>NC_092125.1:224855454-229956031 GCF_043159975.1 Macaca nemestrina | reverse complement strand
TGGGAGAGCCTGAGCCAGCAGCCCAGTACATGGAACAGAAAAGGGCACTGTCATGCCCGTGAAGCAGGATGCTGTTCACAGAGTTCTGGGCCAGAAGCTGCTCTCAGAGACCAATGAGGCAGGAGCAGATGCTGGTGGTCAGCCATGGCTTCAGCCTCAGGCCGCTGTGACCGAGTGGGACGCTGGGACTCAAACAACAGACATGAATGTCTCATAGTTCTGGAAGCTGGAAGTCGAAGGTCGGGGTTCCGGCATGGCCGGTTCTGGCGAGGGCAGAGGGCTGTCTAATTGCTGTGTCCTCAAGTGGCCGAGAGCAGAGAGAGAGGGGCAGCAAGCACTCTCACGCCTGTTCTGATAAGGGCACCGATCCCATTTGTGTTAGTCAGGGATCTCCAGAGGAACAGAACCAAGAGGAGAAGTGCAGATAAACAGGAGAGGGGATTTGTGAGGGGAACTGGCACACACAACTATGGAGACTTACAAGTCCCACAGAAGGCCATCTACAAGCTGGAGATGCAGAAAGCCAGCAGTGTGATTCGGTCTGAGTCTGAAGGCCTGAGATTGAGGGGAGCTGATGGTGTGACCCCCAACGTGAGGCCAAGGGCTGGAGGCGTCATCTCAGGGGGTGTGGGCTTGAGAACCAGGAGCTCCAATGTCTGAGAGCAGAAGATGCGTGTCCCAGCTCCAGAGGAGAGAATGAATTGCCATTTCTCCACCTGTTGTGCTGTCGGGATCCTCCATGGATTGGATAACGCTGATCCACACTGGTGGGATTGGATCTTCTTAATGCAGTCTGCTGACTCAAATGCTTTTGGAAACATAGGCACAGACACACCCTGAAATCATGCTCTACCAGCAACCTGGACAGACACCTGTTAGCCAGTCAAGTTGACACAGAAAATTCTCCACCATGCCATTTATGTGGGCTCCTCATTCATGACCTAATCTAACCCTAACCTCCCAAAGGCCTCAGCGCCTCACACCGTCACCATGGGGATTAGCGTTTCGACATATGGATTTTGGAGAGGCACAAACGTTCAGTTCCTAGGAGTCAACCAGGCACCAGGGCCAGTGGCTAACATGTCCTTTCCCGTATAAAAGACACTAGGATGCTACTTTTCCAGCCTTGGCACAACAGGAAAAAAGGAAAAAACAAACAAAACAGCACCTCCTCTTTTAAGAAGAAAGGGCTAAAATTCAACCATTCTATTTCAGTAAGAAGGAAAAGTTCACTTAGAAGATTTCCCCTTGTTATTGATGTCACGTCTCCAGGTGGCTGCTGTGGACTTGATCAACCACAGTCATTTGGGGAAAAATCAGTTCCTGTGCACTCAGGGCTGACACTATTATCTTGTCACTTAATTTTTCTTTCTTTCCTCCCTCCCTCCCTCCCTCCTTCCCTCCCTCCCTCCCTCCCTTTCTTCTTCCTTCTTTCTTCTTTCTTTCTTTCTTTCTTCTTTCTTTCTTTCTTCTTCTTTCTTTCTTCTTTCTTTCTTTCTTTCTTTCTTTCGTTCATTCGTTCTTTCTTTCTTTCTTTCTTTCTTTCTTTATTTCTTTCTCTCTCTCTCTCTCTTTCTTTCTTTCTCTCTCTCTTTCTCTCTCTTTCTTTCTTTCTTTCTTTCTTTCTTTCTTTCTTTCTTTCCTTTCTTTCTTTCTTCTTTCTTTCTTTCTTTCTTCCTTTCTTCCTTTCTTCCTTTCTTCCTTTCTTCCTTTCTTTTCTTTCTTTCTTTAAAAAAAGATTTGTTTATTTAGTTTTTAACAGGCTCCATTGCCCAGGCTGGAGTACAGTGGCATGGTCACACCTCGCTGCAGCCTTGACCACCTGGCCTTAAGCCATCCTCCCACCTAGGTCTTCTGAGTAGCTGGGATCACAGGTGCCCACCACCATGCTGGGTTTATTATTATTATTATTATTGAAATGGAGTCTGGCTCTGTCTTCCAGGCTGGAATGCAGTGGTGCCCTCCTGACTCACTGCAACTTCCGCTCCCAGGTTCAAGAGATTCTCCTGCCTCAGCATCCTAAGTAGCTGGGATTACAGGTGTGCACCACCACGCCTCGCTAATTTTTTTTGTATTTTTAGTAGAGATGGGGTTTCACCGTGGCCTCGAACTCCTGACCTCAAGTGATCCACTTGCTTTGGCCTCCCAAAGTGCTGAGATTACAGGTGTGAACCACTGCGCCTGCCCACATTTCTTTTTCTAATTATTTGTAGAGTTGGGGTTTTGCCATGTTACCCCAGGCTGGTCTCAAACTCCTGGCCTCAAGTGATCCTCCTGCCTTGGCCTCCCACAGTGCTGGGATTACAGTCATGAGCCGCTGCACCCAGCCTGATTTTTCATTTGATGCAATTGTCTCACTTGTGAGTCACAGGTTGGACTTTACAGAAGCCCTCAAGGAGAGTCAGACTCCACAGTTAGAAAAACTAGATAAGGTAAAAAATACTTGGATTTATGAAATCACTTCGGTTGCCTGTGATTGTTGTACAGCAACTATTTTCCATGATCAAAGTATTTATTTATTATTTATTTATTTAGAAAAGGTCTCACTTTGTCACCCAGATCAGGGTGCAGTCACATGATCACAGCTCACTGCAGCCTCGACCTCCCAGGCTCAGGCGATCCTCCCACCTCAGCCTCCCAAGTACCTGGGACTACAGGCACCCACCACCACACCCAGTTAATTTTTGTAATTTGTAGAGACAAGGTTTTGCCATGTTGCCCAGGCTGGTCTCTAACTCTTGAGTTGAAGAGGTCTGCTCCCCTCAGTCTCCCAAAGTGCTGGGATTGAGAGGCCTGAGCCACTGTGCCTGGCCCAAAGTATTTATATTTAGAATATTTACATTCCATGACCCTGGATCCTAATCTATTCCTTAGATATTAAATAGCTTCTCAGGCATTTGCCAGAACAAATTGCATGCAAATCACTTTGGACTGTGGACCCTGGAAGCCGCCTCTTGGGTGTGTTGGGGCAGTAGGAAGATTCTGAAAGGGCTTTTTGTGAGCGGGCATCGGCCCAGCGGGGAAGAGGGTTTGGGGAGAGCTTCCCGTAGGCCACATCCAGTGTGATGCAGCCAGACGAGACCCCAGGGGTTTCAACCCCCAGGGCCATGGGTCCACTTGAGGTGGCCACCTGCGTCCTGGCCTCTGGAGCCAGGGAAGAGCTCAGAGACCATTTCCTGACTCTGACCAGTCCTAATGTCCACTGTGGTCCCAGTGCAGGAGGCCAGGTGAGAAGACTGTGCTCATGGGCCCCTCCCTCATGGTGAGCCTGTTCTTGTGGATTCTAGCTGGGAGGTAGGAGGGGGCGGAGGGGGAGTGCCGGGAGCTGTTCAGGTCCTTGCAACGGAGCCCAGAGACCAGGCAGTGTCTTTGGAACCAGGACAATCGTGGGAGTGTCTGATGAAAGCGGAGACCCCCAGCTTCACCCATTCCACAGTGGCAGCCCCGCAATGCTCTCTAAGGAGGTGTCTGGACCTGCCACTCTTCCTATTTCGTCTTCCACTGCTCCCTCCTGCTGCCTTCCCACCCTCCACAAGACTGCTCCCGTAGCGCTGTCACCGGGCTACCACGTCCCCTGGTCAGTCTGCGTCTCAGCTAATGATGTCACTCCTCCCTCGTGGCCTCCAAGGCCCATCACTCTTGAGGCTTCCCCCACCCAACGGCTCTGTCTGGGGCTGGCTCCTGCCCTAAGCTCACCTGTGCTGCCCAGGCCTCCAGCCTTCTCTCTCCTCTGCCAGCCCTTTCTCCCCAGTGACCTCATTTGGTCCTGTGATGGGCAGAATCATGGTCCCCAAAGATGTCCCCATCCCAATCTCTGGCACCTGTGAATACGTGACCTTACATGGCCAAAGGGATTTTGCAGATGTGATGACGTAAAGGATGCTGAGATGGGGAGAGGATCCCGCAGGATCTGGGTGGGACTGATGTCATCACAGAGTCCTGGGAGGGCACAGAAGAGGGGCAGGCGGGTCAGAGGAGGAGCTGTGACAATGGCAGCTGGCTGTGGGTGCTCGTTTTTCCTGCAGGAGAGAAGGGCGCCCCTCGAGGCAGGTCTTCTGCAAGGTGGGCCTAGGATCTGGGGCAGTTGCTCTCTGCAAAGACTCCGTAAAGAGAATTCAGGGCTGGGCGCGGTGGCTCACCCCTGTAATCCCAGCCGAGGCGGGCGGGTCACCTGAGGTCAGGAGTTCGAGACCAGCCAGGCCAACACGGTGAAACCCCGTCTCTACTAAAAATACAAAAATTAGCTGGACGTGGTGGTGCGCGCCTGTAATCCCAGCAACCCGGGAGGCTGAGGCAGGAGAATCACTTGAACTCGGGAGGTGGAGGTTGCAGCGAGCCGAGATTGTGCCATTGCGCTCCAGCCTGGGCGACACAGTGAGACTCCATCTAAAAAAAAAAATGAAGAGAGAGAGAAAGACTTCAGGGGCAGTGCCATCAGGGCCCAGTGGCTGGGGAGAGGTGAGGGCTACTGCCCAGGGAGTCTTGGCACAGCCAGCACCCAGCACCCAGCACCCATGGGAGGTCATGGTGCTAAAAAGAAGCACAGGCAACAATGCTGGAAGGCAGGATGGGCAACTGCGGTTAATTCTGAGCTACTGAGGGTTAGGACTCTTCACTTATCTTTTTTTTTGGGAGGAGACACAGTTCAGCCTATAACATGGCCTGTTTCTTGCAGGTTTGCTAGTGCAGGTGACGTCCCTTCTCGTTTTCCTCCAGCGCTGCGACCCCTGGATAAGGAAGGACGCCCGGGAGGGAGGTGAGCCAGGAGGGCAGGGATGGCCTGGGATCCCCATCCCATAAGGGTGTGCCCAGTGGAAATGCCCTTCCCTTCTCTCCAAGTAGCGGGGGACAGATCCTCGGGATGTGAAGTTGTCTGAGGTCCATTCTAACTGGGTTGTTCCTGGTCCATCTCATGAACCGGTGCAGGATTTGTAAGTTTCATTGTAATGTATTGGTGATGTAGCTCACACCAGAAGCGTGCGTCTAATAGTATTACCGACACCTCTCCAAAGACAGCAGCTGAGGACCTGCTGCGGCCTCTGCTTCTTTTCTTTCCTGATCGAGGCTGGGACTTTTATCCAACTGTTTCCCAGCAGGGATATTTATCCAAGGCTCTTTCTTTCTCATCCTCCTTCCCCCACCAATGTCCCAACATGGGAGGAGCTGTCTCCGCCTGTTGCATTTAGGGTTTGGTGTCAGCACAAACCCTAAAGGTGAACTCTGGAAGGTCCCACAGTCTGTTTGAAAATTCTCTTGGGGCCAGGGGAGGTGGCTCACACCTGTAATCCCAGCACTTTGGGAGGAGGGACTGGTAGGTCACTTGAGGCCAGCAGTTTGAGACCAGCCTGGGCAATGTGGTGAAACCCCATCTGTACTAAAAATGCCAAAATTAGCTGGGTGTGGTGGCGTGCACCTGTAGTCCCAGCTACTCGGGAGGCTGAGGCAGGAGAATCGCTTGAACCCGGGAGGCAGAGGTTGCAGTGAGCTGAGATCTTGCCACTGTACTCCAGTCTGGGTGACAAAGGGAGACTCTGTTTCAAAAAATGAAAACTCTCTCGGCTTTGCATTACTTATCAGGGATCTAATTGGAAGTAGCCGAGCTTTCTTTTTAGGAAGTTGGGGTCAGAGAGGCTGTACCTGGGAAGTAACTAAGAAGGGGGCCACTGGTCTGTCGGCAAGAGTGAGGACCCCTCTTCTTCCGGCTGTAGAGGATGCTCTGTGCTGCTTCCTGGCTGGAAGATCCCAGGTAGGAGCCCCTGGATATTTACACCTGGAGATACGGAACACAGATGTTTCCCTCCATGTGTTGCTGAGCACGGCTCCTCTGCAAGGTGGACATTAGGGCCTGGATCACACATCAGTGGAGATGAGAAAAGTGAGAGGGAAACCATCCCTCGCTGTAGTCTGCAGCCTTGGCTCTGAGCTGAGGGCAACCAGATGCCAAGATCTCCCCAGCATGTGCTCCACAACCGAGAAGCCACCAGAAAGTCTCAAGGCTCTGACTCTTTCTGTGCCCTCCCTCTTGTTCTTACCCTGCCTGTGTTGAAGCTGCTGGACTCACAGGTGAGTCTAAGGGACAAAGGACTCTCTTCCAACAGCAAACAAACTGCCCTCCCTTGCACTGATCTCAGGAGGACCCATACTTCTGGCAGTGGTTTCCCAGCCAGCTCCCAGCTCTGGCTGCAGAGTGGCCCTGCCTCTTTGGGAGGCTGCCTGAAAATCAACCAGGGCTGTTCATTCTGTTCACGCTCTTATCTTCCCATCTTTAACCCTAGAGAATCATTTTCACCTTATTCAGCCAGTACCTGCATCTTTTGGATCCCTCCTTTCTAACCATTTAAAATATTTCCAGATTGTTGTATAACTCAGGGAGAGGGTTGGAGGGGTTTGCCATTGAGAACTGGGGATTAGAGAAAGAAAATACCAAGGAAAAGATGGGCTATTTTTTTCCCCAACAGGGCTTTGAAACCCTTTGCTTATCATGAGAGGACACCATTTGCTGTCCTTATATTCATTCCATGTCTTTTCAAAGCTGCCCACACTGGGACCCTAGATGCCTGGCCCCAGGAGCAAGGGTATCCCCC
Organism: Macaca nemestrina; assembly: GCF_043159975.1. Lineage (NCBI taxonomy): Eukaryota > Metazoa > Chordata > Mammalia > Primates > Cercopithecidae > Macaca > Macaca nemestrina. Next base: position 229,949,447 of record NC_092125.1, on the reverse strand, counting down.
AAGGAATGGGAAGAGAGTGGAGGGCAGTGACCAAGAGGTGGGTCTGATAATGAAAATTTAAATTTTGATTGCAGGAGCAATGCCTCAATAATAATGACAGAGAAGGACCGGGGTGTGAGCCCTGGAGAGCCCTGCCAGGACATAGCAAGCCAGGAGCGGTGGCTCATGCCTGTAATCCAGCACTTTGGAAGGCTGAGGCGGGTGGATCATGAGGTCAGGAGTTCAAGACCAGCCTGGCCAAGATGGTGAACCTCCATCTCTACTAAAAATACAAAAAAAAAAAAAAAAAAAAAAAAAAAAAAAGAAATAGCATGGTGTGGTGGTGGGTGCCTATAATCCCAGCTACTGGGGAGGCTGAGGCAGAGAACTGCTTGAACCCAGGAGGCGGAGGTTGCAGTGAGCCAAGATCTCGCCACTGCATTCCAGCCTGGGTGACAGAGACAGAGCAAGACTTTGTTAAAAAAAAAAAAAAAAAAAAAGGACAGGAGAGGGAGTGAGTCTGGCTTCCTGGGGGAAGAGGTGCTGCCTTTCCCCATGGCGCAGGGCAGGGCTCTGACGCTGACCTCAGAGCAGTTCTGAGGAGGGGCAGGGGTCCCCTTGTGCAGAGTGGACAGCGTACGCTGACAGCCTGGACTTTGTGGTGGGCACGGGTTGGGGTGTGCAGGGCTGGCACGGGGACCATGGCCTTGGGTCCAGCTGGGTTTGAGCTCTGGGGGCAGTGGCCACGGAGGCCAAAGGTCACATCTACCCTCTGCAGGGTCTTGCTGGTGTCCTCTGCGGGGACTGGAGAGGGGAAGGGGCAGGGGGCAGCTGATCTCCAGAGAGTGAGTCCAGACTCCTATGTCTCACCAGAGAGAGAGACACAGACAGACAGAGACAGAGAGCGTTGATTTGATTTTAAGGAATTGTCATATGATTCACTCGACCATGAGGTTTGCAAATCTGGAATCTGCCGAGTAGGTCGGGAGGCTGGAGACCCAGGGAGGAGTTGATGCTTCAGTCTTGAGTCTGAAATCTGCAGGCTGGAAGCGGAAGTCCCTTCTCCTCAGAGGACCCCAGCCTTCTTTCTTAAGGCCTTTACCATATGGGACAGGGCCCACCTATATTACTGAGGGGTATCTGCCTCGCTCAGAGCGCACAGATTTAAATGATCATCTCATCTAAAAAACACCCGAGCAATGGGCACCGAGGCCTAGCCAAACTGATCATAAAATGAAGGAGCACAGCCCTCCCAGGAGCGCAACTGCACGGGTGCTTCCCTCGGAACAGCCCAGACCTCGGGGGAGCCTCTCCTGGGGAAACGGCCCTCGCTGCTGTGCTGCCCTGGGTGTTGTTGTCTGGGTCCTGGGCAGCAAGCACCTCAGAGGAAGCAGAGCAAGCCCGGGACCTGGGGGGCGTCCCGCCTGCACCCCGGACATTTGGGCTGCAGGAGCCGGGATCTGCGCGGAGCTTCTCTCGCTTGTCATTGACAAGAAACCGGAACTGGAATTCTGCCCGGAGCCGTCTGGGATGAGGCTGCACGTGTTTCTTTCTGTCGGCAACACGGAACAACAGCTGGAGCAGAGGTGCACACGGTGGGTGCTGGGGGTGAGGATGGGGGTTCACCAACTTGAGAGGCCCCTGGGTGTCCCGCGGCCCGTGTCCTGCCCAGCACCACCAAACCTCATGGGGGTGGGGTGGGGGCGGGCATGACCTTGAGGGAGGGGACGATCTCCATGGGCCCCCAGGAGGCCCCGTGGTGAGTGACAGACAGTCTACTGTAAGTATATGGGTCAGGGGACACCGCGTAAAAGAATGGAGAGAACACACTATGTGCATGTGTGTACATTTCAGATACACTTGAGATAGTGCTTACCAACAATAAACTTTACCCAGGCAGCAGCTTGGCTCATTGTCTCGGTTCTGTCTCTGCCTCAAGGCACTCATGCAGGTTAGGAGAGTCCAAAGGGCAGCTTGGAGGGAAAAGGGGCCATCCGTATTAGTACAGCTTCTCAGTTTTGGACCAGGAGCTGCCACCCAGCTTTCAGGGTGATCCCGCATAGATTGGATAAGGCAGACACCGCTGGTCCTCAGACCCTGATCTCTCTGTCTCTCTTTCTCTTTCTCTATTTCTCTGGCTCTTTCTGTCTCTGCCCCTGTGCCGTTAAGCCCTGGAACCTGCCTTTCAAACAAGGATCAGGGTTACCCGGGGACATTCACCCAGCAAAACGCAGGGACAGCAGAGATAGAAGAATACAACTGTGATCCAAATGCTTGTGGGATGTGTGGAAGAGGGACAGAGCTGTAAGACCGAAGTAATGCCTGAGGCTGGGAATGGCGAGATTGACTGCAAGGCATCCCCAGGACCAAGTGATCTGAATCAGAATCTCGGCTGTGTGCTGGGATGGGCTGCGGAACCCTGCTGTCCCTCACACTCCATTTCCTCATCTGTAACATGGGGATGAATGACTCTGAGTTGTGAGTTTTGAAGGAGACAATGTACCTAAAGCTTTCAGCTCAGTGCCAGGGACAAGGTCAGAGGTAAGGACTGTCATTATTTCTCAGCCTCACCTTTCTCTTCTAATAAACGGGGATGATTCTATGGGAAGGGCTGTTGTGAGGAGGGTGATTATGTAACTTGCCTCCTGAAGCACACTGATGATGAAAAGATTCTCTGTTTTCCTTTCCTCCCCTCCTCCCCTCTCCTTCTCCTCCCCCTTCCCCTCCACTTCTGTTCCTCCATCTTTCTTTCTTTCTGTCTTTCTCTCTCTCTCTCTCCTTTCTTTCTCTTCCTCTCTCTCCTTTCTTTCTCCTTCCTTCCTCCCTCCCTTCCTTCCTTCCTTCCTTCCTCTCTCTCTTTCTTTTTTTTCTTTCTCTCTTTTCTTTCTTTCCTTCCTTCCTTCCTTCCTTCCTTCCTTCCTTCCTTCCTTCCTTCCTTCCTTCCTTCCTTCCTTCCTTCCTTCTTTCCTCTCTTTCTTCTCTCTTTCTCTCTTTCTGATGGAGTCTCACTCTGTCGCCCTGGCTGGAGTGCAGTGGTGCGATCTTGGCTCACTGGAACCTCCACCTTTCTGGTTCAGGCAATTTCCCTGCCTCAGCTTCCCAAGTAGCTGGGATTATAGCACATGCCACCATGCCCAGCTAATTTTTTTGTATTTTTAGTAGAGATGGGGTTTCACCATGTTGGCCAGACTGGCCTCGAACTCCTGACCTCAGGCAATCTACCTGCCTTGACTTCCCAAAATGCTGGGATTATGGGTATGAGCCACCATGTCTGACTTTTTTCTTTCTTGACACAATCTCACTCCATCACCTAGCCTGGAGTGCTGTGGTGCAATCTTGGTTCACTGCAGCCTTGACCTCCAGGCTCAAGCAATCTTCCTGCCTCAGCCTCCTGAGTAGCTGGGACTATAGGTGCACGCCACCACACCCAGCTGGGTTTTTAAATTTTTTTTGTAGAGAAAGAGTCTCATTTTGTTGCCCAGGTTGGTCCCAAACTCCTAGACTCAAGTAAGCCTCCTGCCTCGGCCTCCCAAAGTGCTTGGATTACAGGCATGAGTCACTGCACCTGGCAATGAATAGCTTTAATGATCTATTCAGTGCAACATGAGGATGAACTTTCTATCCCTCGGGACGATTAAACTTGAACATGTACCTCAGGGCGGGCTGAGGTCTCTGTGGCTGAATGTCCAGGTTGACCAGCAGTTGGGAGCATCAAGGCACCGAGGCAACCCACCTTTCACGTTCCTCCAGGGGCACCATTTTGGGGCAGACAGGGCTGAAGGAAAATCACAGAGCCAGTGAGTGCTCAATGCTGCCCCTTTAGGACCATCCCCAGGTGCTGCCCTCCACCCAGGCTCCCCAGGCAGTGCTCCCACTCCCAACTCGATTTTCCTATTTTCTGATCCATCTGGAATCTTGATCTTCCACTGCTGATAAGATAAACCAACTCAGATTTGGGCTTTTCATTTTCAACCAGTTTGAAGCGCACGTGATGATGTCTAAGGCTGAAAGTGTCACTCCTCCCGAAGGTCTCGGGGGACCCTGGAGACGTGGGCAACTTAACCTATGGAGCGAGGTGACTTCTTGGCAGGCTGTGAGGATGACTTGCCCTCAGGGGTGTCCTGTGAGTTTTCCTCAAGAGCAGTGAGACCTGTTCTCTGGTCCTCCTTGTTGGGTGGAGAGAGGTTAAACTACAAAGGAAAGGCATTGCACTGAAACAAAACAAAACAAAACAAACAAACACAATAGCATCTCCTTTGGGGTTGGTGTCTGGAGGTGCTGCAGGTGGAAAGGGGAGCTGCTGTGTGACTGAGCAGGGCTCCTTCTGTCACTTGTCTTGAAGTAGGAGAAACAGAGGACTGTGGCTTCTGTTTCCATTTTCACTATGTTTCCCTCAGCGTCTTCTGACAGGCAGAGTGCGTGCATGGGGTGTGTGGACACGCTCCTGAATTTCTGCAGAGAATGCCAGAACATGAAAAGCTGTCACTAGTTTCTAAAGGAAAATAAATGGATTTCGGCCTCCTGGCGGCCTCCGGCTTTTCCTGCCCTCCCCATAGCGCTTTCGCACTTCTCTGCATGCCTTCTTTTCCCGCTGTTCCCTGCATTTCTAAGAAGGTTGACCCCAGGGTAGAGCAGCCTTCATCAGTTGGTTGTTTCTCTCAGAAGCATCACAAAACCAAGAGGCTCCTGCCACAAATATTTCAACCCAAACCATCTTCCTCCTCCCACCAGTGTCTCCTCTTGCTTGCTTTCTTTGCCCACGGCTAACATGTGGAAACCACACACCTACCTGTCGGCCACCTCTACCTGGCATTCCATAGGAACCTCAGGGGTGACCTGGCTCAGTGAAACTGATTTTTTTTTTTTTCTCCTGCACCTCTGCCTCCCTTGGAGCTCCCCAGCTCAGGGACCAGGTCATGGCGTCAATCTGCTTGATTAAGCTTCACACTGGGGCATCCTGGATTCTAACCTTTCTCTGCCATGATGGAGTCTATGTCTTCAATACGTTCCAAATGCATTCACTTTTTGTCACCCCTGCCCCCACGGCACTGGCTCACTTAGCCTCCCCTCCACCTTGTCTGCACTTTTGAAACAATCTTCTAGCCCAGCCACCTCTGTCTATCTCCTGCTCCAAACCATCCTTTACCCTGAAGCTATAGTGACCTTTCAGAAGTACACATTTTATCATGTCCTGCCTGCTTTATTCCCTTTCAGCAACTCCACTGATTGCAGGCAACAGTCCAAACCTATGGCATGACCCGCAGGATCCAGCACCTCTCACTCCTGCAGGATCCCTGCACAGCTCCACCCCTGCACAGCCCGTCTGCAGGGCCCCACCCAGGCCCTGCCCTCATGGCCTCTCAGCTCTACCGCTCTGGTCTCAGCTCTGGAACTCTGGCTTCGGCAGCTTCAGTCACACCAAGCTCAATTCTGCAAATATCCTTGTTCCCTCTCACATCAGGGTCTGCACCTAGGATGCCCTTCTCCTTCCTGCACCCATTTCTAACTCCACTGAGTTCCTGAGCCCCAAGTCCTGGGAGACGCTGTCCTGCCAGCTCTGTAGGACAGATGCTTTCCTGCCCCTGACTGCTCCTTTGGGCTCCTGTTCCTTCCCAGACAGCTTCCGAGGTCCTCCAGCCATGCCTGTTCTTCTGCGAGGGCCTGACCCCAGCAGGCCTCCCAGAGGCACCTGCCTTCAGAGGGAGCACTGAGTCCTGCAAATGCAGCCCACTCTGCTGGAAAACGTACCTAAGACCTGCGGTTGAGCGCAAGGCTGCCCCTCCTTGTACTTCCTTTGAGTAGCTATTAATTTACACAAACCTCTCAAGCTTAGAAACTTTCTTAGAAAGTTTGTGCATCAGATGAAATCTTGTCATCTGGACTGCTTATTCTGTCAATCCATTTCCTTGAAACAAACAAAAACAAACAAACAAACAAACAAACAAAGCTTCCAGACCCAGCCCCCTTCCTGCTTCTCAGGCCTTGAGTATGAAGCCTTCCTGGGATATGATCTGTGATTTAGTCCTGTGTTCTTGGCAAACTGACTTTCCAGTGCAGTGATCTGTGTTCTCGCTTCCTCATCCCGCCGTTCCAGACGTGAAGTCTTTCAATGGCAGAGGTGCGGCCTTGAGCGGACACATGCCTCGTCAGCACATCCTTGTTTAGAACGTCAAGAACCCGCCACGTTTCTACAGGTGCCAACATTTTATCTTTAATGTTTCCAGACAGATTAACACTAGTCAGGGAAGAGTCAACAAAAGCCTGTCTTTACCCTGGAATTTTCGGTTGAATTATTCATCGCCAAGAACTCTTTCTGAAAGCATATTGCTTACATCGACACTGGAGGTTAGCAAAGGTTTCACATCTGGAGCTCTGCACTGGGAGGCCCAGCTGGTGCTCTTCGCCCTTTCTGAGGCTTTCCTCAAGTTCTGGGCTAATGCTCCTCCTCTCTCAGGCCAGCCCTTTAAAGATCCTGCCTGTGCCTGGTGAGGGGTCCCAGCCCAGGGCAGTTGCTCAGGTCGTGCACTGCACCAGTTGCCTGGTTGATGCTACCCCTTACCCTGCCCTTGCTCAGCTTTAGGCCCTGGAAGGGGCTATCTGTCCAGAAGGGGGCACTGTTTTCTAAGTGGTAAAAAAGCACCCGATAGACCAGCAGTGTCCCAACGCACCACCAAGCTGCTCCGAGTGCCTAGCTTGGTGGGGAAAGGTATGGAGTCACCACCTCCACTCTGCTCCCTGCCCAAGTGTCTGCTTGTCTTTGCTGCTGTCTTGGTGACCATCCTCTGCCCCCCTGGCCTGGGCCTGACCACATTTTTTGCCTCCCACTTGGGTTCCCCTTCCTGTCTCAGACTTTCCCTCCCTGCCCCAGCCTGGCGATTCTTCCAGGCGCCTTCCCTTTCCTGTGGGTTTAGCCTCCCTGGACTCTTCCTTTGGTTCCATTCCAGATCCCCAATGGAAGGCTGCTTGTTGGCTTCTGCCCCATCCTCCTCCTCCCCCAACTCCTCCAAGCCTTCCAAAACCACTGCTTTTTGCACATAAATCACAGCCTTAAAATTAAGCCGAGCGGTGCTAGGCTGACAGCCTGTGAGCTGATGCCACCGCACCGAGGATGCTGAGCCCGGTGGCATTCAAGGAGCTGCTGGTGTTGAGATGCTCTCTGTGGGGCTTGTGGTCATGATTTGTAAGGAGGGGCGGACGAGAGGGTGGAGACTGGAGATGACAGTGTTTCCCACCCTGAGGTCCTTGGCACTGCTCAGGGGCTGGAGTTGTCTGCTGGATGGCAGTCTGTGTCCCATCCTCGTTTGGAAGAAGCTCTCTGCTGCGTCCTCTGTCTCCCGCCAGCCACTTTGTGATTACTCTTCTGAAGATCTCCTTGTCCGTCATTTTCTCAGTGCACAAAGCCCCAGTTCTGCAAACCAGAGACCTGCTAGGATTGTTGAGTGCACCGGCCACCCCGGCTCTGCTCTTGAGGTCAGAAAAGTTTGAGGCCTCTGGGTTTGGGATCCAGTCCTGCTGCCTGCTGGCGGTGTGGGTGTGAGCACATCGCATTCTGGAACCTCACTGTCTCACCCTTGTCAAACCATGGGCAATGCCATTTACTGTGCAGGCTTCAGAGGATTGACTGAGGCAGTAACTGTCACATGAATGTGAGCTGTTGCTATTATTCTTATTACGATGTTTTTATAAACACACAATTACCCAAAAGTTCTATGAGCTGATTTTCAGTCCCAAGAAAATCTGACATCAAAGAGCCTACTAGTAGCAGATGCCAGGAGACATGGCAGACGACAGCCCGCCGCTGCAGAAGAAAACAAAACGGCTTCACGGCAGCTCCCAACTGCGCTCTCTGTAACCACACAAGTGCATGTGCACAAAGCACTTTAGTCATCTAAAAAGAGGCCCATTACTTTCCAGGAGTAGGGAGGCGGGGAAGTAAACCGTCTATATGAGAATGGTTTCCAACCACATGGGTCAGATACAGTCTGGGGACTGGAGGGGACAGTGGGCGATTCTCTCAGGTAGCAGGTGCACACCCTGTGCCTTCGCAATGGGGTTCTGCATTTGCGCTTTAACCTACTAGCTCTGTGACCCTGGGCAACATGCTTAACCTCTTTGAGCCTATATTAGTCAAGGTTCTCTAAAGGGACAGGAGTAACAGGATAGATGTATATGTGAAGGGGAGTTTATTAGGAGAATTGACTCCCACGATCACAGGGTGAAGTCCCACAATAGGCCGTCTGCAAGTTGAAGATCCAGGAAGCCAGTTCGAGTCCCAAAACCTTGAAAGCAGGGGACCCCAGGAGCCCCTGCAAACCACTGGTGTAAGTCCAAGAGTCCAAAAGCTGAAGAACTCGGAGTTCAGTATTTGAGGGCAGGAAGTATCCAGCACAGGAGAAAGAGGGAGGCCGGAAGACTCAGTCAGTCTATTCCTTCACATTCTTCTGCCTGCTTTTATTCTAGCTGCACTGGCAGCTGATTAGATGGTGCCCACCTAGATTGAGGGTGGCTCTGCCTCTCCCACTTCACTGACTTGAATGTTAATCTCCTTTGGCGACACCCTCACAGACACACCCAGGAACAATACTTTGCATCCTTCATATCAATCAAGTAGACACTCAATATTAATCATCACAGAGTCTGTTTCTTCAACAGCAAAATTGAGATGATAATAGCCCTCTATGACTTTCTTAGGCCGTCACAGTAAAGTACCACAAGCTGGGTGGCTTAAACATCACAGGAATTTATTATCTCACCTGCTCAGGAGGCCAGAACTCAGAAATCAAGGTGTGGACAGGGCCATGCTCACCAAGAAACCTCCGGGGGAGGATCCTTCCTTGCTTCTTCCAGCTTCTGGTGGCTCCAGGAATCCCTTGGCTTGTGATAGCATCACTCCAATTACTGGCTCTGTGGTCACATGGCCACTTCCCCCTTGTGTGTCTGTCTCTTCTTAGAAGGACACTAATCATATTGGATTAGAACCCACCCGAAGACCTTCTCCTAACTCGGTTGCATCTGCAAAGACCCTAGCTCCAAGTCAGGTCACGTTGAAGGGCACGGGGTGTTAGGGCTTTAACATACCTTTCTGGAGGGACACAATTCAACCTGTAACAGGTCTCCACCTCCTGGGGCCTATATTAGTCAAGGTTCTCTAAAGGGACAGGAGTAACAGGATAGATGTATATGCTGGGATGATTGGGAAGGTGGCGTGTGCTAAGCGTACGTGGCCCCTGTTAGGTTCCTAGGTGGTCACAGTTAAGTACCACGAGCTGGGCGGCTTAAAAATCACAGGCATATATTCTCTCACGGTTCTTATACATATTCTCTCGTACACTTTTCGTATGTGGCCATAGGAACTGCTTAACACATTTCAGCCATTGCAGCAATTATTCATTCTTCTTTTCTATCTACATTGACGAGGATGTTCTGCAGATACAGAAAGTGAAGAAGACTTTGCCAAGAGGAAGAACGGGGAAATGCTGCAGAGCAGTGGGTCCTCTGAGCTCTTTGCAGTCCAACACCCATCATTCCATGTGTCTTCTGCATCACAGAACCAGATCCGTGCCTTCTTTATGATTTCTGCTAGTGTCACATGAATCAGAGAAGCAAGACCCCTATGTTGCTTATACTCTGCTCACTTAACACAATGATTGAATCACCAGCTATATGAGTGCAGTGTTATGCCGAGAAAAATACATGATTACTTAAACATGGCCTTTGTGTTCAAGGAGCACAGGTCTGTCTACCTCCTGCAAGACACATGGCCGTGTGAGGAGAGCCTGATAGAGAGAGAAGCAGGTTCTGTGGATCTCAGAGGGCTCATGTCTGCCCAGCTGGAGGCTGGGTCCCACGAAGAAGGCAAAAGAAATGCACACCATCCTTAAGGAACTTTGACTCATTCATTCCACATTTATTTATTTTCATTTATTCCTTTTAGAGATGGAGTCGTACTCTGTCACCCGGGCTGGAGTGCAGCGGCGTGATTTTGGCTCACTGCAACCTCTGCCTCCCGAATTCAAGTGATTCTCCTGCCTCAGCCTCCTGAGTAGCTGGGATTACAGGTGCGTGCCACCATGCCTGGCTAATTTTTGTGTTTTTTAGTAGAGATGGGATTTTACCATGTTGGCTAGGTGGGTCTTGAACTCCTGACCTCAAATGGTCCACCCACCTTGGCCTCCTGAAGTGTTGGGATTACAGGAGTGAGCCACTGCACCAGGCCCATTCCATATTTATGAAGCCACCACTTAGGCCAATCCCAGGGCATGCAGTGACAAAGCTTGAACTAAGAGGAGCGATGAGAATGGGGGGAGATGAAACAGCAGAGGGTTCGATGGAATATGCAGGCACTGGAAGAGACTGGTGCGCCCTGCTGAGCTGGGCCAGGTCAGGGCCGGGGGAGGCCATGCTATCTCTCTTGGCCTGGAAGCCCACGCCCCGGCCCTTCTCCCCGACAGCGGCCCCTCTCCTGGCCAACAGGTGCCAGCAGGCAGTGTGACCCTGTTTTTGTCTCACCTTCAGGTTTGCCCAGAAATGTCCCCAGGCTTTTGAGCTTGCTCCGCTAAGTTAAACATCTTTAATCTGCCTCCTTTTACAGCCGTTCATTTTAATCATGCAAAGGTCAGCTGTCAGCGCACAAATGTTAGACTTAATTTGTTTTCTTGATGCACATGATATCGGCGATAATGTGGCCCAATTTTTCATCATTTGTCAACGGGGAACTGCAGTGGGTAGGGGTGACTCACAGACAGCAGAGGGTGGGACCGAGGAAGCTTTTGCCTGGAAACCTGTACGGGAGCAGGGTTTGGTTTGGGGCAGGACGTGCTAATGACATGGAGTCCCAAGAAGGTGTCTTTAGTCTTAAGAGTCCGTGGCTTGAGAGCAGGAGCTCCTGAGAATCACTTGGTTATTCCACGCGTCGGTTATCCCTCAGGTAAGTGGTGAACGATGCCTCAGCAGCCTTCTCTTCTACTCCTAGAGCAGAGCTTTGCCTTTCGACGGCCGTTCTTTCACCGTTTCAGAGACGAGAGCCTCTCAAGGAGGCCAATCCTGCCTCCTCACCCCTTCCCGGCCCCCTCTTCTTCTTGCCCTTCTCCTGCCTCTTATATCTCCTCATCTGCTGGAAGTTTCCAAGCTGCAGACTGAAGTGGAGGCCTTGAGGCCTCTCAGGAAGTTTCTCTACTTACCACACGTTTTTCTGCTGTGGGAAGATCCCCAGAGAGAGATGCTGGAAGCACAGCCTGGTATCGCTGTGGAAACAGAGCTCACCCGTCTGTGCCCCGGCAGAACTGCATCATTTACTCTCTGTGCGGCGGCCCTCATGGAGAAATAGACTCAGAATGACAATCCGACACACCCACGGGCTGTGTGCCACTTTGCCGCACACCACGCACCCGTGTGGAGTGGGGGTTGGTGCAGGGGGACAGGGTGGCTGGAGAGGGCTTCTCCTCGTTAGCAGACGCCACTTTGTCTTTCTATGCAGCCCCCACTGGACGCCCTGCAGCTTCTTAAACTCAACCTTTGTGGAATGTAGCTCATCCTCTTGTTGAACCCGCCTCCCAGGCTGACCTCTCCCCCGTGCCCGTGCCAGCCTTCAGCCACAAACCTATCTGTGTCCTCTTCTCTGTGTCCCCATCAGTTCCATCTCCAGGACCTTCCCAATGCCTTCCGGTCCACGTGCTTTTCTCTGACTCTACTCTCTCCGTCATGGCAGAAGCCTGCATTTGTTGCCTGGATGGTGTTGATCCTTTCCTGGCTGTGCGTGTGAGGGCTAGGTGAGGGTCTCTCGCCCAGCCGGGACGGCATTCTGTGCTGGGAGGGGTCAGGGTTGCTGGTGTTTGTCACCATTGCCCCTGCACAGCTCTCACGCCTGGCACATAACCCACATTCTTAGTTAAATGGTTGGCTGTGAATAAATGAATGGTGAAGCCATGTGTCCCCCTCTGCTTGCTGCCTTCCCTCTCCGACACACCAGTGCCCAGGACTGTCTCTGCGGCTGGTAGGTCACTACTGGTAGAGCCCTGGCTGGGCCAGGAGCCACGCGGGGCATGTCACCCGCATTGTCTTTTTAAATCCCGACAACACTCTAATGTGCTAATGCCAGTTGTGTTGCTCATTTTACAGAGGGGAAGCGTGAGCTCTCCAGGGGTGAAGTGACTTGCTTCAGGTCACACAGCTCTTCAGGGTCTATCTCCACCCCAAAGCCCAGGCTCCTGGACATTGGGTCTTCCCCGCCTGAGAAATCCCAAGGAGTCTTTCTCCCCCGGGGGTCTCCTGAGTCCTGAAGCACTGTCACCTGGAAGATCAAAGACTTGAGCAGGAAATTTGACCTGGGTGGGATCTGCTTCACCGACCTCCTTTCTTCCTCCCACTCCCTACTCCCAACCAGGGCAGTCCCCCCTTCAGGAGTCCCCCTGAGCCTCCCTGGCAAACCTGGCTTTCAGGTCGCTGGGCTCGTCTCCTGATGGCCTGTCTGCCTGCAGCTCCCACACCCCCTCCACCCTCATGCGACTGACTCATCTGTGGCCCCCCCGGGAGGCTTCACTGACTGCCCTGCAGAGCCCCTCCCCCAGTGCCTCAGTCGTCCACCAGCCTCTAAGTCCTGCCGCTTCTCTCTTCCATCAGACCCTCAGGAAGGTGCTCAGCAAGAGGTCCCTCTGAAACAGGAGCCTCCGTGGTATTAAAGAGTTGCTCAGTGACGCAGGAGAGACCCAAGGAGAGAGTTGCTAAGCCCTCCTTGTGTCCCTGCCTCTCCCCCCGGCATCCAGCGCTGGGCGCAGCAGGTGCAGGTGTCCACGGAATCTCAGAGAATAAGCGAGTGAATAAATATCTCATGCTTCAGGGGGAGCACTAAGGGGTGTGGAGTAGGTTGTGACACCTGCTGTCCAAGAGTGACTGCTTAGTGGCAAATGTCCCAGTGTGCCCAAAATAGCATCTTCTATGCTGTGCCGGATGATGGAGTCACCTGCTAGTCATTGGGGAATGAAGCCAAGAAAAATGGGATTGGGTAGGATGCCCTCTCTGTCTCCCTTTGCACACCTCTCCCCCGCTCAACTCACGGAGCAATGGGATCCATCCCGGACTAGCACTGCTTCATGCTAGGCACCGGCATCCCAGCCGCGGCAAAATGTAAGGTCTCCTCCTCCCCACCCCAGTGAGACTGGCTAGCTGTGTGACCTGGGCAAGTCACCTAACCTCTCTGTGACTCCACTTCTTGAAGAATCACAATAGGCATTAGCACATCAAAGACTCAGGTACAGCCTGCACTAAAGAAAATTGTTTTTGAAGACTTCAGGTTTGAGTAAGTGTCTTCCCTGCAGGACTTCTCAGAGCCTTTAATGTGCAAATACATGTTACGGACTTTCAAAGGGAGATGCTGCAAATATTTGATCACAGATCACTTTTATCTTGGTGCCTCTCTGTTTGGGAAATTGTGATCATCACAGGGTCAACGGCAACTCCTATGTACGGGGCACTTGCTGTGCGTGAGTCTGCACGCTCAGCATGGACACAGATGAAATCTTTGATCCTCATAGTCGCCCTGCAGGGGGTGCTGGCATCTTGTTCGATTCACTGCTTAGGTTACTGAGGCTTCGGCTCAATGCCACATCCCCAGCCACAGTGGAGGCGAGAGTCCTGTGCAGGCAGCCTCTGTGCTTGGCCCCGTGTTGCACGTAACTCTTGGCTGAGGAGCTCAGCCGCTTCACCCTGAGCTGATCTCCAGACCTGTGTCTCCCACCAGCGTTTAGCCTGAGCCCTGATCTGTGTGGTCAGCAGCATTCCCAGTGCCCTTGCAGGGTGTCTCCTGCTCCCCAAACAGTCCACGCTGCATCCTCTCTCTTCCCCTCCTTCCCCCGCTACAAATCATCTTCGTCCTCCTCCTTTCTGATCTCAGTGAAGGGTGACCTGGACTAGTTTCCTGTGGTTGCAGAAATAAAATATCACAGACCTCATGGCTTAAACAACAGAAATGTATTCTCTGGCAGCTCTAGAGACCAGACGTCCAAAATCCAGGTGTCACCAGGCACTGCCTCCCACTGAGGCTCTGTGGGAGGGTCCTTCCTTTTGTCTTCCAGCATCTGGGGCTTGCCAGCGTCCCTGGCACTCTTTGGCATGTAGATGCATCACTTCAAGCCTCTGCCTCTGTTGTCACTGGTGTTCTGCCCGCCTCTGTGTCTGTTTCCACTTCTTAGAAGGACGCCAGTGCTGTTGGATCAGAGCCCACGCTAATTGGGTATGAACTCATCTTAATTTAATAAATCTGCAAAGAGTCTATTTCCAATAAAGTCCCATGACCAGGTACAGGGAATTCAACATGTCTTTATGAAAGACACAAACTTCATCCAAGTCATCATCACCATCTTACACCCAAATTATCACCACTGTCCCCTGCTGGGTGCTGTTTCTCTCAGAAACCATTTGGAGGCTCTCTGTGCTCCCAGCCCTGTGGCCGCTCAAAGCTGGGGGTGGGACAGAGGACAAGACTGACAGTCTGCGCTCCTGACATCACCCACGTGGCGGGATGAACACGCTGATTAGGAAGTGATGGGAAATTCAGGACCAAGGGGTGGCAAGAGCCAGGGTGAAACACGATGGGGACAGGGAGGGAGATCAGCAGTCGGGGCAGATTTGGGTGTTAGGAAAGTTCTTCCCGGGGGTGAAGAAGAATTTCCCTGGCAGCGGAACTGCCTTGACTTGGGAATGGACTCCGTGAACTTGGGGCACAGCGGGCACCTGGGAGAGGCGGGAGGCGGACGGAGGAGGTATGTTCTGGTCCTGAGCCCAGGGGCCTGGGAAGAGTGTGGACTTTATCCCAGGCTGGATGGGGGGTGCTGCAGCTGGGACAGGATTCTCTCGCTTGCTTATTTTGAAGGAGAGCCCGAGGCTGTGGTCAGGAGAACTCGGTTGATGGGGGGCAATAGCGAGGATATGGAGGCCTGGGGTGAGGCTCTCCCCAGCATCCAGAGTGTCATGGTGGTGGCTGGCATGCAGGTGCTGTGTGGGTGTGGGGAGAGGCTGGATTCACGGGCACCTCTGGGGTGGCGTCCACCAGACTTGTCCATACTCAGAGCTGCCCTACCGGTCTGATGATGTTCCGGGCTCTGATCTAAGAACTGGGTACTGTTAACATCCTCATTCTACAGATGAGCAAACTCAGGCGCAGAGGCTAGGACATTTGTCTGTGCAAACCGTGAGGCCAGAATTCAGACAGGCTGGCTCCAGAGGCCCTGCCCTTCACAGAGGCCATCGTGATGGTGAAGGGCCAGGGGAGACTTCCAGGTTCTTGGCCTGCTGCTGAGTGATGGGGGGTACTACAGATGGAATGTTGTGTTCCTCCAAAATTCGTATGTGGAAATCCTTACGCCAGAGTGACGGTCATGTGGGTGGAGCCCCAACACGTAGGATGAACCTCAATGAATGAGAAGAGCACCTTATAAAAGGGGACCCCAGAGAGCTTCCTCGCCCCTTCCCCAATGTGAGGACACAGTGAACTCGGAAGGCGGCCTTACCAGACACCAAAGCTGCCAATGCCTCCATCTTGGACTTCCTGGCCTCCTGAACTGTGAGAAATACAAGTTTGCTGTTGAAGCCACCTAGCCTGTGATATTTGTGTTATGGCCGCCCAAGTAAACTGAGATATGGTGCTGTCAGCAGAGCCAGGGATTTTTTTTTTTTTTTTTTACCCATCTCAGTTTTTAATCATGAAAGGGCCTCATGCACATGTGCGCACACACACTAAGGCTTCTGATCTTGTGGAAAGCTGTGATGTCAACACTGCACGTGCTCCTCAGACCTGGTGATCTCCTCTTCCAGCAAGTCTGTCCCCACCTTGTGTCGTCCTCCACCACACACTGACTCTGCAGCTTCTGGATACCGTAGCCCATGGGCACCAGCTTGGAGGCCCCCCAGACCAGCTTGTCCAGTTGGATGGAGCATGCACAGGCCTCCCGCTGGGCCATGTCCGTCTCATCGTCCCAAGGCTTGACATCCAGCAGGATGGAGAACTTGGCTACCAGCGCTGCCTTCTTGCCCTCCTCACTGTCACTGCCAAACAGGTCCACGTTATCATCCTCATCATCCTCTGCTGGTGTGGCTGGCTTCTTCGCTGGGGGCTCCACATAACTCAAATCTAGTCATGCCACTCTCCCGCAAATCAGAGAACCTTCGAGCTGAGAACCTGCAGTTCTTCCAGCATGTGTTGAAACTCCCTTGACATGGTGTCCTCTGACCTCCGACCCCTCTGAACCCTGTCTACTCTCCTGTCCCCAACTCTGCCCCAGGCACCCTGACCTCTTGCCATTCTTCAACGGCTGCCAACACCCTCTCTCACTTCTTAGCCACTCCCCGCTCTGACCCTCTGCCAGGAATAGCCCACTTTCCTCTCTCTCTCTTCTTCTCCTGACCAACTTCTAAGCCAAAAGTAAAATTTTAAGGCCCCTTAACCATCTGAATGGACTTCTTCCTTGGCAAGGGCACCCTAAAATGTAACCTGAAAGGCTGGTTCAGGCCGTGATGGGAAGTGGGGGTCGGAGAGGCCGTATTCTGCCCACCTCATTAACATCAACACAGACCTGAAGTCTGGTCAGAAGCATTTACAGTCTGTTGTCCCTGAAGCCTGCTCCCTGGAGGCCTCGTCTGCGTAATAAAACATTGGTCTTCACAACCCCTTATCACAACCCAGACATTCCTTTCTATCACTAATTGACAGTTAGAACAATTTTAAATCTACCTGGAACCTGGAACCACCCACCCTCCCCACCTTTGAGTTGTCTCACCCTTCTGGACTGAAAAGATGTATTTCTTTTTCTTTTTTTTTTTTTTGAGACGGAGTCTGGCTCTGTCGTCCAGGCTGGAGTGCAGTGGCCAGATCTCAGCTCATTGCAAGCTCCGCCTCCCGGGTTTATGCCATTCTCCTGCCTCAGCCTCCCGAGTAGCTGGGACTACAGGCGCCCGCCACCTTGCCCGGCTAGTTTTTTGTATTTTTTAGTAGAGATGGGGTTTCACCATGTTAGCCAGGATGGTCTTGATCTCCTGACCTCGTGATTCGCCCGTCTCGGCCTCCCAAAGTGCTGGGATTACAGGCTTGAGCCACTGCGCCTGGCCGAAAAGATGTATTTCTTAAATGTATTTGATTGAAGTCTCATGTCTCCCTAAAATGTATACAACCAAGCTGCATCCGGACCACTTTGGGCACCTGTTCTCAGGATCTCCTGAGGGCTGTGTCAGGGGCCAAGGTCACTCGTATGTGGCTAAGAACAAATCTCTTCAAATATTTTACAGACTTTGACTCTTCATCAACAAACTCCTGGACATCCTCCTATCTCAGCAGAAAGGCCACTTCCTCCAAGCAACCTTCCTTGATCCTGAGCTGGGATCAGGTGCTCGGGGTTCGTTTTTTCCTGGTTCTCATGATCCCTGATGGCATTGTCTCTTGTCTTTCCACTGTGAGGACAGGGTGGGGAGTCTCTCTGTCACCCCAGAGCATCACATAACCTGGGTGGGGAGGGTATTTGCCCAGCTGTGGCTCTCAGACCCCAGGGCTGTGGAGGGCAAACCTGCTGACTCTCCAGGGGTTGGCCCAGCTGCACCCACAGGAAGCACTCGAGGGAAGGTTGGGCTAGAATCCCACCAGGGTTGTTTCCATGGTGTCACCTCTCTGCTGTGTGAGCCTGTGGCTGTGACTCTGCCTTCCTGAATTTCAGCTGTCTCACTTCCAAACTAGGGTTGTGATAACGGGTACCCCAATCACCTTGATTTGATTACTGTGCATGGTACACACGCACCCAAAAACTACCCACAATGATTTTATATCAATTAAAACAAAAATAGAATAGTTCATGCTACCCCTTTCTCAGGGCTGCTGGGAAAATGAAATCAGTTATGTAGATGATTGAACCTGCAGCTCCACCCAGCCGCTTCCTCTTTTCCTAAAGCTTGAAACTGGAGCCACCAGGATGGGCCTGAACATCCTGCATCCACCTCTGTAAGATCCTCCCCGGGGCCTGAAAGCTTAAGGGGATGAGTAACCCCTCCCTTCTCAGGCCCAGCTCCAAGGCCACTTGCCTCAGCAGCTGTGTGTCAGCAAGATGGCAGAAGCAGGAAGAGAGTTGGCTGGAAGACACGTACCCTTGAAGATCTAGAAAGAGGCCATCTGGGTACAATGCAGCAGTTACATCAGACTAGGACACTTCCCGTTTACAGGAGGCTATAAAACCTTTGTCCCGTCCTCACTAGGTGCTGACGCCATGTTAGGCCTCAGCCCGCCTGCACGCAGGTGCTCATTAAAACAGCATGTTGCTCCACACTACCTCGTGTTGTCTGTTGGCGCACTCTTGGGGTTCGAACTGATAAAAGAACCTTAGAATCTCCTCCTCTGCTGAGCCAGGTGGCTCAGCTCTCTGCAGGTTCCGAATTTGAGGGGGCGGTTTCTCCTCCTTTGCCTGGGATGAGGTGGTGCTCCTCCCATGTAGACGGTTAACACCAGACTTTTGTCAAGCCGAGACCCTCACCCTGGGGTGTGATGAGCAAAACTCTTCACAACCAACGCTTTCCTGTGTCCATTCCCAGAGAAACAATTTCCATGACTCTGGGTCCTTTTTCAGAGCTGAGCAGGTGTGGTACATCTCTCTGCACGTAGCAGGGCCTGCACACTCGTGGCTGTGGAGGAGGACAGCGGCAAGCAGTCCTCTTAACGGGTCATCTACTGGCAGATTCAGGAGTCACTGATGTCCATAAGAAACTGGTTTTCCTTTCCAGTTGGCCATGGTCCTCACCTCCTGGAGAGCGTAGGGCCCTTCTGGAGTTTGTGGACCCTTGTAGGAAGAGCTGTGAGCTGACGGTACCCTCTGTTGGAAGAGTAGAGCGGAAGAAGGCGTGAGATGGATAGAAGGTGCTGCTGTGACACAGCGCGTGGTCTCGCTGGAGGCAGCAAGCAATCCCAACAGCAGAATCCATCTCGCTGACAGGCTGAAAGCAAGGTCAACCCTGCACTGCTCTGAAGTGACTCGCCTGACCTGCGTAGTTCTTGCACTGGTGACACCCGCAGAATATAAATTCACTCAAACAGGCAGATGTGGCTGAGGGAGTCCCTTTTCCTTGGATGGGGATGACATGAAAATGGTTGTGATTTTCTCATTCTTGATGATCGAAACCTTGGTAGGAAGCATCCGTCAGGCAGGTGGGCAGTTGGGCGTGCCCTGCCTCAGTCTCCCTGCCCCTTCTCCACAGTGCTCTTATGTCTCACGGCTCTCGTCAATAGCAAGTGTGGCTGTGCTGGGAACGGTTCTTGACTTGCAGTGTGGTGGATGTGCAGGTGAGTCTCCGCGTGTGAGATGTCTGATGACGATTGTATTAGTCAGGGTTCTCTAGAAAGACAGAACTCATAGGAGGGATGTATATATAAAGTGGAGTTTATTAAGGAGTATTGACTCACACGAACACAAGCTGAGGTCCCACAATAGGCTGTCTGCAGGCTGAGCAGCAAGGAAGCCAGTCCGAGTCCCAAAGCTGAAGAACTTGGAGTCTGATGTTTGAGGGCAGGAAGCATCCAGCACGGGAGAAAGATGGAGGCCAGAAGAATCAGCCAGTCTAGTCTTTCCACGTTCTTCTGCCTGTTGTTATTCTGGCTGTGCTAGCAGCTGATTCGATGGTGCCCACCCAGACTGAGGGTGGGTCTGCCTCTCCCAGTCCTCTGACTCAAATGTTAATCTCCTTTGGCACCACCCTCACAGACACGCCCAAGATCATTACTTTGCATCCTTCAATCCAATCAAGTTGACACTCAATATTAACTATCACAGTGATGATGGCTTGATTCCCTGGGCTGGGCTGCTGCCTCTGTCTCTGCCTTGTCTGAAAGCTTTGCTGGCTCCAGACAGATCATGGTCCTGGAATGTGGCTGGGAGGGTGGCTTGGGCCAAGCAGGGAGACTTGGTTGGGGTGTGTGGTTGTGACATCCTTGCAGGGAGCTTTCTTGAGTCATGGATGGAGTCTTTTAGAAATGATCCATGCATGTGTGTATGTGGCTCTGGTTTGCAAAATGTGACATCGCCAGGCTCTAATTAGCTCTTCTTTGCCATTGGGGACCTTGTCACTGCCACTTTGCAGGCTGCAAATGACAACTTTGAGTCACTAAAAGCAGGAGCAAAAAGTAGTTACTGGCGTTAGAGCCGGAAGGGGCCCTGGGTCACCTCATCCAGTGATCATCAGCCCCAGCCCAGGGAGGAGCAGGACTGGCCAAGTCACAAATAGCTAACAGCAGAAACAAACAGGCTCCTGAATCTGTCTCAAGCTGCATCCACCGTGTTGGGCCCTGTGTCCTGGAACATCAGCTCCCCGACCTCAGGAACACAGGGGCCCGTGCACGGGTCATTCCACACATTCTCTAGGACCCACATTCTCTAGTACAGGCACCAGTAGCACTGACCGCAGAGGCCAACATTGCCTTCATCCCTGCTGCCAGCACCCCACTGTGTCTCCCTGGACCAGCCAAGGAACTGGAATTTGGAGATTGTGTCACCTGAGCCCACAAACCTTTGTGAGGCTCCTGAGTGTAGGCGTGAAGTGTGGTTTTGATTTGCATTTCCCTGATGACTAATGGTGTGGAGCTTCTTGTCATGAGCTTATTGGCCATCTGTGTATCTTTGGAGAAATGCCTGTTCAATCATTTGCCCATTACAAAAAATAGGCTTTATTTTTTAGAGCAGTTTGTGTTTCATAGCAAAATTAACTGGAAGGGACAGAGGGTTCCCATCCAACCCCTGCCCCCACATGGCACAGCCTCCTCCACTGTGAACATCCCCCACCAGGGATGTACCTGTTACAATCAGTCAACCCGCATTGACGTACCATTTCTCCTAAAGTCCACAGTTTACATTAGAGTTCATTCTTCTTTTTCGAACATTTATCTTTTTAAAAATTTATTCTCATTGTATGTATTTAAGGTATAAAACACATTATTTTGCTAGGCATAGTGAAATGATTACTACAAACAAGTGAACTTACCCATCACCTTCCATAGTTACTTCTTTTTTGGTGTGGTGAGGGCACCTAAAATCTCCTCTCTTAGCAACTTTTCAGTATATTATTACTAACTGTGTATATTAGTCATTCTCACACTGCTAATAAAGACAGGCCTGAGACTGGGTAATTTATTAAAAAAAAAAAAAGAGGTTTAATGGACTCCCAGTTCCACATGGCTGGGGAGGCCTCCCAATCATGGCAGAAGACAAAGGAAGAGCAAAGAGACTTCTAACGCGGCGGCAGGCAAGAGAGGAGTTGTGCAGGGGAACTCCTCTTTAGAAAACCATCAGATCTCATGAGACTTATTCACTACCATGAGAACAGGGTGGAGAAACCACTCCCGTGGTTCAGTTATCTCCCACTGGGCCCCTCCCTCAACACATGGGAATTATGGGAGCTACAATTCAAGATGAGATTTGGTGGGGACACAGCCAAACCACATCACTATAGCCCTCCCACTGTACATCTCTACACTTATTCATTCTTCCTGCAAATTTGTACCCTTGGATCTCCTTCTTCCTTTCCCTGTCCCCTATAACCACCATTCTACCTGGTTTCTATTTTCTGATGTTCGTAAAGACTCTCTACATAAGTGAGATGAAAGAGTGTTTTTCTTTCTGTGTCTGGCTTATTTCACTCAACACAATGTCTTCCATGTTGTTGCAAATGGTAGTATCTTCTGTTTAAAATAATATTTCCTCGTATACATACACCACCATTTCTTTTTATAATTAAAATTTATTTTAGATTCAGGAGGTACATGTGCATGTTTGTTTCATGAATACATTTCATGCTGGGGGTTGGGGGGGGCTTGGGTTTCTATTGTACCCATTATCCAAATCGTGAACATTGTATCTGATAGGTAATATTTCAACCCTCATGTACCCACCCCCACCTTTGGAGTTCCCAGTTTCAATTATTTCCATCTTTATGTCCATGTTACCCATTGTTTAGCTCCCACTTACTGGTGAGAATCTGCTATATCACAATTCTTTTTATTTTTTTGAGACAGAGTTTCACTCTTGTCACCCAGCTGGAGTGCAATGGCTTGATCTTGGCTCACTGCAACCTGTGCCTCCTGGGTTCAAGTGATTCTCCTGCCTCAGCCTCCCAAGTAGCTGGGATTGCAGGCATCCATCACCATGCCTGGCTAGTTTTTGTATTTTTAGTAGAGACAGGATTTCGCCACGTTGGCCAGGCTGGTCTTGAAGTGCTGACCTCCAGGTGATCCATCTGCCTTGGCCTCCCAAAGTGCTGTGATTACAGGCATGAGCCACTGCACTCAGCCACTATAATTTCTTTATCAATTCCTGAATAGACATTTTTCCAAAGAAGACATAGGGTTCACTCTTGATATTATACATTCTATGGGTTTGAACAAATATACAGTAATGTGTGCCACGATTATAGTATCACACAGAAAAGATTCACTGCCCTGAAAATCCTCTGTGTTCTACCTATTTATCTATTCTTTTCCCCTAACCCAGCAATCCCCAACTTTTTGGCACCAGGGACCAGTTTCGTGGAAGATAAATTTTTCTAAGGACTGGGGTGAGTGGGGGTGGGGGATGGTTTTGGTATAATTCCAGTGCATTACATTTATTGTGCACTTTATTTCTATTATTTTTAGATTGTAATATATAATGAAATCATGATACAACTCACCATAATGTAGAATCAGTGAGATCCCTGAGCTTGTTTTCCTGCAACCAGGTGGTCCCATCTGGGGCTGACGGGAGACAGTGATAGATCATCAGGCATTAGATTCTCATAAGGAGTGCAAAACCTAGATCCCTTGCGTGTGCAGTTCACAATAGGGTTCGCGCTCTTGTGAGAATCTAGTGTGCTGCTGATGTGACAGGTGTAGGAGCTCAGGAGGTGATGCGAGTGATGGGGAGCATCTGTAAATGTAGCAGAAGCATCGCTCACTTGCCCGCAGCTCACCTCCTGCTGTGCGGCCTGGTTCCTAACAGGCCACGGACTGGTACTGGTCCGTGGCCCCGGGGGTGGGAGACCCCTTCCCTAAACTCTTGTAAGCACCAATCTTTTTGCTGTCTCCATAGCTTTGCCTTTTCCATGTCATATAGTTGGAATAATACGACATGCAGCCTTTTCAGATTGACCACTTTCACTTAATAGTATGCATTTCAAGTTCCTTGACATCTTTTTCAAGAATTGATAACTCATTTCTTTTTAGTGTAGAATCATATTCGGTCATTTGCAGGGACTACAGATTATTAATCCATTTACCTGCTGAAGGACATTTTGGTTGCTTCCATGTTCTGGCAATCATGAATAAAGCCGCTATAAGCATATGTGTGTAGGTTTTTGTGTGGCCTATAGGTATTCAATGCCTTTGGATAAATATCAAAAAGCACAATTGCTGAATCATATGGTGGGAATATGTTTCATTTTGAAAGAAAGTATCAAACTGTCTTCCAAAGAAGCTGTACCATTTTGCAATGCCACCAGCAACAAACAAAAGTTCCTGTGGCCGCACATCTTTGCCAGCATTTTGTATTGTCAGTCTTCCGGATTTTGGTCATTCTAGCAGGCGTGTGGTGGTATCTTATTGTTTTAATTTGCAATTCCCAAATGACATATGATGCTGAACATCTCTTCATATACTTATTTGTTATCTACATATCTTCTTTGATGAGGTGTCCATTCAGATATTTTGTTCATTTTTAAAATCAGGTTGGGTTTTTTTTAATTATTGTTGAGTTTTAAGAGCTCTTTGTATATTTTGAATAATATTCCTTTATCAGACACATCTTCTGCAAATATTTTCTCCCAGTCTATGGCTTGTCTTCTCATTGACTTGGCAGTCTCTTTTGCAGAGAAGGTTTAAATTTTAATCAAGTCCAGCTTATCAATTATTTCTTTCATGAATCTTGCTTTTAATGTTTTGTCAAAATAGTAACCATCGTAGGCAAAGTCATCTAGAGTCTTTCCTATGTTACTTCTAGAAGTTTAGTAGTTTTGAATTTCATATTTACATCTATGATCCATTTTGAGTTAATTTTTTGTGAAGGGTGTAAGTCTAGTATCTAGATTCATTTTTTTTTCTTTACATGTGGATGTCCATTTGCAATGTTTGATGAAAAGACTATCTTTGCTCTGGTGTATTGCCTTTGCTCATTTGTCAAAGATCAATTGACTGTATTTATATGGATTCATTTCTGGGCTTTCCACTCTGTTCCATTGACCTGTTTGCTTGTTCTTTCAATACCATACTGTCCTAATGACTGTAGCTTTACATTAATAGTGTGTCTTGAAGTTGGATACTGTCAGTCCTTTGACTTTGTTCTTTTCCTTCAATATTGTGTTGGCTAGTCTGGATCTCTTGCCTCTATGTATAAACTTTAGAATTAATTTTTTGATAACCACAAAATAACTTGCTGGGATTTTGATTGGGATTGCACTTAAAGTTGGGATCTATAGATAAAGTTTTTTATCTATAGGGTATTGGGTATTTCCTTTCCCCCATGTTGATTAGGTTCTGATAGAACCTGCATAGGTGAAGATATGATAGAATATAGTCATTGGTATTGACATCTTGGCAATAAAAAGTCTTCCTGTTCATGAAAATGGAATAACTTTCCATTTATTTAGTTCTTTGATTTCTTTTATCAGAGTTTTGTAGTTTTCCCCATGTAGACATGACACATATTTTGTTAGATTTATATTTCAGTATTTTATTTGTGTGTGTGTGTGTTGCTAATGTAAATGGTATTATGTTTTTAATTTCAAATTCTACTTGTTTATTGCTGGCATATAGGAAAGTGATTGACTCTTGTGTACTAATCTTGTGTCCTACAACCTTGTTATAATTGCTTATTAGTTGATTTTTGAAAAGATTTTCTAGGTAGAGAATCATTCTGCCTGCAAACAATAACAGTTTTATTTCTTCCTTCCCAATCAGTATACTTTTATTTCCTTTTCTTGTCTTATTGCATTAGGTAGAAATTGCAGTATAATGTTGAAAAGGAGCGGTGAGCGGGCACATCTTACCTTCTTGATCTTAGCAGGAAGGCTTCTATTTTCTCACCATTAAGTACCATGTTAGTTTCAGGTTTTTGCAGATGTTCTTTATCAAGTTGAGTAATTTCCCCTCTATTCCTAGTTTGCTGAGAGTTTATCATAAAAAAGTGATGGAGTTTGACAAATGCTTTTTCTGTATCTATTGATATGATTATGTGATCTTTCTTTAGCCTGCTTATTTGATGGATTGCATTAATCAATTTTCAAACGTTAAACCAGCTTTGCATACATGAGATAAGTCCTACTGGGTCATGTGTATAATTATTTTTATACGTTGTTGGATTTGATTTGTTAATATTTTGTTAAGGATTTTTGCATATATGTTCATGAGAGATATTGGTCTGTAGTTTTCTTTTCCTGCAATGGCTGTGTCTGGTTTGGGACTAGGGTAATGCTGATAATGACTTAGGAAGTTTTCCATGTGAGCTTGGAAGAAAGTGTATTCTGTTGCTGTTGAAAGAAGTAGTCTATAGATGTCAGTTACATCAATTGATTGATGGTGCTGTTGAGATCAGTTGTGCCCTTACTGATTTTCTGCCTGCTAGATTTGTACTCTTCTGATGACAGAGTGTTGAAGTCTCCAACTCTAACAATAGATTAATCTATTTCTTGTACTTCTGTCAGTTTTCTTCCTTGTGTATTTTAACTTTCCG
Source organism: Macaca nemestrina (assembly GCF_043159975.1). Taxonomy (NCBI): domain Eukaryota; kingdom Metazoa; phylum Chordata; class Mammalia; order Primates; family Cercopithecidae; genus Macaca; species Macaca nemestrina. The sequence continues at coordinate 229,923,756 of NC_092125.1, read as the reverse complement.
TTTTTAGGCACGTACCTGTTAAAGACTGTTATATCTTCTTGGATAACTGACTCTTTTATCATCATGCAATGCCCCTCTTTATTTTTGATAATTTTCCTTATTCTGAAGTCTACACTGTCTGAAATTAATATAGCTCCTCCAGTTTTCTTTTGATTATTGTTTGCATGGTATATTTTTTCTGTCCCTTTACTTTTAATATGTATGTGTCTTCATATTTAAAGTGGGTTTCTTGTAGACAATATACAGTTGTTTTTAAAAAATCTACTCTGACAATCTCTCTTTTAATTGCTCTATTTAGATCATTGATGTTTAAAGTGATTATTGATACAACTGGATTAATATCTACCATATTTGTTACCATTTTCTATTTATCACTCTTGTTCTTTGTTTTATTATTTTCTTTCTCTTTTTTCCTGCCTTTCATGATTTTAATTGAGCATTTTACATAATATCATTTTAATCTCCTTTCTTAGCACATTAATTATACTTCTTAAAACTTTTTTAAAATAGTTGCTCTAGAGTTTGCAATTTATATTTAAAAGCAACCCAAGTCCACTTTCAAGTAACACTATACCACTTCATGGGTAGTGCAACTACAAAATATTTCTAATTCCTTTCCCTCATTCCTTATATTATTACTGTTGTTTATTTCACTTATACATAAGCTATAATCGTTGAATACATTGTTGCTATTATTATTTTGAACAAACTGCTAACTGTGAGATCAATTAAGAATAAGAAAAATAAAAGTTTTTATTTTGCTTTCACTTACTTCCTCTATAATACTTTTCCTTTCTTTAAGTAGACCTGAGTTTTTAATCTATATTATTTTCTTTCTCTCTAAAAAACTTATTTTTGCCCTGTCTTACAAGGCAGGTCTAGCAGCAACAAACTCCCTCAATTTTTGTTTGTCTGAGAATGTCTTTATTTATCTTTCATTTTTGAAGGATAATTTTGCAGGATACAGAATTCTAGCCTGGTCATTTTTTCTTCTCAATACTTTAAATATTTCAGCCTAGTCTTTTTTAGCTTGCATGATTTCTGAGAAGTCAGATGTAATTATTGTCTTTGCTCTTCTACAGTTCAGGTTTTTTATTTCCCCTTCTGGCTTTTCTCAAGATTCGTTCTTCATCTCTGGTTTTCTGAAGTTTGAATTTGATACGTCTTTGTGTCTTCTTTTTCTGGGCATTTACTTTGTTCGGTGTTTACTAAGCTTCTAGAATTTGTGGTTTTGTGTCTGACATTAATTTTGGGGAAATTCTCATTGTTGCTTCAAATCTTTATTTTGCTTTTTATTTTCCTCTGGGATTCCCATTACATATATGTTATACCTTTTGTAGTTGTCCCACAGGTCTTAGTTTTCTGTTGTTGTTGTTTTTTCAGTCTTTTATCTTTGATTTTCAGGCTTGAAGCTTTCTATTGACATATTCTCAACCTGAAGATTCTTTCCTCAGCCATGTCCAGAATATGAATGAACTTATCAAAGACTTCTTAATTTGTGTTACAGTGTCTTTGATTGTTAGCATTTCTTCTTGCTTTTTATCCGTAGAATGTCACTTCTCTGCTTATACTATCCATCTGTTTTTGCATTAATATGGTTTGGCTGTGTCCCCACCCAAATCTCATCTTGTAGTTCCCATAATCCCAATGTGTGTGGGAGGGGCCCAGTGGGAGGTAATTAAATTATGGGGACAGCCACCCCCATGCTGCTATTCTAGTAATAAAAGAGAACAACAGTGAGTGAGTTCTCATGAGATCTGGTGGTTTTATAAGGGGCTTTTTTCCCTTTTGCTTGACACTTTTCTTTGCTGCCACATTGTGAAGAAGAACATGTTTGTTTTCTCTTCTGCCATGATTGTAGATTCTTGAAGCCTCCCCAGTCATGCTGAACTGTGAGTCAATTAAACCTCTTTCCTTGATAAACTACACACTCTTGGGTATGTCTTTATTAGCAGCATGAGAACAGACTAATACATGCATGTGTTCTACTTTTTCCAGTGGAGCATTTAGCACGTTTCACATAGTTGTTTTATATTTTCAGTCTCTTAATTTGAACATTCCTGCCATATTGAGTCTAGTGCTGATGCCTGCTCTCTGTCTTTAAACTGTTTTATCTGCCTTTCAGTAAGCCTTGCAATTTTTTTGCTTCAAGGCAGACATGATGTGCTGAGGAAAAGGCACTGAGGTAAGTAGGTTTTAGTGATGAGATGGTGAGGTCAGGGGAGGGGAAGGGTTCTATATGGTCTCAGCCTTTTGGTGGGCCTGTGACCCTGGACTGTGAACTTCATCAGTGCTTCTAATTGAGCATTTTATATAATAGAATTCTTCCCTTACGTGGAAGAGGATGGGGGGTGGGGTGTGGAGTGCTGGAGTTGGGTATTTCCTTTTCCCCAGGCTGATTAGGTTTTGATGAAACCTATATAGCTTAGGCTATAACAAAACAATGTCTCTTGAGAGTTGTTAAAAAAAAAAACAAACAAACCCAGAACACTCTGATATATTACAGTTTGGTTACTTTCCCCCTCCTTCCTTCAGAAAGTAAAAGGGAATTTTTCTTTAATCTTCACTATGAGAACCTAATAGGTAAAACACTCAATAGTGTGGAAGCCGCCCAAGGCGTAATTCTTAGACTTGTCCACACTAAGTCTCCAGCAATTCATTCTTTGCAGTTTAGTGTTGCTTTTCCTGGCACCAGTTGCTTCAGGGGTTTCTGCTCTAGGAAGTTCTGATTTTCTGTGTTGGCTTGTCTCTCTCTCCAATTTGGGGGACAGTAGTTTGCCTTGTGATCTCACTTCTGTGATGGATCTAAGAAGAGTTGTTGATTTTTCAGTTTGGTCAAGTTTTCATTTGTTGTTAGGATGGAGTAACAACTTTCAAATTCCTTACATGCCAATGGGAAATCAGAAGTCTATCTTCTTTGCCCATTTTAAAATTGGTGTAACTATCTTCTTATTGTTGAGTTGTAAGTATTCTTTATATGTTCTGGATAAAAATGTCCCTTATCTAGATGTAGGATTTGCAAATATTTTCTCCTATTTTGTAGGTTGTCTTTTAACTTTCTTGATGGGATTCTTTGAAACACAAAAGTTATTAATTTTGAGGAAGCCCAATTTATCTGTCTCTTCTTTTATTGCTAGTGCTTTTGGTGTCATGTCAAAAAAATTTTTAACCCGCAGCATAAGCATGAACTTCACTGCTATGTTTTCTTCTCAAAGAGTCATAACTTTAGTTCTTACATTTATGTCTTTGATCTAGTCAAGTTAACTTTTGCATATGATATGAGGTAGGGGTCCAATTTTATTATCTTCCATGTGAATATACAGTTTTTCTAGTGCCATTTGTTGAAAAGATTAGTCTTTACCCATAAAATGGCCTTGATACTCTTGCCAAAATTAAATGAACATAAATGTGAGGTCCTATCTTTAGCCTCCTTAAACAAAACAATTATCAGCCAGGAATTTTGTATCTAGAGAAACTAAGCTTCATAAACTAAGGAAAGATAAAGTCTTTATCAGACAAACAAGTGCTGAGAGAATTTACCACTACCAAGCCAGCACTATAAGAACTGCTAAACGGAGTTCTAAATCTTGAAACAAAGACTTGAAATACACCAAAATAGAACCTCCTTAAAGCATAAATCTCAGGGGCCTATAAAACAATAACACAAAGAAAAAAATGAGATATAAAGACAACAACAAGCACAATGTATAGAACAGTACCTCACATCTCAATACTAATGTTAAATGTAACTTGCCTAAATGCTCCACTTAAAAGATGCAGAATGGCAGAATGAATAAGAATTCACCCACTTTGGGAGGGCGAGGAGGGCCGATCACGAGGTCAAGAGATCCAGACCATGCTGGTCAACATGGTGAAACACTGTCTCTACTAAAAATACAAAAATTAGCTGGGCGTGGTGGCCCCTGCCTGTAGTTCCAGCTACTCGGGAGGCTGAAGCAGGATAATTGCTTGAACCCGGGAGGTAGAGATTGCAGTGAGCTGAGATTGCACCACTGCACTTCAGCCTGGTGACAGAGCGAGACTCCGTCTCAAAAAAAAAAAAAAAAAAAAAAAAAAACAAACAGAAAAACACACACACAAAAAGGGACATATAATGATAAAAGGACTAAGGACTAATCCAACAGGAAAATATCACAATCCTAAATATATGTGCACCTAACACTAGAGCTCCCAAATTTATAAAACAATTACTACTAGACCTAAGAAATGAGACAGATGGCAACACAATAATAGGGGATCCTCAATACTGCACTGTCAGCACTAGACAGGTTATCAAGACAGAAAGTTAGCAAAGAAACAACAGACCTAAACTATAACCTAGAACGAATGAACTTAACAGATATTTGCAGAACATTCTACCCATCAACTGCAGAATACACTCTCTATTCATCAGCACATGGAACGTTCTCCAAGATAGACCATATGATAGGCCACAAGTCTCAACACATTTAAGAAAATCAAAATTATATCAATTACTCTCTTAGATCATAGTGGAATAAAATTGAAAATCAACTCCAAATAAACACTCAAAATCATGCAAAATCATGGAAATTAAATATTCTGCTCCTGAACGAACACTGGGTCAACAATGAAATTGAGACAGAAATTTAAAAAAAATTTAAACTGAAAAACAATTGTGACAAAACCTAGTAAACCTCTGGGATACAGCAAAAGTGGGGCTGAGAGGAAAGTTCATAGCATTAAATGTCTACATCAAAAAGCCTGAAACAGCACAAATAGACAATCTAAGGTCACATCTCAAGGAACTAGAGAAACAAGAACAAACCAAACCCAAACCCAGCAGAAGAAAAGAAATAACAAAGATCAGAGCAGAATTAAATGACCTTGAAACAACAACAACAAAAAAATACAAAAGATAAATGAAACAAAAAGCTGGTTATTTGAAAAGATAAACAAAATTGATAGACCATTAGCAAGATTAACCAAGTAAAGAAAGAAGGTCCAAATAAGCTCAATTAAGAATGAAATGGGAGATATTACAATCAATACTTCAGAAATACAAAATATAATTCAAGGTTACTATGAACACCTTTATGTGCACAAACTAATATACTAGATGTATATTGATCTTGCATCCTGCCACCTTGCTCAACTTATTAGTTCTGATAGTGTGTGTGTGTGTGTGTTCCTTAGGATTTTCAATACACAAAATTATGTCATTTACAAATACAAATAGTTTTACTTCTTCCTTTCCAGTATGGATGCTTTTGTTATTCCTTTTTTGCTTAATTATCATGCTCAGGGCTCCAGTACAATGATGAATAGAAATGATGAGAGTGGACCTCTTGTCTTGTTTGTACTTTTATTTGATTTTGCTACTTACTGCTGATTGAAGGTCTAGACACTGCAAAGTTTACGGTGGTTACAGATTTTTGTGTAGTAGAGGGGTATACTGCAGGATGCTAACTACTTCTGTCTCTAAACTAGCTAACTTATTCCAACTCCCCACCCACCAGTGCTTCTATTACCCCCATATGGCTCCCTCATTCATGAGTAGATAGATCTTTCAAACATGTTCATTCTCCACTTGTATGAGAGTGCTGTTTTTTTTTACCTTTTAATGCTATATTGTGACATAAGGACAATTGCACAATACACGTTTTGTTAAAACCCATCATCTGTGCTCCATGCCACTGGCTAGAACTCAGTCATCTGACCCCACAGCGATGCAAAAGAGGCTGGACTATGTTATCTACATGTATGTGGACTTGGAATCTGACATCAGTCCCTACCATACAACAAAACCCCCTGCCCAGAAGTTTGGGAAACATAACATGAGTGAAAGACTTATCTCTGCCATCATTCCTCTTTCCTTCCCACTTTGCACCTTGAGAGAGAAGCTCTACCTTTGAAAATGTCTAGAATAGCACATGGACCTCCATCATATTCTGTCTTCCTATCTAGGCTCAAACTATTTCTACTCATAACTTCTCCTTTAAACAACTGCAAAACACCACTTAGCTGTCTGACTGCAGCAATATTCTTGAAGCAGGGGGATACTTCTTGGCTTCATGCAGTGAGGTGGCTAAGTGTCTCCATCTTGGTGCCTTGGAGGAAAAGGCTTTCTGCTCTGGTGGATTTGAATAGAAGTTTCTAGGGACCTTGCTCTCCATTGTCACCAGTTCAAGGAGCTGGGCCCCTTTCTGGATTTCCCTCAAGCCATTCATCTCAGCACCAGATAGAAGCAACATTGAATAACACCTCTGGGCCCAGGGTCTGTGGGGAGCTAAGTGAGTTCAGAAGAGACACAATCCTACAGAATGCCTCTAGAAGGGGCCTTGAAATCCTGGAGTCACTGAATGGACATATTTATCTTAGTCCATTTTGTGTTGCTATAACAGAATACCACAGACTGGGTAATTTACAAAGAAAAGAAATTTATTTCTCACAACTTTGGAGGCTGGGAAGTCCAAGAGCATGGCACCAGCATCTGCTCAGCATCTTGCCAGGGCCTTCTTGCTGCATCATCCCATGGTGGAAGGGATGGTCAAGAGAGCACAGAGGAGAGTTGGAGGAGAAGGGGCCCAAACTCATTCTTTTATCAGGAGCCCACTCCCATGATAATTAACCCACTCTTTTGATAACTAACCTATTCCCAGAATTAGGTATTACTCCTAGTCACATTGCTATAAAGAACTGAAACTGGGTAATTTATAAAGGAGAGAGGTTTAATTGACTCACAGTTTGGAATGGCTGGGGAGGCCTCAGGAAACTTGCAATCATGGCAGAAGGCTAAGTGGAAGAAAGTCACCTTCACAAGGTGGCAGGAAGGAGAATGAACACAGGATAAACTGCCAAACACTTATGAAACAATCAGATCTTGTGAAAACTCACTCACTATCATGAGAATAGCATGGGGGAAACTGTCCCCATGATCCAATTACCTCCACCTGGCCTCTTTCTTGACATGTAGGGATTATAGTGATTATAGAGATTATAATTCAAGATGAGATTTGGGTGGAGACACACAGCCTAACCATATCACATTATAATGGCATTAATCCATTAATGAGGGCAAAGCCCTTAGGACTTAATTACCTCTTACAGGTCTTGCCTTTCAACACTGTTGCATTGGGATCAGGTTTCCAACATATGAACTGAGGGGGACACATTCAAATCATAGCAATTTCCCTTTGGGGGACATGCCCAGGAGGTTTTCTGTTGGAGACACCTGCTGGTGAGGACACATGGGTTCTGGGTTGACTCCTTTGATGGATTTTGAAGATTTGTCTATCTCCATTGTATTAACAGGCCTCCCGGGTCAGAAGAGGCACACTGGCCTGGGTGGGTATAGATGCAGCCTTAGGTGACCATCTGAGCTGCTGCCATCTGCTCAGGTCCTTTTCACCATCCATGTCAGCATTAGCAGGGTCTGCCTGCTTCTCTGTGCCCACCAAAAGGAGCCTCCTGAAGACATCTTGAGTGTCTGGGTTGTTTCCACTGCTATGACAGTACTTGTCACCCTTTTCCTTAAAGCCTCTTTGTCCCCTCTTGGTGTTCTTGTTCCTCTGCTGAAACTTACTCACTTTAAGCTATAAAGATCTATGTTTCTTTCTCTGTCCTTGAGGTCATCTCTGGTCACATCTATGAGTTAATCATAATCATCATCACATACTAGATCTTGGGTCTATTCTCCTAATCAGTGGATTTATATGAAAGTGCAGAGTAGCCTTGACCTAATGTTCCCAAGAAATCTCGGAGATGTTACAGATAATCAGAAAGCATTTTTATAATGGAAAACTTGCAACTTATTGGTGAAATTTCACATGAGGCAGGAGCCACACCAGGACTGTGACACTCTCTCCCTTTGCATCCCCACCTTGCTTCTCCTATACTAACTTGGTGGCAGAAAGCAGACCAAGGAAAGCAGAAGATGGCAGAGGACGAGGTGGCTCCAGGTAGCAGATGCTGTGAAAATCACACCCTAAGGCCAATCTATGGGCAGGTTGTCCATGAAGCCCACTTATTCCTCTAGCAAATACATACTGAGCACCTGCTTTGTGCCAGGCCCTGGAGACCCACCAAACAGAGAAGAATCCTTCTCCACATGGATTTAAATTTCTACTGGAGGAGACAGAAAACAAACAGGTCAAATAGATAAAATGCATTATAATGTAATGGTGATAAGTCTTAAGAATGATGGATCAGGGAAGAGGGACAGGAAGTGTGGATAGAGGGGATGCAATTTCAGAAGGTGTTACCTAAGAAGGTGGTATTTGAATAAAGACACTATTTGGGGAAGTGAGCTATGTGGATGTCTGGGAGAGTATGTTCAGGCATTGGGGGCTGTAAGGGCAGAGGCTAAAGATACAGAGGAAGCCAGAATGATAGGGAGGGGCAGTGGTCACTGGAGTAGCAGGAGATGGGGGCAGGAAGGTCATGGAGCAGGTCACATAGAACTGTCCATGTGGGTCCCTGAGTGAGACAGGAAAGAATGTTTGCATAGGGTGATGCGATAGAACTTGCATCTTATAAGGATCTCCCTGGTTGCTCTGAGAGACCACAGAGGGCCTGGGAAAGAGGGATGGCCATTAGGAAGCTGTTGCAGTGATCCAGGTGAGAGCAGATGGAGATGTGGATCACAGGGTTTTAGTGCAGGTGGTAAGCAGTGAGTGGATGTTGGATATATTTTGAAAGTAGAGTCAAATAATCTGCTGATGGGTTGGATGTGGGGTAGAAGCAAAAGGCAGGAGCCAAGGACAACTTTTGGTTTCAGCACTTGGAAGAACAGAGGGGTGATTTACTGTGATAACAAGGAGCATAGGATGAGCTATTTGGGGACTATTACAGATTTGAGGCATTTCTTAGAAATCCTACATGGAGATGTCATGTAGACCATGGGAGGTTTGTATCTGGAATTAAGGGGCAAGGTCAGGGCTGGAGATATTAAGTTGGGAGCCATTGGCAGATAGACAGAAATAAAAGACATGGGAGTGGATGAGAGCACCAATCATAACTGCTGACATTTATTGAATGAATCCCATGTGCCAGACACTGCATTAATTTCTTTACCTTTATCAACTCATTCAACTTGTGCAACCATCCTATGTAGTAGGTGTTCTTGTTTGTCCTTCTTTTTACAGGTGAGGAAACTGAAGTGTAAATAGGTTACATAAGTTAGCTGAAGTTCTTAAAGGTAGCCACTGTTGGGGTGAGGCTTTAAATCCAGGCAGAGAACTCCTGAGAACTATCTAAGGCTGAACTGAGGGCAGCTCCAACCTCCAGCCAGGAAAAATCCAGGGCCTCAGTCCTACAGCGGCAAGAAAATAAATTCTGCTAACAACCTGAGGGCATGCAGAAGCAGATCCTTCCCCAGTCGAGCCTCCAGATGGAAACACAGCCCAGTCCAGCCATAAAGTTGATGGTGGTCTTGTGTGAGACCCTCTCTCTGTCACATCTTGCATAAAATATTTTTCTTTGCTTCTTTTATTTCAAGCAGCATTTGATACTCATTTTAAACTGGCTTTGCTGCTCAACAATGTTTTGTTTGGGAGTGGTGTGTGTGCACGCATATATGTTTTCAAGAGATATGTCAGATTGTGGAAAGTACAGGCAGCATGGTGTTAGGCTCTGTGCACAGGTGAGAAGTTCAGCCACACCACTGAGTTTCTCTACAAAACATCAAGGAACCAGATATCAGGCCTGGATGAAGCCCAGCCTTGGAAATTGGAAGATGCCAGCCTCCTTTGGTTCCTTAAACAGGGACCCCTGGATTGTAATCTCCACAAGAGCAGGGCACATCAACCTCATCCATCATGGTATCTCCATTGCCAACCTCAGTGCTGAATATCTGTGGGGTAAATAAAAGCATGGGAATTTGAAGAGCCACCTATAAAAAAATGCTTCCTCAAGCTATCCCTCCTTGTTAGTGTTCACAGAACCCACACTTTGCTCAGAAGATTTTAAGTTTTCATCACAGCTGATGGAAAGTTTGGGCACAGCATGACTTGGTCTTTTGTTCAGATCTTACATAAGGCTGCAGTTGAGTTATTGGCTGGGCTGTGTTCTCATCTGGAAGTTCGACTGGGGAGAGATCTGTTCCCAAGCTCTCTCAGGTTGTGAGAAGGTGGGACTGAGGGAACAGCGGTTTGTTGGTTGTTGGCTGGAGGCTGCTTTTAAGTTCTAGAGGATGCCCACAGTTCCTTGCCAGGTGGGCACCCTCCACAGGGCTGCTTAAGGTATCAAGTCAGCCAGAAGAATCTCTGGCACCAATCTACTAAGACAGAGTGTTTTATTTTTTAATTATTTTTTTATTTATATAAATGTATGGGGTATTGGTGTAATTTTCTTACATGAATAGATTGTGTAGTGGTGAAGTCAGGGCTTCCACAGTATCTGTTCTCCTAATAACGTATATTGTACCCATTAGGTAATTTCTCATCATCTATCTCCTTCCCATCCCCTCACACTTCTGAGTCTCTATTACCTATCATTCCACACTCTATGTCCATGTTCTCATTTACAAATGGGAGCACACTATTTAGCTTTCATTTGTAAGTGACAACATGTGATATTTGTTTGTTTCTGAGTTGCTTCTCTTAAGATAATGGCCTCCAGTTCCATCCAGGTTGCTGTGAAAGATGTGATTTCATTCTTTTTTATAACTGGATAGTAATCCATTGTGTATATATACCACATTTTCTTTATCCCTTCATCCATTGATGGGCATTTAGGTTGATTCCGCATCTTTGCTATTGTGACTAAACATATGAGTGCAAGTATGTATGTTTTTGATATAATGATTTCTTTTCCTTTGGGTAAGATAACCAGTAGTGGGATTGCTGAATTGAATGAAAATTCTATTTTTATTTCTTTGAGATATCTCCATAGTGTTTTCCACAGAGGTTGTACAAATTTACATTCCCATCAACAGTGATAAGCATTCCCTTTTCTCTGTGTTCTCACTAATGTCAGAGTATTTTATAACCAAATCATAGGAATGACTTCCCATCAAGTTTCCTGCATTCTACTAGTTAGAAGCAAGTCACAGATCCCTTCCACAGTCCAGTGAAGGAGACCCCACAAAGGTGTAGACACCAGGAGCTGGGACCCTGCTAGGGAGCATAACTTCTGCCAGTCGTCTGGGGTCGATGAGGGGCTTATCTCTTTCAGGAAGGTTCATGGCTTCCTGTGCTCACCTCCGTGTTATGTCGGAAGGAGGTAAACCTCTGCTACTCTGATTTCAGAGGAAGGGTTTTCATGGACATTTTTGGGGTTGAAATCAGCCAAGCATCTCCTGTAGGCACTGAAACCAGACCACTGGCAGTCCAGGTCCCCAGGAAGCTGGCATGCTCCTGGAGGAGACAGATGATAAACAACTGGATCAATACATAGAGGAGATCATTTCAGCTAGAGATGACGTGTGAAGGAAATAAGCAGAGTGATGTGGTACAGACCAATAGGCAGGGGCAGAGCCTCCGGTGGAGTGATAGGTGAGAGCTCCTCTCAGCAGGTGGCACATGACCCACTCTGTGTCGGGGAGCTTTGGAACACATCCTTTCCTGTCTCTCTTGCCCCTTCCAGTTGTGTCATTCAGCCTCAGCAGCAGCAGGAGAGGCTGATCTGTCACCAAGCAGTTGGCATGATTATGCAAGTCTTTCAACAAATGAGCTGTCTTTTTTGCAGTCAGTAGTCAGGACCTCCAAGCTTCCATGACGCCCACGCCTTTGCATTTCTGACATATTTCCTCAACACTGGCACGCATCCAGGGTCCTCAGTGCCACAATCCCTCCTCTTGGAAGACCGGTTTCTGCTTAATATTTTATACATCCTGGAAATTTAAATATTTTTCAAGAGGCCAAAAGAAGAACAAGCCTAATAAGTGAGTGTTTGGTGAAGAGGTGCCAGACCCAGAGAACATGGCTGGGAGGGAGATGTTAAGCCAAGGAGCTCTCTGACAGCTCATACTGTACCTGGCTCACATTATTCATACTGGCTGTGGACAGTCTGCGTTGGAGGGAGCATGCTCTGTTCACCTTACTTACCCTGTTGGTGCAGGAGGGATCCCCCACCCTAAGTAGTGCCAGGTGGTTGGACCTGCAATCCCTGTCACTGGGAGGCACTGAGGGGCTCATCTCTTTCATGAAGCTTCACAGGATCCACAGCATTTATTAGCTACATGTACTCACCACCCAGGGCCATGCAGGGACCATGTACTCAGGAGCAGAAGGAGCTGGCAGGGACTGTGGGAGGGGCAAGCTGTGTAGGGACAAGAGGGTGGTGAGTGGCTTCTGGTCCCTTGGGAGGATGGGATTGGCTTGTTTGAATAATTCGTTGTTTTCGTTTTTTGAGACAGGGTCTCACTCTATCACCTAGGCTGAAGAATGATGGTGTGATCACGGTTCCCTTCAGCTTTGAACTCCTGGGCTCAAGAGATCCTTCCACCTCTACCTCCTGACTAGCTGGGACTACAGACATGCGCCAACACGCCTGGCTAGTTTTAAAATTTTTTGTAGAGATGGAGTCTTGTTATGTTGCCTAGGCTGGTCTTGAACTCCTGGGCTCAAATAATCCTCCCGTCTTGGCATCCCAAAGTATTGGGATTACAGGCATAAACCACGGCACCAGGTCTTGTTTGAGTAATTTTGTGGGCTGACGGGGAGGAGTAGCTTGAGGATCAGATGGGAGGCTGCTGGTCTGGCTGATAAAGGAACTGGCCAGGTGGGGGCCTTTCCTGCAGGGTCAGGACATAGCTGGTAAGAGCTGGGAATTCAGTTAGTCCCCTGAGGCTCAAAGCTGCTGAGGATGTACATGAACGTTCAGGCTTCACACTACAGGTTGTTTATCACTGTAGGGAGGTTAGCAGCATCTCCAGTCCCTTCCCCCAAGAATCGAGTATCCACCCGCCATTACAACCAAAAATGTCTCCAGGAGAGGTGGGGGCCAAATGGAATTTGGTTGAGAATCAGTGGTTTAGGTTGACCATATTCTAGAGTCAATACTTGCAGCTAGGTGGTCATACCCATAGGATGCTTTCAGGGGCTTGCAGTTTCCATGAGGATGATGTAAAACTCCCAGGAGCCTTTGCACTATCACCTTCGCCACTTCATCCCCCATGTCCCTTGCATGAGTCCCTGGCCTCACCTGATGCGTCTATTCATGGTCCTAAACTCATTACAGTTTTTCCAGCTTCAGACCCCTGCTCCTGTGAACCCCCCTAATCCATCTCCATCTCTCCTGCATCCACTCTTTACCAAGCTCCTAGTGATCCACCAACTGTACGCTAGGCCCCTTCTCCCTTGAATTCACATTGTTCATTGCCCTTCTAGCCACAGAACTCATGGTTAACGAAATTCCACCTACTCCTTGAGACATAGCCTTTGAATCAGAGGCCTCATGACTGGATTATCTGTTACTCCATAAATACAGAGACCCACAGGGTGTCCAGTCTTGTCTTAGATGCTGGGACCACAGAGTGTTGTGGCTGTTTATTTGACACTCTCCTCCAGTGGATAGGCCGTGAGGTGCTGGAAGTCAGGGACTGACTGACGCATGTTTTTCTCTCCTTACTGTAGTAGTTGCTCAACAAATTCTAATTGAGTGAACAAATGCTCTGTCTTCTGCAAACCTTGGCTGTGCTTCCCCAGGCCTCTCTGGCTTCCTTTCCTTTCTGTCTGGTGTACTGTCTTTCATAGTAGATAGTTGTGAACACGGTTTTTCCCTACTGAACCCAAATTCCTCATGGGTAATGTATTAGCCAGGTTTTCCTAAAGGAACAGAACTAACAGGACAGATGTATATATGAAGGGGAGTTTATTAGAATTGATCACACGATCACAAGGTGAAGTCCCACAGTAGACCATCTGAGGAGCTGGGAAGCCAGTCTGAGTCCCAAAACCTCAAAAGTAGGGAAGCCGGCAGTGCAGCCTTCAGTCTGTGGCTGAAGGTCCAAGAGCCCCTGGCAAACCACTGGTGTAAGCCCAAGAGTCCAAAAGCTAAAGATTCTGGGTTTCGATGTTTGAAGGCAGGAAGCATCCTGCACGGGAGAAAGACGGAGGCCGGAAGACTCAGCAAGTCAAGTCCTTCCATATTCTTCTGCCAGCTTTATTCTAGCTGTGCTGGCAACTGCTTAGATTAGGCACCCTCAATCTGGGTGGGTCGGCCTCTACCAGTCCACTGACTCAAATGTGAATCTCCTTTGGCAGACCACTCACACCCAGGAACAATACTTTGCATCCTTCAATCCAATCAAGTTGACACTCAGTTTTCACCATCACAGGGTGGGACAAGTACCTATACTTCCTTAGGTACAAATAACCTGCAGCCTCATGCCAGGCAGGACGGCTGAGGCAGTGCCCACCGGGAGGCCTGCCCTGTGAGCCTCACTCTCTCTCTTTTCTGCTTGTCAAGCAACTGGTGTAGACTCAGAAGTCTCTGGACCCCTCCCAACTTGGTGATTTTGAGACTGTGTCCCTGCTGCAGGAAGGTGTTTTGGCCCCTTATTCAGTTGCTGCATGACCCTTTGTAAGGGTTTTTGTGTTACTTTGACTATTTTCACGACAAGATCCTGCCGGGGCTAGGATGGGAGCATTTGCATCTGGGAACGGGCATGATGTGGAGCTTGCTGAGATTGATGTTTTCCGGCTTGGCCCTGATTTCGGCCTGCCTTTTTGGTGGAGGTGGTTTTCCGTGAACACCCTGGCTGGGTAGTAATTGTCCTGGAGCTGCCTTGTAAACACAGTTAAGTTGCCATTAGGTCTGACCGCAGATAAAGCATCTAAACCACAAATCTTCTATTGATTACTCTCTGTTATGGCAATGCAGGGCTTTCCTTCTTGTTTTCTTTCCCATGATTAAAAAGAAGAGTTGCTGGAAACTAAAGGAAGCTTTATTGTTCTTTCCCTAAATCAATGCTGTTGCTTTATATAAAAAAAAGGAGAAAAAAATAACAGTCTTGCAAACATTTTTATTTGCCAAGTTAAGCTAACCTCCAGGGACACAGGCATTCTAGCACTCAGAAGTCAACTCTCACTGACACTTGTTTGCCAGAAGTTTCTGGGAAAACTGTTTAATAAAGGGCCCGACGAACAAGACCCATTCAATTTTCTCCAATTATACATGGAAAGTAACTTTTGCTCGCTCCATAACTTTCCTTTTTGCCTCGGGTATTTTCAGGGCTGGTTTAAATCAAAGCCTGTACAGGAGAGAAGAAAAGCTTTGTGATCTCTTTGCTGAGGGTGGCTTGCAACAAATTAGAAAGAAATGGAATATTCCCATATTATTCAAGTGCCTTTATTTGGCCTTACACATTAGCAATTACATTATTCGATTTCTCATGGTGCAGGGCTGTATGAACCATCTTCCAGAAATGAATCCTAGGTTTGGTTTGTTTACTTTTGACTGAGATTCAGGCTTGAGTTCAGTGCAGATCTTAGAAAGAGGCCAGGCTGCTTTCAGTCCCTTAGCTGCTTGCATCAGACCAAGGGCTAAGGTGAAGCAGGTGGCTCCTCGGTGCTAAATTTAAGGAGGCACTCCCTCTGGGGGCTGAGCGATCACTGACCCTGCACTCTCATGGCCCTGAGACTGGAGCTTCCTTAAAAGTGCCGAGCCTCCTCACCTGCCTTGCCCCTGTCCACCTCAGTCTGATGCAGGTCTGAGTTTTGGAACGGATTCATGAGAGTTTGATTGACTGGTTAATCCAATCCAGTCTGGTTTTGCATAGACTGATCATTGACCCTTGGGATGTGCAAATTACTGGGGGTAGGTAGAGAGAAGGGCCTTTGTTCTAGGGCATTGTGTAGATTGTGGGGTGAAATAAAAAAAAATTCCTCCACCTGTGTTAGGGTTGAATTGTGCCTCCTTGCCTCAAATTCCTGTGTGGAAGTCCTAAGCCTCAGAGCCTCAGACATGACCTTATCTGGAAGTAGAGCTGCTGCAGGGGTCGTCAGTTAGGATGAGGTCCTGCGGGAGAAAGGAAGCCTTCATCCCCAAGGACGGGTGTTGTGATAAAACGGGAAATTCGGACAGTTGCACACACGGGGAGAACAGCATGCGAAGATCAGAGGGATGCTGCCACAGGCCAAGAAGTTATCAGAAGTCAGGGGAGTGTATTAGTCCGTTTTCACACTGCTGGTAAACACCTCCCTGAGACTGGGTGATTTATAAAGAAAAAGAGGTTTAATGGACTCACAGTTCCTTGTGGCTGGGGAGGCCTCACAATCCTGGCAGAAGGTGAAAGGCTCAACTTTCGTTTTTTTTTGAGACAGAGTTTCACTCTTGTGCCCAGGCTGAAGTGCAATAGCATGATCTCGACTCACCAAAATCTCTGCCTCCTGTGTTCAAGCAATTCTCCTGCCTCATCCTCCCGAGTAGCTGGGATTACAGGCACCTGCCACCACACCTGTCTAATTTTGTATTTTTAGTAGAGACAGGGTTTCTCCATGTTGGTCAGGCTGGTCTCGAACTCGCGACCTCAGGTGATCCACCCGCCTCAGCCTCCCAAAGTGCTGGGATTACAGGCGTGAGCCACTGCGCCTGGCTGAAAGGCACATCTTACATGGTGGCAGGCCAGAGAGAGAATGAGAACCGTGTGAAAGGGGTTTCCTCTCATAAAACCATCAGATCTTGTGATACTTATTCACTAACTGAGGAACAGTATGGGGGAAACCGTCCCCATGAGTAAATCATCCCCCACCAGGTCCCTCCCTCAACATAGGGGAATTATGAGAGCTACGATTCAAGACGAGATTTGGGTGGGGACACAGCCATAGCATATCAGTGAGCATGGCCCTGCCCAGGCCTTGATCTCAGACTTCTGCACTCCAGGACTATAAGACTACAAAGTCACATTGGTTAAGCCCCTGGTTTGTTATGACAGCCTTAGCAAAGTGACGCAACATATTGATCCAGAAGCATCTCCCTATTGATCACCAGGCGGTTTCTGCTGTGGTGTCTCTGCTTCTAGTGGGCTCCTCATGTGGCTGTGCGATTTTGTTGACTGTTCTGATTGTACCTTAATTCGTGTCTTCCATGGTGTTATCTTCGATGGCTATTCTCTCAGCAGGAGACGTGCAACCTGATCTGCAACCTGGAGTGGGGTGGGGCAGCCCAGGCTGGTTGGAGACCAGGTCTCACAGGTCCCTGAAGCCGTCCTGGTTTGGTCCATACCCAGTGCTTGGCTGGTTTATTCTTCAGAGGCAAGTGATTTGATCTTCTCAGCCAATTGCTGGATGTTTTTCTCCCAGTGATTGTTCAGAAATGCCAAATCAAAGGCAAGGTACTCTCAGAGGGGGCTGCATCTCATGCTAATTACTAGCCAGCGTGTTTACAGAAAGCTGCGTTAGGGAGAATTTCCTCCCCTCATGGCTGGGCTAGCAGTGCTCAGAAGGCATAATGAGAAGGCTCAGCAGTGGAAATAGCATGCATTTGCATACTTCTCGGCAGCGATAATGTAATTCGGAACGCCCAGTTGCTGATGAATGCCACTTAAAGTTCATGCCTGTTTTTGTCACTCTGTGCTACTTGAAATTGAAATTGGAGAGGAGACACTTGGGGCAGGGGGTCGGGGATGGAATTCAGCATCCACAGAAATGACGTTGTGCTCTGATCAACTCCAGAGAATGGAGCTCAGAAATGCCGAGCAGACCTCCTGGACTCTCGGGTGGGACTCTCCTGCCATTTGTCAGGACACGCAGCCTTGGCCCTGCCCCTTGCATCACACATTCCTGCCATTCGTCCCCACGTGGGACATTTCTCCAGATCTGGTTAAATTGCACAGGAGAGTTTCCTTCCGTGATGATCTGATGACCGCCAGGGGCTGTTTTGTGTTAAGGTTGTCCTTCCTGTGTCACTTAGGGAAAGTGACCTTTGGATTTCTTTCTTCTTCCTTCATTTCCTTCTTTCCTTTCTTTCCTTTCCTTCCTCCCTCCCTCGCTCCCTCCCTCCCTTCCTTCCTTCTCCCTTCTCTCCCTCCCTTTCCTCCCTCCCTCCCTGCCCTTCCTCCTCCTAGTCCTCCTTCCTCCGCCTCCTCCTCCTCCTCCAGGATTGCTCAGACTCACTCCCCCAGGCTGGAGTACAGTGGTGCCATAATAACTCACTGCAGCCTCAACCTCCTGGGCTCAAGCAATCTTCCCACCTCAGCCTCCTGAGTAGCTGGGACTACAGGCATGCACCACCACTCCCACCTAAGTTTTGATTCTTTTTTTGTTGAGACAAGGTCTCACTATGTTGCCTAGGCTGGTGTTGGACTGTTGGGCTCAAGTGATCGATCCCCTCCACTTTGGCCTCCCAAAGTGCTGGGATTACAGCATGAACTACCACGTTAGGCTTGGATATCTTGCAAGTTCCAAATTTTTTTTCCAAGTCAGTCTTGG
This sequence comes from Macaca nemestrina, assembly GCF_043159975.1. Classification (NCBI taxonomy): domain Eukaryota; kingdom Metazoa; phylum Chordata; class Mammalia; order Primates; family Cercopithecidae; genus Macaca; species Macaca nemestrina. Next base: position 229,905,403 of record NC_092125.1, on the reverse strand, counting down.
AGACAGTCAGACTGACGAGCAGGTGGACAAGCATGACTGGGAAGGAGTCAAGACTACCCAGACATACCAAGGCTCCTGGGCCTTTGGACCCCAAACCAACCACAGATAGTTCACTTGGTAACTTCACTCCCATGGGAAACTAGTTTCGCTTTCTTAAATGAGGGGAAGGAGAATCTCAAGACACAGATGACTGACACTGGAAAATCAGCCTTCGAAGAATCAAGAGTCAGAAAAAGTAGCCGTTGGAGCCAGGTGTGCTGGCTCATGCCTGAAATCTCAGCACTTTGGGAGGCCAAGGAGGGAAGCTTGCTTGAGCCCAGGAGTTTGAGACCAGCCTGGGCAATACATCGAGACCTCATCTCTACCAGGAAGAAAAAAAGTATTAGCTGAGCTTGGTGCTGCACATCTGTAGTCCCAGCTACTTGGGAAGCTGAAGTGAGAGGATTGCTTGAGCCAGGGGTTTGAGGCTGCAGTGAGTTATGATCGCACTACTGCACTCCAGCCTGGCAACAGAGTGAGACCTTGTCTCTATGTTTTAAAAAAGTTATGGGGCATCTGCCGTGTGGCTGCCCTGTGCTGAGGCCCCACCCGGCCTATCCTCATATCTGCAAACAGTGTGGTTCCAGAACCATCCTCACTGCACAGACGAGGAGATGGGTGCTCAGAGCAGTGGAGGAGCTCATCCAAGGTCACACAGCTTGAAAGTGATGACATACGGATTTGCTTCTGGGTCTGTGTGAGTCTCCTGCGGCTGCTGTCAAAAATTGCCACGGACTGGGTGGCTTCAAACAGCAGAAACTTACTTTCTCACAGCTCTGCCGGATGCGAGTCTGAAATCACAGCATTGGCAGGATGATGTTCTCTCTCATGGCTTCGGGGAAGAATCCCTCCTGGTCTCTTTCAGTGGCTGGTGGCTTCCAGCATCCTTGCTCCTTGGCTTCCAGTGGCGTCGCTTCCATCTCTGCCTTGGTTGTCATGTGGCCGTCTCCTCCCTGTGTGTGTTTTCTTTTTTTTTTTTTGAGACGGAGTCTCGCTCTGTCACCCAGACTGGAGTGCAGTGGCCGGATCTCAGCTCACTGTAAGCTCTGCCTCCCAGGTTTACGCCATTCTCCTGCCTCAGCCTCCCAAGTAGCTGGGACTACAGGCGCCCGCCACCTCGCCCGGCTAGTTTTTTGTATTTTTAGTAGAGACGGGGTTTCACCGTGTTAGCCAGGATGGTCTCGATCTCCTGACCTCGTGATCCGCCCATCTCGGCCTCCCAAAGTGCTGGGATTACAGGCTTGAGCCACTGTGCCCGGCCAGTGTGTTTTCGCTTCTTACAGGGACACTGGACATTGGATTGAGAGCCCATCCTAATCTAGTATGACCTCATTTTAATTAGATTACATCTGCAAAAACCTTCCTTCCATATAAGGTCACATTCTCAGGGTCTGGGGTTGGAATTTCCATACCTCTTTTCGGGGAACATGACTTAACCCACAACACCACTTAACACCTCCAGCACGTGGCTGTCAGAAGGAAGTTTGTTTGAGAACACAGTGGCGGTGCTAGAATGAACAGATGTCCTGTGCAGCAGCTGCCTAATGTCTTATCCACTGATCCAGAAGCACCTCCTCTCCATTGCTGCAAACAGGAGAGGCCCAAGGAGGCAGCAACAGCTCACCTACAAGCGTGAGATGAGGTGGGAGCTGAGCTGTTGTCGTTGTGTGTTGTGAAAGATACATTGTGTTCACGAGGGACCTGGATGCAAGGACCCCTGTGAAGGTGGTCTTGCTGGAGTAAGGCAGCCCCTGCCCACTAGCTGATTTTGGGCTGGAGATGGACCCAGGGCTCACATGCTCCTTCATACCCGACGCCTGGCCCAGAAGAAGTGTCCAACCTCCCAGAACATGATGCTCGTGATGCCTCCAGCCAGATGCAAGGCTCTGATCTCTTCGGCCCCTGCTCTCATCCATCACCTGCCTCACCTTCACCTGCCTCACCACCTCTCCCCTTGCCTCTCTCTCCACCTCCCCTTTGTTGGGAGAAAAGCTGAGTGTTGGGAGAGAAGCTGAGGCAGGGCTTGCATGTCTGCTGGACTTGCTGACTCTTTGCTTCTAGCACTCCCGCTATCTCAAGCAGCCATGTTTCTCATTCACTTGATACACTGTTTCCTTTCAATCCCCACATCCTTACCACCTGTTTGTTTGTTTGAGCGCCAATAAATAGCATGGGCTCCCAAAGCTCGGGGCCTTCGCAGCCTCCACACTCGCGATGGCCCCCTGGTCCCATTTTCTCTCTCAAACGGTCTTTTTCTCATTCCGTTGACTCTGCCGGACTTTGTCACCCCCACGAACTGGTGTTGGGTCTGATCACCCCAATACCCCTGCCTCTCTCTCCACTTCTATCTGCATTTCTATCTCTGTCTCTCCACCTCCACCTGCCTTTCCACCTATACCCCTCTGTCCACCTCCACCTGCCTCTCCACCTCCCCCTACCTCTCCACCGTCACCTGCCTCTCCACCTCCACCTGCCTCTCCACTGTCACCTGCTCCTCCACCTCCCACTGCCTCTCTACCTCCACCTGCCTCTCCACCTCCATCTGCCTCTCTCCACCTCCCCCTCTCTACTTCCACCTGCCTCTCCACCTCCACCTTCCTCTCTCCACCTCCACCTGCCTCTCTCCACCTCCACCTTCCTCTTTCCACATCCCTCTCTCTCCACCTCCCCCTGCCTCTCTATCTCGACCTGTCTCTCCAACTCCACCTGCCTCTCCACCTCCACGTTCCTCTCTCTCCACCTCCACCTGCCTCTCTCCACCTCCATCTTCCTCTCTCCACCTCCCCTGCCTCTGTCCACCTCCACCTGCCTATCTCCACCTGCCTCTCCACCTCCACCTTCCTTTCTCTCCACCTCCACCTGCCTCTCTCTCCATTCACCTGCCTCTCTCCACCTCTACCTTCCTCTCTCTCCACCTCCCCCTGCCTCTCTCCACCTCCACCTGCCTCTCTATCTCCACCTGCCTCACCTCCCCCTGCCTCTCTATCTCCACCTGCCTCACCTCCCCCTGCTCGGGCCTCCTTTGGCCCCCATCTCCTCTGATCTCATCTCTGCCTTTCACAGTGAAAGTCCTTCATGCTTCCCACCCAGTTTTGCATGAATGTAGAGGGCTGGGGACCTGGGATTGGGCTTAGAGAAGAGGAGATGGTGGGTGGTGGGATAGTGCTGGCTCTTTCCCAGTGGGGAGACTCAGGAGGCTGGGGTCCTAATTCTGTGTCTGCCACTTACCAGCATGTGGTTATGGGGAACCTTCATCCTGAGCCTTGGTTTCCTTATTTGGGGAAGAGGTTCCTGTGACCTTCTTTGTCCAGCCTCTCAGAATTGCTCTGCAAATCCTCAGGTACCATTGTGGATCCCCCAGTGATCCTGTAAACCATATGGATGGACATTTGAATCGCCCAGGGGCTTTGGAATGTCCCCATGCTCAGGCCATGCCCAGACCCATTAAACCCGAATCTGCCTGCAGCGTTATTTGAAAGAACACCTGGTGATTCCAATGAGTCTCTGAGACTGAGAACTATGGCTACAAATCCCAAAGGTGTCATCTGGGAAGGGCCTGGGGATAGGGAGGGGCTGGTGGAGAGAAGATGCCCTGGAGAATAAAACCCTGTCCCCAGAGACCTGAAGGGGGTGAATGGTGACCCCCAGAAAGATATGTCTCCCTCCTAGCCCCTAGAACCTGTGAATGAGAACTGATTTGGAAAAAGCGTCTTTGCACATGTAATTAAGAATGTTGAGATGAAATTCTTATCTAGATAATAATTCTAGATTATCAGCAGGGATCTTAAATCCAATCACAAGTGTTATGGGTAGAACCTCCATCCTCCAAAAAAGATGTGTTGCAGTACTAACCCCCAGCACCTCAGAATGGAAACTTACTTGTAAGTGAGATCTTTACAGAGGTAATCAAGTTAAAATAAAATTGTTAGGGTGGGCTCTAATCCAATAGGTGTCCTTACACAAAGGGGAATTTTGGATATAAAGACACACACAGAGGGAAGATGACGTGGGGTGCTGGAAGAAAATGGCATCTTCAAGCCAGAGATTACGTGAGGCTGCCAGGGGCTGTGAGAGAGGCCCAGACAGATGCTCCCAGCCCCAGAAGGAACCAACCCTGCCCACTTCTCAATCTCAGACTTCTGGTCTCTAGACTGTGGGAGAGTAACTTGCGTTAAGTCACTCTGCGTTTCGGCACATTGTCACTGCAGGCCTAAGAAAGTGGCTCAAGTGTCCTCATCAGATCACAGAACATGCAGAAGCTGGCCAAGGAAGACAAAAGCAGAGACTGAGGCGATGTGGCCATAAGCTGGGGCACCCCAGGAGCCACCAGAAGCCGGAAGAGGCAGCAAGCATCCTCCCCTAGAGCCTCCAGAGAGAGCACAGCCTTGCCCACACCTTGCCAACATACTTCTGGCCTGCAGAGCTCCAGCTGAATAAATTTCTGTGGTTTAAGCCACCCGGTTTGTGGGGATATGATGACAGGAAATGAATCCAGGATGTTTCCTGCAGACCTAGACTGAGGGAGGGCGGGCAGAGCAGTTAAGCCTCAGCGTTCAGCTGGCTCTGCTGCTGAGAGCCATGCATCTTGGAGCATATTAACCTTCGTGTGCTGCAATCTCCCTCTCTTGGTTCCGCCTGTGGCTGCAGGGTGGATGATGATGGACGCCTGCACTGGTCAGCCCGGGCCACCGTAACAGCACTGCAGGCTGGGTGGCTCCAACAACAGAAACTGACCATCTCACAGTCAGGGAACCTGGATGCCTAAGATCAAGGTGTCATTTGCTGGGTGGTTCCCTCTGCAGACTGTGAGGGATTGGCCATTTCATGCCTCTGTCCAGCGTCTGCCGTCTGCTGGCACTTCCTGGCAGTCCTTGGCTCCTGGCTGCATCGCTCCAGGCTTGGCCTCTGTCTCCACGTGGCTGTCTTCCCCTTGTCTCTACATTCTCTTCTAACAAGGACACCAGTCTTATTGGATTAAGGCCCACCCTCATAATATCAACTTGCCTGCATTGGCAAAGACCCTATTTCCAAATAAGGCAGTCTTTTTTTTTTTTTAATTGTTTGCGGGGACACGATACAATCCATAGGGAGCCTCTCAAGGCTGTAGTGAAAGTTCAGGAAAAGAATGGAGGGAAAACACTGAGCGCGCGGTCACTCAGCAACCAGAGCAACACCAACGCCATCTGCCCACCTGCAGCGCCACCCTCCCTTAGCCCACGGGAGGCAGCCCCACTCCGGATGGGCCAGTCTAGGGGTGGTCGTCTCCTCTGGGCTTGACCAAGCTGAGAAAGAACCAGAGGTGGGCTGGGCACTCACTACATGGTGGTCCTTGATGATTCTGCCCGCCATAGAGCACCCGTTCCCCAGGCTCAATGGCTTTATTTTCTCCTTCCTGTCCTTTCCCCTTCTCTCAGTTTTCTGGGGCTCCCTGGCTCACATCTGCTCTAGCCACTGAGTCCCAGTTTGTGGTCTGAGAGTCCCATGCCTGCCCTGTGCTTCCAGATCCATTTTCCCATTTGCTTTTCCATGAAACCCTGTGTAGAAAGCATTCTAGTCTCCATTTCTACAGAAGTTTGGAGTTCTACTGTGTTCCTAGAGAAGAGGTGGCAGGGCTGAGGTTTGCAGCCCTGTGTCTTGTCTCCCCAAGAATCTGGTTCCTCCCTTGAGACTGCGAGATACTCTGGATTCTAGAAAACCATAGGTTAGGTTTGCAGGGCGGCCACAGGAGACACAGAAGTCTTGCTTTCCTTAACGCCAGCCCAGGGCACAGAGCGTCCTTTGCGCTGAGGACTCAGGATGAATATTTTCTTGGAGTTTCTCCTCCCCTCTCTTCCTTCCTCCCTCACGCAGGAGCTCTGGGGGCTGCTTCTGTCTTGGTTCATTTGTGAAGGATATCTCCTGCCAACAGGCTCCGGTGGGAGGCAGGGTGAATTGTGCCTTCTTGTGTAGGTATGAGCCTCTTCCCCAAGATGGCCTGTAACCTTCAGAGCAGTTAAGAATGGAGGGCAGCCGGGCACAGTGGCTCAGACCTGTAATCCCAGCACTTTGGGAGGCTGAGGTTGGTGGATCATGAGGTCAGGAGTTCAAGACCAGCCTGGCCAATATGTTGAAACCTCATCTCTACTAAAAATACAAAAATTAGCTGGGTGTGATGGTGGGCACCTGTTCCAACTATTCAGGAGGCTGAAGCAGGAGAATTGCTTGAACCTGGGAGGCGGAGCCGAGATTGTGCCACTGCACTCCAGCCTGGGTGACAGAGTGAGACTCTGTCCGAAAAAAAGAACAGAGGGCTTAGGAACAATCACTGGGTTTTGTTCCACATAAAATAAGCAAGGTATGGTGGTGTGACTCTAAATGCAGTACCATTGATGTCAGGTCCAGGAATAATTGATAATTCTCTGTTTTGCATCAGTCCCGTTTACAGACCTTATCTCCTTTACTGTTTGTGGGAGCAGCTCTTGGGGAGGGATGAAGATTGCTCTGGAGGTCACAGCATGGTGGCAAGAGCCTGAGGGATGAGCTGCGTACCCAGGCTGGAGTCTTGGCTCTGTCCCAGCCTGGATCCTGACTGTGGCCAGCTCGCCTTCTCTCTAGACTGGTCTTCTGTTGGACAGACAGTGCACTGGTGGGGGCTGGGTCCAACCCCGACTCTGCCCTTTACTGGCAGGTCATCAGTCTCCTGGGACTTCTGTAATAAATGACCACAGTCTGGGGGCCTTAGAGCAACAGGAATTCCTTCTATCACAACTCTGGAGGCCAGAAATCTAAAGTCAAGGTGTCGGCAGGGCTCTGTCCCCTTTTTAGTAGGGATCGGTCAATAAGGTGAGACTTTGGTTTCCCTAGAACCCTAAGTAAATTCTATATCCTTTTGATAAAAACCCTGAAATGATTTATTTTTCATAAGGAAATATGTCAACATTAGAAGATGGTAGGAGTGAAGGGAGATAAGGCTGAGCTTTAGAGTAAAAAATTCAAGGATTTATTTTCAAGGGGGATCCTTCCTGCCTCCCCAGCTCCTGATGCTTTGCGGGGAGCGTGTGGCCTTCCTGGGCTCACAGCTCCGTCACTCCCATGCCCATCCTCATCATCGTCCCTTGACGTCTCCCTTGTGTGTCTCTGTCTTTCCATGGCCGTATGGCCGTCTTCTTTTTTTTTTTTTTTTTTTTTTGAGACGGAGTCTCGCTCTGTCGCCCAGGCTGGAGTGCAGTGGCGCGATCTCGGCTCACTGCAAGCTCCGCCTCCCGGGTTCACGCCATTCTCCTGCCTCAGCCTCCCGAGTAGCTGGGACTACAGGTGCCCACAACCGCGCCCGGCTAATTTTTTGTATTTTCAGTAGAGACGGGGTTTCACCGTGGTCTCGATCTCCTGACCTTGTGATCCGCCCGCCTCGGCCTCCCAAAGTGCTGGGATTACAGGCGTGAGCCACCGCGCCCGGCCATGGCCGTCTTCTTAAAAGGATACCAGTCACAGTGCAGGTAGGGCCCACCTACTCCAGGATGACCTCATCTTTACTAATTACACCTGCAACGACCCTATTTTCAAATATGGTCTCATTCTCAGGCACTGGGAGTTGGGACTTCAACATATCTTTTTTGGAGGGACACAGTTCTACCATGACAGTCTTTCTGGGTAAGGGAACCTTTCCTGGCCTTGATTTCATCCTCTGTGAAATGGAGATGGTCATGGGTACCCACCCCAGAGAGTTGTCTTGAGGATTAAAAGAGCAAACGGATGTGCATCTTCCTTGGTGATGCTACGTAAGGTCATTGGTATGCGTTGATGCAAATCTGGAGTTCTGGGACTGGCAAGTTACTGATTCAGTGGCTTCACAGAACTGCAAAGTGGCCACAGGGGTGCAGGAAGACAACTCTGTGATCCACACTGATTAAAGGCACTGCTTACCCGTCGCGTCCCTTTGATGAGGAGAACAGGGGGCAACGTGCTAATTTTTTAAATACATGTGATTTTTTTGGTGGATTATCTTTCAGTACCGGGACTCAATGGAAGAGACTGAAGAATGGAGGCTCCTGGCTGGCTGAAAGGTTCAGGCTCCTACCTCTGAATCTTCCTCCCTCGTTAAAAAAATCTAGTAATTCTAAAAATATCTGGAAGGGACACAGGCAGCTCCCCAAGGAGCTCCAGGGCTGGTGGCTGGCCTTGATCTCACAGTTTTTGGCCATTTCCAGGAGGAATTGGGCCCATCCAGCTCTCAGATGTCACTGAGAACAGGGTAAGTCCAGGTGCCTTGTGAACTATGCCCAAGGGCGCCTGTGTATTTGCTCATTTGGGAGATAACAGAAGACAAACAGGCTGCTGACTTTTTAGAGGAGCCACATTTGCTAGCAAAAGAAACTCAAGCTTCCATGTTATTTCCATTATGAGATTTGGTTTGATTTTTTTAAAGTAGCCACATTTGCTAGCAGAACAAACTCAGGCTTCCATTTTATTTCCATTATGAGCTTTGATTCGACTTCCCAAATTCTTTGTTGTTGTTGCTGTTGCCTGCACGGTGCCTGACCTGTGATCTGAGCCCATTGTCCAAGTCAGGCCGTCAGCACTAAGCCTGTGAGGCATTTGTATCATTGGCCAGAATGTCTTCCACCTGCACGTCTCCCACTTCCGCTCCCAGTGGAGAGTTCGCTTCCGGGCCTGTTTAATTTAGAAGTGGCTGCGTGACTTGCTTTGGCAATGAAATGTGAAGTGCTTTGTTGTTGTTGTTGTTGTTTGCTTTTGAGATGGAGTCTTGTTTTGTCACCCAGGCTGGAGTGCAGTGGTGCATCTCGGTTCACTGCAACCTCCATCTCCCAGGTTCAAGCAATTCTCTGCCTCAGCCTCCCGAGTAGCTGGGAGTACAGGCGCCCACCACCACATCCCGTTAAGTTTTGTATTTTTAGTAGAGATAGGGTTTCACCATCTTGACCAGGCTGCTCTTGAACTCCTGACCTCGTGATCCACCCTCCTCGGCCTCCCAAAGTGCTGGGATTACAGGTGTGAGCCACCACGCCCGGCCAAAATGTGAAGTGTTTAAGCACTGGTTCTCAAAGCTCCCACCCTCCTTTCCCCACCGTGGGGATCTTGGAGGATGTGTTGATCTGGGTGGCATCGCACTGCTCAGCCAGTTGAGAGGACAGTGGCCCTGGTGGGGCACAGCTGACCTGGCATGAATGAGCAATGAATTTCAGTAGGGCCATATCACTGACAGTTTTGGGTTCTTTGTGACTGCAGATACCCTGGCCTATTGGATAGATGCACTGATTTTATGTATTTTCCAGAAGAGACATACAAGCATGGAACCCCAGAAAAAGTCAGGAAACCTGATGTCTAACTCTGATTTCACGAGGCCAGGGTAGCCACATGGCCACCTGTGGTCAGCAGACTAAAAGTCCCCCAGAGAAGTCCCCGTTGTAATCCTGGAAACCTGTGAATGTGACCTTTCATGGCAAAAGGGCCTTTGTGGATGGGACCCAGCTGAGGATCTCAATGGGGAGGCCATCCTGGCTTATCCAGGTGGGCTCAATGTCATCACAGGGTCCCTCCAAGGGAGGCAAAAGGGACAAAACCAGAAAAAGGAGCTGTGACGATGGAGTGCAGGAGGGAGGGATGCACTTTGCAGATGGGGCAGGGGCTGCCGGTCACAGAACGTGAGGCCCAAGAAGCTGGAAGAGGCAAAGAAACTGATTCTCCCCAGAGCCTCTGGAAGGAGCCAGCCCTGACAACACCTTGACTGTGTCCCTGTAAGACTCGGAGCAGATGTCTGAGCTCTAGGACTTTCACCCACAGGGTGACACATGTGTTGTTTTAAGCCACTACATTTGTGGTAAACTGTTACAGTAGCTATGGGAACCAAATATGTCTTCCCTTTCCATGCTTCTGAACCTAGGAAGGTGTGTGTGGCCTGATTTAACAGTGAACCCAAAAGTATCTGAGACAGGTCTTAATCAATTTAGAAAGTTTATTTCACCAAGGTTAAGGACACACCAGTGATACAACCTCAGCAGGCCCTGACGACATGTTCCCGAGGTGGTCGGGGCACAGCTTGGTTTTACACATTTTAGGGAGGCATGAGACATCAATTAATACATGTAAGGTGTACATTGGTTCGGTTCGGAAAGGCTGGACAACTCTAAGCTGGCTTCCAGGTCATCGGTAGATAAGACACAAACGGTTGCATTCTTCTGAGTTTCTGATGAGCCTTTTGCTGAATACACAATTTACAGGAATCATCACTTATACCTTAGTTTGGCTTAGTGAAACAAGAGGGCAGAGGAAGCCATCAGATAGGCATTTGTCTCACGTGAGCAGAAGGAGGACTTTCGGTTCTGACTGTCCTCGGTCCACAAGGAATTTCTTTGTGGGGAGGTAATGAGGGAGGCATGTAGCTTTCTTATCTTCATAGCTCTCTTATTTAGAAATAGAATGGGAGACAGTTTTGCTGAGCTGCAGTTCCCAGCTTGACTTTTCCCTTTCGCTTAGTGATTCTGGGATCCCAAGATTTATTCTCCTTTCACATAACATACTCCAGTTGTGCAGATATAACTTAGGGGGAACCCGGGATCGTCAAACCAATGTGGAAATCCCTCTAAAAGAAAAGCACAGCTGATTATAACGCTTGCATATGTTCATGCATTCGATTTGCTGATAGGTGAAGTTGAGTAGGCCACGAAGTTGTGCTGAGATGACTTCTCTGAAGTCACGGGCCCCTGCGGGGGCATATACATAAAAATCTATATATACATTCTTTTTCTGGTTGGGGAAACTACATTTAGTGGCTTACTTGGGAATTCATCCAATAGCACACTATTTTCAAGGCCCCTAGTGTCAAAGGTTGGTTTAGAATTGTAGATAATTTGAACTCTTCCCTCCCTTAATGAATACTCATGGGCTGGGCGAGGTGGCTCACATCTGTAATCCCTGCACTTTGGGAGGCCGAGGTGGGCAGATCAGCTGAGATCAGGAATTTGAGACCAGTCTGGTCAACGTGGCGAAGCCCCATCTCTACCGAAAATACAAAAGTTAGCCACGTGTGGTGGTGCATGCCTGTAGTCCCAGCTACTCTGGATGCTGAGACAGGAGAATTGCTTGAACACGGGAGGTGGAGGCTGCAGTGAGCTGAGATGGTGCCACTGCACTCCAGCCTGGGTGATAGTGAGACTCCATCTCAAAAAAAAAAAAAAAAAAAAAAAAGAATACTCATGAAGGGCCCCAGGAGTGGAGACCTTGGTTTTAATAATCACTGTCATAATTGCTGGTAAGGAAACCCCTCAGAGAGACTTTCTAATTTTCTTCTTGCCTCCCCACCCTGCTGTCTTGGCGTCTCTGTCCCCCCCCCACAGAGACCTGAAGGGTGACCACTGAGAACTGGATGCAGACACGGCCTTGAGGTTGGGAGTTAATGAATGAAAGTGAGTGTGGAGTCCTGGAGGACCCCAGGCCAGTGCCTGAAGCCACGACATCCCCATGAGCACGCGGAAACAGCTCGTGTCCCTCGGGGCCATTGTGTCTGATGGGGGATCCTGCCTTGGATTTTGGAAGTTTCTCACTTGTGTGATTTCAGGTGTGAGTGCAGGTAATATGGGTTTGAGATGTTTGAGATGTCTTCATAGACACACACTCTGGGATCACGCAGTGTTTATTAAACTGAACTTGCAAGGTGGGTATCTTTTAATGAAAGGCAAGTTCCCTTCCCCCTCTGAAGCCTACCCTCACGACACGGTGCTGCTGGTGGGTAGTGAGGAGGTAGAAAGTGACAGCTGCTGGCCCTGAGAGGCCAAGAGACCTCACCAGGAAGGAAGCAAGGGAGCCCAGCTGGTGAAATCCTGCCTTCGCTTCAAAATGCATTTCACCACAGTACCCAGCATGCTCTCAGGAGGCCAGGGTTCAATTCGGCCTTCCTCCTTGCAGGGCAAAGCCCATCTGAGATTTTAAGTGGAAAAGCAAACATGTTTTTAAAATGACAGAAATGGTGGTGCGGACCTGGGCAGGTATCCTGTTGGGGTCCTATTAGAATCATCAGCAGTTCTAACAGGTGCAAGATGCAATTAGATGCACAATGTTCAATCATTCCATTTCATTCCATCGAAACTGCATGATGAACTGAGGCACGATTAGTGACAACTGACAGAAATGGTGTGGAGGCCTCAGCCCTTGGCAGGAATCTGGTCCCACGTACCTGTTACCAGGCAGGGGCCCCTCTCTCTGTGCTGATGGCCATTAGAACAGTGGACACGCGACTGCACTCACATATCCGATTCCAGCTGGCTTGACTCTGGTGGATAATGATACCACAATGGTGAGCACCTCTGTCACGCCAGACATTTGTTGTTGTTGTTGTTGTTGAGACAGAGTCTTGCTCTGTCGCCCAGGCTGGAGTGCAGTGGCACAATCTCAGCTCATTGCAACCTCCACCTCCCGGGTTCAACCTATTCTCCTGCCTCAGCCTCCCAAGTAGCTGGGATTATAGATGTGTGCCTACATGCTTGGCTAATTTTTATATTTTTAGTAGTGACAGGATTTCACCATGTTGGCCAAACTGGTGTCCTGATCGCAAGTGATCTGCCCACCTCGACCTCCCAAAGTGCTGGAATTACAGGCATGAGCCACTGCGCCTGGCCAAGCTAGACACTTTCTACATGCACTTTCTTTATTTACCCCAAAGCTCTGGGAGGAAGGGGCTTATTCAGGCTCCTCCATGAGTGCCCTCTAGCTGGCTACCTTCTTCCTCCTCTTCCTGACTGGCACCTCTTCCCTGGACCATCGTGGTAAACTTGCATCCTCTCCCACCAACTCCCAATTTGTTCTGCTCCCTGCAGCTTCAGCAAGCCTCTATAAAATTTGATCCCTGTTAAAATGCATCACTGACTGTCCATCAAACTTACATAAAACAACCAACAATGGGGCATGCAAGGTTATCAGGTTCTGACTACTTCCTAACATCTTTTTAATTATAAAATATTTATTTATTTATACATTTATAATTGTGGGTAAGATACACATAAGATACAATGTACTACTGTGACCATTTGTAAGTGGCATTGAGTACATTTGCATTGTTTTGTGGCCAATCTTTTGAGCTCTTCTTCTTCTTCTTTTTTTTTTTTTTTGATGGAGGGATTCTCACTCTGTTGTCCAGGAGTGCAGGGGTTCTATCTCTGCTCATTGCAACCTCCACCTCCTGGGTTCAATTGATTCTCCCACCTTAGCCCCCTGAGTAGCTGGGACTACAGGTGGCCATCACAACGTCCGGCTAATTTTTAAAATTTTTGTAGAGATGGGGTTTTGCCATGTTGGCCAGGCTGGTCTTGAACTTCTGGCCTCAAGTGATCCCCCAGCCTTGGCCTCCCAAAGTGCTGGGATTGTAAGTGTGAGCCACCACACCTGGCCTTCTAAGCTCTTTTCATTTTGCAAAGCTGAAACACTGTACCCTATTAAAAAATGTTTTAAACATGCAAATGTGTAGAGAATGGATTTTAACAACCTGCACCAGGTTTTAGGACTCTGTACCTGTGCTGATCAACTGACTGCCACGCCTTCTTAATTTTGCATCCATTAAAAACACTATGTTTTTGGATGTTTTAAAGTTTAATAAAATGGTATCACGTATTACCTTAAAACTTAGTTTCTAAATTCAACATTAGGTTTTTAAAGATTTTCCCACATTGATACGTACATTTTTATTTACTTCAGTGACTACATAGCACCCCATTTTATAAAAATGTCAAAATTTCACACTTTATTTACAATTTCTGCTAATCTGCGGGTGGAGAAAATTTTATTTTTGTTTTAACATGTGTTTTCCTGATGATCTGTAAGGTTGAGCATCTGCATCTACTGAGACATTCACATGTTTTCTTTTTAAATTGTAAATATTAATTGTATTAAAACATTTTTGGATGCTGAAACATTCTTACACCCCAGGGGACACTTTTTTTGTCATGAAATATAAACTTTTTTTTTTTTTTTTTTTTTTTTTTTTTTTGAGACAGACTCTTGCTGTCACCCAGGCTGGAGTGCAATGGTACAATCTCAGCTCACTGCAACCTCTGCCTCCTGGGTTCAAGCCATTCTCCTGCCTCAGCCTCCCCAGTAGCTGGAATTACAGGTGCGCACAACCACACCCAGCTCATTTTTGTATTTTTGGTAGAGACAGGGTTTCACCATGTTGGCCAGACTGGTCTCGAACTCCTGACCTCATGATCTGCCCGTCTTGGCCTCCCAAAGTGCTGGGATTACAGGCGTGAGCCACCATGTCCGGCCATAAAACTTAAAAAAAAAAAAATGCATTGCTGTTCTTCAAACATATTTAAAAAGATTTTTATATTTGTATTTCAAATTGGTCTGTAGTTGGTTTTCAGTTTTCTTATCAAGTTTGTACTACTCTTATACAATAAGTTGGGCAGTTTTCCTTCCCCTTACATATATTTCTGTAACAGTTTCATTATGTTTTTTGGGAGCCTGGCATTACCCATCCATCAGTTTGTTAAAAATTGCCTATAAACTATTTCTCATTGGTGCTTTCTGAGGGAGGAAGGGATGCTTCTGACAATCGATTTAGTTCTTTAATTGATATTGGCTTATCTAGATTTTCTATCACTTTATTCATTTTTTAAACTAAAAATTATTCCTTCCAAATTTATTGGAAAACCAATGAAACTTTTAGAAAAAAATAAGAGAAAATATCTTTATGACCTCAGGGTAGGAGAATCTTTTAAACATGATATAAAAATTAATGGTAGCAATAAGGGTGCATATTGACCAATTTGGCTGGATTAAAATTAGGAATGCTTCTTTATTAGAAGATATCATGAAGTAAAAACACCAGGGCACAAGATAAATCTGGGTCTAGAGAAGAGATTTGTAATGAAAAATAAACTAAGAAAGAAACAGTACACGAAGAGCTCCTGAAAAGTCATCAGAAACCAAGGCTTGAACTGGCATTTTCTAGAAGGGGAAGCTCACTCTTCCTCACCAATATGCCACCTCCTTTAGCACCCACGCGCCACCTCCTTCTGCACCAACACTCCACCTCCTTCTGCACGGACGCGCCACCTCCTTCTGTACTGACGAGCCACCTCCTTCTGACACGCCACCACCTTCTGCACCGACGCGCCATCTCCTTCTCCACCCAGGCGCCACTCCTTCTGCAGCGACGCACTGAGACAGCCAACTTTTAGGGCTCGCTGGAGAACCTCCCACGGGCCTGAGCACTGGGAGAAAGGGGTGGAGCCACGGAAATTCGTGCCACGTGCAGAGGGGAGGGACCCAGTCCCTTGAGTTCCTGTGCGGTGGGGTGGGAGCAGGTTAACAGGCTTTCCTCTCACTCTGCTGAAAGCTTTTCTATTTTTCCTTTTTAGCCCAATAAATTCCATTTTTCTCACCCTGACCTTGTCTCAGGAGGTTTGATTTCTGGGGAGGTAAGAGTATAGCAGTTTTGAAACCATTTTAAAATTTATTTATTTATTTATCTGAGATGGGGTCTAACTCTGTCACCCAGGCTGGAGTGCAATGGCATGATCTTGGCTCACTGCAACCTCTGCCTCCTGGGCTCAAGCTATCCTCCCACCTCTGCCTCCTGAGTAGCTGGGACCACAGGTGTGTGCCACCATGCTTGGCTAATTTTTTAAATTTTGGGTAGAGA
This sequence comes from Macaca nemestrina, assembly GCF_043159975.1. Taxonomy (NCBI): domain Eukaryota; kingdom Metazoa; phylum Chordata; class Mammalia; order Primates; family Cercopithecidae; genus Macaca; species Macaca nemestrina. Next base: position 229,889,730 of record NC_092125.1, on the reverse strand, counting down.
TGGGGTTTCTCCGTGTTGCCCAGGCTGGTCTTGAACTCTTGAGCTCAAGTGATCCAACCCACCTTGGCCTCCCAAAATGCTGGAATTATAGGCATGAGCCACAGTGCCCGGCTTTGAAACCATTTTATGTGTATTGTGGGACTGACTGAATGAGTAAATATACTGATATGGTGGGAGAGAGGATCTCCCTGTGACCGAAGGAAAATAGGGACATAGAGTCGGGGAAGGTGTGGGAACCCTGTAGGGCTGGATGGAAATTGTTTTTCAGGATGAACCTGTCGGAATTGTATCAGAATACCATGGAGGCGTGTTGGAAAAACGCGGTGGAGGTTCTCACTGGCCAGATCCAGGGCAATGAGAGCATCAAAATAAATAAGGACAGCAGGGGATTATAAGTCTACACTGATGATAAACAGGCAAATACATAGTCATAAATATATGAGTCAGTGAAGGAAAAGGGATGTCTCTTATTGTAAAATGCTGGCTGAGAAATACAGAGGAAGTTAGGGGGAAATCACTATTTTGTACTGACTGGTTTGGGCAGAAATCACCCATGAATGCTGAACTGAAGCAGTGGGGTTGGTGAGGACATTTGTGTGGTCTCAAAGTGTTCTTCTCCTCAGAGGAGAAGCCAGACAACACCTTGACAGCTGATCCAAGCTGGCACCACCAATGAGGGAGGCCAGTGGGCACTGCAGACTTCTGAAGGTGCCTCGCGGAGGTAGTGCCCTGGCTGGGCATGCATAACTTGAATCTTGAATCTGAGCACCAAGAAACACCAGACCAACCCAGGCTGAGGACCATCCGAGAGAGTCACTGCTTGTCTTATTCAAAAACGTTGATGTCATGAAAAACGAGGGGAGACCAAGGCACTGTTCTGGTGATGGAGACTAGCGAGACAGAAGAACTCAATGTCATGTGTGACCTGAACTGGGCCATGCAATGACGGGGGAAATGCTATAAAGAACACCACCAGGGAAACCAGCAGGATTGGAATAGGGGTGAAGATACGATCAAAGTATGTGCTGATTTCAAACTCTCTGCATTTAATAACTCTACTGTGATTATGTAAGAGAATATCCTCTCTTTTAGGAAAAGCACACAAAGGGGCATGGTGTGTGTAACTTATTCTCAATTAACTTATAAAAATACATACACATGGGAGATGAGATAGAGTATAGCCAAATGTTGGAAACTAGTGAATCTGGGTAAAGAGCAGATGGGAGCTACCTGTGTAGTTCTTGCAGCTATTCTCTAGGTTTGCAATTATTTTGAAATAAAAGTTCTAGAAATTCACCATGTTCAGTGAACAAAGCGAGTTACAGAAGAACAGAATGAGTCCATTGACATGCGATGAAAAAGCCTGCACAGCGACACTGCACATTGTTTAGGGAGTCATTCAGGTGTGTTAAAGTATCAAGAAAAGAAGGCAGTGAGGCTCTCAGAATTAAGGATGATGTGGGCTTGGCAGGGGTGCAGAGGGGATCCAACAGGGAGGGCTCACTCAATTATTGGTGATGTTTCTTCTGTTGAGGGGTGGCTGGACAACATTTGCTTCTTTACTGTTCTTTAGGATATATAGACAAATTAAATATATAAATCTGTACTCCTTTGTAGGCATATCATATTTCATAATATGTTTTTAAAGCCAAGAATGAATGTAAACATATTACCCCTCTGGCTCCATTTTGTTTTAACAGATGAAGAAGCCAAAGCTCAGTGAAACTTAGAGATTTGGCAGGGTTGGGATTTGAACCCAAGTCTACTTGGCTCAAAGCCCTCACTGCCCTGTGAACAGCACTTCCTGTTTCCTCTACCTTACAAAGGAGCCCAAGTTCAAACAGAAAAAAAGGAAAGGCATAAATCTCAGTGGACATTAAGCTGTTTGAAATGACACAACTTCTATTTCTACTCTGTTCCTGAGGTGCCCATGGCCCTGGGCAGATGTGGGGGCTGTCTCACTTCGATGGATTCAGGAGCAGAAGGGAGTCATGCCCAGGTCTTGTGTTTTCTGGCACCTTTCCCAAGTTGACCAAAGGGATTTCAGGATAGATATTCTCCCCACCCCAAATAAATTTAAGTTAAAAAGTAACACCTGACAAGGAGGCTGAGAAGTTGCAAGATCAGGCAAACACTATTGGTGCTCACCTTCCATACCCCAACCATTGCCAGCTCCTTCGCCTAATGCTGCCGGAAATAGCCTGAAAGAAGCTTTGAGTTCACCTGGAAAGTGGAAATAATTGCGGCTCCCCTGCTGGGATTATGATCAAATGGCCAGATGGGCCCACATCTGTCACGATTTGCTCCGTGTCCCCTTGTCCTTGTACCAATGTGGGTCAGTTGAATAACACCAATTTCATTTTACTTTTCCAGATCCATAGGGAGTTTCTTGTGGAGATGTCTTTTTGTCTAGCAAGCTGCAGCCTTGCTTCTGTTAATTATCAATTTTTGGTCCTATAAATAATTGGTTTCTAATTGGTATTTGTTTTCGATGTTTGGCATGGGCAACTGTCAGACAATTTGATTCAAATCCCCCGCAAGTCAGTTCAACTTGTCTGATGTGTTTTCCTCTGTTCCCTTATTCCCTAGTGAAAACACATATGCATTTGAAAATAAACACAGGTGTTGGAGGAGATGTATTGAAATGTTCTCTTGTGTCTGACAGCTGTGCTTTCTGTAGAAATCATGCAATTGTTTCCCCTGTAATTGTGCAAGCTTCCTTGAAGCTTCCAAAGTATTAACACTTGAGTGTATTGTTATAGAAACTTAGCATGGAAATAATGTATTATCAGCTCTCTTACAATATTACCAAGAACTTACGGAATTGTAATATTATTGAAAGTCTCTTGGAATAAAAACAGATGATCTTTCTCATCAAAATGTAATCCTTGTTGGGATAAGCAACTTTGTGAAAAATAATACCCTTCTGTAAGATACTTGGGCTTCTTCAAACCAGCCACCTCAGTCTGTTGCTGATAAAATTAAATCCTCACAGTCAAATCATGGAATCAAATCATGGTATCAGGGTACTGGACTGCATTTCCTGGGGTTGTTCAAACACAGAGTTGGTTTCATGTATTTCCAAACTTCTGTTTGTTTGAAAATAGCAGCAGGAAGGAAGGATAGTGTTCCCCACTTAGCTGCATTCACTGTCAGGAAGAAAGAAAAAAACAAATCAGAAACGAGAGAGGTCAGAGAGACACAGAGCAGAGTTCAGACTCACCCCATCACGCTGTCCCTTTGGGCCTGTCTCCCAGAGACTAAAATTATTTCTCTGGCTGTATTTTCAAAGTGTGGGAAACTTGGAGAAGTGCCTTTGGCTCTTTGGAGGAAAGATAAAATAGGAATGTAATAAAAAAAAAGTGCATAGGTTCTGAGACATCTATGGCTTCCAGATAAGTGGGTGCTATGATCAGAATGTTTCTATCTCCCTAAAATTCGTAGGTTGACATTCCCACCCTCAAGGTGTTGATGTTAGGGGGTGTGGCTTTGGGGAAGTTATTGGGTCATGGAGGTGGAGCCCTCATGAATGGGATTAGTGCCCTTATAAAAGAAACCTAAGAGACACCCCTCACCTCTTCACCATCTGAAGATACAGTGAGAAGGTGCCACCTATAAACCTATGAATCTGCCAGCACCTTGATCTTGGATTTGCAAGGCTCCAGAACTGAGAGAGATAAATTACTGCTGTCTATAAGCCACCTAGTTTATGCTATTTTGTTATAATAGCACGAACTAAGACAGAAAATTGGTACCAGAAGTGGGGTTCAAATCCACACAGATCTAAATCTATTGTGCTCGGTCTTGCGGGGGAAGAATGATATCAAAGTGGGGGGTCCCACTGCCCTGCCCTGCCTCACATCATGGGCTCCACTCCCCACAGTTTGTTGCTACACTCCTTGGGCACTCCAGGTACAACTCTGGTGGGCTTAGCAATGTGTACCACACCCAGCAAAGCTGTGGGGGCATGGCTGCTTCTAGCTAGATGGTATGGTTTGGCTGTGTCCCCCCACCCAAATCTCATCTTCAATTGTACCTCCCATAATTTCCATGTGTTGTGGGAGGGACCTGGTGGGAGATAATTGAATCATGGAGGTGGTTTCCCCCATACTGTTCTCATGGCAGTGAATAAATCTCATGAGATCTGATGGTTTTATAAGGGGTTTCCCCTTCAGCTTGTCTCTTATTCTCTCTTGCCTGCAACCATGTAAGAAGTGCCTTTCGCCTTCCACCATGATTATAAGGCCTCGCCAGCCACGTGGAACTGTGAGTCCATTAAATCTCTTTTTCTTTATAAATTACCCAGTCTTGGGTATGTCTTTATCAGCAGCATGAGAACAGACTAATGCACTAGATTTTAAAGGATGCCTTGAAGAGTCTTGAGGCTGAAGTAGAGAGGGTGGGAGCACCAATAGAACGATGCCCAGTGGAGCCATGGGTGCAGGGCCACTCAGAGGCATGGAGCTCAATCCCCTGCATGGCAAAACTTTGGTGGTGGAGCCTCCACTCCAGTGCGTCCAGAAGATGGACCCACAGCTGCAGTTGGCCTGGAGGGCAGAGCCTGGAGCTAAAGAAGATCTCCCTTGAGTCTTAAGTCTTTGGACTTGCTCAAGAGCTGTCTCTCTCTTCTCTCTTGTTCCTCCCTTTTGGAATGGAAATGTCCATTCTGTACCTGTCCTACGACTGTATCTTGGAACCACGTGGTACATTGGATTCCACCAGTTCATAGCTGGAGAGGAATTTGCCTCAGGATGAATGGTCCCTGGAGTCTCATCCGTATCTGATTTAGATTATATTTAGAGAAGACTTTGGACGTTAGACTTTTGAGTTAATAATGGAATGAGTTAAGTCTTTTGAGACTACTGGGATGGAATAAATGTATTTTTCATGGAGAAAGACTTGAATTTGGAGGGGGGTGCAGGGTGCAATGCTTTGGTCTGAACGTTTATATCCCTCCACGTCCATATGTTGAAATCCTAGCCCCCAGTGCAATGGTGTTAGGAGGTGGGGGCTTTGGGAGGTGATCAGGTCATGAAGGTGGAGCTCTGATAAATGGGACTAGTGCCTTTATAAAGAGACTCCATACTGCTTCCACCATGTGAATATTCAGCGGGAAGATGATATCTGTGAGTCAGAAAGCGGGTCCTCACTAAAAACGGAATCTGGCAGCACCTTGATCCTGGTGCTGGGATCAAGACCTGTGAGAAGTAAATTTCTCTTATGTAAAAGACACCCAGTGTATGGTATTTCGTTGTAGCAGTTTGAATGGACTAGAACAGTGGGGTTCTTAAATTTTTTTTTCTGTTTTAAAAAGTCTAGTTTGAAGAGGTATGCATGCATATGATCTAACTTAGAATCATACAAAGGGTACCTGGAGAGAGATCAGTCCCCCTCACTGTTCCCCAGCCTCCCAGGTGCCTTGCAATTCTCTTCCCACATTCTTGGGTATCAGCCTTTAAGGAAGTTGGGATAGACAAGCATGCATTCTGTGGACTTTGATTCTGTGCCCCCTTTGCTCCCACTCAGTTGGGGTATACCACATGTCTTGTGCTTCTCTTCTCATTTAATATGGTCTTAGAGGTCTTTCTGAAGCTAAACATGTAGAGGCACATCATCATTTCATTGGTGACCAAGTAGTCCTTTATGTGACTATATCCTGACTTATGCACCAACCCTCTGTGGATAGACATGTGGATTGTTTCCTGTATCTTTTGCTCTTACAAACAGTGCTGTAACGAAGGGCCTTCTACATACAGCATTTTCCATCCTTGGGTGAGTACACTCTAAAGGATTAACACCTAGAAGCACATTTCTGGTTAAAATAAGCTGTGCCCTTTCTGTGGCCAGCTGACCTTCATAGAGGTTTTCCTGGTCCACGCTGTGCCCAGCACACCTTTGGGTAGGGCTGTGTGCTCATATTTTGGCCATTGCTTATCTGATAAGGGAAAATATACCTCCCTGGAGTTTTAATTTTTCCATTTCTCTGATTAAAAGTAAGTTGAAAGTCATTACACTTATTTTTAAAAAAGTGTGCTTCCTTTTCTGTGCACTGTTATTTCTTATTCTTTGTCTTTTTCTCTGGGTAGATGGTCGTTTTGTTACTGATTTTTTTGGTGCTGCTTATGTCTTAATGAAATTAGCTCTTATCTGTCATGTGAGTTATATCTTTTTCCTTCCTTCTTATTTTCCCTCCCTTCCTGCCTCTTTCTCATTTCTTCTTCCTCTTCTCACTTCCCCTGTCCTTTCCTTTGTCACTTTTCATTCCAATTGTTTGTATCTTCTTCTGGATTTGCTACATACACAATTATGTCACCTGTGAATAATGATGGTCATATTTTCTGCTTTCCAATCCTTTTATCTTTTATTTAATTTTCTTGACTGATTGCAATGACTAAGACTTTAGTAGAACATTGAATATAAATGGTGGCATTGGGCATTGTATGGGGTAGTATCTCATTTCCAATACTGAGGTGAAAGTTTTCAATATTTTATCATTAAACATTATGTTTGTTATGGCATTTTTCTTGTGAGCAATATTTATCAGATAAAAAAGTTTTCCTTTATTTCTAATTTTTTAAGAGTTTGAATTTTATTAAGTGCTTTTTCTGCATGCACTGAAATAATCACATGGTTTTTCTTCTATTCTATTAATATGGAGAATCACACTGAGTAGTTTTTGAATGCTAGTACAGTTTTGCATTTTTGGGATAGATTCCACTTGGCCATGGTTTATTATTTATGTATTTCTGAATTTAATTTGTTAGTATTATGATTTGGGTTCTTACATCTAAGATCGTGAGAGAATTGACCAATATTTTTTATTTCTTGCACACTGCAGGATAAAAATTTTATGCTATTCTTAAAAACAAGTTGGGGAGTGTTTTTCCTCAATTTTCTTTAATTTCCTCCGACAGTTGTGTACAATTGATATCATTTCTTTTTTAAATGTTGTAATTATTTATCAGTAATACTGTTTCTTTTTGAATATTCTTCGTGGGAAGTTTTAAAGAAAAATTTAACTTAATTGAAGTATAATCTACAAATAATACAATTAACTCATTTTAAGTGTACATTTAGATGAGTTTTGAGAAATGTATGCATGTGAATAACTGCAAGATATAATATTTTTATCATTCTGAAAGTTCTCCTTATGCTCTTTGAAGTCAAATCTACTATGTCTTGGCCCAGGCAACACTAATATGCTTCTATCAGGAAAGATTAGTTTTGCCTGTTCTGTTGCATCATATACATAGACTCAAACGGTATGTAATATTTTTTTTTTGCTTTTACCCAGTACAGCATTTTGAGATTCATCCATGTTGTTATGTATACTGTTTCTTCCATTTTATTGTTGAGTAGTATTCCATTGTATGAACCTTACACAGTTGGTTTATCCATTTGCCTGTTGATAGATATTTGAGTTGTTTTCAACTTTTGGCTATTGTGAATACAGATGTTATGAACATTTATGCCAAATCAACTCCTTTTGTGGTCATGGACTTTTATTTCTCTTGGGTAAATATCCAGGAGTGAAATATTTGGGTTGTACTGTAAGTATACAGTCATTTGTTAAAAAAAACGTGCCCAGCAATACAGAAATGTGGTTGTATCACTTTACCCTCTTGTTAGCATGAAGGAATGTCTGAGTTGCTCCATGTGCTTGCCAACGCTTGGTATTGAGAGTCTTTTAAGATTTAGTAAATACTTCTGTGGTGTTAACACTGTGGTTTTCATTTGCATTTCCCTGATGACTAATGAAGTTGAGCTTCTATTTCTGTGGTTAAATGACACTCATCTTTTTTGTGAAGTGTTTTGCTATGGTCTGAATGTTTGTGTCTTGCTAAAATTTATAAGTTGAAGCCCAAAATTTATATGTTGAAGGCTCACCTCAATAGTATTAAGAGGTGAGGACTTTAGATGATGATTAATAGCTTTATAAAAGAAGTTAGAAGGAACTTATTTTTCCCCTCCACCATGTGAGGACACATTTAGAAGATGTCATCTGTGAAGAATGGGCCCTCACTAGACAACAGGTCTGTGGGTACCTTGATGTTGGACTTCCCAGCCTCCAGAACTGTGAGCAATAAATTTCTGCTGTTTATAAACCACCCAGTTAAAAGATTTTGTTTTATCAACTTGATTAGACTAAGACATATTTATTCTAATTTTTTACTCACTTTAAAAAAATTTGATTTTCTTTTCATATTGAGTTGTTTCATATTGAGTTGTGAGATCACACACACACTCACACACACACTCATGATTCAAATCTTTTGTTAGATACATGTATTGTGATTCCCCACCCCCCACAGATTACTTCTTGTATTTTCCTTTTCTCATAATATTTTTTGAGGAGCAGAAATTTGAATTGGAATAAGCCCAATTTATCATTTTTATCTTCTATGGCTTATGTGTTTTTGCATCTTATATCAGAAATCTTTGCCTACCCCGAGTTGATAAAGATTTTCTTCCATGTTATGAAAGTTTGTAATTTTAGCTTTACATTGAATTTTGGATCAATATCAAGTTAATTCATCACCAGCAGTTGGAATGGTAGGTATTTTAGACTTTAGCAGTTCTAACAGGCTTCCAGTAGTACCTCATTGTTGTTTTAATTTGCAATTATCTAATAAGGTATGATGCTGAATAAGTTTCCATATGTTTAATTTTCATCCGAATATCTTCTTCAGTGATGTGTCTGTTAGAATTTGGCCCATTGCTGAATCTGGCTGTTCATTTTGTAACTGTTGAATTTTTTTTTTTTTTGAAACGGAGTCTGGCTCTGTCTCCCAGGCTGGAGTGCAGTGGCCAGATCTCGGCTCACTGCAAGCTCCGCCTCCCAGGTTTAGGCCATTCTCCTGCCTCAGCCTCCCGAGTAACTGGGACTACAGGCGCCCGCCACCTTGCCCGGCTAGTTTTTTTGTATTTTTTTTTTTAGTAGAGATGGGGTTTCACTGTGTTAGCCAGGATGGTCTCGATCTCCTGACCTTGTGATCTGCCCATCTCGGCCTCCCAAAGTGCTGGGATTACAGGCTTGAGCCACCGCGCCCAGCCTAACTCTTGAGTTTTAAGAGTTCGTTGTGTATTTTGGCTAATGGCTCTTTATCAGATAAGTTTTGCAAATATATTCTCCCATCTGTGGCTTGTCTTTTCATTCTCTAATAGTGTCTTTTGCAGAGCAGAGGGTTTTAATTTTAATAAAGTCCAACTTATCAGTTTTTCTTGCATATGTTGCACTTTTGTTGTTGTATCTAAAAACTGACCTCAAACACCAAGTCATCTAGACTTTCTTCTATGTTATCTCCTAGAATTTTATAGTTTTGAATTTTATGTTTATGCATATATTCCATTTTAAATTATTTTTTGTGAAAGGCATAAGTTCTATGTGTCTAGATTTAATTTTCTTGATGTGTGAATGTTCAATTTTTCCAGCACCATTTCTTGAAAATACAATGTATGTTCCATTGAATTGTATTTACTTCTTTGTCAAAGACCAGTTGGCTGTATTTGCATAGGTCTCTTTCTGGGTTTTTTATTCTGTTCCATTGATCTATTTGCCTATTCTGTTGCCAATATCATGCTGTGATAACTGTCACTTTATGCTAAGAGCTGAAGTTGAGTAGTGTCAGTCCTCCAACTTCGTTCTTATCCTTCAGTGTTGTATTAGTTACTCTAGTCTTTGCTTTTCCATATAAGCTTTAGGATCATTTCTAATTGCACTGAATCTATGGATCAAGTTGTGACAAATTTAAAAGAAGTGATGCCTTAATTATATTGAGTCTTCCTATCTATGAATATGGAATATCTCTCCATTTCTTTAGATGTTCTTTGATTTCTTTTACCAGAATTTTGTAGCTTTCCTCACACAGCTTCTATACATATTTTATTAGATTTATACCTAAGTATTTCTTTTAGTTCTTTTATTTTTCAAGAAATAGTGTTGTTATTAATTTCATATTTCAGTGATTTATTGCATCTGTAAACAAAGAGAGTTTTATTTGTTTCTTCCCAATCTGTATGCCTTTTGTCTCGTTTTCTTGTCTTACTGTATTAGGTAAAAGTCCTAGTACAATGTTGAATAGGGTTGGTGAAAGGAGACATCCTTACCTTGCTCCTGATCTTAGGAGAAATGCATGTAGGTTTGTAACAATTAAGTATGATGTTACGTGTTGTAGATGTTCTTTATCAAGGTGGGGAAGTTCACTTTTATTCCTAGTTTGCTGAGAGTTTTTTTGTTGTTAAATCACAAATGTTGGATTTTGTCCATTTTTCTCCCCTGGTAAATTTTTTTTTTTTTTTTTTTTTTTTTTTTTTACCTATACTCTATTGAGGTGAGCACATAGATTTTTTCTTTAGCTGTTGATGTGATAAATTACGTTAATTGATTTTTGAGTATTGAACCAGTCTTGTAGACCTGGTTCTTACAATGTGACATGATTTTTTGACTTTATGATGGTGTAAAAGTGATACGCATTTAGTAGAAATTGTACAAGTACCCATGCAACAATTCTGTTTTTCACTTTCAGTATAGTATTCAATGAGCAACACTTTACTTTAAAATAGGGTTTGTGTTAGATAATTTTTCCCAACTATAGGCTAATGTAAGTGTCCTGAGCATGTTTATGGTAGGCTGGGCTAAGCTGTGATGTTTGGTAGGTTAGGTGTATTAAATGCATTTTAAATTTATGATATTTTTAACTTGCAATGGGTTTAATCAGAAAGTAACCCCATTGTAAGTTGAGGATCATCTGTATGTTTATGAATGATAGTGGTCTGTATTTTCCTCCCTCGTAATATTATTGTCTGGTTTTGAGGCAAAGGTAATGCTGGCCTCATAGAATGAATTAGAAGGTACTCCCCCTGCTTTTATTTTTTGGAGGAGATTGTAGATAAATGGTATAATCACTTCCTTAAATATTGGCTAGGATTTACTAGTGAAGCCATCTGGGCCCAGTACTTTCTTTTTTGGAAAGGTATTAATTATCAGTTAAATTTCTTTAATAAGCATAGGCCTATTCACATTACTTATTTCTCTTTGTGTGGGTTTCAGTAGGTTGTGTCTTTCAAGGAATTGATCCATTTCGTCTAAGTTATCAAATTTCTGGGCATTGAGTTATTGATGATATTTCTTTATTATCCTTTTAAAGTCTGTGATATCAGTATTGATGACTCCTCTCCCATTTATGACATTAGTAATTTGTGTTTGTTTCAGTTTGGTTCCTTTAAAATGGAGAGTACCCTTTTAGTGATTAGGAGACACACAAGATGGAAATAAAGAACATTTTATCATTCATAGGTCCTAGAAGTATAGGTCACACTCAGAGGCCACATGGAGGTCAACGAACACCTGGAATGAAAGAGTGTATAGACCTGGCATGTCTGCCTTTATTGGCATCCAGGGAGGTGGTCAGAGCATGACAGCAAGGGGGTCTGAGAAGATTGAAAGATTTGAAGCTAACATGCATGAAAAGAAGCTTTTGCCACATGGGCCTAACCTAACTTTGCATTTAGTTCAGCACCTGGGTGTGTATATTTTTGAAAAAGGGCCAGCAGTGAGTGAGAGGGAAAAGGAAAGGAAGTAGTTGGGACTCCAGGTTTAGGTGGTTAGCTAGGGGCAAAATGTGGTATCTGTGGGCCCATATAAAGACAACAAAATGAATGCTGAGACAGCAGAGTAATATTAAGGTTCAATGCTGTGTCTTCTCTCTCTTTCTCTTGGTTAGCCTGACTAGAGATTTTTGTGTATTGATCTTGTATCTGGCAACATTGCTGAACTCTATATATTAGATGCCTTATGATTGTCTATGAACAAAGGTGTAGATCTGCAAGTAGAGATAGCTTTACTTCTTCTCCAATCCAGATGCTCTTTATTTCTTTTCCTTGAATGAGTGTCATGTCTCGGGCTTTCACTTACAATGTTGAAAGGAACTGTTGAAAGCAGACAGCCTTGCTTTCTTCTGAACTTAGAGGGAAAGTATTTAGTCTTTCATCATTAAGTATGATGTTATTTGTGGATTTTTTTGTAGACTCTCTTTATCTGATTGAGGTAGTTTCCTTCTATTCCTAGTTTCTTGGGTGTTTTTAATCATGAAAGGGTGTTTTATTTTGTCAAATGCTTTGTCTATGTATATTGAGATGAATGTTGCAGGTGGTGAGCAACTACCCGGGCTGGTTGCATGGGTGGTAAGAAGAATTTACCAAGGCAGTTATAGGTGTATAGAAAGGCAGATTCATTAGACAAAGTATGACAGTACATTGCAAGGAAGCAACGGGCAGGTCAGCAAGAAAGGAGCTGACTGCAAAGAGATGAAGGCTTGCTGGGGGATTTTATAGGATGGTGCTTGTGCTGTGTGCTGAAGAAGGCTTTATGTAGTACTGATAACACCAATGATGTGTGAGTTAACTTGCATTTTTCTATCAGCCAAGGGGCAGGTAATAGCTGAGTGCAGGATGATTGTGAGCTATTTGTGCAGGAGGGCTATGTGTCCTGGACCATGAAGAAAGGCAGACTTACGGTTTATATGTTTTCTTTTCTTGTTTTTCCTTGGTCCTGCCAGCCTGACTCCTTTTTCCTAATTAGGATTTCACAGTGAACATGTGTTTTTCCTTAACTCTATTGATATGTTGTATTACATTAATAATACATTGCATTCACATGTTAAATCAACCTTGTATTCCTGGAATAAATCCAACTTGTTTGTGGTATATAATCCTCTTAGTGGTTACCACTGGGATAACAGTTAACATGTTAACTTAAAATAACTTAACTCGGATTAATACTGACTTAATTCCCATTGTGTAAAAAAACCTTTCTTTAATGTAGCTCTGTTTTCTCCCTGTTTCTTTGTATTATTGTTGTTATAAAAATGATATCTTTATAAAGCAGTTAACAAAGCTTTGAAAGTTTTTTATATAGTTGCCTTTTAATTCTGATAGGAGAAGAAAAAGAGGTACAAACACAAATATACTTATATTGTCTTTATATTTACTTTTGTCGTTACTTTTGTTGGTGTTCCTTATTCTTTTGTATGTGAATTTGAGTTACTGTCTCATTTCAGCCTCTGAAAGACTTCATTAATATATCTTATAGGAAAAGTATGCTATCAGCAAATTCACAGTTTTTGTTTATTTTGGAATGCCATAAGGATAGTTTTACCTGATATGGAATTCTTATTTGACAGTCTAATATATTCAATGTTATCCCACTGCCTTCTGGCTTTTTTGGTTTTTGATGGGAGAAAAAGCTGTGAAAATCCCTTGAATGTGATATATAATTTTTCTCTTGCTCCTTTCAAGATTCTACTCTGTTCATTTTGTTCTGCCTTTTTTTTTTTTTTTTTTTTTTTACACTTTGTACTTGAGTTTTGATACTTTCTATTGGTATTATCTTTGAGTTCACCATTTTTTTCCTCTTTATCTTTTTACGGTGTCTATTCTGATTTTAAATCTATCTGGTAAATTTTCCTCTTTTCCATCTTAGATTTTATTTTCTATCTTCCCATTCTCTGCTAATTGTGTTCATATTTTCCTTTACATCCTTTGACATATTTATAACAGCTGTTTTAAAGTACATGATTGGCAATGACAACATCTTCATTTCTGGATCTGTTTCAACATGACTGACTTTTTTGTGATTATTACTCATAATTTTTTGCTTTTTGTCCTGACTAGGAACTCTGGATCAGTTCCTGAACTTTGTGAATTTCATACAGTTGAGTGCTGGATTTTGTTGCACTTTCCAAGAAGTGTGTTGGACTTTGTTCTGGCAGTCTGTTAATGACTTAAACTTTGGGGGCAAGCTGTGTTCTTTCAAGGCTTGTTTTTTAACATTTGGAAAGAGGATCTAGTTTCACCCTAACTCTAGGGTGCTTACCATAAGGGCACAAGTTTCTGCATTTTCTACTGAGTAACCTGGGTGTTCAGTGAGGACTCTTCACTTTTGCTAGTTGGAATTGAAATTTTCCCAGCTTTTCTTTTTTTGGAATCTTGCTCTGTCACCCAGGCTGGAGTACAGTGGCACAATCTCGGCTCACTGCAACCTCTGATTCCCAGGTTCAAGCGATTCTCCTGCCTCAGCCTCCCAAGTAGCTGGGACTACAGGAACGTGACACCACACCTGGTGCGCTCTCTCTCTCTCTCTCTCTCTCTCTATATATATATATATATATATATATTTTTTTTTTTTTTAATTTTTAGTAGGGAAGGGGTTTCACCATGCTGGCCAGGTTGGTCTTGAACTCCTGACCTTGTGTTCTGCCCACCCCAGCCTCCCAAAGTGCTGGGATTACAGGCATGAACCACTGTGCCTGGCCAATTTCCCAGTTTTGTGTGGGTTTAAGGTTGCCCAGTTTTTCTTGTCCAACCTTGTGAAGTTTCTCACTGTTCATGTGAGGCTTAGTTTCCAGCCGAAGACTCAAGGGGATTCCATGCAGGTTTTAGCAACTCTTTCTAGGTAGAGCATCTCTGGCACATGGCCCATGTGGTCTAGCTGTCTCAGCCTCCCCAGCCTCTGAGCTCTCTTTGTTCAAGGCAATGGCACTGCTGTGTTGTTCTTCTGGCTCCCCTCCTTACTCAACAGCATGGGAAGAACCTCCAGTCAGAAAACCAGGATATTGTTAGCATCAACTTGCTTGTCTCTATCCTCACAGTCATGTGCTGCCAATATCTGAAAAACAATAGTTTCATATATTTGTGTAGTTTCTAGTTTTTTTCAATGGAATGGCAATTCTTATCCTGGATACACCATCATCCATCTTTTTACTTTTAACCTACCTGCGATCTCTAAAACACAGATCTGACCATGTGATATCCCTTCTAGAAATCCTTCAAGACTCAGTGTTTACTACAGGACATAAAGATGAGGCCCCTTGCCTAGCATACATTCCCTTTCTTGTGCCCTCCTGGAACCAAGTTGTGATGGTTAATATTGAGTATCAGCTTGATTGGATTGAAAAATGCAAAGTACCGTTCCTGAGTGTGTCTGTGAGGGTGTTGCCAAAGGAGATTAACATTTGAGTTAGTGGACTGGGAAAGGCAGACCCACCCTCAATCTGGGTGGGCACCATCTAATTAGCTGCCAGTGTGGCCAGAATAAAAGCAGACAGGAGAACACGGAAAGGCTAGATTGGCTAAGTCTTCTGGCCTCCATCTTTCTTTCATGCTGGATTCTTCCTGCCCTCAAACATCGGACTCCATGTTCTTCAGCTTTTGGACTCTTGGATTTATATCAGTGGTTTGCCAGGGGCTCTCAGGCCTTCAGTCACAGACAAGGCTGCACTGTCAGCTTCCCTATTTTTGAGGTTTTGGGACTCGGACTGGCTTCCTTGCTCCTCGGTTTGCAGACGGCCTATTGTGGGGTTTCACCTTGTGACTGCGTGAGTCAATTCTCCTAATAAACTCCTCTTCACATATTCATTTATCCTACTAGTTCTGTCCCTTTAGAGAATGCTGACTAATACACAAGTGCACCCCTCTGTCACTGCACATTTTATCCTGAAGGGTATCACGGACTTGCCTGTCTAGACCTTCACTCACAATAGATTGAAGCACCCTAAGGGCAAACTATAGCTGATTATTTCCAAGATCTTAGCACTGTTGTTGATCTACAGAAGGTGCTCAATGCTTGCCTTGTAAATGAATTATTACATCAATTAACAAAGGAATAAATTCATAGCCATTTTAGGTAATATGTAATATTAATTAGGTATGCTTATGTGCTAGAAAGTATTCAAAATAATTTTCATGTATTATCTCATTTAATCCTCAAACCATCCTAATGAGACAGATACCATTGTTTTATGGAAAGGATAGTGACTTGATCAGGTCTTCATTGACTGAGTGGTGATTCTAAGATTCTATTTTGGGCAGTTGGACACTAAAACCTGTATTCATAGCTGTATGTCATGGTCTATTTCTCCAAAATAAAATTTTATAATAGACCGGGAACAGTGGCTCATGCCTGTAATCCCAGCACTTTGGGAGGCTGAGGCAGGCAGATCACCTGAGGTTGGGAGTTTGAGACCAGCCTGACCAACGTGGAGAAACCCTGTCTCTACTAAAAAATACAAAATTAGCTGGTCGTGATGGCCCATGCCTGTAATCCCAGCTACTCGGGAGGATGAGGCAGGAGAATAGCTTGAACCTGGGAGGCGGAGGTTGCTATGAGGCGAGATCACATCATTGCACTCCAGCCTGGGCAATAAGAGTGAAATTCTGTCTCAAAAAAAAAAAAAAATGAAATAAAATTTTATAATAAAATCTAATATAAAAACCTTATAGTAACCTATAAGCATTGTATTTTTCTGTTAGTTCTTCTTTGTCAGAGGAACAAATCTTCCCAAGAAGACCCATGGAGAACACAGAGAATGCTGCCAGAGTCCCAAAGAGCAATAGACAGGCAGTTTATCCATTTAATTTTTCCAGGGTGAGAATGGCCCTGGTGATTCATTCTGTGCTCTCATTAGAGCAATTATCCAGCTAATAGCTTTGATTTGGATTTGGCCAAGGCAGTCACTGCAGCTGGAGCGCACCAGAGAACAAACAGATGGACTGCAAGGAGAAGCCTGAAGGAGGCCTGGGATTTGATCTGACAGTCATGGGCAAAGAGGTTGGTCCCGGCTGTTCAGGCCAGCCACACTGCATTTATTGATGGGACTTGCTCCTCTGTGCCCTTCCTTCTCCTTCCTACTGATGTCAGCATAGAAGGATGATTACGAGGTTCCAGTAAGGTGACCCCTAAAACTTGGAAAGAGTAGAAATGAGGCTGTTCTCTGCGAGGCCATCTATGCAATTATTACATCTCAGGCTGTTACGGCAGAGATATGCAAAGTCACCTAAGTGATGGAATTATTCCCAGGCCAGCAAGTCTTGACTGTCACCCAACCATGTTGTTAAAGTAGCTAAAAATAGGACATTTCAATCAGAAAGGGATGGAGGTTGGTTAATGTTGCAACTGCATAGCTCAATTCTGTTTCCCTCTCTCGTTGACAAGAGTTGCTCCAAAGAACACTTCCCAATAATAGCCTCGCACTTGGTCATTGACCTCTTCAGTGATGCTGTTTCTGATTCCCAAGTTTGTAATTGGAGTGGGAGTACTTGGGTTGGTGAAAGCCTCATTTTGCTCCATGGTCTTTGGGGTAAGAGCTATTATAGTGAGGAAGGCCAAGTGGAAGCCTCTGGAATGTTGACCTGCTCTGGTCAAGACACTGAATTAAAATCAGATATCAAATCCCAGTGGGAATGGCAGCTACCCTCAAAAAACTAAAGGATACAGGGATGGTACCCATTATATTCCCATTTAATTCACTGATTTTATGCACAAAAACCAGATGGATGCTGGAGGGTATTGGTGGACAACCGCAAACTTGACCTAGTAATGGACCTGATTGCAGCTGCTGTGCAGGGGTTGGTACCTTTACTAGAGAAGAGTAGCACAGCCCCAGGTGGATGGGGTGTGTCATCCATCTGCTGAGTGTGGTCTTTTCGTCCCTTATCAGGAGGAAAGAGGAGAAGCAGTTTGCATTCCCGTGGGTGGACCACGGTACACATTTTGGTCTCATCTCAGGCCTGTTGTATCTTCTGCCCTGACATAATATAGCCCAAAGGGAACTGGACCATCTGTATATTCTGCAAAACACCACATCAGCCCCAAATATCACCGGCATCATGCCAGCTCGAACTGAATGAGCTATCAGTGGCAAGTGCATTTTGTTTTTGGTAAGATGTATGTACTCTAGAAGGTAGAAGGAAAGCCCTGCCAAGCTCTGAGGGCCTGCCACATCAGCAGTGCCTCAGTCTCTAATGGTCTGAGCCATGCCAAGGTAGTCTCTCTAAAACAAAGGGCAAGTATTTGCATCTCACACTTCCCACCAGTAAGAAGGAAGACAAGGCCTGGCCAGCCTCTTAGGTACAGGGGCAGCACATTACTCACTTGGGATATTTTAGTGTTCCCTTTTGGCGAGTGGTGCAGGAGGCTGCCAGCTTTGAGAAGGGTCTGGGGTAGGAGAGGGGTTTGGGGTAGGAAAGGTCTCTGCCAAAGATCCCCATGGTGGTGCCAGCACTTGCTACAAGGGCCATACGTCTCAGCAGGCCTTATGATACAGGAGGTACCTATGGTGGAAAATATGCCAAGAGGAGTTTAGGACAAGCTCCAACAGAAGAGTTCCCAGGGCGTCAGAGCAAGAATGCACCATCTGCAGTGGGAGGCTTTGTTTCCTTCACTCCAGGATCCCCAGGGGCTTCAACAGTGTCAGGCACAGAGGAAGCCCCTATTGAGTGACTGCTCAGGGAGTTTGTGAATTGATAAATGAAAAATACCCAGTAAAGTCCAAGGTCCCTGTGCTCTGGCCTTTGCCTGTCTCTTGATCTGATTTCTTGCCACTCTTCCAAGCTCCTGCCCTCAATGTGCAAAGCTCACTGCTGCTTCCCAACCTCCCAGAGTCCTTGCTCTTTAGGGTCCCTCTGCCTGGAACACATTCTTCCTGATGCCACATGGCCCCTCTGTCACTTCACTCCTCAGAGAGAGGTCCATGAACCCAGGCTGAAATTGAAGGGCCGTTACTCCTCATTTCCTCTATTTTTTCTTAAAGCAACTATGGGCAAGGGTTATTTTATTTCTTGCTGTTTCCCAGATCTTACAACAGTGTTGGGTAAACAGTCAGTACTCAAAATATTTGTTGAATAAATAAAGTAAGTTTAAGGGTGTAACAAAGTTAAACCAGTCTCATTACTGCAAGCTTGCTCAGAGACTTTAAATGCAATGTGCATTCATCAGGGATTTCTAAAGGGGAGATGCAGCAACGAAGATTCTCCAAAATTCATTTTGCTGTAGAACCGTCTTTGCCATCTCTTAGGGCATTGTACTGTGGGCCACATTTTGGACAACTCTGAACTGAGGTAGTCTCAGGCTGCAAGAGGGACACTCTCAGGAGAGCGCCAGGCTGTCCTCTTTGGCAGCCTCCCTCGGCACCTGCCATCTGCTGTTTAATATTCTCCACCTGCACTTCCAAAATGACTCCACACCAGAGCTCATTTCAGGTCCTGTGTACCCCAGGATGTCTTCCCTGGCTATTCCTCCTCCCAGTGACCTGTCACTATGAAGGGACTTTGATGGTGAGAAGGAAAGTGATTACAGGGGCCTCCTCAATACTTTCATGCTGCTATTTCACCTGTGCATTGCTGTTTAGAGTAAATGTATGTATGAGTTTTATACTGAGATGTCAGGTTCCTTGGGGGCAAGAACCAGGGCTTGCTTTCATTGTAGGTCTGAGCAAATGATTGTGGAGGAACTATTGGAATGAATGACCCTATGGACAGCCTAAATGGTTAAAACTTCCATTCTTTTCAGAATTTTTTTTTAATGAGTTCTCACTATGCTGTCCAGGCTGGAGTGCTGTGGCTATTCATAGGCGTGATCACAGCATATTATATCCTTGTACTACTGGACTCAAGTGATCCTCCTGCCTCAGCCTCTCGAGTAGCTGGGACTATAGGTGCATACCACTCTGTCTGTCTTTTTTTTAGGAAAATTTTTTACAAGCTCTTGGGGCATTATGGAGAGGGGATTTCATAGTTAGGACTGAGACATGCTCAGCAGAGTTCTGGCTGAGAGGACAGGCAACATGAGCAGCCTGGGGCTGGGGGTGAAGTTGGAAGGGGTTTCCTTGAGCTAGCCTGGGGCAGGAAGAGTCACAAATGGGGAACCAAGGCAGGTGTACATATTTGTCACATCATTCAGAGGGTTCTTAGATTCAGAAGTTGGATGGATAGACAGGGGTTCCAGGAATGAATTTGGTATACTGAGAATTGCAGAGCAGGTGCAGAAGAACTTGAGACTCTGGGCAAACCCACTGTATTAGTCTGTTCTCATGCTGCTACAAAGAACTGCCTAAGACTGGGTAATTTATAAAGAAAAGAGGTTTAATTGACTTATAGTTCTGCAAGGCTGGGGAGGCCTCAGGAAACTTAGAATCATAGTGGAATGGAAAGCAAACATGTCCTTCTTCACATGGTGGCAGGAGAGATAAGTGCCAAGTAAAGGGGGAAAAGCCCATTATAAAACCATCAGTTCTCATGAGAACTCACTCACTGTCATGAGAACAGCATGGGGGTAACCACAGAGAGTAAGGTGCTGCTATAAAGATACTTGAAAATGTAGAAGCAATTTGGGAACTGGGTAACAGGCAGAGGTTGAAACAGTTTGGAGGGCTCAGAAGAAGACAGGAAGATGTTGGAAAGTTTGGAACTCCCTAGAGACTTGTTGAATGGTTTTGACCAAAATGTTGACAGTGCTGTGAACAATGAAGTACAGACTGAGGTGGTCTCAGATGGAGATGAGGAACTTGTTGGGAGCTGGAATAAAGGTGATTCTTGCTATGCTTTAGTAAAGAGACTAGTGGCATTTTTGCCCCTGCTCTAGAGTTCTGTGAAACTTTGAACTTGAAAGAGATTATTTAGGTTACTTGGTGGAATAAATTTCTGAGTGGCAAAGTGTTCAAGAGGAAACAGAGTACAAAATTTTGGTAAATTTGCGGCCCGATGATGCAATAGAAAAGAAAAACCCAGTTTTCAGGGAAGAACTTCAAACCCACTGCAGAAATTTGCACAAGTAATGAGGAACTAAATGTTAGTCACCAAGACAATGGGGAAAATGTCTCCAGGGCATGTCAGAGACCTTCATGGCAGCCCCTCCCATCACAGGCCTGGAAGCCTAGCAGGGAAAAATGGTTTCCTGGGCTGGGCCCAGAGCCTTCCTGCTCTGTGCAACCTCAGGACTTGGTGCCCTGTGTCCAAGTTGCTTCAGCTCCAGTGGTGACTAAAAGGGAACAAGGCACAGCTCAGGTCATTGCTTCATAGGGTGCAGTCCCCAAGCCTTGGTGGCTTCCATGTGGTGTTAAACCTGTGGGTGCACAGAAGTCAAGAATTGAGGTTTGGGAACCTCCATCTAGATTTCAGAGAATGTACAGAAACACCTGGATGTCCAGGCAGAAGTTTGCAGTGGGGGCAGAGCCCTCATGGAGAACATCTGCTAGGGCAGCATGCTAGGGAAACGTGGGGTTGGAGCCCCCACAGAGAGTCCCCACTGGGGCACTGCCTAGTGGAGCTGTGAGAAAAGGGCAACCATCTTCCAGCCCCCAGAATGGTAGATCCACCTACAGCTTGCACCATGCACCTGGAAGAGCCACAGAAACTCAATGACAGCCTGTGAATGCAGCCAGGAGAGGGACTGTACCCTGCAAAACCACAGGGGCAGAGCTTCCCAAGGCTGTGGGAGACCACCTCTTGCATAAGCATGACCTGATGTGAGACATAGAGTCAAAGCAGATCATTTTGGAACTTGAAGTTTAATGACTGCCGTATTGGATTTTGAACTTGCGTGGGACCTGTAACCCTTTTTTTTGGGCCAGTTTCTTACATTTGGAATGGGTGTATTTACCCAATGTTTGTACCTCCATTGTATCTAGGAAGTAACTAACTTGTTTTTGATTTTACAGGCTCATAAGCAGAAGAGACTTGCCTTGTCCCAGGTAATACTTTGGACTTGGACTTTTGGGTTAATGCTGGAATGAGCTAAGACTTTGAGGAACTGTTAGAAAGGCTTGATTGCGTTTTGACACATGAGGACATAAGATCTGGGGAGGCCCAGGGGTGGAATAATAGGGTTTGGCTGTGTCCCCACCTAAATCTCATCCTAAATGTAGTTCCCATAATCCTATGTATTGTGGGAGAGACCTAGTGGGAGGTAATTGAATCCTGGGGACTGTTTCTCCCATGCTATTCTCACGATAGTGAGTGAGTTCTCACAAGATCTGATGGTTTTATAAGGGGTTTTTCCCCCTTTGCTAGGCAATTCTCCTTCCTGCTGCCATTGAAGAAGGTCCCTTTCTTTCCCTTCACCTTCCATCATGATTGTTTCCTGAGGTCTTCCCAGCCATGCAGAACTGTGAGTCAATTAAACCTCTTCTCTTTATACTTACCCAATCTCAGGTATTTCTTCATAGCAGCCTGAGAGTGGACTGATACACCAGCCCATAGGTGCCTTGGTGCGAGACTCTCACTGCAGTTGGGGGCCCACTGTGTGGGCTGGAGCTAAGTAGGTTTTGTGAGAAAATGTGTAAACAAACTGATTTCTTTTTGGTAACTCCAGCATACATTTGTGTAACGGGGTGCTTGTCAGCTGAGAGCTCAGATCAGCGTTTTTAAGATTGTGTTCTGATAAGGCTCACAATGACTTTCCCCAAGTCTGTTCTCATCAGAGAAAAATGCCTGACCCATCATCACCGGGATGATGCCTGTTATTCCTATTATAGATTAAATGTTTGGGGAATGTGCTACCAGGTAAGGGTGTCAGGGGCATTTCTTGCAACTTTAAGTGGATCAGTTGGTAATAGATCTTCCTGGTTAAATTCCAGCAATCACTGTCACATGAGACTGACTTTACTTTCTGACCTGTTATGTAGTAGCTGTGTAGACTTGGACAAGTGATTTAATTTGTTAAATCTCTGTTTTCTCCTATAAATGATGTAGGATTAGATGATGCTACGATTATAATATGCATAGCACCATTATTACATATATTCTTATCCTAATCACCAATATTATGAGAGTTCATGTCTGTAGAGCTCTTACAATGAATATTTGTTAAGCAAATAAAATGAGTTTTAAATATTATGGTATAGAAAAAACAGGATGGGAAGGTCAGGCACAAGGGTTTTTTAAAAAAGGCAAAATGAAACCAGGCTTGGAAAGAGTTGGGAGCTGGCTAATACAATTAATTGAATTATTGAACTAGTGATATAGGAACTTTTTTGTAAATAATCAAACAAAGGAGCTACTTATATCTCAGACATTCCTTCTGAGCTCATTTTCCTAATCCCGGATTATATTCTTTAGATATTCTTTTACTGAGGGTCTTCTCAGTTTTTGTTTGCTAGAAAGCATCTTCACGTCATTGAATTCTTCACAACTGACAGTTATTTTCACTCTGTAGCCTGGTGCTTTCCACTGCCTTTTGTCTTTGCTGCGGCTGTTGAGAAGTCTATTGTTTTTTTTCAGATAAGCTGTCTTTTCTCTTTGACTGCTTTTCAGATCTTTGCCCTTGATGTTTTACAGCTTTGATATAATTAAATGTATTGAATCCTCTTTCTCCCATTGCTTTGCATGTTTACATTCTATTTCTCTTCAGTTATGATACAGTTTGGGTCTGTGTCCCTACCCAAATCTCATGTTGAATTATAATCTCCAGTGCTGGGGGTGGGGCCTGGTGGGAGGTGATTGGATCATGGGAGTAGTTTCTCATGGTTTAACACCATCCTTCCTGGTGCTGTCACCATGATAGTGAGTTCTCCTGAGACCTGGTTATTTAAAAGTGTGTGGCACTCCCCTCTCCCTCTCTTCTTCCTGCTCCAACCATGTGACATGCTGGCTCCTCCTTTATCTTCCACCATGATTGCAGTTTCCTGAAGCCTCCCCAGAATCTGAGCAGATGCCAGCATCATGATTACTGTACAACCTGCAGAATCGTGAGCCAATGAAACCTCTTTCCTTTATAATTTGCCCAATGTGAGAATGGACTAATGCAATTTATTTCCTCAACAAATACTTGTAGTTTGGGTCCCTGTTTTAAGGATATGGGATTCCAGCCCAAAGGTGCTCACATTCTAGCAGGGAATATAAACATTAGACATAATAAATAAGTAACTTAGCTCATAGAATAAGCTAATTCAAAGAGTTTTGAACAGTGTAGAGCAAGGTATGGAGGAAGTCATATGGGGTGGTTGAAAATGATGATAAATAGGTGATGAAGGTCATTGAGAGGGTGACATTCTGTTACCAAAACACCACTGATTCAGTCTACATTCTGCTGCTGACTGCACAGAAAGCCAGTCACTGAGACAACGAGTATTGCCAGGGAAGAAATATAACTACATGCAGGAAAACAGGAATGAAGAAGGGATAAGAAAGAAGAGTTGGTCAACAGGAAACCTGTAGTCCCTTAGGCAACCATGATGGGTGAGGGGGTCTGTCACTTCACAGTCCGAATGTAGTGATCTGGTGAGTTACAGTTACCTGATACTATCTAGGAGGTCTGATGGTTGGTTTCCTGAGAATAGAACTCAGATAAGACAAATGTAAGTTTCTCAAGTTTTAAGATATGGAGGGTCAATTTCTATGTTTATTCAAAAGAAACCATAAGCATTAGTTCTATGGGACAAAGGGTCTGGTTTCAATTTGAGCAAAGAATGAACTTAATTGTAATTAACTGTAACATTTTCGCCTTCACACTTGACTTACACTGTCTGGAGTGAATCAGAACCTTGCTCTCCACCTGTAATACTAGGATCACACACTCTGCCTCTACCTACTCCCTTTTACCTTGCGTTCCTGTTGTCCAGTGCTTTTGTTCAACCTGGTTTCATTGCCCCTGAAATGCTCATTATGGGGGCCTCTGCAGGGACTCCAAATATAGCATTGTTCTTTCCCCCTCAGGCTCTGAGGAATTTCTGAAATAAAACCAATATCAAGATTGAGGTCAAAAACATCGCCTTCATTCCTGTGGGTGGCTAACCTGGAAGATGGAGCTCAAATCCCAGAAAGAGGCAGGCCCACCCGCTTGCCCCTGTGCTTTTCATCCCTGTGTGGTGTGTTTGCTCTCAGGGCTCTCTTCCCACTGTCTTTTCCTTCCTTGATTTTTTTTTTTATTTTGTTTTAAGGAGCAGAGAATTTAATAGGCAAGAAAGAAGAGAAGGCAGAAAAAAGAGGCTCCCCTGTATACAGACAGAGCAAGGTGGGATTCCAAAGTTGAAAGAGGACGTCCCCAGGTGTGGTGGACACCAGCCAGGTATACATGCAGAGGCTGGAAGAGGCAATGTCTTGTCACCCTTGCTGGAAAGGAGGTTTTTGGTTAGCCTACCTTTCTGCTGAACGCCTCAAAGAGGGCTCTCACTTCCAAGTCTCTGCCTTAAGTGGAGTTCATGACTTCACTCCTGTCTCCGTGTTGGTTACAGAGGTCAAGATGTGCTCCTACCCCAACTTGCATGTGCACACACGTGTATATATGCATACAGAAAGACATACGCACAGACATGCAAACACGTGTACACACACACGTGCACACAGTCACACACGCACACACACACGTGCACACAGTCACAAATGCATCCATAAACACACGTACACATACACAGACACACACACGCACAGACATAGGCACACACAGACATACACAGACACATGAACATACAGCCTCCCACCACCCAACACACAGACACATAGACACACACCCTGGGAGTTGTGGTCTCAGTTTAGGTGCTTTCCATTCTGGTTGTCAGTTTCTCATTCTTTTTTAAGCCCTCGGGGTTTTCCCTTACTCTCTGGAGAGTTCAGCTCTGTATATAAAAGCACGCTTGCAGATCTAACCAAGCATTTCTAGGGATTTGCAGTAGGAGGATTTGAAGTTATATAGTCTCTCACATTCCAGGAGGTGGAAGATTGGGTGATTTTTAAAAACACTCCCCACACTATTCTGCACCTTGCTTTTCACACATCACACGATGTCTCAGGATTATTTTCGTACAAGTGCATAAGACCCACTTCTTATTTCTTAAGTGTTGTGTAGTATTCCTATATCTTAATTCATTTACTATTTCCCTTTTGATGCACTTTGAGATTTTTTCCAGTTTTTCAGTATTAAAAACAATGATGCAATAAGCATTTCATGCGTGTCCACATGCACATTTTCAGGGTTTCTCTATGGTAGAAACACAGCTAGAGTTATTGGGTTAAATAAGCTGTCCATGTCTAACTTGAAAGCACTGGCAAAGCTCTATCCAGACAATATCAGTTTCCATTTTCACAGATGATGTATGCATGAATTCCCTTCACTCCAAGACTTCTTCATCCTTTATGTTGTAGGGGGATAATGGCTATACAGAGAAATAAAGTGAAATCAGGGTACAAAGGGAGGCAGGGGTACTATTTTGAAAAGGGTTGTGAGGGATACCCGAGGGAGAAAGGGAGGGAACCCTGCAGGTATCCTGGGAGGCATGTCAGGAGAGAAAACAGAAGTGCAAGGGCCCTGGGCAGGAGTGTGCCTGGGCAGCAGGGCTGGAGAGAGAGAAAGGAAGGGAAGGGACCAGCCAGAGACGTGGTGGGAGCAGATGGGGTGGGCCTGGGGGTCTCTGTGCAGATGGGGTGGGCCTGGGGGGTCTCTGTGCAGATGCTGGTATGACTCACAGTGAGACAGGAAGCCATTAGAAGTCTAGGAGCTGAGATGGGGCAACACTGGCTTTTGTCTTGGGAGGGTTATTGTGGCTGTTGTACTGAGAATGAACTGTTAGCAGATGTGGAAAGAAGTGAGGAAACCAGTTAGGAGGCTCCTGTGGAAGCCAGGAGGCATATGGTGACGTCTCAGACCAGGAGGAGATCAGTGGAAGTGATGAGAAGTGATTGAATTAGGGATTTATTTTTAAGACAGAGTCAATAGGATTTGCTGAGAGATAATGTGTGTGTGTGCATGTATCTGTGTGTGTGTGTGATGTATACAATTATTTGTATACAGAATAAGAATTTCATCCAACACAAGTTGTCAAACTGGGAAGGTGTATGATAGATGCATAGATAGATGAATAGATGGATGAATGGAGAGATAGATAAAGAAATCGATGGATGGATAGATGAATGGATAGATACATGGATGGTTGGATAGATACATAGACATAGATAAATGCATAAATGGATTGATAGATGATGGATGAATTGATGGATGGATAGGTGGATAGATACATAAATGGATGCATAGATACATAGATAAGTGGATAATTGGATAGATAGATAGATGATGAATCAAAGAGTGGAAGGGTAGATAGGTGAATGGAATGGAGAGGTAGATACATAGATAGAAGACAGATAGATAATGCATAAATGGATAGACAGGTAGTGGATGAATGGATAGATACACAGATACATAGAGAGGTGCATAGATAGATAAATTGATGCATAGGTAGATAGATGATGAATGTATTAATAATAGATAGATGGACAGACAAACAGACAGAAAGAAAGCAAGGTTGATAATGCCTTTCAGAGAAAAGGAGAGACAGTGAGAGGAATGCAGGACCAGAGTGTGGGGGTGCAGTTTGATGAGAAGGGGAAGAAAACGAAAAGTAGGTTGGAATGAACTAGTCTGCTCATGCCACCACAATCGCTGGTACAGACTAGGGGGCTTCAGCAACTGAAATTTATTTCCCACAGTTTAGAGAACAGACTTCTAAGATCTAAGATGAAGGTGTTGGCAGATTTGGTTCCTGATGAGGTCCTCTTCCTGAGGACCTGTGGGTGGCTGCCTTCTTGCTGTGTCCTCACGCGGCATTTGTTCTGTGTAAGTGGAGAGCTCTGGTGCCTCTTCCTCTTCTTATAAGGACTCCAGTCCTGTCTCAATAAGGCCTTGTGCTTCTGACTTCATTAACCTGAACCACCTAAGGTTTTTTAAGTTTTTAAGCTACCTTAAAAGCTCCATCTACAAATATAGTCACACTAGGTTTAAAGCTTCAACATATAAATTTTGGGGGGACATAATTCAGTCCATAATATTGGAAAATCAAATTTATTTTTGTTACATTAAGTTTGAGATGCCTATTAGATCACCGAGTGAAAGTCCGGTGGAAAGCTGGCTTTATGAGTTCAGGAGACAAGGATGGGCTGGCGATGTGAATTTGGCAGTTGAACGTACAAAATTTGTGTTAAAAGCCATGAGAGAATCTAAGAAATGGACCAGGAAAGAAAAGCAAAGAATGGAAATCTGATCCCTGAGGCATGTGAATATTTAGAGGCAGTCCTTTCTGTGGAGTAGACACTAGCCACAGAATTGCCTGCATGTAGAATTAAACCCTCAACTCCCTTCTTTTCTTTTTTTTTTGAGCTCTGGAGACACCCCTTACATTCCTGAGAACTTAGCCATGTCTGTAGTGCCATGATTGTGTATTCACCAGGGACTTCTCAGGGACTGTAGGGGAAGCATTTCAAGCTATTTAGCTTTATCTTCAGCTTCAGCAGGTGTCAATCACAATGCTTCCCAAAGTGGTGGTACTGATTTACAATCCCACTTGGAGCTGCCATTCTTTAAAAGAAGTTGGTGTAGGAAGAAGGAAATGGGAATGTTTGGAGAATCTTCTCCCCACTCCCCCAAGCTCTGGATGGGGATGGGTTACTCTGAGGTCCTGTGGGACTGAGTTCACTGCAGGGCATGGACCTGTGCCCATCTTCTTTGACAAACAGACTGCTGTTTGGGGGCCTAGAAATGTGCCTTTTATGCTCTTGTTCTGGATCAGGAGTTCTCCACCTCAGCACTATTGACATGGGGAACAAGATGCTCCTCTGTCCCAGGGGGCTGTCCTGTGCATCATGGATGGTGGAGCAGCAAGCATCCTTGGCCTCTACCCACTAGACGCCAGGGTCCACTCCCAATCACAGCAATCAAGCATGTCCCAGACTTTGCCCAATG
This sequence comes from Macaca nemestrina, assembly GCF_043159975.1. Taxonomy (NCBI): domain Eukaryota; kingdom Metazoa; phylum Chordata; class Mammalia; order Primates; family Cercopithecidae; genus Macaca; species Macaca nemestrina. Next base: position 229,861,232 of record NC_092125.1, on the reverse strand, counting down.
GACCCCATGAAGGAAAATAGCCTCTAGTTGAATCCACTGTCTGGTGCAGACCAACCAGGTTCCCAAAGGCAAGAATGTTGCATATCGCTCTTATCTACATAGGATGAAAAATGTGAGGACAGTCGCCAGACTCACGTTGAAATTTAATTACCACTGTAACAGTATTAGGAGGTGGGGCCTTTAAGAGGTGATTAGACCATGAGGGTGGAGTGAATGGATGAATGCCATTGTCTTGGGAGAGGGCTCCCGATAAAAAGATATGAGTTCAGTCCCCTCTTCTCTCTCTGTGTTCCTCTCTTTGCCCTCCTGCCATGGGACGATGTAGCAAGAAGGCCCTCACCAGGTGCTGGCACCTTGATCTTGGACTTCCCAAATTTCAGAACTGTGGGGAAAGAAGTTTCTGGTTTTTATAAATTACCCAGTCTCAAGTATCCTTTCGTAGCAGCACAAAACATACTAAGACAACAGATTTGTGCAAAACCTCCTAATATACTGAGGGGGCAAACCAATTGCACCCTGAAACCACAGATCTCTGTCTCATCATCGTGTCTCCTTTCATTATAAAATTACATAGTATACACCACTAATTACACAAATCATCATCTGTTGGAAAAAGCAAACACAGCAATCATGGTTTAATAGAAATTAAAATAGTTTACTCTCATCAAATGATTACCTTGCCATCCAAGGCAAAAATGACAACTTCTGGCATGAACCCAGCCCCTATTTACAGCTGACTCCTGAATTGAGGGTGGTTGTATTTTAATATGAATTATTTGTATACGGAATAAGGATTTCGTCCAATACAAACTGTTCAACTGGGAAGGCTTAAAACTGGAATCTTTCTGCATAATTAACCAGCCAAGGGGACACGCTTAGAAATAAGATGTCAGAAACATTTACCCTGGGCAGCTGGGGGCAGAGCAGGCTGCCAGGCAATCAGTGGTGAAGCCGTCCAGGCCACTGTCCCCAGCTTGGGGACAATTAAATGATCCTTTCCTTTGCCATTAGCCACAGGCTCAGCTGCTGAGGGCTTAAATGTTCATGAGAAGATTTGCATGGATCCACACAGCCCCTTCCCAGGACATCTCTCTGAAGGGTGCCTGTGAATTTGTGTTTGGTATTTTTTTTTTTTTTGGTACTAATTCTGGGCCTTTCCCTCTTCTGCCTCTGAGGTTCCTTGTTAGAAGGAGTGGGAGCCACGCAATGGGTGCCAGGAGAGAAAGCCTGTACCACCCCAGGGAACCCACTTTGCTCACTAGGCTGGGACCCCAGGGGATCCAGCGGGAGCAGCAGGGCAGCCGTAGCCCATGACTTTGATGTTTGCCTGTCTTCACTCGCTGTCTTTGTTCTTCTTAACGGAAGCTGCTTCTCTCACTTCTCTTGTGGTTTTCAGAAAGACCATGAAGCAAAGATCAGAAGAGCTGGTTCCTGGTAAACCATTAACTGGCCATTTATTATGTGAGCAGGTTGTTGCTGAGTCTGGCCAGCCTCCCTGAGAGGCATGCAAGGCAGTGCTTGGGGTTTGCTGGGTTAATATTCTGGTTCTCTTGTCTCTGAGCCTGTCTTCTCATCCATGATGGGGAGGAATCACAGCTCTCTGGGAAGCCAGGGTCCCGTAGGCAACAGGCTCCATTGCAAGACTCAGATGCAGGGGCCTTTGCTGAGCTGTGGACAAGTTACAGGAGCCAAGAGGTCAGGGAACCCAGAGACCATGCAGGAAGGGCAGTGAGTAGCACACTAGGGGCTGATGGGATGTGGGGAGGAGAAAGCACTCCTGGCATCCCGAACAGAAGGTGCCCTGGAGAAGGGAGAGAGCAGCTGCCGAGAAGTCACACCCAGGCAGAGACAGAAAGGGTCAGAAAGAACTGACTTCTCTTTCTCCCACCTACCATGGCCTCCTGGTGCCTCTCGCTGGCCAGAGATGTAGGAGCCGGGGTGATGTGGTCTCAGGGGTCAGCCTACAGGACACAGGGAAGGCAGAGGAGAAACCTGCGGGCATGAGTGAGCAACCCCATCTCAGGCAGGGTGACCACAGTGACCACATGGAATGAAGTGCCCATCACAGAAGATGTCTCCATCAAGGTGAACTGTGTAGCATCGATGTTCCTTGCAGGAGTTAGGGACACCACCTTACTGCTCCACCCCTCAGCTATAAACAGGAAAGAAAGTCTCCTCCAACATTGCTTTTGACTCAGCAAGCCAGGGGAGGCGAGGGTCGAAGGGAGGTCTGTGATAAAGAATTTGCAGGTGTAGAATATCTCGTCTCCTGTCTCAGGGAGCTCTGCTGCTGGCTTTCCCCGTTCCACTCTACAGCTTTCTTTCCGGGCAGCGCAGCCACCTTCCGCTCCTAACTGAAAACGAGGACAACATTTGCAAATATCATGGGGAGGCCTGTGCAAGCCAGAGCTTGCTTGATATTGGGCCCCCAGTGACATGGCTTCGACGTATTTGCCCACTACCCCTTCATCCCAAGAGACCTGTCTCAGGCCTGACTCTTGTGTGATCTCTCCCACTGGCGCTGGCAGCGGCAGTTTCGGTGAAAGGGAGTGCAAATCAGCCACCAGGAGCTGAAGTTCCAGCTCATCAAATGCCTCAGGAGACCAGATTTGTCCCAGGGACCTTCTGCAGGTGGGAGGGCCTGCCGGACCCTCATAAATGCTGTAGAGTCAAGCGGCTAATTGGGAGTGAATCTCTCAATTCATCAAGTCACGTTTGGTGCCGGTGCACATGGCTGGGGATAGAAGAAATGGACATCTAAATCCCTGCTGCAGTCCATAAAGGGCTCTCCACCTTCATGGGCGGCAAGGCCAGGTGACATGGCCAGTGCCCAGTGGATAGAGAGCTCCCAGTGGTCAGAGGGAGGAGAGGCCGCCAGGGCCCGGCTGCTGGGGTGTGGGAGCTCCCGGAGAGATGAGGATGTTTCTAGAGGATAGTAAGCAAACAAGACCTGGAAGCTGTCTCCAAGGCTGAGAGAACATTCCAGCAACTAACCCACGGAGGGTTCCACATGTCCAGCCCCGTGCCACCCCCCCCACGCGGACACAGAACCAGCTGTGCGGCCAGCATGCCACCCCACACTCTCCTGATGCGGTCTCTTCCTCTTCAACCCATCCCGGAGATTGCAGCTCTCTTTTCTCAAGTCTGTGTTTATTTTTTGTGCTTCTCTTTCCTCAAGAACAAGATTTTAAAACTGAATTAATGTAGCAACATTCCATCACAGAAGCTTTGAAGCAATAATTTTCCAAATGCCACACTGAGAAGGGCAAGAGGGACCGGTGCGGCCCCACTGGCGGCTTTATTATTCAGTTGATCGCTTGCTAAGTGAATCTCCACTGCATTTTTCTACCCGGGACACCCAGCTGACAGCAGCTTTTTACCTCTGTCTTTGAAGCTTAATTTACAAAGTGCCACCTGACATAGCTAAGATTTGACTTTCTCTTTTTAATTCCCTTCCCTCTGGTTTTTCAAGAAAAGTGGGGGAAAGACTTAAAAGAAAGTCTGCACAGGCAAAACTAATAAATAAATAAACAAAGAGCCGGGACGGCGGCCCCAGGTCTGGGCTTGGTCATGCATAAACAAAGGGGTTTCGGGGGAGGAGCCTCACATCTGTCCTGCTTCCTTGGTTCTGGGGTTCGGGGGGATTTTGGGGGGATTTACTCAGTCATGGCTGGACCTGAGCTCTGTTAGACGTTTTCTTCAATTAAGTGTCCGTTTTAGGATGAAAAGAGCCGCGGCTCTGTCTGTTACGCCTCCATATTGATCGTGTAGAAATTGGCTGTGGGTTCAGCCATTTGGCGGTTGATTCATTATTTTCAATCAAGCATCTTGTGTGTCAGGCTGTTAAGGTAGCCAGAGTCTCCAGGGCCTATGCATGAGCCAGTTATTTCCATTATTGAGACACAACCCAAATTAACGGAACCATAAATGTTTTCTTTTAGTGGGCAGCTGGGGAAGAGTGCATGGAAATCTATCAAGAGTTTCGTTTTCCATGGAAACGTAACATAGTAAATGGAAACCTCTTAGTCCTCGGAGAGAAGCCCATGGGACTAGCACTGGGGTCTTTAAGGGGACCCCAGCCCAGCTTTTCAGTGTCTCAGGAAGGGGTGATTTTGAGAAGCTGATATGTATAATGCGACAGAAAAACACTGCTACTCGTGTGCTGGGTGAGCTGAGCATTTCCAGGCACAAAACAAGTGTCCAGCCTCATTCAGAGACAGGTATCACTTAGGGCTCTTTTTCAGGGAAGTTATAGAAAGCCCAGCTCCCAATGTCATCTGGCTTAAGCAAAAAGGCAGTTCCTTGCCTCACAGAGCAGCACAGCCCCGGGAGAGCCCTAGCACCAGGTGTGGTTTGATCGGGGCTCGCCAGCACGCAGTGCCTTGGTTTTCCATCTCTATTTCTTGGTGTTGGCGCTGTTTTCAGGCAGCCCTCCCTGTGCACACAGCTTGGCTGCCGGCAGCTCTCAGCCTGCATCTTTCCTGTCTTGAATCTGTAAGAACAAAATAAAACAGTTTCTTCCAGTAGCTCCTGCAGAAAGCTGCAAGACACTTCTTCCCAGGAATCTTCCGAGATGAACCTCGATTTCACTGGCCTGGCAGATCGCATAACTGTTTACAAATCAATCAGTGTAGCTACGGAGATGGGATATATGAGGGGCTAACACTGCCCATGGTGGGGCCTTGGAGCCTGGGGTGGCATCAACGCCCTCAAACCCCTCTGCTGAGGATGGAGGAGGACAGTCAAAGACTTCGGGAAAGAGATGGGGCATGGAGGCCGCTGCCCACGTGGGTGTGCTCTCCTGCTCAGCGGGCGGTCAAGACAAATACCCTCAGAGAAACAAAAAGCCCCCCTTGTCCTCATCCCCTAGTCCTGCAGGGGCTTCATTTCCAGGTGGGAAAGCCACAACCTTCCCCAAATGTTCAGCCGCACCTGAGCCAGCTCTTCCCCTTCCAGCAAAACTGCATCTCCCTTCTCTGGGCCGGCTCCCTCACTCTGGGCTCCTACATTTAGGGCTCTAGCCAGGGTCCCACCTGGGCATTTCCACATCTAGCACCCTCCCCGATTGCCTCTGGGCTGGCATGGGGCTGACGTCATGAGCCAGGATCATGGGAATCATTGTTGTTCTGGTTTCTTTGCATAGTTCCAGCTAACTTCCCCCTGCACAAGTTAACTTAAATGTTATAAAGCATTTTAAAATCACACAAATCCATGTTTTGTTAAAAAATGCAAATGATATAGAGGTGACTACCTCCCCACTCGCAGATCACTCCCTCCAGACTGCCCCTGGTCCAGTTCGATGTGGGTGGGATGAGCAGGAGAAGGCCCTGCTGGAGAGGCGCAGCATCCGGTGGGAAGGGCTGGAGGGCAGGCAGGTCTCAGTGCAGGGGCTGGAGCCTGCAGGGCTGCAGGGCACAGCCTGAAGGAGGATGGAGCCTCTTTCTGGGTCAGGCTCTGTGGTCTTGCCTGTCACCTTCTCAATTGCAGTGTCTGTAAACCTCTTCCAAGTGCGACTTCCCAAAGCTTTCAATCCATTGCTCCCTCCTTTCTTCTTCCTTCCTTCTTCCTCCTACTTTTCTTCCCTCCTCCATTCCTCCTTCCTTCTCTTCTTCTCCCTCTCCCTCCCTCATTCCTTTACCTTGCTCCATCCCAGGGCACTAGTGTGTTTATTGTGGATAGTGGTGAGTGCGAAGACATTGCTGGGTTAATAGCTGTGATTGTTGACTCATGGACAATCAATCGCCCGAGCAAGTCCACAGTCCTGAGTGACTGCAAAGAGCAGCAGTGACCGCTAGGCTCGGCCAGCAGCAGATGGTCCTCTCCTCTCACGTAACCTAGGTGGTAGGAACGGAGGGGCTTCTTGGATGAGAAAAGGGCAGACAATCCACTTTGGACTCAGGGCAGGGTGACTGGATTTAGCATTTTATCTGGTAACCTCATCTTAAAGCTCAGGAGGCTGCAGCCTAAAGGTTAACCTGACAATTCCATTTTTTCCCTCCATGATTAGCTTTGCTCCCTGCCTGGAGACTGGATCTAGAAGCCACTCAGCAGTTGTCTCCTCCACTGCTCCATGCCCATCTCACCCAGCAGATATTTGCTGAATGGAGGACTGAAGTGTCTCTGATGGTGCCCTTTCTCTCAGCTCTCTGCCTCTTCCAGCACCTGCTCCTTTCCTGCCTGGATCGTTCCAACAGGAATGGGCCCCAGCCTATGGATACATAGAATTTTGTGTTGCCACTTTTCCTTTTAGCATTTTAAAGATGTTCTACTGTTGAATTGCCTCCATAGTTTCTGGTAGAAGTCTGCAGTAATTGAAATTATCTTTTCTATGTCTGTGACTTATTTTTAAATTTCTGATTGCCTCTAAGATTTTTGCTTCATCTTTGTTTTTAGCAGTTGGATTATTATGTGCCTAGGTTTTCTTTGCATTTATATTGTTTATGATTTGCTAAACTCGAAAATGTCAATTTATATGTGTCACCAAGTTTAGGAAATTGTTGGCTATTATTTCTTCACATTTTTTTTTTTTTTCTGCTCATTCTCCCTCTAGTCTCCAATTACCTATATTTTAGAGCAAGTCCCTAAGGCTCTGGCCATTTTTCTTCAATATTTTTCTTCTTATTCTTTAGATTGGATGATTTCTACTGATCTAGTTTCAAGTTCATTTACTTATTCATTAATAATTTCCCTGCTGCTATGAAACCCATCAGTTATGTTTTTATTTCAGATACTCTAATTCTTAATTCCACCTGTTCCATTTTCTCTGTTCGTACATTTTCTACTTTTCTGCTGAGAGTTCCTTTCTTTCCACTTGCTGTCAGCATTTCCTTCTGCCTCATGGAGCATGGTGGTGCTAGCTACTTTACAGCCTACCTCTGTTAATTCCTGCCTTTGAGTCATCCTGGGTCAGATCTCTGTTGATTGTCTTTTTACTTGAGAATTATCCCCCTTTCCTGGTTTTCTTGTGTGTTGAGTAATTTGGGGGAGCACCTGGATGTTGTGAATGCTGCGTGTGGAGATTCTGGTGTTTGTTATATTTCCCTGAGGAGTATTGTTTTGTTTTAGCAGACAATTAACTTGGATCGATGCAAACCACAAATTCTCTCACCTACAGGTAGTGGCAGCTAGATCTTGGTTCTGTTCCTTTTCCCCCTTTTTCTTTAACTGAATTGTTTTTAGGTAAAGAGAACAGTTCAAAGGTCAGTTGGAGACTTTGGGTTGAGATTAAAGGCAGACTCTGGGGCTCCCCTTCTCTGGTCTTATTCTTCACGAGCTCCCTTCTCACTCCCCAACATGGGTGGTCTCCTGGGCTATGTCTCCTCCTAGTCAGAGAGACGGTGGGTTCTCCATCTGGGCTCCAGTGGCACCAAGCCCTGCTGGAATCAAGGTCTTTCTACAAATCAAAGCCACGAAGATGGGAGATTTGTCATGCACTGCTCTCTTCTTCTTGCCTTTGTTCACTCTCTAAAGCCTTTGGAAAGTTTTGTTTGTTTTATTCTGGGCTGGAGTCTGTCCTTTCCTCCCTCCCTTCCTTCCTTCCTTCCTTCTTTTCTTCCTTTCTTCTTTCCTTCCTTCCTTCCTTCTTTTCTTCCTTTCTTCTTTCCTTCCTTCCTTCCTTCCTTCCTTCCTTCCTTCCTTCCTTCCTTCCTTCCTTCCTTCCTTCCTTCCTTCTTTCCTTTTTTTGACAGAGTCTTGCTTTGTCACCCAGGCTGGAGTGCATTGGCATGATCTCAGCTTACTGCAACCTCCACCTCCTGGGTTCAAGTGATTCTCCTGTCTCAGCCTCCTGAGTAGCTGGGATTACAGGTGTGCACCACCATGCCCAGATAGTTTTTGTATTTATAGTAGAGATGGGGTTTCACCATGTTGGCCAGGCTTTTCTCAAACTCCTGACCTCAGGTGATCCACCCACCTCAGCCTCCCAAGGTGCTGGGATTACAGGCATGCGCCACCACACCCAGGACATTTATAGTTATTTTCCATGGAAGCATTAGTCCACTGGGAATGTATTCTACCATATAATCTCAATAAATATTTAATTCTGTCCACTTACTTATTCATCTGTTTACTTATTTACTTTTTGGACTCCTTGGGGCTGGGGATCTATGTCTCCTATTCTGCCAGGATTGAAATGGGGCAAGGAAGGGGAGGGCTGAAAGGTAGGGTGGAGGAAGTGTCCATCAGTGCCTGAATCTCTGCTTCAGAAACAGCAGCTTGGGTTTTTTCTTCTGTAGCTAATTTATATATGGACATTTCAGGTAGGATTTCATTGTAAATGTTTTATTGGCTAAAGTGTATTTGAAAATCATTTGTCTAAATACTCTCCAAGTTCTGACGCTCGGAGGAACTTCGGCTTCTGGGGGCTTCAGCTGTGTGTGTTTAGAGCCGTGGTTCTTGAACCAGACTGACTTGTGTTTGAATCCCAGTTTGGCACGTATCAGCTGTGTGATCTCATTCCTCATTCCTTACCTCCACTCATTCCTTACTCATTCCTTACCTCCACTCCACCGCCATTTCTTATCTTTAAGATGGAGATCGTTACACCCCGCTTATAGAAGGGTGTGAGTATCCAGGGAGATAGGGCACACTTAGCCTTCAGCAGAGGTGTCACGTATGGCAGGCGTGTGTTATGGACTAAATGGTTGTGTCTTTCCGAAGTCCATATGTTGAAGCCTTGACCCCCAGTGTGATGGCATTTGAAGGTGAGTCCTTTTGGAGGTAATTAGGTCATGAGGATGGTGCCCTCTTGATGGTATTTGTGCCCTTATAAGAAGAGATGCCACAGAGCTTTCTCTCTTCCCTGCTATGCGAGGACACTCAGAGAAGGCAGTCAAGCCAGGATGAGGCCCTCACCCTGCTGGCACCCTGGTGGCCTTGGACTCCCAGCCTCTAGAGCTGCACGAAGTAAGTGTCTGTGGTTTAAGTCCCAGTCTGCACTACTTGGCTATGGCAGCCCGAGATGCCAAAGACAGTGTGGATGCTGTTGATCAGTAGTATTCATTGAAGTCGACATTGATACTTCTGTGAATAAAAGCTAACTTACTGGAGAGATTGATGAGATCTGGGGACAGCAGAGAAAGCTCCCGTCCCACATTCTGCAGAGCAGATGCGTCCCTGTGATCCTGAATCAGAAGCCCTCTGCTCGTTGTCAAACATGTGACAGCTGCCACTTGGTCACTTTAGAATCAACAGTCCCAGGCCCCTTATTAACAGCTCCCAGCTTCCCCAGCTGGACTGGCCAGGGGGATTACCTCTCTGACAAATCCCCTCCAGGATGCAGCGAATAGGAAACTTGCATTTATAAAAAGGATGGACCAGGATTCTGGGTGCGAGGGGCATTATCGATTGTACAAGAGGATATCCAGTATGTCCCATCCTAAATAGCTAGCTTCTTTTAATGCCCTTACAACAGATTCATTGTAAGGATTTGAGCATTTTAGGGAGTAGGTCTAAACTGAAGTCTGCTGCCCTGTTATTGGAGTCCTGGTGTATCTGGAGGTGACAAGGGCACTGCCCTCTGAGCAAAGGCCCAGCGAAATTGCAGAAGGAGGTGGGTGTGGGGTGGGGAGGAAGGAAAAGTCATGCAGGCCACTTGTCCCGTTGGGCAGCTTCACAAGGTCATCATCCAATGTGATTTTCCAATTGCCACCTTGTTCCTGTGGGCACAAATGAAACCCGAGATTATTGGAAATCTATATGAAAGTCTTGTTCTGTGTCAGGCTCCTAACAGCTTTTCCTTGTCCCTCCCCCGAGCGGGGAAAGCTAACCCGGCAGAGCACAGGAACAAATGTTTTGGTTTGGTGAACATCTTTAAATCTTTTGTAGCTCAGGGCTTTGTCCTCATTTGCAAAGCAGGATTGAACCTTTGTGTGGGTGGAGGTGGGGTGTGTGGGGAGGAGGGAAGTCAGGATTTAGGCTTAACGCAGAGACTCCCAACTGAGGCTAACCCAGTGTGGCCCACACTCTAAAGTATCTGACAACTGTCAAGAAGCACCTAAGGCTCCCCAACATGAAAAAAGACTTTTTTCTCCCTGGACTCAGGAGCAGGGTTGGGATTTGCTTAATTTCAAGGCTGAGTTAACCCCTCTTTGTCCAAAGAGGTCCAGGATCTGCAGTCTCACAGTGTTAAATCAGGTTTAGCCTGAAGCTGTCTCCTCATATATTTTAAGTTTGATCTAAAGATTTATCTGTTCATGGTGAACTATAACCTAAATGGACTTGTAAACAGACTGTAGCCTACTCTTGTGCCAATCACCGAGTTTCGGCCCATCAGAGGTGGCCAGCTGTTCAAATCGTGTTCAATAAGGCAAGTGCCAACTTGTAACTAATCCGGCTGTTTCTGTAGCTCACTTCCGTTTTCTGTACATCACTTTCCTTCTTCTGTCCACAAATCTTCTTTCGCCATGTGGCTGTACTGAAGTCTCTGTGCCTACTCCAGCTTGGGAGGCTGCCTGATTTGTGCATAGTTCTTTGCTCAGTTAAACTCTTTTAAATTTAATTTGGCTAAAGTTTTTCTTTTAACAGCACAGAGGTAGAAAATTTGATCAGCAAAGGTCTTTGATAAGCACTTTTTTCTTATTTGTTTGTTTTAAATAAGATCAACCCATGTTTCTTAAGATCAAGTGGTAGAAAATACTTTTTGCAAAGTTATAGCTCTCCCAGCAATGTGTGCTTGCATGAGTGTGTGTGTGTGTGTCTGTGTGTGTGTGTGTTTTATTTCACCCTTTGTTGCCACTGTTGATGTCTTCAAAGCAACTGAAGTACTCAACTTTTACAACTGCAGGGACAGGGTCTGGCATCTGTGCCTTGGTGGAGAGTCTGGAGGAAGGCAGGTCCAGAACCCAGCAGTGGGCATGATCCTGATCTGGCCTACTCAGATTGGGAAGGCTGAGCTCCTGAGGCAAGTCAGGGCCCTGAAGCAAGGAAGAAGAAAAAGTAACTGGTGGGTGAGAAGTCAGAACCAGACTCTCAGAGAAGTGGGGCTCTCAAGAAGGGCTGCTGAACTTCAGATAACTCTTTGAGGCTATTAGTACCTCAGAGGCAGTCAGTAAGCAGAAGATGAATGAATGAATGATTAAATGAATGAATGAGACTGGGGACTCTGCTACACTTATCCGTTTATTCCTCACAAGTCTTGGCTTAGGGCTGGGTACAGAAAAAGTGCTTGGTAAATGTTGAGTTAATTAGAGAACTGTTTCAGCCCCTCAGGGAATTCAGAATTCCATAGCCTTTGCCATCCTGGGAGCTATGCACGTGCCTCATGCTGCAGCTTTGGCTTCTCTAAAGGAAGCTGGTCCAAGGTCTTTCCATCTGCTCTGGAGCTGTGGAACTGGTAGAAGAATCCTACCAAGCTGATTTACCCTCAGGCAAATCCGAGCCTTTTCTTCACAAGTCCAACTGTGAATACTTGTCTGTACTCAGATTCATTTTCTCATACTCTGCTAGGCGACTGAAGCCAAACTGATATAATGACTCATAATAAATAATTTATGATGGGGGTGGAAATACAGATGTTATTCTTCCAAAGTATGCAGATACAGAAAAGTTTTTAAGTCTCAGGGGAAGATTTGTGGGGATATTTTCACCACTTTGACCATAGGTGGAAAAAGATTTCAGGGCATGTTTAGCAGCCATGAAGTCATAACACATAAAGTCATGCCTTAGGTGGCCCAGAGCTCTTCCTTCAATCTGACTTAAACTGCACACCCTGTGTTGATGGAGCCAGACAAGCATATTGAGCTCCTTTACACTTGCTTCTGAGACTGGGCTTCACTGTGGAACTTGGGAGGGACTCCACCTGAACTAATTCTCCTCTAGGCAATTTCACTGAAACAAAGTTTTATGTGGCAAATAATGAGAAAAGCAGCTGTAAAATCCTAAAGGAATGAAAAATAATTTCTAAAGATATGCTGACATCTCTTAGAATGAGAACATCACATTGATTCCTTCAATTACTGTGAGAAACATGCATCTGTAGCATACATTTTAATAGGCATTAAAGACATTTTAATGAGAAAACAATTTAAAATTGGGTAAACATGTCTTTTGTTGATATGCAGCAGAGCTTTTTGGGGACTAGGGGGAGGGGCTGGGGGCTCATTAGGTCCAGGTTGCTTTATTAGGTGCTCTGTTGTTCTGAATATTTTAGCAGCTGAGGTTCAGACTTGGGTGCCTGCAGACTTGAGTGTGATTATAAATAGGTTGTGATGTTGACAAACAACCTGGACATCTGTTTCAGAGATGGGCTGATGTTAAACCCTGGCACACTGCATCCAGTAGCCAATATCAGATAGCTCAAAACACTCATTATTCCTTCTCAAAATAGATGGCTTAAGAAGGAGGCAACACAGCCTGAGGATGTAACTTCATGAAAGTCCAGGCATGGTCAGGGGGAGAACCATTCAAGTTACTGGATATGGGAGAGTGACCACTCTGTAGGGCTTTGACTTTGGAGGCTCCTTGAGCTGGAATTTCATCCCTCGGTACAGCAGAGCTCACTCTGGCAGGGAGAGAGGAACACCAGCTAATAACCCCAAACCATGCTTGTTCTCAGGCTAAGCTAAATGAACATGGGATACAACCGTTGTTTCTGACTGATTTTACTCACCTAATTAAGGGACAGTGAATAATAATAGCTCAGTTATTCAACTCTTACTCTGTACCAGGCACCATGTTCAGGATTCTACATGAGTTACTGTATTTGTTTTCTATTTCTTCAAAACAGATTACCATAAATTTAGAGGCTTAAACAACACTCATTTATTATCTTACAATTGTGGGTCAGGAGTCCAGGCATGGCTTAGCTGGGTCCTCTGCTCGGGATTTCCCAAGGCTGCATTAAGGTGTCAGCTCAGCTGGGTTCTCATCAGAGGTTCAACTGGGGAAGGATCTGCTTCTAAGTTCTTTCAGGTGATTGTCAAAATTCATTTCCTTGCTATTGTAGAATGCATGGTGACTTTCTTCTTCATGGTTAGCAGGAAAGAAAGGATGTGTTGCTTGGAGACTTTGACTTCAGGGAGGGTTCCTGTGCCTCTTTTGAAGGGCTCATCTGATTTGGCCAGGCCAACCCAGGGCCTTTTGATTAGCTCAGAGTCAACTGACTAGGGACATTTACTACCTCTGCAATGTGCCTTCACTTTTGTCATATTCTATTGGTTAGAAGCAGATCATAGGTCTCACTCATACATATGATGTGTGTGACAGGCCCAGGGCTGCTTGGTGAACACATTACTCTGATTAGAGTGTCATGACCAACAGCAAAATACTTTGAGTATTTTGGATCACACAAAGGCATGGATATTGGGGGAGTGGGAATCAAGGAGTCACCCTAGAGTGCCACATTGCTGCCACAATCGGCAATATCCACCAAAACCCTATGAGCTGCTTATAGGTTCCTATGCTGCTGTTCTTCATTCTTCTTTCTACCAAGCAGGAAGCTGAGTCTTGCAAAGATAAAGTGGTTTGTCTGAGGTCGACCAGCTAGACATTGGTTAAGCCAGAATCCACACCTCGAAAGTCTGATTCCGGAGCCCTTGCATGGTAATATCTTGCATTCCCTGGTGAGAAAATAATGAGGCAGAAAAGTCCTGTGGGAAAGGTCATGGTGGCTCTATCATGTGAAATGTGTATTATAAAAACAATAGATTGAATTTGCTCATTTGCATAAACAAGCCCTGAGTGAATGTTAATTCCCACCCTGATTATTTTCATGACTTTATTTCTTTGGCTACAGGAGTAGAGTTCAGCAGAGTCTCTGGCTGGTGGAAACACACAATAGTTGGAATGAGAGCACATCATAGGCGTCAAGGTTAACAGCAACTTGCATCCAGGTCTAGAGGCAGCACCACTCAACGTGTATTTTGCTGTTGATTATGACATTGTAATCAGGACAACGTGTTTGCCCAGCATCCCTGGGCCCGTCACATACATTATCTCATACAGTTCTCCAAGCATTCCTTGGAGCCTGTCTATAATACCCATGTTAACAATGGGAAAATGGCAGGTCACTGGGTTGGAAGACTTCTGCAAGCTCACCCAGCTTAACAGCCAAGGTGAGATTTAAATCCAAGTCCAGGGGTAGGCCCACAGCTTAGTTTTTGTATGTAGTTATCATGATGAACTGCATTCTATGGCACGCTGGCAACTTGTCTTTGCTCACATGGCACCTGAGTCTCTTGAGGGCAGGACCTGCCCTGGTACCTATGTACTGCACAGAGCTTGTTGCCTAGCAGCACTGTCTCTGAGTTCCTGGCTTATCATGGAGGTGCCGTTGAATAGGCACGGGGATCTTGTGAGTTGAGAGTCTTTAGAGACCTATGAACTGCACATACAGCTCCACGCCCTGAGAGCTCACAGACATCCAGGCTGAGGGTCTGAGGATCTGAGGGTCCACTGCATTGAGCAATGGCAGGGAGGTCATCTGGAAGGAGAGCAGAGCCTCAGTTGTGCACTGATGTGGGCTGATGGACCAGGTCACGGATTCACTTGGGTTTACTTCCTGGGAGTGCTGGGTATGGGATGGGAGTAGATGTGCCCGTTGACATGGGCTGGGTGGAGAAGGGCCTCCCCTCACCTCTGCTGCAGCCATTCCTTTGGAGCTTGGCCTTATCTCCCTTACTGCCGTCATAAACACTGGGCCTTGGGCAGGTGCATCATGGAGCAGAACTGCAGAGCCCATTGGTGTGGGCTGGGCCAGGTCACTTGTTCTCCCACTTGACCTCATAGTCCTGTCCTATGACGGCATCTATCTGGCTGGCTCCCCTCTACTTCCTGGACCCTTAGGATAGATGCTGAGATGGGACCCAGTCCCCCGAGGCTGATCATAGCCCTCTCATTCTCAGTTTCCAAATCTCTTTCCTAGACAAGGATCCAACATTTTCTTGCCTTTCACCTGCAGGAAATTAGGACCATTCATAACTTAAGAAATCAGGCTGTTACCATCCCACTCCCAAAATGCCTCCCTGAGTCCTGTGCAGGCTCAATGAGGTCCTCGGGAGGGAGGGCATTGAAAAAGGAGTGAGTCAACTTCAGAAGGAAAATGGAGAGCTCGCCAGAGATGCATTTTCATGAGAAGGAATATTCAAAGAAGAAAGACTTCCGGAATCCACAGAACCATGCCCGAGGTCTACCAGAAAGCTCTGTGAATCACAAACACAGTCAAATAGTTTTATGACTGATCTAATGCTTTTGACAGGTTGCTCCACAGAGCTGCTGGACTCATGATCTATTGGTAACTATACTTCAGGAACTATATTCACCAGTTACACACATTTGATAGGGAACATACTTTTCTCTTTCTTGCTTTTATATTCTTTTTCTCTCCTCCCCTGCCTAAATTTTGTGTGCTTGAAAGAGAAAGATGCAAACATCATAGAGAATTAACAGCATTTTGGGAGGTGATTTGTGTATCAGCCTTACGAATGACCCCAGAGCAATCTTGCTTTCTTGATTCTTGTGTGCCGATGATTCACTGATGCTCACTCCTGGCATGGATTCTATGAACTTCCATCAGCAAAATCCCAAGTAGACTGCAGATCCTTTGATGCCTGGGATTTCTGTCTTACCCTTCTTAGGAGCTGCTACAGCTCCAAGTGTAACATCGGATGCACAAAGAGTGCATAAATATTTGTTGGTTAGTTTAGATCTGAAATAGGAGTTTGGAGAAAGGAGCAGCCTGCATTAGGTGAAATAGTCTAATATTTCAACTCCTTCGTATGATGCAGTAATCTGTGAGATGTCCAAGCAGCTTGTAGGGGACATTTCTAGAATGTTCTAGAATTTTCTAGAATATTACACAATATTACACAGTAATGAGCAAAGCAGATCAGATAATCAGATCTGATCAGAGAGGGGATATGATGATCCTGACAGTAGACTGACATTTGCTACTTCTCATACACCACAAAGGGACACACACTGCTCCTTGGCCCACCCAGCATCTGTTTTTTCCCCCTTTCTCACTCACAAAACCATGGTTTGTTTATGATGACATGTGCCCGACTAAAATGACAGCTCTCCCAGATTCCCTTGAGAATAATGATGGCCAGGTAACCCAAGTCTGACCAAGGAGATCCAAATGAAAGTTATTGGAAAAAGCAGCCCTTCCCAAACAAAAATTAAAGGCCTCGCTGGAAGAAGGTTATTTGCTCTTCATCCTTTCACCCTTCCCTTTTCTTCCTCAAACTCGGGCACGAGATAACTATTCAAGTGCAAGTTGATTATTTAGGAGGGGAATAGAGAACTGATACAGGGGAAGGATAGTGTTATAAAGGGGATGTTGTCAAGCCAGCTTGACAAGGGTGATACATGTAGTTTAATCCCACAGGGAACCTCTGAGAAACGGGTAAAACACAGCACCACGGTTTACTATGTGATTTACTGTGATGGTGATGATGATAATGACGGTGATGAGCATCGTGATGGAGTTGCAGGCGATGATGTGGAGATGATTCCTTTTCTAAATATTGAAGTATATTTTGTATTTTGAAGGGGATTCTCTCTCTATAGAATACATTCTTGGTTATTAAAACCCAAATAACAGGAGACAACTACATTTTGTTTTTAAATTTATTTTTTTCCAACTTTTATTTTAGGTTCAGCAGGTACACATGCAGGTTTGTTACATGGGTAAGTTGTGTGTCTTGGGGTTTGATGTAGAGATTATTTCATCACCTAGGTAATGAGGATAGTACCCGATAGGCAGTTTTTTCATCCTCACCCTCCTCCCAGCCCCTACTCTCAAGTAGACCCTGCTGCTTTCTTCATGTCCATGTGTATTCAATGTTTAGCCCCCACTTATAAGTGAGAATATGTGATACTGGTTTTCTGTTACTGGATTAATTTGTTTAGGATTATGGCCTCCAACTCCATCCATGTTGCTGAAAAGGACGTGATCTCATTATTCTGTTTTTATGGCTGTGTAGCGTTCCATAGTGTATATGTAACATTCTTTATCCAATCCATTGTTGATGGGCATTTAGGTTAATTCTATGCCTTTGCTATTGAGAATAGTACTGCGATGAACATAGGCATGCATGTGTCTTTATGGTAGAACAATTTATTTTCCTTTGGGTGTATACCCAGTAGTGGGATTGCTGGGTTGAATGGTGGCTCTGTTTTAAGTTCTTGGAGAAATCTCCAAACTGTTTTCCACAGTGGCTGAACTAATGTGCATTTCCACTAGCAGTATATAGGTGTTCCCTTTTCTCTGCAACATCACCAACATCTGTTATTTTTAGACTTTTTATTAATAACTGTTTTGACTGGTGTGAGATAACATCTCATTGTGGTTTTGATTTGTATTTCTCTAATCATTAAACATTTTTTCATATGCTTGTTGACTGCATGTGTTTTCTTTTGAGAACTGTCTGTTCATGTCCTTTGTCCATTTTTAATGGGATTATTTGTTTTTGGTTTGTTGATTTAAGTTACTCATAGGTTCTGGATATTAGACCTTTGTCAGATGCATAGTTTGCAAGTATTTTGTCCAATTCTGTAAGTTGTCTGTTTCCTCTGTTGCTAGTTTCTTTTTTATGTAGAAGCTCTTTAGTTTAATTAGTTCCATTTGTCAGTATTTGTCTTTGTCGTAATTACTTTTGGTATCTTCATCATGAAATCTTTCCCAGGACCTATGTCCAGAATGACATTTCCTAGGTTTTCTTCTAGGGTTTTTATAGTTTTGAGGTTTAAATTTAAATCTTTAATCGACTTGAGTTGACTTTTGTGGTGAGAGGAAGGGACCAGTTTCAATCTTCTGCACATGGCTAGTCAGTTACTGCAGCAACATTTATTGAATAAGGAGTCCTTTCCTCATTGCTTGTTTTTATAGACTTTGTCAAAGATCAGATGGTTGTAGGTGTGTGGCTTTATTTCTAGGTTCTGTAACCTGTTATATTGGTTTGTGTGTCTGTTTTTGTACCAGAGCATGCTGTTTTGGTTACTGTAGCATTGTAGCATAGTTTAAAGTTGGGTAGTGTGAAGTCTCCAGCTTTGTTATTTTTCCTTAGGATTGCCTTGGCTATTCTGACTCTTTCATGGTTCCATATAAATTTTAGAATAGTTACTTCTAATTCTGTGAAAAATGTTGGTGCTAGTTAGATAGGAATAACATTCAATCTGTGAACTGCTTTGGGCAGTATGTGCATTTTAGCAATATTGATTCTTTCTAGCCTTGAGCATGGAATGTTCCATCTGTTTGTGTCATCTCTGATTACTTTTAGCAGTGTTTTGTAATTCTCGTTGTAGAGATCTTTCACCTCCCTGGTTAGCTGTATGCCTAGGTATTTTATTTTTGTGGCTATTGTGAATGGGATTATGCTCTTGATTTGACTCTCAGCTTGGATGTTGTTGGTGTATAGAAATGCTACTGATTTTTGTACTTTGATTTTGTATCCTGAAACTTTGCTGAAGTTGTTTATCAGATTTAAGAGCTTTTGGGTAGAGACTTGGAGTTTTCTAGGTATAAAGTAATATCATCTTCAATGAGAGATAGTTTGACTTACTCTCTTCTTATTTAGCTGCTTTTTATTTCTTTCTTTTGCCTGATCGTTCTGGCTAGGACTTCCAGTACTATGTTGTGTAGGAGTGGTGAGGGTGAGCATCCTTGTCTCAAGGGGAATGCTTCCGGCCTTTGCCTGTTCAGTATAATGTTGGCTATGGGTTTGTCATAGATGGCTCTTGTGATTTTGAGATATGTTCCTTCAAGGCCTAGTTTATTGAGGGTTTTTTTTTAACATGAAGGGATGTTGAATTTTACGAATAGTTTTTTCTGCATACATTGGGATAATCATGTGGTTTTTGTTTTTATTCTGTTTATTCAATGAATCACATTTATTGATTTGTATATGTGGAACCAACCTTGCATCCTAGGAATAAAGCCTACTTTATTATGGCGAATTAGCTTTTTCATATGCTGTTGGATTTGGTTTATTAGTATTTTCTCGAGGATTTTTGCATCTATGTTCATCAGAGATACTGGCGTGAAGTTTCCTTTTTTTGTTGTGTCACCACCAGGTTTTAGTATCATAATGATGCTGATCTCATAGAATGAGTTAGGGAGAAGTCCTTACACCTCAGTTTTTGGGAATAATTTCAGTAGGATTGGTACTAGCCCTTCTTTATACATCTGGTAGAATTTGACTGTAAATCCATCCGGTCCAGGGCTTTTCCTGGTTGATAGACTTTTTATCACTGATTCAATTTCAGAACTCATTATTGGTTTGTTCAAAGAATCACTTTCTTCCTGGTTCAATCTTGGGAGATTGTATATTTCTAGGAAAGTATCTATTTCTTCTGGATTTTCTAGTTTGTGTACATGGAGGTGTTTACAATAATCTCTGAAAGTTTTTTCTTGTATTTCTGTGGAGTCGATGGTAATGTCACCTTTTCATTTCTGATTGTGTTTATTTGTATCTTCTCTTTCCTTTTTCTTTATTAGTCTAGCTAGCATTCTGTCAATCTTCTTTCAAAAAACACACTTTTTGTTTTGTTGATCTTTTATTTTTTTTTCTGTATTTCAATTTCATTCAGTTCATCTCTGATTTTAGTTATTGATTTTCTTCTGCTAGCTTTGGAGTTGCTTTACTCTTGTTTTTCTAGTTGCTTTAGATGCAATGCTAAGTTGTTAATTTGAAATCTTTCCAACATTTTGATGTGGGTGTTTAGTTCTGTAAGTTTTCCTCTTAACAGTGCCTTAGGTGTGTCCCAGAGATTCTGGTTTGTTGTATCTTTGTTTTCATTAGTTTCAAAGAATTTCTTGATATCTGCCTTAATTTCCTTGTTTATTCAAAAGTCATTCAGGAGCAGGTTGTTTAATTTACATGTAATTGTATGGTTTTGAGAGGTCTTCTTAGTATTGATTTCTATTTGTATTGCACTGTGGTTGTTAAGAGTGTGGTCGGTGTGATTTCAGTTTTAAATAATTTGTTTAGAATTGTTTTATGGCTGATGTTGTGGAATGTATATTCTGTTGGTGGATGGAGTGTTCTGTAGCTGTCTGTTAGATCCACTTGGTCAAGTGTTGAGCTCAGGCCCTGAATATCTTTATTAGTTTTCTGTCTCAATGATCTGTCTGGGACTGTTGGTGGGGTGTTGAAGTCTTCCACTATTATTGTGTGGTTATCTAAGTCTCTTCATAGGTGCCTATGAACTTTTTTTTATCAATCTGGGTGCTCCAGTGTTGGGTGCATATATATTTAGTATAGTTAAGTCTTCTTGTTGAACTGAACCTTTTATCATATGTAATGCCCTTCTTTGTCATTTTTGACCATTGTTGGTTTAAAGTCTGTTTTGTCTGAAATTAGAATAGCAACTCCTGCTCTGTTTTTGATTTCCATTGGCTTGGTAGATTTTTCTCCATCTCTTTGCTTTGTATCTGTGAGTGTCGTCACATGTGAGATGAGTCTCTTGAAGACAGCATACAGTTTGGTCTTGCTTCTTTATCCAACTTGCCACTCTGTGCCTTTTAAGTGGAGCATTTAGCCTGTTCACATTAAAGGTTAATATTGGTATGTGCAGATTTGGTCCTGTCATCATGTTGTTAGCTAGTTGTTATACAGGCTTGATTGTGTAGTTGCTTTATAGTGTCAATACTTTATATACTTCATGTGTTTTTGAGGTAGCCAGTAATGGTCTTTCATTTTCATATTTAGTACTCCCTTAAAGACTGTTTGTAAGACAGGTCTGGTAGTTATGAATTCCCTTAACATTTGTTGTCTGAAAAGGATATTATTTCTTCTATTCTTATGAAGCTTAGTTTGGCTGGATATAAAGTTCTTGATTGAAATTTATTTTCTAAGAATGCTGAATACAGGTCCCTAGTCTCTTCTGGCATGTAGGGTAGGGTTTATGCTGAAAAGTCTGCTGTTAGCCTAAGGATTTCCATTTGTAGGTGACCTGCCCCTTCTCTCTAGCTACCTTTAATATGTTTTTCTTTCACATTGACCTTGGAGAATCTGATGATTATGTGTCTTGGGAATGGTTGTTTTGTATAGTATCTCACAGGGGTTCTCTGCATTTTTTGGATTTGAATGTTGACCTTTCTAGGGAGGTTGGGGAAATTTTCATGGGCAATATCCTCAAGTATGTTTTCCAAGTTGCTTGCTCTTTCTCCCTTTCTTTCAGGGATGCCAATCAGTCATAGGTTTGATCTATTTACATAATCCCATGTTTCTTGAAAGTTTTATTTATTCTTTATTCTTTATTTTTGTCTAACCGAGTTGATTCAAGGAACTAGCCCTTGAGCTCTGAGATTCTTTCCTCAGCTTGATCTATTCTGCTGTTAATATTTCCAATTGTATTATGAAATTCTGATAGTGAGTTTTGTAGCTCTATCAATTCAGTTTGATTCTTTCTTAAAATGGATATTTCATCTTTCAGCTCTTGCATCATTTTATTGATTCCTTAGATTCCTTGGATTGGGTTTCAACTTTCCCCTGAATCTCAATGATCGTCACTCCTACCCATATTTCAAATACTATGTCTATAATTTCAGGCATTTCAGCCTGGTTAAGAACCATTGCTGGAAAACTAGTGTAATCGTTTGGAGGTTTTAAAAAAACATTCTGGCTTTCTGAGTTGCCAGAATTCTTGCTTCTTTCTCATTTGTGTGTGGTCTGATGTTTCTTTAATCTTTAAAGTTGTTGTCCTTTAGATAGGGTTTTTGGATTTTATATTCTTTTATGCCCTTGAGGGTTTGACTGTGGTAAAAATTGGGTTCAGTCAAATGGCTTCATTTCTGAAAGATTCTGGGGCAGCAAGGCTCAGTTTAGCACTCCTGGCCGCATGCTGAAACTCTGGGAGGCTATTATCAGGCCCATGGTTTTGTTATCTAGTCCCTTAAGGTTAAGCACCTGCTGCACTGGAGGGGCTGACTCATTCCTAGTCTGCTGGTAACAACACTCTGCTGGAGGTCACTGGCCAAAGCACTTCAGTGGGGCAGTGGCAGCAAGGTCCATGCTCATGTGTGCATGCCAACAGTGGTGGTGCACAGTAGGGTACACATGCATAGGTGGGGGTAGAGCACTAGTGGGGGCAGGGTGTCTGTGCATGTGTGTGCCAGTGGGGCAGGGTGGCAGTGTCTGTGTGGGACCTTTTAAAAAAAATTACCTGCTATTTAAACAATAAATAGGTAAATTCACACCAGCTATATTCTGGAATCAGTAGAAATTCAGAGTGATCATTTATACCTCCCATAGGACGTCTTGCAGGCTATTAATCCCAGGGAAGGCAGACATCAACACCACCACGCTTCTAGCATGGCGGCTGACATAGTGTAACCTGCAGTGAACCTTTGCAGATTGAAGGATGAGTTTAGATCAATGTATTCAGTGATGGCCCTGTGAAAGCACAATGGCCTTTTGTATTTAAGAAGTGTTAAGTTCCAGTATAGGTATGTTTTAGTTTTTATTTTGCATTTTTTTGGTAAATTTTTTTTATTAGATTGGAGTGCAACATACATACAGTGAATTGTATAAATCATAAATGTATGGCTTGATGAATTTTTACAAAGTGCATATGCCCATGTGACCACTACAAAAGTCAAGGTTTGGGGTGTTGCCTGCACCCCGGAAGCCTCTCTCATGCCTGTTATCTTCATTATCCCCAAAGTAACCCCAATGAGACTTCTACCATCACAGA
The DNA here is from genome assembly GCF_043159975.1 of Macaca nemestrina. Classification (NCBI taxonomy): domain Eukaryota; kingdom Metazoa; phylum Chordata; class Mammalia; order Primates; family Cercopithecidae; genus Macaca; species Macaca nemestrina. The sequence continues at coordinate 229,838,597 of NC_092125.1, read as the reverse complement.
ATAGTTTTTCCTATTTTTAAACATCATTTAAATGAATCATGTGTTTTTTACTCTTTTGTCTGGTTTCATTTGCTCATTGTTATATGCCTGAGATTCATTCATGCTTTTGCATATAGCAGTACTTCATTATTTTTCATTACTATACAGAACTCCTTTGTATGACTATATTACAATTTATTTATCCATTCTACTGCTGTTGGACATTTGAGTATTTCTAGCTTTTTATTATTGCAGTAAAGGTGCTATGAACATCCTTGTGCATATCATTTGGTGGATACATGTGTTCACTTTTCTTAGGTGTTTACCTAAGAGTGGAATCTCTGGGGCCTACGTTAAGAAGGTGTTTTCTTGAGTAGGTTCTGAAAAACATTTTTCCAGACTGGTTGTACAAGTGTGTACTCTGCCAGTGATGTGTGCCCGTCCTAGCTCGGCAGCCGGTCCTGTGTTGGTTCAAATCTCATTCTTGCTGCTTCTGAGCTGTGTGAAATTGGAATTTTGAGAGGTTCAGTAACTTGCACTTTGATAACTGTAAAATAAGAATCCTAATTTGTCTACTTCATCTATGCAGAATGAATGTGTTTAAATATATAGAAAAAGAGCATACTTTAGTACAGTCCTGGCTTCTGGTGCATGCTCAAGAAGTGATAGCTGTTATCGTTCCTATTAGTATTTATCTAGACTATTTAGTGCAACAGACTTATCCATGCTATACTCTTCCAAGAAAATGGAGACTTGGTATGACTGGGTTATTTGAGTTTGATATTTGACAAGCATGACGAAGGACGTGACCTGAGGCAGAAATGGCAGGTCTGCGAATTGCACGCCAGAGATCATCTTCCCAGGAACTGTGCAAATTATCTCATGCAGTGCCATTTTTTAGAACATGGATTTTTCACGAAAGCCTATCAAAGGGTAGAGTAATTATTCTCCGTGACAGAAACATCAGTCAGCTAAAATTATCATTCTAGCCAAGCATGTAACTAGGATTAACTAAATATGCAATTGTGAAAAATGCTCATGAGGTTGAAGGTTTTTCTTTTTTCACACAGTTGTTGGGGGCTGCAAATAAGTGATTGCCTTTCCAGCTTGACTTCCTCCAAGTCCTTCCCCAAGCCCCCTTGCCAGAACATGCTGGACTTTTCTGCATCTCAGGTTCTCTATGGGCAACATCTCTCTCCTTCTCCCCTCCCCAGTGAACTTCTTTCAGCCCAGTAGAGAGGCTGCACCCCACACCCTCCTTCCTACTGCCCCCTGAGCTACCGAAGGAGTTCATGACATCCTCTGTTACACGGGTGCCATTGCACCTTGATCAGCTGGGTATCTTTGCTTCCTCTGGTCTTCTAGAAGCTTCTCAAAGCCAGAAATTTTCAAGGTTCCTGTTTGTTTCCTCTGCTTACCCAATAAATAGCTGATGAGTTAATTCATTCACAGAACACAAAATAGGGCCTCTCTGTGACTCCTTCTAACTCTAAACACCTGCCTTCTTCTACCACAGTATTGAGTGCCAGCTTATCCAGCATAACTGATGCTCCAGGCCTTTTAGAGAGGCCACACAGGGCAGTGGCGGGGAGCACGGGTGTCAGATGCACACTCGGTTGCTGCACACTGGCTCTACCGCTTATGAACTGTGAGGTCTTGGTTGGGCGGACTACCTACTCTGGACCACAATTCTTTATCTGCGATCCCTAGGGGGCTACCATTAGAGACACAGCCACATCCATGATAAAGGGCACCAGGGTTCTGTGAATAGGAAGGTTGAAAATCTGCTCCAAGTCACCTGGGACTAGGGGCCTTTGGGAGCCAGGTTCCCCCAGAAGACAGTAAGAGAACTGAGGGCACTGCCTGTAGACATGGGGGTAGTATCTGGGGGCAACAGTGTCTGGGAACGTATGAGAGGTTATACTTGGTTAATTGCCAAGACCTGTGTGGTAAAAGGATGAAAAAAATGGAAATTAATCAAAAGAGCAGAAGATAAAATGTTGATGTTTTGGTAGATGTCCAAACTCTCCTTGCTATTTTTGCCCTGACATGCCTGAAATGTGTTGATTTTTCTTAAAGGTCGGGATCAGAGAGACTACGTGACATTGTCTGGCTTCCCCCAATTGATGTTCAACTTCAGGTTCTTGAAAGTGCCCTGTGAAGGGCTGTGTGAGCCAATGGTTCATTGACTTTCCCATTAGTTCATCATCCAGTCTGTTATTTCCAAGTCCTTATGAAAAAAAAAATCCCTAAATCATACTTAGTGTTAATTCTTTCCCCAGGTCTAAATTAGTGATAATAGGAAAAATTAGCTAATATTTTCCCACTTGGAGGAAGCTGTGTAATAACTTCAGACATGAGTGAGCCCATGGAGGCAGGGGGCCTCTAATCCCGTTTCCACACAGTAGCCAGGAAGGGACGAGAGCAGAATCCCCCCTGGAAGCCCGTGTCCAGACTGGGGGCCAGTGCCCCTGGCCCTGCCCTGCTACAAGTGCAGAGCCATCCATGCTGGTCAGGGCACCCCCTTGGACTTATGAGTCAAGGGAAAATGTTTCAGGATTTCACAAGCAATCCATAGCAATTCCTTCAAAGAATATGAAGAAACATTTCCACAACTGATAAAAAGAAAACTAATTACAACACAAAAGAGAACTGCAAAACCAGCCTTGCTCAGCCTTCAGGGAATCAGGTGATAACTGACAGATACCAGTTCTTGAGCCAGGACATCACCCAGAGGAGCAGAGACATTGGCAAACGTCTCTTCCTGGATAGGGAGCCGGGGGGCTAGTGGGAGCAGCTCTGGGTCTCCTCCCAGGGCAGGCTCCTCTAGAAACAGTGCCACATCCTTGCAGGTACCTTTATGACCTGGTTGCCCTTCTCTAGATGGGGACCCGGCAGGGTGACCAAATATCTTGGCTTCTCCAGCACTAAGGGAGTTTCTGGAATGTAGGACTTTCAGTTTTAAAATTCAGACAGTCCCAGGAAAGCCCTGGGATGTAAGACTTTAGTGCTGTCACCTGGAAATTCCCAAATAAACAGGACTAATTGGTGGTCCTGAGTCTGGGTGGGTTATTTTGCTTTTATGCCTACCCTGCCAGCTCCCAGGAGGCTTGACACAGGCTCAGACCCTGTGTGTCTTGGTTCCTTAACAGCTTGGGGCCTGGGATCCTCACAGCTGCCCCTTGTTCTCTGTTCTCCTCCCAGACTCCCAACTAATGCCTTCCAGCCTTTGATCAGCAGGGATGGTCCCCTAGTGTGATACTCTGTGTGGCCGAATTCCACCCTTCGCTCTGAGCAGAAGCCACTGCTTTGGTGCAATCTGTCGATTTCAAGGGAGGCTTCCAAGTCAAGATGAAGATGAGTAGAAGCGCCTCCCTCCATTGCAGCTCCCATCTCCCTACATGGCTCATCCAACCCCATCCCATTTCACAGCAGATCCTCTGAAGGTTACACCCCTTGAAAAGAGCAGCTGGGTGGTATGGATGGAACAAGAACAGGAAACAGAAATGAAAATCTGCTGAACTCTCTCTCCGTGGCCTCAGCACTTCATCAATAATCTTTTCAGACCCTGCATGAATTGATTAATCTCTCTGAGTTTCAGGCTCCTTGTATATAAAATGGGTCAATAAGTGTGCCCACTTCAGAGGGATTTGTAAGAACAGACATGTAAAGCCCCAAATGGAGAGTAAGCACTGTAACAGGGCTAGCTGTTCTCATTATTGTTTTCATTTATTAATTCATCCATTTATCCTTCTCCCCATCCATCCATTCATCCATCCATCCACACATCCATCCATCTGTCCACCCACCCACCCATCAGTCATTCATCTATCTACCCAATATTCATCCACCCATCCATTCACCCACACATCTATCCACTTATTCATCCACACACCTCATCAATCTATCTACCTATCCATTCATCCACTCATCAACCCATCATCCATCCATCCATCCATCCACACATCCATCCATCTACTCATCTAACCACCCACTCATCAACCCATCCATCCATCCATCCATCCATCCATCCATCCATCCATCCATCCCTCCATCCCTCCATTCATCCATCCATCCGTCCATCCATCCATCCTTCCATCCATCTATCCATCCAGACAGCCATCCATCCATCCATCCTTCCATCCATCCATGCATCCATCCATCCATCCATCCATCCATCCATCCATCCATCCATTCACCCTTTCATCCATCCATCCATTTCATGAATATTCACCAAGAGGCCCTGTTCTAGGGACAGTGGGAATACTTACAAACAAGACAGACAAGGTTTTTGTCCTCACTGAGACTATATTTTAGTTGGGGGACTGTATTAGTCCATTCTCATGCTGTTATAAGGACATACCTGAGACTGCCTAATTTATAAAGAAAAAGAGGTTTAATGGACTCACAGTTCCACATGGCTAGGGAGGCCTCACAATCATGGTGGAAGGCGAAGGAGGAGCAAAGGCGTGTCTTACATGGTGGCAGGCAAGAGAGTGTGTGTAGGGGAACTGCCCTTTATAAAACCATCAGATATCATGACACTTATTCACTATCACAGAACAGCACAGGAAAAACTCACCCCCATGATCCAATTACCTCCCACTGGGTCCCTCCCATGATACATGGGGATTATGGGAGCTACAATTCAAGATGAGATTTAGGTGGGGACACAGCCAAACCTCATCAGGGACTAAAACTAAACAGGTGAAAAGAGTTACTTCAAGTGTGGTGAATATTAGAATGGAATCAAACAAAGCCAGGAGGGAGTGTGACAACCATCTTACAGATGTGCTGAGACCAGGAAGACCAAGAGGAACTGCTTGGGGAAGAATGGGGGCTGGGGGCTGCACATTCCAGATTGTGGGGCCCCATGTGCATGGCCCTAGGTGGACAAGAGGTTGGTGAGAGAAGGAGGAATGAGGAGGTGAAGAAAAGTTGATGCTGCCATTACTGAGGGGCAGAGGGCCTTGGTCAGGAGGTGATCCACAGGCAGACCCTCAGGCATGGGGGTGCTCAGCTGTGCTCTTCTGCAGTGGGAACTTTGTGAGGCTGCCACACAAAGGAAAGGCCAGATCTAAGGTGCTTTAAGAAGATTCTAGGTGGAGACTGAACTGGAAGTGGCAGGTGTAGATGTGAGGGGGCCAATGAGGAGAGTCCTGTGGCTCCCTGGAAAAGAGGGGTTGGTTCCCTGGATGAAGATGTGGCATGGAGACAGAGAAGCAGGCTTGAGATGGGGTCTGAAGGGGAAGGATTGGAAGTGGAGGCTGAGGAAGAGGATGCCATCAAAGGTCACTCCCAGTTTCCAGACTGGATGATCGGTGGGTGGAGCTGCCATTGCCAGGGGTGGGGCTGCAGTGGGTTGGGTGGAAGAGCTTTGGGGAGCGTATGGGTGGGCAAGGAGCATTCACCCCGCCTTGTACTTTCAGGAACCCAGAGACCTCCTGTAGCGATGTTGAGTGCCCAGGTAGAAATGTGAGTGGAGGGTCCCCTCAGGTGAGGTCTCGGGCAGGTGTAAGGGTTCGTCAAGAGCCTGTGTTTATGATGAGGGCACCTAGAGGAGACTATGTAAAGAAACGTGGGGGGCTCTACATGCGCCATGCCAGTTGGGTGGGCTTGTCCCTGCTGCAGTTTTACAGCCCGCTGTGGTGGTGTCATTTGAAAGGGGCTAGTCAAGCGGGAGTCCACATGGAGAGCTGTGCAATACAGCCATGCAAGGGCATTGGAGGGAGGGAGTGAGGGCTCCCGAAGCAAGTCCCTGTTCAGGGTGTCTGGAGGCCTCCAAGCGCTGGGAAGCAGGGTCAGCCTCCTCCAGCCTGTGGTGCTAACTTTTGAATTCACCCAGTGAAGGGGCAGTGGGAGGAGACCCCTCCCCACAACAACTGCCCTTGGCTGCACGATTCACAGCATCAGGGAGAGAACCAGCAGGTGTGCACCAGGCATGCACCCATGTACCCGGCATGCAGCGTGCACATGTTGTAGTCTCACTGGCATGTGGGCTTAGGACCCCCAAACTGGCCCTGCTGAGGAGGGGAGACGGCCCTGAGGATGAGGGACTCACCTCCTCTACCCAGGAAACATGATAAAAGAGACAGCTCACTCTGAGGCAGAGCTGACAGCTCCCTGCAGACACCATGAGCAAATCCCTGAGCCATCAGGGAAACAGACCAGGACCACCCTGCCATACATGGCTCCTACAGGGAATGTGCTCTGAGTTCCAAGCACTTGCTGACACTGCATTTGCAGCTGAGCTTGGACTGGTGAATGAGAAGGAGGGGGGTGGGCATTATCTTTGCGGGACCTGGGATGGTGGGGAAAGAAAGGACATTGCTCATGTGTCTCCTTGGGACTGGGCCTCCAAGTTCCCCGCCTACCCCCAGCAAGGAGTGGGACTGGGGAGGGGGTGGCCTGCAGCTCACCCTTCAGAATATACATGAAAATAATTATGTTACTGAGCAAACATCGCCCCAAATAAAAGCAATGAATTTGTCCTACAGAGGATTTTATAGGGAACATGAGCTAAAGGCAACATTCTAAGTGGTTGTCAGGGGAAAAAGACAATAAACCCTGCAATTAGATATCTAAGCCTCTTCCAAAATGCCAAATCGGATTCTTATAATTCCTAAAGATTTCTAATGTCCAATTCAGACTTGCTGGGCCAATGCAAATGTCCCATAGATGTTAAATGCATTTCCCTTCTTATCTCCAGGGAGTTTATTTTCACAACAAATGCTCCCAGAAGTGATAAATACATGGATTGATTTTTCCACTCTTGCGTTTTCCAGCTTATCGTCTTTTCAAAAGAATAATGATAAAACATTCTGAGATAACAATCCTGGTCTCCTGAATTCCTCCAATTGCCTGAAGTTGTCTTTTTCCAAGCAGGTTCTCTTCCCTTTTGCGGTCCTGGAGGGCTTGGGATCGGGGGAACTTCCTCCTTGGCCTGCAGAATGCCGGTGGCCAGACTGGGTGGCCAGGACTTCATGGAGCGTCCTGGATGCTGTCACGCTTTCTCCCCTGGCAAAGATAGCTCCACTCTACTCCGGATAAACAAGGGAAGAACACACGCTACCTCCCTTGGATCACGCCCCTAGACCCCAGGATTTGGGTCATTTCTCTCCCAGGCCATGCTTTCCAGACCCAATGCCCCCGGCTGGATGTTAAAAGCAAGAAGTCAACACACACATCAACCAAGAGTACTTTATTCTCCATCCTGCCTGATAAATCCTTTTGCCTGGGGCTTCATTTTTGAATTAGTGTCTTCTGGAAAAAAAGAAAAAAGCAAGCCGAAGCCTGACAAAGCAGCCGTAAAGTCATTCCCTGTTTGCGGTGTTGGGCTGCAGCTGAGGGTTCTGTCTCCACATCAGGTGGAGGGGGAGAGGCTGATGGATGGAGCTGGGGGAGGGCAGGGCGAGGCCAGGTCAGGGAGTCCAAGTGGGCCCTGCCTGGGGTGAAACTCGCACCCTTCTCCTGGTAGAGTCAGTGAGGCTCATCCTGTCTCTTCCTCCTTCCCTCTTCCAGAAATACGGCTTTGCCCGAGGTTCATGGTGGTCCACCCCGACCACCCTGCAAGGTGTGTGCATCATGTGGGTAACACCGTTGGGGACAGGTGTGTTGTAATGGGACCAGGATTTGTTTTAATCAGGTTTGGTAAGACACACAGACATGGAAAAGACCTATAAAGGAGGATGTTTGTTATGCTCGCAGATCCCTGGAAACAGGAGGCACCGTGTACCAGGTGGGGCCACGTGGGGAAGAACTAGGGTGGGCCAGGAGGCTAGTGGGGAGGAAGTGGGCAGCACCATGGAGGCGGGTGGGGAGGAAGTAGGTGGCACCGTGGAGGCGGGTGGGGAGGAAGTGGGTAGCAACACCATTGTACCTGTGGTTTCCGTGGGAAGGAATGGGCGAGGCAGGGTGGGCGGGCTCAGGATAGGCTTATGTGGATAATTCCTGCTGGCTCTGGGGAGAGGCTGTCCCTAGCTGTCTGGCACCTGGCCTGGGGTGACTAGGGCAGGTGGAGGGTGGCCCTGGGGGGAGACCCTGATAGAGGAGGTGGTGGGTTGTGGGCTCTCAGTGGGTTGGTAGGAAAAGTGGGCTCTCAGGCCAGTTCTTTACTACTTCTAGGAATTGGCCAGCCCTGGGAGGGGCAGTTCCTCCAGGGTCAGTAAGATCCCAGAGGTCGAAGTGTCAGAAACACAGAAAATTAAAAACATGGTGGAAGATTGAAGAAATATGACATCATCTTCCTTTCACCACGCATGCATGATAGACCAGGTGTTTTTCAAATGTTCACTCACTTAATTTGTGCCGTAGTCCCGAGAGGTGGGAATTACACCTGCGCACGGATGGAGACGCTGAGACTCAGAGAGCTTCAATTCACTGTCTGTGATCATGGAGCTGACATGGCCCCAAGAGGTCTGTACCACGTCTGGTCCCTGACCCTCACAGACCCCCAGCCAGTGACCCTCACCAAGGCTCTGGATGGGAAATTCAGTCTCCCATCTCCCACTCAGGCCGCTTCCCTGTCCCACCAGGGACTGAGCAGTGCTAAATTGATTGATTGATCCATTGATTGGTTCATTCCACGATAGGTACTGAATGGCTTCTAGTGCTACATTCAGACGGCAGCTGTGCAGGGAAGCAGTGGCCGACTGTGAAAGAAATAGACCCTTACCCGCTAGTGCTGGCAGGGACCCCGGCCTGGAGAAATAGGTGGCGTGGCCTCCACGGAAGCCAACACATAATCTGTTGTTAGATGTGTGCTTTTAAGTGCAAGAGAATGGGGATGTCTCATTCATGGGAAGCCAGGCATGGACACGGTGCAGATTTCTTCCCTGCGGGCTCTGCCTCCTGCGGGTGTGGCATAGACGGATGGGCTGCGTTGGGACAAAAGGCACCTGAGGCCTCTGAGGCACAGCTGGGCCTGAGCCTGTGGCTGCTAAATTCATTTCCAATCTCCTCCCATTTATCACCTGGCATCTGCATGTTTGGGTATTTATTAATTGTATTTATTCTGGATTTTCACCCTGTGTGCTGTGGCAACTGTCCCCCTCCCCACAATCCAGTGAGAAAGGGCAGCCCCAGGACTGCTGGCCTCGGGGATAGGGCACCCACAGGGTGTGCACGGGGGCTGCCAGTCCTGCATCCTGTCCTGAGTTCCATGTTGAGCTCTGCCCTGTGACCCAGTCCCTGACTGAGACCGAGTCCCCGCCAGGCACTGCAGCCCCAGCTTCAGGGGAAACCCGGGGACCACCTGGGTGAAGGGTCACCCAGAGACAATGGGGCTGTGGGTCCAGCTGCCCGTCCTTGCCATCCACAGGGATGCTATTGGGGTCAGGCCCCTCCTCCCTGACTGTGCCATTGCTTTGGGAAGAAATGCAGCCTTTCTATGCTGGGGCTTTCAGGGCTCAGCTGTCCCTGAACAGCGCAGGTGCTCATGATCCTGAGATGCCACAGGTTCAGGTTTGCCTCGTAGAGCAGTTCTTCGTTTGCCCCTCGAATGGCCAGGCCCAGGGCCCAGAGGAAACATTTCACTGACAATCAGCATCTTCACTGGTGTCCTTTACAGTGGAAACCACAGAATGTCCCTTGAAATCCCACGCACACAGCTGAGTCACCACGGAGGAAAGCCACACACCTGACTCTCCCCTCTGCCCCAAAGCAACGCCTGGGCCAGGCCCTCTTCTTAGCGTCCCTGCAGGAACCACCTCCTGGCCAGAGTCCTTCCCACAATGGGGACAGGGGCAGAGGCTCCGGAGGGGCTGCAGTGGCTGCTCTGGGGTGCGACAAACCACTGATGTCACTGCTGGTCACTAAGACAGAGCCTTGGCCCCAGCTGGATGAACACTGAACCTGCAAGGGAAGGGACCTGGGGGAGGCTGAGCTCTGGGCAGGTGGGGGCAGCTTTCCTACTCCTCCTCTCTCCGTATGAAGGTTGTCTGCAGAGAAATCCAGCAGAAACCCCAGCTCCTGCCCCCCATGGCTGTGTGCAGAGAAATCTAACAGAGATTCCCATCTCCTGTCCCCACAGGCCACGATAGACAGATAGATATGTGAGCCCCCAAAATCTGAGACAGGTCTCAATCAATTTAGAAAGTTTATTTTGCCAAGGTTAAGGCTGTACCCATGATATGGCCCTAGGAGATCCTGACGATGCGTGCCCGAGGCGGTCTGGCCCAGGTCGGTTTTATACGTTTCAGGGAGACATGAGACATCAGTGAATACCTGTAAGATGTACGTTAGTTCGGTTTGGAATGGCAGGACACATCAAAGCAGGGAGGGGGCTTCCAGGTCATAGGTAGATCAGAGACAAGCGGTAACATTCTTTCGAGTTTCTGATCAGCCTTTCCAAATGAAGCCGTCTGATACGTGTTTATCTCAGTGAGCAGAGGGAACACTTTGAATTCAGCTTTGCCCTAAGCAGTTCCCAGCTTGACTTTTCTCTCTGGCTTCATGATTTTGGGGTCCTGAGATTGCTCTTCCTTTCACAGAGGAAGGGCTCACCGTGGCTGGGCTGGGAGGGACTCGGCTCCCTCCAGGTGGTCTTCTGGGCCTCACGCTCCCTCTCCTCTTCTCCCAGGGCCTCCCTGTTCCCAGCCCCATCTCCTGGGCTTTCCTCACTTCCTTTGACAGAACTCTGTTGCACATGTTCCCCCCACACCTGCAAATGTGATAAAGTTCCTGTTTCTTTTACTAGCTTGTGACATCTCAGGCGTCCTGGACTCTCTCTTGAGCTACTTAGTACCGGTCTCTTTAAGTCCTGACCCTGGGCTGGGCACCTACCGTGCCCTCAGGAAGATGCTTAGATAATGAATGAGTGAGGGAGTGAATGAATGGAAAGACACTAGGTTCTGGTCGGGCAGGCCCTTGAATGCCACACTTGGGCCTTTGGACTTGAATGGGGGGACAGCTGGCTGAACAGGGACCTCCTGTCACGGGTGTGAACCCACGTGGGAAGCTTCCAGGGTGGAGCCCTGTCAGCTGCCATGTCAGTGCAGGTGGGGGTCACTGAGTCCCTGAAAGGACACAGGTGAAGGGCAAGGAGAAGGAGCTGGAGGGCAAAATTCTCACCTTAGTCACTCACCTCGCACCAGCCCCACCTTCCACGCCCCCACCCACTGCCCAAGACATTAGGTCCGTTTGCTGTGCCTGGCAGGGATGGGCCTGAGTGGAGGCATCAAGGGTGTCCCCTTCTGGGCAGTAGGAGCATCAGGGCAGATGCTAGAGGGGCTGGGCCCCATAGGGATGGTTCCTGCTGCAGTCCCGGCTTCACCTTCGTCACCACCAAAGTTGCAGGGGGATAGATGCAGGAGTTGCAGGGCAAATCACCGTTTCCCTGATGGGGGCCTGGGTCCCATGTCTTGATTACAGAACCACACCCGAGGCAGCATATAAGCAGACAGGGCCTTCGGTCTACGGGATGGAGTGAGAGGCCCAGGTCACTGGTCATCTGGAGGGGCTTCCTGGAGGCTGCCTGCATCCTGCTGAGCCTGAGATTTGCAGGCGGGAGGCTGTGGCTGCTCAGTTCTGAGCTTGGTTGCCTTCATGCCCTCCACTCCCAGCCCTATGCACTCCCCTGCCTGAAACTTCCCAGAATGCAGGTCACTGGGCAAAGGGGCAGACCAGCACTCTGACTGTGCTGTGACAGACGGCACCCACACCCAGCCTTCTCTGCATGAGACGTCTGAAATGACTCCCGTTTCTGAGAATAAAATCCACAGTCCTTTGGCCTCCAGGCCTCCAAAGCATTTCCTAATGCTACCGTCACAATTGCCACAAACTTAGTGGCTTTCGGCCACACACATTTATCCTCCTACAGTTTTGGAGGTCAGACGTCCTAAAATTAAGGTGTGGGCGGGGCTGTGTTCCTCCTGAAGGTTCCAGGGCAGGTGAGTTTCCTGACCGTTTCAGCTTCCAGAGGCCGCCTGCATTCAGTGGCTTGCGGCCCCTTCCTCTGTCTTCAGAGCCAGCAATGCAGTCTCTCTCTTCCCCCCAACTTCCACTGCTCTGATTAAGATCTTCCTGCCTCCTTCTGATAAGGATAAGGACCCTTGTGATTACATTAACCCCATCTGGATAACCTAGGATCCTTCACTTAATCACATCCGCTAAATTCCTTTTACCAGGTAATATTCACAGGTTCCAGGGATTAGGACGTGGACATCTCTGGGAGGCCATTATTCCACGGGCCACAGCTCCTTTCCAGGTCACCGCTGCACACCCCCCACCAGACGATTATTCCTGCCTTCCCTGTGCCTCATATGAGCTCTGGCTCTCATGGCCGCAGGGCCTTTGCACAAGCCCTTCTTTCGGCCTGGGATGCTCATTCCACAGCTACCCCCAGAGCCTGCTCTCTACTGCCTTTAGGTCTAAATTCACATGGCCCTTCTCAGCAAAGCCTCCCCTGGGCACCCTACCTGAAACTGCAGCAGCCCCCAACTTCCCTCAAGGCCTTTTCTCTGCTTTGAGTTTACCTTGCACTTGTCATTACTTCATGATCTCCATCTGTGCCATGAGTACGACGGCCACTGCCCCCCATGTCTACCTAAATTAAATACACGAAAAATCCAGCTTTTCATTGCACCAGACACATTTCCTTCCTTCGCTCCTTCCTTCCTTCCTTCCTTCCTTCCTTCCTTCCTTCCTTCCTTCCTTCCTCTCTCTCTCTTTTCTTTTCTTTTCTTTTCTTTTCTTTTTTCTCACTCTGTCACCCAGGCTGGAGTGCAGTGGCATGATCTTGGCTCACTGCAACCCCCACCTCCTGGGTTCAAGCAATTCTCCTGCCTCAGCCTCCTGAGTAACTGGGACTACAGGCACCTGCCACCATGCCCAGCTAATTTTTGTACTTTTAGTAGAGATGGGGTTCCACCATCTTGGCCAGGCTAATTGTGAACTCCTGACCTTGTGATCCACCTACCTCAGCCTCCCAAAGTGCTGGGATTACAGGCGTGAGCCACCACGCCCGGCCTGCACCAGCCAAATTTCAAGTGCTCAGTAGTCAGATGTGTAGTGCAGAGAATGTTTCCATGGTTCCAGAAAGTTCTGTGGGGCAGCAGGGCCGTCTATCCCTCACTTACATAGTAAGTTTATTGTTTTATCCTCAACTGGAACATGAGCCACCCATGAGGACAGAAATCATCATCTGGTTTGTCCATGGCTATATTTCTGGCTCTAGAAAAGTCTCTGGCATCAAGTAGACTCTCATAGGTGTCTTTCAAAAGGATGACCATGCAGCTGGGATGAGCTCAGACCTGCATTCAAGATGCTCCCTTTCGTGTCCTCCCATGTCCCCTGCAGCACCCCTGCAGTAACACTGGACAGACTGCCCTCATTTCTGCAGGGCCCCATGGGTATTTCTCTCCCAGTGTTCAGCAAACCTCCTCCTGCATGAGGTGATGGGGCATCCCTGCTGGCCTGGGGTTAGGTGTGGCCGTGGGACTTGCATGGCTGGTGGTGTGTAAGTGGCAGTGACCTGGTTCAGCACCAGGTGGAAGCTCAAAGGGCCAGTGTGCGATTCCCTTTCCTTTGCTTCCCTGGGCCACTGCCATGTGGCTGGCACGACCCAGATAGGGGCTGCTCCATTGTTGGCAGAATGGGATCCCCTGCCCTGCAGATTGACAGTGGAAAAGTGGAATAAGAAATAAGTCTGTTGTGTCAAAGCCACTGAGATTTGGGGGATGTTTGTTATGCAGCTCAACCCAGTTCTCCATGACCAGTACAAGTGCTTACTCTGAGCCGAGCACTAAGAGCTTCCACACACTGTGAGGGGCATTCTCTGGTGACCAGCCCCATTGCAGGTGGGTAAACTGAGGCTCACAGAGCCTCAGTGATAGCTTAAGGTCAGATCCTTGTGCTCCTCCTGCATCTCCCTACTGCTGCTCCTCTATGGCCTCATTTCCTCATCCGACTACATGCTCCAAGCCGGAGTGAGGTCCATGTTGTAATCATTTCTTATATATTGTATTATATTGTATTGTATTGTATTATATTATATTATATTATATTATATTATATTATATTATGCATCCCCAGAGCTGAACTTAAGGCTGGATTTCATGAGGAGCTGGAAGCAAGTTAGAGGACATTGTGGGAGCTGCAGTGGGGGCTGCTACTGCAGCCAGTTATTGGCCAGGGGCTGGCATCTCCCTCCACTCACTGTGGGACTAGCATATATGACACCCCAGCTGTGGAGGCTGCCGGGGGCTGGGTGGGGCACAGTTGCAGAAGGCTGTGGACTCTCCCACTGGGGGAGTATCTTTCCCTGGCACCCACGTTGCCCTTTCTCTCTCCCTCTCCCTCCCTTTCATACACTAGGTTAACATCACAATTTAAGACTAGTAAACCGTCTGCATCCTCAAGCAGTATATTTTCCATGTTCTGCTGTTGGATGGAGTGAAAGCATTCATTATCAGCTTGATGTTTGAACATTTCCCCTTGCCTGGGCACTGAACCTATCAGCGTAAATACTCACCCGGGAAGCATTCAGGTGCCCCTCCGTGGCTGGGCTGGTCTCGTTCCCAGTGAATGGGGACTTGGTCAGGCCCGGAGTGCTCAGATCGCCCCGGAGATGTGGGGATGTGGCACACTTTGCTTTATAAAGTTCACTGAGCCACCGCATGCCCCGCTCCCTTCTCCACAGCCTGGAATACTCTGCACATCCACCTGAGGTCCCTCAAAGTAGGGACTGACCTGAGTGAGCTCCAGGCAGGATGGGGTGTTCCAAGCAAGGAGAGAGAAAGCTCATGCTCTTTGAGATTTTCCACTGGAGCAGGCCCAGGCTCAGGCCCAGCCCCTACATTGCAGTCTTCCCATCCTCAGAACATCTCTTCCCCAGGGCCCCACGGGCTGAGTACCCCCAAGGGCAGAGAGCTTTCCTTTCCTTCATTGTGGAAACTGCTGGAGAGCTCCCTGATAGTCTGATCAAAGGACTCCTCTCTCTGCAAACTGCACAGATGCACAGTTGCCATGCCTAAAGATCGCAGGGCTTCGTGGACCCCTGTGCACAGTCACTGGCCTGCAAAGGTTGCAGAGCTTTTTTGGGGTCCTATGGCCCATCCAGTGAGAGTTCCTGGTCTACTGGGATTGCACCCAAGTGGTGGACCCTCTGCCTGCTGTTACGGTCTGTTCATCCATCCCCTAAGTCCCACACTTGTGTGAGGATGTACACACGTGTGTGTGTGTGTGCGTGTGTGTGTGTGTGCGTGCACATGCATGGCCAGAGTCCAAGGGGAAACATGCAAAGACATCTCAGCTGAAGACTAGAATAATTGTACATTACCCACCCCAGCTGCAGGAGATGTGCTCTGGATGCGGAATTTGCTTCTGTGACTAAAATGGAAGGCGAGCCCCCGACAAGCTGGCTCCCCACCTGGGTGAACTGTGACTCAGAACCAGGCACGGAGGAAAAACATCTAGCACAGTAGAGTGGGCAGTGTCTGGGGCTCTCAGAAAGGACCCAGGATGAGTCTTCCCCACCCCATGGCTTCCTCTCCTTCCTGGCTCCTGCAGGCATGGAGGCTGTTGTGTGGGAGGGCTCTGGCCGCCTGATCTGTGGCCTCCATATCTGTTGTGGGGGTTGAAGGCCTCCAGTGATGTGGCAAAGAACAAAGGGGAGGAAGAAAGGGGCCTGAGATGTATCCTCCAGCAAGGTTCCTGGGCAGGGAAGCTGTGGCCCTGGGCTTCCACCTGGCTTAGCTGAAAAGACAGAAATGGAAGGTGAGGGAATTGAGGGAGGACCTACTGTGGTGGTCAAGAGGCCAGGTCAGAGGCAAGAGCTGGCCAGGAGGAGTTCCTGCCTGGGAGAGTGGCCAGGATGCTCTGGGGGAGGGATAAACTACAGAGAATTGTCCCCTGGGGCTGGATCAGGGTCCAAATAACTTACAGGATCGTAGGAGAGCTGAGGGTCCAGGCTGGACGTCCAGGCCCCAGTCTCTAAGTCCCTCTGCAGCAAGGACAGCCAAGGCAACCCCATCTGGCAATGGTCAGAAAGGTGGGTCCATGGCTACCAGCTCCCATGCCAGCCACCGGTCTGTGCCACAATGTGGCCTTCAGGCTCTGCTGCCCTGTAAGCTGACAAGACTACAGCATCTAAACATCTGACCAAAGCACCAAATCTCTCCTAAATTTTATTCCGAGCCTTGGTCAGGCGAGGGGTGCTCAGACTGATGCCCAAACTGGGGCTTAGCCTGGGAGGGTTCTTGGCTTCACTCAGGAAAGAATTCAAGAGTGGCCGGTGGTGGAAGAAAACGGCTTTATTGAGGCTACCGTGTTCCAGCTCTATGACTGCTCCTGAAGGGCTGAGCTGCCCCATAGGCAGTGTGCTGGGAGCAATAACAGCACAATAACAGTGCTGCGGTCATATTTATACCCACTGTTAACTACGTGCAAATTAGGGACAGATTATGCATAAATTTGTAGAAAAATGGTAGTAACTTCCTGGCCATTGGATCCCTGCCTTGGAAAAGGGTGGTAACGTTCAGGTGTTGCCATGGCAATGGTAAACTGACATGGCGCACTGCTGGGCATGGCTTCTAGAAAGTGGTTTCCATCTCGTTTTTGTTTTAGCTAGTCCTCAATCTGGTCTGGTGCTTGAGCCCTGCCTATGAAGTTGAGTCCTGCCTCCCACCTCAAGACCACCCAGGCACACAGAGGTGTGGAAACCTGCAAGGAGGTTTCCAGGCATCAGAGCGGGGATGCTAGGGAGAAGGTACCAAGACATGGGCTTGGGCCTTCTTGCCCTGACAGACAGAATGGATGCTGAAGCAACATGTATTAGTCTGTTTTCATTCTGCTGATAAAGACAAACCCGAGACTGGTAATTTATAAAGAAAAAGAGGTTTAATGGACTCACAGTTCCACATGGCTGGGGAGACCTCACAATCATGGTGGAAGGTGAAAGGCACAGCTTACATGGCAGCAGATAAGAAAGAATAAGAACCAAGATCGCCCTTATAAAACCATGAGATCTTGTGAGACTTACTCACTGCCATGAGAAGAGTATGGGGGAAACCACCCCTATGATTCAATTATCTCCCATCAGGTCCCTCCAACAAGACATGGGAATTATGGGAGCTACAATTCAAGATGAGATTTGGGTGGGGACACAGTCAAACAATATCAGTGCATGTGCAGCAGACGCGGTTCTTGACAAAGTGCCTGGTCTCTCACCTGACCCTCAAGGTGCACCGGAGAGCAGGCAGCATCCAGAGGATGGGAGTGGAGGAGCTGAGGTCCAGGTAGGCCTGCAGAGGAGAGGTGATGAAGTTGGGACTCACACTTAGGCTGTGTGACTCCCGAGCCTGCAAGCCTTGTTTGGGTGCCACGCTGACCGGCAGGGGAGGTGACATCCTCACCACAGAACAGGCGTGGAAGAGCAATAGGGCCTTGGGAATGGCAGTCTGCCTGGTGGTGGGGCATTTGGCTGGACAGTGGAAAATAGGTGGCCCTTTGCATGCATAGTTAGCAGGGACCTGAGAGGGCTGGCACAAGTGCCAGGCATATTTCGTCAGCTCTTCTGAGCTGCCTGTGAAGTGCAATCGACAGCTGTGCCACCTCAAAGGGTAGGAGGGTCAGATAAGTGAGAGAAGCAAGAGCTTCAGTACAATTCCTGGCATGTGACGTGAGCTCAAGAACACATAGCAGTTCCTACTGTCACTATTATTGTCAGAATTTGGCTATTTGGAGATTGGTGCAGAGAATTAAGCACATAGAAAATGCTCAGCACAGAAACAAAAGCTCTTTGTTTCTGACAGCTCAGAACTGCCTGGTGTGGACTGGGCTGCTATGGATTCTTTGCAGAACTGGCTGGCCTCAGAACAGGGACACTAGTGAGAAGCATCTGGTTCAGGTGTGCACAGCCCAGAGAGGCTTCTCAGTCCCCTCCGTCAACATGGAAGATTCCAAGCCCCTTCCATGTCTGCCTTTCTGAAGTCTCTGCCCTCTTTTTAGAAGCAGCACTGTCCTCTGACTTGAATCCGATGTTTTATCCTCTTGGCCCCAGTGAGCTATGCCAGGGGGCCACAAATGCAGAGCCTTGGGTGTCCTTCTCATTCCTAAGGAGAGGCCATTTCCCTGTAGTCTCTGCATGTGCTGGGCACCCTGCCAGAACCAACGCCTCTTTCATCTTCCCCTTCCAGCTCCCTCAGTGATCAAAATGGACTTTTCTGCAGAATGTGGAGATTCAAGTCTTGCCCAGTGCTGGAGCAGAGGAGAGGCTTCCCTGGATACTTCTGCAGGTGTCATCGGGGCTGCCGTCCTGTTCTTGTGGCCGAGATGAAAGCCCTTCAGTGATGCCAGCACACGCCTGGGGGATTGAGGAGGTGACACGGGCGAGGAACACTTATTTGGGTAAAAGAGAAAAACACGTACAACTTGCCCTTAATGGAAGCCAAACGCCAGCTCGGTGCTTGGACCCACACGTAAAAGTGACCCATCAAAATTCAGGTGTCAAGGAGGTGGCTGCAGAGATGCAGGCTGGTGTTTTTCCTGCAGGGACGGCCATAATTTGGATATTTCAAAGCAGAGAGAGGGGTGTCCATTAAGCTCAGAGCCCTCTCTGATGTCACTGAAGCTGTCATCTCCTGGTCCCCAGGCTGGCAGCTGCCCTATTTCTTTCTCCCACCGCCAGTGTGACTAAGCACGTCCATGCTGAACTCCTCTCTAGACAGTGGCCGTCTCAACGTCTCAGTCACCTGTAAAGAGAGATGCGTCTCTCCCGCTGCAAACTGAAGTGGCGTCTTTGGGGTGTGAATGACGGATCAAAGTCGCATTTCTTCTGCATCCCTCTCTCCCTTTCAATGGAGGCAGCGGGCTTAGATGGTGAGCATTGTTTTTTAGCCCCTCAGGTTTGCTTGGAGGAGGCACTGGCTGAGCTTCCCCACAGGAACAACAAGTCTTTTGGTGACTCTCCTGAGCTTGACAAACAGCCCTGTCTGCCCGGATGACAGGGTCCCGGGTGCTGGGGAAACAGCAGCAGGAGCGACTCACAACAGGTATGGTTTCCTTTTCCGAGTCAGGGTCTGCTTGTAGGGAGTGGATGCCAGAGAACACGGAAGCCAATGAAAGGCCATTGAAAAACTGGGTTGAAAAAAAGCCCCCTAAAGACAGGGCCTGTTACAGCTGGCAGGTATTCTGGGATGTGGGGATGGAAAGAACATTTTTCTGTAGTAGCCTATCTTGGGGCTGTACGGCTGAGACCGTGGAGGGTGGATGCAGCCCCGCCACGAGGCCACCCACACTCCAGTGACGGTCACACCAGAAGGTGGGCTCAGCTGGGAGGGACTGGGAAGAACGTGTTTGGCAGTTTATTCCTCACTTTTTGGAAAAGGAACCAAGGACGTCACAGTGGCTCTGGATGTCCAGGATGGGGTGCATGGAGTGGGAGCTGGGCGGGAGCAGTGGCTTCTTTCGAGCATTATGGTGTCACCAGCCCTGCCCTCTCCCTTCCCATAGGACCCCTGTCTGTCCCTCTCCTCTGAGAGGTTCCTAGCTCGGCCTTCCAAGACCACCCTAGGTGACCAGAGATGGCTTCTTGTTCCTGCAGACCTTCAAAACCAGGCCTGGCGGGCAGGGCAAAGGGCAGGGCGCAGTCACAGCCTGGGTGGAGATGGAGTGGAGTTTTCCTGGACCCAGAGAGACTCCTGGGGGCACTCCCAGCAGAACTGGTGCTACTCCCAGGTTGTGCCCTCGGACATGGCCCCTGGCCACCTGTGGCAATGTCAATTTAAATTCACATGAATGTAGTTACATAAAAAATTGAATTCCTCAGACACAGCAGTCACATTTCAAATACTCAGTTGTGAGTATTTGAACACTCCCTTAACATTGTGAACACTTATCCACCCAGAAAATTCCATTAGACACTGCTGCTGTCTCTAATCTTACTCCTTTCCTGCTTACAATTTCCTGGTCAGCACCTGGGCAGGGCTGCTGTCCTTTCTCAACCAAACTGAGACCCAGAGGTTTCTCAAGGACTGGTGATGACACTGTCTGCCTGTCACTGAGGGTCCTCGGGGGGGCACATGACAGAGCAGACTGCATGAGGGACAGCAAGAGTGTCTCTTTAGGTGTCTGGGAGTGGGGCCATGTCCCTTCAATGGATTTGGGGTGGGAGGGATTCAAGGAGCCCGGGTCCTGCCTCCCGCTGGGACCCACCCAGAGGAAGGAGATATTGGAGGTGCCTGGCTGCATCCAGGATGCTTGTTGGCTGGGGCTCAGGGTGAGGCATGGAGCCAGTCCACTGTCTGACTGGACAGGGTGACCCGTCCCAAGAACAACAAATGTGTGGTCTATCTTCTCTCAACCGCATCCCTGCTGCACCTGGGCCAGCCACTGGCTCCCTTCTGAAACTCCTTCCTCCCCCGGGGCCTCCAGTGTCCCAGCAGTCCCTCTACGAACCCTCCTCCAGTTCAGCTGTAGGACAGGGTGGGAAGCTGCCTGAGAGCGAGTGGGACAGTCCAGCACCCTTCTCATTGTTAAATGCCATCAACAGGGCAACAGAGGAACTCTACTGTAGCCATTCAGTCTGGGGACACTTGCTGGGGATGGCCTGCACCCCAGACATGGGCATGGTGTGCTAGACCTCCCAGTCTGGAGGGGGAGTGAAGTGCACACAGCCCCGGGGAAGCCGTAACACCCAATATTCACTTGACCCTTTGTTCTACGGGCCAGCGCATCTCCTCCAAGCACCGGGTGCTGTGCAGGGGCTGTGCTTCTGCCCCTTGGCTGCCTGGGACATGGCCTTTTCCGTGCTGAGAATCCCTGACCTGTGCTTCTGCACCTTGGCTGCCTGGGACATAGCCTTTTCTGTGCTGAGAATCCCTGACCTGTGCTTCTGCCTCTGGAGCTGCCGAGGCTTTTCCTGTTTGCATCTCAAGGTCTTGGGTGGGCACAGGTGGCCCCTTTGGGAGGTGACAGCAATGGTGGCCAGGAGCGGGGCAGGGAGGAGGGGTGGTATTAGTGGGAGAGCGGGCTGGGCTTGGGCTTACATCCTCACTCCACTTCATGTCTGAGTCTGCTGCCTCACCTTTAAAATGGGCAATCATAGTGATCTTGCTGGTTGCTGTGGGATTCACACAAAGAAACAGAAAGCAGCCCAGCACCTGGAAGGAATGTGGAGGCTGACAGCTTGGTATCAGCATGTTTGCCTTGTGTTTTGATTCTGCCACTGTGCACAGCTTGGGGGCCCTCAGGGGAGTCACCGAGTCTCTCTGGGTCCCGGAAAGCCCCTTGCTCCAAGGGCTTATGATACACTACCTGCGGTAATGCACACAGGCGTGTTGCATCATGCCAGGAAAAGTTGAGATGCTCAAGAAGGGGCAGATTTGTGTTCTGTTGTAATATGCAAACCATTCTTCAGTTTGTTTCTAAGTTATTTTTTATTTACTTATTTATTTTGAGGCTGAGTCTCTCTGTTGCCCAGGCTGGAGTGCAGTGGTGTGATCTCAGCTCACTGCCACCTCTGCCTCCTTGGCTCAAGCGATTCTCCTACCTCAGCCTCCTAAGTAGCTGGGATTGCAGGTGCCCGCCACCACACCTGACTCACTTTTTCCATTTTTAGTAGAGATGGGGTTTCACTGTGTTGGCCAGGCTGGTCTCAAACTCCTGTCCTCAAGTGATCCACCCACCTCGGCCTCCTGAAATGCTGGGATTACAGGCCACACCCAGCCTGTTTGTAAGTTATTTTAAACAGTACTTTATGGGGGCATAGTCTCAATACTGTAAAATGAACAGTTTCAAGTGAAAAATTAGTTGAATTTTGACAATGGAACCTTACCCAGATTGAGTGAACATTTTTATCACGCCAGAAAGATCCTGCCCTTGGCAGCCATATCCCCTCCCCATCCCCTCTGCAGGCAGCCACTGATCTGACTTTTATCACCTTAAGTGCGTCCTGCTTGTTCTTAAACTTCATATAAATGGAACCATATCGTCTGCACTCTGTCTTCTCTGACTTCCTTCATTCTACTCATGTTTTCAAGACTCATCCAAGTAGCTGCATGCATCAGCAATTGGTTCTTTTTCTCCATCTTTCTTCCCCTTCTTTCTGAGTAGAATTTCTTTGAATGGATATACTACAGTTTGTTGATTAGTTCTCTTGTTGATGGGCATTGGGGTTGTTCCTAGTTTTTTGCTACTCTAAATAAAGTTGCTATGAAATTACATTCTTGTACAAGTGTCTGATAGGCCTATTTATCGTTGGTATAGACCTATAAGAATTGCTGAATATTAGGGTAAATGTATGTTGAGCCATATAAGAAATTGTTGGCCGGGCACAGTAGCTCATGCCTGTAATCCCAGCACTCTGGGAGGCCAAGGCGGGCGGATCACAAGGTCAGGAGATTGAGACCATCCTGGCTAACACGGTGAAACCCCATCTTTACTAAAAATATAAAAATTTGCTGGGTGTGGTGGTAGGTGCCTGTAGTCCCAGCTACTCAGGAGGCTGAGGCAGGAGAATGGTGTGAACCTGGGAGGTGGAGGTTGCAGTGAGCCGAGATTGTGCCACTGCACTCCAACCTGGGTGACAGAGTGAGACTCCATCTCAAAAAAAAAAAAAAAAAGAAAAAAGAAACTGTCAAAAAGCTTTCCAAAGTGGTGTAACCATCCCCACACACGCACCAGCAATGGTAAGTATTCCAGCCTACCCACACCCTTGCTAGCTCTGTGGTTTTTGGGATTTGTAATTTTTGCCATTGTGGTGGGTGTGTAGTGGTTCTTTACTGTGGTTTTAATATGCATTTCTCTAATGGTCAGGGATGTTGAGCAACTTTTCCTGTGGTTATTTTGCATTCAGTTATTTTGTGCACTTGAAATAAGGTAGACTAAATCTTCTGACTTTATTCTTTTTTTCAATCATTTCTTGACCACTTATTCTTGTTAAGTCTCTTGCAGATTTAGAGGGAAGTTGTCTCTTTATTATTGATTTGTGATAGACTTTTATGTATATATCCAGGGTGTAGGGTTTCTGTCTGACATATATGTTAGAAATATCGACTTTCACTCCATGGCTGGTTTTGGTGCTGTCCTCTGATGAACGAAAGGCCTAAATTTAGAAGAAATTTTTTTTTTCTAAAAACTTCCTGAATCCACCGGTGGTCTGGGTAGGAGTTAGAGGGGGAGGTGCCTTATCACCATTGCTCACTGCTTCTCGTCTGTGGGGAAAGTGGGAGAGGAACTGGGTTTTCCACCATATCATTCAATTCTGACATCAACTGGAATTAGTATAGACTCAGAGTAAAGGGCACCGTCCAATAAGACTGTTCCCCACTGCAGACACCAAGCACGAGTCCCAGGTTGTGACCGGTACGTACTTCTGATCCACCTGCACAAAAGACCCCCTCCGGGTGTGAGAATTTACTATTGGGGCTCACAGAACTCAAGGAAACACTTCCTTAGGTTTACCAGTTTACTCTTTAATAAAGGATAAGATAGATGAACAGGGGCACAGGGTGAGGTCCAGAGGCTCCCCACGCAGGAGCTTCTTTTCCTGCAGAGTTGGGGTACACTCCCTCCCAGCGTGTGGACGAGTTCTTGTTCACCAGCCTGGAAGTTTCCCAAACTCTGCAGTTCAGGGATTTTCATCAGATAAGCATGATTCATTATGAACTCCATCTCCAGCCTGTCTCTCCTCTCCATGCTGCTAATCCTGGCTGGGTCTCTCGAGTGACCAGAACCAATCCAGGAACCCACAAAGAGTCACCTCATTACAACAGAAGACGCTCCTGTTACCCAGGAAATTCTGAGGGATTTAGCAGCTCTGTGTCAGGAAACAGGGTCAAAGACCAAATAATAGAACAAAAGATTCTCCCAGCACCCCTACTGCTCAAGAAATTCCAAGGGTTTTAGGAGGTCTGTGCATGAAACAGGGACAGGGGGCAGAGACCAAACATACATATACATATACATATGTATGTATAAATATATATGTATAATGTGTATATATATTATATTTATATATTATACATACACACTCTATCACCAGGTTGGAATGCAGTGGTGCCATCTCGGCTCACTGCATGCAGCCTCTGTCTCCCGGCTTCAAGTGATTCTTCTGCCTCAGCCTCCTGAGTAGCTGGGACTGCAGGCATGTGCCACCATGCCCAGCTAATTTTTGTATTTTTAGTAGAGATGGGGTTTCATCACGTTGACCAGGATGGTCTGCATCTCTTGACCTCCTGATCTGCCTGCCTCAGCCTCCCCAAGTGCTGGGATTACAGGTGTGAGCCACTACGCCCAGCCCAAATACACATATTTTCATGATATCACAGCCACAGGGAGAATTTGCTGGGCAGGCCCTGCTCCTGGGGGAGGCCTGCCTGGCCTCTTGTGGGTTGAATCTGGGAGAGGATTAGGAAGCCTCACAGTCTCCATGTCGGCTTCACTGCCCTGTCGGCACACTCTGCTTGGTGCCAGCTGTCACACTTGGGGTTTTATTTCTTGAGTTATTCTAAACGTGGGGTCCCTTATTGGTCCCCAAAGTATAGCATGAGGAGGGTCTGACACTCAGGGTGGGGAGCCTGGTGGCTGCCACCTAGACCACTCTGCCAGTCCAGGGCTTCCCTGACCTCCCCCAGGCAGGCCTGGAGCTTGGGGATGGAATGGCGAGGGTGGGCTCTGGATGGGACCCTCCCCCCAGCTCACCTTTTGTTCCATCTTTCATCCTCCCCTCCCTGCGTACCTCAGCATACTTTAACCTGATCCTATATTTCATTCTCTGGGTTTTGGCTCCAGTTGGTTCTCCTAGCTGGAAACTTTGCGTACATTTCTTTTCATTAAAGCCCAACTTGAACCCACATCATCCAGAATGCCCCTTCTGCTCCACTGCATCCCTGCCCCTGATCACCAGGACGCATGCTGCACCGGCTGGCACTCATTCACCCTGGCCGTCTCTGATTTCACAGCTGTAGGCAAACATGGCAAAGATCCTCAAGGCTCTTCTTTTGTGCGGAATCAGTGAACTCTGTCAGGGTGCAAACGGTGGCCAGGATTTTCTTAGGACCCCTGAGGAAACTTGTTCCTCCTCAGTCCCTACCTAGCATGCCATGGGTTTCCACAAATGCTGGCAAATGCCTGCAAATGCCAATTTTCCTGACTTTTCATGGAATGCCATTTGTCAGCCTTGTGGAAATTTTGAAAGCATCTCATGCAGCAAATCAACTGCCTGAAACTGAGTTAAAAACAATTCTGCATGTTAGGGCTGGTCTCGTAATCAACACTGCTCAGACTTGCCTCCATGCAGTCCCCAGCACACACACTTCCCACATCGGCTTCTTGCGCATTGTTCTGCATCTGCTGAGGATAAAGGATGGAGGGCATTCACTTCCTGGGGAATTTTCTGCAACCTCCAGAGCTTTGGTCTGCAGGTCTCAGCCACCAAATAAAACAATGATATTTGTTACAATTACCCCCCACCTCTCCACTTCCACCAAGTCAAAAGAGGATCTTGCTGACAACTGTGTGGAAAGAAGCAACTTTTGTCCCCTAGACAGGTAACTGGGCTGAGACCACCTCGTGGCCATTGCCGCCTGCGACTGAGTCCTTGTTCTTCGTCTCAGGAGTGAGTGGGGGATGCAGCCCTGAGTTCGTTCAGTCAACAAATATGTATTGACTATTTCAAGATGACCAAATATCCAGGTGGGCCCAGAATTAAGGCAGTTTCCTGGGACATGAAACTTTGAGTGCCAAACCTGGGAAATTTCGGGCAAACCAGGCTTAGTTGCTCACTCTAGAGATCTATAGCAGGTGGGGGGCTGGGGAGGCCCTCCCCACAAGGAGCTCACAATCTCCAGAAAAAGAGAGATGTGAAAATAAGTAGGTCTCAACTTCCAGTTGCCATCTGTGCTCCTAGAGAAAAGTTGGTTTGCAACTGGAGCCATGTAATGAGACCTACCCAGTCAGTACTCAGAGGTTTCCCACAGGTCCACAGAATCAGAGGCTTCCCTGGTGCCTGTGTGTGTGCATGTATGTATGCATGCCTATGTGTGTGTGCATGTATGTATGCATGCCTATGTGTGTGTGCATGCATGTGTGAGCATGGAGCACTTCCTCCTGCGTTATTTCACAGAGGTGAGGGAATTAACTTCACTGCCCTGCTCTGAAAGGGAAAGAACTGGGAAGAGGAGCTCAGCTTCCAACCTGCCCAGGAGTGACCCTTGATTGGAAGGGAGGTGTGTGTATGCATGTGTAGCTCTTCCCTTCCTCTCACATCCCATGGGGGCTGGCCTGGAGAGTGTGCCTTGGTCTTCCTTCCCACTGTGCTACTGTGCTGTGCTGTGGGAGCTGGTTTGGGGTGGGGGTTGCAGTCGCCTTCGGAGCTGGCAGCTTGTTGAGGTGTCTGTACAATTCAGGAGCCACACTGAGGCCACACAGCTGACTTGGTGGGTCTCCCAGCTTTTATCAGGGATACCTACCTGATTTCTGTCTCTCTCAATTGATCTTCTTTCAAATGTTGGTCAGGGAAAGGGGGTTTATTGGCCCCTTAAAACCTCAACGTGAAAAAAACCCAAAAACTCAAATGTAAATTATCTGTGTGGAGTACACAGAGGGAAACCTTGTTTCTGACTCAGAACCTTTGTCTGAGTCCAGAGGTCCCTGAGAAGGTGGGGCTGGTACAGGGTGATGCTGACTGGTTGGTTGAGGGGGTAGAGCTGTTTGAGGTGGAGCTATTTTGGGGGGTGAGGTTATTTGGGCCTAGGGCCATGTATTCATCCATTCTCATGCTGCCAATAAGAACATACCAACAGTGGGTAATTTATAAAGGAAAGAGGTTTAATTGACTCACAATTATGCATGGCTGGGGAGGCCTCAGGAAACTTACAATCATGGTGGAAGGGGAATCAAACATGTCCTTCTTCACATGGTGGCAGGAAGGAGAAGTGCCGAGCAAAGTTGGGGGAAAGTCCCTTATGAACCATCAGATCTCATGAGAATTCACTCACTATCATGAGAACAGCATGAGGGTAGCCACCCCCATGATTCAACTGCCTCTCACCAGGTCCCTCCCATGACAGCTGGGGATTATGGGAACTACAGCTCAAGATGAAATTTGGATGAGGACACAACCAAACCCTGTCAAGCTGAGGTGGAGTTGGTTGGGGGTGGGGCTGTTTAGGGTGGGGCTAGTTGGAGTGTGGGGTTGGTTAGGGGTGAGGCTGGTGCAGGGGGAGTCCTCACTATTGTAACTTTACCCTCATTACCTCCTGGGACCTCCTGGAGAGGGCCACATTTGAACATCTTATCTCCCCTAGGCCAACTGTTTCTGAAACACAGGAGGCATGTGA
The DNA here is from genome assembly GCF_043159975.1 of Macaca nemestrina. Lineage (NCBI taxonomy): Eukaryota > Metazoa > Chordata > Mammalia > Primates > Cercopithecidae > Macaca > Macaca nemestrina. The sequence continues at coordinate 229,811,340 of NC_092125.1, read as the reverse complement.
TGTATTTTGAATTATTATTTTGGAATTTTAAATTTTTTCTTTGAAGTCATACAGCCTTCTGACTGCCTTTTTTTCCTCTCTCTCTCTCTCTCTCTGTTTATCTCCCCTTCTCTCTCTCTGTCAGCATCCCTGGAGGTCAGAGCAGGGCAGGGGAGGCAGTGGACCCTTCCATCCTCACAAGGCTTTGGGCCAAGTGAAACCCCCTCCCTCGGAGGCCCCCCTTCTGGGACTACACCTTTCACCCGAATCTTGTGCCAGCAACAGAACTTCTTCCTGCTTTTCCAGGGGGCAGTAACTAGGTTTGCATCTGATGGTGGTCAGTAAAAGGGATAAAGGACGCAGCGTCACTGTTTAGAAAAATAACCCACGGAAGGACCCCCCCACCCCACCCCGTTGATTCACCTACGTTTCCAGCCACCCACCTTCCTTCCCTCATAATCATCTCCTCCCAGATGAAGGAGCTTTCAGAGAGCCAAAAGGGAAGGTGGAAGGCATAGTCTCTTTTGGTGAACATGGGGAAGCAAGATGAAAAAAATCACAGGACCTAGTAAGGTACCCGTCAAGATCCACCCAGCCACTTCCCCACCAACCAGAAGTGATTAAAGCCCCTCTTCCTGGTTCTTAGAGCACCGCAGGGAACCTGGGGCAGACAGCAGACCCTTCTGATGCTTAAAGTTTTAGCATTTAGGACAATGCCCTGTGCTTATCCTCTGCACACCCATAGCTTCCTGGCCATCTTTGAAGTTCATTCATTCATTCATTCATTCACTCATTCAACAGATCTCCACTGAACATCAACAATGTCACTGGCACTGCTCTGAAGGCAGGGGATAAACTGATGAGCAAAACAGTCCAAATTGCAACTCCAAGGACCTTTTAGCCAGGGGAAGGCAGCCTGGCAGTTGGTAAGCATGTCCATAGCCCTCAGGGAATCAGGAACCACGTGCTGGGGAGCAGGGAGCTTGTGGAAGAACTGAAGCTCAGTAATGAGGTGATTGAAGTGGGGGCACCACGGAGTCAGAGTCTGTGCGGCAGTCACCAATGGACATGGTTGAGGAATAGTGGAGGTAACTCAAGGCGTGAGCGAGTAGGAGTACTTGTGATGCAGGTGGTTCAAAATCAGTATGGAGTGGGGACCCAGAGCAAGGGCGTGAGCCGTCAGACTGAGTCCTCCAGGGGTGACTTCATTCCCTATCTCCTTTCACATCTGAGCCCTCCCCAGGAACTGGTTCCGCTTAGCACCCTGCCCTGTGCCTGAAGCTAAGCCTCAAAGTGGCTCCCTGGGCCAGAGCCAGGGGTAAGGGCAAATCAAGAATTTGACTTCGAAGCTGGCAAGGAGCGGGAAAGCAGCCGTGTCCAGAAGTGTGGGACTCCTTCCTTTCCCATGCATCCAGCCCTTCTTGCTACTCTCTGGACACACCCCAGGCAGCTTGGTGCAGCCCACAGGGCCCTCTGGAACCTGATCCCTGAAGACCCTCTGTCCCCACCTCCTGCCACCCAGTGACCCCTTCGCTCACAGCCTCTGCCTGTTCAGTGTTCTGTACCCAGGTCTCAAATCCCATTGCACTCATTAGTGCCCCCCAGAACCTTGTTAGAGTAGAGGTCTCCTGCAGGAAGCAGTTCTCTGTCCTCCTGTTGAGGGTCCCCACTGCTTTAGGGCCCACTGTAGTATTTCACAATGACTTGATCTTGCCTGTCACACTATCGGTTTCTTCAGGGAAGCACCCAGCATTTTCATCTTTGTGACCCCAAGATTTGCCCTGTGTCCTGCCTGGGGTGGGTTCTCCACACAGAACTGTGGCGGGGATATGCAAATATCCACCAACTTTTAAAACACACTTCACTAAATAAAAGGAATGGGAAATGGCCTAGGAAAATGAATAACTTGAGGGACTGAGCCAAAAAGACATCAGAAATCAGCCCCAAGAAGGAGCCAGGAAAGGGATGGAGCGACTGGCCTGGAGTGGCCTAAAGTGAACAGATTCTGTGAGCCACAGCCACAGCTCTGCATTTATCTTGATGTTGAGTATCAGGCACCTGAGAAAGGAGAAGGAGATTTGTAAGTCTCTTCATTTTCCCGTCTATTTTTAGCAAAGTAGAATTGTTATGGATTTAATGGGGGAATGCATACCGCCCTTCACCGTCCCAGGTATTAGTTGTGTTAATAATTTTTTGAGCAGAGAATAAAGAGGAGCCATGTAAAAATAGTTACATCCTAATTTGGCCTGATTTCAAATTATCTAATTAGAGAAAGTCCAGAGTTTCTTATTTTTAAAGGTGTTTACTCAGGATGTTTCCAGCTCGATGGGGGAAATGAACAGAAGAAGTGCAGTGCAGGGCACAGCAAGGTGGGTCTGCAGAGGCAATGACCTAGAACGGCTGAGGTCAATCACGAGAATCACCCAGAGGATGCCTGGGGACCAGTGAGGGGTGCCCGTCCCCACTCAACCCACGGCTAACTGAGGAGATGACACCACGCTGATGTGCTTCATTGAAGATGAACACTTATGATACCAGCACCTCCTACAACCTTTTCTTCATTATTCTGTGTAACATGGACCATTTTCTCTCCAACATTGCCCTTCTTGGGAGAAGGGTGATAAATACATTGAAGCCCAATTGTATTTATTATTCACAAGGTGAAAGTCCTTTCCTGGTACCACTGTCAGGCTCTCCACCTCCAAACATCAATCATTCTTGGTCCCCACCCTGTCCATCTTCCAGGTCATTAGTGAAGGTGCTGTGTCTCCTCTCTCAGCCTCAGACTCAAAACTCGGCACTGCGACGTGCTGGTGTCTGGCCTCAGGAAAGTGGTGGGAGTGATGTGAGGATGTGCGGCCTCATGGTTAAGCGGTGGGGTGCTGAGCTCCATCATTGCTCCGTGTGAGTGGACGGACCCCAGAGAAGGCAGCACAGTAGTGAGGCTGTGGCCACAGTGTGGTGAGGTCATACCAACAGTTCCCTCAAGCCCTTATAAGCTGGTTTTGCAGAATTAATCATCTAACTTATTCAACAGATCTTTACTGAACACTCACGTGGTGATTTAGACTGAATGACAGTGACAAGCCTGTCTTTGTGGGGCTCACAGTCGTCTGGGAGGAGGTGGGCAGAGCAAACATTCATAAGAAAACAGGACAGAGTGGAGGAGCTTGACTGCGGGACAGCTTCCGATTGGGAGCAGGATTCAGAGGAGACGTGTCAGCTGGAACTCGAATGAGCACAAGGAGGAGGCCAGGGAGATGCTGGGTCCTTCTCTGAGGTTGAGAACTTCATGTAAAGCTTTATGGTATACTTGGCATTTCTTTAATTTTGGAGGCACAGCTCAGATCTGAGTTGGAATCACATCTCTGGAGCAATCACAGCTCAATATAGCCTCCATCTCCTGGCCTCAAGAAATCCTCTTGCCGTAGCCTCCGAAGTAGCTGGGACTATAGGCACATGCCACCATGACCAGCTATTTTTAAAAACAATTTTGCAGAGATGAGTTCTCACCATGTTTCCCAGGCTGGTCTTGAACTCCTGAGCCCCAGCAATCCTCCTGCCTTGGCCTCCCAAAGGGTTGGGATTACAAGCATGAACCCCCATGCTCAGCCCTCTCTCCTCATTCATTGTGAGACCTTGGGCAAATCTCAGCGTCTGCCTGGGTCTCAGTCTTCTCACCCATAAAATGGGTTTAATGGTTCTCGTTTGCTGAGTTCCCGGGTCTATTGCAAGAATCAAATGAGTGGAAGTGTGTGAAATGCTCGGCAGATGGTAAATCCTTGTGAAGGGTAACATGTCCTGGGCCAGTCCCCAGAAGCAGGCCCTGAGATAAGGACTTGGGTCTTCCAGGAAAAACCAGTAAGAAAGCTGATGTGAGAAGAACACGATTAAAAAAAAAAAAAAGAGGAGTAAAGGGACAATTTTAGGGGAAATCCAGCCTCAGCCTACCTCTGCAGGGAGCTCCTAGGTGTAGGTTGTCCCTCTGAGTTTATCCCTATTAGAAGTGAGAGAGCTGTGCTGTTCTAGTACTGAACCGGCCAGGCCTTGACCTAGGAAATTCTGGGGTTAAAGTGGAGGTTGAGAGGGAAGAAAGTAAACTTCTGGACATTCTGGCTTGCTGGTCTGTGGGAGAAGCAGTCCCAGCAGCCGTTGGTGGAAGCTAATATATGTATATGTACTTGTATATGTATATGTATATGTATATGTGTATATATACATATATTTTTTTCGAGACGGAGTCTCATTCTGTGGCCCATGCTGGAGTGCAGTGGTATAATCTCGGCTCACTGCAACCACCGCCTCCTGGGTTCAAGTGATTCTCCTGCCTCAGCCTCCCAAGTAGCTGGAATTTCGGGCACCTGCCACCACACCTGGCTAATTTTTTGTATTTTTAGTAGGGACGGGGTTTCACCATGTCGGCCAGGCTGGTCTTCAACTCCTGGCCTTAGGTGATCCACCCACCTCCGCCTTCCAAAGTGCTGGAATTACAGGCGTGAGCCACCGCGCCAGGCCATAAGCCCAATATTATGTGCTACCTTGATATCTGAAACGAGAAGGTCTCAGATGGCCTAACAGCAAGCTCCCTTCCCCAACTCTGCTCTCCCAGATAAGACCCCACCCTCAGCCAAACCACACCCTTTATCTTTGCCTGTTTATCCCGGAGGAGTGAGCTTCAGTTTCCTGCCAGATCTCAGGACTCTTGAAATAAGGAAATCACATCCTCCCGTGGGAACCAGGGGACCAGTCTCCTGATACAGCAAAGCCCACCTCCCACAGCCAGGGCCAGTTCACTCTGTACCCAGTGCAGTCTCCGTGTGGGCCTGTGTGGGCAGGGACCCCACCCCGGGCTGTGAGTACACAATACTGAGAAGCTGCTGTCATTTCATCTGCCCAGTGTCAGGTGTGTGTCCAGCCAGCCCCATAACCCTAGGATGGGGTTATCCTTCCCCCACCAACAGGGGGAAGAGGTCAAGACCTCGCCCAAACATTGGTCCTCTGAAGAGGGTCTCAGGTATGGGGCTGTGGAAGCAAAGCCCACAGATGCCAGGATGTGCACATGGAAATGGCATGGGGATCTGGGCAGAGCATTAGAAGTGACTGCTGCAGCTGGGTGGACACAGCAGAGCTGGACACCCAGCTGCAGGGCTCCCGTCTTGCCTCCTGATACGGTTTGGATCTGTGTTCTCACCCAGATCTCCTGTTGAAAGGTAATCCCCAGTGCTGGAGATGGGGCCTGGTGCGAGGTGATTGGATCCAGGGATGGGTTCTAGTGCTTTAGCACCATTCCCCTAGTGCTGCTCTCATTATAGAGTTCTCAGGAGATTCGGTTGTTTAAAAACATGTGGAACCTCCCTCTTCTCTCTCTTGTTCCCACTCTGCCATGTAAAATGAGCTGCTTCCCCTTTGCCTTCTGCCATGATTGAATGTTTCCCGAGGCTTCCCCAGCCATGCTTCCTGTGCAGCCTGCGGAACTGTGAGTGAATTAAACCCCTTTTCTTCATAAATTACCCAGTCTTAGGTATTTATTTACAGCAGTTCACGAATGGACTAAAACACTTTCCCTCCTGGTCTGATCTCCGGCTTTGGGTGCAATGGCCTCCCTTCTCCCCCCACCGCCACCGCCCTTGTCATGAGACTGCATCAAAACACCTTCCCTCTGGGTCTGATCGCTGTCGTTGAGCACGTTGGCCACCCTTCTCCCCCCACCGCCACCACCCTTGCCACGAGACTCTGTCTTGGTGCTCCCACCTCGAGGCTGTGGCTTTATTCTGGGGGGTGTGTAGCTTCTGTGTTTCTTCCAGCTCAGCTGACTTTGCCTTTGAAGGACAGGTGCGGCGTCTCGAAGACAGCTCCTCGTGCCTTCCCTGGGACCAGGGAGACGGTGATTGCTGAGTCTTCTCCAGCAAATCTGGAATGTGATTGTGAGGGTTGTGGATTGGAGGTAGGAGGCTGGGATTGGCCACAACAGGCCAGCCCAGCTGGAGGCACTGCTGTAGCTACAATGACCACCAAAGGCTCACATTTGTCAAAATTAGTTGCATGCCTGGCATTGTGTCCAGCGGTTCACCTGCCCCATCTCAGGTCTTCCTTAGCACTCAGAGGTACCAGAGGTTAGCATTGCCTCGAAAGCAGGTGCACACTGGGCCTCTCAGGGTGGAGCCCAGTCTGAGGACTCCGAAGCCCGTGGGTGTGACTGCCACACTGCTCCCTACCCCATGGTCCTGCCCCCTCCCTTACAAACACACCCAGCAGTTTCCCGAGGGGAAACTAGACCCTTCTGGTTCCATTCAGTAAAACAGACATTTAATGAGCACCTGTTGTGTCTTGGAGATGCTGCTCGGCGCCAGGGCCACACTCAGAGTGGGGCTGGTCCAGAAGACACGACTGCTGTGCAGTAAGACAGATGCCAAGACCGAGGCTCACCTGGATATGATGGAGTCACCAAGGTGACAGTGGCACCTGCTCACTCCTACCCAGCCTCTGGAGGGGAAGATGCCTGAGCTGGAACTGGAGACAAGACAGGGATTTCCAGGGAGGGAATCTGGGCAGGCCCAGGAGCACCGGTGAGAGGAGCAGCCCCGGGCATGTGGAGGGCACCTGGCCTGGTGTGGTCAGAGCGGAGTGGGGACCACTGCGGAAGCAGAGGGGGCATAGATAGGATGGGGAGGAAGCCGGACCGCTGTAGGTGGGAGGAGCCATTGGTCTGTTTCCAGGGAGATAAGTTGTTCAGACATGAAGAACGGCAGCGTCTGATACAGCCTCTGTCCCAGTGACTGTGAAGGGCCATGAGGGGTGTAAATGGTCTCACCTCCATGTCCCTAGGCCTCCCGCACACGTCCTGCCTGCCTCACCTGTGCCTAGAACCCGGATCCACACCTCCTACACATGTCCTGCCTGCCTCACCTGTGCCTAGAACCCGGGTCCATGCCTGGAGCACATGTCATTCCTGTGTTACCTGTGCCTAAAGCCCAGGTCCATGCCTGGAGCACACGTCCTTCCTGCCTTGTCCTACAGACCTAGAACCCGGGTCCATGCCTGGAGCACATGTTGCTGTGAATGCTGCTGGTCACACCCTCCGCTATGGATGGGAGGCTGGGGGTGCTGGGTGAGCTTATAATTCTCTCCTATAGGGGAGAGGTCAGAGAAAGGGGAAAGAAATACCAGCTGGGATTTTTTTTTTTTTTTTTTTTTGCCAGAATCCAGGTGAGAGGTCTGAGGTGCTGATTGCGGCTCTGAAGGGAGACTTCCTTCCCATGGGGTAAGGAGAGCCATGTGTCCCACAGCCCTCAGCAGTGAGCAGGTGAATCAGGGCTCTGGTCGCTCAAGGAACAACATGGCCACCCTGTCATCTCCAACCTCATGGAAAACCCTTCTGCGAAAGACTGAATCCTACTTTTAGCCTTGGCTAAGGGACAGCGTGGACCACAGTTCAATCACCCTTCAGTTTGGAAGGCCCTGGAGGCCTCCCAGCTTCCTCCCCAAACACAATCCCCATTTTCCAGGGCTGTAGGGAAGTGCTGCTTGGTGGGGGGCAGGGGTCATATGGGGCCTGAGTACGTTCTGCTCGGCTGCATGTACGTTTCATTTTCCTTCAGAGCATAGGCATTTCACTAATGGGGAGATTTTAAGTGAAGACCTTATTACTCCAGTAAAAATAGTGGCTGTGTTAGGGTGGCAGGATTAGCAGGTGCTTGTGATGTCTTTTAAATTCCTTTAATAGTGCTACTGCATTGCTTTCTCAATTATGATTTTTGAAATGCATAACAGTAAAAGATCGTGTAGGGCCATGCAAATCTTCTGCCACACAAAAACCCTGGCGGGGGCTAAGACTGCCACAGATAAGAGGAATTCTGGTGAAATGCAGCCCCAAGCCTCCACGAGGCCCCATCCTGGCTGTATTGGGGTCTCTGCTAAACTCCCATCCTGCAGGAGAACAGAGTGGGGACTGTCTGTGCCCAGTGGCCTAACTGTGTGAGCAGGAAGCTGAGACTGTCACTTGCAGACAGGGACCTTTGTCACTTCGAAGATGGCTTTTGCATTGTGGAAAGCAGGCAGGCTAAGGGGAAGATGTGGGGCAAATAATAAATTCCAAGGAATGAGGGACCGCTCCCCGGGGCCCCGGTATATTCTGCAGAGCCTGGGACCAGGGAGGGAAAAAGGAGCCGAGAAACAGGAGAAAACGATAACAAGGGGGAAAGAAAGGAAACAAAAAAGGGGAATGTGGACATGCTGCAAGGGGCTGAAGGGTCCAGTCAGAAAAAAATTAAATGAATTAAGGAGAGCTGTGCTCCAAATACAGCAAACTTGGGAATGAGAGATGCGGTAGGAAGAGGAGAGCAAAGGCAGGCAGGACAGGAAGTAAGTCTGGAGTCATTCTGATGGGATCCCAGGGTGACCAGGCATCTGGTCAACCCTGTTACCCTGGGCGCATCTGTGAGAGTGTTTCTGGATAAGATTAGCTCTTAAACCAGCAGATGCCCCTCCCCTGGGATGGGTGTCATCTGATCAGCTGAGGCCCAAATAGACCTAAATGGTTCCCCTTCCCTGGAGCAACAGGGAATCCTTTTCTGCCTCAAATGGCCTTCAAACTGGATTGTCAGCTTTTTTCCTCTCTTCGAACTCAGACTGAAACATTAGCGCTTCCTGGTTCTCAAGCCCACTGGCCTTGGGACAGGAACTCAACCAAGAGCTTGCAGCTCTCCTGGGTTCCCTGCTGGCCTGCCTCGCTCACCTTGCAGCTCCTGGGTCCTCCGTAATGGTGGGAGCCAGTTCCTCAAAATAAATCTCTTTATAGATGTCTACACGTCCTCAAGCATGTTGTGCTTCTCTGGAGAGCCCTGACTAGTACAGGAGGGTGGGAACTGCCAGGGAAGGAAGGGAGCACTCAAGAGTCACGGCGTCTTTGTCCTCTTGGGGACGAGGAACGGGCCTCCAAACAGAAACCGGGAACCTTGCTCTTCTTGGGAAAACGGATGCGCACTTTTAATATTTATGAAGTAGGAAAATAAAACAAAAGATGAGTCAGAACATCAAGCCCGTGGATGAGAAAATTAAAGTACATAAAATATTGATCCATTTGGCTGGGCGGCGGGCGGCCGTGCGTGTGGTGGAAATGCTGTTTCTGGGCGTAGTTATCCCCTCCCTTCCCATCCACCAGCTCCAGCAATTGAGTTAATGGGAGCTGAATGCAGAGTTCATTTTTCACATTCCATTAATGTTTCATTTCTAATACTCTTTTCAGTATAAATTTAAAAACAAAAGAGAAATTTGGTCTTGATCATTATTCTCTATTAAGAGGAAAACGCGAGTGCTTCTCGGTTGCTAATCAGGACCCTTCAGCGGGGCACAGCTCCTGGGACAGCGTCCTGTTCCAGGCCCTCTCCTCTCCTCCTGAGTCTTCCAAACAAAGGTCTCCCATGCCTTCCCAGCTGAGCCCTGCAGCTCCCACTCTCAGCACCCTGCCCCGAGGGGCTTTTGGCATGTGGGTGCTGAACCCCTATCCCAGGAGCAGCCTGAGAGCCAGTGTGATGTACACTCCTGTGTGATGCACGCTCTGCATAGTGCACACGCTGCATAGTGCACACGCGTAACAGCTACAGCACACACATCAAGCACCAGAGGCAGCACAGACGACAAGTCCCCAGGGATGCCCCAGGAAGAACTGTGGCTGCCTGGGGAGCTGGGAAGGGGATGGGATAAGGCACAAGTGCGCTTTCAAATTCTGTCTGTTGAGCAGCTGAATCTACAAATGGACAAAGAGAGCTCTAACCCACCACCTGCAGCACCAGCCCAGGAAATGGTCCCTTCTCTAGAGACAGGTCCAGGAAACCACCCCTTCCCTACAGACCCAGCCCAGGAAACCACACCTTCCCTACAGACCCAGCCCATAAAACCACCCTTTTCCTATAGACCCAGCCCAGGAAACCACCCTTTTCCTATAGATCCAGCCCAGGAAACCACCCCTTCCATATAGAACCAGCCCAGGAAACCACCCCTTCCCTACACACCCAGCCCGGGAAACCAGCCCTTCCCTACAGACCCAGCCCAGGAAACCAGCCCTTCCCTATACACCCAGCCCAGGAAACCACCCCTTCCATATAGAACCAGCCCAGGAAACCACCCCTTCCCTACACAGCCAGCCCAGGAAACCAGCCCGTCCCTACACACCCAGCCCAGGAAACCACCCCTTCCCTATAGACCCAGCCCAGGAAACCACCCTTCCCCTATAGACACAGCCCAGGAAACCACCCCTTCCATATAGAACCAGCCCAGGAAACCACCCCTTCCCTACACACCCAGCCCAGGAAACCAGCCCTTCCCTACACACCCAGCCCAGGAAACCACCCCTTCCCTATAGACCCAGCCCAGGAAACCACCCCTCCCCTATAGACACAGCCCAGGAAACCATCCCTTCCATATAGACCCAGTTCAGGAAACCACCCCTTCTGTACAGACCCAACCCAGGAAACTACCCCTTCCCTACACACCCAGCCCAGGAAACCACCCTTTTCCTATAGACCCAGCCCAGGAAAGTACCCCTTCCATATAGACCCAGCCCAGGAAACCACCCCATCCCCGTAGTCCAAGCCCAGGGGCCAGCCTGCTGCCATGAGTCTGACTTGCAGAAGTCAGATCACCATCTGCAGGAACAGCCCAGAAAGCCAATGAGTAACCCCTGCCACCGCCAGCCCTAAATGGCCAGGACCTCATTAGCAACAGATGGCTTCCCTAATTTTTGTTCCCACTTCCAACTCATATTCCAACTCTAAATAGGCCCCCTCCCCAATCCCACAGCACCCTTGTTTCAGCCACCTCCAACTCCCCAGGCCAACAGCCTCTGTCAGGGCTCACCTGGAGCCTCCCCCTCTCCACCAAACTTCCCACTTCCCTGCCTGTTTTTGAGGCCCTGTTGAGGCAGGTGATGGTGGCTGACCCCCTTGCTACAGCAAGCTCCAAATAATCGGCCTCTGTTTTTCTCATTGGGTGTAGAGTCTTCCTTCATTTCCACACTATATTTGTTTTGCTGTAGTATAGAACCTTCTCACATGCTCTAGGGTTAAAAACAGACAACAGGTGTGAGGGGTTTCAGAGATTTCTCCTGCAGATACCAGCTGTGTGTCACCTCCTGGTCACACTTCCCTGAAGGGCAGGGAAATGGGGGAGGAGCAGCAGCCACTGTCTTGCTGGGGTTCAGTCCCCAGAGGAGGGTCAGGGAGTGTGTGCAGGGGGCTCCTCTGGAAGCCTGGGGCAGGGAGGCCTTGCCACACCTGGGGTGGGTGTCACTAGAGGCTACATGGGGCTTAGCACCCTGCTGCCTGCATTCACTCCCACCCCCAGGCTCTGGAGGAAGACAATGGGCTGAGGCAGGTAGCACAGCAGACTGGAGGGTGCAGAGGGGGCTCCTGCGGAGCCCCAGGGGAGGAGGGGCAGAGGAGTCCTGGGGTAAGAGGAAGGGCTGTGCAGCTGCAAGAACCAAAGGCTAGGGTAGAGGGAAGTGGGCAGCCTCAAGGTATAGGATGGAGGTTACCTGGCAGGACTCCGAGGGAGTGGGGCATCAGAGACAGGGTGAGTTGAGGGTGGTTACCAGGTTTCTGGCAAGAAGGACTCATGGAAGATGCTGCCTTTTACTAAGGTGGGGGTCTGGGGGAGGGTCACAGCTTTGTTTCTGCAGGTTTGCATGCTTATGGAAAAGGTAAGTCGGCATCACCCTTAGGTCTGGAGTGTGGAAAAGGCATCAGGACTAGAGGGGGGTATGTGGGAGCCACGAGCCTGCAGCTCATGAGAGCTCTACAGCATGATTGCATAAGGAGGGTGTGTAGCCCTGCGCTGCAGAGCCACTGCCATGAGCCCCATGTGGATGCTCACATTTAAAATATTTAAAATTAGATTAAACCTTCCATCTCTCTTTCCACTTGTCATGTCTGGAGCTCAGTAGCCACATGAATGGATCAAAATAGAACATTTTTGTGGTCATAAAGTTCTACTGGGCAGCACTGGGTTGGGGGAGGTCAGAGGAGTCAGGGACCAGTGCCTGAGGAGTGCCCACATTAGGGCAGTGCTGTGGACTGAATGGTTGTGTCTTCCCCTAAATTCATATGGGGAAGACCTAAGCCCCAGTGTGGCTATGTTTGGAGATGGGGCCACCAAGAAGGCAAAAGTTTAATGAGGGTATAAGGGTAGAATCCTGATCTCACAGATTTAGTCCCTTATAAGTAAAGATGCCAGAGAGTTTCTCTCTCCTGCAGCCCCCTGTGCTCATGCACCACGGAACGTCCATGTGAGGGCACAGTAAGAAGGCCACCATCTTCAAGCAAGCAAGGGAGCCCTCACGAGGGAATGAGTTAGCTGGAACTTTGATCTTGGACTTCCAGCCTCCAGAACTGTGAGAAAATAAGTCTGTTGTTGGAGGGGCCCAGGAAGGAGGAAATGAGGGAGAATGTGGGCTCTGGAAGCTGAGAGAAGAGGGGATTTTAGGAAAGCATTGGAGAAAAATGTGTTGAATGGTGCTGAGAGGTTAAATGTCAGACAGGGACTGTAAGGCATCTATTGAATCTAGTAATCACCTAAGTGACCTTGGCAAGCTGAGAATCAGCAGAATGAGGAAGGTGGCATCCAGGTCAGAATTGGAGGGGGTGAGTGGGAGGTGACAGATGATAAAATGGGGCAGCAGTTCCCCCAGGAAACTCATTGTTACCCCATTCACAAATCGCAAAGTCAAGGTTTCTCAAGGTAAAGCAAGTTGCCTGAAGCCATGCTCAGAAAGCAGTAGAATGGGGATTGAACCAGCCCTGCTTTCCATGCTTCAGCCATAACACTGAAAGCAGCACCCCATTAATAAGGCTGTCAATGTGCCTGGGTGCCATGCTCTTGGGAGCCGTTGGCTGTCTGGGCTAGAGCTGGCTAAGCATCAGTGCTGGAACTGGAAAGGGACATCCATCTGGAGCCCCAGGGGGCAGGCAAGCCAGGGGCCTAAGGCAAAAGGAAGCTAGTTGGGGAGGAGGGAGGGATTGGCTTTGAGGGGGGATTGGGATCCAGTACCTAGTGTTGGAGAGGTGGGGGGAGAAGGGATGAGAACCTCTGTTGTGGGCCAGCCCTAGTGGGCACCAGGCCTTCCTCTTCCTTGTGGCCCTTGGGGGCTGTGGCCTGAGCAGGCAGGACTCATTGAGTGGCCAAAGCAGGGTTGACTGCCTGAGAAGTGGTGACCCAGCTGCCTGTTCGTGTGCCCATTGGTAGTGACTTGGCACATGCTGCTTTCAGTTGGTTTAATGGAACGTATCATCTGTTTCACATCAGATCCTTCTAAGGGTGTGACGATGCTTATTTTCTCTTAATGTTTCTAAGTCACAGGGTACATTCTCCCATCTTTGGGGAGTGTTGGCAAAGTGTGATGGCCACGCCACCCTGCACATGAGCCCACTCCAGCAGCACAACCATAATTACTCCCTCCAGCTCTTTTTGTCCTGAGCTGTTCAGGGGAGAAGTGAGCAGAAGGTGGCTCAGAGAGGCCAGCCTTACTTCTTGCTGCAATCCTAGTGATAGCCATGGCTCAGAGGCCTCCACGCATACATTCTGGTCACATTTGGAGTCCTGCTGGGCTGTGATATATCCTCACTTTACAGATTAGGAAACTGAGACTCAGAGAATTCAGAATGATCTGACCCTGAGAATTACTGCTATTGCTTCCTAGAGAGACGGTCTCTCTGTCTCCAGGGGAGCAGGAGTGAAGTCATCCTTTGAACAGAATGCAGTGAGTGGTCTGAGTTTTGCTCCCAGAGATGTTACCTGGAGCTTCTCATGCCACTGCTCTCAACTCCTGGCTTTTCCTTTGGAAGAGGAAAGAGATAGTGAGGTAGTGAGGTGAAAAGAGCACCGGGCTACAGTCTTTCCTGGCCATGGGAGGATGTGATTATCTCAGTTAAGTGAGGAACCTCTGAATCTCTCGTATTCAGTTTCCTCAACTGCACAATGGAGGCAGCAAAGTGAGCCCAGGTGTACTTCCATGTGAAGGCTGTTGGCAAAGCACTTGAAAAAGTGCAGTGGGACAAGGATCATTTCTGCCATGCCATGAAGGCTGAAGGCATCTTTCTTCATCCTGGCAGCCCTTGTCTACGTCAAGGCAGAGTGTGTCCTGGATGCACCTTCTGTGTCTGTCTCCCCGCCCATGTGGCCTGGAAGTGGTCCTCCCTGATCTCTCAGACTGCAAGTCTAAGACTTAGTGGTCTCAGAGTCATGCCCAGGCTGCTTCAGTCTATTTTTTTCCAGTCCCACTAGCACAGAGGGTCCCCTGAGCTGTGGGTGAGTTTTTGTCTTGGACAGGCATCCATTTCCTAGGAGCAAAAATCATTTAACGGCTCTAATCTCCAGTCTGCTGGTTTCATTATTTAAACCAAAATGAAATGTGACCCAGAGTGAGGAAAAAGACCAAGTGTGCAGCTGAGAGCCATAATGAGACATTTACAGCCTAGCCAGGAGATGCTGTGTCCCTTCCCGAGAAAGGATCAAGAGTCCCCCCAGGTGGGAAGGAGACATAAATTACTATTGCCAAAGCTAGCCAGTGGGAAATCTAACAATAATGGTACATTTTGGAGAGAACAAATCAACTCCCGTGTTATTCCGATTACAGTAGTCCAGAGCTGGAGGCCTGGCATCTGCAGCCTCCCAGCTCCTGTCACACCATTCTCATTACCAACCCAGGAGGACTCTTCAGTCAGCCTCCAAGAAGAAACCCGGGATGCCCTTCCATTAAACCAAGAAGGCAAGGCAGAAAACTGCTGGGGAGGGGACATGCCCCTGTAAAGGAAAGAGTATGTTTGGGTGGCCTGAAAAGGCTGACCCTGGTGCACAACGTGTGGGCCTCTGCTGTTGCTTCTCCACACATGGCAGCAAGGTGGTGTGGAAGGGCTCCAAAGATGGAGTGGTGGTTCCTTCCAAGTGTGGGGTCCAAGGAAAAGAAGGGCAAAGCTAGGAGTCAGGGAGGCTGGGGAGGAGGAGATAGAGAGATATTTTAGCCTCCTACAAAGCTTATATGAGTTGATCCCAGCTTACCTTGCCATCAGACTCTGCTGCTGACCCTTTAGTCTAAATGGCCTTTAGGAATCCTCCACCTTCCCAGCCTTTATTCCATGCCTACCTCATTTAACATGCCCAATGTGCTTCCCCATCCCTCTTTCCTATTCCAGTATAGCACATCTCTTAGAGATCAGCTCAATCTCTAGCATCTAGGGCATAACAATTATGATATGTTTGTGATAATGATGGTGATGGTAGTGATAATGGCAACGGTAATGGTGGTGATGATAATGGTGATGGTGATAGTAAAGATGATAATGACGATGATAGTGTAATGCGAATGACAGTGTTGATGGTGATCATGAAGATGATGGTGATAATGATGATAGTGATGATTATGTTGGTGATGATGGTAATGGTGATGATAATGATGGTGATGGTGATGATGTGGTGATGGTGGTGATGGTGATGATGGTGATGGTGATGATGATGGTGATGGTGATGGTGGTGATGGTGGCAATGATGTGATGATGATGGTGATGGTCATGATGTGATGATGATGGTGATGGTGATGGTGATGATGATGGCGATGATGGTGATGGTGATGATGATGATGGTGATGGTGGTGATGGTGGAGATGGTATGATGATGATAGAGATGATGATGATGGTGATGATGGTGTTGGTGGTGATGATTTGATGATGATGGTGATGGTGATGATAATGATGATGGTGATGGTGATGATGATGATGGTGATGATGACGATGGAGATGATGATGATGGTGGTGATAATGATAGAGATGATGATGGTGATGATGCTGATGGTGATGATGGTGGTAGTGGTGATGATGGTGATGGTGATGGTGATGATGGTGGTGGTGGTGGTGATGATGGTGATGATGGTGATGATGATAGTGGTGATGATGATGATAATAATGGTGGTGGTGATAGTGACGAAGACAATAATGGTAGCACCTGCTGCATGCCTGACATTATTCTTGCCAGGCATTATGTGTATGAATTCTTTTAATCCTCATAACCACCATGTGATGTGGAGGCTATTAGCATTCCTATTTTACAGGTGAGGAAACTTAGGCCAACAGAGCTTATTGTCCATGTTCACCTGACTCCCCACTCCAATGACCTCTGTCATCCACTGGATATTTCTGCAGTAGTGGCTCTATTTCCCTTTCTGATACCCAGAAGCATTACTTATGTCATCTGTGGCATTTCTCCTGTTTATCTCTGCCTTTCCCCTGGTTGGGCCCTCTGTACGTTGTCCGCTCTTATATCTGCCACTGTGCCATGCAGGTGATTTCCTGCATAAAATATTCAACGAACACATGGCGATGCTGAGTAGAGGAGTCAGAGAGACAAGGAGGGCTTCAGGAAGCAGAAGTCAGCAACTAATGGGCTATGCAGATCCAGCAAGCCCCCAAGGACTTGGGAGATGGCAGATGTGAGGTTGGGTGGGAAGAGGGGGCTGAGTGCAGGGTAAGGGGTAGCTACATTCTGGAATTGCTCCTGGGGGATGGTGTGGTGACAGCAGCTCTGAACCTTCACCCCTGGAGAGAAGTCTCCTTTCCTGCTTCAGAGCCCAGCCTCCATCCCACCGGCCTCCCTTGTGCTCCAGTCAAGTGAACTGTATTTGCATTTATGTTTCCGCATCCTAGGAAAGCACTTGTGAAACACTTCAGCATCTCATCCCCTGGGGACACCAGGACTTCTGAAAGAAACAGACTAGAACCATTTATTTTTCCTTCTTAAATGCCATGGGCAGCTCTTTATGACTGAGCTGACAAGGCTGTGTCAGCTGACAAGGCTGCGACAAGGGGGTCAGGAATGCCAGGCAGGGAGGAGATGGGAGGGCATGGGGGCGCTTCTCTGG
Source organism: Macaca nemestrina (assembly GCF_043159975.1). NCBI lineage: Eukaryota > Metazoa > Chordata > Mammalia > Primates > Cercopithecidae > Macaca > Macaca nemestrina. Next base: position 229,794,461 of record NC_092125.1, on the reverse strand, counting down.
GGACACTGGTGCAGTGTCACTGTGTTTGTGGGTATCTAAAACCAGTGGGACAGCAAAGACAATTAGGTTTTTATTTATTTCATGCACTTTTAGAGGCACCTACGCACCAGATGTGCTTGTTAGCTCTTTATAACATTAACTTGCTTAATCCTTATAATAACCCTATAAGGAAGATGTTAACATCAGCCCACCTGACAAAATAAGAAATTGTCTAAAGCAGGGAAGTTTCTCCCCAGGGCTGCAAGGCTGTGGAGGGCAGAGCTGGGTTTACTGCAGCGTCTCCAGATCTGGCCCAACACTCGGGGTGGCCTAGCGTATATTTTAATTACTTCAAATATACTTTATGCTTATTATTTTAAATTCAAGCATAAATACCCTTCTACTAAAGGGACAGTGCCTCGAAACACAAAGAAAGTCCCCACAGGAATGTGCAAATGAAGGAGTGTTGAAGCCAGGGAGGGCCCCCAGCCTAGCTCCCGTTACCCCAAAGAAGGCAAAGCCCATGGGTGAGTTCTGCAGGAGCTGAGGCCAGACCACAAGGCGAGAAGAAGGACGGAGCTCATGATTTCCTCCTAGAAATGAATACAGGAAGCTCTGGTAGTTTGTTCAGATAGGACGGGTGAGAGGGACAGGGCAGGGACCAAGCCAGGTCTGCTCCTGAGTGAGCCCAACCCATCCCATGACTTCCAGTGACCCCTGCTCTTCTTCCAGGGTCACATTTCACAGACCCAACCTCATATGGTTTGGCTGTGTCTCCACCCAAATCTCATCTTGAAGTGTAGTTCCCATAATCCCCACATGTTGCAGGAGGGATCAGGTGGAGATAATTGAATCACGGGGGCTGTTTCTCCATCCTGTTCCGGTGATAGTGAGTGAGTTCTCACAAGATCTGATGGTTTTATAAATAACTGAATCACGAGGGCTGTTTCTCCATCCTGTTCTCGTGATAGTGAGTGAGTTCTCACAAGATCTGATGGTTTTATAAATAATTGAATCACGGAGGCTGTTTTTCCATCCTGTTCTCATCATAGTGAGTGAGTTCTCACGAGATCTGATGGTTTTATAAATAATTGAATCATGGGGGCTGTTTCTCCATCCTGTTCTCGTGATAGTGAGTGAGTTCTCACGAGATCTGATGGTTTTATAAATAATTGAATCATGGGGGCTGTTTCTCCATCCTGTTCTAGTGATAGTGAGTGAGTTCTCACGAGATCTGATGGTTTTATAAATAATTGAATCACGAGGGCTGTTTCTCCATCCTGTTCTCGTGATAGTGAGTGAGTTCTCACGAGATCTGATGGTTTTATAAATAACTGAATCACGAGGGCTGTTTCTCCATCCTGTTCTCGTGATAGTGAGTGAGTTCTCACGAGATCTGATGGTTTTATAAGGGGCTTCCCCCTTTCCCGGACACTCATTCTCTTTCTTGCCATCTTGTGAAGAGGTACCTTCTGTAATAATTGTATGTTTCCTGAGGCCTCCCCAGCCATGAGGAGCTGTGAGACAATTAAACCTCTTTCCTTCATAAATTATCCAGTCTTGGGTATTTCTTCATAGCAGCGTGAGAACAGACTAATACACAGCCTTTGGTGTGGGTAGACATGCCTGTGCTGGGACAGCGCCATGAGGCCCCTTAATTTAACATCCCATTGCTCTGAATCCCTTGGTTGGGCCCCACAGAGCAGAGCACTCTGACTCCCTGGGCCTCATTGCACGGCCTCTCTCTCTCCTGTTCCTCCACTTTACACCCTGTGGACGCTTCCTGATGCCTCCCTCCTGGCATGAAGAGAGTTTGCAGCCCACAGGCTGTGACCTGGATGGAAACAGACTCAGTTCCCTTGGACAGAGGTGAGTGCAGCCTGTGGGAAGTGCTTGGGCAAAGATGAGGGGCTCAGGCTGGGAGGCTTGGGCAGGATGAGAAGTAAGACAGGAAGGGGTCTGTCTGGGAGGTTCCCTCACATAGAAGCCTGGGGCTGGAAGGACATTTTGGGGGCAGGGCAGAAGTGGTGAGACCATACAAGGAGGTGGTATCTGTCACAAGAAATGGGTGGAGGACAGAATTCAGGGGAGCAGGTGGAGGAAGAGGAGACCGCGGTGCTGACCGGAGTTGGGGAGAGGTGCTAGGAGGCCAGGAGAGTACTGTGCATGGGAGTCCTTGGAGAACTGGGGCCCACAGGGGGTTGGCTACAGGTCCAGAGGGCCCAGGGGCTTTTGACACTCAGCTGAATGGCATCTTCCCAAAATCCACGATCCCTTGGAACCTCAGATTCCTTATAAAACCATCAGATCTCATGAGAACTCACTCACTATCACAAGAACAGATATTATTTGGAAATAGGGGCTTTGCATATACCAATAAAGATAGAAATGAAGTCATGCTAGATTAGAGTAGGCCCTGAACCCAATGGAAGTGTCCTTATGAGAAACAGAAAAGGACACAGAAACACAGAGGAGAAGACCACATGAAGACGAAGGCAGAGATGGGGGTGAGACGTCTACACACCATGGAATGCCATGGACAGTGGGAGCCACCAGCAGCTGGGGAAAGGCAGGGGACAGATTCTTCCTCCGAGTCTCGGTTGGACTTCTGACCTTCTGGAGTGTGACAAAGTACATATCTAGTATTCTAAGGCCTCAGTTTATGGGAATTAGGGCAGCTCAGAAACCTAATCCAGTGGTCACTGACTGTCTTTGAGAAAGGGCTTTGGCTCCCGAGGCAGGAGCATTCGGTGATGGGTGGAGATGACCTGGAAATGGCAGGCAGAGGAGGGTTCTCAGGGACCTCAGTGGTGAGGAGAAGGGATGGGATGGGGCAGCAGCCTCGAAGTCAGGTGGAGAGAAGCAGAGAACTTTTAAGGAAAGGGACTGAGGCTGCTGGGGAGGGATCGTGGGGGAGATATCAGGAGCTGCCTTCAAAGCCAGGCCCTGGGGGGAGGGTGGTTGAGACCCCCTGCAGGACATGCGCTTAGACTGGGCACATCAGGAGGCCTCTCGTAGCCCTGATGCCTGCATGGCCTGGCACCGGCTGGAGCTCAGTGGGTGTTTGAAGAATGAGGAGAGGGCAGAGATAGAGTCAGGAAATGGGCAGAAGGTCTCTCACTTCCAGCTGAAAAGGCCACAGGTTTATTCTGGAAGATCTTAGAACTGAATCAGGAGCCAGCGCCCCAGGGCACTGAGCTGAGTGAGGATTCAGGAGGGCTTTTATGGCCTGGAGGACTGTCCCCTCCCATCCACATTGGTGGAGGCCATTAACTTTCAAACTGGGCTACACCAGAATCATCTTGGGGGCTTGTTTAAAATGCAGATGCCTGGGCCTTGCCCTGGGAGATCCTTATCTAGGAGGCCTGGAGTGGGGCCCAGGAATCTGGATTTTATCAAGCACATTCAACCGATCCTGACACAACAACTTTCAGATGGGACCTGGAGGAAGATGGGGCACATTCAGCCACTCTTGGGGTCGTTTGAATGTCATGCAAGTTTCTTTCCCATGTGAGCCTTGAGTCCTTACATTGCTGCTGGCTCCTGGAATCTCAGCCTCAAATCTGTGAGGTCATGTGTGTGGCTTTAAAAGCTCCTGCTGCCCTGTTCACCTTAGTGGTTCAGGGCAAGAGGTGGGGGATGCATTTCCGGGAATGCCTGGCCGTCCTGCAAACACGCAGAAGATGCAGGGTCAGAGGTGACTTTCTTTTCTTTTTAAATTTTGAAACAGGGTCTTGCTCTGCTGCTCAGGCTGAAGTGCAGTGGTACGATCACAGTTCACTGCAGCCTTGACCTCTCAGATCCACCTCAGCCTCCTGAGCAGCTAAGACCACAGGTGCACACCACCATGCCCAGCTAATTTTTGTATTTTTTGTAGCGATGGGGTCTCACTATATTGCCCAGGCTGGTGTTGATCTCCTGGGCTCAAGTCATCCTCCCACTTCGGCCTCCCAAAATATTGGGATTACAAGAGTGAGCCACTGTGCCTAGCCAGTGGGGACTTTCTTTACTTCTCCAAACATTTTGTAAAGATTGAAGATGGAAAGGTGGAAGGAGAGAGAGCCGGGCCGGGCACCACTCTGTACGGAGGCCTTTGTTTGACGACTGAAAATGTCGGAGGAGGAAGTCCTGTTGGAACTCTGAGAAGCCGTGTCAAGCACACACATTTTTCTTTGAGAAAGCGGCATGTGGCAGGGGCCTGTATTTAATAACACAATCCTCACACAAAAGGCAGGGGAGATGTGGATGGCTCCGTTGCCGGAGAGCGGTCTAATCCTGATAAATGCAGCATCATCCCTCCCGCAGTGAAAAGTCCCTGCGTTAGATTAAACATATCAATCCTGTGTGTTACCTTCTCTTGTCTGACAGCCGGCACCTGGACGGCCTCTGGGGACCTGCCTTCCACAGCCCTGTGTGGAAAGTACACGGCTCAGCCCCAGATTCCAGGTAATGTCCGTGCTCTGGCCCCAGGGAAGCAGTACCGAGGCTGGACACTGTCCCTGAGGCAAGGCTGGGCAGCTGCCCTGGGTTGGCAGTTAGTCACAGCTCTCCAAGAGCCTGTGATGCTTTGGAGGAAGAATGTGTGTTTTTGTAGCACATACTGTTCACGCCCCAACAGGCTGGTGCCCCATCCCTGAGCCTTCTCAGGGGTGGCCCAGCCGTCTCCTCTGGTACTGTGCAGAGATGGAGGCGAGAGAAGTAACACAGCCTGGACCGGAAAGGTAGACTGCTGTGTGTCGCTGCGGATTCAGGTGGCTCTGATCCCACCTGACAAGTCGACAAGAATGCACTTGACAACTGGTAGCCACTCACCTGGTACCAGGGCCTTGTGGACCTGCCCTAGCAGGGCTTGCTCACTGCCCCCCAGCGATTCTCAGTGCCTCCCCTCCCTGATGGTCCTGCCTGCCCCGAGCAGGGGCGTCCAATTCCAGAATCCCCCTCCGAGCCAGCCTCGCAGGGATTCAGGTGCCTTTGACTGAGGCCCTGCTTGCAAGGGAAGGATGGGTGGGGAGGAGATGGCAGGGGAGGTGCTGAGCAAGAGGTGGTGTCTGCAGGAGACAACCTCAGTCTGTCCCCCAGGAAGCCCTGGAGTGAGAATCAGGAGGAGGTGACCTGCCTTCATGTAAGGTGGCTCCCATCAGCCAAGGACAGTTCCTGGTCCAGGGCCAAAAGACTTCTGTCATGCTTGACTTCCGCATGGTCCAAGAGGCGAGGGCTGAGCTGGCTGGGCACCCTGCAGAACAGTGTGTGTGCTCACCCCATGGTGGCATCACGTGAATGGACCAGCGAGGAAGGAGCAGCCGGTAAGTTAGAGGCTTTGGTGAGACACCCACGTTCCAAAGGCAGGAGCTAAACCCTACAAAGACTCCAGGGCCGGGCCTGTCCGTGAAGATTTCAGGGATCCAGAGGTCTGGGGCATGCCAAGGCATCCCCTCCAAAATCAGAGATAGGTGAGGGCACCTCAAACCTCTTACCACTGAGAAAGGCGCACGAAGCTCGGTGGGCCTCTGTATTTGGAGGCGGCATCGTCCGTACTTGGAAAGCCTGTTCTGACCCAGCTATCAGGATGCAGAAGGCACAGGCTCTGAGCAGAGCCAGAGCAAGGCAGGTTTCTGCGGCAGGTCCAGGCTGTGCCGCGGGCCAGTGACCATGGTGAATTCATCTGAGATCTGTGGTGCTGGTCAACAGCCACTGCTCAGGAGCTTCCAATGCACTGCACTCCTCGTAACAGCTCCCTGCGAAGACCATCCCTCCCCACATAACCTAGATGAGGTTCACAGACACCCCCACCCATTTACCCAGGACAAGTCCAGACACAGCCCCTCTAAATCCCATTTATTTGCCTCACAGATGATTAGTAGAACCGTTTTGTCCCCACTGATAATTGGAACAAAATGCTTGTTAGTGAAACAGTTCTGCTTCTCTCCTGCCCCAGGCCCTGAACTCTGGCCCACCCTCAGCCTGAACCCACAGACGGCCATCTGGTCTGAAAGAAGGCTGGCCTCAGGGTCAAAAGTTCTCTGATCCACTGTCCCACTGAGCCACCTCCACCTTTTCTTCTCACTTCCCACACCAGTCCTTTCTAATCCCATAAAGAAAAGTCTCTTTCTGCCTAACTTTCGAGACGCTTTCAGGTCTCATGGTGGGAGCCTTCTCCTCACTGCAACAGCCCCTCCCCACTGCCATAGCTCCTCCCCCACTGTGACAGCCCCCCCCCACTGCAACAGCCCCTCCCCCACTGCAACAGCCCCTCCCCCACTGCAACAGCCCCTCCCCACTGCCATAGCTCCTCCCCCACTGTGACAGCCCCCCCCACTGCAACAGCCCCTCCCCCACTGCAAAAGCCCCTCCCCCACTGCAACAGCCCCTCCCCACTGCCATAGCTCCTCCCCCACTGTGACAGCCCCTCCCCCACTGCAACAGCCCCTCCCCCACTGCAAAAGCCCCTCCCCCACTGCAACAGCCCCTCCCCACTGCCATAGCTCCTCCCCCACTGTGACAGCCCCTCCCCCACTGCAACAGCCCCTCCCCCACTGCAACAGCCCCTCCCCCACTGTGACAGCTCCTCCCCTATTGCAATGGTTCCCACTCCCTATCGCAAGAATTATTCTGAATCCAGTCTCTCCTTAGAGAGTCCAGAGTTGTGCTTTTGTTTGAACGGAGCAGGTGCCATGAGAGTTCTGGGGAAGGGGTTGATGGTCTCTTCTGGGGGCCAGTGGTTCCCCTGCACTTGTGGACATCAAGGCTCTGAGAGCTCAGGTGTCTGCCCTAACGAGGCCCTGCCTGACCTGGGCGGTCTGTATTAGAGACAGTGTCTGGGATGGAGGGGATGGAATCACGGGGTCACTTCATCCACTCCATCCAACTAGAATGCATGGAATCTGGAACCTCTCTGCTTTCTGTGATGATCCTAAACATGAACACAGTGGATCATCCTCAAAGTGCAGCCCCTCGAGTCATCTTATTCATGGCAGAAACTGAGTCCAAATGGAAGACACCTAGAACAGCATTCTCCCTTCTTGAGTTAGCCCCGTCCGTCCAGGGTCTTAGTGAATCTTCACTAGCATTCAGGGGAACTGCCTTCTGCAGACCACAGCACAGCCCACTGGACTGCATCAGCTCATGTCTCTTTCAAGTTCCGTTTTCTCTTAGTCCACCGACTTCAGGCTGAAGTCACAAATCTTGCAGAGGTTTACGGCCCCGCCCGTCGCTCTGTTTGCAGCATCCCTGTGGGCTGGCAGGGGTGGCTCCGAAGGCCGAGGGGCTGAGGAGAGATGCTTCCTGAGCCTGAGGGAAGCTGGCCAGAGCCCCATGTAAGACGCTGCAGAGGCCATCTTGCTGGTGGAGTGGGCTGCCTGATGGACGACATCTCTGCAAGCCACAGCAAAACTCAGGCATGCTTTGAAATTGTTTCCAGGGGAATATTGGGAAACCAACTGAGGGCCTATTATCCGACAGCAGCCTGTGAGGCCTCACGTGATAATGGTCATTGTAACCCTCCCTTACAAAGGGGAAAGTGAAGGCAGACTCATCAAGCCCTCGCATGTGTCACGGGAATGAAACCTATCTCGCTTTTTCCCTTCTGCTCCTTTTGAAGGCTCCAGGTAACCCCACTTCTTCCAGGACGCCCTCCTTGGCCAGCTCAGCTTGTACACTCCTCCTTCAGATGCCAGCAGCAGGAGACGCCTGGGTAAAAATCTGGAGCACTGGGCCCCAGCCCTTCTTCTTGTCTTGGTTAAGGCAGACACAAGAAATAGGTCCACTTCCTCGATTTCGCACGCCCCTTCCCACCTACTGTGCCCAGCCCAGCGCTATCTGGGTTTGTAATGAGTGTTGGTCTCTAACTTGACCTTCTCTCATCTCTGCTGGAGCTTGTCAGGCAATATCCATGAGCATTTTCTGAGTGATTTTAGGGGTGGTTATTTGAAGGCACCGAGAATGTCAGGCTCAGATCTGTAGTAACCTGCCAGCCTTTAGTAATGTCACCTCCCATCCCACCCGGACACTCGCACCTTCCTCCCCGGACTCTCTGCTTGGTGCCGGCCTGGGGCTGTCAGAGGGGATCTACTCCTATTTTTTATTATTGTCATTTTCTGCAGACGGACTGAGCACTTCATAAACATTAACAATGACAAATCACCAGCCTCAGCGACACCACAATCACATAATGATAGTCATTACCCAGTGGCTGTGTGATGGGCCGAGCAGCATGGGCCGGCGGTCCACCGCGGCCAGACGCAGATGCTGGAACAACAGCCATGAGCAGGGAGAGGGCTGGAGCCCACCCGGGGAGGGAGGCCACGTTGGCGAGGGTCTCGGCCCTGCACTCTGAGGGGTGTAGGCGGCAGAAGGGAAACTCGAGGTCACTGTACGAGTTCCTGTGGCTGCCATATCACGTCACCACTAACTGGGTGACCTTAAAACAACAGAAACTTATTCTTTTGTGGTTCTGGAGACCTGAAGTTTGAGGTCATGGTGAAGGAAGGGTGGGCTCCTTCTGCTCTGGGGGAGACTTTGTCCTCGGCCTCCCAGGCTCTGGTGCTGCAGGCGGTCCTTGGCCCTCTTTGGCCGTCCTTGGCTTCTAGATGCATCGCCACAGGCTCTGCCTCCAACGGCACATGGCCATTTTTTCTGTACCTCTGTGTGTCTCTCCTCTCCTCACAAGGACACCAGTCACTGAACTAGGGCTCACTCTAATACACTAGGACCCTATCTTAACTTAATTAGATCTGCAAAGGCTTTATTTCCAAATAAGGTCACATTCACGGGCTTTAGATGGACATGGATTTGTGGGGGGACACTAGCTCACCACAGACACTGACTGATATGGTTTGGCTCTGTGTCCCCACCCAAATCTCATCTTGAATTGTAATTCTCATCTATCGAGGGAGAGACCTGCAATCCCCATGAGTCGAGGGAGGGAGGTGTTTGGATCATGAGGCGGTTTCCCCCATGCTGTTCTCCTGATAGTGAGTGAGTTCTCACAAGATCTGATGGTTTATTCAGGTTTGGAAGTTCCTCCTTCCTTCCTCTCTCCCCTGCTGCCTTGTGTAGAAGGTACTTGCTTCTCCTTCGCCTTCCACCATGATTGTAAGTTTCCTGAGGCCTCCCAGCCATGCAGAACTGTGAGCCAATTAAACTTATTTCCTTCACAGATTGCCCACTCACTCTCAGGGGAGTTCTTTATAGCAGTGTGAGAATGAACAAATACCCTGAGTCAAGATTTATCCCAGGCACTCTGGCTCCCAGGCCTGAACCTTCCCCAGGAGACCACATTGCCTCCCAGACACTCAGCTCACTCCGTTCACACACTGGCCAGATGCACTGAATGGTCTTCTCTGCTTTCCAAATGCTGGGGTGGACAGGGCTGAGGAAGGGGCCTGCCCTTGTCCTTGCCTGTGGTTGTCCTCCTCTGGGTTTGAGGAAGGAAGATGCAACCTGTTCCCACCAACGGTGCTGAGGAGCCTTTTCCTTTGAGAATCATGGCCAAGATAAGGAGCTGAGCCCAGAAAGCCAGGTCCAACCTGTAGGAAGGATAAATACATAGGCAGGCAAAGGAGCCAAGGATGGCCAGCCGTCATCAGACGCAGGAGCTCCTTGACCAAGAATCCAAGTCGGAAAGTCTGTCTCACAGCTGGGTAAATGACCAAGAGCTCCCAACAGCTAGGAGCTGGCCTAGGCTCTATGGGGTAGGCCTTGGTGTTCTGTTGATTAGAAATGGTTTAACAGTGTGTTAATATCTGACAAGGCCACCATGTCAGAGCACAGTCAAAAATGTTCAGTCCACAAAATAACGAATCCCCCTGACCTGACCAATATGAATGACAGCTAATTCCTTACCAATTGCAGCTTTGTCCTCATTCCATTGTTCTGGCCTTCTCCATACAAATTTTAAGATATCCAATTATTAAATTATCTCCACTTCTTGACAGCATCCAATCCAGGGCAAAGCCCCAAATTCCTCCCACAAACCACCTAATACAAGGTCAAAGCTCTAATCAGTTCTTTCAACCCCAAATCCCCTAATATAAGGTCAAATCTCTAATCAGGTTTTTCCTCCCCCAAATCACCTAATACAAGGTCAAAGTTCTAATCAATTATTTCCTCCCCCAAATTACCTAATACAAGGTCAAAGTTCTAATCAATTCTTTTCTCCCCCAAATCACCTAAAACAAGGTCAAATGTTTAATCAGTTCCATCCTCCCACAAATCACCTAATATAAGGTCAAATCTCTAATCATTCTTTCCTCCCCCAAATCACCTAATAGAAGGTCAAAACTCTAATCAGTTCTATCCTTCCGCAAGTTACCTAATACAAGGTCAAATATCTAATCAGTTCTTTCAACACACTCTTATGAAGACGCTCCATGGCTTTCCATGGTGTGGTCTCCTGTATTGCAATGAAACAGTAAACTTATCTCTGTTTGACATTAAAAGTGTGTTTTTGGAGGTTTTGGTGGCAGGATGTTGACACAGGAAAATAACTGTTGCTTCCAGTATAAGCATTGTCTGTGCCAGGTACTGAAAAAGTGCTTTGCATACACTGTCACATCCTCCTCCTCATCAAACTTTGGAGTACTTACTCTAAGAGGGGAAACTGAGGCACAGAGGAGACTGGTTTTTGGTTGTGCATATCTATGCCTGTGTGTGTATTTATATCCATATTCAGTTGTGCCCATCTGCACGTATACCTAGTTGCGTGCCTATTCCTGCATCTATATATGTATCTATATATTTATATCTATGTGCGTATCTAAATCTATACCTATGTGCGTATCTAAATCTATACTGGGTTGTGCGTGTCTATATCTATATTTATATCTGATTATGTATGAATACCTGTGCATTGATCTATATCTGTGTATTTTCAACTTTATCAGATGTTACAGAGGAGGGAACAGAGGCATGAAGATGTTGTATAACTCACCCAAGGCTGTCCTATAAGTCAGTTGTGGAGTTAGCTCTTGCATCCAGATAGCCTGACCCAGTGTTGACACTGGACCACAGTTCTGGACAACAGAGCACCTGTGTTTGTGTCCCCAGTGCCCTGAGCTGTGCCTGCACAAAGTAGGTGTTCACCAAATATACTTTTGGGATGAGTGAGTGCAGGCATGAATGAAAGAATCCACTGCTGTTGGAGGTGTAAATTGCTACAACCCTTAGGAGAGTAATTTGACAATATTCAGTAAAATTGGAAATACTCACATTCCACAGTTCATAACATCACTCCTGGGATATAACTAGAGAAATGTTCACACACCTGCAGAGAGACGCATAAAAGAGTATTCACTGCAGTACTGTTGTGCTAATGTGGGCTGGTGTGAAGTGGAGAGGAGTTTGGGGAAACACATGATGCATGTTCCCCAGTGGAGTGTCACACCGCAGTTTAAATGGATACATTTCATTGATATTTACCAACACGGATGGATCTCAGAATTAATAATATTGACATAAAAGCAAATTACAGGAGGGTAAATAACATAATGTTATTTATGTAAGCCTGTAAGTACTTCTAACAGTATCATATACAGATATATCTATGTGTGTGTGTGTCTGTGTGTGTGCGCGTTTGTGTGTGTGTAGAGAAAAACAAAGAGAAAAGAGAGAGGGAGAAAAAAGTTGGAAGTAGAGGGGGAGAGAGAGAGAGAGAGAGAGAGAATGATTCAAAACATGGACGGGAGGAAATTCCAATCTCAGGTGGGCCAGAGAGCTGGCACATAGAGAGCCAACTCTTTTTGCAATGTATTCATTTAAAAAATGGGTTTGAGACCAGCCTGACCAACATGGCAAAACCCCATCTCTACTAAAAATACAAAAATTAGTGAGACATGATGGCATGCACCTGTAATCCCAGCTACTCAGGAGTCTGAGGCAGGAGAATCACTTGAACCTGGGAGACAAAGGTTGCAGTGAGCCAAGATCGTGCCACTGCACTCCAGCCCGGAGACAGAGCAAGACTCCATCTCAAAAAAGAAAAAAAAAAAAAAGGGTCTGAAGTACACATAGCGACATGGGTCACACACAGGGTGCAGGTTGCAAGGTGTCTGTCTTTTTTATGTTTTCAAGTTTTTCATAACTAAAATTGTGTAAAAGAGGGAAAGAATGAATTAGAGTTTGCTTGACTAAGAGAAGAGGGAACAGTGTTCCCATTCATGCTGCTTCTGTAGGGGGCTGGGCAGTAGTCAGAGGAGAATGGGAAGGCACGTGGGGCCAGTCCCGGCCTGGAGACTGACTGCATTAAGGATTTTTATTTTATATGAAGTGAAATGATTTCTGAGCAGAAAGGGAAAGGGGATGATTTGCACTTTGTAACGTTCAGTCTCCTTCCAAGTGAAGACAGGTTACAAACTGTATTAGTGTTTGGTGGCTGCTGTGACAAATGGCCACACACGGGCTCAGAACGGAAGTTTATTCTCTCGAAGTTTTGGAGCCAGGATTTCAAATTCAAGGTGCTGCAGGTTTGCACTCTCTCCTAGGACTCTAGGGAAGGATTTCTCCTTGCTGCTTCCAGCTGCTGGTGGAGGGTAGCAACTCTTACTCTTCCTTGGATTGTAGCTGTGTCTCTCCGCTCTGCCTTCATCGTGCCATGGCCGTCTACCCTCTGCGTGCATCCGTGTCTGCATCTCTTTCATAGAATCATGCCAGTTTGAATGGTGATCATTAAAAAGTCAGGAAACAACAGATGTTGGCGAGGATGCGGAGAAATAGGAACGCTTTTACACGGTTGGTGGGTGTGTAAATTTGTTCAACCTTTGTGGAAGACAGTGTGGCGATTCCTCCAGGATCTAGAACCAGCAATACCATTTGGCCCAGCCATCCCATTACTGTATATATACCCAAAGGATATACATATATAAATCATGCTACCATAAAGACACATGCACATGTATGTTGATTTCAGCACTGTTCACAATAGCAAAGACTTGGAACCAACCCAAATGCCCATTGATGATAGACTGGATAAAGAAAATGTGGCACATATACACCATGGAATACTATGCAGCCATAAAAAAGATGAGTTCATGTCCTTTGCAGGAACATGGATGAAGCTGGAAAACATCATTCTCAGCAAACTAACACAGGAACAGAAAACCAAACACCGCATGTTCTCACTCATAAGTGGGAGTTGAACAATGAGAACATATTAGACACACGGAGGGAAACATCACACACTGGGCCCTGCCGGGGGGTGGGGGACTCAGGAAGAGAGAGCATTAGGAAAAATACCTAATGTGGATGGTGGGTTGATGGGTGCAGCAAACCACTATGGCACATGTCTACCTATGTAAGAAACGTGCACGTTCTGCACATGTATCCCAGAACTTAAAGTATTTAAAAAAAGGAGATCTATAGTTTAAAAAAATAGCAATCAATAAGTTTAATCAATTAAAAAGTAAATATTCTCTTAATTTAACAGAAAAAAAAAAAAAAGAATGACACCAGCCACTGCATTTAGGGCCCATCCTAATGGATGATATAACCACATCTTAACTAATTACATCTCCAAAGATGCTATTTCCAAATAAACTCACATGGTAAGGTTCCAGGTGGGCATGAATCTGGGAAGACACCCTTCAACCCCATACACAGGAATCAGAGGGGAAGCAGGAGAGCAGCTCCTGGGTTGTCAGCGTCCAGGAGAGCTGACGGAACCTCAGAGCAGAGCGGCAGTGGAGCTCTGGTGGAGCCAGAAGTGGGGATTCTAGAAGTATTTGGAAGTGGTTTGACCACCACTCAGCGATGGACTGGATGTGAGGGAAGAAGAGGCATCCGCATGAGTGGAGATCATGGAGAGTTGACCCGAGGGCAGTGGTCCAGGCAGTAAGTACCTCTTCTCCTGGGGTGAGGAACACAGGCGAGACCACCCGGAAAGGCAGGGCCAAGTGGCGCTCTGAGGACCCCTCCCTCCAACCTGCATCTCCAGGCAGCATCTCACGGTGGAGTTGGGTCTTTACTGCGTCCTGCCTGAGGTCCAAGGAAGAGCTTGGTTGCCTCTGGGATTGTTTCTAGAACCACGTTTTCATGGCAAGTGTTCAAGGGTGATGTGAAGCCTGGCCTTCCTCTGCTGGCTTGGAAAATAGGAGTCTGTGTCAACTGTCGGGGCTGGGAGTCACAATTAGGGGCCCACACACCCACCCAAAATAGCCCTGGGAAGTGGTAGGTGGGGCCCGGAAGGCAGCGGCAGGAGGCTTGGAAGTGAAGCCTGTTATTGACACAAATGAGCAGCTACACCCAAGAGGCAAATGCACAGCTGAGGCCAGAGCAGCCAGGCAGAGGGTGGGGGGCGAATTGCCCTTGAGGAGCAATTCCGGCAGGGACGGAGGAGATGCGGGCTTTATGGGGTCACCTCTAGCGAGTAAGGAAGAGGGAACCAGAGTGCTTCTGAGGAGTCCTGCTGGCAGGTGGCCCTGTCCCTGCACCCAGCGTTCTAAGCCACCCCAGTCACTGCTCACTCAGTCCCAGAGTTAGACTGTCTTGGCTTCAACGGATGGGAACACCATGGGGACTGACTGAAGCCAGGAAGGGGCTGTACTGACTCACATATGAGTGCGGCTGGATTTGGGCTCAAACCAAGTCAACCCACGGGCCTGGTCCTCTGCTTTCTGTGACAGCCTCACTGGCGTCAGGCTCGCTCCCGCATCTGGAGCAGCCCTGGGGACCAAAGGGCTCTTTTTCCTCCACAGCTCAAGCTGCATCCCAGGGTTGATGGGCACCAGCTTGGTTCAGGGTGATGTGGGTGGATGCGGTGTGTCTGTTGGGTCAGGTGGTGGTGTCTCCCTGTGACTTACTTAGAGAGGGATCAGGGCCAACCCACCATCAAGTGTTTCTGGAGGCAGGGCCAGGGGCTGCCAAGCCAGCAGAAATCACAGCTGTTGGTTACGTGTGCACATCTTTTCCCGGAGACGGAAATCCCTCTGGATGTTTCAATGGAAATCATTTAATATTAAAAAATAGTTAACTAGGGGCTGGGCATGGTGACTTATGCCTGTAATCCCAGCACTTTAGGAGGCCGAGGTGGGCGGATCACCTGAGGTCAGGAGTTCGAGACCAGCCTGACCAATGTGGAGAAACCCCGTCTCTACTAAAAATACAAAATGAGCCGGGCGTGGTGGCGCATGCCTGCCTGTAATCCCAGCTACTCGGGAGGCTGAGGCAGGAGAATTGCTTGAACCTGGGAGACGGAGGTTGTGGTGAGCTGAGATCATGCCTTTGTACTCCAGCCTGGGCAACAAGAGTGAAACTCTGTCTCAAAAAAGAAAGAGAAAAATACAGTTAACTAGGTACAAACACTGTTCCTCAGTAACAGGAAGGAAACAGAGAAGGCAGTGATGCGGAAGCTGCTCGCATCCCCGGGGCTGGGGAAACGCAGGGAAGAGGCTGGACTAATTCAGGCCGGGCCTTGGAAAAGGGTCCAGGCTCCGAGACGCAGCCCCCCGCTGCTGCCAGCCCTGCTGTGGACCTGCGGGGATGGCTCTGCAGGGTGAGAAAAGCTGCAGCCTGGTTGACCTCCTGCTGTCGGGGAAAGGAAGGGCTGCGGAGTGAGACTGGAAGGAAGGGGGAGCATCCAGGCAGGAGCCTCCCGTCCCCGCTTGGTCCAGAGCCCATCGACCCATCATCAGAGCTTCTGGGAGCTGCAAGTGTGGCAGGGCAGGGGTGGGGGGTTTGGCCTGGTGTTTGCTGCGTCCGGTGTTACTCTCCCGTGCAGGTCTGCTTTCCAGACCTGCCCTCTCAGCACCGAGGGGAGTGCTGGCCCCGCGCATCCCTCCTGTCGACTCTGTCCCTGTGTCTCCTCTGCTACCGATTTCATTCCTTCTACTTCTAGGCTTCAGCCAGCCTGAGTGTCCCACCTGCTTCCCTCCACCTCGCCCCTCTTCTGATGGGAGCCAAGCCAGCCAGCAGCTACTGCTCGACAAGCCCAGCATCCTCAGGGCCTCAGCCTCATTAGGTTTGTTTCCTGCTTATGTTGGTCCCTCTTGGAAGGAGTCGCTGGGGTGCTCTTCACCACAGAGCCAGTCAGGGCCCCAGCCTGAGGGAGGCTCCGCCACCTCCAGCACGTGGTCTCCAGGTTTAGCACATGGGTTTGCTAAAGACACACTAACAAAGTAGCCCAAACAGGGGGACCCAGAGCCGGATGAATGCATCCCCTCACAGTTCTGAGGTCTGAAATCAAGGTGTCTGCAGAGCTGGTTCCTGTTGAGGGTTGAAAAGGACAATCTCTTCCAGCATCTCTCCTAGCTTTGGGGTGTGTGTGTGTGTATACATGTATATATATGTGTGCATGTGCATATGTGTCCACATGTGTACATGTGTGCACCTGTGTTGTGTGCACGTACATATCCATATATGTGTGCAATGCACATGTGTGTGCTTGTGTCTGTGTGAATATGTACATGTGTGTACATATGCGTGTGTGTGTGTGCATTTGTGATGCGTGTGCACAGGTGCCTGCAAATGCTTCTCCTCCCAGCTCAGGGGCCTTGGTCTGTCATGCTGGCTGCCAGTGGCTGACTGTAACAGCAGCCAGCTCTGCAGTCAGCACAGAAGAGGGGAAGAGGGTCCTGCCAGCCCAGTGAGGAAGGGCAGGTCTCTGCTTCCATCATTTTGGAGAGGACCTCACACATCGAGTCTGGCTGCTGAGTGACCAGGAGGGATGTGACATCCTGGAGTGGTGTCACTCGTGGGCACCTTAGATACTGGCAGCCCTGAAGTGGCAAGGGCACCTGTTCTTCTTGAGCTCCCTGGAGTTTGGAGGAAGGCCAGCAAGAGGACACTTACATCCACAGAGTCACGTCTGCCTCACAAGCTACAGGTAGACCCTGGGCTGTCAGCACCTCGGAGAAAGCTCTCCACACAAGCCCACTTCCCATGGACAAGGCTGATCCTTTGCTCTTGGATCTGAGTGCAATATACCAGCATTTATTATTCCAGGCATTGGCTGGTGCCAGGGGCGCTCACTGCTAACCCTACCCACCTGCCGGTGTGTCGGGGTTAACGACCTCAGAGCCAAGAGGCGGCTCAGTTCTGGACATTTTCACTGGCAGAGTTTAGGCAGCAGGCACCTCTTGCACTCTTGCTCCATGGAGGAGGGCTACGGAGGCCTAGTACAGGCCCACCAGGAACTGAAGTCCACCGATGATGGTGCAGATAATAACATCCATGTGCGAAGCAGCCGCCAGCCCAGTGGCTAAGAGTGTGGTCTCAGGAGCCAGGCTGCCTGGGCTCCCATCCTGGGGCCACCACGAGACAGCTGTGTGACTCTTGGCAGTAACTTCACATCTCTGTGCTCAGTTTCCTCCTTCTGACATGGGGACACCTACGTTCTGGGAATGGTACAATATTCGATGAGTTAGTCACCCTAATGTTCTCATAACAGTGGCTAATGCACATAAGCACTCTATAAATGTGGGCTACTATTCCTAATAGTTGATATTTATCAAGATTTTATTGTATACCAGGCACTCAGTGAAGCATTTTACATTTGTTTTATCATGTGATCCTCAGAGCAAATCTATGAGGTCCATGCTGGTCGGTGTCCAGCCTCAGGGCTGTGCTGGGCCCCAGTCTCTCCTCGGCGATTTGTAGCCCCAGAGCTGCCTGTAAAACCCCACAGTCTGCTGTCTGGTGACCACATAAGAGTGCCGTGGTTCTGTGCCCGGCGAGCACAGGGATGCTGAGCAGAAGGTGCTGGGCTGGGGCCTCCGAGCCATGGTGCCGTGGCGTGCTTTCCAGCAATGGCATCCTCCAGAGGGGGAAACTGAGGCTCAGCACACTGGAAGAGCTTGCCCATGGCGGCCCCAAAGCCAGGAGGTGGCAGGGCTGGGATGTGAACACAGGCGTGAGTCTGTATGACACCGACGCACCTGGGCTTCAGCCACAGCACTGCTCCCCTGCCCACCTTGCCTGGCATCCCTGGCCCAGCACTCAGATGGTTACTAGGCCACCGTCACACCTTGGGATGTTGGCTGGAGGGAGAGTAAGTGGGAGATGAGTACAGAGAGGGTAAAGTTCTCTCAGCATGCTTGGTGCTAGCCCTAGTTCATTCAAACACGGATGGAGATAACGGCCATTTCCTCAACACAATCGCCGTGGAAGTTCTAGGCAAGGGGCCTAGGTATGCGGTGCTGAATGAGATTTAGAAATAAAATCTTATCAGAAGAGGCAAAATCCTTCTAAAACGCCCCCAAGCAGAATTGATCCGCGAGGCAGCTTTCAGAGACCGCTTAGTGAAGAGCTGCTTCCTCGCTTTCCTAAAGATAAGCAGGTGTGTGCTGACAGGATGCGCTCCCAGGAAAGGCACAGGGCAAGGGCCACCTGGCCGCATGGGCACATCCCTTCCCACTGCAGCTCAGGAAGGGAACTAGGCAGGACTTCAAGGAGTTGATGGAGAAACAACCACATGGCCAGGGGCTCATGCCAAAGGGGCATGGAGCCTGACACGGGCCAGGTGCTCACTAAGTGTGTGCTACAGGGTCTGGTGTGGGCAGGGGCTCACCGGGTGTACACTACAGAGCCCGGTGTGGGCAGGGGCTCACCGGGTGTACACTACAGAGCCCGGTGTGGGCAGGGGCTCATTGGGTGTGAACTGAAAGGATGGGCAAGGTCAGGGACTTCTCTCATCCGGCAGACTCTGCACTCTCTGAGCCTCGGAGTCACCGTGTGTAGCCCCCACCCCATGGCTCGTCACCCTCCTGCGACAGCATGGCCTCCCTCGCTCTGAGGCGCTCAGGCCTCCTGGGCCTGTGGCTCTGCCTCCTGCATGTGACAGATGAGTTGGCATTTACTCTTCACCCCATTTCAGTGCAGTTTACCTTCTTGCAGAGTCAAAAGGAGCAACATGAGGGTACCCTGAAATGAAGCAAAAGCAGCTCAACTCTGAGAAATCACAGCGGCGTGGCTGGCTGTGAGTGGCAGGGCTTCATCTGGTGTCGCAAACCTCCTGGGATCTGCTAAATTGCCTCTTTCTCACGACATTGCATCTTCTTTTGAGCAGAGGGCCGGGGATCTCTCTTTCTCAGTTTACCCCCTGGGTTGCTCAGGTCCTTCTGCCTGAGCCCCCTGACCCTGCAGCCTCACAGAGCTGCCCCTTGTGTCTCCTGTATCCTATGGGGGGTGCAACCCACCCCCTTCATTTGCCCCTGCAGCCCAGGGGCCCTGCACACAGCCATAGCCACGTGCTGCCCGGGAAGCAAGAGTCCATTGAAGGTCACCTTGCCCAGCCTCCCGTCCTTCCGGGGAAAAGCCTGTCTGGCTGTTATTGCCCCAGTTTATGAGTCTGGCCTGCTTTTAAATATCTCCCCAGTGGATCGACTCAGGACGGGTGCATTTTGCAGAGGGAGACAGGAAGAGCCTGCATGGCACAACAGTGTTACAGCCCTTGGGGAATCTGCCCTTGTGGTGAGGAGGCCACAGGAGCATCGGTGGATGGTGCTGGAGGCGGTGGGGCCAGTGCCAGGTGTGAGCAGTGACTGCTTGGGAAGAACTAAAGATGTGAGCCAGGAGTCCGGATGCAGAACGAGGCCTCTGACCAGTGGCCAGCATGGAGCCCTCTGGCTTCCCCGGAGATCCCTGCTGACCCTGTCCACCCGGGGAGGCCTCCTTCCCGCCCCTCCTCCCCTCGGGCACTCAGGAGCGCATTTCTTCTCAGGGCGGTCACCTCTGCTGCCACCAAGGACACTGACCTGCAGGGCAAATGCTGTAGCAGAAGCTCCTGGCACACTCCAGGCACGGTTGCCCCTTCTCTGGGTCCTCATGCAGACAATTCAGCTCTTGAGGAGGGAGGGAGAGAAAGAGAGAGAGAGACAGAGAGAGAATGAGGGAGAGAGGGAGGGAGAGAGAGAGCGAGAGACTGAGAGAGAATGAGGGAGAGAGAGACACAGAGAGAGAGAGGCCGAGAGAGAATGGGGGGGGGGAGAGAGAGAGAGAGAGACCGAGAGAGAATGAGGGAGGGAGAGAGAGAGACCGGGAGAAAGAGGGAGAGAGAGAGAGTGAGAAAGAGAGAAAGAAAATGGGAGAGAATGGGAGAGAATGAGGGACTCCAGGGGAAAAGCATCTCCCTTCTGGCTCCCCCATGGACTAAGAGCTCCTTCCACTCAATGAAACCTTGCACTCATTCTCCCAGCTCACGTGGGATCCAATTCTTCCGGTACACCAAGGCAAGAATCCGGGACACAGGAAGCCCCCTGTCCTTGTGAGAAGGTAGAGGGTCAAACTGAGCCGATGAACACAAGACTATAGACGGCAAACTCAAAGAGCGCCCTGGAACTCTGGGGCTTCCGGAGCTGTAAACATCCACCCTAGACACTGCCGGGGGTCCGAGCCCCACAGCTTGCTTGTCTGCGTGCTCCCCTAGAGCTCTGAGCAGTGGGGCACCAAACAAGCGAGCCCCACCCCCATCACACGCCCTGCGAGGGGGAGCAGGGAACCTCTCCCATTTCAGTACATTGCTATAATTGTTCTGTTTCAGCATTCGTCATTGTTAATCTCTTGCTGTGTGTAATTTGTCAATTGAACTGTCTCATAGGTGGGTACACGTAAGAAAAAAATGTAGTGTATGTAGGGTTTGCTACCGTCTGTGGTCTCAGGCACCCACTGGAGGTCTTGAAAGGCATTCCCCACAGATAGGGGGGACTCCTGCTTCACTAAGGTCATCATTGCTGCTGGCGAGTACAGTGTCCTAAACTGTCTGTCAGGAGAGCCATGAGATCAGCCGAAGTGCCCGGTGTGGACAGCCTCCTGGTGCTCTGCGGTAGGGGAAGCATGCTTTCTGCAGGTCAGAACTTCACTTGTTTGGAAAAACACGGCTCTCAGAATCACGGGGGGAAATGCTCTCAGTGTACCACAAGCCGCCAGTGCCCGAGACACACACGAGTCGCAGCGTGGATTATTCCGGGCTCCCGAACGACACAGCAAATCATGGTGGTATTTTCCTCAGCTTCTGCCAAGGGTAATTAGGCGGTAATTAGGTGGGGCTCTGGTCACGGGTTTTTATGAGTAAATCATATTGGATCACCACGTGAAAGGCCACGAGAGGCCTGGGGTGAATGGGTTCATTATTACCGGGAAATCGAAACAATTGTAATAACAATAAATCTAAGATATATGTTACATCCTTAAAAACACAGACATAGCAATGATTAATCTGCTAACGCGTTGGGAGAGCTCAGTAGGGAGGGAGTAGATGGGGAAACTGAGGCTGGAGTTAGCAAAACTCCTTTCTCTGTCTTTTCTCTCTGGGAGGGTTGGAATCTTGACGCAGGGTCTCCCTAGAATGTTTCTTAATCACAGCAGATAGCAGTGACAGGGACAGGAAGAGCCGGCTGGCAAAAGTGGAGTGGGCTTGGGGAGCAGGACTTGGTGCCCTGGGCCAGTGCCATGCGGGACGACGGAGCGGTCCCCTGCCTGGACACACAGTTTTCATCCTGCCTGCAGCACGAACAGATGCTTCTCATGGAGTGCAGTGGAATAGCAATAAGGAAATCATCAACATTTTGTGTGACTAAAAAGAGTCACAAAATTAACTTGCATTTATGTCATTATTTTTTAAAAACGATAGTGGCCAACATGGCATAGCTCTTATTAAGTGCTGAGCACATTTCTGTGAGCTTTATGGAAAGCAGCTATAATGGGAGGAACAATGTGACTCCAAAGGTCTATGTCCACCCAGAGCTTCTGGAGGTCACCGTATTTGGAAATTGGGTTTTTACAGATGTAACTGGTTAAGATGTGATTAGACTGGATTAGAGTGGATCCTAATCCAATGACAGAAGAGAATAGGGAAGACACAGAGGGAGAAGGCCCCATGAAGACAGAGGCAGAGGCTGGAGTGCTGCATCTGCAGACCAAGCAACACCAGGGACTCTGCCCACAGCACTGGAGGCTGTAGGAGGTAGGAAACATTCTTCCCTAGAACTTCCCGAGAAAAGGTGGCCTGCTGACACCTGGATCTCAGGCTTCTGACCTCCAGAACTGGGAGAGGATCCATTTCCATGATTTTCAGCCACCCACTTAGTGGTGCTTTGTAGGAATCTAAGAGGGGAACACTCGACTTTCGCCACTGCCCTGGAAGGAAGGTGCTGTTATTTTCCCTGAATGTGCTTTTGTGTTCTTCATCCTGTTAGACACCTGCTGGATTCTGTGGGCACAGCCTGATGGGTATTTATGACTTCATCTGAAAATGGGACCGACCAGACTGAGAGAGGTTGAGGGGTTGGCCCCAGGGCACACAGCTTGACTCAGTACAGAGACTGCTTTGGAAGGAGACCCTTGTGGATCCTCCCACCCCTACCCCATGTAGCGAAGCTCTCTTACTGGTGAGTGCCCTCATCCTCGAAGAACCTAGGTAGGGAAGAACCTGCTGAATGTGGCTTTGCTTTCAGTAGGATTATTCAAGCAGCTCAAAATTGCCTGATGGTAACTGACAGTTTATATTGTGGAGGTTGTTAGTATAATTTACTTCAAGGCATGTAGGGAGGAATCTATGGGGGGATGGTCAGCTGCTCCCTCTTCTTCCTGCAGTGCTTGAGCAGCACCCACCTCACCAGGGGGTAAACTTTGCTGCAAAGCCTGTGATTGTCATTAAAATAGCATTGTGTATTTAGCAATAACACCAGGCCTTTGTTCAAACGGGAATGTTGCAAAAAAAAAAAAAAAAAAGAAAAAAAAAAAGAGAAAAAGAAAGAAAGAAAGGAAAGAATGCACCACCGTGTGTGGACTCAGGAAATGGAGAGATTCGTTGGATAATCTGTGAGGAGCATTCTTAGCCTCTAACCAAAGACACACTAAAACGCAAGGATTCAGAGGAGAGGAAAAACTGTTAATTCTCAGGTTAGATTCTGTCCTCACAGGCAACCTGTCAGGGCAGCTTGTCACATAGGGTTGAGGCAGATGGGGGACTAGGGGGTGGGTGTCTGGGTCTGAGGAATGTGTTTGGAGGAGGGTGGGTGCCGCTGGAGGGGCTGGGGCAACTCCTTGGACGCCTTCATGCCAGGCTGCAGCAGAGCCTAGCTCAGGACCCAGAGGGAAGGGTTTTACTAAGCGCTGTCTCCCTGGCTGGCTCAGCCTGGGTGCAGACCAACAAGAGCTGATGGAAAGGTCTTTCAGGATTGCACCAAAGATTCTCCAGTGCTGTTGGCTTCCCCCAACTCCCTCCATTTTTGGCCCATTTCCACTGTTCCTCAAATGGCCAGACAGTTCCAGGTGGCCTCCCATCTACCTGGGCACTCTCCTGCCTGCCCTACCTGTCGCACACTGGCCTTGCCTCCACCAGTGGCTAAAATGAGGCGCAGAACAACTTTTCCTGACTCTGGGGTACTTACAACATACTCCAAAGACCTCACCGCTGTCTGCAAAGTTCACCAGCCCAGCTTCAGGGACCAGCAGCACCAGCACACTGGGAGTGGGTGAAAAATGCAGGTGCCCAGGCCCCATCCAGCCCTGCTGAGTGAGAACCTGCATTTCCGCAAGGTCCTAGAGGCTCCTGCACGCTGGTGTTTGAGGAACCCTTGCACCATGCCTGCCCCTCTGCTGTGACGACCCACGCACCTCCTGCAAGCCACACTGGTCCCAGTTTCTGAAATAGAAATGCTCCATAAACGTTGAATAAATGATAGAATAACAGGATTCTTCACTTCTGTTCTCAGACACACACTCAAACGAAGTGCGTGGAGGTCGGATTCCATCAGGACCAGAATTGGGGCCATTGTCTTGTCCCATGGCGGTCAGGGCAGGCGGCTGCAGCTATGAAGGGCTCCCCACAAAGCCCAGTCCCCACCCCCGATCCCGGCACTGCAGCCCACAGACGCTAGCCTTCCTTTCTGTTTAATCCCAGCCTGGGCTCATTTAGCTGTTTTGTGTAATTGGATTAATCATGTGGGCTTAGCCCAGTCTACTCAGACCAACTTCGTCAGAGCTCAGGGTCAATTTTAAGTAATTACATTTCCCCAACTTCATTTCCCATGGACTTTTCAATAGGATTTCTCCACCCAGTTCTGGGAGTTGTAGTGTGGTGTGTTAAAGGATCACTCAGCAGGGGGCCCCTCTCCCTGTGGGAGCTGGTCTGGGTCTCCTCAAAGGTCTCAGGTCACAGTGCCCCCAGAATGAGCCCTGGGGTTCTGGCTCACAGGAACTGGCTCTCTCATCCCCGGCCACTGGGCCATGGCTTCTGCCTGCTTTGTGTCCTCAAGGCTAATTCTGCGAGCAAAACCTGCTCTGTGTGCCCCTCTTTTCTGAGGCTCCGGGCTGGGATGGGTGCCCCCCGCCCCTCAGTGCCTGCTCTCAGTCTGCACTGACACTCGAATGCCCACTCCTCCAGTGGATTGAATGGCAGCCCCATGTTCTAACCCCAGAACCTGTGAGGGGGATCTTAGTTAAAGAAGGAGTCTTTCCAGATATAAGCTAAGGGTATTGAAATGAGACCATCCCAGATTCTCAAATGGGCCCTAAATCTCATGACAAGTGTCCTTCTAGGATACAGAAGAGAAGAAGACACAGAGAAGGGAGAGAGATGGCCGTGTGGAGACAGAGACCAAGATGGGGTGATGCGGCCATCAGCCAAGGGTCATCGACCACCAACAGGAGTTGGAAGAGGCAGAAGGATCCACCGCTAGAGCCTCTGGAGGGAGTGTGGTCCTGCCCACACCTTGATTTCAGACTTCCGGCCTCCGGAACAGTGAGAGAATAAGTAAGTGCATGTCACTGTAAGCCACCGAGGTCGTGGCACTCTGTTATGGCAGCCTGGGTCACGAATACGTCCTCTGATGATGACCACAGGCTCTGTGGGGCTCTAATCTGTGTGTGCCTTGCTAAGGTCAAAGTCACAGTCAACGGGCGGGCATTTGGAGAGAGAGGTTCCAGGCACAGCTGGCAGAGAGGGAGAGGGACATGAAGGAGTGGGGAGCCCCCTAGTCACCCCCAAAGTTACATGGCAGGGCAGAGAAACCCCCAGTGCAGAGAAGAAAAGATTTGAATAAAGGCAACTGTGTGCCCACCTTTGGGTCATCTTGCAGAGATGTCCCCAGCTGGCCCTGGGCTCAGACCCAGCAGCATTTTGGGAATGAGAAAGGGCACCCTGGACAGGGCCTTGTGAAAACACAAACATCTTTCCTGCCATGAGGGGCAGCCCCGGCTTCCTTCCCTGTGGGCTGAGCCCTGCCCACACGTGACTTTCACCTGGCACAAGGGTGGCTTGAATGCCACTGGGAAATCACCTCGGGAAATTGTCGCTCTTCCCTGAGTTGGGAACAACACAGAGCCCCGCACAGTGCTCAGCGGAGATCACAATGTGGGCTATTCCCGGGCTCTGCCGGCCTTTGAGTCTTGTATTGATTTTGCTGGGGCTTGCAGTCCAGAGGTTGTGCTGGGTGACATCTGAGTCCTCTTGCCGGAAGGTTTTGGAAGCCCTTTAGGTCCTCACTCTGTGAACTTAATCCAAGCTGTCTCCGCAAAACTCTCCCCTCTGGGACAGAGCGGGTCAGTCGGAGGCTGCGGGGTGTGTTGTCTTTCTGTGATTTTGTTTTCCCTTCGAGGATGAGCTCATGGGACTGCACAAATTCCAGGGTCATCGTAGGGATTTAGCACTTCCAAGTTAGTCCAAAATGTGACACTGGGGGACGCTCCAGTCCCTTTCAGGACATGCTTGAGCAGTCGCCTCCAACTCCCAGCGAGACTCAGTGGGGCAGCCAGCCCGGGACGATGGCCACTCACACCTTGCTGTCCTGCACCGGGAAGGAAGAGACTCGGGTCCTGGTTCGGGTTGGACATGGATGCGAAGTGCATACTATTTCTGCGATTTTAGCTTGGATCGCCACCCTGGTATTTATGCTGCTCTTTAAATTAATCTTCTCTTAATTCATCAGCATAATATGGGCATAGACTAGAAAAGAAAGAGATCTGTCTGAACTCTGTTTCCCAGCAGGCTTCAAGAGACAAGGATCCCACCTCCCTTCCCCAGGCCAGGGCAGGAGTCTCGGTTGTCCTGGAAGGTCTCACACTTGTTCCCACCTGTCAGCCACTGGAGTCTGCTGTTCTCTCTTCCAGAGCCATTCCTTTGGACTAAGCACCTGGCCTCCCCTCCAAGCCATCCTTTTGAAAGCTGTTAATGTTACTAGTGATCCATGTTCATTGAAGAAAATTAGGTAAGGCCCTGTTAAATGTAAATATTTTACCTGGGATGTCTGCCATGTGAACACATTTTTATCCATTATCTCCCTAATGAGGAATCATTCATTTGATTAAATAGCTGCCCGCGGCTGGGCCAATGAATTTTACTGAGTGTAAGTAACATTTATGGGTTTCTTTCCACAGCCTGGGAGCTAACAGGGTTGTGTGAGACAATATCTGTGACTGCTGCTTGTCTCCTTTCTTCTTTAATGATAGATTCCCCCAAATTTTAGCTGGACATAGGAAGACCCAGAATAAAGCCTACATTTTCTAGCCTCTTTTGCTGCTGTATGTGGCCACAGCAGCCCATGGACTACAAGTAGATGTGGGATGTGCAGCTTTGAGAAGTGACTTTAAAGGGAGAGAAGCATTCCCTTCCCTGCTAGCTGGGATGCGGATGTGATGCCTGGAGCTAGAGCAGCCATTTTGGACCATGAGGTCATACTGGGAGAGGAGACCATGTACAGCAGAGCAACAAGAGGCAAGGAGTTGTGGCCTGTGGCATTTCACATAGCAGGGCCACTGAACGGCCCTGGAGAAAGAGCAATGAGCGTGGTCTTGTCTAAGACTCTGCTACTTTGGATTTTTCCATCAGGTGCAGCTGGAATACCTCCTGATGAATAGCCCTAAACCTAACTAGCCCAACATCATAGAAATCCCCAGGTGCCCAACTTTGGAGGCCATTTGCTAAATTGTGAGTGTCTTCAGTACTCAGCACCACACTGGTGCACAGTAAGCCCTCTGTGAATAGTTTTTGGATTAATGAGTGAATAAAACCAATTTGGTTTGGATCTGTGTCCCTGCCTAAGTCTTATGTCAAACTGTCATCCCCAGTATTTGGGGTAGGGCCTGGTGAGAGGTGATTGGATCCTGGTGCGGGAGTCCTTCATGAATGGTTTAGCACCATTCAGTTGGTGCTGTTCTCATGATAGTGAGTGATGTCTCAAAAGATCTGGTTGTTTATTACCAGGTATATACCCACAGGATTATAATCATGCTACTAAAAAGACACATGCACATGTATGTTTATTGCGGCACTGTTTACAATAGCAAAGACTTGGAACCAACCCAAATGTCCATCAATGATAGACTGGATTGAGAAAATGTGGCACATATACACCACAGAATACTATGCAGCCATAAAAAAGGACGAGTTTGTGTCCTTTGCAGGGACATGGATGAAGCTGGAAACCATCATTCTCAGCAAACTATCACAAGGACAGAAAACCAAACACTGTATATTCTCACTCATAGGTGGGAATTGAACAATGAGATCACTTTGACCCAGAGCAGGGAACACACCCTGGGCCTGTCAGGGAGTGGGGATCTGGGGGAGGGAGTGCATTAAGAGAAATACCTAATGAGAAGGATGAGTTGATGGGTGCAGCAAACCAATATGGCACATGTATACCTACGTATCAAACCTGCATTTTGTGCACATGTACCCTAGAACTTAAGAGTATTTTTAAAAAGTGTAGTTCCTCCCGCCTCTCTCTCTTCCTCCTGCTCTGGCCATGTAAAGTGCCTGCTCCCCCTTCACTTTCTGCCATGATTGTAAGTTTTCTGAGGCCTCCCCAGAAGCCTGCAGAACTGTGAGCCAATTAAACCTCAGTTTCTTTATAAATTACCCAGTCTCAGGTATTTTTTTATAGCAGTGTGAGAATGGACCAATACAGAAACAAATGTCAGAAATTTTAGTCTAGCCACCAAACTCTCTTTTTTAGCTGTATTATTTTTGAACTTGTATATATGTAGGTAATATATACATATACATGTTATACAAAGCTGGGTCCTTTTGAACAACTTTCTGGCTCATAGACAATGACATTGTGGTCCCAAGAATTGATGATGGCACGGCCTGCTAGGGGCAGTGTAGGGTCAGGATCTGTCCCCAAGGCTGAGGGAATGCTCTGTTCCCCTGGCCATGTGCCTCCCCCTGGCTGCCGGAGAGCAGTGGTGTTTCCCTGGCCTGATGCTGTCGGAGCTGTCCCTGGAGTTCCTCCTGGCCCTTGTCAGCTGTCTCTCCTGACCTGCCTCCGACTGGTCATCGAATTGACTTCTTCTCTCCCTCTATTCCAGGAGCCCTTATCTCTGGCTGTTTCCTGAAGCACCAAAGAAAGGAACAAGATGGGGCAGGGACGAGATGCTGGAGCCACATGGTGACCTGGGCAGTGTGCGGGCTGCAGAGAGACTTCAGGGCCGTCTGGGACCAGGAGCCCTGAGTCGGTGGGAAGATGCAGAAGCAGAGAAGACAGCTATGACAGGAACCGAGGCACCCCCTGCTTTGCTACTACTCCACTCTCTCAGATTGTCCCATGGAGCTCAGTGGCCCACTCTTCTGGCCCCACCCAGGTGGGCATGCCACTGTGACCAGCAAAGGCCCCAGGGCCCAGGTGTTACGGTGCAGCAGGGCGCAGGTGTTACAGTGCAGCAGGACCCAGGTGTTACAGTGCCCCAGGACCCAGGTGTTACGGTGCAGCAGGGCCCAGGTGTTACGGTGCAGCAGGACCCAGGTGTTAAGGTGCAGTAGGACCCAGGTGTTACGGTGCCCCAGGACCCAGGTGTTGTGGTGCAGCAGGGCCCAGGTATTACGGTGCAGTAGGACCCAGGTGTTAAGGTGCAGTAGGACCCAGGTGTTATGGTGCCCCAGGATCCAGGTGTTACGGTGCAGTAGGACCCAGGTGTTACGGTGCAGTAGGACCCAGGTGTTACGGTGCAGTAGGACCCAGGTGTTACGGTGCAGCAGGGCCCAGGTGTTATGGTGCCCCAGGACCCAGGTGTTGTGGTGCAGCAGGGCCCAGGTATTACGGTGCCCCAGGACACAGGTGTTACGGTGCAGCAGGACCCAGGTGTTATGGTGCCCCAGGATCCAGGTGTTACGGTGCAGCAGGGCCCAGGTGTTACAGTGCCCCAGGACCCAGGTGTTATGGTGCAGCAGGACCCAGGTGTTACAGTGCAGCAGGTGCCCCAGGACCCAGGTGTTACGGTGCAGCAGGGCCCAGGTGTTACAGTGCAGCAGGACCCAGGTGTTATGGTGCAGCAGGGCCCAGGTGTTACAGTGCAGCAGGGCGCAGGTGTTACAGTGCAGCAGGACCCAGGTGTTACAGTGCCCCAGGACCCAGGTGTTACGGTGCAGCAGGGCCCAGGTGTTACGGTGCAGCAGGACCCAGGTGTTAAGGTGCAGTAGGACCCAGGTGTTACAGTGCCCCAGGACCCAGGTGTTGTGGTGCAGCAGGGCCCAGGTATTACGGTGCCCCAGGACACAGGTGTTACGGTGCAGCAGGACCCAGGTGTTACGGTGCAGCAGGACCCAGGTGTTATGGTGCAGCAGGACCCAGGTGTTACGGTGCAGCAGGTGCCCCAGGACCCAGGTGTTACGGTGCAGCAGGGCCCAGGTGTTACGGTGCCCCAGGACCCAGGCGTTATGGTGCAGCAGGACCCAGGTGTTACCGTGCAGCAGGGCCCAGGTGTTACGGTGCAGCAGGACCCAGGTGTTATGGTGCAGCAGAGCGCAGGTGTTATGGTGCAGCAGGACCCAGGTGTTACGGTGCAGCAGGACCCAGGTGTTACGGTGCAGCAGAGCGCAGGTGTTATGGTGCAGCAGGTCCCAGGTGTTACGGTGCAGCAGGACCCAGGTGTTACAGTGCAGCAGAGCACAGGTGTTATGGTGCAGCAGGACCCAGGTGTTACGGTGCAGCAGGACCCAGGTGTTACGGTGCAGCAGGGCGCAGGTGTTACGGTGCAGCAGGACCCAGGTGTTATGGGCAGCAGGGCGCAGGTGTTATGGTGCCCCAGGACCCAGGTGTTATGGTGCAGCAGGGCCCAGGTGTTACGGTGCCCCAGGATCCAGGTGTTACGGTGCAGCAGGACCCAGGTGTTACGGTGCAGCAGAGCGCAGGTGTTATGGTGCAGCAGGACCCAGGTGTTACGGTGCAGCAGGACCCAGGTGTTACGGTGCAGCAGGTCCCAGGTGTTCTAGTGCAGCAGGACCCAGCTGTTACGGTGCAGCAGGACCCAGGTGTTACAGTGCAGCAGAGCACAGGTGTTACGGTGCAGCAGGACCCAGGTGTTACGGTGCAGCAGGGCGCAGGTGTTACGGTGCAGCAGGACCCAGGTGTTACGGTGCAGCAGGACCCAGGTGTTATGGGCAGCAGGGCGCAGGTGTTATGGTGCCCCAGGACCCAGGTGTTATGGTGCCCCAGGACCCAGGTGTTATGGTGCAGCAGGACCCAGGTGTTACGGTGCAGCAGGACCCAGGTGTTATGGTGCAGCAGGATCCGGGTGTTATGGTGCAGCAGAGCACAGGTGTTATGGTGCCCCAGGACCCAGGTGTTATGGTGCAGCAGGACCCAGGTGTTACGGTGCAGCAGGACCGGCAGATGAGAGATCCAGAGGGCTTCTTTGCTGGTGGGGGTGGAATTGGGCTGAGGCCATAGAGGAGGGGGCTATGGAATGTTTGTGTAGCCCAAATGCATATGTTGAAATGTAACCCTCAATGTGAGGCATCTGGAGGTGGGTCCTGGGGAGGGAATAGGGTTAGCTGAGGTCCTGAGGGTGGGGTTCCCTCAATGGGGCAAGTGCCCTTACAGAAGAGGACGCCTGAGCCCTGGCTCCGTCCAACAAGTGAAGCCGCAGTGAGAGGACACCCTCTGGAATCCAGGAAACAGTCGTCACCAGACGCCACACATCTGCCTGCACCTTGACCTTGGATTTCCAGACTGCACAACTGTGAGAAGGTGTATTTCTGTTGTGTAAGCTCCCCAGTCTATGGCGTTTTGTTGTGGGAGCCTGAGCAGACTAACACATTGGAGGACCCAGAGACAGCAATCGGTGGAGAGTATCCAGGCAGAGGCACCCCTGCAGCAGAGGGATCGGGGCAGGGGCCCGCACGGAGGGCCTGAGGAAAGGAAGACGCTCGCTAGGCCCAGCCTGCAGGGACACGGGTGAAAGGGCTCAATGTGAGCAGGGACAGAGCATGGTGGTTGGAGCGCATTATGGGATATGTGTAGAGTGAGGATTTCACACAGGTGCAGGTGAATGAGGTCCTCCGCAGGTGGGCTTGGGAGCTGTACTTTAAAAAACTTAGGTTAGATAGTGTCCCCCTGAAATTCGTAGGTTGAAGTCCTAACACCCAGGTCCCATGAATGTGACCTTATTTGGAAATAGGGTCTTGATAGACACGATAAAGTTAGGATGAGGCCAAGAGAGTGGGCCCTAATCTAGTGGGACTGGGGTCTTCATACAAAGGGGAGGTTTGGTCACACACACACACACACAGGAAGAGAGCCACGTGAAGACAAAGGTAGGGACTGAAGGGACGCTTCTATAATCCAAGGAGTACCAAAGATTGCTGGCAGCCACCAGGAGCTGCGAGAGGCATGGAACAGATGCTTCCTCTGAGCCTCCAGCAGCTGAGACCTTGCTCTTGGATTTCTGATTTCTGGTCTCCAGACTGAAAGCACGCATCGCTGTTGGTGAAACCTCAGCCCTGGCGCTTTGCTGCAGCAGCCCCTGGATTCTCATATGGGACACTCGGCAGATTCCAGCCTGGGAACCCGGAGAGCTCTGGGCACCATCAAAGCGTTCTGGAAAGCGTCAGCCTTTCTCCACTGTCCCCAGTCTCCAGGAAGACTTTAGCTCCACAGCGAATCCACAGTCCTGTGAATGACATGACACAGTGGGACTCTGCCCTAGACCGGCGAGAGGGGCCAGCTGGCCCTGTGTGTCCTTGTCCCCTACCTCCAACGGCTGCTGGGGTCACCTGCAGGATCTCTGTGTGGGACGCTCCTGTTACATGGCTTGTCTTGTCCTGGGCACATGAGACACCACCTGAACACCTCCTGGACAGACAGCACATCTTCTTTTGTATCCTTCAGGCATATGGTGTTGTGTAAGGACGACAGGTCTGTGGAGACATCATGAACTCCTCTCCATGGTCGATGCAGCTGTCCACAGCTTGGGATGCCGCTCACCGCGGCGGCTAACAGATGGCCGGGGAGAGGCAGGCGCGGGGAATCAAGCTTCGGTGCTGAAAGTGTGGCTGAGGCCTCATGTTCCCTTTCATGCTGACGCTGATCTGAACGTAGCCGGGGAGAGCTGCTCAGGCTATGGCTGCTGTGAACTGGGTCCCGCAACAATCCTCCAGAAAGAAAGGCTGCAGGGAGGACCATGTGGGAGCTGGGAGAGGGGTAAAGGGCTGGTGCCTCAAGGCCAGGACTGGCCCACTTTGCAGGTGAGGTTTGGGTTTGCAGACATTTCCAAGCAGGCTTTCAGCGGCATCCCCCTCGGAACTTGTCCCCAGCCACTGGCTGCTGGCACGTGGATGCACATATACCCAAGAAGAGAACCCAGCAAGATTCTGTCTCCTTCCAGCTAGAAGTGGATCTGCAGTTCTTGGCCGCATTGTGCCACGGAAACTCAGAAGCCTGGCTGGGAGAACTGGCAGAGCTTCAGGCCAGGCCAAGGAATGTGTCGGCCTATGACACTACCATGATGGCAGGCTCATGCCCAGGAATCTGCATGCCCAGATATGGGTTTCTGAGGTGCCACTCCGGCCTTGCCACGGTGGGGAAGAATTTAAAGAGAAAATCAGAGACCTGTTGGGCTATGATAAGGGTACAGGGGTGAGGTGATGGTACCTTGTGCCTGGGGAGGGTGGAGACAGGGGACAAGAAGATAACTATTTACAAGGCTAAACCTGAAGTTCCTGGGGATGGTTGTGGGGGGACCAGGGGAAGATGAGGGTGGCCCCTGGCTTCTGACTGAGTTCCCTGGTAGGCAGGGAGAAGGAAAGAGAGATGGGACCTGTGAGGATGGCAGAACCAATGCTGCTTGCCCCTGCAGTTTCTCTGACATCAAATTCCTCCTTCCATCCAGGGTCAGCTGAGGATGGCTGTGTCCCTCAGGCGGCTTCCCAGAGGGACCAGGGAGGGCTGTGAGCCTCCCCCACTGTGTTATCCGGGAGAATGAAGGTGCTGAAGAACTTACCTGTTCTTCCGGGGGTTATCTAGGGATGTTCCAGAGACCTCAGACACCAAGAGCTGTTATCTGGAGGAAGCAGGCCTGCCTCATGGAACCCAGGGAAAGCTCCACCAAAGAATGCAAGTGGGTAAAAAGATGCAGACAGAGGGGCTGTTGGGTCTCTGTGGGGTTCAGGGAAGGCTTCCTGGAGGAGGCGATCCCCCCAACTCACTGTTGATGGGTGTGTATGATTCAGAAAGGAAGGAAGAGCTGTTCATGCAGATGGAACATCGTGAGCAAATGATACAGTGTGTGTGCTGGGGGTGGGGTGATGATGAGATGAGAGACGGTGCCTGTCCCCACGCCCCCACCCCCACATGTAATTCTAAGTGCCCTTTGTACAGGAAAGGGCTTCTGAGTGTATTTCAGAGGCCATCCCCTAGTGGGCTCAGAGTTCCTAAACCCCACGCCTTCCCAGGGTTGAACATCGATTGCTGGGGGCCCTTCCTCTTTGGGGAGCCTGAGACACCCCTCCATTGCTTGGGGATAATAGCTTTTTCTTTTTTACTTTTCCTCAGCTGCTAAAGGCTGCTAACTATATCTTCTTCTATCACCGTAATCAAAAATGAACTTTAAGCAACTTTCTTTCAGAGTAATTTATTTAGCCTTTCAGACAAGCTAATTTACAGAGGAGCAAATGTCATAGGTACATCATGGACTCCTTGTCTCTGTTCTTGGAAGGCTGGTCTCAGAGAGTGGTGGGTTTATAAGCAGGTACATAGAGGTCAGTGGGGGTGACAGAAGAGGGTGAATGGAATGCTGTCTGGGAGAATGGAGAGAAGGGAGGATGAATTTTGGGGTCTGGCTGCATGTTATTGTTTCAAGACATCTCACTTTTCCTCTCAGATGGTAAAGGCAGGCTCAGAGAGGAAGGCAGGGAGATTTCTGAAAATTCAAACCCATAAAAGCAAAAAGAGCCTAATTCAGGGCTTTTGGTGTTTCTAGAACATTTTATTAAAGTCAGGAAGGAAAATCTCCTGCCTCCCTGGAATCCCTTGGAACAAAGGAGCCGGGTGGTAGGTCTTGGTGCCCAGTTATTCATTCATTCAATCATTTCTTTTTCCCAGCAGGCATTTCCTGGCAACTTACAAGCAGCAGCTTCATGTGGTGGTGTGAGATGCGGCTTGGTCCCTGAATGCATGGCCTTGGGCAAGGCAGCCTGTGAGCCTCGGTTTCCTTATTTTTTAAATTAGTGAATGGGTTGGTAAACATTTTTTGAGTTAATTGCTTCACATGGACCAACATCTTGAAATACTTACAGCAAATCTGTGAAGTAAGCACTATTATTTCCCCCATTTGATAGGTGAGGAAATTGAGGAAGAACAAGGTTAAATAACTTACACCTCAAGCCACAGAGGGGTAATTCGACATATCCACACAGCTTGATTCCAGAGTTTAGGCATATCATCTGTCAGCTAGTGGAACATTATTTATAAAATTAGGGCAATAATGCCCACTTCAGAGATGTGTGGGTGTGTTACATGGGGGCGAGGGGCAGATTATAGGAGACGATGTGTGTAAAGTACCCAGCACATGGCCTAGAAGAGTCAATAGCTGATGAATGGTGGTGATGCTGATGTGATGATGATGGTGATGGGATGATGTTGGTGATAAAGGTGACGATAACGGTGACGATGATGATAATGGTGATGTCAGTGATGATGGCAATGGAAGTGGTGACTATGATGATGATGATAAGGATGGTCATTATGACAAAAGTATTGTAGCAATGATGGTGATGTGATGATGATAAAGGTGATGATAATGGTGATGATGATAATGGTGATGTCAGTGATGATGATGGTGATGATAGTGATGGTGATTATGATGATTATAATCATAATCATTATGACAAAAGTATTGTGGTGATGATGGTGACGTGATGGTGGCAATGATAATGGTGAGGATGGTGAGAATGATAATGATAACAGCAGTGTTGTGATGAAGATTATAGTGATGATGGTGATGGTGTTGATGGTGATGATGATGGTGTCATGGTGAAGATTAGGATGGAGATGGTGATGATGATGGGGATGATAATGTGATGAAGATTATAGTGATGATGGTGATGATGGTGATGACGGTGATGGTGGTGATGGTGTTGATGGTGGTGATGAAGATGGGGATGGTGATGATAGTGTCATGGTGAAGATTAGGATGGTGATGGTGATGATGATAGGGATGATGATAATGTGATGAAGATTATAGTGATGGTGGTGATGACGGTGATGGTGGTGATGGTGGTGATGATGGTGTCATGGTGAAGATTAGGATGGCGATGGTGATGATGATGGGGATGATGATAATGTGATGATTATAGTGATGGTGGTGATGATGGTGATGGTGGTGATGGTGGTGATGATGGTGTCGTGGTGAAGATTAGGATGGCGATGGTGATGATGATGGGGATGATAATGTGATGAAGATTATAGTGAAGATGGTGATGATGGTGATGATGGTGCTGATGGTAATGGTGGTGATGGTGGTGATGGTGATGTCATGGTGAAGATTAGGATGGCGATGGTGATGGTGATGATGATGGGGATGATAATGTGATGAAGATTATAGTGATGATGGTGATGATGGTGATGATGGTGATGGTGGTGATGATGGGGATGGTGATGATAGTTGTCGTGGTGAAGATTAGGATGGCGATGGTGATGATGATGGTGATGATGGTGATGACAGTGATGGTGGTGATGATGGGGATGGTGATGATGGTGTTATGGTGAAGATTAGGATGGCTGTGGTGATGGTGATGATGATGATGATGATGATAACAGTAGTGTTGGGATGAAGATTATAGCAATGATGGGGATGGTGATGATGATAATGTTTGGTGAATATTATGACGGTGATGGTGATGTTGGTGATGATAATTTATCACTATATGCGGGGAGGTGCCTAATCTTCTGGTAACTGCCCAGGATGCGTAAATGGAAAGTACAACCCCTGATCACAAGGACATAAAGCCTAGTGAAAAGAAAGAAAACTCAATGTCCACAAAGTCTATTGCAATAAATGCATGACAGAGAAAGACAGTTTGCGCCACATTGGTGACCATGAATGTGAAGATAAGTTGTGAGATTGGGATATGTGCTGGAAGTAAAACCAGCGATGTGTGTCGATGAACCGGATATAAGGCAGAGTTTTTCAACTTTGGAACTACTAATGTTTGGGGCTGGATTATTCTTTATTTTGAGAAGTGGTCTTTTGCATTGTGGAATGCTTAGCAGCATTTCTGGCCTCCACAAGCTAGATAACAGTAGCATTCCCTCCCCAGTTATGACAACCAAAATTGTCTCCAGATCTTGCCTAATGTTCCCTGGGGGGCAAAATTACCCCAGTTGAGAACCATTAATGTACAAAAAGAAGAGAATTGGGGATGGTTCTCAGGCCTTTGGCTTGAGGAACAGGGTGCTCAGTGATGCCATTTGCTGGAAGGGAATTTTTGTCTCTTTTATTTATGAGAGTGTCTCAGCACCTAGAACAGTGCCTGGCCCGTAGCAGGTACTCAATGGGTATTTGTTGAGTGAAAGAATTGAGTGGGGAAAATGGTGGAATAATAGTTGTGTGTGGGGGGAGAGTGGAAATAGATGGTGTTGCTTTAGACAAAGTGAGTTTGAGATTGACTGAGTGTCCCACTGCAAATACTGAGCTGTGAGTTGAGTATATGAGACTTCACGGGAGAAGTCAGGAGATAAATCTGGGGATCATCAACACATGCATGACATTGACAGCTGTGGGACCATCTGAGGTCTCCTGGGGCAAGAGGGTAGACATTGAAGGGAAGAGAGCCTGGGAAAGAGCTCTGGAGTAGTCAGACACTTAGAATTCAGGGACACAATGAGCAATGTGCTTGGGAGACTGAAAAGGAATGGCCAGGGAGGCCAAGAATGGACAAGGACAGGGGGATATCATAGGAGTCCAGAGAATAAAGTGTTGGATGGAAAGAATGGACCACCCCTTTGATTGCTGCTGAGAGAACAAGTTGATGAAATTAGAGAAATGGCCATTGGAATTGGTAACATGGAGCTCAGGTGACTTGGACAGAAGTTAATTTAATAAAACGGTGAGGAGAGCAGGCTATTTGGAATGAGTTCAAGAGACTTCAGGCAGTGAGGCACTGGAGAGGGCCTGTGAAGTTTTACTGTAAAAATTCTCAAAAAGTGGGGTAGTAAGTAGAGACAAATGTAGGATGTAAAAGAAAAAATAATATTTAGACACTTGTTAAAACAGCAAGGAAGACTTCACTGAAGGCTATTGCAATGGGGGAGAGAGACTGAGCTCAACCCTGAGTACAACAGGAATGAATGGGGATTTATAGCCAACAAAGAGAGTGAAGGGGGTCAGTGGATAGAAAATTACTAAGAGGAGACATCAGGGTGAGGGGATTCTGGTTAAACTGGATGAACAGGATTTTTGCTGAAGGCAAGGCAAGGACTTTGATTGGATATCAAGGGTGAGGGGATTCTCTCCAAACTGACTTAGCAGGATTCTTGCTAAAGGCAGGCCAAGGTTAAGAAGAGGGCTCAGGGCAACCTGGCTAAAGTTTGATCAAGGAAGAAGACCTTGTCAGGGGTCATGGGCAGGTTTTTAAAGAAGGGAGATATGGAGCATTTGGTATGCTGATGGGGGTAGCCCTGTGAAAAGAGGTCTGCCACCCTGGTGCTAACCTCAGTGGGAAGGATGGCAAGGCAGGTCAGAACCTGGCACCAGGCTTTGGACTGTTGCTCTAGCCTGTTCCAGAGGCCATAAAGCTGTTGGCTGTTCACAAGGGAAGCCGCAGATGGGCTCTGCTCCCTGCTAATCTCCTCATCATAAATTTGGCTTTTAGGACAAGCTGCACTAATTACCACATTGCTCTGCCTTGGCTGTCTGTGAGGCTGTGGCAGGGCTGCTGGTGGGTTTACTAATCCAGAACAATAAATTGACCGCTGACATGGTGGCACTGGGCCCAAACAAGAAGACACAGCCTCCCGCACTTTGTCTGTAAAGTCCCTGCACCCTTCCTCCTTCCAGATCGACAGGCCTTACCTGTTTTCTTCTCTGGACACGGGGGGAGTGGCTGCAGCCAAAAGATAGCTCTTCATTCACCTCTGGGTAAGGAGAGGAAGGCCTTACGTGACCTTCCTCATCAGTCAGCCCGACACTTGCAGAATCAACAGTCACAAGATCGAATTGATCCAAAGGTTGAATTGTACTTTTGACAAAGGCTCCAATTAAAATGTGCAATTGGAAGGCTGCTCCTCCGGTGTCAGCAGTGAGTGTAGCCTTGGTGAGGTGTCTGGCACGTGATCAATGCTCTATATACATTTGCTGCTGTTTCTATTTTTGTTTTGGTTGTTTCTGTGAGTCCATCACCTGACTCCAGTGGTATGAGATGGGTCATTTGTCAGCACAGTTCCCTAATATTCTGCTAATATCTCATTCACCTTTTCCTAGGATTCTAGAGGCCATGGTTAAGGGCAATGAGGGAGCCATGGGGTTTGTGGAAAAGGATCAAGCAAGAAGAGGTGTCTGGGGAAAACTAGTCTAATGGCAGAGGTCAGGATGGGTTCATGCAGGAAGGAAGGGAAGCAGGGGGCTCATCTCCTTCACTTCTTGTCTGGCCATTAAGAAATAATAATAAAGTGATGCTTTGTAGAGACCTCTCTGTATCTGAGCAGTCCTACTACAGAGGGGACCATATCAAGAGTGGATGTGAGATGAGGATGTCACCATGTCCTTTGTGACACATACACTAGACCCAGTTCAGCAGCACTGCTCCCACTTGCCATCCATCCACCCACTTGCTCATCCAACTGCCCCAACTACCCCCATCCACCCACCCCCATATCCACCCATCTACCTACCCGTCCACTCATTCACCTGTGTACCCACCCATAAACCCATCCGTCTATTCATCCATTTACACATCATATGCCCACTCATTAACTCATGCACCCACCTACCAACCCACTCATCTATTCATCCATCCACTCATCCATCCACCCACCAACCCATGTGTCTATCTATCCATCTACCCACTCATCAACTCATGCACCCACACACAATCCTATTAGTTCATTCATCCATCTACCCATATATTCATTCACTTGCCCATCCATCTACCTCAACCGCCCTTCCATCTACCCAATCCCATATCCACTCATCTATTCACCTATCCACCCATTCACCCATGCACCCACCCACAAACCCATCCATCTATCCATCCATCCATCCATTCACCCATCCACCCACCTATCAATCCATGCACTCACCTACCAACACATCCATCCATCCATCCATCTACTCATCCATCCACCCATCCGCCCACCCATCCACTCATCCACCCACCCACCAACTCATGTGTATCTATTCATCTACCCACCCATCCACTCATGCGCCCACCTACCAACCCATGCATATTAGTTTATTCTCACATTGCTGTAAAAATACCTGAGACTGGGAAATTTACAAAGAAACAAAGAAAAGAGGTTTAATTGGCTCACAGCTCCACAGGCTGTACAGGTTGCATGGCTAGGGAGGCCTCAGGAAACTTTCAATCATGACGGAAGGCAAAGAGGAAGCAGGCACATCTTACACAGCTAGGGCAGGAGGATAAGAGAGGAGGGAAGGTGCTACACACTTTTAAACAACGAGACCTTGAGATAACTCACTCATTATCATGAGAATGGCACCAAAGGGGAAATCTGCCCTATGATCCAATCACCTCCCACCAGGCCCCACCTCCAATATTGGGGATTACAATCTGACATGAGATTTTGGCAGGGACACAGACCCAAACTATATCACCATTCATCTATCTATCCATCTACCCACCCACCAACTCATGCACCCACACCCAAAAACCCATCTATCCATACATTTACCCATCCATCTACCTCAACCACCCTTTCACCCATCCACACCCCCCAACCCATCCATTCAATCATCTACCCATCTAATCATTCACTCATCCTCTACCAACCCGTCTACACACCTATCTGCCCTCCCATCTACCTATCAGACTATTCATGTATCTATTTATCCATTCATTCATCCATCCATCCACCCCCCAGTTATCCATTTGGCAATGATTGTTGAGCCCATTCTCTGTGCAAGGCAGAACAGAAATGGTAAGCCACCTTCTTTCTCATGAAGCATTCACTTATACTCAAAGGATCACAGCAATGTGCAAAAGCCAAACCAGAAGTATGCACGATGAATTATTCTAACCCTGGGGGGGAGGTGATTGTATCTGGGGAAGTCAAGAAAGGCTCCTTGGAGGAAATTTAACCTTGAACAGAGCATGGCAATTAGCCAGGCCGAGGCAGGGTAGAAACATTTACAAATATAGTGGGGCAAGGAGCCCAGGGTTATGGGGACAGGAGAAGTTGCAGATGTTTGACTGCATCGCTGGACCACCGGGTTTGTGTGAGTTTGCTGGAGTAGTGAGCTGGAAAATCACATCTCAAAGGACACTGCTGAGTTATGTCATTGTGTCTGGATTTAATCCTGAAGGCAAAGGGAGCCACTGGTTAATTTCACAAAGAGTATGTCATGATCTATCTTGTGTTGTGAAAGATTATCTGGAGAGCTGAGATCTCTGCATTATCAGGACCAGAACTGGAAGTGAGAGGTGGGGGGTAGTCAACCAAATGAGAAGATCAAGTTCTGCAGCCATTGTTGAAATCAAAATAGTCATCATCATTGTCACTGTCATCATGTTCCCCATGTGCCAGGTACTGTCCTACATGCTGGGCATGAGCTCCCTCATGGGGTTACACTGCAGCAAGTAGCAGGGTCAGAGAGGATTCCAGGTCCCTTAGATGCCAAGTTCCATGATCTGTACCTGTCACTATATGACCCCAGGGTCCAAGATGTGGGCATGAGGAGCCACGTGGACTGGGAACATCTTGGGAGGACTCAGCGGCTTCCTCCAACCCGGGAGTCCTCAGGAGTGCCCGTCGCATCCCAGCCTGTATGGAGAACTCCCTTCTTTCCTTCTAATGACAATGGTTGTCCTCAAGGGAGCCTACCCATCTGAAAGCAATGACTCACCTGGAGTCAAACTGCCTGGAGACACGGCCGAGCAGACACTTCAGGGTCCCTGGACTGTTTTGAATTTACAGTCACTTTTCATTTTCCCGAGCAGAGTCAGGGCTGCTTTGCTCAGAAGCATAAACTTCGAGCCCCGCTGCCCATCGCAAAAGGAGAGTTGAGGATTGATGACCAGCCCAGGAGAGAATGAGGACAAAGGAGTAAAATGCGAACACTCAGCTAAACTAGTCCCTGCCCAGGCAGCCAGACCAGACAAAGCTGTCGATTCAGGTGCCCAGGGTGCCTGGAAACACCTGGATTCTCCCGATTTTATTCAGAAGCCAAATGCATTTGCCTACAGAGAACAAAAATAAATT
This sequence comes from Macaca nemestrina, assembly GCF_043159975.1. Classification (NCBI taxonomy): domain Eukaryota; kingdom Metazoa; phylum Chordata; class Mammalia; order Primates; family Cercopithecidae; genus Macaca; species Macaca nemestrina. The sequence goes on along the minus strand of NC_092125.1, from coordinate 229,752,903 downwards.
TTTCTTCTGGTAAAGGGGGAAATTGGCAAGTGCCAAGCGAAAACACATTTTCTCTTTCCCTGAACTCGATTGGATGATACTGTGAACAGGCAAAAGGAGCTAACAGGCCTCCTGGCCCCAGAACTGCATCCAGGTGGGAGCTGTTGAGGCCTCAGCTATAAAGGGAGATGGGAGGAGAGGAGGATGAGTCTCTTCCCGTGACCTTGAGAGGTCACGATGCCAGGGCTGGAGGCATTGTAAGTAACTCTGGCTTGCCACAACATTTCCAGATGTTAATGAATATTTCAGGAGTGATTGTGAAATTTGCTAAGCAAAATTTATTTCCCTTTGCTCTAACTTTAGAAATGAATGTCCCGCGTCTCAGCAGGACTGGCCCTGCTGTGCCATGCTGACTGTACTGCGAATCCACAGACTTTCCACTGAGTGGTAGCTAATCTGAGTGTAGTCATATAATGTCCATCACTCAGCAATCTCCCTTCTGAGAATCTATTCTGCTGAAATGATCATAGATGCAAATAAAGTTTTGTGTGCAAATCCATTAATAGCATCGTTACTTAAAATAAGGAACAAGTGGAAAAACCTAATAATTAGAGGAAACATTGATTGTGGCTCATTGACGTGATGTATTATTGTGCAGCTGCATGAACAATGTTTTGAATAATTTTTAAAAATCACAATAAAAAAACATTTTCCCAACATGATACCTAGTAAAAAGAACATATGGTCAAGCATGGTGGCTCATGCCTGTAATTCCAGCACTTTGGGAGGCTGAGGCTGGCAGATCCCTTGAGCCCAGGAGTTTGAGACGAACCTCAGCAACATAGGGAGAACGTCTCTCTACAATTTTTTTAAAAAATTAGCCAGATGTTGTAGTGCATGCCCATGGTTACCACTACTCAGGAAGCCAAGGTGGGAGGATAGCTTGAGCCTTAGAGGTCAAGGCTGCAGTGAACTGTGATACTCCAGCCTGCAGTGAGCTGCTGTACTCCAGCCTGAGCAACAGAGCAACCTGTTTCAAAAAGAAGAGGAGGAAGAAGAAGAAGAAGAAGAAGAAGAAGAAGAAGAAGAAGAAGAAGAAGAAGAAGAAGGAGGAGGAGGAGGAGGAGGAGGAGGAGGAGGAGGAGGAGGAGGAGGAGGAAGAAGAAGAAGAAGAAGAAGAAGAAGAAGAGGAGGAAGAAGAAGAAGGAGAAGAAGGAGAAAGAAGGAGGAGGGGGAGGAGGAGGAAGGGGAGGAGGAGGGGGAGGAGGAGGGGGAAGGGGAGGAGGGGGAGGAGGAGGAGGATATACAAATGATCTATACTGAATATTACATGTAAACACCATGTTGGTTGTCTTTGTGTGGGTTGATGAGAAGTTTGAGCTTCATCCCTAATCTTTACAGCATTTTTCAAATTTCCTTAAGAGATTGTGTATTGATTTTATGGTCCAAAGCACAATGTTGTGGAAACAGGATAGGTCAGTGTTGTACAATTTTCCTTCTTGAGTTCTCCTTTCTCCTGTCTTTTCTCCCTATCCCTTTGATGGGGTTGGAAACAATGTCACACATTAAAGTAATAATATTTTGGAATCGATGTTATAACCTTTCGCCCCCAATTCTCCTAACAATCTGTGGTCAATTTCTCTTCTCCCCACATTCTCTCTTCTCTGACTGTCATTAGCTGTGGGACCTCCAGGATCTGGGCTCAGGGGGTCTGTCAGCATTCACCTTGAGTAGTCAGATGGTCAAAATGCAGCATAAGGGCTGGCTTTGGGGCCCTGACCAATGATGCTGAATTTTCCAAACTAAAGGAAGATAAGAAAGATGACAGTACCGTCAGCACCCAGCTGAAACTGGTGAACTGGCATTTCCTGTCTGTGTGTGTCTCTGTGAGAATCCCGTGCTCATCTGTGGCTTCCTAACTTGGGGAGACAGACTTGCTTTATGGGTAGCTTTCTCTTCAGAAAGAGTCTTCGGTGCTTCTGTGTATCCACTGCAATACTTTGCAAAACAAAATACACAGACTGGGCATGGTAAACAATAAAATTGTGTTTTCCCACAGTCCTGGAGGCCAGAAGTCTATGATCAAGGTGTGGGCAAGGTTGGTTCCCTCTGAGGCCTCTCTTGTGGCTTGAAGGTGGGTGTCTCCTTCCTGTGTCCTCACAGGGTCATCCCTCTGTGTGTGTCTGTGTCCTAATCTCTTCTTACAAGGACACCAGCCAGATTGGATGACTGCCCACCCTACCCAGTGTGACCTCATCTTAACTAATGACCCTGCAATGAGCCTATTCCCAAATAAGGTCACATCTTCAGGTACTGCAGCTTAGAACTTCAACATAAGACTACAGAGGGTGCATAATTCAACCCATAGCACCTGAAATTTGTGTTCTGTTTCTTCAGCAAACATTCTAGCAAATTTACTTTTGGCAGGTAAAGATTGTTGTTTGATGGGAGGCTGAGGTGGGTGGATCCCTTGAGGTCAGGAGTTTGAGACCAGCCTGGCCAACATGATGAAAATCTGTCTCTACTGAAAATATAAAAATTAGCCAGATGTGGTGGTGCATGCTTGTAATCCCAGCTACTTACTACACTGAGGCAGGAGAATCATTTGAACCCCAGAGGCTGAGGTTGCAGTGAGCCAAGATTACATCATTGCACTCCAGCCTGGGCAACAGAGTGCGACCACTTATAAAAAAAAGATTGTTATTTGAGTGTTTAAAAAACTAACTGGTCACTCTTTGAGGTTCTCCAAGAAGGTTGGGGAGGAGGGGTTCCTATTTTAGAATAATCATGGTAAAAATTAAGAACTCCAAAGGAAGGTGAATGTTCATAAAGCTCATCACTATCTTGCAAAGACTTGGTGCTGAGTAACTGTCCAGTGTATCACTGAGTCATGCTGCTGAAAGCTCTTTATTGATGGAAATTGTTTCAGGCAGAGTCATTCTCCAGCATCAATGTGACGTTATTTACATCCACGTCTTTATAAATGTTCAATAACTTTGCTGTCACAGGTTTGTCTTACTCATCACCTTGGATGTACAAAAAGTATGCTAGAATTTGATGTATTTTACAGTACATTAGTTTGAGTGGAAACTCCTCTGAAGCACCTCATATGTAGCTCTTACTAAATTTAAACATTCCTTCAAAGGGGCTTTCACTTCTGGATACAGACATTTATAAGGCAAATATTCATTTTGTTGCAATAGGGTTGCAGGCTGTGGTGACTGTGTAATGAAGACTATACCCCCACTTCTTCAGAGGTCTGGCTTTAGTCCTGGCTCCTGCAAGGTGACCTCTAACTATCGGGAGAACCCACCCCAATATTTTGATGTAGGTTCTTTCTATTTTCCATAAGTTTTGGCTGGCTGAGAAATAAAGAGAGACAGTACAAAGAGAGAAATTTTACAGCTGGGTCATCGGGGGTGACACCATATATTGGTAGGCCCATGATGCCCACCTGAGCCTCAAACCAGCAAGTTATTTTTTAAGGGTTTGAAAGGGGGAGGGGGTGTAAGCACAGGGAGTAGGTACAAAGATCACGTGCTTAAAATAGCAAAAAGCAGAACTATTAATAAGGGTCTAACAAAGATCACATGCTTCTGAGGGAACAGGACAAAGGGCAAAAGCAGAACTACTGATAAGGGTCCAACAAAGATCACAAGGCAAAGGGCAAAAGTAGAACTATTGATAAGGGTCTATGTTCAGCGGTGCACGTATTGTCTTGATAAACATCTTAAATGACAGAAAACAGGGTTTGAGAGCAGAGAACCAATCTGACCACAGATTTACCAAGGTGGAATTTTTCCCCACCCTAGTAAGCCTGAGGGTACTGCAGGAGACCAGAGCATATCTCAGTCCTTATCTCAACTGCATAAGACAGACATTCCCAGAGTGGCTGTTTATAGACCTCCCCCAAGGAATGCATCCCTTTCCTAGGGTATTAATATTAATATTCCTTGCTAGGAAAAGAATTTAGTGATATCTCTCCTACTTGCATGTCTGTTTATAGGCTCTCGGCAAGAAGAAAAATATGGTTCTTTTTGCCAGACCCTGCAGGCAGTCAGACCTTATGGTTGTCTTCCCTTGTTCCCTAAAAATCGCTGTTATTCTGTTCTTTTTCAAGATGCACTGATTTCATATTGTTCAAACACACATGTTTTACAATCAATTTGTACAGTGAACACAATTATCACAGTGGTCCTGATGTGACATACATCCTCAGCTTATGAAGATAACAGGATTAAGAGGTTAAAGTAAAGACAGGCATAAGAAATTATAAAAGTATTATTTAGGAACTGATAAATGTCCATGAAAATTCTTCACAATTTATGTTCCTCTGCCACGGCTCCAGTGGGTCTCTCTGTTCAGGGTCTCTAACTTCCTGTGACAGTAACCCCTTGGAATTTCCCAAGTGATCAGAGCAGCTGTGTTGTTCGTGGGGGCCTCTACTCATGGTGTGGCTCAGGGCTGGCCCCTCAAGACTTTATGCAGATGAGATGACCCAGGATGGGGGCTGGCAAACCAGAAAGACCAACCATGTGATTAGAGGGTGTGGGCTTTGGGACATGGGAAATCAACTCCACTTTATGGAGGAGAGGAGGGCTGAATTCAGCCACATGACCAGTGGTTTAATCCACCTTGTATTAGTCCATTGTCACACTGTTAATAAAGACATACCTGAGGCTAGATAATTCATAAAGGCAAGAGGTTTAATGGACTCATAGTTCCACATGGCTGGGGAGGCCTCACAATCATGGCAGAAGGCAAAGGAGGAGCAAGTCACATCTTACATGGCTGCAGGCAAGAGAGCATGTGCAGGGAAACTTCCCTTTATCAAGCCTTCAGATCTCATGAGACTTATTCACTATCATGAGAACAGCATGAGAAAGATTCGCCCCTATGATCCAATTACCTCCCACCACATCCATCCTATAATATGTGGGAATTATGGAAGCTAAAATTCAAGATGAGATTTGGGTGGGGACACAGTTAAACCATATCATGCCTCAATAAAACCATAGATGCTGACTCTCAGGCGGGCCTCCTGGATTGGCCATACTTGGCACATATTGTCACGAGTACCTTCTGGGATAGGAAGGAGAGCACGCCATACTGTCCCATGCAGGGCTTCCCAGATGCCCCAACTCTGTGTCTCTTTGTTTGCTTGTTCTAATTTGTATCTTTTCGCTGTCATTAGAATGTAATTGTAACCATAGCATTCCCCTGAGTTTTGTGATTCATTCTAGTGAATTATTGAAATGGAGGGTAGTTGTGGGGACATGCCTCCAAATTTTTAGTCAGGGGGTCTGAAATGAGGGTGGCCCTGGGGACCCCCAATCTTGCAGCTGATGTCTGAAGTGAGGGCAGCCTTTTGGGGGCTGTTGCCTCAGCCTGCCCAGTTTGGCCGAACTCATTTGTGATAATTCATTGAATTCATTTTTTTATTTTTATTTGCTCACACATTTCATTTCTTACAATTTATATTTAGGTTCACAAAATTAAAAAATTTCAATTATAAAGCATTGAAAAGAGACATTTAATTACCATGTCAGACTGGCCTCTGTTCCATATGGGCTTGTCCATAGGAATATTAAACTAACGTTTATTCAAGACCTGCCTGCATCAGGGATAGTGGGAGGTGGGTGTCCATGCCAATTGGCATGAGGCATGGCCCTGCCCTGGAGATTTCAGAGCATATTTCTGTCAGTCTGGAATCACTGCACAGTCTATTAATATACATTATAATATATGTTATTTTGAATCATGTAATTGTTTTTATTTATACTTATGGGTTTCCAGTCTATTAATGTCATGCTCAAACGTGTGAGGAAATCCAGTTCTTTGTTTCTCTCTAAATGTGTGGCTTATCTCCCCCATCCTACCTTGCTGGGTAGCTGGTGGGGGTTTCAGGATGGGATGAGTGGGGAGGGAGGAGTAGGTGGGCTCTTGAGAGAACTTCACCGGTGATGGGCAAATTTGGGAGAAAGATCAGCTGCTTGTCCTTGCGTTTGCCTGACCACGAAGGGCTATGCTGTTGTTCATGCTCCACTGCGTGCTGACTTTCCCTGGAGGGTTGACAGGCCACTTCAGGCTGGGGAGCCTGTTTTGACTATTTATCTAAACTGCACTCCCAACTGACTTTACCAGTAGCCAAGAGCTGTATTTTGGTCTTTCTGTCTGTGACACATACATTTTTTGCTCAAACCATTCCTTCTGAACCTGAGAAATATGACAAGTTGAATAGTGTCCCCAATGAAGATGTGCTGAAGTCCTAATCTTCCATACCCTATTTGGAAATAGGGTCTTTGTGGGTTATCAAGTTAAGATGAGGCCATTAGCATGGGCCCTAATCCAATATGACTGGTTACCTTATAAAATGTGGACACAGACACACACACAGGCAGAACCCCACGTGAATATAAAGGGGGTATATAGGGGGTGATGCTTTTACAACCCAAGGGATATCAAAGATTGTCAGCAAACACCAGAAGCAGGAGAGAGGTATGGGATAGATTCTTCCTCCAAGCCACAGAAGGAGAAGCTCTGCCAGCACTCAGTGTTGGGCTTCTGGACTCCAAGACTGTGAGAAAATACATTTCTGTTGTTTCAGGCCACCCAATATGTGGTATTTTGTTTCAGCAGCCTTGGGGAACTAATGTGGGAAGATAAAGAAAGGTGAATTATGTTGCTCCCTAAAAACCTCAGCAGTCTGTTTACATACATTTTGGGTCTCATTTGGATAAAGAGTTGAGGCTTCCATTGTGTCCATGCTGGGATGGGCCATGGACCTTCTCATCAACGCTTCTTCCCCTCAATATCCCAGAGCAGAAAGGCCACTGGACACACCAACTGCCCCACACTTAACAGGCAGCAGGAGAGTCCCCTCCACTGGGGAAGATGCTCAGTGTGACCTTTAGGTTTGGTCCTGATGTGTTCTATGAGATAAGACAACTTAGAATGTCCCATTTTCAGGGCAACATCTAGGTTTCACGTCCCTTGTTTTGCTGAAGAGTTCTAATAAACTCAGTTCCAAGACAAAGCGTTGATGCATGGGCTCTTTATTCCCTGAGCCTGGGTTCCTCGAGGCAAGAAAGCTCATGGCTCAGCCTTGGAGGTAGAAGGCCGCAGAACAGGATCTCATAGGAGATGCAAACGCTTGCTGGATGTTTGTGTGCTTGGGTGAGCATCTGAGCATCCTCTCGGCAGCCAACTGCACCAGGATGATGGACAGCAGCCCCCCTGCACATCTCCACTTTGCGTATTTGTGCTTTGAGAAATATGTAGGTTAGGATGCTTTTGAATGTGTATTAGTCTGTTCTCACACTGCTATAAAGAATTACCTGAGATGGGGCAATTTATAAAGAAAAGAGGTTTAATTGGCTCATCATTCCGCAGGCTGTACATGAAGCATGGCTGAGGAGGCCTCAGGAAACTTACAATCATGGTGATAGGCAAAGGGTGCAGGCACATCTTCACCTGGCCAGAACAGGAGGAAGAGAGACAGGGCAAAGGTGCTACACACTTTTAAAGAACCAGATCTCATGATAACTCACTCACTATCATGAGAACAGCATCAAAAAGGAAGTCCACACCCATGATCCAATCACCTCTCACCAGGACCCACCTCCAACATTGGGGACTACAATTTGACATGAGATTTCGGATGGGACACAGACCCAAACTTTATCAGGCTGCAAGTAACAGAAGCCCTGAATAAAAAGCATCAACGTAAGATGTTTGTTAACTCACAAATAAGAAAACTAGGGGCAGAGTGGTTCTATAGAGTCTGCAGTTTCAGTGTCATGATGGCATTATCGAAGGCCTGGAAGATTCCTGTCTTTTGCTCTTCCATCAGTGACACCTAGGCATGTCAGTCTCCAGGGTGGAGGATGTCTGCTGCAATTACAGGCTTCACAGGCAGACCTGGGTCTTCTGTGGCTCATACTTAGTTTCACTTTTCAAACTAGGGAGGAAAATGCATCCCCTAGGCCCACACGTTCCTCAACTCCACTGGCCATAGTGGATCACCCTTCATTGCCTAGACTGGCCCTTGGCCAGGGGAAGGGCTAGTTCAAGCCAATCACATTTCAGTCCTGGGGAAGAGAAAGTTTCCCTCTCCCCGATCATGGGGCTGCAGAGACTCTGCTGCACGAGGAAGCAGAGTGGCCCTTTTTGGGAAGGGAGCTGCAGTGTCTGCACAGGAGAATCCACAGTGTCATGTCTTGGCCAGGACACAGGGTAGAAATAGGTGAACATACAGGTGTAGCAAAAGCATTCAGAGTAGAGTCTGTTTTAGGTTTTAGATCTAGGATCATGATCTGGGCCTTTAAAGGTCTGATATGGTTTGGCTGTGTCCCCACTCAAATCTCATCTTGAATTGTAACTCCTACAATTCCCGTGTGTTTTGGGAGGAACCTGCTGAGAGGTGATTGAATAATGTGGGCAGGTCTTTCCTGCACTGTTCTTGTGATAGTGAATAAGTCTCACGAGATCTGAAGATTTTAAAAATGGGAGTTTCCCTGCATAAGCTCTCTCTTTGCCTGCTACCATTCATGTAAGATGCGACTTGCTCCTCCTTGCCTTCCACCGTGATTGTGAGGCCTTCCCAGTCATGTGAAACTGTAAATTCATTAAACCTCTTTTTCTTCCCAGTCTCAGGTACCTCTAACCAGCTGTGTGGTCAACTAGAGTCCAGGGTTCCCTAGAGGTTAATTGAGAGCGATTCTTTGGCCTCCCTGCCTCCTTCTCTTTCCACGGTGCATCTCTGCAGGGGACTTAACACCTTATTCTAGAACTATGAAACATGGGGTCTATAATGAGTAAAAGGAGGACCATAAGAGCTGCCTCTTGCTGGGTTCTGCACTCAGCTCTTCGCTTGGAGTGTCTCCTTTAACAATCCTGCAAGGTAGGACCTATTGCCCCCATTTCACAAAAGAGGAAGCAAATCCCCAAAGACTGTGTCACCTGCCCAAGGAGTGGGACTGAAGTGGCCTGGATTCGGCTTCAGCCACACCTCCCTGGGATGCTATGCCCCTAGCAACCGTACTGGGATTCCTAAAATGGGGCTTTCTAAGTGACTTAGGTCATACTGATAACTTGCAAAGACCCCAGGCCTTTTCTTCTTATCTCAAAAAAAAAAAATCATTTTGCTGCCCCCAACCACTGGCTCTCCTGTCACTTGTCTTTCCCCCACCCACATTTGTGGAATCTTTAAGAATCCCTCCATCTTGGGCACAGGCCCAGGGGTTCCCAGAGGTTGCAGGGAGTGGAGACAGTGTCCTGCCCTGGTGACTTGGTCCACGCATCCATCTTCTTAACCTCTCAGCCTGTGGGCTCTCCACCCTGGTTACCCTCTGGCTGATATCAAGGGTGCTGGTGATTGAAAATGGGCAGTTCTCCCTCCTGAGATCTTCCTGGGAAGATGCACTGAGCCGCTGGTATCTCCTCCCTCTCCCTAGCCATTCTTTCCTATGTCCACTGCAAAGATGTCCAAAGCCCTTTTGGAGCCTAGATTCTGGGCCCACATCAGGGACTGATAGCTGCACCCAATCCCTTGAGAGCCTCCCAGTTCTGCCCCCTGCCTGTCCTGCTTAACCTCAGCCCACAGGGCCTACACTTCTCAGTTTGCTGATTGGCTATGTCAGAGCAGAGGGCCAATACGTGGCCAGCATGATCTTTTCACTGGACTGGTGACTGGTCAGTCATGCTGTGTGGCCAACACCATCTGTTGGGCTGCAGTGGCCAGTCCCTCACCTCTATGCCATTGGTGTTATGAGTGCTGACACTCTGTGGAAAGTCTTGATCCTAGAAGTGGCCCAAGATTGGGAACAAAGTGATATGGTTTGGTTGTGTCCCCACCCAAATCTCATCTTGAGTAGTAGTTCCCATATTCCCCACATGTTGTGGGAGGAACCCACTGGGAAGTACTTGAATCATGCATGTGGTTACCCTCATACTGTTCTCATGATAATGCATGAGTTCTCATGGGATTAAGGGGCTTCCCCCACTCTTCCCTATGCACTTCTCCTTCTTGCTGCCATGTGAAGAAGGACGTGTTTGCTTCCCCTCCACCATGATTGTAAGTTTCCTGAGGTCTCCCCAGCCATGCTGAACTGCGAGTCAGTTAAGCCTCTTTCCTTTATAAATTACCTCGTCTTGGGCATGTCTTTATTAGCCATGTGAGAATGGCCTAATATACAAAGTAAGGATGTCCCAATTCACTACTCCTGTCAACATCATACTGGAAGTCCTAGCTAATACAATCAGAAAAAGAAAGGAAATAAAAGGTATACAGAAGATGAAGAAAGAAATAAAATTGTCTTTGCTTACAGGTGACATTATCACTTAAATAGAAAATATGAAAGAATCTGCAAAAACAAAACAAAGCAAAAAACCTTCCTGGAACTAATAAGTGATTGTAGCAAGGTTGCAGTATACAAGGTTACAAGGTTAACATACAGAAGTCAATTGGTTTTCTATGTACCAGCAATGAACAAGTGGAATTTGAAATAAAAAACACATTACTATTTACTTTGGCACCTTCTAAAATGAATTACTTAGGTGTAAATCTAAAAAAAAATTGTACAAGACCCATATGAGGAAAGCTACAAAACTCTGATGAAAGATACAAAAAAAAAAAAAACTAAATAAATCTTGCCTGTGCATAGATAGAAAGACTCTATATCATCAAGACATCAGTTCTTCTTACCTTGATCCACAGAGTCAATGCAATCCCAATCAAAAGCTTGCAAGTTATTTTGTAGATATCAGCAAACTGATTCCAAAGTTCATATGGAGAGGAAAAAGACCCAGAATAGTCAACTCAATATTAAAGGAGAAAAACAGAGCCAGAGAACCGAAATTACCTGACTTCAAGATTTACTGTGAAACTGCAATAATCAAGATAGTGTGGCCCTAGTGAAAGAATAGACAAATAGATCACTAGAACAGAATAGAAAGCTAAGAAATCATCCCACATAAATATAGTCAAGTGATCTTTGATAAAGGAACAAAGTTAAAATGACCAAGCAAAGATATAATCTTTTCAACAAATGATACGGGAATAATCGGACATCTATGTGCCAAATAATGAAACTAGAAACAGACTCTACACACTTCACAAAAATTAACTCAAAATGAACTATAGTCCCAAATATATAATGCAAAGCTATAAAACTCTTAGAAGATAATATAGGAGAAAATCTAAATGATCTTGGATATGGTGATGACTTTTGAAATACACCAAAGGCATATTCCACGAAAAAATAATTGATAAGGTAGATTTTATTAACATTAAAAACCGTGCTCCATGAAAGACACATCAGGAGAATGAGAAGACAAGCCACAGTCTGGGATAAAATATTTACAAAATACACATCTGATAAAAGATGTTTATCCAAAATGTGCAAAGAACTCTTAATACTCAACAATAAGAAAATAAGAAAATGAACAACCTCATATAAAAAAAAAGCCAAAGACCTGAACAGATACCTCACCACAGAAAGTATATAGAAGGCAAGTAAGCATATGCAAAGATGTCCAACATCATATGTCATTAAGGAATTGCAAAATAGTAGACACCACTGCACACTTATTAGAATAGCTAAAATCCAAAGCACTGACATCACCACATGCTGGTGAGGCTGTGGAGCAACAGGAATGCTCATTCATTGCTGGCAGGAATGCAAAATGATGCAGCCACTTTGGAAGGCAGTTTGGCAGTTTGTTACAAGACTAAACATGTTCTCACCATATGATCCAGTAATCTCACTTCTTGGTATTTATCCAAAGGAGTTTAAAACATGTTCACACAAAAACCTGTGCACAGATGTATGTAGTAGCTTCAATCATAATTTCCAAAACTTGGAAGCAACCAAGATGTCCTTCAGTAGGTGAGTGAATGAAAATATCTGCAGTATATCCAGACAATGGAATATTATTGAGTGCAAGCCATAAAAAGACATGGAAGGAGAACCTTAAGTACCTATTACTAAGTGAAAGAAACCAGTCTGGAAAGGTTGTATGATTCCAGCTATGTGACATTCTGAAAAAGACAAAACAATGGAGATCAGTGGTGGCTAGGGGCTGTGGGGAGGAAGAGATGAATAGATGGAGCACAAGTCTGGAGGATTTTTAGAACAGTGAGACTTCCCTGGATGATACTATAATGGTGGACATGTGTCATTCTGCACTTGTCCAAATCCATAGAATGACCAGCACCAAGAGCAAATCCTAATGCAGATAACGGACTCTGGATGACAGTGGCATGTCAATGCAGGCTCATTAACCACAGTAAGTGTACCACGCTGGTAGAAGATGCTGATCATGGGGGAGGCTGTACAAGTGTGGGGGTGGAGGGTACTTGGAAAATCTCTGTACCTTCTGCCCAGTTTTGCTGTGAACTTAAAATTGTTCTAAAAATAAACTTTGTAGTTAAAAATAGGACTTTTTGGAGTGATGGAAATATTCTATATCTTGATGGTCATGGTGTATGCATTTGTTGAAACTCATCAAAATGGGGAGGTTCATTTAATAAAAGTTATATTTCAGAAAGGCTGATTTGAAAAATTTAGAATTATCCCTCGAATCTGCTTCTCTGCAAAGGCAGCATTTTATGTGCATTGTATTTTATGATTTTGGCTTGGCTAATCATAGAAAAGGATGAAGTTTCTACAGTTGATGTGACAGCTCTGAGCTTGGGATCTGTGTATTAAGTGCATCACCATCAGGATCCGAAGCTCCAGGGGCCCACCAGAGTCATCATGGGCGTGGGATTAATGTGTGTGATCAGCATCTGCCCAGAATGGGCCCATGTGCCAAGGGGAGAGTGAAGGAACATCGGGCACCAATTGCAAGATGGGGGAGCAGGGGCCTGGCAGAGGTTCACCCTCTGGCCAGGTCAGGGCAATTCAATTGAATTCAATTCAGCATAGGTTTGCTGAGGCCAGCTATGCAGACCCTGCTGCCAGAGCTGGCGAGGGAAGCAGAGAGGATGAGAACAACCTCCTTAAGGGGGTGGTCTGGGAGGCAGATGTATACTGGGAGCCATGGTTTGTAGCTGGGGGGTCCCCTTTCATGATCTGTGTTGTGGAGTGTGGAGCAGAAGAGCTAGGGATCTCTAACTGGGGTAACTGAGGGCAGTTCCCTGCCATAGCATCTTTACCTGGGTCTTGGCATTGGGCAGGTTTCCACAGGTGACAATGCAAGAATGGCAAACCAGGAGGCGGAAAACTCAGGGTAAGGGATGTGGTATGTGTGAGCTCATCTTGTGTGAGCAAGGTAAGCAAAAACAGCAGAAAGAACCAGAAAATGGATCAGCATCTTGGGGCTGACACCCAGGTGTCCCCAGGTGAGTGGGAAAACCCCTCCTAGCCTGCCTTCCTATCACATGTGTGTCATCTGCTCTGCTGGTTTTTTGGTCTGAATGTCTGTGTCCCCCTCAAATTCATATGTTGAAGTCCAAACACACAAGGTGGTAGCATTTTGGGGTGGAGCCTTTGGGAAGTAAGGAGGTTATGGGAGTGGAGCTGCCATGGTGGGATTAGCGTCTTTATGAAAGAGGCCCAGAGAGCTTCCTCATCCCTTTTACCACATGGAGACTTAGCAAGAAGGTGCTGTCCATAAACTAGGAAGAGAGTCCTCACCAGGAGCGAAATGAATCAGACCTTGATCTTGGACTTCCCAGCTTCTAGAACCATAAGCGGCAGAGTTGAGCTTTGCCTCATGAAGACCACCGGGCTGTGGGATGTGAATGGCCCAGAGCTAGGAGGTTCTTTCACCAGGGCAGGCTGGAGGTCAGTAGAATGGAGCCAGGTGGCAACACCGTAATAAAGGAAGGGGACAGATGCACGGAGCACTTCAGAGGTGGAGTTTATCTTTCTTCAGCGCAAGTTGGACATGAGCCATGAAGGGAGGGTAGCATGGATCTTTCTAGGACTCTCAGCCTGGGTGACTTGGAGAATAATTAACAATAATAACTACATGTGACTATTACTGAGTGGCTATGTGTGCCAGAGAAGTTGTACAGCATGCTGAGATGAAGAATTCTAATTTTAACCTTTGCAAATCCTCTAGGAGGGGAGGGCTGAAAAAACAGTCTCAGGGAGGGTAGGTGTCCCGCCCAAATATCCAGGAGGGACTAGAATTCAGAGCCTCCACTCATGTTTGTCCACTCCTGTCACTCAGCAGAGGTGATGTCCCAGGCTTGAATCTGGGTGCAGAGATTCTGGGTTTCAGACCCAAGCTGACAATCCCGAGAATGACCCGGCAGGTGGCTTGAGAGGAGCGTGGAGCTCAGGGGGCAGTAGGTGCAGCAGAAAGGGGACTGGAGGACCATGAATATGTCCCAGTGGAGAACATGGCAGAAGCAAGGGAGGAGGTGGTGAAGGGACCTTGGAGGAGCCATGCAAACACAGACTGCGACCTGGTCCCCTCTGCACCTTCCTGACCTCCCCTCCCCTCTTTTTCAAACCATCTGTCTCTCCCTTCTCTCCATTTCAGACTAATAATTTCTTTAATTTCCTTAAATAAACTGTAGCTTAGACATAACATTTCACCAGTGAAAATTAAGCACAAAAACTCCACTTGATTTTTTTTCTTTTAAGAACAACCCAGACCTAAGCAAAACTGGAGCTTTGATTTACAAAATCACTCTCCCGGGCACACAGAAGGAAAGATGCAAATGAAAGCTACTGTTTGTAGTGAACATGCTGAGTACATGACTACGGTGTTCCTTCAGCCAGGGGGCATGCAGCTGGCTGCAAACATTCATGCACCACCAGAAGGGAAAACAGGCAGAGCAAAGGGCCGAGGCATGGGGCGAAGTCTGATGTCTTCATTTCCCTCTCCCACAAGAAGCAATCGCTGGCGAGTGCCACGGAAAGTTGCAAGACAGGAACAGGCCAGGGATCCAGGAGGGCTCAGGAATTTGGGGAGCAGTTAATATCAACGTTGTCATTCATATGCTACTTTCCCTAAAGCAGAGCTGCCTCAGTGTGCCTTGGGGTCCTCAACTTCCTTGGCTATTTAATATGAGAACCCTACATTGAAATTTGGGTGTGAAAAACACTGAAATACATGAAAAGAAGTTAGATAAGATTGGTAAAGTGGGCAGCACAAATTGAGAAGCAGCGTAGATGGAGCCCGCCCATAACCTGTCATTCTCCAAGGTCTCCAGGTGATCTAGGTTCTTCTAGGTTTGCAGTGGGAGCTAGAATGTTCCTGCCCAAAGAGATTCGGAAGCAATTACAGGAGAAGTCCTGTGGGAGCCGAGGGCACGCTCATGGGGTTCAGGAACACCCCACTCACCCTCTTTATTCTTCACTGTCCCAACTTCAGCAAAAGCTCAGGTTTTCTTTTAGCTGGAGCCAGGGCCAGGGCAGGTGGGAGCCAGCCAAGCACCACCCCCACCTCCGCAGCCCTGGGCTTCTCACTCCTCCATTCAATTTCTGTGCAGCGACTAATTATACTTGACTAGTTGCCAAATATCCTATTTTGGTGCCTGAGCTCATATGACTGAGCCGTGATAACAAGGCTGTCTTTTTTCACACCAACTGAGTCATGAATAATGATCTTATATAGATATTTTTGGTGTGGGTCAGAATTTTGTTCTGTTTCTAAATGTTCCCTTTTTCTTCCTTTTAAAACCAGAGTGAGGCTTGAACGGTAGACAGCTAAGCCTTCCCGAAAAACGGTCAGAGACAGCTTTGATGCCAGGGTCTGTGGTCCCCCTTGGGAGCCAGGGCAGCCCTCTCCTCACTCTTTTCCCTCCTCCAAACACAAACTTCCCACAAAACCAATTTTATGTGCCAAATGTTCCCCAAAGCTGCAAATCTCGGTTCTGTGAGTGACATTGATTGAAAAACGTGAAATCAATCACAACATTTATTAAGTATGTAAAATGTTGTACAACACCAGGGTTTCATATCGAGGAGTAAGCAGCACTAAATTAATAACTTCTGAGATCTCAGGGCCCCAAAATAGCCAGCAGATAGACCTCGGGGAAGAGCAAATGAATCAATGTGATCAATTATTTGTCATTTACAATTTAAATAAGCCCTGGGGATAACATTAACATCGCAGTCCAACTTGGATACGCCTCTCAATGATATCTGGAGTTATTATTTTGGGGCCAGGTCAGTCTTTCATTCATGCCTCACTTCTAAATTCCAATTATAGATGGCACTTGATCCTGAGGAAAGGAAGCGGAGTGAGGATGCTGGAGGAGGCAAGGGTGCCCAGGGGGCAGCAGACAGGAGGGAAGGAGGCTAGGCTGCCTGGAGTGTCTGTTCCACAGCCTGAGGGTGAAGAAACTGCTGGGTGGAAACGAAGCCCTCCAATGTGTGACTTGGCGAAGGCGGATGTTTGAACACCGTCTACGGTTGACTGAGCAGCTCAGATTGTTCTAGGGAAGCTTTTCAGAAAGTCTTATGAGCCTTTTTTTAGTATTATTTTTAAAAAATCGGGTTGTTAATGGCAACCATTGAAAAGATGATTGAATAACTGCATGATGCAAGCAGTGTGCCGCCGGGCCTGGAAATGGAATGGGAGTGTCTCCATCACTGCAGAGGTGGCATTCTGATCTATCGTGTGTGTGTGTGTGTGTGTGTGTGTGTGTGTGTGTGTGTCTGTGAACATACACACACACACAGAAGGCAGGCCCTTCTCCCCTCTTCCAACCTCAGTGACTGAGAAAGAAGAACTGCTCCTGTGGACAGGTTACCCCCAGGGCTCCAGCATCCCACTCGTGGGGATGTTTTGCAACCCCCAAGAGAAATACCCTTTGGATAAGTATTTGTGAGCATTGAAATAATCCTCAAAACATGTCCTTTGTTCCCCCCACCCCTCTCTAGTTAAGGACATAACATTCAATTCCTTTAGCCATCTCACCTAACCTTACATTCAGCTTAGCAGCAGTGTGTGCTTTGGGTAGAAGCTCACACAGAGGGATCTCCAAGAGCTGAAGAAGCAATCAGTTATTTGGCTTCCAGAGTTCTCTTCTAGTGCTGGGGAGAATCGGCAATCCCCCCCTTCCCCTGCAGAAAGAACATGGTGCTCTGAGTTCCTGGGCCATCGTTCTCCCAGGAGGGGCTGCTGAAGCCACAATGCTCCATTCAGTCTTCTCAAGAATTGGCAAGAAAGAGCTTTGTGCATTGAAGGCCACTGAGGGCATGTCCTCCTAGGTCTGCAGGGCTTTCCTCAGCAGACAGGACTTTTCCAAAGCCTTGGACACATCTCCCAGGTAAGCAAAAGCAGCAGAAAGAACCAGAAAATGAATCAGCAGCTTGGGGCTGACTCCCAGGTGTCCCCAGGCGAGCGGGGAAAACCCCCTCCCAGCCTGCCTCCCTATCACGTGGTGTGCCACCTCTCTGCTGGTTTCTTGGTCTTCTTTGGATCGGGAATGCATGTGAGGAGCTGGAGAAAGCACAGGCCTCCCACTGGATTGCTGCTTCCAGACAAACTCACAGGATTCCATAGTCTTGTCCGTGGTACCTTGGAACCATTTAGGGCAGCACAGCCCCCTGGAATGCTCCAGGGTGATGGGAACATTCTATGCCTCTATTGTCCAAACTACCAGCCATACATGGCTTATGAGCACTTGGAGTATGGGCAGTGTGGCTGAAACACTGACTTTCTAATGGCATTTAATTGGGACTCCTGGATTCAGGTCAGTGACCTTTGGCAAATGAAGAATGACAGTAGGTTCTTAAGTGTTCACTCATTGGCACATTGACCTTCACTTTCAGCTTAGGGGCTGGGAGTAGGGGTACTCAACAGAGGAGTCTGGAGAGTGAGGGTCAGGAATGATGCAGCCACGTTTGTGCAGCGTCCCATCCCTGTCCCTGTCACTATCACCATCATCAAAGCAGCCCCAACTGCCAACTAGCCCTTGGGCAGAGCCTTCATCTCTGGGTCCTGAGCTTCTATACATGAAGTGACTGGACACAAATTCATTTACATTCACACCCACTTGAAGGCGGGCACCAAAAAACGCCAGACATTGTGGGCAGCCTGTCCATGCCCCTGACAGTGGTGATGGGGACGTGATTGGCTGTGCTTCCTGTTGGAGGCAGTCAGGGATGGGCAATGTGAACAAACAGCGCAAGGTCCTTTTTGAACAACACTTACCTTTTATGAGCCCAGTTCCCCCCAGGAACTGCCTTTTCTTGGACATTTAGGAGGAAAAGAAGGACTTCTCTTGTGAGCTTTTCTAGGAGATGTGAGTATCTTTGAAAGGGAAACAATTATTTAAAAGGAAAAATGCCTCTTACCAACGTCCAACTCTAGAAGCCTATGAACTAATGACCATGGGAAACAGGCCCTCCAGGTGGCATTTTAGAACAAAGTCAGGAGTGACCGTCGCTGGCAGGCACCTATAGTGATGAAATGGGACAGTTCCCTTATCCCCCTTGCAGGACGTGCGACAGGGCTGCGGCCCTCTCCTTCGGTCACCCACTGCTCAAACCCCTAGCGGAAGCATGCAGTTGGGCAGATGCAGAGGCTGTGGGGAGCACTTCTGGGCTCTGGCCCCACAGCAGCATCTGGCGATGGTGTCTTCGACTCCCGAAGCCCGAGTGGGCACGTGTTACCAAGCCCTGTTAGATTTGCTGTTTGCAGACAGCTTGTGTGTTAATCAGCTCAATGAACCCTCTGCCTTATCCCGAGAGCAGGGCCAGTGTGACAGGCTTCTGTATCCTGAGTCCTTGCCCAGTGTATCGGAAGAATCGGATCACATGTGAGCTTGAGGGATGACAGCAAGGTTTTATTGAGTGGTGGAGGTGGCTCTCGGCGAGACGGATGGGGAGCGGGAAGCGGGGGGTGGAGTGGGAAGGTGGTCTTCCCCCGGAGTTGGGCCGCCCAGCAGCCATAATCTTCTCCCACCGCCCTCGGCTGAACTCCCCTTGGTGTCTGGACGTCCTTCCTCATCCCTCTTTCTCTGCCATGTTGTTCCATTGTCACTCGCCTGCTGGTTCTGAAGTTCAGCTGTTTGTGTGTGTGCCCACTAAGGTCTCAGGTCTACATGGGGGAAGGATGGGGAGTGTGGCAGGCCAAAAGGCAAATGTTTGGGTGCAAAACCAGAAATGCCTGTCTTCATTTAGGGCTGTGGCTCTTCAGGCTTGAGGGTGGGGCCTTTGCCGGGGAACCACCCTCTTCTACCCAGTATTTCCCTGTCTCCTGTCCATGTCAGTGACACCTGCTTCCATGTGATGTGTCTGTCCTTCTTGAGCAGAGCTTTCAGTCCTGCATCCCAACAGACATTTCAGAGGTCTGCTCTCCCAACACAGCCCCTCCTCTCCTTGCCAGGGTGCTCAGTATCTCTGCTCTTGAGGTCAAGGGCCAAGAACCCAACGCAGAGGACACTCTGTGATGATGTCTCCCAGGGTTGCTCCTGCTGGTAGGAGCCTCGCCTCCCTGGGACCAGCCCCAGACCCCCAATATCTTCACAAGGCTCTTTCCCTCTCTGGGTGTGGCTGGCCCTAAAACTACTGCCACGAATGGCTTCTGAGTCTTTTGATGGGGGTCAGAACATTTCTGCCATGTAGCTGCCTCCCCAGGGCCAGGGACAGCCTGTCCTCTGAGTGGGGGTCACCATGGGCCACCCCTGGAGCTCATCTTTGTGTTGCCAGCACCAGGCGGCACCTTCCACTGTGCTCTGGGCTTTTGGGTCCCTCCACAAAGCAACATCTTGATGCTACCCTCTCCCGTGCCTCCTGCTAAGAGCGGCAGCCTTTCAGATTGGGTGTGATTGTTGGGGATGGGGGAGGCTTAAGGCGGCAGAGGAAACATGGGCCTTAAATGGGAGTTTGGAAGGGCTGAGAAGAACTCAGAGGCCCTGGAGACCCCAGATTCTAGCTCTGCCTACTTGACCACGGGGTAAACCCATCCACTGGATCTCCTAAGAACCCCTCCCTCCCGGCATTGTGGGGAGAGCTGAGGAGTTGATCTGTAAAAACCCTCAGCCCTGCTGTGCTTGGAAAAAATCTCTCCCCAGATCTGGGTGCTACGTTTGTCTTTTATTTTTCCACAGGTGAGCTGAGAGGTGTAACTTCCTTCTGCATTTCCCCTGCCCCCAAGCCTACACTAGAGTAACCCCTTAAAGATTCCTCACAAATACATACCTGCCCAACCTTGACAGTGAGATTCGCCCTTGTGTTTGTTGGTTATCCTACCCGGGCAGGAACTCTTCCCTCCTGTAGTGGGCGGCAAAATGGAACTCAGTTGGCCTCCTCTTTGGGGGAAGGGAGTGGATAAGAAGATCATGGAGGTACATGTAAATTAATTAAATTAAATTCAAATTAAATTCAGATTTTAATTACATTTAATTCACATTTGAAACTAATTAAATTAAGTCACATTAAAGTCAAATTTTATTCAGCCAAATTTCTTTTAGAATAAACTCAATCTTCTTTGAGGTCAGTTTTAAGATGATCAACTATTGGCCAAGTATTTGTTGACTACCTCAACTGTTGACAATACTCTGCTAAGGTGTTGAGATGCAAAATAAGCTGTATTTTACCTGCAGCTGACAGGAGGATGAGTCCTCCCTTCCATTCTTTTTATTTTTTTCCCCTTTCAGGCAAGGTCTTGCTCTGTTGCCCAGGCTGGCATATGGTGGTGCAATCACGGCTCACTGCAGCCTCAAATTCCTGGGCTCAATCAATCTTCCTGCCTCAGTCTTTTGAGTAGCTGTGCCTACAGGCATGTGCCACCATATCTGGCTAATTTTATTTTATTTTATTGTAGAGACAGGGTTCTTGCTATGTTGCCCAGGCTGGTCGTAAACTCCTGGCCTCAAGCAATTCTCCTGCCTCAGCCTCCCAAAGTGCTGGGATTACAGACATGAACCACCGTGCATAGACCTTTCATTTTTCTTGAAGACGACATAGCTTGGCCAAGGAGCCAAGGTTTAATTTAAAGCAAGAAGTAAATTCAGAACACTGCAAGATGTCCAGTTGTGTGATGACGTGGAGTCTGTTTCCCACAGCACAGCAGTAACCCCATCCCTGGGGCATCTGGGCACAGCTAGTGCACAGCAGGGACAAAGCAGGCAGGGTGGTCTAGACAGCATGGCCTCCTCCCTGGGAGGCTTCACCCAGTGACCAAGACCAGTTCTGGTTCCCGGGCCTGGGCCCCATGAAGTGGCCCTGCTTCTTGGGGGAACTTATACTGTCTCAGATTCTGGGCCCTAGGCTGACCTTTCTCTCACTTTGGAATTGGGTCCAGAGTTTGAAATTGGCATGATGTGAATGGAATATGAAAGTCTCCTGCAATTCAGCCATATAAGAAGGAGTAAAAGAAAAGAAACAAATGAAAACTTCCTCATAATCCTCACTCCTTAAATTTGGGCTGTAAATAGCAGTGACTTTCTACCAGACACTGTGGTATGGAAAAGGGGAAGAGTCATCACCTGGTGGAGAAACCTGACAAACACTCCTCCACCAGGTAAGCATGAAAGTCAACACAACCGCGATGCATCAGCTGCCCTGGCTCTGATGTGATGGGAATAGCAACTTCACCTCTGGGGTCTTCCTTCCCTAAGACCCATAACCCCAGTCCTATCACGAGAAGATCATCAGACAAGTCCCACCAGAGGGACATTCTATAAATGCCTGGCCAGTCCTCAAAACTGTCAAGGTCATAAAAAACAAGGAAAGCTTGAGAAATACTGCTGAGCAGATCCTGAGATGTGATGACCAGATGCTACATGGTGTCCTCAGTGGGATCCTGGGACAGATAAAGGAGATTAGGTAAAAGCTAAGGAAATCCAAGTAAGGTATAGATTTTAGTTGACGTATCAATATGGGTTTGTTAATTGTTACAAATGTAGCATACTAATGCAAAATACTAGTATTAATAGGAAAAACTGAATGTGGGGTATATGGGAACTCTCCAAACTGTTTTTGAAATTTTTCTGTAAAGCTAAAACTATTCTAAAATAAAAAGCTATTAAACATTTTCCCTCCTTTTACCAAGAATAGTCAAATTCATAGAGACAGAAAGTAGAAAGATGGTTGCCAGGGGCTAGGGAGGGGGCACCAGAGGTTAAGGATTAATGAGGATAGAGTTCAGTTTTGCAAGAAAGAAAAGCAAAGCAAAGTCCCGTGGATAAATGCTGGTGAAGAATGCACAACGAAGGGAGTGTAAATGTCATCGAACTGCACACATAACAAAGGTTAAGGTAGTAAATTTTTTGTTATGTGTGTTTTACCATGAATAAACTTTTTTTTAGGTTTTGACATTTGATTTTTTTTTCTTTTTAAGTTCTGGCATACATATGCATAAGATGCAGGTTTGTTACATAGGTATACATGTGCCATGGCGGTTTGCTGCACCTATCAACGCGTCATCCAGGCTTTAAGCCCTGCATGCATTAGGTATTTGTCCTAATGCTCTCCCTCCCCTTTCTCCCAACCTCCCAACAGGCCCCGGTGTGTGATGTTCCCTCCCTGTGTCTACGTGTTCTCATTGTTCAGCTCTCACTTATGAGTGAGAACATGCGGTGTTTGGTTTTCTGTTCCTGTGTTAGTTTGGTAAGGCTGATGGTGAGACAGTGTGGTGATTCCTCAAGGATATAGAACCAGAAATACCATTTGACCCAGCAATCCCATGACTGGGTATATGTCCAAAGGATTATAAATCGTTCTACTGTAAAGACACACGCACATGTATGTTTATTGTAGCACTATTTACAATAGCAAAGACTTGGAACCAGCCCAAATGCCCATCAATGATAGACTGGATAAAGAAAACCTGGTACAAATACACCCCAGAATATTATGCAGTCATAAAAAAGAATGAGCTCATGTCCTTTGCAGGGACGTGAATGGGGCTGGAAACCATCATCCTCAGCAAGTAAACATTCTTTTTAAAACTTCCCTTGTCATCTTCCATTGCAGCCTTGGCCCCTGGCCCCCCAGTGTGTGCCAAGGAGTGTCTTGAAAGCCTGCCTACACCTGTCCTCCCAGCTTTGCCTTCCTTTTGGGTCGTGCAGCTCAAGAGCAAGGCTCTGCATTCAACACCACCGTGCCTTAGGAGAACGTGTTGACTGCACATCTCTGCACTCAACACCACCGTGCCTTAGGAAGACGTGTTGACCGAACGTCTCTGCACTCAACACCACCATGCCTTAGGAAGACGTGTTGACCGCACGTCTCTGCACTCAACACCACCATGCCTTAGGAGAACGTGTTGACCGCACATCTCTGCACTCAACACCACCGTGCCTTAGGAAGACGTGTTGACCGCACGTCTCTGCACTCAACATCACCATGCCTTAGGAAGACGTGTTGACCGAACGTCTCTGCACTCAACACCACCATGCCTTAGGAAGATGTGTTGACCGCACGTCTCTGCACTCAACATCACCATGCCTTAGGAAGATGTGTTGACCGCACATCTCTGCTCCCACTTCCCTGTGGACTCAACACCCAATGGTTTCTGCCTGGTGCTGAACAGCTTCTCCCAGTGTCTTAAACAGCCCACAGTGGACAGATGTGTGGCTGACAGAAGCTGATCAGAAGAGTCCTCTTGTAACACAGTTGGGGAGAACAGATTTACCGCCTTTCCAAACATTTCTGATTCCTCCACGAATGTTTGAGAGCTGGACGGACGGTGATGACTGATGAGTAGTGTGTGCTGGGCCCCCTGTCCTGGCATGGAAAACACACAGGTGCTGTCCTCCATGCAATTACCCTTCACTGCTTTCTAACCACCGATAGCACTCCCCTGGCCGCCTTCCCTCCGGGTGACAGCTCTTCACCTTGTTACGTGGCAGGCTTCCTCTGTGCATGATAAATAGTCCTCATTTTCTTCCCAACAGTCCCACAACCAATAAAAAGCAATAAAAGTGAAATGACACACAAATTGCATCCCCAAAGGGCTGTAAAGGCCTAAGATGTTGCTGCATGCAATGATCAGATGAGATTCTTTGCCTTTAAACAAATAACTCTCATTAACAAAGAGAGGTATTCAAATGAGGGGGAGGCAGGGCCTTGAGGGGCTTGGGCAGGGCAAAGAAAGGTGAGGGGGCTGATGCCAGCTCACCTCCAGGTGCTGGGGGCTCCGAGTGCATGTAGAATGGGTCAGGAAGCTTCTTTGGGATGATAGCAGATGACCCAGAGACACACTTGGCAATTTTGTGCCGTAGCAAATGGCCGTGTCATTGCTCTGGGTTTTGGGTTAGTGAAAATGATATTGATGCAGCTTTTAAGAAGCCTCAAGAAGCACTGATCTCTGGTTTGTGTGTGCCATAATGATCAGATGTGATCATCCCCTAGAATCTCCCCAGGAACCTTAACAAGAACAGATGCCCAGATCTTGGGCTTAGCGTTTCTGATCCTGTTGCTTTTGGAGGATGCCAGCATCTCTGTTTTTAAAAGGAAGTGCCTGCAATATGCAGCCAGGTTAAGAGCCTTGGGAAACCCAGGGTCCACACACAACACACTGGCAGAGGCTTGTAATGTTCAAAGTTCTCCATTCTCTAAAGTAATGGACTATCAGCTCCTCTCCCTCCTGGCACCCTCCTCATGGGAACATGCAGCCTTTCCTGATTTACCAGAGAGGAGGAGGAGGGAGGAGAAAGCAGTGAATTCTGCCCAACTACCTATGCCAGTTTAACTTCCTCCTACTTACCGAGTGCCAGGTACCTGCTCAGTCCCTCCTCACACCAGCCCTGTGTGGCATCACTGTCCTCTTGGTAAAGATGAGGAATTAGGGCAGCAGCAGGAACCCAGGCTGCTCCCCACC
Organism: Macaca nemestrina; assembly: GCF_043159975.1. Lineage (NCBI taxonomy): Eukaryota > Metazoa > Chordata > Mammalia > Primates > Cercopithecidae > Macaca > Macaca nemestrina. Next base: position 229,728,183 of record NC_092125.1, on the reverse strand, counting down.
CCTGCAGATCACACCTGGTTTGGAGTTGGAGTCCATGATTGGGCATCAGTGGATGCCAATGGGAGATGTTAGAACAGTCTACAGAGCTGGGCATTTGCAGAGTGAGCAGCCGGGGAGGCTTTCAATGAGAGCCAGGCTTGGCGGTGGCTCTTGGAGGCTCTCTGTGCACCCATAGGTGGGCTGGCTGGAGGAAATAACACACTAGAAAGTGTAGCGTTTGAGGTAACAGTTAGGAAATACCAAGTTACCAAGAGGAGTCACCACGTTTTGTTTTAAATGTGAACAATATTTTGCCTTTGGCTATTCCCAAAATGTTTTTCTAGAATGAGGGGCCTGAGTGTGCTTTGGCACGGGAGGATCCCTGCCTCACCTCTAGTCTTTCAGAGGGAAAAGAGTAAGGTAGGCTTTTGAGCTATAGGACACACACCAACCCCAAGCAAGTACTGAAAAGTGCAGGTGCGGTTACCCTCTCTGGTGTGCCCCGCCCTCTCTGGGAAGCTTATTTTCCTTCCGTCAGCTGCAAGCAGGGTCCGTTGTCCTGGGCTTGGAGATGGCTGCATTCTCACCATCAGAGGCGGTCTCGCCTGGAGTCTTTTGCTTACAGCCACACTGGCACTTAAGGCTGCATCTCCTGCTTGACAGACAAGTCTATCATCCCCAGGAGGCACAGAATCATCACTCACTGTCACCCCAGCAGGGCCCCAAGGGGCCAGACAGGCATGAGGCCTCCAAGCAGAGCCAGGGGAACCCAACGCGTGTCGGTGAAAGGCAAATCCTAAAAGTAACCTCAGAGAGACTTTGGCTGGGAGGGAGTCATGGTCGTACCTTCTGACCTGTCCAGGCCCTGGGATCAGTGGAGCCACATGCCCAGCATTGTGGTGGCTCTGACAACACATCCACATAATTCCCTGGGCCAGGAGACAGACTGGAATATTTTTAAATTCCAAGCAGCGCTGAAACAAAAAGACAGTTCTGGGTACTTTTTTTTTTTTAATTTTTGAGACAAAGTCTCACTCTGTTGCCCAGGCTGGAGTGCAGTGACACAACCTCAGCTCACTGCAACCTCTGCCTCCCGGGTTCAAGCAATTCTCCGACCTCATCCACCCAAGTAGCTGGGATTACAGGTGTGCACTTCCACGCCTGGCGAATGTTTGTATTTTTTTGTGGAGACAGGTTTTTACCGTGTTGCCCAGACTGCTCTTGAACTCCGACGATCGAACTATCTGCCCACCTTGGCCCCCCAAAGTGCTGGGATTATAGGCTTGAGCCACCGCATCTGGCCCTTGGTATTTCAGCTGACTAGGATCCCGCTTCACCAGGGTCCCTGGAATCCAGGCGTCGGGTTGACTGAGGTTTTCCTCCCCACAGAACAGAGAGAGAAGCCAGGGAAGACTAGAGTCCAGCAAGCATCACATGGCCTCACTGGTGTGTTGAACACTTGGCAGTCACTAATATATCAGCTTTAATCATGAAAGCTGGACTTTTAGATGGGCATCAGGACACCTGGGGTGTTCTAGCTGAGAATATCAAAACAGATGTGAGGACTGTGAGGACAAAACAAGGCTGAAACAGTGAAAACATCTGACGCCAGCGAGGGCTGTGGTCCAGTCACACCACTTTCATCTGGGTGACTTTCAAGTTCCCCTTTAACAGGACCGTAGGCAGGGATTCCACCACGCGTAGTGTGGATGCGCCAGAATCGGGATGCCGCTGGCGGGTGTCAGCAAAGGGGTTAGGCTATTTCTGGCGCAGACCAGCTGGTTCTCCCAGCCTACCCGTGTGACGTGGGCTCTGCTACCTTCCCTGTCAACATCATCACTGGAGGCTTTGTATAATTTACTCATTCATTCAGTAAGCATTTACATACCTCGGTAACATTTCCTCATTGGATTTAAATCGCTGGAGACGGTTGTCTATGCTGGTGGGCCCGTAAGGAGACTAAAACAGACTCTGTCCCATTTTACAACTAGTGGGCAGGACGGGAGGAGGCCACCCATCCACAACAGGGAGAGAAGTCGGCAGTTTATGGAGTGATTATGATGAGCCCTGCACCGTGGCCGGCAGGTGCCCTGTGGTTTGGAATGTTTTGCTCCACCCTGTCAGGTGGGTGTTATTTCTTCCCATGGCAGGTGGAGATATGGAGATGCGGAAGGCGGAGCGATCTGCCCAGTCAGGACTCTGACTTTGCTCCCTCTCTTCCCATATGTGAGGTTGCCCCTGTGCTGCACACACACACTGTGGAACAAGGAAGCAGCCCATGGGTACTCTAAAAATGCAGGCAGAGCCCAAAGAGCTTGCCTGGAGAGCAGCACAGTCTGGAGAAGAGGCACAGTTAGGGCATGAGCCGGCTTGGAGAGGATGGGCAGGGTTCAGACAGCAAAAGTGACATTTCTAGTGTCTGAGCATCAGGCACCTTGCCATTCTGTCCACAAAGGGAAGGCAGGAAGGAAATTGCCAAACAGGAAGAAAATTGCCTTCTCATTGTAGACAGAATGGCAAGACCCAAAGAGAGTTGGGAGAATGTGGGCCATCATTACAGAGTGGCACGTGGCCTGGAGTCCACCTCCCATGCAGGGAAAGAGCAGAGAGCAGGATACAGAGCCCTCGGGGTCACTCTGCACAGTTCAGGTGCCCTTTGGGGAGCCTGTGTCCTGGAGAGGGCAGATCACCGTGCATGCATCCATGCTGCACAGGTTTATAAAATTCAGACATGGCTCTTTTCTGCAGAGGCACCAGCCCCTAAGGTGGCTGAGACCCCAGGTCCCAATTTCTGCTGCTGTGCCCTTTGCTTGATAGACCACTGTCCACAGAGCTTTCTACAGAGCCCACCATCTCACCTGACCCAGGACTTCACACTTGCTCTTCCTCCTTTCCGGAATGTTTTTTTCCCTGAATCTTAACACAGCTGGCACCTCTCATCTTTCTCCTCCTCAGACAGGACTGGTCTGCCCACTCCCACCTAAGGCACATACTTTGTGTCCTCAGTCACAGCAGCCTTTTTAAGGTTACCTGTGTCTCATCTAATGATCATCTCAGTATTGTTTTAACTTGTATTCCTGGATGCCTGGGGATGCTGCCCAGCCATGCATGTGTTGACTGGCTGCCTGGAACCCTCCCCTGTGGCTTGCCTGTTGACGGTCTTTGCCTGTTTTACTGTTGGGTTGTCTTTTTCTTATGATTTGTAGAATTTCTTCATGTCTTATGAAAAGTATGACTATATCTTGTCATCACCAGTCTCCTCCCCTAATAGCTGTTTCTTTTATTTATGATGCCTTTTGACTGTGGTCACCAGCCATACAGAAGTTAGAGTTAGATTCGGCTGAATGTGATAGCCTTTTCCCATGTGATTTCTGCTTTGGTCTTGTTTTTTTTTTTTTTTTTAATTTATTTATTATTATTGTACTTTAAGTTGTAGGGTACATGTGCATAACGTGCAGGTTTGTTACATATGTATACTTGTGCCATGTTGGTGTGCTGCACCCATCAACTCATCATTTACATCAGGTATAACTCCCAATGCAATCCCTCCCCCCTCCCCCCTCCCCATGATAGGCCCCTGTGTGTGATGTTCCCCTTCTGGTCTTGTTAAAGAAATCCTTTCCCATGTGGTATGCTGAAGGTGGTCTATCCTTTCTTCCATTTCTTTTCAAGGTTTATTTTCCATGTTGGGTTTCAAACCCACTTAGGACTTACTTCTGTACATGATGTGAGCATCTAATTGTATTTTCTTTCCATATGGCTGGACTGTTGTCCCCGCACAATTTATTGAGCAGTCCCACTGATTTGTAATGCCTTCCATATCAGTTAAGATAAAGATCTACTGTGAGAAACACAAAGCCCCAAGATAAATGGCTGAAACTAGATAGAAGTGTATTTCTCACTCAAGTGTGAGTCTGGGACAGCCTTTCCTGGGCCAGTCTGCTGGCTCTGCCAGGAACCCAAACTCCTTAATCCCTAGGGCATGACTGGAGCCTTCATGGTCCAAGGTGAAGTTCCCACCAACCCCTGAGTTTCCAGGTGGCATGATGGAGGGAAAGAGGGAAGGAGGGTCAAGGACAGGTCTCAGCTATATTCTAAGCCACCGTCCATCACCTCTGTCTCTTGCTTTAGCCAGACTTTTTTTTTTTTGCAAAGGAGTTGGCAATTCCAAGTAGCCTGGTTCTCAGACTTAGAGTGGACATCCAGCAGTCTCTACCACATCTTCCGTGTCTTATGCCAAAGTTATATATATGCAAATATATATTTCTGGATTTTTAATTCTGTTCTGCATATCTAGTTGCTTATTCAAATATGATAGCCCTTAATTACCATGGATACATCTTGACAGATAGAGCAATCTATCTATAGACAGTGATGTGTCTTGGATATTTGTCCCGCCCAAATCTTACGTGGAAATGTAACGCCCAATGTTGGAGATGGGGCCTGGTGGGAGGTGTTTGGGTCATGGGGGCGGATCCCTTATGGCTTGATGAGTTCTTTGAGATCTGGTTATTTAAAAGTGTGTGGTACCTCCCCCTGCCTCACTCTCTTGCTCTCTCCCTTGCCACGTGAGACGTCTGCTTCGCTTCGCCTTCTGCCATGATGAAAGCTTCTGGAGGCTTCCGCAGAAGCCGAGCAGATGCCAGCACCATGCTTCCTGTAAAGCCTGCAGAACCATGAGCCAATTAAACTTCTTTTCTTTATAAATTACCCAGCCTCAAGTGTTTCTTTATAGCAAAGCAAGAATGACCTAACACAGATAGAATGGTGGAGATGAGCCTCCACCCCTTTCTGTCTTCCCCCCGCCCCGGTATCACTGTGATTCTTCTTTTCCTCTTCCATGTGAATTTTAGTGAGAATTGGTGTATCAAGTACAGCAGCACTTTTGACTGTGAATTTTATTGAATTTCATTGAAATTATAGATACATTTGGGGAAGCATTGATTTATTTATGGTATTACTCCATCTACCTATGAACATTATAAATCACTCCGTTTATTCAGTCTTCTTTTATATCCTTCAATAATATTTTATAACTCTCTTTTCTAGCTCATCTTTCCTCAGGTGTATTCCTGGGTAACTTACAGTTCTTGTGGTTTCGGTAAATCTTTTTTTGTTTGTTTGTTTTTTTGATGACATTTTTGAATGGGCTTTTCCTAACATACAGAAAGACTTCTGATTTTTGAGTATTGATTTTGAATCTAGATTCACTTACTAGTTTTAATAGATAGTCAGTAGAATGTCTTGGAATTTCTCTGTAGTCTATTTATCTGCAAACAACGGCATTTTGCCTTTTCATCCCAATTCACATTCTGTCAGTTCTGTTCCTTGCATTGAATTGGCCAGCACCTGCAGAAAAGTATCAGAAAGGCACCATGATAGCAGCATTCTAGAAAGTTCCTGATGTCATTATCGTTTCGTGACTCTAAAGTTTCGTCATGAAATTCAGTGTTTGCTTTTTCTCCTTCTCCTCGGCACCTCTTTCCCTCCCTTTCCTCTTCCTTTTCTGTTACTCTTTATCAAATAAAGGATGTCTTTGTCTTTTCTCTCTCGCTTTGGATTTCCTAGGAGGTCTCTGGTTTGTCAGTGTTCCGTTCTCGTTTGCTTCTGTTACCGGCGGCAAATCTGTACAGTTTTGCAGCAACCTCAATTCTTGCCTTCTCAAAAAAAAGAATCCGACTGAGGGGCTTAAGGCAGAGGGGGAAACTGAGGCAAGTTTTAGAGCAGGAGTGAACGTTTATTAAAAAACTTTAGAGCAGGAATGAAAGGAAGTAAAGTACACTTGGAAGAGGGCCAAGCGGTTGACCTGAAAGATCAAGTGTGTGGTTTGACCTTTGACTTGGGGTTTTATATGTTGGCACACTTCCAGAGTCTTCCGTCTCTTCTCACCTGACTCTTTCCTTGGGGTGGACTGTGCACATGCGCAGTGGCCTCCCAGCGCCCCGGAGGGGAGCATGCGCAGTGTGCTTACTGGAGTTGTGTGCATGCTCACTTGAGGCATTTTTCTCTTACCAGCGCAGTGTCAGTAGGAGGTCATGCACCGGTTAAACTCTGCCATTATGCGTCTTACTGGGCATACTCGAGCCCACTGGCCCAACTCCTGAGATCTTATCAGGAAGCTGCTGATCACCAGTTTCAAGTGTTTCTGTTTACTGGGAGACTGCCTTTCTCTGGCACTGGCTGACACCAATTTTTATTTTAGAGACAGTTAACAACAGCCTGACCATCACCTGATGAATATCAGGAATGTAGCCTGACATTCCTGGTGTGTGTGGTGGGGGGTACCAGGGGAGCGCTCTTCTGCGCTGCTCATGTCTGACTGGTTGGATTCTGCAGAGTGGAAGTGGGAAACTCCTTCTGACGCTGGCCACCTGTCTCCATGTGAAGGCAGATCCATTTGAGTGACATTCCGAGGCAGTACCTCAACTGCCTCTCACTTCCCAGGACAAACAAACCCCCTTGACCATGACGTGCTTTTTGTGAATACATTGTGAGACTGGATTTTCAGATATTTTATTTAGAATTTTTGCATCTATATTCTTTGGGAGGTTGGCCTATAATTTTCACATCTCATAATGCCCTTGCTCAGTTTTGATATCAAATTATATTGGCATCAGAAAATGAGTCAGGTATTTTATTTGCTTCATCTATTCTGGAACAATTTGTATAAGAAGACAATTTTCTGTTTCTTGACGCTTTTGTGAAACGCTCCTTAAAAAATCACCAGAACCTAGTGTCTGAATGATTTTTATAAATGTTACCTAAAAACCATTTCTTCTAGGTGTTCAAATTTATTGTCAAAAAGTTGTGCATGATAGTCCTATGATTTTTAACCTTCCTTTTGCATCTCTTTTTATGTTCCTAGTAATGCTTTGTGCCTGCTTTTTTCACCATGATCTGTCTACTTAGTTGAGTATTTTTTTTTTCATTAGTTTCCAAAGAAACATCTTTGGTTTTATCCATCAGCCATATTTTGTTTGTCCTTTCTGATTTCTTAATTTCTGCTCTTATCTACTGTTGATTTTCTTCTCCTTCTTATAGGCTTACTCTCTTTTAGTTGGTTCTCTAATTGAATGATTAGCTTATTTTATAACATTTTTAAATGCATTAAAAGCTATAAATTTACTTAAAGAATTGCTTTAGCTATATCTTGTGAGTTCTGACATAAAGTGGGATTTTTTTCAATCAATTCTAAATATTTTGTCACCGCTACTATGATTTTTCTTTAATCCGTGAATTATGTTATATGTAGTTTTAGTATATCGTTGTATACATATTTATTACAAATGTCTGCTTTTAACATTACTCTTTTAAATGGCATATAGAAGGATTTTTAAGTTATCTAATTAATCTCTGTCTTTAATAAGTAATATTGTCACATTTGTTGTAAGTATTGGTATATTTATCTCTATTTTTGTTTTTTATTGATACTAGCCTCCATTTTCTCTATGTATTGACTTGTTGTTTTCGACACAGCTTTTCTTTTATATTTTTTTCCCACCAATTTGGAAGTTATTATAGTATATCTCTCCATATATTTTAGCTGGTACACTTAAATTGTTAACATAATAACTGTCTATTTTTCTGACAAAGTCTAAGGTTATTTGATGTTTCCCTCCTTTTCCAGTTTTCCCCACCCTACATTCTTATCTTACATTTTAATTCAATTTTCTTAAATACAAATTTCCAATTAGTGGTTAAACACATTCACCAAAATACTTTTGTTATTATTATTATTTTTGCTCAGTATTATCTCTAACAGACCACTCCTTCCCCTTTGGTTCACTTTTCTTCTTGCTAGAATATATCCCTTAGTAGCTTTCTCTGCAACCATCTGAGGGTGGTAAATCATGTTTTCTTCCAGTTCATATTCTAAAAATATCTTGGCCTCTTTTGCCCTCACTCTTGAATAATGGCTTCACAGGGTACATCGAATATGGCGTTTGCAGTTAGTTTTCTTGACACTCTGAGGCTATTTATTCATTGTCTTCTAGCACCTACTGTCACTGAGGAGACACTTGTTGCCAGTCTCATTGTCATTCTTTTGTCATAATATCTCTTTTCTTTTTGGTACCTCTAAATATTTTGTTTCATCTTTCTGCACTGCAGTAATGTTTCATCATAATTTGTGTGTGTGTGTATGTGTATATATATATACACACACACATATATATATACACACACACACATATATTTATCCTGCTCAGCACTCCAAGTGTTTCATTAGCTGAAAGTTCCTGCTTTTTCATCAAATCTAGAAAATTTCTAGCCATGCTTACTTCAAATATTGTTTATTTGCCATTCCCCTTGTTTTCTCCTTCCTGTGTGGTGGAATCTCAATTTCTTTTCCATATCTCTTATCTCTCATGTCTTAAGATGTTTTCTCGGTGTGCTGCATTGGAAGGAGCTTCACAATACTATCTTCCAGTTCACAAATCGTTCTCTGACCAGGTTCATATCCATTTGTAATTTTTAAAAGTTCCAGGCTGGGCGCAGTGGCTTATGCCTGCAATCCCAGCACTTTGGGAGGTCGAGATGGGTGGATCACTTGAATCCGGGAGTTTGAGACCAACTTGGGCAACATGGCAAAATCCCATCTCTACAAACAATACAAAAATTAGCTGGTTGTGGTGGTTCACGCCTGCAGTCCCGGTTACCAGGGAGGTTGATGTGGTAGGATCACCTGAGCATGGGAGATTGAAGCTGCAGTGAGCTGTGATCACGCCACTGCACTCCACCAACCTGAATGACAGAGTGAGACCCTGTGTCAAAACAATAAATAAATAATGACTATATGTTTCACTTCTAGGATCTTGAATTGAGCTTTAAAAAGTGATCTGTTTTTAATTCATATCTAATTCATAATCTTTTCTTATTTTCATATATTTCTTTCTTTACATCTTTGAGACCTTTAGACCTTTGAGACCATAAGGTATTCTATAGACATCTCAAGGTTTCCTGTTGTTTGCATTTCATTGGGGATGAACGTCTTAACTGATAATTGTCACTTTAGTGTAAATCTTCTTCATGCTGTTCAGAACCTTCTATTGAGTGGGTCTCTCTCTCCCTCTGCCCTCTACCCGACCCCATTTGGTGGTTCTGCAGGTACCTTTTCTTTGCCCCTGAGAATCCTGGTCAGAACCACGCTGCATTGGAGGCCCCTGCTCCAGCCTGTCAAGATGCTGGGGAGAGCACAGGTGCAGTCACAGGGCAATTGGCAGCTTAGCCCAAGTCTGGACCACGTGGCTGCTCTGCCCACACTGGGACCGGCTCTTCCCGGCCTCCTTACACTCGCTCCAGGCTTCATCCATGAATCTAGCTGGGGTGTCCTGCTATGTGGGGTGCCTGGGTCCCTGTCAGTTTCAGAAACCAGATCCCTACCACTTCGAATAGACTCTTGCCCTGGAGCCCTGCATGTCCACAGCTCTGCCTCCTCCTAGCACGTGCCTCTATTTCAGGTACACGGAGTGCCTTCTTTTGGTTTAGAGCTTTGGTAAGTACTTAGTATAAATTTGATTGACCTTTGCTGTGTTGGAGAGGAGAGGACAGTTCCAAGTCTGAACTCAGTTGTAAAGTTTCCTAGCAGTCCAGCCCCACATCGCCCCACAGCCTGGCTCACTGGAGATGTCTCTGAGTAGGAATGAACGAAGCAGAGTCGGTTCCTCCCATCTCATGTATTTTAGTATTTTAGGTTACTAAGAGTCTTCTCCCTCTGAAGTTATAGAGAGGGAGCTTTCCAGTGCAAGGGAGACCCAGGGCACAGTCTGTTCCTGTAACTCCAAGGCCACCAGGAGTCCACAACCAGGCTCCCTATCCACGGGGTGGAGTGGAGCCTGCAGGAGAAGGAGGCAGGGCCCATCAGAGGCCTGATGGAAACAGGGTCCCTACACAACTGTGTCAGGGGCAAAAGCCATGAAGGGAGATAATGAGGCTGCTTTTGGATGGGCTGGTGATGCCGTCTTTCCTAATGAGATGTTAAATGAAGTGATGGCAGATACAGAATCCACTGATTTGGGAAAAGATGTTCAATGAATTTCCATCTTCAAGTGCACTTATTAGCTGCTGCCTGACGTGACAAACTGAAAAACTTGGAGATGAAATTAGTGGTGTCGGCTTGTCATGACCCAGCTCAGTCTGAGTGGATATGCGTGCGTGTGTGCATGTGCGTGCGTGTGTGTGTGTGTGTGTGTGTGAGGGAGGGAGAAAGAGAGCGAGGGAGCATTTTCTTAAATAACTAGAATTCAGGGGGCTCCATATTAGAAGCATATGTAGCTGTTCCAGCTTCAGCGGCCTCAAGTCTGCCCGGGCCTCCTGCATGAGGTCATGAGTCTTAATAAAGCCACTGACCCACACATTTGGAATTGTACTAACTTTTCACAGCTAACAGCCAACACATTGCCAAGAAGCAATTCAGTTGTCGGGGATATCACATCATGCCAGAGAAAGAGAGATGGAATTCAGAAAGCCTGGGATATTGCAGGTAATTACTAAAGCATGTAGTTTATAGATCAATTTGCTCCATCTACTCAAATCCAAATAGTCTAGGACCTCAACTGCATGGAAATCTCTGAAAATATTTGTGTTAAAAGCCCCTTGGTAAACATTCCCTGTGGTGCATTTGGAGCACAGGCAATAAAAGATGTTTTGTTTCAGTGCCTTCTTCCCGTGATTTAAAAAGGAAATGGGAGAACTGTGCAGTCACACTGCCATCCCGCATGCACGTGGAATCTGCTCAGCCCCGGTGGGGCATCTATTGGTGCACCGAGGGGGAGGGCAGGGGCCCCAACACGCAACGCAATTTATATCAAAGCAAGGAGTGGCCAAGTTTTCTCCTTCTAAAAATTCAGTTGCTTAATTTCATGTTTAAAGTGGCACAGACCCTATCCTATAAAGAGAGCATGAAAAATCGAGCAGTGTTAGACTGCACTGAGGTAATAACATCGATTAAAAAAAACCAAAAAGGGTACCTGTAATCCCAGCACTTTGGGAGGCCGAAGAGGGTGGATCACACGAGGTCAGGACTTCAAGACCATCCTGGGCGATTTGGTGCAAACCTGTCTCTATGAAAAACAGAAAAATTAGATGGGTGTAGTGGTGCATGCTTGTAATCCTAGCTGCTTGGGAGGCTGAGGCTGGAGGATCACTTAAACCTGGGAGGCAGAGGTTGTAGTGAGCCAAGATCATGCCACTGAACTCTAGCCTGGGTGTCAGAAGAAGACTCAGTCTCAAAAACAAGCAAAAAAGTTAAAAAATAAAAAATAAAAAGAGGTTGATGCTGCCATTAGCAAAAGTGCAGTTACAGTGACCAACAGTCATCCATGTTCACATCTCTTTGAAAGTTTGTATTATAAAAATGTTTATATGTATATGGCTTCTATTGGATTGAAAAGACCTGACATTGATAATGCATTTCATAACAAATATAATTTAATGATGTGATGAACACAATGCATCCCTAATAATGTCATGATGCTTTCATTCACACAGGAAATAATTTTAAGCTCAGGTCATGTGTTTTAAACTGTGTTGGAGGCAGGGGCACTGTGGAGAACATGCAGTAAAAGCTCTCTAACCTCACTGAATTTTCATTCTAGTGAGGGGGAGGGTGGCTTCAAGAAACAAGTCAACAAAGGAGGTTATTTCAAGTTATGATCATTGCTGGAGAATAATCACAAAGGGAGGTGACGGGTGTGTATATGGGGTGAGGCAGCTCTGAACCCGTCTCTTCCCCATGGCAGGTTCTCCATTCTGTCTCTCAGTACCCCCAATTCTTCATTCATGAGGCTTATTACCATTCGCTTTCCATGAGCCCCATGTGGACAGGGGCTTTATCCATCTCCTTTGCTTGGTCATCTCTGGGTCCAACATCCAGCCTGCCTGTGGCCATTAACATTCTGCATGAAGGGACCAGTCTACCAATGGAAACTTTGGCTGCCTGGTCTTGTCTCGGGATGACTTCAGAATTATCGTAATCCTGTTCTTTTTAATTATTTCCACCATTCTGCTGTATGCAGTTTATGTTACAATTATACGTTGGCGACTAAATCTTTAATTGTCCTCTACTCATTTCATGGATCACTAGGAACCTTTTTCCCCCCAACTAAATTACTTCTCAAGGGCAAGGATATGTCTTCAATTTCTTTATAACTCCTCACCATCAACACATTTGAGCACTAATGTCTGGGCCGAGCCCGGTGCTCAATCCATACTTGCCAACATCGTAGAATGTGTATTATTCCCTGCACAGTCAGTGGGGCTCTGCCGCTGGAAGAGAGAGGAAGCTTGGATAATTGAAATATCCCCATTTCAGATATTACCGACTAAGGTTAGGTAAGGGCAAGTCAGACTGACTTTCATATCTTGGGGTTTTATTTCCTGCTGTTTCTTGTACGTATTCTTTCAGAAAACCTTAAGAAGGAAAAGTCTGGGCCACAGAGAAAACAGGGAGGTGAAGAAAGATTCTCAAATGTTTTTCTTCAGAAGTCAAGAGATTGCTCTAATCAGTTTCAAGAAACAGCAACAACAGAACCCAAAGGCCATGATGAATCTGTTATGTTCTCTCTCCCTCTTCCCTCCTCCTCCTTCCTTCCCTCCCACTCTCCTTTTGGACACAATCAGCTCCAAATGGAATAAACAAGGAAAATGATGCTTAGGTGGTTTCCACAAAAACTAACGTGCTGATCACCATGAATGTGCTGGGAATTCAGGATGCACAAGGCCTCCAGGAGTTCATGCCTGCTGGACTTGACAAGTGGACGAGTTGGGTGTTAAAGAAGTAGCTGCAAATGAGATGGAACACACAGTATCTGGGTGGAGTGGGATGAGCCTCTTAGACATGGCAGGTTGGGATTCAAGCACAGAGAGCCCTTGGGTTCTCTGCCAGGACACAAGCATCCTCTTGCTACTCTTGTCCTCTCCCTCAGGGAAAATTTTTCCCTTTCTTCATGCTCTGCCCTGCCACAGACCTTTCTCTAACACCCAAAAATGACTGATCTTGCCTTTAGCATTTTTTAGTCCTTATCACACAACAAAAGATTGGCTGCTATTTTATCTCCATTCAGAGAGAGGCAGTGTGGCAGGGCGGACGGGCTATCCATGTAGATCAATAAGACATGGCCTTGACATTTACCGGCTATTAGATCTTGGCTGAGTTACTCAATGTCTTCTGACTTCCATTTCCCCTTCTGCTAAATGGAAACAGTAATTACCACCCACTGGGTGAGAAAGAAGATCCAGTGGGTTAAGGCTGGCAAAGCGTCTTGCAGATTAGAGAGTGCTCTCTGAATGTTAGCTAGTTATCATGACTGTGGGTTGGTTTCTATCACCAAGGAGTCTAAAATGTAGTTAGAGAGGCAGAGTTCTATTTTGTGCTCCCTTTCTGTTCTAATGAGTCTGAACTATCAGGAGAACAGAACAGGTGGTCATCTTTTGATAGATGAGTATAGGGTATGAATCTATTCCACAAACATTTATTAACCAAACACCTGCTACAGAAACCCTCTGTTTGACCCTGCAGACAACATAAAAATGAGCAAAATAGCATCTCAATATAATCACTTTCTTTTTTCTTTCAGGGAAATCCCATTTTGTCTGATGATATTTGTGGTTGGCAGAATAATGCTCTCCCAAAGATGTCTATGTCCTCATTCTTGGAACCTCACATATGTGACCTTACATAGCAAAGGAGAATGAAGATTGCAGATAGAATTAAGGCTGTTCAGCTAACCTTGAACTGGGGAGAGGATCATGAATGACCCACATTGGCCCAAAGTAATCTTTAGGGTCTTTAAAAGTGGAGGAGGAAATTGGAAGAAACAGTCAGAGAGAGAGAAGCATGAGAAAGACTTGGCCCAATGTTGCTGGTTTTAAAGATGGAGGGGGCCACCAGCTCAGGAATGTAGGAGACCCCCAGAAGCTGGAAAGGGCAAGGAGGTAGATGCTCCCCTTTTGTCTCCAGAGGAATGCAGCTCTGCTGCTGATGCAGGATGTTTTACTTCTTTGCTTAGCTAGGTCCAGGTTCTTGTCTCACAACCAGGAAGAATTAGGCACACAAACACTTCAAGACTAAGTGGAATAGACTTTATTAAATGAAATGAAAGCTCACAGCAAAGAGAGGGTTCCTGAAAGCAGGTTCCTGGTTGCCCCATTCCCAATTGAATACCAGGGTGTGAGTGTGTGTGTGTGTGTGTGTATATACACACACACGGGGCCAGGTTCCCTATTTGTATAAGGCACAAATTCCTGGTGGCTCTAACCCATCACCCCTGTGTGCATGCAGGCCCTTAGTCCACTGTGTGCCCCACTGTGCAAATTCCTTTATCTGCACAAAACATCTGGTATAAGCACTTGTGGGACAGGTCAGAGGTTCTCTAGGGACACTTCCCTTAATGTCTGCCTAAAGCAAGTTGGTTAACTCCTTTCACTGCCACCTTGATTTCAGCCCAGAGAGACCCATTTCAGACTTTGATCTCCAGAACAATGAGATAATAAACTTGGGCTATTTTCACTACAATCTTGCAGTAATCTATTATAGGAGCGATAGGAAAAAAACCACTATACTCATCATGCTCTTCTTTTCAAACATTTATTTCATTCAGCCAATGTGTATTGAGTGCTTACTTTGTAACAGCCATGGATAAGTACTCAACATGAAATGATAGCTGGGGACCAGACGTGATTGGTCCCTGGCCTCACGGAGCTTACAGTTTAGCTGAGAATACAATGTTAATCAAATAGGGGGGAGATTAGCAATTGTCACGAGGCTGAACAGAATGGGTACATGGCTCATGTCTTCTATTATCCCAGGCAATTTAGCAGTGTTTCAGAAAATCACCCTGAGCCCAATCTGCCGGCTCTCATCCAGTCACTTCGTCCTCCAAGGATCAGAGAAAGGCAGGGACAGAGTTGGCAGCAGAGGCAACCTTGTCCCCCAAAGTGCTGGAGTACCTATTCATCAGAGTGAAGCACTTGACCAACGCCTCTTGACATTCCACCTCTGACCCTTTTGAGGCCAGCTGGATTGGCCAGGCTACTTCCTTCTTTTTTTTTTTTTTTCCTGCACTGTCAATCAATAGAAAAGACATCAGAGACATTTACGAAGCACAACTAATCAGTTAAGCATTCAATTAATTAGGCAATCATTTTTCTGCACTTGATTTTCATTACAGTGAGTTTATTTTCGTTTCTTGTGTAGGAAAAAACAGGTGCTCACATTTAGCTTCATCAGCTTCCTGTTGCCGTTGGATTCACGTGTTATTTTAAAAATAGGTTTATTTTAGGGGAAAATGTGACCTGGGAAAACCCACTTGTATTTACTCCCCAAGGTTGCTGCTTTTGTTGTGGTGTTGGTGGTGGTTTTTTTCCCCTGCAACACTGGGACAGTTTAAAAACATAAATGAAGCTGTATCACATTCCATCCACCATTGCTGAAGCCTTTGTTCCTTCTCACAAGTTACGCCTTTTCCTTTCTCAGAGAGGAAAGAGGCCTAAATTTACCTTTACTAGGAGCCTCTGAAACAGGTTGGCCCCAATATGGGTGGTGGTTAACATTATTTCCTAAGAGGCGACTCTGTTCCCCCACTGACAGCTTCCAGGCCCCTCCCAGGGGGCTCAGAACTGCAGGAAACCCAGACCCAGTGGCATAAGGCTGGCCGCGAGCCCAGGTGCAAACCCAGAATCATGACCTGCATACACACGTTTCTCACTGCCTCCAGGATCAAATCCTCCATTCCGAGGCTCACAGGTCCGGGGATGAAAATGCTGCTCCCTGAATTGCAATTGTCTTTGTGGTGCAAATAACAGACTTAACGATATTCATGTTAATTACTTTTCCCAAGTGTCATTCTAAAGGGAAGAAATATACCAGTCTGCTTTCCGTTTTCAGATGATGTTGGTGGGCTTGTCCTCCAGCCCAACTGCACTTGTGAGGTCTTTAAAGCACAAGTGAAGATGGTTAAGGTGCCCCTCTCCATCTCTCCCTCTCTTGTCTATTTTCCCTTTGTTTGTGATAGGAAGGGTTAATGTAAAAATAGACGTTCTCCAGGCATCATAGAGTTCCTCTTTAGGTTCCCATGGAAACCGAGCAGCGCAAGTATGTGAAGAATTTTTTTAAGTTAGCCCAAGATTTTATCCTCCAAAGATTTAGGGTCATTCTGCCTTATGGTTTGGGGAAAAATTTTTAAAGATTTTAAAAAAGTAATTAATAAAATATCTTCACCTGCTCTCCATCCTCCCCCACCTATTCACAGAGCATTCTTTTATTTAAAGTGTCCAACATAAAGGTTATTTTGTGACATTTCAAATAATGCAACCCCTTAAGGGTATTTTTTTAAAGTCCTTTTGCAACAAAGTTTCTTCTACCCAAACTCAGAAGAAGGAAACAAAAGAGATATTTCTTTCCTTCGATTTAAAGTAATTTGGAATTGCTGCTGGGGTTAGATTATGAGAAACTGTCCACCAAGGAAACAAGTTTGATCACCACCCCTGAACTGCAGTGATGACATCCCATGGGGACACACAGGACAAACAAAATACTGAGAAACCCGAGGTTCTTGCTCTGCCCTTGGAGCTCCGAGTTGCCAGTTGCGGCTGCTTCTTGCTGCTCCTTTTCAGTTCAGATAAATTGCACTTGGTCAAAGGAAATGTCCTAAGGGCATTGCAGCTGCAGCTGGAGAATGAAGAAGACATACAATTAGGGCTTTTGTCACTGTTGCTTGATTTCATTAAAGGGCATTAGTTCTCTGTGAGATGTATGGGGTCGGAGAGGACAGGAGCCAGCAGCTCCCAGTGCAGCAGCAAGGCCGGCCCAGGTGACCACCTGGAGCATCGTTTCTGCTGCCACATGCGTGGGCTGCACCGTGCCCTGCTCAGCCGCACCGTGCCCTGCTCAGCCGTACCCTGCTCCATCTCCCTCGCCAGGCCTGAGACCAGCCCCCCGTGTGTTGTGACTCCTGAGGTCTCTCAGCTGTCCCTCAGCTCCCAGGAGAATTGCGCTCCACTGCAGAAGCCGCCTGATGGGGAGGCTGACCCCTCTCCAGGACTGACTGGTAAAGATACAAAGGTCCCCTTGCAGCAATGGTGGAGCACCCTGCAGAGCAGTTTGGGCTCTGGCCTCTCCTTTGAGATCAGGCCAAGGCCTGAGTCATCCTGGCTTGAGGTGGGATGAAGGTCTCCTCTACCTCCAGGTTCCTTCCTTCCCTCCTTTATAGGTTTATCCTGACAGTAACTTCTCCCCAGGTCAGAAGATCTCTTAGGCTCTGTTTCTAGGGAGCCTGACCTGCTGCCAATGCTCCTAGCTAGATTTTGTAAGGTAAAGATACCCTTTTGTATGGGTTGAGTTATGTCTCCTTAAAGGATGTCAAATTCCTGACCGCTACTATCTGAGAATGTGACCTTATTGGAAATTGGATCTTTGCAGATCACCAAGTTGACAAGAGGTCACTGAGGTAGGCCTTACTCTAATAAGAAATGTCAAAGGTCAATGTCAAAGGGCAAATCAAGTGTTTAAGGTCAATGCCAAAAGACAAATCAAATGTGAAAGTCCATGTCAAAGGTCATATCAAATGTGTAAGGTCAGTGCTAAAGGACAAATCAAATGTCAATGGTCAATGTCCAAGGACACAAGTGTGTTCCTGACAAGGTCTCTCTCATTGACCAAGCTTTTGTCTGCCTTGGCCACCCCCAGTTGCAGCCCAGTTGCAGCAGGAGCCCTGCTGAGTCCACAGTGAGAGTCCCTGTCCACGGAGTCTCCTCTTGGTGTTTCCATCCACCAGCCCCTCATGGGCTCCCAGACCGCAAATTCCAGGTGTCTTCATTGCATTTGGCATTGATCTCAGTCTCCCTCTTCCATTGCAGTGGTCTTGAATAAAGTCCCCTTACTGTTTTACCAAGCGACAGGGTAAGCGTTCAACAAACATCTTATACAAAGAGGAAACCTGGCACAGAAGTGGACACGCACTCAGAGGGAAAATGTCATGTGACAATGAAGGCAGAGATCAGGTGATGCATCTGCAAGCTGAGCAACCCCAGGAATTGCCAAAAACCACCAGGAGCTGGAGAGGCCTAGACAGACCCTCCCATGGAGCCTCAAGGGAGCCTGCCCTGCCCATGCCTTGATCTCTGACGTCTGACCTCAAGAACCATGAGAGAACCCATTTCTGTTGGTGAAGACTCTCAGTCTGTGGTCCCCTGTCCTGGCAGCCCTGGGAACCTGACCCCCGGTCTCTCTGCATCCCTGGCATCGCCCTGCCTCCCCCTCTTGTTCTCCAGTGAACCTGACACACTCTCAGTGAGACAGCCAGGTGGCAGGGGGTCCTCAGAGAAACTCCAGCCAGCCTGCTCACTGGGAATGCACATTGAAGTGGAGCCACAGGAGTTGGCGCTGTTTGTAGCAGGGAGGAGCCCGGCCACTCCTCCTCCTGGTTGGAAGCTGGGATTTATTCTGTGAGGCAGGAAGCCTATAATGGGGAGATTCTTGTTCTGCTGAGTCCCTGTTCCCCCTTTATTTTCTTTTTTGCCCAATAAATGCTATTATTCTTACCCTTCAAATTGGTCTTCGAGCCTAATCTTTCATGGCCATGTGACAAGGACACTGTCTTTAGCTGAGCTAAGGAAAAGTCCTGCAGCATCAGAAGACTGACTCCCAGCTCCTTTGTTCCAAGAGCTGAGCGTCCTCATGGATTGTGCAGAGGAGGTCAGCACAGGTGATCCAGAGGACTGAGGCTGTTGGAGGGGGACCCCAGGGGCAGATATCAGGGGCTGCATCCAGAACTAGGCCACCTGGGCATCCTTCTGAGGCAGGTTTCTCTCCACGTGCACGACGTGGCCCTTCCACACAGCTGTCACAAGCCAGGAGGCTC
The DNA here is from genome assembly GCF_043159975.1 of Macaca nemestrina. Lineage (NCBI taxonomy): Eukaryota > Metazoa > Chordata > Mammalia > Primates > Cercopithecidae > Macaca > Macaca nemestrina. Next base: position 229,709,347 of record NC_092125.1, on the reverse strand, counting down.
ACATGCTCTTGGGACTCTCGGGCCATTATGGGTCCCTAAGGGTAGTGCAGGCTGAGGTTGCGCTTCCACGCCAGCCCAGCACAATAACAGTAACAGTAACATGCTTCTCCAGACCAAAGAGGCTGCTCTCAGTGTAATAAATGATGGCAGGGACTTCGAAATGTGCTTTTCCAGTGAACAACAATGTTTGCAGCATGTAGTCATCAGGCACACCTAATTGGCTCCGGAAAGTGTTATGTTGTGAATTAAGATGACTGACGGGGAAATATCAGTTGTATTAACATTCTCCCTTCGGATGATAATTTTATGTCTATAAGGACGAATTACAAAGAACTTAATGAAGGCGTCAGTCCAGAATGATGGGGTCCTTTTAGCAAAGCCTACTTCATTCCCTCGCTGTGTGTGTGGAGGTTTGATCTCTGCGTGGGGCATGGTTTCCACGTTCTGGACATGATTGGGCAAAAAGTCACGAGAATAGGCTGCTTGGTTTCAGGCTGACTGTGTAAAAGCCTCACTGGCTCAAGGAGGGATTCTCCTGGGCCCGGCGGCAGCGAGTGAAATAGTGGCAGTGTGGCCGTGGAAGATGGTTCGGGGCATCCAGACATCAGCAGTGGGGCTGATAGGCCTCACACCCACCCCATCACGACTTCATCTCCCAGGAAAATGTCCTCTGGAGCTGGGACGGTTCTCCCTTTGCTTCGGTCCCCGTTTCCTGCTCGTGTTCTGCTGAGGAGCCTGTGCAAAGGGCCCGTTGCCTCTCCCCAGCCGCTTGCGATGACTCGTCCCTGGGAAGTCCCCCCTTCCCGCACATTCCTCTCTAGAAATTCCTTCTCTCTGCAGCGATCTGGTCCTGTTTTCAAAAGGTGAGGTGCATTTTCAATTTTCAGCTGGCACCTAAGCTTCTGGCAGTTTTCAGGTCCCCCTAAAATGGCATCCAAGGCCTCATCCTAGCCTATAGCCCAGTCCTCTTCTGGCCTGTGCCTCCCCCACAGCCCCGCCTCTTTCTGTGCTGTACCTCCCCCCACAGCCCCGCCTCTTTCTGTGCTGTGCCTCCCCCCACAGCCCCGCCCCTTTCTGTGCTGTGCCTCCTCCCACAGCCCCGCCCCTTTCTGTGCTGTGCCTCCTCCCACAGCCCCGCCCCTTTCTGTGCTGTGCCTCCTCCCACAGCCCCGCCCCTATCTGTGCTGTGCCTCCTCCCACAGCCCCGCCCCTTTCTTGCTGTGCCTCCTCCCACAGCCCCGCCCCTTTCTGTGCTGTGCCTCTTCCCACAGCCCCGCCCCTTTCTGTGCTGTACCTCCCCCCACAGCCCCGCCTCTTTCTGTGCTGTGCCTCCCCCCACAGCCCCGCCCCTTTCTGTGCTGTGCCTCCTCCCACAGCCCCGCCCCTTTCTGTACTGTGCCTCCTCCCACAGCCCCGCTCCATTCCCACGCCCCGTCTCTGAGCTCTTGCTCTTGCTGTCCCCTCCTCCCCGCTTGCCGTCCCCCTGGAAGCTTCCTTGCCCTCTCCCTTGTGTTGTGAGGTCTGAGTCAGGATGTCATTTATGAACAGGCCTGCTCTGAGCTTTCCACCTGCAGATTAGCCACTGCTGAGATCTCCTGCATGGACTTCCTACTTATGGAGGATCTCACACATGCTAGAAGCTTTCATGGGGAGGCCCTGGCTGCTCTGTCCAGGGTCTGGAGCAGGGCGGGTGCACAGCAAGGCAGCTCACTGCTTGGTTATTTGTGGAATGAAACGACTTTGCCAAAGCCATGGCTGCAGACATAGGATGCTCTAAACATGTTTGTTATAACCATGTAAACATGCTTCTTTAGGAAAGTTTATTTCTTAGGAAACCTCTTCCAGTTTCTGTGGCAACCACTCCGATATTCCTGAGGTCCAGAAATGCAGCTTCTCTGCACGCTGGTCACGGGCCTCTCCTCACCTGCCCCCAGGACAGGCTCCATCTCTGGGCCTCGTGGAAAATGAGATGTGGACTTGAGTGGCCTACAACCCTGTGAGGCTGATGTCATCGCTCACCAGGCTGAAGTTCAGCCACGCATTGAACCCTTGTCAGGCCCTCAAATTCAAACCCAGACCAACCTGTCACTCTCCTTTCCAAAGCATGGGCCACTCATCGTGATCAAATGTCCCCTCTTCAATCTACACACAGCTTGGCATTGCCTGTTTGACTGTGAGAGACTCTGTGTCTGTGTGCATGCAAGTGTGTGTGTATGTGAGCGTGTGTGAGATTGTGTGTGAGAGTGTGAGTGTGTATGTGTGAATACAAGGAGGAGTGAGTGACTAAGAATGTGTGTGGGCATTTATGTGTGTGAGACAGAGTGGTGAGAGACTGCAGAGGCTGAGTGTGGGTGTGTCTGTGTGAGTGTATATGAGATGGGGAGTATATGAAGCATGTTGGTGTGTGTGTGTGAATGTTAGAATGCGTGTGGGTATCAGTGTGACAGTGTGAGTGTGTGAGTGCGTGTATGAGTGTGAGTAAAGTTGTGTGATGAGTGGGTTTGAGGTGGTGTGCAAGAGTGTGAGACAGATTGTGTCTACAAGATGCAACAGAGATAGCGTGTGTATGTACATAAGTATGCAAATATGTATATGATATCCACTCATATATATGGCATGTGCCTAAATGTGCAGATGATATATAGTATACATATGTGATGCGTGTGTATAAACATGTATGTGATATAGATGCATGTATATATTGTATATATGCGACATGTGTATAAACATGTACATGGTATAGATGCATATAAATATGTGATGTATATGTATACACATGTATATGATGTGTGTGTGTGTATATGTGTGTATGTTGGGAGGGTCTGGCTAGTCAGGGTGTAGTTAAAACATCAGCTGGGATCCTCCACCTACACGAAAACAAGGCAGTCAAAGGAGAACTTCACATGGCTTGATACCATTTCAATGAATGCAGAGTAGTGTTTTTCTCTGGGTCAAATTCAGAGGCAGGGGATGGGTTTCAAGAGGGGCACACACATGCAAACACACACATATATATGCATGCACACATGTATACACACATGCACACACACATACACATATACACGCATGCACATACATACATGTACACACATATGCACACATATACATATACATGTATGTGCATGTACACACATACATGCACGTTTATATGCACATACACTCATGCATGCACACATACACGTGCATATATACACACATACACACATGCACACATATGCATGCGTATATACACGTATTCATATGTGTACACAGGCACACATATATACAGATACATACACATACACACATACATATGCACACATATACATGCATATACACATACATACATATATACCTACAGATGCATATGTCTATACACATACACATGCACTGATGTGTACACATGTATACACATATACGTATGCACTCATGTGCACATATACACACAGGTGTATACACACACATATATGCACACACATATATACACACATACACACAACACGGGAGTTTCACCCATATTGTTGATATTCTGGCTTTTAAGACAACTGCTGGTTTCATTGTTTTCTACTTTTGTATATACGGCATTTCACAGTGAAAGCAGTAATTGAGCTCTTGTTAACAAAATGAACTCTTCACATTTTTCGTAATTTCAATTCTTTTGAAAAAATCCAGCCCTTTTGTTGAAGGCACTTAGAGGTGGCTTAGGCTCAGCTTCCTTTTTTACCCTCTGCCGGCTGTTTCTACTATGCAGAAATGTCATAGTAAAAAGAGTATCTAATTTCTTTCGACTGCACCTTCAGTGTATTCAGGTTCCAGTAGAATCCACAATGTGAAGTTATCTAGACTCAATGAGATGTGATCATTTCTGCTCCCTCCTGCATCCCGTCAGCAAAGAGCAAGATTTGGAATCTCAGTTATGCAAAATAGGGGCCTGGTGAAGACTGTGGGGCTTACAGACTCTGGCAGAGCCTCTTGACATACGCGTAGAAGAGAACCGGAGTTTTTAAAATCTGGAATTTCATAGCATAAGACCCCCAGCTTTTAATTGCAGGAAGTCTCAGTGAAATAGTAGGAAAAAAATAATAACAATAAGAAATATATATTTGGTTTCTGCCCTCAGTTCCTGGCACAGAGCTCCCCAAATCCTTGGAATTTCCTGAGTGGTAGGGGTGCTGCGAGAAATCTTTTGTTCAAGTATTTAGTCTTTGACCCTGGTTCCTGACACAGAGCTCGTAAATTCTTTGGCATTTCCTGGGTGACTGGAGCATCTTTTAGTCTAATAAGGTGACTCTTGAAGGCTCCTGGAAGGGGGCTGGTCATCAGAAAGATTGAGCCAGGATTAGGAGCCTGGAACTTTCAGCCCCATTCCCTTCCTCTGGGAAGGAAAGATGGGCTAGATATTGAGTTAATAATCCATCATGCCTGTGTGAGGAAGTCTCCATGAAAACCCTTGAACTATGTGGTTTGGAGAATTTCCAAGTGACCAAACATGTGGGTGCACCTGTAGGGTGGAGCTCTGGAGAGAGAGCATGGAAGCCCCACACCCCATCCCCCATGCCTGGCCCTAAGCACCTCCCATCTGGCTGCCCCTCTGTGTCCTTTGGGATCCCCTCTATTGGCATAAAATGCCAGTGAATGTAAGCGTGTGTTTCCCTGAGTTCTGTAAGCCATCCTAGCCAATTAATTGAACCTGAAAAAGTGTTGTGGGAACCTCCAATTTGTAGTCAAGTCAGACAGAAGTTGTGAGCAAGCAGACTTGCAACTGGCATCTGAAGTGTGGGCAGCCTGTGGGACTGAGCCCTTCGCCTGTGGGGTCTGACGCTAACTCCAGGTAGGTTGCATGAGTATTCATTTGAACTGGAGGACACCCTGTCAGTGTCCCCTGGAGAACTTCTTGGCGTGTAGGGGGAAAGCCCCACAGGTCTGGTGTTGGAAGTGAAGTGTGGGTAGCAGTGAGAGTGAGAGCCTGACCAGAGTTTTGCTTCTCTGTTTGCTGCTCTGTGGCCTCATACAGAGTCCCTGTAGAAGAGAGCCTGAGTTGAGTGCAGCATCAAGGGCTCACGTGCATAGTTGATAAGCCTGTAGGAATGAGGAAATCCACACCTTTCCTGCTATGCTCTGAATTTCTGTGCTCCCCAAAACCTCATGTGTTGAAAGCCTCGCCCCCAAGGGGATGGAATTAGGAGGTGGGGGGTCTGTGGGAGATGATTACATCATGGGGGCTGAGCCCTCATAAAGGAGATGAGTGTTCTTATAAAAGAGACCCCCGGCAGGGCATGGTGACTCACATCTGTAATCCCAGCACTTTGGGAGGCTGAGGCAGGAGGATCACTGGAGCCCAGGAGTTCAAGACCAGCGTGGGCAACACAGCAAGACCCTGTCTCAAAAAAAAAAGAGAGAGAGAGAGAGAGAGATATGTAAGACCTGCCTTGTCCCTTTCACCACGTGAAGACACAGCAAGAAGTTGCCATCCATGAACCAGGAAGTGGGTCCTCACCACCACTGAGTTTGCCAGTGCCTTGATCTTGGACTTCCCAGCTTCCGCAAGTGTGAGAAATATACATTTTGTCATTTATGACACTAAGTTTATGACATTTTGCTCTAGCAGCCCGAACAGACTTGGACCTTCCACCATGCATTTTTCCTAAGGAGGTGAATGTAGTCTTTGCCCTTTGAGCTGGCAGCCCTAGTTTGAGGGTGATGGACTCCCATAAACAGCACATCACCCAGTGTTTCCAGGAAGGGCCCCGGGGGTGTGCTGGTTCCCTGGTTATTGTGGCTCACCGTTATCCCCTTTCTCTCAGTAGGAGGATGAGACACCTTTACCTGTTGCCACTAAACCCCAGAGCCTTCCTGATGGAGAAGCTGTCTGCCCCACTCAAAGCTGGAGGTGGGCACATTGAGGGGACAGGAGTGGATTCGGCAGTTGTCTCACTGAAGCAGTTCCCAGGGGCAGCACGATTCTGGAAGCTGGCCTCGCTCCTCCCAGTGTCGTGACAAAGGCCACTACCAGGCTCAATGAAGAGACTTGTGGAGCAGCCCTGCATGGCCCGAACCAGAAACAAACCTCTGCGGCTTGGGAGCCACTGGGATTGGGGGATTCTTTCTTACTGCAGCCTGTTAGTGAAACCTGGCTCCCATTGGCATCTTGCCACCCAAATCCTCCTTTGGGGACTTCAAGTCTAAAAACCCTCTTGAGCACGAACTTGGGGCCTGTGTGGATCCAGGCACCAGAGGTTTTCACAAGAGGAGCAGTGGCGAGAACAGATCCAGACCATGACACCCGTGCTCCTTACTGAGATGGGGATAGCATCAATAAGGAGGTGCCCAGTGCACATTTCTAGTCTGAAATATTTATGGATTGGCACATACCCTAGAAAGAAGCTGTCACAATCGGCGGCATGTGCTGGAATGCTGGCAGGACAGAATGATCAGAAACCAAGCTTAGAAACAACCCTGCTCACTGGCTTTCTTCCTGGCGAGTTCTTGGGGCTAGTCCAACCCTACAGCTCTCAGCTTCAACACTGGCATGCCTCGTCCCTCCCTGCAATAAGAGACAGACCTGATCCCTGCAAGATGGCCAGGACGCTCTCACCAGTCATCTCAGGCCATTCTCCCTCCAACTCTGGCAGGCTGGTAGGACAGATCTCACCCTTGTTTTAGACACGAGGGGCTGGAACTGGGGGAGTTTAAGTGGCCTTTTTCTTCCAGGTGACAATGAAACTCTGATGATTACAAATCCCACATTATTGCCAATATATCTGTGTCTTTCAATGTGCATTTTGCAGAAAACTACTTATGTGGATTATAAAAGATGTTCTCTAAATACAGGACATATGTTTAAAGATATGGGGAATGCTGGGCTACATGAACCTGATGCTGTCACCCCAGGGAGTCTCGGAGCTTTGCCATGCCATGGTGCACTGTGGATCTCCAGGCAGCAGCAGTGATCCTGTCCCTGGTTGAATTGGGGTCTCAACTCTGCCCTCCCGTGCAGTCATGTCCTGTCTTGGTGTGGTGGTTGATGTGTACTTCTGCTTGAGTTGGAAGTGGCCACGTAACTTGCTTCAGCTGATGGAATATTCCAGGACATGACCAAGCGGGATCTGAAATATGTGGTGTGATCGGCTTTGCCCTCTTTCACCATAAGAAAAGATACCTGGGTCAGGTGCAGTGGCTCATGCCTGTAATCCCAGCATTTTGGAAGGCCAAGGAGGGCGGATCACCTGAGGTTGGGAGTTCGAGACCAGCCTGACCAACATAGATAAACCCTATCTCTACGAAAAAAACAAAATTAGCTGGGTGTGGTGGTGCATGCCTATAATCCCAGCTACTCGGGAAGCTGAGGCAGGAGAATCACTTGAACCCGGTAGCCGGAGGTTGCAGTAAGCCAAGATCACACCATCACACTCCAGCCTGGGCAACAAGAGAGAAACTCTGTCTCAAAAAAAAAAAAAAAAAAAAAAAAAAAAAGATACCCGAGTAGCCACTGATCCAAGCAGGATGAAAAGCACACAGGTAAGATGGGGACCCCACCAGCTTGGCACCCAGCCCAGCTAAGACCATTCTGGACAGGCCAAACTCCTGCTGGCCTGTGGTCACTCAGGCAGTAGATATCGTGGAACTTGAGTTCCAGGGTGTTCTTCCAGACAGCAGAATTGTGGCTGTAGCGGACATATTGTGCTGTTTTTTCCTCTTTTTTGACCACAGAACCCTTTGTCTGTTGAGTAGCTGCAGAACACACTTGGGGTATATCCAGAAATCTGTCCTAAGACTCTGCCAGAAAGCATGTTCGCAGCACAGCCAAGGCATTTACCATGAGTGTATGGCCTGGCAGAGGCAGGGAGGGACGCTCACTGCACATTCAAGCCTCTGGCTTGATTATTTCTTAAAAAATCCACCTCTGCAAATTTCATAGAAAAGGAGACAGGGTTAGACCAGAGCCACTGAGCACACTTTCCCTGCCTGAGCACAATGTGTGCATCCTTCATGATCAACATTCTTGTTGTGTGATGTCATGGCCTGTAGAAGAAAGAGGTGGGCAATGTCCATCAGCTGAGGGGAGCCTCTCAGAGTCATGGCTTCTTGGAGTTAAGGTGCATGGCCCTTGCCACAGTGCTTGGGCAGCAATTGGCCAATCCCTTCATCCCTGGGGATCGCCACCATGGGTGGTGTGGACACAGAGTTGGATCTACTGTAATATTAATGGGACTCTGAGGTTGGCCTTATGGTTCTTCTTCTTTGGGACACAAATATGCATTCATGAAATGAGAGCATCTTTTTCTTAGACTCTGCCTTATTTACTGTAAGACCCTGTCGAACTGTCACTCAGGGAAAAGAATCTGAGTTATCTCCAGGGCCTTCAGACTTTTGCTCAGATCCTCAATTTAGATGAAAAGAAAAAAAGAAGTGCAGTTTCCAGTGTGGTGCATCTGCAGTTCCGTGGGGGAGAGGCAGACGGCTTGTTCCAAATGGGACCTGCTGGGTGCAGGGTGGAACATTCTGGTGGGTTCTCAATTTGCTGCATCCCACAGCGTGGATCCCTGAGGGTGAGGTGTCCATGGATACTGCTGTCTGCGATGGGAACATGGGGATGTGCCATCTCCCGCTACCTCTCCCAGGTGGTCCCTCATGTCTTCCTAATGGAAAACGGCCATGGGATGTGTCTTCATGACATTGGGATGGCCACCCAGAAGCAGGTCACTAGGAATGGCAGTGCCTCTGAATCCTGGTGCAACTGGACCAGATAGTCAGCGTCTCCTAAATGTGTGGGAAAGTCCCCATCCCAAGAACAGATCAAGAAAGTCTTTTCTGACTTTTGCCACGGTAAGAAATCATGAAAGCAGCACGCCCCGATAACTCAAAGCAGGTGAAGTGTGACCTATCTGAGATTTGTAATCCTTCAACTCTATTAATCCCCTGGCATTTTCTTTCCTCCCGGCTTAGAGAGAGGTCGTTCTTCAACCTTTCCAAGCGCCACTGGACTTGCGGTGTCCCCAGGCTTTGGGATTAGAAGATGCAGGAGGAAGGGAAATGCCACCTCTGGTTTTTGGGCCCAGCTCTTAAAGAGGCAGCAAGGGTTGACGTCCACCTCCAGGACACTGATGTTTCTCGTTATTTATACCCAGTGGCAGTGTAGGATATTGGAAGGAGGACAGGGAGTACTGAATCCCTTGTCCTGAAAAAATTCTGTAATATAGGAGCAGTCAGTTGACTTCCCTGTGTCCTTATCCCCTCTGTACACAGGACAAAACAGGCCTAGGAGGGCAAGAGAGTGCTGAGAAGGGCCTGGGTGGGCAGAGCATTCCACAGAACCAAGGGAACACTCTTTGTGAACAAAAAAACCTCTGTAACATTTCCTTGCTGCTCTTTTCCCCCCTTCAAAATGAATTTGTTCTGTTTTAGGAAAAGACATTTAAGGTAAGTCTAACTTTTTCTTGATTTATTTCCTAGGTAGAATCTGAAATAAATGAGAACAGGTGGGTTGTTTGCCAACTCCTAGATAGCAGTTCTTGAAGCTTGAGAGACCTAAATTGAGGAAAATCAAAGATGCGGAGCAGTTAAATGCCCGGCACTTGCTAGTCAGAGTGGGGAACATGGACAGATAGACAAGCCAGAGGCCAGCAAGTATAGCCTGGGGGACGTAGCCAGCTCTCCGCTGCATTTTTTCCAATTGTGGTAAAATACACATAAAACCTACCATCTGAACCATCTGAACCACCTTTTCTTTTCCTTCTTTTATTTTATTTTATTTTTTTTATTTTTTATTTTTTTTAGATAGAGTCTCACTCTGTCCCCAGGCTGGAGTGCAGTGGTGCCATCTTGGCTCACTGCAACCTCCGCCTCCCAGATTCAAGTGATTCTCCTGCCTCAGCCTCCCTCGTAGCTGGGATTACAAGCGCCCACCACCACACCCAGCTAATTTTTGTATTTTTTAGTAAAGATGGGTTTTCACCATGTTGGCCAGGCTGCTCTTGAACTCCTGACGTCAGGTGATCTGCCCACCTTGGCATCCCAAAGTGCTGGGATTACATGCATGAGCCATCGCGCCCGGCCCTGTTTTATTTTTTGAAAGGGAATCTTGCTGCAGTGTCCAGGCTGGAGTGCAATGACGCAATCTCAGCTCACTACAACCTCTGTTTCCCAGGTTCAAGTGATTCTCGCACCTCAACTTCCCGAGCAGCTGGGATTACAGGCCACTCCACCATGTCTGGCTAATTTGTGTATTTTTGGTAGAGACAGGGTTTCATCATATTGGCCAGACTGGTCTCAAACTCCTGATCTCAAGTGATAAGGCTGCCTCAGCCTCCCAAAGTGCTGGGATTGCAGGCGTGAGCCACCGTGCCCGGCCCCTGAACCACTTTACATGTACAATTCAGGGGAATGAAACACAAATGATGTTGTGCAACCATCACCACCATCCATCTCCAACTTTCTGTATCCTACGAAATCAAAACCCTGACCCCTTAAACGCTCACTCCACAAAGCCCTTCCCCCAGTCCCTCACACCCACCATTCTACTGTCTGTCTGTATGAATGTTATGACCCTAGAGAGCTCCTATAAGTGGAATCCTACAGTCTCTGTCCTTTTCTGATTGATCTCAAGGTTTATCCATGTTGCGGCAGGTGTCAGGGCTTCCATTTTAAGGCTGAGTAATTTTCTGCGGTGTGGATGGACCACGTTTTGCTTATTCATTCATCTTTCTCAGAGGACACTTGGGCTACTTCCTCCTCTTGGCTCTTGTGGGTAACACTGCTGTGAACACGGGTGTGCAGGCAGATCTTCAAGACTCTGCTTTCCATTCTTTTGTTATACACCCCAAAGTGGGATTGCTGGGTTATTGGGTAATTCTACCTTTAATTTTTTGAGGAGCTGTCATACTATTTTCCATAGCCTCTGCACCATTTTACAAGTCTCACCAACAGCACATAGAGTTCTGATTTCTCCACATCCTCACCAGCACCTGTTATTACCTGTTTTTTTTTTTTTTCTCCATAGTAGCCACCCTCTTCCCCCTGCATTTGTAAATAAAGTTTTATTGGGACACACTGGGACACAACCACACCCATTCATGTACATGTTGCCTATGACTGCTTTCCCGCTATAGTGGCAGAGCTGTGTCACTGTACAAGACAACTTGGCCCACAAAGCCTAAAATATTGATCCGCTTGTCCTCTACAGAATAAATCTGCCAGCCCCTGACACATACACACAGATTCCTAAGTAGAATTCCTGGATTTGCAGTGGCTTCTAAGATCCCCCAGGGTAACTGAGAGTCATGTGAAGAAACTGTGCTTGATTAAACCACGTCACATTGTATACATACATCAAAATCTAGCATTGAGCCTCATAAATATACACATTTATGATCTGTCAATCAAAACTATTGTTAATGATAATTTAAAAAGAAGAAAAAGCAAGTCAGCTGTCAAAACTTTTCACCATCAGTCTCCTGGGCCGATGACATGGCTGACCTATAAATGAATGAGTACGTCTTAGCAGGGGCTGTAGTTTCCACACCATATGGCCTCAATCCATCCCAGTCTCCCACAGCAGTGGACAGTTTCCAGAGACCTCAGCATGAGGGGTCACTATAATCCCATGAACCCATGGGCACAGGAGGCAGTGATGTACACCTCCCACATCTACAAGACCGTCCCCAGCAGGCTCCCTCCCCATGGCTGTGGTTTCCCAGGGGACCTTCATCAGGAGTGAGGCCCAGAGGCCCATAGCAGGAACCCACTGCTTAGCACACTTTGGTTTCTCTCCTCCCTGTCTCTTCATTTTTCTATTGCCCACTGTGATTCCTGGGTCACCCGACAGGTAAACTACCTGCACCCAATTCCGGTCTTTGGGGTGGCCCTTGGGATAACCAGTCTAAGAAGCTAGTACTTATGAGGCACTTACTCCATGCCAGGTTCTGGGCTAATTGCTTCCATGTAAATAATACCTGTGGCATTTTTCCACATAAGCACCTTCACCCTGAAAACATTTCTCCTGGGCAGGCAGTGATAGCAATGGGGGCAGAGGCAGGTTTCTTGAAGCCTGAAACTTGTTTAATTTTGAATGCTTTCTTTAAGACAAATTATGCTGGGACATTCGTATTTGTTTAGAGTGGGAAAATACATTTGAAAAATTACAAATTTTAAAAAGCTGATAAGTGCCACCAACAAACAAATAAAAACTATATCAATAACGTTGTTTTATTTAACCACCTGACACAGCTCTGGCCTGGTGCCCCACATTATAGCATGGGATGAGCTGGCCCAGTAGGTGATTAGAAAGTTTGGGGGGGTCATTCTTCCATGGGTACCTTAGCTGTTATGGGATGAGTTATGTCACCCAAAAATTCACATGTTGAAGTCCTACCACTCAGTATCTGGGAATGTGACTGCATTTGGAAATAGGATTTTTAAAGAAGTGAATAATTAGGGTGGGCCCTCCTCCAGTAGTACTAGTTTCCTAATAAGAAGAGGTCAGAACACAGACACACACAGAGGAATGACCATGTGAGAACACAGGGAGAAGACGGCATATACAAGCCAACAGACCTCAAAGGAAGCCAACTGTATTAGTCCATTCTTGCATTGCTCTAAAGAACTACCTGAGACTGGGTGATTTATAAAGAAAAGAGGTTTAATTGGCTCATGGTTCCATAGGCTGTACAGGAAGCATGGCTGGGGAGACCTCAGGAAACTCACAATCATGGCGGAAGGCAAAGGAGAAGTAGGTATGTCTTACACGGACAGAGCAGGAGGAAGAGAAAGAAGAGGGAGGTGTCACATCCTTTTAAACAACCAGATCTCATGAGACCTCTATCATGAGAACAGCATTAGGGGGATGGTGCTAAATCATTAGAAACCACCCGCATAATCCAATCACCTCTCACCTGACCCCACCTCCAACCCGGGGGATTACAATTCAACACGAGATTTGGATGGGGACTGATATGATTTGGCTCTGTGTCCCCACCCACATCTCATGTCAAACTGTAATCCCCACATGTTAGGGGAGGGACCTGGTGGGATGTGATTGGATCATTGGGGTATATTTCCTACATGCTATTCTCATGATAGTGAGTGAGTTCTCATGAGACCTGGTTGTTTAAAAGTGTGGCACTTCCCCCTTTTCTCTCTCCTGCTGCCATGTAAGACGTGCCTTGTTTCCCCTTCATGTTCCACCATGATTATAAGTTTCCTGAGGCATCCCCAGCCATGCAGAACTGTGAGTCCATTAAACCTCTTTTCTTTATAAATTACCCAGACTGAAGTAATTCTTTATAGCAGTGTAAAAATGGACTAATACAGGGACATAGATCCAAACCATATCACCAACCCTGCCAACACCTTGAGCTTGGACGTCCAGCCTCCAGAACTGTGAGACAGTAAGTTTCCATTGTTTAAGCTGCCCAGTCTGTGGTACTTCCTTCTGGCAGACCTGGGAAGCTCATACACTAGCAATAATTAGTCATATGGAGAAGTGGCTGTGATTGCAGGATCCACCCCATTAACTCAAACCAAAGATATTCCCAACTCAACTTCCTCTTGGCTGGATCCTCAGCACCCATGGCCACTCCACCAATACCCGACCCAAGGGTCAAAGGTCTGTGTGACACAGACTCTAGTGGAAGGAGATGGCTATGAGGAACCCTGAAGTTTCATTTTTGTTGGTTTCCTGGTGAGTTCTCCAGCCATCCCAGCCCAGAGACCACCTTGGCTTCCATGTTTTCATGAAGTCTTGGTACCTTGACCTCATGAAAAGGTCCAATGTGGATCACTGTAGGACTCTCTGCTGTCTTGGTGAGGCATTTGGTCAGACACTAGACATAACACAGCTGTGCTCCTCGACTCTGCTGATGTCATCTTATCCCTAACTAGCTCTGGCCACCCACTTGCTCAAAAACCTCTAGGATTCTTCTAGAGTCCTCAGTCTTTTCTGATACTCACACAATTTATGGGATACCCAAAACATGATGGATGTTACAAAAGCTATGGTAGAATTATAGAAATATAGTTACCATAAGATCTACAAAATGAAGGAAAAGGCAAAAGGATGGTTTTAAAAGATGGAGTGAAAGAGGTGAGAAATCCCAGAGCATAGGAATAAGATTATTGTAATAACCACAGCCTACACATTTGCATTCTACAAAGCACTTTCATAGGCTGAGGGTGTAAACAGATTTCAAAAAGCTTTGCTTAAACTCATTAGGCCTGGGAGGACTGTTAGAATATCCCCATCATGTAATCATCTGTTTTACAGCCCAGAGAGATCAGGTAACTACTCACCATAGAGAAGCTCCTCGAGAGACTAAGCCTGGATATAAATGTTGGCCTTCTCACTCCAAATCTTCTTCCTGCATTCCCAAAGCAGGCTCAGCGAGGCATCATGGGACAGAAGAGTAAATGGGAAAGGTAGGTGGAACCAATAGTGGGTGGAGAGCTGACTCCTAGGTGGATACCACTGGAGCACTGAGGTAGGGAGGCACATTGGACAGGAGCTGAAGCCCAGGGGGTTGATCACCAGGGACTCATCAGGGAGCCATTTGTCAAATAGGGTTTGGATTGAGGAATTCAGCATTGTTCAGTTGGCCCTCCATACCTGTTGCCTGAGCACTGAGTTCACCTATGACCCTCCCTGGGTAATATCAGGCCCCTGGGACCTGGTCACCATCAAATCCAGACTTCTCCCTGGACTGCTCTGTTGGGCTCAGGAACTGCAATGCTCTCAATGGTTCACTGGAGATGTCCACAGGGTGACTCACAGACCCTATGACTCAACGCCACGTCCAAAATGGAAGTCAACTTCCCCCAGCCCCCGTGGGTGCCACCACCTTCTCCTTTGTCAGTGGGGGTCCCTGTTGGAGAATGACACCTTTATGCAACCCAAGTCATAAGGGTGGTGCCCTGATCCTTATAAGAAGAGATATCAAAGAGTTTCTCTCTCTCTCTCTCTCTCTCTCTCTCTCTCTATCTCTGTATTCTTGCACCAAGGAAAGACCATGTGAGGTCACAGTGAGACAGCACCCACCCACAAGCCAGGAAGAGAGCTGTGACCAAAAGCTAACCATGCTGGCACCTTAATCTCAGACTTCCAGCCTCCAGAACTGTGAGAAAAAAAGTTTCTGTTGTTTGTGCCACCTAGTCTGTGGTCTTTTGTTATGGCAGCCTGAGCCTACTGAGACACTTGGGTTATGAACATCTTCCATTCCCACGTTCATGGTGGTGTCTCTTACATGATTATTTTTATAAGATAATCGTACAAGAAATCTTCTATTCAAAAGTAGTCAAACATATCAACCTTCTCTTTTATGGTTTGTTTTTTCAATCTTGTTTAAAAATCCTTTCCTATGTGATGTCCTGTGAATCGTCTCCCCTGTTTTCTTTCGAAAGATATTGCACTGCTGGCTTTTTATATTCAGGTGTTTAATCCGTCCAAAATGTATTTTGCATACATGACACAGAGGAGCACTTCTTCTCCAAGCCCAGCAGTTCTGCCCATTACAGAGAGCTCCATGTGGGTGATCCTGGCAGCCTCTCTCCAGCCTCTTTCCTTCACCCCAGGGAAGTTGAAGGGCTCCTTGGGTTGGCAAACCTGAGAGACAACCTTGGTTCAGCAACTTATTTTTGGCTCCCATGAGCTAGTTCCCTGCACACTCTGTGCTCCTACTGGATGGACCCATCCCTTATAGAAAGGAGGCCCTGCCCTGTCTGAGTTTCCTGGGACTGGATGGGAGATCTGGCCATTTCTCAGGGGCAGTTAGCAGAACTCGTCACTATGCCAACCCCCGTTCTCCATCTCAGCCCCATCAACAATAGAGGTGAAGTTGTAGACTTCTACAACACCTTGGTCCTAGAGTTTATGTTTCCATGTGTTCAGAAGCCAGGGGAGAAAAGGGTGCTGTGTAATCTGTCCCCTCAAAGATCCGAACAGGAAGGGGTGTGGTGGTAACATGTCCATCTAACTTCATCAAGAGGAGATCATTCTTACCCCTCTGGTCTGAAACTGTAACCATCCAACAGGTTCACCTTGCCTGCTGCCCAGACAAAGCCGATTTATTAAGACAGGGGAAGTGCAATGGAGAAAGAATAATTCACGCAGAGCCGGCTATGTGGGAGACCAGAGTTTTACTGTTACTTAAATCAGTCTCCAAAACATGGAAGGATCAGAGTTTTTATAGATAATTTGGCAGGTAGGGGCTGGGAAGTGAGTCTTTCTACCTGTTTTCTGTTCCTGGGTGGGATGGCAGAACTGGTTGAGCCAGATGACTGGTCTGGGTTGTGTCAGCTGATCCACCCAGCGTAGGGTCTGCAGAATATCTCAGGCACTGATCTTAGGCTTTACAATAGTGATGTTATCCACAGGAAGCAATCTGGGGAAGGTTCAGACTCTTGGAGCCAGAGGCTACATGACCCTTAAACTGTAATTTCTAATCTTGTAGCTAATGTGTTAGTTCTGCAAAGGCAGACTGGTCCCCAGGCAAGAAGGAAATCTTTTCCGGGAAAGGATTATTATCAATCTTGTTTCAGAGTCAAACCATCAACTGAATTCCTTCCCAAAGTTAGTTCAGCATACACCCAGGAATGAACAAGGACAGCTTAAAGGTTAGAAGCAAGATGGAGTCGGTTAGGTCTGATTTCTTTCACTGTCATAATTTCCTGAGTTATAATTTTGCAAAGGCAGTTTCCCAGATGCAGGTAGATTTGTGTCTGGTGCTATCTTTGGTGCCGGAGGTCTATTTTTCTCCCATATTTCAATCACTGGAGCTTCTGTCTCAGCGTGTAGTAAGGAACATCCCGATCTTTCCTTTTTCTTTCCCTTTAAAATACTCTTGACTCTTCCCAAGTTTTTATTCTTTCATACAAGTTTCAGAATAGGTTTGTTAAATTTTATGAAAAATTTTATTGAGGTTTTTATGGAAATTGCATTGACTTTATAGATTAATTTGGGAAGGATTGGCAATTTCTATGACATTATATCTTTTTTCTCCATTTAGATTTGCTTTCATTTTCTTTTACCAACCAAAGTTTGTCATCTCTGTGAACACCTTGTACTTCTTTTGTGGGGTTTATTTTCGGTAACTTGTACTTGTTTTCCAATTGTAAATGGTATTTTTAAAGTAATATTTTTTGTTATTGGTTGTTGTGGAACTACAGGCATGTTGCCAGTTTTGGGGTTTTGCACCTCATAACCAGAAGCTGTGCAGGACTCTATTATTTGTACTGGGTTGATCTCTGTTCTCTTGGGTCTTGTGTGCTGTCAGTCATAACAGCTACGAATAATGATGGTTTTGTGTCTTCCTTTTAAACCCTTGTAACGTTTATTTCTGTTTTTCTTGTCTTACTGTGCTGGTCAGGACCTCCAGCACAAAGCTGAATACAAATGCACCTCCTTTTCTTGTTTCTGATTTTGAAGGGAACTGCTGCTGGCATGTTTCTGTAAAATGTAATATTTACCACATGTGTTCTGATAAATATATTTGATCACTGTGGCTTTCATGAACCACAGCAAAAACAAAAAACAAAAAACAAAAAAAACAAAGAAAAACAAACAAACAAAAAAACAAAGCAAAACAACCTTTTGACTCTGTGACCAGTGCCCATGTACATGTGTAAACAGATGTACACCTGAAACAGACACTACCCCAGATGTTACTTATCCTGCCTGCATGACACTTGCTCTGGAAGTTTCTATTCTATTCTATTCTATTCTATTCTATTCTATTCTATTCTATTCTATTCTTTCTCTTACATGAAATATGCTAAATTCTATTATTTTTTATATCAAAAATGATTGCAACTCTAAAATGCATAGCAACTCATAACCTGAAAATAATGACAATAGAAACACTAGCATTGCTTTAGCAGGTTAGGAAGATGAGGAGATTTCTTCCACTTGTAGGAAATTTATTTCCTATTGTTTTAAATCACGTATTGGCTTATTGCGAAGCATGAGAGGAAGAGGCGGGTTAAGGATGACTCCGGGGACCTGGTCTTGGGTCTCTGGAAAGGTGGCATCGTCCTCTCCTGAGATGGGCACTAGGAGGGAGATGCCAGGCATGCGAAGTGTCCGTCAGCCCTCCAGGTGGAGGTGGGAGTGGGCAGTTGTGTGCAGGAGCCTTGCATGAGGGGAGAGGCCCAGGCTGGACACAGGCCCTGTTCTGTCACTTCCTGTGACTTTCATTGTTTTAATCACACTTGTGTTTTCTTGCAGGGCCCCAAGCTCATGCAGGCTCCGACCCTCTTGTGTGCTTTACCCACTCATGGGAGAATGGGTCCTCACATAGCTCAGGAAGGTTAAGTGGAGACTCATCTTCATCATGGGTTTGGATTCCCTTGTGAGACTCCACGGACATATGGGGAAGGCTCCTCCAGAGAGGGTTTGGATTTGCTGCTGTCAAAGGGAGGCACCCCTGGACCACATTGATAATGTGAGCCCAAACTGCAGACCTGCACGAGGCACAGCTCCAAGCTGTTTGTTATTGGGGCAGATTTTTATTTTTTCATCCTGAACCCAGGTAGCGGTGTCTGCACTTCCTCATCTCTCTGCATACATGTAGGTGGCGCCTACAGCATCTCTAAGGCTGCCACAACTGAGGCTGCACTTTTAGTCAGGTGCCTTGCCTCTGGCTCCCCAGTTGCCTGGATTCATTTGCTGTTGACACTTGGTGTTAAAGCTCAAGCTGTTGTTTACAAACACACCTGCCCACTTCATCTGCCCACTTGATCTGCACACTTCACCTCCTCACTTCACCTGCCTATCTCACCTGTACATCTCACCTACCCACCTCACCTGACCACTTTACCTGCCCAAATCACCTCCCCATCTCCCCTGTACATCTCACCTGTCTACCTCACCTGCTCATTTCACCGGCATACTTCAGCTCCCCACCTCACCTGCCCACCTCACCTGCCTACTTCACCTTGGAGCAGCAGCCTTAGCTCAGGGCTCCTCATATTTGCTTTCAAGTCTCTCTTTATGTTTGAGACCAGAGGATGTCCTTTCCTCCTTGGGTGCTCATATATGCACCTAAAATAGACTTTTGCTATCTTTCATCCAGCATATCTGGGGATAAGTTTGAGGTCTTTGGTCTGCCATCTTGCCAGAACCACAAGTCCTCCAGATTAATCTGTAACACAAATAGGACTGCATCATTCCCCTGCTTAAACTTTTCTGGATTTACCCCTTCCCCTCATGATAAGGTTGTTACCACTTTTTGGCCACATGACTTGTGCTGCTCCCGATGCTGGACGGCTGTGGATTTCAATCTGGGCCCTGCTGCTGGCTCCTCGGCCTCAAATTTTCCCCTGTCTCTGAGCTGCGTTCACAGAGAATCTCTCCCAATGTCTTTTAGAATGATGCATAGCATTCTGGACCCAGTGTTTTAATAGATGCCAGTCATGGGTGTAAGAAAACACACATTCATAAACTGAATGTTCAAATTGAATAATGAAATATCAATAAGCTTATGAACAATAAATATTTTCTACTGTAGAATTCAAGGACTCATGTTTTTGTCATGTGCTTTTCTTCAATCACGGCATATTTTAGTTGCTTTTCTCATGGGACTAGTATGAGCCCAGCCACCTCACAGCCAATGTCACTATATGATGTGGATGTGTGTGTCCATAGCAATAGCGAGGGTTCTAAAGCTGTCCCGTGAGATCGCCTCCCTCTGCTCATCCAAACACTGACCTAGGGACTGCTGTGAAGGGGTTTGACAGCCATCATTAAGGTGACTCATCAGCTCACCTTAAAACAGGGAGATGCCCTGGATTATCTGGGTGGGCTCAGTGCAACCACACAAGCCCCTAAAAACAGAAGAGTAGTTCACAGAGATGTGGCAGAAGAGCTACCAGAGAAAGCTGAAGTGTGAGAGGGATTTGACCTCCTGCTGCTGGAGGGGCTACATGGAAGGCCCGAGAAGGTGTTTTTCCCGAGAAGGGATTCCCCGACGACAGCCAGCAAGGAAATGAGACCTCAGGGAAGTGGAAACTGCAGGGTACTACATTTGACTGACAACCTGAGGGACCTTGGACACGGTATCTTGCCCAGAGCCTCCAGAAGGTTGGAGCCCAGCCCAGCAGACACCTTGATTTTAGCCCATGGCCCTGCTGAGCCCCCCTGTGCCTGGACTTCTGACCCATAGAATAAGACAGAAGTGGGTGCTAGTACAAGCCATTAAGGGAGTGGCACTTTGTTAGAGCAGCAATAAGAAAACTAGGACATATATGGGCATGCTGGAATGATCTCTCATTTGTTTTTTGTTCGTTTGTTTGTTTTGAGATGGAGTCTCGTTCTGTCACCCAGGCTGGAGTGCAGTGGCATGATCTCAGCTGACAGCAACCTCTGCCTCCAGGGATCAAGCAGTTCTTCTGCCTCAGCCTCCCGAGTAGCTGGGATTATAGGTGCACACCACCACACCTGGCTAATTTTTGTATTTTTAGTAGAGACAGGGTTTCACCACGTTGGCCAGGCTGCTCTCGAGCTCCTGATCTCATGATTCATCCACCTTGGCCTTACAAAGTGCTGGGATTACAGGCATGAGCCACCGTGCCCGGCCTGGAATTATCTCTTATAAGTTATGTGTTGTACATCATATGCTGCTAGTGGAATGTGTATTCTATAGGATATAGCATTTATCATACACCAAGTGATTTGCACACACATACATTTGTGCTGCTCAGATGCCATCTCAGCCATCTGCTTCCCTTCTCCTTCTTTCCTATCATCTTGGTTTGGTGGAGGGAGGTGGGATGTGCAGTGAGGAAGCACAGCTGCAGGGTACACCTTGGGTTCATGTGTGGTGCATAAGATAACTTCATCCACAAAACCTTTTCGAATAACACAAACAAACAGATGACAACGAGAAGACGATCGAGTGTATAGGTTTCCCTCCTGCCTTTTTTTGTGAGATGGTTTGCAGGCGTTGGGTTAGGAAATTAAATGCTGCACGTCTTTTGCCTGCTGAGTTGTAGGGAGAAAACCTCATTTACTACAAGACTAAGAATTAATTAGAGGTTCGCCATTAGATATTAAACCACTAACAAATTAAATGTAAACGATGAGGTCTATTATTAATAAAGAGGAATCCAGGATAGTATAAAATAAGTGGTTATATTAGAATTCTTTTTTTTTTTCCCTGAAAGATCCCCGCTTTCCAACAGCACTAGAATGTTGGTCGCACATTCCGTAAACAAGCTGCTTTTCACTCCTAGGACCGTGACATTGGTGCCTCTCCTGCCGCCAAGGGCGCGCTCTGATTTCTTCCTTAGCTTGGCCAGCTCCTCTGCATCCTGTAAGATTCTGTCCAGATTCCCCCTCCTCCAGGAAGTCTGTTCTACTTGCTCTTGTGGCACTGAGACTTCTCCTGCAACAGTGCCACGGTCTCCTCTGCCTCCTCCCCTACACCAGCGGCTGCTGGAGGCAGGGGCAATTGTACATGTTTACAACACACCTTTATCTTATCGATCTGAATCTCTCCAGAGCCTGATGCTGGGAAGCGGCGCGTAGCCGAATGACCAGCCCTCTCACTGCACACTAATGACATGAATATGTAATTGATTATCTCAACCAGGCCTGTGGAGAGTGAAGAGGGTGCGTGAGTAACCCCAGTGGGACTGCAGGCCTGCCCTGAGACCACCCCGCTGGCTGGCAGGAATCAGGTCTTGGATGGAGGTCAACTGGTCATTTTAGCCATTTCGTAAAGACAACAATGGGATATTCATCGATCATGGTTATACCTTTGGTAAAACTTTCCACACTTATCGGATTGGAAATACACAGTGCTGGCTGATGGAGTAGGAACATCGCCATCTTGGGCAAGCCCCTCATTCTAAAGTTCACCTTAATAAAAAAACTGCCTGACTCCAAAGGGCATCAGCCTAATGGCTAAGGTTAGCAGGACCATAAACCACAAATGACATCTCCAGCCAGAAACATTCCAAACTCCTCCCCGACGAGACACATGCTAGCTCCAAAATAAACCCCCCTCTGGGCAGGAAAGATGTAGCCCCAAAAGAACCTCCCCTCCTCCCAGAGAGATTCCAACCCTGCCATAAACTTCACACACGTAAACATTCACAGCTTGTGATAAGCCTCCTCACCCTAAAACCAATATATACTCTTAGTCCGTAAGAGAAAGCACTCCTGACCGCAATGGGCCAGGAGCGCCTGTCAGGTTTTACTTAAAGAAAACCTGTCTTTAACTGTGTTTCTTTCCTCTGTCTTTTACCCTTACATCAGCATGTTGTTGGTTCAAATTTGCCGCGATCCACTGGCTGCTCACAGCTCAGCATCCTGTCAATCCGTAGACCACAGGTTGGTGGATCATCGCTCATGGGCCAAATCCATTCATCATCTGGCCCTCCTGCCCATTTTTGTAAATAAAGTTTTGTTGGAACACAGCCCTGTTCACTGGTTTACATACCATCTACACTGCTTTCAAACCACTGTGGTAGTGAGGTTGTGGCAGGGAAATAAATCTTGGGACCCCAACATCACTAAGCTAAAGGGAAAAGTCAAGCTGGGAACTGCTCAGGACAAACCTGCTTCCCATTCTGTTCAAAGTCATCCCTCTGCTCACTGCGATAAATGCGTATTTGATTGTCTCTTTTGGAAAGACTAATTAGAATCAGAACAATGCAACCATTTGTCTCTTATCTACCTGTGACCTGGAAGCCCCCTCCCTCATTTAGAGCTGTCCTGCCTTTCTGGACCTGACCAATGTTCTTCTTAGGTATATTGATTGATATCTCACGTCTCCCTAAAATGTATAAAATCAAACCGTGCCTCAGCCACCTTGGGCACATGTTGCCAGGACCTCCTGAGGCTGTGTCATGAGTGTCTGTCCTTAACTTTGGCAAAATAAACTTCCTAAATTGACTGAGGCCTGTCTCAGATATTTGGGGTTCACAAGGTTTTGTGACAGGGACCTGCGTGGTGACAAAAACAGAAAACATTTCCTAAGTGGCCCTTTACAGGAAGAGGTTGCAGACTCTGTTATAGATGCCACAAACTTCTGGAAGCACAAAAACAGTTGTTTTTCTATATTTCTAGCCTAGAACAGCTGAGCCCACTGTGGTCAGATGCCAGCAAAAGGCCCTGTGCTTAGCAACCACAGTAGGTACTGATTAGATACAACAGCCTAAGCAAATCACCTGCTCATCCCTGCCTCAGTTTCCTCATCTGTCAAACACAGATAACGCCACCTTCCCTGTCTGTCCTAGAACCTGCTGTGGCGGTCAGATGAGATGATGCAGTAAACGCACTGTGTGCCCTGTGACATGCTCCACAAACGCACAGCCTGCTGTCCCAGAGCGTTGCAGCACCGGTCAGAGTGGGCCCCAGGGAGGGGGTGTGCGTGCCTCCCAGAGAGTTCAGTCCAAATGGGGAACCCCAGAACTACACTTAAGAGCCCTGGATCCAACCGCAGAGACTGAAATGGAAGTTTTCAGAAATCCTTTGTTCAAGCAGTGAGTTTGAATTTCCCAGTGGCTGAAGTTCCCTGCGGGAAACGGGGCTAATTGTGAAATGGCTTTGGAGTTAGATGTGCAGTTATTCTCAAAGAATGAGGCGGGATTTGCATTTGAAATGCATGGTGCTGACTGTGATTGGGAAAGCTTGGAGGGGTTGGTTTTAAGACTTCTAGGCTCTTAGTGCAGTCTCCAGTAATTTTCCATCTCTGAGATCCTCGTCACCCGCTGGGGCCCTGGAGAAACTGTCTCTGGCAGCCCCCGACTTGCTGGCGGGTCTAAAGAGAATTCTTGGTCCAGAGATGGGAAAAAGCAAGCCAGACCAAAAATAAAGATGCTTTGCGACGCGCACACGAGCATTTGTGAAGAATTCCAAGTCTTTTGAGGGGAAAAATTAATTTATAAATGAAGAAAAAGATGTCCAGCCACCAGAAGTTTCTTTCTCCCTCCGTCTCCAGCCATATTTGCATAGAAAGTAAGCTCCCCAGTAATGCTTTAAGAGGAGTACAGATTAACATGGGATTTGCATACTTTTTGTGCATTCCATTTCCAGAGATGTTTAAATGAATTGCTTGATTAAGCCTTAGTCAATTTATTTTTTAATTTATTAGAATTTTGTTAAGTCACTAAATGTTTTCAAGGTGGAGAAGAACATCTAAACTTGGAATGGAATAGACTCTGGAGGAGGCATCTCGTCTGTCTATCCCTAGCCCGTCAGCCTCCCTTGCAGAAGGAAATGTATTTTATTTATTTGTGTTTTAAAAGTTGCATTTTAGGTTCAGGGATACAGACTTTTTGGGGTACAGATTGTTTTGTCATTGGGGTAATAAGCATGGTACCAGATAGGTAGATTTTAGCTCCTCACCCTCCTCCTGCCCTCCACCTACAAGTAGGCCCCAGTGTCTGTTATTCTGTAGGTGTCTTGAAACTATGTATGACCACACTTGATCTCTTGATGGCCGGCCCGGAGTTCAGCAGAGTGAACTGGCTGTGTACCAATTCCAGGGTTCCCTGCATGAGTTTGAATCCACTTTCTGACATCGTGACCTTCACATTAACCCACTTTCCTATGCTTCAGTTTCCTCCTTCATACAACATGACAGAATGCGCTCACCTTGCAAACCGTTGTGAGGAACAAGTGGGAAGATCCAGGTAAAAAGGCTAAACAGAAGCATCCATCATGTGCGGGGCACTGTGCTGACCTCATCTTTATTCCACTTAACATCCCTCACCTGCCCGTGATGGAGGAGACTGGAGGCGGGAGGACGTGGGCTATGGATCCCTGCAACCCCAAAGCCTGGCACACAGGAGGCCTTCAATGAACCCAGTGATGTCAAAGTGTGCAAGTACCACATAGGTTCTTGCCTACAGTGACTCAGAATCTTGGTGTCGAGGTCACATTTAATCTAAGTCTCGGCTGGGCGAGGTGGCTTAGGCCTATAATCCCAGCACCTTGGGAGGCTGAGGCAGGCAGATCACCTGATGTCAGAAGTTCAAGACCAGCCTGGTCAACATGGTGAAACCCTGTCTTTACTAAAAATACAAAATTTAGCTGGGCAGGGTGGTGGGTTCCTGTAATCCCAGCTACTCAGGAGGCTGAGGCAAGAAAATCACTTGAACCCAGGAGGCAGAGGTTGCAGTGAGCCAAGATCATGCACTGCACTCCAGCCTGGGCAACAAGAGCAAAACTCTGTCTCAAAAATAAATAAATAAATAAATAAATAAATAATAAAAAAATAACCCAAGTCTCCTCGGGACCAAAGCTGGCTCAGAGGGACTGGTGGCTTCCCACAAAGCCAAGTGGCATTAATTTTATTTATCCATTTTTTTAATTGACAAATACAAATTGTACATACTTACGGTGCACAACATGATGTGTTGAGATATGTACGTCTTGTGGAACAGCTCAGGCGAGCTAATTAACATATGCATTACCTCTGTGAAAGCTGCCTAATCAAAGTGGAGTCACTTGTGTTAAAAACCCTGACAAATGGAACCAGGGAAGGCCAGGAGGGGAGGTTCTTATGCATGGATGCCTGCAGACAAAGCCATCACAAAAGACTCTGCAAACACCACAACCTTGCACAAAGATCGTCACTACCTTACACACAAAAATATTTCTGCACAGACATCTGCCCAGCAACTGCCTGTCCCACCCTGGACTGGCATCACTCATGTTACTGATCCTTGTACACAGGGATAATTATCTCAAAGCAATTACGCGATCCTCTTCATTTTTTCCCTGAAAAATCTTTGTCTTCCTGTTTCTCCCTGAATACATATGTAGTTTGCTATGGCACATGTACTCCCATTGCGATACTGACTCCTGAGTAAATGTCATTTTCCTTTAGAGAGCCTTTCTGGGTTATTTAGGCTGGCGTCTCCTGCACTTATTCCTTTGTGAGTACACTCAGAGTCTACTCTCTTAGCAATTTTCAAGTCTACAGTGCAGTGTTATTAACTACAGTCACCAGGTTGTTAGGTAAGGCCCCTGATCTTATTCTTCCTGTCTAACAGAACTTTTGTATCCTTTGACCAATGTCTCTCTGACACAGTCCCTCCTTAAACTCTAATACCAAGCGGCATTAACTCCTAACCCCTGATAGCCTGGAATGGGCTTCGACATCATAAATCGGATGCTCCTTGGGCCTGTTTCCTTTAATCAAGAAAGACTGTGTTCAGTGCTGTCCATGGTAGGGTCTGGAGCATTTGCTGACAGTGAGGCTGTGGGCTCCTTGACGAGGACTTGGCCTTTCTTATCTTTTGTTTGAGTGGTTTTTCATGCCCTTAGAATCTGTCCAGCAGTGGGGCTGGGCACACATCACATGCTTGCAATGTGGTTATTAAACGGGGTTCAACTTCATCAGCAGGAAGGAGAAGATGGTTTGGGTGTGGGATAGTGGAGAGCTGGAGATGGGAACTCCCCTGGTCAGTGCAGAGCTAGAGGCTGACCTGGAGCTCCCATCCATTCCTGCTACCTGCCACGGTGCCAAGACGAGGCCAGCAAGGCGTGGAGAGTGTGCGCCGGGCAGTCCCTGCCCTCCCAGCTGCTGTGCCCACACTGGTGCCCATCCACAGGCCTCCCTCCAGCTCTCCAGCTCCTTCCTCCTTCCCAGTCTTTCACCAACCAGTGATGAGGTTCCTGTGGATTCCAGCCTTGGGGCTCTACTTTTCTCATGTAACACAACACCCCGAAACCCCACCCAACTCCAGGTTTCAGTTATACCAGTGTAGCCAGAAATGAAAATCCCTCCAGATGAGAACAAGCAAAGGCAATTTACTCAGAACTTGCTGTAACAAGGGAGTTAGCCACCACTGCTTGCCCTGGCAGAAACTCAAAAACAGGCAGGGGAGTGGGAAGCCTCAGAGTGGAGAAAGGGAAGCCCTGGGTGAGGCCCAACGGAGGCTGTTGACCTGGAGAGCTGGAGGTGGCCAAGAAACAGGGGAGGGGGCATACTGGGAGTTAGAATATGAGTTGAAAATGGGGACAAAAATTAGGGAAGCCATTAGTTACTTCTCAAATGCTGGCCACGTGGGACTTGTTTCTGCATTTGGTGGTCGGAGCTGCGTCTCTGTATGGCCTGTCCGTTGTTCATTTGTGTATTCAGTCTTTCTGCTCATGTATGTAGACGTCTATGCTGCCTGGCCACTCAAGATCCTGCCAGGTCCCCATTGCCTCCCCTCAGCTTCACGTGGATGGCCTTCAGGGGTCTTACAGCCAACATCTGCCATCTTTTCTAACCTTACTGCCATGATCTGAATGTGTGTGTCCCCTCCTAATTCCTATGCTAAAATCCACATCTCTAAGATGATGGTATTAGGAGGTGGGGACTTCGGGAGGTGATTAGGTCATGAAGGTGGCACTCTTGTGAATGGGATTAGTCCTTTTTCAAAAGGGGCCTCAAGCCTTTTGTCTATTTAAAAATTTTTTGTGATTTTGCTATTGAGTTGTTTGAGTTCCTTATAGATTCTGGATATGAGCCCCTTGTCAGATGCATGGTTTGCAAATACTTTCTACCATTTTATAGTGTTTTCTCTTCACTTTATTGTTTTCTTTGCTGTGGGACAGATTTTTACTTTATAGTAATTCCATTTGTTTATGTTTGCTTTTGTTGCCTGTGCTTTGTAGTTCTTACTAAACAAACAAACGAAAACCGTATCCTTGCACAGGCTAACATCGTGGTGCTTTTCCCCAATGTTTTCTTTTAGCAGTTTCCCAGGGTCTGACATTTAAGCCTTTAATTGATTTAGAATTGACTTGTGTATATGGTGAGAGATAGGGGTCTGGAAGACATATGAATGGACAGCAAATATATGAAAAAATGCTCGACATCACTAATCATCACATGAATGCAAATCAACATCACAATGAAATATCACTTCACCCCAGTTAGAATGGCAATTATCAAAAAGACAAAAAAAAAATCACTAACGCTGGCAAGGATGTGGAAAAAAGGGAACTCTTTTACCTTGGTGGAGGGAATGTAAATCAGAACATTCACTATGAAAAACAGTGTGGAGGTTTGGAGGTTCCTCTAAAAATTAAAAATAGAACTACCATATGATCCAGCAATCCCATTACTGGGAATATATCCAAAGGAAATGGGCTAAGTATGTCAAAGAGAACATCTGCCCAACCATGTTTATTGTGGCATTATTCACAATGGCCAAGATATGGAATCAATTTAAATGCCAATCTAATGATGAATGGATAAAGAAAATGTGGTATACAGAAAATAGAATACTATGTAGCCATAAAACAGAATGAAATCCTGTCACTTGTGGCAACAGGGATGAACGTGGAGAAAATTATGTTAAGTGAAATAAGCCAGGAACAGAAAGACAAACACTGCATAATCTCACTCATACATGGAATCTAGAAAAGTTGATTTTATAGAAATAGAGAGTAGGGCTGGGCACAGTGACTCACGCCTGTAATTCCAGCACTTTGGGAGGCCGAGGCGGGTGGATCACGAGGTCAGGAGATCTAGAACATCCTGGTTAACGTGGTGAAACCCTGTCTCCCCCAAAAATACAAACACAAAAAAATTAGCCAGGCATAGTGGCGGGTGCCTGTAGTCCTAGCTACTCAGGAGGCTGAGGCGGGAGAATGGCGTGACCCTGAGGGTGGAGCTTGCAGTGAGCCAAGATAGCGCTACTGTGTTGCAGCCTGGGTGACATAGTGAGACTCCATCAAAAAAAGCAAGCAAGCAAGCAAGCAAGCAAGCAAGCAAGCAAGAAATAGAGAGTAGAATAGGGTTCTCAGAGGCTGGGAAGGGTGGGGAGAAGGGGGACTGGGAGAGGTTGGTCAATGGGTGCAAACTCACAATCATAGAATTTGGAAGACCACGTTCTGAGGTACTGTCACACAGTAGGGTGATTACAGAAAGTAACACTGTTTCATGTATTTCAAAATAGCTAGAGGAGAAGATTTTGAATGTTGTCACCACAAAGAAATGATAACTGTTTAAAGTGACAGATAAGGTAATTGCCCTGATTTGGTCGTTAGACTATGCATGCATGCATTGAAACATCACAATGCACTCCATAAACAGAGGCTATTAATATGTGTCAGTTATAAAGAAAAAAATTAATAAAACAAAAGAAGGCTCCAGAGAGTTCTGTCATCCCTTCCACCTGAGAACACGTAGAAGATGTCATTGATGAACAGGAAACAAACCCTCCCCAGACAGGAAATCTGCCATGCCTTGGCCTTGAACTTCCCAGTCTTCAGAACTGTGAGAAATAAATGTCTGTTGTTTATAAGCCACGGAGGCTGTGGCAGGCATTTGGTTGTAGCTGCGAGGATGGATTAAGTCACAGCCCCTCATCCTCAGTGCCTGCATCTCAGTGAAGGCCCTGCCCTCCATCCCTCACCCAGAACAGGTGCTCTGCCCTGCCCCTGCTCCCAGCCCTCCCGCACCAAGCCACTTAACACCAGGCCCTGATGATGAATCCTCCTCCCAAATAGCTCCCGACCCCATGCCTCTCTTCTTGCCTGCTGCCTTCATCATCACCCAGGAACCTACTAGCACTTCTCACCTGGGCCACCAGGGTTTCCCTGTCCCAATCCAGCCCCCTCCAATCTAGTCTCCCAGCTGCAGTTGAAGGAATCCCCTCAAGTGCACATCTGACCATGCTATTGTCCTGCCCTCCCTCTGAGGACTTCAGTCTGCACACTGGGCCTCTCTCCTGGCTCAGGCACTTCACCCATAGAGGAGTGGAAGGCTAGCGGAAGGAGAAAGGGCTCCCGGAAGACCCCCTTCCCCACTTGTCTTGGTGTGGATGATGACTCCTGCCCTTTCTCCAAGTAGCAGCCTGGGTCACCCTGTGGGAGGCTCCACCCCATGGTGTGTGCCCTCAGCCCTCAGCTCTGCCTTCAGAATACTCAGAATACTCAGGAGATGGCCTTATGGTGACCCATCATAATGCAGTTAGGCTGCAAGGTCCCTGTGCTTGGGTCCTAGGTGAGTCTTGCTCACCATGGAAGCCCCAGACCCAGCATGGGATCTGCATGAGCAGCACGGGGGGCTCAGGAAGAGTTTGTTGAACAAGTGGAGACCATTTCTACCACCACACACTGGGACTGACACCTCTCACCTGCCAGGGGCACAGCCAGGATTAAGGGAAGAGAATTTAGAACAATGGCACATTGTTACCCCTTGGTGAGCAGGTACCAGGAATATGACTTCCCACATCAGGAGCAGCCTGTGTGTGGCGTGCCCAGAGGCTCACAGTCTCTCCACAGACTCACGAGCAGTCACTAGAGAACCAGTGGTGTGTCCCAGAGGAGAGGAAGGGACAGCACCCTAATTCTTCTCTGGGACACACTCAGAGGGAAGGGAAGAGCACCAGATTAGGAGCCTGGAGACCTGAGTCCAGCCCTGACCATGCCATCATGACCATGAGGAAGCAGTAAACTCCAAAGACAGGGTGTCATCTGCCAGACAGATGGGTAGGGAAAGCTAAACAAGTGCAGGATTACAAACTCCTCTGCCTCCAAGAGTGGTGGCTCACTCCTATAATCCCAGCACTTTGGGAAGCCAAGGTGGTCAGATCCACTGAGCCTGGCAGTCCAAGACGAGCCTGGGAAAAATGGTGAAACCCTTTCTCTACAAAAAATACAAAACTTAGCTGAGCACGGTGGTGCATGCTTATAGTCCTAGCTACTCGGGGGGCTAAGGTGGGAGGATCACCGGAGCCCGGGAGGTTGAGGCTGCAGTGAGCCATCATCATGCCACTCACTCCAGCCTTAGTAACAAGGTGAGACCCTGTCTCAAAAAATAAAGCCCCTACTGAGCGCTGTGTGGGTGACAGGTGATCATTATTCCCCTTTAGGGTGTGGACGCTATTATTATTTTGCTTTGGATTTTTGTATGCAGGTAAAATTCGCGTGACATATAATGAATCATTTTCAAGCATAGAGTTTAGTGGCATTTAGTACATTCACAATATTGTGACCATCATCTCTATCTAGTTCCAAAACATTTCATCACCCCAGAAGAAACCTCGTACCCATTAGCAGTCACTCTCCATTCCCCTCTCCTCCCAGCCTCTGGTAAGCACTTATCTAATTTCTGTTTCTAAGTAGTTCCCTGTTCTGGACATTTCATAGAAATGAAGCTGTACCATGTGTGGTCCTTTGTGTCTGGATTCTTTGGCCTGGCATAAGTGCTCAGGGTTCATCCTTGCTGCAGTGTGAACCAGAACTTCATTCCTTTTGTGACTGAGCAACAGCCACCAGATGGAGGGGCCTCAACTTGCTGCTCCTCTCAACCATTGATAGGCATCTGAGCTGCTTCCGCCTTTTGGCTTTTGTGCATGGTGTGGCAGGCATTAATTGTATGGTATAATAAGGACTAAGGAAGGTGCAGCAAGTTCCCACTGAGGCCCTTTGGTCTCTGGGTGCTCATAGAGAGGAAGCAGAGATGTTCCAGGTCCCTGTCCTCTCTTGCTGTAGCCAGAGCTTCTTTCCTTGTTTGCTTGGGACATTGGTCTTCTGCATCAGATGATATTTAAATGATGTGGTTTGGCTGTGTCCCCACCCACATCTCATGTTGAACTGTAGCTCTTATAATTCCCATGTGTTGTGGGAGGGACCTGGTGGGAGATAATTGAATCATGGGGGTGGTTCCCCCATACTGTTCTTGTGGTAAAATAAGTCTCATGAGATCTGATGGTTTTATAAGCGGAAACCCCTTTCACTTGGCTGTCATTTCTCTCTTTTCTGCCACCATGTAAGAAGTGCCTTTCACCTTCCACCATGATTGTGAGACCTCCCCAGCCATGTGGAACTGGAACTGAGTGTCCATTAAACCTCGTTTCCTGTCTCAGGTATGTCCTAATCATCAGAGTGAAAACAGACTAATATGGTCATCCTGCCTCAAAAGGATGCTTTGAGACCTCTGACTTCTCCCCAAACATCTTTCCTCAGCCAAGGAAGCTACCACCTTGAATGCAGTAACTTTCCCAAGGTCACCCAATTCTTTTTTTTTTTTTCAGACAGAGTCTTGCTCTGTCACCAGACTGGAGTGCAGTGATGCAATCTTAGCTCACTACAACATCCACCTCCCAGGTTCAATCAATTCTCCTGCCTCAGCCTCCCAAGTAGCTGCGACTACAGGTGCATGCTACCACAGCCAGCTAATGTTTGAATTTTTAGTAGAGACAGGGTTTCACCATGTTGGTCAGGATGGTCTCAATCTCTTGAACTTGTGATCCACCCACCTCAACCTCCCAAAGTGCTGGGATTACAGGCTTGAGCCACTGCACCTGGCTGGTCACCCGATTCTTTAGTGGCCAGGCTGGGATGGACTCACTGTACTAATTGAGCTCTCACTTGAGGTCAGACTTTGCACTTGGAGTGTTCAAAAGGTATCTCTTTTGGAAACTGCTCTTAGGGCTCTGTTCATGTCCTCCGCCACGACAAAGCTACTCTATAGACTACCTTTAACCCATGACAATGGGACCAAGAGTGATTAATTATCAGCCCTCATTCCTGAGCTGGTCCAGAAACAATTAACATGAACTTTCTGGGGATCCTGAAAACAAAAAGAATCCCAGCAACAGCCACTTGTAGCCATAGATGGTCTACAGCTCTTTTATTGGTAATAACAATGAGAACACAAGTCTCAGACTTGAGAATGTAGGTTTTAGGCTGGGTGTGGTGGTGTGCACCTGTAGTCCCAGCTACTTGGGAGGCTGAGGTGGGAAGATCACCTGAGTCCGGGAGGTGGAGGCTGCAATGAGCTATGACTATGCTGTTGCACTCCAGCCTGGGCAACAGACAGAGATCTTATCTAAAAAAAAGAAAGAAAGAGAGAAAGAGAGAAAGAGAGAAAGAGAGAAAGAAAGAAAGAAAGAAAGAAAGAAAGAAAGGGAAAGAAAGAAAAGAAAAAAAAAAGAAAAGAGAGTGTAGGTTTCAAATGGATTCTGTCACTTAATGTGTAGTTTGCTGTTAGAGTTCTTAGTGTTATAGGCAGTATCAGGAGGTGATGAGGGCCCTGTGCACAGGAGATATCCAAATAGAGATTAGGGGACTGCCCACCAGGTGTGTGGCACTGAAAGAAGAGGGGAGAGGCTTTCCCTGGTTGCCCTTTGAGGAGGGTATTATTTGAATCCACATTTTTTTTTTTGAGATAGAGTTTTGTTCTTGTTGCCCAGGCTGGAGTGCAATGGCACAATCTTGGCTCACTGCAACCTCTGCCTCCTAGGTTCGAGCGATTCTCCCACCTCAGCCTCCCAAGTAGCTTGGGATTACAGGCCTGCATCACCACGCCTGGCTAATTTTTGTATTTTTAGTAGAGACAGGGTTTCATCATGTTGGCCAGGCTGGTCTTGAACTCCTGACTTTAGGTGATCCACCCACCTTGGCCTCCCAAAGTGCTGGGATTACAGGCATGAGCCACTGCACTCACCCTGAATCCACATTTTGAAAATGAGAAAACTGAGGCACAAAAGTTAAGTAACTTGCCCACAGCTCTGAATTATATACCTAGCTTAAGGGATATTCAAATCTTTCCATTTCCGAAGCCCATTTTCTTCATTGATAATTGTTCCCTGCCCACTAACTGAGATTATAATTTCACATATTGTTTTAAAATCTGCTTTTCCATTTAACAAATATATCATGAATATTTTTCTGTATATTTGAATATTCTTCAACAACATATTTTTTTTAAAGCTGTGTACATCATATAGCTGTAGTACAATTCATTTACCAAGTCTCTACTCTTCAACATTTAGGCTGTTTCTCATTTTTCAATGGTTATAAATATTGCTGGAAGAAACATCCCAGCAGATAAATCTCTTTGCTTTTGTGTAGTTATTTCCTTTGGCTACAATCTCAACAGCAAAGTTTCTGGGTCAAAGAGTATGCCGCACCATTTTAAAACTATTTCCAAGGGGCACTGTGAATTTCTTATGATCAAAACTGTTTTGAAACCTGCAACAATTAGTATATCGAGGTAATGTTTGCTGAACCTGGTGTAATAATAATGGTTTGCACTTGAATTGCAAAAAAATGAAGGTAGCAGCGACTAATAAGCTGTCATTAGAGATTGGTGTATTTCACTAGGGAAAAGGTATGTTAATAAAGGCATGATTATTGTCATTGATGGTGGTTGAACTGGCATTGCCTGAGAATGAGATGATGATGGAAATAAATCCATTTTAGGTGGTTTTATGTTGCGGGAAGTCAGGGACCCCGAATTGAGGGACCGGCTGGAGCTGCGGCAGAGGAACATAAATTGTGAAGATTTCATTTTAATATGGACATTTATCAGTTCCCAAATAATACCTTTATAATTTCTTATGCTTGTCTTTACTTTAATTTCTTAATCATGTTATCTTTGTAAGCTGATGATGTACATCACCTCAGGACCACTGTGATAATTGTGTTAACTGTATAAATTGATACATAAAACATGTGTGTTTGAATGATATGAAATCAGTGCACCTTGAAAAAGAACAGAATAACAGCAATTTTTAGGGAACAAGGGAAGACAACCATAAGGTCTGACTGCCTGCTGGGTCGGGCAAAAACAGCCATATTTTTCTTCTTGCAGAGAGCCTATAAATGGACATGCAAGTAGGAGAGATATTACTAAATTCTTTTCCCAGCAAGGAATATTAATATTAATACCCTGGGAAAGGAATGCATTCCCTGGGGGAGGTCTATAAACGGCTGCTCTGGGACTGTTTGTCTTATGCGGTTGAGATAAGGACTGAGATACACCCTGGTCTCCTGCAGTATCCTCAGGCTTACTGGGGTGGGGAAACTCTGCCCTGGTAAATTTGTGGTCAGATTGGTTTTCTGCTCTTGAACACTGTTTTCTGTTAAGATGTTTATCAAGACAACACGTGCACTGCTGAACATAAACGCTTATCAGTAGTTCTGCTTTTGCTCTTTGTCCTGTTTCCTCGGAAGCATGTGATCTTTGTTAGACCCTTGTTAGTAGTTCTGCTTTATGCCCTTTGAAGCATGTGATCTTTGTACCTACTCCCTGTTCTTACACTCCCTCCCCTTTTTAAAACCCTTAATAAAAACTTGCTGGTTTGAGGCTCAGGCAGGCATCACAGTCTTACCAATATGTGATGTCACCTCTGGTAACCCAGCTGTAAAATTCCTCTCTTTCTACTGTCTCTCTTTATTTCTCAGCCGGCCAACACTTATGGAAAATAGAAAGAACCTATGTTGAAATATTGGGGGCAGGTTCCCCCAGTATCTGGTGCACCAACATGGTTTTCTTTTTCCTAAGTGCATGTGGGAACCCGATTCCCTTTGGTAGGTGTGTAGAAACGTCCATTGGTCCAGTTCACAGAAACACTTTTTTGGCTCCCTGATGATTAGTGAGTTGTATGTGTATTGTCTGGGGTAACTATGGGTCATGTGGAGTCTTAACATTCTGCTTATCTCTGCTGTATTAAACTCCTGTTAAAACAGGGAGGAGTTCAGGTACCCATAGAAAATATGGTCACCCTATTCAGGGGGGTGGAAGAACGCTGTCCTTGGTTTCCTGAAAAGGGAACATTAGATGTGGAACTATGGGATCGTGTTGGTGCAAAATTCTGGGAACTGGTCCCGACAGGAAATTATGTTCCCGTCACTGTTTGGGGTGGTTGGGTCTTGGTATGAGCTGTCCTAAAGACATACCAATCCCGTGACCCCCTGTAGTTACCACAGTTTTCTGAATCTGGTGACCCTCTACCTCTTACTCAGGTTTCCTCTCCCATTTGGCCTTTGTTATCTGCTCAGCCTCTCCCTTTGCGTACTCCTCCCCAACCTGATGATATTGAGGATTCAATATCTAACTCCGGTGACTTCGGCTTAACATCACCCCCGATGATCTTATTTCTTTTCACGAGGAGCCGGTACTTGTAGCTACTGCAGCCCCAACTCAGACAGCCCAGGACCATATCTATGCTAACTCTTCCCTCTTCAAACCTTTGCAGCCTTTGCCTCCGAAGCCATCCAATGGCTCCAGGACCAAAGTACAATTTGCCTATAATTCTGCAGGCCCTCCCCTGTCCACCACAGCCCCTCACCCTCCTGTCATTTTGATCACTCAACTGGTCACTTTGCCTTCCTCTCAACCTGCTTCTCCGTACCCTTCTTCATGCATGGATGCCCCTGCCACTCTGGTTGCACAAGATTGGGACAATAATCACAAGTATGCTTATGCCTCTTCTGCTCCTCCAATGCCCCTTTCTCACACTGTCATACTGGTCCGACCTCCTCAACCTCAGTTTCCCTTATCTACACATACTTTTCCTGTCACTTCTATGCTGACTCCATCTCATGTGCCTGTTCTTGAAACTTCCATGTGATGCTTATTATGCCAGAACAAAGAAACAAGTGGATTAGAGGCTTGGACTTATCTGGTCGTGCTGGAACCTCCCAGTGCTCAAGGGGTACAAATGCGTTGATATGCACCACTCAATCTTACCTTTTTAAAAGAATTCAAGGATGCTTGTACTCACTATGGTCCTACTTCTTCATATGTTAAAATGGTATTACAGACTCTTCGTTCTGAGATCATTTTGCCTCCTTTAGACTGGGATCTTTTGGCAAAAGCTGTTCTAACTCCATCTCAGCATTTACAGTCCCATACCTGGTGGTCAGAGGAGGCCCGTCTGTAGGCTCAGCTAAATCGGGCTGATGGCATTCCAATTACGCAGGCTCAGCTCACAGGCCCCAATAATTACTCTGACACTACTGCCCAATTAGGCTTTGATGCTCTCACCACGGAACAAGTAACAAAGGTGTGTAAGAGAGCTTGGGATAAATTACTCACCCAGGCCAAGCTCCTGTTTCTTTTCCTACTGTTAAGCAGGGTCACCGTGAATTATATCCTGATGTTTTAGCTAAATTATAAGATGCTGTTGAAAAATCTGTCTCTGACGAGCATGCTCAAGGTATTCTCCTCCTTTTGAGAAGGCGAACCATGAGTGTAAAATGGCCATGCATTCGGTCAGACGACAAAATTTACCTCAATCACATTTAGCATTGTTTACTTTAAACTTTCTAAATGTTCCTAAAGACAATATTCTGACTGCAGCTGAATGCCATTATACAGCCAAAAAATTCTCCCTAAATGAAGGCAAGCCAGTGTTATGGAAAAACTCCCAAACCAATACCTGGGAACCTGGAACAATTATAATGTGGGGAAGAGGGTATGCTTGCGTTTCACCAGAAGATCATCAATCCCATCTGGGTGCCCACTAGGAGACTTAAACTTCGTGTGAACACTGACAATAAAACCACAGAGAAAAGACGTCTGCTTCAGAGACCACCCTGGGACGCCAAATCAAAATGGGCCTGGTTCATTCCTCCCTAATGGCAACGGAGACCCCTCTAACTAATTCCACTTCTCCTAATTCCCTTTCTTTTTCTCCTTATGAACCTAAAAGTCTCACCATTTCTATTAGCCTGAAAATAACATCCCTCTGTTCTTCTCTTCCTCCTTCAGCACTGGATCTTGCTTACAACACGTTTTATTTAATAATTCTCCTTATACTTTCTGTCTCACCAGTTTCCCCTCAAACTGATTTATCTGCTACACAAAATAATTCTTATTGGGCTTATGTGCCTTTTCTTCCACTTATTCGACCTCTCACCTGGATGGAGGCTCCTGCGGAAATCTATACTAATAATAGTGTGTGGACGCCTGGAGCTATAGATGACCATTGCCATGCTCAGCCAGGAGAAGGCACTGCATCTAATGTTACTATGGGTTATTAATACCCTCCTCTGTGCCTCAGACATGCATCTGGTTGCATCCATCTAGAAAATCAAGTCTGGGCTGCTTACCTTCCGAAGAGATCAGCCACAGGGGAATGGGGTCATTTGGTCTCCGGCCTCTCCCTTTCTCCTTTAAGACAAATGAAAGGGGGAGTAATAGGAGATACCCCATACTTTCAATATAAAGCTGTAGGAAAACCATGTCCTAAAAATTTTGTGGGCCCATCTAAAGCTTTAATCTGGGAAGACTGTGTTAACTCACATGCAGTAAGTAGTGTTAAAAAATGGCTCATATGGTTTAGTAATAGACTGGGCCCCAAAGGGCTATTTAAAAAACAAACAATTGCTCCTCTGATGGAAGGGAATGCCTGGAGGCTACTTATTTTATTTTTTATTGGGAGGATGAGGATCATCATCCTACTTTACATGGAGGTTCAGCTCATTCTTTCCCTTAAAATGGGAAGATAAGTGCATTACGTGCCCCCACCTGCCCCGAGGCCTCATGTGATATTCCCCATTCTGAGCCCAGAACGCCCAGAACTTCGGAAATTGTCTATTGCCATGTCCAGACTGCGAGTATGGGAAGGGGAAACTTCTCTGTCTGTTGTCCCCACTACCGCCCCTCGCGTCCATGATTCTGAACCCCACAATAAATCCCCTTTGAACCCTCTTCCTCTTTGTGATGCCAATCCTCCTTTACAGGACTCTGATTGGCATTATGATAATTTTTCTTGACTCAGGTATGCCCCTCTACCTCTTCAGCATCCCCGGGCACCTCAGATTGCTTCTTTACGGCAGAGAACATCGGGCATTGCCACCGCTGCTCCTCTCCCTCAGTATCAACGTAGATTCAAATATTCTGCTTTGTTTACCTCCAACATGACTATTCCTATACAGAGTTGTGTTAAGCCTCTTTACATGCTGTTAGTGGGATATACCAAAATTCGGATGAACAATCAAACTGTCCAATGCATTAATTGTCATTTATACACTTTTGTTAATTCCTATTTTGACTTCAGGAAAAGTGTAATGTTGGTCTGAGCCCAAGAAGGAATCTGGATACTGGTAACTTTACCCAGACCTTGAGAATCTTCCCCCTCAGTGCATTTAAGTAATGAAGTGTTACAATAAATTCTCAAAAGATCTAAGAGATTTGTTTTCACTTTAATCACTATGATCATGGGCCTAATTATGGTCACTGCACTGGCCACCACTGCTGGAGTTGCATTACACCAATCTATTCAAACGGCTCATTTTGTTAATGATTGGCAGGCCAATTCCACCCAAATGTGGAATTCTCAACAGAGCATTGATAAAAAATTAGCTAATCAGATTAATGATTTAAGACAATCTGTTATTTGGCTTGGAGATCAGGTAGTGAGTCTCAAACATTGCATGCAAATGCAGTGCGATTGGAATGCTTCTGATTTCTGTATCACACCATATTCCTACAAGACTGATCATTCATGGGAACTGATCAAAGGACACCTGCTGGGTAGGGAAGATAATTTGTCCTTGGACATAACTAAATTAAAGAAACAAATTTTTGAAGGCTCTCAAGCTCATTTATCCATTGTGCCTGGAGCTGAGGTGTTAGATCAGGTGGCAGAAAGTCTTTCTGGACTAAACCCCACGACTTGGATTAAGTCTATTGGGGACTCCACTGTAGTAAATTTTGGAATTATGTTTCTCTGTTTAATTGGCTTGTTTTTAGTGTGCCAGACCAGTCAAAGAATCCTGCGTCAAAACCAAGAGAAGGAAAAAGCCTTCGTCGCCATGGCACATTTATATGAAAAGAAAGGGAGAGATGTTGCGGGAAGTCAGGGACCCCAAACGGAGGGACTGGCTGGAGCTGTGGCCAAGGAACATAAATTGTGAAGATTTCATTTTAATATGGACATTTATCAGTTCTCAAATAATACCTTTATAATTTCTTATGCCTGTCTTTACTTTAATCTCTTAATCCTGTTACCTTCATAATCTGAGGATGTACCTCACCTCAGGACCACTGTGATAATTGTGTTAACTGTACAAATTGATTGTAAAACATGTGTGTTTGAAATCAGTGCACCTTGAAAAAGAACAGAATAACAGCGATTTTTAGGAAACAAAGGAAGACAACCATAAGGTCTGACTGCCTGCGGGGTCGGGCAAAAATAGTCATATTTTTCTTCTTGCAGATAGCCTATAAATGGATGTGCAAATAGGAGAGATATCACTAAATTCTTTTCCTAGCAAGGAATATTAATATTAATACCCTGGGAAAGGAATGCATTCCTTGGGGGAGGTCTATAAACGGCCACTCTGGGAATGTCTGTCTCGTGCGGTTGAGATAAAGACTGAGATACGCCCTGGTCTTCTGCAGTACCCTCAGGCTTACTGTGGTGGGGAAACTCTGCCCTGGTAAATTTGTGGTCAGATTGGTTCTCTGCTCTTGAACCCTATTTTCTGTTGTTTAAGATGTTTATCAAGACAATACGTGCGCTGCTGAACATAAATGCTTATCAGTAGTGCTTTTGCCCCTTGCCTTGTGATCTTTGTTGGAACCTTATCAGTAGTTCTGCTTTTGCCCTTTGTCCTGTTTCCTCAGAAGCATGTGATCTTTGTTAGACACTTATTAGTAGTTCTGCTTTTTGCCCTTTGAAGCATGTGATCTTTGTACCTACTCCCTGTTCTTATACCCCCTCCCCTTTTTAAAATCCTTAATAAAAACTTGCTGGTTTGAGGCTCAGGCGGGCATCACAGTCCTACCAATATGTGATGTCACCCCTGGCAACCCAGCTGTAAAATTCCTCTCTTTGTACTGTCTCTCTTTATTTCTCAGCCAGCTGACACTTATAGAAAATAGAAAGAACCCACATTGAAATATTGGGGGTGGGTTCCCCCAATAGTTTTAGATAACACGTGCCCCGTACATGCAAAATTTTATGTGCATTTCTCGGATGCTCCCAGAAAACCTATGAGTCCAGTATTATTGCCTGTGGCAGAGACTGTTAATCAACCCTTCAGCATCTATGTTATGCCTTTTCTTTTTGGCAATACAACTCTGCTTTCTCTGAGTTTTAACAGGACTCCTCACTATGCAGTTAGAGATTCTGTTCCCAGCCTCCCTTGCAGCTAGATTTGATCTCTGGACTAAGTTGTCATCCTTGCAAAGTAACCAGAAAGTGGTGTATTGCCACACACTGTATGTCCTTTCCTTCAAAGAAAATCTTGCTTTGTCCTTGTTTCCTTCTTTCTTCAATCATGTGGATTGTGATCGGGTTTGGTGGACAACTTTCAACTGTGCAGAAGAGGATGATTTCCAAGAGTATTATTCGGAGCTAGGTTGAGAGAAACCCTGGTCGTGATTGAGCTCACGAAAGGAGACCATCTACCTATGGATGTTATGTGAGCTAGGAGCAAACATCAGTCCTGTTGAAGCCATTGTAGTCATGGGTATTTTTGTTAGAGCAGTTGAACCCATTTTACAGATGAAGTTAACTGAGGCTTGGTGAAGACCCCCCAAAGCAATAAGATGTGGGATCGGATTCCACTCAAATGATCGGTCTGACTTGGGAGTCCACTCTTGGGGCTCAAACCCAATGCCTTCCCCCTAATGATATCAGTGGTCACAACTCAGAGAGAAATCAATGAAAAGACTGGGCAAATTCTAACCATTTTAGAGCATTCTGGAAATATCAGTGAGGGCTCCTTGGGGGCAGGAATCAGAGACAGATGGTTTGACAGGAAAAAGAAGCCATGAAGCCCATGTTTGAGTTCTGCCTGCACAACCCACCTGGGGAGGTTGTTGGGCTCCTCAGAGCACTGTCGACTTTCTCTTCTTTAAAAAGCAGACAGTGCCACTGACGTTGCATAACTCTGTGAAGATTCAATAAAATAACGTGGCTAAAGGTTTAAGAGCAAAACGTGAACCTAGAGAAATGGTTCAACAAACGATGGTTTTCTGTTTGCAAGCATCACTTCTCCATCCAACCAGAAGGCCACCCTGTGATTTCCCTATGGAACAAGCCAACCCCTCTAAAAGCACCTCCCCAGGGCAGGTCTTGGGCACTGACCACCTGGGCCCAGGCTGGCTCCCATAGGCCGAGAGTGTGCATAGCTGGGCCACCTGTACTCAAGAAGTGCCAGGGTCTGAGCTGGCCTGAGAAGAGGCATCAGCACCCAACAGCCAAAACCACAGGAGCTGCTGAAAGGTGGCTGGGGACAGACAGAGTTCAGGAGCCGGGCTGTGTGTGCATCTGCCGGGCTGTGCGTGCATCTACCTGCAGGCTTACCCACCTAGACAGACTTGGCCACCCTTGCATTCCCAGTCCATCCCACCAGCCTGGGAACAGAGCTGGGAAGGAAAGCAGATGCCTGCTTGAGGCTCCTCCAGCCAGCCTGTCCCAGCCTCATCCCTGAGGTTCAAGACCCTTGAGACACTCGGGGAAGAAGATGCAGAGAAATGGTGGGTGACGGGGACAAGAAGGCCAAAGGAAGAGTTCATCTTATTACACTGTCACTATTTTTCATGGGGTGTAAAACAGGAAAATTAAAATGAGCATGCTGCTAGTAGCTTAATGTAATTGAATGCTTAAGAAAAATGAAACTGGGGACAGGGACAGTTGGGGAACAATTTTAGAGATGACTGAGTGGCAGGAATGATCCTCACGTCCTGTGGAAGAAGACGTGCACCTCGTGAGATCCATGTTCTCTGCAACCCCAGTGCGGGGGTAGGTGCTGAGGTCCGGGGAGCCGGGGGGCAGAAAGCACCGGCTGCCCTCAACCCCACCGGAGGCTGAGGAGGGCCTTGCAGGGTGTGTGGGAGGAGAACCAGAACTGTGGCAAGTGCAAAGGCTTGTTCCCAGGAAGAGCAGAATGTTCCGGAGGGCAGGGACCAGATGCCAGGAAGTGCTGCTTCTGAGAGCCAAGCCCCGGAGTCAGCTGGCCCAAAGGAGGCAGGAAGAGGGGGCGAGGAGGAGGCCGTGAGCACAGCCAGGCCAGTGAACCAGCAAGCACACAGGCGTGGGGCCTGCCACCTCACCATGGGTTTGCAAAACAGTTTGGGGGAAAAATGGTTTTAAAATGTATGAAAACACTATAAAATCAATAATAACAATACTTTCAAAACCAAGTAAGATTTTTTTCCCCCAAGAAGTGTACAAAGCAAAACGCACCCCGACGGATGGACTGGTCACACCCTTGGTGGAGGGGACGGAGCCAGGGAGGGAGGAGCAGCCCAGGCTGAGGGAGCTTCAGCCTCTGGTGGAGGGATCTGGCTTCTAGGTGAGGTGCTTGCGTGCAGTGATGGAACTACTTATTTTAAACTTTCAGATGCCAGCGTCTTCATCAGAAAATGGCGATGATAAAATCATTGAGGTTGTTTGAAAGCCGAAATTAGTGAGACTCAAGTTCTTTGTGAGTGTCCAGCCCTCTTATTATCAAAATAATAATAATAAGCTCTGCTTTCAGCCCGGGGGACTGCAGAGCCCTTCGGTCTTCTTGCTGCTGTGGGGAACATTCCTTACCTCTTTCTAGAATCTTCCAGAAAGGACATCCTTTGACGGTTGAGCCCCCCTTCCCATAAACCCAAATGCAAAGGTCAGATGAGCAACCAGTGTGTGGGTTACTGCAGCACCATCCGGAGGCCACGATGTGGACAGAACCTCAGAGAAGGACACATCGATTCTGGGGATGGGCTGGTTCATGTATCATTGTATCCTGCTAGAAAGGTATGACCCGAAATGGCTACAAAACAGCCACAGGAGGGAAAGAAAAGGCAGAAGCCCAGGGTGACAGTGTGTGTGGGCAGCTGGCCAGGGAAGGCCAGAGACAGCCGTGGTGCGAGATGGATGGTGCCCAGGCCGGGAGCAGCTGCCGCCTCCCTGCTTCTGCCTGGCCACTGCAGCTGGTAGGAGGCTCACAGATTCTAAGTCTACCCACCCGTGCTGCTTCTCTGCCCAGCCCGCTGATGGTCACAGGGACCTACAGGCCTGGTCAACTCTCCTGTGGGAAGAGGGGCCTCATCCTCCCCCATAACTGTCTGCCCCAGTCTGGCCACGTAGACGTCTTTGCTAGTAATTGACCTGCCTCAGGGCCTTTGCACACACCCTTCTCCCCACCTGACCTCTGCTTCCTGCAGGCCACAACTGGGCTCACTCCTTCAGGTCTTTGCTTAGAAGCCCCTTCCCAGAAAAGCCTTCTGGGTTTGGCCCATTCCAGAAGGCAACTCCGTTTCACAGCATGCCGTGCACCCACCACCACTCACTTTACTTTCCTTCCTAAGACCTTGTGAACTTAACATGCATTCTAGTCATTTATCCCGTCCTGTCCGGCTCCCTAATAAAATGTCAGCTCCATGAGTGCAGACAGTTTTATCTCCCTGCCTCTGTTTTGTTTTTTGGTTTTTTGGTTAACTTGTGTTTCTCCAGGATTTAAGACTGTGCATGGCACATACTAGGTGCTTAAAGATGCCTATAAAAGGATGAGTGCCCTTGAACTCTTGTCTTCAACACAGATCCTGTTCTTCTAGATCCTGTGGTGGAGATGCCTTTGGCAAACTGCAGGGATGATGGTGATGATCTCCTCCTTGGAGAGGGGCCTGTGGTCTTGTGTTAATACACATTTCTTGGGTATCGGGAATTGCCACCCACGTTGGCATCATCAGAGTGCTGCAGAACTCAGAGCCAGTTTCAGAGAGGAGGAGCTCCTTGGAAACACTGATAACCTCTGGCCTGGAGCAAATGCCACGCACACCCGTGCATGCACGCAGGTTTGCTCAAGAAAGGATTTCAGAGGTTGTCTTTCCTCCGGCCCTTCTTCTGAAGGTCATATGTAGAGCGGGAGCCTGTGTGTGGCCCAGAGCTCTGTGGCCACACCAGGCAGCAGACAGACACACTCAGGATAGGCTCTAGGGGGCCTGGGCACCCTGGCAGAGGGTTGAGTGGAAGTTTCCAACTCCACAACACAGCATGCACCCCTCCCAGCAGGTTCCCTGTAGCGACTCACCTGGACTCCTGCCCACAGGCTGAT
This sequence comes from Macaca nemestrina, assembly GCF_043159975.1. Lineage (NCBI taxonomy): Eukaryota > Metazoa > Chordata > Mammalia > Primates > Cercopithecidae > Macaca > Macaca nemestrina. The sequence goes on along the minus strand of NC_092125.1, from coordinate 229,664,640 downwards.
GTGCTGTAGAGCCAGGCAGGGGTGTGGAGGGGCTAAGGAAGGGCAGTGCTAGCCTGGGGGTGGTGGAGGGTGGGGCGCAGCCCGAGGAGGGGACTTGAGTGTTGATGGAATGCAGGGGGACTGAAAGGCCAGGCAGGAGGTGTGGAATTCTGGAGAGAGGCTCGTGGCCACCAAGGCGCCTTCCAAGGGCAAAGTCTCTGAGTTAAAAATAGGCCAGGGCTGGAGACCAGATATCCGGACCAGGGAGGATTCCAAAAAAAGGTTGGAACAAAGTAGTGTCCGGAGTCTAGGGCCAGGGAGGCCTAAGGAGTATCCAGGCTCAGGAACATGCTCTTGCCGGGCTTTAGGCTGCTCCAGCCCTCCTGAGTCCATCACCCTAACTGCCTTCATCCATTAACCCCTTCCTGGCTAGGGCTGGTGGGTGAGGAGGACATCAGGGACCCCAGGACAGCCCCCACTCCCACGGTTAGTACCCGCTGTACTGTAGGGCCCCCAAATTCATGAGCAGCCTTGACTCTAAGCCTCCCAGGACCTCAAAGCCTCACTACGAGTTTCCTGCTTTCACCAGATATGTGCCCCGACTCTGCCGGAAAGGTTCCCACCCACTAGTTCCCCTACCAGCCGGACACACTAAGCCCCATCCAGTCCTCAGCCTAACCAGGTCACATCTCTGCCAGCGCACGGTATACTTCAAAGAAGCCACTCACATCCTCCCCTGGGGCCAGGGTCATCCCACCCTCTTGTCAAGCACCACAGAGACTGCCTCCCAAAGCCCTGGCCGGTGCCATCTGTGCCGGAGTGTGGGCCCTCATGGCCCTGCTTGGCCTGCAGTACCCGCCCCCCCACTGGGCTGAGTACATATGACTCAGAAGCCTTGTCGGTCTCATGTGTCCACAGTTGGGTTTTGCGTGTTTGATCATCCCTGTGACCCTTGGGTAGGAGTCCCTCCCTCCCAAACAGGGTGAAGAGGAGGTTCTCAGAACAATTTCGTAGGTGAAATCCACAAAGGGAAACAGAAGTTTGCTGATAGCGAAACTGTTCCCCTGACCAGCTGTCTCCAAGGAGGGCCAGCAGCACTGGGGTGAGCAGCCAGAGCTCCCTCCTTCCCTCCAACCCCACTGTAAGCCTGGATTTGCCCCACCGCAAGGTGTCAGGCTCTGCACACCCTGGTCTCAGCTGCTCTTGCCCACTTGACAATGAGGCTTTGGGGTCAGGGACTGGGTTCTGTTCACATCTGTCCTGAATTCTAGCACGTGGCCTGGCCCTGGGCTGTTTGTTAAATGAATTAGCAAAAGAATGATGAGTAGGGAAGGAACTGTCTGAGGCCAACCCAAACATCCGTCCAATTAAACCGATCACTCTGGTCTCCAGGGTCAGATCGAAGCCCCTGAAAAAAACCATTCACAACAGGAAAGGCCAGGAGGGGTTTGCATAGCTCTTCTTCCAGTTTGCTATGGGGTTTTATAAACATACACACAATTAAAAATAACTGAACACACTGTGTGTCCACAGTCTGGGCTGAGGAAGGGAGATGGTGGAGGTTTGGCTGGTTGTTGACGCATCCGATGGTACTTAAGCACTATCAGCTGCTACAGCGAGGAACTGTGAAGGTGAGGTGCGGAGGGAAGGACTCTGGGCCTCTGCCCCCAGCCTCAGGCTGGAGGAGACAACAGCTGAGGCTGGTGTGAGAAGCAGATTTCGGGAGAACAGGTCAGGCTTTCTGCTAACCCAGCAGTTTGCATTTTCCCTGGTAACAACACACAGCACATGAAAGTGGAAGAAAAAATACCACAACATTCATTTTTCTCCTGTTTGGGCCAAAGACAAAGATGCAGGGTAGTTCATGACCAAAAGTGGCCTAGGAATTACCAGTGCATTTCTTGCCTAGTGGTTGATGAGGCTCCATCAGCAATATTCACTATTTTGGATGATAGAAGCTGAACGCTGCATGTTCTTGAGTACATGCAAAAGAAAACTGATCAGTAAATCCACTCCCAGGTTGATATGGTTTGGCTGTGTCCCCATCCAAATCTCATTTTGAATTGTAGCTCCCATAATTCCCCTGTGTTGTGGGAGGGACCTGGTGGGAGATAATTGAATCATGGGAGTGGTTTGCCCCATGCTGCTCTCGTGGTAGTGAATAAGTCTCACAAAATCTGATGGTTTTATAAGGGGTTTCTGCTTTTGCTTGGTTCTCATTTCTCTCTCACCTGCCACCATATAAGCTGTGCCTTTTGTCTTCCACCATGATTGTGAGACCTTCCATACCACGTGGAACCGTGAGTCCATTAAACCTCTTTTTCTTTATAAATTACCCAGTCTCAGGTATGTCTTTATCACCAGCGTGAAAATGGACTAATACACAGGTGTATACCCAAGAGAACAGAAGACCCCTGTCCCTATGGAAACCTGTCTGAGAATGTTCATAACAGCCTGACTCATAGGCACCGAAAGGTGAAAACAGCCCAAATATCCATCAACAAACAAGTGGATAAACAAAATGTGCCATGTTAAAATGGACTGTTGTTTGACAATGGAAAGGAATGAAAGACTGACACTCAGTGCAAGGAGGGTGAACCTTGAGGACACATCATGCTCGCTCAGTAAAAGATACAGAAGCTGGCTGGGCGCGGTGGCTCACGCCTGTAATCCCAGCACTTTGGGAGGCCGAGGCAGGCGGATCACGAGGTCAGGCGTTCGAGACCAGCCTGACCAACATGGTGAAACCCCGTCTCTACTAAAAATAAAAAAAACTAGTCAGGCATGGTGGTGTGCACCTGCAATCCCAGCTACTCAAGAGGCTGAGGCAGGAGAATCACTTGAACCCGGGAGGCGGAGGTTGCAGTGAGCTGAGATCACGCCACTGCACTCTGGCCTGGGTGACAGAGAGAGACTCCATCTAAAAAAAAAAAAAAAAAAAAAAGAAGGAAAAATATAAAAAAGATCCAGAACTCTGACATGGACAGATACAAAAATGCATGACTCCTTTTATATAAAAATGTATGGTTCCATTTATGCACATTATATAAAGTGCACAGTGCACATAATAGGCAAGTTGATATAGAGAGAAATAGATTGGTGGATGCCTGAGGCTGGGGGCAGAGGGTGGGCATGGGGATTGGGAAGTGAAAGGTGAAGGGTGCAGGACTTCTTTGTGGGGATGAAATGTCCAACATTGATTGTGGAGATGGTGACATAAGTTTGTGAATGTGCGGAAAGCCATTGACTTGTGCACTTTAAATGGGTGAATTATATGATGTGGGAATTGCAGCTCAATAAAGATGTTTAAAATGAAATAAATAAAATCAAGGACTCCCAGAGCCTGTGTCTTATCCCACATTTTCACTTAAGCAGAGGAGAAGGTCCTGCCCCTGTGTCCAGCCTGAGTCCAGCCCTGTGGGTGGCTCAGGCACTGCCCCTCACCACTTCCTGCTGATGAACAGAACTGATTTGACCCAGGGTGGTCGTGGACCCAGGTACAAAAACTTGCTTGGCCAGATTCTCTGGCAACCTGCGGTGGCCAGGTGACATGTCTGACTGCAGAAGGCAGTGGCTGGTACACAGGTGGGCCCCTCTCAGGTCATCAAAGAGTCAGTTGTGGGGAAGGAGTTGGTCCATCTGCTTTTTTTCTGTATGAAACATGGACTCAGTGACAACCTTTCCCCAGTGCCCCATGGACACAGTGCCAAGCTTTCTCAGTGCCCTGTCGAGACAGTGTTAACCTCCTACTGCCCTGTGGACACGGTGCCAACCTTTCCCCCACTTCCTCATGGACTCTGTGTCAACTTTCTTCACTGCCCTGTGGATGCAGGGCCGACCTCCTCTACTGCCCCATGAGCACAGTGTCCACCTTTCCCGCTGTTCCACGGACAGTGCTAACCTTCTCCTACTGCCCCGTGGACACAGTACCAATCCCTTTTCATTGCCCCGTGGACACAGTGCCACCCTCCTCTACTGCCAAGTGGACACAGTGTCAACTTTCCCCACTGCTATATGGACACAGTGCCAACCTCCTCCCACTGCCCCGTGCACACAGTGCCAACTTCCTTCACTGGCCATGACTGAAATAACCCACAGGATAACCCATTCATCTTCGCTCTTGGAGCTGAGCTTGTTTTGCTGATATGTGGGGTTCTGGAAACCTGGAGACCAGGAACACCTGCATTCTGCCGCAGGCCTCCCCACTCCTCCCCTCGGAGTTCTGGTGGGAGAAAGGAGCACTTCAAGGACAGTGGCAAACAAAAGCCAGGTGATGTGGCCTGTCCTTGTGGAGCTCCATCTTCCTCCTTCCTCTCCCAACACACCCAGACCCACTCTATGTGTGGGAGCAGCAGAGAACGGAGCTGCCTGACCACCCACAGAGGGGCTGCAGGGGACAAGGGAGTGGCATGGCCAGGGGTCCTCCCTCAGCTGGCCGGGGGCAATAGGCTGGTCAGACTTGCTCTGCCTCCCCTCGCTGGAGGAAGGGAGAGGCTGGTGGCTGCCTTTCCTAGTCTGCTGAATACACTCGCCAGCCATGGCCCTTCCCTGGCTGGGGAGTGGGTCATCCATGATCACCTCCAGCCCAGGAGGCTCCTGGGATTCTTACTGGAGAGGCCATGGTGCAGAGGCCATAGTTGGCTGATAATGTCATGTCCTATCTTGAACCTGTCTCTTCCTCGAAGAAAGGGGAAGCAGCAACTGGAGAGGTCATGGCTCACAGCCCCGTGGAGGCTGGATTCCCTGAGTGAGAATCTTTGTGGCTTTACAGCCAAGTGCCAATGACTCGAATCAAAGTCACAACACCCTTTCTGTGACCGAGAGCTAACATTAGGGCCCCTGCAGCCCATCCTCTATTTCATTTAGTTACTTATTTCATTTTATTTTTTTGAGATGGAGTCTCACTCGGCCACCCAGGCTGGAGTGCAGTGGCATGATCTCAGCTCACTGCAACCTCCACCTCCTGGGTTCAAGTCTCCTGCCTCAGACTCCTGGGTAGCTGGGATTATAGGTGTGCACCACCACGCCTGGTTAATTTTTGTATTTTTAGTAGAGACGGGGTCTCACCATGTTGGCCAGGCTGGTCTTGAACTCCTGACCTCAGGTGATCCACCCACCTCAACCTCCCAAAGTGTTGGGATTACAGGTGTGAGCCACTGCACCTGACCCTGTCCTCTATTTTAATTTCTGCAGCTCTTTGAGTCTCGGTGGTCCCGAGTGATGCCCAGGACTTGGTCAGGAGGAGAGGGGCTGTCTTTGGGAGTCAGTGCTTCCCTTGGATTCGCAGTGGCATCCCCGTTCGGCAGAAGTCCCTTCCTCGGTATATTACGTCCTATTCCCCAGGACCTCAGAATGAGGTCATCAGGGTGGGCCTTAGTCCAATTTGACTAGTGTCCTTACAAGAAGAGATTGGGACACAGACACACAGAGAGGGATGACCCTGTGAGGACACAGGGAGGAGACAGCATCTTCAAGCCAAGGAGAGAGGCCCTGGGAGGAACCAGCCCTGCCGACAGAAACCGTGATCTCCAGCTCTGGGCCTCCAGGACTGTGGGATGTGTAGTTGGTTGGTCTAAGCCCAGGCTGTGGAGCCCGTTGTAGGGCTGTGCTGCCTGCTCCTGTGTTTGAGCCTGCACTGCACAGAGGGTGTCTGAGGCCCCGCAGCGGGTCACACGATCGTATCGTGTCTGTGTCACCAGCCCCATCTGGGAGCGGTGCGATGCTCTAGACCCTTCATGACTTGGTCACGTGAGCAGGAGACAAAGCACCTGACTTCAGGTAAACAGCTGCATTTGTTTTCTGTGGCTGCCATCATAAAGTGCCACACACTGGGTGGCATAAACAACAACCTTTTATTTTCTCCCCATCTGGAGGCCAGGAGTCTGAAATCAAGGTGTGGATAGGGCTATGCTGCCTCTGAAGGCGCCAGGGGAAAAGGATGCTTCCTGCCTCTTCCAGTTTCCGGAGGTTCCAGCAATCCTTGGCGATCCTCCGTGTGTGTCAGCATCTCTCCCGTCTCTGCCCCAGCATCACATCATGCTGTTTGTGTCTCTCCTCCTCTTTGTATAAGGACAGCAGTCACATTGGACTAGGGCCCGTGCTAATCCAGGATGAGCTCATCTTTACTTGAGTCTGTTAGCAAAGATCCTATTTCTACATCAAGTCACAGGCCCAGGTACTGGGGGTTAGGACTTGAACACGCCATTTATGGGACACAATCCAAGCCCTAACAACTGCCAAGGGGCCTCGCCAGCACTCGGGAGCAAGGACTCGCCTTGTCTATCAGGAAGTGCTGGGCAGAGTGGAGTCACACCCTTGCTGTCTGCAGTGCCAGAGGGCGCCGGAAGCGGAGAATCCACCCATCATCCATTACTGGCCGTGGAGGCACAGAGCCTTTCCTGTGTGTGCCCTTCCCATTAGGCTAACATGAGTAGTCAGCAGCAGGTGGAGAACCGTTCTCCCTTCTACTGAGTAGATGAGAATGATGTATAATAAACACATGAATTATGAATATGTAAATGATGTTTCTGAAGTTTTAGGAAAGAGATTCCTTCCTTTTACAAGAAGAGCTGAACAGATCTTACTCGCTGCACTCATTGGTTTGGGAAGACTCTGGTTATAGACTCGATGCAAATGAATAGATATTCCCAATTAGGGAGGTACAGACGTGTGCATTTCAACAAAACAGGCCTCCAGGCTTTGCTCTGTACTGGCTCTGGAGTCCCGTCAACCCACTGAGTCCAGCTGCAGAGGCAACAAGGGGCAATGTTTCCACAGAAGGGAAAGGAGGCCTGGTCATGGCCTTGGTGTGAAGAGACAGAAGGCCTGAAGTCAATCTGCTACAGGCCTCCAAGTCAAAACAACCCCCAGGAAAGATTGCATTTTGCTTGGACTTTGCCTGCATGCCATCCTCACCTACAGCATATTCACACAGACTGTGTACTGCATAGTTTGTGAATTGAAGGCACCAGCTACACAGGGCCCTGCCTTTTGTGAAACCAAGAAGCACAGGTGAAGGAAGCAGGTGGGGTTGGGGCCTGGAATGAACCTGCCATTGTCCGCATTCTCAACTCATTAGGCTCAGGTAGGGTGAGTTGCAAGCGGATGCTTGGAACGGAAGCCACTTGCCGCATGTTTAATTTGCCACTGGAGCCGCCGATTCATAATTCAAATGTTGCTGCCCTAAATTACACACACATTTGGAGCTGAGTGAAGATGGGAGATCTGGGTCCTCTAAAAAAACCCCGTAAAGTCCCCACTGCTCCCCCATCTTACTGAGTTCTGCTCTTGAGCAACTTTTCAGCTCCCTGAGAATGGCATGTTTTGAGTAAAAAGGGACAATAAAAATGAAAGAAGAAAATTAAATATGAACATTTAATTAAATCCCTCTTTGATCGTTCTCCCTAGAACCGACCAGAGGGGCTGCTGCCATTCAACCACCATTAAGATAACCTTGCTGGCTAATTAGGAGAAGGAATTGGCCCACAAGGTGGGAGGGAAACAGCGAATCTCCCGACCCTATAAATGTTGGAATGAGACATTTTGATGGGAGCAATATTTTATTCTTCAATTGTTTACCACTTCTCTTTGGAGAAGTCTCAGAGGTATCAAAGTATTCTTTGTACTTCCTTTAAGGTCTTCCAGCTTTTGTGCAGAGGTCCGGGGGCTGTCTGCGGCATGGAGGACCCCGGTGGCTGCACTGCCAGCTTTAGGTCTTATTTTCCAGGGCTGGGGAAAACTTTCCTTTTTAAACCAGTCCCATCCATCCCACTTCGGGGAGCTGCATTGCTGACGTGGGATGACACAAATGATCCACAAAAAAAACACTAGTCACAAAGGGTCTGGAAGCCACACCATCTGCTTAGGGACATTAACACAGTCCCTGGGCTATGTTATCTCAAACAGGACTGTGTCACCTTCTCAATAGATGGACCTCAGTCAGTGCAGAGCGTGCATACACATGCACACACACACATGCACACTCACAGAGACACATGCACACACATGCACATACAGACACACACATATGCACACAGACATGTGCACACACACAGAGACACACATATATACACACAAACACACAGACACATCCACACATGCACACTCACAGAGACACATGCACACACATACACATACAGGCACACATGTGTGCACACAGGCATGCACACACAAAGACACACAGAGACACACATATATACACATAGAAACACATCCACATACATACATGCACACACAGAGACACACAGACACACAGAGACACACATATATACACAAACATCCACATCCTTACATGCACCCACAAAGACACACTGTACATGCAGATGCACAGCGACACACATATATACACACAGATCCACAGAGAAACACATATATACACAGACATACCCACACATGCACACTCACAGAGACACATGAACACACATACACACACATGGACACACAGAGACACACAGTACACACAGATGCACATGCAATACACATGTGCATGCACACATGTTCACACACAGAAAGATGCACGCGTGGCCAGGCGCAGTGGCTCACACCTGTAATCCCAGCACTTTGGGAGGCTGAGGTGGGCAGATTACCTGAGGTCAGGAGTTCGAGACCAGCCTGTCCAACATGGTGAAACCCCGTCTCTACTGAAAATACAAAAACTAGCTGGGCGTGGTGGCACAGGCCTGTGATACCTGCTACTTGGGAAGCTGAGGCAGGAGACTTGCTTGAGCCTGGGAGGTAGAGGTTGCAGTGAGCTGAGATCACGCCATTGCACTCCAGCCTGGGGGACAAAAGCAAAACTCTGTCTCAAAAAAAAGAAAAAGATGCAGACGTACATGTGTATGCACACATGGTGGGATTCGGTCCCCAGACAGCATCTTCAGGAAAGTGCTGCAAACCTTTGTGGTTTGTGTGCTGTGACAAATATAAAGGTCCAATGTGAGCCCTACATTTTAGGAAATATGCTAACTTAACCAACTTTGGGAGTAAAAAGGCCCCCAAAGGGTAGATAAAGCAGAGCAATGAAGCTTGTTAGGGTCACATCCAGCAAGACATTCCTGACTCAGGCAACAGCAGTGTGGAATTTGTGATGGTACGATTTATAGGATGATCAAGGTCTCCCCTTAAATAATTTAGGAGAAAGTATTTTGCTAAGCGGATCATGTTGCAAAAGATTTCAGGGGCGTTGTTTAAATTATTAAAAGAATCAATTGTTTCTTAGCCTTTTGGAAGCATTGTTTGCATATGATTAATATAATATTACAAATTATTTTAAAACATGGCTTCAGGGCTCTGTGTCTCTGAACGATTTTATTGAACAACTTCTTTGTTGCATTAGTTTAAAAATAATATAACTAGATTTTTAAAATTTCTTGAAAGCCTATCTTTTATCAAATTCAGACTGACCTTCTTTCTTCATAAACTGACTGGAAGAAAAGTATTCCAGTTATTTCTAAGCCAAACAACCCCCCAAAATTAGTGGCTTAAAACAACAGCAACTTAATATTCCTCGTGATTCTCTGGGCTGACTGAGATATTTGGTGACTGGTTATACCTGGGTCTACTCATGAGAGTGGGCTCAGCTGGGTTGGGGTCTCAGCTGGGACAACCCCACGTGACTTTTCATCCTTCTTCCTGGCATGGGGGTCCCAGGAAGCATTTCAAGAGGGCAAAGGCAGAAACTGCAAATGTCTTAAGGCCAAGGCTCCTGTGATGATCAATTTTATATGTTAACTCGACTGGACCACAGGGTGCCCCCCAGTGTGGGTGGGCACCATCCAGTTGGTTGAGAAACCAAATGGCCAAAGGGCAGAGGAGGGGAGAATTCGATCTCTCTCTGTCTGACTGCTTGAGTTGGGACAGTCATCTTCTTTTACCCTTTGATGGAGATGTAGACCACTGGCTTCCTGGTTCTCAGCCCTTTTGGCTCAGACTGGAGTGCATCTCCAGCTTTCCTGAGTCTCCAACCTACAGGCGGCAGATGAGGGAACTCGTCAGCTTCCATAATTACATGTGCTAATTTCTCATAGCATCTCTTTCTCTCCGCACATACGCTCTATTGGTGGTTCTGTTTCTCTGGAGAACTCTGACTAATACAGCTCTGAAACTCACACATGTCATTTCTACAACATTCTTTTATTGTTTTATTTTTTAGACAGAGCCTGGCTCTGTTACCCAGGCTGGAGTGCAGTGGTGTGATGTCTGCTCACCGCAACCTGTACCTCCTGGGTTCAAATAATTCTCTTGCCTCAGCCTCCCAAGTAGCTGGGATTACAGGTGCATGCCCCCACGCTTGGCTATTTTATTTATTTATTTATTTATTTGTGCATTTTTGTAGAGACGAGTTTTCACCATGTAGGCCAGGCAAGTCTCAAACTCCTGACCTCAAGTGATCCACTCGCCTCAGCCTCCCAAAATGCTGGAATTACAGGCATGAGCCACCATGCCTGGCCCATTTCTACAACATTCTATTGGCTAAGCAAATCCCAACCCCCATATTCTAAGAGAGAAGAAATAGACTCCAAGTCTTAATTAGAGGAGGTACAAATCATTTGTGGCCCTATTTAATTTGCTACAAAATATTAGTGAAGATCATCAGTTCCTCAGTGATAAGAAAACCATGTTATCATTTCCTTTCCCTGGAAGGTAGAGAAGATATTTTTAAAAACTTGTCCTAGCACCTCTTTAATAGCAACACAGAAAAGAATTTGGATGCATTTCCTGAATGAGCCAGAACATGGGTTTTTAAAACAAAACTTTAGTGTTTAAAGTTTTAAAACAAAACTTGAAGGACTTAAAAAATCAGTCATTTTTGTATGAAATGAGCCTCCATGTCAGTTCTTGCCCCAAATTCCTTCCCAAATACTATCAGAGAACTCCAGGGGAGAGATAAGTGGAACTCCTGCATTTCTTAGACATCCACTCGGGTCTCTGTTACTGAAATTCCCTCCTGGATTCGTGACCGCAGAGAAACTTGGCTAAGACCATGAGTGGGCTAAGACACTGTATTCGCTTGCTCGGGTTGTCGTAACAAACTACTGTAGACTGGGTAGTTTAAACAGAAATTTATGTTCTCACTGTCCTGGAGCCTGGAAGTCTGAGATCAAGGCATGGGCAGGGCTGGTTTCTTCTTGGCCTGTGTGGTTGTGTTCTCCCTGTGTATTCTCACGCTCATGCTTCTCTGTGTGTCTGTGTCCTAATCTCCTCTTCTTATAAGGACACGAGTCATGTTGGATCACAGCCCAGCCCAACAACCTCATTGTAACTTAATCATCTCAGTATCTCAGAATGTGGCTGTGTTTGCCACATTCTGAGATGCTGAGGTTAAGACTTCCACACATGAATTTGGAAGGGAGGGTGGCATAATGCAGTCTATAACAGACATAGTCTCCCCTCCTGGAAAAAGTAAATTAGTAAACACTGCGCCCTTCTCTCCTAAGAAGAGAAAGCACACTACAGAGTGGGGATGGAGTCTGCAGCGTGGGGTGGGAGGGTATTATTTTAGGGAAGCAGAAACAGGGGTGTTCACCTTGCTCCCGGTGATGACAAAGTGAAGGTTACAAAAGTTAGGTTTGTGGTTGACAAGAAGCAGACCTCCAGTCTCTGGGTTGTGTAACGTTTTTTGTTTGTTTGTTTGTTCTTCTAAAAAAAACTTTATTTTGAATGGCTTCATCAAAGGATGACATTGAAATGAATGCATTCAACTTTGAACAAAACTTAAAAGAACTTTGTTAAATGTCAAAGCGAAACAGAGGAGAACCAGAGCTAACAAATAGAGGATTGTTTTCTCTGTTTCCCTCCTGAATCTGGTGCTCACTGTCCTCACTCGCAGACTTTCATCCTCTGATATCAAAGACGCCACAGGACAGCAAAACCCTTTATAAACATTAATTAATTCTTGCAACCCTCCTGTGAAGTGTGGGGATCATTCATTTTTCTCTTTTAAAGAGAAGTCCTGAAGCCAAGAGGCTAAATGATTCACCTGAATGGAAGTCACCGGAGAGCATTAGGAAATTGAGTTTGGTTTGAAATTGGGTATGGAAAATTTATTACATGTTCCAAGAAGAGAGAGGATAGGCACAAATCTTAGTCAAAGGAAATTGTTCATTGAAGCCATCAGGTGGAACAAATAGTGCACGTGAGGCTTGGGAGTCAGATGGATTTGGGGTCTGAATCGTCATAGGGATTTGAAAACACAATCTAGTTAGCAATGCTTCCGTGGCCTAACCTTCCAGGGTCATCTGGCTAGAACAGACACCACCGAATGGTACTCAGAATTGAAAAATTCAATCCAAGGTGATGACGCTGTGAGGGATGTTACAAATCATAGCGATAAAGCTGTTTGGAGGGTTCATTTTGGGGTGAGCTCAGACCTCAGGTGCTTCATGGAATGACAGGTGATTAGACAAGAAGTAAGCTGCTGCTCTCCTGGGCCTAGAGCTTCACATTGCAGCTGGAGAGCATCTACTCTCTGTCCAGCACCTTCTACCTCCACCTGAGGACCAGGGGTCAGCAGGCAGCTGTGGCCAAGTCCTCTCCCAGACCAGAGCTCTTCTGAGAGTGACCTGGATTATCTGTTAGGACACTGACAAGAAAGCAACAGTCTAACTCAGTGGCTTAAGCAAAAACATCAATGTGCTGGCTCATGCATCTTTGCTGGCTCAAAGCAGTGATGACTTTGAGGCTTGGTGATGCCCTTGGCCCGATGACCCTGCTCAGCTCTGCTGCCCTCTATTCTCTGACAACTTTTCTCTCGTGGAGACAAAATGTCTGCCGGTTCTCTGGAACTCGATTGTCTTCTGTAGAGGCATTTTAGTACACAGGTGAAGAGCAGGGACACCAGTCCCAAGCCACTGCTGAAAAGCTGTGTGACCATGGGCATGTGATTTAATCTGTCTGTGCCTCCATTTCTTCATCAGGATAAAAGGAGGATGAGAGAATCTTGCTCAAAGCATTGTGGGAGGATGAAATGAGCTAATGTGTATTAAGTACTTGGGATGGTGAGAAGCAGTACTCTACAAAGTACACGATTTTGGTCAGCTGTTAGTATCATTAGGATGCTGTTGGCTGATTCATCTGAACTAGGAGTCCATTAGTGACGAGAGATGACAGGCATCGACTGCAAAGCTCAAACATTGTTTTTATATAGAACTGCCAGCTGGGTGGCTAAAAATGTGGGTGCTGGGGTAGGCTGTCTGCCATCAAAGTGGCCCAAGTTTGCCATTTCCCCATTCTGTGGCCTCAATTTCTCTATCTGCTAAGTGAAAATAATAGTGCCTACTTTATAAGGAGGTTGAGAATACTTAGTGACTTTCTGCACGTGAAAAAATTAGAACTGCATCTGCTTTGTGGTGAAAGCCCAACAGTGCTATTAATGACAATTTAAAGCTTTCCTATATATACTAATTGGTGTGTGTGGCTGGAAGGAATGAGTTATACTTCCCTTGTTAGTGCCAGGAAGTATTTGTTTGTACATTCATGGCTGTGGATTGACTCTGAGTAAATTTACTCCTGTGCTGAAGGCTGAGGCCATGAAGGAAGAAGTAAAAGACTCTCCCTGTTCTTCAAAATAATAACAGTTGACTAAGACTGAACACTTGCTGCATGTCAGACACTATTCTAAGTCCTTTGCTATTGACTTTTTATCTGTCTTATTGTGATTTTTTATTCCATTTGACTCTTTCTTACAGTCTCCATTTCTCTGCTGTAATTCCCCATCTGTTCATGCACATTGTCTACCTTTCCATTATATTTTTAAATACATTAACTATAGTTATTTCAAAGGCCCTGATAGTCCCAAAAATCAGATCATCTTTGGGTCTGGTTCTGTTGACTCTTTTGTCTCTTGAAAGTGGGTTGTTTTGTTCTTACTTATGTGTGTGTGTCTCATAGTTTTTAAATTAATTGCCACAAGATATGCATACAAGATAGAGACTGAAGTAAATAGTATTTAAACTCAAAAATAGAATTTTTTTGGTCAGACATTACTGTCAGGGATTAAGGAAATCTATCCAGGAGTTGAGTGAGAACATTGCTCCCAGTCTAAAAACTAGGAAAAGTCAGATAATCTAACAAAATCACACACTTCAGTGAGCTCATCAGAGAGCTGAGGCAGCAAGACAGCCAGGTGAGCTGAGTCCCAAAGGGTGGAGAGTTCGTTGCCATTGTTACCTTCAGTGCATCAGAGACTTTAAACCCCTCCATCCGTGGGCTCCACCTTCAGCTCTCTGCCCATCTGTGTTACAGAGGGGATATCCCTTTCCATGTGCCGGTTCCTCCCCCAGTAGTAGATTGCTATTGCTTGTCAGTTGTACAAAATGGTAGTGTGGGCATGGAATATTCTTTCTTCTCCTGCTCCAGCCTCAGTCTTAGGCATGCACACTGAGTCTGGCCCTGGGGTTGAGTGGGGGTTCTCAGGCCCTGCTCCTCCTCTCACCATAGCATGTAGTCTGTCTTATACATGTCGGGGGACTGGGTGGGAGAGAGAGTCTCCCATCCTTCCCCTGGGGATAGCAGAGCTCTAATATCTGTTCAGGATCCTGGGTCTTGTCCAGTGTCTTTTCTGCCTCTCTCTCATGGGCAGATGGCTGTAGCTTCTCTCCTCCCCTCTGTGGGGGTCTACCTTTGCCTGGGGCTGGGCTGGAGTTTCCCCTGCTCCTCCCACAGAGCCCAGGGCTTTTGCAGTAGGAGTGAAGTGGGTGCCTGGGTACCACCATGGGGAGGTCCTCTCCTAGTCTCTTGCCCTGCTTCAGTGTCTCTTGAGACCCTCCCCACAGTAAGGACCTTAGAGAGGAGCTTGTGGGTGAGTGGAAACATCCCTAGTGTCTCAGCCCCCAAGAAGTCTACTTTATCATGCTGACCCATACCCTGTCTTTAAGAATTTGTTAAAATTTTAGCTATTTTCTTTTCACTTTTATGATGGGCATCTTGTCCTCCTGTACTTCACCAAGATAAAACAGCTATGGATCCCATCTCTCTTTGGAGGAACTCTCCACTCTTTGGAATTCAGCTTACCTGGCTGTCTTGCTGCCTCAGCTCTCTGATCAGCTCACTAAAGTGTGTGATTTTGTTACATTATCTGACTTTTCCTAGTTTTTAGACTGAGAACAATGTCCTCACAAAAGTTTTCCTTCCTTAATCAAAAGCAGAGCTTTTCAGAGATGAATACTCTCAATGCTCTCAACAAATCTAAGAGGTGGCTATCCTTAGCATTTCTGTTTTGCAGATAGGGAAAATGAGGCACAGACAGTTATAATCACTCGCCCCAAATAATCAGGCTCTTATGAGGTGGAGCCCAGTCAGAGTGGCTCCTGGGGGCATACACAGCTAAACACTATACCATATTGCCTCTGTGGAGGCCTAAAAACCAACATGGGAAACTTGACCAGTTAAAACTGTTAAACCAGCTTAAACCAGCAGAGAGGTTTACAGACAAGGGACTAAAGCAATCCAGGGAAGCACCAATAAACTCCTCCAAACACATGTGTTCCTGTGTTTCTATGAGTTTGAGCCAAGCAGAGGAGTGGAGAGACCAGCCTTGGAAGCTCCATTCCTGGGTCAAGACCCATCAACACCTCTTAGTGTGACATCAGGCAAGTCATTAACCTTTTTAAGTTCTTGCCACCTCATTTACAGAATAGAGACATTAGTATCTTTAAAAAAACATTTTATTTCCATAGTTTTGGGGTACAGGTGGTGTTTGGTTTCATGGATAACTTCTTCAGTGGCGATTTCTGAGATTTTGGTGCACGTGTCACCCAATCAGTGTACACTGTACCCAACATGTAGCCTTTAACCCTCATACCCCTCCCACCCTGCCCCTCCAACTGAATCCCCGAAGTCCATTATATCATTCATATGCCTTTGCATCCTCATAGCTTAGCTCCCACTTAAAAGTGAGAACATATGATATTTGGATTTCCATTCCTGAATTACTTCACTTAGAATAATGGCCTTCAGCTCCATCCAAGTCGAAAGGCCACTATTTCCTTCTCTTTCATGGCTAAGTAGTATTCCATGGTGTAAACACATCACATTTTCTTTCTCCTCTCACTGGATGTTGGGCATTTAGGCTGGTTCCATATTTTTGCAATAGAAAATTGTGCTGCTATAAACATGTGTGTGCAATTGTCTTTTTTGTATAATGACTTTTTTCATTTGGGTAGATATCCAGTAGTAAAACTGCTGGATTGAATGATAATTCTACTTTCAGTTCTTTAAGGAATCTCCATACTGCTTTCCATAGTGGTTATGCTAATTTACAACCCCACCAGCAGGGTAAAAGTGTTCCATTTCACCATATCCACACCAACATCTATTGTTTTTTGAATTTTAAATTATAGCCATTCTTGCAGGGGTAAGGTGGTATCTCATTCCAGTTTTAATTTGGATTTCCCTGATCATTAGTGACGTTGAACATTTTTTTCATGTTTGTGGGCTGTTTGTATGTCTTTTTTTAAGAATCCTACTTTTTTACGGGATTATTTGTTTTTTCTTGTTGACATTAACATCTTTATACATGAGTTGATTAACTTCTCAGACAAATCTGCCACATAAAGACCTCATAGGCAAGTATGACTGTGCTTGTTGTAACTGTTATTTGTATGTGTGTGTGTGTGTGAGAGAGAGAGAGTGTGTGTGTGTATACAATGTCCTCCAGGCCCAAAGATTAATGTAAATAGACTTAAATTCTCTCCAGATGTGACAGACCCATTCTGGTGATGCCAGTACCACTGCTTTGTGAATAGCTCCCGATGGGTGTCGTGAATTGTTCATTCAACAATTATTTCTTGAGCACACACCAGGTACCCTGAGCTGTAAGAGGCACTGGGGATATGGCTGTGGAAAAGGCAGAGATGACCTTCCCTACAAAGCATATACTCCAGCAGGAGAAACAGACAGTGAGCAGATAAACACACGACTAAGGTGGCCTGGAAATCAACAAAAGTTGCCAAGTGAATAGAAAAGGTGAAGGGTTGGAGGGTCACTGGGGTCAGGGTCAGGGCAGGTAGAACCTCTCAGCAGGAGACGTCAGGAAAAGCCAGTCTAAGGAGGATTTTAAGCTGAACCTCAAATGGTGGAAAGCAATCCCTCGGCTCCCCCACTTGCTCAGCCACGTGGACCCTGCTGTTTCTCAGATTCTCCAAGTTCATTCTTACCTTGTGACTTTGGCACTGGCCGTGCTCTCTGCCTGGATTCCTGGGTCCTCACACCACTGCATGGCTGCCTTCTTTCTGTCATGCAGGACTTAGTGTCATCTCTTAGTGAAGCCTTCCCTGACTTTCCCACCAGATAGGCTTTCCCCACACCCTGGGCTTCCCACATTAGCTTTGCCATTTTATTTTCTTCACAGTGGTCTTCACTATCTGCATTTATTTTGCTTGTGAATTGATTTACTTGTTCATTGGCTGTCTGGCTGCCTAGGAGTTAAGCCACATGGGAGGATGACCTCATCTCTCCTTTTACCAATGAACTCCCAGAGTAGAGCTTGTGTGCCACACTGGGGATGCCCGATAGGTCTCAGTTAGTCAAATAACCCGACACATGCTGCGTGGGTAGCATTGCCAGTGGGTGTGGCTATGGAGGCTGATTTGGCTCAGAAGGCTTAGACTGATAGGTAGGTAGGTTGGGGGCCACTGATTGGATGAATCCAGAACGTCAGACCACAATCACCTTCTCCCTTACCAGAGGACATGGCAAGCTCAGTGTGATCTTGGAGAGATAGTGCTCTGAGACACTTACCATTAAAAATGACAACAAGGCCAAAATAACAAAGACAAGCAGAGAACCAGATCTCAGAGGGCCTGCAGTGCATCCCATCAGCCAGTCAGGAGCAAGTATTCCCTGATTTCCCGGTGAGACACTGAGCCATGCTTCAAGTAACAAAGGCCACCTGCTGAGACATGCAAGGACATGAGATTATCTTTGCCTTGGTTGAAAATAACAGCCAGAACTCATTCATAGCTTGGTGTTCCCTTGGACAAGTCTTCTCTGGGATAAAGCCTGTCAGTCTCCCAGAGGTGGTAGCATGTGACTAAGAAGTCGGGGTCCCTTGGGTCCTACAGATCTGGAAGAAAATGGCTCACATTTGCTAAAGTCAACCAGTGGAGGCTGACTTCTCAGTCAGGAGCCCCCGCTGGGAGTGAACAGAAGTGAGGCAGTGCTGGCCAAGCAGCTGCCATAGCTAGGAGTGTGTTTCTGTTGGGGCTGAGTTCCAGGTTTATGACATGAGACCCAGTCATGAGATGCCCAGTTCTAGATATGGATATGTCACATGCCTAGAGCGTGACTCAGCTCAGTAAAGGAGCAACTTGGAGATTCGCATACTTGATGCTAATGAGAGCCACAGAGAACCCCCCTTTGAAACACTCACCAACACAACGAACTAAATATACCCATCAGAGGTTCCATCTTCTTCCAATTACATATCACAATAAAATGTCAGAAGAAATAAAAGGAAGCAGATTCTTGATATTATTACTTTGAACTTTCCTTAGTTATGCTCCCTTGAAGCATGACATTTACTGGGGGGAAAAAAGGATAGAAGAAGGAGTGACCCAGGGTGTGTTGTTCATCATCTTTATCTTCGGAAATTTCGCTTTAATTCTTTAACTCCCCCTGCACGCTTGGAGTCTGGGCTCCAGTTCTGGAGAACTTTTACTGCACAAAGAAGCTGCTGACACACAGCGACTCAAACAGACGTGTGCTTTTGCTCATGATTTTGTTGGTCAGACATTAAAGCAGGGCTTGTCAGAGGGAGTCCCTGGTGGATGAGGCCAGCTAGGCCACCTCAGTTCCATGCCTGTGCCCTGGTGTCCCCAGGCCTTGCTCTCTCCCATGACTGTAGCCTCCAGGGTCTCTCCAGTGACTGCAGACCCTCAGGGTGTGGCACTGCCCGGGTCGTGAGCTCCATGGCATAGCGTCTGGCTTCCCGCTGAGCCGGGACTCCAAAGGTGGGTCTCACAGGAGGCCCAGGCAGCATCCTCCAGGGGTCTAATGATACTGCCTGGGAGCTCCAGACCTCACTCTGCTGTCAGGCGGTTGCCAGAGCCCATGCCCAAGGGGAGGGACGTGGATTTCACTGCTCAATGGGACGTAGCAAAGAATCGGTACCACCTTTAAACCCACAGGGTGGGGCTCCTCTCCACCTGCAGAGGGACAGAGCCTGGAGAGGACAGTCCCGGTGGTTTCCTAGAGATCATGGGGAAAATGACCCACTTCGGTGGAGGGACAGAGGTGGGACGGCCTCTCTCAGGCCACTTCTCAGTCACAGGCCACCTCCAGAAACCAATGGGAACTGACTTCTCAGTCCTGAGCCACCTGGGAGTGAATAGGAGCTGACTTCTCAGTCATGACCACTGGAAACCAATGGGAGTTTACTTTTCATTCTTGGGCCACCTACAAACCAATGACAGCTGTCTTCTTAGTCACATGCCACCTGGGAACCAATAGGAGATGTCTTCTCAGTCACTCGCGGTGTCTGGGACCCATCTGGAGATGACTTTTCAGTCACGTGCCACCTCTGGGAGCCAATGGGAGCTGACTTCTCAGTCACTTGCCACCTGGGAGCCAATGGGAGCTATCTTCTCAATCATGCACCATCTGTGGGAAACATTGGGAGGTGTCTTTTCAGTGGTGTGCCACCTGTGGGAGCCAATGATAACTGACTTCTCAGTGACGTGTCCCCTCTGGGAACCAATGGGAACTGTCCCTCCTGTCACAGGCCCTGCCCCTTCTCAAGAGTGACCCTCCCGCGATCAGGACGATGAGGACGGCTTGCTCTCTGGCCCTCTCTGCAGCCTGTGCACCTCTGTGTTGTGTGACGATCCCCCTCCGGGAACTGGCTGCTGCTGCTGCTGTTTCTCCCCAGGAAGCACTCCCCGGTCGCTGTCCTATGTGGCCACCACGTGCTCCCCCTGCTGCAGCCCTGCCCTCCCGCAGGGCCGCATGTCCAGCACTGCCCACGAGATGTGTGCTGCCCTCCTGCAAGGCTGGGAGCCGACACAGTGGGCACGGAGGCATATGGGGGCGGATGGCATCAGAGAACTCAGGAGGTAGCTCTGCCCCCGCTCCTTCCTCTGACCTTGGGCGAGCACCTCTCCTCTCTCCGCTTTGCCTCTACACCTTTAAAACAGGAGAGAAGTGTTCGATCCAGGCCACCTGGAGACCCAGTGCAACACTGCAGTAGGTCTCCCAGCCAGACCCCAGCCTCGTGCTGGGGAGAAGACGGAGGGAGCTGGAGCCCAGTTGCCCTCTGCCCATTGCCTCCCCTCAGCCGTTGCCCAGAAGGGCTATGTCTCACTGCCCCGGAGACCCTGTGCCGTATTTTCCCACAGCCACTCCCAGACTCACACCCAAAATGGCTGTGGTGCACCATGGGGCTTGAGCAACATTCAGACGATTCAAAAACTCAGCACAGACACCCATCTCTTCCAGAAAACCAAGTAAGCCAAGTCTTGGAGCCCATGTGGCTGGAAGCCACAGTGCAGCAGAGTGTGAAACGCTGCCTGTCTCCAGGGGAGAGGGTCTCTCTGGGAGGAAAGAAATGAGGATCTCCAGGCATGATCTCAGGGTGCATCCCTGAGGACCAAATTCTCACTCCCACACCGGCTGGGGTTCACCTCAACCTGTCCCCTCACAGCCTTGCAATCTGTAGCTTCAGAGTTGCTGCTGTGCACCAGCTTGGAGATGCCCACGGGAAGGCAAGACCCACTCCTGCCCTGGGGCCTGGAGACCAGCAGGGGAAACAGGCAGGAGGACAGGTGGTTTATAGAGTGCCGTGAGGGCTCTTTGAGTACAAAGGAGGGCATGTAACTCAGTCCTGGGGGACTGGGGGGTATAGTGTCTAAACTGAGCCCCAAAGGCTGAGTCCAGGGCACTTCAGGATGGGGAATGGGTTCTAGAATGAGGCCTAGGTCCTGCATTTGGGGGGTGGGCCTGCTCAGTGAAGGGGCAGCAGTTCAGGGCATCTGGAGTCCCAAGTGAGGGCTGGGCAGGCGGGGAGGAGGATCACTTCTGGGGCACTGCTCTGGGCCAGGAACTGGGCACTTAGATCCAAGCCTTGTCTAGTAATGATCGAGGTGACTTGATTTTAATTCTTTTCTGTGTGATGGAGCTGTCTTTATGGAGTATCTGGAAGCCCGTTCTGCCTCTGCAATTCAATTAGCAGAACTGGGACAACAGAACCCGCCTCCCTCCTGCCTATCTCCGCTCTTGGTAGGCTCAAAGCAGATCATGTATGAAAAGGTGCTGAAAAATGGCCCGATGCAAGGGCGAAAGAGGGAGGTCTACATGCCACTTCCACCCAGGCACCTGCCAGGATGCTCCTGGTCCCCCTTGGCCTCCCCTGAGCTGTCCTTTCCCCAATCACTTTATGATAACTTGTCATGCTCCTTCTCCAACCATCTGGAATGTACAACAAGAGCATCAGAAACCACACCTACCCCGAGTGCTGGTGTTGATTCCTCAAGCCCTTTTCATTCTCCTTCTTTAAATCGAGATCCCTTGGAATAAGCTAGTTCCTTCCTGGCACCATTTAGGGCCATTTTCATACTAGTTGGGCTGCGGCCATTTGATCTATATAAGTAAATCCAATTTAGCTGATTCATCTCTCGTGTTTAATTTCTGTGTTAACATAACAAGGTTATACAACCGAACATGAGAGGCCAGGGAACAGAATTTATAATTTATAAGTGACAGTTATGCTTTAAAAAAAAAAGTTCCTGAAGGAAACTGGCTGAAAAGGCAAGATTTCAGACAAAGGTTTTCTCTTATAAGCCTAGAAAGCTTTCTGCTTGATTTAGATATAAAATCAAAACTATTGGCATTTAACAACCTCTGTTTAAAAGTCAGGATTGGCTTATAAATAAGACCCCGGCAGGGGCAAAAGGATTTCCCAGAATAAATATATCATCTGGGCTTTATTGATGGGGAAGGAGAGGAACACGGTAGAAGCTGGGAGGACAGAGATTCCTGTACTAGTGGATTTTCCCGAATTGCCTGTCTTGTTCTTGTGATTCTACAGAATGAAACCTGTTGGTTGCCCATTCATTCCTTGATGCTTTAGGGCAGTGCCATTTGTGGGGTTTCTCAGCATCTTTCGGTTTGTAGACAAGGCTTGGGCTCATTTACGTTCTGGGTCTCCCTTAATATCAAAAGAGGAAAACACATTCTTTTCCTGGGTGGGCCTGATCCTTGGGTTCTGGGGAGTTGCCTGCTGATGTGGAAGTGGCTCAAGTCTTCCCTCAAGACCTTTGAAGGTCTCCACTTGAGAGAAGTGGCATCAACAACAGATCGTGGATTTGCACCTGTATTGGGCAGTGATTGATGTGGCCTTAGACACTTCACGCCCCCTTGGGACCGTGGCTTTCCCAATCGGAAAACAACCCTAAACTAACTTCTGCTCTTCCGTAATTCTTTTCATTATTTCTCTGTGATGGAACAAAGCTAAGCGAAGCCTGGAAGTCACACAGAAGTGTTAGGCTCTGAGGTGAGGCCAAGCTGAGCTAGTTTCCTTAGGATTCAGCTGTTTTTAGACCAGGGCAGAGGGCAAACCTAGTCCCTACTTGGGGGTTTGGTCAGGAGCTCCACACCCCAAGAACAGAGGAGGAGGACTTGCCGCCCCTCTCCCTTGAGGAAACCACTTTGCAGAGTCCCCTGAGAAGAACGAGGCTGAAGAAGGCTGGTATTTAAACGTTCTGGAGTGGGAGAGAGGGGTTGTTATGGCAACAAATTGCTCTGAATCTCTGCAGAGGCTCAGCCCTGGTGAAACGAGGGAGGTGCAGGAGATGCAGAGGATAATGTTTCAGAAAAAGCTCTACCCAGACAGGCATCGCACATTTGCATTTGGCTGGAATGTCTGACGGCTGAGAGGGAGGAAGGAGAGTGTTTACAGCATGCCTTTAGGGTGCCAAGGGAGATCTTGGCCTCCCAGACTCACAAGCAAATCTGGTCCTGCCCTGCCCTGTGCTGGCCTCAGGGCGGGGCTGTGGGGAAGGTGTGGAGCGTTGTCGACGAAATCCTCTGGTGGTGGGCTCCCTCCTCCACCCAATTCCACATCCCTGAAACTTCTCAGCTGATGCTGCCTAAGGAAAAAAAAAAAAAAAAAAAAGAAGAGTAACCATCCTCCCTCCCTTGTAGAGTTAGCAAGAACACTATGAGAATAAAAGCCTTCGCATGTTTAATGGGTACAGGGCTTTCTTCTGGGGTGATACAAATGCTTTGGAACTTGAGAGAGGTGGTGGTTGCACAATATTGTGAATGTACTAAATGCCACTGATTTGTGCACTTGAATATGATTCATTTTATGAAATGTGATTTCACTTCAAAGTAAGAGTTAAATAAAAGTCCTTGCAGCTGTGTGCCCACTCTGGGCTGCTGCTGAGCCCTGCTCTCCTGACCTTTCCACCCTCAAAGGCCTCTCCTATGTGACCTATCTCCCTCCCTCCCTCAGGCCGCGCATCTGATCCCGTTCCTCAAGACCACTGAGAATCCTAGTCTCTGAATCTTTTTTTTTTTTTTTTTTTTTGAGATGGAGTCTCGCTCTGTCGCCCAGGCTGGAGTGCAGTGGCCAGATCTCAGCTCACTGCAAGCTCCGCCTCCCGAGTTTACACCATTCTCCTGCCTCAGTCTCCCGAGTAGCTGGGACTACAGGCGCCCGCCACGTTGCCCGGCTAGTTTTTTTGTATTTTTTAGTAGAGACCTGGTTTCACCGTGTTAGCCAGGATGGTCTCGATCTCCTGACCTCGTGAACCGCCCGTCTCGGCCTCCCAAAGTGCTGGGATTACAGGCTTGAGCTACCGCGCCCTGCCATCTCTGAATCTTAAATGGCACCTCCAGAGTGCCCGTCACTGGATTTTACCAGAGTGACTCCTGAATCCTCAGCACCACCTCACAATGCAGTGCTAGTGCCATCCCTTCCCTGTCCTAGCAGGCACTCAGAGGTGAAGTGATGGCCAAGTGCCCACATCTGGGGGGTAGGTGGCACTCAACCCGGATGCTTCTCGCCAGGATCCACTCACTGCATCCCCCACACCACACCACATGGCCATGGTCCCACCACAAGCTCCCACGGCCTCTGGGACCCAAAGCAAACTGGCCAAATGCCACCATTCCCTGAGATCCCACCAATGAGCGGCGGGTCATCCACATGACCCATCGTCCCCAACTGACTGCACCACGTGCTTCACGTAAAGGCTTTTGCCTCCCAGCTTAGCCTGACCTTGGCTTTGGCCATGCCTGGGCAGAGGGTGCAGGAGGAAAAGCCAGGCCCAACCATGACAGTGATGCAGATGGTCCATCGCCACCTGGACCGTCAGGAGTGAAGGTCTGAAGGGGCTTGGCAGGTCCCAGAGAGAGGAGACAGAAAGGAAGCAGTGAAGAAACAGGAAAGATGAGTGGAGAGGAGGGGGAGCGGAAAACAAAGGGAGGAAGAGGCGGTGGCTGCTGTGCAGGAAGCTGCAGGTCTCGTGGGACAGCTCTGCATGCCCTGTGCATCCACCTGGGAGGCTCCTGGAAGGCCGTCTGGTCAGCGCCTCTGAGTCACATTGTTCTCATCTGTGTTATAACCACCCAAGTCAGTATCCACAGACTTTACAACAAACATCTACGGAGGCCCTGGCCTGTTGTCCCAGGCTCTGGTGCTGGAAAGGAAGCAAGATGAACCCAGCCTTGCCCTCGTGGTGCCGGCTCTTTGGTGAAAATGAGGCTGCATGAGCTCCTGGGGCTGCTGTAACGGATGAACATGAGCTGGGTGGCTTTGAATGAGACACTCACTGTTTCATAGCACTAGAGGCCAGAGGTCTGAAACCAAGGTTTCAACCAAGGGACTGCAGGGCCACGTCCCCTCTGGTGGCGCTGGGGGAGGATCCTTCCTGCCTCTTCCAGTCCCTGCTGGCTCCAGGCGCTCCTTGGATGTGGCCACATTGCTCCAGTCTCTGCCTCCGTCTTCACACAGCCTCGTCCCTGTGTCCCTGTGTCCCTGTGTCTGTGCCTTCACAGGACATTCTACTCTCCATGTGTCTGTGTCCAGATTTCCCTGTTTTTGTAAGGACACAAGTCACTGGATTCGGGCCCACCCTAAAGATCCTGCTTCCCAATAAGGTCACAATTGCAGGTTCTAGGGGTTAGCACTTGAAGATATCTTTTGTGGGGACCACATCTCAACCCACAACATAGACTTTAATCCAAGAATTTTTAAAAATAATAATAATAATAATAAATTTGAACCTGAGAGAAGTGAGGTGAAGGCAAGGCTATTGGAAGGCTAACTGGCTAAATGAAGGATTCAAACAGAGGCCTGACCCCAACGGAGGACTCTGAGAGTTTCCCCAGTGGAAGGGATATTTGAGTCGTGACCTGAAGGACCAGCAGGAGTTGGCCATATGGAAGAGGGCGGGTGGCGTAGGGTGAGCTTCCTAAGCAATGAGAAGGGCACATACAAAGGTCCTGTGGCGAGAGAAAGCAACGTGGCACACCTAGGAGGTTCCAGAGGAAGGAGTGAGGGCACAGAGGTATCAGTGAGGCCAGAGGCTGTGGACAGAGGTCAGGTCTGGCCAAACAGGGCTGGGGTTGGGCATTTGTCTAAAGAAAAATAAGAAGACCTTTAGGTGCTGGAGAGGATGTGGAGAAATAGGAACACTTTTACACTGTTGGTGGACTGTAAACTAGTTCAACCATTGTGGAAGACAGTGTGGCGATTCCTCAAGGATCTAGAACTAAAAATACCATTTGACTCAGCCATCCCTTTACTGGGTATATACCCAAAGGATTATAAATCATGCTGCTATAAAGACACACGCACACATATATTTATTGCAGCACTATTCACAATACCAAAGACTTGGAACCAACCCAAATGTCCATCAATGATAGACTGGATAAGAAAGTCTGGCACATATACACCATGGAATACTACGCAGCCATAAAAAAGGATGAGTTCATGTCCTTTGTAGGGACATGGATGAAGCTGGAAACCATCATTCTGAGCAAACCATCGCAAGGACAGAAAACCAAACACCGCATGTTCTCACTCATAGGTGGGAATTGAACAATGAGAGGACTTGGACACAGGGTGGGGAACATCACACACTGGGGCCTGTTGTGGGGTGGGGGGAGGGGGGAGGGATAGTATTAGAAGATATACCTAACGTAAATGACGAGTTAATGGGTGCAGCACACCAACATGGCACATGTATACCTATGTAACAAACCTGCACATTGTGCACATGTACCCTAGAACTTAAAGTATAATAATAATAAAAAAGAAAAATAAGAAGCCATGTGTATCATTGGCTTGGCTGCCTTCATAGAGACCACATAACAGTGCTGTTGCTTTTCAAGTGACAGTTCTGACAGGTAGATACCTAGAGGTATTAGGTCTCTGTGCTTCAAGGGGTCCCTGGAAACCCGTGCTCCTTCCAACTTGCTGCTATGCACCCTTGATGTGCGGTGTGGGTCTGGTGGGCCTGCTGGAAGCTGTCCAAGTCCTCAGTCCAGCTGGCCGGAAGGAGGAGAAGGAAGCTGAGGGCCAGCAGTTTCCTTTGGGGGTAGGAGGGGAACCTGCTCACATACCCTCTCCTCAGGTCCCGCCAGCCAGGACCCAGCTGCCCTCTGCTGTAGAGGAGGCAGGGACTGTGGCCACATGCCCAGCTAGGACGAGGAGAGTCCTAAGGGAAGAAGAAAGCAGGAGGAGCCAGTGGCTGCATAGTCCCTGAGGGTGTGAGGCAGAGGGAAATCAAGGGGACTAGGGTGAGGGCAGAGAAATAACCCCTGGATCATTGGAAATGGTCACACTGAAGGCCATTTGGAGAGAGGGTTTGGGGGTGGGGAATGGGCCCCAAAAGGATGCAGGGAGCCGGTTGAAGGGGCCGTGGCAGTCGTGCAGGGAGGGAGATTCTAACTCAGCTCATCACAAGGACAGAAGTGGCAGCTCTGGGAGCCTTGGTGGGAAGCCCACCCGACTCAGTGCATGAACAGAGGAGCGTTGTCTAGGATGATGCTGGTCCTCTGACTGAGGCTCCCTGGGAAGAGCCCAGGCCCCATGAGATGTCAAGGAAGGGCCCAGCCATGGCGCTGGTGGGGAAGCTCATGGAGTCTGCATCTCCTCCCTCAGACCCAAGCTTCCGGAGCTCCCCTGTCCTGCCAAATGCATCCTTGTCGGTGGGCTTGATTCAAAGGGGACGATGACGGCTAAGAGGTTAGCACCCAACATCTGGGCAACATGGGCCCTCCTCTGGACTTGGGGTAAATATTTGGAGCTAAGGCTCTTGCCTTTTGGCTCATCCCTTGCTGTCAAGCAATGTGAAATTGCTTGGTGTGCCGGAGTCCAGAGCACAACACAGTCCATCCCAGCTGGGAGGTTCGCCTGCAAGTTCAAGTAAGGACTTGCTGCCCTACAGCACAGGAGGCCAAGCCTGGATCACTGAGCCTCCCACAGCCACCAGGAGACGGGATCAGGAGCAACCAAGCTACCCTGAGACCTTTTCCTTTTATCTCCCCGCAAAGATCCATTCACGCTCATCGATCAAAAGAAACACAGCAGCGAGTTAGAAAAATCCAATAACTGGAGTGTAGCAGGCTGCAAATGAATCCCGGTCCACTTCCCTTCTCGGGTGCCAGCAGCATAATTAGGTTATTCCCAGGAGATGAGACCATCTCGAAGCACCATGGGAGGGAGGCTGCCGGGCACAGCTTGAGAAGCACCAGTTCCATGTAATGAAGCAAACTCTGGGGTGCACTGGATCCCCCAGCTCTGTTCTCCTAGGAACTCAGTGAGAGGCAGAGGGTGGGACTGTGTGGCTCTGAGTTTGAGGACCTTGGCTGCTTCTTTCCCCTCCCAGGTCCAGCTCCCCGGGGCACTACCTGCTGAGAAAGCCAGAATCCACCTATCAGCTAGAGCCTGGGCAATCAGGTGCCAGGACAGGAAGTCATGATGCCCCAGTGGTGGGGCTGAGCACTGCGGGCGGAGTGGAGGGCTGGGTGGCTGGAAGGCGGGGGGCACCCGGCAGGGAGGAGGCCACTGAGCAGCTGTCAAAGCCATCCAACAAGTGCTTTCCTGGTTGGAGCGGGACGTGGAGTTCTGGCCCAGGATGAACATGACTGAGAGAATGTCAGAGCAGGGTTCTTGAGTCTATTGCAGACGATGACATCTGTGTCGAGAAGAGTAGATGGATGTGTGCTCTTCTTCTGAGACAGGTACCAAAGGACACTGTAAGACCGTGGCTTGGTGTATGGCCTCATGATAGTTTAAAAGCTAATGAAGGCACCCTTAGGATGTGCTGTAAGTGACTTTGCTGCAGCAACTTTCCTTTAATTATTATTATTATTATACTTTAAGTTCTAGGGTACATGGGCACAATGTGCAGGTTTGTTACATAGGTGTATATGTGCCATGTTGGTTTGCTGCACCCACCAACTCATCATTTACATTAGATATTCTCCTAATGCTATCCCTCCCCCAGACACCCACCCCCCAACAGGCCCTGGTGTGTGATGTTCCCCTCCCTGTGTCCATGTGTTCTCATTGTTCAACTCCCACTTATGAGTGAGAACATGCGGTGTTTGGTTTTCTGTCCTTGTGATATTTTGCTGAGAATGATGGTTTCCAGCTGCATCCATGTCCCTGCAAAGGACGTGAACTCATCCTTTTTTATGGCTGCATAGTATTCCCTGGTGTATATGTGCCACATTTTCTTTATCCAGTCTATTATTGATGGACATTTGGGTTGGCTCCAAGTCTTTGCTATTGTGAATAGTGCCACAATAAACATACGTGTGCATGAGTCTTTATAGTAGCATGATTTATAATCCTTTGGGTATATACCCAGTAATGAGATTGCTGGGTCAAATGATATTTCTAGTTCTAGATCCTTGAGGAATTGCCACACTGTCTTCCACAATAGTTGAACTAATTTACACTCCCACCAACAGTGTAAAAGCGCTCCTATTTCTCCACATCCTCTCCGGAATCTGTTGTTTCCTGACGTTTTAGTCATCGTCATTCTAACTGGTGTGAGATGGTATCTCATTGTGGTTTTGATTTGCATTTCTCTGATGACCAGTGATGATGAGCATTTTTTTTTCCTATGTCTGTTGGCTGCATAAATGTCTTCTTTTGGAAAGTGTCTGTTCATATCCTTTGCCCACTTTTTGATGGGGTTGTTTGTTTTATTCTTGTAAATTTGTTTAAGTTCTTTGTAGAGTCTGGATATTAGCCCTTTGTCAGATGGATAGACTGCAAAATTTTTCTCCCATTCTATAGGTTGCCTGTTCACTCTGATGTTAGTTTATTTTGCTGCTGAAGCAACTTTCAAATCCTGAGTCTAGAAATCTACCAGCATCTCCACGTTTCTTTCTCCCAACCCCAATGTGTTTTGCTTTTTTCTCCCAACCCCAATGTATTTTACTTCTTTAATAGACTTCAATTTTCTGAATGCGTTGGTATGTTTCCTATCCATCTCCCATGCTAGAAAGTAAGTTCCTTGTGGGGAGGGGATTATGTGGTCTTATTTGCTGCTGTGTTCCCAGATCACTGCCTGGCACATAGTAGTTGCACAATAAACATTTGTTGAGTGAGTACATGAATGTCGGATGGAGGAAGTAGCATATCTCCTACACAGGCAGACTCTAAGTGCGACAAGGCTGCTGGGCTAAATATAGAACACCCAGTTGTATTTGAATTTTAGGAAAAGAATGAAGAATACGTTAACATAAGTATCTCCCAAATATTGCATGGGATATACTTATATTAAAAAGTACTTTGTTGTTTATCTAAAATGCAAATTTCACTGGCTTCCTGTATTTTTATTTGCTAAATCTGACAGCCCCAGCTTCTGTCACATCCCCTTGGATCTTCTTCTCTCCTGTCACCTCCTTTTTCTTCTGCGTTATTCTCTTTCTTTTTCAAGTGTGTCAGTCACATCATCACTCAATCATGCTTTGGGTCACAGTCTTCCCTTGGTCCCACACTCCCTTCCAGGTCTCTCCCTTCTCTCTGCTTCTAATCACATACAGTCAGGCTTTTCTGCAGGGTGGTCCTTCTGGAAACTTCCATTTTCACATCCACTTCCCCAAGGGTCACTCTGGTCAAGGGAAAGCAGGACCCACATGACCCAAGCCCCCAGCCCTCCCTGTGTCCTGACCTCACTCTGCTGCTCAGCTCCGTGAACTCTGTTCACTGTTTTCCCCCTCTGGCCTCCACGATGGTTCAGCCTCCACTGCCCTACCTCTCTGGACACTTTGTCTTGGTCTCTGTGCTGGTTTCTCTTCCACTCCGATCCTAAACATAGGAGGCATTCAAGACTGGGGCCTGGGACCTCTTTTCCCTATGCACACCGTTGCCTGAGGGTACTTTGTCTATTACCGTTGTTGAAACATCCACAGGCTGACAGCTCCTGGATTGACACTTCCAGCTTCCATATCCAGATGAATCCACTCAACCATCTACAGGACATCTCCCCTCGAAGGTCTTGCAGGCTTCTCAAACTCACCGGATTCATAACTAAACCTTCTAAGCTTAAATGACCTCAGTGTCCCCATCTCAGATAATGACACCAGGGTTCCCCAGATGCTCCAGTCAAAAGCTGAGTCATGCTTCATTGTCCCTTTTCCTCACACCCTGCATCCAATCTTTTTCGCCTCTGAGCAGGAAGAACACATTCAGCAGGTCTGGGTGCCCAAACCCTGCACACTGCAAAGAAAGCTCTGGCTCTCAACCTGCTTGTGGGAGATGCCCCTGGAAATCCTGGTAGGAATGTCTTTGTTTACCTGAGGCCTTGGACCGCATGAACAGTCTTTGCAAATAATGTGACTGACGGTGGGGGCCTGGGCCACATGGTATCAGTTTGGCCTCTGGAGAGGCTGACACTGAGTGGTTAAGGTCAGTCATGTGGATGCTCCCTGCTTCCATGACCGACCCCCAGCAAAAACCCCAGACAACATGACTGGGCTGAGCTTCCTTGGTTGATGATATTCTATGTGGGTTGCCACATGTCATTGCTGGAAGAATGAAGCATTATCCCCACAACTCCACAGTGAGGACAACCGGAAGCTCTGTGCCTTATCTCCCCTGGACTCACGCCTTTGCCGATGATAGTCTCTATCTGCTCAGTCATAAACCATAGCCATTGACTATAACAGCTCTTCTGAGTTCTGTGAGTCCTTCTAGCAAATCGGTGGACCTGGGAGTGGTCTTGGGAGCCCGACAACAATACTCAGGTCTGCCTGCATCCTTCTGCCCTAGGGAGTCAGAGCTCATGAGCAGATGCCACCTCTTGTCTTGTCTGCATGTCAGCAGTGGCGGCTTCCTGGTCTCTGTGGGGCGTGGACGGCTGCCTTCTTACACAGTGATAGCAACGACCTTGCCATGACATTGACCCACTCAAACCCTTCAGCTACTCCGCATTGCCCCTGAGATGGAAATCCAAGCCCACAGGAACGTGGACCTCTGGGATTTATTTGGTGCTCCTCTTCCCTTCTCAGCATGACCCTGGCGCGGTGCTCCCCTTCCTGCCTGCATTACTTTCCTGTGGCTGCTATAATTAATTGCCACACACTGGTAGTTTAAAAATAGACATGTATTATCTTGTAGCTCTAGAGATCGGAAGTTCAAAGTCAAGGTGTCTGCAGGGCTGAGTTTCCTCTAAAGGCGCTAGGGAAGGACCCTCTCTGCCTTGTCCAGCTGCCCTGGGGCTCCTGATGCTCTTAGCTGCAGGACTCATGTCAGGCTCCATCATCCCACGCCTCTCCTCTCCTCATAAAGACATAGGAGGAGTTAGGGCCCACCCTGTGATGGTGAATACTGAGTGTCAACTTGATTAGATTGAAGGATGCAAAGTATTGTTCCTGGGTGTGTCTGTGAGGGTATCACCAAACGAGATTAACACTCAAGTCAGTGGACTGGGAGAGGCTGAGCCACCCTCAGTAAGATGGGTTGGTACTGTCTTATCAGCTGCCAGCACAGCTAGAATAAAGCCGGCAGAAGAACATGGGAGGACGAGACTTGCTGAGTCTTCTGGCCTCCATCTTTCTCCTGTGCTGGATTCTTCCTGCCCTTGAACATCAGACTCCAAGTTCTTCAGCTTTTGGACTCTTGGACCTACACCAGCGGTTTGCCAGGGGCTCTCAGGCCTTTGGCCACAGACTGAAGGCTACACTGTCGGCCTCCCTACTTTTGATGTTTTGGGACTCGGACTGGCTTTTTTGCCCCTCGGTTTGCAGACGGCCTATTGTGGGACTTCACCTTGTGACCGTGTGAGTCAATTCTCCCTAATAAACTCCCCTTCATATATTCATCTATCCTATTAGTCCTGTCCCTCTAGAGAACCCTGACTAATGTACACCCTAATCAAAAATGATGTCATCCTGGCCAATTCCATCTGCAAAGACCCTATTCCCAATAAGGTCCTATTCTGAGGTTTCAGGTGGATGTGTGTTTTTGGGGGACACTTTTCAACCCACCACACTGTCTTTGAATACATCAGGCAGCTTCCCAACCCAGGGCTTACACCGCTGCAGTGCCCTCTGCCTAGGACCCCCATGCCCACATCTCTGTGTGACTGTGTCTTCTTTACACTTTGAGCTTAAATGTCCCTTCTTCTTAGCAGGTCGTCATGGTCCCCTCCCTCTGCACTGTTTCCACACCTGCTGCTCTCTGTGCATCTGCTGAAGTGCTCTCTTTATCTTCTGCCTGCCTGCCCCACCAGGCTGTCCCTTCCGTGAGGGGGTGTGTCCAGTGAGGCCCTGGGCTCACAGTGCTCAGGTTCAAACCTGACCCTTCCCCACCCCATGAAATCCTGTGAGCACTTCTATTTTTAAAAGCCAATGACACTTGCTGTTATTTGCAAATTATTAGTACACGTGAGCTTTTCAGAGAGATCTAGAATGTGGTCAGAACTTCACAGATGTTGGTGTTCCACAGAGTGGCGGCCACGTCTCCTCTGTGCACGGCTGGCCATGGACAGCTGGGCCCACAGTAGACACTCCCAGATATTTGCTGAATGAAAGGATGGAATTTGAGTGGGGGAACGCGCCCGGCATCCCTTTGAGTGGGGGAACGCGCCCGGCATTCCTGAAGGGTCTCATCTGGTGTTGGCTCTTTGGGGGAGCTTCAGACCTCAGCTCTGGGTGGGGAGGGGCCCACTGGCTTCTGACCAGAAGGTCCAGGATGTGTGTCCTCCGTGAACTTGTCCAGACGGCAGCATGGTCGCCTGACGTGCTGCAGGAGACAGCTGTGAGGCTTCCAGCCTGAGGTGGCCTGGCTCACATCTGGGACCGAGGCACTGTCAGCCACTGATGTTTGTAACCTGAGGTTGGAGCAGAATCTGGGATGTGACTGAGTCCTCATGCTGGAACATTCCAAATCCAAGCAGGGTGAAAGACAAAGGGAAAAGCTAAGGTCCCACTCCCAGGCAGGCCCCCTGCAGCCCCTGGATGGGGGTGCTGCCCCTCCCCTTTCTCCTCTCCATGGGTTTGTAACTCTGGGTCTAGGCTCTGAAAGCCAAGAGGCTGGAGTTCTGGTCTTCCTTCCCCTTTCAGGCCCCAACAATTTCCACCCCTGCTCAAAGAGGGGAGAGTGGTTCCCTGGCCCCGTCCTGGGCAGTCTGCACCAGGAGCTGGGCAGGGAGCTCTGCCAGTGGGGGAGACACGTCCAGCCACCAGGTGGCCACAGAGCCCTCCAAATGCCCGACCCACGTCCCATGGCCCCTCCTCCTCCCTTTTCCACTTGGGACTTGGGGAGATGGCAAATGTCACACCAAGACTAATGACTCCATTTTTTATTTTCCCTTCATTGCCTCCAGCATGTGAGATTATTTCAGTTTCAAGGATGGAGACTAGCGGAGACTGGGGGTGGACGGGGGACCTGGGAGCACAGAGTGGGGTTGGTCATGCCTGTCTTCATCTCAGGTGCCCCACTCTGAGTGGCCCCATCTTTGCCCATCTTGATTCTTCTCAGTCTTTCAAGCCAGGCTGAACCGAGTCTTTCCTGACTCCCCCAGTTAGAAGGAATCAGCCCTGTCTCTATGTTTCTGCAGAGTTTTGAAAAGGAACAATTGTCCTTGTACAAAGCCCAACAGACATCCTTGGCTTTTCCACCAGACCTGCGGCTCTTTAGTTACTTTACCTCCTTCTGCCCTTAGCAGGGTGTGTGTGTGAAGGGCGGCAGGGTGGGGGAGCGGGCAATGCAAGGAACGGTGAATGGAGAAGGGGAGGGAAACTGTACATGGATTGATGGACACGCCAGAACGAACTAACGCAGGGCCATTTTATGCATACACACACACACTGTCTTACTACACATAGCCCGTATATGTGTACACAGTGCCCATTAGGTATTACACACATATATGCATATAAAACACATGTAACATACAGTGTCTATGGTAAGACGGAGAACATAGTCAAGGGTGCTACACAGCATAGGAAGGGCATAAAGGAGCCATGTTTACGGACTTGAGACTCAATACGTTCCTCTCCAAGGGGAAGAACGAATAAAAGAGGATGTTGATATTGGGACCAGATGCTGGGAAGCTGATGAAACATACACTGCGGGTAAACAGCAAGTTGTCATCGCTCTGTTGACTTCCTCTGTCACTGATGGATTGTTCTGGAGGTCACAGGACTCATGATAAATTGCTGGGGCTTGTCACTCACCAGGTCTGGGTTTGGCAGCAGCTTGGGAAGAAGGGAGAATGCAGAATGCTTGAAAAGCCATCTTGCCATATGAGCCCGGTGGTGTTCTCCCTAAGTGAGGCTCCCTCCAACCCCCAACTTGGGGAGGGAGAGCTGCCTCCCAGCCCCCGACAGTGCAAAATGAAAAAGCGAAGAGTGAGGTCATCCTGGAGGCAGAAGAATTTCTCCACTGTCAGACTGCCAGGTTTTCACCTGTCGCTCAGAACCACTGTTCACCTTCCATCTTTTGCAGTTGATGCCTCAAGAAGTACCATGGAGCAGGTGTTTCCTGTGCAGGCCAGAAAAGATGTGAGAACATGAGGCAGTGGAGGGCCTGTCCTGATGTGGGCGATGCCAGTGCATGCACAGTTGCACATATATGCACATCCAAACACACATTCACATGCACACACGTACTCACTTATACATGCTCACATGCTCACATACTCACACAAATATGCACTTACATAGACACATATACATATACATACATTCACAATATACACACCACTCGCACATACACTCACTCCCATGCATACACATTTATATTATATACACACTTATTTACACAGGAGCATGCATACACACTCATATACACTCACACATATACACACTCACAAACTCTCTGTCATGCACACTTTCACACATGTGCACACATATACCCCCACACTCATACAACATACACATTCTCCTATACGTGCATGCACCTATACTCACACATACACACATATATACACAAACATGCACACACATTCATATATGTGCACATACTTCCACTCACAAACACACACACTCACTTGCATATGCCCGTACACTCACACTTACAGGTACACACTCATATATACTCGCATGCATTCACACACACATACACACAGTCACACACTCACTCTCACAAATGCACGTTTGCACGTGAACACATATATACACCCGCTGTGCACTCACACATACCTATTCTCCCACACATGCACACAGACACAGACTCACACACATGTGCACACTTTCACTCACACACATGCACACTGTTTCTCACACACACACACACGCACTCCTGCTGGAGATGCAGTGGTGCAGTGCAGTGTCTAGTTGTCTTCTAGAGAGCAAAGAGGGATCAGGAAGAGACGCATCTGCAGGCCGGTCGGCTGCATCCTCGTGACAGTGACTCCCCGCGCTCCCAAGCCAGGAACAGAACCATGATGCTTGGGAAATGTGCACGCACCCTCAGCAAAGCTTCCTGAAACCCAACTATTTTGGGGACCCCATTCTCCCAACTAAGATTGTTTTCCCGTCTATGGCCTGTGAATGTGACTCACCATCCTGGAAAGTTGTCAGCTTGCTGTAAGGGCCCCTTTACCATCTTGGCCTTGGTAATGACAAGATGAATTGGTTCTGATTTGGAAGTTGTTGCTCTAATTTTTGCACCCAGTCCCATGTTATTGCTCCATCATGGGTTCTGGAGCCCATCCAGCCACTGGGATTGAGTCAGGTGCACTGACAAAATCAGAACCCGGAAACTGGAACGCAACTCCATCGGCAGGAACACACGAGAAAGCCTAAGTCAACCTGATTCTGTTTCCACTGCAACCCGTCTCACCCCAGCTCTCGCACTGCAATTCAGTTCTTACACTCACACCTGGAGTTAGCACAGGCCCCCACCGGTGGAAGGTTCGGTCCTCCACGAGGCTGCCCTCAGGCCAGACACCAGGTGCACTTTGAGAGTCCTCAGCTGCCAGCACTTCTGGCCAATTGGTTACAAATTCAGCACTTCTCATGATCCCACAGGTTTGATAATTTATTTGAATGACTCACAGCACTCAAAAAGCAGTATACTTATGATTAGAGTTTTATTTTAAAGGATGCAACTCAGGAACCACCCAATGGAGAGACACAGAGGGCAAGGTCTGGGAGGGTGTCAAACACAGACCTTCCATGGCCTCTCCCTGTGGAATCAGGGGCCAGTCTCCAGGCACATCAACGTGCTCAGCAAGCCTCTGTGTCCAGAATTTTTATCAGGGTTTCATGATGTGGCCATGGTTGATTGAATGCTTGGCCAGGTGACCAAATGCAATCAGCAGCCCCTTCTCTCCTCCCTCCGGTCTGGCACCACCAGGCTCAAAGCCCCAACTCTCTCATCACAAGATCAGCCTTTCTGGGCCGGGTACAGTGGCTCACGTCTATAATCCCAGCATTCTGGGAGGTCGAGGTGGGTGGATCACATGAGGCTGGGAGTTTGAGACCAGCCTGGCCAAATGGCGAAACTCTGTCTCTACTAAAAATACAAAAATTAGCTGGGTGTGGTTGCGGGCACCTGTGATCCTAGCTACTCGGGAGGCTGAGGCAGGGAGAATAACTTGAACCTGGGAGGCAGAGGTTGCGGTGAGCCGAGATCGCACCGTTGCACTCCAGCCTGGGCGACAGAGAGAGACTCCGTTTCCAAAAAAAAAAAAAAAAAGAAAAAAGATCAGTCTTTCTGGTGACCAGCCCCCACCCTCATCTTGTTATCACCAATGCACATGTTGTTCAAAAAGTTAATGAATAACAAAGACATCCCAGTTATTGGGAAAACTCCAAGGATTTCGAGTCTTCCTCAGGAACAACGGACAAAGGCTAGTCAAATTCTTCATACCACATTTTGTTGAGAATCCGACTAAAGAACACAATCCATGATTTGATGTGGAAATGGCAATTGGAAACAGCACGTGCAACACAAACTCCTGCCACACCGAGTGAGGCCAACTTTGCATCCAGCCTCACATCTTGTCTCTAACAGCAGGTCTAAGCACACTTTGCCAGGGGTCCGGTTACTTTCGCTGAGTCAACCCTAAGTGCCGGGAAAGAACTCCAAACTCCCTTTAAGAGCATGGCAGGACCCCGGGGCTCATTCATTAATCAAAACTCTTTCTGGACCATTTATTTTTAGTACGACCACTTCTGTTAGTTAATGGTCTGAGGTTGGGTGTGAGTTACCTTTCCCCCTCAGATAATCTCTGAAGGCTTGGGGAGTGCCTGAGAGATTCGATATAAAGGAATATTTAAGCGAGTCCACAATAATGGCAGGGGGGCTGAGAGAGAGGACACTGGAAACTTTTTCACTTTGTGGCCTCCTTTTTTTTTTTTTTTTGAGACAAAGTCTCCTGTTTTTTTTTTTTTTTTATTTGAGACAGAGGCTCGCTCTGTCGCCCAGACTGGAGTACAGTGGCATGATCTCAGCTCATTGCAACCTCCACCTCCCAGGTTCAAGCAACTCTCCTGTCTCAGCCTCCCGAGTAGCTGGGTTTACAGGCCAGCGCTACCATACCTGGCTAATTTTTCGTATTTTTAGTAGAGATGGGGTTTCTCCACGTTGGCCAGGTTGGTCTTGAACACCTGACTTTAAGTGATCTGATCTACCTGCCTTGGCCTCCTGAAGTGTGTAGCTCCCCTTAAATACTTGTGTCTGCCTACAGGAGCCCTCATATCCCCGCTGCTGTTTGTTGCTCACGCTCTCTGACCCTTTCTCAAATCTATGATGGTTCTTTTTGAAGAGTGGTAACAAGAATCACTACAAGATGGAGACCTCAGAAAAAGCCATGGCCTCTAGGAATCCAGAAGCACCCAAAAAATACATGACAAGTGTGTTCAATGATCAGGATTAATTTAAAGTAGGGCTTTGGCTGCCTTTTGGAATAGCCCCTTCTGTCTCTAGAGATTTGCAGGAGTCCAGTCTAGAGCCTTTGAGTTTTCCTTTCAAATTCCAGTTCTTCAGCTCTTCTCCCTGAAGACCCCTCCTGCACACCACCCTCACATCCTCTCCCACCCTTACTGTATCTTATTCTGCTTCCAGTCACTCATCACCATTTCGATCAAACCTGCCTTCTATTTGCTTATGTCATGTCAGCATCATAAGCTCCGTGACAGCCTGGCTCTGCCTGTCTTACTTGTCTCTGCATCTCCTGCAGCCAATGTGTATGCAAACAAGAAAGTACAATGAAATATCTCTGTGGTTCTGCAATGGAGTTTGGGGTCAGTGCTCACTGGTTGTGGTGATCTGGCTGAAACTTGAAGAGAACGTCTCTCTTTAAGCAAGGCCAGCCTAACCGGCCCAAGCAAAACTGGATACAACATCCAAGGGCCCCAGGACATATCCAGCATCCCCTCCTCAGAGGTGGGTCCACATCCAGGAAGATTTTACCCTTGACCTTTATGAACTCAAAACAATGGCCCTGCCCTTTGAATTCAATGTAAGCACAAGTAAACGGAGGAATTAATCGTCAAGTGTAGCTACCAGGGAGCGGGTGGGTGGCGGCGCCGGAAACAGAGGGGCAGCTGCGTCCTGTGCCTCTTGGCATTCTTCTCAAAGGCACCTCAGACTTAAACTTCTCAAAGGCACCTCAGACTTAAACTTCTCAAAGGCACCTCAGACTCAGCAGGTGCAGGTC
Source organism: Macaca nemestrina (assembly GCF_043159975.1). Classification (NCBI taxonomy): domain Eukaryota; kingdom Metazoa; phylum Chordata; class Mammalia; order Primates; family Cercopithecidae; genus Macaca; species Macaca nemestrina. The sequence continues at coordinate 229,625,584 of NC_092125.1, read as the reverse complement.
TGAGTTCAGGATTGTCACTGTCCTTCAGCACAGTAACCACGGCCCCAGACGATGCATTTGTTGGTTTGTGTATTGGTTTACTGTCCGTGCGCCCCATGAGAAAGTAAACTGGTGGAACGTGGTCATCGTTCTCATCCCAGCTTCCAGAGCCATTCCAGGCAGCAGGCCTGCATGCAGGGTGCATAGCTGGACAGAAGGAGAAGGGACCCCCACCCCACCTGCTGTGGCCATGTCCAGGGAGCCTTCTCCAAGAAGGGCTTCAGCCAAAAGCCTGGGATCCCTCTGAGACCTCCTTCTCCCTGATCCACCATCTTATTTGGCATCTGGGAAAAGCAGCCCTCTGCTTCATAGATAGTGTCTTCTTACAGCATCAGATCCTTCCCACCAGCATCCTGAGCACCCCTTCAACTCAGCCCACATTACTCTGTATCTCCCACCATCCCTCAACCCAAGTTCTCCCGGCTCTTGTCCAGAGATTGCATGACTTTCCTAATTGCTTCATGAACATTCATCCTGGCCTCCTTTCTTCCCTTTCCACAAAATTGCCACCTCCTACATTGGGATATGAGGGGGGTCATGCATAATTTGTTCAGATTTAGAACAAATTCTGAGATAAACAGGGAGTCAGGCAGATGGAGACCAAAATGCCAGCTTCATCACACATGGATGCAATGAAAATGCGACTTTGGGGAAATACGGCAAGGGGGCTCCCTAATAGTGCACCCCAGAACAGTGACTCCCGCAGTCGCAGGTGGCCTGAGCAACTGCAGACCTCCACCTTGTGGGCACAGCCTGTCCCGTTCAACAATCAAAACCTGGAGAAGCAGATAGTACTCAGAAGAATGAGTAAAGGGGGTCAGGAGGCATATTTGCTCATTGGGGCTGTGCTAACAAAAATACCGTAGACTAGAGGCTTCAATAACAGACATTTCTTCTCACAGCTCTGAAGGCTGTAAAGTGATCAAAGATCAAGGTGCTGCTCGCAGATTCCGTGTCTGGGGAGGGCTCTCTTGTTGGTCTGTAGACAGCGGCCTTCTCACTGTGTTTTCCCACGGTGGAGAGAAAGCTCTGGTCTCTCTTCTACTTCTTATGAAGACACCAGTGCCATCATGGGGGCCCCATCCTCACAACCTCATCTAACCCTAATTACCTCCCAAAGATCTCACTTCCAAATACCAGCATACTTGGGGTTAGGGCTTTAGCATATTCATTTTAGGAGGGCACGATTTAGTCCATAGAAAGAAGCCCAAGGGTTTTGAGAAATAGAGACCTTCTACATCAGCGTAGAATAATAATGGAAGTGGGGAGCCAGTGTACACCCAACACTCTCCAGATTCTTCTTAAAGTCACTCCACAACAAAGCCAGCCCCGCCTCCTTTCCATTACCACCCTCTTCCACAGTCTCTGCTCTCCTTGTGCGGCCTTCTTTTGTCTCTCATATTCCTCACACTCCGCCTTGCCCCTCCTTGCACCCTGACTCAAGCCCTCAGCACGTTAGCCATCCTGCCTGGCACCCTGCTTGTCCCCTCTCCCCACATCCTTTCATTCTTGAGATTTCTGTGTGATTATGACTTCCACCAACCCCCCCACCCTCCCTTGGACCAACAGCTGCCTCCATCATACGGAGCCTCTCTCGGTTGCGCCTGCGCTCTCAGCAGTGACATCTTTTACACGGTGTCATCCGTCAATGTTCTGCGTCCTCCATGGGACCCCAGACTCTGTGGAGCTGATGTCGGGCTGTGTTTTTTTGTTCTAGTGATGCTCTTCATTGTGTCTGCAGGCCTGACACAGAGTGGACACCCAAGACATAGGCCTCAAAGAAGTCAGAGTCCAGGAGACAGCACCGCCATGTACACAGCCTGACTGTGATGCCAAGTTGCAGGGGCACACAGAGGCATGGGCGGAACTCTGCCTTGAGGGGTTGGGGAAGAACACCTGAGGAGGAAACCAACACTTTTATTCCTGGCAACATCTCATTCTGGGGCCATTGCTGGTAGCGCCAAACCCATTATTTCCTAAGGCAATGGGGGTTGTTTTGTGTTTTCCTGTGCCAACATTCACAAACCTCTCTTCCTGCCCTGTCATAGCACCTTGTAAAACCTTCTCCCCATGCCATTCCATGGACCTGCAGCTTTCTCTCTGGGTTGAACGTTTAGAGTCATTTCCAAATATGCAGCAATCACGACGCAGTGGCTCTTTTGTAAAATTTGTAAAATTTCAAATACGTTTAGTCTGGGCGAGGGTTCCTGGGAGGCCCCGTCATTGGCTTTTCTCCACGTAGAGACTCTGTTTTCCTTCAGCCTTTAATGTATTTCTCTGTGTATGACAAAATGTGGCCTCAAGGACATTTTCATTCTTTTATAACAGAGTTTTTAAATAAAACCTAGTTAAAAGAATGCTGAAAATCTAAATTCCCTCAAAAACACGTCTCCGAAAGGTGCTAATAGCAAAACAAAACAAAATGGCACCCCCAGTGCCCAGACCTTAGTTTATGAATACTGTTCCCCACTCACAGGGCCCAGCACTACACGGAGAAGTGTCCGATTCCAGGTATGGGACAGGGAGAGTGCTGGGGGCCTGGATCATCCTGCTGTGCCAGCAGCCAGCAAGCAAGCACAGGGCCCGTGGACAGGCCGGGCACGGAGGCTCATGCCTGTAATCCCAGCACTTTGGGAGGTCAGGTGTTCGAGACGAGCCTGGCCAACATGGCGAAACCTCATCTCCAATAAAAACACAAAACAGTAGCTGGGCACAGTGGTGTGTGCCTGTAATCTCAGCTACTCGGGAGGCTGAGGCAGAAGAATCACTTGAACCTGGGAGATGGAAACTTCAGTGAGCCGAGATCACACCACTGCACTCCAGCCTGAGTAACAGAGTGAGACTACAAAAAAAGAAAAAGAAAGAAAGAAAAGGCCCAGGGACAGCCTGAGGGATCCCCACTGGCCCAATGTGGAATGATGTGAGTATCAGAAGAATAATGCTGGCGACAGATGATAAGACATTGAGATTTAAAAGAAACTCCATTGTCTGTAGCGGTGCCCAGAAAGGTCTGGAAAAGGGTGGTGAGTGAACAGCTCTTTCTAGAAAAAAGAAGGCTCATAGGTCGTGGAATCAGAGAATGATAGGTTAGAACGTTCCTGTTTTGCAGCCACCATTGTAACACAACAGGCAAGCAAGGCCATCAATTATGTTGAAACTTTTGGGTAGAAGCTGCCGGTTGCCATGGGCAACCATGAACTTGCGTCCAGCCCCAAATTCACACGTGGAAGTCCTTACCCCCATCACCTCGGGAGGTGGTATATTTGGAGAGAGGGTCTTTAAAGCAGTCGTTGAGGTAAACAAGGTCATTATGATGGACTCTAATCCAATAGGATGGTGTCCTCATGAGAAGAGGAGACCAGGACATAGATCCACAGAGGGAAGGCCCTGTGAGGACACAGAAAAAAGATGGCCTTCTGCAAGCCAAGGAGAGAGAGGCCTTGGGAGAAACCCGCCCCGAAACACCTTGATCTTGGACTTCTGGCCTTCGAGACTGTGAGGAAATAAATTGCTATTGAAGGCCCCTGGAGTGTGGTGTTGGCCATCTAGCTGCCTGAGCTGACTCATAAACAGTATTTCACTCTCACAAAGCACTCCCTTCCTCACCCATGGAAAAGGTGTGTTTTGATGGAGAGGTCCGGTGGGCATTATTGATGGAAAAATCAGGTGGGCACCATTGGTGGAGAGATCAGATGGGCACCATTCTGACCCCCAATGAGACAAACAAGCATCGTGCCCACTGAGAAGGACTCAGGATCAGGACAAAAAGGTTTCACCTGAATTTAATTGTGAGGAAAGAGACAGATCCCAGTTACGAGGCATTCTGTAAAACAACTGTGCCAAATGCTTCCAAACGTCAATCATTAGACATAAATAAAGTCAAAACTAAAGCAAGGGATCTGCTCTAGAATAAATTAGACAAACGAGACGTATCCTCAAAATGCAATGCATGAGCTTTGATCAGATCCTAGACAGCGAAGGCAAGCTCTAACAAACATTAGGGTCCAGATTGGCAACATTTTGATTAGGACCCTATACAAAACTGATATTATCACACCAACGCAAAAAGTCAACACAGTAAAACCAGTGCAGTTCTGGGTGGACCTGGGTACTCCCGCTCAGAACTCAAGTAACTGCACTCTGAGTAGGTGGCGTTTGCGTATGTGTTGATGACTTACCTGTTTATTTCAGGTTCTAGCAACCTGAAGTTGCAGAGGTGAGACAGCAGTTGTTTACTGCCCATGGTCTCCTGAAAAGTGTGAGCCACAAGGTGCTTGGGCCAGGAGGGGGAGATGGCCAAGTTGCCCCAGAGGTATTGTCTCACCCGGTAGGTCTTCAATTTCACCCTTGGGGCCTCCCAAAACTAAAGGCAGACGCTCCTGAAGGCCCTGAGGACTCCTCAGACCTCCGGCAGCAGGCCCTCTTTTTCATTCTGAAGCATCGAGGGTTTCCTCTTCACATATGATGGATGGAGCCCAGCATCCCCACAACCGGGGCGAGAGACCTAATTTTCAGTGCTACAGTGGACTGAATGTTCAGGCCTTCTCAAAATTCATATGTTGAAATCCTAACCTCTAAGGTGATGGTATTAAAGTGTGTGAAGTAATTAGGTCATGAGGGGGACCCCATCATGAAATTCATGCCTGTATTAAAAAGGTCAGAGGGAGCTAGCTAGCCTCTTCTACTCCATGGAGACACAGTGACCAAGAAACAGGACCTCGCCAGACACTGAACCTGCTGGCGCCTCTATCTGGAACTGTGAGCCTCTATCTGGAACTGTGGCGTGCTAGCCACCCAGTCTATGACACTGTGTTAGGGCAGCCGGAACAGACTAAGCCAAGATTCCAGTGCAAACTGAAAATGCAAAGGACTACCATAGCGCAGCCTTAAAACGTGGGCAGGTTTAGCCCTTCTGAGCATGGAGCCCTCAAGTGCACAGGTCTTGAAGCCATCCAGGCAGCTCACAGAGCAACTCCACTCACATTCCATGGTGGGTGTCTTTTGTCCTTCTCCTCATATCCCCATGAGATAAGGAGCACGCAGCAGAGCAATGAGGAGGGAACTGCATCCACACCAGTGTCTCTCCACCTTCCCGACTTTAAAGGTCTAAAGTGTGATAAAGAAAGTGAAGTGACAAATGGCAAGAGATGGAAAAAAGCCACTCAGCCCCTAGCAGTTGCTTCTCAGGGACCCTATGCCTCTCACGCAAGAAATACCAGTTAAACTCCTCGCCTTAACTGTGTTATGAGCCACTGTTCTTTCCCAGGAAAATACGGAACACCTTGAAGACAGCTCCCCTCGAATACCTCATCAGATCTAGACAATCGTCACGACAACAGCTTCGGCCACAGGAACACACATCTCTGCTGAGGATGCTTGGTCCAAGGGCGCGGCGGAGAAAATGGGAGGCATAGCAGGTAAATCGCTGGCAATTTTGCTTCCTGAATTTGCATGTCATGAATATTCAGACATCACTCCTTCCTCTCCCCCACCTGAACACGGATGGAGTCCAGAGGAAATGGACTCCATGCTCTGTAAGACTCAGAGACAGCACAGTCCGAGTCACCCCAACCATGCGCGCAATGCGCAGGCTCATGGGTGCTCTGCTCCTCGATAGGTGACAGGGGCTCCGGGCTGGCAGCTATGTCTCCTTACTAGAGCTGAGACATTACATCCTGCGACAAGCGGCCATTTATTTCTGCTAGTAAAGGAACATTCTTAAGTGAGTCCACATCAAGGGCTCAGATACTGACTAAGCGGATGTGGACCCCTGAGGACCAGGTGTTTCTTTCTTAACAGATTTGCTCTTGCTGGAAGTATGTGTCTTTGACAGCACGTCCAGGGAACCAAGTGAAGTGATTTCGACTCAGGATTAAAGAGAGGAGGTTCCTGAGGAATCGAGCTTTCGGAATCAGTTAGAAGTTAGCACACAGGCTCCTGGCAGTGGACCCACAGATAGGGAAGATACTGGTGGTCAAGGCTTTCCTGCTGGGAACTGGAGGAGCCTGCCTTTCTTTTTCTTTATCTTTTTTTGTGGCAAGAACACAACGTGACGTCTACCCTCGTAACAGAAGCAGTTCGCTAGGACTTACATATTATATAACTGGAACTTTATATCCATCCAACAGCAACTTCAATTTCCACTGCCCCCGCCAGCCCCTGCAATCGCCCTTCCATTCTTTGTTTCTCTGAGTTTGACTGTTTTAGATATGTCACATCACAACAGCTAAGATGTGGAAAAAACCCTAAATGTCTATCAATGAATAAATGGATTAAAAATGTGATCTATACTTACAATGGAGCTTTAAAAAAATGGAAATCCTGCCATCTATGGCAATGAGGACGAAGCTGGACGACATTGTGCTAAGGATGAGTCAGAGCAGAAGGACGGAACCTGCGTGAGGCCCCTGTATGGAGGTTTCAGCAGCTGCTGCCTTTGTTGGTCCTGCATGGGTCTTTGGAAGACAGCGCTGGCTTGGTTCACCCCTCACTGGCATGCAGAGGAAATCTTAGCTTAAGAAGAAGGAAGGGGTTTCAGGAGGCCAAGTTGTCTGGGATGCAGGGTGGATGGACCATCCACCCAGGCTTCCAGAGAGCTCTTTTGTGTTCAGCAAAATCTCTGCTCAGACAGTGCTTTAGGGGTAAAGACTTTGGAGACTTTTAAAGTGTTTTCCCCAAATCTGTGCCGAGGAAGTGTCATTCCTACTGGCCTCTGCTAGTCCATCTAACTCTGGCAGGGCCACCTTGCCCAGAAGAGGAGGAGGAGACCCAGCCTCTACCAGGCTGTGGGAGGCCACAGAGGGCAGAGTGTCTAGAACCAGCTCCTTTGGCAGCTGCATTGTTTCTTTGACACTTCAGAGGACTGATGACAGGCCATCTTTCATGGGGAGGACAAGCAGGCACATTTGGGGGGATTATCATTCCCGGCAGGAGGAGAGAGAGTTGCCTGCCAGGTGGAGAGCGAGTGGGTGACTCTGGGCATCTTGCTGTTTTCAGCCGTGTGTCTGAAAGGAAAGTCACAGGTACCGTAAACCGTGGTGTCAGGGCTTTCTGCCCCCAGCTCTTAGTGCTGATGCCACATGGCCGGCAGGAAGTGGTGAATCGATTAGAGTCGAATTTTTAATGGAGACACGGAGACTGGACTCACGGTGATAAGAATGCCTTTCCTTTTAGCAACTTTTATTGGTTCAAGATGATTTCACAACTGTTGCCTCCTCAGAGCCCCCTAACATGGCAGGGGGTTAGAATATGAATTTTCACCCCACGTCACGTGGGAGCAGCAGACGTCTGAGCTTTCTTGCCTGCGGTCACTCACAGGAATGATGGCCTGGCTCTTCTAAGTCTCAGAGCTACCATTTGAGCCCTTCTTTGCAGTCAAAGGCCAGCACTTGGAAATCTGCAGTGCCCCGAAGGCACTCCATGAGTCAGGGCTGTAAGAGGCAGAAACCCAACTCCAAGCAGCTCAGGCCAGAAGGTTGGTTTGTGGGCAGAACACTGGCTTGAGGCAAACCCAGAAAACTAAAAGCCAGGCCACGTGGGTCTCCCTGGGATCTCCTGCCTCCCTCGTCATATGCCCAGGCCCATGTGGATCATTTCATTTTTCTTTTCCTTTCCCTTTTCCCCCTTCCCTTTTCTTTTCTTTTGAGACAGGGTCTCACTCTGTTACCCAGGCAGGAGAGCAGTGGTGCAACCACAGCTCACTGCAGTAGCTTTGACAGGCTCAGGAAGATTCTCCCACCTCAGCCCCTGACTAGCTGAGACTACAGACACATCAGACACATGCCACCATGCCCAGCTCATTGTGTGTGTGTCTGTGCGTGTGTTTTGCAGAGAGGAAGTGTGTAGATCATTCCATTTTTTTTCTTGACTCCTCTGCTGCCACCAGGCAGGGTCGTGAGTTGGGGTGGGAAGCCTCTCTGTGAGCTGGACACTGTTCCCCGTGTTTTCTCTCATTTGCTTCTCACAGCCGGCTCTGGAGAGGGAATTAAGGGCGGGGAAGGACTCAGAGGCTCAGGGAGCTGAAGGAACTGCCGGGGGGCACACACCACAGCAAGCAGGGCTGGCCCAAGAAGACATGTTTCCTTCCTGAAAAGGAAGTCCAAGTGGTTACCTGCCTGCTGCCTGCCTGCGCCCCAGTGTTGAGAGAATCCCCTCTGGACAGAGCGCTGCACCCTCAAAGTTCTTGATTGCAAGGAAAAGAAACTTAGTCAAAGTGGCTCAGATTGGGAAGGTTATGTTCAGCATTGGGAGTTAACCCGTGCATGTCCCTGGGAGTCGAGGGGGCTGGGCCAGGATGCTCAGGTTCATTAGGCGTTTGCATGCTTGAGGCCCCCTGGCTCCTGTTGCCCTCTCTGCTTCTTGCCTTTGCTTCCCCAGTACTGTCTGCTTGCAGCTTTGCACTGAAGGAGACTCACTCCTACCTTCCCTGTGCTTACCAGCTGCCACCCCTGCATCCTCAGTTTGGACTCTGGTGAGGGAATCGTGCTGGGCACTTGCCCGGTGACTGCCTTTGGTGGCCTGAACCTAGGCAGGCAGGAGGAGCCCCGGACACAATAGGGCTGCCTCTGCTGAGCAGTGGGGTGTGGAGAGGGCTTTCACAGAACAGGGCCCTGAGAAAGAGGGCGGAGACCTCAAAATCTCCCCAACACCCACCAAGCGTCCTCCCGGTGAAACCCAGGCCTTCCCAGCCTTCCTCAGATCAAAGGAGCTGCAGTACCATCAGCACCACCCATGAGGCTTTACTGGGAAGAATACACCATTTGAGGGCAGAGTGTGAATGCAGCCAAGTTCCCTCCAAATCGAGGTCCTCCAGCCTTCCAGGGAGCACAGGTTTGGTGCTTATCACTTCCATGAAATGACAGTGACTGAAAATACAGACGAATTTAGGACATAGCCAAGACAAATTCATGGATTACGAGTTTATAATAGAAGTACAGGCTTCTTTGTAGGGCCAGGGCAATGTAGCCACACTTTGGTATTGATTTCAAAGCATAGCCCTAAATTCTCAACACCCCGCCCTTGTGTGACTCTCGGTAGCTTGTGTTGATGTCCTGATCCTGCTATTTTTATGGCCCTGAGCTGAGAGGTGTGAGAAGAAGCTATTGCAAGCCAACAGAGCTTTCACACTTCCAGGATAACCCTCGCTGTCTGTGGACTGTGCAGGCAGAGGGCAGAGTGTATGTGTCTTCCACGAGAACTTGGAGATGCCTTGTCCATCAGAGGACCTGCCAAGAGCCACTGATCAGTATGAATGAGTTCTGGTGCAACTTGCCTTCTCCCAGCTCCAGGACAGAGACCTCTCAGCCCCTCCCCCACATTCACCCTGCACAATCGTTGTTTCTGGAAAAGAACTGGAATGACACAGAAGCCTTGACCACAGAAAATTCTTATCAAGGTCTCCACCAAACCAGCTGGGGAGGCCGCCGCCTTTGATGCCTTTCAGAGCCCTGTGGGGTGTGTCGACCAAATCTTCTCAACTCCAGCACTCTTGATGTTTAGCGTGAGGCCTCTTGAAAGGGCTGTCCTGTGCACTGTAGGAGCTTGGCAGCATCCCTGGCCTCCCCAGAGTGTGACAACCAAAAATATCTCTAGCCACTTCCAAATATTCCCTAAGTAGAATCAACACTGGTTGAGAATCACAGCTAAGTCTCTTTCAAAACCGACTTTAGAAGCATACATGCACACTGCCTAGTCACAACGTGTATGAAATTGGAAGGTTCTTGGTCTCACTGACTTCAAGGATGAAGCCACATACCCTCCCAGAGTTACAGTTCTTAAAAATGGTGTGTCTGGGGTTTGTTCCTTCAGATGTTCATATGGGCCCACAGTTTCCTCCTTCCAGTGAATTCACGGTCTCGATGACTCCGGAAGTGAACCTGCAAACCTTTCACGGTGCGTGTTAAAGCTCTTAAAGGCTGTGCATCTGCAGTTATTGTCTTTTCTGGTAAGTTCGTGGTCTTGCTGGCTTCAGGCGTGAAGCTACAGACCTTCACAGCGAGTGTGACAGCTCATATAGGTGGCATAGATCAAAGACTGAGCAGCAACAATATTTGCTGCAAACACTGAAAACACAAAGATCGCACACTCGGTTGCAGCTGCTTGGTTGGGGCAGCCTGCTTTTATTCCTTTATCTGGCCCCACCCACATCCTGTTGATTGGTTCATTTTACAGACAACTGATTGGTTCATTTTACAGAGAGCTAATTGGTCCCTTTTACAAAGAGCTGATTGGTCCGTTTTGACAGGGTGCTGATTGCTGGGTCCACAAACCCCAAGCTAGACACGGAGTGCTGATTGGTGCATATACAATCCTCCAGCTAGACATAAAAGTTCTCCAAGTCCCCACCCAACTCAAGAACCCAGCTGGCTTCACCTAGCGGATTCCTCGTAGGGGCCTAGGTGGGAGCCGCCAGTCACTCCTGAGCCGTGCATCCGCGCTTTTCAGCCCTTGAGCAGTTGATGTTACCGGGTGCCATGGAGCAAGGGGCGGGGCCCGTCAGGGAGGCTCAGGCTGCACAGGAGCCCATGGCAGGGGCTGCAGGTCCCAAGCCCTGCGCTGTGGGAGGGCAGCTGAGGCCCTGCGAGAATCTCAGGGCGAGTGGGCTGGCAATGCTGGGGGACCCGGTGCACGCTTGGCAGCTGCTGGCCCGGGTGCTGAGTCCCACTGTCTGGGGCTGGCGGAGCCGGCCGGCCACTCTGAGTGCAGGGCTGGCCAAGCCCTCGCCCACCCAGAACTCACGCTGGCCCCTGAGTGCCTGGAGCAGCCCGGGTTCCCACCCACGCCTCTCCCTCCCCCACAAGCAGAGGAAGCTGGCTCTGGTCTTGACCAGCCCAGAGAGGGGCTCCCACAGTGCCGCGGTGGGCTAAAGGGCTCCCCAAGCATGGCCAGAGTGAACGCTGGGGCAGAGGAGGCACCGAGAGCGAGGTTGTCACCTCTCAACAAGATGTGGCTTACACAGCCTGGAAGCTTCCTGAATTACTGAGTAGTGGCACAGACACTTTAATACTTTAACCATCAGGCAATCTGAAGGGCCCTACTGTGTTTTGGTGGAGAGTGAATGGGAACTACTGACACATTCCCACTCACTCAGGCAGAGAATGAATGAGACCTCCTGAGCAGGTGGCACTCTTAAGATTCGCTCCTAACAGGGAAACGAATCCAGTGGCTGTTATCGGGAATCATGACTTCCTGAGACTCTGAGTGCATCCAGTCGGGAGGGACAGCATCTTAGCTTCCTGGTCATCTCCTCACCATTTGCATTCACCAAACCAGTTCGATACCAGCCAGCCCATCAAGAGGCCTGAGTCCCAGAGGACACACAACATCCCTACAGTCCCAGGTGAGATGGAGCCAGTGCCTGCTGGGAGTGGTCACGTCCTGCTCTTCTCTGCTCCCCTAGAGGGGCGACCAGGACCTGCTGACATGCAGAGGTGAGCAGCTGTGGCAGAGTCAGGCGGAGGTACCCGATGGAACTGTGGGAGGCGCACATCTGCAAGTGGTCATCCTGGCCAAGGGAACAAGGAGTGTGGCAGAGAGTGGGAGGAAGGACGGGGAGGCGATGAGTGTGGAAGGTGGTGTGGTGTAGTCCACCCCTGCAGGGCCCTGTTTAAATGAAAAGGTAAATCAAAAGAAAAATATTCCTTCTTGACATGAAAATTCTATGAAAATCCCCTTTTGGTGTCCATACCTAGACTTCTGTCGGGACAAGGCGGCGACTATTCATTTGTGCGTTGTTGACGGTGGCTTTCAACAGGAGGTTACATTGAGCCATACTGGGCTGTTGGGACGAGCCTCCAGTGCGAGGCTGGAGGGTGACTCTGCAATGGGAATCGCTGGCATTTGCCACCCAGGCAGGGATCTGGGGAAAGCAGGGACGTGGGTAGGAATGGCAGGTGTGGAGTGTGCAGACGTCTGACCAGAGTTGAGAGACCAGAGGTGGGGAAACCCCTTAGGATTTGTTACTGCATTTTGGGGACCGTTTCGTGGGGTCAACATCTTACTGTTCTTCTCAGAGCATTGTGGCCATCCACTTCCCAACCAGTGGGGAACTGGACCGACTAGGATACCTCCATGGCAGAGCCTGTTGCCCAGGTGGACCCAGGAGCTCAGCGTCCCCTGACCTGGTACCTCCTCAGCTCAGCTCACCCAATGCATGTTTGCAGGAGGAATGGGAACGAGAAAGAGTGGGGAAGACAGAGTTGAGGAGACAGAAAGAGACAGATATGAAGAATCAGAGAGAGAAAGAGGGGGAGGGGAAGAGAGAGAGATAGAAACAGTGATGGGGAGACAGAAAGATTGAGAGGCAGAGGCAAAGATGAAGAGACAAAGAGAGACGGGAAAGGGAGGAAGGGAGAGGAAGAGAGGGCACTCATGGACAGTTTCCTGCCTCCCAGGAGGCCCTGCTGGCTCTCTTCTCCAGGAATCTCTTCTTTCTCTCATGGCAAGTCTAGGCCACAGCAGCTGTGGCTGCCCCTAAATCATAAGCCATATCCCGTAAGTCTCCTGCACGTCCCTCCAATGCCCCCATGACCGTTCACTCCTCCCCCGTGTGCTTCCTCCCTCCCCAACCCAGGCAGTGTCTGGAACCAACCATGTTCTGTTACATAAAATTAATTAGGCTTCAGGGCCAGGAGGGGCTGGGGCCTCATCCAAGAACCACAGAGTAGCATCATCTTGCTGTGTGATTCTCATGACTGAGGGATTTCCTACTTTTTCTCCTAACTCTTTTGATAGATTCCTCTGGGCAGAAATCCCAATAAAGGCCAAATGCTGTTAGCAGACAGATGGGAAAGGGTGGGGAGAGGGAGGACAGGGAATGGAGGCGGCCCGTGGGCTCCTTTTTCTCCTGAAAACCTGTTCTGTTTCCTTCCACTCCGTACCCCGTCCTGGGGGGTTGGCCGTGTGTCCTGAGAAGGGGAAGAAAGCTGATGCCTAGAAAGATGAGGTGGGCACACTGCCCTCCTGCCCTGGTTCTAGCCCTGCAGAGGAGAGGAGGGTGGCCAGGAGTACAGTCAGGGAGGGAGAGTGGGAAGACGTCCCAGGGGACAGTTCTCGGGGAGCACCATTCCCCACAATTCCAGCCTTTGGGGTCCCATCTACCTCGTGCAGTCTCACCCCCATGCTCCTATCCTGGTGGGCTGCTGACCCAGACAACAGAGGTGAAGGAGTGAAGTAATCCATGCCTAGCTAGGGGGTCACAGGCCTTTTAAGGTGGACAGGAACTAAACCACTCATCTGCCCCACTTCCCTTCAGATGGGAAAAGTGAGGTCACAGCGGAGGAATTTGCCAGATGGACAATCCAAGATGTGTCCCACCTGGGCCTCTGACTTCCAGACCTGCGCTGCACCCTGGCATCTCACCCCCACCATGTCTGTACAAAGCTGCCCCCAGGGTCCTGCCTTCCCCTCCTCCCACCCAGCCCTCCGCTCATCCACTCAGCTTTGGAGAGACTCCGTGATTTCTCCTTCACGATCCAGGTACGAGAACCTGAGAATTCAGAAGACAGCCGGGCCCCTCTCCCCCAAGCATGTCCCGTTTTGTGTGGTGGTGTGAGCTGAGCTGATTTCTATTCATGCCTGATGATGAGGGGAAAGCAGGTTTGACTATCTAAATGCAATTTGCATATAAAACTACAAAATAATGGAGCCGGCAGACTTTCTATTACCCAGTCAATAAATGAGCTCTTTTCCCAGCAAAATGGCTTTCTGTAGGGAGAGCAATAGCTAGTCTGGGGAGGGAAACCAGGCTCGGCTCCAGGGAGGCTGCTAGAGGGAATTCTCCACGGCCCTGCGGCCTGGCATGAGGAGCTGGCCTCCCGGGCTGGGGAAAGTGGTTCCTTCTTGAGGAGATGACAAAGTAGAGACCTCTCCCTTGATCCTTTGGAGCAGGAGGTGGCGCTCTGCTCCTGCAGCCTCTGTCTCCTCCGTGGACATCCAGAACACAAGGGCACCAGGTCTGTCCTGGGGGGTCTTAGGAAATGGGTCTAAAGCCAGGATTTCTGTGGCTTGTCAGGTGGCATGTCAAGGTTAAACCTCTATTAAGTGCTTTCCCATGGTCAGGAGTGTGTCTGTGCCAGCTCACATGGGCACAAACCATGCTGGGGCCTGAAAGGCAGCTCAGGCCTCTGGACTCTCCTCAACTTTCTCCAAGGCAAGTCCCAGATGGCCATTCCCCTGTGTGCCCCCAAACCCCCACCCCCACCTTAACAGCCCCTGTAGGGCACTGCAATGTGAGGAGGAAGGGCAGTAGGCTTGAAATAGCCCTTCTCTCTGCCTGCGCGGCCCCACCGTGTCCCTGAGATGGCCCCACTCTTTACCTGCACTCCTCCATCGTGTCCCTGAGATAGCCCCACTCTCTACCTGCATCCCTCCATCGTGTCCCTGAGATAGCCCTGCCCTCGACCTGTGCGTCACCATCGTGTCTCTGAGATAGCCCGACCCTGTACCTGCACCCCTCCATCATGTCCCTGAGATAGCCCCTCTCTCTACCTGCATCCCTCCATCGTGTCCCTGAGATAGCCCTGCCCTCTACCTGCAGGTCCCCGTCATGTGCCTGAAATAGTCCTGCTTTCTATCTGCACCCCTCCATCGTGTCCCTGAGATAGCCCTGCTTTCTACCTGCATGTCTCCATTGCATCTCCACATTACAGGCGAGGGGAACGCACAGTCTGTAGCCATGAGTGGCATGTTCGTGAACGGGCTGCCTTGGAAACGCTCTACAGACGTGGGAGGTTGTTGATTTCTACTGACTGAGTTAGAGGTACCCGGACTTACAGAGAAAGTATTGGCTGTCCCTTTGTCCAGAGGCTGCCACCCTTGGCAGAAGGCTGAGGAATGCCCCCCTCCCACCCCCAGGAGCAGAAACAATGGAGGCCAGTGATTGGTCCAACTACATGGCTGTGGGAAGAGAACGGCGACAGCGCCACCGAGTTAAAGGGCAAAGTATTCCCAGACCCCAGCTCTCTGCCCCGCAGCCACAGTGCCCCGAAAGGATATGTTCACCCCTAACCCCTGTGAACCTGTGAAGGTGATCACCAATTGGGAAGGTGATTTTCCGATTTGGAAAAGGGTCTTTGCAAACGTAATTAAGTGAAGGATGTTGAAGTGAGGTCATCTTGAATATAGGTTGGCTTCTAAATCCAACGACGAGTATGCCTCTAAGAAGAGGAGAGGACAGAAGCCACAGAGAAGATGGCCATGTGATAAAGCCACAAGCCTGGAGGAATCAGGAAGGAAGAGCCTGCAGAGGGATCGTGACCTGCTGACCCTGAATTTCAGGCTTCTGGCCTCTAGAACTGTGAGAAGATAAATTTAATTCCCAAACACATATTCCAACCAAACTTTGACCGCAGGCTCCTCAACACCCTGGCCCTTTTCCTTCCATATATGACAACTTACCTAAAGCAGGGGTCAGCACGCTGTCTCAGTCACGGACCTGGCAGTGAGCGCTCCAGGCCTCGCGTGCCGTGCAGCCCCTGTGAGAGTGGCTCCACTCCAAGTCGTGGCACAAAAGCAACCAGAGGCCGCCTGGATAGGAACAAGCGTGGCCGCATTCCGGGGAAACTTTATCTGTGGATGGTGAAATTTGATTCTTACGTAATTTTCACCTGTCACAAGATAATACCCTTCTTTTGACTTTTTCCCTAACCATTCGGAAATGTAAAAACCATTCTTAGCTTGTAAGCTGGGCAAAAACAGGTGGTGGGCCAGGTGTGGCTGCACCATGGTTTAGTGACCCCTGAGCTGGAGGAATCACAAGATTAGAGCGAGTGAGAAGGAGGGAGCTCCCTGCGACCTCCTCCAGTGCCTGCACTCGCCTTGACTTAAATACAGAACATTTTTAATGCTGAAGAGCCTAATAACAAACAGCTTGAGACAGACTGGAAATAGCTTTGGATTCAAAAGTGAGGCATATTGATGGCAGCTTCTTACGAGTCGCCTTTTTTCCTCTCTATCCACACAATCCAAAGCCTTGCTGTATTTAAATGTGAAGTGCTTCTCCCGAGAAAGCCTGCAGGGCACCTGTCCAGTGCTTGCCGGCTGGAAGTTAGGTGCAGCCGGCTGCTCCGCTATGGCCCCGAGGCTCCTGTGCTGTCTGCTTGTGCATGTCTTGGCCACAGAGCATAAGTCTGGGGACAAGGTGGGCAGAGGGTTATCACTGATAGGTGAGGTGCTGGCTGAGTCCCATCAGAAGCCCGGGACTGGAGTTAATTGCCAGAGGCGGCAGCTCGGTGGAGCAATCCTTGGGAAATGATACTGATTGTCCCGCAAAGCACAAGAACATCACAAGCCGGGTGGCCTCCAGGCTTGCTCCTGTTTAGAAAAAGTTTGTCACAAAATTGAACGCCTTTGCAGAACGGGAAAGATGTGCAGCTCCTTCCAGACACATCTTCCTCAGACTGCCCCAGTCAGCTGCTTTAAACAAGGTAGATTAGAAAGAGCACTTTATATACGATGGAGGTGAATGCTGACGAAGACAGCCTAACAGGACAGAGTCTCAGAAGCAAGAAAGGCGAGGGTAAAAATTCTAATCACTTCCACCAACAAGGCGTTAATCATTCATCCTGAGAAAAGCGCAGTGATTCAGTCAGAGCTGAGCATGTCGAATTAATCCTTTGATGAATCAGACCCCCAACCTCCACCAGGGGCAAACCCTGCAGCTTCTTCACGTGGCTCTGTTGTGGACAGTTCGGTATGTTTATATTAATTCCTAAACACGGAACAAAAGGTTTATTAAGCATGCATGAAGTGTCGCGTTAATTCATGTAGGCTGCCCACTTGTGGTTCCCTTAAATCATCGTCCACTTTGCGGTGCTTAACCCAGACACTGGCCCCTGCCACTGCAGCTATCTGCGGGAGCCAGTCCTGGACAGGGCCCTGGGTCCCCTGGGAAATAGATGGCCTGTCCCTGTCAGGCTGGAGTCGACACCTGGGCGGAGCCAGGCTTCCCATGGTCAAGGCTGCTGACAGCTCTGCAAACCTTTGGGTCACAGGTAACCCCTCTGGGGATCAAAGCACTTTGCAAAGGCTCCCTGACATCTGAGGAGATGGGGCCACGGGATAAATCATCCTCAGGAGAGACACATGTGACAGCTTCTCACAGCAGGTGGCTCTAATGAGCTGACCCTGGCTTCTGAGGTCAGCATGACCTGGACTCCTATAGGAGGCGGGCTTTCAAAGAATCTGCCCAGGAACAGTGGTGAAAACAGAAGGGAGAGCAAATGGCAAAATTCTACCCATGTCAGTTGCAGAGGACCGCGGTGTTTGCAGGAGCCTGCTCTGGGGTGCTTTTGCTCACTCCGCTTCCTGCTCTGGCTGGAAGCATCTGTGTGGGGTCCCTAAGCTTGCCTGATGAATTTTGTCTCTCCTTCTCACCTCATCTTCACACAACTTCATAAATGATCTCCATAGGCCCGTCCAGCCTGTCCAGCCTTGCTTCTCAAGTCTTCTCTGCAGTGGGCACCGTTCCCTGGCATGATGCTGTCATCACCATAGGGATTCCCTTTGGATCCGTTCCACATGCTGGTCCCCCGTGAAGTCTTCACGCCCCTCCCTCAAAGGCATGATCAACTCTGTGTCCACCACAAATGACACTCATTTGCCAAGAATCACCAGGAAACGACATAGAATGTCCCCTCCAACGAATCCTCAGCTCTGGGACAGCAGAGATGGCAACTTCTTATTTGAATTCTCTGTCGTAAGAGACAGTGAATAGCTTTTCTCCTGGGCTATCAACTTGTGATCTGAACAGTCTAGTTTGGGTTGGGAGACAGTAAAGTTATCCGGAAACAGAGAAATAGAAGATCAGGGAAGTAAAAAATGTCAATGTTTCGTTTTTGGAGAGAAGAGTTATAGGAAGAACATGAAATTAACTTAGGGGAGAAGTTTCAAATTAGGGGCACAAAGACAAGACATCCTCTTCCACCACCTAGGTTGGCCCTGGCCAGGGGCACCCTGACGTCACGCTTCTCTGAGCGAGGCTCTTCAGGCTGGGATGCTCTGAGCTGTGAGGAGGGCTTGCTGCCGATGTCCTTACTGCAGAGCTGGCGTTAGGTTGAAAGCCGAGTGTTGCCTTGGTGTCCAGGCACCGCCTCCCCAGCCTGGGCTGCCCGAGGAAGCAGACAGGTGCACATGGTGGAGACCTAGAGTCAATGCTGCATGTCTACTGCATAGGATGGGTCGGCGCTGGGAGCCGAGGGCTGCCAGATGTCTGACTGCAGTTCTGGTTGCTCTCCAGCCACCCCTGTGTTGCTGAGTGGAACACAGTTTTGTGGCAGTGGAAAGGGTTGTGAGCTGAGCTGTGTCCTTCGAAAAGATAAATTGGAGTCTTAACCCCCAGCATGTCAGAATGTGACCCTATTTGGAAATAAGGTCTTTACAGAGGTAATGAAGTGAAAAATGGGGTCCTTAGTGTGGGCTCTAATCATCTGGGTGGGCCCTAATCCAATATGACTGGTGT
Organism: Macaca nemestrina; assembly: GCF_043159975.1. Lineage (NCBI taxonomy): Eukaryota > Metazoa > Chordata > Mammalia > Primates > Cercopithecidae > Macaca > Macaca nemestrina. Next base: position 229,607,088 of record NC_092125.1, on the reverse strand, counting down.
CCTTACAAAAAAGGGGAAGTTTGGACACAGGCACAGAGACAACAATGTGAAGACGCAGGGAGGAGCCGGCCACCGAAGGGGAGGGATGCATCGTGTCAGTGACACGCGAGATGCTGAGGACTGCTGATACCGGAAGCTGGAAGAGGCCAGGACGAACCACCCTGAGAGCCATCGGTAGAATGAGGCCCTGCGGACACCTGGATTTAAGAGCTCCAGCCCCGACGGCTGCAGGAGGGTGAATTTCTGTTGTTTGAAGCCACAGGGTTGATGACAACGTGTGGCAGCCCCAGGATTCTATTGCAGAATGGGCTGCAGGGACCGGTCAGACTGTGGTCCCAAACAACTATGTCTGGGATGCTGTGGAAATTCAAGGAAAAGGCAGACGGCTTAGAAGAAATTGGTGCTAAGTGGTTAAGAGGGTTTCGGAGGATAATCCAGAAAAGAGACAGCTCAGAGGAAGTGCCCCATGCTGCAAGCCATGTGGGGAGGCAGAGTCCCTCCAGCCATGGTCACCGGGCAGTGACCAGGAAGATGTAGCATGGGTACTGGATTTCTTGCTGAATCCTGTGGGCTATGCATCTACCGGGACCACCAGCAAAGCTGGGAAGTGGACGACGCTGGTCCTGAGTAGGCTTCCCTAAGACTTGGATGGCCAGGCACAGCCCCGGGACCCACTGCTGATCCTGACACTTGAGTCTGCTGGTGTGGACTGGGCCTTTCAAGAAAGGGAACACTGGACTGAACAAGACTCTCTGCTGAGGGTGTGGGCACCCTGGCCCAGAAAGCCCCCAAGCAGAGATTGACGTTCATTCAGTCACGGTGAAAAATGAAATCGCTAACACGTATTAAATTTAAATCTGACACATGCACCCCTGCCCGAGGCCTGCCCCGACCTGGCACCCATGCACCTTTCTGTGAATGATCTTAGTTAAATGCGCATGGCCAGTCAGTTCTGGAGGCTCATGATTTCCAATCAAGACACCTTTCATCAGCTGATGCTCATGGACATTTTCCTCCTTCAGGAGCAGGTGAACCTGGGAGAGGACAGGGCTGACTTGGGGAGATGGAATAAGAAAGCACGGTGCTGCCAGGGTGAGGAGTCCTCGGTCAGGAGCCCAGCTAGTGCCCCACGGCCCCACAGGTAGCACTGAGAGTGTCCAATCCCAGACAGCCCTCAGACCAGAGTCACCAGAACAGAGGGACCCATGGCTCAGGGGCCCAGGGTCACCTGCTTCCCACCACACATGACCCCACCGTCTCCACCACACACAGACTTTCCAACTCCACCTTACATGACCTCACTATCTCCCCCAAACACAGACCCTCCAGCTCTACCACACATGACCCCACCATCTCCACCACACACGGACCCTCCCCCTCCACCACACACGGACCCTCCACCCCCACCACGCACGGACCCTCCACCCCCACCACGCACGGACCCTCCACCCCCACCATGCACGGACCCTCCACCCCCACCATGCACGGAACTTCCACCTCCACCACGCACGGAACTTCCACCTCCACCATACATGACCCAGGCATCTCCACCACGCACAGACCCTCCACCTCCACCACACACAGACCCTCTACCTCCACCACACATGAATCCTCCACCTCCACCATACATGACCCAGGCATCTCTACCATACATGATGCCACTATCTCCACCACACACAGACCCTCCACCTCCACCACACATAACCGCACCATCTCTACCACACATAGACCCTCCATTGCCACCATACATGATCCCACCGTCTCCACCCAAAAAGACCCTCCACTTCCACCATACATGGACCCTCCACCTCCACCGCACACGGACCTTCCACCTCCACCTTACATGACCCCACCATCTCCACCACAGATGAACTCTCCACCTTTTCTACAGACAGATCTTCCACCATTACCCACACAGACCCTCCAACTCCACCATACATGACCCCACCATCTCCACCACACATGGACCCTCCACCTCCACCACACATGAACCCTCCACCTCCACCATACATGACCCAAGCATCTCCACCATACATGATCCCACTATTTCCACCACACACAGACCCTCCACCTCTACCACATAGGACCCCCACCATCTCTACCACACATAGACCCTCCATCTCTACCATACATGACCCCACCGTCTCCACCACAGATTAACTCTCCACTTTTTCTACAAACAGACCTTCCACCTCTACCACACACAGACCCTCCAACTCCATCACACATGAACCCTCCACCTCACCATACATGACCCAAGCATCTCCACCACACATGACCCCACCATCTCTACCACACATAAACCCTCCATCTCTGCCATACATGACCCCACCGTCTCCACCATACATGACCCAACCATCTCCACCCCACAAAGACCCTCCGCTTCCACCATACATGGACCCTCCACCTCCACCACAGACAGACCCTCTACTGCCACTACAAATAGACCCTCCATCTCCACCACACACAGACCCTCCATCTCCACCATACATGACCCCACCATCTCCACCATGCACAGGTCCTCCACCTCCACCATACATGACCCCACCATATCTACCACACACAGACTCTTCACCGCTACCCAACATGGACCCTCCACCTCCACCTCCACCACACATGCCTTCTGTCTCCACCACACTGGGAGCCTTGGTTTCCCCATTACTTTCATGGTTTGGTAACTCAGTGTTAAAACCATCCCCTGCTATGTCTGCCAATGATATGAGAAAAATCTTTCTACGTACAAACTAAACACAACATAATTCCGAAACCCGCTTGTTGCAAGAACGTTAAACTTCTTTGTGAATCTTTTGACCATACCTAAACTCACCTGCCTTTGAATCAGCACACTCCTGGAAGCCCAAGAAAAGCGTTTCCTATTCTGGACCACTAGTATTCAGCCAGGTCTCTTTTTCATTAGCAACTGATTTGCAGAGAAACATTGGCAGGTCGTTAGAAGAAGAAGCTTCAGGAGTGTATCAGTGTCACTTATGGAGGAAGAAAATACACGAGGCCTGTTTTTGCCAATCAACTTGAGTCACACAGCTTTTGAGTGAGCTTAGCTATGCCCCGGATGGAAAAGTAGAGTTGCTTTTAGTTGTAACGGTACCACAAGTCTTGGTGGATTCCATGGTCCATTGTCCCAGGCTATTGTGGTTCATGTACGTATGTGCTTTTGTACAAGTGACAGATACCCAGTGGGTGTAAGCAAGAATGGAACATCATTGGTTCATTCATTCACTTATTTGAATGTAATCGTTGTGCTCCTATTATATGTCAGGCATGGTTCTAGGCATTTTAGGTGGAGATGTGAATGAACCCAAGCTCTGCCCTCTTGGAGCTAGCATCAGAACCTACAGTCTCATCATAGAAACATCTAGACACTCTAGATAAGGGGTTCAAATGGTATTAGAGGACTCACAAGCTTTCCTCTTTCCTGTCTCAACCTCTCAGTTCTTCTAAGAGTTCATACAATTTCACCTGAGTAGGGTCTCATAGGAACCACTTGAGTTACTGTCCAATCCTGGATCTACCACGTTGGCCAGGAGTAGAGAGTAAAAATAAAAAATACTCTGATTGACCAGCCTGGATCATGGTTCCATCCTGAAAGCTGAAAGCAGTCCCTATGGCCTGTAGGAAGAAGTGAAGGTGAGCATGAAGTGAAAAGGAATAAGCTGACTGATCAGGCCTGGCTCATCATCTACACCTGAAATCCAAGGTTCGGACTGTATCCAAACACATGGTTCCAAGGATTGAGTGAAGAAGAGGAGGCCTCCCAAGGACCATGTGAGTTGAGTTCCTTGTTAATTTTATGTGTCCACTTGACTTGGCTCTGTTGTCCAGTTGTTTGGTCAGGCAACAGTCTAGATGTTGCTGTGAAGTTATTTTGTAGACAAAATTAACATTTAAATCAGTAGGTTTTAAGTAACTAAGATGACCTTCCATAATGTGGGTGGGCATCATCCAGTCAGTTGAAGGCCTTCAGAGAAAGACTGAGGTCCCCAAAAAGGAAGGAATTCTGCCTTGAGGCAGCCTTCATTCTTGAGCTGTAACACTGACTCTTCCCTTTGTCTCTACCCCACTGGAGAGCTAACCCCCATAATCACATGAGCCAATCACTTAAAATAAATCCTATAAATCCTCTCTCCCTCTCTCTCTCTCTCTAATCTATCTATCTATCTATCTATCTATCTATCTATCTATCTATCTATCTATCTAAGTGTTAACTTCATCTATCTATTATCTATCATCTCTCCATTAATTTCATCTCTCTATCATCTCATCTATCTAAATGTTAATTTCATCTATTCTCTCTCTCTCTCTAATCTATCTATCTATCTATCGATCTATCTATCTAAATGTTAATTTTATCTATTATCTATCATCTCTCTGTTAATTTCATCTCTCTATCATCTCATCTATCTAAATGTTAATTTCATCTATTCCCTCTCTCTCTCTCTCTCTCTCTCTCTCATGGGAAGATGGGGAGAGGGAGATTGAGAGAGAAAGAGAGAGAGATTACCAAAGCCACTCTGTAAGGCTGCACAGTGCATAGGGTGCCCAATCACACTTAGGCTACAATTTGAACAGCCCTTCCTGGGGGTTGTGCAGTGTGGATGTCCTGTCTGGTTCTGACCTGAAAGATATACTTCTGTGGGTTCCTTAAGCTCTCATTTTCCCCTCCAGGGTGACCTTGCCCCAGGACCTTAGCTTCTGCTATATACCATTAAACCTTCTTGCTCTTACCAGTTAGAATGGAAACAATTTACTGCTTAAATAATTTATCCAGATTCCGCACAGGCGGTCTTTTGCAGAGATTCATCTGCTAATAAAGAAAATTGATTTTAGAAGCCAAAGTCAATACGAGGTTAGGGAAACATTCAGTTATTTGCATGCTCCTGTCCTGAGATTCTCTGTCACTTTGTCTGATGAGACTATCAGCTGGGGCACACTTTACTGCAAGTCATTTTTCATTCCTTATTTTTCAGGTACCATTGCGACGATCTGTCCAAAGTTGGAAGGGGCAATGGATGTGGGGATTTTATTAGCGATTTATCAATAAAAGTGAAGATTTCTGTCCTCAGGTGTTCACTCTAGGAATTTACTTGCTAGTTTGAGGATAAAATGGCCTGAATTTTAGCAGGGTCCAAATGAGAGGGTGTTTTTGTTGGATCACATTCAAGCATGAGCAGTGAGCTGACTTGAATATTCACGGTACGTTTCCGTGCATCTGTTCTAATAATGGAGACTCATTTGCATTTAGAAAAAATGATTTGCATATAGACAATTAATGTAATAAGGTATCCAAAAACAATTTTTCCCCTTTGAATAAGCTGCCTTGTAATTTTGTTCACTTAATTCACTTCCATACTAAGCCCTTTGTTTACAGATAATGAAAAGGTGAATTTCAGCTGAACTAGAAGGAATTCACAGCATTTCGGTTACATAGGCTTCTCGTATTGTTGTTCACCCATCTCAGGAAAGCACTCAGGGAGGGCAAGGGGGCTGTCCACTCTGTCTAGCGGAAGAGTTCTCAAACTTGAGCACGCATCAGAATCGCCTGAAAGCTTGGTGAAGCACATTGCCCGGCCTCATCCCCAGAGTACCCAGAGTAGGTCAGGGTAGGGGCCAGATAATTTACATTTAAAACAAGTTTTCAGGTGATGTGAATGCAGCTGGTCCAGAAACCCCACTCTGAACCACACATTCTTCAAAGAGTATTGGTAAAAAGTCGTGGCCCAAAGAACGGTTCCAGATTCATCAATAGTCATGAACGAATCATGGTGAGTTACACTCCCCGAAGAAGTTGTCTATAAGTCCTTAATTCTGCACAGGTGATAAATAATTCAGAAAATCACAACTGAACTTTCCAATGTGGTATTTCATTTCTTTTCTTACTTTTCCATCTTCTGGTGTGTTGAGAAAAGCTGATCAGTGATTCCCTTTGCCCCAGTCCTTCATAAGGAGGGAAACAAAGAACGGATGGATAAACATCATATTTATCCTTCCAAATCATTTCCCCAGTTTTCTCTTGTTCCAGTCTCCACCCTCACACCGTCAACATTCTGAGGAAAAAAAAATGTACTCATGAAGATCAGCTGTGCTGTCAGGGGCGTCGGTTAGTATCAGGACACACACGGGAGAAATCAGAGGCATTTTCATGGTGGGTAGAGGAGGAGGGAAAATAAGAGAGCCAAATGCCATCCACTGTGGATTGAAAATTAGGCTGATGATGATGATGATGATGATGACGACAACGATGACACAAATTAAAGTAGATTAGCCCAGGCAGCTAGGGGCTCTAAGAACTGGGTAAGATGTTTATTCTGATTGATCCCGCACCCAAGAGGCAGAGATTTGCCAAATGCTCTCAGAAAGAAAATGATGAATTACGAAATGAGCTCCTGTCTTCATCTGGCTCTCAGTCACATGGGGGTGACCAGATGAGCTGTGAAAACAAAGGAGGGCTCGTTTGCTGACGAAGGCTGTCACTGTCACGTGTTTTCATCACAACCATATTCTGCCTGGAATGCTCTTCCTCCCTATCCCAGGCTAACAAAATAATAAAAATTCTCTAAGGATTGGCTCAGACCCCACCTCCTTCAAGCAGTCTCCAAAACCAATTGCTCCAGGAACTCTCAAATTGATTTGGATTACTGTCTTAGGCCAGAGGTTGGCAAACCATGATGCATAGACCAGCTGTCTGTTTTCAGAAGTAAAGTTTTATAGGAACACAGACATGCACATCATTTACATATTGTCTAGGTTGCTTTCACAGGATGACAACAGGGTTGAGTAATGGTGACAGTCACCTGGCCGACAGAGATGAAAATAGGTACCATGTGGTCCTTTAAGGAAAAGCTGCCTCATCTTAGGCAGCCCTGTCTTAGCAACGTCATGATTACTGGATCCTCTGTTGGTCTCATCCACTGGGTTCCATGCTCTTTGAGACAGGGAGCATGTCTTGGTTGTCCTTTTATCCCCAATGCGCCATGTGATGCTAGGCTTCCAAAAGGCCTTAGTAAATGTTTGTTAGATCAAAGCTTGTAGCACCAATGGGTGCCACGTGCTTACCATCTCATTGTACCAGGGGAAGCTGTTCTTTTTCTGATTGTTGGATGCTATACAAGGTCTTTGCAGAGATGGGCCCAGTGCATGGCTCCAGGACACACAGACACTCCCAAGAATCCAGCCTCATTGGATGTTGGAATTTGAGGGAGGCCATCACCTTGAAGCCTGGCATAAATGGAAGACTTTGCCCATCCAGGCCTGCCTCTTAACCCAAGAGTCTGGTGATAGCTTATGGGCAAGGCATCCTGTACATATCCCTTAAGAATTGGCAAGGAAACCAAAGATGAGGGAAGTATTAATTTTATAGGTAATCTTGTTATTCCAAGAGTTTTGTTCTATAAAGTTCATGGACACTGAATCAGCAAACACTGAACCAGTGCTCCTAGAGAGAATATAGGACTAGGCCCCCTAGGAGCCTCTGGCCATCACATTTTCATCAACCAATCAATACCTAGACTTGTTTTATGTGTTTCTGCTTAAAGACGCCTGATTTAATACATGTTGATTCATCAACATTGGACTGGTGGCCCACAGCCCTGTAACTCATGCCTGAACGAAACTTCTCTGATACATGTGTTTTCTCCATAATGACACACATCACAGCTTCCTTGTGCTTTAGAACACAGGACAGCCAGCCCTTCAACACAGTGCTCGTGCTTTGGAACACAGGACAGCCAGCCCTTCAACACAACGCTTGTGCTTTAGAACACAGGACAGCCAGCCCTTCAACTCAGTGCTTGTACTTTAGAACACAGGACAGCCAGCCCTTGAACACAACGCTTGTGCTTTAGAACACAGGGCAGCCAGCCCTTCAACACAACGCTTGTGCTTTAGAACACAGGGCAGCCAGCCCTTCAACACAATGCTTGTGCTTTAGAACACAGGACAGCCAGCCCTTCAACACAGTGCTCGTGCTTTAGAACACAGGACAGCCAGCCCTTCAATGCAGTGCTCCTGCTTTAGAACACAGGACAGCCAGCCCTTCAACGCAGCGCTCATGCTTTAGAACACAGGACAGCCAGCCCTTCAACACAGTGCTCGTGCTTTAGAACACAGGACAGCCAGCCCTTCAACACAGTGCTCGTGCTTTAGAACACAGGACAGCCAGCCCTTCAATGCAGTGCTCCTGCTTTAGAACACAGGACAGCCAGCCCTTCAACGCAGTGCTCATGCTTTAGAACACAGGACAGCCAGCCCTTCAACACAGTGCTCGTGCTTTAGAACACAGGACAGCCAGCCCTTCAACACAACGCTTGTGCTTTAGAACACAGGACAGCCAGCCCTTCAACACAGTGCTCGTGCTTTAGAACACAGGACAGCCAGCCCTTCAACACTGCTTGGGGCCATTTGAAACAGCAAAGCCACCAACAGAGAGTCCCCAAATGTGAAAAATATGGAACTAAATAGACCACAAAAAGGACACTCATTGATAGCATGAAAGCTGAAACAAGAAGACAGAATGCTTTTTTGTTCAGCCTCAGCTGGGAATCTGCACACGGGGTGACTCAACATTTTCACCCCTCTGGGAATGACCATGAAATCACCTCGAGTTGATGCTGGCGTTACAAATAGATTTTAGTGAGTAGGCAAGTTTGCAAATACAGAAACCATGAATAATAAGGATTGACTGTGTGTGTTTTTAAGCATCAAGAGAGGCATCAAAAAGAAAAACACACACTCCATTGGACTCCCTTGCATTTACTTGACAGTTTGTATTCTTATTTATAGGCACATGTGGTAAGATGGCATCATTTTAAAGGTCAAAATCAAGGGGAAAGCATGTCTTCTGTTTTAACAATAAGTGCTGTGCATCTTTGGGGGAGGCTCCTAGGCTCCCTGTTTAGGTGTGTTTCAGCCTGTAAAATGGCGAAGGGTTACTGATCACCCTGGCTTATTTACCAGTGACAGAGTTTTTAGAAGCAGTGAATTAAAAAATAGTCATTGTGAAGTAAAGGTCGCCGTCTACCATTCTGTTGTTAGTGTTGTAATCCCTCAGAGAGCTTGGAAGATTGCCAAACCCCTGCATTTCAGAAAAACAGTCATTAAATTTTGGCTCTGGTCCCAATTTTCCCGTAATTCAGTTGTCAATTTTTGCGCAAATTCTAGCTCCAAATTGGCCACTGGGAGCCAGCTCCAGAAACGAAGGAAAGCAGTGCCTATTGGCGGCTCAACTCTTCCGCATGGGAATTCGGTAACAAAATTACATATGCAGTTTCCTCGGAGCCAGAAATCCCTCGCCTAGAAATTCACCCTGAAGTTACCCTCCAACAATGCAAAAATAAACACGCACCAAGATGCTTTATTATCGGATGGTTTGTAACAATGAAATATCAGGAACTACCTCAATGCTCACACCTAGGACAGGTTGAATCAACTATGGCACATCCACGGGATGGAGCAATATACAGCTGTCAAAAAGATAATGATGCCTGTGGGCGAATACGGAGCGATTTCCAGGATACGTTGGTCAGTGTAAAGGAAATAAGGTTCAAAGGAGCGTCTATCGTACACTGCCATTCATGTCAAACTAGAGATGTGAATGGTCCTATTTCTGGGAAGGGTGTGCTCTTGCTGGGCCGTCAGGTGGCTGCCCTGCCTGGCTTGGTGCATGTCACCTTGAACCACCTTGGCACAGCCGGTTCACTGGGGCCCTGAACCTGAGAACGTGAGCTGGGGCAGGTGTCTTTGCTTCCTAGAGTCACTGTAGCCCCCGCTTCCCTGCTACTCCCCGGACATCCTGCTTGCCTTTGACTGTGGAATGGGCATGAAAGCTGAGCGTTTTAAACCTGATTGCAGGCTGGAGCACAGGGCTACATGGTCTATAACTCTGAAACAGGCTGACGGCAGAGTCCAGGAAGTTAAAAAATTAATGAAGAGTCCTGGGCCCCTCCTGCGTACCATCTTTGAGAGCATTGGGCCCCTCCTGCGTGCCATCTTTGAGAGCATTGGCTCCTCCCGTATGTTTAATAAGCGAGCAGCTGGCTTGCGTGGCTCGCCAGCCCTTTGCAAATATCGCCTCTTACTATCTCCCTGCACGAGGGGCTGGTGCTCCTCCTGATTGATGCGTCAGCACAGAAGTGCAGCCAGCAGAGGCCCCTGTGTGTGTGCACTTGCAGCCTTCGGGTACCGTGTGTGCAGTATCACACATGCACGTCCTTTCCCCACACAGAGCACCACGAAACGTCGGGGCCAGCCAGATCCCAGGTGCCTTCCCGTCTGGGTGGCGTCACACTTAGAACCTCGCCGGCTGCCTGTGCCTGGGTTTCTCCGGTTATGCACCAGCTCTCCTTTGCCAACCTGGAAAGCTGCAGCTGGCTGTGCTTCCCGAATTAAACAGAAATGACTGGAAGGCAGAGAGAGGCGGTAGCCCAGAGGCCGCACCTCTTTCTTTCCTTTCTAAAGGTTGTCTGAGATTGGAAGGAGTGTTTCTTAAACCCTTTTGGGGGTGAACGGTGGGAAGCGGGATGCAGTGGAGATGAAGAAACTCGAGTTGCAGCAGGTCCTCTCTTCCTCAGTTGGAACAAAACAGGGTCTGTAGGAGGATGTGAAATACGATTAAATTGTTGCCAATCAAAGTCACCTTGGCTCTTCAGGACCCACCAAGGCCAGCCTTCAGGCAAACAAAAAAGCCGGCATTCTCTGCCAGGCCAAGTTCAGGAATCTGCAGCTATGAAGGTGATTGATGACAGATTCTCGGGGACAAGGGGATGCTGCTGGAGGGACCAAACAGGAGTCAATTTTCTCACCGAGGCAGAGCGGATTCTCAGGAGGGCCCCGGGCTCAAAGCCCTCGCGCACTGCTGGGTGGTAGACACAGCTCCCACCTGCGGTCTTCGGGGAAGGTGTCACTCCCATCTCAGTGTCTGCTTCTGGTAAAGCAGCAGAGCGCCATAAGTCTGGGAAGATGCTGCATCCTGCTGCCTGCTCTGTCACCTGTCACCTGTTGCAGCTTCTGGACTGTTGTGCCTGGTAGTTGCCTGAGCCCCTGTCCCCCCAACCCCTCCCAGGGTTCATCTCATTGGTGGCCCCATTTCCTGGCCTCAGGAACCCCCTAAATCAACCCCTAGTCCCAGAGAGGATTCGGGGTAAAGTAGGGTTTCAGGTTCTGCTGGCTGAAGAGGCTCGAAGAAGAAAGAGCACAGGGAGGTCAGCAACGGTGGCTCACGCCTGTAATCCCAGCACTTTGGGAGGTCGAGGTGGGCAGATTATGAGGTCAGGAGCTCGAGACCATCCTGGCTAACACGGTGAAACTCCGTCTCTACTAAAATTATAAAACTTAGCCAGGCATGGTGGTGGGTGCCTGTAGTCCCAGCTACTCGTGAGGCTGAGGCAGGAGAATCGCTTGAACCCAGGAGGCAGAGGCTGCAGTGAGCCGAAATAGCGCCACTGCACTCCAACCTGGGCAACAGAGCAAGACTTTCTCAAAACAAACAAACAACAAAACAGAAAAAAGGAACCCCAGGGAAACAACAGGCTTTGGGATGACAAAAGGCCACCCAACCAGACACACCGATGGTGAAATGGAAAGGCAGGAACACCTCGAAAGTAGGTCCATGGTCCTCCTTGGATGTCAACCCCAGGTGCTGGTGACTGAAATACACCTTCCCACGCTCCGTCATTGCTCTTTATACATTTAAAGACCTAACAATGACGTCTGCAAGGTCATCAAGGGTGCACATAGTCTCAATGCTCCTAGGAAGCAGGAAAACCCACGGCTATGTGATCTGCTTGGCAGAGGGTCAGAGGCCACAGGCCCTCTTCCAGCCCCCGCCAGGACTGCACACCTGTCAACTCATCTCTGCAGGTGGCTGGGCAGCACTGCGCTGTGAAGCTCCAGGCTCCTGGGTGACCTGCAAGGGCACATTCAGGACCTCACGGGATAGAGCAGCAAGGATGGCTGTTTGACTCTGCGCTATTGTTTGGTCTTGTTAGGTTTCTCTCTTATTAGGTTATTGAGGAAGATGCAAATGACTGTCTCGTAGTGGGAAAATAGAGTTCTTAAGGAGGCATGGGAAATCATTTTGAGAGGAACAGCGATGTTGAAACCCATGCAAGTGTTTGAGCTTCTGGTGGTTTAGAAACCAGCCAGCTATTGCTTTTGCGATTGATTTCTTCTGGCAAGGGCTGCTTTGGAGAGCCTCGCACACACAGCGAGAGCCATAAAAGGCAGGTGAAAAGGTTGAGGATTTAAATTCTGAGTAGAAAACTAAAGGCAGCTTCGGAGCAATTGCTATGAAATTTGTAAGCAACAGTTGAAAATGGGCACCTGGAAAGCGTTTTCCAGATAGGGGCTGTCGGGTAATGCTGAATATAAATGACCAACTTCGCCAGACAGCCCTGTGCTTTTGTTACCACACCACATATCTGGAAGCTATTTTTAAAAATCACCTTTGTGCTCACAAATTTGCCGGCTAGCAGAAGCCAATCTTCAGTCCAGAGGTTATGATAAATCCAATATTTAGTGGGAAGTTTGCAAAATATCCTCCTTGTGGAGTCAATTTTTTCATTCTTACTGGCTAAGTCGAGGTGAAAGGTTACCCTTCCCGATTGGCAGGTATCTCGTGTGTCTAATTATGGATCTGGTCTCGAAATAAGGGTACCAGGAAACAGGATGGCATTTAAAGCGATACTTGGGCTAGGCACAGTGGCTCATGCCTGTCATCCCAGCACTTTGGGAGGCTGAAGCGGGTGGATCATCTGAGGTCAGGAGTTAGAGACCAGCCTGGCCAACATGGTGAAATCCCATCTCTATTAAAATACCAAAAAAAAAAAAAAAAAAAAATTAGCCAGGCTTGGCGTGTGCCTGTAATCCCAGCTATATGGAAGGCTGAGACATGAGAATCTCTTACACCGGGAGGCGGAGGTTGCAGTGAGCTGCGAATGCGTCACTACACTCCAGCCTGGCTGGGTGACAGAGTGAGACTCTCTCTCAAAAAAAAAAAAAAATTAATAAAAATAAGTAAAGCAATACCTGGAATGATCATAAACCTCAAGCAAACCTGGTGTCTTCCTTACCAGGGGATTTGTTGATCCTCTCAGGAGGGAGAAAGGACTGATTATAGCCCTTCTGGCGGTCTCTGCCCATCCTGAAATCGCAGCAGGAGATGAACATTCTCAAGCAGAAGCTGGCTACAGGCCTCAGTTCAAAGAAGTTACAAAGGATCGAATATGACCCCTGACAGCAAGACATGCCCAAACTTGTAGCGTGTCATTGATCTGAGATGGGTCCTTCTGAGCTCACTAGGGTGGTCCTGGACGTGAGGCAGCCCTGGAGCCTGCATGGGCACGTTCAAGGGTGTTGCTCAGGCCTGCCTCTCTGTACCCCTGGAAATCATGTGTCCCAATAGGTTCAGGATATAGCACTAGTGATGGAGAAAGTCCCTGTGATGGTGACTCTTATACACCAACTTGACTAAGCCACAGTACCCAGGTATTTGATCAAACTCTATTCTGAATGTGTCTGTGAAGGTATTTTTTGGTTGAGATTAACATTTAAATCAGTAAGTGGGCTTTGAGTAAGGCAGATGACCCTCCATAATGTGGTTGGGCCTCCTCCAATCAGTTGAAGGCTTTAAGAAAAAGGCTGAGGATCCCCAAGATGAAGTAATTTTGCCAGCAGACGGCCTTTGAACTTGAGCTAAAACATCAGCTCTCCCCTGTGTTTCCAGCCTGTGGGCCCACGATGAAGATTTCGGACTTGCCAGTTTCCATAACCATGTGAGCCAATTCCTTAAAACCTCACCACCCGCTGTACGCACCCCACACACACACACACACACACACACACACACACACACACACCCTATTGCTTCTGTTTCTGTACAGAGCCCTTACATAGTCCCTAAGGCTTATTGGGGGTTGAGCTGTGAAAATAAACCCCTCCAAAGACCACAGGCCTTTATAAGCCACCTTTCCTGTGAATCACATACAAGTGGACACTTTTCCATCTCACTCAACAGCTGTGATGGAGGCTCCCTCTGTGACTTGATGAGGAGCAAAAAGATTTAGCCCCACTGCTGTGCTTCATCTCTGGGCAGGGATTCAGGTCTTGGCATGAGGACTGTTGATCAGACAGGTAGGACAGCAGCACAATTTGCTGACTGAGTGTTCTTGGACAAGCTGCTTAAGCTCACTCAAGCCCAGTCTCCTCCTCTGTAGGGCAGAGGTAATGGCACTTCTTTCACAGGGCGACTGGGATGTCCACCCAAGACACTCTGTGTATGGCCCCCAGCCAACAATGTAACCTGGTGACATTGTTGTTCCTGTCATGCTCGACTAAATTACCTGCAGAAGTCTAATCAAGTTCATCGCAATGGATCATTACAGAGTTTTCTTATTTAAAATGAAAAAGGGGCTCCTGTAGCATAATTCTGCTGCAAGATGCTGCCTGGTCAGCAGCATAGCTATTGAGGATGCCAGAGGTGTTTGTGACCCACCCTGGAGCTTAAGCAAGCCTCGGTCCTTAGGGCTCTTCCCTTCCGGAAAAATATCTCGGTACCAAGGAGATATCCCAAGGAAAGCACTAGTTTAAAAATGTCGTCTTCCATCAGCTTCCCAGGCTTCATCTAAAACAAAGATGCCAGAGGCATCAGTGGTAGACACCAAATTGGGAACATAAAATGAATGTGAGAAAGATGTTTGAGAAGCTTAGAGAGAATTAGGAGCTGTCCAATCTTTGACTGCAAAATCAAAGCCCCAACTTTCGACTCCAGAACACCAGAGTCCCAGCAATCATTTGGGAGGGCCGGGGAGAGAAACCCATAAAAAGTTGTTGCAAATTGTATTTATTTATTCCTTCTTTAGCTAGAGAAGTCTCATCTGTGAACATACACTCATTAGCAGAGTGATGAGCAGGGCTTGAAATGCAGCCTGCGTTCATGCTATCTTTAACTCCTCGTCTTGGACCGAAGCAACGAGGCAGAAGGAAGAATATAGTGCTTCTTCCCTTCTGCTCAACTGACCATGGAGAACAGGAGGAACTACATGATGCAGGCTGAGGCGGGGGCAGGGGGCTTGGAGAGAAGCCCCTAGCAATGGGATGTGCATGCCAGGGAGCTGCTCTCCCAGGATCTGAGACGACGCACCACAGCAAGACAAGAAAAGCCTTGTTAAAATAACATGTGACGTCGGGCCTGGTGGCTTATGCCTGTAATCCCAGCACTTTGGGAAGCTGAGGCAGGAGGACCACTTGAAGCCAGGAGTTTGAGACCAGCCTTGGCGATATGGTGAGACCCCATCTCTACAAAAAATTCAAAAATTATCCAGCCATAGTGGCACAAGCCTGTAGTCCTGGCTACTCAGGAGGCTGAAGTAGGAGGAACACCTGAGAGGTTGAGGCTATAGTGAGTCAAGATCATGCCACTGACACGTGAGCAGATGTGGAACCCAAAAGACAATATCCCAAGCAAGGGCAGATGCTTCTAATGTTGTCTTCATCTACCAGCAAAAGAATGATGTTTCTGGAAGTTAGAAAACTCTGAAGTCAAATGCTGGTGCATCCAGGCATGAGCCGTGGATGTAGAGCACGTCACTTAGTCTCTCTGAACCTGTTTCCTCTTCTGTAAAAAGTGGTAGTGATGACTTACCTCATAAGGTTGTTGTGAGAAGTGGACAGGGTCCCCCATGGAAAATGCCTGGTGTATTGTCCGTGCCAAGCGTGTGAGTTTCACTCATAGGTAGAAAAGATCATTGAGCTTTAATTCCAATCATATTGGTGACCTGACTTTGAGTGGTGCTCTGTGCTGTCCCAGGGTTTGTTCAAGCACGTCTGGGAGAAGCAAAAAGTGGAAGCTCCCCAATATGAATTAGAACCCAGAGAGCTCCCTATTCATTCACCTTATCTCTTTCATGTAAGATTTTGTCTGGGGCACCGCTTGGAGCCGCCACTTGACATTGTCTCAGCTCCTCCAGGTGTTAAGCTTTGCACAGGGATACCCTCTTTCAGCAGGTGGGTAGAAATAGAGAACACTGGTGATACACTGTTGGCTTGCTTGGGAAACGTTGCTGGTGGAAACGCAAAATATTATAACCCTATGAAGGAAAATTTGGCACAACCTTATTAATGTTTTCCCTTTGACCCAGGAATCCACCTCTAGGATCCATCCCAAAGATGCACTGGGAAAATCATGAAAAGATATGCACACAAGCTGAACCAGCACAGCACGACTGGAGAGGGCAGAAGACGAAGGGCTATCCCAGTGCCCATCACTAAGGACTGGCCAATGACACCATGGTACTCTCACTTATGTTGCAGCTGTAAAATGGAATGAGGATTTTTTTTTCACAGCTCCGAAGCAATCTCCAGGATGCAGAGTTAAGTGAAAACATCAAGGTAGCAAGTAAAAACAGAAAAGATACAGATTTTTTTCGTATTATGGTTTTATCATATATATGAGAAAAAAATATGTATAGCATGCATATTTGATATTTGTATGTCAAAAGGACACAGGAATCAACCTGAGAGAGTTACCAAAGCTGGAATAATTTGAGTGACAAATAATGATAGTATTAGATTATAGTCCAAATACTAAAGCAAATATCCATGAGGTCATACTGATATGGATAAATGATTCAATCAATCATTCATTCAGTGAGATAAAAGGAACAAGTCTTCTTTAGAAAAAAAAAATCCCAAGTAATAAATACAGATGTTACCCTCTCCAGGAGCTGGAACTTAATTTCCCTCTCCTTATGGATGAGGTAGACTTAGTGACTCATATGCAAAAAATAGAGTATGGAAAGGAAAAAATAGTAACTGCAGTGGAGAAACCTGATAGATACCATCTTAGCAAAGTGACTGAGGTTAACATCACCAATGATAAGGCATCTTTGTATCATGCACCTCCTGATATGATGGGATATGGCTTGGCGGTGTCCCCACACAAATCTTGTCTTAAATTGTAGCTCCCATAATCCCTAACTGTCGTGGGAGGGACCTGGTGGGAGGTAATTGAATCATGGGGGCAGGTCTTTCTTGTGCTCTTCTCATAAGAGGGAATAATTCTCATGAGATCTGATGATTTTATAAAGGGGCGTTCCCCTGTACACGTGCTGTTGCCTGCCACCAGGTAAGACATGACTTTGCTCCTCCTTTGCCATCCACCATGATTATGAGGCCTCCCCAGCCGTGTGGAACTGCGAGTCAATTAAACCCCTTTCTTTTATAAATTATTCAGTCTCAGGTATGTCTTTATTAGCAATGTGAAAACAGACTAATACATTATGTGATGAGAAGGACACCTTACCTCTGTGGTCTTCTTTCCCCAAACTCACAAGCTCAGTCTAATTGTGATGAAGCAAGACAAGCCCAAATGGAAAGGCCTCCTGTAAAATTCCTGGGCAGTGGACTTGGAAAGTGTCAGGGCCATGAAAAATAGTGGAAGACTTAGGTAATTACCACAGACTGTAGGAGACTAAGGAGGCAGGATAAATGAACACAACATGAAATGATATCCTGGACTGGATTTCGGAACAGAAAAAAAAGGATATTAGTAAAAAAAAAAAAAAAAAAAAAAAAAAAAAAAAAAAAAAAAAAAGAAGTGGCAAACTTCAAATAAAGTCTGCAGTTTATTTAACAGCATTTTATCAGTATTAATTTATTAGTTTTGATGAATGGACCCTGGTTAAGTAACATGTTAATAGCAGGAGAAGCTGGGTGAAGAGTGTTTAGGGGCTCTCTGTACTATCTCAGCCATTTTTCTAACTAAAATAATTTAAAACAAATTTTTAAAATATTTGTATTTTTTTTATTTAAAGACATAGTGGAAGGGTAAAGCATAAACTATAACAGAAAATGGTGACCAAAGAGACATTGAAACAATAGGTTAGTGGGAAAAGCCATAGAACCAAATATTTGAATACACATAGTTTTGTAGACTTGACTTTGAAATGTTTTGTAAATATTTTATGTAATTTAAAATATATTTAAAACCATAAAAAGCATGTTTAACTAGATATCCACATGCAAAAGAATGAAGATGACCTCTGATACCACATAAAAATCTCAGCATAAAATGGATCAGATGCCCAAAGCAATTCATAGAAATCTAAAGCAAAAATAAATGAATGAATTTAATTATACATTGAGTCAAGTTGCATGGAATCTCACCATGGAAAAGAACTAGTTTAAAAGACTTTCAATGAATTGGATTATAAATCCCTAGTAGACTACAATCTAAGGTAAAATAAATGTGGAGATATTTCTTCAGTTTTCATAAATCACACTTTTGGTGGTACTGCTATTTTTCTGAGATGGTTATATGTGCATTGTGAGATGAAGAGAGTAAGCAAGTGTGTTAGTATTCTGAAAATAGGATTTTCACTGTGGGAGAAATAAAATATGGATGTAGGACCAATGATACTTATTTCATAGTTCTTACTTTATATTAAAAATATCCACATACATTAACAATATATTTTCTGATTAATAATGTATTTTCTGATTAAAATGTTTCCGAAATATCCATGATTTCATAGTATCCACTAAAAGAACTGAAAATGATGACACACCCATAAGCAATGAGCACTCCCAGCACTCAGACTGTGGTCTCTACATGCCATTAGAGGGACTAGGGCTCCTTAAATAAACAGTTGATTTCAAATATGAGGCAGGAAATGAACAAGATGTGCCCAAGTCACCTTTCATATAGAATGAAAGGAACTACCAAAGACTACTGGGGTCATATAACCATCATCATTATTAAAGTAATTGTAATAATAAACAAATAAGGCTCAAGAGCCAATTTGAATAGATTTATTTCCCAATGGCCAAGAATGTAATAATTTGATCATAATTAAGAATCATAGGCTGGGAGCAGTGGCTCATGCCTGTAATCCCAGCATTTTGGGGGAGGCTGAGGCAGGCAGATTACCTGAGGTCAGGAGTTCAAGACCAGCCTGGCCAAGATGGTGAAATGCCGTCTCTACCAAAAATACAAAAATTAGCTCAGTGTGGTGGTGCATGCCTGTAATCCCAGCTACTTGGGAGTCTGAGGCATGAGAATCGCTTGAACCCAGGAGGCAGAGGTTGCAGTGAGCCGAGATTGCACCATTGCACTCAAGCCTGGGCAACAAGAGTGAAACTCCATCTCAGAAAAATAAGTAAATAAATAAAAATAATCCAAAAGGGAAAACACATTTCAGTTCCATATATCAGCAATAAAAATGAAATGTAATTTAGACTTTTGTTGCTTTGTAAATGGAAAGTTTAAAAATGCTTTTTAAATCCAGGAATACATGTAATAGAAGTTGTAGAGAATTTAATGGGGAAAATTACAATAGATTTATTTTAAAACACTATAGAAAACATCATCAATGGGTCATACTTTAAAAAAATAAAAATTATCTTCAAATTTATAATGTCATGCAATTCCAATCAAAATTTCAATTTTTTATAATGAGAAAATTGATTATCTCATTCTATACTAAAAATGTAAGAGAATAATGAAAATGACCAAGACAATCTTGAGGAAATTAAACAAGGTGATGTGGGTGTGTTGGGGAGATTGCCATGTCAAAGCATATTATAAAGGCATAGTAGGAGGCCAGGCAGTGTGGCTCATGCCTGTAATCCTAGCACTTTGGGAGGCTGAGGCAGGTGGATCACTGGAGGTCAGGAGTTTGAGACCAGCCCGGCCAAAATGGAGAAACACCGTCTCTACTAAAAATACAAAAAATAATAATAATAATAATAATAATAATAACCGGGCATAGTGGTAAGCATCTATATAGTCTGAGCTACTCAGGAGGCTGAGGCACGAGAACTGCTTGAACCTGGGCAGAAGAGGTTGCAGTGAGTTCAGATCATGCCACTGCACTCCAGCCTCGGCGACAGAGTGAGACTCCATTGCAGAATGAATAAATAAATAAATAAGTCATAGTAGGAAACAGCAGTATTAGTAAAAGACTGACCGAACTGGACATAGTGCCCAGAAACAGGTCCATGCATGTGTGAAAAAATTAAAATAAGAGAAAGATGTTATTGTGGGTCAGTGGTAAAACAATGGATTAATCAATAAGTGGAGGTGGAACAATTGATTGTTCATATAGGAAATAAAATAAAATTAGGTCCCAGTCTCATTATCTCATGCCACATTCAATATTCAGTTCTAGCTGTGTAAAGCCCTAAATGAGAAAAGCAAAATAATTTAAATTTGGAAAAAAATTATGGGACTACCTTTAATGTTTCACAACAAGGATATATATTTTTAAAGAAAACTAAATAAGCAAAAACCACAGAAGAAATAATTGCTAAATACAAGCACATTAAATTAAAAAAGAAAAAACTTTTTGATAACAGGAGATCCTATTTTGGAAATGCAAAAATAGCCACAGGTCAGGACAATTAGGCAAGAGAAAGAAATAAAAGACATTCATATTGGACAGGAAAAAGTAAAACCATCTCCATTTGCAGATGACATGATTTTGTGCAAGAATATCCTGAGGAATGCATAAACAACCATTAGAGATAATAAACAAGTTTAGTAAGGTTGCAGAATACAAAATCAATACACAAAAATCGATTGTGTTTTTATATGTTAGCAATGAGCAATCCAGAAAGAAAACAAACAAAACAATGCCACTTACAACAGCACAAAAGAGAGTAGAATACTTAGGAATAAATCTGACAGCAGAAGTATAAGCCTGTACATTGAAAACTATAAAACATAATTGAAAGAAAATGAAAATCTAAATGAGTGGAAAGATATCATATGACCATTGATTGGAAGCCTCTATAGTGAAGATGGCAAACTTCCTAAGCTGATCTACAGATCTGCAGATTCCACACAACAACTACCAAAATACTAGGTGGCTTTTATTTATATATTTATTTATTTATTTATTGTAGATATTGACAAGGTAATCCTAAAATTCATATGAAAATTCAAGGAAATCAGAATAGCCAAAGCAATCTAGAAAAGTTTCAAAACTTACTACAAAGCTGTGGGAATTAAGACTGTGTGGCACTGGCATACAATAGACACAGATCAATGGAAGAGTATGAGAGTTTAGAAATAAACTCATGCATTTATGGTGAATTGATTTTCAATAAGAGTGCCAAAGCAAATCAGTTGAGGACATAATAGTCTTTTTAACTAACAATGCTGATACAACTGGATATCTACCCACAAAAGAATGAAGTTGGATGCGTACCTCACACCATATACAAAAATAACTCGAAATGGATCAAAGGCCTAAATGTAAGAGCTAAAATAAGAAAGTTGTTAGAGGAAAACATAGGCATAGATCTTGGATTAGGCAATGGTTTCTTAAAGTATAAGCAACAAAATTAACAAATTGGAGTTTATCAAAATTAACAAATTTCATGTTTCATGTTTTGAAAGACAGAATAAAGGGAAAAGATGACCCAGAGATTGTGAAAAAAACTTTAATATCTGATAAAGTTCCAGTATTCAGTATATATACAGAGCTCATGGTTCAACAATAAAAAGACAAATATAATGAGCAAGGGATTCAAATGAACATTTCTCCAAAGAAGATATGCAAATGGTCAATCAGCATATGAAAAGATGCTTGATCTCCTTACTCATATAATGAAATATTAGCCACAAAAAGGAATGAAGAGCTGATACATGTTACAGCACAGAGGAATCTTGAAAATATTATGATAAGTGAAAGAAGCAAGTCAGAAAGACCACATCATGTATGAATCCATTTCTATGAAATATCCAGAACAGGTTAAATCCAAAGAGATAGAAAGTAGATTGGTGGTTTCCAGGAACTGGGGGAACAGAGAATGGGGTATGTTTGCTAATGGGCATGGGGTTTCATTTTGGGGTGATGAAAAACGTTCTGGAATTAGATAGTGGTTATGGTTGCACAGCCTTGTGAATGTGCTAAGTGCCACTGACTTGTATTTTATTTTATTTTAGTTCAGTTTAGTTCAGTTCAGTTCGCTATCTCGGCTCACTGCAACCTCCACCTCCCAGGTTCAAGCAATTCTCCCACCTCAGTGTCCCGAGTAGCTGGGACTACAGATGCATGCCACCACCCAGCTAATTTTTGTATTTTTAGTAGAGATGGGGTTTCACCATGTTGGCCAGCCTGGTCTAAAACCCCTGACCACAAGTGATTCACCCTCCTCGGCCTCCCAAAGTGCTGAGATTACAGGCATGAGCTGCCTTGCCTGGCCTATTTGAAAAGGGTGAATTTTCTGATAGTGAATATATAGATAGACTGGGAAAAATATTTGTAACAGGCAACAATGAAGGACCAATATTTAGGATATCTAATGTGTGATACCTTTGAAACATGATAGAATAGGAAAACGAACAAAGTGTGTAAATGGCCAATTCAATAAAAAGAGAATAAGAATGGCCAATAAATCCATGATGTAAAACAATGAGAAGCCTTGCACACTGCTGGCAGGAATGTAGATGGTGTAACCACTGGGAATAGCATGTCAATACCCGATGAGATTGGAGATGCAGACTCTGTGGCCCAGCGATTCTATTTCTAGTTATGCAGCCCAGGGAATAACTCCTGTAGCTCAAAAGAAGACAAATAAAAGAATTCATAGCAATTTTTCCTGCAATAGAAAAAAATCAAGGAAACATCTAAAATGTCTAACCACAGGAAAACAGATATATATATCTATATCTATCTATATATATCTATATCTATCTATATCTATCTATATCTATCTATATATCTATATCTATCTATATATATCTATATATCTATATATATCTATATATACCTATATATATGTATATTAGCAAGGATACTATATCCATGAGCATAAATGAACTAGCACTACAATTTTCAAGAGAGGTAGGCTTCACAAATATGTTGAGAAAAATAGTTTAAATTAAAAGAAATACATAATGCAAGTTGTTGAAGAGTGTATCCAAAATAATGTTGCTCATATAAAGGTCAAAAGGGCCAAATAAGGTGTCTTGTGCCTGTAATCCCAGCACTTTGGGAGGCCAACGGGGGCGGATCATTTGAGGTCAGGAGTTCTCGAGACCAGCCTGGTCAACATGGTGAAACCTCATCTCTACTAAAAATACAAAAATTAGCTGAGCATGGTGGTGGATACCTGTAATCCCAGCTACTCAGGAGGCTGAGGCACGAGAATCTCTTGAACCTGGGAAGCAGAGGTTGCAGTAAGCCAAAACTGTACCACTGCACTCCAACCTGGGTGACAGAGTGAGACACTGTGGGAAAAAAAAAAGGTCAAAAGCACATATAGCAATAGCAATACATATGGATGTGTATATATGAGGTACGAGGAGAAGAGATGCATGTACATAAAAAAACCAAACAATAGTGGTTACCTCTTACAGAGAGAGAGAGAGGTATGACTGGGAAGCGGGGCCAGGGAGCTTCAATGACATTGATAACGTTTTGTTTCTTAACCCGGGTGATGGGCACATGAGCATATATTATTTTATTCTTTATATTTTATTGTGTATATTGAATATCATGTAAGAATTTCTAAAAGAAAAAAAATTAGAAACGGAGCGTGATGGCTCATATATGTAAACCTAGCACTTTGGGAAGCTGAGGTGGGAGGACTGCTTGAGCCTAGGAGTTAGAGGCCAGCCTGGGCAACATGGTGAAACCCTGTCTCCACAAAAAGTACAAAAATGAGGTGGGTGTGTTGGTGTACATTTGTAGTTCCAGCCACTTGGGAGGCTGAGGTGGGAGGATTGCTTGAACCCAGGAAGTCAAGGCTACAGTGAGCCATGATTGTGCCACTGCACTCCAGCCTGGGTGACAGAACAAGACTCTGTCTCAAAAAAAAAAAATTAGAAAATATAATTTTGAAACTCTCTCATCAAAACATCAAATTATAAGATATCTAGGGCATAAATATAAAATATATAGAATAATTAATCCATAAATTTAATGGGATTACAAAAGACCAGCAGGATATTTTATGAAAGTTAAAAACTGATTATTGAAATGATCTGGAAGGGTATTTAAAAATGGCCAAGAAAATTTTGAAAGAGCTGAACAAGAATGGGTGGCTGGCCCTATCACAGGTACAAGTTCATTATAAAATTATAGAAATAAAAACTATGCCATTGGCAGAGCTATAAGAAATTAAAGCAATGAAACAGAAACCAGAGGCAAGGGATGAACAGATACGCACAACCCTAGATAGATCTTGGTTTGACCGAGGTGACCTTAAATTTGTTATAGGAGAATCGGATTTGTACCTCACAATTGTACGCATGAATTGCAGATGAGTTAAAATTCTTAAATGTGGAAAATAAAGCTTCAACATTTTAAAAGAAATGAGGAAAGGATATCACTTGGAGATAGGGAAGGATTACTTAAACAGGCATAAAGGCAATACTTGCAAAGAATCCTATCAAGCAATTTTTTTTTTTATCAATCCAAAAAAAAAAAAATCTATGTAAAGGAGCTTAACATTGCTAGTTAATGACGTCTAGTAATAATGGGGATACATTCTGAGAAATGCATCATCAGGCAATTTCATCGCTGTGCAAACCTCATATCATGTACTCACACAAACCTAGATGGTACAGCCTGCTCACACCTGGACTCTGTGTATAGCCTGCTCTTCCTAGGATATAAACCTGTATAGCACGTGTCTGTACTGGATACTTCAGGTCATTGCAACACAATAGTATTTGCATAGAAAAGATACAACAAAAATACGGTATCAAGGATGAAAAATGGTACATCCGTTTAGGGCACTTACCATGAATGGAGTTCACAGGACTGGATGTTGCTCTGGGTGAGTCAGTGAGTGAGTGGTGAGTGAATTTGAAGGCATAGGATATTACTGTTCACTGTGGACTTTATAAACACTGAACACCTAGGCTACACTAAATTTATAGAAAACATAAAGTAATTGTGCTACAGCATTACAATGACTATGCTGTCACTAAGGGATAGGAATTCATAATCTTATGGGATTGCCATTTTCTATGCGGTCTGTCATTGGCTGAAACGTCGTTATGATATTAAATACACAACTGTATTAAGTTCAGGAGAAAACAGCAACATCAGTCAGTTTTGAGGAATGAGAGGAAGAAAGTCACCCTGTGGAGGGAGAGACAAAATAAAGGTGAAACCTGACCTGTGGAATCCTCACCTTTTCTTAATCTCACTTGAGTGCAGGGGGCATCTGATGAGCAGAGACCTCCCCGTGTCCTGGTTGTTGGACCCCACCTTATGGTGGTGACATCATCATGAGAAAAGAACATGTAATCACGTGACCTATGATTAAAGGCAAGGCCGTCCATGATGTGGTTCTACTGTCCTGCAGGGGTGGGCTTCAAGGGGGCAGGAGAGGGTTTCAAGGGGGCAAAAGAGTCCAGGAGGAAATGGAGGGGCACTTGGGCCATAGGAAGTATGATGTGTGGCAGGATTAGGGTTTTTCTTGAGACTCTCCTTGAGAAAACGCCCAGGCTTTGCTGATCTTTTGCTTTCTCTGCCTTGCTGGTGTGCGAGTGCGAGTGCACATGGCGAAGCAGGTGGTGACAGAGCCACGTTTTCTTGCCTTGTGTCCGGTGGCCTACTGCTTAGAGGGGGTCCCCAGGCATCAGAGACCAGGGCAGTCAGAGGCTCAGAAGGAACCAGTCCTACCAACACCTGGACCTCAGACTGTCACAGCCAGAGCTGTGAGAAAATAAATTCCTGTTGTTAAGCCACCCAGTGTGTGGTAATTTTTTATGGCAGACTTAGCCACAGAATTTACTATATTATATCATCTATATCTACATCTATGTCTGCCTACATCTATCCCTCTACCTGTCCACCTACCTGCACCTGTGCCTGTATTTATACCTACACCTGTATTTCCATTGGTCTATTGTATCCCTATCTATCATCTATCTATCTATCTATCTATCTATCTATCTATCTATCTATCTATCAATCATCTACCTATCTGTCATCTCTCTCTCTGCCTTTGTGTCTATCTACCTATCTCTATCATCTATCTATCTATCTATCTATCTATCTATCTATCTATCTATCTATCTGTTGGTCTATGTATATATCTATCTATAATCTCTCTGTCTATCTGTCTGTCATCTGTCTAATTTATCTGTGTATCTGTCACCTATTTCCCTATCTGTCTATTTATCTATCTATTGATCTATCA
This sequence comes from Macaca nemestrina, assembly GCF_043159975.1. Taxonomy (NCBI): domain Eukaryota; kingdom Metazoa; phylum Chordata; class Mammalia; order Primates; family Cercopithecidae; genus Macaca; species Macaca nemestrina. The sequence goes on along the minus strand of NC_092125.1, from coordinate 229,580,916 downwards.
ATCTCCAACACAAGTTGCTGAGTGATGAAAGGCAGTGGCAGAGTGAGTTATACTATACAAATGGAATTCATGTAGAGTTAACAGTTCACTTAAAGTTGATAGGTCATGTTTCTACTTTGTTGGGCCAAAAGAGTCTGTCACCCTTTCTAACTCTCCTCTTTCTTCTATGTCCCACATCTGTCCTGGAGGGACATCCTGCCATCTGTACCTTAGAAACACATGCGGTTTGGCCACCTTCACCACCGTTCACCATTTTCCCACTTCCACCTAGTCTATCATTCAAACAGAAGCAAGAGCAATCCTGTTAGACCTAGACTCAAGACCCCTTCACTTAGTCTCCAAGAAGAGAAGACACACAGCCCCTTTATTCTGAACAGTGAGCTCTCAGGACGAGAGTTGAGGGCCATCAGGCTGCACTTCCTCCACCCCCTTCCCAACTCTTTCTTCCCCTCAGGAGGAAGTGCTTTTGCAGAAGAAGAGACAACAATGGACAGTGTGAGAGAGACAGGTGAAGAGACAGAGACAGAGAGACAAAGACAAAGAGACTGAAAGAGACAGAGAAGACAGAGACAAAGAAAAAAGAGACAGAGACATGGAGAAAGACAGACAAAACAGAGACAAAGAAGACAATGAGACAGAGAGAGGTGGAGAGAGACAGACACAGAGAGAGAGAGAGAGATAGAGGCAGAAAGAGAGAAAACAGAGACAGAGAAGACAGAGACAGAGAGAGACAAAGAGAGACAGAGACACAGAGAAAGACAGATGCAGACAGAGATAGAGAAGACAAAGAGATGACAGAGAGACAAAGACACAAAGAAAGACAGAGATAAAACAGAAACAAAGAGAAAGAGAAACAGAAATAGAGACACACAGAAAGACAGAAATAGAGACAGAAAAAGATAGAGCCAGAGATACACAGAGAGAGACAGAGAGAGACAGACACGGAGAGACAGGGCAAACCTTGGGGAATGGGAAACCGGAAAAGCTGCCCACAGTGAGTGAATCTTTGGGTTGGCTCCGCCCTTGGACTTCTCAAATACAGAAGCCAGAATAATTTCATTTTTGCTTAAACTGTTTTGAGTGGGGTTTCTTCCACTTCTATCTGAAACCACCCAGTATGTAGCTTTTGTTGGGCCACAGTCAGTATATGAAGGTATTTGTGAAATTGAATTGTGCTCACTATTTCCAAAGACTTATAAATGTGAAGAACCAAGTGCTTATTTATCGAGCGATTTTCCTGGTGCCACAGGTCACTGAATGATACACGATGAATGTCTCATCATATTGTTGTCTCCAGAGTGCCTGGAAGACTTTTGCCACTTCTCTGGGCCTTTTTTTCTTGCACGTGTAGAATAGGGCTACTGTGGTTGCTTTTGATCTCACAACTCCCTTCCGGAACCTGAACAGCAGGAATTGCTTAGGAGTAGATGTACTCTTGCTCACCCTTTTCCTCGGATCACTAATGGGGTAGCAACTCAGCCAAAGGCAGGACAAAGAGCAGGCAGAGCGTGTCTGGGTGGGTGGGGTTTGCGGAGAAAGTTCTGTGTGGGAAACAGTGAGCAGGGCTACTGAAGCAGGACCCCGAGATGTGCCTCCATTACCTGAATCCTTCCTGGATGCTCACCAGGGCAGGGACCCCTGTCTTCTGCCCACATTGAATGGGTAATGGCCAATCAAAGGAAGTCTGTGCCCACTCGCTGTCCTGGGCTGCCATGGAATCTCTCTCAGGAACCCCCTGCCATCTGGATTTTTCCACTCAAAGTGGGACCACCACGTGTTGATTCTTGGATGCCTCTTGTATTGCCACCCTCATCTCTGCCATGGCCACAGGTACCAGCTGCCAGACCCAGACCTCCTACTGTCTTCAGTCCAGTTCATCCAGGTTCTCCAACTTTCCACTGACTGGAGATCACACCCCTGGGGCTCAGCAAATTCCATAGGTGATGAGTAGCAGCTCCCAGTTTTGCAGGGACTACAACTTGGCCGTTGAGAAACATGTCCCTGGTGGGCAGTCAGGCTGTGGAGAAGGCCCACACATTCCCCCAAACAAAAGAGGCTGACCTCTAGCCACATGAGGACAGACACCTGCAGAATCATGACCGTTGTGTCACAAAATATTAAAGGAAGGTGCCTAGAGGACAACAGAGGCCTCAGAGGAGGCCACGGCTGCTGCAGCCTTGGATGCTGTCTGTAGGGACACTCTACTAACAAAACTCTGTTGTGCTTGTGACCAAGAATGGAGGTCACTTTTTGCTCTCTGCAACTCAGAAAAGAGTCAATCCATATGGTCCAAGGGTGTGTATGTGTTGGGCAAGGTGAGGGTAGAGGGAAGGCGAAATAGAATAAATCTTTTTGTCTTAAGCATGAGGAACCACATGGGCACAAAGAGGCCTGTTCTGGGGCATGTGAAAAGCCAACATTTTGCGCCTGTGTTCAAAGGTGAGGAGCAAAGAGGTGAGGGAGGGGGCGGAACTGGGTGTCAATTCTCAGACAGGATCATGGTGGATGACAGCTGAATCCTGCCCCATTGTCTTCTGAATTTCCCATCCTCCAAAGTAGGAGGTAGGGGATGGTTATTAAACGCCCTGATAATTGAGACAGATGCCATAAAAATCATCTGGATACAACTTCATTCTATTAAATCAAATAATTGAAGGGCCCGCGCTGTGTTGCCTCCCAGCCTTGTGTGTATACATTCTGTCTTTCATCTGTGCATCCACAAATGCCTTAGGGATAATGGCTGTTATAAAAATGAAGAATTGCCTAGGTGGGTTCTTTTTTAAAAAATAAAGGAAAGATAATTTTTAGACATTATTTTCTTGAGGACATGCAACAGAAAATGACAACTGGCTTCTCCAACTTTGCCAGGTGTTTTTTGTTTTTTGTTTTTTTTCTTTTCTTTTCTGTTTGGTTTTGTTTTGTTTCTGAAGGAAAATGTTCACAAGCACCAACATCTCTAGATTTGCAGAAAATTAATTCTGTAGATGATGTGGAAACGATAGCCTATAAAGTTAATGAGATATTACTGAGGTCTGGATAAACAATTAGCAGTATTAGCTGGGAAGATAAACCAGGACCTGTTGCCATTGAACAGAACTGCAACTAATTAAATTGAAAATTACAGCACAAGTGTGTGAAAACAAAGGCGAATTGAATGGGGGGTGAGAATTAACGGAGCTAATATTGCAAAGACAACACTGTTATTAAAAATGAAAGGGAGGGTGGTGGTATTAAAACAATTCATTTCCCCCTCCCACATGCTCCAGTGGATTCTGTTTTAATCATGGCATTTCTCAGTTGTCCTTATGATCCCAGTGTCTGGTTTTGGCCACTCTGTAGGTCTCTGGACATTCTGAGTTTACAACTTTTCATGTACATCCCCTATGTAGCGGTAGTGCCCACCCAAGTGAAGGGGTCCCTTCCCGACCCTGCAGACCATCTACGTGTCCCTGAGGCATGAAATTGGCTTCCTTGTTTCTGGGCATGAAGAGCTATAGGCCTCCCTGGGAAAAATTAACTGCATGTCACATCTCAGCATTTTGTGTTAAGATTCGAGAGCCCCACAGCCCCTCTCTCAGGCTCAGGGTGTAAAGCTTTATTTATCCTTTAAAAAATTATCGTTTACAGTCTTCCCATTTAATAGCTTTTCTCCTCTTTCTCCTTGTCTTGGAGAGCTTGGAGCATCCTAGGAAGGCTGGTGGGAATGGAGACAGAGTGACCCCAGAGGTGAATGGATCCTTCCACCAGGCAGAGACCTGGGCTGGATAGGGTCGATGGCCTGATGGCTGCTCCGGTCCCATCTCCAAGCAGGTGGAGATTGGAGGAACCACATATCTCTTTGTGAGATCCAACATTAGCCCTAGCCAAGACAGGAGACAAAAAAGGGATTTTGCCCACCCTTTTAAAGCATATCCAGGTGTTCTGAGGGCTCTGCCATCTTCTGCACCTGTACACTGAGGGGCCAGGAAGTCACTCCCCTTCCATGACAGCCATTCTCACCCACCATTCAGCTATGTGGTGCTGAGGACTTCTCCCTAAAGCTGTGTACCCTGCTCTCCTGACAGAACAAAAGCTTGCCCCAGAGGGGAATAGTCATTGCACAACCTCATGCGGGTGGCTGGATTGCTACAGAGGTTCTGAGAAAGGTCAGCCCAGCAGCCTGAGAATGACCACGTCATGCTTGAGAACATCTCTGCTGCCCACAGGATTTCCTAGAACTGGAACCAGAGACACTGAACTCCCAATAGGACTTCTTCTCCAATATGCCAGGCTTCCCCTACTTGGGGAGTCTTCTGCTACTGGACAGATTCCCTCCCATAGGCCCTGAGAGTGCTTTATCTTTCACTATAAAATGGGAGCATTGGTGGAAGATGGCGTTCTCTGAATCCTGAATCCTTGAGAATAGACCACTTAGTTTTGCCCTCATTGTATTCTCTAGCTGGACATATCACAGGGCTTAACGGTGGCCCTCAACAGTTATTTAAATCTGTGACATTTAGCTCTCTTTAGACCAGCTCAGCTCTGTCTCCTATAGTTGTTCCATTTAAGAAGAGAGCAGCCCCAACTCCTTGCTAAAAGATACCCTTAGAGCCTTTGCCTCCCCTCCATGTCATCCCTGCCACTGATAGTGGTTCTCTGTCTTGCTCTATCATTAGATAAAGGTCAGCTATTGACAATCTGGCTAGAGAAGAAGCATTATCAAAGAGGCCAGTGGATGGAGCTGCCATGTTTGATGTATGCAGTCTCTTTGATCGATCACAACATGAAGGCCTTTGCTTCAGGCACTCTGCTCTAAAGTCTGTCTGGATTTTCTGCAGGAAAGTAGAACTTATTTGGGAAAACATTGGATGGGCATTTGCTGCTCAGCAGTGGCCTGCAAGTTAGGTTGAAATCTCAACCCACACCAGTGGTGAATGAGTAAAATACCACAAAGGTCATTCAACTGGACATCTCTGTACTATCCAGTAAGGACTCAAAGAGCAGTAGGACTGTGTGCTATGAATGTCCAGCTCCCAATACAACCATAATTTTTCAATAAAAAACTGGGAGTTGGCACTAATTGAGCCCCAACCCAAGTTATCCTACACAGGAAGGGAGCCAGGGTCTGGGTTTTCAAGACTCAATCCTATACCCAACTACACTCCATAGAAGGAGGATGATCAATTAGCCTCATTATTAACTGTCAATACAGACATGGTTTCTAGAGACATCCATCTAACCAGTAGCTGAAAACCCTATTGATTAAACAAATTCGTATCATTTCAAGTGAAAATAATCATCCAGACAAAATGCCAGAAGGAGCTAGACTTGAAAATCTTTCAGCAACTTATCACACATGAGAATAGAGCTACAGAAAAGATTTTAGTGTAAATACTGTAATTCTGCCAGCAATTAAATAACCTTAAACTGACTCATTATCTTCACAGTAACATGTTAATAATTTAACTGACAAACATTTCATAAGTTAATTCTGAAAAGACTTAAGCATAGATAGATTTAATTAATTCCATATTTACACTAGTTTTTGTGCTTTTAACTTCAAATGATTTTTTCAAAAGTCAAACAGCGAATAGACATGCTGCATAAATGGTGAAATGACAATGTCATCTCTACATCATTTGGGGAGAGGAATTCCATGATAGCACATGAAGATCCCTTCTCTTGTCTTCATTTGTTTTAAGAAAAAGATGGATATTGGCTCCTAATTAACCCATCTAACCCTGCAGTTTTTAATATCTTTGCTTTAGTGAAATTCTAGGTTAAGGTTAATGATTGAACTCTGCTTCTAAGCATGTTCTTTCAGAAGGTAATTCATGCATATGAGAGGATGGGTATGAGGACATAACATGCCTGGGACACAGGGTCAGGGCAATTTGAAACAACTTTTATTAGGGAAGAGGGCTGGAGGTCAGGTCACATTCTCAGCTAATTACACACTTTATTCTGGGACTGATTAACATTCAGAGTCAGTCAAAGCTGCAGGGGAGAAAGAACATGGTAGGAAGAGGTGTTTGAACTAAACCCTCAGATGTCTATTGCATAGAAGGAAGCCTTATGCGGGACGGATCCAGCCATGACTCTAATTTTCCTCTGTGAGCTTTAAGAATTAACCTTTTCATTGAGAGCTCAAGAGTGAGTCCTGTTGAAGGGAAAGAATGTCACGGCGCCGTGAGTGGAGGCCAAAATAGCCTTGGGTGTGTGGCTTGGCTGCTTTCTCTGAGAGGCTGAGAATATGGAGGGTTTCCACATAAAATCCCCCCACTAAAAATTCCTCCTGTTCTCAACAATACTCAACTCTATCTTAGATACAAGCATCATTTTTTGGCTGTGTTAATTTTTAATAAGCTAGTTGCATCCAACCTAATCATGCCACTGAGGGCAGTTTGTATATTTTATAAGCACAAATAAATCCCTTCCCAATCTGCAAGATCCTTGGCGGCTGTTTGCAAGGGCCTTTGGGTAGCATCTTTAAACCTTCATCTCCTGTAGGCATCCCTGACTTGTAAGTACCTCTGGAAGATTCATTATTGCTCAAATAATTGAATCTATTTAAAGAAATGAAGTCAATTAACTTTTCAGTTTATGAACAAGAAATAATTTCACTGTGTGTGGTCAGATTCTGCTAAGTATCTAGGGAATCAATTATTGTTTAGAGTTCAGAAAAATCCAAACAGGATCCTAAACTACATTGGGCAGCCCCTATCACAGCATTCAGCATGGTCACCTTGGAGTCCAGCCTTGATGGTGAGACACCAAACATCGAAAACACTACAGAGCTAACATCTTTAAGCTAGAAACAGATTTTTTTTTTTCTGCCAAAATCCTCATGCAAAACTTGTAAGTTGGAGATTTCTGCCTCTACGCTCTAGCTTGCATGTAGTTTGTTTTTTTCTGACCTGGTGGACCTTGCTTCCCTCTGTAAGAAATGCAGTACCCACCTAGGTCTCTCTTTAATCTTGTTTCTTTCCCTTTGACTCTATGCTCACATTTAGTTATAAGTAATGAATGAGACATTTTTAAAAAGTGAACTTTTGTGGGGATTTATATTTTTAATAGGAAATTATATCTGAGAATATAAGGAAGAAAATGTGGGCCATTGGAATATTAGGCTTGATCATGAGCTGAGAAGAGCTCTACGGACTGCTGTGGGCACCAGCTGAGCTCCCTATGGGCTGGACCCACAGCTTTCCTCCTTCTTCCCACAGTGGTTTACAGCACGGGCAAGCATCTGAGAGGGGTGATGACTGAACCCTCTGTACTTTCTCACTCCTTGAAGCAGAATTCATCCTGTAGTGTCAACAGAATGTTCCCATTGACAATTTCACGAGAAGGGAAATACCAAGCCTAGGGAGGGTTTTCCAGTAAGCCACGAAGACCCAGTTTGCTCCAAGCCACTTACCTTCTGGTTTCTTCCCGGGTCCCAGAGTTGCCCCCTGTATTAGTCCGTTTTCATGCTGCTGATAAAGACATACCTGGGACTGGGAAGAAAAAGAGTTTTAATTGGACTTACAGTTCCACATGGCTGGGGAGGCCTCAGAATCATGGTGGGATGCAAAAGGCACTTCTTACATGGTGGTGGCAAGAGAGCATGAGGAAGAAGCAAAAGCAGAAACCCCTGATAAACCCATCGCATCTCTCAAGACTTATTCACTATCACGAGAATAGCATGAAAAAGACCAGCCCCCATGATTCAATTACCTCCCTCTGGATCCCTCCCATAATACGTGGGAATTCTGGGAGATACAAGTCAAGATGAGATTTGGGTGGGGACACAGCCCAACCATGTCACCCCCACCACAACCCCACACTGCTTCTCCCTCCTGTTGCTAGCTCTCAACACTTAAGTAACTTCTGTGTCCCAAGGACTCTGATGGGCAGTGGGGATAGAGAACTAAGCGAAGGCTGGCATGCTCCTGGATGCCACAGAGGAAACCCTGGAGGAGAAGAGATGTGAATCCAGCAGTGCACTCATCTCTGCTGTCTCTGCCTGCCCCTTGGCAGCCTTCTCAGAGTCCGCCATCTCTTGTCCTCCCACGCTGTTGATGTTTATGTGCAGGGTCCTCCGCTCTTTTTACGCTGAGCACGTGATTGAGGTGGTCTGTGGTCTTCCTCTCTGAGCACTGTCATTTCATTTCACTCTCAATTCTATGCCCATGACTCCCACATCTGTGTCTCTGTCTACCCATCCTCTCAAACTCCAGATGTGTTTCTAACACTTTTGAATACACATCTCCACTTGCATGCCCCCACCTACTTCTCAAACTAAACATGCCCAAACTTGGCTTAGTTATTTATGAACATGCTGCCACCATTTGCCCTGCACTCAAACTAAAGGCATGGGCATCACCCAAGTCTCTTTCCACTTACTCTTCTTGCATCTCCAATCCATCGCGAAGATGCTAACTTTACCCCCTAGGCCTCTTGCATTTCATTTCTTTCATTCTTATTCCTTGATAGATATGCTTGTTCTTTCTGCCTGTGCTTTTTCTTATTCCTCCATCTTTTCTTATCTATCCCACGCTAAGTCATTCAACAGCCTTCGAGAATGGCACCTCCTCCATGAAGCCTTCCTTGAATCTACACTCCCTGTAATCTTCCCCTATCATCTCTTCCTCCTCTCTTGACACATGTTTTTGGCCTCCTTACATAAGAATTATTTGGGCACCTGTTTTGACCCGCCTATTATTTTCTTGAGGAAGATTGTGCCATTTTCATGTCTGTGCTCCCCTCACCTACGACAATCCCTGGCCCATGACTGTTATGTGAGCAGCAGGCAACACTAGGCTAAGACCAGGGTCAGGAGGCTCTGTTGAGGAGAGGAGACACCTGCCCCAGCTGCCTCACTGTTCTGAAGAGAGACTGAGGAGAGAGCTGGCATTCTGGGGTGGTCCAGCTGCTATATTGCATCTGGCTGTGCCCCCCAGCCCTGTTGGTTGAGATTGGAAGAATGTAAGGCTGGGGGCTCAGAGCCCAAATCTCTCCAGCCCATCTTAATGCCATAAAGATTACCCTGAAGCACAACTGGGTTTGCTGTCACAGGGGTCATGTGGTGACCTGCAAAAGCCCCCAGGGCTAATGCATTTAACTGTGGCTTGGACTGACCAGGCAAGAGTAAGACTCTAGGAAACCAGTCCTCAGACAGGTGAATCTGGGGTAGAACGGGCACTACACTGCAAAAGAGGCTGCGGCCAGGAGTTCTGAAGCCATGAAGGCAACATCATGGTCCACACTGGGGCTGCCTTCCCTGCCTCTAAGGTCTTCAGGTCCAAGAGGATAGAGCCACTGGTTTCCTTTATCATCCATTGTGAGCTACAGCCAACTAGGGGTCATGTCAATGGCTCCTCTCCTGCAAGGGGAACTCGAGGAAGGTCCTACCTGGAAAAGCTTTCTGGAAAAATATGTTCCAGGATGATGGATGTTCTCTGGGGATGGAGTCATCAGGTAGCCCCAGGCTGGTTTAGGTTTGGGATATTGAAAAGGTCATGTGAAAGGTAGCTCATGCATAAAGCAAGGTAACGTTTCCCTGATTTGGGATTTGTTCATCTCCCTCTGTCTCTGAGTCTGTACCACATGGTGAAATTATTTCTTGGTCATAAACTGGAAGTTAATTGGCTCCGTTTCATTAAGTGGCTCTAATTATTTTAGCCCCAGCAAAGGTTCTGGTGATAGTTACTAATGAGGGTGCTCTTCCTTGTCTCCGGCCTCAGGGACCCTGATGGCACCTTAGTGGCCTGCATGAATTGATGCAGCTTGGAAGCAATAACTAAGAGGCCCTGGGGGATGCTCAGGCCAGGGAGGAAAAAAGATTCAACAGAATTGCGGCCTTGGGAGCAATTGCCTGGATGAAGGCGTTCACGTACCTCCCGGCTGAATTAGAAATGGGTTTGGAACTGTATCCAATAGCGTAAACCGGCGCGGGGCGTTCTCAGCAAAAGGGAGAGGCAAAGGGCCGTGGCTGAAGATAGGGCCTAGAAAGGGCCGGCGGTCAGCATCTGGTGACGATCTTGGGGATTTGACCCAGAACCGAGGCTCCTGGGAATTTGTAAGGTTGGCCATGCTCTTGGGCGGGACACAGAGCCATGCCCTAAAGACTATTTTCTCTTCATTAATTTTATTCAAGAACCACCTATCAGCCTGTAAATGAATAAATGCTTATACTAAGTGAGTAAGAGACTTACCGAGAATTAAACAACTGTTCTTCCATTTCTCATTCACAGGAGAGAATTTTTTTTATGGTTGACTATGTTGTTTGGTGAAATAACTAACTGACATTCATTTTTCCTTCCTGAAACTAATTCCTCAAATCCAAAATTTCAATTTATTCTTAATCCCTTACTCTTGAGTCCAATTGATGATGCTTAGATTATGGGAGTATTTTGAGGTATCTCATTCTTATATAATTTGAAATAGACTTAGAAATCTGTTGGAAGATATTGGAGAGAGTGGGGTGTGTATGTAACTGTGTCTCAGTGGCTACAATAACTATTTTTACAGCATGAAATGGCATGAGTGACAGAATGAAGGATGAGATGATGATGCTGATAATGGTAATAATGGTAGCTATTGGGACCTCTGGGCACACCGGTATGATTCTTCCTATCCCACCCCCCGCCCCCATCCCCTGGAGTTTTGCACAAATAGATAAATAACACAAAGAAAAACAAGCCATTGGAAGATGAAATGTGAGCACGTCACTGGCAGAGGTTAGTTTAGAAGATGCAGCTCCAGTTCCAATAGCCTCAAAGCCAACCGCATCACGTAGATTTGCCCACCCAGCTCAGGACTCCTGTGTTCAACCATGGAGGAGCAGAGCGCATGTGCTTTCCAGAGACAGCCTCAGTTTATCTCCCCAAATTTACCAATAAGATAGGTCACGCATCTTCCTGGGGAAGAGAAGAGGGCATGGGGCAGAGAGAGGTCAGGAGTTACGGATGGAATATCCCTTTGCACTTGGAAGGAAGCATTCTGGGAAAAGAGTGTCTACTGAAGCCAGGGGCCAGCCAAGCTCCACGTTACTGCTGGGACTCCGTTACTTCTCATTTCACCATGGCCTAGACGTAGGTGTGACTGATTCTGTTTTAGAGAAGAAGAGACTGACATGGTCAGAAAGTTAGGTGACTCACCCAAGGTCACACAGCTTGGAAGTGATGGGATGGGGCTTGAACTCAGGGATTTAAAGCCTTGAGACTTTCTGGATCTTGAATGTTTCTACCTGAAGATTGTGCAGAGCTGTGATTCTCAAAATGTGGCACGAGTGCTCCTGGGAGGTCCCTAGACCTGGTGGTGGGTGGGAGTCTTCAAGGCCAAAACTATTTTCTTCCAGATACTAAGATGATGAAGATATTACTTGTCCTCTTCACTCTCATTCTCTCTGGGGTGGAGATGGGAGCTTCCCAGAAACTACATGACATAGACTGTCACAATGAACCAATTGTGATTCACTGGAGAAGCAGCTATGGATTCATCTGTCTCCTGTTAAACCAGGGATTCAACAGATTTGCAAAGTTTTTAATATAACACCACTCTTAATTTTGATATAACACCACTCATCAATTTTTTTGTTCCATAAAATACAGTTGTTTTAGTAAAAATATTTATATTACTATGTAAAAAGCTTATATTTTAAATAAAATAATAAATATATTTTTAATCCTCAGTTTTAATTTCTAATATGTTAAATTAGAATAGACATAAATAAAAACTCTGGATCCTCAATTTTTTAAAGAACTTATAGAGGTCCAGAGACCAAAAACTTTGAGACCCACGGGCATAAATCCCTGGATAAAACCTATGGCCTCCTTGGGCATTCACTTTTCCTCAGGCCTCCAAGAGATAAGTTTAGTCACCAGCCAACCAAAAGGAAATTTTGAAGTGTGAATTTCAAGAAGGCAGAGAGACAAACCTGGGACTTCTTTTCTTATTCCTTTTCAACTTTTATTTTAGAATCAGGCAGTACATGTACATGATGCTGAGGCTTGGAGTAAGAGTGAACCTGCCACCCAGGTAGTAAACATACTACCCAGTAGGTACTTTTTCAGCCCTTGTCCCTGCCCTTCACCCCCACTAGTAAACCTCAGTGTCTGTTATTCCCTTATTTATGTCCATGTGTACCCTATGTTTAGCTTCCACTTATAAGTAAGAACACATGGTATTTGGTTTTCCATTTCTGCCTTAATTTGCTTAGGATAATGGCCTCCAGTGGCACCCATGTTGCTGCAAAGACCATAATTTCACTTGCTATAGCTGCATAGTATTCCATGGTGTATACGTTACCACATTTTCTTTATTTAATACATCACTGATAGACACTTGGATTGATTCCATGTCTTTGCTATTGTGAATAGCACTGTGATGTACATAGCATGTATCCTTTTGGTAGAAGGAGATATTTTCCTTTGAGTATATACTCAGTAATGGGATTGCTTGGCCGAATGGCAGTTCAACTCTCAGTTCTTTGAGAAGTCTCCAAATTGCTCTCCCCAGTGGCTGAACTAATTTACATTCCCACCAACAGTGTACAAGTGTCCTTTTCTCTTCAGCCTTGCCAACATTTGTTATTTTTTAACTTTTTAACAAAGCCATTCTGACTGGTACGAGATAGTATTTCATTGTCATTTTGATTTGCATTTCTCTGACGATTAGTGATAATGAGCATTTTTTTCATGTTTGTTGGACCTCGTATATGTTTTCCTTTGAGAAGTGTCTGTTCATGTCCTTTGCCCACTTTTTAGTGGGGTTATTTGGTTTTTGCTTGTTGATCTGTTTAAGTTCCTGGGATTTTGTGCAGCCTGTGTATCTCGTAAGTGCTCAGGAAAATCTTAACAAACATCAAGTTTTTCTTTTTTTCTCTAAAAAATCACTTCTGAGCTCTGTGAAAATACAACCCTAAACCAAGAATATCCTAGTTTAGAATGGAAGCACACACTTGGAAAGTTTACTTTGTGCTTTCTCCACCTTTAACATTGTAAGTGGATATTCAGGGCTCAGAATTTACTCTGTTCACTTTGACCTGAACAAATCAAGCCCTCAACTGTATGGCTTGTGGTGATGACCAGCCCCTTTGGAGAAGCCATATGACCCATGAGCTACAGAGGAGCCTCAGTTGGTCATGGTTGGACCTGGGCCACGTCACGACCACGTGAGACCACTTTACGTCAACAGCCACTCCTTTTCCTTCCTGGGTAGCTTTGAGAAGTGATGATGGGACTGGTGACGAGATTCAGGCGGCTCAGGCAAAGCGAAACCAGTCTCTTGCATGCGGCCAAACTTGTTGCCATTTTTTTTTTTTTTTTTTCTGTGTGGAAGATGGAGCTGGAAGGAACCTTGAATACTGGCTTGGTCCAAGACTGTCATTTTACTGGAGAACAAACACCTCGTAGGAGTGAAGCATCCAACCTCTGGTCTCCGCCTACTGCTGTTTAGAGTGGTGCCTATGAATGCAAGGGAAGTGGGGAGTTCTCAGAGAGCCTTTGGGCTCCAAGCCTGCACAAGAAGCTTCCTGGGGCCCACAAGGTGTGTGCCACCTGGAGGGAGGGTCAGGGCTTGGTCCCTGCAAGGCAGATTCTCTGCACTCACAGGCTGTGCCTTCTGCTTAGTCAACCTTCTGTTGTAGCTTATTGATCCCGCATCCAATTTAGTGACTTCATCCTATGTTCTCTCCCCATGGCCTGGGAGTTACTTTAATTATGTCTCTAATAGTCTTTGTTTTATAACATCTGGCATGAATCTTTAGTGCCTGTTCATTGAGTGAATGTATAAATAACTTTACAATGGGTTAGGATCTGTTCTTCACTTAAATGGGATGGGATAGCATCATCAAAATATCTGGCCCTCTTAATGAATGTCAAAATGACTTCTGGCCTATCTAAGAGATGCCCTCCCTTCATGATAGATGGCATGCCCTGCAGTTCCTCATCAATTGTCAAAACTTACAGAATGGGTAGATTGACTTCAGGGAGTTAGATTTTCACTGATTGAAGTCATGGGAAATTAGGATCAACGAAAGGCTCTTTCAGATCATAAGTTCCAGAGTTTTGTGTCCTGAACTCATTTTGTTCAACAATATTTATTGGATGTCTACAGAGCACCAGACTCTGTGCTGCAGACCCCCACACTCAGAGCTCAGGATCTTGCTGGGACAATCAGACAAGCAATGGCAGTCTAATCCAGTGGGATGAGGAAGTAAGGGGCCACAGAGGAGGAGCAGCCAACCTGGAGTAGGAAAGGCTGTCCACAGGACGAGTCACTGACCAAAGACCTGAAGGACAGGTCCAGGGGAGCTGGGAGGAGGTCTGTGGGGTGGGAAGGGGACGAGAAATCTGGGAGGAAGGGGCTGCTCTGATAAGGCCAAGAGGAAATGACATCTCACCATGTCTGAGGACACTGGATGGAGTATTGGGCTCCCTGTCCAGCCGAGCAGTCAGTCACCTGAGCACCTCTGCTGCCATTTGTCTCATCTCTGAAATGACGCACCATGTGAGAGACCCATAGGGAGGGGTGAACTAACCTCCTCCCACCTCCATAGGTTTTCCTGGCCAACATCCCCCAGTGCAAAACATCTTCCAACCCATCTCATTCTGACCCCCCAAAATTAGAAAAAAGAGCTGAGCTAGACATAATGCAGTCACAGACTGAGATCTGACTTCCATTCTGGCAAACTGGCATGCCCACTCCTGGATCCATCAGCAGTTGGCCTGAAAGTTACTGTTTCATGCGAGCAACCCATCTACCGAGGACAGGACAGTTTTGACGGTTATGAGAATATACGAAAGTGCTATTTGGATGATATTAAATGGAGCAAAGTAGGTCAATATTGTCTGGAATAATGAACTTGAGTTTAATCAACATATCATAAGCAAAATTATGTGAAAAAGCATAGCAAGTTATTATTGCTGTAGTTGGTTATTTGACTACTTAATCTTCTAATATATGCACATAATAATAAAATAATTTTACTGTGGATAGAACTCATTTTTCTACAATCACACAAGTGTATTTAACTGTATGTTAATAATGTGTCATGCTATATTTGTGAGGAAATGTTTTTAAAGTTGGACCCATTTGGTGACATTGGGCCCCCATGTTCTCACATCCACAGACAACATGGTGGCCTTGCCCACTAGATGCTTAATAAAAATGGGTAGAATTGTTAATAAGTTTAGGAGTGCGACTGTTTCCAAGATCATCAGCTGTCCGTGGACCAAGGAAGGGCTTCTTGTTGGTGTGTGGTTTTTCTGATACAGAACAACCCTTGAAAATTGGAAGATAGTTCCGTCAATCTCAAGAAAAACAAAATGTGTTTTAAAGAGGTCACTTTCATCAAGCTAGAGATCCTTCTCCACGTCCCTCATAGCTCCCGCAAACCTTGGAAGAAGAGTTTGAGTGAGGCAAGGAGAACACAGAAAGACTCAGCGGCTTCCACGAGGGAAGCACGTTGAGAGCTTGTGCTGAGGAATAAACTGGTGCTGGAATCAGAGCCCGCCGTCCTCGCTGGGTGGCTTCAGGGAGGTTACTCACCCCAACTAAGCTTTCATACCTCCCTCTCAAAGTGGAGTGAGGGCTAAATGGAGGCCTTCCTGGAAGTGCCTGTAACAAACGTTGCTCCTGCAGATATATTATGATGATTATTATTGTCATAGTCATTATGATCATCATTGTCATTGTCACTGTCATCATTAGAGCCCACGCGGGGGCATCCCCATGCTGAATGTGCATTTGGTCCCCTGAACCTGATGTATGTTCTGGGGCCAAAACAAAACAAACTGGCTGAGCCATCTCCACTCTGACCCTGTGAAGTCAGAGTCCAGCACCATTGTGCAGCATGGGCTCCTGTCTTTTTTAAACCCAGCTGTTTCTTACCCAGTGACATCCCGGGTGTCCTGGGGTCTGGGACTCCTGACAGCAGAGAAGAGAATGAACCAACCAACCCATTCTGAGAAGTCAGGACATTGTTATGGCCCTGGAGATGGGTAGTGAAGGCAAAAACTGTGTGTGTGTGTCTATAGATGCCTGGATTCCTGACCGCAGTCAGCACTGCCCGTCAATTCCAGGTCAAAAGAAGGAAGGAGCTGGGCCCTGTGGTCACCCAGCCCTTGCCATTCTGCTCTCCTTGTGAAAATGACCTTCAGCGTTTCATCAGCTGATAGCAGACAGCCAGATTGCCTTCTAGTAAAGCCTAGTTTAAGATCAGTTTCAGGAATGTTCTGGGTGTTTTTATCTTTGCAGTGAAGCCATAAAGGCCCTCGCAGCAGCTGGGCAGGCTGCAAAGCTGATGCTTCCGAGTGGCTCATTAGAGTGTAATGGCATTTCTGAGAGTAGACGTTGCTGCAAGCAGCAGGCAGGAAGCTCATGCGGCAGCAGCCTGATGGATACTCCGCGTCAAGGGGTTTCTGGCGGATGCGCGGCAGGCAGGCAGGCAGCAGCTACACTCCATCGCGGTGCTGGGTTGTGAAAGGGGCTGACAGTGCTGCTCTCCGGCAGAGGGGTGGAGGGAGGTGCGTGCACAGGTGTGCAGATGAAAAGGTGAGGGGGCTTGGTGGGTGTGATGGGAGTTAGACAATGGTGACAGCACTGTTTAGGAGATGGTTTAAAGCTTTTTCTCTAATTTAAATTGGGTAGTAAATTCTGACACTAACATGAGTATTGTGTTGATAGGATTCAGTTTGGGGAGAAATACAGTCTTGAAATCTAGCAAATTGCAGTTTCAGTCTCTTAACCTTGAGTCATCTCGTGGTCTCAGAGAAGTCAATCATTTTGAGACCCATTTTCTTTTCTTAGGACAACCAAGACACATGGGACTTCTCATGATCCCTTCCTGTGGTTTCCTGTGGAGTAAACCACCCTGACACTTCATGGTTCATTATAACAGCAATTGTAAGTTATCTCTTAAAGTGTCTGGATGGACTGTGCTCAGCGGAGTGACTTTCATCTGGAATCTCTCTGGTCACATCCAGGTGGGGGCTGCATCTTGAGTCATCAAAGGTTTGGTAGGGCTGGAAGGGCAAACTGACTTCTTCACTTACGTCTTAGGCACCAAAGCTGGGCTGGCAGGAAGGCTGGGGCAGGCGGGGCGGCCTGCTCTCCCCATGGCCTTTCCACGGGGCTGGCGTGGGCTTCCTTGCAACATGGCCATCTCAGAGTAGTTGATTTCCTTTCTTTCTTTCCTTTTTTTTTTTTTTTTTTTTTTGAAACAGAGTCTCACTGTGTCTCCCAGGCTGGAGTTCAGTGGCACGATCTTGGCTCACTGCAACCTCCACCTCCAGGTTCAAGTGATTCTTCTGCCTCCGCCTCCTGAGTAGCTGGGATTACAGGTGCCCTCCACCACACCCAGCTAATTTTTGCGTTTTTAGTAGAGACGGGGTTTCACCATGTTGGCCAAGCTGGTCTCACACTCCTGACCTCAAGTGATCCACCCACCTCGGCCTCCAAAGGTGCTGAGATTACAGGCATCAGCCACCGTGTGTGGCCAGAATAGTTGATTTCTTACGCTGCAAATGTCTTCCCAAAGAGTGAGCATTCTAAAATGATGGGAATGGAAGCTGCCATCTCTGAAAGTCCCGGCCCGGAAGGCAGCACCGAATCACCCCGGCCATTGTCCACTGGACAAACGGTCACAGAGCCCGCCCAGATTCAAGTGGAGGGGCAAGGAGTTCGCCTTTCCGTGGGAAGAGTGGCAAAGAATTTTTATGGCCATCTTTAATCCTCTGCACTGAGAAAATGGTATTTTCCCCCAAATGCTGCTGAGTGAACTAAATGAAGGAAAATTCGTAGGGCATCTTGCTGAGTGCCTGACACATACAGGTGTTCAGTAAATACCCAATTCCTTCTCCTTCGGCCCTTTGTCCTTCCCTAGGCCACTTGCAACCGTGATGCTCTTAGCAGCAGCAGAGCCAAGAGACCTGGCTGGCTCTCCCTTCCCTAAGGGATGGGAAAGTCAGGCCATCAAAGTTTCGGGTTGAGATGGTTTTTCTCAACCCCATCTGCAAGATAGAAACCCATGGGAGACTTGTTTTATTTATTTTATTTCATTTTGATTTTTACTTTTTATTTTTGAGATGGAGTCTCAAGCGTCGCCCAGGGTGGAGCAGTGGTGTGATCTCAGCTCACTGCAAACTCCGCCCCCCGGGTTCAAGTGATTCTCATGCTTCAGTCTCCCAAGTAGCTGGCACTACACGCCACCATGTCTGGCAATTTTTTTTTTTTTTGTATTTTTAGTGGAGATGGGGTTTCACCATGTTGGCCAGGCTGGTCTCAAACTCCTGATCTCAAGTAGTCCACCTGCCTTGGTCTCCCAAAGTGCTGGGATTACAGATGTGAGCCACTGTGCCCAGCCTATTTTTTTAGAGACAGGGTCTCTCTCTGTAACCCAGGCTGGAGTGCAATGGTGCAGTCACAGCTCACTGAAGCCTTCAACTCCTGGGCTCAAGAGATCCTCCCTCCTTAGCCTCCCAAGTAGCTGGGGCTACAGGCATGCACCACCAAGCCTGGCTAAATTTTTGTTTTTTGTAGAGATGTGGGGCCTCCCTATGTTGCCCAGACGTGTCTTGAACTCCTGGACTCAAGCAATCTTCCTGCCTCGGCCTCTCAAAGTGCTGGGATTACAGAAGTGAGCCACAGGGCCTGGCTAAAATGGGAAGCTTTTAAACCCTGTCAATTTTTGCCCTAACCCTAGGTCTTCTCACATAGTTGTTTGACAGGAGGCTGTCTTATGTTTCTAAGCTTTCTTTCCCAGGTCACTTCAATGCTGGCAATTGAGGGTTGAACACTGAGGTTCTAGGGTACCATGTTCATGTGCCAGCGTGTGGCAGGGAGAGGACCTAGGAGGTCAGTAGTGATGGTGGCACAGAGAGAATGTGAGTTACCCACAAGCAGAGTCCCAACCAGGCCACTGCTTACAGTCACCAGGGGGTGCCACAGCCCTGGGCTCCCTGGTACCCAAGAGCAGCTGGAGGGCATGGACAAGGTCATTCCAAGGTGAATCTCCCCCCCTCCAACCACCTCCTCTGGTGATCGAGGAATGAACTTTTCTTTTCTAAAGATTTAACACCGCATTCATAAAAATAAAATGGTTACATGAGACCCCCTACTAGAGAGAACACCAAGTACATTTGGTTCCCATCGAGTCCGAGGGCGACGATGGATATAAATAGTTGGCTTTTAAGAGGAAACTGCTGAGCAGGTGCAAATACTCCCCATACCTTGGACGTGTCTGCTGAGCCTTATTACTCTGTGTAATTGGGGTTATGTGCTGTTGCTCTCTCTTACAGCCAAGGTTTCTGTTTCTGAAGCTGGTGCCTCCAGGATGAATTAGCGCCCGCCCCCTTCATAAGCAGTGAGCCATCCATCAGCCAGTTAACCCTTTGTGCACCCAGGCAAGGAGAGTGTATGCTAATCTCTGCAGCTTCCCCTCCACCCAGGGAACCCCCTTCCTGCTCACCACAGCTGCCTAAGAGGGTGAAGACTGGCCGGGCACAGTGGTTCACGCCCGTAATCCCAGCACTTTGGGAGGCCGAGGCAGGCGGATCACCCGAGGTCAGGAGTTCTAACATGGTGAAACCTTGTTTCTACCGAAAATAACCTTGTCTCTACTGAAAATACAAAAAATTAGCCAGTCCTGGTTGCAGGCACCTGTAATCCCAGCTACTCTGGAGGCTGAGGCAGGAGAGTCTCTTGAACCCAGGAGGCAGAGGTTGCAGAGAGCCGAGATCGTGCTGTTGCACTCCAGTTTAGGCAACAAAGCGCAATTCTGTCTCAAAAAAAAAAAAAAAAAAAAAAGAGGGTGAAGACCTGACCTGAGATCCGAGCACATGGAAAAGACAGATGAACTCAGTTGCAGGAAACATGTAATTTTTTAGTAGCAGGAAGGCAGAGAAAGAGTGGAGTGCTGGGATCAGTTAATGCAAGACTGGCCAGATCATCCTAACTCCCCAGCTCACTTTTCAGATTGGAGCAGGGTTTCAGAGAGCCAGTTTACCTGAACAAAATTACTCAGTTCTCCACCCACGCCTGGATTGCCAGCTCAACGATGACCAGTTGATTTATTAGAAAGAATAGAAAACTGATCGGAGGAATTGTCCCTTATGTAAGGTTTTCCTCCTACCTAGGAGTTTGTCATTTGCTTTCATTCTCTCAATTGATCAAACCAGGCCTCCATTTGAATCGCCTCCAGGGATTTGGTGGAATCAGGGGAAAGGGCAACATTCTAACATTTTTTGAAAATCAATGTCAGTCTTTGAGAAAGTCTCTGATTTATACAAAGTCTCATGGAGCGTCTTACCCCTTTTTAAAGAATTAGATTTTGAACATACTAGGTTGTATTAATTTTGATTATCCATGCTGTGAGCAGCTAATTTGTAACCAACTGTATAACCTTCCACTGGCCTCAGCTGCATACACATGGAATGTGGATTTTTGCATAAACCATCTGTATTAGTTTGCTGCTATATCAAAGTACTGCAGACTGGGCAGAACCGAAATGGACAGTCTCACAGTTCTGAACTCTGGAAGTCCAAGATCAAGGTGTGGGTCAACAGGGCTGGTTCCTCCCAAGGCCTCTCCCCTTGGCTTGTAAATGCCATCTTCTCTCTGGGTCCTCACAGGGTCGTCCCTCTGTGTGTCTGTTTAATAAGGATGTCCATTGATTGGGTTAGGGCCCACCCTAGTGACCTCACCTTTACTTGATGACCTCTGTAAAGACCCCATCTCCACATACACTCATGTTCTGATGTACTATGGGGTAGGACTTCAATATAGGAATTTTGGGGACACAGGGCAGTCCCTCACACCCCTCAGGCTAGCCCCAGCATCCTGCCTGGCATTGACACCTGACACAGCGGCTGCACACGTCCAGGGCCAGGCCTGCGGGGGGCTCCTCATCTCCGCCCTCCCTGAGGCTCTGGTAGCTGCTGCTGACTCGGTTCAGGAAGAGGATGTCCCTCCCGATTATGACCTTTGCTGCCTCTCCACTGGGTTATTTAATATGGCAGATTTCCTTTCCACCTCCTGCAGCCATAAACGAAGACAGATTGCTCCTCTCACGTTTAAGGGCTTTTGAATATAGAGTAGAATCGATCTTATATATGGGAGAGATAACATTCCTTGAACACGCCAGCATGAGGTTGTATTTGATGACAAGGCCTCTAGCTCAGTAAATTCCTCCTCCCAGGGAGATCATAGATGGACGTGCTCCCATATGGAGGTGAGAACATAGCAGAGATAATGTTTAACTATTGTCCCAATGGGTCTGAGTTAAAATTTTATTTTCCTAATCATTTACCAAAGATCCGCTGCCTCTCAATGAAACACAGTTTTGCAAGTCGTATAAATCAGCTCCAACGGTTATCTCTAAACTCACCGACTTCATTGTTTTTCTGTGTTGTGAGTCTCAGCCTGCCTTGCCATGTATCTCCCTTGCTCAAGAACCTTCAGTGGCTCCCCACTGCCTCTTGGATCAGACTCAAGTTGTTGCCCCTTGCCTCGTACCCTATTTCCCTATCCTGCTGCAAGCAGCAACTTCCTTTTCTGAACAGACCAGCTGCTCACCACCCACACTCCCCCACCACCCTTTAGAGCTCACCTTCTCCACTAAGCTCTCCCCAGCTACTGAGCCCTTTGGAAAGTGGTAAATCTTCTCTTGAGTACATTTGTTGCATGCATATGAATCTAAATAAGATTCAGCTCTGAAGTTGCAGAAGATAGAGGAGAGTGAAGAAATGGCTCTAACAAGTTCAATCTTGTTGGACTTGAACAAGAGATAATTTTTTTTCAGGCCACAACATGGCATTCTACCTTACCAATCATGGCTTTGAAATAAAGGCATTGTTTATTTATCTGAATGTTCAAAATATCTCAATCTGCAGCTTTCTTTTTACCTCTATGAGATTCGATTCAGTTCTCTTACTGTTCTTTCTCTCCTGTGATCCTTGGGGTGGGTGAGAGAGGCTTGCGCTGGCATGAAGAGGAGAGAGCCCCTGTCACTCGACTCGCTGAGTGACACCCTGTCATTTCTAATTAAACTGCAGGCTTTGTGGATGGCTTAATGGACTTTCTCTGCAGATTTCTCTGGCTTCTGCTTTTTCCGTACTTTTTTGGGACTTGTTTTTGCAAATGGCAGTGTCATGTAGGGCATGGATTTGGGAGCCAGAAAGCCCAGGTTCAAATCCTGACTCTGCCACTTACTAGCTATGTGGCTTTGGGCAAGTTACTCAACCTCTCTGTGCCTTACTTTTTTTTTTAATGGAAGATGATACTAGTTTCTCTCACCGAAGATTGCTGAGGTGGGTCCAGAACTGCGATGCTTACATCCGGGTATCTTACTTCTCAGGACTGAAATGAAGGCACTCGCCCCGACTTAACTTTACTATTCGTGCTGAGAAATTCTTGCCAGGAAGATAAGGCTGTAAATGAGTAAATCACAGAATTATCACCCTCAGCAACACCCCCAAAATCTATCTGGCAGCACCATAGTTGGCTCATCTGGGCAAGCAACTCTATTCTCAGGACAATAGATCACTAACTGGGTGATATGGTTTTGCTATATCCCCACCCAAATCTCATCTTGAATTGTAGCTCCCATAATTCCCACATGTTGTGGGAGGGACCTGGTGGGAGATAATTAACTCATGGGGGCGGTTTCCCCCAAAATGTTCGTGTGGTAGTGAATAAGTCTCATGAGACCTGATGGTTTTGTAAAGGGAAACCCCTTTTGCTTGGTTCTTATTTTCTCTCTTGTCTGCCACCATGTGAGATGCAAGTTTTGTCTTCCACCATAATTGTGAGGGCTCCCCAGCTGTGTGGAGCCGTGAGTCCACTAAATCTCTTTTTCTTTATAAGTTACCCAGTCTCAGATATGTCTTTATCAGCAGTGTGAAAACAGACTAATACACGGGGAAAACCCAATTATTTATCAGATGATTGTTTACTCATCAAAATTTTGTCCAAAACTCTTGCCTGGCTATGTCCACCAATCCTCAACCATTATATGGCAAACATCCCAATCAGATCTGTGTATTGAAAAACCCATCTCGAACTACCCAAACCCAGACACCCCAAAATCTATACGTGTTTCCCTTTCACCTCCCTGTGACCTCTGTCAAGGTGGAGTTCTCCCCACTGCACTGAGCAATGAACTTGGCCTTGCTTGATCCACAGGTTACTATGGTGCCGTTTGGGAAACTTGGGAGTTAATGAGATTAACTGCATGCTCTTTCATTCATAATGTCTAAGAAACACTTTGTCAATGCTTGGTGCATACAGGCAATAGGAATTAGTTATTCTTCTAATGCAGTGCTTCGAAATCATTTGGGTGCATAAAAACATATTTTTTTCTCTGTATGTCCTACTAATGCTCAAAAATGGCTGCAAGTGAACAAGCAAAGACAAAGAAGATCTGTCATTGGAGGATAAAATAAAAGCACGTGTCAGAATTGCAGCTGCACTGTTGGAGCCTCCATGGGATATTTTTAGGCAATGCAAGAATCTGACAGCGGTTCTCATCCTCTAACCATAAGCAGGATCCACGTTGAACAGTAACCATCATCCTTATGACTGCAGTGGCTCTTGTGCAGGTGAACAAGAGCATGAGCCTCCGTGCCAGGCCAGCATAGAACTTTGGGTAGGAGGACTTCAAAGGGAGTGTTTCCTTGTCCCTCACCAATCACCTGTTGGGGATTTTGATATGCCCCACCCCAGCCTGCTCAACAAGTTTTTACAACAGAAAACTCAGTAGGAAGGACAGCACTTTTGTGTTTTCCTCTCATTCCCTGTTTTCCTTGGGCTCTTGATGTCAATTTCAGTTTTTGCCACTCACCAGGATACTTTTCAGGAACATGACCTTCATGCCAGCCAGTGGCGACAAGAGCTCACAGAGCCTTCCGCAGGATGAGATCATAGGAAGGACCCACTGGAAAGGCAGGTATGCAAGCATGCTAGAATGTTATCTTCTTCCACGCTTTGTAATCTCTTCTATTTGGATGTCAGTTCTTTTTGGTACGAGCACCTCGGCATTTCATGATGGATGGCAAGGTAGCAAAAGAGGACACATTGCATGTACATCGATGCACACGCCTTCTGACACTGTGGCATTTTTTGCTGTTTGACCAACAACATTGAGTTTTGTCTGTGCTGCTATTTGATGCTTTTAGGTCTGACCTGGTGCTGGAGAAAGTTGCAGTGAAGACCATGAGGTGGGTCCTACAATGAAAGCAAGTAGGCTAGGAGAGTGATTGGTGAGAGAGGGAGGCTGGAGCTACTCACTTACCAGGGCTGATGCCTCTAAACCAAAATTGTCGTGGTGATGGGAGAGAGTGAGAGACCTATTTTCTAATGGAAGACCCCAGTTCCGTTTGGAGAGGGTATTTGAAACTACTTTTCAAACGTGTTTGGCTTGGTTTTCTTTCTTTTCTTTTTTTTTTTCCCTAGCCCACACAACCAAATTACATTTTTTCCCCCTCTGAAACAGATTTTTTTGGAAAAGTACAACTACCCCCATTTCCTTAAATGCCCTTCCCTAGTATACAAGCTGGTGAACTTCTTTCGAAATCGATATAAAAAGCAGGACAGTGCCTTGTTAATAAACCATGGGAAGAGCAGAAATGTTGACACTGGCTTGAAATGCCAAGCCCCTCAACCATTTTGATTTTAAACTTCAGACCACGCAAGAACTGTTCTGATTTCCCTCCCTGCACCTGCCAGAAGAGGGTCCTTAGGAAGGCCACCATGGATGTCAGATAAGCCCTCAAAGGCCTTCTCTCAGCTCATTTTGCTCGGAAACTGGCAAACACTCATTCGTATGCATGCCACTAATCTGAAATTTATGATAATTCAGAGACACAGTGAATGGAAGGTTTAGCTAAACAAATTTATAATGCAAACAAGATTGCAGGAGGGAGGCTGAACTCCTTGTAGTTAGCAGCCGATTTCCAAGGACTGGAGGACCCCATTTATATGATCTATAATTGATTTGCCAATTACCAATCTGTCTTATCTGCTTTTCTGCTAGATTGAAAGGCGGGGACCTTACGTAGGTTGGGACCAGCCTGGTGCTTAATGCTCAAAGATATTTGCTGATTGAAAAAATGAATATTTTTTACTAAAATAAGCGCCCCAGGGGAAACACTTAGTTTTGGTGATCCAGTATGCTATTTGACAAATTAATCTCTATTTTAAAACATGCTCTATTTTAGACTTTTCACTAATCTAGATTAGTTGTTCTCAGTAGGAGTAATCTTGCCCCCGCAGGAGACACTTGGCAATATCTGGAGACATTTCTTGTTGTTACAAATTAAAGGAATGGGGGAGCTCCTAGCATAGTGGGTAGGGACCGGGGATGCTACTGAACATTCTACACTAGACATGATCATCTCCCCCCGGCAAGGTATCATCTGGCCTCAATGTCAATGATGCTAAGCTTGTGAAACCCTGACTAGGGGGCCTTCTTCCAGTTCACCTGGACAAGGGAGCTTGGGGTGTGTGGGTCTCTGGTTAGAATTTCTGTGGTTTTCAAGGATTTTGGCTCTTGAAGTATTTTGACATTCCTGCTGTCTGTCCATTGTCTCAGACTCCAGGGGTTTCATAAGACAATGAAGAGGAAAGCTTACTCATGACCACATTCTTACAGATGAGCAGGCCTAAAGGGGGAAGGGAAGGGAACTCCTTTGCTGCCAGTGAACTCCCACGTCCATTGAGCAACCTCATTTGTACCACCAGGCGGGCTTACCCTGGGCAATGGTACCTAAAAGTGGTGGGCATTTTTCAGACTGCTCTGTTCTGGACAAACCCCGAGGGTACCAGAAGATGAACAAAAGCTGATGCAATGCAAGGGTTAGAGCCCTAGAGAAAGGAGGGTCTGAAATTGCTCCTCATTCCTGGCATTCCTGGCATGAAGCCGAGGCTGAATACATTATCCCCTTGTGTTGATTGGAAATTTGTTAAGTTTTGCCATCTTTTTCTGTCTGTTTGGCCAAGAATTTCATAAAATATAATTTAGTGGCTATGAAAACATGCTTGAGAATGTGTCCCATGGTGATGACTTGGAGTATTTCATGAGGGTGCAGAAATACAAAATGAAGTGGGGGGGGTCTCACCTTCTCCAAGAAGCTGAGCCATCAACCCACTCATGGGTGTGCATTCACCCCGCTGCTTCCAGGCAGGTGGAGACTGCTGTGGGACATCATGCTCCGCATGGTGATGAGCTTTGCCATCGTGTTTACCCAACCAAGAGGTCAAGAGCATGGTTTTGGAGTGAGGCAGAAGTGGAACGACACCCCAGCTTCATATGTGTGTTGCCCACATCGCACAAGGAGCCGCTTCAGTGTAGCACACCTCAGTTTCCTTACATTTAAAATGAGGATAATAATGCCTGGCTTTTCTGGTTGTCATGGCGATGGAGATAATGTGGGTATAATGCTCATCCAGGTGTGGGTGTCTGCCACAAGGGAGGCCTCAACACCGATAGCTGCAAACCCCTGGAGGTGGCATTGCCAAAAGTGGGCATTAATAGATGTAATGCAAAAATAGTGTCTTGTGTTCAAAAAAGGTTGGGAAATACTGAGTGAAAGTTAAGTAGGTTTCTTATTTTATTTTATTTTTTTTTACTGTAGGACTTCTCAGAATCATTAATATGCTAATGTAAATTAAGGCTCTCCAAGAGAGATAAATAGTGGGCAGCATTTTCCAAACTTATTTTATTCATTTCACACATAATTATTATGTTCATATATATGCAAAACACTGTTTGAGATGCTCAGGATGCTGCAGGAATCAGACAGACAAGGTCTGCTCTCTTGTAGGTTTCATCCTAGTGAGCAGATAGGAAGGGAGGGAGGGAGAAGAGCAGGAGGGAGGAAGGAAGAAAATACATTAGGAAGGGAAAGGGCAGTGCAGAGAATCAAAATGACTTGAGATAAGGGGTGGCCACCTCAGCTGGCAGGTCAAGGCAGGACTCCCAAGAAATTTTAGCTGAGGACTCTGGGACCGAGATGTCACCAAGGGGCAACCACGGCAAAGAACGTTCCAGGTAGCAGGAGAAACTCCTGCAGATGAGCTGCAGCAAGAGTGAGCATGATGTCTTCAAGAAAGAGAGTGAGCAGCAGGTGTAGAGCAGGGGAGGGGAAGAGTGGCAGGAGGCGGGGTCAGAGAGGCAGGAAAGCCCCAGTCCTGCAGGATTTGATGTGGGTTTGAGCAGGATCCCTGTGGTTGCTCTGTTATGAGTATCACAGCAGGTGGGCAAGGTGGAAGCAGAGAGACCAGCCAGAGGTTGCTGCAGAAGTCCAAGCGGGAGGTGACAGGGGCTTGAGACAGTGGCAGCAATGGAGGTAATGAGTGTGCATGTTCTAGAGATGCGGTGTTGTTTTAAATACACATTTTCTATTTAGATGTTTGTTCATTCAGAATAGTGCACAAACCATAGGCATACAGCTGGAGGTATTATCAGGAATTGAACATGTCCATGTGTCCCTGACCCCGCTCTCCAGCACACCCTCCCAGCCCCAACCCACCATCTCGATTCCGAGGGTAACCAGTATCTCGAGTTCTAAGCCATAGAGTAGCGTATACTCTTTTAGAATTTATATAATGGAATATTACAATATGTATTTTCCCACATGTGGCTTCTTTTGTTCAACATGATGAGTGATTCATCCAGTTGTCAATTGTAGCAAGAATTTACTCATTTTTGTTGCTGTATAGATTTGAGTTGTTCAAATAGACCACGGTGCACTTCGCATTGGAGATTTGGGTTGATTCCTATTTTGGCCACTGTGAGTAAGACCATTAAAGTGTACACTCGTTTCATGTACCCCTAGGAGTGGAATCTCTGGGCCACAGGATATGCATATTTCAACTTCAGAAGATACTATCCAACACTTTTCCAAAGTGGTTGCACTATTTTACGTTCCCAGCAACAGGCTAAGAAGTTTTCAGTTTCACCCCACTTGGTATTGTGACTTTTTAATTTTAGCTATTCTGGTCAGTTTATAGTGGTATCCTCTCATGATTTTAATTTTCATTCCCTGGATGATTAATGAGGTTGAGCATCCTCTCGTGTTTAATGGACCAATTTGAATATCCTCATTTGTGAAGTGCCCGTTTAAACCTTTGGCCCATTTTTCATTGCATTTGTCTTTATAAGTGCTTAATATGTAGATGTTTATTTTTTGAGTTCTAGAATTTCATTTTGATTTATTTTCACAGTTTCCATTTCTCTGCCAACATTCTATATCTTGTTCTTAAATTTCCTGAACATATTAATCACAGTTACTTTAAAGTCTGTATCTGAAATCTCAACATCTGTGAATCACTGTGGGCTTGTTTCTACTGTCTGTTTTTCTCTTGGTTTTTATTTAATTCTTGCATTTTGTTTAATGCCATGGGGCATTGAAAATAGGAGGTGTTTAACAGGGCTTCCTGTGATAGAAAGGTCCTGAATTTGAATTTTGTTTCCCTAACACTGTGAGATTACCAAGAGCTCTGCTAGCCTCTCAGCTTCCTAAACACCATTTTCTTTCCGTTTTTCAACTTCCAGACTTCTGCTAATAAATCAGGAGCTGCCTGCACAGAGAACACAGCACTAAATGGGGCTCCTTCTCTATGTTTTTCTTCTTGCTGGAGGTGGGGAGGGAGATGACCTAATCAGGCTGTAACCAAGCCCTTGCAAGTTAGGATTTATGGTTCTGTTGTTGTTGCTGTTGTTCCTCCTTCTCCCTTCATTCCTTTTTTGAGGTCTGAGGGAGGCCAGTCTACTGATGGTGGCTCTTACGCCCAGGCCGCAGCCCTTCCGGGTCTGAAGTTGACACCCGGCATGCTCGCTGCAACACCTCCTCCTCCTGGACAGACAGGGCGTCTTTCACCCCCACCCCCTGCCCCAGGAGCTGCAAACAGCTCTGCTCACCTTCTTAATCTCTCTGCCTCCCTTTATTTTTTATTTTTTCGGAGGGACAGTTTTGCTCTGTCACCCAGGCTGGAGTGCAGTGGCGCAATCTCAGCTCACTGCAACCTCCGCCTTCCAGTTTCAAGCGATTCTCCTGCCTCAGCCTCCCGAGTAGCTGGGATTACAGGCATGCACCACCACGCCTGGCTAATTTTTGTATTTTTAGTAGAGACAGGGTTTCACCATGTTGGCCAGGCTGGTCTCGAACTCCTTGTGATCTGCCCGCCTCAGCGTCTCAAAGTGCTGGGATTACAGGCATGAGCCACCGCACCCTGCCTCTCTGCCTCCTTTTGCCAAATCAGCAAATGCTTCAAGTGGAAAAGTCAGGCCACAGCCCCGGTTGCCTTCTGGGGTGGGCCTGTCTCTGGGATCATGGTCACACACATCCCTGCTATCTCAGTTGCTGTCAGACGCCTTCAAACAGATGTTTTGGGTTTGAAAACATTTTTTTTTTCCTGAATTTCTTATAAAAAGACATTTTCTATGCAAAATTTTCTATACTAAAGTTGTTCTGCATGGTATGTCCTAAGGGAGCTTGTCTGTTATCTCCAGATGAGGAAGTGCGGGGCTACGTTGAAAGGAGAGCCAACAAGACAACCTAAGAGAGCGTACGTGGGGCTGAGAGAAAGCAGGAAGTCAAGGATGGCCAAGGTTCGTGACCTGAGAAACTGGAAGGATGGAGTGTCCATTCCTCGAGGAAAGTTGGAGCAGGATTCGGAGCTAAATTTTGGACATGTTGAATTTGAGATGTCAGCTCTCCCTGCAGAGCTGTGGACCGAGCATTTGGATATTAAATCTAGAGTTTGGGTGAAGGATCCTGGCGGAATTTGCAAATGTGCACACATTGAGCCTGTACTGGGACTGGAATCTGGACTTTCTGAGAGGGTCTTGCCTGAAGACGTAAATATGGACTCATTGGTACGTAGATGTTATTTTTAAACCATCCAACTGACTGCATAGAGAGTGGATACGCTTGAGAAGAGTTACCAAGGTCTGAGCTCTCTGGCTCTCTGGCTTTAAAAAGCTGCATATAAAAGTATATAATTCTGTATCTTGCTCAGTTACTTAACATTACACAATAAAATAAAATGTTAAAAAAAGAAGCCATGTAGATAAAGAGAAACGTCAAAGGAGGTGAGAAGGAGCAGACACTGAAGCAGGAGAGAGACCAAAAGTATGTGCTGTGTTGGAAGCCAAGGGAAGAAAACCACCAATGAAGAAAGAGAAATCTATTTTCACAAAAGGTGGCATCAAATAGGGAGAATGTGGGACCCTCCAACACTTACAGGTCAATCAAAGAGTGAGGCGCTGACAGAGGAGATTCAGCCACAGCTCCCAGTGAGACAGGAAAAACCTGGAAGGGTGCAGGGTCACAGGAGTCAAGAGGAGATGTGTCCCAAGGAGGAAGTAACACCAAGTGAGTCAACTATGCTGAAATTCAAACAAGATCAAACCATAGCAGCCACCATTGTCTTTGCAATTGGGAGGTGATTGGTGACTTTAACAAGAGTAGCTCAGTGGAATCACCAGTGGGAACAAATGCTCCTGTCTACGATTGCCCTCTTCCACTCCCCGCGTTCCCTCTGCCTTCCACCAACACTTCGGCTGGGCATATCCTTTACTTGGGGTCATATTTCAACCCCTCATTCCTGAGGGATCTGAGGCCTTGGTGGGACTGCCCATAAACAACAGCTCTATTTCTTTATTACGATTGGGCTTAGTAGTACTAGTAGGCACCAGGGGATCCCCTAAATTCCATACCCCTCCTTCCCTCCACTGTTTATCACTGTTTCCGTTTGATGGTCAAGATCCATCACTTGAGTCAACGTCATAGTTTTTTTCTGGTAGCTTAAGGAACACAAAATGTCTTCATGAATGGTTACTTATTTCTACTTGGCCCTTTCTATAACTATAGATCTTATTTCATGGATCAGACAGACACTGTGGGGATTTTGCTGTATTTCTTCCAGCTAGAAATGCACTCAGAAATTAGGTTGGTTCGAGGTGCCCCTGGACCTACCTTCAGAACAGGGATTAGTGCAAAATTCCATGTGTCATGTGACACTCATGATCCCCCAGTCTAACATGAACCCAGAATTACTGTGAGCTTGGCCCATGTCCAACAATCCCTGAGTCCGAGTCTGAGCATTTTCCTTTGCCCAGTCCATTGATGACTTGCTAAAAGGTTGCTGGTTCTTTTTGGAGAGAGCTAGGAGGATGATACACATTTGTGAGGTTATCCCCAGATCGAGTCTCCAGGGTATGTAGCTAGCTCCTAATTCAAGAGATCCTGGCTCTGTGGACTGACTTAGTT
This sequence comes from Macaca nemestrina, assembly GCF_043159975.1. Taxonomy (NCBI): domain Eukaryota; kingdom Metazoa; phylum Chordata; class Mammalia; order Primates; family Cercopithecidae; genus Macaca; species Macaca nemestrina. The sequence continues at coordinate 229,549,678 of NC_092125.1, read as the reverse complement.
CAGAGAATTTGGTGAACGGCCGCATCATTATGGTTCATTTCAAGCTCTGTTCATCAGAGCTGTACAAATTGAACAGGCTTTTTTGGAGCATTTTTATGAGGCCACATTTTTATCATAACCATATTTTGAGTAAGCAAATCTATTATTATTTTTTCTCTTTTTTTCCTTTTTTTTTTTTTTTTTAATACTTTAAGTTCAGGGATACATGTGCAGAACGTGCAGGTTTGTTACATAAGTATATGTGTGCCACGGTGGTTTACTGTACCTATTGACCCATCCTCTAAATTCCCTCCCCTTGCTCCCCACCCCCACAATAGGCCCTGGTGTGTGTTGTTCCCCTCCCTGTGTCCATGTGTTCTCATTGTTCAACTCCCACTTATGAATTAGAACATTTGGTGTTTGGTTTTCTGTTCCTGTGTTAGTTTGCTGAGGATGATAGCTTCCAGCTTCATCCATGTCCCTGCAAAGGACATGATCTCATTCCTTTTTATGGCTGCACAGTATTCTATGGTGTATATGTACCACATTTTCTTTATGCCTATCACTGATGGGCATTTGGGTTGATTCCATGACTTTGCTATTGTAAATAGTGTTGCAATAAACATACATATTCATGTGTCTTTATAGTAGAATGATTTATATTCCTTTGGGTATATACCCATTAATTAGATTGCTGGGTAAAATGGTATTTCTGGTTCTAGATCCTTGAGGAATCGCCATACTGTCTTCCACAATGATTGAACTCATTTACACTCCCACCAACAGTGTAAAAGCATTCCTATTTCTTCACAGCCTTGACAGCATCTATAGTTTCTTGACTTTTTAATAATCACCATTCTGACTGATGTGAGATGGTATCTCATTGTGGTTTTAAGTTGCATTTCTCTAAAGATCAGTAATGTTGAGCTTTTTTTCATATATGTTTCTGGCCACTTAAATGTCTTTTTGAGAAGTGTCTGTTCATATCCTTTGTCCACTTTTTGATGGGGTTGTTTGTTTTTTTCCTTGTAAGTTTGTTTAAGTTCCTTGTAAATTCTAGATATTAGACTTTTGTCAGATGGGTAGATTATAGAAAAATTTCTCCCATTTTGTAGGTTGCCTGTTCACTCTGATGATAGTTTCTTTTGCTGTTCAGAAGCTCTTTAGTTCAATTAGCTCTCATTTGTCAATTTTGGCTTTTGTTGCAATTGTTTGGGGCATTTTTGTCATTAAGTCTTTGTCTGTGCCTATGTCCTGAATGGTATTGCCTAGGTTTTCTTCTAGGGTTTTTTTGGTTTTGGGTTTTACATTTAAGTTTTTAATCCAACTTGAGTTAATTTTTCTATAAGGTGTAAGGAAGGGGTCCAGTTTGAGTTTTCTGCATATGACTAGCCAGTTTTCCCAGCTCTATTTATTGAATAGGAGATCCTTTCCACATTACCTGTTTGTGTCAGGTTTGTTGAACATTAGATAATTGTAGACGTGTGGTGTTATTTCTGAGGTCTCTGTTCTGTTCCATTGGTCTATATGTCTGTTTTGGTACCAGTACCATGCTGTTTTGGTTAGTGTAGTTTTGTAGTATAGTTCAAAGTCAGGTAACTTGATGCCTCCACCTTTGTTCTTTTTGCTTAGAATTGTCTTGGCCATACAGGATCTTCTTTGATTCCATATGAAATTTAAAGTAGTTTCTTCTAATTATGTGAAGAATGTCAATGATAGTTTTACGGGAATAGCATTGAATCTATAAATTACTTTGGGCAGTATGGTCATTTTCACGATATTGATTCTTCCTATCCATGAGGATGGAATGTTTTTCCATTTGTTTGTGTCCTCTCTTATCTCCTTGAGCAGTGGTTTGTAGTTCTCCTTGAAAAGGTTTTTCACATCCCTTGATAGCTGAATTACTAGGTATTTTATTCTCTTTGTAGCAGTTGTGAATGGGAGTTCATTCATGATTTGGCTGTCTGCTTGTCTATTGTTGGTGTAAAGGAATGCTTGTGAATTTTGCACACTGATTTTGTATCCTGAGACTTTGCTGAAGTTGCTTATCAGCTTAAGGAGTTTTGGGGCTGAGATGATAGGGTTTTCTAAATATAAAATCATGTTGTCTGCAAACAGAGACAATTTGACTTCCTCTCTTCCTATTTGAATAATTTTATTTCTTTCTCTTGCCTGATTGTCCTGGCCAGAACTTCCAATACTATGTTGAATAGGAGGGGTGAGAGAGGGCATCCTTATCTTGTACTGTTTTCAAAGAGAATGCTTCTAGCTTTTGCCCATTCAATATGATATTGCCCATTTACAATTGCTACAAAGAGAGTAAAATACCTATGATATGATATTGGCTGTGGGTTTGTCATAAATAGCTCTTATTATTTTGAGATATGTTCCATCAATACCTAATTTATTGAGAGTTTTTAACATGAAGGGATGTTGAATTTTATAAAAGGCCTTTTCTGCATCAGTTGAGATAATCATGTGGTTTTTGTCTTGGGTTCTGTTTATGTGATGGATTACGTTTATTAATTTGCCTCTGTTGAACCAGCCTTGCATTCCAGGGATGAAGCTGACTTGATTTTGGTGGCTGTTTTTTGATGTGCAGCTGGATTCAGTTTGTCAGTATTTTATTGAAGATTTTTGCATAATGTTCATAGGGGATATTGGCCTGAAGTTTTCTTTTTTTGTTGTGTCTCTGCCAGATTTGCAATCAGGGTGATGCTGGCCACATAAAATGAGTTAGGGATGAGTCCCCCCTTTTCAGTTGTTTGGAATAGTTTCAGAAGAAATAGTACCAGCTTCTCTTTGTACCTCTGGTAGAATTCGGCTGTGAATCCATCTGGTCCTGGGCTCTTTTTGGTTGGTAGGCTATTAATTACTGCCTCAATTTCAGAACTTGTTATTGGTCTATTCAGGGATTTGACTTCTTCCTGGTTTAGTCTTGGGAGGGTGTATGTGTCCAGGAATTTATCCATTTCTTCTAGATTTTCTAGTTTATTTGTGTAGACGTGTTTATAGTATTCTCTGATGGTAGTTTGTATTTCTATGGGGTAAGGGGTGATATCCCCTTTATCATTTTTATTGTGTCTATTTGAGTCTTCTCTCTTTTCTTCTTTATTAGTCTAGCTAGCAGTCTATCTATTTTGTTACTTTTTTCAAAAAACAAGCTCCTGGATTCATTGATTTTTTGGAGGGTTTTTAGTGTCTCTACCTCCTTCAAGTCTGCTCTGATCTTATTTACTTATTGTCTTTTGCTAGCTTTTGGATTAGTTTGCTCCTGTGTCTTCAGCTCTTTTAGTTGTGATGTTAGGGTGTTGATTCAAGATCTTTCTAACTTTCTGATATGGGCATTTAGTGCTATAAATTTCCTTCTTAACACTGCTTTAGCTGTGTCCCAGAGATTTTGGTATGTTGTTTCTTTGTTCTCATTGGCTTCAAATAACTTCTTGATTTCTGCCTTAATTTCATTATTTACCTAGTAGTCACTCAGGAGCAGGTTGTTCAATTTCCATGTAATCGTGTGGTTTTGAGTGAGTTTCTTAATCCTGAGTTCTAATTTGATTGCACTGTGATCTGAGAGACTATTATGTTTTAAGTTCTTTTGCATTTGCCGAGGCATGTTTTACTTCTGATTATGTGGTCAGTTTTAGAATAAGTACATGTGGCACAGAGAATAATATATATTCTGTTGATTTGGGGTGGAGAGTTCTGTAGATGTCTATTAGGTCTGCTTGATCCAAAGTTGAGTTCAAGTCCTGAATATCCTTGTTAATTTCTGTCTTGTTGATCTGTCTAATACTGACAGTGGGGTGTTAAAGTCTCCCTCTATTATTGTTTGGGAGTCTAAGTCTCTTTGTAGGCCTCTAAGAACTTGTTTTATGAATCTAGGTGCTCCTGTATTAGATGCATATATATTTGGAATAGTTAGTTCTTCTTATTGAATAGTTGCTTTTACCATAATGTAATGACCTTCTTTGTCTTTTTTATCTTTGTTGGTTTAAAGTCTGTTTTGTCAGAGACTAGGATTGCAACCCCTGCTTTTTTTTTTTCTTTCCATTTGCTTTTTAAGTTTTCCTCCATCCTTTCATTTTGAACCTGTGTGTGTCTTTGCATGTGAGATGGATCTCCTGAATACAGCACACTGATGGGTCTGGACTCCTTATTCAATTTGCCAATCTGTAACCGCTGCCTATTTTGTTCTTAAAGGTCCCAACATCAATTATCTGTGCCCCAATGATTTACTTACATCAGAGCATTTGGTTATATTTTTGGTGCCTAGGCTGTAAGTACATCTACTTTGCCCATTCACTCTGCCTAGACGGTAAAGTATTCAGATCCTCTGCCTTCCAGGATGCTAGAATTTCTATTTAAATTGGATAGCATAATTTAATGGCAGCACCTTCTGCATCTTCAGCCTAAAGACAACTGTTGTCACCATTCTTTTTAAAGATTCAGGTGCTTCCTTCAACAAAGAATTTCCTTCTTTTTTTTTAGACAGAGTCTTGCTCTGTTGCCAGGCTGGAATGCATGTTCTTGCCTCACTGCAACCTCCGCCTCCTGGGTTCAAGCAATTTTTGTGTCTCAGCCTCCCCAGTAGCTGGGATTACAGATATGTGCCACCACATCCAGCTAATTTTTGTATTTTTTGTAGAGACAGGGTTTCACCATGTTGGCCAGGATGGTCTTGATCTCCTGACCTCGTGATCTGCCCGACTCGGCCTCCCAAAGTGCTGGGATTACAGGCATGAGCCACCATGCCTGGCCCAAAGAATCTCTTAATGCCTTGGCAAAAGGAGTGTTCTGAGCCCTCTTGCCCTCTTGTAGAAAATAATTTGGGAATGAGTGAGTGGATGGGAAATCCACTCCAGGATTTTAATCTTCTTAGTCTTAGATTTCTTCCTCTATAGTAGTCAGAAGAAGACTGGGCCTCTGGTGAATTATTGGGTCAGGGTCTATTCAACCAACTCATCAGACAATCACAACAATTTTCAGAGGTTTGACCTGCTAGCACATTGAAATCAAAATATCGGGTACCAGCACTCATACTGGGAAAATAAATCAGCCTGTTCAGTATTGTGTTCTCCCCAGCTTGTACTAGAACCTCAGGATGTAGCACCCTTCCCCTTTTCTTATCCCTAGACATTATCTCTACCCTTAATTTTGTGACTATCAATTGCTTACTATTCTTTAGGCATTTACCATGTTTTAAAATTACCGGCAGTATATGGAATATTTGTATGCTTTTAAACTGACGCATAGGTGTTTCTATGTTTTATGTCTCTCTCTAGGTCCTGGTTTAAATAGCCAAGATTAGAGTTGTGATATATTATTTTTCTGATATGAATAAATGTAACCTTGCAGTTCTTTCAGTGTGTTAGCTTATAATTGTTTCCACTGTGGACAAATTAGGTTTTGAGTCTAGTGAAAGGTCTGGAGAAAAGGAGGGCATACTCAGGCCTGGCTGCCTCTCACAGTGGTTGTTGGTCAAGACAATTACAGTATCTTCAAGAAGGTAGGAGCCCACACCATGAGAAAGGGAATGTGGGCTTTCGGCTGTCAGGGAAGTTCATGGGGATTCACTGGCCAAGGGTCCTCTAATTCAGCAGCTTCCTCCCATATATCTCCTTTCCAGGTATTGGCTCCAGTGAGGATGTTATTGCTGAGAATTAGATGCTGCAATTGGCACCATCAAATAACTACTCCTGGATGCCTGTCACTAATAGCAGCCATCTCACTGCCCCAGGAACTCAAGTTTACCATGGTCACCCTGGCTTCAGAGAATACTCACTTCATCCTTTCAGTACATCACTAGCTCTCAATTCTAAAAACGTTGAGAACATCTGATTGACAGAGCCAAGGTGATACAAATATCTGAAGTTCTCAGCTTTTCTAGTGGGAAGTAACTTTGCTTGCTATTAAGACTCACAAAGGTAGAAAATTTTCCCAGTGTAGGAAAGGCAAAGCAAGGCAGCCGGAAAGAATGGCAAATGTCTACCACTTCCCAGCAAAATTGAGACTGTGTTTTCTTCTCTTGCTGATGAAAATAATGTTTAGATTTTAATTTTAAAAAAGCAAAAATTAAAATTTCATAGAAAGATCCTGATGTATTTGGTCACGATGATGACGAGGCCCAGAGAGACTCAGAGACTGGGTGACCTTTCATCCATTCAAGTCCTTATTAACTGAAAATTAATTATATGACAAGTATCCTGCTGAGCCCAGGAATCCAGGAAAAATTAACCCAGAAATGGTCACAGGCTTCCAGGAGATTAGTCTCTATGGGGAAAGGCATAGAACAAATAAGTGGTACAAAGAAACATACAATTGAAAATATCATAAGAACAAGGAAGAAAAAGTATGTGTTGTTACAAGACTCTAGAATAGAAATCTAAATTTGTCTTGAGCTCACCACCTCTCTCTCTCTCTCTCTCTCTCTGCCAACTCTCAGTAAATAATCATCAGCTCCTGGAAGGGCTTGTGGGTAGGTATGGAGAAAGATGAGCAATGGTCTGCACATATGACAGAACATATCTGCATCCCTAAGGTAGGAAGAGACTCAGTAAGTTCTGGGAAAAACTAGCTGAGTATAACACAGTGAACCAAGTAGACAGAGATATGTTATGGAGTTGGGAGGTTGGGTTCTAGATCTTTGAGATAAAACCAGGGAACTGATGAGGAGCACATGGTCTTTTTGTGGTCTCTTAGCGGCTTTGGAGTAAACTAGAGTAAAAGCAACCAAAAAAGAGTCCAAGTCAGGGCCTTTCCATCCTCAAACCAGACTCCAGTGGTCTGTTCTAGCTCAGGTGTGATCAGATTTGCATTTTAGAAAGAAACTTTGGCTACCACGTACAGAAGCAAATGAGAAGACCACCCAAAGCAGCCGTTCTGGCAGGAGATGGGCACTGGGGCTCCTACTTGGTGGCTGAGTGCAGATGCTGGCAGGATGTCTTGAAGGTAGAATGGAGTGTGTAATTCTGCAGGCATGATGTATCCTTAAATATAGGAAAAGCAGGAACATGCTGAGACTGAAATAGGAAAATAAAACATCTTTCAAAAGATTTCTTTCTAGAGCATGTAGAATTCTATAGTCTGTTATTTTGGAACCATCTCACCCTGTGCTCTTTTGGGGGCCACTTCTTGGAGTTTTAGTCAGGATTCTTCAGAGAAACAGAATCGACAGGATGTGTGTGTGTGTCTCTGTGTGTGTGTGTGTGTGTGTGTGTGTGTATATATATATATATATTTAAGGAATTGGCTCATGCAATGGTGAAGATTTGGCAAGTCCAAAATCTGATGAAGGAGTCTGGTGGGCGGGAGACTCCGAAAAGAGTTGCACTTTGAGTCAAAAGGCAGGCTTTCAGTGAGCCAGGAAGAGCTGATGTTGTAGTTCAAGTCCAAAGACCCTCTGCTGGTAGAGTTCCCTCCTGCTCAGAGGCGCTAAATCTTTTGTTCTATTTAAGCCTTCACCTAATTGGATAAGGCCCACCTGCATTATGGAGCTCATCTGCTTTACTCGAATCTACTAATTTGAATGCTAATCTCATCAAAAAACACATTGCAGATACATTCAGAATAATATTTGGCTAATATCTCAGCCCAACTAAGTTGACACACAAAGTTAACCTTCACAAGGGCTGCATCTGAAATCCTAGATGGGAACACTTCAGAGAGGTACCAGCAGGTTCCTTGACTCACTTCTAGGGCCCTTTGTGCTAACGCTTTTCTGTGGCTCTCAAGCCGTTTCCAGGAATTGAGTAGAAACTCTCTCTCTCTCCCTCTCTCTCTCCCCACCCAAACAATATTCCCTGAAAGCTATTACTTCCTGCAAGCAGGAGCTCAACTCAAACAAATGTTTCTATAAATGGCCAGTCAGCAATGGGCGGCCTGGGAGATGTGGCATTTTGTCCCTGGGGACCTTCAGTAAGAGAATGCAAACCATCTGTTCCATTGCATCTAGCCAGGGCACCCACTGGCTTGTGCAGGAGCCTGGGCCAGATGTTTTCCTGAGGTCTCTTCTTGCTCAAGGATCTGATGACACCAGCTCTTCATTTCTTCTGAATCAACAGCTGCTGATTTCATTCAAATAATCTAATTTGAAATTCTGTTTCTGGAACACAGACAGCTTCATCCGCCCAGGCAGAACAAAGGAAGTGGAACGGGGGCCTTAATAGGAGATATTTTGGGTGTTTTCAGACATCGAAGTCAACAATCTGTTCATTCATAAGGGCTCTGACCTCTTGTTTTGAAGGAAAACAGGAAAAACAAGCTGGGTACAAAGAACATAAATATTTTACTTTCACCCATTCTCCAATCTGGGCTGAAACAGGAAACAAATGTCTCCTCTGCACCTTCCCCACCCTCCAAACACATCTGTGAAAAGCAACATGGAGATCAGATGATGGAAGTGGCTTTAAAACGTAATTTGGCACTTTTCAAGAAATAAAAGTTGCAGATGCATCTGTTCCTTTTAGGGAGAAGAAGGGGGTTCTCTGGGACTCTTGGGGGAGCTCTTGGAGGAGAAGGCATTGTCTCCTTCCCATGTGGGTGTGTGGAGTCAGCCAGGAGGGAAGGAGGCATAGTCAGGGGGGAGGAAGGCAGGCAAGCTCTGACAAGTGCATGTTGGGGTGTGGGTGGATATGCCTAAAGGGTCTACCGCACAGGCAGTGAGAGTCTGGAAGGCTGCGCTGAGCTTCAAATTGGGGTCTGCGTGAAGTGCCTGGTCTCCTGCCCCTGGTGGCATAGCTCGGTACTGTGTCTGCGTTTCTTCCCTTGCGGTGGGAGAGGGGGTGGGGACTCCGTGGCAGGCCCGGAACTGCCTTTGCCTTACCACAAAGGCCAGAGGCACCATCTCCTCCCGTTGCAGTTTCAGATTCTTCTGGGAAATTTCCAAAGGAAGGACTTTCCAAAGGACTTTCCCAAGGAAGGTCTTAGCTGGATCAGGGATGGTGACGGGGACAGTACAGCTGGTCCCCGCTGAGACCAAGGCAAGGGTTCCTACCGTGAGCTGCTTAAAGAGGTGAGATTATTAAAATCCTTTTTCTGGGGGGGGGAAAAAAACGAGACAGGTTTTCCCATGATTGCAAAAATGTCACATCACTTTTTTTAAAATCAAAAATTAAATGTACATAATGATGATATAGAGGGGATTGTTGCCCCTTGGCACCAAAGTCATCCAACATGACCTGATTCTAGAAGAGGAGGCAGCTGCCACATGCACAGCCGCACCCACATCCTTGCTCCATCTCCTCTCTGGAATCAGGAGAAGGGCTTCCTTCCACGCTGCTCCCTCCCTGGGGATGTCTGTCCAGGAAGCCTGACTATTCCATTAAACCCACAGGGGCCTTGGGCACCTGCCATGAATTAGGCGTGTTGTAGGTACCAGCCACATGAGGATAAATAATGACCCTCTTTTCAAAGAGAACACGATTTTGCAAGGAAAATAGATGCATGTTGCATTGTCATTTGTAAAGCAAAAGGGAAATGAAAAATATGCTGGAGGAAGCAGAGGAGGACTGACCAGGCTTGTGGGAGGGTGCTGAGGAAGGCTTACAGGAGAGGGAGCTTCAGGAATGAGGGTCGAAGGAGTCTAACGGGATCAGGAACTCCCTGTAAAGACTCAGAGGACAGAAGAAAGACACTGCATTGGATGCTACTGATTCAGGAGGGTGAAAGGGATCATAAGAGGTGAGATGGAAATGTAATTTGGAGGCAGAATGTGAATACTCTTCAAAGGCAGACAAAGACGTTTAGACAGCAGAGTGAAGGTAGAGACCCACTCCCATGATGCAGTCATTTGGAACACTGGGTTGAACTTCTGTCCAGCAAGGCAGAGATGAGAGCTGAGTAACAGGTCCTGGCCTGGGAACAGAGGGTCCACGTGTGGGTTCCTGACTTCCCAGCGCTAGACCATGAGAAGCCTGGAGCAGAGATCACCCTCAGCATCCAGAGGTCCTCAGAAGGGCACAACCAATATTGCTCATTTATTCACTCATTTATGAATTCATCATTAATACAGTAAAGCCCAACAGGCCTACATTTTCCTTAGAGGAATTCAAGCCATATGAGCTCAGTGAAGAGGAGGGAGACTAAGAAAGGAGGCGGGCTCGTCCTCCTGAGAGAAAAACGTAGCCTCAGTGGTGAGGTGTCCCCTGCCCCACCCCATTCTCTGCCAGAGAGGGGCTTGGATCTGCTGCCCCCAGCCAGGCCACCACGCTCACATTTTGCACCTAGCTGGATTGGGAGAAACTTCTTGTCCAAACGCTCCTGCTGTTCTTACAGCACAGTCCCTTGAACACATGCCAACTGCTTCATCTAGACACCAAACCACATCGATAGACCAATCCAGGCTGTGTGAATGTTTTAGACTTTTCAGGGCGATCTTGACTATTAGCACCTCTCCTCTCTCAGCCAGCTCGGGACATCGACATCCAGGCAAGAAGTGTCCACTTTGTCCCCAGTGTGTGACTGACACTTTGGGGGATGAACGGGTGTGTGTGGCACAGTCTCAGGCCCCAACTCCACCCACGAGGGCAGTGGCCACACCCACCAGAATGGTGCCATCCAAGAGGTGAGTTCTTGATCCTACAGTTTAAAAGGTGCTGACTGATGCTTCGTAACAGGATATCCTTTCCTTTTCCTTCCTTCCTTTATCCCCTAGCATCCAACAAAGGCAGCCAGATGGGCTCGGTGGAAATGATGTGGCTTCAGAGTGAGTTCTGACTCACTTTGTTGAAAACTTCCAAATGGCAGGGTCGGTGCTGGGCGTCACCCCATCCACCCAAACTTGGCACCTTGGCTGAGCCCAGAAGAGTGTCATTTGTCAAATTTCAGACTTAAGCTAACCAGGCCAGAATGAAGCTGCAGGAGCCAGAAGTGCTTTAAGGACCGGAATAGATGCATTTCCCTTTAAGCCCTGAAGCTCTGCTGGTGCATCACTGTTCTGTGCGGGAGACACGCGAGGGGAGAAGAAAAGGCACACACACAATACCTTTAAGAGTAAACAAGCTTTATTCCATGTAAATGGCAAGGCAGATACAATAAGAAAATTAATGTAATAGGCAAATTAAAATAAGCAAATGGATGTAATAAGCAAATGATATAATAAGCAAATTGCAATGGGAAGGGGAGAAGGGAAAAGATATATATATATATATATATTTACACTCGCCAGACTGTGGAGGATTCACCATCAGACTGGGAAGCAACAGCCTGGACTCCGGAGTCGGCCACTCATCTGGGACAGACGAGGAGAGGTCTAGTGAAGCTTCGGTGCAGTCTAAGACTGTAGCTCTTTTTGTAACAAGTTGTTTGGCATGAGGCCCATTCACGAGGGCCCTTCACAACTGGGCTCAAAGAAGACGAAAAGGTCAACTTGTTTTTGCGATTGTCTTCTGTTTTTCGATAACTACCATATAGGAATAGATTGAAATAGAGATTTTTTTCTGAAACAGCACTGGATGAATGCCTCAAGGGGCTCACACGACCTGTTCCGGGACTTGGTGACCATTGTTTGTGTCCATGTTCAATTGAGTTCAGATTTAATATTTAACTTTTCCTCCACATTCGGCCTCCATTTAATACTCAATTGTAAGAAAATACCCTTACAGTTACATGGGGAAGGCATAGTGGATACAGATTACAGAGACAGAGTAAGCACAGGAGAATTAAAAACATGATTAATAAAAACCACACCCAGCATGGCTTTGCAAGGAGAGTCCCGTTGTGAGAACTGCCAGGGACATACATACAACATTCAGTGTGCAGTAAGGTGCAGACCCCTCTTTGGGCTGCGGGAAGCATATCTAATGCCATTTGATGTTGCGACACAACAGTATGCAGCTGAGCAAATTCATCTGATAACAACAGAAGTCCAGGGCTACTATCATTTCGAGCTTTCCTACATGAAAACATAGTATTTAAATTTGTTGCTGAAACAGGATTGTACCGGCGGCAGGGGAGAATACTGTGATAGGGTACCACCACCAGGGAGTCCGGCGCATTCGCAACCAGAGGTGTTTGTAAGCATCTAGACTACTGGGGAGGGGAATATTACCCCAGATCGTGAATGAAATTAATGGCCACCCCCTAGTGCATCTCTCCGACCAGTGTGGGGGCAGGTATCGCCACCTATAGGATCCACATACCCAGAGGGCCCCCCAGAATAGGAAGGGCTCTGCTATAATTGTATTGCTATAATGTGTAATTTAAGTAACAAAGGTGCTGTGTCTCATTTGAGCTTGGGCAAAAATAGACAGTTTTTTGTTTAAAAGAAGTCCAGGTTGGATTACAAATGATATTATCCCATCCCCATTGGCATCGGCATATCCATTCAGAAATGTTAGCAGGGATGACTCTCCAAGGTCGCCCATTCCTGGCGGCCTCCGGCAGCTCGATGAACAGGCAGCACTGACTGCAGTTGGCTTCTGTTGCGGCAGTGGCTACCCAGTTGATGAACTCGTTCTCAGCCTCAGACATGACGACCTGATTTCTAGCAGACAGATTATTCGTAATAACAAAACCGGAGGGGAACATGGCATTGTTTTTCGTCTTTAGGAAATTGTATTTTGCCTTCATTTTTTGCTCCCATGACTACAAGGTGACCAGCCTTACGGGCGGGACCTGATGGACGCTGTACCCATATTTTGGTTCCAGGTTTTAAGTTACCCACTCCGACTGACCCAAATTCTCCGGTTCTATGTGTTGTTTCTATTGGGGCAGAAATTTCCTCAGGGGTTAATTGTTGACAAGGTACCACTGATAATTGAGCAACCCACATCTGTGGTTTTATAGCAAAAGAATTTGGAGTGGTATTGTACACAATGAGTTTTAACTCTCCCCGGCAATCGCGATCAATTATATCACCATACACTGTAATGCTTCTCATTGTAAGGCTTGAACGTGTTGTAAACCATTCATCCACATTCAAGTTTGCAGATATGGTGGAAATGTTGGCCTGTTGATCTGCCTGCTGATTAAACAGTCTGTTAAGAGAAAGCAGAGACACATGAGCATCAGCATGGAGAACAGTGATAATGGTGGTGTGCACCAGGATCCAGATATCTTCCCAGTATTATTTTCCCCAAACCTCTTTATTCCCAATTAACCATTTGTTTTGTTGCCATTGGGACATCCAGGTAGTAAGACCATCTGCTACTCACCAAGAATTGGTATACAAGTGACAAATCCCTCTGGCCTCCTCCTAAATAGCTTGGAGGACGGCTACCAATTCAGCCTGCTGGTGCTCCCACCGCTTCCTTCATCAGAACTGGTGAGTTCTGGGGGAACTCATGACTCGAGTCATAGTCATAAAGACATCATGGTCAAAGCGAGGTGCTCTGTTTCCAGCAAGGCCCAATAGCAAGCTAACAGCTGAATTTTAAAAGGGTTATAAGCTTTGCCAGCCTCTGACAGCTTCTGGGTCCAAAACTCCAAAGATACCCTCTTCCCATCTTGTTTCTGCCTAAGGCTCCTATTAGCATGTTGTTCTACGACAGTTACTTGCAGTTCTACTGGCCCATCCCGTAAAAGCCATAGACCCAGGGCCAGTTGTACCACCTGTTTAGCTTGTTAAGCTTGTTAAAAGCCATGCTCTCTTTCTCTCCCCAGTGAAAGTCATAGCGTTTTCTAGTGACAGCATGCAGAGGTTGTAATATGTTACCCAAGTGGGGAATACGATGTCTCCAGAATCCAAATAAGCCAACAAAGGTTTGGACCTCCTTTTTAGTGGTAGGGCTTGCAAATTGTAGTATTTTAGCCTTAGCTTTTGGTAAAATAAACTATTTCCCTGCATTCCACGGGATGCCAAGGAATTTTATAGTTTGTGCAGGTCCTCAAATTTTACTAGGGTTAATTTCTTATCCTTGAGATTGGAGCTGGGGTTTTACCTGCTCCAAGCCTCAGCTGACTAGTTCTTCAGTTCTACCCTGACTGGGCTACTCAGACAGCTGCTGCCTTCAGCAATAGGCTGAGAGCTTTGAGCTGGTCAGTCAAGACAGAGGCCTGGCGTCAGGCCAGGGCCAGTCTGGAAATCAGATTCGCATTTTCCTTTTCCAGCTTACATTTCTCTTGAAGCAACCAGTTCCTATTTTGACACATCAATTTATAAGCAGTAAGCAAGCATCATCCATGCCAGGAAATTCCCTCAGTGTCCCCTTTACCAACTGGTATTCCCTGCAGCACCTCACGCACAGCCAACGGTTCAAAATGCACTAATTTATATCCCCAGTTTTCACAAAGGTCAGTTCCCTTGGACTGCTCAATGGCCAAGAGGGAGAACTGGGGAGTTCCCATCCCAGGATATGGGAAGGCCCTGAGCTCCCAGCCGGTCTTTGCCACCGGAAAATGGCATGCTTTCGCTTTCGGATCCTGTTGGTGATGCCAGAAATGTTCTGTGTGGGAAACACATGAAGGGAGAAGAAAAGACATGCACACACACAATACCTTTAAAGGTAAACAAGCTTTATCTCACGTAAATGGCAATGGAACTATAATAAGCAAATGATATAATAATAAGCAGATTGATCTAATAAGCAAATTGCAATGGGAAGGGGAGAAGGGAAAAGATATTTACACTCACCAGACTATGGAGGATTCACCACCAGACTGGGAAGCAGCGTCCTGGGCTCCAGAGTCCGCCACTCATCCGTGCACAGATGAGGAGAGGTCTCATGAAGCTTCGGTGCGGTCTGGGACCCGAGCTCTTTTTGTAACCAGTTGTTTGGGATGAGGCCCAGTCACGAGGGCCCTTCGAGACTGGGCTCAGGGAACACAAAATGTCAACTTGTCTTGGCGATTGTCTATTGTTTTTTAATAACTAATGTATAGGAATAGATCGAAATAGAGATTTCTCTGAAACGGCACTGATGAACGCCTCAAGGGGCTCACACAACCTGTTCCGGGACTTGGTGATCCTTGTTTGTGTCCATGTTCAATTGAGTTCCAATTTAAATATTTAATTTTTCCTCCACGGTCACCCCAGCAAGGTGATCCATGCTTGCACCTAGGACAAAACAAGCATGCAGGAGGCACCCCGTTCCCAACAGCATCTCCGTGTCAGGTTTTCCACTGAACCAAAGGGGCCTCTTTCCCCAGAACCAGGCCTGGCCATCTCTGAACAAGGGATCTTGGAGGTGCGGCACTAGAAACACTCATGTTGTCTTGGTGGACCAAGATCAGTGTTTCTGCCAGCGACAGGCACCAAGCAGCTTCGAGGAAATCCTCGAAAAAGGGGAGCAGTGGGGGTGGGGCCAGCCCGTGATGATGGGCCTGAAATTGGCACGTGTCCTTGGGAAGCTTTCGCGTGGGTTTGGGATTCCGCTGACGCCGCCGGGCTCCTCAGCGGCACTGGGAAGCCGCTGAGGCTCATGAGGGCTGGTGGGTCCTGAGTACTGCAAGGCCCTGCGGAGGGGCCGCTCTCTGAAAGCTGCGCTGACCCCTCCCTCTGCCTGTTAGGTCCTGAAAGCAGAGCCAGCCAGTCACCTGCTTGCAGCAAAAGCTGGTGTCTCCAACCCTCCAGTTTCACTCTGACAAGGGCAGTTTCAGAGCCCCAAGCTTCGTGTTACCGAGGAAGCATTTTATCTCCACTTGACTCCAGGTGCCCTGTCCTTGTTGCTGAGGGATCTCTCACCACAGGGCGATGAAAGAAGGGTAAAACCAGGTCTCCAGGGAAAGAGGGGGGAAGAGAACGGGGCAATCCAGGATGGGTATTCCAGGGTGGGCGTTCCAGGAGTAGTCTCTTACCGCAGGGTGAGCCAGCCTTCACACCGGCTGCTTCCTCCGCCTGGATGCTGTCACCCAAACTTCTCTGTAACTCCCACCTGGAGATGCTGCCTCTGGTCTCTGCTCCAGCGAGACCTCTCCGTGGCCCTATTTAAACAGCAGCTTCCCTCAGTGCCACCGCATCGTCCACACCCCAATGCCCCTACTCCGTGATTTCTTTTTCCGCTCAGCACCTGTTATCCTGTCGTCCATGCTTTGTGTTGACTTGAGTTTTGTTTGCTGGTCTCTCCTCGGGTTCCCCCTGGAAAGTGAGTTCCATGAGGGTGGAGTGTGAGTCACTCTTGTTCTTGCTGTTTCTCCTGTGCCCAGAACAGTGCCTGCTGCTCAGTCAATGCCTGATGATGGAGTGAACAGATTTCTGCTTTCGGTGGCCACCTCTGGGTCACAGAAGGCCCAGAGGTTACAAGCAACCTCTGGTATTTGAAGAATGGAGAAAAAGGACAGAGAAGTATGAAAAGGAGCCTCGTTTGGATGCGTCCACTGAGCACTGAAGGGGAGGACCCTTAGATGGCCCTGTCCTTTGCAAACAGGCTCAGTATTTCTCCCACACTCACCCCAGGGCCCACAATCCATGCACACCTGCAGGGTGGGGCAGGCCGACTCAGACTGACACGTCCAGCCTCTGCCCAACTCCTCTGTTGGAGGCTTTGTGGGGAATTTGGCAGAGCCTGGCCATTCCTTCACTAATTCTGCCATTGTAGAAAAACCACCCAGTTAACAGGTCCGAGCCGTTTCCTCTAATCCTGGGGACTAGAGGTGACTGCCACTTTGAGGCCAGTTAAGAGTTCTTGCCCCCTCCTAGAAGCCCTGCACTGCTGGGAAGCAGGTGGACACACACTTCCAAGAATGAATTCCAAGCGAATTCTCCCATCACTTCTTTCCCCTAGGAGTGCAGGCTGGGGGAATGTCTCTCTCAGATGTCAACTCCCGTGGTCTTAACTAGGCCTCTGGGCAAAGAGGGGGAAAGAGAATGGGGCATTCCAGGATGGGAATTCCAGGGTGGGCATTCCAAGGAGTAAGCGGAATTCTGAGAAGGAGGACACGTATGATGCATGCATGGCCCATCCAGAAGGTCCAGGATCATCTCCCCAGCCCAAGCCTTTAATCACATCTGTGAGGACCCTCTTCCTATAGAAGGTGACATGGTCCCAGGTTCTGGGGATTAGGATGTGGATGCCCCTGTTCAGCTGACCACAGCCACTGAGGGACCCACTATTGATCCCCCATCCATTCTGATAAAGGGTTTTATGATGTCAGAAACCACAAACAGCTCATCTCCGCATCCTCCACTGGCGAGTTTGTGAGCATCTTGGGGGCGGCATCTGAGGGTCCGTCCTGGTGCTGGTGTGTCATAGGTATAGGGGCCTGGTCTGAGGCTGAACACGCAGCAGGACCAGCCTCCGACCCTCCCCAGCTGGAAGGGGTGAGTTTCGCACATCTTGCTCTATAGCTCACTCTCCCCTGCCGTTCCCACTGAGGCAGTGAGTTCCAGACTGCTCTGGGGGTTACAGGAAACCTCCGGTATTTGAAGAGGGAGAAAAAGGGCAGATAAGTATGAAAAGGAGCCCAATTTGGATGCACCCACTGAGCACTGAAGGGGAGAACTCTTAGGTGGCCCCGTCTCTTTGCAAACAGGCTCAGTCATTGCAGGCCTCTGAGGCAGCCCTCAGACGGGACCCTGGCTCAGCTCAGCTCAGCCGACAACAGGCAGCAGAGCTGTGCCAGCCAGGTGGCCTTGCCCTCCTGGGGATCCAGGGTTGCCTGCGCAAGCTTGAGCCCTCTAGTGGATACTGCGGCCATCGGCCGTCAGGCCTCTGCAGGCACCTGGTCCCTCCTGCCGTTGTCTGCACAGCCTGCGCCTGCAGGCCACCCCCACGCCTGGGTTCTGCCTGCACGCCCAGACTCGGTGGGGAGGAGTGAGCCCAATAACTGTTTCCAAACCCTGTGCAGACAGAGCCCTGGCATCTCACCGTCCCTTCCAAATGCCAGAACCCACCCTGGGCACCCATGCCCCTATGGGTCCCAGCCCTGGGTGACGCCCTCCTTGCATGGAGTAGGGACTTGAGCACACCAGAAACACAGTGTGGCCAGGCCCAGGCTCTTTCTTGGTTTTGACCCTGTTGCAGGCTTGACGACCCTTGGGGACACAGTCTCCCTGGGTGGCAAGATGTCCATTTAGAATAAAATAAAATTAAAAATTAAATTAAAACTCAACAAGCTGGTGCACATGCAGTCACCTGCATATTCTGCAATTCAGAGAATAACAGGTGGTTTTCCAAAATCGAACTTCCAGGAACATGTCCCACATCATCCTCAACGCCACCATAAACCTCACGCAAAGGAACGGCAGTCCCACTGGAACGCAAGCCCCTCCGGGTGGCTGAGGCAGTGTGCTCTGTCCCCAGCTCCTAGGAGGAGGCCTGGCTTACAGCAGGTCCTCCATAAACATCATCTGGAATCTAACCTTGGGGTTCTCCAGCATTTGTTGGCCACCCCACTTCTTCCCATGGATCTCTGGGCCTCCGATTTTCCTTCTGCAAAATGGAGTTTACACTCATGAACATGCTTGTGTTTGCAAAAGGCGTTACCAGATGTTTAAGAAATTCTGGGTGCCTGTTAACAAGATTCTAGTTTACGGCACCAAGTGAACAGTGCCACATCCTAGCACCCGCGGCCGCATTTGCTCCGTTGGTGCCTTCAGGTGTGTGCGATGGTGACTCCCCAGACAGGGATTCCAGCGTTTCCATAAACCCCAGCCACCTGTGCGCTGCAGGCTTCTCTGGAGCGCGTGGAATATTCATTCCACAGGTATTTAGGGAGGACCTGCTGTAAACCAGGCCTCCTTCTAGGGGCCGGGGACAGAGCATACTGACTCAGCCACCTGGAGGGGCTTGCATTCCAGTGGGACTGCCGTTCCTTTGGGTGAGGTCAGTAGTTATGCTGGGGATAGTGTGGACATGTTTCTTGAAGTTCGAAGCTGGTGCTGTGAGCAGCGGGCCCTCTGAGAACAGGGCTGGAGCCAACCTGCACCACTGCACTTCCCATGACACTGGCCTGGCTAGGGTCCTGATCTTGAGAATCTACCGTTTATACAGTGGTGAACAGGCAGTCCCCTCTGGAGCCCTCTATCTGGGCAGGGCCTCTGCCCAGAGGAGCCGGCTGAGGACAGAGTAAGTGCCATGGGAGCATGGAGGCCGGCTGTCCTCTCTGTGAGGCTTGCTGGGCCCCACCCGGCTGGGGTGCTGAAGGCCTTTGCTGGGACTTTGTGAACATCAGTTTCCCGGGGCTGCCGTGGCTGGGCGTGTAGTCCTGGGCAGGATCAATGCATCATTTATTCCTCAGCGCCCTCCCCATCTGGAGTGGGGGGTCTTGGACTTCCTCCCATCTCAAGGCATGTAAGAGCTAGGTGTGGCCAGCAAGGCACCCTGCAACTGTGATGTCCCAGCCACCCACTACAGGCCGAGCTGTGCCAGGGGGCACTCCCAGGCTCAGGGGACATGGCTTAGGAAGGGTCCATGGGATGTCAGCACAAAAATGCCTTGAAGCAGCCCACATTGATACACCAGGAAAATCACTCAAAAGCCCCCGACTAACTACAGTTAGTAAAAGCTGCCAGTGTCGCAAGCACACTGTGAGTGGGGTCCTAGAGAGTCCATGACACACAAGGCTGGCACTCTGAGCAGCGCCTCCTCCGAGAACAGGGCTGGAGCCCGGCTTGCATCATCGCATGTCCCATGTCACTGGGCCTGGGGCCTTGGTCTTTAGAATCTGCCTTTTACACAGTGACGAGCAGGCCGTCCCCTCTGGAGCCCCCTCAGCCAGCCCTGGCATTGCTTGTTCCCTGACTGCGGTGCTGTGTCCTGGGCACTCCGAAGATTCCCTTCTTCTTTAGGGGTATCAGAGCCCGGTGGGGTCAGCCGCCTGTGCAGACTCCTCTCCAGACAATTCAGCTCTGGTGCAGAGGCGGCCTGTGGCTTGTGGAACATCAGAAGACAGAGGAGCCTCCTGGAGACTGAGCCCCAGCACCGACACGGCCGGGCCCCTCCCATCAGGTTCCCACACGGCCTTCTCAACAGGGGCTCCTTGGAGGAAACCCAGCTGCGTGCCGACCACAGAGAACCTCGCTCAACCTAGGAAAGTTCTTGGACTGCTTAATAAAATCAAAATGTTTGTTAATAAAATCATACTTTAGTTGCCCCAGGGGATGTATGATTTAAGGAAATGTTGCAGGTGGGTTTTACTGATTTAGAAATGACTTAAATGTCTCCACCTCTGGGACTGGCAGCAGAACACAGGGATCACCAAGCATCCTGCCTTCGGAGTGTTCCTGGACCAGCCGGAGGGAGGGGACAGGTCCCATGCACAACCCATCCCCAGGGATTGGTATTTGGGAGAGACACGTCTTCCCCCTTCCCATCTACCAGGGCACGGGTGTGGATTTCCTTCCGGAGTCCTTTTTCACAGTCACCATTTCACAATTATGTCATCAGATTTTCTAGGCAAGACCTTGTAAATCACTACATATTTGCTTATCAAATAGTAGGTATTTGAATACCAACTATCTAAATACTACCTGTACCTCATATTTAAACTTACTTATTAAACACTGGGTATTTAAACTTGCTTATCAAATCTTAGGTAGTTGAATACCTATTTATTTCAATACTATCCATACCTCATATTTAAACTTAGCTATTAAATACTAGGTGTTTAATTTAAACTTACGAAATACTAGGTATTTGACCATGTCACACCAATTAGAATGGCGATCATTAAAAAGTCTGGAAACAACAGATATTGGCGAGGATGCAGAGAAATAGGAATGCTTTTACACTGTTGATGTGAGTATAAATTAGTTTAACCATTGTGGAAGACATTGTGGAGATTCCTCAAGGATCTAGAACCAGAAATAACATTTGAGCCAGCAATCCCATTACTGGATATATACCCAAAGGATTACAAATCATTCTACCATAAAGACACATGCACACTTACATTTATTGCAGCACTATTCCCAATAACAAATATTTGGAACCAACGCTAATGCCCATCAGTGATAGACTGGATAAAGAAAATGTAGCACATATACACCATGGAATACTATGCAGCCATGAAAAAGGATGAGTTCACGTGTTTTGCAGGGACATGGATGAAGCTGGAAACCATCATTCTCAGCAAAGTAACACAGAAACAGAAAACCAAACACTGCATGTTCTCACTTATAAGTGAGCGTTGAACTATGAGAACACTTGGACACAGGGAGGGGAATATCGCACACTGCGGCCTGTCGGAGGGTGGGGGCAAAGGGGAGGGAGGGCATTAGGAGAAATGCCTAATGCATGCGGGGCTTAAAACCTAGATGATGGGTTGATAGGTGTGGCAAACCACCATGGACCATGCATGCTTATGTGACAAACCTGCACATTCTGCACATGTAAAATTAAAGTAAGATTTTAAAAATTTTACTTGTAAATTATCAAGTAATTTATTATGACAAGTAAAATTAGCACATGTAAAATTAAAGTAAAATTTTAAAAAATAAATTAAAAAAAAGAAATCCTAGGTATTTGAATGCCTAGTGCCTAGTAGGTATTTACTTCCCTATTCCCTAGTAAATTACACATCACCTAGTAAGTTGCAGGCTCCAGGCGATATGGGAGAAGCTATAAACATGTGGGTGCTTGGCGGTGCAGTCGGCCCCCTCCTCCGCTGACTAATCCACTTTCCCAAGCCCACCTTGTTGTCCATAACTAAAACCCAAGCCCTAACAAAATTCCAGTGATTGCAGGAACCTGTCAGTCGCCTGTGGGTTTTTTACTCCTATCTGCCACAGGTCTGCTATGCTGAGCACTGAGGAGGCAAAGGTCACGTTGCAGAAAGTAGGGGCTGCCACGGACAGATTTGGGACAGAAGAGAGACATGATCAGAAGCTCCAAAGGAGGGCCTAGTGTGTCCCAGAGGAGAGAGGCTATGTGACCTGGCTGCAGGGGCCACGAAAGCAGGGAGATGAAAGACTGACCGTGAGCTGGAGCAAGGCCTTGGGGACTGAGGGAACATCTGTCTTTTGCTGAAGGCGCTGTTGGAAAGGCCTGGGTGAGAGAACTGCCACCTGAGCTCCAGGGCAGGGGGCTGGAGGTGGATTTGGCTGAGTTTGGCTGGGACAGGGCAAGCAGGGGAGGCTCTGGAGCCAGAGAGACAGGGGTTGTGCTACGACCAGCTGCACATCCTGGACCAATGGCTTCACCTCTGAGCCCACCCAAAAAGGAGAACTGCAGAGAGACAGAGAAAGTTTGAACCCATGGCCCCATTCCCTATTATGAAAGGCTCTGGAGGTAGATAGTTTAGAAAGGGCTCTCTTGGGCGGGGGACTGTGCGTAGAGAGATGAGTCTATGGTGACTTGTGTTTTACGTGCACTTCAGCGTTTATGAAGTTCAGTTGCCACCATCTCGTTTTATTCTCACCAGCGCCCTGTGAAGAGAACTAGGCAGATTCTCTAATCCCCGTGCCATCCACGAGTTGTGTGACGTACAGAGTGATTTGTGACTTTTCGCACAGGACGTGTCAGGAGGGAGATGCTCACAGGGTGTTTGTCCTGGAATGCTCCCACCTCTTTCCTGCCCAGCTCAGCACCGTCGCGAGGGTGGGAACAGGAGTGGGACGAGAAGACAGAGGCCACTGTTTTTTTCTTTTTGAGACCGAGTCTCGCTCTGTCGCCCAGACTGGAGTGCAGTGGCCGGATCTCGGCTCACTGCAAGCTCTGCCTCCCGGGTTCACGCCATTCTCCTGCCTCAGCCTCCCGAGTAGCTGGGACTACAGGCGCCGCCACCTCGCCTGGCTAGTTTTTTGTATTTTTTAGTAGAGACGGGGTTTCACCATGTTAGGCAGGATGGTCTCGATCTCCTGACCTCGTGATCCGCCCGTCTCGGCCTCCCAAAGTGCTGGGATTACAGGCTTGAGCCACCGCGCCCAGCAGAGGCCACTTTTGATGCAGGCTTTAGCTGGGGTCTGCTGAGTGCATCTGTGGGGTGGGTTTGGGTTTTAGCCTCTGGGACTTGCCTGAAGCGAGACGTGTGCACGATGCATGTGATTGTTAATGATGCCTCCTCAGCGATGTCTGCGACTCCCTTGCAGCCTGTGGGTGCAGGCTTGGTGCTGATGAGGGTGACATGGCAGCTTCTGTCTCTGAAGGGTTGGCCCGCCTGCCCTTTACCAGCCACAGGACCAGCCCAGAGAAGGCTGGAGGCGGATCCCACTGCCTGAGGGCCTGGGTGCAGTCTCACTGCCTGAAAAGCAGCACCAACACCTGCAAGCTCCTTAACAATGCGAGGTGTCAGCCTCATCCCAGACCTCCTATCTGACAAAATCCCTGGCACAGACCCAGCCTGTGCCTGCACAGAGCCCAGTCCTAATGCCCCCACCTGGAAGGGGCTTCTGTTGTCCTGGGACCAGCTTCAGAATGGCAGATGATGAAGCCAAGATCCACGGATCCACCGAGGGTCAGGGGCCCGGCCTGAGTCGCTTGGCTGGTGGCAACTCGGGCTAGTGGCAGCTCTGGGGTTCAGCCCCAGTGAAACTCCCTCCCAGGATTCCAGGACCCATCTCGGGGCCTGGCTCGGAAGAGGCGCTGCCTCTGGGCTTGCCAGTGTGTGGAGCATTTCACTGGGGATTTCTAGGATTGTGTGGCTCTTGCTTAGGTATGAGCAAGACGTCTCATAAGATAAACTCTCACGGAGGGAAAAACACATCTCCTTCTTCCCTTTGAGGCCAGGCTTGGGTAGAGGAGGTACAGCCACTCCTCCTGGGATCTTCCCATGTGCAGGGCGGTTCTCCAGTGCCCGAGGCACAGACACCGCCCCGGAGCCCCAGCCTTGGCCTGGAGCCCTGCATAGGGCCTGCAAAGCGCATGAGGGTGTTTAGTGTGGTGATACCTGGTACAGAGACTCATCAGGTCCTGTATGTGCATTAACTCTATCAACCCTCACGAAAGCCCACAAGGAAACTGGGGCTCAGAGCAGTGAGAAATGTGCCCAGGGTGGCACAGCAGGCATATCCAACCCAGGTCTTGCTGGTTCTAGGGCCCACTGAGTCTGCTCCCCACCCCCAGGCTCTGCTCAGGATGAATGGGTGGGAGCTCTGTCCCTCCCAGCCCCTCTGGCCCAGGGAAAGCTTTCTCTGGCACCAGCAGCGTGGCTCTCGGCCCCTCTTCAGTTCTGTCTTCTTCCAGGCTGCACACCTGTCATCTCTTCCCTTCCGCCCTCCACACTGGGAGTGGAGCCTGTTTCCAGCCTGCAAGTCAATCACATGCTGCTGGATGCTCACTGTCCCGGGTGGGAGAGGCCATGGCTGCTTGGTCACCGGGTTGGTGATCTTTCCTGGCTGCTGAGTGCCCGGCATCTGGGTGGATGAGTCCATGGCTACTTGGTCACTGGGTTGGTGATCTTTCCTGGCTGCTGGGTGCCTGGCATCTGGGTGGATGGGTCCATGGCTACTTGGTCACTGGGTCAGTGATCTTCCCTGGCTGCTGGGTGCTGGTCATCCTGGGTGAATGAGTCCATGGCTACTTAAGGGCTTGGTCAGTGATCTTTCACAACCTTTCTCAGAACAAGCTCAGACCTGAGAGTGGGGCACACCTCTGCTGATCCAACCAAGTTAAGAAAAGGCGAAGAAAAGCAAACAGACATCAGTCCACCCTTGCTGTTGCCCAAACCGTAATTTTCATGCATCAAGATGCCTGTGGGGTCCTCAAGTCACTTGGAAATACGAAAAGGGAGGGGACAGATGCAAAGAGAATGCAGGCATATGAGTGCTGAGATTGTGTCCTCCCCGAGCAAGTGTCCCTCTGGATTCAAGCCCCAGCACCGCCATCCCTGCAGTTGTTGAAGGACACCCACTGCCTTCTTCCCGTCCCTGCAGTTAATGAAAACTAACGCCACTGGAGCCCAGTGCTATCTTCTTTTGGACACAGTTGCCCTGGAAAATCAGCTCACCCCTTTCCCTGCCTTCTCCTTTTTGACTTTAAACAAATGGACAAAATCGCACCCTGCTGCTTTCTGATGAACCAAATTCTCTGGCACTAACAGAGTGATTTCTATTCAGTTCCCGTCAATCCTATTCCCGTCAGGTTCGCTGGCTGCTGATGGAAACATGCAGTGGATGTGACTGTCAACACACAACACCAAGAAGCTGAGAATCAGGGATCAGCTCTTTCTAGGAGGTGACCTGGAGCAACAGAAAGGAGTGGCACTCCCTACTCCCACCCAGCCTGGTGATTCAAGGGTCTCGGCAAAAGCTGTTCAGCTTTTGTGTGAGGCTATGACATCCCCTCCCTGGGTCATTTGCAGTCAGAATATTTTCCCATCTGGGGCTGCTTTGTCCTGGCAGGCCCAGTAATGCACCCATGCCTGAATGAGAGTGGGGGCCGCTGCATGGCAGCCTGACCTGGTCTCACCTTGAGGCAGGTGTACTCTAAGCTCCCAGGAGCCTGACAGACACACACTATTCTCCCTTAGTGAGTTTTAGAATCCCCAGAACTGTCTCACTCCCCTTCTGAAAACAAAGGCTCCCAGGTAACCAAACAATCACCCCCGAAACAGGCATGCATTTCCATCTGTATCTTAATTCCACACAAATGGTAGAATTTCTGTAGGACAAAGACATTATAGAGATTGGCCACAAAGGGACAGCGTCTGCTGCCAGTTCATGGTCCCCACCTCACCACTCCCCTTTCACAGCAAAAACAAACTAAGTGCCAGACAGTGCCCTGCACCCCGCCCCCCAGCCTTTCTGCTGTAACTAGGATTCATCCTGGATAAGTCCAGGCCTCTGTGAAAGAACTCTCCTGATGACTAAAGGACGAATGGTTTTCTTTCCCTTAGGTGGACTTCTGAGTTGAGGCCCTGACAGGAGTCAAGGAGTGGCACCTAAGGCCAGGCCAGGCAGGTGCTTTGAGTCTGTGGAGGCACCGCCCCAGCGTGTTCTTGATGGACACTGTATCCTGAGGCTGGCTCGTCTTTCTGCTTTATGTGTTTTCACACTTGTCAGCCTGGTAGGTTTCCAATTGTTTTTAGCGATCTTCTGTTTGAAAGAAAAGGAGCTGCACCCAACAGTGTCATACAAACCCGTGTATCGGCTGGCAAAACGCAATTCCTTCTGAAACCTGAGAATGATTTTCTAGATGGCTCATGGCAGAACCTTAACAGACACAAGCACGTAGACCCAGATAGCAAGAGGGAGATTCATGGAGTGAAATAGCTTTTGTGAACGTGGGCACAGGAGAATGAAGGTTGGTGGAAGCTGCCCTTCTGGTGGCCTTGGCAGAGAAACCGATACTAAAACTCAGGGGAAGGAAACACCTCCCATGAAAACCTTTAAAAAGAACACTTTGTTTTCGATGGCATCTGTGTTCTGACAAATGGCTGAGCACTGAGCAGGCCAGATCAGTTCGTTTTGCAAATTTTATTTTAAGTAATTGAGTCATCTAAGGATGATTTACCAAGTGCCTCTTGCATGGGAGTTTCTATACAAAGCCCTGGGCAACCCAGGGTGGAAGTTGCTAGCCCTGCCTTTAAGAAGCACAGCTGGACTGCAGGCATGGCCTGGGAGGAGTCTAGCATTCTTCTGTAGTCAATCCTTACGTCAATTTGTAAGAATGTTGAATACAGGTGTAGCTTGGAGCAGGGCTCAGTCACCCTGAACAGTTTCCAGTTCTCCCCTACACCAAAATGGCTCAAGCCCGTGCCCAGAAATAAGAACCCAGAGACCTCTCTGCTGCCCAGCACTTTCCTGCCGCTTCCCTTAAGCGGACGATTCAGGCATTTGCCCGTGATCTTAAAGTGACTCACACCCTGTTCCTTATATATACTGCCAGTTGCCACACGCTCTCTCTCTCTGCCTGACTATGTCTCTGCCTGGGAGGACGGAGGGCTGCCCTCCCCAACTCACTGCTCCTTCCTTGCCCAGGATTTGTAAGTAAAAAGTCTTCAAACTTGTTTCCGACTGTGGCGTGCACAGAACTCGTGCCTTCCGTCGGAGGATCTAGGTGTTACCCCAGGCTTTGAGATGCCAGGGAGAACGCAAAGCTGGGCTTCCAGCACCAGAGCAACAGTCAGGCAGGCATAACCTGGACGCGGCTCAGACAAAAGCCAGCTGGGCATCTACCAGAAGGACCAAGTTCCCCATGAGGGACGCCTGGTCATGGGTCTGACAGCTGGGCATTAGGCCATCCACCAGGTAATAGAAGTTTCCTGTGAAAGGCGCACTGTGAACACCACGTTTAGCTTCCCTTCATTTTCCATTAGGGCAGGATTGCCAACTGCCCTGATAGTGAAACTGCCAACTTGGCTGGTGGCTTACAAAACATTTTCAACCAGGAAAAGGCAAAACATAAAGAGTCAGCAGTACTTCTGGCATCAGAGTCAGACCTGCCTCCAGCGGAAGGTTTTGGCCTTGACCTCCAATCACACCTCCTTGCTGGATTCTCTATGCCTATAGTGCTAGCAAGGAAGAGGATTGGAAGTGCCACGTGAGGTGGGCACGGCTCACAGCCTGGAGGGTCTCATGTGACGTGTTCGGCCTTGACCCTATTAACAAGGTTATAGGAATCTATTTTCTGGATGGAGGTTGGGCGGGTGGACTTCTAAAGGTACAATGAAGGTTCTTGTCTGGGAACAAATCCCAGTCTTGCTTGGTCTCAGATGCAGCCTTGGGAGCTGGGACATTCCAGGGAACTTTAGAGTTGACTGCAGACAGGTACCATTCGGGGCTCCCCCGGCAGGGACAACTCCCCACATTCCTAGTACCCACTCAGGGTCGAGTCAATTCTGCCCCTGGAGGGGTTTGCTTTCATGTTTTTCAAAGTTCTATCATCTTCTGTAGACAGAAAAATGGTAGAATTCATTGTCCAAGTCCAGCTGTATTTTGGGAGTGTCTCCCTAACAGGTGTTTGCAAAGATTTTCAGGTTTAGAGGAGTCACATAGGAGAACAAAAGGCAGCTTTGGTTTTGAAGTTAACAAATGCACAGGAACATAATTTGGAATCTCTGTATTTATACATATATAATCATAGTAACATGATACAAAAATATAATATTTAATATTTATGTTGATGCAAAGGGCAGAGAAGCCTTTGAGCCTGCTGGTATACCTTTTAACCTTAATGTGGTAACCCTCGGGAACATTGCAAGGGGACTTTGGAACTCTGGACTCCTGCTTCTGGGCTGCAGCCTCCAGACATCCTCTCTAGTCTATAACATGGCTATTGGGGTCATACGGGGTGACTCCAGCCATTCCAACATGTTTAGGCTATCTTAATGATGAGGTGAGGCTCCATGATTGGGAACGTGACCCCTCTGGTTATTACATTTCTTCAGGAGCCTTTGCCCTGGTCCCAGAGGCTGACCAGACCACTGAAAAGGAGAAAACAGGAATGTTAATTATGTAGCTCCCATGCTACCGAGAGAATTTACTGTGCGAGTACCCAACAACTGCCTGGGAAAATTGAGGGCACGTGCCCTTGGAAAACAAGGTTCTTCTGCACATTGCCCATATCGGTGCTTACAACAGACCTCACGGCTGGAAGAATCTCAAGCATGACCTGATAATAACATACTCTTAGAAATGGGGGCTGAAATGACTGATGCTATGCCAAGCAGTGGGTTAAGTGGATTCCAGGAATTGTTTCTGATTCTCAGCAGCAGCAACCTGCCTGGCACGTGGTCAATTCCATCCTCATCACTAAAACCCAACCTCTTCAAGGTCGCCAAGGACTTCCACGTGGCTGAATCTAAGGAATGTGTCTGTGCTCATCATGCTCAACCTTTCTGCAGTATTTAGCACAGCAGATCCTCCTTCTCTCATGTCACCCCTCCCTGGGTCACTTTCTACCTCCCTGGCAGCTCCTCCCCAAACTACTTTGCTGTCTCCTGTTCCTTGGCTCAATCTTTAGAGATCGGAGCACCCTGTCTCCCTCCTGACCCCTTCTCATCTCTATCTCCACTGATTCTAACTTCATCATCCAATCCCATGGCTTTAAATCACCCTGTGGGCTGATGATTCACAAACGTCGGTCTCCTCCCCGTGGCTCTGGTCTCACACATCCAGCTGCTTGCTTGACTTCTCCACTTGAAAATGCACCACGCATCTCAAGCTCAACATGTCCCAGGGGCAGCCTGGTCTCCTGCCTGCCCTGGCATTGTCCCTCACTGGTCTTCCGCCTTTCAATGAATCTGACCGCCCCAAAACTCGAAAGGCGTTCCAGATACTGTGCTTTCTCCTCCTCCCGCACTCAAATCCTCACTCGGCTCTGCGGCTGTCTGGCTGGGTCATTGCAAGGCTCAAGATCCCTGTACCTGCTGTATCTGCTGCACTGCCCCCATTGTGGGCCCATCAGCGTCCTGGATTCCTGCAGTAGCTCCCACCCATCTTCCCACGGCTTTTCATGCCTCAGAGCCGGCTCTCCACAAGCAGCCAGAATGGCTTCTCTTTGGCTTCTTTGTTTTTAATGTAAACCAAATCCATTGCTTAAAATCTTTCCATAATTTTCTGAGTCCTTAGAGCAAAACCTAAGCCCCTTAGTACAGTCCACAAGACGTCATGTGGATGGGTCTCTGCTGGGGCATTTCCTTTGGCATGTCCTCTAGCTGGCAGGTTCTTCCCCACCCTTAGCACATAATGTCTCACCAACCAGCCCCCAGGCACCCCTTCCGCCCACCTCTCTAAAGTCATGTTTTGCACCTGCGCCTGCTCATTCATTTCCTTAGGATGCAATAACAAAGCACCTTAGGCCAAAGGGCTTCAACGACAGAACTTATTTTCCCACTGCCCTGGAGGCTGGAACCTGAGACCAAGGTTGGCAGGGCTGGTTTCTCCCGAGACTTCTCTCCTTGGCTTTTAGATGCCGTCACCTTTCCGTGTCCTCACATGGCCATCCCTCTGTGTCTGTGTCCTCATGTCCTCTTTTTATAACGACGCCAGTCAGATTGGATCAGGACCTACTCTAACGACCTCATTTTAACTTAATGGCTTCTTTACAGACCCTGTCTGCAAATTTGCCACTTTCTGAGCTCCTGGGGGCAAGGACGCCAACAGGTACATTTGGAGGGACACAGCCCAGACCACATTGTCCTGACCCTCCACATCTCATCTCTCTGCTTCTTTCTGTCGAGTAGTCACTGTGTTTTGGAATGACCTCCCTCCCTTTTTATTTTTTCACCTTTTTTGTTGGTTTTCTCCTAGGATGGATATTTTGTTTGTTTATTTGTTTGTTTTGAGACAGAGTTTCTCTCTTGTTGCCCAGGCTGGAGCGCAATGGCATGATCTCAGCTCACTGCAACCTCCGCCTTGGAGGTTCAAGTGATTCTCCTGCCTCAGCCTCCCAAGTAGCTGGGATTACAGGCATGTGCCACCATGCCCAGCTAAAAATTTTGTATTTTTAATAGAGATGGGGTTTCACCATGTTGGTCAGGCTGGCTGGTCTCAAACTCCTGACCTCAGGTGATCCACCCACCTCAGCCTCCCAAAGTGCTGGGATTACAGGCATAAGCCACTATGTCCAGCTGGGATAGACATTTTATGAGGCTTTTCTGCTTGTTCACTGCCAAGTCCTCATCGTCCATACCATGGAGGCTGTGATGACATCTTCTACAAATACTTGGGAAAGCTCCAGAGGAGAGGAGGGTTCAGTGGAGAGGATGAACAGCAGGAGGAACTGCTCTGGTTATGATTAGTCCCATGGAAAAGATGGGGAGGGCGCGGGGGCCAGACATCGCTGAGATGCCCAGATGTGGGTCATTCTAAACCCAAAGCTCATCACTTTCTCACGCTCTGCCCCTGCCTATAGGAGTGGGCATTGCTGCTTCTCAAGCTGTGGGCCAGAGCAGAAAAATCCCTGGCCACCCTCTGTGCAGAACAGATGTGAGTGAGACTCTTACAAGGCCACCTGCCCAGCCCTGGTGGCTCCTAGTCCAGGACACGGAAAGCGGGCTGCTGCCTCAGAAAGCCAGGAGGGCGAGAAGACCCTGAGAGTGTCCAGAACCCAGAGAACTGGATTAGGACCTAGAGGCGCTGGGTCCCTGGAGCCCCAGAGGGAGCAGATCCAAAAATGGAATTGTGCTGTCTGCATCCTCTCCGGCCAGTTCAGTGCAGAAGTTTACTCTGTGAATGAGTCTCCTCTGTCTGCTGTCGCAAAATACCACCTACTTGATAGCGTTAAATAGCAGAAATTTATTCTCCCACAGTTCTGGAGGTAGGAAGTCCAGAGTCAAGGCATCAGCAGGGCCATACTCCCTCTGAAGGTTCTGGGAAAGGGTCCTTCCCCACTTCATCCAAGTTCTAGGGACTCCTGACGTTCCTCATGGATGGCCACATCGCTCCAATCTCTGCCTCTGTCTTCACATTGCCTTGTCCTCTGTGTGTGTTTGTCCCCAAACTCCCTCTGCCTCTCTCTTATAAAGATACACATGATTGCATTTGGGGCCTGCCCAGATAATCTAGGATAAGCTCTTCTTTTCAAGATCCTTAGCCTAATCACATTTTTTGCCATAAAAGGGAACATTCTCTCTTCTGTCACATAAGGTGGCATTCCCGTGTTCTGGGGATTAGGATGCAACCTTTCTCTCTGGGGCCACCTGTCAGCCCACCACACTGTTTTATGAGTTTCTTAAATAAACAGGTGCCATCTCCTGTGTAGATCAAGGGAAGAGCCTCTGCCTGTCTCACAGGCTGGGCAGAACCACCCATAATAGCAGCATGACATTTGAGGTGGCTTTTCGGCTTGTTGCAGGAATATTCTCAATATGAAAAGATAAGACCTTGGCGTGGGTGGGGAAAATAATGCTTCTGTCTTTCAGAGCAGGAGTGGCACAGAGTGGCCCTCTGTGCTTGAGGAGGGGAGGTAGTGGTTGTACTACAGAGGCTCTGCTTCTGGGTGGTGAGACTTCCCCAGATGAGGGTGAGATCAGGATCCACAAAAAAAAAAAAAAAAAAAAAAAAAAAAAAAAAGCAGAGCATGAAGGAGAGGACCTTGGGGGCCCAGCTGTTGAATAGAAACCAGGAGAGGTGAAACCCCAGAGAGAAACCAAACGGGGTCCTCTTCTCCCTATCTCCAGAGTGGGGTGAACCGACCTGCCTGTTGCACCTCACCAGCACACATGCACATGCTCTCCAGTTCCTTACTGAGCTCATAATTAACCTGTGGGTGCCTGGGGGAAGACACAGGTGACAGCTGCCCCTGCCTTGGGCCTCCCTGAGCCAGCCCTCTCACTGCTCCCTCTGCTGTCCCTGGGCACATGTTGTCAGAATGAGGCTCAGGTAGCCAAATCTCAGGGCCCAGAGTACCACTTTCCCTCCTCCCATCCTCCCTTCTGGTCCAGCTGGCATGTGCATGGGCTGCCCATAGGAAAAAAAAGCCCAGATTAGAGACATTTTAAAAGGAGTCAGTTTACCCCACCCAGGGTTAAGAAGGATCAGACTTCAACAATCCAAAACTACTTCATTCTGGAATGTTTGCTCCCCTGAAGGACAGACAAAGTGAAGCTTGCTCCATTTTCCTTGTTAAGAAAACAAAATGCAAATGAGTTTTCTGAGGATTACTTCTGCGTATTAAGAGGCTTATGTAACATTTTAGCACACACAGGGAAGAGCAAGGGATGCGCAGAGGGTGAGCTAAGAACCAACCAGGCGAGTCTTAACTCCATCTTCAGTTCTGCCCCTGACCCTCTTTGTGACCTTAGGCCAGGCTGTAACCACTTTGGGCCTGTTTTCCTTTTAAACCTGTAGTGATGAAGCATGGTTTGGTAGAAATGAAAAAAGCATGAGTTTTTAGAACCAGACAGAATCACATTGAAACACTATTCAGTTGTGCGATCTTGGGGAAGCTTTTTAAACTATTCTAAACCTAGTTCCTGAGCTGAAATAGACAGATACTATGTTCCCCATTGGGTTGTTATGAAAATTTGGAAAAGACACCTGAAAATGCATAGTCCAAATCCTGGCACATAAGCACTCAAAAACAGTGCTCTCTCTCCTCCTTTCCTGACTGGGACCAAGAACTAAACAACAGAAGTGAGTAAAGTAGGTCAAGTTCAGCTCCACCCTTTGAAAAGTGATGTCATGGTCATAGCAGTAAGGAACTAAATATTTCCTTCTTCATCAGTAGGACCTCAATGTTTATAAACGTTGGTAATTTAGATTAAAGGGATATTTAGTACATTAAAATGTTCCTCAGAAATAATTTATGTTCCCCAATCCATTAAGATGTCTAATTTTAAATGCCTAATTTTGAAATGTCTAATTTTAAATGTTGCCCTCTAAATGCAGCCTTTGATGATCAAAATGGCAAGGCAGGATCAAGCCATCTGTGAATTCCTGTGGTGACTTTTCTGTAGTAAGCTGCATTGTAGTTAAGTAGCTTGCATCTCTCTTTTTCCAGCAGCACAGTGAGCTCTTCAAAAGCAGGCTAAGTATTTGATTATTTGGGCTGTGAGGGAGCCTGGGGAGGGGTCTGGAATGTGTTCACTGCGTGGTTGAGATACAGATTTTTCTGCACTGACATGCACATTTCCTACTCCTGCCCAGCCAGATGTGTTCCCTTGCTTGTTGCAGAGGCTGTGTTCATTAGGAATCCACTGGTCACAAATCACCATGACCCACTTTAAACTGGCTGAAGCAAGGCAGGGCATTTGGAAGCCCAGCTAACCCCACTGTCTGGTCCAGGGGTGGGAAAGCCTCAACACCCAAAGCCCAGTTATACTTCTTGATGACTTCCCTAAATACAGTAACAACATAACTCAATTGGTTGGCTTGAAACAACAGGTGTTGTCTCACTGTTCTGGAAGCCTGAGATGTGAAGTCAAATTGTGGGCAGGCCCATCCCTCTTCCAAAAGCCCTGGGGATGGCTCCATCTGAGTCTCTCTCATAGCTTCTTGTGGCTCCTGGCAATCCTTCTTGTTCCTTGGCTTGTGGTTGTATTGCTCCCATCTCTGCCTCATTCTTCACATGGCCATCTTTACAATGAGTCTCTGTGAGGTTCCTTTTCTTCTCATAAGGACTCCAGTCATATTGCCTGTATAGCCACCCAGCCACCCTATTCCAGTATGACCTCATTTTTTTTTTTTTTTTTTTTTTTTTTTGGAGACAGGGTCTTACTGTGTTACCCAGGCCGTAGTGCAGTGGCAAGGTCTTGGCTCACTGCAGCTTCAACCCCCTAGGCTCAAGCAATCCTCCCACCTCAGCCTCCCATGTAACTAGGACTACAGGTGTGTGCCACCATAGCTATTTTTTAAAATTATTATTGTTTGTAGAGATGAGGTCTCACTATGTTGCCCAAGCTGGTCTCAATCTCCTGAGCTCAAGCAATTCTTTTGCCTTGGCCTCCCAAAGTGCTGTGATTACAGGTGTGAGCCACTGCCCCTGGCTGACCTTGTCTTAACTAATGACCTCTGCAAAGACCTCACATTGTAGGTTCCAGGTAGGCATGGATTTTGGGCCCCACAGTTTGACCCATGCCCCACTCCACCTGATTGCACTTGATTGCCTCTTCCTGCTTTCAGGTCTCATTCTGAGGCTGACTCTCCTTTCACCAGTGCTAATGACTATCAACCCCTTGGGCCAGGGCTGTTCTCTTCCCCTGCCCATCCTGTGGGAGAGACTGAGCTCTGGTCTGTCTCACCCCTCCCAGAAGGTGGTGGGAGGTCCCTCGAGTGAAGCCAATGTAAGCCACGTGCCCACCTGTGCATGGATCCCTGGGGCCAGGGCCATGGGAATTGCTGATCAGTTGAAACCAGGAAGGCCCCCAGGCTCCTCGAGACAGAATGAAGTGGGGGTCCCCAAAGGAGACGTGGGTGCCCTTTTCCTAAAGGAGGAGGGAGGATGGTGCCCGCTACAGAGAGGGAGAGAGTCACCATTAGAAATACCGTGATAGGAGACTATGCGTCATCCAGCTGCCAGGGCTGAGGCGGCCCCACACTCGGCCTCCCTGCTGCAGCTGACAATACCCCAAGTCCAACGGTGCTTAAACACGCTGAATAATTTAAATGGCAATTCCGGGGAGCGCTGCCGGCAGAGACAATCAAATGACACTCCACATCCCACCCGCAGCCCCCTCCCAGCCTTGCCCTCAGTGTCTAATCAGGGACAGGGTTTTGTCTTTCTACAGGCCCAAGATGGGTCTCCAGTTATCTCCTCGGCTTCGTTCCCGATCACGATCTGTAGCACTTTCCTGCATTTTCCCAACAAATAAAACTGGAGGCAATGACCTGTCATCTCCCCGGCATTCAATTAGCAGGGAAAGTGGTGGTGGTGGGAGGTGGGCAGTCTCCCTGCCGCTCCTCCACACAAATGTGTCCTGGCTCCCTGCAGCCAGCCACAGTGGCCCTCCAGCAAGGACACAGAGACAGTCCCCAGGGTCACCCAGGCACAGACCCGATGGGGCCCATGATAAGACAGATATGGAGTCCAGGCGGCCTGCCGCCTGAGTTCAGGTAGGAGGCTGCCCCTCCCCATGCCTCTCCTGCCTCCTCTCCCTCCCCTCCTTGCCACCCCGCCTCCTCTCCCCTTCTCTGTTAATCTCTCTGTAGGATCGGTACACCATGACAGCCGCCTTGACAACCAAGGTCAGAATCTTCTCTCAGCAGAGCCTGGCATTCCTGGGTGTTCCTGGGCTGCCAGGGTAGGTATGCTTTGCAGAAACAGTCAGGAGCACACCCCCGTCCCAAAGTCCACACCAGGAAGGCTTCCCCTGAGGATGCAAGGGTTACTGGACTGATGTCTCTTTCTTTTCTAGGGTTCAAAGCATTTGTACGATGATCCCATCCCCTGGACACACCATCACCATCAGAGAAGCCTGCAGAGTCCAGGGATGAGGTTGGGGTCTCTCTTAGGAGGGTCTCTCCCTCTGCCTCCTGCCCCACTTGCCCCACAAAGGACTGTGGGGCTCCGTGGCATCCACACAGGCCCCGGTTATCCACAGGACTCTAGAACATGGACTAATCCACGTGTTAGTGGCTTTCATTCCGACTTCTTTACACCTTCGTCCTCCTGAAGGATTCTCCTATAAATTGACAGGAAGATGATGTTAAACCCAGGCACCCAAGGGAAGGGAAAAAGATGCTAAACGGAAGCACATAAATAGTCAGGTGCCCAAGTGGAGGCAGTAAATTCACAGTTTCGCTGTAAATCGGGTCTGTGCTTTGCACTTTACATGTAATTGTTAAATTGCTCTAAAAATAAGTAACCGATAAAATGAATAACGATCCAATTTGCCTCATCCGCGACTCGGTTTGAACCGAGTGCTGACACAGACACCATCACTTTTACACTCACCATTTGGCAGCAGCAGAGAAAAGGCTTTTATTCCACTAAGTTTGGGATCCACTTAAACAGTAGGATAGTTAGATTCTGAAGTCAGCCTGGGACTCTCAGAATTCACGTCCAGCCCTTGGCACTGGGCCCATCTGATCTTCTTCTGGGGCAGAGTCTGTAGCCTCAGGAGACCTCTCTGCTCAGGGACTCTGTCCTCAGGCTGAGCCCTGCTTGGTCCCGTCCCCTGTTATCATGAGCCTTGCTTTGAATTAGTCTTTCCTTGTTCATATACCATGTGTTTCCTTTACACTGGTTGGGCCCTGACAGAGACACCAAATTACCTGGACCCAGGAGAAAAGCCCCCAGACATTTTATTGGCAGGTTTTGCAACACCACATCCTTCCTAGTTTTCAACAGGGGCTCTGTTTCTAGACCATCTGCCTCAGTTCCCTTCTGCAACAGTTCCACCATGGGACTCTCATGGGGGCTTTTGGGTGTGGCAGAGGCACGGTGGGGCCTGGAAATATTTGTGCCTGGTTGCACCTGAGCCTGACACTGTCCCCACTGTGCTCCCTGTCTGCAGAATGAGAGTAACCACCAAACCCCACAAAGCCATCCTGGGGATGAGGTCAGGCCATGTGCACATGGGGGGCAGGTGCCCGCAATCACTTAACAAGGCTTAAACAAGCCCTTGCCATTCTGACTTTGACTCTGCAGGACCAATTTTTACTTCCAGTGTGAGCTCAGCCCTGGCCTGTGGAATGCAGGGCCCCTGTAAGTGTGGGTTCAGAAGAGAGGGAACATGGTCCTCTGCCCCACTCCATAAGCTCACGGGCAAGCCCCATGAAGAGAGGATCCAGGTGCGACACAGGAGGTGCAAAGACAGCAACACGCATTCCCGCGTTTAAAACGCACGCCCCGCCGGGCATGCAGACAAGAGTGTCTGCCTGGCTCGGGTGTGGCAGACAGGCAGGGTCTCCAGGAGTGATCAGGCTCTAGGCAGGATGGAGGGCCCTGAGGGCGGCTGGGGAGGGCAGGCATGGGGGGAAAGGGACAATGTGAGTGAAGCCTCCTGAGTGAGAAACTGAGTGACTCGTTGTAGGAGAGTGTCAGGTCTGCAGTTGGGACTGAGGACTTGGTAGGCTACAGGGGAGAAGCAGCCTGACCACGAGGACTGAGCTCAGCCTCCACTGTCCAGGCACTGGGGAGCCACGGAGGAGTGAGACATAGAGCAGCAGCACAGTCAGACTGGACCCCAAGGAAGAAAGCTTTGAAGAGAGGCAGGGAGACCGGTTGGCCACCCACAGACTGGGCCAATGCAAGAGCTGATGAGCCCTGAGCTCATCAAGGAGGTGGACGTGGGGACGAGGAAGACACGAAGATAAAGTTAGAGGGCAAATCTGCAGAGCTGGCCACCGAGAATCAGGGTGAGGAGGAGACAGGATGAGGCAGATAAGGATCTGTGCTGGAGAACAGGCCATCTGTGATTTGTAATGAAGCGTCCCCTGGATTCTATTAGGCAATTGTGCAAACTCCCGCTCCTCTGCTGTTGATTCCTCTGATGCTCAGGTTCAGGCTCCTGTTCTCAACCTCACACAATTCAGTTACCTGGGAAAGGAAGGAGTGGCCTCAGGGCCCAGGAGGTCCCCATTCTAGCAGAGCAAACAGACAAGCAGACGGGTGTCCAGAGACCCAGCCCAGCCCTGAGTTCAGGCGGCAGCCTCCTGTGGCTCTGCAGGACTCAGAGCAAAGGCCTGTTCCCAGCCGGGCAATGAGGGTCCCTGTGGAGGCGGGTGCTGTTTGAAAGGAGTCTGGGGGAAGAGACAAGGTGAGCTGGGAGAGGGAGATGCTGGAAGGTTCCTGGCAGAGGGAGCAATGGGGAGGGCAGGAGGGGGACATTCCAGAGTGGTGGATGAGGGCCGAAGGGGACAGGTCACACTGCGTGGGTTGGAAGGGACTGAGAGCTCTCGGCCTGTGGGCAGGCGGCTGAGGGACCCTCACGTGGGCTGGCCTCGGGACTCAGGCTCCTGCAGCTGTGTAGACACGGGCTTGGGTCATTCCTCAGGGGACGGTGCAAACTGCTTGCATCATCCTCTGGGCCACCCCATCATAGCTGGGCTTCCCCAGTGCGGTGCCTGGGGACAGACTGCTGGCAGGGCCCGAGGAACGGACAGGGACCCCTGGCCACCCAGATCCTGCCCCATAAATCGTACCATGAGCAGACCAGGCGGCCCTGCCAGCTGGCACCCGCCCCCTCCACACCCCACACCTGGCTGTGCGGGAGCCACTCAGAGGCTGTTTTGATTGGCTCATTTCAGCGGAGCTCATTATTTTTACAGGGAACAATTTCTAACCATTTTCCTTGTCACTCAGGGCGGTTGCTACTAGCTGAGTTACTCGGGCCGTTATAAATACATTATCAGACACGTTCAACAAGCGATCGCAGGTAAAAATAATCCCCGCAGCGCTGGCAGTGTGGAGCGCAGATGCAAGCCAGGCTGATTTCCGGAAAGACACACTGGGCTCCTCATCTCTCCCTGTGCGCAGGGACGGGGGTAGGAGTGGTGCTGCCAAGTCCAGGGGAGGGTCTCAGAGGCCTCCTGTCCCCCTCAGGGTAACAGAGTGTCAACCCTGGGGGTGCACCCTGAGGGTGCAGGGGCTATAGAGAACACTGGCCCCACTGTCTGGGGGCCCCTGTAGGCCTCATGTCAGAGCCTCTTGGGAACTTCCTAACAGGCCAGGCCTGCTGCATAGAGGCATCTGGAAGTGGGCACAAGTGGCCTTGAGGTCTAGTCAAGGAGGGGACACAGGCAGGTTGGGCACACCCACCCCTCCAGTGGGGAGGCCGGGTGGAGCGACGGGGCAGCCAGCCTCAGAGTCGGGACCCAGCGCTTTCTTACAGGTACAAGTGGCCCAACTTATCCAAGCCTCAGCTATATCACCTATCCAGTGGTTATAGTGAGGCTTACCACACAGGGTGTCTAACATTCCATGTGTGACAATGACGTTTCCCAGGCACTCGTAATCGTCCTGTCATTCGTAACTAATTACGGTGAAGGAGAGCTGCCGACTCACATAGCTGTCAGCTGCCAGGCTCTGAGGCTCGCCTCCTGTGCAGGTTTTGGGTTGTGTTGGGTGTCAAGACCGGTGCACACAATAGGGACGCTGGTGTGTCATCGAGCGGGTAGACCTGAGCTGAGGGCTCCAGATGGGTGGGACACGTGTGGCATGTCTTTGGGGAATGCATGGAGCCCTCCTGGAGTAGGAAGGGAGAAGAGTTTTCAGGGAGAAGACAGAATTCCAGACAATGGGGTGCACACAGTCTAAAGAAGGAAGATTGCAGGGAGCTTGAGCAGACAGGTGGGACGCCTGGTAGACAAGTACAGCTAGGACACCTAGTAGACATGTAGGAAACCTCTTATACAGCTCAGGCACCTGGTAGGCAGGTAGGATACCTCTGATACAGCTAGGGCACCTGGTAGACAGGTGGGATACCTTTGATACAGCTAGGGCACCTGGTAGACAGGTGGGAGACCTTTGATACAGCTAGGGCACCTGGTAGACAGGTGGGATACCTTTGATACAGCTAGGGCACCTGGTAGGCAGGTAGGATACCTGGTAGACTAGAAGGGGAGAGAAGGACGCCTTGTCAGATCAGACTATAAGGTCGCATCATCTCAGTTCCTCCATGGAGACAGAATCCCACACTAGTGGGACCCTATTCTTTATCATTTCCACCCTCACTCTCGTTGACTGAGTGCTCACTGTATCCTCAACCCTGTGCCAACCACCTTATCCACTCCTGGTGTCTTTCGGTGGCCCTGGGCTGGGTTGTCATTCAGAGAGTGTGAGTGGCTTGCCCAGAGGATGCTCACAGCTGGTCTGTGGTGAGTCAGGGCTCGGACTCACATCCTCCTGAGTTCCCACTGTGGGCTGTCACCCGCAGCTGTTTCCTCCACACCTTAGTATCTGGTGGGGTCATGATCCCTTCCCTCGCCTCCAACTTGCTGCTCCCCCAGAGTTGGCGTTTTCCCTGACTGGGGTCCTGCTCATGGTTAGCACTCACAGTGGACGCGCCGACCACCCTTGACCTCATGACAGGCCCCACTGAGGCTAGAGGCCTCCCTTATTGCAGACACATTGACCACTGCCCTTGAACTCGTGACAGGCCCTGCTGAGGCTAGAAGCCCCACCACAAGGCCTGATTTCTTTCCTGGCACTCCCATCACAGCTCAGTGTGTGTTGTTCTCGCCCCAGCCTTGGTCTGTACCAGCTTGAGCATCGGTGCTGCTGTCCTTACCTGGATCTCCTGGAAGGTGGACACTAATGCATTCGCACAGGGGCTGGGCAGGGGCTGGGCTCTGCCGGTCTGGCCAAAGTGCTACCTGGTCCTCCCTGGCCCAGGGTGGAGACTTGGGCACCTTCGGTGCTCTGATACCCAAACCTTCCTCTCTTGAAAGGACCCTCAGACTTCTCAGTCTCTAAAGGGAAGGACCAACCCTGAGCATCTTTCCTCATCCCGCCAAGTCTTGCCACGTGCCCATAGCAGAAGCCACACCTGTGAGGTGGAATGAGCCACACAGAGTCTTGAGGAGCAAGAACAGCCAGGTCAGCCTGGGGTGGAGGGGCCGGGGGTGCTGAGGTCTGACTTGGGAAGGGCAGGGGCAGGGGCAGGGCTGGGTCTCAGGTCAGTGTCAGGCCAGGGAGGCTGAGTCCCTGGGAGGCCAGCCCCTGTGACGCCGCTGCCTGTGATCTCCCGACTCTGGAGCAGCACGCTTTCTGCTGTGCTATCCAAAGGTGGCCCTCCAGGCCTCTGGGGTCTCTGTTAAGGGGCCCCCAGACTCCGCTACACCCACAGAACCCTGCAATAAATAGGGCAGAATCAGGGCC
Source organism: Macaca nemestrina (assembly GCF_043159975.1). NCBI lineage: Eukaryota > Metazoa > Chordata > Mammalia > Primates > Cercopithecidae > Macaca > Macaca nemestrina. The sequence goes on along the minus strand of NC_092125.1, from coordinate 229,508,738 downwards.
TGTCCAAGACAACATGTACTTTCTATCCCAGGGCCTGCAAAGACCAGAGACCCGAACTTCTCAGAGTGTAGCTCTCAACGGGCAAACATAGTCTACAGCCACAGAAATCAGAAGGGTGGTGACCTCTGGAGGCAGGACTAGCTGCAAAAGGGGCGCAAAACCACTTTTTAGAGTGATGGGAACTTTCCTTATCTTGAGTGGGTGCTGGTCACCTGGATGTATACATAGATCAGAACTTACTGGAGGGTACACTCACTGTGTTCTCAATTATACCTCGGTTTTTAAAAAAGGTCTTAGACCACATGCATCAGAATGAAATAAACCATCCTGGAAAACCTAAAATTTGAAAACCTCTGTTCTAGACACACTTAGATAATCCATAGGATAGTTATTCAATCTGCCATCTAAATGAGGACACTTTATTTTTTTTATTTTTATGATATTTTTATTTTTTTTATTATCATATTAGGTATTTCTCCTAACACTATCCCTCCCCCTTCCCCCCATCCCACAACAGGCCCCAGTGTGTGATGTTCCCCACCCTGTGTCCAAGTGTTGTCCAAATGAGGACACTTTATAGAGGGAAGGAGCTACTGAAAATAAATGAATATATATTTATTTATATATAAAATACATATTATATATAATATACACATTATATATTATATAATAAATATATATGATATATATTTATTTATATACAAAATGCATATTTTATATATACTATAATTAAATATGTAACATATATGTATTATATAATATAAACAGAATATATACTATTGTATAAATTTACAAAAATATATATTAAATTGGTACAAAAGTAATCATGATTTTGCCATTATTACTCTATTTTTTGTTTGTTTGCTTTGTTTTTAGGTGGAGTGTCACTCTTGTTGCCCAGGCTGGAGTGTGATGGTGCAGTCTCGGCTCACTGCAACCTCCGTCTCCTGGGTTGAAGTGATTCTCCTGCCTCAGCCTCCCAAGTAGCTGGGATTACAGGCTCCTGCCACCCCATCCAGCTAATTTTTTATATTTTTAGTGGAGATGGGTTTTTACCATTTTGGCCAGGCTGGTCTTGAACTCCTGACCTTAGGTGATCCACCTGCCTTGGCCTCCCAAAGTGTTGGGATTACAAGCATGAGTTACCATGCCTGGCCTGCCATAATTACTCTTGTACAAATGTAATATATTTATTATTCAATTAGATATATATTTATTATATTTAATAAATAAAACTATTTTATATATTTAATTAATTTATTATTTAATTAGATATATATTTAATTCATACATAACATATAACATTATATATAAATATATAGAGAGACTGGTAAATTCGTTTCAATGTATTGGTGAATCCAATTGAAATTTTTCTAAAGGAGTTTCTTTCCAATAGAGTTCTAACATTTAAAAAATATTTTCTTAAAATTTCTATTCCCTTCTTCAAAGTTGCTTTTTTTTTTTCTCTTTTTTTGGTTAGTACACTAGAAATTGTTGACACCTTAAACTGACTCCTCTCTGTTAGACCGTAACCATTTTAATTAAGACAATTTTCTCTCTGCAGGTGCAGAGGTACCTGGTGAGCTCAAAGTAAATTCACTGTGTGTTTTTTTTTTTTTTCCTAACACTGAAAAGTGAAAATATTTCAGTCAAATGCATTTCCAGATGTTGGCTTTTTGGCTCCATTCAGATACCTTTACAAGAGAAAATTCATTAAATAAGTTGTCTGTTTTGGAGTTGTTTCTCTATAAGTTTCTCTTCAATATTTCTCAAATTTTAGATTACAGCAAACTTGTATATCTTTTAATTTTGTCTCATTTTGGTACCGTTTATAAATGAGTTTAATTAAAACTAGGGCTTCATTAAAAGATGACTTCCACACGTTGAGATATTCTGAAGCAAAATTATATAATTTCAAAATTTAATCTTATATGCTGTCAGGACACTCATTGTTTAATTTATCTCATTCCTCCCTCACTTGTAAGTGGTATATTTAATGTCTTCCTGTTTGCAAGCTTTGTCTTCAACAATTGCAATTTTCTAGAAGCTTTAAAAACTGAAGTTTGAGGCCAGGCAAGATGGCTCATGCCTGTACTCCTAGCACTTTGGGAGGCAAAGCAGGAGGATCATTTGAGCCCAGGAGTTTGAGATCAGCCTGGGCAACAGACTATGACTCTGTCTCTACAAAAAATACAAAAATTAATTGGAACATACCTGTAGTTCCAGCTACGTAGGAGGCTGAAGTGGAAGGTTTGATTGGACCCAGGAGGTTGAGGCTGCAGTGAACCGTGACTGTGCCACTGCACTCCACCCTGAGTGGCAGAAAAAGACCCTGTCTAAAAAAAAAACAAAAAAAAAGAAACTGAAGTTTATTGTTGTCATTGCTCTATCATTGAATTCATTAAACTATTTGGTGCAACCAAAATTTAGAAGATTCGTTTACGAAAAGCCTCACTGCAGTGTAGGACCCTAACTTACAAGGCAGCTTTCTATGGGCTCGGTTTGTACAATCTCCCTCATCATGGGCACAGGGAGAGGGCATAGCCGCACACTGAGATCTTTTTAAAATTAAAAATCAACTTTGTGGCCAGGTGCGGCGGTTCACACCTATAATCCCAGCACTTTGGGAGGCCAAGGCGGGCAGATCCCGTGAGGTCAGGAGTTCGACACCAGCCTGGCCAACATGGTGAAACCCTGTCTCTACTAAAAATACAAAAATTAGCCAGGTGTAGTGCACGCCTGTAATCCCAGCTACTTAGGAAGCTGACACAGGAGAATCACTTGAACCCAGGAGGCGGAAGTTGCAGTGAGATGAGATTGCGCCACTGCACTCCAGCCTAGGGGACAAGAGTAAAACTCTGTCTCAAAAAAAAAAAAAAAAAAAGACAAAATCAGCTTTGTCACAAAGTATTGTAATTCAGCTACTCCAACTGTATGCATATAAATATTTGTAAGTTTGTGCAACTACAACTTATATTGTTTGATTGTTAGATTATCTCAACTGGTTGGACACAAGTTTGAATGAAGGTGTCCTGCAATCCATTCGTGGTTCCTATTTGCTCCATAGGTATCTTCATATAATAAGAATATCACTTCTACCCAGAAACTGTTATCCAGTATGTCCACATGTGACCACCACAATGAAACAAGGAATTTTGTATTCAGTGTGGAGCCTTTTGTTGTTTGTTTGAGGCGGAGTTTTGCTCTTGTCGCCCAGGCTGGAGTGCAATGGCGTGATCTTGGCTCACTGCAACCTCCGCCTCCCACATCCAAGCAATTCTCCTGCCTCAGCCTCCCGAGTAGCTGGGATTACAGGTGCCCACCACCATGCCCAGCTAATTTTTGTATTTTCAGTAGAGACGGGGTTTCACCATGTTGGTCAGGCTGGTCTCAAATTCCTGACTTCAGGTGATTCTGCCTGCCTCAGCCTCCCAAAGTGCTGGGATTACAGGCATGAGCCACTTCTCCTGGCCTCAGTGTGGAACCTTTCCACTGAATTTGCAGTAGTCCTCATTAGAGTCTCAAATGTCTCCCCTTAGAATGAAATTCTTTTTTTTTTTTTTTTTTTTTTGAGACAGATTCTCACTCTATTGCCCAGCCTGGAGTGCAACGGCCTAATCTCAGCTCACTGCAAACTCTGCCTCCCAGGTTCAAGTAATTCTCATGCCTCAGCCTCCCAAGTAGCTGGGACTACAGGCGTGCACCACCACACCCAGCTAACGTTTGCATTTTTAGTAGAGACGGGGTTTCACCATGTTGGCCAGGCTGGTCTTGAACTCCTGACCTGGGGTGATCTGCTTCCTCGGGTGATCTGCCTTCCTCAGCCTCCCAAAATCCTGGAATTGCAGGTCAGAATGAAATTCTGAAAGTTGCTTTTTTAGTTCACAAATGGGATTGAAAAACATGGGCCCATTGCTGGAATTCAGTGACTTCCTACATGAAGTATCAGATGGTGTCATTTGAAACTGGCTTCAGTGACCGTTTGCTGAGTTTTTCTTCTGCTGGTGGTGCTGGCACATGAACAGTTAACTGCTTGACTTTACAGACCTGCACAGGGAAGCTTGGCTGCCAAGTGTGAGCTGAGTGTAGAAGAGCAGCGTTTGATCTCAATGAAAACCCATGCTCTGACCTTCTGGTGCCACAGGCTGCATACCCTTGTCTTCAACAAAGCCTTCGACCACCGTCTTTGGAAGTAGATGCGGCCGTTTCTTTAGCAGATGATGATCCTTTGGCTTTTCCGAGGTCAGAACAATGCCAATACGTATTTTGTGCAAGCTGCAGCTTCATCATCAATATGAATGGCCAATGGAAATTCTGTGCTTTTTCATTAAACATGTACTTCCATTATTTTAGCTCATTGCTATTAAACGGGTTTATTACAAAATTGTAAAGGCATTAGCAAGCGAGAAAATAAATAACTTACTGTATGTTCATCCCACAAAACAGCGATGATCACCTGTAGCCAGAGTGCGTGGCAGCTCCCTGTCTGTGTTTAGGGTCACCCAGCCTCTATTTCTTCATTGCATTTCACACGTTTGCCCTGTAATGTCCCACGGATCCCACGACTGGCATCTGGTGGCTTTGACATCTTTCGGGTGTGGCATGGGCCACAGCACAGTTGTCCACCAAATGTTGGCCACGGTGGGCGGGGGCAGTAACGTGGGACATTTCTGCCCTCTTGCTTGGGGCCAGAAGGAGGTAGTTCTCCCTGGATTGATGCCTGAGCAGCTTCCTCTGTGGTGCCCAGGTATAGTCCTGGATAGGGAGGGGTGGCTGTTGGGTCTGGAAAGAGCTGAAAACAAGCTTAACTGGTCCTTGCCAGTGGTCTCGAACCACAGGTTAAATTAAAAACCGCTCGCTGTACCTGTCTCACTCACTAGTGGGCAAGATCATTGCCGAAGCTGGGGATCAAGGTGGAGTCTACCAGACCATGTCCTGCTTAAATTAATATGAGTATTCACAAAATAAACTTGTTTAGAAAATGAAAAATCTGACACACATGCCAAACTGACCAGGTGCCGGGGCAACACGTCACCAGATGATGGTCACCCTACAGGGATGACTGACTAACACTGCCCAGGGGTGTCCCAACTTCCATGAGCCCCAGGAACAAAGAGCTGACACCCCCACTTCATCCAGCTGCTCCAGGCGGGGTAGCTGACCCAGCACCACCTGGGGGCTGCCGCAACTGCTCTTACAAGCGATCTTCAGCCTGGGCCTCAACAGACACGTCTGAACCCTTACCAGATCCACTGAGTTAGAATCTGTCGTGGCAGGAACTCACGAGTATGTATTCCAACAAGATTTCCAGGTGAGTCCCAGGCAGGTGAGCAGCAAACCAGTGCTTCCCGACTCCAAAGCGGACTCTGCTTCCACCGGCCCTGTTCCAAGGGACACACATATGCGGTCACCTGGTTTGCTTTCCTCCCCACCCCTTCTCCCCAGCTTTGCCCCCACACCCCCTATTTCTACAGAGACCATAGCTGTAATGGCTCCTCCAGATTCTGTGAGTGGCCCTGGCCCATGCATCCTGCAGGAGAGCCTTTCAGCCCGGTCCTGGCAGAGATGCCCTCCCACAGTGCCTTTGCCCAGGGAGCCAGGCTGGACGCCATGAGTGAGCATCCTTCTGTCACTCTCACTTGCATGAATGCTGGGTGGTGGGAAAAGACAGGGAAAGGGAGTGAATGTCCATGAGAACCAATTACTCACAGTGCTGCGAGTTTCATGTCCACCATCACAGCAAATTCTCACCACATCCCTGCGACAAGGTGCACCCACAAGGCAGAAAACCAAGCCAATCTCCCTTAAAAAAAAAAAAAAAAAAAAGACAGAGAAAATCCACCTGCCAGAGTGCCTGGTGGTCCGGGGTGCAGCCGGTCCCTGATAGGGGCCAAACCTCCTTGAACCCAAACCCCATAGCCGCGGCTCTCCCTGTCACTTGCCTTCTCTCTGTGGGATCTTCCCTCTTCTCATCCTCTGCGTGGGCTGGCGAGATTGACATAGGCGGGCCCGGATTGCCATCTGCTCCCTGTGCCAGCTTTTCTCCGTTTAACCCCAAATCACAGGGATTTGACAGAATAGAGTTCATTTTCTGCTTGTGTCTGGTCCTGTCTAGGAGTTACTGTTCCAGGGTTTTCCAAGACATTGATCCATGGGCCCACACTCTTTCCATGTGTGGCTCTTCCCAAGATCACCCAGAGGGCCATCTCCATCCCTGCCACCGAAACAGGAAAGCCCATGGGGGCATCCTCTGAGAGGGTTTGGTTGGCCAGGCCTGGAGGTGGAACCCATTGCTTCTGCCCAGTGTCCAGCCGCCGGCAGATGCATGGCCACGGCTTATGGGAAGGGGGAGCAGGAAATCAGGAGGAAGGGGACGAGGGTCACCGCACCCTTAGAAGCATCCCCCACTGTTCTCATCCCCAAGGTCGGTATCACAGCCAGAGAGGGACTCTGACAGGCCCTGCTTTGGTGACACCTCCTCCCTGCTGCAGGGGAGGGGTGGCTGTGAAGGAGATTCCCTGTGCACTGGTTACCGACCTGTCTGAGTGTGGTGAGACAGACATTCGCACAGACTACATGAAGCAGCTCAACGCCTCATATATGGGCAGCAAGAGGCAGCAGAGCTGAGAGTTCATGGCAAGCTGGTTCCCCAAGGCTCAGGAAAGCTGCCCAGCCTGGCAGGAGCCTTGTTGCTCTGGCCCCACCTGCACCTCAGCTGAAGGACCCTGGAAAGTAGCCCTTCCTGGGTTTCATACCTTGGGGCCACAGGCCCCACTGAGCTAAAGGACATCTGTTTCTGGGGGGCGGTGGGGCTGGAATAGAGCCTGGGCTATTCCGGCCAGTTCCTCCCTAACTCAGGGTGTTACTTTCTGGCACATTCTACAGGAGAGAACTACAAGTGAGAAATTGGGGAGGCTTCCCTGTGAGCCAGCCTGCAGCTGCCAGGGTGAAATGGGGCAGCTAATGGACACTCGCAGGAACCCACAGAGTGGGAGGCCATGGCTCTCGCAGGGAGGGACGCTGTACAAACACCATGCTTACCCGGGCAGGTAACATGCCCCCAATCCTAACCCCCAACTCCCACGCCGTTTCTTGCAAATTGAAACCCAGAGGCCATCACTAACTCAGCCCAGGCCACTCAGCTGCTATGTTCAGAGTGGAGGCTGGAACCTGGATGTGTCTGACTCCAGAACCCACGTCCGGGTGAACACCGGGTGCCACCTGCATTTGCCTTCACGTGGCTCACTCTGAGGTGGCTCCAGGCCTGCACTGGGCAGCAGAGACTGGGGACTGGGGTATCTTTAAAGCTTTACAGCCCTTGGTCCTCTGCAGTAAGTGGCATCTCCACAGCCTGTCTCATGCCTCCCAAGGAGTGATAGACAAGTCTGGGCTGCCGCTCCATCCAGGCTCTCTCCTGCTCTCGCAGAGCACCCAGTTCCCCTGGAGAGGAAGGCTCTGGGCTTGAAATATCTCTGTGGCCTCCAGGGGAAGGCCATGTCCCCACATCTACAGGGAGCAGCCGCCAACGCGGTATTAACTCTCACTTACAACCAAAAATAAATCAATACCTCCCTGAGGCACATCACACACAGACACGCGGCAAGAGGATGCGGGGCAATTTGTCCAAATTATAAACAGGAAGGCTTTTCAGAGGATCTATCACAATTAATGCCGATGCCTTAATTCCAAAGGTTCTCTGACAGGAGGAGCTGCAAACCCGGAGCAAACCTGCGCCTCCCTCCGCTCAACGGTGATTGGGTCTGTAAAGAGCTAATGAATGACACTGTCTTTCGAGAGCCACCTGTATCTATTCCCCAATTATACTTTTATGGAGCACCTACTGTGGCCTGTGGAGCTGAGCATGCGGTCAGTGTCTCCTGGGCCTGCCCAGGTGGATCCAAGAGGGAACAGAAGGACAGGACCTGACCCCAAGGAGCTGGGATCAAGCAGCTTCTGGGGTTTTCCACCAATGGGCCCCTGCTGCCCTGAAGCCATGTTTGCAGCCTGGGCAGATTCCATTCTTTCATTCGGTCAAGGTTCCCTTGACCCTTGTGTTCTAGGCACTGTGCTTCTTGGTGAATGTCTTGAAGTCTAAATGAGACTTCAGACTTGCCACTCATGCAGAGGGAACACGACAGATAATTATTACATGAAGTGCAGAGAACATGCTGAGACCTGTGCAGGGCTTGGGGGGGGGTTCCTTAACCTGGCCAAGAGGTGGCTGGCCAGGGAGAGATTCCTGGAGCAAGAGACGGCACACCTGTGCTGAGGCAGCCGGAAGCTGGGGCCAGGCAGAGGGCTGGGTGTAGGCAAGTGGAAGCTACAGGTTCTATGCTGCTGGGGCACAGAGGAGGAGGTGGAAGGTGGAAGGGGGCAGGTGGGCGAGGTGAGCCCTGGGGCCTGGGGATGGCAGTCCCAGCATGCATCACCAAGGTGGGCAATGTTTGCTGAGTGTGAAGACCACGGTCCTGTAGATGCAAGGACAATGCAGCATGTGGGTCCCGCCCTGCCCTATGGAAGGAAGTGTCCAGAAGAGACAAAACAGACATAAGCACAGCAACCCAGCTCCTTGATGTGGGCAACTTGCGGTACGTGCCGTTGTGGTCAGGAGCCAGTGTGGGCAGGCACACTAGAGCTGATCGTTGGGTGTTCAGGAATTTTGTGAACAGGTTGTTACACAGATAGTGGCTTAAATTGGCCCAGCTGGGAGCATTTACACCATGAAGATTGGCAGAGACTCTCTATCAGAATTTTTTCTTTTCTGTGAGTAAGCTTGCAGTGCACAAGACAAAGAAGGGCAGGCCAGCTGCGGAGTGCAGCAGCCAGACACAGTTTGCTCAACAAGTCTCAGGGTGAGGGCAGGGGATGGACAGGGCACAGGACTTGGAAAGGCTGGCCTGGACAGCTCCTGGGGGAGCAGCAGCCTCCACCTCACCTTTGCCAGCAGCCCTAGGTGCAGGGCTGCAGGGACCCAGGTACAGCCAAACTGCAGGCTGCTGGGGGTGCAGCAGCAGCCCATTCGGCCAGGATGCAGCCGGGAGCAGCTCCATCTGGGGCTTCCTCTGTGGGAACAGAGGGCGAGTGAGCCCACGGAGGAGCCCAGGGCTGTGCTGGGGGGACAGCTGAGCTCTGACAGGTGTCTCAACTACAAATGTAAAGCCCAGACCTTCTCACCATCCACAAAGACGTAAAAACAGTCCAAAACTGACCGAAAAACAGACAAACAGAGCAGCTCTTTGTCTCCAACCTCTAAGCACAGAGTTTGAGATGTTCCAGTGCAGGGGACTGGCCGGCTGTCCCAAGCCAGGAGACTCTTGGCATGGGCGCTACAGAAACAAGTTACCCATGGCCAGAATCAGTCCCCAGCCAATGGCAGGGGCTTCCTCATCTTCTGAGCAACAGGCTCCTGGGGATCCCTCAGAGCCTCCTTCCTGAGATTCCCAGCATCCGGAAGGGTTTTCTTTATTGTGCCCCTTTAAATGAAAATCTCTCCATTTTGTGGAATTGTCAGCTGCCGGAGGAAATACAGCTGTTCATCGGCTTAATCATTTACATATGACACTTTAATATGGGTGGTGACGTGCAAAGGAGGAAAAGTCGCCCCACTTCAGCGCAGACGGATCACTGGAATCACTACCCCGCATGACTTTTAATTTGAGGGTTTCATGTACCAGGCCTGCTCTGCATTGATAAATAGCAAAGGCAGAGAACAAGGGCCGCAGGCGTGGGGGTGAGGCCTTCCAAAGGGACCAGTGGCAGCAGCCTCTGCAGGAGCTGAGCCTGTACTACAGGGTGAGAGCCAGTGTGGACAACATCCCTGTAACAGCAAGGACCCGCTGTCTCCTCCGACTCATGCATGGGCATTCGGAGTTTGCCACCAGGCTGCCCAGGGCTGCTGCTGGAGGCCCTGCTCACCAGTGGAGCGAGGCAGAATGAGAGGTGGTGACAAGTCCCTATCCCCAGGCAGATAGCAAACCAGAGGATGGGAGCCTGATGTCCGGCATCAGATGTAGACTCTGCTTCCTTTTCCTGTGTTAGTTACTAGCTGTGTGACCCAGGTAGAGTGGCTGGATTTAGCAGATAAAGAGACAGATACCCAGTTCCATCTGAATCGCAGATCAATGAGCATGTGTTAGCGTAAGTATAGCCCTTGCTATATTTGAGGTACACTTAAGCGTAAGTTTATATTTATTCCCCTCTGCCACCCCTGACACTTGCTCTCCAGGACTCCCCCCCCACAGTCCTCTGCTCTCAGATCCGTGCAGCTCCTCCAGGTCACTCACTTAGCCCAGGCAGGAATGATGGGTACTAGATAGGTTCTAGACTTCCTGTCTAGGTAAAAAGGGCAGACTAGACCTTGGAATCTAGAACCCATTATTCTGAGTTTCTGGACAGATTAGGAGACGGGTACCATTCATTCATTCATCTGAAATTTAAATGACACGGGGCATCCTGTATTTCATCTTGCAGCGCTGAGACCCAGGCAGGTCTTAACTTCTCACAGCCTGAGTTTGCTCATCCTTAAAATGAGGAACAATATCCACCCTGGAGGTAAGATGATTCCGGATAAGCAGCACGAGCACACGGCCCAGCACAGACCTTCCTCCTCTTGAGGTGAGCAAGCGTTGCTTGTCCTTTCCAGCCTCCCCAGATACACAGGAACCAACCAGAAAGTCCTGCCAGACAGCACCGCCCAGGGCCAGGTGCAGGATAGCGATGGGTGGTGTCCGTTTGCTAAGGCCATGGGGCAGGCTGACCAGGACGCTGCTTTGGGAAGAAGGAGAAGGGCTAGATGTGAGCCATGCAGCAAAAATACAGGTTCTGAAAGAAAGGCCGGCAAGGAACAGTCTAAAGTCTGAATCTGGAGAAGAAAAGGCTGCTCGTGGCCAGGATGGGAGTGGAGGAAGGGAGCTACATTTGCGATGGATTTGCTTTGGGATGTGGAGTGGGGAGGAAATGAGGAAAGCAAGGCCCTGGGGGAGGAGGAGGGGCCTTCCAGGCAGAAAGGCAGCCTGGGTTGAGTGGGTGCCGTGGGGGAGCTGCACAGAGCTGAGTGCAGAGAACTGTGTCGAGGAGTCCCGGGGCGGCTAGTGTTAGGGGTGGAGGAGGGGCCAGGCCAGGCTGCCTGGCCAAAAATGATGTGGGGTTCACCCCATGGGAAGGAGTCACCCTGGAGTCACAGGAGGCTGGGGATGGGCTGCCTTGTGGATGCTGCAGCTGGCAGAGTTCTCAGATGGCCCTGTGGGCACGTCCACCCTCACATAAGGTTGGATCTGTGATTTGCTCCACGCCAATAGCCTATGGCAAAGGGGCAGGACTTTTGTAAGCCTCATTAAAGTCCCTAATCAGCTGATGTTGAGTTCCTCCAAAAGGCTGTTCCCCTGGGTGGGCCTGCTCTAATCAGGTGAGGGCCCTTCTGAGCCAGAGCCCCAGACTCTCTCTTCTGCTGGCCTTGAGGAAGGAAGTCACCATGACCTCCACAGCTGCAAGGAACTTGATTCTGCCAGCAACCCTTGGAGCTTGGAAGAGGACCCTGAGCTCAGATAAGACCTCAGCCCCTGCTGACACCTTGATGGACTCTGTGAGACTCACTCGAAGGACCCAGCCTGGCTCCTGACCCCCAGCAACTGTGAGATAATGAATGGGTGTGGCTTAAGCCTCTAAATCTGCAGTGATTTCCTTCACACCATAGACAGCTGGCTCAGACACCCAGTGCCCTGTCCCTGCAGGAGCTCGGGGGGCCCATCCCACGGCTGTGCTGTGCAGGGACGTCCTGTCTAGGTAAAAGGTCAGAATAGACCTTGGAATCTATAACTCATTATTCTGAGTTTCTGAACAGATTAGGAGATGGGTATCATTCATTCATTCATTCATTGCAACACATTTTCTGCAAGGCACATGTTGAAGCAAAAGCAGAGTTGGCACCTGCCCACAGGAGCTGACACGCAGGTGGACAAGGTCAGACATTCACATGTTGACATGCGTCAGCCGGACTATGCTGCCAAACTGAGGCTTTTGGTGCAGGGAGACCACTTGGTGGTGGTGTTGGGGGCGGGGTTTAGACCGGGCTGGGAAGTGGAGGGCACCTTTCTGGAAACACAAACTGGTTCCGAAACATCAGTGTTACCTCCGGGTCCTCGTAAGCTTTGTAACCCACACAGATCCAAACTCAGGACCTAGGTTTGGTGTGCTGGCTCGGAAGGCACAGATGTGCACCTGCCCTCAGCACAACCCAGGTGTGGCCAGGTCTGGGCCCGGACTTCCGAGCTCTCCCCCAGCCTGGACCAGGTGCACCCTTGGTGGTGTGGCTTCCAGAGCCTTCCCAAAGGTCTTCTCTCACTTCGGCTCCCATGTGGGAGTTGGAGGCCCCACCCAGTACGGTGGTTCTTCTCACTGTGGGCTCAGATGAGAAAGGAAAGGAAAGTGGAAGAGAATCAAGAAAGCAAATTAGGGTGTGGAAGCGATTATCTTTCCTTCTGATTTAAAGGGGCTGCAGGGCTGACTTGCTCGGCTGGCCGCAGTGCCAGAGTCTGTTTTGTTTGTTTGTTTGTTTGTTTTTTAACAACACTGCAGACTGAGCTGGGGCCATGAGATGCCTCTGAGGTCCCTTACCCAGAGCTGTGGCCACACCCTCATCCTCTGTCCCAGAGAAGGACCCAGCGTCCATCTGGGGAAGTGGAAAAGTTCTCCTGCCGTCCTGAGTTTTGCTCCTAAACAAGGTGCTGCTCTTTCTTGCTCCCTGCACAGCAGGAAATTTGCATTTTTAATGCTCAGTGCGCATGTATTGACTGAAATTACACCGATTTGCATTTTTGAGGTGGTCAACCAGTGCGGCTGACTTTCTAACTCACATTTGACAGGAAACTCAAAGCCATAACAATTAACAGCAAAGGACCCGGAACATGAAAGCGGTTGCTCAGCTACCCTCGGTTCTCGAGCCCTTCTTGGGGTGGGAGAGTGGAGGACAGCCAGCACAGTCAGACCCAGCCAAGCAGGTCAGCGCCTGGGGCCTGCAGCGGATGCTGGGCCTGCGGGACCCCAGGGTTACCCCTCCAGGGTGGAAGGGTCTACTCAGAGCTAGGCAAACGGCAAAGTTTAGGGGACCCGGTCTCATGCAGGTGACCATTACCTGCACTTCTGACACAGACTGCAAGCTTGGGGGATTTCCCCAAACTCCTGAGGTTTCCTAACTTGCTAGAAAGACTCGGTGTCCACTGAAAGCTGTTCTACTCATAGCCATGGTTTATCACAGGAAAGGACACAGACCCTGTCAACCCAAGGAGGAGACGGTGCTGGGGCTGGGGACTCCAGACCTGAGGCTGCCGGTGTCTTCTCCCTGTGGAGTCAGGATGTGTCACGTTCTTGGCATCGAGGTGTGACAAGAGGCACGGTGCACCGCCAAGCCGGTGAGCTCCCCTGAGCCCCAGTGTCTGGGGCTTTGTCGGGGCTCCATTCCCTGTGCACGATTGATTGATTGAGCCACAGGGTTAGTCCTTCTGGCACGGCCAACCCCACCTGAAGATCTGGCGCAGTCACAGTCTCAACAAAGCTCCTCCCAGAAGCCGACGACAAGGGCAGACCTCTCTGCAGGCCAGGCCACATTCTTTACTACACGGGGTGCTCCACTGGACCCCCCACTCCCGAGGCCAGACCATATCTTTGGAGCTGTCTCTCACCACCCAGGCTAGGAGGCGGTTGGGGCAATCCAAGAAAGAGCTTTGTGCGGTCGGAGTGGGGCTCTGGGCTGGGGATCACGGGATCACAACTGGTGCTGGACCATGGGAAGAACAAAAACTCCTGAACCAGGACGGGAGGTGGAGCCAGTTGCGCTGGGCATAGCCTTAGACTGTGCTGCTGACTGCACACTGGCCTTGGCTCTCGCTGACTTTTCAGACGTCCACGGCCCTGGGCTGGCCCCTCCTCACCCATCAAGCCTCTGCTCAGAGGTCACCCCCTCCAACCCAGTAAAGATTTTAAAGTGTCCACATGCACCCTCCTCTTCTGCTTGCTCTCCAGCTCATGACCCTGTTTTCTTTCATCCACAGATTTATTGGGGGGGGGGTCAGGGGATGAGGTATTTGTGTCCTATGACTGCTGTGCCAAATTGGTGTCTCCATAAACTTAGAGACTCAACGTGGCACAAATGTATTATCTTACATTTTTAGAGGCCAGAAGTCCCAGAATCAGGGTGTCGGCAGCACTGGCTCTTGGAGGCTCCAGGGCAGCCTCCTTCTCTTTACCTTTCCCAGCTGCCGGAGGCCGCCTGCAATCCTTGGCCCATGGCTGCCTCCTCCGTCTTCAAAGCCAACAGCACAGCATCTTTCCATCTCTCTCTTACCTCTGCTTCCTCCTTCCATCTCCCCCTCTGACTCTGGCCCTCCCGTCTGCCTCTTACAAAGACCTCTGTGATGGCACCACTCCCCGCAACCCTGACTATTCCAGGATAAATTCCCACCTCAAAATCCTTACACTAATCCCACCCAAAAAGGCCCCCTGTGAGGTTCTGGGATGAGGACGAGGACATCTTTGGGGGACATTTTTATGCTGCCACAGGAGGAGATGATCTCTGTATGATCCGTAGCTATGCCAAACCCTACAGTGCCTGCACTACAACTGAGTGTCTACATGCCTGTTCTCACACCAGACCAGACGTTTCCTGAAGGCAGGGACTCGCTCATGCTGTGCCTTGGTTCCTAAGTGCCCGGCATGCAGCCCACGGCCCACAGCACACGGCCCACGGCCCACAGCACACGGCCCACGGCCCACAGCCCACAGCACACAGCACACGGCCCACGGCCCACAGCACACGGCCCACGGCCCACAGCCCATGGCCCACGGCCCACAGCCCACGGCCCACGGCCCACAGCACATGGCCCACAGCCCACAGCCCACAGCCCACAGCACACAGCACACAGCACACAGCACACAGCAGGGGGTTCATCCTGATGCATGCAGTGAAGTAGTGGATTAATTCAGCAGAGGGAGTTCACAGGGTGCGTGCTGCCTGCCTGACCTTGAGAACGGTTCAGAGGGCAGGTGGGCTCGGGCCCTGGGTGCCCAGTGCAGCAGCGGGTACAGAAGCCTCCACATAGGAGCCCGCGTTGGGGGCCAGCACTTCGCTTGTCGGAGGCTGGACCCGCCAACTTCAGTGCTGAGCAGTGCAGGCCAAGGAGTCCCGTCTGTCAAAGAAACCCGTGGTGGATGGTAGCTGAAGCGATAAGAACAGATGTTATTCAGGAACGATTACAATAGAAAGAGACCTGGGTATAGAACCAGGATCAACTCCAAACACACCACGGGCAGTGAGGATTCGCAGCCAACGGGCAGGGCGGGGTCCAAAGTGACTAAGAGGAAACATCGGGGGCCGGGGAGTTCAGACTGGAGCCACCTAACAGAATTCTTGATGAAGGTCGGCTGGGGTGGTCAGACTTCCCTGGGGGATGGTGGGGTATGAGGAACCTAATTAGATATTGGAGGTGGGGGTTTCAGGCCAAAATGACTTAGCAGGGCTCTTGGTAAAACTGGATTTCATAGGGAAGTGTGGGCATGGGCCTTGCTGGAGGCGGGGGTCAGGAGCCTGCCTCAAGTTTGCACAAGTGAGGAATCTCTGTCATGTCGAAGTCCTGTTTGGAGTGGGAGGCTGCAGGAAGCCAGCAGTGCAGCCATGGAGCTGGTTCCCCGCCTCTGTCCCCGCAGAGCTCTGTCTTCTCCCCAGCTCTCCTCCAACATGGATGCTGTCCCAGCCAGGAACCTGCGAACCGCAAAGAACAACCACCGGCAACTTCCGATGCCAGCCACGGGTACCCGGGACCCTGGGAGATGCTCAGGCCTTGGGGACACCCAGCCCCTGGCTGCTTCCTCACAGCAGGACTTGAGTGCCGCTACATTCAGGCAGCACTGGAGGTTTGGGGGTGCCACCCCGTCCAATCCCACCAGCCTCCCTTCAGTTCCAGAAGGTGTGGCTTCATTGCTCATCACTCACCCACGTGACCTGTGCTGGGAGGAACCGTGGACATCAGTGGATGAGCTTGTGTTAGCTAAAAATAAACAACTGTTATCATCTGCTTCCTGCGGCCGAGTCCTCCCACCGGGAAACCCCGTCTCTCTGCATCCTTGGTCTCTTCTTGCATGGAAGGTGGGCCTGCTTTGCTTCTGAGTGAGTCAGACATCCTGAGCTATTGTGTTTTGCCTTTAATTTGTTTTTAAAAGTCTCCAGAGCCCAAAATAGCACAATCTTCTTCAGGCACATAAAGGCAATTTACGGGAACCTGCCTATCTCTACAGTACTGACTTCAGAAAGGCCAAACCTCGTGAGATCCTGTCTGCAAGCCTGGGCCATTCCTCCGTGTTCGGACCTGCAACAGAGCCACTGCTGTCAATCCCCAGCGTTCAAGACGAAAGGAAGCCCTTCCCCAAGAAGCGGAATGCGTCCTGTTGCTCACAAATACTGAACAACACACTGGGGCTTCTGCACTGGGTGGAGTTAGACAGACTTTATAGGGGTTAACTGGTCATTTGCACAAGACTGGATGCCAGGAGGGTCAGTGACCTGACAGTTGGCATATTGCAGGCTGTCTTCCCAGCCTGGCGAGTGCCTTAGGTTTGCTCACTGGGGAAATGAGTTTGCAGGACTGGGTTGCAGCACAGCACAGTGATCACGTGCGCATGCCGTGTGACCTCAGGCTAGTGTCTAGGCTTCTCTGTGCCCTCATGCCTCAACCTAGTATTCACTAACTGAAAACAGCAGTGGGACCAGGCAGTCTCCAGAGGACATGTGTAATCCCAAACCGTGATTCTTTTACGTATGTCTTTTCAGTATGTCTACGTCTTTCCTCTTACGTAGTTCCTGTTTTCATATGACTGGGTGACCCCACAGCAGAGTTGAGGCTCAACAGTGTTAATGAAATAAATGAATTAATATGTCAGCTAATAAATAAATAATATGAAGAACAAAGACACCCTGCTGCTTCTTGACCTTTGAAGGTGACACCAGTGCACAGTCCTTATCCAACATCTTCCCTTGGTTTAACCACCTTCTTGTTCTCAGCCAGGTAACCTCAAACGCAGTCAAGGGTCTGCTCTTGAGTAAAATTCCCTTTTTTTCTTTTCTTTTTCTGTTTTGGAGACAGAGTCTCACTCTGTTGCCCAGGCTGGAGTGCAGTGTCTCGATCTTGGCTCACTGCACCCTCCACCTCCCAGGTTCAATTGATTCTCCTGCCTCAGCCTCCCGAGTAGCTGGGACTACAGGCGAGCACCACCATGCTCTGCTAAATTTTGTATTTTTAGTAGAGACATGTTGGCCAGGCTGGTCTCGAATTCCCGACCTCAAGTGATCCACTGGCTTCAGCCTCCCAAAGTGCTGGGATTACAGGCGTGAACCACTATACAATTCTTGTATGTAATATGTTTCCAGAATGAACTTGCCACTTACGATATTTAACTACAATTTAAAAAGCTGTCTACTCATTGGGGGTCTCCCTAGAAGTCACTCTACGTTTTCCATTAATTTGTCAGAGGGTTTTATGATGACACAGATGAATGAGTTTACCAGGTGAACTGGGAGCCTCGCCTGCAGGACGAAGAGGGACTTCAGCCTCAGCTGGAATGAACTGTGCCACCCACCTGTGCATGCACCCATCCATTCACCTTCTCACACACCCATCCATCTGCTCCATACTAAGGACTCAGCACCTTTGGTGAGCCAGGCAGCGTGTGACTTCCCTGTCATCTCTGCTCTGACCCCAGAAACACCCAACAGAAGGGACAGGGCTTCCTTGACAAGTGTGGACATTGCCTTGTTCTCAAACACCGAAGTATACGCTGAGGCTGCATCACCCCTCGCTGAGGTGGGAGAGGCTTCCCAGGCAGCCCCTGGGCGTCTGCAAGGACCAGGCACTGAGATGGCCAGAGGCAAGGCCTGCCCTGCCGGAACGAGGGTCCAGTGGGAGAAACAGAAAAAGAAAGAGGAGGAGGAAAAGAAAGATGATGCCGGAGGGGGAGGAGGAGACCCTGCCACGGGCTGTGGCACTGGAGGGGGATCCAGCTGATCGAAACAGGGAAGTTGGGAAACTTCTCAGGAGAGGTGACACTCACAGGAGTCCTAAAGGACTAGGGCAGATTGACCAAGGGACATGAGTGCAAGGAGGAGCTGTCCAAGAGGAAGCACTGGCCGATGCAGGGGCCTACTGGTGAGTGAGGTGGACAGAGGGCTTTGGGGACGAGCACATGAGGCAATGGCAGGGCTGAGGGAGGAGTGGGCAGAGCAATGGTGAGTGCCAAGGAGCACGCACGGAGGAAAGAGGGGCCAGGCCCTGGAGAGCCTCCAGTGCTGTGCGGAGGATCTGTGTCCTATCAGAGCAACAGGGAGCCCTTGCTGTATTTCAAGCCAGGGAGTGGCATCCCCACGGCGGGGACCACCATCACTGTCACTTACTAAAAACTTGTTCTGTGCCCGATGCTGCTTCCAGGGCAGGGCCTGTGACGACTGGGCTAACAGAACCACGAGAGGTGGAAATTATCATTAACCCCATTTTATGGAAGTGGAAATTGAAGCACAGAGCAGTTAAGTAACTTGCCTGAGGACGTGCAGCTGGAATTTTGGATACAAAGCTCAGGTTTGAGCCCAAGCCACCTGGTAGAACCTGTGGCTTAGCCGTTTTGCCCTGCGGCAGCACAGAGCAGCCGGTGTGCCTGTGACCTTTGATCCTGCAGCTCTTGAGAAGAGGGTGACCATGGGAGGGCGTTGCAGAGAGTCTCAGAAGCTTGGACACCCGAGGCGCCGCTTCCTGGAGTGTTTTGGGACCTCGCCTCTGACCTCAGTGTCTGGACCCCACTCAACAGACACATTCATTCTCAGGAAAGCCCTTGTCTGGTTAATCATGCTGAGTAGAAATCAGAGGGTTTTTTCTTTTTTTTTTTTTTTTTCGTCAAGGGTCTGAAAGCTCCATTTTCAAAGGGTGCCTCTCACTGAACAAATGAATAGCCATCTCCTTATAAAGCATTCTGCTTTGAAATTCTGGGATGAAAAGGCCAGAGCACAAATGATTGCAGTGCTGGTAATAATGGTAACAATAATCATGATCATCATACTGTACCAGGATTTTATTTTTGAACTCAGGGGAGGGAGGGCTCATTTGTGCTCTCTGGCTTCGGGCTGAAAGCCTGAACTAGGCCCTTCCTAGAAGCAGGGATGCGATCAGGCTGAGAAAAGTTTCTGGTGCAGAAATAGGGCCTCGGGTGAAGCAGTGCGCTCACCTTGGGCTCTCCCCTCCCTTCCCTGGGACTTTTGAAAACCTGACAAAGGTGTTTTAGTCCCTGGCAGCAGCCGCTGGGACCACCGGGGACGAAAACGTGTTAAAATCCAGGACAAACATTCCGCAGCATCTCGGGGCCAGGCCACGTGTCTGTCCCGCACTGCAGCCTTGCGGGGTGGGAATGTCTGTTCTGCCCCAAATACAGGGAATCCCTCACCTTGGAGCAGGTCAGTGAGCGCCTCAGACAGTGGTGTGTGTGGAGACTCAGGAAGTGGCCCACACTGCAGTGGAGGAAAATGAGGGAAATGGATTTCTGTCCCCGCCCCAACAACCAGGCCAGTCCCCGCGCCACGTCCTTCTAATCCGCGCTGCGCTCCCTCGTCTGGCTGAAGGTCATCCTCCACTTCGTGCTGGGAGCACAGGAAGCTGCCAGGCAGGCTGCGCTGGGGGAGAGGTCACAAGATGCTCACATCAGCGGACCGGCCTTGTTGAGCTGCAGAAAAATAAGAGAAATCGCGGGAGAAAGTGAAAGGAACAGAGCCTTTGGAGCTGGAATGTGCTCTCCAGCCACGACACTTATTTTTGCAGGCTCTCTGTGGGAAATGGCCTTGAAAAGATGGCAGGACGGTGTCCCCTTCGTGCGTTTCAAGATTCAGTTCCCCGGGTGTTCTCCCTTCCCCTGTCCCGTGCAGGGTCGGGGTGGGGACGATCCTCCTGCAGGCCCTACAGCAAACGACTCGGGGTTTCCCAGGCGTTCAAGCATCAGAGGTGTCGAAATGAGGAGGAAGTGACAGGATGATTTAAGGAAGTTGGGCAACTCTTGTTAACAGGGTACTGTCAGGGGCAAACGGGGGAAGGTGAGTTTTCCGACTTCTCCACCCCAGTGAGAGGACACAGAGGAAACAGAGCCCACTTTGCCCTCTAAATACAAAGGAGCCCTCGGCTGAGTGAAGTGACCAGAGGCTATGGGAGGGTTTGGCTTAGAGAATTTTCTGGTAAACAGAGGATGAGGCAATGATTCCATCTTGGTTCACGACCTCACAGGAAACGCTTAAGAAACACCTCGCCTCCTGGTCTCCATTGGGAACCTCAGTGCAGGGAAGAGAAGGTGACCCTTACCTGCTGGGCAAGGCTCATGGGGTCAGCACTGTTGCTGTTCAGGACACAGACAGAGTGCAGGGAAGGAAGGACGGAGAACTGCCGGGATGTCTTGCTTTTTCAATTCTTGTTTGTTTCCCTTTGCAAACTTTAGGTGCACGTCATTTGATGAATGCCATGCCTGGGTTCATGACTCGCCAGCCATGCCTGGCCCACTTTTGCTAGTATTATTGTTACTTTTTGAGACAGAGTCTAGCTCTGTCGCCCAGGCTGGAGTGCAGTAGCACTCTGTCGGCACACTGCAGCTTCTGCCTCCCGGGTTCAAGTGATGATCCTGCCTCAGCCTCCTAAGTAGCTGGGATTACAGGCGTCTGCCACCATTCCTGGCTTGCTTATTTATTTATTTATTTATTTATTTATTTATTTATTTATTTATTTTGAGATGGAGTTTCACCCAGGCTGGAGTGCAGTGGTGTGATCTCAGCTCTCAGCTCACTGCAACCTCTGCCTCCCAGGGTTAAGCGATTCTCCTGCTTCAGCCTCCCAAGTAGCTGGGATTACTTGGTGGCCCCTGCCACCATGTCTGGCTAATTTTTTTAATCTTTTTTTTTAGTAGAGACAGGGTTTCATCACATCGGCCAGGCTGGTCTCAAACTCCTGACCTCAGGGGATCTACCTGCCTCGGCCTCCCAAAGTACAGGGATTACAGGTGTGAGCCACCGCACCCGGCCTAATTTTGTATTTTTAGTAGAGACAAGGTTTCACCATGTTGGCCAGGCTGATCTTGAACTCCCAACCTCAAGTGATCCTCCTGCCTTGGCCTCCCAAAGTGCTGGGATTACAGACGTGATTCACTGTGCCTACTCTATTATTATTATTATTATCATCATCATTGTTATTATTTTTAGTTTCTTTATTTTATTTATTTATTTTTTGAGACATGGTCTCACTCTATCACCCAGACTGTAGTACAGTGGTGTCATCTCGGCTCATTGCAGCTTTGACCTCCTGGGCTCAAGTGTTCCTCCCCGCTCAGCCTCCCAAGTAGCTGGGACCACAGGTATGCACCACCACACCCAGCTAATTTTTGTATTTTTGTCGAGGAAGGTTTCACCATGTTGTCCAGGCTGGTCTCGAACTGCTGGGCTCAAGCAATCCTCCTGCCTCAGCCTCCCAAAATGTTGGGATTACAGGCATGAGCCACCAAACCAGGCCTAGTTTCTTTATTTTTAACAACACAAGGCACTCCCATGAATCTACCATGCCACCTAGGAACTAGCAAAATAACTAGCAAATGACTTGCATGTGCCTATAGACTTCTCGGGATTAGTGTTGACCACTCCTTCTCTGAAAATAGCTGTGTCATATCTACGTGGATGCCTAAGAGCAGATTATTTATTTTATCTGATTTTCTGGCCTTTATTTTGATAAAGAATATCATTCTATATGTAGTCTTTCGGTACCTGCTTTTTTTCACTCAACCCAATTACTAATTAAGTTGGATTTTTCTTCAAATGTTTATTGGTCAGCTCTATTTTCTCTTTTGTGAAATGTCTGTTTCTATATTTTTGTTCACTTTCTCATTGGTGCGTTTATCTTTGCATTAATAACGTCTGGTTTTAAATATATATATACACACAATACACACATATACACACATTATATACATACACATATATATAATTAATACTAACGCTTTTTCAATTATATATGTCAGAAATATCTTCTCCCAGTTTGTAGCTTGTCTTCATTTTCTTGAAGGAATTTTTAATAAACAGAAGTTCTTAATTTAAATGTAGTCAGTGTATCCATCTTTTACGTAAGTGCTTTGTGTATTTTGTTTAAGAAATCTTGGGATCTCAGGAAAGCGTCTCACTCTGGTTCATGGTGGACACTTCATATATATCACCGAAGGAAGGAAGGAAGGAAGGAAGGAAGGAAGGAAGGAAGGAAGGAAGGAAGAAAGGAGGGAAGGAAGGAAGGGACAAATGAGTGACTGAGTGGCCAGCACTTCAGTTAGGCTAAGACTGTTAGGAACAGTAACTTATCTACCTCCCCAAGCTCCAAGAGGAGAGCCTGTGTGTTAGACGTAGCAGTAGACAGCTAGCCTCCTGCCTCTTGTGTGGGTCACCCAGTGAGCAAAAGGCCAGAGCAGACCTTGGCCAGGACTCCGACTCTGGAACACACACCACAGACCTACCCTGCGGCTGCCTCCTGGAGCTAATGATTCTTACTTTCCAGGACTGCTGTGAGGTTAAATGGCTCAGATTGGGAAAGCATTTGGCACATAGTAGCTAGTTTATCATATTAGCTAGTACTGATACCATCATCTTCATCCTCATCATCATCATCTCAGCACAGAGTGGGCGTTCAAAGATTCTTTTTGAATGAATGAATGAGCAGCTAGGCTGGCTTGGGAATAACAGTGCTTGTTTTACAACTGAGGCCAGTAGACTCAGTCACTGAGTCTCCGTCTCAAGCCTCATTTTTTTTTTAAATTTGTATTGCTAATGTAAATAGCATTTTGATTAAAAATAACATTTCCAAATTAAAAAGAAATTACGTGGGGCAGCTGGATTCTTCTCTCTGTTTTTTCATTCAATCTGTTGCAATATGTTGTTTTGGTTGAAGAATAGGAAAAGAACCTGGCCTCAAACTTCCAATTAGTTAGAAAAGAGATGAGTGTCTTACCAGCCTTCTCAGGTAACACTGGGGATCTTGTTTGACATCACCCTGAAATTTGACAAGTGGGCGTTTTTTGATAAGTGGTGGTTGATTAATGATGGGTTGTAAGGGGAATTCCGTACCCATGCTTTTTGGGCTCTATTACTTTATAATCCACTGGTTTATCTTACTTTGCGTGGACATTTTACCCATGTGTGATTTCTTTAAACAGTTTTATTGAGATGTAATTCATATGCTATACAATTCAGCCATTTAAAGTGTATAATTCAATAGTGTAAAGTGTGCATTTCAATTTAACTTGGTGAATTTTGGTGTATCTGCAGCATGTGCAACCATCACCAAAGTCAATTTTGGAACATTCCGCCACCCCAAAAAGAAACCGTGCCCTTTAGCTATCACTCTTCTATCCTCCTTCCACCACCCCCGCCTTAAGCAGCCACTGATCCATTCTCAGTCTCTTTAGAACGTCCTAGTCTGGACATTTCCTATAAATGAACAACACGTGGCCTTTTCTGTTTGGTTCTTACACTCAGCGCCATGTTTTCAAAGGTTGTCCGTACACTCAGCGCCATGTAAATAACATTTTGATTAAAAATAACATTTCCAAGTTAAAAAGAAATTATATGAGGTGGCTGAATTCTTCTGTTTTTTCATTCAAACTGTTGCAATATGTTTTCAAAGGTCTTCCGTGTTGTGGCAAGTGCCAGCGTTCCCCTCCTGTTTCCGGCCACAGAACATGATGCCACTGTCTGGATAAAATCAGCTTGCATGGATCCATCATCCACTGACGGGCATTTGGGTGTGTCCACTGTTTGACTGTTGTAAATAATGCTGCTATTAACATGTGTGTACATGTGTGGACTTTCATTCCTCATTCTTAACACCCCAGGTGGGTTTACATCCCCAGGGAGGGGCTCTGGCTAATGCTGAAAGCCATTGGTGTGGCGGGACCTGGTGGACAGAGTCACTGTGTTCTGGACAGAACTGTGGCCTCCAAAGACTACTGTGCGGAAGCCCCAAACCTCCACTGAATATATTTGGAGACAGGGCCCTGAAGGAGGCAATTAAGGTTAAATGAGGTAATAGGAGTGTGGCCCTAGTCCTATAGGGCTAGTTTCTTACGAGCAGAGGAAGAGACATAAGGGATGCACACACACACGGGGAAGTTGGGGACACATGAGGACACAGCCAGAAGACAGCCACCTGCAAGTCAAGGAGAGAAGCCCAAGGAGAATCCAACCCTGCCAGCACCTTGATTTGGATTTTCAGGCTCCGGAACTGGGATAAGATGAATTTCTGTCATGTAACACCTCCAGTCTGTGATCTTCTCCTACGGCAGCCCTAGGAAACAAAAATCCTCACTGCAGAATGGACTGTAGAATTTATTGTTCAAGCTAGGGTGCTTTGAGTGCAAGGAGGCTACCGTGAACCCAAGGACCACAGCTCCAGGCAGACCACACATATGGGTCACCCTGCTGACCAAGAGCCCCCTTCCCTCTGGGGAACTCACTTCTCCTAGATTGACAATCGCCTTCCTAAACACTATGCAAAGAAACCTACCTGCCCCCTCTTCCCATCTCAAGCCAGGGTTAATGAATATCTCCAATATCCCAATCCCAGAACACTTAATAACTTTCTCACCTGCATCTTTGGGACTTGATATTTGATCAGAGGCATCTGGGCATGGAGAAAACCCAATCTCAGCAGACCCTCACCCCAAGTTCAGGTTTCAAAGGGATGTTTGTCTGGTCTATGTTTGCTGAAATTCACTGGAACACAATAGAAAATAATATGAGAGTAGATACCTCATTTGTTGGATTCAGCCATCACACAATCAATTTTGGATAAATGAATGAGTAAATGAATTGAAGAATGAGTGGGTCTAAACTGCGACTGCTTTATTCAAAGAGAAGTTAACCCAAATGGGTGTGGGCCATTATTTTTCTACCAAGTTTCTTAGAGGCGCAGGCATCTCTGTATCCTGCACATCATTTAGCAATACCTTGTGTACAATCAGTCTTCACTAAATTCCTACTGAATAAATTATGATTCTCATGAACATGTGTGGCTGTGGCACAGGCTTTCCTGCATTCTGATTCTACTAACTATCTTCTGGGATCCAGACACTATCATTTCACAGTCATACATGGGATCTTTTTGCTCTTACAGGCAAGGAAGTCTAGGGAATGCAGTTTGCAGGTTTCTAACCCCTGAGAACAGGAGAGAATTTGGAAGAGTGGTGATGGCGCTGAGAACCACAGAAAACAGTCAGCCAGTGCCTTCAGAGATTTTCAATGAACAATTGTGCATTTATATCTTAGGTATCTGTCTATATTGTGAAAACCCTGTGAGGGCAGGGACGAAGGGTGTTTAATTTACCAAAGCATACCTGGGACTCAGGAGCATGTGCAATAAATGCTTGCTGCGTAAAACTTAAGTTAATAGACACTTGATGGCTGTCCTCAGGTGTACATCAATTTCAATCAGTTTCACTGATAGTGGGCCTCATACCAACAATGGTGACTGTTTGAGAGTGCCCAATAGGACAGGTTTTCATAGTTCATCCTCAGCCTGGTCCCTGAGGCACGGTTCTTTCCCCCCTGCATTCTCTGGATGTGAAAATCACGGCCAGGGAGGTGATGTCACTGGTCTAAGATCATGCAGCTGGTAGGAGGTGGAGGTAGA
Source organism: Macaca nemestrina (assembly GCF_043159975.1). Lineage (NCBI taxonomy): Eukaryota > Metazoa > Chordata > Mammalia > Primates > Cercopithecidae > Macaca > Macaca nemestrina. The sequence goes on along the minus strand of NC_092125.1, from coordinate 229,483,017 downwards.
ACTTGAAATTATTTGTTTAATTCCTAAAACAAAAGCAAAACCCAGAAACAAAAACAAAGCAAAAAATTGTGTTCTTCTGAGTAACATGCTTCCTCTTGCTTGATACAAGCGTCCATGCTGATTTCATGGACCTTGTGTCCTGGGAAGGGGGTGGGATGGCAGGGAAGGACGTGTCCTGATGGGGGTTGGGGGGTGGCAGGGAGAGACTTGTTGGGGGGGATGGGATGTCAGGGAGGGATGTGTCCTGGGAAGGGGGATGGGATGGCAAGGAGGGATGTGTCCTGGGAAGGGGGATGGGATGGCAAGGAGGGATGTGTCCTGTGTGGTGGCAGGTGGGATGGCAGGGAGGGACTTGTCCTGGGAAGGGGGCAGGATGGCAGGGAGGGACGTGTCCTGGGAAGGGGGCAGGATGGCAGGGAGGGATGTGTCCTGTGTGGTGGCAGGTGGGATGGCAAGGAGGGACGTGTCCTGGGGGTGGGGGGAACGGCAGGGAGGGACGTGTCCTGGCAGTGCTCCTCCCCAGTGCAGACCCTGGATTGCTATTGCCACCTTCTATAGCTTGGGAAAAAGAAACTCCTTGAGTTCATTTGGGAAGCCTTGGGCCTGATTCAGCATCTAAACATCTGCTCAGACAAGGAGATCCATGTTGCCCTCTCACGAGCCTTCTGTTGGTGCCTACAATTAAGAATCTTCATCAGAATGCACACCCAGAGCCAGGAGGAGTCAGCCTCCTGGGAGACTCAGCATTTACTTCTTCACTCAGTGAAAAGTCCAGCAGCACTGGAACAAAGGGATGACGAATTTCTTAGCTTCACCACCCCATCCCAATGCAAATCTCAGCCAATAATATGACTTTGAGCTTCGGTGAAATAGGTGTAGATAAAAATGTATAAGGGATAATGTGAAGGTTTAGCTTAAAACTCACATGTTATATTTATGTTTCTATGTAGCCCTTTGATTCTACATTTATCTTAGTCTTCCTCTGTGATTACGACTTTTTTTTTTTTTTTTTTTTTTGAGACAGAGTCTCACTCTGTTGCCCAAGCTGGAGTGGAGTGGTGCAATCTTGGCTTACTGCAACCTCTGCCTCCTGGATCAAGCTATTCTCCTGCCTCAGCCTCCCGAGTAGCTGGGACTGCAGGCATGCACCATCATGCCTGGCTAATTTTTGTATTTTTAATAGAGATGGGGTTTCACCACGTTGGCCAGGCTGGTCTTGAATCCCTGACCTCAGGTGACCCACCTGCCTGGACCTTCCAAAGTGCTGAGATTACAGGCGTGAGTCACCGTCCCTGGCCGAGTATAACTTTTAGTAGTAGTAGGTAAGATTGTTCCCTAGAAAAATTAGAACCCTGAAGAAATGAAGGCCTGTGTTTGGGTTTTAACTGCTTTACAGATAAGCACTTGCTCCCTCTGTCAATTTAGGATTATAGCTGGCCAAAAGTTATAGAAAACTGGAGCAAACTACAGCTTAAACTAATGAAAGATTTCCTTTTATTGCCTGATAGCGAATCTGGAGACAGGCAATTTGGGGTTCAAATGGACATCTGTGATGTCTCAGGGCCCTGGACTACTGGTATTATTTTTCCCTGGTATTATCAGAGTGCAGCTTCTACCCTCAAATCTGTTACTACATGATGACAACACGGCTTCTCCACCTTTTGCATCTCATCTGCGTCCCAGCCAGGACTAAGGACAAGGAAGGCAAAAGATACGTGGTAACGGGTCAGTCCTCTCCTTAAGAGCTTTGCCAGAAGTCACATCAAACAACTTCTGCTTACACATCATTGGCCACAACCGTGTTACGATCCACCCTAGGTATAAGAGAGGTTTGCAAACATAAACTCTTGGCTTGGCACATTTTTATATCCCCTCCCACCCCTCACCACCACCACCGCAGTTTTGTTAGTAAGGAAGAAGAGGAGAATGAACATTGGATGGTCAGCGGCAGCATGTCACATTCTTAGCAATTAGCCATGTTCCATCAAATAAAACAAAAGTGGATATTTGCACATCAGCGCAATATCAAAGGTGAAACTCAGGACCAGCATTGTGCAGGGATCAGCTCTACTGTATGTAGGAAAATAACCATCAGGACAGCAATTTGTAGCATTTGGCTACCACTGCCTTGAACACATGCTGTCTGCCAGGGGCTCCCCTGCACGGCGTAGTCAGAGTGTGGGAAATAAATGGACTGAGCTGTGACTTTGTCTCAAGTGTCCTCCATGGGAGGTACTAAAGGAGGCCTCGGCATTGGGCAAGTCAAGTCTGGGTCACTTGTCAGCCCTTCCCAGCTGAAGGCTCCTCTGACATATGCTCACTTGATCAGGTAGCCATGGTGGATGTTGCAAAACTGAATACCTGAACACCGGTTGGGTCATAGCCTGGACCCCAGCCTGGAGCTTCCTCTCCTAGGAACCATCTCTCTGTCTAAGGAAAAGCCAGTGATTGCCTGGCTCTGTCTGTGGCCGGCCTCCACTTCAGTGCCTGGGCTGCATGGGTGTTAAATTTTTTAAATAGTAGGCCTGGGTATGCTAATGTTACCAACCCTTCTGGGTCTTTGTGGAGGTTAAATGAGATCACAAATGTGAAATGCATCCTGCCGAGGCTGATGCTTATAGACGAGGGTGAGTTTTAGGCTGAAGTAGAGTGAACCAGGTGTGTATCTGTTCTGCATCAGGCCACTCAATAAGTGAAATGTTTTCCTCCTTTCCCAGCATGTTCCAGAAGTTTCTTCCAGTCCAAGGACAGCAGCTCAGACAGGGCACTGCTAGAGGAAGTGACTTTTCTGCTCAGTAACCCTCTACGTTGGTGGTGAGTGGCCTGTATGCCACCAGATCTGCTGCTTGGGGAAGATGAAGTCCTGCAATGACTGGCCAAAAAGGGGGCCACAGGAGGGTCAGCTGCTTTTTCATGTTTTAAGAATGAGTATCTTGGCAGATACTGAATTCCAACAAAACTCTAAAAAAAAATAATGCTGATGGTGTGATGGTGATGGTGGTGGTGGTGACGATGGTGACTCTGATGGTGATGGTTGTGATGGTGGTGGTGGTCATGGTTGTAGTAATGGTGGTCGTAATGATGGTGATGGTGGTGACAGTGATAGTGATGATGATGGTGGTTGTGATGGTGAGGAGGTTGTGATGGTGATGGTCATGGTGGTGGTGATAATGATGGTGGTGGTGGTGACAATGATAATGGTGATGGTGGTGATGGTGGTGATGGTCATGGTTGTAATGATGGTGGTCATAATGATGGTGATGGTGGTGATAGTGATAGTGATGATAATGGTGGTTGTGATGGTGATGAGGTTGTGATGGTGATGGTCATGGTGGTGGTGACAATGATAATGGTGGTGGTGGTGGTGGTGATGGTGGTGATGGTGATTGTAGTGGTGGTGGTGGTGATGGTGGTGGTGATGACGGTGGTGTTGATTGTGGTGGTGATGATGGTGGTGATGCTGGTAGTGATGGTGATGATGGTGGTGATGAGGAGGGTGATGATAATGGAGATAATGATGATGGTGATGGTAATGATGGTGATGACTTTTTATTGGCACATAATGTTTGTACATATTTTGAAGGTATGTGTGATATTTTGATTCATGTATATAATGCATAATGATCAAATCAGGGTAATTGGAATATCCATTTGCTTGACCATTTATCTTTTCTTCATGTTGGAAACTTTCCAGTGCTTTTCTTTTAGCTATTTAAAAATGTACAGTAAATTATTGTTGATTATAGTCACCCTATTCTACTATTAAACATGCCTATTAACCAACCTCTTGAGGACTTTTATAGAATGATCACAGCTCTCCCCTCTAGACAGAAGCACAACCCTGAAAGATGCATTATCTAGCCATCTTAGAATTAGAGGTGAACCCATCACTCCCACAGCCCAATGTGATTTACAAGCCCCCGCCTCTGGTGTCTACCTCATGGATCAGAGCTTTGGAGGCAGAGAAAGGGATGCAAACTCAGCATCCTTCATGGGAAACATGCATTTTTCTTTCTCACAAATTCTGATATTATCAAGTTTAGGGGCCTGAGAAAAACAAGATACAAATTATCTTCTTGAGTTGTTGGTGCCCATGAGTGTAGAAGATTGTATGACTTGTATGTGCAGTGTCCCCTGTCCTCCTTGTGTGAGGTCTATGCTTCCTTACTCCCCACCCAACATCAGCCTGGCCCTGTGACTTGCTTTGCCAATGAAATGTGAGTGGAGGTGACATATGCCCCTTCCCAGGAGAGGCCGCAAGGGCTATGGCACGAATCTGCCATGATTCCTTGCCCTGTGCTATGTGACTGGGATGTCCCTGGTAAGAGCAGCTCCTTCAGGTTGGGTCACAGGATGAAGACAGTATGGAGCAGGGCAAATGCCAGCTGTTGGAATTTGTGAGCATGAACAAGAAATCAACCTTTGTTGAGTTAAGCCAACTCTTGGGGTTGTTTGTTGTTGCAATATAATCTAGTGTGAGCTGGCTGATGTGGTTTATGAATTGACCTGGAAGAGGCATCAGTAGCCCAGGCTCAAAGCTGGTGTCCAGCTTTGCCACTTCTGCATGGAGCTGATGGTCTCCAGACCCTGGTCGGCTGCTCCCAGGTCAGACCTCCAGCTCTACCTGCTTGCACATCATCCATTTTGGGAGCTCCTCTTCCCAGGCCCTGATTGTTCCCAATGACCCTCACTCACTAGCACTTTCTTTACCCTCTTAAGGCTCAGTCAACACGATGAGTGCATGTTCTTACCTCCTGTACTCAGGGCTCAGTCAGCAAGATGAGTATATACTCTCACTTCCCCTACTTAAGACTCAGTCAACAAGATGAGTACATACTCTCACCCCTCTACTCAGGACTCAGTCAACAAGATGAGTACATACTCCCACCTCCTCTACTCAGGGCTTAGTCAACAAGATGAGTGCAGCTCTCACCTCCCATACTCAGGGCTCAGTCAACAAGATGAGTGCAGCTCTCACCCCCTTTACTCAGGGCTCAGTCAACAAGATGCGTACATACTCTTACCTCCTCTACTCAGGCCTCAGTCAACAAGATGAGTGCAGCTCTCATCCCCTTTACTCAGGGCTCAGTCAACAAGGTGAGTACATACTGTCACCTCCTCTACTCAGGGCTCAGTCAACAAGATGAGTGCAGCTCTCACCCCCTTTACTCAGGGCTCAGTCAACAAGGTGAGTACATACTGTCACCTCCTCTACTCAGGGCTCAGTCAACAAGATGAGTGCAGCTCTCACCTCCCATACTCAGGGCTCAGTCAACAAGACGAGTACACACTCTCACTTCCTCTCCTCAGGACTCAGTCAACAAGATGAGTACATACTCCCATCTCCTTTACTCAAGGCTCAGTCAACGAGATGAGTGCGTACACACACCTCTCCTACGAGTGGAACCAGACCTTCAGGGCTAGTGATGTTATCTCTCAATGTTACGTGAAACCAAGTGCCTGACTCTCTCATGTCCCCAATTCCCCCTTCCCTTAAATCCAAACTATTTATCTCAAGTCCCATCCTGAGGACTGTGTGAATTTCTGCATTTACTCCTCTTGTCCCCCATGCAAGGCCCAGAATCCTCTATAATATGAGGAAGGAAGGTCCTATTTCCTAAGTCTCTTTCTAAGTTAGTCAGAGGGTCCCAGTTCTTCCTCTTGCTCCTCTGGCCACTATGGCCTCCCCCTCTGGCTGCCCCACAGTAGAGACACCCCTTCCATCACTCCTCCAGACACCTGCAGCACAAGCCTGAGCTCCGTGGAGGTTTTCTAAAAGGGGACAGAGCTGCAACATTGAAACCTGAGATTCTTGTCCCAGTCACAGTTATGAGAAAGCATAAGGGCTTCACTGGTCACCTTAGCCCCCTGGCCCTCCCCTTTGGGGCTTCCCTGGTGTGGACCCCACTCTTGGACTCCCCTCTTCTCTCTAATTTGCCACTCCAGACCTTCCAATCCCAGCAATGCCAGGGAACTGCTTTCAAATCCTGTCACTTTACTTTGCAATTTAGATTAACCTTCTTTCTCTTCATCCCTTTCCATCTAAAGAGAAGAGGCAAACCTGTCGACACAGAAGATCCATAAAAGCCTTGAGATGAGAGTTTTTCTCCATCCTGGGCCAGATCAAATTCTTAGATGGCCTTCTTTCCTTCTGCACCAGGAGGCTATCACTTGCTCAGAGCAAGCCCAGGAATCCCCTCTTCCTCTCTCTGATGCACAGTACACTTTAACAGACAGTTCAGGTCTGGCATTCTCTCTTGCCCGGCCGCTGCTGGGCTGCAGGATGATTGTCCTGTGAGTCGTTTTGTTGGTGGGAGTACAACTCCTTGGCTCCCACCTCTGCCCCAAGGCTTGGTCTCTGCCTTGCACTCAGCTGGTACATGTAGTGCAGCTGTGTGCAGCCTCACCCAGGAAACAACTCAGGTGCCAGGGGGAGGAAACCCCAAATCTTCAGCATATAACCTCCCTGAGAAGGAAAAGCGACTTTGTGTCATTCCCCCTGCCCCCGACAACCATGAGCTTCCTGCAAGTTTTATTGGGAGGGGGTAGCAAGGAAGATAGGAGAGTCAGGGAAGATACTCCTGTGAATGCTTTCAAGAAACTTATAATAATTTTAATCAGCATTTTCCCTTCCATTTAAAATCACAAACTTAGCTACTTAATCAAATGTCATGGTTAAGACACATTTACCTCCTTGGGAGAAAAATGAACAATGGCAGCTCAATTTGGCTTTGGATGGGTTTTAAAAATAGTCAAGTCTGTGAAGGCCATTACATAAATGGCCTCAGAGAGCTTCAAAGAGGACCTCCTGCGGGGGCCTGCTGGCTCCTTTGTTGGGAAAATAGGGGAGGGGACTAGGTGAGGAGACCACAGGGGTTCCCCAGGGTTCCAGGCTGTGGACTTTCCCCAGCAGGGAGAAGGGGCCAGAATTAGCAGGGTGACCAGAAGAACTTTCAACAGCATGGACATCTGAACAGTTCCCTTTTGTATCTGCTGAAGCTGGGAGGTGTGTGTGTGTGTGTGTGTGTGTCTGTGTGTGTGTGTGTGTTGAGTGGGAGTGACATACACACAGCTTCCCAATCCCCAAGGGAAGAAAACTGAACCAGTCAGAAATATGAGAGCCATCAAAGTATAGAAAGCCAGTTCTAGAAATGCTGAAATACAAGTTAAGGTTTTTTTGTTTTGCAGTCTGTAAAAAAGACAATGATATTGTCATCGAAATAATAATAGGCCAGTCGCGGTGGCTCAGTCCTATAATCCCAGCACTTTGGGAGGCCAAGGTGGGTGGATCACCTGAGGTCAGGAGTTTTAGACCTGGCTGACCAACATGGTGAAACCCCGTCTCTATTAAAAATGCAAAAATTAGCCGGGCGTCGTGGTGCATGCCTGTAATCCCAGCTACTCAGGAGGCTGAGACAGGAGAATCGCTTGAACCTGGGAGGCAGAGGTTACAGTGAGCTGAGATCACGTCATTGCACTCCAGCCCAGATGACAGAGCGAGACTCCATCTCAAAAAAAAAAAGTAATAATAATAAATAAGAATAATAGGCGGATTGCTCTTTTTGGAGAGAGGTGGACCTGAGTTACACTAGAGAAAAAGGAAATCAATGTACCCTAGTCCCAAAGCATGATTTTGAGCCTGGGTGGGGGCAGAGGGCATCCTCCCTCCCCATAGACTGAAGAGGCCCTCACTCACTGAGGCAGCAGCTGTGGTCTTTAGGTTCTGACTTCGCCTGGAGACTTCTGCAGAGCTTGTTCCCATATCGGTTTTCAGGAAACACTTCCTTCTATTATTCTCTTTGCCCGGAGATTCCCAGGGTACTTGGATAGAATTCAAAGGGTCTTTCAACTCAGATGGGGAAAATTGGCATCTTTATTTAACCCTAACTGAAACCTGGCATTTCCTTTCATTATAAATGGAGGTGGCAGAGCACGGTGCCTCTGACCGTCAAACATAGAAACCACAGGCATTTTCATATCACATTGCCATGGCTGCAGATACCTCAGAATATTATTGCTGCATATCTGGACTTCAAAAGGAAGGTAATTTAAGATCAGTCAATTGCTTACTAAGTGTATTAATAAAAAATATGTACGGCTATGTCAGAAATTTGTTTTTATTAGTCTTTTGATAATGTATTTGCATATAATTGGTTTCCTAATAATCCTGGGCTTTTTCAACTATGCCTTTAGAAGGCATTCTGAGAGAGGTTAGCAGGTGTCCACAAGGCTGCCCAAGGGGTTCCTGGAGCCGACACGGTCCGGTCCGGAGTCCCTCCCTGCCCTCCTGGCCCCTCCTCTGCGAAGCGGGCCTCCTCCAGGTCCAGTCGGGTTGCAGGAAAGGCCTCCCTGGTGCAGCACCGCCACCTCATCCCGCTAGGTGGCAGCACTGCGGGCGCCTCCTTCCCCGCCCGCCGCCATGGGCCCCGCTGGTTCCAGGACCTCCCTGTCTCCTCCGACTGTTAATGGGATCCGCTCCCTCACACCCCTCAGGGAGAGGTTCTAGGGGACGATGACCCAGGGGCGGCCCGGCAGGGAAACTGCTGAGTCACCCTGCTGCCTCTCTGATCCTCTGGCCGGCTCACAGATGACCGTAGCCACACCGTGCGTGAGGCCTCATAGGGCCCTGCCAACACCTCCCCGGGCAGGGGCTGTGGGCCCCACATCTTACAGAAGAGGAGACCGAGGGTCCGAGAGGCTAGACAACTCGGCCAGGACCCCGACTCAGCAAGCGCTGGCCCCTGGTCTACCCATGGCAAGGCTGGCACTCCTGCCACCACACCTCCCTGCCTCTGGCCCTCTCCTGGGAGTCTTTGTGGGGAAGTCACTGTCTTCGTCCTCCTGCCTGGGCAGAGTCCAATCCTGTGCCTGGCTCCTCAAGACCCTTGGCAAAGATCCTGGAGGCCTGGGGGTGAAAGGGCTGCTTGGGGGACTTAAGCCCCAAGCTATGGTTCTCCTGGGAGACTAAGCCCCAAGTCATGGTCCTTCTGGGAGACTGAGCCCCAAGCCATGGTCCTCCAGGCTCTGCCCCTCCACCCCCTCACTGGTTGCCCCTCCCAGGGAGGCCTCACCTGTGAAGTGCTTCCCGCCCCCGCCCCCCACCTCCCTCCCACGGCTCTCGCATGGCCTGGGGAGATTCCAGAGCTGGCCTGGGTCAAGCACCTGCACAGAGCGCAGAGCGAAGACTCGGTTTGGTATCCCCTGCCCCTTGCACCTTTCCCAGATGAAGGGTGGCACCAGCGTCCTTTCCAAGGTCCGGATTCAGCACTGCCCTCAGCCTATAGAGGATTAAAAGCAGGGCTTTGTCGTGGTTTCTCAAAGCGTCAGCGGGTCTGTGGAGGATTCCGCCCCATGTCACTTCTCTCAGGGAAAGGTTCCCACCCAGTGTCTGTCCTCCTTTAAGTGCCCCCCCCTTTTGTGTGTGTGTGTGTTTGTTTTTGTTTTTGTTTTTTTGCAAATACAGACTAACCAGGTAGGCACAGAGGAGTCCTGGCATGGGGAATGAGCAGTGAAACGCCGGTGGAGAGTCTGGGAGGCCCAGATTCCCTGGAACTTTCCAGTGACTCCTCCGGAGCAAGGGCCTGACCAGGCAGCAGCTGCGCTGGGCGATGAGAGACCGTTGGGTAATCAGGGGCATAGGACTGGGCTTCGCTGGGTTCCGGGCAGAAGCGCTGAAGCTCCGACCCGGAACGCGGTGACTTCATCAACGCAGAAGCCCGCGCAGCCGAGCAGAGGAGTCCCTCGCAGGGGACCCTCGGACAGACGCTCCTGCGCGGCCCGCGTGGCGCAGCTCCGCCCCAGGAAACTTTTCGCACAGCCCCTGCTCCATGCGCCCCTACCCAGTTCTTCCTCGGTGCCGCCCCCTCCCCAAAGTAGCTCTCCGGGTCCACTGGGCGCCCCCGTAACCGGGTCGGAACCTCGAACGGCTTCGCATGCCATCCGGTTACCCTGGCAACACCATCCGGCGGCGCCCGGCGGTCCAATCGGAGCCTGCGGCCTCTCTCGAGCCTTTCGCAAGGTGGGGACCGGGACGCAACCGGGAATGGGGAAGGGGGCTGAAGAAGCCCCCGCCTGCGCTGTCGCCCTCGCTGGGCACAGCCCTCCGACGCCCCCGCCCCGCGGCGACCCCGGCCCCCGCAAGGTGGGACGGCGAGCATGAGCCGGGGCCGGGTCGGGGACTCGAGCTCCCGTTCGAGGGGCGGGGAAGGCGGGTGACGTGAGCCGGGCCGGGCGGGCGGAGTTGGGACCCGCTCCGGGAGGCGGGGGCGAGCGCGCTGAGAGGCAGACGCGAAGAGCGAGGCGGCCGAGCAGCGCGGGCGGCTCTGCGGCGGGCGCGGTGGGCGCGGGCGGCGGGGCCCCGGGATCCCCGCGCGCCTCCTCCGCGCGGCGCCGCCGCCGCGCGTCCCCACGCCCCGCGCTCCACGGCGCCCTCGCCCCGCGCGCCTCCCGTGCCAGCCTCCTGCTAGCCTCCGGGCCGCGACCGTCTGCAGAGCGAGCGCTCAGACGGAGCCCCCGGGCAACTTGAGTGGCGCCGATCGGCGGCGGAGCCTCTGGCAGAGCCCCCCGACCCGGCAACGCGGGGGGGACCCGCGTCCGCCCGCGTCGCGGCGCCCCAAACCCTAATCAGCGCCGCCCCATCGGCGTGGAGCTCCGACTGGAGGCAAGAGCCGCGCGCCGGGAGACACGCACCGTGAGCGGCAGCGCCGCCGGCCTCCCTCTTCACCGCCCCGGAGGGCGAAGCCGCGGCTCCCCAGCCCCCTGACTGCGCGGCGACAGCGCCGGAACACGCCCCGCCTCTCCGCCGCCTTCGCTGTGCCGCCCGCGGAGGGGGCCGCGAGCCCCGCGCCCCGGCCGAAGGATGTGCGCCCCCGCGGGCCGCCCCGCCTGAGCCATGCGCCCCAACGGCGGCGGCGCGCCGGCCGGCATGGAGTCCCGCGCGGCCGCGCTCTGACTCGCTGTGCGCCCCGCGGCCGGCGGGCGGCGGGAGGCGGCGGACCGAGAGCCGGAGACCGGCGCCGCGGGACGGAAGCGAGCGGGCGCGGGCGCCGCGCAGATGGCCCGGGCGAGCCAGGTCTGAGGCCCCGCTCCCCGAAACGTGACCATGTGGATTCAACAGCTTTTAGGACTCAGGTGAGCGACCCGGCCGGCGCCGGGTGCGTTTGGGCGCGTGGGTGCCGGGCTGGGCGGAAGCGGCGCTTTCCTCTCTGTTGCAAATCAAGGGACCCCTCTTTGCTTCCCGCAAGCGGGCAACGGGGTGCACCGGGAACCGGATAGGGGCGCCCGCCCTGATCCCGGAGCCTGGAGCGCCGCGGCCCCGGCGGGGAGCGGCCGGGTCTCCAGGGCTCCGCGCGTCCGGGGTCCGGGCAGCGGCGCCCGCCCCAGCAACCCTGGCAGTGGGGCCGGCCGGGCGCGCCCGCAGCTCCAGGCGCCAGCAGCGCAGTGTCCTGGCCGGCTGCCCCGGCGCGCCTCCTCCCCGGGGCCCGGGGCGAGGCGCGGGCTGCTGGCGCGGCGGGCGCGGGGGCCGGGGCTGCTGGGGAAAGCTAAAGCTCCAGGCTCCCAGCGAGAGCTTCGCAGGCGGAGTTGGAGGAAACCAGAGGCGAACAGCCACTCCGCCCGCCCTTCTTTCTCGGGGCCCCGGGGCTGAGCAGGGGCCTCTTAGGCTTCCAGCTGCCGACCCAGCTGTTTGCGGGTGACCTCCGGGCCCGACGGACGCCCACAGCTGGCTGGCAGCTGGGGAGGGAGAGCTGGGGCTCTTGGGGAGCGCCGGCGGCCACCCCTCTGTAAACACACACGCATACACGCCCGCCGGCGCCCCCGGGGCTTGTCTGTGTCTGGGACTCCAGGGCCAGGTGGAACAGGGGGTTCGAGCCTAGAGCCCGCGGTGGGGGTGTCCAGAAAGACCCTTCTCGGCAAACTTTGCCAGCCCGCCGGGGTTCTTGGGCTTCTCCGGCTTCAGCCTAGGGTGGCCCAGGGCCCACCAGAGCACAGCTGTCCTTTTTGCTGGGCAGGCTGCCTCTGAGCCCTCGCCCTCCTGCCGGGCATTCACGGAGCTCGTGTCTTTGGGTCCCGGGTTGGAACCGCGAGCGGGGAGGACAGAGGTGGAGGCGGAGAGCAACGTGCGGTTCTCGAGTTTGTCCACTGGGATGCACTGCGCTCCCGCGTTGGGGACGAAAAGGCCAGTAGTTGTTAGCCGGCTGCTTGAGCCGCCCCCACTCCTGGATAAAGCTGCGCGGGGAGTGAGGCGAAGGGAGGGAGGATCTAGTGCGTGTCCTGATTTTGAGAAATCGGAAGGGGACGGGGACGACAAGTGTTTTCTAGCGACCCTTGATTTATGAGCCGATTCTGCACCCAGAGGTGAATCCTGTGTAACACATCTAGTGAACATTGTTAGATGTTATTATTAGCTTCCCTTCTCGCAGTGGCCGATCTTGCTGTGGGCTTCAAAGGTTAATCATGGAACCGATTGTGTTGGGTGTTGGATATTGGCCTGGCCTGAATCGATAAGTGTGCTTGGGCTAGATAAGGTTTAGGCTTGGACTGTTTTGGGATGTCGGCAAAATGGAGCGAGGACAGCTTTGCAGGAATGACCCTGATCCAGGTGCCCTGCAGGCCTGCCATCCCCTGCTCTGCCCCGGACTGTCCCAGGTCTCAGCAAGACCTCCGAGGCCTTGTGAATGACCAGACGGGTCCCCACCCTGGCCAGTGGCTGGTCTTCAGCTCTGACCTGCTTCCTGAGCTGCCATCTGCCACTTGATTCCTGATGGCAACTTATTTGAACAGACATTTTTTTTTTATTGCTAAGTTGCTAGATTAAAAGATGAGTACATTTTGGTAAAGGGAGAGGAGAGCAAATATCTTGGAAAGAAACCTCTCTTTTGGTTTGAAATTTACTAAAACAGTTCCTATCAAGCATCCTCCAGCCGGATCTTGGGATTTTGCTTTAGGAAACAGTTCTGTTGGTTCTTTTGAAGTTTGACCTTTTGTTTTTCCCCCTTCGATGTTAGCACAGGAGATTTTCTGTAAGTGTGCCTTTAAGGATGAGCTGTCACCTATTTGGGATCCTGATGGGAGAGCTGTCTTGTTACTGCTGTCTCCTGGCCAGAGAAGGAGGCCTGTGCCCAGAGGGTCTGGGTGGTTTCGCATCACAATGGGCACCTGGGGACTCAGAGCCAAAGGGTTGCAAGTTCAAGGTCTGGAAATGGACTTTTTCTTTCAAGACAGCCCTTCATCTTTGCTTGCAAGCCACTCCATGGCTCCCCAGGTGAGCACTGGGTGTCTTGCTGCCAAGCTTGGAGCCTGGTTAGGACAGGTATACACTGAGCCTCCAGCTGGGGTGGCAGAAGGCCTGGCCTGCACCATGGGAGAGATGCAGTCTAACTTGCTGGGCGGGGGGTGGGGGTTGGGTGGGCTTTCTTAGCTCTGGCCCCTGAGGCGAAGTCTGGGCTTGGTTATTTACTTCTGCGTTGGAACTGAGCTGTATGTGGAGCTCTTTTCCCCCCCCAAGAGGGAGAAGCAGATTGAGACTTATTGAACTGCTTTTGTGTCTTTTGCAGTGGTGTTTAATAGTTGTAGCAAAGCTCCAAAGATACTTTCCATCAGCTCAGAGAGAGGGAGCCATGGAAGGAGACCCAGTGGCTTGACAAGCCCTGCCGGAGCTCACCTGTGAGGGGGGTGCGTACTCAGCAAGCAGCCCAGAGTTTAGAGTTGGCTTCCTGGTTGTGAGTCGCTTCCCAGGCTGCAGACCTCAGATGCTGTGGCTTCCTCAGGAGCTCTGAGCCTTCACCGAATACGTTTGCTGGGTTGTGCTCAGGACTGTGATCGGTAGCGGAGTGCCACGAGCTCATTCCCAGCCCATGTCCCTGCGGCCATCCCATCTGTTCTCCCGCTCTAAGGTTCTGGGGCCCCTTTTGTTTGGGAGGCCCTGGGTGTGTGTGATGACATAATTCACAGTTCCCCAAGCCCTCTCAGTGCGCGCTGTACCATGTCTGGGCCTCATGGCAGGGATCCATTGGCTTGGCTGTCACCGTCCTCGCTGTAGAGCCCCTCGGCAGCTGGGACTGTGCAGCCCAGCTTTGGCGGATGAAGTCAAATGTTCCGTCCACAAACATTGCGCTCCCGGTGAATCCTGGCTCGCGCCGATTTCCAGCTGCTGCTACTAAATTGATTGCAACTGGAATCCATCTAGTGTCAGTGGCTGTGCTACTCCTCGGGGACGATCATGCTTGACTAAATTGCAAATTTAACAGGCAGCTCAAATCTTTGGGCAACATTGGTACATACCCCCCTTTCACGCTCACCCCTACCTTGGGGATCCACTGTCCAAGTGGAGGAGCTGATGGCAGACTCCTCCCGGTCTGTCCCTGTTGTTTATTTACTTTGATCACCTGCTTCCTTTTCTTCCATGCGTTGGAGAGGGGAGCAGGGCAACACAGCTCAGGAATGGAGACAGCCCCATGCCTGCCGGAGGCAGCTGTCTCTGGGTCCCTGGAGGCAGAGCAGCGCCAGCTTCCCCAAGGCATGCATCTGTGTCTTTCTAGCAGCGGGGGTTGGGGGGAGGGGGGTCGCTGGAGGTGCTTCTGGACCCCAACCCTGTCTCCACTTCCACAGCCGCAGTCCCTCTGGCCCGCACACAAACAGGGTGTCTGGCAGGTGGGGCCCTGCTTGTCCCTGGGTTCTGCATTTCCCTGAGCTTTTTGTGGGAAAGCCACAGGGTGCCTGGAGCGTGACCCTGGGTTACAATGAAGTAGGTAAACATAAAACCCTGACTGGAATGCAAACAGCTGAGCCTTCAAGAGCCCAGGGGCTCCTCTCTGGGGTTATGTAAGAGTCATCTGTTTTAAATACGTAGTTGCCAAGTTTTCTTCAAAGGGTTACAAGTCAGTAGAGACCAAATTGATGTAAAGATTAACTTGGAAAGCCAAATATATCCTTGATCTAGATTTTATGTTTGAAGTCTGGCTTGAGAGGGTTTCTCCTGCCTGGTGCCAATCAGACACAAGGAGGACACGGGGCAGGGGCTTTCTGGGGCTAGAACAGGGAAACGTGGACGGTCGACTCCGTTCTTTCTTCCTCTGAGACCCCTTCCAGGAATTGAAAGGGGCTGGTGAGTCATGAGGCCTTGGAGTAGGGAGTGGTGCTGGTTACATAACTCAGATTAACTCTTAGTTAATCTGCCTTGAATAGAGAGTCAGGCTGGAGGGTGTCCACATCCGATCTCTGGTGGCCCTTAGGGGGTGTCTCCAAGTACCTCCACCTTGGAGCTGGGATAAGATCAGGCACCAGGAGGAGAGAGGGGTACTGGCTACTCCTGGGTCCATCCCAAAAGGTTACTTACTATATGATGATTTCATAGCATTGAAATTGAGGTGGGAGGTGGGACTCGACTCTGGAGGTGGGACTCAGACTGTGGACCAAATTGAGGACTAACTAAAGCAGGGACAGGATGGAAGCACCATTCCGTAAGACATGCCCATCAGTGTGCCATG
Organism: Macaca nemestrina; assembly: GCF_043159975.1. Lineage (NCBI taxonomy): Eukaryota > Metazoa > Chordata > Mammalia > Primates > Cercopithecidae > Macaca > Macaca nemestrina. Next base: position 229,467,532 of record NC_092125.1, on the reverse strand, counting down.
TCAGTTTACCACTGCCAGTGCAACACCCAGGAGTTACTGCCCTTTCCATGGCGATGACCTGATGACCCAAAATCACTACCCATTCCCTAGAAATTTCGACATAAACCGCCCCTTAATCTCCATGGAATTAAAAGTAGGTATAAATACAACTGCAAAGCTGCCCTGAGCTGCCACTCTCAGCACACTGCCTATGGGGCAGCCTTGCTCTGCAGGGGCAGTCCCCGAGCTGTCACATTGCCGGCCTGGTAACACCACCAGAGCTGGAACACCTCCTCAGTAAAGCTGTTTTTCTTCTATCACTGGCTTGCTCTTGAATTCTTTCCTAGGCAAAGCCAAAAACCCTCATGGTCTAAGCCCCACTTTGGAGCATGCCTGCCCTGCATCAAAATGACAAAATTATAGACATGGTACAATACTCGTAGTAGTTGTCAGGGGTCAAAGAAGGGGTGGGGAACAGAAGCAAAGAGGGTGTGGTTACAAACGGGTAACATCAGGTCTCCTTGTTATGATGGAAACGTTGTCTATCTTGACGATATCCATGTCATAATCCTGTTATATTACTGTACTGTCATTTTGCAAATGTTACCACTGGGGGAATCTTGGTGAGGGGTACACAGGATCTCTCAGTATTGTGTCTTACAATGCCTGTAATTCCACAGTTAAAATAAAAGGTTTGATTAAAAGAAACAAACTAACATTCTCTACTAATCTGTCAGAGATTAGTGCCTAACTGATCCGACTGGTGAGCGTGCGCACACGTGTGTGTATGTGAGTATTTCGCTTTTTTAGGGGTCATATATTTCTATTTAACAGCAGTCAAAGGTGATGTGGAAATGGGGAAATGGGTGAAAAAGATTGCTTTACAGAACTTGCTCGGTCGTGTCTCTGCCACACATTTTAGAACAAAAAATTCAGCAGCATATGAACGTGTGGTGTTGCTAATGTTACGAGATCCATCATCGGTGACAGTAATAAATGACTTCGTGCATAATTATTGGATAAGAAGATCTGTCCACATCTTTACATCAATTAGGTCAGCTCTGAAAACAGAGCAGCTTTTGGGGGTCAGCCTCACTTTTCTACCCTGGCTTATAGGCTTCAAAACCATACTCTGAGGGTTTTAAGTCAAACACAAAAACAGCTGGTTTCCTGTTTCTAGATCAGGGAAACACGAGCCTCAAGTTTGAGAAGGCAGACATTGGTTTGTGGCTTTGCTGTTATCACCTCACTTGGGGCTTTATGATAAAAGAACCAGGGTGTGGGGGGTGCTCTCTCAGGGCTTATTGAATGAAACTGGGAGATACAATGGGAAGCTCTGTCTCAGATTTGGCTGTGAACTTCTGAGATCTCACGACCTACACCCGATACTCTTTCTCTCTCCTTTCACATCCAGATGGGAGGTGCTGGAACTAATACTATAATACTGCTAGCCCTTTTCCTAACCCAGGCTTTGTGCTAAGTGATCCAACTGTGCTAAACTGTCCAGCCATTCTGCATTGTCCCACTCCACCCTCATAATCCTCATGGTGGCCCTGCAAGGCAGGTATTATTGTTCCCATTCACACAGGAGAAAACTGGAGCACAGAGAGGTTAGGTAATTTGCTCAAGGTCACACAGCTAGCTCATGGGAGAGGTGGGATTTGAACCCAGGTTTCCAGGACTCAAAAGTCCATTCATGCTCCTTATGCTGACCTCTGTGGCTTTCTTGTCTTATACAAAATCTACTTCTTACTCACTTTATTAAGTTACAGATTGCCTTTTTGGGAAACACAAAACAAAATTTTAAAACAACAACAACAAAAAAATAAAGCAAGAAGGACCCAGCTGCTGCGATGCCAAGTCAGCACTTTATGGATTTAGCCGTGTGTTCAGCTGACTCTGAAATCACAAGTCTTTCTGGCACCCATGATTTTAAGTAAAAGGTTTATGGTCAAATAACAAATTATTTTGCAGCAAAGAATTAATGAAACGCCATGGGGAGATGAAAACCTATCTGTGACACAGATACTGCTCTTCAATCTATTTAATAATTAAAAATAAATATGTCACCAAATCCAAGGAGACCTCTATTGAGAGCTTTCTTGAAATTAAAAGCTGTGGAAATCAATGAATGATCACATTGAGAAAGTTGGGTTTAGCTTAAGAAGCCTGGTAAAAGGAATTACCCTTTATGTATATATTTGTGTGTGTGTGTGTGCGTGCACGTGTGTGTGTGCGTGCATTTTTTTGGAAGTACAATTCACATGCAATGAAATTTACCCATTTAAAGTGTCTGGTTCATTGATTTTTAGGATATTGGCTGAGTTGCACAACTATTGCCGTGGTCCAGTTTCAGCACGGTGGCCTCGCCCCTGATAAGATCCCTTTTGCTGTTTGTAGCAATCCCTGTTCCTGCCTCCAGCCTTTGACGACCACTCCTCTGGGCTCTGATGGATTTGCCCATCATTGCTATTCCTGTAAATGGAATCATCCGGTGTGTGGTCATTTTTGTCTGACTTCTTTAGTGTCATGTTCCGAGGTGTGTCTATGCCGTAGCTTGCCACTTCATTCCCTTTTTGTTCCTGAATGGTATCCCGATGTTTGGACATCCCACCGTTTGCTTGCCCATTCATCTGTTGATGCAGGGTTGGGTTGCTGGCATCTTGGGGCTGGGGGAACAGCGCTGCCATGAACTTCGTGTGCACGTGTCTTGGTGGATATTGTTTTCATTTCTGTTGCCTCCACTTGATACTTTATAACCACAGACGTCAGTGCTCGGTGGGGCCACGAGAAACCCCTTATGTGTTGTTAGATGGGTGCTGGGCTAGGTGCCCACAGTCCAGCTCTGGGGTGGGATTGCCTCCTTCCTTTTGTTCTAAAGAGAATTCCCTACACATAAGCCATTGTTGATTCGAACATTTCTCATTCAACAAGCATTTATTGAGCGCCGAGTGCATTCTGCCACGGGGATGTGTTTTGGTTCGATAGAGGAGAACAGGTTTTTCCACTCTGCCCTGGTATAAGGGGGAACATTTTGACTCATTAGAAGGACTCCTGTCTGGCCAGGTGCCTGGAGGTGGAGGGAAGAGGGTCAGTGGTCTCTCAAAGGACCCAGACTGTGCCTGCTCCCCTGCACGTGGAAAGTGTGGGCTTCAGGGGCCTTCCAGGGAATGTAAGGGAGGCAGCTGTGCTTCCTCCTTCCCAGGGGGGCAGTGGGGCCAGTTTGGGGAAACCATCCTCATGGAGTGAGGGCTGAAGGGCATCATTTTGTTTTTATTTTATTTATTTTTTTATGCTTTAAATAGATTGGGTCTTGCTATGTTACCCAGGCTGGTCTCGAATGCCTGAGCTCAAGCGATCATCCCGCCTCAGCCTCCCAGAGTGCTGAGATTCCAGGCATGAGCCTCTGCATCCAGCCAGGCATCATTTTTGATGGACAAGGCAGTGCCAGGGGTCGTAGGCACAGGACAGAGCTGTGGGAAGCACCCCAGAAAGCACGGGTCTTGGGTGCTGGATGCTGCCACTCACAGAAGGGGCAGCCCTCAAGCAGGCCATGGATTCCAGGAATCCCATGATGGGGATTGTTCGGCACCAGCCACAGACTTGGAAGAACCCGAATGCAGAAGAGGGAGAAGTGAAGGGAACATTTCCCATCCTGGGGTAAATGACAACAAACCCATGGCGCCCAGGCAGCTCAAATTTAGGCTGCAGGTGGGAGGAGGGTGGCCCCTGGAGGAGCTCCTGGTATCCCTCTTGTGCTAGCCCCGTGAGTGTGGATGAGGGTCTCGGCCCAACTGGCCCCAGAGGATCTTTGTAGTCAGCTGCTAAGTTGTTAGCTGGTGTTGGGGGCAGAGACTCCCCAGACCTAGGGGTGGGGAAAAGATCTGAACTCTGGCAACCGGTGTGGCCTCTTTGGTAGTTGCTTCTTCGAGCTCTGTGTAGAGAAGGATTCTGAGTCCTTCTGGGGATTTGGAGGGAGAAAAGTGCCTATAGACTGTTGGCCTTGTCTGCGTGGGACATGGGATGGAAGAAGGGTGGCTCTAGTGCTGTAGAACTGCCCTTTTTGGGAGGCCTGAGTGCGGGGCTTGCTCATAGCCACAGGTTCCTGTTCATAAACACCTTCACTGAGGCCTGTGTGGACAAAATATCAGTGAACAGTTGCATGACATTCACTGTGTGGCAGGTGCTGTTCTATGCCCGTGCCGTATCTTAACTCTTTCCTACATTGCTATGGTAGGAGCACTTTGAGGATCTCCTGTTTGTAGAGAAGGCACAGAGAACCTGAATGAATTTCCCCAGGCGACACAGCAAGTAAATAGCAGAGCCTGCACTCAAACCCAGGCACTCAGCTCCAGCATCTGGCCTCTGAACCGTTACATCCTGTTCTTCCTAGTCTAGAAGAACACATTGGATTGGATGTATTTAAGGAATACAGCATCCACCAGGCTGGGGCAGGCAGCCAAATATGGGATTTGAGCCCAGCATCCAGGGCCAATTTCCTTGCTGCCTGGCACCACACAGAACACACATGGATGTCCATGGTACAGAGGTGAAAAGGACATGCCTGGAACTTCATGGGTTCTGAGCCTGGTAGAGGGGACAATGGTGGTGCAGTTCCCAGGTGACAGCAGCAGCCTGTCCATGCAGTTGGGCCCAAGAGTCAGCCCTGCTTAGGCTGCAGCAGGGACTGCCTCCCACCAGCTGATCCCCACCATCAGCTGGGGGGCCCAGGTCATGCCCTTCTGCTGGGGGTGCATCCAGAGTGTCATCTTTACCCAGGTGAAGAAAAAATGGCCCCAGGAGAGAGCTGGCGATTTTGCTCATTTCCTGGGCTGCCCTTTGGTGGCATCTGCCTGGCTCTGATTTGCCTCTACTTGGAGCATCTGAATAACTCAGCGCCTCTACTCAGAGCATCTGAATGACTCGATGACAGAGTCGTGTAACCACCCTCCCAGGCTGACTAGAGCCCTGATCAGAGAGAAGTCAGCATCCCGCTGTGGATTCAATTTCCCGAATGGTTGCAAAGAGCCATCTTAGGCAAGGGTGAAGAAATCACCCACGGATGGTGCCGGTAGACTTCCTAGGCATGCAGCTACGATGTGTGTGTGTGTGTGTGTGTGTGTGTGTGTGTGTATATATTTTTTTTGAAAAGATTCAGTTACTAGGCAGGATCATTGTATTTTGTGTGTTAGCAAGGAACCTCTCCGAACCACGATGCCAGCCTTTGCGGTAGAAGCCTCCGCCCCAGGACCGGCTGAGGACTGTGCTCTCTGGCTTGGAAAGGAATGTGGTAAAATGTGAAAAAAAAGCCCCACGAGAGTCGGTTTTCAGTCGACGCCCCCACCCCCCTCTTTTTTGTCAAGAGAAAATTCAAGACCGTACCCAGATGCTGAAAAAAGCTGTGCTTCCTGCTGAGGGACACGGTGGCTTTCAGAAGGCAAGGATTCTTTAGGGAGCCAATTATGCGAGACAAGAGTAAGCATGTTTATTTTTATGACACTGCATTTCAAAATCCCAGAAAATGTTGATGGAATGGCCCCATTAGGCGCCCGGGTCTCCTGGATGCTGTGGCATTACACTGCGCAGGCTTCCAGGGGCATTTTGGGGACTCTTGATTAAGGCCCGGTACTGGGCTAATTTACTGGCCATTACTACCCTGGAGGGTCTCTTTGAGCACTCACAGCTCCAGGTTCCTTCTTCCTTCAGCATTTTTCGGGCTAATTTGATTCTCTGCACAGAAGCCTGATGCTCTGGGAAGACCTGAGCCGCTGCACTCACTCCAACGCCATCTGTTTCTCAGGCTCTCACCCCGATGGTCCCTGGGGAGTGCAGGACTGGGGTTTTGTGGCACCAGCCATGCAAGTGGTCCCCCGAGGGTCTGCTGGCCCCGGGTGAGAGCCGGGCAGCGTGACAGGTATGACAGCCACTGAGGTTTGTCCTGGCACAGGCTGCCTATGGGCCTGACATCCAGACACTTTCATGCAGCAGACACGGATGAGTGGCCACCGCATGCTGGGTGCTGTGCTGGGCACAGGGATGAAAAGACCCTTCTCCTGGTCCTACAGGTACTCCAAGGAGGAGAGGACAGAGGAGCAAATGGAATTGCAGGAGCCAAGAGGAAAAAGGAGATGGGGAAGATTTCCTGGAGGTAGCAGCATTTGACCCCTTTCTCAGAGGATGAGAGGAAGGAAGCCCATTGGGCCCGAGGAGGAAGGGACAGCCAGGGAAAGGGAATGGGGTGGCTGCCATTTGCTGAGCACTGGTGGTGGGTGTGCTGCACAGATGGGGATGTGGAGGCACACCACGGTGAAGTAGCCCACTGAGGCTCCTCCGGCCCACCCAGGGGAGGGTGGGGCAGGTGTATTTGGGTCAGCCCTTAGGAGTTGGCTCCGTGAAGCTGGAGAGGAAGGCGCATGTTTAGGGGGGTGATGCTTGGAGGAGACTGGAACGACCAGTGGGCCCCAGGACTCCCGCTTCTGTCCTGGGGGCTGGGAGCCATCCAGCGTCCCAGGGAAAGTGTCATGCTCTCTGCCCGTGTGCGTTCAAGTGGAAAGGGAATGACAGACCCTGGGGGAGTGAGGGATGCAGAGAGGGGCCCGTGGCTCACAGGAGGGGTGCAGAGAGGGGCCTGTGAATCACAGAGGGTTGTGGAGAGGGGCCCATGAATCATAGGAGGGCACAAAGAGGGGCCGTGAATCACAGGAGGGGTGCGGAGAGGGGCCCCTGAATCATGGGAGGGTGCGGAGAGGGGCCTGTGAATCACGGGAGGGTCTGGAGAGGGGCCCATGAATCCCAGAAGGGTGCGGAGAGGGGCCCTTGTATCACGGGAGGGTGCGGAGAGAGGCCCGTGAATCACGGGAGGGTGTGGAGAGAGGACCCGTGAATCACGGGAGGGTTGCGGAGAGGGACCTGTGAATCATGGGAGGGTGTGGAGAGAGGCCTGTGAATCCCGGGAGGGTGCGGAGAGGGACCTGTGAATCCTGGGAGGGTACGGAGAGGGACCTGTGAATCCCGGGAGGGTGCGGAGAGAGGACCCGTGAATCACGGGAGGGTGCGGAGAGGGACCTGTGAATCACGAGAGGGTGCGGAGAGAGGCCTGTGAATCACGGGAGGGTGCGGAGAGGGGCCCCTATCTCCACCCTTCCAGCCCCAACCTGCCGCCTGCCCCTGCCCACTCTGTGGGGACCTCCTCACCTTACAACAGCAGTCCCCAACCTTTTTGGCACCAGGGACCAGTTTCATGGAAGACAGGGTGGATGGTTTCTAGATAAAACTGTTCCACCACAGATCATCAGGCATTAGATTCTCATAAGGAGTGCACAACCTAGATCCCTCACATACTCAGTTCACAGTAGGGTTAGTGCTCCTTGAAGAATCTAATTCCACTGCTGATCTGACAGGAGGCGGAACTCAGATGGCAATGCTGGCTCACCCACTGCTCACCTCCTGCTGTGAGGTCAGTTCCTAACAGATGCTGGTACTGGTTCACGACCCAGGGTTGGGGACCCCTTCCTTAGAGAACTGGACCCCCACTCAGGTGCTGTTTGGGGTGGAGTCGTCATCCCACCCAAGCTGTGGGTCTGAATTTTGTGAAGAACCCCTGAGACACAAGGCGATGAGCCCACAGCACTGAGTGAACGTGGAGGTTTCAAGTGGGAAGGGGAAGACGTTTGGGGGAGTTGGATTCCTCCCTAAAGAATGCCCTTAGGGTGAGGCCAGGTGCAGTGGCTCATGCCTGTAATCCTAGCACTTTGGGAGTTGGAGGCAGGAGTATCACGTGAGGTCAGGAGTTCAAGATCAGCCTGGCCAACATGGTGAAACCCCATCTCTACTAAAAATACAAAAATTAGCCAGACGTGGTGGCAGGCGCCTTTAGTCCCAGCTAGTCGGAGGTTGAGGCGGGAGAATTACTTGAACCCGGGAGGCGGAGGTTGCAGTGAGCTGAGATCGCACCACTGCACTCCAACCTGGGTGACAGAGTGAGACTCTATTTCAAAAAAAAAAAAAAAAAGAATGCCATTAGGGTGGCAGTTTTCTTCCTCCTTGTGTGGAGCCAATCCTGTGTATTTGAAAGCTAAAAGCCCTCTTCTTAAAGTAGCTTAGAGAGCAGTGCTGTGTGTGCGTGCGCGTGTGTGTGTCTGTGTGTTGTGAGGGTATAGGCGTGAGGCATTAGTTGACTTTAAAATGCCCAAGTAATACATGTCTGCACTTTTCCTTCATCAACTGAAAAGCTGTTTAAAAATGTAATTAACAAAATCTCTCAGCAGACCTTCAAGGTCAGGAAATATTATTAGCCTTATTTCACAGTTGGGTAAACTGAGGCAAAAGAGGAGTAAGCAACTTTCCTAAGGTCATACAAAGTCAGCAGAGTGGTACCTGAGGACTCCAAGAGGAGCGTGCCCCTAACTCAGGCTCTGGTGGCTCAGTCCTGGGATGGGGATTCCTGGGGAGTGTGGAGGCTCATCCATCTCTAGTTCCGCAGGTTATGCATGTCCTGGAGCCGGGGTCCCCTGCCTGGGAGACAGGACATGTCCAGGGTTAATGTCCACAGGGTGGAGCCTTCACAGTCCAGGCTTTCTTGCTGTGCTCTGCCTGCCTTTTATTTTCCCTCCCTTATTTTCAGTGAGAGACTGAATTCCATGACAATTCCTTATGTAGGAATTCTGGTGTTCCCAGTGAGTCACAAGTAGGTAGGATTTATGTCAGTTGCCACAGGACATATTTGAATTTTATAGGAGGTAGTCAGAGTAACTCGATGAGAGGGACCTAGACTCAGCCAACAGGAGGGACTCAGACTCAGCCAACATTTTTTAGCTTGCTTTTAAAATTGAAGTGAAATTCACATAACATAAAATTAGCTATTTTAAAGTGTAAACTTTAGTGATATTTAGTGTATTCACAATGTTGTGCAGCCATCACCATTCTTTGGTTCCAAGACCTTTTCATCACCCTAAAAGGAAATTCCATATCTTTTAGCAGTCACTCCCCATCCCCTGGAAACCATTTACCTACTTCCTGTGTCTTCAGTTTGGCCTGTTTTGGACATTTCAAATAAATGAGATCATACAATTAATACATTCTTATACTGCTATGAAGAAATGCCTGAGGCTGGTAATTTATAAAGGAAAGAGGTTTAATTGGCTCTCTGTTCTGCATGGCTGGGGAGGCCTCAGCAAACTTACAATCGTGGCTGAAGGCAAAGGAAAAGCAGGCACCTTCTTCACAGGGTGGCAGGATGAAGTGAGTGCAAGCAGGGGAAATTCCAGACCCTTATAAAACCATCAGATCTCATGAGAACTCACTATCACAATAACAGCATGGGGGAAACCGCTCCCATGATCCAATCACCTCTACCTGGTCCCGCCCTTGATTGTGGGGATTATTGCAATTCAGGGTGAGATTTGGGTGGGGACACAGCCAAACCACATCATACAGTATGTAACCTTTAGTGCTTGGCTTCTTTCACCTAGCATGATGTTTGTTAGTTCACCCACATTGTAGCGTGCATCAGTACTTCACTCCTTTTTATGATGAATTCTGTGCCACACTACGAATAGGCTACGTGCTGTTTGCCTGTTCATCCACTGATGGACATTTGGGCTGTTTCCACCTTTTGGCTGCTGTGAACATTGCTGCTGCAAACACATATGTACAGGTGTCTGTTTTGGTCCCTGTTTTTGATCCTTTGAGGGACATACCTAGGCATCAACACTTCTTGGACTTGGACTTTATCCACAGTTGCCTGGTTAGGGCACTGCTGCAGCACTTGTGTGATCTTTGGAAGTTCCCATGATTTTTCTGAGCCTCAGTTTTCTCATCTGAAGGATGGGGATGTCACTCAGCCCTGCACAGGGCTGGAAGGATGGTGACCCCCTGCCATTTACGGGTGGCTGCCCAGCAACAGAACCAATGCAGGCTCCTTCCCCACCTCATCCTAGATTGCAGACAGGCCTCGCTATGCCTGTGCACCTTGTCCACAGCACTGGGCCTGAGGCAGCCGCTCTGTCTTTACTCCTCACACATCCCCAGGGAGGAGGCTCAGTGAGAAGCAGCACTTTTTATCAGCTCTGTACTAAAGAGGGATTATGAACCATTTTGGGAGTGGATTAAAGCAGTTGCCCCGGGATGAATCTTATTCTTGTTGCCTTTTCCTTTCCCCTCTTCCTGGACCTCAGAGCTGAGCCGTGTGATCTACTGAAAAATACCCAGGCTGACATTGATCCTTTTAGTATGACACCAGCCCCGACCCACAGTGACAAGGAACTTGTGACCCACCCATGTACAGTGAACTGGGAGCTTCCCTGGCGGTGACCTGGCTTGTGAGCCTGTCACTTTTCATTGGAAGCAGCATTCTTGCTGGCATGGAAGCATGCTGCCTAGGCTGCTGCTGGCTCCCTGGAAACTGCCTTGTTGCCCCACTCCAGTGCCCAGGTTGGGTTGTCAAGCCGTGACAAGTGCAGGTCTCATCGCCCAGCCTCATTGGTCTCCAGTTTCCTATCCCAAGAGCCCACTGGGCAGCCTGCTCAGGAAAATGTGTGAAAGTAAGCAAATTAACTGCAACACAGTTTTCCAGAGTGTTCCAGAATGTTCTTCCCTTTCCCTTCCGGAGGAGAGGGAACAGAGCAAATGACAACATACATTTCTGTTTTTGGAAAGCATGCAAAAACAAAGTCTTCCATCACTGTAACGGACCCAAGATGACTGTAACGGCTCCATATTCATGACTGTGGCCCTTCAAGGCCCTTCTAAGGAATGTGCTGTCATGCAAGTCATTTGAGCTGAGATCCTGTGTCATCTCATCATTTCTCCACAGAGGTGATGGTAATAGGCACACGTGTTGGTCTTTTAGAGTCTGCATCACAGGCCAGGTGCGGTAGCTCATGCCTGTAGTCTCAGTTCTTTGGGAGGCTGAGGTGGGAAGATCACTTGAGGTCAGAAGTTCGAGACCAGCTTGGCTAACATGGTAAAACCCCATCTCTACTAAAAATGCAAACAATAGCCGGGCATGGTGGCAGGCGCCTGCAATCCCAGCTACCAGGGAGGCTGAGGCAGGAGAATTGTTTGGACCCAGGAGGCGGAAGTTGCAATGAGCTGAGATTGCGCCACTGCACTCCAGCTTGGGCAACAGAGTGAGACTCCGTCTCAAAAAAAAATAAAAAAAAATAAGTCCACATCACACTTTTGGCTGCATTTGTTTCCATTGTCCTTTATAACATTGGATCGTGTTGGATGATTTTGTTTATTTTATAGAAGAAACTGATATCTAAAGTACAGCAAAAGTGTAAATATGGTCATAATACTGACATTCTGATGACAGTCTTTGTAACAGTAAGAATGGCAAGCTGGGTGCAGTGGCTCACGCCTGTAATCCCAGTACTTTGGGAGGCCGAGGTGGGTGGATCACCTGAGGTCAGGAGTTTGAAACCAGCCTGACCAACATGGAGAAACCCCGTCTCTACTAAAAATACAAAAATTAGCTGGGTGTGGTGGTGCTTGCCTGTAAACCCAGCTACTAGGGAGGCTGAGGCAGGAGAATCGCTTAAACCTGGGAGGCAGAGGTTACAGTGAACTGAGATCACGCCACTGCACTCCAGCCTGGGCAACAGAGCAAGACTCTGTCTCAAAAAAGTAAATAAAATAAAATAATAATAATAATAAAAGAATGGCAGCTGACTGTCACGTTGTCAGGAGGACGTGATGCTGTGGCATGTGTACTGCATCCGTTATCTCCCTTCATCCCCAGCCCACTTAGAGCCCAGGGCACTGTGATCTTTCCATCTCAAAGGTATGGAGCCACAGGCCACAGACGGCTCTGTTTTCCTGAGTACCACCAGGAGCAAATGCACCCACCAGCTCTGGCAATTCTTCCCCTCACACCTCTTCCAGTACTGTGACTGCCGTATCCCCATTCATCAAACAATGTGAACATATTGACCTGGAAACCTTGTTAGCCCTGCTTTTAATCTGAAAGGTATAAGCCCATTATTTTTCCTGCTTTTGTAAATCCAGAGACTGAGCAAAATGGAATCCCTGGGTAACCAGAAAGTGTAGTTAATGGAAACAAGGCGCTTCACGAGGAAGCTGGTCAGAGCCTGCTTTTATTGTCATGGTTTAGCCAGGGACCTGGTGTGCAGGCGTCCCCACTGCTCTCAGGTGCTGCCGTAGGAGTAGACTTTCAAAAAGGAGAGCTGTGAGGCACGCTGTTCTCCTCATCTCTCAGGGCCCTGCAGACAGACCCTCACCCACCATCCCGGGGCTCCTATCAGCCTGGGCGCAGTCATGCTTGAGACTGGCAGAGCTGCTTGGGAATCATGTTGTAACACACACACACGTAAAGTAAGGAGCCTGGCATCTCCCCGGGGTGTGTGTTATTATCTGGGATTGTTGTGAAGTGCTCAGTGTTGGACTAGGAGGAGGGAGTGGTTGGGGGTCACTTGGGCCCTGTAGAGCTGGACTTTATTGCCACCAAATGTCACTGAAGTTACTGGGTCCCAAATCACTGCACCATGCAGGAGCGCCAAGCGTATCAGACAACAATGAAACAATCATTCCGCCAGGAGCCCTGAAGGGCCACAGTCAAGAATATGGAGCCAGACACAGCCAGGTACTTTCATCCTGGGTGCATTACAGTGATGGAAGACTGGTTTTGCATCTGCTTTCCCCACACGACGTGGGAATATTTCCTATTTCTTTTCAAGACCCTGTGTTTTGCTTCTAGATAGATGGGAAAATTATCAGCCTGGGGATCCCAGGAACACACTATCTGGCATAACGTCCTCAGGAGGCTCCCAGGCAGCTGTTTCCTGTGGACCAGAACCCGGGGTAGAGGCCCTTCCATTGCTCACCTGAGCTGTCTGCAAAGTCACTTCCAGGGAATGGGGCTGGGTTCGCCTGGTGTTCCACTGTCCTTCCAGTGTGTGCATCCAGGCTGTGTGAGTGAGAAGGTGGGATCCCAGGCAGATTCCACCCCGTCCCCAGAGCTGTGAGCGGGATATGAAACCACACCCCTTAATACATAACCCCACACAGCAAAGGGGACTTGGCAGAGGTAGGAAAGATTTCTAATCCATTGACCCTTCGATAGGGAGATCGTCCTCAGTTATTCCCAGTGGGTCCAGTATCATCACAGGCGTCCTTGGGTACAGAGGTGGAAGAGGAGATAGAGATGTGGTCAGGAGGGTGAGGGTGGTGGCCTGAGAGATCTGAAACTTAAAGGATCAACACAGTATTGTGGCTGGCTTGAAGATGAAGGAGGGCTTCCAGTCAAGGAGGTGGGACTTCTGTCCTACAGCCACAAGGAACTGGATTCTGCTGACAACCTGAATGAGCTTGGAGACAGATTCTTCCCCAGGATCTCCAGAAGGAGACACAGCCCCACCAATGCCTTGATGTCAGCCCAGCGAGACGACCCTGAGCGGAGAATCTAGCCAGTCTTCGCACCAATGGAACTGCGAGCTCATAGGTGGGGTTGTGGGGGGTAGGGGGTGTTTACACCACTGTGTTTGGGGTAGTTTGTTACCCAGCAATAGCTAACTAATTCAATAGATAGCTACCTAAGTACACAGGATGCATGAGTGAGGTGCCCCTGACGGCCCAGTCTTCTCATGCTTTCTCATTTCCTCTCTCCTTCCCGTCCCCTCCCCTGCCCTTCATCCCTCTTTCTCTGTTCTCTTTCTGTCTTTCTTCTAACAAGAGCTCGTGCCTGTTTCCAAAATTAGTGTCGGGACAATTGTAAACTGGTGAGGTGTGGACAGGCCTTCAACCCAGTCCCACTGAAACTCTGGGGACACCTGACCCGGTGTGGCGCCCCCCGCAGCTCTGCTCCAGCTCGGGAGCCTCCACTCACTCACTCCTTCCTGCACTTTGTATTTGGAGGTGTGGAGGGGCAGGGGATCATGAGGCTGCTTGTGTGCTGGGGCTGTGGACACAGACGCCGCCAGGCAGCCTTCCCAGGGCATGTCCTGGCTTTGTGTCTCTGGAATTGGCCAGATGAGGGCGAGTCCTGGCTCTGGCTCTGGCTTGGTCAATGAATAAATGAATTCATTATCAGCATTTTAGATGTGACTCTTCTTGTCCTCTGATCAAGGCTTTATACGAATCATGGGCTCTGGAGAGGTCTTACTCCTGAGCCAGTAGCGAGAAGTCAGGGTCTCCATGAAATGAATTGAACTTCATTACTCCCAAATAGGGCTGCCACATAAAACAAAACAGGATGCTTGGTTCTGTTTCAATTTCAGACAAACAAATGTATTTTAGTTAAGTATGTTCCAGGTTTTGCATGAGATAGGCTGATCCCCCCACCAAAAAAAAAAAAAAAAAAGAACAAAAAGGATTGTTTCTTTCAAATACAAATCTTACTGGGCATTCTGTATTTTGGTTAAATCTAGCCACCCGATTTCCAGAGACTGCAAATCGGCCAAGAGGGCAGGGCAGTGGGGCAGAGGAGGGCCCTGGAGAGGAGGCCTCGCTGAGCTCTAGTTAAGCTTTAGTAGCTGTTCTCTAGGTCAGGGGTTGGCACATCATGGTCTGTGGCTGCCTGGCTTTGTAAATAAAGTTTTATTGGCATCACAGCCTATGGCTGCCTGACTTTGTAAAGTTTTACTGGCACCATGGCCTATGGCTGCCTGACTTTGTAAACAAAGTTTTATTGGCGCCATGGCCCTTGGCTTCCTGACTTCGCAAATAAAGTTTTATTGGCACCAGGGCATGCCCATTGATTTTCATAAGGACAGAGTTGAGTGGTTGTGACAGAAAATGGCCTGCAAAACCTATAACATTTTCTGTCTGGGCCTTTTCAGACAAAGGTCAATGACCCCTGCTTTGGGTTCAGAGGTCAGTGCAGAAGCATAAGGACAGAGGGTGGAGTGAAATATAAAGGCAGACATGAGGGACTTTCATATGAGGAGGCCCCTGAGCCCCAGCAGCTGGGTAGGCACCAGGGGGCTGGCCAGGCCTTCAGGAGTGGCTGGTGCTGCGGCTCTCAGCTGCTGGTCTTGGGGCCTCCCTCTGCTGGGCTCTGGTTCAGTGGGAAGCTCTCAGAGCTCCAGTTCTCTGACGGATCGATCAGGGCCCAGGGCAGAGTGAGCAGGCAGCGTTCTGCTCTGCCTCCTTGTCTCGTGTTTTGGATCTCTGGCAGAAAGTTCCATGCAAACGAAAGCCTTGCTTCATCTGCACGCGCCTATTTCTGTCTTGTTGCCTGCCTCTGCTCTTCCTTTTTGACATTCAGCGTTTTCAAACAGAGATTCTGCACAGGGCGTGAGTCACGTTGCCATGTGGCCGTGGAGGAGTCGTCTCAGGCGCTGGCTGAACCGTCGTCCTGCAGGCTTGAGAATGCTGTTGTCCCTCTGCCGTGGAGCCCAGGAGGGCAGCGGTCAGAGCCATCAGGGCTGGAGGGCGGTCAGGGGGAAACAGAGCAAAACCCGTGCCCTCCTCTCGTCCTCAGGCCAGCAACGGGAGTGAGCTTGTGTGAGGATGGAGGGAGTAGTCCTCAGGACCACCCCCATGTCTGAGGCCAGCTATAGCATTTGGGGGTCCCAGGACAACTCCCACTTTTGACACCAACTGCAGTGTTTGGGGGTCCCCAGGACCACCTTCAGCTGCAATATTTCACTAGAAGGACTTGGAGAACTCTCTGAAAGCTGTCATACTCACAGTAATGGTTTATTAAAAGGAAAAGACACAGATGAAAGCCAGCCGAGGGAAGACACGCGTAGGGCAGAGGCCAGGAGGGACCCACACGTGGAGCTTCCGGCCATCCTCTCCCGTTGAGGTCAGGATACATTGCTTTCTCGGCAACAGTGAGTGACAGTGCCCAGGGAGCGTTGCCAGCCAGGGAAGCCCCTGGCCTTGGTGTCCCGAGTGTTTATTATTGGGGCCTCTTAACATAGACCTGGTCGAATGACCACACGGCCTACCTCAGTGTCCTGCCCCTTGGGAGGTGGAGCAGATACCATCTGACCCAAAGCCTCTAGCCTAAATCACATTGCTCCACCGTCTGGTGGCCAAGGCCCCCAGGCAAAGACAGAAATTCTTATCAGGCAGGACATGCCAGGGGCCTAGAGATGCCTTCCAGGAGCCCAGGGCAAAGGTCTGACCTCTCTTGGGCAAAGTTCTTTACTAAACAATCTGGTTTACACCAGCGACCAAGTGCCTCACATTATTCTACAGTTGATAATGGTGTAGCCCAGGCCAGTTAAACCTGCCCCGAAGATGGTGTGGGTGGAAATTTTAGGAGAGAAGATGGTGAGTGGTTTCTCTCCCCCTAAGGAAGACATTCTGGAGGGTACAGTGGAGTTGCTGCAAAGAAGCCGCGTGGAGTCTGCTCGCCTTCCTGCAGGGGCTGGGACGCCCACGTTTAGGAGGAAGCCCATCTTGTGGGCTGCTCCCAGCTCTGTGTCCGCGTGCAGGGACCGCCTCCCTCTAGGTTGCGCGCTGCTCGTTTTGTGCATCTCCTCCTCTTTCCTGGTTCCTGGACGCTCTGTGTGTTTGGGTGAGGATCCCTGGCGAGTTCATGATGCCCACTGCTGCAGAGGCCAGTGTGCACCGGCCTTGCTGCCTTGTGTCATTTTTGGGGCTAGTGTCTTAGTCACGCTCCTCCGATTTCCTCATCTTCCATGCACTTGCGCATTCTTTATTTTTTTTTTAACCAGTTCCAAAAAAAGATGATTTGTGTGAAGGGAGTGAAAATTGAGTTTATTTACGACAAATCAGTAGAATCCAAACTTTGGCAAAGAAATCCAGAAGAGGCCACCCGCTTCTGAAATGCATCTGGTTGCATCCCAGAACATGAAGCTTCCGGTCCAGCTGGCTTGGTTAGACTCTGACCCTAGCTCTCGTCCTCCTGGGGGTCTGACGCCGCCTGCACCACCTCTTCTCAGAAACAGTGAAACCAGTGCTGCCTCAGGGACTCTGGGAAGTCAGCTTCGAAATCATGTGAGACTGAGAGAAGGGCCGTTCCTTGGGAAATCCAGTCCACAAAGTAATCAGGAGATGATGGGGGGATGGGAGTGAGGAAGACAGGATTGTCGGGTGCCCAGCTCATCTGTCATCCGGCCTTTGGGGACAACATACTCTCAAACAGATCTTTGCTCTCAGTATTTGCACCAAGGGGGACAGGCAGCACACAATTAGCCACTTGAGGTTTTTAGCCTGTAGATGCCAAAAGGGGTATTGCATTCTCAAATTTGCCAAGAGTGGGAAGAACATGTGCAATGCTGTTGGCTACAGAGTTTCAAAAAGAAAATAAAATGGCTGGGCGTGGTGGCTCACGCCTGTAATCCCAGCACTTTGAGGGGGCCAAGGCGGATGGATTACCTGAGGTCTGGAGTTCGAGACCAGCCTGGTCAACATGGTGAAACCCTGTCTCTACTAAAATTACAAAAGTTAGCTGGGTGTGGTGGTGGGTGCCTATAATCTCAGGTACTCGGGAGGCTGAGGCAGGAGAATCGCTTGAACCTGGGAGGCAGAGGTTGCAGTGAGCTGAGATCGTGCCACTGCACTTCAGCCTGGGCGACAAAAGTGAGAGTCCATCTCAAAAAAATAAAAGAAAAGCAATTAACCAAAATGTCTCTAATGTGATGCTATGAATTTCACATGAGCAGAGGTTGGTGAGTCTGAGTGAGTGACATGTGGCTGGGATGCTGCTGAGGAAACCTGCCAGCAGACGGTCAGGGTAAGCTGCAGTTGTCTGCAGGTTCTCGCTTTGTAGGGCTCCTAAAGGTTGAGGATTCTGACCTCACACGTGTCTGATGCCGTGAGTCGAGAGGCTGCCCTGTATGTACAGCTGCCAGGCTGATTAATTGCTTTTATTTGTAGTAAATAAACTCTTCAAATGCAGGAAGGCTTCCACAGGAGCTGGTCAGCGGCTTTTCTCTTCTCTTTCCAGAGGGGATTCCACCTCTCTCGGCCCACTCTGTGACGCCAAGCAGATGACAGAGAAGGGATTAAGGAGGGAAGGAAGGATTAAAAAAAATTTAACATCTGAAACCAAGGCTTGCCATTCAGTGGGCATAAAGCCAGGGTGTGCCCACTGACTTAAAAAGTCAGCCAGCGGGTATTCATACGGGGCAGAAGATATTCCAGGTAATGCTCTGAATGAAAATGACATGGCATTCAAAAAAAAAACCAAAAAACAAAAACTCGTGTGCTTGTGTGTTGAGGTCATTAGAAACCAGTAGCTAAATATATCTCATAAGTGATGAAAATGACACGGTTCGTTTCTCTGTCCATAGTGCTGGAGCCAACTATTGCTTCCAGTTGGAATGCCAACTCACTCATTTTCGTAAAACATAAATATCAGGTGAGGAGGAGTACTTGTTATGTTCATGAGTAGCACATTTCCTGGTGGCTTGTGAAGCGTGTCGATAGCCCTGGTGCTGTCAGATGGTGGGTACAGCAGTTCCCAGTGGGGTGGGTTGATGCATTTCCCACACACAGCAGAGAAAGCCACGTCCACAAGACTGGAGCAGGGTGTCCCTTTCGCCAGTGCTAGGGGCTATGTTGAATTACCATCTCCCTTATGAATATTTCCTGTGGCCTGAAATTCACAGCATTCCTTTGGGTGCAGTTGAAGGAGAATGAATCCTTGTGAAGCAGTTAGAATGGTGTTGGGTAGAAATGAGCACTTGCAATTGTATCACAAATATGAGTGAATCTGGTCCAGGAGTGTGCACTGCTATCTATTGGTTACCTACTGCTCATTCACAAATGACCACAACTCATACATATTATCTCACATGTTCCCTGGGTCAGGAATCTGGGCACAGCTTAGCTGGGCCCTGTGCAAGGCTGAAACCAAGATGGTGGCTGGGTCTGTGATCTCATCAGAGGCTCAACTGGGGAAGGATTTACTGCCAAGCTCTTGTGGTTGTTAGCAGCATGCATTTCCTTGAAGGCTGCCTGACAGAGGGCCTCTGTTTTCCGCTGGCTGTCAGTGCCTCATCCTGCAGCCCTCTCCAAATGATAACTCACAACAAGCCAGCAAGGGAGAGAGTCCCCTAGCGAGATGGGTGTTACAATCACATGTACCATTATCACAGAAGTAACATCATCACCTTTGCTGTATCCTGTTGGCTAGAAGTGAGTCATAGGTCCTCCCACCCACACTCGAGGGAATGCGCCATCTAAGACTGAACACCAGGAGGTAGGGACCCTGCTTGCCTCCTTAGAGCATGTTCACCGCTGCGGTCAGTTGCTCTATTCGGGCAGTTCCAAATAATCACTAAGATTTATTGACTCAACAGGACCATGAGCCAGATGCATCTCATTTGAACCATCTTATGTAATCCTCATAACAATCCAGCAGGTATGCTCCTATCCTAAACCCCATTGCACAGCTCGGAAAGACAATTCACAGAGAGGTTCAGTAACTTGCACAAGGCTACACAGCATGCATTCGAACTGCACAGTCAGGTGCACATGCCCTTAACTGCTTCATCCTGGAAGGCCAAGGGCAAGCTGCTGACCAAGACCTGGACTCTGGGAGACAGCTCAGGGCCGTGCATTTGCCAACTTCCTCAGGTTTGGAAGAGAACCATCCGATTTCAAACAGCAGCCTAACACTTGGCAACCTGCTGCCTGATGTAGTAATTTCTCTCTACAGTACTCATCACCATGGGGTCCACTGTACACTTTACACATTGGCTTCTCTCCTGCTTGTCTCCTCTCCTGGGACCTGAACTCCAGGAGGGCAGTGAGTTTTGTCCCATGTCCCCAGCTACTAGAGCAAAGACGCACAAATAGCAGGCACACAAGAAATATCTGAGTGATGAATGAATGAATGAATGAATGAATGAATGAATGAATGAATGTTATTTATATTGTGGAATCTTTATTAGGGGCCTCAGATCATAAGTGACATGAGGACTTCAGGCTGTCTGCATTAGATTCATGTGGCTGCCGTAAAGTACTACAAACTGGGTGGTTTAAAATGAGAGAAATATATTTTCTTGTAGTTCTGAAGATTAGATGTCCAAAATCAAGGTGTTGGCAGGGCCATACTCCCTCTGAAATCTGTAGGATAGAATCCTTCCTTGCCTCTTCCAGCTTCTGGTGGTTGCTGGCAGTCCTTGGTGTTTCTTGGCTTATAGATGCATCACTCAAATCTTTGCCTCCACTTCACATGGCCTTCCTCCATCCACGTGTGTCCTTGCCTCTTCTTATAAAGGCATCAGTTGTATTTATCAGGGTTCTGCTGAGAAACAGAACCAATAGGGTGTGTGTGTGTGTGTCTGTGTGTGTGTGTGTGTGTAGAGAGAGACTTACAAGGAGTTGGCTCACATGATCAGGGAGTCTGAGAAGCCCCAAGATCTGCAGCCAGCCAGCTGGAGACCCAGGAGAGCTGATGGTGTAAGTTCTCATTTGAGACTGTAGAACTGAGAACCAGAAGAGCTAATGTTGTAGTTCCAGTTCAGAAGCTGGCACGCTTGAGACTCAAGAAGAGCTGATGTTTCAGTTTGAGTCTGAAGGCAGGAAAAGACCAATGTCCCGGCTCAAAGCAGTCAGACAGAGAGAGTACCCTCTTTGTCAGTCTTTTCTATCCAGGCCTTCATCTGATTGGATGACACCCACCCACATTACAAAGAGCAATCAGCTTTACTCAGTCCACTGATTCAAATGTTAATTTTATCCAGCAACACCCTCACCCACACACCCAGAGTAATCTTTGACCACACATCTGGGCACCCTGTAGCCCAGTCAAGTTGACAAGTAAAATTAACCCTCTTATCATTGGATTTAGGATCCATGGTGATCCAATATGACCTCATCTTAAATACATCTTGAAAGTCCCTATTTCAAACTAAGGTCACAATCTGAGGTTCAAAGTGGACAGGAGGCACTATTCCA
This sequence comes from Macaca nemestrina, assembly GCF_043159975.1. Classification (NCBI taxonomy): domain Eukaryota; kingdom Metazoa; phylum Chordata; class Mammalia; order Primates; family Cercopithecidae; genus Macaca; species Macaca nemestrina. Next base: position 229,446,709 of record NC_092125.1, on the reverse strand, counting down.
CCCAGTTACACCTTCCTATGGGAAACAGAGGCTGGGTAGGAGTTGGGTTGTGGGTCAGCCGGCTTTCTTTCTTTTCTATCCTATAGTGCCCAGAGCCTTGCCCCACAGATGTTTCTGAATGAATGACCATTACAAAGCTGGCCACCATCCAGGCCACTGATGTCCACTTATCTCTCATGTAAAGCCACCCTTGAGTCTGGCACATATGCTGGGCATAAATGACTTCCCAGAAAAAGGGAATTAAAGCTGTGTTTTCAGGTGCACTGGAGTTTTTATATATAAATATATAAAATTTGTTTCCATTCCAGTAAGAATGGTGAAGTTCAGTGTAGCATTGCTACTTAGGATCTTTGATTCCATCCCAAACATCTTTCTAGTGGTGTTTTTTATATGGACTTTTGGCTGAAGTAGAGTAGAAATGGACTATTTCTGTGCAAGATTACATTTTAGTGTCTTATAACCTGTACAATATATGAGCTAAATAATAGGGCTTTGGCATTCGAATTCAGGCGGATTTGGAAATATAGCAAAGATAAACTTCTGAGCAAGTTTTGTTTGAAATGGAGTGTTCTCTAGCACCCGTTATTGGTTTAAAATCCTGGGGGGAAGAGTTAAATAAATCAAAGAGACAGGTGCAGTTTTTAGATTAAACAGCCAAACTCATACAAAATCCCTTTGTCTAGACTGGACAAACATCAAGTGTTATTTCAGACAGTTTGATGAAATGCCCCACTGTTAACCCGCAGCCCGCTAAATGCCCGCAGTGTTTGGTAAAGCCCTTTGGAAGCCCATGTTTTCAGCAGCACGGACAGTGTGCAAAATTGCCACAGACTGCAAGGGAGAGGAATGTCAACTGGGCCACGCTGTCGGCGTCCCCCTCTGCCAGCCCCAGGCCAAGGAAAGGAGGTTGGGTGCCTGCCAGAATGAGGCAGGGGCCGCCAGCCACACCCACCCCAGGCGCAGGCCTCTGGGAAGACCCATGAGGCAGCCAGGGTTCTAGGAAAGGGCCCATTGGGAGTAATTTTTGTGCCTCGGGCTCTGTCTTCTGGCCTGCAGAAGGGCCAGGTTCTGGCCATATTCTGGACATTTCTGCTTACCTTGTTCAGACAGGTACAGCTGGGGCAGAGAGCACAGGCTGAGACAGAGGCCATGCCTGGGGTAGAATATTTTGCCTTCTCATTCTGACCAAGCCTCACTCCCATCAGAGGCACTGGACAAATCAAGGTCTTTCCAGAATAGTGCACCCTGGATTTGTCCCGCTCTGCTCTAAAGGAGAGGCAGACCACGTGCAGGAAGGCCGCACGCTTGGGGTCAGACACACCTGATGGGGCACAGTGGTGAGCTGTATGAACTTGGATGATTCACTCATGATCTCTGCCTCTGTCTCCCCACCTGCAAAATGAAGGGGATGACAGCAGCCACCGGAAAAGCTTCTCTGGAGCCTGCCAATCAGTTCCAGATGCTGCTCTGAGATCTGGTCAATCCTCATAGCAATCCTGTAATGATCTTCACTTTACAGATGAGGAAACTGAAGCACAGAGAGGGCGAGGAACATAGTAAGGCCACATATCCAGGAAGTGCCAGGGCTGGGATTGCTCCAGGGAGTCTGATGCAGACTCCACCAACGATACTGTGGTCCATTGATGATGCCGACAGGCCTTGAATTGGCCACACATCCAATTTCCCAACTTCAGAGCTGGTAAACATGCAGGCTGCATGCATGTTAGAACCCATGAAATATGGAGGTGTGGACGTGGCAGGCTGCGCTGCTCATCGATGGTCTTCATATGGTGCCTGATCATTGCTGTTGTAGTTGCTAAAATAGTAGCTTCCCGTTCTCAAGCCTCAGAGATGCTTTGTTCATTCCCAAGTGGAGCTTGACCACCTTCCCCCATGCATCTCCCTCCCCACAACCATGCTTGGGCCCCACTTCCACCCAAGACTATGCCCGGAATGCCTTTTCTCTGAGCCCAGCCATGAGGCCCTATCAGCCCTTTCTGGCAGCTGAAGTCTCCACCAGCCCTGAGTTTTCATGGCCCCATCTGTGCTCTGTGGCTCCTGCGTGGAGTCTGCCTGGTTTGTGCTCTTTCATGAGTGGTGATCTCTACCCAAGACTGCATTGTGTGGTTCCTGTATCCTCCCTCCAACCCCTAAAGCCAACCAGAGCTATGCTGAGCCCTTCGTAGGGTTTCAGACATGAGTGTGATGATGGTGTTGATGATGTTGGTGATGAGGACAGTGGTAATGATAATGATGATAGTGGTGATGATGGTGGTGATGGTGATGGTGGTGATGGTGATGATGGTGATGGTGATGGTGGTGATGATGGTGATGATGCTGGTGATGACGATGATGGTGATGGTGGTTGGTGATGGTAATGATGGTGATGGTGATGGTGATGATGTTGGTGATGGCGATGATGGTGATGGTGGTGATGGTAATGATGGCAATGGTGATGGTGATGATGTTGGTGATGGTAATGATGGTGATGGTGATGGTGATGGTGATGGCGATGATGTTGGTGATGGCAATGATGGTGATGGTGGTGATGGTAATGATGGCGATGGTGATGATGGTGATGTTGGTGATGATAATGATGGTGATGGTGATGGTGATGATGTTGGTGATGGCGATGATGGTGATGGTGGTGATGGTAATGATGGCGATGGTGATGGTGATGGTGATGATGGTGATGGTGATGGTAGTGATGGTAATGATGGTGGTGGTGATGGTGATGATGTTGGAGATGGCGATGATGGTGATGGTGATGGTGGTGATGGTAATGATGGTGGTGGTGATGGTGATGATGTTGGTGATGGCGATGATGGTGATGGTGATGGTGATGATGTTGGAGATGGCGATGATGGTGATGGTGATGATAATGAGAATGATTGTGATTATTACAAAAGGAGCAAGGCTGCACCGTTTTCCAGCTGTGTCAGTTCAGGCCCCAGTTGGCCCTTGGCCCCTTGGAGTCCAGCCACATACTGTGTAGGCTCCAAGTGCCCTGTTTGCTGGAGATCCAGCACTCTTAATGGCAAGAGTCAGATGGTGGGGGTTCAAATTTGGACTCTTACCTGCTGTGTAATCTTGGCTGTAGTACTCCCTTTCTCTGTGCCTCACTCTCTCATCTGTAGAATGGGGTTAATAGCAGCATCTCTCCTTCAGGGGCACGGGAAGAGTAAAATGATTCATGGGACAATGTGCCTGGCACTGGGCCTGCCCAGAGTGCCCAGAGAAGATCAGCTGATAGTCTCACTTGACCCACCGAGCTCAGAATCAGCATCCTTGGAAGCCTTGTTAAAATACAGCTTCCTCGGCCTGCCCTCGGTATTTCCAATTCAGTGGTCTGGGCTGGGTCTGAGTGTAAGCATTTCTTACCAGTTCCAGGTGCCACTGGTGCCACTGGCCTGGGGACCCAACTCTGAGGACCCTTGAACCTGTCCATCCATTTCAGTGGGTCCACTGGGACATTAATGTATGGGAAAGGCAAATGTGACCTCAGACATCCAGGAAAGCAAAGAAATGTAGGAAGGAATTTCTATGGGTATTAGGAAAATGTTTCATCCTGCACTGGGTACCCATAGCATTTCCCCCTGGGGACTCTTGCAAATATACTTGACTCAAATCTCCATGGGACTCACCTGGCTGAAAACAAGCTGTCACACCGCCTTCCTCTCACCTGTCCCACAGCCATTTGAGGGCACTCCCTGTGTGCCAGCTCCTGAGTGGGGATGGGGCTCAGGGGGCAAGGAAAGAACATCGCTGTCCCCAGAGAGGCCAGGGTGGGACTTGCACAGATGCAGCGTGAGAAGGTCAGGAAAGCCTGATGCATAGGACAGGGGGTACTGAGGAGGAGTATGCATGGTAAGGGGCTTTCCAGGGAGTATCAGATGCACAGGCATTCATGAGACACAGACACACAGGGCAGGGTGAGAGGGAGGCATGAAGAATGGGGAGGAAGGAGATGGAGGAAGGAGGGGAGTGAGCAGAGGGCCCCAGGAATGGTCTGGAAAAGGCCGAGCCTTTAGATCCTCTGAGTTGGTGCATCTGGACTCACCTTAATGGATTTGGGAAGATTTAGTGTCATGCCTGTCTCTGAAGCCCCCAGGCTGAGCTAATGTTGCTGCTGTCTGCATGTGCAGGGCTGGGAATGCATCCCCAGCTGCTTGGGGGGCAGCTGTTAACACGCTGATAATTTTACTCGGTGGAAACCATGTTCATTCCATCCGCTCCTGGCTCAGCACATCTCCAGGTTTAAGAGTTCACGGGGCAGGCAGGAGGAGGAGGCCATGAGGCTCACCTCCCGCCTGGGTCTAGGAAGCTGCACATCCGCCTTTATGAGTGTTCTGAGTGCCTGCTTTCTGAGTCATCACCGTCATGGACTGCAGGACCAGAGAGCAAGGTCTAGGGCGGCCTCATGGCCAGCCTGGCCACCTGGGGGAGGGGAAGGGAGTACCTTGAGCACATTCCCAGGGGGACCTTCTTTCCAGGAGCTATTTCTCACCACTTCTTAGACATTCTCAAGCCATGGCCTTTTCTGGGTAGAATCCTGGGTTGAGAAGGTTTTTGCAAGCACTTCCAGCTTCTCACATGCCTCCAAATGGACCTACATCTTAATCATTCAAGACAGACAGACATCTATCCATTTCACAGGTGGGAACCCTGAGGCACAAAGGTATCACTGTCTAGGGGCTGCTGGTAAATGCAGAGCAGATCTAAAACCCCCATCTCCATGCAATGGGAACGCCGTTGATTCCATTGAACTCACCTCACCTCCCCCAGCCCCTCGGCTGTGCCAGCCTCCTCCACCAGAACTGTCAAAGGTGCCACAACGAGCCAGCAGATCTCCTTCTTGAGAAGCCAGGCCCATTGGCAGCCTCAGAGGATGGAGTCAGACCTGATCCCAAGCCATTGTCTTCTGCCTTTTGTCATAAGTCATTACGGCAGGAGGGAAAAAGGCCCAACAACAAAGGCACTCTGCTGATGCTGGAGTTTCCTCTCCCAGCAGGGCTTCTCTGGAGGATGCAGTCATGGCCCCGAACCCCCTCTGATCTGTCCAATATCCAGCGTCTGTGTGAAAGCCAGCTCTCTCGGCACCAGAAACACAGTGATGGTGCATGGCTGTGTCCAGAACCAGGAGCTGTGAAATGCTCCAAGTCCATAAATCATGGAAAACAAGGACATAACCTTGGTTCTTTCTGCACCATCAATACATTACCTAATTCAATCATAAAATGGAAGAGCGGTTCCATTTGTATAATTCCGTATGAAAAATCAGCAGATCTTTGCATTTTAAATGCCGCCTGCATAGCCTCTCCACGGCGCTGAGCACAGCCTCCCTTTGATGGAACAAGTGTCAAATAGAAAGGATATAAACAAGCTCCCATGTCACTACTTTCCCGAGGATGCTTATTTAGGGGGTATTTTAATGCCGGACTGTGATGGTTTATTTGCAAATGGTCTGCAAGCTGCTAACAATCTGTATTTCACAATTTGTTGGAGCCTGGCGGCAGCCATAGTCCCATCCAATGGCATCGACAGATCGCCCAGCACAGTGTCTTGTTTTCCAGCTGCTGCTGGAGGAGCTCATTGCTGGGGCCCGAGACCAAGACCCCACCCCAGGCGAAGGAGAGGCAAGCTCCACAGAAAAGGCTCCTTGGCGCCATGTTAGGGTGCACCGTGGGGGCCTCCCCTCTGCCTCCTTGGTGGGGTCAGGTGCCATCTGGTCATCCAGAGGCTGCGGGGCTGGGCTCTGCAAGGTCATTGTAGCCCATTGTCAGGATTGGGGATGGCAGGAAGTGTCAGAGGACAGAGGGACCTGGGTGGCCATCAAATGCACCCCAAATTTGAAAGGACCCCTTCCTTTAGGGATCACCTCCTGTTTTCTGCAGGTAAATCCAAACTGCAGGCTTGAGGGCAGAGAGGTTTCTTTTCCTTGGAGGTTTTGCCCAGGTATCTGGCACATGCCAGGCACGAGACAGCTGCCTGCCCAAGTTGACCAGGGCTGCCTCTGCCAGCTGCAGAGCACAACCAACCCCCGCACGGCCATGTCCTCAACACCGTGGATGGAGATGGGAACCTGGAGCCCTATCCCTCCTTCCAACCTCTGTGTTGCTGACAAAATGATGTGGCCTCATCCTCACTTCCTCCTTGAAGCCAGTAGCGTCTTCTCCACTAAGCAACTCCTTAGCAAATAACCACAACTGTGTTAGGTTCCTGGTGTGGTCATCACAAATTACTATGAGTTGGGCCGGGCGCAGTGGCTCACTCCTGTAATCCCAGCACTTTGGGAGGCTGAGGCAGGTGGATCACGAAGTCAGGAGATCCAGACCATCCTGGCAAACACGGTGAAACCCCATCTCTACTAAAAATATAAAAAATTATCGGGCATGGTGGCGGGCACCTGTAGTCCCAGTTACTCGGGAGGCTGAGGCAGGAGAATGGCGTGAACCCAGGAGGTGGAACTTGCAGTGAGCTGAGATCACGCCACTGCACTCCAGCCTGGGCGACAGAGGGAGACTCCAGCTCAAAACAAACAAACAAACAAAAATTCCACGAATTGGGTGGCTTATAGCAGCAGACATTTGTTGTCTCGATCTGGCAGCCAGAAGTCCAAAGTCATGGTGGGATGAGCTGGGTTCAAGGTTCACGTTCCTACCCTTGACTGCCCCACCTTCCTCTGCCTGGCTGCGGCTGGGTTCAAGTTCTCTTTCTTCCCTGAGTGCGTGGGTAAGTCCATCAGTTTCGTTGGGCTCCCAGAATAACCCCATCTCCAAAAGGAGCACCCCATACATAGTTATTCGGCTTCAGTAGGTAAATACAGTTATAAACCCCAGAGTCTTTGTGGGTAACAGCAATTCTGCGGGAGTGCATAAACCCACGCCAGCCTTCTGCAGAGCTTTGCCGAGCAGGAGGCCTTCAATGGGAATTCATTTCTCACTGTTACTGTTCCGATCTCGATGCCATGAAATAAAAAGGAAGAGTCACTTAGATGCTCACGTGCATGGAGCTCTTCTTCTAGAAAGGCTTGCTCTTCCCGGCTGAGGTCAGGAGGCCAGTGTGGCCCTGGCCTTTGGCTCTGGGGCAAGTTGAGCCCCGTTGACCCTGTGTCCCCTTTAGCCTGCAAAAGCTGCGTGCCCTCCAGTCTCTCAGTGTGGCCTCTGTTCTCTGATGCAGTCACTTTTATTAGCCCTGCTTCTAGGATGTCAACCTCCAAGCAAAGGGAATCTCCGCTTCTGTAGAAGGGTCAGGGCTGATGGAGTGCCCCTGAGGTTGGGCTGCCCACTTCCTGCCCAAGTTGACCAGGGCTGCCTCTGCCAGCTGCAGAGCACAACCAACCCCCGCACGGCCATGTCCTCAACACCGTGGATGGAGATGGGAACCTGGAGCCTTATCGCTCCTTCCAACCTCTGTGTAGGCCTTTTCCTCTATGAAGAAAATGCCTTTGCCTCTCTCTTTTCTTTCCTCCTCTTTACAGAATCCATTCCATAGACATGGACAATAATTTAGTTTTAGAAATCATGATCACAGCCAGAATGCAGGCTTGAGGACCTGAACGCCTCTCGAAAGCCACCATGGGCACTCGCTCTGTGGTGAGACCCTGGGAGAGTTTATTCTGGGAAGCTGTGGATGGGTTTCCACAATCTCCCATGACTGGTGCCTCAGCTGTTATTTGGAGATAACTTTCCCTGAAGCCGAGCATAAAAATGTGTAGAAATGCTGGCACGCCCTCCATCAGCCTCAAAGTACTGATTCAGGTCGTGCCCAGCGTGAGGTCAAGCCTTGGTCTGGGCAACCTGAGGGCAGCCTCTGGGCTGGGGCCAAGACCCCTGCTGTCCAATGGGGAGGGCAAAGGTCAAATATGACCAGATAAGACAGAGAAGGAACAAGGAGTTTCAGGGGAGGACAGTGGAAGGTTCTGCCCTCTGGTAGTTACGGCTGCTTTAGGAAAATAGGACATTGGCACCTGGATTGTGATGACTCGAGCCACAGCTGTTCAGTGCCGAACTGAATCACAGAGTGAACGTCCCTGTCACTGTGAGAAGAACGAGAGCTCTGTGCTAGGGCGTCAGCCCAGGCAGAACGCCCAGCCCAGGGAGGTGTCAAGGAAGGGCAGGGGCACCAGCTCCATCCATTCATTCATCCATCCATCCATTCACTCATTCATTCATTCAGCCCCCTTCATCCACCAGGCCTCTGTGTGGGGATGCTGGGGACACAGAGGTGAACTGAGACACCAGGCCACACACGAGGCCAATGATGAACAAACTCTGCACAGCTGAGGAAGGGGCTGCAGCTCTGAGTGGCCACTGGTGAAGAGCAGGGCCCACAGAACCTTTCCCTGGGGTCCAGCCTGTCCCAGTGAGCTGGAAGGCTTCCAGGGCAGGAGGCGTTTCTGCTGAGGCTGGAGGACGCAGCAGTGGGGAGCCAGGATGGGGAAGGGGGCAGCTGAGGCTGGGCTGTGCTGGACTAGGCCGGAGAGGTGGCCCCAGTGAGGTGGGGGTCCCTTGGAGCGCCTGGTAGTCTTGGGAGGGAAGTGACACTTAGGAGGTTGGTGGCACGTTGCCCAAGGCATTGGTGTGCGTGGGGAGCGGGAACATGTACTCACTATGACCACACGCGGGGCAGGTGCCATCCAAGAGAGACAGCGAGAGAGGGAGAGAGAGACTGAAGTCCTCAGGAATGAAATGCAACCTGTGAGAAACGTAACTATTCTGGTTGACATTCAAACACGGTCTTATGTAGTGAAAACATTCAAGGTGTAGCTTCTCACTTAAAAACAAACAAGTGATTAACTTGAAAATAGACTTCTGGAAAAGAAAGGATCCTGATGGGGCCGGGCGCGGTGTCTCATGCCTGTAATCCTGGCACTTTGGGAGGCCGAGGCGGGCAGATCACCTAAGGTCAGGAGTTTGAGACCAGCCTGGCCAATATGGTGAAACCCCATCGCTATTAAAAATAAAAAAAATTAGCTGAGCGTGGTGGCGTGCACTTGCAATCCCAGCTACTCAGGAGGTTGAGACAGGAGAATTGCTTGAACCCGGGAGGCAGAGGTTGCAGTGAGCTGAGATCGTGCCACTGCACTCCAGCCTAGGTGACAGAGTGAGACTCCATCTCAAAAAAGAAAAAAAGAAAGAAAGAAAGGATCCTGATGCCCTTCTTGTTTTCCTTGCCATGGTGATGACCCCATACTCAAATTGTATTAACTTGGGAAGTTCACAGGAGGACGCCGAGCCCATTATCTCCCTTCTATAGGTGGGGAAACTGAGGCAGGGAGTCATCTGGTGAACCACCCAGCCCTGCTCACTCAGAGCGGGTGCCCCTCCAGTACCCACCGGTGGGAAGAAAGCCACTCACATACGTGCTCAGGGCGAGTCTGAGACCCCCGCCTGCCCCCCTCACTCGCCTGTGGAGGGTGAGGGTTCCTAGGGAACCATGGCTGTGGCTTCGGTGGGTGTCCAGAACGGTCCCTGACAGACTGTAGGGAGAGAGAGAAACACACTGACATCCTCGCCCCAAAAGAGGTTTCAGAGACAATTACTGATAAATCAGAGCGACGCGCCTGGTATGAATTCAACTGATTAACGTGGTTCAGTTGTTTTTCCCTTGCTGAAGGGTTGCCCGATTAACAACTGAACAAGCAATTTGTTGCACCTAAAATACCTATTTTCTGATTTATTGGCAAGGAGAGTGGAGCCTCGCACAGCCCACCCATGAGCAGGCAGAGGGCAGAAACACAAGGCCCAGGAAGGTGGAGGGGGGAGGCATTCCTGGCAGGATCGTGCACATGGCAGAGGGGCTAGAAGCCTCTAAGCCGATGGCCCCGGGGGCCCTGGCTGGAAGTGGTGGCAGGTGAAGGCCAGACAAGGTGCAGGATGGGGGCGCCTGGAAGGCTTGGGCTTGGTTTCAGCTCCCTGGGTGAGAAGCACCAGGAAAAGATACTGGACTTGGAGCGTCCGTTTCCTCCACCCTGAAACACAGCTTTCGGGATTGACTGTTGCTCCCAGGAGTCATGAGCATCCGGCATGAGCATGAGCATGAACCACTTTCAAGCTGTCAAGCTCCCAGCACAGCTGAGCCTGGGAAAACATTCAGGAGAGGCAGAGAAATCCTGGCCGCTGGGAAACAGCCCCACCAAGGCCACGCCGTCTCGTGGGTGCACAGCAGCGGAGGGGACAAGAGCCTGGAGGGGACAGGTCTGGGGAGAGGCTGGTTCTCTGGCTTTCCTTCCAACAAGAAAAGGGGTGACTGTCCCTCGGCCAGGCTGCCTGGCCTGGGGCAGCATCCACATTTCATCACTGCCCCCAGTTGAGACCCCCCAGTCCCCCTACCTCCTGGCCCTGTAGGAACTTGGTGTACACCTGGCCAACGAAGGATGCATTTCCCACTCGCTGACAAAGACAAGACTCAGTGCCTGCCCTGGAGGGGTAGTGTGGAGCGTGGGGCGACACCACTGCCCAGGGCCAGGAAATGCCCCTTACCCCCCAGGAGGCCCGAGGAGGGGCTGCGCATGTCCAGACCCTCCAGGAGGTTTGCAGGCTCTGAAGGCAGCCCCACTGGCTCCTTCACTGCCACTAGGGCCTGTTTCCGAGGCAGGGCCGCTGCCCACCCTCCTGCCACGGAGAGGTCCTAGATGCTGAGCTGGGTCTGCAAAATCCAGCCTTTCCCCACCTTCAGCTACTTGTGTGACCTCTTGTTTCAAGGATGGGAGCCTGTGGAGTGGCCACTGGCAGCCCCCGCAGCTACGCCCTCTCTTTGTCCTGGAGCCACAACCAGGAGCTGTCACCAGGGACATCGCGGCTGCTTTCTGCGCCTCTTGGCTGGTGGTTGCAGAGCACTGCCCCTGTTTGGGAGAAACACGGCATCCCCCACTTTTATTGAGTGTCCCTGTGCCTGAGTCCTGGATCCAGATAGACATTATTTCATCTGATCCTCTCCACAAATCCTGGAGACAGGCATCTTAGTGTCCATTTTACAGATGGGGACATGAAGCATAAACAGCTGTCTCAGGCCACATGGTCCACAGAGAGAGAACTTCCCTGAGTTCTGTCCACACTCAGGTCCTGGGACCATTTCCGGCAGGAGGGAAACCTCCACGCGGCCGCGGGTGCCTGAGCAAGGGGTGTCTTTGCCTGAGTCCACCTGACTTCTTATTCCGGGAGCAGGGACCTTGGGGGTCAAGTGTGTGCTGGGTCATTGGCCTGGGTCTGACTCCCATCCCCTGTGCTGGACTCGGCCTCACAGAAGGGCAGGCCGTGTCTGCCTGGTCACCGGATAAGCCTGAAGCCAGGGGTGCCAGGCTGAGGCCTGGGGTGAGGAGGGCCACTGAGCGAGATTCCATCCCCAGGGTCAGAAACACAGGCTGATGCACCGTGGGTGACTCATGGCCGTGAGCTCATTGTGCTTATGGTGGCGACTAAGCTGGGACCAGAAGCCCGGAGCCCAAAGTCCCCATCAGGCTCCCGAAACAGACTCTGCCCCTGCTTGGGAAAGAGCCTCTGGGGCTGGGATGTCCCGCCACCCTCGGGTGTCCTCCCTCCCTCCTGGCCCTCCTGGGACCAGGCCACCTTCTCCCAGGTTGGCTGGAGCTGGGCAGCCAGGGTCAGGCGGGGCACACTGACCGCCCCCCTTTGTCCTCTTCAGGCCATAGAGTCTGTGGAGGCTGTGGACAAGGTGCCCTGCGCTTCTGTTGTCAGCAGGGCCAGTGCTTTAGGTGACAGGTGTTTCCGCCGCCGGCTGGCCCTTTGGGCTGGTGCACAGTGGGGCTCGGGAATGGTGCTAGGCCCGGGAGTGGCTCCAGAGAGGAACTTGGGCCGCCGGGTCCTGTGTGCCTCTTGACCAAAATCCCTGGTGCTGGAGGAGAGTCGGAGCTAACTCCCAGCTCACGGGACGCCCAGACAGACACTGGCACTTGCCATTAGATAGCAAAAGCGACCCATCAGCTGACTCCAGGAGTCAGGGGGGGCTTGGGAAGGAGGGACGGGACCCAAAGGGAGGAGAAGGGCAGGCGCAAGTGGCAGAGAGAAAGGTACAGGGCAAGGGCTTTGAGGTCGGTGGTGAAAACGTGCGGGGGACAAGCGCTCAGAGGGGGCCCATGACCTGCAGACCCAGGACCGCCTGGCAAGGAGTCCTGCCTCCTCCCGTCCTGAGCCTGCAGGAAAATCCGTTCCATCCTATTCCTGACTCAGGAGTGTTGGGGACCTGCGGAGGGACAAGGCTCTCCAGGGCTCAGAAGAAGGTGTGGGTGGGACGTGGGGTGGGGGCGGGGTTGGAGGGAGCCAAGAACAGCCTTTGCCCCAGGCCGGGTGTCCCTGAGGCTGGCCGTGGCCCTGGGGCTTCTCTTCCACTCAGCCCTGTGCTCCTCCCAGGATTGGCAGGCAGTGTGGCGCTGGCCCTGCGTGGATGTGGTATCTCTGCATAGTCGCCGCCTTCTCAAGGCTTAGGAGTCAGCTTGGCTTTGTAGGTGAGGAAACTTAGGCACAGAGACACTCACTGTGGCAGGCAGGCTCCTGCTGCTGCCTCCCGCCACCAGGACAGGGCTGTCAAGGGTTCTCTGGCTCCTCACCCCGCGCCCTGGGCCGCTCTCCTCTCTCCGTCTCTGGGCCCCTCATGCAGCCCTTTCCCTTCTGGCCTCTCAGCCTGCAGGAGAGGGTGAGGGGCAGGTCTGAGGGTGCAACAGAGGGACGTAGACTCTGTGGGACTCATCGTTAGGAGGACTTGTAATTGGTTTGCTGGCCGGATCCCAAGGAAGCACCTGCCCCCAAATCCCCCACCCCAGGGGGCTGGGAGGAGCTTCCTAGAAAAAGAGAAAAATAGCTCAGCCCCAGCCTGGCCTCCGCAGGCCTCCTGACCGTGATGGGGCCTTCCCTAGTGGACCCCACAAATCAGGCTTCACCATTTCTTCTCTCCCTGCCTCCTCTCTCGGGTCAACTCCTACCTGGCATTGGAGACCCATCACTTCCTCCAGGCAGCCTTCCAGGCTCAGCCAAGCAGAGGTGAAGCCACCCTGGCACTCTGCTGTCCTCCCTTCAGATCTTGTCAGCTGAAATGCCTGTTCCCCCAGTGGACTGTGAACTCCCCATCTGGGTCCCTCCGTCTGTTGGCCCACAAATGGGCATTAAGCGCACATTTTTCCAAGCCCAGCCCTGTGCTCTGTGCTGGGACTAGACAGGGAAGCGACGAGGTGTGCCCCATTCTAGAACCCAGCGCTCATGATTGCGTCTGCTTCATTAGGTGGCTATCAAATAACCGTATAAAAATAAGGAAAGTTTCCCCTTCCTGTGTCCAAGTGATCTCATTGTTCAGTTCCCACCTATGAGTGAGAACATGCGGTATTTGGTTTTCTGTTCTTGCGATAGTTTGCTGAGAGTGATGGTTTCCAGGTGCAGGAAAGGGAGCATCACACACCGGGTCCTATTGTGAGGAGGGGGTAGGGAGGAGGGATAGCATTAGGAGATATACCTAATGTAAATGACGAGTTAATGGGTGCAGCACACCAACATGGCACATGTATACATATGTAACAAACCTGCACGTTGTGCACATGTACCCTAGAACTTAAAGTATAATAATAAAAAAAAAAATGAGGAAAGTTAATATTTCTATGACGGTGTAATTAATACTAAATAAGAATTAAGCTTCCTAAATGCCCACCTCAGCTGGGCTTTACAGTTTCTGGAAGCCACCCTTCCCTCACCATGGCCCAGGGAGGTTGACAGGGCCAGATTTTCTCCCAGTTTATGGAGAAAAACTGAGGAAACCTTGGAGAAGCCCCCATGAAGGCCCCATGCTGCCCAGGATCCAAAGGCCCACCCGCGTGGGGAGGCACCCGTGAGAACTTCAGACACCAGGCCACTCGACTGAGGGGAGAGGCAGCCCGTGGTCGGGGACGTCAGGAGCATGTGCTGATGGAGAGGGACTCTGGGCTTCAGAGGGGAAAACCCTATAGGGGACTGGGAGTCCTGGAGGCTTCCTCGAGGCAGTGGGTGGGGGAGAGGGATTGGAGGAGGCCCAAGCAGGAGCAGGTAGGTTTTCTGGGCTAAGACCGAGGCTCCAAGCGTTCCCTGGAGGCACCAGAGCCCAAACCCAGCGGCTGCAGAATGGCCCTTCCTCCCCACGCGGGGCTGGCAGCCTGTGCGTTGGGCATCAGGGAACTGGGAGCGGGAGGGAGGAAGAGTTGCCAGCTCATGTCAGATTTGATTAGTGCCTGTCTTAGCCTGTTTTATGCGGCTCTAACAGTATATGTGAAACTGGGTATTTTATAAAAAGCAGAGATTTATTTCTCACAGTTCTGGAGGCTGGGGCACCCAAGGTGGAGGGGCCCACATCTCGCTGGGGCTTCCTGCTGTGTAGTCCCGTGGTGGAAGGCGGGAGGGCAAGAGAACACATGGAGGGGAGGAAGGGGCCAAACGCGTCCTTTGATCAGGAACCCACTCGGGGGAGATAATGGCATTCAGCCATTCAAGGGGACAGAGCCTTCAGGGCCCCTCACCTCTTCCAGCTCCCACCTCGGTGCTGCAGCACGGGGATTACGTTTCCACAGAGGCGTCCGGGGACACTCCAGCCCACTGCAGTGCCGGGAAAAGTGCGACCTCGTTCACAAGGCAGGCGGGGTGGGACAAGCGAAGGAGGGTAGACCTGCATTGGGGCTGCCCCTCCACCTGCCCAGTGCACTCCCAGGGCTGCTCCTGGTGGCCACTGGGCCCTGTAGAGCTGGGAGGGATGGGGTGAGCCTCCCGTAATCCATTGTGACAAGTTCACAATGGTACCAGTCTGCACCTGCTTCATGCCCTCAGCTCCTCTGCCAGGGTGGGGATGGCCCCTAAACGATCAGATGCTGTCATAATCCCAGCCCCCACCTATAAACTTGTAATGGAGCAGAGTGGGTGCTTCTGAGGCCTGGCTCTCGGCTCCTGAGCCCTGCACAGTGGGTATTATTTTCAGTCTGACACATGAAGGAAAGTGAGGCTTGGCGTGGCCATGTCACCTCACCATTCATTCATTCAGTCTCTCAACAAACATCTTTGGGAGCCTCCTCTTCCCTGGGCCTGTTCTGCTCCTTGGGACACCCTGGTCAGCGGGACAGACCGTCCTTGTTCTCCCGGAGCGTAAACTCCCGAGTGGTCCAGGCCCACAGCAGGTGGAACATCAGAAACTGTAAACTGTCAGAAACGAAATGACCAGACGGTCAAGGAGATGAGCTCGTGGGTCACGCGAGGATAATAATAAAAAAAAATGAGGAAAGTTAATATTTGTGGGCAGGTGGAGGTGGGGAGACGACGCTCAGCTGGGGTGAAGGAGGAGAAGTGCCAGTGCCCCATGTGGCTGCAGGGAGCAGGAGTGCAGCTGGAGGCGAGACCCACAGCCAGCAGGTACCCGGGGAGCCGAGCATGGGTAGGGGCTGCCCTGGGAGCTTTAGGTTGTGAGCACAGTGGAAGCGAACAGAGGAGGCTGTGCAGGAGGGAAGGTCATGGTCGAGTTAGCCTCCGTATTGCTTTGGCAGCAGAGTGGACACTGGATTGTGGGGAGCCAGGATGGAAGCCAGAGGAGGGTAGGAGATGGCCGGGAGTCAGATGGGACCAGAGGAGTGGATGGACCCAAGGCTCTACACTGGGGGTACTTTGGCCGGCGGGGGACCTGTGGCCATGTCTGGAACATTTTTGGTTGTCACAACCTGGGGGAGGGTGCTGTGGGCATTGTGTGGGTGGAGGCAGGGATGCTACCCTCCCTGCAGGGGGTGGCCATGTGGGGACTAAGACCCCTGCAGGAGGGAGGATGAGCAGAGCCTATGAGCAAGTATTTTGGGACCATGAGGCAAGGGTAGGCTCCGATGTCTGCAGGCTTCCTGCTGCACTCCATGGTGAGCAGTGGTGGCATTTGGGCACCGTGGTGAGCACACTGTGTAGAAGTGGTCGAAGGTTTTGTGGGGCCCATGCTGAGTTTCCGCTGTGAGCTGCCCATGAGGGTCAGGAGGCTGCAGCTGGCCAGGTAAGGTGAGACCAAGGTGGGCCCATGCTTGTGAGTGTCCCCCGCAAACACAGTACCTCGAGCCATGAGGCTGCACGGGAGAGTGGAGATGGAGAGTGGGAACCGGGGAGGAGGAAGGAGCCTGGTTCAGGCTGGCCTGGCTGCTGTGAGAAAGTACCACAGACTGGGTGGTTTAAAGAAGAGAAATGTGTTTCCTCGTAGTTTCGAAGGCAGAAGTCCAGAATCAAGGTGTCTGCAGGGCTGGTTCATGCTGAAACCTCTCCTGGGCCTGCAGATGCCGTCTTTCCCCTGTACCTTCACGTGGTCTGGGCTCTGTGTGTCTGTTCTCATCTCTTCTTTTAAGACCGTATTGGATTAGGGCCCACCCTAATACCCTTGTATTCACTTAATTACCTCTGTAAAGACCCCGTCTCCAAAGTCACACCGGGGTCTAGAGCTCCCACATATGAACTTAAGGAGACCCAAGTCATCCCCTAGCAGAGCCTCAGGGAGATGGGAGCACGATCCTGTGGGATGACATTGCTGCACCCATTCTCAGTCCTCTCGTACTGGGGGGTTCATCAGTAACTCCACGGCCATTTGTGTCTGGGGGGAGAACTTTCTAGATAATCACAGTAAGCCATATCTTGAGTGGAGAATTCTGTGTGTCTGAGACCTGTCTCTCCTTGGAAGCAGCCAGCAGGTGGTCAGGGAGTGGCTCCTATCAAAAGCCAACCAGAACGTGAGACACGGGGGTTTTGGGATGAGGGTGGGGGCAGGGAGGCTCCTGGCCCAGGCCGTGCTGGCTCCTGGTCATTCAGAAACATAGGCTTTCCCAGGAAACAGTGTTTTTTGCCCCCTTCAAGTCATAGCCACTGCTCAGAAACGCCAGGGCTTCCTGGAAAGGCTGCTACGCATCCCAGATATTTTAGCAAGTGTCCTCCTGACACCTTCTCAGGAACAGCTTCCGGATGGGATGATCTCATTAGGGGGAGTTGGAAGTTCCAGCCCCAGGGGAGCCCTGTCCCTGGACTGCCTGGCTGCCCTGACTCTGCTGTGTCCCTTTGGGAAATAATTACCCAACCCACAGTGCTTCATCCCCATGCTGACGGGCAGCCGCCAGGGCAGCTGTATGCCAGGCTGTGTCTGTTCTAGACACTCCACTTAGGAACCCAGGGAGAAAGCTCATGCCCAGGGGGTGGCCAGGGTGGTAGGATTTCATAGCCGGGCTGCAGAGGGAACCTTGCAAGGACTTGGAAACTGCAGCCAGTGACCGTTGGGTGTGCATGTGCATCTGTGTACTGGCTGTGCATGCATGGTGTGTTTGTGTGTGCAGGCACCTGCGTTCTGTGTGTGAATGTGACTGTGTGTGCATGCATGCATATTCTGTGTGCACGTGTGTCTCTGCATGTGCACATGTGCGTGTGTGTATGTGTGCATGCTTTCTCTGTATGCACACGTGCTGTGTTGTGTGTGCATCTGTGTCTGTGTGTGTATGTTAGTTTGTGTGTGCATGTGTGTCTATGTGCCTGTGTTTTCTGAATATGCATGTATCGCTCAGGTTGCATGTATAGATGTGTGCCTGTATTCTGTGTGTGTGTGCCTGACTGTATTCATTTGTATGTGGCTGTATGTGTGCGCCTATGTTCTGTGCATGCCTGCATTTGTGCATGTGTGTCTGTGTGTGTGCATTATGCACATGTGACCTGTATATGCGAGTGCAGCACAGGATTAGATCCATCCTGGGTGCCCACGGCACAGGGCTGGCAATGGGAATGCAGGAAAAATCAAAGGAAGCCATTTGTGGCTTCACACAAAGAATGCTTTTCCAACAGAGGCCCTGGCCAGCATTCGCTCAGTGGTCCCTGTAGGTAATGAGTTCCCTGTCATGGTTTGTGTTCAAACAGAGGCTGGGAAAATGCTGATGGTGGCTGTTACTGTAGTGACATCACCTCAGGGCAACTCTTTCCAGGCCTCTTCTCCTTCTGAGTGACCATGGCTGGACTTGCTCCCCTTCCTCTGTGCAGCTTCAAGATGGGCACCCGAGTCCCACAGGCTGGTGCCAGGTCCGTGTTGTGCCACCTACTAGCTGGTGACCTTGGGCACGTGTGCCACCATCTCCAAAACGCCAGCCCCTCAGGGGTAACATGGGGAGAGTAGCGTGTCTGTTCCTGAGGGTGTGCACACATCTAACAGGATGGTCCCAGGAAGACCTGGACAGGAGCTGAGCCATGGAGCGCACCCACCTCAGCAAAGGCAGGGCCAAGACTCGCAGTGGCCACTGATGGGCTGGATCTGGACCTGCCTGGTCCTGGGCCTGTCCTCAAGGCAGCATTCCAGTGGCCGGAGGAGAAGTAAGAGCCAAGGGGACCGCTGAGTCTGCGTTCCGTGCTCTTTTCCTCCAGCCGGCTTCACTCTGCACCAGCGTGGGGTGGTGGCGGGCAGCCGGGAGGAGATTCCGCTGTGCAGTCATCGTGGCATCTCCTTTGAGGCAGCAGAGCCTCGCTTCTTTTCATTTCCTCTCCTGATGAGAAAATGGAAACTTTCTGTAGCTGAAGATGAGACAGAACCACAGCTTCCATTGAGTGATTTGTGCGGATGATCTCACGTCCTCTGGCTAGGCCAGCATGTTTCCCCATCACTATGTTCTTTGCTCATCACCATGGATGTGGGATACTAGATGGGCCGCCAAGGGGCCTAAAGCTGGAGGACACGTTGCTGCCACGCCCCTGCCCCCTAAGAGCCTCTGGGGCTGTGCTTATTCTCAGGAGCCACATGCTCCCTGGAGGCCACCAAATGAGCCTTCATGTCATAGACCTTGGTCCCCTGCAAAGGCGTCGTTCGCACTCAGGTATGAGACTGGGGATGGTGGTGTTCACAGCAGGATATGGAGAAGGCCGTTTGAGGACTTCTGAGGTCTCCACATCACCTTAGGTGGGCTGTTGTACACCTTCAGTTGTGTGAGGCCAGGCCGGCCTTCCCCCTCCCCCTGAAATCCAGTGATCACAGACTCAGAGGAACCTTCAATGTCACTGGCCCTCTCCCACCCTCAGTCAACCGCAGGGCCTCCTCCCCTGGCCACCTGAGGAGTGGTCATCCTTCCCCTGCATGACAGTCACACACGTGGGTGCCTCCCAGGAAACTCTGAGCTGCTCTAGATCCTTCTGTAATTTCACCTCTTGTATAAGGCCTACCCCTGGCCATGGCTCTGAGTTCTGAAACTCCTGATTCTGTCCTCCCCACTGTGTGCCCTCTGATGTGCCAGAACCCAAGGTGCCTTCGCCACACTGAGCCCCTCTCAGTGGTGCCCCAGAATGGAAGCCCTTGGCTGCGGCTTGTACTAAGGATGGTCCGAGGGTGTCTCTGCAGGTCAGAGGAGTGGCTTGGGCGGGTTGTGAACAGCTAAGGGGTCCCAGACCCTGGCCTCTGCCTTGCTCCTGGCTCCCCGGTGCACCTGCGGCTGTGTGCCCCCTCCGTAATAGGGCACACTGCTGCCCTGGGGGCATGGCCTCCTGTGGCCAGAGTCCAGAATCTCCTTCTCACTCCTAACAAGGGTAGCATGTGGTCATCGTCACACCCACCTTGGGGCCCGGTGAGGTGAAGGGGCTCACCCCAGGGTGCGTGGTGAGTGAGCCCACTGAGAAGCTGATGCTCTGCCCAAACCCACCTAACCTCAAGCTTCTTCTTGACCATCTTGCTCTCCTGGCCCCACGCTGCACCCTGCCCACCTCCACCAATGCCATTCTTTTCCTGTCTTCAAATTCTAGAAACCCACGGAACAGCCACGCACTTGTTTCCGGAGGCAGAGCCTTTGCTGTTCTCCTCCCATCCTTCTTGGTTGGCTTCAAAAGCTCCTGGCATGCATACCGAGTTTCGTAAATACCAACATAACAATTGCAACGAAACCAAAATAGATATTTCCTATGAAGACAGAGGGGCTGCAGTGAGTGTTTTGGAAGCTGGCGATAACCTGACATTTATTCCTCTCAGTTCCCTTTTCAGGGACAAGACCGTCAAGAATGAGCTATAGCGCTGTCACTGGGAAACGGCGATCTGCGGAATGCTCTCTGTGAGGAATGCATTTGCCCAATGTAGGAGAGATGATGGAGCCGTCCTGAACATCTGAAGCCTTTGGAGGGACACATCCTTCCAACCAGCATCTCCCTGCGGCCGAATACTTCCCTCCCTGAGCCCCACCTTCTTTCAGTTGTATTTTTAAGAGACTTCATTCCAGAGAAAGACACAGCTACTATTTCTGTGTTTTTCCTTCTGCAAGAAGAGAGTCAATGCCAACTCTTCCCCTAGGGTTACTGTGAGAACAGCATGAGACAATTCCTGTAAGATGCTTAGCTCAGTGCCTGGCGTGTCGCTGTGGCTGGATCCCTGTGGGGTATTATTTTAGTATCCTATGCCGTCTTTTCTCTCTGCGCGCCATCCTCTTCAGTTTAGTTTTCTCTAGTTAAATATGCATCTGTGTGATGGCGCTTGTGTCTTTGCACGATTGCATAGAGCTCTCCCCTGAGCGTCTTCCTGGCCTGGCAGCTCTGGCTGAGGGGCCCTGAGCTGCGGAAGGGGCCGTGTCACGTGGTGCCAGGGCAGCTGTGTGCTCCTGATCCACCTCCTTCTTTCGTATTGAAGGATCCTCATCACCGGGCCGGCCTGTGGCACCCTTCTTGCCCACTGCCCACATCCTGTATCTCCTGTTGAAATAGACATAAAGTAGGATGGAACTAGGTTTGAGGGAGGCCCTGGGGGCACTCCTCAGCTCTTAACCCGGGATGTACTCTGGGGGCTTCC
This sequence comes from Macaca nemestrina, assembly GCF_043159975.1. Taxonomy (NCBI): domain Eukaryota; kingdom Metazoa; phylum Chordata; class Mammalia; order Primates; family Cercopithecidae; genus Macaca; species Macaca nemestrina. The sequence goes on along the minus strand of NC_092125.1, from coordinate 229,425,943 downwards.
ATAACATACCAGTGCTAGGCCTCGCCGCCGCAGGCGCCCGTGAGTGGATCTGCCTGAGGCCTGGGCCTCAGCATTTTCTGAACTCCCTGCTCCCTGATCCCAGAGGATTCTCATGTGAAGCCCAGGCTGAGAACCTCTCCTTGGATTTGCACAATAGACCTTGCCCTCCCAGAGCTCTTCTGAGCTTCCTCGCTTTGAGCTGACCCCCAGGGGATGAGGTTCCCAGCCAGTGAGTTCTGTTCTTGCCCCATTCATGTCTTTTGCCAGTCTATCCCTTTGCTCAGGGGGAGATGGAGAAGAGCTAGTGCTTGACACTGGGATGGGATATTTCGTGTGGGGACCTAGTCTGGGAACTTTGTCCACACATGCAGGGGAAGCACAGGAGGTGGCCTGGGGCACTTGGCAAGGCTGCCCAGCAGCTGAGGCTGCACTGCTCACATCCTGAGTGCTGCCCAGAGAGCACAGATGTGATATGGGGTGAGAGAGGAGCAGGCTGAACCAAGGGGACCTGTGGGGCCCTTCATGAGGCAGCTGGTCTGGAATGGCCGCCCCTCTGTCCTCCTGTGGAATTGCCCTGCAGTAGGGACAGGGGACCGGGGCCCAGCAGCAGGGGCTCAGCTAAGACACAGAGCCAGGTTTCCCCTCCCAGGGACTGAGAACACTGCCACCCACCATCCTGCCCACCCACTGCTTGTCACCACTTCACTCCTCCGGAATGCTTGCGGGCATGTTGCCCAGGCAACCAGAACGCCAGCGCCGTTGCTATCCTTCAGTCTCCTCCGAGCACCTGCGAAGGCTGTTGAGCAGCATCCCCCGTGCCCCAAAGTTGCTGCAGACTCTGTGCTCCAGAGCTCCTGGGGAAAGGGGATGGGAGTGGAGGAATGCTGGGTGCTCCCATGAGCACTCACAAAGAACCAGACTTAAAATATGCACCGTCTAGTCTCCCGCACACCCCTGCCACTCGGTGGCAGGTGTACAGGTGGGAAAATCGAAGCACAGGGTGGTTACACAGATTAGTCATGCTTACGCAGCTGGCGGGTTGCAGTGCCAAGCGCCAAAGCCGTCTCGTGTCACCCCCACGCCATGCTGTTTTGGGAGCAGCTGTAGGTCAGCCATGGAGAGCTGCAGGGCCTGCAAGCCTCTTTCCTCTTGGAGATGAGACCATCATTCCTCCCTTACTGGGCCTGGGAGGAGCAAGTGGTGCCCGTGCCATCAGGTGTCCCAGCCTCGGCCCTCTGATCTTTGTGGCAGGGTCTGTCTACACTGCAGGATATGTGGAAGCATCCCTGGTTTCTATCACTAAATGCCAGTAGCAAACCTGAATAGTGACAACCAAATATGTCTCCAGATATTGCCAAATGTCCTCTGAGGGGTAAAATCACCCTTAGATAAGAACTGGTGATGTGTCTAAATGGTCTGCGGTACCACAGGATGCCGTTTTTACCATCTTCTGCAAGGGGCCATGCGGTTCACTGAGGCCCGCTGTGCCGCTGGGCTGTGATGCTGTGTAGATGCAGGTTGGCACCTACCAGGCACAAGGCATGCCCCATGTCCCTCCCCACAGGGCACAACCACCTTCACCTCCCTTCCCCTTCCTCCCCCAGCACCCCGCCGTGCACAGGCATTCATAGATTGCCCAGGAAGTAGTCCCCGAAGTTACAGGTCACAGGAGTTACTGATTTTGCCCTAGTTTTCTAGTATGTCCTCAGTGTTCTAACGCGTCCCCGGGGTTCTAACGTGTCCCCAGGGTTCTGACGCGTCCCCGGGGTTCTAACATGTCCCTGATCCTACAGCTGCAGGGTTGTCGGGACCTCATTCCTGAGCAGAGATCTCAGGTTCCCCGAGGCCTAGACTCTGAGTCCATATCAGAGGCCAGCTCACTGTGACCTGAGTCAGGCCACTCCATTTTGGGGTCTCACACTGGCATTAACCAGCTTTGGATTAAGATTAGTGCTTTGTCACGTATGGCCTGCAAAGTACCGATCCACCGGTCCCCAAGATGTTCTGTGGAAAGGAGGTCAGTTAGAGTTTGGCTTCACTTACTTAGCTCACTGCTGGGCCAGACTACCGTCATGGTCCCTTCCAGCTGGGGCGTCCTGGGGCTCCCGATGAGGCCAGCGGGTGAGTTGCAGGGAGTGCCCCTCCTTGTAAGTGTGACCCCTGGCTGTGCCGGGGCAGAGAGGGGGCGATTTTGGCTTCTGAGAGGAGCCTCCACTGGGTGCTCTCCTCTACACTGTCCTGGGACCACCCCAGGTTCTGGGCCACCTCCCAGAGCTGTCTGGGGAAGCTTTGTGGGCCTTGATCTCAGAGCAGGAGTTAGACCTGCTGTCCTGGGGATGGGGCATTGGGAGGACCCCAGACAACCAGGGCTGATTTCCAAGCTCTGGGGAAAGACAGTAGCCAGAGATTCCGTGATGAGATTCAGAAAGCCTTCTTGTGGTTCTGGAGGTTTCTGTCCAACCCAAGTGAGTCATCCCTACGCTACTGCTTCTCCATGAGTCAAGTATCGCGTGCGCGCTGGATGCCAACGGGCCTCTGATGATGAAAGCCTCTAGGCAACCTGGAGCTCCCTTCCAAAAAGGAGGGATGTTTTTAATCATATTAAATCAAGAGGTAGAGCACAGAGTGGCTCTGACAGGACATTACAATGACATCAGGCTGGGAAAGCCGTGAAAGTGAATCATGGCTTAATGTGTTTTCATTAGGGAAATTGAACCAGGGACTGCAGAAGAAAGTGGGTGTTCCTTCCTGCGCCAGGGCTGGGGACTGAGACTGGGGGACGGCCATGTCCCCTGAGTAGAGGGGGTTGGTCTCTGCTCTGAAATTCGGCGGAAAGCCATCTGCACCATCCTGGTGGTGACTCAGGGGGACACAGAGTGAGCCTGCTCTTGAGTTGGGGGAGTCAGAGGTTCTTGTGTGAAGGGGAAAGGGATGGAAGTCTATCTGCTTTGGGAGACACTTCCCCTTTCTCTCAAGGGCAGAACCACCAGGGAACCTGGAATTAGAGGAGAATTTAGGGATAACGAGACCATTTTCACATCTGAAGTGAAATCTCGCATCCCACCTAACATCACTTTTCTCTTCCTGGTGGAACTCATATCTTATCAGTGAGCGGGAGGTTAGGATGGTGAGAAAGAGGCCCAAGGTACTTCCTTCCCAAGATAGGAGGTTTTATCCTACCCAAAGGTCAGGAGTTGGGTCAGCACAGAACCCCAGTCACAGAGGGCTTGACACCAGCTCCGGGGGACCCCGAACCCAGGCCCCTTGATCTCTTGTCTTTGCAAAGAACAGAATATGCTGCCATATTCAGGAGAAGATGCATCTGAATGTCCCTGAGAACAAATCTCCAAGAAGGCTCCCCTCCTGCCTTCCCGAGCTCCCTGGGTTAGGAATCCCTGGCAGCACAAGCTCTCTGCCCTCTGGATGGAGCCTGGGCAGCTTAGGGCCCTTCACCCTGCTTCTCCCCACAGCGCCCTGTATGTTTCCAAAGCCCAGAAACGTTTGGAACATTGAAGGTAGGTGTTAAGGAAAGGAAAAATAGTGCCCTGTTCCCCATCCACTGTATTGTGGAGAATTACCCGCTTACACTAGCCAGTCCTGCTCCCTCCTGCCTGCTCCAGCTGCCAAACGGGGAAGTTTTGAAGAGTTTTTTTTTTTTTAATGAGAACCCCTCCCCCTCCAAGAATGCGTATGGTGCTTATTGACCTGCTTCCAAAGATTCCGGAAAGGAGCAGGGCTGCCTTCCCAGTGACAGCACCAGGCAGACGTCCCGGCAAATACTATTCAAGGTCAGCTTCAGCAGGGAGGGGTCTTGTTGAGAGCAGGTGCCCTGGGTAGCCTGTGTGAGGAGGATACTTCCCCTCTGTGGGCATCCCCCAAAACACAGAGGGCCGGTCTCATCACAGGACACGCTTCAGACCAATCAACCAATGAAGAGGAGCATCGTATGCAATCCCTGACCAGTCCTCCGTAGGCCCGTCAAGGTCATCAGCCACAGAGAGAGCCTGAGAAACCATCACAGCCAAGAAGAGCCCCAGGAGATGCGACCACTTGATGCCACGTGGGATTCTGGGTGGGTTCCTGGGACTGAAAAGGGACGCTAAGTGAAAACTGGAGAAGTCCAAACCACGTGTGTAGCTCCTGGTTACGCACCTTGATGCTGTGGCATCGTGATCTGAGGTGTCCCTTCAGAGGTAACTGGAGATGAGTTCCCAGCACCACTCTGGGCTCTTTTGGAATTTTTTGGAATATCTTAAACGATTTTAAAATAAAAAGCTTTTTTGAAGCAAACCAATAGAAGTAAGGTGGGAGTCAAGAAGCATCTGGTCACGGGTCATTGGGGACCGAGGGGTAGACCCTGGGCCCTCAGGGAAAGGAGGTCCACTTCTGGGGTGGGGCCTTCCACGAAAGAGCAGGAACTCACAAAAAGCCAACGGGACCGCTGTGTCATACAACAATTATGTCTCTGTCTATTCCTTCTGCTTCCTGGAGATCGTTTCTAACGGTGCCGTGGGAATTATTGACCGTAGAAGCACGGGTCTTCTTCAACAGGGAGGAGGAGACCTCAGAGCCCACCTGCCCCAACTCACTGGTGTGAATGACAGAAAAAATGAGGCTTGCAGAGCGGGAAGCGACAAGCCCATGCCAAGCTAACTTCTCCATCAAATGCAGCATCCTTCTCCCAGGCCACAGAGCCAGTGAACGACAGGACTTGGAGGAGTCACAGGAAGTGGGTGTCTTTATGGAAGGACTGGGGTGGACTGGTCATGGGCACAGCTCCCAGGTCCCGTCCCACCCTGAAGATTCTGGGCTGTTCCCTGGTGGAACAATTCCAGGGCCTGGCCTGCTTCTGTCTGCGCCGGTGCTCCCACAAGGCAGACACCAGCTGCTCCCGGGAGGCTCACCCTGCACACTCCTGGCTCGGGGAAAGGTGCAACTTTAAGCGGAGGAGATGTCCTTGTCCCCTTAATTGACAGTGATTTTCTTCTGTGAAGAAAATATACAGAAGGTACTGAATTGAATCTCAATTCACCAAGTCTTATTAAACTGTTCTTGGGGAAAAACGATTTCAATAAAAATTTAAAAGGAAGAGAAGCAAGAAAGCCACAAACTGGAAGCGGTAGTTCCCCATTTGGAAGCAGCTGGGTGGGGGTGGCTAAGGAGTTTATTCTTTCTTTGAAAATCATAGGCTGGAGGCTGCTGAGAGGGAGGTGCCCCCGCCTGTTCTCAAAGGGTGTGGATGTGGTCCTCAGGTGCTCAGGCAGGGACCCTGTCTCACGTTCAGGGTGTCCCAGCGAGGACTGGGTGGATGAACTCAGTCTGCATGGCTTCCTCCTGCCCACGTGCCTGCAGCTCCAGGGGCCGCTCTGCCTTCCACCCATCCACCAGGGCCAGGTTCAGGATGCCATGCCACACACTCCACATTTCTCCCCCAACCCTTGCACACACCCCATTCTCTAGCATGTTCCTTTTGATTTGTATTGGGATATAATTACATGGCACAAAACTCACCTATTACAATGTCCAGTTTAGTGGGTTTCATATAGGCATAGAGTTGTGCAGCTACCCCCACACACAATTCCAGAACATTTTGTCACCCCAAAAAGAAACCCCCTACCCCATAACCCTTCCCCAAGCCTTGGGCCGTTGCTCATCTTTCTGTCTGTATGGATTTGGTCACTGTGTGCATTTCCTATAAATGGAACCCGGCACCGTGTAGCCTTGAGTGCCTTGCTTCTTTCATTTCTCAGGGTTTTCAAGGTGCATCCACATCGTACCATAGATCAAGTAATCCTTCCATCCTTTTAAAGGCTGAACGATACTCCATTGTAACGTAACGCCAGATCCCGTTTATCCATTCCTCAGCTGATGGGCATGTGGGCTGAGTCAGCTTTGGCTGTTGTGAGTTGTGAGTGTGGTCCTGGGCCTCCCTGTGCAAGTTTTCATGTGGACAGATGTCTGTGCCTAAGAGAGGGGCAGCAGGGTCCCTGCTGTCTTTAGGGTTCCAAGGAATTGCCAAACTGTTTTGCTCAGAGGCATTCTGGTTTTCATTCCCACCAACAGCATACTAGGTCTCTTGTCTCCTCGTGTCTTCGCCAACACTTCATGTTCTCAGTCTTTCTGCTTGTAGCTCTCTCTGTGGGTGTGACACGGGTGGTATGTTTTTTGCTGTGTTTTTGTTTTCGAGGTGCAGTCTTGCTCCGTCTCCAGCCTGGAGTGCGGTGGCACGATCTTGGCTCACTGCATCCTCCGCCTCCTGGGTTCAAGCGATTCTCCTGCCTCTGCCTCCCCAGCAGCTGGGACTACAGGCATGTGCTACCACACCCAGCTAATTTTTGTATGTTTAGTAGAGATGGGGTTTCATCATGTTGTGCAGGATGGTCTTGATCCCTTGACCTCGTGATCCTCCCACCTCAGCCTCCCAAAGTGCTGGGATTACAGGCGTGAGCCATGGTGCCTGGCCGGGCGGTATGTTCTTAAGGAGCCTGTGGATGCTTGAGTTTTGGGGGAGCCGGTGCCACCTCTGCCTGCCCCACAACCTCGCCTCCTGACGGTTGGCACTGTGGTTGGCAGCCATGCCGCAGGGCCTGCCTCCCAAGGAGGTGTGGGGTCGCCTGCCATCTTGGTGCATGTCTGACGGTGCCATGGACGCCTTGTGGGGAGAGGCCCTCTCAGAACCTGTTCATCATGAAATGAGAGCTGCTCAGGGTCCAGCCCCAGGCTGAGCAGGATCAGTGAGAAGAGTGTTCCCAGACTCTGCCTCATCTCAGAGCCCCCCAAGGGATGAGGGCAGAGCTTGTTTGTGCTGCTCAGCATTCCTTGGAGATAGAGCCAAATCCTCCTCCTGCAGTGATGCAGCCTCTCACCGAGGGGTCCCCGAGAGTCTCAGGACCAGGTCCAGGCAGCACACGAAGCTCAGCCGACTTGGTGGCAACACAGAGCCTGGGGCCCTTGGCCTTGCACAGAAAGGAGCGGTGGCCCCTACACATCTTCCTGTGGGAGGGGCTCTCCCTCTGCCCGCCACATTTCTTGGCTGCTGGGGGTGGGCTGGGGCCTCTGTCCTGGTTGCCCACCTGCCCTCTTTTTTCTCCTCTTTGAACAAATCAATCACTTTAAAAAGGAAGAAACCAGACTTGAAGAGGAAAAATAAATCGACCTCTCCCTGCCACTGTTGCAATTGGTTGGTTTTTCTGCATAACAGCTGGGTGTCTTGGAAATGAGGGGGTTTCTATAGTAACGAATTACAGCCATGATTGGTGAAAAATCACAGAAATATCCTGTGTGTGAAGTTATGCCAGGGAGGCAGGCACCGGCTTAGGTGCTATGGTTTTAATTTCCTGGGGCAATATTTCTCTAAGTGCTGATGACAGGCAGGTTTGCTTGTCATGGCTTTTGATTCAGCCTGTCTGGTGGGGGCGGGTGGGGCCTGGTGGAGTGGAGTGGGGCCTGGTGAGGCCTGGTGGGGTCTAGTGAGCCCTAGTGGGGCCTGGTGGAGTATGGTGGGGCCTGTTGGAGTCTGGTGCAGTCTGGTAAGACCTGGTGGAGCTTGGTGGAGTGTGGTGGGGTCTGGTGAGGCCTGGTGGTGTCTGGTGAGGCCTGGTAGGGTCTGGTGAGGCCTGATGGAGCCTGAAGGGACCTGGTAGGGCCTGGTGAGGCCCTGCACCTGCTCAGAGCAGCAGCTCATCTTCCTGGGGCCTAGACTCCCACCCAGCTCGGCAGGTCATGGGAGAACTAGAGATTGTAAACCAGCTCCCATCCTTGCTGGGTCACCTGCAGCCACAGAGGAGCTAGCTTAGTGTGTATACGGGGGAATTTTACCCTAACCTAAATTCTTCCTTGTGGTGACAGTGGTCCTGGTCCCTGGCCCGAGCTTGGCTGCTAGTGCAGAGAAATTGCGCACCAGCAGAAACACGGTGCTAAAGATGAGCATAATGAGGAGGTCTTCGTTTCTGCAGCAAAGCACTTCTATTCTGATTAAAAAACTGAAGCCTTACTGTTTGGGGATTAGTCCTTTTTGGTAATGAGCACCATCCTGATGACCGGGGGGCCATCTGTTCCCCAGATATCAGGGAGAGTCAGCCCTGGACACAAGGGTTTCAGTACTGAACAGAGGGCGTGCCCACAGGGACAGGTTCACACACAGCTACAGCTGCACCCTCCCACGCAGACACACTCACACATAGAGTCTCTCGCACGGACACTCACAGACACACTCGCATACTCACACGGGGACACATAGATACAGTCGCACACACACTCACACAAATACACACTCTCAGACACAGACTCGCACACTCAGGGACACACAGATACACTCATACACACTGACACACGTGTGAGCATAGATGCACTCACACACTTCTGTGCTGACACACATGGACACAGTCATACAACAGTATACTCTCACACTCGCACGCGCCAAATACGGACACCCTGGCCGCCACTCACGTACAGTCTCTCACACTCGTGGACACACCCCCAGATGCGTCTTTACACTCTCGTATGCTGCTTCACTCTCACACTGGCACACTCACACAGCTTGACCCACACGCACACACTCACACCCAGTCATGCACACTTACACACACACTTCTGTGCACGCATTACAATGACACACACAGCTTCCTTCCTTTGTGAAGTCACTCACCGCCTTATAAAGAAAAACTCTACCCAACTTGCTTTCCAGGCCTGGCTTTGGGCGGCATCAGGCTCGTGCTTGGCACCTGAACACCCTCAGACCCCCCCCACCCGCACCCCACCCGCTGCAGTCATTACGGTTTTTGGATTCATTTTAACTTTCAGATGTGAGGCTGGTGACGAGAAATGACTTTGAATGACACCTATAATCAGTCCTCAATTATCTGTGCTGGCGGAAGAGGGAGCGTGGGCCTGTCTCCTCTGAGTCCTTCCACGTGGCTCTCTGCCGCGCCCTGGTTTTCACGTGACACGGGAGAGTCCACTGGTCCAGAGGCGACCCCAGACCTGGTGACAAAGCCGCTCCATGTGAACTGGGGAGGGGCTGCTCCGCCGGCCCTGACTGCTCCCCTGCAGCCCCGCTGCGTGTCGAGGCAGCCCCTGCCTCCTCAAGGCTCACAGGGTTTGCCCTTTCTGCAGCCCTCCGGGGAGCTGAGGAGGTGGATAACAGGGTTTCAAAGGGCACCGGCACTGCAGATAAACAGGGGGAGCAGAAATGTCAACAGAACAAACACTTCGCGTCAATAAACTTTCAGTTTATCCAGAGCAGATCTCATTTCCCTGAGTACGATCCAGAGGAGGCCAGAAGTAAGAAGCCTTCTCATGCACAGCATTTAAAGCGATGCCTGTTTATGATATGCATGCCGGGCTCTGGGTGAGGGGCAGGGGGTGCGGGTGGTGTTTGCAAAGTGCTAGGAAGCGCCTGCGCTCACACTGGGAGCTTGAAACCTCTGCTCCTCCTAGACCTGGAGAGGCGCTTCCCCAGTGGGCAGGGGGTGGCCTGGGCTGTGTAGAGGAAAGCGCCTGGCCCTGGGGTCCCAGGTGGAGGCCGGTGTCCTGTTCTGCCATCCTTTCACTTACGTCCTCTCGTCGTGTGATGGGCCAAAGGAAGGAGGGACTCAGGTCTTTTCAGGTCATCTTGTCAAGACTGACCTGAAGGCTGGGGGTTTCTGAGGCTCGGTTTTCCCTCCGGTGAAATGGACGATTCGGCCCCCAGCCAGCTGTGTGCCTGGCAGGCGCCTCAGCCCCGCGGTGCTGGGAAGCAGCTCCCCGCACCCTTGCAGCCCGCACTGTTCTTTTCAGATCTGATGAATAAACCGCACGTGAGTCAGCCTTTGAAGTGAGGGAAGGAAGGGGTTCGGCTTCCCTTTTGAAGTTAGGAGGAGCTCTTTCGAGAAGAAGAGAGCGTCCTTGTCACAGTAGGGGGTGGAGAGAGAGGGCCCCGGGGCCCAGTGCCCCCCGCTAGGCTTCCACTGACCGCTCTTCTCTCCTCCCCTCCGCACAGCTCCATGTCCATCCGCTGGCCGGGCCGCCCCCTCGGAAGCCATGCCTGGATACTGATAGCCATGTTTCAGCTCGCCGTGGACCTGCCCGCCTGCGAGGCCCTGGGCCCGGGGCCCGAGTTCTGGCTCCTGCCGCGGTCGCCGCCCCGGCCGCCCCGGCTGTGGAGTTTTAGGAGTGGACAGCCAGCGCGGGTCCCGGCCCCCGTGTGGAGTCCCCGGCCGCCCCGCGTGGAGCGGATCCACGGGCAAATGCAGATGCCCCGAGCCAGACGGGCTCACAGGCCCCGGGACCAGGCGGCCACCCTCGTGCCCAGGGCAGGACTGGCCAAGCCCCCAGCTGCTGCCAAATCCAACCCTTCTCTCGCCTCCTCATCCTCGTCCTCGTCCTCCGCGGTGGCCGGTGGGGCCCCGGAGCAGCAGGCCCTCCTGAGGAGGGGCAAGAGGCACCTGCAGGGGGACGGTCTCAGCAGCTTCGACTCCAGAGGCAGCCGGCCCACCACAGAGACTGAGTTCATCGCCTGGGGGCCCACAGGGGACGAGGAGGCCCTGGAGTCCAACACATTTCCGGGCGTTTACGGCCCCACCACGGTCTCCATCCTACAAACACGGAAGACAACTGTGGCCGCCACCACCACCACCACCACGGCCACCCCCATGATGCTGCAGACTAAGGGGTTCACCGAGTCCCTGGATCCCCGGAGAAGGATCCCAGGTGGGGTTAGCACAACAGAGCCTTCCACCAGTCCCAGCAACAATGGGGAAGTCACCCAGCCCCCAAGGATTCTGGGGGAGGCCTCAGGTACGGCCATCTCTCTTCTGGTTTGGGTTTGCTTGGGGTTGAGGGCTGGGGGCGTGACTCGGGAGAGATGCTTAGATGTCCCTGGGGTGAAGCTACGTGTGGAGGCTCCAAGAGATGCAGGCGTGATGTGTCCATGAGCTTGCACATGCATGTAGACTGGCAAATACAGGCTGTGCCTTAGAGGAAGGGGGCGTGAGAAGGGAGAGTTTCCCTTTTTAGCATGTACCTAGAAGTGGGCGCTGCACCCCTTGTGCCTCTGTTAGTTATCAGCTGAATCCACCAGGTGCTGCACCCCTGTTACAGACTGGTGGAATCCACCACACACAGCCACATATTCCAGATTCGTAGAATTTTGTCTCTGGGGCCGGCCCTTGAGTAAGATGCTTGCTCGTCTCGTGATACAGTTAAGGATCCCCCTGCCCCGGAGTCTTCAAAAGTCTTCAAGGGTGTGGGACCCATGGGCGGGGGCAAGGTGCCTGCCAACTTGACTTTGGTCAAGGATTAGGAATGGCCTTAAATAGCAAGAAAGGCCGAGGCCAGCTAAAAGGAAGAACTTCCCTGCAGTGTTAACAGAAGCTTCGCAGACAGTGATTCAGGTGGCAGCGTTCGGCTCCCTGGGGATGTGTCAGGAGGGCGTTTGGAGGACGGAGATCAGAACAAAGGGCTTTGGTTCTTCTGCTGCTGTTATCCTAGCTGCCTGTGGACACACACAGTTCATTGGCTTTGGAATATCTCCTTCCGCGCAGTTTTGTTGTTTTTTATTTTCCTCCTATACGTTGTCCTCCATTTGCTTTGAAAGGAGTAGCCCTTGGAAATCCCCCAAGCCAGGGCTTGTCCCTGAACTGGTAGCCAGCACTGATGTCACCAGGCTTCACGGCAGGCCTGCGGGGGAGAGCGCAGAGCCCCGGGCACACCCTCACCTCCCTCCAGTTTTCTCTGCCTCTGTTAACAGGCACAGCCCGATGTGCCAGGTTGGCTTAGAAGTTCACAACCTAGATCTGTGTGTGCACATTCTAGACAAGCAGCAACATTTGCTAACTTTAAAATCGGATGCAGATTTCAGGGCATCAGTGCAAAATGGGTGGGGGCACCCTGTGGCCTCCTCACAGCTTGCTTTCCACAACCTCCAGCTTGTGGGCTCGGTAGGCTCCCTCCAGGCCTGTGCAGAATCAAGGGGAGGGAAGACAACTGCTCTTCCGAGCTCATCTGCAGGCGGCCGGCGCGGCATCCAGGCCCTCTGCATCCTCGCTAGACTGCATCCTGGCCCTGGTTCCTCCTCATCTTGGGCAGGCAGGCACCGGGCAGTCGTTGGACAGGTTTCCGTGGGGTGGGTGGCTTTTGTCCTTCAGCCGCTGACCTACTTTCTTCCTTCACCTGGACAAGAGAACCTGCGGTTTTTATTCTGAGCTCCTGTTCCCTAGAGAGCAGCGTTTCTATGGAAGCACAGCCTGGGCTCCCTGCGGATGCTGGGGGCCGTGCCTGGAGAGGCTCTGGGGCAAGAGGCTCCGGAGGAAGAGACTCTGGAGGTCCTGCGTCGGCTACCTCCCAGGCAGCCTCTTTTGGGAATCCACGGACACGCGGGGTCTGCATTTCATCCTACACTGTCAGGCGCCTGCTAGCAGTTTACAGAGTGTTCGTTTTCACCTCAGTAAACTCAGCAGCCATCCTCATAATAGGATTTCGTGCTCCTCTCCCTTACTGTCACCTCCTCTGTATACGTCAGTTACTGTATAGACATGGATGAGAAAACAAGTTCCCATTTATTCCAAATTACATTTGTTATTACTAAAGTTAAACACCCGGGACAGCGTTGTAGGCTTAGCAAATTAATTCACAGTGCATTGGATGTTGCTAATCCATCTCGACAGATGCTTATCTTGGAAGCGATTTATGGTTCTTCATAATATAATCTGGTGCTAGATTAATTTGTTTAGCAAAACAAATCTAAAAAGAGGAAAATATGTGTGTTTGTTTCTAATGCAGAGAAATCTTAATTCTGGAACGCGACGCTGGGCCACAGGGAAGGGAACAGGTGGTTTACAGCAGCGCTCATCAGGGCTGGGCCACCGTCCTGAGCTTCCCGGCCAAGGCAAAGGGAAGAGAGGAAATGCGAGGATGGTTCCCCTAACGGGATTCCTCGTAGCCCAGCGGGTACCATGTAAATGAATTAGACCAGAGCAAGAACAATTTAGGTTAGACACTGGGAAGTACTGGTTGGTGATGTAGGAGGTGAGATCTTTGCTTAGGCTACTGAGAACAGGCTGCATACTCTTCTTATCTGGAGCTCCCAAGTAGAGGAGGATGGCGGAGGGGGGAGGAAAACAACGGTTAAAGCTTCCCCGGATGGAAGGAGTGGTGGGACAGAGGGCTGAACTCCCTGGAACCCCCTTGCTTGGCAGTCATCAGATGTAGATCTGGGCCCCCAGCATTTGGTGGAACGTGAACACGACTCACACTTCTCAGACATCTAAGGCAGCAGGAGTGGTCTTGGGGATTCCAGAGCTGCAATCTGGGAGGCCAGGCATTGCTACGGTTAGTTAGCAGCTGCCTCGAGGCTGAAGATCTGGGCGAGAATCTGGGCTCTGTCGCATGTCACCATGTGACCCTGGAAAAAGTCTCTTCTCTCCTGATTTCCTTTTCTTCACCTGCAAAACAGGCTTAGAAATATTTTTCCTAAACGGTTGCTGTGAGAGTTTCATGGATGAACACGGAGCATAAAATAAGGCACCTGGCACCAAACAATTCTCCATACTCATCAGTTGTTTTTATACCCAGCAAGAGTGGCTTGAGGAGGACAGGGTTTCCAGTGTCAGAGGCAGAACAGGCTACCAGGGACTTGGGAGTCTTATCATCTCAGACACAGCAAGCTTTGCCACTCACTGTGGGGCACCCCAGAATTTGGAATTGGAGTTTTAGGAGGTGGATGAAACATCCATTAAGTGAACTTCACCTGTCCAAAAAGGGATCTTGGGTATCACATTTGGGGATTTATAAATTTTATTTTTGTTTCTGCAGAGAAATATTTAGAAGGGACACATCATATTTTTCTGTCTGTCTATAGCACAGGTATTGCTGGGCGCAGAGAGGAGACGTGGCTGGTGACTTGAGGGCACTCTGAAATTTCTCAGGAAGTGACATTACTTGGGATAGCTGGGAGCAGAGAGGAAACGTGGCTGGTGACTTGGGGCACTCTGAAATTTCTCAGGAAGTGACATTACTTGGGATAGCTGGGCGCAGAGAGGAAACGTGGCTGGTGACTTGGGGCACTCTGAAATTTCTCAGGAAGTAACATTACTTGGGATAGCTGCTGGAATGACTAAAGGGTTCCCTGTCAGGATTCACCCTACCTATGAAGTAATTGGGAAATCTTTTTGTGTTTCAGGTTAATGGTTAAGAGTCCCACTGCCTGTCTTCAAATTCCTGGCTTCAGCTCATGATCGCTGTGTAAATTTGGGCAACTTGCTTGTCCTCTCTGTGCCAGTGGGGATGATAAAGTTAACCATCTCATAATGTTGTTGTAAAGATTCAGTGAGACAGAGCATGCCAAGTACTCAGTGCCTGCCACATAACAGTTCTCAGTATGTACCTGCTGCTGTTAATATAAGGATGGTGATGGTGATGATGAGGATAATGATGGAGATGATGGTGATGATAATGATGGTAATGGTGGAAATGGTGGTGGTGAAGATGATGGTGATGATGATGGTAATGGTGGAAATGATGGTGATGATGATGATGGTGATGGTAATGATGGTAATGGTGGAAATGGTGGTGGTGATGGTGATGTGATGATGGTGATGATAATGATGGTAATGGTGGAAATGGTGATGATGATGGTGTTGATGATGATGGTGATGATAATGATGGTAATGGTGGAAATGGTGGTGGTGAAGATGATGGTGATGATGATGGTAATGGTGGAAATGGTGGTGATGATGATGATGGTGATGGTAATGATGGTAATGGTGGAAATGGTGGTGGTGATGGTGATGTGATGATGGTGATGATGATGATGGTAATGGTGGAAATGGTGATGATGATGGTGTTGATGATGATGGTGATGATAATGATGGTAATGGTGGAAATGGTGGTGGTGAAGATGATGGTGATGATGATGGTAATGGTGGAAATGGTGGTGATGATGATGATGGTGATGGTAATGATGGTAATGGTGGAAATGGTGGTGATGATGGTGATGTGATGATGGTGATGATAATGATGGTAATGGTGGAAATGGTGATGATGATGGTGTTGATGATGATGGTGATGATAATGATGGTAATGGTGGAAATGGTGGTGATGATGGTGACGATAGATGATGATGGTGGTGTTGATGGAGATGATAATAATGGAGATGGTGATGATGGTGATGATGCTGATGATAGTGATGATGATGATGATAATTGTGGTGATGATGATGATGGTTATCATTGTGCTAATTTGCTGCCACTACCTTTACTGCTCTATTGAGGGGTCATTTGATGAGTTCCTGCAGCCACGTCCCTGACCTTGGCGCTCTGTGTAGAGGTATAGATGGCACTAGCCAGGAACCTCTTGGGATGGAAAATCACCTGGCGCAGGTTCATGAAGGCATTGAGCTCCAGCCTCATGTGAGCACTGGCACAGTGTGACTGTCAGATGGGTCAGAAGCTAGCTTAAGGTCGGGGAGGAGGCTCCCCACAGTGCAGCCCCAGCCTTCTATGACAGCTCTCTTGCTGATCAGTTTTTGAATCTGTAATTACAGAGTCTCCTGGGAGAAAAACAAAGTCATTTTCTGAGCTTTTATCTCAAAACATGTAAAGGAAACTTGTGGAGAATTCAAGCCAACTGATTTGGGTTTCTGAATATGCCCACTGTGGGAATGCCTGGGGAAGGAGTACTTGGTCTACAGTTAGTGCTCAATGTAGGTTTCCTAAACCCTGCATGCTGGCACCTGGCCCCAAGACTTTCGCGCCTGCTCAGGCCAATCTGCCGCTTTCCCAAGCTCATGTTCTGTCTCTCAGAAAACTCGCCACCCAGGAGGGGCCCCGAAATCCTCTAGGTTCCCATCATCATTCAGGGTTTGCCTCTGTTCAGTCAGTCACGTATTCGTGACATCCAGCAGCTCAAGGATGAGATGGCTCAGATGTCATCCAAGTCTGGCCTGGAAATTTTTACATTGGAATTCACTCATGCATTTCTAAGGATGATTTCCAAGTTTGCTTTGTCCTTGTCACCGAGTGGAAGCGGGTGGGGGGGCCTTCCATGTCCTTTAGGTATGTCCCTCTGTAAGCACAGGTGACAAGCTGGTGTCATTTTCTCTGCACCCCAGTGGTCAGCTGAGCTAAGCATCAATGCAAGGCAGCCAACCTTAGGAGCAAGCCTCATGATGGTGAAATATTTTCTAAACACTAGAATTGGAGTGGAAGAAAATGAGAAGCACATGTCACAGGGAGAGACGTCCTCTTCCCCTTTGGTTTAAAGCTGCGATGGCCATTTTAATGCTGAGCCCCTTTTAATTAACTGCTGGGTGTTTGCTACCAGGGAAGTGAATCTGTCCTTAATTTAAAGATATATGAAGCAAATGACCCATGAACTTCAAAAGTTTTGAGTGGCTTAATTGAGATAAGAGAATCAAAGGACAAATGAGTGCTTGGAGCGCTACAAAAGATCCTAAACTTTGTAGACAGCGAGGCTGGTCTTTAGGGTCTTAACTGGGATCTTCTGAATGGATGCAACGTGGCAAATCCTGAGTGCCGTGGTTCTGGTGGTGGCCTGTGGTCGAGGTTTTATGTTGGCCGACATCTCACTGGATCCAGTCAGCCTCTTAGAGCACTCCCTATGTTTTTGCTGAGCAAACTTGTGTTCATACCAAATGGATAAGTGTGCTCCAACTCATGAAAGTCCAGCCTCTGATTCTTCTGGACACGACTGTGTTGCAAGTCTTCTTGCATTTCCCTTTCAAATGTTCCCGGCTTCAACTTATTGCATGTAGTCCTTCTTAAGCTTCTTCATTGCCTCAGGCCCTCGTTCTCCTTCCAAGGGCATGCTAGGGATGTGAAAGGTCTTTAATCCTTAAGAACTGAGATGCCCACCTAAGGTACTTTCTTTCTTTCTTTCTTTCTTTTTTTAGATGGAGTTTCATTTTGTCACCAGGCTGGAGTGCAGTGGTATGATCTTGGCTCACTGCAACCTCCGTCTCCCGGGTTCAAGCACTTCTCCTTCCTCAGCCTCCCAAGTAGCTGGGACTGCAGGCACATGCCACCAAGCTCAGCTAATTTTTGTGTTTTTAGTAGAGACAGGGTTTCACTACATTGGCCAGGATGGTCTCGATTTCTTGACCTCGTGATCCATCCGCATCAGCCTCCCAAAGTGCTGGGATTACAGGCATGAGCCACCACTCCCGGCCTCCTAAGGCACTTTCTGTGGGAGAGCTGCTGGGTTCAACTCTGTCTTCCTTCACCAGGCCCCGGAGAGGTGCCTTTACTTGTTGACCTGTTCAGGAGTTTCCAGCAAGAAGAGGAAGGCCTTAATGCACACCCCCCTCTACCTGGAAACCAGTCTCCTTTAAGGGAATGGGGAGGGGGGGTCACTGACTACTCAGGTAGCCGGCAGCTGCACAAAACACACCCTTGTAGGATATGCCTTTCCTTACCTCATGAACGTCACAAAACCCTGAACTGATAACAAATCTGTTTGATATATAGTGAATTGAATTCATGATTTCCATCCGCTCACAGGGGAATGATTCTGAGTGTTGAGATTAAATGTTAGAATAGCGTTTTTAGACTTTTTGTTTTACTGTGTTACAAAGACCAGTTTTAGAATGTCTGGCTTCTTAATCAATTATTCAATGAACCATCAACTCTGTACTTAGTTGATAGTAAATGCCACACTTACTTGGGGTAGGAGCGGGTGAGGAGATGCAAAATGTGGCCCCTTCCTCCTCTTTTCAAGGAGTTAAAAAAATCCAGTTGGGAAAGCAAGATGGATAAAGACATATCCTTGCACAGGAGAGAAATGACAGGTAAGGACGGTAGAGGAAATGTCACCAAGCCACAGCTTCATCAATTGCCCAATTGTTATTCTGGCAATACAGATTGGAAAGAGACAGAAGCCGTTGCAGGTTCCTTGGAGCCGAGCTCTGGGGTGGGTAGGGGAGGCACAGGAACAGCCCATCTTGGAGGGGTGTGGGGGGCTGAGATAGAGTAGGCAGAGCTCCTGTAGGCCTGGATTGTGGAGGGAGCCCGGCCAGGCCTCCACCTCCCTGCAGCTCAGTTTCTTGGCCTCTGGAACAGATGCTGAATGAGACGACTCCAAGGTCCCTCCTCCAGCTCCGAATTGCCCTAAGAATGGACGAGTCCTGGTGTTCCCTCTGCAAGGAGCAGGAAGGATGGTTTTGGAGGACCCCCTTCCCTGACTTGACATCAGTGAAAGAATGCTGGAGAGGTGCACCCCTTCCCTCCCTGCCAGTGTCCACAGTCGGCTGCCTTGGGGACCCAGCAGTGAGCTCCGTGGTCTATGCACACAGGCAAGCTGGGGGCCAGGTGGGACCGATGGCTGTGGGCTCAATTTTAAGCTTCTATTTTGTGATGGCAAGTCGCCCTTTCTCCTGGTCCAACCCTCTGCCCGACCTCTGCCCAGGAGTGGACTGTGTGTGGATGTCTAGCTTGAAAGGCTGCCATGTGAACCCTGCTGGTAGAAGAAGCATCACCCTCATCTTTGCAGCAGATAAGTTGCAAGTGATGCTTGAGGGCTCCCCAGGTGGTCACTGACACTCAGTCCCAGAGACTCAGCCAAATTCAGAGGCAGACGAACGCCTGCCCATGGACCCATGTGCCACGTGGTTAGACGTGAAGACAGGCTTCGGGTCCCCACTTTCAATGTTGTTCAACATGGTTCAGTGAATCTCACAACTGTCCGCCTTGCAGTCTGTTGTGAGGGTGCGATGATGATGCAAAATAAAGGGAAAAAGCTTCCCTTTCCAGAAGTTTCTTTCAGTACTGGGGAAACCAAGTTTGTTGGAGGAACAGAGACTGAAAATCTCTCCCCAGAGGTGACCGATGGGTGGGACATGTCAGGGACAAAGCTGGTGCCAGCAGAGAGAGCGCCCACCTTGGCCGAGATGGACCCAGGCCATGGCTGCAGGTGTCCTTGGCTCCACCGTGTGACCCCATGGTCCTCTGAATCTTTGCCTGCAAAACGGGGAAGCAATTTCTCTCTGACAAGGTTGTTCTGAGACGGGACCGTGCCAGCCCATGTGGGAAGCTGAGTGCCGTAGGGAGCATGCGTAGTTGAGTCAGGTCTTAAAAGACACACAAAGCCCACTTCACTGGTGGCTGTGCTGGAGTAATTGAATGGTGTTTGTGGTGGGAAAATGCCATTTGCTTTCTGTGACCTTCAGTATCCTCTTCTGAGGTCAGTTAGGTGGTATGGCTGCCTGCTCAGTGCTGTTCTGTCCATATCATGATCTTTCCCTGCCTGGAAGGCCTCAGTTCTCACTGTGGTGGTCAGACCTACCTTAGGAAGCCCTCAGTCTGGCTCCCTTAATGTGCCAGGTCAACACACCCGAGGCGTAGTTTGTATGAGCCCCATGGAGAGGATGGGGGACAGAGATGGGGGCTGGAGCCAGCACCATTTCCTTGGCAAGGGGCCCGACTCTCCCCTTTACATAGCTCCTCCCTTTACGTACCTGGAATAGCACTTCACAGTTTGCCCAGCGGATGTGTTGTTCTCCAAACCACCCTGGGAAGGGGGAAGGAGGGGGGTCTGCAGCTGAGAGAAGCCCAGGCATTTGTGAGTGGGGACTGGGGCAAAACCCAGCTCTCCTGACTGCAGGACCATGGCACTTTCTGTGATTCTAGGGGTGCTCTTTGGGGCTTGGGGACCCTCCCACCGCATACCTCTTCTGCCTGAAGCATCAGGATGCCCTGAGTGTGGGGTCTAGATCCAAGTGGAAGTTCTTGGTCTGTGTGTAAAGGCCACTGATCAAAGAAGATTCCTGGTCTTCTTGACTCTTCTGAAGCTCCAGGAGGTCCTGCCCATCAGCAAAGCCAAAGGCCACGATCAAAGAAGATTCCTGTTTTCTTGACCCTTCTGGAAGCTCCGGGGGGTCCTGTCCATCATGTCAGCAAAGCCATGACAGGCAGGTGGAAGAGTCGGATGCCCCCCACCATGTGGTTTCAGAGACACCCTCTGGTGCGTCCCTGGCCAGGACTTCACGGATGTGTCCTGAGACCAAGGCCAAGCTGCTGAGACCCCCCTTGGGTCCTTGTCACTTATTCTCACCTCTGCAAGGAGAAAGTCGGTGCTGTCTGTGGCAGGGAGGAGGAAGAGAGGCTGTGTGCAGGGGGGCTGCTGGGGAATCTTGGGTTGGGCAAAGATGGCTGAAGGGAGGAGAAAGAAAGAGCCAGAAGAGCCAGTGCCCGAGTTTGTGATGGATTTCGTGACACTCCCTTTACACACTGCCAATGCACCTTGCATGGAAAACATAATCAGTGTTTTAAAATCCTGATGTAGTGTCCTAACTGTGCTGAGGAGGACATGCAAAGGAGAGTAATTTAGGGTAAAACGCTGTATATGTGCATTTAAGTGTCCTAGCCTATCTTCACTGGAGGGGTCTGGTGCTTACGTACATATATATAGCATTTTATCTGTATGTGTGCTGAGGCGGTCAAAGGCTGGCCTCTGCATAGGGTCACTGGGAACACGTCTGCCACAGCTGGGACAGTTGCATCACATTGAGGGCAGATGAGTTTCCAAAATGATGAACGACTCTCAGAGATGTTTGGGACAAAAATGCACAGTCTTCTTTTGATTTACTCGGTGGTTGCATGCGAGGGAACTTCAGTGTGTTCCAGCCATGCACTGGAGAATCCCCCGGGTTCATATGTGGCACAGAGGAGGCCCTGTGGGTTCCAAGTGTGTTGGTTAGCAGGACTGAGCAGCGGGAGGGGTGGAAGTTCACAGCACAGAGGCGATCCGTGGTCTGCACACCTGTCCTGTGCACGGCAGGGCCTGTGGCATCCATCCCTGCCTCATTCTGTTATGAATCCCTGCTGTGGTCCTAGACATTCTGAAGGCAGACGTTCACCCAGCACGAGCCTCATCCTCTGTGTTCACACACATCTTGTGCACGGGAGGCCCAGCCTTCGTCTGTGTGTGAGTCCTGGGGCTACTGTAATGCATTGCCACAGTGTGTGTGGCTTAAACAACAGAAACCTATTCTCCAGCTGTTCTGGAGGCCGGAGTCTGAAGTCATGATACGAGCAGGGCTGTGGTCTCTCCGGAGGCCCTGGGTGAGGACCCTTCCCAGCGTCTTCCAGCTCCTGGTGGCTCCGGGTGCTTCTTGGCTTGTGGTGGCATCACTCTGGTCTCTGGCTGTATCTCCACCTGGCTGTCTCCCTGCGTGTCTTCTAAGGACACTTGTCATTGGATTTAGGGCCCACCTGGATGGCCCAGAATGGTCACATCCAGGCCCAGTGTGCTGGGAAAGGCAGGTCATAGTGAGTTGGGTTGGGACAGGTCAGGGCATTGGGCTGGGATAAGGTTCCAGGAGGCTTGGAGGCTGTCATGAGGATTTGGGGTTTATTCTGAGTATGCTGGGGGTCACAGGATACACTGAAGAGAGGTGTGATCTGAGCCGGAATTACTGGCTGCTCTCTAAGTGCATCCCAGGGGGAAGACAGGAGGCAATGATTCCAGATGGTACATGATGACTTGTGGAGAGGTGGGACGCGGGCCCCAAGAGAGCATCGGCTGGGGAGTAAGGGAGAGAACCATCTAGAGGGTCCCTGAGGTTTTAGTCTGAGCAACCCTTTCTTTGGCTGAAAGGGGTACATTTAATTGAGAGGCAAAAGCTGGGGAGCAGCAGATTGAAAGGAGCCCTTGGGGCCGGACCTTCACTCACGTGAAATCCAGCCGCCCTGGCTGCCATCCGGGGGAGCACCTGTGGGTACTCCTTGGATTCCTGAGTCTGCCACTTGGGGGCTGGTGCAGCTTGGAGTAGAAGCTCAGAGGAGCCTCAGGTGTGTGGAGGGTCTGGAAGGCCATGGAGACGGTGGGGACCACTTGGACAGAGTGAGGACTGCAAGAGGGGAGAAAGAAGGAGCAGTCGGGAGTGATGAAGAAGAGCCCACTGGGAGGAGGAGGCCAGGAGGCTGCAGGAGAAAGCTGTTCCCAGAGCATGGAGGGGTCCTTGTGGCAGAGCTCCCAGAGATGCGAGAGAGGCCACTTTTGTGAGGTGGAGGCCACTGGGTGAGGGAAGAGTCCGAGGGCGATGGAAAGGAGGTGGCAGGTGAGCCACAGATGCAGTGGGTGGAGCTGAGTATTTTGAGGAGCTTTGCTCTGCAGGGGTTTGGGGAAAGGGAAGCTGTAGTTGGAGGACTATAGAGGTGGACGAGGGCTTTGGTTTTCTGTTTCATTTTGATTTTTTTTTTAATTGTGGGAGTATTCAGGCACATCTGTCTGCCAATGCGAATGACCCAGTAGAGAATGGAAATGGACAATGTGGCAGGGGCGGAGGAACGGAGACAATACAGAAGCCAAGTCCTTAAGGGATGAGAACCAGCCTGGTGTGTGTTGTTGAGAGGCTGATGCCTGTGCACAGGTGGCGGTGACGAGCTGAGCTTGCTGTAGAGACCTCAAGAGGCGTTCAAGAGAAACCTGGTTTCCGAATTCTGTGTTTCTCCCCGAGGGCCAACCTTTTTACCCTTTTCCTTGTGAGAGTCCGTGGTAGTTGGAGGAATGAAATTCCATGGGAACTGCACTGACATGGCCCCCGCCATTGCTGGGCAGCCTCCCCAGGCTGGAGTGGACAAGGAGCAGGTGCACACAGAGGTCACGTGTGGCGGCCACGGGCACCTGCAGAGGACAGGCAGAACCACGGGCGGTAGTGGTGATGGCAGCTGGGTTGAGGAAGGCTCATGGAGAGGGGGCACCTGAGCAAGGTCTGACTGGAGAAGAGGAGTTGGCCAGGGGAGGATTTCTGTCTCCTCTGGCCTTGGCGGCATGCCTGGTCCCACCTGTGGCCCCTTACCTGGTCATGAGCTGGACATCCTCATCTGGTCACAGAAGGGGTCACCACCCTGCATTCCCACCCCCAACCCTCTTATCTCTGAAGATGGGCCCCCCCTGGTGGTTTGTCTCCATCGACTGGCATTTACCACGATGTCTGTCTCATTATGGCCACCTGCACTTGCCCAGAGGTGGGCCTGCCCGTCCGTCCCCAGCCCCTCGCCAATATCAAGAATCGCCAGTGTCATCTGCCTGCACGGTGCTTTCCACAGGCCGTCACCTAGCCCAGGACTCCTTGAGGGACGACAACAAGCCTCCCGCCCCCAGATCCTGCACCTGCTGTGCCCCTGGCTCCCAGCACCCTGCCTGGCCCACAGCCAACTCCATAGCCATTGTCTGAACCGTTTTTTAAAATGCAACTTCTGGGCTTAGAGACAGCTGCAGGGAGCGGGTTCCTAAGTGCTGAAAGCCAGGCAGATCTTGCGATCTTTAGGTGAAAGAGAAAGAGGAAATGAAAACCCAGGGTGGTAATATGCCGTGCTTTTAAAAGTCACTGATGCCAGCACTGGAGGGGGGTGCTGTTCTCCACGAGCACCCTCACCTCCTGCTCCAGACACAAAGCAAAGTTGCATATGCTGGTTTGACCCAGGGCTAACCTGCCCCGGCGCACTCTCTCCGGCTCTGGACTGCCCACGCTTGTGCCCAGAGCAAGCAATGAAACTGCCTGTCAGCCCTCAGGGTCCAGAGAGCTGGGAGCACCTGGGGCGTCAGTTCAGCCAAGGCTTGCTGGTCCCAGGGCAGTGGGTGCAGACAGCAGCCTGCAGCAGGAACCTCTAACCCAGGCAGAGGAGTAGTAAAGGGATCTCCGGCCCTTAGCAGGCAAGAAAGAGGGTTTCAAGTTCCCTGGAAGAGGCAGATGTGCATTAGGTTAAGTGGTTGCTCCAGTGAGCACTCACTTCCTGTGTGTGGGGGAGGAATGTGAGTGGGGTGGGCCATCTGGGATACTTGGTGTAGAATCCCATGTCCTCTCCTGCCCCATGGATGCCCGTGGAGCTCGCGGGCAGGTCTGTGGTCATGGTCTTCCTCGTGCCTGGCCAGGGCTTGCTTGAGACCGATGCTCAGAGTACATGTTTAATGAATAGGTAGACCCCCTGTTCACACCCGCCTTCCCTTCAAAGGCGGCTTGAGGCTAGGAGAGAACTCAGAATGTCCAGGATGTCACCCTAGAGGCCACCAGCTCCTTCCTTGGTGGTGGGACTTGCCCAGTCAACGGAACCGGGGGCCTCCTGTGCCGGTGTCCTGGGCAGCTGCAGCAAAGCAGTCCAGCCTGAGCAGCACAATCAAGATATGTTCTCCACTGTCCTGGAGGCCAGAAGTCTGAGGTCAGGGTGTCGTCAGGGCTGGCTCCTCCCAAGGCATCTCTCCTTGGCTTGTAGGCACCGTCTCCTCCCTGTGTCCTCCCCCCTGTGTCATCCCTCTGTGTGTCTGTGTCCTCATGTCCTCCTCTATGAGGACACCAGTCAGCATGGATTAGAGTCCACCCGAATGACCTCGTTTAATTTTAATTACTTCTTTAAAGGCTCTATCTCCAAATACAGTCACATTAAGGGGTGGAGCATCAACAAGCAAATTTTTAGAGGACACACCTCAACCCATAACACCTCCCACCTCCAGGGATCACGACCCCCTGGAAGAGTGCCTCCGCTGGGAGGAAGCAGAGGGTCCCAGGAGGCCTACAGTCCTTTCGGGGTGGAGGAGGAAATGGAGCTCCATCAGCAACCCCGCCTAGAGATGGAGAGAGCTGGGCACAGGGGTAGGCCATGAGTCCTGCAGAGATCTGGGCACAGGGGCAGACCCTGAATCCTGCAGAGAGCTGGGCACAGGGGCAGGCCCTGAATCCTTGAAGGCTGCAGTGCTTGTGCCAGGGTGTGGTGGAGAGCACCACCCTGGGGGGCCATACTGGAAACTCACAGTGGCCGGGGTTTGTGCGCATGCGGTATTCCAGCATCATCCTGTGTTTAGGGGAGAGCACTTGAATAATGGTGTGATTTAGGGAAGTGGACCCCAAGAGCCCAGTGGGGTGAGCAGAATTTGCTTCCAGGAGTTGTGGGGAGTGGGAGGCTTCTCGGAGGGGGGCGGGCGTGGGTGCTCCTGGGATGGCAGCAAATATGAGAGCCTAGAGGAGATCCGGTGGGGGTGTCTGGGCCAGAGGAAGAGGTCAGGTTCTGAACACCCAAAGAAGGTGAGTTTTGAACCCTCAGCGCCCACTGTGTGGCTCTAGTTAAGGTGGGAGTCACCTGGGGAATTGGTTTTAAATGCACATTTCTGGTCCCCACTCTCCAGAAATCCTGATTCAGGCAGGAGGGGCCCAGGAAGCTGCCTTCAGAAGCCCTGTCTTCAGTATGTGGGTCTGGGAGGCAGAGAAACAGCAGCTGAGAGCCGGGGGCCTGCACTGCACGGCCAGCTGCTGAGCTCGGGCCTGGTCTCCTTCAGGGTCCCTGGGGGATGGGGCTGCCTTCGTATCTGGTGAAAACAGGCGCGGAAGAGCTTCCAAGAGGCGGAGGCTTGGCCCAGAGGGAAGCTGAGGGCCAGGCTTGTCCCCTCTGTGTCCTCACTGTGGCTTCTGGGGGATGCAGATCCCTGTGTGAGAGCCCCCGGGAGCCCAGTCCCCCAGCGTGGGCCACCCGCCACAGCGAGCCACCTGTGGCAGCGGGCTGCCGTTGCTTCGCAGTTTGGGTTACATCTGTTCCGCCGTGAGTCATCGGCTCGGAGCTGGGGCGCACACAGCTCTCACTGTGCCAGGCGGCCGTTCCCAGGCTCGGGCGGGTGAGCAGCAGATGAAGGCTGCATCTTTGCAGCCCAGCGGGCAGCAGGAGAGGCCAGGAGGACCCTCAGAGCCTCAGAACAGTGTGGCCTCTGGCCCTCTCTGTCCCCTCTGGAGCCCAGGGAGTGTGGAGGGCTCCCGGCCCCACCCTCCCTGTGTTTCAGGGGTCCCAGCCCATTGCCTTTGCCTCTAGCCCTCTCCTGTGGTGGACAGTGCGCAGAAAGCTAATGTCTCCCTTAAATGGCGTTGACTGCACAGCCACATGGACCAGGGCCTCTCTGGTTATGCTGCCCTGACCCCGTCTGCATCTGCAGCGCTTGGTCACTGACGTCCTCCACCTGCATGTCTGCCTCTACAACCATATTCTCACCCCTGGGCAGCAGAGAGGCATGCTGCTGGGGCCACGTCCCTGACACAGGACCCGGGTGCCTGGAAGACCCTGAGGTGGACCTGGGTGCCCACCTGCTGGCATTTGCACCTCTGTGGAATCCCTTCCCCTGCAGTGTGGATGGGGCCATGGCCTGCCCCTAACCCATGGCTACAGCAACAGTGATGGGACTCTCCCCTGTTTAGTAATTGAAGGCTCCCTGCTGCTGGCCTGGAGGGGCCCAAATGGCAGGGGCTCGCAGGTGTCCAGGAAGTGAAGGCGGCCCCCATCCACAGCCATCAGGAGGCCTAGCGCTCGGTCCTTCGGCCGGTCCTGCCAATGCCTGGAATAAGCTTGAAAGTGGAAACTTCTCTAGATGAGCTTGCAGATGACAGCACAGCCCAGCCCCGGGTGGTACACACAGCCTCTGAACAGCAGGGCCCTGGCCCCAGCGTTCCCTGAGGGACCTTGAGCAGAGGATCCAACAAAGCCGTCGCCAGACCCCTGCCCACTGAACCAGAGATCACCAACAGGTGGTCGAGCTGCTACGTTTGTGGTCATTTGCTACTTGGCAAAGACAACTCGTAGAGCCTGGAGCCAGGCGAGGGTCTGTGGGTGCTGGGTGAATGCGCAGGGAAATGAGGGTCATGGGCCGGGGGTCCGAGTGTGGAAGCCGATGAGGCATGGCCTTTGGCAGCTTGGAGAGGAGCCCTGGGCCCCCGCGGACCCTGGCTGAGCACGGGGCCCTTCCGATGGCATGCAGGAGGGTTATTCCAAACTCCCTTTTTTTCCCTGGAGTCATTGCGTGGCCCATGGTTGCCTTTTAGTCCAAGCATGAGGAATGCGCTCACACTGCCACAGCCAAATGCACCTGCGTGTTCCCACCCGGTCGTGGGGTTGAGGTTTGCATCTGAGTGACTCCCGCTCCCAGTGGCTGCCTCGATGATGTGTAGGGGTGTGTGTGGCCGTCACAGCCTGCTCTTGCGGTCACCGTGGGGCCTGACCTGCTCCAGGGTGGGCTGTGTCCATGGGACCAGCTCCTGAATAGCCCTGTGCTCTGTGGAAAGGCAGAAAGAGCAGGACAGACCCTCAGGCGCGACTGCAGAGCCCAGGGGTCCCTCTGCAGCAAAAGGTCATTTTGCAACGTGCTGGAAACTTCTGTCTTTTGCTGCTGATAGCTGGACCCCAGCTCCTCCGAGGACACTGCAGTGACTTTTTTGGGTGGTCAGGTTTTCCCTCCACCCTGGGCCCGGGGCTCGCTCAGTCTGGCTCCCCTGCCAATGGGTTCTCTGTCATTCCTCCCTATTGAAACCAGCATCCTGTCACCTGGGACATGTGAGCTCTCCAGGGCTCCACCGGCCCTGGGCCCAGCCGCCAGACTGCACATCCATGTTTCCATTAGCCCCTGAGGCTCTGTGGGGCCCGCAGACCCCGAGGATGCTGCCCACTGCCTTGCTGCTCAACTCCAGCCCTGGTGAGCTCGGGGCCAAGTCTTCTGATACATCCTGAGAAAAAAAAAATCATTGAAATGAATTATACATCAACACCAAGAGACGGATCATTAATTAATAAACTCAGCCATCTCAACTTCCCACAGTCTACACAGCATCCACGGTGAATGGATAAGCGGGCCCAGCCTCGCAGCCCGGGATGCGAATGAGTCTCCCTTTCTTATGAGAAGGGTGCAGGTTGGAGTGAGGGAAGCACTGGGCAGGGCCCGAGACTCGAGGGCGTCGCTCCTCCTACGAGTGCAGACCTGGGGCCTGGGGTCCAGCTGGCCGGTGTGGAGCTGCCCTGTGAGACTTGGAGCTGTGCCCTGGCCCTTCCTGGTGAGCTAGGTTTTCGGCTCCTGGGCTCTGAGCTGTGCCCACCGGGCGACCTCGAGCTACATGGGGTGGGATTCTGCTGACAGTTGATCATCGAAGTGTGGGGTCTTCCAGTCTAGAGGAAGGCATCGGAGACCAGAAGGAGCAGCAGGACTGGCTCCTGGGGCCGTGAGAATCTGTCCTCTCTCCCGGCTCTGGTGCCCCGAGATGCCATCTCCAGCGGAGCTTCCCGTTGTCTTTCCTCTGTGTGTGTCTGTGTCCAAAGCTCCCCTTTTGATAAGGACAGCAGTCCTATTGGATGAGGGTCCACCCCGACTGCCTCATTTTAACTTGATTCCCTCTTTCAGGGCCCTATCTCCAAATAAGGTCACAGCTCACGGGTAGTGGAGGTTAGGACTTCAGCATATTCATTTGGGGGGCGCATAATTGAACCCATAGCACTTGTCCTTGGATGTAGGGGCCGCCCTCATCACCCAGGATGAGCTCCTCAGTCACATCGGCAAAGCTCCTCCTCCAATAAGGTGTCATTCAAGGCACTGTGCGTTCGGACGTTAGCATCTTCTGGAGGAAAAACGTTCAGCCCCAAAAGTACCCTCCCTTCCTTCTCCTCCCCATTGTGTGAGCAAAACATAGTTCTTAGGACCGTGGCCCCCATGCAACCCCAGAAGAGGGAAGCCTTAAAGAAACAGGCATTCAGTAAGAGGTCCACAGGGTCCACAGAGGACAGGGGACTCTGTGGGATATGTCCGCACCGCCTGTGCACCTGGCAGATTCCACACCTACAAGAATGGAAGTTTCCAGAAGATTTCCGTGGCTGCTAGTGGTTTATTTAACATCCTATTAGAGGAGGAGACAGGGAGCAAACAAGCTTGCTGCTGCGTTTGTAGCCAAGGTGTGTTGTAAACTTAGATTTTATTGTTACCTTTGGCTCCTGGGGAGAAAAATAGCACACAGACACTGAAACCGCTCGGCACAGCTGTTCCAGAGCCAGGCTGAATCCGCAGCTCACCCAGCCTGGAGCCCAGAGAAGCGAGTGTTGGGAGAGCGCCTACCTTCCTCTTGATCCTTCTCATTTTTACAAATTTTCAAGAAAAGCAACAACACAAGCCGCTGCCTCTGCTGAAGCTGTTGCGTGTGTGATTGATTCCTGGAAGGCACACAGTGTCTGCTGTTAACCCAGATATCAGGAACCTCTGTGGGGCTGCCCCTCTGCACCTAGCAAAGGCATTGTCCACCCCCAGGCCACCTTTCAGAAGCCAGAAGCCTGGGGAAAGGACCCACGTCCCCAGGAGGAAAACACCAGCCGTATCTGACCTTCCGTGTTGAGCCGCACCTAGGCCATGCCTGGGCCAGCATTTCTTGAGCTCCTGTGAGTGCAGCCTGGAGTTGGATACCCAGAGGGACTCAGAACAGACATCTCAAGCAATGCTCAGACCTGGCCCTTCCTGCACTTGGTGCTCCATTGTTCTCATCCCCTGCTTGGCTGGATCAAACTCTGCCTGCAGCCCTTCTTTCCCCTAATCACAAAGTATGTCCCTGCCCCTTTGGGTATGTCCTCTTACTCTCACTCATAAACTCAACTCCTTGACTTAAAAGGAGATTGCAGATGTTTCACCATGAGAACATTTGTTTTATATTTTGATTTTTTAAAATTTTATTTATTTTAGGTTTTAGGGGATTTTTGTTTGTTTGTTTTTGTTCTTTTGTTTGTTTTGTTTTGTTTTTTGAGACAGAGTCTTTCTCTGTTGCTCAGGCTACAGTGCAATGGCATGATCTCAGCTCACTGCAACCTCCACCTCCCGGGTTCAAGCTATTCTCCTACCTCAGCCTCCCGAATAGCTGGGATTACAGGCATGCACCACCATGCCCGGCTAATTTTTGTATTTTTAGTAGAGACAGAGTTTCACCATGTTGGCCAGGCTGGTCTTGAACTCTTCACCTCAGGTGATCCACCTGCCTCAGCCTCCCAAAGTGCTGGGATTACAGGTGTGAGCCACCGCGCCTGGCCTGATTGTGTTTTTTGAAGTAACTGAAGAGCTGACATTTGCTCAGACTCCTTCAAGATGTTGTCACTGCCGGGCAGATCCAAGCAGATCCTCAGCTCTTTGCCTTTCTAGTGGCCCCCGGAGACTTCAGAAAGGTGTGTGTGACAGGTAAGAAAGCCAGGGGCTTTGGGACTTCCTCAGCTTGCAGGAGTTATGGGGACAGCTTGAGAAGGAGGAAGAAGCAGGTGGTTTAGGGCCTGTGACCCAAAGGCTTAGCTGGTAACATACAGGGTCCCCACCAGAACTGGCTCATTCCACAGCAGGATGCTCTGCACAGAGGTCCAGAAAGGCCCGGGACCTGGGCTCCAGCCTGCCTGAGACGAAGGCTAGAGAAGCACACAGGCCGCCACTGTTTTCTGGCTGTTTTTGGAGAAAAGTTCAAGCCAAACTCAGCTCCTGGAAGAATTGACCCTAGTCCTTCAGCTCAGGTGGGTCCTGGGAGGCTGGGAGCCCTCACCACACTCATGGAGGGGGGCCGGGCGTCACCTGCAGCCGTCTTCTCCATGCTGCCCTTCCCTCCGACACCCACTGGGTGGCCAGGAGGCCTCCCTTCCTGATAAAGGCAGCAGCCTTAGGGACAGAGCGGGGAGGCGGGAGCTTGTGCCCCACACTCATGAGCCCCTTTTCTGAGGGCCGGCAGGATATGCTCTTGGGGAGAGGTTGCATGGAGAGGTTCAGGGGACATGTTTCCTTAGGTCTCTGAATGTTCGTACAGGGAACACCTTCCAGCCAGCCCCTCTTGCCCCAAGGCCCCCGTGATGTGGGGATAGGGCACGGCCACCTTCTCTCCCTTCCCCAGAAGAGACTGAGAACAGAACGGCTGGTGCTAGGACTCTCCCTCCAGTCTACTGTACTGATGAGGCCAGGCAGGTTCCCGAGGCCCTAATGCCTGCCGCCATCCTCCTAAGACCTGGCATGGCTAGGGTGTCACATGGGCCCACCTGGGCAAGGCCATGCCTATAGGAAAGGGAAAGGGAGAAATTGTACATGGCTGCTGGAGGGTGGACCTCCAAGCTGCCCTGCCCTGTGGCTTTGCCCTCCCACCTTAGGCCCTCTCCCTCACATGGCCTGCCAGCTGTCCCTCAGTTCCCTGAGCCCCAGAGGCCCAACCTGGGCTCCTACGGGGCCCCCCAGAATTGCGCTCTGCCTACAGACAGCTTCTCAGTGCTGTAACTTACTGTCAACAAGAGTGTCCCTTGTCCCAGGCCCCACTGTGCCTGTGCAGACAGGTGAGAGCAGCTTCACAGGAACGCAGGAGTGAGGGAGTGAGGGTGAACCCCTGGCCCTTCTGCGAGACCTGGGGTGAGTCACAGAGTCCGGAGCCTCAGTGAGCTCCTTGATACAATGGAGATGATCTTCCACACCAGGCCCCGCTCAGTTCTCCAGACCAGGGAAATGAGAGAAGGCTTAGTAAGTTGAAGTCTGCTTTGAAAATTGAAGCCGTTTCCTCCCTTTCCCCTGACGTTCTCGGGAGATCCTTGGAGGAACTGCGTCCCCAGATAGACATCTCAGCCTGGACTTCTAGCTATGGCCTCTTGGGGTCCAAATTCCCCACAGATGAATGAAAGTAGGATTTCTGGACTCTTCTGTGCCCAGCAGGACATTTCAGAATCTGTTTGCATTGAGAAAAATTAAGAAGCTGTTAAAATGCTTATTTTTGCCTCAAGAAACTTTTGCAGGATTTCATGCCCCCCTCCAATGAAGTGGGCAGCCCCCACCGCAGACCCCCTTCTACTCTTAGAATTGGGGCTGGGAAGGTAGCAGAACCCCCAGGACTTGGCTTAGGTTTTTCGCGTGATTTTTTAAATGCAATGCTGCCTTCAGATCTGCCCACCCAGGACGTCAGCATCCCAGCGGAGCCGCGGGTCTGTGCTTCCCCAAGGCTGGATGGCCCCAAGAGTCATCACTTCCGAAGCCTGGGTTTAGAACCCAACAGATGCAGGTCATAGGACAGCGAGAAGCTGCCCAACAGAACCTCATTCGCTTGTTCACCTGTTCAACCATTCATTCATTCATTCATTCAGCTGACCAAAGTATCTCGCGTGCCCAGGGCTACCCTTCACAGGCTGCCACATAGACTCAGCCCCTGTCCTCACACGGCATGCAGTCCAGTGGGGAGCAAGTCCAATTGCACAGCTGTCTTCCTGTCCTCAGAGGCCCGCCCTCCTTGTTCCGGAAGAATGGGATGTGGAACACAGATCCTGCTCCGAGCACGGGAAATCCCAGCGGGCCGGCCTTGGGAGGATTCGGTTCGTCCTGACCCATCTCTGACCTGGTCCAGGACGGGCCACCCCTCCCCTCGTTCTCCTTGTGGGCAGGGATTGGAGAAGGCCACTGTGACTTGTGCTATTTCCCAGAGACCAGAGAAAATTCTGGCATTGTGATCTGCCCACACGCCGTCGTCTGTGTCAGAGCCAGAAATAGAACGCAGAAGATTCTTGTTCTGATTTCTGTGCTCATAATTCTAGGGCAAGATGCCCTTATGAGATGTGGATCAAAGGAGGTGGGGGCGGGGGGAACTGAATGGAGCGGTTCACGCGAGGTGTGTGCGTCGCGAGCAGGGCCCTTGCCAGAGCTCCAATTAGCGGCTTTTGTAAGCAATCACGTACCGAGTATTGACTTGGCTCAGCCCAGGAAAAGTGAGAGCGATTTGCAAAAGGCCCCTTCAATCATGACAATTAAAATCCAAATACAGACCTGCAAGGGCCCTGAACCCATGCACTTGTTCTGTGTGGAGGAAGAGAGGCACCCGCTCAGATGCTCCTTCTTAGATGAAAGGAGTGCATCAGCTGAGCCCCGGAATGGGAAGGGCCCGCCCTGCTTCGCCTCCTGCCTCACTATTAACAGCACCGTGTCCCTATCGGGAGCCAGGTTCTGACAGCTGACTCGAATTAAATCTCATAAGGCCCACAGGACCCACGTCCTGGGAAGAAGGCATTCCTCTGATCCTGGGAAGAAGGCATTCCTCTGATCTTAAATCAGCAGAGGCAGAAGCAAAGGGCCTGAGAGGTTAAGTGACTTGCCTGAGGTTACACAGCCTAACGGGGGTGGAGTCAGGATTCAAACCTAGGCTCCAGGGAAGGTGTTTTGACGCCCTGCACTCATCTGACTATATCTCCTTCAGTCTTCTCCACCATCCCTTGGGTGTGTGGTATTTTACAAAGCAGGAAGTGGAGACAGGGATTAAGGAGTCTGTCCGGGTCTGCCCATGAATGAATGTCAGTCCTCATCCCAGCAGGAGCTTGGACTGCACTGGATGGGGCTGGAGTGGCACCTGTGGGCGATGCTGAATGTGATGCACGATCTGTCTTTGGGGTGGTCTTGGAAGGAAGGAGAAGGGCAGCACTTAAGAGGGGTCGGTGATGGTGGCAGGGCCAAGGCTCTCACCTTCCCCTAGACAGGGCTTCTAAGTCCCGGGAAGCATCTTCTGCTTCTGAGGCCCGAGACAGTGGCGTTTCCTCTTCCCCGAGCACTCAGCCTCCATCTGGCTTTCTGTCCACCGGCACAGATGGCAGTGTTGTTTCTCGACTCCTCCGTCCATCGCCTGCAAGCTGAGCCGCGTGATGGAGCTCAGCCTGCAGCAACTGTCTTCACCTCAGCTTCCCTGGGAGCTGTCCTGCTTTGCTTACGTGTATGGAGCTCTGTGTACTTGGCGACCCTTGGGAGTGATGGCGGGGCAGGTACAGGGGCTTCTCTTCTACACCTAGGTGAGCTCCGCACCGGCATCAGGAGCACACCCTTACAAAAGCCTGCCACAGCACGCAAAACGTGGTGGAACCAGGCCTCCTGGCTGCTAGAAGAAGACAGGAAAAGCATTCTGGGTTCAAGTCATTTCAAAAGCTGGTCACGGCAGGTCTTTTCTTCTGTGACACTCATGTAGGGGAGATGGGGAGAGAAGTCATCCCTGGAATTCCAGCCTGGAGCGTGTGGGAGGGAGGGTGCAATGTGCGTCAGTGGGGGTGAGAACGCCTGTTGGGAGAGGGGACCAACTTGGGCCCCAGGTTTGGGACTCTCCTGGTTGAATCTGTCGCCCATCCAATCTTGCAGGAAAGGAGCCTGGTATGCAGTCTCAGCACCCACTGCACTGGGCAGGCAGCTTTATTCTGCCTGGAACACTGGCCTAAGAGCTCAGAAAGGTTTAAAAAGATAAGACAGCCCACTGAATAACCAGGCACATTCGGGAGGCTGCACGCTTGGGTCTCTCCTCCCACACCTGCCGCACAGTGGGCACCTCTGCCTGCTGTGTGATGTGTGAGCTCCTTGCTGTTCCTCTGCTCCCTGAAGCCCTGCCCCGGCTTGACTCATGCAATGCAGCCACCCGAGACTCAGTAAGCCCCTCCCGAAGCCGCCTCCTCCTCCGGGGTCCCATCTTCCTGAGAATGGGGCACAGCCCCTGTTGCCTTTGCCTCTGGCCTCGGAGCTGGCTCCCCTTCCCTGTGTCACCACAGCTCAGCCCTGGGGCCTGCCTCCTCAGGGTGCCCACAGTGATCTTCAGCCTTTGCCATTGCCAGTCAGATTGCGGGGAGCAGAGCTTAGAGGAAGAGGGTTGGCGCTCGGGTTCCTTAAGGCCCCAGATCAGCTCCGTACTTGCTGCAGTGTCAAGCTGCCTTACCTGCGCCTTACTTTCGCCATTTGGAAAACAGGGGTAAGAAAAACGCCAACCTCCCAAGGTTGTCAGGACAAGAAGAGTTAATGTTTGTAAAGGGCTCGGAATGTGCCCTGGCACATAGTAAGAGCTACAAAGGTGTCCCTGAGACAGTTTACAAGAATAGTTTTCACACAGTTGCCACATCAGTTCTTCTAAACCACAACTCTGATGTTCCCCCTCACCTGCTCAAGACCTGTCAATAGCTCCCCACTGCCTACCCCGAGAAAGTTCAAGCTCTCTCACCTGTCTCCAGGCTGTGATCGCCTTCTGCCTTGGCCTCCTCTTGCCTGCTGCTCTGTGGGCAGCCCTCCCTTTCCCACGGTCTTGGCTCTGCTGGTCACATCTTACCCCCTCCCAGCTCACTCTGCTCCAAAAACACCAGCCACAAGTACTTCCCCTCCCACAATCTTCCTCTAATCCTCTTCCAGAAGTAATCTCTTCCTTCCTCAAATGTTCATGCTGCCTTCCTGGTTGTATTTATATGTATAAATAACTGCAAAATAGGATTAAAAGTGAGGCCCTGACTCCCCAGTGAACCTGCAAGCTCCTTCAGGCCAGAGCCTTGATGTGCTCTTTGATTCTTTTTATCTTCTGTATAGCACACGGCAGGGCAATTTGCACACGTAGGGAGTTCAATCGGTATTTATTGAATAAGCAAATGACAATTAAAGAATGAAGAAAAAGCCTTGTAGCTCAAACCCCTAGTTATCCCAGGGTATCTGGGGAGACTGTGCAGGGGCCACTGGTAAACTTGGAGTGCACAGCTTGGATGGGCTGGTTGGAAAGAGGGCTTCTACATGGACCTGCAGCCCTAGGACTCAGATATGGGTCTCCAGGGCTGGCTACCAGGTGCGGATTGAGGCCTGAGAATTCTTCCCTGCGAGGGCTTATTTTCATGCCCTGGTCAAGCAAGGGCCCTGCTTAATCCAGCCATTCTCTAGAGCAAAAGGGTTGAATGAACTAGAGCAACTCGCTGAACGTACCAGAGTTGGCACACTTGCATTGGGCAAAGTGGGAATTATGCCTGTTTGCAGCATCGCGAGCAAAGTGGGCTGCTGTGTGAGAACGGCCTTTCCCTGCCCGCAGTTCACTGTGGGGCTGTGGATGGGCACCCCTGGGAGGGGAAGGCTCTCACCAAAGCCAGGCTGGGAGGAGTTTGGAGCAGAGCAGAGGGTCGGGGAAAAGCGAGGCCCCGAAGGCTGAGTGTGAGCCTGCCCCTGGGCTCTGCCGAGTCCCTGGACAAGCTGCCGTCACCACCCACCCTTCGGCCCCTCACCTCTCTCAGGGAAATGCCATAGCACTGATTACCCAGCAGGGGTGGGGAAGTGTGGGGTGGGAATTTTTTTCTTTTTTCTGGGGCTCACGTTGGATTTCATGGTGCAGCAACAGGACGCAGGGCAAGTGCAAGCAGAGACGGAAGACCCCCCCGAGACGGAAGCCCCCCAGGGTTATCCTTTCCTTAGGCCTGTGCATAGGCAGGGCCAGGGTGCCCAGGTCCCAGACTCCTGAGTCCCTTGTTGTGGGTTTTAAAGAAATTCTGGGTCAAGTGCAGTGGTTCACAGCTGTAAACCCAGCACTTTAGGAGGCCTAGGTGGGAGAATCACTTTAGCCCAGGAATTCAAGAATAGCATGAGCAACAGAGTGAGACTCTGTTTTCTACAAAAATAATTATTTAAAATATTAGCTGGATGTAGTGGTGCATGCACCTGTGGTCCCAGCTACTGGGGAGGCTGAGGCAGGTGGATCGCTTGAGCCCAGAAGATTGAGGCTGCAGTGAACCATGATTGCACTACTGCACTCCAACCTGGGGGACAGAGCGAGACCCTGTTTCAAAAAAACCAAAACCAAAACCAGCTGCCTTTTGCACCCGTGGTTCCATGTGGATTTTGAAGAAGCCCAGAACTCAGTTTCACAAGAGCTGGTTAAACTCCAAAGGTGTGCAGAGCCCCTGCCTGGGGGAGACAGCTTCCCAGGCTTGATTTTACCTGGTACTGAGTAAAAATTGTACTCATTCCAAATGTTATACTTCTTCTCTTGCTAATATATCAGAAGAGTAATGGGACCCAAAGCCCAGGCGTCCTTCAAGCATGCAGCCCCCAGCCACATGGCAGGCCATGGCATGCATGATCAGGCATGGTCAACACAATGGGGACCCTGCTCTCCTGGGGCTAGCAGGCCCGCAAGGGTGATTGTCTGGAATTTCACTCAAATAAATGCATAATTGTCAACCATGTTGAGCAAACTGGGTCAATACACAGGATAGCGTAAGAGTTTCTGCAAGAAGAGTGTGGATTGGCTGGGGAGTTTGCGTGCATGAGGGTGCTGTCTCTGAAGAAGGGGAGGGTGATTAGGGGGTAGCTGGTCTGGAGCTAAGAGAGAGCACTCTAGGTGGGAGGGAAGCCAGCCCTAGGGCAGGAGTGCAGGTGTTGGTGAGAGCTGCTGGCAGGCAGATGTGGTGGGCAGGATTAGCACAGAGCAGAAGGGAAGAGAAAGGAGAGGGGATGGGGGCCAGAGCAGGCCCCCCAGGCCATGGCAGCACTGCAGGGCTATGCAGAGACTGAGAGAAGCTGCTGGAGGGTTGGAGCCGGGAAGCAGCAAGATCTGAGCTCAGTTCTGGGAGGGTTCCCCGTGCTGTTGGATTTAGGAGAGGCTGTGGGAAGTAGGGAGCCCTGCTAGGGATCCTGCTCCAGGGGGAAGTGAAAGTGCCTAGGACATGCATGGACAAAATGTGGGTGGAGGCCATCACTTGACTTGGCTCTTCCATGAAGGGAGGCCCCGTAGGAGCAGGAGAAGAAGAGAAGAGAGAACCGCTGGAAGACCTAGGACCCTGGCAGCAGGGCAATGTGACCACTTGGGTGGAGAATGAGGTGGGAAAGGCATGGGGGCACATCTGGGAGTTTGGACACCATGTTCATGTTGGGAGTTGAGATGTCGGGGAGGCAGGGCCACTGCCTCTCCTCTCTCCCGGGAGATTGCATTTTCCATGGGCACTGGAATTCTTGGTGACTCCTGGTACCTGCAGCTAAATGACACAGAAAACTGGTGGAGGTCCCACTCAAACACATGCGGGAGAGCCTTCCCGTCCCAGGGGTGTCCTTCCGCAACCCCACTGTAAACTGCCGGCAGGGAAGGGACGATCTCACACACTGCATCCCACTTTGCTTGCAATGCTGCAAACGTGTAATAATTCCCACTTTGCCCAATGCAAGTATCCGCAGGCTTTGGGGTCTGCCAGCCTTGGAAAGTGGGTTCATCCAAGCACAGACATCTCCCGTCTGTCGGCAGCAACAGCCCGGGAAGCCCATTGTTGGCAATGCATTTGGAATGCAGTCCGCCCCCTGCCCTCGTGTTGACTCCAGGTCTCCTTACCACCTTCTGAGCTTTCTGGGGAAATAAGTCAAAAAGTTAATTTAATTTTGAACAGATTCTTAAATCAGTTCCCAAGAGGCAGAGATCAATTTGCATTTCATCTTTTCTTACTTAGTCATCTTGGCTGGTATTTCACACGAGCTGTTGGTATTTTTCGTGTTCTCTCGCTGCACAGAAATGACCCTTGGAGCGTATTTTTAAAAGGAGAAAAAACCATCTGAAGAGGGGGAGGAGGCAGCAGGTTCTGTTTTTGGTTGTTTTTTTTTTTTTCTTCTGTTTTCTTTTGTACTTGTGATTTCTGTTCTTCACAGCACAGCATGGTTGTGGCAGCCCTCACCTCGAAGTTGAATTGTGTTTTGTTCTTCTGCGTCCCTCCTGAAGTCTGAGGTTCCTTCTTGTGCCTCTGGCATCAGAGTGTCTGATAAGGGGCAGAGCCCACCCCAGGCCTCACCCATCATCTCCTGAGAGGGCTTCTGGGATGGCTCCCCACCATGGTGGCTACTCCCCGTCCAGCTCTCATCTTGGAAGGGGCAAGGACCTGACAGGGGGCATATCTAAAAGAATTTAAAGCGGAGTCTCAGAGAGATGTGTGCATACCCGTGTTCATGGCAGCGTTATTCACCATATTCAAAGTCACGCCTCCCAGGGGTCCATCTGTGGATGAGCAGATAAACAAAATGTGGTCCATCCACACAGTGAAATATCCTTCGGCCTTAAAACCAAAGGAAATTCCAGCATATGATACAGTGTGGCTGAACCTTGAGGACATTCTGCTAAGCGAAATAAACCGGCCACAAAAGGACAAACCCTGTGAGATTCTACTCATATGAGGTCCCTAGAGTCACCAAATGCATAGAGACAGAAAGTCAAATGGCAGGTGCCAGGGCCTGGGGGAGAGGAATGGGGAGTGAGTGAGTGATGGGCACAGAGTGGGGGAGGGGGTGAGGAGTGAGAGTTAATAGGGAGCGAGTGGGGGAGGGGGATGGGGACAGAGTAGGGGAGGGGGATGGGGAGTGAGTGTCAATGGGGAGAGAGTGAGGGAAGGGAATGGGGAGTGAGTGTTGATGGGGACAGAGTGGGGGAGGGGAATAGGGAGTGAGTGAGTGATGGGGACAGAGTTTCAGTTTTGGGAAAATGAAAAAGTTCTGTAGTTGGAGGGTGGTGGTGATTTCCCGACAATGTAAATGTGCTTTAATGCTGCTGTACTGTACACTTAAAAAGTGGCCGGCCTGGCGCGGTGGCTCACGCCTGTAATCCCAGCACTTTGGAAGGCCAAGGCGGGTGGATCACAAGGTCAGAAGATCGAGACCATCCTGGCTAACATGGTGAAACCCTGTCTCTACTAAAAAATACAAAAAATTAGCCAGGCAAGGTGGCGGGTGCCTGCATTCCCAGCTACTCGGGAGGCTGAGGCAGGAGAATGGCGTGAACCTGGGAGGTAGAGCTTGCAGTGAGCCGAGATCCCGCCACTGCACTCCAGCCTGGGTGACAGAGCGAGACTCCGTCTCAAAAAAAAAAACTGGCTAAGATGGTCAATTTTATCTTATGTGCATTTTATCACAATTTAAAAATTAAAAAAAAAAAAAGGATCTGCCAGAGAGAGCTTCCTGCAGGGTGGGGTCCAGGTGTCTTGCGTTCGGCACCCACCTTCTGCCTCAGGAAGACTTGGGGCCAAGAATGCTTCCTGGAGGTTCCACAGCAGAGTTGCTGTCCG
The DNA here is from genome assembly GCF_043159975.1 of Macaca nemestrina. NCBI lineage: Eukaryota > Metazoa > Chordata > Mammalia > Primates > Cercopithecidae > Macaca > Macaca nemestrina. The sequence continues at coordinate 229,386,380 of NC_092125.1, read as the reverse complement.
ACTGTGCAACTGCGAAGTCTCATTGAAAGCGTGGAGGCCGCAGGCACTCAAGGAGGATGTGAGAACAGGGAGGAGCTGGCAGGGCTGGGAGGTCTGCCTCACGCTGGGGTCAGGTGGATGAACAAACACAAAACGGGAGCCAGGTTTCTCCCTGGGAGAAGGGATGAGAATGAGCCCACGGTCTTGGCTAGATTTGGAGGTCGTCTGAGTGTTCTGGCGCTGCCGTAAGGAAGGACCACAGACCGGGTGACCTAACCCAGTAGAAAATGGCATCCTTTCATGGGTCTGGAGCAAGAAGCCCAAGTCAGAGTGTGTGTAGGGTCTTGCTCCCTCTGGAGGCTCCAGGGGAGGACCCTTCCCGGCCTCTTCTAGCTTCTGGGAGCTGGTGGTGTCCCTTGACTTGTGGCCACACCGCTCCAATCTCTGCCTCTCTTTCCCTATGGCCCTGCGCATGTCTGTGGGTCCTCTCCGTCTTACAAGTATACCAGTCATGTGGGACCTCATCTTCATTCATTCTTGTAGTCCCTATTCCAAAAAACGTCACATTCTGAGGTTCTGGGTAGACATGAACCTGGGGACACATTTTTCATTCCAACACAGAGGTGTGTCAGTATAAACTCAGGATTTCAAATGTGAGTGTTCATACATACATTTCCTGGCTCTCCGATTAAGAGGCATTAGGCAGTGATGCTCCAGCAGATATGGTCATACCTAGCACCCAGGACTCAGTCTGCAGAATTTCCTGGAACCAGGGCTTATTGGGTCAATGGCTGATTCCAGGACTGGGGCAGGGAGCGCACAAGTCAAGTCTGGAATATCTCGTTCCAGAAAGTAGGGAAATATTCACAGAATGATGGGCACCTGTCTAAAAGACCCAGAGGCCAGCCCAAAGAGGCTCCCACTGGCCGAATCAGAGACAATTTCTGGTAGAAAATACAAAGATGGTGGTCTGACTCACAGAATAAAGTGGAATCCATGAGTGAATACGACACAGAAAAGGAAAAATTCTTTACGGTAGAATGCCAGGTGATGCACGTGGAAGGAATGACGGAATGAGAACCATCGAAACCATCATAGCGATGATTAATTCAGGCAGGAGACATCAGTGGGTTTTAAAGAGTGGGTGAACATTGGATGGCGAATGGGACATTCATCTCCAATTATCTCCCACGAAATGCTGGCTACGCAAAGCCAGGGAGTGACTTTACCCTGAAGATCCTTTGCGGGCACCTCTGCCCCTAGTGAGCCGAGTCACCCCACTCTCCAGTAAAAGGACAGACTGGCCCCTGCGCTGCCTGACCGGAGTCACTGAGAATGCAGTACAGCTTCATGATTTTCTTTCCCCAAATTCATCACCTGATCTGTTCATGAGGAAATGTCAGACAAATCAAAATTGAGGGACATTCTACAAAATGACTGGCCTGTAATCTTCAAAAATGCCAAGGTCGTGAAAGTCTAGGAAGGGCTGGGAAACTGATCCCAATTGAAAGACAAGTTGGGAGCCTCAACTGGCTCTCTTTCATGCTTGGGACCCCTGGGGTATCAGGGTCGGGGGGCTCTGGGGAAGATCTGAGGGTGTCTTTGTCCTGTTTTTCCTGTTTCCTCGAAGTTAGAATTTTTTTAAACTACAGTGTAAAATAAATCAAATGATGCGATATAAAAGCTGACGGCCTTTTCAATTCCTCTCTTAAGTCGCTCTCTGCAATGTCAGACACCTATACAGGAAGAAAAATGTGCGTTGGCTTCATGAAGCACAACCCTTTCCCCACCCCAGCGCATTTAGAAAATAGTTTAGGGGTCATACTTTTACTTTTCCCCAGAAGCCCTGATACTGATTCAGAGGTTGCTGCACCATGAATGGTCTTTGTGCTGTTTTCTTTGGGTGACCCCTCCTGGTGGGGAAAATGTGGGCATGATGGTGATGTTGACGACTGACCAACCCACTGGGTTAGATTTCAATGTCAAGTTGCCTGACAAGAGACGCAAGTGTGCTAGCATGTTCTGGAAAATACCCCTCAGGTCCCCCGTCCCTGTCAGATCCTGTACAGATTCCACAGCTCCCTGGGGAATGACTTGGGGATCCTGGAACTTGTCCTGCACCCGCAGATTGCCCCTTGGTGGCTGCAGTGACATCCACCTCCCAACTGCTACCCTCAAAGGTTCTTGTTGAAATGGACATGTGTTGTCTGCCGGGGCCCTGCAGAATCATTTTGGCTGTTTCTTGTCAACGTTAGAGAAATTTCATCAGGTCCCAAGGAGGAAACAGAACAAGAGACAGAGGTCACAAAAGCAAAGACCTGAGCACAAGAGTACACATCTTAGCTGGAGATCAGCGTGTGTTCGGGAGGGCAGGGCCAGGGAAGGAGGGCAGAAAAGGGGCTCGAGACAGTGCACCTGGTTATGGAAAGCTAAAAGGGAAGGGGCTGAGGATGGACGGAGAAACACAGAACTCACACTTTAGAGGAAGTGCAGCTGCCACCCACGCCTGCTCCCTGCATACTCATTCATCCAGACATGTGTTAATGCGTGTGTATCCACGTTCATTCATCCATCCATCCATCCATCCATCCATCCATTCATCCATCCATCCGTCCGTCTGATGGCGGGCCAGCAAACAAATGCTGAGACATTGCCAGGAGCTTGCAATCAGTTGGCCAGAATGATTTTCTAATTTCTTCCCTCTGCACCCTTCAATGCGTTTATCTTTTACATTCTGACCTGAACCCTTAAGTGCTCTGTGCAGCTGGGACAGATTTGCAAAATGAAGGTCAAACTGGATCAACCTCATCTATGGGAGGTCTCGCCGAGAACAATCCCTGACTTACCTGGTCAGAATCGATTGGGGAATAATTGGCCTCCTGACTTCAGTGATGCTTGTGTGCTGATTCAGTCTTGATGATATAATTACGGGAGAAGGTGGGGCCACGGCACCCGGGATCATCACGGCAAGAGCTCTCCAGGCTCGGACGTCAGGTTGGGATGGGGAGGTGAAGTGATGCGGGGTTTTTTTATCTGGGAGAGAGCTGGGATCTCTATGAACAGGGCTGGAGGGGATAGTTAAAGGGGTTATAGGAAGAGAGTGGGACGTGACCTCCAGGGACATCCGAGTGTGTAGATCAAATGGGCCTTTGAGGGCCTGAGTCATTTTGTCAAGGGCAGCAAAGCCAGGCCTGAGCTGGTGCAGCCACGCGTGTGCAGGTTGACCCAGAAGGAGCCTTGGCCACCTAGTGTTGATGGCAGGCGCGTCTTGTCTGACGTGTGGCCGTTCCTGCTGTTCGGAAGCCTCACACAGAACCCTCCGTTTGTATAATGCTCTGTGATCTGTGATTTCTAAAGGACTCTCACGTATTTTTTCCTCTGGTAGATGAGTGGGCTGAGAACGTAAGTGATTTGTCCAAGGTCAATGAATCAATCAGCAGAGCAATTATTAAACTGTATTAGAGCGCGTGTTGCTGAGTGCCGTGGGGAGAGGCCTCGGGGGAGGATGTGGGCCTGGCTGGGCCCAGCCAGAAAGACAGGGCAGGATCCAGATGCAGACCTGCTCACGCGCACACACAGCGGTGCACCCATGCATGCACACCGTCACTCCCAGCTGTGTGCACACAACATGAAGGGGCACCCATGCACACGCACACATGCCCACATGCATATGCACACACACACACATACACACACGTGCATGCCTAAGCACGCCCACCCTCACGTCTGGCCATGTGCACATAACACACAGTCATATATACCCTGGCACACATGCCCACATGCAGACACAAAACACAGGCCCACACTTGCATGCACACAGGTGCGGGCACACATACCATGCACACACAAAGACAAATACCAGGCCAGACATGATTTACCCCTGCTGGTGTTACTGTTAAGTGTGACAGACAAGCAGAGGACACACACCCACTTGGGTCTCGGGGCTTCAGGAGAGAGGCAGACCTAATAGGGCCCGGATTTGGGGCTGGGAGACTCCTGAGGGGCCACAGGGTCCAGACCCCTCCTGCCCTCCCTGTCCTGGGGCCAGTGGTTAGGCCACCACACCGAGGAAGGAAGCCCTCAAACAGAGCATCCTTGGAAAGATTGAGTGAGCCCATCCTAGCCGAACCTCCAGCTGCTCTTCCCCTCCGCAGCTAGAATTGAAATAATAAAAATAATCACATGCAATCATACTAAATAACAATGTGCAATGATAACAAATGGACGTCAGAGACACCCTCAAAGGCCCAGTTTGCTGGAGAGTCTAGGGCGACAATTTCCTAAATGAGTTGTTTTCGGGCCCTCCCACCTCTGCCAGCGCCGAGAAGGCTGTTGTGGGCTTGTGTGTCGAGTTGCGCTGGGTTCCATCCTCTGAGGGAGGGGACGGGTCTCCAGGGCTCTGCCTTTTCCCCACGTTACCAGCCTTGGCTTCTGGCCACACCTTTGTGGGGAATGGTGCCCTGTCCTCCATCCTGGATGGCAGGCAGGGCTCTGCCAGGCTCTGGAGAGGAAAGGATCAAGCTCCGCCCCACATAAGGAGGGGGCCTGGGGTTTTGAGGCAGCCTCCATGTCCTCTCCTCCTTCCACCGAGACTGCCTTACCCTGCTCTGCGGTTCACAGTGCCCTTCTCACACTGGCTGGTGCTTAGGAATGAATTATGCACATCTTGGGGCTCCCAGAGCACAGAGGATGGGAGATGAAAGGCCTCCTCCAAGAGGTGTGAAACATACCTTGTGCATTTGGCTTTGAGTCAGAGTCAGCAGGTCACATGGGGACGGTGGGTGGAGTCTGAGCAAAGGAGGCTGTTGGGTCCTGGGCAGCGCTTCCTCTCCAAGGCCAGCATCCTGACGTCCCTCTGTTGTTGGGGTGAGTTGACTGCTTTCAGTGTTTGGCTAGGACTTGGGGACATGTGGCGGTAGCGTGGGTTCTGGAATCAGGCTCTGCCACTGACTAGACTTCAGGTAAACTGGACTGGTGTCTCAGCCTCTCCCAGCCTCCCTTTCCTCTTGGCAAAATGAAAACAGTGAAGCCGATTGTATTGGTTTCCCGTGGCTGCTGCAACCAAGTTTCGCAAATGGGTGGTTTAAAACAACAGCAGTTTATTCTTCCATAATTCTGGGGGCCAGAAGTCTAAAGGAAGGTGTCCTAGGACCATGCTCCCTCTGGAGACTCCCAGGGAGGAGCCTTCCTTGCTGCTTCCAGCTTCTGGGGACTCCAGGCATTCCCTGGACTGTGGCTGCATCGCCCCAATCTCTGCCTCCATCATCACGTTGCTGCCTCCTCTGTATCTCTGTGTCTCAAATCTCCATCTCCTTTCCTTATAAGGACATCTGTCACTGGATTTAGGGTCTACCCTGAGTCCAGAGCGATTGAGATCCTTAGCTAATCACATCTGCACAACCCTATCTCCAAATAAAGTCCCATGCACCCATATCCGAGCCAGGATGTGGCCATATCTTTTGGGAGAGGGAGCACCGTTCAACCCGCATCGCCCACCTTGTGAGATGGTTACTGTAAACATGAGCAGTAACGCGTGGGACGGGTCCAGCAGAGCACCTGGCATAGAGCAAGGTCCGCAACACACGGTAACCCCTTATAAGCATCTGTCCGGGGACCACAACCGTCCAACAATCGACCACTCCAGGTGCCTTCTAAGGCTAATTTTGTACCATGATTGAAAATACGTTTTAGGGCTTACAATGAAAAATTGTCCTACTTAGTACAAACGACTGCTATTGAATTCTATTCCTTGCAGCTCAGCAGGCAGCTTCTGGGGTGACAGAGGGGCACAGAGTGAACCCCAGGCTTCGTGGTTTGCCCACACATTTGGGTGTCATAGATTGGCCTGTGTGCTCCCCAGCCTGGGAAATTGCTTCCCCACCATTGAGACTTTCGTTGACAAGGCAGCTGGTGGTACGACATTTCCTAGGTGTTCACCACCAGCCTTGTGACCCCATGCTGCAGGGACTGTGGGTCTTGACAGGAACACCAAGGTGAAAGCACCTGATTAGTCTGCAGAGAAGAGATTCATTCACTCTGTAGTCCAGGCAGGACAAGACTGTGTTCATGTGAGGTCACCTGGGGGAGAACGCCACTGTCCCAGCCTCCGTGTTGACACAAAACCAGACGTCAGCCAGAGCCAAAGGAGACAGATGTGGCATCAAGGGGAGAAAAGGAGAGGAAGATGTCCCACAGAGGGGTTTGAGGGGTCTGTCCTTGCAGGCATTTGCTGTGCCGTTGTCAGCCTCACTTCCTCCAGGATGGCTCTGTGCATGTCCCGCTTTGGCCTGTACTCTGGCCCTCTCCACTTGCCCACACCCCGACACACCCGTAGCTGCTCCCGAGCTGGCCCCTACTCCTCCAAATGCCGTCCCCCTGTCCACCTCGCCCGGCCTCCATTGCCTCTCCTGGGAGCCCTCATGTAGCTTCTGTCTCTTACTGCTATCTTGCAGACAGGGTTGGCCAGGGCCTCCTCCTCTTCCTTGGGCTTTCAGGCCTTTCGGCTTCTTTCAAAACCCCCGTCCTCCAGCCCATGTGAGGTCTGGGTGTGACACCCCCTCCCCTCCTAGGCACTGAACCATCCTCCCACTCGTCCCTCTTGGGCCCCATTCTACCTGATGTGCAAAACCTCCACCTTGAGTGAGAGCAGCTGCCTGCCATCCACACATATGCGTGGAAGGAGCAGATAGCTCACAGTCAGGCTGAGTCTAAGTCCACCGTCGCCGACCTCAGATGAAAGCTTCCTTCCTGGGCCGGGCATGATGGCTCACACCTGTAATCCCAGCACTTTGGGAGTCTGGGGCAGGCAGATCACCTGAGGTCAAGAGTTTGAGACCAGCCTGGTCAACATGGCGAAACCCTGTCTCTACTAAAAATACAAAAATTCGCCGGGCGTGGTGGCGCACACCTGTAATCCCAGCTACTTGGGAGGCTGAGACACGAGACTCTCTTGAGCCCGGGAGGCCAAGGTTTCAGTGAGCCAAGATCATGCCACTGCACTCCAGCCTGGGTGACAGAGCCAGACTCTGTCTCAAAAAAAAACAAAAAACAAAAATATACTCCTTTCCTTACTCTCCAACCCAAACCCCACCCACTGTGTCCCAGCACCCAGATTTTGCTGCCGGGTGCAGCCCTACACAGTGCCAACCTGACCATCCCCTCACCTGACCTTCACAGCCACTGCCTCTGGCCTCATCCTCACCCCTGCATCCTCCCCTCCCCATCCATCAGCCACTCCCTTCCATTGACTCTAACCCTAGAAGACCCTCCCGTGGCCTCTGTCCCATCTCAGTGCTTCTGCTGTGTGGGCTGCGTCACGTGCGTGATCACCCTGCTGTGCTGGGTGTGTTACATGCATGATCTCCTATTACTCATGATGCCAGTGTGAGCTGAGTTGTTGTGTGTGTCTCTGGCCAGCACCTGCAAGGGGCAGGCACTGCATAGGAATGACTGGTAGTCGCAGCGTTGTGGTCCTCAAGAATGGAACAGGGCTCTGGCCGGGTGTGGTGGCTCATGCCTGTAATCCCAGCACTTTGGGAGGCTGAGGCGGGCAGATAACCTGAGGTCGGGAGTACGAGAGCAGCCCGGCCAACATGGTGAAACCCCATCTCTACTAAAAATACAAAAATTAGCTGGGCACGGTGGCTCATGCTTTTCTGTAATCCCAGCACTTTGGGAGGCTGAGACGGCCAGATCACCTGAGATCAGGAGTTTGAGACCAGCCTGGCCAATATGGTGAAACCCCATCTCTACCAAAAATGCAAAAATTAGCTGGACGTGATGGCGTGTGCCTGTAATCCCAGCGACTCAGGAGGCTGAGGCAGGAGAATCGCTTAAACTGGGGAGGCGGAGGTTGCAGTGAGCCGAGATCATGCCACTGCACCCCAGCCTGGGTGACAGAGTGAGACTCTGTCTCAAAAAAAAAAAAAAAAAAAAGGAACCAGGGCTCTTACCAAAGAGGATGACAGGGCGCCCTGGAGTCTTTTTGCCCTTCCGCCACATGAGGATGCAGCACAAGACGCCATCTTAGAAGCGGAGAGCAGCCCTCGCCAGATCCCGAACCTGCCGGCACCTTCATCTCGGACCTTCCAGTCTCTAGAACTGTGAGAAAAAGTCTGTGTTTACAAGTCACCCAAGGTAAGGTGTGAGAACCGCAGGAGTGGACTGAGCCAGGACTTCAGCCTCGCATTTCTGGTGGACACGGTTCAACCAGCAACACTGTCCCCCAGCCTGCCAGGGCCCTGCAGTCCAGCTCGCAGTGCCCAGCTCCTTCCAGTCTCATCAACGTCATATTCTCTGCTGGGTTGTAAAGGGCCTTCCGTGAGCTCACACAGTAGGCAGGGTGTGACCCACTCAAGTCCCTTGGCACCTGCAGATGCTCTCAGGACAAAACCATGTCAGGTGGACACACCTTCCACAGACACGGAGTCAGGCACTGCCTCCAAGTCTTGCTCTGCTCGGAGCCAAATACCTCCCCTTGCAGAAGCCACCTTGTCCCTGGAGCCTCAGCCTTTACACCAGCAACATGAAGACAGCGTTCCTTCCACTGACCCTGTCACCCGGGGGTTTCTGTAAAAAGCGAGACACGAGACGCTATGGTCCCAGATGTGTGGGATCCCCGCATGGGTGCAGCTCCTGTCATGCACTTATATGCCTCTGTCTTCTCTACTGCCGGCTTCCGGAGGGTGGGCAACCCAGCCCTCCACGGACGTGGGGAGGCACGCTGTGGAGGCCGGGGGGAGGCGAGAGTGGGGAGGACCAGGAAAAAACAAACCAGTGTATTTGGTGCATCTCTGTCATCACCGGGAGCTATGCACGGAGGGACACAATGACGCCAGCTCCTTAGAGGCAGCGGCTCTGTGTGCCAGAGGCTTTGCATCCAGGCAGGTGTTCCATGAAGGGTATGTGGGTGTGTGTGTGGCAGTGCTTGTGCCTTTAAGAGTGTGCCTGTGTTTGCACGCATGCAGTTCGTGTGTGTGTGTGCACCTGTGCATGCCTGTGTGTTCGTTCATGCATGCATGCAGTTCTTGTGTGTGTGTGCATGCATGCGTGCCTGTGTGTTCGTTCGTGCCCATGCATTTGTGCTTTTGTGTCCCTGTTTGCAAATGTGTGTGTGTTGGGTTTTGTGCTCATGTATGCTAGCGTTTTTGTGTACACATGTGTCTGTTCATGTGTGTATGTTTGTGTGTTAGTAGGCATATGTGTGTGTGTTCATATCCATGTGTTTGTGTGTCTGTGTGTGCATGTATTTGTGTGTGTGTTTGCATCTATATATGCCAGTGTGTGTGGTTGTATTTGGGTCAGTATATGCTAGTGCATACGTGTTTGTGTGTGCATGTGTGTGTGTGGGCATGTGCATTTGTCCCCGGCCATGTGTTTGTGTGTATGTGTGTCTCTGTGTGCATGCCCATGTTTGTGTGTGTGTGTGTGTGTATGCATTTGTGTGTGTTTATGCATTTGTGTGTGCATGTGCAGGACAGTGTGTGTACACACACACATGCACCTAAGAGGGTAATGGAGGTGTGAACACACTTCTCGCTGCCAATGCTGGAAGAGCCTGGCTGTTCACTGCCCTGGAGACCTGTGTGCTAAAAATAGAATGAGTCGAGAGGTGACACAGAGCCCTGCTGGACCACCTTGTCATCCTCATAACTGTTTTGAAAATGGCTTGTGAGCCTGAAGTGAAAAGTGCATGTGGCAGCCACAGCCTTTGCAGACAGAGCTGTGCCCTCTGCCAGGCTGGGATGAGAGGGTTCCCTAGGGGCAGAGCCGGAGGTGAGGTGTGCTGGGATGGACACGGTTGCCGACAGAGCAGTCCCCTCTGACAGGCTGGGATTAGTGGGTTCTCTAGGAGCAGGGCTGGAGGTGAGGTGTGCTGGATGGGCACAGTGAGCCTCAGAAATCTCCAGTGACACACCCTCCTCCTCCATCACTGTTAGAGGATGCTGCTGTCACCTTGGAAGAAGAGCAGGGGTCCAAGTTAGTCTGATTGGACCAGAGAAGAAGGGATCTGACCTTCAGAGAAGGAGGAGTGAGGTGGTTATTCTCATCTCCAGCAACACTGTTTGTTGTCCCAGGGAGCCGGTGGCATACTAGATGGAAGTGCCAGGAAGCAGGGAAAAGACCTCCAATCCCCTGACCTGGGCTGGGAGGGCCAGTGGAAAGGTCAGCCTCTCCCAATCCCCAGTGTAGAATCCAAGACTGAGTGGTCAGATGATCCCTTTTAGCAGGTCACCACCCGATAGTGACCAGGCCATGATGGGATCCATCTGGGTGACCCCAAGGCAGCCTCCTGCACAATCCCCAGTGCTTCTCGCTCCCATGGCTGCCTTGGGAACCTACCTGGACAGGTGCTCCTCCTCCAGACCACCCATTTCTCCCCCTCTGTTTTGTCTGGAGATGATGGCACCATGCCTGGACCTGGCAGAGCCTTTGGTGACCTGGGAAGGATCCAGCCTTGGTTGCTGGACACCTTCATCCAGCACAGCCTCTTCCCTGGTGGAGGTGGCCACTGACAAACATTCCAGTTCCGCTCAGTTCCAGAACATAGCTGATGTGATGAACCTATGAGCTGGTGCTTCCTGACTCAGCAGGGCATAGGAGCTAGCAGAGGGGTCCCAGCCCACAGCCAGGTGTGCCCCAGCAAGGAGACGGCTGAAAAGAAAGGGAGGCACCTGGAACCGAGTCAGATGCCGTCTTCACTCACTCATTCAATCAGTCATTCATTTGCCAAGTATTTATGATGTGGCTGCTGCTCTGGAGACGCAGTCATGAACAAGAGAGACACCTGCCTCGGCCTGGAGCCCACGGTCTGGCAGCTCGTCCTCCTGGCTGCACACGTTCTGTCTGGGAGTCATCTTGTTCACAACTTTACCCAGGACCCAGCCAGTGCATCCAAAGAGCGGAGAGGCCTGGTGGCCACAGCGATTATGGCATTTTGTCCGGGAGTAGAGTGCAGTTGAAACACAAGGCAAGGGAGGAAGCACTTGCACGCTCTGCAAGGTGCGTTTCTACTTTGTGTACAGTAAGATTGAGTCGTGGGCGCAGAAGCAGCCAAGGCAGGGCCGGAGCAGAAGCTGAGTTCACAGGTGACTCTGGACACAGCAGCTGAGGAGTCACACAGGGGACACTGAGTCCCTGCCCACACCCCACAGCCTAATGCAACCAGACCTCCTTATGCCAGGTACCTGGCATCTGGCTAGATGGTAACAGTGGTGCCCACAGGAGTGAGTGAGCTGGGCAAGTGACTGCAAAGTATAGGACTCAGGTGGGTGGAGGAAGTGCCATCTCAGACATATGAGAAAGGGAAGCAGTAAGGTCACAGCATGTCATTAAAGGAGGAACAGAGGGAGGGGAGGAAGAGGAGGGAGGAGGGAGAAAAGGAGGAGGAGGTGGAGGAGACGGAAGAGGAAGAGGAGGAGGGAAAGGGGGATGAGAAGACACTGGTGGCTTTGCTTCACTGAGATGAAGGAACAAGGAAATAAACAGTTATTTGTGTGGTTGAGGAGCTGGGAATTTCCCCAGGAAAGATGTCCAGTAGACAAGAGAATGCAAAAGGTGAGGGATCGGGGCAAGAGAGGATGTCATGACCAGTAATTGCTCTAGAGATGATAATGGCAGTGCCCAGGGCTGATGGGATTGCCCAGGAAGAATGCCCATACCTTCTCTGTGAGCCCCATTCCCCATCTTATGAGCTATGGGGACCGAGTGGTCCACCTGGCTCATAGCGGGCTCTGAACAAGTAGTAGTATCATATTATGGAGTTTAAATTAAATCAGCAGGAGGGAGCCCAGCACAGCTTCCAGCATGCAGCTCTGATGAGGGTTGGCCTCCTTCCTTCCCTCACTTTGATGCCACTGTTTGCTTCAGGGACCGGGACTGTCTTGCTCTCCTGCATCTCTTCTGCCACAAAGAAACAATCATGGACTCTCAAGCGCACCCCCATGCTCCAGTTACACTATCATTTGAATAATTTATTCTTCTAAGGAGAGTTTGCTTCTTGAAAGACAACTATAGAACCAGGATCCAAGCGGAAGCATTCAAGGCATGAGACAAAGACTGAGTCCGCTAGGGAAAAGGAGGCCTTGCAGAGCCCCCGAAGACAACCTGTTTTGCTCACACCTCCTCATGTTCTCTTCAGACTTCCTGCCAGCCTTTCCTGGGGTGCTCCTTGGCCACATGCCTTTGTTGTGGACTGTCCATTGGGTCCCCTTCTATGATCTTCTCTCCATCTGTACCATCCCTGCCTCTAAAGATGCCAGCCGGAGAGCCTACCATGAATCTTCTCCTTCTTTTACAGCATTTTATATCATTGCTGCTGGAAGAGCCCTGTGCACTAATCAGTCCCGAGATTTTCACAGTTCTTTCAGCTAAATCTTTCATCCCCAACATGGAAAATAGGTTGAGGGGAGAGAGCAGTGTATATATAGAGAGAGGGTGCCCTGGAGCTTCCTCTGATTCTTCTCCAGCCCCTGGAAGCTACATTAAGGCCCAAGAGAACACCTTGAGGCTTACTGATCTAGGCCCAGTTTCCTGTTACACAGATGGGAAAACTCACACCCAAAAAGGAAGTGAAAATGTCCCAAGGCTGATTGCACACGAATTAGCAGGAATTTACTCCATTTTCTTAAAAAATATTCCTATGAATTATTCATATATAGGTATGTAAATTATTCATATATATTATTTACATATAAGGTAGTAGTATTTATATGTGTCCCAGTTCTCTCTTGAAATTCTCCATCTTGTAATCTATTTTCTTTAATATACTAATTGCTGTTTTGTTTTTGTTTTTGTTTTTGTTTTGAGATGGAGTTCTGTTCTTTTGCCCAGGCTGGAGTGCAATGGCATGATCTCGGCTCACCGCAACCTCCACTTCCTGGGTTCAAGCGATTCTCCTGCCTCAGCCTCCAAAGTAGCTGGGATTACAGGCATGCACCACCACGCCCAGCTAATTTTGTAGTTTAAGTAGAGACAGGGTTTCTCCATGATGGTCAGGCTGGTCTCAAACTCCCGACCTCAGGTGATCTGCCCACCTCTGCCCTCCAAAGTGCTGGGATTACAGGCATGGGCCACTGCACCTGGCCTAATTGCTGTTTTAAGGTTGGTGTCTGATAACTCCAATACTTACTTATTCTATGAGACTATGTCTTTTGTCTTTTATTTTTTCTCTTTGGTTTTTGTTCACTTGGTTCTGTCCCCTGGTATGCCTGGTAATCTTGTGTTGAATGCTAGACATTGTGCATGAAAAGTTATAGAGATGACTCATGGCTCTAAATCAGACATTGACCAACTACAGTCCATGGACCAGTCCTGCCTGGTTGCTGTATTTGTACAGCCTGGGAGCTAAGAATGGTTTTGTCATGTTTAGAAGGTTGAAAAAAATTAAAAGGATAACAGTTTGCAACACACGAAAGTTATTTGAAATTCTAATTCTAGTGTCCATAATTAAAGTCTTCCTGGCACATAGCACACTCATTTGTTTACATTTGTCTGTGGCTACTTCTGAGCTACACAGGCAGGAGTGTGTGGTTACTACCAAAACTGTACAGTCAGTAAAACCTAAATTATTGACTCTCTGGCCCTTTGCAGGAAAAGTTTGCCAGTTCTTGCTCTCAAGGCAATTTCTTCTGTAGCAAGGACTGCCCTTCCCTTCTGGCTAGCCACTAGATTGCAACTATGTGGAAAGAAAGTGAGTTTCCAGCGTCTCAGATAGCCCATCCTCCTTGACAGTTCCAACCTCCATTCCAAGCTTCCCAGCCCATGAGTGGCTTCCTGGCTTTAAGCAGCTGCCACTTTGGGGATGAGACGACAACATCTCGCATCTTCTAAACTCACAGGGAATTCCCAGTTTCTGATTTTCCAGACTGAAACGGAACATTTGTCTATTTGTTTGTTTCTGTGTGTTTTTGGTGACGGGGCCTCAGTCTTGTGCTTTGAAAGGCCTTCTTGGAAACATGGATTAAGATGTGACTGGGACCCCAGAGCAAAGCAGGGAGTGGCTATTTTCCTGAGGCTTCCTTCTTCCAAGCGAGCGACCCTGCCTTGTGCTTCCCCCCTTGTGCCTTCCTTCCTGCTGTCCCCTCATCTCAACCTGGGGCATTTGTAGGGACAGTGCCCACAGCCACCACTGCCTGGGCCTTTCATGTCCTGACTTGCAACAGCCCCAGTGGGCAAGATGCAGGGAGACCAGCCATGCCTGGGCAGGAACCTCCTGACCCACCAGCTGTCTCTGCCTTGGAACCAGGTGGTACGAGCACAGGGATTCTCACCATGTGCCCTCGCTGCAGCGCATGGAGCCGTGGTTGGATGGCACTGCCCACTCCTGTCCTGGTGGGAGAAGGGGCACCAGGTGACTGTCCAAGGCAACAGGGAAGGTATGGGGGTAACTGGGGGGCCTTTCAAGTGCCTCTGTATATCTGTTTATTGTTTTTAATAAAATGGCTGTTGGTGTCATAAAGGCAGCAGCTGTCATTGAATTTAACGATATTCTGCAGCAGGAAGCCTTTAAAAGCACCCAGAGAACCCCTGTGGGAAGTGGGTGCAGGAGATTCTCACATGTCCCCCTGCTCTCTCACACCACCCCCACACTTCAAATTGCGTTGCAATTTCCCCACTCGCTGGCTGCATAGAGGTTTTAATGAAACAAGGGGATAACCATCTCCCTCCTGCTGGCTCTGTTGACACTGCCAGTGGGTTTTGCAGGCAGAGCACCCTGTCTGGCCACGGGGCTCTGTTTGCTAGCTTCCGACCTTGCTCCAGGGAGATTAAGCTGCCCCCCTACCCCCGCCGCCCGACCTGTGGCGCCTGCCCATGGACTCAGTCTAACACTGGGGGTTTGACTCAGACTTTGCTGGAAGGCATGTCTTGGATGTTAAAGGAAAAATTATTCAATGACACTTGTTAGAGCGCAGTAAGGAAAACTTTACTTGGGGCCATCACAGCGAGTACAGGGACCACACAATGGGATTTTGTGATGGGGGAGAGAGATTGGATTCAACTTTGAACAAAGCCTGGGCAAATGGGAATTTGCAGCCAAGGGGCACGGCGGGGTGGTTGGTGGATTAAAAATGACTAGGAGGAAACATCAGGGGTAAGGGGGATTCTGGCTAAACCCACCTAACAGGGTTCTTGCTGAAGGCAGGCCAGGGTGATCAGACGTCACCTGGGGAAGGGTGAAGGATGACACTCAGATCAGAAATGGAGGGTGATCAGATATGGAGGGTGGGGGTTTTGGCTAAACTCACTTAGCAGATTCTTTGCTAAGCATAGACTTTAGAAGGAAGTGCCCAGACGAGCCTAGGAGAAGGTGCAGGAGCCTGATGAGAGTTTCGCCAGGCAGAGGATCTTTGTCACTGAGTTTGGTGGGGTTTGGCAGCTGCATCAGTGAGCAAGCACCTCTCAGCACAGAAATAGAAGTGTGGTCCCTTTTCACATCACGAGCCCCAAAACAGAAGAAGCCCACGGAGGTAAGGGGCTCGGCCCCACCGAAAGCAGCTCAAGGAGTGAAATGACTGTGTCTGCACCGTTGGAGTCCCTGGCTGGGAGCCCAGGACCAGTGCTCAGGATGCCTGGGCCAGGTGTGTGGTGGTCTCATGGCGTGGCCTGCCCTTTTCTGACCCAAACTCCTCAGCAGGGGCTTGTCTGGACCAAGATTCAGCAACAAGTAATGTCCTCCTGGGTCAAGGCCTCCTAAGCTGAGCTCTTTCTCTCCATCTCACAAATGTTTACGGAGGGTCTAGGGCAGAACAGAGATGGCTGGATTTGGAGGGCCTGCTGTGAGTGGAACCCAAGGCAGGGAGGCTTGCTCCTCTCTCTGAGCCTACGTCCTGCTGATTTCATGGAGGATTTGTTTTGCTGGGGTTCAGATGCTTAGGCTGTGTGCAAGAAGGGTGCAGATGCCAAATTTGCAAGATGCTGGGTTAAGCAAACCTGAAAAGGTTTGTTTTTTGGAGGCCTCTCAAACCTGAGTTTCGTGAATCTCCAGGAGGGAACTAAGCTTCCTACACAGAATTCCCACCCTAATTTGAGCAGAGAACCCTTGTGGGTTTTCTCAGAATGCTGAGAAGGGTCTTTGGGGAGGGTAGGGAACCTGCAACGCCCACTCCAAGTGTGGAACCTCAGGCTGCCCCCAGCCCTCCTTAGCCTCATTTCTGTCACAAAGCCACACCTGCCTGTCCCCCAGCCCTTTTCCCCCATGCCTGTGGCAGAGCCTGGGGTTCCCTGGAGTTAGATGAGAGCCTGACACAGAGGCTTACACATGAGTCATTGTTTGGGGAGGTGATAAGGGAGCCCCAGCGAGGCTGGGAGGATTTCATGTGGTTCCTGGAGACATCTGATTCTCTGTGTCAGTGGAGGCCACCCCACTTCTAGTCCTTCTCTCAGCAGATCCTTTCCTTTGCCTTCAGCACAGATCCCTCCCCTTTCCACCTCCCCTGTCAGTGAGCTATGCCTTGAAATGCCACAAACAGTGCCAGGCCCAGGGGCATGCAGTGCTACCAGTGTATTGCTGGGGTTCACTCACATGCCACAGGGTGGCCAGCTGTTGGCTGATCTGGGCTGGCTTCAACTGGGGGCTAGGGCTGTCAGCTGTGGCCCATGGGTCTCTCAGCCTCCCGTGGACTGGGCTGGGCATGTTCTCACCATGATGGCAAACAGACAAAATGGCCAGTCTCATGCACCGCCTTGCTCCCAACACTGGCCCAGCCCAGAGGCAACTGCAAAGCATCCTGGCATGAGCATGGCCAGAGGAGGTGAAGATTTGGGACCACCGTGGAAACAGATCACAGGTACCTGAGGAGTGGGTCTATTATAGGCACTCATGGTACCTCCGGTAGTGGAAGCTCTTGTCACAGGTGCACTGGCATGTGTATTTGTGATTGGTTGTTTGGTGTCCTCATTACCCTGGATTGTAGTCTGTTCCGGATGGGGACACTGCTTGCTTTTGTTCCCCTACTGCAGCCTTTGGGTCTAGCCCAGTGCCTGCACACAGTAGGTCTTGAATAAGCAGCTGTTGAATGAGTGAAGAGTGCTTTTCTATAATATATCGAGGCAAGGTGTGTGATATGCTTTGGCTGTGTCCCCACCCAAATCTCCTCTTGAATTGTAGTTCCCGTAATCCCTACGTGTTGTGGGAGGGACCCGTGGGAGGTAGAATTTAATCATGGAGGTGATCACCGTCATGCTGTTTCTGTGGTAATGAGTGAGTTCTCGTTCTCATGAGATCTGATGGTTTTATAAGAGGTTTTCTCCCTTTTGCTCTGCACTTGTCTCTCCTGCCACCATGTGAAGAAGAACATGTTTGCCTCCCCTTCCTGATTGTAAGTTTCCTGAGGCCTCCCCAGCCATGTGTAACTGTGAGTCAATTAGACATGTTTCCCTTATAAATTACCCAGTCTCAGGTATGTCTTTATTAGCAATGTGAGAACAGACTAATATAGTGTGTCACTCCCCAATCATGTCTCCTTGGGAGACTGTCAGACCCTATACGGGCATGAGAAAGAAACATCAGGGGCTGGCATAGGAAGTACATTAGTCCGTTCTCACACTGCTATAAAGAAATACCCGAGACTGGGTAATTTATAAAGAAAAGAGGTTTCATCAACTCACAGTTCTGCATGGCTGGGGTGGCCTCAGGAAACTTACAATCATGGCAGAAAGTTAAGAGGAAGCAAGGCACCTTCTTCACAGGGTGGCAGGAAGAAGTGCTGAGTGAAGCAGGGGAAGAGCCCCTTATAAAACCATAAGATCTCATGAGAACTCACTATCATGAGAACAGCATGGGGGAAACCACCCCCATTATTCAATTACCTCCACTTGTTCTTTCCCTTGACAAGTGGGGATTATGGGGCTTACAATTCAAGATGAGATTTGGGTGGGGACACAAAACGCAACCATCTCAGGAGGTCCTATGGGCATACCATGGAGCCATGATCCCACCCCACCCTGTGCTGGAGAGCGTGGTGCACATGTCAGGCTGCTGCTTGATTGACAGCATGGCTCCCAGGACAGCCGGATTGCAGAGGAGTTGAAGACAGCTTCTCAGGGCTGAGTCCCAGGCACTGCTCTTCCCTCGACCCAAGATCCTAGGACAGAGCAGATCACTCACCTGCCCAGAGCTGGATGCTGGGTTACAGGCTTTCTGTGCACTCTGCAAACTCCAGAGTACTTCTGAAGAGGGTCAGCACCAGAGCTCAGGTCAGGATGCAGGTTGAACCAGCTCCATACTTGGTCAAGTTCATTATATTGTTCATGGCCCCGTGACTGTTTCTGTCTGCAGCCACTGCAGGTAAGGAGCCTTCTTTCTGGCCTGCTTGGCACACCCTGTGGTACTCGGCTGGTGTCTGAGAATCCCTTGCTCCTCCTTCTCGTGTGTTGACTCTAAAAGGTGTGCATGGACCTGCTCCTCTTAGATGGGGCTGCTGGATGGCACATCAGTCCTGAACCAGGGTCAGTGTTGAAACATCAGTGAAAATAAGGCCATGGTGAGAGCTTGAAACACAGGGAGGCAAATGTCTTATAGTCGGTTTAATTTCATTAGGTGTCTGGGAGACAGGGAGCATATTTTGAAAGACAGTTCAAAACAAAAATATTGGAAGAATCTGGCCTCTGGGGCTGCTGGAAGCTGGATGGGCTGATGTTAGTCCCAGTTTGCAGAATGTTTGCCCTGGACCACTGACTGCATTGGATGTGCCCAGCCCCATCTCTTCTGCTCCAGGGAGCTGACTCAAGCCTCTGCATAGACTCTGCAGTGACCATAACCAGGGTGAGGCCACTGTTCTTTGAGGACCTTCTGTGTGGGGGCCCCTGAAGAAGCCATGGAAGGCTTCTCCCACCTACACCAGGCACATATCTGCTGAATGGAAACTGCGAGGTCACAGCACCCTGCTTCCGAGAGCGAGGTGCAGGCGGGCTTTGTGGAGGCGGAGCCTCGCCATTTGCTTAGAGGTTTGATGCACTGACTATTTTATAAGCTAATCGTAGGCTCTGAGGACAGTGGATGCGGTGGCGCTGGGAGTTGTCAGAAGGGACTCCGCAGCTAACACGCAGGTCCCAGCCCCTCCCGCAAGGCTCCGGCTGTGGATGGAGCATCTCGGCAGCAGAAGGCCCCTCGGCTGGTTCAAAGCCTCCCTGGCCATAGGGTGTCTCTTCCCCAAACCCTGAACCTCTCCTTAGCATGCAGTGAGGCTGACTTCCTTCCCCCAGCACCGACCTCCAGAGCCACCATCCTTTATGGAACTTCTCAAATGACAGTGGAAGTTCAGTGAAAGAAACGGGTCATTTCCCTGTTGGCCACTGAGCTCTAAGTTGAGTATCAGTGGCTTCTGTTCTTACACAAGCCAAAAATTCAGGCCATGTGTGTGAGTCTCTGTGTGTGAGGGAGCGTGTGTGTGTGAATATGTGAGTGTGTGTTTGAGCATGTGTGTCTGTGTAGGTGTGTGGGGGGGGCATGTGTGTGAGCGTGTGTGTGTACATGTGTGTGTGAACGTGTGTGAGTCTGTGTGTGAGAATGTACATGTGTGTGTATATGTGAGTGTGCTCATGCATGTGTGTGCGCATGCTTTGGAAGCTGCCCTGGCAGCGCTGAATGCTGTCTCTGAGGGGGTTTCCAGTTCCCCCAGCACTGGACTTTCTGCTCTGGAGAAGATGCTGCTGCCTGTCACGGAGCAGATCTGACTCCCCTGGGATGGCCCAGGGTCCACAGCTGGGGAGCCATGTTTCCCGGCCACGATGCGGCCTTCTGATCCCCTCCCATCTGCTGGGCCGTGTTCTCTGAATGCAGGTCAGAAGGAGCAGATGGACAGGGCCTGGCTTCCTTCTGCCTGTAACCCATTTCATAGTCATTATATTCAATTCAGCAATGTGTCTAAGCATTTCTGTTTGCCATAAAGGGCGAATATGCAGGCTTGGCCTTCGCCAAGGCATGTGGCCACACCATGGAGGGGGCGCGTGAGCAGAGACTGCCCATCTGTGCCCCCCGACAGTCATGCCACACACAAAGTGCTCACTCTGGGATTCTTGGGATCCTGTAGGCCAGGAGTCACAAACTTTTCCTAAAGGACCAGTTGTACGTATTTGAGGTTTACAGGTTGTGCAGTCTCCATGTGAAATGTGCATGGAGATCATGGCTCCGAAGGCTGCTGTTGGGTGGTTCATGATCTTGCAAACAAGAGGTGAGGGCTCTGTGCCCCCTTGACCCTAACTGAGCCCCCAGGGTGCCCAAGCCTTTGGAAAGCCTTTTAACTCAGAGGGTAAACCTCACTGCCAGTGAATTCATTTCCCAAGCTCTCCACCCACCTCGTCCTCACCCCATTCCCGGTGTTCCTGCTGAAAATCCCAGGTTTGAAAGGGGCAGTGCTGATTTTTTGCCAAGAAAATGGTCCTGAGAAGGGAAGGTGGGTTGATGCCTTGGTTTAGGCTTGCAACTGGGTGGCATGGGGTCTTTCTAGCCAAGACTTGTCCCCTGGGCTCTCTGAGTTCCCCCTGTAGCACTCTGTGTTCTTAAGCTCAGAGCAGTCTTCAAATACAAAGAAACCCATGGGTGACATTGGTAGCTGGTCCTAGGGTCAAGGGACATGAGTACAACTTCAGGTCCCTTCTGGAGCCCACAGCCAGACAGATACTTAGGAAGATCTCCAAGTCTCTCTAGACCGTGATGCCATGGCCATTGACCATCCCTGTGCAGAGAAAAACGAAAATCTGCATTGGTCAGGGTTCTCTAGAGGGACAGAACTAATAGGATTGATGTATATATGAAGGGAGTTTATTAAGGAGAATTGACTCACACGTTCACAAGATGAGGTCCCACAATTCCCACAATAGGCCATCTGCAAGCTGAGGAGCAGGGAAGCCAGTCTGCGTCCCAAAGCTGAAGAACTTGGAGTCTGATGTTTGAGGGCAGGAAGCATCCAACATGGGAGAAAGCTGGAGGCCAGAAGATTAAACCCATCTGGTCTTCTCACATTCTTCTGCCTGCTTTTATTCTGGCCGTGCTGGCAGCTGATTCGATTGTGCCCACCCAGATTGAGGATGGGTCGGCCTCTCCCAGTCCACTGACTCAAATGTTAATCTCCTTTGGTGACACCCTCACAGACCCATCAGAAACAATACTTTGCATCCTTCAATCAAATCAAGTTGACACTCAATATTAACCATCACAAGTCCACCCCTTGTCAACTTGAATCCATACACATCTCCTGAAATTATACATAATCTTCAAATAAAGACAATAACAAGGTCATAGTTATGCCTAACATAATGCAACTATGCTTCCTACAACCCTCCAAAAGGCTGTGCCGGACAGCAGTGAGGGGCTGAAGCCTGGAGCAAGCCTGTTGAATTCCATGTCTGCCATGTCTTAGCTGTGTGTGCGGTACAGGGTTAATTTTGCCCAAATGTCCTTGCCCCCAATTCCTAAGCCCTTGGAATGTCCTGCCTGAGAAGCGTGTCTTTTTTGCCTGGGGGCCTTGGGCCTGGCCAGATAATACAACGGTACAACTTATGGTGGGAACTGGGGTCGTGGGGTGTTGTGGTATTAGCTTCAGAGGGTCTGGAGACTGGGGTCACCCGTGCCAAGGGTCACCTGTGGCAGAGCCCAGCACAAACACTGGGCATCAAGGCCCAAGGGAGCTTCTCTGATATTTCATGAGTGTTGTCACACATCGTTGCTGGGATGAGACAGTGCTGTCCACATTTCTCCACTGCAAGGTGACATCCAGAAGCTCGTGCCTGGTCTCCCTTGGACTCTGTCCTATGCTTCTCTTCCTGGTGCTCTTCCTTCTGCTGTGATAAACTATAACCAAAAATATAATGGCTTTCTGAGTTCTGTGAGTCTCCCACTGAATTATTAAGCCTGAGGGTGATTGTGGGGACCCCAAATGGCACCGTGCAACCTTGGGGAAATCCCTTACCCTCCTTCTGGACTTGGGGAACATATTTGTACTCACCTCACGGTGCTGTAGTGAGCTGCGAATGCACTATTTGGCACAAGGCTTAGCACCCTCTACCAAGAAACTTGGGGTGGCTCTACGGTGGCTCCAAGATGTCAGCCCTATGACTTCTCTCCCCGCCTGGCTTTGTTATTGATAAGGAAAGCATTGGAGGGAGAAGGGGTGTTAAGAGGAAGCAACCGGGGATGGACTCACACCTCACCCTATGAGGCACACTGAGGGTCAGTAACCCTCCAACCCAAGGATTCAGCTGCAGTGATATCTGTCCTGTGGGCTTGTCTTGTGCCTCGGAGGACATCTACCATCATCTTTGGCCCTTACCCATTAGATGTAGAACCACTCTCCACCCACAGCTATGACAACCCAGAGTATCTCCAGACATTCCAGATGTCCCCGGCTAAGGACCACTGCTCCACCTGCCTAGGCCCTTTGGGGCGATTCCCTGGGGGCTGCCCTTCACTGTGTTGTTGTGTCCAAGCCAAGGCCTGTGAGATGTCAGCAAGGTATTTCCTTGCGGGAGTTCTGTTTCTGTAGCGTGTGATCCTGTCCCAAGCTGGAAGGACTTCCGATGAGGAGAGACTTTATCTCCACATAGTGTCGTCTTGAAGCACTTCCCTGAGCCAGGCCATCACCCCCTGTGATGGTGAATTTTATGCATCAACCTGACTGAGCTGAGGAATGCCCAGGGCGCTGATAAAGCATGATTTCCGGGGGTGTCTGTGAAGGTGTTTGTGGAAGAGATTGGCACGTGAATTAGTGGACTGAGTATGGAAGACCCCCATTCAGCCACGTGGGTGGGCAGCATCCCATCTGTTGAGGGCCCAGATAGAACCAAAAAGACAAAGAAAGGGCAAATTCTCTTCTCTCCCTCTCCCTCTCTCCTCTCCCTCCTTCTCTACCCCTCTTTCTCCCTCTCCTTCTGTCTCTCTCTTCCTCCCTCTCTCCCTCATCTCTCTCGCCGCCTTTCTCCCTCTCCCCCTCCCTCTCTCTCTCCCCCTTCTCTCCCTCTCCTCCCGCCTCCCCCTCCCTCCCTCTTTCTCCCCCGCTTTCTCCATCTCCTTCTCTCCCTCCCCCCACGCCTTCCAAAGAGAGGGAATAATGAGGACCCCTTGTGGATTTTCCATATTTCAGCCTGTTTCCTACAAATATTGTTGGGACTACGTGTCAAAACACACAGTCCTTGTCCAACTGTCATGACCATAGGGTCTGCAGTTTATTCTCATAGCTATATATATATATGTGTGTGTGTGTGTGTGTGTGTGTATATATATATATAGAGAGAGAGAGAGATCTGAGCTGGGACATCTGTCTTGTCCTGCCCTTAGACTTGGACATCAGAGTTCCTGGTTCTTGGGCCTTTAGACTCTGGTACTTCAACCAGTGTCCCTGCCCACCGACCCAAACCCCCTCTGGTGTAGATGGAGCTGGGTCATCCATCCTCTACTGCCTTTGGCCTTGGACTGAGTGACAACATCAATTTTCCTGGTTCTCCAGCTGGCAGACAGAAGATCATGGGATTTCTCAGCCTTCATAATCACATGAGCCAATCCCATGATAAATCTCTTCTATAGATCTCTCTATATTTTATTGGTTTTGTTTCTCTGGAGAACCCTGACGAATACGTTCACCCCTTGGAAGACTCTGCGGGGTCATTCAGAAAACAGCACACTCCTTTGTGTCCCTGCCATAAAAGCTGGTGGCCTTGTTCTGCTGTGAGCATCCCAGTTTTGGAAGATGCATTTTTTTCTTAGTGGCCTGTTCCCAGGAGGTGAGCAACTGACTCAGACTAAGCCTAATGGCTTAGGTTCCTCCAACTCTAGCAAGTCAAGCTGCCTCTCATCTGTCCACCATTGGGTACTGTGAGCTTCTCCCTAGTCAGGCCAACGTGTTCTCAGAGACTCTTTTTCAAAGACTGCAGTGAAATTGACATTTTGCAGGTCTCTGGAAAAGGAATGGCTTTTTTGGGATGGAATTGGCACTTTAGGTCCCAATATCACCTGTCACCCGTCATACTTACCCTTGTTGCATGACAGACATTTTTGTGTCCCGTGGCCATGGCTCTTTGTTTGCATAATTCAGACGCTGCAGACTCCTGTGTTGTGAAATCAGCTATGATACGCACAGCAATCTGTTTGCCTTGGCCAATTCCAGGACCATCACTCCTGCCCTCATCCAAGTGTACCAGCCAAACGTGCCTCCCGTCCTAGAAAGAAAGCCCTTGGTGGGTTTGTTTTTGCCATGGACAATGGCCTGTATTTGATTCAGCTTCATTTAATAAGACCTTGTTCAGACCAGAGATGGATTACAAACTTCCACATCAATCTTCAGGGCCTGATCTTATTACAAACCACCACAAATATAACCATAAAAGCCCTATTGATTGATGCAGAGCTTGGTAATCCATCTGTCCCCATCCATTATTCTGGGGATAATTTTTCATTATCTGGATAGCAGCTGATTCCTCACGCATTAGTATACAGTGGCAATTACCAGAAGCAGAAAAAGCCCCCACATTAGCAGGAACAATAACACCTGTCAGGAAGGGGAAGCAAGAATTCCTACACAGCATGCTTCTGAGCTCTGGGACCAGGTCTGAATTGCAAGGAGTTTGAAGATGGGATTCAGTGTTGACCTTGGAAGTGGAGAGGGAAAAGTTTGCTTGTGTGTTCCTTCCTTGAGGGCATAGAGTGTGTGCTCCCTTTAGATAACATCATTGTCAATCCAGTCATAGCCCCTGGACAGCTGACATGGAAACCTTTCCAGGATTGCTCAGGGGCAGCAGGGTTTATGGGACAGGTGTTCCTGCCCGAGGTAGCTAATAGCCACCAGAAACTTGACCAGAGGGAATGTTATTTAAGGTGAGAGTATTGAGTGAGACATGAGTGAAGAAGGAGAGACATGAGTGAAGACGGAGAAAAGTCGAAGCCTCCTGAGAATGGTGCCATTTGCATAGTGTGGGAAAAGTCCTTTCCACAGACCAATAAGAGATGGTCCCTCTCCACACAATGATTCCATAATCTGAACTTTCTTGTGTTTGGCAAGATGCTATTTCTTTTTAACATGGAGAATATTGAGATAGACGTGGCTGAAATATTTCTAAGAGCCATTGAAGGAATCAATTGGTAAATTTCTGAGTTTTGATTTCCAAAAATCAAAAATCCTGTGTAATTGACTTCTCAAGGGAAACCCTCATGCAAAGTGATTTATCATCAAGTGGCTTCGTATGGACAAACCCAGCAGGGTGCAGCCACTGCTGCCGGGTGTTAAGAGCCAGCCATAAACTAGAGGCTGTGGGTCTCTCTGAAACCAGCTGAACAGTGACCAGTGAAGAGACCGGCACACAGCAAAGCTTTGATGGTGGAGGGGGATTGTTCTAGTCCTTCAAACTAAAAAATTGCAGTTTGATTCCAAGCATTAACCAATCATCCAAAATAGGAATATGCTTGTATTTAATCTATAAGCAGAGCCACCTTGAGCTACTCACTTAAATCATGTATCTGTAAACTGTGGTCCATGGGCCAAACATGGCCACTGCCTGTTTTTGTAAATCAGGTTTTATTGGAAAACAGCACCATTTGCTTCTTTGCCCATTGCCTGTGGCTGCTTTTGTTTTTGCTACAATGGCAGAGTTGAGTAGTTGTGACTGAGGCCATACTGCCTGTAAAGCCTAAAATATTTACTGTCTGGTCCTTTAGGAAAAGGTTTGTCTACCTGGGATCCACATGAAGATTTCCACATGGAGGAAACTACTCCTAGCTCTTGGGGAGACTAAATAATGGGGCACATGCTATAAACACCACATGCATGACTTCTCCTGTGTTATTTTGCTTTCTTCTCAGTGAGCAGCCTTCCAAAGAGAGGAAATAATAAAGAGCCCTTCTGAATTTTCCATATTTCAGCCTGCTTCCTGGAAATATTATTGGGACCACATGTCAGAAGTCCCAGTCTTTGTCCAACCATCATGAGGGTCTGTAGTTTATTCTCATAGTTGTAACTTCCTAAGCAGGAGCCCGGGAACCCATTAAAACCCACGCTCCAGGTTTTGAAGCACACGGATGTTTACTTTGCAAGGAAAGTCTGTGCAGGGGCGGTAAACTGTTGATCTTGAACTTATTTAACAACAGAATGTGGCCACAGGTGTGTGGGATTTTGATTTAGATGTTTGGTTTTCTTGGGGACGCTACAGCAGAGAATTACCTTTGTCCAGGCTCTGCTTGCTGACCAGGGAAAGTCATTTTTCTTCTTTAGCATCGGGCACCCAGTTTGTCAGACAGGTACAAAAAAATGCAGGGTGGAGATGGGTTAAATTGATACCAGGTGTGAAGGCTTAGCTAGGTGCATCTAGGGGTCCTGTAGAAAGCATAGCTGTTGTATTGTGGGTGTGTGTCTGCCCAGACCCTCTTAGCTGGTGATTAGCCCAAAATGCACCCTTCATGTTTTAATGTGGGAAATCTATGAAGAAAATTTACACAAAAGGCAGGAGAAGGGCCTCCAGGGCAAGGCCAATATCAGAAGTAGATCATTATCCTTCTTTCTGTTAACTTGGTTTCTGATTTTTTACCTCTTAGTTACAAGTTTAATGATACATCATGAAGCTAAGATCACATTATCATCAGCATCACCTTCACCATCATCACCATCACCATTATCATATCACTATCATTTTCAGCAGCATCACCATCATTATCATTACCATCATCACATCACTATCACTATCACTGTCATTATTACCATCATCATCATTACCATCACTATCATCATTATCACCATCGCCATTATTACCATCATCACATCACCACCATCATCATTACCATCACTATCATTATCACTATCACCACCATCTTCATTGCCATCACTGTTATCACCATCATTATCATCACCATCATCACCATTCCCATCATTATAACCATCATCACCATCACCACCACCATCACCATTATCACCATCACTATCATTATCATTACCATCATCACCACACCACCATCACCATCACTATTATCATCACCATCATTATCACCATCATCGTCACCATCACCATGATTATCATTACCATCATCACCACCATCACCATCGCCATCAGCAGCAGCAGCAGCAACCTCCTTCTCATCACAAGAAGCACAGACACAGGATGAGCACATACGCTTCGTGACAGCATGGCTTTCTCTTGACTGGGCCAGAGGGAGTGTGTGGGTAGAGAGCAAGAGGAGACTGCACAGGCAACCTACCCTCCGCAGCTGTCCATCTTTTTCAATCCTTCCTCTGCACACGAGGTCTGAGTTGGGTCTCATGAAACTTGGCACATAGGGATTACCAGAGCTGGCAGACACTCCACTGTTGGTGGGATTAGGGGTGGTCCCTGTGACATAACTTAGCTTTCAACTCATTAGCAAACCAACTTGACAGTCCCAGAGAAAGGACTTGCCTGGAGGTTTAAAGCAGGTGCCACAGCTGGGGCACAGGTTTATGGGAGGTCATTGGCCAGAACTGCAGTGACTGCAGCACCTTTATTCAGGGGGCATCAGAGCAGCTGTTGCCTATGGGTGAGCATTACTAGTGCGGCAAGCACACAATAGGTGCAAAACAAACAGTTCCTGAATCAATGGATAGAAGAGGGCTTGGGAGAGACCTACCACACTCATGTGTCTGCTCCACTGTTTGCCAGGTGTTGTTATTCTGTGGGTCCTGGAGGGGAATCCCTCGTGAAAAACAACAGTTACCTCCAGAGAGGGGGAAACAGGAAGACAAAGCTTGTTTTCTGGCTGCGCCAGCGTTTAATCATTTATGAATAATTTCCCCCATGAGGATCATATCCAGCAGAGAGGTAACATCTGTTTAAGAGACTGTCCTTGGGAGGCCGCCAGAAAAATCTTGACACTGAAACCCACCATGCTGAAACACGCACATGCAGTGTTCTCACCCCAGCAGCCCAAGAGGTTGGTCAGGTGTGAGGGGCAGGTCTCTGCAAAGCAGACACCAAGATGGAACCCCAGGTGGAGACAGGACCATTGCTTGGATCTCAGGCGGAAGGACACGGGGAGATGAGTTGGAGGAGGTGCTGCCACCTGGGGGCTTGGCAGACTCCCTCACTGCCTTGATCTTCCAGCTTCTCAGGTGCTGAAGTGGACCTTCGGGGTAGCCCTGGCTGGCTAGTAATGTCCCCAGCATCCTATATGTCCCAGGAAGTATGTGACAGATGTGCAGTCAGAGAAGAAGGTGGTCTGGGGTAGGGACCAGAGGCAGGAGCTGTTGCAGACCTGCCTTCCTGTCTCCCCAGTCCTGGGTCTGTGGTTAGTGGCAAACGTTGCAGAAGGTTTTGGGACAGAGGTGGGGGACGGGAGAGAATCCCTGCTTTCTGCCATCGTGCCTGTGGGTGTCAGTAAACAGCTCTTGGCCAGAGCTCTACCTGCCCCACTTCTGAAGTGGCTGGTCCCTGTCCTGCCGATTCCAGTGCCTCCCACCTCCCCATTCAGGGATTGGGGCCAGGGCAACAAGGCTAGACCATAGATTCTCCTTTGGGGCTGTGGGAAGCATCCACCCTTGGCCTGATACTTTCATTCCTGGAACCTCATGAAGCAGTGAACTTCTTAGCGAGGACTCTGGAAAGAGGAAGATGCCACCCAGTGACCCATGTCTGTGAGGGTGTCACCCATGTGCTCTTCTTTTTACCTCCCCAATATGTGCTGGCCCATCCTGGCTCCCCCTGGGTCAGGCAAACCCTGCTCCCACTCATAGGCCAGCAGCCCTGGGGCTCACAGTTCCAGAATAGAAGAGCAGAACTGACTGGCCCAGGGCGTGAGGGGAGAAAGGGGTCATGGGGAATATCTCACCCAGAACTGACCTGCCGCCGGGTAGACGAGGTAGGTGAAGGGTTTGGCAGGTGCAGGAAAGAACACAGCTGCCCATGATCCAAGTCACGGCTTGGAGACTGAGAGGGTGGTGGAAGGAGAGAGCCCAGAGCTGGAGCTCCCCCTTCCTGGACCCCAGGTGAGAGCAGCCTCATGCCCAGGGCCTGCAGTCCAGGAGGAGAGAACTGAGCACCTGTCATGCTGCCGCGAGTTCCCCGCTGTGGATGGGACCTGGCATCCCCAGCTGGGTTGGGGGGATGTGCCTTCACCTTTCCCGGCCCTCCCTCGCCTCCTGAACCTGGTTTCACGGGTGCCCTCTTCCCTCTTTCCTTCTTTCCAGGTCTGGCTGTCCATCAGATCATCACCATCACCGTCTCCCTCATCATGGTCATAGCTGCTCTCATCACAACTCTTGTCTTAAAAAATTGGTAAGGCTCCTTGGGCCCTTCTGGCCCAGAAATGGGGGACTGCAGGGGTCCCCGGGTGGTGAACACAGAGAGGCCCCCGCTTTTCAAAGCCAACCTGTTCTACTGGCTTCTGCCCGGGCAGTTGAGCTGCCATAGGCTGCTCGCCGTCCAGCGCTGCCCTTTGGCCCGGCCCCTATCCTAGTTTCCCTGCAGAAGGCCAGCGATCCCAGCCTTCATGACAGAGCTTCTCAGGGTGTGTGTGGTCCCGGGTTCCAGATTCTTTTTCTCGATGCCAGTGTCCGTTGGGATGTTGTCCACCCAGCACACAGTCCCTATTTCTTGTCTCCTCTGCCCCTTCCCTGGAAAGGTAGGGATGGGGCCCTTCTACCAGCACCCAGTGGGATCCCACATCCCTCGCTCAGGCTTGGCGGCCGGTTGCTGAACCAGCCCTGTTTGTATTCTTCGTTCCTCTCAAAGCCACTCTGTGTGCTGAACTAGGTTACCGCTTTGCTCCAGGCAGCCTGCCTTTGCCTATTTCCTCCTGGAAATTGGCCTACTTTGAGGCTGGCCTTGCTGGGTGTACACACCTGATAAGCCCCTGAGAAATGAGGGGACTGCTGGGAGACCCTGCTGCTCAAAAGCGCCTTGGGGACCTCACCTGCCTGCAGCCACTCCTCCAGCAACTGTGTCTCCTTTCGGCATCCAGGCTTAAAACTCCCTCATAGAAGAACAGACCCAAATGGCCCCCTTGCTGCCTGCATACAGCCATATGAATCAGACAGGGCTGATGGTGGAAACTGCATCAGAGCCTCAGAATCACAGGGGAACACAAGAAAGTGAGAGAGTAAAAGCCAGGCTCTGGGATCAGAGGAGGTGGGACCCCTTGGCAGGCCACAGGAGGGTGGGAGGTAGCACAGACCACAACAGACCTCCCACTCGGCTAGCGAGGGCTCAAAGCCACCTCCTGATAGGTAGCAAACTGGGACCCCAGGCATTTTCTGGAGACAGGCGATGAGAGAACAACACGGAGTTCATAGCGGGGCTTCTTAGGCAGGGGCTGGCCAGAGGAGGGGCTTTGGACCCCTGGATTGTGTGGGCGTATGGAAGGACAAATCCCACTGGCCATCTCAGTGAAGGGCTTCATCTCCCCAGAGACAGGGGACTTTGTAGCCTATTCTGTGACAGGTTGATGACAAGCCTTCATCTTGCTTTTCCCACACTCGAGCTTATAGCAGACCTTCAAAGAGCCCTTTGGGAGAACAGCCCGGGAGGCTGGATGAGCAAGTTCGGTGAACCTGACCTCCCTCTGAGGAAGACTTTTCTCGGGGGGCTGCCCCTGGGTTTGGCATTCACCTTATGACCTTGGTTTATGGGGTAGGGGGCTTCTACTCCTTGAATCGGGATTCCTTTCATTGGGAAAACCAACGCAGGAAATAACCAAGACTTAGGAGACAGGCCCATCCCCCCTGCCCCTTGCCTTCGCGTAGCCCCTCCCTGTGCACAGGCCCTGAGCATGAAGGGGAAGGGGTGGGCAGGGGAAATGGCCCCCAATGTGGGCTCCCCATCCAGCAGGGGAGGGGCCTCCCAGCCAGCCCCCTTGTCCGTCCTGTGCTCTCATCATAGAAGCGGATCCAGCGGCCCCGATTCTTGCTTTCTCAAATCCCTGGAGAGTCAGGGGTGGAAGTCCCATGGTCACTCTAAGTGGCCTCTGGAAGCCCCTGTGGGTCACAGGAACTAGACCATAACAGGCAGGGCGTGCAGGACACTTCCCTCCGCAGACTTCATCAGGGATGAAGGACAAGCCAGCTCGTCATTTCCAGCTTGTGTACGTGCCCCTGGGTGGGGTTGAGGACAGGGGCTTTCTCATGCACCAGCTTTCCCCAAAGACGAGTCCACTGTCCATTCTGAGATGAAGGAATGGACCACCCCAACCTGTGCCCAAAGGTTCCCACACGCTCTAGGCCCCTCTGGCAGGAAGGACCCACCACGGCTTTAATCCCGTTGAGGCGTTCATGGGGACACTGAGTCAGCACCATGGTCTGGCTGATGCTCTTTAGTTAAGCAGGTCCCTAGCTCTGCGATCACATGGCTCACCACTTACCCCTCATCCTCCCTGCTGTAATAGCCATATTTAAAATTCAAATTTCATTTTTTTTAAAAAAAAGAGTTGATTGCTTGATTGTGGTTGATCTTTCTGAAGAGGCTGGGAATTACCGTTTAATATGAAATGATGCGTAGCTCATGCCTGCAAGCAAAAGACCCACAATGGAAGTCTGCAGTTGTGCTTGTGGGTTTCTGGCCTCTGCCCGTCCCCCACCCCAACCTCTTTCTCTTCCAGCTGTGCCCAAAGCGGGAACACTCGTCGGAACAGCCACCAGCGGAAGACCAACCAGCAGGAAGAGAGCTGCCAGAACCTGACGGACTTCACCTCGGCCCGGGTGCCCAGCAGCCTGGACATATTCACGGCCTATAACGAGACCCTGCAGTGTTCACACGAGTGCGTCAGGGCGTCTGTGCCCGTGTACACCGACGAGACGCTGCACTCGACGACGGGGGAGTACAAATCCACCTTTAATGGAAACCGGTAAGCTTGGGCTCTGCTAGACCCTGCAGCCGTGAAGCTCTTGGTGGTCCCGACCCCCGGGGGCCACGGTGGCTGAGCTGAGAGCTGTTGGTCAGTTTAGGTCTTCCCTGAGGTGGCTTTGAGGGCCCGAGCCAAGGCGGACTGCTAATGTGGCAAAACGAGAGAGGCAGGGTTGACAGCAAACAGGCGTTCAGCTGCTCCCAGAGAACACAGTGGCTGGAATTTCCTTCTAGACCCCTGGCCGTGGGCAGTGCGGGAAATGCATAGTCTCCCAGCCCTCGCTCTGAGCTGTCATCCTTCATGCCCCAGAGCTCAAAGGCCAGTCCCGTGGTGGTGATCGGCCTCCTAAATATCAACAGATGACAACAGCCTCCTACCAGAGTCAGTGTCTCTGAGCCCTGTCAATAAAACGTCAGCGGCAAATTTAGCAAAACTATCAGATACCGACCAGACTCCCGGACCGGACGTGTGTTACTAAATGCTTCTCCTTTTTTATTATTCATGTGTAATCCCTCAAAGAAAATATACCCCACAACCACCTGTGAGAATGTTTAAGAAACCCTTGAGTCAGCTTTCAAAGGTTTGTCCAGAATTAAATTAAAATATCAATAAGCTTTCCTTTAAGTGAACATACATTTATGCATCGTTTTGTAAATTAAAATAAAACAATCTCCAACAACTTGAAGAAAGGAGGAGGCTGGGAGGCTGCCTCGAAGGGTCCACCATGAGCAACAGAATTAGCACCTAGGGTAACACTGCCCCAGGCCCCCGGAAAGGGCTCCCCTGGAGCCCCAGGCGAGGTGACTGGACTCGAGTTGTTTTAGAAGGGGCTGGCTGCATGCTCCCTTTCGTTCTATTTGCTGATTTGTTCAGGGGCCTTGGAGAGCGAGGGCTGCTGGGGCTGTCACATCCATGGTTAATGTGTCTTTGTCCTGTTGGCTAGAATGAGCAGATGTTCCTGAAATACCTTCTGGCCACGCCTCTTCTTGCATGTCCACGTTGCATTCTGCCATCTGTGATATTCTCTGTCTTAGACGTTCCCTTTCCTTGCAGGGGAGGACGGTGGCACTCAGAACCTCAAAACTGTTGTTCTAAACCTCAGTGGTTTTACACTCAGACATTTGGGGAGCTCATGGGTACCATTCCAGCCTTCCAGAAGGCTGAGTTCACAAATAACTGGCTAACAGATTTCCAAACCATTTCACTGAATATGTGGATGTTGGCTTGGATATGAATCTGGGCCAGCGACTGCTTGGGCTGTGTGGGTAGAGGGCAGAGGGCCGTGGGCTGGCCTCTGGTGCTTCACTTTTCCCACCTTCTGTGCTTGTGTTGTGCAGGGAGGTGGGGTGGGGGGATGTCCAAGAGCGGAGTTGGCATAGCTGGTGCTCTCAGGCCCTGGCACGGAAGCATCAGATGGAACGAGTTCTTGCCTTTTGGCCCAAGGTCATGCTCTGTTGAGTTTCACGGGCCTTGGGAAATAATAGCTTAGTCTCAAAGGTGACAAAATATGGGGGAGACATTTTGGGAGCCAGGTTCCATCCTTTCTGTCATGTGCAATAAAGTGGGTCAAATCTGCCATCAGAGGCAGAGACTCCAGGCTCTGGGCTAATCCTGCAAATTCAAAAACGAAAATCTGGAGACGGCACAGCCTGCACAGCAAAGTGCTCGTGTGCCCAGATCCCTCGGTCTGTGTCCTCCAAAGCCTCCCAGGGTAGAGAGCATTCGTGTGTGAGGACTTCTCCCAGCCACAGGGAATGGGGGGGGTCCCTTCCTGGCAAGGCCAGGAGTCCACATTAGTGCTTCCTTTCTCAAGAAGCCAGTCAGTCTCCACCGCAGGCCTGCCCCGGCTTGCCTGTCATGTGTCAAGTACCAAAGCCCATTTTTCTGTTCACCGCAGACCCTCCTCTTCTGATCGGCATCTTATTCCTGTGGCCTTCGTGTCTGAGAAATGGTTTGAAATCTCCTGCTGACTGGCCGAAGTCTTTTTTACCTCCTGGGGGCAGGGCAGACGCCATGTGTCTATTTCATGGTAGGTACCTCTCTTTGGACATTCCTGTTTTCATTCCCTTTCCTCCCCTCCCCACTGCCCTCCCCTGCGCTCTTTGGGATAATTGGGAACCATTTTAGACATCGTGGGTGGATTTCCAATGGCATCGCTTCTCTGAACATGAGCCAGGGACCTGGCCTTTTGATCTTGATGTTGGATTTGGTAGAAGTGCCTTCCCCATCCCGGGGGAGGAGAGTAACAGACGCTCACACACCCTGATTCCACGTCCTCACTATTCTTACCAGTGCCACTCCTTCCCTCAGGAAGGCCACGACGCGCGTGGCCTACATGGCAGGGAAAGTCATTCCCCGAAACAAGCGACAATTACAGCTCTCTTTTCCCGCAACAGGAAGAGATTAGGGCAGCGGCTAGGGAGGCAGGAATCGCGCCCCCGTCACATGTCTTTACATCGGGGGAGGGCGCAAGGCAGAATTAAAATACAATTTTGAAATATAAAAATAAAAGATAAGAAAGAAAATGATAAAGAGAGAAAGGGAAGAGTTGAGACATCTACTAATTTGAAGCCAGGAACCGGCACCAAAACAGGATGAATTTTCCACGCTCTGCTGGATGGGAACATTTGGTTTGCTTTCAGTGATATTAACTTTAATGCTAACGTTAAATTGCCTCCTTCTGTGCTGAGTCTTCGGAGCACTCGGGCTGCTGAGGGGAGAGAGCATTTCGCTCTCATGGCCCCACATCCCATGCGTTCTATAAGCACAGCCCATGGGTGCGACCCGAGGTTTTCGTGTGGGTTTCATGGTTCTTTTCGATGCTGGGCTTTCTCTGCATCCTCATCTTGCTTCCTTCCAAAGGTGACCTCTGATCCCTTCCATGATCCCATCCTGTTTCTAGGATGAAATACCAATCAATATTTGAAAATACCTTTTTCTTACTTTTTGCCCACCTTCTGATATGGAGGACTGAATGGACAACGTCCTCAGGGGCCCGGGGACAGGGAAGGTCTGGAGGACTCAGCCGGCTGCACCTAGCTGTGGCCGGGGAACCGGCTATAGTCAGAGAGGGGAGTGAATCGGTCAGTTCCTCATCCTGGCGCTAATGGACCGCGTGTTTGCTCCAAATCGAATCTCCGGCCCTCACTCCTTATCCTGAAGCCAACATGATCTGCCAACTGGCAAAGAAATGTAATTAGATTCGAATGGGAACCGAGCTGCCCTGCAAGGGCCTGTGCTGCGGCAGGTAAGAGGCAGGTTGTCCCCACCATTCACTGGGGGGATGTGCAGCCTAGAGCATCCGTCAGAGGCCAGTGCCTTTGTCTGCCTCACCGCAGCTCCCCTCATGAAGGGAACCCCCTTTGGAGTGCCAACCAAGCTAGCCACAGCAAGCCGGCTTGCTAGCCGTGTAGTCCTCGACCCGCCTGGTAAGGCCTCTGTAGGGACTGGGTCCTGGTGGTTGCCAGCATCTCTGTTATGATTTTTAAAATTTGTTAATGTGTAATTCATTGACCTGGGAGATGCAGGGCCTTAGGGTCAAAGACCCTCAGTCCCTTTCGCCAAGAGCCACAGGCCCACAGAACTGGAGAGGTCAACTCGAGCGGACAGCTCCCTAATATAGATACTTGCACGGCAGCTCGTGGAACACTTTTTACTTGCTCAGTCCTCCCAGCAATCTCGTTTACAAGTGGGGAAACTGAGGCAGTGGGCAGTTAAATGACTTGGCCGAGGTCAGTCAGGTTGTAAGTGGTGGGGCTGGATCACCCGATGGCTGCCTGGCTCCGGGACTTCCCCGCCCACTCCAAAGGCCTGAGCCCAGGGATCCTTCTTTTCCATTAGAACAGGAAGCTGCAGCGCTGACTTTTCAAAAAAAAAAAAAGATAAAATAGGGCAGAAAAAAGGTGTTTTATTTACTCATCTGTCCCAGAAAACCTTCGTGTCTCATCAGCCTGGTCCTCCCCTTCCAGCAGCATGGGGCACTGAAGACCCCCCAGAAACACTGTTGGTGGGGGCTATCCCTGTGCTGCAGCCCCAGGCAAAGGCAAGAGATACAGGTGCTCCCAGATGGGCCCCAGGTGGACCCCGCTTCCCAGCTGTGCCTGAGGAGCTGTTTCGGGACCACCAGCATTTACACAAGGAAACATCTCTGCGTCTAAAGAGCTGACCCCTCCCTGTGGCTCTCAGGTCAGGTAGGTCGTCCGCAGAGTTCAGAAGACCCTGTGAGACTTACTGAAGGCAGCTGCACTCAGCCTCGGAATCTGCCGACACGAAGCCACAGCCCACTCCTGGTGGCTTCCTCAGTAGCTGCGGACCAGGAGGGCTACGCACACAGCCTCGTTAGTCCTTGATAAATGCTTATAAGATTCCGTTGCCGCTTGCGGGACAGACCGTTTATCACTGACTAGGATGAAAGCATTGGGATTCTAAGTATCCCCTGAATCTTGCAATTAATGCCTGGACATGAGCATCAGGTGCAGAATAGCCAGAAACATCTCTCAGATTTGCTGGGGTACTTATTGTGCCTAAATAAATAGCAATTAATACTAAAACATTTAATTAAGGCTTAAGAGCCAGTGGAGCTACTTCTCTCTCGTATGGCTGGGAAGCCTCTCCAAATGCATTTTTAATGATGATGCGGTCGTTTGTTACCACACCATTGTCTTCTAAGTCTAATCCATGTGCATGTTTGGGACCCAAAGGCAGCCAAGTTCATTTTCCTGTAAGTGGTTGTCCGGAATGCCAGTGGCTCTTGGGCAGATGTGGACCCTAGATTTGATAGCTTCCAACACATTCTTGCCTCAGACCACCTTCGTGGTGGGGCCAGATTGCTCTGGACAAAGTGAAGCTGGCCTTTATGCTCCAAGGAAGGGGACCTCGAGAGCAGGTCTGCATTGGCTCTCGGACTAATTCACGGTCATCTTTCATGCAGCAGGTAAATTTCAGCAAACCTCGTTAACGTTGATCTCTTTCCCTTTGCCAAGGCCGCTTCATTCTGAACGGAGCCTGCAAAGTCATAAAAGCTGTTGAATCCAAAGCAAGTGAGAAATAAATCATGCATTATTATTATTTTCAAAAACACATTGAAGACATAACTAATAAAAAAATGAGAAGTGCACCTGTGCCTTCCCACTTTGTTCTTCCAAAATGTACATTAATAGAATATCAAACTTTTGTTATTCAAAGGAGCCTATTTTTCAAAGCAACATCCATACCTTTCTGGAAGCTGTGCTTGCTGAGCTGAGAACGGTACCATGAAAACTTTGGGAGAAAGTGGCCACTTCAGATTGTCAAGAAATTCTGCTCTGCCCCAGGGATACCTGGCAGTAGCCTGTTTGCTTTTTTTTTTTTCCCCCGCAAAAGCAGACATTGGTCATTACACCCAGTGACCCACTGTGAAGCATACAGCCCAGCAGGGCCAGGCCAGCCGAGGATCTCCTTCCAGGCAGCAGAGGGCAGAATTTATCCCAGATCCCGATCTGGAAGATGGCTGTGCAAGATACACACAGCTTCCCTTTTTGGCCAGGGAACCTCGGGTGGATGTTCACCTTCAGCCACGTTATTTTCCAGCCATGGGGTCCAGGCCCCACCTTATCTGTCTTTCCCAGCTGGCCCGGGATCCTCAGTCCTTCTCTGGGCTTAGTGCCAAGATGAGAGGCTCACGTGCTAGTGTGGCACAGAAAAACCCAAGAAGCTGAAGTTTGAGCAGCAGAGTTTTGGCAGAACATGGACAACGTGAGACCCTCCTCCTGGGCCAGAGGCTGTGACCACACCTTGGTCTTGCAGGAAACCTCTCCACCCTCTGCAAAGCCAGCGTGGCTCTGGAAATGGTCATTCAAGGTGCAGGATTGGCACCATCTCTCTCTCTGTCTCTCCCCCTCTCTACCTCTCTTTCTCTTTTCCGTCCTGAGACACAGAGCAGAGAGAGATGCCTGTAGTCTTGGAAGAGGCTCCCTTCCCTGCATAGCCGGGCATGTCTGGCGCTCGGGGCACAGGCTGCCACCCACTCACTGATCTTCCACGTCGTGTCTGTGGCTTCTGGCATCAGCATCTACCTGTAGTCAGTCCCCGGAGGTGGTTTCCTGCCATTAAGGATGGGTCTCAGGGACTGAGGACAAAACTGTTTCACACCCCTGCCGCGTCTCTGAGCCTCATCCAGTGTTGATTCCCTGCTCCAGGCCAGGCACAGAGCTGGAACCTGCATGAACCAGTGGTGAACAGGCAGGAGACCCCTGTTCTCAGGGTGCTGTCGTGCCAGCAGGGGATGCCTTGCACATCTGTCCAAATAAGCTGGATGCAGATGGTCCCATGCCTGAGATGTCACCAAGCAAGTGCTCCAGGAGACAGAAGGAAAATAGGGGATGTGTGTAGGAAGGAATGGAGGCATCCAAGAAGGCCTTCCCAGGGAGGTGATCTTTCCAGCCAAACCCTGAAGGATTGGAGGCTTGAGATTTGCAACGTGAAATCAAGGAACCTGGAACGTTGAGAGGAAGAAGAAGAGGAAGAGCGAGGTGGAAAGGTGGCCAGGACCCAGGGCAGAAGGATCTGATTAGCCAGCATGGGAAGGACAGGAGGCTTTTTTTTTTTTCTTTTTTTTTGAGACAGAGTTTCACTCTGTCGCCCAGGCTGGAGTGCAGCCACTCGATCTCGGCTCACTGCAACCTCCACGTCCGCATTCACACGGGAGACTTTCACGTGGGAAAGTGGGAGGATGAAGTCTACCTGGGAGCACCTCCAGAGCCTGGCCAGACAGACGTAAGGATTGGAAGCTGCTCCTCCGGGCTTTATTCTCCTGTTTAAGGTCAGGATCAAGGACTGGAAAGCAACCAGGGCCAAGGTTCATTTAGGAAATCATTCTTATTAAGGTGGCAGCCATATGACTTATGGTCCAACCCTGAACACATTCCAGAGAGAAAGGTTGGCCTTGTGAATCATCAATGATCAGGGAACACAGGGACAGCAGCTCACAACTGGTGACTGTCCTGGGACACCAGGACCCAGTGTAGGGTCTCCAAGCCCCAGGATTTTTATCTCCCTTTTAAGAAAACTTGTAATTGTAGTAAATATATATAACATAAAATTTATCATTTTAGGCCAGGCGTGGTGGCTAACACCTGTAATCCCAGCACTTTGGAAGGCTGAGGCAGGTGGACCACCTGAAGTCAGAAGTTTGAGACCAGTCTGACCAATATGGTGAAACCCCGTCTCTACTAAAAATATAAAAATTAGCCAGGCATGTGGTGAGTGCCTATAATCCCAGCTATTCAGGAGGCTGAGGCAGGAGAATCGCTTGAACCCAGGAGGCGGAGGTTGCAGTGAGCTGAGATCATGCCACTGCACTCCAGCCTGGGTGACAGAGCAAGAATCTGTCTCAAAAAAAAAAAAAAAAAAAAAAAATATATATATATATATATATATATATATATATATCATTTTAACCCTTTATGCGTGTCTAGTTCAATGGCATGAGTGACTTTACCATGCTGTGCAGGCATCTTCACAAGCCAGCCCTTCACCTCTCTCATCACCCTGTATTAAAACTCTGCACCCACTCAATACTCACTCCCCGTCTCCCCCCATCCCCTGGCCCCCTATTCTACTCTTTGTCTCTGTGAATTTGGTGGCTCTGGTACTTTCTATAAGTAGAATCATACAGCATTTGTCTCCACATTTTTTAACTTTCAAAAAAATTACCAAGATATAAGAGGGATATTTCTCTCTGTATTGTAATAATTACTTCATTTTTCAAGCCCCTCTTCCCCAGATCCAGGGAATGTGGAAGAGGTGGGCGGGGGTGGGGCACAGCTGGAGTAAGGCTACCAAGAGTGATCTGGCACTGACCCAGAGGCACGTCCCCCGCCCCCCCCCCCCGTGTGTGTGTGTGTGTGTGTGTGTGTGTGTTTGTGTGTGTGTGTGACACAGCCTCACTCTGTTGCCCAGGCTGGAGTGTAGTGGCGCCATCTCAGCTCAGTGCAACCTCTGCCTCCCAGGTTCAAGTGATTCTCATGCCTCAGCCTTCCAGGTAGCTGGGATAACAGGTGCGCGCACCCATGCCTGTCTAATTTTTGTATTTTCACTAGAGATGGAGCTTCACCATGTTGGCAAGGACATCTCCTTTCTTTACATGCAGTGACCCCTGTGCCCACAGCAGCTGGTCCTCCCACAGTAGCTGAGCAGACACTCTACTGTAGCCTCATGGAGTTGTCCACACGGGTGTCATTTGGAGGCAGCAAGCGGGAAGGTGACGCCCAGGGCCCAACCTCTTATCCAGACGCAGAGGGGTCCAGGGAAAGACCCAGCCTCTCACCTTCACCTTCACCTTCAAATGAGTAGACTCTGGCACACTGAGGCTCCTGGAGATGACAGGGACACGGTGCTGATGATCAGGGACACAGTGCTAAGCAGGAGGAGCTGTCCTGGGGCCTGCCAACCTCCCTGTCCACTCCTAGGATGTGTCTGCAGAAGGCAGGCCTGTCCCACCTGGAGCTCTTCCTCCCCAGTCCCAACCAGAATCACTGCTGTGGGCTCAGTTGATTCAGGGGAGAGAAAGCCACACTCTTGTCTTTGGGAAGGACCAGGGAATGGACCCAGGACTGGCAGTCACTGAACTCAGCTGGGGAACTCTGAAAACCCATGTTCACAGGCACCACCCTGAGAACCTGATTCCAGGTCTGCAGAGGTGGGCCTGAGAATCTGTATTTCTGCAGAGCTCCCACGATGGTGATGATGCAGCCGGTCTGGCCGCATGCTGTGCCTGCAGCTGCTGGAAAACTTCTAGAGCTCCCACTGAGTGCTTTTCCGACTTCACTTTGGGATCAGCGGGTACACCCGCCCCATCCTACCACTTTTCTGATACGTGTCATCTGCACAGATGAGGATGCGGTAGCCTTTTGTTTCTATTATTGAGGGTCCTAATTGCCTGTAGTTGAGAGGAGCTCTGAGTGACCGCAGAGGGACCCAGACAGCACCCCATCCCTGTGACGGAGACGCAGCTTTGGGCAGAAGGTCCCCGGGGGGGACCGTGATGTGTTCCAGCTCACGTGGCCGTGCCCGGGGTGACTCCCTGAGGGATGCTGACCTACTGGGGGTTCTCACTCAGCCCGGGAGACTGCATTTTCCGTTTTCTGAGGCTCGGGCTGGCTGGGTGGCAGCCGCCCTTCTCAGCCTGCCTGCTGAAGGTGGCAATCGCAGTCAGATCACCCGACCTGCGCCCAGGTGGGACTCGCCTTGTCTCTCTTCAGCAAGATCACCTCTGGGGAGATACGGGAGGAGGATTTCCTGATGCAGTCCATTTCTCTCTCCTGAGTCCTGGCCTCGGGGAGCCTGCAGCTGAGCAGTGGACGGACACAGACTCCCTTTCCTCCTGCAGCAAAGGAGTGGAACAGGCCCCATGCCACCCCCCACAGGAGGAGGCTGGACAGGGAGTGAGCAGGGCTGCCACACTCAGGCCCTCTGACGTGCACGCCTGGGACCAGATGCCCCGGCGCCCCCACCATGAGTTAGTGGACGAGGTGGTCCCAGCCCCTGGTAGCAAGCTCAGAGCTCTGTAGATGACCAGAATTCACACAAGATTCAGGCCCCCACTTCACACCCCTGGGATTCCCAGTGTTTCTTCCAGTTCCTGCTGACCAGTTCTAGTGAGGTCTTGTCCACGTTCCAAGGACCCCTCCATGTCAGTGAACCGATAAAGGGAGCGACCGGGCTCTGCACGCAGGGGTCCTGTGTCGGGGGGTCCTGGTCGCCCGAGAGCCCCATGGACTTGTCGCGCCCTCGGCCTGCTGCCATTTAATCTCTTCTTGTTTTCTTTCCACACAGGATTCCGTTGGTGAACCTGTAAAAACAAAACAAACAAAACAAAACAAAAAAGACAAAACCTAAAACTAAGCTATCTAAGGGGGAGGGTCCCCGCACCTACCACTTCTGTTTGCCGGTGGGAAACTCACAGAGCAGGACGCTCTAGGCCAAAATCTATTTTTGTAAAAATGCTCACGCCTATGGGTGACTCTGCCTTCTCCCCGAGTTTTCTTTGGAGAACAGAAAGAAGAAACGAAAGAAAGAAACCGGAGGTAGAGAGACGAGGATACCCAACGAAAGGGACGGGAGGAGGCATCCGAAACCTAGGATTCGTCCTACGATTCTGAACCTGTGCCAATAATACCATTATGTGCCATGTACTGACCCGAAAGGCTCGGCCGCAGAGCCGGGGCCCAGCGAATCACGCGGAGAAATCTTACAGAAAACAGGGGTGGGAATCTCTTCCGATAGAGTCGCTATTTCTGGTTAATATACATATATAAATATATAAATACAAACACACACACGCACACACTTTTTTTGTACTGTAGCAATTTTTGAAGATCTTAACTGTTCCTTTTTAAAAAAAGAATTGTGTTATAGGTTACAAAATCTGATTTATTTAACATGCTTAGTATGAACAGAATAAACCAGTGTTTTCTACTTTGGCAACTCACGTCACACACATATTACACACACGTGCGCATACACACACAATACACATACATGCATATAGACGCATCTATTGGAAATGCAGTTCCACAGGTGAGCATGTTCTTTCTGGTGACCTGGTATTCCATCACCGTTTACCCCAGGGGACAGCCTCGACCCAGA
This sequence comes from Macaca nemestrina, assembly GCF_043159975.1. Lineage (NCBI taxonomy): Eukaryota > Metazoa > Chordata > Mammalia > Primates > Cercopithecidae > Macaca > Macaca nemestrina. The sequence continues at coordinate 229,343,992 of NC_092125.1, read as the reverse complement.
CAAGGAGGCCCTTAAATGACAGCCTGCATTTGCTAGATGTTTGGTGAGTGGCATCAAATGTGTGACTTACTATCTTGGGCCAGAACTAAGAAAGCCGTGGTTTTATATATGTGTGTGTGTATATATATATGTTTTTGTGTGTGTATATATATATATATACACACACATGCATACATATGTGTTTTTTTTTCATTTAAATGTTGGAAGATGCTGCCTAACAGCCACACTCACATTTATGTAGCTGGTTGCTTACAAACGGGCCTGAGCCCTGGGTTGGGTGGGTGGTGGATTCTTGGACGTGTGTGTCATACAAGCATAGACTGGATTAAGAAGTTTTCCAGTTCCAAATATTAAAGGAATATATCCTTACGATGTGTGTGTGTAATGTCAGGGCAGAACTTAGACATATGTGAAGGGCCCCAGTTGGTTTGAAAATGAAAAATCGTCATTCTGTGTGCGAACCACGCAGGCGGCCCCACAGCCCGGCCTGTGCTGCGTTGCCTTCCCTTGCGCAGGTGGGCAGGTGTTGCCCGCTTTTTCTAGGGCCCCAACGGTGTCTTGGAATCTTGGGGGAAGCCTCGGCAGAGATGCCATTCTCCTGTCAGCTTCCACTGGCTGATGGATGCTTCTGTTTTGTCATCGAGAATCCTACTGTAGAACTACCCAGTGGAAACGGGCCCCAGACCCGAGCCTCAGTACAGAGAATCCCAACCACACACACTTTATGAAAAATACTGCCATGCCGCTGGGCCTTCCTCACAAGCCTCACCTGAGACGGGCTCACTGGTGGCCCAGACTTGCTGTCAACAGGGAGTGCTGTCGGGATCTAGGGATGCATCTCGTGGCCCACGCTGTGCCTCCTTGGAGGATGTTTCCTGTCTATGGGAGATGCCTAATGTGGTATGGGTCCCTGTCTCCAAAGACTCTATTTCTCACACATGGCCCAGGTGGAAGTTTAATTTCAGCAGTAGAGTGCATGAGGCGATTCAGTGAAGTGTCGCAGGCCAGGCGAAAAGGTTAAAGATGAGGCAGACAGCTGACCTTACTGCCCTCACTGGCCAGGCTGATGACCTGATTCTTCCCTCGGGTTCAGTCTCCCTCTGAAACACCTTGAGATATGCTTCAAAAGTTCACTTTTGTATCTCCTGAAACACGTGAACCTAGAGTCATGCCTCTGGAGGGGAAAGGGCTGTTTCTGTGACACAGCAGTGTTGAGATCTGTATCCATGGTATTGCTCACAAGTTAGGAAAAGTTGTTCTTTAGTTTTTGTTCTGTCGTTTTCCACCCCCAAGCTTTGGCACATCCAGAGACAATGCAAACATCCGCCACTGGCATTTGGCCATCTCCAGGTTCCTGGCACTCACCTGCACGGCGCTCCAGCCTGCAGCTCTCTCCGTGCGCCATCCGGCCTCGTCCATCCCATTCTCCTTCAATCACTCCCTTCCGCTGAGGTGGGCCTCCTGACTCCAGGTGAGCACAGCGTGGTGCGAGTGTGTGGTGAGGGCTGGCAGCGTCCAGCAGGCAGTGGGGTTGCTGCTTTGGTCTCTGATGTTCTGAGCTCCAGAGTGAGCCCAACCGAGGAGGAGGTGACAGCAGGGGGGCCCCGTTGGTTCACTGACCATGAGAACCCAGGATTCCCGAGGGACTCCTGGTATCTGCTCTGTCATCTCCCAGCTGCTCAGCCCCCTTCTCCGACCATGGGTGGCACCCTGGATGCCCTGAACTCTTTCCTGGGTCCATGAGACATAGAGCCTTGGAAGGAAGCGTAAAGCAACAACCCTCTTGTCCCCCGTCAGAGCCACAGGTTCAAGGTAGGGCTGTGAGACCCACAGAGGCACAACCACCAGACAAGCCAATGCGTGCCCATTCCACACCTGAAAGTCTGCTTCTGTACCGACATGACATCCGTCAAGGTAAATCCACACAGGTGAAGGCCGCTATTTCTGGATGATTGAGGCAGTGTATGGAAAGACGTATTATTTTACTTTTTTAAATGGTTACCTGCTCTCCCAGACCCCTCAACAGGGATCATCGTCTAGGTAAGAGGAGATAGTGAGTGAAAGTGCCTGGGCCTTGGAGACGCAGCCCCACCCACGGTGAAGTCTGCACCAGGGCACGGAATTGTCCTGCTTCGGGCCTTAGGTATATGTAATGCCCATGCACTTTGTGTGTCGGTGGCTGCTGCGTTGGCCTGATCAGTCCTTCTGCACCTTGGGGTAGTGTCTCAAGCTAGTTGTTGTCCTCTTTCCCCTGCTTGGCCCCTGGAATTCAGAGTCTAACAGTAGACACCTCCCTTCCCCCACCCGAGGCCTGGTCCTTACCTTTGCTTGAGCTTTCATTCCTCAAGAAAAGAACTCCAAGGAAGGGTGACGTGGTTTGTTAGGGTTCCCCAGTTTTTGTCCACTTCCATCTTATTCCTTGGAGATCCCACAATCGCAAACCCCCTGGCAGCCTCCTGGCACCTGCATTTGCCCTTAAAGCTTTAGAAACAGCTGGGAATGCACTCTTTGTTGTGCGGTCCAGTCCATTTCCAGACGAAGTCGCTGCCAATCTTCCCGCGCTTGGTGTCGCTTTTTTTCTGATTGGAATATGCGTGTCATTGCTCTTGTTTCCGAGTTTGGTGTGAGAAAGGCGGGGTTCTCCAGGCATGGTCGGGGAGCTTCCTCACCGTTTTCCATTGGGCTCAGATTCCAACCATGACCGAGACAAAGCCAAGCCTTCTCACGCAACGTGGAAGCATAGTGACACCCTGGGGTGTGTGGAGGTGGCTGCTGTTGTTCCTATGTACTGCCCTCCTTGCACACAGAAGGGAGAGGCCACTTAGGGGAACTTGTCTTCTCCAAAGTACTTCTAGTTCTTCCCAATCTTGAATTTGAGTGGACTTCTCTTATTACACTCAGCTTCCAGAAATTCACTCCAGTCCTTCCTGGAACATTGTGAAATTGGAAACCTGGACTCATCAGCAAACCCCACCCAGTCTTTGAATCGGGACACCAGGAAACCCATTACTACGAATGTGATCTTACCATCTTAAATCAATCCTTTCTTTCGAAAATACATGACTCTTTCACAGCCATATTTTAGCATCAAGAAAAGCCATGCTTTCAGGGGTTGGTCGTCAGCATTTTGTGTGCGATGCCTAAGGTGTAGACTGTGTTAAAAGGTGAACACACCAAAGGATCGACCTTGTCACCTTGGATGGTCTCTGTTTTGACCCTGTTGCCCATGGAGAGGTATTTTACCCTTTTGCTTTTTTGCCCAGGTGGTCTAGGATTGTCTGTAGCTCAGGAAGCTGGACCGACCCTGTATCTTGAAAGACAAGACCAGGAACCAGGAGTGAGGCTGGGACTCTCACTCAGTGGGACTCTCACTCAGCCTTTTCGTGGTCAGGCTTGGTCTTCCCATACTTATTTCAAGATGGCACCAGGACACACCTTCTTTTGACCACCTGTTGACACCATCACCCTCTTTCATCAAGGTGATCTCTTTCATCAGGGCGTACGTGAGATGTGATGCTCCACTCGACTGTCTCTCCCCTACCCCTGCCCCCTTCCACAAAGCCATTTCCCAAGTCACAGTGGGAAAAGATACCAAGATGCCTGATTTCTTGGACCATTCTTGTTTCAGCACGTGAGTTCTTTAAGACACTACTCACATATGCCACTGGAGAGAAACAACCCATTCTGGATCACCGTAATGAGCTGATCAGTCATTCATCCTCTTCTTCAACAAATACTTGTTCCACTTCTACCACACTGGCCATACAGTCGGAGGCAAGATGAGCACAGTTATGCCCTTGTGGGTCTTATATTCTATAGTAGAAGGAGGTAGATGGTTAATGTGAAAGAAAACCAAAATAATTTCCAGAGAGAGAAGCGGCAGGAAGAGAACAGAGCAGAGTGATGGGGCCAGGGTGCAGAGAAGGAGAGAGGGGAAGGGGGAGAGAGTGGCAGGGATTGAGGGGGAAGAAAGAGAGGAAGAGGTTGTCTGCATCTCCTCCTGCCACCCATCACCTACTGGGAAATTATCACTTGCTGCTTGAGGGTTGGTCTCGTGTTGGATGGAGCAAGAAGGCCTTGGTCTTAGCTCTTGGATAAAAACTCAGTGCAGAGCTGAAGATAAGACATCACAGTTGTTACGATGCCTGGTTCTTCACCAAATTCCTCAGCCATTCCAGCAAGAGTGGAAGCAGAGGGGCAGGGGCAGGATGAGGGCTGCTGTCCTGGAGATGAGCTTGCCCCATCCCTGGGCACTGGCTCTGCCCCATCCCCTCCCCATGTTGGTCCCACCTGTCAGGTTGCCAGGCCAACCAGGTTTCAGGTCAACCAGGTCTCAAGGAGGAAAAGGGGGTTCAACGTCAGTGACTTGGCCCAGAGGGCACGGGCACCATGGGGGTGCCATTCCTCTTGGTGCCAAAAGACAGCTGCCTCTCCAGAAGCTCCCCCAGCACTGAGCGTACTTAGTGGCATCCTTCTTAAACAGCATCTGCTTTTAAGTAAGTAGCTATTCCAAAACATGCCGTGATTCATGTAATTTTTGAGTGGTTACTTTGGTGCAGTTTGTCAATTTGCTCTGCCATACTGTTTTTTGATTGTTTGTTTGTTTTCCAGTGTAAATAGCACAGCCCACATAAATGAGCCAAACTCATCATCTGAGGATCTTTGATTATTCTTCCCCACTTATTGTACATTGATGTGCCGCCTGCTAGGAAGATAAACTCCCTCTTTGCTCACTGTGAGCCCAGATCTCTCTGTTAGTTACACTCAGCCTTATCCGGGGGTCCCAGGGAGGTCTTAAATGATTGTTTGGGGTTTTGAAACATGCTACCATCCCTTCCTTCCAAAGAGCGTGAAGCATGGCTCTGTGTGGTTTTGTGTGTCTGAGTTTACAGCTTGTATTTGGATGTAAGGAGTGACTAAAAACAGGTCTAGGCTGAGATCCGCTGTCTTTTAAACCCCCCCCCCCAGCCCTCGGTGGAACAGAATGAGCTTCTTCTGATCTCAGATCATTCTAGAAAGGTCTCAGCTAGTGAGCACAAAGTAGGCAATCCCCAGAGTTTATACGGGCCTCCATGTGACCAAGCCATCCCTAGCTAGGAAACTTAACTCTTTGCACAACCTCCCTTTATTCCGAAGGGCCCATGGGAACATGGGAGCAGTTGCCCTTTGTCAGAGGAGTAGCCCCACCCTGCTCTCTGCCTGAAACAGAAAGCAGCTCCTCTTGGAACAGCCCGCCTGGGGCAGAAGCACTTGAACATCCCATCTTCCGTCTTATTTCACTTTGGTTGCAGGGAGTTAAATACATAGGCCACAGCTGACTAAGATAGCAGTGTGCACAATGGTCCCCGGAATATCCAGTGACTCAAGCGATGTTAGTCTTGGGGTCCCTAAGGCAGTAGGGCATGGGGAGGAAGTTTCTCACCATCGATTCCCAAACACATCAGCCACAAGTCCACACTCCACACCTGTAAATGCACAGGCTATGCCCCATTGTAAAGGTGACTGAAGAGGATGTTCAACTCGATGGTGATGGGCCTGTTTTGAAGCTAAAAGCATAAAATGAATCCTCCCTGTAGCTCCATTGCCTTTTCCTCTTGAAGGATTCCCTGCTAAATGTTCTAAGAGTTACTGTGCATAGAATCGAGAGAGCATTTTTGAATGAGCCATAAATCTAAGTCATATATAAGAGGCATAATATAAATTGGACCAAGCTTGCCCATCTGGGACACACAGGTTTATAGAGATTAAACACTAGTGAGTAGCAGGAAAAGGGAACAGTGACTGTATAAATGGCCATATAAATGACCTACTTGTCTTCTCATGTAGGCTGGAATCAGAACCTACGTATGCCATAGATAACAGTCAATTAAATGGGTTAATGTGCTAAGCCAAGAGAGTTCTTAAGACATGCACATGGGACTGGATTAACTCTTGTCGATGTCTTGGATTCCATAGTAAAACATCTGTTAAGTAACATGTGGTGGGAAAGGATGCAGGGAGCGTTGGACTGTAGGAAATTCTCCTTTATACGAGTTAATTAGTTTTGTCTCTGGTGGCCCTCTCTTAAAACAGAATCCCCTGGAGACCTGGGTTTTCATGTTGTAATTCAACATCCAAATATTTGCAACATTAAATAACAACTCCGTAGAGACATCGGTCTTGCATGGGCATAAGCAGCTCACACTGGTTAGCTTTTGTCAGATTTCACCATTTCTGCAACAAAATTTCTTAGTGTTGATGTTGATAGCTTCTGGGTTGGCAAATTGGCAGTTCACTCTAGTCTTACTGGGTTGGGCGAGTTCTTGCCCCCAGAAAACTGGGGATAGCTTTGGCCATGGAAGGAGCAAGAACACTATGCAGTCCTAAGCTCTGTTTTTTGTTTTGTTTTGTTTTTGGCACCATTATGTACCGTGAAGACTTACAGCCTCTGCTAATACAGCATAGGGGACACTTTGAGGAGCCCCAGCATCATTTTTGAAATCATTGTACAGGGAACTGCAGGGGTGAATACCATTGTACCAATGCCCGGGCCAGCGTCTCATTTCCTAACAGAATCATCCCGTTCTTGTTCACTCTTCAGTCATCCCAAGCCAAAAGGGAAAATTCAAAACCCACTGTGACACCCCAACCCTAATTTCCAACCTTTGGAGGACTCACCTGGGGCAGGAGGGAGAAAGGGCTTTGCTGAAGTCTCAGGCTGCCGAGAACCACGTACGGGCGTAGCAGCAAGCCAATGGCATGGCTCTTGACAAGGTTTTCTATAGGGCGGCAACTTCTGCTCCCAGGGGAATCCTCTTCTGGTGCCTCCGCAGTCTATTCTGGGGTGGAAATGCCATTCTCTATTATTTCTCTCACATACGTGTGGATTTCTAATATCGAATTATGTGACTGCCTACCACCTAAGGCCTACAAAACAACATGGGAGTTTCTTTCTCGAGTGTGCAGCAAGTCGGCATGAACAGGACCCTAGCAACTGTGGGGAGCAGGATTCTCTAAGGTGCTCTTAGATCCGGTGTCACTTCCACATACAAGCACAATTCTCCCAGTTAAGGGACTGGAAGACAAGCGGGGCAACTGGTTTTGAAAAGCCCGCTGGCATGCCAGAGGGGGTGTTTGGCCACTCCCTCCTTGAATCTAACTGCCACAATCTATCCGCAGATGTGTTTTGTTCTATTTCCGGTTTGTTTTCACTTGTGTTTGCGTTGCTTCCTCTGAAGCCAGAGGATGAAAGGTCCTGGCAAAGTGAGTTATCAGTCAACTGATGATAACTGTGATCCTTAACGATGAATTCCCAGCCTGAGGTGACACACAGAGGTTCAGCATACGTCTCAGGATCTGTCACATGTCATGTTGCTTGGTGTGAAGACGAAAGAACAAAGTCCACATCAGTTTCTGCTCCTTCAAACAGTGTGTTGATATAAAACATTGAGATTTGGCAGAAACATGTGCCCAGTGTGCAGCACCAAATACCGGTCTTCCTAGAGGTGTTTTTGTTTTGTTTTGTTTTTGTTTTTGTTTAATTTCCTCTTCTGGCAGCCCCATTTGGATCATTTCTTCTCTTTCTTTCCTGGAGAAACAGGATGGCAGGTGCTGGAGCCCAGAGTGGGGTCACTCTCCAGCTGAAATGATTTAAATGGAAAGGAGAATGACAGCAAAGCCTCACATGAACTTAAATGACCTTATCAATGACCTTATTAACTTACCACTGGTACCTGGATTGATGAGAGGTGAGTGGGACTAAAAGCCAGGATCAGGATCAGGTTGCTCCACACATTTGCAGAGCAGGAGCCCCGGAAATGTGAGTTAGACCCAGAAAGTATTGAACTGGACATTGAAGGAAGCTTGAGGCCATGCATTGATAACATTTTTAGAGTCTTTTACATTATTTTTTCAAAAGGAACACATGTTTACTGCAAACCATTTAGAAAATACCAATAACCAAACAGAAGGGAAATGTTTGAAAACTTTCAATGGTTTAATTCTGTGGAAACTGTTCACTGAAGGCTGAATGAGTGGGGACGAGTCACAGAGTTAGCACCAGGGACAAGTCTGGCTCCAACGTATGTTTTATGAAGTCTGATGAGCTTTCAAATGCATCTTTGCCAGCTGAACTTGTCATGCACTGAACTTCCCATTGATCATTAGAGTGTCTATGATTAAGTGGAAAAGGCAGTCAACCATTTGGATGTTTGACTTTGACAACATCAAGCATTGGCCATTGGGCACATCTGGACATTGGCATGGAATAAACAGGATGCTCAGAGAAACATCCAAATTATTGACTGAATTTTTCCTATGGGGCATCTCTCTAAGGGTCACAGATCTGAGAAATAGAAGGAGCCAGGTCCATGTTGATGCTCCTAGTGTGTTCAAATAACTCTTGAATTCACCAGGTCTCACTGCATTTATTTAAAGATGGAGCCCTTTGTCCCCTCCTCCTCCTCAGCTCACCCATGGAACTAGAAATTCACAAACCTGAAGCTGAACCACAGGACAAGAAATTAAACAGCAACGGCCACATGGCCTATTTTTTCACAGGTTTTGCATTGAATGTTTTAGAACTTAATCCCCCACCCCCTTACTCGTGTATACCAAAACTGGTTTTATTTTCATTTTCCTAAATTATTTTCTGATACAATAAACTGTTAACTGTTTATTTATACTTTTACAAGGAGCACTTGTTATTTTTCAAAAGGAAAACAAAAGCCTCTCTGTTTTCATGTTCTCCGTATATCTATACCACAGCTGTCTCTCTAGACATATTTATATATCATCTTCTTGAGAGAGTTAACCTCCTGTAGTTTAATGTTATGTTTTTTTCTTTAAATGCATATCATAATCATGTTAATAAACAAAAATGACACAATATATGTGGGTGGGGGCGGGGGGCAGGTGGCTGGGTGTGATTTCCGTACAGGTGAACTTTTATTCCAGATTTTTTTAAGTTGTTTCTGTATTTCAAAGCTATGTATTTGGAAAACATTGTAAATGAAACACCTATATTAACTTTCCTGTGTATATTTAGTACTCTGATGTTGCTATTAAAAAAAAAAAAACATAATATAAAAAAAAAAGAAGAGAAAAAAGAATTACCATGAGTTCAGGCCATGACCTCATAAGGACTTTTTTTTTTTTATGTTACTTCTTTGTTTATTTTTTAACAATATTATCTGAGACCTCCTCTAAGAACATAGGCGCTGTTTCTATGCCTGTGGTTCACAAAGTCTAAGATTTCCTCCCTGAAATCTTCATTATCTCCAAACCAATGCTTTGCTCAGTTAAACATCTCTGAAAACACTTTCAAGTCGCAGTGTCTGGGCCCTGGGTTTGGTTATTAACTGAATCTGAGTGAACCAGTCAGGTTCTTCTACATTGTACCTGAGACCACAAATGCCCACAAGCTCAGGGTTGGGGGGTTCCAGTGGCTCCTTTATGGGCAGTCGCAGGCCAGCGAATGTCTTGCAAAGATCCCTGCAGAGGAAACCGTACCCTGGGGAAAAGGTCGGCCCAAGGCTTATAACCGTGCTGGTGCCAAGGCAAAACATTGCAAAGGGCCTCCAGTATCAGAGCCAGGAGATACCTTGCACACTCACAGTATTTGCGGGGTGCAAAAGAGCTCTGCCCACTTTCAGACATGCTCGGATCAGGCAGAGTATATGGGAGCAAGGCCCCTGCCCCTAGGCCAGCAGTTCTCAATGTGGGGTGATCCTCACCCCCACAATATCTGACAATGTCTGGAGACATTTCTGGTTGTTACTACGGGGATGGGGTGCTACCGGCATCTAGTGTGCAGAGTCTAGCAGGCTGGTAAGCACCCCACACAGCACAGGACAGCCTCCCTACACAGTCGTCCAGCCCGGGAGGCTGAGGTTGAGAGACTCCCTCTTACACCTGGGTAGGATGCTGCACTTAGCTTTGCTCCCCGTGGGAGGCAGGGTGATTTTTCACCCTGGTGTGGACTTAAAGGTGAAGCCCTCACATCAATGTCAAAAGTCCCTGGGCCAGCTGGAGCTAAGCCTCAGGGTAAGAAAGCAAGGCTGGCGGGGCAACCTTGTGTTCTAGTGAACCCTGCAGCTCAGCCCCAGGTGTACTCTACACCTGCTAAGCACCTTTTAACCTGTCAATGTCTTTTCACATGTTTGAAATTACCTGAACATATCACCAAGGTCGTATGCATCACCCATGTATGACTTTGCCCCATTTGCCAAATGGGGCAGACCAAGCAAGTGACACAGGAGCACGGCTGGTAAGGGGTCCCTAGGCCAGGAGGGGGGTCCCAGTGGACCCAGACCTCATCTAACCCACCTCAGCTCCAGCCGCAGCCTCTCACACCTCCAGACACATCTCCAGAGCATGGTTATCCTGCTGCTATGTTTTCTGGCCTGCCTTCCTCTCTTTCTTTCCAGACAGGGTCTTGCTCTGTCACCCAGACTGGAGTGCAGTGGCACAGTCATAGCTCACTACAGCCTCAAACTCCTGGGCTCCAGCGAGACTCCTTCCTCAGCCTCCTGAGTGGCTGGGAATACAGGCGTACGCACCATGCCCATCTAATTTTTAATATTTTTTGTAGGAACATGATCTCATTCTGTTACGCAGGCTAGTCTTGAACTCCTGGCCTGAAGCAGTCCTCCTGCCTTGGCCTCCCAAAGCACTGGATTACCTGCATGAGCCACCACGTCTGGTCTGGCCCTTCTTTCTTAATCAAAGCCATTGTCAAGGGCAAGGATCAGTCACAGAAAGATGAGGGGGAGAGGTGAGTCAGAGGCTCGGTTGCAGTTTCAGTCAACACCAAGAGCTGATCTGATCTGCACGTAGGAAAAGGATGCACACCAAAGGCCTGCAGAGCTAGAGATGCTCAGCCTTAGGCATCTCCAAGACATAGGAGTGCTGAGGCCCGAACACAGAGTGAAGAGCCTTCTTTACAAGCCTGGTAAAAGCAGCATTTTCCCCTAATTAGCTCTGAAGAGCAGGTGGTGCTCCTCCCCAGTCCCCATCCCTCACCTGGCAGAGAATCAATGGACAATTTACCCAGTGCCTCATCCAGCACCAGGCGCAGGGCACTCGTGACAAAAGCACTTCCATTCCAGCCTCCTCAGCATCCCGCGGTGCCTTTGTCTTCCTCCTTATCCCCACCCCGGGAGCTTCCGTTTGTCTGTGAGGCCAGGGGCTGGCAGATGGCCGAGGTGACCACTGGTTCCCCAGGACACCCTCTCCGGAGTCTGAGTCTATGAGGGGCCTAATGTCCTCAGACACACTGATGAATGGGATACATAACTGTCTTTAACAAGCAGAAAAAAAACAATACCACTTTGGTCATTTAACTGATTTAGACAAATCAACAGCCTGGATACCATTAAAGTAAACTCAATTTGCTCACCAGTGAGAGGGGGAAATTGGAATTCTAGTATCCATTTGCTAGTGCATAGAGCTCTTGCCTTTGAACTGAAGCCAAGACAATAAATACGGGGTCCCAATATGATTGACTAAGTTTGGCAGAGTTGCCTGTGATGGGCTTTTGAACACGCAAGCACAACAGAAACCTTGTGCACTGAACAAGGTTGTGGGTACTCCCTCCAGCGCAGCGAAGGTGGGTTGGACATTGGGAGGGGCTGGTGCAACTACAGGTACTCCCTAGAAACTGTCCTTACCAAATGTATGGGGCCACAGGAGGCAGGAAATAAGATTTTGGGAAGCTAGGGGCTCCCCACATCCCTCAAGTGAAGACCATTCGATGGGCTAAGAGTCAAAGGTACACATTCGGTCTTCTCCAAAAACCAGCTGGAACCAGCAACCCAGGCTGGTGCCAAGTTGGGAGAGACTGTAGGACTCTGGATCCTATTAGTCTGCAGATGCTCTCTGCGTTTGTTGTGACTCGTAATAAGTGCTTGTTCAAATCGATGCATCTCCTCTGCTTTATTAATGGGCATTAACTTCAGAGCTGAGAAATGAAGTTCTAAGGTGTGAGGATAGGTTCCTTTAGGACAGCAGTTCTCAGGGGATGACTTTCTTCCCGGAGAGATTTAGCACCGGCTGGTGACAGTTTGGATTGTCATAACTAAGTAGTACAGCAGGCACTGACATCTAGAATTTAGAAGCCAGGGATGCCATCAAACACCCTGCTATGCACAGGACAGCCCCACGACAAAAACAATCCGGGCCCAAATGTCAATAGTGCTGACATTGACAGCAGTGTTCTGGGAAACGCTGAAATCGACCTGCTTTATGCAGAGGGTCATCAAGAATCGGCACTGCCCATCGGGTCTTCCCGAAGCCAGCAGCTTCCTTAGGGAACATCAGGGTTTTCTCAAGAAGCACAGAGTGAGCTCTCCTTTCCCAGGTTTTTTTTAAAGCCTGGGTGTTTTGGTTTGTTATGGCTCCTATAACAAAATAGCACAAACTGGATGGCTTTAAACCATGGAAGTGTATTGCATCACAGTTCTGTAAGTCAGAAGGTTGAGATCCAGAGGGACAAAGCCAGGCACCCTCTGAAGGCACCAGGGAAAGGTCTGTTCCAGGCCTCTGTCCTGCTTCTGATGGTTACTTGGCATGTGGCAGCCTCCCTCCATCCTTCACATGGCATCTTTCCTGTGTGTGTGTGTCTGTGTCTACATTTTTCCTTTTAATAAGGACACCAGTCATGTGGGATTGCGGCCCACCTTTCTCCAGTAGGACCTCATCTTAATGAATTGCATCTGCAATGGGCCTATTTCCAGATATAGTCACGTTCTGAGCTGCTGGGGCTTAGGACTGCAGCACATACGTTTGGTCAGGGGGGTTGACACAATTCAACCCATGACACTGGGGAATCAGAGATGCCATCGTTTGTATCGGAACCTGCCCCACTTTCCTTTGTTCTGTATCTATCCTGAGAAAACATGAAGGGCCTCAGGCAGCGAGGGGTAGGGGATGCCCAGAAAGGAGGTTCAAGTTCCTTCTCCTCCTCCAACTGAAGCTAGTGGGGCTCATCCAGGAAACAATGGGGATGGTGGTGGCCTCACCTTTTAAAACCAAGGCAGCTGGGTTTCTAGTTGGAGGTTCAGCTGGGCTTCAAAAGGAGAAGCAGCTTCCTCTTAAAGTGACTGTCCCCAGAATCGTGTTTTTGTTTTGGTTTCAGGTTGCCACATAAAGGTGAAGCAGCTGCCACGGTCATATGCTGTCATAAAACTTAGAAAAAAAGGAGAGCGAGGGAAGCGGAATACGTAACTCCTTGCACAGAGAACAGCTGCAAATGCAGAGCTTTGCCTCTTTTTTTTTTTTCCTTCTTTATTTGCATCTGCGATTTCTTATTTCTGTTTCACTTCTTCCCTGAATTTCCGAGCTTCCTCTCTGGCTCTGGCACACTTCATCTGGCAGCATGGAGAGTGCCCCCCCGTTAGGATCTGCTGCACTGCAGGAGGGAAGGAGGCCTCCATTGCTGGAGAGACATTTGGCCACTTGCCTGTGACCCGGTGGGCTCTTTCCAGTATTTCTTCTCCCGCTCACCTTTAGCAAAATGGTCTGGGTTTGCAAAGGAACCCTGTTATCTGTCTAGACTCTGTTCTCTATGTGCTCTTTTCTCCAAAGCCCTCCCCATGTTTTCTAACTCTTCAGCCTTGAACTTGGCAGAAGTGATGCAGCAAAATCTCGACCCCCCGAGGCTGTGGTTCTCCAGACTGGCAGCCTTCCTAGGAGTGAGGCTGTAGGCACTAAAGCAGGAGGCAGGGTGGGATGGAGAGGAGTCAGCCTTAGCAGCGGGTCAGAGTCTGTGGCTGTCCTGCTCTGGTGCCTGCAGCTCCACCCACAGACAGGTCCAGAAGGCTGTAGGTCCCCAGAGTGTCCTTGCTGCTGGAGATGGCTGGCTCAGTTCACTTGTTCTCTTTGGAACTCTTTGGAACGTGTAGACCTCCTGCTGATAGTTTTATAGACAATCACCCACAGTGTGGCTGTTGAGAGCAACTCTATGCAAACCATTGCTTCTGCAAAGCTACAAAATAATGAGCTTTTGCTAATGACACTGAATGAGCTGTGGACACAGACCAGACCTTCCTGGGACCACATACCACCTCCTATTGAAGGATCCCATTAACACCAGCAGGCCTCGTGGGGCCTGTCGTCACCAAAGGCAGCTGAGTGAGGAGAGCCTCCCCAGGCTTGAGAATACTTGGCCTTGATTTTGTTAAAGCTGCACATCGAGACAGTTCCGCCTGAGACCTGGATTATCTCATATCCTCTCCAATTCAGCAAGGGACCTCCCGTTATGCTGGATTGCTTTGGATCATGGAGGAAAAACAATAATGAAGCCGTATTTTAGGCATCTGGCTGAGCTTTGTTCTTCCTTTGAGAAAGGAAGCCATACCACAATCGCCCCAAAGATGAGGCAGATTTCCTGAACTATTTCCTTCTAATTTCCTGAACCAGAACCTTGCTGGCTTGGACACTGTGGCCCGTGGCTGAGTAATGGTTGGGGAGTGAGTGTCTCAGTCCAAGACCTCATATATGATAACATTATGCAGGAAAATAATGAGAACCATTCAAAGATGTTGCTGACTTTGGGATTGGGTTACCACCTAAATCAAACTGACAGTGGGCAGGGGGCTTGTAGAATGAAATTAAGGAGGAAGCTGTATTTCAACTGGGAAATGCTGGGTGCTCTCCAGGAGAGCGAGGCTCCTGTAAATAAAATACAATCCTGAGCTCCCGTTCCATCCTCTGTGATTTATTGGAATCGAAGAGGGTTGTTTGAATGATTCTGAATGTTATTTTCAAAAGCAAATGAACATCTCATTCTGGAATCAATGACACAGGAAACTGTCTTTGGAGGATCTAGTACTGGGAGAGACAGGAAGCGATGCTGGGTTCTGTATGATGTCTTCTATATTTAAGCCCCAGTTCAAGGCAGGCTGGAGGGACATGTGGAGGAGGGAGGCCCTCAGGTCTTGGTGGGGTGAGAGTGAAACCTAGGGCTTTTCTTCTGAGTGTTAATGGGCATTAGACTTGTCTCCTGTGGTCAGTGTGTGGCGGAAATGTGGCCAGAGACTGAGGAGCAAGGGTGAGACACCCAGAGAAATGTGGGAGACACTAGCCAACTCAATCCCTGGCCTTCCCCAAGTGGGTCCCAGGCCATACTCAATGTTGATCACCTCTTCCCCTCCTCTTACTGCCTGTCCAATCCCAGGTGGCAGAACCTCCACTGTACAAATCAGAATCTTCCACTAGTTCTACTAAAAAGGAGGTAAAAGATGATGTTGTTTCAGTTTGATATGGTTTGGCTCTGGGTCCCCACCCAAATCTCACCTTGAATTATAATCCACATGTGTTATGAGAGGGACCCAGCGGGAAGTAATTGAATCATAGGGGCTGGTTTTGCCCATGCTGTTCTTGTGATAGTGAATAAGTCTATCGAGATCTGATGGTTTTATAGAGGGAAGTTCCCATGCACACACTCTCTCTTGCCTGCTGCCATGTAAGATGTGCCTTTCACCTTCCGACATGATTGTGAGGCCTCCCCAGCCAAGTGGAACTGTGAGTCCATTAAACCTCTTTTTCCTTATAAATTACCCAGTCTCCAGTATGTCTTCATTAGTAGTGTGAGACAGACTAACACACAGTCCTATCTATTGCGGGCTCTTTCTGACTGGTACGGTCAAGTTTCTGGCAACATCTTCAAGGGCATTGCTCCCATAGTGACAACATCTTCCAGTAGTTCTCTGCAAAATTTTATCACCTTTAAGGACTGGGCTGGGAGACATTCATGCATCAACCATTGATCACTCATCTTGCATAGTCTTTAAGCCCTGAGCCCACCCTGGCGCCTTCCACACAGAATCTTTGGAGAAGTGGCTGAGAGATACTTCCTCCAACCCAATTCCCAAGATCATATTCAACTTGCCTGGACATAAATACTGATTAGCAACATAACTAGGTTGAACTCACATGTGATGAAAACTGGTAGTGCGGCTCCTCTTCTGCAGGAAGGCTCAGAATACCTGTGCCTTCCTAAGATGCGCAACACAGGTTTTTCACCCGTGCAGGGCCATTGGGAGGGGCAGGAGAAAGATGAGGGCTGGTCTTCTCCATGGACCATTTGTATCCAAAACCCGGGGGATGGTGTGTCTCCTCTTTTCCTCACCCTCTTCCCACATACCACCCTTTTTCTACTTTCTCTCCTCCCTTCTCCCTCTCCCCCACCTACCGAATGTCAACTTCTCTGGTTTGAATGGGGCCTGCCTTTTAGAGCTTAAGGAGGAGAGCTTCAACACCCCCTTGAGTGGAACCTTTCTCCTTCCCTTCTGGGCTTTGCTAAGAAAACGAAAACTACCCTGTTGGAGGAGCTGCTGGAGGTGAGGCGGGGGAGAGTGAACGCCTCGAAGCCAGAGATCCTGCAGCTTTGCAGGGAGACATGAGTTTTCTCCTGCTCCATGGCAGCATCACAGGAGGGTTCGAGCCCTTCCAGACTGCAGACCTAGCACCAAGCACACAGCTTGCATTGCCTTATTTATTCCTCATGACCATGCTATGAAGCAGGCATTAGTGTCATCCAGCTCTACGAATGAAGAACCTGAGTCAGAGAGAGGTTGAGGAACTTGCCCTGGGTCACACAGCCTGACTTCGGCCAAAATAGTCGAACCTCAGTGCCCACACGCTTCCCCTCCCTGCTAAACTACCAGTCAAAGACCACACTAAACGACAGACGCTGATGGGGGCTGAGTGGCTTCTGGCCTAGCCCTCTAGAAGAGGGTCTTCTCCCAGCAGCATTCTTTGAGAACTTGCAAGTTCTGGGAAGAAGTATCATCGGGAGAGGGAGGGAAACAGAGTCACATACATAAACAATGAAAGACAGCATGTGATTCGTACGTGTAAAAGTTACAGAGGAGAGGGCCTGGGAGCCCTGAGAGGGGATGGAGCCTACAGGCCAAGTGACCAGGAGCCCCATGGGAGGGGAGGATGCTGCACCTTCCCTATTATGTTTGCCTCCCTAGGACACACAGTGCAGGGATTCTACCGGTGCAGTTGATGCCGCTCCAGGATGGTCCTCAGGCACCAGACTTGTCCATGAAGTCCAGAGAAGAGGCACAGCCTCCATGGTGGAGGTTGGGCCCCTGAACAGGCTGCTCATTGGGCTTCTCAAGCCACTGTGTCTGCCCCTTGCATCCAGACAAGGCTTCATTTGATTCCCCCACCTCCCATCTTCCACCCTCCTTGTCGCCTTAGCTGTGTGAGATGCCCCAAGACCTGTTTGGCCCTTACACACGTGCCTGTCTGCAAGGTCAGGCTGTGAGATGCAGCTGCAGGCTGTGGGCAGACAGTGCATGGCCCATGCCTGTGGTTCACCCTGCACATTGTTCCTGGAAGCTCCCTCTGTAAAACATAGGGCTTAGCTTCCCCAGAGACTGCCACACTATGCCAGGTCATTTAAACTGAGTGACACACTTTGAGAGAAGGAAAGAAAGAAGGAGCTGTGTGGATAAATTCTTCTCTTTCCTTTCCCTAATGGATTGCTCCAAAGAGGGCATTGCTAGGTGGTTTCTCTGGAGAATTCCAGCCTGACCAAGTAAAGGTCATTGGGAGGCTGTGGCCAGCACAATAACTCAGTACCACCTTGCATTTGTTTTCCTCCACGCCTACTCTCTTCCTTTCCTCCAAACGGTTTCACTCCCAGAATTACACTCCCTGCAATAAAGCATTAACACGTAAGTCCTGCAGGGCCTCATATTCAGGGTAGGATGGGAAGGTATCCAGGGAAATTGTAGATGGTAGCAATGTTGGGAAACGAAGGAGACCAGTCTGCCACAGAAGCTTGTCCAGGTACAATTTCCAGCAGGTTGTTGGGGTGGGTCAAGGCTGTGAATGGAAGGCTTTGATGCTGAGCTCAGACACTTTGACTTCATTCTGTAGACCAGTGGGGAACACACTGGGTCACCTGGACAAGAGGCTCACTTTCAGATTAAATGGGTCTCATGTTAGAGGGTGTCCCAGGTGGCTCAGATGTGCCCCACTTGGGCAGAATCACATCTTCAGGAGTAGAGGAGCCCTTTGTGCTTTTGAGCAAAGAAGTGCTGTGAACAGGACTGAATTTGAAAAAAGAGATACAGGCAGGGGGTTGAGTGGGAAGCTAAACTAGAGCCAGCAGTCCAGAGAGGAGCCTTGAGAACAGGCAGCCAGACCAACGGGCCACTTGAGGAAGACCCGTGGCCGAGGGGGCAGGCCTGCAGGAGGGGCAAAACACAGAGCTGTTTCCATGGCCAACTGGGGTACTCGCCAGGAAGCCAGATGTCTGTGCTGGAAAATGTCCACACACAGCTGCTCCGAACCCAAGCCAGGGCCTGGCAGTGATGCGTACAAGTAACAAAGACAGTGGGGCTGGGCAGGGGCAGAAGGTCTTTTGGTGTGATCTGGGGAGGAAACGGACACCTGGATCCTGGCCAGGTCATGAGAGTCCCATTACCCCAAACTCTCCTCCAGGGTGCCCTCTTGCCCACCACCCACTGGACTCGATACAACAGTTGTTTCTGTCTCAAGCCGGCAGGAAGGTAGCTAGATGGGAGGAAGACGCATGTGCTACTGAGTGAGGACAGAGGAGCAAGAGCAGAACGTGGGAGCTTCCAAGTCCCGAAGAAGCCAACGAGGACCACCCAAGCATGAAGATGCCATCACTGGGGAGGCCAGCTCTCCACACGTGTCAGGGATCCCCCATCAGAAATGGCTCTGAACCCTCCCCTGTCTCTGTCTCTCTCACATTGCTATGGTTTGAATGCTATTGTCCTCTCCAAAAAGTTATGTTGAAACTGAATCCCCAATGCAACACTGTTGGGAGATACGGCCTTTTGGGAGGGTTTGGGCCATAGGGAATCTTCCCTCGTGAATGGATTAATGCTGCTCTAAAAAGGGCTTACAGAGTGGGTGGGGAATTCACTCTTCTTGCTCTTCTGCTATGTGAGGGCACAATACTCATCCCCACTTTCCCTCCCACTGACCATGAGGGGACACAGCAAGAAGACCTTCACCAAGTACCAGATGCTGGTGCCTTGATCTTGGACTTCCCCGCCTCCAGAACTGTGAGAAATAAATTTTCTGTTTTTTATAAATTACCTAGCCTATGGTATTTTGTTGTAGCAACACAAATGGACTAACACACATGCTGTTCTGATGAAGCCTCAGTAACCTGCACCCAGTCTGTCTACACCACGTCCTTATTGTGATTCTCTCCTCTTCTTCCCACTGCCATCGCAAATATGACCTTTAATATTTTCCGCACAAACTTCCAGTGGCTCCCTATTGGTCTAAATGCCTTAACAGAACTCTAAACTCATTCATCTTCTGTCTTTGTGACAGTCCTGAGGAAAAGCTGGGGTTCATTTCATCCACTCACCCAGGAAATAGACACCATTGAAATCACTTTTTTTGCCAAAAAAGAGCAGTCCCCCAGAAACTGACAAATGTTGGGGATGGGAGGGTATTTTATTCCATCAAAGATAAAGCCAATTATTTTAAGAGTATTTCCATTTTCTCCTTCATGGGGGATTCTCACTTCTGTCTTATCCAGGCTTTCTAGGTCTACTTTAGTTATGGTCAGGCAGCAGTTTTCTCCCAAAGCTATTCTCTGGGTGTCTTCTCTCATCTGTACATAGTTTTGGGAACTGACCAAGGTGAAACCCACCACCAGAAGGGGGTTTCTTTATTTCCCTTTTATTAAAGTTTGGCTCTGGCTGGTGACAGGTATAAGAATATCAAACATCACAGAAAGCACACACACTAGCCCATGGAGGCATTTTGAGGCCCTTTGCTGGACACCCGTGAGGGGCAGCCTATCTGTCTTCTGCTCTGCCCTTTCCCACTGTGTTCTGGAAGCGTAGGCAAGCATTCCACAGTATCCTGCCTGCAGCTGGGGATGCTGGGCTGAGCACACAAGGAGCTAGAAGGAGAGTGCCCAGGCACTCTGTTTGATTGCATTGATGGAACCAAGAACATACAGTGTATACATCACTCTATTTCTTCATCCAGGTATTCATTTATTCAAAAAAAATATATATTTTTTTAAATTGAGATGGAGTCTTGCTTTGTTGCTCAGGCTGGAGTGCAGTCGTGCGAGCTCGACTCACTGTAAGCTCTGCCTCCCAGGTTGACGCCATTCTCCTGCCTCAGCCTCCTGAGTAGCTGGGACTACAGGCACTTGCCAGCATCTCAACTTTACAATCTCAACTTCCAAAACTATGGTGGGGAAATGGCCAAATCAGGATCATATCTTTTATGGATGTAGCCCTTCTGTTAGCATCTGATAAATCCTCTGTTCACTCTGTTCACTCCTGAGATAAAGTGGGAGGGCCATTACTCTTGCTTTCGAACCCCAAGTAAGATAACCCACACAGGCTGGGACATCAGAGAAAAGCCAAAACATTAAGACTATAGAGCCTGGCTATTTTTCTGCCCATGAGAAGTTGCTTCCTTTTCTCAAAAGACATCAGATTGAATGGGGTCTTCCCCACCTTTCCAGCCTTTTTAGCCCCCTTCCTCACCCATCTTACCCTTTAATCCAGGGACTAAAGCAATTGTCCCCAATATAACTTATTTTTCAGGGCCCATGCTTGAGTTGTTTGCACAGCATACATTATCCTCCCAGGAAAGGTATTTCATACTCTCCAGGATACAATTCATCTGACACTTTTCCTTCTTCCAGAACACTCCTATCGATAACTTGGGTTTACTCAATCCCTGCCCAATCCTCCCACAATATTTGGCTATGCCCATCACACAGCGCCCATTGCTGTAACAGCAGTATTGGTGATAGTGGAGCAGCAACAACAGTACCATCTCCTGAGAATTTACCCTGCACACACCTAATGTACAGTCTGTCCTAATGTCCGCCTAAAGGGACAGTGCAAGATGTGAGTGGTCTGGTGTGGGATAAGCCACTCACAACTTTGTCGTTTAAAATAAAAACAGTCATTTTATTTTTTATGGCCAGCTTGTCTGAGAGTTGACTGGCTTCAGCTAGCTGGTTCTCCCTCAAGGTCTCTCCTATGGTTGCAGTGGATGGTGGCTGAGGCTGGAATCCTCTGACCACTCCCACACTCATGTGTGGCGCCTGGGCTGGGGAGACTCAAGGAGCTGGGGCTCCTTAGGCATCTCTCTCTATCTCTCCATGGTCCTCTTGTGAGCTTAAGTTTTCTCATCTCTAAAACAGTAATGAAAATATGAAGTATCTCAGGGGATTGTTGTAAAATTCAAGCGAGCAGGTAAACACTTGAAAATATCAGCTGATACAATGACAGCTGTTATCATTATCCGGAAGACTTGGATGATGCAGAAAATCTTCAGATACTTAAGAGCTATCATGGGCATAAAGAACAACACTTGTCTACACTCCTTCAGAGAGGACTGAGACCAGTGGATAGAAGTTATATGGAAGAAGATTCTGGTGCAATCTCTAACAATAAAATAGCTCCGAGATGGAACAGGATGCCATGACCCGAAATAAGTTCCCAGTTATTGAGTGGATTCAACACAGTCTGGCTGACTATTGCTTAGGGAGTGGCAAAGGGGGTGTCCACTCTAAATGGAGGATTAGCCCAAGTTACCTGTAGGTCTTTTCTAACTCTGACTTCCTATAAATCTCTGAATCTGTTTGATTGTATTGATGGAACCAAGAACATACAGTGTATACATCACTCTATTTCTTCATCCAGGTATTCATTTATTCAAAAAAAATATATATATATATATTTATATATTTTTTTTTTTTGAGACAAAGTCTTGCTCTGTTGCCCAGGCTGGAGTGCAGTCATGTGAGCTCAACTCACTGTAAGCTCCGCCTCCCGGGTTGACGCCATTCTCCTGCCTCAGCCTCCTGAGTAGCTGGGACTACAGGCACCTGCCACCATGCCTGGCTAATTTTTTTGTATTTTTTAGTAGAGATGGGGTTTCACCATGTTAGCCAGGATGGTCTCGATCTCTTGACCTCATGATCCACCTGCCTCAGCCTCCCAAAATGTTGGGATTACAGGTATGAGCCACTGCACCCAGCCCAAAAAATATTTCTTGATCATCTTGTGATAATTCGTCTTGTGCCAGTTCCTGTGTTAGGCACTGTTGATAGGGTAGTAATTGTAGCAGCACCATGAATATATAAGCTACAGGAACCTCATCCTAAAATCTGGTGGAGGATACAATTTCAAAACTGCGCAATGAGAGAAATGGTCCACTGGGAAAGAAACTCAGGGGCCTCCCAACCACAACTGTGAAAAGGAGGAAAGGGAAGTATTTCTAAAAGAAGGTAGACAATTGATCCTTAAATAACTTGGGTTTGAACTGTGCAGGTGCATTTATACATAAATTTTCTTCCACTACTGTCACCTCTGAGATAGCAAGACTAACCTCTTCTCTTCCACCTCCATAGCCTACTCAATGTGAAGATGACAAGGATGAAGACTGTTAAGATGATCTGCTTTCACCTAATGAATAGTAAATATATTTTTTCTTCCATATGATTGTCTGAATAACATTTTCCTTTTTCTAGCTTATGTTATTGTAAAAACAGTTTGTAATACATATAACACGCAAAATAGTGTTAATTGATTGTTTACGTTATCAGTAAGACTTCTGGTCAAGAGTAGGTTACTAGCAGTTAAGTTCTTGGGGAGTCAAAAGTTATGCAGATTTTCAACTGTGTGTCTGGTGGGTCGCCCCTACCTCTTATGTTGTTCAAGGGTCAATAGTATTTAATTTGAGAACTGAAGGATAAGTAGAACTTATCCTCTCAACTGTGGTTGGGAGTGGGGACAAGAGGTTGGAAAGAAGAATGAGTCTAGAAGAGGGAATACTACATGGGATGATTCAGAGATGGGAAAAAGCATGGTGGAGGGGATAAATATTGTTCTTTATGCGCTCAGGGCACAGGATATTAAGTGGGCAAGGCATCTCTGAAGCACCCTGTTGATTATTCAGAGGTATTCTTGTGCCTTTGGTATACATGCTTTCATCCAGCTTCCCCCTACAGTTTCCATTTAGAAAAGTTATTATTGCATTGATGAGGCTTGTCCTAGTAAGGCTGCAATGGAAATGGAGAGAAGGGAGTAGATTTAAAAGATCTTCAAGGAAAAATTGGCATGCCTTGAAACGGGAATTGATTAAAAATAGGAGATGAGCAATTAAGTGAATATTTAAAGATGACCAAGATTTTCAGCTTGACAGACACAGGGGAGCTGGAAAGAAGAGCTGATGAGAAATGAAAGATAAGGAATTCACTTTAGAAAATGGTGACTCAGAGATAATGGCAGGGCAGGAAATGTCCTCTAGGTAATTACAGATGAGAAGCCAGACACTGAGTGACAGACTGGTCTGATTTACTGACTCTAGAGTGGGTAGGAAGATAGAGCTATGTTTCCATCATGCCAGATAGAATCAGATTTTACTCCCATCATAAACAACTAGAAAGCTGGATTTTAAAAACTATGAAACACTGGACAACTGGCAGGATAAGACTGTTGTCCCTAAGAAAAGGGAAACAAGTAAGGCAAATCCTTTCTCCCTGGCCATATTTTTCATACTGTGGCATAGAGAAGGGGAACCTAAGTAGACAACAGCAGCCTCAATGAGGCGAAGAGACAGAGTCAGGAGTTTGGGAAAAATGAGACTGGAAGTTCTAGGGTTAGATGCTGAAGAAAAGAGAATCATGTTGACATAAAGAGCTTCAGAAATTTGCATAGAGATTCTCAGGAGTCAACTGCCAAATGCTGAGCAAGAAACACATAGTGTACAGCTCTACAAGACTTTGAAAGAACTACCAAGGAACTTGAGAATGAATAATTCCTAGAATCCTGAGTTCTGGTCAGCCAGAATAGAGACACTTTGTTTAACACTTGTGCCACTCAAGGGAGACCACAGAGTTATGCCTTATTAATAGGGCTATAGATTAAAGGCTACTATAGACTTATATTAAAAGATGTTAAAAGTAGATCTCAGAGACTGGGCACAGTGGCTCACACCTATAATCCCAGCACTTTGGGAGGCCAAGGTGGGTTGATCACTTGAGCTCAGGAGTTCGAGTCTAGCCTGGGCAACATAGTGGGGCCTTGTCTTTACAAAAAATACAAAAATTAGCTCAGTGTGATAGCATGAGCCTATAGTCTCAGCTACTTGGGAGGCTGAAGTGGAAGAATCACTTGAGCCCAGGAGGTTGAGGCTGCACTAAGCTGTGTTCATGCCACTGCACTCCAACCTGTGCAACAGAGCAAGACACTGTCTCAAAAAGGAAAACAAAATGAAACAAAAAAAACCGAGATGTCAAAAGGATCCATAAGTAACCTAACTTTGGCCAGGGCAAAACTCAATGTACTCTGAAGGATAAAAAAATGCAGACACTTAAAAATGTAATCATCAAAATGCCTACCATTAAATCAAAAATTAGTAGACATGAGAGGAAGAAAGATAATTTGACCAACTATGCAAAAAAAACCTTATTAAACAGAAGCAGACCCAGAAACCACAAAGATGATAGAATTAATTGACATGGTCTTTAAAACAGTAACTATAGACATGCTCAAGTATTTAAAGAAAAATACCAAAATAATGAGAAAAATAGAAGATATTAAAAAGCACCCAGTGGAATTTCTAGACCTTAAAATATAAAGTGTCTGAAATGAAAAATTCCCTAGATCAACTTAACAGCAGAGTCAATGAGTAAAAAGAAAAGATTGCTGAATTTGAAGATACTTAAGTATAAATTACCCATTTGAGACATAGAAAAAGACTAAAAAAAAAAACAGGACAAAGCCTTAGTGATCTGTAGGGCAAAATCGAGAAATCAAGCAGTGTCACATATGTGTAACTGGAAGCCCAGAAAGAGAGGATGGAAAGGGATCAGAGAAATATTTGAATGAATAATGGTTGAAAACTTTTTCAATTTGATGAAAATATAACCCAAAGATCTAAGAAGCCAAATAGATCCATCAGGAGCCTAATTCATCAGGATTAACATAAAGAAAACCACACAAAGACACATTATCACCAAATTGCTAAAAAAAAAAATAGGGATAAAGTGAAAATCTTTAAAATATTCAGGGTAAGAAGACACCTTTCATATAGGGCAACAGAGATAATACTTATTATAGACAGCTCATTGAAAACAATTCAAGACAGAAGTCAAGGAAATTAAATCTCTGAAATTCTGAATTTAAATAAAAGAAAAACGTTAAACCTGAAATTCTATACTCAGAAAAAATATTCTTCAAAATAAAGGGTCAATAAAAACTTTCAGAGACAACAGAAGCTGAAAAAATTCATGATCTGCAGACCTGCACAAAGAAATACTGGAACTTTTGTGGTTGAAAGAAAATGACACCAAAAGGAAACTCATATTTTCTCAAAACAATGAAAAACATAAATGGTAAATATGGGGGTGATGTGATTTTGATCTGTGTCCCCACCCAAATGTCATGTTCAATTGTAATCCCCAATGTTGGAGGTAGGGCCTAGTGGGAAGTGATTGGATTGCGGGCAGGGTTCTCATGAATGGTTTAGCACCATCCCCACTTGGTACTGTATAGTAAGTGAGTTCTCACAAGATCTGGTTGTTTAAAAGTGTGTGGCACCTCCCCTCCTGCCCCCGCCCCCGCTCCCCTCACTCCTGCTCTACCCATGTAAAATGAGTCTGCTTCCCCTTTGCTTTCTGCCATAATCGTAAGTTTCCTGAGGCCACCCCAGGAGCCAAGAATCGTGCTTCCTGTACAGCCTGCAGAACTGTGAACCAATTTAAACCTATTTTCTTTGTAAATTACCCAGTCTCAGGTATTTCTTTACAGCAGTGTGAGAACAGTGAGTAATACAGTGAGTAAGTATAAAATATTTTTATTGTGACTTTTAAAAGATAACTTACTGTTTAAAGCAAAAAAACATAGTTTTCTGCAGAGACTAAAGAAATATTGAAGTAAAATATATGACAATACTAACACAAAGAATGGTAGGGAGAAATAAAATTTCATTTTTTTAAAGTTTTCATGTTACACATGAAATGGTATGATATTAGGATGAATTCAGACAAGGGTTAGTTGAAACGTGTATGGTAAGCCCTACATAAATAACTAAAAAATTAAAATAGAGGTATAGCTGAGATGGAAATAAAATGGAATACTAAAAGATACTCAGTTAATCCAAAGTATGGCAGAAAAAGATGGAAAATAAAAATTTAAAACACAGTTTCTAGTTCAGCCTAACAAAAGTAAAAAGCTGAATAGATGGAAAATATCAGCAACTCTTCTTAGATCCATAAAAGAAGTAACATCACAAGCAAACCATTGCCCTCAAAATTGGAGAGACAGATGGTAGATACAGAAAATCACAACACATGAGAGCACAAACCTCTGCAGAAAGTAGGGCCAAGGTAGAATAACTGATTAACCACTGAGACCTCATGGTGGACAAGTATGAAAGATAAAAAAAAAAAAAATCTTAGGTTTTCACTGGGTACCCCAAACTTTTTTGAATTTCAGCTCCTGTAAAGAAGGTCTTAGCTAAGGCAATAAGGCAAGAAAAGAAAAGTACACGGATTGGGAAGGGAAGGAGTAAATAAAACTATCTTTGTTCACAGATAATGTGTTTATCCACATAGGAAATCCAAAAGAATTGACACACACACACACACAAACACTGTTGGAAATAATAAGTGATTATAGCCAGGTTATAGAATGTAAGATTAACATACAAAATTTAATCATTTTCCTATATACCAGCAATGAACACCTGCAATTTGAAATTAAAAGTAAAATAAATTGCATTGGCACCCCCCAAAATAAATACTTAGATAGAAACCTAACAAATTATGTACAAAATCTATATGAAGAAAATGACAGAACTCTGAAAAAATAAATTGAATAACCTAAATAATGGAGAACTAGTCCATGTTCATGGATAGAAAGACTCAATATCATCAAGATGTCAGTTCTCCCCAACTTGATCTATACATTCAATGCGATTCTGATCAAAATTCTAGGAAGTTATTTTGAGGATATTGACAAACTGATTCTAAAGTCTATATGGAAAGGCAAAAGGCCACAAAGGGCCTCCACGTTACTGAAGAAGAACAAAATTGAGAGAATGACATCACCCAACTTCAAGACTTACTATAAAACTGCAATAATCAAGACAATGTGGTATTGGTGAAAGAACTGACAAAAAGATCAATGGAACACCCAGAGAGCACAGAAGTAGACTCAGATAAATATAGTCAGTTGATCTTTATCACAGGCACAAAAGAAAATACAGTGGAGAAAAGATAACCTTTTTAACAAATGATGCTGGAACAACTGGACATTCATAGGCAAGATATAAATCTAGACACAGACTTTACACATTTACAAAGATTAACTCAAAATGTAGGATGCAAAACTAAATTCCTAGAAAACAACATAGAAGAAAATCTATATGACCTAGAGTTTGGTAATGATTTTTTAGATACAATACCACAGGCATGATACATAAATGAAAGAACTCATAACCTGGATCTCCACCAAAATTAAAAATTTCTGCTCTGTGAAAGACACTGTCAAGAGAATAAAAAGATAAGCCGCAAACTGGGTGAAAATATTTGCAAAAGACACATCTGATAAAGGACTGTGATTCAAAATATACAAAGAACTCTTGAAACTCAACAATAAGAAAATAAACAACTCAATTTAAAAATGGGCCAAAGGCTTTAGCAAACACCTCACCAATGAAGATATACAGATGGCAAATAGAATATGAACATATTATCCACATTGTAAGTCATTAGGGAATGTAAACTAAAACAGTGAGATACCATTACACATCTATGAGAATGTCCGAAATCCAGAACACTGACAACAGCAGATGCTGATGAGGATGTGAAGCAACAGACACTCCCATTGACTGTTGTGACAATGTAAAATAGCACAGTAACATTGAAAGACAGTTTCATGGCTTCATGCTGAACGCATTCTTAACAGAGTCAGTAATTGTGCTCCTTGGTATTGACCCAAAGAAGTTGAAAGCTTATATTCACACAAAAACCTGGAAACAGACATTTGTAGCAGCTGTATTCATAATTGCCATAACTTGGAAGCAAGCAAAATAATCTTCTAGTAGGCTAATGTGTAAATACTCTGTAGTACATTCAGACAATGGAATATTATTAGCACTAGAAAGAAATGAGCTATCAAGCCACAAAAAGACATAGATGAATTTTAAATACATATTACTAAGGGAAGGAAGCCAATACAAAAAGGCTACATACATATTATATAATTCCAACTACGTGACATTCCAAAAGGCAAAACTATGGAGACAGTACCATTATCAGTGGTTTCTAGGGGTTGAGGGGAGAAAGAGAGAGATAGGCAAAGGATTTAGGGGGCAGTGAAACTATTCTGTATATATTGCAATGGTAGATACCTATCATTATAAGTGTATCCAAATTCATATAATGTACCCTACCAAAAATCAACCCCATGTAAACTATGGACATTGTGTGATAATGATATTTCAATGTAGGTTCATCCGTTCTAACAAACGTACCATTCTGGTGGATGATATTGATAATGGGGGAAGCTATGCATGTGTGGGGGCAGAGGCTATTTGGGAAATCTCTGTACTTTCTGCTCAGTTTTTCTGTAAACCTAAAAGTGCTCCAAAAATAAAGTCTGTTTCTTTAAAACAGAAAGAATGACACATATGGAAAACAAACCGAAGGATAATACACTTAAACTTAACCATGTTGGTAATTACATTAAATGTAAATAGTTGTGATATTCTATTTAAACGCAGAGATCATAGAACAGAAAAAAAAAAAGAAAAAACTAGTGGTCTGCTGCTAAATGTTCAACAACCAGCTCCCCAGAGGAATAAATGTCCTAATTTGTGTCAATTGTGGGTTTTGGGGACTTCCACTATGATCAATGTCAAGGTACAAGGTGACATCTACCATCTTGCAAAATTCCTGAAGATGTAACAATTAGCTCTTGTGAGTCAGTATGTGCTGGCCCCAGCACATCACTGTTAAAAACCCATCTATATACTGTTTACAAGAAATACACCATAAATATAAAGACACTGATAAGTTGCAACTGTAAAAAATGGTAAAAGATGTACAATGTTACTAAGAAGCATAAGAAAATTTGAGTGGTTACATTAATTTCTGACACAGAAAATTTTGATAAAAAGGGTATTTTATGCTAATAAAGGGATCTACTTATCCAGAAGACATTATGGTTCTAAATATTTATGCAACTAATGACAGAACTTCAAAAGACACTAAAGAAAAACTGACAGAACTGAAAGATAGATATACTTGAAATTATAGTTTCAACACTCCTTAGTATTGATAGGACAATTTGACAGGAAATCAGGGAGGATACAGAAGATTTGAACAACACTCTCAATAGCTTTGACCTTTTTGACACTTTTCAAAAATTACATCAAACAACAAAATAATATGTATACTTATCAAGTGCACATGCAACATTCACCAATATAAACCATGTATTGGGCCATAAAACAAGTTTCAATAAGTTTAAAATATTTTAAATCATACAGAGTATGTACTCTGATTTTGATTTTATTCAAAATGAAAAACCATAACATGTTTGCATTGTATCTAAACATTTAGAAATTAACACTCTCAAAAATTAGAAGAGACATTAGAAAATATTTTAAGCAGACTACAATGAAAACACAAAGAGGAATCACAAAGGAGAATTAGAACACATTTGGAACTGAATGAGGATAAAAATACAGCATATGAAAATTTGAGTGATGCAGCTAAAATAGTGCTTAGAGGAAAAGTTATAACTTTGAATATTTATATTATAAAATAATCAAGTTCTAAGAACAATGATCTAATTTTTCACTTTAATAATTTAGAAAAAAAATTAACCCAAAAGTAATATAAAAATAATAAAAACAAGAGTGAAAATCAAGAAAAACTATTAATAAACAATGCAAATCAATGAAACAAAAATGAGTTCTTTGAAAATATTTATAGAAACCATCAACTCTAGCTAAACAAATCATGAATAAAAACAGATAAAATAACATATCAGAATAAAGATGGGACACAGATACTCCAAACATGAAAAAGGCAATAAGGGGGTATTAGGGACAACTTTAGGCCAATAAGATGAACAATGTAGATGAAATGACAAATTCCTTAACAGATACAAGTGACCAAAATTGATACGATAAGAAAAAATTTGGATAGCTCTATACCTATTAAGTCAATTCACAACTAAAAACCTTCTACAGTGAAAAGGCCAGGTCCAGATGGTTTCACACTGGTAAATAATAATAATGCCAGTTCTGAAGAACTAATACTAATTCCATACCTTTTTCACAAAATAAAATAATATATACTTCCCCCCTCATTTATGTGTTGGGGCCAAATGAGACTTTACCAAGGAAAACACACACACACACACACACACACACACACACACACACACACCCTGTAGACCAATATCCCTCATTAACATAGATGCACAAATCTTTAATACAAACTTACTATACCAAATTCAGGTATACATAAAAAGGGTATACCAACTGGGTTTATTCAGGGATGAGGTAGGTCTAATATTTCAATCAATTAATATATTTCATCATATTAATAGAAAAAAGCCCATAAGATCATTTCAGAAGCATTTGGCAAAATTCAACACCTATCATGTTGAAAACTCTTACCAACGTAGAAGTCAGATGAAACATTATGAATTGATTAAGGGCATTCAAAGCATGAACAAAAGCGTATTGCTAAAATCACACTGAATGATGAAAACCTGACCGTTTATAGAAACATAACAAGGAGATGCCTATTCTCATTATTTCTATTTGCTATGTTATTGGATATCCTAGCCAGTGTAACAATACAAAGAAAATATATGAAAGGCATACAAATTGAACAGGAAGCAGTAATATTGTCTTTATTCACAGATTTTCTACCATGAATGTAGAAAATGCTAAGGAATGTCTAAAAACATTACTAGAATAAATAACTAAATTCAACAAGTTCTCTGTAAACAAAATCAAAATATAAAAATCAAATTTATCTCCATATAATGGCAGCAAAGAATGAAAAATGAGACATAAAACAGCATCATTTACAATAACATCAAAAAAGTGAAATATTTAAGGATATCTATTCAATGTAGCTGTATAATTATATAATGTATAACATACTATATCAGATATATAAAATATGTAAATATTTGGGGATATATGTTTACATACATATGTATATTAAGCATACACTAAAAAATTACTGAACATTGCTAAAAGAAATTAAAGATCTACATACATGGAGAGAAATATCTTGTTCAAAGATTAAAAGACTCAATATTAAGATGTTAATTCATCCCAAAATTGACCAAAAATTCAACATAACCCCACTTAAAAACCCAGCACATTAAAAAAAAAAAAAAAATAACAAACTGATTCTAAAATTTACTGGAAATGCAAAGAAAACCTAGAATGGACAAAATAATTTTTTGAAAATAGAATAGCAACAAAAGAGACTTACTGCTTCTTGATTTCAACATGAATTATAAAGCCACAGTAATCACGACAGTGTGGTATGGGCATAAGGATAGACATATAAGTCAATGGAACAGCACAGAGATCTAAGAAGTAAGTTCACATTTCAATGGTCAATTAATGCTCAATAAAGGTGTCAAGGTAATTTAATGGGGAAATGATAGTCTTTCCAAAAATGGTCCAGAGGCAATGAACACCCAAAAAAAAAAAAAAAGAACTTTCATTTTTATCTTACACCATATGTAAAAATTAACTTGAAATAGATCTTAGATTTAAATGTAAAAGCTAAAACTATAAACTTTTGGAATAAAATATAGAAGACGTCTTCATGACCTTGAGGTAAGCAAAGATTTTATGAGATACAAAAAGAACAAAGCACAAAATAAAAAATTATGAATTGGACTTCATTCAACATTAAAAACTTTGACTTTTCAAAAAATAAAAAACATATCAATAAGAAAATAAGACCAAGCTAAGCCATCATATCCCCAGTGACCTGCATGTGTACATCCAGAGGGCCTGAAGCCACTGAAGATCCACAGAAGTGAAAATAGCCTTAACTGATGACATTCCACCATTGTGATTTGTTTCTGCCTCACCCTAACTGATCAATGTACTTTGTAATCTCCCACACCCTCAAGAAGGTTCTTTATAATTCTCCACACCCTTGAGAATGTACTTTGTGAGATCCACCCCCTGCCCCCAAAACATTGCTCTTAACTCCACCACCTATCCCAAAACCTGTAAGAACTAACGATAATCCACCACCCTTTGCTGACTCCTTTTTTGGACTCAGTCCACCTGCACCCAGGTGAAATAAACAGCCATGTTGCTCACAAAAATAAAAAGAAAAAGAAAAAGAAAATAAGGCCAAGTCATTGACTAGTAGAAAATATCCACAATATACATTCCTGACAAAGAACATGTATCCAGACTATTTAAAGAACCCAATAAAATTAGACGAACAACTCAATTTTTAAAATGTGCAGAACAATTGGATGCATCACAAAGATGAGTAACGAATAAACACATGAAAAGGCACTCAGCACTGGGCGTGGTGGCTCACGCTTGTAATCCCAACACTTTGGGAGGCTGAGGCGAGCGGATCACAAGGTCAGGAGATCGAGACCATCCTGGCTAACACAGTGAAACCCCGTCTGTACTAAAAATACAAAAAATATTAGCCGGGCGCAGTGGCAGGGGCCTATAGTCCCAGCTACTCGGGAAGCTGAGGCAGGAGAATGGTGTGAACCCAGGAGGCGGAGCTTGCAGTGAGCCGAGATCACGCCACTGCACTCCAGCCTGGGTGACAGAGCAAGACTCCATCTCAAAAAAAAAAAAAAAGAAAAAAAACAAAAAACAAACAAACAAAAAAAAATGAAAGAAAAGGCACTCAGCATCCTCAGTCATCAGAACATACAAATTAAAGTGTGTAAAGAGAGCTAGCCCTTTGTACCTCTAAAATAGCTAAAATTGAAGTGAGAATCCCAAGTGTTCCAAGGAGGTGCATCACCTGGAATCTGCATGCCTTGCTGGTCATGAGCAACCACTGTGGAAAATGGTGTTGATAACTTCTTGTCAGTTAAACATACACTTACCGTGCAATCCAGCAATGCACTGCCCGACGTTTACCTAAGAGAAATGAAAATGCATGTCCACAGAGATGTGCTCACAAGTGCTCAACGCCACTTTATTCGCAGAAACTGAGAAAGAGCCAGATGTTCATCCTCAGGTGAAATAATAAAGAGAAGATAGATCCACACGCAGAAATACTAGTCAGCAACACAAGAGATCAGAATACGGATAGATATGATGGTATGGAGGAGTAAAGCAAGGCAAACAAAAACAGAAGCACACACTGTATGATGTTACTTACATGAAATTCTGAAATAGACAAAACTAGCCTTTGATGGCACAAAGCACATCAGAGTTTGCCTGGGGTCGAGGGTTGGGGGTGAGGAGGTTGATCGTTGAGTAACATAAGGCAACTTTTGGGGGTGGTAAAAATATTTTATATTTGTCAGTGATGGCTACACATTTGCCAAAACTCATCAAAAGTCTACACTTAAAATGAATAAGTTTTATGGCTTTTAACGTACACATCTGTAAAGTTAATTTTATTTTTTTTTGGAACAGAGTCTTGCTCTGTCACCCAGGCTGAGTGCAATGGTGTGATCACAACTCCCTGTAGCCTTGAGTTCTCGGGCTCAAGCAATCCTCCCACCTGAGCCACCTGGGTAGCTGGGACTACAGGCCTGTGCCACCACTCTTGGCTAATTTTTTTTGTTGTTGTTTTAGAGCAGGGTCTTGCTATGTTGCCCAGACTGGTCTCGAACTGCTGGGCTTAAGTGATCCATCCTCCCGCCTTGGCCTCCCAAAGTGCTGGCATTACAGATGTGAGCCACCATACCCTGCCTAAAGCTGATATTTTAAAGTACAAAGGGTTTTCCAGGGGCAAGCATGAAGAACTAGACGCAACAACACAGAAGCTTGCAGGGGCAACTGCAATCCGTCTAGCATTACAGTCTACAGTATGAAAAGGAAGACCCAGCAGAACCCACTGACAGGGGAGCAAGGTCTCCACCTATGGCCCTCACGTGGTCGACTAAGAATTAGATGTATCTCGTGAATGTTGACTAATGAAGGGTTTCAATCAGGAACTAAGGTATCGAGATTTGTTTCCCATACTCACATCTGGCACTCGTGTGGATAATAAGTTGTAAGATTAAAACTACCTTTGCAAAATTATGACTGAGACAGTGAAAGAGATCTAACTTAATCAACTCCATCCTGCTTCTAACCTCCAAGCTGCCCTTGTTCATTCATGAACTGACTTTGGGAGAAACTTAGCCTACAGTTCATAGTTTAAAAAGGCAGTAACAACCCTTTCCCAAAGCAGACCCCCTTCTTGCCTGGGGACTAGACTGCTTTTGTAGGACTAACATTAGCCACAAGATTAGAAATGATAGTTTAGGAGTCGTGCAACTGGAGGCTAGAAGATTCTGACCCTCCCTAAACTGCTCCTAAGATCGGTGCTTGAGATATTTTGCAGACCCTGCACTTGACAGATCAGCTGGCACCACCCAGATCTATTAACTGCCTCATCTGATCTTGTGGCCCCACCCAGGAACTGACTCAGCACAAGAGGAGCACTTTGACTCCCTATGACTTCATTCCTGACCAATCAGCACACCTGGCTCACTGGCTTCCCCCCACCCACCAAATTGTCCTTAAAAATTCTGCTCCCGAATGCTTGAGGGAGGCTGATTTGAGTAATAGTAAAACTCTGGTCTCCCGCACAGTGGCTATGCATGAATTACTCTTTCTCATTTGCAATTCCCCTGTCTTGATGAATGGGCTATGTCAAGGTAGTGGGCAAGGTGAACCTCTTAGGCAGTTGCAAAAGGTCAGACAGGAGACTTAGGGATGAAGTTAGATATGTAGAAAGCAGAGGAAAATGAGCACAGCTGAGGAAAAGCATTTAGAGATAAAAAGTGAAAGGATTTGGAAGTTGATTTGCTCAAGGGATGAGGAGCAGACAAGCCATTTGTGATTGTTAATACTGAGTGTCCGCTTGATTGAAGGATGCAAAGTATTATTCCTGGGTGTGTCTGTGAGGGTATTGCCAAAGGAGATTATATTTGAGTCAGTGGACTGTGAGAGGCAGACCCACCCTCAATCTGGGTGGACACCATCTAATCAGCTGCCAGCGCAGCTAGAATAAAGCCTGGAAGAAATAGAAGATCCTGGAAGAAATAGACTGGCTGAGTCTTCTGGCCTCCATCTTTCTCCCCTGCTGGATGCTTCCTGCTCTGGAACACTGGACTCCAAGTTCTTCAGCATTTGGACTCTTGGATTTACACCAGTGGTTTGCCAGGGGTTCTGTGGCATTTGGCCACAGACTGAAGGCTGCACTGTCAGCTTCCCTACTTTGGAGGTTTTGGGACTCAGACTGGCTTCCTTGCTCCTCAGCTTGCAGACTGCCTATTATGGGACTTCACCTTGTGATCGTGTGAGTTAATTGTCTTTAATAAACTACCTTTCACATATACATTTATCCTATTAGTCCCGTCCTTCCAGAGAATCCTGACTAATACACCATTAAACAAGCAAATGTACAAATAAAAGAAATTAAGGTGAGATAGCCCCATTAAAAAGAGCCAAACATGTTGAGTGGACACCTCAGAAGGAGTCTTGTTAAAGAAAAATTATTCAATGACATTTGTTAAGCACAGGAAGGAAGTCTCCATTCAGGACCATTGTGATGGGCATAGGGACCGCTGCAAAGGGGTCTTGTGGTAGAAGAGAGAGATTGGGCTCAGCTCCAAACACAACACAGGAAGTGGGCATTTATAGCCAGGTAACAGGGAGGAGTCAGTGCATGGAAAATGACTAAGAGAAAAGAAACACCGGCAGCGAGGAGCATTCTGCTAACAACATCACCTAATAGGATCCTTGCTGAAGGCAGGCCAAGGTGATCAGACCTCACCTCGGGGAGGGTAGAGGATGAGAAAACTGATCAGATATCACTGAGTGTGACCAGCATGGTGTGTTCTGGCTAAACTGCTTTGCAGGGTTTTTTGCTAAAATATAATTTTGCAAGGAAGTGCACAGATGGGCTAAGGAGAAGGTTCAGGAACCTGACTAAAGTTTGGTCAAGCAAAGAATCTTTCCTAGTATCAACCTACAGCCAATAAACACATTAAAAAAGTGATCAGAGGAATGCAAATGAAATCCACTAGAATATGTCACTTTGTACTGTGTGATTGGCAAAAGTTACACTCTGACATCATCAAATGTTGGTTGAGGATGCAGAGCAACAGAAACGCGTGTTGATTGTTACAACTGTTTTGCAACACAGTGGAGTGTTATCTACCAAAATTGAATATACACATTTCCTATGACATATTGATTTCACTCCCAGGTATATACCCTGGTGCCGAAATGCACCTATATATATATATATATATATATATAAAATTGTCCATAGCAACATTTATTGTAATAGCCCTGTTAACCTTAAATAACGAATTTTGGGGAATATGATGAAGCCAAGAATTTATTTGAGCACAAAGCTTGAGAACAGCCTGCCTGAAAATACAGACTCCAAAAGAATAGCTCAGCATTCCAAAGTGGGGAGGTTAAGGTTTCCTTTATACAGGCTGTTGACAGGGTTGCAACATTTTCCATACAAGTTCAGTATTTATGTTATAGTGATTTAGTTGGTTATAGTTATAGTGATTTGGTTGGTTACACCTCACTATATTCCATGGAAGATCACTTTAGCACTACATGAAGAGGGGCGATGATCTGAGGGTCTTATCTCTAGTGCCACAAGGCCTTTCCTATTCATTTACAGGAAAAAGCAGAAGTTGTAGCTGCATGCTATGTGACTCAGGCCACATAGCCACTTTCCTCTCAAGGCTCAAAATAATTTAAAGTTTCAACAGCTTTATGTTTGAATTATTTACTTTCACAGCCCACACTGAAACAAGCCAGATTTCCATCACTGGTAGAATAGATACATGAATTGTGTATATGCTTATGAAAAAATACTTAAGCAGCAGTAAAATGAACGAAGTACATCTACACGCATGGATGAGTCTCACAAATGTAATTTTGAATGAAAGAAGTCAGATGCAACATAAGACACATTCTATTAAGTTCCACAACAGGCAAAGCTGATGTCTGGTATTTAGGGATACACACTTAGGTAGCATAACTATTGCAACAACAACAAAAGCAAGAAAACTGTCACAATGAAAGTCAAGATGATGGTGTCAACCTAAAATTATCAAAAGAGTTAGAATCTAGTTTAAAGAGGGTTTATTCAAGCCCAAAGTTTGAAGACAGGCTGCTCAGGAAAGCACAGATGCCAAAGAGTAGAAGCCAGTCTTCCACTGACTTCCATTCAGTCTTGTGAAGTGTTGAACCTTGGGACTGTGTATATAGACAAATTTTGGGGAAGCTTAACAGAATGTGAATGTCAGCATCTTTCTACGTAAGCCTTAATGGATAGTTACAACGATCTTATTAGTCAAGGTGGTCTTTTTCTTACGGGAAAGGTATATTAACCTTCCACACTGAAGATGTAAGAGTCATGGGGACTTGGTGGCCATCTGGTCAGAGTTAGGTACGGAATAACAAAGAGGCACTTAATCTATAATAAAGATCAGTGATTGAAAGAGGGGAGATCTGGTCTCTGTCTCTCCTAGTCATTTACAGAACAAGAGCAATGAGGAAGACAGTCATGCTATAATCTAAGAAGCGAATTGGAAACACGTTACTGACTCAGTCTCCAGGGCTTACCTTCCCCCTTGGCATAATAAATTTAAGGAGTTCTGAAATTTTATTTTATCTTACATTGGCCACCCGTATTGAAGGAATCCTAAGGTCCTTCTGGGGTGCTAGTAATATTCCATGTCTTGGTTCAAATGATGGTTACGTGGTCATGTACTTCAGAACTATGTATTAATTTGATCAGTGATGTTTCATGCACTGTTCTTTATGCACATGAAAAGTATTCAGAAAACATTACCCCAAACATGCCGCTTTGTGTGCTGACTACTTCAAACTGAAGGCACTTGGGAAGCAGCAAATGCAGGAAGCGGCTTTCTCTGAGCTTCCTTGATCTGCCTAAAGACTGGATTATCCAAAAGGAGCTCCCTTGTAATGAGTCATTTCCCCAGAAATTTTATCAACCAGGGAAGATTGACTCTGATCACAGGGGAGAAAACTGGAAGTGGACACCATGCCCAGACTATTACTACCTGAGCGACCTTTTATCTGCACAAGACCACCTTTCTTCACCATACATTTTCTCCTCTTGCCCTGCCACAACCTGTGGTCCCCCATCACCCCCCAGAACTCCAAGCTCCTGTTTTTTTTCTTTTCATAGCTCAGTATGCTGTATAAGTTTTAATCATCTGACCCTTCTTGAAGTCTAATGTTTTGTGAGATTCCTGTGTGTATATACACAACTAAATATAATTTTTCTCCTGCTAATCTGTCTTATGCCAATTTAATTTGTAGCCCAGCCAAGGAATCTAGAAGGGTAGAGTAAAGTCATTTTTTGCTCCACTACACATATTGTATTTCATGACTTTAACATTTCAACAATGTCAGCAAAATAGGGGTGGTCAGTGAAAGTTTTAAACACACAGGGTCACCAGGGCACAGTGGCATGGGGCACACAGTGCACAATGCCAATGGCATCACTTCCATGGACATCAATGATTCCAAAGGCAGGCAGCCAACCAGGGAAGTGCAGAGCCCACAAGAGACCCTGAAAAGCAGCTCCCAGAGAACGACCATTCCTCCCTGTGGTCCCTGGCCAGGTCCCATAGCTCTCCCAAGCATACCTCCTGGATTTCCCACGGGACACTCCCAGATGCAGCTGCAATCAAAGCCACAGGTAGTCAGTGCTCCAGGGCCCCTCCCAGGGAGACAGTAAAGGATTTACAATGGACATGAGAGGCTTTGCCATAAAAAAGACACTAAAATGAAGATGTAACCACAGGAGGGTCTTCTATACTGACCCTCTTCTTTTGTGGATGTGAAAACTGGAGTCCCAGAGACACATGTGGCCTCCTCTTGGTCAAGAGAGAGTTAATGCCCAGGCTTGAAGGAAGCCCTTCAAGGTTCTTCTCACATTGAAGTCAGGCTGTTCCCCTAGGATCCCTGTCCTCTTCATTTTTTATTCTAAATTTGTAGATTAACTCATGTTAATGATTCCTGATGGGTAGAAATGTTATTCTATTAACATATTTGCATAATAATAGGAACTTCAGTGCCTTAATGGGGGAAACTGAAGCCCCAGGGAGGGCCAGTGGAGCAGGAATTGACCACTCTTGGAGACTTTTGTACTTTTTGCTTATTTAAGAAAAGTCATGGATTCCCTCCCCAGAGAAGGTAACGTGAGCCCAAAACTGTGGACTCTTTGAGGGGATTCACCAC
The DNA here is from genome assembly GCF_043159975.1 of Macaca nemestrina. Classification (NCBI taxonomy): domain Eukaryota; kingdom Metazoa; phylum Chordata; class Mammalia; order Primates; family Cercopithecidae; genus Macaca; species Macaca nemestrina. Next base: position 229,304,527 of record NC_092125.1, on the reverse strand, counting down.
AGACCCCCTCCACCCTACCAACCCATCTGAGGCCCAGACTAATACCATGAGGGAAGCCACTCTTCCCCCCTCCCCACCACCCCAGCTTTAGCCTTGATGACTGTGTGCAGTGGTGACAAGGCACCTTATCATTTGATGGGGGTTGGGAAGAGAGAAAGAGAAGGAGAGATTGAGAGAAAGATTCTCTTCTGTAATTCATTAATAATAATGTTACAAAAAGTAGTTGGTCAAACATGCACAGGGCAGGAGAGGCCCCACCCAACACCAACCAGAAATATCAGGGAATGATCATGTGATGGTCAAGCAGCGGTTAAACTGTTTCTCTAAAATAATAATTGGTTGCAGCCAGCGCCAGGGAAAGGCAGTTTCGCAATAGATAGAAACATCTGGAACTTGTGATCAGCAGCTTCCTGATAACATCTCAGGAGCTGGGCAAGTGAGTTCAAACATGCACACTAAGAGGCAAAATGGTGGAGTTTAACTGGTCTATGACCCTTCCTAGGGATATTTGGTAAGAGAAGAATGCCTTAAGTGTGTATGTACACAACTCCAGTAAACACACTGCACATGTGGTGCCCCCTCTCCCTGCAAGTGCTCGCAGCCACTGTGCATGCAGACAGCCCACCCAAGGGAAGAATCAGGAGAGAAGGGACACAAGGCCCTGGAAGTATGCCAACATATAAAACTCTAAGTCAAAGTTTGAACTGTGCCGTTGAATCTCTCACCTGCTTGGCCCTCTTCCAAGTGTACTTTGCTTCCTTTCATTCTTGCTCTAAAACTTTTTAATAAACTTTCACTCCTGCTCTAAAACTTGCCTCACTGTCTCCCTCTGCCTCATGCCCCTTAGCATGAGGGGAGGAGACACATCTCTCCTCCCAGAGAGAAAGATGGAGTTTCCCTCTTGTCGCCCAGGTTGAACCATCACTTGATCATTGACTGATATTTCTGGTTGGTGTTGGGTAGGGCCTCTCCTGCCCTGTGCATGTCTGACCAGCTACCTTCTGTAACATTATTATTAATGAATTAATGAACTACAGGAGAGAATTATAAATGAATTAATGAATTACAGGAGAGAATCTTTCTCTCAATCTCTCCTTCTCTTTCTCTCTTCCTAACCCCAATGTGGATTTGCCACTGCTGAACAAGAATACCAAGTAACAGCTGACCTTTCCTTGGTGCTCACTAGGAGCTGGGTATTACTTGAAGTACATCGCAGGAAAAGACTCACAACTCGGTGTTTGCAATTAGAAGCCTCTGAGGGCTCCCCTGAGCAGAGACTGTGGCAGTAACGTGCCCACAGTCTTCAGGCCAGTGTTGATGAGAAAGGCCAAACTCTGTAAAATATTGTTAAATAGAACTAAATACGGCCTGAGAAAGCCTCCATGCTTCCATACTTGAGTCTTTGTGGATGAATTGTAACCTAACTTAGTAAGCAGACGAGACTAGAAACCTGATTTAGGAGGCTGCCTTGGTGGCAACAGCTGAGTCTCAGCCAATCTCAGCAGCCAGACTTTCACCATTCATAGGCTGCTGACTGTTCAAACTGTGTTCAAATAAAGCAAATGCCCAGTTGTAACCAATCTGGCTGCTTCTGAATCTCACTTCCATTGTCTGTCCATCATTTTCCTTTTTTGTCTATAAATTTACTCTGACCAAGAGGCATCCCTGGAGCCTCTCTGAATCTGCTGTGATTCTGGAGGCTACCCGATTCAAGAATTGCTCTTTTTTTCCTTGTTCAATTAAACTCTGTTAAATTTAATTTGTCTAATGTTTTTCTATTAACAATGTTTAAAGAGGTTTATTCTGAGTCCAATATGAGTGACCATGGCCTGGGCACAGTCCCAAGAGGTCCTGAGTACATGTACCTGAGGGGGTCAGGTTATAGCTTACATATATATACACACACACACACACACACACACACACACACACACAGAGAGAGAGAGAGAGAGAGAGAGAGAGAGAGAGAGATATGGAGTTCCCTCTTATCACCCAGGCTGGAGTACAATGGTGTGATCACCAGTCACTGCAACTTCCACCTCCCAGGTTCAAGCTATTCTCCTGTCTCAGCCTCTGAGTAGCTGGATTACAGGCATGCACCACCACACCTGGATAATTTTTCTTTGTGTTGTTGTTGTTGTTGTTGTTGTTTTTGAGCCTGGAGTTTCACTCTTGTTGCCCAGGCTGGAGTGCAGTGATGCAATCTCGGCTTACTGCAACCTCCCCCTCCTAGTCTCAAGCAATTCTCTTGGCTCAGCCTCCCCAGTAGCTGGCATTATAGGTGCCTGCCACCACGCCCAGATAATTTTTGTACTTTTAGTAGAGATGGGGTTTTGCCACGTCAGTTAGGCTGGTTTCAAACTCCTGACCTCAAGTGATCCACCTGCCTTGGCCTCCCAAAGTGCTGGGATTACAGGCATGAGCCACCACATCCAGCCAATACATTTCAAGGATACAGAAGTTACAGGCAAAGACGTAAATCAATATGTGTAAGGTATACATTTGTTCAGCCTAGAAAGGTGGGACATCTTGAAGTGGGGCAGGGGTAGGGGGTGGGGAAGGCTTCTAGGTCATGATGGTTTCAAAGATTTTCTGATGGCCAATTGGTTGAAAGAATTAAGCTTTGCCTTAAGAGCTGAAGTCAGCAGAAAGAAATGCTTGAGTTAAGATAAAGGGGGCTGTGGAAGCCAAGGTTCTTGTTACGCAGATGAAGCCTCTAAGTAGCATGTTTCAGAGAGATTGGAGGGTAAATGTCTCCTTGGGGAACTTAAAAGGTGTTAGGCTGCAGTTAAATCTCTCCTAGATCGGGAAAAGACCTAGAAAAGGAAGAAAATTCTGTATTGAATGTAAATGTTCCCCCACAAGAGACAGCTTTGCAGGGCCATTTCAAAATATGTCAAAGAAATATATTTTAGAGTAGAATACTTTGATTTCCTTCAGGGTCTGCTCTCCGTCAGGTGATGCTATACCAGAGTCAGGTTGGAATTTGGAATTTTATTGCCACAAAGAGTCTGTCTTGTCCATCTTGTGATCTCTACTTTAACATTAGTTCTGGTCAGTTGTGCCTAAACTCCAAAGGGAGGGGATATAAGGAAGTATGCCCTACTCCCCTCCTATCATAGCCTGAGCTACTTTTTCAGGTTTCTGTGGGATCCTCTTGGCCAAGAGGGGGTGTGTGTTCAGTTGGTTGGGGGCTTGGAATTTTGTTTGGTTTCCACCAGGAAGGGGCCTTGCCACAATTCATGGGGGCTATAGGAAACCTGGTTTACTGTAAAAGCCAGGTAAAAAGCAAGAAACCACAAACAATAACAAAACACCCTCATCAATAGCCATTATCTGAGTCTAATGATTGTCATTAAAGCAGGGAGGAATGTCTGGGATATTTTAAGTGGCAGCCAACATATCATCTTGAGAAATGGAAAGTAGAATTCAGAAGCCTCAAGTCGGAGCCCCCAGCAAGACACAGCAAAATCTTTCGTAAACAGCCCTCCAGCCCCCGCTCTGGGGCCTCCACTTCCCTTGATTCAGACCCAGACCAGATGCAAGTCCTTTCTGTGTGGCAAGCACAACACCAAACCAAGCTGTGTGCTGAGGCCCCAAAGCCATGCCTGAGTGAGCTAGAGGCTCACACAGAGCCCCCTCCTTACCCTCACCCCAGCCCACCTGCAGGCTGCTTGCCACATGATCTGACCTCTGGGGCCACAAGGGTCTGCACACCCGCACTCTGGAAGTGGTCATACAATTACCCATGCCCACGCACACATGGATGTCAGAGGCCTTTGCGCCAGAGTGACTCTGTCTAGAACAAGTGAGATAGAAATCCGCAGGCCTGGTTTGCAAGGCACAGGTTACAAAGACCCTGCTGATAAAACCTGATGCAGTGAAGAAGCCAGCCAGAAACTGCCAAAACTCACCAAAACCAAGACGGCTGCAAAAGCAACCTCTGGTCATCCTTGCTGATTATAATATGCTAATTATAATATATTAGCATGTTAAAAGACACACCTACTTGCTCCATGACAGTTTACAAATGTCAGGCAATATCGGGAAATTACCCTACGTGGTCTAAAGAAGAGAGAAGCCTACAGTTCTGAGAATTCCCCACCCCTGTACCAGAAAACTCATGAATAATCCATCCTTTATTTAGCCTACAATCAAGAAATAACCATAAAAATCCCTGCAGCCCTCGGGGCTGTTCTGGCACCCTTTTATTCCTATACTTTCTTGAGAAACTTGCTTTCACTTTACTCTGTTGGCTGACCCTTGAATTCCTTCTTGTAGGAAAGCAAGAACCCACATGGCCTCCCAGGCTGAACCCCAGTTGTGGGGTTTGCTCTGTGACACAGACACACTCAACAGGGCCTTGCAGGTTCACGGGGATGCCCTCCCCCAACCACATCCATCACACTCACTGGGCACTTCTGGCAACACACAACTCCCCATCCCACCCATGCGTAGCCCCTGCCACCTGCCCACAGGCGTGCTCCATATTAACTCAAGGGCTTGAAATGCCCAGGTCCACACAGGCCCCGGCTCCACCTCTGAGCTAAGAGCCCTAAGGCCCTCGCCTTTTCCCTCCTGTTTCTGTTTCTTCCCTTAATACATCTTTCCCCTATAGGGGACTCAACTCCAAAGGGGCTGCTTGCCAGGCAGGAGCAGATAATATCTGCCTGACACCTACTGGCAATAAATGTCAATGCACAGACAGGTTGATGGCTGAGATTGCTTCCTATTGATTGAGGATGATGAAGTTGTGGTTTGGAGTGTGATTTCCGAGCGAAAGCAAAGGGATGTTGCAAAAGGGTATCCCCCCGACCCCAAACTGATCCCCAGACCCCGAGCTGAGAGGGTGTGCCCAGCGTTTGTGCTGGGTGTGCGTGGGTGAGCCGCATACACAGGGCGGGTATGTGTGTCCCTGTGCCGCTGTCATGGAAGTGGGAGAGTGTGTGCGGATCTACGTGTGGGGAGTGTGGCCGGGACTTCCGTCGGTGACATGTGTTGGTGAGCATGTCACTGGGGCCACGGAATGTCTGTCTCCGTCACTAATGGTGTGGATATGTAGGGTTGAGAGTGTCTCTTCATTTCCACCCAGAGGTTCCTCCTTAAATTTGAAGTCTCTCCCAGCCAGAGAGGGTAGGAGCCTCTTCCAGCCAGAAGTGGGACTCGAAGCAGGATCAAAGGGCTGGGCAGTGTGGATGCCTTCACTTACAGACCAGCTTCCCCGACCTCTTGGGAAGCTTCATGTTCTAACCGAGAGAGGGAACAATACGTCTTAACTAAACACACACACACACACACACACACACACACACACACACACACACACACCCTTGCACACTCTGAGACATGCAGGAAAGCAAAGCTTTACCACCCCACAGGGAAAAGTCCACGGGGAGGCAGAAGCAACCTCCGTCGTCTACCTTCTCTGGGATTTCATGCTGCCAGGACGACAGCCGGGACTCTGTGAGAGCGAGCTGTCCTCCTCTTAGCTCTGGTCCTGGGATTCAGGTGCTAACAGCCCTCATCAGCGTTTTCCCCAAACCAATGTCACTAGCAAGTGGCGCTGGTGGTGAAGACAGTGGTCATTTGTGAGTGCTCTCAGTGTGACAGGCACCGTACTGCGTCTTCCGTGTGGATGGTCTCCTTTTACTCCGCATGGCAACACTAGCAGGGATGCTATTTTCCTTGCTGGGGCTCTGGTGACAGAGCTCGCCCTGGGTCACTTGGGGAAGACTGCTGGTCCTGTCTTCTCTTCTTTCAGTCCTGGCATCTTCCTTGCCAGCTGGACGGACGACTGTGGCTGCCCATATGAAGCCTGCGTTTCCTATGCGTCCTCCTGTGTGTTGAGGTTATGTGAGCTCAGTCCAGGTCATGGGGTGCAGATGAAAATGATGTGTGCTAGTTCCAGGGGTCTTCCCTTCAGGGTGCAGCTGTGCCCTCCCTGGTCCTTTGTCCTTCTCGGGCTGGGTGACACCAAGGGCTGGTGCTTCCCAGTGACCCCAGGAGGATGTTGTGAGCTGAGCAGTCACAGCTGCCCTTTGGACCATGGCCGCATACATCTAAGCTAGACCATGGGAGGGAAAGTTCTACTGTGGTTAGTCCGGGCCCTGTGCAGACTGTTCTCTCGTTAGTACAGCAATGGGTACCAGAAATGGAACTGCCATACATGAAACAAAAGGATGCAGGACTTGTCTGTCAGGCAGCAGGCAGTGAGGACCCAGGCCTCGCAAGCTGGAGGCTGGGGTGCTTCAGAGCATCCCCCATACAGTCAGGATTCCCGGAGCGCCAGCGACAGTCAGCCACAGGCTGGGGAAGAATTGGGTGGAAAGAGTCAGAAAATGGGTAGGCAGCTTCCTGTTGATTTTAGCGAAGTCCAAGAGACAAGAGCCAACTGCTCTGCCGGGAGAGACAGCGAAGGAGAGCTCCACTCAGGGAAGGCCTCTCTGCTGCTACTCACCTGCCGGGTGGACTGAGCGTTCAGAAATCTAGGCCTTGGCTTGAGAGTGTCACCTTGTGACCCACACACAATGGGATAGAAAGCAGGCACTTTGGCCTGGAGCAAGCATCTGCTATTAATACTTCCTGGTCCAACTGTAACGCCAGGATAAAGGAAAAAGGGCAGATTGAGGGCCTTGTAACTCCCCACCCATGTCTACGGTTTCTGAAGGTCTCAAAGAAGCTGTCATTCCGAAGGGGGGATGAGCCCAGCACAGAGGCCCAAACATGAAAGAGGAGATTCAGGCTTAAGCCTCATGTGAAAATGAGGCCTGTGCTTATGATTCTGTGGGCCTGAAACAAAATGGAAACTTGTGAGAGTTTGGGAGAACTCATTTGACAAGTAGAATACAACCTTCACCTGCAAATTCTTAGACTGTGAAGAGTCTGGAAGTAAAGCCCTGTCTCCCCGAAACTTTAGCTCTTAAGAAGGGCATGCTGCGACACCTCCCTCAGATACACAAAGTGGGGTACCCCTAAGAGGGGGAAGCGAGAGGCCACGGACTGTGGACAGCGAGCTCCTCCCACCTCCCCCAGAGCAGAACCAGAACTGGATAAATGCATTCATCTGGGGGACAAAGATTCTTCAGGATCGTTACATTGGACTGGAAAAAGATGTGGCTTAACACTTACAGTTACAATATCTTCTGTGGATGTTATGAAAACATACTGCAATGCAATCATCATAGAACTCGTGATTATTTAAGTGAAGGAATATTAGAAGGGTTAGAAAATATTGGAGAAGCAGTCGAGATGGTTTGGGGCTTGACGTCCTGGTGACACAGACTCTCAGAGGCGGTATGGGGAGTCAGTGTGATTTTGGCTGGGGTCCCACGTCGTCCCCACTCACAAGTCCCAGATAAGTCAGTTCCTTCCTTTTGTCTCTGTTTCCTGGCAAGTAAAACAAGGCAGTAAGAACGTCAGCTCTGTGTACCTTTTCTGGCTGTCATGAAGATCAGACCGCAGAACATTGCCGAAGGTGAATTATGCCATGTTCTAGGGAACTGAGCTGGGAATTATGCCATATTCTAGGAAACTGAGCTGTCGCTGATACTGGCATCTTTGGGGAGAAAGGTGGAGATCAGCCTTTGCAGAGCCCATTCCAATTAATACAGATCAACCCTGAGGACGACCTTGACATCAAGGGGTCAGCTGTTGGGGTTTTTCCATTGTCAAACTCCCTCACTATTTTTGTATTGTTCATGGACTCAGAAGTACGTTTCCAGCCTGCTCAATGCCAGATTCCAGAGTCATAGAGGTGAGAGGCGGGTGAAGTCCCTGTTTTCCTAACACTTGTATTTTAGTCTTGGAAGTAAACACAGAAGTAGGTGGGACTACATTGAACCAGACCTTCTTCACTGCTTACCAGTCATGGCCTGGAGTCCATTCTTTTGGAGCCAGATTCAAAGACATAATATGCCACAGTCATGGCTACGTCTGAGCAGCTCCTTCCTGATTTGCTGACCAGGACTCCTGTGGGTGACATCATTATGAGGTTGTTATGGTGGTTTACTGGTTAATATTATCACCATTGTCATTGCTGTTCATGTTTAGACAATATCTGTGTTTCCAAGTACATCCACGACACCCGCCTTTCCCAGATAACCACATTTACTTATTTTAATTATTGACAGGGAAGTTAATTGAAATATGGGACTTCCACAGATCCAGAGTCTTCCAGTGCTCTCCCCTTGCTGTTCATGATGACCTTGTATTTACAAGCAATGATCCAGCCTTCCATTCTTGTGACAATGTTCTGATCCCAGCCAATTTAAGTAATTCTGCCAATAAAAATTCCACAAGATGCTATCAAACATTTTATGAGTCCAGACAGACTGGCCCCACTGTGTCTAAACATCTCTTTTTGGAAATCTCGTTGAGGGGAAACAAGCAAGTACAAATGCCCAGAAGGATTGGTTCTCGAGTCCCCTTTTTTTAGCGTGCAAAACTCCTGAATCTCCCATTCCTTTTCCTATTTTTTTCCTTTATTTTATTTACTTGAAAATATGCTGCTAAGTGACTTCTAAGAGCAGCTCTGTTCCACATGGTATGGAGCTGGGCCTCTTTCTCATGAATGCCTTATTTACCAGCTCGCTAAGGTCTCAGGAAAATTGGCATCTTGGCCCTGAGAAAACAGGAGGTTGCTGCAATCCAGCTGCCAGCTGCTCGACCTTGGGGGTGGGGGAGTAATTGCTGGGTTTCAGTTTCTTCGTTTATAACTTGGGGAGCATAACACCAACCCGCAGGGCTGTCCTGAGGAGTAAATGAGGTCGGAAGAGAAAGCTCCCGAAGCAAAGCCAGGCATGGACAGCAGCCCGGCCAGCGGTGGGTACAAGCTCTCCTGCAACAGCAAGAAAACAGAGCACCCCCTTCTCCTGCTGCACGGCCAGCAGCCTCCCTTACTCCAAGTCAGCACGCCTTTCCCTTTCCCAAGGGGCAGCCCATGTGGTCAGGGCATCCTCTGGGTGCATGGGTGTTTCCTTCCTCCCATCCCCACAGCCCGCCTTGCATAGGAAAAGAAATGGAAAACAGCGATGATGACAAGGACAACCACACCAAGACATTCCTTCCCGGGAAGAAGCCCATTTTCTGGTGGGGAAGCAGGGCTGAGTTCATAATTTTCAGGGTCCAAAGCAAAAGGAAAACATCGGTTCTCCCTATGCATAAATTATTAAGAATTTCAAAATGATGATTAGTAAGATATTAAACCTAGCATGAGCCTTTCTAAGCACAGGGTCCTGAGACCGTGTTCGGGTCGCACGTCCGTGAAGTCATCACCAGAGAAAAGGCTGTGCTTGTCACGTGTCACCCGTCCTGCTCATGTCAAGCCTCTCTAGGCTTGATTTTCTTCTTACTCTCTTAAGAATCCCAAGGGGTAGGTATTTTTATCCATAGTTTATGGATAAGGAAATGTGAGGGCTTGGAAAATTGAGAGGCTTCCCAGGGGACGTGTCTCTAAATCCTTGCTCTCCTAAGACATTGGGAGTCAGATTTTCTGCAGAACTCCAAGCTGTGCTATGGAGGAAGAGTGGCCAGCACCCAGTCATCCAGCCAAGCCTTAGGGCCTGGATCTGCCTTGTTTGTTAGGAGCACAGTCTCTAGATCCAGGCTGCACATCCCTTCTTGCTACTTAGTTGGCGACTCTGGTGGCCTCAGTTCCCTCACCTGGAAAACAGAAAATTATGCCTCATGAAGCTGTAGAGAGGATTAGATGAGTTGGCAAAGGAATGCTTTCAGAGCTCTGCCTGGCATATTAGCAATCCTTGCATCCAGAGTGATGGCTCTGCTCTATAATGGCCGTAACTCTGGGGTGGCTGTAGGGTGAAAAGCAAATGGAAGGGAGGGCTGCCTGAGTTGTTCTCATGTCAGCAGTCATGAAGTCGAGAGATTGCTGCAATTGTCTGCTAATGTCTGCCATGCTGCAATTGTCTGTTAATGTCTGCCAGGGGTGCTCCTGGAAAGTGAGGGTGCTGGTGTTGGTGGAGTTGCTAACCTTCTACTCAAAATGAATCCACACCTTCCCTCAAATCACTAGAATCTGCAGGACACAGCCAGGTACTCTGGAACATACCCCACATCTCACTTTTTCTTAAGCTCATGAGGACAGAAATGTATGTCTGTTGTGTTCACTGCTACTAGGTTGGTGCAGAAGTAAGTGTGGTTTTTGTCATTACTTTTAATGGGGAAATATTTTAATATTTCCCCAGCACCTAGAACAGTGCCTGGTAGGTTATCAATAAATATGTATTTGAATGTTGTGAGTAGGTGAACCCAGAAAGACGTTGACTCCAGCTGGATGCCTGGAGAGATGCAGAGATGTTCTTCAGTTCTCCACGAGGCTGCCCTGTGGCCCAGCCTAAGAGGCATTGGCACTGAGTGATGATGCAGCCCTTTGTCCCCACACCAACATATGTCCTATAATATACCCTCGCAACATACACACACTGCATGTAAGCTGAGTATATTTTTTTCCTGGAATCTTAAAGAACAAAGAAACATTTCAATGATATCTCCCCAGTCCCAAAGTTGCATCTCAGGCCATGTGGGCTGCTACAACAGAAGACCATGGACTGGTGGCTTATAAATAACAGATAATTATTCCTCACAGTTCTGAGACTGGAAAGTCCAAGATTAGAAAACCAGCAGATTCAGTGTCTGGTGAGGGCCCATTTCTGGGTTCACAGACGGCTGTCCTGTCACAATGTCCTCACATGGCGGAAGGCGTGAGGGTACTCTTTGGGGCTTTTATTTTATTTTATTTTTTGAGACGGAGTCTCACTCTGTGGCCCAGGCTGGAGTACAGTGGTGCGATCTCAGCTCACTGCAACCTCCACCTCCCGGGTTCAACAATTCTCCTGCCTCAGCCTTCTGAGTAGCTGGGATTATAGGCAGGCACTACCACACCCAGCTAATTTTTTGTATTTTTAGTAGAGATGGGGTTTTGCCATGTTGGCCAGGCTGGTCTCAAGCTCCTGACCTTAGGTGATCCACCTGTCTTGGCCTCCCAAAGTGCTATGATTACAGGCATGAGCCACTGCACCCAGCCAAGGGCCTCTTTTATAAGGGCACTAATCTTGTTCCTTAGGACTCCACCTTCATAAGGTGGTCACCTCCCAGAGGTCCCGCCTCCTAATACCATCACCTTGAGGGTTAGAATTACAACACAGAAACTGTGGGGTACACAAACATTCAGGCCATATCAGCTGTGCAGCCCCAGGCTTCTTGTCCATGAAACAGGCAACATCTCTGACCAAGGGGTGTACCCTTAGCAAAGAATCTGCTATCCACCTCGGTGGGTCACTGTATTACTCTGTTCTCATGCTGCTAATAAAGACATACCTAAGACTGGGTAACTTATAAAAGAAAGAGGTTTAATTGGCTCACAGCTCCACATGGCTGGGGAGGCCTCACAACCATGGTGGAAGGTGAAGGAGGAGCAAAGGCATGTCTTACACAGCAGTGGACAAGAAGAGCTTGTGCAGCGGAACTGCCCTTTTTAAAACCATCAGATTTCATGAGACCTGTTCATAACCATGAGAACACTATGGGAAAAACTGGCGCCCATGATTCAATTATCTTCACCTGGCCCCACTCTTGACATGTGGCAATTATTACCATTCAAGGTGAGATTTGGGTGAGGACACAACCAAACCATATCAGTCACAGATCGAAAGATTGGGATTATCACAGATCACAGATAAACATTTAGTTATATTCTTATCACTTTTCATCACATGTATGTGTTTCCTTGGGCTCACAACATCAGAATTGATGTGGTTTTTATCTCTCTATTCCCAAGACTGAGGGCAAGGTATGGCTCATACCAGTGGAGAGCTTTGGAGATGGGAGATGTCATGGGTTAAATCGTGTCCCCCAAAGATATACAAACATCTTAACTCCTAGTACTTGTAAATATAACCTTGATCAGAAATAGGGTCTTTACAGAGATAATCAAGATAAAATGAGGTCCTAGGATGGGCCCCAATCCCATATGAGTGGTAGTTTTATAAAAAGGGGAAATTTGGACACAGAGACATGCATGCAGGCGCACACATGGAAAGCCATGTGATGATGAGGACAGATACTGAGTGATGCTTCTACAAGTGAAGGAACACCAAAAGTTGCCAGCAGCCAGCAGGAGGTAGGTGAGAGGCCTGAACAGCCCTCAGAAAGGCCTAGCTCTGCCCACACATTGAGTTTGGGCTCTTGGCCCCCTGGAATGGTGGGACAACTGTGGGACAACACATTTCTGTTGTTTAAGCCCTCCAGTCTGTGCTGCTTTGTCGTGGCAGCCTGAGCAAGCCAACACAGAGGTGTAGCAGATACTGTTGCTGGTCACCAGATATTTCTGGTTCTTCTTTTGGGCATATGGTGGGAACACCCAGATCCTACCTTCTTGGCCCATTCAAGTTGGGGATGGCCACAGGACTTGCTTTGAATAGTGTAATGTGGGCAGAGCTATACGTGTGTGAATTCTGGATAGAAGCATCCAAATCCAGTATGTGGTTCACCACACTCCCTTCTGCCTGTTTCTATGACAGTGAGAGCATGTTTCTTATTTCCGAGAGGGAGGCTTGGCAGATTCCCTCCCTGAGGGATGGCAGTTAGCTCAGGCCCCTACCAACCTGCATTGCACCTTTAATGAATGGGGAACTGTATTAGCGTTCCCCAGAGGGACAGAACTAATGGAATATATACATATATATGAGGAGTTTATTAAGTATTTACTCACATGATCACAAGGTCCCACAATAGGCCGTCTGCAGGCTGAGGAGCCAGGAAAGCCAGTCTGAGTCCCCAAAACTGAAGAATTGGGAGTCTGGTGTTTGAGGGCAGGAAGAATCCAGCATGGGAGAAATACGTAGTCTGGGAAGCGAGGCTGGTTTCTCTTTTCACATTTTTCTGCCTCTGCTTATATTCCAGCCTCACTGGAAGCTGATTAGATGGTGCCCGCTCAGATTTAGGGTGGGTCTGCCTTTCCCAGCCCACCGACTCGAAAGTTAATCTCCTTTGGCAAAACCCTCAGAGGCACACCCAGGATCAATACTTTGCATCTTTCAATCCAATCAAGTTGACACTCAGTATTAACCATCACAAGTCCACGCCTTGTCAACTTGAACCCATACACATTCCTGAGATCGTACGTAATCTTCAAATAAAGACAATAATAAGGTCATAATTATGCCTAACATAATGCAACTTTCCTTCGTACAACCAGAAATGCACCGATCCCCAACACAAATACTTACATAAAGATAACCATGCTTAAATGCCGATGTGAAGTCAATAAATCTTATGTCACATGGTAAAGGAGAAAGGAAATAAAATAAAGATATTTTCTTAGTACAAGTGTATACAAGTGTATACGTGTATTACGCATGTACATGCATTGCCGCTTGTATAGGTACACGTGTGTGCAAGTGTGCACACAGGCATATTGTGGTTTCAGCAATTCCCTCTGGAGTCCTGTTTGAAAGTGGGCAGCCTACCTGTGCTCAGGGGACAGTGTGTCTTAGTTCAACCAAGTCTGAAACAGCTGAGTCCAAGACACCATGAGTGTCTGAAATGAGGCGTCCTCCTCCCCATCGGGACTCACAGAGCTGCTCACCTGGGACTGAAGTGACCCCCACGTAAAGTGGCCACGTGGTGGAAGAGCTGGTGCCAAGGCTGCACTGCGCCTTTCTCACCTGCAATCTCCCCAAGCAGAGGTTAAAAACACGGCAGAACCTCACTTAAGGTGGAAGAATGAAAACAGATCCAGAGCTCAAGAAAACCAGTTATTTTTGGACAAAATCAGTCTTCATCAGATCGAACCAATTAAAAAAAAATGGCTACCTTATTCTATGCAGGACATTTGCATATTTTGCAAGTTCTTAACAACAGAGAAAAATCTCCAGGTGCCAGGACAGGAAACCTCAAGACAGCTCCCATTTTCTTCAAAATAAACGAGAGGTGTCATTTTTAATGAAGGGAGAAAAAGGATGCCTTCAATCCCCTCTCCACACTTCCTGTCCCTCCCACAAGTTAGGAATCCTGTCTGCAAGCTGCAGAAGAGAAAACAATATGAGTTATCCAGGAAGGTTTGAGTAGGGCTTATTAGTCTTTTCAAATTTGTCAGCTAATTGTCTCTAAACTTAAGCTTCTTGTGGGACAGCAGCAGGTTGGACATTGATTCCACAAGCGGCGGCAGCTCCTAACCTTAGCAGGATTTTCAGGGAGCATGGAGGGTCTACAGAGCTACCCCATCACCAGGCTCTGTCCCTTTAAACAGGCAGCCAAACTGCAGGACAAGCTGAGCCTCACCCAAGGAACGTGGGGTGGGAGGATGGCAGGTGCACCCTGGCACTTCCTGATGCAGAAGTTCTTTGTGAATCTTGCAGAAGGAGCAAAGCTTGGGGGTGTGGAGTGTGCACAGAACTGACCTTGCACATCTCTCCAAGAGGACTGTGCAAGCTGTCATCTGCTGGAGTCAGCAGCTGAGGCCACTGTGGTGGGAGCAGCATGCCCTCCTGCAATCATTCTGGCTCTAAATGTCAGCCACTTCATCACTACCTACCCAGTGGCCTTCAGAAGGTAGCACTTTTAAAGAGAAATAGTTAATTGTAAGCCTCCATTCACTCAAGAAGCTTTTTTTGCATGGGGTGGGGGGTGTGGAACTTGGTGACAGACGGAATTGGAAGATGGCCTTTGAGATTCGCAGCTCCTGCCCTGCATGCCCTGTATATCCCCACCCCTTAAGTGCAGGTGGGCCAGGCCTCAATAGGTGAGCCTTTTGAAAAGAGATTCTTGGGGACAGAGACAGAAGAAGGCTGAGAGATCTAAAGCTGCAGAGACTCCCTCCTCCTGACCTCGACAGAACAAACTGCAGTGTTGTGAGCGCCGAGTGGCAAGGAACAGCAGATGCCTCTAGTAGCTGAGAGTGCCCCAGTTGCCAGCCATCAAGGAAGCTGGAGCCTCAGGGCCACATTGCAAGGAACTGAATAGTGTCCACAATGACATGGACTTGGAAGAGGATCCCAGGGTCCAGAAAGGAATGCAGCACAGCCAGCACCTCAACTGCAGCCCTGTGAGACCCTAAGAAGAGAACACAGTTAAGCCATTCCCAGACTCCTGACCTAGGGAATCCGGGAGATAAATAGATCGTGTGTTGAGCCTGTGCTGGGACTGTAGCCATTTGTTATATGCCATAGATAGCCAAAGTGTACTTTTTTTTTTTTTTTTGAGACAGGGTCTTCCTCTGTTGCCCAGACTGGAGTACAGTAATGCAATCACAGCTCACTGCAGCCTTGGACTACTGGGCTCAAGCAATCTTCTCACATCAGCCTCCCACGTAGCTGGGATTACCCGCACGCACTACCACACCCTGCTAAGTTTTCATATCTTTTGTAGAGATGTGGTTTTATCCACCGTGTTGGCCAGGCTGGTCTTGGACTCCTGGGCTCAAGCGATCTGCCTGGGATTACAGGCATGAGCCTCTGCACCTGGCCAGCCAAAGTGTGCTTTAAATAGGAGGGTGCAAGTGCACAGTTAGCCCAGCAGGGAGGGTGGGCCAGTTGTGCACCACACACCTACAATCCTCTGCGGTACCCCCATCCACTGTCTCCATATCCACGGAGTATATGACAGTCCCAAGACAGGCTTCCTGTGGTGCATGTCTGAACAAGCTCATGCTTTCCTATTAGCATTTTTCAGCTGTGTTTTCTCCCCAGGATGGTGTGTGCAGCAGCTGGGTGGGGCTGTGTCTGCCTTTTCCACCCCTGCACTCAGCCTAGTGTCTTGCAGCTTGGTAAGTACCATAAGACTGGATGAGTTTATAGTTCAGCAACATCGTGGTGGGCACCATAGGGACCCGGGTTGGGGGTGGTGATGAGGGGGAACTTCCAAGAGGCCACTGTGCCCTCCCTAAATTGTAGTAGCCTCAGTTTGGGTGGAGTTGATTCCACTCTCGACTCAGGGTCGGGAGTGGGCTCTGATCCTGCCCACTTTGCCATAGAGATGAGCTCAAGGACAGACAAAAACCCAGCCAGAGGCTAATCTTCATATGGAGTCTCCCTGGCCCCAGGGACTGGTTCATTGGAGTGATGAGGTATTCTGTGGCTTGATGTTTTGAGAAAGAGAAGCATCTGCCTACTCTGAAGACGGCTGATGCGCACACACACTCCTGCAGTCACTTGTCCACCATGAGAGAAGTCAGCCTTCGCACGGAGAGGGAACAATCAAAAAACAGAGTCACAGAGCTGGTTCCTTGACCAAACCATAATTGAAAACCATTTACTTGTAGATTATTCTTATTGTTATACTACCTGAGCTGGGATTTTTATTTCCCACATTGCAAAGCACCCCTGAAAGAACCGTGCAGGAAGGGCAGATATTTATTTCCTTTTAATAGATGAGCATGAAAGTTTCAAGTTCTTAACCAAATGGCATTGGAAACTGTTTTAGTTCATTTTCACACTGCTGATAAAGACATACCTGAGACTGGGTAATTTACAAAGAAAAGGAGGTTTAATAGACTCACAGTTCCACGTGGCTGGGGAGGCCTCAAAATCACGGCAGAAGGTGAAAGGCACGTCTCACACCATGACAAAAGAGAATAAACACCAACCGAAAAGGGAAATCCCTTACCAAATCATCAGATCTCGTGAGACTTATTCACTACCGTGAGAACAGAATAGGGGAAACTGCCCCCATGATTCAATTATCCCCCTACTCTGTCCCTCCCACAGCATGTGGGAATTATGGGAGCTGCAGTTCAAGATGAGATTTGGATGGGGACACAGCAAACCACACCAGAAACCATCAGAGATGGAAATCTTCAAAGGTGTAGAACTGAAATCGATTTTTATTTCTAATGGGTGGTAGGCAAAATTCTAAGATGACCTCCACAATTGCCACCCCTGGTGTACATGGCCTGTACATTTCCTCCTCTTGAATGGGACAAAATTTATGGATGTGATGGGATGTCACTCCTGTGATTAGATGACACCATATGGAAAAAGTCAAGAAATTTTGTAGGTGTCGTTGATCGATTGATCAAACTAATTGATCTTGAGTTAATCAAAGGGAGTTTGCTCTTAATGTCATCTGGTGAACCCTTAAAAGAGACACGAAGTAGGAGATACTCTCTTGCTGTCTGGGAACGAAGTTCACTGTCATAATGTGGAAAGGGCTACTTAGCAGGGGACAACAGCCAGCTCCTAGGAGCTGAGGGCCTCAGTCAGTCATACATGCACAAGGAATGGGATTCTACCTGCTACTGAGCTTGGAAGAGGACCCTGAGCCTTAGGCGATACTGCAGCCTCTGCCGTCACCTGGATGTCATCCTAGTGAGACTATAGGCAGAGGCCCCACCTACCTGATGTCTAGACTCCCAACCCACAGAAATGGTGAGATGATAAATTTGTGTTGTGTTAAGCCACTCAGTTTGTGGTAATTCGTTAAGCAGCAACAGAAAACTAATAAAAAATACAGCTCACCACTCAATGGACAAGTTAAGAGCTAAGATTAAAATATCTGACCGGCATAATCGACCTGTCTGTATCTATTGCATGGGCCAAAGGAAAACTTCCCCTTAGCCCTTTGATGTTTCACTCAAAGCCAACTGACAAAACGTAGATTAATAAGAGAAAATGCATACAAAATGTATTTTAACATGTGTAGCATACGGGAATAGCATGAGAATGATTACTCACTAACTCAGTGGGGTACAGGTGTTTATATACCCTTCTTTATAGGCAAAGGGGAGACGGGGAAGTATGGCAATTTGAGGGACAGTAATTGATGTTTGGGGGAAATGAATTAACTTGGAGAACTTACAATGGCCTGGGACTGTCTGTTGGGCCCACAGAGCAGTCAATGGCTGATAAATGATACTCTTTGAAATTCGGAATGAAACCAAAATAGAAGACAATGCTTTGCTACAAAAATTTGTCCAGGTATGTCGACAGACTTCAGTCTTTCTTCCTGCAATACGAGTCAAGTTCAAGAAAAGTCAGGGAAAATTAGGTTCTTAGGCAGATCTGGCCTTTAGGCAGATAAGGGAACTTCAGAGAACAGCTTCCTCTTGTGTTTTCAGGAAAAAAAGAGGATCAAGAGACAGGAAGGAAGGGAAGGAAGGTCAGAGAGACCTTAAACTGCTTCTTTAGTCCAGCATGTCAAAACACCATTTTTGGGGTACTCATTTCTGAGCTCCGGCATTCCCCTGTCTGAAACTCCCCTAGAAACCTCACACATTGAAAGCTGAGTTGGTGACTGTGGAGAGAAAAATCAAGTTGGTACAAGAGTGGCAAGGCTCTCATTAAAACAGTCTGTCATTTCTGGGAATAGGCCAGTCCAACTGAAAAATTATGTTGCATTTCAGGAGATGGTGTTGTAGATGGGTTCTCAAAGCTAGGCCTCTGTATATGATGCCGGCAAACAGATTTTTTAGCAAAAGGCATTTCTATGGACACAGAAGAAAAACAACGATTAATGTCTAGAGTAGTCTATAAACTAGTTTCTTCTAGAGTCTGAAGGGAATTGAGCTGAGAAGCCCAGTGGCTATCTGATGGATTTTCCTGGATTGCAGTTTGTGTGTAAAGTTTGTCCAAATATAAACTGCCACAGTGATTTTTCTTCAAAGCCAAGTTGATGAGCTACAGCTCCTAGGGCCTTAGGAAAAAGGCATTTTTAATTTTTAGTGATTTCAAGTCAGAAGGGTGAGAGAAAAATTAAAAATGTTTGTCTGGAGAGTCACAGCCCGATATTGGAGGGAACTAAAAATCAGCCCAGATAATTAAAAAAAGAGAAACCTCAAAAACAATGGGCAGGGCTAGAATCTAGTAACCAGTACACTATTGTTGTTTTTATTTCTGAAAGAGTTTTTCTCTCTCTTTGGTGATCCACTGTTACCAAAGATATTTACGATAAAACTAATCTGTTTGTACAATAAATGTTGTTTCATTAACTTGGACTGATTACTTGCATAAAGTACAGTAAGAATGTAAGTATCATTTAGGCTCCTTTTAAGTTCGCTTTACTGGGACGTTTCATAAGGAATCTTTGATCGGACTTTAAAAGTCTCCAGAAGCAAGGAAGCCAATCAAAAAATTTGACTTGCCCTGTGATTTTGTCTGCAATACTCATACATATTGGGCCAATTCCTCTCTTTTCAAGTTCTCCGAATATCTTGAGGTTCCCGGGTCCGTCAAAAAGCGGCATTCTTTACTCCACAAGGCATCCATGTGAACCATTATTTGAAGTATCAGGTTAGTTTTTCCAAGGATCTCTGTTGGTTTTATAATCTCAACTTCAGTTCCTTAAAGCTATCTGGTTATATCTGAAAATATGACATTCTATTCAGAGACTTGCTAAAATAACCAGTGTCTCCAATTGTGTCCTTTTACAAAAGAAAACAGATATTTACCAAATTTATGCAAATAACTATATTACCATAAACTGAGAATACTATTGAATAGTTTTCAGATTTTGGAGAGATCAGGTAGAGAGAAAGGTAAATACTTCAATTTTGCTTGCAAAAGTATACTTTACCAAATTGTTGTAAAGCTCTAAATTGCCTTAAAAATTTTTCTTGACTCTAGAAAACAAAACATAAAAAGAATCAGCAATATTTCAAACAAAAAAGTCATAAAAATTATTTAATCCTCCATCACTTCAACACCATGTAATTATTTCTTAGTCTACTTGATGTAACGTTAGCAATTTCATAAGTCTATTTCTTTTTTAATTGAAGTTTACAAAATTCTTACGCAGTTCAATTTTCTGATCTCAAAGTTGTCAGAAACCTGTATTTTGGAGTACTTGTTGTAGTCTTTTTTTGTGAACCTCCTTGAAGGCACAACATTTCATAATTTGCAAAGAACTTTGAGGAAAAAAAGAATTAGCAGAAAGCAATTAACTGTGAACAACGAGAATTAAAATGGCCATGGTGAAAGGCACAATTGGCAAAGAAATTTGCTCATTTTTTGTGGCCTACAACAATTAAACATAATTATGACTGCCAACATATACTGAGACTTAACAGATTTTTAAATATCTCATACAATTTAGAGACATATTAATAACATTCATATAAATATATTAATAATAATATAACTCAGAAAAAGATTACACATTATTTCTTATTTGATGTTTCCCATATAATTTAACATATGAGATAAGCTTGTTTAGTATCACTCTTTTGGATGCTTCAAGGGCCTTTTGGAACATCCCTGAGTTAGTTTGAGATTTAAAAGATTAATTTTAGATTTAAAATTTTGATTTTGGGAAGCCTGTCAAATATGTCAAAGGTTTAAAACACTTGATTAAAATAGGATCACAGATTACTGCAAAATAATAGTCATTCATGTAGCCAAATGATAATTCGAATATTCAAAAAGCAAAAACCTTTGCCTTTGATAGAGATGAGATTCCATTTTCCAAATAATCAAATGACTCAATAACGATTGCATGGAGCATATAAAATCTGCTTCTCTGTCCTTTTTTCTTTCTTTTTTTTTTTAAATTTGTAGTTCACCAAAAAAGTGAACCAAGTTTTTACTATCTCTTAGTAATATTACAAAAAATCTTGTTCGAAAGAGAAAACCAAATTCTATCTTTGTATTAGTGTACTTTTAAAACCAGAACTGTTTTTAATAAAATCTTACAAACAAATCCTTTTAATCTCAGTCAGCTTTGACCACACAAGATTTTCATAAAGCTTTTACAACTTTTTATCAATTTTTTTCTCATTATTTCCCCAACTTTCTGTATTCATTTTGTCTTATCTATATCATATTTTCTTCCATTCATTTATTCTAAGAAAAACCTGTAAGTTACCTCTAAACTAGACTAAATTATTCTTTTTCTCAACAAAACACATCATCATACCTTTATAACATCTTACTTTCCTTGTATACTTTTCAGAAAGAGTTGTTTCTTATATCTAGTAGATTTAGATAAATTAATTGCAAATTTAACTCTTAATAACTCCAATTTTTAGCAAAAAATCCAGGAAGTAAGTAACTTTGAATTGTTTTATATCTGTATTTGTAGATCAGAGTTATTTCACAATTTTTAGAAAGCTATGTTTCCTCAATTGTTTTATGTTCATTAACAGATCTAGATATATTTAGCTTTTCTATATCACAGAACAATAGGATGTCAAATTGTGTAAACTTAAACCTATGCTTAATAACTGATATTTTGATTAACTTACTTAGAAATCACTGAGATATTTTATGATGATCTATTACCTAATTTGGTATAACATGACTTTAAGTTTTCAAATTATTGAAAAATTTTTGAAATGATGACGAGTTCATTTGTAAATATTAGTTTCCCTTACATTTACCTATTTTACTTTCTTTAACAACTACATTTGAATTGTTCATTGAAAACAATGCTAGCCATTTTTTTTCTTTTAAAAAAGCAAAACAGGACAACAGCTGCATTGGCCAGCCTCATCTTAACCAAGGCCACTGATATACTGAACACAAGTACCCTCTTTTATGTTTCCTCCAACTGCCCTGGGTCCCCAGTACCCACATGGTACCCAGAATGGTTACTAAAGAAAGGGCCCATCTGAGTCCTGGATTTACACAGAAGATGCAGAGCCCAGGAGAGAGGACAGAACTGTGAGAAGGATGTCTGGAGGATCTGACCCCTCCAGCATGGTCAGGAGGCAGAGCTGGTCCAGGGAGGATGGGGCCATTCTGGGCTTGGCCCTGCTGCTGACCCAAGCACTGTGGAACACATCTTAATGGGGTCCAGGGAGGATGGGGCCATACTGGGCTTGGCTCAGCTGGTGGCCCAGGCACTGTGGAACACATACTAATAACATATCCATGCCTATGTCCCTAGGCCTCACCATGACCGCCTGTCTGCAGCCTAGAATTCAGAGGCTCAGAACCAAAGACAATCCCAAGCAAGTATCAACAATATCATAGAAACAACACTTTCATGACTTTAAAACACCTAGCAGAGACAGTGTAAATTTGTCTGACCAGCAGACCTAGGAAAAAATGTATGAGTTAAATGTTGAAGACATTTTATTTTACCAACAATTTTAAAGCTAACTTTATTTACCAAACATTACTAAGGTCATGTGAACTTGAAAAACATTTGGGTTAATTTGTTTAATTTATGAGAACTCATTTAAAATAAGTCAACTCAGTGCCACATAGAATATATATTAATGTATGTACAGGCATATACATACAATACATATAGACATGACATACAGCACACATGTATGTATCCCAAAGTGAAAAATAACAGGGGGCTTAATGTAAAAGACACCAGAACTTTGCATCCAAGAGGAACCAGCCCAAGACTCTTGAGGCTCGGTGAGGAAGACGGAAACCCCAATCCCAGTGAAAGGAGTCAGTGGTGCCTTTTTTGTGTTCCTCAAGAAGCCTCAGGGTTGCCAGAAGCCCCTTCTAGATCCTTTCACGTGGTATCGCAGGTAGCAAAAGGAAGGGGAGGTGGAAGTATGTGGAAGAACATTTTATTATTATTATTACACTTTACGTTCCGGGTTACATGTGCAGAATGTGCAGCTTTGTTACATAGGTATACACATGCCGTGGTGGTTTCCCGCACCCATCAACCTGTCACCTACATTAGGCATTTCTCCTAATGTTATCCCTCCCCTAGCCCCCCTCACCCAACAGGCCCTGGGGTGTGATGTTCCCTTCCTTGTGTCCATGTATATTCATTAAGAACATGTTTTAGAGGAGCCAATTTGGGGAGATTTTAAGCTTCCCCGAAAGGCCGATGAAGTTTTAGTTAGCAGGAGTTTGAGAAAAAGTAGGCCTAGTCAACTAAGAAGTTCCCAAGGGAGAAATAGAGTCGAAAAAAGAACAGAGGGGCTTTAAAAATAACTTGAATATCAGCTTTTAACTAAGCTGACTTTTAATCATAGAGCTCTTTAAAAAAAAATCCTTTTAAGTTTCTTATTATTAGATTCCAGCCAGGAAAAACAGCAAATATTCCTGGCTTAAAAAACAAATGAAACAACAACAACAAAACTTAAAGAAAAATGTATCTAGCAGTGACTCAGAACTAAACCAAAAATACACCTTTTATGACTTAACTAAGTACACACAACACATGGCCAAGGAGGTGCAAAGAGACAGTCCTCACAAGATCCAAGGCCAGCCTCAAAGACAGCTGGAAGAAAAAAAATAGACTTAGAAGCAACCAGGAAAATAATAGCTGTTTGTGGAGAGAAAAGCATCAATAACAAATGAGTACTCCAAAACATCAAGAGTCACGCAAATATAAATTTCGAACAAATAATTCAAACTAGTTCTTATAAACGTTCTGTTTTTCTCATTAAAAAATCCAGCCATCCCATTACTGGGTATATACCCAAAGGATTATAAATCTTGCTGCTATAAAGACACATGCACACGTATGTTTATTGTGGCACTATTCACAATAGCAAATACTTGGAATCAACCCAAATGTCCATCAGTGACAGACTGGATTAAGAAAATGTGGCACATACACACCATGGAATACTATGCAGCCATAAAAAAGGATGAGTTTGTGTCCTTTGTAGGGACATGGATGCAGCTGGAAACCATCATTCTCAGCAAACCATCGCAAGAACAGAAAACCAAACACTGCATGTTCTCACTCATAGGTGGGAACTGAACAATGAGATCACTTGGACTCAGGCAGGGAAACATCATACACCAGGGCCTATCACGGGGAGGGGGGAGGGGGAGGGGGAGGGGAGAGGGATTGCATTGGGAGTTATACCTGATGTAAGTGACGAGTTGATGGGTGCAGCACACCAACATGGCACAAGTATACATAAGTAACAAACCTGCACATTATGCACATGTACCCTAGAACTTAAAGTATAATTAAAAAAAAAAAAAAAAGAGTTAAAGGATTACATGTCCAAGGGACAGATTTCCTGATCCGAAATCACTCCAGGGCCAGGATGACGAAACGCGAAATCCTAGCCATTAGACCACAGGTCAGGGTGGCCTTTTGTAAATTCTGCAGGGAATCCAAAGAAGGCAGTTTGCATGTACAAAGGATTTTAACTTTGCTTCCAATCTGATTTCCGCCTTTTAAAAAACCTTGTCAATGGAGTTTGTAAGGCTGTGTTTCTTTTGTGTCTTTTCAGAGGTACCAGTAAGATAGCCATTTAAGTCAACAGTGGTATAAAAAGTTTTCTTTTACATATAGACAATTTATTGATTCCACACAGGACTCAAGCCAATAAGCCTTTTTCACGGAAAGTCCCAGAGGTAGCTTTCTAGGTTTAGCATACCACGGACGTAAGCGGCATTTTTAAAATGGGTTAAGAAGATGCAAGGCTCTATGATCTCCCCCAAAACTTCATTCTCAGGAGTAGAGAAAGCAAAAGAACTTCTGTCGCCACGGATAGGTAAGGATGGTGTTTGTGTGTGTGGTGCCTCCAGCATCCCACAGATTTGTGGGGGTTAGCTAGACGCAGGTTCATCAGTCCATGACACCAGGCAAGCCCTCTGGGGACTGGACTTTCCCAGAACAAATCAGGTAACAAGAGTTGGGACAATGAAAATTCCTTACAGCTGGGACTCCTTAATAAGACAAACTCCCCTGAGAACTCGGCACACTCAGAAGAGAGTGCTGCTCAATATCGTGTGTCCCAGGGGTCTCAGTCCTTTTAATCTGGCCACCAGACGTTGCCTGAAAATCATGCCCTCTGGATGGTGAAGACCAAGAAACAGTGCTCCCTCTCAGTCACAGATTAAGGTCTCATAGACATAAAACAAGACATGAGGGACAAGCAGCACAGAAAGATGAAAGCAAAAGAAACCCAGACCATTTCTAGGGAAAAAAAGGAATCGTGTGATATGAGTATTTATTTATACCAAAAAATATATCAGGGTCGGTAAACCAAAGTCTTACTCATACAAATGCTTTTCTCCTATTAATCTTAAGTTTGGCTAAAAAATAAAAATAAAAAAAGAGAGTGATTTTTTACCATCTACTTGACTGGATTCTGAAGAGAGAGACCAGGACTCTGGTAAGAATTTCTTACTCTCTGCTGGCTTGTCAGATCCCGGGGTTCCTCGACTGTGGCTTTCAGAAGAGCACAGTGGTTTCTGGCTATCCTGCTTACAGAACCATAACCATCGGGGCCAAAGGAAAACTTTCCCCTGACCCTCAGAAGGTCTGCTGAAAAGAGACAGAAAAAAACAAGGCAGATTAATAGGATAAAAGGCATACAAAATTTATTTTAATGTGCTTAGCATGGGGGATTAGCACGAAAATGATCAATCCGCCAATCACCCAGTGGGATGCAGGTGTTCATGTACTCTTCTTCACAGGAAGAGGGGAGATGGGAGAAGCGTGGCAATTTGAGGGTAGTAAATGATTTTGAGGAGAAATGAATGCACTTGGAGAACATACAATGACCTGGGACAAAGTCTGTTGAGCCCACAGTGCAGACAGTGGCTGGTAAATGATTCTCTTTGAAATTCTGAATGGGACCGAAATAGAGGACAATGATTTGGGACAAACGTCCGTCCAGGTGTGTTGACAGACTGCATTCTTTCTTCTTGTGATCTGAGTTAAGTTAATGAAAACTCAAGGAAGGAACCAGAGGTGATTGTGTTCTTCTTTGGCAGGTCTAGACTTCAGGCAGATGAGGGAACTTTAGAGAAAAGCTTCCTCCTGTGCTTTGGGAAAGAAAGAGGATTGAGAGGCCGGGCGCAGTGGCTCACACCTGTAATCCCAGCACTTTGGGAGGCCGAGGCGGGTGGATCACAAGGTCAGGAGATCGAGACCATCCTGGCTAACACGGTGAAACCCCATTTCTACTAAAAATACAAAATCTTAGCTAGGCGTGGTGGTGGGCACTTGTAGTAGCTGGGACTGCAGCTCTACCTCCCAGGTTCACATCGTTCTCCTGCCTCAGTTGAGGAGGCTAAGGCAGGAGAATGGTGTGAACCTGGGAGGCAGAGCTTACAGTGAGCTGAGATTGTGCCACTGCACTCCAGCCTGGGCAACAGAGCAAGATTCTGTCTCAAAAAAAAGAAAGAAAGAAAGAAAGAAAGAAAGAAAGAAAGAAAGAAAGAAAGAAAGAAAGAAAGAAAGAAAGAAAGAAAGAGGACTGAGATACAGGAAGGTGGAGAGAAGGTTAGAGAGACATTGAGACTGCTTCTTTAGTCCAACATGTCAAAGGACCATATTTTCGTGTATCAGTTTGAAGGGGTGGCCTGCCCCTCCACACCTGTGGGTATATCTCGTCAGGTGGGATGAGAGACTGAGAAAAGAAATAAGGCACAGAGACAAAGTATAGAGAAACAACAGTGGGCCCAGGAGACCGGCACTCAGCATACCAAGGACGTGCACTGGCACCAGTCTCTGAGTTCCCTCAGTTTTTATTGATTATTATTTTCACTATCTCAGCAAGAGGAATGAGGTAGGAGAGCAGGGTGATAATAGCAAGAAGGTCAACAAGAAAATATGTGAGCAAAATAATCTACGTCATAATTAAGTTCAAGGGGAGGTACTATGCCTGGATGTGCACGTAGGCCAGATTTATGTTTCTCTCCGCCCAAACATCTCAGTGGAGTAAATAACAACAAAGCAGCATTGCTGCCAACATGTCTCGCCTCCTGCCATAGGGCAGTTTTTCTCCTATCTCAGAAATGAACAAATGTACGATCGGGTTTTATACCGAGACATTCAGTTCCCAGGGGCAGGCAAGAGACAGTGGCCTTCCTCTATCTCAAGTGCAAGAGGCTTTCCTCTTTTACTAATCCTCCTCAGCACAGACCCTTTATGGGTGTCGGGCTGGGAGACGGTCAGGTCTTTCTCATCCCACAAGGTCATATTTCAGACTATCACATGGGGAGAAACCTTGGACAACAGCCGGCTTTCCAGGGAAGAGGTCCCTGCGACTTTTCGCAGTGCATTGTGAACCTGGTTTATTGAGACTAGAGAATGGCGATGACTTTTACCAAGCATGCTGCTTGTAAACATTTTGTTAACAAGGCACGTCCTGCACAGCCCTAGATCCCTTAAACCTTGATTCCATACAACACATGTTTCTGTGAGCACAAGGTTGGGGCAAAGTGGCTGGGGCAAAGTTACAAATTAACAGCATCTCAGCAAAGCAATTTTTCAAGGTACAGGTCAAAATGGAATTTCTTATGTCTTCCCTTTCTACATAGACACAGTAAGAGTCTGATCTTCCTTTCTTTTCCCTACATCAGTTTCTGAGCCCCAACTCTATATCTATCTATTCTTGTCTCTCTCTCTCTCTCTCTCTCTCACACACACACACACACACACACACACACACACACACACACACGTGCGCTCTCTCTTCCTCCCCACCTGTGCATCCATCTGTCCATTCATCCATCCATCCACTGCCCATTTATCTGTCTATCTCCCAGACTCACCCAGAATAATCTCCCTTTTGATTAACTAAAGCCGAGTGACTAGAGACCTTAATTGCACTGCACATTCCTTCACCTTTGCCATCTAATGTGACCTAATTATAGAGTAATCTCCCATCTCATTCATATTCATATTCACAAATCTTGAGTGTTTTCCCTACACCAGATTCTTCCAAACATATTGGTTCCCAGGTGTTCATAATGGCTTCACGAGCTAGACATTGTTGCCCTTGACTTACAGACAAAGTCATAGACACTCAAGTTTAAGTGACTTACCCAGTGGTAGCAGAATCAGATTCCACATTTGTGGCCTTGTGGCCTTGTATGCCAACCCTTCCCAACAAGGGAGAAGCCCATAGCACTGATGTGAGAAAACAAATGCAGGTTTGGATACCGGCTTTGTGGTGGGATTTGGGCTGAGTGATAGCATCTTCTTGTGCCTCAGTCTCCTCCACAATAAGAAGGAAAGGTTTGTTGTAAGGATTAACTGTGATATGATGTAGAAAGTGCTCAGAATCTTGCCTGGCATAATATCACAGGCTATGGTTACTGTCTATTTTGATTAGCATTGCTATTATTGTTACCACTGTTAATACTACCCCATAGTAAGAATGTAACAACTTCAGTAGCAGAAGGAGAGGAGGAAAGTGATGCCCTCACAAACCAATGAACCTGGGTGGGAAGTAGGGTGTGCTTGGATGCAAATTTCCTATCTGGTATTATTTCTTATACTCCAAATTTCTTCCAGATTCATGAACATCGTCACAGGACTCAAGTGACTATAATTCAGTAAGTCCAAGCCACTAACATTATGTCTAATTAGCTAGTCTTAATCGACATTAAGATAAATAACTTTTCAAATTATTTTTCCCTGTGAAATTGAGGCATGTTAGAGGGCAACCATCGGTAATTTAAATCAATGAATTAAGACAAATGTAATTTAGTGCTTGCTGAGAAGAAAGAGAAAAATTTTTGAATGTGCTAATCAACTCACCCATGTTGATAGTTAGGGGAAAATTCTGAAACACATTAATCAGCTGTGGGTGAAAGAGCTCAGAGACAGTATCATGCCGTTAAGAGCATAAACGAGCAGTAATGGTTGAAGAACAAGCAGCACTTGGTCTTCTTGGTCTCCTGCCAGCAGAGATCCTCATCACCATCATCTCATTTTCTCTTACTTGCAGTTGAAAAGTCCAGCCTTCAAGCATAGTGCCAACTGTCTGTAAAGAACACAGCTTGACATTTATTTTTGCTACCTATTTCTCACCCATCCCACCTACTTTCTCATTTCAGGGTCCTGCTGACATCGATGTCTGAAAGTTTAAAATGTATGTAAGTAAATTTTCCTCCAAATTTGATTGTGCAGTGATAAAGGAAGCCACAGATTTGAACTGGGGATGACAGCATGTGGAATAGCCACCCATTTCCTGCATGTTGTGAGTTGGGGTGGCCCAAAGCTGACAACAGAGGCAAAGGCATAGCACAAATCCAAGAGCTGGAGTCAGGGCATTACAGTCTGACTCTGTAGTTGTAGAGGTAGCCTTGAGATGCTAAACATAGCTTTTCATTGCTTTCAGCTTCTGTCGTGATAAAAAAAGAAACGTCAACTTTAGATTTCACACTATTTAAGTTGTGAAAAATGAGAGAATATTGAATCAGTTGTGATTCTTTCTACTGAAAGTGATAAAACTTGACACAAACTGTCTCAAGCAAAAATGGGAATTTATTGGCTTATGCAAGCAAAAATATTGGGATGTATTCAGCTTAAGGCAGAATTAAAACCAAGAATTAAAACAAAGCTCTCAGAATTTTCATTGCCAAGCTCCGCTTTCCCTCTATACACTCTAGCCAGGGAGCTCTAACTCTCCCATCATGGTGACAGGTGGATGAGCCATCTCCAGCCTCACAGTCTTTCAATTAAGATGAGCAGGAAGCACATGACAATCTTTTCTGTGGACCCCAGAGTACTACCTTTACTAGTTCAACTGTCCTGGGGGTACACACTGAAGTGTGGTAGTCAAGAGCTCAAGCTCTAAGTAATTTCCTGGTTTGCAGCCCAGCCCTGTGACCTGGGTAAACTTAGCAACCCTCTCTGAGCTTTATCTATAAAGAGGGCTGGTACCTGCTGCTTAGGGAAAGTGTGAAACTCAGATAGGTTTATGCAGACCAAGACCACAGGACAGTGTGGATGGCACATTGCAAGAGCCCAGTGAATGTTAGCTGCCGTCATCACATCCCCACCCTGAGCCAGTCTTACAGGGCCAGAGGAGTGATCCAAACTGATTGCTTGGGCAATAATAATCTGAGATTCTGTGCCTGGGCAGACCACCCAGGCAGAGAAGAGGAAGCACAGACCTTCACATTAAGTTTACATCATCCCCAGGGGATATGAACCCATGTAATAATGTGGGTGGGACACCTTATGACATGAGGTCGGGGGTCTTACTTCTCCTTCTGCTCCTCAGCTGTGCTGGAGCTGTGTGTGCTGCAGTGAGCGCCAGCTCCCTCCACCCTGGAATTCTGCTGATCTCAGCGGCTTGGTTGGTTTGCTTCCTCTGGCTCTCACGCTAGATGAAATTGTAGACTCATCCATGTGTAAGAACTGTCCAAGGGGTGCTTGAAGGGCACTCTCACCATTGCATTGCATTGCCAAGCTACAAACACAGCTTTATGCTCCAAATTCTTCAAGCTCAAGAGTATCAACAGCGCTTGGCTTTTACTGAGCCTGCTTCCATTGTTGGGAAGCAGCCTTCCATCTATTCAGAATGAGAGCCACCACACCAATTCAAAATGATGAAGCTTAGAAGGGGAAACCATGTCCCCAACGGGAAGCTGCCAACCAGCTCCCTGCTTTGACCGAAGTGGCTTCTGTGGGCGCCTGGAGCAGAGCATGGGTGTGACTCACAGGGCTTCACCTCCGTGACAATGTGGGAAGTCAGGATGGAAGGAAGGAGTTGGGGCTGGGAGGGGGGCACAGGTTCTTACCCTTAAAATCAGGAATTCTTGGAGGGAAGTCTCATGACATCCCTGAGCCTCAGTTTCCTTACCTGTGAAAGAGGAAAATAATCCCGGCCTCACTAAACTGATGTAAGGACTGAATGAGGTGGTGGGTACAAGTGGCCAGTGAACAGCAAGCCTTGGTACATTGTTCATATGCAGGATTTCAACATTGCTCTAAAGTTAAATTAGGAATAATCTTGACCTGCCCATTCCTTTCTTCATTCATTCATTCTTCCATTAAGAACGACACAGAGCCTTTGTCTTCCTGGAAGTCGAACCACTCCCAGGGGATGCGTCTTCCCTCCTTTCAGTCCTCTAACCATAGTAAATGAGCAGATTGCTCTCTGTCTTGACTTTACTTTTCAAATTAACTTTTAAAATCTATCCCCACCAAGGAAAGGAATGCTAATAAAACCTCCCACTTTAGACCAGGTTGTAAAAGAAGTCATACACAAAATACTTTCCCAGGTTCACCAATTGCTACTTTGACATCATGGTCCTAGGTGCACCTAACAGCCACCAGCTTGATACATGGCCGTGAGTCACCTTGCTCCCTTAGACAAACCTGTCCATTGATCAATAAGCAGTTCTCTGTTGTTTTTGATCCATTTGTGCCGCTCCTGTGGGCAAGCCCTTGCTCTACTCAGCATGGAGGGTTTATCTCTTGGCTGCTTTTAAGCCTAGTCTCAAACTATCTGTGGGGTTTTCAGTAAGCTGGTTAAACTCTCTAGGCCTCAGTTTCTTCAGTCATAAAACAGGGAAGAAGTCAAAATCACCTCTCAGGTTGTTCGTCTAACCAAGGCAAATGAGTGCTCTCAGTAAAACTGCAAAGGGCTACACAGCTGGCAGCTGTACCAAGCTTGCCTTCCTCCTCCTCCTCCTCTTCTATCCTCCTCCCCCTGCTCCTGCTTGGTATGGCTTGGATCTGTGTCCCTACCCAAATCTCATGTTGAATTGCTATCCCCAGTGTTGGAGGTGGAGCCTTGTTGGAGGTGATTGGATCACGGGGGCAGCTTCTAATGGTTTAACACCATCCCCATACTGCTGTCTCGTGGTAGAGTTCTCGCAAGATCTGACTGTTTAAAAATGTGTAGCACCTCCCCACTCTCTCTTTCTCCTCTCTAGCCGTGTAAGATGAGCCTGCTTCCCCTTCGCCTTCTGCCATGATTGTAAGTTTCCTGAGGTCTCCCCAGAACCCGTTATGCTTCCTGTACAGCCTGCAGAACCACGAGCCAATTAAATTTCTTTCCTTTATCAATTACCCAGTCTCAGGTATTTCTTTACAGCAATGCAAGAATGGCCTAATACACTGCTTTTCCTCTTTCTCCTCTACTCCCACCCTTTTTTTTTTTTTTTAAACCTATGGCAGATTTGAGGATAAAATTACATAATGCAAATGAAAGATCTCTAAAAACTACAGAATTCCATGATATTTTAATCTCCATCATCAATATTACATTCAACTGCTACTTGATGATTAATGTTGCAACGAATTCTCTCTCCCAGCTACAATCAAACACACAGAAGAGCAGGTTGCAATCATGTTTCCCCGAGTTCACTTTTCCTGATAGATGCTCTATTTTCCAATCTTTATTTTTTCATTTAAAAAGTTCCACCCCAGAACCTCACTCCAACATTTTGAAAATATACTGAACATACCTGTGCTTTAGAAGCAGGGCCTGAATTAGTATTTGTTTCCTGGTGAACCATTTGATGGAGTTATGCAACGCTGGCATAAATTCACAGCTCATTAAACCAGCCACATAAAACATTATGGGAGCAAACACCTCCCCGAGGAGTCTAGTGGAAAAGACTAAGGAAGCCACAGCCCACATCAAGCCAGACGCCTAATCAGAGCCAATGGTACACACAGAAAGTGCTGATGAAGAGCTTCAGTAGGGTGCTGCATTGGAGTAAATTCTGTAATTGTTAATCAAGCAGGCATTATCATCCTTGATATTTCATTCACCACCTAGGTATCAGGAGACACTCACCTGTCTTCTTGTTATTACATATTTTGCAGGACAATGCACTGAGAGATTAGAGTTCATAGCAACCACCATGCATTTTTATTCTTCCTTGGCTGTGTATGTTACTGAGAAACACAGAGCCTTAACAAGGCCTTTCAGATGTCAAATACACAGGGAAACTGGTTATTGTGGGGTTTCACAGAGAGTGATGACAATTAGGAATCCCTGTGCCCCTGATTAATGCGTGTTTATAAACATGTGTGAAGTGCCTGCCACCCCGCGGTACAACGCAGGAGACAGAGCGTGGTTCTGATGAAGCGGCCTCAACACAGTATCAAAGCCAGGCATCTGAGAGAAGGCTGACCTCTCCTCTCAGGCTCAGGGGGGTTTGTTGTGGGGGCTGCCTGATCAGCAATAGGAAGACTGAGACAAACACAGGCTTCAGTTTCCAGTATTGCCTGGGTGTGCAATGCTCGGTTGCTAACTCACAGAAATCTAAGAGATTTATTCAAGACACTTTTTCGCCATCAGCAAGAGAAAAGTATCTCCAGGGTATGATAGTGAAGGGGTTCCTCTTCCCTCATAACTTTCTGCCTTGGGGACAGCTTATTGGCAATGTTTGCTCATTTAAGAAATGTATCACTTAGGATTCTACTAGAGGAAGAGAACCACTAGAATATCTGTATCTACAGCCGTATCAACATCTCTACATCTATATCTCTACCTACATTTCTACATGTATAGCCATAGTTATATGATACAGATGTAGAGATATGAACACGGATGTATTAGGTTGGTGCAAAACTACTTTTTCTTTTCATTGAAAGTAATGGAAAAACTGGCCAGGCACCGTGGCTCACGCTTGTAATCCTAGCACTTTGGGAGGCCAAGGCCAGTGGATCATCTGAGGTCAGGAGTTCGAGACCAGCCTGACCAACATGGAGAAAACCCATCTCTACTAAAAATACAAAATTAGCCAGGCGTGGTGGCCCATGTCTATAATCCCAGCTACTCAGGAGGCTGAGGTGGGAGAATCACTTGAACTCAGGAGGCGGAGGTTGTAGTGAGCCAAGATCGTGCCATTGCATTCCATCCTGGGCAACAAGAGCAAAACTCCATCTCAAAAAAAAAAAAAAAAAAAAAAAGAAAGTAATGGAAAAACTACAATTACTTCTGCACCAACCTTAATAGATACATAGTTAAATAAATCTCTATACACATGATAGATACATTAATATGGATATAGATATATCTACCTCTATACCTAATTTCCATATCTATATCCAAGTATCTTTATATCTGTATCTGTGCATGCTATAATTTAAATGTGCCCCCCAGAAAGCCTCTGTTGGGAACTTAATCCCCAATGTAACAGTGTTGACAGGTGGGACATTTGAGAAGTGATTAGGCCATGAGTGCTTTACTCTCATGAATAGATTAATGCTGGTTAAAAAAGCATCTGAGGCTGCCAGTTTGATCTCTTGCTGTCTCTCACATGGGTTCTTTTCTCCTTCTGCTTTCCACCAGGGGAGGATGCAGTGAGAAGGCCCTCACCAGAAGAGGCTGCTCAATCTTGAACTTCCCAGCCTCCAGAATTATGAGCCAAATGCATTTCTGTTCACTATAAATTACTCAGTCTGTGGTATTGTGTTATAGCAGCACAAAACAGACAAAACAGTGCGTCCGTGTGTGTGTGTGTGTTTATGAAAAGAGAGCAGGATAAAGAGAAAAAGAGAGATCTCCAAGATCGCACTGTACAGGGAAATAGAATAGAGGGATATCTATGTTTATAATCATATATATATTTGAATCTATCTATCTATCTATATAGGGATATTTATAGATAGATCTCTATCTTTATATCTATATAACTTTATAGAGAGAGATGGATATGAATATAGACAGAGACGTGGATATAGAGACATAGACACATAGATACACATATATTAAGAGATTTACTGCAAAGGAATTGGCTTACATGACTGGGGAAGCTGTCCAGTGGGAAAGCGGGAGGGCAGGCAGGGAACTCTCCTGTAGGAGCTGACACTGCAATCCCCAGGGAGAGTTTCTTCTTCCTTGGAGAAACCTCTGTTTTGCTCTTAAGGCCTTTTAACTGATTGGATAAGGCCCACCCAGACTATTAAGGATAATCTCCGTATCTGAAAGCCAACTGCTCGTAGATGCTGACCACATCTGCCAAATACTTTCACTGAAGCATGTAGGTTAGTGTCTGATTGAGTCACTGGGTACATCAGCTTGGCCATGTTGACACATGGAAGTGCCCATCATAGGAAGTGAATGTGAAAATTCTTACTAGGTCTGAGAGCCTAGTAGGAGAGCTGAGAAGTTAAATATGGGAAAACAATTTGGGGGAAGAATTTCCATCAACTCTTCAGATTATCTGGTGTACCATGGATGTGTCAGTAAACACCAGTCAGCCACAAACATGCCCTTAACACTCTTGCAATAACTCATGGGCTAGCTCATGCACTAGCTCATGCATGCACTAACGCTGTGCTCCACCCTGCATGCCTGTGTGAAGCAAGTTCACACTGCACTAGTATCAATCCCAGGGGAGAACTCTGAACACCTTATCCACTGTATCATGGGCTGGAACAATTTCTATCACATGTCGGAGTCTACTGAGGCAGAACACCCTCACACAAGATACATGAAGCATGTTACTCACAGCAAGGAACAACAGAAGCCCGGGGTTCATGGTAAGCCAGTTCTCCAAGACTCAGATAAGCTGTTCAGAGTGCAAGGACCTTTTCTCCTTAAGTTCTCCATAGCGGAGGGACTCTGGAACACAGCCTACCATCCGTTTTATATCCTGGGTGAAACATGACTTGTGGGCTAAAGCATTGTAGGACATTCTGTTCTACAAGGGACAAAAACGGAGCCCAGGCTGTTCTGGCCAGTTCATCCTTAGCTCAAGATATTGTATTCTCAGCATGTTCTGTGGTTATTCTTGAGAACTAAAAGTGAGTAAAGGAGGAGAACTGGTTCGGTCCACGGCCAACTGGAGAACTGTCCTGCAGGCTGAATACCAAACTGCCATATGACTCTAGAAGGATGATATGGTTTGGCTGTGTCCCCACCCAAATCTCATCCTGACTTGTAGCTCCCATAATCTCCATGTGTCGTGGGAGGGACCCTGTGGGAAGTAATTGAATCGTAGGGATGGATTTTTCCCATGGTGTTCTCATGATAGTGAGTAAGTCTCATGAGATCTGATGGTTTAATAAAGGGGAGTTCCCCCGCGCATGCTCTCTTGCCTGCCACCATATTAAACATAGTTTTGCTTCTCCTTTGCCTTCCGCCATGATTGTAAGGCCTCCCCAGCCATGTGGAACTGTGAGTCCGTTGAACCTCTTTTTCTTTATAAATTACCCAGCATCTGGTATGTCTTTATTAGCAGCATGAGAACAGACTAATACAATAAATTGGTATCAGGTAGTGTGATGCTGCTATAAAGATACCCCAAAATGTGGAAGCAACGTTGGAAATGGGTAACAGGCAGAGGTTGGAACTGTTTGGAGGGCTCAGAAGAAAACACGAAGAAGTGGGAAAGTTTAGAACTTCCTAGAGACTTGGAGGGCTCAGAAGACAGAGAGATGTGGGAAAGTTCAAAACTTCCTGAAGACTTGTTGAATGGCTTTGATCAAAATGCTGATAGTGATATGAATGATAAAGTCCAGGCAGAGGTGGCCTCAGATGGTGATGAGAAACTTGTTGGGAACTGGAGTAAAGGTCACTCTTGCTATCTTGCTATGCAAAGAGATTGTTGGCATTTTGTCCTTGCCCTAGAGACCTATGGAACTTTGAACTTGAGAGAGATTATTCAGGGTATCTGGTAGAAGAAATTTCTAATCAGCAAAATGTTCAAGAGAAAGCAGAGCATAAAATCTTGAAAAATTTGCAGCCAGACAATGCAGTAGAAAAGAAAAACCCATTTTCTGTGGAGAAATTCCAAGCCAGCTGCAGAAATTTGCATAAGTAATGAAGAGCCAAATGTTAATTGCCAAGACAATGGGGAAAATGTCTCCAGGATATGTCAGATACATTTGTGGCAGCCCCTCCCATCACAGACCTGGAGGCCTAGAAGGAAAAAATGGTGTGTGGGCCAAGCCCAGGATGCCCCTGCGGTGTGCAGCCTAGGAACTTGGTGCCCTGCATCCTGGCCACTCCTGCCATACCTAAAAGGGGACAAGGTACAACTCAGACTGTGGCTTCAGAGGGTGCAAGTCCCAAGCCATGGCAGCTTCCACATGATGTTGAGTCTGCAGGTGCATGGAAGTCAAGACTTGAGGTTTGGGAACCTCTGCCTAGATTTCAGAAGATATATGGAAATGCCTGGATGTCCAGGCAGAAGTTTGCTGCAGGGGTGGGACCCTCATGAAGAACCTCTGCTAGGGCAGTGTGGAAGGGAAATGTGGGGTCAGAGTCCCCAAACAGAGTCCCCACTGAGACACTGCCTAGTGGAGCTGTGAGAAGATGACCTCTGTCCTCTAGGCCCCAGAATGGTAGATCCACTGACAGCTTGCACTGTGTGCCTGGAAAAGCCACAATACCAGCCTGTGAAAGCAGCCAGCAGGGAGGCTGTACCCTGCAAAGCCACAGAGGCAGAGCTTCCCAAGGCTGTGGGAGCCCACTTCTTGCATCAGTGTGACCCAGATCCAAGACATGGGGTAAAAGGAGATCATTTTGGAGATTTAAGATTTGACTTTCCTGCTGAATTTTGGACTTGCATGGGGCCTGTATCCCCTTCAGTTTGGCAAATTTCTCCCATTTGGAATGGATGTATTTACCCAACACCTGTACTCTCATTGTATCTAGGAAGTAACTAACTTGCTTTTGATTTCACAGGCTCATAGGCAGAAAGGACTTGCCTTGTCTCAGATGAGACTTTGGACTATGGACTTTTAAGTTAATGCTGAAATGAGTTAAGACTCTGGGGGACTCTTGGGAAGGCATGATTGGTTTTGAAATGTGAGGACATGAGATTGGGGAGGAGCCAGGGCTGGAATGACATGATTTGACTGTGTCTCCACCCAAATCTCATCTTGAATTTTACTCCCATAATCTCCCAAGTCATGAGAGGGATCTGGTGGAAGGTAATTATATCATGGGGCTGGCTTTTCCCATGCTGTTCTCATGATAGTGAATAAATCTCATGATATCTAATGGATTAATAAAGGGCAGTTCCCCTGCACATGCTTTCTTGCCTGCTGCCATGTAAGATGTGCCTTTGCTCCTCCTTTACCTTTTGCCATGATTGTGAGGCTTCCCAAGTCATGTGGAACTGTGAGTTCATTAAACTTCTTCTTTTAAATAAATTACCCAGTCTCCAGTATGTCTTTATTAGTAGTGTGAGAACAGACTAAAACAACGGTAGACCCCAGTTTTATCCCCACTTTATTGATGATGAAATACAGGTGCAGTCAGGCAGGAAGCTTATAGCGGAGCTAGGATTTGAGCCCAAGAATCCTGTCACCTGAGTTTTTAATCTTTTTTTTTCAATAAGGCTTCCAAATGATCTTTGTATTTTGAACCAATTCTGAATTATTCTGTTGAGGCTGATAGGGGTTAGCGCTGATGATCCCAATCGTTATCTGTGAAGTTTTGGGCAAGTCATTCTGCCTCTCTGGGTCTCCCTTTTACCACAGTTTAAATGGGGGTACAGTCCCCATTTTAGGCAGCCTCTTATTTTTAAGATCGCTGACAAGTTTAGAAGGCATGAAGTGTGTGGATATGTTTTATAAATTGTAAGTACTGTGCATATGGGAGAAATTCTTTTCCCTTAACTTCTCATATGCATAATTTTCCCAGCAACTACATCCATGTTCAGCTTTGCTTAATGAATTGCCCTACACAACAGGCAGGAATAGCTCCATGGCACATGAGGTGCAATTTAAAACATGGCATCTCTGAAATGCATTTATTTCTAGCCCTT
Organism: Macaca nemestrina; assembly: GCF_043159975.1. NCBI lineage: Eukaryota > Metazoa > Chordata > Mammalia > Primates > Cercopithecidae > Macaca > Macaca nemestrina. Next base: position 229,266,209 of record NC_092125.1, on the reverse strand, counting down.
TTTCAATACGATTGAAGAGAAGTCTCATTTTTCTGTATCCTCCTTTCCCTCTCCTGTGTCTCCTAGAACCAGAGGCTCTAGGAGTCTCCAGGGCAGGATCTCCATCCACGATAGATAGAAATCTCTGAGACTCCCTGCCCAAGCTCATATCCCCATTGCGAGTAATCTCCTCTGTCCACCAGGCATCTTGCAGAGGCTCCTAGGGACCCATGTTCAAAATCATAGCCTCTACAAACACCTGTGGTTAGGGTTCTGTCCCTGGCACATCCCAATTGCAAAGTTTGGGCCACTTTTCTCTTTCCTAATGACAGACTCCAGTTCCTTCCCTCCAGGATAGTGCAACCCTGATGTGCTTCCCCCTTGAAAATAGCTTCTGCCAGCCCTACACGCTGTCCTCCTTCATAAAATTGCAGCCCTGGTTGCAGAGGAGCCTGGGTTTTTGGAAAGAAAAGTCCGTTGTCGCCATGGTAAGAAAGTCAAAGGAGCTGCCTCCTCCTCCTCCTTCTTCTCCTTTTTCTTCTCCTCTTCCTCTCCCTTCTCCTCCTCCTCTCCCTTCTCTTCCTTCCCTCTCTCCTCTTCATTTTCCCCTCTCCTGGTCCTCTTCCTCCTCATCTCCTTCCTCCTTCTCCTCCTCTTCCTCTTCTATCTCCTGGTCCTCCTCTATCTCCTCCTCTGCCTTCTTCTTTCTTGTTTAGTCTGAAACTGTGACTAAAAACACTCTTTTTTTGGTCAGTATCTCACCTCATCAAGTCTATTTTCATAAATAACAGGCAAGAGGTGAGTCGCAGTGGTTGTAGGTGTTGGAGGTGCCAGTCCTCCTTCACACGCAGCTCTCACCCACAGTGTTTTGGGTGGAACCTGAAAGTGAGGATGGAGCCCATTTGCAGAGCTCTCCAAGGAAGCCTGTTGCTATGGAAACTTCAGCTTGGCACCATATGCAAATACCTGTCTCCCTTGAAACTTGCCTGACAGTGACGCTGAGCAGAAAATATAGAAATGTTAAAATGGGTTTTGAACTTTTATGTAGGGACTGTAAGAGCTGTGCCTGCTAATTAATTATGCACAAGCACTCTGAGAGACAACCTGGTAGACATGTCTGCAGGTAATGGCCTTTTGACAAATTCCCTTCAACTCTTAATTTTTTAAAGGGAACTTTTTTTTGGTAAATAGAATGAGAAAAGGAGAGTCAGTTCATTTAGAGCAGGCTGCTGTGGACGCCCATTAGCGGTGCACTCACTGCACAAGGTTCACTTCTCCTCATTAGTGTGACATGAAGATAACTGCCAAGGGCCCGGCATGGAGGCCATCAGTCCTGTCGCACATGCTCAGGGACAATCCCACGGGGGCTGTCTCAAATAAATGAAAAGCGTGGGAGGAGCCCCCCCTGAAATGACATAATCTGCCCTTTCGGGGGTGTCTGCCTTCTAAGACCACTCGGGTGATCCTGGCAGTGGATCCAGATTCCAGGTGCCAAGAGGACTTTTTGCAGAGCTCAGAGAGAGGGAGGCATGGAATTTGGGTTCCCTAGGGCTCAGCCAGGTCCTGAGCTTTCCAAGGCTTCCAAGGAGGCAGAGAAGAAATACCCAGGCCTGATGGAGCTCTGGGTGTTATGTTACTGAAGTTTATAATCGCCAGTAAAAGAAGAGGCTAGCAAAGAGGGAAGTGCACACATTGAGGCCAAGGCTGGAAAAATCAGTCAAACAGGGGAAGCATTTAGCAGCCCCCCATTGCTCATGACCCCTGTGCTGAGTCACACTGTTTATGCCTTTAGGACCCTGGATGGGCCCTGATGAGGAAGCAGCCTCAGGAATCTTCCAGAAGCAAGCCCAGAAGCACTGGTCACTCGAGCCCACCCTGTAATGTCTGGGTCCTTCTCAGTGGGGTGGGAAGACCACAGAGGACAGACGGAGCTGAGATGGTGCAACCCTGGGGCCCAAGAAGCAGACACGATATAGGAGTCAGGCAGCAGGGGTGCAGGTGGAGGCAGATCTCTTGCAGTGGGGTGTCGGGGCGTTGGCACAGAGATGCAGCGGGCCTGATGGTGGAGGAACTGCAGGTGCCCTGCTAAGGCCAGAATCTGCCTGGACCCCAGAAAGCAGATCCCACAGCAAAGTCACGTGGCCATATTCCATCCACAGAACGACTCTCCGGAGTGGGTCCCACATTCCCTTTACGGATGAGGAAACTGAGGCCCAGTGAGGTGCGAGAGACTTGGCCTGGGGCACAGTCCACCATCTGCTGAGGCCTCATGATTGGTCATTAACTTGCATTCACTCAAGGCTCCTCTATCATGAGCGTATCACGGGAGAGGTGAGTTACGCTGCAGTTGAATTGTTCCCTTTCCAAAATCTTATGTTGAAGTTCTACCTACCAGTAACTTAGAATGGGACCTTACTCAGAAATATGATCCTGTGGTTGGAATTGATTAAGTCAAAATGAGGACATACTGGAGGAGGGTGGGCCCCTAATTGGTCGGACTGGTGTCCTTATAAAAAGGGGAGATGCAGGCTGAGAGGCACAGGTGCAGGGAGAAGGCCAGATGGAGATAAAGGTGGACATTGAGGTGATGTATCCATAAGCCCAGAAGTGCCAACGATTGCCAGCAACCGCCAGCAGGTAGGAGAGGGATGGGGCAGGTTTTCCCTCACAGCTTCAGAAGAAACCAACCCTTGATCTTAGACTTCTAACGTCCAGAACTGGGAGATGATAAGTTTCTGTTGGTTTAAGTGCCCCGTCTGCAGCAAACATCCCCCAGCCTTGCAGCTACAGGACGTGGCTCAGGTCAGACCACCCCTAAGGTACATTCCACGTGAGGGCTGGCAATGGGCATCGATGCCTTTACTGACAGTGTTGATGCCTCACCCTGGGCCTCGGCCGGCTGGCAGAAATGTGGTTGGGAGTGGCAGGGACCATGGAACCATCGTGACCTGGGGTGAGGAAGGTGTTGAGCAACCACGCTTGGGGACGTTCAGCTCTGGGCTTTAGGATTCAATAGACACCGTATTGATGTACAGTTGCTTGCAGTGGCTATGCTTGTTCCTGTAGATGAGCTCTTTTGATCCTAATGGCCATGTGGCCAAGAAAACAGGCAAGTGTTCCTACAGGCCACATTCTCCCAGCTGCCGAGTGGTGGAGGTGAGCTGCAAGGAGCTTCCCCCAGGCCCGATGGTGAGTGCCTATCACCTTCCACGCCGCTGGCCCCAGGTCTCTATTCTGAGGCAACAGCCAGAAAGTCAGTAATATTTCTCTAGGGGAATTTCAACTGATGGATTGTTTAGTAGGTAAAATTCACTTCCTCCATAATTGGAAATGTAAACAGAAGTGATTATAGTCTGATTTGTAGCAATGGGGCAAATGTAAGGAGTGCACTCTTCTGTTACAATAGAGGGGAACTGTGGCACATTCTTGCTGGCACTGCCAGCTCCTCTGGAGGGGTCAGGGCAGATATGGGGCAGAACCCAGGCCACCTCAGGGATGGAGGGTCAACTCCTTCCTGAGAGGCCCGTTGCCACACAGCGTGGCCCTAAGCTCCCAGATTTCACAGTCAAGGGAGATGCTTTGAAAATTCAGAATCAAGGCTGTGGGTGCCACAGACACATGGAGGAACAGTCTTCAACCAGACTGAGTCCAGGGCTTGTTTCTTATACCTCCTTCCGCCCCAACACACACACATATCACATGCATGTGCACACACACACCACACACACGTACCACACACAACCTCCCATATACACACATGCCCACACACACCACACAATCCCCTGTACACACACATGCACACGCACTACACACCATGCACACACACTGCACAACCTGTCATACACATACATGCACGCCCCACACACACTCTTCTTTTGTAACCTTCTCTCTCATTCAGTGTTTTGACGGTAGGGGTCTCTTATGCAATGGGAACAATGCAAAGATGTTGATCCACAGACCTCCATTCACCAAGGTCAGTCCCTACACACCAAGAGCTTTGCTCACACCTGCTCATTCTAGTCCCTTCTGCAGCCAGGCAGAGAAATCTGGGCTTTGGAGACATGGTTTGTCCATGCTGTGAATCTCCTTAGCTGCAGAGCCAGAACCTGTGATCAGGTCAGAGGACCTGGAGTGGGTTCCCCCAGCACCTCGCTTGCTGTGTCCCCAAGCCCATCACCTCCCACCTCCTCTTTCAGTTTCCCAGAGAACACCTGATGGAGAAACAGATTCCTTCCCTGGCCTGCTGGGTTTTCCTCTCAGGAATGGAGAATTCAGCTTGTGAAGGAAGAAGATGGAAGTCGAAGTACAGGCCCAGGGGCTGTCTGGGTGGCCTTCTCTCCTTTAGAGGATAAGGGTCCCTTTACCCTAGCCCCATCCCTGACACTTAGGCAGGGCTGCTGAAATTTTATGTGTCATTATCAGCTCCAATGGGTTCTGACAATACCATGATTTCTGTATCATTTACAAGTTTGAAGCAAAGGACAATGTTTAAACCCAAAGAATGAATCTTTCAGAGTAGAATTTTTCAGTGCTAAGAACATTTGGGTGCACTATGTTCTATTCAATGCCTGATCAGCTGCTGCTCGTACCTTCCCTCTTAGAACTGAGAATTCACACCTGTGCCCCCAAATCCGCAGCCTCTGGAGACCACTGGGCTCAGCCTTTCATTTTCAGCCCACAAACAACAGTATTGAGCTGGATGTTCTTAGGGACCCTTCCGGCACTGGGTTCTGGGATGGAGACCCTCCCTTTAAAGAGTTCTCTACCTGGGCCTGCAAAACCAGCAGGCCTTCAAACAGTGCTGTCCCCCGGCCCTCCCTGCACAGAGGCTTGCTAGGACTACCCCCAAGATGGCATCCTCTGGCCAAAAGCTCCTTGTGGAGCCTGACCCTTTCTAAGCCCAAGGACGCTGCCTAGGGCTAACCCTGCAGAGCTGAAACCCAGCAGAGCTGAAACCCAGCTTGTCCCACGTTTAGATAACAGTGTCAGCTAAAGTTGGCGAAGTGATTAAGAATAGTAAATTGAAGTCAAAATAATTTTTAAGCACTCCGGATTACCAAAGCCTAGGTCCTCTCCTGTCTTCCCAGCTTCCCAGTTTTATCTCTAGCATATTTTATGCAAATTATTCTCTCCTTTTCTCTTTCTTTCTCCCTCTCCTTCCCTCTTCCTCCCCACCCCCCAACTTTCTCTCTAATAGAAGAGCCTGGCTGGGCTTCCTCAGATTTTTTAAAAGTAGAAATTTAAATACAATATCTAAAGCTTTTAGCTTTACTTATGGCAACACAAAAACTCCAATTATCAATTAGAACTGATAATGTTTTATAGACTATTCTCTTTATTAGTGCCATATTGCAGCTAATTCTAGAGAACAATTTCTCGGAAATGTCCCTGGGTTATGGTTTTGCTGACTCCATTTTGCAAAAGATTTAAGATGCCAGCTAGTGCCCGCCTGAGCCTGCTGAGGGCTCCCCGATGCCATTCTTCAGGCTCCCTGGGCCGACACAGCCCTGGGCTCCCTCCATGCTGGAAAGGTGACGGCGTTCAAGTGCCCTGCAGTGCTGTCTTCAAATAGGAAATTCACCAATCCCTTGACATGTGGTTTTGGTTTGGGTCTTTAATCACTGCTAAACTCACCCCCAAAGTACCTAGCAAGACCCAGGGGAGGCCACATCCTTCATCATTTTCCTGCCAGGATCTCTGCCAGGAGAAAACAAGAGGCACCTGCTCTGCAGGGGTCGTCCCCAGAGCTTGCTAGCCCAGCCCCAGGAGCCCTCCAGAAGGCCCCCATTCACAGACAAATCTCACGCAATTTTGGCACCTCTTCTGTCTTCCAACACTTCACAGCCATGGCCCACCCTTCCACCAGCAATTTAAGTCAGCTCCAGAGCCAGGACCGCCTGCTGTGCACAGAGCGATTTTTCCAAGCTGAAGCTGTGGGTAGACCTTTCAGTCTTCACCTCAAAATGCAGCCCTGCTGGGTGCGTGGACAAAGCCAGAGTTGAAGGAGTTGGGGGTCACAGCCCTTCTAATAAGACACTGTCCATGACCCTATGTCGCTGGATCCTTGGCCACATGCAGTCAATACCATCCTGGGTTTTCAGTGGCTCAGTAATTTACTTTGAGCTTCAATACCACAAAGAGGTGGAGCCAAGATTAAACCTGGTCATTCTAGACATGGGTTCTGGATGCTTCCACTGTGCCTTGATACCGAGAGGTCCCTACGTACGCCCCTCTCATTTACAATGGAGTGTTCTGGCTGTTCCTCAGTCCCTTCATTCCAACTTCTCCTTGATTGTGCTACCCAGCACCACGTCTGCACATCTGTTACAGTTTGTTGTTGATGGCATTGATCCCACTCTCGTTACATGACTGATCAGTAATTAGGCTGAGCTAAAATTAATTCACAGTCTCCAGAGCCCAGCCCAGAAGCTCCCCCTAGAGACATCTGGCTCATGCTTGCTGGTTGGATGAGGTGGGTGCAAGGTGGATAAGTGTCTTTGTTTACTTGAGCCACTATGACAAAGTTCCACCAACTGGGCAGCTCGCCAACAAGACACGTATTTCTCCATTTTGGAGGCTGGAAGTTTGAGATCAGGGTGTTGGCATGATTGGGTCCTGGTGATGCCCACTTCCTTGTTGCTGACAACCAGCGTCTCATTGTATCCTCCCATGGTGGAAAAATAACAAGAGAGCTCTCTTGGTTCTCTTTTACAGGAGTCCTGTCCTAGTCTGTTTTGTGTTGCTATAAAGAAATACCTAAGGCTGGGTAATTTATAAATAATAAAAAAGTTTATTTTTTCTCAGATTGTGATGGTTGGAATGTTCATGATTCGGTGTCTTCTTCTGGTGAAGGCCTCAGGCTGTTCCACCCATGGGGAGGGTGAACGGGAACTGGTGTGTGCAGAGACCACATGGCACAAGACAGAGGGGAGGTGCCAGGCTCTTCTTAACAACCAGCTCTCATGGGAATGAATAGAGCAAGAACTCATTCACTCCCAAGAGAGCATTAATCTATCCATAGGGGATCCAACCCCATGACCCAGACACCTCCCCCTAGACCCCACCTCCCAATACCACCATGCTGAGAATTTCTTTCTTTTTTTTTCTTTGTTTAAAAATTATACGTTAAGTTCTACTGTACATGTGCACAACATGCAGGTTTGATACATAGGTATACACGTGCCATGTCGGTTTGCTGCACCCATCAACTCATCATTTACTTTAGGTATTTTTCCCAGGGCTATCCCTACCCCAGACCCCCACCCCACGACAGGCCTGGGTGTGTGATGTTCCCTTCCCTGTGTCCAAGTGATCTCATTGTTCAATTCCCACCTATGAGTGAGAACATGCGGTGTTTGGTTTTCTGTCCTTGTGATAGGTTGCTGAGAATGATGGTTTCCGGCTTCATCCATGTCCCTGCAAAGGACATGAACTCATCCCTTTTCATGGCTGCATAGTATTCTGTGGTGTACATGTGCCACATTTTCTTTATCCAGTCTATCATTGATGGGCATTTGGGTTGGTTCCAAGTCTCTGCTATTGTGAATAGTGCCACGATAAACGTATGTGTGCATGTCTTTATAACAGCATGATTTGTATGTAATCCTTTGGATATATATCCAGTAATGGGATTCCTGGGTTAAATGGAAATTCTAGCTCTAGATCCTTGAGGAATCGCCACACTGTCTTCCACAATGGTTGAACTAATTTACACTCCCACCAACAGTGTAAAAGCATCCCTATTTCTCCACATCCTCTCAAGCATCTGTTGTCTCCTGACTTTTTTTTTTTTTTTTTACAGATTTTCACTTAGTTTATTACATGCATCATGTTTCAGCAATTAATGGTGTTCGTGAGTATTCCACAATGAATTGGTAACTGCTAAAAATTGTTTGGTGCAGTCTCACCAACCAAAAGGTGTCTGAGGTTGATTTGTCAATAAAGTGAGGTGATTCGCTGGAATGACCATTATGTGTATTCCTTAATGAAAGCTTAGCTTAATAAATTACCACTGTTTGAAGATAAATGGCCTTGGAACAGCCATATGTTCAAACTTAATTAGGTTAATGAAGAAGAAATTATTTTATTCATATAGATATCTTACTATTTAAAATTAGCACTAACTTAGAAAATACATTGTAGTTACCATGTGCAGAGTCAGAGTTCTGTGTAAACTGAGGTGTATATAAGCCAATGACCAGCTAAAATACTGCTCTTACCCCTTAATCATTAATATTATTACATTATTCATCTTCATTGTTGTTTTTCTTTAATATTTTGGTATTCTCATATTTTGAAAGTCAACTTTTCCGAGTAGTTGGGTGCTGATGAGTTGATGGGTGCAGCACAGCAACATGGCACAAGTATACATATGTAACAAACCTGCACGTTATGCACATGTACCCTAGAACTTAAAGTATAATAATAAAAAAAAATAAAAAAAAACTGAAAGAAACTTATTTTCAGATGATGAAAATATATTTTTTATATTAAAATGCTGCTTGATAAAGGACCACTTGAGAGTCCAGGAGTTCAAGATCAACCTGGGCAACACAGCGAGACTCTGTCTCTACAAATAATCCAAAATTAGCCAGGCATGGTGGTACGCACCTGTAGTCCCAGCTACTTGGGAGGCTGAGGCTGGAGAATTGCTTGAGCCCAGGAAGTCAAGGCTGCACTAAGCCATGACTGCACCACAGCACTCAGCTTGTGCAACAGAGTGAGACTCTGTCTCAGAAAAAAGAGGGAAAATAGAATCACATTAAAAAAAAAATGCTGCTAGAGAATTTTTAAGGAGCTATAAATTAAGGTAACCATGAATAAATGAAAGTTTTACTTGAACACTGAGAAAAGTTGACTGTCTCCTGACTTTTTAATGATTGACATTCTAACTGGCGTGAAATGGTATCTCATTGTGGTTTTGATTTGCATTTCTCTGATGACCAGTGGTGATGAGCATTTTTTCATGTGTCTGTTGGCTGCATCAATGTCTTCTTTTGAGAAGTGTCTATTCATATCCTTTGCCCACTTTTTGATGGGGTTGTTTTTTTCTTGTGAATTTGTTTGAGTTCTTTGTAGATTCTGGATATTAGCCCTTTGTCAAATGGGTAGTTTGCAAAAATTTTCTCCCATTCTGTAGGTTGCCTATTCACTCTGATGGTAGTTTCTTTTGCTGTGCAGAAGCTCTTTAGTTTAATTAGATCCCATTTGTCTATTTTGGCTTTTGTTGCCATTGCTTTTGATGTTTTATTCATGAAATCCTTGCCCATGCCTATGTCCTGAATGGTATTGCCTAGGTTTCTTCTAGGGTTTTTACGGTTTTAGGTCTAACATTTAAGTCTTTAATCCATCTTGAATTAATTTTTGTATAAGGTGTAAGGAAGGGATCCAGTTTCCGCTTTCTACATATGGCTAGCCAGTTTGCTGGGAATCAAATTTCAACATGAGATTTGGTGAAAACAAACAAACCAGATGCAAACCACAGCAAGCACAAATCCCATTCTCAAAGGCTCCACCCCCAGGACCTAATCACCTCCCAAAGGCCCCACCTCTTAATACCATTTCATTGGGGGTTGTGATCTCAACATAATTTTGTGGGGCCACATACTTTTAATCCATAATAGTCAGTGAGTCAGCCATCGAGTGGGGACAGAGAGCATCCTTCATTCATTCACTCATTCTTTTGTTTGATGTATTTTTATTGAGTGCTGGGCTGATGTATCCCCTGTCATTGGGACATATAGAATGTAGTTACACAGTTGTACTGTCATGGGGGAAATGGAGGGCTAAGACCTTGTCTGGATTCTTGTCCCTCCCCACCTCTCATCCCACCAAGGAGGCAGCTCAATGGTGGCTTTCAACATGAGAGAAAATTCCTCACCTTTTGTCTCTACAAAAGGTAGAAAAGATAAGTTGTTCAATTCATCCAACAGGATCTGGTGAGCTGAGATGTGTTGATGGTGAAGTCAAGGTCAAAAGTCCCCTGCTTTCCCAAGTGACTGGCTCGGGAGGAGTCCCTTGGATCTTCTTTTTCAGCAAATACTGTGGTCGCCTGAGTCCAAGGTTGCTGACCTGGGAGGCCTGGCCAGTGTGATTTCTGTTGATGAGATGGTAGAGAGATCCATGTCCCCAGCTAGGCACTTTCAAAAGAGCCACTGAGAGCCTGGGGTTGGGCTCTGCAAGGCAGGAGTGTAGGCTTTCCATGCACCTGTTCCAAAGGCTCGGTTGGTTGTGGCTCTTCTCATTCCTCATTAAATGACCCACGGGACATCCTGAGGGTATTACTGGCAGTGGTCTTAGTTGGCAGAGGCAGGAGGAGCTTGTTATGCGGTGAGAAGCTGCAATCTTAGAAAAATCACAAGGGATACAAGAGAGGGATAACATAACTGAAAGTCTGAGTGACAAATTGAAGGACAGGAGGTGACCATTCAGGATAGGGACTCCCCACTTTATCAAAGCCAGGACTGCTTCCCTTCTCCATGCCGCAGGCAGTGGGCCATTTTCCTTGTGATAGGGTCAACTGACTCAGTGAGGCCAAAGGGGAAACATCCATTTCCATGTTGGCTAGCATGGAGAGACCACTTATTCCCTGACCAATACACTGGACACAGCCACACCCACAGATTTCTACAGAACCAAGCAACCAAGTAAGCCTTCTGCAGGTGGGGTGTGGAACTCAAACCTAAAGGATAATTGACTCTAAAGGACTTTATGGGGTCATTTCTCTCAGCCTCTGGAACCCTCTCAGGAAATGCGGAATAGATAGATGTCCAATGTGAATTCATTGAGTATATGAATGATATAGTTTGCTGTGTCTCCACCAAAATCTCATCTTGAATTGTAACTCCCACAATTCCTACATGTCATGGGAGATAACCAGTGGGAGGTGATTGAATTATGGGGGTGGGTCTTTCCTGTGCTTTTCTTGTCATAGTGAATACATCTCATGAGATCTGATGGTTTTATAAAGGGAAGTTCACCTGCACAAGCTCTCTCTTGCCTGCCACCATGTAAGATGTGTCTGACTTTTCCACCATGATCGTGAGGTCTCCCCAGCCATGTGGAACTGTGAGTCAATTAAACCTCTTACCTTTACAACTTACCCAGTCTCGGGTATGTCTTTCTTAGCAGCATGAGAGCAGACTAATGCGAAGAGCTGTGGCAAATCAAACTCTACCTTGTATTTCATGACTAAGTCAGTATCATGCAAGGAGCATGAACCTGACCTCTGTCAGTCAGGAGGGGCATACGCGCTCCTAAAGCTACAATGGCATTCTTCTGACTCATCCACAAGTACCCCAGGCTAAGCCCAGTTCTACTCCATTGAATTTTCAGTAGAGAACCTCGGCCCCAAGTGGCCTGGAGGTCTCCAAACGGAGAGGACTTTGGGAGCTTTCAGAAGACAAGTCACAGACCAAGCCCTGGTCTGCAAGAAATTGGGACTTCTCTCCCTGCTCAGCCTGGGAGTTTGGCTTGTGAGAAAATGAACAGAGAATAGAGACCATAAGTACCAATGCCTCTCTTTTGAGTAAACACACATCGACATAAAAGTAATGCGTGGAGTTACAAGAAGGAATGGCCTTCAAGCAGCACAAAAGACTCAGGTGGCCTCTGGACACAGGTGTTGGGTGAAGAAGGGTCCTTCAGGAGCTGAGATGAGGGCAGCTTTACAAGCCAGGTACCAGGAGTGGGAGAGCACCCACAGTCCAGAATCCAGAACAGGACCCACACATGACGGGGATGCAGAGGAAAGGGACTGATGGTTAATATTGAGTGTCAACTTGATTGAGTTGAAGGATGCAAAGTATTCTTTCTGGGTATGTCTGTGGGGGGTGTTGCCAAAGGAGATTAACATTTGAGTCAGTGGACTGGGAAAGGCAGACCCACCCTCAATCTGGGTGGGCACAATCTAATCAGCTGTTAGCACAGCCAGAATAAAAAGCAGGTAGAAGATGGAAAGACTAGACCATCTTAGTCTTCCAGCCTCCATCTTTCCCCCATGCTGAATACTTCCTGTCCTTGAACATCAGACTCCAAGTTCTTCAGCTTTTGGACTCTTGGACCTTCCACCACAGACTGAAGGCTGCACTGCTGGCTTCCCTACTTTGGAGGTTTTGGGACTCAGACTGGCTTCCTTGCTCCTCGGCTTGCAGGTGGCCTATTGTGGGACCTCATCTTGGAAACTTGTGAGTCAATTCTCCTAATAAACTCCCCTTTATATGTACACCTATCCTACTAGTTCTGTCCCTCTGGAGAACCTTAATACAGGAACCATCCTCAAAAGCCTGTTTCATAACTAAGGAGGCATCAACAACTCAACCACCAGCAGCTGGTGGAGGATGGAAACCTCACGAGTCCCGAGATTTCAGGTGGGGACTCGGTGGGGGTCCTGTCAGCCCAGGGAGAGAGGATGGAAATTCAGCGAGGACATAGAAGAGAGTGCTTCTACCTTAATCATCACCCTGAGGACCCTGAGGCAAAAGACACCAGAGCTCCTCACTTTCACGTACAGTTTCAGAAGCCAGACCCTAACAGATGCGTTGGAAAGATGCCTTCGAAGGGCTCAGTAATGATGGCTCAATGAGGAGTTTTCATTTAGAAATGTGACTCACTGTGGCCAGGCCACGGAGGGCCTGGAGCAGGGCAGACACAGCAGCACTGCCCTCCAATTAATAGATGTGCAAGAACCTCTGTGGGACTCAGATTTGGGCCAACAATCCCAAATCATCTCCCGTGGCTCAGCCCTGAGAGCCACCTGGCACTCTCAGGGCAACAGGAAACTAATGAGCTCCTTTCTGCTCTGGGTGATTTGTTTTGTTATGTTCCCCAGCAACAGAAGGCATTTCTTTCTTTCCTTCAGGCATGAGATGATTTAAAACTCCCCTTGTTTGCCCCTAACTCCCTCCCTAAGGAATTCTGAGGTGTTCCCTTTGAGGACAGGCATTCGGTCGTTGGCCTCCTTTCTCTGCGGAGGCACATTCCTGTGCCGAGTGTGGCCTCTTAGTGCTGGAACAGGGGGATCTTGGTGAGATGAATGCACTTGGACTGTTGGAGACTCTTTCTCAGGTTGGCCTGAGAGCCTCCAGGAAGCACTGTCGGGAGGGAGGAGAACAGCGAGGCCCTTTTCCTAATTCTACTCTGTCTGGCCCAGAGGAGGAATATGGAAGAACCAGGTGCATCCTGCCAGGTAGAGATCCTCCTGCGGGCTTTTTGGAGACACCGGTGCAAGTCAGTAGACAGCCCTCAGTGGCAAAGAGGAGACAGATTAGACAGATGCTGCCCCTTCAAGTGTCTCAGAGGAGAGGGGGTCTAAGCAAAGAAACCAGAAATGGGATGTGGGCCACTGGGTCAGCCTTGGGTTTCTGTGCCTCATGCTGGAGTTTTGGGCAAGTCCTACTACTGCCAGCTGGGGGCCAAGTTCATTATGCACCATCATGGAGTTTGGCAGCTGAGATGCTTGCTCCTAGGGCAAGTGGATAAATGGATTAGCCATGCCTATCTTGTCCCTTTTATTTTGCTTTTTAGAAACGTGCACTGAGTGTCTTTCCCCTTATCCATTATTTATTCTATTAAGTCATTTTATTGGCATCTTCAAAGGCACAGAAGTGAGATCTGTTCTGCAGTGGCCATTGACTGTCACTGCTTCTCAAGAAGTGGGACTAAGCTTCTTGTTCCATGAGCTGCGGCCGCAGCACCCAGCCTGGGTGGCATCAGCACATGCTCAGAGCTGGGTAGCTCAGGTTCATGTCCTGGCTCAACTCCTGACTCAGCCGAGTGACTGTAGGTAGGTGCCTTAATTTCTTTGTGCCTCTGGGATCACATCTTCAACAGGAGGACAATAATAACCTTATCTTATGGGGCAGTGAGGAGTTACTGAATTAATATACACTAAGTGCAGAAATCAGGGCCTGGTGAGGACTAAGCTGGGATTCTTGATTGTTGCCCAGGATTGGTCAAAGCTTAATTAATTATTTTAGAAATAATTAAGGCAGTAGAAAGAAATCTGGACGGTTATGCTTCCGAGAGCTTACTCTGCATCACCTGCATGCAGTGCTTGGTTCATTTTGCAGTTAATGACTCCTGAGCACCCACTGGGGGTGATTGCTGGCTGAGCTCACCTTCTTCCCAGGCACTGGCCCTGGGAGGTGCTGACTGATGGCTCTGTTGTTTTATGGCCTGTCCAGGAAGCTGAGGTCTGGAAAGGTTAATTAGCACTAGAAAGAACCCAGAACCAAGACTTTCAAGATCCCAGGTCTTCTGCTGGCTTGAAAATCTCATAGCCTAGCAGGTTTCTCCTCCTTTTGACCTTGCTAAATGAGAGGGCAAGTCTCCTACGACGCAAAGAGAAGTGTACAGAATCCCATCCTTTTGTTCAATTCTGGACTAAACCAAATCCCTTGAACTTCGAGATTCTGTGAGTCTTTAATACACGAATGTGCACAGGGAGTGGGGTGTGGGGTGTGTTGTGCAGGATACCATAGAATATTATTTTTGTGGGATCATCTCCTTACTAGTTTCCAAAAGAATGCCCCTGGGAAATGTGTCCCCAAATGCTCATTAAATAACAAAATCTCTCTCATCTAATTATCCATGACTGAGTGGCAACTTGCACTTAAGAAAATACATGGAAAGCAGAATAAAAAGGAATATCAGCCTTCCTTCCCCATAGATGGCACAGGGAGGGCAACATAAACCACCTGCTTTCCTATTCTCTCATGTGTCTTTTCCTGTCTGGGTGAACACTCTCCGCAAAGTCATTACTCGGTATCAGCGGGATGAGAATCGTCGTCGGTGGCATTTCAGCCTTTCTGCTGGGCCTCTGCCTTCCAGTTTGAAAAATCAGCTGGCATTAATTTTCAGAGGCTGTGTTTCCCTCTTATTCCCCCAGGCAAAAGGCAAGGGCTGCTGCCTTCACTTCACTGCAACAGTTGTCAAAAAGAAAGACAGCTCTCCCCCAGAATGTCAATTCGGCTTCTCTGCTACTGTGAGTTTCCCATCTACAAGGACAGTTCCGAGCCATTGGGCAGCTGAGCGCCTGGGATCTCACCGAGAAAATCTGCTCAAGATTTGCTGGACGGAAAGATCATTTTGGCAGGGGTCTGATTATGGAAATCAGGAAGTTCTCACCCTGTTCTCGGATGTCTGCAAGCCTTCCCAGCGACGTTGGAAGCAAGAGCCCATGTACTATTCCCTACACTGCTAAAGATTGACAGTGCCCTCAGAATGGGCCTCCAGAACCCAGCTCGTGGACACAGCTCTTCTCCATCCACACTGGCCCTCTGGATATTTAGGTTTCTCAGATGAAAAGATGCTTCCAGAAAGAGCAGGGGGCCAACAGCCAATGAACTCTTTCCTGTTCTGTACTTTTCCTTGGGAAACATCGACTGTGTCTTAACAAACAATGGGTAAAACAGGAGGGCCCTAAATCTAAGTCGGCACAAGCCACGAGCAGGCAATTCACAAATGTAAAAATATGACTAGGAAGCAAATGAATGGGAGAATGTCCAACAACTGTAACACTTAGAAATTCAAATGAAACAATGAGACACAGTGTGTGTGTAATGTGTGCGTGTGTTTGCCTATCAAGTTAGAAATGACTACACACTTTCTAGCAACCAGCTAGTGAAACGATGTCTTACTCATTGCTAGTGGCTATAGAAACTGCTTTTTTTTTTTCTTTTTTTTTTTTTTTTTTTGGTGAGGGGCAATATTTGTCACAGATTTTATAAAGCCTTTAAAAAAGAACAGTTAGCCCTTATCAGACATCAGGGTCAAATCTAAGTATTGTGGACACATTACTGTACATAACTCACAATGACCTTACTGGGCAGGTATAGTATGATCTTCATCCTCCTCTTCTGGGTGGAGGCACCAAAGGAGAAGGAGTTAATGCACTCAGCCCAAGGTGATGCAGCTACTGGTGATGGAGATAGATTCTGAATGCAAGAACTCCAGCCCCAAGCACCTCATTCTAGTGCCCTGCGGGTCCTCCCCATTTACTTCAAGGCTATGAAGGAGCCTAAATACACGCCCACAAGAAATTTTTGACACTAAGATGATCAGCAGTTTGTTGAAAATTAACCAAATAACTTAGAAAGCACTCAATGAAATATGCTGTCATTTTTAAATGACATCTAGGATTTTAAGTTATTCGTCTCAAAATGAATGCAAGCATATTTATCTCCAGTCCCCACCTGAACCCTACTAAAAAGGAGAGTAAATGAAAAAAAAATTTAAATAACACATAATGTTTCAAGATCAGTGAGAACAGGAGAGGAGACAATAACATTATTTTGCATGCTGAAAAGCAGGACAAGTGTTTCCAGACTCAGCTGACCCAAGAAAGCAGAGTCCAATCAGCAGTACAGAAAACATGGCAGAGTGACCAGCCCTGCAGAATCTCCCAAGGGCTTAGAACTTGGGGGCCCCTTACATCCCGGAAGCAAACGTGGAGGTACAGTAAAAACAGGAGGATGATTGGAGGTCGGTGTGGGAAGCAGGTGGACCACGCCCTCACCTGACTTGTCTTCCAGATTCTGTGTGTGCAAGAACAACCTCCCGACCTTGGCAGGAGACTAGGTT
This sequence comes from Macaca nemestrina, assembly GCF_043159975.1. Taxonomy (NCBI): domain Eukaryota; kingdom Metazoa; phylum Chordata; class Mammalia; order Primates; family Cercopithecidae; genus Macaca; species Macaca nemestrina. The sequence continues at coordinate 229,249,649 of NC_092125.1, read as the reverse complement.
TATTCTTTGTAGAGGCTAAAACAGAGTCAGTGAAGACGTGAGGATTAGATCAACGATCAAATTGAAAACAGGATGATTAAATGGAGGTCTCCCCCAGTTGGCTCCCAGAATCCTCAGACCTCTTCCTTCCAGACAGGAGACTGGAAGATTGTTTTCTGGAAAATCTGACCAGCCCAAATGAAAAGACCTAAAGATACTGACAGCAACATCTCCCCAGTGACATCCCAGGCAGATCATCCTACCACAAGACCAAAGTTGACAAGTGCTACTACCCACTTAGAGTTTCCAACCAGCCTTAAAGTTTCATCTATTAAATATGAGCAGACTTTCAAGGATCTCCAAAATATTTGAGGAAGGTTTGTAACATGGACATGCCAAACAAGCAAACTGAACCCCAGGGAGGAAACAGTTATGTACAGAGGTGAAAACCAAAGGCAAACAAACAAGAAACTTGCCAATACTACCCTTGGGGTTGTAAGAGAAAATATCACATCCATGAAACAAGAAGAGGGTGTTGTTAAAAAGGAACATTTAGAAAACAAAGCAGTTAATATTAAAAAAAAATAAGAGCAAAAATTCAAGATTCAATAGAAAGTTTCTAAGATAAGCTGAAGAAACTTCCAAGAAAGTAGCAAGATGACAAAGTGATATAGAAAAGATAAGAAAATTAGAAGATTACCCAAAAAGAAAAAAGTTAGATAAAGAAAGAGCAAAAACGATGAATGGGAATACATCATCAAAGAATAGTAGAAATACCTGGTGATATGTTGTAATTCTATGTGCTCACTGTTCCAAACACTGTCAATATACTAACTCATTAAATCCTCATAACAAATCTTGAAGTAGGCACTATTTTTGTCCTATTTTACAAATGAGGACACCAAGCACACAGACACTAAGACAGAGAGGTGAGGAGACTGACTACCCAAGATTGCTCAGCTGGTAAATGACAGAGCTAGGATCTGAACCAGCCAGTCTGATTCCCATGTCCAAGTTCTTAACCACTATACTAGATTTCCTCTCAGTAAAAGGGCTTCATAAAATTTAAGAAATAATTCAAGTTTTTTCCCCAGACCTCATTATTACAGGTTTCCAAATTGAAAGGGTCTTTTGAACATCTGACACGATGAAATAATAATCCCTGCCAAGTCATAAAATCATAGCATCATGGACTGTCACACACTGGGAACAAAACAGAGATCCTAAAAGCTGAGAGAGAAATGAGAACTGTAGGGAGAAGGAGAAATTAACTCTAGAACTGAAAAAATGATTAGATGACACCTGACTTCTTTAGATCAATACTGGAAACAAGGGAGAAAATGGAATATTATAATGCCTTCAAATTATGAGGCAAAAGTTGTCAAACTGGCAGTCTACGCTCACCAAATGGTCAGTCAAGTGTGATGGTGGACTAACAACAATTTTAGACACAGCAGATCCATGCACCTTTTGTCTGAAACCTGCTGGAGAAGGTGCTCCATTAACATGAGGAAGTCAAACAGAGAGAGGAAGGCATGCCATCAGGAAACAGGGAGGAAAACAAGAAAAGTGGATCCCTAGGGTGATGGGGAAGGTGGTTCCAGGATGACAGTTGTGCACCATAGAGTACAGCAGTCCAGATTGGAGTATGCTGGAAGACAGAGAGTGATGTCTCCAAGAAGATGAAATTCACTGGATGTGTTCAAAGGAACAGAAAAGAGATTCTTGCAAGAGACAATTTCTACAAGAATATGGAAACAGAATATGGAATACAAGCCAAAAGATGACATCCATGACAATGACACCATTGAGTAAAAAACAATAATAACAGTTGTTTAGGAAAAGAAGAATTGTCTCATGGCATCCAGTGAATTGAATTCCCATATACCACCATTCACTTTGGTGGTCATGATAACATAAACACTGAGTATCCATCTCAGCAGCATAGTGATGAAGCTATATTACCACGGTGGGATGATGGAGGAGCAGGAGCTCACATATGTGGGAGTGCAAAGGATGAAAGGGCACTAAACATTTCTTGTTCTTAGTGGTAAGTTAATAAATAGTAACTAAGGCTAGGCGGGGTGGCTCACGCCTGTAATCCTAACACTTTGGTAGGCCAAGGTGGGGGGATCACGAGGTCAGGAGTTTGAGACCAGCCTGACATGGTGAAATCCCATCACTACTAAAAATACAAAAATTAGCCAAGCATGGTGGCGCACACCTGTAATCCCAGCTACTCAGGAGGCTGAGGCAGGAGAATCATTTGAACCTGGGAGGCAGTGGTTGCAGGGAACTGAGATCACACCATTGCACTCCAGCACTCCAGCCTGGGTGACAGAGTGAGACTTCATCTCAAAAGAAAAAAAAAATAACTGAAGTGGAAACATCGACAGGTAGAAATGTTATTCATAAACATGAAGGTAAATACCAAAAGAAACAGCTAAAAATTAGAAAGCAGTAACCTCTGGGATTGAAAAATCAGCAAAAAATTGATCAGGGACTATTGAGGTTCATAATAAATATTTTTAAGGGGTTATCTTTTTTTAATTTTTAAGTTCAGGGGTACATCTGCAAGTTAGTTACATAGGTAAACTTGTGTCATGGGGGTTTGTGGTACAGATTATTTTGTTACCCAGGTATTAAGTCTAGTACCCATCAGTTATTTTTCCTGATCCTCTCCCTTCTCCCACCCTCCACCCTCTGATAGACCCCAGTGTGTGTTGTTCCCCTCTGTGTCCATGTGTTGTCATAATTTAGCTCCCACTTATAAGTAAGGAAATGCAGTATTTGGTTTTTTGTTTCTACATTAGTTTGCTAAGGATAATGGCCTCCAGCTCTATTCATGTTCCTGTAAAGAACATGATCTCATTTTTTTAATGGCTGCATAGTATTCCATAGGGTACATGTACTACATTTTCTTTACCCAATCCCCCATTGATGGACATTGAGGTTGATTCCATGTCTTTGCTATTGTGAATAGTGCTGCCATGAACATTGGCGTGCATGGGTCTTTATGATAGAATGATTTATATTCCTTTGGATATATACCCAGTAATGGGGTTGCTGGTTTGAATGGTAGTTCTGTTTTTAGGTCTTTGAGGAATTGCTACACTGTTTTCCACAATGATTGAACTAATTTACACTCCCACCAACAGTGTATAAGTGTTCTGTTTACTCTGCAACCTTTCTAGCCTCTGTTATTTTTTTGACTTTTTAGTAATAGCCATTCTGACTGGTGTGAGATGGTATCTTATTGTGGTTTTGATTTGCATTTCTCTAATGATCAGTGATGTTGAGCTTTTATTTTCCTGTACTTGTTGGCTGCATGTATTCACAACTAAAAGAACAAAAGAACCCAGAGCAAAACAGCCTCAAAGCTAGCAGAAGACAAGAAATAACCAAAATCAGAAGTGACCTGAAGGAGATTGAGACACGTTGATCAAAAGATCAATGAATTCAGGAGTTGGTTTCTTGAAAAAAATCAATAAAATAGATAGATTGCTAGCTAGACTAATAAAGAAGAAGAGAAGATTCAAATAAAATAAACACAATCAGAAAAGACAAAGGGAATATTACCACTGACACCACAAAAGTACAAATAAACATCAGAGAATATCATGAACACCTCTATGCATAATAAATCTTATAGAATTAACTGACTCTGTAACTATGTGCATAGGTCATTTTGATTGCAGGAAAAAACGGAATAGAAAATTAAATGAAAGAATGATGAATGTGAAGATGATGTAATGACTTGAAAAATGGGATTCCTATGGGGTGGAGTGAGAAGCAGGATCGTAAACAGTGCAGGCAGTGTTGCCAAAACTGTGTGAAACAGCATGGAAGAAAGACTGGAAGGAAATGCACCAAATACGAAAGGTGGTTGGTCAGATAGTGTGATGTTTTAAAAATTCTTCTTTTAACTGTTTTCCACACTTTAAAAATGTGTTTATAAACCCTTTATGAAGAAAAATGGAGCAGAAAATAAGTGCCTGTTTAAAGCAGTGGAGATTGCTCGCTTGTAGCCTGGTAGGTATGGAATAAACAAAGTCTCTGTGTTTTGCTTGGAGCCAAGGAAATAATTATCTTTATAATAATCAGATAAATCTGATTATCTCCATGGGACCTGATTTGTTAAAGAACTCAGAAGACAAACACCAGGAAAGACAGTCAGTAGATAGAACTGAGGAGGGCTGACAAAGGGGAAAAAACTCATCTTAAAGAATAGAAAGAGAATGGAATAGGGGCTACATAAGTGGTTGTTGTAGCTGGTAGCTGGCTTCTCATTTCCACTTCGTCACCTTGGACCTAGAGATGCAGAGGCTCATGGATGTTTCTTTTTTGTGACTTCCAGGCACCTCTCCACCCCCGTGGTGGGGCAGCTCAGTGTCCACGGGGGGGGGGGGGGCTTCTCTCCCCTTCACAATGTAGTTTGCTTTTCTTCCATAGGTGTTGTATTAGTCCATTTTCAACCTGCTGATAAAGACACATTGGAGACTGGGCAATTTGCAAAAAAAAAAAAAAAAAAAAAAAAAAAAGAGGTTTAATGGACTCACAGTTCCAGGTGGATGAGGAGGCCTCACAATCATGGTGGAAGGTGAAAGGCATGTTTTACATGGCAGCAGACAAAAGTGAGAGCCAAGCAAAAGGGGCTTCCCTTTATAAAGCTATCAGAGCTCATGAGACTTATCCACTACCACCAGAACAGTATGGGGGAAACCACCTTCAAGATTCAATTATGTCCCACTGAGTCCCTCCCATAACATGAGGGAATTATGGGAGCTACAATTCAATATGAGATTTGGGTGGGGACACAGCCAAACCATATCAGGTGTGAACGGTGAGGGTCTAAGAAGACACCATTTGGAGAGTCCCAAGAGCCCCACTCTCATTTCTGCAGTGGAACATGCAAAATCCTCCTCCAGCTGATGGAATGCTGTCTCTACCTCCCCATGTCTTCTGTTACAATGTGAGTTTCCTGGAGGCACCTATGTAATGTTACACTCATGGGGGATATCCAATAAAGAAACAGATCCTACTTCAGGGACAAGTAGGAGGTGGACAGTCTCCCCAGGCACTTTAGCTTGAGAAACAGAATGCTCCCAGGGTGGCTAAGACCAGCTCACATTGGCTGGTGAGAACCCCTGATGAGCATCTCATTCCAATTCTGTGTTAAGTGATGTCATGCCAGTAGCTTGGAATTAGCCATTATGGGAGTATTCACATAAGGTAATCAATAAACACTACAAATAAATCCCTATTCCTCCCCCCATCCCCCGCCCCAGAGAGCTGGTTACAAAATATTACCACGCTGCTGTAGATCTGTCTCCACTTCCTTGTTATCCCTGAGTGCTTTTCCTTGGAAGCAACCAATAGTATGGTGATGCTGGAAATGGCCACACTGCTAACTTGAAGAGCATGGCGGAGATTGGACTTAGACATCCACAAGGACTTTCCAAACTGGAGAGTGTTCATAGGTGAGAGGATGTGAAAGTTGGGGCTCTTTACCTTCCCTGACAATTCTGGCACTCATCTCCAAGGCTTTCAGGGATCTCATAATTGGGGTGAAGGTAGGCAGGAGTGTGAGTTCCCAGTCATAGTCGAATTGAGTGGCAAGACTGTGGAGACATTCCACAGCATACTTTAAAATTTCTAGAGAATAGAATAGGTTAAGCATTGTAATATTTTACAATTTTTCGAGTGTGCCTGAAGGGAAGCTGCAGATCACAAGCTATCCATCTCCGCACCCCATTACCTGGCTTAAAAATCAAAAATGTGGTAAATGAGTCTTGGGTGGATCTGCCAACGAGGCATAATAAAGATTGATGCCTTGTAGAGGTTTCATCTCGGAATGCAAATGTTGTCCTATGAATCCAAAGTATGATTATAGTGGGTAAAAAAAAAAAAAAAAGAAAAGAAAAAAAATCAATGCACAGTGCTAGATCATCTAGGTAGCACCAGTCTCTGTGTCAGAAATCAAGAGGTTAGTCTATGGGGGCCTCTGAGATCCCCAGCAGGGCCTCCATGGGGCCTTTTGAGCCCTAAAACTGATAGGGTGACCTGGTCTCTCAAAGATTTCTGCTTCCCATTGACATGGGTTCTACTACAGTCACACTTTACAATAAGCTATTTTATTCAACAAATACTTAGTGATCACCTACTCTTTGCCTACATCTTGTGCTGGTTATTTCTATAACAATGATCTTATTTAAAACATTAAACACTTCCATGAGGTGGGTTCCACTAAACCCTTCTCAAGACTATGAGACAGAGGCTTTGAGACTCAGAAGGTGCTGATGACCTCCTTTTTCTCCCCACAACAGCCTTGCTTCACATATCAGCTTCCAGCACAATTTTCCTTTTATACCCCCAAATCCCTCATTTCTTACTGCCTCAGGACCTTGGGATGAGCTGTCCTTTCCTTGGAATTCTTCTCTCCTTGGGATAACTGCCTCAGAGCAAATCACTTGCCTCCTTCAGATGACTCCGTCCCATGTTTGATATTTCCCATTGTACTTCTTGAACCTGCCCTCCATAGCATGGACCCTCCCTGACTCTTCCCTGCAAAGGAGAGCTAATGAGACCACCTGTGACCCTGACAATTTCCACCATTCCCACTATTTCATTTGTGTGCATTTTATCCTTATTGCAGTGTTGTTACCATAACATGAGTCTTTAACTGTTAGGGCAACTGGGAGTAGTTTTTGTCTCAGGATTATGAGGTCCTCGAGGCTTTTTAAATAAATTTATGATCTGTTTGTTTGCCTCACTTACATGTTACCATGGGTTTACCCTCCTTAACTTTTTTTTTTTTTTGAAATGGAGTCTCTCTCTCTTGCCCAGGCTGGAGTGCAGGGGCACGATCTTGGCTCACTGCAAACTCCACTTCCCGGGTTCATGCCATTCTCCTGCCTCAGACTCCCGAGTAGCTGGGACTACAGGAGCCTGCCACAACACCCGGCTAATTTTTTGTATTTTTTCAGTAGAAACGGGGTTTCACTGTGTTAGCCAGGAAGGTCTCAATCTCCTGACCTTGTGATCCACCCGTCTTAGCCTCCCAAAGTGCTGGGATTACATGTGTGAGCCACCATGCCTGGCCTACCCTCCTTAACTGTTTATTCCTCTATAAGATCATGGGGGCCTGAATGTATTCCCCTAAATCAAGTGACTACTTACATTCTATTTCTATTAACAAACCCTAATAATTTACCTTCCCATCTAGGAAAATAGATTTTTTTTCTCCAATTAATATTGCCAGTTCAACAATGGGAAGATTTTCTCTTGGGGTCCCTAAGTTCTGTGATATTGTCCTCCCCTCCGCCTGGAAAACTGGCTGCTTCACTGAAGTTGTTGAGGTCCTAACGTCCAGTTTTCTTAGATGATGACCTCAGAATTGATGGGTAAAGACAGAAAAATGGGAGTTGTCCTACATTTCAAGAATAGAAAGACACAAAACCGTAAAAAAGGATGGTTTATAAACAACAGAGATTTATTTGGCTCACGGTTCTGGAGGCTGTGAAGTCCAAGATTGAGGGGCTTCACCTGATGAGGGCCTTCTTGCTGCCTACATGGCAGAAGGCATCACATGATTAGAGAGCATGTGCGAGAGAGAGGAAGAGGGGGATGAATTCACTCTTCTAACAAATTGGAACCATTCCTGTGATAACAAACTCACTTCTGTTATCATGACATTAGTCCATTAATGGGTCATAGAGCCCTCATGACCTAATCATCCTTTAAAAGTCCCACCTCTCAGTACTGTTGTACTGGGGATTAAGCTTCCAGCACATGAACTTTGGGGGATGTGTGCAAATCATAGCAAGAGAAAACAAAAATGGAGGAAACTTGAATGGAGACTTCATAGAAGATAGGCAAATGGCACATAAGGACATGTAGAGGCACAATGTCATTAGTCATAAAAGATGCAAATTAAAGCCACAATGAAGTATTAAAACCATAAGGAAACATACAAAATTAACTTTTAAAAATCCAGAAATACTAAATGTTGGCAAGAAAATGGATCACACAGAACTCAGCTATGTTGGCTGCTGAGAAGTTAAAATGGTACAAGCACTTGGGAAAACACTTAGGGTCTCCTAAAACTAATATACACCTACTCTATGATCCAGCAGTTCCACTTCTGGTATGTATCTAAGGGAAATGAAAATATATGTTTGAAAATCCCAATCTGTACATAAATGTCCACAGTAGCCTAATTCATAAGATTCTCAAACTGGAAACAATCCTAATGCCCACTTACAAGAGAATGGACAAGTTACAAGTTTATGCAAAATGATACTACTTAACACGGACAGGAATGAACTATTCATACATACAACCTAGATGATTCTCACCGGTATTAAGCTGAGCAAAATGAAGATACCAGAGAATACATGCTCTGTGCTTCCCCGGCAGGGCTAATCAGGGTTTCTAGCTACTACTTTCTCTTAAGAATAATGTGTAAAATGTACAAGACCCCATTAATTTGTAAAGAACACATTATTTTAGTGCACTTTCTGTAGCCTAAATTATTGGCCCAATTCTATACCTCTCTCTGCCTCTGTGCTTTTTGACTTTGTCATTTCTTCTATTAGGTTGGTGCAAAAGTAATTGCGGGTTTCAGCATTTAAATTAATACCAGAAACCACAACTACCTTTGCATCAACCTAATAGTAGGAGATATTATCTCTCCTAATAATAGGAGAGGATAATATTGCTTATCTTTGGGTTTGTCATGTGACTCTCTTTGGCCATGGGAGCATGGGTAAAAATGACTTGTGCTCCTTCTGAGCCCTGGCCTTGGGAGGCCTTGCATGCTTCCATTTGTCACTGCAGTGAGAAGAGCTTTCCTTAGATAACAGCTGCCCATACAGTCTGTGCCCCAGAATGAACACACATGGGGTGGACTGGATCCCAGTACAGCTAAGAGTCAAGGCCAAGGAAATGACCCCAGAGCTCAGCCTAGATGACTCAGACATGTGAGAGGAACCAGTGCTCATTGTGGTATACCTTTGGATTTTGTGAGTGCTTGTTACTCAGCAGTAGCTGACTGATACATTCTCCCTTCCATTCTACTACTCTTGAGTCTTTGTCCCTAAGTCATTACCTAAGTAATATTATTTCTTCCACTCTTTCTCAATGATTATTAATATCCTCATGCTCCAAATGGATCTGGTCCCATCTCATACCATGAGACCACCTGAATAACTGCACAACTTACATTCCCTACCCAATTAGAACCAGCCCAGGTGCTCCAACCTGACACTCAGAACTCCACCACAGCACTCCAACAGTTCCCTTGTCATCCCTGTGTCCCAACCACACGGAATGACTCCCTGTCTGCTGTACTCACTCACACACCCTTCTGCACTCGGCTTTCCCCACAGTGATGGCCAATGCTCATCCACGTATCTCACACATACCTTTTCTGCTGTGCACAGTTCGAGTGCCTCCTGCACCACACAGGTTTCTCTGATTTATCTCCGCTGAGCGATTTCTCTGGACACAATGAGAATATGACAAGATCATGACAGCTGTTCATTACAGAGCACCTACTATGTGTTAGTACAATTTATCAACCATATAAATAAAATTTTAATTTACTTCTCATGGGAGGGGAAAGTGCATTTCAAAAGCATTTACCTGCATACTCATCAAAAGGTTACCACCCACTCCCCACCTCCCCATCAGTGAATGAATGGATAAAGAAATTGTGGAATATCAGTTCTGGGTTGAACTATAATACAATGGAATGTTATTTAGCCTTAAATCTAAAAAGAAATGCTGACACATGCTACAGTAGGAATGAATGTCAGGGACATTTTGGTATGTGAAATGAGTCAGTCACAAAGGGAAAAACACCATATGATTTTTTGCTCATATGAAGAACCTAGAGTCGTCAAATTCATATGGACAGTAAGATGGTGAGTGCTAAGGGCTGGGAAGACAGAATGGGGAGTTAGTGTTTATTGGATAGAGTGTGTCAGTTTAGGGAGACAAAAAATTTCTGGGAATGGATAGTGGTGATAGTTGCACAGCAATGTGAGTGCACCTAATGCCATGAAATGGTCCACTTAAAAATGGTCAAGATGGTACATTATATGTTATATACATTTTACCACAATAAAAATAGGCATTTATTTTTCAAGATCTCACAGTCAGGCCAGGAGCAGTGGCTTGCACCTATAATCCAGCACTTTGGGAGGTTGAGGCAGGCAGATCACTTGAGGTCAGGAGTTTGAGATCAGCCTGGTCAACACAGTGAAACCCCGTCTCTCCTAAAAATACAAAAATTAGCTGGGCATGGTGGTGTCCACCTGTAGTTTCAGCTACTTGGGAGGCTGAGGCAGGAGAATTGCTTGAACAAAGGAGGTAGAAGTTGCAGTGAGCTGAGATCGCACCACTGTACTCCAGCCTGGGAGACGGAGCAAGACTCTGTCTAAAAGAACAAAAACAAAAACAAAAACAAAAACATCTCCCAGTCGGGCATTCAGGCATAGGCCCAAACCTTCCCAACTCCAAAGCCCTTGACTTTTTATGTTGTCCATGTCTCCCGTTAGAATTCCTGTCACCCCTACTCAAGTGTAGCACCCGTGAGGTTCAGTGTACTTCTGATCCATCTTTGATGCTCCAAGTACCTTAGAGAAAATCTGTGAGGAAAAAGGAAAGGAGGAAGAAGGGAGGAAAGAAAGACTCTTTGTGCGACGGGCACAGAAGGGGGCATTCAAGGGCTTACTGTGGAGGTGGTGGTAGTGAGTAGGGTACACAGTGCTGCAAAGCCAGATTTGGGAAACAAGAGGAGCCATCTGGAATAGTGAGATTAAGCAGCAGAACCCAAAGGATTTTGTTTTGTTTTGCTTGTAAATAGGTCTGGGTTAAACTAAAACAACTGGCTGCTATGTCTCACTTCCCAGTCACGACCAGAAGCGCTCTGCATACCCGCTTCCTCCTCCATCAGCTAGCAAAAGCCGGAGCCTGTGATTTATAAGGACGTGGTGTTTAATGAGGCTGGAAGTGCAGAAAGCTGCACTTGAACTATTCACAGAGAGAGGGAAAGCCCAGCAGTGGCGGGTAGAGATGGCAACCAGAGTTTTGGCCATCAATGTTAGTTAAATTTAATAGCAGAGTCTTATTGACTATAAGAGTCTTAATTACCAGGAAGAATGACCCTGTCTGTTAACAGCAGAAAAATGATCAAAACTGAAACCACATAAACTTAAATTGTTTGCCTGTCCTTTTATAAATAAGATTAATTGGCTAAATGGGGCCTATAGGTTAGAGAGGATAAGTGGCGAACTTTTTCCGACAATTGCCTTCTTCACACTGCCAGACTGTGCTCTGGAGGTTTGATGGGAGAACATTCATCAAAGGGTGTTATTGTTATTATGTTTTAATGTGTCTCTTCTCTGAATTTCTCCTACCTCAGTACTTTTTCTGCAGGAGGTAGCAGGCCTGCAGACTGTCGGAATCGAATGTGCTGAGGAGGTGGGTGCTACTGAAGTCTCTCTGGGAAGTCAGCACAGGCGTGCGCATGCACACACACATGCACACACACATGCACACACACACGCACACACACATGCACACACACATGCACACACACATGCACACACACACATGCACACACACATGCACACACACATGCACACACACACATGCACACACACATGCACACACACATGCACACACACACGCACACACACATGCACACACACATGCACACACACACATGCACACACACATGCACACACGCATGCACACACACATGCACACACACACACACACTCCCACCCACATCGGCCACAATGACAGCTGCTTGGGTGGAGGTAACATTGCTAAGCCACCTTGCTTTGAATGTCTCAGTAAGTGAGGAAGAAGGCAAACTCATTTCACTGGCTGATTTCTTTTTAAGAGAAAGGCCGTTTTCTGCTGTTAATGATCTACCACTTAATTGCCTTTGTTTCTGAATGAGTTTTGTTGGTAGATGGGTTTCCTTTTCCCAACTCCATTCCCCTTCCTGTCTTCAAACGTATCTCCCCCTATGCCCAGATTAGGGACATGGATGTAGAGTCTGCGTCTGCAAGCAGGCCCTCTGCCCAGAGCCTCAGCTCAAGATAATCCTGCACATCTGGGACCACAGGCCATTCCTCCACCTCGGGAAGAACCTACCAATGGCCACCATGTTGTGTAAGCGGCAGACAAAGAAACACACAAACCGGAAAGCACGACACTCAGAGCCGAACCGGGGACTTTGCAGGCTCCAGGAGCTGGGGAGAAGCTATCTCGGTGCTGCTGGCCAGTAACAGATTCACATTTTCTGTTTCTGCTCTGCCCCACAGAACACCAGGTGTTAGGGCTGAATCACACACTTTCCACTCCCCAACAAATCCACATGTTCAAGTACTACCTCCAGTACCTAAGAATATGGCTGTGTTTGAAGACAGGGCCTTTAAAGTGATTAAATTAGAATGAAGCTGTTAGAGTGGGTCCTAATCCAATGCGACTGGTATCCTTATACAGAGAGGAGTCTTAGGGCCGGGTGTGGTGGCTCACGCCTGTAATCCAAGCACTTTGGGAGGTCGAGGCAGGTGGATCATGAGGTCAGGAGTTCAAGACCAGCCTGACCAAGATGGTGAAACTCCTTCTTTAGTAAAAATACAAAAATTAGCCAGGCATGGTGGTGGGTGTCTATAATCGCAGCTACTCGGGAGGCTGAGGCAGAGAATTGCTTGAACTCGGGAGGCAGAGATCGCAGTGAGCAGAAATCGCACCACTGCTCTCTAGCCTGGGTGACAGAGCAAGACTCTATCTCAAAAAAAAAGAGGAGTCTTAGATATAGACATGAGATAGGGAAGATGATGTGAAGACCCAGGGAGAAAATCTATAAGCCCAAGAGAGATACCTCAGAGGGAACCATCCCTGCAGACACCTTAATCTCAGACTTCCAGCCTCCAGAGCTGTGAGGCAATGTGTTTCTGCTGTTTAAATGACCCAGTCTGTGGTATTTTGTTATGCAAGCCTAAGCTGCCTAATATATCACATGTCTTCCGGTTTCTGCAGGTTTTGTAAACCAGAGGTTCCGGGTCCAGGAATGGGGAGGACGCTGGTGGCTCCCACTTGGATTTCATGCCACAAGGGCTTTCTACTCTGGCATTAACTCACATGGCATTTTAAGACATGGCAAATGTTCTTGCCCTTAAATCACAGCATTATATTTCAAAGGAAAATTCAATAAAGCATGCTTTTGCAGCCTCATGGAAATGTGTGCTATGCAAACATGGATGATCCTCATCTGAAAGTAATTCTCTCCGAACTCCTCAGGTCACCAAAGGAAGGAAATCAAAAGATCGGCAGTGGTTCCTAGCTCATCATTTGTCAAAGCGAGATGAAGCTCAAAGCTTCAGACTTTTGTGTCCTGCGCTAAATTTAGTTAATTGCACCTCTGCGTTCTGTTCGCCATCCAAGACCCCTGCCATCCCTGGGAAGGATTATCAGCGGTGACAGCAATAATGACACTTTGTGCTTTCGGTTCCTCGCCTCAGATGGCTTTCAAAGGCCTCTGCCACCCTGACGTTCCTCATGTCTGTGACCCAGCCAAGCAGGCACAGGAGGAGGACTCTGCACTGGCTTCACAGAAGCAGGAGGGAGAGGCGGGAAGAGGTGCACTTGTCCACACTAAACACACAGTGAGGACATAGGCTGTGCACAGCACTGTCCTCCCTCCAGGCCACGCCATGGACACAGGGTGAGCTGCCACCTTCATGGAGAAATGGTTTCTGCGTCCACTCCCTCGGTCTCGGGGTGACTCAGGACATTGCCTAAGTGTAGGTTTTTGTCCCATCACCAAAAGTCAAGCAGGAGAAGAATGCAGGGGTTGCCCAGGATCTCGAGTGATTCTGTCCTGTGGACATCATCTGGGAGCACGTGCTTGGCTGGGACAGTTGATTGCAGAGACAAAGGGGAAATGGAGCTACCCTAAAACCCCAAATGCCTGTTTCTTGACTGAGTGAAGTAAAGCAAAGTGACTGCTATGGCTTGGTTCTGTGTCCTCACTCAAAACTCATCTTGAATTAAAATCCCTAGGTGTTAAGGGAGGGACCTGGTGGAGGTGACTGGACCATGGGGGCAGTTTCTCCCGTGCCGTTCTCGTAAAAAAGGGGGCAAACAAAAGCTGATTGTTTTATAAATGGCAATTTCCCCTGGGCTTCTCCTCACTCCTGCCATCTTGTGAAAACTGTCCTTGCTTCTTCTTTGCTTTCCACCATGTGTGTAAGTTTCCTGAGGCCTCCCCAGTCATCCAGAACTGTGAGTCAATTACATCTCTTTGCTTTATAAATTACCAAGTCTCAGGTAGTACCTTTATAGCAGTGTGGGAACAGACCAATACAGTGGCTCAAAGTAGTTACATTAGTTTTGGATAGTAGTGGGAGAGAGGTCCCTTCTTTCCTGACTTTCCCTCCGTGACAGTAACATCTAAGCCACTCTCCCCACCTCACTCTCTTCTCCCCTAGAGAGGTATGCAATACCTGAGCTATGCGTTGTGAAGGAGAAGCTGGGACAAGTGGGCAGACCCTTCTTCTCCCTCTCTTCTTCCTCTTGAGAGCACACACTTTGCTCTGATCTGCTCCGCTGTGTCATGAATTTCCTGGATCTGCACAGCCCCGGTTGCTCCACGAGGCTGAGCACATGAAGCTGCTCCCTGCAGGTGGAAATGACATTCTACAACATCAGCTCTGTCTTGATCTTAACATCATTTTTTAATCCTTTTCTTTTTTATCATTTCTCAAATGGTTTATACCACAGGCAGGGGAGAAATATGATATTTGATGTCCCCCTCCCATCTCACCTCCTGTGCATCTCAACCTCTATTAGGCAGAGTTAAATGTGGATCTGAGTTATGTATTTCTCAGATCCAGATATATTTAACTATTTGTGTGTTTGCAATAATTCTGCAAAGAAAGAATTTTACAGCATTGACATCTAAAGCAAAGAGTGGAACTCTCCAGGGGGTTGGGGGGGTTGTGAGTTGAGGTCTCTGGGCTGCAGTTTGTCCCAGGCTCACACTGGGGGAACACACACGGAGAATGCCCTGTAAGGGGAGTGGGGCCCTTCCCTCTCTGCTTATGGGGTCTTGGGAAGAGGGGGAATACCTGAGTGGGGCCTGTGCTTCAATTCATCCAGGGTGAGCTGTCTCTCCAGGGACCCTGCCAGCTCCCAGCTCATGGAAAAGCTGAGGTGAGCTGGACCAGGAGTCCAGATGGTTAGCATGGCCTAGGGACTTCCAGCTCATCCTGCAGGTGTGCACCTCAGAGGGGCAACCCTATCTGTTCACCCCCTCACTCCTTCTCTTGGACTTCTGTGGACCTGTGGATGATTCTGGGCATGTAAGGATGAATGAGACCCTGTTTCCATCCTCAAGACACTCAGGGACCCCTGTAGGAGAGAAAATGCACATAAAAGCAGTATAGTCATGATTCTATGGCTGCCTAGAAGCTCTCAAAGCACTTCACAAGGCCCAACCTGGCCTTTTCTGCTGTTCCTCCAGCACACCCACTCAGGCCACACTGGTATCCTCCACCCTACTCAGAAGAGGTCACCTGTCCTGCCCCACAGATGACCCCCAGCCAGCTCCCTCCTCTTCATCCAGTCTTTCGCTGGATGCTTTCTTCTCAAAGACCAGTCATTGCATTCGTTGGCTTGGGTTGCCAGAATAAAGCACCACGGACCAAGTGCCTTCAACAGCTAGGATTGATTATCTCATGGTTCTGCAGGCTGGAAGTCCAAGACCAAGGTGTGGGCAGAGTCAGCTTCTTCTGAGCTCTCCCTTCTTAGCTTGTAGATGCTGTCCTCTCCCTGTGTCCTCCCACGGTCATTCCTGTGTGTGTGTCTGTGTCCTCATTTCACCAGTTGGATTGGATTAGAATCCACACTAATGACACCAATTGCCTCTTGGAAGACTCTATTTCCAAATACAGTCACATTTGGAGTTTGGAGCTTCAGCATATGAATTCAAGGGGGACACAACTCAGTGGAGAGCAACCACTCAGGCGTAGATAAGGCAACCCTGGCCACAGCATCCCAGCCACTCACCCTCTTCACTCCTGCCTTCCAGGTCTCACCGCCTACCTTCACCCCCATGTAGGATCCTCTCATTTGTGTGGACTGTTCACTGTCTGCCCCAGACTGGTTTGTAAGCTCCAAGAGGGCAGAGGTTTCCAGCAGTTTTGTTTCCAGGTTCCCTTAGACCATCAACAGGGCCTGGCAGGTGGCTGGTGCTTAAGGAATGGGAGTTGAATGCATGGACCCTGCATGGACAGGGAGAGGCAGGGCTGGCCTGGTGGTAGCTCAGAAGAGAGACTTCAGGCTCCTAGTTCTCAGGTGCCCACAGACACTGGGAGGAAGGAATGTGAGCCTCCAGGCTGAGCCAATGGCCTGGCTGTGGAGCACGGGTGGCAGAAGATGAGCTGGGGAATGGGGAAGGGGCTGGAGATGAGTCAGAGTCCTAGGAAGCTTGGGAGACAATCCCTCCTCCAACCACAAAAGCTACAGCTGCTCCCTCTCATGGAATTTCTTTTCAGTCTGAAACGAAGACCCCTTAGAAAGGACAATGGAGCAGGGGTGCAGACGAGCACTGATGCGACAGACAGGCCTCACTTTGGAGGGTCCAAGGGCCATCCCCTGATTGTTCAAAGGCTGCAGATGCCGAATGTCATGGTCAGGCTTGGTCGCTGAGCTCCAGTCTGACTCTCCTCCTCTAGAAGGTGTCATATTACCAAGGAATGAACCCCCTCCTTCACAGCAGCCACAACAGCAACCTTGCTCTGCAAGCTTGCACTTTGCGAACACCAGCTCTTAATGCCTCTGCAGGCCCAGGGGGCTGTTTGCTCCCAGGCTCCCCCTGCCCCTGTTTCACATTCCCAGCAGATGCACTATTACTTGTGCAGCTCTTAGTTCCATACCATTCCTTCTGTATCCCTCAGCATCCAGGAGAACTTTCTTGGTCAATGCTGCCTGCCTCTGACAGTTATTTCCCAAAGAGCAGGAGCTGAGGCATTGTGGAAATCTGGATGAATTCCCTTTGCTACCAAGTCCTGCTCATACCATCAACCTTGGGTTTCCCTGCAGTGGTATCTTAGTAGACACCATTGTCCCTTTGCAGAGAACAGCCAACCTGGATTTCACATCCTGAATTAACCATGATGTAATGAAAAGAAACAGGAGTCCAAAGGCCTGAAAGTAGTCCCAACACATAGTACAATACTTGCTAACTATGTTGTATTAGTCCATTTTCACACTGCTGATAAAGACAGTCTTGCTGATACTGGGAAGAAAAAGAAGTTTAATGGACTTACAGTTCCACATGGCTGAGGAGGCCTCACAATCATGGTGGAAGGCAAGGAGGAGCAAGTCACATCTTACATGGATAGCAGCAGGCAAAGAGAGAGAGATTGTGCAAGGAAACTCCCGTTTTTAAAACCATCAGATCTTGTGAGACTAATTCACTATCATGAGAACAGCACAGGAAAGACCTGCCACCATAATTCAATCACCTTCCACTGGGTTCTTCCCATGACATGTGGTAATTGTGGGAGTTATAATTCAAGATGAGATTTGGGTGAGGACACAGCCAAACCATATCATTCCACCCCGGCCTCTCCAAAATCTCATGTCCTCACATGTCAAAACCAACCATGCCTTCTCAACAGTTCCCCAAAGTCTTAACTCATTTCGACATTAACTCAAAAGTTCACAGTCCAATGTCTCCTCTCAGACAAGGCAAGTCCTTTCCACCTATGAGCCTGTAAATTCAAAAGCAAGTTAGTTACTTCCTAGATAGAATGGGGGTGTAGGCACTGGGTAAATACAGTCATTACAAACGAGAGAAATTGGCCAAAACAAAGAAGCTACAGGCTCCCATGCAAGTATGAAATCCAGTAGGGCAGTCAAATCTTAAAGCTTCAAAATAATCTCCTTTGACTCCATGTCTCCCATCTGGGTCACACTAATGCAAGAGGTGGTTTCCCATGGCCTTCAGTAGCTCCACCCCTGTTGCTCTGCAGAGTACAACCTCCCTCCTGGCTGCTTTCACAGGCTGGTGTTGAGTGTCTGTGACTTTTCTAGGCACACAGTGCAAGCTGTTGGTGGATCTACCATTCTGTGGTCTGGAAGACGGTGGCCTTCCTCCCACAGCTCCACTAGGGAGTGCCCCAGTAGGAACTATGTGTGGGGGCTCCAACCCCACAGTTCCCTCTGCCCTAGCAGAGGTTCTCCAAGAGAGCCTTGCTCCTGTAGCAAACATCTGCCTGGACATCCAGGCATTTCCATACATCCTCTGAAATCTAGGCAGAGGTCTCTGAACCTCAGTTCTTGACTTCTGTGCACATATAGGCACAACGCCACATAGAAACTGCCAAGACTTTGGGCTTGCACCCTCTGAAGTCATGGCGCAAGCGGTACCTTGGCCCTTTTTAGTCATGGCTGAAGCAGCTGGGATGCGGGACACTAAGTCCCCAAACTGCACACAGCAGAGGTACCCTGGGCCTGGCCCACAAAACATTTTTTCCTCCTAGCCCTCCGGGTCCGTGATGGGAGGGGCTGTCACAATGGTCTCTGACATGCCCTGGAGACATTTTCCTCATTGTCTTGGTGATTAACATTCTGCTCCTCATTACTTATGCAAATTTCTGCAGCTGGCTTGAATTTATCCTCTGAAAATGTGAATTTCTTTTCTATTGCACTGGGAGGCTGCAACTTTTCAAACTTTTATGCTCTGTTTCCCTTTTAAAATTGAATGTCTTTAACAGCACCCAAGTCACCTTTTGAATGCTCTTCTGCTTAGAAATTTCTTCCGCCAGATATTCTAAATCATCTCCCTCAAATTCAAAGTTCCCCAAATTGCTAGCACAGGGGCAAAATGCCACCAATCTCTTTGCTAAAGCATAACAAGAGTCACCTTTGTTCCAGTTCCCAACAAGTTCCTTATCTCCACCTGAGACCACCTCAGCCTGGTTTTCATTGTCCATATAATTATCGGTATTTTGGTCAAAGCCATTCAACAAGTCTTTAGGGACTTTCCCACCTTTTCTGTCATCTTCTGAGCCCTCCAAACTGTTCCAGCCTCTGCCTGTTACCCAGTTCCAAAGTCATTTCCACATGTTTGGGTATCTTTTCAGCAATGCCCCACTCTACTGGTACCAATTTGCTGTATTAGTCCATTTTCGTGTGCTGGTAAAGACATACTTGAGACTGGAAAGAAAAAGAGATTTAATGGAGTTACAGTTCCACATGGATGGAGAGGCCTCACAATCATGGCAGAAGGTAAGAAGAAGCAAGTCACATCTTACATGAATGGTGCAGGCAAATAGAGCTTGTGCAGGGAAACTCCTGTTTTTAAAACCATCAGATCTTGTGAGACTCACTCAATATCATGAGAACAGTGCAAGAAAGACCCGCCCCCATAATTCAATCACCTACCAACAGGTTCCTCCCATGACACGTGGGAATTGTGGGAGTTACAATTCAAGATGAGATTTGAGTGGGGACACAGCCAAATCATATCATATGTAATCTTGGACAATTTAAGTCCTTTTGAATCTCAGTTTTCTTATCTTTAAAATGGGGATGCACTCCTACTGGTGGAGTAGCTGTGATGCTTAAAAGGGGAACATGTGAACAGCGTTGGCACTTGAGAGGCACTCAATAAAACCAAACATTCCTTCATTTGTTCATAAGATCTGAGGCTGAGTCAATACTCCCATCAAGGAACCAAGCCACAGGAGGTAATGTAGAAGTCAGGGAGGCCCTGGCCTAGGTTAGGGTGGCAAATTGGGTGGGCCACTGTGGTTTCTACAGAGTGGCAACAGGAAATTAATCAAGGATGGCATCTGGTTGCCTCAGACCACAAATAATTGCTTCTAACATTCTCCAAACTTAGAATCACTTCAAGGTGTGAGAGTGGGCCACAGTTGGAACAAATTGTTAACAATAGGTGATTCATTAAACACACACACACATACACACACACACACAATAAAAACCTGTTTAACACACATTTTATGAATGACTCTACAGCCATTAAAATAATTTTGAATGGGAATTTTTTCTTTCTTCTTCATTTCCCTTAAAATCTCCTGAATGATATAGGTTTTTCTATTTTTCTTTTTGGTCTCTATAGTTTTGGTCTCTAGAGTTTTGTCTCTACTTACTTTTCTACTTCTTTTTATTTCGTGTTTAGTAGTTACTTATTTTAAATTTTAACATGTTTATTAATAAGCCTAATAATATCAAACAACATTTCTACCTCAGTGGAAGTTAGAAGATGCAATTCAAGCTTTCCCCATTTCCAAACTTATCTTTTTGTTGACTATTATTTCAGTATCACTTTGTTTTCAAATACTCCAGTATTTAAAAAAATGTATACATATTTAGACATCATTGTTTATTTTTTATTTTTTAAATAAAATTTATTTATTTATTTTACTTTAAGTTCTGCGATACATGTGCAGAATGTGCAGGTTTGTTACATAGGTATACGTGCGTCATGGTGCTTTGCTGCACCCATCAACCCGTCACCTAGGTTTTAAGCCCCACATGCATTAGGTATTTGTCCTAATGCTCTCCTGTCAGTGGGTGGGGGCCACATCATTGTTTATTTAGAATCACTGATGTGTTCACAACTTTATTTACATAAGTTTTCTTGGTTCCTATATATTTCTTTGGGATTTAATTTCATACTTGCTGAAATGTATCCTTTAATATTTCTTTCAAAGAGGATTACTGAGCAGTCAATAGTGAACTCAGTCTGCATATAAAATTATCTGAAGGTAGTTTAATTGAACATAGCATTTCAATTAAGAAAGGTTGTTTCTTTCATTATTTACAATTATTCTCTTGAATTCTGTCATTTTATACTAACAAGATGACTACTTTCCATCTTATGATTTTTCTCTTCTATTTTCTGAATCTCTTTCTTTGAGTAGAGTTTAAGATGTCCCCTTTGTGCAGTTCTGAGGGTTTTAGGATTTTCTCTTATGCTATGAGGTTCAAGCGTTTCACTATAAAGTGCCCATATGTGCATTTGTTTTATTGATTTTGTGTGGGATTTTTTTGAGTTTCTTGAATCTGAGTACTCTCTTCACTTTGGAAAAATTGGCAGCCATTTTTTTTCCTCGCATGTTTCCTTTCCTTCATAGATTTTTGTCTCTCTTTCTGGAATGCCTTTTAGATACACGTGGAAGCATCTCATTCTCCCTCCTTGTCTCCTGGCAGTTTTGTGACTGTCTCTCCAGGCTGCTTCTTGGCCATCTCCTCTCATCTTCCTACTCACTAAATCTGTCAGCTGAGTCCTGTCTACGAGTATCGGTTTCTGCAAGTACCATTTAGTCTGTGACAAACCTTCCAGCTAATATTTTTTGTACATTCTCTTGGTCCTCTGCCCCTTCTATGGTCCCCTGGAAATTTTAAATCAATTATTTTAAAATCTCCCTCATCCCTCTCTTGACCTCTGGCTCCTGTGGAGCTAATCTTACTGTCATTGAACCTGCTGGGTTTGGCTTCCCTGTTCCTTTCCAAGAAGGATGTTTCTATGGTTTCTCCTTCTGCATCCATCCCTGCTGTTGTTATCACTAGCAGATGCCTGGTTTTGATTGGGTGGCAATCAACTCAGGTGAAAATGGTCCTTCCCAGACCCCTGTGCAGCCAGCACTGGCTAGGTGACCTCCATCCAGCCCATGGTGAGTGAGGTTCTGTCTCTTCACAGGGCCTCTATCATCCTCCCAGGCAGAGGTCACCATGCTCCCCGTGGCTGCCTGCCTGGGTCTTTGGTTTTATGAGGCAAAACAACAACAACAACAAAAATACTAAAAATCAAAAAACAAAAAACCTTGCTTACACAATTCCAGACAGAAAGTTCTATTAATTTCTTAGTCTGGGGTGCCTGCCCCAGAGCCAAGTGTAACTGTGCTGTCATATCCCACATGACCACGTTTAGGGTGCTCATGTTTCACCGGAGAAACTATTCCCATCCACAGTTTATACTCCCAACCATATAGGCTGCAGGCTCTCTATGGGTAGCCCCTCTCACACCCACAACACAAGGGCTCCACAGTTCCTCTGGGGATGTTGAACCCTTTGTCCTTAGGTCCAGGGCCCACAACTGAGTGAGACATCAGCTCCCTCCTCTCCTTCCTTCGTTTGAGCACCTTCTTCCTTTCTGATCTGTGGATTTTCCTTTTGTCTTTTTGACCCTGACTGATATTCAGCCATTTCTTCCTTTTATTTAATCTGTGAGTAAACAGCTTTCCACATCACATCTGTATTAGCCTATGCTCACACTGCTATGAAGAACTGCCTGAGACTGGGTAATTATTAAGGAAAGAGGTTTAATTGATTCATGGTTCCACAGGCCTGGGAAGGCCTCAGGAAACTTACAATCATGGCAGAAGGGGAAGCAAACACATCTTCACATGGCAGTAGGAAGGAGAAGTGCTGAGCAAAAGGGGGAAAAGTCCCTTATAACATCATCAGATCTCGTGAGAACTCACTCACTATCACGAGAACAGCATAAGGGTAACTACCCCCATGATTCAACTACTTCCCATCCGTTCCCTCCTACGACATGTGGGGATTATGAGCTACAATTTAAGATGAGATTTGGATGGGGACACAGCCAAACCATATCAGCATCCATTAGCTACATTGGTCAGAAGTCTCAGCAATAAGGATCTTTTATCCTCTAGTAATAGTTGAAAATCACTCACAGAATACACAAGTGCACAGAACACACATGTTGTGCCTCTGAATCACCATGGGCACTCATGGAGGCATCACCAGGTTAAGAATCCATGTTTTGAAATGAATATTTGTTACCATGAATGGATATTTATTTTATATTATGTTTTGCAAAGGTGGATACAAACTTTATGTGGTTATGATAGCATTTGGGAGGTATCCATGTGCATGTACATGTGTCAATGTGTGCATGATCTTTACATGCACAAGTACATGCACATGGATATTCCCAAATGCTATCATAACCACGGATAATTTTTATCTCTCTCTTAACCACATATAAGTTTTATGGTTTCTCCCAAATGTTAATAATTATTTGGCCAGGCGCGGTGGCTCATGCCTGTAATCCCAGCACTTTGGGAGTCCGAGGCAGGCGGACCACAAGGTGAAGAGATCGAGACCATCCTGGCCAACATGGTGAAACCCTGTTTCTACCGGAAATACAAAAATTAACCAGGCATGGTGATGGTGCATGGCTGTGGTCCCAGCTACTTGGGAGGCTGAGGCAAGGGAATCACTTGAATGCAGGAGGCAGAGGTTGCAGTGAGCCGAGATTGCACCACTGCACTCCAGCCTGCGACAGAGCAAGACTCCGTCTAAAAAAAAAATAAAAAATAAAAAATAAAGATTTTGTCAAGATTTTATGATTATGTCTGTTCTGGCAGCTGTAGCAAAATACCATAAACTGGGTGGCTTTTAAACAGCATAAATATATCTTTCTCAGTGCCAAAGACTGGAGAGTCTTAAGATCAAGGTGCCAGGAGATCTGATGTCGGCTGAGGGCTTACTTTCTGGTGCGTGGACCGCATCTTCTCTCTATGTGCTCACATGGTGGAAGGGATGAGGGAGGACTCTCAGGTCTCTTTTATAAGGATGCTAATCCCATTCATGAGGGCTCCACCCTGATGACCTAATCACTTCCCAAAAGCCCCACCTCCTCATCCCATCACCTCAGAGGTTAAAACTTCAACATATGCATTTTGGGGAGACATAAACATTCAGACCATACCTATGTGTGGCTTTGTTCTTTCCATTTATATGAGTGTATTTGCTGAAATGTTATTATCACATTTATTTGTTTTGAAATACAATACAGAGAACTGGACTTCTATACCTTTGTAACCTGAAACAAAACTCCCTTCCTAAATCAACACAAGGGAATTTTCTGAACTTGCAGGGGATCCACTCTGAGAAAAGATCACAAATTCGTTCTAACAATCCCACCATCCCAGAGCAGGTTGCTGGTCCTCTCCATTTGGAAGTTGCGAATTGAATCCACTTACAAATCCCCCTGGTAAGCCAGGTGCCATCTCCCTCAAGGAAACCTGTCACTCCCCTTCGCCAAAACTGGCCTGGATGGCTTGGATGACTTCCGTAAAACCAACGTGATGAACTACCATCATGGAAAACCTTCAGAGAGGGTGGGGTGCTCTCTGGAGAAAATCCCAAAGACCAGGTTTCTCTTTGGGCCATAGCATGCATCTTTCTTCTGAGTCCCTGGAAAGGAGTGTTTTGTGGCACTTTTTTCTGGTGCACTCTCAGGGATGTGCATTCCACAGGGCTGCCGTGTCCTGGAGGCAGATGCTCTCTTACACAGGTACATAGTGCAGGGCTTGGCTCCTATCTTTGAGATGGAAGGTTGCAGGGCCTCGTGTGAGGAGCCTGTCCAGGCAGCAGTCACTGTTTTTCCAAGCTCTTTCTTGCCCACTAGCTCGCACAAGCTTCCAAACTCATCTTCTTGCATTAATACTCTGAGCCTCCGAGTCACCCCACATGCCCCAGATGGTGATTACTAGCCCAGCACCAGCCAATTTAGATTCAGTACACTGACCCAGTGCCACGGAGTGGCCTATTATGACAGTGATCAGACTATAAACGGTCTGTTTGGCCATTGAGAAGGGTCCTCAAAGGACTAATTCGGCTTTTGTTAATGAGGGCTTTTTAAAATTTCCTGGCACTGCTTTTCTTGATGTATGACAGATTTATGATTCATGGAGAAGTTTAATATTAATGTTGGCCTGATGGAAGATAAATCGGACACAGGATTTATTGGCGTAGTAAAGAATTAGAGGTTCCCTCCCCACAAGTATGAAAACGTCAGCCAGAATGCGTTCACCGGACACCCTGCACCATGTTTCAGAGAATCCTCAGGTAGCGGGCCTAGAAGGGAAGAAATGAAGTCTGCAGCCTGCAGGACGAAGTCAGCAGAGGAAGCCAACTGACCTGCAGCCCTGGAAAAGGAGGGGGAGCAGAGCGCCTCTAGGGGAAGCTGGTTAAGTCTGCCCCTGTTGCAGCAACCTCCACTTCTGTAGACCTTTATTGGACCCGTAAATAACGCGTGCAACTCGAAATGGCTGGTGCTGTGGTGGGGAGTACCCATGCAAATTCAGAATGGGAATAAACTTGATGGATGCCCTGGGTGTCTCCTGCCGGCAATAGGAAATCGTGTGGGAATTGGCTGGGCCATTTCCTCGGTTCACTCTATTCTGTCCTAGTAGGTTCCATATTTCAGTCAAAATTTGTCGCTGAACACTGAGATTCAGAGTTAGGTGGCCATCTGGCCTTCCCAATTTAAACACAAACACAGAATAAGTAACATCCTTAGTGAGCGCTTACTCTATGTCAAGCCCGGCTCTAAAGAGTGTCCCATATCATCATCTCACTCAGTCCTTGAAACAATAGATACACCAGGACGTCTTATTTTTCACATCCTTACAATGACGCAGACACCGAGGCTCACAGAGGTTAAGAAGAGTACCCAAGTTTAATGGCGGGGTGCGATGGCTTACACCTGTAATCCCAGGGAGGCCGAGGTGGGTGGATCATGAGGTCAGAAGTTCGAGACCAGCCTGATCAACATGGTGAAACCCTGTCTCTACTAAAAATACAAAAATTAGCTGGGCATGGGGGTGGGCGCCTGTAATCCCAGTTACTCGGGAGGCTGAGGCAGGAGAATCTCTTGAACTCAGGAAGCAGAGGTTGCAGTGAGCCGAGACTGCACCATTGCACTCCAGCCTGGGCGACAGAGCGAGACTTTGTCTCAAAAAAAAAAAAAAAAAAAAAAAAGAAAGAAAAGAAAGAAGGGTACCCAAGTTTACTGAGCGAATGAGGAGCAGAGCTTGGATTCAAAGTTGACTCCAAAAGTCAAAATCTTCACCACCATCCTATGCGTCCATGATGAAGTGACTGTTAGACCCCTGGCATTCCCTGATTTGGCATCCAAGGGGTGAGACCTGGTTCTAAGTGTCTTCTGACCCTCTCTTGTGCACCGTGTGTATGGGTTTTGTTCTTTAAAATTCTATACGAAATCCTCAGGCAAGTACTTATTGTCTGGGTTCCCCATATCCACAGGAATAAATGTCACCAAGACTCTGAACCCCAAAGATGAAACAGCCTGTGCAGCTCCATGACAGCCACTGGCTGCCAACACAGAGACCGTCTCTCTTTGTCCTGGCAGCTACCTTGGGTGGCCACATTGGTTCTCCAGGGTCTTTGCATTGGTGGTTTGAGGACTTTCCTGTTGCTTTTCAGCAACTCTGCTCAGACAATAGGGAAACACGATGACCCACGACGCTTACCAAATGGCAGAGAGGCAGTGTTCTCCGCAGACTGCAAATCGCCATGTAGAATGGCCGCAGCCCTTGAGATAAGCAGAGCCCCTCTGCTGATTTTATGTCCACAGCTCAGTCTTCCTTCCTTCGTTCTTGCGCTCTGTCCTATTTCCATCCCAGCTGGGTGCGCTGCCATGCAATTCTGATGCCAACCACCTGGGGTTAGCGTCAGACCCCCCAAGGCAAGCACTTAGTCCTCCACAGACTGCCCCAGTCACATGCCAGCCCAAAGTGGAGTCCCCAGGCCATCAGCGTCCCCAACCACTGACATAAAATCAGAGACTTCTCAGACCCTTCCCCACGTTTGAAAATCTACTAAAAAGACTCACAGAATCCAGGAAAACTCTGCACTGCAGTTTTACTGTAAAGGATACACAGAGGGTCAGCAACATGAAGAGCCATGGGTGAGGTCTGGGAGTGAGCTTTGAGCTTCCAGACCCTCTCTCTGTGGAATCCTGGTGTGTCACTCAGCTAGTGTGGAGGCAAGAAGTTCCATGGAGCCTCAGTGTCCAGAGGCTCAACTGGGATTTCGTTGTGTAGGCACAATTAATCTTGGGACACGGAATTGAATTCAATCTTGACCTCCTCCGCCATCCCCCACAGGTCACACATGCTTGATATTTCTGGTGACCAGCCCCCTCCTGGAGCTATCTAGGAGCCTACCATGATTTACCTCATTAGCATAACAAAGATACTCCTATCATTAAGATATTCAAAGGGTTTTTGAAGCTCTGGGTCAGGAACCAGATACAAAGACCAGATATCTTTTAAATTACCCATGGAGTCCTTGCTCAGATGGTCAGCTGTCCCCAGCACTGTGTCGTGGCCTCAGTATTAAAATGGCCTTCCAGATGCCAACTGTTGTCCCGCTGCAGGTCAAGCTCTGGATCACACCTGCCTGGCGGGCTCTGTCCTGGGGGTGAGATGCTGTAGGGCCCCGGTGGATTTCAGCCCCCATGATCTTGAGGACTCTCATCAAAGAAGCCTGAGCATGTAAAGGATCAAAGATCTGGGGTTAGAACAAGTAAAGACAGTGCCATCGCTGTTACAGTCACTTTGTCCTCACTTCTCTCTAGTGAGTAGGTCAAGGAGATCACTCTTATTGAACATATTTTGCATTTTTAAACCACAGCTGAAGGAGCACAGAGGGTAGGTCAGAGACGTTATTAACTATTCAGGACAGACGGAGGCCCGAGACGGGGGTGTCACTTTCCTGCATAATTACGTGAGCTATAAAACGTGAAAGGCCTTTTGGCCCTCATGCCCTTTCTGTTCTGTTTTCTTCCTTGTTGACTTTGACTCACTGGGCTTAAATAAACTCTCCTTCCAGAGGATGAAAGGGCATTTACTGAAGGCAAGCTCCCTCTTGTATTAAACCGGGCAGGGAGAAAATGTGAACAGATGAAAGGAGATGCAAAGACACTTGCATGCGCTAAGCTGGGCTGGACCCATGCCATCCCTTCCCACCGTTCGTCTCTGCTGAGGGCTTCTGCATGTTGCAGGGTCCTGGCAGATGTGGTCCCTGAGCTCAAGGATGGCCACAGGGGCTGCTGTGTTGACTGGCATTCAAGCACGGTCCAGGGACGCAGGCACCAGGGTGCCGTGGGCTTGCTTTGCTGCTTTCGTTCAGCTCAGGCCATTATCTACCGTCACCATAGACTGCAAGCTTTAACAACAGGCGTTCACTGGTCATAGTTCTAGAGGGTGGGAAGTCCAAGAGCAAAGGGCCAAGTGATTCAGTCCCAGGAGAAGCCCCTCCTCTTGTCTTGCAGATGACCAGCTACCATCTTACCGTGTCTTCACATGGCCTTTCCTTGGTGTGTGGGCAGGCACCAGGGGAGGGGAGGTGTCTCTTCTTAGAAGCACACTAATCCCATTGAAACAAGGCTTCATCTTTATGGTCACATTTAACCGTAGTCACTTTATTACTTCAAATACAGCCACATGTGGGGTCAGGGCTTCAACCTGGGAGTCTTGAGGGGACACATTGAGTCCATAGTACCCAGGTTTCATGGATGGGGTATTAGAAAATGCTTTAGAAATTCTTTTTGACTTCCCACTACTCTTCCTTCCATCCCCTTTCTTCCCTGCCCTTTTGACACATGTAGAATTTTTAGACTTTAAAGGAAACCTTGAAGGTTTCAGGGATGGCCATTGTTAAGTGTGTTGACAGGCAAACAGGGGAGTTCACAGCCAGAGTCAAGCCTGGAGGGCTGTCTCTGTTAGTTCTTTTCCTTATTTACCTAATAGGAGCATTAGATAATCACCATGCTAAGCTTTTTTTTTCTTTTTTTTTTTTTTTTTTGAGATGGAGTCTTACTCTGTTGCAAAGGCTGAAGTGCAGTGGTGTGATCTTGGCCCACTGCAGCCTCTGCCTCCCGGTTTCCAGCAATTCTCCTGCCTCAGCCTCCCAAGTAGCTGGGACTACACGCATGCACCACCAAGCCTGGCTAATTTTTTGTATTTTAGTAGAAATGAGGTTTCATCATGTTGCCCAGGCTGGTCTCGAACTCCCGAGCTCAGGCAATCTGCCCACCTCGGCCTCCCAAAGTGCTGGGATTACAGGCACGAACCACCCTGCCCTGCCGCTGAGCCATTTTTATTGCAAGATGAGATGCAAATCCACAGACCTCCCTGTCCTGCACATACTCCCAAAGAGACATCTGGGGAGACCACTCCAAGGTGGACATGCCACCTCCATCTGTTCCTGGCTCTCTGCTGGCCTCACCACCAGCTCCTGGGTGCCCATGGGTACAGACAGTCAGTCTTGTGCTAAATGAAGGTCTTTCTACCCTGTGAGCACAGGCGGTAAGTCTCATGCTAAGCTAAGGTCTTTCTACCTAAAGGGACATGTTTTCTACTTCACTCTGGAGGGACTGCTTTTGAATGTGATTTACACAGCCTTTTCAGTGTTTCAAAACAGCCAAGATTCTGAGACATGCTTTTGCTAAAAAATACATGAGAATCTTCTAAGGGTTTTTAAGCACCCAGAACATAACAGGGAAATTGGTCTGATAGAGCGCCGTGGTTGATTTGGGCAATAACACATGTAATATTGCATTCTGGAAACGTTGGCGCCTCCGCTGGCAGTCTCATCCATAGGCGCAAGTTTAAATAAGACACTTTGTTATTAAATAAAACCTCCTTGCAGACAGCAACCATAAGGGCTTGCCGGGTCAGTCATTTAGGTTTGAAATCTCCTTTAATATGAATTTCCAGAGGATATTACAAAAGGCCCTACATGGGCAATAAAACACATTGTAGGAAGCTGCTAAATATGCATTTCTGCAATGGGCCTCTTTTAACGTCCGTAAATACATATGCATGAGGCACAGATAACGCTCGCCTGTGCTGTGCTCTGGGAAGCATCTTCTGGGAGACGCCGCAATAAGCCTTCTTCATTCACTGTGGAGCCAGCAGCCTGACCCAGGCCAGCCTGGAGATTTTAGAGGGAGAGAGCTGCTCTCGTCTCACAGGTGGGAATGGCAGGCAGACCCTCTGATGTTCTGGAAGGACCCTTCCCTGGGCCCCCACCCAGCGGACACTGGTCTTTCTGGGGGTCGGCCCATTCCCTGGTGACCGGGTTAGTTTTTATTTCTGTCTTCTGCCTGTGTGGGCCCCAGAGACAGACCCACCTGCTCCACTTACTGTGGGCACCCCACTCGGGACACTGCATTCAGCACATCAGAGAGGCACTCCTCACTTTTAAGGGGTGATGATGGTGCAGGAGCTTCCTGGAGCTGCTGTGAGAAAGGACCACAGGCTGGGTGGCTTAAAACAACAGGAAGTTACTCTGTCACAGTCTGGAGGGTGCAAGGTGTGGGCAGGGCTGGTTCTCTGATCCGTTCCAGGCCTCCCTGCAGCTCCTGCTGCCTGCCGACAGTCCGGGCTTTCCTTGGCTTGTAGATGCGTCACCCCAGTCTCTGTCTCTGTCCTCACGTGGCCTCTTCCCTGTGGGTCTGCATTTTCTCTTTTTATAAGGACATTAGTCATATTGGATTGGGATCCACCCTCTTCCAGTAGGATCTCATTTTAACCAGTTACATCTGTAATGACCCTATGTCCAAAAGGTCATGGGGGTTAAGACTACAATGTATCTTTTTTGGCGGGGGGGTGGTGTGGGGGGGAGTCTCAATTTAGTCCATAACAAAAGGCTTTCATTCTTAGTAGCTGTGAACATTGGAGCTGTGTTTTCAGGACCAGGAAATCATTGTTTCATTCATTAATACTCAAGTTGTGCATAGCCATCAAGCACCTCCCAGGCATTGTGCTAAGCTCTGGGGACCCTATGGGGGAGTGTGTCCAGAGCTGCCCCTGCTGGAGGACACTCAGGTCAAAGGTGAGGAAGGAGGGAGGGGGCACCTGGTGGGCAGAACCTGGTGAGCCGGCCACGGGAAGGAAATTCATCTTTGTCCTGAGAGAAAAGGCAACGTTGCCAGATCCATCAGGTCATAAGTGCAATCAGACTTGGGTTTAAATAGAGCGGCAGATGGAGAGGGCTGCTGAGAGGGCCGGCACTGATGTGGGCACCTGGGTAAGCAGGCTGCTGCCTGGGCCGGGGAGAAGAGAACCAAGGAGGCGAGAGTGACTCAGCCGAGAGCAGGAAGTGGTGCCCAAAGACCTTGGTGGGACTGAGACAGGATGACGTTCCCGGTGACCCAAGAAGCTTTGGATGCTCGCAAATGCTCAGTGATGCCTGAGAACACCGGACACAGCTCGCCACTCCGGCTATTGGCAGAGAAGAGGAAGGACAGGGGCTACACACCCAAAACAAACAAACAAACAGGCAAGCAAAGGGCATGGTGGCTTTCATGAAGGTCTGCCACTGCTCAGAAGTCTCCAGCAATATAATTAAAAAGCAGCATCTAGTTTTCACTTGTTAAATTGGCCAAAAACAAAACAAAACAAAAACAAAAAGGGAAAATAATATTCAGTGCTGTAAGGCTGGGATGAAGTATCACTGCTGCGTGCTCTGCTGGTGGAAGTGCAAATTGGTGAAACCTTTGGAGAAGACAATTGAGCAAAACGCTTTCCTGCCTGGCAAACCGCTCCTGACAATTTATCCTAAAGCAACAATCATACCTGTGCAAAATCTCACACAGATGAACTGTCAGGGCAGCATTCTTTAGAACAAAGGGACTCTTAGTCACTTATGTTTTCAACAAGAGACGAGCAGTTTGAAAACCTAGGGACTGTCCACACTGTGGAATATTAGGCAGTCATTTAAATTGTGGTTTAAAAACTAAGCAATGGGAAAATGGCTACAATCTAAAATGAGAAATTCTAGATGTAAAATTATATTTTAGTGTGTCTCCACCATAGAGGAAGATGTTTATGACAAGTTATTAAGTGAATAATGCTGACTATGAAATTATTGATGGTATAAATGGAAAGGATGTGGGTTTGTATTTGTGTGTGAATATACGTGAGTTATGCCTGGCTGTATATATTAGAAAAATGAGTGTAACAAAATACACCAAATGGTTAACGGTGGTTATTTCTGTGTGATGGGGTTTGAGGTTATATTAAAACATTTGCTTCTATGTTTTATATTAAAGAAACACTTTTGCAGCCTGTGTTCATTGTAGAAAACTGGGGCAACTTGGAAAAACAAGTATTATTTTAAAGCATTCTAATGTAAGATAGATCTTTAGGTGTCTTCTTTCTTAAACCACTTTGCTGAGTCCTAGTTCTTTATTTTTCCCTTGGGAGACAGCCTCACCACTTTTATTCCAGTAGTGAGGTCTCCTCCAGGGCTGGAGGACTGGGTGCTGGATGTGCTCAGACCTCTGAGGCTCTCGGAGGACGCTCAGAGATGGCTCCTGATCCAATGGCGTCTTGCTTCTCCACACTGGAGTCACCGTAAGCATGGGTTGGCATCTGCCCAGGTGAGCGGAAGTGAACAAGCCAAAAATTGGAAGAGTGAGAACAAGAAAGAGGTGATGTGTGTGTGTGTTTATGTTTTTATGTGTGTGAGTGTGTGTGTATATTTGTGTATGTATGTGCATATGTAAGTGTATGTGTGTTTGCATATATGTGTCAGTGTATATGTGTGAGCATATGTGTGTTTGTGCATGCATGTATCAGTGTGTATTTGTGTGTGTGTGTGTGTTGTGAAGAGGGTGTGGACCAGGCATGGATCCCAGGCTGATTCATCTGGACATAAGGAGGGCAACTTCTGTCTTCAGGGACCATCAATCTGACCATTTTCACTGGCACTTAATCTCCCTTAGAGCAAGGCAAATATTTTAGCATTCTTTTAAATATATTTTTTTAAAGGTCTGGCTTTAAAGTCTAGAAGCTCAGGAAACCTGGGCTCAGAGTGAAATTCTCTTTGCAAGTAGGTTTGGGCCAGTGCAAATGACATGAATTATACTCGCCATTACCTCAAGATGCACTGCTCCCAGTTGGCATAAAATTGCCCATTTCCTGCCTTGATATAAGGGACCTTATTCTCGACGCTCCGTTGATATCAGGAGCTACTATTTCGTGCCTGACACATTGGTCATTTTAATCACCCCAGCCTCCGTTATCTGGGCCCAGCCCCACTCCTCGTTGGCCATATTTCTGACTCCATCTGCAGTTTTTACCACTTGGGTTCTTTGGACGGGCTCATATTATCCTGAAAGGTCCCTCTAGGGCATGTCAAAGGAATGGAGGAAACCTTATAAGCAGACAGAATAAATAACAGTGCCAGTAAGGGCCGTGGGAGACATAATTGGGAGAGGAACAATGGCGGCTCAGGACACCTCTCTGTGTGCACGTGTGTGTGATGTGTGTGCCTACGTATGCATGTGCATGTGTGCACCTCCCACCGATGCCCAAACACACACAGAGCTGGCTCCCCTCCAGCTATCCCATCTCCAGGGGCTTGTTTTACAGTGGAATTCAGTTCACATGTATTCTCACCTGGCAGTGGAGGATGAACTCTGTCATCCCCTGCTGCCCATTCCACGACTGGTTCTGCTGTAATAGCTGGTTCTGCAAACTCATATTTGTTCCAACGTGGTTGATAGATTAGGGAAAATGTAAGCACGATGCAATTCTAAATTTTGAGTTTGTTTATGTGTGGTTAGGTCTGAAGACATTTTTTAAAGATGCAGAAAATGCAAGCACATGTAGGTGGATGCAAAAACCTGCACGCAGCTGATCAGCGCCACTTAGGAATCCATGAAACCTTCCCCACTCACATCTCTCACACCCCTCCTGACTACCTCAGTGCCTGGTGCAGGTTATGAGCCATGCTGGTGACATCTGGGGTTAGAACACTCCAACTGCCCTGATCCCCCTCCTTCCACCCCTCATGATGACTCCTGAGTTCCAGCCCTTCAGACACTAGCATCCACAAGCCAATTCCAGGGTTTTCCCACAGTACAGTGCCATATTTACTGTAGCGTCTGCATTCCATAGTCATTTACCATGGAGCACAGGGGGCTGCCATGTTGATTATGTTCTTCTTTTTCATTTTACGTGTTACTATCCAGGCTTTTGAGTGCCCCCACAAGCCCCATGGTTTTATTACGCAGCTTTGCACAGGGAAGGGACTTTTAGGAAGGTATATGTTGTCTTATAGCAGAGCTGACTCTATGCTTTTATAATTCTTTGATCCAGGAGCAGTTACATGCAAAATCGGAAATCATTGTGGTCATTTTAAACAACTTCCCTCCAAAAAAAAACACCAAAAAACATTTTAACCCCATGAAGATATGGGGATGACAATCCAGAAAGACTGAGAAGAGAACGAATAGGATCTCTCTGGAGGATGGAGAGAAATTGTTTGTGGCAGAGTTTTGGGTTGCTTCTGGTGGGCTGAGTAATGTCCCCCAAAACATATCAACATATGATTTCCCAGTATGTGTGACTGTTATCTTAGATGGCAAAGGAATTTTGTAGGTGTGATTAAGGATCCTGAGATGATGAGGTTATCCTAGATTATATGGGTTGGCTATAAATATGATCAGAGGGCACTTAAAGGCAGAAAGCAGAGGCAGATTTGGCTACTGAAGGGGATAATCTGAGGACTGAGGCCAGATGTTGTACTGGCCTTGCAGATGGAAAAAGAGGCTGTGTTTAGCTCATTTTCATGCTGTTGATAAAGACATACCAAGACTGGGCAATTTACAGAAGAAAGAAGTTTATTGGACTTATAGTTCCACATGGCTGGGGTGGCCTTGCAATCATAACAGAAAGCAAGGAGGAGCAAGTCACATCCTATGTGGATGGCAGCAAGCAAAGAGAGAGCTTGTTCAGGGAAACTCCTCTTTTTAAAATCATCGGATCTCATGAGACCCATCCACTATCATGAGAACAGCACAGGACAGACCCGCCCCCATAATTCGATCACCCCCCACCAGGTTCCTCCCACGACACGTGGGAGTTGTGGCAGTTACAATTAAAGATGAGATTTGGGTGGGGACACAGCCAAACCATATCATTCCACCCCTAGCCCCTCCCAAATCTCATGTCCTCACATTTCAAAACCAATCATGCCTTCCCTACAGTCTCCCAAAGTCTTAACTCATTTCAGCATTAACCCAAAAGCTCACAGTTCAACATCTCATCTGAGAAAAGGCAAGTCCCTTCTGCCTATGTGCCTGTAAAATAAAATATAAGCAAGTTAGTCACTTCCTAGATAGAATGGGGGTACAGGCATTTGGTAAATACAGCCATTACAAATGGGAGAAATTGGCCAAAATGAAGGAGCTACAGGCCCCATGCAAGTCCAAAGTCCAGTAGCACAGTCAAATCTTAAAACTCTACCATGATCTCCTCTGACTCCATATCTCACAACCAGGTCACACTGATGCAAGGGGTGGGTTACCATGGTCTTGGACAGCTCTGACCCTATGACTTTGTAGGGTACAGCCTCTCTCCTGGCTGCCTTCATGGGCTGGCATTGAGTGTCTGTGGCTTTTCCAGGCACATTGTGCAAGCTGTCAGTGGATCTACCATTCTGGAGTCTGGAGAACAGTGGCCCTCTTCTCACAACTCCACTGGGTGGTGCTCCAGTAGGGACTCTTTGTGGGGCCTCTGACCCCACATTTCCCTTCCACACTGCCCTAGCAGAGGTTCTCCATGAGGGCCCTGACCTTGCAGCAAACTTTTGCCTGGGCATCCAGGTATTTCCATACATCTGAAATCTAGGTGGAAGTTCCCAAACTTCGATTCTTCTGTGCACTGACAGGCTCAATGCCACATGGAAGCCTCCAAAGCTTGGGTCTTGCATCCTCTGAAGACACAGCCTGAGCTCTACATTGACCCGCTTCAACCACGCTGGAGCAGCTGGGACACAGGGCACCAAGTCCCTAGGCTGCACACAGCACGGGCACCCTGGGCTCAGCTCACGAAACCACTTTTTCCTCTTGAGCCTCTGAGTCTGTGATGGGAGGGGATTCCATGAAGACCTCTGACATGCCCTGGAGGCATTTTCTCCATTGTCTTGGGGATTCATATTTGACTTCTTGTTACTTATGCAAATTCCTGCAGCTGAGTTGAATTTTTCCTTAGAAAATTGGATTTTCTTTTCTTTCACATTGTCAGGCTTCGAATTTTCCAAACTTTTATACTCTATTTTCCTTTTAAAACTGAATGCTTTTAACAGCACCCAAGTCACATCTTGAATGCTTTGCTGCTTAAAAATGTCTTCCACCTGATAACCTAAATCATCTCTCTCAAGTTCAAAGTTCCACAAATCTCTGGGGCAGGGGCAAAATGCCACCAGTCTCTTTGTTAAAACATAACAAGAGTCACCTTTGCTCCCAACAAGTTCCTTACCTGTATCTGAGACCACCTCACCCTCAACCTTATTGTTCATATCACTATCAGCAATTTGGTCAAAGCCATTCAACAAGTCTCTAGGAAGTTCCAAAGTTTCTCACATTTTTCTGTCTTCTTCTGAGCTCTCCAAACTGTTCCAACCTCTGCCTGTTACCAAATTCCAAAGTCACTTCCACATTTTCAGGTATATTTTCAGCAATACCCAACTCTACTAGTACCAATTTACTGTATTAGTCTGTTCTAATGCTGCTGATAAAGACATACCCAAGACTGGGCAATTTACAAAAGAAAGCAGTTTATTGCACTTATAGTTCCACATGGTTGGGAAGGCCTCACAATCATGGCAGAAGGCAAAAAGGAGCAAGTCACATCTTACATGGATGGCAGCAGGCAAAGAGAACTTATGCAGGGAAACTTCCATTTTTAAAACCATCAGATTTCACGGGACTCATTCACTATTATGAGAACAGTGCAGGAAGGACCTGCCTCCACAATTCAGTCACCTCCCACTGGGTTCCTCCCATGACACGTGGGAATTGTGGGAGTTACAATTCAAGATGAGATTTGGGTGGGGACACAGCCAAAGCATATCAGGCCATTAGTCCAGGAATGTAACTCTGCAATCTGGAAAAGGCAGGGAAGTGAATTTTCCCCAGGAAATTCCGGAGGGACCATGGCTCCACTGACATCTTACTTTTGGTCTGGTGAGAAGGATTTTGGACTTAAGACCTCCAGAAGTGTAAGAGGATTAGTGTGTGTTGTTTTCAGTCACCCAGATTGGATTTCTCTGTCACAGAAGCCACAGGAAACTAATGGGCTTGTTCTGCTCGAGGGCAATGTTGGATGGGCAGGGGCTGGAGGTGGGGCAGCAGCTGCAGCTGGATCCATTTGCTTGGTTTATGTGTGATTTGGGGGCACGAATAGATGATGGCAGAATGGCATTGGCTGGAGATGTAACTGCTCTGTGACCATCCAATCCCTCTGAGTTGCTTGCAGAAAAAAAATGCCAAGGTAGGTGGCACACCCAGCACAGAGACACAGTATAGGCAGGCAACATATTTGACTTTTTCCTTTTTCTGAGAAGTGACCGATTTCCTTTCTTCTCAGCTCTCCTAATCCAGGCTCCCATCTCCCCCTCACTCACTGCCTCATCCCTCAGGTCAATGGGATGAAAGCCTTTCAGGAACTAACCCCACCCAGGGTGGTGTGCTCCCTCTTCTCTCAGCATCCAGGCAGCTCCTCATAACCCCCAGCCCCTTCCCCAGCTTGCTCTATTTGTCTACTCAGGCATGCCCCCTGCTTCTCTGTAACTCTATTATTGCAACATGGGAACACATTTTAGGAATGCAGTTTGCAGGAGAGGCATTATTTAAGATGAAGTCTTTTGGTATTGGGCTGCATTTTCTAGCATCCATCTTCCAAAAGTCATTAGCTAACTGTGTGGGTCTGTGGCGAGGATGGGCTGCACCAGCTCTGGTTTCCATGAGCAATGACATCATTACGCCACCTGGGTGACTTCTTGTGACCTGCGTCTCTGGGTGCATTTCCATTGTATCTAATTTGGAGTATGGGCAGACATGGAGGGTAGTTCTTGTGCCCCTGAGCTCTGCCCCCAGAAAGTTTGGGATGTTTGTCTACTTGCTTTCCACCTGGCTTTAGAGCTGTGGGTGGGGGTCACCCAGGTGTCCCAGGGGGGGAACAAGGTCTAGCCAGGTAGACAGCAGGGTATGGTAGTCTAGGGACTCCATGCTTTCACCATTACCTGATTGCACTGGGTATTGGGTTTCAGAAAGATCACATTGCCTTTCTGAGTTTTGAGTTTGTTTATGTGTGATTCTTTCTGGAGAAATTTTTAAAAATGCAGAAAATGTGAGTGAATGTAGGTGAATGCAGAAACCTGCACCCAGTTGGTCAAAACCACTTAGGAATAAACTAAACCATCCACACTCACATCTCTCAAACCCTTCCTGACTACCTCAGCGTCTGGTGTAGGTTATGAGTCATGCTATTAATTTATTGATTAATTGCAACAATAAATTAATTAAATAATTAACCCTCCACCCAGCAAATGCCAGGCGCTAACTGCAGAGGTCACACAAAGTCTCTGTGTGTCAGTGCTCCCAGGCTAGAGGGGAGGGGGCCATACACAGAGAAAAATCACCAGAAGATTGTTCCTTGTTACCAAGCATGTTGCCCTGTATCCAGGCCCTCACAAAGACTCTCATATGACTGGGACTCTCATGCTGTCTTTGTTTTGAATCACAAAGTGCTAAGACATGATCTCAGTCAATGCTGGTCTTGGATGCTCCCAGAGGGTGTCTCTACAGACACCAGTCAGATAGATATATACATGTACAAAAGAAAGCTCATTATGGCTCATGGATTATGAAGGCTAAGAAGTCCCACTATCTGCTGTCTATAAGCTGGAGACCCAGGAAAGTCAGCAATACATTTTAGTCTGAGTCCAAAGGCCTGAGAAACAGGGGAGCTGATGATGAAAATCCCAGACCAAGGACAACAAAAGATGAGATGAGATGTCCCAGCTCAAGTACTCAGGACAAAAAACGGGGGCCAGGTAAATTCCTCCTTCCTCCTTTGGGGCTAGATCATGACCACCCATGTTGGGGAGGACTATTTGCTTTATTGAATCCACCAATTCAAATGCCCATCTCTTTCAGAAATACTGTTGCAGACACACCCAAAAATGATGTTCTATCTGGGCACCCCATGGTCCAGTCCTGTTGACACATTGAGTTCATCATCACACTAAAAATGTGATTCCTGATGGTCCCTTGGGCCACATGCTATCAGCTTGACCCGGGGGAGCTGGAGACTGAGTAACTAAGGCCAGGCACGTGGGCACTGCATGCCTATGTGACCAACCCCCCAAAAAAACCTTGAATGCCAAGGCTCAGGTGAGCTGCCCTGATTGACCACACTTCCTATTTGTTGTCACACATCATTACTGGGAGAATTAAGCGCTATCTTGCGACTCCACTATGAGAGAACAATTAGAAACCCATGACTGGTTTCCTCTAGGCCCTGCCTTATGCACATTTTCTCTTGACTGACTTGACCTGTACTCTTTCACTGTAATAAACCATAACCATTAGTATCATGGCTTCATTTTAGGTTCAAGGGTACATGTGCAGGTTTGTTATTAAGGTAAACTTGCGTCATGGGGCTTTGTTGTACAGATTATTTTATTACCCAGGTACTAAGCCTAGTACCCAATGGTTATTTTTCCTGATTCTTTCTCTCCCCTGACCCCCAAGCAGGCCCCATTGTCTGTTGTTCCCCCCTATGCGTCCATGTGCTCTCATCATTTAGCTCCCACTTACAAGTGAGAACATGTGGTATTTGGTTTTCTGTTCCTGCATTAGTTTGCTAAGGAAAATGACCTCCTGCTCCATCCATGTTCCTGCAAAGAACATGATCTCGTTCATTTTTAGTATAATGACTTCTTAAACTTCTGTGAGTCCTTCTAGTGAATCACTGCACCCAAGGGTGGTCTTGGGGACCCTCGGCCCAAAGGAGAATACTGCAGAAGTATTTCTCTTCTGGTTACCCTATGCATAACTGGGTAAATGAGAAGCAGACTGGCCTCTGGGGGAAGCCTAGCTTTCCAGTTGAGGGAAGAAGGGCATAGCTTAGAGAACGGCTGCAGAAGCAGAGGAAAGCCCAGTGTAACCAGGGGCTCCGTCCACTGAGACCCTTTTCTGCCCCCAGCTGCCCTGTGCTGCCGCCTCTGTTCCCAGACAAGCCCCGGATTTCCCACACGGCTCAGTGCTTTGTGACCATCATTCTTGGAAGTCTTCTTCTGTCTCTTCTTTGGCCAAAGAATTTCTGCTCATCCTTTAAGATATAGCCCTAATATTTCACTGTCTCTCTGACCCACAAACCCACAGAAAGATAGTTTGCATTTAGCTCTATGACAGCGTGTTCTGTTGCTATCGTGTGTCTTAAAGAGTGGGCTCAGGTGCCTTG
Source organism: Macaca nemestrina (assembly GCF_043159975.1). NCBI lineage: Eukaryota > Metazoa > Chordata > Mammalia > Primates > Cercopithecidae > Macaca > Macaca nemestrina. Next base: position 229,209,504 of record NC_092125.1, on the reverse strand, counting down.
CTCATCCTTGTGACACCACTATCTAGACGACTCTACTACTGTAGAGACTTTAATTCCTGTGTTTTTGGCAAAAGGATCCCAGAATTCTTCAAACAATTTTCTTTACTTATCTTTTCAAGAACATATCAATGAACGATCTTGGTTTTTATGTTTTAATCATCAAAAACCAATGTATGAACATAACAGAGGAAATATTAAGTAGCAAGTTAAGAGCTTAGATTCAAAAAACTCAAGATTTAACTAGGTCTGTAAATTGCCAAATGACTGTGTTGGTCTTTTTTCCCCACATTGACTGTTAGCTTCTGTAGGAGATTTGGGTTAGGTCAGGGGTGAGAGCTCTATGACACATAAGTCACTATTCCTATCCCGTGCTCATGGCAGACATGGCTAATCAACCATGATACTCATTCTCACATCTTTCTAAGCAGGTGGAACACGTTTGGTGTGGAAATGAAACCTACTGACTAGCCTATGGTTAGATGATCCCTAAGGTTTTCACATCCTATTTTTTGATCCAGATTGCATTTTTTTTTTTTTTTTTTGGTCTGAGTCCAGCAGTGTTGTCAGAGATGGACGGGAAGTGGCTAGCATGGGCTCTGTTGAAGTCAGTTCATGGCCATTCAGCCAAGAATTCTGCCAGAAATTCTTCATGGTTACACCAAGTGGTCAAAAAGTTGAGCTATATTCTATGTAGTCATTACTGGGCAGATTATCAGGCAATGAATTAAGTCACCTGTATAGAAGAAATTCCATAGAAAGGGCCTTTGGTGGGCTCATTTGAGTCTCCCCACATCCATATGTTGAAGTCTTAACCCCCAGGATCTCAGAATGTGACCGTATTTGGAGATAGGGTCCGTGAAGAAGGAATTAAGGTAAAATGAGTTCACACGGTCAGGCCCTAATCCAATCTGACCAATTTCCTCATAAGAGGAGATGAGAACACAGACACACGCAGAGGAATGATGATGTGAGGACACGGGGAAGAGATGGCATCTGTAAGCCAAGGAGAGGCCTCGGCGAGAACCAGTGTGCCCACACTTTGATCTCTGACTTTCAGTCACCATAACCATGAGAGCACACGTTTCCTTTGTTTAAGCCCCTGTCTGTGTTCCTTTGGTTACCAGCCCCAGTAAACAAATGCAGGGCTCTTCCAAAGGAGACACAAAAAGGAAGGAGAAGAGCTCTTCTTCTTCATCCTGCACCTGCTACCCTGCCAATTGTTGTCTATGTTGGCAAAGTAAAGGCCAAGTTGTCAAACACCAAAGAGTCTTCAGAAAGTGTTAGTAGACCAAAGGCCTGATCTAGAAGGACAAAAACATTTCTTTATGGCTCCCAGGCCATTGTTTCTGTCAACCATGGAGTTTTATCTCCATTGCCTCCACCTCTGTTCGATGAACCTGCTACTACTTTGCAGAACCTTCTGCCTCCAGAACTTCTCTCCTTGTGTCTCTCACTGGAGCGAAATAAATTCGACCAAGTCATTAGCATTTGATTTTTGATGAATTTTTCTCTCACTGCTCTCAGTAAAATTAGATTTTAAAAAGAAGAGCTAAAAAAAAGAAGAAGGTGGTCCCAAAGGGAAGCACCCCTTAACTGTGGTGTTTCAGTCCCCAAAAAGGGCAGAGGGGCAAAGAACTGGGGTAGCACCTTTCAACCGCTACCCAGGAAAGTTCCGTCTTTGACCCAAGGGTCAGACTGTGCATCTGTCCATTTGGTCCTGGTGGCCAAAGGATGGGATGGAAATCTGGGCTTTTTTTTTTTTGTCCATCCAGAATGTGTGGGTGGCAAAAGTAATAACCTCAAAGATCCATCTTATGAAAAGCAAAGGGCTACTACCCCCCCTTTCAAAGGATCCTTACCTGGACGGAAATCTGATGCACCTTGCATATCGGTGGAGATGGGTTCCCCTTGGTGGGTCTCTGCAGAATCTCAGAGCCTCCCAACTCCACTCTTCTTGCCTTTGCTACAGGCCCTGTGGTTTAGGGCCTCCTCCCACAGCGGCCAGGAAAGGGAATTCTTGGGCTTAGGTTCTGACAAGGAGACAAACGGATCTGAGGGCACAACCCCAGGGATTCCTACAGTTTCTTTGGGAGGGTCAAGATTTTCTTCTGCAGAACCGGGAGGCCATGCCTCAAGCCTGCTCCTACCATTTATTCACCACCACCCCATCAGGTGATGTGCCTGCTGGCCCACTTGCTTTTCAGCTAGGAAGGGGTGGTGACATCGGCTCTTGGCTGGGCTTCGGGCGGCAGGGACAATCTGGCACTGGCCACCATCACTGCATAATCATATTGCTATCGATTATGATTGCACAATCATAACGATATTGATTATGATTAGCATCATACCGGGTCTCAGAACAGCAGAGGTCAGGCTTGCAGGTGTGCGCACGTGAGTGTGCACCTGAGTGTGCACGCATGTGTGCATTTAGGGGAGCAAGCACCTAATGCAGGCTTTGTGACTTACCTCACCCCTACTGTTCTGGCCCCAGAGCTCCAGCATCCTCCACAGAGCTGCTTTCCTTTTTTTTAGCCTCTGCTTGCAAGGAGGGATAGAACAGTGAATTGGGAGCAGCGCACAAACCAGGAGAAGGCGGCTTTCACTGCTCGCACAAAGTAGTGACTTATCCCACCTTAGAGGCACGTCTGTGGCTGGTATACACTCAGTCTCCTCTTACTCGTGTCTGGAAATCACGCACACAGCTCTTGGAGCCTTCCAGAACCAGGGGAGCTATCCTCAGAGAAATTCAGGAAAGCATTTTGTCTTAAGAAGAAATAACCAAGCCACCTTGCAAGGCTCATCATTGTAGACAGAGCAAGCAAGCTTCTCATCACCTTTGTTTCCATTCAGCTGGAAAAATCACTGTTGGTTCAGCTCTAAGCTTTGGTGTGTGTGTGTTTCTTTCCCAGAAAAGTCGCCACAAGATGCAATTTAACTTGTAATTTTATTTGCTGTGGAGTAGCTTAAGCAATGATTGTATTTGATGTGCAGTTGAAATACATAAAGAGATAAATGGCTTAATTTGAATCAATATTAATTCTGTGCAATTTACTTTTAACTTCACTTCTCAGCAGAGGAAATTATGCTGCTCAGGAGTCATTTGAAAACTTTTTTCCTGCTCAGAAAACTGAGCTAAACTGGCATAACTGTTTCAACACAATGAGACAAACGCTGTGCATGTGTAAGAGGTCAGATGAGAAGAAACTTCAACTATCCTTGGCACAGACACTCCAGGTCAGCTCCGGGAGCCCCTCCACCTCATCCTCCTGCAATGCTACTGAGACCATTCACAGAAGAAAGTGGGGTTGGGAAATTGGGGCAAAAAGAGAGGAGTCAGGCACGCTGTTGGCACACGTGATGGAAACGGGCTCTGTGTCAGCTTCCCAGCTCCTGCATGACAAGCCCCACAGACTTGGGACCTTCAACAACAGAAATTTGTTTTCTCACAGCTTTGGAGGCTGGCAGCCTGAGGTCCTCCTGAGACCTCTCTCTTTGACTCACAGATGCCATCTTCTCCCTGTGTCCTCACATGGTCATCCACCTGTATGTGTCTGTGTTCTAATCTCTTCTCAGGAGGACATCAGTCAGATCAAATTAGGGCCCCACCTTGATGACCTCATTTTAACTTAATTACCTCTTTAATGACCCTATCTCCAGATAAAGTCACATTCTGAGCTCCAAGGGGTTAGAATGTAAACACGAATGTTGCAGGGACACAATTCCGCCCAAACAGGCTTCTTTCCAGGAGAGAGGGGATTGGCTTGGGGCTCAACGTCACTCCTGTTTACGAAAACTTTACCTGAACAGGGGGTGGAACTGGACACAGATCCTAGATCTGACCTCTGAGCATGCCATCCCCATGCGCTGACTCCATCCAGCAGAAGGGATGAGAGCACGTGACAGTGGTGACCTTGTGGGGGTTGGCAGCTGCAGAAGTGCTGTGTTCCCTGCATGCTTCTTGGATTCAGCTTTCACAAGACCTCGGCGAGGTGGGCATGGTGATGATGTGCACTTCACAGTTAAGAAGAAGTGATTTTTCAGGAAGTCACCTGCCTTGTGGCCCTGCCCACTGCTTTAGAATAAGTTTTTTTTTTTTTTTTTTTTTTTTTTTTGAGAGGGAGTTTTGCTCTTGTTGCCCAGGCTGGAGTACAGTGATGCCATCTCGGCTCACTGCAACCTCTGCCTCCTGGGTTCAAGCGATTCTCCTGCCTCAGCCTCCCGAGTAGCTGAGATTACAAGCATGCACCACCATGGCAGGCTAATTTTGTATTTTTAGTACAGATGGGGTTTCACCATGTTGGTCAGGCTGGTCTCAAACTCTTGATGGCAGGTGATCCGCCCGCCTTGGCTTCCCAAAGTGCTAGAATTACAGGCGTGAGCCACCAGGCCTAGCCAGGATTTTTTTTTTTTTTTTTTTTTTGATAAAAAATAAGAGTGTTTGAGTTAGGATTCTCCAGAGAAACAGGATCAATAGGATATATACCTATATTTATATATGAGAGGATTTGTTATGGGAACAGTAAATGACTACATGATTATGGAAGCCAAGAAGTCCCACAAACTGCTACCTGCAAACTGGAGACCCGGGAGAGCTGGGGGTGTCATTCAGTCTGACTTTGAAGGGCTGAAGACGAGGGGGCTGATGTATAGGTCCAGGTCTGAGTCCCAAAGCCAGACAACCAGGTGCATGGATGTCCAAGGACAGAAGACGGACGTCCCAGCTTCAGAAGAGAGAGGATGAGTCCACTCTCCCTCTGCTTTTTTGTCCTATCAGGGACCTCATGGGATTGAGCGATGCCCTCCCACAGAGTGAAGGCAGACCTTCCTTCCTCAGTCCACAAATTCAAATGCTAGTCTCTTCCAGAAGCCCTTACAGACACACCCAGGAATCACGCTTCACCAGCCACCTGGGCATCCCTTAGCACAATCAAGTTGGCGCATAAAGTGAACTATCAAAGGGTGGGTCTCTTTGTTCTGGTTGAGACACCTCATTTATTGTTTTGGGTTTTATCTGTTAACTTCAAGCGTTCTGTGTAGCACAAAAACACAGTATTCAAATTATCAAACGGAAAGGAAAAGCTTGTGTAGCCAGAAGCTCAAATTGCCGCAGGGGTCCCAGGGGAGAAGGAATGGTTTTTGTGAAAGCCACAGACGGATGCATTTCCTCTGGGGCTTCACTGTGAAGGCCCACATAGCAGGAGATAGCGAGACACTCTGAAAAGACTTGGAAATCTTGGAAATACGGGGTCCTCTGTGCCTGAGGAACCACTCCATGTCCAGGAAATGTGTGGAATGTCAGTGGCCAGGGAGTTGTTTACTGCCCCAATTTTCAACCCAATGGCGAGAAGACGGGGTGACCTTTTAAAATGTAAATGAAATTGTGTTGTTCCAGCAGCTTTTGCTCATCACAAAGCTAGTTCCTGGCCATGACTCATGAGGGTTGGAATCGGCTTGGACTCCAACATCTTGTCTGTCTCGGGTTCCCACAGTGATGTCACCAGCACCTGGAACAGTGCCTGGCACGGGACAGGCCATCGTTCATAGCTGCGGACTGACCGACGGGGCACACAGAAGGAGGCACACGGGCATGGGTGCCCCAGGTACAGGGACACTGATGGGGAGGAGGGTGAGTGAGAGAATACTTGCCAGCCAGGCCTAGGAGAGGCATTATTTTCCCTCTAGGAAATATATTCTGATTTTCATTACATAGGTGAGTGGGAAAATACGATTTTTAAATACAGATGCTCAGTTTACAGCCAACGTTATTGGAATATATCTGTTCAGTAAATTAATTTGCATCACATCGCATTTTAGTGGCTGAATATGATTTCTGAGAATACTTAGAATTTCATGGGCAGTCTTGTATCTCCTTATATATATAATTTTTTTTTTGATAGGGGAAGATAGTTCTAATCAAATCCTGCCATTGCACAGATAAAAACATTTTTTAATTGGACTTCATGAGCCATCATGAAACGGTTGGAATGGGACTTGACTGGAGATTTGGGGGGAGTTTGAGGTCAGTGGATGTCTCACCCAGGTTGATTTGTTCAATTCTAATTGGCACCAGGAGAATTACAACCCTCAAAGAGTGTGATCAGAGGAGATAAACCATTTTACCCTAATACTTTATGCTGAAAGTTGATGGTGCAACATTTAAGCTTCCCGAAGCCTAACAACTCATTTGCAATAAATTCTAGAAGGAGAAAATAATGGCTCTGGAATGTCATCTCATTCCAGCCTTGCATTATTTTCTTACTCTTCCCGAAATGTGGTTGTTTGGAAACGTGCCCGCAGGAAGCGGTGGTAGGCAGACATCTCCCGGAGACTGGAGGAATCCAGCACCCTGGCTTCTAACTACGAACTAACTTTTCTCCAACAACGGATTAGTCTCCTGGGGACCCATTGATGCCCCATACCTGTTTGTGGGCACATTCCTTCCTTTAATTGCCATGACCAAGACATGTGGGGAACTTAAAGAATTTACTGTCGTTTGGAGCCAAATGATGTGGACGCTTCACAGCCAGAGTCCTCTTCATTGGCAGGCGACTCGCAGATAATGGGCTTTCTAAAGTATGCCAGGCAATTGGTATTTTCACACTTTTCCCAATGTAATTTCAAAATTAAATTAGGCCGGATGTATACAGGAAAGTGGTGGATGGCATTCAACATGGACTCCAGCCAGCCTTCCTCTCAGTCCACGTAGAAGAAAGAGAAAACTAATTAACTCTCCTCAGGCCCAAGATTGGGTCTGTGTGTGTGGATCTACCCACCACCTCTTGGCTTTGAACCTTCCCTGTGCTTCTCAAGGGCAGGATCAACACCTGCAGGTCTGAGCGTGAATCCATTCTTTCCTGGGAGGGATTATTTGCAAGGAGAGAAGGAATAGATTAATCTAGGGCAAGTAGACAGCCGTATGGATTCAACTGAGTTTCTGCCATATCCCTACTACAGCCCCCAGCCTTGGGGGTGAGCCTGGGAGTCATTGACAGCTGCACTAGGCTTTGGTCTTGCTCTGTTAGCTAAGACTTCATCTTTACCATAAGACGGTGTTCCCCCAAAGTCCCCAAGCTCTGCCTCCCTGAGTGAGCCCCACCCACCTCATGTCTCAGGATGCTGTGCACCCAGTAGGGCCTTTGTGCAGCCGCATCATTCCACAAACAGCCTTGAGGCTCTTACTCTGCTCAGAGGTGTGCTAAGCTCAGCGGCGCAAACATTTCCCATCAGAAAGTCTAGTACAGGGGGCTTACCGCTAGCAAGGAGAATGCAGAGAGCCTTTGTGTTTCTCCTTATGAAATTTCTTCCTTTAACCTGTCAAAGAGTTAACATTACTTTTTTTCAACTAAAATTCACAAAACATACAATTCACCATTTTAACCATTTAAAAGTGCACAATTCAGGCTAGGTCTGGTGGCTTATGCCTGTAATCCTAGTACTTTGAGAGGCTGAGGCGGGCAGATCACTTGAAGTCAGGAGTTCGAGACTAGCCTGGCCAACTTGGTGAAACCTCGTCTCCACTAAAAACACACACACACAGACACACACACATAAATATATATATATACACACACACACATATATATACATATATATATGTTAGCTGGGTGTGGTGGCTGGGTGTGATGGCAGGTGCCTGTGGTCATGGCTATTTGCGAGGCTGAGGTGGGAGAATCACTTGAACCTGGGAGGCAGAGGTTAGAGTGAGCCAAGATCATGCCACTGCACTCCAGCCTGGGAGACAGAGCGAGACTCCATCTCAAAAAACAAACAAACAAACCTGTAATCTCACTACTTTGGGAGGCCAAGGTGGGCAAATCACGAGGTCAAGAGTTTGAGACCAGCCTGGCCAACATGGTGAAAGCCCATCTCTAGTAAAAATACGAAAAATTAGCTGGGTGTGGTGTCAGGCTCCTGTAATCGCCAGCTACTAGGGAGGCTGAAGCAGGAGAATCTCTTGAACCTGGGAGGCAGAGCTTGCAGTGAGCCGAGATCACACCACTGCACTGCAGCCTGGGTGACAGAGTGAGACTCCATCTCAAAAAACAAAAAGAAAGGAAAAAGTGCACAATTCAGTGGTTTGTAGCACATTCATAACAAGGTTGTGCCATCATCATCACAATCGAATTATAGAATATTTCCATCACCCCAAGAAGAAGCCCTTTATCAGTGACTTTCCCTAACCCTTTTCCCCAGGCCCCGCAATCACTAGTATTTCTCTCTTTATGGATTTGCCTATTCCGTTCATTGGTACAAAGGGAATCATGTGCGATCTCAGCATCACCTCTGCAAGGTTCCTCCCTGTGGCAGCGTGCATCCGTGCTTCTCTCCTTCTCTGGCTGGGCCACTTTCCACTGTGTGTCTGGACCACGTCATGCGTATCTATGTATCCACAGATGGGCATCCGCAGTATTTCCACTTCTTGGCTCTTGTGAATAGTACTGCTGTGAACATTTGTATCAAGTTTTTTTTTGTGGCGACACATGTTCATGCCTCTAGGGTCTGCACCTTGGGAGTGGAACTGCAGGTTCCTATGGCAATTCTATGCTGGACCTTTTGAAGAACTGCAAACTGTTTTCAAAGCAGCTGCACCATTTTACCTTCCTATCAGCAGTGGAGGAGGATTCCAGTTGCTCCACATCCTTACCAGCACTGGCTACTTTCTGACTTTTAAAACATCATGATTACAGCCATGTGGGTGAGACAGCAACCCTTTCTAAGTGGGGGATGCCCTTCCCTGCTCTGCGATCCCCTCACACTTGGTCTGTGGTGCCTCCCTGACTCTCTGGACTTGGCATGGAGAAGGGCCGGAGGAAGAAATGGGTTGAGGCAGCATGGGAGCCACTCTTTGGCTGGCAATGGCTTTGCTCTGGGGGAGCAGCCGGGCAGCGAGCTCACAACTCCTCAGGGGCAGGTCACTCTGTCCTTGTGTGTCCTCACCACCCACTGTGCAGAAGAACACAGGCAGGCACTGTGACCGCTTGTCCAATGTGTCCCAGGGATGAAGAATGAAGGAGGATGTGGGTGGCCTGATGCTCTTGGGGGACTGAAGTTCAAAGCCACTGGTGACGTGGGGATGATGGATCGTGTTCTAAGAAGAAGCAGGTCTCCTGTCTCCAGGCTGCATATGGGACAGACCCTCAGCAAAGCCTTTGCAGAGGCGGAGGCAGAGGTAGCTGTTGCCACTCTTCAAGGAGAATTGAGGCTGACAAGGAAGGAAAGTGGAAGGGTCCATTTCTCAAATCCAGATGCCCGACGAAATGGAAGGAAAACACCTGCCAGCCAGGAAGACAGTCCCGAGGTCACACCAGGAGCCCCCGGCACGGTCATGCAGGGCCATGGAAGGAAAGACGCTAATTCCAACCTAACTCTTCACCTCTATCATTTAATCTTCCAATGCTGCCTAGAGGCCCACAGGAGGTGTTACTCCCATTCTATAGGGAGGCAGCTGGAACTGGAGTGGTGGAGAGGCTTGCCTAGGTGTGGAGCCTCCCTCAGCAGGCCTGGGCGTGGAGCTCAGAGGGGAAGATACTGGCACACATGGCTGTGTCCAGAGTCACTCAGCAGCCCAGAACTGGGCCCTGGGAGGTAGAGAGGAGGGCGGAACCTTCCTCCCAGCTTGGCGTTATGAGCTTCACGTTGCTGACTTGGAGGAGCAGCTGAGGTTCTTGCAGACACTGCTGAAGCCAGGGAAGGGCCTGGTCCCTGACTTTGCTAATCGTGCTAAGCTGTGGGCGACTGGGAAAGTGTGCTCCTGGAGAGAACAGAGGGGCCGTTCTGCTTTCCTGCTACTGCCAGCTAGTGGGGAACGGTGCCTGCACACACACCATGCTGCACGCCTGCCCTCCAAATCAGGACCTGCCCAGCTGGGTTCTTTCCAGAGGCTAATTCCAATCGCCCTGTGGACAGAGGTGAAGTTGAAGTGGTGCTGCACTGGGTGCAACCTGGATTTGCTACAGCTGCTCTTGCAATAGAACTGTTCATCATGGTTGTACTTGCCGGCACTGGACCGCAGCTCAAAGGCATTCGGGCCCCCATTCTGTTCATTTTTAGTGCCCGTCTAGCATCTCAGTATGCAGCACGTAGTAGACAACTTACAGGTGTGTGCATCATTGACACCATTGAACAGATTCGAAGGATGCCTCTGGTGTTACCGAGGCGTCTAACACTCAGAAATCAAGGCAGCAGGGATGGAAGGGACCCTGCTTTCAGATAACCAGGCTGGTGGTCCGCAGCTTCTTGTTTTTTAGTCTGTAGTCTCTGAATTGCATTCCTGTTCCCAGGACTCTCGCTACACACTTGTTTTTTTCTTTTAACGATGATATCGGTGCTGTAATACGGTCCCACTGCTGCTTCGCTTCTCCAGCAATGGGCTGTTGAACAGCTATTCTGTTATGTATTAAACACAGCTCTTATATTTAAAAAAAAAATGGCTAAGGGCTTTGAACATTGACTTCTACCTTCAGGCTAGAGGTGTTTCTGTTGGGAAATGGGAGTAGAATAAGGGATGCTTTATCTGTTTTGCATTTGCCTTAAAAAATAAAACTTGCACCCAATACTTGACAGCCCATTCATTACACCCGCTGCGCCCTTTACTAGGTTGATGTACAACGTGGAGAAAGGCTCTGTGCTCTGCCCTGCATTCCCCTTCTCCGGAAAGGCTGTGGGGAGGACAGTGCTTGGAATCCTAATGGCGCTGGCATGGCTGCCCGGGGGAAACACAGCTGCGCAATGGGCAGGTCCCCTGGAAAAGCTCCAGCTGCAGGACCTTGAGCAAGGTGCCTCATTCCTTCCCAGGCTTCTGTGGGTCACATACAACATGGGGAGTGTGCTTGTCCCAGCCCTGGAAGGCTGCTGTGCAGATGCCATGAGGCCATGTTCATAAAAGCACCCTGCACAGAGCCACCCACGTTTCTAGCTGTTGTCAATATTATTATTTCTAACCTTTGTTTCAAGGCCCTCAGGTGGACCTAAGAGGCCAATGCAATCAAGGTTTTGAGCTACTCCAGAGGTATGGAGCAGAAGAGGTGGGAGCTGGCCATGCCTGGAGAAAGGTTGTAGACTCATTAAAACGAGCTGGTGTGAAGCTCACAGAAGCTCCCCTGGCCCCTGGCCCAGTTAAGCAGACATGCTGTTTATGAAGGGAGTGGTGATTATGTGGATTCTACTGTATTAATAACAATAAATCTGAGTAATGTCTTGTGCGTAGCCTCCTTCCAAAGCCCAATGCTATCGCAAAGTTGATGCATTAATTACGCACAGCCTTCATGCACAGGAACCAGAAAGTTCCTCACCAGCAAATTTCTTCCACCTCAGCTAGGAAGTGACACATCTAGCAGTGTGGTCAGCTAAGGACAGAAAGGGAACAAGGAATTCTCTTTCCGATGACATTTAAAGGTAGGTTTGGATCAACTTATTATGGAAATGAACAGCAGAGGGAAGGAAGGAGGGAGGGAGGGAGAGCAAAGGAGAACTTATTCCTTTCAAAAGCATCGGCTGCCTTTTCACTTCCCTTCCAACCACATTTCCATCAAACCCAAAAGGTACAGCGATGGAGTCGTGTTTTGAATCAAACATGCCTTATGGGAGACGCTGATTTGCTCATTTATTAGATTTACATTTACATAAAGAACATTTCTCTCAAAAAAAGCAGAGCTGTTGTCTATTAAACACACACACACACACTAAAAAAATGCCAGCAAGTTTAGCTGTTAAAAATACAGGAAGGCCAGGCCGCATCCTATTGTTTTTTGTTTTGTTTTGTTTTTTGTTTTTAAAAGGAGTTTCGCTCTTGTTGCCCAGACTGGAGTGCAGTGGTGCGATGCGATCTCAGCTCACCGCAACCTCCGCCTCGCAGGTGAGGCAGAGCCACCGTGCCCAGCCTGCATCCTACTCTTATAAGAGAGAAACTACCTAGGAAAAGGGTTCAGCCCAGAGACTGGAGGCCTGTCCAGTGTGGAGAATTCAGCAAACAGTCCTGGCAGGTGCCACGTCCACCAGGGCACTTTCTCATGGCTAAACCAGCAAAGGAGAAATCCCAGAATACGGCTTAGCAGCTCACATCAGTCCCTGAAGTGGACTGTTCTGGAAAGAGTGACCCCAGAAAAGAGAGAGAAGTCAAAGAAGCAAAGGCTAGTTTTAGGACTATCAGAGAACTTGGGGCCGGCAGATCTGCAGGGCGCAGCCTCTTGGCTGGGGAAGTGTGGGTGCAGGTTCATGTCTTCATGATTATTTCCCTTTCCTCCCTCTTTTCCTCCTCTCTGTCCTTCTTTCCCTCTCTCCCTCTTTTCCTCCCTCCTTTTTTATATAATAATTAACATTTTGTCTATTTCATTGTTGAGGAGGTTAAGTGACTGTTCAAAGCCACACTAGTAGTAGTGAAATCGGATTTGAATCCAGACCACCCTGACTCCCAAGTCTGAATTCTTAGCCACCCCAAATCAGAACTTGTATCCCTAATTTCTGCTGGTATTTTTAGGGACTGTCCTGTTGAAATGGCGATGCCATCCACATCTGTTGGGGATCTTCTACCCACTCTCCAGTCCTGCAGGTCACCCCTCTCAATCCTCCTCCAGAGGAAGCTGGCTTCGCTGCCACTTCCACTAGGCACATTCTGGCAAAAGAGGTACTTTATCCCCGAGTTACACTGGAATTCAGGGCAGGAAGTATGCACTGGGTTCAGAGCCTCCAGGAAGTGGGACAAGGCAGCCTTCTGCGGGCAGGGTGTGTGCAGTGGGCTTGCAAACACAAGGACTCTGAGCAGCAGTGAAAGGCACCAGCACCCCAAAGTCCCAGGACAGATCCCTGGGTGTCCTCCTGAGCCCTCCCCTTTCCTTCCCTCTCCAATCACTAACCCTAGTTTCACCCTCCTAAACAGCTCTTATCCTCTCTCTCTGACTGGAACTGCCACCCCAGGCCTGGTCACCCCAGTCACCACCCTCTCTCTGACCCTGTGATGTCAATGCCATGCCCTCCCTCCTCCATTGCTCCAGTCCAGGCCACTCTACAGGGAACCCCCCAGCCACTGTCAAACTGCAGCCACAGCCTGTGTTTCATGCCCCATCCCATAGAACACAGAGTCCTCCGCATGACATCAGTGTGTCCGCGCCTGGACATCAGTGTCCTTTCATGGATGTCAGTGTCCTCATCTGGATGTCAGTGTCCTCTTTGGATGTCAGTGTCTTCACGTAGATGTTAATGTTCTCCATATGATGTCAGTGTCCTCCATATGACATCAATATCTTCCATATGATGTCAGTATCCTCTGTATGATGTCAGTGTCCTCCATATAATGTCAATATCCTCCATATGACATCAACATCCTCCATATGACATCAATATACTCCACATGATGTCAGTGTCCTCCATATGATGTCAATGTCCTCCATATGATGTCAGTGTCCTCCAATGATGTCAATATCCTCCATATGATGTCAGTGTCCTCCATATGATGCCAGTGTCCTCCATATGATGTCAATATCCTCTGTATGACATCAACATCCTCCATATGATATCAATATCCTCCATATGACACCAGTGTCTTCCATATGATGTCAATATACTCCGTATGATGTCAATATCCTACGTAAGATATCAGTGTCCTCTGTATGATGTCAGTGTCCTCTGTATGTCTGTGTCCTCCATAAGATGTCAGTATCCTCTGCATGATGTCAATATCCTCCATATGATGTCAATATCCTTCATATGATGACAATGTCCTCTGTATGATGTCAGTGTCCTCCACATAATGTCAATATCCTCCATATGACATCAATATCCTCCATATGATATCAATATCCTCCATATGATGTCAGTGCCCTCCATATGATGTCAATATCCTCCATACGATGTCAGTGTCCTCCATATGACATCAATATCCTCCATATGACATCAATGTCCTCCTTATGACATCAATATCCTCCACATGATGTCAATATCCTCTGTATGATGTCAGTGTTCTCCATATGATGCCAGCATCCTTCATACGATGTCAGTGTCGTTCTGTGAGCATCAGTGTCCTTTGTATGACATCAGTGTTCTCCCATGAATGTCACTCTCTTCCTATAGATGTCAGTGTCCTCTCCAAAAGACAACCAGAAGCTGTTCATGGGATAACGTGGGGAAGAACCTTCCAGAAACAGGCAACATCATGTGCTAAGGTCCTGGGTCAGAGGATGCTACACTTGTCAAGATCACAGGGTGGCCAGTGGAGGTGAGGCCTGGAAAGCCGGGGCGGCCAGCAGTAGGAAATGAGGTTGAGCAAGGAGGAAATACATCATGGTTGCCAGCAAGGAGGGTGGACACCTTGCCCAGTTGGGGTAGGGGTGGGTGCTAACTGTGGTTGAAGGTGAAGAGGAGGAAGAAAGCTGGGAGGGGATGATGAAGATACCAGGATAAAAGTTTGCTGCAGACTCCAAAGAAAGAAATCTCTGGAAAGGCAATTAGGAATTGCATAGCTTCTCGGTAAACCGGTGATGATCCCTCCTTTACAAAGCAATCGCTCATAAAATTAAGGTCTAAAGGAAAGAAAGGGCAGGAGAGAGATGGAATACAGATTGGGTTTTAGGAGGAGAAACTTTGCAATTCTGGTGTGTGAGAGGCCCAGCAGAGCCCGGGATTTGGCTAGGAGGTGGCTGTAGATCACATTAGTAGAATATTTATGACTCTGTCCTCTCTCCCATCCCATACTAAATTCCTCACATTTAGCTCCACCTCATGCTCCAAGACGGACTTTCATTACCTCCATGCAGGTAATGCATAGCAACCCAGTGCTTCAATATTAGCGAATCTGCAGTGCAGGTAACAAGTCAGCCAGCTACCCGGCATCTCTCTATTGATGTTTGACATGGAGAGAATTGCTTAGCTATGACCAGGCTGTCCCCAGCCTTAAGTATCCAAAGCCAGGAGAAAGGGGGCCAGTGGGGGAACAGGTGGATGCTGCCCGAGCAGGGGATGCTGTTTTCTGCCCAGCGGGTACCATGCCCTGGGAGGCACATTACATGTCCACATAGCAGAAATCCCCACGCGTGACCCTCAGAGCTCACTCCCAGTCCTTGCGTTTCTTTAAACAGACTTGTGAGAGCCATGCCCCACCTCACCCTGCACAGAGGCCCTGCGGTCCTCCCTTCTGTACAATTTCTCTCTCGAGGAAGACTGGAGGGGCCCCAGGGTCTGATTGAAAAGATTCTCATATTAAAAATCACTCTCCTACTGGTGCCTAGAATTCCACCATCAGCCGTCTGGCTTTCAGAAAGGTGTTCTCTCTCAACCACAAGAACTCCTTGAAGGGGTTATCTGTGAAGACCCCAGTGCCTGCGGGTGAGTGATTTCATCCACTCAGAAGAGGTACCCGCTGAGCAGCAGGAGAAAACGGCCTTGGAAAGTGGCACCTGAAGGTCATCTTTATCAAACTGACCATTCTTCCAAGGGCAAGTCCATGGATAATCTTTATCGAACAGACCATGCCCCCAAGGGCAAGTTCATGGATAATCCTAAGAAGTCAGATCCCAAAAAGACTTGTATAGGCTCCTGCTGCCAGCACCATTGCATGCTCCCAGCCCCCACAGTGCCTGGTCCACATTGACCACACAGGGTTAGGATATACCCCTTTCACAGACGATGCAACTAGAAAGTGATGCAGCCTGGATTCAGGCTTGGGTGGGTCTGGCTCCAAAGTTCATGTCATTGTCAACTCCAACATGAGCATTTCCCTGGGGAGTCCATCATGGCTCCCAACAGCAACAGGGCGCACTCAGCTTGATTCCAGGGACTCATGCCCCTGTCTTCTGGTCTTCAAGGTCGCACTGCTACCTCCAAGACATGCTCCACAAATCCTGATCTGAGTGATTTCTGCACCCCACGGCCCGCCCCCCCTCATCCCAGCCTTATCCTTCATCAGCATCCCATGAGCACCATATTTATTGACCAGGCAGGTATAACACATGCATCTGTTTATGCTCAGACTTGGGACAGTACTTAGGACACAGTCTGAAGGAGACATGGACCACACCGTCCATGGTACAATCCCCGCAGAGCTGTGTTGTGCTCCCAACCTGCTGCCTTACAAAGCAGGAGGAGACTCCAGAAAACGAGGGAAGAATAAATATGGAAGCAACCACAAAACCCGCTAACGTGCAGCTTCACCCCTGCAAGGTAGACTGATGACTTACATCTGAAGCATTGAGTGGCCACCTTCACTTCCTGCATGTCTCTTATGTCCCAGCTACCAAGCAAAACACCTTCCAAATACCCATTGGCTTCTTCCAACAATCCTTGACATAGGAATTATTTGCCCAATTTGCCATAAGAGGAATCAGAGCATCCCAGTGGTTAAATGACTTGTCCAAGATCCCTGAGTGTGAGCCTGAGCCAGTGGTAACCTTTTTCACCAAGCTCCAAAGTAATTCACCCAAGTTCAGCCAGCTTAAATGTGGATGAGCAGAGACCTTTCTGGATGTTTGAACTTTGTCTCCTGCAGCCCTTCTACCCTGCACCACAGGTGACTGCCCCCTGGACACTCAGGCAGTAGCCCTTCCCCAAGAGGTCACCAAGCTCAATCTGCCCCAAGCACCCAGACCTGTCTCTGCCCTGGAACCCCTTCCCCATTTCATGGTGGCCCAATTGCTCATTGTGCTGTGTTCTTACTCCTCCTGCACAGGAAACGAAGACTCAGCTGAGCTTTGATTTGTGACTGGACCCGTTTCAGCACATGTTTCCAACTCAGATGTTTAATTTACTTCATTTATCCTAAATTCCATGTCTCTATCTCAGAGCCTAACAGTCTTCAGCTTGGACAATTGACATATCCAAATGAACTATTTGGACAGAGGCTTCCATCTGACCAAGTGTGGCCAAAACACTTAGCAAATGGAAAATGCAAACATATGGCAGACGGAGAAGGGGAGACACGCAGCCACATCATAGACCGATGACAAGCAGAGCACTTGCAGGCACACAGAAAGCTTACTGCCTTGTTCCTGGTGGAGGGCTTTTTGAACAGAGTAAAAACTGTCTCTGAGGATTCGGGTTCAAGTTAACTCCAGAACAAAGTAGTAGCACTCATTGTAAGAGTTAAAGAAAGAGGAAAGAAACACGAAGAGTGGTTTTAACAGTTAAAAACAGGTTTATGTTGGAGAATAAACCTGAGAGGAGCTTCTGGCCAATGTCAGTTAGGAGCGTTTTCTCTTACAGACTAAGCATATTTAAGGGTTTAGGAAGGAGGGACCTTATTGCAGGTTCAGAAAGTTTTTATGTGAGGGAAAGTTAATTGTGGGGTTGGAATATCTCTGGTCAGAGGGGAGGCTATTTTGGGGTTGGCATGTTTCTGGTTATGCTGACATTAGCCATTAGGCTGACGTTTTGGGGCTGGAATTAGGCATTTTTTTTTTTTTTAAATCAAGGGAAACTTAAAATGGTAGTGTTTGTCCAAAATGGTGATGCTCCTGCTCTGTCACTCATGAATGTTAAATCATAGTATTTATTTTTATGTAGACATTATAATTATTGTTGTTATTAAGCACAGCAGCATTAGTAGTATCCATAACAACAACAAAAAATGACCCTGAGCATAGTTTAGGTTGAAGGAAATACTGATTCCACCAAAATCTAAGCGGGAAATCTTGCATGCTGTGGAATCAGGCCCACGTGTGCACCAGGGTCTCCCTCTGGCTGCTGATTTCTGTGGGTTCAGAAACTGAGGGAGGAGCAGTAATGAATGAGTCTGAAGAATGACTTCAGAATCTAAATGTGGTGTTGCAGGGGAGGGTGCCTCCTTCAGAGTGTCATGCATGTTATCAGAGGTCTGTTCAGAATGCAGAGGCATCTCTCAGCCAGGGTGCACTTCACCAAGACCAGGTGAAGGTTGTCTACAGGCTGGTGGAAGGAACCCCAAGAAAAACAGATTTCAGAGAGTGCTAGTCAGATGGCTTTTGGGGACTATTAAGTCAGAGTTCTTCAGAGACACAAAATCAACAAGGTGGATAGATAGATAGACATGTAGACAGACGGATAGGTAGATAGACAGATCTGATATGTATATAAAGTATCTTTCAGAGAGCTGTCATCTCTTATCTACCGATCTATCTCTCTATCTATTCCCTCTCCAGGCACAAGAGACGCAAATGTGACCAATCTCCATTTTACCTTCTGTGTCACTTGGCTCAGTGTAGGAAGACAGCCAGCTTACTTGGCTGGCAATTCTACAACCAGCGACAATTTGCTCTTGTCCAGCAGCTGAATGCAATCCCCAGCACACTCAAGGAATCTATTAAGATGGTTCCTTCCCACCTACTGTGTTTTTCAACAGCATGATTTATTAATCCGGATGATAAAGAATGCAGGGCTATTTCAATCCAGCCATCATCACCTTCAAGAGCAAGGTCTCAGCCTTAGCCTCGGACATCCCTGGTAGGTAACTGTGTGGGAAATCTTTGGGGTTTTGTTTTGTTTTGCTTTGCTTTTTGTTTTTGCTTTCTTTTTAGAGATGGTCTAGATCTGTCACCGAGGCTGGGGAGCAGTGGCATGATTATAGCTCACTGTAGCTTGGAACTCCTGGGCTCAAGCTCTCTTCCCACCTCAGCCTCCCGAGTAGCTAGGACTGCGGGTGCATGCCACCATGCCTAGCTAATTTTCATACTTTTTTTTTGGTACAGACCAAGTCTCACTATGTCGCCCAGGCTGGTCTTGACTTCCTGATCTCAAGCAATCTTCCCACATCGGCCTCCCAAAGGGCTGGGATTATAGGCATGAGCCACTGCACCTGGCCTGGATCTTTGTGTTTTAAGAAACTTAGGTTTTGGTTGTACATCAACTATTCCTGATACTCAGCAACTGTTAATTTATAAATTATCAGACCAAAAAAAAGTCTTTGTTTTTGGCATCTTAAGTTCTGGCGTGGTCAAAGTTGTAGCTAATTAGGAATTTGAGGGAAATTTTCTGGACTCCTTGGCTGGCACCAAAAAGGTCTCTGTGACTCAGAGCTTTGTTAGGTTTACAAGTTGTGCTTCTGTGTACTTGGCATTAAACAGCAATTGATGTGGCTCATTTCGTGGAAGAATTATCTTGTTCCAGCTTACTGCTCACTTTTTCACCTGCCAATCATTTTTCTTGGAGAAAACTCTGTTTTTTAATTACCACAAGTATCCCATGAAATGATGGATTTCTTGCTTTAGCGTGAGCCCCTGTCAAGGCGTATCCACTGGCTCAGCGAGTTCACCAATTATTGTTGCCAAGCGTGGATTTGTGCGTGTTTCTGGAGGCTGGTCAGCCTGGCAGCCTCTGAGAACTCTCAGTGCAGAGCCGGATCTCGGCTCAAGGAAGTCCCTCCCAGAGCCATGAAGGGAGGCATGACAGATGGTAGAAAACCACAGAGGAACCGTTCCCCTCAAGGCTGGCTCACAGATGGGTTCTGACAGACGAACCCCTGGCACGGGACTATCCCAAGGCCGGTGCACATCAGTGCATGTGGACTTCAGTGAAATCCCTCTTACCCTCTTTCCCTCTTGCAGGTAGGTTGGTGGAAGTAGAGAGTGCTTAAAGATATTTAAAATGGTGGTCAGATAACAAAAGTGAATTCTGAACCAACATCGTTTCCATCCTGGCGTCTCCCTCTCAACATACATTTAAGGTCACTTTTGATCAGACAAAACTCTTTAAGATGTGGTCTGTGCCCTTCCTGGGTCCTATGCACTCTCACTTTGATCTCCAGGAACCATTTACAGTGGCAATTTTGAACTACATGGTTTGAAAAAAATGCTAAATGTTTAAGAATAGATTAATTTAGATACAGATAGATAAAAACATGCCTCCCTTCTACCCTCCTCTGCTGAGTCTCACCTTTATGGCATGCTAAGCAAACAATATTCAGTTCTGATAAAGTCACTGAGGTTGCTGGACTTGGATGATGATATGTATTGAACTTGAGTCTCATCTCCAGGTTCCAGCCTTGTGTTTCATTTACCCAGCCAGGCTGCTTCTCAAGGTAAGCCAAAGACAAGGGAATGTCAGAGATCTGACACTTATAAACTGCAGGCTTCGGCCAGGCCTCCTTGCTTTGTTCCATGAAATAGACTGTCAAGTTAAAGATGGTTATCACTGGCCACCACAGGGACCCGGGCATCAATCCCTGCAAAGGCAGCCCACTGGGAAATAGCTTCAGCTTATTCTTTATGCATGATGGGGCTGGAGGGGTCATTTCAGACATCATAGGCACAGGTCTGTGACAAACAACTTTTCCAAGATCTATGGGAAATGGCGCCATGCAAGTTAATTTTGAACAATGAAGAACCACAAGGTCACAATTATGTGCCATGGAGGAACTGAGCAAGCAAGGACTCTGAAGTCAGACTCCTAAGAACATCAGCAGCAGGTAAGTGCATATGTGAGCCTGTGTGTGTGCATGGGAGTGTGGGTGTGTGTGCATGCATGTATATGTGCATGCTGCTGGTGTGCACACACATTTATTTATGGTTGTGTGTACATGTACTTGTGTGTGTGTAAAGATGTGTGTACATGTTTGTGTGCATACATATTTGTACACGTGTGTGTTGTGTATGCACATGTACTTGTGCATGTAGAAGTGTGTGTGCATGCATGTGTGTATACATATTTGTTCATTTGTGTGCTGTGTGTAGAGGTGGGTGTGCATGCATGTGTGTGTGCACCCATATTTGTACATGTGTGTGCTGTGTGTGCACATGTACTTGTGTGTGTAGAGGTGTGTGTGCATACATGGGTGTGTGCACACGTATTTGTACGTGTATAGAGGTGTGTGTGCATACATGGGTGTGTGCACACATGTTTGTACATGTGTATGCTATGTGTGCACATATACTTGTGTGTGTAGAGGTGTATTGCATGCATGTGTGTGTGTGCATACATATTTGTACATGGGTGTGCTGTGTGTGTACACATGTACTTGTGTGTAGAGGTGTGTGTGCATACATATTTGTATGTGTGTGCTGTGTGTGCACATGTACTTGTGTGTATGCATGTGTGTGCACACATATTTGTACGTGTGTGCTGTGTGTGTGCACATGTACTTGTGTATGTGTAGAGGTGTGTGTGCATACATATTTGTATGTGTGTGTTGTGTGTGCACAAGTACTTGTGTGTGTAGAGGTGTGTGTGCATACATATTTGTATGTGTGTGCTGTGTGTGTGCACATGTACTTGTGTGTATGCATGTGTGTGCACACATATTTGTACGTGTGTCCTGTGTGTGTGCACATGTACTTGTGTATGTGTAGAGGTGTGTGTGCATACATATTTGTATGTGTGTGCTGTGTGTGCACAAGTACTTGTGTGTGTAGAGGTGTGTGTGCATACATATTTGTACATGTGTGTGCTGTGTGTGTGCACATGTACTTGTGTGTGTGTAGAGGTGTGTGTGCATGTGTGTGTGCATACATATTTGTATGTGTGTGCTGTGTGTGCACATATACTTGTAGAGGTGTGTGCATGTTTGTGTGTATGCATACATATTTGTACGTCTGTGCTGTGTGTGCACATGTACTAGTGTGTGTGTAGAGGTGTGTGTGCATACGTGTGTGTGCATGCATATTTGTGTGTGTGTGCTATCTGTATATGCACGTGCACATGGTTGTGTGCCTGGGTGTAACTTCTCAGAGCTAAGGGTGAGTGTCTGCAGTGATTTTAGTTATGCGTTACAGATGGAGAATGTGTGTGGCACACCTTGGGGTACATCCTTTGTACCTCTCTCCCAGGGGACAAGTAAGCTAGGATCAGTCTCCCTGGACTCATCTGCCGTTGGGAGGGTGGGGTGTGATGGCTCTTAACTTTGAAACAAGTCATGCTTTGAAGTTCGACTCCTACTCCTACAAGACTGATCCTAGACTCAGTCTTCATTTCCAGTTTCAACAGGGGAAACCTGGGGAGTGTAATCACGAGGTAGCTTTTATGAAGCATTCAAATCTTGCAGGAGTTTCTTGACCCTTTTTTTGCCTAGCAAATGGCTCCAACAATATGGGCTAAGTTAGATGAGCCCGTGATTAGCTCCATGGAATCATTAGCTCCATGATTCTGTGAAATGGAATCAAAGGAGAGGCTAGGTCAGAATGGAGCAAAGGTGTGGACCTCAGCCACACAGCCAGCCGAGGAAGTTGTTATCACATCTAGATTGTCAACTTTGTCATCAGTTGAAAGAAAATCTGTGTTTTCCCCTCTTGTGAGACAAGAAAAACATGTTGATTTCAGTGAGAAATTAATTTAGCCAAGTGATGAGAACTCAGCCAGCCAGGGTAAGATCAGATTTTTATTACGTAACCTGGTTCAATTTCAGAAAAGCAAATTCAAGTACTCATGAAAAGGTCTGTAACTTTCTCCCTTTCTCTCCAGATTGGACCCCTGGTTCCTTCCGTGTGTGGGGTACGATCGACACTTTCACTGTTGGCAGCTGTAGTTTTGACTGGCTTTTAAATTACGTGATCACTAACCAGAATCATGACCGCTGTGCTTTGCTTTTTTCTTATAGCTTTTCATTATTCCCAAGATGGCCAAATGGATTAAGTTCTAAAAGGTTTTAAAAAGGAAAGAAGAAGAGTTTGTTTCCTGGCCAAGACCAACAGCAAATAATTTTGGCCTCAAAGCTATTTTCAGAGTGAGTTATTATGGATCGAAAAGAAACTTATAAAAGAAACTGCTTTTCCACTATTACTATAACGTTAACTACTGGGAATGCAATTGTACTTATATATGGAGATGGAGGGCTTTTTTTTTTGTTTTAGAAATTTCCCATTACTCTCTTGTGTGCAGTCTGGTTGAAATTGGACTGTGTGAGTCTATTTGCCCACAAGCAAGGCAAGGACCAAGGACAGCGTGGGGAGACCCCAGCGACAAGGACCTGGCAGGATTCCTCAATGACAGCCATGGCGGTGGTCTGAATCCACCAAAAGTACTTGTTTAACTGTTGCCCTCGGAGCTGTAATTAAAGAGAAAAATATAATAAGCAAACTATAACACACACAATGCTACATCTGCTCCATTGTTTAACCGGTGCATTACCAGAATCACCTCCCTTAATTAAAGACGTAAATCCATCACGTGATCTCCATAAATGCTGCCATTTACAGGACTGTGGATTTTCCTCCTCCAAGTGCCATAGCCTGGATGGGATGGAAATGATGAATCGGGACAACCACAATGTAATTGTGACAAAGAAGAGATAAAGAAAGAAAATGTGGATTTTTAGTAGTTGTTGGGCAATGAACAAGGGGCCTCTTTTTCTTGACAGAATCTCCTTCCTTTCATTTCAAAATGTCTTTATCAGAGTGTGAATTCCTGGGACATCGTGTGGGATGTCAGCATCCCCTCCTTGTGAAATGCTGGGGGAACCTGAGTTCTGCTGCCCGATCACTGAGCATCCCACAGGCGATGCTTGAAGGAGCTGCTGGAGAGAGGTGACTTCCAGTCCCACCACTGAATTCAGAGAGAGGAGAACAGGAGGATGCTAGAAAACAAGGGGTGGCTTAGAAGGAATTGCTCCAAAAGGAGAAAGATCTGGCCTATTCTCAGGGGCAGCAGCCAATCATGGTAAGCCTCGGGGCATGCCACTCTGCTTCTTAGATCATTGCCCAAGGATAGAGACTGTCCCTCTTGACGTCTCTTTTCTTCAATGCGTAATTCCTTTTCTTCACATCACTGTCTATGTCTTAGAAGTTCTTATTTCCATTTAATGTTTCCAATCCTGTTAGAGGTTATCCCTTTGAGGCCCCTAAATATGGCCCTAAAATCTGGCTAACCTTTTATTTCAGAGACCCACTGGACACTGGGTCACAGCAAATGGGACTTTTACTTTCATTTGGGAGGAAAGTGAATGGGATGGACTAAGGGGCAACAAGAGGGCAGGGCTGAGGACAGGCATCTGAGGGGAGAATTCAGGCTGGTTCTGGCAGCAGGAGCCTCGGGGGTTGGGGGTCAATTTAGACCAAGGGACCAGGCCAAAGCTTCCTTCCCTGCTGATAGAGGCTGCCATTTGCACAGACTCACAGCCGCATTCCCCATGCTGCCGGACTCAGACACCACCTAGAAAAAGTCTTTAAGACACCAAGCCTCTGCCTTGAGTCCTTCTTTTTCCGATGCAAGAGAAAGGTGGGATGATGTGCCTCCTTCTTTGCAAGATGCTGTGCAACATCTATGCCCAACACCCAACCCCAGACCTCTTGGCAGAAGGGGCCATACCCCAGTGGGTCTGGGATGTGAGTTGCTGGGCTGGACACAGCTCAGAATGTAAGCAGAAGGCCTACAACCTCCCCTTTCCCCTCCAATTATCACTTGGTGTGCAACCCTGTGACCACTCTCAAGCTGGGTCCTCTTCCTCATGGT
Organism: Macaca nemestrina; assembly: GCF_043159975.1. Taxonomy (NCBI): domain Eukaryota; kingdom Metazoa; phylum Chordata; class Mammalia; order Primates; family Cercopithecidae; genus Macaca; species Macaca nemestrina. The sequence goes on along the minus strand of NC_092125.1, from coordinate 229,185,168 downwards.
TTCTTGAATCCCCATCAGATGTGGCCTAGGAACCTCTTTCACGAGGAGGCAAAGTGGAACCTCCTTCTGGCTTCCCATTTCCGTGGGAAGGGACACTAATTACTGCAGCCCCCTTGAGCTCCCTTTCCCTCCCCATAAGACTCTTGGTTGAGCTTGGCAACAGATAAGGGCCCTGTAACTACAGCTTAGTTCTGTTCTCACCTTGTTCCTTCTGTGGCCCTGCTCCTCCCTGCCTGGGATGACCCAGGAAAAGGCGGATGAGTTTCACCTGGTGGCAGAGAATTAGGAAGCTTATTTTTGCCACACACCTAAACCAGACTCTCCAATATCTGCTTTATCAGTTTAAAAAGTTTCATTTTATTTCCTTTGAGTATATACCCAGTCATGAGATTGCTGGGTCAAATGGTATTCTGGTTCTAATCTTTGAGGAATTGACACACTGTCTTCCACAATGGTTGAGCTAATTTTCATTCTCACCAATGTCCATGCATGTGTATGTTCATTGCACCACCATTCACAATAGCAAAGACAAGGAATCAACCCAAATGCCCACCAGTGATAGACTGGATAAAGAAAATGTGGTAAATATACACCATGAAATACTATGTAGCCATAAAAAGGAATGAGATCATGTCCTTCACAGGGACATGGATGGAGCTGGAAGCCATTATCCTCTACAAACTAATGCAGGAACAAAAAAACAAACAAACAACAACAACAAAAAAACAGACACTGTATGTTCTCACTCATAAGTCGGAGCTGAAAACTAAGAACACATGGACACAGGGAGGGGAACAACACATACTGGGGCCTGTCAGGAGAGGGCGGGGTGGGCGAGAGCATTAGGAAAATAGCTAATGCATGCTGGGCTTAATACCTAAGTGATATGTTGACAGGTGCAGCAAACCACCATGGCACATGTTTACCTATGTAACAAACCTGCACATCCTGCACATGTACCCCAGATCATAGAAAAATAAAATATAATAAAATAACAAGTAAACAAAAGTATCATTCTCTTTTGCTTCTCTTTTCTTTCATCAATCACTTCAGTACTCAGGTGTGCTTTCAACCCAGCTATCACAGCCTCAAACATCCCTGACTATAAACCCAGGGCCAGAGGGGCTGCAGGGGGAGGATGGAGGAAGGAGGAGCCTGTTGTTACTCACACTCTCCTCAGTGTTTTCAGCCTGGATTCAATCTGCTGCATGTTCAAACCTTTTTCACTTCAACCAGATGAAACGGATGATGTGGCCCCCAACAGTGGTACAGGGATAGGGGATGTAAGTGGGTTCTGGCCTCAAGGAATTTAATGGTTCATGGGCAACATCTTCATACCTTGATTGTGCTCCAAAGGGGAAAGGTCTTCCAAACAGGTGGGTCTTCAATTTGGGGAAAGGAAGAAAAGGAGGCACAAGGAAAATGGAGAGAGGAGAAATGACACTTCAGAGCAGCATGCTAATGTCTCAGCTGTCAGAGAAAAATGAGGAAAGGGTTTTTTTAAATAATATCCACTTTTTGGATGTTAATAATATATTGATATGTTATGCTCTGTCTATAAGACAACTACATTGGTTTGTTCATGAATCTCTACTGGACTTTCTCATTTTGCTATTGACTTCAGGAACAAAGGGACACATGGACACCCTTCTATAAATCACCAGTAATCTTGCTTCTGAAGAACTAATTACATTGACACCCCATCTTTTACACTGCATTTGTTACCGGCGGTTGTGTTCAGGAACGAGGAGTGGATGAAAAGGGGCACCAAGGGCCTTTGTCGTACCCAGGCAGAATGCCATCAATCTTCCCAATAAAACGAGGCAGGAGGTGTCATCCTTCCAGAAGGGACGGGATGAAAGATGTGCTGCTGAAACAACTGATTATTACACATTTGCATGCGAGAACTTGCAATTTGTACCCATCAAACTTCCATCTCCATTGCTTGCTTTGGCACTTCGCTTTTAAGTTAGTATTCAGTGACTCCCAAACCAGGGAGGGAGGCTTTAGAGTGGTCTGGGAAGGCCTGGTGCTGGGGGTATAGATGCATGTTTAACTGGCTTTTTAAAGTATAAAGTTAACATACCCATGAAAAAGGTACAGGAAAATGCAGCACGTGTTGGTTTGCCTCTTGTAGTCACACTCAGTTCTCAGGTTCAAATCGAAGATGTCTCCTAAAGAGGAAAGAATGAAATGGGCCAAGCAGACCACTGCATGGGAAAGCTGCAGATCAGGGTCTCTCAAAGTGTGGTCTCTGGCCAGCAGCGTCAAGGAGCTTGCTAGCCATGCAAACTCTCCGACTCCACCCCAGACATACTGAATTGGAAATTCTAGGGGTGAGGCTAGCAATTTGTGTCTTAAGTCCTCTAGGTGATTCTGATACACACGCAAGTGTGAGAACCATCGCTTCAGACTAGAGTCTTGAAGATGGAATTAACCAATACTTTGCTGAAGGTGTTTCCAGTGAGACGGGCCCAGGTAGAGTCACGCCATGCAATAAGAATGTGGCTTGTCTTCAGTGGGTATGCACAGCCTAAAGAAAGACATGGTACAATAAGACATGCCCGGAGTGTCAAGAAAGCATTAACATCACCTTCAATTTTCCAAAATGCTAGCATTTTCTGTGTGCATGTGGTGTGGGAGTAGGGGTGGGGGATGGTACATGTGAATTCTCAGTTTATTTCTTAATGGGTCTGGAAAAGTCAATCTACTATCCATTTGGTCAGCAACGGATATTTAATGAGTGCCTACTATGTGCCAGATGCTATTGCATATGATGGGGGAACATTACTGAATAAATTGAGAAAATTTATCACCTTATACTATTTACATTCTAGTGAATCTTACAACCTCATAGAATCACTTTTAAACCATGATAATGTACAGTAGGTAATGAGATGGAAACCATGAGCAGAGAGATACAGAGCAAAGCTTCACCTGGAATCACCTGGAATGTGATTCATTACTTTTTCCTTATCAGTGACATCATATCCATGATTACATTTCCATTTAATGTTCAATCAAGGATGACAATGAGAAATGGAGACATACCCTGGGGAGATTTCCTGCTATAACACAATTGGTTCTTGCATAAAATACAATTGTTATTGCCTTCTTGGGCTTGCATGTAAAAATTTTAAAGACCTTCAAAAGGGAAAGCAAAACAGCTCCTGAGCTATGAACCACATGAGCTGTAAAACTTCCTCACAGGTAGAAATTCTAGCTCAGCAACAAGGAGAAAGGCTAACCCTAAAACCTCTGGGAGGGTGGCTTCACCAGGCTCCTGGCGGAAGTGAATGGAAATTCTCTTTTGAGACAATATTCTCCATTTAGGCAACTACAGTTAAGGCCAATTTCTATGAACCCATAATCAACAATGGCTAGAGTGAGCTACCATGAGAAAGTCAGCAAAAACAGTGTATTCTCCTTTATTCTTTCAAGAAGCTTGGCATTAGAATAATCATGGTAAGAATACAAAATAAAAGTGTGACGAATGTTTAAAGAAAATAAAATTTAGAAATGATGAAGCAACAACAGGTAGACTTGAGCAAATAATCATTTTTGAAATGAAAGGTGTAATTATTGAAGTGAAAAATTTAGTGGCTATGTTAGAAAGCAGATTGGACACAGCTACAGAAAGAATTGATGAACTGGAAGACAGATCTCAGGCAATAACCCATAACAGATCAAGGAAATTTTTTTAAAATAAGAAAGATCAAAACACCTGGACGGTTGAGTCAGATATTTTACCATTAATCTATTTTGAGTACCAGAAGAAAGAATAAAGTAAAAAAAGAGGAGAGATACTATTGTGTCCGGATTTGGTGGGTTCTTGGTCTTGATGATTTCAAGAATGAAGCTGCAGACCCGCGTGGTGAGTGTTACAGTTCTTAAAGATGGTAGTCCGGAGTTTGTTCCTTCAGATGTTCAGATGTGTCTGCAGTTTCTTCCTTCTGGTGGGTTCATCGTCTCACTGACTTCAGGAGTGAAGCTGCAGATCTTCACGGTGAGTGTTACAGCTCTTAAAGGCCGTGCGTCCGAAACTGTTCGTCTTTCTCCATGGGTTCGTGGTTTCTCTGGATTCAGGAGTGAGACTGCAGACCTGCGCAGTGAACATTACAGCTCATGAAGACAGCGTGGACCCAAAGAGAAAGTAACAAGTTTTATCATAAACAGCAAAGGAAGGATGCTTCCAACATGTGGAAGATGACCCAAGTGGGTTGCCACTGACTAGCTAGGGCAGCCTGCTTTTATTCCCTTATCTGGCCCCACCCACATCCTGCTGATTGGTTCATTTTACAGAGAGCTGATTGATCTATTTTACAGAGAGCTGATTGGTTCATTTTGCAGACAGCCGATTGGTCCATTTTACAGAGAGCTGATTGGACTGTTTTGACAGGGTGTTGATTGGTGCATTTACAATCCCTGAGCTAGACACAGAGTGCTGGTTGGTGCATTTACTATTCCTTAGCTAGACAAAGGTTCTCCAAGTCCCCACTAGACTCAGGAGCCCAGCTGGCTTCACCTAATGGACCTGGCACCTGGGCTGCAGGTAGAGCTGCCTGCCGGTCCTGCGCCATGCGCGGGCACTCCTCAGCCCTTGGGTGGTTGATGGGACTGGGTGCCGTGGAACAGGGGGCGGCACTCGTCACGGAGGCTTGGCTGCACAAGAGCCCACCACAGCAGGGGTTCGGGCATGGTGGGCTGCAGGCCCTGGAGCCCTGCCCGGTGGGGAGGCAGTTGAGGCCTGGTGAGAATTTGAGCGCAGCAGCTGCAGGCCAGCACTGCTGGGGGACCTGACGCACCCTCTGCAGCTGCTGGCCCGGGTGCTAACCCCTTCACTGCCCAGGCCAGTGGTGCCGGCCGGCCACTCCGAGTGCCGGCGGCGGACCCCACACTCTTGCCGGCTGGAACTCACGCTGGACTGTGAGCAGTGTGCACAGCCCTGGTTCCTGCCCAGGCCTCTCCTTCCACACCTCCCTGCAAGCAGAGGGAGCTGTCTCCGGCCTGGGTCAGCCCAGAGAGGAGCTCCCACAGTGCAGTGGTGGGCTGAAGGGCTCTTCAAGCACCACCAGAGTGGACACCGAGGAGGCCCTGAGAGTGAGGGCTGCTAGCACATTGTCACCTCTCAATATTTTAAGAGATATGGCCAAGAATTTTACTGAATGGATAAAAAATACAAATCTACAGATGTAGAAAGTGTACTATATCCTTTGTAGAATAAGTAAAAAGAAATCTACCTCTTTATCACATTGTAGTAAAATTGCCAAACATAGATGAGAAGGGAACAATCTATAAGGTATATGTGGAAAGAAAGGCCACCTGCAAAGAGATGAAAACTAGTTTGGCAGAAAAGATCTCAAAATCCAAAATGGAAGCTGGAAGAAAGTAGAAAAAGACTTTCAAACTCCTGAGAGAAAATAAATGTTAGACTAGAATTATGAATGTAGCAAACTTACCTTTCAGAAAAAAGGGCAAAATAAAGATATATTAGATTAAAAAAAATGCAGTGAATTTGCTACCCTCCCATCTAACCTAAAGGTTAGTGATTTCTGTTAAGTGATTAAGGATGTGCAGTGAATAGAAGAGAAATGACCCCAGAAAGGAGGTGTGAGGTGCTAGCAGAGGTGATGAACAAAGAAATGGATAAATCTAAACATTTTCTATACCTCCAGAGTTCAGAACTGTGCCTGGCACAGAATTGGTGCTCAGTTATTTTTAATACGAAAGATTTGCATAAAATAAAAATATTTCTAATTCTTGGGAGTTTTTAAAAAGAAAACCTAAAATCATGGACAGTAATACCAAAGTAAGAAGGGTCATGATTTCAAGAGTGTTGCATTAGTCCCAAGGGGGTTGTGATGTTGCCTTAGACTTTGTTAAGAATTTATGGTGAACTACCAATAAAAAATAGTAAAAGAATAGAAATACTGTATAAAGCCAGAAGAAGGAAAAAAAGGAATAATAATAACTATGGTGAACTACCAATAAAAAATAGTAAAAGAATAGAAATACTGTATAAAGCCAGAAGAAGGAAAAAAAAGGAATATTAATCTACTACAAGCACAAATGGCCATGCTTACGATACGTCAGGTGCTGTTCTAAAACTTTACACATAGTAACTCTTTCAATCCTCACAGTGTTTTCTTGTGTAGGTTGATATTATTATCTTTACTTACATAGTTGAAGATACTAAGAGCTTGGGTGATTTGCCCAAAGTTGCACAGCTAGAAAATAAATAAACCCACTCCATTTTATAAGAAAGGAAAAGGTATAGTAAAAGAGAATAAATAGGAAAAAGTAGGATGCTGGAAACAAACAAATGCAATATATCTGTAGGGACAATAAATGTAAATGGACTAAATTTTCCAATTTAAGACATAGATTGTGAGATCCAATTTATTTTTTAAAAATAAATTCAACCCTTTGCTGTTTATAAGAAATCCATCTAAAAAACTAGAACACACACTTGGATATAAAAGGATGGTAAAATTTAGACTACGTAATTAACAACCAACAGAATGCAGGGGAGCTACATTAATATCAGACAAAAATAGCTTATAATAAAAATAAACATTAACAGAAATAGGGTCATTACATTATGATGTTATGCAATTTCCTAGGAAGATAGAATAATTTCAATTTGTATTCACATAAAAAGTTGCCTCAAAGTACTTAAAGCAATGCCTGATAAAATTATAGAGAGAAATGGATAAATCCACCATTCTGTTAGGAGATTTCTCCACCCTTTCTAAATTGTGGATAAAGGAAGCTAAATTTCCAAAAGTGCAGAATAATTTAATAACATCATTGGCAACTGTGATATTGTCAAGTATGTGTCGAAGCTTTTACCCAGAAAGTCAAGTGAACACTTTCTTCTCAAGCACCCATATAACATTTACAACACTTGGTCCTGTAGTAGAGGAAGCCCAGGAGCCCTTTCTCTTTCACATGTATGCAAATGACACTCTGGGGGAAGCCTCATCTGGGAAAAGGAGGCACATATCATGTATGATATGGGTGACCTGATTTAGTCCATGCAACTAGCCAGGTCTTGGATAAATGGGTTTTATGTTTGAGCATTTTCTAGCTTTTCTTGAGGGAAATAAAGGCAGAGCCAGCTGCACTGGCAGGACAGGGCAGAGTAGAGTGAATCAAAAAATGTTTTAAGCTAAGAAGAGAGCTGTGGGTAAATTTTAGTCTGGACAGGACTGTTCCTCACTCAGCCTTGGATTTGGTTGCAATAAAAAATGTTAAGAAAACCACCAAATAGGAGAAATGTGGAGGAACAGTGGTCCCTCACCCGGTGTACCTTGCAAAGCTTGTTTTGAAATTGGAAATGAAAGGAATCTGAGCACTGTGAGTTATGAGAAAACAGTCTGATTGAGGGGTGGGTAGGAACATTGGGTGATTTATCTTGACCACTCAGCTGACTATATGCTTAACTGAACCAGATGAGCCCACATGTCTCCACATAAGATGCTCAGATCCCCAGAATGAGTTTCATCTGATACCCAGGCCCAAGGTAAATCCAGGGAAGCCATGAGGCCCCCTTTAGCCACTAGTTGCCAAAGGGGGTCCTATGGCTTGGGGACCTCATGCGTGGAGTTCCCGTGAGAGAACCATCTACCTAACCCAACAGAGGGCACAGGTGCTAAGGGTTGCTAAGTTATTTGGCAAAACGAGGGTCTGCAGACCATGAAGGCAATAGTGATGATGGTGACATTCTTGGTGGAAACCAGGATAGAAGCAGCTGACATACATTGCAAGTCCACCATGCACACACCAGGCAGTGGACTATGAGCATCAGATGAATTGTCTCACTTAAACCTCGCTACAACTCTGCCAAGAGGGTCCCACCATCATCTCCATTTTCAGATGAGAAAATTGGGGATAAGAACATAGTAATCATAGCACTAACAGTGACATGGCCTCTCGGGGCTCCATGGCTGATCCTGTCCAGGGGTCTGAGGTTTTTCTTCTGCCTTAAGGGAAAGCAAGGCGAAGGTATAGACATTCGAGTTGCATGAGGCTGTCCTTGCTGTTCTTAAGATTTTGTGGGTTTATTGTGTTATTCCAATGGATAAAGTGGAGCTGATGATGCTCTCTTTCCTCAAATCTCCCTAGAAATACTGTGCATCACAGACCTTTCAGGCTGAATCTCAGCTAAGGAGAATCATGTAAAATGAAGCAAGGCAGAAGCTGTTACTCATTTGGGGTTCCCCCAAATGGTGACAGTCTTGGATAAAGGGAAAGGAGTGGAAAATGTGGGAATATCAGTAAGAGTCATCTGCCTTGAAGGCAAGGATATAGGGGCCCTCAAGACCAAGACCCCTGGACCCAGCTTTGAACCTGGTACCCAGAAGAAGTGAGAAGAGATGGGACAGAAGAAGGCAAGGCTGGCCACCTCTAAACCACATTGTTGGGCCATTCACTGGCCACTCACCAATGAGCCCCAAGTTAGGAATTCGTGTTATAGCTGGAGCCAGGGCCCTCATCTCTTAATAAGCTGAGTGCTGGGATGAGATTCTGTTAATTGTGGAGTTGGGATTTGCACCCAGATCTGTAGACTCAGAGTCCATTGTAATTTCAAGATTCCCACCATGTCCAGCCAGCAGCAATCTTCCTCTCTTTTCCGCTGAGAGATGTAAAAGTCCTCCCTAACTGGCCCACAGGCCTCTGGCAAAACTTCCCTGAGCCTCTTCCCTCTTTGGGGGTGGGGGTCCCCCTGCTTTGTACCCTCAAAACTCCTGCTGTAAGTCCCTAGCCCATCCCTTCCCATACTGGGAACTGCTGGGTTCTCCTTCCCACCCCCGCCCCAACCCAAGAGTGCAGGTAGGATGGTGGTCATTTGCACACACCTCCCCTGTTCCTAGCACGGTGACTGTCTACAAAAGACTGCTGTTGATCACTGTGGAAAAGTGATTTTCATTTTGCAGCAGGATTTGCAGGGGTACAAACACATTTCAGATTAAAGAATGCATGTCATAACATAAAATATAGCTTATCCCAACCTTTTACTGTCTTCAGCACAGACAGGATGACAGGAGAGACTCCACAAAGGTCATAGGGGGTGCATTTTACCCTCAAAAGCCATATCGACGGAAGTCCGTTATAACGACCTCAGAGCATGAGAACGGCTGGGATCCGATATATTCATGATTGTCCCCAATACAAGAAAATTGATCCATGACAAATTAATCCTGGCAGCTTTCATCTCTGATTTCCTTTGTGAATATACAGAACCATTAAAATGCAACCAAACAGAAAAGAATAAGATGGGACAAAGAGAGATGCACATGCTAGATATTGATTTCTTACAAAATACTCGAAGAGTAGATTTAATTTAACTAAATGATAGTAGTAATATTGACAGAGGAATCATAGCACCAACAGTGACACAGCTTCTCAGGGCTCCATGGCTGATCCTGTCCAGGGATCTGAGGTCTTTCTTCTGCCTTAGGGAGAGCAGGGCCAAGGTGGAGACATTCGAGTTGCATAAGGCTGTCGTTGCTGTTCTGAGGATTTTGTGGGTCTATTGCACTATTCCAATGAAGAAGGTGGAGTGGATGATGCTCTCTGTCCTCCCCAGATCTCTGTAGAAATACAGTTGCATCATGGATCTTTCAGGCTGAATCCCAGCTAAGGAAGATCACACAAATTAAGGGAAGGCAGAAGTTGAGTGAGTCTGAGTACAAAGAAGAGCTCTGCCGCCCCATGGAATCGGAAACTCCAAGGCATGGGGTGGCTCCAGCTTCAGCAGGGGATGGACCCAGTGTGGAAATGGTTTCCGGTCTGCATTCCTCTCTGGACCCTGTCTTGCTCCACCACAAGCTCCCTCTACAAGGCATCCCAAAGGCCACCCACAGTGCCATATTCACATTTAGCCAGTCTCAGCTCCAAAGATACAAGAGCAGCCCCCAGGAACTTTCTTGTGGGAAATTGCAAGGAAAAGAAAGGAAAATAGGGGAGGGTGGTCACATTGTCAAAAGCCTTCGCTATCTCAGAACAGCTAAAATCTCAAGATCAGGAGAGGCGAGTCTGGGCCACCTTGAAACCACGCTGTTGGGCAGTTTCTTGACCACTCACCAATGAGCCCCCAACTAGAGGCCAGAGTCCTTCTCTCCTAATGGGCTGGGGGTTGAGGTGAGATTCTGTTTTTCTGTCTGGAAAACAAGTCAATTAAACCAGAAAATGTTTCTCAAACACAGACCCATGAAATGGCTACATAAGAATCCTCTGGGGAGCTTTTTAAAAGTGTGAGTCCTAGGCCAGTCACAGTGGCTCACGTCTGTAATCCCAGCACTTTGGGAGGTCGAGGCAGGGGGATCACTTGAGGGCACGAGTTCCAGACCAGCCTGGGCAACACAGCTAGACCCCACCTCTACAAATAAAACAAAACAAAAAAATTAGCCAAGCATGGTGGTGCATATCTGTAGTCCTAGCTACTAGGGAGGCTGAGGTGACAGAGTGAGACCTCAACTCTACAAATAAATATATGAAATTATGAATCCTTACTTTACTAATTTAACAGTGGGCCAAGAACATTCATTTCAAAGCTGTCCCAGGGAATCTGATGCTACATGTTTGTGCCTCTGTCAGTCTCCTGGGCCTCCTATAACAAATTACCACAAGCTGGGTGACTTTAAACCAGAGAAATTCTTTTTCTGTGCAGCTCTGGAGGCCAGAAACACAAGGTGAAGGTCTTGGCAGAGCCATGCTCCCTCAGAAGGTTCTGGTGAGGGTCCTCCTGGCCTCATCTGGCCTCTGGTGGCCCAGGCATTCCGTGGCTTGTGGCTGCACGGCTCCAATCTCTGCCTCTGTCCTCACGTGGCTTTCTCTTTTTTATGTGCATCTACTCTGTGTGCCATTGGATTTAGGGTTCACATCCAGATAATCAGATGGTATCATCTCAAGATCCTAATTTAACTGCATTACTATTTTTCTAAGTGAGGTCACGTTCTCAGCTTCTGAGATTAGGATGTGGACAGATCTCCTGGGGGCCGCCATCCAGGGTACCCTGGTGCCCTTTCTCTCAACATTCTAGGTGCCTGTGCCCACTGCTCTGAGGCAGCCACTTGCTGAGATCTCCTCTCCACTCCTGGGCAGGGGCCTCAGTGGTTGTCACCCCTGGGCAAGGACAGGCCAGTGGAGCAGGACAGGCACTGTCATATCAACTGTCTCTGGCCTTTTTCTTCCTGCGTCACAGGGCACCATTCAGTCCATTGCAGGCGTCCTTTCCAAGAACCTACAGGATCACCATGGGCCCAGGAGATAAATCAGGATGATGTCCATATTTTAAAGTTCATAGCCTTAATTCTGTCTGCAAAGTCCGTTTTGCCACATAACAGCATATTTACAGGTTTCAGGGATTAGGGTGTGGGCAACTTCACTGGCTGTTATTCTGTCTAACACATGGGGAGGATGTCTTGGGCCCTCTGTGTGTGTATGGAGGAGCATCTCTGGCCTGAGATCTGTGGAGAGGACTTCATTGAGTGGACTTTGCAGCAGCCCACATAGAGAAACAGTAAGACAGAGAGAGGGAGGAAGAGAGACAGAGAGAAGGGAAGAGGGAAGGGAAGAAAAGGGAGGGGAGGAGAGAAGAGGGGAGAGGAGGAAAGAAAGGAAGGGAAGAAAAGGGAGGGGAGGAGAGGAGAGGGGAGAGGAGGAGAGAAAAGAAGGGAAGGAGGTGGAGAGGGAAGAGGGGAGAGATAGAGAGAGAGAAAGAGAGATGGAGGGGGATACAGTGGCAGGAGGAATTTCAGTGGAGGCTCACCCTGGGCTACTGGTTCCATAAAAGAGAAGGACAAAAGTCCAGAGCAGCCCAGATCCAGGCAGCAGGAAGCGCCAGGGCCCACACCCCACTCGGGGCAGGGGTGAAGGAGCCCATGGTGTGATTGATCTCAGACTTCTTGCCTACTGGAGGCTCAGAGCAAATTGGATTTGCTTTAGAAAAATCAAGGAACAGGGTATTTCTTCCACCGTAAAGCAAACAATTTATGTCAGAAGGATGGAAACCCAGGGCAGGGCAAAAGGGCGTCCGGTCCTTTAATCACCCAAAGATCACTTCCCACCAGCCTGGGGTGGACAGGAGCAGGAAGCCAGGCCCCACACAGCGCCCGCGAGCCATGCCTGGGGTCCAGCCTATCTCTCCTGTGTGAAAAGTGATTATCTCAAACCTCGAGCCCACGCCCTCCAAAGGGATCCCTCCCAATTCCAACTGCCCCTCCTGCCGCACAAACACCCCCTCCTGCCTCTTCCCTGTGAACTGAAGAGGACGTGTTGTTTGTCTCCTGGCTCCTCTGTGCCCATGTTTGGCGCCATCGTTTTGCAGCTGCTGCACAGACAGGTTATGCCTGGGCTGTGAGGCCTCAGCTGGACGCTTTGTCTCCAGGCTCCACCCACAGGAGTTCTTGAGGGAAAATGCAAACGAGGAGGTGACAGCAGAGTCAGACACATACTTTCTTGTCTTCCCAGAGGACCCTGGCAAGCGTCTCCCATCTCCAGACCCTCTCGCCCCACACTATCAGGTGAGTTTTCCTAAAACCATTTCCGTGGAAGTGCTCTGTGTCAGAAACCAGAAGGCTTCTCATTAAGAGGGAGCTTCTCCGCCTCCCTCCTGGCTGCTCTCTGCCCAGCCACCGTGGCTCCTGTCTCTGCCTTTTGCAAATGCTCTTTCCCCTCCAACCTGTCCCACCTTTCACCATGGGCATGGCTCGTCCACATCTTGCCTTCATGTCCAGGCCGGCTGCAGCTTCCAACGCTTCCCCGACACCCAGCCCGTTTTGTGCTTCCCTCTCCAGCAGCCGAGAGCTCCTGAGGGCTTCTCTTTTTCACACCTTTCACTCTTGATCTTGTTTAATTTCATGTTGATGTCCACCCACCATTTTCACACGTCCAAGTCTCCTCTGCATGCTGCTGTGGCCAGGTGCATACCTGCCTGGACCCCCAAAGGGGACAGGGCTCCATGAAGTGAAAGGACTAGACATGCACAAGATCCCTCCTGGGTCCAGAGCACATGCCTGACATTCCCCTGACATCATGCCATCCAGCATGTTGACTCATGAAGGGTGTCGGCTCAGGGGCATTGCTTATGTAAACACTTTGAGCATTTGAGAGGCACAAAGTTCCACTGAAAGCAAAACATTTTTGCTAAGACATATTCAGACCAAAGCTAGGGAGCCAGGACAAGGAGCATGAGCCAGGACAACGGACCAGGAAAGAAATTGCTGGTGTAGAAATAACATTGTTGTGCCTCTTAAAGAAAACAATAGTGATGTTCAGTCCCAGGGAGGCACCTGCAAGGGTCCAAGCAGCATAGAATAATGTCAGCAGGGAGCTTGTGCTGACAGACACTCAGGCTCTGTGGACATGAGTTTCATGCTTCATGCCCATGTCACCCACCAGGTGTGCCCCAAAGCCCCGAGGGGTGGGTACCAGAGTGGCCTCCACTCACATATAAGAAAATGTGGCTGAGTGAGGTGGTTCACGCCTGTAATCCCAGCACTTTGGGAGACCGAGTCAGGCAGAATACGAGGTCAGGAGATTGAGGCCATCCTGGCCAATGTGGAGAAACCCCGTCTCTACTAAAAAATACAAAAATTAGCCGAGGTGGTGGTACACGCCTGTAGTCCCAGCTACTAGGGAGGCTGAGGCAGGAGAATCGCTTGAATCCGGGAGGCAGAGGTTGTAGTGAGCCAAGATCACACCATTGCACTCCAGCTTGGAGACAGAGTGAGACTCTCTTTCAAAAAAAAAAAAAAAGTAAAAAAGAAAATGAGGCACAAGGAGATAAGAAACTTGGCCAAGGTCACACCATTCAGCCGGGCCTTGAACCTGGGAAGCAGCCTGAGTCCGGGGAAACCTGGCCTGAGTGTGCTGCAGGAAGACTCCATCCTAGGGAAGAAGTCAGAGGCCAGGAGAGAGCCTGCAAGCAACATAGGTTCATGGAATGTCTTCAGGGGGTGACTTCAATTCAAAGCCTGCGCTGCCCAGAGCACAAACAGTCACATGAAGATAGAGTCTTATCGCCTGGGTTCAAATCCTGCTCTCAGCCTCATGTATACCTGCCAGATGCTGACGATCCCGGTGTGTTGAACAGATGCTGTGAGGATGCCCCGAAGGTTGCCTGAGAGGAGCTCAGCTGGTGCTGCCTCCCCACGGCCCTGGACACTAGTGCCCGGGCAGAGGTCATTCTTGCAGGTGTGTGTGGTCCGGATACACACATGTACGGTGTCTCCACCATCTTCTCTGGCAGCTTCTGGGTAGAATCCAGAAAGTGCTTCAGGATAATTCTTCCTGAGGTCTGATATTGATTGTGAGGAGCAAACAGTTTCAACGTTACTTGGAGTTATTTGCAGAGTAGCTTTTTGTTCTTCCTCTGGCTTTAGATCAAGAGAAACACTTGAACCCTTGGTGCTAGACAAATGCTTTGCAGGTCTCTCTGGTTCCAGAATCTGAGCGAGACCTACCCAGGACTCATCAAAGCAGAAGGAGCCCCAGGCCGTTGCCTGTTGGCCTTTCCAATGAGCATGAGAACGTGGCACGTTGAGGTTCATCTGTCCATCTTCCCATCTGCCCAGGAAAACTCTTAAGACCAGGATAAGGTGCTGGAGATGGTGCTGGCACCTGACTGCGTGGAGGACGTGACTGACCCTGCTGCCTATCCCAGCCCAAAGATCTGCCAGGGAGGTGCTCTGGCCAAACACATGAACAAACAAATAAATCCCCACCACAGCCAGGAAAGGCTTGCGCCTCTGGACACAGGCAGGGCTGAGAGGGCACTGCCGAGTTAATTAGTTGCCGCTTGGCTGGAAGAAGCAAGTTAGAGAGAAAGTTGCTGCCCTGAGTCTCCTTGAAAATTAAGAGATCCTTGGGTACTGACGTGACATGGCCTCTGGTCCCCAAGACCACCAGGGGCAGCCAATTAAAGCAAAACCATTCTGGAAAGTGATTAGAGGGGGAGCCCTGGGAAGTCCATGCTTCTGCCCCTGGGAACAGCCTGTCATGGAGCCTAAACAACGTGCCGTCCTTCCCAGAAACCCAGGATGAACATGAGCTTTAATCACCAATTCCTTCATGTTAATCACCACCCATCAGCACAACTCATCCTGCCAGAGCCGCAATAATTCTCAATCACGCAGGCCAAATAAATGAATAATTACCAGAGTGAACACTGTGGAGAACGCCAGCAGTTAAGCAGGGAGACGATTACATCCCCCTGCTCCCCAGTCTCACTGCAGGGTCCTCATGACCACCAACCCGGCCCGTGGGGCTTCACAAGGAGGAAACTGGCTGCTCCCCCAGAGTCCTCACTGCACCTCTGACAGCACATCCAGGCCTGGGAAGCAGCTATCCTACCAGATGGATGGATTTGGCCCATCGTACCCAGAGGATTGTTCCCATGCTCACTGGAGGATTTGGGAGAAGCCATGTCCCTTCCTAGAGGACCTAGAGGGCAGCTGGAGAGACTATTTACCCTGTTCCGTGGCCAGGGACACCTGCAAAGCTGGAATGGAGCAGCACATTTTCTGGGGTCCTGCCAGCTGGGAGCTGTTTTTCAGAAGATACCCTCGGGCTGGAGCTATGAACCTGAGCCATCTCCCAGGCTGTTCGTCTTACCGCTGAAGAAACTGAGAGGAACATCGTGGAGCCATCACAGAGAAGAGGGTTGCCAGTTGGACTCATGAATATGCCTTCAGGACAGCTTCAGCTGCCGTGGACTCACCCACTGAAGCCAGGACCCTTCCAGCTACCAAGTCAAAACAAAAAGAAAGGCGATTTCCTTCTCCCTCTAGTTCTATGTTAAAGAAATCAAGTGGTGCTGTGTTCAAGCAGCTGTTTACCCAAAGGAATGAATGAAGATCAATATTAATACCTGAACACCCACACACCAATCTTTTTGAAATGTCAGACAAAAATAAGGCATTGGAAAACTCTATTCTAGAGATTTTCCATAACAGAGGTGATCTCCATCTCTCTCTCACTCTCTTCTCTCTCTCTCTTCTCTCTTCTCTCTCTCTCTTCTCTCTTCTCTCTCTCTCTTCTCTCTTCTCTCTCTCTCTCTTTCTCTTTCTCTCTCTCTATTTCTCTTTCTCTCTCCTCTCTCTTTCTGTTTCTCTTTCTCCTTCTCTATCTCTCTCTTTCTCTCTCTTTCTCACTCGCATCCACGCCCATCCCTTCACTCAACGTGCTTCTGAAGGTGATATCAGACACCTGAATGCACACCGTGGGCTGCACATTGCTACTGTCTGTGGAATTCTGACCATTGGGAACACACTTGATCCTTTTACTTGGAAAGATGAATGTTAGCTGCTATTATCCAGCTGAAGGGTAAAGAGGAGTGAGGCTGTTGTCCAGCTCACGTAATGTTAGATGTGCCATGGAGTCAACCTTCATGGCTGCAAATGCCTTCTAAGGTGCTCTCTCCAAAGTTGTACTGCCATTTTAAAATTAATTTAATAGAAGCCCAAGTCTAAACAGAGATGGTTTCCAGGGGATGACCCATTGGGGGTGCTCGGAGCTCTTGTGAGCTCCTGCTTGGAGTCCAGTCTCTGAAGGTCACCCTGGAATTAAGCAGGAGGGGTCAAGTGGAGCCCTGCAGGTCCCAGAGCTTGTGTTTCCTCAGGGCTGGTGTCCCAGGAGTGATTTGTTTCTCTCTGTGAAGCTCTTAATCATAGTCTCAGGAGGTGCTGCCAGTCTCCCTTTACTTCCTTGGCCTGGATTCTGTTCACAGAACAGCAAACCGTTTTCTGGAGGCACCAGGAGACACCCGGGGATGGGCGTTGTCAGAGTCCTCCTCCAGGGAGCGTTTTCCTGAGCTCTGGGAGGTCAGGATTCAACTCGTCAAATCCACATCTGCAGTTTCCTCCTCACTACAGGGGCCAGCCTATGACCTCGGAGGCTGTGAGATCTCAGACCCCTCCCCCAGCAACTCCCTTCTCGTCCAAGAAGTGGGCACGGGGCACGCGGGTGGGTTGGGATGGAGGGTGAGCACTGCCTGGCTGGCCACGTCACCTGGAATATAACAAGTATTGGGGAAGTGATGGGGCCATTTTCGTTGTCAAGAGCAATAAAGATAATCATCACTAGCATTTATTATTATTGATTCTTTTCTTCCTTTTATCGCCAGCCCACATTTATCTGCTGATCACCTCTGCAGTTTGGATGGGTCAACAGGAAGGGAATTTGCTGCCTGTCTTTTGTCATCTGGACACCCCTTTGATTGTGCCCCAGAGGCCCAGTCAATCAACCAGTGACCACAGTGGACAGCAAGGGGCCCAGCCTTGTAGCTGTTACACCTGCCTGTGCTGCTGAGGTGAGTGCCCCCATTGCTGAGCCTGGGTTTTCTAATCTTCAAGAACGAGTGTAACCTTCTGCCTGCACACCCTAATTTCTGTGATCCCAGACTCCCTCGGCTCAGGCACAGAGGGAGGAACTAGACAGGGAAACAGTCGAACTGCCACAAACTCAAAGACAGCTCTGGCTGCCCTGGGATTCTTTCTCATTTTCATTGCTAACATAGGAATTCCACTTCCTTCGAGTCAAAGAAAAACAAACAAACAAGAAGTACCTCTTTAAGAAAAGGATAACTGGGAATTGGAGGAACCAAAGAGCTGCCTGGTAGCAAAGCACAAGCAATGCGTGTCAAACTGTTTTTCACCCAGCAAGGCCTGGAGGAAATCTCACACGGAGACAACAGAGTAAGCTAGTATTATATCGGTAGACATTTATTTTACAAGTCTAAAATTATTACATTTAATTATCTTAAAGCAAAACTAGCTAGAAAGGAGAATGAGGACAACCAAAATTGAAACTGAGAGTTGTACGTGAAAAAAAAAAAACGCACACTTATACTAATCATAGTTTCCAATATTTTGGTGGCAGAAAAAATGTGAAAATTTTGATTCATGTAGATAAGTTGTTGCCAATGATAACTTTTTTTTAGCGTCTTGTCCTCAAGATACTCTTCATTTAGACTGACCCAGAAACTTTAAAGAAAAAGAGCAGGAAATATGGGTTTTAAAATTGAGCCACTAAAAATAATAGGCAACAGAAATTAAAAAATTTTTAAAGTCAGGTCAGAAGCACCCAACATTGAAAGGAAGTTCTAGACAGTCTACGTGGATCACCACCCTTGCACCTGCCTTAAGTGCGTTGCTGCTGTCCTTGGCAGCTGTGCTCCTTGGACTTCTGGATCTTGCCTTCCCAGGTCCCCTGTGCAGGGTAGGAGGGTGGCTGCAGGCAGCATCCTACGGTGGGATAGAGGAGAATAGTTACAATTCTGTGTGACTGAGCACACATGCACCATCTTGGCTGTGGAGCTGCACCTTTCCTAATCAGTGACCAGTGAGGGTGGGTGTACAATTCGAGTGCAGGCACAGGCAGAAGAAGACTGACTCCACGATCTCCCGTAGCACGCATGCACCCAGCATTAGCAGTTCCCAACACATCACGGTATGGCACATAGGGAAGGATACTTGGGGTTTAAAATGTATTGTTTAGGCCGGGCGCGGTGGCTCAAGCCTGTAATCCCAGCACTTTGGGAGGCGAGACGGGCGGATCACGAGGTCAGGAGATCGAGACCATCCTGGCTAACCCGGTGAAACCCCGTCTCTACTAAAAAATACAAAAAACTAGCCGGACGAGGTGGCGGGCGCCTGTAGTCCCAGCTACTCAGGAGGCTGAGGCAGGAGAATGGTGTGAACCCAGGAGGCGGAACTTGCAGTGAGCCAAGATCTGGCCACCGCACTTTTGAGTCCACGCTGTGTCTAATGTAATAACCACACCGTTGTAACCACCGTAATTCTCATACTGAGAAGGCTTCCAAGCATCCTGGAGCTGGTATCACTGACTTCCCCCACCTCCATTCCCACCGCTCTCCCCTGCTTCCTCTGCTCCGGCTCCCCCAACCCTGGCCTCCCTGGTGCTCCTCCAGGCACCCTCCATGGTTGTCCCCTTATCCTGAAAGCCCTTTCCTGAATGCCCCCTGGCTCACTCGGTTGGCGCCTGCACTCTGCTCACACCAGCCTTTTCCAGGAAGCGGACTCTGACTACCCTGTTTACGACGACCTCTTTCCACTCACATGCTGCAGACACCCTCTCAGCTTGCTGTGCCTCTTCTCCATGGCAGTCATCGCTGCCTGACATATGAAATGGCTTACTCTTCATTGTTTACCTTCAGTGCTGCCAAGTAAGTTCCATTTGTTTGTGACCACATCCCAAACCTTTAGAACAGGAACTTGTGATGGTTCATTTAGTATATCAGCTTGGCTGGGCCACAGTGCCCGGATATGTGGTCAAGCATTATTCTGGATGTTTTCACAAAGGCGTTTGTGGATGAGATTAACGTTGACATCAGCAGATTTGAGGGAAGCAGGTGGCCCTTCATGATGCAGGTGGACTTCACCCAATCAGGTGAAAACCCTACAAGGAAAAGACTGACCTCTAAGCAGGAGCAATGAAGCCACAGGCACTTTCAGACTTTTCCTGCAGCTTGGGCTTCTTCCCCAGGCCTCCAGCCTGCCTGCCCACCCTGCAGATTTGGGTCTTGCCAGTGTGAAGCCAAAAGTATCTGAGACAGATCTCAATTATATTTTGAAAGTTTATTTTGCTGAGGTTAAAGACACACCTGTAACACAACCCTAGGAGGTCTTGATGACATGTGTCCAAGGTGGTCGAGGCACAACTTGCTTTGTACATTTAGGGAGACATGAGACATCAGTCAATACTTCTAAGATGTGCATTGGTTTGGTCCGGAAAGACTGGACACCTCAAAGTGGGGAGGGCGTTTCCAGGTCATAGGTAGATGAGAGATAAACAGTTGCATTCTTTTGAGTCTCTGATCAGCCTTTCACAGAAGACACAATTTCCACGTGAGAGGAGGTTAGAGAAATAGTCATATAGGCCTTAGTCTGGCTCGGTGAAACAATAGGGCAGAGGAAGTGATCAGATACGTGTCTGTCTCAGGTGAGCAAAGGGATGACTTTGAGTTCTGTCTGTCCTTTGTCCACTAGGAATTTCCTTGTGGGCTGATATGCTTTGACTGTGTCCCCACTCAAATCTCATCTTTCATTGTAGCTCCCATAATCTGCACATATCATGGGAGGAACCTGGTGGGAGGTAACTGAATCATGGGAGCGAGTTTTTCCCATGCTGTTCTCATGATAGTGAATTAGTCTCGTGAGATCTGATGGTTTTACAAAGGACAGCTCCCCAGCACATGCTGTCTTGCCTGCTGCCATGTAAAGTGTGCCTGTTCTCCTCTGCCTTTGTCATGATTGTGAGACCTCCCCAGCCATGTGGAACTGTGAGTCCAATAAATTATAAATTACCCAGTCTCAGGTATTTCTTCATAGCAGTAGGAGAATGGACTAATACATGGGCAGATTGTTAGGGAGGTGTGTAGCTTTTTTATCTTCGTAACCATCTTATTTAGAAATAGATCGGGAGGCAGGTTTGCCTGCTGCAGTTCCCAGCTTGACTTCCCCTTGGCTTAGTGATTTTGGGGTCCCAAGATTTATTTTCCTTCCTCACCAGCCACCATAATCACATGAGCCCATTACAGTAAGTCTCTCCATATGCATGTAAATCCCATTGATTCTCTTTCTCTGGAGAACCTTGACTAACACAGAGCTCATAATTGTTACATGAAAGAATGAATGAATGAATGAATGAATGAATGAATGAATGAATGAATGGATGGCCATGAGGAGGAAGCCAGGTCTTAGCAGTAACTGTCCTGTTGCATGTGAGCTGACATCCTGGTGGGCTTCTTGCTTATCTCCCTTTACATGAGTGAGGGTTGCTCAACCCCTGAAGACCTTATCATCAACTGGAGTCATTTCCCTTCTTTTCTCCTGCAAAGCATTTGAGCCTCAGAAGGCAGGGCTTGCCCAGACTCTCCTCCTGGGAAGGGAAGGGAAGGGAAGGGGAGGGGAGGGGAGGGGAGGGAAGGGGAGGAGATCAGAATTAGGAGGACTCAATTTCCATTTGTGACCAGGCATAGCCTCTCTGAGCCCAGGTCCTCAGGAGTCTACAGTGGGGATAATGGTAAGTTCCACCCCTAAGTGGGTGGATAGCAATTAATTAATACAGATCCTGTGAGGAGATTGAGAAGCTCGGGTTACAGAGCAGGCTCAATGGGGATGCCTCTTGTTAACTACATGGAAAGTATTGAGTGCAGAGTTGACGTTGCCAGTCCTAGTGCAGAGGACCTTTACTGAGAAAACCTTTCATCTCAGGGCTTCGAGTTAATGTATTCATTATTTTATTCATTTCATCATTTATTCAACCAAGTTCCCACTCAAGCATCAGCCCGGCTCAGAGCTTAGGAGAAATTTGCTGACGGCAGCCACCATGCTGTCTTCAGGGAGGTCGTGGGGAGGCTGGGGAACCAATGGATCAGAAGGTCCAAGAGCTTCTGCAAATGCCTGGGGGCAAGAGGAGAGGCAAGAGGATGGGGTCTACCCAAGCTGGGGCTGGGGGTTCAGGGACACTTCCTAGAAGGGTTATGCTTGAAGACGGGGCCACAGCTCCTAGCCAACCAGACAGTGAGAGCCAGTGTTTTCTAACCAGAAGGCCGCTGGGATGGCCCACTGATGCGTTTTCTGATGCTGCTACTCTAGGGCTCAAGGAACTTCCCAGTGTCACCCATGCGCTCATGTAGATGAGAAACCCACAGGATCAGACACAAATCCAGAAACCTGAGGCCATGCCACCACTTCAGACACCTGCTGACTGTCTAGTTCTGCAGGTCTTTGGTCAGATCTGCCCTTGAGCCTGGCCTGGGCACCATCAATGCACCCACCTTCGATGCCTGCCTACGTGGTGTCCGGGGCTGAGGAGTACCGGAGCCTCCTTCCCTGGCAGGGCTTGAGGCTGTGTTCCAATGGCCCGGGAACTCAAGGGCACCATGACAGAGCGTGAAGGGTGCCCAGAACCAACACAAGATGAGACGTTTGGCAACATGCGTCTCAACGTGTATCAACAGGTCTATCACAGATACCTTCATGGTTCCCTTTGCTTTCCTTGTGGGAGAAGAACGTCCCCAAGGATTACTCCTGCATCTCAGGAATTATTGTCCTCCAGGCTCCTACAGGGACCTCCTCCAGGAACTGTAACTGTGCAACCCCATAAAACCCAGGGTCCTGGCAGAGAGTCCCAGCAGGCCTGGCCCCCCTTTGGTAGGCCCTCTTGACGTGGTTGACATTGACAAAGAGTGACTATGCTGTATTATTTTCTACTTGATTGCTTCAAATTGGTGTCACTGCCTTTAAACTATTTGCATTTCCTATTTTGGGTCTGTGTGTTTATCCTCCGAAACGGCCTGGCTAACGACTCCTATTTCACCTCCCTCTTTCCTTTCAGAAAAATGAATCCCATAAAAATCACCAGACTGGTGACTGAGCAAACTCCTTGGCATCATAAAATTTTGATTTAGAGGTTGAGCAAATGTGATGGAACATTTTTGTGTGCCCTCTTGAATTGTGCAGACTATTTTTGGCGTGCGAGCATTTGCATATTATTGCCAGAAGTGAGCGCTTTTTTGTTGTTGTTCCCCCTTTTTTGAGATGAGAAGAAGCTTGATGAGTCAAGCCAGGATGAGACAGGTTCTGAGTCAGAAGATACGGGCTGTCCAAGCCAAGCAGGCTGAGGTACAGTTCAGGCACAAGGCGGTGAAATTAGGTGGCGGGACAGTGCTGGAAAGAGGAAATACAGGCACGCACAAAGAAAACCTGAGTAGACAATTCAGCAGAGAGGAGGTGATGGGGAGAAATTCTTGCTCATCTTTCAAGGAGAGATAAATGGCTTCAAGCAAAGTAGCACGTCCCCAGTGGGACCATGTGAGCACTGGATAGAGATTGGGGGGCGACGTTGGGGAGGGAGCCCTTCCTTCTCCCCTGCATGTCACCTCAGGGGACTCCCGCACTATGGGATGCATTCTGGGAAACACTACTTCAAACTTTCCCCCAAAACTGTGGACACAAGCACAGATTCAAACAGTTCCTTAAAGTAAAAGCCCAGGAACATCTAAAATGGGAGAATGAGATTTGCCCCAAGAAGAGGCTATTCACGTGGGGGTTCACGTCCTCCCATCCAGAGATGTGATCCAGGATCCCGGATTTGTGGGTAAGGAAAAGGTGGCCTCTATGCTGGGCTCCATATGAGCAAGTCTGGAACCAAACCGGGCACCTAGAGCATCACGTTTAGATCCCTAGGGCACATTTATGAGGAAACAGGAGCCTTCGTGTGGGCTCGCTGTGCACCGTGCTTAGCCTCGACTGGTGTTACCTAGTATTTAATCTTCACATCAACCCATTTTGCAGCTGGGGCAATGGGGCAAAGTGAGGTCTTTGCTACTGGCCTAAGGCTGTCCAGGCGGTCCACAGACTTTGCTCTTAACACTGTGTTGAGTTGCTTCAAATTTACAAGCCATGATGTACTTGATTTTGTAGGTGTTATCTCCATTCTCCAGGGAGGGAAACTGAGGCTCAGAGGGTCCAGTCCTTTGTCCATGGTCCCACAGTGACAGCAAGGGAGCCTGGATCCACACTGTGGCATCTGGCTGATGCCACAGTGCACGCTTCTCCTGGGACACCTCCGTGCCTCCCTGGGGCAGCAGGCATGAACTGTCTGATGCTCTCCTGCTTATGCCTGGCTAGGTTTCTTGTTCAATGGGAAGGCATCATATTGGTGTGGAGGCCATGCTAAGCACAGCTTATCTTTCTGTTAACACCTCCCAGAACAAAGTCAGGATTCATTGCAGGACCTAATTCACGGACGTCTCACTGCAACCCAGGGCCTGGAGTCCAGTGCTGGGGTCTGTGGGCCTGGGCTGTCCTTACGAGCAGTTCTGCTTCTTGTTACTACTTTCATTTTCTCCATTATGCAGTACTTCAAATTCCATGATCTATATTGTGCTGTCTTGCCATTGATTCACTGATTAAATTAGTTGCTATTTCTTTCTTCTGCATTACAGGCTCAGAGTAATTTGTTTATGAATCAAAAGTTCTGTAGGCTATGAAGGAAGGCTTAATATGCATTCATTACAGCTGAGCCATAATCACCCTAAATCATGGGAATTGCCAGTCTTGGGCAAACCATTGGTCTCTTTGGCATAGCCTCCCATCTTTTACCTGACCAGAGCAGCGATGCTGAGACATGAATTTTAATCAAAATTCAGGGAAAGGTGGCAGGGTGGGAGTGTGCCAAAGGTGAAAATAACAGATTTTCAAAATCTTTTTAAAACATTCCAAACCAGGCTGGATGTGGAGGCTCAGGTCTGGACTCCCAGTGCTTTGGGAGACTGAGGTGGGAGGATCCCTTGAGCCTAGGAGTTCAAGACCAGCCTGGGCAACATAGTGAGACTCCTTCTCTACAACAAATAAAAAATTAGTTGTGCATAGTGACATGCTCCTGTGGTCCTAGCTACTCAAGAGGCTGAGGTGGGAGGATCACTTGGGCCCAGGAGTTTAAGGCAAGCTGCAGTCAGCTGTAATCGTGCCACTGCACCCAGCCTGGGTGACAGAGTGATACCCTGTCTCAAAAACAGACAAACAAACAAAACCCATGCAAGATTATTGTTTGTCTTGTCCTCCGTGTGCATGTGACCTTCACAGAGCACCCACCCAAGGCCCACCCGCCTCGCCTGGAGCCTCTGGCTATATCCCCGTGGGTCTCACCCGGAAGGAGAAGATGTGTAAGGAAAGTTAAACTTGGAGCAGTGGTTGGTGCGAGGCTGTGGCATCCCTCCCTCATCTGGGGATCTCCTCCCAGCCCTAGCACAGGCTTACCCAGGCCCCATGCTGCTTCTTACCCTCTGTGTCCTTCTCCAGGACAGTCCTGTGCTCCTGACCTGTCCCCAGAGTCCTCACAGCTCATTTGCGATCCAGGCAAGCCCACCCCGAGTTCCCGTAAACTGTGCGGTGCACAGATGAGAATCCCCCATCAAACTCTTCCCTAGTGGGGTGCCAGCCTTCCTCTCCTCTCCCCACCTCTAGGCCTTTCGAGTCATGCTTTCCTTTATGATAAAATAATGCAGTGACAGGGATAAGCAGCAATGGGAACCAGTGCCCGCACTTCCTGGCCACTTATCTCCATTTCAACAGGACGATTCTGGGCCGCAGTGATCACAGCCCCCCTTTCCCTCACTGAGACTCACCAGAAGGGACTTGGCACAGGGAAAGGCTCATTGGTGGGGCTTCCTGGGAGAACTCCCAAGACACGCAGATGGGGCCTTTCCAAAAGGTGGGCCCAGAGGTGTGCCCAGATACTGGCATAGAGCAAGCTCCTAAAGGAGCTGGGAATCTGATGAGGGTTCCCCAGAAGAGGCATGAAACCAGGCTCATGGACAGATAGCCTGGCTTAGTCCTGAGATGCCAGGTGCCAATGCACATGCCAAGTGTTAGTGAATTAGAGCAGGTGGACTCACACCTTGGCAGTGTGAGAAAACGATAGCAGACATTAACCATCAGCAGGAGCCAGGTGTGATCTAGAGGACCCCTGCTCCAGCGGGTGCTGACCCCACCGCCAAGCTCAGATCCTGTGGCCCAGGGACCTGCATCCCAGGGAGCTTCCTGTGGTCACCTCTGAGCCATTTTCCTTTCTAGTTGGAAAGGAAATCAGAGAATCTCAAGGCACTCCTGGGGAAACCAAAAGTTAAACCCCCGCAAAGCAGGAAGCTTAGGAAATTTCCACTGTGCCCAACAGGCATTCCCCATTTGAAATTTTATTTGCAGATTTTATTAGAAACTAGTTTATGACACAAATTATTCAATGCCTAGGAAGCCTAAACTAATAAGAGTCTATCTGTTTCCACAGAAAAATTCATGACATGTAGGTTTTTATTGCAGTACATTTAAAACCAAGCCTTATCCATTATGGTATTGCAGAAACATGCTTTACCCTGGATTCCAATGATGATATTCTATTTAATGAAATGTCTAAACTAACCACATTATACTATTATTGACTGTGTCTTCCTACGGATAGGCCAAGTATGGAGCAATTATCTCGCGTCTTCATCCATCATCGGAAATCCTAACTGAAGCTTTTGAGCCAATTCCCAAAGCATTATGGGTATGGAGTGGGCTTGGGATGCAGTAAACGCGGAGATGATACTAGACAAAGATACTGGGATTTTTGGGACCTATGTGGAAAGTGAAGCTCCCTTTAAAAACACACGACCCGGGAAGCCAAAGCAGAAATGTTCCCTTCCCACAGACGCCCTTCGGTCTGGAGCTCCCTAGAGCTCCCTGGAGCTGCGCCTCATGGGCTGTGATTTACACTGGGGCTGAGGCTTGGGCCTGAGTTGGTTCCAGATCATGGGGACTGTGACAGGGTAACATATTTGTGTAGAGCTGCAAAGTGCCCCTGGCTGAAGCAAATTTTTTCTAATTACTACCCTCCCTAACCCTATTTAAACATGTAATGGAGGTGATTACAGAAAACTCTTTAAGGTAAACCTAAATGAATGGATTTATTTAAACTCTTAATGAACTTGAAACTCTCCAAACTGGCACGCTCCGGGGCTGGAATCGCTAATTGTGGTGCTGGTGGGAGCTGAGAATGGGTTGCTGGGCCTGCCAGCCGCATGCTTAGCTGCGGGGGACGGCTCATTTGTTATCCGGGTCTCTGGGAAGCAGTGACCAATTAGTCCATCTGCTCAACACTCTTCTTCCAAAAACAGACAAATTAAGCCTGGACCAGAGTTCCAAGCATCAGACCTGGCTGGAATGTGGAGCTGCCCCTAAAGAGAGAGTCTCTACCTGCAAAAGGAAATCAAAAGAGGCGCCTCAAAGTAGGGGCTTGGAGTGATGCGCGGGGCTCGTAGACTGAGAGGAGGCCCAGAGGGCCCTTTAGTTACAGGGCCTTGCTCTTGCTGGTGGCTGACCTAGGGAGGCAGTGGACAGCTGTGAGCCAGGACTGGAGTCCTGGAGTCCTCCTGGGCTCTCTGCTTGGAGCACCTGTCCCTCGTGGCCTTGAGCATAAATTCCACCCCATTTTTAGACGTGAGAACGTTCAACGTTCTCCAGAGCCCTGAAGTATACAAACACCATCTTTGCCCCTTCTGAGCTGTGCTGTTTTACCAGCTTCATTTCTTAGAGCGCTTGGGTACAGGGCAATTTGTTTGCTCTTTCTTCTAGAGTTCCCTCTCACCAAGTTTGCCCCACCCATTCTGAGCTTGACAGGTGCCACTGTCCCTGTTTTCCACATGAGCAGGCTTGTTCACTCAGGGAAGCTCGTTCAGTTCACAGAGGGGGCTCTGCTCCACAGCTTTCCGCTGTCCCTTTGTCTACAGGGCAGGGCGCGGGATAGGTGCCCATGAGGAGCACCTCCTGAAGGAGGCGTAGAACGAAATTCGCTGGATTGGGAAATGCACCCTCCAGAGCCTCGGGAGTGCTAGCTTTGTCTGGGCCCTGAGCAGTCTCTGATGTTTATCATGCCCAGAAGTAGACAGAACTGGGAATAATCTAAACAGCTGTTCGGAGGATTCATCACTTGGCAGAGGTGTGAGTCCCTGAGGTCTTCCCCCTTTTCCATCATCTCAAAGGGACCTGCCTGTGCTGACTGGCAGGTCATCGAGATTAATAAAGACAAAGGCTCTGGTGGATGCTCAGCTCAGAAAAAGCACCTGGAGCTGCTCTTTCCTGATTAGGGAAGGACTTGGTGGCTGTAGTTGGCGGTTCAGTATTTTCTGAATTTTGACATTCGCGGTATGCAAACGTATCAGTTTCTAACAATATCTAACAAGACTATTTGAAAGCGAGAGTCTCCCGAGAGATGCAGGCGTGGTTCGGGGCAGATGTGGGGCTCTTCCGGCTTTGTGTGCACTCATATAAATCAACAGAAAGTTTGTTACCAATTGTTACTAATGTTCTTCAGCAAACTGAGAGATTGGCCAATAAATATGCATGAAGCGTAATTCTATCTACCTGTTGCATTTAATTCCAGCAGCGAAGACCCATTACACTACTGAAGTTTGATGAATGTTTTCTCTCACTGCTCATCTGACTTGGAAATGAGTGTGTTTGCCCAGGGCGGGGGTAGGCGGTGGGGGAGGCACGTGCGAGCCTGAGCTCCTTCAGTTTCCACGTGGAAAACTTCAAATTGAAATCCCTGCCTCCAGGGACCGTGAGACCAAAGAGAAAACTGTTGGGCCCCAAAGGGACCATTTCCTACCATAATGAGAATTTTAAATGGCGGGTTTGAAATTCTTTGAAAAGCCTTTCAGAAATGTGTGTGCAAATGATGGTTCCTGAATTACTGGCAGAGATGCAATTAAATTCAAGGGAGAATATCTCCCTATTCTAATTTCCAGCCTGAAGACCCTTTTCCCTATCCCAGGAGGAGCCCAGGAACCCAAGCGAGAGCCTCTGCAAGTCACCCCAGCTGCCGCATTTCCACTCAGGAGGAAGACACACATGGGCCGGCAGGAGAGAGAGAGGGAGGTGAGGATGGAATCGGAGATGAAGGCCCCAAGGGGTGGGGCCCTCCTGACATTTCCTTCACGATGTATTGACATCTTCACTCAGACATAGACTAACTAAACCTGGGGGCAGTGTTCAACTGGAACCAGAGCCCCCTCCCACGCCACCCACAGGAATCAGCAATTCTAGCAGCTGTATTGGGAGCTGTGGGGTGTGGGGCTCCTGTGAATCCCAAGTGTATTATCTCCTTGCACCTTCAGCACCCCCTGGGTGGTGCACACTCTTCCTATCCCATGTTACTGAGTCCTCATGAATCTGCAAGGCTTTGGAACCTAGTGGGCAGAGCAGGCAGACCAGGGAGGCGGCTGCTTCCCCCAGTTCCTGGCTGTGAGAACTTTCTCAAGAGCCTTCTCTCCTTTGCCTGTAAAATGGGGATACCGTGCTAGCCCTGGGGTTGCTGTGAGCGTTCGGTGAGTTAACCCATGCCTTGCAAGGATGCTGTGTCTGGCCAAACCCATGGCAAGAGTCACCCCAAAATTGACAGCAGGGGAGTTGCTGCAAGAGACAGCCCCAAACTGTTCTGAGATGGAGCTGGCTGGGATTCCAGAGGGAGAAGAAGCAATTGCCAGGGTCCTTGGTGTAAAGCATTTACTGGGAGAATTTACATACAGCGACTGAAGCCCCATGACGGAAAGCAGGGAAAGGGGTGTTTTGCCCACGTATGTCCATGATGAGGTCAGGGTCCAGTGTTTGAGGGTTTAGGGAACTTGGATCAAGGTGGGGCTCGGTTCTACATGTTTAGCCATGTGGTCTCTCACTGAGTGCTGCAAGCAACAACCTGAATGACTTTATCGGTGCCTGGCAATATTCCAGAATTCAGCTTGGGTTCAAGCCTGCAGCTGGCTTGGTCACAGAGCAGTCAAGGCATTCTGGACTACTCAGTCAGGACACAGAAAGAAAGCAGCGGGGACTTGGGGGTCCTACGGTGGGCCCAACAAAAGTGGGTCTTGTTATTCCGGAGGTTAAATCATCTGACCAGTACAAGGAAGTGGCGAAGTTGGGATTCCTACCAGTGGTTTTAGCCCCAGAATCATCTCCACGTGATACCTTTAGGACAGGGGCCCCATCAATGCCTGTGGGTGAAAAGATGCCCTTTCTCTTTCCTACTAAAAGTGCCCCTGCGAGACCAAGGCTGCTACCATTCAATGGAGGTGCGGAAATTGACTCCCTGGGTCAGTAGTTCTGTTGCTTTCCTGGGCGCCAGTGGGGTTAGGTTTCATGCAAAGAGTCAACAAACAGAGGTTACTCTTCAAAGCCACTGCCCTTTTTGAAGACAAAAAGGGGGGAAATGTCACAGCGCCACAGCTGAAGACCAAGAGGGCCTGGGAGAAGCACGAAGTGGTCAGTAACAGGAGGAGAGCCAGGACTTTGCATATAATCTTGCAATGCACCCCATCAAGACATCCCCGGGAGCTTTTTCCTGTGCTGGAGGATAACATGAATGTACCCATCAGTGCAAAGGGTGCAGTGAGGGCAGGAAGTTACCGTCACCATGAGGGTCAGCCAAAGAACAGTACATGGCGAGCTGGATGAGACAGTCTGCCCCAGGCAGGGTCGCTGGGGCGAGTCCGGTCTCAGATGTCCTGCTTCTGAATGAGGGCCTTGAACTCCGTGCTGTCTACATCCTCTCCAGTTCTAAAATAAGATGACATTTAACGAGGGCCCTCTGTGTCGATGGGGCACTGCAGCGACCTCGTGTTAAATAGCACCATATTGTTGATGGCTGGACCAGATGCCGGGAACATGTGACCTTGCTTCTGAGTTTCCATGGCCTCCACTTGGCGGCACCCAAACAAGAGACAGCAGTGTGCAGAGATACTGGGTGTGGGTTTCTCTAGTAGCAGAGAAACAAACCCTTTTGTGCTTGCAGGGTGCTTGCCCTGCCCCAAACAGCATGAATGTTAGCCCCACCCATCCGAACAGCCTGGGGAGGCAGGATGGACTGATGTCAGAGGTCAGTCACCAGCACCCCACTGCACAGGGAGTGGAGGCTTGTGTCTCATTAGGTTTTACTTGGCTGTTGGGCTCTAGAGATCCTTCAGTGATACTTCAATGCCATTGATAGCAAATTCTTCAAACTGGATCTGAAGAATCAGGATGTGGGTGCCCATATGTAATCCATCATCTATTAACGGTGACTGTGGTGAGGGAGCACGGAGCCGTGGTGGGGTGTACAGGATCAGTTACTTGTTCTGTTATTTGCTGGCCCTGTGGCCTTGGGTTACTTAGCTTCTCTGCAACTCCATTCCCCAACTAAAATGTGCAGGGAATAATAGTAACTGTCTTACTGGGGGTGGCGGTAGACCAAAAGAATGCCTCTCCTCAAAAGATATCCATGTCAGAATACTGACTGTCACTGCATTTGGAAAAAGGGTGTTTGCAGATGTAATTGAGTTTGGGATCTCGAGATGAAATCGTCTTGGATTATCCCGGAGGAACTGACTCCAAGGGCAAGTGTCCTTGTAGGAGACACACGGAGGAAGAGGCCATGTGTAGGTTCTTTAGAGGGACAGAACTAATAGGATAGACGTATACATGAAGAGGAGTTTATTAGGAGAATTGATCACACGATCACAAGGTGAAGTCCCACAACAGGCCGTCTGCAAGCTGAGAGCAAGGTAGCCAGTCCAAGTCCCCAGACCTCAAAAGCATGAAAGCCAACAGTGCAAGCTTCAGTCTGTGG
Source organism: Macaca nemestrina (assembly GCF_043159975.1). Classification (NCBI taxonomy): domain Eukaryota; kingdom Metazoa; phylum Chordata; class Mammalia; order Primates; family Cercopithecidae; genus Macaca; species Macaca nemestrina. The sequence goes on along the minus strand of NC_092125.1, from coordinate 229,153,995 downwards.
CTGAAGGCCAGAGAGCCCCTGGCAAACCTCTGGTGTCAGTCTAAGAGCCCAAAAGCGGAAGAACTTGGGAGTCTGATATTCGAGGGCAGGAAGCCCAGGAGAAAGATGGAGGCTGGAAGACTCAGCAAGTCTGCTCTTTCTACCTTCTCCTGCCTGCTGTATTCTAGTCAAGCTGGCAGCTGATTAGATGGTGCCCACCCAGACTGAGGGTGGGTCTGTCTTTCCCAGTCCACTGACTCAAATGTTAATCTCCTTTGGCAACACCCTCACAGACACACCCAGGAACAATACTTTGCATCCTCCAGTCCAATCAAGTTGACACCCAGTATTAACCACCACACCATGTGAAGACAGAGTCATAGACTAGAGTGAGGCAGCCACAAGCCAAGGAGTGCTGGCAGCCACCAGAAGCTGGAGGAGGCCAGGAAGCATTCTCCCCTGGGACCTGCAGAGGGAGCATAGCCCTCTGACACCTTGATTTTGAACTTCTGGCCTCCAGAACTGAAAGAATAAATTTGTGTGTCTAAAGTAGGTGGTAACTTGTGACAGCAGCTGTGGGAAATTAATACAGGAATGATGAGGACTAATTTAAAGTGTGTAACCTGACCAGTGCCATATTGAGAACAGTGGGACAGTTCAATATCTGTGCATAGTGTGCAGAACCTGAAGACACAGCAGGGATGGCTTTTGCCACATTCTGAGTTTTATCTTGTTGTCCTATGTCTGCTGGGTAGAACGGGCTGACCCCACATGAAACATGTGGGGAGATTTTAGCACTAGTCAATTATATACTGCAAAACATTTCCTTTCAGAATTTATTCGGATAAAGTAAAGCAGATGGAAATCACCAATTGCTGCTTCCTTCGGTTTACTAAATTAGTAAGTTGATGAATAAACCAACGTATGTTGAATGCTTACCCTACGCCTGAAACTGTGCTAAGTTAGTCTGTGATCTATTATTAATTCCCTCAACAAGTTTGTTCATTAGTTCAACAGGTGTTTCCTGGCCTTTAGCCATGCGCTGGTTATTATTCTAGGCTTTGGGGACAGGGAATGAAACAGACAAAACGATGCAAAGCTCCCTCACGCCCAGAGGAAGGTAACTTCTAAGTGGGGAGAGAGGTGACAGCAAAGCACATGGGTACAATAATAAAATGCACTAGACGGTGGTCATGAATGTGGAGAGAATCAAAGTGGTAGGGCTCAGGAAAGGCCTCAAGGGGAACATGACCCCGTGCAGGGTGCGGAAGGCAAGGGGTGCCAGGCAGGCAGGGACATCAGGGGAAGAGCACTCTGGATCAAGGCTCCCTGGCAGAAAGGCTGGGGGCAGGAATAGGAATACAGAGGACATAGGCAGGGGTGGAGGAAGATAGCGGGGAGGTCAGAAGAGTGGGGTGGGGTCCTATGGGTCATTGTGAGTCCTTGAGTTTTTATTCTATACTTTTCAGGAATCAAATGTAGGGTTTGGAGAAGTGGAGGCACCCAATCAATCTGCTGTCTGTATTGGAATTAAACTAGGAGGAGGCCGAGGTGGGAGCAGAGCGGGAAGCTGCGCGGGACCAATGTGGGTGGTCCAGAGGGCCCATCTCGGGGTGGCAGGAAGGTGGGGAGGTGTGACTGAGCGTGAATAGATCCCCTTTATCCTAGGAGTGAAAGAAGCAGCCAGTGAGTCAGTTAAGATGAGCCAGGACACATGATGGCGACGGGTTAAGGAAGGTCAGTCCTGGCAGCTGACCATGGATTAGACTGACCCAGAGGACAGTGCCAGCATCCTGAGGAGGGGCAGCTGGGTGGATGCAGGTGAATGCCAATCCCTCTTTTTGGTACCAGCACCTGGGTTTTCCTCGGGGAAATGCTGCTCCCTTAATACACACATCTTGCCAAACTGTCACTCAAGAGGCTCAGTTTCCCTCGGGTGAGGCAGGGATGTGGGGTTCAGCTAAGACCAACAGTCTCTCCCTCCTGAAATTCTCATCTTTGACTGGCATAAGACAAAACAAAACGAAACGACAAAAAAGCCACGAATCACCCCAGGAAGAGGCACTGTGAAAATACTACATGCTCTTCCTCCTGTTCCCTGGGTTTGTTCTTCCTCCTTTTCCCATTTCCTGTATATTCTAAGACTTCCACTTCAATTCCCATATCCCCTGTGATTCCAATGACCTTTCTTTGCAGAACAGCTTTAATCAGTTGGTCAGTTTCTAAGGCTTTCGTCCAAGGAACCCTCATTGATGTGAAACAACAAAGTGAGACTTCCGTCCTCCAATGTGCAGCCAGGAAGTGGCAGAAAGGAGCTTTGCACAAATTTCTTCTCATTTCAAATCCTGTGCTCTTTCTCCCACACCTCAACCATTTTTCTTTAAAATCAATTGCATCCTGAAGCAAAGAGCTTTGAAGAACAGTGCTATCAGAAGCAACCATACCCCATCAGAGCCATCACAGCACCTCCCAGGACCCCTGGGACTTTTGCTTGGACTTGGGCAAGTAAGTAGACAGTTCAGATGGGCCGAGCACCTGCTGGTTCATCCACCAAATATGAATATGGCCCAAGAGTGAGACCCCAAGACCTGAAATTGCACCAATGGCTATAGCTAAACAGGAAAAATCCACTGGACAAATTTTGCAGAGGTTTCTTCGTTGTTGTTGCTGTTTTTCTCAGCAAACCTGAGAAGTCATTTCAGTTTGTCTCAGTTTTCGTAGAACAAAAAGTGCAACATTAAACAATGTGTGTAAGTAGAGTGGAGTGTTTACCCTGCCCGATCTATAGTTTAGGACCAAAATTTTCCTGTGGTGGGTAAATTTACCCAATGGTGGTTTAAATGATGTCCATAATCTAAGCTTAATATATTAATCTAATATATTGAGTGAAGGCACAGCCAAGTTGCCTGCTTTTGATCCCTTACTCATTCATGTTGATATTTACCCAAAGAAATCTCTGACTTACACTTTGCTGCTTCTTATTTCTACTTCCTAACAATACGCTACAGACAGAACACTCCCCCACACAAACTTACACACATGTACACACATGTGCCGTCACACATCAACACGACACAAGCAGTCACATACTCTTCATGAATGGATAGATATGTGTAGTTGTCTGTTCTTGTGCCACTAATAAAGACATACCTGAGACTGGGTTATTTATAAAGGAAAGGGGTTTAATGGACTCACAGTTCCACATGGCTGGGGAGGCCTCACAATCCCGGTGGAAGGCAAAGGAGAAACAAAGGCACATCTAACATGGTGGCAGGTGAGAGAGTGTGTGCATGGGAACTGCCCTTTATAAAACCATCAGATCTCGTGAGACTTACTGCCTATCATGAAAACAGCAGGGGAAAGATCTGCCCCCATGATTCAATTACCTCCCACCAGATCTCTCCCATGACACAAAGGAATTATGGGAGCTACAATTCAAGATGAGATTTGGGTGGAGACACAGCCAAACCGTATCAACATGCACATCATACACACGTACACATGCACAAGCACGGGTGCACAGAAACCACCAGACCCTACACACACTGACTTTTCCAATCATTCACTTACATTTTGGTGGGTTTTATCATCAAAAAGGTCCTGACTATTCCCTTCACTTGACAAAGTTCAAGTTCACTCTTTAAATCGCCAACTTTGAAAGAAAGGAAGCAACACAAAACTTTCCACTTGGCTTTGTTCCTCTCCTAATTTCACTATGCATATTACATTTTTATTGTTGACATTCTTGTTTAGGGGGAAAATCATTGGTCTGGCTCTTTTTTTTTTAGCTATCAGATGTTTTATAGACCTTCTAATGGCACATTTGGTGTGAAATTAATTATCAAAGATTCGCAGAGAGTTTTAAATTAGATTTTCTCTGCTCTTCAAGGCAAACAACTGGTGCTGTTTTTGTCACTAATATAAGATCCTCATTGCTGCCTTTTTTTCTGTACAATGAAGTGATAAAAACAAATCTTCGACTTATTTTAATGTGCTAATTGGGGGTTATTACAGCTCATTTTATTTACATTGAGGTAAAAAAGCATTAATTCATTTTCCTTGCACAAACTACTTAGAAAAGATTGTAACTGCCTCCTATACAAACATGTATTTGTAAAGAGAAATGACATAAAGCTAAAGGCCTAGAAAGAAAATTGTTTGGGCAATGAGCTAAGCCAAACCCTTGGTTTTTTAGGTAGAGACCTGATGCCTGAATACACTTCCCTTTTGGGTTGCTGACTCATACGAATGGTGTTATGTACCCTGCAAGAAATAAATGCTGGTAGGACATAGAAAAGTTCAGAAAGAGAAACTAGTACAAGATTATTCCAGAGCATTTACCTTGCCCTACACAGATTGTTAGGATTTTTCTGTGTTAGGTAAATACGTAACAGTGTAGATATAAGAAGTAGTTGCTTTCCAGTGTTACTGGGCCTCATATCTGTGGCCACAAAAAGATGCAGACATCCAGTGTTTTACACTGCTGTGGTGGGTGTTCTCTGGCCAGCATTCCTGATCCTCTTACACATTGACGTTTGTCAATTTCCCTTCTGGTGCTTCACGTTTCAAAATATTCTTAGGGTTTTAAATGTGCCATAGCTAATTACTGCGCAGAATGACAGGTATAAAGACATATCATTAGAAAATAATCAGATAATGCTTCTGTTTAATAGTTCAAATTAAGCAAATACTTGCATGAAACAATTACAAATGGCTTGGCTTGTGGAATTACATTTTCTAATTTTTAGGCTTATCTTTATCTCTCCTTTAGGATCTTCATGGAGTTAGAATCTTTTTAGAGGCTGGGAGAGTACCAGTAGCTTTGCTGTGTTTTTCTTGCCTGTATATGGGGAGCAAATAGCAGTAACAAGAGAATTCACTCACCCTACAGGTTCCCTTGAGACGATGATGTTGAATGGGAGATGGATACACTTGGAGTGAGAACTGTCTGTTGTTGCTACCACCTGTCGGCCACTGTGCAAGGAATAATATCCCATTTCCTCATGCACTTGGTTTTATGGCTTTTTAAAACCCACTGTTGGCTCCTGCCTCCCCATGTTGAAAGTATTGGTCATGGATGTTGTCAAGGAAAACTTAAAATGGATGGAGGTAAACAGGCAAGGAGGATTTTATTCAATGCTACTGCAATAGGGGTCAAGAGCATTGCAATAGAGGAGAGAGATTGAACTCTACTTGGATACAACAGGGCCTGCTAGGGAGGGATTTATAACCAACGCACAGGGTGAGGGAGTCACTGGATGGAAAATTACTGAGAGGAGCTCGAAGGAGGGGAAGCGGGGGACTCTTGCTAAATTGGCTTAGCAGGATTCTTGCTAGAGCTGGGCTCAGCAGGCCAAAGATTAAGCCTACCAAAGAGGAGCCTGACAAAAGCTTGGTAAATGAGTGATTCTGGCCAGTGTGCAGAGTAACTTATAAGCTTGTGGGGGGAAAGAGAAGGTCATTGGGCCATGCTTTAGAGCTATTCTCAGCTTGGCTCAATGAACCGGAATAGCCTCCTGTGAGGGGCACATGCTGCAGTCACTGGGCCATAAGTTGATTTTCTCTGGGCATTGCTCTTTGCCAGAGCAGACAATATTCTAGCAACAAAACAGGCTTCCTCAGGTCCTCTTCTGTCCTTTCTCCTGAGAAGCGTGGAGTCTCATGAGAATGAGACGCCAAGACCCCACTGTTTCACTCAGCTCCACAAGGAGAGCAACTCTGCGTCACCACCCAGGACGTTCCTTCTCCCCCAGCCCACTGCACCTGCCTTACTGAGGAGGAAAGGCAGCAGAGGGTGTCTGTCACCATCTCGGGCCGGTCATGTCGGTGCTGACAGGGCTGGGATCCAGATGTAACTCAGTTTCCCACTTCCCTAGTGGATGGTCTCTGCCCACTGGCAGTTCCCCATTCATTTTTGAATCTCAGTCTTCCCCATTCCCTCAACTCCCAAATATACATGGAGTATTTTGGACATTTCAAGTGGCTTTAGAAATTGGACTGCAAAAGTCTGTTTTTCTGCCTTTCGTTTTTTGGAGGCTCTGGGTTGCCCTCGCCCAAGCTGTGTCTGTGAGTTCTGTCTCATCTCACCGAGCCTCTTGAAAAGGCCTTGCCATGTGTTCGTCCCCAGGGGCTGGGGAGGGGAGAACGGAGCAGCCTGGAGGAGGAGAGTGCATTTGGGCGAGGAGAAGGGCTGGTCATGAAGGTAGCGAATTATCCCAAAGATGGATGAATGGGTGGGGAGGGGCCAGCTGTGAGGTCCAGCGAGGTCACTGTGTGGGGCCGAGGCAGATGAGAGGCTGGCACTGCCCTCCTGATGTAGAGCTTGCCCCCACCACAGACCCACCCTGATGGCTCCAAACCTGGCATCTCATCTGTGGCACCAGATGCTATTCTTCGTCCTGTTTTTAGTGCTCTGCAGGAACACACGACTGGAAGAACCTAGAAAATGATTTTAGAGATGTGGAGCCTCAGTCTGGGCTGAGCTGAGTCTGCTGTCTCACTCCAGCCAATGGGTCACAGCCATTTGCATCCCTCGCCACCCTACCTGCCCACCTCGATTTCCTATGATTCCCTTGTAGATCCCAACCTCCAGAACCAAGGTTCTTTTCCTGCCCAGACAATACCAGGTTTATAGCACAAATGCCCAAGGAACTGGGCCTGCCCTGAAATACCTTTCTCCAAGTAGCCACCCTCTGCCCACACACTGGTCTGGCTGAGATCGATAAATCTCACTTTGGTTCCTTCTGGCCTCACAAATCCCTTCCTTGGTCTTTCCTGTGGCTCTCAGAGTCTCCTGCACCCCACTCTCCACCCCTACATCCTCTGTTCTCCAACTGATTCAAAGTTGTTTGATGGCAGAGTCAACTCTGACATCGCTTTGTGTCAATTTTCCTGCCGAATACTTAATAGACATTAAAAAATATGTTGCCTGAATCCCATATGCTTGAAAAAAACAATACCCCAATGTGTTAAAAATCCCCGTGTTTCCTGAATGTTATCTTAGGATACTGTGCTGAAGAAGTCTAAATGGACATCCATGATGCAGCTTATGCAGGTTACATAGAACCTGGACAGGGGCTTGGTCCCAAACCCAACAGGAGGCTATGTCAATCGTCTCTGAATCAGTTGCAAATTAGGGAGACCATTTATTAACAGACAGTTCTGGTCTCCCTCTCCTAACTGTTTTTTTTTCTTTGAGACGGTGTTTTGCTCTTGTTGCCCAGGCTGGAGTGCAATGGCATGATCTCAGCTCACCACAACCTCTGCCTCCTGGATTCAAGCAAATCTCCTGCCTCAGCCTCACGAGTAGCTGGGATTACAGGCATGTGACACCTTGCCTGGCTAATTTTGTATTTTTAGTAGAGATGGGATTTCTCCACGTTTGTCAGGCTCTTCTCGAACTCTCAATCTCAGGTGATCCACCCGCCTCAGCCTCCCAAAGTGCTGGGATTAGAGGTGTGAGCCACCACTCCCGGCCTCCCTCTCCTAACTTTTGCTGCTTTGAAAGATGGTAGCACTCAGGGCTGATGCCTACAGACAGCCATGGATTCTAAAGAGGCAAAAACAACTCACTGTCTCACTTCTAAAACCATTATTTCCTCCTCCCCTTCCTTTGCTCAGCCCGGCTTGCATCTCAGCACAAGGCCATTTTTCACGGCCTCGACAAGAGATCTTGTTAGGCACATAATGAGTCAGCAGAGGTTACCTTGAGCAGGGACCACAGACCACTGGTTGTATATCTTCATTTTAAAACTGTAGCCACAGATGCCTGCTGTACCGAGAATGTGAACCTCTCCCTAGGACCCACAAGAAGAAAGATGCTAATGATGCTCCAAGCGTTGACGTTTCTCTGACCCCAGGAGACAGCCTGGAAGGTAGGACCATTTGCCTGAGTTCAGGGAGCCAGGAATGGGGCCGCTTTACTAAGTAGATACAGCTGTGCCTTCTACCAGATGTGGAATTGTCATGTTGTTGTTTTGTTTCGTTTTGTTTTACCTCCTTCATTTCAGGGACCTCAGGCTATAATTAATTCTTGAACATGGCAATAAATCAAAGCTTTGAAAATTGCAGAAAATTCCCCTCCCCACCCCCCACAGACACACGGCTGTGCCGGCTGCTTTAACGCTCTCTTCTCTGGTGTTGTGTCATATCTAACCACCCGAAACTCGGGCAGACGTTCCAGGAATTGGTTCTGAGACTACATCCGTGTTCCACTCTATAGAATTTGGAGTTAAAAAATAAAAATCAAACTGGAAATAGCATCCCTTACCCAGTCTGGGCCATCTCATTTTTTTTTTTTATTGGATGCAGACATCCCTAGACGCTGAGAATCCTCGTCAAGAACGACTCTTCTCCGCCAAAGTCAACCACTTCACTCTCAGCAACGGCTGTCATTTCCATTTTTAAGACGCACACTTTGCCTATAAAAGCGTTCACAACATAATCTCTCCTCCACTGTAGTATCCCGCAAATGGGCCTCTGTAATTGATGAGGAATAAAAATAATATAAAAAAGCAGGAGATGGCAATACAGAAAACCTTCTGTGTGCAAGCCATGGGTGAAAAAATAGAACAGCCCCTGGGCTAATCTGTGCCCTTTCAAATTGCTATTTCTTTTGTTTTCTCGCCTGCGTCCCCTCAATGCTCCCAGATTCAAATCTCTAGCCTCTGCAGTATCAAGCCGAGGAACAAATATACTTAGTTCTCTTAATGAGCTTCTTCCTCTGCATTCATTTTGGAGAAAAAAAAACTCCAGCCGAGAAGCACAGCAAAGGGAAACAGAACATTCCGGGACCGATTGAACCAGAGACAACTATTTGGCAATAAGCTTGAAAGACTCTTGATCTGTTTCCTACTTGCCTTCCAGACTTCCCTTCCCCTAAAAGATCTGGGAGCGCTGAGGACAACAGGTGCAAGTCAGAGGAGGATGACTTTTAAGGGAAGTTGTTTTCATTTCAGACACTGAGGTTTGAATCCCGGCACCCCCATCAAAAAGCTGTGTGATGCAGGCCTCAGTTCTGTGGGCCTCAGTTTCTTCATCTGTAAAATGGACTTCATAAGAGAATCTCTTTCAAAGACATTCTGTGTGTGTGTGAGAGTGTGTGTGTGTGTGTGTGTGTGTGAAAATAACGCATGCAAATCGCTTCGGATCTGTACTTTCACTATTTAAAAACTACTGTAAACCCAGTGTGGGGTTGGAAGCTCTAAGGCATACTACCCTGCTAGACACCCTCCCTTCTAACCCTGATTGTCAAGGTCGCCTGAAATAGCAAAACAAGAGATAGCATGACAGATCTCTTGCACCTGCCAGGTTGGACACCTGGGTGTCTCCCAAGTGTCACTGAAGGAAGGGAAGTGACAGTCACGAGGGCCAGATTTGCCCTTCACATGCGTCTTCTCACCCGATCCTCACGGCTACCTGGGGGCGAGCCGTGGATCCCCAGCTGCAATGGGAGCCTCACGCTTAGGGCCCCACAGCAGGTACATAACAGTCTAAGCAATAGAGGATCCAGGGAACCTGTATTACAGAAATGTGGGTGACTATCAAGAAATATTTTCAGGAAAAGGCAGGGACCTGATGTGATGTAGCTGGAAAAAGTATTTCTCACTCTCTGTTAAGCTGGGCCTGTCGCTGGGAGCCTCAGGGGACTCACTCTTGATATTCTGAAGCAGCTCGAGAAGTTAATGGAGATAAAACTATCTGGAGAGAAGTATGTCCCCTAAATGCATGCAAGGTAACAAAAACCGCTTGAGAGGTTTTCGGTCTGCCGCTGCCTCCGAAAAATGATCCACAATCTTTGCACATTGTGAACATGCACTTCAGGAGTATGCATGGTGCTGGAAGGGCTTTGAACTCAAGCAGTTATGGCCCCATATCCCACCTTTGCTGTGCACCTGCTGTGGGGCACTGAACCTGAGGCTCCCTTCACAGCTGGGGATTCACCTGCTCGCCCCCAGGTAGTCATGAGAATCAGGTAAGAGGATGCACACGAAGCTCATATCTGGCCCCACTGACTATCAATTCCCTTCCTTACTGACACCCGTTGGGAGACTCTCTCATGTGTCCAACATTGCAGGTACGAGAGATCCTTGATGCTACCTCTCCATGACCAACACGACATAATGCAATTAGTTTTCAGCTTGCTATGAATGCATTTCATGATTACGGGACTTCTTCAAACAGTGTACCTGTAATGAGTGAATGTCCCATAAGCATGCATCTCTGCTCAGGTATAAATATTTTCAAGGCAGCTGCATGGAATGGAAGTTTGATGGCGTCGTAGACTGAGATGCTCACTACACATTCATTCACTCCACAGACTTCGTTAAGGACCCAGGATATGCCAAGACTTCTCTCCTGGGTACTGAAGCTGCAGGGGCAGATAAAGCAGGCATCAGTGGTGTTCTGGGGAAGATGCCCCCAAGGGAAGTCAGTTCCTGACCCTACTGCATACCTGCCTTTGCTATTGATGGAATTCAAGACATGCTACCCCCAGATATGCACCTTGGCATTTGAGAAAATGACAGAAACACAAGGTCATTCTCCACTTCCCCTCTGCCCTTCTCCCCTGAAGCAGATCATAAAACCTAGGAAGGATTTTTCTGACCTTCCCCTGATGCAGTTCATAAGATCCTCATGTGAGAGGTATCCTTGCTTCCCTGAAGGAAAAGAACATTCTTATCTCTGGAGACACAGGGACACAAAGAAGAATCTGGACAAACAGGCCTGGCTAAGCACCTCAAGCTCATCATCGTCAATCATATCCTCTTTGCAGTCACACTTCGGACATCTACTTCTTCATGCAAGCTTAAAACACAATGGTATACCCGTTTCTTTTGGTCTTCATTTCCTTATGGGAATTTCTGTGCTCACATAAACCTTTTAAATAAACTTGTACAGTTTGCTTTTGTCTTTTGTTATAGGGGCCTCAGTCATGAATTTTGCAATGAGTGAAGAAAAGATATTTCCCTTCCCCTATACCACTGGACGCACTTGGCAACCGCTTACTCCCTCTACCCTCTCCAATCTAGCTTCCACCCCTCCATGTCCTCCAGGCTATGCCAGTTGAAGCTGCCAATGACCTTCATGACTTCATGATCCAAAGCACAACTCTTAGACGTCCTCATACCTCACCTTTCTGTATTCACCATGTTGAGCCATTGCCTTCTTCTTGAACTGGTGCCCTCCCTCGGCTCTGGGCTGCCACCCCTGCTCTGCACTCCCTTATTCAGATGAAGAATCTCAGGCCTTCTCTCTCTCTCTTCTCCCCTAAGCACCCACATTCACACTCATGGCTTCAGTCAACACAGCACACAGACACCTCTGGAACCTGTATCTCCAGCTCCCATGTCTTCTCTGAGCTCCTAAACCATACAGCTCATGGCCTGCTTGGCTGGATGTTTTCAACACACCACACTGTCAGAAAGTTATAACCCTCCAGTCTTTCAAGGCACAGCCAGTCTTATATATTTGGATAAATGACCCACCATAAGCTGAGTAAATAAGCCAGAAATCTAGGACTCACTCTTGCCATCTCTCCATGGCTTCATCTAGCATGCCCAACACCTCACTAATCTTCCCAATTGTATCTCTGGACATCCATCCTACTCATAGAGCTTTTTCTGGCTTCAGTGCCTCCAACCTGAAAGCCACTGAACTTTGTACCAGTGCCTCTTCCCTAATGTCTTTCACTCACTCACTCTCGTCCCCTCCAAGCTATATTTTTATTATTTTCTTTCTAAAAATACTTTTATAATCATTGCCCAGGTCAAGAAATAAACCTTGGCCTGGGTCTTAGAGAGAGCCTGTGACTGTTCCACGCTTCTTCCCAGTACATCCCCCATCCCTTTTCCTAACAGATCTTCTTTGTCCTGACCTCTTTTTGATAACAATTGTCTTGCTTTTATTTATTGCCTTGCCACCTATGCATGCATCCCTGAACAACAGAGCTGGGGCTGTGCCTGCTATTGATCTTTATATAAAAAGGATTAGGCTGCCTGTGTTCTTGGTGACATACTTCTTTGGCTTATCACATACTTCTGAGATTCATCTGTGGTGACGTGTATAGCTGCAACTTACTTATTTCCATTTCAAATGTCCCACAATTTATGTAATCCATAAATACAGCCATAGACGTTTGGTAGTCTATCTGCAGCTTGCAGCTCTGAAAATTCCCTGTTCATGTCCTCTGTATAAAACATAGACTCTCCTCCCACAGGAAATGGGTATGCCTCAACCCCTCCTATTGCCAGGTCTTTAAGCTTTTACCACTCTGATGTGTACATACTGATATTTCATTGTGGTGTTAATTTGTGTTTTCCTAATTAGTAATGAGGTTGAGTACCTTTATTTATGTGTATTGACCAATTGCATTTCATCTTCCTGATCATGCCTGCATATTATATTCAGCGACTTCGAGGGCACGATGGATTCTGCTGGGTTGCTCATCTCCTCCGTGGTGATTAATAAATGTTCTTCCTGTCATCTGCACACTGGTCTTCTATTGATTATATTTGATCTCTTCCTCCACTACGTGACATGTCTTTCCATTCACTCTGAGGTGTCTTTTGGTAAGCCTTCACAACGTTAATGGAATCAAATGTATTGATACTTCATTTTACAGGTAGTGCTTTTGGCACCTTGTTAAAAAAAAATCCTTTCTTACTCTTTATAATAATTCTTGATTTATAGTATGACAAATTATCCTACCTTGTTCTTCAGTTGCTTTATCTGGTTGATCCTCCCCTGAGGTTGTTGGTTTTTATATGCTGCTCTCTTTCTAAGTCTATGTGAATACATCACTACCTTAATTATTTTAGTATTATGGTGGTAGATTGTTGGAGTCATGGACCCCGGCGAATCACACCAGCGTTCACTTGTGTATTCTCCTCTCACACTGTGATTTATTTTGGCCAATGGAATACCAGCAAATGTAATACAGAGTGTGTCTGCACTTAACCATCTTAAACAATGCTTGGAGGTGGCCACAGTATGAAGAAATCTGACTGGCAAGACCACATGTGGAGAGTGGCGAGGTCATCTCAGCCATGGCAGCTGAATCCAGCTCAGCACCTCCAAATGCAGCAGTGAGGCCAGGCAGGAAAACTCACAGAGTGAAAAAGAGTTGTCATTGTTTGGGGTATTTCATTGCCCTGCAAAAGATGCCTGAAACACAGGCCATAGCTGTTTTTGGGTCTTTGTGCTTCCATCTGGTCCATAGCCTCCTCCCCAGGCCACACCCCTCCATCCAGGTTCCAGCCACTGATGTCCCGGCCATAGTCTCTCGCTGGTGTCTCTGCGCCCACTTGCTCCATCCATTCTGCCATCTTTTAATTTCAAAGTATAGAAAAATATACACAGAAATATAATAAACCTCTTTGTACTCAATATCTTTATAAAATATCATTGGTATTTCAATGCAGATTGTTTAAAATATGAAAGAAATAATACGTATGTTTTTAAAATCCCTTTGAGCCCTTCTGCAACATCACATTCTTCCTTCTTCTTCATAGGAAGAGCACTCCAGAAGTAACAACAGTAACGATTATTAAATTATCTTCATGTATCTTTCTGTCAACGTTTGTATTTATCTACTACATACATACAAACGCATGAGTGCACACAAATGTAATGTTAAGCACAAAACCTTGTTAGTATTGTTATGTGTGAATTTTTGTTTGCATAAGTGTGACAGTTCTAGACACGTAATTCTGTTATGCCTTTTTTCAACTGAACCTCATTTTTTAAACACTATATAGGCTGATTCACAGAAAACAAAATCAATTCTCTAATGGCTGAATAGCATTTTTAGTCGGATTATACCATAATTTATTTATACATTTCTCAGTTGATGAACGCTGGTAATTTCACTGTTTCCCTTGTTCTGATGATGCTGCAGAGGACACCTTCATGCACTTCAGCTGGAATGTAAGAACAAGAGTTTCTAGTCCAGGTTACAAACAGCAGGATTTCTGCATTTTAGTGTTAACCTCAGCCTTACTAACCAACGTCAAATGCCCTCTGGAACGTGATGTATCGAGTCACATACCCACCCGCTGTACATGAGTTCTTGTCTGTCACCTTTGCCAACACTTGATATTTATACACATTTACATAGTTTATTTTATAAAAAGAACTTCCCCTGAGGTTATTTTAGAAAGGGCCTGTGAATATAAAATCTCTAGGTTTTTATATATCTGAAATACATGCATGGGTGTTTTTATTTAGCTTTCAACCTTGAGTCATAACGGAGTCCCGTATAGAATTCTAGGTCAATGTTTATTTCCCCCAGCCCTTTGAGATCCGTCTTCAAGGTCTTAAGACATGTACTGTGTTCTCATTCTCATTGTCCTTCCATCAGAGATGCTTTTCTTTCTAGAAATATTTTCAATGCCTTCTCTCCTTTGGAATGTTCTGCATTTTATTACACGGTTTCTTGATTTAGATTTATTTTTATAGATTGTGCCTTCAGTATTTGGAATTTTGCATTATCTCTCTCTCAGGATTCTTTTTAAAATGTCAGTCTTCATTATTAGTCTTTATTGTCTCTTCAAGTTTCCATCTCTTTATCTCTCTGTACAACATTTAGGCTGATTTCCTTGGTTCTTTCACTTCCTTAATACTCTCTTCAGCTCTATCTAGCTTCTTCTTCAATCTTCTTCAATCCGTTATTAAATCAAATTTTTCCCCCTCATAATTTTCTCTTCTAGAATTTCTCTTTGGTTACTTTAAAATCTACCTATTCACCTTTCATACTTTCTGATCTCCGCCAACAGTCTGCTTTTCCTCCTTCATGTCTTATCTTTTTGTTCCATTATCTGTTGTTGATGTGCTGTAGTTGAGTCAATATTTCTTCACGTTTGAAGCAGGATTCCACACTTCAAATTGTTCCACCATATTTCCTAAAAATTTACAACTCATTCTTCACCCAGCAGCAAAAGTGATTTATTAAAAAAGGAGATCCAGCCAGATTCTTCCTGTGGGAAGTTTTACCAAATGTTTAAAAATGAACGTTATTTTCACCCTATGTCTTTCAGAAAATAGAAGAGAAGGGGACACTTTTCTACTCATTTTATGAAGCTAGGCTTATGTTGTTACTGAAACCCAGAAAAAGACAATAACAATAAATCCAACAACAACTATAACCTAATATTGCTTATGAATATAAGTTTAAAAAAACCTTAACAAACTATTGAACAATAGAATTCAGCAACATAAAAACTAAAATATGATCAAATGGGGCTTATTCCAAGAATGAAAGGATGGTCCAATATTTGAAAATTAACCAATGGAACCTATCCCATTAACAGGTTAAAGAAGAAAAATTGCATGGTTATGTCAATCAATGTAAAAAATGTTTTTGACAAAATCCAATACCCATTCATAATATAAATTCTTAGAAAAATGACATGGGAACTTCCTCGACTTGACAAAAAAGATCTACAAAAAATCTATAATGAACACGAGACTTAGTGGTAAGAAACCGGATACTTTCTTCCTTAGAATGAGAATAAGAAAGGGTGTCTGATCTCTTTTTCAATATAGTAATGAAAGTTCTCACCAGGTAAATAAAACACATAAAGGAAATTGAAGACACAAAGATTGAAAATGAAAAACTATCCCTGTTTGCAGATGGCATAAGTGTCTACATGGAAAATCCCAAATAATCTACAAGATAATTAATAAACAAGTTCAGCAAGGTTGCAAGATATTAGATAAACATACAAACATCAATTGTATTTTTATATATCAGCAATGAATATAGGACACCAAAATTTAAAATGCAATATGATTCATAATCACTTAAAATAAAATATGTAGGTGTAACTCTTACAAAACATGTACAAGATTTGTATGCTGAAAATGACAAAATCCTGAAAAAAGAAATGGAAGCTCTAAATAAATGGAAAGACATACAGTATTCATAGATTTAAAAATTCACATAGTAAATATGTTAATTTTCCCTTAATTGAGACGCAGTTTTAGCACAAATTCTATCAAAATATCAGCAAATATTTTTGTAGATCTAGATGAGATTATTCTAAATGTTATAAAGGACTTAGAATCACTAAAAAACAATTTTGAAAAAGAAGATCTATCCAATTTAGAGACATTATATAGCTATGGTAATCTAGAATGGATGGTCTTGGCAGATGTACAGGCTTATAGATAGTGGAACAGAACAGAGGACCCAAAAATAGATTTACACAAATATTCTCAATTGATTTTTGACTAAGGTGCAAAAGTAAGTCGATGGAAGAAGATAAGACTTTTCAACCAATGGTGCTTGGATTGAATGGTGCCTTCCAAAAAAGATATGTTGAAGTTCTAGCCCCTGGTACCCCAAATGAGATTTTATTTGGAAAGAGGATCCTTACAGAGATAATTAAGTTAAAATAAGGTCATTAGCATGGACCCTAATCCAGTATGACTGGTGTCCTTATAAGAAGGGAAAATCTGGACAGAGACAGGCGTAAACCAAGGAAATATGAAGCAAACACAGGAAGAACTCCATGTAAAAGAAGAGGTTGGAATGATGCATGTACATGACAAGGAATGAGAAGTATTGCCAGCAAACCACCAGAAGATAAGGGAGAAGCATGGAACAGACTCTCTTCTCCAGTCTCAGAAGGAACCAATCCTCCTGACCTTGATCTTGGACTTCTGGCCTTCAGAGCTGTGAGATAATAAATTCCTGTTGTTTAAGGCACCTGGTTTTTGATGCTTTGTATGGCAGCCCTAGCAAACTGATACAGTGCTGGAGTGAGTTAGTGTTCATATTCAATAAAATAAGACTCAACCTAAGGCTCACCCCTTATACAAAAATTCACCAAAAATAGACTATGGAATTAAATGTAAAATATAAAACTAGAAAACTTTTAGAAAAAACAATGGAGAAAATCTTCTGGATCTAAGATAGACAAAGATTTCCTAGACTTGGCACCAAAAGCACAATCTACAAATAGAAACATAAATTTGACTTCATCAAACTTAAAATCTTTTGCCCTGTGAGGGCAAGAGCCTGCTAAGAGGATAAAAATACAAGCTATAGACTGGCAGAAAATATCTGCAAGCCACATATCTGACAAAGGATTATTATCTAGAATGTATAAAAACTTTCCAAACTCAACAATAGGGAAAAAAAAAATCCAATTAGAAAATGAGCTAATGACATAAAGGGACGTTTCACCAAAGAGAATAAACAACTGTCAAACACATGTTCAACGTCATTAACTTCTGGAGGCATGCAAATTAAAATCACAATGAAGTACCACTGCACGTCTATCAGAATGGCTAGAAGGAAAAACAGTGACAATGCCAAGTGCTGGTGAGGATGCTCTCACATTGCTGGTCAGCATTTAAAATGATACACTCACTCTGGAAAATAGTTTGAGATTTTTCTGCAAAACTCATGCTCTCTCTTCTTTCTTTCTTTCTTTCTTTCTTTCTTTCTTTCTTTCTTTCTTTCTTTCTTTCTTTCTTTCTTTCTTTCTTTCTCTCTCTGTCTCTTTTTTTTTTTTTTTTTGAGTTTTGCTCTTGTTGCCCAGGCTGGAGTGCAATGGCACAATCTCAGCTCACTGAAACCTCCACCTCCCAAGTTCAAGCAATTTTCCGGCCTCAGCCTCCCGAGTAGCTGGGATTATAGGCGGCTGCCACAATGCCTGGCTGATTTTTGTACTTTTAGTAGAGACAGGGTTTCACCATGTTGGTCAAGGCTGGTTTTGAACTCCTGACTTCAGGTGATCTGCCCGCCTCAGCCTACCAAAGTGCTGGGATTATAGGCATGAGCCACCGTGCCCGGCTCGTGCATTTTCTTAAAAAAAAAAAAATATTAAAAATATTAAATAAATAAATAAATAAATAAACTTCCATACAATCCACCAATTGCACTTCTGGGCCTTGATCCTAGAGAAATGACCATTGTCACACAAAAACCTATACTCAAATGTTTATTGCAACTTTCTTCCCAATAGCCCCAAACTGGAACCAGCTCAGATGTCCTTCAACAAGTGAGTCGTTAAACAAACTGCGGTGTGTTCATACCATGGAACGCCACTCGGCAAAAGTCTGAGTAGACTCTTGACATACTCCACAACCTGGATGAATCTCCAAAGAATTGTGCTGATGGAGAAAGCCAGTGTGCAAATGTTAGTTACTCTAATTCCATTCATATGACATTCCTGAAATCACAACATTATAGAAATAGAGAACAGAGTCATTCTTGCCAGGGGTTGAGGAGGAGTTGGGGACAGGAAGGAAGTGGGTAGGTTGTGAAGGGAAACAATGAAGGACCCTATGGTGATGGAAATGTTTCATATCTTGATGATATTGATGCCAGTATCATAGTTATAACACGGTGCTGTAATCTTGTGGTATGTTACAGCTGGTGAAACCATGGGATGTCTTTGTCTTAATTATTTTTAAAATTATTATTATTATTATTATTTGTGAGATTCTTGCTCTCTCGCCCAGGTTAGAGTGTGGTGGTGTGATCTCGGCTTGCTGCAACCTCCACCCCGCAGGTTCAAGCTATTCTCCTGCCTCAGCCTCCAGAGTAGCTGGGATTATGGGCGCCCACCGGCATGCCCAGCTAATTTTCTGTATTTTTAGTAGAGATGGGGTTTCATCATGTTGGTCAGGCTGGTCTCGAACTCCTGACCTCAGGTGATCCGCCTGCCTCGGTCTCCCAAAGTGCTAGGAATACAGGCGTGAGCCACCATGCTGGGCTGTATTAATTCTTACATCTACATATGAATCTATAATTGTTTCAAGATAAAGAATCCTTAATTCAAAAACTCAGATCCAATCTTTATTCCCCATTGTGCAGGATTTCTTATGGGTTTCCTACTTCCCCTGGCAAGAAGATCAGTGTTCTTATCACGGCACAGGACCCCCTGTGACCTTGTCCCTATCACCTGCCACTCCTGGAACCCTCTTCTTCCTATGGCTCTCAGGGTTCCTGGCCTATTGGCCTTCCACCCCTTCCACCCTCAAATTTGCCACACCTTCCGGCTTCGTGGCCCACACATCCTCTCCACTTTCTGAAATCTCTCAGTGTGTGACACTAGACTATGTATTCGCAATGAGAGTTCTAGAACTACAAGAGCCCACAAGCAACTGCTGCATACCAGGTCCTTTTCCAGGCAAAGAGAAAGCAGCCGTGAGCAACAAGGCTGAAGTCCCTGCTGCTCCACAACCTACCTGCCAGTTTGTTCACATGTATCTCCCAAGATACACGCTCACCTGGAGCGGAAGCTGCAGGACAACAGGGCTGGGTATGTCGTGCTGATCTGCACATAGTCCGTGTGTTAGTGTGTTTTCATGCTGCTGATAAAGACACACCTGAGAGTGCATAATTTTTAAAGGAAAGAGGTTTAATGGACTCACAGTTCCATATGGCTGGGGAGGCCTCATAATCATGCAGAAGAACAAGGGGCATCTTACACGGTGGCAGGCAAGAGATAATGAGAGCCTAGCAAAAGGAGAAACCCCTTATAAAAACATCAGATCTCATGAGACTTATTCACCACCACGAGAACAGTATGGGGGAAACCTCGCCCATGATTCAATCACCCCGCACTGGGTCCCTCCCACAACATGTGGGAGTTACAGGAACTACAATTCAGGATGAGATTTGGGTGGTGAGGGGACACGGCTAAACCATATCAGTAGGTCTGCGATCAATACTAGTTAAGAGAATCAATACATGAATACATTCAGACTTATGCCTGTGCTTCATCCTTTTTGGGAACCTGCGTGTTTCAGATACCTCTTGGATACCTCTTGGTTCACTCTTCTTCCCGCCACTGTGGTGAGGATCATTGAGTCTTTGACCAGCTTTATGCAGGTACAACCTGACAGCACCTGACTTCAGGCCTGCAGAACACCTTGGACTTCCATCCCTAGGGTTCTCTGAAACCCCCTGGGATGGGGGAGCCCTCTGCAAACCTGTCCTGTGACCTTTTGTCATAAAGGACCTATCATGAGTTAACACCCCATGTGGTATTTGTGACTAATGGAGAAGACGTTGTTGAATACTTCCTCCTCAACTCTGAGCAGGGGGTTCTAAGAGATACCTCATGAGGCTTCTCAGAAGGTTCTATCTGGTTAGGATTGACAGATACAATACAGGTTACCCAGATAAACTTAATTATAAGAAAAATAACAAATGTTCTACGTTATAAACATATCCGAAACGTTGCATGAAATATACTTATACTAAAACTTTCATTTGTTGTTTATCCAAAATTCAAAGTTAACTGGGCATCCTGTATTTTTATCTACTAAATCTAGCAACTAGCTGTTCCCAGTGGTGGTGTGCAGGGCGGGGGGACATCTACAAGGTACCCTTGTCTTGGCTCTCCATACTTCCCTAAATTTCCTCCTTGTTCCATTCTCTATCTCCCCAGAATCACAAATGAATTACTACCACTTACATCTTAGTCTCTGGCCAAGACAGTCTCTTAGGGTTTTCAAAAAAAAAAAAAAAAAGAATACTTTAAAAAAAGTCAGGCAATCTAAAAATTAAGAAAACCCTCTTTAACCCAAAAATACAGCTGTTCCTTAGTGCTGCCATTGATCTGGGTCGCTGCAGTCTGAGTTAGGGCAAGCATCCCACCTCCACTTCCCAACTGAGCTCTATCCATTTCCTTCTGAATCTTTTTATGCCTTTTGAAGTCTGAAGGGATATTTACTAAGAGGACTAGTACTTAAGTATAAGCTTTTAAAATGTCATTTGACCTGGTTAAGTCACCTGTGCCCTACTTTGGCAAAATGTTTTTGAAGTCTTCAGCTCAATGGCAATAAACCTTTCTTTTCAACACTTTGTGAAAAGCCCCGTGGAAGAGGAGAAGGTAGGTAAGGCATCACCCTGCTATTCGGCTAGTTTCAGCTTCAAGAACTTTCCTTATTAGTGATAGAGTGATGTGCAGTTACATAATGTGCCAATTACTCAAAAGGCTTCATTCAGAGAAATAAATTCATCCACAGTCACTCTCCTGGGAGAAAAGCCAGCTCTCAAACATCTGTTTTCAGATAAGAAATTTGCAGTGCTTTTGTCGGGGAGGTGGGAGGGTTGTTAGAGGGATAGTTTTCCCAAAACTATAAGTTAAGACAGGGGTGGAGAAGCAATTAGAGCTTTTAATAAGGAACAGAACGGTTAATCTTTGGTGTCTGTGTGTGTGTGAGCGCACGCGTGCGTGTGTGGGTTGTCATTGTTTTCGTGTTTTGCATTCCTCAAAAAAAGAAAGTTCCCATTAGGCCCAAAGCGAAAGCCATTTCTTCTTTATGTTCATCATTTTGGGTGAGAATATTCTGTTTCAACAGATTGGCAGTGTTGTACCCATCCTGCTGGAGTGTCAGGTGGGACTCACGAAATTAATTCCATTTAATTGAGAGTGAGTTTTGAAAGGTTGTGTGGCTCCCTCCTAGAATGGACCTGCTTCACTTTTGAGTCTAGTCTTCATCCTGAAGACGCCAGAACATCTCCAAGTGGAACTGGGAAACAGGGTGGCAGATGCTGGCTGCATCAGAGTCTCCTCCTTATGGGGGTGATGAGGATGCCCTCCTCTCCTCACCCCTGGTGCCCACCCACATCCCTGGGTTAGACTCTCTGATGGGGGATCACATGACTCTGCATCCAGATAACCCCTTGGGAGGACTTTGTGTCTTTTACAGTTTGCTAATTACCTGGTCAAAGTATAGAGACCCCCCCTGCCTATTTCTTTCCTCTCTTCCTTGAGAGTCACGGTGGCTAGATTGTCTCATTTCCCCCCACACAATGAACCCTGCTCCTCTTGTCTTACTACCTTTGTGTGAAAAGTTGTGAGTGTTTCAGGTGGAAAGTGTTCCACCCTCAATTCCATCCCAGGTCAGGGCATGCTTCCTCGGCACGAATAAAGGAGGTGGTGCCTCTGTTTGGGTGCGTCACTCCACCCTCATCTGCCTACAGCTTTCTTGTGTCACCTACCAAGACTGCTGGCAAAGTTCACTCTGGAGGATTAAGCCCATGGGCATGTTCTTAGCATTGTGTGCGTCGCAAGCTTTTGCATCACCGCAGCTGTTACTTTTTATATCTTCGTTGCCCGAGTCTTTGGGTAACACTGAGAGGCGAGTCACCAGGTGTGCCTCTAAGTAGCAAAATTAGGAATCATTCAATGCTTTGATGGTGCCAATTAGCTTCCCAGTATGAGCGCCAAGATTTTTTCTAATTAAGGCAGGAACAGTTTCTCCGTCTATAATAATCTCATTTAAAGTGTGTCCAAAACACTTAACATGCTTTGTTTAGGAACATCATTCCTATGCATTTTTTTAACTGTGTAAAAATAGATCTCTGAGATGCTGAGTCTCCAGCTGGTTGTTCACCAGACACGTACACAGACGGGTGCAGGACTGTGTTTTGCAAGACAAATGGGACTGTTTAAATTGAGTTTTAAGGTAGAGGACATGACTTCCAGGATTCTTGCACATCTGCACACTAAAGACCTCCTCATATCTTTGAAAAATGACTCATGCCCTAAACCTAAAGGAAACAAAGATGTCCTCTTGACAAGCAAAGTAGGTCTCTTCGCCTCCAGGTCCCTAACTCCCATCTACCATGGAAGCGTAGACTCAAGTTTGACAAAATGCAATACTAAACCAAAGGATTTGTGAATGCCCAGAAAAATGGAGAAGCAGCAACGAAGGCTATTCTTGAATCTTATTTTAAGCAGAGATCAGTGGAAATACATCTCACTGGACTATAAGCAGTAAGAGAGAGGGAACTGGGTGGGTTATAGTCACAGGTTTATCTTCAGCACCTAGGACAGCGCCTGGACCATGATGGATACTGGATCAATAGATGTTAAACAAGACCTTTTAAACAAAATTTTGACCCCAACCCACCATCCCCGGCCCCCCAGCAAAAAACAAATGGCTTTCTATTGCACCCAACGAGACTCCCTGCACAAAGTGTTCTGCCCATGTTTCTGACTACTCTCCGTGTTAAAGTTGGCAGAGCTAGAGCCCTTTAGAAGACATATCAACTGTCTTGCAAACAACAATCATTTTTCAATTTCTATAAATGCAATCAAATCTCAAGGGTCTAGTTTTATTATCCATTAATTCCACAGCTGCATGAATACACTTTATAGAGGTTACCAAATCCAGCAAAGTCATCTTCCTTCTAGAAAAAGACAGCATCTTCTCATCCTGCATTCAGTTACATGGTGCGTTTGCTGCCATCATCCCATTATCTTGCCACACTACCCTGTTCCTGGCTGATTCATTGATTTAAACAACAGATCTTTTGAATCTATTATACAGGCTGGAGTGCAGTGGTGCAATCAGCTTACTGCAGGCTCTAACTCCTGGGTTCAAATGATCCTCCCACTTAAGCCTTCTTTGGTCAAGTAGTAAAATGGGCTAGTTTGACTGGAGTTCTCTCTTCATTTCCTTGCCTATTGGCTGATGGAGACAGGGTGCTCATGAGTGATCGGGGGAAGAAAAGCAAAGAACCTGGTGTTGCCTCTCTGGGGTGAGTTCTTTGGGAATTGAAACTATCTGGAAAGCCATTCTTTGGAAGATGATGCCAGTGCCCATGGAGGGACCAAGTCTTACTTTGCTTTGCACCTCGGAGTCAAGAACTGTGTTTGGTCTATAGCAGGTGCTTACCAAGTGCTGGTTGAATGAATGAAGAGGCTCTGCCAATGGTATGCAGTTAGAAAGAGCATTGCCTCTTCTCCTGTTGTTTATAAATATTACATCAATGAGAAAAGATGCAGCCCCAGGGAACAACAAAATGAGTTGGCATGGTAATAGAGCGGCCGTTTTGGAAATCCAGTAGAGAAGCCAGAAGCCACTTGCTTGGGCAGTCAACATTGATGCCTGAAAGCTTCTGCCCTTTACAACTTGGGAGGCAAATATGAAAAACTCTGAGATTACAATAAAAATCTCATTGCAAATCACCACAGAGAACACTGACTGGAGGCAAAGGTTTGACTTCCAGCTTCAGATGTGAGAGGCAAGATGGTGAATAGAAAAGGGAGGAAGGGTGCCCTTTGATCTGAAGCGGAGTGGAGCCCAGCAGGATCTCTTATTCATAAGGAAACATTATCTCCCGATCCATATGTTCCATTTTCTATTTAGAGCAAATCTGCTGCAGCATGCAATGTGCAGCTCTAAGGGAGAGGTTGGCTTTCAGGCATCCGGCCAGTAGGCCCTCACCTCCCAGTTTATGGTATTCAACTGGAGCCGATCCAAAGTGGCACAGGAAGGGCTCATGGGGTTCTCTGACCAATCCTCTGAGGTTGCAGGCTGAGCCACCAACAGGTCTCCTTCTCACAGAACCTGGCCTGATGAAACTGCCTGGCCCAAGTGTCCCTTGCAAAGAAAGTTCCCAGTCACTGCTCTTTTTTTTTTTTTTTATTTGAGATGAAGTCTTGCTCTGTTGCCCAGACTGGAATGCAATGGTGCAATTATAGCTCACTGCAGCCTTGAACTCCTGGGCTCAAGTGATCCTCTCACCTCAGCCTCCAGAGTAGCTGGGGCTACAGGTGCATGCCACTATGCCCAGCTACATTATTTTTATGTTTTGTAGACATAGGACCTCACTATGTTGTCTAGGCTGGTCTTGAACTCCTGGCCTCAAGTGATCATTCTGCCTCAGACTCCCAAACTGCTGGGATTACAGGCATGAGCCACCATGTGCAGACCCAGTCTCTGCTCTTAAATCTGCTCCTTGGCTCCTTCTTTTCTCCCTTAAATTTGTTTTCTATTGCAGCATAATAAATTACTACAACACAGTAGCTTTTGACAATGCCTTTACTTTTATTGCAGTTTTTCTGAGTTGGGAGTTTGGAGGCTGAAACCAAGAGGTCAGCTGGGACTGTGGTCTCATCTGAGGCTTGACTGGGGAAGGATTCACTGCCAAGCTCTCATGGTGTTGGCAGCATGTGGCTCCCTGAAGGCTGTCTGAGGGATGGCCCCCATTTCTGCTGGCTGTCAGCTCCTCACCCTGTAGCCCTCTCCAAATGAGAGCTCAAACAAGGCAGCTTGCTTCTTCAAAACCACCAAGGGATAGTCTTATTAAGACACTGCAGACTCACAATGTGACAACTGTAAAAGCACAAGGTAATATAATCATGTGCATTCCATCATCTTTTCCATATTCTGTTAGTTAAAGGCAGGTCACAGCTTCCACCCACCCTAAGGGGGTAGTGAATTCTACCAGGCCACACACATCAGAAGATGGGATCACAGGGGCTACCTCATAGGCTGCCTGCACTTCTCTTGACCTTCCACACTTGGACTTTAAATTCTCCCACAACTCCCAAATGTAAACACCAGCTTAGGCCAAACTCCAAAATCCCAGATTCACATGTACAATGCCTAGCGGGTCTCTCCATAAGAAGATCTACAAGTGAGACTGAATTCCCATGTTCATAACTCAGTCCTGATTATCTGCCTCTGCCGAGGTCCTCCCCATCTCATCTGATGGCAGCGCCATCAGTACTAGTCTGTTTTCATGCTGCTGATAAAGACATACCCTAGACTGAGTAATTTATAAAGAAAAAGAGATTTAATGGACTTGCAGTTCCATGTGGCTGGAGAGGCCTCACAATCATGGTGGAAGGCAAAAGACATGTCTTACATGGCAGCAGGCAAGAGATAATGAGAGCCAAGCAAAAGGGGAAACCTGTTATAAAACCATCAGATCTCGTGAGACTTCTTCATTACCACGAGAATAGTATGGGGGAAACGGCCCTCGAGATTCAATTGTCTCCCACCAGGTCCCTCCCACAACACATGGAATTTATGGGAGCTACAATTCAAGATGAGATTTGGGTGGAGACACAGCCAAATCGTATCATCATCTTCCTGGATTTTTCAGTGAAAACCATCCTTGACTCCTCTCTCTTACACCCCACAGTCAATCCATCAGTAAACCCTGCTGACTCCACTGTGCAATTATGTTCAGACCCCAAACACATCTCACTGTTGGCTTCATTGCTCCATGCAGGCCAAGCCAGCACTGCCATGCTTCTTCTGGGCCAAGAGCCTCCTAATCTGATTAAGCCTCTATGCTTGTCTTCCTGGAGTCTCTTCTCAGCAATTTAGACAGAGTGACTGATTCTTTTTAAGGATTACCTTTAACTCAAAGCACTCCCGTGGTTCCTATTTCAATTGGAGTTCAGTTCAAAGCCCTCACTTTGGTCCATATATCCCTGTATGAAGGGGCTCTGGTCACATTTTTATCCCAATAATTACAATTCTTCCACGGTTCACACTTCTCAAACCTCACTCATCTTCTTCCCACTCCTCAGACACACAAAATCATTGTAGGCCTCAGGGACTTTGCATTGGCTGCTCCCGCTGAGTGTAATACAAGCCTCACAGACATCCCAGGACGAACTTCATCTCTTGCCCAGGTCTCTGCTCACACCTCCAATTCTCAGCAGAGATTTCTCTGACCTCGTTCTACACAACAGTCCCCTGTGCTCCAGTCTGGAACCTTGCAGCTCTCCTATGTTTCTCCATAGAACTGACAGGACATATGTTTACGTGTTTGTTTCTGTCTGCCTCCCCCATAAGCATGTAAACCTCCTGAGGTGGCTACTTTGTTATTGACCACTGGATTTCAAGGGCATAGTGCCTTGCCTGGTCAATAAAAGTTGACTGAAGGAATGAACAGAATAAATGAACAGGTCCTGAGGCCACTTTAACTTTGTTACTGTGCCTTAGAGCACAGGAAACATCCTTTAAGATGTGCCTTGGTAAGAGGCGTCTGTAACTCAATTATTTCTGTCTTCACTGAACCCCAGGTTAAACCTTCCCAGATTGGGAGTTCAAACTGTCTCTTTAAATAAACAGACTTTCTTCCCCAGCTCCTGTTTTTCTCTCAACTTGTTTTGGAAGTTCTGAGCACATACCACATCAGACCATTATGCTGGTATGACTAATGTTTTACCCTGGCAAATGCGTAGTTTGCAGGAAGTGATTCTGCCCGTTAGATCTCTAAGTAAAACAACAAAGTGACAATGGGGATGTCTACGGCAATGGGAACGGGGATGAGGAAGACAGTGCCGCTGAATGGAACCTTTCTGTAGATGCAAATTCCTGCTCCGTGGCCTGCCAGCTATCTGCCATCGGCCATGCTACAGGCCCTCTCCAAAATCATTGCCTTCGTATACAAAATAGGATAATCACACCACCCATGTCAGACTATTAGGAGGATGCACAATTTGATGAGCTCTAGAAGGTCTAGCACAGTGCCCGACACATAGCAGAACTCAACAAAGAGCTAAAATTATTGTTCACGGGGGGACAAAAGGAAGGTTCGGTGTCATAACACAGCACAAATGGAGGAATTAATCCTCATTTTTTTCCCTTAAAGAACATTTCTACTCTTAAAATTAATTTGGATCACCAGCGGAACTAGTTAGTTGTGGTCTACCCCAGTGGTCCCCCACCTTTTTGGCACCAGGGACTGGTTTCAGGGAAGACAATTTTTCCACGGACCAGGGGAGGGGGGTGGTTTCAGGATGATTCAAGCACGTTACATTTATTGTACACTTTATTTCTATTATTATTACATTGTAATATATAATGAAATAATTATACAGCTCACCCTAATGTAGAATCTGTCGGAGCCCTGAGCTTGTTTTCCTGCAACTATACAGTCCCACTAGGGGGTGATGGGAGACAGTGACAGATCATCAGGCATTAGATTCTCATAAGAAGCATGCAACCTAGATCCCTCGTGTGTGTGGTTCACAACAGGGCTCAGACTCACACTCCTATAGAATCTAATGCTGCCATGGATCTGACAGGTGGTGGAGCTCAGGTGGTGATGTGGGTGATGGGGAGTGGCTGTCAATACAGAGGAAGCTTCACTCGCTCACACTTAAGGTGCCACCTACCTCCTACCATGTGGCCTGGTTCTTAACAGGCCATGGACCAGCTCGTGGCCTCGGGGATGGGACTCCTAATCTAGAATGTTTTCCTGACCAAGTGAGAGCATGCTTCACCAGGGTATACTCAAGCTGACCCTTGCATTCCTTCTAAAGATTTACTTTGCTTTTAATAGTGAGATTGGATTTAAGAACAAAAACAGGGAATGGAGGAATTTTTGTCAACAAATCCTTTCTGCTTCAGAGAATTTAGCAGAGCAGTTCCTAAATCCTGACGACTTTCAAAAACTTAATTTGGGAGGCAAGCTTTCTGGCAAGGTCATTGTTGTCTCACTTGTAGAAACAGTTGGTTGGACTAAGAAAAGCCAGCTGCAACCCCACCTCCTTCCACCACCTCCTTCCCCTCCCCAACTTAACACCAGTGACAACCATTGTCCTAATTTATTAAAATATCACTTCCCGTCAGAAACATTTTCCAAAAATTCAGGGTTTTGTCATCATCAACTAAATCTTATAAAACAATATTTTATTTTATTTTTTTATTTTTTATTTATTTATTTTTAACTTTTTTTTTTGAGACGGAGTCTCACGCTGTTGCCCAGGCTGGAGTGCAGTGGCGCGATCTCGGCTCACTGCAAGCTCCGCAAAACAATATTTTAATAACAGTGATTTCTATAACAGTAGCAGGAAGAGATTAAACTTGGATCAAAATAGACTGAGGATTCAGAATTTTGGGGATGGGATTTGGTGGGATGTTGCTCCTATGGAGCCTGGATTGTCTAAGGGTTGTCAGGAATACAGGCAGTCGGTCACTGCTCATTCATAACCCAGGGGGATGCTCAGTTGTGCCCATTCACTACATTTTTCTTAATTTTCTTAAACCTGGCCTAAGTCCACCTTAAATTAATGTTAAACAGCTTTATTAAAGCAAATTGACTTCAATTTCAGGGCTCTCCAGGAGCTGGCATGCATTAGTAGGCTCCAGTGGTTTCCAATCGGTTCCAAAAGTACTTGGTGTTGTTTCACACGCTGGGGAACATCGAGGTTGGGAATATTAATACCCACCATGATTAAGCTACTGTTTCCTTTGTCAGGGGTTTAATTGCTCACAGTAGGACTGCTGCTGACAGGTGTATTTCAAATCCTATCCCTTCCCTTACTGAGCTTTGCAGCCAGCTCATTTCAAGATGTAAAAATGATATCATCAACTCAGGACTTCTGTTCTGCTTGGGAAGAAAGGAGTAGCAGTTGCAACACGACACCCCAAAATCCCCCCGATGTTCACACAACTGCACGCCCTCGCTTCTCTCTGTGTGAGCTGACATAGAAAAAGGTCTATTCCTTATTGAGCAATTAAATTACATCCAGGATGGTGAGATCACAGTGGGCCAGTGAGCAGGACCTTAGCATCTCACTCTGAACCGGGCACAGATCATCAATGCTCTGCCGAAGAGCCTCCGAGGGCTTAATCAGAGTCACTTTCCCATTCAGATCAGACAGTCCTCCTGGATGACCAAGGTGCCAGGAGGGATTCCATCAGTCTAGCTAGAAGATTTTAGTTAAAAAAGGCTGTGTGTGTGTGTGTATGTGTGTGTGTGTCTGTCTGTCTGTCTGTCTGTCTGTCTAGGTAGATGGATGGAGAGATGGGCGGATGGATGAATGGGTGAATGGATGGATAGATGGATAGATGAATGAATGGATGGATGGATAAACTGAGTGTGTGTGTGTGTGTGTGTGTGTGTGTGTGTGTCTGTCTAGGTAGTTGGATGGATAAATGCAAAGAATGTGAGTATGTGTGTCTGTCTATATAGGTAGATGGGTGGACGAACAGATGTATGTATGGATGGATATGTGAGTGTGTATTTCTGCCTACCTGTTTATGTAGATGGATGCATCGATGTATGGATAGATGAACGGGTGGGTGGATGGATGAATGGATGAAATGGCATGTGAGTGTGTGTGTCTGTGTAAGTGGATGGATGGATGCCCGGATGGATATGTTTGTGTGTGTGTGTGTGTGTGTGAGTCTGTCTAAGTGGATGGATAGATGCCAAGATGGATATGTTAGCATATGTGTGCGTGTGTGTCTGTCTTTCTAAGTCAATGGATGGATATGTGAGTGTGTGTGTATGTGTGTATCTGGATGAATGGATATACAGATGGGTGTATATGAATATGTGTGTGGGTCTACATGACTGGATGGATGGATGGATGAATGGACATGTGCACATGTATGTGTGTTTGTGGAGGTGTGTATGTTTGACAGATGAATGAATATATGAGCATGTGTATGTGTGTGTGTGTAGATGGATGGACAGTCAAATACACACATATGTGTGTATATACACACAAGCCTTTGACTTTTTTAAAGATCCACCATATGCTGGACCCACCAACAATGCTTACACAGCTGCCCTTCCTTTTATTGGAGTTGACCTTCTCTTCTCCTCCAAGTCCTCGGAGGAGAGAGGGAGCAGCTTCTGCTTTTTTGCTTGGTAAGTTGGTGCAGGCTTCCTCTGGGACTCCTGGGAAGGCAGCGCTGCTCACTGATGGTTGTCATGGAGCTGGGGAAACTGCCTGAGTGCAGCATCACCCAAGTAAGCTTCTGAAGATGCCCCTTGCTGATGTACAGCCCCTCAGTACCAAACTTTTAAACAATGTATTTCCAGGAGCCCACACATTGCCTGCTGAGATCAACACAAGCCGAGCTTCCTTTCTCAGTTGAGAAGCGGCTGTGAGTCTCTGGTCCCACCCACGTTTTCCTAGCTAGCTGGTTCTTACAGTATTTGTGCTAGGAGCCTCTTGGAAGAACCAGGAACGGTTCAGAGGGGCACCTCCACCCCGAGTGACCCAGGTCTCTGCCACATTCTGTGTCCTTGGCTACAATGCTCTGCTCTTTGTGTCCAACGAACCAGTCACTGTTTGGATGATTGCTGGGCTCCAGCCACTCCTGGCTTCCCATCCCAACTCGCCTCAGCCTGGGGAATGGCACCTCGAGAGCTCACACCCTCCCTGGTTGCACCTGTGAGGGAGGTGAGCAGGCCAAGCTGGCCGTGCTGTGGTTGCTGGAACTGCCCTCTGGCCAGTCCCTGGAGCACTGTGTTTCCTTGATCTCCCAAAGGGTACCTCCTGCTGAACTTCCTTCCTGGCTCTTCTTTAATAAGTGCTTAGAGAATAGGGTCTTGGTCAATTCGGGGAAAGGCTCCATCGGGAACTCACCACAGTTAAAGGGTCCACTGCGTGTGTCCTAGGTGAGTATTCCGAGAGCCAGAGACAGGGTACATATGGTGCGGAAATGGCTTCTGCCCCCAAAGTACCTACGTTTAGACAGAGGAGCTGCAACGCCTGTGGAGCCTCTAATGGTTGCAGACAGTAAATGTTGCCTGAGGCTGTGATTCTGGAAGGTGCATTTTAAGTGCTTCATTTTAGTACAGTGATCAGAAGGGTTACAAAGAAGGTGAGTGTCTTCGTTTAGCAAAAGCTGTACCAAGGAGGTGAGCCACTGGAGTAGAAGCAGGGGTGAGGGAAAGGCATTCCAGAGCCGGCGGGCAAGGCTGTCCCCAGGGCATCTTTGAGGAGCACCACGGAGACTGTCCTTGTCTGTGCTCAGGAAAAGCATAAGAGAAGGAGCAGACGGCAAGAGGGGGCTGTAGAGTGGATGGGAACTGAGGGAGGGAAACTGTCTTTACCATCGGGTCGTTTCAGGCCTTTGCAAACCAGCACAGCAGCATTGAAGACAGGATTGGTTCTCCTCATTCCTGGGTGAGACCAGATTTCACTCTAACCACCCTAACAAATTTCAATCATCCACTCAGCAAGGTGTGGAAGACCCTAGTGCCTCTCTGAATTGCTCTTTCATCACAGGAAACTGCCTCCCAAAAAGCCCAGGGGCTGCACCCACACCATGTCCACAAATCCCTTTTCCTTCTCTAAGGACACAGCAGGGGAAAGAGTTCAGCAAAATAAAATTCAGTGAAACAAAATGAGCCCTGAGTGGATCTTCCCACTCCTCCCACCACCCCTGCCAGCCCCACTCCTGTTGGCTGTCACTGTCCTTCCCCCAGGAACACAGCCCCTCCCGCCAGCCCTCTCCCCCAGGCCCCACTCCCTGTGTGTTGACACCATCACTTGGTTTTCTGCTCCCATGGGTGACTCTTTTGAAGGAAACCAACAAGCAGGTATTTCCCTTCTCATGTTCACAGCTTCCGATTCCACATGCGCCACCTCCACAGGCTCCCCCAGACCCTCGACTGTGAACTCCAGCAATCGGACCTCTCTGCCCTCCGTTCACCGGCACTGTTTAAACGTGGTTCCTGAGCCCTTGCTGCCATTTCACAACTGGAAACTTCCCCTCTCCCACACCCTCCATCAATTCCATTCACTGTCAACAACCCAGAAGCTTCCATGGGGAAACATGGTCTGAATACCCAGAGTACTGCAGTTATCTTGCTCCATGCCCTGAGGAGGGATGATTGATGGAAGCCAAGGGCTGTTTCTTCCAAAGTGCTCTGCACACAAACATAAGAAAAACCCAACTGACTACAGATACCAGTCCAATTCTTCCATGTTGAGGCACACCCATAGAGCCATCCACAGTGCTTTTCTTTAAAAACTTGCAGTCCCCTGGAGCTAAGACTGAGCTGAGTGACTGGAATCACTCTGAGGCTGAGAAGGGCTAAGAAGGAGGCAGTGAGCTTTGGGCAGGCTCCTTGCATGGCCTTGCAGAAAGCAAGAGGACCTAGAAGGTGGGGAGGGAAAGTGGAGGCCAGAGGACAAGGCCCTGGGAAGGGGCATGTGTGAGAGATTTTCAGGGAAGAGCTAGGAATGCAGCAGGTTGGGCTTGCACATGGATGGGGACTATTAGATTTAGGGATGCTACCCAAATGCCAGGGGGAGGAATCTGTTTCAACCCAGTGGCCAGTGGGCAGTTGGTGAAGATTTTGTGCCTTTATAACTTAATTTCTGTAAAAAGTATTGCTCAGAATCACTACTTATGCTGTATTTTCAAAGATTTACCACACTTATGACTATAATGATGTTACTTCTTGAGCCATTTTTCTTCCTTGGAGAAACACATACTCGATTTCATAATGAAAATCAATGAGAAAGTACAAATTTGTGCAAATAAATTCAATGTACAGCTCAATATGCCTGGATGTTACCTCCACCGTATGAGATACGTCCTCACTGATTCACTGAACATTGACCCTGGGGAAGGGGGCTCCTCCAGGCCTATCCTGGTGTCTTCCATTCCAACTCCAGCCTCTTGTCCCCAGCGAGCTTCCCCCAGCAGCCAGGACAGACAATTACCTTTTCAAAACTTAAATGCTGTTAACAGCTCCCTTGTAACTTACCAACCCTCTCCTTGCCATTTTAGACTTCACTATTCCAGTGATAAATAATCTGAATTTTTCAAATGGATTCTCAGAGGCTCCATTTTAATCTATATGCTTGTGCTTCAAATCAATAACCAATAACCAATTTAAGCTCATTTAAGCCCTATTAGCTGCCACATAATGTTGGTGTTCAGCTCGGCATCATAGCTAACAATTTATGTTAAAGGGTGCTCAGCTTATTTTTTTCGAAGTTCTACAGCTGTCTGCTGTGTGACTGGAGAGCTGATGACTTTGAGCTATAGCAGCGTTCTCTCCAAGTTCATTTCGATACTGAAAACCAAAATGAACTATTAAAACTCATTACCATTTTTATCTCTAATGGCACAGATTCCATTTTCTTTCATTTTATTCATATCTGAAAAGCAAATTGTATTTGCGTAAGGAAGGGGGGATCTCTTGGATTTTTTTTTCATTCTTTTTCTAAAAAATTAAGAAAAAATATACATAATGGTTTCTAGGAGGGGAAAAAGTGCCATCCAAATACATCTGTTAAGAAAACAAAATTCCAAAAGCTTGATCTTAGGGACTAAACCCTTCCCTCCTCCCACCCCACCCTCAGCCCCAGCCAACACTCATATGCTGAAGTCCTGACCCCAGGGACCTCAGACTGTGGCTGCATTTGGAGACAGGGTCTTTAGAGACGTAATCAAGTTTAAACGAGGTTATTAGTGTGGACCCAATTGGTGTACTTCTAAGAAAAGGAGACTAGGGCACAGACACACACAGAGGCAAGACCACTTAAGGACACACAGTGAGAAGAAGGCCATGTCCAAGCTCAAAAGAGAGGCAAGGAACTGATTCTCCCTCACAGCCCTCAGAAGGAACCAGCTCTGCCATCATTTTGATCTGGGATTTCTGGCCTTCAGAACCATGAGACTATGAATTGCTCCGGTACTTTGTTAAAGGAACCCTAGCAAAGTAAGGCATTTGCAACAAGAGGGAGATGACTGAAGTACTGAAGATTTGTTCATGGTTATGATAACAGTAGATATCATTTAATCATTATTTCCTGTTGCCAGAAAATGTTCTAAATGTGTTCAAATATTATCTAATTTAATCCTCAAAAAATTTCCATGAGATGTTACTGTTATCCCCAGTTTTGCAGATCAGGAAACTCATGGACAGGATGCTGAGTCATTGGTTCAAGGTCGTCCCATGAATGGAGACAAACCAGGCCATCTACTCCAGAGTTGGTGCTCTGAACCACAAAGCCATGGTACATCACTCTGGAACCTTGGATTTTGCTGAGTGTGAAGTAAAATTGTGTAAGCAATAAGCCTGGCTTCATTAAGCCACCTTTACCTGGAATACTCTTCTTTGGCTAACACCCTCCTTCCATAAATTTCACCCAAGAATAGCAAAGATGAGCTAACAAGAGGAGAAACGCCCACTGTGTGTTGGCTATCTGCCTATCCACTGCCCCCAGAATGGGCCAGCCACTGTTTCCAGAGATGTTACTCAGGCTCCCAGGCCCAGGTAGTAGAGTTCAGAACTCACACAAAGCCCAGGGGATCTGGAAAAGGAAGGGCCTCCAGGATCCAGGGACTCGCATCAAGAAACGAAGCAGGCAGTGGTCCAGGGTTCAAGGCCAGGATATCCCAGCCATCTGAGACAGACAGAAGCCTAGAAGGCTTGAGTTCAGGGCCAGGATTCTTCATCCCCAGCCTCCACGGAACTTAATGCTGAGCGTGGATGAAGAGAGGGGAGCCACGGGCCCCTGAGAAACCTTGGCTCTGGGCTGGCATCACAGGAGGAAAGGGAAGCCAGCCTGGTCCTGGGTGGCATGAGTCACTTGAGGAACCCCACATTCCTCCTGCCACCCTACTGGGCCAAAAGGAGCTGCCTCTGCCTCCCCTTCTGCCATTTGCAGAGCCAAGGTGACTGTTCCACCAGCTCTCGAACACCAGGCTTCTAAGGGCTTCCAGTTAATTTGTCAGCACATCCCGAGCACTTGCTCTGTGCCTGTCCTGTTCTCTGTGCTCCAACCCACTCCCTCTAAAGTCTGTTTACACCCTTGCAAGGTGAGCACTGCATTATGGCTCCTGTTTTAGAAATGAGGAAACTGAGGCCCAGAGAGTAAAATAATGTGCCCAGGGACACACAGCCAGTATTAAGACAAAGTACAAATCTTGTTTTGACCCAAACTGAAAATTACAAATCACGTTTCTGATTACAACTCCTGGGGCTAGTCCAGGAGGGGGAGGCACGCTATCTTGTCCTGGGTGAGAGGTGTGGTTTCCTCTCCTGGTAAGATGCAATGTTTGAGATTTAATTCCCACACGGGGCCAGAGCCAAAGGGATGAAAACTGAGTTGAAAAGCATTTCTGATCAAAAGGACATTTTGAACCTCTATTTCATAACATCAGATAAGAGATTTTCAAGGACAAATAAAATGTTACAGGTATTTCCTCAGATATGATTAAGAAAAAGACAGATTCCAGCACTCAGATTTTCTGGGGTTGGCACAGGCTGGAGACCAGGAAAACAAGACACTGTATCTTAGCTCAAGTAATACACCCACAGGGACACTGTTTCCCCATGCGGAAGACAGACCACTGAATTGTCACACTGTGCTCAAACGAGAATGTTTGATACGGTTTGGGTCTGTGTCCCCGCCAAATCGCATGTAGAATTGTAATCCCCAGTGTTGGAGGTAAATCCTGGTGGGAGGTGATTGGATCATGGGGGTGGATTTCTCATGAATGGTTTCTCACCATCCGCCCTTGGTACTGTCGTTGCAATAGTGAGTGTGTTCTCGTGAGATCTGTTCATTTGAAAGTGTGTGACACCTCCCCCCTCTCTCTCTCTCTGGCTACTGCTTTGGCCACTAAAACATACCTGCTTCCCTTTCTGCCATGATTGTAATTTTCCTGAGGCTTCCCCAGAAGCCAAGCAGATGCCAGCATCATGCTTCCTGTACAGCCTGCAGAACTATGATCCAGTTGATGCTCTTTTCTTTGTAAATTACTCAATCTTGGGTATTTCTTTATAGCAATGCAAGAACAGCCTCCTTCAATGCTCTTAATAAAATTAAGAGAAAGCTGCAGCTACTAAGCACTTAGCATGTGTCGGATACACCAACACAAACAACATTTCTGTGGTACGGATTCATTTGTTCCATTTTACAGAGGAGGCAACTGACAAGTAGAAATTGGAGCTTTTGCCCCTAAATGTGTGGCTGGGGAGAAGCAGAGCTAGGATGTGAATGTGTGTCTCTCCCTACAGAATCTACAGACGTTTGGGCTCTTCTGTCTCCTTCAACAACTGTAAGAAGAGTGCAGAGCCGAAATAAGAGGAAACCACGGAAATACAGAGGCACTATGTTCTCTACAGAGGTGGAAAGTCTTCATTCCACTTCCTTCTGCCACAGTAACAGGTGTTCACATAGAGTTCAGCTCTCCAGGTTCCCTTGTGGCCAAAAAGGGCCAAGTGCACATGACATGGGCTCAGATTCAAAGCATGTTTTCAAGGAAGCACTGCTCACCGGTCTTTTCTTTCTTTCTTCCAATTGAAATGGAAGCATCTAAAATGGTGGCTTGAGCAGCCCTGAAGGACCACAGCATCTGAGTGACAACCGGAGAGATGCCCAGCAACAGAAGGGAGGTTGGATTCCCCACTTTTCACCCAGCACTGAGTGGGAGAGGAAAAAATGAATTGTTATTTAGGCCAGTATTGTTCAGGCATCTCTTGTTTCCAGAAGTCAGTCAGTATCAAATGCATCAAGAAAGACATCTGAGACACCTTGATAATTTCCTTTTTCCATTTTTGAAAGTTGTGAGGCTCTCATATGCACGTATAAAATGGGGTGCCACTTTCCAAAGTGTAAGAGGATTTGGAGCAGAAAATGGTTTCCTAAGTTTGTCTCTTGAACCAGTCAATAAATCTGACAGCTGTCCCTGAATTATAGCTAAAATGCTGGATCCACAGAGCACAGCATCATCCCTCAGAAGGAATGCACATGTCTCCTGGAAGCCCAAGGCTCGAAACTTTTCTCTGCGGGTTTTTGGTCGTGAATCAGACTTGCTCTTTCCTTTATAAACTGCAATGATGAGGCTATAAGAGAAGTAGGTGGAAAGTGTTTTGTTGGAACAAACAGGGAGGGAGAGAGCTTGAACAAAGAGAAGGAATCACTCCCCAAAGAGGCAAACTCAGTGAGCGGAATTGATGGAGACAATTGAAGAAGCCAGGGGGTATGATAATTGCAAAATGTCTTGTAGTTGTTCTCATAACAAACAATTTTGCCAGAGCGGGCTCAGAGGCACTGTGCAGCTTGGAGGAATCAACTCAAGGAGTCTGAGAGCCTTGGAAACTGCCATCCTTCTTTCAATGCTGGAGTGCATGCTGGCAGGGATCAAAATGGAGCAGACACTGAAAGAAGATTGATCCAAATCCCATTCAGGCAATCCTAGGGGGCAACTCTGTTTTCAAGGCTAGCTCGGACATTTTCAGGAGAAAGATGCTCACTCGCTTTTCAAAGGGTAGCTTTCAGTGTTTCTTATGTTTGTTTGTTTTGAGACAAGGTCTTGTTCTGTCACCCAGTCTGGGGTGCAGTGGCACAGTCTTGGCTCACTGCAGCCTCGACTTCCCATGCTCAAGTGATCTTCCCACCTCAGCCTCATGAGTACCTGGGACTACAAGTGTGCCACCACATGTGGTTAGTTTTTGTACTTTTTGTAGAGATGTGGTTTTGCCATGTTGCCCAGGCTAATCTTGAACTTCTGAGTTCAAGTGATCCGCCCATCTCAGCCTTTCAAAGTGCTGGGATTACAGGCATGAGCCAGCAAGCCCTGCTGTGTTTCAGTGTTTCTACCGCAACCCAGGCAAAGGTAAAGACCACATAAGCCATAGAGAAGATGGAGGCATATGAGATCTGCTGGACAATGAACTTCAGCAGGAGTGTATACCAAAATAGACTCTGGGAGGAATGTTCTGGAAACTCTTGCACCTGTTCTCTGGGAGACATGTATGAACATATTTTGAGTAACATTTTTGGTTTTAGCAACAAATGAGAACACTAAAAATAAGCACTTCCAAGAGAAAGGATACACAAATGTGTTGTATTTACACTGTGGAACATTATACAGCTGGGCAAATGGAAGAATTACAGATACACAAATTAGCAGGTATGATTTATGCTGAAACAAAAAAGACGGTAATTTACAGAAGGATACATACAGTCCATTCCTGAGAAGTATTCATTTATTGAGGGCCTACTGTATGCTAGGCACTCTTCTAAGCACTGAGGATGTAGTAGTGAACACAGTAGACCCATACATACTCTTTGCCCTTAGAGAGCTTACATTCTCATGGAAATAACACAGACGTAACTAAATAGGAAGTCTAATGGGGATACGTGTTCTGTAGGCACAAGGGAGGAAGGCAGACAGGAAAGGGCAACATTTAAACTTCAGTCCTGAAGTCCTCATGGAGAAGACAACACAGCAACAAGACGTGCAAAGGGGAGAGAGTGGACTATGTGCCCATCAGGGAGGTGCAAGTGTGAAGGCCCTGGGGTGGAAGCATGCAGGGAGTGCTGGGACAACACCAAGGGCCAGCAGGTGGAGGCAGAGTGAGTGAGGCAGAAAGCAGCAGAAGCTGAGGTCTGGAGATGAAGACCTGGACACTTAGAGGATGGAAGACGAGGACAGATCTTAGAGAGCTGTACCAGCAAGAAACGTGGCTTTTACTCCATGATGGGATGGTTTTCAGCAAAAGAGAGGGCATGGGCAGAAGATGAGAAACAGTGGAAATTGATTGTGATTAACCAAGAGAGAGACGATGGTGGTTTGGCTCAGCATGAGCACCTTACGTGGTAGAACAATAATTGGTTCAAAACATGCAAAACTACACACATATTGCTTATGGACACAGGGATATTTAGTAATCCTCTACAGAAATTAACGGATGAACAAAAGCCTGGGAAGCAGTTTGTCTAGGGGATGGTGATAGGGGAAGAGGAAGTTGATGAGAAAAAGACATACTTGAGGATACCCATGGCCTGGGGACCATCTTACTTTGGCATGCAGGACTTTCTTTTAATATTCTTTACTTGTCATGTATATTGTGTACAGTCTTTTGTGCATGTGATATTCACAATTAAAAATGACTGTCATTAGTTGAAATCTCTACAGTCTCTTTCAATACAGAAGCTGTGTCTTTCTTGTCTTTCTTTCTAAAAAAAAAAAAAAGAATGAATGTGTAATTCATTCATAATCTTGGTCATAAAACCAAGGAGCCATGAATTAGAAAAATGCAATAAAGTTATCAGCATCCCAAAGTGCTGGGATTACAGGTGTGAGCCACCATGAGTCAGGAGTTCAAGACCAGCCTGGCTAACATGGTGAAACCCCATTTCTACTAAAAATACAAAAAATTAGCCAGGCGTGCTGGCACATGCCTGTAATCCCAGCTACTTGGGAGACTGAGGCAAGAGAATCGCTTGAACCCAGGAGGCGGAGGTTGCAGTGAGCCGAGATCGCACCATTGCACTCCAGCTTGGGCAACAACAGTGAAACTCCGTCTAAAATATATAAATAACCACATGTAGAGTCAAATGAGAATAAAATGAAACGGATCAGAACACCTGAAAGGAAACAGCCCCACTTGACTCCTGTGGGCAGTGAAGGGGTCGTCCCCACACCCTGGTGATACGATTTGGCTGTATCCCCAAGAAAAATCGCATCTTGAACTGTAATCCCCATGTGTCAAGGGCAGGAC
Organism: Macaca nemestrina; assembly: GCF_043159975.1. Taxonomy (NCBI): domain Eukaryota; kingdom Metazoa; phylum Chordata; class Mammalia; order Primates; family Cercopithecidae; genus Macaca; species Macaca nemestrina. The sequence goes on along the minus strand of NC_092125.1, from coordinate 229,114,016 downwards.
CAGGTGGAGATAATCGAATCTTGTGGGTGGTTTCCCTCATGCTGTTCTCGTGATAGTGAGTTCTCATGAGATCTGATGATTTTATTAATATAGTATAAATGTCTGGCATTTCTCCTGCTGGCACTCACTCACCCACTCACTCACTCCGTCCTGCCACCCTGTAAGGAAGGCGCCTGCTTCGCCTTTGCTTTCTGCCATGATTGTAAGTTTCCTGAGGCCTCCCCAGCCATGAGGAACTGTGCACCAGTTAAACCTCTTTCCTTTATAAATTACCCAGTCTCAGGTATTTCCTCATAGCGGTATGAGAACGGACTAATGCACATGGCAACACAAAGGAGTGACCTGTTTGCTCCTGGTGTCTTGGAGAATCCTGGGGAGGAACACAGTCACTGCTATTCTGATTTTCAAAGGGAAGGGGAGATGGGCTTGCATTTGTCTGTTGGAACTACTATAATAAAATAACATAGCCTGAGTGGCTTATACACAATAGAAATTTGTTACACACCATCTTGGAGGCTGGAAAGTCCAAGATCAGGGGGCTGACCGATAAAGTGTCTAACGAGGGTCCATTCTTCATAGAGGGCAACTTCTAGCTACATCCTCACTTGGTGGAGGGGGCGAACATGCTCCCTCAGACCTCTTTTATAAGGACGCTAATCCCATTCGTAAAGGCTCCACCCCATGACCTCATCACCTCCCAAAGGCCCCACCTCCGAATACCCTGGAAATTAGAATTTGACATGTGAATTTTGGGGGGACGTAAGCATTCATATCATAGCAGGTCCTGTCAAAAAAATGGGTCTGGCAAGGAACTCTAAAGAATGACCAAGAAACAGGATTCAACCAGATTAAAATGCCAAAGAAGGCACTTTGGATTCTGTTAACATTTTTACAACCCCTTCAATGCCTTTTTGGAGGCTAACTTAAAGGATTGGAAAATGAAAAAAGAGATAAGGCTGTCATATATATCAATATAAACATATAGATAAGCTATAGTGTCTGTGTTGTATGTAATCTACACCATAGTCTGAACTCTGTGTCTGGGGTAAAAAAAAAAAAAAAAAAAAAAAAAAAAAACTATTAAACAAACCTATGCCTCAAAGCACGCATATGCTGATTGTCAGGATGGAACGCCAGCACGAAGACATATTTTGCAGGGTTTGACATTCTTCTAGCCCTCATTGTTATTTCAAGATGTGGATATGCTCCTGGCTCTTTTATAATTTAAGCCAATAAGTGATGACTCCCCTTAATCCCAACTCCCCTCTGAACTGGAAAAGGGGGTTGCTATAAATATTATTCGATAAAATGTGTCAACTTTTAATGAAAACCGATGTCACAAACTTTTAAGTGCTTTCATTTCTGGGTCCCTGGGATTTGTTCCAGTTTCATAATACTGTCAACTCTAAAATGAAATTATCCTTACGTAAGATAAAGCGAGGTGTTTGGAGACTACTGAGGAATAGCTTTGTTTAGGGATTTTACCCCACGGCAAAGAACTGCTTGTTCAGGGAAATTTTGCAAGATGAAGTCGTGGTCTACAAAATCTTTTCAAAAAATTGATTCCACTCAGGGGCATCTTTTGCCTTTATTTTGCATTATTAGGGAGGATTTTCTGAACAAACACCTCCCAAGTATTTATCAATGAAACACCATGAGTTTCACAAAAAGTTCACTTTCCCTGGTCCTAATCTAGCCCTTGCTTTATTCCTCCACTTCTTAACATGCTAATCTCAGTAAATAAGTAACGCGTGGTTTGGAAACTTTCACTTCCCACAGGTCAGCCGGAACTAAGCCCACACAAGGGGCTGAAGACACATCTTGTAAGAGTCTCGTTTTACCTCAGCATGGTTTCATACTCACAGGACGTGCTCTACCTGAGCTGCCCCAGCAAAGGCAGAGGAATCGCGAGTCAGGTGATGTGGATTTGAATGTTGAATAAAGAGTGTCCTACCTGGGGGGCTTTGCACCAGTCGTATACCCTAACTAAGCCACCATCTTCTCACGTGTAAATAGCCGTATCATGATGGTGTCTCCACCAGTGCGTGATGGAAATGAGCTGAGGCATTCTAATGAACTCATGAGGGGCCTGGTAAGGAGTCACTGTCTACAGGACCTGGCCCAAGGAGTGGACGCTAGACACAAACACTGTTACCGTTACCGTGGCTGCTGAACGACCATGCTTCCCTGAGCAGACAGGCTTGGAAGAGGAAGTCACAGCAATGAGCCGACCTTGCAGAAACTCAGGCTTCCTCCAACCTTCTGTTTCTGAACAGCTCACCTCTCCCTCCTCCACAGATTTTTTTTTAATGATAGGAAGACATGTTCTTAATTTTTCTTTCAGTCAAGGAGATATGGCTATGGAGTCTTCTGGTATCCTGCCTTGGGGATGCTCATTCTCCTGGCAGAATTTAATCCTCTTCTTCTCTTTCCTCTTCTTAAATAAAATAAAAGAGCTTCCTTTACGTGGTCTCTCTGAATCATTTCACTTTACAGATTTTTTAAAAAAAATTCTGTTTCTAATATGCATATTTACAATTCTTTCATCCATTTCTACATACAAATATATATGCCCATGTATTCTATATTTTTTAAATAAATAGTGTCATATTTCCCATTGTTTTTATTTTTTATTTTTATATTTTTTTTTATTTTTTATTTTTTGAGACGGAGTCTCGCTCTGTTGCCCAGCCCAGGCTGGAGTGCAGTGGCGCGATCTCGGCTCACTGCAAGCTCCGCCTCCCGGGTTCACGCCATTCTCCTGCCTCAGCCTCCCGAGTAGCTGGGACTACAGGCGCCCACAACCGTGCCCGGCTAATTTTTTATATTTTTAGTAGAGACGGGGTTTCACCGTGGTCTCGATCTCCTGACCTTGTGATCCGCCCGCCTCGGCCTCCCAAAGTGCTGGGATTACAGGCGTGAGCCACCGCGCCCGGCCTCCCATTGTTTTTAATCTAAAGTTTTGTGGGTTTTTTCTTTCTTTCTCTTTTCTTTTTCTTTTCTTTCTTTTTTTTTTTTTTTTTTCTTGAGATACAGTCTTGCTCTGTCTCCCAGGCTGGAGTGTGGTGGCACAGTCTCAGCTCACTGCAACCTCCACCTCCCAGGCTGAAGTGATTCTCATTTCTCAGCTTCCTGAGTAGTTTGGACTACAGTTGTGTGCCATCATGCCTGATTAATTTTTGCATTTTTAGCAGAGACAGGGTTTCACCATGTTGGCTAGGCTGGTCTCGAACTCCTGACCTCAAGTGATCCACCCACTTCGGCCTCCCAAAGTGCTGGGATTACAGGAGTGAGCCACTGTGCTTGGCCAAGTTTTTTTTTTTTTTCTTTTTAAGTTTTTCTCCATATGAATCACCCTTCTGAACAGATAACTGATACTTGTAACTTGGAGTGCACCAGTTCATAGCTTTTTCTATGCTCATGAGTGTCACAGGTGTGACTATTTGGGGCTGGTGCTGCATGGGCAGTGAAAAAGAATCTACCAAGATAGTTGTAGGTAAAGAAAGGCAGATTTATTAGAGAAAGTAGGAAAATACATTGCAAGAAAGCAATGGGCAAGTCAGCAAGAGAGGAGCTGACTGCAAAGATACAAAGGATTTTATAGGATGGTGCTTGTGCTGTGTGCTGAAGAGGGCGTTATGCGGTACTGGTAACACCTAAGTTGCAGTGAGGTAACCTGCGTTTTTCTATCAACTGAGGGTCTGGTGATAGCCAGGCGCAGGAAGATGATGAGTTGTTAGCGCAGGAGAGCTATGTGTCCTGGACCATGAAGAAAGGCTGACTTAGAGCTTATCTGCTTTCTCTTTTTGCTTTCCCCTGCTCTGGCCAGTCTGACTCCTTTTGCCTTATTAGGACTCCACAATGAGGTCATATATGTGTGTTTATGCTAACACACACACACACACACACACACACACACACACGTCACAGCTAACTCTTACAGAGTATTTTCTATGCCTGGCACTATTCTAAGTAGATGCCTTTTTAATCCTCACATAACACCTCGATGTAGCTGCTGTTATTATTCTCATTTCTACATGAGAAGAACTGAGGGTACAGTGAGGTTAGGAATTTCACTGAAGTCAGAGTTAATAAGAGTCACACCCACAAGGACAGAGCAGCTCCAGGGCCTGTGCTTCAGACGAGTTTCTTGGTCACTGTTTATTTGCAAGTTAAGATCATAGGATGTGCATTTGTCCAAATCCTGCTTTCCACGTATCACAATACATTACAAAAATTCATCTAATTCAATGGATTCTTTTTAAAGTCTGCCTGGCATTCCGCACTTCAATATTTCACACTAGGATTCACTTCTCTATTGCCAAGCATCTCCTTGGTTTTAAGATTTCTGCTCCTAAAACAAATCTGCTGGAAAAACAAAACAAAACAAAAACATCTGGTTCATAGCCTTAGCTAATGGTGCTTTCATTTCTTTTTTTTTTAAATTATTATACTTTAAGTTCTAGGGTACATGTGCATAACGTGCAGGTTTGTTACATATGTATACTTGTGCCATGTTGGTGTGCTGCACCCATCAATTCGTCAGCACCCATCAACTCGTCATTTACATCAGGTATAACTCCCAATGCAATCCCTCCCCCCTCCCCCCTCCCCATGATAGGCCCCGGTGTGTGATGTTCCCCTGCCTGAGTCCAAGTGATCTCATTGTTCCGTTCCCACCTATGAGTGAGAACATGCAGCGTTTGGTTTTCTGTTCTTGTGATAGTTTGCTGAGAATGATGGTTTCCAGCTGCATCCATGTCCCTACAAAGGACACAAACTCATTCATTTTTATGGCTGCGTAGTATTCCATGGTGTATATGTGCCACATTTTCTTAATCCAATCTGTCACTGGTGGACATTTGGGTTGATTCCAAGTCTTTGCTATTGTGAATAGTGCTGGTGCTTTCATTTCTACCAGAAAAATTTCTTTAAAAAATATAAATGACACCAAGACTGGCCCCAGAAGTAGAAGACAACTTGAATTGACCAATTGAGAAAGAAAAGATCAGAAAGATGATCAAAGAAGTACTGTTTGTAAAAGAACCATGACTAGATATGTTCACGGTTAAGTTCTATCTAATATGTATGATAATTCCAGGATAACTTAAGCTTTTAAAGGCACATGGAAATATGGGAAATTATCACGTTAGAACGTCTGGATTGGACAGAGGTTGCCGTAAGCCGAGATCACGCCACTGCACTCCAGCCTGAGTGACAGAGTGAGACCCTGTCTCAAAAATAAATAAATAAATAAAATAAAAATAGAACATCTGGGCTACCTCCAACCCCTATGGTGCCTGTATGCAAATTAGCAAGGTGTGCCCCTCTGGGAGGAGGCAGCCCTTCCTATGATGCTTGGAAAAGAAGTACCCTTCCCTACACACAGATGGAAACGTCGTCCTGACCCTGTCTGGCCTCAGTGCACACTGTAGTGATCATGAGGCAGGATCTCAGCCCCACCTGCCCCTCACCAGGAAGCCTCGTGCATTTCAGAAAGTGCATCACTCCACCGGATGGCTCACTTGAACTCTGAAACCAGGCACCAAATGTAGTGCAAAGAGGAACACTTGGCCAGTTATAGTGGCTCATGCCTATAATCCCAGCACTTTGGGAGGCCAAGGCAGGTAGATGGCTTGAGCCTGGGAGTTCGAGACCAGCCTGGGCAACATGGCAAAACACTGTCTCTACAAAAAAAAAAAAAAGTCTGTGGTTCTAGCTACTCAAGAGACTGAAGTGGGAGAACCACCTGAGGCCAGGAGATCAAGGCTGCAGTGAGCCATGACTGTGCCACTGTGCTCCAGCCTGGGAGACAGAGCAAGATCCTGTCTTCAAAAAAAAATATATATATATATATATTTATAGACCAGCCTCATTGATCAATGTAGATGTGACACTTCTAGACAATATATTAGCAAATTCATATCTGGAAGTAGAGCGGGAAAGCAAAATTCTATAACCAAGAAGAGTTTATTCCCAAAATTGAAACATGGTTACTTTTATTGGAGATTCACCACCATAATTTTAACTAAACACATGAAAGGAAAGAAGATGTGAAAATATGCTAAGAAAACATTTGACAAAGCTTAGCAATCATACATACTAAAAAGTATAAGTAAAACATAAATAGAAGAAACTTAATAAGATAAATGCTATTTATGCAAAACAAGTATCAAGCATCATTCTGAAGGGTAGATAACTGAAAGAATATCCATTATAATCAGGAAGACAGACAGGAGACTTGCTGTCAACATTATCATCCACCATACTTTTAAAGTTTCAAGGCCGAATGGCCGGGCGCGGTGGCTCAAGCCTGTAATCCCAGCACTTTGGGAGGCCGAGGCGGGTGGATCACGAGGTCAGGAGATCGAGACTATCCTGGCTAACATGGTGAAACCCCGTCTCTACTAAAAATACAAAAAACTAGCCGGGTGTGGTGGCGGGCGCCTGTAGTCTCAGCTACTTGGGAGGCTGAGGCGGGAGAATGGCGTGAACCCGGGAGGCGGAGCTTGCAGTGAGCCGAGATCACGCCACTGCACTCCAGCCTGGGAGACACAGCGAGACTCCGTCTCAAAAAAAAAAAAAAAAAAAAGAAAACATTAAAAAAATGTTTCAAGGCCGGGCAGTGTGGCTCATAACTGTAATCCCAGCACTTTGGGAGGCTGAGGCGGGCAGATCACTTGAGGTCAGGAGTTCGAGGCCAGCCTGGTCAACTTGGTGAAACCCTGTCTCTACTAAAAGTACAAAAATTAGCTGGACATAGCAGCATGTGCCTGTAATCCCAGCTACTCAGGAGGCTGAGGCAGGAGAATCACTTGAACCTGGGAGGCGGAGGTTGCAGTGAGTCAAGATCATGCCACTGCACTCCAGCCTGGGCAACAGAGTGAGACTCCATCTCAAAAAATAAATAAATAAATAAATAAATAAATAAATAAATAAATAAATAAAGTTTCAGAGACTATAATGAGATAAAAATAATTTTAAACAGGATAAGGAGGAAATAAAATTATTTTTGCCCCTGATGTTATGATTGTATACTTAGATAACCCAAAAGACTCCAGAAAATAAAACAACACTACTATTACTAAAGAATTGTATTAGGTGGAGAGATAAAATATAAATAAAAATTAGTAGTTATTCTTTATCTCATAAATAATTTCAATCACAGAAAATTGTGCTTGCTATCTATCAAGACTGTTCTAATTTATTTACATAGATTAAACTCATTTAATACTCACCACTAGGTTAGGAGGTAAATACAACTATTATCCCTATTTTAAAGGTGAGGAAAGAAAGCACAGAGGTGAGGTAACCTGAAAATGACTCTCTACCCTTTGCCATTTTTTACTATTACCATATAGTTATTAATATATACAAATATGCCAATATTCTCATGCACACCAATATTTTTGTCATTATTTTCTAAAATGAGATCTTTGTATAACTAGCTCGCTCTTTTAATCTCCGCATACAATTTCCTATTTTGTGTAATTGTACACTTTTCCATTTGGTATTTTCTTTCTTGGGAGTTTTATTTGTGTTTTGGCCACTTGGAATACAGCTGTAGAAACTAGCCTTAGAGATATATAACCGTAGGTACTGGCATTTGTCTTCTATGTGATAGGATGGAATATATCTTTTTAATTTTAATTAATGTTGTGAAATGCTTCCCAAATGACTGTAAAATTTTCCATTTCCACAAAAATCTTGAAACTGTACTCTCTCTGGAGTATCTTGTCAAGAGCAGGTGTTAAAACTTTCCTTTTCATGGTCTGATTGTTGTAGAGACATATCTCACTTTAATGTCAAAGTACCTTTCCCTGGCTGCTATCGGGTATGAGTATCTTCTCCCATTTATCAGTCACTCGGATTTGCTCTTCTGTGGGTTACCTGCTGATATACTTGGGCCATTTCAGTTGGGTATCCTTCTTTTACTTGTTTTTCAGTGATTTTTATATTACAATTGTTCATCATTTGCCTGCTGTATGCATTGCAAATATTCCGGGGATCTCTCTGTGTTTACTTTTAATTTCTTGCCATCAGAAACTTTTCTTTTGATTGAATCAAATGTATTTCATCTTAGAGCTTCTGAAGTTTTTCCTTAAGAAATTCTTTCTTCTAGGTGTTTTATATTCTACAGTTATTTTTATGCACAGTTCATATTTTATGTGTTGTTTTCTTTCAGAAAGATGGCCAATTGCCCCAGTATCCACTTATCCCATTCCCAGGGATGTAGAATGTTCCCCATCCTGAGCTTGGAGTCTGGATTTTCTATTCAGTGCCCCCACCAGAACCTATTGGATGAGTGGCTTGCAGTCTACTTTGATATTAAACAAAAGGAGATTCTTCTTGCCATTTTCCTTTTTCAAACTGTTCTTTGCTATTCCTAGTACTAATTGTTCTACATGAACTTGAAGGTTATTTTTCTAATTCCCAAAATAACCCCAAACCAACCGACCATCACAGCAATAGTCTGTCCCTCTGTCTGTCTCTTCTTCATACAAGTCCTAGCTCTTCTTTGTCAATAGTTTCAGATGCTTATTGCTAAAATAGAAAAAAGCTATTAGGTTTTGTATATTCCTCTTTTTGCCATCCACTTTAACTAATTTCTTTCTTAATTTTCATAGTATGATTATTTGACTATCTTGGAATTTCTAATTATACAATCATATCAGCAAAGAAACAAAACAAAAGATAGTTTTATCTTTTCTTTCCCAATGTTTATACTGATTTTCTCATTTTCTTATATCAATGCCTTCTCCACAATACCAAAATAATGTTGAGAAATACTTGTGGTAGTGGGAATCTCTTCATTACCTACTTAATTAAGACAGCTGTAGAGTTTTGTCATTTCGAATAATATTTTTGTTGAGCTTTGGTAAATAATTTTTATCATATTTAAGTAGTATTCATTTAGTGCTATTTTACATAGGATTTTATCATTAATGGTATCTAAATTTTATTGATTGCCTTTTCAGCATCATTACTATAATCACGTGTGTTTTCCTCCTTTATTTTCTGATAGAAAGATTATGTTAGTAGATTCATTCAAACTTACATTGATAAAGCAAATCTCTTTTAAGTTATTTAAAAATAAAATACAATGAAGAATTTTTAAAATAAAAGGACATATCTGCTGAATATTTTATTTATATTTTATAATATTGTTTATTATTTATATTTCCATATAACTTATGTTAGTAAGATTTGACTGAACTTTTCTGTTGGAGTTTTATCTTTGTCACATTCAGCAGAAAAACTATTACACTTGGTTTTACTCCTCCCATCTTGCCTTATGTTATTTCTTTTACTTTGTTATTTCGTCATTATTTTTTCCTATTTATTTTTCTGATGTCATCAAATTACTATTGATTTCTCTTTTCCCTTGAAATATTTGGAAGTGGCAATGGATTATTATAATAAAATTCCCCTATGAACCTCACCTCCAAGTGTCCAGGACCATTTGCAGTGGGCTATGACTATGCGTCCATGCACATTTGCAGTGGGCTATGAGCGTGTGTCTGTGTCCATTCACAGTGGGCTATGACTACGTGTCCACATCCATTCATGGTGGGCTATGTCCATGTGCCCATGTCCACTCACAGTGGGTTATCATCATGTGTCCATGACCATTCACAGTGAGCTATGACCATGGGTCCACAACTATTCACGGTGGGCTCTGACAATGTATCCACGTCCACTTACAATGGGCTATGACCATGTGTTAACAACTATTCACGGTGGGCTATGACCACGTGTCCATGAATGTTTGCAGTGGGCTATGAGCATGTGTCCACATCTATTCACAGTGGGCTATAACCATGTGTCTATAGCCATTCACATTGGGCGATGATCATGTGTCCGTGACGATTTTGCAGTGGGCCATGAGCGTGTGTCCACATCTATTTGTAATGGTCTATGAGCATGGTTCCACGTCCATTCACAGTGGGTTATAGCTGTTCTTCACATCAAGAGGTAGAGTCAGTGTCTTCATCCCATTGAATCTGAGCTGACTTTGTGACTTCATTTAACCAAGAAATTAGGGGAAGTGATATTGTGCAAATCCTAGAGCTGAGGACTTAGGAGTCCTTGAGATTTCCATTCTTGCCATTTTGGTGCCTGCCTCTGTGCACAGACGTTCAGGCTGCACTCTTTAAGGATGAGAGAAGAAGGAGAGACCCAGCAGTCCTTATGTTTTAGCTGAGCCCATCCCCAAGTCCAGTCCCCATCAGATGCCCCACATGAGTGACCCCAGTCAACACCAGCGAATCATGAGGAAGAATTAATTGTTGTTTGAAGCTGTAATTATGAAGCTTCAAATTTCAGGGGCAAAAATGATGCCAAAGTATTTTTCCATCTGGTATACTCATAATTGAACAAGTATTTCTTCATTATTGTATAAAAATGGTACCAACTCTTTTCCCCACCCAAAATAGGTATGACTCCATCTGACTAATTAGCTGTGAACTGAGAGCACATTGATTTCTGCCTTCTCTGTCCCTTTCTTGCCTATTTCCTACACCAAGACAGCTCCATTCCAGTTGGCAAGTATGTCTTCTCAATAATCTGTATTTGGCAATTATATTACTTCTTTTATACATATCCAGTCATTTTATTGTTATACATTTATATTTGACTGTGTCAGTGTGTATTTTCAAAGCGTATATCATGTTTAAATATGAGTAAATATGTGTCTCTGTTCCACTGAATCTGAGTTGGCCTTCTGACTTCATTTAACCAAGAGATTAGGGAAGGTGATGGTGTGCAAATTATCCTTTCAGTTTCTCAAAGAGTCCCTTTAGCTTCTCATCCTTTCAGTTGCTACTTTCTGTAAACCTTCTCATTCTCTGGGCTACTGCTTACAAATTGGCAAAGATCTTAATGAAAAACGATGGCCATATTGGATTTCTTCTCTCTACATTTCTGTCTTTGTCATTATTTTTGCCCCTGAAGTCCTGGCTTCCTTGGTAACTCTTCAATACCTCCAAATGGACAAATATATACGTAGATATATAAGTGTATGGTTCCCCAAAGTTTCCTCCCTCATATTTCCAGTGTCAAAGTGCCTATTCTGCTCATTTCTGAACTCTCCCCCAGATGGAGTCTCTGTGTCCTAGCATATTGGAGATTCGTTTTCTCCCATCAGGTGAAGCTTTTCTGGTGTCCTGGGTGGTAGTTCTTTTCCTTCCATAGTCTATTTATGTTATTCCACACTCTTTTAGTTTTCGGAGCTGCAAAAGAGAAGTCTGGGGCCAATCTAACTCTTCTTTTTCTCTCCTTCTTTCTTTTATGCATGTTGGATTGTGGTGCCTCTACTTGGGGTACCTAGTTAGGTAACTAAAGGGAAAAGATGTAATTCTAGGGGTTTTGGTAGAAGTGAAAACATCTTGGCTTGCCGATGGTTGCATTGTATGGGACTGGCAAGGCTGTGCTCTCAAAACAGATCTCACCATATGAGCTGACTATGAGAAGTTAACACTCTTAGGCTGACTTTGTGATAGAAGAATTCACAATGTGTGATAGAGATCACCATAATATATATAATTTGCCAAAATGTAAACACATTTTAAGTGGTAGCAAAACAGAAAACTGCACTGCACACAGTTCTCTTCTGAAATTCACCATCTTGCTATCTGTATTTCAGACCACATTATTCATTTTTAACTCTGTATACGATCATTTTAGTATCTTAGTCAACTATAAGACTGTTTGTATTGTCTGTTTTTTCTCTTGGATCTTGGACATTTGGTTATGTTCCCTGGTGTTCCTGTCAATTTTTATGCAGAGTGCATGAGAAAAGCTTGAGTGATAATTTGATAATCAGAATGGTATCACCTTCCTCTGGAGAGAATTTACTTTTGCTTTTAGCAGGCAGTCTGAGCAAGGGTTTTTCACTTTAAACCAATTAGTGATTGAGCTCTTTCAGAACTGGGTTTCCGTTTTGTCAGCACTGGTCAATTTCTGGTTCTTTCCTACTTTCACTGTGTAGCCTTCAGGGATCCTAACTGAAAAACTTGAAAGGTTTACCACTACTCCTTTTTCTTGTTAGGTCTTGAAATTTTACTTTTATCTCCACCACATTATGAGGCTGTCGAAAGATCTCATCAGCTTCTTATCCTTTCAGTTGCTACTTTCTGCTATCCTTCTCATCCTCTGGGATCCTGCTTACAAATTGGCAAAGATGTCAATGAAAAAGAGTGACACTACTGGGCTCCTTCTCTCTTCATTTCTGCCCTTGCCATTATTTTTATCCCTGAAGTCCTGGCTCCCTTGGAAACTCTTCATTGCCTCTAAATAGAGGTCATTTAATTTATTCAGCTTTTTAGTTCTGTATTGGAAGTTCTGTCCAATTCAAGCTTGTCCACCAGAGCAAGAAGCCAAATCTCATTTTTCCTTACCAAATCTATTGTGCTTTCCTATTAAAAACATGTCATTTTTTTCTCATCCTTGGAATTCAAGAATTTTACAATGTCTGTACTATTTTTCATTAATCCTGCTTGGAATTTCTTAGCCTATAAAAGTTGATATTCCTGTCTTTTCTTTATCACAATCATTCATTTAATAAATAAAATCAATCACATCCAGCAACTCCATTCCTGAGCATATGCTCAAAAGAATTGAAAGCAATCAAACAGATATTTGTTTACCCATATTTTTATAGCATAATTCACAATAGATAGAAATAATCCAATTGTTCATCAAAAGACAAACAAATATTGTATATTTGTACAATGGAATATTATTCAGTGTCTTTAAAAAGAAGGAAATTCTGACACATACTAAACATGGGTAAACCTTGAAGATACTACTCTAAGTGAATAAGCCAGATGTAAAAAGACAGACAGATAGAGATAGCTAGCTAGCTAGATAGGTAGATAGATAATAGATGGATGGTTGGATGGATAGATGATAGATGAATGGATAGCAATGGAATGATGGATGGATGGATAGATAGATAGATAATGGATGGATGGATAGATAGATGATACATAGATGAATGGGTAGCAATGGAATGATAGATAGATGGATGAATGGATAGATGAATGAATGGAGGGATGGACGGATGAATAGATAGATAGATAGATAGAGAGATAGATAGATAGATCTCATCAGGGATTGGATGGTGTACTCAAATCAGTGATTGGAGAGATTTTAATAAAGGACTACCTACGTAGTTGCAGTGGGATAAGAAAAGCACACAAGGTAATGGGGGTCTTGAAGCTGGTAAGTGCTGGGAGCTATTACCACCTAGACCTTGAGGGGAAAAGGGAGGAAGTTACAGGAACCTGGAGAGAGCTATATGGAGGGGGTGCCTTGGCAGAACTGTGGACTTTGGCAGAGGGATACACATGTTCTGTAGCAACCAGGTTGGAATTATAGATGCCCTAAGCTCAGTTTTCCTCCCTTGCTCTGTTTATCCCTCCCCCTTGCCTTCTCCCAGCACCCCCACACCCCCACCTCTATTGGCAGAATACAACAGGCAAGCAGGAGACCAAAAGAGCTCATATATTCAGTTCCTCCAGATCAGCCTCCTGGGGAAGAAAATGGGTTGATCAAAAGTGGATTGTGTATCTGGAGGAGGAATAGAGGAAATCCAGCACAATAAATATTTACTAAGCACCTCTTTTGTGCCAGTTATTGTCCCAGGTGATAAAGACAGAGCTACAGCCCAAAGACCCTTCTTTGTGAAGCTTACCTTCTACCTAACACAGGGAAATTTATTTACATGATTTAGTTAATTTTTTTAAATCTATTCTTTGTCCTTTTCCTAGAACTCCTAATAATCTTATATCAGGGTTTTGGAGACATATCATTCGTTTTTCTCCTTAATATTTTTAACCACAGCTTTTTGTCTGGGATTTGAAAAATTCCTTTTATACCCTAGATACAAGTCAGAAAAATTTTTCTGCAAAGAACCAGAGAGTAAATGTTTTAGACTTTGTGAGCCATACGTCCTGTCTCAACTACTCAATTCTGATGTTATAATGCAAAAGCAGAAATATACACTACGTAAGTCAATGGGCTTGTCTGTGTTCCAATAAAACTTCATTTATAAAACAGGTGGTGAGCCAGATTTGGCCTATGAGCAATAGTTTGTCAATTCTTGTTCTAGGCCAGTAACTTGGATCTCAATGTTGACTTATTCTAACCTTGAGTTCATCTACTCCATGTTCTAATAAAAATAATCTCATTTAGTTAATGTGTTGTTTTCCAGAAAGTGCACTTACGGTGTAATTGAATCTCTGTAATTGTTCTTCATGGCTTTGTTCAACTTGCTCTCCAGCACCTGGGCTTTCTAGAGTCCCCCAGTTTGCAGTGTTGTTTCTTCCTCATGCTAGGTGCAGGTCCTTTGGGGTGCATTATTATTTTCCTTTGTCAACTTCAGGCTCATTGGGCCCAAGGGAACTTTGAGTGGTGGGGTCCAGCAGCCTCTGCTCCAATGGGCAACAGGTGGCAAAACAGCAGTTCCCTGTCTGGGAATCAGGCACAGAGATAGGACCTCTCTCCTCCCAGCCTCCTTGAGCAGCAAGGTTGGAGTTTCTGGGGCAGTAGCCCCTCTTCCCTCTTTTACCTGTACCCCAGACCTTTGGGAATCTGGGAAGCCAACAGGCCTCATGAGACAATGCGCCTGGAAGGAGCTTTCACTTTCTCTAGAGAATCTGTGGAGCTTCAGTCCTTGTCCCAGGCTCACTGCACCAGGCTCCCACCATCCCAGAAGAAACTATGGCCTGCACAGGATCTGGAAGCCAGGAAGCCCACCCCAATAACATCTTGATTGTTCCCTCCATGGCCCATATACCTGCCAGCCCAGAAGCTCTGGGGGTGGCCCTCTGCAGGTGGATTAGCACTGGAGTGTGGGAAGGGCAGCAGGGGACTGCCGTCTTTTACAACACTGAAACAAGGGTTTCAATCTATTGAAGCATAACAGGTTTTCAGACTGGCAGCAACTAACAGTTTTCAGAGTCAGTGTTTTTGATTATCAGCCTGAAGACACAAGCAAACTGAACAAATTGGATAAGAAGGCTTATTCACAATGAGCCAAGTCCTGACATTGAATGTGAATCCATCCAGGTAACCTGAAGGGAAGCTTTGGTCAGCATGGAGAATAAGTCTGGAAAAGAAAAAGAACATTCCTATATAAGGATTTGGGCCTCAGAGAGGTGATTTGTCTACCATGTGGCGTGATCAGCATCAGAATGAGTAACTGCCATGCTTTTTCCAAGAAATGGCTATGTCTTAGGGCAGGACCCTAGAATCCTGGATGTTAGAGTTAAAAGAGACCACCGAGACCATTAGCCAAGTCACCCCCAGTTCCCTGATACTTCTTAAAAAGTGCATCTCTAGAGCATCTTCAGGGGCTGTTGGATGGTCAGAATACATCTTTAACTTCTGCCCATTCTGAAAAATGTGGATACCTGGCTCAATGGTTCTACTGAAATAACAAAGAACACGGCAGCAAGATTATCATTGGTTCCCATTGTCTTTAGAGAGTGAGAGACGCTCAGGATCTAGGCATGGGGGTTTGTGCAGGAAGGCATTAAAAGATTAAATACGACTTTATGTTTGACAACAGATCTAGTCTCCATTCAACATCAATATGCTGGCATTATTATTATTTTATGAAAACAATAATTCACAGTTTGCTGAAAGAGAATAACAGTATTGATCTTCTGAACACTGCATTTTATTTTCCATTAAATTTTTATGGAGCATGACAAGCCGTGTGCTGGGTCTGATCTTTTCTGCACATTAATGTACAAAGCTTTTGCAGATGTAGAAATTACGAGGGCTGTGTTAATAAAATCAGCTCATCTGGCCTAGGAGCAAAAAGTAAACAGTTCCTCACTGGAGTTCTGCTCTGAGCTTATTAGTTTTTCAGGTTTGTGAACTGACCCACAAAGGAAATAGAAATCTCTCCTTAGTGAGCAGAGAGAAAGAAATATGTTAGCAACAATGAGAAACTCTTTCTCGAAGACTCTTTAATAGCACTGCAAGTGCACATTTCAGAAGCAGTAGAGCAAATGAAAACAAAGGCATGGGGTAATTTACTCAAACCCTAGCATGTCTTCCTACTCTGTGACATTATCTATCATGATACCAGAGTATTTCTAACATCAATTGGAGTAACTATATTCTTAGCGTATTAGTCTGTTCTCCAGCTGCTATGAAGAAATACCTGGGACTGGGTAATTTATAAACAAAAGAGGTTTGATTGACTTACGGTTCTGCATGGCTGGGGAGGTCTCAAAAAACTTTCAGTCATGGTGGAAGTCACCTCTTCACAGAGCAGCAGGAGAGAGAACGAGTGCCAGTAGAGGACATGCCAGGTGCTTATAAAACCATCAGCTCTCGTGAGAACTCACTAAAGAGAACAGGATGGGGGTAACTGTCCCCATGATTCAATTACCTCCCACCAGGTCGCTCCCACAACACGTGAAGATTATAGGAGCTACAATTCAAGATGAGACTTGGATGGGGACATAGCCAAATCATATCATTCATCAGTACTTCTCTGAGGATCTTAAAACCAGTTCACTTCTTTCCTTTCACTAATTTTCACTCAGAAGTTAATATTCTGACTTATCCATTGGCAATTTGGGCATGGGGCTATTTGAATGTCGCCAAATTCTAGATTGTAAACTAGAGGCATTCACTGCTGTCCTTTGGCACGATGTGTTTCAATCTCTTTCTCACAAACAAACAAACAAACAAACAAACAAAAAACACAAAGGACTACTATGTCCAAGTCTTGATCAGATTGTGAGAAACAAAGACACTTACAAGGAACAGGAATATTTCTGACTAACATCTGGGGTAGAATCATAGGCTTATTACTTTTTTAAGCTAGCCACCTTCACTTCGTCACTAATATAGATGGTCTTCGTGTGTTTTCTTCTCTGACACTAACTAGCTAACCTACAACTCAATTCAAGTCTGACTCTAACTACCCAGAGCTGGTAAGGCTCAGTCCCACAAGACTTCCCCCACTTCAGATGCCAATTCCAAGTGCTGAGTCCCCAGGTTCACTGCACAACTGCCTGGATGACTACAAATTCAAGGTGACCACCACCTCGCCTCAGGTTTGATAATTTGCAGCACATGTTAGAATTCAGGAAAGTGCTATACTTACAGTTTTATTGCAAAGGATGCAACTCAGGACTAGCCAAGTGGAAGAGACACACAGGACAAGATACAGTGGATGGGGTGGAGCTTCCATGCCTTCTACAGCACCTTGCCACCTTCCAGAGCTGGCACACAGAGCAAGATATGGTGGGTGGGGTGGAGCTTCCATGCTTTCTCCAGCTTCCATGCCACCTCCCAGCACCTTGATGTGTTCACCAAAGAGAATCGTGTCATTTAGAGGGTTTTACAGAGGTTTCATTATGTAGATATGATTACATCACTAGCCATGGGTCACTGAACTCAATTTCCAGCCATTCTACCATTCCCAGGGGTCACGGGGTGGGAGGGTTGAAAGTTCTAACCCTCTAATCACAGGTTTTGTTTTTCTAGCAACCAACTCCAATCCTGAAGCTATCTAGGGGCCCACTCTGACTTATCACATTAGCATTAACTCAAGTGTGAGCAAAAGGGGCTTGTTATGAGTAACAAAAGATACTCTTATCACTCAGAAAATTCTGAGGGTTTTAGAAAACCTATGCCAGAAATATCAAAGACCAAATGTATTTTTTATTGTATTATGTCTTTTCATTATGCTAGGAGTAGAAGCAGGGAAAGGCAGGCAGCCATCTCAGCAGGAAAAGACGGCGTTTTACCTACTTCGGTATAGTATTATAGAACACATATGCACACCATGCATTAGCCCATGACTATTCAGAGGGAGAAAATATGGAGCAGTGTTTGACATCTTCTAACATTTTATGGAACTAGGGAGAGATAGGCCTTTCTGAGCTCATGAGTCTTTCTCTGTCAAGGAAGCCATCAATTTTCTAGTATCTTCTTTCACTCTCTTCCTCCTACATGAATTGTAATTAAGCTAAAATGAACTGAGAATTGATTCCATCTTCTTCACAGAGCCCACAGAATAACAAATCCACTTGGCGTTTTCTGATAATTAAATTACAGCATTCAAGGGATGGGTCTCATGCATCTGCTGAGACAGTCATATTGGACAGTGCAGAGGAGCTCCATAAATCTCTTCCTAGGCTGCAACCTACATACTGGGAAAGATAAAAAGCTTTACATGAGATGGACAAAAAGCTTTAGGAAATTAGAAGGTGAGAGATGTCATCTCACCTCTAAGCTTTAGTCTCAGGCTTACAGTGACCTGGCACAATCCGACCCAGGCAGTGGAAGATCTTCCTGGCTCTCACACAATCCCATGCACCCTTTAAGCCCCAACTCCAAGGGCCCTTTCATGACAAAGACTGAACGAAGGCCTCTGGCTGAGGCTGGACGTCAGCCTTCCTTTCAATGTCTCTAACACTTGTCTTCATTTCCTTCCTCCCATTATAACAGCCCAGGAGCCCATTGTGGATGCATATTACTGCCATTCATCCCCTCGGGAATATATGCTCCCTAAACATAAAAATGGGCCTCATTCTTTGGCTCTGCCCATTAAATTTTGGTGGTGTAGTTGTAGATCTTGGAGAACAGTGAAACCTTTGGAAGCTGAGGTCTCTATTGTGATCTCAGACATTGACGTGGCTGCCCTCACAATACAGACAGAGGCAGGAAATAGGTCAGGGATATTAACATTCTGTTGGAAATTCACAAGTGTGTACAAAATACCAAAAATAATCAGTCTGGGGAAAACATGGGTTTGAAAAACAAACCTAATCTAAAAATCAAAACAATGTTGACTCACAAGAATGAATTCATTTTGGAAGCCAGCAATTTCAGATTTAATTGTGTTGATTTGTCATTTTTTTTTCTCTCCCGTTCTCTTTTCCATGCCGTGTTATTAGAAAAGGCTCAGCGCTGCCTTCGTTTTGATTTATCCTGTGTGGCAGAAGACCCTCATGCTTCCAAATACAGACCCCACAGCTAATTCTCACTTCAAGTGCAATTAAAAGGACTTGAACACCCAATTTGAAATTTCATCCTCATACTTCAAAGAAATTAGTTTGATGAGTGATTGCAATGGAGTGAAGCTAATAATGAAAATAATTAATGCCTGGAAATACTTCACAGGCACAGGAAACACTTGCGTACCTCCTGTATATTTAAAGAAAGCCCCCGAGTCAGAAAAAAAGCCAGAAGGCCAAATTGTCCATTCCAACTCCCAGAAGTTTGCCCATGGCAGCATAATTAAGAGATGCCTCCTGACACCTTTCTTCTTGGACCAGCATTTGTAAACAGGGAGGCCATTTAACTAAATTCACATAATTGCTACAGAAAACATGGCCCAGACTTCTAAATATCACCAGCACTCAGGAGAGAATAACAATTAAGGAACATGGAAGTGTTGGTGGTGCATACGAGGAAAAGGAGGTTCTCCACCTCCATGTCTCATCCTTAACCTCACACCAGCAAACTTGAAAAGTTCACTTTAAAGGCAAGATTCCAAATCATGTTGATTGGGAAAATGTGCTTTGGCTACTTCTATTCCTCTGACATATGCCATGTAACCAAACACAGAATGGGAATGGCAGAGCACAGAGGCACTTCTGGCATGCACACTAGGAGTCTCAGGATCGGGGTGAACTTGGCCTCTTCCTCAATTCCCATTACAGATTTCAGACCAATCTGCCTTCTTGGGACAATTTCTGGTTCCCTGAGTCCATACTGTTTTTGCTCAACTGCTCTCTGCCTCTCAGGTCCTGGTCACTCACTCTGACTGACCCAAGTCTTTGCCTCCTAGCCAATTTTCTGACTTTATCCTTCATAGAGAGACCCATCCAAAACACTGGCCTTTGGATGCTTTTTCTTCTATTATGGACTAAATTGTGTTCCCTAAAATTCATATGTTAAAGGCCTAACCTCCAATGTGACTGTATTTGAAGGTAAGGAAGTTTAAGTGAGGTCATAAGAGTAGAACCCTAATCTAATAGGAAAGATGTCCTTGTAAGAAGAGGAAAAGAGTGGATCTTTCTCTCTCTCTCTCTCTCTCTGTGTGTGTGTGTGTGTGTGTGTGTGTGTGTGTCTGTCTGTCTCTGTCTCTCCTTGCATGCACAGAGGAAAGCCCACATAGAAGACACAATGAGAATGCAGCCATCCATAAGCCAGGAAGAAAGCCTTCACAAAAATGCAATCCTGATGGCACCTTCATCTTGGACTTCTGGCCTTCAGAACTGTGATAAAATTGTCTACTGTTTAAGTCACTCAGTCCGTGACAGTGTCATGGCAGCTTGAGAAAACTAAGACACCTTCCTTATATTGTCCAACATTTCTTGGTTTCTTGTCTCCCTTGTCATCCCGTTATGCCTTGCTGTCATTATGCTAAGTTGTTCCACACCACCAATCACTGTTTCTTCAGTCCCCATCATCATCAAACCCTCCTCCTCCTTCCATCTCCTGCACTCAACTCTTCCCTGTCCACATGTCTCAAGACTTCATCAGAATCTCCTGTCTACTTACTATCTGTATTAGTCCGTTCTCACACTGCTATAAAGATGCCACCTGAGACTGGGTAATTTATAAAAGAAAGAGGTTTAATTGACTTACAGTTCTGCATGGCGAGGGAGGCCTCAGGAAACTTACAATCATGGCAGAAAGTGAAGGGGAAGCGAGACAAGTCTTAGGTGGCAACAGGAGGGAGAGAGGAGCAAAGTGGGAACTGCCAAACACTTCTTAAAACCATCAGCTCTCATGAGAACTCACTCACTGTCACAGGAACAGCATGGGGGAAACTTCCTCCATGATCCAATCATCTGCCACCAGGACCCTCACTCGACACCTGGGGATTACAACTGGAGATGAGATTTGGGTGGGGACACAGAGCCAAGCCATATCACCATCCCCACCTCCTCCCCACTTATCAGACATCTCCTTCCTTACTTCTCTCCCTTTTTGCAGATTCCCATTATTTCATTAACAGCCTCCCCAGTGCCCTAAGTTGTCCTATTGCTGGTCAAAAGGACTCCCTCCTTTTGTGTCCCGTGTTTTTGACATGACCCGTTGGTCTTTGAATGCTTCCTTGCCTTCAGGCACAAGAAGTCCTAGAATCATATTAAATGTTTCCCACTCTAGACCTGAAAATGCTCCTTTCTGTAAGAATCTCTGATTCCTTTTTGGGGCAAACAGTAACACCCATGCTGTGGACGGCAGGATGTCTTTTGCTATTGGGGCATCATTGCTCCTAGGCTTTTTCAGTGAACAGAGCTAGAAAATATGTGTTTAAGGAAAGAAAACAGAAGATGAGTTTATACTGACACTTCCTATTCAAATTGAACCCATAAATTTCTAACATGTTAAATCCTCTTTCCCATCCCCCACATCTTCCTTGGCACCCTTCTGTTTTGATTTTTCAAATCTTTTGAAGAGGCCGTGTATACTCACTAAGTCCCTTTATTCACACCCACACATCCACCTACTCCTGACTCACTCTGATCTGGTCTGCCTCCCTTCAGTCAGTGAAACAATTTTGTTATGGTAACCATGCCCTCATGCCAAGGGACCTTTTTCAATTTTTATCTTATCAAAGCAGTATTTATTTGACACTATAGACACTGCCTTCCTTCTGAAACACTCTTCCCTGTACTTCTGTTAATCAATACTCTCTCTTTTTTTTTCTTTTCCTGGAAAATTCTTTTATGTCTCCGCTAATTGGCCATGCAATGTTAAAGGTACTGAAGGCTTGAGTCTGTTGTTCTCTCTCACACAGACTCCTCTGTCCAGGAGAGCTGATACCTGCCCATGACTTCACAGCCTCAAAAGTTCTATCTGTGGCCCAAATCTCTCCTTATCACTGCATGCACATGTATTTAACTCTCTACCCCTGACTCTGCGTGGATGCCTCTAAGGCATTTCAAGCTTACCATGTTCAAAAGTAGCCTGGTTCTGTATCCCACCGTCACCCATCCAATAGCATTCTGAATGAACAGCCTTTCCATCTCTTCTGCTGCCCAAACCAGCTCTTCCACGGTGGCTAACAGTCCTAGTTTTAGAGCCAACCTGCGAGTCTTTGAATCCTATCCTCATCACTTCCTAGCTGTGCCTCATTTTTCCCATTTTTAAACTGTGAATAGGAATTGACCTTGTGTCATAGGCTTCTTTTGAGGATTAAATGGCATACCCCATGTGAAATGCTCAGCACATGGTCTAGTAAATGTAAGTAGTCAACACACGACACATGTTTCTCTGCCACTTCTCTCCTTCACCCCCTGGCTACCACATCTGCCTATCAGACCATGTATTCCTTATGGCTGTAAACTGAGGCAGCTCATTTGTGTCTATGTAGCACTTTTTCCCTCTCCCCTTCTTCTCCTTCTGATGGGGTACCCATCACAAGTGTCTCCAGTACTAAAGACTCTGTCACAGAGGTGCAAAGTTAACTTAAGCAGAACTCAGCAGAGCCCGTCAAGGAAACTTGCTCAAGCTACCAAGGAAGAGGTGACTTCCTTTGTTTTTATTGCAATTCCGGGTTCATCAATTGTAACTTTTATCTGAACCTAGAGCAGTCAGTGGTCATTCTATGCCACTGATATGGTTTGGCTGTGTCCCCACCCAAATCTCATCTTGAATTGTAGCTTCCATAATTCCCATGTGTTGTGGGAGGGAGCTGGTGGGAGATAATTGAATCCTGGGGATGGTTTCCCACATACTATTCCCATGGTAGTGAAGAAGTCTCATGAGATCTGATGGTTTTATAAGGGGTTTCCCCTTTCACTTGATTCACATTCTCTCTTGCTAGCCGCCACGTAAGATGTGCCTTTGCTCTTCTTTCATCTTCCACCATGAGTGTGAGGCCTCCCCAGCCATGTGGAACTGTGAGTCCATTAAACCTCTTTCCTTTATAAATTATCCAGTCTTGGGTATGTCTTTATTAGCAGCTTGAGAACAGACTAATACTAAATGGGATAATCCTACTGAGAGTAAAGCCAACACAGAGGAAAACTGAAAGAGGTGAGAGAGATAATCAAAAAGTAATAAAGGGAGAGGAAGAGAGGGAGGAAGAGAGAGAGATGAAAGAAAGAAAATATGGATGATATTATTTGAATTTCTGGATCCAACTATGCCTGGAGCAAGGCATTTTCCTCATTTTCCCAGTTATGTAAGCCAAAACATTCTTTGTTGTTGTTATTTAACATACTCTGAGTTAGGTGTCTGACATTTGCAACCAACATTTTTCCCTAGCACAGGAATTTTGTTTGAGAGTCAGGACATCTTGTAAAGTTATATAAAATATAGCAACAAATCGTAGATTTAAATTCAGAATAAAAAGATAACAGTGAGAGTAAGATTATAAAGAGATCTTGAAATAAATATAAAAGCAATTTCTAAACTATCTCTACACTTGGTGGAAGTAAGGCATAAATTTTGGTTCTAAGCTTCTGTTTTTTTAGCTGACACAAGGAAGGAACACTAAGAATTACACAATTCATAGTGTACACAGAACTATAAGCAGATGAAATGCTCAGGAGAAACCCATCAATTTTTTGGTCCTGAGACGAAACAGGAAAGCCAGTAGTCATAACTATTGCTTTCCAAACACTTTATGACCTGCATGGATGAGAATGAAATCAATGTATCCATGTTCTTCAAAAAGAGACCATCTGTTTCATTCTTCTGTTCCTATAGTGAACCCTCTTGATACCTTCCACCAAATGCCCTCAGGCCACCTGAGTTGTGATAGCTGTGATTCTCCCCTCAAATGCCTACACCTCTCCTCTCCTCTTCTTGCTCTGCACTTTAAGAGCTTGCCTACCTGAATGCAAGTATGACCGAGAAATAGAGGTATTAGTGCCCACTTCATCCTTTCTTGGGACAACTCTCAAAGAGTGGTGGCTGGGAGCTAGTGACAGAATGCCCAGCCTCCTCATCTTGGGGTGGGGGACAATTCTGGGCCATGCTGCAATGGTTCCTCTAAGAGTCTCCTGTAGGATTGAACCTCATATGCCTACAAACATAGCCCTGTCTGTAGTGCATCTTAGATTGGACTTTTTCTATTCCCCCTCCCACTTTCCCTACTTTCTCATTTCTAGGATCACCTCCCAAATAAACTGCCTACACTGAAGACCTTGGTTCGGGGTCTGGGAAACCCAACCTAAGATAGTCACTGATTCTTCCTCCAACATGCCTGGGGCACTCCTGCTGTCTGCCGTGCAAATGCACCTGCTGGATTTCCTCCACTTGCCGGAGTGTCCACAGCTGCAGCAGAAGCACAGCAGGGCTGTGCTCCATCTCCAGGCCCTCTGTGGTTGCTTCTGAAGAGAGCTTTAGATGGAAAGTCCTGATTTCATTACCATCCAAATATAAATTATAGATGTCTCTCTATCGTCTATGTTTTTATAAATTTTCTGTGTTTTGTGTTGCTTTGACCACCTCAGGTCTTTGCTAATCCTGAAGTGACTATCCTTCCCAGGGAGAATTCCTAGAGACAGCAAATAACTGACCTGTGAGTGTCCCTTTCCTGTATGAACCACGCACTCCAAATCACACATTCCAAACCCTGTTCTTTATGTAATTTCCATGCACCAGGCCGACACTTCCCCTGCCCTAAATTACCCCAGGGTCAGTGTATTAGTCTGTTCTCACACTGCTGATAAAGACATACCCGAGACTGGGTCATTGAGAAAGGAAAGAAGTTTAATTGACTCACAGTTCTACATGGCTACGGAGGCCTCACAATCATGGTGGAAGACGAAGGAAAAGCAAAGGGATGTCTGACATGGCAGCAGGCAAGAGAGAATGAGAATCAAACGAAAGGGGAACCCCTTAAAAAACATCAGATCTCGTGAGACTTCTTCACTACCATGAGAACAGTATGGGGGAAGCAGCCCTCATGATTCATTATCTCCCACCAGCTCCCTCCCACAACACATTGGAATTATGGGAGCTACAATTCAACATGAGATTTGTGTGGGGACACAAACAGACTGTGTCAGCCAGGTGTCAGACAATTAGAGACCACCCTGATAAGCTCAGTACTAGAATCTTAAACTTTCCAGCCCTGCCTTGCCTATTCTTTCCTGTGGGAATCACAGTAAAGTCTCTGAGTCCTGCTCCCTGCTGGCTCCTTCTGCTTTCTGACCAACCTGGTGGTCCCCGTGTGGCCCTGCGTGGTGTGGCCTCCCTTTTGGAAACTATAAAGTGTAAACTGCACTTTCAAAGGCAGTTGTCTCCACGTCTGTCATCTCATCATGCATGATTAAAGCAAACCCTGATACAATCTAAACATTCCCTTCTTTCCGATCCACCTTAAACCTATGGGTCTATGCTTGCTGCAATTGTGGTTCAGGGAAAGAATAAGGCCCTGGAGCCCAGCAGCATGGTGGGAATTCCCACTGAACGTTAACTAGTAATGCAGCCAGTTCACATCTCTGAGTGTGGGCCTCTTGGTCCTTAAAGTGGAATGGATGCTACCTGTCTCACAGAGTCATCAAAAGAGACACAAGAGAGAATGTAAGAGAGTGCCTGGTACAAAGCAGGTTCTTTAGATTATTGAGTTATTTTCTTCATTGTATTGTTACCTTAGATACAAATTCTAGGTTCAGATGACTTTGGGGTACAGTCAGATAAAACCATTAACTTCAGGCATCACCGCTGATTTAATGGGATATTGAATTGTTGGATGAATAAATGAATGAATCTTTAGTTTCCTTCCTAAAGAAGTTCCTGTTCAAAGCATCTTCCCTCTGAAGTGTTGTCTTATGCTCCAGCTTTTGAGTTCTCATTTCACACACTTAATTCAAAGCACTAAGATAATAAATACACTACTAATTATTCAGTTTCACTGACTATTTATCAGGTAATAATCCCTTATTTCATTTAGCTGAAAAACTTACAAAGGAAACAAAAATGACCAGCAAGGGAAACAACAGAAGGATTTACTGCAAAGCCTACCATTACAGGAACACACCACTACCTCTCTCCTTGTCTTTTCTTTCTATGGTGTTAATCTTACATAAGTGGTTATTACCACGTGAAACACATTAAGATTATTTCAATTAATTATGTTTGCTACATTGTTTTAAAAGATTATTCTACTGTTTACTGGCAATTAAACAGACTTTCATGTTAAGTATGCTGCTTGAGGGTATGTTGAGTGGGACTATGGATATAGCAATTGAAATTGTTCATTTGCAAGAAGCTTGTCCTTTGGAAGTCAAGAGTGTCTGGATATCTCTGAGGTGCTGATTTGCAAAGGCAGAAAAAGATGAATAATCACA
Source organism: Macaca nemestrina (assembly GCF_043159975.1). Classification (NCBI taxonomy): domain Eukaryota; kingdom Metazoa; phylum Chordata; class Mammalia; order Primates; family Cercopithecidae; genus Macaca; species Macaca nemestrina. The sequence continues at coordinate 229,087,722 of NC_092125.1, read as the reverse complement.
TGAATTAGTTCTTCAGGTGACTAAAGCCTTATAAAGCTTTAAACACTTTCGTCCTTGCTTAGAATTAAAGAATATTTTCCACTTTGCAAAGACATTACTACCAAGAATAACCAGAAATGGTTAATAGATAGTTGTGGGCAAAAGAAGCTTACCGCATGCACACTGGGCTAAGAGCAGTATGCTGGTTGTGTAGAAGAGTTAAAGTCATGGCTCCAACAAGGCAGTGGGGCAGGGGATGTAATCTAAATTGTCAACATGTGGCGAAGGGCAAACTTGAAACAATCAGAACATACATTACCTTAATGCCGGAGCAGGCTCCTTAAGACCAACTTCTGGGCAAGGGTTAAGCTCTGGTTGCTAGATGCTAGAGAGGTCCACTTGTGGCATATTTTATTATTCAGTTCAAAATACATTATAATTGCAAGTGTGACTTCCTCTCGACACATGGATTATTTAGAAGTGAATTGTTTAATTTTTGAACAGTAGGGGATTTTCTACCAATTCCTAGCTTAATTCCACTGTGGTCAGAGAGTCTACTCTGCATTACTTTAATCCTGTGAAATTTGTTGAGATTTGTTTATGGTCCAATGTATAGTCAATCTCAGTAAATGATTCTACATACTTGAAGAAGAAATGAGCCTTTGTAGCTGTTGGATACAATGTTTTCTTTATATCTGTTAGGTCTTTTATTAGGTGTCCTGTCCATATCTATATAATTCTTCTTTTTATTATCTTCTTGTTTTATTAGTTACAGAGTTTATTAAAGTCTTCCACGTTGGTTATGTATTGCTTTTCTTTCTTTAAGTTCTGGCAATTACTGATTTATGTATTTTGTTTTTTGGGGGGTACATACACATGTACTAATATCCTTCTGGTCAGTTAACACACTTATGGAATGCCTCTAGTTCTACTGATGCTTGTTGCCTTGCAGTTTATTTGGTATATTGTTAGTGTGACTACATCAACTTTCCTTTGGTTAACGTTTGCAATGGAGTAGCTCTTTCTTATAAGTATCCCATAGTTCCTTTTTCAGTCTATCTTAATCTTCACATACTTGAAGAATTGAGTCCATTTACATATTATGTAATGACTGATAAGGCTGGTTTATATCTGCCATTTTATCATTTACTTTGAACTTGACTCAGTTGTTTCATATTCCTTGCTTCTCCTTTCTTGTGTTATTTAGAATTAATCTATTATTTTATTAGTTCTCTCTTTTTATCTCTAAAACTATATTAGTTAATAGATAATGAATGATACCATAAACCAAGATTCCTGGAATACTACTTAAAGGGGAATTTCTAATCTTAAAGACATTTATTAGAAAAGAAGAAAGGTTGAAAAGTCAAAGATCTAAAATTTTATCTGAAGAATATAAAAAAAGAAATTAAATCAAATCCAAAGAAATAGAAGAAAGAGGATAATAAAGATAATAGCTGACATCAATAAAGTAGGGGAACATATAAAACAGAGAGATTAATGCAATCAAAATTTGGTTATGGGATTTCAGAGAAAATGGCAAAATAGGAAACTCCAAAGTCCACTGCTCCAAAAAGGCAATAAAAAAGTTGGTAAAAACTGTCAGAAGCAACTATTTAGATCTCTGAAACAAACCAAGAGCCGGTAACAAGCAGGGCAAAATGTTTAATCAAGAAAAAACACCAGAATCGCAGTAAGAATAGCAAGCTTTGTGGTCTTTTAATTTCCCCTGTTCCTATCTCCTGCGCCTCAGCTTGGCAACAACCCTGAAGAAAAGAGTTTACAGTCCCAGCACAGATACCAGTACCGGAGGAAGCAGAACAGATCTCTTTTACAAAGAACTGTGGTTGGTTGCTCAACCTGTCTAGTGGCGCCCTGGAGGACGGGCTCAAAGGGGTTGTCTTTATTTCAACTTACTTGACAGTCTCCCAGGTCTGAGGCAGCTAACCACAGAACCTCTGTTGAAAACACAGGCAAATGTATTTGTTGTTGCTCCCTGGGGCAATGGATAATCACTGGGATGAAAAACAAACTCACCAAAAGCTTGAGAGGAAAGGCTAAAGAATAGGATTCTTTGGGAAGAATAAAGGCATTGAAAAGCTATAACATATCCTAAAAGCCTAGGAGTCCACCCACATGCCCAGGACTGGATACTCAGAAAAGCCTTGAGAACATGTTGACTTTTCGCCTATTCTATGCCTGACCTTCAGACTCTGCACAAGCCAGAAGTGAAAGTTAAATCAGGATTGTAAATCACCCAGACATGCCCCCAATACACAGAGCCCATTTGCAAAGACTCAGCATTTTTTTTTTCTTTCAGGCATATATGATATCTCTGTTCAATGAGTAGTTGATCACTAAGCTAATGGAACATAAACTACAGTGAACACATGTGACAAAAAATACAGACTTTACACAACTGGTTCAAAAAAGTCACTAAACAAACGACTACTGCACCAAGAAGCAATATGATCCTGGGAAGAAAGGAAAACTGATTTATAGAGCTGTTACATTATAATACTCAAAATGTCCAATCTTTAACAATAAAAAAATCACAAGGCATAAAAAGAAATTTTTAAAAACTACAGTACATACCTAAGGAAAAAAGCAAGTAATTAACAAAAGCTGTCCCTTAGGAAGTCCAGACGTAAAACTTACTAGAAAAATACTTAAATCAGTTATTTAAAATATGCTAAAAGAGCTAAAGGAAAGCATATATAAGGAACTAAAGATAAGTCCTAGCCTAGCCAGAACAATCAGGCAAGAGAAAGAAATAAAGGGCATCCAAACTGGAAAGGAGGAAGACAAACTATCTCTGTTTGCTGATGATCTTAACCTAGAAAACTCTAGAAGACCCCTCCAAAAGACTCCTAGATCTGATAAATGAATTTGGTAAAGTCTCAGGTTACAAAATCAATCTAAACAAGACAGTAGCACTGCTATACACTAGCAACAATCAAGCTGAGAATCAAATCAAGAACTCAATTGCTTTCACAACAGCTACAAAAAATAAAATAAAATATCCAAAGAAGTGAACGATTTCTACAAGGTGAACTACAAAGCATGGCTGAAAGTAATCAGATGGTACAAGCTAATGGAAATACATCCCATGCTCATAGATTGGAAGAATCCATATCGTGAAACTGACTATGTTGTCCAAAGCAATCTACAGATTCAATGTAATTCCTATCAAAATATCAACATAATTTTTCACAGAAGTAGAAAAGTAATCCTGAAATTCCTATGGAACCAATAAAGAGCCTGAACAGCCAAAACAATCCTAAGTAAAAAGAGCAAATCTGGGCATCACATTACCTGACTTCAAATTATACTACAAGTTTATAGTAGCCAAAACAGCATGGTAATAGTATAAAAGTAAATAGATAGACCAATGGAACCGAACAGAGAACCCAGAAATGAAGGCAAATACTAACAACCAAGTGATCCTTGACAAAGCATGCAAAAACATAAATTGGGGAAAGGATATCTTATTTAATAAATGGTGCTGGGAGAATTGGATAACCACATGTAGAGGAGTGAAACTAGATATCTATCTCTCACCACATGCAAAACTTAACTCAAGATGAATTAAAGACTTAAATCTAAGCCCCAAAACCATAAAAATTCTAGAAGAAAACCGAGGTAAGACTCCTCTGTACATTGACATAGACAAAAATTTTACGACTAAAACCCCAAAAGGAAATGCAACAAAAATTAATAAATAAATGAGATATAATCAAACCAAAAAGCTTACGCACAGGAAAAGAAATAATCATCAGAGTGAACAGGTATTTCCTCTATGCATCTGACAAAACACAAATATCCAGAATACATGAGAAACTCAAGCAAATAAGCAAGAAGAAAACAAAGAATCTCATTTAAAAGTGGGTCAGTGATGTGAATAGGCATTTCTCAAAAGAAGATGTACAAATGGCCAATAAACATATTTTAAAAATGCTCAACATCACTAATTATCAGGTAAATGTAAATTAAAACCACAATGAGATATCACCTTACCCCAGCCAGAATGGTCATTATTAAGAAATCAAAAACAATAGATGTTGGCATGGATGTGGTGAGAAGGGAATGCTTATACAGTGCTGGTGGGATGGTAAATTAGTACAACCTCTATTGAAACAGTATAGAGGTTTCTCAAAGAACTATTTAGTGAAAGTAGATCTACCATTTTATATAGCAATTCTACTACTGGGTATCTACTCAAAGGAAAAGAAGTCAAAAAGACACCTGCATACAAATGTTTATTGGAACACAATTCAACATTGCAAAGATATGAAATCATCCTAAGTGCCCATTAGTCAATGAATGGATAAAGAAAATGTGGTATTTATACACTGTGGAATATTACTCAACCGTGAAAAAGAATGACAATATATTTTGCAGCAACTTGAATGGAACTGGAGGTCATTATGCTAAGTAAAGTAACTCTGAAATAGAAAAACAAATATAGTATGTTCTCACTTATTAGTGGGAGCTAAGCTATGAGTACCCAAAGGCATCAAGAGTGGTATAATGGACACTGGAAACTCAGAAGTGGGGGAGGGTAAAAGGAAGGTGAGGAAGGAAAAACTACATATTGGGCACAATGTAAACTACTTTCGTGATGGGTGCACGAAAATCTCAGACTTCCTCACTATACAGTTCATCCATGTAATCAAAACCGCATGTACCCCTAATTACAATTAAAAATTTTTTTTTAAAAACCAAAGGAAAATATCAGAAATATAATTCAGCAAATAAAGCACATTAAAAAAGATATGAATTATGGAAAAGTAGCTGAGAATTACAATAACTGAAATTTAAAAATTCACTAGAGGGTCTAAGTACCAGGTCTGAGCAAGCAGAAGAAAGAATCAGTAAAAAGTTAAGAAAAGAAGCAATAGTCTGAGTACTTATGTAATTACAAAAAAGGTATAAATTAGCATTCCGTCTCTTAACTAATTTAAAAGCAATTGTATAAAACTATATGTATATAATTGTATTGTTAGACCTACGAAATATAGAACCATAATATATTTGACAATAACTGCACAAAGGATATAGGTGGGAACAATTGTGTATTGGAGTAAGAAAGTAGCACCAGAGGGTAAAGTTCATCTACAGGAAAATGAAAAGAACTAGAAATAATAAATTAGAAGGCTAATGTAACAAACTCTACAAATATATGCCTGCTGTCCTTTACTCAGCTTCTATTAGTAGGCATACAATTATATAAAGTAATAATTGTAACAATGTATTACAGGGTTTGCAATAAATGTAGAAATAATAATAGCACAAAAAAGGAAAGAGAGATTAGGGTTATATGAAAGTAAAAATTTTTTATCTCACTGGAATTAAGTTAGTAAAAGTTAAAATATGTATGGTAACCCACAGAGTAACCACAAAAAAACTCTCAAAAAACACAGAGAAAAGGAAGTAACATTCTGTGCTAGAAAATAAGATTCTGTCTCTAAAATAAAAAGTAAAATATTCACTTAATGCAAAAATGCACTAAATGAGGAATAGAGCAACAAAAAGATATGAAGCAGAAAACAAAAAGTAAAATGGCAAACATACATTCAACTATACCAATAATGACACTAAATTTAAATGAATAGAACTATGCAATCAAAAGACAGAGCCTTCAGACTGAATTAAAATAAAGATCCAACTGTATGTTGCCTAAATAAGACATGTATACATCAAAGATACAAATAGATCATACATCATAAATACATCAAAGATACAAATTGATTAAAAGAAAAAGTATGGAAAATGATATATATATGCATACAGTAATAATAAGAAAGCTGGAGTGGCTATACTAACATCAGAAAAATAGACTTTAAAATAAGAAAACAGTTCTAGATATAAAGAGGGACATTCTATAATGTTAAAACGATAAATCCTTCAGGAAAATATAACAATTATAAACATATATTCTCCTTGCAACTGAGCCACAAAAGGAATAAAAAGTAATGACAGAATTTAAGGGAGAAAAGCCAGGCATGGTGGTTCACTCCTGTAATCTGAACACTTTGGGAGGTTCAAGCGAAAGGACCACTTGAGCCCAAGTCTGAGACCAGCCTGGGCAACATAGTGAGACCTCATCTCTAAAATAAAATAAATAAAAATTTTAAAAAAAAGAATTTAAGGGAAAATAAACAATTCAATGAAAACAGTTGAAGACTCCAATACTTCACTTTCAATAATGAGAGCAGATCAACAAAGAAACAGGACTTGAACAACACTGTATACCCAGCAGACCTAATGACATTACAAACTTTCCACCCAATAACAGCAAAATACACATTTTTCTGAAGAGTACATGAAAGATTCTATGGAATAGACCATACACTTGGCCATAAAACAAGCATCAGTATATTTAAAAGGATGGAAACCATACCAAGTATGTTCTCTAATCACAATAGGATGTAATTAAGAATTGATAACAGAAAGAATATTGGAAATGTACAAGTACAAGGAAGTGAAAATTAACATGGTAAAGAAAGATTGGTTTAACATTTAAAAATTTATGTAATCATCATTTCAATAGACTTAAGTATGTAAACTACATGAATTCAATAGGCACAGAAAATTATTAAACAAAATTCAACACCCCTTTATAATTAAAAAAGAAGCAAGTGAACAAAAACACTCAATGAACTAGGAATAGAAAGGAACTTCCTAAATGTGATAAAGAGCACCTACAAAAATATTTTCATTAGCAACATACTTAATAATGAAAGACTGAATGTTTTTCCATGGGATCAAGGACAAGGCAAGGATATTCACTGCTGACATTTATATTCATACTGTATTGGGTATCCAGGGCAATTAGTGAAGAAAAAACACAAAACGCATGCAGAATGGAAAGAAAGAAAGAAAATTCTATCCAGCTGCAGATAACATGAACTTTGTATAGAAAAAATTCTGAAACATACACTGAAAATGTATTAGAATTAATTTATTAGTTTGTTCTCACACTGCTAATGAAGACATACCTGAGACTGGGTAATTTATAAAGGAAAGAGGTTTAATTGACTCACAGGTCCACATGGCTGGAGAAGCCTCACACTCATGGGGAAGGCAAAGGAGGAGCAAAGTCACATCTTACATGGCGGCAGGCAAAGAAGCTTGTGCAGGAGAACTCCCCTTTATTAAACCATCAGATCTCCTGAGACTTATTCACTGCCACAAGAACAGCACGGGAAAGACTTGCCCCCATGATTCAATTACCTCCTAATGGGTCCCTTTTATGACATGTGGGAATTATGGGAGCTACAATTCAAGACGAGATTTGGATGGGGACATAGTCAAACCATATCAATTAATAAATCAATTCAAAAAGCTACAGGGTATAAGAAAATCAATATACAAAAATTAGTTGTATTATATGCAGTAGCAATTAATATATCAAAAAATATTTTAATGAAGCAATTTTATTTACAGTAGCATGAAAGGGGATAAAATGCTTTTGATTTATGAAATGAAATGTAAAAAAAAACTTATGCTTTTAAAACTTCAAAACATCGTTGAAAGAAATTAAAGACCTAAATAAATACAAAGACATCCCTTGTTCATGTATTAAAAAGTTTAATATTGTTAAGATAATAACAGTCTCCAAATTGATTTACAGATTTAATCCAAGTCATGTCAAAATTTCAGCTGACTTTTTGCAGAAATTTTATAAGTTAATCCTAAAATTCACACAAAAATTCAAGAGACCCAAAATAGCCAGAACATCTTGAAAAAAACAGAATGGCTTTGGAGAACTCATGCTTCCAGATTCCAAAACTTACAACAAAGCTATAGTAATCAAGACAGTATGGTACTGGCATAAAAATGGACATATATATCAATAGGACAGAATGGAGAATTAAAAATTAAACTTCTAATATTTAGCCAATTGATTTTTTAAAGGACGCCAAAACAAGTCAATGGAAGGTAGACTTTTCCACAAATTATGCTGGAACAGGATACTCACATGCTAAAGAATGCAGCTGTACCCCTACTTCACACCATATAGAAAAGTTAACTCAAAATAAATCAAAGCCCTAATGTAAAGCTAAAACGATAAACTTTTAGACGAAAACATAGATGTAAATCTTCATGACCATAGATTAGGCAATGGTTTCTTACATATGTCAACAAATGAAAAAGAAACAAAAGAAAAATAGATAAAATGCACTTTGTCCACATTAAAAGCCCTTTTAAGAGCACCATCCATGAAGAGAAAACAACCCGTAGAGTGGGGAAAAAATGTACAAATCTGATATCCGATAAGAGATGAAAATGTTAAATTTGACCTAAGCCCTGTTCTCCTAACAAAGAGTGATTAGGAAAAACCACCACCTTTTTGTGTTCCATGAAATAGCTTATTGCAAAGAACTACCCTGTCCCATATTATTTATATAAGACTCAAAGATAACCTCCTTCTTTACCTATAACAAGGCCAGACACAGACCTTCAAGATTACCATTCTTTTTCTCATAAATTATTACTTTACTTGTTTGTCCACACTGACCAATCTGGATATAATACCCACTAACTTGACTGGACTAAAATGTATTTAGGCTTCTCTTCTTTCCCAAAGCCCCTGGATCTTGACTTCCTCCTGAGCTTAAAAAATCACTTCAACAAAGAACATCCCTTCTGAGAACTGCCTGACCACAGAGAAAAACGTTTCCAGCTTAACTGTCCAGTCATGCCACTGGCTTATTCCACTCCTCACACCAGGTTTCTTCTACACTTGTTTGTTTCTGTTTATAAAAAATATCCCTTTCTGCCTGAGACGTTTTGATATTTCATGGTGAGAAAGACTTTCCTATTGACAAAGCTCCCTTCTTCCTGTTGCAATATTAATAAAGACATTCCTTACTAATGTCCAGACTTGCAATTTTTTCTTTGACAGATATTCATATCTAGAATATACAAAGAATTTATACAACTCAATAATTAAAAGACAAAGAGTCTAATTTTTAAAATAGAGTCTAAAAAGACATTTCTCCAGAGAAGATATATAAACGGCCAATAAGCACATGAAAAGATACTTGGCATCCATGGTTACCAGGGAAATATAAATCAAAACTGTGATGTGATACTTTCTCTCACCCTCCAGAATGGCTAGAATCAAGGAGTCAGATAACATATGTTGGTGAAGACTCAAAGAAGTCTAAATAATTGTACAATGCTAGTGGGAATGTAAAATGGTATAGCCACATTGGAAGAAGGTCTGGTAGTTCCTTAAAAACTTAAACATGTAGCTACCATATGACCCAGGAATTCCAATCCTAAATGTATACCTAATATAGTTGAAAGTGTTTGTCCACAGGGAAACGCAAAAGTTTATAGCAGCATTATTTATGATAGCTAAAAAGTGGAAACACCCAAATGTTCATCAGCAGATTAATGAATAAATTAAATATATTATATCCACACAATAGAATATTATTCAGCATTTAAAAAAAATGAAGAGCTGATACATGCAACAATACAGATCAACCTTGAAAACATTACATTATGGTAAGTGGAAGAAGTCAGTCACCAAGAGTCACATACTGTATAATTTTGTTTATATAAAGAGTCCAGAGAAGGCAAATCTACAGAGACAGGAAGATAAGTGATTGCCTGTGGCTGGGGGTGAGTAATAGGAAGCATGGGTGGGGAAGATGAGAGAGATAAGGATTGGCTGATGTGGGTACAGGGTTTACTTCTATGTTGATTAAAATGTTCTACATTTGAATATGGTGGTAGATGCACAACTCTGTGAATTTGCTAAAATCCACTCAATTGTAGACTTTAAATGGGTAAATTTTATGGTGTGTGAATTATATCTTTACAAAGTTTAAAATAATTTTAAAAAAAGAAAAACAATAGAAAATGGGGTACCATGCAGTCAATAAATAAAAGAAAGCTGGAGTGGCTTTATTAATATCAGACAAAATAGACATTAGAAGAATAAATAGTACTAGAAATAAATACAGGCATAACATAATCATAAAAAGGGTAATTTACTAAGAAAACATAACAATCTTAAATATGTATGTACCTAACAACAAAGCTTCAAAACACTGGAGCAAAAGCTTAAAGAACTAAAAGATGAATTAAATAAATCTATAATTATATTCACAAACTTTGGCATTTTCTCCCACCATGTCTAGTGAAGTGTGCCTGTTTGTTTCATTTCTTACATTAGGGGAAATCTTTCACTATTTCACCACTAAGTTTAATGTTTGCAGGAGATAGCTTTTACCAGATAAAGAAGTTTTATTCTGTTTGTAGTCACTCGAGAGCTTTGTGTTTTTTTTAAAAATGGGTGTTTAATTTTATTTTTCTGCATTTATTGAAATGAGGATATACATTTTCCCATCTTTCTTTACATAATATCATACATTTTAGTGATCAATTCTTGGAAATTTTAAATTCACAAAATAAAATCCAATGAGTGATTTTCCTTTTTTATGCATTTCTAAAGTCAATCTGGTGTTATTCCGTTTAGAAATTTTCTATCTATGTTCATGAGGAAGAAGTCTGTATTTGCTTTTCATATACTATTCTTGCCAGATCTTCTATCAAAGTCATGCTGGCCTCATAAAAAGAATACGAAGTATTTCCTCATTTTCTACTGTTTGGAAGAGTTTGTATAAGAGTAGTGTTATATTTTTTTCCTTAAACATTTGGAAGCATTCACCAGTGAAGTCAATTATGACTGGGATATTCTTTGTGGAAAGAGATTTAAGTTAATGTCTTTAACGAACAAGGGATTGAAGTAAAGAAACCGTAATTTTTTTTTTTTTTTTTTTTTTTGAGACAGAGTCTCACTCTGTTACCAGACTGGAGTACAGCAGCGCAATCTCGTCTCACGGCACCCTCTGACTCTCTGGTTCAAGTTATTCTCCTGCTTCAGCCTCCCAAGTAGCTGGGATTACAGGCGTGAGCCACTATGCCTAGCCAGTCAGAAACTGTAGTCTTTTTGTAGATAGCCTAGCTAATTTTTGTATTTTTATTAGAGAAGGGGTTTCACCATGTTGGTCAGGATGGTCTCAATCTCCTGTCCTCGTGATCTGCCCGCTTTGGCCTCCCAAAGTGCTGGGATTACAAGCGAGAGCCACCACGTCCGGCCAGAAACTGTCATCTTTTTGCAGATAATGGTAGGTTAGGTTGACATCATGTGGCATAAAATGGGTTTTAATCCCAACCTCACACCATGTTCAAAAATTAATTTATAAGATGCGTAAGAGACCTAACCATCTAAGGCAAAACAATGAACCTTTTAGATACATCTTAAATAACAAGATTCAGAAAATATGATTATGTATAGAGTTTATCTGAGCCCAAAGCTTGAGGATGGACACCTGGGAGCATAGATTCAAGTTGCCCTGAATATACAGTCTGATTAGCAGCACTTACAAGTGAGTTTTTAAGGAAAAAGAAGAGGAAGTTCCTAAGTTCATTACCAATAATTTGCATTTAAATAACATAGCTATTGATTGGCTATATATTGCTCTTTGTATAACAAATTCCAGGAAAATGAATATAATGTATGAAACAAAATACCTTTAAACAATTGCCCCTGGACAGGGGTGCAGGGGCCATGACTGAAGTTCCATCCTCAGGTGTCTGTGGGCCTGAAAAATTTTGCGCATCTTACATATCGGAGAATGCTCTGATCGATTTTCCCTTTCTCATTTTCCCCCTTTTCACCAACGTCTTTTGATGAAAGCCTTGCAGATACACTCAAAAGGTTTTGGCTTCTTTTATGTTTAGGAACTTAGTCCCACATCACTAGGAAGATTCATTTCCTAATGGCCCTATCCCACTGTGGGGGAAGAGGACATGTCTCAGTGAGGAATTTTAAGAGCACTAAGTGATGCCACTTGTTGAATCATCTCTAGTCTTCAAACTACCATGAATTTCATCATCTTCGAAGAAATAAAACAATGAAAGAGATACAGTAAAAATACAATGTACATAGAATTACGATCGAAAAGAGAATTTGGATGTCAGAATAAAACTAACAAACAAACAAACAACGTATTCTATTGGGCAGCCAACTCCACCCATCACCATGGCTAAAAAGAAAAAGGCAAAAAATAACCAAGTGTCAACATGGCACAATCAGATCTCTCACATACTGACTTAATTAGAACAGTCTTTAGTAAAATGCAAATTAAAATAATATATTATTTTCACCCACCCACTTCTGAAAAACTGCATATGCATAACCATTTTAAGGAACTCTCTCAGGAGCTACAAAAACTGAGCATAAAGCTGATCTTCATTATTCACAGATTTCTTATTTGCAAATTGTCGACTCACTAAAATTTCTTTGTAACTCCAAAAATCAATGCTTTCACTTTCATTCATGGATATGCACAGAACAGCAAAGAATTTGAGTCACCTGACATGCATCTTCCTAGCTTAGGTCAAACAAGGTGACTCTCTGCCTTTTTGTTTCAACTCTCATTTTGTAAACAAGAATCTTTTTTATGGTCTATTTGGTGTCATTGTTTTTCACTTTTGGGTGCTCTTGGTGAATGATTTCGGTGTTTAACATGCTCGCATGCATGGTGCTGACGTGCTGTCTAGGGGTTTGAAGCACAAGAAGGCTGTGATGTGTCTCCCAAAGAAAATATGTGTGTTAGAGAAGCTTTGTTCAGGTATGGATTACAGCACTGTTGGTGGTAGCTTCAGTGTTAATGAATCAACAGTATATATTAAATATGATGTCTTTAAATAGAAGCACACAAAACAAGGTTATGTATTGACCTGTTGATGAAAATGTTTTGACAAGAGGCTCACAGGAACCTAACCCTGTAACTCCCCTAACAGCAAATGCTCTGTGCTTGCTAATTCAGTGTTTGTGGTGACTTCGAGATGTATACTCTGTGAATAACGAGAATTGACTTACGTACTCTGCTTTGCAACAATTCCATGCCTACTCATATACCTAAAACAGATATGTACCTATGTTCCCCCAGAAGAGAAAAATAAGAAGACAGTAGCATTGTTTGCAATTACTCTAAATGGAAAATTTCCTCAGAGGCCCATCAGCAGTAAAATAATTTGGGTATATTCTCAATAAGAATAAATAAACTTCAACAACACAGAATATGGAAATGTCTTACAATATGTTTAGTGAAAGCAACCAGGCACAAAAGAGTACATATTGCATGATTCCATTTACAGAAAGTTAAAAATAAGGGTGAAACTAATTGGTGATGTTAGAAGTCAAGACAGTGGTTACCTGTGGGTGTATGGGGGAGTATTAGTGTTGGAGAGAAGAATGAGGAGCTTCGAGATGTTACCAACATTCTAGTTTATGATTGAGTGCTGGTTACATGAAGTGTCAAATATTTTGAAATTATTTTATGAGTCAACCGACAATTGCAATGGACAATTTCCTCCCTCAAGACCAAAAGAATTATGAGCATTTAGCTACTTTCACTGTTTCATGACCCTGGGTTATTATTTTCCACACTTCAACACTTTCAACATTGCTATCTATCTCCCACAGGAAAGGACTTTCTCAGTATAGGGAGGCAAAAAGTAATTTTTTCCTTCCACCAATCTTAGGTTCGTTGGCTTAGCCTCTATAACAAAAGACAGATTAGCAAGAGAAAATCAAACAGAAGTTTATTAACACATAATTCATATCTACATGGGAAATACCCAGGGAATGAGTCATTCTCAAAGAAGTGGCTTAACACTGTATTAAATAACATCCTTGGCCAAGAATAAGACATTTTTAGAGAAGTGATGAGACCCAGGAATAGGACTTTGGGTGCCTAGGGGATGTCAAAATGTGGAAAGGCAAATAGATGGTAGATAAAGCTTGGTTAATAAAGCTTGGTGGGTAAAATCCTCTGGTGCTGTCTCCAGGTTGATGAAGGTCTGAAATTGTTTGACTGTGTCCCCACCAAAATCTCTTGAATTGTATCTCCCAGGATTCCCATATGTTGTGGGAGGGACGCAGGGGGAAGTAATTGGATCATGGGGGCCAGTCTTTCCCATGCTGTTCTTGTGATAGTCAATAAGTCTCATGAGATCTGATGGGTTTATCAGGGGTTTCTGCTTTTGCTTCTTCCTCATTCTTTCTTTCTGCCACCACGCAAGAAGTGCCTTTAGCCCTCTGCCATGATTGTGAGAACTCCCCCAGCCATGTGGAACTGTAAGTCCAATTAAACCTCTTTTTCTTCCCAGTCTTGGGTATGTCTTTATCAGCAGCGTGAAAATGGACTGATGCAGGATCTAAAGTTGTATTCAGTGGTTGGCCTTTGTTCATACTGGTAGTGAGAAGCAGCAGACACCGTTGTAAATTTATGTCCTGCTCTTAGGCAAATAGGAGGAGGGCAGAGAGCTTTGTCTGCTTCTTCTCAGTTGTCTTCAGCTCAGAATAATGCTATGCCAAGGTGGAATATTTTGCGGGTGGCATATTCTGGTCTCCTACGCCAGGCCGGTTCATGCCTGGAACTGACCACTCAGGGTATTTGTTTTTTGTAGCTGAGGTGGCTCTTGAACATGGTCCAATCTACATTGAAGATGTTAATGATAGCCATGATGTCCTCCGGCAGAGGTAAATTTATCACCTGGAATCATGGGCTGGCAGAATGGGGCAGGTAAGATGCTTAATCTTTCATAAACTCTAATAGCTCTCTGTATATAATTTCTCATTGACACTTTCCAGCAAATTTTGTCAGAAAATGCATTCAGCAGTCTCATTATGGATACTTCTTTAGTGTGTGATAAATAATGTACTAACAGGTACCCTTGGCTTCTTGATGAATTGAATGTGGTTGAGGGGACTAAAAGATGGAAATAATTAAGCCCATCCAAGGACCAGTGAATAAAAGTCACAAGGTCTTTAGTCTTCCCTGATCAGCTCTAGAAACACCATGGAATGTTCATATGCATGAAGACAAATGCCTTTGGCGTGTCGACATAGGTTTTGTGTTTCACAGTCACTCTTGGGACCTATTCATGAATGCAAACTGTCTTAGGGCAGGAAATTTTCCTGGTTTTCTCACCAGTGTATCTCCAGAGCCTTGAACAGAATCTGACACATGGCAGGTGCTTCATCAATTGCTTTTAACTCTACCCAAAGAAAGGAAAAAATATATTGACCATTCCAACCTAAAAGGAATGTTAACATACTGCCAGAAACACAGATATGGAGAATCAAGAACTGGCAATAAGCCTACTTATCCAATTCAAACCTTCCTGTGGACAGACTCCAACTTAAGAACTTGGATTTGATGAGTCACAAAAGCAGAAAATTTAATTCTTCTCAGGAAAGGATGCTCTCTGTTCATTCAAAATCAGAGTTAAGCATCTCAGCTTTTGTTGTTGTTGTTGTTGAACTTCACGTTTCTCTGTTTAGGCAGGGCCACAAGCCCCTGTCAATTGATCTACAATTGAGTTTCATGTACTACCCAGAACAGATATATTGAAGATGCCCATCAAAACCTGGCAATTAGAAACAGAACTGCCAATGTGGATCAATATGCTCAGTCAATTAGCTTGTTTATTCAACTGCCTTTACTCAGAGCTCTTCAACATCAAAGACCATTGAAGTTAATAAAATACAAATACAATATATTGTATGTCAGGCTGTCAATTGCCACTTTGATGTGATAATCGTTTTTAATAAGGAAATTATCCTTTACCTGGAAGAAGAAGGAGAAAGATGAACACTGGGAAGAACTTTTAAACAATAAAAAAAAACACTGCACGAACTTAGATCTGTTCTACATCCTGGCTGTTCTCTGTTTGATTTCTCTGTGCAAAACATGCTATCAATTGGTTGTCCAGGTGTAAAAGGCTAAATAGTTCCACAGGCGCTGGTCACACAAATTTGGCTGGGGAGAAACAACAGCCATTAAGCCAAAAGCAAACCAAAATAATTACATTTTACAAAGATAATGTGTTTAGTGTGTTCTCATGCTTCTAATAAAGACATACCTGAGACTGGATAATTTATAAAGGAAGGAGGTTTAATTGACTCACAAGTCAGCATGGTGGGGGAGGCCTCACAATCATGGCAGGAGGTGAAAGAGGGGCAAAGTCATGTCTTACATGGGTGGCAGGCAAGAGAGAGCATATGCAGGGGAACCCCCCTTTATAAAACCATCAGATCTCGTGAGACTTATTCACTATCAAGAGAACAGCATGGAAAAGACCTGCCCCCCATGATTCAATTACCTCCCACCAGGTCCCTCCCATGACTCACGGGAATTATGGGAGCTACAATTCAAAATGAGATTTGGGTGGGGATACAGCCAAACCATATAGATGATATCAAGCATCAAAGGACAAAATTACAACAAATTTAGTTTAAAGATCTCCACTGGCTTTATTGTAAGTCTAGAATCAGGTAATACGTTATTCCATAAAACAGAATAAGTGTGCAGATGAACTGAGCAGAGGGTGTTGGTCTTATAGACAGAAAGGGATGAAGAAAGCAGAAAGGAAGAACAAAAAGCAGATTGGTCATTTCACAGCTGCTTTCTCTGTAAAGCAGGGACAGGGAGACAGAACAATAGAGAAATAACTGAGCTGCTCACGTCAAGTGACATCAGGCTACCTTTCGTTGTAAGAATTAAAACAAAAGGAATTTCACTTTCACGATGATTGAAGATTGAAACCGGCTTGTTTGGAAATCGGCTGTCAAAAGGTCAGATGACGAGTTGATGGGTGAAGCATGCCAACATGGCACAGGTATACATATGTAACAAACCTGCACGTTATCCACATGTACCCTAGAACTTAAAGTATAATTTAAAAAAAAAAAAAAAAAGGTCAGATGACATTTTAGTTTCAGCTTGGTGACTTGGAACTTTAGCGTGGGTGACTCCATTTTGATTTAGTCAGATTTGTTGGGGCCTCATGCAGAGCTTAGTCTAAAACCATGGCCTTTTAAATATTGTATTTAACACAAGTAAAACTTAGAAATAAGGTACAAAGAAGAGCAGCACACCTTTTCAATGTCATCTTAGAGTATTGCTTTGCAGGTTTTCCCAATGACATTTCATCATGCTCTTCTGTCCAATAGGATAGCTACCAGACACATGTGGCTATTTAAAATCAAGTTTTAATTACTTAATTAATTAAATCAATAGTTAATTAATTTGGCAATTAATTAAATTCATGTAATTAAAATCCACTTTCCAAGTCACACTAGGCCACATTTCAAGTGACCCGTAAACTTATTGAACAAGTGACTACCAAATTACACAACACAGACAAAGAACATTTCCAGCACCACAGAAAATTCTGTTCAATAGTGCTGGTTTCTAGGGGATTATTTGTGATTGACTTTGCTCACTTACAGGGAAGCTACATCTTAACTTGTAGATTTCTGTTGTGTATCTCTAACCCCCAAGGTAATGGTTTTATTGTCCTACAGCACATTAACTGGTTTTGTTTTTAACATTTTTTGTTGGCCAGTAAAATTCCTGATCCTTCAGTGCTGTTCAAATCAGCTTTATCATCATCTTGATTTCCTTTATAATTAAAGAATCAAATAAAATCCTTAGTATGTGTTTATTTTATGTTGGTACAAGGCTCATGTCTTAACTTTAAAAAAAATTATACATGAACAGTGAGAATTCAAAGATCAACAACTTGATAGGCCAGGGTGGGCATAAATGCACAAGCGTATATATTATTTTTAAGGGAGGAGGGCTTCCAAATATCTGGAGTCAAATGCTGGGAGTCAGTGTATATATTAAACATAAATGCCAAGAAGATGTTTCAGTCACACTTGCCTGAAGATGTGAGGGAAATAGAAATGTAAGTCTATGCCTTTCCCATCAGGATCCCATTCATGAAGTGATTCCAGTTCTCTCTGGCAATTCCAGAATTCATGGCCCATCAATATTCCTGAAGCAATTTGTGTCCTAATTTACAATGACAGGACATTAGCTATGCACATTCAAAGCATACGGCCATGTCTCTCTATATACAAAGATGCCAATTAATTTTGAGGCTTCACTTCCAGGTACTGACAAACATTCTCTGCTTAGGCAAAATTTAGTCAAGCTCCTGAATGTTCTCCTAGGCCCATCTGTGCATTTCCTTGGAAAACCGAGTTTTGGCAACTAAGTCTGCTAAGTCAGTTTAGCCAAGAATCACCATCCTCATCCTGACCATCCTCAATATCTGATCAGACTCCTTATGCTCCACCATCCCCAGGTTATAGCTCATCACCCTTGCCTGCCTTCAGTGAGAATCCTGTTAGGTGGGTTTAGCCAGAATCCACCTCACCCCTGATGTTTCTTCTTAATAATTTTATTTTTTCTTCTTTTTATTTTCATTTTTATTTTTGAGACAGAGTCTCACACTGTCACCCAGGCTGGAGTGCAATGGCACAATCTCAGTTCACTGTAACCTCCGCCTCCCAGGTTCAAGCAATTCTCCTGCCTCAGCCTCCCAAGTAGCTGGGACTACAGGCATGTGCCACCCTGCCCAGCTAATTTTTGTATTGTTAGTAGATACAGGGTTTCACCATGTTGGCCAGGCTGGTCTTGAACTCCTGACCTCAGGTGATCCACCTGCCTTGGCCTCCCAAAGTGCTGGGATAATAGGCATGAGTCACTGTGTCTGGCCTCTTAATAATTTTCTATCTCTGGACCGCATCCTGCTCCTTGGCTATGCTGCATTAGGAGTGGAGGCCACTCTTTTCCTGCACTGCAAGACTCCATCACAGTGGTCCCTACATCTAGTGCGATGGTCCTAAATAAAGTCTTCCTTATCATGCTTTAACAAGTAGCATTGAATAATTTTCTCTTTAACAGTTACAGTGCGGGCCGGGTGCGGTGGCTCAAGCCTGTAATCCCGGCACTTTGGGAGGCCGAGACGGGCGGATCACGAGGTCAGGAGATCGAGACCATCCTGGCTAACACGGTGAAACCCCGTCTCTACTTAAAAAAATACAAAAAACTAGCTGGGCGAGGTGGCGGGCGCCTGTAGTCCCAGCTGCTCGGGAGGCTGAGGCAGGAGAATGGCGGGAACCTGGGAGGCAGAGCTTGCAGTGAGCTGAGATCCGGCCACTGCACTCCAGCCCGGGCCACAGAACCAAACTCCGTCTCAAACAAACAAACAAACAAACAAACAAACAAAAAAACAGTTACAGTGACATAAGTAGGATAAACTCATTTATTATTCCACACCTAAGCCTCTTACTCAGGACCCCAGGTTCAGGCCTTTAAGCCCTTTATCTTCTTTCCTGATTAACTGATAAGAGATCCATTGGTGAGTCTGAGTCTTGAAACATTTTTCCAGACAAACATCTATTGAAGCTGGTGAGGACAGATTTTTATTCTTAAGCCATGGGTGTAACTCTCTGATGCTGGATTAGAGTCCCAGGCTTCTTTTGAAAGGTGACTCATGGGCTGGTGGTCCTCCTTCCTGGCTCTGTGGGGCCTCTTTATTCTCCCTACACTCTGTGTGCTCTCCACTGAATCCTGCTTTTCCCATGGGAACTTCTCCATCACTTGAATAATCAAATTCCCTTATCAGTTGCATCGTCTACTTGAAACCCTGTTGGCTCTATACTCTGCTAACTCTGGACCCTTTCCCTCCCTGCTTCAGTCCCTCAGTCATTTGAACTTTAAGCCTCCTCTCCTCCCATTTCAGCACATCGGGGGACTCAGGGTTCCCTTAAAAGTAAGCTGAAGGCTGAAAGGAGAGAAATGAAAAAAGAACTATTTGGAAACTGGAAAAATGAAAAATCTGAAAGGCATTCGCAAATATTGGTAAAAAGCTTCAGCCCTTACTGAGTAGGTAAACTCAACTTGTCTCATTTTCATAAAAAACACAATTTGGATAAATATATAAAGTGGAGATAAACCAGTGAGTTCATATTATTCTGTTTTACTGTTTCATGGCTAAAATTTTTTAAATTAAAAGCTGTAAGATCTGGTTGGATCTATTTGTATGTGTATTTATTTGTGCATGTATGTATGTTTGTTTGTATGTTATGTATACATTTCATTTTATCTCTGATGGTGTTACCAAACTAACTTTCAGAAAAATACAAATCAGCCCAACTTTATTTTAAACTAATGTGATCAGGGATAATCTTTGATAAATAAAAGCTAGTTTAAAAATTGTTGGTAAGATAAAAATACAAATGTCTTGAGAATTGTCAGCATACTTGTTTTTTGTTTGTTTGGTTGGTTGGTTTTGGTTTTTTTTTTTTTTTTTTTTTTTTTTTGGCCAAGCCTTGCTGGTCAGATGGTTTGTGTTGCCTGTGATAGATGTTTAAGGCCGTAAAACCATAAATCTAACCTGACAGCAGACTGCACAAGAAAAGTGAATTGCATAATTGCCTAAAACATGTCAGTTGTAAAAGTTAACAAAGAAGAGAGGCTGTGAAAATGTTGTGAAAATCTTGTGTCATCAAAGCTGACTGAGATTGCATAAATTTATTTATACTATTTTAATAAAAATTAGTTTTAATAGTGGATTGATATAAAAGTAGAATCTTGTCTTCTCTGTTAAAATGATAGTTTTCTTGAAGTATTTGTGTAAGAATATCCATTTTTTTTGTTTTGTTTTGTTTTGTTTTCCTTTTAAGTAATTGGCCTAGGAAGCAAAGATTTTGTGTTTTATCAAGAAAATTTCTTGAATTTGATGTATTTTATTAGGTCTTTGATTATGTAAGAAAACTGAATCTTCTCAATACTAAGACAGCTGATGTTTTAAATCACAACTATGTAACTTTTTGTATTTGCTTTTGGAATCTTTTATTGTCACTTTGATTAATTATATAATCAAAATAAATTCAATTGTATTAAACCTTTTGACTTTTTTGATACATTTCCAAAATAAAATTTTATATTGTGTCTTTTTGACCTCAAATTAACTTTGAGATTTCCAGGTGAGTCCCTGGAGAGCTCAAAGAATGTGACTTTTAACTTCTAAAATAAAGATATTAAACTAATAAGGTTTATTTGATTTATAAATTCTATGGGAATCATTGTCTAATAAGAAATTGTGTAATCCTTCCTTGACTTAAAATTTTATGGGTATGTTGTAAATGCATGTCCCAGAAATTGTATAAAATTGTTAAAAATTTTATATTCTAGAAATCTGATATGTTATTGGTCAAAATCTTGATATTATATTAAAATGTTGTTTACCACAAAAATAATCAAATTTCCTGATCAGTTGCATCATTTTTATATGAGCTCTCATCAGACCTTAAACCATGGTAGTTTAAAGTTTCTGTCATTCATAGACAGATATTATTTTATTTTACTTTTTCTCTAGAAGTGTTTGCACTTAGCAATAGTTCAAAATTGCTTTCTCATTGAGGAGGTTCATTAAAAATTACTTTGGAGGTACTCTGGATTACAGATTTCTAATGACTTTAAGATAATACTTTTGGACTGGGTAAAGAATTTTCACAACTCTAATTAAACTGATGACTTCATGACACTGTTATCCTAAGATCAAGCAGAATAAGAATTAATCACATGAGACTGAATAAACTCATAAGGGTAATTTTTTGATGATTTTTTTGTTTTAAATATTGCCAGTTTTTAAAATGTTTTGTTTTCCAGATTTAAGGAAACTTTTTACAGCTATCTCTAGCTTGCAGCAACTTGGTAATGTTTACTTTTGTGAACAAAAATTGAAGCACATTTTCCCTACTGATCCCTCCAGACTTTGAAAACTATTCATAAATATTTTTATTTTTATAATAATATAGTTGTGCAAATAACTACAAATTCAATAAGAATCAGTTTTCCTTATAACAGGACGTAATTGGAAACACTTGTTATATTACCAAGGCTATGACTAGAATGTCTTATTTTCAGATATTGTCAGACGGATTTTAAAAACTAAGATTGGCTTTATAAAGCCAATAAAGCCCCCTCTGGAAAAACTGGTCTGAGAGTTCTCAGACTTACAGGTGAGTAAAACATGTTAATTTTTGGAAGGCCTGGTAATCCTGGGAAATTTTAAGGACCTTATGAAGAAAGGAATTCATGGTTGCAGCCTGATAGCAAGTTCTTGATTTTGCTTCTTAGTCTTAAAAGTCTTTTCTTGTTTTTACTTTGTTAAACTTTGATTTCTTGTTAAAAGTTTCAGAAAAGCAAACTGAAAAAGAGCCTATATGGTCAGTCACTAATCTTGCTGCACTTATATAAATATTCAGGCCAAGTTTAATGAAACCAAACTTATTTTGCAGACTGATTAGTCTTACTTTGATTATCTTTGATAGAAATTGGGTGACTGTACAGAGGAAAAAAGTATGTTCTAGAAGAAAACTATAGTGCAGTCAATATTAGATTCTAGCTCTATTTGTTTTCTTTGAGGTTTTATTATCTATCTTCATTCTGGACTGGATTCTGAATTCTTGTAATTTCTTTCGATATCTGACTATGATTCTCCAAGCTAGTATCTTCAATTTTCTTTAGACCTTCTGGCTTGGAATCACTAAAATTAAACTGCTTTTTTTTTTTTTTCCTGAAGCTCTGCTAGTAGAAGTTGGACAGCTAGATGTAAACTTCTGAGAAACCACCGCCAGAGCTAATGTATGGACAATCTTCCTCAAATCCTAACTGCACAACAGGAAAATCTTTCAGATTGCCACTGCCTGCCCTCACTTCAACTGAAGATGCTTAAAACCCAGCATCTAGAAATCTCCTTCACTGGCTGCCCTCTGGACTCAGAAACCAAGTTTATAATTTTTCCAGCTATTAGTCTTTGGTTTTGTGTCTATCTTCTTAGAAACTAAACTCCCTTCATTAAAGTCTTATGGCTCCTACCATGCAGGAGATCTCCTCGGCTGCCAAGTGTCAGTGGATGATTCAGCCAGTCATTAATGAGCAAAGGGCAGCTGAGCAAGAAAGTGGACTGACGTCGTTCAGAGAATAAAGGAATGTGTCTTCTTCCTTTGAACAAGAATCAGAACTGACTCTTTGCTTGACCAAACTTTAGTCAGGCTCCTGAGCCTTCAGCCTATCTGTGAACTTCCTTACAAAATCCAGTTTTAGCTATATATATAGAGATATAGATACACTATATACTATATATTATATAGTGTGTGTATATATATATCTATGTATAAATTTAAAATTAAGTCATAAACCTGGAAAACGGCGGTCCTGGGATGGATGGCACTCTAGTCACACAGACCAACCTGCACCAGTTAAAAGCAAGTCTATCTATCTATCTATCTATCTATCTATCTATCTATCTATCTATACCTAATATAGATCTATCTATATATCTATGTATAGAGATATATATCCAGTTTTAGCTATATATATGCAGTTATATATATAAAACTATATATATAGTTACATATATAGCTACATATATATAGTTATATAAACCTTGCTAAGTCGGTTTAGCCAAGATCCCTGCCCTTGCTATCTGATCAGTTTCCTCATCCTCAACCCTCCCCAAGGTGACATCTGATCACCTGGCTTGTCTTCAGTGAGAATCCTGCTGAGTGGGTTTAGCCAGAGTCCCCCTACCCCCGATGCTTCCTTCTAGTCATTTCCACCGACTGACTCCTGCTCTGCTCTTCGGCTGTGAATTCCCTCTTGCACGGGCTGTGTTCAGCGTTGAGGCCAATCTCTCTCCCACTGCAAGACTCCATTGCAGTACTCTTTATACCTTTCATGATCATCCTGAACAAAGTCTTTCTTATTGTGTTTTAACAAGTATCATTGAATAATTTTGTTCTTTAACAGTACCTTGATGTACTCTGAAATCTGGTATATACAAAAGAACAATATACTCACCGGGGAAGTTGACCTGAGACTAAAATAGCTGCCCCCACCCCGCAACCTCCAAACCAGGTTTAAGAAAGCAGTAGGTTTATTTGTAATCCTTGCGAGAGGACTAAATACGTGTTATTTGTCATGCTTATGTTGCTGTTGTTGTTCTAAACAGCTCTAGAATCTCAAAGTAGAGACTTCCTTACTAGGTCACAATATCACAGTAAAGATCTTTTAGATTCCCACAGTCTTTGAAGTGGTCCAAAGATTCTTGTGCCCAGCTTCTAGTTCGCAAGTTTTGCTTTATTCACCAGTACAGACCACCCTGTCATCTAAGCAGCAGGTTATAAAAGGAACCACTTTATTTTCCCATGTGCTGTACATTTTTCCTATGTCCCCATTTTTATTACTTTTAATCCCGATTCTCTGAGACAAATCTTAATGTTTCCATTAGAGAGAGTGGGAAAATGAAACATTTACATAAAGTCACACAGCTGGGAAGTGTCTGATCTGGGCTGTGTATCCAGGTCTGCCTGATCGTAAAGCCAGTGCTCTCTGATGCTGTTCTAAACTCTGCACTGGGAAGTTCACAAGTCAGAAGAAGGCACCTGAGGCAGACACTGGGCAGGAAGATAGACCTTTATTCCTTTCTGGGCCTCTGAACTTCCTCCAGGTTCACTGCCAGCTCCACCAATCTTTGCCAGGGCACTTCATTTCCTAGGGGTCTTTTTTTTTTTTTTCCATCACTACCTGTATTTATTCTTCCCAAGTCATCTCTCCCTCCCAAGCCACAACAGCACCTTTGAGCTGCCCAGTGCTTGCTCCACTGAACCCAATTTGCGGTACTCAGTCAGGACAAAACATCATTATATGTATGTAAGTGCCGCCAAGTAAGATGTGGGGCGATGTTTTCCAGAAGTGCACCGGTCACAGTCCATTTAGTGCCAGGGAAATCGAGTTTGAAGGAGCTGTAATTATCATTATTGACTGGATGGTTCTGTGCTGCTATATGCAAAATCTGTAATTTTCTTGACAATGTGGCAGAACATGGTATGGAACCCTCGCTCTCCTAATCCTACAACAGGAAAAAAAAAAAAAAAAAAAAAAAAAGACAATGCCAGCCAAGTTGGCAGATGAGACTCTTCCTTTACTGCAGCCTTCTCTACCCTTTCTAGCTGATGGTCTGCCCTGTGAGCAATTACATGCAGTTGGATGGGTGGGGACTACACATGGCCATAGAGGAAACAGGCAAATAAAATCTGGTGGCTACCCGCCCAGGAGCGTTCATGAAGGGTCTGCAGTTCCCAGGCGGGTCTTTCAGTGCTTTATTTGGGCATTAGGAATTCAGTTTATTTCTCCGATAACATGAAAAAAGTCAAGCATTACGGAAATGAAATGCAAGGCTGTCATGGGTTGAATTTTGTTCCTCAAGAAAAGACAAACATGCAGCACCTTGGAACGTGATTTTATTTGGAAACAGAATCTTTACAGATATAATCAAGTCAACGTGAGGACCTTTATCCAACATGACTGGTATCTTTATAGAAGGGAACTTTGAACACAGAGACAGACATGCACAGAGGAAAGATGATGTGAAGGGATACAGGGAGAAGATAGCCATGGAAACACAAAGGCAGATATTAAGGTGATGTTCCAACAAGCTAAGGAAAGCAAAGTTCACCAGCCACCCCTAGCAACTGGGGAGAGGCCCGGACAGATTCAACCTGCTGCCAACACCTTGATATTGGACTTCCGCCTCTGGAACTCAAACAGAATAAACCTCTGTTGTTTAAGCCACCCTAGCTGTGGTGTTTTTTGTTATGGCAACCAAGGAAGCTTATGTGAAAATCTCACCAAAAAAAGGGTGGGTATGAAGAAAGAATTTTAATAAATATGTATGATGTATTTTGGTGATTTGAAAAGGAAGCCATATTTGTCTAGAAAAGACTTTTCCTGGGCAATTGACATCATCACTGGTGTGGAAACGAATGAGTCATAAACCTGGAAAACAGTGGTCCTGGGATGGATGGCACTCTAGTCACACAGACCAACCTGCAACAACCAAAAGCAAGTCTGTGATCAGAGCGTGGATGGCATCAGCCAAATCTGCCCTCTAGCAACAGTGACCACAACAGTCTCCTGAAATGCTAATTATCTAATTATCCCTCCTTATGAGAGCCTTTTTTAAAAAAACTATCAGCGGCTAAATAAATTGAACATGAAGGATAATTTGGCTTACTTATTTTTAGAATATTGTCTTCTTTAACCTATCTTACGAGCCTTCATTTAAATAATTACTCCAAGCTTCCCCCAATGGCACATTTCGCATTTTTTAGCGATACCCGTAATGACTCCCCATGCCACAGAGAGATGACAATGACCCTGTGGCTGTCTCCACTGTGCATCCAACTCACTAATGCCCTCTGTCTCTACCTCCCTGGGGGCCGAGGTCCCTGGAGACACCTCTCCTGTGGAGTCTCTTTCTGTCTCTTCGGGGGACAGAGATATGTCTTATAGATCACTCAGCTTTGTTTGTACTCTGGGAAGTTGCACTAGAATCTCTTCCCATTGAGACTTAATCAGTGATTTCTTGTTGCTTCTTGTAACTTCACTGAATTGTAACAGAAGTGTTAATGTAAGTACAGGTTCCATCTCAGTGATTTTACCAAGGCTTTGCTTGCTCAGCGAGCTGGTATCCTCTGACTCCTTGACTCTTTTCCTCCTGTCTCCTAGAGATTTGCTGCCTGCCTTGCTGATAAGGGAGGTTTTGTGGATTTTTTTTTGGATGAGAGCATGTACAGTGTTGTCTTCCAGGTGTCTCTGGAGTTCTTCCATGGCACATTCTGCATCCAAAAGCACCAGATTCCTGCAAACGACTCAGTTCAGGGGCAGATCAGAATATTCCATTTCAAATCATCAGGATTTCAAGTGTGGTTTGTGTTTTATGGATTCCTTCTCTACCCTTCATCCATTACCCATTAAAATATTTTTTGGCTCCCCAAGGATGAAGAAATACAGAACAGAAATTAAAATATCAAGCCCAATGACCTGCCTTCAAACTATTGGTGATGAAATGCTATTGCTGGAGATGAAAACATGCCACCCCCAAAACAAATATGACTAAAAAGCTACCCTTTTGCAAGAGAGATTTACATCTGTAAGATAAGTCTCCTTTTGGAAGGGGGTCTCCTTCTCTGCACCAGGGAAAGAATCACTAGGTTTACCCCCATATCACTAGAGAGACTTCATCAATGAAGAAGGCATCGACTTAAGTCTATATAACAAGTCTTAGCTTTGTTTAAGGTCCTTTTCCTGCCCATTTCTTTTCTTTTAACAGAGGTGGGGTCTCACTACATTGCCCAGGTGGGCCTCAAATTCCCGAGCTCAAGTGATCCTCCTGCCTCAGGCTCCTGAGTCACTGGGATTACAGACATGAGCCACTACACCCAGCTCCATAATCCCCATTTAACATGTGAGAAAACTGAGACACAAACCAGGCAAGACACCTGTTTGGGCTGGACACACACAGCCAGGTGGCTGAGCTGAATATGCTTGTTTGTACCAGGTTGGTTCCTGCACTCACATTTGTCACCCTCCTGTGATGATCTGGCGTACTAAGTATCTCCAAGAAAATCGCCAGAGGGAGGTACTATGTGTTTTAACACTGTAGAGCAGCCTCAACAAGCTTCACCTGGGACAAGCTAAAGGCTCTATGGAGAATTCATTAACATTGTTTCCTTTGTATTGACTGTTATTACAGTAACCTTTGAATCACCCAAAAGGATACTGGATTTCCATTCACAGGAATGTTACAATGTATCCCATAAGATGAATGGAGTTACATCTAAGATTTTTACCAGTGGACTCAAGGGCTGCAATATACTTACAAGATCCCTCAGTAAGTAGACGATATATCCAACAAGAGGGGATTGATCAAGTGAATATTGGGCTATCCATGCAGTGGAATGTTATGCAGCTATATGGAGGGGTAAGAATGCTTCCTAAATGAACTACGAGGGAAATAACAAGATATATCATAAAATGGAAACAAACGTTAGGGGCAAAATGTGTAGCATATGCTACTGTTGCATGATTCTAAAAAATGAAAAAGGGGGCCTGGTGCAGTGGCTCACACCTGTAATTCCAGCACTTTGGGAGGCCGAGGTGGGCAGATTGCCTGCGGTCAGGAGTTTGAGACTAGCCTGGTCAACATGGACAAACCCTATCTCTACTAAAAATACAAAAACTAGCCGGGCATGGTGGTGCATGGTGGTGCATAATTCCAGCTACTCAAGGGGCTGAGGCAGGAGAATCACTTGATCCCAGCGGTGGAGGTTGCAGTGAGCTGAGATCGTGCCACTGCACTCAAGCCTGGGCGACAGAGGAACACTGCGTCTCAAAAAAAAAGAGAAAGAAAAAGAAAAAGAAACAGGTGAGAGAGAGAGAGAGAGAGAGAGAGTGTGTGTGTGTGTAGAAACAGTGGCTTCCTCTGGAAGAGAAAGAGAAACTGAGCGGCAGGACATGGGGAGTGAGGGTTCACATCTTGGTGCCTTTTTAAGATTTAGAGCTATTTAAAGATAAATTGAAGTTATCTTAAAAAATAAAAATGCTTAATGAAAAGGAGAGCCGACTAAAGAAAAAGTAAGCTGGGACTGCAGGTGCATGTGAGAGCACCAGGCTTTCGCTATTTCTCTTTAATAGGTCTTTTCTCACATCCTTCTTTCTTTGTTTCAGAGAAGAATGGTATTTAAGCCGGAAGTTTAAACTACCCTTTTGAGATCTACTCTAGAGATTTGCTCAACTCTTTTGAGTTATTTCTCATGTATACAGAACATATACTTGTACATGCAATTAAACTTCTGACCATTTTTCTCTTGATAATCAGTTTTTTCCTTCCCAGGAGTCTCAGTTAAGAACTCATGAAGAGTGGAGGAGAAAATTATTTTTCCTCACCTACACCATTCGTATGGTTAACAGAAAGTGCTTTTAGAAGATTCCTGTAAATAAATGGATTACTTAATAGAAATTCAGAGAGGCATCGAGGTCTTCAAAAAGTATCCCGAGTGGAAAGAAAATGAGGTCATCATTATCTAGGAAAACCCAGATGACCTAGAGCTTCTCTCATGAGAAGTGTTCACGGAACAGAGAAGGGATGTTTGTCCTTCCTCCAGGTTCATCTGGGGAGCATCACACTCCCCCCTCACATCTCCTATGCATACTGTCTGTTGCTGGAGCATCATTCCTGCACCCCCACACCACTCTGTGTTGAGGACATCACAACCCATGTGCCTGTGACCCCTCCACACTCCATATTGCACCACACTGAAAGCCCAGTCTGCTTACTAGCATGCCTTGCTAATAAAGAGATGTCGAATGTTAAATTCTAAAATTCAACTTTTTTCGAACATCTTCAATCCTGTTGACAATAAGTAAATCAAGAAAAATAATAGACTTTTCAAAAAAGTCAATTCTGAGACTGAGTTTCGGTTTCAGAGACGAAGTTCTCATCCTTTGGAGGGTGAGTTTGGCTGTTTTCGAGGTGGAGGCTCGCTGCTTGGTCTTCTTCACTTTTGGTTTCTCGCCTTGTCTGCCCCTGCCCTGCCTCCCATCCATCCTCCTCCATCCTGTGGTCGTTGGCTTCCTAACACCAATATTGGATCCTGCTTGAACACCTTAAGGGCCCATTTGCTGCTGTTCTCAGGATAAAGTCTTGAGTCCCCAGCACGGCACTCAAGGCCCTTCATAACTTGGTCGCTTGTGTATGGTAAGGTAGTGTGGGGTTTAGAGGAAACACAGTCCACACCAACATTCTCACTTCTGACACCAATTGCAGATTCAGGAGGTTTCCAAAACTATTCTCAATTCGTATAATTTTTTAGAAGGATTTGCAGAACTCTTCTGCCTCATCTCAGTTAATTCCTCACTAAACTCTGCCTGAAATTATTGGGCTAACGGTCACTGTCTGTGCAGTAAATGATTTAACCTTGCCCAAAGAAAGGTCTGGCTTTTGTCCCCAGCTGCTGAGACACGGTGTGTAGGCCCATGGAATTTCCCTTCTAATAAGGATGTGTCTATTTACCTGAGGCCCAAGACGGGGTAATTTATAAAGGAAAGAAGTTTAATGGACTCATAGTTCCACATGGTTGGGGAGGCCTCACAATCATGGCAGAAGACAAAGGAAGAGGAAAGGTACGTCTTACATGACAGCAGGCAAGAGAGAGTATGTGCAGGGGAGCTCCCCTTTATAAAACCCTCAGATTTCGTAAGAATGTCTTACATGATGCCAGGCAAGAGAGAGCATGTGCAGGGGACCTGCCCTTTATAAAACCATCAGATTTCGTGAGAATGTCT
This sequence comes from Macaca nemestrina, assembly GCF_043159975.1. Taxonomy (NCBI): domain Eukaryota; kingdom Metazoa; phylum Chordata; class Mammalia; order Primates; family Cercopithecidae; genus Macaca; species Macaca nemestrina. Next base: position 229,057,654 of record NC_092125.1, on the reverse strand, counting down.
TACATGACAGCAGGCAAGAAAGAGCGTGTGTAGGGGAGCTCCCCTTTATAAAACCGTCAGATTTTGTGAGACTCATTCACTATCATGAGAACAACACAGGAAAAACCCACCCCCATGATTCAATTTCCTCCCACCAGGTGCCTCCCGAGACTCATGGGGATTATTACAATTCAAGATGAGATTTGGGTGGGGACACAGAGCCAAACCATATCATCTGGAAACTGTATTTGGAACCTGCCAGACTCTGCCCAGGTGCTTCTTCCCTTAGCTGATTGTGATATGCAGCAATTCCTCATGATAAGCTATAACAGCACCTTTCCCTGAGTTCTGCAAGTCCTTCTAAAAAATGATTGAAATTGAGAATGGTTTTGGAAACCTCCTGAATTTGCAATTGGTATCAGAAGTGAGAATGTTGGTCTGGACTGTGTTCCCTCTAAACCCCACACTACCTTACCATGTACAAAAATGCCACCACTGTTTCATTCCTGGTATTATTCTCTCTCTCTCTCTCTCTCTCTCTCTCTCTCTCTCTCTGTCTGTCTCTTTCTCTTCTTCTTCTCTCTCTCCTACCACTTGCTCTCCTCTCTATTCTTCAACTTCAAGCCGTAGCTAAACTGACAGGGTGGAAAGAGCACTGTTCTGACCTGGGAGTAGACAAATGAGAGGCAATGTCAAGTCTGAGTCATAAATGCTTTAAAACTTTGGTTTTCTCTTTGGTAATTAAAAAAAAAAAAAAAAAAAAAAAAAATGGCCCTGAGCAGTTGATTCTCAGTTGAGTGTCCTGTGTGTCAGCATTCTGAGTGAAGGGGCAGAGACCAGCCCAGGTCCTAAAGGGCAAGTCAGGACATGCCCAGTTGACCTTCCTGATTCCACATGGTCCCTTGAAACTGTAGCTGAGTTAAGGGTTAAAGTGAGGGAATACTTCCTCATGATCACAGAAAAGTTAATATTTTTTTGACAGGGTCTTGCTCTGTTGTCCTGCTGGAGTGCAGTGTCAAGATCATAGCTCACTGCAGCCTCAAACTCCTAGGTGCAAGCAATCCTCCTACCTCAGTCTCCCAAGTGGCTGGGACTACAGGCATGCACCGCCATGCCCAGGTAATTTTTTTAATTTATTGTAGAAATGGGGGTCTCGCTATGTTACCCAGGCTGGACTTGAACACCTGGCCTTAAGCACTCCTTCCACTTAAGCCTCCCAAAGTGCTGGGATTACAGGAACGAGCCATTAGTCGAGGCATGTCTGGCCAAAACTAGTTAATACTTTTTTATCTTCCTTTCACATTCCCATTCACTCAAGATTAATTTAGATTTTAAAAAATTCTGCCTCATAATATGAAATCACTTAATGTCCTACTATTTCCTGCAAGTCAGTTCTGTTTTGTATTTTAAAAAGTGTTTCCCAAAGCCTTACAAAAATACAAAAAGACATGACACTTCTCCTTGTTTTATTGCTCCCTTTTGGCCAGGTCAAACCGCCCATTGCTTATCTAATGGGGGATACAGCCTTCACAAATGCCACCTGAAGAATGCTCAGAATGAAGCCAACTCAATGCCCAGGCCAAATACACTGTGTTTATGCAGATGCCCAATCCATGGATCAACAGCTCCTTCTTCACCACACCATCCTTCCTCCCAAGAGGAGAAGGCTAGAATCCATATGTTGGCTCTATCAAAATGCAGATACCACCATATGTCACCAAAGATGGCACTGCAGTTGCCCTTGGCCGAGTTCCTGGTGCTTGCTGGTGGCACATTTTCAAAGCACAGACATTTTCAAATCAACCACTGAGAAGTTTGATGAGTGGCTATGATGCCAACAGAAGATTCAAATGGCAATCAGGTGTTTGGGGCCAAAACTCAGTCCCTCGTAGCTCCTGTGGCTGAGACCATAGGCAATGCAAGTGCTCTGACAGCATCTGAACACACTTCCCTTTCAAAACCCGCGGCAGCCTTTCCATGCCTTGGCATGCAAATGAGTCAATGCTATATTTGGTAATGAGTGCCAGTCCTTTTTTGACAGGTTAATTAATATTCATTATTCAACAGAGAAGAAAATGCTGAGTTGTTTATCATTGGTTCATTAATTTTAGCCAAATAAAGGATAAACATAATTACTCTCATAAACTACTGTGACAGAGCCTAAAAATTATAGGGCTGAAAATGGATGCCTTCAGGAAAACCCTAAAAGAAATGAGACCCTTGGGTCTCAGCAGATGAGTGAGAAAAACAGTTCTGGTTTCTATTGGCATGTCCCAACTCCCTCTCTCATTGGACCTGGGCAAGATCATCCACCAAAAATGACTCTGCTCTTGCATTTCCTGTTGCCTTTGTCTTCACTGATGATTTTTGCTGTCAGGTGTTGAGGCCTTGATACTGCTGTGTGGTGCATGTGCAGAAGTTAAGCCTTCTGTGGGGGCAAGTTCTCTGACTAAGCAAAAGGCTACACCTGACATCATGAAGCTTAGCATGGGTAGGTCTCCCTCTGAATTCTAGCTTCCTGACTGTGTTTCTTTATGCTAAAGATTTAGCAGGCTTCTCCTGCATTCTCCCTCCCATCCTGTCCTTTTCTCTAGTGTCAGTGCTTTCACCTTCAACAACTCAAGACTTTAGATTCTACTTCTTACGGAATCAAACTCAATCCTCTCTCTATTCACTGTTTGTGTCCCTCCCAAAGTCATGTGTTTAAACTCTAACCCCCATGTGACTATGTTTGGAGATGCAACCTATAAAAGGTCGTTAATGTTAAATGAGTTCATAAGGGTGGAATTAATCCAGTGGAATTAGTGTCCTTAAAAGAAGAGATGCCGGGGCTTGGGCAGTCTCTGCAGGTACACAAAGAAGAGGTCACATGAGCATGCAGTAAGAAGGTGACTGTATGTAAGCCAGGAACAGAGCCCTCACCTCTCTGCTGGCACCTGGATCTGAGACTTCCAGTCTCTAAAACTGAGACAATAAATTTCTGTTGTTAACCCATTTCCCATTTGCCCCAAGAATGCTGCACTGGCAGCCAGCTGCAATTTTTAATTTTTTTTTCTTTTTTTTAATTATTATACTTTAAGTTCTAGGGTACATGTGCATAACATGCAGGTTTGTTACATATGTATACTTGTGCCATGTTGGTGTGCTGCACCCATCAAACGGTCAGCACCCATCAACTCATCATTTACATCAGGTATAACTCCCAATGCAGTCCCTCCCCCCGCATGATAGGCCCCAGTGTGTGATGTTCCTCTTCCCGAGACCAAGAGATCTCATTGTTCAGTTCCCACCTATGAGTGAGAACATGTGGTGTTTGGTTTTCTGTTCTTGCGATAGTTTGCTGAGAATGATGGTTTCCAGCTGCATCCATGTCCCTACAAAGGACACAAACTCATCCTTTTTTATGGCTGCATAGTATTCCATGGTGTATATGTGCCACATTTTCTTAATCCAGTCTGTCACTGATGGACATTTGGGTTGATTCCAAGACTTTGCTATTGTGAATAGTGCCACAGTAAACATACGTGTGCATGTGTCTTTATAGCAGCATGATTTATAATCCTTTGGGTATATACCCAGTAATGGGATGGCTGGGTCATATGGTACTTCTAGTTCTAGATCCTTGAGGAATCGCCATACTGTTTTCCATAATGGTTGAACTAGTTTACAGTCCCATCAACAGTGTAAAAGTGTTCCTATTTCTCCACATCCTCTCCAGCACCTGTTGTTTCCTGACTTTTTAATGATCGCCATTCTAACTGGTGTGGGATGGTATCTCATTGTGGTTTTGATTTGCATTTCTCTGATGGCCAGTGATGATGAGCATTTTTTCATGTGTCTATTGGCTGTATGCATGTCTTCTTTTGAGAAATGTCTGTTCATATCCTTTGCCCACTTTTTGACGGGGTTGTTTGTTTTTTTCTTGTAAATTTGAGTTCTTTGTAGGTTCTGGATATTAGCCCTTTGTCAGATGAGTAGATTGCAAAAATTTTCTCCCATTCTCTAGGTTGCCTGTTCACTCTGATGGTAGTTTCTTTTGCTGTGCAGAAGCTCTTTAGTTTAATTAGATCCCATTTGTCAATTTTGGCTTTTGTTGCCGTTGCTTTTGGTGTTTTAGACATGAAGTCCTTGCCCATGCCTATGTCCTGAATGGTATTACCTAGGTTTTCTTCTAGGGTTTTTATGGTATTAGGTCTAACATTTAAGTCTCTAATCCATCTTGAATTAATTTTCGCATAAGGAGTAAGGAAAGGATCCAGTTTCAGCTTTCTACTTATGGCTAGCCAATTTTCCCAGCACCATTTATTAAATAGGGAATCCTTTCCCCATTTCTTGTTTTTCTCAGGTTTGTCAAAGATCAGATGGCTGTAGATGTGTGATAGTATTTCTGAGGACTCTGTTCTGTTTCATTGGTCTATATCTCTGTTTTGGTACCAGTACCATGCTGTTTTGGTTACTGTAGCCTTGTAGTATAGTTTGAAGTCAGGTAGCGTGATGCCCCCAGCTTTGTTCTTTTGGCTTAGGCTAAGTCACCCAACCTGTGGTGTTTTGCTATGGGCAGCCCAAGCCGACTAATAGATTAACATAGACTAGTAGGCTATCTGGAAACTATGGCAACATACACACACACACCCCCCTTGTCATTTTCACTTCACTGCTCTGTCATTGTATTTTTAGGAAGTGTTGATGAGGATGATGGTGATGACAATGAGAATAAAAAGGAAACAAACATGTTTAGATCAGGTGTCAGGCACTTATTTTCCCCCCAAAGTGCTTGCACATTCATTACCTCGTGTGGAGAGCCTGGGTCCGAGCAGCCATGGTTTCAATGAGAAAGTCAGGCTCTGAAATAAGAACTTCAACGAGCAAAACTGTCTTTATGTTAATAAAAGGAAAATAAAACTCAAAATCTGTCAACCTCTAGTGATCTTCTCCCTAGTGAATGTGGATGTAGTCAAATAAACAAGTCTGTGTGTTTCAGCTCCCTAAGGACAGAACGCACTTGCACGGCTGTATTTACTGTTTATATTTAGAATAATCGTTTTAAAGAAATAAAACAGTGCCAATCCAGTTTGTTGCAGGTGGGGTTTTCAGAGAGCAGTCACTGAGAGCAAGTTTGGGATACTAGATCCTAAAGGAAGGGATGAGAGAGAGAGAGCAGAACTGAGCAGAGGGGGAAATGGAACCACCAGGCAGCTCAGCGGAGTACTAACCAGGAGCCCTGGAGCAAATCGCCCAGTAGTGGGTGGCCTCTGTCCCCCTACCTTGCTCAGTCCCTAGATGTGGCTGCCCTGGGAAGATGAGACCTGGAGCAGAGCAGTTTGGGTGCTGGGCCTGTCCCTGAAGGAGCTTCAGCCAGGGCCTGTCTGCCAACACATTTCCTACTGCTGGACAGCAAAGCCTTCCCAGAATGGAGCCTGGGTGATGCATCTCTGTGTCCACCCCAAGCCTGAAGCTCCCTTGGGACCCTTGCCTGAGCTTTTCTGTTTCCAGATATGGCCACTATATTAGAGTAGGTTTGGATCCTTCTCATCAATGTTTTTATACTGGAACTATAAATTCCTGTATCCATACAAATGGTCCAGTTTAGTATGTTTTAGCCATAGAAAAATGTCGTCCATTGGCCTAGGCAAATAATTTATGACTCGGTCCTTAAAAACAAATGAAACAAAAACAAAAATGACAAGTGAGACCTAATTAAATTAAAGAGTTTCCACACAACAAAAGAAACTGTCAACAGGTCACAACCTACAGCATGGGAGAAAATATTTACAAATTATGCATCCATTGAAGAATAAATATCCAGAATCCATGAGGAACTTAAATCCATAAGAAGAAAACAAGTAACTCCATTAAAAAGTGGGCAAAGAAAACAAACAACTCCCTTAAAAAGTGGGCAAAGAAAACAAATAACCCCATTAAAAAGTGGGCAAAGGACATGAACAGACACTTCTCAAAAGGAGATATTCAAGTGGCCAACAAATATATAAAGAAATGCTCAACATCACTAATCAAAGAGATGCAGATCAAAACCGTGAGATACCATCTGACACCTGTCAGAGTGACTAATATTAAAAAGTCACAAAATAGCGGATCTTGTCAACATTGCAGAGAAAAGGGAATGCTAACATACTGTTGGGGGGAATGCCTTATTAGTTCAGCCACTGTGTGAAGCAGTTTAGAGATTTCTCAAGCAACAAAAAATAGAGTTACCATTCAACCCAACAATCCCATTTCTGGGTATATACCCAAAGGAAAGCAAATCATTCTACCAAAAAGTCACCTGCAATTGTAAGTTCATCACAACATAATTAACAATAGCAAAGACTTGGAATCAACCCACGTGCCCATCAACAGCAGATTAAATAAAGAAAATGTGGTACATATACACCATGGAATACTACACATCCATAAAAAAGAACGAAGTCAGCCAGGCGTGGTGGCTCATGCCTGTAATTCCAGCACTTTGGGAGACCGAGGCAGGTGGATCTCCTGAGGTTGGGAGTTCGAGACCAGCCTGAACAATGTGGAGAAACTCCATCTGTACTAAAAACACAAAATTAGCTGGGCATGGTGGCACATGCCTGTAATCCCAGCTACTCAGGAGGCTGGGGCAGGAGAATCGCTTGAACCCAGGAGGCAGAGTTTGCAGTGAACTGAGATTGCACTGTTGCACTCCAGCCTGGGCAACAAGAGTGAAACTCTGTCAAAAAAAAAAAAAAAAAAAGAGCAAAGTCATGTCATTTTCAGCAACGTGGATGCAGCTGGAGGCTATTATCCTAAGTGAATTAACACAGAAACAGAAAACTAAATACTACATGTTCTCACTTATAAGTAGAGCTAAACAATGGGACACACATGGACATAAAAATGGAAACTATAGACACTGGGAACTCCAAACAAGGGAGGAGGGAAAGGGCTGAAAAACTACCAGCTGGGTGCTATGTTAACTATATGGGTGACAAGTTTTCAACAGAAGCCCAATGTTCAGCATCATGCAATATACCCTTGTAACAGACCTGCACATGTAATCCCTGAATCTAAAATTAAAACAAGATGCTGTCATCATCATAATATATGATATATATATATTATGTATGACATATACAATATATATATAGTTGATCCTTGAACAGTGGGGTTTGAACTACATGAGTCCCATTATACGTAAATTTTCTTGTGCCTCTGCTGCCTCTGAGGCGGAGAGACCAACTCCTCCTCTTCCTCCTCTTCCTCAGCCTGCTCAACATGAAGACAATGAGTATGAAAACCTTTATAATGGTCCACTTCCAGTCAATGAATAGTAAATATATTTTCTCTTTCTTACGATTTTCTTAATGTTTTTTCTCTAGCTCACTTTGAGAATACATAATACATGTATGCTACATGTGTTATACACATGTACGCTATATGTGTTAATTGATTGTTTATGTTATCAGTAAGGCTTCCAGTAAACAGGAGGCTATTAGTGGTTAAGTTCTGGGGGAGTCAGAAGTTATACATGGTTTTTGGCCAGGCATGGTGGCTCACGCCTGTAATTTCAACACTTTGGGAGGCCAATACTAGAGGATCGCTTGAGCCCAGAAGTTCAAGACCAACCTGAGCAACTCCTTCTCTCCAAAAAAAAAGAAACAGCCTGGCATGGTGGTGCACATCTGTGCCCCCAGCTACTAGGGAGACCAGAAGTGGGAAGATCACTTCAGTCCTAGAGATGGAGGCTACGGTGAGCCGTGATCATGCCACTGCCCCTCCAGCCTGGATGACGGAGACATCCTATCTCAATTTAACACCAAAACATTATACATGGATTTTCAACTGCACAGGGGATTGTCACCCCTAACCCTCACATTGTTTAACAGTCAACTGCATATACCATACATGTAAACTACACACATATCATATTTATTTATATATATTTTATCCTGAAGCTATATTTTTAAATTCAACATTTTGTTTAAAACGTTTACCTATTCTGATACATGACAATCTTACTCACTATGAATTGTTATTAACTCACATATTCTAAAAGATGTGAAAAATCGCATTGTGTTTGTATACTGTGATTTATTTTCTCATATCCTTTGCTGGTGTGTGAGCTGTTTCCTGGTTTACTCTTGTAAGCAAAGCTTCAGTGAACATCTGCCCTCCTGTGTCCGTGGTTTGAGGATTTCTCTAGGGCACCAGGACAAATGTCTTCCTTTGCTTTTCTACATTCCCCTTGAACGTGGTGTGGTATCTGCCCACAACTCATGCTCCATTATAAACACCAACTCATAATGTCTGGAATGATGCTTTCCTAGTTCCTTCCACCCTTAGTTCCTTCTTTCAAACTGCCAAGTGCTGGAAACCAATACTTGAAGATCTCAAGGCAGGCAGGTGGTTGCTATGAGCAGTGCTAAAGCCAGGGTTACCATTTAACTGGACTGGGTTCATAAACCTGTCTTTTTAGATCAAAAGTTTTTGCTGTAGAGATTCTTCTTTCAAAATGAAGAGACATAGTATAATACATATGCAGATGCGGTAAACAAAGAGCAAAGGAACAAAAACTCTAATCTTCTGTTTTTTAAAGCAATCAACATATCAATTGTTAAACTTAAAAAAATGAGGAAGTAAGCAAAACAAAAACAAAGCAAAGCCCTATGAGCAACGAAAGCAGATGTTTAGTCACTAAAACTGTATTTTCATCAGAGGAGGGTACCTTCCTATCTTCATCAAAATGCACTGAACTCGTCTTCTCACTTTGTCTCTCTCTGTGTGTGGTACAAATGCAGACACATTGGGTGAGTACTTAACTCTTAGAAATTCAATGATAGACAACCAACAAAAGTGGGGAGAGATAGAAATGAAAACTAGGCATCAAACACTCCCCAGGGGTGGAGTCTGTGGGCCAGTCATTCCAGGTAATCCGTGCACATGGCCCCAGCACGGGCCTGGGATGAGATCGGTGAGCATCTGCCCTCCTTCGCGAGGGGTGCAACCTGGTGTGTTGCTAAACCTCTTTGTAGTCTCCACCTTTTATCTGAAAACTAGGAATAATAACAGCATTTATTGCTTGGGATTATATGAGTAAGAACAGAGCCCTCAGGAGAGTGTCTCGCACGTATAACGTGCTAAATAAATGCTGCAGATGGAGAAGCCACAGTGGCCCTTGAATGCAGCCCTGTTTTAAAACAGTAATAACTGATGCTAATAATCATGACCTTGGTTCATTGAATAAAAGAAATAACACTCAGTATGTTCTCAGCATATGCAGAGTGAATAAAATGTAACTCGATGACAGCAAAAATATAGATAGGAATGTATGTAAGTATTACAATATGAACAGCAGTATGGAAGCACTCATGACCTTAGCTTATTAAGAAAAAATAATGTTTATAATGTTCAGTGTTTTCTCAGAAAGAAAAATGGTTAATATAATATTTTGAATCATTTTTATTCCCAAATGCCATATGAAAATTTTACTCCAAATGCTAGATAAATTACATCAACTTTTTCCAAAACTGCATCCTACAATACCATAACAAGATTTCCATAGTAAAGGTATGTTTGCGATAATGTATGGTTGTTCAAGGCTGGCTTAAAGTGAGCTAAACAGGGATTTTCTCTTTTTGTAATGATGGAATTGGAAACTGGAGCCAATTTTTCTAGCTAAAAATAGAAAATCTGGGAAAATATTAACAGAAGAGTTTGAACTAACAATACAGTGATGGATTATGGAGAATAAAATTTAGGAAAGGAAATAAACCCATAGAAGTAAGGTTGGCATTTAGAATTCCTTTTTCACAAGTGGTGTCTACCCATTTGGAAGAGGTAGTTGAGGCATTAAGAAGCTGAACAGCATTGTTTACAGTCACAAGGGAATGGAGGAGCAAAAATCACAGTTGACAGCTCTGGAAAAACAGTTTCTCTACACTCATATAACATTTCTGACATCACATGTGTGGGGTTTTTTCCCTCACCAACAGATTCTCTGATACCAGCTAGGTGTCTGACAATTTAATTCATTTCTGACATTATCTACTTAGAGTTAGCCTCACATCCCATGAGTTAAATGCTCAGTCCCATAAAACTACCTCCTCACTTCAGATGTCAATTGCAAGTCCAGACCTTTCCTACCACTGACCAACCAGCTATAAAATGGGTGGCTCCCATGACTCCTTCTTAAGGTTTAATAATTTGCTAGCATAGCTTGCAGAAATCAGGGAAACAATTTATTTACATTTACTGGCTTATGATAAAGGATATAACTCAGGAACACTTCAGATGGAGGCAACACAGAGGGCAATGTATGGTATGGAGGGGGTGTATGTATGAAGCTTTCATGCTCTCTCTGGGCATGACACCCCCAAGCACCAACCCAGAAGCTTACCGAAATCTCCTTGTTCAAGAGTTTTTATAGAGCTTAATCTCCAGTACCCTCTTCCTTCCCAGAAGGTGATGGGTAGGGCTGAAAGTTTTAACCCTCTAATTACATGGTCTTTCTACTAACCAGCCCCATGTTGAGGCTATCTAGGGGTCGTATCATAAGTCACCTCATTAGCATAAACTTGGGTAATCCAAAGGAGCTCATCATGAAGAATAAGACATTTTTATCACTCAGGAAATTCCATGGGTTTTAAGAACTCTGTACTAGGAACCAGGGTCAAAAAAAAAAAAAAAAAAAATTCTTATTACAACCAGGCTCCACTCTGGGGAGCCCTTGGAAATCCATCTCCTTGGTATTGAGACCCTGTAGGACAATAGGCTATTAATAGCAGTAAGGCTGGCTTGTGAGTAAGTTATCTCTCTCAGGGACTAAGCCTTGCTTTTCACCATATTCAGATTCTAAAATTGGATTTTGTTAACCTCAATTACTAGTGTTCCGAACTGCTTACCAGAAGTAGTGTATACCTTTGTGGAGAAAATTAGCATCATCTAAGGCCAAAAATTATGTCTACAAAGTTTTGGGCCACAATTCTTAACTGTTAATAGTAATAATAAAAACCAAGTAGAGAAAAAGCCTGGACAACATTAAAATAAAAACCAATACAAACAACAGATATAAGAAATAGACCCACAAGGGAATCTGGAAAGGAAGTACCAGATACTGATCTATAACTGTAATTATTAGTTCAAGAAATAAAACAGCAAGATTGAGCATTTTTGACAAAGAAATGAAAACCATAAGAAAGAATTGAATGGAAACTTAAAAATACAATGATCAATATTAAAAACTCAATGGATGAAGTCAGAAATAGACTAAACACAACTGAAAAGAGAACCAGAGTTTTGGAAAATTGGTCAGAAGAAAATATCCAGAATGAAATGTGAAGAGTGACAAAAGGAATGAAAATGCAAAAGAGAGGCTAAGGGATATAAAGCAAGCACTGATAATTATCTGAAACTGGAGACCCACAGCAAGAAAAGAGGCAGCATGGATTAGAAGAAATATTTGGAAAGATCCTCTGAGAATGTCATAGGACTAATGAAAGACATCAAACCACAAATCCATGAAGCCCTAAATAAATAAAATAAATAAAAATAAATAAAAGTAACAGCAGAATACATAAAAATGAAATGATAGGTGTATCAGGATAAAACTGCTGGAAACAAAAAACAAAGAATAAAAAAACCCTCTGAAAACCAGCCAGAAAAAAATAAACACATTACATTTAAAGCAGTCAAAATTAGACTGACAGCTAACATCATAGCAGAAACTCTCATAGAAGACAATGTAACGACACATTTATCCAACGTGCTGATGAAAAAAGTGTTAACCTAAGATTCCATAATGAGTGAGAATATTTTCAAGAATGAAGAAATTTTATGCAAATAAAAATCAGAAAATTTATCTTAATCAGGCCTTAATTAAAGGAAACAATAAGATGGAGATACATGTGTACATATATAATTAAAATGCACAGAGATAATAGCATATCATTCATGATAAGGACTAATGGAGTTAGAGTATTATTAGAGTTTTGTATAGTCCAAGAAGAGATAAAAGTACCAACTAATAATTAAACTTTGATAAGACAAGGATGCAGATTATATTCTCTAATTAACCAGCAAAAGAACAGTAAAAATACTTGTAACAACTTAGCAAAAAGGGGGAGAGAAGAAATAAATTTTAAAAAAAAATCTTAACAAATTGAAAGGAAGATGAAAAGGGGGAGAAAAAGAAGCACAGATAGCTGGAACAATAGAAAAGAGTTAATAATATGATTAAAACATAATTATCTGCTTTACATTAAATGTAAATGGACTACATAAATAGCAATATGCTACTCACAAAATAATACATCAATACAATATGATCAATAAGGTATGACTTTCATACTTTATTGATAAAGTATGAAATAAATAAAGTATGAATACAGAAAGTTTGAAAGTAAAAGTATAAAAATTAACCAGGCAAGATTCACAAAAGAAAACTTGGGTAGCTATATTAATAAAAGCAAAGTAAATTTAAAGTCAAAAAACATTGTTAGAGATACAAAGACATTTTGTTATGAGAAAAGTGTCAATTTGTAATGCAAGTGTAAAACTTACAAAATTCTGTGACTAATAATCTTCAAATATTTTGAAGCAAAATAAATAGAACTATAAAAAATTCAAAAGTTTATAATCACCTTGAGAAATTGTGGAACAAATTTTTCAGTAACTTAAAGAAGAAGAAAAAATAGAAAGAGCCAAGACACTCTTGAAGAAGGACAAGGTAGGGAAATTGCTTTGCTGTGTACAAAGACTTACAAAGTTACCGTGATTAAGAAAGTGTGGAACTGGCCCAAGATGGATGAAACAGAGTGGAATGCAGGAAGAGATTATGCATGTTTGGACACTTAATTTATGAGAAAAAGGTAGCATTGTAGAACAGTGGCAGAAAACAATTTTTTTCAACAAATTGTGTTGAGTCAAATGGATTTGTATTTGGAAAAAAATAAGTAAAATGTAATCCACATATCATGCCATAAAAAATTACCTTCAGGTGGATTATAGATCTAAATGTGAAAGGTAAAATAATAAAACTCTGGAAAATAAAGTTAGGAAATATTCATTAACTTGGGGTAGAGAACACTGTCTTAAATCTGACACTAATGCATTAAACATAAAGAGAATTAATGAAAATGAACTATATTAAAATTAATAAGTTTTGTTCATCCAAAAATACTGTTAAGAGAGTGAAACAAGCCACAGATAATATAAAGGACCCTTTAATATTAATATAAAAATAAAGCCAGGCAACCGAAAAAAAAAGGTGCAAATGACTTGCATAGATATGTCATTAAGAAAAACTCCAAGGGTTAGAAACATCAGAAAAGGTGTTTGACTTCACAAGACATCAGGGAAATGAAGATTAAAAACATAATGTGACACTACTTCACACCCACCAGAATAACTAAAATTAAAATTTCTGACAATACCAACTCAAATTCTCATACACTACAGGTGGGGGCGTAAACTAGTATAGCCACTTTTGAAAACTGTTTAACATTACCTATTTAAGTCAAAGGTATGTGATATTCTAACAACGTCTCTTTTAGAGATACACAATACAGAAATACATTCACAAGCTTAGCACAAGACATCTACATGAATGTTCACAGAAGTACTATTTATAAGAGCCTCTAAAGGGAAGCAATCCAAAAGAGTATTGGTGTTAGAATGGACAATTAAATTAGAATAATTAGAGAATGAAATACTCTATAGCAAAGACAATGAACAACCCAAACTTCATCCAACATATGAATGGATCTTACAAACATTATGTTGAATGAGGGAAGCCAAACACAAATGTATACTTCACGGTTTCCTTTATATAAAGTTCAAATCGGAAAAGCTGCACTAAGGTGTTAGAAATGGGAAAAAATGCTACTTGGGAGGCTGAGGCAGGAGAATGGCATGAACCTGTGAGGTGGAGCTTGCAGTGAGCCGAGATCGCACCACTGCACTCCAGCCTGGGCGACAGAGTGAGACTCCATTTCAAAATAAAAAAAAGAAAAGAAAAAGAAAGAAAGAAAGAAATGGAGAAAAATGGTCATCTTGGGAGAGAAAAGAGGAGATGAGATATTGGTGGGAGGAAGTATGAGGAAGCAGCTGAACTCTGCTGCAATACTCTATCTTCTGACCTGTGAGATGGTCAAGTGGATAGTCATGATGTAATAATTGATTGAGCTGTAATGTATGTTTTCTGTACCGTTTGATAGTTGATTTACATTTCATTTTTTTTAAGTTTTACAAAAGGAGGAAAAAAGCAGTTAAATAGATTTCTTTCCTTCAGGACTTCTGAGAGACTTTCATATACATTCTGAGTCCTCAAGTGGGGAATATAGCACGTAACATATCTCAAAGTTATTTGACCACAGCATCCTTTTTCTTAATCACTTAAAAGTCTCAGATTTCCATCGAATAGCTTGGGAATCTCTGAATTACCTGATAGTTCATGACCATCTGTAGCATCTTTATGCTATTACAGTTTGTAATATGGTGAACTACTTATTTCCTCCATTTTCTGACTTACAGCTTCTAAAGTCTTTTTAGATAAAGGTGCTAGGATAAACTTTTGTTCTAATATTTGGTCTTTGATATCTGGTTCCTGGCACAGAGCTCCTAAGACCTTTGTAATTTCCTGAGTGATAGGAATGTCTGACACAGAGCTGCTAAATCTTAGGAATTTCCTGGGTAACAGGAAATGCTTGTTCTAATGAAGTGACTCTTGGTGAGCCCAGAGATAGCCTCACGATGCGGGGCTGGGTGTCAAGGGAACCAACCACGTGGTTAGAGGCTTGGAACTTTCAGTCTCCATCCTCCCTCAAGCTTCTGAGAGAGGAGAGAGGCTGAAGGTCAAGCTGATCATCAGTGGCCAGCAATGCAATCAATCATGCCTACCCTACATAATGAAATTTCCATAAAAACCCAAAAGGAAGGGATTCAGGTGAGGTTCTGAGTAGCTGAACCCATGAACCCTTGGAGGATGGAGCGCCCCAGAAAGGGCATGGAAACCCCATGCCCTTCCCTATACCACACCTGGTGCATCACTCTGCTTGTTCATCTGCATCCTGTGTCTTATTCTTTATGATAAACAGATAAAAGTAAGTAAGGCATTGCCCTGAGTTATGTGAGCTGCTCTGGCAAATTAATCAAACCTGAGGAGGGGGTTATGGGAACCCCAGTTTATAGCCAGTCACGAAGAAGTATAGGTGACAACTTTTTTATACTACCTGTGATTGGCATTTCAAGTGGGGGCAACCTTGTAAAATTGAGCCCTTGACCTATGAGATCTGACACTATCTCCTTGGAGATAATGTCAGAATTGAAATATAGAGCACTCAGCAGGTGTCTTCTAGAGAGCTGCTTGCTTGCTGTGTAGAGAAAACTCTCCACACTTCTGGTGTCAGAAGCATTGTGTAGAATGGTGTGTGAGAGTCGAGAACAGAAGAAGCACTTTTTTCCCCCTTATTCTTAATATAGGTATTCTTAGGACTCAAGGACAAACCTTATTTGATAAATGTAAGGCAGCCTTAATAAAATGGACTTTGTCTTCAAGGTTAATAGGTATAGTGGCATCACTGATAAGCCAACCTTTAACAGTTAGAATGCAGCCTTGGCTGCTGTTAGAAAAAGACCCAAAATAAGAGTGGTGTATTAGTCTGTTCTCACATTGCTATAAAGAACTACCTGAGACTGGGTATAAATAAAAGAGGTTTAGGGTGGGCACATTGGTTCATGCCTGTAATCCCAGCACTTTGGGTGGCCGAGGCAGGCAGATCACCTGAGGTCAGGAGTTTGAGACCAGCCTGGCTAATACGGTGAAACCCCATCACAGCTTAAAAAAAAAATACAAAAAAAATAAGCTGGGCCTGTTGGCCGACACCTGCCATCCCAGCTACTCAAGAGGCTGAGGCAGGAGACTCGCTTGAACCTGGGAGGCGGAAGTTGCAGTGAGCCGAGATCGCGCTGTTGCACTCCAGCCTGGGCAAAAGAGCAAAACTCTGTCTCAAAAAAAAAAAAAAAAAAAAAAAAAAAAAAAAAAAAAAAAAGAAAAGAAAAGAAAAAGAAAAAAGAAAAAGAAAAGAAAAGAGGTTTAATTGACAGTTCCACAGGCTGTAGAGGAAACAGGGCTGGGGAGGCCTCATGAAACTTACAATCATGGAGGAAGGTGAAGGGGAAGGAGGCACGTTTAATGTGGCGGGAGAAGGAGGAAGAGAGAGTGAAGGAGGAGGTCCTACATACTTTTAAACAACCAGATCTTGTGAGAACTCACTCACTCTCATGAGAAGAGCAAGGGGAAATCCACCCCCGTGACCCAGTCACCTCCCATCAGGCCCCTTCTCTATCACTGGCGATTACAATTTGACATGAGGTTTGGGTGAGTACACAGACCCAAACCAATCGGTGTGCTTAAATAAGACAGCACATTTTTCTCAAGTCTAATTACAGCCCAGGGGAGTAGAGGGTGGTCCCACTATTATCAGGGGTGCAGGCTCTTCCTGTCTCATTCCATCGTGTTTTCCACCCTTTCCAGATAAGTATGGAGCTTCCTACCCTCTCTGACGTGCTCCACCCTCCAGTGACCTCTGTGAATTCAGCTGTTCAGCTTCTCATGATTCAGGATGGCTGCTGGAAATTGACTCGTGACCCACCCACATTCCAGCTAGTGGGGTTAGGGAAAGGGGGACAACATGGGAGGGCGTTCCCCTTGTTTTTATGGCACAGCCTAGAATTGGCATCCATATTGCTGCTTACTCACCATTGGTCAGGATTTGGTCACATGGTCACACCCTGCTGCAGCACAGGCTGGAAACAGTGCCCCTGCTGAGCTAATACTTAGGTTTCTCTTACGACAGAAAGGAAAAAGCATAGATATTGCTGAGGGGAGGTCTTTGATCCTTCACTAAATACCTCTGGAAGGAGTTTTAAAAGATATCCCATTGAGGCTGGGCGCTGTGGCTCACGCCTATAATCCCAGCACTTTGGGAGGCTGAGGCAGGTGGATCATGAGGTCAGGATATCGAGACCATCCCAGCTAACATGGTGAAACTCTGTCTCTACTAAGAATACAAAAAAATTAGCTGGGCATGGTGGCGGGCACCTGTAGTCCCAGCTACTCAGGAGGCTGAGGCAGGAAAGTGGCGCAAACCCAGGAGGCAGAGCTTGCAGTGAGCCGAGATGGCGGCAACTGCACTCCAGCCTGGGCAACAGAGCGAGACTCCATCTTAAATAAATAAATAAATAAATAAATAAATAAATAAATGAAAAAAGATATCCCATTTAATTGGCATATTATGTGAAAAAAATCAATGATAACGTATAGGAAAATTAGGACCTAGATAAAAGTAAAAAGACCTCCAAGAGGGGAACAATGATTTCCAGATTCTGTGGCATTCAGTCAATGAGATTCTTGTTGTTTCTGTGTTTTAGACAACAGAGACAATCTGTAGAATGTTCCATTTTTTACACAACACCCAAGCAGCTGATTCACAAGAAAAGTGCGGCAGTGAGTGTTCAGACCAGATGGTCGATAACGTGTTGCTTGCCTGTTTTGTGTAAAACAGTTCAGTGTATTAGAAACAGCAGGAGCTTTGGGGTCAGAAAGACCAGGGTGTGCACTATGGCTTTGTCACTTTCGAGACATGTGACGCTGCACAATCTGATCATCAAAACCAAAACCCACCAATGTCTGGCTTTTCCTTTGAGTCCTTTTAATGGTATTGGCTACCTCTTTTGATAAGCCGAATTTCAGTGTATAAATGTTGCCTCTTCTGCTGCAACCCTGCCTCTGCGAGACACCTAATTAACAGCCACATTTTCAAAGACACCTAACAAAAGCCTCCCTGTGTGTCTCAGCACAAGGACTCTCATTAGTGAAGCTGGGTCGGGTGATTATTTATACCACTTCTATAATTAAAAATTCTGAAAGCTAATTACAATTATCCATCAGTATTTCAACATGCCAGGGCTGAAGATCTTAACCTTCTTTGAAGCATTGTGCGTCTCTCTCTTCTCATTCTAATCTCCTTTTGGGCTTCTTTGCTATCCTTTTGAAAACTCTCCAGTCCTCAAAGCCTGACTGTTTGTTTTCTATACAGTTCTTCAAGCTCCCAGCTGTCAGAAGAGCTATTTGTCATCTTTAAAATGGGAAGGGAAGTGCCAACAATTGCTTCTTCTGATGCCTCAGCTATCCACATAAATATTTGCAAGATGGGAGGCTCAGGTTGCAGCCAATGTGCCTGTTCCTGGGTTCAGCTCAACCTGTTCCTCTTGTCCTTCAACTAAAGGGTTCTCCACCGCCACCTGTCAGGGCCTTTAGGTGTCTCTTGTAAACACTGCGTGTAATTAGTAGCCATTAGTTCCAGCAGTGGTTCAAACAGGGAGAAAACCAAAGTATCAGAAGTCCCATTTAATTAAAGTAACTGCATTGAGAGGACTCATGTGACATTGTCTTGCAAGTAATTATTGAACTCTAGATGCAGCAACATAGAGAAACATCAATCTGGAAGAACCATGTTGGTTACATCATCACCATTATGACCTACCACCGTCATCATAATCACCTCAACACATTGATATTGAAGTCCCTCTCCCTGGGTATATAACGCCCACTGTGGGCGTGGAGTTCATGCTGACACTAACACCCTCCAGGTGGGCTGAAGCGCCGGCCGTATGCTGTTTTACACATGGAAGTGCTTCTGGAAATTGTCCTTTTGATTACATCTCAGATACCCCAAGGAAGCTGATATTTCCAGGCTTGCAGTGGCTTCTGGTTTAAAATGACATCTGGCAAAATGTTTCTCACCAAGAGAGTTTGGACGGCACTAAGAAGGAAGCAAATTCACGCTACCACCAAGAGCTGGATTTGATTATCAACATTTTCTGGAATCTGGGGGAAAGTTTCTCTACTTCCAGAGCTAATGATAATAGATTGGAAAAAATAGTAAATCAACTTTGCAGGGTCACTAAAAATTAATAAACAAGCCTGATTGTTTGAAAGTGACCGGCAACTTTTACCTAAATGCCTTCTGTTTTATCAGCTAGAAAATGTGACAGCCATCTCCTTACTGTGGGGGTGCTTCTTTTGTCAGGCATTGAGGTATTTCTACCCTCTCTAGCAAGAACTGAAAGGACAGAAATTAGGGAAGACTGAAGGCAGGGGTCGCTTTGGGAATGGATCCTATATCCTGGCAGGTATTGACTGCAGGTAACAGGCACAAGAGAAAATTTCATCTCAGCATAGAAGAGGTACTTTACAAGAATGACACTGAGAATTTGACTATAATCTATGTTCATTTTCTCCCCTTCCATCTGCACTTCTTAGGATGAATTCCAAATTACACTCAGGTTGAGAAATAATGGGATCAAAAGGAATGCAACATGTTTGCATGTGAATATGAAGCCCAGTAAAAATTCTTCTCACTTGAGAATCAGTACACAAATATGAAAAATAGATTTTGATTATAGTTTACAAATGTTCTGTCTTTTCTTGCCATAGGATTTTAACTCTCCATTATGTTTTACTAAGGCATGGTCATGTCACTTGCTCTGGCTAATGGGAGGTGAGCAGAGAGCCACCATGATGGCCGGAGAGAACCTGCTCTGTCAACTTGGGTTCCAAGGTGACAATGACATGGAACAGAGTCTCAGGTGATTAGGAATAGATGGGTAGCATGGGAAGAAATATCCACACTGTACACATTAATCCCCATTAATCATCAACATCATCTGCTCCTGACATCCAACCATCAACATCATCATGGCTCAAGGACCCAGAATCACTCAGGGCAGATGATCCTTCTTCTGACTGAGCATCAGAAAGTCAATTGTAGCCTAACGCAACACCACGATGCCTACATCATTCACCTCATTTTATCTCATCACGGAGGCATCTCACATCAGCACAAGAAGGGTGAGTGCAGTACAATAAGGTATTTTGAGAGAGAGAGATAGCACATTCACTTAATTTTTATTACAGTATATTGTTATACATGCTCTATTTTATTTGCTATTGTCCTTAATCTTTTACTGCATTGATTTTATAAATTAAACTTTATTGTAGGCATGTAATATGGTTTGGCTGTGTCCCCCACCCAAATCTCATCTTGAATTGTGGCTCCCATAATCCCCATGTGTCGTGGGACAGAGCTGGTGAAGGTAATTGAATCATAGGGGTGGGTTTTTCCTATGCTGTTCTCGTGATAGTCAGTAAGTCTCATGAGAGACTTATAAAGGGCACATCCCCTTCATAAGCTCTTTTGCCTGCCACCATGTAAGACGTGGCTTTGCTCCTCCTTTGCTTTCCACCATGATTGTGAGGCCTCCCCAGCCATGTGGAACCATGAGTCCATTAAACCTCTTTTTCTTCATCAATTACCCAGTCTTGTGTATTTCTTTATAGTAGTATAAAGATGGACTAATACAGAATGTATATACAGAAAAATACATTGTGTATATAATATTTGGAACTGCCCACCGTTTTGGGGGGTCTTGAGATGGATCCTCCATGGATAATGGGGGACAACTATATGTACCTAACACCATAAGTACTGTATGTTTCTAATACCATAGGTCATAATACATAAGGCAAATTTGGAAAAAACAATTAAAAGAGAAACACACAAATACAAAATCGTACTGGGAGATTTTTAACACTTTTTTGGGAATTGATAGAATACTCTGACTAAAAAGTAGTTCATATGTAGCCTATTTGAATAAGCTGATCTTTAAAACCTGAACTAACAGACACATAGAATTCTGCAATCGAGAGAAAACAGTGTCTTTGAAAACACATAAATGGTAAACTAAGTCTCCATAAACAACAAAGGATTAATATTCCACCTCCCAGGTTCAAGTGATTCTCCTGCCTTAGCCTCCTGAGTAGCTGGGATTACAGGCACGTGCCACCACACCTGGCTAATTCTTTTGTATTACTAGTAGAGACAGGGTTTCACCATGTTGGCCAGTCTGGCCTCAAACTCCTGACCTCAGGTGATCCACCTGCTTCAGCCTCCCAAAGTGCTGGGATTACAGGCATAAGCCACTGCGCCTGGCCTAGAAATCAATTTTTAAAAATAACTATGAAAATTTATATGTCTAGAGATCAAGAAATGCACTAATAAATAACTTGTTAATGATAGAATCAGCCATAATAGAAATTAGAATAGGTGTGGAATAGACATATAATAAAAATACTTCATATCAAAACATACTAGGTCCATCTATATAAAGCCATGAATAATGATATTACAATAGAAGAAAGTCTGGAAATTAATTAGAAAATAATTCATCTTAGGAGAGCAGAAAAAGAATAATAGAATAAATGTAAAACAAGTGTATGTAAGATATTAAAATATGAAAGAAATTAAAAATTAGAAATTAGCCTATGGGAACTCAACAAAGCTGAAAACGTCAGTGATATGGTTTGGCTTTGTCCCCACCCAAATCTCATGTTGAATTGTGATTCTGAGTGTTGGAGGTGGGGCCTGGTGAAAGGTGATTCGATCAAGAGGGTAGTTTCTAATGGTCTAGCATCATCACCCAGTGCTGTCTCATGACAGAATTCTCACAAGATCTGGTTGTTTGAAAGTGTGTAGCCCCTCCTGCTTCATGCTCTCTCTCCTGTCGCTGTGTGAAGATGTGCTTGCATCCCCTTCACCTTCTGCCATGGTTGTAAGTTTCCTGAGACTTCCCCAGCCATGCCTCCTATAAAGCCTGTGGAACTGTGAGTCAATTAAACCTCTTTTCTTTATAAACTCTCCAGTCTCAGGTAGTTCTTTACAGCAATGTGAGAACAGACTAATACAGTTGGTTTTTTAAATATATCTAACAGAATTGGTCATTTTTGGCAAGATTCATGTAGGAGATGGGAAAAGTACAAATAAAAATATTTAAGATAAAATTAGGATATGAAAACTAATAAGAAAATAGTATGAATAAATTCATTCCAGGCTGGGTACAGTGGCTCACACTTGTAATGTCAGCACTTTGGGAGGCCAAGGCAGGTGGGTCACCTGAGGTCAGGAGCTCGAGAGCAGCCTGGCCAGCATGGTGAAACCCTGTCTCTACTAAAAATACAAAAATTAACTGGGTGTGGTGCTGGGCACCTGTAAACCCAGCTTCTCAGGAGGCTGAGGAAGGAGAATCACTTGAACCCAAGAGGTGGAGTTTGCAGTGAGCCAAGATTGTGCTACTGCATTCCAACCTGGGCAACATAGTGAGACTCCATCTCAAAAAAACAAACAAACAAACAAAACCAAAACACATTCCAATACATTAAAAATTGTAAACAAATGAAAAATGAAAAATCCCGCAGCAAGTATTTAAGAAGCAATAATTCCATGTTTAAAATATATCAAACTTTGGAAAAAGATAAAATGCCTGCAAATTTATTTAAGGAGACTAACACGACCATAATTACAACATCTGTATCAAACAGTATAAAGAAGGTCACAGCCCCATCTTTTTCTTTAAAATCCTAAACAAAATATTAACAAACTTAATCCAGCATGATTGAAAATTATAATAAACCACAAACAACTTGGACTTATCTCAGAAATGCAAGGTGGATTCAGTATTGAGAAATTACCTAAGGCATTTTACCACATTAATAGACTAAAAGAGAACAATCATATGATTATCCCACCAGACGCAGAAAAAAGCTTTTTGATAACTTCTAACATCAATTCGTGACAAAACTTCATATCAAACTTAGAAAATCAAGGAACTTCTTTAATTTGGTAGACAGTAACTTACAAAAATATTATAGCAAATTTTACTCTCAATGGTGAAGAAATAGATCATGATGTTCACTGTTCCACTTCTATTTTTAACTTTATAAGTAAGAAGTTTGGTTAGTTCAATAAGGCAAGAAAAACAAAGACATAAAAATTGGAATGAAAGAAACAAAAATGTTGCCATGTTGTAGTTACCCTGCAGAGAGGCATGAGTTCCCTATTGAAAATGTGGTTGAGATTCACACTGGGGATGGGTAACACCATGCCTGTACAAATAGGGTATGGAAAGCTTATTACTCACTTACTGAGGTTTTCTGAGGAGAGTAGGGCCTGGCCCTTTTTTTTTTTTTTTTTTTTTTGAGACAGGGTATCACACTGTTGCCCTTGCTAGAATGCAGTGATATGATCACAGCTCACTGCAGCCTCAACCTCCTTGGCTCAAATGATCCTCCCACTTTGGCCTCTTGAGTAACTGGGACTACAGGCACGCACCACCACACTCAGCTAATGCATTTTTTGTAGAGACCAGCTCTCACTATGTTGACCAGGCTGGTCTCAAACTCCTGGGCTTAAGTAATTCTCCCACCTCAGCCTCCCAAAATGCTGGGATTACAGGCATTAGCCACTGCACCCTGCCTTGACCTGGGGTTTTTATTGTAGTTATGTGATAAAACTAATCTGAACATTGATATAGGTGGGGATGGGGGCCTAGTGGCTTGAACTTCACAACCGTTGAGAAAGGATATGGCATTCAGAGCTTTTTATCAGCTTGCTCGGATCTCAGACATAGGGTAGAAGAGGAAGTCAGAGAGAGACTGTTAAATTTGAGAGCAAACATCAAAACCAGAGCCAGACTCTTTATGACAGTATCCACAAAGAAGGCTGAAATTGAAAATTGAAACAATGTACAGATTAAATACCTAAATTACCAGAAGAAAATAGTAAAAATTTCTAGATATAAAATCTATAGGCAAATTCTATTGTATTTCTAAATTTCCATCAGAAATTTAGATTTAAAAAGATATTTGCCACAGCATTCAAAATATAAACTACCTAGAAATAAATCTAACAACAGTATAAAATTTTTTCAGAGGGAAAAATTACAGAATTTTAATAAAAGATATTTTTTACAGATTCAATAACCACCTCTCAGTTTTGCCCAAATTAAACTCTATTCAAAACCCTTCCGGGTTTTTTTTGGAACATAGAAAGATGAATGTTACATTTACAAGGAAGTAAAAATGTCTCCAGATAGTGAAGATACTCTTAAAGAATAAATAATAAACCCAGCCTTATGTCAAGACATAATATAAGTGTGTATTTATTAAGCCTGAATGAAATTGGTACTTAAACCTCACAGGTTTATTTCTGTCTCACACAACATGACCAATGGGAAACTGGAAGGTGTCCTTCACCACCCCAGTCACTCAGGGACTGGCACTGACAGTGGATACATCATCCATAATGGATCCCAGCAGCAGGGGAAATATAGCTAGAAGTGGAGTGCTGGTTCCTCTATTCTTTGGTTAACTGACACAACTTATTTCCACTCACAGCCATTGGCTGAATCTTGTCACTGGGCTGTGCCTAATGGTGAGAAACCACAGAATGTGGGAAAGGAGACAGAATTGTTCATCTGCACCATTGGTCCTGGGAAGGGTCCCATAAATTGAACATCTTGTAGCTTCTGACAAGTTTAGATAGTGAAGAAACTTGCACCTATGCACTGGAAGGATAGCCAAACCTGTTTTTAATAGCGTTGTTTATAATAGCAACAAAGTTAAGAGCAACCCAGCCATCCATCAACTGTAGAATGGAAAAATAAGTTGTAGATTGCCACAGTGAAATACTCTTGTAGAGTGATAGCTTGAGCCAGTTCATCCTGTCTTGCAAGAACCAATTTTGTACCTCTCTTCCCAACTCTGCTTGAAGTGGCTTTATATTGCAGCTTGAAATCAACTGTGCTGGAGGTATTTACACCATGGAAATGGGAAAACAGTACAAATCAGAGCTTTGGTTACCTGGAAAGCCAGTTGTTAAATGAAGTAACCGGAACTACAGGCACGTGCCACCTGACACTGAATGTGTAGTAGTAAGAATGATAAACTACAGCCATATGCATCAATATGGACAAGACTTTATGCAAAGTAAAAGAATAAATGCATAGAAGCATACACAGAGTATTAGTCTACTTGTATACATACAGTTTCAAAACTGGCAAAAATAAATACAAGTATTAGTCTACTTGTATACATACAGTTTCAAAACTGACAAAAATAAATACAAGAATAACTAGGTAATCCGTGTGTGTGTGTGTGTGTGTGTGTGTGTGTGTGTGTATGTCAAACCAAGGGAAAGGTTAACAGAAAATTTGGGGTATGGTTATAAAAGGGAGGTGTAAACAGAGGATTGAGATCAGAAAGAACACATTTCAAGGGGCAGAGTCATTCATGACTATGAGCTATTTCTTGGCTTCAGGGGTGGGTAAATGAATATTCATGTTACATTAGCACTTTTAATCATCCATTCATATTTCATCCACTTTTTTGTAGCTATACTACATTTCGCAATTTATAAAATCTTATCAAATGATACAATTAAAATCAGCTCTGGAGGGAATAAAGAGCAAAAATGACATCTGGAAAATTAAATGACATGAAGAAAAAAATGAGTCAATCTCCTAAAATTCAGAGAAAGAAGTCACCAAGGTGAAAATGAGGAGGGAGAAGGTCATAGATATTGCAGCCCAGTGGGCGGGCAGAGGGAGTCCGGGGAGGGACTACAGAAGAAGGAAAAATCAAGTTAATTGTTATCTTTTCTTAGTGTGCAATGTCCATAGGGTTTTGAAGGTAAATGTTGTATCCTCAAATTCTGTGCCTAACCAATCTGTCTTACATGCATGAAGGTGATTAAAAGAAATTGTGAGAATTATAAATGCTCAGGAAATATATGAGTCACATATAGTTCATTCTATCAGACCTGCCAGATTAATCCCAATGGCAAACCCAAGAGAGTGGCTTTAAAGAACTTTGTTTTCTTGACACTAAACTCAAAAAGCAAAGTTTGATTGTATTTTCACAAGTGCTAGCCAAGTGATTCTTCATCTATTTCTACACTGCCTGAAAATGTCTATTTTATAAAATACATTTTATATCACAAGTCAGATGAGCCGTTTTCCAAAAATTGATGACATTTAAAATGTTAATATATGAAACACTTATTCTCATTCTAGTCCTGTATTTGCTGAACAGTGGCTTAATTTATCCCATTGTCTTTATTCTTCAACTGTATCCTATGGGATGCCAGGGTGGCATATAAGCACCTCTGAGGTGCTACAAATGAAATTCTGAAGTCTGAAACGTTATAAAAACAAAGTATGTATTGAGATGTATTCAATACTAAGATTTAACTTAATGAAGACACTCCCAGTACATTATCTTGGGTAATGAACTTGGGTAAGCTCAGAGTTGATCTGCTCCCCCGACCCTCATTCATTTAAACTTCTAGGTATATCACTGACTGAGCGATTTGCACCTTGCAAGTAGCCACTTATAATTTGGACATTTGATGTCCATCAGTGACAGACTGGATGAAGAAAATGTGGCACATATACACCATGGAATACTATGCAGCCATAAAAAAGGATGAGTTCGTGTCCTTTGTAGGGACATGGATGCAGTTGGAAACCATCATTCTCAGCAAACTATCGCAAGAACAGAAAACCAAATACTACATGTTCTCACTCATAGGTGGGAATTGAATAATGAGATCACTTGGACACAGGAAGGGGAACATCACACACCGGGTCCTATTATTGTGGGGAGGGGGTAGGGGGGAGGGATAGCATTAGGAGATATACCTAATGTAAATGACGAGTTAATGGGTGCAGCACACCAACATGGCACATGTATACATACATAACAAACCTGCACGTGGTGCACATGTACCCTAGAACTTCAAGTATAATAAAAAAAAATAAATTAAAAAGATAACAATTTGGGCATTTTAATGTCCTTTCTTACAACACTGTAGAAACTGGTTAACTTCTGTACACAGTATTATGGTCAACAGAGAATTTATGCTTGGCTAGGTCCATGTATAACCCTGTAGAGTGTCAAAGAAAAAAATTATTCATTGACACTCGTTAAAGCACAGTAAGGAAGACTTTACTCAAGACCATTGTGTTGGTGTGGGGACCACTGCAATGGGGTTTTGCAGTAGAGGAGAGAGATTGGGCTCAGCTCTGGGGTAAGGGGAATTCTGATGCAACCAACCTAACAGGACTTTTGCTGAAGGCAGGCCAGGGTGGTCAGACATCACCTGGGGGATGGCGGAGGATGAGGTATCAATTGAGGGTCATCAGATATTGAGGGTGGGGAATTCCGGCTAAACTAACTGAGCAAGGCTCTTTTCTAAACCTGGAGTTTAAAAGGAGGTATGCAGATGGGCCTAGGATGTTTCAAGGGCCTGGCTAAATTTTGGCCAAGCAAACAAGCTTGTCAACAGCTATCACTTGGGAAAGATCAGGTAGCAGGATCATATACCATTATAGGTGTTTCTGACACTTACTGTAAATCTTAGGGGCTCTTTTTTTGACTTTTATATTCTCTGGAAGGAGTAGGAAAATAGATAACGTTCATGGATTAAACTTTGAAACAAAAAGATGTCTGATGACTCTGCTTTTTAAGCAGTCAACAGATCTGTTGGGAAAATCTACATAAATGTGTTATTTGCAATGCTCTTTGCCTTGGAGGGCAGGTGACTCTTCAACTGGATTTCATGTTTGCTCAGTGTAAATAGTCATATTCTGGTGGTGGCCTTTAGTATTAGACAGAGTGTGGGATGCAAAGGCAGAGAATCTAAGGAGCTGAATTATTTCTGCACTAAAGAAAGGCGGGAGGGAGAGAGAGAGGCAGAGGGAGAGAGAAAGCTGGGGGAAAGGACAGAAAGAGAGAAAGGCTCAGACTAAATGGCTGGAGAAACCCTGTCAAGGAAGAGACAAGAAAGAGTAAGGGGTGGTGTGCAGGCACAGAGGGTGGTTGAGTGAGCAGGGATGTCTATGTGAGTTTTTCTGTTTTTAAGCAGAGCAAAACACAGTAAGTGTCTATTACTGAAATGTAGCTGGTGGCTTTATGGTGATGATTTTTAATAAAATAACAAATTTATGTTATTATTTATATAGCAAAAAATAAATTTCAAAGGAGAAGTTAAAATTTATATAATAAATTTAGTATCTCGAGAATTAGTAGGAACAAAAAGATTAAAGTTAATACCAAGTATGAGATTTGGGCATTCAGTGCGTAGCACTGAATCTATTAGCTGAATTGGCCAACATGACAACAAATAAATGAAAGATATAGGACAAAGAGATATGTGAACATTCACATCATTAGACGAGAGAATCAGGTGCAAAGAGTAAACAAAGGGCATTAAGTTTCTTAAAGACAGTCCTGCTGTGTGGTTTGCAGCATGAATCCACTTCCTTATTTCTTCAAGAAGCCTTCAGCAAAATATAGACAACCTGCCCGTGCTTTGGGGGTGAGTTCATTTGGAAAGGGGCAGGTCGGTGGAATGAGGATGCGGAAAAACTGTAAATCAGCTTGTGTTCAAGCTGAGATAATGGCAAGAACAAACAGGCATCTGCCCAGCACGACCCGGCCACAATGGAGTTTCACCAAGGCAACAAGTAATTAGGTGAGACGTCCAGATAGTCTCTACACTGTGCAACAAAAATCCCACAGACCGAAATCACTGAGATGCCGAGATGGACACGGCGGCCCCACAGAGATAAAATCCCTGATTGTAATTTTGATATTTATTAGAATGTCCTCATCTTTCTCAGTGGTTGAATTTATCCCTAAATATGACTAATTTTAATTTTAAAATATTTAAACTGATCAAATATCTCACTTATGGTTTCACACAGAAATCGGTTGGAAATAGGACTCTGCCAATTAACAAAACATGCAAACACGGTTTTAAGCCAGTGAGTTATAATATTTGGGCACTCTATAAAACGAATAATATTCTTTTTTCCTTCTAAAAATTGGAGAAACAGGAAGAAACACAATAGCTATTTTTATCCCTGTGGAACTTTAGAAATCATTTTCTGCACTTTCAAATCTCATGTTAAAGGGCCAGAGCCACTGAATTTTCTTGAGACTGATAATGATACAATAATATGTACATCTGACACTAAAACTGCTGTTCATGAGATGCAGCAGGGACCTTTTGTTGGGGCCTGTGGACCCCCCAAGCATGGAAATAAAGGAAAATCTTGAATTCTTTCCAGGGACATTCTAGGCACCTGGCTAGCCTTGAGAAGTAGATGAGCAAGTTGATAAATGAGGAGCGAAGAGTAGCTTAAAACAATAACCAGGGAAGTCAAGAGAATTTTTGGTTCTCTATAGAAACTAAAGAAACAGCATTCACATCGGTCTCTGAGTTGTTTTTCAGAATCTTAGCTCCCACTAAACGAATTCGCTGGCCCATAGACCTCAGATAAGGGGGAACCAAGGAATGCTGACTGGGGTTCTATGGTCTCAGTTTCTTTCTGAGTAGCTGCACCCTCAGAAGGAGAAGGTCACACCCACAAGCTCAAGCTAACATTCTTGTTGGCTGATCCCAAATTTTTAGGCAAAACTTTACCTTCTTCACCAATTGCAGATCAGAAAATCTTTGGATCCACCCACGACTTGTCCTCCACCAATTCGAGATTTGAGATGTCTCACCTTTTTAGGTCAAAGCAATATACAGTTTCCATGTATTGATTTATTACTTTGCCTGTAACCTCTGCCTCCCCACCTTTAAAACCCTTACCTGTAAACCATCAGGGAGTTCAGGTCTTAAACATGAGCTGCCCAGTGCTCCCTGCTTGGCGCCCTGCAATAAATGCCTCCCTTTCACTTTCTCTCGCTGTGATTCCAGTGTCCGTGTTTGGTTTTCTTGCCCTGGGCTAGCAGACTCAAGTTTGGTTTGATAACATTCACGCTGTCTATCTCTGTCTCCAAATCAGGCTACACAGTATCCTTTGCTTACATTGACTATTACCATAAAAGACTGAAAAACTCCGTGAGTTAATTCTTCCAATAGATATTGATTGAGCACCTAGAGCTTGTGGCTGGAGATCAAGAAGAAGTTCAAACTCTCATCTCATGTGGCTTACAGTCTGGCACCCACGTTCAAAAATTAGCCAAATAACCAAACAAATCACTGTTTACTTTTAAACTGAAACAGTCCTCTGAAAGAAAGGGTCACACTTCTATGAGAGCTTCAAGAGGTATTTTAGTGGTCATCTTCACTATATGTGGAGATGAGAGCTTTATCATGCAGATGTGTGTTTATCAACCAGTGTGAGGAAATGAGGAGTCCACAAGTTGAATCATGCAGGTCCATCCCCAAGATAGGTGAAGGACCGTGTCATTCACTGGGTTATGACGACGCTGTTCACCGGAGGAATAACACTGCCACTCCCTGGGAAGATGACAGTGCCATTTGCTAAATGGGAGCCAGCGATGTTCCCTGGGTGGTGATGTCACTCAATGGATGGATGATGACATCACTCACTGGATGGATGATGATGTCACTCAGTGGATGAATGACGCCACTCACTGGATGGATGATGATGTCACTCACTGGATGGGTGATCATGTCACTCACTGTCAGCCTTTTTCTATTATGGTGGGGAAATGCCATGGCCTTATGAACAGGGACTGTGTCATTCACCTTTGTCACCCCAGGATCTACCCCTGTCCTTGGTGCATGTATTACTCTGTTGTCATGCTGCTAAGAAAGACATACCAGAGACTGGGTAAAAAAAAGAGGTTTAATGGATTCCCAGCTCCACATGGAAGGGGAGGCCACATGGCAGAAGGTGAAAGGCATGTCTCACGTGGCAGCAGGCAAGAGAGAGAATGAGAGCCAAACAAAAGGGGTTTCACTTATAAAACCACCAGATCTGGTGAAACGTATTGACTACCACGAGAACAGTGTGGGGGAAACCGCCCCCGTGATTCAATTACCTCCCACTGGGTCCTTCCTACAACACAGGGGAATTATGGGAGCTACAATTCAAGATGAGATTTGGGTGGAGACACAGCCAGGCCATATCAGTGCATAACAGTTATTTAGCAAATATTTGTTGAATGTGTTAAATGGAAATTTTTAGAAAAAGGTAAAACCATGACAAGCACACAGATATAAATATAAACACTTGTTAGAGGATGTATTTTATGCTTATAAAATGAGGGAAGCAGGCAGATGTCAGAACCATTTCACAGCAAAGGTCAAAACAGCACAAATCTATGTCTAGTAAAGGAGAGTTGAGATGAATTGCAAATAGAGACAAAATTGTTTCTTTCAAAGTAGGAGGAAGTTAATTTAAACCACTACCAGCTACGACAATATTTACATATCTATCACTTACCTACAATTCACGAAGAGTTTCAGAATAGCTGGCAGATAATGGTCCAGGCTGCAATCTGATAGCTCAGAGGGCATGGGATAGGCAGTGCAGTTTTCCACTGAAACACAAAAATGTTTTATCTACAAACGAATGAATCACTGGTGTCATCTTGACATGCAGAGAAGAGAGAACATTAATCAATAGAAACAACTTTAAGTCGGGACCTTGGGTACAAGATAACAGTTACCACTTTTGAGACAAATCATTGTGTTCCCAAGTTGTGTGTCTGTCGAGGCTGCTCCGGCAGAGACGTGGAGCCATGCTTGTGGCTCATGGCTGTGCTACGCGTCCTTGTGGCTGCAGGGAGCAGTCGCAGGGCAAACTCTGCCCTGAGCCTTTTGAGCCCATGGTGTGAGCATTTTTACTCAAAGCAGGCTTAGCTGTAGCAACATGTTACTCCAGAATTGTACCTTGTATTTGTTAGATTTCATAGGCAGTAGTGCCTTCTACTTTCACTATGCTCCCTTTATGAGCCAAAATCAGCCCTGATGCTCTTATTTGTAACTGCTGGAGCAGGACTTGCAGGAAGCCTGGGCCCGACGGTGATATTTCCACTGACTGGCTGATGACCTGGCATGAGGGACTCGCACTGAGGCTGAAGTTAGCAACTGTGCATTGGCTATATGGCTGACCGGCAAGGGGAAGGCTCTCAGCCTTTCTCTGCCCCCTGTGTGTTCTGCTGGGAATGAAAGCTCTTTGCAGGCACAGAGGGGAGTGGCTCCCCTTTGTAAACAAAATGGCGGATGTCCTTCTCCATCCTTCTTTCATGAGTGAAATTCAATAGCATCTTTATTTAAAAAACAAAATGAGTCGGGCGCGGTGTCTCACGCTTGTAATCCCAGCACTTTGGGAGTCCAAGGTAGGAGGATGACAAGGTCAGGAGTTCGAGACCAGCCTGGCGAACAGAGTGAAACCCCTTCTCTACTAAAAATACAAAACTTAGTTGGGCTTGGTAGTGGGCACCTGTATTTCCAGCTACTCGGGAGGCTGAGGCAGGAGAATTGCTTGAACACAGAAGGCGGAGGTTGCAGTGAGCTGAGATCGTGCCAGTACACTCCAGCCTGGGCAACAGAGACAGACTCCGTCTCAAAAAAAAAGAGCGGGGGGCAGTGGTTAAAAGTTTTCATTAATTTATTAAATGACTAAAAAGTGCCTGTCAGTGGTCAAAGACCTTCATATGTAAAACATCTGATGATTATAACAAATTAGAGGCCGGACGCAGTGGCTCGCGCCTGTAATCTCAGCACTTTGGGAGGCCGAGGCGGGTGGATCACAAGTTCAGGAGATCGAGATCATCCTGACTAACACAGTGAAACCCCATCTCTACTAAAAATACAAAAAATTAGCCGGGCGTGGTGGCAGGTGCCTGTAGTCCCACTTACTCAGGAGGCTGAGGCAGGAGAATGGCGTGAACCCAGGAGGCGGAGCTTGCAGTGAGCCAAGATTGTGCCACTGCACTCCAGCCTGGGCGACAGAGCATGACTCTGTCTCAAAACAAAACAAAACAAAACAAAAACAAATTAAAGCACTTAGTGTCCATTCATCCTTCCATCCACACACTCCTACCCACCTCCACACCCACCTACCCATCCACTTATTCACCCATCCATCCGTCTATCCATCCATCCACTTTCATACCCACCCACTCGTTCTTTCATTCATCCATCCATGCATCCACCCACCTCCACATCCACCCACCCACACATTCATCCCATCCACCCATTCATGTATTCATCCATCAAGCTATTCATTCATTCCTTCATCCCCGACCTACTTACACACCCACTCACCCATCCAATCATTACTTCATCCATCCACCCACCCACCCACACATTCATCCCGTCTATCTACTCTGGTTCTCAGATGCTAAAATCAAGGTGTCAAACTAGACAGAGTTTCCATCTAAATGTTTGGAAAGGATCATTCGGATGGTTGACGGAATTCAACTCCATACTGTTGTGGGACTGAGGGTTCCACTACCTCATGGGCTGCAGGCTGTGGCCACCATCCTCTGTCAGGGGCCTCTCTACAGTCCTAGCACAGCAAGCTCACCTCTCTGAGCCTGCTCACATTTGGACTTTTTATGGCCTCCTGTTTTGCTGAATCTCTTCCGATTGCCGCCTCTTCCACTCAGAGGAAGATCTCTTCTTTTAAGGACTCCTGTGATTAGATGAGTCCTGCTCAGATAATCCAAGATCATCTCCCTGGCTCAAGGTCCATAATCATAACCACATCTGCAAAGTTCCCTTGACCATGTAAGGCCACAGAGTCACAGATTTGGGGATTAGGATGTGTACATCTTCCAGGGGATCTCTCACTGTTCCAGCTACCATACATCCTAAATGAAATACAGAGATATCCTATATGTAAATATGTATATTTGAAGCCGCCTTTGTAAACTTATGACACAAACAGTGGAAGAGATCAGACCTCACTGACTCCATCTTGCTTCTAACCTCCAAGCTGTCCTTGTTCATTCTTGGGTGTAGGCTGAACTAACTTTGGGAGGAACTTGGTTTATAGTTTAAAACAAAGACATAGCCCTTTCCCAAAACAAACCTTCTTGCCTGGGGGCTAAATTGCCTTTGTAGGACTAAGAAATTAGCCACAAGATTAGAAACTATGGTTTAGGAGTCATGTAGCTTGAGGGTACAAGATTCTGACCCCTCCCTAAACTGCTCCTAAGATCCGTGGTTGAGATGTTTTGCAGACCCTGCACTTGATGGATCAGCTGGCACCACCCAAATTGGTAAACTGGCTCATCTGATCTTGTGGCCCCACCCAGGAACTGACTCAGCACAAGAAGGCAGCTTCCACTCCCTATCAGGACATGGGATTTCAACTCTGACCAATCAGCACTCCCGGCTCATTAGCTTCCCCCCAACCATTTCATCTCTGACCAATCAGCACTCCTGGCTCACCAGCTTTCCCCTAATCACTAAGTTGTCCTTAAAACTCTGATCCCCAAATGCTCAGGGAGACCGATTTGAATAATAATAAAACTTGGTCGGCTGCATAGCCATCTCTGGGTGAATTACTCTTTCTCTATTGCAATTCCCGTGTCTTGATAAATCAGCTCTATCTAGGCAGCTGGCAAGGTGAACCCATGGGCAGTGACATATTCTTTTATTTTTAATTTCTTGAGAGGTAATTAAAATTCGAAGGTATTTTCTGTGCCTCAATGTCCTCCTATAGAATATGGGGAAATACTGAACTTTACCTCCTGAGGCTGTTGCGTGTGGCTGCAGCAATGCCAGGTAACAGGGCAAGTGCTCAGTAAAGGGAAATCATGACCTTTATAGAAGAATACTGACCTGCTTAACAGACAAGCTACCGACACAAATCAGCCCCTAGCAACAGTGTCATCTTCCACATGTTGTTCATGTCCCACCTGCCAAATGGTGCCTAGTTTTCCAGGTTCCCAGACAATGCACCGTGTTTTTCCTGTCTTAGGGAACCACCGATGAGACTGGTATTCTGTTGGGAAAGTCACCCATCAGGTGACTCTCACCATCTTTGTTGAAGTTACAGATGATATTTGCTGGAATATTTATTTATTTAAGAGTAATTTAAAATATCATTTCAGTGATGTAAGTGATATTTAGGGATTTTTACTGTTTACAGGTTTTTGGATTTTAGGTTTTCTGGATGGTCTGGTTTTTTTTATTTTTTATATTATTATTATTATTATTATTATTATTATTATTACTGAGACAGTCTCACTCTGTTACCCAGGCTGGAGTGCAGAGGTACAATCTCGGCTCACTGCAACCTCTGTCTCCTGAGTTCAAGCAATTCTCCTGCATCAGCCTCCCAAGTAACTGGAATCACAGGCATCCACCACTATGCCCGGCTAATTTCTGTATTTTTAGTAGAGACGGGGTTTCACCATGTTGACCAGGCTGGTCTCAAACTCCTAACCTCAGATGAACTGCCCACCTCAGCCTCCCAAAGTGCTGGGATTACAGGCGTGAGCCACTGTGCCCGGGCTGGATGGTCTGGTTTTGAATGATTCATCCTGGCCGCAATTGTGCCCATCAGATATGTTTTGTTTTTGTTTGCTTGTGCATTTATTTATTTTTCACCTCATAATTTTTCAGAATTCAAGCTTTTGAAAATATATATGCAGTGTTTTTGTAACTTGGAGTATTTATTCAAAATACTTTCTTCTACCCCTGCCTACTAGGTCTACTGCTCAGGTCCTCCTCTAACCCCCTTTGTATGAGATGAAATGAGAATATTTCCCCCCTCTTGCTGCCTGGCTTGACCATGTGACTTAGCCAATGAAATGTGAAAGGAAATGATGTAAATCACATCCAGGTAGAAACTCCTGGATTCTGCCCTTCCTCTTCTTACTGAGAAGTGAAGTCTAGATCAGGCAAGCTGCTTCAGCATGGATAGGAAAGGACATGGAGAAAAACTGAAGTCAACCCACCAAGCAGTCATGTAATGTGAGTGGGAAGTAACCTGTCACATTCATAAACCATTGAGATTTAGGGGTTGTTTGTTACCAGGACGTAATGGATGAAAGCTGACTGATGCACATGTGTCATCGGGAATATCTGCAATTACTCAGCCCCAGGGCAACGAACGGCAGGGCTCCTGGGCACAGGGCAGACCCCTTTCTACAATTCAGTTTATAACAGCTACTTTCTGCCTTACCCTTGAAGTATCTTGCTTGATCATCCAGTCCTATCTTCTGCAGCTCTGACGAATTTGAAAGCCATTGTTACAGATGGTGTAGCTATACGATGAAAAAGGCTACAGGGGCCAAGTGTTCAGTGGCTCATGCCTGTAATCCCAGCACTTTGGAAGGTCAAGGCGAGTGGATCACTTGAGGCCAGGGGCTGGAGACCAACCTGGCCAACATGGCAAAACCTGGCTAAAAATACCAAAATTAACTGGATGTGGTGGTGCACACCTGAATTCCAGCTACTTGGGAGGCTGAGGCAAGAGAATTGCTTGAACCTGGGAGGCAGAGGTTGCAGTGAGCCTAGGTTGTGCCGATGCACTCCAGCCTGGGTGACAGAGCGAGACTCCATCTCAAAAAAAAAAAAAAGAAAAGAAAAAAAATGAAAATAATAAAAAACAAAAATGCTCCAGGGCTTGCATCATTTTGTATATATGTTATAAATCTTTATTGGATTAACTCACTGTGATTGACTAATTGACTGATTGATTGATTGATTGATTGATTTGTGTTGCTGTTACTGTAGCTTAGCATAGCCTACCCTCACCTGTAGAGATATACACATCTGTGACTCTGGGCTAGAAATATAGACCCAGGTGAAAAAATGAAATAGAATAATAATGGGAATGGAAATAATATAAATGGAATAATATAAATAATATGATATATTATAATATAAATAATAATAATATATTCAGTAATATAAATGGAAATAATATAAATGGAAATCAAAGCCACGAGAGCAAACAGAATTCTTTATTCAAGGAGCATTGGCCCACAGTAAGGGGAAGATGCTATTTTGAAAAGGAGCAAGTTCGAGTATCAAGTTCAGCAAGGCTGAGGATTGAGCAGCAGTTTCTGCTAGATCAGTGTTCTGGCAAGTGCAGTGTCAGAGGGGAGACAAGAGAAACCACCAGCTCTCAGAGGCTTCGGCTGTGCTTGGGAGGCTGAGAAGCCGGAGTGAAGGCAACCCTTAGAACACAAGTGATGACAAATGGCAGACACGGTAGAAGCTGGAGAAAAATGTAGAAGCAAAGGAATTCTATATAAGATTAAGCATTCTCACCTCATTTTAAAATACTGATAAGAAGTTGCTTGGTTAAAAACACATGAGAGTTAGGCTAATTAGGGATTAAAATCCTTGAGAAGGTGTAAGGAGAGAGAAATAAAAGGCAGAGAATGTGCAGACGGATTAACTTTAGCCCAGGAAACAGCCCCTTCTTTCAATCAATTAAGAGAAGGAAACAAAGGGATAAGAGCATGTGAGTAGGGGGCTTGAGCTTGAATAATTGATGCTAGAAGGGGGAGCTCTCGTATATTACTTCACACACTCATTATGTTCTGTGCCAGGAACTAGTGTGATGGTGAGGTGGGAGGGTGGGGACATGAGGAAGGGGAGGTGGTTGTTAAAGGGATGGAGGGTGGGGGCTGTAAGAGTGGGGAAGTGTTTGTTGAGGGAGTGGGAAGGTGGTTGTTGGGAGAAATGAGAGAGGAGGATGGGGAGGTGGCTGTTGAGGGAGTGGGAGGGTGGGAGCTCTGAGGCAGGAGGTGGTCATTGGAGGGGAATGGGGAGATGAGGGTATAATGTTAGGGAGGTAGTTGTTAGGGGTTTGGAGCAGGGCTGTGAGAGTCAGGAGGTGGTTGCTGGAGAATATGGGAGAGGAGGATGAGGAGGTGGTTATTGAGGGGGTGGTGGCAAGTGACTGGGGTTTTGCACGGGTCCGCCTGGTTCCCAGCTATTTCCCTGGGTTCAGATGAAATAATTGAATCAGTTGCACAGTGCCACACTAAGCATAAGGTTCTAGGTCTCTAAAGCCCAACTAATTCAGAGGATTCAGAGGACAGGAGCAGGAAGCAGGAGGTTCCCTGGCAGAATGGCTCCTTCTCTGCAGCTTTCGTCTATCAGGGACGGACCCCACCTGCCGCACCTCCGTGCACGCCCTCTCCTGCCCTCTCTCCACCCCGCCCCATGCACTTGGCATCAGTCACTTGGAACAGTGCTCTGAGCAGACTGAGGAATGGGCTCTGTTTGGGGAAATGAAGGAGGAAGAACGGATGTGAACCTGCTGAACACATAAGTTACTGAGGCTGAGGATACAGCCCTACCTGTGGGAAACCACCTAAGATCGTGCCCACGGCTCCCCATGCATTCTCCTCCCACCTGCTTCCTGCTTGACGAGGGTTGTTTAGGGTAAATATGTGCGATACATGTATTGAACGACACGCGTCTTCAACTCCCTAGCTTTGTTTACGATGGCTATTACGGACTGAATGTCTGTTTCCCCACAAAATTCATATGTTGAAACCTCAACTCCTAATGTGATCCCATTTGGAGGTGGGGCCTTTGGGAGATCATTAGATTTAGATGAGACCATAAGAGTGGGGGCCTCATGATGGGATTAGTGCCCTTATAAGAAGAGACTCAGAGGCTGGGTGGGGTCACTCATGCCTGTAATCCCAGCACTTTGGGAGGCCAAGGCAGGCAGATCACCTGCAGTCAGGAGTTCGAAACCAGCCTGGCCAACATGGTGAAACCCCGTCTCTACTAAAAATACAAAATTATTTGGCTGTGATGGTGTGTGCCTCCCCGAGTAGCTGAGGCAGGAGAATCACTTGAACTCTGCATTCCAGACTGGGTGACAGAGAGAGACCCTGTCTCAAAACAAAATAAAAACAGAAGAGACTCAGAGAACTTGTTCTCATTCTCTCTTTCTCTCTCTCTCTCTTTCTCTCTCTTCCTCCCTCCCTCCCTCTCTCTCTCTCTCCACCATTTGAGGACACAGCAAGAAGACAGCGTCTACAAGCCAGAAAGAAAGCTCTCACCAGAACCTGACCATGCTGACAGCCTGATCTTGGACTTCCAACATTGAGAATTGTGATAAAGAAATTTCTGTTGTTTAAACCACCCAGTCAATGGCATTTTTTATGGCAGCCCAAGCTGAATAATTGAATAGCTTATAATTTTAAAATAATAATCTTAAAGCAAGGGAACTAGCAGAGTTTTATTACATGTCTTTGTTATTTTTCTTCTCTGTAGTGGACTTTGGCTGTGATGCTAGTAGTTTTATTTTTTTCCTTTCATTCTATTTTTCTGTGTCTGCAAATATTCTATCATAAGCATCCATTTTTTAAATAAAAAGAAGTAAATGTTTTTATTTATGATTTTATAAGTTAGAAAGCAGGAGATTTGTCTATACCAGGCATCTAGAATGAAATTACTTCTAAAATTGAGCACTAATTTTAGGGCTAAGTTTTTGGCAGTGAAGGCTAAAGGGAAGATTTTTATATTTCTTAGAAGTTGTTTGATCAAGGTATGCATAAAAACACTGCCAGAGAGAAACCTGCATCCACCTTCCAGAAGGAATATGCATAAATTCTGATATAAGAGACATAGGTTAACATAACAGATAATGTCTGAGTAGTGCTGTAGGCAAGAAATAAAAATTTTTTTTCACAGGTGTTTTCTTATATTTCCCTTCCATGGAAGTTGAGGAGGTAGTATTTTATCATGCCTACATCTCTCACAAATTGTAAATGTGTTTATAGTCTACAAGAAAAATGTTTTCTAATAGTCTAACTTTATCCATGGACAAGCTGTAAGGAACTAGAAGAATGAGCAGGTAACACAGACAGTCTCTCTGAAAACATCAAAAGCCCCAGGTGAGTCATTTTTATAGAGAGGATGCTATATATATATATATTTCAGGCAGAAAGTCTTGGAAATTGGCTACATAGGAAGCAGCCTCCCAGTTCCAGACTCCATGTGAATGCAGCCAGACCGTAAGAGTCCTTGAGTCTTCTCCATCTGTTCCCCGGAGGCTGCGGAAAGGATCAGGTGGGAGGAGAATGCATGGGGAGCCGTGGGCATGATCTTAGGTGGTTCCCCACACATAGGGCTGTATCCTCAGCATCAGTAACTTATGTGTCCAGTGGATTCACATCTGTTCTTCCTCCGTCATTTCCCCAAACACAGCCCATTCCTCAGTCTGCCCAGAGCACAAACCAGAGCCCATGGCTGTGGTTTCATCCATGTGGGACCCACAGTCATGTTCACAGAGGGTGCGGGTCCCTGGGCCCCAGGGTGGGTCTCTCCGGAACACCTTCTGAAACACTAAGTTCCATATCCTGACAGTGAAGGGACTGGCCAGGAACTGATCCTTCAGCAAGAGGGAATCCACATGGCTGACCCTGGCCAATCTGTGTCCAAACCATGTTGTTGAAAAAGATACACCACTTGGGGTTGGATGAAGGTGATTTTCTCGGACTATCCGAGCTTGAAGGTCTGTGAATCACTGAGGGGAATGCTCATTTCCCACTGGACCAGAGCGGAGCAGCTTGTGTGAAGGCAGATGCATTGGAGCTCATCTGAACTGGGTACCACATTCTAATTCTTCTTGATTAACATCAGGGTTTCAGACAGGTCATTTCACCAGCATGTCCTTTAGCTTCCTCGGATGTAAAAAATGCATTTCATGATAATGAACCCAGTAGTTCATCTGTCTTTGCTGTTGCAGGACGAGAGGATTCTATTGACAAGGGACACCTCGGGTGCTCACTTCCACTCTTGCAAAATGGCCGCAGTAGACCTCACTCTCATTTCCAAAGAAGTAGAGGAGGTTGATTCACTGCATAGGTTCAAAGAGGGTTGGAGACAGTAACCAGGATTTGATTGATTAGTGAAAGATGAGGGCTGTTAGCAGCACAGCACTCTCCCCTGAGTCTACGTTGGCCTGGGTGTCTACCGAATGTTCAGCATTTAGGCTTAATCCATAGGTGTGCTGATGTGGTTCAAGGGGCTCCAGATAGACTCCTAAAGCTATGAGAATTTTTGCTCCTCTGGGACCCACAGAGACACTTCCACAGAGGCCACAGGCACCACTCAGCACCCATCCCCTAGGTCTGAGGGACATAGGGTTACAGGATACCTCACCCCCCAGGCAAATCTGTGTCTCCTCTCCAAAATAATAAATGTGGGTTGGAATGGGTTGCACTAAAGGCTGAAAGTCTATTTCTCCTTCCCTTCTAGCCAGGAAGATTAGGAGTAGGTGGCAAACTTCAAGAAAATGAGATGAGAAAGTGAGTTCTCTTTTGACAGAACAGAGAAGAAAGATGTGCACAGAAAGAGATTGATCTCCTCGAGTAAACAGAGCCCAGAGCATTTTTTTCTCATATTCATTTACCAGTGTTTGAGAAAATCATTCCCTATCATTGTCCCCACACCATAAGTCACATTCAGAATTTCTTTATTAAGACCAGATAAGGATCAGGAAAAATGAACTGGAGAGAACACATGTTGCCTAAGTCTGGGAAATCATAATCTTTATATGAACGGCTTAAATAGCCCAGCTAACGAGCAAGTTCACTCTTAATTTTCTACAACAATGGCAGCTTTTGCCAGCTCTTTATCAAACCCAAGATGGGACTCATCTCAAGATGGTAAATGATTTCTCATCCGTTATTTTATCAGCACCCCTGATTTATTTATTACCCTTAAAGGCATATTACTCTTAAAGTTTCTAGACTTCCTCTAGGAGGTGGGAGGGTGAGGGCGGAGAGAAATCCCACTGGTGGATTTGATCAAGACTTCTTGCAGTGTGTTTCTTTTTTTACTTCAGTACATGATTAATTCACCTGTTAATCTGTAAAAACATCACCCTCCCCATCTCTGTCCCCACCCTCAATGACAAAGAACTATTCTTGTCCTTGAAACATTCTCAATCGAGAAATGTTTTTGACTACCTTTGTTTTTTGTTTGTTTGTTTGTTTGTTTGTTTGTTTTTATTTTTGGAGACAGAGTCTCACTCTGTCACCCATGTGGGAGTGCAGTGGCACAATCTCAGTTCACTGCAGGCTCCGCCTCTCAGGTTCAAGCCATTCTCCTGCCTCGGCCTCCCAAGTAGCTGGGATTACAGGCATGCATCACCACGCCTAACTAATTTTTGTATCTTTAGTAGACATGGGGTTTCACCATGTTAGCTAGGCTGGTCTCAATCTCCTGACCTCAAGTGATCTGCCTGCCTCGGCCTCCCAAAGTGCTGGGATTACAGGCATGAGCCACCGTGCCCAGCCATATCTTTCTTGCTTTTTATGTTCAACTTGTCTTACAAACAACAACAACAACAACAAAAAACAATAATAATAAAACAGCAGAGATGAGGTAACACCAACAAGAATTAACTCTTCAACTCCTCGAGAAAGAAATCCTTTCTCCATCTTTATCTACTGCCTTGGGTAGACTTGGAAAAGAGGTCCGCCATTTGCTGACCTATGATTTCCCCAAATTCTAAAGATGAAGGCAAGAAAACCTGGCTGAAGTGGGATTTACTGGTAGCTCACTGACAGATTGAATATAAAATTAATGATTTGTTCCCTGGGTGAGTTCCTGCCTGCACAGCCGAGAGCACCGCAGCCCCTTCTTCTTGGGGTTTCCCATTCAAGGACAGGACGAAAGGATCCGGACTGGCTGAGTATGATTCAGATGGAAAGGTACACAACGAGGTCTACATCTGTGTGCAATTGTTAAAATGTGGCCTGAGTGAGACTCACCCTCATTCGTCCCTGTTTCCCCACCCTCCCTCCTCGTTACTCACCTCCCGCATCTTCTTCTGTTGGGGGTGGTGTTTACGGCATTCCTCTATTGCCTGGAGAGCTGTCACAGCATTTCGATGAAGAATGGTTTGTTTTTCTGCAAAATCCTGGGTTTCATCCAATTAACCTTTATCCTGTTTGTTATATTAATTTGAGCAGCCCTTGGCTATGACAAGAAAGAACCTCCCTTTTCCTCCATCAGCTCAACCCGTCGTCGTCTTCAAGACCAACCTCTGCACTCAGGGAGGGCCCCACTTCCCCTTCACCACCCTCAGCTCACATTAGCTTGCTTCTGGCGATAATTTACAATTCGGATACTCACCAGAACCACCTGAGGGCCTGCAAAGTCTGTTTGGAGCCATCTGGACACGTCTGGATTTCTGGATTGATGTAGGCAGGGATGTGGCCTAGGCATCTGCATTGTTTAAACTTTCCAGGAGATCCCAGTACCTTAGGAGGATGAGATCCTCATGGCTGCACAAAATGCACACCGCTACCCCCACGCCAAGGCGTTCTGATTTACATGGTCTGCGATGCCGCACGTGTGGGGAATTCCCGAAGGTTTCCAGGTGACTCTTGCACAGGTTGATGGAGAGCCACCGGTTTCCTCCTTATCGATTGTGCGGCAAGGTGTGAATATGGCCTACAATGTCACGGGTAGGCCTGCTGTCCTCTTTCCTAGGAAGCTTGGAGTCCCAGGGACAGCACAGACTGCATGAGGAACAGGATGACTAGACTCATTCCTCGAACCCCAAGCTCCAGCACCATACACAGTGCTCCACGCCCATGTGACATTCATCTCCCCAGGGCCAGATCCACATTTTTACAGGGCCCAGTTCCCATTCAATTTGGAAAGGGGGCCTCCTTGATAAATGCTTTCCAGGCTCCCTTGTGGCTTTCTTAGCTCCGAGGTAAACATGAATCTCCTGCTCCCAGGTGGGTTTGCTTAGATTGCTAGCAGCCTGGTGGAGTCTGTAGACAGATCTGTGAGGACCAGGACCATTTTCCCCACCTTTCAGGACTGTTCTGGACTCTGGCATTATACTTGGAGATATTTCTTCTGGAGTCACACGCAGGTGAAAGCTCCAGAGAAAAGGCCACTCATTCACTCAGAGGATGCACCCAGCTCTGCAAGAGGCATCAGCCGTTAATATATGGAATGTATTTTGCCAGGACCGTGACGGTCTTTAGAAATGGGCCTTGGGTGTCATTACCCCAGAATCATCGTGGTGAAGTATGTGTCCTCTGAGTAGACAGAACATTAGAGCGCCCTGAACTGAATTGGTCAGCCGAAAGCACCAGTTTTATCCTTGGAGGGAAATTAAGCCATTTATTGGAGGACAGAAGTTCAGTATAATAGTTA
Organism: Macaca nemestrina; assembly: GCF_043159975.1. NCBI lineage: Eukaryota > Metazoa > Chordata > Mammalia > Primates > Cercopithecidae > Macaca > Macaca nemestrina. The sequence goes on along the minus strand of NC_092125.1, from coordinate 229,013,864 downwards.
AAGCAATCTGACATTTCCATAAATTAATAAAATGTGTATGGCTGGCATAATTATGTATGTAAAAGCATTGATCTCTCCTCCCCAAAGTCCAGAAGGAGAATTCCAGGCAGTAGGAAGAGGCAGAAGGTCAGGGTCAATGACAGTAGACCTGTGTCATAGGAGATGAGCCCGCCTGAGCAAGAACCCCATGCAGCCATGCACACTCTCGCACTCACTCCTTCCCCCACTCCCTCCCACACTACCTCACTCCCTCATTCCCCCACTCCCTCCCCTACTCCCTCTCCCACTCCCTCACTCCCTATCCCACTCCCTCCCTCCCCAACTCCCTCACTCCCTCACTCCCCAACTCCCTTACTCCCCACTCCCCCACTCCCCCACTCCCTCACTTCCCCACTCTCCCACTCCCTCACTCCTTCCCCCACTCCCTCACTCCCTCACTCCCCAACTCCCTCACTCCCCACTCCCCCACTCCCCCACTCTCTCACTCCCCCACTCCCCCACTCCCCCACTCCCTCACTTCCCCACTCTCCCACTCCCTCACTCCCTATCCCACTCCCTCCCTTCCCCACTCCCTCACTCCCTCACTCCCCCACTCCCCCACTCCACCACTCCCTCACTTCCCCACTCTCCCACTACCCCACTCCCCCACTCCCCCACTCCCCCACTCCCCTTCTCCCCCACTGCCTCACTCCCCCACTCCCCCACTCCCCCTCTCTCCCTCTCCCCGACTCCCCCTCACCCTCACTCCCTCACTCCCTCACTCCCTCACTCCCCTACTCCCCCACTCCCCCACTCCCCCTCTCCCTCACTCCCTCACTCCCCCAGTGAGTTTGCTCATTCACATGCACATTTTTGAGACTCAGCTCAGATCTTGCCCATTTTCTGTGACCTTCTCCCACTCTCTTGTTCAAAGCATACACTTCGTGGTGCATACACCTGGAGCCTAACTATGATCCTTTCTCAGGCTCATACTGTGAAGACAGGCACCTCTCAACTATGAAGACAGGCACCTTCTGTGCTAATCCTTTAATTCTCAGCACTTAACAAAGAGCCTGGATCAAAAAGGCACTCACATGCCTGCTAGATGGATGAATGAACGTGAACGAACCATCCAGTGTGTCTTTGTAAAATCCCTGCTCCTGTGATGGCATAGTGGAGCCCGAGTGGTGTTTCCAGGTCTCTCAGGCACTAACTCTGGGGGTCCTTAGGCAACACCCCCCATTCCATGTCTGTTTCCTTACCTATAAAATTGGGACAATAATGGCACTCGCTTTGTTGGGATTAAATGAGATTATATCTACAAGGCATTGGGAGAGTGCCTGACCTAAAACAAAAACCTTTACTAAAGATCTGCAGTTATCGCTTTGCCAGTGACCGGCTCTTATAAAAAGAGATCAGCTCACAGGACTAGGTTTATTTAAAACATTCTGCTTTTTCTTCATCTCTGTCCCTAGCACTCATAAGCAACATTTTTTGCAATGGACATAGTTTTAGTTGGGGTAATAATAGTATGATCATATCCTCAACTCACGTGGTGGAAATCAAGAGCAACAAGGAAACTCGCCCGGGAGAGGCATGGATGATGACCAAAAGCAAATGGTACGTTCAAACTCAGCGGGAGTAAAATGGATGATTCGGATATCTTCAACTAGCCCACAGCAAATTATCCACTGATTATGCTCCACTGTTTAATTAGGGTAAGACAGCCAACACAGCTCAGTACAAACAAACCATTTTAATGAGTGTTCACAACGAAATTAATGATGCTGACAGGTAGCAAAGTATCTCCATTTGTTTTTCTTGGGTATAGGCACAACTGGATGTTGAATTAGGTCAAGGACAGGGTCAGCACACATCATGACGCCTGCTGTGGATGCCACGGTCTGGACCTCTTAGAAGCTGTCCTTCCTTCTCTAAACCCACAATGGGCGTTCTGTGTTGGCTTCTTGTCCCTTGATGCTCAGGTGGGTGGTTGGAGCTCTGTGTTGGTGAGGCTCCTATCCTGGGGTGGATTTGCCTGGGATGAGGATTTTTGCCTCTGTTGCATATCCCAGAGAACTTCTGTCATGAACAAGGTACCTACGACAGGAATTCAAGCATTAGATGGATGCCAAAGTGAAGGCTTTAAAACCTTAAAACCCTGAGGTCCTATGGCCTACAAAAGTGTGTCTCCCATCATGGACAGCCATGTTTGAATCCATTCTCATGAGATACAGGTGGGAGTAAGAGGAACACTCTCGCATGAGTCTGAGCAGAGTAGGAGGGGTAGACAACCCTTCACCATTTTAGCTCTTACATAGATAGGACTTCTGATACCCAGATTGTACACTGAATGTCAGAGACTCGTGGTTTCTCCCTTATTCCCAAATATCCCCAATAGGAACAGTTTCCTTGGATAGTTTCCCCACCCCTGGGACTCCACCCAGGGTGGCGTTTAAGAGGGGGTGGTGTTTAAGAGGAGCCAAGCCAATGATGCTGGCTCACTTGGTTTCACTTTGTTTATTCAATTGCCAAGTCCCTGCCAAAGTATTTTCTTCTATTAAGTGTGTAGCAGAATCTGTTCATGCCACATGTTGTCATCACCTGCCATTTGAAGCTGATTCAGCCATTAGCACCCCTCTATGTTTCTATAAATATTTAAACCACCAATACTTGGTAATAACCTCAGTATAAAATTAGGAAGGATCAGAGGACGTTGATTCACCCCGGCTGTTAAAAAGTCAGCTTAATCTTTAGAGCTGAAGTGCTTCCTGCTACTAGAAGATGAATGTGAGTAAGCAGATTTGAACGTGCACAGGAGCACATGTTTTGGTTTTTTTTTAAGCCAAATAAATCATTCTAACACCTGCAGCCCGCACACTAATTGGCCTGTGTCTTCATTGCAGTACGGTACTTCAGGCCACTTTAGGAATAATTCTGTATTGTCTCCTGTTTTTCCTGCCAACTTTCACATCTTCGTCTCACACCCAACCTTCTTCGTGGTGCCCCTGAAGAGGATCGAATGCCCCACTGACCTCGTGGGCACCACTCTGTATGCTTGGATACGCAGACTGAGTGTTCCAGAAGATGGCAGTCTTCTTAGACTGAGTGTGTTTGAATTTATAGTGATGACCTCTCATCAGATGGTCAGGGCTTGGTTTTCAGGTAAGCCAAAATATAGGAAAGGGGTTTTATTTCTTTGCAAAGATTCAGCTCACCAGATCCCAGGATCAGTGTGACAAATCGTCCTCATCTGGATTTGTATTTCCTGGTCCCTTGCCCATGACAGGAATCATGAGTTGATCACAGCTCTGTTTCCCATGGATCAAGGATTAGAGCTCAGGGTCTTCCCTGGTCCAAGCAGTCACCATCAGGTAACAACTGATGCAAACTTTTTGTGGTCCTGGACCTTAGCTATTTTTTTTTTTAATTGAAAGGAGGTCTTTTTTCCTTATAAAGTAGAAATCCTCCTGTATACAATCATGGAATTCTCATGAGTTTGCAATTCATATTGACACTGACTCATCAAAGACTATGTGACCCTCCCAGTGAGTCTGGCTGGTGCTTGTTCCAATATCCAACTGAATTTCCTCGCCCACAATAGAGCTTCCAGATAAAAGGTGGTGACTCACTGAAGGTCACAGGGATTTGTGGAAGAGCTGGGTGTGAAGCACATTTTCCATATCTTTGCCTGTTGCCTTTTCCACCATGGGCTTTGAACATTTATTCAAACACACAAACCATTTCTTACCAGTCTGAGATAACTCTGTCCACCTAGAGAAGATATTGGCAGGAAGTGTTTATGGGTGTCCTGGGGTAATCCTGTGCCTTTTGTCTCCCCCAGTCCTTACACGCCTTGCCCATGGTAGATGTGCAATGACTGAAGAGTGTTTATTGCATATGACACTATTGAAAAGGCTTTTTTGATTGCATTTCCTAAAAGTAGAATTTGCACAAACTTACACCCCTTGCCCATGGTAGATTTGCAATGAGTGAAGACTGTTTATTGCATGTGACCCTATTGAAAATGCTTATTTTTAAAATCGCACTTCCTAAAAGTAGAATTTATACAAATGGTGTTGGTTTCTCTGTTTTAATGCACAAACCACTTTCTGCTTTCTACTCACCTTTGCGGGCAGCTCACGCAGGCAGTGGAGGCTTCGTGGGGGCATCAGCAATGCTCTCCATGGGCTGTGCCTGGGCCCCGGTCACACACTGTGCTCTGAGGGACCATTTACATAACTATGCATGGCACATCTGCATGGTGGACGATGTGGTGGGCATGGCAGAACATTCAGAAGCACACCCAGATCTATCTGCTGCTTCATAAAGATTCTTACACAAAGTGCTAGGGGCCTGATGACTTTCACCATAACTAAGACTTTCTCTTAGTCTGCTCGGGCTGCCATACACAGCAAAATACCATGGATAGTGGTGCTTACGCAGCAGGTGTTGATTTCTCACAGCTCTGGAAGCTGAACACCAAGATCAAGGGGCTCGCTGATTCGGCTTTTACAGCGAACCTTCTTCCTGCCTTGCAGATGACTGCCTTCTTGCTGTGCCCTCATATGATAGAGAAAAAGTCGTCTTTATAAATCACTGAGCCCATCACAGGGCCCTACTCCACTGACATCTAAACGTAATTGTCTCCCAAAGGCCCTACCCCCAAATACAATTACTTTGGGGATTAGGGATTCAACATACTAATTTTGGGGTGACAGAAACACTTAATCTATAACAATGCTCCCTCGATGCCCACCAGAAATTACTGGCTTCATTGGGTGGTGGTGAGAGACAGGGCTTTGGTTAAATCAGTCCTGAATTTGAGCAGTACATTAACATCTCTGATTTCATTAGTTGGGTATGGTCTGGGTTTGGCCTGGGAGTTGGGAGTTTTAAAACCACCCCAGGTGATTCTAATGTGCAGCCAAGGTTGCCAGACAGAGTAACTGCATTCTTTATGTGCCTGTGTTACATGATGTCTGCTCCTCCCGGAGGAAGACACCTGGCCGTAGGAGAAAAGTGACATTAACTTACATTTTTGATACATTATGTAATAATGTAAGTGACATTAACTTACATTTTGTGCCAGATGCTGAACAGAGTGCTCTGATATATTGTGACTGTGACGTTAATCCTTGCAGTAACTCTCATTTCCCTTTTCAAGATGAGGTGGCTGAAGTTTGGGGCCTCAGGTCTAGCTTCCTCGCAGAGCTCACACCTTTCTTGTGCCCCTCCCTCTGCTGCCTTTTAACAAGAGCAGGATCTCCAATACTCTCTGTGCTCAAAAAGAAGAGGAAAGAAGCTCATCTGAGGGAACCCAGGAGTTTGGGGAGCTGAGATATGCTCCATCATTTGGAGAGTGACAAATTCTACCTGGCTTCCAAGGAGACACTCAGAGAAGTGAAGAGTGAGGGAGGTGGCTGTGTTGAGAGGCCCACACAGTCACTTGGCACCTTCTTGGTTCCCTCCTGCTTGGGCCTGGGTGGCAGTTGCCCAGATGCAGGGCAACCAGTTCTGCATTCCACGTCTGAGCTGCTCAGAAGCTGTGACTTCCAAAGCCTGCATTTCCACCAGCTGCAGCGGCTGCCTACCTGCAGGCCTGGAGAGCCAGTTGGCCTGTGAGTCAAAGCCACGTTTGAGTTCCTGGTGGCCCTTTCTCCACTGAGCTCCTGGCAACAGGTTGCACCCCGCAGCACAATGCCAGCCTCTTTCCGGGCGCAACGGCTCTCAGTGAAGCGCAAAGCCCGGGTTCCAGCCAACAAATTGCCAAGCGAGTACACACAGCGTTTCCAGCTCATTTCCCTGCATTATCCCAGGTCTGTGGATAAACAAAAAAGCAATAATAGCTCTTGGTGGTATTTTAATTGGCATTAGCTGTGTTTTAATTAGTAAGAGAAGCAGGAGGAGGGAGGTCAGGGGAAACTCCTCTGTGACTGCCACCTCCTCCCCGAGTGTTTATACACCTCCAGGGAAGGCACAGCAGCCCCTGGCTCTCTTTCTTGAACTGCCCATTAGGATAATTCATTCACAATAAGCATCTCTTCTCGAATCTGAGTCAGGGCACCCAGGTTAACGTCCTCAGTCTAGGAAAATAGCACCTGCATATTAAATGTACGCCGTGGCTCCGTTGCTTAGCACCGTCTAACAGTCTGCGAAAAGGTGATTTGCAGATTTAAAAGCAGATTCAGTCTTTGAGAGGCAGGCAGAGGGTGTGGAGGGACAGCGGTGGCCTCCAAGAGGGGACAGAGTGGCTCAAATCCTAAACCCACCTCCCAGAGGCTGTGGGGTCTGCAACAAACCCTCCTGTTGTCTGAGGAATTTAGTAACTGAGGTGTTCAGACTCGATTCATGGGGCTTCGGAAGGGGCATGGAGCAGTGAGGAGAGGAACTAACTCATTATTAGAATCTGTTGAGGAGAGGGCGAGATTGGGAAGGTCTGTGTCATTTTAAAAAGTTAACGCATATAAGCAGCTTCCAACACTGCAACAGTTTTCCAACAAAAGGGAACTTCTGGAAAAAATACGTTAAGTCAGTGTTTTCGTTAATGAGATGTACTTTCAGCAACCCATTTAAAAATTTGTATTCAAACAGCAACAAAAAAAGCGAGGCAGGACACGTTTAGGCTTAACCAAATAGGTGGCATGGGTTAAAGAAATGGGAAAACCCTGGACTCTCTCATCTTTTATATTCCGTAATTTTATCTGGCAGGGAAATCTATTAAAATTTAAAAAAAAGAAAAAAGAAAACATGAATGGACCTCTGTCTTGTGACAACGTTTGGATCATTTACAGAATTCAAGCTATGCCCACCGATCCCAGCCTGTGTTAAACACCAACGCCAGGCTGATGGGGGTTGAGCTTTGTTGCACGCAGATGAACAGGGCAGGAGTTTCATCCTTGACCCTGTAGACCAGAATCTAGCTCTTCTCTCCATCTAGACAGCACGCATCTGAGGCTCCGTCCCTCTAGGCTGGCATGGAGATGCCTCTCCTTTCCTCCTCCTTCATCACCTCATCTCCCTCCCTACATATCCGTTCCCTCATGGCATAAATCTTGTTTTTAGTTCTAGTCTTCCAAACACAAATTGAGTCACCTTAGCATCCTCCCCTGGCTTCGCCTTGCACGAGGACAATCCCAGGCTACTCACCTTGGCCTTGGGGGCTCCTCCTGTTCCTCCCTCTCACCACTCAGGATGCCCGGTTCCATTGGTCTGGAAAGGGGCTCTGGGTGTTACTTCCAAACACCCCTTCCCAACTGTTGACTCTAAAGTGCAGGCAAGATGGGCTGCTGCTCCTAAGAGTTCCAAGGATAGAAAGCATTTGAGTTCGGGGTTACTTGAATCTGGGCGTTGCATGGGGCTTCCTAGTTGCGTTTAAAAGCAGATGAAGTATTTACAAGCAGAGCTGAGGAAGGGCATTCCAGACCAAGAGAGAAGCAGGAGCAAAGTGCAGAGGCAGGAGGGGAGGTCCTGAGCACAGGAGGAGCAGGGCTGGGTCTCATGCCCCAGGACGGGGAGCGGATGCCAGGTAGGAGATGAGGGCTTGGGCGGTGTTCCCTCCAACTAGGCAGTGCTCGGGCTCAACAATGGCCCCCCAGGATTTCAGGTTCTAATTCCTACTTGTCAATGTTTTTTTTAATTCAACTTTTATTTTTGAAATGGGGGGTACATGTACAGGTTTGTTTTGTGAGTATATTGCACCCAGGTACTAAGCATAGTGTGCAACAGGTAGTTTTTCAGTCCCCCTCTTAAGTAGACTGCAGGGTCTGTCCCCATGTTGATGTCCATGTGTGCTCAATGTTTAGCTCTCACTTACAAGTGAGAACATATGGTATTTGGATTTCTCTTCCTGCATAAATTTGCTTAGGATAATGGCCTCCAGCTGCATTCGTGTTGATGTGAAGGACGTGTTTTCATTCTTTTTTGTGGCTTTGTAGTATTCCATGGTGTGTGTGTCCCACACCTTCTTTATCCAATTAATCTTTGATAGGCACCTGAGTTGATTTCATGTCTTTGCTACTGTGAATAGCTCAGTGATGAACGTAAAAGTGCATGTGTCTTTTGTTATAATGACTTATTTTCCTTTGGGTATATACCTAGTAATGGGATTGCTGAGACCAGTGTTACTTTATGTAGAAAAAGGGCCTTTGCAGATGTGAGGTCTGTGCAGATTAAGGATTGTGAGATGGAGAGATTATACTGGATTATTTGGGTGAGCGCTAAATGCATTCACAAATGTTCCTATAAAAGACAGGCGAGGGAGATTTCACACACACAGATGAGGAGACCACATGAAGATGGAGGCACAGACTGGAGCAATGCAGTCACAAGCCAAGGAAGCCCAGGAGACACCTGAAGCTAGAAGAGGCAAGGAACCTCCCCTAGAGGCTTTGGAGGGAGTGCAGCCCCACCAATATCTTGATTTTGGAATTTTGTCCCCCAAAACTGTTGGAGGACACCCAACAGTTTTTGTGAGCCACACAGTTTGTAGAAATTTCTTCCAGCAGCTCCAGGAAGCTCATGCAGGTGGTAGGAAGTGGAAGATCTTTAGCAGACAGATTTGGCAGCCTGGGGCTAAGGTTCAGGAAGGGGAATGCAGTGGGAGCGGGAAGTATGTACTGGAGGCAGGGAGACTGAAATCCACAGTGGCTCTGGGTCTGCCTCAGATTATTGTCAACAGAAGCTTAAAAGAAATGAAAATAATAGAGTGTGGCAACAGAGAGAGGAGGTCAGGCTCCCCCAGGGCTGAGAGAGGAGCTGACAGCATGAGCAGAGTCTCCTGCAAGGATGGCCCTGCCCTCACTAAGGCAAGGGAGTCAGAAGTCAGGGATGGACCGATGCTGAGGCTGGGAGCTGGTAGGGTGAAGGAGCCCCTTGCACAGATGGTCTCTCAGGAGGCAGCAGGGTAGCATCCTCCAGGGTCGGTCCCTGGCCACACTTAAGGTCATCCCCATGGATCCTGAGCACCCAAGCCAGAGCTGACCCTAAAGATACCATGGAGCACCTTAGAGGGAGAAGCCAACGTCTGCCACACCCTCCACCTTGTCCACCGTAAATACCTGGAAGAAGCTGCCACCAGCTTCTCAAACTTACCAAATCGTGGAAATGCTGTGTGTGAGAGAGAGCAGGAAATAGGTGGAGAGGGGAGAGGAGAGAAAGAGGGAAAGAGGTAGAGGGGAGAGGAGAGAGAGAGCGCTGTCTGTGTTTCTCTTTTGACAGGACTCTTGTTTATTCTGGAAAATGGTGGTTCCAAGCAGAGCAGTGTTGGAGAATCATTTCTACTTTATGTGGGAGAGTGTTTCTTCACCCCAGAGTCCCATAAACTGAAATCTTCGAGATTGTAATCACACGTGTTAGTGTTTGGGAACTAAGGCAGGGTTTTACTGACAACACTCAAACATTTCATTTTTTTAATTCATTCCACCTAGCAGAGATTCATTCATGTATTCACTCATTCATTCAATCACTCATTCATTTGTTCACTTATTCATTCAACAGACATCAAGCCAAGGGGCATTCTTCCAGGCACCAATGATGAAGCAGGAAGCAGGGAGCTGGGGACCCACCTGCCTTGTGGGCACATGGTCCAATGGAGAAGTTTGGGGATTTTGACTCTGTCACTGAATTGATCAACCCACCCCTTGCCTGTTACAACCTTCTGACATCTGAAAAAGTAATCAAAAGAGCTCCGTTGCCTCCATCAAAATTATCAACAAAAATGTCACATGGGTCCCTGTTGCTGACAAAGTCCTCAAGCAAAGCAAGAGAACACTCCTTCTGAGTTGAGAGCTCCCTGAATCCCATACCCTGGGTCCTCTTTCAAAGTTTGCCCCTTTCTCCAATTGCCTAAGACATTCTGTATTCTAGTGTCTGGGGAATAGACTTTATCCTCTTCTTTCTTATTCCCACCAGACTGAGCGTGATGAAAGCTTCTCAAATCAATTTCTGCCTAGGAGAACACCCAGATGGATGGGGAAAGCTGCCTACCTTGCCCCCAACTAGCTATGCAACCTGGGACCAACCAATTCATCTCTCCACTCCTCATCTGCTCATCCAGAAAATAAGATAATACCATATTCTTCTAAGGTTTGTTGTCAGAATTGCAGGAGACAAGGTGTGGGATGGTGATTCTGTCTTAACATCCTTTGCACCTTTGTTTCCTGAAAGCTTTTCTTCTTCCCCAGCTAACTCCTGGTCATCTTCAGCTGATTTGATGTTTTTACTGCATATTACACTTTCCTGGTAGCCTGTACCCCTGTAGGAATTAAATAGCTAGTTGTGTGCATTTTTATTCATGCTGGTCTGTTACCTACTAGACCATTGGTTCCAAGGTGCGAGGTCCACACGTGTGGCCCTATCACCGAGAATGGCATTAGGCACTTTGTACAGGCAGAGTGTACGTTGTTGAAGGGATCAAGACATGCATGATTTAATTAAAACGTTGATGCATTCATGTATGGTTTGTGTGTTAATTTCTGTGAAATATCTTTTAAAAATCAGATCCTGAGTCATGAAAGTGAGACAAAAATTAGACTTGGCTTTTGCCTATGGCAACTTTGCCAACCTCATAACCTACCAGAAGCATAAACACTGTGTGCATCAAATTTAGATAACTCCGCCAAACAAAGGCAAAGCAGGATGGATTGTGGAAAGTAAGCTGAGAAATAACAAAGTACATTCTGTGCAGTGTGAAGATTAAATGCATATGAAATACCCATCTTGCCAAACTGCCTTCAGCCAAATTTTGCAATGCAGGCCAGAAATCAGGAACCTTTCCCTGACTCAAGGAGAGTCTAAGAAATCCAAGAATGATCCCTTCCCAAGGATTTCAAAACAACAAGCCAGGAAGTGTACTTTTCTGATGCCTTCTGTATGAAAGAAGAGTTCCAAGATAATGCCTGCTGTCCTCTGACTGCCTTTCTGATGAGCAACAAAATGTTTGATTTTCTTCTAATAGATTTGTCATTTTACTTCAAGTATCCAGTACTATTGACCCATGGAACCTCAATTTCAAAGCCATTAAAATCTAATTTTCCACACTATGCCCCCAAGAGATTGACTAACTTTCAAAGAATAATTCATTTTCTTTAAGAAAAAGAATGCATATATCTCTCTCTGTATTTTCTTTTTCATTCTTTAAAATAAGTCAAGGGACATTGCTGTCAGCATGGCTGTTACTACTCCCAGTGCCTTTCTTGCAAAAGAACATAAGTGCTCCTCTGACAAAGTAAGATTTGGTCACTAAGGACTGAAGGCTGTATTTATGTGGGGAAACTACCACTTACTGATATATTATAAAAGACCACTGTCATGTGTCACCATCAAGAAAGCAGGGCAGAAGTCTCAAGGTTATTTGTTTTGGAAAATAACAGATGTGTCAAAGACTAAGCAGAAAAATGTTTTGAAGGGGAGAATGTCTTTTTGCAAGTTTCAGGAGTCCAAGACTTCTCAAATTGAGTTATCGTTCTCAGGTGTTAAACTGAACCTCTCCATTTAAAACTCTGGGATCAGAACACCTAACGAGAGGCCACTTAGGCAGGTGTTCATAAACCCATATACAGAGATCTTAGTCAATTGATGGGAACCACACGAGTGCCATCACATGGGACCTATTACACTTGCTCCTTCACAAACATACGCAATATGGGATCCTAGAGCTGAAAAAGGATATTAGTGGACAAAGCAGGGCTACTGGGCTACTAGTGGAGCTACTAGTAGTTAATTTCTTGGTTTAGGTTTTTGTGCTATGGTTATGTAAGATCACATAAGGGAGTAAGATTACATTAGGAGTAGGTAGCTGGTGAAAGGTGTATGAGAATGCTTCTTACTAATTTGGTAGCTTTTGTGTAAGTCTAAAAATAAACATTTAAAAGAGATGCATATTCCCTATATTCAGAAAGGTTGGAAAGCAAGAGTATACCATAGTCATAAAAATATACCAAGATGCAAGAACAAGTGAATGCCTCATTCTAAAACTCCTTTGGTAAGATGTGTGCAAGTCCATGGACTAGAAAGTTATGCCACCAGCTTGACTTTACTTGAATGCCATAGTTTCTTTATACAATCAGGTGACTGGTGCACACGACACCAATAAACTTCTGTCCCTGCATTGGAAGAGTTAATGAAGAAGAGGTGCAGCCCACTAGCAGCTGAATTAGGCCATAATGGCACATTGTGACACCAGTTTTACAATGGTCGGCCCATAGTAGATGCTCAATCATTCTTATTAGATAGTCTCCTGCAGGTCAAGTCATACCCAAGGAACATACTATCCATGTGATTGCTAGAAGCCCAATTCAAAAGGATGAACCTACAATTGAATGAAGATTTCACGTTGACCTTGAACCACTGGCAATATAAAGGAGGGTCTGAGTAGTTTTACAGGATCACAAAGATGAAGGGGGTACCAGAGTCAGGACCTATGGCTGGGGGCCCAGAGGGGAGGTGAAATCATCAGCTCAAGTTTGAGACCTATTGAAATAACGACTATGATTTTCAAAGGGCACATTTCACAAAAGTTTGATACATCCAGGTGGATTTGAAATGGGACAATGGTTTAATTAGATCCCATTTGTCAATTTTGGCTTTTGCTGCTGTTGCTTTTGGTGTTTTAGACATGAAGTCTTTGCTCATGCCTATGTCCTGAATGGTACTACCTAGGTTTTCCTCTAGGATTTTTATGGTATTAGGTCTAACATTTAAGTCTCTAATCCATCTTGAATTAATTTTCGTATAAGGAGTAAGGAAAGGATCCAGTTTCAGCTTTCTACTTATGGCTAGCCAATTTTCCCAGCACCATTTATTAAATAGGGAATCCTTTCCCCATTTCTTGTTTCTCTCAGGTTTGTCAAAGATCAGATGGCTGTAGATGCGTGGTATTATTTCTGAGGACTCTGTTCTGTTCCATTGGTCTATATCTCTGTTTTGGTACCAGTACCATGCTGTTTTGGTTACTGTAGCCTTGTAGTATAGTTTGAAGTCAGGTAGCGTGATGCCTCCAGCTTTGTTCTTTTGACTTAGGATTGTCTTGGAGATGTGGGATCTTTTTTGGTTCCATATGAACTTTAAAGCAGTTTTTTCCAATTCTGTGAAGAAACTCATTGGTAGCTTGATGGGGATGGCATTGAATCTATAAATTACCTTGGGCAGTATGGCCATTTTCACGATATTGATTCTTCCTATCCATGAGCATGGTATGTTCTTCCATTTGTTTGTGTCCTCTTTTATTTCACTGAGCAGTGGTTTGTAGTTCTCCTTGAAGAGGTCCTTTACATCCCTTGTAAGTTGGATTCCTAGGTATTTTATTCTCTTTGAACTAAAGAGCTTCTGCACAGCAAAAGAAACTACCATCAGAGTGAACCGGCAACCTACAGAATGGGAGAAAATTTTTGCAATCTACTCATCTGACAAAGGGCTAATATCCAGAACCTACAAAGAACTCAAACAAATTTACAAGAAAAAAACAAACAACCCCATCAAAAAGTGGGCAAAGGATATGAACAGACATTTCTCAAAAGAAGACATTCATACAGCCAACAGGCACATGAAAAAATGCTCATCATCACTGGCCATCAGAGAAATGCAAATCAAAACCACAATGAGATACCATCTCACACCAGTTAGAATGGCGATCATTAAAAAGTCAGGAAACAACAGGTGCTGGAGAGGATGTGGAGAAATAGGAACACTTTTACACTGTTGGTGGGATTGTAAACTAGTTCAACCATTATGGAAAACTGTATGGTGATTCCTCAAGGATCTAGAACTAGATGTACCATATGACCCAGCCATCCCATTACTGGGTATATACCCAAAGGATTATAAATTATGCTGCTATAGGCCGGGCGCGGTGGCTCAAGCCTGTAATGCCAGCACTTTGGGAGGCCGAGACAGGTGGATCACGAGGTCAGGAGATCGAGACCATCCTGGCTAACACGGTGAAACCCCGTCTCTACTAAAAAAATACAAAAAACTAGCCGGGCGAGGTGGCGGGCGCCTGTAGTCCCAGCTACTCGGGAGGCTGAGGCAGGAGAATGGCATGAACCCGGGAGGCGGAGCTTGCAGTGAGCTGAGATCCGGCCACTGCACTCCAGCCTGGGCGACAGAGCGAGACTCCGTCTCAAAAAAAAAAAAAAAAAAAAAAAAAAAAATTGTGCTGCTATAAAGACACATGTACACGTATGTTTATTGCAGCACTATTCACAATAGCAAAGACTTGGAATCAACCCAAATGTCCATCAGTGACAGACTGGATTAAGAAAATGTGGCACATATACACCATGGAATACTATGCAGCCATAAAAAAGGATGAGTTTGTGTCCTTTGTAGGGACATGGATGCAGCTGGAAACCATCATTCTTAGCAAACTATCACAAGAACAGAAAACCAAACACCGCATGTTCTCACTCATAGGTGGGAACTGAACAATGAGATCACTTGGACTCAGGAAGGGGAACATCACACACAGGGGCCTATCATGGGGAGGGGGGAGGGGGGAGGGATTGCATTGGGAGTTATACCTGATGTAAATGACGAGTTGATGGGTGCAGCACAGCAACATGGCACAAGTATACATATGTAACAAACCTGCACGTTATGCACATGTACCCTAGAACTTAAAGTATAATAATAATAAATAAATTTAAAAATAAAAATAAAAATAAAAATAAAAAAAAGAAATGGGACAATGGGTCCAAAGAGTCCCAGGCAGCCCAGGGATGTCCATCACTGTTTCTCATCCCTCAAGAGATTGAGATTTTTTTGTTTTCTCTTGCTTCTTCATTTTATGTAAAATTAAATACGTCCTTTCTCTTTGAGCTCTGCAATTTGATGCTTCTAGAAGTCCTTTCTCAGTCTCACTGGCTCATAAGAACAGCCAGGAGGGGCCCCAGTGAGTGACTGCAGTCTCCAAGGGGGGCTGGACAGAGAGAAGGGCCTTTCTGGGCCTGAGCTCACCGTGTCCTTGCTGTGCAGCCTGATCAGGTGACTCCTCATTCTGTGTCAGTTCCTTCATTCCAACATGGATGAGAACACTCTGCTGTACCTAGTTATTGCACGGGATAAATGTAATGACATGGCCAAGCAGCCTGCACCACACAGGGCTGCTTTGTAAATGCTGGGGGTCTTCATTACTCTTTGTGATCCTGGTGCAGCCAGTGGGAATTTGGCTGAGGCTACTGAACATGGGTTTCTGCAAAAGACAAGGTCTTGCCAAACAGCCGGTTCCTGCAGAAGTCCCTGAGCAGGAGAAAACCAAACCCCAAAACCACACAGCTTCCTGCACCAAGGGAGCAAGAAGACCATGAGAGGACCCCGAAGCATAAAGGTACTAAGGGAAACCAAAGACATAGAGGTTGGAAGGAGACAATCCTGCAGAAACAGGAAGAAATTATTTTGCTCAACAAGCCAGAGATGCTGGCATGGCTCCACACAGAGCAGGTGCCTGTCCAGGCCCCCAGTTCCCTCCTTCATTTCTGTTGCCCACCCACCCACTCTCCTCATCCTCTCTCTGAGCACCCTCAATATTTATACTGTAGATGTGGAGGGTATCAGTATTGCTTGAAATGGTGTAAGCCTCTATCTCAAAATAATCTCAGGAGGCTTGAACTAGTAGGAAAGACAAAAAAATAAGACAACTTGGAACAAAGATGTAGAAAAGTACTTTGAAATTGTCTCAGAATGCCTCTCAAAAGTCATTTCAGCACACCTTAGGTACCCATGCTCTGCAAGCATTGTCATGATTCAGGACATCTGAGTGCTCTTTAGATTCATGGCTAATGTGAGCTGAACATTCACCATATGTCCAGCATGGGGCTGTGTACCCTCCACACATCACTTGCTGAGTTCCCACAACAGCCCCAAGACACAGGCATGATTGTTATTCTCATTTTGCAGAGGTGAACATGCAGGCTTAGTAGGGTTAAGTAATTTGCTCAAAGTCACATAGCTCAGTAATGGCAGAACTGGGGCTCAAACCGGACAATGAGTTCCAGCCCACAGCCTGCAAATCTGGTGCTGTCCCATGGGTCTGCTTAAGCAGAAAGTCTTGTTCCTTTCTGGATCTGCATCCCTTGGTGTCTACCTGCTGCACTCGGGAGATACTCAGTAGGCATTCTTGGACTCAGTGAAGCCAGGTGGACTCTGAGCTGGAGGACTCTCATTGCTATGATGCCATCACCCACATCCCCGTGAGCTTTGCCTTTGCTGGGGTCCTGTGCAGGGAGATTCTGGAGGGGATGGCAGAACCTGAACTGGGACCTCTCCTATTACAGCTGCAGTCTTAGAAATGTACATCATACGGAGTCTGCAGGCTCACATTTCTGACAAAGTTGAGAACTGAAATTCTCATTAGGCAGAAGAGTCTGTTCCATGCTTATTTCATCTGGGTAAGGAGGGCTGGAGTGAGCGCAATCAGGCGGAATCTGCTTGAGAGTCTTCAGAGGCGCACGCTGGGGAGGCAGCTGCAGCCGGGATGGCTTCCTGCGTTTCAGTTCCCTTTTCCAAGACCATCTGTTTTCCCACAAAGGCATGTTTCCTTACATCGTTCTCTATATACCTCCTCTCCGTCTTAAACACACACACACACACACACACTCACACATGCTCACACACACACAAACATGTCCTCTCCCAGTGCAAAATCTATATGTATAATCAACATTTTCACGGGACAAGTTCATATAATAGAATCTGAGCTGAGAATCTCAACTTAGTCCAAATAAATCTTTAGATCCTGGGTAGCCTGAGCATATGTGGGTGTGTGTGTGTACGTGTGTGCACATACACACATACACACACACACATCCTCCCACCCCTACCACATTCCTACACCTTTGCACAGAGTAATGAAGAGAATTTATTTGCTCTATTTATTGGGCCTAATAATGCCTTTCTAAAGAGAAGGATGAGGTGGTGCTGCTGCGTCCGTTTCAGCCAGAAGGCAAAGCTTCAAGGACGCTCCTGTCACCTCAAGCACAATATCACTTAAACAAGCCCAAACCTACCAGCCAGAGGCTTCTTCTCACACACGTTGGCATCCCCATTTCTGCTGTTTCCCATACACTGATGGAAAGCCCAGTATCCTAGTGGAGCTCTGTCTTCTGGCCAACCCATAGCTCAAATCCAAGCTTCATCCTTCATGCTCACCCTGTCTACACCTTCTCTTAGGTCTCTCCTCCAACCACCAGCCCTGTAATTCAAGTTTTCCTGGCCTAGGACCATCCTCTGTGATATGGTTTGGCTCCTGAGCAGGAGAAAACCAAACCCCAAAACCACACAGCTTCCTGCACCAAGAGAGCAAGAAGACCATGAGAGGACCCCAAAGGATAAAGGTACTAAGGGAAACTAAAGACGTAGGGGTTGGAAGGAGACAATCTTGCGGCAATTTGCCCACCCAAATCTCACCTTGAATTGTAATAACCCCCACGTGTCAAGTGCAGGACCAGGTAAAGGTAACTGAATCATGGAGGCAGTTCCCCCATGCTGTTCTCATGACAGTGAGTGACTTCTCACAAGATCTGATGATTTTATAAGGGGCTTTTCCCCCCTTCACTCTGCACTTCTCTCTCCTGCCACCATGTTGGACCTGTTTGCTTCCCCTTCTGCCATGATTATAAGTTTCCTAAGGCCTCTACAGCCATGAGGAACTGTGTGTCAGTTAAGCCTCTTTCCTTTATGAATTACCCAGTCTTAGGCAGTTCTTTATAGCAGCATGAGAACAGACGAATACAGTAAATTGGTACTGCAGAGAATGGGATGCTGCTATAAAGATACTTGAAAATGTGGAAGTGACGTTGGAACTGGGTAACAGGCAGATGTTGGAACAGTTTGGAGGGCTCAGAAAAAGACAGGAAAATGTGGGAAAGTTTGGAACTTCCTAGACACAGTCGAATGGCTTTGACCAAAATGCTGACAGTGATTTGGACAATAAAGTCCAGGACAAGATTGTCTCAGATGGAGATGAGGACTTGTTGGGAACTGCAATAAAGGTGATTCTGCTCTGCTTTAGCAAAGAGACTGGCAGAATTTTGCCCCTGTCCTAGAGATCTGTGAAACTCTGAACTTGACAGAGATAATTTAGGGTCTCTGGCAGAATAAATTTCTAAGTGTCAAAGCCTTCAAGAGGAAGCAGAGCATAAAAATTTGGAAAATTTGCAACCTGACAATGCAATAGAAAAGAAAAACCCATTTTCTGGGGAGAAATTCAAGCCTGCTGCAGAAATTTGCATAAGTAACGAAGAGCCAACTGTTAATCACCAAGACAACGGGGAAAATGTCTCCAGGTCATGTCAGAGACCTTCACGACAGACAGCCCCTCCCATCACAGGCCCAGAGGCCTAGGAGGAAATACTGGTTTTGTGGGCCAGGCTCAAGGAACCCTGCTCTGTTCAGCCTTGGGACATGGTGCCCTGTGTCCCAGCTGCTTCAGCTCCAGCTATGGCTAAAAGGGACCAAGGTAGAGCTTGGGCCATTGCTTCAGAAGGTACAAACTCCAAGCCTTGGCAACTTCCACACGGTGTTAAGCCTGTAGGTGCAGAGATGTCAAGAATTGAGGTTTGGGAACCTCTACCTCGATTTCAGACTATGTATGAAAACACCTGGATATCTGGGCAGAAGTTTGCTGTAGGGGTGGAACCCTCATGGAGAACTTATGCTAGAGCAATGTGGAAAGGAAATGTGGGATCAGAGGCCCCACACAGAGTTCCCATTGGGGCACTGCCTAGTGGAGCTATGAGAAGAGGGTCACCGTCCTCCGGAACCCAGAATGGTAGATTCACTGATGGCTTGCACTGTGTGCCTGGAAAAGCTGCAGACAGTAAACTCCAGCCCATGAAGGCAGCCAGGAAAGGGGTGTACCCTGCAAAGCCACAGAGGCAGAGCTGCCCAAGGCTATGAGAGCCCACCTCTTACATCAGCATGCCCTGGATGTGAGACATGGAGTCAAAGGAGGCCATTTTGGAATTTTAAGGTTTAATGACTGTCCTATTGGATTTCAGACTTGCATAGGGCCTATAGCCCCTTTATTTTGGCCAATTTCTCCAATTTGGAATAGAGGTATTTACCCAATGCCTGTACCCCTATTGTATCTAGGAAGTAACTAACTTGCTTTTGATTTTAGAGAATCATAGATGGAAGGGACCTAGCTTGTCTCAGATGAGACTTTGAACTTGGAGTTTGGGGTTAATGCTGGAATGAGTTAAGACTTTGGGGGACTATTGGAAAGTCATGATTGTGAAATGTGAGAACATGAGATGTGGGAGAGGCCAGGGGCAGAATGAAATGATATGGTTTGGCTCTGTGTTCCCACCCAAATCTCACCTTGAATTGTAATAATCCCCATGTGTCAAGGGTGGAACCAGGTGGAGATAATTAAATTAAGGGGATGGTTCCTCTATGCTGGTCTCATGATAGTGAATGCGTTCTCCTGAGATTTGATGGTTTTATAAGAGGCTTTCCCTACCTTTGCTCTTCATTTCTCTCTCCTCCTGCCATGTGAAGTAGGACATGTTTGCTTCCCCTTCCGCCATGATTGTAAGTTTCCTGAGGCCTCTCCAGCCATGCAGAACTGTGAGCTAATTAAACCTCTTTTCTTTGTAAGTTATCCAATCTCAGGCAGTTCTTTATAGCAGTGTGAGAACAGATTAATACACCCTGAAATAGCATTATTTTACCCTCTGTCCTGTGTCACTATATCAATTCCTTTTCTGTGAATACCACTTTGAGGCCTCTCACCTCTCCTTACTGAAAAAAAAATAGTGGCTGCCTATTACCTGTTGGACAGAGTAATCCAACCCTAGTCTTTTTCATGCAGTTAGCTCGTCCAATCCTTCTTTGTTGGAAATGCATTGGGGTCCTCCAATGCGTTAGCTCCTCCAATCCTTCTTTGTTGGAAAGGTTGAAAAGGGGAACCCTTACACAAAAGAGGTGTCCTTAAACAAAAGGGGTGGCAAGGCTCTGGAGTTATTAAAACCTGAGTTCAATTCCAGTTTGACTCTTTCCTTAATACCACCTAGCTGATGTCAGGATTTTCAGAAAGCAGAGCCCATTCAAACAAAAGTAGCTTTAGGGGAGGCAACAGCAGGCATTCGGGAAGAAGAATTGTTTATGTTCCTGAGTTTTGGGAGTGTGTTAAGAACAATAGCTAATTATATTCGGTGTCTTAGTCTGTTCCTGCTGCTAGAAAAAATTACCCAAGACTCAGCAGTTTAGAAATAATAGACATTTATTTCTCATGGTTCTGGAGGCTGAAAAGTCCAAGATCAATGTGATAGCAGGATCGGTTTCTGGTGCAGGCTTCTCTCTACTTCCAGGATGGTGCCTGGTTGCTGCATCCTCCAGAGGAAGGAATGGAAGGGCAGAAGGGCACTCCCTTCAACCTTGATCCCTGTTATAAGGGTGCTAATCCCATTCATGAGGGTGGAGCCTCCATGACTTAATCACCTTCCAAAGGCCTCACCTCTTAATACAGTTGCACTGAAGATATGTTTCAACATGAATTTTGGAGGGGCCACCATCATTCAAGCCGTAGCACCAAGCACTGGGGATAAAATTAGAGGGCATGTGAACAATGGCTACACCACAAGGGCTTCTTTCTGCATTCAAATTGTTCAGGTTGAGTTTACTCTGCCTTTATCTGACTCTCCCTAGGCTTATTTCAAACAGCTGAGGAAAAATGTTAAGTGCTCAAGGTGGATAAGTGAAGAGTGGCCATCACTGCACAGATGTAGCTAGAGGTCTCACCAGCAGGTGGCCCTGGTGTGGCCAAGAAGAAATGCCAACCCCTGATGACCCAAGCTCTTCCCACTGCCTGCTGGGGCCTGGTCATGCATATTAGCTGTTACAAGTTTCCAGGAAATGCCTAGAAGTTGCACAAGAACCCCAAGCACAAAAAACATTGTCACCCCTGGGACCGAGTCCTCTGTCTGTAACCCATTTCCTCCTCCCTCTATCTCATACCAGGAGGAGAGGTCTGACTTGCCTGCCTTCTGAAGCGATGATTTGTATTCCAGTACAATTACACGGCAACTCCAAATGAATGAAGATTCTGCTTAATATTTTTAGTAATGATAACACTTTTTAGGACAAGTGCTTTTTAAAACTCAGAGATGGAGGATGTGGAGTGGCATTTAAAAATGGAGCTGTTAGACAAGATTCTCTGCAGTCCTGGTAAATGTCAAACATTTTATCAACCGGGGAAAGTGGCGTGTTAGACATATTTTCCCCTAAACCTGATTAAAACAGAAAGTGCCTTTTGCATATTCGTTTCTGTTTTGTATTATGTTAGATATGCAGGAAAGAAACAAAAAGAGAGTGAGGAGAGAAGGAGGGAGGGAAAGAGGAAGCCTGGGAGGGCTACAGGCATCCATTTAGGTGTGTGCAGATGAAGTGGGAAACAGTCTGTTCCAGAGGCCCAGAGGGGACAACAGCTTTCTGAGCAGAATAAATACTTTGGATGGGCTGACGCTAAAGAAACCTGCTCTGCTTAGAAACTGGAGTGGAGTGGTTGGGGCTGGCTGGCTGGCAGTGTCTCTCTGGAGGAACGAAACTCTCAAGGGAGCAGTGTTTGTGTTGGAAGACAAGTTCGCTCAGCATACAGATGCATGTGGCGTTGCTGGCACCATACGGCTTCCCTTCCAGTCAGTCCAGCAGCTGAATTCTCACCACCTGCTGAACTCCAGCCACCTCAATAACAAGTCACAGGACCAGGCTGAACCACCTCGGTGGGGCTCTGTGATGGATGGAGGTCAAGGTATGAGCCATGGAACTACAGGGACGGCTTACGTGGCAGGTCGGGAAGCATCTCCATCAGTGAAGAAACCAGAAATCAATCCTGCAATAAGGCATATTTGCCACTTTATTCTGTACACAAAAAAATAAAAAAAATTGGTGTGTGGCCAGAATTAATTGGAACTCCAGGACGGTGAGTAATAGAAGCCTGTGAAAGCTAGCGTGAAGAGTGACAACCGGGAGCACTGAGGACCCAGGGCAGATGTTGATGAAAAAGCTACAGGGGTGTCTTCCAGAACCCAGAGGAAGTCAAGCCGGGGGCTTCAGAGAGGATCTTCAGAGATCAGGACTCTGTCCCCGCCTGACTCCTGTTTTGCTCCAAGGGCACATCCGCTGCCTCCCTTATCTCAGAGGAGCTGAGTCTCCTGTACCTCCTAGACTCCAGGCTGTGCATGGGGTGTTGGAACACAGAAGCAAAGGCTCCCATTGTTGATTCAAAACTCCCCCAGGAGTGGGTATTCCTGCTTCAGCAGCTGCAAGAGGCTGTCCTCTGGTCCCGTTGACTATGGCCGGGAAGCAGGTGGGACCCACTGCACATGAAGGCTTCAAGGACTCACCAAGGGCAGGTAGTTATCCAGGAAGTTGCCTGAAGGTGTTCATGGCAGGCAAACTAAACATGAGGGCAGGTGGCAGCCAGTGGCCTGAAGGGATCTGGAGAGGGACCGGAGGCTGTAGATGCCCAGCTAAAGTCAGGCAGGAGCGAGAGAGTGCTAGGGTAGAAGGCTCTCTCCTCCTCTTTGCTGGACACCCTTTGTAGGGCCAGAGCACCTCTGTTGCTCCTGCTCTCTGGAATTCCTTCATCCACTTTCCTCCCCTGGATGAGCCAGTTCTTTAGCATGGCTGTGCATTTTACAAATTTCCATCCTCCAGGACCACCAGGAAGCAGTGACACAGGAAGTAAAGCCACCATGCCCTCCCCAAGTTCCCTTCCTCATTGTCCTCTCTGGGCCCCTCTACCTCCATTGCCACTTCCCTCCTGGAAACTTAATGCTAGAGATTGTCTTGTGCCCCACGGGGGCCCTGCTGCCCAGCAGGGTGACTGCCTCTGAGCATGCATTTGCATTCGTTTGCTTGGGTTGTGATGACATAAACTGAGTGGCTTCAACAACAGAAATGTATTTGCCACACAGCTCTGGAGGCTGGAAGTCCATGCTCAAGGTGTTGGCAGGTTTGGATCCTCCTGAGGCCTCTTTCCTTGGCTTGCAGACAGCTGCCTTCCTTCCGGGTCCCCACATGGCCTTCCCTCTGTGCATGGCTGTGTCTGTGTCTTAACCTACTCTGTTAAGAAGGACCAGGACCCCAGTCATTTTTGGATGAGGGCCCACCCTAATGACCTCAGATCAACTAAAAATAGGGCATCCTGCCCAGCTCCCTGAACAGGGCTCTGAATTTGCTCCCCGTATACAGGCTTCTCTCTCTGACTCTACTTGAATGCTCTAATCTGACACTGGGTTCTGAAATCCATGAGGACAAGGGTAACTCCTTCTGATTTTAGTTCAGTGGAGTGTGTGGTGAGGTGACTGTTCCCTAGACCCAGCAATTGCAAGGAACAGCTCTTCAGATTAACAGTAAAATGCATACAAATGCGCGCGCGCACACACACACACACACACACACACACACACAGAGTCTTTGCTTAGGCTTCCACAACAAAATACCACAGACTGGGGTGGTGTAAACAAGAGAAATTTATTTCTCACAGTTCTGAAGGCTGCGGAGTATGAGGTCAAGGTGCCAGCTGATTGAGTAAGTTCCTAATGAGAGTTCTCTTCCTGGTTTGCAGATGGCCACCTCCCCGCGATGTCCACACATGGCAGAGAGAGGGATAGCAAGCGTAGCCAGCAAGTCTCTTCTTATAGGAATACTAATCCTATCACAAAGGTCCTGCCCTCATGGCTTCATCTAAATCTAATGGCTTCCTAGAGGCCTCACCTCCATCACATCAGGAGTTGTCTTCAACATATGAATTTGGGAGGGTGGACATAGCCATTCAGTCTATAACACACACACACACACACACACACACACACACATATTAAATTATAAACACACAGTCACTGGGGTACATTGTATTAGTCAGGGTTCTCTAGAGGGACAGAACTAATAGGATAGATGTATATGGAAAGGGGAGTTTATTAAGCAGAATTAACTCACACAATTACAAGGTGAAGTCCCACAATAGGCCATCTGCAAATTGAGGAGCAAGGAAGCCAGTAGTATCTCAGTCTGAGTCCCAAAACCTCAAAAGCAGAGAAGCCAACAGTGCAGCCTTCAGTCTGTGGCCAAAGGCCCGACAGCCTGGCAAACCACGGGTGTAAGTTCTAGAGTCCAGAAATCTGAAGAACTTCCTTGGAATCCAGTGTTCGAGGGCAGCAAGCATCCAGCACAGGAGAAAGATGAAGGGTCTGAAAGACTCAGTAAGTCTACTCATCCCACTTTCTTCTGCCTGCTTTATTCTAGGCGCATGGCAACTGATTAGATGGTGCCCACTTAGACTGAGGGTGGCTCTGCCTCTCCCAGTCCGCTGACTCCAACGTTAATCTCCTTTGGCAACACCCTCACAGACACACCCAGGAACAATACTTTGCATCCTTCAATCCAATCAAGTTGACTCAATATTAACCATCACATACACACATACTAACACATACACATATACACATACACACATACTAACACATACACATATACACATACACACATACTAACACATACACATACACACATACTAACAAACACGTACACATACACACATACACACACACTAACATGTACACATACACACATACACATACTAACACATATGCATACACACATACATACTAACACATACACACATACTAACACATACAAATACACACATACATGCATACTAACACATACACACATACATACTAACAAACATGTACACATACACACATACACACATGCTAACATACACATACACACAACTAACACACACGCACACATACACACATACACATGCACACATACTAACACATACACACATACTAACACATACAAATGCACACATACACACATACTAACACATACACGTGCACACACACATACTAACACATACACATGCACACATACTAACACATACACACATACTAACACATACACATACACACATACTAACACATACACATACACATATACACATACACACATACTAACACATACACATACACACATACTAACACATACACGTACACACATACTAACACGTACTTGTGACTATCATTCGTGATGATATTTTATCAACTCTGATGAATGCTATCTGGGTACACAAAAGCAGTCATCCCTCTGAAAGACCTCCCCTGCAGGAACCAAATTAACATGGTAGAAGCTTCACTTCCTCTGGATGGGTTTTCAGAGGTAGATGAAGCTGATGTGCTCACAGGACATCCTACTGCAGTGAAATCATTCTGGGTCCCGAGTACAGGCTCGGGCCATTCAAACATACACAATTTTAGGAGAACATCAGTTGTCAATATAAATCACATAACTTCGACACAGAGAGGAAAGGAAAGAGGCAGGCAGATGGGATTGTGCGATGCCTGCAATGTGTTGCAATGCTGCGCGCTTTGTGGTGTTTGTGATGCTCCCGACTTATTAATGCCCTTTTTGTGCTTCTTCATAGGAAAGTGGGTGCTTTTCTGCCCTGTGAATTTCGATGTGGAAATTGCCCATTGCTCTCATGTCACATTAAGAAGTAAAATGGCATGCAAGACTACTGCTGGATATAATCTGGATGATATACACATTTGCAGACATGTATTTGAGAATGCTTTTTGAATTTGAGAACCACAGTTCTGAGTTTATAGTATCAACGAATAATTTTTAAATGGGCTTTTGAACTTAACCTAAAAATGAGAGTCTTCTCGCACACAATCTGAATACATTAGTAGTGATTTAACATGAATTTGCCATCATCATATCATTTCGCCTGCCTTTCTGACTGAATCCCTTTGGCCAAATCCATTGGCCAGATTACTCTCTTACCCTCTGGCATTTTGCAGGCATTTCTCTTCTTGAGATCTTTTTTTTTTTTTTGGCAATAGCTATTTAAAGAGTAACTCATAATATGACTCTTGCTTTTCTTTGCCTATCATTTTTGGGATTTTGTGTGGATGTGTGTGTGTGTGTGTGTGTGTGTGTCTTTTTCTCCCTCTACTGATCCCAACAGAAACAATGAATGGAAGGATGAGTCAGTGTGCTTCTGGAAGTGTCTTCTCCACGTTTGCTTGTTACCCTAATCAATGGATGTTAGTTCAGGAATGCAACCGCTGCATTAAATTACAGAAAAAATAAAGGTAGATAATATAATATTAAAACAAAGTCGGTACTTACAGAAAGCACAGCTGAAGTCAGCTCTACTAGTTTGCAGGCAGGTGAGACCCTTCCCTGGGAGATCCCCCAGGGGAGCACCTGAGGCCAGTCCTGCTGGCCATCAGGAGGGGCTGCAGGGAAGAAGAGGACCAGCAACGCTCCCTGTCCTGCTCTGCCCTTCCTGGGGAAGAGGGAAGCCGAGACCAGACTCTGCATTAGCAAGAGGCAGAGAAAGGTGAGTATCTTGGAGAAGGTTTCACAAAGCTACTTTTTTCTTTTTGCAGGGAGAGTCCCTATAACATAATTGGACATCAAACAATTATGATGTTTGATATGAGAAGGAAGCAAAGTCCCTCCCATCCCCTGACACATACTTGTTACCTGCAGACATATCCACAGGGACAGCTTCACTCTGCCCTTCCGGCTGGGGAGACATCTCATTTGGAGGTGACTTCAACCTGGGAAATGCTGTACTGCATGATAGGGGCCATTTTCTGGGGTAGCAGGGGTGCTTTCAGACAGCAAAGAGCTCTCTGTTGGTGCCTTCTGCACCTTGGGCAGAAATCGAGGTGGGATTCTTAGGGAAACTCTTTGGAATATATAAAACATAACTTTTTAAACCAAAGACAGGTAGTTGTATCATTATCTGACTGGAAAACAGGTGGTACGTTCAAATTGCGTATTTGAAAAGAATTTGGGAGACTATTGACAAAGAAATGGGCAGTGTTTACAGAAGTTCTTGGGATCCAGCAGATAGCGTCTGGCCCTGAAAAGACAGAGGACGGAGCAGTTTCTAGAACAGAGTGATACAGAGAGAAGAATGGAGAAGGTGCCTAGCGGGGAGCTGAGATTCTTATTCAAGAGTCTCCGCCAGCCTCCAGGAGCGCCAGGAGGGAGCCAGTGGGATGAATTCCCCAGCCTCTCTCTTTCCCCTGTTTCCTGCAAGTGTGCTCTGTTGGCCAAACTCAGCGGGAAAGGCAAGAACCATAAATGTGGGGCAACCTCCCCAGGCACAGAGCAGAGCGGGTGAGTGGGAGGCCCAGCAGAAGGCATCCAGCAAGATGGGGTCTTCAGGTTCCCCCAACCCTGGACCATCCCTTCTCAGCTTCCTTGGTGGAGGTTTCCTCCTGTAAAGAGCTGACATTCTCAGGAGCCCAACCTCCACCCTCCTCTTACTCCACAGGTTCTGACTTTGTCTTAGATTTTACATCAACACAAACACCCAGGCAACCCCTAAGTCTATGTCTCCCACCTAACCCCCTCCTGCGTCAGAACACCCCTTTTTTGTGATGGAGTCTCACTCTGTTGCCCAGGCTGGAGTGCAATGGTGCAATCTCGGCTCACTGCAACCTCTGCTCCCCAGGTTCAAGCGATTCTCCTGCCTCAGCCTCCAGAGTAGCTGAGATTACAGGCGTCCAGCTAATTTTGTATTTTCAGTAGAGACAGGGCTTCCCCATGTTAGTCAGGCTGGTCTTGAACTCCTGACCTCAGGTGATCTACCCTCCTCAGCCTCCCCAAGTGCTAGGATTACAGGCATGAGGCACCATACCTCGCCAGAACATCCTAATTCTAGGGTGTTCTAGGGTGAATCACCAGCCAGAGCAGTTCATCCACCTGGATGTCCCAAAATCACCGCATGGATGACAGTGTGCCTGGAATTCTGCCACCCCTGCAGCCTCCAGCCGCCTCAACAAGAAGCTGAAATTCGTACCTGTCCCCCGTGGTGCCCCCTTAGCCTTCATCTGCTGCTGTCAGCTGCATGTCTTGATGCCCTGCCCTGTGCGGGAGTGCCGGTTCCGTTCCACTCACACTGCCTCTGTCTCCCAGCAACTTTTTTTTTTTCTTTTCATTCTCCCTCGGTCATCCCTTAGCAGCACCACATGGGACAGCTACGGAAGCAGAGATCTGTTCATTCCTCCCTCAGGCATGGCCCCCTGCTCTTCATGAGGCCATGGACAGGGCACTTCTGGTCATGTTCCCCGAAGTCCGAAGTCCCACTTCTGCTAAACACAGCTTGGTCAGCATGTATGACAAGTTGGGCAACTCCATAAAAGTAGCTTGTTATTAATGGAAATTTAAAAATAAAATGTGGTGAATGATTCACTCTGTGAAGTTTGATTTGCACAAGGGAACTTTTGTTTTTTTTCTTTAAAGGGAACTTTTTGGGATGACGGACATGCTCTATATCTTGATCACTCTGTTGCCCAGGCTGTAGTGCAATGGTGCAATCTCGTGTGTGGGTGGATGCACAGGTAAGTAAATACACCTGTCAGAATCACCCAACTGGACCCATAAAAATGGGTGCATGTTGCTGAATGCAAATTAGGCATCAATGAAGTTTTTTTAATATTTAGTTTTATTTTAAGTTCCAGGATACATGTGCAGAACATGTGAGTTTGTTGCATAGGTAAACATGTGTCATGGTGGTTTGTTACACCTGTTAATCCCTCACCTAGGTATTAAGCCCCACATACATTCGGTGTTTATCCTGATGCACCCCCTCCACCTGCCCCAATGGATGAAGCTGGAAGCCATTATTCTCAGCAAACTAACACAGGAAAAGTTGTTTTTTGTTTTTTGTTTTTAAATTAGAGCAGATTCAAGGTTATCACCAGCTCTCACATTACACTCACTCATTGGCATTCACACTTTTGTATTAGTTAGAGTGACTGATGCTAGCTGCTGTGACAAACAGCCCCCAGGTCTCAGTGGCTGTTTACCACGGGGGCTTTGCTTTTTGCTCACATCCTGGAAACTTGTGTGTTCAAGACAACCATTCAAGTGGTGAGTCAGGAAATCAGTCTCCTCTCCTTTCATCTCGTGGTTCTGCTGGGACCTCAGAGTCATCCTTGAGATCCTTCACATCCAGCCAGTGGACCATAAGGAGAGAGAGAATCACATATTTTACAAACTGAGCCTGGCAGTATCTGACCTCACTTCCATCCACACTCCAATGGGCAGAATGAGTCAAACACCCCACCCCCACACACATCAGGCACTGGAGACTTCCAAGAGGGAGGGAGGAGAGAAGATCTGGTCATCAACAGGCTGCATGGTCCCTGCTGCATCTTTCTGGATAGGGACATAGCAGGTTGGAGTTAGAGGAAGGTCCTCAGTCCCCAGGAACTCTACAGAAGCTGCAGCCTACGTTATCAAAAACATATCCCCAAGTTGTGCATGCCCGTAAAATGTGTGGCATCTGCAAATGGTTGGAACACTCTATTTCCTCATAATGCTTTGGAGGGGTGTCCCTGAGCATCAAATGTGCTGGGGGCACTTCCATCCATCCACCTGCCACGTGTCCCAGGGTGGGTTCAGGGCTCCCAGAAGCCCCAGGAGCACCCCTCACTGGAAAGGGAACTTAGACAATCTGAGTGCTCCACAGGAGCAGAGGTGGTGAAGCCACGATCAGAGGCAAGGGGACCTCCTGGGGCTGGCAAGGGATAGGGAGAATCTTAAGTCCAAGCTAGAATGGAATGGTGACTTCAGGAGATTCAGCAACATGTCGAGGACACCACCCTGCGTGTTTGGCTCTGGCGGGTAAAGGGTGCAACAATCAACAATCACCTGCATCCAGGGGGTCTTCCTCCCCCTGGCTCCACCCCCCATGAATTCCACTGTTTAAAGAAACACTGGAGTCCTCCCAGAGTGTGGTACAAGGGGTGAGGAGTTTTCAGAAAGAGGATGGTGGCCACCTCCTCCTTTGTATTAGTTTTGTCAATAGAAGGCTGCATTAATCACAGGTTGTTGTTTTTTTTTTTCTGTATCTTATGACGTTTTGACATCTTAAAAACTTTGCTGGCTGGAAGGGACTGCCGCTACCAAGGCTAGCCAATTCTTAGAGACATAAAAGACCCTAACACTAACCCTAACCCTAACTCTGTTAAACCAACAAATCCCAAGCCTATACTCCAGCCACCCACTTTGCCCAACTCTCACACCCCAAGCCAATATTTCCTCTCCCCTAAATTATCCCAGGGCCACATATCGGGCAACTAGAGATCACTCCTCTACAGCCCAAAGCCTGCTGGAATTACTCAAACTAGCCAATCCCAGACTCAGCCCTGCCTCGCCTTTCCTGAGAAGACCCCAGTAAAAGCCCGGCTCTTGGTTTCCCCTTGTTTCTGACCAACTCTGGTGCTTCCCTACGTGGCCCTGGGTGGTGTGATGTGCCCCCTTCTCCCAGGACATGTAAGTGATACATCTTCTTTCAATGGCATTAGACTCTGTGTCATCACTCGGTCACCTTCATAGATTAAAATCTTAAATGAAACTAGGACCCATGAATCCTTCCTGCAATTCTAGTCCCATCCTTGGTTCAGGAAATGTAATTCTATGAGCACTTTCTCTGCCCACCTTCCAAACCTAAGTGCCATGTTACACCTGGCAGAGTGTAATACACATTCTATTTACCATCATCCTGAAATCCAATTGTTCAGCCAGATCTTTGCTACCAAACTGTGATTGCATGAAGTGTTGGAGGTGCATGGTACACCACTTCCTGATTTCCTGAACAATGTGGACATCATATTCGGGTCTAGCATCAGTGAGCCATGAACAAAAAACAGGATGGTGTATTATTAATGAATGTACTGATTCCACCACACAGCTGCAGAGCTCTTGGTACTTTCAGACCAACTGTGTAGCTTCTTGTGTGGTCCTAAAAACACCCCTGTGGGTAGGCAGAGCAGGCACTGTAATTTCTGTTAACTTATGAGGAAATAAGGACCAGAGTAAGAACTGGCTTGCCCAAGGACACACAGCTGGTCGATCACGATGCCAGGATTCACATCTGTAGCTCCTTCAGCCACATAATATTCTTTTTATCTTCAGCTTGGTGTTTGCAGGCTCGTTTTGGTTTTGTTTTGCTTTTGTTCAAATTTAAGTATACACATCTAAGAAAGAAGAGTGATTAAAGAAAGCTGAAAAAAATACATGCAAATTATTATTTATCTTGCTAGAAGACGCTGTAGCTTTGCCTGCACCAGTATTCTGGGACAGGATTTTCCCCCAGGCTTGCCGAGGGCCAGGCGCTGTGCTGGGGCCAGGGCTGCAGATGCACACAAAACAGATCCAGTGACAGCACCCATGGATCTTACATGGAAGAGACCCCATGACTGAACAGGGACCACATACATAATCCACAGTGGGATAGGTGCTAGTTCACAAAGAACAGAGTGTATGGGATCAAAAGAGGGGCAGGGACCTCACTTGTTCAGGCCGTGAACCCTGAAAATTTGAGACAGGTCTTGGTTAATTTAGAAAGCTTATTTTGCTGAGGTAGAGGACGCGTGCCCATGACATAGTCTCACGAGGTCCTGATGACCTGTGTCCAAGGTGGTCAGAGCATGGCTTGGTTTTACACATTTTAAGGAGACATGAGGCATCAATCAACATATGCAAAATGAACATTGGTTTGGTCCGGAAAGGCAGGACAACTCAAAGTGGGGAGGGGGCTTCCAGGTCACAGGTAGGTGAGAGACAAACGTTTGCATTCGTTTGAGTTTCTGATTAGCCTTTCCAAAAGAGGCAATCAGATATGCATCTACCTCAGCTAGCAGAAGGATGACTTTGAACAGAATGGGAAGCAGGTTTGCCCTAAGTAGTTCCCAGCTTGACTTTTCCATTTAGCGTAGTGATGTTGGGAGCCCGAGATAGTTTCCTTTCACAAGGATGTCAAAAGAGGTGTCCTGGGGAAGAGATGTATCTGCAGAGGCAGAGGGACAGAGAATGGATGTCTGAGGGAGGGGAGACGAGAGTGGTAGGCAGAAGGAAAAAGTGCTTCAAACAGGGAGGACAGGGTTTCTGGCCCCCCTGCAACCCCGGTAGCAAGGAGGGTGTGGTCCTAGAAGCCCTAAGGGTAGCCAAAAGGGCCTCAAGAAGAAAGGTGTGTGGGGTCATCAAAAGCAAGACTTCTTTGGAGGCCATATCTAAGAATTTGGCCTCTATTCTGAGAATTGTGAGACATCTAAGCAGATTTTAAACAAATGGGATGATATACACCATTGAAAAGCATGCGCTGGCTGCTCTGAAGCAGTAGAAGGAGAAGGCAAGAGTGAGAATTAAGGACGTCCATTAGAAGGTCAAAGTCAGCATCCAGGCCAGAGTTGATGGCATCTTGGTCTAG
This sequence comes from Macaca nemestrina, assembly GCF_043159975.1. Classification (NCBI taxonomy): domain Eukaryota; kingdom Metazoa; phylum Chordata; class Mammalia; order Primates; family Cercopithecidae; genus Macaca; species Macaca nemestrina. Next base: position 228,981,637 of record NC_092125.1, on the reverse strand, counting down.
ATGACCTGAGTGCTGCAGAGGAATACCTGAAGCTCTGACTTCGAGGTCACGTCTTCCTGGGGGTCCCAGGAACCTCCCTCAGACATACAGCACCCGCATAATTAACATTCAGGGGCGCTGCTCCTCCAGCTGTGCCGGCACATCTGCAGGGACCCTCGTCAGCTCACTCTCTCTGCGGGTAATGGATAGCTCTGGAAAGGAAACTGATGTTCCAGATGGAGATGGCCAGTTTAATTTGCAGCTTCTAAATCTGTACAGATACAGTGTTCTGTCATTAAGGATTCATTTAGACTTATCTTAATAGGAAACAATATAACTCAGCCAGACCCATAAATGACAAATCGCCCTCCCTCAAGAGAAATCCTAAGGCAAAAGATGTGACTTTCCATCATTTGCTCCAGTAGTTAATTTCTGTGTAGCTGACAGAGCTTCATGGCATTCAGGATGATGAGTGGTCTCCCTCTGGCCCTCTGTCCAATGCACTACGACTAGCAACATGGGTTGCAGCTTCATAACCAACGAGGTGACCATAGGTACCAGCTTGAAAGAACTAGTCAGATGGTAAGTCATGGAACCAAGGGGGTTTATAGCTTACGCATAAGAGATTCCATACCACCCCTTGATTTTAAGAATGACTACAACCACAAAAAGGGGGAAATGACGGAAATTCCCCAAGTTATATACACATAGTGACTAAAGGAAATTCCAGCTGGGGGGCAAATACTGGCTTCGAGGGCATCCTGGTACATTGCTTTCTTCTTGGCTTCTCCAATTGGAAGCACCATACTTTAGGGTAAAATATCTAGAATTTGAGCAGGGTGTGATGGCTCATGCCTGCAATCCCAACACTTTGAGAGGCCAAGGCGGGCAGATCACCTGAAGTTGGGAGTTCGAGACTAGCCTGACCAACATGGAGAAACCCCGTTTCTCCTAAAAGTACAAAATTAGCCGGGCACAGTGGCACATGCCTGTAATCCCAGCTAATTGGGAGTCTGAGGCAGGAGAACAACTTGAACCCAGGAGGCGGAGGTTGCAGTGAGCTGAGATCACTCCATTGCAGTCTCCAGGCCTGGGCAACAAGAGTGAAACTCCATCTCAAAAAAAAAAACATCTAGAATTTGGAGTCATACTGATTTGACTGTGATTTCTAGACTAACACATACTAAATAGTTAGCGTAGTGAGATATTTAAGGATATGGGACTTAGAAGCCAGCCTGGGTTTGAATGCCAATTCCAATGAACTCAGGCAAATGACTCAACTTCTAAGCCCTTTTTTCATTCTCTAAAAAAAATAATAATAATAAAGCAGTTGATCCTACCTCATGTCCTTGTTAGGTTTAAATGATAGAAGTCCTGTAAAACCACCAGGACAGTGACCAGCCTCTCATACTAATTCCAGCCTCTCATACTAATGGCAACATTGGTGAGCACTTGCCTTTTCTAGCTGTATGATGGCACATAAATACCTGCATTGCTTTTCTTAGTCTATCTCAAGCTAAATTAAATGTGCACAAAACACTTAATCCGGCACCTGGCACGTGATTGTGTCAGCAACGTGAGTTTCACTCCTCATTTTGTATTTGAAAGCTGGTTGAAAATTTGCCTAGTCTTGTGACCAAATAATCCCATGATTGAGAAAGCTTTTTGAACCACATAACAAAGGAACATGCTTTATTCATCAGCTAACTACTTTCCAGGATTCCAGCACTCAGACCCTGGAGTATGTTGAATGCCTCATCTTCAATGGCAGCACCCAAGTTCAGGATTGGACAGCTGGAGCCCTACAACAAATAAAAGGAACTTGGGCCCTATATTGTCTAGGCTTTTCTGAGCACCAACCCCCCAATCAATTTAGGAGACCTCACACACACTCCTAAGCAGATAACTTGATTTAAGAACCCAACCTGAACTCAAACCAACTTGGGCCCTGAGCATGTATGAGAGTAGTAGCAAGTAAGACTGGAGTGCTGAAGTCAAAGGGCTGTAAAGTCAAAAGACAGAATTGGCTGAGAAGTTTAAGTAAAACCATGTAAGTGAAAACTCCAAAGGGAAGCACATATGAATTGCAGATGGATTAATTACCTATTTCTGCATATCAATGAGAGCACAAACTCAATGGCTTCAAACAGCACACATCTATGATCTCACGGCTTCTGTGGTCCAGGAATACAGACTCTTAGCTAGGCCCTCTGCAAGGCTGTAGTCCCAGTGTCATGGGGCTGAGTTCTCATCTGATGCTGGACTAGGGAAGGATGTGCCTCTAAGCTCCTGTGGTTGTTGTTGGAATTCTGTTCTCTGCAGGCTGCCTGACTGAGGGCCTCAGTTTCTTTCTGACTGTTGACTGGAAGCTTCTCTCAACATGGCCATGTGCTTCCTCAGAGCCAGCAGGGGCATGAGGCACCTGGCAAGGTGTTCAATATTACATAACATGATCAGGTATAGGCAATTATGCTCATTCTGTGACAACTGTGGCATTCTGTTGGTTAAAAGCAAGTCCCAGGTTTCATCCACACTAAAGCAGGGAGATTGCATAGGGAGTGATCAATAAATAGTAGCTGGGGGTTCTGGGGGTCACCTTAGAGCCGGTCCATCTCAGCAGTGCTACCTGAAGAAGATGGCATCTCAGAGGTCTATTATTCCCTCCACCGGCTTGTGAGCCAATGGAAGGAAAGGCTCCTGAATGTTGCATTTGGGAGAAAGGGAATGTCTGAGTCAGGAGATTAAAACAAGGGAACAAAGAGTAAGCCAGGGGCTGTAGCTGGGAAGCAAATTACATTTTTTGTTTGTTTGTTTAGAAGAGGGAGAATTCTGCTCTTAAAGTGAATCTGCCCACTGCCCCACTGCCATGAAAAATGACCCAGAAGCATGTCCAGTAAGGAGAGGCAGCATCCAGCAGGACAGCTTGAGCTTCCAGCAGAGGGACCATCTCTGTCCAGTTAGGGCACCCTGGCCCCACTCCTGACGCTGCCATTCACGGCTGGAGGACCCTCAGCAAATCCCATCCTCTCAGAGAAAGACTGTGACCTAAGACACAGAGGGGCACCACCTGTCCAGCTGCCCTTGCCTGGGTCATTGATTGCCCCATGCAGAGAGGAAGAGAAACCTGGGGAAAACCAGCAGGGGAGCCTCTTACAGAACTCAGAGGAAGGCGATGCAGCGGCTTCTAAACTGTAGCTTGTGGAAAGGGAGAATGGCACTGATGACCACTGAAGGCTCTGGGACTGCCAGTCAGGGCAAGATTTAGGAAGAGGGCCGCATGCACCTGACTTAAACTCCTGAGAGCCTCACTGAGCATTGGGTGAGCATCACTGGCTTTTTCATTTGGAGTTTGTGCACTACTGGAGGCCCCAAGATTTCCATTGCTGAATCTGGTGTGTGCCTTTGTAATGGCACATTCCTTCCATTGGGCCAAGTCCAGCACCCTCAGGACAATGCACCATGCAGGAGGGGTCCAAGATAAGACTGAAATGACAGCATGAAGCTCCACAGCAGTATTTACCCCCACTCCACTGAAAGAGGGTGTCAGGACAGACTTAGCCGTCACTCCATGTGCCCCCAAAGCATGCTCCTGAAAGCATTCGACCATGAGATGCTCAGTGCACCAGCAGACCTGGTAGAAGTGCATGTGGCTTCTCCCCATTGGCATTCGGAGAGCACAGAGGTGTCCTGAAAAGTGAAAATGTTTATTTCAAAACTTCTCTAACGTATCTCCACCCAGGACTTTGGGTGTTTACCGGTAACAACCGCCAATATTTCAGTAAGCTGGTGGGATGGAGGAACCACTGGGAAATGCTGACAGCCCCAGAGCCATTATTCATAAGTCGTCATGGAGTGTCACTTCTGTGCCAGCCACTGCTGGGGATGAGAGGCATTCAATCATGAAGAGAACAGACAATGTGGTCCCTGCCCTCACAGAGCTTCCATTCTAGGGATGAAGCAATGGCAAGACAAACGCACACAGTGTGCAGGATGTTAGAGGTAAGTTTTAGGGAGACAAGGTAAAGAAGATAGGTAGGGTTGGGGCTGCTGACATTTTGAATGGGGTAGCTGGGGACACTTCACTGAGAAGGACCTTACTGTCTCCACCTGGAGAACGTGAGCAGGTGAGCAAGAGGGTGTCTGGGGGAAAGAGAATTGTAGGCAGAAGAGCAGCAGTGCAAAGGTCATGAGGCAGGAGCCGCCTGCAGTTCTGGAGAAGCTGCAAAGAGGCCAAGTTGAGCAGAGAAAATGAGGCATGAATGAGAATAGATGAGGTCAGAGAGGTGGTTGGAACAAATCACATGGATTCGTCTGATGGGTAATGGAGGGCAGAATCCTATGGGGTCTGATACATAGTGGAGGGAGCATATCCTACAGGTTTAACAGTAATTGGGGCCAAATCCTGCAGGGTCTGATAGGTAGGGAGGGACAAATCATATAGGGTCTAATAAGGAAGGGAAGGGTCTAATAATTAAGGGGGCAGAGCAACTCCTGTAGGGCCTAATAATTAAGGGGGCAGAGCAGATCCTAGAGCTTGATAGGTAACAAGGGCAGCTGTGTTGAAGACTTTGGCTCTAACTGTGCTGCACATGGTGGTGTTAGAGTATTATGAGCAGAGAGCCCAGCTGGCTGTGATCTCACTAAGGGTCCACCTAGGTATGAGATTGAGACAGGACTGTAGTGGGGGACTGGGATGGAAGAGGGCAGACTCATCAGCAAGCTGATGGTGACTCAGGCCAGGGTGATAAGAGGGCTGTAACTGTTGTTACTCACCAAAAAGGAATCATCCTCTATCTCTACTTTAAGCTTTCCCCTCCATAAACTGCAGTCTTTAAATCTAATGCTCTGCATGAAACCCAGGCAATCCACTATTAGACATTGTTATGTTTTTTCCACCTAATTGAGTGAGTGGTTAGGAATTTAAGACATTTTATGGCACTTATTAATCTATTGTCAGTCTTTAATTTTATAGACAGGAACCAGTTAAGAGCTGAGCCATAAAATTTCACTACGGATTCCAGGCCCTTAATGTAGATCACAAGATTCACGGGGACCTGGAGGGGTGGGAGAAGGGAGACAGGAGGAAGAAAAGCAAAGTTCATTCCCTGTGGCTCCAGACTGGGAGATATCTTGGGCCCGCTCCTTTCTAACTTACACCAATAAACTTGCCGTGAAATGAACTGTGCAGAAACCTTTCTACCAAAGCAGATTTGAGGATGGGCATCCCCTCAGTTCCACCACAGTAGCTCTGTGGTTCCTCTCCAGAGGGCTTCAAGACAAGTCAGGATTTGCACACTGACTTTCCCTAAGAACAGCAGGGACAGGAGTTCCAGCATCCCCGCCAGTGTCTGGAGAATCCACTGCATAAGCTAACCCATTCTCGTGCTTGGGTATTCACTGGCACCATTCCTGTGATGGAATCAAGGTCAATGCCCACTAAGGCATTGAAATCCTGAAAGATTTCTCATGATTGGGACAGCTGCTGGGTCATTCCTACCTTCCAAAGTCCCAGGGCCTGAGTCACCTCATCCAATCGATCTGGAGATGCTCCTTGTAAAGTCTCAGGCACCACACACTCTTGCCAGACTCAAGTCAGTTGTGTATCAGGAAAAGACACTAGGTCAGCCTCTAACTTTCCCTCCCTTACCTCAATAGTGCCCCTTCATGCCCCCTAACCTGCTAAACACATTACCTTCTTCTATCCCACTAACGTTTACTAATTACTTAATTGGGACCAGGAATTCAGAGAGATGCTCTCTGCTCTTCGAGGAGATGATGGATGTGTGAAAAACTAAGGCACATGATGACGAAGGCAGTCCTGGCTCGGGAGTTGCAGGGTCAATGTGCTATGGGACCCAGAGGTTATGGTCACTCCTACTTTGCAGATAGAGACAGCATTAAGACCAGGTAAGGTTTCTCTTGAGGAAGCTTGACGTTGGGTATGTAGGCTGCCACGACAGGCCAAGAGGTGAAACCAGTGACACCACAGCACTTCAAGCTCTCTGTAGATATTCTATTCTATAGCTGGATCCTATCCAGCTCCCACCCAAACCCTTTATTGGGGTAGTTCAAAGCCAATAACTCACCCTGCATCTGCTGACTCCTGTGAACACAGCCTCTGATAAAGCTACACACTTCTACTTCAGTTCCTGATCGCCCCAAATCAATGACAAGGTATCATTTGATCTTGGCCTCAAGGTGTCAATCATCCTCACTTAAGAATTTTCAACAGCAATATAAGAAACAATCATACATGTATGGTTTGCAAAACTATGATTGGAGATACGGCTCCTTGTATTGTTAAAGTCACCTATTTGAGGCCCACAAGGCAAATTTCCTCTTAGAAGCAGCATTGGGCTTTCTTTGCGTGAGATGCTGAAAGCTACATGCTTCCTCGGGTGCTCTTATTTTTTTCTTTTTTGCCTGCCAGGGAATTTGGACTAAGCCTTTATGATCCATTGTTAGAGCACGTCCCAGCTTAAGAACTTTTTGGAGACAATTAACTTTCTTCCTTCTTTTTCCCTGCCCCCAAATCATTCACACAGATTTTCATCACATTCCTATGCTACTTTTTACTCTTTTAATTCACCTCTAATCTTTTCTAGAAGCAAGTGGGGATTTAGGGAATTAATTCTACTCTTTCTTATCTATGAACTCACAGTGACCACTGCCCCAATGTGGAAAATCACTCTCGGTGCAGACACAGTTCAATTGAGACATGAAAACTTCTGAAAGTGGAGTCTATCAAGCAGCTATTGAAAAGACTGCCTCTGCAGAATATTAATAACATGGGGAAAGCTACGTGATACGAATTCATTTCTGAGAAAAGATATCAATCTACGTATAGTGCCATGGGAGCCTCATTTTGTAAAAATAAATAAGTGCATATATACATATAAAAATGGAAAGAAATGGTACTAAAAGGTTAATGTAATTATTTCTAGGATGTGAGATTAATCATGATTTTCTAATTCTTTGAAATCTTCCTGTGTGCTCCATTGTTTTGATCTATGAGTATATGCTCTTTCTCTTTTGCTGAGTATTGTTTCCAGGTTACCCATGTTGCACACCTCCTTCTGGATCATTCATGAAAACCACATATACCATGCCACTGTGTGAACATATGACTAATTATATATCTATTTGCATATTGGTGGACATGTAGATGACTTCCAGTCATCTAGTCTTACAATAATTCTGCTTTAACTTTGGGGGCCACAGGTGCAAGTGCTTCCTTAGAGTTTACCTTGAGAGGTGGAATTGCTGCTTCCCACATTACTGCAAAACAGATCTTCAAAATGGGTGCTTCCTTATCAATACCTGGCACTACAAGACTGTTTCTCTTCTCTTTTTGGCCAATCTAATTGGCGCAGAATGTTATCACAGTATTTTTTGAATGCAAATGAGGTTAAATATCTGCTATGTTCTGAGTGTTTACATCCTGCCAACATTTATATGTTGAAATCCTAACCCCCAAGGTGATGGTATTAAGAAGCGGCGCCTTTCACGGGTGAGTGGATCATGAGCGAAGAGCCCTCAGATATGGGATTCATGCCCTTATAAAAGAGAGCACAGAAAGTTCCCTCACCCCTATGTGAGGACGCCATGGAAAGGTACAGGCTATGAACTAGAAAGCAGGCCATTATCAGACACCGAATCTGCCAGGACCTTGATCTTGGACTTCCCAGAGTGGTGAGAAATATATTTTTGTTTTTTGCAAGCCACCCACGCTATGGCGTTTTGTTATGGTAGCCCAAATGGACTAAGACAGTGTCTTTACATGTGTGTTGGCTACTTGAGTTTGTTTTCATGAACTGTATGTTTTCTTCTCTGTCCATTTATTTATTGAGGTCTTTGCATAATCTGAATCTATTTCTTAGAGATCATTCATTTAAACTGATGGTTTATTTGCAGAATATTAATTCAACTTCTCTATCTTTTTTTATTTGTTATATATTTTTCTTTTCTTTTTCTTTCTTTTTTTTTTTCTTTTGAGACGGAGTCTCCTCTGTCGCCCAGGCTGGAGTGCAGTGGCACCATCTCGGCTCACTGCAAGCTCCGCCTCCCGGGTTCACACCATTCTCCTGCCTCAGCCTCCCAAGTAGCTGGGACTACAGGCGCCCACCACCACGCCTGGCTAGTTTTTTTGTATTATTAGTAGAGACAGGGTTTCACCATGTTAGCTAGGATGGTCTCAATCTCCTGACCTCATGATCCGCCCACCTCGACCTCCCAAAGTGCTGGGATTACAGGTGTGAGCCACCGCACCCAGCCTATTTGTTATATATTTTTCTAAAGCTAAAACTGCCACATTCCAACCTGAACAGAGCTAAAGATTAAAATTTGAGTTGCAGACCACTCCCACTCCCAACACGCACACATAGGAGGGCCTTCAGGGGAGCAGGGTTTTTGGAGCCTCAATTTTGGTACCCAAGTCACAAATATGTAAATGCTACAGAAAAAGAATGGGCCCAAAACTCAAGTCTTGCCTGGACATTAGGCAGATGTTCATCAGGAGGCATTGTATTTCTCATCTCTCGTAGGAACTCTGATTTGAATCAAATCACCGCAACTTTCGTGTTTTTCTGATGGAGGGAAGCGTATTCCTCACACAAAGAGCTTTCTCTCTTGACTCTTTCAAGACAACACCTGCCAAGCGGCTCCTTGGCTGAGGAGTCTGGGGAGCAGGTTTATTGGAGAAAAATGAATATTGCATCCTCTTCATCTTGAAGTAGCTGGCTTCCGGAAGACTTTACAAAGAACCATCTCTCAATACAGCCCCCAATTCTGTAATGCCTTCTACCAGAAGCAAAGTTTCCTGGTATTCTGTTTTCATTCTTGTTGGTGAAAGAAAACTTTGCCAGAACTTTGGTTTCGTTTACTTTTCTTCACAATTTACTTTTCTTCCTAAAATCACCTCCTCTAACTGTAGATGAAAATGGTGGTTGGGCTGTAAAGTTATAATGCCACAGCTGAGACTAGTTATCTTGGAGCTTGTTGGTGTGTATTTAGGATATCCGCACCACGGCATACTTCTCATGTCAATGGGGCTTTAAATATAATGCATCTCTTTGTAATGTATTCAACCCTATGAACTGAGAGCCTTTCCTTGGCCAGATCTTGTATGAGGCATTGAAGACCGAGCTGTCTTTGTAAAGAAAGAGATTGCTTGAGATACAGGATTCTTGAGATTGAGTGACAGGGATGCCATGGGGGTCCTGAATGCCCATGAAGACAGGCCATGGAAAGACCAGGAAGCAGGACATGCCAGGGAGAGAAGTGAAACATGTGTTCAGGATGCTGAGCTTCAGGATCAGAGAGAAAGCTGGTGCCATGGAGGCAGTCAAGGATGAGGAAGAAAATGATAGGAGACACAGAGGAAAGATGCATCTAGGGATGGGTCCTGCAGGTCCTTTGGCCATGGGAAGGTGTTTGGATTGATTTCAAAGTACAGTGAGACTGAGATGAACTGTTAAGACCACTGTGACTGCTTTGTGAATGCACCGTAAAGGGGGCCAAAGAAAAGTCTGGAGACTGACATCATAGTACAGAAGAAGATGATGATGGGTGCAGACCACTTCCCTGATCCCAAGAGAATGTCTCCATCCAGCAGGTATAACTAAGGGCAGGGGAGCCCCATGAGAGGAGCACCCAAGATCCAGATGCTGCACCAGCTGCAGACGCTCCCCTTGTTTGGAAGATAAGAAATTATAAAGACCATTTTCCCAAAGAATCAGTAGCTTCCGTCTTAATGAAGGCTGAAATCTAAATGATGTTATTCTGGTGGAGGACTTTGTTTCTGTCAGTGGTTTTTAACTAATTACCATAAGTACTGTCCATTTAGAATTTCACCGTAATTCCAGTACCTATTAGCGTGTAAGCAGTGCCTTAGCTTTGCTGCAAGCTACTGTTTATTCATAGAATGAGACAGTACATCACAGACATTGTCATATCAAATAGATGTTTTTTGTATTACATTGTATGCAGTTTGAATGAGCCAGAAGTGATTTGCCAAGTAGGAAGTGCATTAAGAAATGAATTTTGAATTTTAAAACACATCCACTTGCTGTTGCTTGAGTGGCGGGTGTCTTGGGTTCCAACTTCCTTTTTATCTTTGGGTTTTTGCCTTAAGAAAATGTGAGCTGGCTGGTGGGCTGAAACATTGAAGAGGGGCTTGTTTAGTGTCCTCAGGTCACCAGGGGATGTTGCTTTCCACTGCCTCTGTGCACAAGAGTGGGTGTCTTGCTGGCTGCAAAAACTGTGCTACCTCCATTTCTCTACCTTTCATCAACAAAGATGTCAGTTATCTGGCATGTCAATTTGGAGCCATAAGGAGATCAAGCTGGCACATTCTGCAAAGCTTAAATGCTTGGTTGCCATTAGGATTCGGAACAGTACTTTCAGGAGCCACCGAATGGAACCTCACATCTGCAGGGACCCGGGGAAAGATCACCTCTCTCCATTTGTGAGGGACACATATGGAAGCAGACAGATGTTCTTGATGAGATGGCCAGTTCAATTTGCAGTTCCTAAATCTGCAGAGACGTCACGTCCTGTCATTAAACATTCATTTAGAACCATCTTCGTAGGAAATAATGTAACAGAGCATTGTACCTAGATGATAAATGGTGCTTTTTCTGCATGAAATATTAAAGTGACAACCGCTAACTTTTCTCCATCTGACTGTTCAAGTAAGTACTTGGCTGGTTAAACCAAGTACGTTTCCTCAAAGCTCATTCATGTGGCTGCTTGCCACACGCCTACTGTGTGTTGGACAACGTGCTAGAGGTGAAATGGCATAGACAACATACGAGACAAAGCGTAGCCTTCCGAGAATCTTCCAGGAATATGTTCTGAATATTTAAGAATACATAGAATGGGCCGGGTGCAGTGGCTCACGCCTGTAATCCTAGCACTTTGGGAGGCTGAGATGGGTGGATTATTAGATCAGGAGTTCGAGACCATCCTGGCCAACATGGTAAAACCCCATCTCTACTAAAAATACAAAAATTAGCTGGGCATGGTTGTGGGCGCCTTTAATCCCAGCTACTCGGGAGGCTGAGGCAGGAGAATCGCTTGAACCCAGGAGGCGGAGGTTGCGGTGAGCTGAGATTGCACCATTGAACTCCAGCCTGGGTGACAGGGTAAGACTCTGTCTCAAAAGAAAAAAAAAAAAAAAAAGAATAAAGTCAAGATATGACTCAGCAAATGAGTACTCTTCTTTGTTGGATTCACTTTTAAATGAGTTACATTTTAAAATTTCTCAAGCATATTGGACGTTTCCCTGGATGTTGTCAATGCCATTTTGAAAGCTTTCTATATGCACTACACTTCATAAAACTTCTTTCTTATTCAAAGACATATTTAATTAAAACCCAGTTTTATGGTGCATGCACTAATTATTACTCTTGGCTTGAAGGCTCAGGCTGAACCTGCTTTGAAATTCTGCGACTCAAATCCTTTGCAGTCATTTTGGAAGCCTGGATATTTTCAAAATAATTCAGTGGTTCTTATGTAAGCTGCTCGCAGATTTTTTTGTAAATGTAAAAATATAAATAAATAGAACACCCAGGAACTTGTTATAATACAGCCATATCAAGAGAGATTTGGCTTGCTGATAATATCATGCTCAGTTAAGATATTGTGAGAGGGTATAGACTTTCAATGGAGGAAACTATACTTCTTATCTAGCCGAGCCTTATTATAACTTTCAAGATCTGCCATGCCCATCTCCCTTCGTGACATGAGTATGCACTAATACTGGTTGAGTTGAATGGAGATAAAGCACTATTTTGACAAAATCTTGTTTGACCTACTGTTGTGCAAAAGGATTCTGCTTAGACGTAGTATAGATGTGGCTGCAGAAAGAAAAGTGGAACTGCGAGGATGGTCGAGAGAGTCTTGATGTTAGGGTCAGAACTTGCATTTAACAGGGCCAAACTCAACACTGGCCTGACGCTGTGTGTCAGAGTCCTGGCTGATTGTGAGAACTTCATGGAGAGCTTTTGAAACATACCACATAGAGAATCCCCCACTATGCTATCCCCTGGTGACCTGAGGTCACTAAACAACCGCCTCTCCAGTGTGTCCCTTAGGGTTGACGTAACAGATACCACAGACTGAGCAGCTTCAACAACAGGCATTTATTTTCTCACAGTTCTGGAGGTAGAAGCCCAAGATCAAGGTGTCGGCAGGGTTGGTTTTGGGTGAACCTCTCACCTTGGCTTGCAGATGGCCACCTCCTCCCTGTGCCTTTCCATGGCCTTTCTCTGTATGAGCACATCCCTGGTGAGTCACCCTCTTCTTCTAAGGATACCAGTCCTATTGGATTAGGACCCCACCCATAAGACTTAATTTAATCTTAATAACCATCTTAGAGGTGTTATCTCCTAACATAGGCACACTGAGGGGTCAGGGATTCAACCTATAAATCTGGGAAGGACACAATTTTTTTTCCATAGCACCCCCTAGACAAATTAAATTAGAATCTGAGAGAGTAGGGGGAATCATTACTATTTTAATGACTTTAATTTAAATATTTAAATTCAGATATAGTTGACGTACAATAAACTGCACACATTTAGGTGTACAATTTGATATGTTGTGGCACATGAATCTGCCAGTAAAACCACTTTTATAATTAAGAGAATAATTATCATGCTCCAAAATCTAATCATAACCCTTTGTAATCCCTAGCTCCTGTATCCCTCATCTCCAGACAACCAACAGATCTGCTTTCTGTTACTGTATTAGTTCGTGTTTTATAGCCTTTTACATAAATGAAATTTTACAGTATGTACTATTTTCTTTTTTGGGGAAGGAAAGTGTCTGTTTTCTCTCAGCATCATTATTCTAAGATTCACCCATGTTTTGTACATATCCATAGTTTATTTCTTTTTGTTGCAAAGTTGTATTTTATTGCATGGTAGCTTTCTTTTGATTAGTGTTAGTGTGGTACATCTATTTCTATCCTTTAATTTTTAACTTGTCCATGTCTTTATATTTAAAGTGGGTCTCTTGTATGCAGCATATTGTTGAGGCTTTTTAAAAATCTAATTTGATTGTCTTAATTCAAGCTGCCATAACAAAGTACCATAGACTGGGGGGCTTATAGATCACCAAAATTTATTTCTCACAGGTCTAGCAGGGAGTCAGCATGGTAGGGTTCTGGTGAGGCCCCTCTCCCATGTTGCAGCCTGCCATCTTTTCACTGTATCCTCATGAAGCAAAAAGAGAATGAGAGAGCTCTCTGGGGTCCCTTTAATAAGAGAATTAATCCCATTTATGAAGGCTCTATCCTCATGACCTAACTTACCTGTTAAAGATCCCAGCTGCTAACACCATCACATTTAGGGTTAGGATTTCAACATATAAATTGGGGGAGGGAAGGGCACAAACATTTAGTCCTTAACACTGAAAATCGATGCCTTTTAATTTGAGTGTTTGAGCCATCTACTTTTAATACAATTATTGATATGCCTAGATTTGAGCCTATCGTCTTGCTACTTGTTTTGTATTTTTGCTATCTGCTATTTGTCATTTATTCCCCTTTTCTTCTTTTTCTGCCTTATTTTGAATTACTCTATTTTCTCTCCTTTTTTGTCTTTTTAGCTTTAACTTTATTTTTTTAGTGGTCGCTTTTGGGGTTATAACATACATCTTCAACAGTATATCTTCAAGTGCTAGTATACCACTTGTTGGTATAAAATACAGGGTATACAAAACTCAAAATGGTATACTTCATTTCTCTCCTCCTGGTCTATTGTTATGCATTTTGTTTTTATGTGTTATTAACTCCAAAATACACTGTTATTATTTATTTAATTAGTTTTCTTGAAAAGGAGTTTAAATAATAAAAACTATGTATATATATATACTTTTGTAGTTACCACTTCTTGTACTTTTCATCCTTCACGTAACTCTATATTTCCATCTGGTATTAGTTTCCTTCTGCCAAAAGGGCTCCCTTTATTGTTTTTTGTTTTATTTTGGTTTTCAGTGTGAGTCTACTGGCGATGAATTCTTCAAGCTTCTGCCAATGTTGAAAAGTCTTTATTTTGCCTTCATTTTGTAAATATATTTTTCATTGGCTATGTAATTCTCTGTTGCAAATTTTTTTCTTCAACTTTGAAAAATGTTGCCCCACCACCTTCTTGCTTGCATTGTGTTGAATCCTTCACTTTGTTCCTCAGTACGTCTGTCTTTTTTTCCTCTGCCTACCTTTCCATGTTTTCTTTATCACTGTTTCTGGACAATGTGATTATGATATGCCTTAATTTTGTTTCTTCAGTTAACAAATGTTTCTTGTGTTTCACATTTTTATTATTTTGTTGAGTTTTATGAATCTGTGGATTTAGAATTTTTGTCAAGTGTGAAAACACTGTGGCCATCATTTCTTCAAACAGTTTTCTTTTCTGTCCTTCCCTCTTTCTCCTGTCTTTCAGAACTTCCAGTTATACATATATGAGGCCACTTTGCATTATGTTACAGCTCACTGATGTTCTTTTATTTTTTTCCAGTGCATTTAATTTGAGTCAATTTTATCACTGACTTTAAGTTCACTCATTTTTTCTTCTACAGTGTCTAATTGACTATTTATCCCAGCCAGTGAATTTTTTTTAATCTTAGACATTGTAGTTTTCATTTCTAGAGATTTGATGTGAGTCTTTTTTCCTCATGTGTCATGTTTTCTGCTCTTTTCATGCCTTGTAATTCATGATTGGACTTCAGACAATGTAAGTTTTATTCTTGGGTAATGGATATTTAGTCAGAAAAAGTTTAAACCTTTCCAGTCTTGCAGATTCGTTAGGCCAGATGACAGCAGCATTTACTCTAGAGCTACTTTGCTTTTTGTTTGTTTGTTTGTTTGTTTGTTTCCATTACTGCAGAAAGATCCTTCTGCAGGACTTTCCCAATTCCTTTTTGAATTTTGAGGTTTTCCAGTCTGTCTGGTGGAAAGAGGCATTATTCCAAGCCCTGTGTGACTGCCGGATACTCTCATTATTCCTTAAATGTTCCCGAAATGTTTGACAGTTAATGTTTTGTTTTGGTTTTGTTTTGTTTTGTCTTCTGGGAGTTCACTTCCAATGTGAAAGGAGACTTTGCTTAGAAAGCTGCTGTTCCTGGGGGTTCTCAGCCTCCATTCCATGAGCTCCAGTCTTTTTGGTTTCCATGAAGCTTGTTGGGCTCTTTTAGATCTTGGTTTCTAAAGTTTTGAGCTATCACCTGAGTTAAATGAAACCAAAGAGGTAGACTGTCCATTATAAGATTTAAAAAAATTTTTTTTTCCTATTTAGATGATACAGAAAACAAACTCCCTGAAAGACATGGAAATTTTTGGGGAAAGATACACATATGCTGTCCGTCACAGAGGAAACCCGGGCTGCTATTGTGTCCTTCATAGACCCTAGAGGTCAGCAATTTTGGAGTTCCACATACTAAATTCCCCAGTATCCAAAGCAGAGTTGATCCCTGACTTAGAGGAACATGAAATGTAATATTCAATTACATGGTGTCTGAGCAATGCCTCACAGCACCTGATACATCTCAAATCCCCCTGGATACCTTCTTCTATAGACAAAAGCACCTTTATATTAGAATAAACTTTAGCTACACACTGTTCTGCTCTCTCAAGATGCTCAAGACAATTACATTTGGTTAATGGAAATATAGAGGCCCTTATCATTTTAACAATAGAACATTCACTTCTTTGAGCCTTATTACCAGGATAATTTGTTGCTACCTTCCTAAAGGATATATTTATTAATTTCTTTATTCCACAAAAATATATCAAGCACTTGTAGTGAGCTAGGTACTTTTCTGGGACGGGGTCAAAATAAAAACACAGTCCTTGTTTTCCAAACAATCTCTGTTGCTCAGTGGGGCACCCTCTATTAGAAAAGGCTTAAGGGAAACCTTGGCTGCAGGATGAAGGAATACATTGGGTCATTTACTGATTAAACAAATGCCTAGTACCCTAGTATCTGCTTCATGGCAGGCACTGGCCTCAGTCATGTGCAAGACATGGTCTCACTCTCCCATGGATGGTCTCAGTCTCCCATGAAAGTGGATGGCTTGGCCGGGCGTGGTGGCTCATGCCTGTAATGCCAGCACCTTGGGAGGCCGAGGTGGGCTGATCATGAGGTCGGGAGTTCGAGACAAGCCTGGCCAAAATGTTGAAACCCCATCTCTACTAAAAATACAAAAATTAGCCAGGTGTGGTGGCGGGTGCCTGTAGTCCCAACTACTCAGGAGGCTGAGGCAGGAGAATCGCTTGAACCTGGGAGGCGGAGTTTGCAGTGAGCTGAGATTGCACCACTGCACTCCAGCCTAGGCAACAGAGTGAGACTCCATCTCAAAGAAAAAAAAAAGTAAAAGAAAGTGGATGCTTTTCAGCCCCTTCTTCTTGACCTTCATCCCCGTGATTCTGGGGTATTTCATCATCCTCCCAATAGTTAGCAACTCTTTCAGTTCTTAAACTTGCTGTCCTCACATCACACCAGATGGAACTAATTTGACAAGGATTTATCATGGAAATGGGTGCACAGACACTGCCCTGACCGGTTGCACCATATGAAGACAGCAACTACAAAATGAAAATGGCAGAACTGAAGTCTAATTCAGCTTTGTGTGAAATATTCCAATTTACCCCATTTACAATCTCTCATACAAGAGGCTGGACCAGAATATTAAAAACCTATCAACCTTGAAATAGTTGCTCCTAATCTAGTCAGGTAATGAATGATGAGAAAAGAAAATACTGGGATCGTTGGCTGTTTGTCACAAGCAGTGAATTACTGAGCAAGAATGAGCCATGTACTAGCCACTAATTGTTAATCTGGCCTCTCTGATTGTTTTCATTTTAGGAAATCATGATGGCTAATTTGACTGATGGATTTTCACAGACTTAATTGACGTCAGAGTTCTCTTTGCTTGGTTTTTAGCCACGTATCCATTCTTTAGTGTATTCACAAGGGAGGTAGAAGAACATACAAACACTGTGTCCTTAAGGAGCTTAGAACCAAGTAGGAGTGGGTGAGCAGAGTAAAATCCAGCTATGCAATCATCCATTTATTCAGCAGATGTTTGTTAAACACATAGGGTATGTTAAGCATTGTGTAAAGTGCTGTGGACATTCTGGAGAGTTCATCCAAGCCAAGTGCCTGGCCCATGGAAGATGCCAAATAAATATTCATCACATGAATGAATAAGTGAAGATACTTGAGATCAGAAGAGACTTTCACTTATTGAAGGTGTTTGCTATGAGTACAGATATTTTCATAAGAAAAGAAGTTTTGGAAAATGGAAGATGGGATTTGAGGAAAAGGAGTACGTGCAGTTGGCCTGCAGCCTGGTTGTGGGTAGGAAAATGGGAAAAATCAGTCTGGGATAAAAGGCAGGGGCTTCTTGCAACAGGACAGAGTCCTTGGCTAGGGAACGTAGGCAAAGAGAAACCAACAGTGCCTTAAGCAGCTGAGGAAGGTGACCCAGTCACGGCAGCGCGAAAGTGTTTGTGCTTCCCGAAACATGCTGGCTGATATCAGAACAATCAGTCCCTTTAGAGAAACTCCACTCATTTCACAAAGCGAATTTTCTCCGTGGAACCAAAGGTTTTATCCAAGCTCAGAATGTAGTATCTCAAAAAATGGAGCCAACACACCACAGTCTTGGTTCCATCAATTCCAGACTAGGTGGAAACTACTGCTTATTACATTTGACTTCAGGGGAATTTGGCTCAAATATCTGTGAGATCCTACAGTAGAAAATCTGTCCCTAATAAATCTACTTTCTCTTTAATTCAGAGTGAAACTGTTGGCCTTTATTCAGCCAGAATCCAATTCTACAAATAGCACATTTCTCTCTAACTAGACAGTGTGGCCACTGTGCCAACTGCCCTTTGCTGGCATGAAACACCAGTTTAACCAAAACAACCTCATCTAGACCACTCTGATATGGGATGAAGATGAACAGCCAACACATTGACTCTGTGATGAAAGGACCAGTGATACTCACTAAACAATTACAAAGCACTGATAGAACCTCCTGTTCTCATCATGAAGCCAATTTTATCTCTCTTCAGTAACTTCTACCATTCTCTCTCCTATGCCTGTTGCCTTTATAGATCATGTTTTTACTATTACAGATTGATCTTTATGAGGCTACTCCACTGCAGCTGAGAATGCCATACCTTCTGGAATTTTCCCCTCTCTGTGGCATCAAAATTCCTCTAGGGAAAATGTTGAAAAAGGAAAGAACCATTCCTCTTTCACTAATCATGTGGAGGTAAGATCATTCTCAGGCAGCTGGTAAAATCTGCAGCAACAATAAAGATGATTTGAGATTTGAACTGCTGTGCTGGTTAAATAACTCTAATGGAGACCACAGGAGTTGACCATCTGAGCCAGTGCTGAGAATGCATCTTGGTGGCTGTTAATTTCCAGGAGTTGGGAGAAACAGTAGGATATTGGAGCCTGTAGATGAATTCAAGAGAAAACCCCTGGGTAGTTGCTGATGAAGATCAGAGATAGAGATTTCTGTGACTCTGAGGTCATCAGATCGATAAAAATACAGAACGGTCTGGAAGTAGAGTTTTCTTGGAAACAGGGATGGGGATGGAGGACTTACCCTTCCACTGCACTTCCACAGCAAGCACACCATGTTTGCTTAAGGTGCGTGTTTATTTGGGCATGTCCTGGAGGGGCTGATCAAGATTATAGAAGGATCAACCAATCTTGACGCCTTCAAGGCCGCTCTCCAACCAGGACTTCCAACTCTCTTGTTCAAGGGTTTTCCACTAAAAGAGTCCTTTATTCTTCAGAGGTCTCCAACTCATATTGGCCTTATCCTCTATCACTCTATCCTAGCTTGGATTTCATGCTGCTTCATTAGAAGCTCTCCTTGCAGATAGTTTTAGCATCCTTTCCCTTCCTTCTTTGACAATTGGGACAGAATCCTACTCTGAATGATTAAATCAGCCATCACTCTCATCTATGACTATGCCTAAAACACAGACATTTGCTGGTCGTTTGCTTTAGATTGATGGTAGGAAACCTTGGCTGGAGCCTTGGATTAGTTCTCAATGAGCTCACTCACTCACTCAGCCTCTGACACAACTATTTCCTCTCCTTGCTTCTCTTCTTCAACCACACTGTCAAGCATCTGATAGCCTCAACTCATAGAATCCTCCAGACAGAACTCTTGCATCTTTCTTGGTCACATTTAGATCTTCTGTGTCTCCTTCTACCCAGTTATTACAAAGTAAAAAGTGTCCCTCCACCTTGCAAGGACTTCACTTATTAGGGTGTCTCTTCTCTATGCTAACAATAATCTCTCTCTATGTGATCTTTTCTCCACAAAACATACTCTATTAAGACCCTTCTGAAGGAGGAGGAAGAGAAAGAGGAGGAGGAGAAAGAGGAGGAGAAGAAAGAGGAGGAGGAAGAGAAGGATATTCATCTTATATCCCTCTTAGCTTCCTTCACACCAGCTGGTAAAGAGAGTTGCCTATACACTCTTCCTCCAACCTTTCATCATATGGTTTCTCCTTAAGACCTTCTCTTTTGGATTCTGCCCCAGAATCTCTCCAAAAAGACTCTTAATAAAGTTACCAAAAGCACAGATGCCCCTTCCTTTTTCCTCTATCCACTCTTTCTTGGGTGCAAACACCATCTCCTTGGATTTTTCTTCTTATACTCTTGTTCCTCCTTCTGTAGCACTGTCATAAGCTTCTCCAGCTCTGATTTCTAAGCACTAGCCTTCTCAGGATGTACCCCTTTCTTTTTAACTATATATCCCTCCTCAATGATCTCATCCCATGGCCTTAAAAAGCATCCTTGCAATTAAATTCATATTTTTATTTCTGCCAAAAAGCTCTCTTTCCTGAATAGCTCCAGACATATGTCACAACCTGCTACCTCGTGGGCAGGTCACACTCAAGACTGAGATGTTGATCTTTGTCCTTCCTTTCACCCACTCCTCCCACACTCCATCTTCCCCACTGTAGTGACATAATCATATGCCAAATTCTCAAGCCAACAGCCCAGAGTCATCCTGAAACTCACCTTCTCCCTCCCTCCCAGAGCATTCACAACCCAACCCTCCAGCAACCTGGTCAATTCTACTTCCACGAGACGCTCTCATCTGCATCACTTTGCTTACGACCGCCACCTTAGATCAAGCCATCTCCCTCGCTCACTCAGACTCCTGAAAATGCTTCCTCGGCATTCCCTCTGCTTCCATATTTGCTTTCTGATCTATAATATGCCCAGCAACCCATGTGAACATTTTAATGAAAAAAATTATTTATTCTTCTCCTTCAATTTTGCAGTGACACCCCATTGCACTTCAGATAAGATCCGAACTTTTCCTCATGACCTACAAGGTCATGGTTGACTCCATTTTCTCTGTTCAGCCACACTTCCTTTTGCCCACTGTGATTTGTGGCCCTGGACTCACCAATTCCATGAATGTCCACACTTCTTTCCCACCCCACAGCAGCTCCTCTCTTCATCATCTTCACAAGATTGGCTTCTTGCACTCATTCTCATGCTACTTCCGGCTCCTCTGGGTCATCTTCTTAGGGCTGCTCTATCTGTTAGGTTGCTTCTGTTATGCCTTTAACTGCTATGCCATTTTCCTTTTTTATTTAGAGTCCTTTCAGAATTTACAATTGTGCATTTAATTGTGTGCCTGTTTGCTTATTGTCCAATGCTCCAATTAGACAGTAAGCATCGTAGCATCATTGGGGAAAGACCAAGTCCACTTATTAGCCTTGGCATCTCCAGCAATTGGCTTGGTGCCAGCACTGAGTGGTTGAGAATATCTGAGCATATTACGAGAGTGAGTTCAACTTTCTGTTTTTTCTATCCAATCACCATTGCTTTCTTCTCACTGTTTCTGAGCCTTACTTAGTGATTCCTTGAATCGATTCCTTGCATCCCACCGCTCTCTCCATCTGGAATTCCCTCCTTGAATTCTCCCAAATGCCCAAATGACACCCCACTTAAGGCTCAGCCAAAAATCCGTCTCCTCCAGAAGGTGCTTTAGATCCACACAGCACTTGACTCAGTCCCTCTGTGCATTTCTGAGCAAGCAGCCCACTTGAACTTCCCTGTGTTGAGTGGGCACCTATCTCCCTGGTGTTGAGCGGGCACCCATCTCCCTTGTGTTGAGCGGGCACCCATCTCCCTTGTGTTGAGTGGGCACCCATCTCCCTTGTGTTGAGCGGGCACCCATCTCCCTTGTGTTGAGCGGGCACCCGTCTCCCTTGTGTTGATCAGGCACCCATCCTCCTTGTGTTGAGCAGGCACCCATCTCCCTTGTGTGGAATGGGCACCTATCTCCCCTGTGGGACCAAGGCTCTTGCAGGCAGAGACTGGGCCATGCATTCTTCAGCACCCCAGAGGTCCTTAGTTCTATTAGTTGCCCGAAGGTGTGTTGAGAGAAACTCTTATTCCCTGTTCCTCTTTCTTTGTAGTAGAATGCAACAGAGCAAAGAATATTTCAAATAAGACAGCTTCCATGGTGTCCCAGATAAAGACTCTGTCTTATCTCTTTCAATTTAAACTATTATTGGGTTTTGGCAGGTCAGAAACTCGGTCTGTATCTTATCTTATATCTTTACTGGTATTCAACATTTACAAAGGTCCCAAGGGCAAATGAAACAGGCACAACAAAAGTTGTATTTTCAGGAGCCAATTATTGAATATCAGCCTAGAACCTTCCTCTGGCTTCTTTACTGATCATCAAGGAAGCACTGACCTGGACGCTTGGAAATCAAAGATGAGCAAGATATGACCCTTAATCCTGAAAACACGTTGGCAAAGGACACAAGCCAAAAGCCAGAGCTCACAGCAGGCATGCTGCTCCCATTCAGAAGAGACCCATCTCTGTGCCGGTGCATGGACACCTGCACATTTAAGGATGCTGTGGGAAGATGGTGTGGCCACAGAACCAAGGATATTTCACCTTCTGCCCTGTAATGGGTACGTTAGATTAAATGGTAGACAAATGTATTTTCTTTGTTTTTGTTTTGTTTGTTTTTTCTTGCTTTTGTTGTTGTTGTTGTGTTGTTGTTCTTGTTTGAGACAGTCTTACTCTGTCACCCAGGCTATAGTGCAATGGCATGATCTCGGCTCACTGAAACTTCCACCCTCCGGGTTCAAGCAATTCTCATGTCTCAGCCTTCCGAGTAGCTGGGATTATAAGCATTTGCCACCACAGCTGACTAATTTTTGTATTTTTGTAGATGTGGGGTTTCGCCATGTTGCCAGCCTGGTTTCAAACTCCTGACCTCAAGTGATCCACCCGTGTTGGCTTCCCAGAGTGCTGGGATTATAGGCATAAGCCTGGCCGGCAAATGCATTTTTAAATTAGCCAAACAGGCTAGTCTTGTTCAGAAGACAGTGTCTGTTGGAAATGGTATGACCCTGGAGACTGAATGAAAAACTAACCCCTCAGGTGTTCCAGGTTCAAATCTCATTACCCCCACGTTGGCCTTGTGAGAAATATTTCATCACTATGGTGACCTGGTTTTGACACATGGAAAGTATAATAGGGAAATGATGTCCTATTGGAACAGGTCAAGGTGAGAGGGTTGGAGCTTTCAAGTCACTAAAATTATTTAAAATGTCCACCTGTTCCTATTCAAATAACATATTTGCCTATTTTCTATTCTTTTCAACATTTCTACGAAGTCATGATCAGATGTTTGGAAAAAATATGTACGTACAAATATATGTATGATATGTATATGAATCTGTATTTATATACTTTATTCTAAAATATATCCCCAGCACTTACAAATATTTGTTTTCAGTAAAAGTGAAATCCAGAACTGCAAAAACTCATTAATCCTCTTTGAATTCCTCATGGAGATCCACTTCTGTGCCTGCCCTGCTGGCTCACAGCTCCCTGTGCAAGATGTTGTGCATCGTTAACTTGCCCTTGAATGCAAACTCACCAGGGACACAGGAGAGCAGGGCTGCACCCCTTTGTGGCTGTGAGCTCACGTTGCCATAGTGTCAGGGAGCACATCTGTTTCCAGCTGAGCTGCTTTTGTTTAAGCTTCAACTCTTTCCTTTTTCTTACTTGAAAACAGTTTACCAGGAGGCAAAATGATTCAAAGTAACATCTGGGTCCCTCTTGGCATGTGCGTGGTAATTCCCTTCCTTCCATCCTGTAATTAAGTCAATTAGGTTTCTAAGTCTTCTATGAGGGGATTTCCAGGAATCTTTTCTCAGTGACACACACACCACTCTCTAAATATGATCAGCCCCTCGGAGCACCACCTCCTACTCTCCTGCCTTCTTTCTGTAGAACAAAACGTAAAGCAAAACAAAGCAGCTGAGAGTCCCTCCAAATGTTGACCAGTAAAGATGACAGACAAAACACACCCTCTCTGGTCCCAGCTCTGGATGGAGGGATCCTCGGCCTGGGCATGGCCAACTGTTCTTCCAGTTCTGGTCAATCTACAAAGGCTGTTTCCTGGATGCTGTTTATTAACTGAAATCTTGGCAGACTTAACCTATTGCTCCAGAGGAGTGGCTGAGTTTTTGGTGCCACAACTTCCAAAATATCAGGGAACGAGAGAATACAGTTGAAGTACTTCTTGGTATGTGTGCACACCAGAAAGCAAACAGACAAGTGAAGTTTGTCTTGCTTACTTTTTTTTATGAAAACTGGAACTGCAGCTATGGTTGATTCGAAAGACTCCAGCATGTTTGATAAACTTCGTGCCTCTTATTATTTGGGACGGCTCCAATTACATTTTAAAAAATCTGCCTTAACATCTTAAATTTCATTTCTCTAAACACTCATTTCCTGAAATGCTAAAGAGTGTTCTTCAAGGAAATGATTCATAACTTCCTATTAGTTGTGTGGACATCAGTAGCCTTTCTAATAAAAGAACCTGTCCTCTCAAATAGCACCACCAAGACCTATCTATCAATCAGGAAGTGCACTTACCGAGACACGGACACAGAAGGAAGTACCACAGTGATGTTCTGCCATGAACTCACTTGGAATTCCAAACTGTTACCCATTTATGCCTTGTGTTCCATTATTGGAACGCTAAGCATGTGGGAGTTATTTATATCCTACGGCTCAAGGTCGTCGCCAAGGTCTGATTGCAAAAATTCAAAAAACTGCAACCTCAGGCACAAATGGGTTAAATCAAGAGAATATTGGACGTGCATGCACATGCACACACACCACACACATGCACACTCACACATGCTATGTTTTGGATTTAAAATAATTAAGCTCAGATTGATTTATTCACCAACCTAATCAATTCCAAATCCCTGTCAGACCTGGGTCATTTAGAAAATTAAAGTCAAGTATGGTGATACCATTCAAAAATCAGAATAGAAAATTATTTCTTTCAAGAGTCAAACTTCTGGTTGGGTGCCGTTGCTCACGCATGTAATCCCAGCAGTTTGGGAGACTGAGGCAGGCAGATCACTTGAGGCCAGGAGTTCCAGACCAGCCTGGCCAACATGGCAAAACCCTGTATCTATTAAAAATACAAAAATTAGCCGGGTGTGGTGGCGCACACCTGTAATTCCAGCTACTCTGGAGGCAGGGATAGGAAAATCACTTGATCCTGGGAGGTAGAGGTTGCAGTGAGCTGAGATCCTGCCACTGCACTCAAGCCTGGGCAATAGAGCAAGAATTTTCTCAAAAAAAAAAAGAAAAATAAAGAGTCAAACTTATGTTTTCATTAACGGCAAAGCCAAGTAGAGAAAGAAGAATGAATGCAGGCGCAAAGCTGTAGTGGGAGAAAAAAAACGAAATGAGTTTTCTGCTTCTCCCAGGTAGCTTTAGCTGAGAATTCTGATTAACATGAGTCTTTAGTAACTTTAAGAATCATGTTGGCTTATAGGTTTGTAGTATTGAAATTTCAATTGGTGATGACATTTGCTGAAATAATAAACACAAATAACTCCCAACCTAAATCACTCTCTTCAGATTTGACAATTCATCCTGAGATTTGTGTTAATTACAAACAGAGAATCCAGGACATTTTTTTAAAAATACCGTAGAGGATTCCATAGGTATCTGTTTAATTTATTATTATTATTATTATTTTTGAGACGGAGTCTCGCGCTGTGTCACCCAGGCTGGAGTGCAGTGGCGCGATCTCGGCTCACTGCAAGCTCCGCCTCCCAGGTTCACGCCATTCTCCTGCCTCAGCCTCCGAGTGGCTGGGACTACAGGCGCCCGCCACCACGCCCGGCTAGTTTTTTTTTGTATTTTTAGTAGAGACGGGGTTTCACCATGTTAGCCAGGATGGTCTCGATCTCCTGACCTCGTGATCCACCCGCCTCGGCCTCCCAAAGTGCTGGGATTACAGGCTTGAGCCACCGCGCCCGGCCGGTATCTGTTTAATTTAATGAAGTATTTCAACAAATATTTGTAAGGCTTATTATTTGTGAATCATTACCATAAGCACTGAATTCATCCGTCTATCCACCCATTCATTTAAACAGTAAAAAGTCAACTGAGTACCTACAATGTGCCAGTCACTGTTGTAGGTCTTGGAGATGGAGCTGTGCATAGAGGATCAATGAGTCCCATAAATGACCACTTTGTTCTCTGACCAGGATTGGAACCACAGAGCTATAGAAACAGGATTGGACAGATGGAGATCGAAACATCAGCATCCTTGCTAATAAAGGCTGGAGTAGAGGTATGTGGCAATATGGGCTTTATAACACAGAACACAGAATTAGGCAGACTCGAGCTTTCAGTTTCAGGACAGAGCCCTTACAGTGACATTGGACAGGCAGGCTGACCTCAAGGAGCAGCTGTGAGGCCAGTTCCTACCCAAACTCACCCACCCAAGAAGTCACCCAATATGGAACAGAGGGGCAGAGGCCAGGGTATCATCCTGTTGGGTTTCTCTTCACATAGAAATCTAAAGGCCAAAGAGATTCCCTAACCTCCTGTCTATTCAGTGAACAAAACAGGCGGGAGTTGACTGAGTTCCTAAGGAGTTAGGATTCCAATGGCAGAACGAGCAGACAATGAACAAGCAAATAGATGAAGGAGCTGGGCAACGTGCGTACAGGAGACTGAACAGGGCCCCGTGGGAGGGAGGTGGCATACGGAGGGGGTACAGCTATGGACAAGGCAGCTGTGGGCCTGCCCTGAGAAGTCCCCGTTGCAATAGAGCAGACAGACATTGAGTGCAGTGCAGGTGACTACCTCTTTACGGCCAAGGTACGTGTTGTAAAGGAAAACCATATGGTGCTAAGTGACCCTATAACAGGACGAAGGCAGTCGGTGGGGAAGACACAGACAGTGTCCAGGAGCCCGGCTAGCTTGAGAGGCAGCTTCTCTTCTCATCTCCCCAACCTGGGCTTGGTCATCTCCTTCAAATGCGTGGTTCACCAAATGGAACCATCATTTTAAAAGATGCCTTCCAAAGAGGTAATATTCTAGAAAGAGTAGGAATTTTCGATTTTTTGAATGTTTGCAATCGGGCCTTGGTAATGACTTTGAGCAGTAGGATGTAAATAACTCCCACATGCTTAGCGTTCCAATAATGGAACATTAGACATAAATGGCTATAAGTTCGGAATTCCAAGTGAATTCATGACAGAAGACTAGAAGCCAGTCTTTTTGAGATCAGCCCATGTGAAGCTGACAACTGAGCTATTCATGCTGCCCCAACATGGCTCCCCCCACAGACACCCCATAATTTAGAACAAACCGTTAATCCCACTATTCTTCCCATACCACCATAAGCTGGGGAGCACATCGGGGAGAGAAGCAGGACAGAGAGCCCCACTTACTAAACCTAAAGGTGGCTCAGGGAATTTGCAAACTTTTGAATCCCCCCTGCTCCATCACATAAGAGAATTCCAACTGCAGAGGAACTTTTCCTCCCCAGAGGAGATTCAGAGACAGGTGCAAGTCATTACCAATAGCACGGGCACGGTGTGTGATGAATTTTCCAGCTAATGTAAGAGCTATGTCCTCAACAATTTCTCCCTGAACATTTTCTTTTCCTCCAGACACCCTAAGCCCTTAAGCATGAGTTGTTTTCAATCATGGGCCTGCAATTGGCTTGTGCCTCCAAACAGCTCTCCTTGTTTGCCTGGTGTAAGGGAGATTTGTGAACGTCTTTCTCCTTTACTGGTTAAACTCCAAGGCCGCACAGCACAGCATGAGAGCAGGGTGCTTTGGGGATGATTCTCTGTCTCCAGCAGGAGCAGGTGAAAGCCCCCTGCTGCCTGCACAGCAAAGCAGCTCCTCCTCCCAGACCCCACTCTTCTCAGCTACTCAGTTCCCGCAAAGGAGGTAGGAAAAATTCTTTTCCTCGTTGTTCAGTTGTTCAATCCACAGATGTTTGCTGGATGCGTCATGTTTCGTTTTTTCTTTTTCTTTTTTCTTTCTTGTTTTTTTGAGATGGAGTCTCACTGTGTCACCCAGACTGGAGTGCAGTGGTGCTATATCTGCTCACTGCAACCTCTGCCTCCTGGGTTCAAGTAATTCTCATACCCCAGCCTCCTGAGTAGCTGGGATTGGAGGTGCACGCCACCATGCCTGGCTAATTTTTGTGTTTTTTAGTAGAGACAGACTTTTGCCATGTTGGCCAGACTGGTCTCAAACTCCTGACTTCAAGTGATCCACCCACCTCGGCCTCCCAAAGTGCTGAGATTACAGGCATGAGCCACCGCACCCGGCCGGATGTACCGTTTTTCTGATGCTGCTATAACAAGTTACCACAAACTTGGTGACTTAAAACTACATAAATACAGGGAGGCTGAGGCAGGAGAATGGCGTGAACCCGGGAGGTGGAGCTTGCAGTGAGCTGAGATCCGGCCACTGCACTCCAGCCTGGGTGACAGAGCGAGACTCCGTCTCAAAAAAAAACAAAAACAAAAACAAAAAAACCCCAAAAACTACATAAATACATCATCTTACAGACCTTGAGGCCAGACATCCAAAATAAGACTTATGGGGCTACATCTGGGAAATGTATGGGTTCCTCCAGAGGCTCTGGGAAGAATCCATGTCCTGGCCCTTTCCAGCCTTTGGAACCTCCTGAATCCCTGGGTTTGTGGCCCCTTCTCACATCACTCCCACCTCTTGCTTCTGTCGTAGCCATTCCTGCTTCATCTCTGTTGTCAAATGTCTCTCTTCTTCCTTCTTACAAGGACCCTTGTAATGATGTCAGGTCCCACTTGGATCCTTCGGGATGATCTCCTCAACTTAATCACATCTGCAAAGTCCCCCTGGCCATATCAGGTCACATATTTGCAGTTCCAGGGATTAGGCCCTAACATCTTAGAGGACCATCATTCAGCAGGCCACCTTGGGTGCGGTGGACACTGCATACCTTGAGCGCACCGCACCTGAATCCCCTCCCTAGGGTTGTAGAAACGCCCACCTAGGAACGCAGAGCCAGTCACTTACTCTAGAGACAGAAAATTCCAGATGGCCTGGGACTTGTTTCCCTCCTCTTCTGCCTCTAGGACTGAAGCACGTGACTCAGGCTCTGGCAGCCAGATGCACATTCTGCAGGTTTTGCTTTGGCAGCTGATGGTGAAAAGACACAGGGAAGTGGAAAATTTAGCCTAGCAAGGGTGGGCAGAAGCTGCCACACTGCACTTGAAGCAGTCTCGGTGGCAGGGGTTCTTACAGCACAGCCACGGAGCAGGGTTGAAGTATCAGTGGAACGCGACTAATTCTGGAGTGTCATTTTGCTGCGTAGCTCACAAAACCTGGCTCTCTGGCTCTCCCAGATATTTGGTGGGTAATCAGTGTCCTTGGATAAATTTATTTTCTATTTAAGTTGACCAAAGGCTTTTTCCTGTTGCTTGCAATTGAGAAACTAGGCTAGGTAGATTGTGCCTGTGGCCCCAGAGTTGTTGCTAACTCCCTCAAACTGAATAAAGGTTCCAGGCCCTCACCAGAAGCAGATGCTGGTTTCATACCTCTTGCACAACCTGCAGAACTGTGAGCACATGTAAAGAGAACATGATATTCTCTTCAGACTTGAACACATCTAAAGAGAACTCCTGGGAAGCTGTAAGGACACATCACCTGAGCCTCCTGAGGCAGCTGGGACATTTCCCATGAGCTGCCATGCCAACCCCTCTTCCCAAGCCTGCACAGAACCTGAGAAGGAAAGAGAGTGAGAAGCATCAGGACTGGCAGACTGGGGATTGTGGAGGAAAAACACGGGGTTATGGTAAGACATCATTTCCTTCTTTATGAGGGATGGGAGCTTCATTCCTTTCTATCCCAAATCACCTAGAGTGTGTGTGTGTGGGGTGCTTATATGGTTTGGATATTTGTACCCTCCAAATCTTACTGTATTGTGATCCCCAGTGTTGGAGGTGGGGGCCTGGAGGAGGTGTTTGGGTCATGGGGGCGAATCCCTCATGAATAGCTTGGTGCTATTGTCATGGTAATGAGTGACTTCTCACCCTAATTCACAAGAAAGCTGGTTGCTTAAAAGAGCATGCACCTTCCTTCCATCTCTCTCTTGCTCCTCCTTTCACCACCCGATGTGCCAACTCTCTTTCTCCTTCCATCATAATTGGAAGCTTCCTGAGGCTCTCACCAGATGCAGATGCTGGTGCCATATTTCATGTACAACCTGCAGAACTGCGAGTCAAATAAACATTTTTTTTTTATAAGTTTCCCAGCCTTGGGTATTCCTTTAGAGCAATGCCAAATGGACCAAGACAGGATTCTAAAAGAATCACTTACAGATAGGATGGCTGCACATCTTGGCTCACTTGGGGCAGATTCACCCATTGTCTCAGAGTCATTTCTAGTAGCATCTCCTCTCACTCTCATAAGTGTCTAGGTTTGGCCAATCAATTCTGTGGTCACCGATTTACTGAGCACTCATTTCCAGCAAGACTTGCAGACCCACTCTAATGCTGGGGGACAATTATAAGAGGGTCCTTGTGAGAGAATGACATGGATCTCTTGAATTTGGGAGGGGATAGATATTTGCCTATTTTATACCTGATGGCAAAGAGCTTGCTGAAATACCAGCTCCAGCAGGACAAGATGAAAGTGGTGTGTACTGGGTCTGGAAAGGAAGACGGAGAAACTCCCACCTTACCCTGATCCTCTACAACTCTCAGAGTTCACAGAGAAATCTGGGATTCTCTTGGTTTCATAAGAAGAATTAAGCAGGTTAGAGGAGGATGCAGGAGTTATGGGGATGCCGTGAAGATGCTGCAGGTGGAGAAGAGTGGGATGTGGAGACCTGCATCCCTCTGAGTCATGCTCAGTGATGGAGGCTCCTGCCGTAAGAAGGAACGTCACACCATGAGAGAAAACTACACTCAGCCTCTGCACAGGGACACTGATTAGCAGAGACCATAACTCAACTGAACCACTTCAGGACAAAGGACAGCTCACCATTACCAAGAGCTGCTCCTTGCATAATTTGACCATTGTTTTCTCTCTTCGATCCCTGACACCAGAGGTGTTACTAAGCTTGTCCAGCCCACCTTATTTTGTTGTCATTGCTGCTGTTGTTCTGTTTTATTTTGTTTGAAGCTTTTAGTAGCCTGAAGCTGAGGTTTTTTAGTTTCTGTCTCTAGTGATAAGCAGAAAAGAGGGATGAAAAGGGGGCATTACTAGCCCAGCCAGGAACAGAAACTAAGAACCCATGCCTGTATTCTTTCCCTTGGGCATCCCTGTTATATACTAGGAAAGGGTGGAGGGGACAAGAGTGACCTACTGTTTCCTCACCCCCTCTTCGCCTCATGGACACACACACAACCATATCCAAGTTCTTTAGCTGAGGGTTTGGGCCACTCAGGGTCAAGAAAAGTATTGAAACATTCACAGAATTAGAATTTTAAACAGAACTGGACTGATTTGAATAACCAGCAGCAACCAAGACATTCTTAAGTAACAGGAAAGGAAGGCTTAACATAGCATGGTTAGTGAAAGAGATTGAGAAACAAATTTCCACGAAGTTGAGACTGTTCCATAAACCAGGTTCAAGTTCAGGACAAACATATTTTATTTTCACTTGTCCAGCATTCTCTCCCCTCCTAATTTGCCGTTGGGAAAATACGCATTCTCCATTCCCAGTTTCTGCCGTGGAGGAGGGGCTGCCCATTGTGCACCTTCCGCCCACTCATCTTCCTCATCTTCAATCCAGGAGGAGACATGTGAGTCAGGCCTTGCCAAGCAAGAGTGATTATCAGCTAGCCCGGCTTCTGTGGCGACTCTGTTGGAAAGAGAGGTTGTCTTTCCACTGTGGTAACTTAGCTGGTGGAACTGCCAGCCTGGAACTCATGATCACTATCTGGCCCCTGACAAGAGAAGAGCTCATGCCAACATGGTGAAAAGGGGGGCCAAGAGACACAGAGCACCTGGACACCACTGTGCCTGAAGCTAGATACCCCTGAGTTTTTTAGTTTCATGAACCAATCCATCCCCTTCAATGGTTAAGACACTTTGAAATGGATTTGTCACTTTCACTGAAAAATATTTTTCTGATGCAGATGTTCAAGTAAGTGTAAAAGGATAGTGTATCAGTCAGATTCTAGCAGGAAACAAAATACAGGAGATAGATGAAGTTAAGGGAGCCAACAAGAGATAGCAAGGCACCCAGGCAAGTGTGGGAAGGCTTTACCATCCCTAGGCTTGTGCTATTGGAGTCCCATAAGAGCAGAAATTCTGAAAAATGAATCACCTGCTAGAAGTCACAGCCACTTCTGTAACTGTGCTGAGTAGGGACCTCCCGGCCTTTGACCTCCTGCAAGTTCTTTCCATTAGCCAATCTCAGAGGGAGGGAAGTCAGGGCGATGCAAAAAGTAGAGAGGGCATCTCCACAGCATTGTGCAGAGGCAGGCAAAGAGTAGAGTTTGTGGGAAGACGAGGGGAAAATGCAGACTCACAAGCTGAGGATGCTTCTAATCTCCCAGCAGTATCCCTGTTCAGACAAACAGCAGGCATGTGGGGGGCTCACATTGTCCGGTCATTTTTAGCCTACAATGAATGCCCCATGGAAATCAAATGGCACAATGACATCACAGAGAGCAGGAATGAATGCTGACACTATTTATCCTTGGTCATTCCCGTCTGAGTTCAAGGCTGTTTTCCCCATGGTACTGTGTCCATTGTTCCATGGCTGGTGTGTCCTTCCTCCTTTCCCTGAATTCCACCCTTTATTCAAGACCTAAAGCTTCATCTTGTTTGTGAATCTGCTCCTGACCTTCCTAACCTGTGGCGCCCACACCACCTTAGTCTCACTGCCATTGATAGCACTTTTCTGATCATGGGGACACTGAGTCAGGGCTAATGCCTCTGATTCACTCATTTGAGTCGCGATTTTTCTAGCCTTCTTAGTCAGGGCTCGCATCCCATGAGGGAGGGCTGGGTCTTATGCTCGTTGCACTCAGGGTTTCCACCCCATTCTCCTTTCATCACCTGCCATCCCCCTCACTCATCCCTGCCAATGTGCCATACACCGGGATGTAAATGCAGGCACCTAATGCATATTTATGAGCTGGAGTGTTTGGGGAGGGGAGATTGTTTTTGTTTGGCTAAATCTAGAATCCTAGAACCACAATGTCTAAAAAATATATTTTCAAAGAGAATTGGGCAGCTTTGAACAAGGTAAAATGAATGAACTAACATAAGAAGAACTGTTCCAAGACCCACGTTCCCAGTTAGCTTAGGGCATGGGAGATGGGGTACACAAGAGACCTGAAGCTTCAGGAAAACTCAACCACTCAGCATCCTGTGCCCCCTTAAAATCTTATCAAGGTGATTTTATCTATGCTGTTGTCTATGCTTGCCACTCAAAGTTAATCAACCTTACAGTCTTTGGAATGAAAAGTTGCATTGCATTTCTTACCTGCTGTGAAAAGCACAGATTCTTTTTGGGATACTTGATCTTGGTTCCTGCCATCATCATCTCATGGCCCATGGTGGAGGAAGGGAGCCCTTGATGGGCCAGTTGCTGCCTTTCTACACAGATATTCCAGTACTGCCCATGGGGGCCCCCCCTGCACCACATGAGCCACCTGCAGAGAAGCAGCCCTGATGACCTGGGCTTGAGAGAGCAAGGGAGAACCTGCACCATGGATGCGCTGTGTCAGTTCACACTGCAGGAAGGCACTGACCCTACCTACACAGTCAAAGACTTGGTTAATTTCTCAGAAGACCTCTCGTTTTCTACCCACTGATTTCAGAGTTTTCTCCTGGAATTGCAAATCATGGCTCTTGAAGGCCACTGGCTTGATAGGCTGGTTACACTGAAATTGGGCAATATTGCTGTATTCTATGCTGGTGCAGGCCAGGGCCTACGGGGGGCCTCTGGGTGGGAATAAAATGCATTACCTTCAAAAGCTATTTACTTCCTTCACCTGCAGCTCAATCTAATGCCGCCTCTTGTTTCCAGAAATGTCATAAATAACAATACAATTCCCAGGCAAGAATACTTCTAGCAAGTTTGTATTAAATGTTTAAAAAATACGTTTTAAAATTTGCAGAATTCGAAAAACTAAATCCAAATTTAAAATAATAATAAATGGGGAACACTGCACAAAACCCAACCTGCATTCTGTTACAGTTCACCTTGGAGGACAAGGATGTTGCTTGAGGAAGGTGGTTCTCAGTAACGAGAGAGGCACCAAGGTGAACATGTCACAGTACAGCTTCAATGGGGAAATTTAAAACGTATCACAAAGAATATGCAGAGCTGCTCTGAATACTTCCAGAATGAACAGACCACAGATGATGTCTCTGCAAAAGTACTTTCCCCACCTATTCAGCTGAGTCCAGTCAACCAGACCCACTCAGTTTAAATGCAAAAGAGGCATTAGGGCAACAAAATAAGCTGATCTGATGACTCACCCCTGAATCTGCTAGCTCGGACTTCAGAAAGGGACAGTTCACAGTTTACAGTGCAAACACAGATCCAGAGAAAAAGAGTGATTTCTCACTATTTCAAAGTCAGCAAGAGGCAGACTTCCTCCTGGCCACATGGCTCCAAACACGTGTGTACACACCTCTTGGGAAGACATCACCTCCATGCTGGGTTAATTTCCTGAGCTCTATGGGGACAGCATGTCTGGTTCCGGCCTCCCTAGCTTAGCTTAATTTTGTTTGTTTCTCCCTCAAAAAAAGAGCTTTGCTCTTTGCCCACCTGTAAATAATATACTATCAGGTCTTTAATGATTAGGGGGTTGGGTGAACTGCTCTTCAATGCAAAATGAAAGAGTGAGGCCCATGTGCCCCTGTGTCCACTCCACTTCAAATTCCACCTGAATGTGGATATGCAAAAGGAAGAGAAAGTAGCTGGTGCTCCAGAACTTTCTTGTGCCAACCACAAGCATCTCCTGGTTTATACACTCATAATCCCAGGGACTCTCAGCTGCAATGGCATGAGATTAGATGTGTGACTTATTATAAGAGATTCCACACTGTGTGGATCAATAAGAAGCTCATTGAACATGAAAATTCTCTCCTTGCCATCCCAGACAGAGAATGACAAATCTAAACACCCATGCTGGGTAGGACCCCATCTAAACCCAATTATATGCTGTAATTGGAGCTTAGCATAACACGAGCTAAGGGAAAACTTCAAACACTTTAAAGTTTCTATTTTCAATCTGCCTTTTGAGTTTACTTCCCTTAATGCAATTTGGTGCATGATGAATGAGCACTTACTGTGTGCTGGGCTTAGCATGTCACTTAGTCCTTAAGGAGCTTGCAACATAAAGGTGGAAGCCACCTATTCATCTCCAGCCATGCTGTTTACCAGAGTGCTCAGCTAGAAATGCGAGTAGTAGTCAGGAGTTTCATCTGCTTTCCTCCAACTGGCCTCCTCTAAGTTAGAGGATCTAGGAAGCAGATATACCTGAAGGCAGGCAACAAGAGAAAGAGAAAGAAAGGTGCCTGAATAATCTTCAAACTATACAGTGGACATCACATGATTTGCAGTTTGTTGCTTTCAACAGCCCAGAGAGACAACAGCCCCAACCCTATCAGGATGTGGGCTGCATTGGATGGGTAAGGTCTATAAAGGGTTTAGAACGTGATCAACGTTAGTGTATGAGTCCATTCTTGTACTGTTATAAAGAAATACCTGGGCTTAGCACCGTGGCTCACACCTGTAATCCTAGAACTTTGGGAGGCTGAGGTGGGCAGATTGCCTGAGTTCAGGAGTTTGAGACCAGCCTGGGCAGTATGGTGACACCCCATCTCCACTAAAATACAAAAAATTAGCCAGGCTTGGTTGTACATGTCTGTAATTCCAGATACTCAGGAGGCTGAGGCATGAGTGTTGCTTGGACCTGGAAGGCTAAGGTTGCAGGGAGCTAAGATCGTGCCACTGCACTCCAGCCTGGGTGACAGAGCAAAACTCTGTCTCAAAAAAAAAAAAAAAAAAGAGAGAGAGAGAGAGAGAGAAATGCCTGAAACTAGTTAATTTATAAAGAAAAGAGGCTTAATTGGCTCACAGTTCTGCAGGCTGTACAGGAAGCATGGCTAAGGAGGCCTCAGGAAACTTACAATCACGGCAGAAGGGGAAGGGGAAGCAAGCACGTCCTTCATGGCAGGAGCCAGAGGAAGAGGGTGGGAAGGGAGGTGCTACACACTTTTAAACAAACAGATTTCATGATAACTCACTCACTATCACAAGAGTTGCACCAATGGGGAAATCTGTTCCCATGATCCAGTCACTTCCCACCAGACCCCACCTCCAATATTGGGAATTATAATTCAACGTGAGATTTGTGCAGGGACACAGACTCAAACCATATCATTTAGTTTCCTACTGCAGTGTGTGTGTGTGACAAATTGTCACAAATTTAGAGGCTTAAAATGACACCTATTTATTATCTTATGGTTTCTGTAGTTCAGAAATTTGGCATAGTATGGCTGGGTTCTCTGCTCAGGATTTTGCAAAGCTAAAATCAAGGTGCCGGCTGATTGCATTCTCATCAGTGGCTCCACTGGGGGAGGATCCACTTTCAAGCTCTCTCAGGTGCTTGGCAGAAATAATTTCTTTGGGACTGTAGAATTCATGGAAGGTTTGTTCTCCAAAGCCAGTAACAGAAAAGTCTCTTCTGCTTAGAGCCTCTGACTTAGAAAAAGTCCTGGACCTTCTTTGAAAAGGCTCACTTGATTGGGTCAGGCCCACCCAAGGAAAACACCCTTTTGGTTAACTCAACTGATTAGGAACTTTATTGAATGTTTCCACTTTTGCCACCTGCCATCACTTAGAAGTGGCATCCATCATATTCACAAGTCCCTCTCACACTCAAAGAGAAGGGAATATACAGGTGTCAGTGGTAGGAGATGGAAATCTTGGTAGCATCTTAGAAGTCTGCCTACCACAGTGTCCAGCATGCACATGAGTACCTAAGAGATGGTAGCCGCACTTATCTGAATCCTCATTAACATCACCATTATCTCTACTCTCCATGCTGGGAAGCTGAGGCTGGGGTGGGT
Source organism: Macaca nemestrina (assembly GCF_043159975.1). Lineage (NCBI taxonomy): Eukaryota > Metazoa > Chordata > Mammalia > Primates > Cercopithecidae > Macaca > Macaca nemestrina. Next base: position 228,945,205 of record NC_092125.1, on the reverse strand, counting down.
TAAATAACCTGCTCAAGATCTTACAATTAACCAATAGCAAAGCCAGAATTTGAACCCAAGACTTCTCATTCAAAACTGCATGTCCTCTTCCATACAACAGCCTACTACAAGAAAACCAATGAAAACCAAGTAGGGGTGTTGTCTCTGTGTTAAATTTGATGATCCACCTTTCCTGGGGTAGGAGGGAAACCGATATACACATTAGATTCTTCCTTAAGAGTCATTCTCCATCTTTCTTTGATAATGTGATTCCAAATTTTTCAGCTTTGAGCACAGATATTTATGTGCTTATGAAAGGTACACAGGCCCTCTCCCCAGGCCTAAGGATGCATCTTGCTTGCTCTAAGCCAATCAAGGCACTCCAATTCCTCTTTTCCTATTGTGTTCAATGATGTCAGGGGAGATCTACTTGAGGTTACTGGGAAAGGTCTCTGTATTTGTCTATTCTCATGCTTCTAATAAAGACATACCCAAGACTGGGTAATTTATAAAGGAAAGAGATTTAATTTACTCACAGTTCAGTATGGCTGGGGAAGCTTCACAATCATGGCAGAAGGGGAAGGAAGAACAAAGGCATGTCTCACATGGCAGCAGAAAAGAGAGCTTGTGCAGGGGAACTTCCCTTTATAAAACCATCAGATCTCATGAGACTTACTCACTCTCATGAGAATGGCATGGGAAAACCTGCCCCTGTGATTCAATTACCTCCCACGGAGTCCCTCTCATGACACGTGGGGATTATGGGAGCTACAATTCAGATGAGATTTGGGTGGGGACACAGCCAAACTATATCAGTCTCCCTCTCAATAAAGAAGAAAAGCTTAAGAGAGGAAGGTCTCTGCTCCTTTTCTCCTGGCTTTTTTTTTTTTTTTTTTTGTAATGACTTGAACAGAGTTGCAGGAAGTTGTGATGCTTGGAACCGGGCTATCATTTTGAAAGTTCAGAAGTTAACAGAGAACATTGCCCCAGAGCCCTGATCTTGTCAAATGCTGACCTAATACTGGCTCTGACTTCCACCAGGCTTCTTGTCAGCTAGAATGAATGTTCACATGGCCTAAGATACTGCCAGTGGCCTAGAAGTCAAAAGCATTCCAACTGAGAGATAATGAGAGGGAAAGGGAATGAGAAGAAAGGGGAAGGGAAAGAGAGGAAGGGAGAGAATGAGACACACAGAGAGAATATGATTGGTTATAAAAATGTTGTAGGAAACCCAACTATCTGTTAGGATATAAGGAGATTCATCTTCTCTCCCACCACAAGGACCAATACCCCTGCAGCTTAGAGTGGGGGTTTTGGAGCTGCAGGGAATGGGACAGAGCCACCTGTCCGTACTCATATTCTAGTAACCTCCTCTATATTTGTATAACATCATTAAATATTCAAAAATAATATTTCTTGATCAGCTGGGCAAAAATTTCAGGAATGTAGGAAACATCTGTGAGACTTACACACACTTACCACCAGCTGTCTTAAGATAGGCATACTGGAATCAATGGCTAAAAGCAAAGAAATATGATTTGAGACAGACTTTTCTCATTAACTGCTGATACTTTCAGCAAACTAATGCTTAGATATGTTTCCCCAGGAAGCCTCTACCCCTGCCCAGATCATTTGGAAACAGACTCTCTTCTTCTCCCGCCCCTTCACCACTCCCCATATCACCTTTTAAGCACCAACATTGGTGTCTCAGCACCAACATTGGTGTCTCCATTCTGGGTTCCCTGACAGATAAGGCTAAGACAGAGAATCAGTTCTTTACTGCCCTCTTTGAACCTTATGTATGAGCCACAAACCCAACAACTTAAAGTGGAAAAGGGACCAGGGCAAGTTCAGATGGTTTGTGGTTCTCTCTAGTGCCCTGGGATAAGGTCTCAGAAATTATAAGAATTCTTTCGTCTAAACCTAAGGCTCAACATTATGGGCAGTTAGCAAGCTTTTTTCCTTAATCCAGAAGGACAAGTAATTTAGGACAAGACATGGGTTAGCTCTGATAAAGTGAATGCATTCACATCTGATTTAAATCTTCTGCAAATATAATTGCCTGTATCCCAGACTGAGCTAACATTCTTTCTAGCAGCCATGTGACCATGATCAAATGACCACAGAATATATATTTCTTTACATGCAACATACTATGCTAGGTGGGGCATAGACCCTGCCAGCAAGAAGCTTACAGTATAGAAGTGGAGGCAAGACATTTCTGTGGGAAATTATATAATAAGGGACTCAAATATCATTTATAGACAATGAGAGAAGAGATAACCTAAGGCAAGACATGATTAATTGCCAAGTGAATTGTTCAGACAGTAATGACAAGAGGTCAGAGTGGAGAATGATTGCTTCGGTCTAGGGCAATCAAGGAAGGCTGTATCAGTCTACAATTAGAACTGTGGAGACAAGTCAGGGTGGTGAGCAAATGAGTTTAATATCTATTCCTCAAGGGAGAATATTGGAAATAAGGGTGTTAAGGAAGATGGGAGCCAGCATTTGGAACATCTGTGTTCTTCTCTTGTCAAGAGGAGACCTTATTCTGGGGAATTCCTTTGAAATGGCATGTCATGTCATAGGGAAAGTGGCGAGGAAAAGTAAGAAGGAGAATGACAGTAATTTCCATGGATAAAGCATGCAGTCTTACACAATGCATCTTCCCTCCATGAGTAAATGTTTGGTTGGACTGGACTCAGTATGGACCTCCAGAAGGAAGAGAGCCTGACTGTGCTGCTTTAAGGATGTTCTTCATGAAGTGAAGAAGAAGCCCTAGGACACCTGCTTCTGGAAAAGCAAAGAGTATTGAACTTCCCTTCTTTCTTTAAACATCTATAAATCTGGACAGTATATATAAGGCAAATGTTTTCAGGCAATGGAAGATAGCAAAGATTGAAACCCCTGAGAGAGGAAAACATATGAGGAGGCCCTGACATTTACCCCAGTTCTCTTTCTGAGGGCAAGACAGTGCACAGAGGTCCCACTGAGCTAAAGGGTGGATATTTGAATTTAGTGGTGCTGAAGCAGCTTGAATTTGTGAGGACGAATACTGGGGAAAAGGAGCTGCAAGGGGGGAATAGAAGCCTGTGCAGGGTTCCCCATGGAATAAGGGTTGGTTAGTTGGCCAATGGCTGGGCTGTATTCACACAGGGAACAATTCTCAAATCCTAGCAGAGAGTGGTTGAACTCCATGGGGTTTAGAGAAGAACAATACTAGAAGTCTCACAGTGCTTCAAAGAGGGCTCATTAACCATCTGGACTTTCAGTTAAGAAGCAAGAAAAGGTATGGATTGGGAGTGAGCACTGTGACTTAGAGTAAGAGCTACCTCAAATCCCTTTTCCCTCAATAAAGCCTAAAACCAAGCTTAGACAGAGTTAAGGACAATAGCATATAAATTAATGATTTCATAAAGCTCAATCTTCTTTAAAGGAAGACAACAAAATACAGATTTCATACACTGGATCATACACAATGTCCAACATTTAAAAAATTACTAGGCATATGTAAAACCAGAAAAATTTTATCCATGATCAACAAGAACCACTCAATAGAAATATTCCCTAGATGACATGGATGATAGAATGAGGAGACAAAGATTTAAAGCAGCTATATGAAGATGCTGAAGGGCTTATTTAAAATATATTCTGAAAGAGTAAATGGATAGGGGATCTCATTAGAAAATGAAAATAACAGATGTTACTCAACTTACAATGGAGTTACATACTGCTAAAATCATTGTAAGTTGAAAATATTGTAAGTCAAAAATACTGTAAGTCAAACATGTTTAATACACCTAATATACCAACCATCATAGCCTATCCTACCCTGCCTTAAATGTGATCAAAACACCTACATTATTCTATCATTAGGCAAATCATTTAACAAAAAGCACTGAATGTCTTATGTAATTTATTGAATATTGTACTAAAAGTGAAAAACAGAATGGTTGTATGTGTACTCAAAGTATGGTTTCTACTGAGTGCAGATCACTTTTGCACGATTGTAAAGTCAAAAAAATTGTAAGTCAAACCATTGTAAGTCAAGAACAATCTGTAATTAAAAAGAACCAATGGAAATTCTGGAACAGAAAACTAAAACATCTAACATTAAAAAAAATAGTTGATAGGCTTAAGAGAAGATTAGAAATGAAAGAAGAAAGAGTGGGGAAACTTTTTAAAAAGAGAGAATTAACCTGAAGAATGGGAAAAATGAGTTTAAAAAATACGACCAGAGCTCCAGCAATCTGGTATTATTTAAAGTGATCTAATGTTCATGTAAGTGGAATCCCAGAAGCAAAGGAGAGAGAGAGACAATGGGACAGATAAAACATTAGAAGAAGGCATAATAATTACATTTTTAACAAATTTGGCGAAAAATATTAACTGACAAATCCCCAAAGAATGGCAAATCCTAAGTAGGATAAATACACAGACAAACATGCCTAAGGACATCATGGCAAAACTGTTGAAAACTAAAGCGAAAGAAAAACATCTTAAAAGCAGCTAAATAAAACCAGCATATTAAATATAGGGGACCAACATGAACAATGGCTGACTTCTCATCAGAAAGAATGAAGGCCAGAAAACAATGGAATTGCAACTTTAAAGCAGAAAAAGAAATTGTCAATGCAGAATTCTATACCCAATAAAAGTCTTTCAAAAATGAGAGTGAAATTTTTTTTAAAACTTGAGAGAATATATAGCATTTGAACTGCCCATTAGAAATGCTAAAGAACATTATTCAAGCCAAAGGGAAATTGTATCAGATGCAAACATGTATCCACAGAAAGAAATACAGAGCACAGAAAATAACAAATATGTGACTAAATGTATTTTTAAATACAGCTTATTTTTTACTAGTGTTATTAAAAGAAAAATTATCAAAAAATGGTAATGAAGTGTAGTTTTTAGCACACATAGACGTAAGATATAACAATAGCACAATCAGATGGTCAAATAGAATTATAATTTTGAAAAGTTCTTACATTTGTGAAAAACGAAGTGACACACTAAGTAAATGGTGGCAACCAAAGGATATGTATTGCAGTCCTAGAGCAATTTCTAAAAAGAGTAAAACTCCCAAGTAAATATTGAAATAAAATATGAAAACCCTAGCACAGTTGTTTTACTGATTTTTTGTTATCATTATAGAACTTGTCCCCAATATCTGTTCTCAACTTCTTCCATTATAATAGGTTTTACAACTGGTTAAATAGCTATTCAGAGAGAAGGCTATATTTCTCAGCCTCCTTCACAGCTTGATGTGACCATGTGACTAAATCATTGCCGATAAGTAGGAAAAGAAGTGATCCATGTATAACATCTGTGCACTTTCCTTAAAATGCAGTAAACCATGGAAGGCATGGAAGAGCGCTGATATGAAAAAAATCCTCAGCTCCCAGATAACTTTGCAGAAGAGTGCCATTATATCAACTTGGAAATTTACTTGAAAGAGAAATAAATGTTTATCTTGTTTAAGTCACTGTTATTTTATGTTCCTGTTGTATGTAGCCAAACTTGAATTCTAATTAGGACAGGGACTAATTAAACTTATCGGCAAAAAGTCAACTATAAGATTTGGAAATAATAGATGCACAGAGCACATATATGTCAACTACTGAATATTGTACTAAATATATGTCAACATTTTGTACTAACTATATGTCAACTATAAGATTTGAAAATAATAGATGCACAGAGTGTTCAGATTCATACAACAAACACTAATAAATCACCTAACATGGGCCAGACATGGGATTAAGTGCTAAAATGCATTGGTGGACAAGATAAAGCTTGACCTTGTCTACACAAGACATGCAACCTTGAAGTATTTCCCCTCTTTCTTTTCCTTAAAACGTCCTTGCACTTTGACTCTTCGCTTCCTTACTGATCATTTATTCTTTAACTTTCTACAACCAAATTTTCCTCTGCTTTACTAAATCTATGCTTTTAAAAGTCATTGCAAATAAACCCACCAATGTTCTTCTTCCAGCAATGGCAAAGCAGTTCTTATCAGACAGACTACCAGATAGACCCTTCCACAGAGGGCAGCTACACACCTCAGAAGACACCAGCAATCACCACAAACACACAGAAACTGAAAGTTCTCAACACTTGAAATAAAGGAATAGCACTGGGTAAGTTTCTTTTCACCCACGATCAGGACCTCATCTAGAGTACAAGGTGGATAAAACACAGAAAGGAACCAATATCTAACAGGATTGAAAAGCCAGGGGAAGAATCTGGTACAATATCATCGGCTGAAAGATGTAAGTAGGGAGGATTTTAGAAAGAAGAGCGCCACAAAGAAGGAGCAAAATATTCTGCATATAAATGCTGCCTAAATCACTGGGTGACCCCTGAACTATATATGTGCAGAGCAGACTCCAAGCACCCAGTTACATCTAAAGGGACTGAACAGAGATTCAACTTTCTGCCCACCACAGTGAGAAAAAAACTGAATAATAATGATAATACGCTGTGTCAAAATTTGTGGGATGCTGCTAAAGTAGTAATATAAGGAAATAAATAGCTTTAAGTGTTTGTATTAGAGGAGAAAGAGGTCTAAAGTCATTGGTGCAAGATTCAATGTAAAAATGGTCTATAAAAAAGTAAACAGAGAAAAAAAGGAGAACTATAAGAGAAAAAAATCAATGAAATGGAAAAACAATAAAACCAAATGTTTGGGTTCTGAAAATTTAAAAAATAGATAAATGTATAGCTAGGTAATCAAGAAAAAAACAGAGCTATAACACAGATTAACAGTATCAGGATTATAAGAGGTTATATTATTGCTCTATAGGCATTACAGGAATAGCAAGAGATTATTAAGAACAACTTTTTGCTGACAAGTTTAACAACTTAGATGAAATAGACACATTTCGTGAAAAATGCAACTTACCAAAACTGATGCAAGGTGAAACAGAAAATCCAAATAGCCCAGCTTTTACGAAACAAATTGATTTGATTTTTGATCATCTTCTGACAGATAAAGTTTTAGTCCCTATTACTTTCACTGGTGAATTCTATCAAAACTTCAAGGAAGAAATAATGCCAATCCTCCATAAACTCTTTCAGAAAATATAAAAGAAGGGAATATCTTCTGATTTGTTTTGGGAGATATTTTAGCTCAATGTTTGCTGAGACTAGCAAACTAAGGTACTAAAATATAAAAAATGCATATGAGAGAGAGGAAAGAAAGAAAGAAGGAATGGAAGGAAGGAAGGAAGGAAACTATGGGGAGGGAAGGAGGGAGGAAGGAAGGAAGGAAGGAAGAAATAATATAGTAAGGCAAAGAGGACTACAGCTCAACAGCTCCCTTGAACATAGCTGCAAAAATTCACAGTAAACTTTTAAATAAATAAATAAATAAAGTAAAATATGTAAATAAATAAATAAGTAAATAAAAGTAATATATTAAAAAGACAATGTATTATGTTGGGTTATACTAAGAAGTAAAGATTGATTTAATATTTGAAAATAAATCAACAGGATACATCATGTTAATACAATTAAAGGTAAAATCAAATGTTTATTTAAATAAATTAACAAAAATTATTTGATAAAATTGAGTACCAATTAATGTTAAAACTTGCCAAATTAGGACGTTAAGATTTCTCAGTCTGATTTAAAACAAAAATAAAAACTATGACGGACTCTATACTAAATGCTATGTTATGAGCTTCTTCCCTCCTAAGATACAAACAAGTCTAGGTTGTTTACTGACATTATTTGTATTCTAAATTAGTAGGTATTTCGACCATTGTAATGAGTCAAGAAAAACAAATGCATAAAGATTTGGAAGAAAAAAGAACAACTATCTCAGTTCACAAGTGGCATGGCTCCTTTAACAGGAAATTCTAAGAAATCTACACACAACTACCATAATCAAAAAGTAAATTTAGCTATGTCATGGGAGATGACCTCAACACACACAAGCCAACTGTGGTTTTATAAACCAGCAATAAAGCATTATAAATTTAATTTAAAAATCAATTCCATTTATGATAGTTTAATTAATTATAAAATAGTTGAGAATAAATTTGATAAAAGATGTGCAAGAGCTCTGCACTGAACACCATTAAACAGAGCTAAAAAAAAAAAAAAGAAGGTCCAATAAATGGAGATATCCATAGGATGGGAGACTTGACATGGTTGAGATTAATTCTCTCAAAATTTCTCTATAGTTCCAACTTAATCACAATCTAAATTCCAGCAGGAATTTATATAAGATTTGAGGAGCTGAATCTAAAATTTTTATGAAAATGCAAAGGACCTAGAATAGCCAAAAACAATGTTGAAGACAAAGAATAAAATTAAAAGATTTAGAATACCTGATTCCAAGTTAGTGGGGTATTGACATAAGAATAGACATATAAATTTGTTGAACAAAATACAGAACTAGACCCACACATATATGGCCAATTAATATTCATCAAAAATGTCAAGGTAATTCAATGGTGAAACAATATCTACTTGATAAATGATTCTAAAATATCCAGATATTCATACTATGAAATATGAATTTTGATCTCTACTTCATACATTATACAACATTTAGTTTGAAATGGGCAATAGGCCCAAATATAAAACTTAACACTATAAAGCTTCTAGAAAAAAATCATGGAAGAATATTTTGTGATTTGGGGATTGGCAACATTTTCTTAGAAAGGACATGGAAAGCAATAACCACAAAAAAAGATAATTTCGACTGCATCAGTATTTCAAATTTCTGCTCATAAAAAGACTCAATGAATAAAACGAGTGAGCCATAGGAAAGGAAAAAAGGCGTTATAGAATGGATAACCCCTACAGTAGCGGTAGAAGTTCAACACTAAAGAAAAAAAAAGAATTTAAAAGAGACAAACTTTGAACAAACATGTCATACATGAAGGTATATGGAAAATCAATAAACACATGGAAAAGTGCTCAACATCATTAGTTATACCAATATCAATAATATCATACCAATGCAAATGAAAATCACCATATGGTAGAACTCTACAGTCACCAGAATGACTGAACTTAACAAGACTAATGATGTAAAATGTTGACAAGGATAAGGAGCAAGTAGAACTCTCATATGTTATTGTCATACCTTATTTTTAAAAAATTTTATTTCGATAGGTTTTTTGGGGAACAGGTGGTGTTTGGTTACCTGAGTAAATTCTTTAGTGGTGATTTGTGAGATTTTTGTGTACCCATCACCTGAGCACTCTATACTGAACCCAATTTGTAGTCTTTTATACCTCACCCCCTTCCCACCCTTACCCCCTGAGTCTCCAGAGTCCACTGTGTCATTCTTATGTCTTTGCATCCTCATAGCTTAGCTCCCACTTAGAGTGAGAACATACAATGTTTGATTTTCCATTTCTGAGTTACTTCACTTAGAATAATAGTCTTCAGTTCCATCCAGGTTGCTGTGAATACCATTAACTCATTTCTTTTTATGGCTGAGTAGTATTCCATCATATATATATAAACCACATTTTTTAATGTGCTTGTTGATTGATGGACATTTGGATTGGTTCCACATTTTTGCAATCGGGAATTGCGCTGCTATAAACATGAGTGTACTAATACCTTTTTCACATAATGACTTCTTTTCCTCTGGGTAGATACCCAGTAGTGGAATTGCTGTATCAAATGATAGTTCTACTTTCAGTTCTTTAAGGAATCTCCAGGCTGCTTTCCATAGTGCTTATCACCAGTGGTGTAGAAGTGTTCCCTTTTCACTGCATCTATGCCAACATCTATTATTTTTTGATTTTTTTATTATGGTAATTCTTGCCGAGGTAAGCTGGAACTTAATTAAACTAAAGAGCTTTTGCACAACAAAAGGAACAGTCAGCAGCATGAATAGACAACCCACAGAGTGGGAGAAAATCTTCACAATCTATATATCTGACAAAGGACTAATATCCAGAATCTACAATGGACTCAAACAAATTACCAAGAAAAAAACAAATGATCCCATCAAAAAATGGGCTAAGGACATGAATAGACAGTTATCAACAGAAGATATACAAATGGCCAACAAACATGAAAAAATGCTCAACATCACTAGTAATCAGGGAACGTAAATCATAACCACAATATGATGCTGTACTTTTCTGATGAAAGGGCAGCATGGTTTGGCATTTTCTCATGAAAGTTAGAAAACACAGAACATTCCACACTTGGGTTTATTTGTGTGAGAAATGCAAGCATATGTCCACAAAAGATTTGTGTAATTATTCATAGCAGTTCATTCACAAGAGTCAAAAATTGGGAATAGCCCAGGGGTCCATCACCAGCAAAAACAGCTAAACAAACTTTAGTATATTCCTACAATAGAATACTATGCAAAAATTTAAAAAGAATAAACTGCTGATACACAGTACAATATGAATGAACCTCAAAAAAAAAAAAAAAGGAAAAGTTATCTCAATGGAAGAAACCTTACGCAAAAGAGCACATATTGTATATTTTCACTGAGTGTTCTAGAACAAGCAGAACAATAGTAAAAAAAGAATCTTTTAAATTAGAGAAAGGGTTATAGTAGGAGAAGGGCAGGACTGACTGGAAATAGGCATGAAAGAATGTTCTTGGATGATGATGTTTGCATTACACAGTTTTACGCATTTGTGGAAAGTCATCAAATGATACACTTAGATTTATGTATTTCTTTGTTTTACTGTCATTTAAAGTCTTTCTTCTGGATATTTATTATTTATTTAGGATTAATAGAATACCACAATGAAATATCACCTCACACCTGTTGGGATGGTTGTTATAAAGAAAAGATAACAAGTGTTGATGGGAATGCAGAGATATTGGAAAACTGGGTAAAGTGTTGATAGAAATGTAAAATGGTGCATAGGCCATAGAAAACAGGCCAGCAGCTCTTCAAAAAATTTAAAAAGAATTACCTTATGATCCAACAATCTCACTTCCAGGTGTATACCCAAAAGAATTGAAATCAAAATGGTGAAGAGATATATACATTCCCACAGTCATAGAAGCATTATTCACAGTAGACAAGATATGAAAATAATCTAATGTCCATTGACAGATGGATGGCTAAAGAAAATGTGGTATACACATACAATGAAAAATTATTAACTCTTAAAAAAGAAGAAAATTCTGCCATATGCAACATCATGGACAAAATGAGAGGATATTACATGAAGTGAAATAAGCCAGTCACAGAAGGACAAATACTGCATGATTTCATTTACCTGTGGTATCTAAAATATTCAAACTTACAGAAACAGAAAGTAGGATTTTCCTGCTATAGAATTTTAGTGGCTTTGTAACACCTAGCAAAACTCAGCCAGCTGGGTATTAGTCTGGTTGTCCAGAGAAACTGAATCAATAGAATACACACACGTAAGTGTGTATACGTGTGTGTGTATATATGTGTGTATGTGTGTGTAAAGATATATAAAATATGTATCTGTCTATACACGTATGTATATGTGCATATATATACACATGTATATGTATAAACACGTGTGTATATATACACATATGTATATGTATATGCACATGTGTATATGTGTGTATGTGTGTAAATATATATACATATGTATGTGTATATACACGTGTATGTATGTATATACACATGTGTGTACCTATCTGTGTATGTGTGTGTAAAGATATATACACACATGTATGTGCATATACACATGCATATGTGTGTGCATACACGTGTGTCTATATGTGTGTGTATGTGTGTATATATACACATATATATGTGTATGTGTGTGTGTGTATATATACACATATATATGTATATATGTGTGTGTATGTGTGTAAAGATATATATACACATATGTATATGTATATACACGAGTATGTGTGTATATACACGTGTGTACATATCTGTGTATGTGTGTGTAAATATATATACACACATGTATGTGCATACACACGCATATGTGTGTATACACGTGTGTATACATATGTGTGTGTATATATACACATATGTATATGTGTGTGTGTGTGTGTGTGTGTGTAAACAGATTTGCAATTGACAAACTGTAGAACCAGTGGCATGAACTCCAGTCCAAGTCTGAGTCTGAAGGCAAAAGCTCTATGTCCCAGCTTGAAGACAGACAGAATTCTTTCTTACTCTGCCTTTTATTCTATTCAGGCCTTCGTTGGATTGGCTGATACCCTCCCACACTGGGGAGGGCCATCTGCTCTTCTCAGTCTACAAATTCAAATGTTAATCTCATCCAAAGACACCCTCACAGACACACTCAGAAATCATGTCTAACCAGGTATCTGGGCACCCCATGGGCCAGTGAAGTTGATGCTGAACCAAGACGAGCCATCACAAGCTCCAAAGCCTGTGTTCCAGGCTCTCCATCATCAGGCTCTATCTTTCCTGGCAGGGGCACTTCTCTTCAGTTCGCAGTGCTCTCCAGGGTACACCCGCCTCTACCTGTGCCCTGCTCTGCTCTCCGCAGAGGCTCTCCTGAGTCTCCACCCGAGGGAGATTTACCCAGCTCAAAAGACCACGTCTTCTTTATATCTCCAGCCTCACCATCGCCTCGAGACCTGGATTTGCACGTCCCTCTCCTTCTGACATCTCTCTGTAGCTAAGAGGCCTCTCAAACAGCCTTTGGGTCCTTCCAAAGTCTACTTCTCCCTGGTCTTCCGCACACTAATCAATAGAGCTGCTGCTAACTCAGGTAGACCAGAAACTTTCCCCGTACACTCCCTAACCAGTCCATCAGGGGGCGCAGTTGAGTCCACTTGCCAAATTCCTCTCTTACTTGACCCCTCTAACCTCTTCAGGGACACCAACCTGCTCCAAGCCACCTCTACCTTCTCTCTAAAACCTTAGGGTAGAAGCCCCCTAGTCTTCTTGTCTTCCTCTTACACCTTCTCTTTTCTCACACACAGCTTATTCTCAACCAGCAGCTGGAGGGAGCCTTGCAGGACATCATTAAGATCATGCTTGCACTCTGGCACTATGCCGTTTGCCTCATCCAAATGGGAGCCAAACTCCTTGCCATGGTCTAAAAGCCTTCACAGGTCTGGTCCCTGGTGGCCTGTGGATCCCTGTCCCTGACCTTCTTCCCCTCACTGTCTGTGCTCCCGTCACGCCTGACTCCTCCCCCGCCACATTCCTGCCAGCTACAACCTTCTCTCAGGAGCACCATCTTTGAACCTTCCTCCGCTAAGAACTCCCTTGTCTTAAATATCCAAGTGGCTAGCTTCCTAAGGTCCCCCACCCCCATCCCTCTCTTCCCCTTTTCTCTGCTTTATTTTTCTACACAGCATCTGCATTAATTAGGGTTCTCCCAGAAGCAGACACCAGGATGAGGTTAAACAGGCAGGATTTTCACAGGACTTTATTAGGGAAAATGTCTATGAAATAAATTGAGAGGGAACCCAAAAAGATGGGGAGAAGATCAAACCTGCATGCAGCTCTGATGCCTGCGAAGAAGAGCAGGGGCAAGGTTGAGTGAAAGTCGAGGCTGCCAGGAGGTCTCAGGTAGTTTTGGCCAAGCTGTGGGGGAGTCCTTGAGCCAAGGTCGGCTGTGAAAAGACTCCTTCTGCACCCAGTCCCTGACCTGGGTGCAGATGCAGGCATGGATTTTAAAGAACAGCAGTGGGGCCCTGGTCAGCCCTGCTCCCTACAGTGGGAGGCAGTTTCTTGGGGGGCCACAGGACCTGGCAGTCCACAAGCTAGTTATGCTTCTAGCTGCCGTCTCCCTTCTGGAAGGTGAGCAACACGAGGGAGCTGCTTTGTTCACTCCTAATCCCATCACCTAGAATAACACCTATGACATAGTACATGCTCAGTTAAATGTCTTGCATGAACAAATGAATGAATGGATAATATGGTCTTGCTGTGTCCCCACCCAAATCTCATCTCGAATTTGTAGTTCCCATAGTTCCCATGTGTCATGGGAGGAATCCAGTCAGAGGTAATTGAATCATGGGGGCAAGTCTCTCCCATGCGTTCTCGTGACAGTGAATAAGTCTCATGAGATCCAATGGCTTAATAAAGGGGCGTTCCCCTGCACACGTTCTCTTGCCTGCTACCATGCAAGACATGACTTTGCTCCTCCTTTGCCTTCCACCATGATTATGAAGCCTCCCCAGCCATGTGGAACTTTGAGTCAATTAAACCTCTTTCCTTCATAAATGACCCAGTCTCAGGTCTGTCTTTATTAGAGCAATGTGAGAACAGACTAATACAATGGATAAGTGGATGAATGAATGCATTCGTAAGCCCAGAGTGGCTTCCTTTCTTATTTTATTTGGATACATAGAACTTTTTATACTCCTCTCCTTTCCCACACAGAGTTTATGCATTTTTTTTATTTCCTTACTTGGATGTGGGTATTGAGGGCTGGGCCCTGGCCACATACATTTGGCTCCACCATGATACCAAATATCCCTCTGAGAGTGAGTCAGCATCTGCTTGATAAATCTCTGCTGGTCCTCATTTGATCTTCAGGAAACCTATGTAAGTAGGGGCAGGACTAGGCTGCCCCTCTTGCATGTGAAAAGCAGAATTCATAGTTATCGATCACCTTCTAAATGCCATCATTTCATACCTTATGTAATGTAACCCCTGATCTCCCTCTATCCCTCACCCCCTTCAATGGTCAAATCAGCTGAGACTGGGGAAGGGACACAGCAGTGCTGAAAGCTGGAGCCTCCAGCCCTTCCCCTGCCCTGGGCATCCTGCACGGAGCACCGCGGCCTGGCACCCACCGGGGCAGCATCTCTACGGAGCTGGAGGTTGGGAAGCTCATTCACCTGTGAGCCACGCTCCTCGTGACTCGCCTTCGTCACTCAAGTACTGTGAACATCGGAATTGCAAAGGCACGTGAGTGAACAGGTTAATATGGGGACAGTGGCTTGGAATTCAGCAATTCTGCAATGAAAGCTGCTCTGAAAGCCCGGCTATGATTATTCATGATTATTAATAATAAAGTCAAGGGAAGTGGAGTCGCGGTACCCAAGACTCTGCAGACTGATGGATTGCCACATCCCTTTGCTATTTGCTAATGTCATTACTCTTGAAGCGTAATCTTCCTGTAACCATTTTTCAATAATCAGGGAAGCTAAATTAAATTAAATGCAACTCCTTGCTATTAGGTCCCAATCTTGCTTACCCTGCGCTTACCGAAGGATATCGACTTGGAGAGTGAGCTCCTTACCGCCTTCCAATGCTCAGACTCCCATTCTTCATGTTGCCTCCACCCCCGCATTTCTCCTCCCAATGCACAAATTTTGACCAAATTGGACAAAGCGCGTGGATTCTGAAATTCACTCGCTGTTAGCACCGCAGATCCTGTGCCTCTCGCTGGAATACTTCCCTTAAGTTAATGCTGACAAAGTCTGAAATGACAGAACCCTCATAAATTACAGCCCACATTCTATCGAAAATATCAGGATAACAAGAAGTTTTTCCAGATGTGAACCAATGCCTGCTTCTTTTGAGCACTTTGTCGCTTTGTGCAAGTCTGGTTACAGCAAAAGATTGAGGCAGCCCTTTCAGTTTCATTGTCACGGCCTGAGAGCTGCAAATTTTTTCTTTTAGTGAAGGATAACCCACATTGGGGTTTGTTTGGGATTAGCTTACTTCTGTACAAACCTTCAGTAGGATGAAAAAAAAATGGTCAATACCTCATACACATCTGCGGTTGCCATAAGGGGATGCTTTAAAGATAGTACCATACAAAGAGTGTAAAAATAAATTAAGGAGGCTTACGAGCTATGCATCAGAGACAGTAGCACCATCTGCTTTAAGTAACATTTATTTTCCTGAAAAAAAATATGTTCTAAAACTGAATAATGTCCATGTAGTCTAAATATTTGCTTTCCATGAGCATTCTGGGAATGATATGCAAACGTCCCGAGAATTCAGAAGGCAGTACAAAATATCAAAGTGAAAAGAAAAGTCATTCTACTATGCAGTGTGTTCAATTGCCATGTAAATGTGAGAACATTATTATTTATTGCTTTTTCAGCTCTGACAGTTGGAAATATTGCAGAATCGAAAGACATCTGTTGAGTGTAGCAAGAGTGTCTGCAAAACTGCGATCAGGATTGAACCGTGCTATTTCTGGACCCCTAGGTGCAGGTGCGAAGTCACAGCGAGAAACAAATTGCAATGAGCTCTTTGCAGCCACTTACTTGGCGCAAGTTAAACACTCCACGAGGGTGTTCCAGGAAGTGTGACGTTAATTCTGGCTAACCCGTGGAGTCCACTTCCAACAATTGGATTCAGAAGGTCAGATTCTGGTGGACTAAGCCATTCCATTTTCTAAATCACCCATCAGGCGTCTTTGAAGATGGGAGTCAATATCACAGGCGTAGGAACGGACCGACCTGGGCACCAACCCCTGGCTCTGTACCTTACTGACTGTGGAGCTTTGGACAAGTTGTATAACTTCCCTAGGTCTCAGTTTCTTCATCTGTGGAATGGAGATCATAACCCTCTCCATGTTGCAGGGTTGTTAAGAGAAGAGAATTATCTGATATGCATCAAGTGCTGACAGACTTGGCTACCAGGACCTCAGTTCTCACACTGCTTTGCCAACCAACACGAAAGCTCTAATGGGGCCCTAGGGGAGCTTAAATAAAAAATATATCTGAGACATCTTGGCTAACACTCTGAAAATTTTATTGACACACAACAGGGGACATTTGGTGGAGAGACATGATTCATTAACTTGTGGCTGCAACCTTTGAATTCTGTCCTGCAGGGTCTCTGACTCAATTGCCTTGTTTTATCCTTCGATATTTCAAATCTGCCAGGAGCACTTGCCCCAAGCCCCAAACGCCAGATTTTAAATATCCTACAGACGCCTTCTCACCTTTCCCAAGCTCACTCAGAGGACCTGGCAGCGACACTAAGCAAATCTTAATGAGCATCAAAAAAACACCATTATGCAATGCCTGCCCACTCCAAACCATTCTCGCCAACCGTTCCCCAAGAATGGAGAAAGCGTTCTGTCTCCTAACAATTCACTGCAAGATTCTATTTTAATAAGAAAGATTCATCTGGGATAATTATCCATCATGCCTCAACAGTTAGGTAACATTTATTTAGGAAATGCTTGCTCTGTGCCCAGCATGGTGTTATTATTACTATTTAGGTTATCGGTATTATTATTAAACTCACTTTATTAATGATTCCCCTAAGTGTACCAGTTAATGCACTGGCCACGTAATTGCAAGAGGTGTTTATGGGCTCTTACAGGTCTTGTTTCCTAGGAATAACTTATTTATTCTCATGGTTTCTTTCTTTCTCTCTTTCTCTCTTTCTCCCTTCCCTCCTTCCTTCCTTCCTTCCTTCCTTCCTTCCTTCCTTCCTTCCTTCCTTCCTTCCTTCCTTCCTTCCTTCCTTCCTTCCTCCCTCCCTTCCTTCCTTCCTTCTTTGGTTGCTTCCTCTCTTCCTTCCTTCCTTCCCTCCTTCCCTCTCTCCCTCCCTCCCTCCTTCCTTCCTCTCTCCCTCCCTCCTTCCTCCCTCCCTCCCTCCCTCCCTCCTTTTTTCCTTCCTTCCTTCCTTCCTCCCTCCCTCCCTCCCTCCCTCCCTCCCTCCCTCCCTCCCTCCCTCCCTCCCTCCCTTCCTTCCTTCCTTCCTTCCTTCCTTCCTTCCTTCCTTCCTTCCTTCCTTCCTTCTTTCTCTCTCTCTGTCTTTTTGAGACAGAGTCTTACTCTGTTCCCCAGGCTGAAATGCAGTGACACCATCTCTGCTGGCTCACTACAGCCTTGACTTCCCTCCCACCTCAATCTTCTGAGTAGCTGGGACAGCAGGCATGTGCCACCATGACCAGTTAATTTTTTGTATTTTTTTGTAGAGACAGGGTTTTGCCATGTTGCCCAGGCTGCTCTTGAACTCCTGAGCTCGAGTGATCCGCCTGCTTCGGCCTCCCAAAGTACTGGGATTACAGGCATGAGCCACTGCCCCCAGCTTCACGGTTCTTTAATTGAAAATGATAAAAGTATCACATCACTATGAGATACTCAGTAGCGGATTCAAGTTCTCGAGAAAGCAGCTGTCTGGCTCTGCACTGAGAAAGCACAGTCTAAGCTGGCTTTCTGCTTTCCTCCAAATTAAAGGGCATCTATTAGTCCAAGGGTCCTCAAGGTGAGTGCATGAGTCCAGCATTAGCAAGCACCATTCCCAGGGTGCCATGGCGATGCCAGCGAGATAGGGCCAGAGAGTCTGGGAATGGGGGATGCTATAAACCACACTGAGATAAGTCCCTCCCTTTACCCCTCTGGGAGCTGGAACAGGCAATGTAGTGACAACCAAAGGGGAGCCCTGTCCCAGGCACTGCATTTCCAACTGCTGGATAGAGGTGTGGCAGGGCAGGGAAGCCCCGTTGGCCACGGTGGAGCTGGAGGGAGTACTCTAGGTGTTTGTGGAGCTATAGGGAGATGCCAAGGCTGACAATGGTGTCAAAGAGTGTGGAGAAAGACCTGTTGTTGCAGAAAGACAGGAGCCAGAGAGAGCCTGAAGGGACATGGGGCTCAGAGGACAGAAAGATGAGAAGGACCCACAGCTGTGGCAGGGGAAGGGTCCAGGGACTTTTTATGGAAATGCACCAACTGATGGGATCAAAAAACATGCTGGGTAATAGGAAGTATCTCAGGAGAGAACCCAACAGAAGAGCTAGACTGGAAACAGATAGACATAGACAGCCCAGGAGAAGAGGAGTCAGGGACATGCAGGCACCAGGGCCTGGGTGGGTTCAGATGGGGAGAATGACTGGTAGGACACAGGAAGGGAGGGAGGGATGGAGGCACAGCACAGCCCTGACAAGCAGACAAAGGAAAATTCTGGTGACAGGGCTGACCCTGCAAAGCTGGACCTTCTAGACAAAGGCAGCCCAAATAAGAACGGAATGCCGACCGGAGAATAAGGAGTGAAAAAAACCTGATTGGACAGCCATGGCAGCCGGGCGCTGTGAGCTTCCATGCGGTGTCATTCAGTGAGGCAGGAGGTTCCCCTATTTTAACACTTGATAGCTCTCTGAAGAGCCATTCACTGACATAGGGCAGGCCAGGCACCCAGCACGGACCTATCCATGTATCATTTTGGCCCAATCAACAGGGATTTCAACCAATTTCTACCGTACAAAATGTGGCTCCTTAAGCATCAGGAACAGCGGATGGAGTAGACAAGGGATGATCTTTTTAGTACAGTCTGCCCCTTGCTGTCAGGACAAACAGGCGAACCCATACCCCCATACGGACTGCTCTAAACGTTCCCACTTGACTGTAAATGGGAGTACCCTGAGGATACGTGGATCTGTGCTTCCAGAAGCAACGCTGCTGGGCTACATCATCTGAGATCATCTGGAAGATGTGCATGACCGTGGCATGTAGTTAACACTTTCTTGGTAAGTGGTTCTATTTGCTGCTGTCCTGAAAAGTTTTCAGACTCCATTTTCTTGAGTACTTGCCATGGACCATACTCTGCATAGGGAGAAATTTAAAAATTAAAAAGTCAAAAAGGAAGCAGGATTTTATCTGGGCTCTGAATGTTGGTTATGAAAATAATTATGTTATGTTTTTCAATCTCCTAGACAGGCTGAGCATGGATTGGATGCGTAGGAAAGTTCACACAGCTGCAGGATTGGGAGTGGGCAAGGGTGGGTGGTGCCACCACAGTGACTCTCAGGGCGGGGGTTGCAGGGTAGGGGGAGTCCCACCAACATCCAGGAGGAGCCTGTCTTCAGCCACGCACTGTTAACGCTGCTTTCTCCTGCATCAATCATCAGGAAATACAATCCCCCTCCTCTGTTGTAGACCAGAGAGACAGGAAGCTGGAAAAAGAGGGCTCCTCTCCAGCCTCACTCCCAGACCCAAACTCCAAGATCCTCAGGGAAACTGGGGATGGCGTTGGCAGTTCAGAGATGTTATCCTGGAGGAAACAAATTGGACTACAGAAGCTGTGAGCTTGAGTCCTTACTTTGAGCAGCTGCAAATGGGGAAGTTCAGAATGCTCCACTGTTGCAGCTAAACACCTCAAAGCAAAACATGGTGCCCAGACATGAGGGAGGTGAACTGTGTTGGACACAGCAGAGGCAGGAGGAAGGCATAGCAGTTTGCCCAGCACAAAGATCCTTTCTTCAGCAACACCTGGCCAGTTTCACCAGTTTCTGTCATTGGATGACAATGGCATGGGGCTGTCTATTTCTGCTTTATTGTTATGTAGCCTCTCATTGGTGCATTATCTGATAAACATCTGTGAGTAAGGCCAACGATGGGATCGTGGACTTTGGAATCGCGAAGACCTTAGGTTTAATGTCCCATCTCTGTTTCTGACCAGCTGTGTGATGCCGAGTGACTGTAACTTCTCTCATCCTAATATTAACCTTCCTAAAGGTCGTTGGAGGATTAAATGAGATTCAATCCTGATCCTGTCCCAGGTACAATACTAGTTGGTCAATAAGGGGTGGATGCTTTTTCTTCTTCTCTTTCTCCTGCTGCTTCTTCTTCTTACTATTATTATTGTATCTGAAATCAAGAACCTTTTTGTGAGCATTAAAGTCAGGTATCTGGAAGAGTTAAACCTTTGCTCACAATTTCAAGTGTGGTCCATTTGTCCAGGGAGGAGAGGCCAAATCCACAGCCCCCTTGGTTCTGTGATGAGACTCATTTTCGTTGCCAGTCTCTGGCTGTAACACCTTCACATGTGTTATCTTGTGTGAACCTCATAATAACCCCATGAACAGGGCCAGCTTCATGGGCACTCAGCTTGTGCAGTCACATGTGGTCCCACACTCCAAAGACCATGCACTTTGATTTTACACTCTGCTGTCAGCATCTGGAAACTCTAAATAATCTTTTAAGAATTTTTTTTTTTGAGGCAGAGTCTTGCTCTGTTGCCAGGCTGGAGTGCAGTGGCGCGATCTCGGCTCACTGCAACCTCTGCCCCCCTTGGATTCCAAAGCATCCACCACTTATTGACCAACTAGTATTGTACCTGGTACAGGATCAGTATCGAATCTCATTTAATCTTCCAACGACGTTTAAGAAGGTTAATATTAGGATCAGAGAAGTTACAGTCGCTCAGCATCACCCAACTGGTCGGAAGTGGAGCTGGGGGCATTAAACCCAAGGTCTTTGCGATTCCAAAGCCTTTGTGAACCCAGAGTCTTTGCGATTCTCATCTTTGGACTTACTCACAGATGTTTATCAGATAATGCACCAGTGAGAACCTCTGCCCCCACCCCGCCTCACCCCCAGGTTCAAGCAATTCTCCTGCCTCAGCCGGACTACAGGCATGCACCACTGTGCCTAGCTAATTTTTGTATTTTTAGTAGAGATGGGGTTTCACCATGTTGGCCAGGATTGTCTCAATCTCTTGACCCATGATCCACTTGCCTCGACCTCCCTAAGTGCTGGGATTATAACCATAACTCACTGCACCTGGCCTTAAAAATATTTTTTAAGGGACCCTACATTTTCATTTGCACTGGGCCCTACAAATTATACAGTATCTGCAAAGTATTATATTCTCTGCATTCAACAGCTGGGGAGGGGCAGGCAAAAACCACGTGAGGAAAGCAAAGGGGGGCAGGATGATGAAAGTCGTATACCTTGGACTCAGACTTGCGTAAGTTCCTTGAACTTTTAAAAAATTGTGGTAAAATTTTTTAATTTACATAACATGAAATTCACCATTTTAATTCTTTTACAATATGCGATTCAGTGGCATTTAACCCATTCAGTATGTTGTGCAACCATCACCACTATCAAGTTCCAGAACATTATCACCATCCCAAAAGAAGAGCCTATACCCACAGGCAGTCCGTTCCAACCACTCCCACCAACCAGGCCCTGGACACCACTCATCTGCTTTCCGCCTGTGATGGCAAATTTTATGCATCAATTTGACTGAGCTTAGGGATGCCCAGGTAGCTGGTAGAACATTATTTCTGCGTGTGTCCGGCAGTGTGTTTCCAGATGAGATCAGCATCTAGTCAGCGGATGAGTAAAAATCTGCCCTCACCAATGTAAGTGGTCAGCATCCAATCCACTGAGGACCCAGATAGAAAGAAAGGTCAATGCTCCCTCTCTCTCTCTCTCCTTGAACTGGGACATCCATCTTCTCTGCCCTTGCACATTAGAACTCCTGGTTCTTGGGCCTTTGAACTCCATGACTTAAACCAGCTCCTCCCCACTCTCCCCCTCCCTTGGTTCCCAGGCCTTTGGCTTCAGATTAATCTATACCTCCAGCTTTTCTGGATCTCCAGCTTTCAGACAGCAGGTGGTGAGACTTCCAAGTGTCCATGATATTCACAATCACGTGAACCAATTCCCATAATCAATCTCTCTTTCTCTCTCCAAACACACACACACACACACACACACACACACACACACACACACACACACACACACTTCCTATTGGTTCTGTGGTTCTGTTTCTCAAGAGGAACATGACTGATACCCTATCTGTATGGGTTTGCCAATTCTGCATATTTCACTTAAATGGAATTATACGCTATGGGGGTGTCCTTGAACTTCAGGGTTCACATGTAACTCCCTTGTAAAACATGATAGCGATGCTTAACTCCCAGTGTGGACATGAAAGCTCCATGATAAGCTCCTTAGGCACAGCGTAAACAATGGATAAAGGGTGTTTATCATACTAGCATTGCTGCATTACCATTATTATTATTATTCTTGCTGTTGTTATTGCTGCTGCTGTTGCTATTGTAATGAAGACAAGAGAACGACAGTGGTGATTGTGATGAGAGCTAGCAAATCCAAGATCACACAATTAGTAACTGCTGAGCCCGAATTCTGGCCTTCAATTCTAATTCTTAATCCTATTGATTCTAATTCTAAATCTTTGTAATCTCCTCGTCATCTGGCTAGGACTTTTAAAGGAGCAAAAATGAGGAGCTGGTGAAGGCAGTGCCCACAGAGAAAAATTACAAGCCAAGGTGTGGAGGAAGAAAAGACAGGACAGGAGGTAGGACAGGAGGTGGTGGATGGAGACGAGACCCGAGCCGCACTGGGCATGTCAGTTAAAGCCACATCCTGCGACCTTCAGTGCCTTTCTGTAGGGGCTGGACCACTCTCTGCTTGGGCCTTGCAGCGCCCCAGAGGCCTTTGAATAGATCTTCACAGGAACCAGGCTCTCCTCTCTGAAAATTTTAGCTGGAAAGAAGGGTTCTGCAGGATAAGAAGAGGCAAGCTGAGCCAGTGCAGGGGTCCCCGGGAAGCACAGGGCCCAGGGCACATTCTTTCTCTATCACAGGATCAGTGATTTGTATCATCTTAAAATAACTACAATGCTTTGGCTGGAACCCCACCAGGAGCCTCCAAGCGTTTGCAAACAATGTCTCATTAGGTTTTATCCTTTATCTACCTGTCTGTGGATTAAATGGAACAGGCATGGTTTGATACCTGCCACCCTCCTACATCTTCCTCTCCTCTAGGGCTGAGGGGAGGTAAGGACCTGGCAGACCACGGAGGATGGTGTCGTCCCACTGCACAGTGGGCCTGGGTCAGCGGCACAGAAACAAGCTCAGCTGGGTTTAAAATGGACAGAGGCCTGGACAAGGGACAATAATACCCTGGCCAGGTGGGCCTTGAAATAGCAATAGGCATTCATGACAGTTTTCTAGATGACTCTGGGCAAGAGATCTAGATGTCATTGCACTTAAAGATTCTCCTTTTATGCAACCAGCTTTTCTCCTATGGAAGTTCATTCTGACACAGGTTGGAACCTTTACAGTCCATGACATTGAAAACAGTTATCTTCTTCTCTGGACGAGTCAGATAGCCATAGAGCCACCTCCTTGAGGACCAGAAAAAGACTCCAATTTCAGAGTGGTGCCACACAAGAGGAGAGAGATGGACTGCAGGGAGAGCTGGAAAGCCTTTGTGTCGGGGCTCTGGTTGCAGGTTGAAAATTCTGATTTTCTCTTTGGAACAGGATGACCAGAGAGAAAGAAAACATGCGCCCCAGCTGGCGTGACTTCTTACATGACACCCAAGAGGCTGTCTCCATAAATTGCAAATCCTGTTCCCAGCTCTGCCACATCCCGGCTTCATGATCTCTTGGCAAATTGCTTGTCTTCTCTGAATCTCAATTTCCTCATCTGTAAAATGACTACAAACTCACACAGTACATGGGTTTCTTGTGAATATTAAAATGGAAAAATTCGTGCAGAGCAGTCGACCAAGGCTGTACAGGGTTCGTGACACGGCAGCTGATTTGAGCCCGTGCTCGTTTAGTTGTTCTTAAATCTCTAATTGTAATGACAGAAATATTTCAGTTATTATTATTTTCTTAAAATAGCCATTTCCTTTTTGTTGTTTTATTTCAGTTTAGTTTAAGTCAACTTTTAGGATTTTTTGTGTTTTTGCGTTTATTTTATTTTTTATTTTATGATGGAGTCTCGCTGTGTTGCCCAGTGCAATGGCACAACCTTGGCTCATGGGTTCAAGCAATTCTCATGCCTCAGCCTCCCAAGTAGCTGGGATTACAGGCGTGTTGCCAGTTGCCACCCCACCCGGCTAATTTTTGTATTTTTTAGTAAAGATGGAGTTTCACCATGTTGGCCAGGCTGGTCTCCAACTCCTGACCTCGTGATCTGCGCCATTCGGCCTCCCGAAGTGATGGGATTACAGGCGTGAGCCACAGTGCCCAGCCTGTTTTTGCTTTATTTTAATCTAAATTTTCACTCCATCGCAATCATTGAAATGGTATGTTCTTTCATTTCTATTATCTTGGTGCTTTTAGCTCTCTTTTTTTCTCCCTCTTGAAATGTACTGTATAAATGTCATTTCTTTTATTTCATTTGTTTCCTTCCAGAAGTTTGAAATACCTATACCCTAATTCGAGTAAACTAATAATTGCCTTTACAGTTTTTGCCAAATATATGTGCTTTTTCTCCTTATTCAGATGATATAACTCTTCACCATGAAGACAAGACTTTCTACATTCCCTAGGCTAGTGATCCAGACTTTCAGCTTTTTCAAATTTAGTTTTAAATTGTTTGGATTTTTTTTTCATATTATGTCTCCTTCTAATCCTCTCATAACGAGTGTATTCAATAGCGACAACAGTATTTTGAAGGTTTTGCCTGGAACTGCATTTTACTCCTTTCTTTGCCTGATATTTTCCCTTGTGTCACAGGCAGTTTTTTCCTGGGCTTCAACTTTTGCTTTGTGGCATATAAGCTCAAGGATTTTTCATTTAGAAACATTTAACAGAAAGTATAATTTTCTTTAAAACTGCCTGTTTGGGAGATTATGTTGTTCCCTTTCTTGACGGTTTGGCTTAGTACACAATTGTAAGTTCAAATCCTTTTCCCTCACAACTTTGGAGATAATGCCCTTATTATCTTTTAGAATTTTATGTTGAAAATTATAAAACTGACGTCAGCTTAATTGTTGCTGTTTTGAGACTAGCCTGCCTTTTCTCAATACAGTTTTAGGATTGACTTTTTTTTTAAACTTTGATTTCAGAAACTTTAGCTGTATTTAGTGCTAACATTTAAAATGTATGTTTAAAACAATGTTCAAAAAGCCTGTTAAATGTTCATTTAAAATGTATGTTTAAGATGTACATTAAACATTAAAATGTACATTTATATTTTTTTCTTAGTGTTCAATTTTAGACTCAAGTCTTCCTTAACTTAAGATCTTCTTTTTTTCCTATTTTTTTTAAATCATTTTTTTCGGCTGGGTGCCATGGTTCACACCTGTAATTCCAGCACTTTGGGAGGCTGAACTGATTGGATCACTTGAGCACAGGAGTTGGAGAACAGCCTGGGCAACATGACAAAACCCCATCTCTATTAAAAAATACAAAAATTAGCCAGGCGTGGTGGCAGGAGCCTGTAGTCCCAACTACTTGGAAGCTGAGGCAGGAGAATTGCTTGAACTGGAGGTAGAGGTTGCAGTGAGCCAAGGATCTTGCCACTGCACTCCAGCCTGGGGGACAGGGCAAGACTCCATTTCAAAGAAAAAAAAAATTTTCTGCTCATTTTTTTTGTCACTTTCTGGATCACCCATTATTAGACAGTTATTTTATTTTTGGGGTCTCTCATCCTTGTCTCTTAATTTTTCTCTCTTTCTCTCTGTATTCTTCTTTTTGTGTGACAGGAGATTGCCTCATTTTATCTTCCAAATCAGTACTTCGGTTTTGAACCACCTTCATTTTGCTCTCCAGTCATCGAAAGAATACATATTTTACAAATCTTCCTTAGAAGTGTTTGCTATTTTCTACTCTTATTTCCTAATATCTTCTCATTTGGGAAAGCAATATGTCCATGTTCATAGTAGGAAAAGTCAACACTGAAAAGCTGAAGGTCCTCCCTAAATTGATCCATTGATGCAATGTATTTCTGATCCAACTTCTAGCAGGGATTCTATGGAACTTGACAAGTTGATTTAAAAATGTTTGTGGACTTGCAGAAGACCAAGAAAAACAGTAAAGATGAAGAATAGAATGAAACATTGTCAGTACCAGATCTCCATGCTTACCATAAAACAACAGTAAGACAATGTGATGTTGCCATAGAAGTTGATAAATTGGCCAAATAGAAAGTAAGCAGAGCCCAGAATCAGATACACACTAAAAGAAAGAGGTGACCGTATACCTAGTGATGGGTAAGGAGGGACTTTTCGATAAATAGTACTGGCACAGTTGGTTATCCATATTTTTAAAAAGTGAAATAGGCTATCCACCTTCCATTAAATACAACATTAATTTCAAATAAGTTTAAAACTACAAGTAAAAAAGCAAAACTCAAAAATGTTTAAAAGAAAATATAGACAGGTATCTTTCTGAGCTTGAAATAGAGAAGGAGATCATAAACTGAACCAAAAAATTAAACATTAAAAAATAATTTTGGCTGCATTGCAATCAAAACTTCTATTTTGCAAAACACACTATACAGACAACTAAAAAAGGGAAGAAGGTATTTTCGATACATAAAACTAAAAATGAAAACAGGATTTACTATTTAGAATATATACAGAGGTCCTTTAAATCAATAAGCAAAAAAGAAAAGAACCAATAGTAAAATGTGCAACGGACATGAACTGTCACTACCCAGAAGTAGAAATACATATTCCACAGACAAGTGAGATAACTGACCTCATTAGAAATCAAGCAAATGCAAATTAAGATACAATGATAGACCATCATATCCCCATGGGATCGGCAGCAACTAACAAACTGATGAGACAGTGGTGGTACAGGTGTGTACAGCTACTTGAGAAACAAGTTTTCATTATCTTGTAAAGTTGAACATGCACTAAGATGTGAGAACGAACTTAGTGATAAGCTCCTGGGTAAATGCCTTAAAGAAATTCTTGCACAGATGCTCCCAGGACAAGCACAACCCAGACCAGGAGCAACCCGGTTCATCAACAGGAGATTGATTTAGGAGGCTGAGGCAGGAGGATAGCTTGAGCCCAGGAGTTCAAGACCAGCCTGGGCAACATAGGGAGACCCTGTCTCTACAAAACACATTTAAAAATTAGTCAGGCATAGAAGCACACGGCTGTGGTCCCAGATACTCAGGAGGCTGAGGTAGGAGGATCGCTTGAGTTCAGGAGTTCAAGGCTGCAGCGAGCTGTGATCACACCTGGGGAACAGAGCAAAACTCTGTCTCAAATAAAAAAAAAAAAAAAAACCCAGAAGAATGGATCAGAAAAATTGCACATTCACACAAATTGAATATTGTGCACCACTACACATGAACGAACTACACAACAACACGGGTCATTCTGAGAAGCATAATATCATGAGACAACAAGTCCCTATCATGCACCATTAAAAAGAAATGAATTACAAGAGACATACAGCAACACGGATGAATCTCAGAAACACATCGTTGCGTGAAGAAGACAAGTCCCAGAAGACTGCATTCAATAAGTTACCATTTTTGTAGTAATCAAAGCCAGGCACAATTAAGCAATGCACTGTTCAGGTATATACATATGGAATGATCTGGCTTTCCTTCCAGCCAGACACACACACACACACAAATTGTCAATGAAACAGGCAAGCAAATCTCATTTCTAACTAACTTCAGACAGTGCGCTTTCTGAGTGTCTTTTTCTTAAGAGCCACAGTGAGTGAATTTTTCTATATTATCATGTTACCTAATAATGATAAATAATTTGGAAAACACAAGAGCTAAAAAGAAAAAAATAAAGCTGCCCATAATCTGACATCTTTTAAAAGCCCCCCTGCAAAGGGACTGTTTTCTGTTGTGGCTACTGATAGATACCTATTCTAATCCCAACCATTTCTTTCAACCATAGGAAGCAGAGAGAAGAGAGAGAAGCCTGCCCGGGAATTGTATTGCAGGGTGGTGTTCGCCACTTAGAGCTGCGGAGCCCAGTGGCACTGCAGAGACGGTGGGCTCTTGTGTATGCTCTCACACTCCCAAGCTGGTCTTAGAATCTTTCACTTGTGCCCAAGGGACAGATGTTGTCCAACTGGTGCCCATGCCAGAACCAGCACTTGCACAGCTCTGCTTACATGAGGGTGTAACATCATCTTAAGTATAGTCTTTAGATAACTGGAATTTCTGAGGACAGAATTTCCACTTAAAATAAATCTTAACAAGCTCTCTAGAGAAATTAGCTAGGGTCAGAGACCCAAACTTGCCAAATAAACATATTGTCAGAGACTAAAATGGACAAGTTTCTCTCCCCCCACTCCTTTTTAAACATTAAGAAACTGAATAATCCTATTTTTCTTCTAGCTTCAGACAGAGCAAGTGTTCATAAATATTCATTTTTTCCAACTGAAAGCATTAGGCCTTGTTACTTCAAGTGGAACTAACTGAAAATTAATGATGGTTTTCAGAAAAAAGCAAGATTATATACACAGAAGCAATTAAACACAAACCTATTAATTATTTAACAACTTGTTAATGAGTAGAATTTTAGCATTCGAGTTGTAACTACTCTAGCTTGCCCCTGCCAAGTCACTTACATATCATCCTTTCAAAATTTGGCTTTGAGAAGTGAAAGATGGGGGGATTTTCACACAGATTTGCACCTTGCAAAAGAGAATCTGAGATGCCAATTACAGAGAAATGGCAAAGAACAGAGTTGGAAATAGAGCAAAGAAATCATCTTAAATTTTGATCCCAAACCCAAGATGTAGTGAAGTTTAATTTCACATTTAGAATATTTGTTGTGGGAAAACAAATACTAGTGCTTTTTCTGTTTTGTGCATATTCGTACATTTATATTAAGGATTTTAACATGAATTTGACCAGTTTTTAATTAACTATGTGTATTATATTAAGTAAATTCAATGTACAGAATAGAAAATTTACAAAGCCACTGAAACAGAATCTTCACGTATATTACAGAACCTTAAGCTTTAACCCACAATTATATGCCTATTGAATATTTCGTATTTGTTAAATGGCACCACCTGTAGGCAAAGGCATGACACTGCATCCCAGCACTATTAGACATTACAAAAACCTAGACCAAAAGGATTGACCTTCTAGGATTGTAGAAGGAAATACATCAAGTTGCTAAAACACATTTATGTTTGACTGGTTTTCTTTTGTCTCCATTCTGTCTGTGTTATCTATAGACATTGCAGAACTCTCTCCTGTATCTCATTGTGGCTCAGAACACTATACCCCAAAGTATGGCACCTTGGCATGCTGAGTACTTTGAACTGAAGAATATTGAAAATACCTCAGGAGCAAGGTCTTTCTGGCTTTCTCCCATCTTTCTGACTCCCCTTTCTCTCTTTCCACCAAACAAGTCATAGAAATCGGAGTTTCTTCTTCCAAAGGTGAGTCATAGAAACTAAAACCACTTTCTTCCCAAGCAAGCCATAAAACCTAGAAAGGTCACTCTCTCCCTTCTCCCTTGAAGACTTTCATTCCAGAGAGATCTACCCAGAGGACAGAGTAGTACACAGAGAGGCCAAGAAGAATGTGAACAGGCAAGTCTTGCTGGGGTTCCTCCTTCAGTCTGTTACCACAAGATTCTACGTTTTTGTCCAAACACATTTGTACATGGCTATCTGACATGGTTTGGCTTTCTGTCCCCACTCAAATCTCATCTTCAATTGTAATCCCGTAATCCCCACATGCCTTGGGAGAGTGGGAGGTAATTGAATCATGGGGGTGGTTTCCACCATGCTGTTCTGGTGATGAGTGAATTCTTATGAGATCTGATGGTTTTATAGGTGTCTGGCATTTCCCCTGCTGGCACTCACTCTCTCTCCTGCCACCCTGGAAAGAGGTACTTTCTGCCGTGATTGTAAGTTTCCTGAGGCCTCTTCAGCCTTGCAGAACTGTGAGTCAATTAAACCTCTTTTCTTTATAAATTAACCAGTCTTGGGTATTTCTTCATAGCAGCATGAGAATGGACTGATACACTATCCATTCTTTATTGAACCTAAGTATAAAAACAGAGTTTTCTCTGAGTCTTTAGGTTCTCATTTCTGAAGGCTCCCATGTCATACAACACTTGACTAAATACATTTGTTATGTTTTTCTTTTGTTAACCTGTCTTTTGTTATAGAAGTGCCAGTCATGACCCTTATGATGGAAGAGGAGTGGTATCACATCTCTCCACTTCTATAGCCTCTTCTCTTCTGGAGATGCACTGTCTCCTAGGTGAACTCACCCAGTCCCATGGTTCTAAATACCTTCCATATGTTGGTGACTCTGAATTACAGATCACAGCATGGACCTGTCCACATGCATGTCTATCAGACACCTCAACCTTGAACCAACATCTCAGTAAATAGAAACACAAGTCTTCTAATTCCTTGACTGAAAACTTTGGAGTCATCCTTGACACTTCTCCTTTCACACCCCACATCTAATCTATTAGGATATATTGTAGGCTCTACGGGCATAATACACAAAATCCCACCACTTTTCCCA
This sequence comes from Macaca nemestrina, assembly GCF_043159975.1. Taxonomy (NCBI): domain Eukaryota; kingdom Metazoa; phylum Chordata; class Mammalia; order Primates; family Cercopithecidae; genus Macaca; species Macaca nemestrina. The sequence goes on along the minus strand of NC_092125.1, from coordinate 228,914,339 downwards.
CCGTTACTGTGGTCACCTCCTAGAAGCCATTATTATCTTGTCCCAGCATTAACTGCCTAACTGGTCTTCCTGTTTCTACTTTTGTTTCCCTCCACCTTCAGACTATTCATAGGTGACCAATTTAAAACATGAGTGGCATCACGAGAGTCCACTGCTCAGAGCCATTCAGTGGTGTCCTGTTTCTCAGAGTAAAAGCCAAAATCCTTTCACTGCCTCAAGGCTCCACATCATCTGCCCCCACTACGACTCTGACTTCATTTCTGGCTACCTTTCCCATTTTTCACTTGGCTCCAGTCACATGGCCCCCCTGTTATGGCTGGAATATGCCCAGGGCCCTGCACTGAAGCCCTGGTGCTGCTCTTCCCTCTGCCCAAGTCTCTGCTTCAACATGGACCTAACACAGCCAGGCTTCCCCTTGCTGTTCCTCTCCCCCCAGCACTCCCATCCCCTCCTACAACTTTACATAGTAATTTCTCTTTTAACCTGTGTGTTTCCTATGTGCCTCTTATGTATGTGTATATATGTGTGTGCATTCATTCATTCATGTGTGGAATCACTCATTAGTTGTCTTTTTCAGGCTCTAAAGGTAGGGATAGGGACTGTCTGTTTTGTTTTCTGCTGTATTCTTTGTACTAGAACAATGCCTCACATAGGGTACGCACTCAAAAAATGTTTGTCAGAGAAAAAAACAAAGATGAGTTGCATTACTAAAATTATTAATAAATAAATTATTATTTATTAATGAATGGATTATCAATAAATGAACAAAGATTGCATTGTGACATGGATGGAAGATGGTCTAATGCCAGGAGAGAGCTCACAGAACCAAAAGGGGATTTTGAAATTATATTTAAGTGTGAAAAAATACTGAATGACGAACTCAGATATGAAAATTGCTGCACACCGCCACTTCCTCGACCTCCCACTGTGACGGATGTTACCATGTGATCTGGTGGTCTTCCAGCTGGGCCCTATTCAGGCCTCATCACCAATCTCAACACAGAGTTCTAGAATCTTGCTGCTCAAAGTGTGGTCCACAGACACTGACCAGCATCATGGCATCACATAGGAGCTTGTGGGAAATGCAGAAACTCGCCTCTATCGACTGACTCCGAGCCGCGTTTTGACAAGATCCCTCAGTGATTTGCTTGCCAATAAAGTTTGAGAAGCAGCAGGGTACACAGTGACTGCTGGCTCATCACAGCCCCACAAAAGCTCAAATCCGCTTGACATCTTTGAGCTGAGTGTTGCAACTTTTCTCCTGATTTAAATGACATCCATCCCATTTCTTCACATTTGTCATAAACCATGTCCCAATTCCTGCATCATCCATGTAATCCTGATGTGCATCCACAATGCCAGGAAGATAAGGGGCTGCCAACCATTTCCGTTGCTTTATCAGAGTCCCAGACATCTGCAACTCAGCTCCTGACATGCTGTTTGCAGCACAGTGGTGAAATTAGCGGGTCCCTCTCCACCCCAACTCACCTTCCAGAGAAACAGAAAAGTGAGCAGAGAGAAATGCTGAAGCCCAACTGGGAGAGGGACCAGCAGTCCTGTGAATGGGCTTCCGAGAACTTCCTGTTCCCTGCTCATCTTCTTTCCACTTTCTCAGGTGACCAATGACAAATCCAGAGGCAATTCTCAAAGTGAAACTGTGGGCAGAGGCACTGAGACATTGATGATGAGCCTTGGGGAGCAAGAGAGAAGGGCTGGTGGGGCTGATTGAGCCCAGACTGCAACATGAAATGGTATCGACTCTGAAGCACCCTCTGCCTCCAATGGGAAAGGAAAACCACCTCTTCTACTTGAAGGAGCCCAAGCTGAGGACAAGGAGTTTACCACATCTGGAGGACACACCTATCAGCCAAAGCAGCTGAGGGTTCTAAAGGAAAGGTGGGGGGATATGAGAGGCATGCACGCTGTTTCATAAAAGACAACTTGTACCAGACAAAACAAAATCAATGAATTAGGCAGAACACAAGCTTAAAATAAAAAATTTTAAAAATGTCCTCAGATTGGTAACTGTGGATTTAAAAAACATGGAGCAAGTTCAAGTATACATGAAAAGGAATCAGAGAAAAAGTGAGTCTAAAATGATAATATTTTAAATAGTGAACCCAGGAGATGGTTGAGATGTCAGAATACCAGGGAGACAAGGAGGAGCTGGAAGGTGGAATGAGAAGCTCACTCAGAAGGCACAAGAAAGGGTTAAAGAGAGAAGAATGAGCTGCAAAGCTGGAGAAGGCAAAATAAGCTCTAGACATCCACATAATAGGAGTCCCACAGAGACAGAGAAAGGTAAACAGAAAGAAGAATTGTTGAAAAACAAGAAAAGACCAAGAATTTCACAGACTTAGAAAAAAAAGATGTTCTCAGCTGGAAAGGGCTCACAGAGGGCCCAGCTAGAAAGATTAAAAATATAGAAAAAAAAATAAAACTAAACTTTACCTAGGCACATTAGAATTAGATTTAAGATCATCAAAGGAAAGAGAAGATTCTAAAAACTTTCAAAGGGAAAAAGCAGATGACATGCAAAGACAAAAGAATAAGATTAAAAATATAACTTATGTGCCTTAGTGTTGCTGTTGAGAAACATTATGTTCAAAAGTGGAAGGAAAGAATATCAACCCCAGAACTGGACATTCAAACAAGCTGTCATTTAAATGCAGGTAGAATACAAGCAAGGCTTCAGAACCTTTGCTATAGAGTTAGTACTCACCAATCAAAGCCAGGGACCCTCAGATCTTATTGGATAAAGAACATACATTTAAAAGTAAAATAGAGAAAGAAAACTTTGTGTTTCTGGCAATAGAGCTCTCTAGAAATTCTTAAAAGCTCTTTCACTAAAAAAGACCTGGCAATGTTGAATAAATTACAACAAACGTGACTAAATGAAAAGCTGAGCTCACAAGAATTAAAGGAAACTTGGGAGTCAGAAAAAGAAACAGCAGGTAAAATTAGAGTGGTAGGTGAGGGTGGAGTAATAGCTGCCCTTGGGACATTCACCAACACCAGGGATACAGGCTTGTTGGTTTTAACAAATGCATGGAGCATTAAGCAAGACCTTGGCCTCTTAGAGACGAAAGTTTGAAACTGAGCCCTCTACATAAGGTTAGTCTCTCTCAGTTCTACCTTCTCACAGATAGGGGTCGGCTATGGGAAAAAAATCTACCTGTGGCAAGTTGGGGGCCAGAAGGAAAGCAGCATTCCCAGCCTTGCCTGAGAATATGTGATCCCTGACTGGCCCTCATGGCCCTGGGCTTAGGGTTTGAATTTGTACTTGTTGCAGAGATGAGCAAATATCATAGACGAGATATATCATAGCAGAGTGACTAACAGCATGTTTGTGGCTGCCCTGTTACAAACAATGTGAGTGACTTTGGTCAAGGTGCCTAACTTCCTTTTTCTGCATTCTTCATCTTTAAAAAGTGAATGCAACTTTTACTGTGTCTGACATGTAGAAAGTGCTATGTAATTTTTTTGTTGAGGCGAACACTGGATGAGGTCCTGGGTTTTAGTGCTTCTAGGTACAAGGCAAAATTAAACACGAATTCTCTCTAGAAGAAGGCATCTCAACACAGATTCCTCAAGATTCCCACAAGTTAGGATCAATCAAACCCAAGCTCACAATTGAAAACTGCAAAACACATGAAGGAACTGGCTACTGTGCATTAGAATTAGCAAAAACAACATTCAGAGTAACGAGCCACACAAAGGCCTCAAGCATTTAAATTACCATGTATGAAATATAAATTACATGTGTTCAAAATAAAATAAATGATTTGAAGACATGGACAAATAAATGAGATTATAAAAATCTTTAGAAAAATTTGAAAAAGGATAAAATAGATGGAAGTTAAAATTAAATTACCTGAAATTAAAAATGCAATGGGCTGATTTTTTAAAAGTCATAGCTAAAGAGAATTAGTAAACTAGAAAACAGATCTGAGGTGATTATACAGAATTATCCAGTACAGAGCGAAAGAGACAGAAAACATGAATGAAACAGTCAAAGATCAGAAACACAGAGGACAGAACAAAAAAGTCTAATAAATATTGCATAGGCACTCCAGAAGGAGTTAAAAGATAAAATAAACAAAATTAAATAAAATAAAGAAAATGTGGAGAAAATGACTATGCGAAGTGATGATGGCTGAAATTTTTACAGAGCAAATTTAAAAATTTAGTTCCCAGACTCAGAGAACACCATGAATCTGGAGCAGCAGGAAATGAAATGAAATCCACAACTAAAGGCTTTTGTATTGAAACCAAAGAACATGAAAATCCAAAAATTGACTAGGGAGAAGGAAACTGATTATCAGAAACACAAAATAGAAACAAAACAAAACAAAAAACACTAATCACATCAATTATAGGTTTTATAACAGAAAAAATGGAAGCCAGAAAAGAGTGGGATAATATCTTTAGATTGTTCTCACCCTAATATTGTCATTCGCAAACACCGGGTGCTTTCATGTATATATGAAATACAGACATTTTCTGACAAATGATGAGGGCTATGACTGCATATTTTTATACTCATGGAATGACCCAGGAGCAAGAGAAAATGTGGCAATTGTTGGATGGTGTCCTTGAGCGTGTGGGAGGGGGAAGGAGTTGGCACAGGTGCAGGGATTAGCTTTGGGGAGACAAGAACAGATGAATCCTAACAGGAGAGAAGACAGAGGCTCTGACATAGTACACATGAGGGTGGGTACAGAATGGATTTTGTTTTAAGGGTTTCTGGTTTCTCCATGAAACTGGAAGGAGCTCATTATCAGGGAGGGAGCATTTTGGAGGAGGGCTTCGAGGTTTAAAGCCAGAGGAGGTGTGACAAGTTCTTTTGGGAAAGTCAGGGAGTGGACAGAAGGGATTTATAGTGGAAGGTCCTGGCCCCACTAAAGACCCTTTCAGGATGTTGGCTGCCCACATACAGAAAGACCAGCAATACGGATCTGTGTTTTCCTCCCACTGTGCTCAGTTCCCCGGGCACAGATGTGGAGCAGCGGGAGAGTAGGGATTAGTCCGACGCGGACTCTGCAGGGCGAGTGAACACAAGAGCACTGTGTGTTTTCAGACACGCACATATCCGCAGACAGACATAAAATGCATTAGAGCCGGTGCCTGCAGGGGTGCATGTGGGACTGAAGGAGAGTGATAAGAGGAAAATACTAAACTAAGGTAAAATAAAACAAGAGAGGTAACTTGCAAGGGACAATAACGGCAGTGTGCTGGGAGCTGAAGCATATAATTGCCCAGCTGTGTGCACCTGAGGTCCAAAACCAGGAGAAAGGAGAAAAAATAGCACCCATTTATTTGTCTTCTGAATAAATTGGAAAAGATAAAACCCCAACTATTTTTGTTCACCAGCCCTTCTTTGTCCATAGAAATATCAGTGAGAATAGCTGGAAAACCAACACGGGTGATCACGGAGGAAAGACCGCACTTGGACATCCAAGGGTTGACCTCTGGTCTTGCCCAGGCATGGGCTGTCATGTGGGGATCCACTTTGGGTTCAGCCTGGCCGCGTCTATTTGTGGTTACTGATCGGCTGCACAGCCGTTGATTTTATTTTATTTTTTTCAGTGCCTGTGTTAGCAGCTGATTGAGGAATAATCAGCTGGATCAACTGCAGAGCTATGCAAACTAGCTGTTAAAATACCATAAATAACTCAATTGGCCACTTCGCATGAGGGCTATTTTTGTTCTATACAAAAGGGCTTATGTAACTCTCATACAACTCAATATTGAAGTTGTTAGCGGATGGAGAAAAGAGGGGGGACTTAATACTTTTCTCTCCACAAGAAATCCCTGTATGTAATCAGCTCTCTATTATCTGGATGCAGTGCAGAGGAATTTTGATCTCACATCACACTCCTCCCTCCTTCAATGTTCTTTTCCTCACTTTTTTTTTTTGGCCAGCAGTCTCCCCACCCAGGTGCTTCACTCACCTACTGCTGTGTAACGAACCAGCCCAAAGCACAGAGATTTAAAACAATAGCCCTTCATTGTTTTTCACGGTCCTGTTGATTGATTGGGCTCAGCTGGGTGCTCCTGTGTCCCCACTGGTATCAGCATGGGTGACTCAAGTGTCCACCTTCAACTAAGAGTGTGGCCAGGGCTGGCCATTCCACATGACCTCACTAGTGTGTCTGCCAGCTGAGGCACCTCCACGTGGCCACTCCAACAGAATAATGACAACTCTTTACGTGCCGGCTAGCATCTCAGGAGGCTAAATCAGAAGCTGGAAATCTTCCAAAGGCTCACCCCTGAAAATCACATGCTGCCCCTTCCAGCACATTCCAGTGGCAAGATCCAAGGGAAGGGAGATAGATTCCAGGTCTCCACAGAAGCAGTGTTCATGGGGATCCTTGGTGGCCGCCATGTTCAGCAATTGCCCACACATGTGGGAACATCTGAGGAACTAGGTCAGAGCCTAGAGTGCAGGTAGGAAGCTGAGCTTGTTGGGAAAGACTGTAGAACACATAGCCAAGCCCAGCAGCAGCAGATGCCCTCCCAACTCCATCAGCTCTGCCTGGGGCTCCCCCTCCTCCGTTTCCTCTGCTGCTGGGCTGCTCTTTTCTTTTCACCTTATCTGTGGACCAGTGTAGATGCTGCCTTACCTTAGAATCTTGGAGTCCCTTGACCTTAGCTCCTGTACAGATCATGCTAGGTGGCCTGCTTCCTGGTTGAGTTATGAGCTTTTCTGGTTTATCCAATGAAACTGCAGTATCCGCTACCCCACAGAGCCTGGAAAAGACTGAGAGTCCCAGGTAGTATTGCTGGAAGCCATGCTGTTATCTTCCGAATGCTATGCATCCAGGATGTGAGAGGTGCCAGTTAGTCAAAGTGATTGACATCTGTCAGTGGCAATTTTCCAAAAATGACACCCCAGGTCAGAGGAGTACAGAGGCCACAAGACCAAGCACGTACAAGCCAGAAGGTGTGTGTGGTCAGGAGACCTGGTGACAGGGATGTAGACAGGTGCCAAGAATGGGACAGGGGAGGCTGGGAAGAAAAGCTGACGTCCACCACCAAGCAAGGCCGACCAGGGATAGGCCTTGAGAAAACCAGTTATCATCATCACCACCTCCAGCTCGCAGCTCTTCTGTTAAATGGGACTGGAAATAGCATCATCCTAATGGGGTTACTGTGAGGATGAAATTAGTGAACAGAAGCAGAGTCCTAAGAGCCATGTCCAGCATGAAGCAAGTGCTAAGGATCAGCTGCTAGGACAGAAAGAGCCTCTAGTCCCTTTCCCTGGGCCATGGGCCTTGATTCATTTATATTGCATCCCGTGGTCAGAGCTTGGCAACATAATCATGGTGGTCAGAGCTTGGCAACCTAATTGTGCTTACTGAGGTCTCTGGAAAGAATCTGTCCTATGGAGGAGGAGGGGCAGGAGGACAGTGATCCCTGCATGCTATGGCGTTTTGTCACCAACACAGACCCAACCCTCTACCTGCTGGACCACCCTCTGATGTGCTTTCTGCTGTTCCTGTGGGAGTTTTTGACTCCTGTTGCTACTAGTTAGGGCTCTTACTTGGGCAGTAGTGTGCTCAGCTCCATAATGCTGAAGTTGGGGCTTGCTTTCTCTCTTCCTCCTGCCCTGCCTTCTCCCACTCCCACCCACTGCAGGCCCAGCAACTCCAGCTGCCTGCAGCTAAGGGCAGGGCTCCCTGGGCCAGCACCCTCCCTGGATGGACATTGCTCTTGGCTGAGGTTTTCCAGCCCACCCTGTAGTCTCGGGCCCTCTCCCTGTCTGCCTGCATGTGTACATTTCTATCTCTACCTGGGATGTAATTTTCGGGATTATGCTTCTGTATGGCAATTCATCATTCTGGGTTTAAGGACTATTTATTTAGAGATTGCCTTTGTCACTCATTGTGCCTTATTTGCCTTGCAATCTGAAGCTATTGCCCAGGTTTCAAAGAGCTGCCACACGCTTTCCTTTCAAAGGCAGCCTCATCCGGTCTCAGCTGCCATGTTCATTGGTTTTACAAGGCTTGGGAAATGCCTGAACTAAGTGGTCCTAGACAGTCTGCTTGTCACTCACATTGGCTTCCTCAGCAGACACTTGCAAACCTCAGGACGCCCTCCCTCTTTTTGCCCAGTTCCTAGGTTTCAGGGAAGAGTGAGAGGCAGAAAGGCAGCCAAGGAAACCTTGGACTCCATTGGTTCTTCCCTTCCCAGGAAACTACTATGGCTCTTTCCGAACAGAGAAAGAGCAAGCCTTCGGTGAGTGCTGAGCAGGGAGGAGAGGGGGTCTGGGGGTTCAGGAAGATAAGAGCTGGGCTTGGGCACTGGGGACTTTTCTAAGAGCTGGATGTGAGTGTGTCAATGTGCTTCCATTCGTAACCGACCACAGGCTCTGCATGTCACTTCTCAATCCATGAGGAACTTTAGCTGCCAGTTTTGTACACTCTGAAAACCCACTACTTCATAGACATATTCCCTCTAAAAACGAAATCCACTTTGGGGGTCTTGGGCAAACTGCTGTCATCATCTCGTCCAACAGAATTTTTTCTCTGATCACAATATTGATCTAGCACCTATTACATACTAGGATCTGGGGTAAGGGCCCTGCCTTCAAGGAGTTTTTATTTAAGCCCAAATCCATTGCAGATGGGGGTTTCCTCTGGGACTGACACCTTGGCTTGTCTTCCCACTGCCATGGAGACCCTAGAATCTGCTCCCCCAGCGTTACTGGGCACAGAACCCTGCAGGGAGCTTGCTAACATACAGATTTCACATCTGTAGGCCTGGGTGGGCTGAGGCTCCACGGAGGCCCCAGGAGATTTGATGCTGCTCTCTGAGGACGTCTCTGAGGATGGCACTGAGACCATCTTCTCCACAGATGCCATCCCTTCCTGGTGCCTTTCTGCCAGTGCCCCTGGCCTGGTCACCAGCCTTCAAAAGGTGACCTTCTCTGTCATGAGCTCCATTCCCAGTCCCTGCCTGCTGTTGCTCTCTGGTCATGTTGTCTAGATGCCTGGCCCTGAAATCCAGAGTCTTTCTCCTCTACTTCCCCACCAGTTGCACTTCCCAGGTGCTCTCCAAATTCCCCTCAAAGGGCACCACCTCCAGGAAGGCCTCAGGAACTATCTCTCCCTGTGCAACTCAGGTGGACATGCAGCATAAAAGATGGGCATGGAAAGTCTTTGTGTTTGCAAGATTAACTGTGGCCAGTTTATCACCAAAGAGCTGTTTCCTTCCAGGGAACAGCCAGGCCTTGGGGTGGTGGCCCAGGGGTCATGCCCAGGGAAAGTCCATGTGCCTTTGTCCTACAAAGCTCTGAAAGTCTACAGTTGAACTGTCCTAGAGGTGTGTGGGTGGGGAGTGGTGGGGCTCCCCTGGGTGGAAAGGTAGCCTGTGACACCTGTGCTCTCAAAGTCTGAGTGGGTGGAGGGTGATGAATTACATGCACCATCCCAGAGTCATGGTGTCTTGAATGGTGGTAGAGAATTGGGAGCTTGGGCAACACAACTTGAAAGTCTGAGTGAGGTTAGGATGGGAGATGGGGGAGCCAAACCTGCTGGTCTAGGGTCTGCTCTTGGATAAACGCTCAGAAGTGTCTGGGATTATTTCCTTCAAATCCTGGAGGAAAGGATGAAGTGAAGTTGTTTCTGATTTTGAAAATCATGAACTCTGATGTTTCCTATGCCTCAAGCACCCTAGAGTGAATTCTTGCCTAGAGTCATCTGCATGGACAGACCTTCTCATCTTGATCGCCTGCAGCAGCTGTGGCTGCCCCTCCTCCAGGTGGACTCAAGCCCCTGATGCACAGTTGTGGCTCTGCCTCGGGGTATATACCTGAGACACACAGTGCTCTGGGAATGTGCTGGCCCTTGCACACCCACCTAGGGTAAGTTGGCAAGCAAAGGTTCTCACCCTAGTGGACGGCCCCGTCATTCAGATTTCTCATGGCATAACCCTAGCCCCCCACCCCACTCCCAGAGGAATCACATAGGGTGGGCAAGGGAAGCAGGTTCCCCGTCCCCCATTTCCTGTTGCTGACTCATGAAGAATGTGCTGAAGAGGGTTCCAGGCCAGAAGCCAGGATTTCCTTGAAGTAGCCACCCTTTCACCGCCCCAGACCCTCCCACCGTGCCAGAGCCTCCCACCGCGCCAGGCCCTCTCACCACCCCAGACCCTCTCACCACCCCAGACCCTCTCACCGCGCCAGACCCTCTCACCGCCCCAGACCCTCTCACCGCCCCAGACCCTCTCACCACGCCAGACCCATTCACCGCCCCAGACCCTCTCACCACGCCAGACCCTCTCACCGCCCCAGACCCTCGACGAAATGTCTGTGTTCCAGGGCGACATCTTTGATACCCACGTGGAGTCCCCATCTCTGATCTCGGCCTCTGGAGGACTGTCCTGCACCTCTTCCCACCATGGTTTCCTCCTGGTACCATCCGCCTCTCAGCACTGATGGGGGTTTTGGTGGGGGTGTGTGTGCACGCGTGGGGGTCAAGGTGAAGAACTTGGCACACGTAAGCGCCTCCATCTTCAGCTCCATACACAAACTTCAGGGTTGATGGATAGGGTTTCAGTCCATCTGAATCAATGATCTTTGAATAACACAGAATTTGACTCATACTCTATTGCAGTTATTTAATGGTGATGAAAACTTATATGCAACACAAAATCCCGAGAAGCAGACAAGGTGGTGGTGCTGGGGGGAGATTGCAGATGTCTGATAATCCTTCAGATCTGGGATGAGGGGGGGGCCTGGCCAACCTCATCTGACTTCCGAGAAAGCCCAAGGAGAGGAATTACTCTGCATCTCCAGCTGTGCTGGTTGTGAAGTTGGGCCTTAGGACATTGCTACTTCCACAGCTCAAAAGTGGAGTAGTAAAGGGTTTAATCTAGAGCAGAAGGCATGTTACAGGGCAAGCCGATTTCCCAACTTTGCAGACATGCGAAGGAAGGGCAGAGAAGGCAGAAGTGATGGAAGGTCCCGTGGGAACCTCTGGGTGAAGGCTGGAAGCCAGGGCACCTCTGATCTCCCCATGTCCTGCCCCTTCCACTGCACAGAGAATCAGCCACTGGAGGAATTGGCACCTGCCAGTCATCCTTGACAACCTTCCCCCAGGAAGCCGCCTCCCACACCTCCCTCTGTTCACTGTGATCAGGGTCAGGCTGATAGGTACGGCCTCCCTGGGCAGAGAGGGCGAAGGCAGGGGGAAGGCCTTTCCCTTGAAATTAGCTTTTTCCTTTTGATGCCCTGAATTTCTGAATTGATGGTCGTTTCCCTGTAGACCCATAAAAGCAACTGATTAGAAGAAGCCGCGAAGCCAGGGGATCCCCCAAGAACAAGAAAGAGGGTGATCACCGGAGAGTTGAGAGTATGTAGACCAAGTCTACCCATACTCTGATTTCAGAAATGCTAACAAGATGAAAGGGATAGAAATAAAATGAGTGAGGAGGGAGTGGGATGCGGAGGGGGCTGGGCCAGCAGGGTGCCCACAGCTCTGCACCCGGGAGATTCCCCGCCCACCCTGAGAGCAAGAAATCGTGGTGAGGAGACACAGGGATGTGAGGCCCTGGGAGGCAGATGGACCTGGGAGTGGATTCAGGGGCCCCTCCATGCTGGAGAGAAAAATCAGTCACGTCAACCATATGATGAGATAAGTAGCTGATGGCCACCTAAACAAGAAAACACATTGGTCAAGTGAGGTAGGACAACCTGGGAGCAAGAAGACACTGAAGATGGGGAAGCAAGAAAGTCGTCAAAGGTAAGAAAGAGAATACCTTAAAACTCATCTTTTTTCAAGGTTTTGTCAGTGCTGTTTCTATTCCAGAAACAATGCCCTCGGGTTCAAATTTGCCTGAGCCTGGAATCTGAGTTCTCTGAGAAGCCACTGAGTACTCTCAGATTACATAGGCCAAGACTGCTTCTCTGTCCCCTCTGGGCCTGTAGAATGTGATTCCACTCCTTGCTCTGTCCTTTCCCATCTCCCTCCCTCCCTCCCTCCTTCCCTCCCTTCATTCCTTCCTTCCTTCTTTCCTTCCTTCCTTCTTCTTTCCTTTTTTCTTCCCTCCCTCCCTCCTTCCTTCCTTCCTTTCTTCCTTCTCCTTCCTTCCTTCTTTTCTTTTTTCTTCCCTCCCTCCCTCCTTCCTTCCTTTCTTCTTTCTCCTTCCTTCTTTCCCTCATTCCCTTCCTTCATCCTTTCCTTCCTTCTTTCCTTCCTTCCCTCCTTCCCTTCCTTCCTTCCCTCCTTCCCTTCCTTCCTTCCCTCCTTATTCCCTTGCTTCCTTCCTTCCGTCCCTCCTTCCTTCCTTTATTTCTTCCACCCTCCCTCCCTCCTCTCTTCCTCCCTTCCTCCATCCCTCCTTCCTTTCTTCTTTCTCTCTTCACCTCTATCCCTTTCTCTCTCTTTCCCTCTCTCCCTCCTCTTCTTTCCCTCCTTTCTTTTTGGTGCTTAGAATATTTTTTGTTATTGATCAAGATGAAATTCACTTAATATAAAATTAACCATTGCAAGGGGACAATTTCATACCGTTTAGTACCTTCACGAGATTGTGCAAACACCACCTCTATCTAATTCCAAAACACTTTCATCAACCTGAAATAAAAAGACGTCGCCATTAATCAGTCACTCCCTATTCCTCATCTCCTAGCCCAAGGCAATCACCAGTCTGCTTTCTGTCTTTGTGGAGTTTCCAGTTCCTGCTATTTCTTGCAAATGGAATGTCTTGCTTATTTAATTACCGTCAATTTTCCAAGGTTCATCCACATTGTAAAATGTGTGGGCACTTCATTTTTTATTGCTGAGTAATATTTCATTGCATGGACAGACCACATTTTGTTTATCCCGTCCTCTGTTTTTGAATATGTGATTATTTCCACCTTTGGATATTATGAGTTGTGCTACAGTAGATATTCATGTAAAGTTCTTGCTTGAGTGCCTGTTTTCAATACCTTTGCATGTATACCTAGGAGTGGATTTGCTAGGTCATACAGCAATTCTGTATTTAACTTTCTGAGGAACTGCCAACCTGCTGTTTTCCTCATCCACTGAACTACTTTACATTCTCACCAGCAATGTATAAGATTTCCAACTTCTACACAAACTTGCTGCCAATATTTGTTATTGTCTGCTTGTTTTTAAATTATAGACATCCTATATGTATGTAAAATAATTTATCATTGTACCTTTGATTTGAATTTCTCTGATGAACAATGACATTGCATGTCTTTCCATGTGTTCATTGCCCGTTTGTATATCTTCTTTAGAGCAATATTTATTGAAATCATTTGCTCACCTTTTAATTAGGCTGTTTGTCTTTTTGTTGTTGTTGTTGTTGTTGTTGAGTTGCAGGAGTTCTTTAACTATTCTGGATACTAGGCCTTTATCAGATTTGCAGGCTGGATGTGGTGGCTCATACCTGTAATCCCAGCACTTTGGGAACCCAAGGTGGCAGGATTCCTCGAGGCCAGGATTTCAAGACTAGCTTAGGCAACACAGCAAGACCCTGTCTTTATAAAAAATAAATAATTAGCCAGGTGCGATGGCACATGTCTGCGGTCCTATCTGCTTAGGAGGCTGAGGCAGAAGGATCACTTGAACCCAAGAGTTTGAGGCTGCAGTGAGCTATGATGGCACCATTGCACCCCAGCCTGGGTGACAGAATGAGACACTGTCTATTAAAAAATTTAAACTTAAAAAGATTTATGATTTTCAAATATTCTCTCCCATTCTTTCAATCATCTTTTCACTTTCTTGATAATGTTCTTTAATGTACAAAAACTTTTAATTTTAGCAAAGTCCAATTTATCTATTTGTTGTTGTTGGTGCTCGTGCTTTTGGTGTTATATCTAAGAATCCAACGTCAGAGCCGAGGTCATAAAGATTTACCCCTGTTTTCATCTGAGAATCCAAGGTGTGGTTCTTGTATTTAAGTCACTGATCTCTCATGATTTAATTTTTGTATATACTGTGAAGTAGAGGTTCAACTTTATTTTTTGCATGTGGATATTGTTATTCCAGTACCACATGTTGAAGAAACTATTCCTTTTCCCCACTGAATAGTCTTAGTGCCTTTGTCAAAATTATATTGGCCATAGATATATGGGTTTATTTCCGGACTCTTGATTTTATTGTATTAGTCCATTTGTCAGTCTTTCTGTCAATACCATACTGTATTGATTACTGTATGTTTATAGTAAGTTTTGAAATTAGAAAATGTGAATCCTAAAACTTTGTCCTTTTTTATTCAATATGTTTTTGGTACTTGGGCTCTTGAAATTCCATATGCATTTGTGGATCAGCTTTCCACTTCTTCAAAAAAAGGTTGTTGGAATTATGATAGAAATTGTATTGACTCTGTAGATTGTTTTAACAACATTAAATCTTCCAATTCATGAACATGGGATGCCTTTCCATTTAATTAGGTCTTTAACTTCTTGCATCAAAGTTCTTTACTTTTAAGTATTCAAGTATTTACTTTTGAGTATTTAAGTATTCAAGTCTTTCACCTCTTTGGCTAAATTTTTTCCTAGGTATTTTATTCTTTTAGATGCTATTGTAAATGCAATTGCTTTCTCAATTTTCTTTCCATATTGTTCATTGCTGGTGTATAAAAACAACTATTGTCTGTGTGTTGTTTTGTACCCTCCAACTTTGCTGAATTCACTTATTAATTCTAGTAGGTTCTGTGTGTGGTGTGTCTCTGTGTGTGTGTGTGTGCGCGTGTGTGTGTGTGTGTTATTTGGGATTTTTCATATATAGGATTATGTCATTTGCTAATGGAGATAGTTTTGTTACTTTGCAATTTGTCTGAGGACATTATAACCTTGGTCAGTTGTCCTATTTCTTAAGTTACCTTCTGACTGGCTCATACCATGCAGCAGATCTCTCCCCCAGGAGCTTCCCCTGACCCCACAGCCTGGGTTAGCTGTCCCTGCTGTATGCCTCACTCCCTGCATGTCCCTGTTGCTCACCCTCCACCCTGTGCCGTTATTGCCTGTCTACTTGTCCACATGTCCTGTGTGACAGGTGTAGTGTTCATTGAGGTTACCAACTGAGGTTACCACAGAGCCAGCATGTGCCTGGCACACAGTAGAGCTATCTGCAGTTGGGTGACAGGGAGAGCTTTGTGGTCTGGCTTCATGACTGAACTCTAAGCATCATCTATAGCCACGCTCTAGTGACGTCTCATCTTCCCAATCCTCTCCCTTCCTGTATTACTCAAATTCACAGAGGGTTCACTTCTACACATTGGGACCCAGGACTAAGGAACTTAAAGAGCAGTTGGCATGGTTCCTGCTTTCTGGACCTGGACAGGAAGAACATCTGAGGTTGTGCTTTTGCAGAATGCTGGTGACTCTAGGGTAGGCCAAAAGATTGTTCTGATAAAATGGCAGCAGCCTCTTCCCAATTTGCGGGGGATAAACCATGTTAATGGCAGAATTGTCTCAGTTTTAGCCTTTTATCCAAGAAAAGTTTCTTATACCTTTGGGTATCAACTACCACCTGCAGGCAAATAGGCAGGAACACTCAGGAAAACAAGTAGAAATGAATGCGAAGGGAATGGCTGAACGTGGCTGTCACTCACGGCAGCAGTTGGAAGTTTTCCTCAGCATATGCTTGTGGTTGTGAGCTTATTTATTTATTTTTTGGCACAACTATTCTCACTTCCTCGGATGGAATTTAATATTGTCATGCTTCCTCACATTCTGCAAGGAGCACTCTGATGCCCAGGTACACCTGCTGAAGCATTGTGGACCAGGAAACTCTGGCCCAGAGGTTTTCAAATGACAGTGCCCAGACATGGGGATCATTGTGGTTGCTTGTGCTCCCTGGGGAGGATGAGAGGGGATTGGGTGATGGCCAAGCTAGTGAGGCTCTGGGTCCCACCATTGCTCCAACTAAAATCACTCTGTTCTCACATACCCTATGTGCTGGGTTTGTAACAGTCAGGGCCTCACCAGGAAACAGAAACTACACAAGGATGAATACTGGAGGGATTTAATGCAGGACATTTTTAAATACAGGCTATGGAAAAGTTTAGACGCAGAACTACAAAGCTCCGCTTTTGTACTGAAGTCTCAGAGGGAAAAGGCTGTGTCCCAGAGTGTAGGGGCCACTTGGGAGAAGCCAGAAGCACATTGGGCCTATCCTGCAAGAGTGGGACACAGAGGAGATGCAGCTGCTGCCTGACACGCTACATTAGGCAAAGAGAGCTTATCTCTTCCCCATCTGCAGGCAGGTCTCCTATGGTGCCTCAACTGGCCACATCCAGCTAGATGTCAGCAACACGGGGGCCTGGATGATACATTCTGTAAGAGTCAAATCTGTGAGCAAACAGGTCAGGACACCCCATGGTTCCAAGAAGAATATCTGAGTAAAGGGTTTTGCTACCATCACTAGTCATTAAATAAAATGAAAACTATGACTGCACTCCAATTCTCTAGGTAATAGATGGGAAGCTGGTTCAAGGAAGGCAGCAACTTGCCAATAGCCATTAGCTGATGAGTTGCCAAGACTGGACAAAGTTCTATTTTTAAACATTTTTGTGGAGATATATAGATACACACACACACATAGCTATGGGGTACATGAGATGCTTTGATACAAACATGCAATGTGAAATAATTACATGATGGAGAATGGGGTATCCATCCCCTCAAGCATGTATCCTTTGTGTTACAAGTAATCCAATTATACTCTTTTAGTTATTTTTAAATGTACAGTTATTATGGATTATAATCATACCATTCTGTGATCAAATAGTACCTCTTATTCATTTTTTCTAGCTATTTTTTTGTACCCTTTGATATGGTCTGGCTGTGTCCCCACCCAAATCTCATCTTGAATTGCAGCTCCCATAATTCCCCTGTGTTGTAGGAAGGACCCAGTGGGTGGTAACTGAATCATGGTGGTGGTTTCCCCCATACTGTTCTCATGGTAGTGAATAAGTCTCACGAGATCTGATGGTTTTATAAGTGGATTTCCCCTTTTGCTTGCTTCTCATTCTCTCTTGCCTGCTACTATGTAAGACATGCTTTTTGCCTTCCACCGTGATTGCGAGGCCTCCCCAGAAACGTGAAACTGTGAGTCCATTAAACCTCTTTTTCTTTGTAAGTTACCCGGTCTTGGGTATGTCTTCATCAGCAGCATGAACATGAACTAATACACCCATTAACCATCCTCACCACTCCCCACTACCCTTCCCAGCCTCTGGGAACTATCCTTCTGCTGTCTATGTCCATGAGTTCAGTTGTTTTCTAGATCTTCTCATGCCCAGAATGTGAATTTCCCATTGCTTCTTATATTTAAAATAATCCGTCAAACAATTAAAGGTCTATCATATATGAGTCCCAGGATGCATGGGGGGAAAAGGTTTCTAAATGTGTGTGCTATGCTTTCCAACCATTAGGGAAACCTACAGCCAGATGACATGGGCCTCAGTTTCCAGGTGCACGTCCTCCCAGTAGTTCTAGGAGCTCTTTATTATCTTGTTAAAGACAAATATGGCTTGTGCAAAATCCTGTAGTGTGTTTCTTGTCCCTTCTGAAACAATTCCCCCTGAAATGTATATCTGGCCATTATCATTTTGCACACAATAGCAAAAACACAAGCCCTGTGGAATTTATAGAGGACGGCACTTTTAATCATCTTTTATGGTTCACCTTAATTGTATATCATTTTTAATAACAGCTTAAAAAATTAGTTATTCTTGCTGACATTTTTATGACCTATTTAATATCACAGATCAGGAGTTTTATTGTATTGTATTCTGGGTACTATATACAAACTACGAAACCAAAGGGGAAAAAAAACTTGTCCTCATGATGTTATGGATTGCAGAGAAGAAAAATACTGATAATGGTCTTATAGTAGAATCGTTCCAGATTACATGGTTTACCCTGCGCTTTTATTTCTGTGTCTGTATAATAATTGTAATTTTGCTGCAAAAGCTGAGTGTCGGATAAAGACTTCCCTTTAGGAGTAATTTAATTTAATAGAAAAGCTCTGCCCAGGGTCAGTATTACAGAAAAGCAGGAGATGTTTCAAGAGCTGCCCTGCTATCCATGACAACAGCTACCTTCCCAAAGGGCTGTTGTGCTGGCTTCAGCTCTGTTCGAGAAGTTGATTTCTCAATACGGTTCTGTAGTGCAAGGAATAAAAAAAAATTAAAGACTTACTCGTGATTAAACCAACAATGTCCTAAGCTCTTTTCAGAGTTTTGAGCAGGGGAAAGAATCCTCAGCAAACAAGAAAAACTTGCTGCTCTGGGGTCTGGAGGAGGGGTCCCTCCCAGGGCCTACTCAGAATCTTCGGGTCCGAGTGGCCCCTCAATCATACGTCCATCACTGGGAATAACATCTCCTTCTTGCTCTCCAGAATCCCAGCTGGGCTTTTGCCCTGCTCAGCTCAGTGAATTTCTTATTAATAGTGGGTGCCTCAGAATGTCTTAGGCCTGCCCTTGTGACGAAGGGGTTAACATGGCTGGCTTGTTCTCTCCTGAACAGCACGGGGCTGACCAGGTTACTTCCGAGCACTCCAGGCCTCTCCCACCTCAGCCAGCTGCAGGCTGGCCCCGCACACCCCTGGAACTGATGCAGCAAGAATGGGCAACGTTAGCCTTAATGTCTCCTTGAAACCAAGCCCCAGCACCAGCCAAGATCCTGCACATCACCGACCTCAGACTCCTGCATCTCCTTCCACACACCAGACCTTCACTTGCCTCTGGAGGTGGACAGAAAGAACATCTGAGGCTGTGCTTTTGCAGGATGCTGGTGACTCCAGGGCACGCTAAAAGGTTGCTCTGATGAAATAAAACAGCAGCAGCCTCTTCCCAGTTTTCAGGGAAGAAACCATGTTAATGATAGAATTATCTCAATTTTAGCTTTTTAATTTACATTTATTTATTTATTTATTTATTTATTTATTATTTTTTGAGACAGACAGAGTCTCGCTCTGTTGCCCAGGTTGGAATGCAGTGGCGTGATCTTGGCTCACTGCAACCTCCACCTCTTGGGTTCAAGCTGTTCTCCTGCCTCAGCCTCCGGAGTAGCTGGGACTACAGGCACACACCACCAGGCCCAGCTTTTTTTTTTTTTTTTTTGTATTTTTAGTAGAGACGGGGTTTCACCATGTTAACCAGAGTGGTCTCAATCTCCTAACCTCATGATCTGCTGCCTCAACCTCCCAAAGTGCTGGGATTACAGGCATAAGCCACTGCACCCGGCCTAATTTTAGCTTTTTATCCCGGAAAAGTTTCTTAGACCTTTGGGTGTCAGCTGCCACCTGCACTCAAGTGAGCATGAACACTCAGGAAAACAAAAAGCAGAAATGAATGGTAAGGGAATGCCTGGAAGTGGCTGTCACACTTTGCAAACCTTTATAGGGTTGCAAAGTGCCCACTGAGACAAAAGTCCTGATGGCTTTAATTGGAAGCCATCAGGACTTTTAATTGGAAAGATACAGTCTTGCCCTTCAAGAAAATGGATGGATGAGTTGGGGCCAGAGAAAGGAGGGAGATCTTCACAAGCAGGGAGCTCAGAAGCTCCTGTAGCCCCATGGGAGGGTCTGATAGATGGGACATTGCAGTGGGCCCGCTGCGGTTCACAGCTACTCATAACTTCTTTGGTGGCGTGGGGGCTGCTGCCTCACAAGATGCTCCATGTGGCTTGCTGCTTTTCACCGAGGGCTTAACAGCACCTTAGCACTTCCATGAACTCTTGTTCTCCAGGATAAATACACTGTCTTCCCAGAGAGAGAGTTCTGCTGTCAGACCTGGCTGCATTCACACAACCCCAGTGAGACACATTCAGTGAGATGCCCGGGCGATGGAGACGCCGGCTTGCTCCTAGTCACACCCCCCATCAGAAGCCAGCTTTCCACAGGTGCTTCGATGAGTGCAATCCTTTCTCCGAGGGCACAGCTCCTGCAAGCAGGAAAATGCAGTGACATGTTGCCAGTATGCTGCTGTTTGTGTCTGTGCATTGCTCCCTAGTGTTTGCCTACCTTGCACCTGCAGGGATGTCTTGATGCATATGTGTTGTCAAGGTGCATATGGAAGGCCTTGTCTGCAGAAATCTGCTCCTCTGTTGGGGGCAGATGGTATTGCTTCCCATGTTCCTTCTTTCTTTATCGCTAGGTCCTCGAGAGGCATTGTCCCCCACAGGGCTCAGGGTAAACTCAGAATTACTCAGAATTACACCAGGAGGCCTCAGAGTGTAGAGGCTCACTGTCTTGGAATGAGAACCTTGAAGCATCCTGCCTTCATGGGCTCTTCTCTTGCTGAAGGATGCTGAGGATGATCCTGAGAATGCTGAGGTCCAGGTGATGGCAATAAATCTAATCTGAACACCCACCCGCATCCCCATACACTGAAATATTCACACTATTTGATGGTGGCTTATGTGCAGCCGGGACTTTTCTAAAAATGTTTTCCAGAAAAGGAGCAAGTGGCCGTGGCTGGAAACTCCTGGACAGCCTGGCACATGTGACCTTTGGGTCTGTGGTCAGCCTCTTCCTCCAGGTCCTACCCTCTTGTTCTCACAGATGGCCAGACCTGCACCCAGAGAGGGTCTGTGGTGGGGCCTCAGCAGAATCGCCACTCAGTCATCCTGCCTCCAGCATGATGCCCCTCCAGCATTCCAATGGCTGCCAAGTTCAGAGCTTTTTGCTTTGCTTGTGAAGGCACCCTCATCACCTCCTGAGGTGTTTCTCTCAGGAGCTGGGCTGCAGAGCGCTGGCCAGTTCCACAGCGTTACCGAACTCCAAGTCCTCCAGGGTGACGGGACACGAACAAGCGTTCCTAAGCACTTGGCATAGATCCCATTTATTTATCCATTCGTCAATGGCACCCATGAAGTCATGGATTTGTTCTAGGACCTGGTGTACATCAGTGAACAGAACAGACCTCTCTCCCTCGTCCTGTGGAGTTAATGGATTGGAGGAGGGGCAATAAAGAAACAGATGAGTGGATTATATTATCCCCCTTCCTGATAAAGCCTGCGGAGACGTGGATAAGGGAGGGATGAAGGAAGGTCAGGGTGAGGAGTGGAACATGAGTGGAGATAGTGAGAGAGAAGTGATCAGAAGAGGGTCCCCATGACTCTGGGGTTGTGTTCCAGCCTCCAGAAAAGGAGGCCTGCAGGTGAGTCTGGAGCTTAGGTGTGGCTGTGGAGGAGCCACCTGCACTCAAATGAGCATGAACGCTCAGGAAAACAAAAAAGTAGAAATGAATGGTAAGGGAATGCCTGGAAGTGGCTGTCACACTTTGCAAACCTTTATAGGGTTGCAAAGTGCCCACTGAGACACTGAGATGGGGGTGGACCCCAGTGCTCATGAGGAGTGGGGTTAGGGAGGAACAGAGGATGGAGGGCCCAGTGGTGACAGCAAGGATGCAGGAGGACTTATACACGGAGGGACTTGGAGGACTTCCAGGAGAGGAATGGAGGGATCTAATTTGTGATTGCCTAAGGTCACCCTGCTGCTGTGCTAGACTGTAAAGGACCCAGGGCAGAAGCAGAAAGATCTCTTAGAAGGCTACTAGGACAATGCAGGGAAGAGATGGCTGTAACATGATGAGAAACGGATTATGGATTCTGGGTATATTATGACCACACAGATAACAGGATTTGGCAACAGCTTGGATGAAAGAAAGAGAAGTCAGGCAGAATCCCAAAGGAGAATGCTACGGTTTGAATGCACCCCGCAAAGTTCACATGTTGGAAACTTAATCCCAGTGCAACAGTATTGAGACAGGACATTGAAGAGGTGATCAGGTGATCAATTGTTAGTTACTTTTTACATATGGTGCAAGGTATGCATCCAAGTTCATTTCATTTCACATGGATATACAACAGTTCCAGCATCATAGATTTATTTTTAAAAAGACTATTTTTTTCTGCACTGAATTACTCTTGCACCTTTGCAAAAAAGTATTTTTCCATATGTGTATGGTTCTATTTCTGGACTATTTCGTTCCACTAATCTATTCGCCCATCTTGATGCCAACATCATACTGTCTTGATTTTAGGAACTTTATAATAAGTCTTGAAGTCAGACAGTGTTAGTTCTCCAATACTACTCCTCTTTACCCAAGTAGTATTTTATAGTTCTTTTATAGTTCCATATGAATTTTCGGGTCAGTTTGTCAATTTCTACCCAGAATATGGCCTCTGGGATTTTGATTGAGATTACCATGGAATGTACAGATTCATTTGTAGAGAACTGATGTCTTTAAAATATTTGCTTCTCACCTATGAGCACAGTGTATCTTGCCATTTATTTTTATCTTTAAATGTCCTTCAGTAATATTTTGTAACTTTCAGTGTATATGTCTTAAACATCTCTGGTCAAACTTTTCGTATTTCCTATTTTTGATGCTTTTATCAATGACATTTTGTTGTAATTTCAATTTCCAATTGTTTTTTGCTAGTGTCATAAAAAAACGATTACTTTTCACAGGATCTTATTTCTTGCAACCTCTCTCACTACATTCACTTATTCCTTTCAGTAGCTTTCTGTAGACTTCATGGGATTTTTTGCATGTTGTCTGGGAGCAAACACAGATTTGTTTCTTCCCTTATTATGTGTATGTCCTTTATCTTTTTGTGCCTTGTTTTGATGTCAAAAATGTGTCAAATATACATGGTGAGAAGGTACATCTCAGTCTCGTTGTCTTTGAGTATGATGCCAGCTGTGTGTTCTCCATAGATACCTTTCATCATGTGTATTAACCATGCCTTTTTACTTTCTGTATTTCTTATCTTTTGACATCTTGGGGTCTGGCTGACCCTGGGGGGACTACCCCTCCCAGGGCTGATAGCTCCTAGAAGCAGGGGTTGTCCTCACTGTTCATGTGAGTTGCCTTTCATATCCAAACAAACCCATCCAGGGGTCACACCCCACAACCTCCTTTACGGATTTCAATCTCCTGCCCTAACACCTCAGCACCAGGGACCAGGCAACTAGGAACAGTCCCTTCACCCCAGAGCCCACCAAAATTAACCTACTGTGCCTTGCGTGTTTCTTCCCACATGAACCATGATAAAGGCTTGATATGGTCTGGCTGTGCCCCCACCCAAATCTCATCTTGAATTGTAGCTTCCACAATTCCCACGTGTTTTGAGAGGGACCTGGTGGGAGATAATTGAATCATGGAGGCGGGTCTTTCCCATACTTTTCTCGTGATAGTGAATAAGTCTCAGGAGATCTGACGGTTTTATAAAGGGGAGTTCCCCTGCAGAAATTCTCTTCTCTTGTCTACCACCATGTGAGATGTGCCTTTCACCTCCCACCATGATTGTGAGGCCTCCCCAGCCACGTGGAACTGTGACTCCATTAAACCTCTTTTTCCTTATACATTATCCAGTATCAGTTACATCTTTATCGGCAGAGTGAAAACAGACTAATACAAGGCTTTTGCCCACATTGCCTCCTCACTCACTGGGTCTCCTAACAGGCCCCAGTGCTTCTTTGTGTGGTTCTGTGGGGCCTGGGGTGCCCCCTCCTCCTAGGCACTGTAACAAACCATCTTTCCAATGACAGTCATCTCCTGATCTGTTAGCCTTGCCACACCTGAATAATAATAAAACCCACATTTTATAACACAGGCTCAGGAAATTTTCTGCTTCTATTTTCCTGAGAGTTCAAATCAGAGATGGATGTTGGATTTTGTGTTGCTTATTTTTTAAATTTAAAGGTTTTATTCTGTTGTCTTCTGGTTTGCATGCTTTTTGAGGGGAAATATGCTCTAATTCTTATTTTTGTTCCTCTATATTTAAAATGTATTTTTTCCCTGGTTGTCAGCAAGATTTTCTCCTTATCTTTGGTTTTCAGAAGTTTGTGATGTGTCTAGTATATTATTTTGGTATTTATCATGTTTAGGGTTTTCTTTGATTCTTGGATGTGTGGTTTAATGCCTTCCATTGTTTTTAGAAAATTCTTGGTTAATTTCTTCAAATGTTTTTTCTTCTTCATTTTCTCTGTCTTCTACTTTTGGGATTCCAGGTGCACATATATTAAACAACGTGATACATTTCTACAGCTCCTGAGCACCCTGTTCTGATTTTTTTCACTCTTACTTTTCTTTATGTTTCGTTTGGCTATTTTCTACTGATTTATTGTTGAGTTCTAATTCTTTCCTCAATTATATTAAGTCTGCTAATGAGCCTCCTAGAGGAATTCTTTAATTCCAGCATTTATTTCCATTTGACTTTTATAGTTCCTATCTACCTGCTCAAGTTCCATTTATTCATACAAGGTGTCCATCTTTTCTACTTTGTCCTTTAACACAAGTGTTCTCACCCCTCCCCTCCCCAACAAGGCCATGGACTGGTTCTGGTCTGTAGCCTGTTAGGAACCAGGCTGCACAGCAGGAGGTGAGCAGCAGGTGAGCAAGCATTACCACCCGAGCTCTGCCTCCTGCCAAATCAGCAGTGATATTAGATTCTCACAGAACCCTATTGTGAACTGCACATGCAAGGGTTGCACCCTCCTTATTAGAATCTAACTAATGCCTGATGATCTTAGGTAGAATAGTTTCATCCTGAAACCATTCTCCTACCTGGTTCACGGAAAAATTGTCTTCCACAAAACCAGTCCCTGGTGTCAAAAAGGTTGGGGACAAACGCTTTAATAATTGACTATAGTCATTTTAAAGTCTCTGTCTGATAGTGTCAATGTCAGGTTCATCTCCTAGTCTTGTTCTGTTGCCTGATTTTTCTCTTGACAAAGGATTGTCTTTGTTTGTTTGTTTTTCATGTGTCTCATAATTTGGGGTTGAATATTCCATTAGTTTCTTGGGGCTGGCATAGCAAAGTACCACAAACTAGAGCATTTGAACAACAGAAATTTATTGTCTCACAGTCCTGGAGGCCAGAAGTCCCCAGCAAAGGTGTCAGAAGAGTTGGTTCTTTCTGAGAGCTTTGGAGGAGAATGTGTTCCAGGCCTCACTCCCAATTTCTGATAACCCCAGATGTTCCTTGGCTTGTAGATGACATTCTCTCTATGTCTTTATATCATCTCTCTATGAATCTATCTCTACACCCAAAATTTCCCCTTTTTATAAAGATATGGCCAAATCAAATTAGGGCCCCCACTAGTGACCTTATTTTAACTTGATTACCTCTCTGCAAAAACTCTATTTTCAAGTAAGGTCGTATACATAGTTACTACACGTCAGGATTTTAACATCTTTTTCTGGAACACAATTCAGTCCATAAGAAATGCCAAACCTCTTAAGTAGAACAGGGGAGACTGAGGTGTGTAGTTTTCATGCCTAGGAATGGGCTTGTCTTTTTATCAGTTAGAGGGGAGGTGGTGATTGAGTCAACTTGGGTCTGTGTTTTGTCATTCCTATGGTTACCCTTAATGCATCACAGACTTCACGTTCCTCATGATTAGCTTGCAGGCTGGGGTGCCAGAGAGTTATTTTCAATGTTTGGGCTCCATCCTCAGCTTACAACTTGCTATGTCTATACCGCAGAGGGAGTCCCTCCATGCCCCTGCCCTTGCCTGCCAGTATCTGCTGTTGCATGTTACCCTGCTCTTAGTAGGATCCTTGCAGGAAGCAGGGAGCTGCTTTATGGCCCAGCACAGACTCAGGGCGAGGCAGGCTCCATGTGCCTGTGCCTCTAGGTGGGGTTTTCCAAGCATTCCTGCCCCTCTTCTCTGTGGCAGACAGCTGGACACTGCCTTGTGTTGTGGAAAGTCTCATGTGGGGAGTTTCCTGCTTTTCCCCCAGGACTAGGAAGAGCCCAGTTAGTCTTGGAATGGGATTCTGGGTTCAGGACTGTTTCCTCACTCTCCTGACATTCTCCATTCTTTCCCTGCATCAAAGGTCTTTTCTTTCTCTGAGGAGCAACAGGTATTGCTGCTTTTTCCCCAGGGGTGTGAGGCCTCTGAGAACAGCTCTGGGGAGGCAGGTGGGTTTTGTGCCCACAGCACAAATTTCCACAGCACAGGCTGACCCCTGGCTCCAGGCCTGCACTGCCAGGGGGCTCTCTCTGGTCTCCTGCCCTGCCCTCTCATCTTTCTCAGGAGCTCCCTCCATGGAGTGTGTGGAAGGCAGTTCTCCTTGTGGTTGCAGCTCCTTGGGCTCGTGGTGCTCAGCCGGCCCTCAGTTGGCCTCCTGTGGTTCGCTGAAATTCCAGCTGACCTCTTCCTACCCACTTGAGTGGCAGCCCTGTGTTCCACCAGATGCTGCCATGGGATGGGGGATGACACAGTCCATACAACACAGTCCATTTGGCCCCTGTCTCCCTGGGGGCCTGTTTGCTCTTGTATTTCATGCTAGTTGGTTTCTCTGTGTCTGCTCAGCTTGCTGATGGGTTCAGGAAGAGATGTGATCCTACAGTTTTCCCAGCTTTGTCTTTGTGTCGGGGTAAGAATGTCACTCTTTCTGGTCTTCCACATCTGGAATGGAAGCAGAACTAGTCATTAATGCATTTTGCTTCTGTTCTCCCCATAACCCTTCAAATTATATTATTAACCCACTTGACAGATGAAGAAACTGAGGCAGGGTGGGATTGTTTATGCCTCCCAATCTCAAAGAGCTATTAAGCAGCAGGGCTAGGATTTGAACAGGGAAAGTTTGGCTTCAGAACTTACACTCCGAGCCGTTCCATTCTGCCACCTCTCAAGCACACAGTGGGGTCCTTACTTACTGTTTGTTGGATTGAATAAAAGGCGGGAGAGAGAAGGAGCTCTGCTTAGCTTAAGAATACCTCTTCAGGCTGGGTGTGGAGGCTCATGTCTGTAATCCTAGCACTTTGGGAGGCCGAGGCAGGCAGATCACTTGAGGCCAGGAGTTTGAGACCAGCCTGGCCAACATGGTGAAACCCCATCTCCACTAAAATACAAAAATTAGCCAAGTGCGGTGGTGGGCACCTGTAATCCCAGCTACTTGGGAGGCTGAGGCAGCAGAATTGCTTGAACCCAGGAGGTGGAGGTTGCAGTGAGCTGAGATCATGCAACTGCACTCCAGCCTGGGTGACAGAGTGAGACCCTATCTCAAAGAAAAAAGAAAAAAAAAAGATAATTTCACTGTACAGAATTGTAGATTGACAGCTTTTTTGTTTTTGTTCTTTTTTTTGTTTCTTTGGACAGAGTCTTGCTCTGTTATCCAGTCTGGAGTGCAGTGGCACAATCTTGGCAGGAGAATTACTTGATCCTGGGAGGTGGAGGTTGCAGTAAGCTGAGATCATGCCACGGCATTCCAGCCTGGGTGACAGGGCAAGACTCCATCAAAAAAAAAAGAAGAAGAAGAATGCCTCTTCATTTGGGGTGTTCACTCTGAGATGTGTTGCCTGTGGACGCTTCACCATGGACAAGCCTATGCCCTCTCTATCTCAGCCTCCTTGCATGTAATATCAATTTCACTTGTGGCTGGACACTCTGGGAACTCTGTAGGACTCAAATAACACCTTGTGTGAGATCCTTAGGCAAAAGCCTTTGTTGCAGGGTTGTAATTGATTTCCGTATAGGGAGCAATCATTTTCATAAAACGACAATTACATTGTCAGAAAATTCCCAACCATTTAGATGTGCTAAAAGTTGTATTTTCAGAGACTTTCGTGGCTTTTAAATCATTATCTGCCATCTTCTGGAAGGGTTTAATTGACTTCTTGAGAGTATACCTTGATAAAGTATCTACTAAATAGATCGGAATTAGTGAAGTCTTCCGTTCTTGCTGACAACGTAATTTTATGTTATTAGTTTCTGTGGTTAAAATACAAATCAGAAGTCGAAAATGCACTCACGCATTTATGAAGCACAATATGATTGATTTGTAGACATCTTGTGAAGTTACTTGGGGAAAGGGGAAAAATCTTGTCATGTCCTGTATGCCAGTGGCTTCCTGGGTTCTCTCAATTCTCCTTAATTTGAAATGAACTGTTGTTTCTCTCCAATTTGCCTTTTTCAGGCTGCAGCATCTAAGAATATAAATGATATAGTTTGGATATTTGACAACTTCAAATCTCGTGTTGAAATGTGATCCCCATTGTTGGCAACGGGGCCTGGTGGGAGGCATTTGGGTCATGCGGGCAGATTCCTCCTGAATGGTTTGGTGCCTTCCCAGTGGTAATGAGTTCACAGGAGATCTGGCTGTTTAAAAGAGCCTGGCTGGCCAGGTGCAGTGGCTCACACCTTTAATCCCAGTACTTTGGGAGCTCAAGGCAGGTGGATCACAAGGTCAGGAGTTTGAGACCACCCTGGCCAACGTGGTGAAATCCTATCTCCACTAAAAATACAAATATTAGGTGAGCGTGGTGGCACACACCTGTAATCCCAGCTACCCAGGAGGCTGAGGACTGAGGTAGGAGAATTGCTTGAACCCGGGAGATGGAAGTTGCAGTGAGCTAAGATCACGCCATTGCACTCCAGCCAGGGTGACATAGTGAGACTCCGTGAGCCCCTCCCTGCCAAAAAGAGCATGGCACGTCCACCTTTCTCTCTTGCTCCCTCTCTTGCCATGTGACATGCTGGCACCCTCTTTGCTTTCTGCCATGATTATGGCTTCCCGAGGTCCTCACCAGGAGCAGATACCGGCACTATGCTTTGCATAGAGTCTGCAGAACCATAAGCTAAATAAACCTCTTTTCTTTATAAATTCCTTAGTGTCAGATATTTCTTAATAGCAATGCAAACTGATTAATATAATGGATAAAATAAATCTTCCTCTGGGGAATTCTCATCACCTGCACTTTCTCCTCTCAGCATGGACACTCCTGCAAACACAGCATGCCTGAAAGAGTTCAGCCCACACTGCTCTGAAGGGCAGAGATCAGGAGACCCCCTAACCAGCTGGTTCCTTCCAGCAATTGGCTTCTCAGGTTCAACTTCCACAAGCAGGGTTTCTGGGTCTTTCATAACACCATTTATCTGGAGTGGACTCTAATCCTGTGTGTGTGCATGCATCTTGTGGGCATGCATATATGTGTGGGCATGGCATGTGTGTGTGTGAACACACATGCAGCAACAATTGATAAGTGCCTGATATGATATGGCTGTGTCCCCACCCAAATCTCATCTTGAATTGTAGCTCCCACACTTCCTGCGTGTTGTGGAAGGGACCCTGTGGGTGGTAATTGAATCCTGGGGGGTGGGTCTTTCTTGTGCCGTTCTCATGATAGTGAATAAGTCTCATGAGATATGATGGTTTTATAAATAGGATTTCCCCTGCACAAATTCTCTCTCTTTGCCTGCTGCCATCCGTGTAAGACATGACTTTGCTCCTCCTTGCCTTCTGCCGTGACTATGAGGCCTC
This sequence comes from Macaca nemestrina, assembly GCF_043159975.1. NCBI lineage: Eukaryota > Metazoa > Chordata > Mammalia > Primates > Cercopithecidae > Macaca > Macaca nemestrina. Next base: position 228,885,092 of record NC_092125.1, on the reverse strand, counting down.
CTCAGTCATGCAGGACTATGATTCCATTAAACCTCTTTTCTTTCTAAATTACCCAGTCTTGGGTATGTCTTTATCAGCAGCGTAAAAATAGACGAATACAGTACCCAATTCAACCAGGATTATCACATTTAAGATTTGTCAAGAGCAGGCTGAAATTTGGACCCTGTTTGGACTTTTCCACACATCATTTGGCTGCTGATTTTGACTTTCTTAATGAATGGATAATAAAATCAAAGCAGAGGGGCAAAATAAAATGTATTTGTTAAGCAGGCAGTTTAGAACCGTCTATAAACGACCACAATACTGTGATGAGTGCTATCTGGGGAAAAAGCCCTTTGATCACAGTGAATCCTACATTGTTCTTAGAGTCTGAGCACCCTGACATGTTTCCAAATGTCCTTTTTAATGTTTGTTACTGTGATTTTGACTACGACTGTTATCGCTGTTACCATGATTTTGCCTGGAGGATCATCCCAAGCAGGAGCAGATTTTTCTTGAGAAATTGTCTTGAAATGCCTTCCTGAGAACGTGGGCCTGTCCCTTTCAGCCCAACGCTGAGAAGTGTGGGTGTGAATTGGAAATAAAAACCAATCCTTCCACAACCTCTTCAAGGAGACCGGACTGGCACAGAGCTTAATGGGCATGCCAATATCCAGCTTGACATGAAATATAGGTGTTGGAAAATTGTGACCAGGGGCCAATGGCCAGAAAAAGCACACAATAACTGCGAATCTCAGTCCTGGCAGTGTGCATCAATTCGATCGGAGCATATCTAAATCTACCAGCATGGATTTCTGTCCATATACTGAATATAGCAAATCAAACTTACAGGATGATAAAAAACAAAAACCATCTCACTGGAACTCTCAAGTGAGCACATGGCAGCCGCGCTGATGGGAAGTCATTACAGTGTGTTTGTAAAATGCATTCAAAGAGAGATGAGCTGGAATTGAGCTATATAACACAAGCAGAGTCCGTCTTTCATTTCAGGGGGTTCACCAAATTCAAACACAAGCAAATACACACAAACTTCAGTGATCATCCCTTAGGTTTCTCATATGCCTTGGTTACTGCCTGGAAGTTTCTCGTTTAGGGTGGATTATGCCTGTGACCTTGTGCGTAAGTCCTAGCTGGTAGCTGCTGTGCACTCCGGCTGGATTCCCCTGACCCAGGTTGACTTGCTGGAATCAAAGCACCTTCATGAGGTGGGTGGATCACAAGGCCAGGAGTTTGAGACCAGCTTGGCCAACATGATAAAACCCTGTCTCTACTAAAAAAAAATACAAAAATTAGCCAGGCATGGTGGCATGCACCTGCAATCCCAGCTACTGGGAAGGCTGAGGCAGGAGAATTGCTTGAACTAGGGAGGCAGAGGTTGCAGTGAGCTGAGATCATGCCACTGCACTCCAGCCTGGGCGACAGAGCAAGACTCCATCAAAAAAAAAAAGGAAAAAAAGGCACCCTCAATACCAGGGCCACCTTTCCAGGTGTGGTGAGCCAGCCAGCATGCAGCATGTTGAATACCCATTCTATCTTTCTTCTAGATGCAGAGCCACTGCTTCTGTGCATTCAGACTCACTGGCCCCCATCAGCCGCAGTTTGTGAAGGGAAAACAGACCCCTGAATGCTCTACTCCAGGCTCCTTGTGCAGAGGCACTCACCCATGCAGAGACTTATGCAAACACAAAGAAGGATACAGATTCCATGTATTCCCCAAGCTGGGAGTGTCTGCCCGTGGGGGCACCCTGGAAGACACACATGCCAAGTCTCATCAGCACTTGGTCCTCCTGTCACATCCCTGCAGATGGTGGTGACATCTCACTGACAGCCTTATGGATGTGTCATGCCCAGCTCCTTTGCTGGCATTGCTTACTCTGAGGCAGCTGCTGCAGTCAAGGTGTTTGAGGCCAACTACTTGCACCAAATTACAGGCAAGACCTAAACGCCCAGCACTCCACTGCACCCCGAGTCCTTGGGGTGATGCCAAGAGGGAGAGATTGAACCTGACGATCCAAGAAGGCTGACTCTCCAGCTCTTTTCCATCCAGTTGTTCTCACCAACGTTTCACTGATCTCTCTGACAGATGACACAGACAGAGAATCCAACAAATACCAAAGCTCTTAGCAAGCTCATAGAACTAGGGAAATTTAGCTCCCAGTTTTTCCGCTGGATCCCAGGATGCAGCAACAAAAGGGTTCTTCCTTCAAGGAGCTCATGGGCTAGCGAAAGGGATGGGCAAATGGGTAGGAAATTAAGAGTATAGCGAGACAAATGGCAGGATGGAAGTAGGAACCAGGGCCATGGGGGATGTGCAGGGATCCTGAGATCCCCTTAACTCAGACAGTGTGTGGAGTGGAGGCAGTGGTTTTCTAGAGAGTGGCAGCCCACCCAGTGTGGCAGAAAAGTTGTGGTGTGTTAGGGATCCCGAGTAAAGGCAAATCTTGTGGGCTGTTCTGCACGGAGGGTAACTTTGTGGGTAGGGACACCACCTAGCCAAAGCTGCCTTGGCTCCAACAACACTCACCTTGAAGAGCCTCCCAGTGACGTAAGTGAACAGTTTCTATTTCTGGGGGAAGCCATATGAAGAAACGGAGGCTGGGATACCCTGGTTTTGAGCAGGCATCTATATGGGAATATGAAGATATGGGGGGCGTAGATTGTACCCCCAACTCCCTGCTCCCCAAGCTGCGCCTGAAGCAGAGCCACGCACCTGATTTACAAGAAGAGAGACATGCCAGAAAATGCCACCCAAGCAAGGACTGATGCAGTGCCCTCAAGTCTGAGTGAGTACCTTGAGCGTCTTCCGAGGGGAGGGAGAAAGCCCTTTGCAACCACGACAGGGCTATGGAGTAAAGGCCTGGCATCCCTGCTTGATGATGGCCCCTAAAGAGTCATTCCAGGCACAAGCTTCAAAGCTTGAAACATGCCCACATTGCTAAACAAATGCAGAGTCAGCACTGTCACCAGGCACATTGCTTAACCTCCCTCCTCACCTTTCCATCTGTAAAATGGGATGGTAACATATTTCCCACACAGGTGCTGTGAGAGCTGAATGTGAGAATGAACAGAAAGCGCAGGGCACAGGGCCTGGTAGGTGATGGCTGGGGGTATTGTTCTTATTTTATTGTTTAATATTATTATCATATTGTGATAGGGCAGGGACCTGCCTTCCACTCTGGAAGGCTAATGGAGAGATGCTCCCATTTATTCCCTGACCTCCTGAAGCCAGAGGCAGGGAACATGACTTGGACTCAGCAGAGAACTTCTGCCTGCAACTCTGACTCTCACATGAGTGACCCTGAATCTAGGGGCCAAGTCTATGGGCTGTGGCCATGTCCAGCAGGGGTGCCGCGTCCAGCAGGCAGCTGTGCCCAGCCTCATTTGTGCATTCTGTTGCCCTTGGTTGCTCCGCCTATCTGTCTGACCAGCCTATTGATCTTTTGAGCTTCCCAAGAGCCTTCCAATAAAATCCTTTCTGCTAAAGTAGCCAGAGGTGGTCTCTGTGGTTTTAACTAAGAGCCATGAACTGCAAATAAATAGAGCTGGGCCACAAAGTGCTTGCTTATCGAGTCAACAGGGGCAGATGGGCCAAAAGAGCCTCCCCCTCTCTCTGTTTTCTGCTCTCTTTCTGTCTTTCTCCACCTTAAAAATCCTTTGTCTTTTCTCTCCATCAAATTCTACTTGGGCCCAAAGCCCATTAGGAAACCCGGAGGAGACAGAGCCCTTAGCTGCTTACAGGTTCTTCTCTGTCCAAAACTCCGGGAGTGTGGTCGACCCCCAGGTCAGGAAGGCACAGGGAAGGTTTCACCTGCTCGGGAGAGGACACAGCAGAGCCCCCTCCCCTGCCCCACACCGGGTCCTTCCTGTTGCACATTTGCAGTCCTGCATCCCCGTTTTAAACCTCTTCTTTTTCTGATGCCTCCACCCACTATGCCCTGCTGTCAGTGACGGATCTCCTATAATTCATATGCAAATTAGCATTAGGTTTAAATCTGAGTCTTAATTCTGAACCAGGAGGCTTTGGCCCTGCCAAAGAACTTCCTGCATTGGGGTGGGGGAGTGGAAAGCAAAAGCATCTGGACTTTTGAAAACAGGTTGCCTCCCACACAGGATCCCAGGGCCAGTCGGAGGGAAGGCAGGACCCAGGCGCAAAAGAAGCCTGGGCCAGCCTCAGGCCGAGAGGGCTCCCGTCCTAGTTCTGACACTCGCAGGCTAAGTGATGTCAGCCAAGTCCTTCATGCTCTCTGGGCCTCAGTTTCCTTAGCTGTAAAACGGGAATGACACTTGCCTTATTTATTCAATAAAACTGTTGTATAGAGCCAATCAGCTCATGAGAGAGATGATGAAATGGGTTAGATATGGGACATGCTTAGGAGACTGCCTCATAAATGCCTGATCTTGTCATTATCACCACGTAAACGGATGACCCTGACCATCAGAATGTACAGGTTTTCAGGTGTACTTGGTTGCTGTCATGATGGGGGCAAGAGCCCAGCGGCCACTTCTTACTTTCCCCGGTGGCTGGAGAAGGAGGCTGACATTCTGGGTCCTGGCGGGATGAGGGTTCTTCCCAGGCACTTCACAAGGTTAAACAGCTGCAGAACTTCGAATCCATAGGGGCAGGTGGGAGGGCAAAATCGGGAAATGAATTCAACACACTCACTAACACACATTTGAACAAGAAAATTAAATACACATTCACAGAGGGCCCCTCAGAGATTATGTTTGCTTTAAAAACAGGACCACGGCCCCAGCGCTCACTCGGCCCCTTGTTACTGCGGACGCTGGGCTGCAGTCAGTGTGTGGATTCTCTACTGCCGTTTATTCTGACTCGTGGAGGAGACAATGGTGATGATAAAAATGGAAGTGCCACGGTTCGTGAGAGTCTACCACGGGCGGTGATGATAATAGGGGAAGTGCCACAGTTCATGAGAGTCTACCACGGGCCACACCCCTCACAAAGTGCTCTGTCTACGTGGACTCACTGTCACAGCAGCGGACTTAAGAGGGAAGTGCTGCTGCTATTGCCAGGACACAAACGGGGAAATAAAGTGCCCGATCCCAGGTCCCACAGCTGCTGAGTGGGGCAGCAAGGTGGGGTTTGCCTGACTCCATGGTCATAGATGTGGAGTTGAGTGGTACCAACGGAGAAGCAGGTGAGAGCTCCAGATGGTTCAGCACAGGAAGAGGGGTCCCAGCAAAGCAGCTGAGGGTGGTAGACAGAATCGTGCCTCCCTAAGGATGCCCTCATTCCAGTCCCCAGGACCTGTGAATATGCAATCTTACAGGGCAAAAGGGGCTTTGCCAAAGTTGTTGAATTAAGGACCTTGAGTTGGGAGAGCATGCTGGATTCCCCGGGTGGCCCAGGGTCACCACAGGAATCCTATAAGAGAAAGGCAGGGGGCTCAGAGTCAGAGAGAGACTGGAAGATGCTGCCTTGCCAGCTTTGAAGTGGAAGGAGGGGCCACACAGCAAAGAATGCTGGTCGCTCCTAGAAGCTGAGAAGAGGAGAACGGGATCTCTCCTCTCCTAGGCCATTGTGGCTGCTTAAAAGAAATACCATAAACTGGTGGATAACAAAGACCAGAAATGTATTCCTCACAGTTCTGGAGGCTGTGAAGTCCAAGATCAAGGTGCTGGTGGAGTTGGTGTCTGGCAAGGACTCATTCCTCATAGATGGCACCTCTTGCTGTCTCCTCATGGTGGAAGACGTGAGCTAGATCCTGGGGCCTCCCTTATGAGAGCACTAACTCCATTCATAAGGGCCCCACCTCCTAGTGCCATCCCCTTGGGGGTTAGGTTTCAGCATGGGAATTTGGGGAGGACACATCAGCCAACAGCATCCTCCCAGAGCCTCCAAAAGAAAGGAAGCCTTTCCCTCATTTAGCTCTAGCCCAGTGAGACCCATGGCAGACTCCCAGCCCCAAGAACCACAAGGTATAAGTGCATTTGTGTTGTTGTGTTTTGTAAGGCACTCAGTGTATGGTACCATGTTACACAGCAATGAGAGACCCAGGCACTGAGCACACAGACCCCAGAGGGACACTGATGGGTGGGGCCCAGCTGTGCCCCTTGCCAGTCACATGTCCAAGCACAGGTAGAGTCTGCTTAACAGAAAAATGGGAAAAATAATAAAATCCCTCCCTCAAAGGAGCTGCCAGAAAGCTCTCAGGGCAGTGTCTGGCAGGTGGAAGTGTCCATTCAGTCAGAGTTGGCTCCCATCAGGATGCAGAGCGGGACCCGTCAGTGGGGATTTGGAGTACCGTGTTCCGAAGCCAGCTCCATCTTTCAGAGCCTGCACTCTGTGCTGCCTGTGCCTCCCAGGTGTTAGTGAGGGGTGAGAGGAAGGGGTCCCCTGGCTGCTGGAGACCTTTCTTCCCTTTCTTCCTATCAGAGTTCAATGGACCTCCCTGGCAACCTTTGTCACTGCATTCTGGCAGCTCTTCTGGAGCACACAGCATCATTTGCAGTGATGTTTCAGTGACTTGTTTCCTGGCCAGTGACTCCTACTAGATGGTAAGCTTGGTGGGGCAAGCACCATATCTGCTTTGCTCAGCCCAGGGCATGGCACACATGTAGGTGTAGGTGTTCAACAGACATGTGTTGAGGAAATGGATGAGTGGACAAATGCATAGCAAACCCGCCTGTTCCCCCATTGCATGTGCAATCTGAACCAGACAGAGACATGGGCGAGAAGCAAGGAGTAACAGGATTTCAGAAGGAGCAAGGCTCTCCTCCCACAGGACCCTCCATGACCCCCATGACCTGATGCAGGAGGAGAAAGAGCCCCCCACATTCTCTTCTTGTGAAATCATAGCAGGAAGTGAGCAAGACAAGCGAAAAGAAGAAAAGGAACTTTTTAGATGAAGATATCTCAGACCCAAGATGGACAGGGGCACCCTGGGAGTTCCCATGCACAGTGGTGGGGGGAGAACCGGGGTGGAGAACACCATTCAGCTATTAGATCTCATTGGGGCGGAAGAGGTGTCCCGAAGAATAAAGAAGAAAATTGTCCTCAAAAGGTCAAACGTTTTCTCTCACTTTGCAAAGCCTGAGGTTTTTGATTTCTCAGTGGACAACTAATTCACTTTCAGACAGCCCTCAGCTTGTTGAATTCCCACCAAGAGACGTGAACAGTGATTTCAATTTGTGTTTGAATTAATGCCCTCATTGAGGAGAGATGGCAGGTCCGAGGCAGCCAGTCCTAAACGGTGAGAACTAATGTTCCTCCACTGACTCAGTAGGCTGTGCTGTCACAGGTCAGGGTATAAGTTTCTGCTGTCTCCAGAGGGTAACAGAACCTTCCAGATCCACCATCCTGTTGTACATAGGACACAGACTTTGGTGAAACAAATGTCTTGAGTCCATTTGTATTACTGGAAAACCTGGTTGCTGCTGGAACAAGAAAAGAACAATTAAATAGTAGGGGGCTTAACTAGCCCCCATGCCCTTAAGAACACCCAACCCTAGAGGAAGTCCAGTAGATCTACTCATGCCATGAAAGGAGAGACCCTGGGCTGGAGGGTCAGCTCCAGATAGCAAGTCCACATCGGGGCTGGGAGTGTTTGCAGCTGTTATGAACCAGAAGATGGAAGAGTTTCAAACTCTTTGGAGCCTTAAATGCAGCCTACATGACCACCGTAGGTGTTTGGAAGGTAGGTGCGTCCTTAGGAAGGTCACTTGCATGAAGCTGGAGTTGATGGCATGAGGGTGCTACCTACCCTCTCTTCCTGCTTAGCTGGCATTTCTCCCTCTAGCTACAGTTGGCACCATTGGTTATCACAGAGGAGACACCAAAGGACAAAGAGAAGCAGCTCTTGGTGTGGACTGGCTCTCCCAGGTCTCCAACTCTGCAATGCAGTTCAATTGTTCACATTCTTCAGCTGGGATCTAGAGGCTGCATTCCTAGACAGAGGGCTGAGGTGATATGGTTTGCCTGTGTCCTCAAACAAATCTCATCTTGAATTGTAATCTCATAATCCCCACATGTCATAGGAGAGACCTAGTGGGAGGTAATCGAATCACAGGAGTGTTTTCCCCCATGCTGCTCTCATGATAGTGAGTACTCACGAGATCTGATGGTTTTATAAGTGTCTGGCATTTCCCCTGCTGGCACTCATTCTCTCTCTTGCTGCCCTGCGAAGAGGTGCCTTCCACCATGATTGTAAGTTTCCTAAGGCCTCCCCAGTCATACGGAACTGAGTCAATTAAACCTCTTTTCTTTATAAATTACCAAGTCTCAAGTATTTCTTCACAGCAGCATGAGAATGGACTAAGACACAAGGCAAGCCACAAATCCAAAGCTGTTGCCTGACCATCCATGCTCCCTTCTGGAAAGCCAAGGTGGCTTATAAGCAACAGAAATCTCAACTAAAAAGGGAAGAAAAGCAGAGTTATTGGAGATCTCCCTGTGCAGTGCTCTGCGTCCTCACCCTCTGAGCCTCACACTCCTTTACTCTTTCCAGTTCCGCCTTTCTTAATTTGAAATCCCAAGAAGGAAGTTCTGTAAATATAGAGTCTTGACAAAGTCATCCACATCTCCCATAAATTTTCGGGGCCATTTTTCATGCTATAAAGGTTGTTTCATGATCACTGCCTGGCTTGATTGCCAGCTTGGAGTGTTTGCCGGGTAAGAAGGGAGCAGATAAATCACTGAAGATGCAGCCTCATTACCATGTGACATTTAAGGGTAATTTATCCCCAACATCACACCACTTCTCGCTGTGGAAATAGCATTGTCAGTCGTCTCAGTCTTAGCCACTACCACGACTGTGTCGAGAGAATGGAAATAAATTGATCCAGCTGACTTCTCTGTGCATTTTTATCGCCTATTTATCAATGCAAGTGAGGAATAATATACATAGAATTGCTTATGGGTCCTGGAATGGGGGTGGAGCAGGGGAGGAGGGAGAGTTTCCTAAACTTTTAGAGAATGCAGCCTTGAAGAGAGAAGATGGTGGCCTTTGACCATGCCAAAGAGGTGACCAGAGTCTTGAGTCTATTTCTTGTTTGACTTTTTATATAATAGTTATTACAAACAGTGAGCATGAAATCCCTTCTTCCCAGCTCTTAGGGGGACGCTATCTCCCCTCACGCAGGATCAGTCCCCTCCTTGGGATTAGCTGCCAACCTTAAATGCAGCAGAATTTTTGCTCATCTGACTTCTGCAGCCAATTAGGTCTCCTTCAAGACCTAGTTATCCACAAGTGTGTGCGTGCATGTGTGTGTGTGTGTCCATGTGTTCCCACAACTCACATGTACTTTTGTAACTGTTACTATGCCCCCCCTCCAGCTAGATAGTGTGCTCACTGAAGTCAGAAACCATCTTCATTCTGTGTGTATCCTCCAGGCAAAACTGGGGCATGCCCTCTTGAGAAAGAAGTTTTAGGTTACTTTAACAAACCCTACCAAAAACCCGACCCAAGTGAAACCAGGGCTGCAAACACCAAACAATGCAGAACTGATTGGAAAGAAAGGAAGAGATAGTTCAGGAAAGGAGGGGACTTCACTCAGGGGAGAGTCTCAGTAGAGAAAAATGCCAATTGACTGCACCAATTAGAAGAGAATGATTATTATAATACAATGAGTCACTATGTTTCTCTGCAATGACTTCCTCCAGTGGTTTGGTTCGAGTTCAGTTCTTGTCTCACAGTGACTCATGAGTGGTGGCATTTGTCAGGAAGCACAGCCCAGGTCAGCTTCCTCTGCTGAGCTCCTGGGTGCTTCTTTGGAAATGCTCTGGAGCCTCCCTGCTGTCTGTACACTTGGATTAGCCCCAGAGGGCCACGGACTCTACATAGCCAACAAGCTCTCTGGGCATCGCAGCTCCTGCTCGGGCTTAAGGTCAGATGATGCTGGATGTGAATCTTGTTTCTTTCCATCCCCACCCCAGGGATCTTCCAAATGTCCTTGGTCAGTAAGCTCATTAAACCTAGAGCTCCCTCTTCTGTGAAAGGGGGAAGGAAATAGCTCCCTCCTGGGGCTACTGGGAAGACTCCAGGAGACAAAGCCTGAGAAAAACACGGGCAGAGCAGCCTCCCAGAGGACCTGCCCAGCACACAGTGTGGGAGCACCCTTAGGATGCCAGGCTTTGAATCTAAAGCTTGGGTCGCAGCCCAGGGTAACCGTCTAACTCACTTCTCCAGCCTGATTTCCTCTTGACCTCTGTGTAAGAGGCTACTGGACCACTTTAACACCTTGTGATTGCATTTTCCTTCTGTATTATTGGCTCCATTCTCCTCACAAATGAGGATTGGCTTAGAGCATCCTTTTGTTGCAATGTGAGGATGGCAGGCATTGCTGTTCCATGGAGCAGTCACTTAGGCAAGACAGCGACTTGAATGCTGAGTCAAGCTGAGCACACAGAGACTCGAGGCATGGGCAAAAAGCCCCAGCTAGTGCCCAGAGCTGGTGGGAGAAGAGAAGCAGGCTACCTGGAGATTCCAGAGCTGGATGTGGCCAGGAGTGACACGCATTTTTAGGAAGCCCTTATCATTCCCAGACCTGGGGATTTCAGACCAAGGTGGGGGCTGCTACCCAAGAACCAAGAAGATGAGTCAGCGAATGAACAGGAACGTCCTCTGCCCAGATGCAAGGCACAAACAGCTCCAAGAAGGATTAGTGACAGGTACAGGGAGCCCACAGATGCACCGGGCCCCGTTGTGGGTTTGTATTTCCAAGGGAGAAATAAGAGTGGAAACCTAGCCAAGGGAAATTAATTAAAACAGCATATCTTTAACTATATTTTTCTGTGCAAGTGGATCCAAGGCCAGGGAGTTATGAAGTGTTAGATAATTGTATTGGGGGAACATGGGGAACTTGTAATTTAATGAAGAGATGGCCAAGTGGGACCTCGGGAAGGGGCACGGACCAACACTAGCAAGTGAAGAGCAAGGAGCGGGAAATTCTATGCCGAGTAACCCCGAGAGAGCTCCAGTCATGTCACAGAGTGACTCATTTGTAGAGCAGTAAGTATAGACAAGGGATGTTGCCCCAAAACAATGGTTTCTCCTTAATCTCTGCCTGCCAAATTGTCATGGTTTGTGCTCAGTTCCACCCCATCAGCTCAATGTTGTCACAGAATCAAAGACATTTACATAACAACCCAGCAGGGGTTCACAGATGGGGAAACCCTGGGAGGGACGAGACCTCTTAGGGCCACCCTGGAAGGTCCCAGCAGCCCTGACAGTAGAACCCACGCCTCTGGATTCGCATTCGTCCTAGTAATTATCCAGTGCTTGCTATATCCCTGACACCATTAAGCCTCAGGGTTAGATGGCTAACTAAGGTATGGCTGATACCCTCACGGTGGGGGCTTGCTTACAGAATTTTGGGGATGACAGATGAAGAACCCACCACCCGTGGTGCAGCCCTGGTCCTAGATGCAATATCCAACAGGGTGAAGCATGTTTGAGGCCTCAGGGAACTACACAGGCAGGCCAGGGAAGAGGCAGTGGCCCCACTACAGGCAGATTTATTCACCCTGGTTCAAGTAAAAAGACAGCACAGAGCGTGCCAGGGGTCAGAAAACAAGAGTGAGCGAGTGCTCTCTGGTGGCAAGGAGCACACATATGCTGGCAGCTCGGAGGTGGTGTGACGGCCCTGCCCGGGGAGGTGGGGCCGGCACACAGACAGCAGCTCTGACAGCAAACCACGCAGGTGACAGGGCCTGGGGCAAACCACGCAGGTGACAGGGCCGGGGTCATGGTCTCATGCACAAAGCTGAGTTGGTGCAGGAAGAACCTAATACAATATTAACCCCAGGAAGCCGGGGGATGAGAACCTAATACAATTTTAACTCCAGGAAGCTGGGGGATGAGAACCTAATACAATATTAACCCCAGGAAGCTGGGAGGTGAAAAAAATTACCCAGAATTACAGACTCGCTTTCCCATCAGCCCTGCCTGGGGCCCTTCCTTGGTGACCCTGGCTGTGTCCACCTCCCTCTGCTGTCAGGTCCACCCATTCCCGGTGCCCCTCAGGGCCTTATGGCCCTTGCAGACCCTCCCTAATGGAGCCGATGGCTGTCCCCAGATGGAATCTCAGCCTGGCTTGTGATGGCCCAGAGCTCTCAGCCCAGGTGACCAATCCCAGGTCTTTTTTAGCCAAGCAGAGACCTGCAGGGACTTCTCCAGGGAGGGTGGGGGTTGGGCAGTGGTTAGATTGCGTGCACGGTGGGACATTCCCAGGTACAAAGTGCCCAGTCAGGCCTGCCCTGGCTCTGCTCTTGCAAGCGTCCCCTCTCATTTTCAGACTGCTTGCCACCGAAGGACAAACAGTGCCTTGGTGCTGGGCCTAGCATAACTCTGCCCAAGTAAGGTGGGGGGGCCCTGCATGCCCCCACCCTCAAACCTGGGTGGGCTGCTCATAGGCCCCTGCTCACCCTGACTGTTCAAACGCTCCCTCCAGTCAAAGCCGCCCGACCTCATGGGCACTGGCCCAGCCGGCCCTACTAAGCCCAGGTAGCAGGGCTCTCCCTGAGGCTCCTGAAAGGCCATCCGCACATCTGTGCCAGCCTCACTGCTCCTCTCTAAGACCTCAGGATCCTAGGTCAGCACCAACCACTATGGTGGGTGAGAGGCCTGTTGGCTGTGCCTGCCAGAAACTCCCTCTGTGATGGTTAATTTTATGTCTACTTGAATAGGCCATGGGACCTAAATATTTGGTCAAATACCAGTCTAGCTGTTGCTAGGCTTCTAGCTGTTGCTAGTATTCTATGAAATACTTTCATAGAAAGTGTTTTTTAGATGCAATTAACATTCAAACCAGCAACCTTTGAGAAAACCAGATGACCCTCAATAATGTGGGTGGGTCGTCCAATCTGTGGAAGGCCTGAGAGCAAAGGCTGAGATCTCCCTAAGAGGACGGAGTTCTCCCTGCAGTCTCTGCCTCGGGACTGCAGCTCCTGTGTCAACTCATCCCCGGGTCTCCAGCCTGCCAGCCTGCCCTGAACACATGCCCTATGGGGACTTGCCAGCCCCACCATCGTGAGAGCCAATTATTTAAAATAAATCTCTCTCTCTCTCCCTCTCTCTCTCTCTCACACGCACACACACAGACACACACACACACACACGTATCCTATTACTTCTGTTTCTCTGGAGGACCCTGACTAATACACTCTCCATCTTCTTCCCAAGAGCAGAGTCCTTGTGTATCCAGAGGCCTGGGTCATCAGGAGGGATTTTCCCTAAAGGCACATTAGGGCTCCCCTATAGAGCTTTAGGTTCACTAAGGCCTCTCAGTAAAAGCAAACCATCACCCTTGACTAGGGACCTATCAGGAGACACCATGTGCACCAGGTGCCTCGTGTGTGGGACTGCACCTGATGCTGCAGCAGGCTTAGGGTTGGCCCCCATCACTCCCATTTCACAGACCGGGCATGGATATGGGTGGCGCCCGACTCTCTCCTAAGCAACAGGACACAGCACAGGAGATGGGTGGTCTCCTCTGTGTTTACATTTGGTTATGCAAGACCCCCTCCTAGCTGGCCAATGTGAGAGGTGCCCTGAAGCCAATCACCACGTGTGAACTGCCCCTGGAGAGGCCCGTGGGCAGGGAATGCAGGTGTCTCTAGGAGCTGAGGCCCAAGTCCTGACAGCCACAGGAACAGGACATAAATTCTGCCCACAACCTGACTGAACCTGAAGCTGAGTCTTTCCCGACTCAACTTTCCCCGACTCAGTCTTCCCCGAAGCAACTTTCATGCTTTCGGATGAAAGCATGGCCCACCTCACATCTGGCTTCACCCTCTGAGACCCTGAGTACAGGACTGAGCCAGGCCCTGCTGGACCCCTGGCCTGCAGATACCCACAGATGAGAAAGAAGGGTGGTTGGAAGCTGCCCCCAAACCTGGCATTCTCATGTTGCCCACACGCTTCCCTACCCAACAACTCAGCCCTGGGAATGTTCACGGAGTCAGCAGAATGGCCCTGGGAACGGGCCGGCATGGGCTCTGCCTGTGGCACACATGGCTCTTTCTTCAGCTGCCCATCGGGGGCTTCCACCCCGGGTCCTGTTGGTGGGTGGTGCTGGTGTTCACTCACACGCGACATGGGGAATGCCAGGCCTCTGCATTGGCAGTGATGAATGAGAAAGGGATTGGCTGCCGGTGCGGACGAGAAGCAATGCCACCAGGAGAGGAGCGCAGCTGCGTGGCCATGACCATCGCGAAGAAAGGAAGACAGAGAGAGCCCTAAGAGTGAGGATACACATAACAGCCCCTGGGGGCAAGTGGGTGTCAGTGCTGGACATGAATCCATGCTCCCAGCTCTCACCACGTCCTAGGGGGGCCCACAGCTCCATATGGGAACCATCGTTCCAGTTTTACAGATGAGGAAACTGAGGCACAATGGAGTAACTTACCCAAGTGTCAGAGCCAGAGGTCCAGTGCCAGAGCCTCGGACCAAAGGACTACATTACTGAAAAATGATTTAACCTGCAGTCAGGAAACAGCCAACACTGCCTGTGCTAGATCGCCTTGTTTGAAACTGAAACCACAGCCATGCTCCAGTCACCTTCTATGTATTACACAGTCATTCAGTTATTTATAGAATACACAGTGTGATATTATGCAGCACATTATATATAATATACATGCATGTATATGTAATGTACATATTAAATGATAAGTGGTTATTTATATAATTTATATGATATATAATATTATAGCATGTGTTATGTTACAGGTAGCATACATATACATACCAAAGATTAAATTATTCATAGACATGTAGTCATCTATATATTATGCATTGCATTATATATAATATACGTATGTATATATACTTACACATGTATGTATTAAATTAATATATATTATTTTTTATGATTTATTTAATATATATGATACATATTATGCTACACATAATATATATGGGTTATATATATTATGCTGTTATATATGTTATGTATTACATATAAATATATATTGTTAAGTTGCTAATATTACATTCAGTAATTTATATAATACATACTCATCCTCTAACACACTTCCATGTTGCTTAGTTCTTTCTTCTCCCTTCTCCCCAGGGAGAGGGAGTCTTTGTGTCTGTCCTGCTCCCTGCTCTGCCCTCAGGCCTAGAAGAGCAATTGGCACTTGGTGCTCAAGTAATATTTGGAGCATAACTGAATGAAGCCTTCCAGAAGCAAATCTAAGGGACAAACAACCACCACAGTGTGTGGGCAGGGCTTGGACCAGGACCTCAGCAGTCATTGGTGAGAGAGGAAGAAAAGTGACAGATGGTGTGAATAAAGCCAGGAGAACCCATTTTGGAGAGGGGTTCAGAGAATAGGCTGGGCACCTCGTGGGTCCTTGGGAGTGGGGAAGAACTTAGGATGAGTGCCGGGGTTCAGGCCAAGCTGTGTTCTTTGCAGCATCCATGTCATTAGCAGCTCAGCTTCGAGGCTTCTGAAGAGCTTGGTTTCCTGGAGAAAGGCCCTGCCATCAGTCCGGTTGCCGAGACATCTACCAAGGTCTGCAGTTCTGCCAGGCTCTCCATCCCATTTTGAACTTATTTAAGATGAGAAAGGGGAATACAGTGCAAACATCTTTGGGTAGATTTTTAGTACTCCAAAAGAAGCCAGTGGAGTCAGAACCTCCACTGACAACACCTCCAGTTCTCACTGCACTGTGTCTACGATGGGGTGACCCCAGAAATACAATTTTGCACTGATGAAAAGCAGGGCTAAGTGCCGGGCCTCTCAACCTCACCTGCCTGCCTGCCTTGCCTCTCCTCTGCCCCACCTCATGAGGAGCCCCATTTCTCCTGCTACCTTTCTGATGCTGTCCATGGTCCTCCCAGCAACCCAGAGGCAGATGCGGAGGCTCTGCCCAGGGCATCCTTGCATCGGGCCCTGTTTGGACATCTCTGTTCCTCTCTGCCATGTCCTTCCTGGGGAGCGAGCATGAGTGTTCCCAGCTTCCTCTCAGCTGAACAGGAGTTTCCAGCTCTCCAAACTAACACACCCAGCCCACTTAACACACAAGAACAAACATCTTTAATGAAATCTTTGCTGCCTGGTCCCTGACAGTTCCCACTATGCACAGATGTTGGCCTCACTGTCCTCCTGGAAGCTTCTATCATGCCCTGGTTATCAGAGCCCTGCCCTGCCACCTGGCACAACCTACCCCCCCCACCCACCTCCTGTGGCTTCCTCTTCCGTGAAAGCGTGTGTCCCAACAAACTGTTCCAACAGACAAGCAAGAGGATCATCGGAAGGATACAATTAAGAGATTAATTCCAACACAGACTGAAGGACCTAATTTTCCTCACTCAAGCATTAAGTGAATGTCCAAAAAAACCCTGTTAAGAGGAGACAGCCAATTTATATTTTAATCAGCTTTAACGAAAAGGATCAAAGATGCACTGAGAGGTACCCAGTTTCCATCAACCTACAAGGTACTCCTGGCCATTTCACCTTTAATGTTCCACCTAGTGTTCTGGAACATTCTAAAGTAGAATTTTCCTGTACTCAGATCTTCCTTCCTTTTTTCCCCCACTTCCTTCTCTGGCATAATTTCCCCATGAAATTAGGTCAAGAAGTATGCATGTGCGTGTGTGTGTGTGTGTGTGTGTGTGTGTGTGTGTGTTGGTTTATTTGTTCATGAAAGCAGATTTGAATTTCTCTTAAGAGCATAGCCAATTCTCTCATTATCCAACTCAGTTTCCTTTAGACCCTGCTAAATCACGGGCATGCTGCTGTGCTAAGCCTCTCAGGTCACACCACAAACCCTGCCACTTGGGATCCAGCCAGTTCAGAAGCCTTCTCAAAGCAAGCTCAGTCTTAAAGAGCAACAAGCAATGCCTCCCTCCAGAAGGCAGCAGATCTCCAAAAGCCTCTGGTCACTGCTGTCCTGGTTTCTGTCTTGGGCGAGTGGATACAATTCCTCTTTACAGAAAAAGAAGAGCCAGTCCCCTGGGGGACTGTGGGACATGACGTAAGTTTTTTTTGTTTTGTTTTGTTTTGTTTTTCCGAGACAGAGTCTCACTCTGTTGCCCAGGCTGGAGTGCAGTGGTACGATCTAGGCTCACTGCAAGCTCTGCCTCCCAGGTTCATACCATTCTCCTGCCTCAGCCTCCCCAGTAGCTGAGACTACAGGTGCCCACCACCACGCCTGGCTAATTTTTTTTATTTTTAGTAGAGACGGGGTTTCACCGTGTTAGCCAGGATGGTCTTGATCTCCTGACCTCGTGATCCACCCACCTCGGCCTCCCAAAGTGCTGGGATTACAGGCGTGAGCCACCGCGCCCGGCCGACATAAGTTTTTTTGTTTTTGTTTTTGTTTTGTTTTGTTTTTTGAGACACAGTCTCACTCTCTTGCCCAGGCTGGAGTGCAGTGGCATGATCTCTGCTTACTGCAACCTCCGCCTCCTGGGTTCAAGTGATTCTCCTGCCTCAGCCTCCCAAGTAGCTAGGATTACAGCCATGCACCACCACGACTGGCTAATTTTTGTATTTTTAGTAGAGACAGGAGTTCTCCATGTTGACCAGGATGGTCTCGAACTCCTGACCTCAGATGATGCGCCCACCTTGGCCTCCCAGAGTGCAGGGATTATAGGCGTGAGGCACTGCCCCCAGCCGACATCAGTATTTTTTTTTTTTTTACCCTCTGCTCCTCAGTAACTATAGGCCACTCATCTCCTGGCTGCTCAAGAAAGCAACCAAACAGAGACGCTGGAAGATGGGAAGTGCACATGGAAGCTTCCTCCTTGGTGCTATTATGATCACATTCCACAGCCTGCCGTGAGCCACGGCCATGCAGCAGCACCACCTTGGGCATGGCTGGGTATACAAAATGAGTCAGATATAAATCTCTCCTCCTGGAGCTCACACACTCCAAGGGGAGATATTAGACAAGCATAAATAATTCACAAGTAGTAAGTGGGAAGTGCTGGAAGAGAGGCCCAGGTAAAGTGCTTTGCAGGGCAGAGGAGGACAAACGTGAGAATGGACCTACTACCTCTCCGGCCAAACCCTCCAGAAACTTCTCATCACACCCAACAAAAGTCAAAGTCTTAAGTGACCTGTGAGGCCACTTGTCCTGCTCCCTGTTATTCCTCTGACCTCCCACTACTTTCCCCACACACCTTGACCTCCCTGCTATAACGCAAAACTGCCAGACATATTCCCACCTCGGGGCCTTGGCACTTGCTGCTCACTCTGCGGGGAAGCCTCTTGGCCCTGAGACTGGCACGCCCATCTGCAGCCACTGCAAACTTTGACTTGGCAAGGCCTTCCTCGACCACCCCGCGAGAAATCACTCCTCCCGCCCGGCACTGCCTCCTCTCCCTGTCTCTGTCACACCTCCTCCGGGTCACTTACGCCCGTGTATCTTGCTTCTTTATTTTGTTGGTTGTTTGCCATCTTCTGCTAGAATTCAAACTGTGAAAACAGGGACTTCCGTTTACCCAAGGACTGGTCGTTTCCCAGTGCCAAGAACAGTACTCGGGGCAGGGTAAGAGCTCAATGAATAGTTGTAGAATTAATGGATGGTCCTTTGGTGGCTGGGTTGATCACCTCCCAGAAAGGATGCTGGAGGGAAGTTGGTCTGCTGAGAAATCCAGATGGAATCTCAAGGACAAGTGACAGAAGAAGCCACATAATCGACAATATAGTGAAGTCTACTGAGAATATAAGCCAGGTACAAGTACCCACTCAGTCACTGACTGCAGCAGCCGCGCAGGTAACTCAGCTTAGCCACACCTGGGCTTCCTCATCTGTGAAAGTATGGTATTTCAAGAACCAGCATGGTAGGGTTTTATTAGACAAAGGCATAAAGCGCACAGGGCAGCACTCAACATCAGCCATCATCAACGCTGACGCGCAGTGTCTAACCAGAGTTTTCACTGTCACTTCCATCTCGAAACTTTATTTTGTGCCTTGATGAACGGAAATTACCATGGAGATTGAAACAAATCTACTTCTAAGTGCAGGCCCCTGACTGTGCATGGGTCTTGATGGCCAGATTTCTGTGCAGCAAATGCAGATGGCTGCTTTTAAAGGAGCTGGCCTGTCTCCTGTGGGGCAAGGGTCCTGGGGGTTAGGGGGTTCCTTGTGTGGGAGAAACAGAGGTCCACAGCTCAGGCGTCTTTGATTTCTGCAAATTCCATGTAGGTCCATAGGACACATCAGGAAACTGGACGAGAAAGGGACTGCTTGGTCTTCCTGCTCCCTACAGAAATTATTATTTATCATTAGTAGTTGTTGTATTTGTGACTAGCACCCCCGTGCTATTTTAGAACTATGTAGGAAAATCTCAGTATTTATATATCCCCAAACCCAAACAGTTGAAACATGGCTTAATATATAAAAATACATAGACTTACAGGGACAAGAGTAAAGAATATGAAATTGGGGCTCTAAAAGATTACTTTTATTTAAAAAAAAAAAAAAAACTTCAGTGAGCTATTCTCATGTGACAGGGATATACTAAAACACAAGGACAGACATAGCTCCAGTTGGAAAAGAGAAAGAAAGAGAGAATTGAGGGAGAGACAAAAAGAGAAAAATCAGCAGAAACTGACATATGACGTGACAATTCCAGCAGCTATACTTGCCCTGTGATGGTGCTGGGGGTGCCCCTTTCAAAAGCTTCAGCCCAGATGGGCAGCCAAGGATCACCCCCGCTACGGGGTGAAGTGGGTCCCATCCCCAAATTCATAAGTGGGAGGCCCAACCCACAGTGCGTCAGCATCGGACGTTACTGGGAAATAGAATCCTTGTAAGTAGATTGAGCTAAGCTGAGTTCATACTGGAGCAGGTGAGCCTCTAGTGCCATATGACTGGCGTCCTTACAAAAGGAGAGAATGTGGACCCAGACACACACACATAGGGAGGACACATGTGAAAACAAAGGCAGAGATCAAGGTGACGCGTCTGAAGGTCAAAGACTGTCAAAGCTTACGTCCAAAGCATTAGAAGCTGGAGAGGGGCCTGGACCAGGTTCTCCCTCGCAGCCTCGGGAGGAACCAACCCTGTGAGCAGCTTGATCTCGGACTCCAAAGCCCCAGAGCCGTGTGACAAGACATTTAGGCTGCTCAAGCCAGTCGGTCTGACGGTCTGTGGGACTTTATTACAGCAGCCCCAGCAAAAGCCAACAGAAGAACCCCCTTGAAGAAGGGGCATAAGGAGTGTGAGCCGGCAGATGAATGAGCATTAATTAGGCCAAGGAGGGAGGAAATAGGGATATAGTCCGAGAGAACCGCGAGTGCGCTGGCCCTACAGAAAGGAGAGGAACCAGGGACAAGGCCTGGAAAGGAAGTCACTGGCCAGAGCAGGGGAGCTGGGAACAAGGTAGGAGAGGTGCCTGGAGAGGTTGGTGGAGCCGGGCATGCTAAGAGATTTGGTCTTCATCTCGATGCATCGTTGAGGAGGTTGAGCCAAGCACTGATGAGATCGAGTTGGGCATGGAAGAGGCCACCTGGTTACAGGTGGAGTCACACGGAGAGGCTGAGAGGAGCCTGGAGTCAGTGCAGGGACTTCAATGAGGGTCTGTGCACGCTCATGTGTGATAGGCTGGGTGTTTAGACCAAATGGAGAGGAGTGGAGATTTGGGAGGTGTTTGGAGGGTAGAATCAGTACCCACTGACCATGGGTTAGAGGAAGGAAGGAGGAAGGGTTTGTTTTTGGCCACTGTGGCACCATTTACAGGGTAAAGAAATGAGGATGGAAAGGGAGCACCAAGAGTTTGGATCTGGATGCACTGAGCTGAAGTTGAGGTCACGTGGCAACACCCAAGGAGGCCCTGCAAGGAACCAGTCGGGTAGGAAACCCACAGTTCAGAGGGACGGTTGGGGTGTTGTGTGGGTGGAAGGTATGGGCACGAATGAGATTGTTTAAGGAGGGAATACAGGGTAAGCAGCCCAGAGGGCCTAAAGGGAACTAAAAGGGACTCCTGTGTTTAATTCTGGCGACACCAAGACCAGCCTGCAAAGGAGACAGCAAGTCAAAGAAGACCCAGGAGGAACCTACATCAGAAGGAGGGCGTGTCCAGCAGGGTGGCCTGCCCTGGAAGAAGTCCATGGTTGAGCCCCCAGAAGGATGGAGTGGAGCCATAGCATACACAGTGGAGTAAAAAGAAAGGGTCCCCTACAGGCGGGGGTGCAGGTCAGGGCTCAGCATGAGATGTGTCAGGCTCAGGTTAAAGGCGGTTGCCAGGTGTTCACATGGACCTGAGGAGGAAGGGATCAGTGGAAGCTCCAGGGTCAGGAGAAGTCCATCCAGAGCCATGGCTGTGGAAGTCATTGGCTTATAGATGCCATTTAAAGTTGGTGATGCCACTGAAGAATGGTAATGAGCAGAAAGAGAAGCTCGAAAGCCTGAACCTTGGCGCCTGCCATGACAAGAGGTCGTGTGGACAGGGAGGAGTCAGGAGACGAGGTCACTGGGGGAAAAGGTGGGGAGAAGTCAGGTGGGAGTGGGTCCTAAACAGAAAGCGGGGGCAAGGTAAGAGAGGTAACCACACCAGCAGGGTCCTAAGAGGGGTAGTGGGGAAAAGGTCAGAGGTAGCAAAACAGCAGGAGAAGATTGATTCTGAAAACCAAATTTAAAAAGTATTTTCAGGCTGGGCGCAGTGGCTCATGCCTGTAATCCCAGCACTTTGGGAGGCCAAGGCGGGTGGATCGCGAGGTCAGGAGCTCAAGACCAGCCTGGCCAAGATGGTGAAACCCCATCTCTACTAAAAATACAAAAAATTAGCCGGGCGTGGTGGTGGGTGCCTGTAATCCCAGCTACTTGGGAGGCTGAGGCAGAGAATTTCTTGAACCCAGGAGGTGGAGGTTGCAGTGAGCCAAGACCATGCCACTGCACTCCAGCCTGGGCGACAGAGTGAGACTCTGTCTCAAAAAAAAAAAAGAAAAAAAAAAAGTATTTTCAGGGCTTGACATGGTGGCTCATGCCTATAATGCCAGCACTTTGGGAGGCCAAGGAAGGTGGATTGCTTGAGCCCAGGAGTTCGAGACCAGCCTGGACAACCATACCGAGACTCCGTGTCTACTAAAAAATACAAAAATTAGCCAGGCATGGACCCATAGTCTGAGCTACTTGGAAGGCTAAGGTGGGAGGATCACCTCAGCCCAGGAAGTCGAGGTTGCAGTGAGACATGGTCATGCCACTGCACTCCATCCCGGGTGACAGGAGTGAGATCTTGTCTCAAACAAACAAACAAACAAGTGTTTTCAGAAAGAAAAGTTCTTCTGTGTCAAACTGTGCTCCCCTGATCAATCAAAAATAAGACTGAAGACTCAACATTGACATTTATCAGGACTCTCCAGAGAAATAGGACAAGCTTGAGAAATAAATACATATACATATTGTATGGATGGATGGCTGGATGGAGAGAGATTTATTCAGAGGAATTAAATCACACAATTATGAAGGCTGAGAAGTCCTACAATCTGGCACCTGAAAGCTGAAGACCCTAAGAAGCTGGTATGGTGACGTCCAAGTCCGAAGGCCTGAGAACCAAAGGAATCAACGGTATAAGTCCCAGTTCAAAGGCAGTAGACCAAGGTCCCAGCTCAAGCAAGCAGGCAGAAAGAGCATTCTGCTTCCCCTCACCTTTCTGCTCTACTCAGACCCTCGGTGGATTGGATGATGCCTGCCACGTTGGGGAGGAAGCCCTGCTTTACTCAGCCACAGATTCAAAGGCTAAAATCATTCGGAAACACTCCCACCGACACACCCAGAAATAATGTTTAGACGAACGTCTGGGCACCCTGTGATACAGTCAAGTCAATATCTAAAATTTACTATCCCATTGCCCACTGGGTTCAGCACTGTGCTGGTGATTGTTGACCCCAAGGAAGCAATTCTAGGGAGGAACTGAAGCAAACCTGACCAAAGCGAGTTCAAGGGAAACTTGGAGAAGACAGACTATTGAGAACAAGTGTGCACAACTCTTAAAGGATGTCACTGCCTGAGAAGGAGAGCCAGGGGCAGGAGCATGAAGGGCATTTTGATTAGGAGACGGTTCCTTGTAAGAAGGGAGCCATAACAGCACATCTGTACACTAACAGGAACAGCCCAGGACACGGGACACACAAGGCTTCCTAACGGAGTGGGGAGAATTGCTATGCAATGTCATCAAGCAGGAGAGAACATGGGAGGGCAGACCCAGTGCAGGCGTTGGGTGGCCACGGCTCAGCATTCAGCATCCCTTCACAGCACAGGAGGGGCTTACTGTGGGTTCTGTGCAAGAAGATGGTAAGCAAGGTGGGGGAGATTGTGGAAACTCTCCAGCTTGCTCCTGTATCCTCAGGAAAGTAGGAAGCCAGTGCTCAGTCAAGAATGGCTTTAAGGGGAAGGTGAGGGCCAAGAATGGCTGTAGGGGAAGGTGAGGGCTATAAGGAAGAGGGCGGCATG
The DNA here is from genome assembly GCF_043159975.1 of Macaca nemestrina. Classification (NCBI taxonomy): domain Eukaryota; kingdom Metazoa; phylum Chordata; class Mammalia; order Primates; family Cercopithecidae; genus Macaca; species Macaca nemestrina. The sequence continues at coordinate 228,861,728 of NC_092125.1, read as the reverse complement.
GAAGGGTTGGGAAAGCAGGGAGTCAAAGCCTGACAGAAAGAGCATCTAGGAGAATCCACTACAAAGAATCAACTCCAGACCTAGCAGAGTCACTAACAAGTATGGCAAGAGTCACACTGGGGAGAGTGATGGGAAGCCGGCACCAGGGGCTCTGCTCTGCTCCCAGGGTCAGGTCATGACTGCAAGATAGCAGGCTGGGAGGGGGTCGAGAAAGTTGACTGACTTGGAATTTTCTAGGAAGGAGGGAGAGAGAATGGTTGGCACAGGGAATGAGGAGGAGGAAGACACAGAGCTATCTTCAGGTTTGGCGGTGAGGCCCTAAGAGGAAGGGCAGCCTCTCATGAGGAGAGTGCTCAGCAGACAGCTCAGATGCATTCAAACAAACATGAAGGGAAGCCTTGGTTCAGAGGAAAAGGGAGGATTCTGGATCTGGCTGCTGACTGGTCATGGGCTTCAAAGGCCTGTTAGTCCTAGGCACTGGGGAGGGGTAGGAGATGTGGGCCAGGGGTAGCAGAAAGCCCTGAGCTCCTGGTAGTGACCAGCATGAAGTGAAGGGGGCAGTGAGACTGGTATGACAGCCTGAAAACCAGTGGCTGAGGCTGGGACTTGCCTGGTATGTGCAGAGGTCTGGGGTGGAGATGCAGAGCTATACAAGGGGTGCTCTTATTGGGAGCGTGCAGAGTTTTTCCATCCATTTTGGCTCCAGCTTTGGACATGTGCAGGCTGGGAGCGGCTCCACTAACCCTGAGTGCTGGGCACCAGCTCCACTTCTTCCATCCCATGTGCCAAAGTCACAGTGGGCCAGCAGAGGGCTCTCTCTCAAGGTACAGGCACTGTATCCATGTATCTGTCACCCACTGCTGCATAACAAATAATCACAACTTAGTGGCTAAAAACAATGCCAGTTGACCAGCTCACAGCTCTATAGGTCAGAACCAAGGTTCTGGTCGGTTGTGATCAGCTGAAGCTCTGGGGAAAAGTTCACTTCCAAAATCACTCAGGCTGTTGACAGAATCTAGTTCCTTGGGTATGTAGGACTGAGGCCCCCATCTCCTAGCTGGTTGTTGCTCTCAGTTCTTAGAGAACGATCCCCTTCATGCAGCCCCTCCATCTTCAAAGCCAGCAATGGCAAATCTCTCTCCACATCATGTTCCTCTCATGCCCTGAATCTCTTACACTGGGAACGACCCTATTCTTTTTCAGGGCTCACCTGATTAGATCAGGCCCACCAAAATCATCTCCCTTTCTTAAGGCCAGCTGTACCATACCACCTTCCCTATCAGGGGAGAAGAATTCATCACATTCCTGGTCCTGGGACTGCACAGAGTGTGCTCACCAGCAGGGGGAATCTTGGGGACCTTCTGCCCACCACATTTGGTCTCTGCTGATGGGCTCCAGCTATCAGGGAGATGAGCCACTGCTGTCTGATGACTTTTTTTTTTTTTCTGTAAATGAAGAGAAATTGTCTACAGGGAATGACTGAAGTGGGGCCGGAGGGCTGGTTTCTGATGTACACAGAGCAGGTTTGGGTGGGGTAGGATTGTATGACATGGAAAGTGTGGCAAAGGCTCTTTGACAACAGAACACATTCTGTGCCTGCAGGACTCTGTGGGAGATGGAAGAGCGCAGCCAGAGTTTGGGAAAGGAAACGAAAGGGATTCCCAGGCCATGATGACCGTCGTTAGCACTGGGGCCAGAGGACGGTCCCTAGCAAGGTTCACACACTGCACTCAGGGGGTAGGAACCCCGCTATGCCTTTCTTTATTTAGCATGAAGGGCACTCAGGCAACTCTCCCACCCCACCCCAGACATCAGCCTCATTTGCTAAGAGGACTCTGCCATGGAGAGCCCCCCAGACCCCTTCTGGGACAATTTTCCCGGCCCTGTACTCTGGCCATCAGCCTTCAGCACCTCTGAGGCCACTTTCAGCCTGAATGTTACCCAGGCTCACCCGAGAGCATCTGGGCACTGAGAGCATCTCAGCAACACCTTTGCCTGGAAGAAGAGGGTAACAACGAGGAACCCAGCCTAAGAGATTTCCTGAGCCAAGAATGTGTTTGTGTAGGTTCTGGATTGATTAAACACCCAGCGTGCGTCTTGCCAAATGCCAGCACCTTCATTTTCTGATAACAAATGGCTGGTTAGAATCAATAACAACTCCCTGCCGCTGTGCTAGGGCACCGCATGAGGCCCGGAGAAGCGGCTGGGCTCGGCAGTGCAGCTGCTGTGCCCACATCCCAGGCCCCAGCCAGGAGGACCGCTGCCGCCCCCTCACGCTGGACTCACCCCAGCAATCCCCTTCCTTCCTCCTTCTGCTACTCGGTTTCTAAGATAAGCCAGAAAATCTGCCGCTGAGCATCCAATCCACTTAAATTGTGTTTTCTGCTTAGAGTGGGCATGCGTCCAAGAGGGGGAAAGGAAGGACGGAGAGGCCGGCTGTCCATGACAGGCATATGCGCCATCCACGCTGGAGGCTCAGCTAATTAAGCAGCAGCCAGCGGCTAAGGTTGATCTGTTTCAGTTAAAGGAGACTCGGGGTCAGAATACCATAGCAGGTGTGAGGTGGATTCTGGAGCTGCCCTCTGGATTCCAGCTGTGGCTCTTGCCAGCTGTGTGATCTCGGGAAGGTGACTTAGTCTCTCTGTGCCTCCTGTTCTCCTCTGTAAAGGGGCCTTATTGTAGCAACTGTCTTGTGGGGACCTCCCAGGTACCCGTGGGAGGTGAGGCAGCAGCTCAGGGCACACCAGCTGCCATGATTGCTCCACTTGTTCTCCCAAAGGCACCTGCTGCATCTGCCACCTGAGCCGTGAGCCCCTTTAAGGCCCCAGTGGACATTGTGTTCCTGCAGGCCTGCCCCACAGCACCCATCACAGCCTTTGACATAAGAGGATGTTCACACTGTGCTGTTTGTCACTGCAGAGACTAAAATCTTTCCTTTGTTCAGTCAGCTTCATGAGAGACTGTCCTGCTGCCAAGCCAGAGTGACTCAGGGAGCCCCTCACGGCACAGCTCCTTCGTGAGCAGTGTGCTGAGGCCTGTGGGCAGAGAGTTAAATGAGTACACTCCTTCACGTGTTCCTGTTTTCTCCAGGTCCACCTAGCAGTGGACCAACCTCGATGGGGTGGTACAGTAGGGATCATCCTGGCATCTGGCCCTGCCTCCTCTTTCTGGGCTCCTCTGTCTGTCTGACCCTTGAATTGGGCCTTGCCACTCCCCTTGCTCACAAGCTTCAGGGGCTATAGGCTGACCCGGCCTTGTGTGCCACATTTCTCCTTGCCTGGCTCCACCTGTGCTCCCACCTCAGTACAGGGCTCCTCCCAAATATTCCAGCTGCACTGCGGACTGCCCAGGCCATCAGGACACTGGTTTGCCCTGTCCAAGTTTCTCACTCTTGTTCCTCTTCTCAATCAGCTTCCATAGGTCCTCCAAGGCTCAACTCTGAAGGTTACTCTCCTGTCCTCCAGGAGAAATTGATTGTTTTCCCTTCCATAAGCTCAAAGCACTTACCATTGTTGGTTGTTTGTTGGCAATTGTGTTTCCCTCCAAGTGTGAGGAATGGAGGATGCTGTATTCATTCCTATATCTTTGTTTGGGACAAGCAAAGTGGGACCACAATAAGAATGCATGGATGGATGGATGGATGGATGATACATGGATGAGTGGATGATGGATGGGTGGATGAATGGATGAATAGATGGATGAATGGATGGATGGATGAATGGATGGATGCATGGATGGATGAATGTATGGATGCATGGATGGATGGATACATGAATGGATACATGGATGGATACATGGATGAATGGTGAATGGATGGGTGGATGAATGAATGGATGGATGGCTAAATAGTCAAAAGATACATGAATAGATAAAATATGCCACCCCAAAATATGAAGAATTGTTGAATTGAACTCAACTGGGAAGAAGCAAATACAGGAAAGCTCCCTGACCTCCCTCTATTTGCGTAAAAGCAGGACATATTTACAAAGGAGGAATGAAGGATAGATCTTCTTCATCTCTCCTCTCTGCCAAGGAGAAAAAAACGTACACTGGATTGAATAAAGGAGAGAAAGCCACACACCCTTGTAAAGATGGATGAAATGTGCTCAGGAATGGTGTAGGAGAGAAAACCAGAGGAAGGAAATACTTATTGAGTGCCTAGAATATGTCCTACACACATCTTTCAACAGCTTCTAGAAGAGATTACTAGTAGCCTCATTGCACAGGGAGGAAACTGAGGCAGCCAGAAAGCAATAACATGCAGAAAATCTAACTAATAAGGAGGCTGAGCCAGAGTTTAAGTCCAAGTCTCTCTAAAACCTTTGCCCTTCTTGGAATGCTGGACTGTGTCTCCAGAATGATTTGAAGGGAAATAAACAGGGCAATGACAAAAACAGAGCGGGAGACGCCAAAGGCAGGGCAAGCCCACGGCCCTCTTCCCTGGTTGCACACACAGCCCTTTAGTTGAAACTGTCAAGGAACCTGTGAAAAAGCAGCCTGGGGTTGAGCCTTTTCACAGGAGCAGCAGATGCTGGGTTCCCTGTTGCAGTGAGATGATGTTAGCCCAGTATGTGACAGCGATTAATAGCTTATTTCTCAAATCAACCTATTAGAAATAATCGTGCCGGCAACCATAGGCCATTAATCTGCATTGGAACCCAACCTGCACAGCACAGGCTGACATGCAGATGAAATCTTCAGAGAGACACAGGCGGAGAAATTTATGCACAGAAAACATTGCTATGCAGTAGTAGGGAGCAAGGATGGGGATGAGAGAGTATCCCAGGCAGGATCTGAAACTTGGGGGACATAACCCTGAGTGACCATATGGGGATGGGGAGCTGGGCTTTCTTCCTAAGGTCCAAGGATGACCCCACACAGGAGTGACCACCTGGAATACTGTGTTCAGGGGGATTTTGAAGTCCATAATCAGTTGCTGTATTAGTCTGTTCTCACAGTGCTAATAAAGACTTATCAAAGACTGGGAAATTTATCAAGAAAAGAGGTTTAATGGACAGTTCCATATGGCTGGGGTGGCCTCACAATCATGGTGGAAGGCAAATGAGGAGCAGTGACGTCTTACATGGTGGCAGGCAAGAGAGCACGTGCACAGGAATTCCCCTTTATGAAACCATCAGATCTCGTGAGACTTATTTGCTATCACAGGAACAGCACGGGAAAAACTCACCCCCATGATTCAGTTACTTCCCACTGGGTACCTCCCATGACATGTGGGGATTATTGCAATTCAAGGTGAGATTTGGGTGGGGACACAGAACCAAGTCAGATCAGTTGCATTTTCTGCCATGGGAAATGGTGGGCAAATGAAGGCATGAGTGCCCTGAATTTGATGTCCCTGGACTAGGGGTATACCCAGGGGCCAGAAGGAGCATCCCCCAGCAGGGCAGGATATTTTATCACTGACCTGGTGTAGAATTGTCAACACATGTTAATAAGAGAAAGGAGATGGACTGTGAGTTGGTGTCACTACTCTTTCTAAATTCTCTACAGGGAAGGCCTGTCTCATTGCTGCTTGAGGGCAGGCCATTTCCACTGCCCCTCTCCACTTAGTGCCCGCACATGTGTGTGCTCTGCCGTGGGTCTTCCCGCCAGTCTCCCAGAGCCTCTGTGTCCTTGGGAGTTCTGGCTCTTCTCTTCCTTACCTCCACTTTTGAGCCTCAGAGCTTCAGACACTACAGAGGCCCAGAGGGAAGGAGGGACAGCAGGGTCTCAGGCTGAGATCTGACCACAGAGACAAACCCAGAGTCTGGAATTCCAAAGGGCTTGCTGGAGCCACCCCACAGCAAGCCTTTTCTTCAAAGCCTGGCTTTTCATATGGCCTTAGTGGACAAGTAAAAGGGGAGATCTTTCCCATGTCTTTTCCCTGAGATTTTAGGACCTTGATTTAGTCAATGAAGGGCCACTTCTGCCTCAGACTCACTTCCCTGTGTGCTCCAGCCTTCTCTCCAGCCTATTCTGTGGGCTGCTGGTTCCTCGCTGTCTAGCACTCCCCTTCACCAAGCATCAGTGTCACTAGGGTACCATTAGGTATCATTCTCTGGCTTCTGAGCCAAAGGCTACCATGTCCTCCCTCAGAGCAAGGGAGCTGAGCCTTCCAGAGGCACTAGTCAGGGGACTGCTCCCTGACAGTCTGCCTTCAACTGTGCACAAGAGACTCTTCCTCAGCTCCTTGCCTTGGTTGACCCCAGGGTCTCTGGCCTGGACCTGTCCAGTCTTTTCTGAGTCTTTCCCTGGCCTCTCACTTGCCTCTTTATGTGGATATCATCTCGGCTGGACATCTGGGTAGGTCCAAGGACCCCATGAAGCATTCAGATCATGGCCACGATGCACTGGCTCACTCCTCCCACCTCCCCGTGAAAGTTGCAGTAGCTACACTTTGGTTGCAAATTGACAACACCTTTCATGGCCATCCCCTGGTTCTTAAATATAAGCCTGTAGCATGCAGGTGTGCAGAAGGCATAGCTATTTCTGAACAAAGTCATGACAACGTAGGAAAGTCTGAACTTAGCAAGCAGATAAATAAAGGGGCAATTACTCACGTGATGGAAGGATTATTTCAAAGAGCACATCTCCCTCAGGCAACCTGGCTTATATCTAACTTTTCAGAAAAGCAACCGCTGTAAAAAAAAAAAAAAAAGAAAAGCACTTGTACATGAAATAGTCCCGTACGGAGGAGACAGGCACAGTTGAATCGGTTGATTTTTCTGGTGTGGCTGAACTTTTGCCAAGGACTGACTCTAGGCACAGATGTCACCTGAATTGTCTCAGCGACGAGACTGTCGTCTACAGAACTGGTAACTCCCATGCTCATGAGCGGCTCAGGATGAATCCAGAAACTCATGGCTCTGGCTGATCTTTATCATTATTTTTTAAATTTCCAAGTGTGTGACTCATAGTAGATGCTCATTCGGGTGGCTCAGACATTTTCACCTACAGGAGAATATATGGAAAAGAGAACAACACCCCACCTTCAACACCCTCCAGCTGCACGATCCTCACACCACCCGACAAAACAACCAAGCTTCCCTCACCACCCACTGAGAGGTTTCCTGTCGAGGAATGTGCGAACGATCACGAATAACTGCTAAGTACTTCCATAGCCTGCAACACAGCTGCCCTGCTGCCGTGGAAGTCCCCGTGCATTTCAGCCTCTTGTTAGTCTGCGCTCTCCTCCCCACTCCCAGCCCACGCCTGATGTGAAAGGGTCTCCTAGTTCCACTTTTCCTCTGAATGTCCTGCTCTCACAGCCATGCCAGCTCCCCCTTTTGCTGCTTAAAAGTACATATTCTACTGTAATACATACTGCTTTGGGCAGCTCAGAGAAAATAATCCAAGTAAAAGCAAGGTCTTAGTTGTAGCTTTTCAATGCCCAGGCAAAAGAGCTTTTGGAAAATGTCCCTGACTATTCCTTTTTGTACTGAGAGCACATTGTCAAAGTCCCCTTTTCTCCTCCTCCAGACGGCCCTTTCTCAAGCCTCACCATTTCCCCATTACAGTGGAAAGGGAGGAAATTTCGAGGAGAACGTGACGGTAGATTGCACGGAGCAGGGAAAGTCCATTTTCGGGAGGAAAGCCTGAAATGACACTGTACCTTCTTATCCTGCCAGAGGGTCAGAGCAGAAAAGCCTCCTTTTTTGTTATTGTTGTTTGGCTGGCTGGGTTTTTTGTTTTTTGTTTTTTGTTTTTTTTGGGGGGACAGAGTGTCGCTCTTGTTGCCCAGGCTGGAGTACAATGGTGCAATCTCGGCTCACCACAGCCTCTGCCTCCTGGGTTCAAGCGATTCTCCTGCCTCAGCCTCCCAAGTAACTGGGATTACAGGCACCTGCCACCATGCCTGGCTAATTTATTATTATTATTATTATTATTATTATTATTATTATTATTTGAAACTGAGTCTCACTCCGTTGCCCAGGCTGGAGTGTAGTGGCACGATCTTGGCTCACTGCAAGCTCTGCCTCCAGGGTTCACGCCATTCTCCTGCCTCAGTCTCCCGAGTAGCTGGGACTACAGGCGCCCACCACCACGTCTGGCTAATTTTTTCTATTTTTCAGTAGAGACGGGGTTTCACTGTGTTAGCAGATGGTCTCGATCTCCCGACCTCGTGATCCGCCCACCTCGGCCTCCCAAAGTGCTGGGATTACAGGTGTGAGCCACTGCACCCAGCAGGTCATTTTATATCCTTTCTCATTGGAGGGAGTAACGTCTTGCCCATTTTGCATGAAGACAAACGTGGAGTTCTTCCATGATTTTTAAGGCTAGAACTAGAAAATCCACTGGGGGGAAAATATCCAGCCTCAAATGGAGCCCTCTGTAAGTAATAAATTTATTCCCTGTTGTAGTCAATTCTCCTAAAACAAAAGCGACTGCAGCAAGCGATTTTTGGTATTGCTCATATACTGTTAAAATATTTCAGCTGGGAGATGCTGTGCGAACAGAGACAATCGCCGGCCTCACATAAGATTTATTAGAGAAAGTTGGCACAAATATATTTGTAGGAAGCAGAATATGTTTGTAGAGATTATTCCAGATTTACAGTGATTAATAATGGATTGGACGCAGTCGATGTCAGGGAGCTACCTCCTGGTGATGTCTGCCCCAGGTTGAGTTGGAATAGAACATGAACTTCAGCAGTGCCAGGAACCTTTTGCTAAAAGAATGAAGTTTTCTGAATAGAATGAAATGAATGCCAAGAGCCGTCCGTAGGCTCAAAAAACCCGTCACACTACTTAATCTGCTTTAAGCACTGACTGGCTAATGGGGTTTCGAGTCAGGCGGCATTCGAAGGCTTAGCACCTGCAGGGGCTCCCTGAGAGAACAGAGAAGATGCCACAGCAGAGGAGATTTATCTTTGCCCCGTGCATGGGAGGAGGCTGCAGGGAAAGGGAGAAAGTCAGGAGAAGCTGCTCTTACATCTTTTTTCATCCCCTGTGTCCAGAGTGCATCTTTTAGGGACGTGCACTTGAGACCCTAACCTGCAGCACGTTATCTCAATTGGAAGGTCAGCGTCCACGTCTACCAGTAATAAAGGATGGAAGATTCACACAAGCCCCAGTCGAGATGGGAATCCAGCTTCTTATCCACAGAGCTCTGCGACCCTGCCTTGAGCTGGCAGAGACTGCGTGGAAGGCCCTTTCCCATCTCCCTGCAGATTCCCAGCACCGGCAGCAGATGGGTGGCAGCTCCACACAGCAGCATGAAGAAGACACCCCCCACAGCCATTTCCTCTCCTCATAACTGCACACGCAGCTAGCTCTCTCTGATAAGGATACAGGGATCACTTGCTACCGGGCAGCTCGCCTCCCCGATACTATCCATCTTCCTCTGCAAGCTGGAGTTGGCTGGAAACAACAGTCTGATTAATACAACTTGCAAGTAGACCCCAAGGTTGATGCTAACAGGCTCCCAATAAACAGCCTTTAGATTGAATCTGATCACCCAGGAAGGTGAGAGGGCCTTGTTTGAGAAACAACAGCCATGCCTTTCTGCCCTACTGATGACAAATAGCTTGCAATCCATCAAGCATGATTATGAGCTTTGGCTGGAAGGCACAAGGGTGCTAATGAAGATCCCCACGCCTGCTCCTCCCGTGGGGCAGGTGGGCTCGGGTGGGAGCTCACATCCAGCTTGTGAGCATGGCTGGTAGGGTTCCATCTCCCCAAGTTTGTTGCCATGGAGAAGGAGTTGAATGGCTTTAATACAGCTGTGTGGATGTCTCCCCTGAGATGCGCCATGACAAGTTAGACTGGAAGTAGCAAATGAGCAGCTATAATCTTCAAACTGTATAAATAAGTGATTGATTGGGCATGGGGGCTGTAAACAGCACTCTGAGTTCTGGCAGCATGGGGCCCAGGAAAATGAGATCATCAGTCTGGGAGAGACACGCACAGAGCAGCCGTGCTCCCGGCAGCCTTCTACGGGGCTGCAGCGTGGCGTGGGCATCTGCCCAGAACTCACGACCATTTCTTGCCGGCCCTGCAGATGTTGGGCCACTCTAGGTCTCAGCTGGCTCCAAACCCATTTCTGGTTAATCCTGCCACGCGTAGCTATCGGTGCTTTTCAAATAAAGGCTTCTGTCTGCTTGTGCCCGCCAGTTCCCCAGCCAATTGTTTGGCCCCAGGGTGGAGATTGGCTGAGTGTTCAGGGGAGGTGAGAATCCACTGATATGAATCCCTGGGGCCTCCTGCCAGGGCTGCTTCTTAGGCAGCTCCTTCCTGCTGCCTGGGGATTCCCCATCCCTGGCCAGATATGACTGGATCAGAGCAGTCCATACACAGGCCAGAGAGACCAGTGAGGAAAGGTCAGCTGGGCCAAGCCGCATCTTCTCTGTAGACTTTGGAATTGGGGAACTCTCAGAATGGTCAGTGAATAATGGAGTTGAATGATCAAGACATTGGGGACTGAGCCAGCAGGAAGCCAGTGACCATGGAGAACAAAGAAGAGAGACAGAGACAGAGAGACCCAGAGAAACGGATAAGCTCATCAGCTCCTCCAACTCCAGAGTTTATCCTCATCTGCTTCAGCTTTGGTCTCCTGCCAGGCACATGGTGGGATGACACCCTCCCATGCCCCTTGCAGTTGAGTGGTGCCATGACACTGGTCTGGCCAATGGGCAGTGGAGGTCTACGTCACCACTAGGCAAAGCTCTTCATTGCTGCTGGGAGCCCCTCTGGCTGTCTGTTCCCTTGGCCACTGTAGACAATGAAGCCTGCATCAGACTGCCTTCCTGGTAGGGACCACAGGAGTGGGGTCCCCACCCACAGGTGAATGACATGAGTCAACCAGACTCACAGCATATTCCACAAGAGGAGACATAGACCCTTGCTGTCCAGAGCCACTGGGTTGGAGCTCTTTGTAACTGTACCACGAACCAGGCAGTCTGAGGCTGATTGGTACATTTGCAGTAAATTCCCTGTGACTTAATCTGGTTCCAGTGAGTCTCTGTTCCTTGCATTCAAAATATCTCTGATCCAAACACTGCACTCAGAAACATAGTCGTTGGGAGGGTGGGCACTGCTGCTGTGGGGCCATGGGGGCTGGGCTGGGCCGCTCAACTCCCTTTGCCTGGGACTCCTCGCCTGTACAATGGGACACTGGCTTTAAAGCTGCTGTGAGGATTAAAAAAAAGTTCAAAATGCTTGCGTGGATGATCTCAATTATCTGGTGTTATTGGGATCATTGTCAACATCGGCATAGCCAGTACCACCCAGAACACAGGTAAGAGGTAATAATGGTACTATTCATGATGCAGGTGAGATATAACGGTGCCTGGAGCTAGGCGGAGGTGGGGCAAAGTCGTAAGTTTCTGGATACATTTTGAAGATGGCAGGCTGCGGGTCATATTTTCCAATGAGACACACCAATATAAAGAGTCCCTTTCTTCTATGGTGTGACCTCCCCATCCAGAGGCAGAGTCTAATTCCCATTCCATTAAATACAGCAGGCTCACGATGGCTCTGTGTAATACAGTATGGCAGAAGTGTAATCGAGTACAGCTGTACCACCTGAGCCTGGGGCTTAAAAATGATGCATCCTCTCCCCAGTTATTGGAACACTCAACTGCGAGCCTTGTGAAGCCATGTAAGGAGTGTGACCACTCTGAGGCCACCAAGCTGTAAAGAGGCCAGGTCACCCGGAGAAACCACAGACGGGCTATGAGCACCAGTCCTACTCTTTGAGTCATCCTAGCCAGACTCCAGATACGTGCGTGAAAATACCTCTGGGTGATCCCAGTCCTGGCCACTGCAACACCCCCAGGCTTTGAGTCTTCCCAGCTGAAGTCCCAGATACCATGGAGCAAAGACAAGCTGTCCTTTCTGTGCCATCTGAATTCCTAACTCATGGAACCTGTGATGTTAGAGCTGTTGTCCTTTTAAGGCAATATGCTGGGGATGAGTTGTTATGCAGTGAGAGGGATTGGAAAAAAGATAAAGCCAATAGGATATCCTGAAGGACTGGAGAGAATGAATGAGACTTGAAAGGAGTTGGGGGGACTCAAGGTTTGATTGCATTTTATGTTGAGATGATAGACATCCACAGATAAGTTCCAACTGGGCAGTTGCAGACAGCAGTTTGCCATTCTGAACTAGAGCTTTCTACCATCACAGATCATTGTCAGAGAGTATATAAAGCCACAAAATGGAGGAGGTCACTTAGAAAAGAGGTCAAACCCTCGGGTCCTGGATATGTATCTCACAGAAATGAGTAGCTATATTCACACGCAAAGGAAAGTTCTTAGCAGCATTGTTCATAGCAGCCCCAAACTGGAAGCAATGTAATTGCCCATTGACAATAGGATAAATGCGTAGATTGTAGTATGTTTATATAATGGTGAAAACAAGCATCTGTTGGTACAGACAGCAACATGGATTGATGAGATATGTCTAAAAAGTCAGACAGAAAAGGGTATATACTATATGGCGATCTTTAAAGGAGAAAACAGGCAAAACAAATTGATCATTGTAGAACCCAGAGGGTGGCAGGAAGGTGGGCGTGCTAATGGCCAGGTGGGAGCACAGGGGGCCTTCCAGGGTACAGGTGGTGCTCTCCAGCCTGGTCCTCATGGTGTTTATACAGGTGTGTTCAATTCATAAACATCCATCAAGATGCACAGCGTGTATACTTTACTGCATGTTATATTTCCTTTTTAAAAGCTTACAGAAACACTGCCATATTCTCCATGCAGGTGATTCCATGCATCACATCAGGACAATTTCAGTAACAAAGCTGGATAGGGAGGCGGGTTTATACTGTCCGTCTTTGAACATTTCTTGAACCAGAATCTCCCTTCTCTGGGACTCAGCTTTCTGTTTAAGAGAGACTTTTCTTTATTTCTTTGCTTGCCTAAATTTAATGATAATGAGGTCCTAGACCCTATAAATAAAGTACATCTCCCTTATAGCAAGGTCTGTGATCTTTGGTATGTAGTCCTATAATACCATTGCTGATTAAAATTCATTCAACTGAGAATTGAATACAATTGCTGATGCTCCACTGCATTTTCACAAAACATTTTTCATTTGTATCCACGCTTTAAGATTGATCAAAATGAGGTATTCATTAAAAGATTCTTAATTAGAGTTTCAAGCAATGTATAATGGACTCATTTTTATTACTACATAACTTTATCCCGTCATTTCCATCACATACCTCACTGTGGCATCTGGTGGGCAGTAGCTGGTCAGTGACAACAACAGCAGCCCACTGACAAAGAGGAAGGGTGTCAGCCAGGGTCATGACTAAAGAATATGCCGGCTTAAAAGGAGAAGACACGGTGGGTTTGTGTCCAATGATTTACACACACTTGAAAATTCAGAAGATAAAATGTGACCCTCAAATAGGTTTGGTGGGGAAATGACTGGACATGCAGCCAAGACTCCAGAGTCCCATTCCTGGAAAGCTCAAGCATCCCCTCTTGCTGGGGGGATCCTTGACCATCCCATTCAACCCTTCACTAAGGTTTGTGGCACTGACATGAGTCAACGGCGTCCTAGTCTATTCTGCATTGCAATGAAGGAATACCCAAGGCTGGGGAATTTATAAAGGAAAGAGGTTTATTTGGCTTGTGGTTCTGCAGGCTGCACAATAAGCATGGTGCCAGTATCTGCTGCTGCTGAGGGATTCAGGAAGCTTCCAGTTATGGTGCAAAGTGAAGGAGAACCAGCATCGCATAGCAAGAGAGGAGGAAAGAGAGGGGGTGTGGTGTCAGACTCTTTTAAACAACCAGCTCTCTTGAGAATGAAGACAGTGAGAATTCATTCATTACTATGGGGATAGCATCAAGCCATTCATGAGGGATCCAGTCACATGACCCAAACATCTCCCACTAGGCCTCACCTTTGATATTGGGGATGCACTTTCAACATCAGATTTGGAGAGGACAAACATCCAAACCATATCCAAGGGCATGGAGGCTTCACATAAATGCAGACACATCTGTAGCAAGCAGGGGTCCTTCTAAGGTCTCCTACCCATGCCCAGAACCCCTGCACACAGACTTCCCACCTGCTCACCCACTGGCCCAGCCACTGGTCTGGACACTCCCACAAGTCCCTCAACTCATCTTGTGTAACATGACATGGCCCACATTCCTAACGTCTGGAAGAAAGGGGACCTCTGAGAACCAAACGTTCCTCTTGACTCACCAAAGCTGACAAGGTGCCAGAAACAGTGAGGTGAAGGCTCTGGAAGGATGGATTTCAAAAGCACATCCTCTCCCTGGACCCACAGAAATCAGAATCCTGTGATCTACACAGACCTGGATCAAAAGGAGCTCCTTTGAAATCAACTTAATTGGTCACATTTTCTACCCCTGGAGCCTTTCGACTTCATGTGGTGACAACATTTCTCAAATCACTTTCAAGCATCATTGTATTTGTCTTTGTCTGCTTGCTTTAATTTTTGTCATTATTGTTTTGGCTCAAGGATCCTCAAGAAGCTATGACTGTTAGGCAAACCTGAAACGTAACTAGATGAATGAAAAATAAATGAAAAACAAAGGGAAAAGGGAAGGGATAAAGGGAGGGAAAGAAGTAGAGAAGGGACGGATGGGAGGGGAAGAAAAGGGAGAGAAGAAGGAAAGAAAAAGTGATAGAGGGAGAAAGAAGAAGAAAGAAGGGAAAGAGAAAAGGATAAAGGAGTGGGGGGAGGAAGAAAGAAAGAAGGCTGGTTCCTTTATAGTTGAGGACACCGAGACCCAAAGAGTTCCCCCAACTTGTCCAAGTTCACAGGTAGCAGTGGCAGAGCTGAGAGAAGGGCTAAGGCTGCCTGCCTGGGACCTAGACCTCCTTCCACTGTGCCACACAGCCTGGACCCTCAGAGTCTTTCTAGAGTATGTGGACTTGTGCTGGACCTTGAAGAATGTTAGACACCTGGGGCTGAGCTGCTGAGGACAGATCTGGCTGCCATAACTCAGTGTTCGAAGCGTGGGATGGATATTCCTGGGGGTGATGACATGGGGTGGAGCTAAGTTATTTTTTAATAGGTAGACATTTATGTCAAAGAGTATTAGAAAAATAATATGTAACTAGCACACCACAACTGTGAAGTAACAACATTATTGTTTATCCAAAATATATAAGGAACTCCTATAACTCAATAGCAAAAGAGCAAATAACGCAATTAAAAACTGGACAAAGAAACCAGAGAAGACATACAAATGGCCATATGAAACGGTGCTCGACATCACTAATCATCAGTGAAACACAAATCAAAACTACAATGAGATATCACCTCACACCTGTTAGGTGGCTATCACATAAAGAAAAGTGTAACGTGTTGGCAAGGGTGTGGAGTAAGGGAACCTTGTGCACACTGGTGCAGTCACTCTGGAAAACAGCAGGGAGATTCCTCAAACAATTAAAAATAGAACTACCTTGTGACCCAGCAATCCCACTTCTAAGTATATATCCAAAGGAAAGGAAATCAGGAACTCAAAGAGATCCCTGCACTGCCATGTTCATTGCAGCATTCTTCATAATACCCAAGATGTGAAATCAGCCTAAGTGCCCACCATGAATAAAGAAAACGTTTTATGATAGGTAGATAGATAGATAGATAGATAGATAGATAGATAGATAGATACACTCACACACACAGAGTCATGCATCATATAACAATGGGGATAAATTCATCTTCAGGTAATTTCATAGTTGTGCAAACATCATGGAGTATGCTTACACAAACCTAGATGATACAGTCTACTGCACACCTAGGCTGTATGATACAGTCTATTGCTCCTGGGCTACAAACCTGTGCAGCTTGTGGCTGTGCTGAATGCTGTAGGTAGCTGTAACACAGTGGCAAGTATTTGTGCACCTAAACATAGAAAATATACAGTAAAGATACAATTTTATAATCTTATGGGACCACTGTCATAAAGGCAGTCATTGACAGATACGTTGTTATGTTTATACACTGACTATTGCATGACTGTATAGGCACACACAATGAAATTACCCAACCTTAAAAAAGAAGGAAATCCTGCCATTTATAACAACAAGGATGAATCTGGAGGACATTACACTAAGTGAAATAAGCCAGTCACAGAAGGACAAATACTACATGATAGCATTTATATGAGGAATCTGAAATAGTCAAACTTACAGAAGCAGACAGTAGAATGTTGGTTACCTGGGGCTGCAGGAGGGGAAAATGGGGAGGAAATTAGCCAAAGGGCAAAACTTGTTTCAGTTAAGCAAGGGGAATAAGCCTTAGAGATCTACTGTACAGCATGGCACCTGTAGTTAATCATACTATATTGCACTTTTAAAATTTTGCTGAGGGTAGATTTCATATTAAGTGTTCTTATCACAAATAATGATAATAAATAAAACGTGAGGAAACTTGTAGAGGCAGTGGATAGATGGGTTTATGGCATATATTATGGTGTTTGTTTCATGGGTATATACCTAAGTGAACACCAAGTGCCCAGTACCTACCACAGCTCATGGGTATATACCTAAGTCAACAACCAAGTGCCCAGTACCTACCACAGCTCATGGGTATATACCTAAGTCAACAACCAAGCACCCAGTACCTACCATAGCCATGGGCATGCCAACTAGGAAGTTGACAAATTCTTCCTGCAGAGGGCTCAAGCCCTTCATTCCCACTTGATTACTGACACTGTCCTCCGTCCAGGCCCACCCTGACTCTCCCCAAGTGCTCACCATAATCCCTGAAAGGAAAGGTCCCTAATAAACACATCTCTTTTTGGTGATCAATACCAACAGACTGCAAGGAAGTGGCAGGCACTGCTCTTGAAGTATTTAGGAGTTGATTTTTCCTGGATAACTGAGGGATGAGCAAACAATGCTCTTCCTGGGACACTCATGTGCAAGCTGCTGGGAAAGTAGGAGAATGTGCAATGTGATGGCAGGATTCCTTCCAGATGGATCATTTCATGACCTTTGGCTTTCTTCTTTAAGAAAAAAAAAAGCACACAGATAAGATGCATCCTAATTGATAGTGCATTTTCTTCTGAACATTCAGCGATTTGTGCACTGCCATTCTCCTTAGCACAAAAGATTCTTTTCTCTGTTTCAAAGTCACCTGCACTTCAGCAGTTCAGAGCAGTATCTGGTGAGTGTTGATAATGTGCGGTGTGCTGGGCCACCCTGTGTGGAGCATACACTGGTTAAATATGTTGGAAGAGATTACAGTGGTTTGACAACACTTCTAAGAGGCTTATGTCTTAGTTTCACCTTTCCTCAAACATCTGTTACAAGGATTTAGATAAGATGTCTCTAGAATGATGTCATAACCTGCATACCGCCACCTCTTTCTTCCTCCTACTCCCTGGGAAGAAAGGAACAACTTCACTGCAAAAGATTCAAACTTGTTTTGAGTGTTAAAAATCTCAACCCAACATAAAAGAGTTTGGCCACACAACAAAACATCACCCTATGATAATGACTGAAGTTTTCAATACGTACTCAGATAAGTTCACCCTTGGCAACAGCCTACCTAAGTAGAGCTAAGAGAAGGTGGGTCAAATTGGGAGTGAACTACAGGACCATCCCCGGAAGGGTGCTTTCATGCAAGTCCATATCCTTGGCCATCACTGTGGTACCCTCCTTTTGGGGATTTCACAGTTTCCCACGCTGGACTTGGCCATGGGACACGCTTTGGCCCAGGGAATGTTAGTAGATGATCTGCAAGCCACATCTGAAAAGCATTGCACTGGTTGGCTCTGACGTTCTGTTGTTATTGTGCCTGCCCACTATTGCCAAGAAGAGGAAGGTAATGATTGAAGACTGGACCAGCCATGATGCCCCAGCCAAGCCTAAGAGTGAGCGCAGCCCACCCCAGACCCACTGTGTTAGTCAGAGTTCTGCAGAGAAACAGACCCAATAGAAGACATGTCTCACATGATTATGGAGATTGAGAAGTCCTTGATCAGCCATATGCAAACTGGAAACCCCGAAAGGCCAGTGTATAGCTTCAGTCCAAGTCCAAGGGCCTGAGAACCAGGTGTCACGAGAAATGATGGTGTCAGTCTCAGTCTGGCAGCAGAAGACAAGTGTCTCAGCTCAAGCAGCCAGGCAGAGACAGAATTCTTCCTTTCTCAGCCTTTTTATTCTATTCAAGACCTCAATGGATTGCATGAAGCCCACCCACATGGGGTGGGGCAACATGCTTCACTCAGTTCACCGATTTTAATGCTCATCTCCTCCAGAAACACCTTCACCCACACACCCAGAAGTGATGTGTAGCCAAATATCTGGGCATCCCATGGCCAAGTCAAGTTGATACCTGATTAACCATTATACCTGTTGAACTGTGCAGAAGCAGGAGCAATGCATGGATATTGCTGAATGTCCCTGAGTTCTTGTGATCTCTACACAGCAAAACAGAGCAGTCATTGACAATACTCATCCAATACTCAACACATAGCAGCAGGCTCTTTTCTAAGTGCAGTAATCACCCTGTCTAATTTAATGTTCACATCAACTTGGGTCAGATGAATATGACTTTTAATCCTTTTCTAGATGAGGACACGAAGGCACAGAGAGGTTCAATCACTTGTCCAGTATCATATGGCCAGTAACTGCTGAAGGCGAGAATTTGGATCATGGAACTACATCGTAGAATTTGCTGGCTACTCCACATTGTCAATCATGACGCCACTGTTACTATTACCATTGGTAGTAATAGTAACATTACTGTTAATACTATCAAAAATGTTTTGTTTTGTTTTGTTTTGTTTGAGATGAAGTTTTGCTCTGTCACCCAGGTTGGAGTGCAATGGCGTGATCTCAGCTCACTGCAACCTCCGCCTCCCCGGTTCAAGTGATTCTCCTGCCTCAGCCTCCTGAGGTAGCGGGGCTTACAGGCACGTGCCACCATGCCAGCTAATTTTTGTATTTTTAGTAGAGACAGGGTTTCACCATGTTAGTCAGGCTGGTCTCGAGCTCCTGGCCTCGTGATCTGCCCGCCTCGGCCTCCCAAAGCGCTGAGATTACAGATGTGAACCACCGTGCCCGGCTTATTACTAATGTTTACTATTACTACCACTATTCTGTAACATTACTAATGCTAATACCATACTATCGCTAATACTGTAACTACACTGTTAGTAAAGCTAGGACTGTTCCTATTACTCTTAAGGTATTTAGATATTACAAACCCGTGCTAAGTAAAAAAAAATCACTCTCTTGCTTACAAACTGTTGCACCGACAAGCTGAGGCTTACTTTTCTCCTCTAAGTTATATATTTGTACTGCTGGTCTGTAAACTTCTAAACGGCGTCCCCAGGATCTTACACAAGTGCTGAAGCACAACAGGCTCTTAATAAATGACTTCAGAGTGAGTGGAGGTCTACACTCAGAAGTGCAGATTAAGGCAAGCCCAGAAGTGCAAGCTGTTTAGAGCTGATAAAATAAAATTGAGGTTCTAGGTCAGCAGCAGGCCTGGGACAAGGCGAGGCATGAGGTATTGAGGGTGAATTGTTCCAGGAAATACTCACTCTCAGGGGTGACCCGCGAACTTGTACAGCCCCAAGAGTAAGTTCCGCCTCGTCCCAGCCCTGCAGGCAGAGGCCAGGCTCAACTGTGGGTGTGGAAGGAGAAGCTGTCCTCAGTTCTGGGACTTCTGCTTGATCTGGGAAAGCCTCTGTGACGTGCTCGCCGCTGGAAGGATTTTGCATTTCCTGCCCGCCGACAAGAGGAGGTGACCCGGATGCTGATTAAAAATGGGAACCCAACCTCCCATTCCTAGTGGCTGCAGTTCCACAGATGCAGAATCCGACACAGGTAACAGAGAGACGACTGCACATAAGCATTGGCCCCAAACTCCAAGGTCACACTCTCTGTAGTAAACTCGACCTCCCTTTGCCACAAATATTCCTATCTACCCCTGCCACAAAGGACACACCCAACTGTTCAAAGGAAGACTCTTTTCCATCTTTAAACATGCTGTGAGGGAATTTAGAGAAGTTTGTAAGGTGATTTTGGGAGTCAAAACTATAGTTCCTCTCAAGACCAAAAAGTTTGCAGCCAGGTGCAATGGCTCACCCCTGTAATCCTAGCACTTTGGGAGGCGGAGGGGGCAGATTGTCTGAGCTCATGAGTTCAAAAGCAGCCGGGGCAACACAGTGAAATCCCGTCTCTATTAAAAATACAAAAGATTACCCCAGCATGGCGATGTGTGTCTGTAGTCCCAGCTACTTGAGAGGCTGAGGCAGGAGAATCGCTTGAACCTGGGAGGCAGAAGTTGCAGTGAGCCAAGATCGCACCACTGCATTCCAGCCTGGGTGACAGAGTGAGACGTCATCTCAAACAAACAAACAAAAAAAGAAAGATAAAAGAAAAAAAGAGTTTGCTTTTTATTTCATGATGATGCACAATGGGGCTGAGTGCTGTTGTTATTGTTTAATGAGAATAAAGAATCACATACAGACGATGAAACTGATGACTTAACAGAGAAGATACACAAATCCAAATGGAAAAGCATAGAGCTATTTGGCTGGGTTAAGAGCTGAAAGCCACAGTGTGCTAAATGGCTTGTTTTGTAATCAGTTGATGTCCTTTGTCTCCAATCTAAATTGCATCTGACAAAGAAACACAGCTAAATGTTCTGTACCTGCCACTGGAGACCGAGATGCATGAACCCAGGAGCATGAGTCCACTGGGGATGACAGAGCTTTGCTGGAAGGAGCAGCCAATCAGGGCAGTCTCATACATGTGACTTGGGGTGGGGGGTGGTGTCTCCCCGTCAGCCATGACAAATACCTCTAAAGCAGAAAGTAAGAGCAAGAAGGTCCAGGCCGTCGGTGGGGTCTGCAGGGCCAAGGGGTACATCCCCGCAGCAGCCCACCCACCACAGGTACCCTTCCTCTCTCCCTCTTCCCACATTGAAATGGGCTCCCTCTTTCCTCCCTTCAGCTGTAGAGACCCTGGAGGTGTGAGTTTGAGAGGGACTGTAAACCCAAGTGTGGAACCACAGAATTTCCCACTGCCCATGTCAGAGCTAAACCTACTGGGTTGTATGACATACAAATAGCTTTTAGTTTTATTTTATTTTATTTTATTTTATTTGAGACGGTGTCTCACTCTGTCGCCCAGGCTACAGTGCAGTGGCCCAATCTCGGCTCACTGCAACCTCCACCTCCTGGGTTTAGGCAATTTTCTGTCTCAGTCTTCCGAGTAGCTGGGAGTACTGGTGCATGCCACCATGCCTGGCTAATTTTTGTATTTTTAGTAGAGATGGGGTTTCACCATCTTGGCCAGGCTGGTCTTGAACTCCTGACCTTGTGATCCACCCGCCTCAGCCTCCCAAAATGCTGGGATTACAGGCATGAGCCACCGCGCCCAGCCTAGTTTTAATTTTAATGACCCAGAAAGCCTTTATGATATAACACTACTGAGGATGGAATCCCGGGTCACATGCATGAAAATGGTGAGTGAAGGAAACCAAGTATGGTGGGCAGCACAGTAATACTGCCCTGTCCTGGGCTGTGGGACGATCACAATTTTTTTTTTTTTTTTGGACAGAGTCTCACTCTGTCACCCAAGCTCCAGTGCAGTGGTGTGATCTCTGCTCACGGCAACCTCCGCCTCCCAGGTTCAAGCAATTCTTCTGCCTTGGCCTTCCAAGTAGTTGGGACTACAGGCATGCACCACCATGCTCAGCTAATTTTTGCATTTGTAGTAGTATTACTAGTACTATAACTACATTTTTGCATTTAAGTTTCACTATGTTGGCCAGGCTGGTCTCAAACTCCTGACCTCAGGTTATCCAGTCACCTCGGCCTCCCAAAGTGCTGGGATTACAGGCATGAGCCACCGCGCCCAGCCGATGGCGAATTTTTAAAAATCGTGTTAAGGAACTTCAAAATTATTTTTTACACCTAGCTGATAGTACTTTTGTAATCCAAAGAAGTGTTGCAATACTACACACTCTATTTAAAGAAAGGGAAACAGCTCACTGGTGTTCTGGTGTTGAATGGTGAAAGAGAGAGCACCAGGGCATGGGTGAGAAAAGGCAAGGAAAGAGGAAACAGCCTTTGATAAGATTTCCCTATGGAAAGCCTGAACTTGAACCCAGTTTACCGTCAGGTTAAAGTCTTACAAAGCTCACTTTCATTACGTGCTTTAAAAGATTAAAATCCTTTAGTTGATTGATTTAAACTTTTTTAAATTGCAAGTCCTTTCTGTGGATGGTGTCGGAAGAAAAAAACAATTGTTTTTCTGGGAGGAGCTGACAGATAAGTGGTAACTTAGGGGAGAATTATTTAAAAACTGAAATTAAACCAAGCAAACATTTTAAAAGACTGAAAAGGAAAGCAGTGACTCCTTCAGATGAGGGGGAGCCTGTGCTGCAGACCTGTGCCTTGACGAATGCTGGGGTTCAAAATGCATCCCTTGGCAGCTGCCCTTCCAGGCCTCCCCAGCACTCCCAGGAAAGCTAAGGACCCTCTGATTTCTGGCATGAATCCTCTGAGTATAGAAAACACCGCTCAGCAAAGGAAAGAACTTTCACTGAGAGCAAGCAGAGGTGAGCTTGAAATGAAGACATCCCTGCACCACGGAGTTGCTCAGCACTTACCAAAGCAGACGCACTGAAAGCTGCTTGTGAACCACACAGCCCTGTCAAAGGGTAAGACCACAGAGGGGAGAGAGAAAAAGGAAGGGATTCCAATCTGTGTCTTGTTCCATTGGTGCTGCTGTAACAGCATCCCTGAGACTGGGTGTTTAGATAGAACAAAGATTTATGTATTGAAGTTCTAGAGGCTGAGATGTCCAAGGTTGAGGGGCCGACATCTAACCAAGGACTGCCTTCTGCATGGTGGAAGGTGGGAGGGTAAGAGGGTAAGAGAGTGAGAGAGTGAGAGGCTGAGAACGAGGAAGAGGGCTGAGAGGAGCTGGGGGAACGGGACCAGATTCATGCTTTGATCAGTAACCCACTCCCAAGATATCTAACCCACTCCCGACCCAGATAACAGCATTACTGCATTCATGGAGACAGGATCTTTGTGGCCTAAGCACCTCTTATGGGTCCCCCATCTCCACACTGTTGCATTGGGGTTAATTTTGCTATCATCACTCTGTGGGAGGGGAGGTGGATTATATTCCTATTCTATTCAATAAAATAGTTAAGGCACGGGTCATCTCTTCAAATGGCTCTCTGTGACAGTCCCCACAGTAGGAATCTGCTTCTCCGTGTACACTAATGAAGAGGAGAAATGACAAGCTCAATTGCAGCCCCAGCCCCAACATCACTCTGGGACAAAGATGGCAGTTTCACCCGTTGGTAAAAACGACTGTTGCAGAAAAGTCACTGCTGAGGCGGGTGAGCAGCTCTCCAAGTCTTAGTTCACAGGTGGACAAACTTCTTCAGAAAGACCCAGAGAGCAGATATTTTCAGCTTGGCAGGCCAAGGGACAAATTCCAGATTATTACCTACTTACTCATGTCACAAGAGAGAAAACAAATTCTCGCACATTTTTATTGATGGATATCATCATAATTGAGTACTTCTTAAAAATATGAAATATGAATAATACGAGTCTACGAATAATAAGAATGAAATTCCTGTTTTCAGAATACTGTTTTGTTTCATTGGGATTAAAGTCAGTGTTCCCTTCCATCAAACCAATTGCAATTGTGCAACTAGAAAAGTCATTCTCAGCTCACGGACGGTGCAGAAAGAAGCGGTAGGGCTGCATGTAACCTCTGGGTTGTTGTGTGGGTTTCTTGTGGCTGCTGGAACATATTAGCATAAATTTAATTGCTTAAAACAACACAAATGTATTATCTTTCAGTTCTAAGGGGTCAGAAGTCTACAATGGGCCTCACTGGGCTGTACAACTGAGGCATCAGCGGAGCTGTGCCCCATCTGGAGGTTCTAAGAGCGTTCTCAGTTCCCATCCCCTAACTGGGGCTAATTATCATTCCTCTGCTGTTTGAGTGTTTTGAGGGTGAATTGAGTTCATACTTGCGGGGTTCTCAGAACAGTGCCCAGCAGGTAACAGGTGGTGCACAGGGGACAACCCTGTTGTCCTTTTGCAACTCCTCGAGGCCACCTGACTCCCTTGGCTCAGGGACCCCCTGCAGAACTCACATCACTTCTGCCTCTGTCATCATATCTCCTCTGGCTCACCTCTTTCCCCTGGAAAGACTTCGGAGATGAGATTGGGCCCACCCAGATAATCCAGGATAATCTCCCCATCAGCCAAGTCCCTCTGCCATAAAGGGACACAATCACAGTTTCTAGGGATTAGGACGTGGACATCTTTGGGAAGGCCACATTCCACCTGCCACGACTGTTTGACTTCCCCGTTTTTGCTCACTGGTGCTCACCTAAATGCCGTGTGGAAGGTAACATGGAGTCACTTACAAATAAGAAACCTAAGACTATAAATTATTTGTCCAAAGTCTCAGAGCTGATGAAATCAGACCCAAGTTGACGGTCAGTTTTCAATCCTCCACCAGCATGTCACTGACTTAGTCATCATTTAGATTCTCCCTGGTAAGTTCTTGAAGGGCAGGGATCCCCTCCTCCCACAGCTTGCAATACTGAACAGGACACTTCCAATACAAATTCTCAAAGCCAATCAATCCAGTAATCATCTAATTGGACCAAGGTTTAAAAAATTAAATAGAATGTTGAACTGGAGAATGAGTATTCACACTAATGTTTGATTGTGAGAGTATGCAAACTTCAGGGATCATAGTAATTCTGTGAAGACCCCATTAACAAAGCCAACTAAAGTCCAAATGCTAAGGCTGTCTGACCCACAAAGGGGACCACTTCCCAATTCCAGGCATCACATGGCCGAGAGGCTTGCACAAACAATCTAAGCTCAGTGGCTGCTCGGCTGCGCTCTAATCATCTGTGTGATATTCTATTCTTCTTTTTTGAATCTGTGAGCACTGTGCATTGCGTGTCTCCCAGCCAGAATGTAAAAGCCAGGCAGGCAAAGACCCTGTCTGTCTTGTACTTTCAGTGTCTCCAGCTCCCAGAACAGTGGCTGGCACCTAGCAGGTGCTCAATGAATATAGGGAGAAAGAAAGAAAAAAGAGAAAGAAAGAAAAAGAAAGACAGAAAGAAAGAAAGAAAGAGAGAGAGAGAGAAAGAAAGAAAGAAAGAAAGAAAGAAAGAAAGAAAGAAAGAAAGAAAGAAAGAAAGAAAGAAAGAAAGAGAGAGAGAGAGAAAGAAAGAAAGGAAGAAAGAGAGTGAGAGAGAGAGGGAGGGAGGGAGGAAGAGAGAAAGAGAGGAAGAAGTAAGGAAGGAAAGAAGGAAGGAAGGAAAGAAGGGAAGGGAAGGGAAGGAAAGAAGAGACGGAGGGAAGGAAGGAAAGGAAAGGAAAGGGAAGGGAAGGGAAGGGAAGGGAAGGGAAGGGAAAGGAAAGGAAAGAAGAGAAGGAGGGAGGGGGGAAAGGAAAGAAAGGAAGGAGGGAGGGAGGGAAGGAAGGAAGGAAAAGAAAGAAAGGAAGGGAAAGAAGGAAGATAAGAAATCTTCTCCTTCCCAATTAATATTGACTACAGACCTAGAAATTACCCTCTGACTCTGATACAGTACAAATTCCCCTGGGAGAGGTAATGCTTTAAGAGGTCCTCAGTTTCACTTGAGTCTGGAAGTTCTTAACCTTCCCAGAGTACCTAAGAAGACATGGAAGGTGGGAGGGAGTCAAGGACCAGGAAGTAGATGATGGCCAAAGGGAAGCTCATGATAGTGCTGAGAACTCTTCATTGGTCAACTCCTTGCTCCCAAATCTTGGAAAGACCTCTGTCCTGCTGACCTCAGCAGCAGCCCAGGAAGACCCATTCCTGAGGGAGGGGCAATGACTGCCAAGCCTCATGCCAGGTAAGAGGAAAGAAAGAGCAGAAACCATGCTGCACTCAGAAGATTCCAGAGGAAAAGCCATTTGAGGAAAATCAGCTGAACAACACAGTCCTTATGGTGGGTAAAGCAAATTGCAGGCACAGATTTGTTTAATCCACACAATAGTCTTTGAGATGACTATTATTATTATTATTATTTTTGAGATGGAGTTTCGCTCTTGTTGCCCAGGCTGGAGATCATTGCAATGGCACAATCTCAGCTCACTGCAACCTCTGCCTCCTGGGTTCAAGCGATTCTCCTGCCTCAACCTCCCCAGTAGCTGGGACTATAGGCACGTGCCACCACACTGAGCTACTTTTTTGTGTTTAATAGAGACAGGGTTTCACCATGTTGGCCAGGCTGGTCTTGAACTCCTGAACTCAGTTGATCCTCCTGCCTTGGCTTCCCAAAGTGCTGGCATTACAGACGTGAGACACTGCACCCAGCCGAGGTGACTATTATTAACATCCCCACTGTGCATGTGAGGAAATGAAGAAACTTTTTAAAACTTGCATAACACCAAAATATCCACAAGAATGTTATTTCTTGGTTCACACAGCAGTTCTCAGCTCCGTGCCAGGGGTCTACACAGGGCACTGGGGGTAGAAATATGGGGACATCTCCCTGGTCAAGGAGCTCATTGTCCACTTCATGGCCATGTATTTAACATCTGTAAGCTTTTGGTGATGTGCTATTGCTTGCTTAATATATTTAGGTAAAACTAATAGCTGAGCTATTGCTTGCTTAATGTGTTTAATTCAGTTACTATTATTTTAAAAGGAATTTGGATATCATTACCATGTGTGGGAAACTATTATCAGCATACATCAAAGATAAACATAAAGATTTACACAGTGGGCTGCGCGGGTGGCTCACACCTATAATCCCAGCACTTTGGGAGACCGAGGTTTGTGGATCACCTGACATCAGGAGTTTGAGACCAGCCTGGCCAACATGGTGAAACCCTGTCTCTACTCTAAATACAAAAATTAGCCAGGCGTGGTGGCAGGCACCTATAATCCCAGCTACTTGGGAGGCTGAGGCAGGAGAATTGCTTGGACGCTGGAGGCAGAGGCTACAGTGATCTGAGATCGCACCACTGCACTCCAGACAGAGCGAGACTCCATCTCAAAAAAAAAAAAAAAAAAAAGAAAGAAAAGAAAAGAAAAATTAACACAATGAAAAACAAATGATAAAACTTTTAAACATACTTGCCTGTGAAGCCCTAGAACTAATCTCAGTGTCTATGGCCACTTGTAGAAATCACAGGTCTATTTGAAAGTGAAATTGCAACACTTAAATTTAAAAGTTGTGATAACAATACCACCAGCTATTAGTTCTATGCACCAGACAAATTTTAGAAGGGTAAAATATGAAAACCAAAATCACTTCATATCTTTACTGAGAATAGATTGAAGTCTTCCCTTCTGTCCCAAACGCTGGATTGGGAATGATTTCTTACATTGGGCGGTATCTGGAAAGAGAGTTTTCATCAATTGCTTCATTTCCAAACACAAGACAGGATGAGGAAGGACATCAGCTACGCATGGAAAACATTTCTGAGCATAAAGCTAATTACTTACAACTTGTACTTAAGATGCAAAAAGTGCCCATTTTCTTGCTCAATGACCCATTTTATGTGCTCCTGTGGGTTGTACCCCACCCCCGCACACCACCCTGTGAATGAGCAGAGACAAAAAGAGGGTTGGTCCAGCTCATGCACTCATGCCTCTGTCAGACTTTCAAAGCCCATAAAAGTCACGCCAAAATGGCCCGAAAGAAAAACCTCTGATCCTCATCCTGGATGGGATGTAAATCCCAAACCCGCCTCGATGGGTGCTGCCACTTGTTCTATTCACCAAAAATCATCTGTAGATCTGAGAAGTTAAAATGGCCCCATTCATTTTATTTTCCACTGTCATTTTACTTTAGGCAATGTTAATGCCTCTCCTAATGATCCTGAGGCCATTTGAGGATGGAGCTCTGGATTCAAACCTCAGCCAAGACAAAAAAAATGTGGTGGAGGGGCCATTAAGACACAGGGAAATCAAGAGTGTTATTAGATAAAATCCTATAATGCAGAAACGTGTGCTTAATGATCAAGCGTTATATGCCGGCAACATCCTGAAAAGGAGATTTTTTGCACACATTTCTTCTGGCACAGAGTCAAAATGTACCAGCTAAGAATATGAGGGGACTAAGATTCTGTAACAGCAAGAAGAACCCCAGATCATCCTTTGGAATCTGTAAGGCTGGTGACATGATTTCAAATCCAACCCGTTAAAGTACATCTCCCTCCAAGCTCATATCATTCCTCGAATTCCCCAAATCTCCCAATAGTTGAAAATTCCCTGCTGCCATCACTCTGGAATGAACGTGAAATAATCACGCCGGATGCAGCGGTCTGATGCCAATTCTAAGCCATCAGCTTAATCAGGGAAGTGCCGATGGATCTGTCCTCCCATTACATTATCCGCTTAAGCTCCCTTCAAGGCATCATCAATTTCTATAAAATACTGTGCTCTGTGTTGCCCACAGACAACTTTCTGCCATTTGAATCAACTGAGAGTTGAATTACAGCAATGCTCTGATACAGACAATGTCTGCACATCTCCAGCTACTCGGGTGAAAAGCGAAGGCTTCACGGTGAGAGTCACATGACTCAGGGATGAAGAAAAAACATCTGAACAAGGCAGGCAGGTTTTCATGTGTGGAGGAAGCATTTGACGAGGCTGAACAATGAGGATCTAGAAAGGATCAAAATCACTCATTCATAAAGATATTTCTCTAGTCAATCTCTGCCACTCACTACATGTGAAGAGAAGAATATAAAATTTAGGTAGCAAGGGTTACTATTATTAGGCTAATAGTTGCTGAGACTGGGAGCTATATGCCAGCTGCTCTACTCAGCATGCTGCATGGATCACTGAATTCTCAAAATAACCCCAGTTGTTCTGTTACTATCCTTATTTTATTGGTGAGGAAACTAAGGCACAGAGAAATTAAGTAAGTTGCCCAAGGTCATAAACAGTGAGTGGCAGAATTGAAACAAGGACCTTCAGAGCCCACACTCTGCAGACCACACCCTAAGGAGTAAGGCAAGGGCTCTGTCTTCAAGCCATTCACATCCCCCCAAACTGGGGGAAGAGACATGTCTGAAAACATTGATCAGAGCCACTATCATGAGACTCTCACTCTGGTGGATAAGAGACAAGATTTAGCTCCCTTTTGAAAGAGTTCCCAAATAGACGAAATATGTGACACACTGTATGTCAAGCAATGAAGGACACTGGTCCCCAGAAGATGAGAAACTAACAAGGTGAGCCCCGCGATTGCCCCCACCTCTTTGTATGATACGGAGCCCGGTGGACTCCCTGGTTAAGAAACAGAGCTGAGAGACCAGGGAACTCATAGTGCTGGAAATGGTAACGACATAGGTCAATATCTAGTTTTTCTTATTATTTTAATATTATAATAAAATTGATTGCTTAAGCAAAAAACAACAATGAATTGTGTGCTTTATAACATGTGTAAAAGTACAATGCATGACCCAACGGGAGCATAAAGGTCAGGAGGGCAGAAAGGGAAGTATGCCCGTGTAAGGTGTTTAGCTATCTGAAGCTAGGTGTGCAGTGCAGTACTATACACAGTGTTGTAATATTACCTGTGGGCAGACTGTGATAAGTTAAAGGTGTATTACTACAAAGCCCAAAGTAACCATGCAAACAACAAAATGAGAAGCTAAGGCGAACAATCCAGTAAAGTACATGAAAGGGAATCGTAAGAAATATTAATCTAGGAAAAGGCAGATAAGGTAGAAAAAAGAAAAAAGAAACAAAGAAGAAATGACCCAAATAGCAAAATGGAAGCTTAATACCTAATCATAGAAATAGCCACATGAAATATAAATGGTCTAAATGATCGAATTAAAAGATAGAGATGGTTAGATGTTGAATAAAAAGCAAGTTCCATGCTTTTTATACATATAATGTATTATATATATATATTATATATATAATACATTATATATACATACAATACATTATATATAATGTATTTACATATATATGATATACATATACATATAATACATTATATATAGTTTTATATATACATATAATACAGTATAATGTATAATACATTATAATGTTTTATATGTACATATAATGTATGTATATGTATATCTACATATAATGTATGTATATATAAAACACATGTAATGTATCATATGTATATATGATACATTATATATGTGTAAATATACATATATGTATATATAAATACATTATATATGTGTAAATATACATATATGTATATGTAAATACATTATATGTGTGTAAATATACATATATGTATATGTAAATACATTATATGTGTGTAAATATACATATATGTATATGTAAATACATTATATGTGTGTATATATACATATATGTATATGTAAATATATTATATGTGTGTATATATACATATATGTATATGTAAATATATGGGGGTGTATATACAAATATGTATATGTAGATATATGTGTATATATACATATATGTACATGTAAGTATATATTACATGTGTATATACATACATTACATGTATATGTAAATATATAGATAGATATATAATGCTAATGAAAATTAAGCTGAAGTGATTATATTAATATCACTCAAAGTTGATTTTAGAGTAAAGAATATAATAAGAAATAGAGCGTTATTTCAGAATGATAAAGGGACTAATTCATCCAGAGGACACAACAGTCCTAAATGTATATGCACCTAATAACAGAGCTTCAAAATACATGAAGCAAAAACTGATAGAACTGCAAGGAAAAATATACAAATCCATATTTATAATCAGAGATGTCATTAGCCCATCTGTCAATAATTGATAGATATAGTAGGTAGAAAATAGAAAGAATATGGAAGATGTGAGCAGGACTGTCAAGCAACTTGACCTAGTTAACAGTTATATAGTACTCCACCCACAAACAACAGAAACATGTTTATTGCAAGTACACAAGGAACGTGTAAAAATAAACAATGCTCTGAGCCTTAGTACAAGTCTTAATAACTTTAAAAAGAGTAAAGTCATACAATGTATGTTCTCTGACCAGAATTAAATTTAAAAATAACAAAAATATCACTGGAATCCCCCCCAAGTATTTGCAAACTAAATAATACATTTCTAAGTAACACATTGATTAAGAAATAAATAAAAAAGGAATTAGAAAATATTTAGAAATGAAGAAACATCAAAATTGTGGAATTATGTTAAAATAGTAGCTAAGGGGGAATTTATAGCACTCACCCCCAGTGTTAGAAAAGAAGGCTCAAAGCAACAGCCTTAGCTTTCACCAGTTTAAGAAATGAGTGGATGGTGGTGTCTACAACTGTGATCAAGGACATAGAAAGAGGAAGAGGTGTGCATATGAGACACACTGAAGGCATCCAGGTGGTTATAAGAATTTGATGATGTATTATTTTCACAGTAGGGGGAAACTGCAGGCAATTATATTGAATATGTAGAGAATCATCAAGATGTAGGAGGCACTTGGAGTAAATGAGATCATCCAGGGAGAATATATAGCACGGGAACAGTAGTTAGTGGAAGACTGAACCCCAAGGGCCACCAGTACATGAAGGGTAGAAGGAAAACCAGTAGAGGATGGATTGAACAAAAAATGCAGGATCAGAGAGCAGAGCCACCAGAAAGAGGGTACAGTGGTGGAGAAGAGAGTTTCAGGAACTGAGTGGCGTCAAGTGTAGCTGAAAGATTCACTGAGAAAGAGAACACAGATTCACTTCATTTCACTTTAGTAAGCTCTTTGCAACCTTCTTAAGATTTCAGTAGAGTGCTGAGAAGCAGAAGCCAGCCCAAGGAGTTAATGGGAGGCCAGGATGTTGAAATAGTGAATGTAGCATTCATTTGAGAAGTTTGGATAAACAGGGGGAAAGAAAAATTATCTCAAGTATGAAATGTGAGCAAAGAAAAGTTTTCAAAATAGAAAACACTTAAGCAAGTTTATATAAAGAGTATCAGGAGCCTCTAAAGAGGCAGAGGATAAAGAAGGGGCAGAGAGTGTATAATAAGTAACAATTCAGTAAAAAAATATCATACAGGCTGTGAAGTAAACAGTATCAATGGATTGGTAGATCTTGACCAGGAAGAGGCATGCATTGTTCTTTGAGGATAGAAGAATGCTAATGACAGGGAGGTTGCAGACTGGGGTAAAATTCTCAACATTTAACCCTTAACTGCATCTTGTTACTAAACTGGGGATGGAAACTTTATAAATCATATACATTTCATTACATTTCGCAAATTACAAAATATGCACTCTCAAAGTAAATTGACTACACAGAAGAAAAAATCTTGGCTCTGACCTTGGACAGTTTTATATCTCTAAAATGTCTCTTATAAATATCCTCATGTATGATTTAGCGTTCCCAAAACATTATAAACCCTATAATGTTATTCAGTCCAGTATACAAATTAGTGTCTGCTTCCTAAGTGTCTACCAGCTGGAAAGATGGGTGGGGCAATAAAGAATTGCGTCAGTCGGTGGAGGTCTATCCACTCACTGAGAAGACCATAAAGAGCTGATGAACTTAGGAGAACTTGGTACTTTTGCAATAATCAAGGGTAGACATTAAACCAAAAACAAGATACTCTTCTCTTTTCAAATTCGCCAAGAATCAATAAAGATAATTTATATGCAACAGTAAAGATCTGGCCACGGAGCCAGGGCTTGGGTTTGAATCTTACCTGACCGTTTACAACTTTAACCTCTGAGCCTCAGTTTCCTTACCTATAGCGTGAGAATAACAACAGTACCTACCTCTTCCAGGGCTGAAACAACACAAGCCAGAATCTTAGGACAGAGCCTAGCACAGGTAAGCATGCAATAAAAGCTACCTGTGGTTATTTAGGCATTGGTGTATTATGAACTGGCACAACCTTAGTGAGAAACAGTTTGCTTGGCAATACGTGTTAAGAGGGTATAAAAAGTAATCGCTTGTATAGGTATCTATCCTAAGGATGTAATGAAAAAAATTATCAAACAAAGAAATCATGTGTGTAATCTTCTCTGCTATTTCTCTAGCAGTTATCACAGAACCAAGTTCAGAGGAAATAGACGATTAATATTTGTTGAATGCATAAACAAAGATTTATGTAGGAAGATGTTTATGGTAGCGTTATTTACGAGAGAAACTTGATGAATGGCTTCATAAATTATGGCAACCCATATGACGGAATCGTATGCAACCACTGAAATGACATTTTGAAGAATAATAAAAGCACGATGTTTTCACAGCATAATGGTATGGAAGGAAAAAACAACTAGGATGCAGAAGTCTCGTGCAGTATCATCCAAATTTTGTAATACGTGTATATGTACAGACAGAGTGGCAAGAAAGAAAAATAGCCACTAGATTTAACTCTGGGTTGTTGGCCATAGGTAATTTCTTTTTGTTATTTATATGTCTCTGTGTTTTCTTATTTTCCACAAGTATACATTATTTTTATAACTGGCAGAGGAATGTTCTTAAACATATATTGGGAACAACTCATTATGGATAGTTGAAAAGAATTAGTCATCTACAGTCAATAAAGAAACCCTACAGAATTGGGCAACAAGAGTCCACGGGTAAGAATGTTTTATTTCTTAGGGTTTAAAAAATGAACAGCATGCTCAGGTTTATGCAGGGAATATGGTGTGAGGAAACAGCCAACCAAAACACGTTGTGAAGCATCATCTGTAGAGCCCATCGGTTAATGTAAAAACATGTGAGTTTTATTCCTAAGGAATGCTCCCTTGAATCATTTATTGCAAGCCGACCTTCTTGTATGAATTGGGGGAGCTTTGCAACCTAATTTAAATTTCTAATGTGCCTGGTGCTTATTCTCAGTTATTTTTTCTGTTTAAAATCCATTAGTATAGATGAAGAAATAGGCTTCTATTTTATGTACCTAGTTCTATATTATTTTCGTGCATTTATAACTGGCCTCTGGGGCTTAGTCCCCCCTTCATGATTTAGCTATGCAAAATGTTACACCAATTTATTAGAAGGAGGTTGGGGAACAGACTCTGCATATTAACTGTGCAGATTTTTCTACAAAGGCCATAACAAGAAAGAAGGGCATCCCTTACCTTGTGCTAGATGCGTGCTTGCAAACAATTTTCATGGTTAGCATGTTGGTTCATTAATTCCCAAACCAGACTGGATCCTGCAAATCTCAGGGAAACTTGTGACTGACGACTGATTTTCATGTTCATCTTTTTGAATGGTGTGATTGAGTCGGGGCTGCCACAAAACACTCTCTGAGACACGGGAGAAAGTCTCTCGGGTTTCCAAACTGGCCCAGTATTCATGAAGTCCCAACGTCTTAGATTCAGATGAGGATTCCACAAAGACGTCCACTGCCTTCAAAGGTGCTTGCCTCTTTAGCCAACAATTCCCTAGAATGTAAAGAGCCTAGAGAATGTATTTCTTTTCAGAAATTTGAGGAAGAGTGCCAAAACAAAGACTAGTGTCCCCTAAGGCTACCTGCCCCCCAAATGGTGGCTCCTCCCTGCATATCCTCTCCCCTTCACACACTCCAAGTCACACTCTGGTGCAAATTCTGAAGGCTGCTCGTGGAAAAATGATCAGGGAGGGTGCTATGGATGGTGGTGGCATAATTTCTCATCCCCTGTTTATGGTTCCTTTGGGAGATCCCTCCACCCCTGCTCTCTGGGGTCCTAAATCACAGAGCCCCATTGCTTTCCTCTACACCTTAGAAGTGGCCCCAGAACCCAAGCTGGCCAATGAGACTATTTCACTCCTTTGGCCACAGTGATTGGGCCAAGGATGGCCATGTGGCCTCAGTAGGGCTAGAGACTCCTGTATTATTGAGACTTTGGAGACAGCTGTCCTCTTCCATTTAGTTGGGGGGGAGAGCAATCTCGGAGGTTGAGCACATGGGTTCCAGCTGCAGTTCTGTCATTTCCTGAAGTATGATCTGAGAAAGCTGGGTTTCAGTCTCCCCACCTGTGAAAAGAGCTAATGATCACACTCTCCCTCTTGGGACCATGCTGAGGATGGAAGGCTGCTTAATGATACCTGCCACAGTGCAGGCACTGACCAAGCCTTAGCTCATAATAGTGTCTTCATTATCCTGCCTGCTGCGTGCAGGGGCCTGCCAGGGAATCAGACCAAGCAAAGATAAGCAGATCTGAGGAATAACAGGGAAATAAGTCATGCACGTGCCTGGATTCCCCACACCCAGCATCCCGTGGAGTCTGCCTACTACAGCCTCTCCAAGAAATTGAGTGAAAACAACCCCCTCTGCTTAAGCCAGTGCAAGTCAGTTGTTCCTCACTTGCAATGATCACTATAAAGTAATACACAACCCAATCTTTGATAACCAAAAATGTTTCTGTTTCATGTTATTCCATTGCTTTTGCCTCCACGAAAGAAGATCCTTTTTGAAAAATTTTCTGAGAGAGAAACATTAGGGTTGAATTTCCTTTCTGATACAAGTCCTGGAACTCACCACACTGTAAGTCAACTGGAAGTGATGGAGCTGGTCATCTGGTGGTTTTTCTCTGTTTCTGGAATATATTGTCCTTTTAACAGCAAGTACTATTTGTATTTGCTGCAAGTAGAATTTTCTATTACTCTTTTGACATTGAGATCACTCATTGCTTTTTATTATGCTCTGGATTTACCAAGAAATATGCTCCTGACAGCAGCTTTATTTGAATTCTTCCACTTAGGTTAATAGCAAACAAAAGCCAAGACCACCACCAGATCCAAACCAACAAAACTGAGTTTGTTCTCAGAGAGGTAGCCACTTACGACGCTGATTTCTTTCACCCATGCTATGTTTACAGTCTTTATGGCTGGATATGATTAGCATTTCAAAGATGTTTGCCTCCGTTGTAGCTGAAGCAGTGCCTGGCCAATAGAGGTATTCTCTCCTTTATCTGATTCTAAACTAGAAACCAGTTCTTGAGTCAGGTACTGGGCTCAGCCCCTTACCTACATCACTTTAATTAATGCTTCTTACAACTCTGAGATGCAGGCGATACATCCCCCTTTTACTGACAAGCAAACATATATACACCCGAGGCTTGGAAAGTTGAAAAGCCAGGCCCACAGGGAAGAGCAAAAAGACAGCTGCAGGACTGAGACCCAGGCCCATCTGAGCTGGGAGATTCTTCTCAACTCCACCACTGTTCAATATCAAGGACACGGGAGTCCCCAGACCAGTGTGTTCCACATGAAAACCTGGTAACTAACAGGCCCACTGGCAAGTGGTTCTCAGCCCCACTCCTGCATTTTGATTAAGCTTTAAGCATGTAGCAGTGTAGATACAGAGAGCACAGTTGGGAGAATCAGGCAATCTCTGAGTGCAGGAGCCTCTGCAGGGACATTTGTGTGCATTTGAGAGGCATTACAACCAATGGGAATCTGTCTCAGTTCCATGCAGCACAACTCTTCCTTCTGGTCTGTGGAGCTGTGGCCGCCTCCTCCAGGTGCTCAGATGTGGCTGCACATAAGACATGCTTAGCAAATAAAAAATAACACCCAATCTCCTCCTTTTTCTCCTCCTTCCATTTTTCCTTCTCCTCCTCCTCCTTTTACTTTTACTCAAGCTAACGCTATATCCTATAGGGATCAGCCCTACACATTCAAAGGTTTATTGGGTATTTTCTATTCCCTTAATACAAATCAGGGAGAAGGATGAGATAAAACCCACAGATCAGCCTTTCCCTCCTGTGGCTCAGATCCAACTCTTTGGGCAGCGAATCCTGAGTGTCCTCATTGATCCTCTAGGTGAGATCCGGCAATGGCCTTTCAGCAGGCCAGAAATAATGTTGTTCTTGCAGAGGCATAAAAGGTGAGGGTTTCTGTCCCTGGTGACAATAGCTCTTAGTTTGAGCCACTCCTCAAACTTAGCAGTGTTCTGACTCCTGAGCTGTTTTATAAAACCCTGGGGGGTCAAGCCAAGACTTTCTTAGACCCAAATTTGGGTAACTTTGGACTAAAAATAAATGCATTGTTTCACTCTTCCCAGAAACATAAAGACCCCAACCACATCTAACACACACTAAATAAGCTGGAAGACCAAGTGAGGTGGCCAGAGATAGTGCCAGACCTCAGATCTGGAGAAGAGGAAGCACAAAGTTAGAAAACCCGAGGGATCACCTGGAGTTAGCCAAACTGCAGGGTTGAAGGCATGGTCTTCTCCAAGACTCTCCTCACATCTGACACCAAATGCACATTCAGGGGGTCTCCAAAACCACCCTCTAGGCCAATAATGCTTTAGAAGGATTCATAGAACTCATTGAAAGCTGTTATACTCATTGTTATGGTGTATTACAGGAAGATAATACAAATTTCCATAAGCCAAAAGAAGTGCAGAGGGCAGACCAGAGTCTGGGAGTCTCCCAAATGTGAAACTTCTGATGCATTCCCCTGGCACCAGCACATGTTACTCTCCTACATGGATGTGTGGCCACACACATAGAGTACTGCCAACCAGGGAAGCTCCCCTGAGCATCTGTGTCCAGAGTTTTTATTGGGTTCTCATTACATATATATGATGAGTTGATTGCTTGCCCACACAGCTGAACTCAGCCTCCAGGTCAACTGATGCCCAGAGGCCAGCTGCCACCCCAGATCACATGGTCAGTCTTTTTTGACATGGTCAGCCTCCACTCTAGGATCTGGTATGGCCAGCAGCCATGCTAAACAAACATCCTCCTGTCATGTTGGACACATATTACTTTCCAGAAGCTGAGGACAAAGGCCAGACCACTGTCTCTGGCCAAGGCCAAGTTTCTTACGACACAGGGATCCAGAGGTGGGAATGTGGTCCTTGGGTTGGTGTGGTATGAGAAGGCTTTTGCTGGCAGGGCCATGAGTGTGGGGGATGAAGAGGTCGATTTAAGACAAATGACATCAGGTTCCAAAAATGTGTCAACGAAGGTGGCCGCTCAAATTCAAGGATGAATTGGATAGAAACAATCAAAGGGAAGTGAGGGAAGGGCAAGAGGTATCACTAATATACAAAAGAGCAATGTTGAAAAATCCTCAAGAATCAGAATCTTGGAATGGATGGGGTCAGTTGACACAGAAACGAGTCATTGTTATTCTAGAGTTGTTCATTGCAGCCTCTTCTCCTCTTCTCTCCCACATGTGAACTCCCCAGCAGCTGAGGGCTAACCCTACCATGATTTACCCATCCTTCTCTGCAATCAGAGATAATGCACTCCTAAACACAGTGCTGCAAAGACCAACTCATTGTAATGCAGTTGCTTGCCCTTATTTTATTCTCCGTATTTCTCTGCTTATTGAATTGAGAATTGTAACCCTATTATTAATTCATTAAGAAACACAATTGCATGCAAAATAATGTGTTTACCCTCTTCTATTAGGTTAAGGTGGTGTGATTATTAGAGCTGTATCAGGCAATGAGATACTCACTCCCCAGGGGGCTTCAGGAGCCACTTAATTTCTCTTCAATTGGATGCATGGAGCCAAGGACAGTTGACTGTAATTCTGACACTTTGGCACATCTTCCACTAGGATCTAAGCGAGATATCTGCTGGAAGATATTAAATGAGAGGAAGATGCTTGAGAAAATATTGCTTAATCATATTTTTATATGGTTGGTATGAGATGATCTTCACTTCTGAGCCTGGTGTTGCATGAAAGGGTTCATTTACATCTCATAAGCTCTTAGGGAAAAGAGAACCATTGAATTTTCTGTTTTATGAGGATCTCAGTAAAAAAAATGAGATTTTATTTTAGATGGATGACTACCTGGTGTTGTAAGGACCTAGCAAGGAAACAAAGTCTGGGAAGAGTTAACTGTGCCATCCCCAGACCTCTGAATAGCTGACCCTCAGGTCTTCCCCAAGAAAGACCCTCACTAAATGCCCCCTGTGCCACGTTTTGGAGACTTCCCTTGGCCTGATCCTGAGCCCAGAATGCTCGGAGGAAATTTCAGGACTCTCAGGCACTCCTATATGCTAACTCTTCCATGCTAGCCTGGGGTGATATTACTGTTTCAGGAGTTGAATTACAGTCTCAGGTTGGAGGACAATGAGAGGAAGGGCTTTTTCATTTTTGCCATTTTTCTTCTTAAAAAAGCTTTCATTAGATCTTCATAATGTTTGACTTCTGGAGTTGGACATCAGGTCCTTCTTACACAAAGAAGAAAACAAATGGATATGGAAAAACAGCAGAAATGCTCCCGAAAGCCAAATGGTCAGCAAAAGAGAAATGGCTCTCCATGTGCACAAGCATAAACCACAGAAGCAGAGAGAGACAGGAAACCGAGGGAGGGAGAAAAAAAGAATAACTTTACCAATTGTACCAAAACGGGAAATATTACAGCAGAGAGTGGTGCTTCAGGCTGTCAGGGAGAATACTTTCTGTTCTCTATTAATGTGCTCTGTTCTCTCTCCCGCTAATGACTAATCTTGTTTTTCCTGTGGATGCTTTTTCAATATGCCCTACTTTGGTTTGTTTTCTATTTGTGCCTGTTGATAACTCTTCTGCTTTTTATGGGCCGTCTGTCTCAGGGCAACCTAGGACTCTTTGGATTGGATCCACGGTGTGAATGGAGGCAGCACCCTCTGCTCAGATGTGTCCTAGGCTCAGACTCAAGTCACTGGGCCTCTGGACTGGGCTCTGCACAAAAC
This sequence comes from Macaca nemestrina, assembly GCF_043159975.1. Lineage (NCBI taxonomy): Eukaryota > Metazoa > Chordata > Mammalia > Primates > Cercopithecidae > Macaca > Macaca nemestrina. The sequence goes on along the minus strand of NC_092125.1, from coordinate 228,822,190 downwards.
AGCCTTGTGACCCAGGTCACTTCATCTGAGTGTCAGTGGCTTTGCCAGCTCGGGCTGTTGTAACAAATTAATGCAGACTGGGTGGCTGAAACAGCAAACATATACTTCTCACAGTTCTGGAGGCTGGGAAGTCCAAGATCAAGGCGCCAGCATGGGTGGGTTCTTGGGAGGGCCATCTTCTAGGCTGCAGTTACCCATCTTCTCACTGTATCCTCACATAGTGGAAGGGGGAAGGGAACACTCTGGGGTCCCTTTTACAAAGGCACTAATCCCATTCATGAAGGGTCTGTTCTCATGACTTCATCACCTCCCAGTGGCCATCTCCTAGTAATATTGCATCAGGGGCTAAAATTTCAGTGTATGAGTTTGGAGGAACACAAACATGCAATTCATTTCACTCGGTTTCCCTGGTATCAAACAGCAGCAAGAAGGTAGAGCTAAAGTAGCCTACCTGTTTTATAAGGTTGTTGTGAGAAACCTATTTAAAAAGCAAACTCTGTTATACAAATGCAAATGGTATATTTTTATGAGTTAAACCTTGGTGGCCTCATAGGAAGACACTTGGTCATTCTATGGTCATTCTACCTCTGGCAGCTTAGGGACATCCTGGGACCTATTGCTTAAGGACAAGTGGAGTTCAGTCCCTTGGGGAGGACACTACCTAGAGCATATGTCACATGAGGCTGGGTGTCTACCTCTCAGAAACCGTGAGATCCACATCCAAAGCTTGCCTCTTTCTCCTTGGAGATGTGCCTACCTGGAGCCCCAGGTAATGTCACTCCACTAAAACATGAATAAACTAGTGATGAATAAGTTTTGGACAAAGAGAAACGTCCATCAAGTTCTCATGCTGTCAGTACGTGTGCTGCACTAGTCAGTGTATACCAGGGAGCCTCACCTGTGCACCTGTGCAGATCCTGAACTGCCCCTCTAGCGAGTGTGTGTGCCAGCAAACCTAGTTAGTACGCATGCCAGGGAGCCTCACTTATGCACTTGTGCCAATCCTGAACTGCCCTTCTAGTCAGTATGTGTGCCAGTGAATCTACTCAGTACTTGTGCCAGTGGTCAGTAGTCAGTGTGTGTGCCAGGGAGCCTCACCTGTGCACCTGTGCACCTGTGCAGATCCTGAACTGGCCACTTTCCTCCTTCTCTCAGGGAGCTGCAAGTCCCACTGCAGAAACCCCAGTGCATGCTACCCGGTGGTCTGAGGGGTGTGTTAAAATAAAGTAGTAGGATTGCCTCTAAGATGCCAAGAGGCCAGTGTCAGGGAGCACCTTTGGACTGACGAGTGTCTTACCACTTGGGTTTACCCCCAAAGCAGAGCCTTGAACAAGGGCTTGGTGTTGGTGGTTTATCTGAGAGCAGAACTCAAGGAAAGGAGTGAGGGAGTAAAGAGAATGGACCTTTAAGGAGAAGGAAAAGACAACTGAAATAAGCACTGTCGATGACGCCCCTGACGACCACTTCTGCCCATCAATGGGGCGCCCAACAACTCCTGCAGTCCCTCGATGGAGGGGGCACCCACCACAACCTCCTGCCCTCAAGCTGCACCTGTGCCCCTGCTGATGGGGCACCCTGCTCTGTCACAACAGAATGTTCCAGGACGAGGTGGAACGGTTCACTCATGGCAGCTGGAATTAGGCGTGGTGGGCATGGCAGGTTGCGGGGACAGTGCTGGAGGCCTGGGATACAGGGAGCCTTTGGGCAGTGACAGGAAGGAGCTGGGTGAGTTCACAGGGAGAGGAAGCAGACTGTCCAGCTGGGGCAGAGGCCTAGGTGGATGAACTGCTCCCACAGTGGTGGGTCACTCAGGGGCCGGGGCTCAGCCCCCTGTGTGGCTCCTTCAGCTCCAAAGCCCGTGGGGCCTGCAGGCCTCCTGCATCTGTGGCATGTCCTACTGGGTTCCTGGCCTCTCTCTGCTGATCTTTCTGCAGTGGCCAGAGGGCAGGTGGGGCAGCCCTGCAACCCAAGGGAACATCTACCCTCCCTCTGTGTCTCCAGATTCTCCTGGACAAGAGATCAATGTTGTTGCAATCAAGCCCATGGAAGCCTGGGTAACTAACAGCTGGTACCAAAACGTGTGCTCCTTTTTCTCCTGATGTGCTCAGGTAGGACCCAACAATTCCATTCTTTCCAACACACCAGCAAAGGTTGTGGGGTTCTTTTTTTTTTTTTTCTGAGAGGGGAGTCTCGCTCTGTGACCAGGCTGGAGTGCAGTGGTACGATCTCAGCTTACTGCAACCTCCAACTACCTGGTTCAAGCAACTCTCCTGCCTCAGCCTCCTGAGTATCTGGGATTACAGGCACGCACCACCAAGCCTAGATAATTTTCATATTTTTAGTAGAGATGGGGTTTCACCATGTTGGCTAGGATGGTCTCGACCTTCTGACCTCATGATCTGCCTGCCTAAGCCTCCCAAAGTGCTGGGATTACAGGCATAGCCACCATGCCCGGCCGGTTGTGGGATTCTTTATGGCCCCACTTGGAACTCACCCCAAAGCCAGAAAATAATTCTCCATGAAGCAATCATTCCTGCTTCCCCACCTGTCCTTTCGGAAATACTGGTCAGATGAATGGCCTGTGTCTATCGGCCTCCCCAGCCACAGCGGGGTGTCCACAGAGGACGGTCTTGGATGGCACAGAGTGAGTCTTTGAGGTAGGATGCTGTTGACTTAGTCCACTGAGGCTGCTCTCCACCACCGGGCACTCAGATATCAGCCGGCTTCACCATTCTGAAAGTGACCAAGACTCTCCCCCTGCTCTGCAACGTCACTCAGAGCTGAGGATGCACAAGTTGGTGTCAGCTGGTCCCTTTCTCACTGTTGAAGCCGTCAGCCTCATTCTGTCATAGGGCACCAGCCTTCTTACAAATACGGGAGGACACAGCTTCTTTTGTGCTCTGCATGGCATGGACCGGGACAACTCACAGCCATTTCCTCCATGAAATGTTGCTTGACTTCTCCACCTGGAAGTAGTTGCTCCCTTCTGAACCTCCGTGGTTCTTTGTTTCTCTTTAATGGCACTAACAGTGTCCTCCCGGGGTGGCCTACATCTTTTGCAGAGCCCAAACGTGGGGCCTCTTGCTGAAAAGCAGCAAACAAGTGCCATTAAAGAGATTGAAACAGAAAGCGTTTGCCTTTTTTCTGCAGTCTCTCTCTTCATTTGTCATGGTGTTTTCTATTTTCTCTTTAAGTAAAGAATAAATAAAATCTGAAATTATTAGTATGAATTTTACCATTCCTCTTTATATCGTGCAATGTCAGTTTCTTTTTCTTTCTTTTTTTTTTTTTTTTTTTTTTTTTGAGATGGAGTCTTGCTCTGTCGCCCAGGCTGGAGTGCAGTGGCAAAATCTCTGCTCACTGCAACCTCCGCCTCCCAGGTTCAAGCAATTCTCTGCCTCAGCCTCCCGAGCAGCTGGGATTACGGTCACCCGCCACCACACCCGGGTAATTTTTGTATTTTTGGTAGAGATGTGGTTTCACCATGTTGGCCAGACTGGTCTGGCATTCCTGACTTCGTGCCACCCACCTCGGCCTCCCACTTCGGCCTCCCAAAGTGTTTGGATTACAGGCGTGAGCCACCGGGGCCCGGCCACAATGCCAGTTTTAAACACAAAGATAAGAGCATTAAACTCATAGGCAGATTCACCAAATTTACACAAGTTGTATTTCATAGTTCATGCCTGCACATGATGCAGACATGTTGTGGCTACGTGACCTGGTGCCCATCACAAGTACTGCATGCAAATGGGGGGGCAAGGAACAGTGGCCTTCATGAATATTGCAAGTATTTCCTTTCCTCATGCAGCGCAATGTTGCTCCGTCGTCCGGTGAGACTTCACGTTAAAAACACAAGCTCAAAGACAAAATTATAAATCATTTCATAATGGCAGCAGCTAACTGGCCTTGAGCCTTTCTGCACATGAAGCTCTGGGTGACTGAACAGGTCACATGCCCCCGAAGTGGCCCCACTTCCTTCAGGGGTTGGGTCAAGCATGAATCACCTGACCGTGTGCTCACTGGAGAAAAATCTGGACCTGCTCCAGTGCCTTGCCCATAGTGACTGAGTGAATGAGTGAATAACTGCGTGAACAGTCAGACACACAGTCAAAGTCAGGACAAATGTACTTCACACTCAAGCCAGGTTTCAGTCTTTCTCCTCCAACCACTTTAAAGAGCGGAGGCCCCTCTGCTATAATCACCTCCGCATTTTCTTCAGGGGACGGGCGAATCCACTGAAAAAACTCATGACTTTGAGATTTGATCCAGGCAAGGGAAGACTCCTTGTCTTAATCCGGACATGATTCATTCATTTATTCATTCATTCCACAAGTAAATATTTATCAAGTGTCTACTGTGGGCACCAGGATACATCAGTGAAGAAAACGGACTCACAAAGCAGGTACCAGTGGAGAGAAAAACAATAGACAAAACACACAAGTAAGTAAAGGAGAAGACGACGCTGTGAAGAAACACAAAGCAGAATGCAGGATGGCGAAGAAACACAAGGCAGAATGCAGATGGTGAAGAAACAATGCAGAATGCAGGATGGTGGAGAAACAACACAGAATGCAGGATGGTGAAGAAACACAAGGCAGAATGCAGGATGGCAGTGCAGGGGTGGCGAGAGCTGCCATTCTACGTCCGTTGGTTAGAAAAGTCCTCTCAGAAAAGGGGACGTTCGAGCAAAATTGTGAATGAGGCAGGAAGGAGGGTGTGTGAGAAGCTAACATTCTAGGCACACTTGGACCCTCACACAGCCTCATAAATATTACTGGGCACTTCTGAAAAGGGAGGGCAGATGGGGTTTCTCTACAGGTGGACTTCTAGCTCTGGGATCTCCCTCCACCCCCTATTTAAAGCCTAACCAATCCCCCCTTCACTGGGCAGGTTACGGAAGCTAACGCCTTCATGCGTGAAGTTAAAGGCTGCACTTCAGTCGACCTTTGGAAGTAACGGGTATTATATACATTTTCTGTGGCTGCCATAACAATTACCACACACTGGGTAGCTTTAGGGCTTCAGCAGCAGAAATGTATTCTCTCCTACTTCTGAAGACCACAAGTCCAAAATCAACGTATTGCAGGGCTGTGCCCCCTCTAAAGCCTCTGTCTGGAAGAGGATGCTTCCTTGCTGCTTGCAGCTTCTGGTAGCCTCGCACGTTCCTGGGTTTGTAGATGCCTCACTCCAATCTCTGCCCTGTCATCATATGGCTGTGCTCTCCCTGAGTGTTTCTGTCTCTTCTGATAAGGACTCCAGTCACACTGGATTAGGGCTCACCCCGATGACCTCACCTTAACCTGGTCGCATATGCAAAGACCCCTATTTCCAAATAAGATCACATTCACGGGTCTGGAGGATCAGGACTTCAATGTATCTTTTGGGGGGACCCAATTACACAAGGCAGCAGAGGAAGCTAATTATTCTGTTGACATACAGAGATTGTGCTGTCCTGGATGGCTCACACCATTGCCTGAGTGAACATGGGCCATCTATATATGCAGCTGAAAGTGGTATCTTCAAAGTCTTTTCTCCCCTTTTGGTCTGTGTAGGTAGACACAGGTGTTCTGGTTGGGCCCAGTGTTGCTCGTTCATCACTGGCTGCTGTGATTGCAGTGGGGAGACAATTACTCAGTTTTGTTCACTTAAAAACAGGAAGAATATGCTGCCATCAAAGCGAGGTCTAGCCCCACTCTCCTGGGTAATTCAGCACATCTCACGGCTCCTGTTTTCTCATTTCTGGTTTCCAATTTTCTAATGCCTTTGGTCGGCTATTCCCTAATGGTTGAGTCCTTCTGGCTTCTTTCTTACTGAAAGTCTTTAGATGTTGAATTTAATCTTATTTTGGTATTCATGAGGAACAGACTCAGAGTTCTGCTTGGTTTTGCTTTTCCGAAGGACTAAGAAAATTAACGCCTAAATACAACTAAGTCATCCCTGTCTCTCATTATACATTCCTTCTATACCTGTACCCAGTGGCCACTAGGTTTTGAGTTTTTGAAACAATAACCAAAGCACAACAAATTTCACTTGAGGTTACTATCTTGGGCAGATGGCTCAGCACTTTCTCATAATTTAGTGGAAGAACAATGGACATAGGATTCTTTTCTTTGCTACCAAAGCTTTCTGTCATGTTTAATTAACTAATCTGCTTTTCGCCAGTAAAGCAAGCAGCAAATTCCCTGATCCCCAAAGTAGAGCCAGAGGACCTATGGGTAAAACCTTCTGCTTCATGTTTCACTAAGCTGTTCAGTCCAAACTCAGAGAGAGCAAAGGCCAGGAGTTGAGAGACCTGAACCACAAGATGGACCGTGCTGTTCCATCCCTGGGTGGCCATGGGGGAGCCTTGTAGCCTCTCTGTGTCCTTGTTTTGTCCTCTGTAAAATTTGGATCATGCTACCTGCTCTCTGTTTATTCACAGCGTTGTTGGAAGAAGGCAGGGAGGAAATGCATGGAAAGCTACTTTGAGAAAGATAAGGGGCTCTAGCTGAATGAGTGTTTGTCTAGTCTTGTCCATCTCATGGACATCCATCAGCTGCAAGTCAAGGGCACAGGCACTACACCAGGCCACACATTATTTGGCGATGGCTCCTGGGCATCATGAAATACATTTCTTTGTGTCTTCAGCATGACCTTCAAATGTTTCCTTTTAACTAAAGACCAGAAAATTCTATAGAACCACACCCCTGCTTGGGTAAGCTGATGGCCCATGATAAGATAGTCTCAGTGCAGTGACTATATTTTTAAAAGAAAATCCCTCCTTGCCAGGATAACCAAATATTCTTCCAAATGCCAGGACTCCCTAGATAAAATAGATGCAGCAGGGGCCAGGTCAAAGATGCCAGAATGAGGTCAGGCGTGGTGGCTCACGTCTGTAATCCCAGCACTTTGGGAGGCCGAGGCGGGAGAATCACTTGAGCTCAGGAGTTTGAGACCAGTCTGGGCAACATGGTGAGACCCTGTCTCTAGAAAATACACAAAAATTGGCAGGAGGTGGTGTCATGTACCCGTTGTCCCAACTGCTCGACAGGCTGAGGTGGGAGGATTGCTTGAGCCTGGGAGGTCAAGGCTGCAGCAAGCCGTGATGATACCACTGCACTCCAGCCTGGGCAAGTGAGCAAGACCCTGTTTCAAAAAAAGAGATGCCAGAATGGTAGGGGAGCATGCAGCGAAATGGCTTGAAATGGCCTGAGTAACATACACCTCTCCAATGATGGCTCTTAGGCACCTAGTCTAAGATGTGGCCAAGAAGCTGGGCCACTGACTCATTGTAGAAGAGAGCCACTGCAGTATTAGAAAACACTGAATTCTCAGTCTGTCCTCTCCATCCAACTTGATGCACCTGTTCAAAATCTTGGGGATTGAGGACTGGGGAAAACAACTACTTCCTCCCACTGAAAAGAAGACGGAAGCATTCACCACCAAGCCCTGGCAGTCAGTTGCAGTATTTACTGAGATCCAGGAGGAGAGCAAATTCATCCCAATGTCACAGGGATTAGAACTGGAAGGAACCACAGAGACCAAGGAGCTCCGCAATTCATCAGCTGTTTGCTCTTCTAGTGGAGCCATTCATTTTCGCTGGAGCTTTCCCTCTCACATGAAATCTTACTTGGAACCGTAGGTTTGGAAAGAGACAAAAACCCAACCACTCAGGCGGAGATCAGGAGGCTACGAGGGTTGTCACTTCCCTCTCCTACAATTGCCAGGGCCCCTCATGGAATCTAATCTAACCCCTCATTTTGCAGATCAGGAAAGAGGATGAGGGGAGGAATTGTTCCTTCTCAAGCTCACACAGCCAGCTAGTAGCAGAGCTGAAACTTGCCCCAGGTCCCTGGACTTGCTGTCTGTAGTGGATTCTGGAATGCACCAGACATGCCTCCAGCTATTATACTTCACTGAGACACACAAAGGCATCGCCCCCATTTTCCTCCATCCTAAGCTTCATGAATAAACAAGTGCTGATACAGTATCCAAACAGCCCTGTTTGGTTACAAATAACGAACACCAACTCAAACTGGCTCAAGCAAGAAGGGGCAGCATGATGGCTCACATGCCTGGACTCTCCACAATTCAGGGTCCAGGGTCTCCCTTTTGTCTCTTCTGTCCCCTTCTCTCTCTTTTTTCTCTCCTAGTTTCAGCTCCTCTTCTCCCCTCTCCTGTCTCTTTTTCTTTCTCTCCTCATCTCTCTACCCCACTCTCCTCCAGTTTATTTTGTTCCCAGGCAGACCCCACCTCATGGTGACAAAAGGTCTGCCAGCAAGTCCAGGCTTCCACCCTCAAACCTCCAGAAAGAGGTTCTCCCTGCCAGTGATTCCTACACAACCCCTTGGGCTGCCCCACATGGCACAGATGGGGCCAACTTGCCCATCCCTGAGTTGATCGTAGGGGCTGAGGAGACTGGGTACCCTGATTGGTTTTGACCAGTAGCTTACTACCCCCAGAACTGGAGTGAGGTCAACTCCAGCCACTCTACATGGACATTATGTAGAGGAAGACTGACCTCAAGAACAGTGATTTTACTGCTACAGAAAAAGGCAGAAAAAGGCAAAGGGAGAGTTGGGCAGGCAAACAAAGACCTGTTCATTACAATTGATCTTCAGTTTTAAGTTCTTAAGAAAATGTCAGGATATTGCAGAGATCATTTATTTAAATAAAACAAAAATACCTTATTTAATTTTAAATGTAATCCTTCAAAGAATTAAATAAGAATCAAAAGCCAAATTCCAGGGATGTTTATAATCATGCTATTTAAATAGTAAAACAACTGTTCCGACACAGCCAGACATTTAGTTAGGTAAATCATGGTGCATCTTCCTAATGCAACATTATGCAGCTTTCAAAGTGATCATTATGAAGACTGTAGCAACATAGAAAACGCCTCAGAGAGAAAGGAAAGTGAAGGCATAAAACAAATGGTATCTGTGCTGTGTTTATACTAATCTACCAAAAAAATCTATGCTTGGGGCAAAGATTGGAATACAGAAAAATGAGAAAACTTTCACTTGTTGACATGGCAAGTTGATAGGTGATTTTGTGTGTGTGTGTTGTAAGTAACTGAAATGTTAAAAAAAAATCAAGGGAAAGGCAGGTGCCAGTGGCTCACGCCTGTAATCCTAGCACTTTGGGAGGTCAAGGTGAGTGGATCGCGAGGTCAAAAATCGAGACCATCCTGGCCAACAATGTGAAACTCCGTCTCTACTAAAAATACAAAAATTAGCTTGGCGTGGTGGCACGCACTTGTAGTCCCAGCTACTTGGGAGGCTGAGGCAAGAGAATCGCTTGAACCTGGGAGGCAGAGGTTGCAGTGAGCCAAGATTGCACCATTGCACTCCAGCCTGGGTGACAGTGTGAGACTCTGTCAAAAAAAAAAAAAAAAATTAAAGGAACAATTCCAATCCAGTGGGGCCCTTCACTTTTTGGGTGTGCTTGCTGGGAGGGTTCTAATCAGTTTCCCCCAGACCCCATTCCCTGTGGCTCTCCTCTCCTCCACCAGAAAGATTAGCAGGAGCCCAGTTCCTGTGGGTTTTAATCTGTGAAGGCAGGTGGATTTCGAAGCTAGGTATAAAATTATGAGGTCTCTACAGGCGACAGGAATCTGACAGCATGGTGTGTACTGGGTTGGGTGGTGTCCCACCAAACTTATGTCCCTCCTGGAACCTCAGAATGTGACGTTATTTGGAAACACAGTCCTTGCAGATTTAATCAGTTAAGATGGAGTCTTACAGTGGGCCTTCAATTCAATATGTCTGGTATCCCAATGAGAAGAGAAGAGACCAAGAAGCTGATATACAGGCAAGAGGCCACCTGAAGACAGAGTGATTGGAATGCTGCATCTCTAAGCCTAGGAGTGTCAAGGAATGCCAGCTGTCACCAGAAGCTAAGGAGGTTCAGAGGGAGCACGGCTGCTCACACCTTGATGTTGAACTTCTAGCCTCCAGAGCTGTGAAAGCAAAGATCTCTGTTGTTTCAGGCCACTCAGTGTGTGGGACCCTGCTACTGCAGCCCTAGGAAATGGTTACAGGGTGCAACATCTGGGAATCCAGATGGGTGGGGGCTGCTGTAGAATCTTCCAGAAGCCTCAGAGAAGGGGCTCCAGGTCAGAACCATGGGTGGGAACTGGCATGACAGAGTCTGGGTCTGGGGCGGTTGGGTTCCTGGACAGCTGACTGCATCAGTGACCCAGGCACGGGCACATCCTTGACCCAGAGCGCTATGCACCAGCCCTCAAACAAGTTCCTGCAGGCCCCAGCTCAAATTCACATCATCAGAACCTTTCCTCAGCATCCTGAACGGTTCATCACAGTGCCAGTGGGGCTGCCAGTTCAGCCCCTCCTCATCTTCATCAGCCCCCCAAAGCCACCCCAAATTCATATCGATGGCAGTAAAAAGTACGCACTCATTTGCAAATGTAGCTTGGGACAGATCTCAAACCTTTGCTGCAACCAGGCAGTCACCCCCAAGCCTCCTGTGCCTGGGTGTCTTCTCAGCTCTGGCATCATCGTTCTCTACCTGTCTGTCTACCGATGAGGCTGCATCCTGGAAGTCCACAGCTTCAGCCCCCACTGCCAGTTACCTCGTGCCAGGGCCTGCCAATGGGAGTCAAGGATGGGATGAGAGGCAAGAGGAAGGCAGGCAAGGAAAGGTGATGCTCTGGGTTTGGGCAGCGGGAACAAGAGCAGTTGCCCCCTGGCAAGGGTTGACTTGGGACTGCTCAGTTCCAACAGCCACTGAATCCATACCACAGTCATAGTGGGGCTCTGGGAAATGCTACTTCCTTTTTTCTCCTCCAGGCCTGAGGTGGCAGCAGCTTCCAGCAGCTGGAATCTCTGGGCATCTTAGCTTCCTCTGTTTGCACCACTAGCCCTTCCAATGCCTTTGCAGCCATTTCCTGGATTAAATTCCCTTTGTTTGATGAAGCTTCTAGGACAACTTACTTTCCTCTTTCAGCATGGACAGTCCTATATTCACATCCCAGAGCCTTAACTACAATTCCGAGAAAGTGTCCTTCTCTGCCCTTAAAGCCACAATGGCAATGGTCCTGTCTACTTTTGTGCTGGTCTATTTTTTAATCTTCCCATTAAAATGTTAAGTGTTCAAGGTCCAGGGCCTTCTCCGGCTTGTTCACCACTGTAGCCCCAGATTCATGCAAAGACACCAATATGTACTTTATTTTATTGAACGGAGAGACCACTCATCAGATGAGAAGATCACTGGGGTTGCTACAGCAGCAACGCTGAGTCTCAGGGTGCAGCCTGGATCTCCTCAATCTGCCCCGTCTGCAGTGAGCTGACATCCCGCCACAGCGATGGGACTGAGACTGAAGCTAACCCCAGCATCACTGTCCCCTGGAACGCCCCCTCCTCATCCTCATCCACCTACTTCCTCTCCTCCGTCAGCTCATGCCTTGGCTGCGGGCTCCCAGGCTAACCAAAGACCCAGCTCTGTGCTCCTGTAGTGCCTGAGTCCTTCAAGGCACCCCTGGCCTGCCCCCAGGCACTGTCTTCTAATTCCAGTTCCCTAGCTGGCCAGTCAGCTTCTGGACTCGCCTGAGCCCTCACGAGGGGACTGACACCCAGGTGGATGCATGAAGGAGCTCGGGGGATCAGCAGGCTCAGGAGAGAGGGGCTGGGCACAAGAGCCAGGCTGAGATTTAAACAGTCTCCTCTAAACGAAAGAACAAGCCCGGTGACGAATAACCACTGGGAGGATCCCAGGCCACTTCCCTCCCTCCTCTCATTCAGTAACCCCGCCCTCGGGACACAAGGAGATTGCCCCATGGTCCCTCCTGCGGGAGAAAGAGGCCACTGCCTTCCTTGCCCAAAGCCCCACACCAAGGCTCAGACTGAGACTTAGCCCAGCAGCACTGGCATCCAAGGCCCCCGCTGTTCCTCTGCCTCTCGAGGGGTCATGCCATGCTAGTGGTCCAGCAGCTCGTCCTCCTCCTGCTCTCACTGACGTGGAAGCTGAGCCCCGGCACAGAGCCAGCTCCCTGGGTGCAAACCCTGCCTCAGCCACTTCTGGAATTCTGAACCCTGGGCACATCACTGGACCTCTCTGAGCAAGTTCACTTCCTCATCCATAAAACAGTGTTAAAGTGGCCTCCTCCTCATGGAAATGTGGTTTGGATTAAGTATGGTAATGCAAAGAAGATGCAGCAAGTAGTGCATTAAAGCATCATCGAAAAACGCATCGTCTGACATCGATACGTACTTGAGCTCTCAAGAAGAGGGGTGAAGCAGGTCGTAGAGCTGGTAGCCTCACTGCCTAATGCCACCCAAAATCCACTCCAAGTTCCTGTCCCCAAGGCTGAGCTCTCACCCCAGCCACAGGGCTGCCCCGCTGAAATCAAATGTGAGCCACATACCTAATTTAAAATGTTAGCAACTGCACGCTTTTAAAAATTGTAGAAGAAAAGCAGATAAAATCATTTTTATGTTACTAGGTTGCTGCAAAAGTAATTGCGATTTTTGCCATTCCTTTCAATATCCGGTGTTACATTATACTCTTTAGCCCAATAGATCAAAAGTGTTATTTCAACATATGATCAATATAAAAATTATTAATCCATCATTTTACGTTTTTTGTTCCTATTGAATCTTTGAGATCCAGCGAGTATTTGACACAGCATGACTGGGTTAAGACGAACTACACTGCCGAATGTGGCCGGGGGCTGTCACATTGGATAGTGCACCTCTAGACACTCAGTCGCTCAATCAAGCTGGAAAGATGTGGAGTCTGTGGTTCCACAGGTAGCACTGACTGCAGAGAAGCAGCGTGTGGATGTCCTGTTGTGTCTAAGAAGCCAGTAGCACTGCATGGGCTATGCTGACCAGCATGGGCCACTGCCGGGACAGCATCCTCGCTGCCAGGGGACAGGCTCCAAAGGCTGGGCGCATCCTTCTGGAGGGGAACAGGTTGACTGATGCCAAGGCTGCAGGACCACCATGGAGCCATGACTTTGTCTTCACTGGTGCTGCAGGGAACGGGCGGGAGCGCAAAGCCTCGGGAACTTTGTTCCAACCCTGTCCTGGAAAACAGCTCCACATCAAGGGCTGCTTTCATGGGGAAGATTTTGGGGCTTGAATCCTTTCACTTTGGGGCTTGAATCCTTCCACTTTGGGGCTTGAATCCTTCCACTTTGGGGCTTGAATCCTTCCACTTTCGGGCTTGAATCCTTCCTGACACTCAGCAAAGCCAAATCTGTTGCCCAGGCTTGGGTGGCAGGAACCCATGCTCTGGAGGCTGCCAGGGTATTTCTGTCCATGTAGGGGTCGGCTTCTGGTGCACCGTAGACCCCCTGACCTTACCTCAGCCCTTTACGGGCTGCTTTCCCAGGGACCAGACCAGTGAGCCTGACTGGGCAACTGCAGCCCAGACACAATCCTGCCTCCCTGAGTTTATCGAGGGAGGCTTGGCACAGGAGAAAAGCTCTTGCTTTGGTATCAGGAAGTCTTGGGTCTGAGTCTGGGGTTTTCCACTCACCAGACCTCGAGCAAATTGCATGGTATCCAGGGTCCTGATGCTCTCAACTGTAGAAGAGGATAAAGGGTGTCTCCGGATAAAGGGTATCTCAGGATGATCCTGGGGGTGGTGCAGATGAAAGCACACAGCATCGTGCCAGGCCACAGTAAATAAGCCTCCACTAGGGGCCCCCCGACCCTCCCTGAGTGTTTGGGAGGCCTTGGAGCATGAGGAAAAGAACACAGGGCCCCAAAATCAGAGCAGGTTCAGAGTCCATTTCACCACTCACCAGCTGTGACATGTGGGGCAAATGACATAACTTCTCTGAGTCTCCGTTTTCTTATCTGTGAAATGGGAGTAACCAGGGTACCTCCTGCATGGGAATGAGTTAACATAGATGCATGCACTCACTCCATTGCCTAGCTTATAATAAGAACCACATGTATCAGATATTGGAACGTTCATTGTCAACATCATCATGGCAATGAAAAGGAATACTAGCTCATGGGGTCCTATGTCCTCATTTTAGACAGCAGGAACTGAGGCCCAGAGAAGATAGGTGGCTTTCTCCAAATGTCACAGCTAGTTAGTGGCACACTCCAGACCTGGTCTGGGTCTTGTGATGCTTGCACTATTCACCATGGAAGTACAGGAATACATCAGCCCAGAAGACAACCTATTGATCCACAGGGCCCTGGGCAGGTCCCCATCATCCTAGTGATCCACTCATTTAGTTGAACCACATATATTTCCCTTTCACTTCTTGCAGTGGCACATTGTGATTACTTAATTGCATGGGCTGAATTCAGTGAGATTCAATTAAGATGGAAATTTGCTTTCCTCTCACCACTGTCTTTCAACTGTGCTGAGCTGAATCTCCCATGTAGACATAGCTCAGGTAGATGACCAGGGTTTGCCGGATGCTTTCAGGTACTAGAATGGTCAGGGCTGCCCATAGCATATATGATGCATTTCTGCAAATTTCTAAGAGGTGACCTCTGGGCAGATGAATTAGACAAAGGGTATCTCTGCATATGGACTAATGCAGCCCTCTTATTGGGGATGCAAGTCGTGGCACACAAGCTCAGAGTGGGTTTTAGCATCTGCTCACTCATTTGGCCAGACACATTTGTGCACGGCACAACCTGTGTGAATGTACTTGGTGTCCCTAAGAGCAGCATCACTCTCTTAGAGCAGATGGTTAAAAGTCCAGCCCAATCTAAATCAAAACTTCCATTTTCTCATCCAATTTGTTACTTCTTCTCCTTCCACCAAGTCAATGAATTCAGCCGACCAGAAGGTAAGTGGAATATAGTCTGCAATTTCCTGTTTTCACTTTTTATTTATTTATTTTTGAGATGGAGTTTCACTCTTGTCACCCAGGCTGGAGTGTAATAGCGCGATCTCAGCTCACTGCAGCCTCCACCTCCCGGGTTCAAGCGATTCTCCTGCCTCAGCCTCCCGAGTAGCTGGGATTACAGGCATGCGCCACCACGCCTGGCTAATTTTTGTATTATTAGTAGAGATGAGGTTTCACCATGTCGGTCGTCAGGCTGGTCTTGAACTCCTGACCTCAGGTGATCCAGCCACCTCGGCCTCCCAAAGTGCTGGGATTACAGGTGTGAGCCACCGCGCCTGGCCGGTCTGTGATTTCTTAATATCCACTGCTCTGGCCCCACCAGGGCTGGGTAGGGGACTACTGATGATAGCCTCAAAGGATAAAGTCTTATTTTTGGGAGTTGCTGGGATATGGCCACGAAGCTCTCTGCTGACTGATGCCCAACACTGGCTCTTTCTCTTGGGAGGTGCTTCTGGTTTGGGATTTTTGAACATTCCCTCTCCACAATTATAAGCCTGACTTGAGAGAGGTCCTCTCTGTGTCAGGCATTGCCACTGCTCACCAACATGTGATTCCCTTCACTGTACTTTCCCGGACCCCTTGAACTTCAGCATGGCTGCACGCCACGCCTTGACCCATACACTTGGATGTGGAAATGGCAGTGCTCTGTTCCTCACCATCCCTTCCCCTGCTATGCACTCCGGGAAACATGAGGATATGCAGTCAACATGAAACGGAACCAGCCAGGAAAGGAGATCACAAAGTGCAGTCACTCTGGAGAGCTGCTGAGCATCTGCAAGAAGTAACCTTTTCTGGAGCAGTTCCACTGGCGTCTGGAAAGTGCTTGTTACTGTAGCGTGACCAGGCTTGGCGTGACTGATTCTCAGCCACTGTCTGCTGAAATTGGCTTGCTCATGCCAGCGGCTCTCCTGAACTGGGTCTTCTGAAGACACTTCGAGCCTGCCTATTTTCCAAAATAACCACTAAACTCACGGGAAAACCGGGTGACTTTATCCCCACCCCTAAACTCCTGAAATGAAAGCCACTCCCACCGCTGATCTCTCCCTTCTCTTTGCCATCATAGGCGATCCAGCCGGCCCTTGCCTCCATGCTTTAGCCGGTGAGAGTCAGGCTCCAGTCCCAGACTCTGCAAAGTCTGGGGCTTGGATCAAATCCTCCTAAGCACTCCGTCACCACCAACTGCAGAAATACCTAACTGTGTGGGGCAGCTGGTTGCAGTTCTCACAAATCGAATGAGCTGTTTTATGCCCCACTCGCGCAAAGCCCAGCCTTCTTGAAGACTCACTTGAATTAGGCAAAAATCTTACTCTGAGCCCCTGCCCAGGAAGTGGATGGAGCTAGGCGGACCCTCCTTCCTGATTAATCTCTTTTTACTTTCTTATCTTCTCTTACGTGTGCTGGAGGCAGGTGACAGGGTCAGAGAACCAGTTTCACTCTCTCTGAGCAGGTTCTGCAGGTGCCATTGAGTCTTATTTCTCCTTTGAACCTAGAGACATGGGTTATCTATTGATCTCAGCTCAGGGGTTTCTACTGAAACTCCACGGCAACGGGGAAAGTCCCACCAACAGCAATGTCCTAATCCACATTGCATTGTTGCTTCTAGTCTCTGTTTTGGAATTTAATATATTTCATGGGAAGAACCAAGGCTTTTCACCAATTTCATTCAGCCTGAAAGACAAGAGGTGATATCACCTCCACTTAACTGGTAATGACCTTGATGTTTATAATATGAGCATGACAATATCTCCAAAAGTCCCGAGCTGCTACTTGTTAAAAGTAAATAAATAAATGAATAAAAATAAAAAATAAAAATAAAAAAAACAGCAAGACAAAGGCTTCAATCTCAGCCAGGATCAGTAACCTCACTGCCCCTCAGCATGCTAATGCCTCTTCCTCTCTGTTTCTGACTCATTTTCCAAATGTATCGTGCTTCCACCAAGACTCAGAGACACACACATGAAACGTATCTCCCGTGTTTCCTTCTTTTTTTGATAATCTTCCATAACCCCCTCTTATGTGCATGTGTGTGCATGTATGCATGTATGTATGCCTGTTTCTTTCTCAAAATGTGGGGAGAAAATATTTGTATTTTCTCACCTGGACCATGAAGAGGTTGGACTAGATAATTGATAATGGTGATGGTGATGATGTCGATAGGGATCATGATGGTGATGATGATGGTGATGGTGATAACAAAAATGACGATGATTTTGATGATGATGGTGAGTATGATGGGGTAATGGTTATGACGGTACTGGTAGAAATGATGATGGTGATGGTGGTGGTTGTGGTTGTGGTTGTGGTAATGGTGATACTGATAACGGTTGTGATGATGGTAATGGTGATGACGATGGTGGTGATGGTAGCTAATATCTGTTCAGGACTTTCAGGACTTGCTGTTTGTCACATGGTGCCGAATCCTTTCCATGCTTAACTTCATCCACCCCATGAGACAGACACCATGGCTAGCCACCTTTAATAGCTAAGGCAGTTAGTGGTTAGAAAATTTCTCAAGGTCATGCAGCCAATACTGAGATCCCGTCTAGCTCTAAAATGTTTTAGCTCTATGGATGAAAGTAAAAGCCTGAGTGCTGTTCTAAGAATTCTTGGGACTTAGACAAAAACACCTGCCCCTGGCAGCATCCGCAGGAAGTTCCATGAGAGGTCATAGGAAAGGGAAGAGGAAGATGACAGGGGCTGGAGGGATGGCAGGGGAGATGTGAGGTAAAGACTCCAGTAAGCAGTGCAAAGGGAAAGAGACGGAGACCAGACCAGCTGCCAGAGGAGGCAGAGGGGACCCCCATCCTCCCTAGGGAGGATTTGGCCTTTGTCAAACGTTTGATGCAAACCCATGCTCCGGCAACATTCAGCTGGTAATGTGTGCTGCTAACAAGTATCAAAGCCTCATGGAGGGGTCCTCTGAGGAGATGCTGTGTGTGTGAACAGGTCATTTCATTTTGTGCCATTAGCCACCGTACTTCACTGAAATAAGTGCACCCTGCAAAGCCCAGAACTTCACACTGTAGCTGAGAAACTTGCACACTCACAACTAGAAGACAAAACATAATGACATTCTACTGCTCTAAGCAGGCTTCCACACCCCTAGTCAATGAAGCCCCGGTCCCTGGCACCCCTAAGTGACTTTAAGCACTTGACGATAGACTGCTGGCCCTATTGCTCAAACATAATACCCGATGCACTCAGGAGACAGGCTGCAATCCAATAAACCAACAGCCCCAAAGTCAGCAAGATCATAATTTGGAAATTGTTCTCCCCCGCCCCAGTCTATTTCACAGACTTCAAATTGATCTGTCTGATCTCTTATCTGTAGCTATGAAATTGTATTTCCCTCTTAATAGGCCTACAAATGTTATAGATGAACAGTTCAATAGCAGGCAAAGAGGGAAGCAGCAGGCATGGTAAAAAGGGACATTAGCTCCTCGCACCCGCAGCCGGAGCCGCCAGAACCCTCCGTGCTGGGAATCCTAATCAGATCCAGCTTCTGTCTGGCCTCCCTCTGGGGAAGGAGGTGCTGGAGGAGCCCAGCACAGAGTTTTGTTCCCCACCCCAGGGGAAAATGTGTATATTTTGGGGGAGGAGAGTGATCAAGACAGGGCAAGAGGTGGGAGGGATGGGAGCTCTCCTTCCCTGGGTCCCTCCTCCAGGGTACCTCTCAGTGGTCAGATCCCCTTTCTCTTTGTGCTCTTACAAACTTGAGCTTGTCTCTCTCTGGCTTAAATCTTCTGTGGCTCCCCAGTGATGTGGGGATATTCCCCCAATCCTGGAATTCTGCAGTATTTCCAAGGCCCCTTGTTATTTTCACCCATTTCCCCTCCTGAGCTCCCCTCCCTGTGCACTCACTCAGCCTCGTTCACTGTGGCTCCTGCCTCAGTCCCTAGCTCCTGCTTCCTACAGCGCAGCTGCCTTGCTCTCCTTTCCTCACCTGGGTAACCCTCCTGGTCTCACAAGCCAGCAGAAGAGACAGGTCCCCCAGGAAGCCATCTCAAGCCACGAACTCCCACTCCTCTGGAATAGCTGAAGTGGTTGAAGTGTGCCCCACAAAACGTATGTCCAAGTCCTGACACCCAGCACCTATGAATTCAGGTGTATTAAAGGAGGATGTGATGAAGCTAAGGGCCTTGAGATGAAATCATCTTTCATTCTCGTGGGTCCTAAACCAATGACAAGTGTTCTTATAGGAGAAAGCCAGGAGATGTGGCACCTCACATGGAGGAGAAGGTGATGTAAAGACGGAGACAGAGAGAGACTGAAGCGACTCAGCCATAAGTAAGGAGCACCCAGAGGCACCAGAAGCTGGAAGGGATAAGGAGGGATGCTCTCCTAGGACCTTCAGAGGGAACACAGCCCAGAGACACCTACATTTCAAACTTCTGACCTCCAGAGCTATGAAATAATAAATTCCCATGGATTTTTTGTTTGTTTGTTTTTTGAGTCTTGCTCTGTCGCCCAGGCTGGAGTGCAATGGTGCGATCTCAGTTCGCCACAACCTCCACCTCCTGGGTTCAAGCAATTCTCCTGCCTCAGCCTGCCGAGTAGCTGGGATTACAGGCATGTGCCACCACACCCAGCTAATTTTTGTATTTTTAGTAGAAACGGGGTTTCACCATGTTGGCCAGGCTGGTCTCGAACTCCTGACCTTGTGATCTGCCCACCTCGGCCTCCCAAAGTGCTGGGATTACAGGTGTGAGCCACCGTGCCTGGCCAAATTCCCATTGTTTTAAGCCACCCAGTTTGTAGTCCTGTTACGGCAACCCCAGAAAACTCTTACAACCTCCAAGCTGGGTTAAGTCCCCGCACACATACTGGGTGCCCCAGAGCCAAGCCTCTCCTGCACTATGTTGATGCCATTTCCTCCGGCATGTTGTCACCACCACCACCACCACGCCCCCACATTGATGTCACTTCCTCCAGTGGGTTGACGTCACTTCCTCCAGTGGGTTGACGTCACTTCCTCCAGTGGGTTGACGTCATTTCCTTCCTCATTAAGGTGTGAGCTCCTTGGCAGAGGGTCTGCTTGTCGTCTTCATTGTACTGCCCCACCCAGAGCCTGGGACACATCAGGGACACATCCACCTACCCCTGTCGTGAGGATTGAATAAAACGGAACAGACTGTAATTTCCAGGGCTGCTGGAAGGACCTTTTGTTCTCAGGTGCCAAAAGGAAACCTCTGTCCCCTGTGGCCCCTCCTCTCATGGGTCAAGAGCCCAGGCCTCCCTCCTGAGGCTGGCAGGGTGACCCCCCAACCCCTTTTGACAAGCTCTGTTTTCAGCCCCCACCCACCACCGCCACTGGCAGCCACTTCACACATTTATTCCTGAACAACAAATCTGTTTCCCTGGCAGCATCTTCTCTCATCATTACCTCTTCCCACTCCCCGGGCCTCTGAGGACATTCTCAGGCTCATTCAGGAAGCTCACAGACTCCATGGCACCAGCAACAGGTGGAAACCATGACAATAGTCATACAGACAGAGACAATAAATACTTAGCAAGCATTTGTCACGTGCAGGAAGCAGGATGAGGGGCCGGGGATGGGAAGTCCAGGGTGTGGAAGCTCATCCCATCCTTGCTGTCAGTCCCCCGCAAGAGTCCCCAGTAGGAGAGCGCTGTAGTTGTTTACTGACTACACGGCTTATCGTTGCCGTCTCTGCCTCATTATGGAGGGCCCAGCTGGCACCAAAGTCGCTGGAGCCCCAGAGTGCCGCCTGTCAAAGTGTCATCTCATTTGCTGGCTGGTCGCTTTTCATTATGTTCTGCTCTAGTCTGATCCCTACTGAAAGCCCCTGATGCTGGGAAGACACAGCACGCAAGTAAACATTCACCATTCCCAGGAAAAGCACTTCTAGGCACACTTCCCAATCTCCGTAACCTGACACTTGCCCCCATCGTGGGCCATGAAATCTGGGTCTCAAATCCCGGCTATTTCCTGAGCTCCTGTCCTGAATGTCCTCCTGTCTCCCAGTATATTGCATGAACCCTGTCTGTTTCTACCACCATCAACCAGGGTCCAAGGTTGCTACAGGCTGCAAGTGTCACTGCCGACCACCTACTGTGTGCCAAGCACTCTGCAGCCCCAGAGGTTCCTGAGATGCTGGCAGTGCCCTCAGGAGCTTACACATTGGAGATCAGTGAGGAAGGAACCAGAGCCCAACTCCCCCATCTGGGGTTCTCAGAGGTTAGTGGAAGGGCCAGTGCTTCTAGAGACAGCTCAAGGAAAGTTTTGGAGGAAGAAATTGGAATTCCCTATTGAAGATTGAATGAGATCTGAGCACACAGGCCAAGGGAGAAGGGTGCCACACATGGGAAAGAATTAAACCTGAAGACCCGGGGAGGTGAGAGGGCCAGGAGCAGAGGATGGAGGGATGTGTGTGGCTGAAGGAGAAGCCATGGCACTGAGGGCTAGAGATTTCGCTTCTGATGTCTGGTTCACAGCCCAGCCCTGCCACCTGTCAGTTGTCCAGTTTGCCTAAGATTTCTGCAACTCAATTTCTCATCTGTGCAAATGCAAATAAACACAGTTGATGAAGGGCCTGGTACATAGCCAAAGACTTCTGAACATCAGATCCTGTCATTTGAAGGAGAAGGTGTGGGGAGAGGGGTGGTGGCTTAAAGGTCAGATTTGAGATTTGGGGCTTTTTTTTGGAGAAAGGTCCATTTATGCCATTGCAGCCTGACACGGTTTGGCTGTGTCCGCACCCAAATCTCATTTCAAATTGTAACTCACACAATTCCCACGTGTCATGGTTCATGGGAGGAACCCCAGGAGAGGTAATTGAATCATGAGGGTGGGTCTTCCTGTACTCTTCTCATGATAGTGGATAAGTCTCACGAGAGCTGATGGTTTTATAAGGGGGAATTTCCCGCACAAGCTCTCTCTTTGCCTGCTGCCATCCATGTATGATGTGACTTGCTCCTCCTTGCCTTCTGCCATGATTATGAGACTTCCCCAGCCACATGGAACCGTAAGTCCATTAAACCTCTTCCTTTTGTAAATTGCCCAGTCTCAGGTATGTCTTTATCAGCAGCATGAAAACAGACTAACACACAGCCTAATAAAGTTAATCTCATGAGGTTAGAGCTATGCTTCGAAATGATAGATCTGGGGGCTTTAAACGGAGACAGGCTGCAGGTGGAGAGACCACTAAGTGGTCCAAGAGAGGTCACAAGGGGTCATCCCATGTGCCAAGAACATGAACAGAGGAGATGTTGCAATGAGAGAGGAATTGTCAGAATTTACAGAACTCAAAACCAATGTGTTAGCTTACAGGATAGGGGGATACACAAGGATGTCCAGCTTTTGTTCCTGAGTGACAGGAGATGGAGATATTATCAGGAAGGAGAAGAAAATGAGGAAGAGAACAAAGAAATAAATGAGAAAGAGAAGGGTTTGTACATAGAGATGAGAAGTTCAGTTGCTAACATGTTGGCACCTTGGCTGGGCATGCATCAAGGAGGCTCTCTGGAAGACCGAAGGACATTCAGGACAGGAGCTAAGCCAAGAGCTAGGATGTGAGACCCAGATTCAAGGTCACCCTCATCTGGCAAAGAGAAAAAGACATGTGAGTAGATGGAGGAGACAGGCATCAGAGTGAGCCTCGGAATCCATTCTTATTTAAAATATACAGAAGGAAGTCTGTTCACAAGGCATGCTTTTGGCTGCACGTAATGAAAAAAAAAATGTAAAAATTGGGTGGTCAGGCATGGTGGCTCACACCTGTAATCCCAGAACTTTGGGAGACCAATGCAGGTGGATCGCCTGAGGTCAGGAGTTTGAGACCACCCTGGCCAACATGGTGAAACCTCGTCTCTACTAAAAATACAAAAATTAGCCAGGCATGGTGGTGGGCACCTGTAATCCCAGCTACTGAGGAGACTGAGGCATGAGAATCACTTGAACCTGGGAGGCAGAGGTTACTGTAAGCTGCCACTACACTTCAGCCTAGGTGACAGAGCAAGACTCTGTCTCTAAATAAATAAATAAACAAATAAATAACTGTTAAAAAGTAAAAATTAGGTACTTTCTTTGTTTCCATAAAGAAAAGAATCTGGAGTTTGGGAGCTGCTGGTTTTGGTTCAACATCTCAATAAGGTCAGGCTTGATATTTCTGTGACATCTTGTCATTCTATGGCCCCAGCGTGATCAAACCTGCACCCAAGGCGAAAATGAAGGGATGGGGTGAGGCCAGTAGCATTTGTCTGCATTATCAGGAGTGTCCCCAGAGGACCCTGAAGCATGCTCACTTGTCAGCACCATGTCACCTGGCCACTGTCTGTAGCATTGAAGAAGGCTGGAAAATGAGATTCTCCTATTTCTGCTTGAGTCATAAAGAAGAAGGAAGTTAGTGCTGTGTTAGCTGTGTCAGTGTCTGCCATAGAGGGCAGGAAAAATGAAGACAGAGAATATGTTTCAGAAACCAAGTTTCAAGATGGGCACAGAAGTCAGGAGCGTTAACTTCTTCATGTATTGGAAAGGTGGTAGTGGAGCAAATTCACTGGTGTTCTGTAATCAGTTCTAGGAGGGAAAAGGACCTTGACTAGGAGGACTAGGTGGTGAAGAAGTGGAGGAAACAAGAACAGACCAACATGTGAGCACACTTGGCAGGGGGAACAGAATGCATCAGAACAGACTGAAGCAATGAAATCAAGGGAAAATCAAGCCCATCTGTAGATAGAGGAGAAGGAACCACAAAGTCTGTGAAAAAGAGAAAGAAAATATTGCAGAAAGAGGCAATATTTATCCAGGCAGATGACCAGGGGCTGAGATCAGGGACAGAAGTGGAGAGGTCAGTCTTGGAAGACCTCAACTTTTCCACCATGACAGAAAGGAGTTGAGCAAATTCACAAGGACATTTTCAGAAAGGGGTTGAGTTGGGGCCATTCTCTGTTCAGCAGGGCTGGAGCCCAGTTCACTCAGAGAAGCCAGAAGACACAAGGCGGAATCACTGTGGTGAGTGAGACCCACTAAGGGCTGGGGAAGGACAACCTGTTTGGGGGCTGTTCCCACCATCTGGGTTATCTGTGCCTCAATTCCTCTAGGGACTCACTTGGAAAGGAGAGCTCCAGTTACTCCAAATTCTTGTCAATGTTTGGTGTTCTAACTGTAATCGTTCTAGTATGTGTGAAACATTGTACCATTGTAGTTTTTGTTTGTTTTTGTTTTTTGTTTTTTTGAGACAGAGTCTCGTTCTGTCACCCAGACTGGAGTGCAGTGGCACTTGGCTCACTGTAACCTCTACCTCCCAGGTTCAAGTGATTCTCTTGCCTCAGCCTCCCTCTCAGTAGCTGGGATTATCATTGTAGTTTTAATTTGGATTTTCCTGATTACTGATAGCATTGACTGATGTTTCATATCTATTTTCTTTGATGAAGTATTTATTCCAGTCTTCTCACTTTTAATTGAGGTCTTTGCCTATCAATTAAGTTGGTTGAAAGTATTGTTTAAATCTTATGTATTTGCTAATTGTTTCTCTATTTGTTCTATTAGTTACTGAAAGACTGGTTTTAGTATTTCTATCATTGTGAATTTGTCTACTTAAACCTTTAGTTCTGTCTCTATTGCTTCATACATTTTGAAGTTCTGTTGTTAGCTGCATAATCATTTAGGATTGTTCTTTGTTTTTGACAAACTCTCTAATTATCATTGTGTTTTGCACGTTTTTAACCCTAGTGGTGCTACCTCTAGGGAAGTTCACTTTTTCTGATATTAATGCCATACTGGTTGGTTATGCTTAAGGTTTGCATAGTATATCATTTTCCATCCTTTTGACTTTCAGCCTTTTATGTCAGTATTTTAATTGTGTTTCTGATAAGCAGCATATGGGCGGGTCTTGCTTTTATATCCAGTTTCATACTCAATGTGTTTTAACAATGTGTTTAGTCTATTTACTTGCAGGAACATTTTGGTAAGATTGGGTTTAATGCTGCAATTTTGGCATTTTGCTTTTATTTACCCTATTTGTTATTTGTTTGCCTTCCTCCTTCTTTTTCTGAGTGAATCACATTTTCCAATATCTCATTTTATTTACTGTGTTATGTTTTAGCTATATCATTTTTTATGTTTTAATGATTAATCAGCAATTACAGTATTCATCTTTAAGATAGCATACTTACTTTTAAATAATATTATACTACTTCAAAAACAGTGCAAGAATCTTACAACAGTATAATTCCAGTTACCCCATTGTTCTTTATGATTTTTTCCATATTTTTACTTTTGCATATAT
This sequence comes from Macaca nemestrina, assembly GCF_043159975.1. Lineage (NCBI taxonomy): Eukaryota > Metazoa > Chordata > Mammalia > Primates > Cercopithecidae > Macaca > Macaca nemestrina. Next base: position 228,797,125 of record NC_092125.1, on the reverse strand, counting down.
TCCAAACCCCATAATAAAATATTTTATTATTTTTTAAAGAGTCAATGGTCTTTTTAAATGTATATGTCTATACTAAACAGAGAAAGGTATCTGTATTTACTACTTCCCAGACATTTGCCCTTTCTGGTGTTCTTTCTCACTTCCTGTGGTTCCGGAGTTGTATCTGGTGTCTTTGCCCGCAACCTGAAGAATATTATTTTTAGCAGTTTTTGTAATACAGGTCTATTGGCAATAAATTATCTCAGCTTTTGCCTAACAACACCTTCAATTATCCTTCATATTTGAAGACTACTATCTCTAAATATATAATTCTAGATTGACAGGTTTTTGTTTCTGTTTTTCTCCTACTTTAAAGATGTCATTACATTGTCTTATGATAGCCAGTGTTTCTGATGAGACATCAGCCATAATTCATGTCATTCCCCTGCATGTGTGTTTTTTTATCTCTCTCTATTTTAAAATTTTGTTCTTTATCTTTGGCTTCCATCAGTTTGAATTTGATGTATGTACTTCTTTGTATTTATTCTGTTTGGATTTTTTTTAGCTTCTTGAATCTGTGGGTTAATGACTTTCATCAGTGTTGGAAAGTTCCCAGCCATTATCTCTTTTATTATTTCTTCTGTTTCGTTTTATCTCTTCTCTCTTCCTGGGCCCTAAATACATGTGGTTTTTATTATTTATTACCATCCACAGATTGTGAATAGTCTTTTTTTTTTTCTCTTATGATTGTTTGAATTTCAATTTGGATATTTTCTATTGATCCCTCTTCAAGTATACTGATACATTACTGTGTTGAGTTCAGTCTTCTGTTAAGCCAATCTAACAAATTTTTCCTTTCTGATATTGTAATTCAAATATGCAGCATTTCCATTTCACTTTTTATAGCTTCCTCTTCACTGTTTTTTAATAAACTTTTTATTTTGAAATAAATTTAGATTTATAAGAGCTGTTTCAAAGAAATACATAGAGTCCTTGTATGCTCATCCAGGTTTCTCTAATTCATCTTGACTAACTATAGCCCATGAGATAAATTCAGCCCACTGACTGCTTCTGTAAATAATGTTTTATTTACACTACCACATTCATTAATTTATTACCTATGGCTGCTTTTGTACTATAATGATGAAGTTGATTAGTCATAACCAAAGCCATGTGATCTATAAAACCTGCAGTGTTTACCAGCTACTATAAACTGGGTGTTTTGTAGCCCCAAAATGTATATGTTTAAATCCTAAGCCCCAGTGTGATAGTATTAGGAGATGACACTTTTGGTGGGTGACTATTTCATGAGGGCAGAGCCCTCATAAATGGGATTAGTGCCACTATAAAATAGACTGAGAGAGATCACTCACCCCTTCCACCCTGTGAGGACATATGGTGAGAAAATATGAGGAAACAGTCATCCATGAACCAAAAGCGAGCCCTCACCAGATACCAAATCTGCCAGTATTTTTATCTTGTACTTCCCAGCCTCCAAAAGTGTGAGAAACAAATTAGTGTTGTTTATAAGCCAGCTTGTCTATGTTAGTTTGTTATAGCAGCCTGAACAGACAAAGACACCATCTCACTTTTTACAGGAAAAGAATTGCCAAGCACTCCTCTAAGGAAGGGGTAGATAAAGGGCTTGCACCTGGGTTGAAATCTTATATAACCATTTGTTTGGTACATTTACAAAAGTAATAAATTAACATTGATACAATACAATTAACTAAACAATAGACTATTGAAACACAGATGTCCTTTGGATTTTACCAGTTTTTCCCCAATTTTTTTTTTTCTGATCTGGGAACCAATATACCAGAATGCGTGGTATCTAAATATATGTATCTTTCATATCCTCTAATCTATGACAGTTTTGTGGTCTTTCCTTGTCTTTCATGACCCTGATACATCTGAAGCTCATTGGTCAAGTGCTTTGTAGAATGTCCCTGAATTTGGATTTATTTAACTTTTTTTTTTCCATGGTCAAACTGGGGTTATGGATTTTGGAGAATTATACTACAGGCATGAAGTGCCTTTCTTATTACATCATGTCAGGGGTCATATGTATTAGTCAGTTCTCATGCTGCTGATAAAAACATACCAGAGACTGGATAATTTGTAAAGGGAAGAGGTTGAATGGACTCAGAATTCCACATGGCTGGGGAGGTCTCACATTCATGGCAGAGGATGAAGGAAGAGCAAAGGCATGTCTTACATGGCAGCAGGCAACATAGCATGTACAAGGGAACTCCCTTTTATAAAATCATCAGATCTCATGAGATTTATTCACTATCATGAGAACAGTACAGGAAAAACCTGCTCCCATGATTTGATTATCTCCCACGAGCTCCTTCCCATGACACATGGGGATTATAGGAGCTACAACTCAAGGTGAGATTTGGGTGGGGACACAGCCAAACTATATCAGCACATAATAGCAAAATTACTTATTACTGGCAATGTTAACTTTGATAACTTCATTAAAGAGATGTCTGCCAGTTTTTCTGATGTGCAGCAACTACTTGTTTTTCCTTTTTTTTTTTTTTAAATTTATTTATTATTATTATACTTTAAGTTGTAGGGTACTTGTGCATAACGTGCAGGTTTGTTACATATGTATACTTGTGCCATGTTGGTGTGCTGCACCCATCAACTCGTCATTTACATCAGGTATAACTCCCAATGCAATCCCTCCCCCCTCCCCCCTCCCCATGATAGGCCCCGGTGTGTGATGTTCCCCTTCCTGAGTCCAAGTGATCTCATTGTTCAGTTCCCACCTATGAGTGAGAACATGCGGTGTTTGGTTTTCTGTTCTTGTGATAGTTTGCTAAGAATGATGGTTTCCAGCTGCATCCATGTCCCTACAAAGGACACAAACTCATCCTTTTTTATGGCTGCATAGTATTCCATGGTGTATATGTGCCACATTTTCTTAATCCAGTCTGTCACTGATGGACATTTGGGTTGATTCCAAGTCTTTGCTATTGTGAATAGTGCTGCAATAAACATACGTGTGCATGTGTCTTTATAGCAGCATGATTTATAATCCTTTGGATATATACCCAGTAATGGGATGGCTGGGTCATATGGTACATCTAGTTCTAGATCCTTGAGGAATCACCATACTGTTTTCCATAATGGTTGAACTAGTTTACAATCCCACCAACCGTGTAAAAGTGTTCCTATTTCTCCACATCCTCTCCAGCACCTGTTGTTTCCTGACTTTTTAATGATCGCCATTCTAACTGGTGTGAGATGGTATCTCATTGTGGTTTTGATTTGCATTTCTCTGATGGCCAGTGATGATGAGCATTTTTTCATGTGTCTGTTGGCTGTATGAATGTCTTCTTTTGAGAAATGTCTGTTCATATCCTTTGCCCACTTTTTGATGGGGTTGTTTGTTTTTTTCTTGTAAATTTGTTTGAGTTCTTTGTAGGTTCTGGATATTAGCCCTTTGTCAGATGAGTAGATTGCAAAAATTTTCTCCCATTCTGTAGGTTGCCTGTTCACTCTGATGGTAGTTTCTTTTGCTGTGCAGAAGCTCTTTAGTTTAATGAGATCCCATTTGTCAATTTTGGTGGAAGAACATACCATGCTCATGGATAGGAAGAATCAATATCGTGAAAATGGCCATACTGCCCAAGGTAATTTATAGATTCAATGCCATCCCCATCAAGCTACCAATGAGTTTCTTCACAGAATTGGAAAAAACTGCTTTAAAGTTCATATGGAACCAAAAAAGAGCACGCGTCTCCAAGACAATCCTAAGTCAAAAGAACAAAGCTGGAGGCATCACACTACCTGACTTCAAACTATACTACAAGGCTACAGTAACCAAAACAGCATGGTACTGGTACCAAAACAGAGATATAGACCAATGGAACAGAACAGAGTCCTCAGAAAAAATATCACGCATCTACAGCCATCTGATCTTTGACAAACCTGAGAGAAACAAGAAATGGGGAAAGGATTCCCTATTTAATAAATGGTGCTGGGAAAATTGGCTAGCCATAAGTAGAAAGCTGAAACTGGATCCTTTCCTTACTCCTTATACAAAAATTAATTCAAGATGGATTAGAGACTTAAATGTTAGACCTAATACCATAAAAATCCTAGAGGAAAACCTAGGTAGTACCATTCAGGACATAGGCATGGGCAAAGACTTCATGTCTAAAACACCAAAAGCAACAGCAGCAAAAGCCAAAATTTTTTTTCCTTTTTATACTATATTCTTTGGAAGTGAGTCACTAAATCAAGCACATACTCAAGAGGAGTGGAATTAAGGTCCAACTCCTGAAGGGAGAAGTAAAAATAGAATCTCCGAACATATGTAAAGCCACCATAGCCATCAACAAACATTTTGGAGAAGGTATTTTGAGGTTATACAAATACATTTTTTCTCCTTAAAGTTTTGCCCATGAATTTTAGCATTTATCAATGGATCTGGCCAGCAGTAATTATTACTGTGGTTTTCTGGTTGTGATTTTCTATTTCTCTTATTCTACAGTAATTCTTTAGAAATTTCATTATTGGTTTTTATTTATTCCATTTGTAGTTCAGTTTTTACCCTGGATCTTTATTATTCTTTATTATAGTTGTTGAAAAGTCCATGTCTGATTATTCCCACATCTGTTACCTCTATGGGTTTTCTCCTATTGACTGTTCCTTCTCTTTACCAGGGTCACATTTTATTGCTTCTTTGTGTGTCTTGGAATCTTTTACAGTATGTCAAGTGGTCTGTATACAACAACATTAGTAACTGAAGTAAACAGTATTTACCATCAGAAAAGGGTGCACCCCTTCTTCTGCCAGTTGACTAGAGAGGTAAAATCTAACCTGTAGTTCAGGTGGGTCTGGGTTTTGCTGTAGCTTTAGTTTGGTTCTGTTACTGCTGAATCAAAATATTTTGAAAGCAGGATCGGGACTTTCTGTTTTGTAGAACTTGGGTTCTGAGCATGGGATTCTAGGAGTCTCTGTAATTTATAGCTGAGCCACCAGCTTTCCCATCTGTGGAAACTCTTTCTGCTTCCTGCCTGGTGACAGATTTTTGAGTTGGAGAATTGTCTTTGTTCTCCAGGCCTGCTGCAGGTCTTGAGCACCTGGGAAGATTACTCTCTTCCTGGAATTCCCCAAAGGAGTTTCTCTGCATAATTTCCTATGCTCTATCGCCCAGCAGCTGAAAGTTTTCCAGATGGCTTCAAATAGATTATTCTCAGGTCCTCTGCCTTGCTCCACACCCTCTCCCTGCAACCCTCAGAGGGAAGAGTCTTTAACTTAGAGAAGGTCCCCTTGTACCTCAGAAGCATATCTCAGTAAAGCACTCTATGAAGACCTGTGTGAAAGAAGGAATGGATTAGTGCACATTCTCTTGGGACTTTCAAAATTCTAACCTGCCATGCCAAGCCACACATGGCCATTGAAAGTGTGTGCCAGTTTTAGCCAGCTTTAGCTGGGTCCCTCTGGGTCCCCTAGGTCATAAACCTCCTCCTGTAGCTGCCCTATCAGGGAAGACGGCAGCCACAAGTCTCTTATCTCAAAGGCTCGTCAGTTTCTGGTGTTCTTTTCCCTTATTTTCTTTGCATTCTCAGCTATCCGATGGGTTCAGATAAATTGTGATTTCATTGTGTATCCTGCTTCTTTTGGTTGTTGGGATAAAAACAAAGGTTTCCCGTCACTTTTCATATTCTAGCCAGAAGTGACCTCATGTCTGCATACAACTTAAAGAATGATAAAGAATGAGCCAAACACCTTTAGAAATGCTTTAAAACTATAGATTTAGCCCAAATCTCAAGGTTAATGGATGAGGAAAATACAGCAGAGCAGGAACTGAAACTCAGTCTGGTCTAGAGTGGGGAGTTCATTTTTCTGACAATGACTCTCTTGCACCTATCCACCAATGCAACCAATACCAACACCACCAACAGAAGAGCTATTCTTTAGGCACAAACTTTGGGATAGGTGCTACCTACTTATGTACATTGTCTTATTTTATTTTCACAACAGCTATTTGAAGTAGGTACTATCATAATGCTTATTTTACAGAAGAGGAAACCAAGCCTCAGAAAATCTATGTAACCTTCCTGATATGGTTTGCATGTTTGTGCCCTTCAGACCTCATGTTGAAATGTGATTCCCAATATTGAGGGGGACCTGGTGGGAAGTGATTGGATCAAGGCAGGGGGAACCCTCATGAATGGTTTGTTCATCACCCTCTAGGTGATGAATAAATTATCACTCAGTTAGTTCATGCAAGATTTGGTTATTTAAAAATGTGTGGCACTCCCTGGCCCCCTTTGCCTTCTGCCATGATTGGAAGCTTCCTGAGGTCCATGTGGTGCAGATGCTGGTACCATGCTTCCCATACAGCAAGCAGAACTGTGAGCCAAAATAAAACTATTTTCTGGCTGGGTGTGGTGACTCGCACCTGTAATCCCAGCACTTTGGAAGGCCGAGGTGGGCAGATCACTTGAGGTCAGTAGTTCAAGACCAGTCTGGCCAACATGGTGAAACCCCATGTCTACTAAAAATACAAAAAATTAGCCAGGCGTGTTGGTGTGCAGCTGTAATCCCAGCTACTCAGGAGGCTGAGGCAGAAGAATCGCTTGAACCCAGGAGGCGGAGGTGGCGGTGAACCAAGATTGCACTACAGCACTCCAGTCTGGGCAACAGAGAAAAACTCTAGGTCAAAAAGCCTATTTTCTTTATAAATTACCCAGCTGATATGGTTTGGCTGCGTCGCCACCCAAATCTCATCTTGAATTGTAACTCACACAGTTCCCATGTGTCATGGGAGAGACCCAGTGAGAGGTGGTTTTTCTCCCAGTGGGAGGTTCATGAGGGCAGGTTTTTCTCATGGTGCTCTTGCAGTGGTGAGTGAGTCTCATGAGATCTCATGGTTTTAAAAACAGGAGTTCCCCTGCACAAGCTCTCTCGCTGTCTTTTGCCTGCTGACATCCATGTAAGACGCGACTGCTCCTCCCTTCTTTCTGCCATGATTGTGAGGCTTCACCAGCCACGTGGAACTCTAAGTTCAATTAAACCTCTTTTTTTGGTAAATTGCCCGGTCTTAGGTATGGCTTTATCAGCAGTGTGAAAGCCAACTAATACACGAGCCTCGGGTATTTCTTTATAACAATGCAAGAATAAGTTATTAGTGAATGGCAGATCCAGGACTTGCACCCAGGTTGAAATGACCCTTGCCTATGTGTTGTGGCCAAATGTGGTCTCAACTGGTACTTTACTGCTCTCGTGCTTTGCAGGCCTGGGATTTCTCAGCTGAGCTACCTTCTCTCCTGGCTGAGCCTCTTCTCCCTTGCTAAAAGAAAAAGATTATTCACTGATATGTGTTAAAACGCAGTAAGGAAGATTTTATTCAGGGCCATTGAAATAGGCATGGGGACAACTGCAATGAAATTTTTCAGTGCAGAAGAGAGATCAGACTCAGCTCCAAATACAGCATGGGCAAGTGGGAATTTACAGCCAGGAGCAGGGTGGGAAGCAGTGGAGGAAAATTACTAAGAGGAAACATCAAGAGTAAGCCTGGGGGAGTTCTGGAGTTCTGGATAAACTAACAGGATTCTTACTGAAGACAGGCCAAAGTGATCAGACACCACCAAAGGGGTGACAGAGGATAAGGAATCTGATCAGATACTGAAGATGATCAGATATGGAGAATGGCAGATTCTGGCTAAACCAACTTCGTTGAGTTCTTGCTAAAACTGGATTTTACAAAGGAGTGTGCAAATGAACCTAGGAGAAGGTTCAGGGACTTGGTTGGAGTTTGGTCAAGCACAGAATCTTTTCAGCCCCTTTGGTCTGCTAACCGCTCCGGTTCTTCCTTCTTGAAGCAAGAATTGGGGCCACACACAGATATTGATATGAACCTGTGGAATGTCCAATTTGGGGGCCACAGCAGCATTGTCAGGCTGTGAGCTTGGGCGCTGCTTGAGCTCTGAGAGTTATGGATGGCCCCAAGTTTAAGAAGCTTACCCTCAGGTCTAGCCTTGGCACAGAGCTGGCAGGAGCCCTTTCCAGAGAGCCACAGGATTATCATGGAGAGTGAGGAACTCGAGCAAGTGTATTGAGATTCATCACTTGAAGAGCCAGATTGTCCACTCATCAACCTTTTGGACTCTCTGGACATGCAAAGGATGGACAGTAGAGAGAGGAAAGACCCTTGCACAACACGACAAGGACCGAGGCTACCTCTGGTCATCTCCTTGTTACCTGCATGAGAGGAAAGAGGAAGAATCATGCCAAGTTGCTCAGGAGACTGATTTCAAAGACTGGAATCAAAAGGTGATCAATGATGGTACGAATCAGATGTTCAAGAAACTGGAAGAACCTTCAGTCAGAGCTCTCTAAGGAGCCCCAGGTTTTGTCTGCAGCTACCTGGTTTGGGGCAAGCATCAGCCCAGTCAAGAAGACCTGGGTTTGAATCCAGTTTCTGCCACCTACTTGCTGTGTGATATGGTTTAGCTGTGTCCCTACCCAAATCTCATCTTGAATTATAGTTCCCATAATCCTCATGTGTCATGGGAGAGACCCAGTGGAAGGTAATTGAATCGTAGGGGCAGTTATGCTGTTCTTGTGATAGTAGTGAGTTTTCACAAGATCTGATGGTTTTATAAGGGGCTTTTCCCCTCTTCTAGGCACTTCTCCTTGCTGCCGCCATGTGCAGAAGGACGTGTTTTCCTCCCCTTCCACCATGATTATAAGTTTCCTGAGGCCTCCCCAGCCATGCTGAACTGTGAGTCAATTAAACTTCTTTCCTTTATTTCCCAGTCTCAGGTATGTCTTCATTAGCAGCATAAGAATGGACTGATATACTGTGTGACCTTGAGTCAGTCCCTTGCCCTGTCTGGACTCCTTTGTCCTAAGGGGTAATATGCCTTCTACAAAGCACCTATGGGAACTCAGCCAGAGAGCACCTGTGAACGGGCTCTGTGCACTGTTAAGCAGCTCAGATTAAGGAAGTGTTCTTGCCGACATTAAAACGGAAGGCTCAGTGGGTTGGGTGATGCAAGAATGAGGTCTTCCTCCAGAATAATGTGCCCTGGATGGGATTCCAAACAAGAGGGGAGGCCTCTTGTAGGGCAGCTGCAATGACTTATTCATCTTTCCCTAGTACAGAGAAATTGCTGAGCAAATCTGCATGGAAGTTCGCACCAAAACACATGCCTGTATAGGCTGTGCCAGGTAATGAAACCAACATCACCTTCCATTGGTTGAATTCCTCTGCCTCTGATCCAGGAGGTGTGGACCCAGTAGGGAGCTAGGGCAGGCAGCTGTCTTGTCATTTCCATAATCAAATGTTTATGTACCATTTCCTCCTGCCCTTTCTCTTCCCCTTTCCCCTCTTATTTCTATTTGAGCAAAATGTGTTCAAACATCCCCTCTTGCCCTGTTGGGGACAAAAAGTGTCTGTCATGTTGGTGTAACATTTTGGAGAATGAATGCAACATTTGTGTCTATTTGCCAATCAGAATATCGATTTCCTCTTGAAATAAAATGTCACATCCATGAAATTCAAGATGTATTAGAGGAAGAAAGCCAACTTTGACACATCATCTTTGGGCAGCTTTGATGGTGCCTTAGCAACCTGCCTTCTTCTGTGTGAGTCCTCCAGTCTAGAATATCAGACACAGGGGAAGACCCATCCTAGATGTTCACTGTTTGGTCTCTTCTTCCTCCTGTGGTTGTCCAGGGCTACTTGGACACTCTAAAAGAACATAAAACAGTAGTACAGGTTGAGAATTCCTTATCCAAAATGTTTGGAACCAGAAGTGTTTCAGATTTGAGATTTTTTCAGATTTTGGAATATTTGCATTACAGTTACCAGTTGAGCATCCCTCATCCAAAAATCTGAAATTCCTGGTGCTCCAATGAGTATTTCTTTAGCATCATATTAATGCTCAAAAGGTTATAATTTGGGGGGCATTTCAGATTTGGGAACTTCTCAGATTTTGGATTTTTGGATGAGGGACACTCCGTCTGTACCTGTAGCGTATCCGGTAAGCTGAGCATCAGTAGCCACTTGCTATTGTGACTGGATAAACAGCATTTGCTATTTTTAAAAGGGCACTGACAGATGAAATGCAACAGCTCCATGCCATCCCAGAGATGAAAGCCCTGCTTTCTCCGTAGTCAGGAGAATCTGCAGGTATAAACTGACAGACATCAGGTGGTCCATACTGAGATGTAGAAGACTGCTTCCAAAAAAAAAGTCAAGTATTGGCTGCTGAGCACAGGTGACCGAATGGACCAGAAGCAGTGAGAGCAAGTGTCTCTCTCCCTGGGCTTCTCTGTAAGTGCTGACAAGGCCATGTGTCCAGGCAAGGAGCACGCACACACATGCTTTGGGAGAGCCTGGCTTACACGTATCTTCAGGAACCTGTACAGGTGTCTGTCTACACAACTGTGACTTTTAGGAAAAGACCCAAAAGCTACTCTCCTTTGGGGATACTCCAATTTTTCATTCATCCACAGCTATTTTTGAGCCACCTACTGTGTGCCAGGTGCTATGCCAGACCCAGCTGATACAATGGTGAGAAGAACTGAATAGTTCCTGCCCTCAGACAGGTTTCATTTCCATGGGTCTGAGAGAAGACTCCCCAAAGCACGTGAAAAGGCAAAGGCAATGGCTGCCATCTAGCATACGTGCTGTCAAGGAAATGAGATGGGAAGCAAGCAGTCATGGAAAACCAGAGTTAACAAAAAATTTACAGGCAGGGGCCATACCCTGGGGGTTTGGGGAAGTATAAAAAGATACATGCAGAAGCCAAGAGTGAAGATTACCCGGCATCTGTTAGGTTCCAGACAAGTCACTGACAGAGGCATCCTACCTCCTACAGCTCACACTCCTTGGGTCAAGTGCTTCCCCAAGTAGGGTGTTTGGAAATTCTTCTGTGTCACAGAGGGGAATAGGCCTGTTACAAGCTCTTCTTGTTCTTGTTCTTTTCATTTCCTTTACATCTAAAAAAGCCCAGCAAGCTCTGGCTGCTCCTTGTTCCTGGCGCACATGCACTGCTCATGGCATCAGGTGGTTCTAAAGCCAGAGGGGAAGGGACCCTCACGAATCTGAGTCCTCAGCCTCTTTCCACCTGCCTACCCTGGAATTTACAAAGATTAACTCCTATTAAGCAATTTCTCGTTCTAAAGATTCCTCTCCTGAGGGCTTATTTAAAATACCAAAGTCAATGATAACATAATCCCAATAATAAGAGTTATTTGTTCTCCAGTCATCTATTTAAGAACACTTTTTCCATCTCCATGACAATCTCTTGAAATGCTTTCCACCAATTCCTGCTTATTTGGGGGAAGCTGGTGGAAGAACAAAACAATCCTGGTGTGAAATAGGATTTGTAACCATGTAGAGAGCACTACAGATCTTTAGAGACTTGGGGAAATAAAGACGCTGATTTCAAATTCAGCCCCCTCCCTCCCTATGCAGTGATTGACACTAGACTTTACTTCCAAAAGAAAAAAAAAAAAGTTGCAAGTGATTAAAACATAATCTGAACAAGCTTTAGGACAAAGAAGAGTTCTGCTGCCACAGAATCAGAAACTCCAAGGCGTGGGGTGACTCCAGCTTCAGCAGTGGATGGACCCAGCTTGGAAATGGTTTCTACTCTATGTTCCTGTCCAGACCCTGCCTTGCTCCAGCACAAGCTCCCCTCTGCAGGGCATCCCAAAGGCCACCTGCAGTCCCATATTCACACTTACCCTGTCACAGCTCCGAAGGTAAAAGAGCACCCCCAGGAACGTCGTTGTGGGAACACCTCAAGGAAAGGAAAGGAAAATAAGGGAGAGTGGTCAGCCTGCCTTCACTTTCTGGGGATGTCTGAGCCGAAATCTCAAGACCAGTTGCGAACTCTGGAGTCAATATCCACGCCCTCAAGTTCACCAACGTCCACACTTTGCCAAATCCAGTGGGGACTCTCAGTCCTCCTCTTGACAGCATCTTGGATACAGTGATCACTCTCCCTGCCTACAAGCACTTCCTTCTCTCATGGCTTCCCTGGGCTGCGGATGCTGCACACTCACATTTCCTCCTGCTGTGCAGTGGTTGCTCCTGATTCCCTCCTTGGCTGGGTTCTCCCTTTGTTCCCTAAGCTCCTGGCATTGCAGTTGCTCAGCATTGGTGCGGGGGCCTCTTCTGCCCTCACCCCTTGGTGAGTCTGGCCAGGCTCTCGTTTTAAACACCACATACGTGCCAACAACATCAACATTTATGTCTCTGGCACAGACTTGTCTCCTGATGCCCAGACTTGTGCATCCAACCGCTTACTCAGCATCCATACCTGGATGTGGACCAGGCATCAGCAACTGAGCTAGCACGACAAGGACTTCCCGATGCTCCCACCCAATCCTTCTCTACCCACAGCCTTCTCCTGCTTAGCTGATGCCAGCACCATCCTTCTAGTCTCCAAGGCCCAAATCAGTGGAGTCATTACTTTGTATCATCCTCTCATCCAATCCACAAGAAAACCTGTTGCTTCTACTTTCTGAATGTCCCCAGCATCTGACGATTCCTCCCCATCTCCACAACTTCCAGCTTGACCAGAGCCACCATCATCTGTCTGTCCTGGATTCCTGCAGTGACCACTGAATTGTTTCTCCTTTTGTTACAGGAAAGGGGTCCAAAAGAGAGTTCTTGGATCTTGCACAAGAAATAATTCAGGGAAAGTCTGTAAAGTGAAAGCAAGTTTCTTAAGAAAGCAAAGAAATAAAAGAATGATACTCTATAGACAGAGCAGCTCCGAGGGCTGCTGGATGCCCATTTTTATGGTTATTTCTTGATGATATGCTAAACAAGGGGTGGATTATTCATTATACCCTTTTTAAACTGTACAGGGTAACTTCCTGATGTTGCCATGGCATTTGTAAACTGTCGTGGCGCTGGTGGGAGTGTAGCAGTGAAGACGACCAGGAATCACTCTCATCACCGTCTTGGTTGTGGTGGGTTTTAGCCAGCTTCTTTACTGCAACCTGTTTGATCAGCAAGATCTTTATGATCTGTATCTTGTGCCTATCTCGTATCTCATCCTGTGACTTAGAATGCCTAACCTTCTGGGAATGCAACCCAGTAGGTCTCACCCTTATTTTACCTAGCTCCTATTCAAGACAGAGTCACTCTGGTTCAAAGGCCCCTGACACTTTTGCTCTTGCCCCATAGGGAGTCTCCTCAACACGGCAGTTAGAGGGGTCATTTTAAATCTGAGTGAGGTCATGTCTGTTCTCTGATGAAAATGCTTCAGTGGCTTTCCATTTCATCCAGAGAGAAAACCGAAGTCCTTACAGCCTTAGCCCTGCATAGCCCAGCCCATTGCCACCCCGGGACTCCTCTCCCAGCCCCACAAGGTCATCCGGCTGTGCACTGCAGGCTCCCCATGGTCTTTGCTGCTCTGGCCGCCCACCCTGCTCCAGGGAATATTCTTCCATCAGATTTCCCCAGCCCAAATGACTTTCACTTCCAGCTCAAACCTCTCCTTCTCACTAGGGCCTCTGCTGCCCGCTCTGTGGACACTGCAACCTGCCTCTTCACCACACTCCAAGCCCTGCATGTACTCTGATATCTTCTATCAGTTACTGATCATGTTTGTCGTTCAGTAGTTGTCTCTCTGTGCTGGTGATGGAACATGACTCCTCTCCTCTAGGGCTGGGGACTGGGTCTCTTTTGCTTAGTGATATATCCCGGCATCCAAAACACCACCTGACACATCATAGATGCTCTGTCAATATCCACTGAATAAATGCCAGAGAGCCCAAGACTCACCCAGCCCACCCTCTCACAAGCATGGTAGAAGGCAGGCTCCTGTGGATATGGACAAACAGTTAAACCCTTCTGTGTGCGTCAAGCCCCGTGGGGCACGAAGTTGGACAAGGCAGCTTCTGCTCAAGGCCCTTGGCTGTGACCACAGCAGGTGCCCAGGAGTGAGAAGGATCACCTAGAGAGGCTCAGCTCTCGTTCTCAACATCTATGGATCCCATTTTCTTAACTCTATTTCTTTGTCCCATGAAGCCAAAAACAAGACAGGAGCCTTCAGAACAAAGAGGCTGACAAGGGATGGAGCCAACTTAGCTTCATCTCCTGAGAATGTTTCCTGCCTCTTTACTCCCAGTTGCACCCGGCTTCATGCCCTCATCCATGTGCCTTCCAAATAGGAAACCATGAGTGAATGCATGTTCTCAAACCAGGCAGAATGTCTTAAGGACAGCAGTATTATTGGCAATGCAAACTTCTTTTAAGTGGCCTCGCAATCCATTCTTAGCAGGCAATGCTCACATTTGAGGGGCACTCGTTGGAAGAAATGATATTCACCTGGTTTTCCATTGAAGGCAGAGTGAAAGGAGACCACCATGGAGCTTTGATGGATGGCAGAGCCAAGGGCTGAGAAATCCAGGGATGTGAACTAGGCGTCCTGGGACTGAACAGGAGTGCCCTGCAGAAGGAAGGGTGAGGCTCTGCTTGGATTCCACCCCAGGGGCACAGGTGAAGGGCTGTACCTGTGGGTGCTTGTGTGAGTGTTGGAGACCAGAATACACTGCTCCCAAATAGGCCTCTTTGGCATTGTGAGCTGATTTTTTTTTTTTTTTTTTTTAGAAACAGCAGACACTGGAGAAGCTCTGGAAACAGTAGAAGGTATCTTGGCCCTGATGCTAAGCCGTCTCCTTGAGGCAACCATTTCCTTGGGTACCTTGATGTATATAAACTTCTGTTTGTCTCTCTGTCTCGCTAATGTATCTTTTGTTAAAGGGGCCCCAGCTGAACTCTTGGAAGGGTAAGGGGGAAACTGTTTCTTTTTCCCTACAGGAGCATGCCAGCCACGCTGGCCTCTCATTCAATAGAGCTGTTTGGCTACAGAAAAGTGAAGCCAGGCCCAGAGTCACCTTCTGTTTCCAACAGCAGCCTAGCTGACGTGCTTGGGCAACAACTCCTGGGCTGAGCTGGACACTACCAGGAGGCCAAGGAGTCCTCTGGGGGAAGTGGCTGGTGCACAATCACTGCGTCTTGCAGCCTGCACAGTTACCGCAAATAATGAGATGGGCGGGTTTTGTTCTCCAGCCACGGATTGACCCGTAGGGAGATCTTCTCTTTCTCATAAAAGAATCAAGAGCTTAAGAGAAAGGAGAACTTGTGAAGGGCTTCCATATTTCTTTAAAGTTTATAGTTTCTGATGTTTACAAACACCGAGGTACCTGAGAAGAGGGGATGAAACAGGAGGTTGTGCTGCTGATCTGAAGTCCACAGTTATCAACCCTGTCCCAGCAGAATAAGCACAGTTGTGCCCCAAAGGAGGTTTTGTCTAAACCTTCAAGCGCTGATGTAGATCAGGGTTGGGATTTCAAGACTCTAGGGGAGAAATGGAGAATGCCTGTAGTTTCCCTTGTGACATCATAAATATATACATACACACACACACACACACACACACACACACACACAGAGCTGGTTCCTGGCACAGAGCTCCCCAAACCCTTGCAATTTCCTGAGTAGTAGAGATGTTGGGAAAATCTTTGTTCTAATACTTGATCTTTGACCCGGGTTTCTGATACAGAGTTCCTAAATCCTTTAGAATTTCCTGGGGGACTAGAGCATCTTTCATTCTAATGAGGTAACTCTTGGAGGCTCCTGGATGGAAACAGAGCTGGGATTAGAAGCCTGGAACTTTCAGCCCCACCCCCATCCTCCAGGAAGGGGAGAGGGGCTAGAGATTGTGTTAATAATTATTTATGCCTGCATAATGAAACCTCCATAAAAACCCCTGAACGACAGGGCTTAGAACTTCCTGGGTTGATGAACACGTGGGAGTGTCTAGAGGGTGGTGTGCCCAGAGAGGGCATCAAAGCTCCACACCCCATCCCCATACCTTGCCCTGTGCACCTCTTTACTGGGCTGTTTATCCATGTCCTTCATCACATTCTCTATAATAAACCACAAATGTAAGTAGAGTGTTTCCCTGAGCTGTCCTGGCAGAGACTCAGATGTGAGCAGGAGGTCGCATCACCCTGACTGATAGCTGGTCCATCAGAAATACGGGAGTATGCACTCGGGCTTGGCGTCTGTGGTGAGGGCAGTCTTGCGGAGCTGAGCCATTCATCTGTGGGGTCCAGGTAGTTTGGGTCATAATTGAAATTAATGTATCCGACACCCAGTTGGTGTCTGGAGAGTTGGGGAATTTGTTGGTGTGAAAAAACTTCCCACACCACATATGGTATCAGATATGAATATTATTTGAGTACAGAGAAGAAAACAGTGTGTTTTTCCTATCATCCCCCAAACCCTGCCACTGACTTGGAGCTCCTTGGCCGGGGAGCAGCTATGGTTACAAGGAAAAACTCAAATGCATGAGACACATAGAGGTAATTCCCAAACAGAGAACGTTGGGGCATAAACCAGGAGCTGCTCTTGGTCCCCCTGAGTGTATCCTGGCCCTACCAAAGGTCACTAAGGGCTGTCCCTCCATGTATCAGTCAATTCTTGTATTGCTCTGAAGAAATACCTGAGACTGGGTAACTTGTAAAGAAAAGAGGTTTAATTGGTTCACGGTTCTGCAGGCTGTTCTCATGGGAGCTGGGCACCAGCTTTGTCATACCTGAAGAATTCCTTCTCTGCTCAGGGCCCTAATGCCAACGTGAAGTGCCCTTGGAATTTTCTAACATAGCACAACTTCTTAGGGATGAATTTTACATCAGAACCCATAAATAGCACCATCACGTGTACAGAAGGCTGGTCTCCGAACAAGGAGACCGTGACATAAAAGTACTGAATTCCATATCCTATTAGATCACAGATATTTTCCCCTCCCAATGGGGCAATACTTTTATAGTGCTGGCTGGGGAATCCCAATTAGGTGTTTGTGCTAATGCTTGGGCCAAAACTTGATTTGTCAGCAGTGCGTGTCCAGGCAGGCTTTTATGCTGTATCCTCTGCTCATGAGATCCATTACAATCTCTAAGTCTAACCAGGTGTAGAGGCTCTCACCTGTAATCCCAGCACTACGGGAAGCCAAGGCGGGCAGATCTCTCGAGCCCAGGAGTTTGAGACCAGCCTGTGCAACATGGTGAAACCCCATCTCTACAAAAAATACAAAAAAAAAAAAATAAATTAGCCGGGATGGTGGTTCATGCCTGTAGTCCCAGCTGCTTGGAAGGCTGAAGTGAGAGGATTGCTTGAGCCTGGGAGGGTGAGGCTGCAGTGAGCCAAGATTGCACCACTAAACTCCAGCCTGGATGACAGAACAAGACCCTGTCTCAAAGAAAAAAAAATTCTGAATCCAACACCACAATGAAAAGGTAAAATGGTCGTATACGAATTTAATTTAAATAATTTTCTTTTGTAAGAATAGAACGGAGCAAAGACATTCTCCAGGCTGGTCTGGCTTTGGTTCAGATCAGAAAGTCTGAGCACACTACTCTGTGCTATTTTCTTAATGTGCTTTTCCTGACCAATCTGCGGCCTCAGTCTTCCTTGGAGCCTAGAGAAGGATGGAGCAGGCGATACGAATGATTGCCAGAAGGGCTCTGACACCCCTGCTGACAGGCTTTCCAGCAGTGCCTCAAAGCTGTCATTTATTTTACTGGACCCTCTAGGGCTGGTGAAGCTCTTCCCCTCCAGGGGCCTTGGCCATGCTGGGGAGATTGTGCTCAGCCTTCATTTCTCTCCAGCCACAGCCAGGGTTTCGATCTCTGGCTTTGACAGCGCTCCTTGGACCAGTCAGTCAATTTCCTTGACTGAGTTTCAGGTGCTGGTGTTTTATGCAACCCTCTGAGGTTGCGTTCCCAAAAGTTGGTTTGATTATTTTTTGAGACTGAATATGCAAACAAACAATGGGAAACCATACATTAAAAAAGAGCTCTGACCCACAATTGCAGCAGCCTGCCCAGGAAACCACCCCCTACCTATACACCCAGGCCAGAAGGCCATGTTGCCGTGAGTCAGATTTGAAGAAGTCAGACCACCATCCCTAGAAGAGCTCAGAAAGTCAAACAATAACCCCCACCACAGTTCTCTAATGTTTGTCCCCACTTCCAACTCATAATCCAACTCCAAATAGGCCCCTGTGATGGTTAATATCAGGTGTCAACTTGATCAGATTAAAGGATGCTTAGATAGGTGGTAAAGCATTATTTCTGGTTTCTCTATGAGGGTGTTGCCAGAGGAGACTGACATCTGAGTCAGTGGACTGGAAGAGGCAGACCCACCCTCAATGTGGGTGAGCACCATGCAATAGCTGCCAGTGCAGCTAGGACGAAGCAGGTGGGAGAAGTTGGCTTATTGAGTCTTCTGGTTGCCATCTTTCTCCTATGCTGGATCCTTCCCTCCACTCCTCCTTCCCTTGCACATCAGACTCCAGGTTCTTCGGCCTTCGGACTCTTGGACTTACACCAGTGGGTTTGCCAGGGGCTCTCACGCCTTTGACCACAGACCAAAGCCTGCACTGTCAGCTTCCCTACTTTTGAGACTTGTGGACTTGAACTGAGCCACACTGGCTTCTTTCTTCCCCAGCTTGCAGATGGCCTACGGTGGGACTCTGCCTTGTGATTGTGTGAGCCAATTCTCCCTAATAAACTCCCTTTCATATATACGTAGATCCTATTAGGTCTGTCCCTCCGGCGAACCCTGACTAATACAGCTCCCCCTGCAATCCTGCAAGACACCTGCTTCTGGTCAGCCACCTCCAGCACACCAGGCCAACAGCCGAGCCTCTCTTCTCCACTCTGAAGTTTCCCACTCCCCTGCCTGCCTTTGAGTCTCTGCCAGCGCAAGCAATGGTGTCCGGCTCCCTTGCTACAGCAAGTTCTGAATAATCAGCTTCTGCTCTTCTCATTTGGCTGACCTTCATTTATTTCCACGTCTTTCACCTGGGCTTCACCATCCATCAGACAAAGGGCAAAATGCAGACAGAAGCACCTGTGAGCGGAAACGGATCCCGCGTTCTCTGGCCATTCCCGACTCTCATGCTTATTGGTAACCCTTTACTAAGCTTCACCGAGAGATCAGCTCCAGAGATCACCAACCATGGACTTTTTCAAAGCCAGTGATTGTCCTTTCTGCCTCTAAAGGGCACAGCACAAAAAACCAGGCATGAAACTAGTAAACCTCAGAGCAGCACTGAGGAAGGCAGTCCACGGGGCTCCTGGGTTGGCCTCTTCCAAAGGAGGCTATGGTCATTATCCCATTTTGAAAATTACCCTTGAGCCTTTTATCCTTCGTCTTTCTAAGTAAAAGTCCTTGATCCCAGTCTACCTCAAGAGCCCATGTTCTGGGAGAAAACATCAGGAAGTGTTGCACAGGAATGCAAAAGGGAAGAATGAGGTAATCCCCAGCTTTGGCATTCAAAATAGAATTGGGTGGCAAGACAAAAGCAGCTATTTTTTAAGAAAAGTGTGCACATTTCTTTATTTTCCATATTTAGCCTATCGGTGGCTGAGCCTGGAGGTCCCAACTTAGAGGTGTTCCTGTTGTGGAAGGAGCTCCGTAATTATCCCTCCATGAACCAACAGAGCCTTGTGGTAGGAGGAAGTCATGTTGGTAACTGACGTAAGCAAAGGGCAAGGACAGTCAGCAGTTATCCCAAGGGCAAGGGAAAGGCAAGGAGAGATGAATTTGATCAGAGCTGATAGAAGTGGTGCCTCGTGCTTCTCCTGTGTAGCTCAGAGAAGGTCAAGGGAATTGTAGAAGTAAGACTAACACCAAAGGTAGCAGGGGTTCTGGTCTCTGTTCCCCACTGAAGACCCTGGAAAGAGACAAAATCTCAGGCCTCCCTACCTGCATCACTGAGGATGACCCCATCCACTAGTTGGGCTTATTCTCAGGTGGAGGACATGTGATATGGTTTGGTTGTGTCCCCACCCAATTCTCATCTTGAGTTTTAGCTCCCACAGTTCCCACCTGTCATGGAAGGGACCTGGTGGGAGGTAATTAAATAATGGAGGCAGGTCTTTCCTGTGCTGTTCTTGTGAGAGTGAATAAGTTTCATGAGATCTAATTTTTTTTTTTTCCCAGAGACGGAGTCTTGCTCTGTCACCCAGGCTGGAGTGCAGCGGTGTGATCTCAGCTCACTGCAACCTCCACTTCCTGGGTTCAAGTGATTCTTCTGCCTCAGCCTCCCGAGTAGCTGGGATTACAGGCGTGTGCCACCACACCTGGCTAATTTTTGTATGTTTAGTAGAGACGGGGTTTCATCATATTGGCCAGGCTGGTCTCGAACTCCTGACCACAAGTGATTCACCCACTTCAGCCTCCCAAAAGGCTGAGATTACCGGTGTGAGCTCCTGCGCCCGGCTTGTGTGATGATTTTATAAAGAGGAGTTCCCCTGCACAAGCTCTCTCTTGCCTGCCATCATGTAAGACATCTCTTGCTCTTCTGCCATGATTGTAAGGCCTCCCCAGACATGCTGAACTGTGAGTCCATTAAGCCTCGTTCCCTTATAAATTACCCAGTCTCAGGTATGTCTTTATTAGAAGTGTGAGAACAGACTAATACAACATGGGACCCAGAAGTGTCTGGGAGTCTGTTCAAGTCCAATGTGAGTCAGAGGGACCTGGCACAGGAGGCAAGATGCAAGGAGGACTGCCCAGTCAGCAGAGGACCAGACCAGATGCCAGGGACCACAGCCTGCCCTCAAACGGGTTTGCAGTGGCACCCCCCAGCCCAGCAGAGGCTGAGAAGCCAGAAGGGGCCAGCAGAGACAGCCCTGAGTCCTCCAAACAGACTGGAGCCCCAGGGACCAGCTGGGTACACATTAGCCAGGCAGACACCGGCAGAGACAGAGGACCCTGTCCCTATAGACTTCTCCCTGCTGGACATCAGGGAGAGCAGCAAGATGGCAGGGTGACCATCACCTGGCAAATCTGTAATTGCCCGACAGGTTCTTCCTGCCCTGCTGCACAGAAAAACCAGTTTGCTGAGACTGTGGTGTTGCAGTAAAGAAAGCATTTAATGAACACTAGACTAGCCACACAGAAGACAGAGTTGTTACTCAAATCAGTCTCCCTGCAGGCTTGGAGGCTAGAGTTTTTCAAGGTGGGCAGGGGACTAGGGAGTGGGTGCTATTGATTGGCAGGGGGTGCTGTGGACCATGGAAAATGGTCTTCCTGTGCCAAGTGGGGCCACGGCACTGGTTGAATTATGAGCCATGAATCTGGGTGGGGTCAGTAGGTCATCAGAATGCAAAAGTTTGGAAAACTTCTCAAAAGACCAATCTTTTGAGGTTGGTATTTTCTACCAAGGAAGTCACAAATAGGAGAAATTGGGGAAGTCGCAAATCTTGTGACCTCTGGCCACATGACTCCTGAGTAGTAAGAGATTATAGAAATTATGCCTACATGTTAGAAGAACTCAGGCCTCTCCCATAATCCTAATCTTGTGGCCTTTCATTAATCTCACAAAGGCAGTTTCAGCCCCCAAACAAGGAGGGGATCCGTTTTGGAGAGGAACTAGGAACTATTATCATCCTTGCTTCATAGTTAAACTATAAACTAAATTCCTCCCATGGTGAGCATGGCCTATGCCCAGGACTGAGTGAGGACGGCCAGCCTGGGAGGCTAGAAGCAAGATGGAGTCCGTCATGCCAGATTTCTCCCACTGTCGTAATCCTGACAAAGGCAATTTCCAATCTAAGAGCATGCGTGTTCCTGTTATCAGATTACCCTGGGCTTTAAGCTCTGCTGGAAAATCCCCACCATTCTCACCCAAGTAACAGGTGCATGGTAGCCTGAGAGGAAACCCAGCTGGCTCCATAAAGGGATCACCTTGTCTCTACACATCTCCGCTTGCTGGGAGTTACGTTTGTGAGCTCATTACATCACCATTATGATCCTCAAGACCATCTGCCCGATGCAGAGGCTGCAAGTCAGGAGAGGTTGTGTCAAGGAGATTCATGCAGTGACCTTCATTGACAGCCTGCCCATGACAGGCACTGGGAACACGGCAATGAGCACAGCATCCCCCATCCTGCTTGTGTGGATGCTCCATGCTAATGGAGGGAGGCAGATGATGGCATGCGAACAACCACATAAATGTTATTTCCTGTAGTAGGGGAAGGGACTTCAAAACTGGATTTAAAAACTTAGAATAGCAATCATTGAAACAGGATTTATGAAGTTCTTAGGACATGATCAGAAGTGCCATGAGAATGGAGCTTTCAGAGATGCTTGACATGTAAGCTTCTTCTCTTAAAGACCTGGTGGTGTAACTGGTGAGCAAGTAGAATGTGTGCATGCACAACACACACCCACAACCATGTCTGAACATATGCATGTACTTTTACATGCACACACCTCAACACACACACATACACACACGTGCATAAACATGTGTATGTTTATAAAGCGAACTTGGAATCAGAACGTGGGCCAGTCTGTCCCAAGCAGCAGACCTGTCTCTCCACATTGACAAATTCTGATTGGTGCATTGAATACACAGTGCACATGCACACACATATACCCATACACACACATGCAAGTACATATATACACATGCATGCAGATACTATATATATATAATGACACATGCGTGCACATATACTTATGCACACATACAAATACACATGAATATATGCAGACATGTTCATGATCCACGTGCATGTGCACAAATACACATACACACATAAGCATTCACACAGTGCATAGGAACATACATATGTGGCGATACACCACACATGAATACAGATGCATACAAATACAGGAAAATATACATGTGCATGGCACACACACACATACACAAATATCTACAAATTCACATGTACACACTGGCACACCCAGACATGACATTTTCACTGCAAATAAAGGGGGATCTATATTTAGCTCCTGGATCATGACATGCACGCTCCAGTGTCCTCTCTCTCACTGTCATTTCACCATCTACCACCAGCGAGCCCCCAACTGGATAAATGTCCTCTGGCCTCTCCCTGGCCTGTCTGCTGACATCTGAGCATCCACACTAAGGTGACTCTAGCTGACAGACA
Source organism: Macaca nemestrina (assembly GCF_043159975.1). Classification (NCBI taxonomy): domain Eukaryota; kingdom Metazoa; phylum Chordata; class Mammalia; order Primates; family Cercopithecidae; genus Macaca; species Macaca nemestrina. The sequence continues at coordinate 228,774,169 of NC_092125.1, read as the reverse complement.
GCCGCCGCTGACAGGAGCTGGGCAGCCCGGACATCATGTTGGGCTCTGAGTCAACCACCAGTCAGAATTTGTCAATGCTGAGAGACAGGTCTGCTGCTTGGGACAGACTGGCCCAGGCTCTGATTTCAAGTTCACTTTATAAATCCCTGCTTCATAAACTGACCTTTGACTGACGGTGTTATACTGAGTAACTGTGTGGAGATAACCTGCCAAAATATTATCCTTGGCACTGTCCCCCAGAGAGATGAATGTGCCATTTGCTGAACCCTGACTGCTGAGGCAGCATTTGCTCTGGAGGGAAAGTTGCTTTTCATTTATTAGGCTAAAAAATTATATGCCTGCATTAAGAGGTCTCCAAGCAAGCCTGGCAGATTAGAAACGCATGTTCATTCATTTGTCCATCCATCCACCCCTTAATTTATACACTGTTACTGGTGAGATCATAAATAGACTTAAACACACTGAGATAAGCACAGCACAAAAAGAAAGAGATATGTACATGAAATGTGTGTATTCAGTAGGCTCATTTGATTATGGTCAAGCTAACCTATATAATTGTGTGATGTCTGTGATATTGAAAAACAGGACATGAACAATGAAGACCAAATGGCAGGTTAGTGGCGGTTTATGAATCTCCACGGGATTATAGTTTGTCTCTCTGGAATAATCATCCAATTGGAACTTCACAGCAGCTTTGCCAAAACTACAGAGACATGGGGCCGGGGGGGTCAGGCCCGAACACAGCACCTGGCATATGGAAGGTGCTTAATAAGTACTCGTTGGATAAATGAAGGGGAATGAAAGAGAAACACCCAAGCCGGGGTGAATTAGGAGAACGTTAAATACTTTATCCCGGCTCTCATCTTCAGGGGCTTACAGACTGTATCAGTTTTCTATCTCTGTAAAACCTATTACCATGCATTTGGAGGCTTAAAACAACACATATTTATTTTCTCACAGCTTCTGTGGATCAGAAAAGCAGAGATAGCTTAGCCGAGCCCTGTGCTGTGGGACTCAGAGGCTGCAAACTAGGTGTCAGATGGGCTTTTTCATATGAAGGATTGACGGAATAAACCTGCATCCAAGCTCATTCCAGCTGTGTGTGGAATTTGCTTCCTTGTGGCTGTAGGACTGAGGCCCCAGCTTCTTGTTGACCGTCAGCTGAGGCCCCACACTGGTCCCAGAGCTGCCCACAGTGCACTGCCTTGTGGCCCCTTCACAGACTCTCAACACGGCAGCTTGTTTCTTCAAGGCCGGAAGGAGACTCTGACGTCAGAGAGGGCCTTCTCCCTTTCGTAAGGACTTCCACTCCGTCATGTCAGGTCCACCCTGGAAAATCTTCCTTTAGATGAACTCAAAATCAGCTGATGAGGAACCTTATTACGTCTGCAACATTTCTGCACCTTTGTCGCATTCTATTGGCTAGAGGCAAGGCAGAAGTTCCTTTGCACTCACAGGGGAAAGGATTTTATAAGGGCATGACTCACTGGGGGTCACCCTAGGAAGTCACAGCACATCAGAGATTAAAAGAGCTTAAATGTCAGTTGAGCTCAACCCCTTCACCCCTTCAACTCCCCCTGCCATGCCCACTCCAGTACAGGGAGGAAAACAGACCCATTTGCTCAGGTGGCATCTTCTATGCTACTAAGACCTCACCCTGGATGGATGAGCAGGACTCTGTAGGGAAATTCCAACAGAATTCCTCAAGCTCCCCACTTTGTAGGTACAACTGGATTTACCTCCAGACCAATGGTGCAGAAAAGATGGCGATCCCAGAACCTGGAGCTCAGGGCCCACCATGAGGCCCTAAGCAAGCTAAGAGACTAGGCTAAACATAACCAGGCTCCAGGGAAGCCCAAGACTCATCCCTGAGCCTCACACCTGTTCCTGACCTCTAGCCAGAGGGAGCTGGGAGCATCACCTGCAGGGAGGGAGGAGTGACTACAGACAACCTGTGACTGGCCAGCTGCCCTCAGGTCTCACTGTCCTTCCAGGTCCGTGTCTGCCTCCTGCAGGTCCTTATGAAGCCACCCATGAAAACAAGACAGGACAGAGACTTTGTCAGTTTGGGCGAAGGCATGGCTTTGCCCAGACCTGCTGCGCTGGGCCCTGCCTTTTCCAAGGGTCTTCTCAGACCCCAGCCACCCTGCTCCACTGGGTCCTTGGTTTCTGGGAGTCCTAAGACAGGTTGGACCTGTCAAAGGGAGCTTTTCTCAAAGGAAAACCAAACTAACCACAATTGTGTTTGCATCTCGTATTGATGGAGCCAGGTGCCAGTCCAGGCGCCCAGGACTTCACTTCTCTCTTCACACCCATCGTGTTGTTTAATTCACACAACAACCTTGGGATGAAATTTCTGTCCATTTCCACATTGCTCTGGTGAGAAAGCTGAGGCTCAGAGAGATCTGTGCCACCCACAGCCAGTCACTGTCAGCACAGTCTCGAGACCATTTGGGGTCTAGAGCCCATGCGTGATCTTCACTGCTACTTTGTAAGCTAGAGAGATGCATGTGGAGCTTCCCAGGCGGTGGTCTGCCAGGCCCCCCACCTGCCCTACTATCCACCTGTGACCCCTTCTCTTACCCTAACCCCAAGAGATGCCACCTCCTGTGAGTGCTGCCTGGCCTTGGCACTCCTGACATACTCATCCTCCATGATTGAGCACCTCTGAGAGTTGAGCACTCGCAGGGGCGGAGGTTGCAGCTGTCAACACAACACACAGGGGCTGGGCCTCCTGGAGGCTCTCTCCTGAGTCCTTTGTTCCTTCCTTCCTTCAATGTTTGTTGAGCGTCCGTTAGATCCTAGAGTGGAGGGGCCAGTGGCCATCCTGGGAACTGGGAAAGCAAACGGACAGTGTGAGTCCTGCTCTCAGGGGGCTCTGGCTGGTGGGGACACAGATGCCAGAAAGGACTCACCCAGGTGGTGTGGAGTGGGGACGTGTAAACGGAGCAGGGAGGGGTCTTGGGGCTGGGAACTCTTGACAGCCACAACCCTGAGCCCTTCCTGAGCTCCTGCTTCCCACTGGAAGGAAAGGAATGACCCAGATGGCATCATGAACACTCTCCCTCCAACGGGCACATGGCCCCTCAAAACATGACCTTGCCCGCCCCCCCAGCCACCATCACCTTGACTTCCCACTGAAGTACTTGCCCACACACCATCTGAGGAGTCCCTGTGTCCCCTGCAGACTCCTCACACACTCACTGTTTACACCCACTGCCACTTCCTTTCCTCTCCAGGGATCCCCTTGCTTCCTGGGTGGCAGGTATCCAAGAGAGCCCTAGGATCAAAGCCCCATAGCCACACCGTCCTATCCTCAGCCTGGGCAATGGTGGTGGGGATGGCAAAATTCACCTGCTTTCTTGGCCTCCCAGGAAATGCTGCTTGGATCCGAATTCAGGGACAGTCTGGAGTCATTTGACCCCAAATGGAAGAAGGGCAATCCTGGTCTCTTATTTTTGCACTCACACTGTATTGCTCTGCTTCCATACTCATTTTACTTGCCAGCCTAAGCTCCCAAAAGACTTTAACTTTTGGAAAGAGCAAAGGACAAAGGTCACCACCTTTCAATTATTCAAAAGTCTTCATTCAATCAATATCCATTCACTCCACAAATATTTACTGAGCAAATTACAGCAGCTTCTATGGGCTCTTCCCTAAGAGCAGATACAGAATGACCTAAAGCAATGGCAAGGCTTCTAATCACAAATACTCCATCAATAGGTCAAATCGTTCAAAAAACCATCTATTCACTTCTCACAGCTACTGAAAATGCTCGGTAAAATCCAACATTCATTTTTGATAAAACTTAGTGAGCTAAAAATGGAAGGCTATTTCTGCCTCATGATAACAAATAGATATCTTAAGCCAGTGAGTGTTATATTTAATGCCCAGGGTCTTTTTTTATAAGTTAAATATTTAACTAAATATACAGAATTCTCCAATTTTGAACAAATGGATTTTACAAGTAAAATCCTATTAAAAATCAATGGAGAAAACAGCATTCAATTTTTCATTTCTGCATTTGGGGGTGATAGGTGATTTCTGTACGTTTTCTAAATTATCTTCAGTTGTTTTAAAATCAGCTCTAGATTACCAGCATGCAAGAGGCCCCTTTAGAGATGGGGTGGTCCAGTCTCTTCACTGCATGAGTGTGAGGGAAGAGGCTGACTGGCTGCAGCAAGGACAGGCCTGGCCAGCGGGGAGGGGCAGAGAGGACACACATGTCGGCTGAAGGTTTGGGTCCATTTGGCCTCACCGTTCCCTGGCCCGGTCCGCTGTACAAGAGCCCTTCTGAAAGCCAGACCAAGAGTCAATGACCTAAGTGGGCCTTTCTTGCGGAGCAAATATTTCACTCCCTCTTGCTGTGTCCCAGTGACATGCAGAGGCTTTGTGTGTGCAGGGAGTGAGCACACATCAGCCCCGGAGGCAATTTAGTTAAAGTCATTGGATTGCTGTCTCCACAGGATTAATTCCGGGCCTCCTGACAGATGCTCACTCAGCCTATTTCTCACCAAAGTCCTCAGTCACACATCTTGTTACAGTCGTGTCATCTGGGTAACACCGTGGTAGTCCTGCCCTGTGACGATGCTGTTTCCTAGGCCGTCATATTGCACATCAGGTCAAATCAGCCGAGCTGCCCGTGTGTGGTCCATACCTGTGTCCAAACTGAAGGCCACCAGACTGGAACCTCCATCCCACTCCTGTCCACAACCATGCCATTGAGGGAGCCAGCAGCTAAGAAAAGTCTAGAGATGGTCTATTAGGGAGTCCATGGGAATCTGGGAGCTCCTCTGAGCACGTGGAGTATCTGAGCTGTGGTCACCATTGGGACTACGATGCCACTGGCTGATTCACCAAAATGACCGGTTCCTGGTCAGCCCCTCCCCTGCCTTGCCATGAAGGCTAAATGGAAAAACAAGAGTCAGACACATGTTGATTCTCTGACCGCCCCTTGCCTAGACCTCTGTGCAGCCAGCCAGGGATGCCATAGAACCAGCTCGTGGTTGAAGAACATGTGAGCTCTGGACGAGGCAGGGTCTGACCACAAAAACAAAACACACGCCAGGCCTTTGGATTGAGAAAGCTGATTATGGGAGATGGCTGGAATGTTGTGAGCAGAGCTGAATGCACACCTAGAGAAAGAAGCTGGCCCCGAGACTGGCCACCGTAGAAAGCTCCTGCTACCCCCAGGACTGGATGGACAAAGGCCAGGGGTATTCTTACTGGAGTACAGAGAAGCAGGAGAGACGCCCTGGACCTTCTCTTTTTCCCACCCTCCCATCTCCCACAGTGGTTCCCATTGGACAGCTGTCAGCCAGATGACAAGGAAGTCAAGGGAATTTCGTCTGCAAGTGGTACTCCCTCCCCCCAGCACAGAGCAAACTCAAGATGAACAGGAAGGGATCAGTGCTAAAAGGAAAATGGCCCACACAAGTTACTTGAGAATATGTTATTAACCACACGATCCATTAAATTCTAAATGGTGCCATGCTGACTGTAAGGTAACAGAAGACCAGAGGAGGACAGAGAATGTTATGAGTAAGAACTTTCTGGGGCATTCTCCTAGAGAAGATACTAGAAAACCGAGTCCTGCTGTCAATCAAGAAGAACAAAGACTAGGAAGAGTTAGACCCCCCACCACCACCACCTTCATCGGTAATCTCCCAAACTGACATATCTACTAAACCCCAAACCCCGTCCAGCAACAGAAGGCCTCCTGGGTTACTTTAGTTTTGGACTAGGGGGGTACAAAATCCTCCTCTTAGAAATGTTCCTCTGCACATTGGTTTTCATCTATGAAACGGAACGATAGCACCTTCAGGAGCCACTGCATACACCCCATGAGTGCTGCCCTATGCAACTCCGGGGACCCCTTACTGAGACTACCCCAGGTCCAGTGAGCTGGAGCTCAGAGCAGACACAGCCCAGCCCCCTGCAGGCACCACAGCCTGCCTTGCACCTGTGGGGTGATCCTGAGAGTTGGGCAAGGTGATGACTCCCTGCTTCCATCACATGAGCTGCCCTTAAAATCAGGACCTAGACTGATCTAGGTGTGCTTACCACCTAGAGGCAGGAGCTGAAGGAGGAGCCCCCATCTCTGGACAGGGAAACCGGAAAGAGAGCCCAGAAGGGCTGGACACCCCACCTCCCACCCCTTCCCCAGAGCTCAACAGTCAGATGTCCTGGAAGAGGCAATGTTCTCAACACAGCAAAAAACCAGTAAAATACTGCTATTTTATGGGTCCAACAGGAAGGCTGAGAGAGGAAGACACTGCGCCCCCAGGAGCCTCCTGGGCAGCTCTCGGTGACATAGAATGGCCATTCTTCTTCAGCACCCACCCGATAGGTCAAATGTTCTGACTCATTTTTGGCCAACCTCACCACATTTTAGGAAGTTTCCTCCCTGGATCTCAGGCCTCCTTGGATCCGAGAGGGAGCTGCGTTGCAAGGAAAGATAGCTTGTACATTTGTATCTGCATTGAAAACAACTCCCAAGGGGTTAAAATCCGATTACCGCCTGAATGGAACTCTGCTTCTCCATTCTCAATTAATTACCAGCACTCCCATTTTGCACCTCTTCTTTCTTCCCCTCACATGTTCCCAGAATACGAAAATTGCTGTGCAAATCATCTCAGTTGAGAAAAAGAAGTGGGTAAACATATTTATCTTGGGATAGGGAGGTCAGCTCCACACCCTGTTGGAGTAGGAGGGATGTTCCATGATCCACAGGCGTGGACGTGGAGAGGATGGGAAGCAAGAAGACTCCAACGCAGGGACTGCCCTGGTAACGGACCCCATGGAGACGAGTTTCTAATCTGTGCGTCAGGGGACTCAGAAAGGCAAGGATAAATGCTATTGTTCCAGAAGCAGGAAAATGGTGGAAGATGGTGAAGCATGGACTGTGCTGCATCTCTCTGTCCTTGGCTTCGGAATGCAGCATCGGGCTGTCCTCACAGACTTCACCTCCTAATTACTCTTTGTTCAAACTAATGCAAGTGCGAGTTCTGCTCCCTGAGCACACACTGGCTGACGCGTCGAAGCAGGCCACCTGGCAGGGGAAGCTTCTGGGATGAAAAGTGTGCCAAGAATAGCCCGTCAAGGGCAAGCATCACGTAGAGAGGATCAATAATCCATTGACCTCAAGTCCCGCTCCTCCTCGTGTCTGCAGAGTAGCGGGGAAGGGTGGTCAATGAGGTCAAAAAAGACAAAGAAAGGACGGGGCGTCTGGGGCAGGCGTGGACGACTCTCCTAAGTCAGGAACCTGACGCTGGTGAAAACTCAGGAGGTTCTGTGGGGAGAACTGATGACCACATCACCGGGCACTCAGCACACAGACAATCAGGATCAGCTCTCTGGAACATCTCAGCATAGGAGATGCAAGATAGACATGCCCGGGTTTGTCTTCTGTGCCAGACCCAGGGCACAGCCCAGCCTGATTAGTCACAGGCACACAGGAGCTCTCTCCTCCAGGGATGGGAGCAGATGGGAAGTGGATTCCTGGCCTTGGGTTTCTCCCTGTCTCTGTGGTTTGAGAACATGATATTCTCACTTTCCCAGAATCCCTGGCTGGACAACTGGTCTTTCCAAGAGTCTGCATGAGACAAGGGAAGGGAATGAGATGGAAGAGAAATAACCTCCGGGGGCCTATCGGGTCTAGGATTCTCCGGGGCAACTGACAGGACTAGATCAGAAGAGGAGGAAGGGAATCAGTGAGCATTTCCCAGGAACTGGACTAAACACCCCTCCACAGATGGCTCCTTCAGTGCTCGTGAAGATGAGGACACCACAGGAGGGAGGCTTTTAACCCCCTAAAAATGAGGAATCACAGAGGGAGCGCTTGGGAGACTTGTGCAATCCACAGCTAGGTCAGAGTGGAGGGAGGACTGGAAAGCAAGACTGTGAGCTCTGAGCACTTTCTCTACCCCATTCTGCCTCCCAAAGATATACACCCGAGGAGGTGAGGGCACGAGAGCTGGTGTGCGCGGACAGACCGCAGAGCCACAAGGCTGGGCATTCTTCTTCCTGGACATCCCCTGGTCCCCACTGGGAATAGCCTTGGAGCCCCCAGGGGATCTCGACATCACCCCTGCAGCCACCGGTCCATCTTCAAGCCCCCAGAATGCAGAGGAACCTCGGGGGCAGTCAGTGCCAAACATCAGCCTCCCAGGACTCCAGATCCCAGGGTGACTGAGGCCTTCCTGAGAGGGGAGAGCCCCCATCAGGTTGGCTCACAGCCCATGGAGCGGCTCCAGAGCCACTGTCCTGAGGACTTGCAGGCTGTTTTTGGTTTTCAGAGTCACTTCTCCAGCTCTTCTGCAAACGCAGAACAAATTTAGAGCTGCTATTTATTGCTTACAATGTGCCCAGATATTGTGCAATAATTTTTTTTCAATTCTCATGATAATGCTGTGAGATAGGTATATTATTCCTATTTTATTTTATTATTCTATTTTACATTTGAGGAAACTGAGATCCAGAGATGAAAAAATAAACTAATAAGTGAGAGGGTGAGCACCAGAGTCCAGGTCTGTCTTATTCCAAATACATGCCCATCACCATTTGGCCACAATTCAGTGCTGTGTAGCTCTCTTAAAGATACATGACACAGGCCAGGGGCAGTGGCTCACGCCTGTAATCCCAGCACTTTGGGAGGCTGAGGCAGGCGGACTACCTGAGGTCAGGATTTCGAGACCAACCTGGCCAACATGGTGAGACCCCGTCTCTACTAAAAATACAAAAAGTTAGCCAGGTGGGGGTGGTGCACACTTGTAGTCCCAGCTACTCAGGAGGCTGAGGCAGGAGAATCACTTGAACCCGCGAGGTGGAGGTTGCAGTGAGCCAATATTGCGCCATTGCACTCCAGCCTGGGCAACAGAGTGAGACTCTCTCTCAAAAAAAAAAAAAAAAAAAGATAATACATATCATGTGTGCACACGTACATATCCATCACATTTACAGATTATACAAATATGAGTGTGTATATATTCTATATATACATATATACTGTATGTTCCTAAGTACGTATACACATTATACATATCATATAAAATAAATGAATACCTTTTAATTTACTTACACACATTCATTTCTATAAGGATTCAGTTTAGACAGCAGAATGATATTATATTTTTTAGATAGCTTGAGCATTTTAATTCAAATTATTTTTATAATGACGTTACTTCAATAAGCAGAATTATAAAGCTAGGTATAAACTGCTTATGATTATAGCTCTTATACAACTATAGAAACAAAATTAATTTACAATTCAAATACAAGCAAAACCATAAAAATAATAAAATTCAAATTAACATCACAAAGGTGACGGATGGTGCTGTTGGCTGAAACCAAATAGCCTGTGTTGGGTGAGAAAGGTGTCTTGGTGTAGCCTAAGTTTGATAAATCAGCTTGGGTCTTTTGCTTTCGAGCATGATGGACCACCAATTAATTCATCATTAACATTGTTTTGGTTTCTTTTTTAACAATGAATTCATTTTTAACCATTGATCTGTTGTTTTTCTGGACCCACCAATTTAAACAAGGCAACGCAACATCCATTATTGGAAGAAGACATTTTTAAATACGGTTTAACTTGGAATCCTTGTTTAATGGAGCCAAGTAGATCCAGGTGAGAGCTGTGTTGGCTTCAGAGACGTGCGTAAGAGCTAGGGCGGTCAATTTCAGCCCATGGGTCACTGTGGGGCCCTCAATCTCCTGTCTTTCCTTTATGTCTGTGCTCTTCCCCAGGTTCACAGCAAGTGGGGTGCCCTTCACTGAGCCCTAACAACGCGGAAAATGCACGCAATGCAGGAACGGAGACCACTGTTCGGTGTGAAACTGCCGTCATAGAGGATGCAGATGGCCCTCCTTGTTCTAGGTTGCAATTAATTGAAAACACATTGTTTATAAAGGGATCCGTGAACTTCTCAGGCTCCTCGGATACCTCTGCAGCCCCTTCTCCTGCCTGAGTCTGAGAAATTCTGCTTTGTGCTGGGAGGCATAACAAGTCACAAATTGCCTAAAAGCTAGCTCAGAACTTCCAGCAGGTGTCCAGGGACAGAAAGACAACATTCGACATTCAGCTCCAGAGGCATCTTACTGGAGTGTTTGTTACAGATTCTTTCCTTCGGTAACAATATGGCTCTAATTAGACATAAAAGGGGGGTTGCTATGGTGGGCATCCCGGCCTGGCTGTGGCTCTGCTGTCTGCTACTTGGAGTCACACTGGGACACTGGGGTAGGAAGCATAGGCTGGTGAATGGACTGTGGGCTCCATTATCCAACCAAGGAACTGGCCAACTGACATCTCCCCTATCAATCGGGCTGCTTGGGCTGCTGCAAATACCCTAGATTGTGGGCTTAGACAAGACATGCATTGCCTCACAGTTTGGAGGTTGGCAGTCTGAGGTCAAGGTGCTTGACTTCTTGGCTTGCAGACACCTGTCTTCTTCCTGTGCCCTCACAAGGTCGTCTCTCTGTGTGTCTGCGTCCTAATCTCCTCTTCTTATACGGAAAACAGTCCTGTTGAGTTAGGGCCCACCCTAATGACCTCAATTTGATGTAATGACCTCTTTAAAGATCCTATCTCCATACACAGTCACATCCTCATGCACAGGGGTCCAGGACTTTAACACACAAATTTGGAGGGCACACAATTTGGTCCATAACAGCGGGTGAAGACCCCTGACACCTGTTTGACAGATAGCTCCCAACAGCCGACCACAATGTCTCCTTTTAGAGAGGGTGACTACACTACCATGTGACTTGAGATGCTGTCCATTGGAAGGAGGTGCTGTGTTACGCCTGAGAGGCTCAGAACCGTCTGAGTGAATCAGAACCTTTTCTGCACACAGTGGCCATTAGTAGTCTAAGCACATGAAAAGGAAATCTAAGCATTTCTCTAATTACTGCAGGTTAATTAGTTCTCCTCACCATTTTAGGAAAGAAGAACCACTTGAGTACAACATAAATCACTGAAATCCACTCTCTACCTGGCACGAGCTTGTGGGAGGAGGGCTCTCCAAGAGTGAGGATGCCAGTGGTCCCCGCTTCCCTGCTTTCCCCTGAATCTAAAAGGGTTGGGCAGTCCTGGCACAGCGCTGACAATGCTGAATAGGCGGGGGAAGACTGGGGCGGGGGGCAGTGGGTAGCCACTGCCCCAAGATGGCGACAAGGGGCTTAAACACATTTTTCAAAGCAGATTCCCAAAGGCTGGGTCAGAATTGCTAGGAACAGAGGGAGAAGTTTATAGCTATTGCCTATTATGCCATCCCAACCTCTAATCCCAGAGCAGTGAAACGGAGCCGGCTTGCCCATAGACTGTCTCCACATCCCCACTCATCAGGAGGCCCAGGCTGACCCACTGAACTGTGGTCTGGCAGCAGCCAGCCCCAGGTCTCAACACCAGCGTCCCTTGTCACCAGCTGGTTCCATGAGTCCACAGGAGGGTTTGTAAAATGCTCCCCAAGGAACACAAACCGAGGTGGTAGGAGGGGATGGTGATGGGGGTTCTGACTCAAGTGCCATAATAAGCTCACCAAGGTTGAGCAGATTTTCCTGAATGAATGCTTCATTTGCTGTGTGCCCTTAGGACACTTTTCCAGAGCATGTGTGTGTGTGTGTGTGGTGTGTGTGTACTGTGTGGCATGTGTGTGGGGGGTGTGTGTGTGTGTGTGGTGTGTGTGAAGGGGGTGTGTGGTGTGTGTGTGTGTGTATGTGGTGTGTGGTGTCTGTGTGTGTGGTGTGTGTGTGTGTGGTGTGGTGTGTATGTGGTGTGTGGTGTCTGTGTGTGTGGTGTGTGTGTGTGGTGTGTATGTGGTGTGTGGTGTCTGTGTGTGTGGTGTGTGTGTGTGGTGTGGTGTGTATGTGTGGTGTGTGTGTGGGGGTATGTGTGTGCAGTGTGGTGTGTGTGTATGTGGTGTGTGTGTATGTGGTGTGTGTGTGGTGTGTGTGTGTGTGGTGTGGTGTGTATGTGTGGTGTGTGTGTGTGGTGTGTGTGTGTATGTGGTGTGTGTGGGGGGTGTGGTGTGTGTGTAGTGTATGTGGTGTGTATGTGTGGTGTGTGTGTGTGTTGTGTGTGTGTTGTGTGTGGGTGGGGGGTGTGGTGTGTGTGTAGTGTGTGTATGTGGTGTGTATGTGTGTGGTGTGGTGTGTGTGGGTGGGGGTGTGGTGTGTGTGTGGTGTGTGTATGTGGTGTGTGGTGTGTGTGTGTGGTGTGTGTGGGTGGGGGGTGTGGTGTGTGTGTAGTGTGTGTATGTGGTGTGTGTGTGGTGTGTGTGGGTGGGGGGTGTGGTGTGTGTGTAGTGTGTGTATGTGGTGTGTGGTGTGTGTATGTGGTGTGTGTGAGTGGGGGGTGTGGTGTGTGTGTGGTGTGTGTATGTGGTGTGTGGTGTGTGTGTGTGGTGTATGTGGGAGGGGGATGTGGTGTGTGTGTGGTGTGTGTATGTGGTGTGTGGGGTGTGTGTGTGTGGTGTATGTGGGAGGGGGGTGTGGTGTGTGTGTGGTGTGTGTATGTGATGTGTGGTGTGTGTGTGTGGTGTATGTGCGAGGGGGGTGTGGTGTGTGTGTGGTGTGTGTATGTGGTGTGTGGGGGGTGTGTGTGTGTGTGTTTAGTTCTGACCTACTTTGCTTGTTTTGCAGAGGAGCAAGCCCATGCAGCTCCCGGGCTGCTCTTTTGGACGTGGAGCTCCTGCCGCCACCTTCAGAATGAGGCCTCTGCCTGCTTTAAGAACTTCGCATGGAGCCGAAGGGTAGAAAATAGACGTGCAAACAGTGAGGATGCAGGTCTCACAGACTGCAGAGACCACCTGTGATGAGACCCTAACGGAGAACGAAATTGGAACGGGAAATGACAGAAAGCAGGCAGAGGCTTCCCATTAAACATGATGGATGGAACACACATACTTACCACAGCTCTCTCCCCAAATGCACCAGAATTACAACACAGGGATAAAAGAGGCATAAACACACAAGGACAAAGAAATCCAGTGAGGATATCTCAGAGGACTGAGCTGACACAGCTTGGGAAAGAAAAAGCAGATGATAAAACGGTGACAGGCTTAGTCTAGCAGGAAAACTACGATCTAAGTCTGCAGGGGAGGAGGTGGACCCATTTGTTTCAAAGCCTCCTAGAAAAGCTCTGAGATCCCAGGTACCAGTTGATGCTCAGGTAGGGAGGAAAATAGAATGAAAGCTGAAAATTTGGGGATGCGTTTGCACAGGAGCAGTTTGGCCCCGAGACTGCCCCTGTCCCCATGTAATCCATGTAATCAAGGGACTGTCCATCTCCTCTCCCAGCTAAAATGGGGGGTCCTGGTCTGGAGGAGGTGGCATATCTGAGAACAAGGATAAAACACGGAACTAAAAATAGTGCAAGTCTGCATGCTGGGCAGGGAAGGCCCACATCACCCCTCTGTCTGCTCCCTGATGTTGAAGAACAAACCCCATAACCCCAGACATCAGACACTTCCCTAGGAAGGCCGACGGGCTCACCCATGTGGCCAGCCAGGTCAGCCATGGGAACCTCAGCAGGGAGCAGCTCCCAGATCTTTCAGGGGGTGTGAGGGTCTTTTTTTTTTTTTTTTTTTTTTTTTGAGACAGAGTTTTGCTCTTGTTGCCCAGGCTGCAGTGCAATGGTGCAATCTTGGCTTACCACAACCTCTGCCTCCAGGGTTCAAGCAATTCTCCTCAGCCTCCCAAGTAGCTGGGATTACAGGCATGCACCACCACGCCTGGCTAATTTTGTAGTTTTAGTGGAGACGGGGTTTCTCCATATTGGTCAGGCTGGTCTTGAACTCCTGACCTCAGGTGATCTGCCTGCCTCGGCCTCCCAAAGTGCTGGGATTACAGGCCTGAGCCACCGCACCCAGCCGTGAGGGTCTTTTATCTTGTAATTTTAATGTGGTTTTTGCACCTCACTCTTAAATATAACCACACAAATATTTTAGGAAAGCCTGTAACATACAAGTCAGAGAGCAGAACAAGCAAACACAGGGGAGAAACTCAGAGAAGACAGGAATCAGGCACGAAGCAGAATGCTCCATGTGTGTAAAATTAATGACGTCTGAGATATAAGGGAATATACTGTGTCCCTGAAAGAACAGGATGTTCTTCTGTAAAGAGGAGCACCTTCCGAAAATAAGGAAAAGCTTTTAGAAATGAAAACCGTGCTAGGAGCATTAACATTTGACTAGAAGGATAGGGAAATAAAGTGGAAGATATTTCTTAGGAGTAGAACAGAAATATAAAGAGGTAGAAAAACGGTCCAGAGAAGAAAATTAGAGGCTCAATCTGGGAGACCTAATGTCATATCCGCAGGTGTTCCAGAAAGAGAATGCAAAACAAAACAAAACAAAACAAATCTAGGGGAAGAAAATTTTCCAGAAAGAAAGGAGTTGAGTTTCTAAGCTGAAGAAACCAATTGAGAACCCAGAAAAAGGAGTGAAAAGGACCCACCAGGGCACACACCAGGGCACACAGTGATAGGTGTGCAGAGCTAGGGATTAAGAGATGACACGAAAAGCTCCCAGAAGGCAAGAGCGGGTTGCATCAAAACCGTGCTGCATCTCTCCTACGATTTTGCAAGAATACCTTGAAAGTTCAGAAGGAAAAATCTCTAGGCTAGATCACACCCAACTAAGCTATATCAAGCCCGAGGGTGCAATGTGAGTATTTCAGACTTGAGCCATCTCCAACTAGTCAGCTCCCATAAGGTCCTTCAAACCTCAGTGCAAATCATGAAAGAAGACAGTTTCCCGGGGCGGTGAGGACGTTCCCGGGATGCTGGTGTCTGTGCAGCAGCTCTAGAGAACAACAGGTCCGTTGTGGAGGAGGAGGAAGGAGAACTCAGGGGGCATATGGCCCAGAAAGAGAAACATGGGCCGGTGAGACCAGCTGAGGCTTTGCTCTATGAAGCCAGTGACATTGCAGCTCTGGCTATAATCTGGGCGGGGGCAGTAGTGGAAGCTGCCTACAAACCTTGCAAAGAAAACTCCTGTAGCTATTCATCCCAGGGAAAACGCCAAGTTGATCAGGAAAGGAAATGTAATCATAGAACTACTTTGTGGCTCAGCTGTGAATAATAATTACATAATTATGTAAATGTTGAATATTGATCTAACCACAAATTATGCTACTGGGAGGAGTGGGGCAGGGGTAGGGAGCTGCACGTGTGTGTCTCTGTGTGTGTGTCTCTGTGTCTGTGTATCTCTGTGTGTGTGTGTGTCTCTGTGTGTCTGTGTCTGTGTGTCTCTCTGTGACTGTGTGTGTGTCTTTGTGTGTCTATGTGTAAGTCTGTGTGTCCCTGTGTCGATGTGTGTGTCTGTGTGCATTTCTCTATGTCTGTGTGTATATGTGTGTCTCTGTGTGTGTCTGTGTCTGTGTGTCTCTATGTGTGTATCTGTGTGTGTCTGTGTCTGTGTGTCTGTCTGTGTCTTGTCTCCATGTGTCTGTGTGTGTGTCTGTGTGTCTATGTGTGTCTGTGTGTGTCTCTGCATGTCTATGTGTATGTGTCTCTGTGTCTGTGTGTGTGTCTCTGTGTCTTTTCTCTGTGTGTGTCTCCGTATGTGTCTGTGTGTCTGTCTCTATGTGTGCGTGTGTCTCCGTGTGTCTGTCTCTATGTGTGTGTCTATGTGTATATTTACACGTGTGTGTGTCTCTGTGTGTGTCTCTGTGTGTCTTTGTGTCTGTTTGTCTCTATGTCTGTGTGTCTCTGTGTTTATCTTAGTGTATGTGTGTCTGTGTGTGTCTGTGTGTGTGTGTGTGTGTCTCTGTGTTTTGTCTCTCTGTGTCATCTTAACTTGATTATATCTGCAATTTCCAAATAAGGTTTCACACACTGGTACTGGCAGTTAGGACTTCAACGCACCCGTAACAGACGCAAATCCAAGTGCTAGGAGTTTGGGAATGAATTTCTAACACGTTCTGCTCTTGGAAACTCACAAAGCTCACAGGGCTCTGGGAAGTTCTCAGTCCTGCTCAATTTCGTTTTCTCCAGAGAACCCCAAACATGTCGGTAGTTTGGTCCTTCTCCCTGTGACACCCCTGGATCCCAGGAAGAGCTCAAGGCATTCGATGTGCTGGTGCCGCTGACTGTATGGAAGGAGGAGGAGTAAGTCTTCGGAGGCCGGGAGGGTTCTTGGAACAAGGAGCAGACAGGAATGTGGATATTTAAGCACAGACATGCGGAGGACTCCCCTCCCCTCCTCAGCCAGGAGCCTGGCACACTTGTTCTGCTCACTCTCTTTGCCAGAGAACCTCTGAAGCCAAAGGCTTTGGTCAACAACCCAGCCATGGCCACTTCGGGATTTTTGCTGATAAATCCAGCACTTCTAGGAAACCAGCAAACTCCTAAGGAAAATACAGAAGCCCAGAGCCAGCTGCCCTGGCCTGGCTGAATGACTCTCCCAACATGGAGTCTTTGGTGATGGCGCCCCGACGCACAGGGCTCAGAAAGAGAGACTTTTCTGACGGCGCTTCCTCACAAGTGGGGCAAGCCATCATTTCTTTGCTGTGACCTCCCTATGAATGCTCCCTGGAGCCCATTTCCGCAGATCCATAGATCAACAGAGGGACCAGCACCTCCAGTGCGGCACTGGCTCTTTGGAAGATTTACAGGAGCGCCGGGAGGAGAGTCATCAAGCCAAAGAATTACCCATTGAGTTAACAAGACGGCTTCTTAAAGAGAGGTGTCTGTTTAATGCATATTCCCCCAGTGCATTCCATCCCGTCCTTGCAGAATGGATTAGTGTTTCTCGGAGATGCTACAGGCTCCCCAGGGTCAGGCTTCAAGGGAATGGAGGAAGGGTCGCTCCCTTCTCCTGGTCATCAATCTGCACCTTCAGCTGAGGAGGCTGGCGTCATCCTGCAGGCATGGGCAGGACGTGTAAGGAGGAGAAGTGACGATTAGAGGAGGTGGCTGCTCATTCCCTTGAATCGTGCTGCAGGCCTTCTAAAGCAATTTTTTTAAGTTTGGTATAAAATTTTGGTGGAAAAATACCCTCTTACTGGTATTTTCCTTCTCAACTCTCTTTCAAGAACTTTCTAGTTATTTCCAAAGCCAATGCCTTTCAGACATAGAGAAGATAGTCTCTCAGTAGAAGCTATTTTTTTTATTACCAGCTATTTCAGATATTTTTACATTCTCTCTTGCTTTGCCTCAAAGACAGGAAATGTGTTTTGTTGTTGGGTGGGGTTTTTGGTTTGGTTTTTTAAAACCCATCTTTTTACAATGTAGCTTTCATCTGTGACTCATGTCTTGTGGCCAAAAAGGTGGCTAGAGGAACGAAGAGTACTTCTTTTCAAAGAAAAGGAAATTAAAATGAACTACAGACTGGAGGAGCGGTGTGTACAGTCTAGAATCCCCAGCACGGCAGGACAAAGACGTGCTAGCATTGCCAACCGGCACACGCATGAAGTCCTCGCAGTCCCCTGGCCCACAGGAGGTGGGGGCTGCGAATAAAATGTTTGTGAAAAGAGACCCCCCACCCTCCTCAGCATGCAGATGTGTTCACAAAGAGCTCTGCTCCTACCCGTCACCCACCAGGCACAGATTGTGTGTAACAGCTCCCGAACTTACTGTCAATTGAATAAAAGACCACTATTTTAGGAAATGTCAGTATTTCTCCAAAAAATAAACAAAAGCCCCTTATCATGAGCAGCTCTGATTTCAGGCAATCTGACTGGCAAACCGGCACTTCGGGACACACACAGCTAGTTCCCTTAATGGCTCAGTCACGCGCACCCGGAATTCTGAGTTGGCTGAATGGGATCAGTCAGCCCTGGACGCCATGTGGAAGTTGGGTCTGCGGAGCTCATGCTCACTGGCTCACAAATTCACTGTATGGACGCCTTGGTCGGGACGAGCTTGGAGGCTTGGTAGCTCTGAACTGAGGAGGGACCCTGGATTCCTCTCTGCTGCAATCCTAGCATGGATAATGGTGACGAGAACATGGCAAGCATGGGGAAATGGTGGCTGCTCACACCTGCCAGTGTAGGAACTGCCTTGGGCTCACTGTCCAGGGTTACAGTTCCCCCATTTCCATTGGGTCAAACCAGTCCAGCCTGAAGACCCTACTGGAGTCCAACACTTTAACCTGAATTTGGGACATGGTGACAACCCTGGGGGCCCCACCGTGGGGTGGGATGAGACCCATTTCCTGCTCCACCCGCCACGGTGTTAGAGGATCCCCCACAACCACAGCCCTGCCTCCACACTGTGCTCTGGCTACGATGTCCCAGCGAATGTCATGCTCATCTCCAGAAATCCCCGGGGAATGACCAAGGCTCCTGGACACAGAGGCTTTGCCTGGAGCTGTGTCACCCTGTGGGTGTGGTGGGGGCAGCCAGACATGACTAAGCATCTAGGAAAAGGCAATCATCTAAAATCAGAAAAGAACCCCTCTTTTCGGAAGTCAAAATTTTTGCAAACCAGGCCTGTATTTCCCAAAAGCGCAATTCAACAAATGTTTTGTTATCAACTCTTCCATATATCAGCAACTCTAGGAAATAGGTCTTGGACCCTCAGTTGCAGATCTCTGAGCGTGTTCTAATTTTGGTGGGTGTTGATAACATGATAGAGTCTGAAGCTGACGTTACTCCAGATCACTTGGGGTCCAGAGACAGGGAGCTAGGTCTTTCACTCCCATCTCTCACTGAAGCATTGGCAGTGGGTTCATCTACTCATGTCTTAAATGTGCAAGAAGCAGACATATGGGAGTGACTCAGCTCAGCCCAGACCCCAAGCACCTGAGGCCAGGCAGTTGCCCTGGAGGAGTGATTCTGTGATTAGCAGAAGAAAGCTGATCTGCTGCTTCCGGCTGTGGATGACTATGCTGGAGTCAGGCAATTGTAGACAGCTGGAAGGAAATATGTTTCCCTACCCTGGGCAGGAAAGACTCTGGAAGCCTCCTTGCAGGGATGCTGCAGCCATGTGTTGGTTCTGGCTGGTACTTGGGTGGGAGGGAGTTGGCTAGATCAGGGGTTTCAAGCCATTCTTCTCCTTCAAGGCAAACAGACAGATGCTTGACTGCAGGGGCACCCTCTGGGCTGGGCAGCCTCAAATTTAGGGCCAGGGAGGGACTGTTTTGAGAAGCAGGATCCTGCAGAGGCACAGAGGAGGGGTATGTGATGGGATGGGGTGGGTTCCCTGCAGGGATGCGCGGGAGTGCCGCTTCATCATGCACCTGCACGGGGCTCAGGGGAGCAGTGCTGATTGAATCTGGCCGTGGTGCTGCCTCTTTGGTAGGAAATGCATAGCTCTGAGCTTTATTTAGCAACAGACCATTATGCAGAGATAAAGAACATGCCAGACACATCAGTGCAATCGTGTCTCCTTCACTGGCCACAAGGAACAGGCCCCTGATAAGCAGATCAGTCTTCTGACAGCAACTCCCTATATACTCAAAAAGGGAGCCGAACACCTAGGTTTTCATGTTTCTTCCCCTTGAGACAGCGTGAGGGCGACATCCTCAGCCTCCGTTGAGGAGGCAAGGGGGCCAGGCATAGGTAACCAGCTTTTCATGGTCTCCGGGGTTTAAAGGGAGTCTAGCATCCCTGGTGTGAACCCACCATTGGCACCATCACCCTGGGCCCCTTTACCATCCTTGAGGGCTGTGGCCAAAGACCTGGAGCCCAGGGGGTTGGAACCCAGAGAGGACATGGTTAAGGGGGTCTGCACCTTTCTTACTGTATGGCCAGGTTCATTCCCCTCACGCATACAGTCTGCACACTCTGTGTGCAAGCATATGCATGCCCACACCCACACGTGAGTGCACAGAGTCGTGCATACTCATGTACACATAACCTGTACACACATAAATGCAAACATACACATACGTGCATACACTCACATGTGTGCACATACACACATGCATGTGCACACACCTATGTGTGTACGGACATGAACACACCTGCGCACACCCACATGTGTGTGCACACACGTATGCATGCACCTCTGCATCACAGCGCACGTGCGCACTCACACACACACACACACACACACACACACACACACGGCTCATGATGTCTGAGCAGTTGGACTCCAGAGTCCAGCTCCTGAGTCTCCCCCTGGTTCTGCCCTGGTGCATCTTTCTGGCAGGTTCCTTCACGTCTGTACATCTGTGTTTTATTCTTTAAAATAGCAGCAATCATCCTACGTACCTGAAAGGATTGCCATAAGGATAAGATGTGTAGGGGCACCTGAAGCCTTAAAACACCCCCTGGCACACAGTAGGTACTCTAGAAATGCCAGCTAGTGCCAGTTCTCATGCGAAGGGAGATGCATCCTCAGATGTGGTCTCCCAATCCCCACAGTCTCCTGTGAAGCCACACCAGATATGCCCACCTTCCTGAAGATGCCGGATGTGCCCACCTTCCTGAAGATGCCAGATGTGCTCATCTTTCTGAAGATGCTGAATGTGCCCACCTTCTGTAAGATGCCAGATGTGCCCACCTTCCCAAAGATGCCGGATGTACCCCCTTTTCTGAAAATGTCAGATGCCCCCACCTTTCTGAAGATGCTGGCTTCCTACCTGGCGCCTCTCTCTGTTCCATCCCTGCCTTCAGCTTCAGAGATACCAGCAAGAGAATGAATTGGAAGCTTATGGGGGTGGATGGATGCTCGTTTGACAAGCTGCAAACCCCAGGCCTGAAGATTCTGCAGAGCCCCGCTTCACCAATTACCCAAGGGGAAGGAGCTCCCTGCCACAGACCAATACTCCTTAAAATATTTTTGAAAACATTAATCCCTAGATAAGTGAAATACAAGTTGGCGTACAAGTCGGCATACAAAAGATAACCTCCTGTTTTTATTATTGGATTCAAAGGCACTCACTGCCAAATGGTTGCGAGAGTTTCTAGACGCTTCCTGGGTTTCTGTGCTCATCTCCTCAGAGGCCAGTCACACATGGCTCCAGGAGGGCTTGGGCCTCCGACCTCATCATGGAGTGAGGGCATCATTCACTTTCTTCATTAGCCAAGCAAAAGCTGAGCACTTGTGGGGACCTGTCCAGGGCCTCACGACAGGACCAGTCATAAGGATTGAGTGAAGAGGGCCTGTCCCAGTGCTGCTGGTCATTGTTTGGGGCGGGAAGGGGAAGGCCAGCCAAGTGGAGGTCAGAGTGGATCCCATGCTGGAGTTCAGGCTGTTGAAGAGAAAACACAGCCGAACCCAGGCAGGAGAGATTTGACTGGAGGGGATTCTTGCAAGCAGGGCACAAACGATCACAGTAAGGAATGACTTGATTGGAAGGATTCTTGCAAGCGGGGGGGGGCGGGGACCACAGCAGTAAGGAGAGCGGTGTGATCCTAAGATCTCTCAGGACTAGGCAAGAAGGGTTTTTCTTTCACAGGGAGGAATAAAAAGGCTGGGAAGAACCGGTGTGGGAGGTGAGATCATGGGTCAAGAATGCTGGACCCTGAGTCCAGTTGGTCCTCGGGGGGCTGTCCGCTGGCTCAGGCCAGGGGTAGGCCTGGGACAAGGAGGAATGCCGAGCCTTAACCAGTTCCTTATATAACCTTAACCAATGCTTATTAACCAGTTTGGCTAATAAACATTTGCTCCTATGGGTCTGTGGGGACAACCTGCTCAGCTCAACACTAATGAGGAAAAAAAAAAATTTAAGGGAATTTGGAGGAGCTGTATCTGGCCGTGTCCCAGATACAGAAGGCGTTATCTGTGAGTCTCATCTGAGTCAAATCAGGCTGGACGATCTTTGCAGAGATGCTTTCCGAGGAACACAAAGGGCTGGATTTCTGAACTGTCACTATTTCCGGGGATCACAGGATGCACGTAATATTCCACATTGCCGGATCCACTTCCCCCTCATCCAAGTTCAAATCCCAGCACTGCTCGCTACCGGTAATATGCCCTGGAGCAGGCACGTGGCTCTCTAATTTTAGATGCCTGGTCTGTTGCTAGATTGTCAGGAGAGGTCGATGAGACGCTGTGTGTAAAGCACAGGCCACCTGGCCTGGGAGTCCTCAGTCAATACTAGCTCTGTTGTCCTACCTCCAACTAGCTGATCAGGAAGTCTGCTGGGAGAACTGTGGGAGGAAATGAAAGGTCATCTGTGAAAGGAATATTTGCCTTTGTATGTATTTCTCTTTTGCAGAGGTCTTCCAGGGTCCCCCAAAAATACCTTTGCATAAGGGAGACAGCTTGGCCCAGGGCCCTGCAGCTGCAGGACGGAAAGGATGTGATCAGAGCTATGGCAAGAGGCAGGATGGTCCTCAGAGAGGGAGCTGGTGGGCAGGGACTCCTAAAGGAAGGAACCCGAGGCAGTCCTGGGTCGTTCCCCTCCAGCATCACCCAGAAGACCAGAGACTCTTAATACTCCATTTCAGAAAACCAAACGAAGCCATCACTTTCTTACCCTGCAACTAGAGGGCACCACATCTTTGCTGCGCTTGCACTAACCCTAGTACGCCAAGCAAAGGCCATTGGAACTCCCTGTAGCATGAGAGTGTATTGATCCCACTGATGGAAGCAGGTACCTGGAACAGGAGCATTCCAGGTAAATCCAATCAACAGACACTGATTCTGATCTGACTGTCCTTGCATTTTGACCATGGCAAGAGCTGCTGAACTTTCCAGTGCAAAATGGCTGTGCCGGTCCCCATGAACATTGTTTTCATTGTACACTTTGCATTCACGTGAGTTATCAGTCTCTTGGGTTTGATCAATCCATGGACAAAGAAAGAGAGGGAAGAAGGAGAGGAAGAGAGAGAGGGAAAGACAGAAGGAAGGAAAGAAAGAAGGAAGGAAGGAAGGAAAGAAGGAAGGAAGGAAGGAAGGAAAGAAGGAAGGAAGGAAGGAAGGAAGGAAGGAAGGAAGGAAGGAAGGAAGGAAGGAAGGAAGGGAGGGAGGGAGGGAGGGAGGGAGGGAGGGAGGGAGGGAGGAAGGGAGGAAGGGAGGGAAGGAAGGGAGGGAAGGAGGGAGGGAAGGAGGAGGGAGGGGGGAGGGAGGGGGGAGGGAGGGAGAGAGGGATGCAGGGATGGAGGGAGACATAAAAGAAAGGGAGGAAGGAAGGAAGATGTGGGGAGCCTTGGCCCCAGCTCTGCCCTGGCAACCATTCATGCCTGGTGAATGCTTCCAGAACACACAGTGACATCCTTCTCTCCCCTTAACCTCCCATGTCACCATCTCACTCAGAGGCCTCCAATGGAGAGAAAGTTTCTTGCAAATAGTGAAGTAACTTTGGTACCAAATATACAAGCAATAAAATTTAAAAAGACATGACCACCCAAGCCCTATATCCTATCATTATCTAGAATGGGCCTGCCAGATCCCCATGGAAGCTTGGTGGCCATTTGACCGTGGCCAGGTCCTGCTCCTGACAGCACTCTTCCAGCAGGAGATGCCTTCTGCAGGTCCCCACCACTCTCAAACGCACCATTCTCTGCAATCATAATTATATAATAGTAATTGACTTGGAGCCATTTCTTATTTCATGCTAATTGAAAATTACTGAATTTCCTCCTGCAAATAGCTCTTCATGTCAATTACCAAGTATGGTGTGCACCATTTTTTAATGAACCACTCTCCACAGCTTCCTTTAAATCTAGTTGACTGGTTCTTCTTGTCACAATTATAGTAAATAATGACCAAGATCTCTAAAAAGGGTATTTCATTGTTAATTGCAAGGATTGTAGAATGGGACTTGGAGAAGGGTTTAGTCTGCATGCCTTTGCTGTCTCCAGCAAGTGCTGAGTGAGCACCCTTGACCTTGGCTCTCCAGGACCCACTCATGCCCTTATGGCTGAGCCTTGGCCTCTGCTTTTGCCTTGTTCTCCAGTGGGGATGCTCCCAAATGTCTTCTCAATTCTCTGAACTAGGTCTTGACTTTCTCCTCCTAGTCTTCCCAGTGTCTATACTTCAAATACTATGCATACCCAGGCTTACTGGGTACCAGATTTAATTAGATACTCAATTGAGTCCAATACTGGAATATATTCCACCTAAGACCAGAAGCTATGTGTTTCTTACTGATGCCAGGTTTGAGCTTTAAGCCTTCAGTATGCATTTATCCAGTGGGTATGTATTAGTCAGCTAAGCTGTGTAACAAACCACCTCAGAACAAGCTAGCTTCAAACAAGGATTTATTCAGCTCACAGATCTATAGGTCAGCTGGTAAATTATTTTAGTCTGGACAGGGCTAAGTTGATCTCAGCTGGCCTCATGCATACATTTGTGGTAAAAGGATGGATCAACAAGAGGCTGATTAAGAATGGTCCCACCTGGATAGTTCTCTCCCAAGTGACCTCATGTGTCCAGGCAGGATATCCCAGGCTCATTCTTATGTTGGCAAGTTTCCATTTCTTCAGCCCCCTTCGCATCTTACACTGACCAGTTTTTGGTTTCTGGTTAATCCAGGTGCCACCAGATTCCCCTCATGTCCATCACTGTGGAAAGAGATGGAGTGAGGAGCAGAAAGCACAGAGCCAATGCCAATGATGGGGAGCCCTGCTGGATGAGCATAGGCCTAGTGTCCTACATAGAGCCCATGTCATCCCTAGCACCACTGGCCAAGACCAGACTCACCTTCATGGGCTCTGGGATCTCTATGGCATCTGCACTCCATTGAAAGCCTTGGGTCACATGCAGAGCACCCCCATGGAAAGGGTGTGGCAAAGAGCAACTGTACTGTGTGTGCACATGTGTTTGTATGGGTGCATATGAGCCCATGGAAAAACTCCCACATACAGCCACTGTGCACTGAACCAAAACCAGATTTTTAAAATGTGTCAGTAATCCAGTTTAAGTGTACAGATAATTCAAAGTATGGGGGGCACCTGTGGGGATGGGCTGCAAAGAAGACTGGATTAGATGTTAAGACACTCCAAATTTAGGACTTAATGTACCGTCAGTATGCACTGTGGCTTTAGTGAAGCCCCTTAACTTCTCTGTGTCTTAGTTACCATTTTTATGTGGGAATTCTCAGGCTACTCTGTCAGGGTTGCCATGGTGATCACAGAAAAGTGCAAATACAAATATAAGTGAAAAGAACACGGTGCTGTATAAATATAGACCATTATTATTATTACTGTTTGTGCTATAAACCAACTGGGAATGTTCTTGGTCCAAATTTTTCAGGAAGACTCAGAAATTAGCCTTCTGCCTCGCAGAGATGCATTCCACATTACTCCAGTGTGTGAGTAAAGGGGACGCATTGATATTCATTCATTCAAATCATTGTTACTAAGTCCTTACTATGTGCACAGCACTGTCATGGACACTAGGCATCAGGTCATTGGAAAAAAAAATACAGAATTTTTATACAAATGGAATTTGCATTTGGGTGGGGAAGAGGAAAAGTAAGTAATAAACAATGATTTCAGAGACTCTGAAGTATTATGAAAAAAATCACAGAGAGTGATTCAATAAAGAAAAGCTGGTTGGATGCCCTTCCCTATATAAGTAGGATGATTCTAGAAGCTCTATCCAAGGAGGTGACATTTAAGCTTGGTCCCAGTGGATGAGAAGGGAATGGACACCAAGGGTCAGAGACACAAAACCACCTGCCCCAGGTCACACAGCTGGTTGGTAACATGTATCCATGACTCTGATGTCTCAATTCCATTCACTCCCTCCCCTCCTTCCCGTCTAAGACCAGATGATGCAGGCTGGGTTCACTCTGACATTGACCAGAGGTGTAAAGCCCTTTCTAATTCCCAATCCCTCCACCTTGGAAATGAGACTTGATTATTTGGTTACAATCTAGTGATTTTGGCTGTTAATCTTTTGTTCCCTGAAAGCCATCACAACAGTATTAAGGAGACCATTTACAGCACCCCCACACTCCAATCCCCTTCCTTCCACCTGGCCACAGAGCTGAAGACCTCTGAGAAAGCAAAGACAATGCACTCTCCATCACAATGGAGAGTCAATGGCACCCAAATTCTCTGAGTCACAGGCATAAGCCATGGCTTTTAAGGGGCTTCATAAACCCCTCTGCTCTGGTCAGATTCAACCTGCTCAGTGAGCTGGTATTTACATGCCTGAAAAAGCTAAGACTCCCTTCCTCCTCATTCTAAGGCTCTGTTTTCTAAGGGGTTGCAGAGTGTGAATGGAAGTGGAAACAATGTCCTGTTCCCAGGAGGCTGAGACAATTCAGCCAGGAGGAAAGAGGTATGGCCAAGCTGGGAACCACCTAAGAGGTACTAAAATAATCTGTCTAATGAGAATATTAGGCAAAACTTTAAGGTCAATTTAGCATGATTTAAATATTTCCCACTCATTAGCAATAATTTAGAATGGATTTCCTTTTCTCACCCCAAACTAGAAGTTTTATTTTAATAGCTCTATGATTTTGGAGCAGATCATTAAAATTAATGATATTCCGAACGTTCTAGTATGCCTGGGAGAGTCTGATCAGTGTTTCTTCCCTTTATAGATTATCAGTAATAGAACACTTTAAT
This sequence comes from Macaca nemestrina, assembly GCF_043159975.1. Classification (NCBI taxonomy): domain Eukaryota; kingdom Metazoa; phylum Chordata; class Mammalia; order Primates; family Cercopithecidae; genus Macaca; species Macaca nemestrina. The sequence goes on along the minus strand of NC_092125.1, from coordinate 228,747,754 downwards.
GACCCTAGTAGAAGGGCACTCTCTCTGTCTGTTAATGAATAATTCCCATAGCCAGATACGGAACCCCCCAAAGAAAGGAGAAGCATATTTCATTAGGCACGTCAATGCCAGACCCTAAATAATTCAGTCCCCCAGATTAAAATACTTGATTCTCTTTCAGTGTCCTAATGGGAGATAATGAAATGTCCCCAAATGCTGCCATCTTAAAATTAACATCCTTTGAAATTCTGAAATCAATCAATGGTGATGACGAGAGCTGGGTCTAATCCTTTATTGATTTGTGCAGCCAAGAAAAGGAAAATGGAGCCTTGCTTAGCCCTGTCCTTTAGGCTGGCTGGTTGTTAGCCAGCACTGTTATTCATTCAGTCTTTGTCCTGGAGGACTGAAAATGCCAGCTGGTTAGTCCCCAGCTTGTGAATGAGAGGCAGCACTGCTCGGCCTCAAACGCCCGACTCTGTGTTACCAATCGAGGGGTAGGTTGTGACTGGCCCTGTTCTCCACACCCACTTGAAGACACTGTTCACTTCTGGGTGGGAGCATGGATTGAGTCGTGTATTGGCTTAGGCTTTAGGTGACCCTTTTATTGAAAAAAAGCAATCTACTCTTCTGATTAGCACCCCTCTGTCCCATTACTCAGTTTTATTTTCCACAGAAGTTATCACCATCTAAAATTGTCTTGGTTACTCTGGGGAGGCCTCGTGTCCTTTGGACTCCATCCTCTGTCCTCGTGTTAGCTAATCTCACCTGCCTTGCCCGCCAAGATGAAAGCTTCATGAGAGTAGAAATTGTTTATGTACTACTATACTCAGAGTATTTGAAAGAATACCTAGGATAAAAGGAATCGTGGATGAATGAAAGTTTGGATGAGTGAATGGGTAGATAGATGAACAAGTAGATGGATGGATGAATAGATGGATGGGTGGATGGTTGGATGGATGGATGGATGGATGGATGGATGGATGGATGGATGGAAGAAAGGATGGGTATGGATGAATAGATGCATGGATGGATGGGTGGATGGGTGGAAGGATAGATGAATGGGTGGATGAATGGATGGATGGATGGATAAATGAATGAATAGATGGGTGAATGGATGGATGAATGAGTGGAAGGATGGGGATGGATGAGTGGGTGAATAGATGGATGCATGGGTGGATGGATGAATGGATAGTTACATCAGATAGATAGATGTGTAGATAGATGGATGGGTAGATGGATGGGTGGATGTTTGGATAGATGAATGGTGGGTGGATGTGTCTCTCTTTCTTTGCTCTCAGCACAGAAAGCAATGTCCAGCATGTATTTGCTGACTAAGTGGATGAACCAATCTCAAAATCCAACAACACTGATCATTTTTCATCTCCATGTGCCTGCTATTACCCATGCTCTAGCCAGAATTATCCTCACAGAGTCACATTGACCTGTTGGTCCATAATGTTTATATAAATGATCTTAGATCATGTGAGCGTTCTCTGGCCTCACTGACTGTGAACTTCACCCAGGGCAAAGTTATGTTTCCTTCACTTCTCCCCTCAAGGTCATCTGTACTTGACACACAGTAGGTGATCAGTTTACCATGTAAGTCCCACTTCTAGTAATAAACCACCTGGACCGACACAAAGAGAATAATAAAGGAGGCCTTTGAATAATTCAACAAACAGCCTCCGGAATCCAGGTGCCTCACACAAAAGTTATACAACTCCTGTTGGCTGAAACTGAAAGGAAACACAGAAAATGGAAAACCACAAATGTCTCTGCATGAAGATTAAAATCTCCTGGTGATAAAGCAGCCTCATGTATCAGAGTCAGAGTCAAGAGGAAATAAGAAAATCCAGCAAGTAAATTGGAATTAGGTCAGAAGGAATGGGTTGAAATCACAGTGAAAATACTAGTCCATAAGAAGAAAATTGAAAGATAGCAGCAAGTCAGAAGGAAGCTGATTGCATGTTCCCTAGGAAATGGGCTCAAAGCTTTCCTGGCCTCACCTTTAGGGAGTCGTGCAGGATTTGTGGTAGAGAGGAAGCCTTTAGCAGGGCTCAAAGAAAGGAGACTCTCACTGAAGAGGACCAGTAGTAAAGAATGGCCTATAAGCCCCAGGACACACATTTGTGTTGGTGGTGCTGTTTGTTTATACAATCTTCAGTGGGGCTGTCACCCGGCTCCCAGACACTCTCTCTTTGAAGTCCAGACATTCCCAACCACGCATGAAAGAAAGTGATATAACTGTCCCCGTGTGTATCTGGGGTCCTTGGCCCAGTGCTGTGTGAACAGCAATATCCACCTCACCTGTCCCCAGCAGGGTGCAGCAATCCTCTCTTTGCATGCCTGCTTGATCTCAGTCAATCCCAGAATCCAGGCTGCAAGGTGGGTCATGGGGTAGTTCGCTTAAGCAAGAAAGATCCCCAAGCCAAGAAGAAAGACGCCCTTTCCTTTTCTGTGTATTGTAATAGTATGTTCTCATGCGGCTAATAAAGACATACCCAAGACTGAGCAATTTATAAAGAAATAAGAGATTTAATGGACTCACAGTTCCACATGGCTAGGGAGGCCTCATAATCATGGCGGAAGGTGGAAGGCATGGTTTACATGGCAGCAGGCAAGAGAAGTGCCAGCAGGGGAAATGCCAGACAATGCTTATAAAACCATCAGCTCTCATGAGAACTCATTCACTATTACTGCTGTGATGAGAACAGTATGGGGAACCACCCTCATGATTCAGTGATCTCTACCTGGCCCCGCCCTTGACACAGGGGATCATTACAATTCAAGGTGAGATTTGGGTGGGGACACAGAGTGAAACCATATCAGCTACTTTGCCTAAATGTTGAAGTGCCCTCAGGTTTGACCCCAAAGGCCCTTCCTGGCTCAACCAAACCTTCTTTCTGTGAGATCCAACCCAGCCCTCTAGACCGCTAACCCCCACTGTAATCTGTGGGCTCCATACCTCTCCCGAGCCCCAGAGTTATAGTCAACTGTGTCATCCCACAGCCACTTGGGTACCTGCTATGAAGTTTATATTTTTATTTTATTTATCTATTTGTTTGTTTTAATTTCAACTTTTAGTTTACATACAGGGGCTGCATGTACAGATTTGTTACGTGGGAATATTGCATGAGGCTGGGGTTTGGAGTATGGAAGTCTGACTAGACCAAGCTGAGGCCTTCAGTTCCCACCTGCCCCGTGGGCTCCTTCCGCATCTCCTTTGCCATGGCTCAAGCAAGTCCACAATGGTTCAGCAAGAACCCTGGGGGCCATCCTGGAGAAATCTGTTCTCTGTCTCCAACCCCCATATGTGATAAGGCTTTCAAAGTCCATCTAAAGCTCTCTCCTCTCCCCAGGTGCAAACCCCCTTCCTGAAACCCCACCCTCTTTGGGATTCTGGAAATGACTCCTGTCCCATGGATGTTTATTGAGCCCTCAGCTGGGCCGGGAGGCAGCAGTGAGTGCAAGAGAAGCCCCTACCCTTGGGGCCCCAGCCTCACAGCAGGGAGGCCAGCCATGAACAAACAAACAAACCCATGTGCTATGGTGATAACAAAGACGCTCTGCTTGTCCAAATTCCAGCCAGGTCCCTAAACCCTCTCCTAGACCCATCTGTGCACTTGCTTGTAAAATCCAGTTTCTTGTACAAGAACTAACATCCGTTGCTAAAAGAACCTCCCCTTATCCTCACCCTATCCTTCCCCCACTCCCCCATCTCCCCATCCTCACTCCATTCTCAACCCATCCTTACCCCGGCCCCATCCTGTCTTCACCTCATCCTCTGGGCTTATTCTTTCTCAACATTCAGGTCTTGGCGCGAATGTCCTTTCCCTCAGAGAGGTTCCTCCTTCACCTCTACCACTTACACTTCCACCGTCATGAAGCCCCATTTTATTTATTTAATTTTCACAATGTCTGTCACTGCCAGGCACTTTTCTTACAGGCTTCTCTGTTTAGATGTTCATTTTCTGCACCCACCCACCCGCTCCACCCTGCTGCAATGAGAACAAAGCTACCAAGACACAGCTGTTCCCTCTCAGGTTTTCCCATTTGTCCAGCATCTGGAATAAGGCCTAGGCACCTGACAGGCACTTGTAAATACTTGTTAAAGAAGAATGCTTGAAAACGAGTAAGTGGCCATATCTCCAGAGAACACCACTGGCTCTAAGGGACTGCTTAGGCCGATTGCAGTTTCCATTTGCTAGCGTGCGATTTTCTGAAAAGCAAGAGAGTCCAGATGGTAGGTAAAGTAAAAACCAATACCTTCCTGCAGGTCAGAAATGAAGGCGCTCCACTGCTCAGCAGGGCACACACAAGACATCAACAGAGATGCCAAAATCAAAACAAATTGCCCGGGAAATGCAAGCTTGGCTGCCCGCGGCCAGAGGGGAGCTGGGGGAACCCACATGAGTCTCCTCACTTGGCACCTGTCCCCTGGTCTGCTGCCGGATCACGAGGCTGCAGCCGTTCCTCGGGACGGCTCTCCAAAGCTGTCAGAGAAAAACGATATTGGCCACAGAAGAGCAACTTCATTCATCCTGGCCTGCTCTGAGAGCCTTGATCATGTGTCTCTGTCCAGGGGCTGCCTTGGACAGCTTCCAAGACAAAGGGTCCCAAGGAAGGAGCACCAGGCTTGAGCTCTGGCTTAGCTACAAAAAAAAGTCTCAAATGAGCAGAACTAGACAGGGCCCTTGGTGGCTGCAGGAATGGGGATGGTGAAAGCTCTGGACCAACCTCCGTGCACTCCTCCCACTGGGGTGGTGTAATAGCTTGGGGGCCATAGCAAAATGCCAGACTGAGGGGCTAAACACAGCCTGGAGACCAGAAGTCCAGGTCCAGGGGATACTGGGGCCAGTGTCTAGTGAGGCATCTCCCTTTGGTTTGCAGACGGCTGCTTTCTCTGTGACCTCACATGGCAGACAGAGGGGATCTCTGGTGTTTCTTTCTCTTATTAGGATCCTAGTCCCATCAGATCAAGGCCTCATCCCATGACCTCTTCTAACCTTAATTATCTAAAGGCCCTACCTCCAAAAACAGTCACACTGGGAATTAGGGCTTCTATGGGAATTTTCAGGAAGCACAATTCAGTCCATAGCAGGTGGCTCCCTGTATCACCCATGGGCACTCTGCTTCTCATTTATTTATTTTCCAGAAAGCAGACCCCTCTCCCCAGTGTCCAAAGTAAAGCCCCCACTCACATGAGGAAGCAGAGGCCTGAGAAGAAGAAGCCAAATGAATTGAGGGCTCAAGTGATGCTGAAGGGTTAACAGTGTAGGTAGGAGGAAGGGCCCCGGACATAGATGGTGATGTCATTCATGGATTGGTGACACTCTGTGTCGGGAGCTGTGCAAGACCTCAGGGCTGCAAATGAGACCAGGATGCTGCCACCACCCTCAGGCACTTACTGCCTGAGAGGGAGGCCAATCACAGGGGCCCGTCCAGACATCTCCCAGCCCAGTGTTGCCCAGAGACACAGGGGAATCACCCAGGGTCAGGTCCAAGGCCACGAGACACCTTGGGAATAAGTGGGTTGGTTGTACATCTGTTCACTCAGGAAGAGAAGCCAGGAGTCCTCGTATGAATGCCTGAACATGGCGCAGGGAGGCCAGCATCCTCCCGTGGGAAACGAGAGACAGAACACAGTCTGAGCAGGGGAGGCCGTGGCCCTATGTGCTTTGAAGAAAACTCATGGGAGTGGCCGGAGAGCAGCAGCTCAGACACATCAGGGCTCCCAGCACCAGCAGCGGCAGCCCTGCCTCTCAGGCTGTCCCCTCTCACCCCTCTGGACACCTTGCACAGCGCCCGAAGCACAGCCTCACTCCCCAGTGCACAGGCCAGTCTGCCCAGGTGTGCTGGGAGTCAAGGTCAGGGAGGAAGGGCAGGGCGGGGCCTCCTGAGTCACACTTGAGGGCTGATGTCCTCAACCAGATGTCACTTCCTGGCATGGGCACTGGGCAGCTGCAGCCCACAGTTGGCCAGGCCTAGGTTGAGAGGGTCCTCTGGGGCCACACAGATCAGGCTGGGCTGGAGGGCCCACCTGCTTCCTCTCCTCTCTGGAGTGGGCTGTTGCCTGTCCCTGCACCCATTCCCTCTCCAGGCATCAGGCTGGAGCCCCTGTGGTGACAGTGACAGACCACAGGTTTGCTCAGAAAAGCTCTGTCCACAGCTGCCAGCAAATGCTGGCCAGGGTCTCCCCAGGAGATGTCGGCTCCTCCAAATGAAGACCCCCACACTGCCTCAGGCTTTCAAGCCCCCAAACCCACTTTTATTCCACCTCCTGAGACTCCCAATAAGCTGAGGGGACAACACACGCTATCTTACTCCATCAGCCCCCAGGGACCACATTCCACCCTGGTCACCCCCCAACCAGGGACCACATTGTACCCCTCACCTCCCTGGGATCACCTTCTAACCTGGTCACCCCCTCTGGGACCACATTCTAACCTGGTCACCACCCCAGGGACTACATTCCACCCCGGTCACCCCCCAGGGACTACATTCCAACCTGGTCACACCCCCAAGGACCACATTCTAACCTGGTTACCCCCCTGGGCCACATTCTAACCAGGTCTCCACCCCCCGCCCAGGGACCACTTTCCACCCTGGTCACCTCCCTGGGACCACATTCTAACCTGGTCACCCCCACAAGGACTACATTCCATCCTGGTCAACCCCCTGGGACCACATTCTAACCTGGTCACCTCTCAGGGACTACATTTCACCCCGTTCACCCCCTGGGGACCACATTCCACCCAAGTCACCCTCCCAAGGACCACATTCCATCCCATCAGCCCTCCAGGAACCACATCTCTTCCCATCGCCCCCCAGGGACCACATCCCCTTTGTCACCCCCCAGGGACCACATTCCAACCTGGTCACCCTCCTCCCAAGGACCACATCCCAAGCTGGTCACCCCCCAGGTACCACATTCCACTTTATCACTCACTTCCCCAGGGACCACATCCCAACCTGGTCACCCGTCAAGGAATCATGTCTCACCTTGTAACCTCATCCCCAGGGACCACATTCCAACCTGGTCACCCTCCAAGACCTCATCCCTCCTCAATCACCTCCTCCCGACCAACAACCCACCTCACATTGGTCACCCCCATTAAAACCCCTATCCCACCACAGTCACCCCCTCCTTAGTCCCTATCCAGACTCTAAGTTGGGTGGTCCCTCTGCCTGATCTCTGGCCACACCCCCTTTCCTTCCTATCCCTCTAATTCTCCTTATTCCTCAACCTCATTGAGACTTCTAGGCCTGGTTCCCCATTGCCTCCCAATCGCCCCCTGTCTTCAATCTCCACTCAGCCCAGCCTAAGCACCATGGAACTTCACTTCAACCTCTTTCTCACCCAAACTCAACTCCTGTGTGCACCTGTGATGATTTATTTACGTGTCATCTTGACTGGATTATGGGATACCCAGGTAGCTGGTGAAGCATGATTTCTGGGTGTGTCTGTGAGGGTGGTTCCAGGAGAGATTAATATTTGCGTCAGTGGCCTGAGTAAGGAAGACCCACCTCCACCCATGTGTGGGCAGCAGTCAGTGGACGAAGGGCCCAGAGAGAACAAAATTGTAGAGGAAAGGAGAATTTGCTCTCTTTCTTCGGAGCTGGGACGGCCTTTTCTCCCTGCCTTTGGACATCAAAACACCAGGCTCTTCAGCCTTTGGACTCTGGGACTTGCACCAGCTCCCCTCAGCCCATTGGGTTCTCAGGTGTTCCGTCTTGTACAGAGAATTACAGCATCAGCTTCCCTGGCTCTGAGGCTTGCAGACTCAGACTGAGCCACACTATAGGCTTCTGTGGCTCTCCAGCATGCAGATGACCTGTGTGAGACTTCTCAGCCTCCATGATCACATGTGCCAATTCCCCTAATAAATCCCCTCTCATCTATCTATAGATGAGATAGGGTCGGCCTTCCGTGTCTGTGGGTTCTGCATCCATGGAGTCGATCAATGGCAGATTGAAAATATTTTTTAAAATTGTGTCTGTACTGAAGATGTACAGATATTTGTCTTGTCATTACGTTCTAAACAATAAAGTATACCAACTATTTACATAGTATTTATATTGCATTAGGTATTATAAGTAACCTAGAAATGATTTAAAGTATACAGGAGGATGTGCGTAGGTTATACACAAATACTATGCCACTTTATATCAGGGACTTGAGCATCCAGGAGTTTTTGTATCTGCAGGAAGTCCTAGAACCAATCCCCTACAGTAACCAGGGGACAACCAGATAGATAGATAGATAGATAGATAGATAGATAGATAGATAGATAGATAGATAGATAATGGATCTATAGATGATAGATAGATTAGATAGATAGATAAATTATAGATAATGGATAGGTAGATAATGGATAGATAGATAGATAGATAATAGATTGATAGATGATAGATAGATAGATAGATAGATAGATAGATAGATAGATAGATAGACAGACAGACAGACAATGGGTAGGTAGATGATAGGTAGGTAGATAGATAGATAATGGATAGATAATAGATGACAGATAGATAATAGATGATAGATAGGATAATAGATAATAGATGATAGATAAAGGATAGATATATAATAGACAATAGATAAAAGATGGATAGATAGAAGATAATAGATAATAGACAGATGATAGATAGATAATGGATCTATAGATGATAGATTAGATAGATAGATAGATTATAGATAATGGATAGGTAGATAATGGATAGATAGATAGATAGATAGATAGATAGATAGATAATAGATTGATAGATGATAGATAGATAGATAGATAGATAGATAGATAGATAGATAGATAGATAGACAATGGGTAGGTAGATGATAGATATGTAGATAGATAATGGATAGATAATAGATGACAGATAGATAATAGATGATAGATAAAGGATAGATATATAATAGATAATAGATAAAAGATGGATAGATAGAAGATAATAGATAAAGACAGATGATAGATAGATAGATAGATAGATAGATAGATAGATAGAGGGTAGGTAGATGGATAGAGCAATAGACAGATAATGAATAAAGGGAGATAGATAATGAATAAATAAATAATAGATGGATAGATAGATGATAATAGATAATAGACAGATGATAGATAGATAGATAATGGATAGACAGATAATAGATAAATAGATTGATGATAGATAATAGATAGATGATAGGTAGGTAATAGATAGATCAACAGATGATAGATAATAGAAGATAGATAATAGATAGATAGATAGATAATAGATGATAGATCAATGATAGATACATAGATGATACATAGATATAGATTCTATTGGCTCTGTTTCTCTGGAGAACCCTGATGAATACAGCACCATTAGACCCTCTCTGCAAAACACCAGCTTGGGTCGGAACTGCACTTCCACCCTCCCGGTGCCTCACTGGCTGCTGAGCACTAGGCGTTGGGCCAAGGACCCGCTTGAGTCCCATCTCTTGAGGCCTTCTACGTTCCCATGCCTCTGTGCTTTGGGCTGCTCTCTCTCCCATTCCAACACCGGTTCTAATCTCCAGTCCACCAAGTTCCTTTTTGGAGTCTGAATCCAAGTTTCCAGGAACATAAAAAATAATCTCAAACTAACCAAGCATCCTAGAGGTGGCCTGCTTCCAGGAAACAAGAAGCCTCTAGTGAGATAAAAGAAACTTTTTGAAGTGAAAAGCGTTGGTATGTAATTTATGTGCAGATGGTGGACAGCCGATAGAAAAACAATGTCGGGACTAATGATGAGTGGAGGAGGAAGCACGATGCAAATCCCAGTTATTAAAGCCCCTCATTAATCTCAGTGTTACGCACACCACTTTGAAGCCGTGTGGGTGAACTCCATCGGAAACGTGCACACACGAGCAGTATGGTTTCTACTGGGATTCTCTTTGGAAAATCAAGGAAAGGTCAAGTTCCAAGCTGGAAGTGATTAGTTATTAGACTTTTGCCCTTCTTTTGGAGGGGATTGATCAATACTACCTGTTTTTGCAAGGCCCTAGACACTTGGCAAAGCTTCCCATTATCGCAAGCATATGGGTTGGACCTCCTGTCACAGGTGTGGCATGTAGGGCTGGGTCCTTGCCATTCTGGCTCAGGAGATGAGCAACCTATAGAAAGGGAAGTGAGTGGTGTAAGATCAAACAGCTGGTTCACCTGGAGGCAAGCCTAGGATAGGGCAGCATCCTCTGATTCTCTAAAAGTCCTCTCCAGATAAGAATACTGATGACAACACCCCAAGGTGCCTGACACCTCCTCTGGGGCCTGCCAAACACTACTCAGGGTTTCTCCACCCCCCGCGCTGTTGACAGTGTGGACCGGATGTTCCTGCATTGTGGGGCTGGCCTGTGCGTTGTTGGTTGTTCAGCAGCAATCCTGGCCTCTACCTACTAGGTGCTCATATTCCTTCACTCCCTAGGTGTTGTGCCAACCAAAAGTGTCTCCAGACATGGCCAAATGTCCCCTCGGGGGAGTTCTTGCCACTGAGATATGCCACTCTACCTATAAGCCCATTTTGATCATAACCCCTCATGACTCTTTTCATGAGAACAAAACTGCCCGAAGAAGTATACTCAGAGAAGCATCCTTGATTTCCATGCACAGGCTTCTCTGAATTTGATAATGAACTTGAAACAGTGGAAAAGTAGGGTAGGGAAAAAGGATAAATTCAGAACCATAGCTCAACGGTGACAATCAGAAACGGCCACAGGAACTTTCTCCACATCCCACCCAAGACAGACCAGCAGATGAGTAATACTAGGTGAATCACTCAGTATTACCCAGACCTGAGGGAATGGCCCAGACTAGGGCCTCAGCTGATAGTCTTCAGTGCTTCAAGCAGAACAAGGGCACCATTCTTCCTGCCCCTTCCCGGGGATGCTGTGCCTGGAGCCAGCGGCTGGATGGGACAGAGCTTTCCTCTAGGACACAAGCTTGTAGCAGGAGGATGCATGGAGGGCACATGGGTGCATGGTGGGCACTCAGCGAGGCCCCTGAAGCAGAAGCCAAAAAGTGTCCTAGCACCATGTTCCCTCATGGAAAGTGTGGAAGGCCAGCTGCCTTCCCATATTGGAAAGCATGTGTGTTTTTGTGTGAGTGTGAGTACTCCCCTGATATGGTTTGCCTTTGTGTCCCCACCCAAATCTCATCTTGAATTGTAATCCCATAATCCCCATGTGTCATGGGAGGGACCCAGTGGGAGGTAATTGAATCTCGGGGGTGGTTTTCCCCATGCTGTTCTCATGACAGTGAGTGAGTTCTCATCAGATCTGATGGTTTATAAGCATCTGGCATTTCACCAATGAGTGGCATTGGCACTCATTCTCTCCCCTGCTGCACTGTGAAGAGGTGCCTGTTGCCAAGAGTGTAAGTTTCCTGAGGCCTCCCAAACCATGCAGAACGGTGAGTCAATTAAATCTCTTTTCTTTGTAAATTACCCAGTCTGGGTATTTCTTCATAGCAGCATGAGAACAGACTAATACATCCCCCATCCAGAAGTTAGCTTCGTAGTTCCAAAAACCAAAGCTTCCAGGAAGCACGTACTGCTTCATTTGCCAAACTTCTGGACAGGTTGTTCTCTACACCTTGTGCTCAGGCCAGCCATGCAAAGATAAACAGCATATGGCCTCTCTTTTCCAGGATGCCACGGTCCAGTGCAGGAACACATGTCCAAAAGTTGTCTTTTCTTCTGCATGTGGGTGACGGGAGGCATGCAGGAGGCATTCATGCACACTTGGAGAACAGTGTTGTGCTGCCATTTGTGCCACCCTCCAGACTGCATCTTTGAGTCAGACCAATCGTATTGCCCTCTCAGGCCATTCTGTCTTCTCTGTTGCTAAAATGCAGAAGGGATTCTCCTGCTTCAGTTGTCACAACCTTCACAACACTGCAGGCGTGGCCAGTCTAATCCATAGGAACCACCAGAGAATGAAATTCCATGGCCATTCAAACGGATTCCAGAGCTCAGCATCATTGCTCCTGTCAGTGTCCCCGCAAAGGAGTTTCTTACCAGGACTTGAAAAGCAGCCACTGCGAGAAGAGGAGCATGGTGGGCTGGGAGTATGTCCACCCTTCACAGACCACAGGAGAGGGAACTTGAGGGGTCCCCTGACCCAGCCCCACTGCTGTCCTTACCTGGGTGTCTCAGGGCACCTGCTACCCTTCACCAGATGTTCATTCCACGTACAAGTCCTGGTCCCATGATGTTCCAGGGGCTATGCCAGGACTCCAAAATTAATAAAGACAGAGGCCTCCTCTGACCTCACTGCTGCCCTGGGTGGTGTCCCCCAGCTTCCAAGCAATCATCATCATAGATGGCTGTTTTGCCTATCGCCTTGAGTATTTTATTTCCCCCTTTTCCCACCTAAACTCCCAGCTCAGTGAGATAAGGGGCCCTCCCTGTAACCCCAACTCCTATCATAGGGCATGTGGGGCTTAATCACTGTTAATCAAATCAATGAGTGATAATTGTTATCCTCCTCACTGAATTATCAAGTCAAACAAACAGATATCTGAAATAATTGTGTAAATGGTCTTGTAACCAGGGCTCTGCGGGAAAGAGCAGGACTCAGAGGATCTACACCTGTCTGGGTCTGGGAGAGGTTTGCCTGAGAGAGCAGCCTTCACCGGGAGCCATATGGAAATTGTAGCAGTTCACTGGAGGAAGCCACGTGGAGTGGAGACAGGATGGGGAGAGCAGTCCAGGACAAGAGAACGTATGAAAGAGATTTGATTCCATCTAAAGAGTGGTGGAAAGTCATTGAGAGGCTCTGAGCCAGGGAGGGCCCAGGGAGACTCAGAACCACATGCCCTCTTGCCTTGGGAGATGGGTGCCTCTCCCTGCAGGCCACCTCAGTCCAGGTAGATGGGGCAGAACTTGAAGAATCAGCTTTGCTCACTACGCACCCCTGTGCCCCCCTACCTGTGCTTCCCAGGTGACATCTCAAGCCAGCTGGTTGTGAAGTGTCCCAGGTCGGGCAGAGTGACGCTTTCACCCCAACTGAGTCCCCTCCAAAGCAGTCATGACAGCAGATCTGCTTTCTCAATCACCACCCTGAGGCTCTGTAAGAAAGAGGCCAGCTTCTCAGCTTGCTGGTTCATGCCTTTTAATTGCTTTTACTTCATCTGGCCACCCTACCCTGAACATACCTTTAAAAGGTGTCAAAGCCTCTACTCCTAACCTGCTCATATACACAACGCCCCACGTGTCAACCTCCAGTTGCACAAGACGTGTGCATTATCTTCAGCACCTGTCACTTTCACAGGGACATGAGCCATTGAAGGACCGATTTGGAAACCAAAATCAGTTTGGGGCGAGGGCAGTTAAACTGTGGATGACGGTTTGTTGCATGTTTTCTTGCACCTGTGGATTTGGTGTACCTTCACTGGATCCACACATTTGAGAGTGCAAAGACAGACTGTGCTAATTCAGACCTTAGCATTTTGGTGTGAACGAAATCAAAATGATGCAGGGAAAAAACACTCACGGGTCATTCCTAGCTAGTGAAGAAACTGCCCAGTTATGCTTTTTCAGTGACCAACCGCAGGGACAGCAGAGAAGAGCCCACTCCAGGAACCAGCTGGGGAACTCTGTCCTCCCAGCTATTTCTCCAGGTAGGCTTTCCCATTACTGTCTTGAATCTGGTGGCTTCTGTTGGCTAAAAATTAAGGGTAAACTTTAAAACACAAGAGTGTTACACCTTATGGTACTGGTTGTGTTGGGGTGGAGCTAGAAGTGGTCCAGATACCCAAGTATTAATAGCATAGTATGAATTCTGGATTCTTATCCCAACAAGCCTTACTTTTCACTCATGCAGAAAGTGTTGCTCTTAGAATAGCTCTCTTCATGCATGAGGCTCAGTCATCTAAAGACATGGCTCCCTGGTGGCCACAGAAAGCACAGAAAGAGTTGAAGGGTGAAGTAGCACTTGTACTGCCTCAGCTCAGAAGTGACACACTTCTGAGTAACCAGTCCTCTGGTTACTTACATGGCCCCACCTAACTGTGTGGGACTAGGAAGCTGGTCTTCCCTGTACCCAGGAAGTAGAAGAGTACGGGAGATGGTTAATACCATGAAGGACTGCGACGGTATCGAGAGGCTGACTCACAGAGTGAACATACACTTAAAAATACACATCAGGTACCTACTGCTGCATAACAAACCACTCACAAATTTGGTTGTTTAGAGCAACAGCCATTTCTCAAATTCACAATTCTGCAAATTAGCAATTTAGCTCAATGAGCCGGTTCTGGTTTTGCCTGGGCTGCTTCCTGCATCTGCAGTTAGCTGCAGATCAGCTAGATGGTTCTGCTGCTGGCATTGGCTGGCTGTTGGCTATGGTGATGGAAATGACTGGGTCACTTGTCTTACCTGCTCCTGCTCTCGTAGTGAAGGCAGGGATCCCCAAGGCAGAGCAGAAACACACAAGGCTCCGTAGGGCTTAGATTCAGAAGTAGCATGCCATCACTTCCATTTTCTATTGGCCAAGGCAAGTCACAAGATCAGCCCAGATTCATAGACTCCATCTGCTGATGGGAAGAGGTGCAAAGGCACATTGCCAAGTTTCTGGACACAGTGAGGCCATTAACTGGGGTTGTCAATGCAATCTACCAAGGCATAGGATTCTAAAACAGTCTTCTGTGATCAGGGTACCATGGACCACTCAGGACAGCTGAAGCACAATTGTGAGAGGTCGTGCAGTGAAAATCAAGACTGAAGAGTGAGGCTGTGACTGACCCAGGGAGGGCCTTCACCAATTCACAAGTTTTCACCTGCATTGTCCTTTCTTCCCAAGGCTCGCTGTTTCACCATCGCTGATTGCCATTTGATGATGTGCTTGAAGCCATTTCTCCTTTCATCACCCATTTGACCCAATAAGACCCAAGACCGCTTCTAGTTGGTTCTGAACAGCCGTGGGCCATCCTCCTAGAAACAGTCACTAGGACAATCCAGTGTCACTTGTCCCTCTTGTGATGCTAAGGCTACTGTTTTCAGTGTTGGCCTTAAAAGCCAGAAGTGGGCCAGGCACAGTGGCTTATGCTTGTAATCCCAGCACTTCGGAAGGCTGAGGCGGGAGCATCACCTAAGGTCAGGAGTTTGAGACCAGCCTGGCCAACATGGTGAAACCCCATCTGTACTAAAAATAAAAAAATTATCTGGGCTTGGTGGCACACCTTTAATCCCAGCTACTCAGGAGGCTGAGACAGGAGAATCACTTGAACCCAGGAGGCAGAGTTTGCAGTGAGCTGAGATTGCACCACTGCACTCCAGCCTGGGCAATAGAGCAAGACTCTGTCTCTGTAAAAAAAAAAAAAAAAAAAAAAAAAAAAAAAAAAAGCCACAAGTGACCTTAGAAACTCTCTTATCCAATTTTATCTAATTGCTTTCCTTCACATGAGGCCTCGAGAGGGGTACTAACCCACCCAAAGTCACAAGGCCACCTGCACCTGGATCTTCTGTCTTGTTGCACACAGATTTTTCCACACCGCTGCTGGGCCCAGAAAGAAACACTCTGCTGTCTGCCTGACATCCTGGAAGTGAATTCCCCAGTTGGCCCCATTGCTCAGTGCCGGAGCCTGCTTTTCAGCATGAGCTGTCTGCAAGCTGTTCACCCTCTATTTCTATTTCTGCAGCAAACCCTGTCACTCTGCTGATGCTGGATGATCAAGACCACAGGCTCTGTTGCTCTGATTGACAGGCTGGAGACGCGCCATGAGCAGTGCAGCCTGTCGGGGTCATGGCCTACACGGCCCATCAGCCAGGCCACAGGGGTCAGGCCAAAACTCTACAACCTTCTGTCTCCGTGAAGCCACATCTCAGTCAGTGTTTATCCTGGCTCAAGCTAAGGAGGCCAGTCTCCAGACAAGGGGATCCTGGTTCAGGAGGCTATGGAGTCTTGCTGTACCTCCATCCAAAAGTCCCTGCTTCCTGAGTATCGATGCCACTGAGCACCACCCACTGTACCTGGGTATTTATGATACTGAGCAGTATCTCCAGCATCCTGGGAATCTGTGAGGCTCAATGTTACTCCCCAGCATCCTGGGCATCTATGATGCTGAGTGGTACCTCCATTATTATGGGTATCTATGATGCTGAGTGGTACCCTCAGCATCCTGAACATTTGTCATGCTGAATTGTAGCCCATCCAGCACCCTGAGCATCTATGATGCTGAGTGGCAACCCCACAATCCTGGGCATCTGATGCTGAGTGGTACTCCCTTCCAGCATCCTGAACATTTATGATGCTGAGTGGCACCCCCACTATCCTGGGCATCTATGATGCTGAGTGGCACCCTCAGCATCTTGAACATCTGTAATACTAAATTGTAACCCCTCTAGCATCCCGGGCATCTAAGATGCTGAGTGGTACCCCCTCTAGTATCCTGAACATTTATAATGCTGACTGGTACCACCTTCAGCAACCTGAACATTCACAAAGCTGAGTTATATCCCCTCCAGCCTCCTGGGCATCTATGATGCTGATTGATGTCCCCAGCATCCCGGGCATCTATGATGCTGAGTTGTACC
Organism: Macaca nemestrina; assembly: GCF_043159975.1. NCBI lineage: Eukaryota > Metazoa > Chordata > Mammalia > Primates > Cercopithecidae > Macaca > Macaca nemestrina. The sequence goes on along the minus strand of NC_092125.1, from coordinate 228,731,245 downwards.
CCCACTATCCTGGCCATTCACGATGCTGAGTGTTACCCCCAGCCTGTGGGGTACTTGTGACACTGCTGCATATCCACAGATTTGTGTGTCTGTGTTCTCACTGGGCCATGAGCTCCCTGACAAAAGAAACTGTTAGACTTCTTGTATCATCAGTGCCGAAACCATGCATTCCCTTGGCGGATGCACACTGAAGGCATGGCGCATGAATGAATGAATGAATGAATGATGCTTGATGAGCTAAGCTGGAGATCATGGTGTCCTCAGGCCCAATGTTTGCATCCAGCTTCTTCCCTCATGGGAGAGAAGCATAAGGATTGGAGCTAGTTTCCAAATCTGGCTCTATATCTGAGTTCGTTGGAGGGCTTTATAAAATAGGTTCCCAGAAGCTTCCCTAAACTTACAGAATCAGATCTGTAGGATTGCAGACCCCAGAACTTGTAGTTTGAGAAGATTCCCTAGGGTGATGTTTTCAGGCAGGGCCCCGGAGCAGCCCTTGGGAAGCTTGGGGACAGCATTGAGCATGCTCCTGCCTCAGATCAAGCAAGAGAAATCTGGGCTTGGGTCAATGAGAAGCCAGCCATACCCTGGGGCAATGGGTCCCAGCCCTGGTTCCACAGACCCTGGGGTGGACATTACAGTATAGACAGACAGACAGACAGCACCCGTGTTGGGCTGCTTCTGACTCCTAAGGCAGGTCTTGTTTTCTCCGTCTAGCACTCAACAACATTCAGCAGTGAGAGGAATCAGACCACAGGCCTCACAGCTGCAACTGGCACCATGACCAGTAGAAGTAGACCTCTCTTTGAGCACAGCTAAATTTGAAAATACATCTCCATGGCTGAAAGAATTCTGTCTATGATGGAGGCTTGGCCTGGGAGGTCGAGTCACACAGTAGCTGAGAGTATGGAGCTTTAGAATCAAACCTCCAAGTCCAAGTCCCGGCATGACTATGTACCAGCCCTGTGACCTTGAGCAAATCACACAGCCTGGGGCAAGTCACAGGACCTCTCTCTCACTCAGTTTCCTCCTCTATAAGATGAAACGAATGCTTGGCCCCACAACCTGGGCTGCTGTGAGGACAGGATGGGATGAACCCACAAGGCACAGCAGCAGGGGCTAACAGCGTCCTCCCACGCACGGCACACTTAAAACAGGGGCATGTGCACATGTGGAATTTGCAAGAGCACATCTCCTGTGCATACTGACACATACTCATGTACACTGTGTGTGGAGGAGAGCGTGCCCAGCAGCCAGGAGCCCAGCACGCAATCGCCAAGCAGCCTCAAATTCACCAACCAGACTCCAAACCAGCCAGGAAAGAAAAGGGGTTCTGAATGGACTCAAATGCATGGTCCATCTGCAGCATCGGACAAGGGCCCGGCGTGATCTTGGCTCTGCTGACTCTGTTTGTGCCACTGACTCACCCTCCTCTGTCTTCTTCTTTGGGCCAGAGTCCCTCTCTGTGGTGACCGGTTCCCTGGGGGAAGTTTCAGGCCCACCTTTTGTTCTCCTCCTCCTGTTTCTGGCTCACACAATGAGTTCACCTCCAGCACAAAGGGAGTACCTCAAGCTGTCCTGACAAATCTCCTTCTGCAGGCCAGCCTGGCTCCAAACATCATCCCCACCCTCCCACTTCCTTCAAAGCCCGTGCAGTTGCTCTGCAGATGATCCCAGCTCCAAAGACAGATCTCGGCAGAACTGCATGGGAAGGAGAGATGGAGAAGGTTCTGGATGCCAAGGCCTGGAAAAAGCTCTGGGACAGCTTCGCAGCTCAAAAATGCCTGCCTGCCTGCCTTCTTTCCTTCCTTCCTTCCTTCCTTCCTTCCTTCCTTCCTTCCTTCCTTCCTTCCTTCCTTCCTTCCTACCTTCTTTCCTTCCTTTCTTCTTTCCTTCCTTCCTTCTTTCCTTCCTTCCTTTTCTTCTTTCTTTCTTTTTCCTTCCTTCCTTCTTTCTCTTTCTTCTTTCTTTCTCTTTTTCTTTCCCTCCCTCCCTCCCTTTCTTTCTTTCTTTCTTTTTCTTTCTTTCTTTCTTTCTTTTTCTTTCTTTCTTTCTTTTTCTTTCTTTCTTTCTTTTTCTTTCTTTCTCCCTCTCTCTTTCCCTTCCTTCCTTCCTTCCTTCTTTCCTTCCTTCCTTCTTTCCTTTTCTTTTTGAGACACAGTCTTTCTATGTTGTCCAGGCTGTTCTCAAACTCCCAGGCTCAAGCAATCCTCCTGCCCAGCCTCCCAAGTAGCTGCGATTACAGGCATGCACCACTGCACCCAGCTCTTGGAAACACATTTCTAGCCAGGCACTGTGGCTGACACCTGTTATCCCAACACTTTGGGAGGCTAAGATGGTTGGACCACTTGAGCTCAGGCGTTTGAGACCAGCCTGAACAACACAGGGAGTCTCCATCTCTATAAATGATTTTAAAATTGGCCAGGCATGGTGGTACATGCCTGTGGTCCCAGCTACTTGGAGGCTATGGCAAGGGGATCACCTGAGCCCATGAGATTGAGGCTGCAGTGAGACATGATCACACCACTACACTCCAGCCTGGATGACAGAGTGAGACCTCGTGTCAAAAAAAAAAAAATTCTGGCAACCTGCGAATTAGTAACAGCGTGTGGTGAGCCTAAGTCTGCCCTCTTACCTCTGCCAGATCATGCACTGATACAGGATACTGTACGACGGCTGTGGGTACATGCTGGGCTACAGGTCCCTAACCAGGATACTGTACGACGGCTGTGGGTACATGCTGGGCTACAGGTCCCTAACCAGGATACTGTATGACGGCTGTGGGTACATGCTGGGCTCTAGGTCACTAACCATGATACTGTACAACGGCTGTGGGTACATGCTGGGCTACAGGTCACTAACCAGGATACTGTACGACGGCTGTGGGTACATGCTGGGCTACAGGTCACTAACCAGGATACTGTACGATGGCTGTGGGTACATGCTGGGCTACAGGTCACTAACCCGGATACTGTATGACGGCTGTGGGTACATGCTGGGCTACAAGTCACTAACCAGGATACTGTAGGACGGCTGTGGGTACATGCTGGGCTCTAGGTCACTAACCAGGATACTGTACGATGGCTGTGGGTACATGCTGGGCTACAGGTCACTAACCAGGATACTGTACGATGGCTGTGGATACATGCTGGGCTCTAGGTCCCTAACCAGGATACTGTACGATGGCTGTGGGTACATGCTGGGCTCTAGGTCCCTAACCAGCTACAGAGAAGCCAGGATGTTTGTCAGGAAGCGCCCTTACCTTCAGCAGCTGGTCTCAAGGAGGCAGCTGCACTTCTGTTCTAGGTTAGTGCAAAAGTAATTGCAGTTAGTACCATTACTTTCAATGGCAAAAACAGCAATTACTTTTGCACCGACCTAATAGCAGACTCCAGCACGGACATAGTCCTGGGGGCTGCCCATTGGCCTGGCTAGCCTGATAGTGCCGAGGTCTGATGGAGGCTGCTGCTCTGCTGCTCGCTCATCCTTGCATTTCTGCCTCAGGAAATAGCCAGGAACAGGGAATAGAAACTTTGCCTGGAGGCCCACACCTCCCTCCTCACCCCGCCTCAGGCTTTGGTTCCTTTTTCCATGGTCCACCATCAAACTCACTCAACAAACACAGGGCACTTAGGAAATCATTGACAATGGTGGTTGTGACCTTGCTTTCTGGGAGTAGCAGCAGCAGCCTCTGCGGTGGAGCATCTCCTGCAATCATGCTAAGATCCTCCTAAAGTCATGCTAAGAGGTCACGCTAAGTCCTCATTCTACCTGCAGATATTGTTTATTACTGGCCAGGCGTGTGGCTCATGCCTGTAATCCCAGCACTTTGGGAGGCTGAGGCAGGCGGATCACCTGAAGTCAGGAATTCTAGACCAGCCTGACCAACATGGCTACACCCTGTCTCTACGAAAGTACAAAAATTAGCCAGGTGTGATGGCACGCACCTATAGTCCCAGCTATTTGGGAGGCTGAGGCAGGAGGATCACTGGAACCCAGGAGGCGGAGGTTACAATGACCCAAAATCGCGCCACTGCATTCCAGACTGGGTGGCAGAGTGAGACTCTGTCTCAAAAAAAAAAAAAAAAAAAAGATACCATTTATTGCTCATTTTATCAGAAAGAAAACTGAGGCTCTAAGGGGTCACTGAAGTCAAACCACCCCAAAATTTAGAGTCTTAAACATCCATGTTTATTAGCTCATAATTCTTGGCTTGGCCCCCTTGGCTTTTTCTCAATTTACCAGGACTGTAAATGGCTGAGCACATACTTGAACCACTAACCCCAAAGCCCATGCCCCTCTCCCCTACCCAATCCCACTTCCTAGGTCCTCCTCTTCAAGACTGAAAGAGCTTTATCCCACCCATTCATTTTCTACCTGAGGGGCCTGTGGCCCAGTGAAATGATGCATAGGATGTCTCAAGTTTGTACCTAAACCTGGGTTTGAAATGACAGTGACACCCCTTGGCTGAGGTCCTTCCCCTGGTCATTGCATCTTTATTTGTCAATGTATCATGCTGATGGGCCTTTGTGCTCTGACACCGCCACCATCTTCCCCAGTGGCAGGGAGATCCAGGAGCCAACAACAGGTCCTTTAAAGACCCTGGCGTGAAGACAATTGCTCCCTGGACCGTTTGTTTTCTTCTGTGACTAAACTCGCCACCAGTGCACTGGATTGAGTGCTGTGGGTCTGTGCAGAGAAGGGTTCTCAGAGGTGAACGGGATTGGCTGGGAGGAGAGACGGAGAATCCTGGCACATGGCACAAAGCCTAGTGAACACCACGTCGACATCGAAGGTTCTCAATAAAACACTTCCTGGGCTCCTTGGTCACAGGGCACTTCCATGGGAGTCAGAAGTAACTCTTCCTTCTCTGTATGTGGAGCTGCCTACCACAATCCCCCACCTCCAATCGCCTCCTTCTCCCATCTCCTCCGGCAAGTCAGCCTGAAAAGTGCTGAGCAGACCCTCAGCTCCTACATCCTCCAATCAGTCCCCTCTACTTGGTCCGTGTCATCTGTCCAGCTCAGAGTTTGGGGGTCACCTGACACAGAAAACTTTGTGCCAGCCTTCATGCGCCCAGCTGCCCTCTCCACTGGCCTGGCCCACCCCACACTGTCACTCAGCTGCCTCCACTGTGACCATTTGCTAGGGAGAATAACAGGTTCTCTTTCATTCTTATCCTTACTTGTCTTACTATTTATGGATGCACAATGACTCTCTCCAGCAAGAAGGACCCCACTGTGGGCAGTTCAACTTCTTCCAAATGTTCCCTTTCTCCGTATATTACCTGCATGTGTGTTGCATGTGCTTCTTTCAAGGAGCTGTGTGTGGCCCAAAGAGGGGAACAGTTGGATCCATGTCTGTTCTGTTTGCCTTCGTGCCACATTCTCCGAAGTTGACTTCTGAATCTGAAGAGTCTGCACTTTTGAAGATTCTTTCTGGGGAAGGATTTGACATAACACCTGCTCTTTGTCCCATGCAATATAAAAAAAAAGAAAGTGCACCATGCAGAGATGACTGTGTGATCCCAGATCCTAGAATTCTTGTCCATTTTATCAGCAGAAGTCTGGGGAATCTGCCCTGGTTGGTCACAAGGCACTAACTGCCTGGAACTCTGAGATGAGATATTCACGTGACTGTTTATTTCTCAAGCACATGAGAGTCCAATGTTGTGTCCATACGAGTGGCCAGCTTTCCCTGCGTGGTGACTGGCAGACCCAGGCCACCTTCCTCTGTAGATTCCCTATCCTTGGGACCTTGGAACTCCTGCCTCCAGCTTGGGGGAGAACAAGGAGAGTGGAAACACCCAATGCTGTTTTGAATAGCCCTGACCTGGAAGGGAGAAACATCCTACTCAGGGTCAACTGAAAAGAATTAGTTTCCCAGGCACAAGGGATGCAAGGAGGCCTAAGGAAGGTGTCGTCAAATGAGGTGGCTACATCCCAGAGCCAATTCAGCACTGGGGAAGGGAGAGAGGGGTCATGCATTTTTGTGGTCTCTGCCACAGAGTTACCTGCAAATATTGCTTGCAATACAGAGTGAAAATATGGCCTGGGAGCTTCCCAGTGCAAACCACAGATCTTGACTCTCATGGAGTTAGAACTGGACCCTGTGCAGCCCACTGACTTGGTGCTGCCCCGTGGGGACTAACCTGCCTGAGCAGGAAGCCCAGTGGGGTTTGTCGCCTGGGGCCTGCCTCAGTAGGGATCCTGCCCATCCTCATTTACCTGTTGCCAGGCTGGTCTAGGGCACACCCAGAGCTGGCTGGGCATATGCACTCCCTGGAGGCCTCTGCAGACTCATGCTCAGTGACCTCAAGCTCCAGATGGCACTGATGAAATCCAGCCTTTGATTCCCTGATTCAAGTTCATGGCCTGATCCAGGCCCAGGAAGAATCCACCTGACCCTTCCCCTTCTGCCCTTCCTCAGGGCCCCATCATCTCACCTTCCTGGTGCCTTGTCCTTTTTGTTTGTCATTTGGCCACACTCTCCTCTCACACATTCCCCCAAAATGTCAAGCACCATGTGGAAAATCTGAAAGGCACATCCTCATCAAGCAGCTCCCGGCCTTGGGGTTGTGTTCTTGGCCGGAGCACCTCAGTTTCCTCCCTCCTTGGGGCAGACACGCTCCGGAAACCTTGTCCCCTCCCTCTTTGTAACCACTTAACTTCATGTAGAACATTCTGGCTGTATCGGAAATGAGAAGCAAGTGGCTAAAGACGGACAGTCAGCGGAAGACTTTGCACCCAAATTCTTCCTTTGCATAACAAAGCTTTTTTTCCCTTACTTGAGCAATAATTGTGTGTTGACTAAAGTTTTTCACACACAGAAAAGTAGGTTACAAAACAAAAAAACAAATATTAACTCTAATCCCACCATGAACATGTTGATACACTTACTTCTTTACCTTTCGTCTTTTTGGTACGAGTGGCTTTGTTTTAACGTACTGGAACTCATAATGCTGGTAGGATTGTAAAGCGTATTTCACTTAACATTGTGCTGTGGGCATGTTACATGCTGTTCTATCATCCTTGGCCACTTGATTTTGAGTGATTTCATAATGTTCCATGGAGTGGGATTCTATGACTTAGCTACATCTGTCCAGGTTCAGTTAAGAAAACAGAGGAGCCACTCCAGGTATTCAAGCAGGAGGGTTTTCATGCAGGAAATCTGGGGCTAAAATAACTGTTGGAGGAGCTGAGTGGGGAAAGGTCAGGGAGACCACCACCCCTCTTGGCTTCCTGCAGCAGGGAAGTGGGTGGTTTGTGGGGGCCCTCTGGGAAGCCCCTGCAGACCTCACATTGACTGTCTGCCAGCAGCTACTGCTGAGGGCGGAGCCTCCTGCATCTCATGTGGGTGCCTCTCCTGGGCAAATGCTAAACCAGGACCATGGAGGAAGGGGCTCCAGGAAAAGCAGCTCCAGGCTTGCCCCCCGAGGGTGCTGAGGAGCATGTGGACAGGATGGCAGCGGAGCCCAGTTGACCACTGCCCCTCCTTCATGTGGCCCATTCTCTACTGTGGGACTTGTTTCCTAATTTTCACTGAATTTCTCTCTCCCATAACACCATCGGGAGTATTTCTCTGGGGGAGTCCTGGTCTCCTTGGTGAGCTTCCATCACTGGAATGCATGCCTCCTTATCATGGAGGATTCCCAGAGGAACCCCTGCTTTCTCTGGTTCTCAGGGAGCCAACATTCTTGTTCCTGGTGTAGGTGGATGCCAAGCAGGTGGGTTCTTAGTGATAGATCCCAGGAGCACAAAGAGTGGCATGTCCAAGAACCCAAAAGTGTGAATAGCGCCCTCTCTCCCTTCCTTATTTCCCACGTCCATAGAAAGCCCATCTGAGGTCAGAGAAAGGACATCCTTGCATGACAGGCAGCATGGGAGAAGCAGCTGCAGGTTTCTTGGATGCTATTGCCTGGGACCGGCAGTCCCTTCGGCTTGGGATGTTCAGGGTCTCTGCAAACACAGAAAACTCACGTTGCGAATTGCTGCTCCGTGGGCGAATGCAGCAGTCCACAGAAGAGCGTTGTCGGGGCTCTTCATTCCAATGTTTAAGCTCATTGCCAAGAAGGGAGAGAAGGTGAAGTTGTAGGAGAGGAAAAAGGCTGACCAGGGCTAAGCAGGTCTACAGTGCAGGTCGCACGGTGTCCTTCCCACAAGGTGTCTACCATACGGCCCAATCTGACCAGTGGGCAGAAAAGTCTATGAGGGCTGGATAGTCTCAGTATTCACCAGTCTTCAAAGGCTGCACTTTGCTCTGAGAATTAAACCAAAACTCCAGACTCCAAGGCTCTGCATGAACTGGCTCCTGCCTAGCTCCCCCGCCTTGTTTCCTGCCACTTTTCCTGGGATCTAGACGCTCTGGCATGCCCCCAGTTCCTCAAACCCAATGGATTCATTGGTGCTGCCTCCCACAGATGCTCCTCCTTCAGCCTGGACCGTCTTCCACTGGTCACTTCATCGCTGTCCCTGGCACTGTCTGCCAAGTCTCTGCAGTAAGGTGCCTTCTCTGATGACCTTCCCCTCCAACCCTGTCTCAAGCAGCCTCCACCCCCAGCAATTTCCTCTTTTGCCACCTCTGTGTTTTCTTCGTTCATAAAACGGGTCATTCCTTTGCTTTTCTAACTTCCCTTTGGGTTGTGTGTCTGTTTTCCCCACATGACCATAAGCTGCAAGAAAGCTCAGTTCTTGCTTGTTCTGTTTCTTTTGGACTCTCTAGCTCTCAACCATCCCTGGCTCAGAAAACATCTTTACACAGAAAGGATGGAGCTGTGTTTGCCCCCTAGGCAGCAGCCAGCACAAGATATGCCGTTTGATTCAAAACATAAGAGGTGAAGCATTTGGGATTCTGCTTCCTGGGGTGAGCCTGCTGTGCTCAAGGTTAACAGAATGACTTAGCCACTGGTGTGGATTGAATTGTGTCCCCTCAGGGGAAAAAAAAATATATCATATGTCGAGGTCCTAATTCCCAGTACTTCAAAACGTGACTTTATTTGGAAATAGAGTCATTGCAATGTAATGGGTTAAAAAGAAGTTGTTTTGGAGGAGGGTGAGCCCTGATCCAATATGACCAGTATCTTTATAAAAAGAGGCAATTCAGACACAGACACACACACCTGGAGAACGCCATGTGAACATCGAGGCAGAGATTCGAGCAATGCGTCCACAACTCAGGAGCACCAAGGACTGCCAGCGACCACCCGAGCTGGAGAGAGGCTTGCAACAGAGCCTGCCTCAGAAGGAAACGGCCCCTGCCCACACTTTGATCTTGGACTTCCAGCCTCCAGAACTGTGAGCAATAAACTGTTAATTAACCATCTCCCCGCACCCCCGCTGTTTGTGTTACTTTGTAAGGCAGCCCTTGCAAACTCACAGAACTCTGTTATTCCCGACAACCAGGACCACATCAGCTCAGGGCAGCTCCACTCTGGGTCCGAGGTCAGGACTGGTTATCACAGCGCAGGCCGTATGGAGAGAGGTCAGGACTTCCGTGAGGCAGCACACCGGTGCTGCCCCACCACCTGCCCTACCTTCTTACCCTCTCTACAAACTGGATCCTGTTGCCAGGCTATCTTCCACCTGCCACTCCACAAATGCAGATAATCGAGAGCTCCAAAGCAATCCCAGCCCTAGGTTCCAGAATAGGGGTGAGCAGAAAGGAACGCAGGGCTGGGTCTCTGAGAGGGAGGCAGGGCTCACCCAGAGGGCCAGCCTTGGCACTACGCCAGGTCCTCAGCCCATTTTCATCCATCTGCATTATCTCTGGCATGGAGAGAGACCGGGCTGCCTCCCAGACCATGGACAGAAGCTGCTGACTCCTGTAACCTCGCCCACTTTCTGTGCAAACTGCTAACGACAGCACATTGCCGGCGATCATCCCTGCCGTGCCTGTGGAGGCTGGCCCCAGGCAGATACAGCTTCATCCTGGCTGGAAGTGACCGTCTGGCTTGAGTGGGGCTTCTCTCCAAGCCATAACCCCATTCCAGAAACGTGAGCACGTCTCTAAAAGGGGGCCCTGGCAACTGGAGAAGGTGAAGTGAAAAGGAAGAGCAACATTTAGTGCCATGAGGGGTGGATGTGTGAGGAAGGCTTTCCCCAGCTGGGGTGGGGGTGGGCTGGGGGCAGCCAGGGCTGGGGTCTGCAAGTCTCTTTCCACGTCCTGTTCAGAGGTGGGATCTGGGCAGGATGTCCAGGTGTCGGCAGCAAGGTCAGAGGCCCTGGCTCTCATTCTTTCCAATGTTATGGGAAACCGGCTTCCCAAATGAGCAGGGGTGGAGGTCAAGAGCCACAAGTGCCTTTAACATGAGAAGCAGTGTCGAGGGTGTAATAAACGCTCGTAACATGATCCAGTGCAGCACCCATGTCTTCCTCACCCTAGAAACCCATGTGAGCCTCTCCCAGATGCTTGGCAGGAAGACCGTCACTCCCCCACACACCTGGCCCTCACCTGGGCATATCCTACAGCCCTCTTCTAATTCCACCATCAGACCAGGAGCCACAGGACAATGACAGCCACAATGGTGATAACCGTGATACTCAATCCATCAACAAAAATAGTCAGAGTGCCTAATTACCACCAGACTTCACTCAAAGCCCGGGGATGTAGCAATGGATGGGACAGACACGCTTCCTGTTCTCCCGTAGGTGACATTCTAATAGAACTGAGGATAATATCAATAACAGTTGGCTTTCTGGAGCCCTTGCTGTGTGTGAGGCATTGTATTTATAAGTACTTTAATGGCATGGTCTGTTAATTTTCAAAACCACCTTATGAAGTGAGGGGTACAATGATCACCCCCATTTTACAAGTGAGGAAGTTGGCACACAGAAGTTAGGAGATTGGCCCCAGGTTGTATACCAAGGATAGCTGGGAGAGAAAAAGGCTAGGATCCCAATTAATTGTTGGGCTATCATCTCTACCAACTGGTAACAAGTCATTCTCCTCACAGCGTCTATCCCACCTTCACAGAGAGATGTTGTGGACATGTTTAGAGAATCAACAGCAGTCCTCACCCTGACCAAGGGTTTTGGTGTAAGTGCCCGGGGCTGGCACAGCCCCTCCCAAGGGAAGAGGAGCCCACTAGCTTTCCACCCGAGGATCAGGGCGAAGGCCCAGCCTAGCTATAGAACCAGAGAAGGCTGGCATTGGGGTTACAGCAGAGATCCACACTCCGTAAGCATTTCACACATTCCCTCTGTGGAGCTTCTACAGACATTTGGGCTGATAAACCTGAAATCTCTAGAAAGCATCTAATTAATGCATCTTCCCAAGTAGAATGTTTTAGTAATTGCTGTTCAAGCAACAGAAAAGTTGAGAAAGCTTTTATTGCAAGTGCTGCAGGGACAGATAGAGATCCACACGGCTGCTTCTCCCAGGCACTGGCTCTCTCTCCCACAACCTATTGACATCCATTAACATTCTTCCAGCTATAAAAAAAAACGCATCTTATTCTAACACTCTCCGTAGGCAGGAAGCTGGGCATTGAATTACCGAGCCTGAGTAATTGCCCGTAGTCATTGTGATGGAAAATGGCAGAAATCACAATGAGTCACAGGGTGTTAGAAAGGCAACTGTTTGGTGATGATAATTCTGTAAGGATAATTTCATTAATGGAAGTGGGAGACAAGGCGTGTGCCAGTGAATACTGTATATATGTATATACATATCCGCGGACATACATCTAGTGTTTAAAAATGGCTGCATGTAAATGGGTATGTATGTGTCTGTCTTTTTAATGAATGCCCGAGCGCTGAATGGTAAAGCACCATTCAGAAGTGATTTGTGATAATCACACAGGGGAGAAATCCTTTAAGTGAAAGGAAATGGGAACAAGGATATTTCAAGCGTAGATGTAAAAAGCTTCTATTTGATTCGGGGCCACAAAGGATTCAAAAGACATCAAAGCGTTGACAGACTGAATAGTTTCCACCAAAGGAAGAAGTTCCCTGCTCTGGAATTTAGCACATAAGGTAAACCAATCACAAATCCTCGTGCTGGAAAAGGTTATTAAGGGACAACACTGGACGCCGGTAGGACCACAAGAGAATCCCAACTCCTGCTTTGCCCTGCCCAGGCTACCCTCAGGTTAGATCCTTGGCTACCAAAACAGGCTTCTGCTTTGCAAAATGAACAGAGTCGTGTGCTTTGAATGAGGCAACTGCTCCGTGTACCACATCCAATGTGTTGGGATTAAAAAAAAAAAATCAGAATGGACATTTACTTAGGACTAAACCTCGTCCACCTGGAGAGTGTCTTCCCCTTCTCCACAGGTGCGCCCCACCTTCCCCCAGCGCTCTGCCCTCTCCTCCCAATCAGCACAAACAACATGGGGTAGGAAATGACAGTGTCCTTTGCAGCATGAGGCTTCAGAATTAGAGTCTGGGCAGCGTTTTCACTGACAACCCTGATAGATACTATGTTTTCGTGGGAGCCAGTCCCAGAGCCCACCCAGCCCAAAAATAGAGAGACGGCTTTCGCATTGATCTCCACTGGTTCCTGTTGTACTCTATGATTTTAAATTGAGGTAAACGTCACATAACATAAAATTAACAATGAACCTATATATGTTATAAGTTCAGTTTTATTTTAGATTTGGGAGTACATGGGCAGGTTTGTTACATGGGTACATTGTGTGATGCTGAGGTTTGGGGTACAATGGATCCCATCACCCAGGCAGTGAGCTAGGTTTTCAGTACTTCCCCCTTCCTTCCTTCCCCGCTTTTGGGCAAAAGTCTAGTATCCAGAATCTATAAGGAACTTAAACAAATCAACAGGCAAAAAGCAAATAATCTCATTAAAAGGTGGGCAAAGGATATGAACAGACACTTCTCCAATAAGATGTACAGTGAACCATTTTAAAACATACAATTTGGTGGCATTTCATGCATTCTTTGTGTTGTGTAACCATCAACTCTGTCTTGTTCTTTTTTTTTTGAGACGGAGTCTCGCTGTCACCTAGGCTGGAGTGCAATGGTGTGATCTTGGTTCGCTGCAAACTCTGCCTCCAAGGTTCAAGTGATTCTCCTGCCTCAGCCTGCTGAGTAGCTGGGATTACAGTCATGTGCCACCACGCCCAACTAACTTTTGTATTTTTGGTCAGGCTGGTCTTGAACTCCTGACCCCAGGTGATCCACCCACCTCGGCCTCCCAAAGTGATGGGATTACAGGCGTGAGCCACCCCGCCCAGCCAACTCTGTCTTGTTCTAAGACATTAGTGTCATCCCAAAAGGAAACTGTGCACCCATTAAGCAAAATCACTCCCAACTCCCAGCCCCCATGGCCACCAACCTGCTTTCGTCTCTGCAGCTTTACTTATTCTGCATGTGTCATGTAAGTGAAATCGTGCAATACGTGAACGTTTCCGTTTGACTGCTGTCAGTTGGCAGCGTGTTTTCAAGGTTCGCCCGTGTTATAGCAGGTGTAGCACTTCATTCATTCTGTGGCTGAACAACACTCTATTGTACGGTGTGGATAGACCGCACTTTGATTCTCCATCCTGCCATTTATAGACACTCGGGTTGCTTCCACATTTTGGCTACTCTGAGTGATGCACTGTGAATGTGGGCAGACAATGTATCTGAATCCCTGCTGTCCATTCTCCCAGGTGCGTCCCAGAAGTAGAATTGTTGGATTGTACAGTCACTCCATGTTCGACTTTTAAGGAACCTGAGCAGAACTTGGACCCTTGCCTGCCCACTGGGTTTATTAGTGGTTTCTCTGTTCCCATCTCCCATCCTGGTTCTGGCATACTCCAAATGTCCCTTGCACTCCCTTCCACGGCCACACACTAAATTCAGGGAACATCTCAATGGCCGCATCTGGTCACAGGGCATGCACCCATTGGCCCCAGCTCAGACTGTCTCTCTGGGATCTCAGGTTCGTGCAGTGTGAACACATGGCCAAGAGAGGGCAGGCAGAGGCACCAGACCTCCGCTTGGTGCTGGTGAGCTGGTCCTCGCTGGATCAGCTGCCCATTCTGCTGGGCCCAGGCATCCTTATCCCCTTTAACAGGGAGGACTGAGGGAGACACAGCTGAGTAAAAACCACTCATCCGCCATCTAGACACTGAGGTCATTGGAATGATGGCCACATGACAAGGCTTTTCAGGTCCTTCTGTGTCTCAGCAGCTTCTGGAGGTGCCAGCTGAACTAACGCCCAGCCTAGAAAAGAGAGCCCCAAGCTCTGGTCCCGATAATCCACCCACCTTTCCTAGTCCCGACCTACAGGCTCCTGACCCTGGGTCCTGCTCTGTCCTGAGGTTCCAACTGCCCCGTGCAGGAGCCTGGGACTCTGAGCCTTTTCTAGATTCCTCTTCAAGCCGAGGACCAGATCACCAGAGCCCTGAGTCACCCGGACCTCCCCAGCATTTTGTGTGGAAGGAATCTTTGGCTCCAGCACCAAGCAAAACAGTTGATTAAAACATGTATTTTCCTGTGAGGAAAGAGAAAGGAGAGTCTTCGGTTTCTCCTACGTGATACCCTGACTGTGGCTCCTGTCCCCGCCGTGCCTGCTCAGATGTGTCTCTGCTGTGGGTTGTTACCACGGCCCCCTGCCCATCTGCAGCAAGTAAGGTTATTTCCTTGCATTTGTGCAAGGCAACCAACTTCAAGGAGGAAAGAAATGAGAGATGATAACAGATTAGCAATTTGCAAATTATCCTAAGGAAAAATGTCCTATTAAGAAAAAAATGATGAGCACATGCTATTGAAGGGGGGTGGGGGACCATGGCTGGGGAGAAGAATGGACTCTAGCTCGCTGAAATTACAGTATTGTCCCGTCTCCAACTAATAGGCTCTGTTCCCTGACAATACACTAAAGATATCATTTATTAAGCCCATTATCCTGCAGACCGCAGTTAGTCACTTCTCAAACATTGCCACATTTATGAAAGACAGTTACAGTCATTTGCAAGATAATTACCATTTTAATCCCAAACCAGCCCGCAGGAGCAAATTGCTTTATAAGTAACCAGGTTTTCAGCATGTCATGACAGAATGCTGTGCAGGCCCTCAGACACTCCGGGCTTGTTTTGCGGTTTTCTACAGTGTGGGGAAACCTGCCCTCCCGGGACTGGGTAGAAATGGGGGATAGCCTCCTGTTCTGCGCCTGAGGGTGGACACTCATAGTGTCATGCTTCCATATGTCTGCTTCCAGCTCTCATTAACACAGATGGGAGAGAGAGAAAGGGAGGGAAGGAAAGAGTGAGGAAGAAAGAGGAGAAACAAGAAGAGAGAGAGGCAGGGAGAGAGAAAAAGAGAAATGAAAGAAGGGAAGGAGCCAGAGGGAGAGAGAGGAAAAGAGACAGAGAGAGAGAGGAAGGGAGGGAGGGAGACAGAGGAAGGGAGGGAGAGAGGGGGAAGGAACAGAGAGAGAGGAAAGCTCTCATTAACACAGAGGAGGAAGAGAGAAAGAAAAGCAAAGATGAGAACAGGGAGGGAGGGAAGGAAACAGATAACAGAATTACCCTGCTTGAAGCTGGCCTAAAACAGAATCAGGACATAAGAAAGGGACGTTGCCAGAAGCAATAAGACCCCTGAAAAAAAAGGTGAGGACATTGGCATCAAGACTGTTTGACACATCCATAACTTCAGCCCCAAATGCAGAACCTTCCTTGAAAAATGGGAGGACCTTTGTATCTGATGAAACAGCTACAGTCAGTATATTGCAAGGAGCCATCCTTTTGGGGAAGGAGAAAATGATCTGGAACTGAAGAGGATCAGAAGCCCCTGAGCAGGGGAAGAAACGGGGCAGGGAGGGGCTGAGCAGGGGTTACTGGGAGCCACATGAAAGTTGGACGAGCAGATGAGATCAGACCGGGTGGCATCAAGGCCCCTGCTGTGGGGATACGTCAGGCAGCGCTTTACCTCGGCAAAACTAAGGCAGGGCCACCATTACCTGGGCACCTGTCACAAGGTACAGAAAGGACAGGTGTGGGAATGCATTATCGTGAGTGGTCATGAAGAATGTAAGGGCAAGAGCTGGCAGCCAGTCACTTCCTGACTGGGAGATAATTGGAACTGCTAGAATCCAACCCACCCATCCATTGTTTTAATTTCCTCTGAAATAATCCCACGGAATGAGCATCCAACTTTAGTCACCTTGACCTGACGGTGCCTGAAATTATCTGAATGTGGGGAGAAAACAGACCAGTCCCAGGATAGGAGGAGGAAAAACAAGAGGGGCAGGGCATCTGCTGAGGCCGAGCCAGGAGGTGTGTCCCGGAGCACAGGGTGGAGGCGGTCACCTGGGGACAGTGGTGATTCTGGCCAAGGCAGCTTCCCAGAAGCGGTTAGAGAGAGGTGGAAAGCCAAACCCAAGTCAGCCAGGGGCTAAACCCTGGGTGAAGATCACAGTGAGTGTAGAGCCAGCCCTTCCCAGCTCAGACGTCTTCTTCTGGAGATGCAGAGTTGGGAACAGAGAAAAGGGAAGTGCAGGTCCCCTCATCTCCCTCACTGCAGCTAGCAATCCTGTTTCAGAATCTGCAGATTTTCAGCTTCATCCCTTCCTTGAAAACCATGTCTTCTCTGGAACTTCCTATCTCTGTTCAAGGGGCCGGTCCTTCACGCACACAACCTGCACACCATGGTCTCCTCATTCCTCTCACCTCCTACTTCATCTCTCTGAGGCCCCCTCCCCCTCAAAGCTTTTATCACACTTCCCCCTAAGCATCTGACGCCCACCTGGCTCTCCACTCTCAGCGCTGACTGTTTCTGCTCCCTGTTCTGTCTAACACATCACCCCAAATTTACCTGCTGGCATGAAGGCTGGCTCAGAGGGCTGGCAGGTGGAGCTTGGCTTCTGTTTCCCTGCAGGCAGCCTCTCGCCCTCCCGGGTCTCTCTCCTCCAGGCAGCCTCTCACCCTCCTGGGATCTCTCTCCTCCAGGCGGCCTCTCACCCTCCCAGGTCTCTCTCCTCCAGGCAGCCTCTCGCCCTCCGGGTCTCATCTCTTCCAGGCGGCCTCTCGCCCTCCCGGGTGTCTCTCCTCCAGGCAGCCTCTCGCCCTCCAGGGTCTCTCTCCTCCAGGCAGACTCTCGCCCTCCCAGGTCTCTCTTCTCCAGGTGGCCTCTCACCCTCCGGGATCTCTCTCCTCCAGCAGCATGGCCTAGACTTCTTCCTGTGGCCATTGAACTCGCAGAGGCAGAGACAACAGGAAAGCAAGCCGCCCCTAAGACGGAAGTGGCAGTCTGTACAACCTCACTTCAGAAGGGTCTGCTGTGCACTGTGGTCTCACACACCAACCTGGAGCTACAGCAGAGAGGACGGCACACAGCGGTGAACGCCAGGCGAGAAGGGGGTTATTCGTTCATTGGGGGACCTTTTTGGAGGCCAGCCACGGCACTTCCTGATTCTCAATGCAGGTGGTATGAACTTGTACCACAGCTCTGAAGAAGCAGGGGCTGAGGCGTCCTCATTTTGTACCTTCCAAGATTCCTAGTGTGAGGTCAGAGGCCAAGTAGAAGCTCAGCAAACACTTGTTGGAATATAGAGTTTTGGATTCCGTGTGAGCCAAACTCACCAGGGGTCTAACGTGCCTGATGCAGGTCCCCACCGTCCCCCAACACCTGTTGATGACCCTGTCTTAAGGTATTTTCTGCCCTTTCCTTCCTTCTTTCCTCTCCCCGCAGGTGTTACGAAGATGAAAGTAGACGACAGCTGGCAGAGATTGTATTGACACACTCAAGGTCATGGACTGTCCTCTCATTTGAGCATTATTTACCCAACACAAACAGACAGACACCAAGATAAGGCCATGATAATGTAACGGGGGACCTACAAGGACTCTGTCTTTTCCTCTCTGAATAATTCCTGCCTCCCTACCCAGGCTGCTGTTCCCTCCCACACCACATTTCCAATAACAGGCGGAGGTTATTGCTAGCTTTTCAGTTTTAATACAAATATGAAAGGGAATCAATGAAACTGATATTGTGAGACAATATATTTCCCATCAGACAATTACAGGGGGATTTTTCATTCAGATTTTCACCATTCAAAATGAAACGCAGAGATTATTTTTTCAGAGGCACATCCTGAAACTCCAATCTCTCTGTCAGTAATGCAGCTCCTGAGGCTGTGTTGTAAAGGGACTTGCTAAAGTAGACTTCTTGACATTAATATAGCAACATGTCAAATAAAAACTCAGACTAAAAGAGATGAACTTCCCCTTAATATACCGTGATCGCCGCCGCGAGTCTGAGGGGGGCTCCTGAGTGGCTTGGGATTCCTCTGCTTGGGATTTCTCTCTACTGACAGCAACATGTCAGAGTTCATTAATGCAGGATCAGGACCAGAGGCAAATATTTTGAACGTGGAACAAAAAGAAGCTGCCAGGAAAACATGGATTTCCCTGCAACCCCGACACTGCACCCATCTGCAGCTGTGAAAAAGGGTGCACAGTTCCCTCCACCTGAGCTGCTGCTGCATCTACCTGAGCAGTCAGAAAGCTCTCAGAAGACACAGTCACTGCATGTGGGTCCCCCGGCCTGCAGAGGCCTGGCACATAGTGGGCAAACGCAGCTGCACCCCGACCTTGCACGCTTTCCTGTGGTTTTGTTTTACACCATCTGTTTTCAGCCTGCTCCTGCATTCTGGGCTGAAATGACTGAGTTTGGTTCCCCAAGCTCAGCTGATGTCTGCAGGCTCCAGGGTCTCTGAGTTGGGTCTGGAGATCCAGGAAACCCTGAACACTGGATGACTGTTTTGCCTGTGTGATCTTTCTACCAGGAAGAGGTGTCTCCACTCACCCCGCTCGCCCTCCGGCTCTGCTCTCTGCTTTCGCACTCGTCCCTAGAGATATAAACCCAGACACTGCCCCGCTTGGCCACAGGCAGCTGACTGGTGGTCTGCATACCCTACGAGGGTCCAACAGCCAGACCTGTGACCTTCCTTGCCCTGGACTCACTCCTCTGCACCACCCTGGGCCAGCCAGCCTGCCCATCCCAGGGACTGAGCTAAATCCTGGTGCCTTGTACTCATGGGACAGGAAGGAGAACAGACATTAAGGGTCACCCAGGGCTGTGTCTGTCTAGGCTGACCATTGCTGGAAAAGTGAGCAACTCTAATTCCTTGCGAGATCCCTCCCTCTACCTCCTTCCCTGGCCAGCAGAGCTTAGCCAGGTCAGCCAAGAGTCCCACCAACACTCACGATGGGTGGGTGGCGGTCTCAGCCAGTGTCTCAGGACAGCAGCTGGTGCTCAGGCACAGGACACTTAGACGGGATGTTCCAAATGCCCAGAGATGAGGGGGAGCCTGGGCTGCAAAGCACTGGCTCATCGGACCTGCTGAGTTGATGCCATCAAGGCAGGTTCATCTCCAGTGGACTTCATGCTGACCATCCGTGCAAAGACTCATCAAGGAACAGAAAACCACTGCAGAGGAACAAATGGCCCGGCCAACCATCTGCAGAGCCCCTCTTTGGACTCATCCCACCGCCAACAGAAGTCCAGGAGACAGAACCCCTATCTGCCATGTTCGGTATTGCCCCTCCCCAGCCCCCAGCCTGGCTCAGGGCCAGGTATAGAGGAAATGTACTACACAAGGTTATTGATGGAATGAATGAGTGACCACACCTCACATTTGCCTCGTGCTTCCTTTGTGCACTCCTCACACGGGCCACACGGAGTCAGCTCTATTATTGTTGTTTTCCCACTTTGAAAAGATGAGAAAACTGAGACACAGTATTTTTTTAAAGCTGCACCCACCCAAGGTCCCATGGGTATAGGGGTGGCAGATTTAGCTGATAAAAATACAGGAAGCCCGGTTACATTTGAATTTCAGACCAATGATGCATAACGTTTAGTGTAAGTATATCCCCAATATTGCATGAGATATACCAAAATATCGTTCATCACTTCCCTGGAATTCTAATTTAGTTGGGCATCCTGTGTATTATCATATGATCCTCTGTGCAGCAAGAGGAGGGAGCCCAGGTCTGAATCCAGGTTGCAAGGCTCTGAGCCTGTGCTCTCTCTGGAAACATCCAGAAGCTTCAGGGGAGGCTGCACTGCACACACACATTAGCTCTGGGAGTCCCTCCGGAGGAAATGGAAGGTCCACAGGGAAAAGAACCCACGTCCTTGGCTGTGGTTAAGTGTCCTGTGCTAGGCCAGCAAAAGTCAAAGGATAAGTGCGGAAGGCGGGGGATCCAGTTTATATGACCCACGGCTGTAATCAGATTCATTACAAAGCAGTAAAATGTGACCTCAGAGGAGATCCTTCTGGGTCCAGTCCTGGAGAAGAGCACCTGGCTGGGGAGTTGGACTTCTGTCCGTATTATTGAGCTTGGGCCCAGAAAGCTCTGTGTGTGTGTGTGTGTGTGTGTGTGTGTGTGTGTGTGTGTGTCTGTATGAGTGTGCAAGGGACACTTGTTGAAAATGTTCCTAGCAGGGCCATTTCCCAGGTGACATTGCTCCTGGAGGGCAGGCAGCTGGCTGAACAAGACCCCCAAAGCTCTGTGTCCTGGGGCACCAACGACTTTGAGTGGACATGAACTGAGACATCTTTCAAATCTGTCATCAGGTTCCACGACTGAACAGTAAATTTTCCCAGACCTCAACCCCACCAGCTCCTATCTCCATAACTCTGTTTATTTGATCATCTGTTCACTTTTATATAAAGTTTATTATGCTCTTCTGTACTGAAAAAAAACGGGGCCCTGTAATAGCTGCAGTGATAAAAAATGACTTCTGCTTCTCCAGCTCTCCAGGAATGAAATTAGTCCAATTACATTTTCCTCTCCTGTTAAATTCTCAGCCTCCAGTATCTGCAGATCAGCTGAGATGCAGAGTTGGTTAAACATGTCCAATTAATCAAAGCACTGTCAGAGTCATCAGAACACTCTAGAGTTCCTCGTTGCCGATGACTGGGGTAATTTTAAAAAGAAGATTTAAAAAGTTGACCACTCTTTGAGAACATTCTGACCCTGAAGCAAGGTTAAGGAGGCTTTGGCCAGAAGTTTGGAGCAGCTATCAGAAAAAGAACTTCTGGAACATTCTGGTGTTCCTTTAACGCAACTCACTAAGGGTTGTGTGCAGTCTTGCCTTACTTGCTAGACATTCACTCTGTTGTAGGGCATGCTGGGGGATGGTAATATGGACAGGTGGACATAGTCTACCGGGCCAAATGTGATGGCCAGCCCAGTACACAGCCAGTGACATTGTCCTGATGTTGAATATACAAATTCCTTTCTCCTCAATCCCAGTTCAAAGCCAACGTCTTCCAGACTCTCTTTCCAGATGGCTTCAACCATTCTCCAGTCTCCCAAAATAATCCTGACCGTCACCACCTTTTCAGAAACAAGAAGCATTTTAAATCTGGAAATGTGCAAACATAAATCACTACAGGTAGAAAACAAACCTTTTCTATTACATTCTCCCAGGACTTGATTTATTTTTCTCTGGACTCTATCCTGCATCACAGACTTGGTTAGGTTATTTATTCAATGTGTTCTGCCCCTTTAATGGAAGCTCCAGGAGGGCAGGGCTTTGAATTAACAAATAGTCACTAATATTTGATTCACTAAGTTCTCTTCCATGCCCAGATCTTTGCCTGCCACATTACAGATGTGCGATAGGTAATGCTCAGGTGAGGGGATTGTCAGAAGCAAAATCCTTTACTGAATTCATTTACTCATGCATGCATTCGCCCCTTCATTTATTCAGCCTGAACTCACAGGGCACTCCCGGTAGCCAGACACTGCTTTTACTGCCCTTTTTGCAGGAGGTGGCATATAATAGGGTTTGCAGGCTGGGGAACCAAGAGAGACTTCACAGAAGATTTAGCCAGATCTGGGCAGAGGGCAGGGTATTCCAGGTAAAGGGTAGCCTGACCTCTAAAAGGCATAATGACATTTAAGAAAGGAGACTCGCATGGAGATCCCAAATGCAACCTATTGTGTAAAAGGGAAAGCCTGCTCGTTCTGTGCTTGCAGAAGTGAGCCAAGTACAGAAGTCTCACAGGAGCTTCCTGCTGGAAGGACCATAGAGACCACTAATATGGCCCCAGCACACAGAGAAGAAAACGGAAGCCCAGAGTTGGTGCAGCCTTGCCTGAGCTCACAACATTGGTCAGTGGCAGGTCCAGACCCAGACTCGGTCTAGACACAGCTCCATGTTCTTCCTCTTTTCTCATCAATTACTGTATCTCGCATTGCCCCAGGGGAGCTGCTATCAGGGTGGACATATGGATTGATGACTCTGATGTGTGTCAGTCCTGGGAGGAGAAAGTGGAGATTAGCTGACTTTCAAACAAGACACACACAAGGGAACATCTCGTGGTGCGGAAGGGGTGGGGGTAGCCGTGCCAAGGAAAGAGGAGGAGGTGCAGGAGGAGGCAGGGATGGTTGTGAGTTTGTGCACAAGGATGCAGTGTCTGTGTGCCTGATGCTCAGAATCCATCTCATGGTCCTTGCCTGGAGGGGGTAACCCCGCAAAATCCTTCCAACAAAAAAGCTAGAAACACATATCTTTCCAGCCAGGACAATAGTCCTACCAGCCAGAGGAGAGGTCTGGCTCAGGCCACCACAGCTCTTCTGAAGCAGAAAAGACACCGAAGGGGAGTGGCTGGAAGATTTAGCCTCCTGCTGCAAAGAAAATTATTCTCTCCCTTCTGCTGTACCTCACTTATCATCAACATTAAATTCTGAAAATGTGATCCAGGATGGAACTAATGCAGACACGGACATATCCAGCTGGAAGGCAGCCAGCTTCTCCCTGCGGCTTGTCCTGTTAGAGACTCTAACTCCAACCCTGATCCCACCAAGAGTCTGTTACATTCATAAGCTTCTCAATCTGGGATAAAGAGAAATCGGAGACATTTGTCCACCTTAGCTTTAAGAAGAAATGTCTCAAGCGCAAACACAGCATAAAAGATATTCACAGTGACAGTCAAGTTCCTGCAGAGTGGGCTGGGTGCAGTGGCTCACGCTTGTAATCCCAGCACTTTGGGAGGCCAAAGCCAAAGTGGGAGGATTGCATGAATCCAGGAGTTCAAGACTAACAGCATAGTGAGACCTCGTATGTACTAAAAGAATCAAAAATAAATATTAACATAAATAAATAAAATATAATAAAATAAAATAATAAAAAATATAAAAAGGCTCCTATAGAGTTAACCATCCCACTATTCTCCTGGCCCCCTTGCACCTGTGGAAGGTGACATCAAAGACCTGAGAGCCCTGTGCCCCAGTTGTGCCCATCACAGGTGGAAGGGCCCCATCTGTTAGCCCAGGTCCTTCCACATCAAATTCCTGAACCTTCCTACCTGCAGATTCCACAGGCGTAGTGAGAACCCTTCCTGACCTGGACACAGGCAGGGTGCACACTCCTGAGCCATCAGCCACCTCAGTCTCTGAGTGAGTTCCTCAGCTCTCTAGCCATTGCCAAGCATTCACAAGTATCCCTGCTCTCTGAGTGCTCCAGTCTCCAGGTGAGTGCTCCCACTCTGCCCTGCAAGTGCTCCTACTCTGCTCTCTGAGTGTTCCCACTCTGCTCTATGAAAGCTTCCTCCCTGCTCTCAGAGCGCTTTCCCCTGTTAGGAGTGCTCCTCCCTGCTCTCTAGTGCTCCTCCCTGCTGAGTGCCCCATCCTGCTCTTAGAGTGCTCCCTACTTGTTTTGAGTGCTCTTTACTGCTCTCTGAGTGCTCCTCCCTACTATCTCAATGTTCCCCCTCTGCCCTTTGTGTGTTCCCATCCTGCACTCATGGTGCTCCCTCTCTGCTTGCTGAGCACTCTGCAGCTGTTGTTCTAGGTGTGAAGATCAAAATCAACAGAAGAAAGGACTCCTGCCTCTTCATCAAGGCCGCGTACAGGAGCCCAGACATGTTCTAACAGCTGAGGGGAAGCTTTCATTAGCACCCTGCTCTGCTCTGAAAGAAAGGCACCTACTTTATGGTGTATTGAATGGTGGCTCCTAAGATATATCCACATTTTTACCTTGAACCTGTGAATGTGACCTTGTTTAGAGAAAGGGTCTTTGCAGATGTAATGAAGGACTTTGATGAGAGCTCATACTAGATGTATTAGTCTGTTTTCACACTGCAGATAAAGACATACCTGAGACTGGGTAATGCATGCAGGACAAAGGGTTTAATGGACTTACAGTTCCACATGGCTAGGGAACCTCACAATCATGGCAGAGGGCAAGGAGGAGCAAGTCACATCTTATATGGATGGCAGCAGGCAGAAAGAGCTTGTGCAGGGAAACTCCCTCTTATAGAACCATCAGATCTCATGAGACTTATTCACTATCACGAAAACAGCAAGGGAAAGACCTGCCCCCATGATTCAATTACCTCCCACCGGGTCCCTCCCACAACACATGGGAATTCAAGGTGAGATTTTGGTCGGGACGCAGCCAAACCATATCATTCTGCCCCTGGACCCTCCCAAATCTCATGTCCCTTTCACATTTCAAAACCAGTCATGCCTTCCCAACAGTCCCCCAATGTATTAACTGATATCAGCATTAACTCAAAAGTCCAAGTTTAACATGACATCTAAGACGAGGCAAGTCCCTCTGCCTATGAGCCTGTAAAATAAAAAAACAAGTTAGTTACTTCCTAGATAGAATGAGAGTACAGGCACTG
Organism: Macaca nemestrina; assembly: GCF_043159975.1. Taxonomy (NCBI): domain Eukaryota; kingdom Metazoa; phylum Chordata; class Mammalia; order Primates; family Cercopithecidae; genus Macaca; species Macaca nemestrina. Next base: position 228,706,666 of record NC_092125.1, on the reverse strand, counting down.
GGTAAATACAGTCATTCCAAATGGGAGAATTTGGCCAAAACAAAGAGGCTACAGGCCCCATGCGAGTCCAAAATCCCGTAGACACTTAAACCTCCAAAATTATCACCTTTGACTTCATGTCTCACATCCAGGTCACACTGATACAAGAGGTGGGTTCTTATGGTCTTGGGAAACTTCACCCCTGTGGCTTTGCAGGGTACAGCCTCCCTCCCAGCTGCCTTCACGGGCTGGTTTTGGGTGTCTGTGGCTTTTCCAGGTGCATGATGCAAGCTGTCAGTGGATCTACCATTCTGGGTCTGGAGGACAGTGGCCCTCTTCTCACAGCTCCACTGGGTTGTGGCCCAGTAGGGACTTTGTGTGGGGTCTCCAACCCCATATTTCTCTTTGGCACTGTCCTAGCAGAGGTTCTCCATGAGGACCCCACCCCTGCAGCAAACTTCTGCCTAGGCATCCAGGTGTTTCCATACATCCTCTGAAATCAAGGCAGAGATTCCCAAACCCCAATTCTTGACTTCTGTGCACTGGCAAGCTCAACACCATGTGGAAGCTGCCAAGGTTTGGGACTTGCACCCTCTGAAGCCACAGCCCAAGCCCTATGTTGGCCCCTTTCAGTCATGGCTGGAGTGACTGGGACTCAGGGCACCAAGTCCCTACACTGCACACAGCACAGGGACCCTGGGCCCAGCCCATGAAACCACTTTTTCCTCCTAGGCCTCCGACCCTGTGATGGGAGGGGCTTCTGTGAAAACCTCTGACATGCCCTGGAGACATTTTCCCTATTGTCTTGGGGATTAACATTTGGCTCCTTGTTACTTATGCAAATTTATGCAGGTGGCTTGAATTTTTCCTCAGAAAATGGGATTTTCTTTTCTATTACATTGTCAGGCTGCAAATTTTCCAAACTTTTATGCTCTGCTTCTCTTATAAAACTGAATGCCTTTACTGGCACCCAAGTCACCTCTTGAATGCTTTGCTGCTTAGAAATTTCTTCCACCAGATACCCTAAATCATCTCTCTCAAGTTGAAAGTTCCACAAATCTCTAGTGCAGAGGCAAAGTGCTGCCAGTCTCTTTGCTAAAATGTTACAAGAAGTCACCTGTGCTCATCTCTCTCAAGTTCAACATTTCACAGGTTTCTAGGACAGGGGCAAAATGCTGCCAATCTCTTTGCTAAAACATAACAAGAGTCACCTTTGCTCCAGTTCCCAACAGTTCCTCATTTCCATCTGAGACCACCTCAGCCTGGATCTCATTGTCCACATCATTATCAGCATTATGATCAAAGCCATTCAACAAGTCTCTAGGGTGTTCCCAATTTTCCCATATTTTCCTGTCTGTTCCAACCTCTGCCTGTTACCCAGTTCCAAAGTCACTTCCACATTTTTTGGTATCTTTCCAGGTACCCCACTCTACTGGTACCAATTTGCTGTATTAGTCTGTTTTCATGCTGCTGATAAAGATGTACTTGAGACTGGGTAATTTATGTAGGAAAAAGGGCTTAGTGAACTTACAGCTCCATGTGGCTTGGGAGGCCTCACAATCATGGCAGAAGGCAAGGAGGAGCAAGTCACATCTTACATGGATGGCAGCAGGCAAAGAGAGAGCTTGGGCAGGGAAACTCCCCTTTATAGAACCATCGGATCTCATGAGACTTATTCACTATCACGAGAATAGCATGGGAAAGACCTGCCCCCATGATTCAATTACCTCCCATCAGGTCCCTCCCACAACACATGGGAATTCAAGATGGAATTTGGATGGGGACACAGCCAAACCATATCACTGGATTATCTGGGTAACCCCTAAATTTAATGACAAGTGTCCTTCTAAGAGAAGAAAGATGAGAGACCTGGAGAGAAGAGAGAGAAGGCTACATGAAGACAGAGGCAGACATTGCAGTGATGCTGCCACAAGCCAAGGGACACATGGAGTCACCAGAAACTAGAAGGGGCAAGGAAGGATACTCCCCTAGAGCCTTCAGAGAGGACGGCCCTGACAACACTTTGAGAATGGACTTCTGTCCTCCAGAACTGTGAGCCAATCCACTTCTATTAAGTCTCCAGGTTTTGGTCATTTGTTTTGACAGCCACAAGAAGTTCATGTGTGCTCCATGGCTGTCCCTCACAACCACACAGAGGCCTTCCCAGGGTGTGGATGGCAGGTCATCTCATGCTCTGCTCCTGCCCCCCATCTTGCTAATGTGGTGTGGCCAAGTGCCCTGGGCTGCATCCAGTGCCCTTTCACCCCCGCACCTGCCTCTGGGCAGCTCACCTGCTCGATGTCCTGCTCATATGATCTTGTGGGTTGTCAACACTCACATACAGGAATGGAGCATCAGGACAGAGGGATTTGGGACAGTGAGGCCACCCTCTGGACCTCAAGTCACCTCACATTTACTCAGTAGGGTGAATAGTGAGAGTGGGGTTAACAGCCCCTGCAGGTGAAGAACCCATCATTTGCTGTGCAGTGCTGGTCTGTGGGCCTGCTCTGAGTCTAACTGAAATCCTGTGCCCTCAGTGAGGCTGGCACAGCACTAGGGGGTCTTCTCCATGAAAATGCTTTCTCTTCTTTTCTTCTTTAGCTTTATTGAGGTACAGCTGATACACAAAATAATTGCACATGTTCAATTTGTACATGTTATTGAGCTGGACATAGCATTACACTTGTTTTTACCATCTCCACAACCAAGATACTAAACATCTCCAGCACCTCCACAATTTTCCTTCATGGGGCATCCAGCCTGCCCACTATAGAGGGTGGAGGACACCAAAGCATCATCTCTGCTGCTGGCCCCTCCTCCCCTCCTGTGTCTCCTGCCCTTCCCCTTCCTCCAGGCCTCACATTGCAGCAGGAAGCTCCTCCCCTGTGGCCTCAGGATGTTCTTGTCGTCCTCAGTGAAGTACTTAAGGTGCATAAAACTCACAAGCTCAGCAGCCCCTGATGTTGTTCCCCACTCCCCCGTCTGGAAATTGAAGCTAAGAAAGGCGGAGCCGGGAGAGAACAGCGCCAGAGTAAGAATCTTGCTCAGTCAGCCTCCAAAACCTGTTATCCTGACACCTGCTGTGGTCACTTCCCTGCCCACCCACCTCTACTCCCCCACCATGCTGTGCCTTTTTTTTCTGGACCCCCAGAGCCCTGGAAGACCTGATGGAGGGAGAGAGGAAGACCCCACATGAGAGGGCTACCTCTGCAGGGCCCAGGGACTCCATATGACAACACAGACGAACCCCATTTGAAATCATGCATAGTAGCCACGAGGCTGTAGCATTCATGGAAAGTCCCAAGATAAAATAAATAATCTGTCCCAGTGCCTATGTGGGCAGAATGCCCACCCCTTACTCCCGCCAAATGTCCATATCCTGATCCCTGAATCCTAGAATATGTTACATTACATGGCAACAGAAAATTCAGGCTGCTAATCAGCTGACCTTCACACAAGCAGATGATCCTGCATGATCCAAGTAGGTCCCAAATGGAGAAGGACCTACGTGTAATCATGAGGGTCCCTACATGGAGAAGAGGGAAGCAGGAGAGGAGGTCAGAGCATGTGATGTGAGAAGAGCTCAGTGGCCACTCCTGGCTTTAAAGATGGAGGAGGGGCCATGGGCCAAGGAAGATCACAGATTCCCCATGAGAGCTTCCAGAAGGAGCACAGCCCTGAGACATGTTTTGTGAGACCCCCTGAGACCGGCATTGGACTTCTGGACTCCAGAACTGCAAAACGAAAAATTTGCATTGTTTTAAGCCGCTAAGTTTGAGGTCATTTGATCCCATAGCAATAAAACTCATGCAGGGTCAAGCAGTGCATCACTTAAGACCAGGAGAACTTGTTTGGCTTGGAAAACGCAGCCCCATAAGCACAGGGAACTCTGGATAATGGCAGCTGCAACTCCACCCAAGGATCCTGAGCATCATCTGTCAGCAAATCTGGAGTCAGATACACCCAGGTTCTAATCCTGCTTGGCCACTTCCTGGTATTGTGATACTGGGCCATTTTCTTCACCTCTCCAAGGCTCCATGTCTGCAAAATGAGAACCCCGAGAACCCAGGCAGAGTTGCTGTGCAGAGTCTAAATAATGTGTGTGTGTGACTGTCAATTTTGTGTGTCAACGGGACTGGGCTACGGGGTGCCCAGTCATTTGGTTAAACATTATTTTGGGTGTTTCTGTGAGTGTGTTTCCGGATGAGATTAACATTTAAATCAGTTGACTGAATAAAGCAGATGGTGCTTTATACTGGGGTGAGCCTCATTCCATCAGCTGGAGGAACAAGTCTGACCCACCTCTGAATAACAGAGAATTCCTCCTGCCTGTCTGCCTTTCAACTGGGCTGTCAGCATTTCCCTGCCTTTGGACTTGAATGAAAACATCAGTGCTTCCTGGCTCTTAGGGCTGCCAGCTTTCAGGCTGGAGCCACACCACTGGGTCTCCTGGCTCCCCAGCCTGCCCTCTGCAGATCTCCAACTCCTCAGCCTCCAGAAGCATGGAGCCAATTCCTTATAATAAATCTGTCTATATGCATGCATCCTGTGAATTCTATTGTCTGGAACGTCCTGACAACGTGGTTTGCAGCGTGTCCAGTCCAGTGACTGACGTGGTTTGCAGCATGTCCAGTCCAGTGACTAACGTGGTTTGCAGCGTGTCCAGTCCAGTGCCGGGCACAGAGACTTGCTCAGTCACTGGTGCAGGAGACACTGGGGGCTGGATTCTGTGGCCTGCCCACCACCACCCCGATCAGAATGCCTGACCCACAGGAAGATCCCAAGGCGGCCAGCCCAGCAAGATGCGGGCACACTCTCCAGTTCCTGCCTAGCATGAAGGCTGTTTTACTCCTTGCCCCTCTCACCAGCAAGAACGGAGGCAACAGAAGCATGGCCATCCCCGGTGCCCAGAGCTCTAGACAAATGAGCTGGGTGTTTGGTGACCCCACGATGCATCCCTGATCACCATGGTGCCTGAAGGTGCGCAGAGTCAGGATCAGGGCTGGACAGGAGGGACTCTTCTCGCTGGTCTTTCAACCAGGCTTCCTCTGTCCCTGGACTCCTAACTTTGAGTTTCACTTATGTATCTCCCTTCAGGCTCTAGGGGAAGTTGTGCTGATTCAACTCTAGCTGGACAAGGTCACTGAGGTTGCGTCTCTGGCACTTCCCTGCCGTGACCCTACACAGCCTCCACGCAGGACATAGCCTCCCTGACTCGCTAACCTCTACCCAGGCTGCAGCCTCCCTCCAGAAGCTCGTTGCACTCCCATCCTCCTCAGGGACCTCTCGAATTTCTGCGTTTGATGGCATTTCAAAATTGCCAGGCCACTAACTAGGGAAGTAATTAAAAGGAAAAAAAAAGCAAGCAAGAAAAAGAAAAGCGAAAGAACAATTGCAGTTGCTTCCACAACCATGGGGTTGTGTGCAGGGGGAACCATTCCACAGATGTGCATTAACATACTGGGAAAATAGCATAAAGCACAGCCACCCGTCTGCCCACCCAGGGTGCTTGGAATAAACCATATTTTTCCTGCTTCCTTCCATGTCAGAAGGTAAATTGGAAGGGAAATGTTGGTGCAAAAGGACAGCTCAGAATTTAGCACCAAACAGATTGTACCCTCAAGGAGGTTGCCAGCTTTCCCCATCCTCAGCTGACAGCTCCTGGGCATCCTGTTCTTTGGCAATTTTCAAGACCACCTGCCCCAGAAAGCCTGCTTGGGCTGCTCCACCATGCGACAGAGGCTGGGCATGCACCTGCTTCTGACCCAGGGCTGGCTCTGGCACACCCAGGCGTATTCTGTTTGGCTCACTGTGGCCAGACAGCAATTGCATTTGGTTCAGATCCACTCCACATGTTTCTCTTCCTTCTGAGACCAGTGGGGACTGGGGCACATGTGTTTCGTGCCAATGCCACACATAGAAATTTGCTCTGCCAGCTTTCTCTGTCCAAACCTTTGACATGGCTCTGACTTCACTCCTGCAGAAAAGTTGCAAGGACCATGCAAGAAACTCCCATGGGTCCTTCACCCAGACTGGCTGGTGGCTCATCTTTAGTCCCTTTTGCTTGGTCATTGCCCCTACCCCGCCATTTTTCCTGACAACAAAAATATTATCTTGCAGAGCCATGGCCTAATTATCAAAATCATGAAATCAATATTGATATACTACAAGGGTAGAATCCATTGGACAAAATCACATTTCATCTCTGGGTCCAACCTCAGATCCAGGATCACACATTTCCTTACGTTTCCCTGTCTCTCTAAGTTTCCTCAGTCTAAAGTAGTTTCTTATAATTGTTTCTCTTTTTCTTTAGACAATATCTCATTTTTATTATGGTAAGACCACAACATGAGATAAACCCTCTTAACAAATGTTTAAGTGTACAATACATTATTGTTGGCTATAGGTACAATGATGTTTTATAGAGCTTATGCAGCTTTATAAAGCTTATTCATCTTTCTTTTTTAAAAATGTATAATGAGCAGAATGTATTTCCCCATCATTCTGAAGGCTGGCAAGTTCAATACGAAGGTGCCAGCATCTGGTGGGGGCTTTTTGCTGTATTGTCCCTGGGCAGAAAGCAACAGGGCCAGAGACAGAGCAAGAGGGTGCTGAACTTGCCCGTTTATAATGACACCAATCCCACCAATAAGAGTGGAGTCCTTATGGCTTAATTGCCTCCTAAAGGTCACACCTTTTAATACTGTTCCAAAGGCAATAAATTTCAACATGAGTTTTGCAGGGCACAAACATTCAAACCATAGCAATGCATCATCAGCATGGGAATTATGTTCAGCAAACTATAAGAAGCAGCCAGTTGAGACCTGGAAATAATTCCTTCCTAGGAATAAAGAAAGATCAAGAAAAAACCATGGTCCGCATCTACTACATATAGAATAAACAGAAAATTTCCCAAGATATCACGTTTGGGGATGGGGAGTATCCATCCCCTCAGAATTTTCTCTTTCTCAATCTTGACATTTTGGAGTGTCAAGGCCAATTACCTTTGGAGTAAGCCATAGTGTCTGCGTGTTTGTGTTTTCACATCACCAGGCTCTGGTTGTGCCTGTCCATCAGGGATGTCCAGGATGGTGCTGCCTGCTCCCCGTTGCCTGGGATCAGGAGGCACACTCCCTCCCACATCGGCAGAGCTTTGATCTCCTGGTTAAGGTTGCGTGTGCCAGTCACCTCCACTCTGAAGTTACTCTTTGTGTTTTCATCATTAATAAATAATTTGCAAAGATTTACTTTAATTCTCTGTAAATACCCTGTTCGTGGTCAAACTTTCACCCACTGGTTTCAGCTGCTATATTAGTCCATTCCCACACTGCTATAAAGACATACCTGAGACTGGGTAATTTATAAAGAGAAGAGTTTTAACTGGCTCACAGTTCCACAGGCTATACAGGAAGTATGGCTGAGGGAGGCCTCAGGAAACTTACAATTATGGTGGAAGGGGAAGAAGTCAGCACACCCCACATCGTTGGAGCAGGAGGAAGAGAGCAAATGGGGAGGTGCCACACACTTTCAAACAACCAGATCTTGTGAGAACTCGCTATTATGAGAACAGCAAAGGGAACTCCGCCCCATGATCCAATCACCTCCCACCATGTCCCTCCTCCAACACAGGGGATTACAATTCAACTTGAGATTTGGGTGGGCACACAGACACTTCAACATGAGATTTGGGTGGGGACACAGAGCCAAACCATATCAAGTGCCCGTTAATGACATCCTGCATCCTTTCTTTTCTGTTAGGTGGGATTTTAATGTAAAGAGAGCTTCTCCTCCTCAGTTTGTTTATGTATTCATTCATTTATTTATATAAATGTGCATTCATTGGCTTTATTTTATTCATTGGGCTATAATCCATTACAATTTTTACTTATGTTGATGCTCAATTTGTCCCGTATTTGGCCAGTAGCAGCCCCCCACAAGCCATTTCCTGTGTCCTTGTCTTTTGACAGCTGATCATTCTTTGAGCACTTCTTTACTCTCTAATGCAGTCAGAGATTCCAGTTCACCTTGTGCTTCCCTGCCTCAGCCCTGGAATCAGCACACAAAGGCAGTAGTGTGCACAGCTGACCAGGTGACTATTGGCAGGACAGAGGGGTCGACGGAGTTTGCTGGCCCATAGCAAGCTCCAGGTTGAGAGGGGTCCTGCTATGGTATGGGCTCTCTGGAGGGAGTGTTGGCTGGTTTAAGTATGGCTGTAGGGGGTATCGATCAATGATATCCTAGGCCCTGCGAGCTCTGACATTTGAAAGAAGTTGATCTGTCAGTACAAAAAGCCCTTTAAAGATTCGTAGCTCTTTGTAGATGTCAGGGCTCATTGTGGGGCCCGGAAAGTCAGCACCCCAGTTTGCACTGCTCCTCCAGGCTGTCATCAGAAAGGGTTCTAGACACCCTGTTGTGTGTTATAAATGCATGGCAGAGGCCAGGAGGAGCGGGAAGATGCAGCGAGGCTCTTCCTTGACTTCCTCTTCATCTCCAATATGAAGAAGGTTTGAACTCACAGATCTTGGCTGTGGGTGGAGGAACCAAACAAACTGCATGAATTGCTCTTTCTTCCCACTCCCTGGTTACCATCTGCTGGCTGAGGGTCTCAGTGCAAATCCCAAGCCCCACTGAACTGGAGATGATTTGTTACATAATGCAATATTAAGGCCATAAATCTTCCCAGGAGCAGAACCCATAAACCCTGGTTTTTATTATCCAGTTACTGAACAGACCCTGACTGTTCTTTCATTGCAGCACAATTATCCTACAATTACTGTTACATTGTTAAGTAAATAGTGTGCCTGGAGCGGCAATTCCAGGGCTCATCAGTATATTAACAAACACAGGAGCCAGGGAGGCCCAGAGCTCAGGGATGGGACAAGACAGGGGTGCAGGTGGCGGGAGTCTGGATGCTGAAATCCATTAGGCTCCATGCCTGTCTGCTGTGCAGAGGAACCCTCTTGGTGTCCAGCCCCTCTCATCGCAGCAGAGTGGGTGAAGCTGTGGGTGGCAGAAGGAGGGAGAATCAGGACCCAGGCCTGCTCTGCAACCAGAACAACACAGAGCACACAGGGCATCCCATAGACACAGGGGCCCCTCTCATAAGCTGGTGAGCACATGTATGAGGTGCAGACAGCCATGCAAACTCTTGTGGCTTTTTTTTTTTTTAACACAAATGTTCATAGCATCTTTATTTATAGCAGCTCTAACCTAGAAATAGCCCAGAAGTTCATCCACAGGAGAATGGATAAACCAACCGCAGTGTGTTCATAAAATTGGAACCAACTAATGACGCCCCCAATGAAATCTCAAACCCACGATGATGGCCCCAAGAAGCCAGAACAAGAGTTCAGGCTGGACGGGTCCAGTTCGATGAAGTTCCACAACAAGCTAAATGAATCTCTAATTTTAAAAATTCAGGCCACGGGTTCCCTGGGGGATTGAGGAGAAAGGGGCAGGAGGGGCTCTCTAGAGTGCTGGCAATGTCCTATGTCTTGATAGGGGTGCCAGTTGTACATTGTCAAAACTCATTAAAGGGCATCTCCTGGATTCGAGTTTCAAAAATGAAGCCGCTGGGGCAATGAAGCGTGGCCTCATCTCCAGAATGTTCCCCTCTTGGGAAATGTCATGAGGCCAAAAGCCTGAAAATGTGCCTGTGAGTCCTTGTCCACACAAGGCACAACTGAAGAACTGGGGTAGCCTCCTACAGGGCGAAGGCCAGTTCTTCTGTAAAAGGGTCACTCAGCAAACATCGCCTATCCCACCCCAGGGTGGGATTTGGCAAGGCAGATGGGAACAGGTATTTCCAGACCTGTTAGCTTACCCCTGCTGAGTGCAAGTTGGAATTTGGGCTTTGGAAACAACGCACTAAAATGACTCGATGTCAGACACACCAGGAGCAAGACCATGTTTTATTTGATAGCATTTGTTCTCTCTGAAGCATTTGCACATCTCCTTTCTTGTTTTGTTTTCCTCCAGGGTGGCACCATGGGACAGTTGGGACAAATAACTTCATGGCTGTGGATGCAGCAGCAATCTGCAGCTCAGCAAAGCTGAGTGAGCCCAGCCCCGGGCTGACCCAGGAGGTAGCAAGAAGCTGAGACCCAGCCACAGGTTCCCCAGGCTCCAGCTTCTTCCGTGCCTCTTTTCTTTTATTTATTATTATTAGTAGTAGTATTATTATTATTATACTTTAAGTTCTAGGGTACATGTGCACAACATGCAGGTTTGTTACATATGTATACTTGTGCCATGTTGGTGTGCTGCACCCATCAACTCGTCAGCACCCATCAACTCGTCATTTACATCAGGTATAACTCACAATGCAATCTCTTTTCTTAAAAATAGAAAGATAGAAATGAAAAAGCAAGCTAGATAGAAGCACATTCATATGTTCAAAGGCAAAACGTGCTCTCCATCTGTGGCAGGCAGAATAGTAGCCCCCAAAGATGTCCACGTCCTAGTCCCTAGGACCCGTGAAGGTATCTGGTTCCATGGCAAAGGGGAATTCAGCTTCCTCATCAGCTGACCTTGAGCTGGGGAGATGGTCCTGGATTATCCAGGTGGGCCCAACACAAGGGTCCTTAAAGGTAGAAGAGGGAGGCAGGAGAGTCAGAGCCAGAGACACAGCAGCGTGAGAAGGACGCAGCTGGCGGTTGCTGGCTTTGCAGATGCAGGAAGGGGCTGCAAGCCCAGGGATGCGGGTGGCCTCTGGTAGCTGGAACAGGTGAGGAAATGACTTCTCCCCTAGTAGCTTCAGAAGGAACACAGCCCCACCAACAGCGTGGTTGCCACCCAGCCATGCCCATTTTGAACTTCTGATCTCTAGAACTACACAATAATAAATATGTGTGGTTTAAGTGACTATAGCTGTGCTCCTCGTTACAGCTGTAATTGGAAAATTTAATACTGCACATCCTCCAAAACCTCATGGAGAACCCGGAGCCCCTCTACTCCCCAATAATGGGATGCTCCAAGGTGGGATGCTTCTGGGCTTCTTCTCCATGGGATGCTCTGGCCCCTATTCAGCCAAAGACCCTGGCATCCCTGGCCTGAGTCCAGAGAGTCCCACTCCATTCCTGACAAAGTCCAGGGAGCTGGAGGGACGCCTCCCAGCTCTGCCTCTAGGGAAGTTGCTCATGGGGCCTCCTGCCTAAAGGACTTTCTCCTCTCTGACCCCGTGTTCTTGCAGAGAGTTGGAAGTCAGACACCCTGTGGTGTCTGTTTACAATTAATGAAATGATTTCCAAGCACAGATTGCACGAACAACAATATTGCTTCTTATAATAACATCGTCTACCAAGCTACGTTGCAATGCATCTGTTTGTGCCCACTGTTTAAATTGAACATACGCTTTTTAAAAATTCTATTTGCATTATCTTATCGAGCAATCATTCCCTGGAACATCATAAAACAAACATTAATTAGGACTCCAATTGGTGCAATCTCCTCAAAAGCTCTCAACCATACCATAGGCCATTCCATCTTTGGGACTCTCATTTTAAGAAAGTCGGTAACTCTCAGAGCCAATATCTTCAAGGCAGATCGCAAATGCTCTTCAGTGTCTTTGGTGAAGAGAGGACCGAGAGGATGAGTACCAAGGGTGCTGAGGAATGCCCAAAGATACAGGCAAGGCCTGGCAATGGTTAAGAACAAAACCAGCCATGTGCCAAGAGTATGGGGCGTTTGGCCATGTAACCACCTCTGCACACCTGCCACCTACTTCCCAGCCTAACACACCCATGGCCTTGTGCCCAGACTTCTGTCTTGATTCAAATACTCATTGTCCTGATACTCACAAGGTGATGTCTAGTCCCCTCAGTCAAGAGACACTGGAAGGAGCACAAGTTTGAGAGTCAGATAGCTGGGAACTTCTCTGACCATCTGTTTCTTCATCTGTAAGAGTAATCAGGAATTTCATGGAGCGACCGGCTCGGCCTGGTTTGCCCAGCAGTTCCTGGCTCGCCTGTTTGCAGCCAGTTCTCCCAACAGGTCTCAGCCCCCATAAATGATAACACAAATCTAGGGGCTAGAGCCACCCACCAACTTCTGTGGGATTTCTGGGGGTGCATCAGAGTCACTTGTTCAATGCCACTGAAGAATTCAGGTAAACCCAAATGGACCATCTTCAGAGTGCGCCGCGGGGCACATTTCTTTAGCAGATGAGTTCATGTTGACCTGGGATCACAGCATGGGGGAGTTGGGGAGGGAAAATGACACCTGGTCCCAACTCACCCCGAGGGTCAGACAGCACAGCCCAGGGGCAGCATGTGCTCCTGGGCCAGAAGAAAGGCCTCAGGTTTCCGGAAGACACCAAGGACAGTCAGGAGAACAGGGGTCCAGGCCCAGCAGTTCCTTTGCGCGTGGGTGATGCAATCCTACTGAGACAGCCAGGTATAAAGGGGTCCCCGGAGAACCTCCAACCAGCCTGTGTGCTGGGAAGAGTCCATTGCTGTTTGCAGTGGGGAGGAGCCTGGCCCCTCCTGTCTGGGTTTTGTCACTGTGGATTCAATCGGTGAGGCGGGAAGCCAGCTAGCAGGACCCTCGCTTTGCTGAGAGTCCCTGTTTCCTTTTTTTTCCTTTTCACCCAGTAAATTCCATGTTTCTCAGCCTTCAAAGTGTCTGCGAGCCTAATCTTTCCCGGTGTGTGACAAGGACCCTAAGAAGAAAGCCTACAAAGCTTGGTGGACAGTTTTCTTGGGGACTGGGGTCCGAGCTGAGAGGCCACTTTTCGGTGAATCTCCTGATATTTAAACCTACCGCTTTGGATGACCGTGGCCACACACACTCCGCCTTGCTCTCTTTACCCATGAGGCCCTACACAACCCGAGTTCTTTAAAATGTGTATTTTTATTTGAAGGATGCTTGGCTGTTCCGTGGATGCATTTGAGACAGGAGTGGGCAGTGGGGGGCTTTCTGCTGCCCCCTCGGCCCTGCCTTCCTTCCCTGCTGCCTGCGCCTGGTGTCCGAGTGAGACAGCAAGTATAAAGGGGCCCCCGGAGAACCTGTGACCGGCCTGCACACTGGGAGGAGCACACACTGGGGTGGAACCTCTGGAAGTTCGAGCCATTTGCAACGGGGAGGAGCCAGGCCCCTCCTCTTCCTGGGTAGCACCTGGGACTCAATCTGTGAGGCGGAACCAGCTAGCAGGACTCTCGCTTTATTGAGACTCCCTCTTTCCTTTGTTTTTCCTTTTTGCCCAATAAATTCCATTTTTATCACCCTTCAATGTGTCTGTGAGCCTAATATTTAATGGCTATGCGACAAGAACCTGGCTTTTAGCTGAACTAAGGAGAAAGTCCTACAACAAGAATTACCTACAAGTCATTCTCTCTCTCTCTCCCTCTCTCTCTCTCTCTCTCATTGATGAGCAGGGTCAAACTCTGTAAAATATTTGAAGAGATTTATTCTGAGCCAAATATGAGTGACCATGGTCCCTGACACAGCCCTCAGGAGATCCTGAGAACAGGTGCCCGGGGTGGTCCGGGTGCTGCTTGGTTGTTTACATTTTAGGGAGACATGAGACTTCAATCAAACACATTTTAAAAATACATAGGTTTGGCCCGGAAAGGCAGGACAACTCAAAGCGGGGGCTTCCAGCTTATAGGTAGATTTTAAAATTTTCTGGTTGACAATTAGTTGAGCTTCTCTAGAGAAACTCAATAGAAAGGAATGTCCAGGTTAAGATAAAGGCTTGAGAGATGCAAGTTTTTATTTGCAGAGGGAACCTTCAGGTACTAGGCTTCAGAGAGAATGGATTGTAAATGTTTCTTATCAGACCTAAAGTCTGTGTTGATGTTCATGCTGGAGAGGCATCATGAGGCATATTTGACCTCCACTTCCCGTCATGGCCTGAAACAGTCGCTCAGGTTAAATTTTATAAGAGCCCTGGTTAAGGAGGAAGTCCATTCAGATGGAATTTTGTTTTATTTTATTTCTCTCTCTCTCTCTCTCTCTTTCTTCCTCATAAAGAGGCCTGTGTGAGTCTGGGCTAGAGTGGCCAACCGATACAATTTGCCTGGGACTAAGGGGTTTCCTGGCATGTGGGACTGGCATTGCCAACACCTGGATAACTCTCAGTGAACCAGCATGAATGGTCACCAGGTTTAGGGACGGACTCCCAGTAGGCCTTCAAGAAAACAGATCCAAGGGACATTAGCCCTTCATTAAACATGAGAAGAGAAATTTTGAGAGCTAGTTCTCTTGGTATTTCTGGAAACAGAATAATTCTAATAATATCTGTTTAATCACCTGCCAACTTGAGGGGCTAATGAAACCCTGGTGCAGAGCAGCTGAGCTCCCTCTGAAGGGCAGCTGGAAATGCCCTCTGAAGGGCAGCTGGAAGCACAGATCACCTGGAAGCCCTCAGGGTCACGGAAGCGGAGAAGCTGCTCAGTCCCCTCTCCTCAGGGAAGTTCTGTAAATAAATCCCGGGAATGGACCGCAGTCATTGTGGAGCTCTCCACGTTGTGGAGCTGGAAGGAAAACAAATCTGAAACTTTCTCCTGCTAAGTTAAACACTTCATCCTTCTGTTTCTCAGTCATCACTGTACATTTCTCCCAAGTTTACAAAGTAATCATCGTCATCATAATGCAATCCTTTTACCAAAGTCTTCCCCAGGTGGTGGGAAAATTACAAGTAGCCCCCTCCGAGTCACAACCACTTCTTAACACATCGCGCCCATCAGCTGAGTTATTTTCATTGCATTATATAGTTTTTTTTAAAAAAAAAGAGAAGCTGTCACCAGAAGGGTAATTGTCCTTGCACGTAATCCTGTCTCGGATGGAGCCAAGCGGCCCTCACTTCATTAAGTGCAAAGCCTCTGCCTGAGAAAATCAATCGCAACCTAAAGCAGAAAGACAAAAATCAATCCTGGCTATGCATTCCAGGCCTCTGTGCATAGGAGTGTATACAGGGGACCCCAGGGCCGGCTTCAGAGGGGCCCGGTCCCGCATCCCCCAGGGGCCAAGAGTGTGGGCACATGCAGGAAGCAGAGGGCCGGGACAAGGCTTTTAAATATCAAATCAGCAAGAACCACGATAACGGAAGGGGAACCGCGTGGTGCCCTTCAAGTACAACGTGAAAGGCACAAAGCAATATCCATTTATTCAGACATTTATTCAGCAACTACTATAGTCTAACCCAGGAAAAGCCCAGGGATTCAAGCGAAATAATCCAGTGTCTGTCCTCTAGTTCTCTAGGGACTTTCAGTGTGGTGGGGAATACAAGCATGTGGGGACTAAATTTGGCCTGAGCGGGGTTGGGAAATGCAGAGAACCTCATGGTTGGGGGTGGAGGGAAGGGGCAATTTGATTTGGGTCTTGAAAGATGAATAGGAGTTTGCTAGAAAAATGTTTCCCCTAATAAGGGGCAATGTGGCAAGGAAGGACTAAATCCCTTTTTTGTATGATGCCTGACAAGTTTGTATTCTCCTGAGCTGACACAGAAAACACTGTGGCCAAAACCTAGTTGTCTTTTCTAGATAGCTCTTAAAGTCTGAGACTGCTTTCCTACCTTGGGGAAGTGACTGGGGCAAATCAGAAAGAAGCATGAAAGTCCCCTTTACATATTTCCCTTCATCCTTGAGTTGAAATGAGCCGAGCGGCTGGCTCTGGCCTCCTCTCTTCTGGGTGTTGCTTGATGAACCCCAAAAGTCCTGGGGCCCTGGCCCTAGTGTTGGTTTCATTCCCCCCTCCCCATTTCTCTACTTCCCTAAACTAAGTGCCCCTGGGAAATTTATCCCTTCGCTCATTCTTATTTTGGGCAACATTACCTGAGTGCCAGGTGCTTTGCCAGGTGCTAACAATACAGACCCTCAGGAGAGACCCGCAGGAGCCCAACCATTCAGCAGGCACCGGGGAAGGAGACCCGGTGCATCCCGGGGGCATGGGGCAGGCTTTCCCCAAAGGTGACTCCTGAGGTCATTCCTGAGTCTGCGCTTGCCTGGGTAGGCACGGGTGGTGGGCAGGACATTCAAGTCAAGTTGCTGACACCTGGCAAGGCTTACACCCAGGCCCCTAATGCAGTGCCCACCACATCATCTTCATTTTTCCATTTAATCCCTGAGGCGCCCCTGAGAGATGAACAGCAGGGGCATTTTGTGAGTAAAGACACTGGCTTAGAAAAGTCAAGTACTTTTCCCAGACCTACCCCATGTGGGCAGAGTCAGGACGGACACGAGGGGCAGGTGCACCTCCCAGGAGTGAAGAGGAGCAGTGAGAACAGGCGGGGACCAGGGATGGGAGGACCAACACTGACTGAGCCTCCGCAATCTCCACCAGGGGACAGCATCCTCATTCTTAGATGGCCAGCTCCCATCCACCCTCAGACCCAGAGCCTGGATCTGCTCTGCTCGCCTCTGAAAGTGGCACACCTGCCACCGGCTGCCAGGTTACACAGGTACCTACCTACCCAGGCAGTCCACAAACATTTTTTGGGCACCAACTCGGTGCTGGCTCGGTTCCAGGTCCCAGGGTCACAGAGAGGGAGATGCACACTGATGGCCCTGATGGATCCAGCCCCAGCCTCTCAGTGTGGGGCCGGTGAACCAGCACAGGCAGCAGCCAAGAATGTGTGTTAATTAGCTTGCCTTAGTCATTCCGCAGTAGATGCGTATATCAAAGCATCACGTTGTACACTATAAATATATACAATGTTTATTTGTTGATTTAAAAAAAAAGAAAAAAGTAGTTATTGTAAAAAAGAAAATGCAGGATCCCTGTCAAACAGTTCCAGTCACTGAAAGGAAACAGCTTTTAATGCGTGCTGAAGAAAGCATGTTTACATTTGCGTTTTAAGGCTCTATATGTAAACCTGTTTAATATGAACCAATGCAGAAAGAAACATGTTGCAAAAATGCGTTCTCAACATTTGTTTCCAAAGGTGTTTCTCTGTAAAATCCTTCCCACTGAAGTAAAACAGCTTCTGTGCACATTTAAGGGAAAAAGAGGGGAGGACTGTCAGTGCTTCCTGCACTGGGAACCCATCTTTACCTTTAATAAACAGTGGACCAAACCTGGTCCTCTCAGGGTTTCACTCCTGGTGAGGAAAACCACACCCGAGAAACAGTTAAGTCGTGGTAAAGACCGCAGGGGGTTCAGGAATGCAGGTGACAGTAAGAAAAGGAAGCAGAGAGGGCTGTACTGCAGGCGCCCAGGTTATGGGCTGTTCTGCTGGTCCAAGTTGGAGAAAGTGTAATTAGCAGCAACATGCAGCTCCTCATGCTAGATGGAGACTTGAACCCAGGTCTTTGGGTACCCAAACCTGCACCCTTCCAGCTTCACAGCAGCAAAGGACCTGAGCATATTTCACTGGATGATGTGTGCCCATCCTCCTGCTCTGCCCCTTCCCAGGAGAACATCGGCTCAGTGAGGGCTGGGACTGTGTGCTCCGTTTACTGCCATATCTCCACAGACCGTAGCAGGCACTCATCAAATACATGTCAAATACACAAATAGATAAGATAGCAAAGCAGCCAGAGGTGACGTCATCACCTCAGCGAAGCTCAAGCCCCATCTACGGGCAGATGCAGATGCCCATGGAGGAAGCAGTGGGGGTGACCAGCAGGGTCACATCGGGCCACTGACTTGAACTTGATTTCTGTCTCCTGCTCTCTTGCTAAATGGGGAAAAAAAAAAATGCCCTGCTCACTTGGCAGGGAAAGTCCTTATGGTGTGAATTGACTCACCCTATCAAGAGGCAGAAATGGGTTAGGATGAATAATGGACAGTCAATAGCTAGACTCGCGTGAAGAGCACGTTGTCAAGTCTGCTTGACCTGGTGACAAGGACAGCCCTGCCTCTCTCCCGGGTCCCGATCTCTAGGAAGCCAACCCCAAGGGGAGGTTATTTGCCTGCCTGGGATAATTAGCAGCAGAGGCAGACAGAGCCACGTGGTCAGGTGTGGGCCCTCTTTCCAGCTTGCTGTGTTCTCCTATGGTGGGTGACCACACTCCTGGGCTTCAGTTTCCCTGTTTAAGCAGTTAGACCCACCCCCCCTTCCATCACTCATTTTGTTCTCTGTGTAGAAGGACCCTGATGAAAGGAACGTCCCTGGCCTCTGTTTTCCTTCTCACGCTCCCCCGTCTCTCCAGGCAAAGGGGGAGTGACTCAGCTGATGGGTGAGTTTTAGTTTTAGTTTAATTTCTTACTGTCACTGAAACAAATGACTATAAATGTTGCAGCTTAAGACAACACCAATTGATTGATTGATTGATATTTATCTTTTGAGACAGGGTCTTGCTCTGTTGCCCAGGCTGAAGTACAGTGGTGTGACGATGGCTCACTGCAGCCTCAGCCTCCTGGGCTCAAGCAATCCTCCTGCCTCAGCCTCCTGAGTGGCTAGGACCACAGGCGCACACCACCACACACAGCTAATTTTATTTATTGATTGACTTTGGTAGAGACAGGGTCTCCCTATGTTGCCCAGGCTGGTCTCTAACTCCTGGACTCAAGCAATCCTCCTGCCTCAGCCTCCCAACGTGCTGGGATTCCAGGTGTGAGCCACCACATCCGGCCACAATAACACCATGGAGATGGCTCCAGGCCTGGGTATGACCCAGTGTTTGGGACATTAGCAAGTCCATCTGGCAGTTCCTTGGTCATCTTCCTCCCAACAGCCTTGTCTAAAATGAAGACGATTGCCTTTTACGCTTTATTTACTTGATTCTTGTGTCCATTTGCCAAACTTGGGAGGGGAGGGTGTGTCCTACGTCAACCCACTGAAATTCTCATGGAGATGCCTGTTGCACTTCCAGGAACATAGGAAACATTAAGAATGGGGTCTGGGAACACAGAAATGATAGAGATTGAGGTTTCTGGAGTCCTGTAAGCCCGTGGCTTGAGGCCACCCTTGTGGGTTTCTAACTTTGTGAAAAGTCATTGGTACCCTAGTTCCAGGGGCACCTGGCTTTTGTGGGTGCAGCCTGGGAGAGCCATGCTGGGCCTGGGACCTGAGTGCCCTTGGGCTCTGCTGGATCTTGACCTTGGCGGGTCACTGCGGCTTATAGAGGCTTTAACCATAGGCTAGGGGCTATTTTGTAGCAAGGGCAGACCTTGGCAGTTCCAGGTGGAATGGAATGTGCTTTTTTAGCAGTATGATGAGGGCACAGCTTTGATGATAGCATCTGTGGGTATACAGATTTTAAGGCATTAGGGGATTAAACTTTTTTTTTTTTTTTTGCTGCTTTTAACTGTGGTGCTCAGTCAGACTGGCAGGCGAGGGAGCCAGGACTTACAACTGTAAAAGCATCTGGGTTCTGCTGGCATCAGGAGCAGGCAAGAGGCTCCAGCTTCGAGCTGTCAGAGCTGAGTCCGCAAGCAGGATTGAATCTGCCAGCCACTATTGTTTCCCTCCCTTCGTCCTTCTCTCCCCACTTTCTTCCCTCCTCCCTCTTTCCCTCCTCCCTTCCCTCCTTCTCTCCCTCCTTCTTTCTTTCCTTCATTTCTTCCTGTTCTTCCTTCCTTCCTTCCCTCTCTCCTCCCTTCCCTCCTCCCTTCTCTCCTCCCTTCTGTCCCTCCTTCCTTCTTTCTTTCCTTCTTCCTTCTTTCATTTCCTTCCTTCCTTCCCTCTCTCCTTCCTTCCCTTTCTCCTTCCTTCCCTCTCTCCTTCTTTTTTCCTTCCTTCTCTCCTTCCTTCTCTCCTTCCTTCCATCCTTTCTTCCTTCATTAATTTCTAACTCCCTTCAGGGCCGAGACAGAGGGCTGCCAAGGTGCTAACCTTGAATCCATGGGTCCCTTGTGAGTCACCTTCAACCAATAGTCTCAAGTGGACCCTGATATATGAGTCACATAAATTCTGATCATGGCGTTAGATTTCTGAGGTCCCCAGAGGTGGCTTCCTCTGCAGAAGACAGAAATGGCTAGAGGCCGACTGAGACACCATGAGTGCCCTTCCTAGGAAGAGGGTGGGGAGGAGATCCTCCCGCAAACCCATGGTCTGGGAAGACAGTGACTGCATGGCAGAGCCCGTGCCTTCTCTTTCTGGGAACCAGGTTTGCTCAGAGGGACTGAGGAGGCAAGGGGGTGGCCTGAGAACACGTCTCAGAATTACTCTCAGAACAGCAGCTGGGCTGTGAGGAAGGCAAAAGAAGCAAGACACGGATTCCAGATGCAGAGCAGAGGCATCTCCTCTCAAGGAAGGTGGAGATCTCAGAAAATGTACCAGGCAGATGCAACGGGGAAACTGAGATTCTGGCCTATCTGCTCTTAAAGAAGCAGGGAAATGGACAATGTAAGGCTCAAGCATATTAAACCATTATTAAAGAGAAAAGTTAAATTCAGGTCAAACAGCTCCAAGGGACAAGAGAAGGTGTCTTGGTTCCTACCAATTGGAGAAGTAGAATCACAGGGGGTGACGGGCATGACTCCCTGCAGGAGCGCCACCCAGGACCTGTTCAAGCTACAGGTGAGAGTTACAGCAAAGGTGCCTGGGAGTCATTTCCTCTGAAGACAGTGGCAGCTGCAGGAGGCAGTCACAGGAAATCTGGGCAGCTCACTGAGCAGAAGGCAAGGAGGTAAGTTTCAGGTTGATGAAAGGGAAACTTCAGCCGAATTAAATTTAAAAGAGTTTAATTGAGCAATGAACGATTCACGAATTGGGCAGCCCCCAGAATCACAACAGACTCCAGGGGTGCCTTGTGGTCAGAACACATTTATAGACAAAAAAGGTAAAGTGACATACAAGAATCAGAAATGAGGTCCAGAAACAGTGAGATTGGTCACAGCTCGGCGTGTGCCTTATTTGAACATGGTTTGAACGCTCAGCAGTCTATGAGTGGTTGAAGTACGACGACTGCGATTGGCCAACACTCAGCCATTATTACAGGTGCATACTATTAAGTTAGGTTTTCAATTTTGTCTGTTAAGCTAGGTGACAGTTCATCCACAAGGACTCAAATACACAAGTACGGCGTCCTTCTCAGGCTGTGTTTGGTTCGCTTTAACAAGGTGGATCTCCTCGCCGTAAGTATTGGTGCAGCCAGGGCCTGATAGGGAAATTTAGGAAAGGGGGCCTAGGGAGACGTCCAGCAGAGAAGAAGCAGTGAGTCAGTGAGGGCCTGGGCATACCTCTGTCGCACAGCCTGGGTTCAAATCCTGGCTCTGTCACCTAGTGCTCTGCAGCCTTGGGCAAGAGACTTTACCTCTCTGTACTTCAGTTTCTCCACCTGTAAAAATGGGGCCGATGACGTTATTTGTGTTGCAAGACTGATTAAAAATTAGACAAGTTAGCACTTGCAAAGCCTGCAGGAAGACTCCTGGCATACGGGCCATGCTATGCAAGTGCTGGCAAATAAACACATGCAAAGGGCAGGCAGGATGATAACATATTGAGACCCAACCGGCAGGGACAGCGGCCCGACGGGATTAGATGCTGGAGTTGGATTTCTAAATCTGCAAGGTGATGAGGAAAAGATTTGTTTAAACTGTGGTTTTGGCAGACTTAGGTCTTATTGATTTTGTATTTCTCACTCCCGGATAGAATCTGGAGGAAAATGTTAGAAAAACAAGGGCCTGATCTAGCAAACAAAGGAAGAAGCAAAAGAGGAAGGCCCTGGGAACCAGCAAACAGAGCCAACCTGTGCATGCCGAGCTGCGACGCTAAGAAGCAGGTTAAAGGTTAGAAGTTTCCTGCGCCAGCCACAGGTGTGAGGCAGATTCCAGAGCTACGCGAGTGCTGTGCTGTCCAGCACAGAAGCAGGGAGCCTCCTGTGGTTACGTCAGTTTACAAAGGCATTAATTAAAATGAAATGTACAATTCCGTTCCTTCGTCACACTAGCCACATTTCAAGTACTGCTGCTTAAAACATTAGGCATCGTAGAGAATGTTCCCACCATTGCGGAAGTTTCCATGGGAAAGCACTATTGCAGCATCTATGCAATCAGCCCTTCCTACTCCACTCTGGCAGAAAAATGTGGCTGAGAGAAATGTGTTTTACAGAAAAATGCAAGCCCATGGGGGCAGGAATTGTATCATTTTGTTGCTCATGGCTGTATATCCCAGCCCCAGGGCAGTACCAATGGTGGGCAGAGTCGTGGCCCTCAAAAATGTCCATGTCTTCGTTCCCAGAGCCTGTGAACATGTGACCTTCCATGGCAAAAGGGACTTTGCAGATATGATTAAGTTAAGGATTTGGGGATGGGGAGGTTAGCTTTGATTATCTGGGTAGGTCCAATGTCATCACAATGGCACATAAGGAAGATGGAGGCCGGAGTGGGGGTCAAAGCTGTGATGATGCGGACTGATGTTGGAGTAATGGGGGGGGGTCACAAATCAAGGGATGCAGGTGGCCCCTGGAAGCTGGTAAGGGTGTGGAAATGGGTTTTCCCCTAAATCCTCCAGGAGGAACCAACCCTGCCTATGCTATGATTCTAGCCCATTTTGGACTTCTGGCCTCCAGAACTGAGATAAGAAGTCCACATTACACTTGTGCTAACTTGTTACAGCAGCAACAGGGCACTTATACAGCACCACTTACACAATATGTGCCTGGATGAACATATTGTGTTCATCCAATAAATACTGGCTGGATGAACAAACAAATGAACGAGTGAATGAATGGCAAGGAATACCACAGAGGTCTTCAACACACAAAATCAGAGGAAATGCAGTCTTTTAGGAGCACTGGGAAGAGGCTCAGCAGCACGACTTTCTCGGCTCCCATGGCAGCTCAGCCCAGCAACTTGCTGAGGGTGACCCTGTGGCTGAGTAACTGTGGGAAGGAGATAGGAACCATCCCCAGGAAACATAGCTTCAGGCGCAAGGGATTCTATCTCAAGAGACAATGGGAACAGGAAGGATGACCCTTCCCAGAGGACACTGTGGGGGCTTTGTGGAGAGACAGAGTTGAAGCTCAGCCTGTCATTGAGGCACCCAGAACCCAAGATAAAGCGGTTTTAAGCATGTGAAACAAGTAAAACTCATCTCACAAGAGGCCTGGTAACTGGGGCTTCCAGCAGACTTAGCCAGACCATGGCATCCTCCTGCAGGCAGCTCTCTGAAAGACAAGACAGCATCCTGTGGGGAGTTCTCAACCAATTCGACAAACATCACTAACTTCTTAGGGAGAGATTTTGCCCAGGTGAGTGCAAGTTCTCAGGTCCTGGACTTGGTGCAATGGACGAAACTGAAACCAGCGGGATTTTCTCCGTCTTCATTCAATACCAGAGTCTGCCCTGTGTTTTGCGGGCACTAAGCACTGAGCTCTAGGAACAGAGCTTTGCCTTGGACAACTGCTTCAGGGCTGGGGATGACCTTGTTCTCTAAATCTATCAGGGAAAATACCACCATATTATTGTGTATCTTGGAAACTCTTCACACTCACTCAAACCAAGGCACACAGCAGCCTAATTCAACTTCTGAGGTTCTGAAGAAGACATCCTCATCCTCACAAGACAGGCCAAACAGCAACTGCTACAGAAACCCAGGTCTGGGAGCCCACATGACTGGAGCCTGAGCAGGGTAAGACATTGTGGGAGCCAGCTTCCAGGATGCCCCCTAAGGATCCTCACTTCCTGGTATCCAGACCCACACTGACTAGGGCTGAGCTGGGTCAACAATAGGACATTGTGGAAATGACACAGCATAACTTCCAAAGCTGAGTCATAAAAGTTATTGCAATGGTGGCCTTGCTCTCTCAAATAATTCATTCTGGGGGAAGCCATCTGCCACATCAGAAGGACATAGTGGCCCTTAAAGAGACCCATGTGGTGAGAAACTGAGGCTGCCTGCTAAGAGCCAGCACTACCTTGGTGGCATGAAGGCAGCCATCTTGCAAGCACAGCCTCCAGCCCCAGTCAAGCCTTCAGATGATGGCAGCCCCAGCGACATCTGACTGAGGCCTCAGGAGAGACCACAAGCCAGCCCTCCTAGGTAATCTGCTCCGGAGTGTCAGACCCACAAACACTGAGAATAATCAATGTTTATGGATGTTTCAAGCTGCTTCATGTTGAGACCTTCTAATGAGCTCATTGGGATGATATGGTTGGACATAATTTGGGATGTAGCCTAGAAGAGAGAAGATATTTTTAGCCTTGGAAACACGAGCAATCTCAAAGTTAATCTCATTCATGTACTCTGTGCCTTCTGGAGAAAATTTTGCACTGCCCTTCAGCAGTCCCAGGAGATTCCCCAAAGCAGCCACTGTTTGTATAAGCTGCCACGTGAAGGTGGGAAAGGTGGCCTTGGAAGATAGCTCTTGTCATTTAAAGAGGAAGCTACACCCCTGGCTGATTGTAAGCTTATTGATTAAGGAAACAGCTTCAGAAGTTCACTCATGATGTTTCCACACAGAAGGACTTTCACTGGGTCACACTCCAGCCTCTCCAGCCGCCTTGTCACCCCTGAGCTCAAGGAGAAAGCCCTGGGTGTGAGCAGAGGCTCTTCTGCTTGCTCTTCAGCCTCCTCCTGCCTGCTGAGCAGATGGACTCCGGCTACTTGGCTCTGTGATGTGCAAAGTGTGCTCAGGTAGGCTGTGGTCTCAAGGCATAACCTGGAGGATAGCAGGTACGTTTCATTAGTGGGGGATATGTATGTTATCAAGACCACCTGGACATTCCCAAGGCACATACGACAAGCAGCTTCCTTAGTGATAGTGATACAGAGATACGTATTTTCACCTTCCTGTCACCTGCGTCTCTTTCAATTGGTTCCAAGACTGTGGGGGACAAGGAAGATGTTACATAATGAGCATCCTTAAGTCAGCACGGAGGGCTCGGACCACCTGGGCAATGGCAGCTCACTGGGAATCCCCAGGAAGAGAAGAGTGCTGTGGACTGTGCCCCCCACCTGCCAAATTCATATGTTGAAACCTCAATCCCCAGTGCAATGGTATTTGGAGATGGGGTCTTTGAGAGATAATTAGGTCATATAGGTGGAGCTCTCATGATGGGATTAGTGCCTTTGTAAGAAGAGTCAGGAGGCAGCTCACTCTCCCTCTTTCTTCTCTCTGTCTCTCTGTCTCTCTCTCTCTCTCTCTCTCTCTCTGTCTCTCTCTCTCTTTCTCCTCCTCCTCGTCCTCCTCTCTCTCTCTCCCTTCCTTACCACCCCACCAACATGAGGACACCGTAAGAAGGCAGTGTCTGCAATCCAGGAAACAGACTGTATTAGTCCGTTTTCACACTGCTGATGAAGATATATCCGAGACTGGAAAGAAAAAAGAGGTTTAATTGGACTCACAGTTCCACATGTCTGGGGGGGCCTCAGAATCATGGCAGGAGGTGAAAGGCACTTCTTCCATGGTGTCAGGAAGAGCAAATGAGGAAGATGCAAAAGCGGAAAGCCCTGATAAAACCATAAGATCTAGTGAGACTTATTCACTACGAGAACAGTATAGGGGAAACTGCCCCCATGATTCAAATTATCTCCCACCAGGTGAGAATTACGGGAGTACGATTCGTGATGAGATCTGGGTTTGGGGACACAGAGCTAAACCATATCACAGGCCCTCACCAGAAACCAAATCTGCCGGCACCTTGATCTTGGATTTCCATCCTCCAGAACTGTGAGAAATAAATGTCTACGTTTAAAGCACTCTGTCTATGATATTTTTGTTATAGCAGCCTGAACTAAGACAAAAAGTTAGCGGTGGATGAGTTGAGGGTCACGGGTGTGGCCACCAGTGGAGGTCCTTATTCTTGCCTAATAGGGGAGGTCCAGCTCCCCGGTGACTCAGTTTCACCCTGAGTGCCTTGCTGGAACTGTGGTCTCTGCACTGATGGTGAAGCCGTCTGCTAGTTATGCAAGAAAGCCCTCGACGGGCAGTTAATGATGTGCCTGCCTCATGAATTACTGAGGCCCATCCGTTTTCTACAAAGGCTGAGCCGAACTCGGAGACCTTTCATAATTTGACATTTGATTACATTTCGGGCCCATGGTGTTCGGTGTTTAAATATTTCAGGCAGAAGTCTAGGCTGCTGGCACGCGGCCCTCCCGCTGTGTGCGGCAGAGCTTCCCTGCCTTACTCATCGGCATGGAAGGAAGAAGGGGTCCAGGATAAGTGGCAGGACTGCAGTCACAGGCTTGTTCAATGCCTCCCACCGCCTGCAGGGAAAGGAGCTGTCTCACCGCCACCAGCACCGTAACAATGTGCTGAAGCTGAATTCAAGGCAATTCACAGCTCCTCTGTAGGCAATGAGTTGTCCCGATTGGAGTATCTGGGCCTTTTGTGGTGAGAGACTCACATTGTTCACTCCACTCCACACTGAAAGCGTCCTTCACCCACCACTCCTGCAGGAGAGCACCCGGCTCTTTTGGGGAAAAAGCTCTCACTTAAGAAACCCTCCTGTCCCCTTAGGTGTATTGGGTTCATTCCATTTTCCATGAACACATTGAGTGTTGTCAGACGTGGCTCAGAGCCCCTGAAAGAGCTGGGTCTGCTCTCCCAGAGTGCAGCTGGGCCTCCCTTCCAGCTTTCTGTTGGCCACCACCTCGGGAGCTCCTTTGCTCTGGGGTTGGAGTACCCTCGCTCTGAACCCAAAAGATCGATGTGATAAATTATCACCAAAGCAGTGCCAGCTGTCAGATCAGTCCTTTGTGTTTTAAACATTCATTCAGGTGTCCAGTGACTACTACCACATGCCCCATTAGAGAGGTTCTGTGCTAGGGGCCAGAGCACATAGGCTATAAGGAACAAGTCTGTTTTGTGTGTCCCATAAAAATTCATGTTGAAGCCGTAACCCCCCAGGACTCAGAATGTAACTGTTTGGAAATAAGATCTTTGCAGAGGTGATTAAGTTAAAATGAGGTCATTAGGGTGGGTACCTAATCCAAGAGGACTGGTATCCTTACAGAAAGAGCGGATTAGAACACAGACATACAGAGAGGGAAGACGATGAGAAGACACAAGGAGAAGATGGCATCTTCAAGCCAAGGACAGGGGCCTCGGGAGCCACCAACCGTGCCGACACTTTGATCTCGGACTTTCAGCCTAGAAGACTATGGGAAAATAAATCCCTGTTGTTCAAGACCCCCAGTCTGTGGGGCTTTGTTATGTCAGCCCTAGAAAAATTTAAAGCAAAGTCCTTGCTGTCAAGGTGGTTGTGATCTTGAGGGTGAGGCAGACAAGTAACCAGGTGACTTAAAGTTGATCAGGATAAGTCAATGATGCAGGTAAGGATCGGAGCAGAGGAGGCACAGAGAAGAGGAGCCCACCCAGGACCCAGGGAGTAAGGGCAGGCCATGGGCTCTGTGGCAGACACAGGAGAGGCTCAGGATTAGGGACAGATGAAACAATTGCTAAACAACCCTCAAGAAGATACTATATCAATGGGAGCAACACAGAAACAATGTACTTCAGAAAACGGGTATTGCAAAAAAAAAACTGCAGTAGTCAAAGAGGACTTCCTGGAGGAGGGGACATGCAAACTGGATTTTGGTTTGTATTTAGGAATGGGTAGTATTTAGGTCTCAGGACTCAGAAGGTGTACACATGCCCTCTGCTCAAATGTTCCATTGGGCTGACCTTTGTCACATGACCATATCTAGCTAGAAGGGAGGTGGGAGATGTACTCTGAAGCCAGATAGCCAGGTGCACAGCAGGTATGTGGAGTTCTATTAATAGCAAGGAAAAAGGGAGAACTGTCATCAGATGATTGATTTTCAGTTTTCCTCCATCACATGCTTGGTGATTTGTTGAGCTTCAAATACCAAATCTCATAGCAAGTTGCTGAAGAAACTGAATGCCTGATTCATGTGGGGGAAAGAACATCTTCTGGCCTAGGCTGTGGCCCCCTCCAGAGGGGAAATTGGGAGAAATCAAGAGACCAGTGGGGTGCATGCCAAACCACAGCCAGTGGATGGTTTTGCTGATCAATGTCTCTTTATCGTCTGTGGTACAGGATTGTCTCACCCTGTGGTGGAAGGAAGAGGAAATGAGCATCAGGTTGTGGTATGGTTTGAATGTACGTGTGCCTCCAAAATTCATGTTGGAACTTAAACCCCAAAGCGATGGTATTCAGAGGCAGAGCTTTCGGGGAAGTTATTAAATAATGAGAACTCCCCCCTCATGAATGGCTTTCTGCTCTCATCAAAGAGGTTGTAGCAAGCACCCTAGTCCCTTTTGCCTTCTGTCTTCTCTGCCATGTAAGGACACAGCGTTCATCCCCTCTGGCCCCACACACATTTTAGCTGTGCGCATGGCTGTCTGGCTTCAGACTGTATCTCCCACCCTCCCTTGCAGCTAGATGTGGCCATGTGACAAAGCTCAGCCCACTGGAACGTGAGTGGAGGGGATGCATACAACTTCTGAGCTGTGTCCCTGAAGAAGCTCCCACAGACTCTTTCAGTCCCTGCCCTTTGGGGAGAGTGACAAAACATTGGAGGAACCATGGAAATTAACAAGTTAAGGATGACCCAGCCGCCTGCCAGCCCCATGTGAGGACACAGCAAAAAGGAACCACGTTAAAAGAGAGACTAGCCCTGCCCAGACACTGAATGTGCCGGCCCCGTGACTGTGGACTTCCCAGTCTCCAGAGATAAATGAGAGAAGTAAGCGTCTGTTGTTTACGGGCCACCCGGTCTGTGGTATTTTGTGGTAGCCACCCAAATAGACTCAGACAGATTGGCTCCTGGTAGATCTGGACACCGACTCCACCTCCACCTCCACATTGCTCTGTGACTTCAGGAAAGTTACTTGACACCTCTGGTGCTCAGTTTCCTTGAGAATATTCAAGCAGAAATGGCAGCACTGGGCCAGGGAGATTCGGTATTGGAAGCTCAATAAAGTGCCAACTATGTGATGGAGGAAAACTGAAAATCAATCTTCTGATATCAGTGAGGCCTTTTTTCCTTTTCAAACTTAGTAGAACCCCGTACACATTCTGGCTGTGCACGTGGTCTGGCTTCAGACTGCCTAACCCACCCTCCCTTGCAGCTCTGTGTGGTCATGTAACAACAAGTTGAAGGCGACCCAGCCACCTGCCAGCCCCGGTTTTCCACCCCCGGATGGTACAATGAGAGAGTGAAAAGATCTGTGTCATCAAAATCATATGGTTGGGCCTCTTTATTTTAGCAGCTTAGCTTCCACCCTAACAGATACAGAAACTAGTGCCAGAAGTGGGGTGCTATCAAAACGAAGAATTAAAATGTACACCACTGGCGTAGCAGTTGGTGCAGGAGGTGAGAGTCTAGATGCTGCGGGTTTGGCAGCTGTTCACCCTTGCTGTGTGTTGGAAACTTTGGTAGACCTATCCCCTGGGACAACTTGGAAGGCAGACCACTTTCCTACCCACTTTCCGAACTTTGTCTCGCCAGGAATCTGCTGGAAAAACTCAGAGTGTTGGCTGTTCTTTGTTGCTTTCGGCAAAATACAAAGAGAGAAATACAGGTGAGAACCCATGGCTTTGTAAACAGGTATAGAAGATAATTGAGTTTGGTTAAGAGAACCTTACAAGCTGAGACCTGCAATCTAAATTGATTTAAAATCCAGAAATCTGGAATCTCACAAGATCAGAAAGGCCATCTTCTCCTGTATCCCAGGCAGCAGGAGGTGCAAGGGTCTCTAGGTGCCTCCTTAGCTTCCATGAGCTGAGCAGGAGTGCTGCCTCCCTACCAAGCCTACTGTTTCAGAAGGCCATGGGGAGACGCCGTGATAGAGAGAGAGAGGGTGCACCACGTCAGATAGTGTTGCCTTGTAATTAATGTCCATCTGGAACTTGTGAATGTAACCTCATTTTTTAAAAAGGGTCTTTGCAGTTGTAATCAGGTTAAGATGGAGCCGTAATGAATTAGGATGGGCTCTAAATCCAGTAGTACTGGTGTCCTTATAAAAAGGAAGAAACTTGGACACAGAAACAAGAAAGAAAGTCATGTGAAGATGAAGGCAGAAATTTCAAGGATGTTGGAAAGGGCCAAGGAACATCAAGACTGCTAGAAACCAACAGAGGCTGGAATGAGCAAGGAGTGGATTATCCCCTAGAGCCTTTGAGGGCACATGGCCCTGCCAACACTTTGATTTCTGACTTGTAGCCTCCAGAACTGTAAGAGGATCACTACCTATTGTTTTAAGTCACCAGTTTGTGGCACTTTGTTAGAGCATCTCTTGGAAACAAGTGCAGAAGCGTAGACCTGGTCAACCAAGAAAGCCTGGAAACAGGAGAGGGGACTTGGTCCGTTTAAGATCATGACTGTAAGTGGATTGGAGGGGATGGTTACTTTCACATGGAATGGGCAGGAAGCAAATGCATTTTGAGGGACTGTTACTGTCCAAAACATGTGCCACAACTTGGGCCTACAAAAGCCGATGATGGAACTTCAGGTCTTCAAAACTATATCTGGAGAAGTTGGCTGCAAAATCTGTGTATTGCCCAAGAAGCATAGCATCCTACACTCGCTTCAGATGAGCTGTGAGGGGTGCTGCACAAGGAAGGGCCTTCCAGGGCACAAAGCCAGGAGACACAGATGACAGGCCGGGGAAGTGCTTCAGAGAGCAGGGCCAGGGCTGCCTGTGGGGTCACCAAGGAGCTCACCCTGCTGCCAGGGCTGGGAGTCTTTGTGATAATTCCTGCTCAGAAGGATTTTAAAGGGAGCCATTGGGCATCAGAAACTGCTCTGTTTCTCTTATTCCCTTTTGAATCTGGGTCTTTATGCAGGCAGCACCCTCTGCCAGCCCAAGCCCTGCAGAGAGGCGATATGTCTGGTGAGATGTTCAGATGACTGTCCTTTGGATGCTTGATGTGATGGTCAATAATGTCAACCTGATTGGATTAAAGGATGCAAAGTATTGCTTCCGGGTGTTTCCGTGAGGGTGTTGCCAGGGGAGATAAACACTGGGGCCAGTGGACTGGGAGAGGCAGACCCATCCTCAATCTGGGTGGGCACAATCCAATAGGCTGCCAGAGCAGCTAAAAAAAAGAAATAGATGGAAGAAAGTGGAAGAAGCAGGTTTGCTGAGTCTTCTGGCTTTCATCCTTCCTCCCATGCTGGATGCTTCCTGCCCTTGAACATCAGAATCCAGGTTCTTCAGTTTTTGGACTCTTGGACTTACACCAGTGGTTTGCTGGGGGCTCTTGGACCTTTGGCCACAGACTGAGGGCCACAGACTGTTGACTTCCCTGCTTTTGAGGTTTTGGGACCTGGACTGATCCACCACTGGCTTTCTTGCTCCTAAGCCTGCAGACAGCCTACCGTGGGACTTCACCTTCTGATCACGTGAGTCAATTCTCCTTAATAAACTCCCTTTCATATATACATCGATCCTATTAGTTCTGTTCCTCTAGAGAACCCTGACTAATACAGCTACCTACCTCTGGGCTTTTGTTATAGGAGAAAGAAATAAGCCCCATTTTTGTTTAATCCACTGCTTAATGAGATTTGTGTGTGTGTGTGTGTGTGAATCTCAGCCAAACAGCACTCTATCTGGTGCAGACCCCCAGCAGGGAGGCCAGCAGCTGAGGGAGGCCAGCAGCCAAGGCTGGCTCAGTGCCAGGGTGCCCAGAGAGCAATGGCAGATGAGGCCAGGATCAACACCTTCCCCTGCTCACTCTTCGAAGCAAACTTTCCATTTGAGTCCCAACCCCTAGTACACTCTCCTGACTTGGGGCCACTGTCTGGGAAGCCCTGGGTGGCATGTGCTAGGGTGCTTGCCACAGTGCTGAGCTGAAAAGTCCAGGTGTCTCTGGGGGCGGGGCACATGCTTTCCCAAGACTAGACATCACTGTGGTCCTACTGGGGCTTCAGCCAGGCTCTGGGGTCTGAAGACCTCATTCCCCCAGACTGAGAGCCCTCAGTCATGTGCATTTCCCATCTCTGCTTTGGACAGGGCTCCAAGGCACTGTATGGCATGGGACCTATCTGTCACAGTGGCCACACTATCCCTATAAACCACCCACAGTTATATCTTTAGAAAATTATCTGTTCTGGGCCAGGCACGGTGGCTCATGCCTGTAATCCCAGCATGAGGGAGGCCGAGGCTGGTGGATCACAAGGTCAGGAGATTGAGACCATCCTGGCTAACATGGTAAAACCCCGTCTTTACTAAAAAATACAAAAAATTAGCCAGATGTGGTGGCGGGCACCTTGAGTCCCAGTTACTTGGTTGACTGAGGCAGAAGAATGGCGTGAACCCAAGAGGTGAAGCTTGCAGTGAGCCGAGATTGCGCCACTGCACTCCAGCCTGGGCGACAGAGCAAGACTCTGTCCCAAAAAAAAAAAAAAAAAAAAAAAGAAGAAGAAGAAAAGAAAAGAAAAGAAAGAAAAAAAGAAAAGAAAAGAAAATGATCTGTTCCAAAGCCTCTTCACTATGGGTTCTCTGATGGGTGCTGCTGGAGCATACTGAACCTGAACTCCACCTGAACATCATATATCTGCTTCCTGTGCATATACTGGGCCCTTGTTAGTGTTTTCCAGGCCTCTGTCCTCCTCCTTTTGCCCATCAGTGGCCTCTTCCTGGCTTTAGTATGTAGCAGAGGCTTTGCAAGGCTGGTTCTACAGGACACGGGTAGGGTAGTAGCTGGTGAGGCATGATGTGGAGGAATCATGTTGGTTAATTTAATCAAGGCTCATATATTCACACCTACACTGTGCCTGGTTTCATGACAAGCATGTTACAGGGATCATCTCATTGCACATTCCCCACCAGCCTGGGCAGGTGGACAGCACCCTCAGTCCCACCTCACAGATGAGGAAATGAAGGCTCAGATCAGTTAAGAGGGTTGTTGTAGTCACCAGTAGGCACACAGCTGGGCCAGGATTTGAGCCAAGCTGCAGCATTTCCTCCTGGTGCTGTTAGTGGTCTTCCCAGTAAGGAGTCTACAAGGGGCTGGGAGGTAACGTATTCATTACAACAATATTAATACATGTCTATTATAGACAACGCAGAAAACACATATATACAAAACACAAAGACCCAGAATGAAATGACAGTAAAATGTCAGTCAAATCATTCTAATTACAAACATGCACACACACACACACACACACAAACACGAATTCATGCAAAGCCAAAGTAAGAACATGCTACATACAGTTTTGCCATCTGCTTTTTCTTCAAATTCACAATATTTCATGTTCATCTTGCCACATCATTAAATACTCTCTTAAGTATAATTTTTATGGTTAGGTCATAAAATTTGGTTTATGGCTAGTACCGCAGTTTGTATATATTTCTTCAGAAATAAATTAAGTTCTTTCCTCTTTTTTGACCATGACAAACACAGCCAAATGTCAATCTTTGGACACATCAATAATTATTTTCTTAGAACAAATTTCCAGAAGTGAAAATCACAAGTAAATGGCTTTGTAAAGGTTGTGTATCTGTTGTGCCAAATTATCTTCCCCAAAAGGTTTATCAGTCTACCTCCCCGCCAGCAGTGTCCAAAATTGCTCTTTTATTCCCTCTGATGGAAGCTAAATTTTTTCTCTTTGAATTGCTATCACCAAATGTGAAGCAAAACTGTGTCTACTTGGGGATTTATTTTTCCTTATCCTGCTCAAAGTGTTGCTTTTCCCATCTGCCTCATGCTTTTCATCAGTTCTGGAATGTTCTCAGCCCTTGTGGCTTTGCATATTGCCTCTCGTGAGTTGCTCCAGGCTCTCCTCCGGGACCTCCTGTCTAGTAGACATTGAATGTGCTCCTCCTTTTGTCTGAGCCTTGAAGCCCCTCTGTCTGATTCCTGAATGGTTTCTTTAAATCACTAATTCTACTTGGCTGTCACCGTGTCCACCTCATTTCATTTTGTTTAATTTCTGTGGTTCTACTTTCTTCTTTCAGACCCCCCTGCTGTATTTTTCCCATAATGTCGTGTTCTTGCTTTATGGTGTCTTTTCTTCCCTTTATCTCTTGAAATACTTTAAACACACTTATTTTAACGTTACTTTGAAGTTGTCCTATTTTCTGTGCTTCCCGGAGTGTAATTTATCCCTTTCATTACTTCTGCTATTTCTTCCACGGGGCCTGAGTCTCAGCTCTCCCCATGGCGTAGGCTAAGCCCGGACCCAGCCCTGCTCATTGGCCCAGCGATTCAAGGAGCCCCCGGCTTCTGGTGCCCTCACAGTTCCAGTTTCCTCTTGCTTTCTGGGACCCTGGGATTTTGCTTTCTTGCTTTTAGCCTTGGCACATGTACGTGCATGGCAGTGTGTGTGAGCTTGCGTGTGTGTGTGTATGCACTTTATGGGGTATGCTGTGTTGTGAGGGGGGCTCTCTGTGCCAGCTCTGCCTCCCATCTTAAATAAAAGTCTCTTTGCAGTAAACGCTCATTCAAAAATTACTTGCCCATCAACTAATAATAATAGCAATGATAGAATTGAATGTGTCTCTGAGGTTCCAGGAGACTTTATCGCCCTTATCACAGTCACAGTTCACACTAGTGGGTGTTTAAATAGCACCTGTGATCTTATTTAATTCTCTGAATAAACTTTATCGTTATCCCCATTTTACAGATAAGAAAACTTTGGAAGAGATGGGAAAAACAAATTGGCTCTGTTGGAGATTGTGCAGAGGGCTGGTGAGAGGGGCAGGCTTTGAAACCCGACCCTGCCCTCTGCTGAGGGTGCACTCAAGTCCTGGAGTGGGAGGCACTGAGGTGGGCACCTCCAGCTTCTGCAGTGCTGAGGGGAGCCTTCTTCTTCCTTCTCAGGACGGGAGGCCAAAAGGCTGCGATGGCAGGTGCCTTGAACAGCGCGCTCCCGGAGTTGGCCAGCAACAGAGTAGAGGTGCAAATCCAGGCGTGTCTGGTTCCACCACCCACCAACTGCCTCCCAAATGCACAGATACGTCTGTGCTCAAACACACACGTTTACAAACACACACAGGTTGCCCCACGGTGAGAGCTGCTCTCCTAAGGCAGCCAGAGAAACGCTGTGCTGACCTCACAATGTTGCCGGCCTGTGGCCCCAAGCCTGTCCCAGAGCCTGGGCTGTGGGCGTGAAGACAGAAGGCATCCAGACCCCAGTACAAAGCTCACGCCTCCGTCCCTGGGCTAAGCAGGCCACACACTCCTCACTGACCAAAACAGCGTCAAGCAAAGGGCTGCCCCAGCTGCTCCGAGAAGCTGCACGCACGAAGCTGCAGTAAGCCCAAACCCAAGGGGGTGAAGGCCCCTCATCCCGCGAAGGTGTCTGTCTGGTTTCCACGGGCAACTTTATGCATTCCAAAATGCATAAAGTCATTTTTTACTGGAGAAGTGTTGAGGCTCTTTTTTTGTTGTTGTTGTTGTTGTTGAGATGGAGTCTCGCTCTGTCACCCAGGCTGGAGTGCTGTGGCTGGATCTCAGCTCACTGCAAGCTCCGCCTCCCGGGTTCACGCCATTCTCCTGCCTCAGCCTCCCGAGTAGCTGGGACTACAGGCGCCCGCCACCTCGCCCGGCTAGTTTTTTGTATTTTTTAGTAGAGACGGGGTTTCACCGTGTTCGCCAGGATGGTCTCAATCTCCTGACCTCGTGATCCGCCCGTCTCGGCCTCCCAAAGTGCTGGGATTACAGGCTTGAGCCACCGCGCCCAGCTGAGCCTCCATTTTCTAAAGTTCTAATCATGCAAGGAACCAGGAAAAGGCAGCAGGAAGCAGCGAAAGATTTGTGTGCCCTGCCCCAGGAGAAGGTGTGTGCTTTGGTCTGAATGTTTGCACAACCCCTGCCAAAATTTATACATTGAAACCATTTTATTTTTGAAACGGAGTCTCACTCTTGTTGCCCAGGCTGGAGTGCAGGGGCACCATCTCGGCTCATTGCAACCTCCGCCTCCTGATTTTTAAACAATTCTCCTGCCTCAGCCTCCCAAGTAGCTTGGACTACAGGCACGAGCCACCACGCCCAGCTAATTTGCGAATTTTGTATTTTCAGTAGAGACGGTGTTTCACCATGTTGGCCAGGCTGGTCTCGAACTCCTGACCTCATGTGATCCACCCGCCTCGGCCTCCCAAAGTGCTGGGATTACAGGCGTGAGCCACTGCGCCCGGCCATACATTGAAATCTGAACCCTGAAGGGATGGTATGAAGAATTGGGCCCTTTGGGAGGTGATGAGGTCATGGGGGTGGAGCCTCATGAATGGGACAAGTGCCCTTAGAAAAGAGCCCCCAGAGAGACCCCCAACCCCTTCCACCACATGAGGACACAGAGAAAAGTCACCATCTGTGAACCAGGAAAGGGATCCTTGCCAGACCCTGAATCTGCCCGAGCCTTGACCCTGAACTTCAGAGGCTCCAGGATGTGAGAACGAAATTTCTGCTGTTGGCAAGCCCCCAGTCTATGGTATTTTGTTACAGCAGCCTGAATGGGCCAAAGCTGTGGCTGGTGATGATCTCAGGCATGCGTCCTGCAACAGTAGAAGGTGAGAGAGGCAGGTATACCAAGGTATTGGAGGAACCCAGCCAGCTATCAGCTTCAGTCCTCACTCTGTGGCTGCCAACACAATCTCTGAGGTCGGTAGGAAGAACATAACCCTCTATGGCTCTTCTGCCCAGAAACCTCCTGCTTTCGGCCCCATCCCCCTAATGGCCAGGCGTCCCGCGGCCTCCCGCTCCCTGACTTTTCCATGTGTGTTTAGAGATCATGGTCCTTTGGGATCAACCCTGATGGGGCATGGGTTGCCCTGACCAGTGCTAGACTTAGGGAATCTTTTATCATACCTCGCTTTGGGGTCAGCTTGGGATTCAAAGAACCAAAAGGTAGCAGAGGGATTTGAGAAATGCTTAAGGAGTGAAACTGGCATGACTCGGGGATGGCTTAAATTTGGGGAGGCATCAGTGGGAAGAAGACTGGCTTGGTCTCTGTCTTGGCCAACCACTGCCCCGGGTGAATTCTGGTGACATTGAAGGCTTTATCTGCCCCTGGCTGTATCTAAGGGTCACAGGGCCTGGGTCTTCCTTTGATGCCTCTCCACACCCTCTGGTTCCCTCAGAAAGAAAGTTTCTTCCTCTGGCTTCCCATAAGAACCGGGTCCTTTCTCCGGCCCCAACCCAGGCAGCAGGAGCTGATTCCCACACCCCAGCCTTAGGCTAAGGTCCTTCTGGTATTGCAAAGATATCCCAGAGCTGTGGGACCCCAAGCTGCAAATACCCCAGATGGCTAAAGCGCTCTTAACTGTACTCCATTTAACAAATTCACTGGACTGACCCCCTGCAGACCTTACCACTACCCTGTGCTCGCCCTGTCCTTCCAGTGGCCAGCTGCTTGGCAGTCAGCCTGTACCCTTCTGCTCCCACCAGAGAGTACAGCTCATGGTAAAGGGTTGAATAAGATATGAGTCTCATTCAAAAGACACCCCAAAAGATACAGTGAGCTCCTAACCCCCGGAACCTATAAATGGGACCTTATTTGGTAATACGGTCTTTGCAGATATAAACAAGTTAAGAAAGGTCCTACTGGATTAGAGTGGACCTTAATCCAATATGACTGGTGTCCTTATAAGAAGAGGAGAAGACACAGAGAGAGAGAGCTGCATGGCACTGTGCATGGTAGTGTGTGCATGACAGTGTGTGTGAGCTTGCATGTGTGGGCGTGTGTGCACTTTATGGGGTATGCTATGTTGTGGGGGGGGGCTTTCTGTGCTGTGACTGGTGTCCTAATATGACTGGTGTCCTTATAAGAAGAGGAGACACACAGAGGCGGCTGCACACAGGGAGAAAGCCATGTGGGGGTGGAGACGGAGACCAGGGTGATGTTTTCACAGCCAAGAAACAGAAAGGTTTGTGGTAGACGGACATGGAACAGATTGGAGCCTCCAGAAGGAGCCAAGCCAGCAGTCCAGGGAACGTCTTTACTTGGACTTCTGGCCTGTAGAATAAATGTCTGTTGCTCTAAGCCTCCTGGTTGGTGGTACCTGTTAGGGCAACCCCAGGAAGCTAATGCACCAACCCAGAGTCCTCTGTGTTTGTTCCCAAACCTACTTATACCAGTTGCCTTTGTTATTGTAATGAGGTAATTGAGTTAAACATTACATAAGCCCATCGGTCTGAGTATGAAAAGAGAGCTGCAGCTCTGAAAACCACATCAACTGCTTTGGAAAGAATAGATAAAGGTAAGTTCTTAAATCTATTGCAGTTGAATTAGGTTGGGCAAGTCAACCATGAACAATTGGAAAATAAATCATGTGAATCTAAAAGGATTCTAACCTCAGATTATTTTATATATGACTTCAAGTTCTCGGTCCACCCCAAAGAAACCTAAACTAGAAATGAAAGATTGAATATTACGAGTGTGTTTTATGAGAGGGAGAGAGAGACTGGAATTCCAATCAGGGGAACTGTTCTCAAAGAAAAGGGCTTTGCCTTATACCAAACGACTAACAAAATGACATCGTGTTACATGTTTCATGTTAAAATGAAAATATTGAAGGCACCCATGTTGCAATTTTTTATGTTCCCCCACTTTGTCCAAGTTTCACTTAACCAAATAACCCAATTATGTCAGTTTAGAGGGTTTTTCTCAACATCCACACACTTTCCCCGAAGTCTGGGTGTGCTTTGAAAAAAATCCTAAGCAAATGGAAGAGGGAAAAAAAGAACTTAGATTCTTGGTGTCTGTGTGTTTGGCCACACTTGTGAGCACCCCATAGCTGTCCTTCAAATTCTACTTCCTATTATTATTTAATGATTCACTCACCAGTTACTGACCTTTCCTGGCTATGGCGATCTCCTCCTCCTCAGCCGCCAGTTCCCTGGAGGCAGGGCCCTATCACGTAGCTTGTTCACATAAGAGTCCTTCCCTGCGTGGTGTTTGTAAACATAAGCTTATGCTTTTAGGTGCTGTCTCAGGTTCCATCGGCCACCTTCATCTCCCCTCTCTCTTGGTCAGTGTCCCCAGCCCACTAAGTTGTCCCTCTGAGATAAGACTTGGATAAAATGTCACAATGCAGAGTGGTGAGTGGGTCTGGCTTCCCCTATGGCTACTAGAGGAGCAGCGACAACTTTCAAGGGATTGTGGAAATTAGCTCCCGAAGAAAAATGGGAGACTGGAGGGATAGATAGGTCCCCACCCCTCCCTCTCTTCACAGACATCCCCAAGGTACCATCTCCCTTTGCGAATCTTCCAGAGAAGGCCCACATGCTGAGCAAACACATCTGTCGGCGTCTTCGTGGCTCTTTCTCACGCCTGCTAATTTCTTCGTGGTTCTTTGTGGAAGACGGAAGAGCAAGGTCACGCACCCCAGCACCGGCTCTGCACTATCTCTTGCCTCACTTCCATCTACCCCTCACCTGCCACCCTGGCCTTGCACCTTCCAAACCCAGGATCGGCATTCGAACCCTTGCTTCAGGCTCTGCTTTCCAGGTAATGCAAAGACTCGTTTAAACGGTTTGATGGATGTTGCGGAGACAAATGCAAGTGCTCAGCCAGGTCTCCAGCTCCAGAAACATTTCCGGAAGGAGTGAAAAGAGGTCACTGTGAGAACAAACCCAGCTGGGGGTTAGCAGAATGTGGAATGTGGGAGTGATAGAGCTCTGCTTCTACGGACTCTTTGGAAGGTTCACAGGAATCCACGGAGTCCCAGAGTCTTTAAGAAAAGAAGGATCCTGTGAGGTCATGTTGTCCAGTTCTCATCTGACAGAATCCATTCCACCATTCTAGAAGCCCAAATGTCCATCATGATCAAAAGCACTCCTGAAATCCAGGCGTCTCCACCCTATGGCATCTTTCTTTCTGCTGTGATTGAAGTTCTCCCTACTGTCCTCCTGACTCAGTCCCTCCTTCTATGTAAAAGCCGTGGTCACCTGCCTGTCCTTGGTTTCCTTTACCTGGCACACTATGGCAAAGCCACTGCTCGTGCCCACCAGACAGATCGAGGCAGGCACTGGGGCCAATCCCATTCCTTGCTATGCCTGATGCCCCTCAGTGGCTGATGCCCCTCCGTCATCTCTTTGTTTGTGCAGCTGTGACCTGCATTGCCTCCACTAATGACAGCGTCCTTAACCCAGACAGTGATCCAGCAAGTGGCAGCCCACGCTCGCCAGCTGGGTCCAAGTTTTAAGTAAAGAAGTCATTTGTTCCCAGGCTGATTTTTATCAAGGCTCGTCTGTCTTCCAAATTAGGGCTGAGTCATTTATAAAGTGTGCGAGTGTTTGGATGTTAGCAGCAAACATTCATCCATTTTAGAATAAATGATTAAAAGGCCTTCATTAAATTCCTCTGTTGACTGATGCCAAAGCCCTGAGAATGGATTGGCCTGTTGGCTTCTGGCTGGCCCGACTGCCATCCCACCTACTGAGAACGCACGTAGACTTCGGAAAGAAAATTCCTGCTCGAGGGGACGCCCGGATGGAAGATAACAGGAAGAATGTCGCTCAGGCCTGGTCCCCAAATATTACAGCACGGCTATACAGCTTCAGAGTGGCCACACACCCAGTAGATCCTTGGTGAGGGGGAGGACAACACCTTCTCCCCCTCCGAAGATCTAGGGAATGTGTGGCATTCCTTCCTGTGGGCATGGGGAATGTTTAATTGAAAAGTCAAGGGAATAATCCAATAATTACTCAAAACTAAGTATTCCAGTCCTGATAAGAATGGCTCTCTGTGCCCAACTCCAGGAGTACAAGAATTGCGAGACTCTCCTGTGGCCCCTGCCCTGGAAGGTAGAAGGTGGAAGATCATACACAGAGAGGTAAACCAACTCCTGAGGAGAACAGGGAGCCTTGGGCCACAGCCTCTGCCCCTCTGCTGGCCAGCAGGTGCAGAGGGAAGGAGCTTCTGTTGTCCTTGCCCTCAGCAAATGTCCATCCTCACCACAGGGGAGGTGCACCAGCGCCCCCTTGAATGTGTCCTCTCCAGGATCCCTGGCCCCACCTACCCGTTTGCCATCTCCTAAGTCTTAATGTCTTTATTTTGGAAGGCTCTAACAGTCCCCACGCCTGGCCTGAGAAAATCACACACTCCTCTGCATGCCATTTATCAGGTCACAGCGTGAGTTTCCCGGGCCCTCCTTCCATTAAAAAAAAAAAAAAAAAAAAAAACATTAAAATGTATATATTACAATGGCATTGGTATAAAGAGGAATCTATTGATTTATATACTGAAAACATTTATACTGATTTATACTGATATATATATATATATTTAACTGATTTATGTACTGAAAACATTTTTCCTCAACCTAAAAGTTCATTTGTTTCCTTTGATTTTAAAAGCAATTAAAACATGAAATGTTTTAATTGCTGTGGGCCCGAGGCGCTGAGCCACCATACCCAACAGTGAAGGGGATCTGGGTCAGTCCTCTCCACAGCCGTCCAGCCGCAGGTTCCCCCTGGGTGCTGCCCTGCCAGGCCTCCCTGCCTGTAGTGCTGCTGCTCTGCACCCTCCATGCTGCCCCATCCTTCTCCGCCACAAAACATCCTACAAAGGCGTTAAGCCCTTGACCTAGTGTGATGCTCCCAGGCCCTGGAGGCAGCATCTGTGTATCTTTTTTGCCCTCTGCCACCACTCTGACCCCCCTGCAAGCCCAGACAGACTACGGTGTCTTCCTGACCAGGTGATGGGATCCTGCATTCATCCCACAAACGCCTCCTGGGCACTGCCTGTGGGGATGCAGGAAGGATCTAACAAATGGCCTGGCCGATGCTTCGTATGTTCTGGAGACTCTCTGAAGTATTTTGCTTATGCTGTTTCGGTTCATCCCACACTTTAAAACCCCAAGGAGGTCCTTCTGATCGGACATGAGTCACCAGGTACCCCAGTGGGTAATGACATCGCTGAGATGACCACGCAGGCATTCTAGGTCCAGGGTGGGTGCTCTGGCCCCTGCCCTGTCCTGCCTCTCACAACTGTCCTCTAAGATGGGAAGTATCACTTCTATTTTGGAAACAGGGAAATTAGGCCGATGAAGATCACACATTGACCTCGCAATGAAGCTGGGTTCAAGCCCAGGACAATCAGGGGCCAGGCAAGCACGGTGGATTCTGCTCAAGCAGTGATGAGTAGGCACTGGTCGCAGAGCGAGATGTCCCAACATGCGACACCACCCGGCTGCCTCTCCCACACTTCGGGCTTTGGAGGCCTCGGGTCAGAGCCAGAGATCCATGTTCTTTGTGAGCACAGACAGTGGCCGTGAGGACCAGGCTGTCCTCAGACACTAATGGGTCCAGACAGTCGGAGGCCCCGCCGGGAAGCTCTGCTGGGCGCCTGCCTCGGGGCGCTGAGCAAACATTATCTTTCCAACTGTGGCTCTGCTCACATGCTTGAGATGTCACCCTTATTGGTTCTCCAGGTGATAGCCTCCACCAAATGGGAGCTGACGGGCAGTTGGTGGGGCTGGAAGATGCCAAGAGGCCCGCTGGCCCCGGTTCCGTGTATCCCTCGCAGCATCTGCTCTCTTGCTAGGATTGCTCCCAGCCATTCCAATCTGATTCATTGAAATGAAACCATTTCCACGGAATTTAATTTAAAGACTTGCCTGAAAACATTAGGGTTGATGCTGATGGAAGGTTTTTAGCCGAACGCTGACACGAGATGGGAGAGGGAGACCAGAAATTCTCATTATTGGCTAATGTTCCTGGGGTCCCTGGGGTGAAGGAAGGCAGGGGGGCTTCCCCGGGGCTGTTGCAGGGTGTTCCTCTTAAAAGATGAAACCAGAGCAAGCACAGAGGTCTCGCTCCAAGTGCGGGCTCTGGTCACACAGCCATTCGCCAGCTGTGTCCTCGGCAAGGACCTCCGGCTCGCTGAGCCTCAATTTCTTCCTCTCTGCGATGTCAACATGTCCTCGCTCTCAGGATGAGACGAGAAGGTGCCTGCCAGGCCCAAAGCACAGTGCCAGCCCAGAGAGTTCTCCCTGGAGTCAGTTCTTCTTTGTATTATTATTCCAAGTCCCAACATAGTTTAAGCACAACATTACCCTTAAAAGAATCACTGGTTTTTAGCTTAGATTTTTAGCACAAACACAGCCACTGCTCCTTGCAAGAATGAAGTGACTTATGGGAGGCAAGGCAGGGGGGTAAGTGTCCCAGAACCCAGCTCGTTATTAAGCAGGGAGCTGTCACCTTCCGGAGGTGCAGGGGGCCGGGGATGCTGCCCTGGCTGCCCTGCGCCGAGCCAACTCTGCATCAGGAGGCAGGTGCCATTATCATCCCATTATTTACAGATGGGAAAACTGAGGCTTAGTAAAAGGATATACTTTTCCAAGTCCGTAGCATTCATAAGAGCTGGATCCCAAACTTAAAAGTGGACAGTTTGACGCTGATGAGCCCGCTCTTACCACCTCCATTCTCCTGCGTGGCTTCTTCACCACAGCACTGCAGGCATTTGTGGTTGGGTCACTCTTCGTCACAGAGACTGTCTTGTGCACCAGAACCATCAGGCTTAGTCTGTAACCAACAGGCACGGCCTACAGCCAGTAGGTATTGTCTGTAACCAGTGGACTTGATCTGCAACTGTTTATATGGTTTTCCCCTCACTCCAGTCATGATTCAAAGCACTGGGCAGGGAGAGCTTGATCCAGTGACTGTAGGTTCCATGGTTGTACCCAGATGATGTGAGAGGCCAGATCTTTGTATTATTATTCCAAGTTCCAACATAGTTTAAGTGGAAACCTCCAGGGACCCCTTCAGCCTCCACTGCAGTAGGGCAGCGCTGCACACACACAGGGAAATAATTCTCATGGGGGGACTGTATTGTTTGCTTACAGTTTTGCCCTCCCTCCTCTCCCTGACCACAGCTCTCCTGGGAGTGGATACTCTGTCCATCCCACCCTTGTGGGCTTGGCCTTGTGACTTACTTTGGTCAATGAAATGGTGGCAGAACTAAATAAGTGCCAGTTCTAAGCTGAGTCCTTCAGAGGCATTGCCTGGGGCCACTTGTCCCTCTAACACCTCTGCCACCTGCCAGGAAAGGATCCTGCTCCAAAGTGCACCAAACCCAGAAGGACAGCCACATGGAGCCAGTTCGAGTCTGACCTGCACCCCCAGCACAGCCACCTGCGGACCACAAACAAGAAAATTCCATGTTCACTGTTGTGAGCCTTTAAGATTTGAGGGATTTTGTTAAGGAGCTTTATTACAAAAATAGCTGACTGTTCTTCCCCCGGGGAAATTTAGAAGAGGAAGAGAAACTTCCCAGACAGAATCTCCCACACACGTCCTCTGCCCTCACAACCCACCGTCCCTGGAAGGTATTGCTGGTGACTATTATCTGAAAAAGAGTCACATGGTGCAAAGCTCTTCCTGCCCCCTTCGATTCTCCACAACCCTCCTGGTGGTGGCTTTGAATGCTGCTGGCATTGTGCCAGTGAGTAAATGAAACCAAAACCTGTGCCCTTTCCTCTGCAAGCAGCTCCCTCTGTCGACCTCAGTCACCCTGGCCCAGAGCCCCTTATCTTGTTCATGCTCCCTGGACACTGCTTGATGCTGAGGGAATGCAACGGGGAAGCCTGAGTTCCACGGGAGATGAGAGGCCAGGCAGGGGCAGAGCAGAGGGCCTTGGAGCTGTGTGGCCACCCCAACAGTCCAGAAGAGGAGGGTGGGCCCCTGCCTGTTCACTCTGCCTGAGCAGGCATCATTGAGAGGAGTACCAAAGAGGAGGAGAAGCCGGTTCTGTCATCCCAGAGCCTCCAGGCTGCTTGAGGAAATAGCCCCACAACAGCAGAGCCCTCCAGGGTCCACTCCTCACAACATTCACTGCTGTAGGGTGGGCAGAGTCCCCATATGCTCCACCCCCACCTTGGGAGAGGTTCCTATGGGTGTGCATGAATGGACAACTAGGAGCATGCGTCTCCAGGATGGGTGCAGGCAGGCACCTCTGCAAGCCTCAATTCCAGGAGCAATGGAGAGGCAGAGTAGCTGCATTTACACCATGTGATATGGTTTGGCTTTGTATCCCCAACTCAAATTTCCTCTCTAATTGTAATTCCCATGTGTTGAGGGAGGGAGGTGATTGGATCACAGGGGCAGTTTCCCCCATGCTGTTCTCGTGCTAGTGAGTGAAATCTCGTGAGATCTCATGGTTTTACAAGAGGCTCTTGCCACTTCACTTTCTCCTCTCTCTCCTGCCGCCATGTAAGGCATGCCTGCTTCACCTTCTGCTATGACTGTAAGTTTCCTGAGGCCTCTCAGCCACACAGAACTG
This sequence comes from Macaca nemestrina, assembly GCF_043159975.1. NCBI lineage: Eukaryota > Metazoa > Chordata > Mammalia > Primates > Cercopithecidae > Macaca > Macaca nemestrina. The sequence goes on along the minus strand of NC_092125.1, from coordinate 228,661,716 downwards.
CGAGCCAATTAAACTTCTTTCCTTTATAAATTACCCAGTCTCGGGTATTTCTTTATAGCAGTGTGCGAACAAACTAATACCCCGTGTATCTGAAGATTCTAGAGAAAAAGCCTTCCTTATCCATTCCTAGTTCTGGTGACTCTGGCAGTCCTTGGCTTGTGGCTGCATCACTCCCATCTCTGCCTCCGTCTTCCCACAGCCATCTCCCCTCTGTCTGTGCCTCTTCTCTTCTCATAAGGACACTGATCCTATCTGAATGGAGCCCACCTGAATGCAGTATGACCTCATCTTAACAAAGCACATCTGCAATGACCCTATTCTTAAATAAGGCACACTCTGAAGTTCTGGGTGGACATGAATTTCAAAAGGACATGATTCAACCTAGTGCAACTGTAGCAGGACGAGCCGCAGACAAAACTCCTCAGACACTGGATTAAAGAAGAAAGAGGTTTTTTATTTGGCCGGGAGCGTCGGTAGACTCGCGTCTTAAGAGCTGAGCTCCCCGAAAAAGAAATTCTTGGCCTTTTTAAAGGCTTACAACTTTAAGGGGTCCACGTGAAAGGGTCATGATAAATCGAGCAAGCATGGGAAACGTGACTGGGGGCTACATGCATCAACTAATGGAACCAAAAGTTTTACAATGCTTTTTTCATACAGTGTCTAGAATTTACAGATAACACAAGTAGTTTAGATCAGGCGTTGATGCTTTTATTACTCCTTTTATTTAACTCCTAGGGCCAGGTGGTGGTGCCAAGGTTGTCTGGCTATTTATCTTACTTTTGTTTCTTTCTAACATTTTGCTTTCTCTCTTTCCTCCTGTCTTGTGAACTAGGCAAGGTTGGGGGAGGAGGGCAGCAGGAGTAGTAGTGGTCTCCTTCCTTACAATGACCAGTGGAACCAATGGAGGCTCCACTATTTGCAACTCAAGACAACATTATGGAGTCCTCCAAGTTAGCCCCAAATCACCTGCCAGAGGAGGTCCCAGTCACCTGGTTAGTCTTCTTCCTGCATTCCTGGCCAACCGTGTTGCCCTGGGACTGCCTGGGACTTCACGGGTTGGGGTACAGTAGTCCCTGAAGGGGGAGGCTTGTCGAATTTGCACTTTGACTTGGAGAAATGGGTAGAGATATCTCCTGCCATTTATTCATCATGGAGGACTTGGGCAGGGTTTCTTTATCTCCGGAAAGGATGGATTGGAGAGTCTCTGCCCTCTGCAGACTGAGGCAGGCAGTTTATCGCCAAGGAAAATGTCTAAGAAGCAAGGAGCTCGGGCCTTGGGGAGTTCACTCATGTCATTCTCGTGCCGGATAAGGTGCTCCTGTATTCACCCTCCTGGCTTGGTCCTTACTCACGTGAGTCCAACCGGGAATGTGCTCCGCGATTCAGGCCCACTTAATTTCTGGAATGTTCAGGTAGAAACTAATCATTAAAAACATGTAAATTAAGTTACCCCGGGAGCTTAATAGATTAGCCATCGACTTTTTTCCCCCTGTTGGATTCTAACCTTCCACAGAAATTAATCACCAAGGGCTCAAAATAGCCACCGAGAATTAACATGCTCTGCTCTGTCTTGGTAAATGGGAACGGGGCCCAGCCCCTTGGAGGGGAGGAAGGATTCCCCCATCTTCACCCAGCAGTCCTCCTGTTCGATTAGATACAGCTACCCTGGAAGTGGCTGGAAGCCCCTGGCCACCTGACCCTTCCTTCACAGCAGCTACCCAGGAGCAGGGAAAAAAGGGTCTGCCACTTGTGACACTGGCAGCCCCCACCCCCTGGATGGACAGCCACACACACTGCAAAGAGGAGGGCTTTCCAGGGCACACGGAGACATCCCTGCACATTCTTTCATTCATGTATTCACTCTTGGAGCATTTATTGAGCACCTACAATATACCAGGACCTGCATGGGTGCTGAGCACATGGAGATCAACGAGATCCAGTCCCTGCCCTCAGGAGACAAACACGAATCACAGGATCTCATCAGTGTGGCTGGAGCAACCACAGGGTGTCCAGGGAGCCTGAGAAGGGAGGTGTGAAAACTGCCTGGAGCAGGCCTGGAGGGCTCCGTGGAGGAAGGGACATTTTGAGCTTTTTCTTAAGCACCAGCAGGCATTTGCCAAGGGGAGGAGATGCTCTCCAGGAGGAATGGAGCTAAAATATCATCGGGGCTACAGGGACCCTGGGACCAGCAGACCCGGGTTCAAAGCCAGATGCAGCCTCTGACCAGCTGTGTGATGACACTGTCATTGGGCAAGTCGCTTGCCAATGTTGACAGAGGGTGGATTGTGCAGTAAGTGGTGCCCTTAAGGCTGCAGAAATGAACACACTGGGTGAGGAATGGTGGGCAGAGAGATAAATGAATGAATGAATTAAAAAATGGGTAGAAGGATGAGTCGGCTGCCTGGTGAGGAGTTCTGCCCTAGGAGTAGTCAGAGGACGTGGGAGGGAAGTTGGCTGCAGAGCGTGCTCAGATTTGCGGCTTAGCACTGCACCCCCAGCAGCAGCCCTGAGGGGCTGGGTTGCGGCAGGACAGAGCTGCAGAGCCCTGACCGCGTTCTTCTCTGGGTTGACACCTTGGTCCACTGCTCTGCTGTGTGTGGTCCTTCTGTCTTCGATCTGAGGCCCTCACGGCAGTGGTCCCCAGGTCTGCCCTCACAAAACTGACATCTGCCTGTGGACACTTTGGCCCCTAGATTCCTTTCCTTTGGCTGACATTACCCATCGCCACTCGGCGGTCTTGCCGAGGACACGTGCCGAGCATTTCCAGAAGAGAGGAGAATCAGTGGCAAAAACCATGGGTGTGCAGCACAGCCAGTGAGGGGGCACGGATGGTTTCATTTTGGAAATTAAAGGAAAGGGTAACTTTGGGACAAGTGTGATAGACAAGTTCCAGGTTCAAATCTGTTGGCAAGTTTCTTCCAGGACAGGACTGCAGCTGTACTTCTTTCACACACCCTCACCTGCGCAGCCAGCCCTCGCCTGTCCAGCCAGCCCTCACCGGTCCAGTCAGCCTTCACCTGTGCAGCTAGTTCTCATCTGTGCAGTCAGACCTCACCTGTCCAGTCAGCCCTCACCTATCCAGCTAGTCCTTACCTGTGCAGCCAGCCCTCAGCTGTCCAGCCAACCCTCACCTGTGCAGCCAGCCGTCACCTGTGCAGCCAGCCGTCACCTGTGCAGCCAGCCGTCACCTGTGCAGCCAGCCGTCACCTGTGCAGCCAGCCGTCACCTGTGCAGCCAGCCCTCAGCTGTCCAGCCAACCCTCACCGGTCCAGTCAGCCTTCACCTGTGCAGCTAGTTCTCATCTGTGCAGTCAGACCTCACCTGTGCAGCCAGACCTCACCTGTCCAGCCAGACCTCACCTGTGCAGCCAGCCGTCACCTGTGCAGTCAGTCCTCACCTGTGCAGCCAGACCTCACCTGTGCAGTCAGCCCCCACCTGTCCAGCCAGCACATTGTCAGAGCTGGGCTCAGATCCAGGCCTAAATTGGCAGCTGTTGACATCACAAGCCTCAAACTTGAGAGGAGCAGGCAGAGGAATGGGGCCTCTTTCTTCTCTCTGGGCACCTAAACAGGGGTTACCTGCAGAGGCCTTGGACCAGGTGATGGCAAGAAGCCCACTGTCCACAGCCCAGGACTGTCTGCCTCCAGGCCTCTGCACTGCGACTTTGCAGGAGCCGTGCAAACAGCAGCTGCGTCTGGCAAGCGCACGGAGAGTCGGGGCAATGCCAATTTGAGGCAGACGTCTGAAGAAGCTATTTCTAAAACAGCAATTACCAGAAAGGGGAACAAATTACTACTTACTTCAGAGACTTTCACACATGGAGAATCAGGGCCCTACAAAGTAATCAGGGCAATGTGTTTGCAAAACTGCATTATTTATATTGAAATATTTCATGGAGAAAGGTCAGGAACAAAAATTGAAGGTTAGTGAGGAATAAAATACCAGGGTCACCGCATCTCCGCAAAGTCTGCGTGGGGCCCTGATGGTGGCTGCGTTAGGCGTATTTGAAAACTATTACAGAAACCCAGGCTGGTGTCCAACATCAGATTTCTAGGAAAAGTGAACTCGGTTGTCCAAACCCAAAGGCAGCCCATTGCCTACAACCCACACAGGGTCAGGCCAGGCCCTGTGAGTGTCAGCCCTGGGTGCCACTAGAGACCCCGTCCATTCATCAGACACTTGGCGCCCATCTTGTTTTGTTGCCAGCCAGTCAACCAGCTCCTCTGGAGCTCTACCCAGGCACACCAGGACACTGATAGCTGACCAGGTACTGGGCAAGGAGGCAAGGTAGCCAGGGCCAGGGCCAGCAGAACAAGCAGGCAGGACCCTGGATTTGGGCTCTGTAAGAGATGTCAGTAGGTGACTCCCCCAAGAAGGGTGAGGCCATAGGAGCAGGGCTTCCTCCCTCCACCACACCCTCACCCTGCCTGCACCACCAGTCCTCCAGGGCTCGGTGCCTCAGGCTCTCCCACCTGTCCCCCTGGGAAAAATGCACTCCCAGGAGAAGACCACCGCTGATGATCATGTGAGTAGCACCCTAGGCATGTGTGTGCACCCCTATTATCTCAGTTGATCCTTGCAGCACCCTGGCAAGGCTGGGAGGAAGAGGATCCTCGATCTTAGTGGGGCTGCTTTCCAACCTTGCCTGGGAAGCTCCAGGCCTCTGTGGCGGGCATTCACCCTGCTGGGGCTGCAGACATTTCCCTCTGTGTCCTCACTTCAGGCGCAAGTCCCAGGTCTCTGCAACACTGTCCAGCGCTCGGCTCCAGGGACAGTGATGGAGAGAAGGGGAGAGCATGTGGGATCTGTTGGTGAATTTGCCCCTTGCCTGCCTGGGCACCTTTTTTCCTGGCACAGAAACCTCTCCAGGCCAACCCAGATGCTGCCCCTTGCCTCGGAATTGGGAGTTAGGCATGGGGCAGCCATTGTCATTTACTGTGGAGATGGCACCGGTCTCCACTCAGTGGCTCTTAGGGATTCTCTTTCTTATGCCTTCTGGCCTGGACCGAAGTCAGCTTCCAGGCCCCCTCAGCCTGAAAATGGTCATTATTCTCCACCCAGACTCCAGCCAGACCCCTCTCTCCCTATCTCATGAACAAAGCCTCACCCACCCCAAACTGTCCTCATTCATCTTGCACCCAGGCAGGCAGGTCCACCCCCCAGACTTTCTCATCATCTACAGCTTCTCCTGGTCAAGACCTGCCCACCCCACCCCAACCCTGCATGAAGCCTTCTCACCCGCACAATGGCCCCCACCTCACTCATCTTCTCCGAATGCCCACGACTCTCCAGGCTTCTCTCACACCAGGCTGTGCCCAGTAGCACACGGCCTGGTTGTAAGTGCTGCTTTTGTGCCTCACTTAGGTGAAGTCTTCCTGGGGCAGACCTACGGAGCATTAGCTAGTTTGCTCATTCATTCATTCTCTAGGCACGCTTATGCTCCTCAGGGACAGGGCTTTTGTTTGTTCTGTTCTCTGATGCATCCTCTGCACCTTGAACAGTGTCTGCCACAGAGAAGGCACTCAGTGACTATATGAGGGATTTATCCTTCCATCCATCCACTCATCCACCACCCATTCACCATCCTTCCATCCAAACATCCACCATCTTTCCATTCATTCATGTGTTCATCCATTAATCCACCATCTGTCCTTCTACTCATTCATCTATCTACCATCCCTCTATTCATCCATCCACACATCCATCCACCCATTTACCACCTAGTCACCATTCTTCCATCCATCTTTCCATCTATCTATGCCTCCAACCATCCAATCATCGATAAACCCACCATCTCCCCTTCCATCCATCTATCCATCCATCCTTCCATTCACCATACATCCATTCATCCACCATCCTTCAATCTATCCATTCATCCATACTTCCACCATCTATCTATCTATTCATCCATCCACCATCTTTACATCCGTCCATCCATACATGCATGCATACATACATGCACCAAAAGTTCCTGAGTAGCTCTGGGGCGGATCCTGGCAGAAAGAGGAAGGTCTAAAGAAAGGAGACCCTAGTCATCTGTCTCTTAGAAGTTTCTGTGTGGTATGTGGGGCTTTGCATAGAGCTGAGAAGGAGCTCAGCCTCAAAGAAACATATGAGAAAAGGCGAGAGGAAGAGCAGTTACTGAGGCCCAGCTGAGGACAACTCCCATCTGCAACCTCAGCCCCAAAACCGCAGAACAGGAAGGTGTGACCCCTGCTAGCTCCATTGTTGGTAAGGCCGAGTGCAAAAAAAGTGCCATTCAAGGTCCTAGCATTACACAGCAAATGAAAATCATCATGACAAGTTGAGAGAAAAGCAATGGAAGAAAGGCATTTTTACATAGCAAATAAAAATAATCACAACAGGATGGTGATATGTATTTGCTACGTAATCCCATAACAAGTAAACAAAAATTTTACTTGTAAGTCATCAGTGTGGATTTTACCATTCACCTTTATCCTGTGCAATGCCAGTTTTAAATGCAAATGTAAGAGCATTTATCTCATGGATGGAATCACCAAAATTGCACAATTCCTATGGTGTGGCTTGTACATGGATCCCGTTCTTACTAGAACAGTGGAGACGCTGTACTAAGCCAACTCAGCTGTTTCCATTTCCTTTCTCGGTCAGGTACATTTACCCCCACTCCCTGCCTCGGGCTTCCTGATGAGCATGGAAGGACTGAAAGCAAAAGGAGCTTGGGCTGCCTCTCTCCCTTTCCTTTTATATCATATTTTCAGCATAAGTGGTTGGCTACACCGGGAGCAACACAAATTAGGACAGACACGAGACAGCTCCTTGGCGGTTTTTGTTTCTTAGTATGCCAGGGCCTTCTTTCTGCTTTCGAAGCAAGTTCTAGTTCAAGTGGAGAATGTGGCTCTCAGAGCTGCCAAGAGCCTGCTTTGTTGCAGACGTAGCACACCGACCTTGCACCCACTTTGAGTCTTGCTGATCTCCCACATATCCTCAAATTCTGCACTTATGGGGCCTCAAAGAATGCTGCGTGCCAGTGGAATGGCAAGAAACAGTGGACGCATGTCACAGCATCTGCTCTGTCCACGGTCATGCTCCAGGGGCTTATGATGCAGCTTACAAAACACAAACTCAAAAATAAAAAATTATTAAGAATACGGCCAAAAATTATATGAAAAAAAAAAGTCAACATCACCATCATTAGAGAAATACACATCAAAGCCACAGTGAGATACTATCTCACACCGGTTAGAATGACTGTAATTAAAAAGTCAAAAAACAACAGATGCTGGCAAGGTTGCAGAGAAAAAAGAACACTTACACACTGTTGGTGGGAGTGTAAATTAGTTCAACCATTGTGGAGGACAGTGTGGCAACTCCTCAAAGACCTAAAAACAGAATTACCATTCAAACCAGCAATCCTGTCACTAAACCTATTCCCAAAGGAATATAAATCATTCTATTATAAAGACACATGCACGCCTATGTTCACGGCACCGCTAATCACAATAGCAAAGAAATGGAATCAACCTAAATGTCCATCAGTGGTAGACTGGATTTTTTTAATGTGGTACCTATACACTGTGGAATACTATGCAACCATAAAGAAGAAGGACATCATGTCCTTTGTAGGAACATGGATGGAACTGGAGGCCATTATCCTTAGCAAACTAATGGCGGGAACAGAAAACCAAATACCACATGTTCTCACTTAAAGTGGGAGCTAAATGGTGAGAGTACATGGAGATGTGAAGGGGAACAACACACACTGGGCCCTATGAGAGGGTGAAAGGTGGGAGGAGGGGGAGGATCAAGAAAAATAACTAATCAGTACTAGGCTTAATACCTGGGTAATGAAATAATCTGTACAACAAACCCCCATGACATAAGTTTACCTATATAACAAATCTGCACATGTACCCCTGAACTTAAAATAAAACTTAAACATAAAAAAACAAAAAAGTGAATTTCCAGATGGCAACAGCAAAGCATTAAATCATGCCAGAGGCCCTTCTGGGGGCGTTGTGCGATTGCACTGCTTGTACGTCCATCACGTTAGCCAGCGTAACACCGGTGGTTTGATCACAGGTCTTGGAGGAGGGGCCCAAGCCTTTTCTGGGCAGGAAGGACTTGCCTGAGCTTCTAGATGGCTTGTTCCCTGTTGCCAAATCTGGCTTGGGCCACAAAGTGAAGGCGGGATCCACTTGAAAGCAAGGGAAGGGGGTGCTGAGAACAAGTCCCTCGGCTGACTCAGCTCACACACACACACTCACAGACACAAACACACTCACACACACATACACATACACACAGCATCAGGCTGACCCAAGGCCTGCGGCCCCTGTGCTGTCTGTGTACAACAAGATAGCAAACAAAGCGACAAGTCAGTGCAACAGGAAAAGCGAGTGCTGCCAGAAGGTTGCATTTCCATTTCTGAGACACCCAGCCCTGACGCCAGAGCCAGACAAGCATGCTTCAGCAGGACCAAATGTTTCCAGCACGCAGCCAGGCTGAAGGCAGCAAATCGAGTGGAACTGTCTGTTGTGTCTTGCCTTCAGCTTCTCGAGCTATTTTTAAAATCCCTTTTGGGCACAGGAATCGTTTCACCTCTATGATCTGCAGAAGAAAGTTCTTTTGTCAGGACCTCGCTAGCCCCTGCACCCTCAAACACACAGGCATGATATACCCACACATGCCCTCACTCACACCTTGCATTAAATGCTGGTGTATGCAGAGCGAGGTGACAGAATCCCGGCTGCTTTGTCCACAAAGTGCCACAACCTCCGCCTCACAGTGGATGACGTCGGGTTGAATATCTTCACAGCCACAGCAGGCTGAATGTCCTCCTTGGAAGCTGCCTTAGAGCCGGGCACATTATTCTGAAGAGCCTCAAATGTGAATCGCCTTCATCCTCTGAGGCTGGACACGGCTGTTGGAAGCAGCCGCAGGTCATCCTGCACTAAGTTAGTTCATCCCGAACTAAGGCTGGAGTCGTAGGTGTGTGTGTCCCCAAGGGTAATTGGCAGAGCCTCCTACGGTGACATGAGTGGCCTCGGGTCTCAGGCTACCTGGCTTTCTGTTTATCCTCATGTTTTCTAAACTTATTTGACCGTAGAACCTCCTTAATGTGCAGATATATAAAATGTCCACAGACACCTACAGAATAGAAGGAGGCTGCTGTGTTCACTAGAGCAATGCGTATCATTTTGGCTTTGAAAAAGCTCAAGAAGGGCCGGGCGCAGTGGTTCAAGCCTGTAATCCCAGCACTTTGGGAGGCTGAGGCAGGCAGATCACAAGGTCAGGAGTTCAAGACCATCCTGCCTAACACGGTAAAACCCCGTCTCTACTAAAAACATACAAAAAATTAGCCGGGCGTGGTGGCAGGCACCTGTAGTCCCAGCTACTCAGGAAGCTGAGGCAAGAGAATTGCTTGAACCCGGGGCGGAGGCTGCAGAAGAGCCAAGATCACACCACTGCACTCCGGCCTGGGCAACACAGAGAGACTCTGACTCAAGAGAAAAAAAAAAGAGAGAAAAGAGAATTATTTTAGATCTCTTTTTTGTCAGTGCTAGTGACTCAGAAACCAGGAGTCAGTACTAAGTCCCTTATGTATGCATTCAACAAACAGGTGACGCGCATACTTACCGCATGCCAGCGTCTGTGCCATACCCACAGCCAAACAATCACTGTCTCCTTCCGTACCGGGCAAGAGGGCAGTGTCCTCTGCCAGTCCCCCACAGAGCAGCCTGGGACCAGCTGTGTTTGTGATGCACATTCCTGGCTTCCCCTCTGAAGGGCCCAGGTCTTTAAAGCTCCCATCATGATGTCACTCGGAGGCAGGAGAGGAAACGGCAGCTGGGAGAAAGCAAGGGCTGGTGGACCCTCCCCACATTCTAGTTCAGACCAGAATGGGTCTCGCTCCCCACAGCCGGTGCTGCTCTGTTTGAACAGGGAAGACAGCTCCAGCCCACTGAGAACAGATCAGACCCAAAGGAAGAGGAGATAAACCCTGTTGTGGGCCTGCCCCAGGCTTTTTCCCAGATGGGTGAGCATCTGCCCTGAAGGCTTAGGAGGAAGTGAGCCTGGGGCTCGGGGACCAGGCCTGCCCTCCCAATTAGTGCCAAGGACACAGAAACAGAGGGGAGTGCCCATCAATTTCTGCCCAACACAGAGCCCCTTAATGACTTTTAGATTAAAAAGCCAAGACACGAGCATATCCTTAAGATGCCTAATAAAGCAATTGGCCCGTCAGCCAGTCCAGCCCCCGGCATGAAGCCCCAAATGCAGAAACCCGGCCAGCCTTGCCAGACCTGCTTAATGCAAAATTGGTAATGTCATTTACAAGCCTCTCACACGCAGGCCTATGAATAAAAGAATAATGCTGAAAAGCAAGGCTCTCCAATTTCTATGCATTGCAAACAGCTCCAAGCAGATCCTTCATGTGCACTTGGCACGGACCTTCCGCCCTGCCAGGGCTCGCCTTGAAGATAGAGCACCCCAATCCTGGAGGCACGGTCACTGGAATTGCTGCAAAGTGCCAGGAGGCAGGAAGCTTTACCTCCCTGGCCCTGGAGCTCCTTCCAGCCACATACCTCCAGGGAGGCTCGGAGGCCAGCCCTCAGGCCCCAAGGCCAGAAGACATGTAAACAGTCACATAAACGCACCCCAACCGCCTCTGTCAAGCATCTTGTAATGCTGCTCCTCTCCCACTGCAAAGGCTGCTGGGAATTTCTGCCTTCACTGCCCCCGTTAAATCAGCTGCCTGTAGAAAACATGTCCATCCTGTGGAGGCCAGGCTCAGGACCACCCCTGCATCCCTGGGGCACTCTGCAGAGAACCCTTGCCCCAGAGCCGGCACCAAGCACAGACTGTCCCCCAAGGCATTTCTGCAGCACATTAAAGAAAGAACAAAGGAGAGAAAGGAGGGAAAAGCCAGGCTCTCCGGATTCCAAATGAGAAGATGATGAAGTGTTCAGAAGGGAGAGAGCCTTTTCAAAGGACTTTTCATCCTGCGCCAGCACGGTGTGAGAGAATCAAAACAGAGGAGTTCTGTGTCAATAGGACGGATCCCTCCAAGGCTGCCAGTAAGTCAGAGTCCTGGAAGAGAGAGATGAGCCAGGGCAGTGCTCTCCACAAACCCTGAATGACCAGGTTGAAAGTTCTCCCACAATGAAGGCTGCTTTTGGAGCACCGGTGCCAGCCTGCACAGGCTCAGGGGCAGGAGCAGTGGTTGTGCCGGGGGTCTCTGGATCACAGCCTCTCCTGGGCCATGCTACGTTGGGGAAAGATCCTCAAATTCCCTTATAATTCAGGGTGCTGTACTAGATGAATTCCCAGGTCTTTTTTAGTTCCAGCTCTCTGGGGTGGCGACCTTTCTTATTTGAAATGCAAAAATATGTACTAACAAATATTTATTAAGCCTCTAGCACAGCCATTCACACAAAGGAGGTGATTCATAAATATTGGACAGTTTATTAATTGATTGCCATTATTGCTGCCTTACAGCTGCTCTAAGGAGCCGTCTGCCACACTTTGTCCTAATAAAGCAATCGGAACTAAACAAAGCTCAGCCTGCCCAGCACACTCTGTTCTTGTCCTGTAAAGATGGGACTCTCCTAAGGAGACATGGTTTCCCCAGGTGACTTTAGGAGAACATTTACCCCACAAAGTAATTAAATAATCCCAAGTGGTCTCCCAACCCAGAGTTGCTCCAGCTGCCTTAAGTCCGGTCGTGTTTCCTGAGACTTGACAACTGTTCTAAGTTCTTCAAATTTTTCTTTTGAGGCCCACATTGGAGGGGAGCTGGAGGTGGAAAGTCCATATAAAAGCAAAGATCAAACTCTTTCAAAAGAGTGTTTGCAACTTTTAATGATATTCATCTGTCACAGGGTGCCAGAGGGCAAAAGCTGCATCTGTATCCTAACTGTAATAACTACATATTGAGCAGCCTGAGACTTGATTTATTAACAATGAGATTTTACAAGCAAGCCACTATTGACAAATGGCAGCAATTTTAGGCACCCCAGATCAATACCCTTTAATCGAGTCAAATCTCAACAAATTAAATTAAAGCCAGATTCCAAAACAGCCCCAAACTAAATAAATGAATTTGTGTAAAATTCCCCCACATGGTTGGATGACATGCCAGTGGCTGTCTTGAGTTGGTGGCAGTATTTTTATTTATCTGTTTGAAAGCAAGACGCCTGCCAAGGGCACTGTTGTTCAACTGTCATGCTTGCAGTCCTCCTGAGCGCCATGGTCGGACAACAGCGAGGGAAGGGGAGATGGGCACAGACACGTCCAGGCCCCAATCCAGGGCCACTTTGAGAATAAATTATTTCCCTACCTGTTCGCAGCCACCTGGCACGTTCCTTCCGGCGAGGAGATGATCAAATCTTACGGCTCATGGCAAAGACCAAACCCAGAGCCCAACTCTGCCCCATGTGACCCAGGTGATCTTAGATAAATCAGATCTACCTGTTTTCACATGCAAAATAAGAATGATGACCGTCATTGTCACCTCTAAAGTTTCCATGACATTAAACGAAATAAAAAATTTCAAAGACGAGGTCCGGGTCTGGCACAGAAGGAGCACTCAGAGGTTAGCTAAAGCAGGCACTCAGCTGAGGCATGAGGAATGGGGCCGCCTGCCCCTTGCAATGCCAGCATGTGCGGCCAGCCTATCCCCAGAGCAAACGGGTTCTCCCTGGGCACTGTGGAAACAGGGTCCCCACAAGGCCGGAGACTGGCCATGGCCAGGTACCTGGGATCACAGTATGTCCCCTAGCTCTGCAGGAAGCCCCAGAAGCATTTCTTTCATTGGGAAGCTTTTACTTTGGAAACTCTTTGACCCCTTGGATTCTCCTGCATCTCCAGGGAGCCCTTGTTTCATAGATTTAAGAATGAATCTTGGCCCCATCCGTAGAAGCTTAAGGAAACTCTCAGGAAGCCAGTGTTCTGGGCCAGGAGTAAAGGACAGGACACATCTTCCAGGCTACTATATCCGCTCTATAGGGAGCAGGTCAGAGACTCAGGAGATAGCCCAGGGCTCGGACAAGGAGCCTGGCTCCATTTAGGTCAGTCTTAAAACATCGCTGGAATGGAATGACAATGTCAACAGCAGCCTCTCTTGCTGGTTAGAAGGTTATTCACCCAGGGCAGATGGGCAGCGCCATTCAGGTGAGGCACTGGGGCACCCATGCTCCTCTGTGTACCCCCAGCTGGAGGTTAGCAATGACCTGGAGGGCAGCTAGTGCATCACAGTGATGTTGTTTCTGGGGCTTTCTGTGCCAGACCAAGCGTGTTTTGTAAGTATCCGCTCATCCTATGCTTGTCATTGACTCGTAACCCAACAATAGTTGGGGGAAGAGCAAACATTTCTTGAAGCACTCACTGATCCATGGTAGAGCAGATGGGAGAGGGATCTACCTTCTGCTGGGGTCTTTGTTTTTCATGCACTGTGTTTTTCCCCAGGCGCCTGAAGTTGGAGTCCCTCTCCTTCACCCGGACCCCACCCCAGCTAGACAAGGGGCTTCTCGCTCCACTCCCAGGCACCTGCAAGTCTCCTGTGTCACTTTATTCTAACTGTATTTGAGTACCATGGTTGCCATCACAAAGGACCACAAACTCGGTGACTTAAAACAAAAGACATTTAGTCTCTCAGTTCTGGAGGATGGAAGTCTGGCATCAAGGGGTGGGCAGCACTGTGCTCCCGCTAAGGGGCCTAGAGGATCCTTCTTCCCCTCTTCCAGCCTCTGGGGGCTCCAGTTGTTCCTTGGCTTGTGGCTGCATCGCTCCAATCTCTGCCTCTGTCTTCATACAGCTTCTCCTCTCTGTCCATGTCTTGTCTCTCTGCCTTTTTCTCATAAAGACACTTGGCATGGGATCGGGACCCACCAGGATTACTCGATCTCATCTCATGATCCTTAATAACAACTCCAAAAATGCTCTTTCAGGATAAGGTCACATTCACAGATTCTGGAGATTGGGATGTGGACGTGTCTCTTTGAGAGGCCATTATTATAGAGTCTGCCTTCTCCCCATCACAGATGTCCAATTAATCTCTGCAGACTAAATGAATGAGTGAATGAACAGGCAGTTGCTCCCACTGATGCAGGTCAGCACCTCATCCTTCAAGGGCCACGTCCCTTCAATATTCCCAGGGGTCGTTGCCCACACTAGCTTCAAGACCCTCCTCTTGCTGTTGGAATTATAACTACCCCTGCCAACACCTGGCCTCATCTCAGACACTTGGAGATTCATGGAGATGCTAAGATTCTCAGATGCCTCGAAATTCTGTTTGGGGGCTGTCCCGCAGTAACTGTGACAAAAGATCCAACCTCCAGGACTCACCACAGCAGCCATTGCTCCTACCTCCAAAGACCCGGCAGGGCCAGGAGGGTATCTACCTCACCCCAGCCTCCTTGGACATCCTCAAACATCCCCTGCCCAGCAAATAGTCAGAAGGCTGGCAGCTGGACACCTTCAGCCTCAACATGGATTTGGGGGCAGAGATGGAGTTCATGTCCTGAACAGCCTCTACTCAGTGGTGCAGGCGCCGTCTACCTGCAGCTCCAGGGTCAGCCTGCAGATACTCAAGGAGCAAGCCCAGGTCCAACTCTGCATCCCCAAATCAAGCAGCAAACTGGCACCAGGACCCTTTCCTGTTAAGTCCCTGAGCCCTTGGCCCCAAGCCAGCTGGCTGTAGTGCTGAGCTGGGGCACCAGAATCCAGCCAAACCTCAGGGTCCTTCCTCCATCACTGGAGAGAATGCTGCTTAGCAAGCATGGGCAGTGTGTGTGTGTGTGTGTGTGTGCAAGTGTGCACATGCCTGTGCATCTGTGCATGTGTGTGCATGTGTATGCATATGTGCATGTGTGTGCGTGTGTGTGCATCCGTGCATGTGTGTGCATATGTGCATGTGTGTGCATCTGTGTGCATCTGTGCATGTGTGTGCTTACCCATGCATGAGTGTGCAGATGTATGTGTCAGGGCGTGTGTGCAAGTATGCAGTTGTGTGCAGGCATCTTCAGGTGTGTGTTGTGCATATGGGTTTCTCTTTGCATATTTAAGTGGGTGTGTTTGTTGCTAATGGAGCCTGTGTACAAGTGGACCTGTCTTGAGGATGCTGAGGGAACCTCCTTTAAGAAAAGAACTGTCAGCTCAGATGCAAGCATCAAGGAACCTCTCTCTGGCTTTCAGGGTGTCCCCCACACTCCCTCCCCATGCTAGGGTCTCCCGGTGTCTAAGGCATTCAGGGAGGGGACTAGGAAGGAACTTGCAGTGTCTGGGCATCTGTCAGGTACCAGACAAGGTGGCACCATCCCCCAGGGCTGTGCTCCTTTCTCCTCTGAGCAGATGAGAACATAAAGCTCGGCCGAGCAAAGGCATTTGTCCAAGCCACACAGCTGGTCCCCAGGAAGCCAAACCAGGATCTCCACTAAAGGCTGGGACCTCAGACCCATGTGTGTTCCAGGGCAGAGGTTCCCACCCGGTGGGACAAGAGCCACCTGGTTCAGGGGGCAAGATGGGGAGGACGTAGGGTTGAAGCTTTTGTGGAGCAACTGACACCCAGGCCTCCCTGAATCCTGGTGGGACTGACTCTGGGATCTTCATCTTTACTAAACCTCCTGGTAATTCAGGAGCAGAGAGTTCCCCAACAACCCACTGAACTGCCGCTGATGGGGCCTGCGAGTGGGGCAGGCAGCCAGGGCAGTGGTTTCTTTTTCCTAGCCAGCCTGCCAAGACTGACCCCAGAGAGGCTGTGCTCAGAGGCAAAGGGCCCAGTACCTGCTCTCTCACCTGTTAGAGGCCTGAGATGGGGCATCAAAGTGACCCCAGAGTCCCCAAACCAAGGAAGACTGAGACTTGCTAGCAAACAGAGGGCACCAGAGGAAACCAGGAACAGGGCGGGACTTCTGTCTTCCCCAGAAGAGCCACATACAGAAGCTACTGGAGCAGGAAGATCACATTGAGAATTTGTCCTTCAGCCATGTCCAAGTGGTGACTCTCGGGGGACAGTTTGCAGAAGCCATTGAGGGGACACAGGTTTTCCTAACAAGTCCTAAGGTGTTAGCAGAATGTCAGCAGCACAGATAGGATTGTGCCTTCTATTATGGAAGGCCCCAGGTTCTCTGATCAAGTATTTGGTAGGATAAAGAACATGCTTTCAACAGGATGATATATAGATGCACAGATAAATGATGGATAGTGGATGGATGGATGGATAGACAGAGAGACAGATAGATTAAAAAAGTAGAATATAGATAGATAGATAGATAGATAGATAGATAGATAGATAGATAGATAGAAAACAGATAGACAGAAGATAGATATATAGATAATGGATAGCTAGGTAGATAGATAGATAATAGATGAGTAATTGATAGAAGATTAGATACATAGATGACAGATAGACAGTTGAGACATAGATGATAGATAGATTAGATAGATAGATAGATGATAGATACATAGTAAATAGAAGATAGATAGATAATCGATCTAGATAGATAAATAGATAGATAGATAGATGATAGATACATAGTAGATAGAAGATAGATAGATAGATAGATAGATAGATAGATAGATAGATAGATAGATAGATGAATAATAAACAGAGAGACAATCCTCCCAGACATGAGTGTGCTGGGAAGCAAGGTTTGCAGGTAAGTGGGTCAGATTGTCAAGGGCAGCAAAAGCCACTCAGAGGATTTGTGATCCTACCTGTAGATTAATTCTTTTGTTTATTCATTTAACAAGCGTTCAGGGAGCACCCACTATGCACCAGGCACTATGTTAGGTGCTAGGCTGCAGCTGTGAATAAAAAGGCATTCTCCCCACCTGTCCAAGAGCAGAGCTAGGGGGTTAAACAAGCAAGTAAGACAGCAAGTGAAGGACTCGGGGCCTGTGGGAGCCACAGCAGGCCCTCTGCCTTAGGCAAGTGTAACAAGGGCAGGCTTTCAGGTGCAGTGACCAAAGGCATCTGGGAGTAATCCACACAGCCACTCCTGAGGTCAACATGATGGTAGCATTGGGGAAGACAGTTGAGCTGCAATGGGCATTCACTGTCACCCTTAAAACTGACGTCCTCTGGCCAGGCGTGGTGGCTCACACCTGTAATCCCAGCACTTTGGGAGGCCGAGGTGGGCAGATCATGAGGTCAGGAGATCAAGACTATCCTGGCTAACACGGTGAAACCCTGTCTCCACTAAAATATACAAAAAATTAGCCGGGCATGGTGGTGGGTGACTGTAGTCCCAGCTACTCGGAAGGCTGAGGCAAGAGAATGGCCTGAATCCAGGAGGCGGAGCTTGCAGTGAGCAGAGATGGCGCCACCGCACTCCAGCCTGGGCCACAGAGTGAGACTCTGTCTCAAAAAAAAAAAAAAAAAAGTTGTGTCCCCTGCTGGGCTGGGCACAAGGAACATTCACACCAGCCGCCAGGTGGCGGAAAGTTCTGTTTTAGATGGAAGAGCCTTGTCCCCTCGCCGTGTGTGTGTGTGTGTGTGTGTGTGTGTGTGTGTGTGTGCAGCTACTTACACATCTATCTGTCTAGGCATCTATCTAGGTATCTGTGCACCTGCCTTCACCTATATACCCATCTGTTTATCCATTTTCTATTTAGCTATGCATCTATCCAGGCATCTATGCACTCATCTGTCATCTGTCTATGCATTTATCCACGCGTGCAAGTATATTCATGTGTGCAAGTATACATATAATAGACATAGATACGAATATAACATATGGAAAGAGAAGCTGTGGTTAGGCTCTTGGTCACATTTGGATCCCTGTAGCTATTTCTCCAGAGCAGAAAATATTTTGCCTAATTTTATTCTGCTGAAACTGTTTTTTTTAAAAAATCTTGCAGATGCTTCCTCCAGAATAGCATGTTTTCCCTAAAAATAACTGGGCCAGGGTTATCCTAATTAACTGAGTATTCCGGAAGTTACCTTTGGAAATGATACTATGTATAATATCGAAATTTTCCAAAACTTGGCCCTGGGGCACACTGCAAGCCACCCGTCCATTAGAGCACTGCGGGCCCCAGCACCCCTGATGGAGGGTCCGGCGGTCCCAGCCCCCGCCCAGCCTTGAGCAGAAGTCAAGTCTCCATTTCAAGCCTGCTCTTGTTCCAGAGGAGTTAACTGGGATTTACAATAAAAGGCTGACTTGGCGAGCTGGGAAAATGGGTGTTTGAGGCTTCATTTCCCCCTTTCTTGAACAACATCTTTTATGAAGAATTTCTCTGTGCCTTGTCCCTCCTCCCAAGGCCTCAATCCATTTTTAATGACATTTCTGTCAGCCTTGTATTTCACTTCTCCCCTGTTAATATCCAGATTTTTCATTATTCACGGTGCCATCCGTCTTCCTCCGACCCCACCGCATCCCCCACCCTTCACGTCATTCGGCAGGTGTTGCCTTACCGTCTCTGTCTCCGAGGCTGACATCCTCATTCCCAGTCCTTTAAACAAGCCAGGACCTATTTACCCAGCCAAATGAGCCCTCTCCTTCCTGGAAACCAGCCTTGCCTTCCTGGGCGGGCTGTACGTGCAAACCATTGCTCCTACACAGACAAGACACCGCGGTGCGTCTCTCGGCCCCATCACGATGGCCTGCACCACGTCCCAAATCACAATCCAGCTCACAGATGCAGGGTTGGCCCTAGAAAGTGCCAGGAGACATCCAACTCTGGGCCTGGTTTTATCCTGGACATTTTCTTGTTTCAGATATTATGTGGCATGGAGGTTTAGAACATGGGCCTTGGAGTCACAACAACTACGTTTCAAATCCCTGATTCTGTCAAGCAGGGTGACCTTGGACACTTGACCGTTGCTAAACCTTGTTGTCTTCACCTCTGAAACGGAAGTGACTATCCCGACTACACAGAGTTCCAATGGGGATGAATGGAGATACTCTGCGGATCCCTGTTTGAGACATAGGAAGCCCATAGCCAATGGGAGATCCAGAAAGATCACAGCGTGTCCCAAAAGGGAAAGAAAAGAGCAAACGTGTCGTATGCAACTAGGAGCCTAAGTAAGACTGCAGAATGCGCTGAGGCGTCTCAGACCCAAATCCATCTCCTTCAATTTAGCCGTGTTTGAAATATGAAAGTCACCATTGCCAGCAAGCCCACACTCGCAGCGTTCCTGCCACCGAGTATTTATGGAGACATCCCACCAGTCAAGGGAGACTTATGAGCTACATAAATACAAAGGATAATCCGGCAAATTCCAAGTTGCACTAAAGGGCTACAAATCAGTGTTTGGGCTGGGTTCCAGATACAAAGAGAAAGTGTGATTAAGTGTGACTTTTTTAAAGTTTTGTTTGGATTTATTCCTAAAAGCTCCTTCACCCGAAGACGCAGATTTCTTGTTGGCACAGATGGCTGCCCTGTCGTGAATCAGAGGCAGAGAATTTGAGCAGTGCCCAAAAGGAGCCTAGAAAAAAGAAATCACAAAAAACAGAACAACTTGTAACTTTGGTGCAAAACTAAGATTTGCTCCCACCTGTCAGTGACTCTGGGGGTGCTCTGCACTCTGGGGGGTGTGAGCTCTGGGGTACAATCCCTCGAATGCTTGCTGGGACCTCCTGCTCTGCATCCACCCCCACACTGGCCCTAACTAGGCAGAGGCCTTCACAGGCATCCCTCCAGCCCAGGGCTATGCAGGTGGTCGCAGGCAGAATTTCTGGCCTGAGCCAGCACAGTGGACATGTACAGAATAAATAAAAGGTCAAATGGCAAAGTGGCGTCAGGAGAGACACAGGACCACGGGCTCGTTCAGCCAAGACGGCGCTGTGGTCAGAGCTGCAGTTCATCCCACGGCAGAGGTTTGTACCTGAGAAAAGCGGTTCCACCACACAGCCTCCTGCCCAGATGGACCAGGGCAGAAGCACTGAGGTCGGCTCCCCCGGGAAGATGGCGTTTCAGGGTCTTCCTGAGTTGCTCTGAGCTGGGGGCCTTAGCCAGTTGCTTCCTGACCTTCCTCGTCTACAAAATGAGACTCACAGCCTTCCTTGCCGAATTAGCATGCAGGGTCAGAGGGGCCTGGATGCTCCTGCAAGACCAGCCAACAAACTCTAATTTCAAGGCAATGGCTTCCCCCTGTTCCTCCTGATAACAGCAGCTATAGGAGGGTTCAAACCCCAGCACACTCATGGCTTCTTCTTGCTCTGCACTCACTCTGGTAGATTTCGAAAAAATAGTATTAATCATGAAGTTTAATTTTCTGTGTTCTGACACTGTGACTTCTAGTGCCTTGCTGAACCTGGAGGGACTGCCCCTCCCAGGGCTGGCCAATTCCTAGAGATAGTAAAGGACTGGGCTGGGAGCCCACCTTTACTACCAACCCACCCAGAGCCTACATCCCACCACCTCCTCTACCGGGGTCTCCCCCTGGGGCCACCATCCACCTGCCCTAGTCACCCCTGGCTCGGTGCCAGACACCTAGGGGCAGCCTCTCCGTCCCAGAGCCCACAGAAATTATCCACACGAGCCTATCCTTCCTGCAGAAACCACGATAAAGGCTCTGCCCACGTTGCCCCTGGCTCCCTCTGCCTCCTGATGGACGCCCTGCTTTCCCGAGTGGTCGTGTGACATGGCCTGCCCCCTCCTCATGGGATCTATGAGTAACAAACCACCTTAACCAGGCGGCCGCCTGCTGATCCGCTGGCCTTGCCATGGCTGCATATTAATAAAACTCACGATGGAAAGCAGGAATAAAATAACCAGCCCTGCTCAGCACAGCCCCACCAATCTTTGCCATTGCCCTGGCCCAAGGGAGACTGTGGGGAGCTGCCTGGGCTCAGCCCTGGGCCTGGGAAAGGTCTGGCCAGTGCTGGGTCTGGAATGAGCCAGTGCACTCGGCCAGCACACCTGAGGCATGTTCCCACCTGGCCTCCCGGGCATGGAGGGTATGCCCCTCCCCACTCTTAGTTATATTTCCCAGCGCTTTCAGAACTGGAGCAGCAACACGGTGTTTTCTCTTTCCTTCAGTGAAACCCTCACCCTTGGGGAGCAAAGCCTCGCACTGCCCCACATTCTCTCCCAGTGACATAGAGAAGCTTCTGGTAGCAGCTCAGAAGTGCTCCCAGGAATCCACGTCTTGGCTCTCCGGTGGTTACAGCTGACCCAGCCCATCCCCTGAAGCCAACAAGGACCAACGTCCCCAGGCCCTGAGCTCACCACTCAGCCAGCAGCTGAAGCAAGCACTCTTCTTCTGGGGCTGCTGGTACCCGGGGAGTGATTTCATCCCCCTG
The DNA here is from genome assembly GCF_043159975.1 of Macaca nemestrina. NCBI lineage: Eukaryota > Metazoa > Chordata > Mammalia > Primates > Cercopithecidae > Macaca > Macaca nemestrina. The sequence goes on along the minus strand of NC_092125.1, from coordinate 228,640,486 downwards.
GGTCTGAGATTGGGGATGATTCTGGGTGACTGAGAGCCACTGCATATGAAACCCTCTGAAAGGCCAAATCCCAGCTACAGCTCCTGTTTGGAGATTAAAACTAGGACATCAGTAACCCCGAAGCTGTGAACTAACGTTCGGGGGGATTCCCAGTCCAGTCACTGTGATCTCTTTTCCCGTAGGAGGCAGCTGTCAGCAACAGGTTCGTCTCCCAAACACACACACCACAACACGCGGCTTGCACTTCCCCTGCCGCTTGAAACAAGAAATGACCATGCAGCTGTTTTTGGCCGATGAAATGATGCCACTTCCAGGCAGAGGCATCAAATGGCTGGAGTGAGACCATGCAGAACTTCCTTCTCCTGCCTTGGTAATTGAGAAAGTGCCTGTTTATAAGGAGGTACAACTCATAGCCATCACGAGGCCCACCATGCCATGTTCTGAGTATTTGCATCTGTGCCCCCAATTCCCCTGTTGAAATCCTAGCCCCAACGGTGATGGTATTAGGACGTGAAGCCTTGGGGAGGTGACCAGGTAATGGGGGTGAAGCCTTTGTGTGAAAACACAGTGAGAAGGTGCCATCTGTGAACCAGGAAGCTGGCACCGAACCAGAAACCAAATCTGCCGGTACCTTGATCTTGGACTTCCCAGCACCCGAAGTGTGAGAAATGAGCTCATCATTTTCTAAGCTACCCTGGTAGCCTATGGTATTTTCCTACATCAGCCCAGATGGACTAAGACACAGGGTCACTCTAAAGAGTGCTCAGCCTTGCACTGACCCCTGCAGAAGGCAGGAACAGAAATGTTGTTGGTAGCTCTGAGATGGGCGCTGTTTGTTACTGTGCCATAACCCAGCCCATCCTGACTAACACGGGCAGACAGAGGAGCCAGGTCAGCACCAAGGGACCCCTGGCTGGTGGCCCCCGAGAGGACAGGGCATTGGGTGGTACCAGACATCTGCAAACCAAGCCAAAAGTCTCCAACAGGAAAAAATAAAAAAAGTGACAGAGAGCATTTCACACGGCTGTATCTGACAGAGAGAATCAGATTCTAAATATCTGTTATCAAAATTGCCCCAGGAGAGAACATTTATTAAAAGTTTTCCATAAGCATTCCCCAGCTCTTTAATCACACGGTGCTTTTTTCTTTCCCGTAACATCTTCAGCACATTTACTGCTTTTGCATAAAGGACTTTTGCTTCTAATCACATCGATTTTACTATAATTAATTTTTAATGTATTTTCCAGGGTGTTTCGTATGTACAAACTAAGATATTTTATCATATATTAACATAGCCATTTCCACTCTTAAAGTGGGTTATTAAATGAGGGTTAATTTATTATTGCTTAAGAAGTTACAGTGTTAACCCAATTATCATTTGGGTTTTGTCGTGTACACTTTGGAGTGTGATAGGATATTGATAATAGACCCAACAGGATGAAATTTACTAAATCAAATCCTTAGGACTCTTGCTGAATTCTAATAATAGCTTGATTAGCTAGCAGACACCCACTGCTGTCATCTGGGCAGCTCTCATCCGAGGGCAAAGCGGCCTGCACTGGGAGATGGCGAATGAGGGACTCAGACAGCATGGGTACTCTCAGGGTTCCTGTGTTGTCAGGAACCTGCTCATCGTTCACTCTCCCCCCTCCCCTGGAAAGAAAGAATCACACTTTTCTCCTGGCGAGCCAGGCACTCTACGGCCTAATTTAAGGGGCAGGGAGAATGACGATAGCACTCAGCACTCGGTGCTAGTCACCAGAGATGTATTGTAGTTGGGAGCATAAAAAAACACGTCATTAAATCATCTCTTTCCCTTCATTAGGATAACATCACTTAAACCTGCTGTCTCCAACCTCAGCAAAAGCTGCCCCCTCCTTCTGAAAGTACAGAGCTAGGATGGGACGGATGCCAGGCCGAGAGGGTCTGCACACACGCCCCCAGGAGGGTCTGCACACACGCCCCCAGGAGTGTGCGTCTCTCAGCAGCTAATTCGCTCGCATTGACAGATGGATTGCACGGTGTGCTTATTTATAATATTTACACTTAGGGTGAGAGGAACGTTCTGGCATGGAGCCATTTATCTCATTCTTTTTGGAAGCTCTTCCTCTTTTTCACTAATGGGAGTATCGCTCACTAGATAATACACAGCCTCGCTTGGCTGGCGCAGCAACTTTCCACGGAGAAGGCTCACGTTCTCCACCTAAGCCTGTGCCACCCCAGCCCATCCACTCTCTCCTCCATGGGCTTCCCAGGTTCCATGTCATCATGGTAACTGGTGTTGTAGAGTATTTGTCCCTGTCCAAATAAATCCATGTTAAAATGTAATCCCCAGTGTTGGAGGTGGGGCCTGGTGGGAGGTGTTTGGTCATGGAGGCAGATCCCTCCTGAATGGCTTGGTGCTGTCCTCGTGATAGTGAGATCTCCCGAGATCTGGTTGTCTGTCAGTGTGCAGTGGCCAGGTGCAGTGGCTTACGCCTGTAATCCCAACACCTGGGAGGCCAAAACAGGTGGATCACTTAAGCCCAGGAGTTTGAGAACGGCCTGGGCAATGTGGCAAAACCTCGTCTCCATCAAAAAAAAAATACAAAAATACAAAACTTAGCCAAGCATGGTGGTGTATGCCTGTAGTCCCAGCCACTGGGGAGGCTGAGGTGGAAGGATCACTCACTTGAGCCCAGGGGGTGGAGGCTACAGTGAGCCATGGTCATGCCACTACACTCCAGCCTAGGTGACAGAGCAGCACCCTGTCTCAAAAAAATAAGTGTCTGGCACCTCCTTGACTGGCTCTTGTTCTCACCACGTGACACTCCTGCTCCCCCTTCACCTTCGGCCATGAGTAAAAGCTTTCTGATGCCTCCCCAGAAGCCAAACAGATGCCAGCGTCATGCTTCCTGTGAAGCCTGCAGAACTGCGGGCCAATTTAAACCTCCCGTCTCGGTCAATTCCCCAGCCCCAGGCATTTCTTTATCACAATGCAAGAACCGCCTAACCCAGGAACAAAGGAGACACTGAGGCCGCTGGACAGAACCTGGCCAAGGTGGTGGACAAGGTCAGGGTCAACCTGGGACTACACAGTGGATCTTGGGCTCACTTGCCTCAGGCTCTGATGTCTTACCTGAGTCCTACCTGGGGAACGTGGCCTTGACCTTTGCCTTGTGTGTATTCTGAGATGGGGGCTGGACAAGATGCAGTTGGAGGACACAGCAGGACACTCCTTGGATGCCCCCACTGTCCCACCCCTGAGCTCTGCTTCCTGTCCATTTAGGGTCCTGGCATGGCCATGCACACCGGTGCACCCCTGCACAAGCCACCCCCTAGGTGCCACAGCACCAACCCAAGACCCTGCCCCGAGAGGGCTGACTCTGCCTGTGACCCAAGGGTATCTGTTTCTCTCCTGGGGCTTCAGTTTCCTCCAGATGGAAGGGGTGAGCTACTTAGTGATTCCCAACCTTGGCTGCACACTGGAATTTCCTGAGAAGCTTTTAAAATCCCTGGTGCCTGACCTTCCACTGACGGCAGTATTGCCTCCCCAGGTGGGGACCCAGGCCTCTGCATGTTCATGTCTCCCCAGGTGGCTCCATCCCCGGCCAAAGATAAGATTCAGCAACCTGCATCAGCGGTTCTCAGCATGGGATTCTGGGGCAGGAACAGCAGCCAGGCTGACAGGCCAACTCTGCAGCCTCCGCCCCACACCTGCTGAGTCAGAAACTCTGGCTGTGGGCACAGCAGTCTGGGATTTTACCAGCCCTGTGGGGGATTTAGCCTCCAGCATCCTGGTGCACTTTCAGCTGTGCCCCACCTGAGTGCCGTGCAGACAGTGCTGGGCAGATCCTGGCTCCAGGACCCACTAAGCTTCACTTGACCCTTAGAGGCCCTGCTCTTCATCTGTGAAGCTTCTAAAGAAGCTCTTTCCCAGGCACCTTGTAAGGAAATAAACAAGGTCAAGTCCACCAAGTGCTAACTAAGCATCCCAGGCCTTAACAGAATCTTTCTCCATGGGTTGACTTCGGTGCTGACAATGTCATCAGGCACTGATCAGGCAATCACAATTCAGAACCCTGCCCTGTTTTGCTTCTGGAGAAAGATGGAAGGAAAGGAAAGGGTTTTATCAAAGGGAAACAGAGACAAAGGACGAGTGTGTGGCATCTGACAGGCAGGAGGATGAGGCCAGGAGGGGCGTTTTGGAGACTCCAGCGCATCTGGGCTACCCCGAAGAGCGGACCTGGAGTGGAGCAACCAGGGGGATTGAGGAGAGAGAGAGACAACTTGGGGACGGCAGAAGCTCCTGGAGGTGGGCACCCTGGACGGAGGAGGGAAGAGGGTCCATTTGCCTGCTGGCCTGGGGCTCCCTGGGCATGGGGACTCTCCTACACCAGCTCACTGGTAACAAAGGCACGCATGGGAAGGGAACATCCCCAATTCATTGTGATGAGTGTCCCTTAAACGACCCAGTTCGCGTGGATCTGCGGGGACACAGGTACAGCCTCCTGGGGTCTCCCAGGACAGGGCGGCCTGCAGTGTGCAGAGCTGGCCACCAGGTGGCAGCAACACCGCCTCCCCTGCGGCTACTTTGTTACAACTTGGGGACGATGGAGGGGAGCAGGTGGTTGCAAGGAGTCAGTCCCAGAGAGCTGGAAGGAGGGTACTCCGCCCTGTGAACCACATCAGGGGACGTCCAGTGAACCCCAGCAGACCCAGAAGCCAGACCCCCAAGTGTGCATGTCCAAACTCTGCCCTACAGCCCAGCATTTTCCCCCGACCCATCTCCCTCCCCCACCAAGTTTAAAGAAGCTTTGCAAATTCCTCAGGACCTGCAAGTTTCTGAGAACTAAACTTGTGTTTTTATTTCAACAAGTCTAAAATATATTCTGCCAGCTCTAGAGGCAAAAACTTTCGCAGAGATCATTTACCAGGGAAAACGATCTTCCTCAATAAGGACTTTGCTTCGTCATTAATCCATAAACTGAACTCTGAGAGCTTCGGAGATATTCTCCAGGATTCAAGAGAAACGGTTTCCTCCAGAGAGATCCATGCATTTACCCAGGTTTAGTAAACATTGGAAAAAAAGGCAATCGTCATTATAGCTACCTTTTACTCAGTGCTCACTGCGTGGCAGGCTCTCTTCTCCATCAAACCCTCAGAAAAAGCCTGGGAGGTGGGTGCCAGTATCACCCCCACTCTGCAGAGGGGCAGACTGAGGAAGGAGAAGCCAGCAATGGCAGGGTGGGGATTTGGGCAGGGCAGCCTGACCCATAGCTCCCTCTTAACCTTGGGACCATACTTCTTCCTTCTGGCATCCTGGGACTCCTCTTCTCACCTTTCTCCATCCCCTCCTTCCTCCTCACAACTGGAACTGGGGTGAGGGGCTCACTCATTGCACAGATTTCCTTATGGTGAGACAAGACCTGACTCCAGCCTTGTGCTTGCGACTGACCGTGGTTTAAAGGTCTCTCCCTGCTGGGGATGCATTTCCTTTCTCTGCTTGGCAGTAGCCATGCAGGGCTGATTACAGCCTCTGCCAAGGGACTGCAGCTAACACGGACAGTTGATCCTCACTTCCTCCAGAACACAGAGCAAGCCCACGGCAAGGGTCAGTCACCCTGGCTCCCAAGAAAATGTGCACAGAACTGCTCCTTGGCCAATGTGCTGCCTGGGACTCCAGAGCACCTGGGAGGTGTCCCTGGCCCAGAGGGGATGGGAAAAGGCGGAGAGAGGGGTGGTACAGAGGGGTGCAGGAGCCTGCAAGCTAAGCATCCTAAACCCTGGCACACCTGACCAATGTCAAGGACCCTGATTTTCATGCAGGGCTAGCTCCTCCATGCCTTGGGTAGCCTATGAGGCCCCTTAAACATGCCCTGTGTGGAATCCAGGACATAATTGAGCCTCTCAAGCAAACAGGGAGAGCTGAGAGACAGGAAACACGGAGTTGATGGTCCACAAAAGAGAAATGAACAGAGAGAATCAACCCAGCTTGAAACAAAAACACATTCCTAAGAGCGAATCTGCAGATTGGTGTCACAGTGCAAGGCTGGGTGTTGCCCTTGTGTGCCCACACATCACCCTCCTTCAGGAGTGGCAAAAACATACGAGGCATTGGCTGTGTGTGTGTGTGTGTGAGAGAGAGAGAGAGAGAGAAAGAGAGAGACAGAGACAGAGAGAGAAAGAGAGAGAGAGAGAAATGGAGGGAGGGAAAGAGAGAAAGAAAGATCATCTCAAGCCAGGCTCTTAAAAAAAAGAGCATCAAAATATTTAGTGAGGGATTTTCTGAGTTCCACATCTTTAACTCTCAGAATAGAGGCAGAAGGAGATTGTAATTAAAATTGCTAGTGGGGCAGGGGAAGCGTCGTTATATACAGAATTTCTAAATGCCTGGAAGTGATCTTACGAAGACAAATTGGTTTTCCAACCCCACCCCAGCTGTAAAAAGTTATAACTTTGAGTCATCAGCAACCTGCTGAACTAGGAGTCTGGATCGTTTTTAAGCAGATAAATGAACTTGAGAAAATTCTTCTCTCCAGACCTCGATTTCCCTTAGTTTTCAAGCTGCATCCTAAAGAGTGCAGGGCTTCAGTTGAGGAGCCTCATGGATGGTGGTCTGTCCCCACTCCCCCACTCCTGCCATTCAGGTGGGAGGCTCCCCACACCTTCTCTGTAACCCCCAGCTTCAAGCAAATCTGATCTTCCTTTTTAAAAGATATTTTGTATATCTTCTGAAGGAGGTTTCTTCTGAAAACACTGGAACTTAATAACTTCTAAAGTTCCTTCCAGTTGTGATGCCAGGCAGAAATGTCTGAAAGCAAGTGGGGGGCCATGAAGTTCCCCTGCACAGCAAAGCAGGCCCAGAAGTTTCTGCCATTCAGCTGAGCTCCACAGTGAGTCCATCCTCCTGTGGTCGCTCATCCTGCCTCCTCTCTGCAGGTGCCAGCTGGGCCACATGCTGAGCTCGAGATTTCCACCTTTGTTCAGAGCACTTGTCATCTCCAAACGGCTCTCCGTTCTCTCCTCCACCATCCCATTGCCCAACTACACACCTGTAAAGACAGGACTATGCTTTTCAGCATGGCATGACCTTGGCATGCAATAGATGCTCAATAAATATTTTCACAATAAATAAGCAAATGCTGCCTCCAGGATCATGCTCTACACTTGTGGTAGACAGAACTCTGTCCCCCTAAAGATGTCCCCACCTTCTGGACCTGTGAATATGGTACAGCACGTGGCAAAAGGGACTTGACGGGTGTTATGAAGGATACGGGTTTTAAAATAGATTATCCCGATGAGCTGAGTGGACTCAAGTTCGTCTCACAGGACCTTAAAAGCAGAGAACTTTCTCTGGCTGGGGCAGGAGAAGTGAGGCAGAAGGGGAGGTTAGAGAGATTCAAAGAGTATCGAGGACTCAACCTGCTATTGCTGGCTTTAAGGATGGAGAAAGGGGGCTGTGATCTGGGGAATGCAGGAGGCCTCTAGAAGCTGAGAACAAGCCTGGCTACAACCAACCAGGAGCCAGACTTCAGTCCTACAGCCACCAGGAATTGAATTCCACCAACAACCCTCATGAGCAAGGAAACAGAACTTCCCTCAGAGCCTCCAGATAGGAGCCCAGGCTGGCCAATGGCTTGATGTTGACCTCCTAAGACCTGGAGCAGAGAAGCCAGTCATGGCCCCAAGTCCCGCCCTAGACACTTTCCCCTCCCCTTTACCCTGCACTTCTCATCTCAGCTTGCCATCAGCTTCTCAGAGGACCCGACTGACATAGAGCATGCCCCACTGACCCCTGAGGATGCGACACACAAGAGGTCAGGATCCAGGTGGGCTCTGGGTCCCTGCAAGGTGCAGGGACGAGGCTGAAGCTGTCCTGGGCTGTCAGGTGCCGGCCGCTCCAAGCAACTCTGCTCTTCTGATATCTGGCTCCCTCTGTGAAAACTCCTGCTGATCGGCTGGAGGTGCAAGATGGTTGGGGGCTGGCCCCTGCTAGGAAGGGTCCCACCTGCTTGGGGTGGCCTTGCCCCCTTTGTCCCTCGAATCCCTGTGGCACTTCTTCTCACAGTTCATTTCCATATTGGAGCCGTGAGACCACGAAGTGCAGGGTGTGGACCTGGGGATGAGGCCAAGGAAGTAAGGTCTTCACTCGGGCCCCAGTGCAGGGAATGGTACACCAAGCCCACTTCAGCTCACCAAAGGCAGCTTCAGGCCTCAGCCACTGACCAATGCAGCCCATGCCATCCGGAGGCTGTTGGAGGGGGACCCTGTGTCTGTAGCTCCATGGTGGCCATAAGGGGCATGCAACGGTGAGCAGTCTACCTGCAGGCCCCAGTGACCTGACTGTCCTCGCAGCACCCAAGGGTCACAGCTTCAAGATCCTGAGCAAACTTTTTGTCCAACAGACAGCATGCCAACCCCTCCAACATTTCAATCCCCTTAAGAAGCTTCTGTTTACACACCACAAGAAAGCAGCCACTCCTTTTAGGCCTGACGCTTCTCTTTTCCAAACATCAACCAAAAACCTGGCAGGCTTTGTGTTTAGAACATAAGGGACACACCCTCTCCCAGCCCCTCCCAGTCTCCCTGACTCCTCCAAGCACCTGTGCAGCCAGTCTGCTTCTCCCCTAGCCTTCCCCCATCCAATCCTGCACCTGCCATTCCACATCTAGGTTTTCTCTCCATCCACCTCTCCCTCTCCATCACTGTGGCCATCCTAGCCCAAAGCCACCTGCTGCAGCCTCCTATCAGAACTCCCTCTTTCACCTCCCCCTCTACCATCCATTCTCTGCAGAGCAGGCCATGTAGAATTCTCAAAGCAATGAGTGTCATGTCACAACTGGGCTTAAAGCCATCAATGACTTCCCTCTGTGGGTAAATTTAAACAGGAACTCCTCTCCTCTCAGTCCTCCTTTGCACTTCTGTCCCTCCTGCTGTTGTCCTCTCGCTGCTTGGACCTCTGGCTGGTCCAAGGTCAAGCCTGGACTGCTTGGACAAGCCTTCTCTGTTCCCTTTATGGTCCCTGGAATGTACGGTCCATGGAGCAGAGCCCTTGTCTGTTTCACCAACAGAGTTCCATCACCAAGACCCTGAAGCACGAAACCCATCCATAGTTGTTGAATGAAAGAATGAGTGAGTGCAGCGAGTAAGAAAGAGTATCTGGGTTTAAAAGCTAGAGGAGAGATAGCAAAGTCACACAAACGCTCGATGACTATAAAGGATCTCAGTGCAGTTCTGTGGAGCTGGTGCCTATCAGGTGTAGTGCCGGCAATTCCACTAATGGCCACCGGGGGCGCAGCGAGGCGGCAGCGCTGCCAGGCCCCCAGGCGGATCTTGCAGGAGGCTGGGCTCAGAAAGCTGGATTTCAGCGCCTGCTCCGGTCTCGTGTGCTTTTTCCGTAACAGTGTAACTTTTGATTAAAATAACGATATGCATTATTCATGTCATTACTATAAATATTGTCTATTATAAAGAGATTAGTAAAACCACAGGTACAAGTTATATCTGTTTCTGAAATAGACTTAACTGTTTGTCAACGACAAAGTAAGCACTGAGCTTACGTCCAAAGCCCAGAGCCTGCCCTGAGTCCCTTCCTGGAGTTAAAAACCTCCTGGACCACTCCTGCACCAAGCACAATGTCTTAGTCCGTTTGTAGTTCTATAAAGGAATACCTGAGGCTGAGTAATTTATTTTTAAAAAATAAAGTGTATTTGGCTTACGATTCTGCTGGTGGCAAGATTGTGCATCTGGTGAGAGCCTCAGGTTGCTTCCACTCATGGAGGAAGGTAAAATGGAGCCGGGTGTGCAAAGGCCACAAGGGGAGAGAAGACGCAAGAGAGACAGGGGAAGTGCCTGGCTCTTTCTAACAACCAGCTCTCATGGGAACTAATGGAGAACTCACTCATTATCTTGAGGAGGACACCAAAACCTTCATGAGGGATCCGCTCCCAAGACCCAAACACCTCCCACCGGGTCTCATCTCCAACAGTGGAGATCAAATTTCAACATGAGCTTTGGGGAACCAGTACTCAGACCACAGCACAAGACTTCACTTGTTACATCAGCTAACCTGTGCTTTGCATGACCAACTTGATGTCTCCGAAGAGGATGTCTCAACAGAGCCTCCTTGGCCCTCTAATTTGTTCTATGACAATTCTATTTGATCCTTTTGATGGCCCAAAGGGCACACCCTGCACCTTCGGGGTGGCCACTGGCCCACCAGGCATCTCATGGCAGCTCACCCTCAAGAGTGGCTACACACCCCAGCTTGTGTTCCTGGAGCCCTGGATCCTTTGGCTCTCAGTCGTGTATCTTTAGCCCGGTTGCTGGCCTCGGTCTGCTGGCTGTGCCCTGGATGCTGGCCTCTGCTCCTTTGTGTCTTCACATCCATAGAAGCTCTTCCTGAACCAAGACCGTGCCCTTCCTACAAACTCTGAATTGACCTGTCTGCTCCCTATTGCCATGTTAAGGTCATCAGAGTGGCAGCTGAGATGAACCAATCAGGGACAAGATTCTATGAGATTTTGCTAATGTACCAGGGCCCCCGCCCTGAAATAGGCGATCACAGCCAAGCTGGTGATATGACAAGTCAGGTTCATGATGGACGATCATGACTAAACAGATGTCACATAAGTGGATTTACAATTGCATTATTCCAGATTAGAGCATGGCAGATGGGGGTTCCCAGCCACAGAGGCTCCTCTCCCAGGACCCCCTCCCTGTGGCTGTGAGAGTTTCCTCTGTGTATCTCCCAGTCTGCAAACACCCATCTAACCTCTGGCAAATTCCTGGACCAGACAGAAGCCCACCCCCACCACAGGTGTGGGACTGGGTTACACTTTCGGTAAGACAGAGAACAGCTGAAAAGATGCCTACTCACTCAAAAACAGAAGCCTGTCTTTCCCCTCAAGCCACCTCCCTTCTCTCACCTGAGTGGTTTCATGGCTGGGCCATTTACTAGCTGTGTGAGCTTAGCAACCTCTCCAGACCTCAGTCCCCCAAACTGTAAAGTGGAAGGTATTAAAACCTCTCACACCATAGGGTTGTTGCAGGGATTCAAGATGGTGATTGCAGGTGCCTTAGTACTTGACAAGTAATGTGAGACTGGGAAATGCTCACTATCTTGTCTGATCTTTGGTATAAAAGTTACTCTGCAAAAGCAAACTGGTTTTGTAAACTCTAGTGGATTAAATTTTGTTTGTTTACATATAATAGTGGTTGTTTTATAACAAAGCACTGCATTTGTTTCTTCAAAAGATCTAGATTAATGTTCGTTTTACAAACACAGATTATAAAAAATTATTTAATGTCTCCTCACATAGTTGGATTACACACGGCCTCCCCTCTCCCCCACAACACACACACACACACACACACACACATACACACACACACACACACACACGAATGGATACAGAAGCCTGACGCTGTGGTCCACGGTAGTTAAAATCCAGGAGCCAGCATCCTCCACCTGGTTCCCATTAGAATCACCCCAAGAGATGCTGCCTGGCCCCCTCCATAAGCCATAGTCATCAGGGTCTCGGGGTGGGACTGGGTGTCATGGTTTTAAAGCTCTCCATGCATCTCCAATGCGTAGCCAGATGAAAAACACCATGTTAAGGTCATCAGAGTGGCAGCTGAGATGAACCAATCAGGGACAAGAGTCTATGAGATTTTGCTAATGTACCAGGCCCCCGCCCTGAAATAGGTGATCACAGCCAAGCTGGTGATATGACAAGCCAGGTTCATGATGGACGGTCATTAAGCAATTTTGGATCATCAAAGATTCCTTGTCACCCATAGCGTTGTAAAGGGCTCAGCAGAGCAGGCAGGGGAGAAGGAGGCTGAGAAGGGGAGGACCGTCTTCTCCTCCCTCAAGGAGGTCGCCCTTTGGCAATGCCTCCTCACATAGCTGGATTACACACAGCCTCCCCTCTCCCCCACAACACACACACACACACTCACACACACACACACAAATGGATACAGAAGTCTGAGGCTGTGGTTCATGTGTGTCATCCAACTATGTCAGGAGACATTAAATTTTGATTTTGGTAATAATCAAAAGACATTCCTAGGGGAGGGAAGTTCACAAGTAGCCTGGTCTAAAACTCTTCAGAGACTAAGGAATTGTGGTTAAAATATTTGGGTTAGGATCCTGACTCCCCAGCTGTTTCAAGAAAACTTCATCACCTTTAGAGACACATGCTCCAATATTGTTGAATGAAGTGATACAGTCTGGGATTCATTTCACGATGATCCCAGGGAGGAGCCAGAAGTGGATGGGGGTGCAGAGAAAACAGGGCTGGCCATTCATACATTGATGATGTTTGTAGCTGTTAATGAGCACATCAGGGCTCATGTTTGAAACTGTCTACAATAAAACACTTTGTATCCTAATATATATAAGATACAAAGTCTCAGTTAGACTGGAGGACTAAGTTTTAGAGATCTATTGCACTGCATGGTGACTATGGTTAATAATAACATACTGCATATTTCAGAATTATGAAAAGAATAGATTAACATTCTCACCACAAAAAAAAAATAAGTTGGTGAAAGTGATGACTATGTTAATTAGCTTGATTGAATCTTTCTACAACATATACACAGATTAAAACATCATAGCATACCCCATAATATACATATTATTTGTAACAATAAATTTTAAAATATTTTTAAAGAGATATAAATATGGAAAAGTATAGAGAATCTGTATGCCAAACACCAGTATCCACCACCCAGAATTCACTATTGTTCACAGTAGGTCACTGTATTTCTTTAGTTTGTAATAAAAGAAACATAATATTTACCCCAAAAAAAATGTTTTCAGGAAAAATGGGGCTAACACCCCAGGATTGCACTCTTCTACTGGGCGTGGTCAGACTCCCTTTCTGCACATACTCATCTTTCGTAAGGTGCCTCCTCACTCTCCAACCTCCCTTCCACTCGTGACTGCTTCCTCCACCTGCCAATCCCCAATAATTATCAACTAAACAGATGTCACATAAGTGGATTTACAATTGCATTATTCCAGATTAGAGCATGGCGGATAGAGGTTCCCAGCCACAGAGGCTCCTCTCCCAGGACCCCCTCCCTGTGGCTGTGAGAGTTTCCTCTGTGTATTCCTCAGCTCGGGCTGCATAGCAAAGTATCACAGACAGGGCGGGTTAAACAAAAGAGGTTTGTTTTCTCACAGTTCTGAACTCTGTGTGGAGTATGAATTAGGGAAAAGGCTCATGCTGGCAGAAGCAAGGGAAAGCAAAAAGAGAAAGCAGATAAGCCATACGTCTGCCTTTCTCCGTGGTCCAGAACACATAGCCCGTCTGCACAAATAACTCACAATCTTCCTGCGCCCAACTGTCACCAGACACACCTGCAAGTTAGCTCACTGCAAACTTAGTGTCATCAGTACCACGCAAAGCCCTCTTCAACAGACACCGTGAACGCTATCCTATACAATCTCCAGCAAGCCTTTGTTCCTCTGCAGTCAGCATCTGCTGACTTGCTCATTGTCTCTCTGGCAACATATTTTCCTCCCCAAAGTCTTAACTCATTTCAGCATTAACTCAAAAGTCCACAGTCTAAAGTCTCATCTGAGACAAGACAAGTCCCTTCTGCCTATGAGTCTGTAAAATCGAAAGCTAGTTAGTTACCTCCTAGATACAATGAGGGTATAGGCATTCGGTAAATACACTCATTATGAGTGGGAGAAATTGGCAAAAACAAAGGGTCTACAGGCCCTATGCAAGTCTGAAATCCAGTAAATCAGTCATACCTTGAAGCTCCAAAATGATCTCCCTTGACGCCAGGTCTCACATCCAGGTCATGCTGATACAAGAGGTGGACTCCCATGGCCTTGGGCAGTTCCACCCCTGTGGCTTTGCAGGGTACAGCCCCCCTCCTGGCTGCTTTCATGGGCTGGCATTGAGTGTCTGCAGCTTTTCCAGATGCATGGTGCAAGCTGTCAGTTAATCTGTCACTGTGGGGTCTGGAGGACAGTGGCCCTCTTCTCACAGCTCCACTAGGCAGTGCCCCAGTGGGGACTCTGTGTGGGGGTTCTGATCCCACATTTTCCTTCTGCACTGCTCTAGCAGAGGTTCTCTATGAGGGTTCCACCCCTGCAGTACACCTCTGCCTGGACATCCAGGCATTTCTATACATCCTCTGAAATCTGGACAGAGGTTCTCAAACCTCAGTTCTTGACTTCTGTGCACCTGTAGGCCCAACACCACGTCTAAGTTGCCAAGACTTGAGGCTTGCATGCTCTGAAGCAATAGTCTGAGCTGTATGTTGGCCCCTTTTAGCCACAGCTGGGATGCAAAGCACAAATTCCAAGACTACACAAAGCAGCAGGGCCCTGGGCCTGGCCCATTAAACCATTTTTTCCCCTAGGCTTCCCAGCTTGTGATGGGAGGGGTTGCCTTGAAGACCTCTAACATGCCCTGGAGGCATTTTTCCCAGTGTCTTGGTGATTTACATTTGGTTCCTTGTTACTTTTGCACGTTTCTGCAGCTGGCTGGAATTTCTCCTCAGAAAATGGGTGTTTATTTTCTAATCACATTGTCAGGCTGTGAATTTTCTGAACTTTTATGCTATGCCTCCCTTTTAAACATATGTTAAAATTCCAAACCATATCTTTGTAAATGAATAAAACTGAATGCTCTTAAGAGCAGGATCACATCTTGAATGCTTTGCAGCTTAGATATTTCTTCCACCAGATACCCTAAATTATCTCTCCCAAGTTCAAAGTTCCGAAAGTCTCTAGGGCAGGGGCAAAATGCCGCCAGTCTCTTTGCTAAAGCATAGCAGGCATCACCTTTGCTCCAGTTCCCAACAAGTTCCTCATCTTCACCTGAGACCACTTCAGCCCGGACTTTTTGGTCAAAACCATTCAACAAATCTCTGGGAAGCTTCAAACTTTCCCACATCTTCCTGTCTTCTTCTGAGCCCTCCAAACTGTTCCAACCTCTGCTTGTTACCCAGTTCCAAAGTCACTTCCACATTTTCAGGTATCTTCATAGCAGTATCCCACTCTACTGGTACCAATTTGCTGCATTAGTCTGTTCCCACACTGCTAAAAAAAAGACATACCCGAGACTGGGTAATTTATAAAGAAAAAGAGGTTTAATGGACTCACAGTTCCACATGACCAGGGAGGCCTCACAATCATGGCAGAAGGTGAAGGAGGAGCAAAGGCATGCCTTGCATGGTGACAGGCAAAAAAGTGTGTGCAGGGGAACTGCTGTTTATAAAACCATCAGATCTCATGAGACTTATTCACTATCGTGAGAACAGCACAGGAAAAACTCATCCCCATGATTCAATTACCTCCCACTGGATCCCTCCCAAGACATACGGGAATTATGGGAGCTACAATTCAAGATGAGATTTGGGTGGGGACGCAGCCAAACTATATCAGCTGGTTCCTCCTGAGGGCTCTCTCCTTGGCTTGTATGTAGATGCTGTCTCCTCCCTACGTCCTCAAGGGGTCATCCCATTGTGTGTCTGTGTCCAAATCTCCTCTTCTTATAAGGACACCCACCCTGCTGGATTAGGGTACCCCTTCAATGACCTCTTTTAACTTCAATCACCTTATTAAATGCCGAATCTCCAAATATGCTACATACTGTAGCACTGGAGGTCAGAGCTTCAATGGATAAATTGGAGAGGAAATAATTCAGCCCCTGATGCCCTGCTATCCCCAGATGCCACACAGCTCGCTTTTTATCCAGAATAATCACCACACACATTATTCACCAGGTGAATGACATTTCCTCTTTCAGTGACTTCTCAAGAGATCATTTTTTGCAAAGCCTATTCTTTTAAGGAGGTTTAAGGCAGAAAAAGAGAAAAACAAACCAACATAAGCCTCTGAGTTTGAATACAATAAATCTCATTAATTTGGGCTTACTGTAGGAAAATATTCTAGGAGAGTAAAGGCTTTCAACTGATTACTTCAGAAGTTTTCTTTTGACGGGTTGCTCTATCCTTGTCGAGCTAAGAAAACCCATCTTAATAAACAGCTAAGAATCACTTCCAATTAATAGTATCTTTGGGTGCAAAGATTGTGCTAATGATGTCGACTAATTATTCCCCTAATCAGTTAACCATTAACCCTTTATTTTATTTTATTTTATTTCTTTTTTTTTTTTTTTCTTGAGACAAAATCTTGCTCTGTAGCCCAGGCTGCAGTGCAGTGGCACGATCTCTGGCTCACTGCAACCTCCACCTCTTGGGTTCAAGCGATTCTCCTGCCTCAGCCTCCCGAGTAGCTGAGATTACAGGCGCCCACCACCATGCCCAGCATTTTTTGTATTTTTAGTAGAGACGAGGTTTCACCATGTTGGTCAGGCTGGTCTCGAACTCCTGACCTCGTGATCCACCCACCTCGGCCTCCCAAAGTGCTGGGATGACAGGAGTGAGCCACCGCACCCAGCGAACCCTTTCTTTTCATACGCATTCCTTGTGGTGCTAAATTTAGTACACCTTGTGAACAAAGGTAAACCTCAAGTCTAACCTACAATCAAAAGGAAACCAGGATAGACAGAAACCCAGACACTGTACTTCGCTTTTCTCTCTGGGACGCAGTCTAATCAGCTTCAAGGGAAATGGGAAAACCAGCAAAGAGTGGCTCCAGGTAACACGTTACACGGAAGCCCGGATTAAAAAACAGATTGTGTAGTAATTAATTCATCACTTCCCTTGGAGGTAAAATAAAGGGAAGTACAATCAGGCAAGAGTAACTCAGAAAATATTTTTGTCTTTAAAGTTAATAGGACCCATGGTTTTAAATGAAGCCATATTCAATTCTCCCAAGGTTTTCCTTGCTTTTAAACGAGGTTATCAACTCCCAGTGCAGCAATTAAATGTGTCAGCAAAGCTCCTACTTAGTGCTACTGAAGCACTTAATTTTCATTAAAAAGATGACATTGCAAGCAATTATCAAGGACAATCCACATTCGTGGGTATTTATATTCATAAGGACAGATTGTAACACAGAGATGCATAAATTACCCAGATCTGCTTCTCTGCTTCCTCCTAAGCTAGGCTGCAAACTGGTTGGCTCTAATCGCTTGCTCCCGGTCTCCACGAGGGCCAGCGTGCAGGACTGTTCTCCGTGCGTTCACACCACCCCCATCTCTGGAGGCTGAGATGAGTCCCTGGGGTCTGATACTGATGATTTTCCATCATGCACTCGTTTCCTCCATCATAACCCTTTTAACACATCCCTTAATTGAAAGAGGCAGCTTGATTCAGTGCTCTGTTCCCCTTCATCCTTGCCAGTCCCACGCCTGTGAGGGTTCAAGGCTACTGACAACAATAACTGTGGCTGTCTGGGGCCCCTAGAACAAGTCAGACACTCCACAGAACGCACGGCCTGACCTCCTTATCATGGCACCCCTTTAGTGCAGGAGTTACTGCCCCATGGACGATGGCTAAACCGAGGGTCAGAGGGGAACAGATACAGTTTTCTCCAAGGTCACTTGCCTAGAAAGTGACTGAGTCAGGATTTGAACCCAAGTCCAGCCCTGCTCAAAGCTCCTTGCCATTTCTCTGCTGTGTCAGGAGGGCTTCCCAAATTGTATACTTATGATTGGATCTCAATTTTTATTTTAATCTAACACTACCGAAAAATTATTTTGCCAAATGTGGCGGCTCACGCCTGTAATCCCAGCACTTTGGGAGGCCGAGGCGAGTGGATTACGAGGTTAGGAGTTCGAGACCAGCCTGGCCAATGTGATCAATGTGATGAAACCTTGCCTGTACTAAAAGTACAAAAATTAGCCAGGCATGGTGGTGCACACCTGTAATCCCAGCTACTCGGGAGGCTGAGGCAGAAAAATCACTTGAACCCGGGAGGCGGAGGTTGCAGTGAGACGAGATTGCGCCACTACACTCCAGCCTGGGTGACAGAGGGAGACTCCATCTCAAAAAGAAAAAACAAGGAGAGTTTTGATGGCTAGGTAATATTTCCTTTTCTGGGTCTGCCATGGAGTTTATGTAATTTCCATGACTTGAGCCCCTCTGTTGGTTGTCCTGGGGGTCACATGGGCAGTGATAAGCTGTTTCTCATTCACCCTGTGTGCGTTTATGGGGCACCTATGAACACCCTGCTAGGAGCAAGGACTCTGCAGTCTGAAGAGCTCAGCAGCCCTATCTGGTCCCCCCTCCCTCCAGCCACCCCCTGAATCTCTGGAGTTGGTCCTCAGGTCACATAGCATCCACTGGAAGCTTCCAGGTGCTTGTCCTGCCCTGCCCTGCCCTGTTGGGGTGCAGAGCGGGCCATCAAGGGAGAAGGTGCAATGGATTCCACATGCCCAGAGGCTTCTAGGATTCCGGGGAAATAGGTTTTGGGGAAGGGAGGACAGCACAGTGTGACCCTGGAGTCAGACACTCCTGGGGTCGGCCCCGAGCTGCCCTTCACCACCGTTCTGTGTCCTTGGACAATCCTCTGCCCTCCGTCTCCTCACCTGTGGGGTATCCCGCAAAGATGAGTGATGTTTGCACTCCATGCCAAGTCTATACAGGGTCCTGAGCAGGCAGAGGAAGGTGTCACAGTGCCTGTTTCTCAGAGGTCTCTAGCGTGAGAGGCGGACCCCACAAAAGTTGAGGGAAGTGTGGCTTGGTACTGTCAAGACAGTCAACTTCTGATAAAGATGGAATATTCAATATGCCTCTGGCGTGGACACAAATGCATTGTCTGGAGCTGTGGCAGCTATCTTGGGATCACAAGGCGATAAGCCTGAGGAGAAAACTAAAATCAAGGAAACATCATGCAAAGGAAGGCTGAGTGGGGACTAGACCGATCCTAGGACTGTGCTGAAATAACAGAGCACCAAACAGACTCCAGCCACCACCAGCCTCCAGACCTCTCGTTACAGAAGAAAAATGAATTCGGTTATTAAGCCACTGTGGCTTGTGATCTCCTATACCTGTTGCCAGGAGTGTTCCCAGCCATTTCCACGTCACTGTTTGCCCTCAGCTTGTTCTCTCCTGGATCTCAGAGGAAGAGGCACCCCTGGGAAACTGGTGGGCTGAGTGAGAGAGTGAACTCATGCCTTTTAGGACAATCTCAACGCAGCAGCCAAGCCTGTGTCACCCAGAGAAAGACCTCCTACCCCACGCCCCACTCCACCCCCGCACGGCCACCCAAATGCTCCCAGTGCCGGAGACTGAGAAGCCCAGAGGAAAACTGAAAGCCTTATCCATATTCAGCCTTGATTCCACAGCTCCGCGGTGTCAGGCTCCTTGCCAAGTCATGGGATCCTCACAGCGACCATCCCACAGATGAGGAGACAGAGGTCAGAGGATTGTCCAAGGACACAGAACGGTGGTGAAGGGCAGCTCAGGGCCGACCCCAGGAGTGTCTGACTCCAGGGTCACACTGTGCTGTCCTCCCTCCCCCAAAACCTATTTCCCCAGAATCCTAGAAGCCTCTGGGCATGTGGAATCCATTGCACCTTCTCCCTTGATGGCCCACTCTGCACCCCAACAGGGCAGGGCAGGACAAGCACCTGGAAGCTTCCAGTGGATGCCGTGTGACCTGAAGACCAACTCCAGAGATTCAGGGGGTGGCTGGAGGGAGGGGGCACCAGATAGGGTTGAGTTCATCAGACTGCAGAGTCCTTGCTCCCAGCGGGGCATCCATAGGTGCCCCATAAACGCACACAGGGTGAATGAGAAACGGCTTATCACTGCCCATGTGACCCCCTAGGGCAACCCACAGAGGGGCTCAAGTCATGGAAATTATATAGACTCCATGGCAGACCCAGAAAAAGGTTATGTAGCCATCAAAGCTCTCCTATTTTCAAAGAGCATTTTAAGAGACAGGAAAAATAATTTTTCAATAGTGTTAGATTAAAATAAAAATTGAGATCCAATCGTACGTATACAATATTATTCTAATTTTGTGCTATTTAGACTTAATATATATAGAAAAGGATGCAAAAGATAAAAAAAGAAAATCTTAACAGCAGCTATCCTTTGAGATAGGATCAAGGACCAATTTTGATTGCATTTTTATATTCCTTTGTATTTCTCTGAATTTTCCAAACTCTCTGTCATGAGCATGGAGCACTTTAAATTAGAAAAAAACACTTGTAATATAACCGCGAGGGGAAGGGGAGCTTGGCTCGGCCACATGGCTGGTGCCGCCTCACTTTCCTGACTATGCGTTCGCTTAGGAACCTGTTCTTCACCCGCCTTGCTTCTCCTTCATCCTAGGCTGCACGACAGACAGACGGACCTGCCCAGCATGCAGTTTCCCAGGGGCAGCGTGTGCATTAGGATCCGCTGTTTCAATAAACACGCTAGGGTGTTCTGGAATTCCATAGCTGTGTCTCAGGACCTGACGCTTCAAAGAACAATTTTAATTGAAATGGTAATGATGAAATTTCTTCTCCCTGAAGATGGCCTGTGCATTGTAAACACCGCGTCCCCATGTCTGGAAGCTGCCCCGTAGGAAAGAGTTGAACACAAATCCTTGCTAATGAGAGCTGGCCCCTGCCTGGGACCCCCCGGCTCCCGTCTGCAGACACCAAGCTGCCGCCAGAACCAAAGCCCTCGCGAAGGTGCCTTTTTTCTGGACACACCAGCAGGGTATTGTCACTCTGGCTGCACCAGAAGTGACTCTTGCATCTGGGTACCAGCGAGGAAGCCGTTCTCCACGAAACCTGGCACCGTCCACCCGCCTCCAAGAAACTCAGCCAAGATATTTTTCTGGTGGAGATGGGGTTGAAGCCATTTGCAGTTTTCCCACTGGGAAATCTGTGGTCGGTGCCACCTCTTGAGGGGCCTCAGAGCCTCGGAGCTGAAAGGACAGACAAGAAAGGAAGATGCCAGGATCCCAGGTCCACTCCTCTGCCTCTAGGGCCTCCCAGGCAGGAGGTCTCCCGGGCAGGAGGTCTGCAGGAGTTCACAACAGCGGCTCTTTCACTGCCTCAAAGGGCAAGAGTTCAGGGCAAGGAAACTAAGTAGAGAGAGGCAAATAGGGGCACCACACGCCCCTGGGGGTGTCCCAGTGGAGGTTAGGGACCTTCCTTGGAAAAATCTCACTGCTCCTCTGAGATGTGTGAGCGCTGGGCCCTGCCTGCGCTTTCCTGGGAGAGGGAGCATGGGTGCGTGGACAGGCCGCTTCAGCCTTTAGTTTACACTTAGAATCATCTCTTGCCGAGAGCAGCCCTCAAAGGGGACCAGGGAATGTCGCTGAGTGGGTACCCAGGGCGGGGACAGGCCTGTCCTCCAGGGACATCTGAACTTAACAACCTGATAAGACGTCTTCCCAGGAAGCTTTCTGTGCTTCTCTACAAAATTAAACTCCCGAGTCACTCCCACACTCAACCAGTCCCCGAGAAGGAAACTTCCACACCCCCCCATTCTACCAGGCGTCCCAGGGCTAGGGGGGCTGAGCCTGCTGCCCTGATAAGACAGAAGATCCCTGGTAGCCTGCAAGAAAGGAGGGGGCCCATCAGGTCCCAAAGGTAGTTTTTGGCCACATTGGTACCACGTGGGTAACAGTTCCTGTCCCATGCCTCAGTTTCCCCACTGGGCATTTAAAGCTCCTCTAGTGGACCTGGCCTATAGGAAGCATTCGATAGACAGGAGCCTCATGGGTGGCTGTCATCAGCCTAAAGCCGCTCACCCTCCAGCAGCGTGCATCACACACCTACTCCAGGCAGCCGTCCACACTTTCATTATTCAACAAACAAGTGGCGGGCTCATTCAGTGCCTGGCTCTATGCCAGGTGACAGCAGTGAGAAAGAACCGATGTGGTCTGGCTCCCACAATGGGACCCTGGAGCCCCGGCTCACCTCTTCTCCAGCACCATCATTCCTTCCGTGGCTCCTTCCTGTCCTCCTACATCCTGAGAACCCCGCTCAGAGCCCAGGGACAGGACTGCAGTGCAGGAAGACTCTCCTGCCTCTAGGTTCTAACCCACGAGATTCCTGAAGGGGGCCCTCGGCACAGTGACAGGTCACTGAAGGAGGAACGCTCATGGGCAAGGAGATGTGTCAGTGCCCCTGAGAGAAACCATGGGAGCAGCCGCCCAGTGCGGGTCAGGAGACGGGGATCTAGTCTTGACATCGCTGACGATTAGACTTGAGGCCCCCATCTTGCCCCTTCTCTGAGCCTCAGTTTTACCACCTATAAAGTGAGAGACAGTGCTGGACAGATGGACACTCGGCCCCTTCCAGGCCAGACCCTCTGAAAGCCAGACAGGCAGGTGGAGGCAGGGGTTTCTCCCAGGAGTTCAAGGAGAAGCACTCCAAAAAAGAGAGCCACCAAGAGCGGTGTCTAAGATTTATTTCTTAAGCAGAATCCCTTTTAATTCCTCTATGAAGATGAGTGGCTCTCTGCATTCCAGGCTGTGCCAGGCTGTCCTATCCATCAGCCGACCGTGCTGCGCCAGTGTGACCCAGCACTAATTCACAGGAGGAGAGCTTAGGGCAGCCACTCCACGGGGCAATCCATCAAGGCTCCCTCCTGTACCAGAGCTCTTAGCAGCCAGCGGGCACCACAGCAGTGGCAGGAGGCACTGGTGATGAATGGCCTGCAGACCACACCCCACACCCTCCTCAGGCCCCCTTAGAGCTGGGCTTGATAGGACCCCATTCCACCTGTGACTCTCCAGCTGTCCCCAACACTGAGGACTGGGCTGTGGACTCCCAGCCTGCACAGAGCCAGGTGGGAACACACCTGCATATCCAAGGGGCTGTCAGGAAGCAGGCGAGGCTGGAGCCGAGAGCACAGGAGACAGCAGTAGAGGAGGGAAGAGAAGAAAGACTGCATCATGGCAGGTGCCAGGCCCTTAGAAGGATCTGGCTTTTGGTCCTAGGGAGATGGGACACCACTGGAGGCTTCTGAGCTGAGGAATGACGTGATCTGACTGACATTTTAGAGGGTCGCTCTGAGCCCTGCACAGAACACACCACTGCTGGGAGACCAGGGAGGAGGCGCGCAGAATCCACATGAGAGGTAGGATGGTGTAAACAAGGAGGCAGCACTACCTTTTGGAAGCAGTGCTGGTCAGGTGTACTGAACAACAGGCCACGGGGTACCCAAGAAAGAAGGGCAGGGTGGCTCCCAGGTGCCAGCCTAAGGAGAAAGGTGGCATTTGTTGTAATGGAAAAGGCATGAGAGAACAGGTATGAAGGAGAATGTCAAGTATGATTGATATGGTTTGGATCTGTGTCCTCACCAAATCTAACATCGAATTATAATCTCTAGTGTTGGAGGTGGGACCTGGTGGGAGGTGATTGGGATCATGGAGGCAGAAGTCTCATGAATGGTTTAGCACCATCCCTTTGGTGTTGTTCTCGTGATAGAGTTATCATGAAATCTGGTTGTTTAAAAATGTGTAGCACCTACTCCCCTCTCTCTTGCTCCTCTTCTGGTCATGTAAGATGAGCCTGCTTCCCCTTAGCCTTCCACCATGATTGTAAGTTTCCTGAGGCCTTCCCAGAAGCTGGCATCCTGCTTCCTGTATAGCCTGTAGAACCATCATCCAGTTAAACCTCTCTTCTTTATAAATTACCCAATCTCAGGTATTTCTTTATAGCAGAATGAGAATGGACTAATACCGAAAAAATGGTACCAGGAGTGGGGCATTGCTATTAAGACACCCAAATATGTGGAAGCAGCTTTGGAACTGGGTAACAGACAAACAGACAGAGGTAAGAAGAGTGTGAAGGGATCAGAAAAAGATAGGAAGATGAGGGAAAATTTGGAATTTTTTGGATAATTATTTAATGGTTGTGACCAAAATACTGATAGTGATATGGAAAGTGAAGTCCAGACTGAGGAGGTCTCAGATGGAAATTAGGAACTTATTGGGAACTAGAGTAAAGGTCACTTTTGCTATGCTTTAACAAAGTGCCTGGCTCTACAGATACCTAATGCACCTGCTCTAGGTATCTGTAGAACTTTGAACTTGAGAGTGACTATTTAGGGTATCTGGTGAGAGAAATGTCTAAGCAGCAAAAAGTTCAAGATGTAGCCTGGCTGCTTCTAACAGCCTATGTTCATTTGCATGAGCAGAGAAATGACCTAACCCTGGAACTTATATTTAAAAAAGAAGCAGGGCATAAAAGTTCGGAAAATTTGCAGCCTGATCATGTGGTAGAAAAGAAAAACATGTTTTCAAAGGAGGAATTCCAGCAGGCTGCAGAAATTTGCCTAAGTAAAAAGAAGGCAAGGACTGATATCCAAGACAATGGGGGAAGGGCCTCGAAGCCACTTCAGAGACCTTCATGGCTCACCCTGTGCAGCCATGGGACACTGTTCTCTGAATACCAGATACTCCAGCTCCGGCCGTGGCTAAGAGGGGCCCAGGTACGGCTCATGTTGCTGCTTCAGAAGATGCAAACTATAGGCCCTGGCAGCTTTGACATGGTGTTAAACCTGCAGGTGCACAGAGTGCAAGAGTTGAAGCTTGGGAACCTCCACCAAGATTTCAGAGGACGTATGGAAAAGCCTGGATGCCCAGACAGAAGCCTGCTGCAGGGGTAGAGCCCTCATAGAGAACCTCTACTAGGGCAGTGCAGAGGGGAAGTGTAGAGTTAGAGGCCCCACACAGAGTCTCCACTAGGGCACAGCCCAGTGGAGCCATGGGAAGGGGAGCCACCCATCCTCCAGACCCCAGAATGGTAGAGCCACCAACAGCTTGCACCATGCACCTGGAAAAACTGTAGGCACTCTGTACTAGCCCTTGAGGGCAGCTGTAGGGGCTAAGTCCTGCAAAGTCACAGAGGTGAAGCTGCCCAAGGCCTTGGGAGCCCACCCCTTACATCAATGTGGCCTGGATGTGAGACACAGAGTCAAATGAGATTATTTTGGAGATTTAAGGTTTAACCACTGCCTTGCTGGGTTTCAGACTTGATTGGGGCCTGTAGCCCCTCTCTTTTGACTGATTTCTTCCTTTTGGAATGAGAGTATTTGCACAATGTCTGTACCCCACCCACCTCATTGTATATTGGGAGTAACTAACTTGTTTTTTTATTTTACAGGCTTGTAGGTAGCAGGGACTAGTCTTGTCTCAGATGAGATTTTGGACTTTGGATTTTTGAGTTAATACTGGAATGAGTAAAGACTTTGGGGAAGGCATTATTGTATTTTGCAATGTGAGAAGCTCATGAGATTTGGAGTAGGTCAGGAGTGGAATTATATGGTTTTAATCTGTGTCCCCACAAAATCTCATGTTCAATTGTAATATCCAATGTTGGGGATGGGGCCTGGTGGGAGTGATTGGGTCATGGGGCTGCATCCTTCATGAATGGTTTAGCACCATCCCCTTGGTGCTGTTCTCATGTTACAGCTATCACACTATCTAGCTATTTAAAAGTGTATAGCACCTCCCTTCTCTCTCTCTTGCTCCTGCTCCAGCCATGTCAGACAAGCCTGCTTCCCCTTCATCTTCTGCCATGATTGTAAGTCTCCTGAGGACTCCCTAGAAGTCAAGTATATGCCAGCATCATGCTTCCTGTACAGCCTGTGGAACCATGAGCCAATTAAACCTATTTTCTTTATAAATTACCCAGTCCCAGGTATTTCTTCACAGAAGCATGAAAATGGAATAATACAGTGGGTCTGTGAACACATTGGTTTGAGTGTATGATTTGAAATTCTGCCGCAGGGTAATAATGAGAAGCATACTGACTCGTAGCTCACATTATTATTATTATTTTAAAATTTCTACAGACAAAGCATCCATTGTGGCCTCTGCCCCAGCAAGACTATTCCCACCCCTTTGCCCCTGGGGTGTCACTGCTGTGGGGTCTCTGGTAGACTGTGGAGCACATGACTGGGTAGCCAAGTTAAAGCTCAGGAGAGTTCTGGGCTGGACATTGCATTTAGGTGTCATCTCATGTAGATGCTATTTTGAACCATAAATCAAGATCATATCCAAGTGCTCAAATGTAAATAGAGACACAAAGAGTGAGCCCAGGAGTCTGAAAAATTAGGAGGAACAGCATAGGGGACTGAGAAGGAGCCAATAAAGTGAGAGGAAACCCAGGAAAGCTTGAGGTCTAAGTTGTATTGTGAGTGACCGAATAGGTCGTATGAACATTAGTATTCCTGTGCACAGTGGGAAATAATAATTGGATACATAGCAACATGGGTGTCAGTAGTGGTCTTGAGAAGTCTGTTTTGGTGACATTGTAGGGACAAAAGTCTGATTTGAGATGATTCAAGAAAGAATAGGAAAGAGACAGGAGACATCAAGTCTGGACGACAAAGAGCAGATAACTGGAGTTGAAGTTGGAGAGGGATGCATGGTCAGATATTTCTGTTTCTAAGGTGAGAGACACTGAGGGCTATGGTTTATTACAGGGAAAAATTGATGTACAGGAGAGAGAAGATGGGACCATTGAAGCAACAGCCTTGAGTAGGCAAGAAAGGATAAGATTTATGGATACATTGAGAGGTTGGCCTTAGTAGGCACATGAAAGGAAAGAAGTGGTGTGATGAGGCACAGATGCAGGAAGATGGGGTGAGCTGGCAGGTCAGAGAGCTCCCTTCTTGTTGCTGCTGCTCATGGGCAACGAGAGTGTCTGCAGAGTGAGGGCAAGGTATTAAAGTTTTGCAGAGGAGATGGGATGAATCTAGGAGATGCTAGAAAGCATGGATTAAATGAGTATAGTGTGACTATGGGCAGAAGCAAGGGGCCATGGGAAGTTAGTGCTCATGAACCTCAAATAGGACTAATCAGCATAGAAGTGGGTGAGTTCTTCTTCAACCATGGTCAGCTGTGCAGGTAAGGGCTTGGAGACAGGGAGAGCTGGATTTGACCAGCACTGAGGTGGAGAGTGCCAGAACAGCAAGATGAAGTGAAGAGCATTACAGGATTTGAGTACACATGCAGAGGAACTGTTATAACAAAGGACCCTGAGTAAGGAGGCAAGACAAAGCACAGGTAAGGGAGATGAGTGTACAGGTGGAAGCACTAATGCACTGCAGGTCCTGGTGGGGCTGAGGATGGTTGGAGTCCAGGTATGAGAAGGGTCAGCTGGATATACCGGAGTTTGTAATTGGAGTGTGGGAATGCTTGAACTCTACGTTATGGGCAGGCATTGCAATTATCGGTAAGATAAGGTCCAGGGCTTCAAAATGGGAGTAACTGTTTGAGGCATTGTTCCATTTATCTATTGCTGTATAACAAGCCACTCCAAAACTTAGTAGCTTAAAAACAAGTCATTATTGTATTTCACAATTCTGTGAGTTGACTGGCTTGATGAGGCTGTTCTCACCTGGGGTCTCTCGGGTGATTGCAGCATATAATGATGGGGGCTGAAGTCAACCAGAGGTCAACATGTTGGCATCCAAGAGGCTCACTCCTAGGGTTGGCAGTTGATGGTGGCTGGCAGTTAGGGGCTCAGCTGGAGCCACTTAGTGATGTGCCTACATTTTGCCTCTCCATGAGGCCTGGGCTTCTCAGGAAATAGCAGCAAGTCTCTGAGGAGAGAGCATTCCAGAAGACCCAAGCAGAAGATTCTAGGCTTCTTATGGCCTATCTGTGAAGGTCTCAGAACAACACTTCCACCATCTTCTCTTGACCAAGAAAGTCACTGAGACCATTCCAGAGTCAAGGGAGCAGGATTAGGCTCCACTTCTTCTTGCAAAGAGCATGCGATGGGAGGAATGAGTGGTGGCCGTCTTTGAAGACCACACGGTCTGCCTCTGAGCCTCCCTTCCTTGAGCTGAGTCAAGGTGCTGTATAACGATGCCCTTACTATTCTTAGAAGCTGTCTGAGAAGGTCTATGAGGCATGCCTTTAAATATTTCTGAGGTTTTGACAAAAGGCCACACTCTTGACTTACCTTGAAGCCGTTTCTTATTCTGAGAGTCTTCCTTTGAGAGTCTTGCCAGTTAGAAAGAATGAGAATGTTCATCTCTCTCTGTACTAGTACCTTACTAGATGTGGCAAAAATAAACCAGTTTTCACTTTCAACATTCTATCTGGAATCTCCCAAGCCATGTCAACCTAAAATAATCAAAAGGTCAGAATCTAGTTTAAAGAAAGTTTTTTCAAAAACAAAGTTTGTGGATGGCCCACGCAGGAAGCACAGATTCTAAATAATGAAAGTCAGTTGTTCTGAAGTGTAAACGTTTGGGATCATTTATATACACAAAGTTTATGGAAGCTTAACAGAATTTCAACATCTTTCTAAATAAGGCTTCATGCATAGTTGCAATGATCTCATTTGCCAAGGTGGTCTTTTTCTTTCAGGAAAGCTATATTTATCACTCCACACTGACGATGTAACAGTCATGGGGTCTTTCACACCATCTGGTCTGAGCTAGATACAGGACAAAAAAGAGGCAGCTAATCTATAACAAAGATCAGTGATTGCAATGGGAGTTGGAGGGAGGTCTGGTCTCTAGTCTCTCCTAGTCATTTACAGAACAAGAACAATGAGGAAGACAATTAAGCTATAGTCTAAGAAACAAAATTGCAAATATGCTACTGATTCAGTCTCCAGAGCTTACCTTTCCCCTTGGAATAATAAATTTAGAGGGTCCTGAAATTTTGTTTTATTTTACAGCCAAGTTCACCAGTTCATTAGGTATATTTTCTATTTTTCAGGTGACAATGTTGTCAAACTTTTCAGCAGTACATGGCAGTGGTCTCCTTCTGCAGCCTCTGATAACAACTCCCTCCCTGTTTTGCAAGCCTTTCCTCACAGTTTCTTGGGTCCTCTCCAGCTTCTACCTGCTGGAGGCATTAGAGGTTTGTGGAGGCAATGTGATGAATCTAGAAGGGTACTAGAAAGACTGGACTAAAGTATAGTATGATTGTGAGCAGAAGAGTCCCAAACCTGGTTCCACATGTTTTGGGGTTTTGTTCCAGCAGCACTCCACTTCCAGGTGCCAACTTCTGTTCTGATTTTCTATTGCTGAATGACAAACTAAGCAAAAATTTAGTGGCTTAAAACTACTTATTATTATCTTGCACATTTCTGTGGGTTGACTGGGCTCAACTGGGTGATTCATGCTTAGGGTTTCCCATATGCTAGTGGTCAGATAGCATCTGGGATTGGTTTCATATGGAGGCTCAACTATGTTGGATGCCCCACGTGGCAGCTGTAGGTACTGCTGGCTGGGAGCCCAGCTGGAGATGCAACAGAAGGTCCTCACTTGGTCTCTCCATGTGGCTTGAGCTTCTCCCAGAATGGAGGCTGTCTTCTGAGAAGAGTCATCCTGCTTTCCATTCATCAAGAAAATCACTGGGACTGGGATTCAAGGGGTGGGGAATTCAACTTCATCTCCTGATGTGAGGGGCAGTATGCTCATCCAGGGAGAGAAGCAATGGATGGTGGCACCTGTGGAGACTGTCCCAGATAGCATGGAGGAAAGGTCATTAGATGAGTGGAACTCAAGGAACTGAGAGGCTGGGTGTTGAAAGGAATACCTACATGGATATTGTATACAACAAAAATGAAGAGAAGCAGTGGTGTTGGTGAGAGCAGAGAGCACATCCTTAAAGGATATATGGAACGGACTTGGGGTTGGTAGATCTCTGCAACAAGGATTGGGAGGGCCAGATGAGTGTCAAAGCTGAAAGCTTAGATGAGGGAGAAGGATGATCAGGAGAAGAGAATACCTGCCTCCAGGCCTGTGTCCTGTGGCAGAGGAAAGAGTGCCCATTTGTGGGAGAGACAGGGGAAGCCTAGGGCTAGGTTTTGGTTAGTAAATAGAGTTAGAAGAGCATTACAAGAAGCAACTGAGGACACAGGAATTTTGCCAACAATTAACCTTGGGTTCTGTCAATGGAAGGATGTCAGGCATTGGGGAAAAGTGTGAAAAGGCATCAGGGCAGGGGTAGACAGGAGATTCCTGACCTTCCTGTAGTCATGGGCATCAGCAGGGATAAGGAGCAGGGTGAGATTAGTCTCTTGGTTTCAGGAAAAATGATGGTGGAGAGATGGTGAGTGTTGAGAGGGAAGAAGAGGCAGAGTTTTATTCAGAAAACTGGGCCCTTCTTTGCTCTTTTGGAGAGTGGCATAAATCCAGGGAAGAGGCAGCCTTATGCAAGAGCTTTCTCTCCTCTCGTTCAACAATGCTATCTTGTGTTATTCCATTGTGGCCCATGCTTGCTTGTCTCAGTTGCCCAGTGAGATGTTAAGCTTCCCCTGCCCTCCTCATAATGACCAACTGAATGTCCTGCATGGAGCAGGCACTGCAGAAACATCAGCTGGATGGATGTGTCCCTGGGATGCCCTCAGTGATTTCCGCTGGGAAGCAGACCTCTTTGTGAACTACAGGATGTTCCAGGGAACAGAAGCCTGTGCCACCATTGAAAAATGGAATCCACTGAAAGAAAGACCAACCATTCTTGTTAATAATCCCATTCAGAGACAGGCATTCTGCAAGTCTCTCTGCTATCTGGTTCCAAAGTTCATGGGCTTTGAAGAAAAGAAAACTCACTGTCTCTGAGAATGATGGCAGCAGCTGGGCACACTGGATGTTTGGCATAGTTCAGGACAACTTCTAGATGTTTCTCCCACCCCGAGATGCTTCATAGTGTTTAAAGGATGGGATCCATGGTGCCACCAAATTCTCTGTAAACTCCCATCTCTAGAGAAGGACCCATGGGGTAGAGCAACTTGTTAACCATAAAGGATGGTTTGTGCTTGTGGTCAGGAGCACAGATGCCCTCAGTCAGTCCCAGCCCAGTGTCATTTCACATGTGTGTGACTTTGGATCAGGACCTTAGCATCTGTACCTCAGTTTCTTCATCTGAAGAATGGGGATGGGATGGTAGCACCAGCCCCAAAGTTCTTGTAAGTTGATATTTGTCAAATGTTTAGCATCAGGTGTTATAGACTGAATATTTATATCTTCCCAAAATTCGCATGTTGAAGCTGCACCCCCCTCAATGTGATAGTATTAGGAGGTGGGGTCTTTGGGAGGTAAATAGTTAATATGGTAATTAAATGATGTTGTGAGGGTGGAGCCCCCAAGATGGGATTACTGCCCTTATAAGATGATAAAAAGACTAGAGCTTGCTCTCCACCACACGAGAACACAGAAAAAAGGCAGCCGTCTGAAAGCCAGGAAGAAAGCCCTCACCAGGAACTAAATCTGCTGGCAATTTAATCCTGGACTTGCAGTCTCAAAACTGTGAGAAGGAAATATCTGTTGTTTAAGCCACCCAGGGTGTGGTATTTTGTTTTGGCAGCCTGAGCTGACAAAAATCAACAGAAAGGTTTGTGACAGTAAATAGCTGAGAAAATGAGCCAAGTAAGGTGAGATTTTATAGAGAAGGGGACCCAGGATTGTTTGGGCTTGGGGCTGACCATGGAAAATGGACACAACCTGCAGAAGGGTGTTGTGAGAGTTCTTGCGAGGGTCCTTGGGCATCTGGTCTGGCGGGACCTGCACCAGCATTCCTGCATCCACCTGCTCCAGAAATGGCCACGGATCCCCCAAGATCTATGTTCTTGAATCATAGCTGATGCACATTCTTTCTTTAGGAAATAAATTCAGGAAGAATTTCTCCTTGCTTTGGGGCTTGTCAAAATTAGGGATGACTCCACTCTTTGACCTAGGACTTTCTTTGGTTTATTTGTTTTAATCACACAGCAAAAGCCATTCATTCAACAGATGGTTATTGAGTGACCACTGTGCACCAGGCACTTTTGCAGGCTTGAAGATACAGCCCAAGACAGCAGGACAAGCTCCCTCCCCTCAGAAGAGAAACAGAAAATTAATGCATAAACAAATCATTGCCTTCAGCCACTTCAGGAAAAGGTCCCCATTGGGAAGAGACAAGGCTGAGTTGGAGAAAGGAGCTGGTTGGAAGGGCCCCTTTCTATAAGAGTCTGAGACAAGGCTCTGAGAAGAGGGGGCTTCTGCAAAGGGTTGGGGGAAGAGTGTTTTAGGCAGAGGGAACTACCAGTCATTGCACTTTTACTGTGACTTTATTGGCTCCCAAGATGACACTGGATAGCACTGGAATATTTCCTACCCTGCCTCCAGGCTTCTCCAAAGGGAGTCTTGACACCTTAAGCAAGCCTGGAGCTGCTCCTGAGGCAAAGCAACTGAAGAGTGGGTTTCCTGCCATGCAAAGTCCCACCCCCCAACCCCAAGCATAGTGGGACCCCGCTTCTAGGAAGGTAGTCCCCTGTGCCTGACATTCTGCTGTCACTCACTCAGATACCAAGGGGCAATGTGGCCTCTGTCCTGGAATAGAAACAGAACCACATCGAGCAGGAGTCCCTATGGATATATATATGGTTATATATCCAAAGAAAATGATATCAGTGTGTCAAAGAGTTATCTCCACTTCCATGTTTATTGCAGCTCTATTCACAATAGCCAAGAATCAACCAAAGTGTCCACCAATGAATGAATGAAGAAAATGTGGTATATTTACACAGTGGAATAAAATTTAGCCATAAAAAAGAAAAAAATCCTGTCATTTGTGGCAACATGGATGAACCTGGAGGACATCATGTTAAGTGAAATAAGCCAGGCACAGAAGGATAAACACCATGTGATCTCACTCATATGTGAAATCTGAAAAAGTTGATTTCATAGAGAGTAAAATAAGCATTAGCAGGGGCTGGGAGGAGTAGGAGGGAGGGGTCAAAAGGTACAAAGTTACAGTGAGATAGGAGGAATAAATTCCAGTGTTCCATTGCACAGAAAGATGACAATAGCTAACACAAATGTATCATATATTTCAAAATAGACAGAAGAGAAAATTTTGAAAGCTTTTACTAATTCAGGGCAGGTGAGCCCCAAAATGGGCCTTAGCCCGAGGATTCTTGGCTTTGCCTAGGAAGGAATTCAAGGGCAAGCTGGCAGTAGCAGAAAGCAACTTTATTGAAGAAGTGTTACAGCTCTGGCAGTGTTACAGATCTGTGACTGCACCATCAGACTAAGGCTGTCCCATAGGCAGTGTGCTGAAAGTAGCAGCTAGGGCAGTTTTGCAGTCATATTTATACCTATTTTATTTCGTTTTATTTTCATTTTTTGAGATGGTGTCTTACTCTGTCAGCCAGGCTGGAGTACAGTGGCATGATCACAGCTCACTGCAGCTTTGACCTCCCAGGCTCAAGTGATCCTCCCACCTCAGCCTCTTAAGTAGCTGGGACTTCAGGTGCATACCACCATGTCCAGTTCATTTTTTATATTTTTTATAGAGAAGGGGTTTCATCATGTTGCCCAGGCTGGTCTCAAACTCTTGGACTCAAGTAATCTGCCTGCCCCTACCTCCAAAGTGCCGGGATTACAAGCATGAGCCACCACACCTGGCCCTACTTTTAATTGCATGTAGATTAAGGGGAGATTTATGTAAAAATTTCTAGGGAAGGGGTAGTAACTTTTGGGTCATCAGATCAGTGCCATGGAAAGGGGTGGTAACTTCCAGGGGTTGCCAAGGCAATGGTAAACTGATATGGCACACTGATGTACACGTCTAATGAAAAGGTGCTTTCACCTTATCCCTGTTTTGGCTAGTCCTCAGTTTGGTCCAGTACCCAAGCCTCACCTCTGGATTCAAGTTCTGCCTCTTACCTCATTACCACTAAGAAATGATAAATGTTTGAAGTGATGAATATGCTAATTATCCTAATTTGGTCATTGCATAATGTATACATGTATCAAAACATCATACCCTATCCCTTAAATATGTACAATTATTGTGTGTCAATTAAAAATCAAACTGGTTTAAAAGTTTAAGACAGAAAATATGTATATATTTTTAAATCAAGGGTCCTAACCAAAAGGGAGAAAGCAGGAGTTTGGGGGAGTTGGCCTTTGTCTCCCTACAAGAGCTTGTTCTCGAGAGAAGGCTCAAGGATCTTGCTGTAATGCATCTCAGAGCCTATCAATTCCACCCAGAACTCAACAAACGAAAAAATTGTCGCAGGGTGTGTATGTCAGAGAGTCCAAGGGTCCATATGGGATTTGATTCAGGGCTCACTTGCTTCAGAAGCAGACACCTCACTAGTCTTTAGCAAAACAAGTTGGCTCAGCTCATAGATTCTTGCCCAAAGGGGTCATCTTAAATTGTTTCCTTGATATGCATGTGTTGAACCATCCTTTCATCCCTGGGATGAATCCCATTTTATCATGGCAAATGACCTTTTTAATGTACTATTGGATTCAGTTTGCTAGTATTTTGTTGAGAATTTTTGCATCTATGTTCTTTACAAAGATTGGCCAGTGATTTTCTCTTTTTATTGTGACCTTGTCTGGTTTTGGTGGCACAGTAATGCTGGCCTTGAAGAATGAGTTAGGAAGAATTCCTTCCTCTTCAAATGTTTTGGAATAGTATGAGAAAAACTGGTTTTAGTTCTTTAAAAGTTTCGCAGAATTCAGCAGTGAAGCCATCTGGTTCTGGGATTTTCTTTGTTAGGAGACATTTTGTTATTGATTCCATCTCATTACTTGATATTGGTCTGTTCAGATTTTCTGTTTCTCCCTAGTTCAATCTTGGTAGGTTATATGTGTCCAGGAGTGGATCCATTTCGTTTATGTTTTCCAATTTGTTGGCCTATAGCTGTTCATTATACTCTCTTATGATCTTTTGTACTTCTGGGATGTCAGTTGTAATGTCTCCATTTTTGTTTCTGACTTTATTTATTTGGATCCTCTCTCTTTTTTCCTTAGTCTAGCTAAAGTTTTGTTGATTTTGTTCATCTTTTCCAAGAGTCAACTTTTCATTTCGTTGATCTTTTATATTGCTTTTTAGTCTCAATTTTGTTTAGCTCAGCTATGATTTTGTTATTTTTTCCCTCTACTAATTTGGGATTTGGTTTGTCCTTGCTTTTCTAGTTTTCAAGGTGCATCACTCTGTTGTTAATTTGAAGATTTTCTACTTTTTTGATGCAGACACTTATTACTATAAACTCTCTTCTCAGTACGGCTTTCACTATATTCCATAGGTTTTGGCATGTTGTGTTTCTATTTACACTTGTTTCAAGAAACTTTTTTACTTCCTTCTTAATTTTTTCACTAACCCAATGGTTGATCAGGAGCATGATGTTTAATTTCCGTGTATTTATATGGTTTCCAAAGTTCCACTTGTTACTGTTTTCTTGTTTTATTTCATTATCATCTGAAAAGATATTTGATATGACTTTTCCTTTTTTAGAATTTGTTAAGAATTGTGTTGTGGTGTAATATATGGTCTATTCTGGAGAACGTTCCATGTGCTGATGAGAAAAATGTATATTCTGCAGCTGTTGGATTAAATGTTCAACAAATATCTATTAG
The DNA here is from genome assembly GCF_043159975.1 of Macaca nemestrina. Taxonomy (NCBI): domain Eukaryota; kingdom Metazoa; phylum Chordata; class Mammalia; order Primates; family Cercopithecidae; genus Macaca; species Macaca nemestrina. Next base: position 228,605,278 of record NC_092125.1, on the reverse strand, counting down.
GTCTGTTTGATCTATAGTAAAGTTTAAGTCTGATTTTTTTTTTTGTTGATTTTCAGTTTAGAAGATCTGCCCAATGCTGAGAGTGGGGTAAACTCCCCTAATATTATTGTATTTTGGTCTATTTCTTTCTTTAGCTCTCATAATATTTGCTTTATATGTCTGGTTGCTCCAGTGTTGGGTGCATATATATTTACAATTATTACATTCTCTTGCTGAGTTGATCCCTTTATCATAATGTAATGACCTTCTTTGCCTCTTTCTATGTTTTTAGACTTATAGTCTATTTTATCTGATATAAATATAGCTGTTCCTGCTTGCTTTGGGCTTCCATTTGCATGGAATATCTTTTCTTCATCCCTTCACTTTCAGTCTATGCGTATCTTTACAGGTGAAGTGAGTTTCTACAATGAAAAGTACAAAGCACTGATGAAAGAAAATACCAAAAAAGGGAAGACATCTTGTTTTCATGGATTGATATAATTAATATTGTTAAAATGACCATACCTAAAATGATGTACAGACTCAATACAATTCCTATTGAAATACCAATGACACTCTTCACAGAACTAGAAAAACAATTCTAAAATTCATATGGAGCCAGAAAAGATCCCAAAGAGCCAAAAAAAAATCTGAGCAAAAAGAGCAAAGCTGGAGACATCACACTGCTTGACTTCAAAATATACTACAATGCTATAGTAACTGAAACAGTATGGTACTGGTATAAAAACAGAGACATAGTCCAATTGAACAAAATAGAGAACCCAGAAACAAACCCACATATTTGTAGCCAACTGATTTTCAACAAAGCCACCAAGAACATGCAGTGGAGAAAGGACATCTTCTTCAATAAATGGTTCTGCTAAAACCATATATACAATTGTAGAAGAATGAAGCTAGACCCCCTATCTCTCATCATGTACAAACATCAACTCAAAATGGAATAAAGACTTAAATCTAAGAGCCAAAAGTATAAAATTAACAAAAGAAAACCTGAAAAACACACTGGTCTATGCATAGATTTTATGGGTAAGACTTCAAAAGCACAGGCAACACATCAGAAAAAGACAAATAGGATTATATCAAACTAAAAAGCTTCTGCACAGCAAAGGAAGCAATCAACAGAGGGAAGAAACAATCTACAGAATGGGAGAAAATGTTTGCAAACTATTCATCCAACAAGGGATTAATATCCAAAATATACAAGGAACTCAAACAACTCAACAGCACAAAAAGCAAATAATCAGGTTTTTAAATGGGCAAAGGATCTGAATAGACATTTCTCAGAAGAAGACATACAAATGATCAACAGCATATTTTTTAAATGCTCAACATCACTAATCATCAGGGAAATGCAAATCAAAGCCACAATAAAATATTATCTCGCCCTAGTTAGAATGGCTATTATAGAAAAGACAAAAAATAACAAATGTTGGCAAAAATGTGGAGAAAAGGGAACTCTTATACACTGTTGGTGGAAATGCAAATTAGTACAACCATTATGGAAAACAGTATGGAGGTTTCTCCAAAAACTAAAAATAGGATTACCGTATGGTCCAACAATACCACTACTAGGTATTTCTCTAAAAGGATGGAAACTAGTATATCGAGGAACTATCTGCACTCCCATGTTTATTGCAGCACTATTCACAATAGCCAAGATATGATATCAACATAAGTATCCATCACCAAATGAATGGATAAAAAAAATGTGGTGTATATATATACAATGGATAACTATTCAGCCATAACAAAGAATGAAATCCTGCTGTTTCCAGCAACATGTATCAACCTGGAGGACGTTTTGTTAAGTGAAATAAGTCAGGCGCAGAAAGATAAGGACCACATGTTCTCACTCACATGTGGGAAATAAAGTTCATAGAAGTAGAGAGTAGAATTGTGGTTATTAGGGTCTGGGAAAGGTAGGGGAAATAGGAGGATGTAAAGAGGTTGGTTAATGGATGCAAAATTACAGCTAGATGGGAGAAGTAAGTTCCAGCTTTCTATAGCACTGTAGGGTGACTATAGTTAACAATAATTTATTATATATTTTTGAATAGCTAGAAGAGAGGATTTTAAATCATTCCAACACAAAGAAATAGTAAGTATTTGAGGTGATGGATGTGCTAATTGCCCCGATTTGATTATTTTACGTTATATACATGTATCAAAATATCACTCTATACCCCATAAATACATACAATTATTATGCATCAATTAAAAATAAAAAATTTTAATTGGCTGTATTAATTAACACATAGCTGATTTCCCTCAGCCTCTGTTCATCACCTTCAGGATTTTGCAACAAAAACATAGGAAAGAGATTCTGGGAATATGACAAAGTAGGAAGCACCAGGAATCTCTCTCCCCACCCAAACAACAATTGCACTGACAGAATCAGTCTGCTGTAACTATTTTGGAACTCCAGCATCTACTGAAGGCTTGCAATTTTCAGGGGAAGGCTTGCAGGGTATGTTGCAGTTAATTTCAGTCCATTTCAGTTCATAGAGCAGTAGCAGCTCCCCACCCGTCATCACCAGCCCGGTGGTTGCAGATATGCATGTGTTCCTGGAACAGCTTGCACACAGCTAGTGGAAGATGGAGTGGGCAAAGAGGACTCTAAAATTGTCAGGAATCTGTGCTCTGATTCCTGATTTCTCTGCTTCCGATCACAGAGTGCAAAGAGGCAGTGGTCATTATTGTTGCACCTCCCCTGATTAATGTAAGTCCCTCCCGCTCTGGCTGACATGATCTCCAGGGGATTTAAAGGACTGGCACCCTTTTTTTCCTCCCTTAGTTTTCTCTTTTTCCCCTTTCGGGAGCCAGATACTACAGATTAAGTTATTTAAAAACAACTGCATATACAGGGATAATTGGAAAGTGACCATACATGCCCAGGTAAAGGCAAAGGCTCTGCAAAGGTCTGAGAAGATCCCAAGTTTGTGCCTCAGGCTAATCCTTGGCACAGAGACAGCCACCAACAACTTAAAAAAGAATAAAAAATAAATAACATCAACAAAACGCCAAACCATGGGGAAGGGAGAGAATCTGATTTACAGAGTTGCCACATTACTAAGTTCAAATGTCCAGTTTTCAATCAAAAAAAAATCAGAAGTTATATAAAGAAACAGGAAAGTATGGTCCACTCAAAGGAAAAAATAAATCAACAGATACTGCCCTTCCCTAAAAAAGAACTGAGTGCAAATCTACCAGAGTATCATTAAGAACTGTATTAAAGATGCTCAAAGAATTAAAAGATATGGAGAAATAAAGAAAATGATGTTTGAGAGGAAATATCAATAGAGATAGGAAACCTATGCAGCCATAAAAAAGGATGAGTTCATGTCCTTTGCAGGGACATGGATGAAGCTGGAAACCATCATTCCCAGCAAACTATCACAAGGACAGAAAACCAAACACCACATGTTCTCATTCATAGGTGGGAACTGACACGTCCTCAATCATAGGTGGGAATTGAACAATGAGAATACATGGACACAGGGCAGGCCACATCACACACCAGGGCTTGTCAGGGGGTGGGGGGCTGGGGGAGGGATAGCATTAGGAGAAATACCTAATGTAAATGATAAGTTGATGGGTGCAGCAAACCACCATGGCACATGTATACCTATGTAACAAACCTGCACGTTGTGCACATGTACCCTAGAACTCAAATAATAATAATAATAAATTTAACAAGAAAAAAAGAAAGGAAACCTAAAAAGAAGCCAAAAAGAAGTTCTGGAGCTGAAAATGCTCAAGACAGTCATGTGAAGTGAAAGGAAAAGACACTAAACAGTAACTCAAAGCCACATAAAGAAATAACTATTTTAATGAAGGTAAATACATAGGCAATTATAAGAGATAGTATTACTGTAACAGTGTTTTGTAACTCCACGTTCTGTTTTCTAGGTAACTTAAGAGACTAATACATTTTTTAAAAAAGATTAGTCTAAAAGTTAGTTTATTGTAACTTTAGTTTGTAACTCTGTTTTGTTCTCTACATAAGTTAAGGGATTAAGGCATTTAAATTAATGATTAGCTTATATTTTTAGGCACATAATGTATATAGATGTAATTTTGTAACATCAACAACCAAAAGGGGTGGAGATAGATCTGTAAGGGCAGAGTTTTTGTATGTTACTGAAGTTAAACCAATAAAAGTTCAAATTAGACTATTACAACTTTAGCATGTAAAATGCAATCTTTACAGTATCCTCAGAAAAAACAGCTGTAGAATATACACAAAGGGAAGTGAAAAAGTAATTTAAACACTTCCCTGCAAAAAAAAAAACTCAACTAAACACAAAAGAAGATAGTGATACAGAAGGAGGGACAAAACAGCTGTAAGTCATATAGAAAACTAACAGCAAAATGACATAAATAAATCCTTTCTTATCAGTAATTACTTCAGGTGTAAATGAATTAAACTCTCCAATAAAAAGACCACAGAACAGTAAAATAGATAAAAATACACGATTGAACTATATGCTATTTACAAGAGACTTGCTTTATATCCAAAGATACAAATAGGTAGAAAGTAAAAGGATGAAAAAAGATATTTCATCAAATAGTAACCAAGAGAAAGCAGGAGTGGCTATAATATCAGACAAAATATACTTTAAGTAAAAAAATTATAAAAGACACAGAAGGACATCATATAGTAATTAAATGTTTAATGCAGCATGTAAATATAACAGTCATAAACAATGATTAACCTAATAACAGACCACCAAAATATGTAAGGCAAAAACCAATGGAACTGAAGGGAAAATAGACAGTTCTACAGTAACAGTTGGAGACTTCAATACCTTACTCACAAAAATGAACAGAATAATAAGTAGAATGGAAGGTAACTAAGGAAACTTGAGAGGCTTCAACAACAAAATACCAATTAGATCTAACGGACTTAAACAGAACATAATATCCAACAACAACAGCCTACATATTCTCTTCAAGTATATATGGGACATTTTCCAGGGCAGGCCGTATATTAAGTCAACAAAGTAAGTCTCAATAGATTTTAAAAGATAAATATCATACGAAGTGTTTTCTCCACCACAGTGCTATGGAAGTTAGAAATATAAGAGAAGTAAAACTAGAAAATTCACAAATATGTGGAAAATTAACACACTCCTCAACAACTAATGGATCAAAGAAAAATTACAAGGTACGTTAGAAAACACTTAGAAAAAAACATGAAAATGAAAACACAGTATACCAAAACTATGGGACACAGCAAAAGCAGCATGAAGGGGGAAATTTATAGTTATAAATGCTTGTGTTAAAAACCAGAATGATCTCAAACCAACAACCTAACTTTACAACTTAAGGAATTAGAAAAATAAAAACAAAGTAAAGTCAAAGCTAGCAGAAGGAAGGAAATAAGATTAGAACAAAGCTAAATGGAATAGAGACTAGAAAAATAGATGAAAATCAATGAAACCACAAGATCAACAGAGTTGACAAAACTTTAACCAGACAGATTAAGAAAACAAAGAGAGAATACTCGAATTACTAAAATCAGAAATGAAAGTGGGGACATTACTACTGAATCTACAGAAATAAAAAGGATTATAAGAGAGTACTATGAACAATTTTATGCCAACAAACTGGATAATCTGGATGAAATGAACAGATTCCTAGAAATATACAACCTACAAAGACCAAATAATGAAGAAATTGAAATTCTGAATAGATCTAAAACTAGCAAGAAAATTGAGGCAGTAATCAAAATTCTCCTGACAAAGAAAAGCCCCAGAGTTGATGACTTCACTGGCGAATTTTACCAGACATTTGAAGAATTAATACCAATTCTTCTCAAACTTTTTTAAAAAATTGGAGAGGAGGGACCACCTCTTAACTCATTCTACAGCCAGCAGTACCAAAACTAGAAGTTCTAGCTAGATAAATCAGGCATGAAAAGAAATCAAAGCCATCCAAATTGGAAAGAAAAAATAAAGTTATCTTTGTTTTGGGGTGATATAACCTTATATGCAGAAAACCTGTGAAGATTCCACAAAGATCTATTAGAAGTAATAGATGAATTCAGCAAACTTTCAGGATACAAAGTCGACACACACACACACACACAAATCAGTTGCATTCCTTTATTTCAGCAATGAACAATCTAAAAAGAATTTTTAAAACCCCATTTACAATAGCATCAAAAAGAATAAAATATTTGGAATTAAGGAGGTGAAAGACTTGTACAATGAAAACTACAAATGCATTGCTGAAAGAAATTAAAGAAGACATAAATACAGTTGAGCTTTGAACAACACAGGTTTGAACTGTGTATGGGTTCACTTTTATACTTGAATTTTCAAATGTAAATATGTTAGAAAATTTGTTGAAGATTTGTGACAATTTGAAAACACAGACAAACCACATAGCCTAGAAATATTGAAAAATATTGAAAAATTAGTTATGCTATGAATGAATAAAATACATGTAGCTACTAGTCTATTTTATCATTTACTACCATAAAATATACAAAAATTTTTTACAAAAAGTTAAAATTTATTAAAATTTACACATGCAAACGGACTTACATGGTATTTACATGGTGCTATTCACAGTTAAGAGAAATGTAAACAAATGTAAAGATGTAGTATTCAATCATGACTGCATAAAATTAACTGTAGTAATACTGTACTATTGTGATAATTTTGTAGCCACCTCCTGTTGCTATTGCAGTGAACTCAAGAGTATCCATCCACTTCAAATGTTATGTGACATTATTCATCTCTGCATGAGCAGTTCATCTCTCCAGTAAATTGCATATCTCAGTAAAATTTGATAATTTGTGGTACTTACTTGTTTTTCATCTCATTTAATGCAATACTGTAAACCTTGAATAACACTATGGGACCCAAAAAAGTGCCACTATGTTAGAAGTGTTCCCAAGAAGCAGAGAAAAGTCATGACATTACAGGAAAAAGTTAAATTGCTTGATATGTACTGTAGATTAAGATCTGCAGCTACAGTTGCCCTCAAGTTCAAGATAAATGAATACAGTATAAGGACCATTGTAAATAAACAAAATGAAATTCATGGAGCCATCACTGCAGGTAGGCTAGAAGGAATGAAAATCTTGCACTTTTTGTAAAATACCTTTTGATCCTATTTTGAAAATGCAGCTTTTATCGGGTGCAGGATTGCTATAAGAAAAGTATATCTATACACTATTTTCAGTCAAAAAATGAAGCCATTATATGACAACTTAAAGCAAAAGGAAGGTGGAGGATCTAAAGCTGCAGAATTTCATGTCAGCAAAGGATGGTTTGATAATTTTAGAAAGAGGTTTGGCTTTGAAAATGTCAAGATAACAGGAGAAGCAGTTTCTGCCAACCAAGAAGCAGCAGACAAGTTCCCAGACACCATTTTTAAAAATCATTGAGGAGTAAGGATATTTGCCTGAACTGATTTTTAATGCAGACAAAAGTGCCCTGTTCTGGAAAAAAAAAAAAAAATGCCACAAAGGACATTTATTAATAAGGGAGAGAAGTGAGCAGGAGGATTTAAGACAGGAAGGAACAGGCCATCTCTACTGTTTTGTACAAATGAAGTTGGATTTATGACCAGGTCTGCCCTTATCTGTAAAGCTGCCAATCCGCAAGCCTTAAAGGGAAATGTTAAACACCAGCTGCCAGTCTTTTGGTTGTACAATAAGAAGGACTAGAAAATGAGAACATTTTTTCTGGATTGGCTTCATTGATGCTTTGTCCCTGAAGTCAGGAAATACCTTGCCAGTAGGAGACTGCCTTATAAAGTTATTTTGATATTGAACAATATCCCTGGCCACCTGGAATCCCAGGAGTTCAACACTGAAGGCACTGGAGTGGAGTACTTGCCCCCAGACAAAGTGCCATTCCTTCAGCCTCTAGATCAGGAGGCCATAAGGATCTGTAGGCTCATTACACACAGTACTCTATGGAAAGTATTATCAATGCTAGAGAAAAGAATACTAGTAGAGGGAACATCATGAAGGTCTGGAAGGATTGCACCATTGAAGAGGCCAACATTGTTATATAAAAAGTTGTGAAAACTATCAAGCCTAAAACAATGAATTCTTACTGGAGACAACTGTGTTCAGATGTTGTATCTGACATCACAAGATTCACAAGAAAGCCAATCAGGGAAATTAAGAGATTGTGGATATGGCAAAAAAAAAAAAAAAAAGTGGGTGTAAAGTGTTTCAAGATATGGACTTGGAGAAATTCAAGAGCTAATAAACATCATACCAGAGGAATTAACAGAAGACAAAGGAGATGGATGCTTCTGAACCAGTGCCAGACCATGCAGAAGATAATGTAGAAGAAGTAGTGCCAAGAAACAAATTAACATTAGACAATCTGGCAGAAGGGTTCTGATTGTTCAAAACTGCTTCTGGTTTGTTTTTGTTTTTGTTTTTGTTTTTTTAAGACACGAGCCCTTCTATGATACAGGCACTAAAACTAAAGCATATGGTGGGAAAAGGATTGGTACCATATAGAAACATTTTTAAAGACATAAAAAAGCAAAAGAGTCAGACAGAAATTACAATGTGTTTCCATAAAGTTATGCCAAGTGTGCCTGGTTTTCTTCTCTTGCCTCCTCTTCCATCTCTTCCGTCCCTGAGACAGCAAGACCAACCTCTACTCTTCCTCCAGCTCCTCAGCCTACTCAATATGAAGACAAGGATGAAGACCTTTATGGTAATCCTCTTCCACTTAGTGAGTAGTAAACAAATTTCCTCTTCCTTGTGATTTTCTTAATAACATTTTCTTTTCTCTAACAGCTTACTTCATTGTAAGGATACCTAACACATACCACCTACAAAATTTGTGTTAGTTGAACGTTTATGTTATCCATAAGGCTTCCACTCAGCAGTCGGATATTAGTGGTTAAGTTTTCCGGGAGTCAAAAGTTATGCATGGATTTTTGACTTCATGGGAGGTCAGCACCCCAACTCACATGTTGTTCAAAAGTCAATTGTAAATGGAACGCATGTCATATTCATGGATTGGAAATCTTAACATTGTTAAGATGTCAGTACTACCCAAAGTGACGTACATATTCAGCATAATCCCTATCAAAGTATCAATGATGCTTTCTGCAGAAATAGAAAACCCCATTCTAAAATTCAAATGGAATCTCAAGTGACCCTGAATAACTAAAATAATCTTGAAAAATAAGAGAAAGCTGGAGGACTTACATTTCCTGATTTCAAAACCTATTACAAAGCTACAGTAATCAAAATAATGTGGTACTGGCATAAAGACAGATATGTAGACAAATGGAATAGAGAGCACAGAAATAAACACTCACATATATGATGAAATGATATTTTACAAGGATGCCAAGACCATCCAGTGGGGAAAGAACAATCTATTCAACAAATGGTGTTGGTAAAACTGGATATTCACATGCAAGAGAATGAAGTTGGACCCTTACCTATAACCATATACAAACACTAGCTTAAAATGGTCTCAGACATAAATGTAAGACCTGAAAATACAAAACTCTTAGAAGGAAACAGGGGAAAAGCTTCACAACATTGGATTTGGCAGTGATTTCTTGGATATAACACCAAAGGCACAGGCAACAAAAGAAAAAAAAAATACACAAATTGGACTTCATAAAAAATTTTGTACATCAAAAGACAGTATCAACAAAGTAAAAAAACAACACATAGAATGGGAGAAAATATTTGAAAACCATATATCCGATAAAGGATCAATATACAGAACATATAGAGAACTCCTAAAACTCAACAACAACAATAACAAAAAAAAAAAAAAAAAACTCAAAAATGAGCTAAGGACTTGAGTAAACATTTATCCAAAGAAGATATACAAATGGTCAATAAGCACATAAAAATGCTCAACATCCCTAATCATTAGGGAAATGCAAATTCAATGAGATACATCTCACACCCATTAGGATGGTTACGATCTGAAAAGCAGAACATGAGAAGAAGTGCTGATGAGGATGTGGAGAAATTCGAGCTCTTGTGCACTGTTGGTGGGAATATAAAATGTTATAGCTGCTATGAAAAACAGTGTGATAGTTTCTCAAAAAATTAAAAATGGAAATAACATATAATCCATTGGAATTAACATAACAATTCCATTTTTTGGTTATTTATTCAAAAGAACTAAAAGCAAAACCTCTAACAGATATTTGTACTCCCATGTTTATAACAGTATTATTCATGGTAGTTAAAATGTGGAAGCAACACATGTGTCCATGGACAGATGAATGAATAAGCCCAATGTGGCGTGTACATGTAATGGAATATGATTCAGCCTTAAAAAAGGAAGGAAATGCTGACACATAGTACAGCCTGGATGAACCTTCAAGACATTATGCTAAGTGAAATAAAACAGTCATAAAAGGAGAAATTCCATTTATATAACATCTCTAGAGTGCTCAAATTCATAGACATGAAAATCCAGCTACCTGTCAGCCCTAGAGAAGTGAGGGCAAACCTTAGTGCCCCAGGGCTCTGGTGTGTTCGCCAATCGGTACCTCAGGGCTTTCCAAGAGCTCTTGTAGAAAATGCCTCTGGAGGTCTCAAGAACAATCCCTCTCCAGGGTCAGAAAAGCCTGTAGGGCACTCCCCACATGGCCATCGACTGGCTGTGCGACAGTAGGGAGGTGACTAACCCACTCTGTGCCTCATCTTCCTCAGCCAGAAACAGAGTGTAACAGCACCTGCCTCCTGCCATGCTGAAGACACTGAGATGAGCAAGTGCAAGGCTTGGTCATCGCCCCGTCAGTGTGACCTTTTGTCATCATCCACCCTCATCTTCTGGCAGGCAGGGACCCCAAAGCGGGAGGATTAACTTGCTGACACAGGAACAAACATTCCCTGCCTCTGTGACTTTGCAAACATATCAGGAACCACAAGGACCTGGAATTGTTCCAAATGCTACAGTGAGCGAGTCGTAAAAAGCAGACATAATTCTCCTAACACCTGCCTGCTGTGTGCTCTGCAGGTGCTGGGAGGGGCTGGAGGGAGAGGAGTGTCTACTCACCAAGGAGGGGCCAGTGTCTCTCTGTTTCATGAGCTGGGAGGTTTGAAGGCTGAGATTGCAGAGGAGGCGGGAAACATTGTCAAAAAAGGAAAATGGACATTATAGTAAAGTGCTGGACAGTTTCCAAGGCTTTTCACGTGCTTGTTCTCCTTGATCCTCACCACAGGCTCAAGAGAGGAACAGCATGTGTGTCCTCGGTTTACAGGAGAGGAAACTGGGGCTCAGAGACTACCAGGACAAAGCCGACCGGTGCTGGGGTCTTTCCATGCTCCATGACACTTGGAGGGGCCCTCATCTTTCTACTGATAGTTGGCCTCTAACAATGCCAACTATTAATAGAAAGGGCTGAGCTAACTGGAACTTTACTCTGCCCAGTGATGCACATTCAGAGGGACTCTGCCGCTCAGAGACTGGACCAAGAAATGGGGAGTGGGGGTCTGGAGGTGCTGACCCATCCATCACTGTTCCCAAAGCAGCACGTTCCAGAATCTTCTCCTTGGTCCAGCCACTTGCCAGGCACCTCTCTGAGTCCTATCTGAAAGGTACTGGGTCTTCCTGTCCCCAGAATGGGGAGGCAGGGATGGGGTGGTTTCTATTATGAAACTCGAATACTTGGCCCTTTACACTTGGTTGGTTACTGATACAACTGCTTCACCAAGCCAAGCGGCCAGCTGAGCCTTCACCCCATTCAGAGGTTGGGAAGCCAGCTCTGAGTCACCTGAAGGTTCTGCTGAGGATGCTCAGAGATCATCTGGGAGGAGGGGATGTTGTGGGTTCATTCTCTAGAAACAGGCCCTGAGATAAAGGGTCTGTGTGTTTTCAGGAGAATGTGGTCTGGAAGTAGGGGTGGGGAGGGGAAGCAGGGTAGGAAGGAGAGCCAGTCCAGCATGGTGCCGTCTCAGGCACAGCCCCAATATCAGCAGATCATACAAGGAAGTGTGGAGTGGAAGTTACGCCTCAAGAGGTTGTTACAGCTCGAGATGAGGGAACTGGGCAGGTCTCCCCCTCCAGCTGTTGGCCACTGGAGTAGGGCCACCCTGGGGAACATGTCCTTCCCAGTGCTTCTGGCTCCTGCACCTGTGGCAAGGTGCTCCCAGAACCCAGGTAGAGAGGAGAGCCCTGGGCAGGAACATGGGGCCAGGGACACCCACATGAGAACAGCGAGGGTATCCGAGGGCCCTAGGATGAGCAGACCTGCCTCCCTTCCCCAGCTGTGCTGGCTGTTCTCCAGGGGCAGGGTTGTTCTAGAGTTCCCTGATCCAGGAAAATAGATGAGAACACCCAATTGCAAAGAAGGAAGGGACAGCCCATGCTCACACTTGGACACAGCAACTGAGGGAAGACTGGACCAACAACAGGTGACCAGACTTTCTCCTCCACCCCAGTTTCACCATCTTCAACAAGCCTGGTTAAGAGACCAAAATGTGAGTGAACCCCAAAACCCACCCATTTAGTCTCATAATAACTCATTCCATCAATATCGCCAGACACTCACTATGTGTGTAATGTCAGGGCATCATGACAGATACAATGCAACTATCTGTAAAGGAAAAAAATAGTTTTAAAATGTTCTTAAAGTACATTTTAAAATAAGTTAAAGGGTGCCATAAGATTGTTTGTAACTCAAAAGACAAATGCTTGAAGGGAGGGATACCCCATTCGCCATGACGTGTTTATTTCACATTGCACACCTGTATCAAAGTATCTCATGTACTCCCTAAATATATATATACCTACTACATATTGATAAAAATTATAAATTAATAATTTTTTACAGAGAAAAATAAAATCCTAAAAATAAAATAAATGTTTTAAAATGTTTATTCTTGATTTAAGAAGTAGCATGCTTGTATTAGTCCAGTTTCATACTACTATGAAGAAACGCCTGAGACTGGGTAATTTATAAAGGAAAAGAGGTTTAATGAACTCAAAGTTCCACATGACTGGGGAGGCCTCATCATCATGGCAGAAGGTGAAGGAGAAGCACAGCACATGTTACATGGTGCCAGGCAAGAGAAGTGCTGAGCAAAAGGGGGAAAAGTCCCTTATAAAACCATCAGACATTGTGAGAACTCACTCACTATCATGAGAACAGCAGCATGGGGGCAACCACCCACATGATTCAGTTACTTCCCACTGAGTCTCCCCCACGACATGTGGGGATTATGGGAGCTAAAATTCAAGACGAGATTTGGGTGGGGACACAGCCAAACTATATCAATGCTAGACTGAGTTTTTATCACTCTACAATTCAACTCACCCAGAGCAAAATCAGAACACCATCCTGTTATCCAAATGAAGAAAACCTTTAGCCCTTTGCAACCCCTGGGTCAAGCCTGTGAATTCAGACTCCATCCCTGCAACATGCCTCTTCTGGTCAGGGTCCAGCACCCAGGAGGCAATGCAGGTGGTAGGCACACGCCCTCCACAGCATGGGGCCTGAGTCAGCAGCAGGAACCACGACCTCCTACCAAGGACAAAGGCCTGGCCATGCCCTCTGGGCACTCATTGAGAGAAAGGGTGCAGAGGCAACAGGCCGGAGGGGCACCAGATTTCTGGGGCAAAGGGGTCTTTGTGGGTGGTGGAAGTCAGTGGAGGATTCCTGGGGAAGCAGGCCTCACGGGGGCTGGAGGGTTGAAGAAAACCTAAATAAAGGTTGGGATGGGGTGATATATTGATTTCTAGTGGCCGCTGTAACATTTACCACAAACTTGGTGATTTAGAACAATCCAAGCGTATCACCTTACTGTTCTGGAAATCAGAAGTCCTACATGGGCCCCGCGGGACTAAAAACCAGGTTGTCGCAGGGCTGTGCTCTTTCGGGGAGAACTATTTCCTTCATAGTTTATTTTATTTCAGCTGGGGTTTTTTTCTTTTACCATCTACTAACCCAGAATGACTATAAGTCCTAGTTATTATTTCAGAAGTCTTCTTCGCTGGATTCTTTTGAGCATTCTACCACTCTAGTTTAGCCCCTGCTCCGGAATTAGGAGAACATTGACCCCCAACAGGCATTTCCCCCCTCAACCCACTTCCTTGGCTTTTCCAGCTTCCAGAGACCACTGCCTTCCTTGGTTCACGGCCCCTCCTCTATCTGCAAAGCCGGCAATGACTGGTCAAGTCCCTCTCACATTGCATCACTCTGACCTCCTCTCCTGCCCCCGTCTTCTCCATTTAAGAACTCTAATGACTGTATTGGGCCCACCTGGATAATCCAGCATCGTCTCCCCAGCTCGGGGTCAGCTGATGAACAACCTGAATTTCATCTGCAGCATCAATTCTTCTTTGCTACATTAGCCAGGGTTCTCCAAGAGACCACATGAGTAGGATGTACATAGATACACAAAAGATTTATTATGGGATTGTCTCATGCAATTATGGAGGCTGAGATGTCCCATGGTATGCTGTCTGCAAGCTGGAGAACAGGAAAGCGGGTGGGGTCATTGAATCTGAGTCCAAAGGGCTGAGAACCAGGAGAGCACTCGTGTAAATCCCGGAGTGTGAAGGCCCAAGAACCAGGAGCCCCGACGTCCAAGGGCAGTGGAGGATGGACATCCTGGCCCAAGAAGAGACAACGAGAGAATTTGCCCTTCCTCTGCCTTTTTGTGCTACTCAGGCCCTTGATAGATTGGATGACACCCATGCCCATGGGTGAGGGAAGATCTTTTTACTCATTCTACCCATTCAAATGCTTGTCTCTTCCCAAAACATCCTCAGGGACACACCCAGAAATAATGCTGTACCAGCTATCTGGGCATCTCTTAACCCGGCCAAGTGGGATGTCATGCATAAAATTAACCATCACACCATGTAAGGTGATATTATTTACAGGCTCTGGGGATCAGGTCATAGACATATAATGGGCATGATTCTGCTAACCACAGGTTGCCAGTAAAGAGGAAGACATCCAGCCCAGGAAGAAGAGGAAACTGAGCAGAGGAGTGAGGATCTGTTCCAACTATTGCTTCTCAGTTCAACTCAATATACACATCCTATAAGTGGGTCTGAGAAATTGTCCAAAGCAAAGAGAATACTATAAAAAGGAGGAAGATCATAATCTAGCATCCTAATCAAGAGTGGGCTTCAGAATATATCTCTTTGCATGTGTACAATTAAAGGTAACAACACATAATAAGAACAGACCCTGTGCCAGGCACTGTCCCCACATTTTGCCCGGCCATGGCCAGTGAACCTTTAGGTGATATCAGAGTGGACAGCCACCAGTGGAGGCTTATGGCGCCTCCAGAAAGGACAACCAAACAAAAAATTCTCCTCGCAAAACTAGACTCAGTCAGGGGACCGGAGTTTGGGAGAGATTGATGGGGATGAAACATTTGCGTTCAACTAATGCGATCGGATGAAGTTCAATCTTTCCACAAAGGGGTAACGGTGTTCAGACAGCCGTACTTAGGTACTGATTTACTGCATTTCATAAAAGCTGGCAAACCATAAAAGGTGCTATCTGTATTGAATTTCACTTCCATAAGGAGATATAAAACCGATACCTGTCTTCACTGGCACCCAAGATAAATTGTTGTTAATGAACTAATTTTGTTTCCTTGGGATTACAAGAGGTTGAATACTAAACAAATATCACCGCATGACCTGTCTTCCTCTCTGAATTCAGAACAAACCACTGTTTCCTTCAGATGCTGGGAGCCATGGGGTAGGGAACTAGTGGTAGCCTGCCTGGGGTGACAGTGAATGCAACACACAGGTTTTCACCCAGGTCTCATCCTGCATCTGGGCAGGGGTCTACAGCCCCACCTGCAAAGGGCTCAGATGCCACAGGTTCATGAAAGGAAGTCAAGAGACAGTCCTCCCATTTCCCATTCCCCAATGAACAGCAGCTGGCATTTATGAGAATCTACCTTGTGCAAGCAATTATACTATTCATTTAATCCTCTCAGTGACATGGCAACATGGGGACCCTGATGATTGCCATCTCTGTTTCATCTAAGGTGAAACCAAGACTCAAACAAATGCAGCTAAGATTTGATCTCAAATTTTTCAGTCTACTGATTTCAAGTTCTGCTGATAATCCTGACTTGGCTGAAGGGTGCAGCTGCCTGGTGTAGCACTTCTTCTTTACAATGTTTCAACGTGTTTGCTAAGTGATGTTTGCAGAGGAACTGTGTGCCCCTTCTATTCAATAAATATGTGTTGCACCCCCACCATGTAGCCATGCATCCTTCTGGGTTCTGGGGCAGAATGGCAAATAGGACAGACATTTGCAATCACGAGACTTTCATGCAGAATCATTTCACCTAGCATTTGTCTGTCAGTGGATCCTTTCGCTGTAAGCCTTTTATGTGGTCATCAGTTCAGTTCAGTATGCCGCTGAATACTTATGAAGTGGCATTTGTGAAGCACTTGCCATGGGCCAGGCACTGGCTATGATTAGCGTGATGACTCTTGTCTTCATTTTCTGGATCAAGGAAATAGTAAAGTGAATTTCCTAAGGTCATACAGTCAGTGAGTGTTGAAGCTAACTGCCTGTGTGGCTAGGTATCATTTCTCAAGGACGTGCTATGTACCACTATGATAGTACTTTACACCTCTGATCCTTTCAGTAATCCTTAAGGTAAATGCTATTGACCCATTTTACAGGTGCAGAATTGGACTCTGTGGCATGATGGGGCTTGTGCAAGGCCATACATCCAGGGAGTGGCAGAGCCTGGGATGGCATTAAAACACAACTTGCCTAACTTCTACTTCTGCCCATGATGGAGAAACCAGGCTAGACATGGCCTACAGCCATACAACCAGGAGACACGACACAACGTATGAAACAATGGTTATCAGACCCTGGACAATAAGCAGAGCAGACTATCGTTCCCAAGAGAAAGAAAACAAATAAGGTGAGCCCTGTGGTTGCCTAACTTTCTTTTTAGCTTTATGGAGGTACATCTTACCTAAAGGAGGGTCCAGACAGAGCATGGTGAGTTTCTTAGTTCAAGAAGTGGAGATTGGAGCTCAGGGAGATGGACACAGTTGGGCTTTGCTGGGTAAAGTAGTGGAGAGTCATGAAGAGGAGCGTTCCAGAAATCTGCATAAGAACCTCCTTAAGTGTTTGAAGTTGGACACTAAATTCTGTGCATGGAATGAAATTCCACAAGGGTAGGAGCTGTTAGGTGAATGAATCTCAGAGCCCACCCAGGGCTGAGAGACTGTAAAGCTCCAATTAGTAAGAGTGAAGAGACCTTGGGGAGGACCCAGAGCACTCAGAGAACCACAGAGGGCCACATCTTTGTAGCGGGGCTGAACTAGCCACATAGTAAAGGGTACTCAATACACCTTCTGCCCTCAACTCCAATAAAACTTAAAAATAAGCCGTTCAAGGATCAAGCTGATCTGCAAACAACTATCTACCAAGCAAAATTATACATTCTTTAAATGAAGATAGCAAAATCCGGACACCCAAAAAATGTAACATGCAAACAATAAAAATTATGAGATATGAAAAGAGGAATAAAAATGTGAATCATAATCAAGAGAAATATCAGCCAATAAAAACAGACACAGAAATAACAGAGATGTTGGAATTAGAAGACAAGGACATTAAAATAGCCATTGTGAATACATTAAATAACTCAAAGCAAAACTAAAACATGATGATGAGAGAAATGAAATTCTAAAAATGTACTAAAAGGAACTTCTAAGGATAATATATACAATGTCTGAAAAAAAGAAATTACCTGAATAGACTGAGATACTTAAAAAAACATCAGATCAGTGACTAGATATTCAGGGGTCTATGGGGAAATAGCAAGCAGTCTAATATATGTGTAACTGGAGATTACAGACTGGGGAGGATAAAATACATTTGAAGAAATATTGACTGTAATTTTCCTAAATTTGATGAAAACTATGAAGTCAAAGACCACAATGGTCAAAACTTGAAGCAGAATAAATACCAAAAAGAAAAACAACAACAACACAAGGTATTTTATAATCAAATTTCTGGACTACAATTCAACACTGGGGACTACAGTGGAGGATAAAATCGTAAAAGCAGCAAGAGAAAAAAGAAGATTAAATAAAGAATTTCTGCTGACTTCTCAGAAACAGCGTAAGCCAGAAGACAATCACAGGGCATTTTTCAAGCATTCAGAATTCAAAGGTGGGGAAAAAGGCCTCCCAAGCTAGAATGCTATATCTATTATAACAAAAACATGATGAAAGCAAAACGAAGACATTTTCAGTTTCACTACATACAAAAACCTGGATCTGTACAAATTAATACAAAGCATGTGAAACAATAAATACTTGGCTAAACATAAAAACATCCTCATGTTTAATTTCTTTAGATGATAACTGATCATCTAAAGAAAACATAATATTGATGATTTGTATGGCTTTTAATATATATAACCATTCATGGCATGGTAACAATTGCTCAAAGGAATTTAGCAAGATCATAAGATACAAGGTCATTATACAAATATCAGTATATTTCTATCTACTGGCAGTGAATCATTGGGGAATGAATTTTTAAAAATGTAATTTACAATAGCATCAAAAATCATTAAGTACTTTCAGATGAATTGTTTTAGTTTCCTTTTCTTAGCTTTATTGTGGTATAACTTGTATGAAATAAAACCTGTCTGTTTTAAGAATACAATTTGTTGAGTTTTAATGGATGTGCATAGTCATGGAACCACCATGACAATGAAGACATGGAATGCTTCCTCCACCACAGAACATTGCTTGGGCCCCTGTGTAGTCAACTCACTTGCTCCCAACTGTTGACCTGTGAATGTCAGTGACTTGTTTTCTATCACAATTGTCTTGCCCTTTTACAATGCTGTATAAATAGAATCATACATTAGAAGTCTCTGGGTCTGGCATCTCCCACTTCACATGATGATGTTAAGATTCATCTGTGTTGCTGGGTGTACCACTAGTCCCTTTGCATTGATGACAAGCAGCATTCCATTATGTGAATTTAGCACAATCTGTTCATCCATTCATGTGTTGAATGACATTTGGGGTTTTTTTCTGGTTTTGGCTACTGTAAGTAAAGCTGCTATAAATGTTTGCATACAAATCCTAGATATATATTTTCATTTATTGTATTAAAACCCAGGAGTACAATAGCTGGATTACATAGATAGAGTCAAACAGTTATCTGGATAACTGTTTTTCAATATCATTTAAAAAACTGTAAAACCCTCCTTCAGGTATCTGTATCATTTTGCATTCCCACCAACAATTCCAAACCACATGGGAAAAAAGTTTTTATGTATGACAAAATACTTGTATCTAAAATACGTAAAGAACTATTGCAACTTAATAATAAGGAAAAAATGACCCAATTTAAAAACAGGTGAATGATTTGAACAGTCACTTAGAAAAATAATATTTGTAATATTATTGTATACAACATATGATAACATGTATATATACATAAAATAGAAATGTAACTTCATAAACAAATGGACAATAAGTGCAAAAAATGGTGTGCAACACAGTCATCAGGGAAATGCAAATTAAACCATAGAAAGATGCCACAACACATTCACTAGAAAGGTTAAAGTTAAAAATACTTAGAATACTAAGTGCTGGTGAAGATGTGGAGTACATGGTACTCTTATACATTGCTAGTTGAAGTGTTAAATATTACAGCCACTTTGGAAAACACTGTGGAGGTTATCATAAAGTTAAAAATACCCTTATCATTGGACCTAGCAATTACTTCCCCTGGTAGTTTTCCAAGAGAAACTAACTCCACAGAAATATGTATATACAAAAGTTTATAGTAGCTTTATTAATAATATTCTAAAATTTAAAACCACCCAAAGTCTATAAAAGGAAATAGATCATCAAATTGTGGCATATTCATACAGTGAAATATTACTTGGATGAATCTCAAAAGCATGATGCTAAGCAAAAAAAAAAAAAAAAAAAAAAAACCCAGATATACACAGGAAGTCTATATGGTTCTCTTCATATGAAAGTCTAGAACAGACAAAACTAATCAACAGGGAGAAATTTTTGTGTAAATATCCATTCTTTCTAATCAGGTCCTGGGGTCTCTCTCTTGAGATTGGCTATAAAATCTAGCCCTGACCTGGAAAGCAGTTAGGTTCAAGTGTGTCAGTCAGGTGACACACAGGAGGCAGCACAAAACATATGAAATAACAGAAGCATTTTATAACTTACAGACTACAAAGAGAAGAGGGTAGCACACCTGGCAGGGCCAATGCGAAGGGGAAGCTGTCTGGGACACTCATGCTCAACCAGTGGATGAGGAGCAAGAGAGTTAGAGAGAGACCTGTAATCCAGAGCCTTTACTGAGGCTCAGGGCATTACCTAAGCAGGTTTCCCACAGAGAGCTGTAGTTGGTGGGTTAAAAGCAAGCAGGTGTGAGTTCCACGGGTCACGCTGTACTGAGAGGGAGTCACTGTAGCATATCTGTAAAGTCTCTGTGGGCTTTAGGGAGCAAGAGGGGCAAGTCACGTGGGTTGTGTCTTAGCCCATTCCTGCACTGCTATAAAGAAACACCTGAGACTGGATAATTTATAAGAAAAGAGGTTTAATTGGCTCACAGTTCTACAGGCTGTACAGGAAGTATAGCAGCTTCTGCATCTGGTGGGGGCCTCAGGAAACTTACAATCATGGTGGAAGGTGAAGGAGAAGCAAGTGCTTCTTACATGGCTGGATGTAAGAGGATGTATGGAAAAGCCTGGATGTCCAGGCAGAACCCTGCTGCAGAGGCAGAGCCTTCACAGAGAACTTCTACTAGGGCAGTGCAGAGGGGAAATGTAGGGTTGGAGCCCCCACACAGAGTCCCCACTGGGGCACTGCCTAGTGGAAGTGGGAGAAGAGGGCCACCATCCTCCACACCCCAGAATGGTAGAGCCACCAATAGCTTGCACCATGCACCTGGAAAAGCTGTAGGCACTCAATGCTAGCCCTTGAGGGCAGCTGCAGGGGCTAAATCCTGCAAAGCCACAGAGGTGGAGAATGGTGGTGGTGGTGGGAGCGGGAGATGTGCCACATACTTTTAAACAACCAGATCTTGTGAGAACTCTATCATGAAAACAACACTGAGGAGATGGTCCTAAAGCATTGATGAGAATTTCACCCTCATCATCCAATTACCTCCCATCAGTCCCCATCTCCAACACCGGGGACTACAATTCAACATGAGATTTCGGTGAGGACACAGTCCTAAACCATATTATTTCACCCATGACCCCTCCAAATCTCATGTCCTTCTCACATTGCAAAAGTACAATCATGACTTCCCAATAATTCATAGTCTTAACTCATTCCAGCATTAACTCAAAAGTCCAAAGTCTCATCTCAGACAAGGCAAAAGTCTCTTCACCTATGAGCCTGTGAAATCAAAAACAAGTGAGTTTCTTCCAAGATACAATGAAAGTATAGGCATTGGTTAAATAATCCTGTGCCAAAAGAAAGAAATCAGCCAAGAGAAAGGGGCTACAGGCCCCAATCAATTCTGAAACCCAGCAGGTCAGTAATTAAACCTTAAAGCTCCAAAATAATCTCCTTTGACTCCATGTCTCACATCCAGGCCACATTGATGCAAGGGGTGAGCTCCCAAGGCCTTGGGCACCTCCACCTCTGTGGCTTTGCAGGATTTAGCCCCTGCAGCTGCCCTCAAGGGCTAGCATTGAGTGCCTACAGCTTTCCCAGGTGCATGGTGCAAGCTGTTGGTGGCTCTACCATTCTGGGGTGTGGAGGATGGTGGCCCTCTTCTCCCATTTCCACTAGGCAGTGCCCCAGCGGGGACTTTGTGTGGGGGCTCCAACCCCACATTTCCCCTCTGCACTGCCCTAGTAGAAGTTCTCTGTGAAGGCTCTGCCTCTGCAGCAGGCTTCTGCCTGGACATCCAGGCTTTTCCATACATCCTCTGAAATCTAGGCAGAGGCTCCCAAGCCTCAACTCTTGCATTATACATGGCTGTAGGTTTAACACCACACAGAAGCCACCAAGGCTTATGGCTTGCACCCTCTGAAGCAGTGACCCAAGCTGTACCTGGGCCTCTGAGCCACGCCTGGTGCTGTAGTGGCTGGGACGCAGGGAGCAGTGTCCTGAGGCTGCACAGGGTGGCAGGGCCCTAGGCCTGACCCACAAAACCAATCTTCCCTCCTATACCTCCAGGACTGTGATGGAGGGGGCTGCTGCAAAGGTTTCTGAAATGCCTTTGAGGCCTTTTCCCCATTGTCTTGGCTATTAGCACTTGGCTCCTTTTCAGTTACGCAAATTTCTGCAGCCTGCTTCCATTCTTCCCGTGAAAATGCGGTTTTCTTATCTACCACATGGGTTGGCTGCAAATTTTTCAAACTTTTACACTCTGCTTCCCCTTTAAGTATAAATTTCAGTTTCTGCTTTTTTTTTTTTTTTTGAGATGGAGTTTTGCTCTTGTTGCCCAGGCTGGAGTGCAATGGCATGATCTTGGCTCACTGCAACCTACACCTCCCAGGTTCAAGCAATTCTCCTGCCTCAGCCTCCCAAGTAGCTGGGATTATAGGCATGCATCACCAAGCCCAGCTAATTTTGTATTTTTAGTAGAGGTGGGGTTTCTCCGTGGGGGTCAGGCTGGTCTCGAACTCCCAACCTCAGGTGATCCGCCCACCTCGGCCTCCCAAAGTACTAGGATTACAAGCGTGAGCCACCGCACCCGGCCATCTGGTCATTTCTTGAACCCGGGATGCAGAAGTTGCTGTGAGCCGAGATCACGCAACTGCACTCCAGCGTAGGCAACAGAGTGAGACTCCATCTCAAAAAAAAAAAAAGAAAAGAAAAGAAAGGAAAGAAAGACATAATAGAATTTTGGGGGGATGATGGAAATGTTCTAAACTTAATTGTGGTGGTTACATAATATATACATTTATTTTAAAAACTTCGTCAAACTATACACTTAAATTTAGTGCATTTTCTTGCATATAAATGAATTCTTAATAAAGATGATTTTTAAAAAACAACTCAGTTTTCCCAGTTCCTAGGCCCCATCTGCATCCAGCGGCCCACTGCACCAGCAGCAGGGGCTACCGGTCTAGGCCACCACTGTCTGGTAGTTTGAGCCACTGCTCTCACCACTTCCTATTCCGGGGGACACAGGTGCCCACTCATCGCTGGTGAAGACATTGGTCCCCTTTTCACTGGGTTTCTTAGCAGAAAGATCCTCTCAAGAAAAATACGGATCTGTTCTTCCAGTTCCCATTCCCCCAACATTCATCTCAGTCTCTCCTAGAAAAAATGCTCACAACACCTCTTTCTTCCCCAGAAGGAGTTCCAAGTGGAATCAGGATGCCTGGTGATATGTGGCTCCAGCCCAAGGTTGAAGGGTGGGTCTCTCGGGCTTTGGGACCCAGGTGTGGTCCCTCAGTCGGGATCAGACGCTGGATACCCTCTCAGGCTTCTTAGTGGAGTGGGGTGGGGGTAGGATCATCCACAAACACCAAGGTTTGGCAGAGCAAACGCCTCCTGTTCACAGGAAAACAGCCAGGTGGGCTTCCCGGAGGACAGAACACCCAGCCCGAGCATCCAGGGCTCACCTACCACATTTAGGACCTTCCCCCCACCCACACAGGAGGCAGGGGTGACGCCTGTGACCACCATCACGCAGGACCAGGCGTTGCCAGACACCACACTCTTTCCTTGCTGGAGTCCCAGTATTTTCTTAGCATAACACCCTTGTCATATTTTTTAGATGAAGGCTGAACCATCTCTATCGTGAATCAGACCCAGATGGTTACACATGGCTTTAAGATCCCCAAGAGAATGGGGCCGTCCTCCTTCAAGGTTTTCCCATTGCACTCCTCCTGTCCGTCCCTCTCAGGTGCCTCCTTGTCTGTCAAGATCCCCTTTCCAGGTTCCTCAGGTTACGCGTGGGGCCATCATTTCTTGTGCCCGTCAGACATTGATGCTGCCTCTGGGGCCAAGTAGCTTCCCCTTTACTTCAGGGATCCCTGATGGAATCCGCATGTGTGGGCGAGTGTGGGGGGCCTGGGGAGCTTTAGGAAAACAGGAGGGAATGACGGAGGAGGAGACAGGGAGGGGACTCCCGGGAGGGAGGTGCTGCTAGAGCTGCTCTCCACCTCCTGCTCTTGTTCTCCACCCCTCGGCCGCTGTCCTTCACCAGGGACTCCTTCCAGCCACTGTGCTTAGGCCGCTCAAGCCAGGAGGTCAGAGGAAGCTCAGGCCTGTGTCCCCCAACCCATGTCATGAGGAGCCATCCTTGCGGGCAAAGCATGGAAGACGCTGGTGCAATCACTATTCAGAGAACACTGGGCTCAGAGAGGTTAGGAGATTGGACCAATGTCACAAAGCAAGCAACTGCTGAGCGGAGCCTCCCCGCAGAGCCCATGTTGTTTGTGATGATATTGCAATAACCACAAGCCAGCTGAGTTCTCCCGGTGAGACTGAGGCCCACAGCTGGGACATCCCCACTCCACATCCCCCATATCCCGTGCACGCCCCAGTGCGAGGCCACCTGGGGGAATGACAGGGTGCCTCTGGGCTGCACTGGAAGCTGCATGTGGCGTTCCTCAATACCAAGGAGAGAAAGGTCAGTTTTCTGGGGACCTCTGGTGACCATCAAAAGAGTCAATGAAATTACCGGCAACAATCCCCTAAAGCCATGACCGAAACATAACCACCCAAGGCAAATTCAGTCCGAATCGTTTCCATGACTCCATAACAAGAGGAGACAGCAGGAACACAGCTTCCATTGCCCCCAGCTCCGGGTTCCCCTCATGGTCATCCCCTCTCTTTACTGGTGACACTCACACTGCTCTGGGCAGCCGGGAAGGAGCCTGCGTGGATCTCCCTTTTAACATTTCTACCTGGGCCGTCTGTCTCAGGTCACCATCCAGCCACTATCAAGTTCCAATTAACTTTTTGCCCCAAATTAGACAGGGAGACTCAGTGAATGAGCACTGACTGCAGATGCATGGAGACACTCAGGGCCATTGAGGAGAGTGCTGCCCTGGTTAACTACACTTGCTGATTGCTATTTAATTGCCCAGATGCGTCACGAAGGCACCACGTTTCCCTCATTTAGTCCTGACATTTGTGAGCAAGATATAACGGTGTGAGATTGAATCAACAACAAAACATAGAAGCTTCTCCGTTTTCCCATCTTCACCAGCTGAGCCCTGCCTGCCTCCTGCCTCTGGGTCATCTCTGAAAGGGACTAAGGGATTAAAAAACTAAGAGGGACAAGGGGGCATTTCCATTGTCTCCCAGCTCCGTCGTCTCCCTGCATCTCCTAACCACACATGACAGATCAGGGAGCAATATCTGGGCACTAGTGGCAGTAGCTGTTGCTACATATCCATGCAGATGCTGAGTTCAAGCTTCTGCACAAGGCACCTCACTTCGTTCTTACAAAAGGCTCCAGATGAGGCATTAGGAGTTCCCCTAGTTTACACCTGGGTAAACTGAGTCTCGGAGAGGAGTAGTGACCTCTCCAGGGCCACGCAGCTAGTAACTGGGAGTAACAATTTCAACTCAGTCTCTGTGGCTCTGAAGCTCAGATTCTTCCAATAATCTATCCTGCCCCCATCCCATAATGAACATAAATATTTGGGGCCTTCATACTTAATAGACCTGCACACCCATTATCTCATCTAACCTCATGACAGCCCTGTGACAGAGACATTGCTGTGGGCATTTCACAAAGGCAGAGGTTGAGAATTAGACAGGCTACACATACCAGCCCAAAGGTGCACAGCCTGGAGGGGGCAGAGCCAGGAGCAGAACCAGGTAAGGGATTCTGAATTCTGTTGGACCTACAGAGACAGCATGTCTTAGTCACCCACCAGGCCAGCATAATGTTTAAATACACAGAAGTCTAATGCCCAGGGACTGTCTAATCAACTTATAGAGAATACGGAACTGGACAGAGCTGAGTTCAAGTCTCAGATTCTCCCTTAGAAGCAGGTAACTTTAATCTCTCTGGGCCTCGGTGTCATTATTTGTAAGATGGGGACAATCGTACTCAGTCAGTGTGAAGATACATTGAGATAGCATGTATGGAGAATATGTGCGCAGTGACTGGCAAGATACAAACTCAAAAAATATAGCTCATACTTTCTAAGAAAAAAAAACAGAAAATCTAGGTTCTATTAAGAAAAAAAAATGATCCCCAAATCTTAGTCGACTGTTGCAATATTCAGCTCTCTTGCCATAAATGAAGTGAACTTGGTTTTGAGACTGTGGTTCAGAAACCATCCTACTATCTGAGCAGGCTCCAGCCTGACCATCTCCAGCCTCCTGACATACCACATCTGAACCTGGAGCAGACAGACCAATGGCAGCCAGAAGGAAGCCCTCAAGCTTTCTTCAGGGCAGACAGACCCCAGGATCCAAGGCAGGTGGCAAACCTAGTGTGGCATCCGCATCCCCTGGTCACCAACCTGCCCTGCAGGTCCTCACGCTAAAGCACAGATGATGGAATCTTCCAGAATTAACAAGAGGTTCAAATGGGATAATGTACCCACCCATGACCACATGCCCAACAGTAGAGATATGGTTTAATTATATTGCAATCATAAAATAAAATGCTCTCCAGCACCCAATATAAGCTTGGAGGAGAATAATGTCCATAATAAACATATTTTTATTTTTAGTATTTTTCTATTATGAGACATGTCATACATGCAACTAGACTGAATTTTATGTTTATCTCTCCCTTTTTCTCTTGTGGTTTTTCCACATAAGTGTATAATCCTAAACAATATGTTCTTTCATTTTCTTAGCTTCCAACTTAATATAAATGGATTATATTTATGACTTTGCCTTTGCAGACCAATATTGTTTCTAAGAGTCATGCATGTTTCATTAAGTATCGATATTGGATCTGCGTCTCCACCAAATCTCATGTCAAATTGTAATACCCAGTGTTGGTGGTGAAGCCTGGTGGGAGGTGACCTTGGGGGCAGATTTCTCATGCATGGTTTAGCACAACCCTGCTTGGCACTGTCCTTGCAACAGTGAGTGAGTTCCCGTGAAATCTGGTCTTTTAAAAGTGTGTGGCACCTTGTTCTCTCTTGCTCCTGCTCCAACCATGTAAGAAGCCTGCTCCCACTTCACCTTCTGCCATGACTGTAAGTTTCCTGAGACCTCCTCAGAAGCAGAAGCCATTATGCTTCCTGTACAGCCTATAAAACCATGAGACAATTAAACCTCTCTTCTTTATAGATTACCCGGCCTTCGGTGTTTCTTTACAGCAATGTGAGAACAGACTAATACAAGTATGCACTCTAGTTCCATCACCTTTGCACTGGGTGTCCCTGTGTGTTTATGCATCTCAATTTTTTTAGCCATGCTATAGTGGATGGCATTTAAGTTATTTCCTTTATTTATTTTTTCTATTAAAAATAAGACTGATGTTAAAGTACATGTATCCTGGAGTTCCTCTGGGGTGACATATGAGGACGTGGAGTTGATGGCTTGTAAAGTATGTGCATCTTCAAATGTATCAGACGGCACATTGTTTTCCAAAGGGCTTGAAACCATCTACACTCCCACCAGCAATAAATGAACCTGTTTGTTTCATTGCCTCCTCTGGAGCCACTGTCAGACGTATCAGTGAGGGTTCCAGCAGGAAGCAAGCTGTTCCACGAAGAGGCCTTGATGAAGAGACTACTTCCTAAAACAGCACGAGATTACCGGACAAAACCGAGCTGGTGAGAGATTCTGGTACCACCCCAGGGGTGAAGGGAGAGGGGAGTGTGGGTATTGCCAGAGACCAGAGGAGGACTGCTCTGTAAAA
This sequence comes from Macaca nemestrina, assembly GCF_043159975.1. Classification (NCBI taxonomy): domain Eukaryota; kingdom Metazoa; phylum Chordata; class Mammalia; order Primates; family Cercopithecidae; genus Macaca; species Macaca nemestrina. The sequence continues at coordinate 228,577,504 of NC_092125.1, read as the reverse complement.
GCTCCAGAAGTGGAGAGAAGCAGCCGCACAGGAGGGGACAAGGGAGGACTCCGGGCTTTCTCCTCCCACCGCATAATCTGTGCTAATCAGAAACCAGCAGGCATGAGACCCAGGTAACTTAGCCCATGGAGGGTAGTGTAAAGCACACAGAGTGGGGAAGGGAAGTTTGGGGGACAGAGAATAGCCAGTCCATCAGATATTTATGGTTGTATCTATGTGTTGGGGATGAGATGTTTTCTTGTTTTTATTTTAATTTGCATTTCCACAATTACTAGTAAGAGTGGGCATCTTTTCATATATTTCACTGGAGATTCATACCTCTCTCTATGAAATGCCCACTTGTGTCATTTGCCCACTTATTGACTTGTAGGATATCTTTGTGTCTTCTAGATACAATTATTTGTGAGTTACATGGGCAGTAAATAACTTCTCCAGTTGGTGGTGGGCATTTTGCCCTCCTTATGGTGTCTTTAGATATATAGAAGCATTTAAATATTGTCAACTGTATCAATGTTTGCCTTTAGGATTTATTTTACGGTATGTATGTGGGTGTGGATGTGGGTTTGTTAGGGGTGTGGTTTCTCCTAAGCCTTGTTTAGGAAACCAGTCCCTCCCTGAAGTCATACATTCATACCTTCTATGTACCCTTCTAAAAGTATTGAAGTTTTGTTTTTCATTTAAGGGCTTGATACAACATCATTAATGAATGTCATGAGAGAGGGGAGCATGTAATTTTATTTTTCCACAAGTATAATTATTTCAACGTTATTGATTGATTGATGACCCTTCCTTGTCTTCTCTTATCCATAAATATGCAATATATCTAAATGTATTTGAGTATTTTGAAGATATCTTCAACAAAGTTTTATAGCATTCAGTACAAATACCTTGCATATCTTTCATTAGATTTATTCTTAGTTTACTTTTATTGTCATTGCTCTTTGTAAGTTAAATTTGTTTAAGTTAACTGTTAAGTTGATCATTGCTGTTGTATAGAAGTACAATTAACTGGCCGGGCGCAGTGGCTCAAGCCTGTAATCCCAGCAATTTGGGAGGCTGAGACGGGCGGATCATGAGGTCAGGAGATTGAGACCATCCTGACTAACACGGTGAAACCCTGTCTCTACTAAAAAAAATACAAAAAACTAGCCGGGCAAGGTGGCAGGCGCCTGTAGTCCCAACTACTCAGGAGGCTGAGGCAGGAGAATGGCATGAACCCGGGAGGCGGAGCTTGCAGTCAGCCCAGATCACGCCACTGCACTCCAGCCTGGGTGACAGAGCGAGACTCCATCTCAAAAAAAAAAAAAAAAAAAAAGTACAATTACCTTGTATATTGTCTTATGTCTAGTAATGTTACATCAGGTCATATAAGATCAATATAAACTTTAGTAAAGCTTAATAACTTTACTCAACTCTCTACTTATTTGTATAGTTTGTCTCTAGATTCTTTTCAATTTTTATAAGACAGGCATAGTATTCTGCACATAATGACAGTTTTATTCCTTCCTTCTGATTTATATATCTCTTATTTATTTTTCTTGTCTTATTGCACTGTTTAGTTCCTCCAATACAACGTCAAATAGCAGTGGCTTGAAGAAATGCTTTAAGTATTTTGCCGTTGAGTATGACATTTGCTACAGGCTTTGAGAATCTAAATGGCTGTTTTAAAGTTTGAGTAAGAAAAGTTTCTGTCATAAATGAACATTGATTTAAGTAAAGCTTTCTCTTTTTCTGTTTACCTGATCATAGCTTTTTGTCCATTAAGCTGTTAATGTGGAAGACATAAATTCAGATATTTTCTATTTTTGCTTTCTGAAATAAAACTAACTTAGTAACAACAGGTTATCTGTTTTATACCTTGCTGCTGTACTTGGCTAACATATTTTTGGGATTTTGGTGTCCATGTTAATGTTTGAGATTAGCCCATAATTTCCCTTTCTCAAATTTGTTTTAATATCAAAATTATATACTTATCATATGTTGATTTTGTAAAACTATTATCTGAAAAAAAAGTGCAGAAATAATATTGTCTATTCATTGAATAGTTACCTGAATGTAAAACTCACTGGTACTAGTGTATTCTTTATAGGAATATTTTTAACTAAATTCAATATCTGTAATAGTCATAGGAAGATTCAGATTTCTCTTCAGTCAGTTTTAGTACCTTATACTGTCCAAAGATTTTGTCCACTTTGTCTAAGTTTTCAAATTCACTAGTTTAAAATTGTTCACAGTGTTCTCTTATGATCTTCTGTGCCTATGCTGTATCTAACCTTTCCATGATATGGTATGGAAGAAAGTGAGTCAAAACATAGCCTATAAAATACCAAGTTACACAGTAAAAGTGTAAGACTGTTTATTGCTGTGTAATTATTTTTGAATTATTAATGATATTTGTTTCCTTCTATATCCTTGTGTACATTTTTTTAATTTTCTAAAATAAACGTGTATTGCTTTTAAAATCAGGGAAGAGACATACGTATCATTTGATTCCAAAAAAGATAAAAATACTTCAGAAAAATAAAGCTGAGACTATTATTAAACAGCATTTGCTCAGCCTTCCTCTCTGTCTGTTTTTAACTCTCCACCACAGACTCTGCCTGTCCTCTGGGCATTCTTCTTCCTTCTCCAATCCAAACTCTCCTGTTGACTGTCCCATTCTCCTGGCCTCCCTGAATGACCCACAGAAACTTCACATTGAACAAAGGAATGACTCCCTTCTCCCTCCCTGCCTAGGAGGCAGGCTCCTTCCCTCCCCTTCATGAAATCTCCAGGGAGCTCCAGACCTGGCCTGTTCATTCTCAGAAAACAAAAAGTCTTCCGGTCACATTCGGTCACAAGAAAACTGTCAATTCAGAAATTAAAATGTCCGGTGTTATTTCCTAGCCAAAACTCCAAGCATCCTTTATTTTAAGGGTCCCCACCCAGCCATTAGACGAGCTTGAGGCTGGAGGGTGGAGCAGAGGGAGGGTCAAGGCAGCCTCTTCAGGCACTGCCCCATCCCCCAAGTCCTGGCTGTGCCTTTAGACTTAACACTTCTCTAACTGGAGCAGAGACTTGGGTGACACCAATGTCCCCAAGCGTTGATCTCCTCTGGCCAAGAATAGCCTCCAAAATGATACAGAAGAGCTGAGATCCCTGCTAAACCCCACCCTTAAGCCTGGACCCACAGCCCTAAGTGAAAACAACTGACCCCATTTTTCCACCCAAATGTTGCCTTTTGGGCCTGCCCTCCCACCCCCATCCTGTGCCCATAAAAGACTTCAGCTGGCAGAGCAACACCAGCAGCTGAGCTGTGAGCCGAGAAGCAACTGAGCATGGGAGACCATGGATAGACATGGCTACTTCCGACAGTGTGGCTTCGGAGAGGGGCCCAGCCAGAGATGACCAGGCTTCAGGGAAACATCACCTTTCCATCCCCTTTCCAGCCTCCCTTTCTGTTGAGAGCCACCCACCACTCAGTCAAGTCTTCTGCAAGCATCAACTTTCAAACAGTTCATGTGACTTGATTCTTCCTGGACGCCAGACAGGAACTAGGATGCCAAGAGGGCAGGGGCTTCCACCCTGACCCTCCACTGAGCTGGTTGGCATTGGCCATCCCCAGACAGCAGAGCTGAAAGAGCATTGGTTGTAACAAGCTTGGACACTGCTATGGCGCCCACAAAGAGCCTGCTCCAGCCAGAGAGGAGTGACTGGCCAGTTCCAGCATTCATTTGCTCCAGTTCCTGCACTCACTCACTTGCATGCTCCCTACTGCGGGGAGTAACCAGTGCCCAGCTGAGTGAAACAAGCCACTCCATTCCCACCCACAAAGGAGATCAAGGGAACTATCCCATCTCAGGATCATCAGAACCAGTGCCCACTATTGGGACTTACTGTGGGTCCTTCCTGTGCCACCAGGGGAACAGGTATTCATATGATTCATGGAATTTACATAGTTCAGAAAATGTATTTTCCTATCTCTGGCCACTTCATTTTCTCCTCCATCCCTGAGAATCTGACTGTCCACCCCATCTTCAGCTTTCCCTGCATCTCCAGGAAGACGTCTCGGGCAGTGATAGGGTTTGAATCTGTGTCCTCACCCAAATCTCATGTCAAATTGTAATCTCCAATGTTGGGGGTGGGGCCTGGTAGGAGGTGATTGGATCATGGAGGTGAATTTCCCCCTTTGCTGCTGTTCTCCTGATAGAGTTCTCATGAGATCTGGTTATTTAAAAGTGTGTGACACTGCCCCCTGCCATTCCAGCCATGTAAGACGTGCCTGCTTCCCCTTCCCCTTCTGCCATGATTGTAAGTTTCCTGAGGCTTCCCCAGAAGCTGAGCAGATTCCAGCATCATGCTTTCCGTACAGCATGCAGAACTGTGAGCCAATTAGACCTCTTTTCTTTATAAATTACCCAGTCTCTGGTATTTTTTTGTAGCAGTGCGAAAAGGGACCAATACAGGTGACATTTTCAGCATCTCCAGCCTGGCTCTCTCTGCAGTGTCTTTATGGAGCCTTGAAGAAATACTGACATGTCCAATCCCAGGTTGTGGCAGTTGGTGTTGTGGTGGCCCTTCTGCCCCTAAGGTCCAGGGCACTTGCCAATCTCTTTAAGTGGTCTTCTTGAAGCCCCCTAACTACATGCAAACTGAGGACTAAGAGCCCTGCCACCCCTACTTCCTGGGGTTTGACAGCACTGACAACTTTTGGGTATCTTTACACATTAAAAACTTAACTTGTCCAAAATGAAGCCCCTATCTTCGCTAACAAATACCAGCTCTATGCATAGCCTGCCCCTTCTCAGTTGACCATATGCCTTCTCACTAGGGGTAGGTTTTATGGTTTTGTTTTTTGTTTTTGTTTTTTTGAAGCAGTCTCGGTCTGTCACCCAGGCTAGAGTGCAGTGGCATGATCTCAGCTCACTGCAACCTTCGCCTCCTGGGTTCAAGTGATTCTCCTGCCTCAGCCGCCCAAGTAGCTGCAATTACAGGCACCTGCCACCATACCTGGCTAATTTTCGTATTTTTAGTAGAGATGGGGTTTCTCCATTTTGGCCAGGCTGGACTTGAACTCCTGACCTCAAGCAACCCCCCCTACACTTCAGCCTCCCAAAGTGCTGGGATTACAGGCATGAGCCACCATGCCTGGCCTTGGATAGGTTTTGGAGTCATCCTTGACTCCTCTCTCTGCCTCACAATCTCACCTGCTAGGAACCCAAGCTTCAGACCATGTCCAGGATCTCCCCACACCTCTCTTATCCATGGCTGTCACCTGGCCCAGGCCACGTGGACTCTCATATGTTGACTGGGCTCCATGCTTCTGCCTTTCCTGCAACTATTCATGCACAGTACTTGGGGTTCCCCAGTGCCAGCTCTTCGGGGCTCTCCGTCTCAAGCCTGATAATGGTTCCCTATTGCATTATGCGGGGGAAAAGCCAGGTCCTGCAGTGGCTCCCAAGCTCTCCTTGTGTGACTCACTCCCCAAGAGCCTTTCTGTCCTCACTTTCCTCTGCTCCACCTGTGGCGGTCCCACTGACTCCCCATCCTCCCTTGACTTTACCAGGCCTACTCCCAGCTGGGGGCATTTGCATGTGATGCTCTCAGCCTGGAGCAGCCTTGCTCAAACAGATACAGGGCCAGTTCTCTCACTTCCTTTGTGTCTTCCTGGAATCATCACGTTCTCAGGAACTTGCTTCCTTTCCTCACCCCCACACACGTGCACACACACACCAGCCCTCCCTAACTCTTTCACTCCAGCCCTTACTGCATCCTCACACACCAGGCCATCTGCCTTCTCATCATGCTCATCATTAATTTCCATCCTCTCCCCGTGTGGAATGTGGGCCCCAGGAGGCAGGGACCTTTGTCTGCTCTTCTCACAAATGAATTCCTGGTACATACAATGCTCATGGCAGACACCCCATTCATGTTGGAATCAATGACCTCTTCCCAGAGAAGGCCTTGGAGTTCCCATCAGCAAAGGGCTGAATACAAGTCCTCAGGGCCTCCCCTGCATGTCCCACTCAGTGTCAGCTGTTACCCACTTTGTGACATGGTTGTGTTTGGCACCACCATGGCAGTTTGGGCACTCCACTAAACTCAGCCAGGAAGAGTCTCTGGGATGGGAGGATGCTGGCTGTGGATGCTGCTTTCATACAGAAGCAAAGCCATGCACCAGTCAGGAAGCTGAGGCTGAGGAGTGGCAGCTACCAGTGGGGCGGAAGTTGCAGACGAAGCCCCTCTGTTGGTCTTCCTCCTTTTTCCTCCAGGTTCCTTGTCTTCTTCCCCACCTGTGTCCCCATGCACAGGGGCATTGCATTCCAACACAGTCCTGCAGAGAGCCACACCAGGGCTCCAGCTTCAAAAATGCCTCTGGGCGCAGGAGAACTTAGCCCTGAGAGAGGAGGAGTTTGGAAGTTTTCCACCACTTACCTGCAGTTCTGTGGCCTCTGCCAGGCATCTCTTCCCCAGATTGGAAGAAGATGCACCATTTAACTGTGTCATCAAACTTGTTGATAGAAAGCCGACTCCCAGGCTGATTCAAGGCTTGCTTGACGAGTCGCTACTTCTTGGAGATAAATCTCAGTGATGGATCTGCAGCACAGCTGGGCGTGCCTTCCTGAGAAACATCAGCTCAGATGTCATTCATCCAAGTCCCCATAATCCCCAGCCCCAAACTGCCTCTCGCACCTGCTTCTGACCAATGCAGGGTCATCAACACCATCATCCAGTGGTCACCTCCAAGGCTTTCTGGTGGGACGGAGCCTATGTCCAGGCAGGAGAATGAGCTTCTGGAGTCCCTAGACCCCGAACAGTCAAGGATGTTTCAGGAACTGGCCAATCTCTCCAGAGGGAAATCACAGCCGTTGTCTTACATTTACTGAGTCAATCAGGAGAAAGGATCCCGCCCTAAGGCTTTCCCGCCTCTTACTGGAGCTCCTAACCCAGAGGAGGCCCTGCTAGGCTGGGGAGTGAGGAATGAGAGGGGCTTGGATTGAAGCCACTGGGGAGAAAGGAGCTGTGAAGAGCAGAGCAAGGGAACCGTGCAAAGAAGAGCTCACAGTCTACTGCCTTGGTCTGAATCCCAGCTGCACCACCCCTGCTGGGTGACCCCCTTCCCAATCTGCAGTTCTCTCATCTATCCAATGGGATAACACAATACCTAGCTTCTAAGGCTGTTGTGAGAAATAATTAAGATAATCCATCTGAACAAATTAAGATCTACTGGTGGCAAAATCTGGTATCTGATTCTGGCCAATGTGAGCACCTATTGGGAAGACACAGAGGCACTCGTCTTTGTAAAATGAGAGGAAAAATAGAAGCACAAGATTTCAGGAAGTATGGGGACCAGATGGGGTTCCAGGCACCTGCATCGCAGGAACAATCTCCTGAGGGCATCTACAAATATTTTCCATTTCTGTGTGCATCACATTTCCAGGGAGTCAATTGTCTGAGCCTGGGTCACATGCAGAGCCCTGGCCAGGTGTGGGAGGAGCCTCTTGATTGACAGATCCACCAGACTGCATGCAAGTCCAGTGGAATTGCTCCCCAAAGCAAAGTTAAATTTACTGGAACTTAGGGGAATGGATGCTTGGGGGAAAATGGAGGGCAGCACCTTTTCCCTCTCAGATGTGAAGCTCTTTCCATGGTGACCAGAGCTTTGTGGTCGATGCAGGTGAGCAATTGTTATTGCACATGCCAAGCTTTTAAGCCAGGCTTTGGCAAAACAAGACAGATAGACTGGGGGAGAGGGAAGGGTCAGGGTATGAGCCATCCCTGTGTTCAGCTCTACCAAGAAACTTTGAACAACTGCCCATATCACCCCTGAGAGGCGAGACCAACAGACCAGCATCCTAATTCTGTCTTCCCACTGTGCAGCCCTCTGACTTCTCAGAGCTTGTTTGCATCATTGTTTCCTGTGATTCCATTTCATTCCCTCCCTTCCACTGCTCCTGCACCCACAGACATAGCCCAGAATCTCAGCCAGGGTGGGCCAGGAGCTGTTATCCCCATCTATGTATGAGAAAGTCCAAAGCCTCATGTCTGGCACAGAGAAAATATTCAACAAATAGTTTGGGCTTTTCTTGCTGTGCAAAGTAAGGCTCTGAAGAATAAGTGACTTGCGTTAAGAAGCAAAGCAAGATGATTCCGGGTGGGTGCAGTGAGGGCGTGGGAGTAGACGACCTTGAATCCTGACTTGATAAAACTGTCCATTCCCCCAACTGTCGCTCTAGTTCTTGCCCTAGTTTTTTGAGCCAGTCTGGGGGGCTGGTGGGTTAGGAGCTGTATTAGGCCATTCTTGCATTGCTATAAATAAAACATGAGACTGAGTATTTAAGAAAAGAGGTTTAATTGGCTTGCAGTTCTGCAGGCTGTATAGCGAGTATAGCGGCATCTGCTCCTGGGGAGGGCTCAGGAATTTTCCAATCATGGCAGAAGGTGAAGGGGGAACAGGCAGGTCACATGGTGAGAACAGGAGCAAGAGAGAGAGGTGGGGAGAAAATCAGAGTAGAGGAGGCGCTACGCACTTTTAAATGACCAGATCTTGTGAGAACTCACTAACATGAAGACAGCATCAAACCATGAGGGGTCCGCCCCCGTAACCAGACACCTCCTACCAGGCCACACCTCCAGCAACAGGGATTACAAGTCAACATGAGATTTGGGCAGGGACAAATGTTCAAACTATATCATTCTACCTCTGGCCTTCCTCAAATATCATGTTCTTCTCACCTTGCAAAATACAATCATTCCTTCTCAACAGTCCCCCAAAGTCTTAACTCATTTCAACACTAACTCAAAAGCCCAAAGTCCAAAATCTCATCTGAGACAACGCAAGTCCCTTCCACCTATGAGCCTGTTAAATCAAAAACAAGTTATTTGCTCCCAAAATACAAGGGAGGGTATACATTGGGTAAACATTCCTGCTCCAAAAGTGAGAAATTGGCCAAAAGAAAGAGTAGCAGGCCCCAGGCAAGTCAGAAACCCAGCGGGATAGACTTAAACCTTAAAACTCCAAAATTATCTCCTTTGACCCCATGTCCCACATCCAGAGCACACTAGTGCAAGGGATGGGTTCCCAAGGCCTTGGGCAGCTCCACCTGTGTGGCTTTGCAGGGTGCAGCCCCCCTGCCCAGCTATTTTCACAGGATGCTATTGACTGCCTGCGACTTTTCCAGGCACAGGGTACGAGCTGTCGGTGGCTCTACCATTCTTCGGTCTGGAGGATGGTGGCTCCCTTCTCACAGATCCACTAGGCAGGGTCCCATTGAGGACTCTGTGTGGCGGCTCCAATCCCACATTTCCCCTTCAGCACTGCCCTAGTAGAGGTTCTCTGTGAGGGCTCGCCCCTGCAGCAGGACTCTGCTTGGCTAGCCAGGCTTTCTCAGCAGATAAGAAGAGTTTTCACCCCTGGGGCATTTGCTGCCTGAAGCCTATTCTCTCTCTCTCTCAATCTGTGTGTGTGTGTGTGTGTGTGTGTGTGTGTGTGTGTGTGTGTGTATGTGTATGTGTGTGTCTGACTGTCTACCTCTCTCATCTCACTTTTGGTCTCGCTCTCTCTCTGTCTGTCTCTCTCTGTCTCCCTCTCTAATCTCTCTCTGGCTCTCTCTCCCCCGCTCCCATCTCACTGATCTCTCTGTCTGTCTTCCTTTCTAATCTCTCTCTCTGTCTCTCTTTTCCCCCTTCTTTCTCTCTGTCTCTCTCTAACTGTCTGTCTCTCTCTCTCTCTGTCTCTCTTTTCTCCTTGCTTTTCTTCTCCTCTCCTCTTCTTTCCTTTCTCCCCTTTCTGGCTTTCCATCCCTCTATTTTCTCTCACCCTTTATCTCCCCCTCCCACTGTCTCCACTCTGTCTCTCTCTTTCTCCCCTTCTATTTATCTCTCTTTTCCTCCCTTCCTCCCACTCATCAACATTCATGCCACACAGCAGCCCAAGTTTGACCCTGGATTTAGTGAAGGGAAAACCTTTCAAAGAAGCAAAATAAGGCCTGCCAGCAGAACCTGAGCCATTTAGATGACTCTTACACTCCCATTAGCGCATAGTGGAAGAAACAGAACATCCCCTGGATCTGGGAGGGTCATGGCAACATCAGGTCAGATTTGCTTCAAGGGAAGAGAAAATCTCATGGAACTTGAGGTTGGAGGCTGAGTTGTTTTTGGTAGAGTTGATGCCACAGAAGAACAAACGTCCCCTTCCTGGTGCCTGCTGAAGTATCCCTTAGGGTTTTACCTCAGTGGGAGGGCCGTTTGAAATCCATTCATCTCCTCTATATTATGTTCTCATGCTGTTAATAAAGACATATCTGAGACTGGATAATTTATAAAGGAAAGTGGTTTAATTGACTCACAGTTCTGCATGGCTGGAGAGGCCTCAGGAAACTTACAATCATGGTGGAAGGTGAAGGGGAAGTGTATTCGTCCGTTTTCATGCTGCTGACAAAAGACATGCCTGAGACTGAGAAGAAAAAGAGGTTTAATTGGATTTACAGTTCCACATGGCTGGGGAGGCCTCAGAAACATGGCGGGAGGTGAAAGACACTTCTTATATGGCAGCAGCAAGAGAAAATGAGGAAGAAGCCAAAGTGGAAAGCCATGATAAGCCCATCAGATCTCATGAGACTTAGTCACTATCACAAGAATAGCACGGGAAAGACCAGCACCATGATTCAATTACCTCCCCCTGACTCCCTCCCACGCTCCCATGCTCATTCTGTTTTCCAGATCTGGACTTTAATTTATTCATTTATGTATTGATACCAGTTTACAAATCAAGTAGTCTTTCCATGGCAGTCCTTTGATTTTCATTCCAAGAAACTCATGATCAATTAGCAGCACCAAAGACCTTAATTAGCAAGCTGATCATTATTCTTAATGTATGGCAACTCCCTCACTTTCTCTGGCTGTCAAGAGTGGCCACCCAGTCTCTGTTTCTCTGGGATTCCTTTCTGAATTCTGGGAATTCTGGGAGATACAATTCAAGTTGAGATTTGGGTGGGGGCACAGCCAAACCATATCAGGAAGCAAGGCACCTTCTTCACAAGGTGGCAGGAGGAGGTGCTGAGCGAAGCGGGAAGAGCCCTTTATAAAACTATCAGATCTCATGAGAATCCACTCACTACATGAGAACAGCATGGGGGAAACTGCCCTCATGATTCAATTACCTCCACTTGGTCTATCCCTTGATACGTGGCAATTATGGGGATTACAGGGATTATAATTCAAGGTGAGGTTTGGGTGGGGACACAAAGCCCTTTTAGGAGTTAGGCATGATCTCAGGTGCTAGACTCAGACCACCTGGGCTTAAATTCCAGCCTTATTAGCTGTGGGACCTTGAGCTGTCTTTTAAATGTCCTAAGACTCCATTTTCTCAACTGTAAAGTGGGAATGATAATAGTGCCTCCCTTGGAGACGTGTTATAAGGATTAAATGGAATAATGAGTGTACAGTGTCAGCTCTCACCAAATACTGGCTCTCACGGCGATGGTGGGAGTTATGGGTGGATATGATAAGCATCACCTTGATGACCTCCTTCAGGTCTCTGGTTGTCACACCCCACCCCCACCCCACTCCACCAAAGGCTTCCCAGATACACTTGCTTTTGCCTTGCTACTTGGATGTGAACATGAAGGCTGGGGCTCTCACACTAGTCCAGCCTTGCCTTAGAGCCCAGATTCCACGACTCTTCGTGATTCCTCTGTCAACATGAGCCACAAGGAGATCCCACCTCTTGCTGAGGATACCAAGTACACAACCTGGAATTGGGGAATTGACCAGTAAGTGAACTCAGGATTGAGCATACAGAGGGGCTAAAAGATCTTACCAGGTCACCACACCCCCACTTGACTCCATTCCAACTAGGGGACCATGGGGATGTGTGAGCCCAGAGCCAGTGCCCAAGAGTCCACATTGCAGGTACTTCCCCTTCCTCTGTGCACAGTAAAGCTATGAATAGCATGGATCCCCTGGGAAAGGCTGGGGGAAAGGTCCCCACTGTGCACTTAGGGCTCCCTCCCTGTTCCTTCCGGGACCCCAGATCCCCCTTCAGAGGGCTTTGAGTCCGAGAACTAACTCAGGGGTGGAAATTCTCAGGGCTCATGATTCTACCATGGAATTTTACAGTCATGATTCTGTTTTCCAGATTAAGACGTTAATTTATTCATTTATGTATTGATATCAGTTTACACATCAAATAGGCTTTGCCGGGCAGCCCTTTGATTTTCATTCCAAGAAACTCATGATCAATTAACAGCACCAAAGACCTCTGATTAGCAAGCTGATCACATTCGTAATATATGGCCACCCTACCTCTTTCTCTGACTGTTAAGAGTTGCCACCCAGCCTCTGTTTCTCTGGGATTCCTTTCTGACTTCCACTGTTGTCAGAATTTTACAAACAAAGCCAGCATAAGTTCATTTCTACTGGTGATTCCCTCTCCATTATATGTGATCTTTATCAAGATCTTGGTAAAAGGAGTGTGGCAATGGATTCCCCCCTTCTCAGGTACATGGCTTGGGTGTTTGTACATGCATGTGTGAATGTGTGTGTGTGTGTGTGTGTGTGTGCCCACGTGCATGCATGTGTGTGTGTCTGCATGTGTGAGGTTGATTGGGGAGTTAGTAACATGAAATGACCATCATAGATCCACTCCATATCTCTACCTCCTTTAGTCTTTAAATCCATCCTGCATCATGCCAAGAATGTGGGTACCTCATGTTCGTTTATGGAGGGATATTTTTAAGCCAAGGCTTGCATTAACCAGCAGGAAAATGATTTGATCCCCTCTTGGTTTATAAGGCTGCCACCTTACATTACATCTATATTGTGTTGGGCTTTACCCCCAAATACGACATGTCCCCATTGTCTGTGAATGTGACCTTATTTGGAAATAAGATGTTGTGGATGTGATAAAGTTAAACTGAAGTTCTACTGGAGTGGAGAGGACCCTAACCCAATAACTGTTGTCCTAATAAAAAGAGGGAACGTGGGGGCAGGGAGAACAGGACCACACAGAGAGACTGTCATGTTGCAAAGAGAAAGAGTTTGCAGTGATCCGTCTGCAAGCACGGAACACCAAGTTGTGATGGCAACCACCGAGCCAGCAAGAAGAGGACAAGGAACCTTCTCTAGAGCCTCTGGCATGCGTGGGCCTGCCTGCAGCTTGATGATGGACTTCTAAGCACCAAGAACTACCAACAGAAAAGTATCTGTTGTCAAAGGCACCCAGCGTCATGGCACTTTGTTACAGCAGCCCCAGGAAACGAACACAACGTCTAGAGCTCATGATCCACACCTCTGTATTCACAAATTATACCCAACGTGAGCTGTGCTCCTCCTCCCTAAACAGTCTTTCCCACATACGCGACCCCAGGTATTTTGTGATGAAAATTAGCAAACGCCTGCAGCTCTTTCATAGCGCAGAGTCTTCATCTGCCGTTTCATTTTGCATTTGGTCCCCTAGGATGTGCCAAGGTCTGACTCTAGTTACCAGCCCGAAGACAGTGCAGGCGATGAGGGAGTTCATCTTCTCTTACAAGGAAGCTTGCTTTAGCTAGGGAGGAACGTTGCCCTCAAGAAGGACTGGACTAGCTGCCTCAAAAAAGGATGGAGCCTGCCTCCTCAGTTCCAAGGCAGGAGCATTAACAAGAGAAATGCAAATTCTCCCACATATTTCTACTTTGATTTTTAGGTTTCCATTCTTTCTTGATCAGTGTCCTCTATTTTACATGCAAGACTTGGTAGACCTGTAAATTCAACTGATAGTGTAATTCAGCATTGGAAAAATAAAACTTAGAGGGTTCTGTGGCTACTGTATTTTTTGGTTGTTTGTTTGTTTGTTTGTTTGTTTTGCTATTTCTGCCAGCTGAACAATAAGAGATTCTTCAGCATGGTCACAGAGCAATGTCCTTGAGCTTTATACTATGCCTCAAGCTGAATATATGGAGTTTTGAAGTTGGCATTTTCTTGCCTGTAGTTATTTCATATAGCAGAAATGGCCGATTCACCACTAGAGTCCTTACATTGTTCATAGGTGCTATGGTTCAAATGTGTCCTTCAAAGTTCATGTGTTGGAAACTTAATCCCCAGTACAACAGTGTTGAGAATGGGATCTTTGGGATTTTTAGGAGATGTTTAGGTCATGAGGGGTCTGCCCTCATGAATGGATTAACACAGTTATCGTGGGAGTGGGTTCCATAAAAAGGATGAGTTAGACTCCTGTCTCTCTCTCTCTCTCTCTCTCTATCTCTCTCTCTCCCCCCCCCTCCCCCGACTTGCCTTCCACCACAGGAAGATGCAGAAAGAAAGCCCTTGCCAGATTCAGGCCCCTCAACTTTGGACTTTCAGCTTCCACAACTGTAAAAAAATAAATCTCTGTTCTTTATAAATTACCCAGTCTCAAGTATGCTGTTATAGCAGCACAAAATGGACTAAATCAATATGTCACACTGTTTTATGGTGGCACCAGCGTGGTTCCTCCCTCTCCATATCTTTGCTGCACTGAGTACTGGACTCCAGATCATAACAGGCAATGATTTAGTTCACTCTGTGCTACGGGCCACTGCAATTTCATCCCAGAATATTAATTGCACCTTCCCTGCCTTTAATCCCATCCTGCAGCTGTGACCGCAAATGGCCCCAGCTATTCAGTCTCTTCTTGTGGTGTTAGAATGCCCCCACCCCATGCCAGGAAAGCACAGGGCTGACCTGCTGGAGATTGACTTCCCAGCCTCCATGGTGGCTAAATGTGGCAATGTGACTGAGCCCATGGGATGTCGGCAAATGTGATGCATGCGACTTCCCAGTCATGTGCCCCAAAGGAAAGATGACTTTCCTCTAGTTCTTCTTCCCAGTGTTTTGGAAATATGTTAATTTCTAGGTAACAGCTGCTCGCAGAGAACAGCACCACCTTCCCAATACTCAGACTGTTGTGCGAGAAAGAAACAAACATTTACCTTGGTTTAGCCACTCCCATTGGGATCTCTTTGTTATAGCATCTTAGAGCCTCTCCCTTTACTAATATAAATCCCCAAATCCTCCCTCTATCCTTGAGTGTCTCTTGTCTCCACTCCATGCCTGGCATCAATTTGTGCATTAGAATTCTTGGTTGTATGCAAATAAACTGGCTCTAGGTAAATTCAGTACATACAAACACACACACACACACCAGAAAGATAAAAACTGCTTTACACATCCACAAAAAGGAGGCCAGACGTGGTGGCTCACATCTGTAATCCCAACATTTTGGGAGGCCGAGGCAGGAGGATCATGAGGTCAGGAGATTGAGACCATCCTGGCCAACATGGTAAAACCCCATCTCTACTAAAAATACAAAAATTAGCTGGGCATAGTGGTGTGCGCCTATAGTCCCAGCTACTCGGGAGGCTGAGGCAGGAGAATCGCTTGAACCTGGAGTTGAAGGTTGCAGTGAGCCAAGATCACGCCACTGCACTCCAGCCCAGTAACAGTGAGAGTCTGTCTCAAAAAAAAAAAAAAAAGGTGGGTGGGGTGGGGGAGGACCAGGCTTATAATGGACAGGAACCAAAGGAATTATAGAGGAGTAAGCAAGAAAAGTCATGAATCGAGATTACTTGACCAACATGCCCACCATGGCCTCCACTGAAATGAACACGGAATTCTCCCTGCAAGCCGTGGCATTCCCTACAGATTCACAGATCTGTGGAAGAGCATCTGAGGTACTGAGTGTAGGTCACACTGCATCTGCCAGCTGGCTATATGGGGCAGGAAAGGGACTGCTTCCCAGTCAGACCCCATTCACTGGGGAACCCACTACAGAGGAAAAACGGGGTCTGTGTCAGTCTGTTCTCACACTGCTATAAAGAAATACCTGAGACTGGATAGTTTAGCTTTTACAAGAGGTTGAATCGGCTCACAGTTGTGACGGCTATACAGGAAGCGTAGCTAGGAAGCCCTCAGGAAACTTACAAGCACGGCAGAAGGTGAAGAAGAAGAAGGCACTTCTTCACATGGACAGAACAGGAGGGAGAGAGAGAGGGGGAAGGTGCTACACACTTTTAACAAGACCTCACGAACACTCACTCACCATCACTACAGTAGTACCCAGGGGGAAACCCGCCCCCATGATCCAATCACCTCCCACCGGGCCCCACCTCCAACACTGGGGATTACAATTCATCACAAGATTTGGGTGGGGACACAGATCCAAACCACATCAGGGTCCCACGGAGAAGGTCACATCTACACAGATTGTTTTTTGTTTATTTATTTATTTTATATGGCGTCTCACTCTGTCACCCAGGCTGGAGTGCAGTGGCATCATCTCGGATCACTGCAAACTCCGCCTCCCAGGTTCAAGCAATTCTCCTGCCTCAGCCTCCCGAGCCACTGGGATTAGAGACGCCTGCCACCACGCCTGGCTAATTTTTGTGTTTTTAGTAGAGATGGGATTTCACCACGTTGGCCAGCTGGTCTCAAACTCCTGACCTAAGGTGATCTGCCCACCTCAGCCTCCCAAAATACTGGGATTACAGGCTTGAGCCACAGAATCCAGCCTTATAGCTACACAGTTTAGAGATGTGTCTATCCCAGCACCCAGGACTTCATTTCATGCCTGAAATCCTGGGTGACTTTGGGAAACATGAAGCCTTGCTTTAGAAAAATAGGAAATGTTGAAACCTCACAAATTTGGACCGTTATATTAAAAATTCAAAAGAAGAAAAGTTTGTGGTCTCAGCAAAACAGCCATTCTGAGAGGAGCCTGCTGTCAGGAGCAAGCCCCGTAGCCTCTTTCCCAAGAACTTCCCTAGGAAACTGTCATTATCTCAGACCGTGCACTGGACCCATGGTCTTGTTTCCCAGCCAGCAAGCTAAGAAACAAAGAGCATGTCCATCTTGCCACTGTTTGCCCTGGTTTATAAAGTTGGCGAGCTTGTTGTATAGACCGTAACACCCCCGTATTGATACGCAGGGAGAAATACACAGGCATTGGAATCAGAGGTCTCACATATGCAGAGCCAGTTCATTCTCCCCCAGAGGAAGACTGTCAGAGGGAGCCAATTACAATCAGAATACTGTTTGGTGAGCATGGAATCAGAACAAGGACAAATATTTAACTTGGGAGAACCTGATGCTTATATCTCATTGCAGAGATGGTCCTTCCAAGGCCCTGGAATATACGAAATCCACTGTGGCTCCCTCTCCCCTGGACAAGGCAGGGCATAAGACAATTCAGTTATTTAGAAAATATTTTTGAGGGCCCACCGTGTGCTACACTGTGTTAGCCCTAGGGATCAAGTGATGTGTTCAAGAGACATAAAGGAGCGTGTATGATAGGCACACATTGAGATAGTAGAAGAACAGCCGGCGAGGTGGGTGAGTCAGATGGAGGCTAGGGCCTGGGTGGCCTTTATGCCCAAGGAAGTAGATCTGAAATTTACTCTAAGTGAAATAGGAACCCTCTGTATTTGATATTATATCTCAATAGTTTGAGGGAAGGAAAAGCAAGAAGTTCCATTGGGAACGATTGCAACAATGCCAAAATGCTGGATTGGCCTATAGAGGAGGTCATGAACGTGGAGAGAAAAAGGGAAGTTTGAGACAAATTTGCAGGGACGAGCTGGCAGGACATCTGACAGACTGGATATAGGATGAGAAAAGGAAGGACTGGAGGGCGACTGGTATTTCAGACTTGAACCACAGGTGGAAGATGGTGCTGTTGCCCAAGATGAGAAACATTAGGGTCTCTCTCACCTGAGTTCTCAACTTATTGAGAACTAAGACTAAGAAGGGGCAGATGGAAGCCAAAACATCACCTCTGATGGAGGACACATCAGAGAACTGTGTCCTTGAGGGCTGAGGGCTCCTGCCAGGAAGAAAGGGGATTGCTGAGTGGGTACCATGCTGAGTTCCTTTTCCCAGGTAAGTTACTCCTCCTCCCCTGAGATCAGACCAAGTGAAGGAGGAGAGAGAGTTAGGAAGTGTCTGGTCAGCAGAGCTTCCCCTACCTGGAGGGAAACTTCAGAAGTGGAGAAGGAACACCAACCCCAACAAGGAAAACTGAGTAAGGTATAGGTCTGAAGAACATGAGCCCCATGTTGGTCAGGCATCCAAGCACAGCCACCAGGAAGTGGGTGGTTTTACTTGGAAGAGATGTCCGGGAAGGAGCTACAAATCTGGACTCATGCATGCACCTGTGTTGCTCCAAGCTGTGAAACCAAATGGGATCACCAGAGGAGAGGTTCCCAGGGAGAGAAGAAGATGGCCCAGGACCAAGATGCTGGTGAGGGTAAGAACCTGGGAGTGGGGGTCTTGCCTCGTGTTCCCTTCCATGCAGAGTAGCCCCCATGGTGTGCTCTCTGCCTTTCTCTGCTTCCCTTCTGGCTCCTCCCCAAGGGACAAAGAGTACCTTGTGTGTGAGTCTGCAAAGAAGAACAGCCGTATGCTTGCTACGGCCTGAATATGTCCTCCAATATTTATATGTTGAAAGCTAACGTGATGGTATTAAGAGGTGGGCCATTTAGAAGGTGATTAAGTCCTAAGGGTGGAGTGCTGCTGGATGGGATTAGAGTCTTATAAAAGGGTTTGAGGGAGTTCAGTTCTCTTACGCTATCCCACCTTGTGAGGACAGAGTGTTCATCTCTTTTTTCCTTTCTATCCCTTCTGCCATGTGAGGATGTGGCAAGAAGGCCCTCACCAGATACCAAATGCCAGTGTCTTGATCTTGGACTTCCCAGTCTCCAGAACTGTAAGAAACAAATTTTTGTTTTCTTCATAAATTACCCAGTCTCAGGCATTTTGTTATAGCAGCACAAATGTGCTGAGACAGTGTTGTACAGTCCTTCTCTTTTCTACCTTTGTTCCCTCTTCTCTTGGAAGCAAGTCCCCTACTTCCAGGAACATGCATTCTCCCCTGCTCCTCTGCTCCTCTGCTCCTCTGCTCCTCCAGGTAGTTAGTCTTGCAAAGACTCTGCCCTGCACGGGAAGACTTCAGGGGTCAAAATAGCCTGGGGCACCCAGAAAAGGGAATCTGTTTAATTTTGGAGCATCCGATCCAGAAAAAATCAGGTGGCTGCAATATCAACCGCATCCTCCAGGGACTAGCTATATCCATAACAGAGACAACTTCAGGATTTTCATCTGTTTTATTCAAAACATCTTATTTCTCAGTTGATCCATTACGAAGGCAGAGAGGAGTGCTGCTGTTTATTGGGCCAACTTAAATTCAAACACGAGCCCTGATGAAAAGCACCCTGAGACAGGTGCAGCCCCACTGACCCCTGTGAATCTCCTTTCAGTGATTCTGTGGCTGATAAGCCCCAATACTGACCAGCTCTGTTGGGTTTTTGTTGTTGTTGTTGTTGTTTTATTTTGTGGTTTTTTTTTTTTTTTTTTTTTTTTTTTTTTTTTTTTTTTTTTTTTGAGACGGAGTCTCGCTCTGTCACCCAGGCTGGAGTGCAGTGGCACGATCTCCACTCACTGCAAGCTCCGCCCTCTGAGTTCACGCCATTCTCCTGCCTCAGCCTCCCAAGTAGCTGGGACTACAGGCACCCGCCACCACACCCGGCTAATTCTGTTGTTGTTTTTAGTAGAGACAGGGTTTCACCATGTTAGCCAGGATGGTCTCAATCTCCTAACCTCATGATCCGTCCACCTCGACCTCCCAAAGTGCTGAGATTACAGGTGTGAGCCACTGCGCCCAGCCAGCTCTGTAATTTTTAAATTCAATCCATCAAACTCAGGTTAGAGTATAGTGTAGGGCCTGGGATCCATTCTGTTTCTTCAGCCACTTGCATATTTTAATCCATTGTTTAACATTAAAGATAAAATCTTATTTCCACATTTCTGTGGGGATGCCTCCCTTTGCCTTGAAGTATCAACTCTCTTGCTTATCTGGAATTTGGATTAATTATCATAAGGACTAGGCAACCATTTCTTCATGTACTGTCTCCAGCAAACCACAGCAAAGTAATATCATTGACAGACTTGTAAGTGGATCCTGATACGTCTTAAGGCTGGTCTATTAAATGTTGCAGAAGTGAACTCTGACATCCACAGAAAGAGCCAATTACAAATAAGTATTATATTCAGTAGCACAGTTTGAGTTGCTGCACATACTTGGAAATAATCATCTTTTTAAATTGGTTAATTTAAGAAAAAAGACATATTCTACACTAGAATTTTATTAATGTTCCTTGCTCTGTTTCCCATCAAGTAGCCCAAATGTGAAGTCGGCTATGCACCCAATAGATATAACATATATTAATATGTATTTGAGTGCATGGGCAAATTGTTCTCTGCTTCATGAAAGGATTCACTTTAGGACAAGCCTGGCGTAATTATGGACTTGTTTACACCCTGATAAACTTTCAGTCAAAATGTATCATAAGAGAAAAAGAGAGTCACTATATAATGATAAAGGAGTCAATTCATCAAGAAAATATAACAATTATAAATATATATGCACCCAAAATTGGAGCACCTAAATGTATTGAGCAAATATTAACAGAACTGAAAGGAGAAATAGATGAAATACAGTGATAGTAAGAGACTGCAACATCTCACTTTCAACAATGAAGAAGAATCAGACAGAAAATCAGTAAGGAACTAGCATACTTGAATAACTCTATAGACCATATAAACCTAACAGACACATACAGAACATTCCATTCAACAGCAGTAGATTGCACATTTTTCTCAGTGCACATGGAACATTCTCCAGGATGAATGATACATCAGGCCACGAAACAAGTTTTAACAAATTTAAGAAGATTGAAATCATATCAAGTGTCTTTTCTGACCACTGTGATGTGAAGCTAGAAATCAATAATAGGAGGAAAATTGGAAAATACACAAATACGTGGAAATTAAACAACATGCTCCTGAACAACCAATGGATTATAGAAAAAAAATCTAAAGAAAAATTCAAAATATCTTTAGACAAGTGAAAATGGAAATGAAGCATACCAAAACTTATGGGATTCAGCAAAAGCAGTTCTAAAAGAGAACTATATAGAGAAAAATGCCTTGATTAAGAAAAAAGAAATATCTCAAATAAGCAACCTAACTTTACACCTCAAGGAAATAGAAAAATAACAAACTAAGCCCAAAGTTAGCAGAAGGAAGCAAATAATCAGGATTACAGCAGAAATAAATGAAACAGAGCCTAGAAAGACAATAGAAAAGATCAAGGAAACTAAGAGTTGGTTTTCTGAAAAGATAAACAAAGTCAACAAACCTTTAGCTGGACTAACCAAGGAAAAAGATAGGACTCAAATAAATAAAATTATAATGGAAAAGGAGACATTACAACTGATACCATAGAAGTACAAAGGATCATTAAAGAGTATTATAAAAAATTATATAGCAACCAACTGTATAACCTCAAAGAAATGAATAAATTCCTGGAAGCATACAATCTACCAAGACTGAATCAATGAAGAAATAGAAAATCTGAACAGACCAATAACAAGTAAGGAGATTGAATCAGTAATAAAAAAAATCTTCCAACCAAGAAAAGCCCAGGACCAGAACATTCCATGGGTCAATTCTACCAAGCTTTTAAAGATTAACACTAATCCTTCTCAAGCACTTTCAAAAAAATTGAAAAGTAAGATACACTTCCAACTACAAAATTATAGGCTACTATAAGAAAAGAAAATTACAGGACAATATCCCTGATAAACATAGATGCAAAAATCCTCAACAAATACTAGCAAACCAAATTCAACAGTACATTAAAGGGATCATTCAACAAAATCAAGTTGGATTTATCTCTGGGATGCAAGAATGGTTCAACATACACGAATTAATAAATGTGATACACCACATTGACAGAATAAAGGTAAAAATTATATAATTAATTCAACAGATGCAGAAAAGGCATTAGACAAAATCCAACATTATTTCTTGATAAAAACTTTCAACAAATTAGGTATAGAGGGAATGTGCTCAACTCATTAAGACCATGTATGCCAAGTCCACAGCTAACATCATTTTCAACAGTGGAAAGCTGAAAACTTTTTGTATAAGACCAGAAACAAGATGAAGCTGTCACTTCTGTTAACACAGTATTGGAAGTTCTATTGAGTCAGAGCCATTAGACAAGAAAAACAAATAAAAGATATCCAAAACAGAAAAGAATTTAAGTTGCCTCTATTTGCAGATAATATGATCTTATATATATAAAACCTTAAAGACTCCTCAAAAAAATGTTTGAAATAATCAATGACTTCAGTAAAGTTGCAGGACACAAAACCAACATACAAAAATAAGTTGTATGTCTATACACTAACGAGAAACTATCCAAAAAATTAAGAAAAAAATCTAAATTACAATTGCATCATAATGAATAAATTAGAAATAAATATAGCCAATGAAGTGAAGGATCTGTACGCTGAAAGCTATAAGATATTGGTGAAAGAAATTGAAAAAGACACAAATAAATAAAAATATATTCCATGTTTAGGGAATTTAAGAATTACTATTTTTAAAATGTCCACATTTCCCAAAGCAATCTGTGGATTCAATGAAATCTAAATTGCAATGGCAACAGCCATTCCAATGGCATTTTTTTCACAGAAATAAAAATTCCAGTGGAAATTTTACAGAAATGAAAAACATTATAAAATTATATGGAACCACCAAAGACCCAGCCAAAGCCACCTTGAGAAAAAAGAATAAAGCTGTAGGCATCACATTTCCTGATTTTAAACTACATTACAAAGCTATGGTAATCAAAACAGCATGGCACTAGCATAAAAACAGACACGTAGAATGGAATAGAATAGAGAACTCAGAAATTAACCTACATATACACAGTCAGCTAATCTTCATCAAGGGCACTAAGAATATACAATGGGGAAAAGATCATCTCTTCAATAAATGGTGTAGGGAAAACTGGATATTCACATGTAGATGAATGAAACTGGACACTTATCTTACACCATACACAAAAGTTAACTCAAGTGGACTAAAGACTTAAATGATACTTTCTGATCAGAACAGCATGCTTGTGAAGCTGTCACTCATGAGCACCTTTCCCGTAGGTAAGCATCCAATAAACTAAAACCTGTACCTACTTCATCCTGGAACATTCTCTTACCCTCTTGTGGGCTGGCCTCATCACCTCAACTACCTTGTCACTTTCTTGCTCAGAAGTTTTGCCTTTTATTTCTCCTGCATTTCTAGCAACACCTGAGGTTGTTATCTAGCATTGATTTCTTTTTCTTTCTTTTTTTCTTTTTTTGAGACAGAGTCTCATTCTGTTGCCCAGGCTGGAGTGCAATGGCACAATCTTGGCTCACTGCAAACTCTGCCTTCTGCATTCAAATGATTCTCCTGCCTCAGTCTCCCAAGTAGCTGGGATTACAGGCACGTGCCACCATGCCCAGCTAATTTCGTATTTTTAGTAGAGATGGGGTTTCTCCATGTTGGCCAGGCTGGTCTCGAACTCCTAACCTCAGGTGATCCACCTGCCTCAGTCTCCCAAAGTGCTTGGGATTACAGGTGTGAGTCACCACACCTGGCCTGTAGCATTGATTTCTATTAGTTGCTTCCTTGGAAAAGTTCAGAGGAAATGTTTTGGGGCCCAGACTCTGGAGCCAACACCTGGGTTGAGAATCTTAGGTCTCACATTTACCACCTAGATGTCCTTGGGGAAGTTGCACCGATTATCTATGCCACAGTTTCACCACTTATAAAAGATAAAAGAATAATGGTGTCTATTATTACAGAACATATTCTAGATTTCTAAAGATATACATATATATCTATACAGATAGATATACATCCCACATATGTACACACACATACACATATATACACACACATACACACACACATATACACACACATATGGTAGATAAAATCATGCTCCCTATACTCAACCCACCCCCCACCCCTGCAACAGATGTCCACATCCTAACCCTGGGAAACTGTGATTAGGTAACCTTACACGTTAAGAAGGGACTGTGCAGATGTCACTAACAAGGATCATGAAATGGGAGAGAATCCTGGATGATCTGATGGGCCCCACATGATCACAGGGTTTCTTATAAGAGGGAGATGGGAGGATCAGAGTCAGGGGAGGAGACTCAAGGATGGAAGCAGAGGTCAGAGAGACTTGAAGATGCTGTGCTGCTGACTTTGAAGATGGAGTAAGGGGGCACAAGCCAAGGAGTGCGGGCAGCCTCTAGAAGCTGGAACAGATGAGAAACAGACTCTCTCTTAGAGCCTCCAGAAGAGAGCACAGCCCTGTCAACTTTTTTTTTCTTCCTTTCTTGTTTTTTCTTTCTTTTTTTTTTTTTTCTAGATGGATTTTTGCTCTTGTTGCCCAAGCTGGAGTGCAGTGGTGTGATCTCAGTTCACTGCAACCTCCACCTCCCAGGTTCAAGTGATTCTTCTGCCTCAGCCTCCTGAGTAGCTGGGATTATAGGCGTGTGCCACCATACCTGGCTAAGTTTTGTATTTTTAGTAGAGACAGGGTTTCACCATGTTAGTCAGGCTAGTCTCGAACTCCTGACCTCGGGTGATCCGCCCACCTTGGCCTCCCAAAGTGCTAGAATTACAGGCGTGAGCCACCATGCCTGGACTGCCAACTTCTTAATTTTAGGAATTTTAACCTCCAGAACTGCAAGGTTGTATTATTAAGCCACTGAGTTTGCAGTAATATGTGGTGGCAGCCATAGAAAACTAACATAGATTTTGATGCCTGCAAGCACAGCGGCAATAGGAACTGATACAGTGTTATTATAAACAACCCGGAACAGGACCAAAAGCACCATCAGCATCACGCAGGTCTTCATAAGTGACCAACAGAAAGTCCTTCTGAGCTGAGGGTGAGAAACAGCTTCCTGAGTTGCTGGAGCATGAAGCTGGCCTGTGGCTCCTGGGGCAATGAGCACCTTAGCTGCCCAGAGCAGCTGATGAGGAACCGGAGAGGCTGAAGTTCCCCTGAGAAAACAGCACCAAGCAGTTAGAATGGACACACGCACGTGCTGACCGAGCTGCAGTGGGTTCCTGACAGTCTCCAAATCCGCTCCCCAAAGAACACCAAAACGGCTCTACCCATGTGGCTGAGGGAATAATTCAAGTCCAGTTCTGGGGTTCTGGGGTTCTGCATCCTCTCTTGTGCATGCCACATGGGATATTTTCCGCCCAGTTTTGAGTGGGGAACCTCTCCAGCTACCAGAGCAGAGATCTGGGGTTGCTGCATAGGCACCAGCTCAGGGTTTGCTTTTTAAACAGGGATTCTCTCTCTCTCTCCCTCTCTCTCTCTCCCCCACCACCCACCCTTCCCTGACTTGTCATGTGTCCCCCCATAACATTCCCCACATTCATCTCCCCATAAGCCAGAGCATCACATGCGTGGAGAGGTGTCTCTTTACATTTCAGTCAGTTTAGACGGGCTGATATGATGAGCATGTCTCTGGGTGAAACAGAATAAATAGGATGGTGGCAGGCACAGGCTCCAAGTGCAGCTGTTAAACATGAAGGGGTGGGGGCTGGAGCATTGTGGTTCTAGGAGAAAGGGGAGAGGGACCTGGAGACCCATGTCATGAGAATGACCAGGACAAAGGAGCAACAAATGACTTTAAAAGACTGGTCTCACCAGTCTCAGTGAACACAAGCGGCATCCCAAAAGGGGCCAGCGTGGACGGAATATTTAGAAAACCTTAGTTTGGTAGAGAAAGGAGGAAGAGCAAGAGAGAGTGGGAGGGAGGAAAAATAGAAGCAAGTGATGATCCCCTGTTACTGTTATAAATGGGTGCTGTTTGCAGTGACAGAGACAAAAGTGTCCACAGTTCACTCCTGGCCTTCACAAAGTGGAGTGGGGAGGAAAAGGCAGCAACCACAGCCACAGAATTCACTCCAACCAGAGCGAGCCCAACACACAAGGCCTGGCTTGGAGGCTCCTAAAACTGCCTCAGGGAGTCGGCCCTCCAGAAAGAATGATTCTAAGCTCTTCTTCCCAGGAGTGCGGGGTCACACGGTCAGATTCACTCCCTCCACTTCACAGCCCTCATTCTGCAATGAGGTACTCACCTGGGGCCCACCTGTGTGACTTTCACACAGTGTCAGGGAGCTGCCCTCCCCCAAAGAGTAACGTATACTCAGCAAGAACAGGTGCCCAAAAACCCCTGTGTGCCTGAACCCATGAGCAGCCTGCAGGACCCCTGCCCCAAATGCCGGTGACTCAAATCCCATCCCTGCCAGGGAACAGACCCCAATCAGAACAGAGCCTGGAGTGAGAAACGGTGATTTTCACGGACACCTCCACACACAGAAAACACTCCCCATCCTAACACCCAGGGAGTAAACCTCCTCCCCTCAAAAAAGCATCCTCCTCTTTCTCCTCTCCTCGAGCTCCAGCTCATCAGAAAGCACCCACAACAGAAGGTGACACAAAAGCGAACAGCGGGTCCCATGGCTCCTTGGCAGGTGCAGAAATGCGGTATTGTCAAGCGCTGTTGATCTCCATGGTGGGGACAATGGCGACTGAGGCGAGACTGAGACTGAACAGGACACCGTGGGCATTTGCCAAGAGTTGACCGTGTGCCCAGCACTGTGCATTTTCTCATTTATCCTAGCAACAGCCCTGTGAGGTGGGATGACGGTGATCCTCATCTGACATCTGAGGAAACGGGGGTTGGGGGATCCTATGCCACTCTCCCAGGCCCCACCAGGGAGCGGCAGAGCTGGGATTCCAGGCTGACTGGGACTACAGAACCAGGCTCTATGCTGGCATGGCCCCGTCTCTCTCCACCATGACATCATTGGACAAGTTAGCTTAGAAAAACTAAGGCAAAAGTTTTTGAAGAAGGAACATTCAAACCAGAATGTTTGCATCCAGGACTTGAAATACTCAGACAGAAGAGTCTTGAGGACTGTTGAGAGCAACCCCTCATTTTGCAGAGGAGAGATATGGCCTTGTGTGGTCAAAGCTCACTCAACTTCATGGCAAGGCGATGATGGCCACTTTGATAATGGCTGTGGGCCTTCTCATCTCAGAAGCCTGCAAATGTTACCTTATGATGCAAAAGGGACTTTACAGATACAACTCAGTGAAGAATCCTCCAACCTGGGCAACATGGCGAAACTCTGTCTCTTATGTATAAATACATAAATAAATAAATACGAAAATTAGCCAGGTGTGGTTGCACACACCTGTAGTCCCAGCTCCTTGGGAGGCTGAGATGGGAAGATTGTTTGAGACCGGGAGGTTGAGGCTGCAGTGAGCTATGATTGTGCCACTACACTCCAGCCTGAGCAACAGAGTGAGACCTGTCTAAAAAAAAAAAAAAAAAGAAGAACCCTGAGCTTGGGAGATTCCCCTAGATTAACCAGGTGGGCTCTAAATGCAAGCACAGGTGTCCTCATAAGAGGGAGACAGAGAAATATTTGGTACAGAAGCAGAGAGATCTATGTGACCCACAGAGACAGAGACCGGAGTGATACAGCGACGTGGCCTCAGGCCAGGGAACGCCAGGAGCCACCAGAAGCTGGAAGAGATGGGGAGCAGAGTCTCCCCTGGAACCTCCAGAAGGACCCAGCCCTGCCAACACCTTGACTTTACCCCCTTCAGACTGAATTCAGATGTCTGTCCTCCACAACGGTTTTCCACCACCAGGTTTGAGATAATTTGTTACAGCAGCTAGGGGAAAGCAGCCATGACCAAACTGGGCTGGAACCCTGATCTCCAGACCCTGTCTTCAGGGCCCAACAAAACCCACAGACACAAGAAAGTGCATTTCCAGACACAGCCTTGCTCATGTAGGTGGAGAAGTGAGTACACATGGAACTGGACAGAGCCTGGAATGCACCAATGGGCAGCACTCCCACCTTCACGGATGCAGCAAAGGTGATGGATTCGAGGGGTTGCCATCGGAAGGGCGACTATGGAAGGCCTGCAGCTTTGCAGGGAAGTTACTTGCTGATATGTCATAGATTTAATGCTTCTTTTCCCCAGACAGCTCCCCCAGCAGGATTTTGCACACATTTCATTCCTTAGAAAACTCACAGAGAGGCATTTTCCTGCCCTCTCCATACAGCTTTTCCTGTTAGTTAAGAAAACGAAGAATGGATGCCCTGGGCTGAGCCCACACCACTTCCAGCCCAGGGGCTGGGTCTCCAAAATCAAGATCCAGAGATGATTTGGAAGGGAGATCTTCTTTTGGGCAATTACTGATTTCTCATTCGAGGTCAGCTGGTTGAAATATTAGCATTTGTAAAGCAGGAAATTGGATAAGGCAACCCTCCTGCCGTCTGGGGACTCTGTAGTGAAGACCATGTGTGGAGACCAATGACCCACATGCCCTGACCCCCAGACTCAAGCCGGGTCAATCACAAGGGCCTGGGCAGGGCTGGCACCTGATGTCCCCTGGGAGCAGGTGCAGTGGAGCAGGGGCAGCCCCCTCAATGGAAGGAGGCTGGGCAGACAGAGCTGAGCCTGCTGCAATCCTAGACCATCCCTGCTGGAGGAAGCCCCGTGCCAGACGGGCCCCAGGTCCCTGTTAGTCCACTCGGCCTATCATAATGAAATACCACAGACTTGGCGGTTCAACAACCAACATTTATTTTTCCCTATTTGTGATCTCAAAGTCCAAGATCGAGGCGTTCATGGCTTTGGTGTCTCCTGGGCTTGCAGGCGATCCCCTTCCTGCTGTGGCTTCACACACTCTTTCCTCTGCACGGGAGCATCCCTGCCGTCTCTTCCTCTCCTTAGAAGGACATCAGTCCAATCAGACAAGGCTCCCACCCTTATGACATTGTTTAACCTTCAATCTCCTGAAAGGTCCTATCTCCAAATACAGTGACATTGAGGGTGAAGGCTTCAACCCATGACTTTGTGGAGAGGAAGCACAACGGAGCCTGTCACAGTGCCCCGGCTGGTTTGTCCAGGCTGCGCACCCAGCCTGGGGAGCCCTGGGAGCATTCTTTTCCCTGCGTTCACTTGCAAGCTTCTACTTGACATGTGTTTTCTCTCACCCTGTTATCTTTCAGAAGAAGGGGAAAGAAAACAGAAACAGACATGAAAGTGGCGTGTAAACTCAATCACCCAGGATCCAGCTAGCAACACTCTTCAATTACCTGGGAAGGTTTCCTCGTCCTGCTCTGGGGAGAGAGAGGCCGCTGACAACAAAAGGCTGCATCACGCCAGAGGGCTTGTTTGAGAAATGAAAGAGTTTGAAGGGTTCATCCTGGGGCCAGAAGAGAAGCCGCGCAGCCCCCCGCACCTTGCACACCATAGAACCAGGTGCTGCATGCGGAATGCAGGCTTGACAACTGCCCCCGCCGCCCCCAGGCTCCATCTTGGGCCTGCATGGGCTTCCCAAGGCAAGGAGGGGAAACCAGGACTCAGTGATTTTCCACAACAAAATCTGAAAAGAGAGACTTTTCCTCTCCCCCCATTAACCTCAAAGTGCCCGGAAAATTAATGAAGCAGAAATCCCTGCTCCCTGGACATTCCAGGGACCAGAAGCCAGACTGTAATATGTCAAGAGATAACAGGAGGGCCAGGGATTAGCTGTGTCTCTTGATTCAGCTCCCCCGGGCACCCGTTGATGCTGCTCTTCAATTCTTCTCGGCATAGCTCCTGACTCGGGCCCCAGCCTCTGTCTATCTCGCTGGCATCTCTCTCAGAGCGAAGCCAAGGATTAGCTAATATTTGCAGATAGAAAGGGCTCCCTACAGAATAAACATGAATACCATTATGGCTGGGTCCCTGGCCGGTCTCCGATCCAATTGCAAAACCTTGTTGCCCTTTCAGGCACGGCCGAGGATAACAGAGAAGGCAGCGCTCCTTGAGACTCTGGTTCCAACTCCAGAGCCAGCGTGCACAGACGTTTCTGCACAGCACAGGGAATGGGCGTTCATCCTGAAATCAATCCTCAGTGCAGAGCCTCCCACAGGTGAGAGACCAAGCCCAGCGAACGGTTTTCAAAGTTCAACCAGACAAAGATGAAACCACCCTGGAAGATGTCACCCTCGAGCCTACTCCTGCTGTGACCCTGAGGGGCAGTTCGGGGGCAGAGAGTGACTTCTGGATTGGGGGTTGGTATGTTCCCGAAAGTGGACACTGACCTGACTCATGCTCAGGTGCACAAAGCTGCAGTTGCCAGCTGTAAGTCCCAAGTCCCAGGAAGGGAAGGGAAGGTGCCTTATGCATGTTCATTTCATTCCTTCAGTCACCTGGCAAGCATGAGGCCCGCACCTAGCATTGGCAGGCCTAGGGCAGGAGCCCCCTGGAGGCCCATATATAAATCACACTAACAAACCACTCGATAAAATGTGTTCTATCCTCTGACCTTGACAAATATACTTCCTGCCGACCCAGAAGGCCAGGTCTAAATTTAGAAATCTCCAACTCCTTAAAGTTAAGCATCAGAATACACGTGGCAGCAGGAATTGTGATGCTTAAGAGTGGGTCCACCCTCTGGCTCTGCCCCAGCTCTCCCCACCCCATCTCTATCCTGCACAAGGACACACCCTGCCCTGGCACGAGTACCCCAGGCTATACAAGCCCAGACCCAGCCCCGTCCACACCCTCCACTAACAGCCCCTTTGCCACTGTTTGTCCCAGGAAGGTGGATTCAAGTGGGCCCTAAAAACAGCTCGAGATTTAGATCTGGGAATCCTAGGGCTGCAGATACCGGAGTATGAGCTAAAGAGAGGGGCCAGTCACAGACTCTAGATTGACAGGTCCCCTGGTCATGCAGACTCCTGCTCAGATGCAGGAGGTCAGGGTGGGTCTTCAGGGCCCAGCCTCTCTGAGGCTGGACAGAGCGCTGGGCCCAGTACAGATGCCATCCCCCACCAGTCTCCCCTGCTGATGGCCTCTAAGCCAAGAGGGACAGGGAGGCAGCCACCTCAACTCCCCACAGCAAACCCTTTGGGTACGAAGTGTGATGTCAGCAAATTACTAATGAGAAGAAGGGAAGTCACACCACCACATCTCCTTGGTTCTAAGACACTCATTCTCGTTTCTCCGTTTAGCTTGTCTGGAATTGGGACATATTTTATAATTATGATGAATGCTAAATGTAATGGGGTTTCACTTGCTCTCCCTGGGTGCTGTTGTTAAGTCGATGTTGCCCCCTACAGGCAAAGGCATTTTAGAATTGTGGGCTCTAGGAGATCGCAGTGCGAGCCTGGTCTTCGTTCTCACTTAGCAGGGCGGAGAACTTCCGTGAGTCCGGGAACCAGAGGCGTCACATGGTGGCCCACTGTGGGCCGTGCAGGAGCTCAGGAGCTGAGGACTGGGGGGCATGGGCTGGAGGGTCAGGGTAGGGCTCCCTCCTTCCTCACTTGGGTGCAGAAAGCTTCCTACCTGGAGCAGGGCACCTGCAACAGATGGGAAATCCTAAGTCCTGGGCCTCAACCCCAACCTCCCTCCCACTGGGTAAGTAAGGGAGCCTCAGGTTTTGCCAAAGCCAGACACTAGCACAGACATGGAGGGGAACGCTGGGGCCCACCGCTTCTCCACCAAAGGTGACTTCTGGCAATCGCTCCTCGCTCCGACCAGTAAATATTCTAGAAAGAGAAGAAGTTCATTTCCTTAGAAGCAGGCAGGAGTCGCGACTCGCCCTTTCAATCAATAACTGATTATCTTGCTTGCAAATTCAATTCACTGCCTGAAACCAGTCTCTCCTGATGGATCCTGACAAGTGCAATTGTTTTGGCAGACTCTGTCAAAGAGAGAGGCTTCCCAGGGTGGGCAGATTCCATTCTGGCCCAGGCTTTTCAGTGAGTGGAAGAGAGGAGTCACCCGCTCCATGCCACTCATCTTCCAGGATCTGCCAACCATGAGCCCCCCCATCTCTGGAAAGCAGTGGCGCATGGGAATTGCTTTATCTAAACTCACCCCTCTGCTCAAAAGTATGGGCTGCGGGTGGGAGAGCCACTGTTGCCCCCAACAGAAGAGGGGATGACAAATGAACCTGTCATGTGTGGGTCCCTCTAAGCACTTAAGCAGGAAAGGATGCATGAGGTTTGCAGGTGACAGATTATGCTGGCTGACTTTCCAAAGCCAGGCTCCGGGCAATGTGGGTGACAGGGCCAACTCCCTTCCCTGACAGGGCTGCATGTTACAATGGCACCAGGAGACAAAGAGTCTCTTCTATTCATTCACTTATTCATTCATTCCCTTATTCACTACCATCGCCCAGGTTTCATGCTGAGTCCTCTGGATACCAAAGAATGAAAGTTCCTTGTCCTTGAGGGGGACTATGCTTTCGTTCAGTTATTCATTCTCCACTTACTAAGCCTGTAACGATGGCCCCAAAGTTTTTAAGCCTTAGTTGAGAATACAACTCAGTCTCTACCTCCAGAATAACTCCTGACTCCTAGCCATAATCCAAAGCAGAATGAGATTAGGATCCTCAGAGACACACATGAGATTTCAGACCATGTAGCCCAGAACCCCTCAGTATTTGTTCAAGAATTCCAAAAATGATCCTACAAAATTTCACTGTAATTAAATTTAAACCATTTTTAGAGGTGATGAAAAATCAACACATTCCCAAAGGTGTTAAAGGCAAAGTTTCACACGTCTGAGACTAGCAGGCTGTTTCCTGATGGACAGGCTACCTCGTTCCTAGGGAGAACCTGGAACCAAGGCTCTGGCACTCTTCCTGAGGATTCAGGATTGATTAGGTATGTCATCGATGAGAAGGGCTGAGGGTACACTCTGACAGCACCCACACACTGGGCTCTGTTAATGCTGGGCAAGGGTCAGGCTCAAGTGCATAAAGCTCATTCTCATTGCAAGGGAAAAACCAGCAAGCATGGGGTGTGGAGACACAGCATGGGGTATGCAGATGCAGCATGGGGTGTGGAGACGCAGCATGGGGTATGGAGACACAGCAAGGGGTATGGAGATGCAGCATGGGGTGTGGAGATGCAACATGGGGTGTGGAGATGGAGCATGGGGTGGGGGAGATGCAGCATGAGGTACAGGGATGAGCATGGGGTGTGGAGACGCAACATGGGGTGCAGGGATGAGCATGGGGTGCAGAGACACATCATAGGGTGTGGAGACACAGCATGGGGTGCATGAGATGCAGCATGCAGTATGGAGATGCATCATGGGGTGTGGAGACGCAGCATGGGGTGTAGAGACGCAGCATGGGGTGTGGGGATGCAGCATGGGGTGTGGGAGACGCAGCATGTGGTGTGGAGACCCAGAATGGGGTGTGGAGACCCAGAATGGGGTGTGGAGACACAGCATGGGGTGTGGAGATGCAGCACAGGGTGCGGGAGAGGCAGCATGGGGTGCAGGAGATGCAGCATGGGGTGTGGAGACGCAGCATGGGATGTGGAGAGGCAGCATGGGGTGTGGAAATGCATCATGGGATGTGGAGATGCAGCATGGGGTGTGGGAGAGGCAGCATGCAGTATGGAGACGCTGCATGGGGTGTGGGAGATGCAGCATGGGATGTGGGAGGCACAGCATGGGGTGCAGGAGACGCAGCATACGGTATGGAGATGCAGCATGGGGTGCGGGGATGAGCATGCGGTGTGGAGAGGCCGGATGGGGTGTGGAGACACAGCATGGGATGTGGGAGATGCAGCATGGGGTGTGGGAGATGTAACATGGGGTGTGGAGATGCAGCATGGAGTGCAGGAGACACAGCATGCGGTATAGAGATGGAGCACAGGGTGTGGGGATGCAGCAAGGGGTATGGAGATGCAGCATGGGGTGTGGAGACACAGCATGGGATGTGGAGGGGTGTGGAGATGCAGCATGGGATGTGGAGGGGTGTGGAGACGCAGCATGGGATGTGGAGACGCAGCATGGGATGTGGAGACACAGCATGGGATGTGGAGGGGTGTGGAGACGCAGCATGGGGTGTGGAGACACAGCATGGGATGTGGAGGGGTGTGGAGAGGCAGCATGGGGTGTGGAGAGGTAGCATGGGGTGTGGAGAGGCAGCATGGGGTGTGAGAGATGCAGCGTGGGGTGTGGGGATGCAGCATGGGATGTGGGAGATGCACCATGGGGTGCGGGAGATGCAGTATGGGATGTGGGAGATGCAGTATGGGATGTGGGGATGCAGCAAGGGGTGTGGAGGTGTGGAGACGCTGCATGGTGTATGGGGACGCAGCATGGGGTGTGGAGACGCTGCATGGGATGTGGGAGATGCAGCATGGGGTGTGGAGACACAGCATGGGGTGTGGGAAATGCAGCAGGAGAAGCTAGAGATTCTGTCATTCTGGAATCAGTTTAAGTGGTTACTTAAAACCTGAAGGATTCCTATCCAACTTGTGTCTTAATCATAAGAAGCATAAATCTGTCTTCCAAACCTTTGTACCAATTTAATTGGAAAGAATCTTGGGATTGCAAAGTGGACTTTTTAAAGATTGTTTTTCTTTGTAGCTACATTCCTAAGAGTATCAAGACTTTCCTGGCATGTTTCAACTGAAAAAAGCTTTGGAAATAAGGTGGATGCTGAACTGTCTTTCATAATCCCTAATTTTAAAATGTCACATGCATCAAAATAGCTTCATTGTTTTGGCGTGATAAGTAGACGCTATGCATCTGAACTATTAAAACTAAATTGGATGCCAATACAATACTGATTTAATCTTCCTTAATTACTTTTTCTTATGTTTGCTGTGGAAACCTTCAAACATACAGCAGAGTACAGGGAAGAGTCTAATGATCTCCCACATTCCCACAGTCCCGGGTTTAACTCCCTGTGTATGTGCTGGCAGTGAGACAAGACTACATGGATTATGTTCACTGACATATGTCCAGCAGTGTAAGTTCACAATGAGTACTTGCTGAATTGAGTGAATGTGCTTATTACCAATGTATGAGGGAAAGTTCTTATATTGGTCTGTTCTCACACTGCAATGAAGAAATACCCAAGTGGGTAATTTATAAAGAAAAGAGGTTTAATTGACACACAGCTTCGCATGGTTGGGGAGGCCTCAGGAAACTTACAATCATGGCAGAAGGTACCTCTTCACAGGGTAGCAGGAGAGAGAATGAGTGCCAGCAGGGGAAATGCCAGATGCTTATAAAATCATCAGATCTCGTGAGAACTCACTCACTATCACAAGAACAGTATGGGGGAAACCACTCCCATGATTCAATTACCTCCCACTGGGTCCCTCCCACGACATGTGGAGATTATGGGATTCCAATTCAAGACGAGATCTGCATGGGGACCCAGCCAAACCATATCAGTGCTATCATGGCCACAAACACGGCCTCCAGAGCCAGGCTGGCAGGGTTCAGATCCTGCCTCTGCTGCTTGTTGGCTGTGTGACCCAGGGCGAGTTCCCTAACTTCTCTAATGGCTCCATCCATTGATAATCTTTGCCTGAATCAATTATTCCAGTCAGGGTTTTTTAAAAATTGTATTTTCTAACAATCCTTTCCCATTTATTAGCTAAGATTCTTCTCTTAAGCACTATCACATCAACCAGGGCTATATATTTCTGATCGGTAAAGAAGAAGAAGTGGCTAATTGTCTCCCTTTAATTGTTTTTAACAGTAAGAATTTTGTGTTTCCAATGGCTGTCAATTGATTATTCTTTTCCTCTCTCTCTCCCTCTCTCTCTCTCTCATCTCTGTCTTCTTCTCTGTCATCTCTATCTCTTTCTTTCTCTCTCAGCTCTATCTCTTTCTCTCTCACCTCTCTCCCATCTCTCTCATGTCTATCTCCTCTCTCTCATCTCTCTTTCATCTCTCGCTCATCTATATCTTTCTCTCTCTCATCTCTCTCACATCTCTCTCTTTTTCTCTCTCAACTCTATCTCTATCTCTCATCTCTCTCCCATCTCTATCTCTGTCTCTCATCTCTGTCTCTTTCTGTCTCTCTTATCTCTCTCCCATCTCTCTCTCATCTGTCTGTTTCTCTCTCATCTCTCTCACATCTCTATCTCTTTCTCTGTCTCATCTCTGTCTCTTTCTCTCTCTCTTTCATCTCTCTCCCATCTTTCTCTCTCATCTCTCTCCCATCTCTATCTCTTTCTCTCTCTCTCATCTCTATCTCCTTCTCTCTCTCTCATCTCTCTCTCATCTCTCACTCATCTCTCTTTCTCTATTTCATATCTCTCATCTCTCTCCCATATCTCTCTCTCACCTCTATCTCTTTCTCTCTCTCATCTCTCTCCCATCTCTGTCCTTCTCTCTCTCATCTCTACTCTTTCTATCTCTCATCTCTTTCTCATCTTTCTCCCATTTTTCTTTCTTTCTCATCTCTGTATCTTTCTCTCTCTCTCATCTCTCTCATCTTTCTCTCTCTCATCTCTGTCTTTCTCTCTCTCTCATCTCTCTCCCATCTTTCTCTCTCTCTCATCTCTATATCTTTCTCTCTCATCTCTCTCTCATCTCTGTCTCTTTCTGTCTCTTTCATCTCTCTCCCATCTCTGTCTCTCATCTCTGTCCCATCTCTATCTCTATCTTTCTCTCTCATTTCTACCTCTTTCTGCCTCTCTCATCTCTATCACTTTCTCTCTCATCTCTCTCCCATCTCTATCTCTCTTTCTTTCTCTCTCTCTCATCTCTATCTCTGTCTTTCTCTCTCATCTCTATCTCTTTCTGTCTCTCTCATCTCTATCTCTTTCTCTCTCATCTCTCTCCCATCTCTATCTCTCTTTCTTTCTCTCTCATCTCTATCTCTGTCTTTCTCTCTCATCTCTATCTCTTTCTCTCTCATCTCTCTCCCATCTCTATCTCTGTCTCTCTCTCTTTCTCTCTCATCTCTATCTCTTTCTGTCTCTCTCATCTCTATCTCTTTCTCATCTCTCTCCCATCTCTATCTCTGTCTCTGTCTCTTTCTCTCTCTCTCATCTCTGTCTCTTGCTTTCTTTCTCTCTCTTATCTCTGTCTCTTTCTCTCACACTCACCCCACTTTGTCCTACTCTGTTTTTCTTTTTTGGAATATCATTATGAATTTATGGGTTTTTACACATCCCATGTGTTGTAGTCATTATTTTTTATGCTTAAATTGTCCCGTTTGAATAATGGGTGTCTTGTCACATCAGTTCCTGGGCTCTTTTGATAAAATCCCAATGGCCTTTGGTAGGTTCCTAGCTTTGGGGGAACAAGATGTTTTAGGCAAGCACACCTTGTGTATTTCCTACTCAGGCCTGGAATCAGACTTGTTTTATCCCCAGAGTCTCCTGGTTCCTTTTCATGATGAATGAAATTTGGAGACACCAATCTGGGTGCTAGGAACACTTTTTGCTTCTGGGCATTTTTAGTGGGCACCACCAGCACGTGCATTTATTCAAAACACAAAGATATCATGAGATCATACTGATATTCCCAGTTCAAACTTGCCTTTATATGGATTTTGTTTTATTTATTTGGTTTTATAATGGTATCTCTCTTTTTACACGAAAAATCTGACACCTTAGCGATATACACATAATTAATGAACTTGCTTAATCTTTTATATAATACTTTTAAAATGTAATAAGGCTTTCAAACAAAATTTAAGATGGCTTTGCAGCACTACTTGCGCTTTGAATGTGTTGATGAAGGATATATAGTCAATGAAATAATTCTATTCACTATGTAATAACCTCACTTTGTTTTCAATTATCATTTATCTTGGGATTTTTAAATTTTACTTTTTTATTTATAAACTTAACTTTATAATTTATGTGATGCCAAAGTAAAAGGTGTAGAACAAAATAAATTCAGAAAAGAGTTGCTTTCATCCTGTTTCTTACTCTGTCTTCCTTCTAGTCCTTTAGGGTTTTTTATTCTCATCAAAAAGTAACAAACTAAATACACAAACACGAAATAACAGACTAAGTCCACTCCTTCATTGGGTCCATTTAACAACATATTCTGGATACCACTGGGTTTTGTGTGTGTTTGTTTGTTTGTTTGTTTGTTGTTTCTGTTTGTTTCTTTTTGAGACAAAGTCTTGCTCTGTCGCCCAGGCTGGAGTGCAATGGGGCAATATTGGCTCACTGCAACCTCCACCTCCTGGGTTCAAGCGATTCTCCTACCTCAGCCTCACAAGTAGCTGAGATTACAGGCATCTGCAACCACGCCTGGCTAATTTTTTGTATTTTTAGTAGAGACAGGGTTTCCCATGCTGGCCAAGCTGATCTTGAACTCCTGACCTCAAGCGATTCACCGCCTCGGCCTCCCAAAGTGCTGGGATTACAGGCGTGAGGCACTGCGCCCAGCCCCACTTTCTATTTGTGAACGGATATCCCTCTCATGCTTTTTAATTGAGGAAAACTTTGAATTCAGTAAATTGCACAGATCTTAAGTGTAAAATTCAATAACTTCCGACAAATATACTTACAGAGTTGACCCTTGAACTATGTGGGGGTTAAAGGCACACAGCCCCTGCACAGTCAAAAATCTGCACGCAAATTTTGACTCCCCAGAAACTTAATACCCTATTGTCAACCAAAAGCACAGTGGTTTGACACACATGTAGTATGTTCTATGTATTATATACTGTATTCTTACAATAAAGTAAGCTAGAGAAAAGAAAATGTTATCAAGAAACTCATGGGAAAGAGAACATATATTGACCGCTCATTAAGTGGAAGTGGATCATCATAAAGGTGTTCCTCATCATCATCTTCACGTTGATTATGCTGAGGAGGAGGAAGAGGAGGGGTTGATCCTGCTGTCTCAGGGGTAGCAGAGGTGATGGAAAATCTGTGTATCTGTGTATAAGTGGACTCATGTAGTTCAAACCCCTCAAACCCATGTTGTTTGAGGGTCAACCATGTATATATATTTTATTGGGATATATATATATATGTATTGTGGTATATATGTGTGTGTGTGTGTGTATATATATCCCAATGAAACTAATACTTCAATCAAGACATACATTTATTACAAGATACCAATCAAGATGAACATTTAGATTATCTCAGGGTATTCTCTTGTGCCTCTAAGTCAATCTCTACAGGCAACCACAGGTATGAATTCTATCACTACAGTTTATTTTTGCCAACTGTGGGACTTCATATAAAATTAAAAATCTGGGTGAACTCTTGATCAGCATATGTTTTTGAGGTCCAAAACATGTTGTTGCATGTATCACTAATTTATTCTTTTTTATTGCTGAAAGGTTTTCCAATATATAGATATACCACAATTTACTCATTTATCTATTAATGAATACTTGACCTACTTCCAATTTGGGACTGTTATTAATGGAACTGATATTGACGTTCTTGGACATATCTTTTGTGGACATATGTTTTCATTTCTCTTTGGTAAATGCTAAGGAGTCGAATTGCTGGGTCATATAGTAAGTTTATATTTAACTTTATGATAAGCTACCAAAATATTTTCCAAAGTGTCTGTAACATTTTGCATTCCTACCAGTAATGGATGAGAATTCCAGTGGCTCTACATTCCTGCTAACCCTTGCTATTGTCAATAGATTTTTCTTTTTACTCATTCTAAAAGATATATAGTGGTATCTCACTATAGCTTTAAATTGCAGCTCCATAGTTATTAGTGATGTTGTGTCTTTTCACGTGCTTATTTTCTCTGCACATTTATTTTTAAATAAAACGTCTGCACAAATGTATTGCCCATGTTTAACTGAGTTGTTTGCTTTTTACTGAGTTTGAGAACTCTTTTGTTATTGTGAACGCAAGCCATTTGTCAGATGTGTGATTCACAAGTGTTATCTCCCAGTCTGTGGCCTGTCTTTGCATTCTTGTGAAAGAGCCTTTCCCAGAGCAGAAATTTTTAATTTTGATAAAGCCCAAATTATCATATCTTTTCTCATACAGATCATGCTTTTAGTGTCACATTTAAGTAATATTTTCTTAACCAAGGTTACAACATTTTTTCCTGTATTTTCTTCTCAAACTGTTGTCTAAGATGCTAGTCACTACTTGTGACTACTTAAATTTAGATTAATGAAACTTAAATGAAATATAAAATTCATTTCTTCAGTCACACTAGCCACATTTCAAGTGCTCAGCAGCCAGATGTGCCCAGTGTCTCCCATACTTACTAGAAAGCACAGATCGAACATGCCTATCATTACAGATGGATATGTTCTATGGAAGAGCATTTTTGTAGAAGTTTTACAATTTTAGGCTTTACATTTAGAAATCATAAGAAGCAAGTATGGGTTGAGGTTATGTATTTATTTATTTATTGGTTTGTTTGCTTAAGTATATCAATGTTCAATTGTTCCAGCATCATTTTAAAAAAGAAGCTGCTTTTTCCGTTTAGTTGCTTTTGTACCTTTGTTAAGACCAACTGACCATATATTTCTTGGGCTTATTTCTAGACACTGTATTCTGCTCTATGCTTTTACCAACGCCATGCTATACTAACTATGGTAGATTTATAGCAAATCTTGAAATCAGGTCATGTGAATCTAAGTAGGGAAATGTTTTCCCTGCTTTTATTTTCTGGAAAAGTTTGTACAGAGCTACTGTTACTTGCTTGTTAAAATATATTGTAGAATTTACCAGTCAAGCCCACCATGGCTGGAGTTTTATAGAAAGGATTTTAACTACAAGTTTAACGTCTTTAAAAGGCATAAGAGGCCGGGCGCGGTGGCTCAAGCCTGTAATCCCAGCACTTTGGGAGGCCGAGACGGGCGGATCATGAGGTCAGGAGATCGAGACCATCCTGGCTAACACAGTGAAACCCCGTCTCTACTAAAAAATACAAAAAAACTAGCCGGGCGAGGTAGCGGGTGCCTGTAGTTCCAGCTACTCGGGAGGCTGAGGCAGGAGAATGGCGTAAACCGGGGAGGCGGAGCTTGCAGTGAGCCGAGGTCGCGCCACTGCACTCCAGCCTGGGCCACAGAGCGAGACTCTGTCTCAAAAAAATAAATTAATTAATTAATAATAATAATAATAATAATAATAATAAAAGGCATAAGACTATTCAGGCTATCTATTTCCTCCTGAGTGAACTCGGGCAGTTTGTGTCTCTCAAGGAATTGATGCGTTTTCTTCTAAATTGTCAAATGTATGAACATAAAGTGGTTTGTAATATGCCCTTATTATCTTTTGATGACTGTAGTATCTGCATCAGTGTCCTCTTTTACGTTCAAGATATTAGCTGTTTGGGTCTTTTTTGTTCTTGCTCCGTCTGTCTTGAATTTTATCAATTTTATTGATCTTTTTAATAAAAAGCAGCTTTTGGTTTTACTGCTTCTCAACATTATTTTTCTATTTTCAATTTCATTGTTTTGAGCTCTTTATTCTTTCCTTCCACTTGCTTGTTGTCCTTTTAATTTGCTCTCTTTTTTCTATTTTCTCATGGAAAATAGAAAATAAGGATATAACATATTAGAATCTGTGTAATGCAGCTAAAATAGAGCTCAGAGGGAAATTTCAAGCATTAAATGTTTACATTAGAAAAAAAGAAAGGCTGCACATCCTCGTTTTTTCTAATATAAACATTAAAATGCTTGAAACTTCCCTCTAAGCTCTACTTGGCCACATCACACAAATTTTGATATGTTGTTTTCTTATTTTCACTCAATTCACAATATCTTTAAAGTTTCCTTTTGGCTTCCTCTTTGCCCCAAGAGTTATTTAGAAGTGCAATGTTTAATTTTCAAGATTTTCTAGCTATCTCTCTGTTATCAATTTCTAGTTTAAATCTTATATAGTCAGAGAACATACTTTTCATGATTTCAATTCTTTAAAATTTTTGAAATCTGTTAATGTTTTCCATGTGCCCCAGAATTTGGATTATCTTAATGAATCTTCCATCTGAATATTCCTTGTGAATTCTGGTTTTTAGTAGAATATTCTATATATGTCAATTAGGTCATGTTCATTTAAAGTGTTGCTCAGGTATTCTGTATTCTTCCTGATTTTCTATTTGTTCTGTTGATCACTGACAGAAGAGTGTTGAAGTCTCCAAGTAGAATTGTGAATTTGTCTGTTTCTCCTTCAATTCTGGTTTTTGTTTCACATATTCTGAGGCTCTATTGTCGTGTGAATAGTGACATGGGATTGTTAGGCGTTCTTGGTTAAGTGACCACTTAAAATTACTCACTGTCCCTCTTTTTTTTTCTGGAAGTGTTACTTGCGTTGAAGTTTATTTTGTCAGATATTAGTATAGCCACTTCAGCTTTCTTTTTCTTGGTTTTTGCGTGAAATATGTTTTTCTATCCTTTACTTTTTACACACACACACACACACACACACACACATATGTTTAAGCAGATTTTTCATGCATACACATATTTTCATCCAATCTGAAATCTATGCTTTTTATTTGGTATATTTAGACTATTTATTAACACAATCACATTTAAAGTGATTACCAATATGGTTGAATACAGGTGAAATACATTTTCCTTAATTTCATTATTTTCTATTTGTCCCCTTTGTTTCTTGTTCATTTCTTTCCCATTCTTGCCTTCGTTGGTCCTATTTAAATGTTTTTAGAACTCCATTTTAATTTTTCTTTTGGATTTTTGGCTGTATCTCTTTGTATTATTCTTTAGAACTTGCTCAAAGGACTACAGTATTCATACCTAACCTATCATCACATACCTAGAGTTAGTATATGCGTGTAAGAGCTGCTCCTTCTCCTCACCAACCTTTGATATGATCAGTCCTTGTAATTTTAACTCATCTGGTAGAGGGATAGTGGTATTTCATAGCAATTTTAGTTTCCTTTTTGTGTCTAATGATGTTGAATATCTTCTCATGCATTTATTTGTTATTGGAATAACATCTTTGAGAAAGTGCTGTTCAAATATTTTGCCCATTTTTATTGAGTTGTTCATTACTACTGAGTTTTAAGAATTCAGCCTAGTGCAGTGGCTCATGCCTGTAATTCCAGCACTTTAGGAGGCTGAAGCAGGCAGATCACCTGAGGTCAGCAATTTGAGACCAACATGGCCAACATGGTGAAACCCTGTCTCTACAAAAAATACAAAAATTAGCCAGGCATGGTGGTACTTGCCTGCAATCCCAGCTACTCAGGAGGCTGAAGCAGGAGAATTGCTTGAACTCAGGAGGTGGAGGTTGCAATGAGCCAAGATTGCATCACTGCACTCCAACCTGAGCAACAGAGCAAGATTCCATCTCAAAAAAAAAAAAATCATTATATATTCTGGGCATACAATCTTTAGCAGACATACTCTCATAATATCTTATTACCTGTCTAATGTTTGTAATATTTGTAGAGTTATTCCTATTCCCTTTTTCATTTCTGTTATTGGTAATGAGTTCTCTTTCTTTTGTTCTTGATGAGTTTTCTTAGGAGTCTGTCAATTGTATTGATCTTCTCAAATAATCTACTTTTGGTGTTCTTGTTTGCCTCTATTGTATGCTTGCTTTCTATGACATTTATTTTTGCATTGGTCATCATTTCTTTCCTTTTATATTTTTGAAGTTGGCTTGGTATTCTTTTTCTTGCTTCTTGAAATGAAAGCTTGAGATATTTATTTTTAGCCTTTCTTCTTTTTTATATATAAGGCTATAAATTTCTCTCTAAGCACTACTTTAGCATACAAGTATGATATGGTGTACCTTCACTATCGTTTAAAATATTTTCTAATTTCCAAGTTTCCTGTGTGATTTCCTTTTTGAACCACAGGTTACTTAGAAGTGTGTGGTGTGTGGCTTAATTAATAATCAGTTGGAGATTTTCAATTATCTTTTCGTTATTGATTTCTGGCTTAATTGCACTGTGGTCAGAGAACATACTCTGAATTATTTCAATCCTTTGAAAATTGTTAAGGCTGCTTTACAGGGTACTATATGGTCAATTTTGGCAAATGTCCCATGTTCATTTATTCAGGTAGAAAAAAGGTACATTCT
This sequence comes from Macaca nemestrina, assembly GCF_043159975.1. Classification (NCBI taxonomy): domain Eukaryota; kingdom Metazoa; phylum Chordata; class Mammalia; order Primates; family Cercopithecidae; genus Macaca; species Macaca nemestrina. The sequence goes on along the minus strand of NC_092125.1, from coordinate 228,533,788 downwards.
ATCAGTGTTTTATATGTCCATTAGGTCACTTTGATCTATTGTATTGTTCAGATCTTCTATATCCTGTATGATTATCTTGTCTGTTTGTTCTATAAACTATTGAGAAATATGTCTTGACATCTCCTAACAAGACGGTTATGTCTTTGCAACTTTCCCATTTTTACGTTTTCTGAATTTTTGTTCTGTATTTGAAGTATAAACTTAAAGTGGGAGTCTACTTTTTGATCTGCTTTAGACATTGGAGTAGTTGATAAAATACTGACTTTGTGGGGGAAATACCGCTTCTGATAAGGAAAAATGTGTGAAAATTGGCAGAGAGGAATTCAAGAGAGGAAACACTATGGGTACTCCCTGATGGACACTCTGCAGCCTAATAATTAGGAAAAATAGTGTAAAGCCCTCCGTGCCTTTAACTAGCTCTCCCCCCTAACATGCCAGCCCTTGAGAAACATTCCATTGACACACCCAAGACTTTGAGCTAGAAGCCTTTCCCAAACTGCTGAACTGGGAATTAAGACACAAATGAGTCACACACTAAACTGACTTTCTGTTAATTGAAATCAAGATAGAAACCTAAGCAGTCCGGAAAGACACAGAGGGTTCCAAGGACCAAAGCAGGGAAGAAAAAGCTGCCAAAGGCAAAGAAACATGACAGAGTTACATTTCCCATGAGCTTTGGAAGAACGGGGACATGCAGGGTGGAGAATCAGTGGTTCTCCTGTACTTGCAGTAATCTCCCCAGGGCTCACCCAGACTGCTGTATGTGGTCTTCAGGTCTCCATGCAGATAGGCACTCCCTCTTAAAGAGATGGACTTCTCTATGTAAAAGTGGCCCTGACTCACAGTCACTACGGGTGAGTAACAACATGGCTCAGTGACTCACATGAAGAAGCAAGTTACATGCTTTTGTATATAGCTGTCCCCAAGGGGCAGGGTGATGGCCAAGGATGTCTCCTCTTCAGTGGGACTGAGAGTCAGATTATCAAAGGGGTCCTGGGCACAAACCACATGTCCGCACCACAGGAGCTGCAGGCAAAGTGCTCCATGGCCCCTGCCCTGGAGGAACTTGCAAGTCAAATGAAAATGCAACTGATAAAACCACCTGAGAACACAGCAAGGTGACCCTTGGAGACTCAAGAACCAAACTCTTAGAGACCCATGGAGACTCAAGAACAAAACTCTTGGTTGCTATAGAAGCTCAGGGAAGTAAGGGCTCAGGGAGGACTAAAATCGTCAAGAAAGACTTTAAGAAAGCAGTGGGGCTTGACTAGACCCTAGGACAATGGTCAGGACACAGGAAGTATAAGAAGAGACCATTCAGCGGTGGGAACAGTGTGATTAGGGCACCAAGGGAGCTGAAAGAGGCTGTGAGTCCTGGTCAAAGCAGCAGCCAGGACAGGCTTGAGCCAGCCCTGGGGCTGCCAGGCAGAAAACCACAAAGAAAACATTCCTATGATTGGATGTTCAAGTATCATTCTTAAACAACTTCATTGAGATATAATTTATATACCATGTAATTCACCCATTTAAATTGTACAATTCAATGTTTTTAATGAATACACTAATATGTATTGGTGTATATGACCAGTACCACCATTAATTTTACACTTTCATTCCCCCAGAAAGGAACTTCATATCCATTAGCAATCCCTCTCCTTTTCCCACGAATCTCCCGAGCTCTAGGCAACCACTAATCTACTTTGTCTCTATAGATTTGCATATCCTGGACATTTCATATAAACGACATCTGTTATGGGTGGAATGCATTCTCACCCTCACCAAATACATATGTGAAGGTTCTAATCCCCAGTATCTTAGAATGTGGCACTGTTTGGAACTAGGATCACTGCAGATGTAATTAGTTAAAATGAGATCAGTCTGGAATAAGATGGTCCCCTAATCCTATATGACTGGTGTCTTTATAAAAAGAGAACGTTTGGACATAGAGACAGATGCATGCAGAGGGAAGATGATGTGAAGGCACGGGGAGAAGGTAGACACCTACAAGCCAAGGAATACCAAGGGTTGCTAGTAAACCACCCTAGCCCAGGGAAGAAGCAGGAAGCAGATTCTTTCTCACAGCCCTCAGAAGGAAGCAATCCTGACAACACCTTGATTTTGGACTTCTGGCCTCCTGGACTGTGAGAGGACAAAGTTCTGACGTTTAAGCCACCTGGCTTGTGGCACTTAGTTACAGAAGTCCTAGCAAATTAACACAGAATCATACACTTGGTGGTCTTTTGCGACTCCCCCTTCACAGAGGGTCATGCTTGTTGCAGTGTATGTCAGTACTGCTTTCCCTTTGATGGCTGAATAATATTCCATTGCAGGGACAGCACACATTTTGCTCATTCATTCACCAGCTGTTGGGCATTTGGGCTGTTTCCACTTTGAGGTTATTATGAATAATGCTGATATGAACATTTGTGCACAAGTTTATGTACGGACATGTGTTTTTATTTCTCGCAGGTACACACCCAGAGGTGGAATCTCTGGGTCACAGATGATGCTATGTTTAACATGTTGAGGAACTGCCAGGCTCTTTTCTCCAGTGTCTGCACCATCTTCCAGTCCCACCAGCAGCCTATGAGGATTGCAGTTGCTCCATATCCTCGCCAACACTTGTTATTGTCTTTTTTTAATTGTAGCCATCTTTGTGGGTAGGAAATAGTATTCAAGAATCTGTTTTTCATGTTTCTGTAGCCAGGCAGCATATAAACAGCCATGATTTTAAAGATAAACCATGCTATTTGCAAGCATAAAAGGAATGTCCCTTCTTATCAATGCTACTTTATTCAAACTCTAAGATCCTCTCCATCCTACCTGAAGACCAACCAAGCTGACACAGCATCTTTGTCACCTTGCCTGGGAGTTCCCAGGCCTGCCCCCCAGCAATTAATTAGGGGTGTGGTGGGACAGCCCAGACCTCACCAGCTAAGCTTCACATCCTTTCTTCTGTAAAGTTACTATGGAGACTGTCATGACCACAGGCTCCCTTTTGCCTTCTCAATGTTAATAAACAGCCTCATTATTTTGCAGAAATCACTTCAGAAAATCAGCAGCTCCACAGCTTCATCCTGGTCCAAATTAATGAGGAAAGAGTATGGGGATTTTTTTATTGCCTATGAAAGGAAGAAGAGTTATGGCTCATTTGTGCACTTTTGCTGTATTTATGTTTTATGCATTAGAAAGCGATTTCCACCTCCATTACACATCACTAATGTCCTCATTACATTAAAGCTACAGACCAGGAATCCTTTTTTTTTACAGACCAGGATACATTGCAGCAAAAGATGTGAGGATGGAGAATGCCTAAAAATCAGGTGGGCTGGGCTGGGCTGCAAAGCGGGAGACAGACTTGTTTCTCCATCAAATGTCACTGAGGGCCGGGCATGGTGGCTCACACCTGTAATCCCAGCACTTTGGGAGGCCGAGGTGGGTGGATCACCTGAGGTCAGGAGTTCAAGACCAACCTGGCCAACATGGTGAAACCCCATCTCCACTAAAAATACAAAAATTAGCCAGGTGTGGTGGCTTACACCTGTAGTCCCAGCTACTCAGGAGGCTGAGGCAGGAGAATCGCTTAAACCCAGGAGGCGGAGGTTGCAGTGAGCTGAGATCACACCACTGCACTCCAGCCTGGGTGATAAAGAGAGACTCTGTCTCAAAAAAAAAAAAAAAAAAAAAAAAAAAAAAAAAAAAAAAAAAAAAAAAAAACAGTCATTGAAAAGAGAAAGGTCTAGCAGCTTCTTTGTAAACAGGGAATCATCCAGGGGCATGGTAGCCTCACAGACTGAACTTTAAATCTGAGCAAGGTCACAAAATAGCTGTGAAACACTGGCCCCAAGGTAAGTTGAGACCAATACTAGAAGCTAAAAGATAGCATGCACTAAATATTAGTGAGTCTCTCTCTCTGCCAGGGAACAGTAGGATGAAGATGAGAGAAAAGATCCCTGTTTTAGGGAGCTTACAATCAGCTGCCACGTCATAGGGTCACTGTGGGGACTGAGTGAGGGGACAGGCTTCAAGCTCCTGCCACACAGGAGGCGCTGAGCAAATGGTCAGTAGTTCCCTTCGGCAACCAAAACACCGCAGCCCCAGAGGGTAGAGACAGGCAGCTGGTGGCAGGACCTGACTAGCTATTACCTCTCTCTGCAAAAGGTGGAGAAGGAAGAAAGGACCAGAAGAACAGGAGAGGGTGGTGCAGTGACAGACCACACGTGAAAGATACAATGGCTCCAGGCTAAGGGACCCAGACCACCCGGGTCCAAGTCACAGCTCCATCACTCACGTAGGTTCCTAACCTCGCTTCTTCTCACTTTCAACATCGACTCAATGAGAAAATCAATGCACAGAGCTTGCACATGATGACTGCATGGACATCTGAAAAGGGCTAAGGAGCAGTGTTAGCAGGGGTCCACAGGTGGCTTTCAAGACAAAAGAAACGAAAGCTGAGTACCAATCATATCTGCAGCAGTTGAGAGATTGCCATGAAAAACTGATGCTTCCACTGGAGGCTGGGACACCGGGCGCCACCGTAGCTCCGGCAGCTCTGGGAGTTGAAGATGCTATGCGTGAGAGAGGGCCTCCTATGCTCTGTCCTCAGCTCTCATGTTCCTAATCCTGGGATCCTGAGATTCGCAGGACACAATGCCTTCCAGACCTGCTAGCCTGGAAAGGTTGTGTGCAAGGGAGCTGAAAGAGGCTGTAGGCCCTGGCCAAAGGGGCAGCCAGGACAGGCTTGAGCCAGCCCTGGGGCTGCCAGGCAGAAATCCACAAAAAAAAACATTTCTATGCTTGGATGTTCAAGAATCATTCTTGAACAGCTTTATTGAGATATAATTTATCTCAATGTAGGATACAGTGAAAGAAAAATGAGCAATCAGTATGTGTATACAGTGAGAGAAAATGAAGGAACTAAGTTTCCAAAGTGGAGCAGGGAGATTGCGGGAGGATTGCTCCCACACCTGCTAAAGGTCGAGCTGCAGAATGTTCCCATAGACTTGAATAACAGCTGAAGTCAGTGTCCACCAGCCTTCAGCATCTCCCAGCTGGGAGTACCCTCATTAACTGACCAATCAGTACAGGTTTGCCATTTAGGATTTATGCCCCACCAATGACAGCCTCCGAAAACAACTTTTTGCAGAAATTTCCTATGAGAAAAACTCTCCTGCACTGTCTGTTAGGACCCTCTTCGGGGCAGCCCTGATCCAGTGTACCCAAATTGCAATTCTTTGTTTCTAGATAAAAGCCATTTCCTTTAACCTCCATGCGAACCTCGTCTTAGGTAACAATACCCAGCCTAAAAATGCTCCTATGTTTTCATCCAACTTCAACAAACTGCTCCCTGGATATTCCTCCCCGGCATCACACGACAGCCGCCGGAGGGTGGAGCTGCACAGGTGGGTGGGAGTCTCGGGGGGACGCACTCAGAGGCTCCTTACCAAGGACTGCTGGGGTCAGCGGCCACCCTGAAGAGTCGAAGACAAGGAAGGTGGTGCTGGAAAAGGGGAAAACCAATTCAAAGGTGAAGGCCAGCCAGAAGAACCAAGATACTGGAAACCATTAGATGTAGCAGTAAGCAAAAAGGAAGATTCCAGAAAGATTCTAACTTCCAGCCTGGGTACTGCAGGGGTCCATTCACCAAGATGAGAGGGAAATAGCGGAAGGGAGGCTGAGTCAAGCCTGAGCATCCTGAGATTGAGGGGTTTGTGGGGAGCCCCAGGGAACAGGCAGACTTGGAAGTGGATTCTGTGGCCTCGGCTCTCAGGGCTGGGCCCCGGGATGGTTTCAGAGGAGGAACATGGAGGAAGGCTGATGCATGGTAAGGTGAGAACGTCTGAGCGGGGTGGCCCTTGCAGGGACTGGGAATGAGAGGCCATCGAGAAAGGAATCGAGTCACAACCAACAGAGTGAGCTGTGTCACATGATCCCAGAACATCAACCGCAAACTTGGAGACGTAGAATTTTTCCATTGATTTTGGCAACAACACGAGAGTTATTTGTATCTCCAGTTAAAGAGTCTCTGGGATGCGAGAGGAGCCCACAGGGAATTGTGGGCAGCCTGGGCAGAAGGCAGGGGCAGGAGACCAAGAGGAGACACAGCTGTGTCTGTGCTGAAGAGGAAGAACCAAGATTGCAGGAGACTGAAGAGGCCCTGAAGGAGAGGTGCACGGTGCAGGGAGGGTCAGGCCCCCCAGTCACGACCTCGGGGAAGCGCCCCTAGAAGGGGTGTGATTGGAGCCCCAGAGAGAGTAGAAATGGGTTACAGTCCACGTCCTCAAGGGGCCTTGGGAGGCTGTCCACGTGTGGCCTGACCCACTGAGAGACAAGGACAAGATACCAGGACCGGGGCTGAGGCCATCTGCGTGGTTTGCAGCCACTCAGCACAGCTGCAGGAAAACTGACCCCCAAGACATCCTCCCTGGGAAACCACAGGGGTCAGACACAGCACAGTTACAAATCAACTAATGCAAGAGAGGGTCCCCGACGTGGTAGAAAACAGCCAGACGCTGGGACACAGTCTCTATCCCACACCCCTGCCCACCAGCAGCGTCTTCCCCAGAGCCTCTGGCAAGCGCTCACTTGGACTTCTCCATCCATCCCGCCCCCCACCCCCTGCCCCCCAGTGGCAACACTAATGAGCAGTGAAATGGTCCATAAAGACCCCGGCATGGGGGAAGCGCGAAGCCCGGGCAGTCCACAAACCAGCCAACCATCCTGACTGTCGTGGGAAATTGCTGCGACACTTGTCTTTCTACTCCACCGCCTTTAAGACACACGCAAGAGAAGGATCTGACAGCTGTTTCTACGCAGAAGCTTTTTTCCCCTTTTTGCTTTTCCTCGGTGGCTTCCTTAACCCCGCCAGGCGCCAGCCCGAATTGGTGCTGGCCTCAATGTGACGCCGCGTGCTGGGAGACGTTCCGCATAGGAGCGAACACCCTGTAAAGCCGTTCATTTCCGAAAACAGCGACACATACGGTCATAAACTTCTGCGGTGGCAGCTGCCCTGGTGCCATCTAGGTAGGAACAGAGAGGCTGACAGAAGGCAGAATTAGCAGACTCGGCGAGGTATTAAAGTGGGTAAATCCTGAGCCACCGGGCACAGAACTAACACCAGGCCCCAGGAAACCCTCAGCTGTACGTGTTCTCTCTGACTGGAGACTTCTAGTCTTTTAATCTATTTTTATACGCATATAGGCATAATACGTGTATAATGCATTAATAATCTCACTATGTACACAAACTCCTTCTGTATATACAGATATTAAAAATGCATGCAATTGACATGCATAAATACTGCTCTTAAAATGTTTGTATGGTTACTGTGTGAGCCTCAAAGCCTAGAGGCTGCCTTCCTTGAGGCAGGAGCTGCACCCTGATTCCCCATGGGGTTCATCTACCTCTCGGGACCTGGCGTGGGCTCGGGAGCATGTGGGGGTGGGCCTTTCCAGAGCAGGAGAAAGCCATCCTTTCCTCCGTTCAGTGAACCTCTCCTGTGCTCCACGTACACCAGGGGAGCAGTGCAGACGGCCTGCCCAAGCAGACACAGCCAACAACAGAAGAGATCTCGTGTCAGACGCTTTGGGAAATAAATTAATTACAGTCAGGAGGCCGAGAGAGGGGAAATGTGAATGGGGCAGTCAGGGTAGAGTGCCTGAGAAGGCACCTTCTGTGCAGAAACTGAAGCAGGATGAAGAAGTGAGCATCTCAGACATCCAGGTCATGAGGTGCAGGCAGAGGAGTTGTCCCTCCAAAGGCCCTGATGGGGAGGGGGTCCAAAGGGCTTGAGAGGCAAGGGAGGGGTTGGTAGCGCAGAAGTTGGGCTGAGCGGGGAGGGGAATGAGAGGTGACTCCAAGAGCTGCAGGAGGAGCGGGGTGCTGTGTGGGGTCTCGAGGCCTTTGGACAATTTGGGCTTTTCTCTAAGTCAATTGGAGATTTATGAGTTTCCTGGGAATACTGCAACAAATTGCCACAAACCAGATGGCTTAAAATAACAGCAATGTACTCTCATTGTTCTGGAGGCCAGAGGTCCAAACCAAAGTGCCGGAAGGCCACGCCCCCCGGGAGGACCTGAGGAAGCATCTTTCTCTGGCTCTGCCAGCTCTGGTTGGCTCCAGCAACCCTTGGCCTTCCTGGGCTTGTAGACACCTCACTCCAGCCTCAACCTTCCTCTTCACATGGCCTTCTCTCTGTGTCTGTGTCTTCTAAAGACACCAGTTATTAGATTTGGGGCCCACCCTAATCCAATGTGTTTGCATGTCAATCATTAACTAATTGCATCTGCAAGGCCCTTAGGTCCAAATAAAGTCATATGCTGAGGTTCTAGGTAGTGTTAAAAAATTCTTCCATGATGCTTGTTAAAGTACAGTAAGGAAGAGTTCACTGAGGACCACTGAGATAGGCACAGGGATCACAGCAACGGGATTTTGCAGTGGGAGAAAGAGATTGGGCTCCACTCTGAACACAGCCCAGGCAGGGCAGGATTTATAACCAAAGAGCGGGGTGGGGTCCGTGGATGGAAAACTGCCAAGAGGAAACATTAGAGGTAAGGGGGATTCTGCCTAAACCCACCTAATGGGATTCTTGCTGAAGGCAGGCCAGGGTGACCAGATACTGCTGGGGCATGATGGAGAATGAGGAACTCCATCAGACATGGCTGAGGTGGTCAGATATCAAGGTGTAGTGGGCTTTTGTTAAACTGACACATCTTGGTTCTTTGCTAAAACTGGATTTTACAAGAAAGTGCACAGAGGGGCCTAGAAGACGGTTCGGGGACCTGGCTAAAGCTTGGTCAAGCAAAGAATCTATGTCAGTGGACGTGAGTTTGGGAGGGACATTATATTAATCCACTACAGGGAGCCATGGGAGGGCTCTGGGGACAGGCAGGACATGAGCTGCCTTGGGTTTTAGAAGGATCCCTCTGGCTACTGCAGAACAAGCATGGAAGCAGAGAGGCAGAAGTTCAGACACTGCTGCAGTGACCCAGACAAGGGAGGGTGCAGTCTGGGCGGGGTGCTTGCCATGGAGGTGGGAGAAGCAGTTGGATTCTAGCTCAATCTTGAAGGCAGAACCTAGAAGGCTTGCTAACGTGTGGGACTCCTTCACCTGCTAGCCAGTCTCCCCCAGACCCATTTCTGTGCTTTAGTTTCAAATTATCCCCCGCTGCAGCCTGGCCCTCCTGCACGCATATTGCAATGCCCTTAGCCCGGACCCATCTTCAGGCTGCTGTGGTCTGAGAGAGCTATTTCCAGCCAAACAGCCTGCGGCTCACACGGCCCCATCCCCTCACCCTCTTTGGGGTGTGTGTGCTGGTGGCGGGGGCCGGGCGGACAACTTCTATTGGTCAGGCCAAGGCAAAAAAAAAAAAAAAATGTAGATGTGAATCTTGAGACTAGACTGAAGTGCTGGTTGCTGAGCCCAGGCCACTGTTGCCTTTTTTGCGATGGTGCAGAGAACAGTCAGCCATAGGCACACATGGTAGCCCCCCGGTGGGGACAGTGGTCCCTCTGCATCTTCTAAGCCCCCATGATAGCTTTATTCCTGATACCTCATGTCCCCTAAAGAGTCACGGGGCATAGGGCAGAAAACATTGCACAAAAATGCCTTCCTCTGGGCCTCTTCAAGTGTCTCAAACTGCGGAAGGCGCGTTCGTTAGAGGCCACTAAAGAGCCCCGGGTAAGCAGAGTTCCTGCCCCACCGCACAGGGTTTTGATCAGTAGCTGCACCTGGTAAGGAACAGAACGTCCTCTTGAGAAACACGCTGAATTTATTTTAAGGAAAAGCAACTTCAAAGCAATCACTGACACCATGGAGACCATCTGTGTTCCAGAGGTAGGCACAGAGTGATTAAGGGAAGACATAACAGGCAGGACCCCCTGAGTAAGGCAGCCTCCTAAATATGCAGTCCTGGGGTTCAGGTGAGGTCTAGGGAGAGCCTGTTTCATTCCTTCAATTTCACATGTCTCTCCGGGGTAGACTGAGCCAGATCCTCAATGCTGGGAGCTGACCAGCACGCAGTCAGTGCTGAGGCTGAATTCATTTGATCTGAGCCCAGTGGCAAAGCAAGCGGAGAGAGGGCAGCCTTTGGGAGCTGCACTCCCTCTGCTGGGCCACCTAGGGAAATTCAGGAAGGGCCCTCCCACCTCCAATCCCAAATGAAAACTCTCTTGTGATTTTCAAGACTTAGAACTGAATTTCCTACTTCTAGCCCAGATGCGAGGGCTGAGTGAGGGTGTCTGGAAAACAGGCATCTGAACCTCATCACTCACAGGCTGAGCAGGGAGCAGCTCCAGTGACCCAAGAAGTAGCCCCAAGCGGGGCGAGGTGGCTCACACCTGTATTCCCAGCATTTTGGGAGGCCGAGGTGGGTGGATCATCTGAGGTCTGGAGTTCAAGACCAGCCTGGCCAACATGGTGAAACCTCATCTTTACTAACAATACAAAAATTAGCCGGGCGTGGTGGCACATGCCTGTAATCCTGGCTACTCAGGAAGCTGAGGCAGGAAAATCGCTTGAACCCAGAAGGCAGAGGTTGCAGTGAGCTAAGATCACATCACTGCACTCCAGCTTGGGCAACAGAGCAATACATTGTCACACACACACACAACAACAACAATTTTTTAAAAATTTTTAAAAAGAAGAAGTAGCCCTGGGAGAGGGTCCTGCAACAGGTCTCCTGCTATCTTCCACTCTAACGGGAGTGGAGTCACGCTTGCTGCCAGGCGGCCTGGCCAAGAATTAGATGCCCTGACCGAACCCACTGGGTGTGGGGCATTTTGAGCCTCTTCTCTCTGGTACAGCATCCATGGGCATCGCTGGGCAGGGGCCAGGTTGCTCTGCAGGTTCTTGGTGATGTATGTGTGGGCACAAGCCCTGTTCAGCAGGAGAACCCAGAGTAGAGATGTTTGTGGTTTCTCATCTCGGCAGATAATGAATTTCAAACCCTATCTTCACGTCCAGGTCTCTAGGGGAGGCAAAGGACGCCCAGAATCCTCTCATTGCTGTGGATAGTCAGGTCCTCACCTAAAAGAATGATACTGCCTTTTCCCACATGCTACTTGGGAAGGAAGGGAACAATCATGGTTTTTTGTTTAATATTTTTTCAGATGTCTGTGACTATATACACATTTGTACCATTGTCTTAAATTCTTTTTGGAACAAAATTGGGTTTAAATAAATAGCAAAATAATAATATATTCATATAGTTAGAATACAGCTACTTATATTTTAATCGACCTTCCACTTAACATTGTGGCATAAGTGTTTCCCTATATTATTGTAGATTTCCGAGTCTCATTTTTAATAACCATTATGTTTTTTCAAGGACGGTAATTTAGCACAGCTTTTTTCTGTAGTTGGTCACTTATTTCCAGTGTTCCTGGGTTGTAAACGTTTCAGGGAACATATGGACCAAATTATTAATTGTCAAAGCACTCACATTTCCTGTTTGCACAGCCTTGTGCAACGGGGGTTGCAGAATGAGGAGCTGGCATCAACGCTGTCCTTGAGGAATTTGCTATTTATGGGATGGAAAGAGGGTGATACATATTAAACAATGATGGGGCAATGCAACAGCACATATAAATACGGGGAAAGGCGGTGGTGCTAGAAAAGACTTTAAATATATAAATAAAAATATTTTAAATGGTAGTGCCAACCGTAAGTCAAAGCGTGTGTGTGTGTGTGTGTGTGTGTGTGTGTGTGTGTGTGTGTGTTCCAGAGAAAAATCAAGAGACATTGACTTGTAAACATTAGGAACAATAGAACCAATGAAAAGACCTTCCTGACCGCACTTGTGTGGTGTTGTGGAGGAACTGCATCCAACATGCACTGTTTGTGTTAAGCTTCTGGCAGCCAGGAAGGCCTGGAAGAGACAGAGGAAGATTGGGTGTGGTCCCACGGAGACAGAACAGCCAGAGCAACCAAGGCTGTCTCTGCAACTATGTCTGATCCCCTAAGAAGCTGTCTGGCCTGGTGAAGATGGTAGAGGTGTTTATCAGCAGATACAGACCCGCTTCCCTCACAGGGTCCCCACGATGCAGGAGCTGGTCCACACCTGCAAGCGGTGCTCCTGCTCCCAGGTGCCGAGCGGGTTAACGCACACGGGGCAGGGCAGGTTGCCCTCCTGGCTGTTAAGATCCACAGCTGTAGATGGAGCACAACAGACTGTGAAATGCCAATAAATCTGGCGTTGCCTCTCAATTTCACCAATAATAATTAGCAAATTAAAATGGAAATGTCACCACAAACCCATAAAAATTCTTAAGTGCAGCCTGGAAAACTGTCTCAGGAGCAGAAACGGTTTTCGCCCAGGCAAGACCCAGGGCAGACGTGCTGTCAGATGTTCCTCAGGACAGCTGTCGCTCCCAGAGAGCCCCGCTCAGGGCTGATTAATCACAGGGCCGCCGTCTTTACATGTCAGCAAGCTAACACAACTGTGTAATCAAGCCTGCTTTATGGGGCCTGAAATACGTGGGCAGGGGACAGAAGCCATCACTCTAACAAGGCAGAGGGGAGAGGAAAGCATGCCAGCCACACCCCGACTTCTCTGTGGCCAGCACCCTGGCTGCTGTGCAACCATTTGGCCAAACGAGGGGAGGATTGGGAGGTCGTGAGCAAATTGTGTAGCATCTGGCTTGCATTTCAGAGAGCTGGAACCAGGGAAGGTTCGTCTGGCACAGCAGACCCTATTCGTGGAAATCCACTCAACAGCCAACCAGTGCTCTACTCCTGAAGGCCAGTGATTTTCCCTTATGGTGGCCATGAGTTCCCCAACAAGAAAACCCAACCTGCGAACACCCAAACTTCCTGAATCAATGAACGATGGAGAAATGATCTGTGTTGCACAAAATGATTCTTTGTATCCATACAGATTGATACATTCGGCACTCCCTCTTCTGAGCCAGACAGAAAGACAGGGACCAGATTTATCCTCCAGCCTGAAGCAAACAAATATCTCTATTCTTTAGAGTTTTCCAGAGACACAGAACCAATATGATGCATATATAAATCTATACTTATGTATAGATTTGTACATGATATATACAAGAATATGTAATATATGTTAATATTATATATTATATAATAATATAATAATATATAAGAAAGAGATTTATTATAAGGAATTGGTTCAAGGGATTATGGAGGCCAAGTCCTAAGATCAGTAGAATGAGTCAACAAGGACCCAGGGGAGCCAATGTGTTGGTTCAAATTTTTTAAAAGGACCAAATAAAAATGGTCAAGACATGTCTGGACATCAGGCAATGAAGATCCATGACCCCCTGAGAGATGGGAAATAAAAGAAGCAAGCCCCAAGATGGTCCCAGCTGACCACCTCCCATTGCCTGCTGTGGCACAGACAGAGCACAGAGGCCTCAGCTGAGGAGGCTTAGCTGAGTCTTGGGAGACCAAGGCAGCAAGAGTTTGCAGGACAGGGGACCACAGAAGAGAGTTGTATAGAGACAGAGAGGGCTCTGGAGATTTGCAGGTGACCCCCTTGAATATTCAGCTGGGCAGTGACTGGTACATGCTTGGGAGAAAATGACTCAAGTCTATAGAAAGACTCACCCAAGGATTAGAGAGAACGGAGCCCACTGGTGGGGATGCTGCCTGTTAACACCAACTAGACTGGAAAACTTCATCATTTGTGGGACTTTGAGTCGACTACCCAGAAGAGTCTTGCTTCAGTCATGGGGAATAATTAGTCCTGGACTGAGTGGCGTCAACAACTTCAGCTTCCACCTTAAGAAACTAGAAAAGGCCAGGTGCGGTGGCTCACGCCTATAATCCCAGCACTTTGGGAGGCCGAGGCCAGTGGATCACGAGGTCAGGAGATCGAGACCATCCTGGCTAACACAGTGAAACCCCATTTCTACTAAAAGTATAAAAAATTAGCCGGGCGTGGTGGTAGGTGCCTGTAGTCCCAGCTACTCGGGAGGCTGAGGCAGGAGAATTGCTTGAACCCGGGAGGTGAAGGTTGCGGTGAGCTCAGATCGCGCTGCTGCACTCCAGCCTGGGCAACAGAGCGAGACTCCGTCTCAAAAAAAAAAAAAAAAAGAAACTAGAAAAAGGAGAGAAATCTAAACCCAAAGTAAATAGAAGAGAGGAAATCATAAGGATCAGAGCAGAAATCAATAATACAGGGGAAAAGTGGGGAAAAAATCAGTGAAATCCGAAGTTGGTCTTTGAGAAAACCAGTTAAATTGATCAATCCGATCTGAATAGCCTGACTCATCAGAATAGAAAACAGAAAATACACAAGTTACCAAAATCAGGAATGAGACAGATTCTACAGATGAGTGAGTTTAGCAAGGCTGCATAACACAAGATCAATAGACAAAATTTAATTGTACAAACAAAAAAAAAATGAATAATACACAATTGTGTGTCCCAACACAATTGGAACAACAAACAATTGAAAACTGAAATTTAAAAGATAAAACCATATATAATAGCATCAAAAATAAAATATTTAAAGATAAATATTATAGAAATGAATATTTAGGGATAAATCTAATAAAAGAGGTGAAATATCTGTACACTGAAAACTACAAAACATTGGGAAGAGAAATTAAAGAAGACTTCAATAAATGGAAATATATACTGTGTCCATGGATGACAAGATGCATTATAGTTAAGATGACAGATCAGGCACAGTGGCTCACACCGTAATCCCAGCACTTTGGAAGGCCAAGGGGGGGTGGATCACTTTAGGCCGGGAGTTCAAGACCAGCCTGGCCAACATGGTGAAACCCCATCTCTACTAAAAGAATGCAAAAATTAGTCAGGCATGGTGGCACATGCCTGTAATCCCAGCTACTTGGGAGGCCAAGGCACAAGAATTGCTTGAATCCAGGAGGTGGAGGTTCCAGTGAGCCAAGACTATACCACTGCACTCCAGCCTGGGCAACAGAGTAAGACTCTCAAAAAAAATAAAAAAGGTGACAGCTTTCCCCAGGGGTTCCATAGATTCAAGGCAATCCCATTCAAAATGACAGCAAGCTTTTTATGTAGAGAGTGACAAACTGATTCTAAAATTCATAAGAAAATGCATGCTAAGGACCAAAATAGCCAAAACCATGTTGAAAAAGAACTAGCTGATGTCAACACTTATTGTAAAGCTATGGCAATCTTGACAGTATAGCATTGATATCAGCATCAATAAATGATCAATGGAATAAAAGAGAGTTCAGAAACAGACCCACACATATATGGATAACTGTTGTGGTTTTTCTTTTACAAAGGTGCAAAGACAATTCAATAGATAAAGGATAATCTTTTCAACAAATGATACTGAAACGATTGCTTGCCCACATGCAAGACAAAATAAACTTCAATTCATACCTTGTACTGCCTATAAAAATTAACTCAAAATAGGTCTTAGTTATAAATACAAAACCTAAAAGTATAAAGCTGTAAAATTCCTAGCAAGAAGGCTTTGTGACCTTGAGGTGGGCAAATATTTTTTTATTTGACACCAAAATCACAATTCATAAAGAAACAAATTGATAAATTGGATTTCACCAAAATTTAAAACTCATGTTATTTGAAAGATACTGTTAATAAAATGAAAAGACATGCCACAGTCTAAGAAAAGTACAGTTGCAATGTGTCAAAGACCTTGTTACATAGGTCAGATATTACACAAAGGGGTTGTCTCCAGAATATATAAGAAGAATATATTTTTAAAAAATAAATGACCCAATTTTTTTAAAACTGGAACAATCTTTGAAGTGATACTTCACCAGAAAAGATGTCCCAATGGCAAATAAGCACATGAAAAGATGCTGAGCATCATTAGTCACTAGAGAAATGCAAATTAAAACCACAAGGAGATCCTACTACACATTGAGTAGAATGTCTAAAATTGAAAAAATTGATCATAGCAAGCATTTGTGCATATGTAGAGGCACTAGAACTCTCATACACTGTTGGTAGAAATATAAAATGACACCACTACTTGGGGAAAAGGTTTAGAGTTTCTTAAAGAGTTAACTATACACCTACCATACAATTTAGCCATTCCACACCCACATACTTACATTTATCCAAGAGGAAATAAGTCTTAGGTGCACACAAAGACTTGTGTACAAATATTCCTAACAGTTTTATTTATAATTGTCACAAATTGGACACAATCAGAATGCCCATCATCAGGTTAAGTGACAAATAAATCCTGGTATATCTGAAATACGACTTAGCAATAAACAAAAATTGAACTACTGATATATGCTGCAAAACGAATGAATGTCAGAATAATTAAGCTTAATGAAAGAAGCAAGACCTACCCCCCTCCAATAAAAGAGTGCATCCTGTATGATTCCAGTTCTATAAAATTCTACAAAATACTAACTAATCCACAGTGACTGAAAGCAGATCAGTGGTGGTGCCTAGAAACAGGGAGGGAAGGGAACATGGGAGGGGCTACGAATGACCAGGAGGAAGTTTGCAGAGATAACAAACATGTTCATTATTGTTATCATTGCAGTAGTGTGTTCGTTCACAAGGGCTGCTGTAACAAAGTTCACGAGGACTACCGTAACAAAGTACCTCAGACTGAATGGCTTCAACAACACAGATTTATGTTCTCAGTCTCAGAGGCTAGAAGCTCAGAGTCAAAGTGTCAGCAGGGTTGGTTCCTTCTGAGGCCTCTCTTTCTGCTGTATAGGTGGTTGTCTTCTCCCATGTCTTCTCATCTTCCCTCTGTGTATGTCTGTGCCCTAATCTCCTCTTCTATGAGGACACCAGTCATATGGCATAAGAGGTCTACCCAATAAGCTCATTTTAACTTACTTGCCTCTTTAAAGACCCTGTCTCCAAACACAGTCACATTCTCATGTACTAAGACAAATGTCTCAACAAATGTCCAGGTGGGAGGACACAGTCCAGCCATTGTACACCTTAAATACGTGTAGTTTATTCTGTGCTAATTACACCTCAATAAAGCTTTTTTTCATTAAAAAAAGATTACTTTCCAATTGTTTTATTGCGTTTGTTTAATAAGAAACTCTTTCATTGCATGGGTTTGGTTCATCAATGTATGGTTTGAACATAGTTGTTAAGGAATGAAACTGCTTCATATAAAAGCCTGTCTGCATCTTTTCCCCATTTCTTTGTAACTTTTCATGCTTTGCTGTACTATCTTAACCCTTGGAGAGTGAACTGCGTTCTGTTGCATATGGAAGACGAGGAGGATGGTCAGAACTCTCCATGGTTCTGAAAAAGAAGAGATGGAGGAGGAAGACAGCTGTTTTGGCACTCAACTGGGGTTGGCAGGGCAGTCTCTTGCTAAGCCCTCAGCTTTGCTTCTCAGATGCCCTGGTAGCTAAACAATCTCCCTGAGAGTCTTCACTGGCCCAAAACAAGGATGTATAACTCCCCTGCTAGTGATTTATGATTCCTAGAAAGGACAGCTAAGCTCATCATCATCCCTAATTGTCATCCAAACATGCCCACCTTCAATCTGTCTACAAATGTCCAGATGTGCCTTACATCACAATCATTTTCAAGAAGACTGGAAAAGGCGTTTTGCGAAGTTTGCCTCTTCCATCAGTCCTTTCCTGAACAAGTCTCTGCTTTCTGGTTTGCCTCAGGAAACACGGGGCATTTAAGGACCTCCTTTCAGGTGGTGCTAGGTCTCAGAAAAATGAGTGGGCCTGGGGGAGAAGGGCACCATGAAACTCAGATGGGTAAGTCAACAAGGACAGCCCTTTCTCCAGCCAGCAGCCCCTACCCTGTGGCTCCATCTCATTATCCTGTTCATTTCCTGCGTGACATGTAGCAAAATGTGCCAGTGTCACTTGCTGGAATCTAAGCCCTATAAAAACAGGGACCTTGTTTTTCTCATCTGTTGGTGTATCCCAAATACCCAACAAAACCTGACATATGGTGGACACTCCATAAATGTTTGTTAAATGAGTAAATTGGGCTGTAAACTCTTGTGGGAAGCCCTGAACCACCGAAATGCCGCAGCCTGGATGGAGTCCATTTGTTGTTTCCCCTTTACTTACAGCAGGAGGCTTAAAATTTGCTTTTAAAAATGCCTGGGATGTCCAGGGATGGATACATGGACCCTTGACCCTACCTCAATCAGTATAACTCATTTTTCCCTGTTTCATAGATTGCAGTTCCATGAAAATTTTTGTCTCAAAGAAGATATATCACTAGTTTTGAAATGTCTACAATCCACCAATCTGAACTTGAGAAAGAAATCATACCCTTTTAGATTGCATTTACTTGCACAGCTAAAGTGACAGTAACCTTCAAGATGGTATCCTCTTCAAGATACTCACAAATGCAGTCTGCAAACATTCTCAATATTACTCCACGTTAAGGAAGTTTTACAAACCAATGGATTTGTTGACTCTACAGTCTGCAGTAGGAGGTTGGACAAGATATTCTCCAAGTTCCTAAATTTGTTTGTTTGTTTCTTATTTCATTGGAACCTTGCTCACTTCCTCTGCTTTCATCAAAGGCTGTGTGAGACAGTTATAATGCTGCCCAGATATAAAGCAAATGAGAACAAAAGAGGTGGCAGAGGCAGCTGAAAGGAAACGTGGCTGTCTGCAGAAAATGAGCTGGGTGGAAGTTGGCAGCGATGACAAGGTAGGTGCGTGGTGCTAGAGAGCCAGGAATCCACAAATACAGAGAACAGGGAAAGAGAACTGGCTTTGTGTTCCAAATGCAAGTGGCTCCTTGTTTTCCCATCCTTCTCCTCTTTAATGAGCAATTTGAAATTTTCCTGAGTGTCCATTTCATCACATAACAGCTCGGATCAGGTCTCCTTTCTGGTCAATAAAATCCAAGGTTACTGCACGATGAGGCATCTTTCATGGGACACATTACTGATCCAACATCTCTGTGATGATGGAGTGGAGCTGGGCTACACCTCTCTGTCTCCCACCCAGTCCTGCTGCAGGGTGGTACATGTCTGTGGGACAAAGTGCCCCCAACACAATACACAGTACAAGATTCTAGCATTGGCTCCTGAACCCTCTAAACATTTGAAACGTAGAAAATTCAGTGCTGAAAATTGGGCATGAGCAGCCCTCTGAGATGGGCCAATTCCCCACCATAAAGGCAAGGGCTGTCGTGTCCAGATGGGAGTTTTATCTCTGCCAAGATAAGATCTAGTCTTCCGGTAGAGAGTGACTAGCTGACTGCTGAGTTTTATCGCCCCACAAACATTATTCTTTGTAGTCCCAGTAAAATGAGAGAGGCCAATAATGACCAGCAGGCAGAGAGGCATATGCAAGATTCCTGTGGGGAAAATGCTGAAAGGCTGCCCTTGAAAACCCTCCCTAAAGAGCTATTCTGGTGCCAACCCTCCTAAGACCTCAGATCTTTCAACACAACTTGAGTACCTTTGATCTCATCCCCTCCACCCCATCCCAGACCCACCTGCATGAGTCTTCCCTAGGCTGACCCAATCTCTACTGGGACAGGCTTGGTTGGATGGCCTATTCCAACTTTGAACTGCTCAGACTTTGAGAAATCCCTTCCTTTTGACAGGTGGAGGTCTACTTCTCTGAAACCTCAAGTCTGCCTCCAAGGTCACACATAGAAATGGTTTATTTCCTGTCTATAGAAACATACACCCAACATTCAAACAACCATACTCTTCTGTTGCAAGATAAATATGTCTGGTTGCTTCATTCCTTTTTAGAACCTAATCAGCTTTATAAATGACATAGTTAAATGTGGTATTAAACACTCAACAGAGTGGTTCCAAGATGGCCAAATAGGAACAGCTCCAGTCTACAGCTCCCAGTGTGAGCAACGCAGAAGACGGGTGATTTCTGCATTTCCAACTGAGGTACCAGATTCATCTCACTGAGGCTTGCTGGACAGTGGGTGTAGTGCACCGAGTGTCAGCTGAAGCAGGGTGAGGCATCACCTCACCCAGGAAGCACAAGGGGTCAGGGAATTCCCTTTCCTAGCCAAGTGAAGCTGT
This sequence comes from Macaca nemestrina, assembly GCF_043159975.1. Taxonomy (NCBI): domain Eukaryota; kingdom Metazoa; phylum Chordata; class Mammalia; order Primates; family Cercopithecidae; genus Macaca; species Macaca nemestrina. The sequence goes on along the minus strand of NC_092125.1, from coordinate 228,513,833 downwards.
AATCGAGGGCACCTGGAAAATCAGGTCACTCCCACCCTAATACTGTGCTTTTCCAATGGTCTTAGCAAACGGTACACTAGGAGACTATATCCCGCACCTGGCTCAGAGGGTTCCACACACAGGGGGCCTCCCTCATTGCTAGCACAGCAGTCTGAGATCGAACTGCAAGGAGGCAGGAGGCTGGGGGAGGGGTGCCCTCCATTGCTGAGGCTTGAGTAGTAAACAAAGCAGCCGGGAAGCTCAAACTGGGTGGAGCCCACTGCAGCTCAAGGAGGCCTGCCTGCCTCTGTAGACTCCACCTCTGGGGGCAGGGCATAGCCCAACAAAAGGCAACAGAAACCTCTGCAGACTTAAATGTCCCTGTCCAACAGCTTTGAAGAGAGTAGTGGTTCTCCCAGCACGGAGTTTGAGATCTGAGAACGGACAGACTGCCTCCTCAAGTGGGTCCCTGACCCCCGAGTAGCCTAACTGGGAGGCACCCCCAAGTAGGGGCAGACTGACACCTCACATGGCCGGGTACCCCTCTGAGATGAAACGTCCGGAGGAACAATCAGGCAGCAACATTTGCTGTTCAGCAATATTCGCTGTTCTGCAGCCTCCACTGCTGATACCCAGGCAAACAGGGTCTGGTGTAGACCTCCAGCAAACTCCAACAGACCTGCAGCTGAGGGTCCTGACTATTAGAAGGAAAACTAACAAACAGAAAGGACATCCACACCAAAACCCCATTTGTATGTCACCATCACCAAAGACCAAAGGTAGATAAAACCACAAAGATGGGGAAAAAATCAAAGCAGAAAAACTGAAAATTCTAAAAATCAGAGTGCCTCTCCCCCTCCAAAGGCATGCAGCTCCTCACCAGCAATGGAACAAAGCTGGATGGAGAATGACTTTGACGAGTTGAGAGAAGAATGCTTCAGACGATCAAACTTCTCTGAGCTAAAGGAGGAAGTTCAAACCCATTGCAAAGAAGCTAAAAACCTTGAAAAAAGATTAGATGAATGGCTAACTAGAATAACCAGTGTAGAGAAGTCCTTAAATGACCTGATGGAGCTGAAAACCATGGCACGAGAGCTACGTGACGAATGCACAAGCTTCAGTAGCTGATTCAATCAACTGGAAGAAAGAGTATCATGATTGATGATCAAATGAATGAAATGAAGCAAGAAGAGAAGTTTAGAGAAAAAAGAGTAAAAAGAAATGAACAAAGCCTCCAAGAAATATTGGTCTATGTGAAAAGACCAAATCTACGACTGATTGATGTACCTGAACGTGACGGGGAAAATGGAACCAAGTTGGAAAACACTCTGCAGGATATTATCCAGGAGAACTTTCCCAACCTAGCAAGGCAGGCCAACATTCAAATTCAGGAAATACAGAGAACGCCACAAAGATATTCCTCGAGAAGAGCAACTCCAAGACACATAATTGTCAGATTCACCAAAGTTGAAATGAAGGAAAAAATGTTAAGGGCAGCCAGGGAGAAAGGTCGGGTTACTCACAAAGGGAAACCCATCAGACTAATAGTGGATCTCTCAGCAGAAACTCTACAAGCCAGAAGAGAGCGGGGGCCAATATTCAACATTCTTAAAGAAAAGAATTTTCAGCCCAGAATTTCATATCCAGCCAAACTAAGCTTCATAAGTGAAGGATAAATAAAATCCTTTATAGACAAGCAAATGCTGAGAGATTTTGTCACCACCAAGCTTGCCCTACAAGAGCTCCTGAAGGAAGCACTAAACATGGAAAGGAACAACCGATACCAGCCACTGCAAAAACATGCCAAAGTGTAAAGACCATTGATGCTAGGATGAAACTGCATCAACTAATGAGCAAAATAACCAGCTAACATCATAATGACAGTATGAAATTCACACATAACAATATTAACCTTAAATGTAAATGGGATAAATTATCCAATTAAAAGACACACACTGGCAAATAGGATAAAGAGTCAAGACTCATCAATGTGCTGTATTCAGGAGACCATCTCACATGCAGAGACACACATAGGCTCAAAATAAAGGGATGGAGGAAGATTTACCAAACAAATGGAAAACAAAAAAAGCCAGGGGTTGCAATCCTAGTCTCTGATAAAACAGACTTTAAACCAACAAAGATCAAAAGAGACAAAGAAGGCCATTACATAATGGTAAAGGGATCAATTCAACAAGAAGAGTTAACTATCCTAAATATATATGCACCCAATACAGGAGCACCCAGATTCATAAAGCAAGTCCTTAGAGACCTACAAAGAGACTTAGACTCCCACACAATAATAATGGGAGACTTTAACACCCTACTGTCAACATTAGACAGATCAACGGATAGAAAGTTAACAAAGATAACCAGAAATTGAACTCAACTCTGCACTAAGGAGACCTAATAGACATCTACAGAGCTCTCTACCCCAAATCAACAGAATATACATTCTTCTCAGCACCACATCGCACTTATTCCAAAATTGACCACATAGTTAGAAGTAAAGCACTTCTCAGCAAATGTAAAAGAACAGAAATTATATTAAACTGTCTCTCAGACCACAGTGCAATCAAACTAGAACTCAGGACTAAGAAACTCACTCAAAACCGCTCAACTACGTGGAAACTGAACAACCTGCTCCTGAATGACTACTGGGTACATAACGAAATGAAGGCAGAAATAAAGATGTTCTTTGAAACCAATGAGAAAAAGACACAACATACCAGAATCTCTAGGACACATTTAAAGCAGTGTGTAGAGGGAAATTTATAGCACTAAATACCCACAAGAGAAAGCAGGAAAGATCTAAAATTGACACTCTAACATCACAATTAAAAGAACTAGAGAAGCAAGAGCAAACACATTCAAATGCTAGCAGAAGGCAAGAAATAACTAAGATCAGGGCGGAACTGAAGGAGACAGAGACACAAAAAAAAACTTCAAAAAATCAGTGAATCCAGGAGCTGGTTTTTTGAAAAGATCAACAAAATTGATAGACTGCTAGCAAGACTAATAAAGAAGAAAAGAAGAAAAGAGGGAAGAGTCAAATAGATGCAATAAAAAATGATAAAGGAGATATCACCATCTATCCCACAGAAATACAAACTACCATCAGAGAATACTATAAACACCGCTATGCAAATAAACTAGAAAATCTAGGAGAAATGGACAAATTCCTGGACACATACACCCTCCCAAGACTAAACCAGGAAGAAGTTGAATCTCTGAATAGACCAATAACAGGCTCTGAAATTGAGGCAATAATTAATATCTTACCAACCAAAAAAAGTCCAGGACCAGACGGATTCACAGCCGAATTCTAACAGAGGTACAAGGAGGAGCTGGTACCATTCCTTCTAAAACTATTCCAATCAGTAGAAAATTGATTCATTTTATGAGACCAGTATCATCCTGACACCAAAGCCTGGCAGAGACACACCAAAAAAAAGAGAATTTTAGACCAATATCTCTGATGAACATCGATTCAAAAATCCCCAATAAAACACTGGCAAACCGAATCCAGCAGCACATCAAAAAGCTTATCCACCATGATCAAGTGGGCTTCATCCCTGGGATGCAAGGCTGGTTCAACATATGCAAATCAATAAACATAATCCAGCATATAAACAGAACCAAAGACAAATACCACATGATTATCTCAATAGATGCAGCCCTTTGACAAAATTCAACAGCCCTTCACACTAAAAACTCTCAATAAATTCGGTATTGATGGGACGTATCTCAAAATAATAAAAGCTCTTTATGACAGACCCACAGTCAATATCATACTGAATGGAAAAAAACTGGAAGCATTCCCTTTGAAAACTGGCACAAGACAGGGATGCCCTCTCTCACCACTCCTATTCAACATAGTGTTGGAAGTTCTGGCCAGGACAATCAGGCAGGAGAAAGAAATAAAGGGTATTCAATTAGGAAAAGAAGAAGTCAAATTGTCCCTGTTTGCAGATGACATGATTGTATATTTAGAAAACCCCATCGTCTCAGCCCCAAATCTCCTTAGGCTGATAAGCAACTTCAGCAAAGTCTCAGGATACAAAATTAATGTGCAAAAATCACAAGCATTCTTATACACCAATAACAGACAAACACAGAGCCAAATCATGAGTGAACTCCCATTCACAATTGCTTCAAAGAGAATAAAATACCTAGGAATCCAACTTACAAGGGATGTGAAGGACGTCTTCAAGGAAAACTACAAACTACTGCTCAACGAAATAAAAGAGGACACAAACAAATGGAAGAGCATTCCATGTTCATGGATAGGAAGAATCAATATCGTGAAAATGGCCATAATGCCCAAGGCAATTTATAGATTCAATGCCATCCCCATCAAGCTACCAATGACTTTCTTCACATAATTGGAATAAACTACTTTAAAGTTCATATGGAACCAAAAAAGAGCCCGCATTGCCAAGACAATCCTAAGCCAAAAGAATAAAGCTGGAGGCATCACACTACCTGACTTCAAATTACACTACTAAGTTACAGTAACCAAAACAGCACTGTACTGGTACCAAAACAGAGATATAGACCAATGGAATAGAACAGAGCCCTCAGAAATAATACCACACATCTATAACCATCTGACCTTTGACAAACCTGACAAAAACAAGAAATGGGGAAATAATTCCCTATTTAATAAATGGTGCTGGGAAAACTGGCTAGCCATATGTAGAAAGCTGAAACTGGATCCCTTCCTTACACCTTATACAAAAATTAATTCAAGATGGATTAAAGACTTAAACGTTAGACCTAAAACCATAAAAACCCTAGAATAAAACCTAGGCAATACCATTCAGGACATAGGCATGGGCAAGGACTTCATGTCTAAAACACCAAAAGCAATGGCAACAAAAGCCAAAATTGACAAACGGGATCTAATTAAACTAAAGAACTTCTGCACAGCAAAAGAAACTACCATCAGAGTGAACAGGCAACCTACAGAATGGGAGAAAATTTTTGCAATCTACTCTTCTGACAAAGGGCTAATATCTAGAATCTACAAAGAACTCAAACAAATTTACAAGAAAAAAACGAACAACTCTATCAAAAAGTGGGCAAAGGATATGAACAGACACTTCTGAAAAGAGGACATTTATGCAGCCAACAGACACATGAAAAAATGCTCATCATCACTGGCCATCAGAGAAATGCAAATCAAAACCACAATGAGATACCATCTCACACCAGTTAGAATGGAGATCATTAAAAAGTCAGGAAACGACAGGTGCTGGAGAGGATGTGGAGAAATAGGAACACTTTCACACTATTGGTGGGACTGTAAACTAGTTCAACCATTGTGGAAGACAGTGTGGTGATTCCTCAATGATCTAGAACTAGAAATACCATTTGACCCAGCCATCCCATTACTGGGTATATACCCAAAGGATTATAAATCATGCTGCTATAAAGACACATGCACAGGTATGTTTATTGCAGCACTATTCACAATAGCAAAGACTTGGAACCAACCCAAATTTCCATCAATGATAGACTGGATTAAGAAAATGTGGCACATATATACCATGGAATACTATGCAGCCACAAAAAAGAATGAGTTCATGTCCTTTGTAGGGACATGGATGAAGCTGGAAACCATCATTCTCAGCAAACTATCACAAGGACAAAAAACCAAACACCGCATGTTCTCACTCAAAGGTGGGAATTGAACAATGAGAACACTCGGACCCAGGAAGGGGAACATCACACACCGGGGCCTGTTGTGGGGTGGGGGGAGGGGGGAGGGATAGTATTAGAAGATATACCTAATGTAAATGATGAGTTAATGGGTGCAGCACACTAACATGGCACATGTATACATATGTAATAAACCTGCACGTTGTGCACATGTACCCTAAAACTTAAAGTATATATATAAAAAAAAAAAGTCAACAGGTCACAAGTATGTCTGATCCATATGAAATACAGTGAGACCACGCACTCCCAGGTTCTGGATGCTCCAATTCAAATGCTTTCTTGCCTGTCATTTCCAGAATCTGCTTTTTTCTCTGATTTGAAATTGAAATATTCTGTCTCTGTCTCTTTCTTTTTTTTAAGTTCCGGGGTACGTGTGCAGGTTTGTTACATAGGTAAACGTATGCCATGGTGGTTTGCTGCACCTATCAACCCATCACCTAGGTATAAAGCTCAGCATGCATTTTTCCTAATTCTCTCCCTCCTCCAGCCCCTCAACAGGGTCTAGTGTGTGTTGTTCCCCTCCCTGTGTCCATGTGTTCTCATTGTTCAGCTCCCACTTATAAGTGAGAACAGGCAGTGTTTTGTTTTCTGTTCCTGCATTAGTGTGCTGAGGATAATGGCTTCCAGCTTCATTCATATCCCTACAAAGGACATGATCTCATTCCTTTTTATGGCTGCATAGTATTCCACGGTGTATATGTACCACATTTTCTTTACCCGGTCTGTCATTGATAGGCATTTAGGTTGATTCTATGTCTTTGCTATTGTGAATAGTGCTGCAGTGAGCACATGAGTGAATGTATTTTTATAATAGAATGATTTATATTCCTTTGGGTATATACCCAGTAATAGGACAGCTAGGTCAAATGGTATTTCTGGTTCTAGATCTTTGAGGAATTGCCACACTGTATTCCACGATGTTTGAACCCAAAACTATAAAAACCCTAGAAGAAAATCTAGGCAATACCATTCAGGACATAGGCACAGGTAACAATTTCATGATGAAATTGCCAAAAGCAATTGCAACAAAAGCAAATATTGACAAACAGGATCTAGTTAAACTAAAGAACTTCTGCACAGCAAAAGAAACAATCGTCAGAGTGAATAGGCAACCTACAGAGTGGGAGAAAATTTTTGCAATCTATCCATCTGTAAAAGGTCTAATATCCGGCGTCTACAAAGAACTTAAACAAATTTACAAGAAAAAAAAAATGCCATTAAAAAGTGGGCAAAGGACATAAACAGATGCTTCTCAAAAGAAGACATTCATGCAGCCAACAAACATATAAAAAAAGCTCAACATCACTGATCATTAGAGAAATGCAAATGCAAATCAAAACCACAATGAGATACCATCTCATGCCAGTCAGAATGGCGATTATTAAAAAGCCAAGAAACAACAGATGCTGGCAAGGTTGTGGAGAAACAGGAATGCTTCTACACTGTTGGTGGGAATGTAAATTAGTTCAACCACTGCAAAACATTTTCTTATCTCTATTTTTCTGGAATCTCTCCCGTTCTCCGTGATTCCTCACATCTCGAGTGCTGTCTATAATTAAAGTGTGGCCTCTGTGCTCTAATGTGACTGGCTGAGACCTCAAAGGCATAAACTGGCCCAAGCAAAGAACTCAGGTGTTCCTTCTCCTGCTTAAGTCAAGCACCATGCACAGGTTCCTTTTTCTTTCAAATGAAGTTTATCAGGACAAACTTTCTACTCACCCATTTCACTGATGATAAAAGCAGGTCACAGCATCACGGCAATTCCCAAAGGCCCAAGGCCAGTCAGTAGTGGACTCTGTCATAACTCAAACCTTCAAGCTCCCAGCACTGAGCCTCATCACTAGGAAGAATGATCCTTCACCATTCTGGAACACCCTGCCCAGAATGGGGGCAGCTGCAGGCACAGAAGGCGGCTGTCAATCATGATCACTATCCTTGGCGGGGAGGGTGAATGATGTGACCCCAGTAAGGGAACATTTGGAGACTGCAGGTGAAGACTAAGCCTAGGGGTGAAAAGGGGGCTTCTGCTCTCAACTCTGCCAGGCCTCCTGGCTCTGCCCCAGAGGTCAGGAACTGTCACTCCTCGGGACACAGGGAGAATATTGGCTCTGGATAATACAATTCTGAAAGACAGTCCCTAGTTGGTCCCTCCTTGTGCCAGTACTGGGGCAGAAGCCTCTGAAAACAAATGAGTCATGCCGTGCAGGCTGCAATGGGGCCCAGAGGTGACAGGAACCAGGACTTTCCAGTGACTTTTATGTCGCCTTTCAGAATGGCTGTAAAGAAAACAAGACATAAAATGCCTCCCCTGTATAATTTGCTGGTTTATAGGTGGTTTCATCACTTTTTAAACGGCTACCCAAAGTGCTCTTTACAGTCCCCTTATGACTGGTAATGAAAGCTCCAGGAAGAGCCCAGGGAGCCCAGGAAATAAGGAGGTTCCCACTCCCTCCTGCCCTGTGGCCAGGCAGCAGCTGGGGGCTGCAGGGTGGGCCCCGCCCTCAGGGCATGCAGTTCTGCTCACCCTGCATGCTGCCTGCAGCTTCTAATGTACTGTCCTGGGGTTCAATCCGTTCCCATTCCACAAACCCCCAAAGGAAAGACAAATGAAGCTCCCTCAAAGGTGAATTTAGACTTGAAAGGCTGTACATGGGTGAAGATGCACATCTATAAATACCGCAAGGTGGATAAAGAGACGGTGGTGGAGGCGGCACACACTCCATCCTGTGTCACCTTGGCTTCCTCCTCCTTCCTGATGCTCCGTGATGTGCCGCTTAGCACCTACACAAAGGCACCAGCCTTTTGCTGATTTTGTGCTTGCTTAGTTATTTTTTATGTTTATAAATAGGGATGGAAATCACTGAAAAACTTTGCCAGTAAGTAATTTCAATATTTAGACCACTGGCAAGGATTTGTCATTATTTTTATGTTTATATTAATTTATTATTATATTAAATTTAATTTATTTTAATAGCAATTAAATTCGATTAATACTAATGTCTTGTGTCCCCAGATATATTAAATGGTAAGCTATTAAATTATTTTTACATTTGAAAAAAGGGTCGGCTCATGGGAAGTTGCCAAAATAGCAGAGAGGTTCCAAGTCCCCTTCCCCCAGCTTTTCCAGTGGTTTCACCTTTGATCATTACAGTCCAAAGCCCAGCACAGAAAACTAACACAGGTGCCATCTGCAGACCCTTATGAAGATCTCACCATTTTCTCCATACACTCGTGTGTGTGCATGTGTGTCTATGTGTACATGTGCATACATGTGTATATCTGTGTGTGCATGTGTGTCTATGTGCACATGTGCATGCATGCGTACATCTGTGTGTATGTGTGTCTGTGTCTGTGTGCATGTGTGTGTCTGTATGTGCTTGTGTGCACATGTCTATGTATATATCTATATTCATGTGTGTACATGTGTGTCTATCTGTGTCTCTGTGTTTGCATATGTATGCCTGTGTGTGCTTGTGTGCAGATGTCTATGTGTATATCTATATTCATGTGTGTACATTTGTATCTGTATGTGTCTCTGTATGCCTGCGTGTGCGTGTGCCTGTATGTGCCTTTGTGCACATGTCCATGTGCATATCCATGTGCACGGACATGTGTGTCTCTGTGCGTGTGCATCTCTGTATCCGTGTCTCTGTGTGTACACACGTGTATATCTGTGTGAGCATGTCTGTGTATGTGTATGTGCTTATGTGTCTGTGTGTCTTTGTGTGTATGCACACACATGTATATCTCTGTACATGTGTGTCTCTACGTGTATCTCTGTGTGCATGTGTATATTTGTGTGTGAATGTTTTTAATCTGTGTGTGTACATCTGAATGTGCATGTGTCTGTCTTTACATATGTGTCTCTGTGTGTCTACATGTATGTCTCTGTGTGCACATGCATGTACATGCATGTGTCTCCGTGCATGTTCACATGTGTCTGTGTGGTCATGTATGCATTTCTATGCAATTTCATCAGATGTGTAGACTGCTAGGACTGCCCCAGTGCAGCTACAGATGGTTTCATCACTCTGAGACCCCTCCTGAGACACCTGGTTGTACTTTGTGAGTTTGTTCACTCAGATGCCCTTGAGGACTCACTCACCTGCCTACTCATACCACATGGTCAGCACTCATGTGGCGCCTCTGCAGGGCAGGGCTCACCATGTTTATTGAATGAATGATCCTCTACTTAGACATGGACAATCTGAAGATAATACTGGGAATGACAAGCCAAGTTCCTCCCAAGGCTGGTGCTTAGTGTGAGGCAAGATGAGGCTGGATACTGGACTCCCTGACCTCAGAGCAGCCCCCCAAGGCCCACCCACTGCACCTCATCCCACCCCCATGCAGGATACGACAAGAGGGGCATTTCATGATTGGGGGACACTTTCCCAGGGCCGACTCTCAGGTACAGAACATTACGATGACTTCCAAGTAACCCATCCCTCTGGGGGCCTGTAGGCTTCCGAAGAGTGATGAGGAGGAAGGAGTGTAGAGCTCTACAGACAGCCTGTGCTCTGCTCTCAATAACCGCCCATCTCCACACTCTCCAATCAAGCAGCCCCTGGGGAGTGTCTTCCTTCAGAGCTGCTCTAGGTGGGGGTCCCATCAAAGCAGCACCACTCGGGCCATAGTGTTGGAACCCCCAGACAAACTTCCCCGCCCTGGGCCTTTACCCAGGTCATCTGTAAGGGGACATAGCTCTCTTATCAGGGGCCTGGACCAGAATCCCTAGACATGGCCTGACCCTCTCAGTTCTGATCCCCTCCTTTTCCTCCTTCTCCAGCCTGCCTACCACCCTGACTTATGTCCCACCATGGCCCAGGCTTTCTCCAGCACCCAGAGACTGTGGCTCTCAGACCAGTTGATGGTTTTCAGATCTCCATGGCCATCATGTCCATGGCAACAGCAGCTTCCAGCTCTCCCACCTCAGTGGTTCTTTCCAATAATGGTTTCCAAAAAGTACAAAGACCACTGGCCTTTTCGGGGCCTCAAAAGCCCCCTGAGATCACAGTTGGGTCAGGCAAGCAGAGGCTACCCTTAGATACACCATCAAGCCTGGAACCCTAAAATGCACACACCAAAGCTTGCCAGAAAAAAATGCCAGTCTCCAGGGTGAGGCAGTGCAGTGGGGGCTCCATCTGTGGGCAGGGGCTGGCTATTGGGACTTCCTCACCCCAGGTGGGACTGAACAGATCTGGTCCTGATGGTCATTTCTAGGGTGGCCTCTTTGACTCTAGCTGCAGATGCCAGATCTGAGAAAGAGCTAGACCCAAAGTGCCAAAAACATCAGTGAGGGTTCCTGTAAGTTCCACCCCCAGATGGGGTCAGGGGCGATCTCTGATCTTCAGCTCACAGCTCTCTGCCCCACCCCAACCATGGCACCTGATACCTGAAGGTTCGTGAGTGCTGAGACCATGCCTGTTTGTGTTTGCACCCTTACCACCCAGCCCCTCGTCTGATATTCACAACATTCAAAAAAAGTAGTTGTTGAATGGATGAAAGCATTAATGAGTCAACCAATTAGTGAATGAATTCACTGAAGGTTGGGACTAAAATGACCCCAGTGGATATTAAGTGGACATTGAGGCTGTCTCTTTACCCTCCACATCTCCCCTCCCCTGGACCCTTCACAAGAATTTCCAAGAACTTGATCTTTGCTATGTGGGAATCTCCAATCTCTGCAGGAGGGATTTGCTGCCTCCCTGTGACACTCACTCCATCCTGGGGACACTAAGCATTATAAAGCTATTCTTCATGCTAAGCCTAATCTAACACGTTCAGACTCAAAGCCACTAAAGTTCAGGGAAGACATAATTGTGTCGTTTGATTTGCTCACCAAAGAGCAGGTCAGATGGAAAGGTTACAGTCCTCTTAAAAATATTCTGACAACAAATTTTTAAAAATTTTAATGTTATCATTTTGCCTTTTCGGAGAAAGGGTTTCTATTTATCAGCGATGATTAAATGCTTCTGAAATCTGGGATTACTGACTTTGACCTTTTCTTTATCGGCAGGTAATAAAACGAATGGGCAGAAGACAGAAATGTAATTTGAGGATTACAAAATTTACGAGGAGGCAGCACATTGGGGAGGAAAGTGACGATGATTTGAGTGAGAGCGAGGGATGTGGAGAAAGGGAAGATTTAACCAAAATAGTTTCCTTGGACTCTTGGCTTTAGAAATGAAGATGTCAGTGTTTGTGCTCCATCCACTGCTCCATGCAGGAAAGAAGAGCTTGCTCGATGTTTGCAAATAAGGAAGGGGAGAGGGGAATGACCTCGTTGTAGGGCAGCAATGGAGAATAAATGAGATGATCCCCCTAAAACACTGAATTCAGACCTGACATGGATCCAGCATTCAACAAATATCGGTTATTGTTATTTTTATCGCACCATCTCGTGAGTCTCATTATCTCATGAAACAGTGCATGAGAACAGGAACACTGTATGTAAACTACACGTGCAGCGCTGCTTCACATTCATCTTTTTGGTTCAAAACTGCAGATCCCTGACTGCAAAGCTGGGGACTCTCTCCTATTCCTAATGTTGCATCCATCAGTGTTGTGGGTTACATTGGGTCCCCTAAATGATGTGTTCAAGTCCTGACTCCTGTTAGCTGCGAATCTGATCTTATTCAGAAATAGGGCCCTGACAAATGTAATCAAGTGAAGATGAAGTCACATTACAGTGGGGTAGACCCTAATCCAATGACTGTGGTCCTTATAAGAAAAGAAAAATTGGGACATAGGCGTAGAGACATGGAGGGGAGAAGACCATGCAGAGACAGCGGCAGAGATTGGAGGGATGCAACCACAAGCCAAGTCATGCCAGGGGCTGCCGGCAGACGGCAGAAGTGGGAGAGGTAGGAAAGGGTCTTCTCCTGCAGTGGCGGTCCTCAATTTTTGGCACCAGGGACTGGTTTTGTGAAAGACAGTTTTTCCACAGAGAGGTGAGGAGGGGTTGGCTTCGGGATGATTCAAGCACATTACATTTATTGTGCACTTTATTTCTATTATTCTTACCTTCTAATATGTAATGAAGTAATTCTACAACTCACCATAGTGTGCAATCAGTGGGAGCCTTGAGTTTGCTTTCTTGCAACTAGACAGTCCCACCTGGAGCTGATGGGAGACGGTGACAGATCATCAGGCACTACATTCTCATAAGGAGAGGTGCAGCCTAGATCCCTCATATGCACACTTCACAGCAGGCTTCTTGCTCCTATGAGAATCTAATGATGCTGCTGATCTGATAGGAGGTAGAGCTCAGGTGGGTAATGTGAGCCATGGGGAGCAGCTGTAAATAAGATGAAGCTTCGTTTGCTCCACACTGCTCCCCTCCTGCTGCACAGCCCACTTCCCAACAGCCCATGGACTGATGATACCTGTCCGTGGCCCGGGGGCTGGGGACCCCTGCCCTAGAGCCTGCAGAAGCAGCACAGCTGTGCAGACACTCTGATTTTGGACTTCTGGCCTCCAGAACCGTGAGACAATAATTTCGGCTGTTTTAAGGCCCCCAGTTTATGGTTATTTGTTAGGACAGCCCTAAGAAATGAATACAACAGGTGCATTTGGCCCACAGGTATTGGCGTTTTCTCTGCGCAGGAGCTCCGGTAAGCAGGACGTACGCAGTCCCTGCCCTTGTGCTCATGTGTTGCCATGTGCCAGGCACACAGGGTCTCCCGACGGACACAAGAGACAAGGCCTCAGACATCACAGACCCCACAGCAGGGGGCAGGAAACCGCACAAATATCCACGTGATATGGGAAAAGTCCTGCCAGTGAGAAGCACAGCTGAGCTGTGACTGTGTCAGGGGCCCTGACTCAGAGGGGGGCTTCTGTTAAGGAAACAGACCGGCTTCCGTTAAGGAAACAGACCTGACTCTCAGCTGGTGGAAGATGAGTGGGGCATGTGGAGTTTATACAGCTTGGTCAATAGGAAGATTTTGTGTTATGGGAAAGCCCATTTTTTTATTCCTTATAGTAAAGTAGGGAAAGTAAGGCTCAACGAAGTCCCCTTAGCTTGTACAGAAACAAAAGATAGTGGGATTCCCCCCAGGGGCTTGGCCCCCGGAGAGGGTCTCCCAGGAGGATGCTCCAAGCAGGTAATGGGATAGACCATGAGGCGTTTATGTTTTCCAAAGCTGTAAACAACCTTGAGAAACACTGTTCACTTAGGGCTGCAGCTGGGGCTGCATAGAAGCAGGCTGGCGACAGGGTGAGTGCTGTCCTTGTCCATCCTTAGAGAAACCAGGAGCCCTGAGAACCTGTGCCCAGCACAAAATGACTGACAGCTGGTCTCTCCAATCAGAAGACAGCTTCTTCACCCCCAACACCTCCTGGGTCTCAGGGCGATTTCAAAGATGAACTTTTCTACCTTCTACCAGGTGGGTGGGTCAATGTGAAAGGGGCAATAGTTTTTCATTTGTAGGGTGAAGGTCAATATTAAAAACCTGTTTTACTGGCCATGCAAGGCTCTCCAAATATTATCTGACTTTGGGACATGATCAGAGAAATTCCAGGAAGTCGCCACTACTCCTATAGAAAGCAGAATAAGGAGGCTACCAGAGCAGGGACTATAGGAGCACTGACCTTGGGCCACCCTCTCCCGCAGCAACTCTTCTGGGACACGAGGCTGGGAGCCTCGGCTGCACTGTCCTTGGTGAGCCGGGAAGGCCTGCTCTGCGGGCCCCGTCTGCTGTCTGGATGAGCTCCTCATCACTGTTGTCACAGGATTCATAAAGCACACAGCTCAAAGGTTTCCAATATGTAACACAATTTCTCCAGGCTCATTTAAATATTTCAAACCAGAAGAAGGAGTCGGCTGTTACATTTCACCTCCCAAAACTTAGTGAAACACGTGGCCAGGCTCGTGACCATGCTGTCTTCGGCTACAGTGGCTCTCTTTCCAAGGAGATTTCTCTTATTCTTAACCAGGAACCAGTGTCTCCTGGGTTCAGAGTAGTAAACTCTGCTCCCAAGACCCAGCCCAGGCAGGGGTCTCAGGTCATGGGAAAGTTGTGTGACCTTCAATCAGGACGGGGAGGGGAGGTAGGGACAAGACGGCAATGTTCAGGGGAGTACATGCTTGACTCTACCGACTGTTTGAGCACCTACTATGTGCTGGGCATGCCTTTGGGGGCTGTAGATGGAACAGTGAACAAAGCAAAGCCAGCCGGGTATAGTGGCTCACACCTGTAATCCCAACACTTCGGGAGGCCAAGGCAGGCAGATCACTTGAGACCAGGAGTTCGAGACCAGCCTGGTCAACATGGGGAAACCCTGTCTCTACTGAAAATACAAAAATTGGCTGGGAGTGGTGGCATACGCTTGTTGTCCCAGCTACTCAGGAGGCTGAGGCAGGTGAATCACTGGAACCCGGGTGGCAGAGGTTGCAGTGAGCCAAGATCATACCACTGCACTCCAGCTTTGGGGACAGAGCAAGACTCCATCTCAAAATAAATAAATAGATAATAAAAGTAATGCCTCATGAGACTTGGTCATTTAGAAAGAAAAGAGGTTTAATTGGCTCACAGTTCCACAGGCTGTTCAAGGCGAGGTCTCAAGAAACTGTCAATCATGGCAGAAGGCAAAGGGGAAGCAGACAGGTCTCACATGGCTGAAGCAGGAGGAAGATGGGGCAGAGAGGTGCTACACATTTGTAAACAATCATCTCTCATGAGAACTCTATCACAAGACATCACTAGGGGGAGGTTAAATCACCAGAAACTGCCCCCATGATCTGATCACCTCCCACTATGCCCCTTATCCAGCACTGGGGATTACAATTCCACATGAGATTGGGTGGGGACTCAGATGCAAACCATATCACTGCCATTGGTGGACATTTGGATCTTTCTATGTTCTGCTACCCTGAGTGATGCTCCCACAGGTGCTCCAGCAGGTGTACCCATCTCTGTGCACATGCACAAGTCATCTGTATGATCAGCTCCTAGATGCAGACTTGCTTAAACAAAGGGTGTGTGCATTGTTACATTTGGATAGATCTCAGCAAATTGTCCTCCCCCCAAAAAAGTTATTCCAATTTACATTCCCACCATAAGAAGAACTATTTTCTTACTGTCTTTGTCAATCTGATGGATCGAAAAAGTTTTCATTACAGAGGCCTCAGAAATAATGCCACACATCTGCAACCATCTGATCTTTGACAAACCTGACAAAAACAAGCAATGGGGAAAGGATTCCCTATTTAATAAATGGTGTTGGGAAAACTGGCTAGCCATATGCAGAAAGCTGAGACTGGATCCCTTCCTTACACCTTATACAAAAATTAACTCAAGATGGATTAAAGACTTAAACATAAGACCTAAAACCATAAAAACCCTAGAAGAAAACCTAGGCAATACCATTCAGGCCATTGGCACGAGCAAAGACTTCATGACTAAAACACCGAAAGCAATGGCAACAAAAGCCAAAATAGACAATTGGGATCTGACTAAACTAAAGAGCTTCCGCACAGCAAAAGAAACTATCATTAGAGTGAACAGGCAACATACAGAATGGGAGAAAAATTTTGCGGCCTATCCATTTGACAAACGGCTGATATCCAGAATCTACAAAGAAATAGATTTGCAAGAAGAAAACAAACAACCCCATCAAAAACTGGTTAAAGGATATAAACAGACACTTCTCAAAAGAAGACATTTATGCAGCCAACAAACATATGAAAAAAAGCTCATCATCCCTGGTCATCAGAGAAATGCAAATCAAAACCACAATGAGATACTATCTCACGCCAGTTAGAATGGCGATCATTAAAAAGTCAGGAAACAACAGATGCTGGAGAGGATGTGGAGAAATAGGAATGCCTTTACACTGTTGGTGGGAGTGTAAACTAATTCAACCATTGTGGAAGACAGTGTGGTGATTCCTCAAGGATCTAGAACTAGAAATACCATTTGACCCAGCCATCCCATGACTGGGTATATACCCAAAGGATTATAAATCATGCTACTATAAAGACACATGCACAGCTATGTTTATTGCAGCACTGTTCACAATAGCAAAGACTTGGAACCAACCCAAATGCCCATAAATGATAGACTAGGATAAAGAAAATGTGGCACATATACACCATGGAATTCTATGCAGCCATGAAAAAAGGATGAGTTCATGTCCTTTGCAGGAACATGGAGGACGCTAGAAACCATCATTCTCAGCAAACTAACGCAAGAACAGAAAACCAAACACTGCATGTTCTCACTCATTAGTGGGAGCTGAACGATGAGAACACATGGACGCAGGGAGGGGAACATCACACACAGGGGCCTGTCAGGGGTTGGGGGAAAGAGGAGGGATAGTATTAGGAGAAACACCTAATGTTGATGAGGGGCTGATGGGCACAGCAAACCACCATGGCACATGTATACCTATGTAACAAACCTGCATGTTCTGCACATGTATCCCATAACTTAAAGTATTAAAAAGAAAACAAGGGGGGAAAAAAGCATATTCTATATGCCAAGATAACCCTTTGAAAAACACTGGGCTACAACAATGAATTAGATTCTGCCCTTAAAGCACTTTTATGGGCTAAACATAAACCACAAACATTTCCTGAACGCATACTATGTGCAGAGGAAGTTAATCCAAAAGAGGGAATAATCATTTGAATTTAAATATGCAAAAAAAGAAAAACATTGGGTTGCAAAGACATAGTATGATAAAAATAATGTAAAAATCTCATTACATGCTGAAGCGATTAAGTTTGGGATATGTCAAGTTAAATAACATCATAAAAATTAATTTCATCTGTTCCTTTATCCTTTAAAAAATATCCTAAAATAATAACATCATTAAAATAAAAAGAAAAAAGAAAGAAAAAGTGCTTATCATTAGGACAAATAGCTAATGTCTGTGGGGTTTAAAACCTAGATGCAGGTTGACAGGTGCAGCAAACCAGCATAGTACACGTGTACCTATGCAACAAATCTACACGTTCTGCACGTGTATTCCAGAACTTAAAGTAAAATAGAAATAAAATTTTTAAAAAAGAAAAAGTGCTCATTTCAGGTAGGATTTCATATGAAGGATGAGACCTCCCTTGCATAGGTTTAAGGGACCTGCTATTTCCTTTTCCTTGACTTGTGGGTTTGTGACCTTGGACAAGATGTAAGGAAGCTGAGAAACCCAGTCTGACCTCCCTCCTCTGGCCGCCACCACAGTTCTCAATACAGGTTTGTGGGCCAGCCCGGTCGCC
This sequence comes from Macaca nemestrina, assembly GCF_043159975.1. Taxonomy (NCBI): domain Eukaryota; kingdom Metazoa; phylum Chordata; class Mammalia; order Primates; family Cercopithecidae; genus Macaca; species Macaca nemestrina. Next base: position 228,495,910 of record NC_092125.1, on the reverse strand, counting down.
ACCACCTGCCCTCCTGTATCCAGAAAGCGAGGGGCACATTTTAAAAGTAAATTGGAAGAGATACTGCTGTGATGATTTTGTACCCTTGTCAAGACAGCTGATACCCCATTGGCATCTTTCAAGACCAGGGTTTGAACCAAAAGGTCTGGAAACCTCACAGAGCTGGAAGAGGAAGGTCGGAGGCACAGGGCACTGACTGGGGAGCAGCCCCTGCCAGCCACGCTCTGATGGCTGCTCCCCCAGCTTGCCCCGTGAGCTCACGGTTGGCTCATGAGCTGCGTGTCCCTGGGCCCACAGCTGTGCATCACTAGCAGAGCACTGAGCCATCTGCCCTGCAGGTAGGAGCCATGAGCTAAGGAGCCAGAATGCGAACTTCTGTGGGCTGCTGGGCCTGCCACAGAGAGCCCAGAATCAGGCTGAATGGAAGCCCCAAAGGTGGCGAGTCTTCTGCACCCTGGCCCAGTCACAGACAGCACCCCACCCTACTGGGTGGATGCAGAAAAGTGTTTCCGAATGCCCCACCAGGAAGGCATTGGGAGCAGACAATGGCTTCTCTCCCCACTGCACACAGCCCTGAGTTTATTTTTCAGCACCAGTCCTGTACTGCTCCTGGGGTGAAGATGAAAAGACCCTGGAAACTACAACACAAAGCAGGAACCCTAGCGTACACCCTCCTTTTAGACTTTTGTTAGTTACAATGTATCAAAATTGGTTCCTCAGCTGTGATAAATACATGCCCTAATACAGGATGGTGACAGCAGAGGAAGCCGGCAAAGGGCAACTTCTCTGTAAACCTAAAACTGTGCTTAAAAAATCAAGTCTACGGGAGGCTGAGGCAGGAGAATGGCGTGAACCCGGGAGGCGGAGCTTGCAGTGAGCCGAGATTGCGCCACTGCACTCCAGCCTGGGTGACAGAGCGAGACTCCGTCTCAAAAAAAAAAAAAAAAATCAAGTATAAAAGGTGCTGACCCAAGACCTAAGACAGGTTTTCAGCTCCTATTTGGCATTTGTGACTTCGTGGAGGCTGTGCTGGCGCACTTAGACCCTCCTTTGGGACATTGGAGAAATTTATTTGGAGATGGAGCAGAAGCTGGGATTCTAAAAACGAGAACTCTCAGGACCATGTGCCAAGCAGGAGCAGACTGAACAGAATTAGCTCAGATCAGGGGAGAAGCAAGGAGACATAGGGGTCCCAATGGAGCTCCGGAGCTCAGACCTAAGCCAGACCCTGGCAGAGAAGCAGCACTAAGAAGAAAGCCCAGGAGGGCTATGGAATTGTGACACCTGGTGCCCAGAACCCCCCTTCCCATGTCTGCTCAGTCACCTGAGAAGGGACAAAAGCCAGCTCCTCTGCTAGCCTCCATCTCCATCTCTCCCATCCCATCACCCACCCGGCAAGCCTGGCTCCAGGACCTCACAGGCATTCAGAAGGAAGGGGCTTTGGAGCAGGGCTCAGCTGCTTCTCTGGGGCTCTGGTTACCCCTTTCCCTCATCCATCCTGCAATGGCTGTCAAGTGCCCAGGATGCACCAGGGGGCCCAGTGCTGTGTCCCTGCTCGGTGGCATTCAGAGTCTGTGGCTTTGAGCAAGGGACCTGTCAAAATGACCCCATCTGATGGTGAAGGTGGGTAAGAAAAGGCCTCAACCAAAGGTGTCAGCAGCCTTCTGAGGATTCCCACTGGGTGGGCAACAGCAGACACTGTGCTGGGTCCTGCTCCGGTGAGGTCTGAGGACCCTGCCTTCCGGGAGCCTGAGAAGTAGGCCAGAAACAGAGGAGATGTTGGAACCTGAGCTGGAGGACAGGCAAGAGGCCTCAAGACCTTGTCTTGAGGATGTCGACCCAGGGATGGAGGGGAGGGCCCAAAGTGGAGACACCTTTGCATCCAGGTGGCACTCACTCGCATCCTGTGGGATCAGGGAGTCTTCACCCCAAAAGGCAGGGAGTGGGGAGGGCACTTCACCATTCAAGGTCATCCCAATTCAGCTTTCCATTTTGAAATGGCGTGGCTTTGTCCCCACCCAAATCTCATCTCGAATTGTAGTTCCCATAATCTCCATGTGTCATGCAAGGGACTCGGTGGGAGGTAATTGAATTATGGGGGTGGTTACCCTTGTGCTGTTCTTGTGATAGTGAGTTCTCACAAGATCTGATGGTTTTATAAGGGGCTTCCCTCTACCCTACTTTGCTGTTATTCTTCTCCTTCCTGCCGCCATGTGAAGAAGGACATGTTTACTTCCCCTTCCTTCTTGATTGTAAGTTTTCTGAGGCCTCCCCAACGCTGCAGAACTGTAAGCCAATTATAGCTCTTTTCCTTATAAATTATCCAGTCTCAAGTATGTCTTTATTGGCAGGTGAGAACAGACTAACACACAGTTGCCACAGAAAATGTCCCCTTCCCACCCCCACACACAAAAACTCTACCTGTCCCCAAGTTTTATTTGGGAACAGACAGCAAAATCTGTAGCCAAGAATGACAGCTGCCCAGAAGACACTCATGGGCAGCCACAACCTCCAGGAGCACCCACTGGGAGCCAGAGCCTGGGGAGGAGGAACGGAGTAAAGGCTTTGATGGGGAAGGGGAGACAAGACTGCAAATGGAATGTCCCGGGTGGCTAGAGCCAGCACTTGCCACAGTCATGGGAACCCACGCAGTCCCCTGGCTGTTGGCCACACTGAAACTGCCTTCTGCTGCCTCCTGGAACTCGTTCACGCAGGCTCAGCCACATGCGCACACTCCAGGGCTCCCACCCCTGCCAGGGACCAGAGGCTTCTCTTAGGTAGGGAGAGAGTCACATCCACTTCCAGAGGGGACTTTCAGGGGCTTCCAGCAGAAACAGCACAGCTGGACACCTGCTAAGACATCCAGCTTCTACCCCCAGCTCACCTGGGCACCTCTGGCCATGCCTTGCCTTTGGTTCCCATAGCATGTGCCCTAATCTCTACAGAGCCGTTCACCTTACTCCACCTTACTGGGACCCCTTGGGACCAGGATCCGGTTCTAGCCACCTGCACCCCAGTGCTCAAATCCTGACGTACAATGAACTGCATCTGAAGGATTCCTCAAGTCCAAAACCCTCCCATGGTCAAACTAAAGCCCCTGTTTCCCACGGCTTAGGTCACCACTTCCCCACCGAGGTAATGTCTCATGTTTACGCTCTTGATGACTCATCCAGCCTTGCTGGCCCCTACTCTGTGCTGGGAGCTCCTCCGGGCCCCTGAGAAACTGCAGTGAGCAAGAGAGTGATTGTCCTGCCCTCCCAGAACTTCCAGTCTCGCTCAGGGCTGCCTGCCTTCCCTGGAGGACTCAATGCAGGTGTTCTTGGCCTGCGGTGCAGCTGAGATGACTTGCAAAGTCTAAATGGGCCACAGACCTGGCAGGAGAGAATGTGTGGGAAAGGAAGAGCAGCTCAGCCAAGACAGAGAGCCTGGCAGGAAGGCTGGCCAGGCAGCTGGGAAAGCAGTCAGGGAATGGTGAATGTGGTCAGGGAGGCTGGATTAGGGCCCTCGGCCCAGGGAGGGGCTGGTACAGTATTTCAGGCAATGAGATGGGATGGTCCAGTGGAACACCAGGGTTTATAAGATGGACGTGGGGAACAGGAGGAGGATTACGCATTTGCAGGTTGAAGCAGTTCTCAGGCAGGAGGAGGTGACAGCACTGGTTAACCAAAGCTGGGAGAACCCCCAGGGAAGGGCCTTGGCATCTCAGAGAGGGAAGGGTGACTTCCAAGTTTTCCCCACTGGTGGGGGTGGAGCAGGGATTTGACCAGGAAGCTCAGCCCTGACCCCGCATTTCACCACTGCACCCTCCTGCCTCTCGTGAGCAAGAGGGTCCCTCTGAAGACCCCCTTCCCTGATGCTGAGGTCACCGCATTTCTGGTGGGCTGTAGTGCTGGGATGAGGAGCTGGTCCTGGGACCCAAACTCTGTGGCCACCTCCTCACTTTGCTCCAGGCTAAAGCAGCATCTCCAGTCTGAATGAATCAGATAATCAATAAACTCTCTAGAGCATCCAGGCAGTAAAAAACCAAAAAAGTCTTTATGTCTGGAGAACTCAGTAATTAACCCAAGCATGAAGGCTGGGGTTTGTTTGTCTGGGCGTAATTGGCTTTTGGAAGGGGAGGCGGAAGGACTGATGGATGTCCCCAGCTCTGCCAGCCCGGCTGGAGAGAGAGGTCTGTGTGAGGCCCCAACAATCAGAGCCCCCTATCTTCTGCAGGTCTGAGGGGCTCGGAGCCCGGAAGACGGACTTTGTCCCTGATGCGGCAGGCACCGGCTGTGCTGGATGAGTGATCCACCTAGCGCTCTGCACACACACCATTAATCTAGCAGCCAGCAGGGCCTAGGGGAAGATGAGGAGGCTGGGGACAGCTCAGGTCACCTTTCCCATCACAGAGTGCTCAGCCAGCCTGGGCGGCTGCCACACACACCAGGCCACCTCCAGCTGAAGGTCAAAGAGAACACATGTATGAGAGCAGGGTGGGCGCTAGGGGTGCAAAACGGGATCCCCACTGGGTCTAAGAAGGAGTCTAAGCAGGGGTCTTTTCAGCTGGAGACCTGGCCTTCCTCACCCCAAGCCCACTCCAGTCCTGAGGACAGAATGGGAGAGTGGTGAACACCAAGGGTAGGGACTTCCTCTCGGCCCCCACCAGGCAGAAGGGAGGCACCACACAGTGAGTGAGATCAGGCTGCAGGGTGGGCCAGGAAAGCCCCCAGGTATCCTTATGAGCGGCCATGACCTTGGAGTCAAACAGACCTGAGTTCCAATCCAGACCCTGAGCTCGTTAGCTAGACAGAACACTGGACTCCCATCTCCAGGTTCCTCTTTGATAAAGTCAGACAAGGAGAGAGTAACAGTGACCCTGTCACAGGGCAGAGTTACGGGAACGGAGTAGCACGGTGCAATGGTCTGGTGCTTCAGCGGCCCCTACCCTTCCCCCGATGCAGCCCCTCTGCACGTTGCCCTGTTCTGGGCACACAGGGAAGGGGGAAGGAGAAGTGGGAGGGTAGTTGCCCACATGACTCAGCAAGAGAGCTTTCTAGACAGAGTGGGGCATAGGCTGGGTCTTATAGGAAAATGTGGAATTCGAGTTGACAGAGGGGCTTAGAGAGGGCATTCTCAGCTAGACACCTGTGCCTGCAAGGGTGCAGAGGTGTGCACAGGCTGACATACACCTACTTGGCGGAGAAACCAGCCAGGATAGCCCCAGGGTTCCACTTGATGGGCTGGGCCATTGAGGAACCAGAGCTGGAGGAAGGAGCTGCCAGTCACAAAGAGCCATAAAAGCCGGAATGACTCCAGAGTCAGAAAGGTCCTTACGGGTATAAGAATCAGTTTCCCCAACAATCTCCAGAGAAAAGTACTCAGGCATCAGGTTCATGCAAGGAGGCTGGCTCTAGGTGCTGGGGAAATGTCTGTGGGAATCAGGACTGGGATTCAGATGTCAAAGTTCGGTGTGACCCCAGAACACCCACAGAGGTGGTGTGAGGGATTTCTGCAGAAGGGGGCCTTCCACGTGGGCACAGTGACGGGGCACCTTCATGAAGGCAGCCGCCTTTTCTTGGGTGTTGACTGTGTGTCAGGCCCCAGGATGAGTGTTTTCTGGCCGTGACAGCAACCTTGCAGGCAGGCACAATTATCCTTGTTTTGCATGTAATGAAACAAGTTCAGAGAAGTTTAGTCACTTGTTCCAGGTCACTCAACTGCTAAGTGGCTGGGTAGAGTTTGAACCCATGCCATCTGACCCCAAATCTCACAGCGGGTTTGCAGTCAGGCAGGTCCTTCTCTTCCCAGGGCATCCTGGCCCTCTGCTCTTCTCTAGGGTACTGACAACCACTAGGCAGAGGTCTCACCCCATTCCTGGGACCCATGAGAGCAGTCACTTCTGGCTCCTGTGAAAACGGCTGACTGAGAGCCAAAGATCAGTGTTGTCACCTCCCAGTATTGTATAATTTCCATTTCATAACAGCCATAAGACTCTAAGCATCCACAGTTTGCAGATGAGGAAACTGAGTCTACGTGTGAGGGCACCCAGCTAGTGCCTGCCCATGTCCCCAGGGGGTGAGTCCACAGGAAGGCAGGAAAACTGAGCTCCCTCCGCCTGGAGCGCCCGAGCCTCCGGGTCCTGCACTCACAGAGGCAGGAACCGGCAGGAGCTGACACATCGGTGGGAAAATGATTACTGCGTCCAAGGCCAGGGAGATAAGGTGAATAATGCACTGTCTGAACACCCTGTACCCTGCTGGCTGCAGGGGCAAATCCAGGCCACAGGACACCAGGGATGCGCCCCACTCCTAGGGTCCCCCCAGCTCCTCACAGCCTGTCTGGGGTCTGGACAGTGCCGGCCCCGCTTCTGCCAAGATAATCACCATAGCAGGGACTTGCTCCGGAGAGGTGGGAGTGCCTGCGGAGGGAGGCTGCTGGAAAGCGTTGCTAGGAGACAGGAGGGGGCGAGGGCATTGGGACCACAGGACCTCCAGTGCATCAGCAGGCAGCGAGGCGGCGTCCAAGGGGCCAGAGGATAAAGAAGACGGATGCCAGTCTCTGGATGTGCTGGATCCTACCTAACGTTGACAGAGGGCTCAAGGGGTAATTTGAAATCTAATTGCTGAGTGTTTTCATTTGGCATTAGGGACATTCTGCTTGGTAAATATCAAGGAGCTGGAAGCCTTCCCTGATCCTCTGGGCAAAGTTTATTGGTGCTGTCCTGACCATGAATGAAGAACTTGCAAAAGCCAAAGGAGAAAGAGAGAGTGAGACAGAGAGCGCAAGAGAGAGTTTGCACTCCCTGGAAGCCGGGAGGGGCAGGCGCAAGAGGGGAAGGAAGTCACTGGGCCAAGCCCCTCCGGGATGCCTTGTCTGCAGTAGCTGCCTTCTATGTCCGATATGGGAAAGGGAAATTCCAAGAGCCTGGCTTTCCTGGTGATCTCTGCATCAGCCCCGCTCTCTGCTGACCCCAACCCTGCATCCCAGAGCCCACCCGCCCAGACAGAAGGACAGGGGAGACCCTGCTGAGGGTGAATGTGTCACTTCGTGAGCAGCCGAGAGTGTGAGGGTGGAGACGGAGGGAACGCAGCAGTAGTGGGGTCAGCTTTATGCCCTAGTGAGTGGGGGACTAGGTCGGGGGAGAGGCAATGTGTCAAGATGTGTAGTAGGAAGTAGCTCTAAATATAAATGCTCCTGAAATAAAGAAGGATGGAGCCTTACCTCCACCTTCTACCAAAAGAAATACCCGATGGGTCAAAGATTTAAATGGAATGAAAGAAAGAGAAAAAGAGAGAAAGAAAGAAAAATCAAGGGAGAGAGGAAGGCAAAGAAAGCAAAACCATTAAAATATTTGATGAAATCCTGACTTTAAAAAAAAAAAAGAAAAGAAAAGAGGGAATCATCTCAGGGTGAGGAAAGGCCCTTCTAACAAAGATACAAAATCTAGGAGCCACAAAAAGATAAATGTTAAACCACATTTATGTTTAACGTTTAAAATGTTAAAGACAAATATTAAGAAGATGCAATGTTCTTCTGGGTAAAAGCAACCATAAACAGAACTTTCTGTTTTGTTTTGTTTTGTTTTATTTTGTTTTGTTTCCCTAAGGATAAACCACAAAAACATCTGCAATTTCTAACGTATGCATGGACTTAATTTCTCTGTTAAATAAAGAGCTGCTACAAAAATCAATAAGAAAAAAGTACAATAGCCTTAAAGAACAAGATAGTTCACAGAAAAGGAACTGAATAGCTCAATGGATGAAAACATGACCAACCTCATCATAAGAAGAGAAGAAATAAAAATAAACAAAATAAAACTACAACAACATAACATTTCCACCCAGCAGATGTTCAAAGACCGAGTTTGGTAGAGCACTGCCAAAGTTGTGGTAGAGCACTGCCAGTGAAGTTGTGGAGTTTCAAGCGGTCCTCACATCTTGTTACTGGGATTATAAATTAGTACAAACTTCATCAATTGCGATTGAACAATATATACTAAAATTATAAATGGAAGTACTGTCTGATTCAGCAATTTCATTTCCAGAAATTTACCCTACAGACATACTCATGATGCCTGGAATTATGGAGGAACGGGAGAAAGTGTTATAGCCCTTTTTTAATTAACAAAAGTCTGGAAATCACCTTCATGTTTATCAATCACATTAATGATTATCACCTTACTGTTTATTGAAATTATGCTTATTCATATAATAGAATAGTATGCAGCTATTTTTTAAAAAAAACAAATTTTAAAAGGATGCTCAAAAATGATGTCCAAGATATGTCATAAAGTAAAAATCCTGTGTGCAGAGCCACGTGTCAGATATGCCTCCATTCCTATAAAATCAGGGTGTGTATAAATGCATAGAGTATCTCTATTAACTGGTAACTGTTACAAAATTCAAAGTTAATGCAGTCAAAACTTCTCTTTTTTAATGCTAAAGCTCCAAGGAACTGCACAACATTTGAGGCTTTCCAACACATGCCAATCTACCTTTGAACCTATAGGTTTCAGGAAATGAGGCTCATGAAAAATCAAGCATTAATACTCCCAGCTACGGTTGAGACATAATTAGAATGATCCATTCTTTGGAAGTTTGTAAAATTTGCTCATACAACCATCTGGGCCTAGTCGTTCCTTTGTGAAAGATTTTATTTTACTAGAGATTTTATTTTCTTCATGTTATAGTACTTCTTAGGTTTTCTATTTCTTCTTAAGTCAATTTTGGTACCACTTAGTTCCCCACAGGGTGTTTGGGCTCAGAACACATCAGTCAAAGAAAGAGAGAAGAAAGGAAAGCAGGAAGGCAGGGAGGAAGAAGGGAGAGAAGGAAAGAAGGAAGGAAGGAAGGAAGGAAGGAAGGAAGGAAGGAAGGAAGGAAGGAAGGAAGGAAGGAAGGAAGGAGGGAAGGAGGTGAGTGAGTTGGGGGAGGGAGGGAGGAAGGAAGGATAAAATGAAGGAAAGAGAGAGAAGGAAGGAAAGAATGAGAGAAGGAAGGACGGAGGGAGAGAAAGAGAAAAGGAAATAAGGAGAGACAGAGAAAGAAGGAGAGAAGGAAGGAAGAAGGGAGAGAAAGGGAAAGACAAAGAAGGAAAGAGAGAAAGAAGGAAGGAGGGAGGGAGAGAAAGAGGAAGAGAGTGAAAGGAAGGAAGGAAGGAAAGTGGGAAGGAAGGGAGAGAGAGAGGGAGAGAGAGGGAGGGAAGGAAGGGAGAGAGAGAGGGAAGGAGGGAAGGAAAGAAAAAGAGAAAGTGAGAAAGGTGAAACGTGGGGACAGGAAGGGAAGAGGAGCCAGCCACAGGTTACAGGCTATTTGTTTACTCTTTTACTTGACCCAGGCAGTTCTGCCTTTTAAATATTCCACCTTCTGCCATGAGTTACACTGTTCAATATTCATTTCTCAGAGCATTCAAAGGTCTATGTGTGCCCTGCCATGATGGACCATGGCTTCAGCTCTCAAACACAACTCTCAGCCAAAATATTAATGACTGGTCCCTCCCATATACTCATCAATCCCCCATGCTATGGTCTGCATGTGTCCCCCAGAGCTCATGTGTTGGAAACTTAATCCTCTATGTGACAGTGTTGAGAGGCGGGGCCTAATAAGAGTGATTAGGTTATATGATTCTGCCCCCATGCACGGATTAATATCATTATCTCAGGAGTGGGTTAGTTATCTTGGGGCTGGATTAGTTATCTTGGGAGTGGGCTTGTATTAAAAGCAAGTTTAGCCCCTTTTGCTCTCTTTCTTTCTCAAACTCTTGCTCTTCTGCCTTCAGCCATGACATGACACAGCAAGAAGTTCCCCACCAGATGCAGACCCCTCATCCTTGGACTTCCTAGCCTCCAGAACTCCAAGAAATAAATTTATTTTCTTTGTAGATTCCCCAGTCTGTGGTATTCTGTTATAGCAGCACAAAATGGGTTAAGACGCCCCATTACATGGAGAGTGCTGATCCACAGGGTTGAGATCATTGACTTAGGGCTTGGAGTCTTATACAACATCCGTGTGGGAGTTGACCTCCACATTCCCTATCTTCCAGGAATCTCAAATGGTGATATCAGACCAAAATATAGCCCAGATATTTTGCATTTGGCAATATTGCCCACTTTTCCACAACTTTATCATGGCAGCTCACTTCTATGATCTCTGCAAGGATATGAGTTCAAGATCCTACAAGGTTACAATCCAAGGATAGAAGATTGACTTGGAATAGGAAATTGGATGAATCTTTGGTAATCTTTCATTTCAGGATTTATCTTCAATCTTGGGCTATGAAGGAGGCACCTCTGGTCTTCAATTTTGTTCAGCCTGTAAGAGAAGTGCCAAGGCTGATTTGCACACACAAATGTATTTTTAGTTTACAAAAACTGTCCTCCTTTTCAATGCCTCCCAAAGAGTGTTAAGGGAGATGAGGACCAGGCAGTGGGTTCAGCAGAAGTCACAACAGAACAGTTCCTAAGGGGACTTGTGGAGAACCTATGTGTGGGACAGAGCCACATGGAGACCCAGGAAAGAGAAGGCAGAGACAGACAGGACAAAGAGTGGCCATGAAGGTGAATCAAAGGCCACGTGGCAGAGCTACTTTTTCATCCCCAGTAAAGGTAGTGCTGACTTTTTTGAAGTCTCAAAATGTAATGGTTGAGTAAATGACTGTAGGACCAAGTAGTCTGGGTTCAATGCTGTCTTGGACCCTGCCTAGCCAGAGAACCTTGAGCAAATCACAGAACTTCTCCATGTCTCACTCTGCTCATCTGGAAATGGGACAATAGCACACCAAGCCAGCGCTCCACAGGCATAAACTTGTGGAATCCTCACAGCACCCCTGTGAGATGGGAGCCATCATTGGCACCAGCTTCCACATGAGGAAACTGAAGAAAGAGAGGAAGTGAGTTTTACAAGGTCACAGAGCCCAGAAGAGGCAGCATGGTGGCTCACGCAATCTGGTGCCAGGGTCTCTGTTCTTCCACCAAGCTGCTTCCCCTTGGCACAAGGATTAAACAAAATAAGCATTTAGGACCAGGCCTGGCACACACAGAGACCCCCAAAATGGGTGGCAATTATTACCTTTTTTAATGCAACAGAGTCTTCCCTCTGCCCTTCTGGGGAAATTCTTTTTCTTCTATCTCCAGCCCCTTCCTGATCAGGATCCTCAAGGGTATATGGGAGTCTTCAATAGGCCGGTGCACAGAGCAACTGCCAACTCAGGAGACCCAGAGGCTCCTAAAGAGGCCTACTTGGTAAGAGGTGCATGCAATTACCCAAGGAGATAGCATTGATTAACACATTAATAAATAACATGGCTATTAAAGTCAGTCGCAGAAGCTGGGGATAATTGCCTTGGATAGGAATGGCCTCAGCCTCTTCTATGAGCTGCCTTCCCCACCTCCTTCTCCCAGTAAATCTTCACTGAAGGTGCTCTTTGGCAAAGTGCTGGGCCTGAGCCTGGGAGGCAGGAGCCCTGAGCTGGGCCTGTAATGAGAACCAGAAGACCAAGGGGCAGCTGACTCCCAGGGGATAACCTGGCATCCTGACGCCAAACCCTGCAAGAGGAGCCTCAGGCATTTCATTGGTCAGCTCTGGCTGGGTCACGTTGCAATGACAACCACCAAACCTGGTGGCTGGTGACATCAAGATGACGTCTTGCTCTTGCTGCATCCTTGCCAAAGTGCAGCCGGGGCCCTGGCCCACTGTGCTTTTCTCTGCCATCCAGGTTGCAGGTGTGCCCCCACCTGGAACACTCCCCGAACCTAGGATGCACCGCCTGGAACATGCCCCCCCTTGGACACGCCCTCACCTGGGACATGCCCCTCCTGGGACACACCCTCTGGGACATGCCCCCACCTGGGACAGCCTCTAGGACACGCCCTGTCCTGCAATATGTCCCTCCTGGGACTCACCCTCTGAAATATACGCCTACCTGGGATAGCCCCCAGGACACCCCCTCTCCTGGGACATGGCTCCTCCTGGATCACGCCCCCTGCTTGGATATGCTCCCACCTGGAACACGCTGCCTCACAGGAGAAGGAGAACAGAACAGCACGGAGCTCTGACACAGTCAGAGCACCCGCTCAGACGTGGAGCGTATATCCTGGCTCCCCTACAACCCTTCACGTGGGCCCATCTCCAGGTAAACCTTCTCACAGCTGCTCTAGGTCAGTGGATTTGTGTCCTGGGGCTGCAGTAACAAAGCCTCCACAAACCAAGTGACTTCAAGCAGCCATACTTCATTCTCTCACTGCTCCAGAGGCCAGACATCCAAGATCAAGGTGGGAGCAGGGCTGGTTCCTTCGGAGGCTGTGAGAGAGAATCTCTTCCATGTCTCTCCCAGCCTCCAGGGTTTTGTTGGCAACCCTTGCCCTCCGCCGGCTTGAAGAAGCATCAGCCCCTCTCTGCCTTCACCTTCCCGTGGTGTCCTCCCTGTGTGTGGGTCTGGGCCCTCCTTCCCCTTTTTGTAAGTATACCGGTCAAATTGCGCTAGGGGACCCTCCTACACCAATACTACTCCATCTTCATTAATTACACCTGCAAGCACCTTATTCCAAATAAGGCCACATTCTGAGGTCCTGCAGGTTAAGACGTCTACCTATGAATTTCAGGGAGACGCGGTTTACCCCATAAAAGTCCATAACTTGGGATTTGGCTTCAGACTCACCTGAGGGGCCACCCTGGTGGCCCAGGGCTTGCTCTTCCTATGGCTGTGACCCCTCGGCCCTGCTCCACCCACCCTGCCTCCCTTCCCTGCAGGAGTCTCCCAGCAGCTGGCCTTCAGCTCAGAATCCCAGTCCCTGCCATCTGCTATCGGATTCTCCAGTCACCAGCTGCCCCCTAGTACCTGCTAGAGCCAGATCTGTCCCTGCAGGAAGTGAGTGACATAGTGTGAGAAGTTTACAGACATGGGTTCAGATCTCAGCTCCTCCACTTAGAAACTGTGACACTGGGCAAGAATTCTACTTCCCTGAAGGAAGTCCTGCCGGCACAGGGCAGCTGAGGCTTCAGCAGGGTGCTAAGAAGCCTCAAGGTCTAACACTCACCTCCTCTTCCTGACGGTTTGCTAACCTCCCAGGACTGACAGCCTTGGTCCATCTAGGCTTAAGAGTCTCTGACCCTTCCCTAAACACATGGGAATATTCCAGGGCTCCTGCTGTGTGCATGGCAAAGCCCACAGCAGGCTCTCTCTCCCACTTCTGACCACATCTGGACCAGCCTTCAGGGCCCCTCTGGTGTTGGAAAGAAAGGAGGAGACTTTGCCTGAGAATCTCACATGAATTGTAGTATTGAGCGGCAGTGCATACATGTGCACATACACACACGTGCACACATGCTCCGTCATAGCCCGTTTCCAATCAGTCAACACTTCCTCCTCTCCAAGCCACAGCCTTCCTAGGGCAGCCCTGTCCCTGCCAGAAACCAGCCCCTACCCAGGATGACTGAGCACTATTTAATCACCCTCCATCAAGAGTGTGACTCCCACAAAATGACGGGTCGTATATACACACACATTAAAAGCAAATGAACTTCCATGATTATTGTTATTACCATCATTATTAGGGAAATTAGTGATCATGAGCTGCCCGGAGCCCCATGCTGGAACCCATGTGCAGCCTGGCCTCAGCTCTGCCAGGCCCTTCTCCCCACAGGAGGCAAGAGCCAGGCCCTCGGCTCCAGCCCCCTTCACCCCTCACCCCTCCTCTAGCACCCAGACATTTGGGGCATTGGGCATTTTGCCCTGACTTGGAACAAAACTCATCCTGGCTTCCATGTGATGAGTACTTAACACCAGCCTGGGAGGGAGGAAGGACCATCATCACTCCCATCTTACAGAAGAGGCCACTGGCCCTGGGAGGTCAAATAGCTGCTGGGGGCAGGACCCAAACTTCTGTATTCACCGAAGACATAACACTCTCATCTTACCCCAGGGCCAGGGGCGGAGGAGGCAGAGGTCGGACCCTGGTGCCAAGGAAAGGATCATCAGAGACTATCATCCAGGGATGTGCTTCAAACCCACTGGTGTGGCCCCAGTCTGGTCCCAGGCCCCTTCACCTGAGCCCATGAATACAGTGACACAACCTAGCCCTGCCTCTAACAACATATTAGAAGCTAATGGACCACACATTGGTTTCCGTTTTTGTTTTTTTTGTTTTTTGTTTTTTGCTTTGTGTTTGCTGAAGGCCTTCAGCTTTGTTTATTGCATCCCCACCTGTAGCCTGAAACCATTCCTGAGGGACATACTTGAGCAGGTTCCTGGGCTCTGAGGCCAGCTGCTTAGTGGAGACACTTCCATCCACCAGCACCTGCCTCATGCCAGGCACTGTCAGGACAGTCCCGTGAGGCAGGCATTCACCCCCCACCTTCCAAAGCAAGAGTGAGGCCGGGCAGGTGACTGACCACCCAGAGCAGATCACTGGGGGATCCAAGACTGGGATGGGGGCTGCCTCTCTCCACCATCTGGGCCTTTCCACCCTTGTGCTCCTGAGACCCAGGCTCCTGAGACCATAAGATGCCACCACCCTGGCCGATGACCCCCACGCCTGGCCAGCCCTTCGCGGAGTCCTCCCTGGCCCTGGGCCAACGCTGCTTTGCCAATCCCTTTCACTTTGTGCTTACCGACCTCAGCCTCCAGAGGCCCTCAATCATTCAGTTATGAACATCTTCTGGATGCTCATAACCACATATTAGGGCTCTTTCATCCCTGTCCAGCCCTAGAACCCTGAGGGGACTTCAAAGCTCCTTCCCAGTGACCTTTGACAAGGCACAATTCTTGCCACCCAAGTGCTCGTCTCAGCTGGAGCACAGCCATTCATGCTCTGGGATGGAGAAGCCCGGGTGTGGGATTTTAACCACTCACTCGCAGTTCTCCATATGCCTGGGTGGCCAGTGACAGAGTGTCCCGCCAGAGCTGGTGGCTGCCCTTCTCAGGCTCTACCCGGGCCAACCTAACAGTGGGGTCTTGACCTTGGTGGGAGAAGAGCCCATGGTTGCACAGGGCTTTGGCCGACCAGGAGTGGGGCTGGTGGGAGGTGGAGGCTGAGGGCCCTGGGCAGACAGACCTCCACCCTCCCCTCACCCCACCAGGAGCTCAGTGGGCATGGGACCCTTCCTGGGCCCAGCAGGGCATCTTGGTTGGTTTCTTTAACTTGTTTATTTTCAGAATATTAGGTTCCCAGCTCCCATTCGAGCAAGCAGTGCCGAAGGGATGTAACCTTCTCCTTAGCACCTGCCACTCTGACAATTTGCAGAGCTGTGGCCCTCGTCCCTTGAAGCCCTGTGATCAGATGAGCTGAAGACTGCACAGGGAGTGGGCAAGGCTGGCTGCATGGGGGTCACAATGCTCCCTCTCCCACCCCAACACACTCCCCGCCACCCTTTCCAGGAGAAAGGAACGCAGCTTAGCCAGGACCACCAGGCAAACGCCCTGTCAAGACCCCAAGCTCTTCAGTCACTGCTGGAGAATAAACAGGGAGGCAGCTCTGGACCAAAGGACCCTCTAAGGTGTTTGTCCAGCATGGGACTGAATTTCAGACAGATGAAGACCCCACCCTGGGTCTCCAGCAGCAGCAGAGGGTGGGGCTTCCATCCCCTCACCCCACCCAGACTCGGCACCACTGCACAGGGCAGCCTTCCCAGCAGGCGCAGGAGGCCGGGGAGGGGACCCACAAGGTGGGGCAGAGGCTCACACTGACTGCAAAGCCAGCCTCTGCTGAGATCGGCCTCTCCACTCCTTCAACAGCAAATTCCGAGTCAGGGGGCTCCAGCCTGTGCTCTCCTGAGGGAGGCCCCAGAATCCACCCACATCCAGGCCAGTCCCACCCACCATGTCACCCCCAAGAGTGTCCTCTCTCCACCCACACCCAGGCCAGTCCCATTTACCACGTCACTCTCATGAGTGTCCTCCGTCCACCCACACCCAGGCCAGTCCCACCCACCATGTCACCCCCAAGAGTGTCCTCCCTCCACCCACACCCAGGTCAGTCCCATTTACCACGTCACTCTCATGAGTGTCCTCCGTCCACCCACACCCAGGCCAGTCCCACCCACCATGTCACCCCCATGAGTGTCCTCTGTCCACCCACACCCAGGCCAGTCCCACCCACCATGTCACCCCCAAGAGTGTCCTCCCTCCACCCACACCCAGGCTAGTCACACCCACCATGTCACCCCCATGAGTGTCCTCTGTCCACCCATACCCAGGTCAGTCCCACCCACCATGTCACCCTCATGAGTGTCCTCTGTCCACCCACACCCAGGCCAGTCCCACCCACCATGTCACCCCCGTGAGTATCCTCTGTCCACCCACACCCAGGCCAGTCCCACCCACCATGTCACCCCCGTGAGTGTCCTCTGTCCACCCACACCCAGGCCAGTCCCACCCACCATGTCACCCCCAAGAGTGTCCTCCCTCCACCCACACCCAGGCTAGTCACACCCACCATGTCACCCCCATGAGTGTCCTCTGTCCACCCATACCCAGGTCAGTCCCACCCACCATGTCACCCTCATGAGTGTCCTCTGTCCACCCACACCCAGGCCAGTCCCACCCACCATGTCACCCTCATGAGTATCCTCTGTCCACCCACACCCAGGCCAGTCCCACCCACCATGTCACCCCCATGAGTGTCCTCTGTCCACCCACACCCAGGCCAGTCCCACCCACCATGTCACCCCCGTGAGTGTCCTCTGTCCACCCACACCCAGGCCAGTCCCACCCACCATGTCACCCTCATGAGTGTCCTCTGTCCACCCACACCCAGGCCAGTCCCACCCACCATGTCACCCCCAAGAGTGTCCTCCC
This sequence comes from Macaca nemestrina, assembly GCF_043159975.1. Taxonomy (NCBI): domain Eukaryota; kingdom Metazoa; phylum Chordata; class Mammalia; order Primates; family Cercopithecidae; genus Macaca; species Macaca nemestrina. The sequence goes on along the minus strand of NC_092125.1, from coordinate 228,479,137 downwards.
TCCACCCACACCCAGGCCAGTCCCACCCACCATGTCACCCCCGTGAGTATCCTCTGTCCACCCACACCCAGGCCAGTCCCACCCACCATGTCACCCCCGTGAATGTCCTCTGTCCACCCACACCCAGGCCAGTCCCACCCACCATGTCACCCTCATGAGTGTCCTCTGTCCACCCACACCCAGGCCAGTCCCACCCACCATGTCACCCCCGTGAGTGTCCTCCCTCCACCCACACCCAGGCCAGTCCCACCCACCATGTCACCCCCGTGAGTATCCTCTGTCCACCCACACCCAGGCCAGTCCCACCCACCATGTCACCCCCATGAGTATCCTCCCTCCACCCACACCCAGGCCAGTCCCACCCACCATGTCACCCTCATGAGTGTCCTCTGTCCACCCACAACCAGGCCAGTCCCACCCACCATGTCACCCCCGTGAGTATCCTCTGTCCACCCACACCCAGGCCAGTCCCACCCACCATGTCACCCTCATGAGTGTCCTCTGTCCACCCACACCCAGGCCAGTCCCACCCACCATGTCACCCCCGTGAGTGTTCGCCCCTCTAGCTGCTCATCCTTCAGGCTTCTCCAGAGGGAGTGGTGCTTACAAACCAGAGGTAGCCTCAGGTATCATGATATTTGAGGAGCTCACACCCTGGCAAGGGGTCAAACATAACCAGCCTTCCAAGGCAGAGCTTGGTAGGAAGCCCTTTGTTTAAAGAGTTTCAGGATCCAGTACATTCAGGTTTCTGTCCCCACAGCAACTAGACCATGAGGTCTGCAGGCTCCACATGCAGGTCTCGCCGTGACAGCAGAGAGTACACACGTGGTGTGGTTTGCAGCCCTTTCTCAGGAGACCAACCCCGTCAAGAAAACCCTCCCCCAAGGCAATCATTACACCCCAAAGATTGCCATTGGCAGCCCCTCCGCTGCCCTGCCCTGGCCAGGTAAGCAGATAGCTTCTGAGCAGTGCAGGGTGATGGGAGCATGTTACCACTAAGCAAACAAAGTCATGCTCAAAAGCTGGGCCTGTGCAAGGAGAAACAGGTATGTGCACCTCCAGAACCTCCTGTCCATCAGGAAGCAGTGACTAGAAAAGAAGCTGGGAGTCTACACTGAAGGCTGATGGGAAACCAATTCTAATAACATTAGATGGAGGGAGAAGGACTGGGCTCCCCTGGGAGATCTATGACCTGCAGCTGCCTCTGTGGAGTATGGAGGACTCCACGTGCACTGCCTGTTTCCAAAGTTGATGCTGAGAGTCCCCCGTGCTGTGGGGAAACCATGTTTGGGTGTCAACTGTTCTCTTGGGTGCCAACTGGCAGAAGACTCATGGACAGGATTGACCCCACCCAGGGAGCGGATTTGTACCACAATGAAACTTCAGACGTGGAGAAGGAGACTGAAGAGGGTTTAAAGAAATAAACACTGTCCATAAAACCTTGTGATATCACTCCATGAGGAAAAAAATCCTTGCAGGCTCCAAGGTGGCCTTGCACTGTGACTGCTTCTCGGGAAACCAGAACCTCTGCCAATGTCAAGGGGTTTGAGCCGCAAACACCTTTGGAAGCCAATGCAATGGGTGGTGGGGGAGGGAGATCCTTGGGGACAGGCACCCCTGAGGCCTGCCTGGGAAAGTCCTGCCTGGGTGGGTTGAGCAGAACCCTTCACCCAGGGCCCAGCATGTCAGGGCTGCTCCCACACAGCAACTGAATGCCCCATTGGCCCTTTCTGTGAGCCAGGCACTGATCCAAACACTCCGTGTATCCGGTCATGCAATCCTGCCTTCCTGTATCCAGGACAATGCTGTTGTTCCAATTGTACAGATGAGCAAACTGCCCAAGAAGGTTAAGTATCACACCCAGTGTCTCCCAGCCAGGGCACAACGGAACACAGCAGCAGATCCCAGCGTCAGTGCCTTGTCAAGAGACCCAGTGTCCAGTCCAGGGTGCTGGAGGCATCCTCAGGGGCTGGTTATGTGGTTTCCAAAAGGCTTTCCCTCCCCTCCTGGAAAACAATCCAGAGCTCACTCCTGCTGCTTCCTGTACATTCTCCTTCTCAGGACCCTGCTGTCCTGAGCAGACTCAGTGTGCCTGGGACAAAGCTGAGGGGCCTCGCTCCTGGGCAGGGTCCTGTCACTCACAGAAAAGGAGTGTCATGGTACCCTTCCATGGCAAGCAGCTGGTGGCTTAGCAGAACACCGTCCACCCCTCAGGGTCTCAGCTTGAATGCAGGACTCAGCTCAAATGCAGAAACATCGTAAAGGGGTCAGCCAGATGCAGCAGTGCTCGCCTCAGGCCTCAGAGCCTGTGTGTGACAGCTAACTTAAAACAACTCAGGAGAAGGAACACCTGCCTGTGAAACAGAAACAAAAGGTTCAATAAAGCCTGGGACCATGCATAGTGCTCTTGTCCACCTGGTGGTGGTGTGGACAGAGACAGGAAGTGGCCCAGAGGAAAAATGACTCTCAAGAGCCAGCCCTCCCTCCACCAGCCATGAGCAGGGCTGTGCATCGGTGCATGCATGCGCGCCATGGAAGCACATGCTCACGTGTGCAGGTGTGTTCGTGGGCATGTGTTCACACTGTATGGAGCCAGAGGACAGGCCAATCACCCAATCACTGAGGACAATCTCGGGTTAACCTGTGTGGCCCTTTTTCCTTTTCAAGTACCTGCTCTTGCAACTTCACCCTGGGAACTCCTGGCTATTTTAACCAAAGGAATGACTTCACATGTGGAGTCACCCTCCCTTTCCTACCCCTGAGCCAGAAACACTTCCACAGCCATTCGATGAGCCACACATCAGTTCCCGACAGGCAAACAACGACGACCACTTATTTTCATCCCCACTTCAGTCTTTGAGGTTAGACAGACCTGGATTCAAATCCAAGCTCCACCCCTCGCTGTGTGAGCTTGCTCATGCTGCTAATCTCTCTGAGACTTGACTCTTCATTTGTGAAATGAGGATAAAGCCCCTTCTCTCAGGGGCTGTGCCAAGGATGAAATGAGTTATGCATTGGTTAGGACAGGTGATGCTGTATAACAAACAAGCCCCCAAACCTCAGTGGCTTCAACAGCAAAGTTTACTTCTTTTCCTTGTTTCTTTTTATTTGGGGGGTGGGGTCGGGGGCATGGAGTCTCACTCTGTCGCCCAGGCTGGAGTACAGTGGCGCTATCTCAGCTTACTGCAACCTCCACCTCCTGGGTTCAAGAGATTCTCCTGCCTCAGCCTCCTGAGTAGCTGGGACTACAGGTGCGTGCCACCACACTCAGCTATTTTTTGTATTTCTAGTAGAGATGGGTTTTCATCGTGTTAGTCAGGATGGTCTCCATCTCCTGACCTCATGATCTGCCCAACTCAGCCTCCCAAAGTGCTGGGATTACAGGCGTGAGCCACCACATTCGGACTTGACTTCTCAATTGATTTCATGTCCCCATCACGGGTCAACGGGGGGCTCTGGTGGTCATAGTCATTCAGAGGCTCAAATAGATGGACCCTTATCCCAAAAGATGCTCCCACAGTTCCAGAAACGGAGCAAAGAAAACAAAATAAGCCATGAGCCACTTCTTAAATCCCCTGCCCAGAAGGGATACAAATCTCTTGTCACAGCTGTTGCCCAAAATGTCTCAGGCGGCCGGGTACAGTGGCTCACATCTGTAATCCCAGCACTTTGGGAGGCAGAGGCGGGCAGATTACCTAAGGTCAGGAGTTCAAGGCCAGTCTGACCAACATGGTGAAACCCCATCTCTACTAATAATTTGAAAATTAACCAGGTGTGATGGTGCATGTCTGTAGCCCCAGCTACTCAGGAGGCTGAGGCAGGAGAATCACTTGAACTCGGGAGGCGGAGATTGCAATGAGCCGAGACCACGCCACTGCACTCCAGCCTGGGTGACAGAGTGATACTTCATTTCAAAAAAAAAAAAGAAAAGAAAAGAAAAAGTCTCAGGCTATGTCTGAAGTAGGAGGGTAGAAAGAATAGTCATTTTGGTGGTCACAAACCACCGAAACAAAGATGCAGATCATTGATATAAAATTACAGTTAGCTCCTTCCTACTCCTTTTCAGATTCTCTTCGTTGCTAAGAGCCAGTGTCTCCTGTGTCAGTTTTCAGTCTATTGCCTCCCAGCTCCTAGTGCACCTTTCAATATGTGCACTGTGATAAACTGGGAAACACTTTTCAATAGACCTCCTGGAAGTGAACATTCTGCAGGCATCTAGGTAGAGGATGGAGAGACATTGCAGGGGGCAGGAGCTCTCTGGCTGGGCCTTGATCATGTTCAAGCCCCTACCACAGACCTAGGTGTGGTCCCTCAGCCACCGTGCAGCCTTGGCCTACAGCATCTCAGCATGGAAACCAGAATGCAGCAGGGCCCACGCGATCTGAAGTTTCCTGAAAAGTTGCCCAGACCCCTTCTTGTACCACTTGTGCAACCTGCACACAGTGACCTGTATTCCAGAGGGTCCACACAGAACTGCCATTCCTCCTGCCAGACCTTGTGGGACTCACGCATTCTGGAGGCTTCCTGCCCTACAAAGGCAGCTAGACTCCCACCATGCATCCCTGCACCAGCGGCTCATGGCAGGCTCCCTCACCTGCACTCCAGTGGGTGGCCTAGTGCAAAAGCTGCTGACTAGCTCCAGCCTGGCCAAATCCACAAACGTCTCTCATGTGGTGGCTGAACCAATTTTATGACATCTGAACCCCTTTCAAATCTGTGCTTCCCTGGGTACCTCCCTCTGCACTAGGGCACCAGGCAGAGTTGCTTTATGTCTCACAGTGACTCCTTTATCATAGTTGCAATCCTTTATACTACACTTCCCCATTAGACTCACTGTGTGGTTTCTATCTCTTGATGGGACTCAGGCTGCTGCTACACACCCTAACCCATGCACATTGCACTTCATTAGTTCCTCACCATTGGCCCAAGATCATGCTCCACCATCCCTTTCTGCCCCCTGACTTTCTTTCCTTAAGTGAGACCCCTAAACGCCCTCTTTGTGCCCAAAGCTTACCTGCTCCTCCTTCCCTATATTCTTGGCCAGACACAAAAATCTGATGCTCTGGCAAATGCAGAAATGGGGAGAAGGCAGGGGAATCATTTCTCCTCCCTTAGGTAAGCACTGAGGTTAATGTCATTCCGTTGTGTGAGGAATTTAAAAATGAGGCATAGAGAGGTGCCGTGATTTGCCTGGACACAAGAAACTATCATGGCAGTAGTGGAACAAAGGTTCAGGTCTCCCGAATGTCAGTCCAGCTCCTATGCCTTCAAAATGTGCCCTGGAGGAAGACACCAGGGGACCCCACTCATGCTGAGCACTCAGGGATACCCAGGTGCTGAAAGTGGGGACGTGACAGGCTGAGTTGACTCAGTCCAGTCCTCCTACACCAAATAAGGACGGAAACCCTCACAAAATAGAAGTGAAGAGAGGGAACAAAGCCAGGAACCATTAACAGGCTGATGCCTGGAAGGCCTGAGCAGAATGACAGGGAGATTGGAGCAGAACAGAGGCCCTAGATGGGGACAAGGAGAAGGAAGTGGCCTCAGTGGCCAGATGGCACCCATCCACTGCACAGAGGCTAGAGCCTTGAGTTCCATCTAGTCCTTGTCAACTATAATCATTGTGCCCTGTGGCTCAAGGAGTCCTGGAGAAAATGTATTTTCTGCAGTCTGGGGAGGTGAGAATAAAACAATTCAGCCTCAAGAAGTTGAAAGCCCAGGAAATCATAGCACGTGGAGAAGGGATTCATACTTAAACTTCCCGCCCTTGACTTCTAGTTTGGCCACGTGACTCAGTTTGGCCAGTGGATGTGGTAAAGTGGTAATCTGTCCACTCTGAGCCTGAGTGGTAAGATGAGACACCTTCACATTTCCCTTTGTTCTTTGCACTCCTACCATTGCCGTGAGAAGAAGGCACCCTGGCAGACCCCTGACCCCAGAAGGATCAGAGACACTTGGAGCAAATCCAGCTCAGCCACCACAGTCCGAGCCAAAACCCCCCAGGCAACCCAGGCTCCTGAGTGAGAAATGGGGGCCTATGGTCCTCAGCCTCTGAGATGTAGGGTTATTTGTCACAAAGCAAGAGTTACAGATTTTGACCTCACATCCCTGCGAAGGAAATAAAACATAAAATGTGAAAAGTAGATTTCCAATTTTTAGAAGAAAACAGAGGATATATTTTATGACACTAAGCAGAGAAAAACATTTTTTAATATGACACAAAAAACAGGCACCGTATAAGAAATTACTGATAAATTCAACCATATTAAATGTAGAAGCTTTGATCTGACAAAAGAGGCTATGAATAAAGTTAAAAGACAGAGACAGTGCATGATATGGTTTGGCTGTGTGTCCCCACCGAAATCTCATCTTGAATTGTCCTCCCATAATTCTCATGTGTTGTGGGAGGGACCTGGTGCAAGATAATTTGAGTCATGGGGGCAGTTTCCCCCATACTGTTGTCCTGGTAGTGAATAAGTCTCACGAGATCTGACAGTTTTATCAGGGGTTTTTGCTTTTGCATCTTCCTTATTTTTCTCTTGCCACTGCCATGTAAGAAGTACCTTTTGCCTCCCACCATGATTCTGAGGCCTCTCCAGCCATGTGGAACTGTAAATCCAATTAAACCTCTTTTTCTTCCCAGTCTAGGGTATGGCTTTATCAGCAGCGTGAAAATGGACTAATACAGTTCACAAATAGGGAAAACATATTTGTAAGGTATTTGGCCAAAAAAGCATTGATATCCAGATCTTAAAAACAAAAACAAAAACAAAAAACAGGGCAGGCACAGTGGCTAATGCTTATAATCCCAGCACTTTGGGAGGCTGAGGTGGGTAGATCACCTGAGGTCGGGAGTTTGAGACCAGTGTGACCAACATGGAGAAACCCCATCTCTACTAAAAATACAACAATAGCTGGGTGTGGTGGCACGCACCTGTAATCCCAGCTACTCAGGAGGCTAAGGCAGGAGAATCACTTGAACCCGGGAGGCGGAAGTTGCGGTGAGCTGAGATCGCACCATTGCACTCCAGCCTGGGCAACCAGCACACAACTCCATCTACAAAAATAGCACTTACAAGTCAGCAAGGAGAAACCAAAGACCCAACAGACAAATGGGCCAGGAGCAAATCACAGAGGAGGAGACCCGATGGGCTGGGAAACACAAGGCACGCGTTCAGCTGCACTGCAAAATTCAGAAACAATATTAGAAAGTGGGGTCACAAATATTGACGAAGATAAGTGAAGACGGATGTGCACACTGCTGACGAGGGGCACTGTGAGAACTCCAGCCCCAAGATCATATGGTTGTGCTTCCTAGGAAGGGCTGACAATGAATCTGTCCCAAGACCCCAAGCCTCACCAGGCTACCAGCAGGCCTTGGACCAGAACATCAGCATCACCTTGGGGCAGGCGTTTGGGTGGGGAGTGGGGGGAGTGCAACTTCTGCTCACTGGAAATGCAGAATTCTAGATTCATCTGGGAGATACTGTTGAAGGGAAAAGCAACTTTCAGGAGAGTATTATGGACTCCTATTTGTATAAAATTGCAAAAACAGACCAAAAAACACTCCCCATTCTTCATAGGCATGCACACTAGGTATTAAACATGGATGGGAAGATACACATTGACTTCAGAATGGTGGGGAGGGAGGCGGTAACAGGACTAGAAAAGAGGCATATAACTCCAGCATCAGCTTGAACATTATGGCTGAATCTATAATGTTTTCTTCCCTTAAACTCTGGAGCAAATGCATCCAAAAGCTACCACGTGTGAATTTTAACTGGGTGGTACATGAAAGTTTGATATCATTATCCTCTTCACAGTCCTGTGTGTTTGTAATATTGAGCCATATTTTTTAAACACTTGATACGGCATGAAAGGAAGCCTGCCTACATGGTAACAATGGTTATCTTTAGGTAGCAGAATTTGAGACTGCTTCTTTTTTCTTTTTTTCCTACTTGTATATTATCTCTATTTCCCTGTGTGAGGATTTATGACTGTTGTGATGAAAAGGCTTGTATTCTAACTCCCTGCGTCATAAGCACGCCGTGCCCTGGCTGGCGGGACGGGGAGGAGGGAGCACGTCTGTTCACCTGGCCCGCCCCAGGCAGCTCTGCAGAGAAAGATACGGGCACTTCCCCTCTGCAGCCAAAGAGTTAAGAAGGCTCGGTGTGAAATGAATCATTCCAGGGGAGCTAAATCCCGGCCTTATCTAATTCTGTATCCTGAGGCTGATTAATTTAAACTAAAAAATAAAATAAACATCAGCTTTAAATAAGAATTAAATACTCAGCGGGGTCCTTAGTTGAACAAACTGACATTACACATTTTATGGTATGGATTCAGGGGGTCCGGGGTGGGACGTGGGGAGTCTGTGGGGATGCTGTCTGAGCTAAGGAGAGAAAATTGCCAGTGCTCCTGGATTCCGGAGGGCATTCACCTTTAGCCTCTTGTCTGGATACCCGCCGAAAACCAAAGAGCCACGCTGTGGCAGGATCTCCACACAGAAGGGGCGCTTGTGCCCTGCGTCCCAGCTGCCCTGTGTCCCTGAGGGAGAAGGGATTAGTGGAGGCAGTGGGTGAAGAGTTTGGAGGAAGCCCCTGATGTTCTTAGAAACCAGCAGGGAAGAGATTCCCCTGCCTGGGCGTTGTTCCCAAATAGGAGATAAGAGCATGAACTAAAAACAGAGACCCCCAGCTCCCTCCATGGCCCCTGAGTTCAGAAGGGAACCCAGCGAGGTGGGGCAGGTAAAAAATGGGGTGGGCTGTCTGACATGTGCCTGGAGGGACCCACAAACCTGAGCCAGGCACGAGAGTGGGAAGCTGGTGGATTCTTCCAGGCCTGCAGCACAAAGCCAGGCAGTGGTCCCAAGAACAAGCCATGTCTGCGGAAGCCTACTGCATCCCTGCCTCGTGGCCACAATGTCACAGAGCAGAATCACATCATGTAGGAGGCCATGTTCAGTGTGAGTGTCATACGGGAGCTGGATCCAGAAGGTCCCAGGCCCAGGTCCAGCTACGTCTCTGCTATCGTCAATGTTTGTGTGCCCCTAAAATCCATGTGTTGAAACCTAACCCCTGATAGGTTAGGCTTGAATTAGGAGGCAAAGACTTTAGGAAGTGATTTCGTCCTGAAAGCAGAGACCCCATGAATGGGATTAGTGGCCTTGTAAAAGGGAGCCAAGGGAGCTTGTTCTGTCCTTCCACCATGTGAGGACACAGCTAGGAGGTGCCCTCTAGAAGGAACAGGCCCTCAACCGACACCCAGTCTGCCACCACCTTAACTTTCCACTTGCCAGCATCCAGACCTATGAGACCTAAATTTCTGCTGCTTATAAGCTCCCTAGGCTAAGGTATTTTGTTATGGCAGCCCAGATGGACTAAGACAGCCTCTGACCATCTTGAGCAACTCACTTATCTGCTGAACTCTCCACAGATTCAACTGTGGTGAAATCCCTTCAACAGATGTATATTGAACACCTACTTTGTATAAGGACACACTGTGTTATTGGATAGGGTATAAAACAAGTCACGGTTCCCAAAGGTCGGCACTGCCATAGCTGAACAGCAACCCCAAGTGGCTGTGGCCAATGGGGGAAACGGTGGGTGTCAGATAAGAGAAGAAGATAACAAGACAGAGTCCATGTCTGCAGCCATATTGGAACGTCTAATGGATGGTTCCTAAAATGGTGACTTCTCATCTTCCTACAAATACTTATAGTTATCCCTATGTAAAGTCTTCCCAGAAGTGCAGGGTGGCTGAGAATATGCAGATCAAAAAAAAAGGAGAGGACAGAGAGAGCACATTCTTGGCATCAGCAGCCACGGACTTCTTGCAGGAAGGAAAGCAATTCTCCTGGATCTCTGGGTAGCAGACAAATGTACAGAAATACATTTGTTGGCTATTTGGTCCATGGACTTTGAACATTTGCAGACCAAGAGGCTGAGAATCTTCTCCAACCAGATGGTATTGGGTGTGGTAACACAGAAAGGGATCAAAGGAGGAGGAAAACAGAGCAATGAGAAGGCAGCTCTCAGCATGACCAACACAGAGACCTGGGTCTCTGCTACCAACAATAAGAGCTAATATATAATGATTGCAGGTCTGCAAACAGCAGGCTTTCCATATCACACGTGGCAAGCTCTGATGGCAACCCTGTGTGATAGGTATTGTTGTCTGAGGCAGAGAGTTGCTAAATAATCACACGCAACTGGTGGAATGCCAGAGAGTTCGGTTTTAATTGGTCATCTTGCTGCTTGCTTTCTATTTGTCCCACCTGTAGTTTGTTGTCCTTTTCCTCTTTCTTTGACTTCTTTTGAATTTGTTGAGTATTTTTGTTTCATTTAATCTTCTCTGTTGGCCTTTTATATATAACTATTTTTGCTTGGTTTGGTTTTGAGTTTTAGTCTTTGCTCTATGGTTTATGGTCTATCATATGGTTTGGATCTGTGTCCCCACCCAAATCTCATGTTGACATGTAATCCCCAATACCAAACGTGGGGCCTAGAGGGAGGTGATTGGATCATGGGGCCAGTTTCTCATGGTTTAATACCATCCCCACTTGGTACTATATAGCAAGTGAGTTCTCACAAAATCTGGTTGTTTAATAGTGTGTGGCACCTCCCCCTCTCTCTCTCCCTCCTGCTCCAGTCACATAAGATGTGCCTGCTTCCCCTTTGCCTTCCGTCATGATTGAAAGCCCCCTGAGGTCTCCCCAGAAGCTGAGCAGATGACAGAATCATGCTTCCTGTACAGCCTGCAGAAGTGTGAGCCAATTAAACCTCTTTTCTTCATAAATTACCCAGTCTCAGATTTTATTTTATTTTTTTAATTTATAATTATTATTTTTGAGATGGAGTCTCGCTCTGTCACTCAGGCTGGAGTGCAGTGGTGCGGTCTCAGCTCACTGCAACCTCCACCTCCCTGGTTCAAGAGATTCTGCTGTCTCATTGCACTCTCAGGCTGGAGTGCAATGGCGCCATCTTGGCTCACTGCAACCTCCGCCTCCCAGTTTCAAGCGATTCTCCCTGCCTCAGCCTCCCGAGTAGCTGGGGTTATACATGCGTGCCACCACGCCCTGCTAATTTTTGTATTTTTATTAGAGATGGGGTTTTGCCATGTTGCCCAGACTGGTCTTGAACTCCTGGGCTCAAGTGATCATCCTGCCTCAGCCTCCCAAAGTGCTGGGATTACAGGCATGAGCCACCACGCTCAGCCCATTTTTATCCTTGTTCCTCTCTGTATAATGTCCTTTTCCCTTTGGTAACCTTTCAGATTTTCTCTTTGTCACTGGTTTGGGGCAATTTGATTAGGAAGTGCTTCGGTGTGTCATCCTCACGTCTCTTGTGCTAGGGGTTAATTGGAATTCTTAGATCTCTGGGTTTACAGTTTTTATCAAATTTAAAATTTTTCAGCCACAGTTTTTTCAAATATTTTTTCTTGTACTCCTCCCCACCTTCTTCAGGAACTCCAATTACACATACATTAGTACCATTGGTGCTGATTTTCTGTTCCATTTTTTTCCATTTTTTTCCTCTATGTTCCATTTTTGATAGTTTCTACTGCTACATCTTCCAGTTGACTAATCCTCTTTTGTATAATATCTATTCTGTTTTAAACACCATTTTAGTATATTTTTCATCTCAGACATTGTATTTTTCATCTCTAGAAGTTCAAGCTGGGTCTTCCATGTCTCTACTTCCATGTTCAAGCTTCCCTTTACCTTCTTGTTGTAGAATGTTATCATTACAATAATTGTTTTAATATCATTGCCTAGTAATTCCATCATATGTGCCATTTCTGTATCTATTGATCAAGTTTTCTTCTCATTATTGAGAAATTTCTTTTTTTCTTCACATGCCTGGTAATTTTCAGCTGGATGGCAGACAATGTGAAATTTATCTTATTGTGCATTGGATATTGTTGGGTTCCTATAAATATTATTGAGGTACGTTCTAGGGTGCAGTTAAACTATCTGGAAAGATTTGGGTTCTTTGAGGGTTTTCTTTGAGGTCGTGTTAAGTAGGACCTTAGCAGCCTTAGCCTAGGTCTAATCTTCCACACTACAGAGGCAATTCTTTTCTGAGTGTTCTATCCAGTGGTCTGGGAAGTATAAGATTTGTCCACTGTTGCTGGTGGGAACACCAAATATGCCTGGCTCTGTGGGAGGTTTAAGCATTGTTCTTTCTGTTTCTTTCAGGTGTTTTTCCCCCAGACTTGGGTAGTTTACACACATACATGTGCTGATCAGTATTTAGTAGAAGACTCTGGAGTTTTTTTTGTTTTGTGACTTTGCCCTTTTCATGCCCTGAATACTCTGCCCTGCAGAGTTTATCTGAGCTTCTTTGGTCTACCTGGATTCCCAGCTTCATCTCCTCAACTCAGGACCATCACCAGGCTCAGCCTGGGTTCTCCCTCCCTGAGCTGTGGCCTAGAAACATGTGACCCATGCTATTCACCATTGGGCTATGCTTGTCCCTCGTCCTGCCTTGAGGGTTTCATCGACTTCCTAGTGAGGAGTAATTGGTGACTGTTATCAGCACTACCCTGTCCTACGTATCATTATTAGTTGCAGGGTCCTTACGTTCCTGCTTAATAAGTTGCCTATCATTCACTCCATAGCATGAGTCCCATCATTATTAACTAATCCCAGTACTTCGTTCGAGTCCTCCAAAGGTGCTGAGCTAGATCCATTCAAAGCATTATTAGCAACCAAGATCTCTATGTCAAGCAATTACAGTCAAGGTGTGATGCTCTGAGCCAGCACATCAGCAAGACATCCCCCATTAAAGAGGAGGTCTTAGGAAGACTACCTTGAGCAAGTGCTTCACACATTACAAGTCTGGTCTTGAGGGGCTTATAGTATTGAATAAGGGAATTGAATGTGGTAATTCTTCAGACCTTCTCCCTTCACAGCTATGAGTTTATAATTATCCTCTTCCCCTCAGGGAAATAAAAACCGTGATTCTTGATTCACTGACGAGTTTAGGAAGAGGAGGTGGAGAAGACTGGATCAGACCTATTCCTGGAATACGCTAGACAGCTTCTGGAGATTAAAATAATGACCGCTAATGGATATACATGTTTAATGTTTCAGTTACTGGTAAAATTAATATCCTGTTTAATATTAATAGAAGCAATGTATGTCTCTAGGGTTGTTAATCTGCTACCTTTCCACTATGTCAGATGTAAAAATAGCTACCCATGATCAGCCAGGTGGGCACAGACAGGCAGACGCTGGGGAGGGAGGAGGGAGAAACTGAGGATCAATAATGGGATGGTGACAACAACGTGCATTTTCAATGCATTACAGCTCATCAGAATTCTAAGGGAGAAGATTTTCTTCCAAGTAAGGATACTTTTTCAACTTCATTCATGGGTTCATTCATATTCAACAAATATTTATTGAATGCTTTCCACATGCCAGGCACTGTGCTAAGCTTCTTACCACTTACCTTATCTAACCCTCACAGCAACCCTTTAATGAGAGCACTGTTAGATTTCCATTTTAAGAATGAGAACATTGATGCTCAAGGTCCTATAATTAGGAAGGGAGCAGAGACAATACTGGAATCCAGGTCAGTTTGACTCCAGAGCCAGCACTTCTAACCCTAACCTTTTAGGTCTTTATTCTTCTCAACCATCTTCAAATTTATAATTGCATAAAATCTTAAAGAAATAGGTGGGAAGGTAGACCAGGAGGTGAAAGGGCCATAGTCCAGCAGGTCAGGTGCTCAGGCCCTGACTCCACAACCCACGGAAAGATTTTGGGAGAATTTTCTTCCTTGATGGTAACTTCAGATTTTCATAATAATTAAGCAAATGTGTGTTAAGCATCTATTATGTGCCAGGCACTGTGCTACACAGTGAAAACACTGATCAAGATAGACACAGACCCTACCTTCAAGAAGTTTATATTTTATATTCTACTAGGAGACACAGAGACACAGAAATATGTAACGAATAAAAACCAAAGAAGTACATAGTCATAAATGAAATAAACACAAGGGATGGCATATATGTTGTCCTAAAAGCCCACAGGGCACTCGTGGTACAAGGCTCCTCAGCAAATGAACACATATTGTGAACCATCTGGATGGCCCAGGCATCCTGCTCCTCTCCTTCTCTTACTGCCTGCAGCTCCAAGTGTTGATTGCTACTAAGAAAACCCAGGGGAAACTGAGGTGGTGAGGGACCACCTTGAAAGCGGGAATCATCAAAGTACTCTCTGATGATGTCTATCTTGGAATCCTTTGCCAGGGAAACCATCTCTAGGACCCTTATTGTAAAAGGAATTGCTAGAGGAGCAGTGAGTAATCTGGAAATGGGTGAGGAGCTGGAGCTCAGAGGAAGTCTACGCATCTGGCAGCAGAAACCACTCCTGGTGAAGCTGCTAAAATAAACACCTTCTAACGATTTGTTCTCACTTCCTTCTCTCTCTATACTCAAGACTGAAATCCTGAGAAGTGGAGTGAGGAAGGCAAAAGTTCATTTGGCCTGGCTTAAACCACATGCCCATTTCTTGGCTGGAAATAGAGCACCTTAATTTTTGCTACCCCACCGAGGTTGTTCATAATAGGGGAGAGGAGATTCTAAAACAACAGTCAAAAAACGAGGGTACTGTTAGGAATGGAGAATAGATGCTGCATAGCCAGAAAAGTTAATCACAAGAAGGGACACAGACTAGAATTGAGACTTAAGAATAAAGAGAAGCAAACATTCTAGTGTGGAGGGAAACACAGTCTAGGGAGTAGGGATAGCATGTTCCAAGGCCCTGAGGTGAGAATTTATGTCAAGTGAGGTGAGAATTTATGTCAGGTAAGAAGAGATGAATTTCATTATCTACAGGAAAGGGGACTGATCTGTGTATAAAGATACACAGTGTAAATACATGAGTGTGAATAGATCAATGTTGGGAGGTAGGTAAGTAGGTAGGGAGATAATAAAATAAAAATATAAGCTTCCTGAAGTTGGTAGGTGAAGACATGGATGGATAGGTGGATGAATGGATGGATGGATGGATGAGTGGATGGATGAAAGGATGGATGGATTCATGGATGGATGGATGGATGGATGGATGGATGGATGGATGGATGTGGGATTAATGGCTGGATGAATGGATGGCTGAAATGATGAATGGATGAGTGGACAGATGGATGAGAGATGGATGGGTGGATGAATGGGTGGATGGGTGGATGGATGGGTGGATGGGTGGATGGGTGGATGGATGGATGGATATATGAATGGATAGATGGGTGAATGGACAGATAGGTGGATAGATAGGTGAGTGGGTGGATGAGAGATTAATGGATGGATGGATAAGGAATGGATGGATGAGTATGAATAGATGGATGGATGAGTGGATAGCTGGATGGATGGATGGATGGATGGATGGATGAATGGATGGATGGAATAATGAATGAACAAGTGGATAGGTGGATGGATGGATGGATGGAATGACAGATGAATAAGAGGATGGATGGATGGATGGATGGATGGATGGATGGATGGATGGATGCATGCATGCATGCATGGATGGATGGATAGGTGGGTATATGAATGAATGGATAGATCTTCCTGAGCTGGTAAGATTTTGGCCTTATCCTCAAGTCTATAATTCTTCAGTATCACTTTCCTAACACGTTGGCTTGAATGTCATGGCTGGGACAAAGGTGAGGTGAGAGAGGTATCTTAGGCACAAACCATAAGGAGGTGTTGAATCTGAGTCAAGCAAGTGCCCTGCAAGTCTACAAGTAGATGCCTCCATGAATCTCATACCCTAGTCACCTCACTCTTGCTTCCCCTAGACTGTCCCTTTTGGGTTTTATCCATGCACTTCTCCTAAGAAGGAAACAGACCCTCCAACCAGAGACAGACAGCCTTGTCAGATGCCATGCTGCAAATGACTTCAGGGCCCAGGGTGTTCCTAAGGCCTGTTCCACCTTCTGATCTTTGGCCCTTTGCTGAGACAAAGTGATGTGACAGAACAACCATCTGCATAGTTCTTGTCCCAGATCTATCCCATCGTCCTGCTATGTAAACTTGAAGAAGCCTTTTATGCTCTCTGAGTTTCAGTTATTTTCTTTGTAGAACAAGAGAGGTTGGACTCAACTCTGGAATAATTTGTTTCAAAGTAAGAGTGGAAAGAAAGGTGAGAGGCTCCCAGAAATCTTCAAGGCAACCCCTTCTTAGAAGGTTTTGCACTGACCACTTCCCACTCCCCCAGTATTTTCTTCACTTATTGACCTTTCCTGGAGGAAATGGTTCCCACAGATGAGCAGGAAGAGATCAAGCAAATAAAGAGAAAGAAATGACAGTGCCCCCAGAGTCTCACTCAAAGATATGGGGAGGTGAGCCAGGCCCCAACACTGTGAACCCCTCATCAGGTCCCAGGGACCTTGGTCATCTGCAGTAGCAGCACTGCCTCCAGATTAGCGTGCACCATCTTGGAGTCCTTAAAAGTCCTTTCCTCTGCTTTTCGAGGTTGTATCTTGCTGAGCACACAGAGGAGCTTTTAAGCTGTGACTTGCTGGAAGAGAAGCAGCAGAGGGTGTCATTCTTAACACACATTGCCCTGTGGCAGCCTGGCGTGAGGCCTTGGAAAGATGATTAGGGTGTTTGTTCAAAGGATGTGATTGCCACATTTTCTTTTCCATTTTTGATGTTTATGACTCTCTCTCTGTCTTCTGGCTGGATCCTGAGCCGCACAGAGCTCACTCTTCAAACCTCATCTCATTATCCATTTTTCCCCCAATTGCATATTTTAGGGGCTGGTAATAGGGCTGCCTACGGTGCTATGTATTACAGCTGAAGGATCTGCAAGACTCCAACACCCCCACACTCCCCTGCCATGCAAAGGAGACAAAATATTTTCATTTCTAAGCCTCTAAGCCTGGAGGGGGAAAAAGTTATGCAACCATGTGACAATTGTGGCTTCTTAAAAGTCTTCGGTAGCTGGGGAAGGGATCCAGTCTCAGCCTCAGCTGGGCTTTTTTTAAGTAACAAGTGACTGGGTCACCTGACATGTAAAGAGGGAAGTGAGGTGCTCCTGAAGCTTCTGCCTCTGCATCCAAGTGCCTGCTTGGAGGTCTTGCTGGAGACAGGTAGCGTCTAGGGTGAGGTGAGGATGGAGCCAGAGCTGATTCAACACCTGCTATGCAGAAGTGCTGAGCCCTCCATTTACACACATCTTTCGGGTTGCACAGACTGGTATGTGTACTAGCTTTCTGTGCTGTGTAACAAATTTTCACCCACTTAGCAGTTTACAACAGCACAAACGTGTAATTTCACAGTCTCCGTGGGACTAGGTGTGGGTTAGCGGCGTATGTACTAACCAAGGTGAAATCAAAGTGTCAGCCAAGGCTACAATCTCATCTGAAAGACTCAGGGTCCTCTTCCAAGCTCAGTGGTTGTTGGAAGAATTCAGTTCCTTGCAGTTGTAGGACTGAGGCCCTTCCTCCCTAGAGCACCCAAGATTGCCTTCCACGTGGCCCTCTCCACAGTGTGGCAGCTTGTTTCCTCAAAGCCAACGGGAGAGCGTTTACTGCCTCAAATCTCTCTGGCTTCCTTCTTCTCTAATTTCTAGGCTATTTTTAAAAGGGTCAGGCTCACCAAGGACAACCTCCCTGATAATGAGCTTAAAATCATCGGATTAGAGACGTTAAACACATCTACAAAAAGTCTTCACAGTTTCTCACAATGTGACTTATTCATGGGAATGTCACCCCATCATAGTCCCAGGCCTGCCCACCCTCAATGGGAAGGGATTATACCAGCCCCGTGCCTCAGGGCTCATCTTAGAAACCAGCCCACCACAGCTCATGTTTTCCTTTTTTTTTTTTTTTTTTTTGAGACGGAGTCTCGCTCTGTCACCCAGGCTGGAGTGCAGTGGCCGGATCTCAGCTCACTGCAAGCTCCGCCTCCCGGGTTTACGCCATTCTCCCGAGTAGCTGGGACTACAGGCGCCCGCCACCTCGCCCGGCTAGTTTTTTTATTATTATTATTATTTTTTTTTTTTTTTTTTTAGTAGAGACGGGGTTTCACCGTGTTAGCCAGGATGGTCTCGATCTCCTGACCTCGTGATCCGCCCGTCTCGGCCTCCCAAAGTGCTGGGATTACAGGCATGAGCCACCGCGCCCGGCCAGCTCATGTTTTCCGAGGTACACACAGTGCCTGGCGTGAGTCGGCTTCCACTTGGCACATACATGAGTTCATTCATGGGGAGCCAGAGAACAGGGAGTGTGGGCTTCACAGGGGCTGTAGCTCAGGCAACCTGGGTTGAATCTCTGCTCTGAGTCTCACTAGTTTGTGGGACCTTAGGCAAGCCATGTGCCTCCATTTCTTCATCTGGGAAATGAGGTCCATAATAGCACCCACCTGGTAAGTTGTTTAGAAGCGTCAATGACAAAGGCCCACGGCGGGCTTAGCACCGAGCCCAGTGTGCAGTGATTACCCAGTGATGTTATGATTCCGCCTAATGCTGCCATCCTTCCTCAACACGGTGCCAGCACCAGGAGGCTCTTTCCCCCAAAGCACCACCCCTCCCTCTCCCCACCTCCAACATCCCCCTCCATCCCAGGAGCAAACAGAGATGGAGCAATTAGCCCTCCGTAATAAAAGTACACAGGGCCGTCAGCTGGCCTGCCAGAGGAATTTATGAACTCTGCAGAAGCTTGTACTGCTACAAGATAGTTTGTCAGGGGACCACTTCCCAGGTAAGAATAAAAAACACCTCATCTGTCACTGCCAGATCCTCCCTGTGGCAAGATATTAAAGCGTTGCTGTCCCTTTCCGCATTTTCCAAACCTTCTACAGTGAACCTGCATTATTTTTATATCAGATAAAATAAGGTAATAGATCTGATTTTTCACAGGAAATCTTTGCAGTTAGAAACACCAACTTCTGCCAGGTTGCGTCTGCAAGTACAGCATTACCAGAGTGCCTGAGAGCTTCTGTTTTGTTCTTTTCTTTTTTTAAAACAAAGATCCATTATGCAAATCGATTGTAAAATTTTAAAAGCCTCTTGTCCTGTCTCAATTAATCACAGTCTTTGTGGGCCCAGCTTCAGCAGCAACTAAATCCTCATGCTGCATGGAGGGTGGCCAGAGAGGCAACGGTGCTGGCCTTGTCCTGCCCTGGAGATTTCTCTCGTCCCGTCCACCCAGCCCTGCCTTTCCTGCCATGATGACCTAGGCATCTCGCTGGTGGCTGGCCACCACCCTTCACCACGATCATCGCACACACACACACAAAATCCCTGGTAGTAGCCACTGTTCCATCCTCCGAAAGGGTCCTTCTCCAACTGGAGTAAAACTAATGGCCTGTAATTTACTGCTCAGCCCCTATGTTGCTGACTAAGTGAAAGCAGCCGCTTGGCTTAGTTCCACCCAGAGAAGAGAAGGGAACGAGGCAGGCCTCCACCAGCAGCAGCGGTGACGCCTCTGGTCTTAAGCCCGCCCTCCTTCCCCCTTCCTTCCCTTGGAGGAACTTTCAAGTTCCTCCACAAACCCCCTTCTCTGCCCCGACAGCTATACCGAGGTGGCTGAATGTCTACCAACAGCCACACTTGATCAGCCATCCCCAGATCAACATGGCCGAGCATTCCCTGAGGACCAGCCTCCCATTTCTGCACGTCCCCACCACTCACTCCCAGGTCCTTTGTTCTACCCATCTCAAGCACCTTTTCCGAATCGTTCCATTGAATCTCACTCTCAAGAAAGGAACTTATTCTCACTCAGGTATGAGGCCAATAAACCCTGAAGCTGTTAGCTGAGCATGAAGGTTTTAAGCTCAGAATCTCAGTGAGAAGCCAAGTGTGGGGGAACTATCCCATCTCATCGGTGGGAGCTGCAGCCCACATCAATGCTGAGTAACCCACAGGAAACACAGGCTTCCTGACCCATGAAACAGTAGGAGGTATATTACATTCTGTGGCCTGCAAATCAGAGCCCAGACCTCACACCTTCACAATGCCATTAGATGAATACAATTGCGGTGGTGCTGGGGAGGGAACACTAGCTTCTCACTTTGATAAGGTGCCAGGCCAGACCTGCCAGAGACCCTGGAGCTGCGGACAGACAGACGAAACAGGAAGCTGCAGCTGGTGGCAAGATGCAACCTCAGGCCCAAAGAATACAAGCCCACCGTAAGTCCTCACACTTCCTCACTAAGGCGGTTTCCACTCTGCTCATGCAGTGCTCAACCTGAGCAACCTGACAGGAACCTCACCCGCCGTCACGGGACTGCAGTACAAGCAAACACGCTAAGAGGCAAAGCCACAGGCAAATAAGGAAACTCAATTCCAAAAGCATGAATTCAGCAATCGCTCCATCTCAGGCACAGAGGTTGAATGAATAAGACCTGGCCCTGCTATTGCAACATGGAGAAGGCAGATGATTCAATCACTCAGCAAGTACTCACCGTATTCTCAGGCCAGGTCCTGGGGTACCAGGATGATGGAGATATAGTCCCATCCTGGGTCTGCATGTGCAAAAGGAGGAAAGAAAGCACACCTGATGAACCGCGGACAGTGTGGTAAAGGCTCAGGCAGATGCATGGAAAGAACATTCTGGAAGCCCAGAGAACCCTGCAGATGGGACCCTGCCTGGCCCACCTGCACTCTGCCACACCCATAATGAGCTGTGTGCACCCTATACCTTCAACGCCCTTGGTGCCTCTTTTTACCCCCAAGCTTGCTACCTGTCTCCAACCTTGTGCTCCTCCAGCCAGCAGCATCAGCCTCACCTGGAGGTTGTTGGGAAGGCAGAAGCTCAAGACCCACCCAGACCTGCTGAGGCAGAACCGCCCTTCACCCAGACACCAGAATGGATACGCACACATTTGAGAACCACAGTGTTGAGGGGGCACACCCACGTGACTCTTCTCCATGCCCCATGAGTCCTGTGCAGCCCCTCCTGGGATTCCAGAGAACTTCAGCTGGTCTATGACACCCTCCCTCCCCCAGGCCCGCTTCATGGAGCCTGCTCACCCTGGTGCAGATGGGCACTGAGCCACTTCTCCCCAAGGCCACACTGTATGCCCCTCGAAAGCAAGGACTGAGGTCCCCAGAGTTAACCCCTGCCAGGCACACTCTGTGTTCCATGTTCAAGTGCAGTAAAGATTTGCTGAATGAATTCATAAACCGTACTTCAACTGTTTTAGACATTACACGCTTAGTATATGAACGAGAGGAAATGCGAGGATGCAGGGTATAACTATTTTAAAATGATCTGATTCGTTCACCACCTTTGAAAACATCCAGAGAAGCGAAGGCCATGGCCTTTCGTAAAGAGCCGATTAATGTCAGAGGCCTGGGGCTGACTGCACGCACTGAAGCCGGGAGGGAGGCTGGTAAAAGCCTCCCTGGGTACCAAGGTCGGGATGAGGGATTCAATTTGTCATTTTTTTCTTTTGTCCAGGAGATTAAAAGTTGCTCAGAGCTATCTGCTCTGGGAATCTTGTGGGGCTGGGTTGGGAGCGGGGAGCACTTGGCAGGAAGCAACGCACCCCGATGCCCACCGCCTCCCTAGGAAGACAGCCCCACCCCAAAAGGAGGCATCCTCCTTTGTTTTCATAGAGAGTCTCAGAGACCCAGGTGCCTTCCCAGGTGGTTTGGGGTTTGAGCGTGAGTTCTGTGCCCCTACGTCCTTCCAGCTCCAGCAGCTGACCTGAGGGCTCTCAGGCTGGAGGAAGAAGCCCAGGGGTTTGGGGAGCGGACACCAGCGGAGGAGGGATGTACAGGAGGAAGACGTGCCACAGGGATGAGCTGTAAGGCTGCAGTTACTAATTCATTTGGATGAAGCTGCTAAACTATAATTAAGGAAGAATCTCTCCAAGTTTGGAGTGCACAGAACAATAAACAGCTGCCTGCTTTGATTAATAGCCAGAACGTCACTGAATCCGTGCCCAGCAGCCGTTCCGGCAGGAGCCTACTGACTCAGGAAGGCTTTCTCCTCCAGGCCAGGCCAGCCGCTGGGCACTCATTCCATCGACCCGGATGGCATGCAAGAGAGGGCTCTTTTGTCACATAGGTTGAGGGAACACCAAACTGAACAAAATCACAAAATCAAAATTCAGTTGGTGCCCCGACTGCAGGGCTTCTCAGAGCCGGGGCCAAGCTCCTGTTAGCTGTGACTCTCCCAGAGAAGCAGGGAGACCACAGTGATTAATCACAGAACCCTTCCAAGGTGGGGATGGGGAGTGTTGAAAGGGAAAGACAAGAGAAGGAACCTGGAAGGAAGTGTCTTGTCCCATGGGGACACAGCCCTCACTGATCCTCACACTTTCCCTTTTCCCCCTTCACTGTTAGGAGGTGGGCACAAGACATGCCCAGCCTCATTCTTGACTGTCAACAGCACCAGGTCCCAATTTCTGAGGCTACAGTAAACGTTGATAATAGCTTGTAAGCAGCAGGGTAGGCAACTGGAAGGGATCCAGAGCAGGCCTGGGGACGAGATACAGTTGAGGAACTGTGTTTAGATGGCAGGAGGAAAGACAGAGGAGAAACCATTATTACTTAAACCCTACAAGAGACTGTCATTAGAGTTGCTCCTAATATCTAGAGTCATTCCTACTGAGTAGAAGATCAACTTCTCCCACCTTTCCTGGAGTTAGGTATGGTCATGTGACTTACTTTGGCCAGTGGAACAGGTGTAGAAGTTGAGTGTGGTCATGTGACTTGCTTTGACCAATGGAACAGATGTTGAAGTTGAGTGTGGTCATGTGACTTGCTTTGGCCAATGGAACTGGAGTAGAGGTTGGGCAGGGTCATGTGACTGACTTTGGCCAATGGCAGACATGTATAACCTCCCATACTCCCTTGACTCTGCCATGGTGCCCAAGGGTCACTCCAGATAGTGAAGGCTGCAGATGGGGAAGCCTAAATCTCAGGCAAGCGCAGTGTGCTTCAGAGCCCTGTGGTTTAAACCACTGAAATCAGGGTATTGTCACCTCCTCAAAATCAAGCCTGGTTTAACTAATACAGAAGCTGATCCCAGGAGTGAGCTGCTGTAGCAGAAACCCAAATATGTCGTTTTGGCTTTGAGATCAGGCAACAGGAGTTTAGAAAACTGATACCAAAGGCTAGAAAGATGGTGATCATGTCATGCAGTGGCCAGATTTTTGTAGAACTGTTGCCTGAGGTGCCTTGAGAAGTAGGTCAGCCATTTGGTGAAGAAACAAATCAAGGGAGTGGGCGCTACACCCAGAGAAAAAGCAAATGGATCGGGGGTCTCAGGATAGCGGTTCAGACAAGGGTGTATCATCCAGAGCAGCCTGAATGGAGGACAGACAGAGCAGTCCAGGGGAAAGAGCCTGCCTGTGTGACTCTCCCGCTGAAGCCAGACATCTCAAGGGCCTTGAGAGTAGGTTCGACAGGCCACATGACCACACCCAACTTCTTCTACTCCGGTTCTATTGGCCAAAGAAAGCCACATAACCACACCCAACTTCTTCTTCTGTTTCACCAGCCAACGCAAGTCACGTGACGAGGCAGTCGCATGACAAGGAAGACAGGGAAACACAAGGAAGAAACAACAAAGAAATTTAGAAATGAGAATTACATCTCCCAAGGAAGGGTGGCGTGGCAATTGGAACACGGAACTGAAGAGATGAAGCCCTCACCACATTTTCAGAGGACTTCGAGGCCACAAGCCTCCCCAGCATGCACAGCAGGGCACAGAAACACCTTAGGCAAAATGAGCCTTGGCCTGGCCCAATTGTCTACAGCCAGGAGTGGGCTGGGAAGACTGCTCTATCCCCAGGGAGAGCTGTCCCCACGCCTACTTCACATGTGGCTAAGAGGAGAATGGAGAAAGCAAACCTGCCAGAGAATGGAGCCAAGGGCTGCAGAGGACCTAGGGAGCTGCTGCCGGGGAGCAGAATCAGTATCAGATCAAAGAATATTCCCCACCCAGAAGGAGAGTCAGGCCTCAAAATGTTTACCTAGCCAACAGGTGAATGCCGTGGGCCCCTGCTCTGCCCCTTTCTGAATGGGGTGGCCACCCTGTCCTTGTCCTGTAGTCCTTGGGTCCAGGAGTGCAGGTAATTTGTCTTTTCAGCTCCTAGATACCTGAGCAGGAGGTGCCATGTCCAGACCCAATGCAGAGGCCACTGTGCCTCACTAGAGATCCCAGAGCAGACCCGGCCAGCAAGCAGGAGGCTCCTGGGTTCTTCCCCAAGTGGGCTAGTAGCTGGCACAGCCTCTTTATATTTATATTTGGAAATATAGCATTTGCTGATTAAAAATAGAACTAATGATATCTTTGTTCAACATAAGAAGACAACGGTTTAGAGAAATTATAGTTTCCCTCTCTTTCAAATGTTCTGCATCTATGGCATTTTCAAGTATTATAGAATTTTTCAGAATATCTCTAAGAATAGCCTCTCCCAGGATCCACACAGAGGGCATGAGATTTACCCTCTTCAATGGAAGGAAAACTATTCCCAAGCCTTTAAAAGAGTTTCCCTGTGTCTGAAGCCACATGAAGTCACCAGAACAATCGTTCCAGAAAAATGTCTTTTCATCACCCTGCGGTGGGAAGAGTGCCCTTTTAGAATCCAGATCCAACAGGGAGCCCTGGATCCCCACTGCACTCCCCTCCCCTTGCCGGCCTTACCACCCTGTTGCCCCTAGCCTGGTGGGAGAGGGGGTGTTTCCACAGATGCCCTAAGCTGTGCAGGCCACGGCTGGCCCCCATGGCGAGAGGAGGGGGGCTCCTGCAGGCTCTAGCAGCCAAGACCCCCAAGGAGGCCTGCTCTGTGTGTGTGTGTGTGTGTGTGTGTGTGTGTGTGTGTGTGTGTGTGTGAGAGAGAGAGAGAGAGAGAGAGAGCGCCGGCATGCTCCTCAGAAACGATTTGCAGTCACCGGTAATAGAAACACATCTAGAATAAGGCAGTGAAAAATGAAGGGAAAAAGAATTGTACAGTGAAAGCACACGAAACTAGAATAAAAAGAGAAACAACGGACTCGGGGAAATAACAGCATGGAACATGACAAAGAGTCAATATCCGGACGCGATAAAGATCTCGGCCAAGTATCTGCTCCCAGACAGTCATAAACTGTGGAGAGGGCCCAGCAGAGCACCTGCCTGTGCGAACGTGTGCGTCCGTGTACAGGCACATGTGTGTGTGTGTGAGTGTATGTGAAGGCATGTGTGTTCACGAGTGTGTATGTTACTGTGTTCCCATGAGCGTGAGAATGTGTGTGTGCACATGTGTGTGTGAACATGTGTGGGCGCGTGCACCCAAAGGCAACTGACAGTACCGAAGCAATGACCTGAGACCAACACTGTCCCCAAAGGCGACCCAGTGTGGAGAGGCAGCATGGGAGGAAGCAGAGACTGCTGAGCTCTGACCCCGCCCTGCACTGGCTCACCATGGGGCCTTCTGCACAGTGACTTGGCATCTCCAGCTTTGTTTCCTCGTCTGGAATGGGAAGAATCCCGCTGTTGCTGCGCAGTTAAAGGATGGAATGCGTGTGGTGCCCAGCACAGCTCAGGTCTCAGTGCACTTTCACTGTCGTCCTTCCATGTGGAAATTCACTCTGTTGGAGAATTCGCCTTCTAGAGAGACATGGCCAGATGGGCCTTTGGAGTGCCTGGGCTGACAGGGTTTTCTCTCTGCAGATGCAAAGGTTCTAGAGATCTGCAGACCCCAACCTGGGGTACACCAGGGAATGGAACCAGGGAAGGTCCAGGCCAGGACAGGCAGTGCTTCAGTGAGGGATGGGACCCTCCAAAGACAGATGCTGTCAGTGCCAAAGGAGCCTCCCTCTACCACCCCCTTTGTAGACACTTCCGACACACATAGGGAGACAGGAGGGCTCCAGGGTCCAACAACCAAGGCCCAGACCCCAGCACTGCTAGACCCTAATGCGTCCTGTTGGCCAAGTTACTCCTGGCTCCAATATGAGGTGCCAATGAGATGGTGCCTGCACACCATGCTCTGGTGCTCAGTAAGCCATGTTCTTTGTCATCACATGAAGAGGAACACTTCCAAAGGCATGGGCACCTCCACCAAGCGGGACAGGCACCCACCCAGCGCTGCTTTTGATTTGCCTTTACTCTCCCTCTCCAATGTTGGAAGGACGGTCCCGCTTCACAACGAACTCCCTGGGTCCTTGGGAACATCCCCGAGACCCCGTGGCTGAAGGGATGATGCAGTGGAGCACTAGAGATGTGAGCCCTCTCCAATAAAGAGCTGCACAGTCTAGGACTGCTGAAGGGTTGCTTTCACTCAGCAGACAAACATTTGTATGATAATTAGGTTGCAGGAGGCCAACGTTTTAGAAGACCGTGAATATTTTTACAATCATTCAAACGTCCAACCCTGGGTCAGTGGTTAAATTAATAACTATTCAAAGGAATTCCAGGTAGCAATGAGTGAGTGTTGTCACATCCATACATGACTATGAGTGATTTTTGTCTGATTATTTCTACTCTTTGGTGTTTTCTGAATCATCTATCTCATACAATGAGTATGCATTACTTTACTGAGAGTAAACAAATTAATTTTTTAACATATGCGTAGGGTGAAGAGCTACAACGTGTTTGGAAAACAGTTGTATAAAGTTATTAAGGATGTAATGGGTGTGTTTGGCCCTTTGGAAAATTTCCTCTAATACTTAGCCTATCATCTTAACAACAAAGAGAAATGGAGGTTGAAACCCTTCTGAGGCTGCAGGGGATACCATTTTCCCATGACTCTAAAGTGGACCCCACTGGGCCCAGGGGACCCAGGCCCCACCCCAGCCGATTCCATCACCAAGTTCACTCCCGACATCGAACCAGACCCCTGCTCTTCCTCCTGCTGTCCCCATGGTCCCCTGTCCCACCCACTCTCAGCGCATACCCGGGTCATCAGACAGATCCTGCCCCCCACCTCTCCTGCCTCCCCTGCTGGTCCTGTTACGGGAGGAATTTAGAGAAAGATATGTTACAGTCCGAACCCCCCAGGACCTGTGAATGTGGCCTTATTTGGAGGCAGGGTCTTTACAGAGATAACGAAGCTAAATGAGGTCCCTAGGGTGGGCCCTAGTGCAAACACTGGTGTCCTCACCAAAAGGGAACTTTGGCCACATGGAGAGGGAAGACGTACCTGCAAGCCAGGGAACACCTGAGCCTCCCAGAGACTGAGAGAGGGGTCTGGGCAGGTCCTCACAGCCTCAGAAGGAGCCACCAGAATTAGTTTCTGTTTTTTAAGACCCCGGTGTGTGGCACCTTGTGATGCCAGCCCCAGGAAGCTTGTGTAAACCCTTCCTCTACAAGGCAGCCAAGGTGATTTAAAAAAAAAAAAAACCTGAGCACATCATAGCGTGCTTAAACCCAGCTAGCCACTTCCAAATTGGCGTAGACTCTGAAATGTTAGCAGAGCTGGCAGGCCGGTCCCCACCTGGCTTCTTCCTCCCTCTAACTGCAGAGCAGTTCAGCGCCCTGGGCTCCCCTCGATGCTGCACCCACCTCGAAGCTCTGTCACTCTCACACACGACCCGAGGCACTCCTGCCTGTCTCCCTCCTCTCTCCCCCGCACAGGCACTCACGAAGCCACGCCGCCTCCCTGCCAATTTCTCCAACTCCCTTGTAGGGTGTCGGTTTAAATAAGACCACTTATTCTAAGTGAAGTAACTCAGGAATGGAAAAACAAACATCGCACGTTCTCACTTGTAAGTGGAGCTAAGCTATGAGGACACAAAGGCATGAGAATGATACAATAGACTTTGGGGACTTGGGGTGGGAGAGGGGTGAGGGATAAAAAACTACATATCGGGTACAGTGTACACTGATCAGGTGATGGGTGCACCAAAAATCTCAGAAATCACCACTATAGAACTTATCCATGTAACCAAACACCACCTGTTCCCAAAAGCTGTTGAAATAAAAATAAAAAAAAAAATCTATAACGCGTCTCAGCAAACGGCGCGCGTCTCAGCACCCAGCTTAGAGTGACTGGGACAGGAGACCATGGGGACAGCCCCTGTTTTTTCCCAGTGCCTCCCTCCTCTTCCTCCTGCTTGGAGTGACTCCTTCCTCCAGTCCGGGGTTGATCCAGCTCAGCATTGTTGACATTTGGGGCCAGATCAGCCTTTCTTATGGGGGGCTCTCCTGGGAATTTTAGGGTGCTTAGCAGCGTCCCTGGCAGAACCCCTCCCCAACCACAGTGATGACAACAAAGGTGACTCCAGGCATTGCCAAGCATCCGTTGGGGACAAAATTGCAAAACCGCCCTTGACTGAGAGCTGCTGCTCTAGCGGTAAAGGCCTTGAAGGACTGGACAGTGCCCGCCTCACTCCCCACTGCATCTCCCCTACTTCAATCGCCATTGCATCTCCCCCACTCACTCCCCACCACATCTCTCACAACAGCGGACCCTGGGCCCTCTGCAGACTCATGTGATGGGCAGAAGGATGGATGGGTGAATAGGAGAACCCGCAGACACATTTCAGTTGCCGGTGGCTCAGCTGCAGCGGAACCCTCACTCTTGCCCCTGGTGTTGGAATAAGCCCTGCATCACTCCCTGACAGCCTGGGGGCCTGGGGTGGAGATGCCCTCGTGAAACCCAGTCCCCATAGTGGCCGTCTCCCATCTCCTGTTCCTCTCCTTTGGCACATTTCACATGCACCAGGGCTTTGTATAAACTTGTTATCCATCAAGGTGAAAGTCAGATAAATAAAAATGAACCGACAGAAGGGCGAATAGCATCAGATCCCTCCTGGGCAGAGAGATAATATGCTGACACTCTAATGGTTGTATTAACAATTTAATAGAGCCCAAGCGCCCAGGGCCAGGCAGGTCTCCCAGCAGCCAGCAGCATAGCAGATGTCTGCTCCCACGCCGGGACCAGGGACCAGGGGCCAGGCCCTGGATTCCCAGTGTCCCTGAACGGGTCAGCATGGAGGTCTGGAGGTCTGATCGAGCCTTGGTTTTCTCCAGTTCCCTGGGCAGAGTGAGCCTTGCAGTCGCAGCTTTGGGAGAGGAGCTGGACACTGTGCCTGTTCCTGCAGTTCAGGGGTCTCCCACCAAGAGCATTTGGCATTGACTTTGACCAGGGGCACAGAGCCTAGGGCCCCTGAGAGCTGGACCACGCACAGTCACTTCCCCTCTTTAAGCCCCTGCACAGCACAAAACTTGGCATGCAGTTAGTGCTCAATAAATGTTTGTTCAGTGGAGGCTGCATGGGTGGGGAGAGGTGGGGGAGAGCTAGTATGCCTGTGGCCGGAAAAGACCAGTGGTGGCTGCAGGAGAAGGCTCAGAGCCTGAGAACCCAGCTGCCACGCCCCAGCGGCAGCGCCCTGGCCGGCCCTGTAATCTCACTGAGGCTCACTCCCACAGAGGAGTTCACGGTGCTCCCTCATGATGTTGACCTTGAAACCAGGTGAGAGAGCGGGTCTGGAAGCACCTTAGAAACTGAAACAGTTTGTGACTCAGCCTTGTTTCTGTGCGAGTTTGAGCTCCCAGATGGGCGATTTGCCATAAACTCGGCTTCAGCTTCCGAGGCGGTGGGGCTGAGCTACTGGCTGGCCCTGGCAGCATTTCCCAGGAGCTGAGAAAGCTCCCCTGCCTCACCTTGCATGGAGCTCAGCTGTCTTCCCTGTCCAGAGCACCTGCCTCCTGAACATAAATGGGTTTTTGATGCCTTGCTGTTTCCTTTATCTTTCTCTTCTACAATGGGCTTTGAAGGGAACCGTGATTACTTTTCTGTAAACATCCAGGACTGGGCCCAAGACTTTCCAAAATATTTTCTAAAGTTATCAAAAAATGCACACACACGCACACACATACACAGACACACACTCGTGCATATGCGCACATACACACCCAGGGGACTGGGATCATGTTAATAGCATTCAGCTTTTCTACTCTTCTGGGAAATGCTTTAAGAAAAGTTGAAAGTCTCATATCTCAAAAATCAAATCAATGGGCACTTTTGAAAAACAGATACATATAGGAAAAAGGAAGAAAGAAACCAAAGGCTTCTTTCAGACGCCTCACCCAGAGTTCGCTGCATTTCTGCCCAACTTTCTTTATGTCAGAGCTGCTGCGCATTCTGCTGCCTTTGCCTGCTGGTTAGAAATCATAGTCCATATTTTTAAACTAAAGGAAGAAAGTCCTCATGTAATTTAGTGGTGGTTATTTGTCACCTATTCCTGAAAACAAATGCCTGTGGCAGTGAAGGCCAGCAGATTTACCGGGAGGGAAAAAAGATCTATATTTCCTGGACCAAAGTGACGTTACCAGATTGGGTAATCGCTGCATAAGCAATAAATTACACATTGATTAATTGTGCTTCTAGGGCTTTCTGGAGTATTTTTCATGGGGACTGTTGTGTACACGCTCACAGTGAATTGGAAAAGGCAAGGCCTGGCCTGGGGACCCACTCCAAACAGAAAGAAACAAAGACCACCAACGAGATTTCAGAACCTCCCACCTATTTCGCGAAGGTGTCCCTCAGCAGTGAGGGATTCCTGTGCACATCAGATACACACATATTCTCCATCTATAAAAATAGACTTGAAAATAACTCCCATGAGATACCACTGTACACCTATTAGAATGGCTAAAATCTTAAAAGAATGCTGACAAGGACACAGAGCAAGAGCCATTCTCCTTCATTGCTGGTGGGAATGCAGAATGGCACCGACACTTTGGAAGGCAGCTTTGCAGTTTCTTACAAAGCTAAACACAGTCTTTCCATACAAACCACAATTGCACTCCGCTGCGTTTAACCAAATGAGTTGAAAACTTACGTCCACACAGAAACCCGCACAGGAATATTCCCAGCAGCTTTATTCATAATTTCTGAAAACTAAAAGCAACCAAAATATCCTTCAAAAGGTAAACGAATAAGCAAACTGTGGCACATCCATCTGATGGAATATGAGTCAATCATTTAAAAAGAAATGAGGCCAGTGTCGTGGCTCATGCCTGTAGTCCCAACAGTTTGGGAGACCGAGGCAGACAGATTGTTTGAGCCCAGGCATTTGAGACCAGCCTGGGCAACATGGTGAAACCCTTTCTCTACTAAAAACACAAAAATTAGCCAGGTGGGATTGCATGTGCCTGTGCTCTCAGCTACCTGGGAGTCTGAGGCAGGAGGATCACTTGAGCCCAGGAGGTTGGAGCTGAAGTGAGCTAAGATCATATCACTGCACTTCAGCCCAGGCAACAGAGCGAGACCCTGTCTCAATTTTTAAAAAAAGAAAAATGAGCCGGGCGTGGTGGCTCACACCTGTAATCCCAGCACTTTGAGAGGCCGAGGCTGGTGGATCATGAGGTCGGGAGTTCAAGAGCAGCCTAGCCAACACAGTGAAACTCTGTCTGTACTAAAAATACAAAAATTAGCTGGACATGGTGGTGCACACCTGTAGTCCCAGCTATTTGGGAGGCTGAGGCAGGAGAATCACTCAAATCTGGGAAGCAGAGGTTGTGGTGAGCCGAGATCATGCCACTGCACTCCAGCCTCGGCAACAGAGTGAGACTCCATCTCAAAAAAGGAAAAAGAAAAATGAAATGACCTTTGAGCTCAGAAGTTCAAGACCAGCCTGGGCAATGTAATGACACCCCATCTCTACAAAAAAATTTAAGAATTAGCCCGTTGTGGTGACACGTGCCTGTAGTCTCAGCAACTTGGGAGCCTGAGGCAGAAGGATCACTTGAGCCCAGGAGGTTGAGGCTGTAGTGAGCTATGTTCATACCACTGCACTCCAGCCTGGAAGACAGAAAAAACCCTGTCAAAAAAGGGAGCTATCAGGACATGGGTGAAAAGAAATGTCTTAAATGTGCATTGCTAAATGAAAGCAGTCAACCTTAAAAGGCTACTTACTGTATGATTCCAATGGAAAAGGCAAAATAATAGAAATGGTAAACAGATCAGTGGTTGCCAGGGATTTGAGGATGGGAGAGACTGAATTGGTGACACGTGAGATTTTTTAGGGCAGTGAACTAATTCTGCATGATACTGGTAGACACATGACATTATGCACTTGTCAAAACCCATAGAATTCTACAACACAAAGAGAGAACCTTATATGTGAATTTTTTAAAAATCAGTTAGGAGGTCAGGGGATCCCAGGATGGGATGGAGATGATGATAAAAGAATCTCTACTACAGATGCATGACATTGCCTTACTGAAGGAGGTAAGAGGAAAAGGTACTGACCTCAGTAACTGTTGAGTAAAGACTGTTAGACTAAAGAGAAATGCATCTTCACATAGCACTGGACTCTAGCTGGTGAAGTTGCTTCCTATGGGGATTCAGGTTAACAGTTCTATACTTATATACAGAGATCACATAAATTAGTAAATGGATGGAGAAGAGCAGGAAGCAGGTTACAGATAAGCAAAGGAGGAAACTAGAGTGAACCTTGTGGAATAGGGTTAGAGTTGGAGACCTCAATATGAACTCATGTTTTGTTTAATTTAAATACAGATGGAGAGATAGATGATAGATAGATAGATAGATAGATAGATAGATAGATAGATAGATAATGCATACACATGGGTCACTCTACATACATATACTTCCTAGCTCTACCCATGAGAGAGCCCTGTAGCAATGAGCACACACAGCACCGGACCTTGGTTTGCAAATACCATTCTCCAATTAAAAAGGAACCAGGGCTCTATAGAGAAATTGCTGCTTCTAGTGCTAAGACATGACACATATGAGATAAGCCCAGAGCATCCTGCAATGGCGGAAAGTAAGGAAGTGCTCAAAAAACAAAATAATGGGAGGATCTCAAAATTGTTCCAGCGCTGGCCGTGGGAGCTCTTCCAGTTGACTGCAGCGAACTGGAGAGCACCCCAGCTCCCATGGGCAAAGCTGGAACAATTTAAGCAAAACAGTAAGTATAACCTGAAGTATTTTTTTAAATCCATGATTCTATACTGATATGAATCAATGATGATTGATTAAATCAGTGAATAAGTAAATAAATGCACTGCACTTCAGCCCGGGCAACAGAGCGAGACCCTGTCTCAATTTTTAAAAAAAGAAAGGATATTTTATTATAGCAGCACAGGCAAACAAAGACAGTCCCCCAACATACCACAGACTAGTCTATGAGAATAGACTAGTCTCCAATACAGAAGAATTCTAAATAATTTATGTAAATAACTACCCTCACAAGGAGGTAAAGCACAATTCCCCACTCCTTCCACATGGACTGTGCTCGGTGACTTCATTCCAAAGAGTACAGTGTGGAAAGAGGAAAAAAATAACTAACTTTCTCATGGAGAAATGTGACAGACTCAGCCAGCTGATGAAGGTCAACATCAACACTGGTGAGTCATGTGGATAGTATGTGCCCTTGAGCTGATGGGATCAAAATGGCACTTCACCTCTGTGGTCTTCCTCCCAAGAACCCATACCCCAGTCTAACTAGGAGAAAACCATCACAGTCCCCGCTGACAAACATTTTTAACTACCTGACCAGTACTCCCTGAAACAAAGTCATCAAAAACAAAGTCTAAGAATCTTTACAGCCAAAAAGAGCCTAAGGAAAGATGATAAGTTAACATAATATGGTTTCCCAGGTGGGATCCTGGAAGGGAAAAAGGCATTAGGAAAATGCCAATGAAATCTAAATAAAGTGTAGAGTCTAGTCAATAATCATGCATCAATATTGGCTCATTAATTCTAACAAATGTACCATACTAATGTAAGATGTTAAAATAGGAAAAGCTGAGTGAGAGGCTTATGGGAACTCTCTGTACTATCATTGCAAATTTTCTGTAAATCTAAGATGATTCTGAAATAAAAAGTTTATTTAAATAAGCGTGGTGTGTGTGTCTACATTTTCACAAACAAACCTGGGCACCAGTACAAAGCCCCCTTCTGTCCCTGCCATGGTTTGAGTGTAAGTGCCCCTCCCAAATTCTTATGTTGGAACTTAGACTCCAATACGACAGTAGTAAGAAGTGGAGCCTACGTGAAGTTATTACGTTTTTCAGAATGGTTATTTAGAATGGGATGGGCAACCTTATGAAAGTGCTGGAGGGAACTCGCCAGGCCTCTCTGCCCTTCTGCCTTCACTCTGTGAAGACACAGCCTTGGTTCCCTCCAGAGGATGAGCAACAAGGTGCCACCTTGAAAGCAGGAATGAGACCCTCACCAGACACCCACCCTGATGCTTCCTTGATGTTGGACTTCCCAGCCTCCAGAACTAAGAGAAATAAATTTCTGTTGTTTATAAATTACCTAAGATATATATTTTTTTTTGAGATGGAGTTTTGCTTTTTTTGCCCAGGTTGGAGTGCAATGACATCATCTTGGCTCACCACAACCTCCGCCTCCCGGGTTCAACTGATTCTCCTGCCTCGGCCTCCCGAGTAGCTGAGATTACAGCCATGCACCACCACACCCAGCCAATTTTGTATTTCTAGTAGAGATGGGGTTTCTCCATGTTGATCAGGCTGGTCTCGAACTCCGACCTCAGGTGATCCACCGGCCTTGGCCTCTTAAAGTGCTGGGATCACAGGTGTGAGCCACCGTGCCTGGCCACCTAAGGTATTTTATTATAGCAGCACAGGCAGACAAAGGCAGTCCCCCAACATGCCACAGAGCATAATTCTGACAACTTCCACCAAGCGGAACGGGGCAAGCCTGGAGGCTCAAAAAGAGAGCCCTCAAAAAGCCTGATCGGTCAAGCACTTTAATCTCCCAGGCCTGTGGCTCAGCAGTTTCTGAGCAGAGAACTCCACACATCCTGAGGAAGGCCAATTCTGGGGCAGGAAGGAAGATCAGCAGATCGGGGGAAGCCCTGCAGACTCTGCCCTCACTACCACAGCCACCAAGCCCACTCTTGGGACATCTCCACCCACAGCACCATGGGCTTTGAGGGTCAAGCCAGCAGACAAGGCCACTTATTTAGCACCCTTTGCTCCCCAAGGCTGGAGCCATCTGATGTATTTCAGAAATTTTCCATCAACAGCTGGAAATTTTCTTAATGCTTTGTTCTTAAAGAGATAAACTTTTATTTTCTGACTGTTGTAATAACGTTAAAACAAAATTTACTTCTGCAAGAAAAGGAATTACCTCTGGTTGTACCTACTGTGAGATATTTTGCATGTGCTGTTTCAACTGACCCCATACCAAGGCCGTAAGGATTCTCATGGTTCCCATGCTGTAGGTGAGAAACCAGAGACTTGAATAGATTCGAGACATGCCCAGGTTCCAGTGCTGATCAACAGAAAAACTCAGGAATTCGGTTCTTTCACCCTCCACTGTGCTGGCAATGGTGGATAAAGCAGGGTTTGCTTTCCTGTAGCCCTGGAATAGCCAGCTTGCCCTGCTGTGAGCCTTGCATAGCAGGGTCCCTCTCCCTTCCATTCCTACACAAAGCACTGGAGGCTGCTGTCGGTAGAAGGGATCTGAGGCCCAGGAGCTCCCCGTCCAGCTCGAAGTGTCTGAGACCAAAGCTGCAGGTTCCCACCCACTGCTCTAGGCACCACACCTGGCACCCACAGCCTTGAGCACAGAGAAGGCTGTAGAGTCAGCTGCTGCATCCCCCACACCACTACACAATAGAGCGGCAGCCACCCAGGCAGGCGGAGCTGCCTCCAGCCTGGCACCCCCACCAGGTACCGCACAGCAGATAGAAACACAACAATTAAACCGAGAGGCCCTCCAAGGGGTAAGGAAATGAAAGTGAGTGGGAAGTAAAAATGATAGAGATTCAGTCCCACCCATTGGGAGACAGGAACACGGTGCTCTTCGGAAACACAAGTGGTTTGCCTGATCTCACTTTGGGTTTTATTTTACTTCACTTTTTAATATGTGAAAAGTCCTGGAGGTCACCCATGGAGCTTGCCAAGCCGGTTCCTCCAACTCCAAAACACATTCCCCAGTGGCCTCTTGTTGCCATGGCAACAGTCTGGTCCAAGCCTCCTCTCCCCCTCTCCCTGGGAAAAGTAATCCACCATATTAACAGGCTAAAGGAAAAATATCACACAATCATATTCATCAAATCAGAAAACGCACATCTCAAAATCTATACAGTCGTCCCTTGGTACACATGGGATATTGGTTCCAGGACCCCCCACCCGCCTGCCTATACCCAGATCCACACATACTCAGGTCCCGTAGTGGGCTCCGTGGGATGCATACATTTAAAAAGTTGGCCTGCTGTATACCTGGGTTTCAAATCCCGGGAATCATATATTTTCCATCAGCTGTGGCTGAAAAAAGCCACGTATACGTAGACCCACACAGTTCAATCCTATGTTCTTCAAGGGTCAGCTATACTCATTCATGATAAAACTCTCAGAAAAATAACAATAGGGGAGGAATTCCCTCAATTTGATTAAAAAGCATCTACAAAAAGCCCACATCCAACATTTAACAAAATGGAGTAAGACTGAATGCTTTCCCAAGAGGTTGGTAACAGGGCAAGAAAACCCATTCTCACTGCTTCTGCTCTGGTAGTGCTAGCAGTCTAGCCAGTGCAATCAGGCAAGTAAAGTTTTTAAAAAGCATCCCGATCAAAAGGAAGGAAAGAACTCATCCCTATTTGCAAATGGCATGATTGTCTATGCAGAAAATCACAAAGAACCAACAAAAATGCTTGTAGATTCAAGCATTTTTCAATTGATTCAAAAATCAATCTTACTTCTATATTGCAGTAATGACCATGTGGATAATGAAATTAAAAACACAATCACTGGGCCAGGTGTGGTGGCTCACACCTGTAATCCCAGCACTTCGGGACCCAGAGGCGGGCGGATCACTTGACGTCAGGAGTTCAAGACCACCTTGTCCAATTATGGCGAAACCCCGTCTCTACTAAAAATATAAAAAATTACCCAGGCGTAGTTGTGGGCACCTGTAACCCCAGCTACTCGGGGGGCTGAGGCAGGAGAATCGCTTGAACCCAGGAGGCGGAGATTGCAGTGAGCCAAGATTGTGCCACTGCACTTCAGCCTGGGCATTGGAGTGAGAGCTTGTCTCAAAAAAAAAAAAAATACAGTTGCCACAATCAAGCTAATTCACATATCCATCACTTCATAAAGTTACCTTTTTGGTGGTAAAAACATTTAAGATTGTCTGGGTGCAGTGGCCCACGCCTGTAATCCCAGCACTTTGGGAGGCCAAGGCAGGCAGATCACGAGGTCAGGGGATCAAGACCATCCTGGCTAACACAGTGAAACCCCGTCTCTACTAAAAATACTAAATATTAGCCAGGTGTGGCAGCGGGCGCCTGTAGTCCCAGCTACTCGGGAGGCTGAGGCCGGAGAATGGCGTGAACCCGGGAGGTGGAGCTGGCAGTGAGCCAAGATCATGCCACTGCACTCTAGCCTGGGCGACAGAGTGAGACTCCATCTCAAAAAAACAAAAACAAAAACAAACAAACAAACAAACAAAAAACACTTAAGATCTACTCTGTTAGCAAGTTTCGAGTATACAATACATTGTTGCTAACTATAGTTACCACTTTACAATGTATATGTATATCAAATCATCAGGCTATATACCTTAAATATACACAATTTTTACTTGTCAATTGTACCTCAGTAAGGCTGGTTTTTAAAAACACCATTTACAATCACTAAAACAAATTAAATTGTTATAAATCTCAAAAATGTATAGGGCTTGTATGCTAAACACAACACCACTCTGATGAAAGAAATCAACAAAGATCTAAATAAATTGAGAGGCATATCATGCTCATGGATTGGAAAACTCAAAATAGTAAAGATGTCATTTCTCCCTAAGTGGATTTACAGGTTTAAGGCAATTCCCATCAAAATCCCAGTGAGACTTTTTATAGATATAGATAAGATTATTCCAAATTTAGCCCAGCATGGCGGTGTGTGCCTGTAATCCCAGCTACTCAGGAGGCTGAGGCTGGAAAATCGCTTGAATGCAGGAGACGGAGGTTGCAGTGAGCCAAGATCATGCCATTGTGCTGCAGCCTGGGTGACAGAGTAAGACCCTGTCTCAAAAATAAATAAACAAAATAAAATTGATTTGAAAAGACAAAGGAACTAGAGTAGCCAAAACAATTGTGAAAAAAGAGAATAAGGTCCGGTGTGGTGGCTCACACATGTAATCCCAGCACTTTCAGAGGACGAGGCAGGTGGATCACCTGAGGTCAGGAGTTCGAGTCCAGCCTAGCCAACATGGTGAATCCCCGTCTCTACTAAAAATACAAAAATTAGCCAGGCGTGGTGGCATATGCCTGTAATCCCAGCTACTCGGGAGGCTGAGGCAGGAGAATTGCTTGAACCCGGAAGGTGGAGGTTGCAGTGAGCCAAGATCACACTATTGCACTCCAGCCTGGGCATCAAGAGCGAAACTCTGTCTCAAAAAAATAAAAAATAAAAGAAAGAAAGAGAAGGAAAGAAAGAGAAAGATAGAAAAAGAAAGCAAGAAAGAAAGAGAGAGAGAAAGAAAGAGAGAGAAAGAGAGAGAGAGAGAGAGAAAGAAAGAGAGAAAGAGAGAAAGGAAAGAGAAAGAAAGAAAGAAAGAAAGAAAGAAAGAGAGAGAGAAAGAGAGAGAAAGAAAGAGAAAGAAAGGAAAGAAAGAGAGAAAGGAAAGAAAGAAAGAAAGAAAGAAAGAAAGAAAGAAAGAAAGAAAGAAAGAAAGAAAGAAAGAAAAGAAAGAAAGAAAGAAAGAAAGAAAGAAAGAAAGAAAGAAAGAAAGAAAGAAAGAAAGAAAGAAAGAAAGAAAGAAAGAAAGAAAGGAAGGAAGGAAGGAAGGAAGGAAGGAAGGAAGGAAGGAAGGAAGGAAGGAAGGAAGGAAGGAAGGAAGGAAGGAAGGAAATAAAGTAGGAGGAATTCGTCTACGCAATTTCAAGACTTGTATAGCAACAGTCGTTAAGAGTGTGGGATTGGCGGGAAACAGACCTATAGACCAATGGAACAGAATAGAGAACGCAGAAACAGACCCACACAAATGGGCCCAGCTGGCTTTTGACAAGGGCACAAGAGTCATCACATGGAGCAAGGAGAGCATTTTCAACAAATGCTCTAACAGAGCAATTGGATGTCCATAGGCTAAAAAAAAGAAGAAAAGAAAGAAACTTGTCTTTTTGATTAAAAAACCAACCCAAAATGGATCAAAGACATAAAATAAAATATAGAACTCTAAAACTTTTAGAAACAATAGGAGAAAAACTTCAGCATCTACAGCTAGGCAAAGAGTTCTAACACTTGATACCAAAAGCACAATCTGTAAAAGTAAGAAATTAACTGGCTTTCCTCAAAATTTAATACGTGTGCTCTGCGAAAGATCCTTCAAGAGGATTAAAAGACAAGCTACCAAGTGAGAGAAAATATTTGCAAACTATATATCTGAGAATGAACTCTGAAAACTTAGTAAACAAGCAAACAAGTTCTCAATCATGCTGTATTTTTGGGGTGGGCTACAGTTTTCACATCGTGATTCTCTCCTTTCTCTCAGAAAACCTTCCAGGCAGCCTCAATTTGTATAATGTCCTTGCTTTCTGGATGAGGAAACGGAGGCTTCAAGACTTCCCTAAGCTTACAGTTCCTAGGAGGTAGACCTGGATTTTTTCTTTCTTTTTTAAATTCATTTGTTTAATTGTGTACAATATACCTAACATGCTTTTTTTTGTTTGTTTTTGTTTTTGTTTTTTGAGACGGAGTTTTGCTCTTGTTGCCTAGGCTGGAGAAGAGTGGTGCGACCTCAGCTCACTGCAACCTCTGCCTCCTGGGTTCAAGCAATTCTCCTGCCTCAGCCTCCCGAGTAGCTGGAATTACAGGCATGCGCCACCAGAGTTGGCTAATTTTGTATTTTTAGTAGACACAGGCTTTCTCCATGTTGGTCAGGCTGGTCTCAAACTCCCTACCAGCGGTTATCCACCCGTCTTGGCCTCCCAAAGTGCTGGGATTACAGGCATGAGCCACGGTGCCCAGCCCATTTTGACCATTTTTAAATGCACAGTTCAGTGGCATTAAGTACATTCACATTTTATGTCACTGTCATCACCACCATCCATCTTCAGAGCTCTTGTCATCTTACAAAACAGAAACTGTACTTATAAAAAATAATTCCCATTCCTCCCTCTCCCCATCCCCTGGCAACCACCGTCCTACTTTCTGTCTCTATGAATTTGACAACCCCCGGGACCTCCTACAAATGGAATCATCCAGTATTTGTCCTTCTGTTTAAGACTCAGTCATATTCCAGTGGTGGACCTGGATTTGAACTGTCACCCCAAAAGGCAGTCTGGACTGGGTAGTGGTACTGCCCTCTAAAAAGCTGGCCTGTCCCTGGGCACTCCTGAGTCCTTTGTCCTGAGCCTTCAGGCACCCATCAGTCCTGCCTCCCTCCAGTGGCATGAAGGGGCACAAACTTCGTTCCAAAGCTGTACATATGGGGCCCGGAGGAGGTACCCAAGATTGATAAGGAGGATAAAATTGAAGTCAGTTGCGTGGTGGCTCACACCTGTAACCCCAACACTTTGGGAGGCCAAGGCAGACGGATCACTTGAGGTCAGGAGTTCAAAACCAGCCTGGCCAACACAGTGAAACCCCATCTCTACTAAAAATACAAAAAGTTAGCCAGGCGTGGTGGCAGGCGCCTGTAATCCCAGCTACTAGGGAGGCTGAGGCAGGAGAATCGCCTGAACCCAGGAGACAGAGGTTGCCGTGAGCCGAGTTCGTGCCATCACACTCCAGCCTGGACATCAAAGGCAAGGCTTCATTCTAAAAAAAAGAAAATTGAAGTTTGAAATCAGTTTTAGAAAATGCACATGGAGGCCAGTTGCCATGGCTCACACCTGTAATCCCATCACTCTGGGAGGCCAAGGCAGGCGAATCATGAGGTCAGGAGATCGAGACCATCCTGGCTAATACGGTGAAACCCCGTGTCTACTAAAAATACAAAAAACTAGCCGAGCATGGTGGTGGGCACCTGTAGTCCCAGCTACTCAGGAAGCTGAGGCAGGAGAATCACTTGAACCCAGGAGGCAGAGCTTGCAGTGAGCCAAGATCACACTGCTGCACTCCAGCCTGGGCGATAGAGCGAGTCTCCGTGTCAAAAAAAAAAAAAAAGAAAAGGAAAAAAACGACAAAGAACGTGCACATGGTTATGGGATGCCATATGCAGGCCAGGCAGAGCTAGGTCTAAGGCCCTCCAGGGACCTGCTGAAGCGCAGGTGGCTGGATCCAGATGGCGGAAGGAAGGCTGCAGAGGAAGGTGGGTGGGGAAGAGAGGACCAGACGCCGAGGATTGCACTCCTCTCACCACCAGGTTTAAGGTGGTACAGCTATGCAAACACCGCTGGGATTGTCAAAGAACTAAGGAGGGGTTAAATATTTTTTACAAAAATTCTTTTCGTCTAATTTATGTTGTGCTTTTGAAGATGAAGAGGTGGCGGGCTTCGGTTATCAGCAAGAAGGGAGAGAGGGACTATAAACATCTTAGAACAGTGGAGGAGGCTCTCGCCGTCCTTGAGAATATCAATTCCAAAACGATTCTATTCCACCACATAAAGGAGCCAGGCCTTTCAAAGAAAATCAGCCTTTCATAAAATTTCTTGGAAATCTAGTCAAGAAAGTGTGCGTGTCTCCCTCAGATAACACTGCTGTATTATAGGCATTTAAATAGATCAGCGGGCTATGAAAAAATAAAACAGCCATTTAAGCAGAGTGTCTGGAAAGGCAGCTGAGACGGCCCGAGGAAGGTCTTGGACCTGTGGGCTCCAGGAAAACCAGGATGGGGGTTGCCATGGTGACTGTGTATTGCATTCCACCCCTAAGGACAACCAAAAGTCCCTGCAGGACTCCCAGCATCAGCATCACCTGGGGTGTGGGATCAATGCAGATCCCCTAGCCCCATAACAAACCAGCTGAACCCAGTCTCTGGGGGTTGCCCCCAGGAATCTGCATTTTAATGAGTTTCTCAGGTGATTCTTAGAAAATCACAATGGGGCTCCTGACTCAGTCTCTGCTGGAGGCCAAAGTCCAATGATGCCAGCAGCGACTCTACAGTCTGCAGCAGGTGCACCTGCACGTGCATGGCCCCCACATGCCAGGCCTCAGCCTCACCCACACCGAGCGCTGAAGAGGCCAAGAAGGCAGCTGGAGATTGCCAAGTTGGTTTCTTTAGAAAGAGGCTGTGAGTCCCCTGTATTCCTGCCCTCCAGGAAATGGGTGGAGGCCCTTACTCTCACCTCGTGGAAGAGAGAGGAGCTTGAAGGAGCTCCCTGCGGGGGTGGGCAGAGGGACTGTTGTCAGTCCCCAGGAGTGCACAGGACACAGCCTGCAGGGAGTCGCTCCCAAAGGCCAGGCTGTACCCAGGCTGAGGCTAGCTCTGGCTCCCAGTGGAAGAAGGAGCAGAGGGCTGAAGGGAGATGGCCTCCCCACCAACCACAGCGGCCAATCTGTGGGTCTCCTGGTAAGGAAAATGGCCTGGGGTCCCTTTAAAGAGGGTCCTCCTGAGAGGAGTAGATGGATCAGAGCCTTCAGCATGTGTGGGAAGTGCATGGCCACGTGCCCTGGAGCCAGCCAGGAAGACCCAGCAGTGCAAGGAAAGGGCTGGCCTCCATCGAGACAGCAGCATTCCAGGGACTGGAGAGGAGTCAATCTCCAAGAAGCCCCGCGAATTCGTGGTGCCAAATGCCCCTCCCTGTCCCCTTCCTCATTCCCTTCCCTTACAACCTGGGAAGGACCCTATGCCTTGGGACCCAGCAGGAAGTAGAGGTCCAGACCTGTTGGAATAAAGACAGCAGAAGGCCCTCACCCCACTCCCTACTGCAGGCTGCCAGCCTAGACCAGGCCAGGTTGGAGGGCCAGAGACACAGGCATTGAACAAAGATCTGGGTTTTGATGGTTTTGCTCAACCAAATACATTAAAGAAAAGGAAGACCACTGTGTAGCTAAAAACAATAATAGGACTTTTCCTTTCCTAAGAAGGACCAGAGCTATGACAGGGCCTGAGGGAGACTTTAACCCAGGGTGATCCAGTGATCCCACAGAAGACAGAGTGCCCCATGCACCTTATTCATTCACCCTAAGTGCTAAGTAGCCTTGAGGTGAAGAACCATGGACTGTTGGAGTGTGGGGGTCAGAAACCGCTCTCCTGACCCCTGGAAACCTCTTGAAAGCTGAGTTGACCACTTGGGGAACTCAAGTACCTCACAGGACTAAAATAAATCCTTTACGACAGCCAGCTCCAAGGAGAGCAATGTGGAAC
This sequence comes from Macaca nemestrina, assembly GCF_043159975.1. Taxonomy (NCBI): domain Eukaryota; kingdom Metazoa; phylum Chordata; class Mammalia; order Primates; family Cercopithecidae; genus Macaca; species Macaca nemestrina. The sequence continues at coordinate 228,435,985 of NC_092125.1, read as the reverse complement.
GTGGTGCTGTGGTTCTGTGCCTTTTCCTGCCCATCCCCAACACTGTACACCCTGAATCCACTCGGGCTCCCACCCAGAGAGGTGGTCAGACAAGACCGCTGGCAAATGTGGAGACTCCCAATTGCCTGACCAACATCCATTCTTGCTATCTTCCTTAGAAACAGAACCCAATTTCTAGCCGGACAACAACATGCTCAATTATTACCGCAATTACTTTTGCACCAACCTAATACAAAACTATATATCCCAGCCTCCTTTACTATATATCCCAGCCTCCTTTACACTAGATGTGATCATGTGATTCCGTTGTAACCAATGAGATATGAGCAAAGTGTTGGATGGTACTTCCAGGAAGTCTCCCTAAGAGGGGACACCTGCTTGGGACATGGATGAGATGGCTGGAGTTCCAGCACCCATCTTGGACCATAAGGATGAGGACAGACTGGAGTATTTATCCCTAACAGCTTCCTACAGCCACCCACCTCCAAACTACTGTTACACGGAAAGAGACATGAAGGACCCATCCTGTTTTGACACTGTCACTGGGAAGGGTTCTGTTAAATGCTGCTGAACCTACACTTGGCTGGTGGATGTATGCAATGACCCTGTCACATGCTTCATCCCACTAAATACACTGCCAGCTCAGGGTATGGTGGGCACCACAGCAAAGGTTAGCTCTCCTCCTGTATGCTTCAGGTGGGAAAAGCATGCTTGGGAGTTTTGACCTTCACTGTCTATACCAAGCCAAGGTGATCCATTGGGTTGATTGGAACCTCCTCCTAATGGGTCTTGGAGGCAGGTGACAGGTGGCATTTGCTGGCTGAAGTGATCAGGTTCCAGGCCAGGTGTGAAGCTGGAGCCATGAGTGGACCTGACTCTCCCAGTTGCAAGTTGCTCTTCAGCACAGGCCTGGGATGGTCCAACATGCTCTCTGGGGGAGACGAAACACAGCTGGTGTTTCAGGTCGAAACATATCCCCCAAACTCCACGTGCTGCAGTCTAACTCCTAGGATCTCAGAATGTGATCTTACTTGGAAATGGTGGCACTGTAGATGTAATTAGTTAAGAAGGGTGAGCCCCTAATCCAAAATGTCTACCGTCCTTATCGAAAGGGGAAATGTGAATCAGAGACACACACACAGGGGACACTGTGGCCATGTAATGGTTGGAGTGATGTTGCCACAAACCAAGAACTATCAGCAGCAGGAGAGGGACCTGGCACAGATGCTTCCCTAGCACCTTTGGAGGGAGCACGGCCCTATCTGCACCTCGATCTCAGACTCCTGGCCTCCAGAACTGGGGCGATCAATTTTGGTTGTGTGACCATCTCAGTTTGTGGTCCTTTGTCACAGCAGCCAGAGCAGGCTAATACAGGCTCCACCCACACCACCCCACCCTCCAGGAGCATACATTCTAAGCACCACAGGGAACCAGCTGCCTGGTACTCAGCAAATGGTCCTGAGGAAGAAGGACAGGTGCGTGGGTGGATGGATGGATCAACGTTAATATGAGTGCATAGACGGGTGTGTGGGTAGGCAGATGAACACACGAATGCAGGAATGAATGAATCTGGTGACACACACAGGAACCACCAGATGCCAGAAGGATTCTGCAAAATGCATCACTCGCCACAAGGACACACATCAATCCAGTGTCTGCAACCGGAAGAATGAATGTGTCACACCCCACAGAGTTCACAGAGATCAATGTAACCTCAATACCAGGAAAAAAAATCAGGTCATAATTTTCTGTAAAAGTGGCACACACTGCCCCGATCAATGACTACAGCCATCTGTTTTACTTTTTACACTGTCTATTTTTAATCCTCATGAATAACAAAGGGGTTCCAAAGGAGGAACCAGAAGTAGGGGTTTGCTGCAGTGGGCAGGGGTGCCTATCTCCCAAGGAGATGACGGATGGGCCCTTCCATCAAGGATAACCTCCGCAGAACCTCTTTGCCAGCTGGGCCAGATGAGCAAGGAGGTGGCAGTAACAAGGAGAGAGGCCTGCGCTTAGGTATCGGCCGCCTCCAGAGGTTCAATACAGACCTCCGAAGGAGGCACCTCCACCTCCACGCCAGTGCTGGTCTCCCGATAAGAGAGGGTTTGCCTACTAACTGGTATTAGGTGGAACTGTGGCCCAGAGGACACAGGCATCTGACAAGGTTCAAAGCTGGACGTGAGACAGAGAGTGGCAGTCACACCCTTGCTGTCATGAGCCCCTGGCAGGCAAGCATTTTCCGAAGGCTCCGCTTGGGGAAGCTCCCTTCCTGTTGGCCTTGGCCCTGAGTCTGAGAGAATGGATGCCCAGTGGCTCAAGAAGGACCATGCAGGGGCAAGGCCTAGGAGGAGAGCAGCCTGCCCTCCCATTTCAGAGAGAGGCCCCTGCATCTCACCAGTCCTCCCGAGCCCTGGGTGTGGTGGGGTTTAGTGCGAAAGCTGCCAGATGAAGCACATCAGCCTGGCCGGTGTCAGGTGCCTCTGAGGCACCAAAAACTTAACTGTACCCGTCCCAGTGCAGAGACCACTGGGCTTCTCCCCTCCAAAAATAATAACCATTGGAGAGAACACTATGTGCCATGAGAAACCTCTGGAAGCAGCTGCCAGAAGAAGCTGTCAGTTAATCTTCTCTCCGAAGCTCTGGACTCATCTGGCTGTGCTTCTGGGGCGCTGGTTGCCAGCGCAGCCTCAGCTGATAAGTAATTAGAAGATAATTAACATTTGTTACATACAATGGGAAACATCTGGACCTACTGACTTATTAAAACCTAAAAACCTCATTCATCAATTGTGTAGTGAAATAGAGAATAGGCTCAGGTTAGGGTGGGTGGGCTTGGTTCAAAGTCAGCCCCCACTCAAATGTGGATTCTGTCCATCCTGGACAGCTACCCCACCCCACCTCTCCATGCTTCCTGCCTGCCCCACCATCTCCAAGGAGGAGAGAAAAGCAAAGGGCCCAGCCCTCTCACACCGGCCAAGTTCTCCTGGAAGAAATAGAATAGCCAAGGCTATGGATGTAATGGCGGCTGGGTCCTCACCCCCAACCCCTTTTCTTCCTGCTTCTTGCCCTTTCCAGGTAAGAAACCTGGAACTCAGAGAGGGAAGGGGCACTGGATATGTCCCCCAGCTGAGATTCACTGCAGCTCAACCTGGAAAGGGTCCGTGACTCCCAGCACCTCACCCACCCCACACTCACAGAGAGGGAAGGACCAAACACAAGAACAAGATCCCTGCGGCCGCTCTCAGCTCCACAGCTGAAGTTGTGCCTGGATGTAGCAGTGCCCAGGTTGTGTGGTCAGCCTTGGGCTTCTGTCCCTCTGTTGCTTTTGCTTCCCACCTCCCATCTTCCCTGTCATCCCCTAGGCAGCAGTGGATGCGGGATGGGTGGGAGCACGTGTTCTGGAGGAGCCGGACGCACTCCCCAAGTGCCTTGGTTTCCAGCCAAAACATTAGGATGTTGCTCTACCAACTAATCATCCTACCTCAGACAGGAGGGCACTGAAAAGAAAACCCGGTGCTCCTGGGAGTGTGGGAAAGCTAGTTAAGGCTGCGGCCATTCTCTCCAGGGAAGCTGGGAAGACTGAAAATCCTGAGGTGGCCCCTTGTGTGGCCATCTCCTGGGGGATGCTTTTGGAGAAATCTAGGACCAAGCCCCGCTCTGTGTCCCCTTTTCAGCCAGAAGGAGAAATACTTCAGAAGATGCAAATAGAGAGGTTTGCGTTCTGGGTTCCCGCCACTCCTCCCACTTCCTTCCTCCTTCCTTTGGGGCAACTGCTCTGCACAGGGTCCAATTACACAATGCAGTGGTGCTGTCAGTCATGGCATCTGAACCCTTGGGCCACAATGGTTCTAAGGGTGGGAAAATGAGCCCTTGAGCCAATGAGAGGCCTGCCCTGGGATTTTTCTTCCTCAAGCCAAGGGAGGAGGCCTTTCTCATCTCTGGTTGAGAGACTGCAAAGAAGGAGGCCAGTGGTCATTTGCAGCCCTGGAAAGGCAGCCTGCATAAAGGACAAAGCCAATGGGCAGGGAGCTGGGACTGGGAGTGGTGGATGGGGCTGCAGGAGCTGGCTGACAGCACTCAGGCCCCTGCTCCCTGTGCCAAGCTCCACGTGGACCCTTCTCCAGGTTCAATTTAGGAAGCCAATGGATTTTTTTGTTTTTATGTAAGGCATTTTGAGCTGTATTCCTACTATTTTGAACCACAGTATTGACTAATGCAAATACACTTGATTGTTTCTGGGGAAGGGCAGTCACCCAGCTGGAGACATGGAAAGAAAAGAAAAAGTAAAAGAAAAGAAAAGAAGGAAGGAAGAAAGGAAGGAGAGAAGGAAGGAAAGAGAAGGAAGGGGAAGGTAGGAAGGAAGGGAAGAGAAGGGAAGGAAGCGAAGGAGGGAAGGAGAAGGGAGGAGGGAAGGAAGGAAGGAAGGAAGGAAAGAAGGAAGGAAGGAAGGAAGGAAGGAAGGAAGGAAGGAAGGAAGGAAGGAAGGAAGGAAAGAAGGGAGAAAGAAAGAGAAAAGAAAGAAAGAAAAGGAAGCAGACCTGAAAAAGCCTGAAAGTTCATACGACCAACAAATTAATAGGAGAAATTTAGTCTATTTATCAAAACAAGCCATTATAAGTACTTTTTAAACCCCTATGGCTGCCCTCCTTAGCACAGAGCCCGTAAGTGTTTTAAGCAGAAATCCTCTGGCTTGGTTGGAGTGTATAAAGCACAGGAAATAGACACATCTTCAGAAGAGATGGAGACTTCAGTGGAGGAGAGAGAAGGTGCTCAGTGCAGAACCTCCAATAACACGAACGTCGGCCCCAGGACTTAGGGAGAGGGGAGAACTCCTCCACTTTGAGGGCTGACACTGCCTCCACCCCAGGCCTAGAGTCCAGAGACCCTGGGCATGATGAGTCGTCAGACAAGGGACCCACGGTATCCAAGCCCTGTGCCCCACCCTTCCCCTTGTAGTTTCCACAACTGCCTGTAAGCGTGGGAATCACCAACTCTATCACAGATGGAGTCTGACGCTCACTGCTGGGAAGTGGCAGACCCGGATTCAAACCTAAGCCCACCTGGCTCTCAAACCTGTGATCTTTCTGTGACCCGCTCTGGGTCACAACCCCCAGCCCTGACCTCCCTCATCAGGGTCCCATCCCCTCATTTTCAATCAAAACAGAGAAGGCTGTAGGTCCCTCTCCCAGGGCCCTCACGCCATGGCAGTTCAGACTGACAAGAACAATCTTGGAGGGTCTCAGCCAGCCCTTTGAGGGAAACTGGCCAGGACAGAAAACTCAGTCACTTAGGGCCACGAAACTACTAGGCAACCAATTTGCAGAGAACTTGTCCTTAACTTGTGCCACCGGCAAGGTCTGCATGGGCAATTTGGGTCTATCAGCCTTTAAATTATAGATGGCCGCATCACTCGTCAGGCCTGCCACAGAGCCGAGATGGAGGAGCCTGGGGTGACTGACAGCTTCAATAAATGCATTCCTGCCAGGAATATAGCATTACCACACGGAGGTGCTTTGGAAAGTATTGAACTTCAGGAAGAAATAAAATAAAAGTAAAATGGCTCTGGCACTCCTGGGCGCTCCATCATTATTGCCGGACACAGTGGGGAGACAAAGAACCCAGGAGGCCATCATCAGATAAATACCGCGCTGTGCTCTGCCAGCGAAGGCACCGTGTCCCAGCTCCCGCACAGCCGGTCGTAAAGCAGGTGTCTGGCACGAGTGGGGAATCTTTGTCCAGCAAGGAGAGCCCTCGGGGGACATGTAGGGCAGCCTTCTCCTTCACAGATGGGGAAACCAAGGCCAAGGTCATGCCGTAGATCAAGATGATGGACCAGAAGGTGTTCAAATGGGCAAGCAGGCAGCAGCATCCCAGACAAGTCAGGCACAAGACAGGCTCCTAGGTTCACCCTGAGTGGCGGCACTCAGCGGTGAGAACCCTGCAAGCTGCCATGCGGCCTGCGTAGGACACTGTCTGTGCCCTCAAGGAGTCATAAAGGGCAGGTTAACACCAGAGCAGTCCCAGCCTGCTTCTTACTTCCTGCTGTGGCTGATGGCCGGAAGCCTCCAGTGACGGGCTGAGCTTGATTCTGAAGGCAGTGGTCTGTCCTTCTGGTCTACCTGCTCTCCTCCCCACGGTGTGCCTTTGCCCTTCTGGCAACTGAGAACTGTCCAGGCCCTCACTCTGCTCCTTGTCTCTGAACCAGGTTGCTGGGGAGTCCACAGGGTGAGCTCAGCAAGGCCAGGACATGGTCTCACCCACAGCTGCCTCCCCTGCCCCTACAACAGCACCTGTGATGTAGCAGGTGCAGACAGGGCCAGGGATCCAAGAATAGACCAGACTCAGATACGAATAAACGCTGCTTCCCAAATCCTTATCTTTGTGCTGCCTGTACCTTCCCCAGGGACATCCTTGTCACCCTCCACAGAGAAGACCTAAGATGAGGCAGCCGGCCCTCCATGTGACCACCAGGCCAGCACCTGGGGGCCTGGTTCTGTCCCAGACTCTGCCATCCTTCACACGCTCCTCCTACTGCACCCCCAGAGGGCATGGGCCGCCTAGGAACCCCTCCTATTTGTGTATTCCACTCTTTGAAAATCAGAATGGAACCAGAGAAGGACTAAGGCTCAGGAGGGCTGGGTGACTCCATGCATGTCCCCAGAGTCGCACAGGATGTGACTGGGCAAGTCACTTTGCTCCTTGAGTCCTGGCTGCAGCTGAACACTGGAGGTAACAGCCTGACCCTGAAGAAGTCAAGTGCGGGTGTAGGAAGGAAATGTGCTTCTGCGGGACCCAGAAATTGCACGCCTGGGGCTTAGCGCTCCGTTATCGCTGAGGGCTGGATTCTGCGGGGACCTGGAAATGGCACGCTGGGGGCTTAGCGCTCTATTATTGCTGAGGGCTGGAGTTCCTCCCGGATGGTCTGACACCCCACCCAGACTCCCGGGGATGCCAGTCTGAAGCTGCGAGTGTCTGTCTCGTTTCGATTTCTGAAAATGCGCTTTTTGCACTTGGCCTCTCATGACGCTCCCTCCCTTGATTTAGCTCCCCACTCTTAACATGCAAGACTCTTCTCTGGCGATGTTTTACAGCTCCCTTTTCGAGTTAAACACCTGAAAGTGATACTTGAGGCCTCAAGAGTGTGGGCCCAGATCAATGCAACAAAGAATCTCTGAGATGAACTGTAGACTCTTCTCAGGTAGGGAATGTTTCTGAAAAAAGCGTTTTTAACTCATTTCCCTGACTCTGGAGAGGCCACGGTTCACACCAATCCAACTCATGGTAGCAAAATCACAGCTCAATATCACGGGAAAGCCATGTTAATCTGAGGAACAGACTTGCTCATCTGTCTCAGGTGGGAGGGTGCTGGCCGGCCAGGGGCAGGAGGTGACACAGCGGAGGTGAGAAGTTGGAGCTGGGCTTTAACAGGTGAGCATCTCAGGCCTCCAAGAGCCATGTCACTAACCCCATAGCTGCCCGAAGATGGCTGTCCCCCTTCAGTCACATGCACAGTAGCATCTAGAGGTAGCCAAGTATGTCCAGACACCACCACCCTGGGACTTGGCACACCGTGGAGCTGACTGACTTTAACAGGCTGGGCTATCCTGGAAGCTCCAGCTCTGGTCTTGGGTTCCCCATCTGTCACCTGAGGACCATGAACTAGACCTGCCACCTCCCTCCACCCTCCAATAAGAATTTATCCACAACGTCTTCATGGAGACCCTGTGTCCTGAGCTGGGAAAAGACCAGGCCTCTGGTTCTAGGTCTCCATCTAAATGTAGACAATAGTAATATCTATATACAGACACTTTTCCAAATAAGACATACATGCGACCAATAATTACATGAAAAAAAAAAACCTCAACATCACTAACCATTAGAGAAATCCAAATCAAAACCACAATGAGATCCTCACTCAATGAGATACCAATCAGAACGGCCATTATTAAAAAATTAGAAAGCAACAGATGCTGGCAAGGTGGTGGAGAAAAAGGAACACTTTTACACTGTTAGTGTGAGTGTAAATTAGTTCAACGATGGTGAACGACAGTGTGGCGACTCCCCAAAGATCTAGAACCAGAAATACCATTTGACACAGCAATCCCATTACTGGGTATATACCCAAAGGAATATAAATCATTCTATTATAAAGATACATGCACACATATGTTCACTGCAGCACTACTGACAATAGCAAAGTCATGGAATCAACCCAAATGCCCATCAATGATAGACTGGATAAAGAAAATGTGGCACACATACACCATGGAAAACTATGCAGCCATAAAAAGGAACAAGATCATGTCCTTTGAAGGAACATGAATGGAGTTGGAAGCCGTTATCCTCAGCAAACTAATGCAGGAACAGAAAACCAAACACCACATATTCTCACTTATAAGTGGGAGCTGATGGATGAGAACACATGGACACATGGAGGAGAACAACACACACGAGTTTGTTGGGGTGTGGGGAGGGAGAGCATCAGGAAGAATAGCTAGTAGAAACTGGGTTTAATACCTAGGTGATGGGATGATCTGTACAGTAAACCACCATGGCACACATTTACCTGTGTAACAAACCAGCACATCCAGCAACATACCCCTGAACTTAAAAGCGCAAAGAAAAAATTCTAAACTAAAGCATTCAACAAGTTCTCCACACGTGTCAGACATAACACTAACAATGACATGAGCTGGGATGTATTCTCATCCCCACCTTACAGATGGAAAAACCAAGGCACAGATAGGTTAGGTAATATTCCCATGGTCACACAGACCAAGACTCTCATCCGGGGCTATTGGTCCTCAGAATTAGAGCTTGTACCAGCTATTCTGCACTCCGAACAACAACCAATAGCCTGAATTAGTTTTCTGTTGCTGCTGCAACAAATTACCATAAACCTAGTGGCTTGAGACAACCCATACTTATTCTCTTACAGTTCTAGAGATCAGAAGTCTGAAATCAGTTGTATGGAGCTAAAATCAAGACATCAGCAGAGTTAGAGATTTGGGAGGCTCTAGGAGTGGGGAGAATCTGTTCCTGTCTCTTCCAGCTTCTGGAGGCCACCTGCATTCCTTGGCTTGTGGCCACATCATTCCTATCTCTGCTTCCATGATCACTTAGACAAAGGAGGTGTCTCCTCTATCTGTCCTTCCTTCATCTCTGGTGTATGGATCATTGTGATGACATCAGTCCCATCTGGACAGTCCAGGATATTCCTCCATCATGGGATCACATCTGCAAATTCCCTTTTGCCTGATAACGTAGCTCTCATAGGTTCTAGGGATTAGGATATGGACAGTTTTGGGGGTCGTTATCCATCCCAATAGGAGCATGCCTTGTGCATTCATGGATTACTCCCCATGGGTCTATGGAGAAGAGTTTGTCCCCAATTTTCCAGTTAGAAAACCAAGGGTCAGCGAGCTTCCACAGCTGGCCCAACATCTCCCACGTGCTGGGTGCAGCCAGGATTAAAGTCCAGGTCTGGCTGAGTCCTGGCGATCCCAGGAGCCCTCGTTCATCCCCCTCTCACTTAGCCCCACCCCACTCTTCTCCGGAAACACACATTCCCCTGCCTCCTGTGGGATACACTTCGGCCCAGAATTGACTCATCCTCAGAACACCCTGGCAGAGCCTGCCTTGGGCTGGCCCTGGACTGGAGGGTGGATTTGCAGAAGGTGATCTCCCGGGTGCTCTTCCCCAGACAGCCTCTATGGCCACATGTTTTAAAGGTCCCCAGGATATGTTTTCCCCAGGTATGGTAAGACATATGTGTAAAGGAGCTATTATGTTACCAGTTCCCTAGATACAGAAGGCAGCGCACCCCACACAGGGCCACACGGGGAAGCACTAGGGCTGGTCAGGAGGCAAGTGGAGAGGAAAGGTGGGCAAACCACATTGATTGTGGTTTCTGCAAGAAGGAACAGATTGGCTAGCTTGAATCATTACAGCAGACTCTGGCGTGCCTACCTGTCCCATGCCCAGCCCTGGGATGATTAAGGCAGATAGTCGGTAGCTCAGAGTGTCAGAGCCTAATAAAGGAGATGCTTGGGGGCTCTGGATTCGTTGGTTTGCACTTGAAAGGCTCTCTCCAGAGCTGTTTGCTATCTCCAGAAACTGGCTCACCCTGGGAAGGGCAGTTTTTCCAGGGTCAGCAAAGTCCCTGAGATATGAAAGCATCAAAATACAGAAAACAAAAGACATGGTTAATACACATTTCCTTTGAAATCAGCCCAGGCAGGTCCCAGGACCACCGCTGAACTATACAGAGGCTTTTGTGCAAAGAAGAAAGTGCCCGTTCCTCAAGGCAGGCATAGACCTGAGCCAGGCATGAGTCTGGGACAGCAGATGCAGGCTGGATTTCAGCACCTGCTCAGCTATTACGCCAGGTGCCCTTGAGCAGTGCACAACCCACACAACCTTTCAGAGACCCTATGGGGCCCTGCCTTCCCTCTCTGCCAGGGGCCTGATCCAAGCCAGGGCTAGCCCAATCATGTCCCTTGGGGACAAATGGCTCCACAGCTCTGAGGGTGCCCATTGGGCCAGAACACCCCCGACTGGCCGGAGTCTTATTGGCTCCCACTCTGTACACAAATCTGAAGCCCCCAAGCGAGGCTAAGTTCTGCTCTAAAACCCTGTGGGGGTAAACATCCTGCTCATAAAATAGTAGCAGGATGGAGACCGCCAGAGAGGAGCAAACAGTCTCTCAAGAGAAGTGTGTTCCTGGCTCTGCTCAAAGCCCCCGTCTGCCCCTCCCCAGCACTACAGGGCCAGGGCTCCCACGGGGGACCCCAGCTTTGAGCCTTCTTTCCCGAGTCAAGGGGGAGACTTCCTTGGAGAAACAGCAGCCCTCCTCGGAAAGGAGAGAATAAACCTTCCTCCCTTCTAGAAAGAGGAGAGTAAACCTTTTTCCCTTCGATTTTTCCTCTGGAAAGATCAGGATGAATATCCCGTGAGCACGGCCGCTGGGTTGTGGCCGAGTCGTCAGGGTGCAGGCCCTGCTATTGAGGAGGTTTGGGTTTGGTTTATTTCCCCAGCAAAGAATGAAGTGAAGCAGTGTCCTAACCTCGGGTGTGACGTGCTTTGTGGTCGGCAATTTCAAAGCAGAAAGGTCAGCTAAAAGGAGAATCGCAGAAAAGCAATGCCAGGAGGTGGCTCGGGCAGCATTCCCTGAATTCCAAGGAGGCCAGGAGCGGGTCATCTTCACTGGGGATATGGAAATGGGGCCTCCAGCCGTATTTTAGCTCTGGAAGTCATATTCATCAGTGCCAACCTCTTAGGGTCCGGTCAAGCGAGCCACCCAATGCCAGCCTTAGGAAGACCCAGGCGCAATGGCCCTGACTCCGAACCTCTAACTTCCTGCAGCCACAATGATTCCCAATGCTGGCCCCGGATGCCACATCTGGAGACAGGATCACAGCTGGCAAAGCGAACAGTCCCAGCCCCGGGAGGACCTGGCACCTCACCTTTCAATGTAGGAGACACTACTGGCAGCTCTCCTTCCAGAAGGGGTGAGCACCCCCTGGCCGAAGTCCCAGCCCAGGTCCAGTGTGAACATCTTAAAAACAGTCCCCACGCCTGTAGTCCCAGCACTTTGGGAGGCCAAGGCGGGGGGATCACAAGGTCAGGAGTTCAAGACCAACCTGGCCAATATGGTGAAACCCTGTCTCTAATAAAAATACAAAAATTAGCCAGGTGTGGTGGCACATCCTGTGGTATCAGCTGCTCGGGAGGCTGAAGCAGGAGAATTGCTTGAACCCAGAAGGTGGAGGTTGCAGTGAGCCAAGATCGCACCACTGCACTCCAGTCTGGGCAACAAAGTAAGACTCCAACTCAAAAAAAAAAACAAAAAACAAAAAACAAATAGTCCCCACACCAAAGCCCAGCAATGTCTGTAATAAACTATGGTTTCAAATACACATTCAGAAGAAGTATAGAGGTAGCAGCAGGAGCTGATTAGGAAATTCAGCTTTGAACAGGACCCAAGAAATCCCCTAGTCCCACAGCCCGTTTCTGTGATGGGGAGAGGCACAGACAAGAGAAAGTTCTCTCCATGGTCACCATGGTGATAGAGGGGATGCAGGGCTGGGACCGCCACCCTGTCTGCCCCTAGTCCTGATGTGTGACTCCCAGAAGGACCCGCCACCACTGCGTGAACACACATCCATCTCCTAAACTGCTGGGTTCCCAGAGCGGGCAGAGCGGCCGGCCTTTCAAACCCTGTGTTTTAAATTGCCCAATTAGCCAACCAGAATTGCCCTGGCGACACACTCTGTCCCCAGCCTCTTTGGCCAAGAAATAATTCTGCGATCGTTAATACCGACTCTGCATCTGCCGCCCGCCTTGCCCAGAGACTGACCGATTGCTCCCGGGAGCCTGACCGGCCACTCAAGTGGAAGGAAAGCTAAGGGCAGAGTCAGAGGTCGTCTCTGTACCGCAGCGGTCCCCGAGGAGCCGGGTGCACGGGTGGGAGTGAGCGTGTGGAGAAGCCAGGCCACTGGGAAGACAAAGGGGCCATTGGAGCCCCCGCCGCCGCCACAAGCCACCGCCTCCGCATCCGTGGAATCTTCCACTGGTCGCCGCTGCCGCTCCTGCGACAGTGGCTACTGCCACCACCAGGACACAAACCAAAGCCAACACCAGTTCACAAAAGAACAACATATAAGCAATCAGCCCCGGAGCCCCAGCTCTAGAAGGAGACAGGCACAATCGGACGCCACCTGTGGCTTCATGGTCACCAAAGCCTGGGCTATGCTCAAGGCTGGAGGAGGAGCAAGACCTAGACCCCAAAGACAGCTCAATGCTCCGGGGATGCTCTGAACTAAGAGAGACAGAAACATGCCTGGAAACTCAGCTGTTTCATTCGGGGCATTAAAAACCCCTTTGGTTGGGGTGTGGGTAGCCGACTTCTTGGTCAGGGGTTTCAGAAGGCTGAGGGGTGAATAGGAGCCACTCAAAGAGCTTGAGGGGAAGTGTCAGCTGGGCGGTGGGCAGGAGGAAGCCCCCCTGAAAATCCCCAGGTGCTGGCCCCGGAAAGGCATCTTTCTTGGATTATCTCACAAGGATCCTAAGAAATAGGTACAATTCTCCCCGCTTTAAAGAGGCAAACAAAGGTCCACACAGGCTAGGAACGGTGCCCAGGGTTGGCCAAGATGCAATCCCAGATCTGTCCTCCTCAGAAACCCAGAAAGAGGCAGCAGTGGTGTTGCTTCTGGCAATGACCTCAAGTGGTCTCACAACGTTCTCTGCACTTCACCTAGGGTCAGAGCCCAGCCCCCTGACTTGCTTGTTCCCAGACTCCCCCAGCACACCCTCTCTCCCCATTCCCTAAGGTAGGAGCCTCCTTCCCCTGACAGTGCAGGCCCCACACGTCCATCAGTTCACGGGCCAAACCCCTGCTCCCCGGGGACCCTACATGACCGAGTTCCCAATGCAAGGGGGACCGTAAGGTCAGTAGGAGGCATGGCTGCTCCGGGAGAGGGGGCCACAGCTAGAGGGTGTCCCACGCTCCCGAGCCCATGATGATTTCACACAACCCGGAGCTGAAACAGGCTCAGGCTGCAGCCTAAAGAGCTCCAGCCCCTGATCCCAATGGGAGCAGGGGAGAGTGGCTTCTCACGGCAGGAGAGACATTCACCAGCACCTCCTCCAGGAAGCCTACCCTGACTTCCCTCCACCAAGAGATTCGTCCTATCTCAGTGTTCTCACAGCACCTGGGCTCATCACGGTCCAAGCGCTTGACACAGCCGAAGGTATGTCAAGATAAAACGGACCACCTTAATCCCGTTTGAAGCAAGATAGCTATCACAGCTAACACCACCCTGGATCGTAACTGTCTATTCACTTGTCTCCCCACAGGCAGAAACAGTGTGTTTGTCTTCGCATGCACAGAACTTGGCAAGATGCCTGCCCATCATTAGGACTGAAATAGTAAACGTTGCAGATCTAATAATAACAATAATAATATCTAACATGGACATGGGCGCTGGGCCACCACTGTGCAGACAACACATCCCCTGCCCTAGCCCAGTCCTCCCAAAGGGCCCCTGTGGCTGCCAGTTCTATACCCACATTGTATGTGATGCACCATTTAGAGGGGTGAAAACTCTCGTCCAAAGTCACCTAGCTACTCAGAGTCAGAGGCTGTTGGATCCCAACACCCAACCCCACAACACTTCGGTGACAGCACAGCCCAGGACAGGAGCATTGGAAGAAAGGGGGATTTCACTGGTACAACCTTGAAAGATGGTGGACAGAGCCTGGGGTCAGGAGTCCTGAAAACCAGCCTGACCAGAGAGAAGTCACACCCTCACCCCGCCCCAGGATCTGAGCTCACCATCCATCAAAGGGTAGAATATGAGCAGACATGATGAGAATCACAAGATTCTCTTCGGAAGCCCCGGAAACTCCCCTGAGCTTGGGAAGGAGGAGGTAGGGGCCAAGGGATCAGCTCAGTGGCCAGAGGACAAAGTGAAAATGTGGCAATGTTCCTTTCAAATCTAGGAACCCCAGAGGTGGGTGGAGGTAGAGGGTCATGAAAAATCACTCACAGAGGTTCTCTGGAGGTGAGACCAAGCCAAGCAGCCTTTCCTCACCCATCCCCTCCCAATCTGTATCTGTGCCTTGCCCCGGCAGGCACCCAGGGTTGTCTGACTGCGGTGTCAACAAATTGCTCCTGGCCTGTGGTTTGTTTAGATGAACTGATTAAGTCTCATTAAGTGTTTTTAAACAATTAATACCTGCAAGACCACTGGAAATCATGATAATTAAGTCTAAATTAAATGCCACTTTGAAATTTCACTTCCAGGACTAAATTAGCTATAGTTAATTCTACCAGATTGGATTGAACTGGTATTTAAATTTGAAAGGTACCCAGGGATGGGGTCAGAAAACTCAGGTGCGTGGGGTGTGGACAAGGACCCACAGATTCAGAAGCACAGTGGGGTGTGTTTGCCTGCAGGGCTTTGGTCTTTCTTGGTTGGTGGTACTGCCCTGGGTGCTCACTGCATCTTCTGTCTGCTTTGTTCTTACCCCTCCCTTTTAATAAGTGTTCTCTGATTTATCCTGGGAATGCCCCTCCCCACCCCTAGACATTCAGTTTGGGTGGTGTCCTCTCCCACCCTGATCCCAGGAAGGGACATGTGATTCAAAACTGACCAATCAGACCACTGCATTTCTCTGGCCATAGTGATTGGTCCAGCGATGGGCATATGATCCAAGCTGAACAAATAAATGCCATGGGACTTTTGCAAGGGCTGCTGGAGAGAGGCCTGGAGGAAGGTGTGGCTGGAACTGCAGCCACATATTGCCACTAGGAAGGCACAGTCAATAAGAAAACCAGGTCAACAGAAAGGAGCAGAGCTGAAGCAGGAAAGGGAGAAAGTGTGCCTGGGAGACACTGTCTGAACCCCTGGATGAAGGGAATAGTGGTAAAGATGTGTTTCATGTATATATTTTTAAAAAATAGATATGAGGTCTCACTATGTTGCCCAGACTGGTCACACACTCCTGAGCTCAAGGATCCTCCCGCCCCAGCCTCCCAGAGTGCTGTGATTTATTGATGTGAGCCACTGTGCCCAGCCTGTATATATATCTTTCTTTATTTTTTTTTTTTTTTTAAAATGGAGTCTCGCTCTGTTGCCCAGACTGGAGTGCTGTGGTCTGAGGCTAATTTTTGTAATTTTTCAGTAGAGATGGAGTTTTGCCATGTTGGCCAGGCTGGTTTTGAACTCCTGACCTCAGGTGATCTGCCTGCCTCAGCCTCCCAAAGTGCTGAGATTACAGGCGTGAGCAACTGCTCCCGGCCATTCTCGCGTATTTCTAAAGGAGATTTACAGTGAGTTGTGTTGAGATTCATTTTGACATATTTCATGATATGCATAGACTCTAGGCAGTGCCAGCACCCCAGGCCAAGTCCTGTCTCACCAAGGGGGAATTTGGAGTGCCTGGGGGCTGACTGAGCAACCCCCAGCTTGCATGCTTCCTTCACTTGCACGGACCAGGGTCGGGACTAGAGTCGGGTGAGGCAGGCCCTTCCAGGTCCCTGAGAGTAATTCCTCTTTAAATGCTACCCCTTCGGTGCCCCACCCTGGCATGGACTCTAGGCCGCCAGCTCAGAGCTGGGCAGCCGGCCATAAGCACACACTGGAAACTGTGACTCCTGAGTTGTTGTTGTTTTGACCAAAAAGATTGTGTATATTTATCCTGTACAACCTGTTGTTTTAAAATATGCAGACACTGTGAAATGGCTAAATCGAGCTAATTAACACATGTATCACCTCACAGGCTTATCATTATTTTCTGGTGAAAACACTTAACATCTCTCTTAGCACATCTTCAAGACTGCAATAGGTTGTTGTTAACTATAATCACCATGTTATGCAATAGATCTCTTGAACTCATTCCTCTCTTGTAACTGAAATTCTATGTTCTTTGACCAAATCCTCCCCAAACATCTCTCCTCCTCCCAGCCCCTGGTAACCACCGTTCTACTCTGCTTCTGTGAGTTCAATTGTTTTAGATTCCACATATATAAGTAAGATCATAAGGTATTTGTCTCTCTGTGGTATTTATCTCCTGCTTCACTTCACATAATGTCCTCCAGGTTCATCCATGCTGTTGAAAATGACAGGATTTCCCTCTTTTTTGTTGTTGTTGTTTGTTTTGAGACAGGGTCACTCACTCACATAGCCCAGGATGGAGCACAGTGGCATAATCTTGGCTTGCTGCTGCCTCAACTGCTGTGATGGTTAATAGTGAGTGTCAACTTGATTGGATTGAAGGATGCAAAGCATTGTTCCTGGTTTGGCTGTGTCCCCACCCAAATCTCACCTTGAATTGTAATCATCCTGTGTCAACGGCAGAGCCAGGTGGAGATAATTGAATCATAGGTACAGTTCTCCCATACTGTTCTCATGGTAGTGAATAAGTTTCATGAGATCTGATGTTTTATAAAGGGCAGTCCCCCCGCACACACTCGCTTGCCTGCTGCCATGTAAGACATGCCTTTGCTTCTCCCTTGCCTTCTGCCCTAGCCATGTGGAACTGTGAGTCCATTAAACCTCTTTCCTTTATAAATAACCCAGTCTCAGGTATGTCTTTATTAGCAGCATGAGAACAGACTAATACAACTTCCCAGGCTCAGGTAATCCTTCCCACCTCAGCCTCCCAAGTAGCTGGGACTACAGGAATGCACCACTACACCTGGCTAATTTGTGTATTTTTAGTAGAGAGGGGGCTTCACTGTGTTGCCTAGGCTGGTCTTGAACTCCTGGGCTCAAGTGATCCACCTGCCTTGGCCTCCCTCTTTTTTATGGCTGAATAGTACTCCATTGTGTGTCTCTACCCCATTTTCCTTATCTACTCATCTGTTGATGACACTTAGGTTGTTTCCATATCTTGTCTATTGTGAACGGCGTGGCAACGAACATGAGGGTGCACCTATCTCTTGGACATACTGGCCTCATTTCCCTTGAATTTACACCCAGAAGCAGGGTTGCTGTATCCCGTGAATCCTGATCTCTAATCTCAAGTTTCCCACCCACTGTTGACCCTGGGCAGCCCTTCTCCCTTCTTGGGACTTTGCTTTTCTCATCTGTGCAATGGGAGAGTTGAATCACTTTCCTTGGGCCTTATCAGCCCTAAATTGTACGATTCTTCTAGTGCTTTTGCACACATAAGACCCAAAGGCCCTCGCATGCCTGTGCCTGGTCAGCCCACATTACCCCAAACATTCCAGGCTGATAAGTGAAGCTGTGAGCTGCAGGAGAGTGGGCCAGAAGCTGATGCTGGCTCACCTGTGACCCCAGCAAGATGGAACATGCTCTTACTCTGTGGCTCCTCATGTTGGCTGTGCCGGGAAGAACCTCTCAAACAGAGGGGAAAATCATTTCTGGCATTAAACAAAAGGAACATCCTCTGCAGAGGCAGCTGGGACACAGCAGCCCCTTAGGTCTGTGGCTCCCAGCCTGGCCGAGAGTGCTGTTCTTGTCCAGCCTGGCCAGACAGGGACATTTCTTCCCTTCCCAACCTCTGGGTCAGTAGCTGTCCTCCTTTGTCCTCCTTTGCCCCTGGGGCTGGGCGCCGCAGTTCCCCGGCCATATTAGCACGGAATCGAGCCCATCTCTCAGCCTAAGTGCTCATTGAGCAGCAGCTAATTAATCCCTGAGCAGTGCGTCAGACACACGCTGTAAAACAGAGACGACTGGAAGCCCGGAATATGAGCCACGGTCAGTACATTTTGAGTTGCTCAGCCATGAGCAACACAGATGGTGGCACAGCGGCTCAGCCCCCAGCAGGCAAGGAGGCGTCCACCTCTGGGAGACAGAGAAACGTGTGCACTCTCTGTCCCCTCCACCCTGCTGCCAACTTTGCAACCTAGAAAGTATCCCAACATGAAGATGAGAAAAAACAGAGACGCTGAGAAATTTGAGCAACATCTTCCTGGACCTCGCACGACTGCCACCTGCCTGGGGTCACGGGGTGCCCCCTTAGCTCTGGTCACATCAGCATCATCTCACATGGCCAAGTCTTCTTTGAGTGCCCACCGCATGCCCACAGCTGTTCCCGGGATGCACGCTGGACGAGGTGCCCCTTTCTACCGCACAATCGGTAGCAGTTTTCTTCTCCTCACCAAGCCTCTGCTTCTCATATGGAAAACAGTCAAGATGACGGCATCATCACTCATGAGACTGTCGTGACCACACAGGCAGAGCACTTGGCAGGGGGCCTGGCGTGCAGAACGTCCTCAACACATTATACTCACTGCACGTGTGAGTCTCTGGGAGGGGCACGTGGCTCTGCCATCCCGAGGCTTGCAGCTGGTTAAGGAGGCGGTGCTTCCAGGGAGAGGCCATCTGAAGACCGAACCTTGCAATGTGCCCCATTAGTGCCATAGGATGGCAAGGGAGATTGAGCATGGGCTGGGGGTGGGAGGGCTCTGGAGGGAGCTTGAAGCACAAGGACTTGGGGTGGCATTATCTGGGGGAGGGAGGCAGAGAAGTCCAGCGGTGGAGACAGTTATATGTGGTGTATCCAGGCAGTGGCTGGAGCATCCAGCAGCAGGATGGAGGACATTCCACCCTCCCTCCCTTCCCTGGTTCTGGCTCCACAAGGCCATGTGGTCCTCAGAGCTGAGGGAGAGCAAGGCCTGAGAGTCAGGGAGACCTAGGGAGTCCACAGACCCTGCCTTGACTGTGGCCACCCTGGACTTGATCATCTGTGCTGGGCAACCACTAGAAGGGCATAAGCGGAGCGGGACACGAACGCTTTGCTCTGTGGATTGCCCTGCCCTCCCCTGCTCCTAGGGCCTCAGGCTGGGCTGCATCCCGGGAATGTGAGAGAAAAAGGAGCAAACTGCTTTCCGAAGCCAAGCGCTGAATTCTCAGAGCCCAGGACAGGGTCCCTAGCCAGCCAGGCATGACGGGGCCTCCCTGCAGCCTGTCAGCATCCGGGATATCAGGGCTACCAGGAAAAAGTCCAGCAGAGGCAGCTGCAGGAGCAAGGGGCAGGGGAACACGGAGACTGTCTGCTGGGGGCTCCTGAGCCTGACCATGGCTGTGTGCCAGCCTCCTTGCCTGCAACAAGGCTGCGGGTGTGCAGAAAAGTGAGATCGACTGCCATGGGCAGCTGCCCACCACGGGTCCAGCCCAAAGCCTTTCACACCCTAAGCAGCATTGGTGCAGCATCCTCAGCCTTGTCACTATTGATATCTTGGGTGGGACAAATCTCTTTCATGTCAGGTGGCGGGGGTGGGCCACCTTTGCATGGTAGAATGTTTAACAATATCTCTCACCTCTAACCTCGAAACCTACCCCTTGTAACAACCAAAATGTCTCCCAGTATTGCCAGATGTCCCCCGGGGTGATGGGGCAAAATATGGTGCTTAAGGTGTGAGAGGCTTTGGGCTGGACCCATGGTGGGCAGCTGCCCATAGCAGTCAGTCTCACTTTTCTGCTCACCTGCAGCCTTGTTGCAGGCAAGGAGGCTGGCACGCAGCCATGGCCAGGCTCAGGAGCCCCCAGCAGACATTCTCCGTGTTCCCCTGCTCCTTGCTTCTGCAGCTGCCTCTGCTGGGCTTTCTCCTGGTAGCTCTGACACCCCAGATGCTGACAATGCTTATGAACCACTGAATTCGGAAAAGGAGAGTTAAAGTCTTCTTTTCAAAGTAGAAAATAATTCATGGTCTTTTATTCATACCACAAATATTTATTAGGCAATTGTGTTTTGCTAGGCACTGAGGACATAGTGTTCACAGTCTGTGTTCATCTACAGCAGACGAGGCACCCAAATGTACCTAGATGTTCACTTCCTTTCATTTTTGCTCCAAATCTGTTCATTATCCTCCTAAATAGGAAAAATGACCCTTAGGAAACAGCATGCCATCTCCTCCTGGAAGTCTTCCCAAGCCCAGGATGGGGCCAAATGCCTCTCTGTGTACCCCAGAAGCTGTGTCTAGCTCCACTCTCTCTGCAAGACCCTGAATCTTCATTCTAACTCCCCCTCCCAGGCTGCCTCCTCCTGCAGGGCACCTAAACCTATGCTAACTCTCCCCACTCTCTCCTTAACTTTGCTTCCTGGATAAGCCTCTGGCCTAATATGGAAATGTGACTTCTAAGAACTCAACTGCATAGGCTTGGGGCTGCAGGGTGGGGAAAATAAGAGCCATCTCTGTATTAGCTTCCCTCATAGCCGTGACTCCTGTCCAAACCAGACGTTGGCCTCCACTGTCCTTCTGCAGGGAAGCCACAGCTGGAATACAAAGAGGAATGAAAGAGGAAATCCTCGGGCCCTGCACTTCCAAGGGCCCACATCGAGATCTGGCAGCAAGTTCACAGTGATTTTTAGTCTGTAATTTTTTTTTATTTATTTATTTTTTTTTTTTACCTATGTAGACCTTAGAAGCTAAACCCACCCACGTCTTGCCACAAGGCTCTTCAGATCCCAGGCACTCGGCAAGGGGCCCAGCACATCATAGGTGCTCTGCAAAGGTTCATGGAGCTGAAATGAGCTGAAGCTGATACTACTGCTTTGTTACTTCTATGATCATTCTAATTTCATAGAGAAAGCGCAGTGCACCATGATCCGCACTGAATGGCTCCCTGCCTAAAGGAAGCTATTGTTTGCACAATGTCCTCAGCCAGGAAGCCCAGCTCAGGTGGTAGCAGCTTCCCAAACTGCAAGTGCGGCACCAGAAGGCTGACAAAAACGCTCCTGGCATTGCCGGCCTGCAACCCCAGCCCCTAAGGACAAGGACCTGATCACCAACAACACACAAACTCTGATGAGGACAAGTGTCTCTCCAAGTCCCCACCTGGCAGCAGCACCTGCAAAGCAACCCGTGTCACCCTCCAGAGGAGGTTCATGGGAGCCCATCAGCCCTGTCGGGACCTTGGGACCCTCCACTCAGACACCTGTTCTAAGAGTTTCCCCGAGAGGGGCCAAGGGAGGGTGCTACACGCAAGGCCAACTTGCCAGTGAAGTACCCTGTGCTGTTCATTAAACCCTGAAAATGGAGCTTGGGAATGTAATTAACAATCCAAGTGCAAAGAAGAGAGGTTTTGGGGATATTTTTAACACATCTATAATCTTTCATTAACAGCTAGGAATTTAGATTGCTGTGCATAAGTGATAGACAATGAAACAGGAAAGGCACTTCTGAGAGTCTCTCGGCTATCAGCTCTGCGAGCAGCTGGGAGGGTCACTCCATAGTCATCTGTCACACCTCCCTGGAGAAGGCCTTGTGAGCCAGGGGCACCTCAGGAGGCCAGGGTGCAGCACCAGAAGCAGGGGCCCTGGCTCACCAGGGCTAGAAGCAGCAGCCAGCCCCAAACAAGCAGCAGAGTTTACAAAAGCACAAGAAATTGATGGAATCACCCAAGTCTGCAAAGCTCTGCTCCTCCCCCAGCTTCCCCATCCCCACCCCTGGATGGGCAAGGGGGTGGAGCAGGGACTAGAGCAGATAATGGAGCAGGTAATGGAGTGACCTTCTGGGGTGGACACCACTATTGTGTCCCCTCCTACAGACAAGGGAACAAGCTCAGCAGGGCTGAGTCACTTGCTCCTGAGACACAGTCCCCTGGGTCACTGGTGGTTCTGCTCATCTTGGATATAGCCATCTATAGTGTTTGCTCCAGACTATCTTTCCAAGAATGTTTGAATAGTGAACACCCTTGGAAGATAGAGGCTCTCTCCCTCCAGGGCAGACGCAGGCGTTTTTGGACTCCAGTGTAATAAAGATAACGTCCCCGTCAAGGGCAAAGGCCAGGCAGGTGTGCTTGTAGTCCACTCAGCAAGACAGGGTTCCTCAGATGGCGTCCTTGGCTGGGACACAGACCCCCTACATGTGCAGCATCCTCCTGGGCCTCTCAGTATCACAGCCATGAGGTTTAGAGGCAGAGGGGACCCATGAGGACCATGAAGCTTGGGCTGCCTGCTGGGTGGCAAGTAACAACAACAGCTGTCTCTGCTCCGGGAATTTCATGTCTTCTGCCAGCATCCAGGGAAGGGTGGCAGGCTCACCTGTTAGCTTGAAAATAGGGTGAAATCACAGACAGTCCACAATTACTGGTGCTTGCCTAAGCCCACACAGTCACAGTGGCAGGCTAGGATTCGATCTCAACAGACTCTAGCACCCCATGTTTCCCAGGCTGTGATCAGGGGACCATCTGCATCAGAGGGAACTGCTGGGCTCCTCCACTGACCTACAGAATCACATCTCCAGAGAGAGGTATGGGGTCTACGCTCCCATCAAGTCCCCATCTCAACCCAGCAGCATCCCCAAGTCTGAAAGGCTCACCCTCCACGGCAATGCCCCATTTTCTAGTGCGCACAAGTCACGGATATCTGGGCTTGAAGAGCTCCTGGCCAGCCTGGGGGTTGGTGAAGCATGGAGGACAGACAAAGAGAGCCAAGAAAAGACAGCTGATCAAGACAGCCCCACACTGCTTAAAGTGTGACGTTCCCTGGGCCGGGCCCAGACTCTAGGAACTGCTACGTGGGGCCCTGGGCCACCCAATCCTGGGCCCTTCCTGGTAGCAGGGACAGTGAGGACTTGTCTGTTTTGTTTGCTGCTAGGCCACCCCTCCCCCCTCCCAGTGCCTAGAATAGCACCTGGCACATAGGAGGGACTCAAAAGTTACCAAAGAAAGGGAGGAAAAGGGAGAGATGGAGGCAGGGAGAGAGGGGGCAAGGAGAAGAAAGAGGGTCAAGGCAAGATGCCCTTGAGGGCTGAAACAGATGCTGCATCCAAGTCCCAGAGTCCGGAAAGCTCAGCAACAAGTGTGCCACCTGCAGCCTGTGGGCCAGAGACTCACTCAGAAGCCCCAATGCCAGGTCGGGCCTGTACCACGCACCTACCCAGCAAAAACATGTTGAATGAATGAACAGGTGAGTGAGTGAGTGACACCTCACAGAGACACCCTGTACCTGGACTTGCAGGTATGGGCGCCAGATAGTGAGGAGGCTGGAGACGGCTGCTGTCCCCAGGACTGTGGGTGTCACTGTGCAGAAAGGACATGCATATAAAAAGTGTGTAGCTCTTAACTATACCCGATGAGTAAGGAAACAGGCTCAGGACCCCAAGGAATCTCACTCCAGAGCAAACTGCTGGAAAGTAGGGGAGGCGGGAAGCTGCCAGGAGCTCTCCAGACTCCAAATCCAGTGCTCTTTTCCCTAAGGCTGATGGCAAGGGCACAACCCACCCCACAGTGCCCCTCAAAGAGCCAGGGCCCCTGAATGCTTCCAATCTACGGCATCCCAGTGGCCCACCCTGACCAGAAGAGGGTCCGGACGGTAGGCCTGCCTGCTGCTGAACAAACGGTGTCTCCAGCAGCCAGCTCGAGGTACACCATTAAGCTGCAGAGGCTGCAGCTCAGGCCGAATGTCACTTTATTAAGCTTTCCAGCTGGCATTAAAGGTTAGCCACGTCCAATCTCACTCATGCCGCCTGCACCCCACTCAGCACATATGCTGAATCATTAAAGGGAGAACGATGTTTCTGAGAAGAACCACTATGGCCTTCTTCAGGAAAACAGCCTCTCAGAAGCTGGGGCCAGAGGCAAAGCCTCTGACAGAGAGGCCAATGGGACCAAAGGTCCAGGTCCCCGCCTCTCCTTGCCCAGTGGCCTTTTCTGAGCAGCCTGGGGCTGGCCGTAGGTGTGGAAGGCAAACAGTTCTGGGTCTCCCAGGCTGGCATCTGCTCTGCTGAAAATACAGCTGTTTGTCTAGGGATTGTGTTTTCCTTGGAAAGTTTTTTGATGGGTTTGCTTTGGGGTTTTGGAAAGAGAAAGACTGGGTTTTTGTTTGGATTCAGGAGGTACACAGACAGGTTCGTTACGTGAGTATATTGCCTGATGCTGAGGTTTGACCTTCTAATGATCCCACCCGCCAGGTGGCGAGCACAGAACCTGACAGGTAGTTTTTCAGCCCTTGCCCCCTTCCCTCCCCTGTCTAGTAACCCCCAGTGTCTGTACTTCCCATTTTTGTGTCTGTGGATACCCAGTGTTTAGCTCCCCCTTGTGGGTGGGAACATGTGATGTTTGGTTTTCTCTTTCTGCATTAATTAGCTTAAGATAATGGATTCCAGCTGCATTCATGTTGCCACAAAGGACACGATTTCATTTTTTATGGCTGTGTAGTATTCCATGGTGTATATGTACCCATTTTTTTTATCCAATACAGCGCTGATGGGCACCTAGATTGATTCCATGTCTTTGCTATTGTGAATAGTGCTTCAATAAACATTTGACTGCAGGTGTCTTTTTGGTAGGACCATTTATTTTCTTTTGGGTATATACCCAGTGATGGGATTGCTGGGTCGAATGATAATTCTGTTTTTTGTTCTTTGAGAAATCTCCAAACTGCTTTCCACAGGGGCTGATCTCATTTGCATTCCCACTAACAATGGATAAGCATTCTCTTTTCTCTGAAGCCTCACCAACATCTGTTATTTTTTTACCTTTTAATAATTGCCATTCTGACTGGCGTGAGATGCTGTCTCATTGTGGTTTTGATTTGCATGTCTCTAATGATTAGTGATGTTGAGCATTTTCTCATGTGTTTGTTGGCAAACTTTATGTCTTCTTTTGAGAAGTGTCTGTTCATGTCCTTTGCCCACTTTTCAATGGGATTATTTGGTTTTTTTGCTTCCTGGCTTGTTTAAGTTCCTTATAGATTCTGGGAATCAGACCTTTGTCAGATGCACAGTTTGCAAATATTTTCTCCCCTTCTGCAGGCTGTCTGTTTACTCTGTTGATATTTTAATAGTTTCTTTTACTGTGTGGAAGTCCCATTTGTCTATTTTTTTTTTTTTTTTTTTTTTTTGAGACAGAGTCTCGCTCTGTCGCCCAGGCTGGAGTGCAGTGGCGCGATTTCAGCTCACTGCAAGCTCCGCCTCCCGGGTTCACGCCATTCTCCTGCCTCAGCCTCCAGAGTAGCTGGGACTACAGGCACCCACACCGCGCCCGGCTCATTTTTTGTATTTTTAGTAGAGACGGGGTTTCACCGTGGTCTCGATCTCCTGACCTTGTGACCACCCGCCTCAGCCTCCCAAAGTGCTGGGATTACAGGCATAATGTCTATTTTTTATTTTGTTGCATTTGCTTTTGGGTTCTTCATCACGAATTCTGAAGAACATTCTTTTAAAAGCAAACTCTCAGGCATGCCAGTGGCAACTGTGACCCTGAAGGGATGGTGGCCCATGCACAGCTTCTGTCTCCCATCAGCCGGTGGACAGCTTCTGTCTCCCATTAGTCCCGTCCTCCAGTAGCAGTGAGAGTCTCCTCAGTTCTTATCTGTTCCATCAGGCCAGCCCACCTTCTGGGCCCCAAACTCGAGTGCTCACCCTGCAACCCTGGTTGGGATGTCCGTGCTCCGGGCTGCAGACCACAGTGGACCTCTGCACAGACCTGCCTCCACCACCAGCTGTGTGCCTGCTGCTATGTAGCCCCTGAGATTCACAGGTAAGCCAGGTGTAAGGTTTGGTAAAAATGAATTCCAGCACCCTCACTTGTGCCTGTGGGGTGCCCTGTGCCTTCCCCACGATTTCTGCAAGCCCTGGGGCCTCTGCTGTCCTACTCCCATCTCCTCCGGGTTTGGCATCCGCTGAGCTCTCTTGACTCACTGTCTCTCACTCAGCTGTCTCTTCTCTTGTCTCTGCGACGAAGCTTCTACCATTCTCAGCTCCCACTCCCAACGCCTCCCCGCATACTCGGCCTGCATCAGGCCTGACAAAGGTTTCTTCAGGGGGATTTTACAGTCGGAATGGCAGAGTAGAGGAAGGCAGGTGGGAATATTGGCAGCCCTTTGGCCAAAGGGCTGAGAACCGCCCAGCCGCTTCTCAAAGGCTGCGCTTTTTGGAAGGTTCTCCAATTAGAAGCACCCACCAATTGGAAAAATTAAATCAAGGAAGTTCCTGGAACAAACAAGGACTCGGTGCTTTAGTTCTGGATGCCCAAGTAGCAGGCATTGTGGAAGGACCTTCACACCAACTCCTGAGCCTGCATTCCTGTGTCAGCAAAACACCGTTGTAGTGTCAGCATCAAATCCTGTAACCGGCTGTGAGAGGCTCTGGGCCAGGCTCTGTGCACACAGCACCCCTGAGACGCCACTCCACCTTTGGATGTGAAATGCCCAGGGTTCAGCCCTCTGTAAACTGGAGAATGCCAGGCAGACCATGGGAGGTAAGATGCTCACCCCAAAACTCCCTGGGCTGAATGAGGACCCCTAGCCCTCGGGTCTGTTCTGGCCTTTAGGAAACACCCCAGAAATGTCAGCTCACACAAGGGACCCCCAGGGACATCAGAGTACATGACAGGCCAGGTGCTACCTGGAACCGAGGAGGCCAAAGAAGGCAGGCAGGTGTCCTCCCATCATCCATGCCTCCCCTCCCCTCACTCAGCGAACTGCCTTGGGGGAGATTTCCATGGACACCCAGTGGGTAGGAGCTGCGGGTGCCTCTGGTGGGGTAGCCACAGCCCTGACGGGCAAGGCCCTGCCATAGCCGACCACTCCATCCCCAAGCACCCACCCTGCCTTCTCTAATGAGTCCATGGCCCCCTATCTCCTGCACCTTAAGGGACCTGGAACCTTAACAGGCCCCACACAGCCTCCCCTATCTCTGCGAACCTACCACTGAAGGCCTCTGCTGGGGCTGCTTCCTCCCACAGGCCAGAGCAATTTACCTGAATCATTAATGGTGGCATAAAGGTGGGGGAACGTTTGGAATCCTGAGAGGCCCCTTGGGAACCACCGTTACTCTGCAGCATTCCCAGGGAGCCCCCAGCCCTTACCCAGGCTCAGGGGGCAGGGGGATCCATCCCCCTGCAGCCAAATCCCACTTCCCATGGCTCTCCAATGGATTTTATTCTAAAGCACATGTACTGCTGGAAAGTAATTCAACGTGCCTTAGAATGGCTGAAATCATTACTTAAGCAGTTGACCTTTAAAGACGGGGCCAGAGGTGGCAAGACACAGTTGCATTGGCTCAGGGGACAGGCCTGTGCCCGCTGCAGGGGCTTTGAGTAGAAACGTCAGAAGGCAGAGCCTCCAACTCATAGCACAGGCAAAGCCGGAGTGGGGCATACAGGGACCCCACCTGGCCCCACCACCCACCTGCAACTGTGGGAGACCAGCAATAGAGGCGTCAGTGAACTGAGATGCAGGACAGGACGCACACATTGATAAATCAGACGTGGCCCTGTGCCTGCCAGCCTGGCGGAAGCTGTTGACCAGGCTCTGGGCATCCTGAGCTCCGTTTACTCTGCGCTGCCCTTCTCTGCCTTCACCGGCCCAATCCCCTCCACATTTTGTAAATCTGCTTTCCACCCAGCAGTGAACCTCCACCCCAGCACCTTTCCATCCCATATGGGAATTTCCTTCCCCAGCACTGTGCATGCCTGAAACTTGAGCTGAACGCTGATTTCTTCTATGTAGGGTTAAACTGAAAAGAGACTGCATCTTACTCACTGTTCAGTGTTTCCAGTACATAGTAAGCACACAGCAAAATGATTAATATGAAGAGCAAATGTCCATCACACACATGTTCAACCTTCCTACTAATCAAAGAAATGGAAATTAAAATGAGATTCCCTTTCACCTTCAAACTGATTTTTTTTAAATTCATAAATTAAAAGATACAATTCCAGGCAGGTAAGGTTAGGAGGAAGACAGACATTCCCAAACACTGAGGACAGAGGATGTAAACGGGCATAGCCATCTGGAAAACAACCTGTCACTTTGTGTCTATCAGCTAGATTAGGCCAAGTTATGCTACAGAACAGTGGAAAATCTACCAGGGTACAGCAAAGCTCTGACTCTTCCTCACACCACATGTCTGGAGCAGTGGGTGTTAGGCTGCAGGGAATGCTCTGGGCATCATGGTGTTCCTCACTCTTGGACCCAATCTGATGAAGCAGGAAACATCTAGGATATTGCTGCAGAATATGGAGGAGGAAAAGAAATGTGGCATAACAAGAAATGACTCTTAAACTTTTGCCCGGTGATGGCACACATCACTTCTGCTCATATTTCTTTGGCCAAGACAGTCACATGGTCATGTGCTTTGACTTCAAGCACAGCTATGTGATAAAGAAAAGAAAGAATGAAAAAGAAAGAAAAAGAAAGAATGAATGAACGAACGAAAGAAAGAAAAGAAAAGAAGGAGGGAGGGAGGGAAGGAAGGGAAGGAAAAAAAGAAAGGAGAGAAAGAAAGAAAGAAAGAAAGAAAGAAGGAAGGAAGGAAGGAAGGAAGGAAGGAAGGAAGGAAGGAAGGAAGGAAGGAAGGAAGGAAGGAAGGAAGGAAAGAAAGAAAGAAAGAAAGAAAGAAAGAAAGAAAGAAAGAAAGAAAGAAAGAAAGAGAAAGAAAAAGAAAGAGATGGGTGGATGGATGGATGGATGGATGGACAGATGATTGATAGATAGATAGATAGATAGATAGATAGATAGATAGATAGATAGTTGAATAGGTGGATAGATGAATGGATAGATAGACAAAGGCATAGCTAGGCACAAGATAGATAGGTGGATGGATGAATGGATAGGCAGATAAATAGATGACAGATGGATGCATAGAGAGATAAATAGATAGATGAATGGATGGATAGGTGGATGGATGGATGAACGAATTAGATAGAGCGGGGGGAAAGAATGGATAAATCAGTGTATGCTCCATGAGAGCACAGAATTTTTTTTTTGGAGATGGAGTCTCACACTGTGGCCCGGGCTGGGCTGCTGAGGTGCAATGGCGCGATCCCAGCTCATTGCAACCTCTGCAGCTGGGATTACAGGCACACACTACCACACCTGGCTACTTCTTTGTATTTTTAGTAGAGACAGGGTTTTTGCTATGTTGGTCAGACCGGTCTTGAACTCCTGACCTCGTGATCCTCCCGCCTTGGCCTCCGAAAGTGCTGGGATTACAGGCGTGAGGCACCGCGCTCAGCCAACTTTTGTTGTTTTTAATGGCAATGATTTTTATCTGTTTTGAACAGCACTTCACACATAGTACCTTTTTGTTACCTGGATGGATGATGGATAGATGGATGGATGGATGGGTGATGGGTGGATGATGGATGGATGATAGATGGATGGATGGTGGATGGAATGATGGGTGGATGATGGTTGGATGGATAATGGATGGCTGGATGATAGATGGATGAATGATGGATGGATGGTGGATGGATTGTGGATAGATGGATGAGGGATGAATGATGGATGGATGGATGATAGATGAATGGTGGATGGATGATGAATGGATAATGGATGATGGATGGATGGTTGATATATGGATGATGGATGAATGATGGATGGATGGATGGATGGATGATGGGTGGATAATGGATGAATGGATGATGGATGATGAATGGATGGATGGATGATAGATGATGAATGGATGGACAGATTGATGGATGATGAATGGATGATAGTTGGATGGATGGATGATGGATGGATGATGGATGGATGGATGAAAGAATTAAATAGAGTCAGAGGAAAAGAATGGATAAATAAATGCACGCTCCAGGAGGAGGAAGGGATAGACTTTTGTTGTTTTTAATGGCAATGATTTTTATCTGTTTTGAACAGCACTTCACACATAGTACCTTTTTGTTAGCTGGATGGATGATGGGTGGCTGATGGATGGATGGATGACAGATGAATGGATGGTGGATGGGTGATGGATAGATGGATAGATAATGGACAATGGTTAGATGGGTGATGGATGGATAATGGATGAATGGATGATGAATGATGAATGGATGGAGAGATGGATGGATGATGAATGGATGATAGTTGGATGGATGGATGATGGATAGACGATGGGTGGATGGATGAATGAATTAGATAGATAGAGTCAGGGGGGAAGAATGGATAAATAAACATATGCTCCATGAAGGCATAGACTTTTGTTGTGTTTAATGGCAATGATTTTTATCTGTTTTGAACAGCACTTCACACATAGTACCTTTTTGTTAACTGGATGGATGGATGGATGGATGGATGGATGGATGGATGGATGGATGAATGGATGGATGCTTGATGTGTGACTGATAGATGGATGGTGGATGGATGATAAATGGATGATGGACAGACAGATGGATAATGGATGGATGGATAGATGGATGTTTGGATGAGAAGTGAAAGAGCACTAGCAAGAGCAAGAGTGAAGGCAGAACTAAGAGCAAGCCCATAAATGGAAAAAATCAACCTACATGGCCCATGAGGAAAGGATCTAATCTCTTCATGGCTGGATGGCGTTGGAAGAGAAGTCTTGTTTTTAATATAAATCCAGTTGTGTCCCAAAAGTATACATTTGGGGCATTTTGGGTGTTCTGATCTTTGTTTTGTTACTGTAATTTCAGAGAAATGCTCAAAGACTCTGAGGAGTTTTCTCTCTTCTCTGTCTATCTCTTTCTTCTTCTATCTCTCTCTCCCTCCCTTCCTCCCCACCTCCCCTTCTCCACAGCCTTCCTTCCTCCCCTCCAGCTTTGCAAGAGCACATTGAACACCACCTCTGTCATGTCCCAAGCCAGGCACCAAGGTCACAGCATATTCTACTCCTCCCACCCTTCAAAGTGCTCACAGGTTGCTGGAAGAGAAACAAGTAAACAGATCTTCAGGACACAAGGGACAGCGCACAATGACAGAAGTAAATCCAGGGAATGGGCAACCAAGATAACTGACATCTGATGATCCATAAGGATCAGAGAAAGTGACCCAGAATAAGTGGCACCTGAACTATTTCCTGAAAGATGGGGAAGAGTTGGTCAGGTCAATGCTGGGCAGCAGCTTACAGGACAGGAACAGCACAGACACAAAAGAGACTTAGAAAGTGTATTTGTCAGCTCAGACCAACCACCGTAACAAACAATCCCAACACCTTAATGACTTCACAAAATCCAAGTGACATCTCACCACCAGGCAGCCATCCAAAACTTGTGTTCCTGGATAGGTGGTGCTCCTGGCAGGCTCCCTCCCAAGCAGACCAGGGTCCTTCCATCCTCTGGGTCCTTGGAGTCACTCTCCCTCCATCCAGAGTCACACCATGAGGGTTTCATGGGCCAGAACCAGGAGGGGTGCACTTTGCCTGTTCCTCCCACTATCCATGGCCAGAAAGCAGTCGCCTGGCTTCCCCTAATTGCAAGGGGGTCCAGGAAATGTCATCTAGCTGAGTACCAGGAGGATAAAGGAAATGTCTATCCAGTTTGGAAATAATCATACTGACTCCCTCCCCATCACCCCCAACCAGATCTGTGCAGTCTGGGCGACTCCCGTGGCCATCCACACAGACCCACAGCCACCAGTGTCCACTACACTGTCCTCACAGGGGTAATGTGGCTCCCTCCTGAGAGCCAAAGTGCAGATTCTGGAAAGGACTTTACTGCATGCTCCTGGCTTCTCAGCAACAATAATGCAAATGAACAATCCAGAAGACTTCATTCTGGGTGTTTTCACATCAACTCACTAGCCCACATCACAGAAGTAAAAGACCTGAGGCACAGTGGAGGGGACAGAAAATGAGACACAAAGATGAGATATTCTGAGGTTCCATCCTTGGCTTTCCTGCAAGTTCATCCATTTGTCCATTCAACACGCAGACAGCATGCGCGTCCTCTGTGCCCAGCTCTGCCAGCAGCTGGGGATGTTTCATGAAGATGGGAGGATTCAGTCCTGTTGGGAAAACGGCAGCGAAACCCAGTGTGATGGGCAACAGCGGTGGAGCTGAGGGTGGGGAGTCCAGGGAGGTTGCTGCCTAGAGTGGGATGGGGTCTGGGATGGGAAAGGCCAGGACCATTTGCCAGCTAATGGGAGAGGGAGAGCCTCCCTTCCAGAGCCTACGGCCTGAGCCAGACCCCAGGGCAGACAGAAGCCAGACCTGAGAGTGGCCTCCATGCAGCAAAGCAGGGGGAAAGGGACAGACAGGAGGGAGACAGATGGCCTGGGACCAGGAGCCTCCTGAGGACTAGGAGGACCCAGAGGTAGGAGCAGCTTTGAGGGGCAGGAGGCTGAGCTTCCAGTGTCTCTGAAGGAGGGGAGAAGTGTCATGAGTCTCGCACAGTGGAATGACTAGCGTTTCTTGCCCTACCAGTTAAATAGGAGGGCAAGAGAATAATTTTGTCCAAGCATAGGACTGGGTGTGGTATCCTGGTGAGGAAAGACCTGAGACAGAAAACCAAAATGGTCACAGAAGCCAAGCTAAAGCAGTTAAGTCTCCCTAAATCCTTTTGTCCAGAGACAAAAGGTGTGTGGCCAAAGAATGGAAATGTAACTGGACAGAAAGCAGTTACCCTTCAAAGGCACACCAGTGACCACAAGACTTCCTTGGGGCTCAGAGGAGATGGTTTTAAAACACACCAAAGAATATTTGATATTCCACCCATGGGAAAGGGAACGCCAATGGAAACCCAAAAAGATTCCAGAGATGCTAAGATTTCTGGATGGGGGGAGGGGAAGTCCGTGATACAGACATTTGGGTAAATCCCTAATTTTCCGGGGTCAACATCTTGGAAGACAATTTCCACAGGCTTCCCAACCAGGTTTCTCGTCTGGACCACTGACACAAAAATGATGTAAGTGACTATTTTCTCAATTGTCCCAAATAGCTAGAACCATTCTGGATGCAAAGGAGAGAAGTTGATTCATCCCAACAACAGATGCTGTTGGCCCTTTGGGCTGAATTCCCAGGACCCACATCTCATCCTGCTTGTCAAACTCTTGATTCAGTGAATCCCTGGTTCATTCAGAAAACAAAACTCATCGCTTTCAAAGCCAAAGAATCAGCCGGGCACGGTGGCTCAAGCCTGTAATCCCAGCACTTTGGGAGGCCGAGACGGGCGGATCACGAGGTCAGGAGATCAAGACCATCCTGGTCTCGGTGAAACCCCGTCTCTACTAAACACGGTGAAACCCCGTCTCTACTAAAAAAATACAAAAAAACTAGCCGGGCGCGGTGGCGGGCGCCTGTAGTCCCAGCTACTCGGGAGGCTGAGGCAGGAGAATGGCGTGAACCCGGGAGGTGGAGCTTGCAGTGAGCTGAGATCCGGCCACTGCACTCCAGCCTGGGCGGCAGAGCGAGACTCCGTCTCAAAAAAAAAAAAAAAAAGCCAAAGAATCACCAAGAAGAAGCTTAACGTAAATTTCCAAAATGAAAAAGAAAATATTCCAAGAGCACTGGTCTTCGAAACAGACCACAGAGGGTTAAAAACCAAGGCCTCCTCCCACAAATAAAAGAAACCCAAAATGTTCTACCTGTTTTATCTAAATAACAATGCAATAAACAGCTTGAAAACTTATCAGGTATTTGAGAAATACGTGGTTTATTAAGGAAACCAAAGATCAGAGGAAGGCAGAGAAACAACTGTGGTCAACAAGCGGGGGCTTTGGCTTCCTGGGGGCTCTGCAGTGGGTGCCTCGGGCTGAGCACCCAACATCAGCACTGCCTGGGAGAAGCTCGTCGACTACAGCATCATAAGCCCCACCAAAGAGAGGTCGGAGATGCAGCCAAGGATGGCACAATTGTAACCAGTTCCGCAGCTGATCCTTATAAAGAGGCAGATTTAGGAACCGCCACTGCCACACAGCACAAATTCAGTCCTGACTCCCTTCCTGGGGCTTCAAAAGGCAGGAGCTCTTCGCAAGGATGCTGCCCAGCTCCACCTGGAGCCAGGTGAGGGTCCAGAGGCACAGCGCCCAGCCCTTGTCTCACAAATGTACTACATACACATGTGCACACACACACACATTAATGTACATATGCATACATGTGTATTCATGTGTATGCACACATGTACACACATACACATACGTATACACGTGTGCACACACATGCATCTACAAATGTACTTCCATGCACACATGTGCGTGTCAGCACACATATGCACACATACAAATGCACATGCACACACATGCCAGCACACACCATGCAGGCCCAGGCACAGTCCTCCATTCCTGAGGTGAGGAGGAAGTTGGGGAATTCTGGCAAAACCATCTACCTCTTCACCGGCTTCCTGCCAGGCCGGGGGAAGGGCTGTCTGGTTCCGCACTCCTTTGGTGACGAGCAACTAGCCCCTTCCCCAGATGCGCCCAGGCCTCACACAAGGCTGGGAACCCAGGTGGGCTTGCACACATGCCCAGGATGAACTTCAACTGCTGCTCTGAGCTGTGCAGGGCCTGATGAGGTGACGGGAGGATTGACTGGGGACCAGGGGAAGTGGGCAGCAGGGGCAGTGGGGTCAATGCCCCTCAGAATATCTCTGGCTCCATCCAAGCAGTGCAGGCCCCACTGATATGCCCACCTCTTGCCTGGGCAGGGGGGTGCTTCCCACTCATGGACACCTTGGAGAACCTCAAGAGTCACCCCTGTCTCCGTCCCTTTGGTTTCCTGGATGAAGTGGGCAGCACGCCCCTGCACACACCTGTCTGCCCTGAGCCCACTCCTCACCTTCCCACCTGGCCCTGACAGAGGAACAAGCTGAGCTGGAGGCTGCACCTCAGGCTTTGGAGTCCCTCAAGAGACCTCACCCCTGCTGCAGGTGCCTAGTCTAGGGAAAAGAGATGAGTCCATGGGGTCAGCCCAGGCCCTCGCCCCACCCTACCACCCACTTCCTGATGTGCCCAGTGCTGTCTGGGCCCTGATGAGGAAGAGGAGCTCCTTGAAAACAGTGGTTATGGCTCCTGCCACCCGCGATGTGGGACTTTGGACAAGTTATGTATGCCTGGCGCCTCACCTGTCTGTCAGGCACCTCACACCTGCCTATGGGGCCTCCATGAGGATAATGTGAGGAGCTCCGTGCACTGCCTGGCACACGGGGAGCCTCATAAGAGGTGAGGTCATTGTAAGAATTAAAGAATGGAAATACACACACAACTCTCCCTCTCAAATAAGCACAGCAAAAAAAAACACGGAAGCAGTCCAAGCTTCTAATAAACTCTCCCACCCTAAATCCTTAAAACCTCTTAGTCCATAAAAGAGTGTGGCTCTGACCTAACTCAGCCAGCTGCCCCTCTCAGGTTTATTTAAAATAAACCTGTCCCTGTTGACTGTACAGCCACCCTTCATGTTTCTCTCCTCTTTCTTTAATTATTACAGTCATAGTCTCTTGCCTGGCAAGACAGGCATGTGTCTTCAGGAAATGGCATGTGTGCTGGATATTGTGACTTCCTCAAGTGCAAGAGCAGTGACCTGGTCCCCTTCTCCCCACAGCACCGCCTCAGTCCCGCAGATGTCACGTCTAGGTGGCTCATCTTCAGCAAGGTGAAAACTGTCCACAAACACCAGCCACTGAGGACCTCTCTCACCTCTTGAGAGATGTTGGGGTCCCTTCCCCATCACCCCTGACTGCAGCCCTGACACCGCCACTCCCAGCAGGATGTCCACCATGGCCCCATCAGCTGGGCTCCTGGCCTTCACCAACCACCCAGCTGGGCTGGCTCTGTGATGTCAGCAGCGAAGAAGACACAGTTCCTGAACGTGGAATCTCAACTGAGAGGGAGGGACCACTGGCCACATGGGCTGCCTGAGGCCCCTCAGAGCCCTCAGCACCCGGGGCATTTCCAAGCAAGTCCGGCAATAGCAGTTGGAAGTTATGCTCTGCCTAGCCCATCATATGACCCCTGGAGGGGCTGCCCCCTCCTCAGCCAACTCAAGGCAAGCTGGCACCTCCCTCCAAGGCTCCTGCCTTCCAAATCCCAGGAAGCTGCTTCCTGGGCAGGACAGGACCTGCTCATACCAATCCCCACGGAGGGGGCTGGGGGAGACTGGGGCTTCCCAGCCTCCAGGTGTCTAAAAGGGGCTAAGGCTTCTCAAAGCTGGCACTGACTCCTTCAGATGAGCTCCCCTCTCTTGCTGCCTCCCCTCAGTGCAGAGGTGCCGGGGTGGTGAGATCACAGGCTCACAGAGAGCCTAGCCCACGGCTCCTCCATCAGCCCCTGCACACTGCAGGGCACATCACGGGTGCAGAACATGAAGCTCTGTCCTCAGTGAGGCATTCCTCACCTAGCAGCGAAGGCGAGCCCGTCCCACAGGTGTGGATGCAGGGTCCTGGGGGCAGCCTCCCCCTCTCCCTGCCCATGTGGTCCTGGGCACTGTGTATCCATTTTCACTACCCACCCTAGCCCTGAGGAAAGGAGACCTGGATCCAGCCAAAGACCACCGTCCCCAGGCCTGGGGTGGCCCAGACCTGGGTGCTGGACTCCAGCAAGGCTGGTCCCATCCTTCCATGAGATCTGCTGTGTCCACGCTACCAGCAAGAAGCTCTGCCCTTCACACGAGACATCCGGCTCCACCCCAGCAACAGGGCTCCAAACACTTGCTGGAGAAAGTCAGGCCTGCCACGCTCACAGAGCCAGATCCAGCTCTGCGTGAAGCTGGCTGGGCCTCGACCCTGGGTAACTGGGCCCGGCGCAGCGTCTCTATGTGCGCCTGGGGCTGTGTTCTTTTTTTCTTTCTTTTTCTTTCTTTATTCCTCCCTCCCTTCCTTTTTTCCTCCCTCCCTCCCTTCCTTCCTTTCTCTCTTTCTTTCTTCCGTGTATTTATTTAATTTTACTCAAGCTACTTTGACCCTTTTAAACTGAAAAAAGTTCCAGCCAATCCCCACATGCAAGAGCTAGCTCTTGTTCCAGGAGCTCCCAGTGCTGACACGGGGTAGGCCTGATGCTGACTGCATCTGGAATTCAGAGAAGCCGGAGGTCGGAGTGAGCCCCTGCTCTGGTTCCAGCTCAGCCCCTCCCTGGACCTCCATTAACCCCAGGCCTGAGTTGAGTTTAAAATCCTGTAGCCTGTCTGAGATTCAGCTTCAATGACCAACTCAAGCCCCCCAACACACACGCACACTCACACACGCAGAGTCACAGGTACAGAGACACACACATGTACACACAAAGAGACATACACAGAGTCACATACAGGAACAGACACACAAACTGAGAAAGAGACACAGATATACACACACACACACAGAGACACACACAGAAATACACACAGACACACACACATCTGTAACGCTCTGAAGACTCAGGCAGGGCCGTCTGTCACCCAGCACAGCCTCATCCTGCCAACCAGGCTGGACAGGGCCCCTGAGGCCATTGCAAGGGCAGAGCAAGTTTGCACGGGGAAACCCACATTCGTTCCCTCGCAACGCTGGCTGCAGCGTCCCAGGCAAAGGCTTCCCAGGCTGAAGGGGGCTCCGTGCAGGAGGAGGGGCCCCCACACCGGACCCCACGTCCCACTTTCCTCCCTCTCTCTTCCCACCTGCCACCTCCAGCTCCGCGGCAGGGAGTTCTGGTAACAGCTAGACACACGGGCAGAAACCCACAAAAAGACTCACACACGTGTGTGTGTATTCCAAGGAAGAAGTGAAATCCTTGCTCCCATTGCCATGGCAACCCCACTCGGCGCTACAGCAAGAGCTTTAATTGGCAGTGCTTATTTGGCTGAAACCCCAGGAATAATCAACAGGAGATTAGAAACATTAAAAGCCAGCAGGAGCATCCTGGAGAAGACGACGACAGAAAGGACCATCCCCCTGAAAACTCTATTGATGACAGGAATGACAATCGTATGGTTTATTGCGTGACTGCGTCACGCCAGCCTGTGCTAAGTTCTTTGCAGGCGTTATTTTGTTGGATCTTTCCAACAGCCCTTTGATGATTTCTCCCATTTTACAGATGGAAAGTTACCTGAGGCTCAGAGAGGTAAAGGAAGTGCCCCAAGGCCACACAGGATTTAAAGCCTGCTTGGAATGACTCCAAACGCCACCCTGGTCATGATGGTCATGAGCACTGTGCTTTGCCTGAGGTCCCCAAGGAGGCACCAGAATCAGCTCCCGGGACCCCTGTAGCTTTTCCAAGGCAGCTGACACCCTCTATGCCCCTGGTGGCTAAAGACCACAGCTCAGCCAGCCAGAGGGCCTGGCCAGAGGTGACCTCCAAGACACCAGCCAACACCTGTGTCCAGGTTGCTGCCGGCTTCACCCCTCAGACCTCCTGTCCCTGCTGCTGCTCTGGCCACAGCGTCCACCCTGCAGCCCGCCGTGGGCCTGCTGACCTCTGGTGGCAGCCATGGGTCATGGCACCAAGACATGGACTTAACTCCCAGACCCTAAGGAGGAGAGCGCTGGTCCAGGAGCTCCCCATGCTTGGGAGAGCCCCTGCAAAGGATTCTGAGGGTGCCAGAGCCAGGTGGGCAGGGCAGCGTGGCCAGCACCCAGCACCTTTTGCAGGCGTTCAGAAGGGAAGAGCCGGGCTCCAAGAAAGGCTGCCCTGTAGTTGCTCCCTTTTCTGCTGAGGGAGCAGCTGACAGGGGAGGCCAGTTAGCACCAGGGATCCTCTGGCCACAACAGTCCTGCCACCATCCACAAGCAAGTGGCTGAGTCCTGTCTGCCCAGAGCCCAGCCAATCGGCACTGCAGACAAAGGACGCTGACCTGGCCCTGGGTCCCTGGCCAGGCCCTAGACTTGGAAGGGCTCTGCCATCCCATCCATAGCCCCTGAGCCACTGATGGCAGCACCTGGACCCTGGACCCTGAGCCCTGGTCTCAATCATGATGTCAGTGCTGGTGCTTTCTGAGCGCAGCTCCCGGGGAGCCAACATCGCACCAAGTGCAGGGACCTCCAGTTTTGTCTGTTGCATGATTTCTGGAAGCAAACAGCCTGCAGCCACTGACAGCAGCCATCAGACAGGCACCGAGAAGAGCCCAGCACGATGGCGGCAGCAGGCGGGCTTCCCAGGCTTCGTAGGCTTCCCAAACGTGTATCCACTGAACAATTTAAATTGCTTTTTTTGAAGCAACTGGCATTTACTCAGTTGGCATCTTATTAAACTTCCCCCTCTTGAGCTCCTCAAATATGCAAGTCACTGTTATTCCAAATCAGGGGACTTACAGTTGAAACGGCGAGGGCAGCGGTGTGCAGTGTGACCCGCCTTACCCGGAAAGTCAGAGCGCAGAGGCAGGGTGAGGGCTGCACCTGCCAAGCTGTCGGTCAGGAGCGCACCAGGTGCCGCAGCCGGCTTTGCTCCTTTGCCTGCCTGAGCTGCAGCCCAGACCCAGACCTGAGCCAGCAGAGGAGCTCGGGGTGGATCAGCGCAGGACTCAGCAAGACCACGCTGCCCACCTGCCGCTGGGGCTGAGTAGTTCCAGTGTGGGGCCAGATCCCTGTTGGAGGAAGCCGTGGGCCATGATCTTCCACTGGGTTCCAAGACCACATGGAGTAACATCAGCAGGGAACTCTGGGGAGCCCAGAGACATCTGAGATGGCCGCTCCCTTACCCAGATGTGAGGAGCCAGGGCTGTCCCTGCCACAGGCCTGCCTTTAGGAAGCAGCACTCAGTGACCCAGGGAATTGGGTGGGGACCAAGGGCTCCCTCTGCCCCTTCTCACATCCCTAACAGAGAAGTCAGGTAACCTGACACAGCCAAGGAGGTGGCTGTCCCCTCTCACTGGCCTGTGTGCAATCCAGGGGGGGACAGAGAAAGAAGAATCAAAGGCTCTGGGGCTCAGAAAGCTTGAAGCCTCTAAGCAGGCCTGGAAGTCCCAAGGCAGAGCCTCTTCTCAAAGCAAGTGCAGAGAAGGCTGTGCAATAGACTGACAGCAGGAAGGGAGGAAGGAGGGGGGGAAGGGAGGAAGGGAGAAAGGCAGGGAGGAAAGACAGGAAGAGGGAAAGAGGATGAAAGGGAGGGAAGGAAGAGGAGAGGGAGGGAGGGGGAGAGGGAGGAAGGGAGAGAGGGAGAAAGAGAGGAGGGAGAAGGAAATTGAGGAGGGAGAAAGGAAGGGAGGGAGAAAGGGAGGAGGGAGGGAGGGAGAGAGAGAAAGGAGAAGGAAGAGGGAGGGAGGAGAAAGGGAGGAAGGAGAAGGAAGAGGGAGGTAGGAAGGGAGGGAGGGAGGAGAGAGGGAAGGAAGGGAGGGAGGGGGGAGAGAGGGAAGGAAGGAGGGAGGGAGAGAGACAGGAGAAGGAAGAGGGAAAGAGGAGGGAGGGAGGAGGGAGAAAGGGAAGGAGGGAGAGAGGGAGGAGGGAAGCAAATGGGCGTTGGAGTCAGAAGAGCCGGGGGTGAACCTAGCCCTGCCGTCTACGAGTCGTGCCACTTCCGGCAGTTTCCTCACCTCTGGCCTCCCTTTCCCCACCTGTTAAATGGACTAGGTAGCAGCTCTTCCCTGGCAGGGCTGTTGGGAGCTAAGCGGGGCTATGTGATGGGAAATGCTCAGCACCGCGCCTGGCACGGCGCTCAACAGTTATTCCCTTCCTGCTCGGTGTCCATTCAGGGCCCCCCTCTCCCCTCCGGGTGACACGTGCTCAGCGGGCAAGGACAGGGGTGCACTGCCTTCTCCACCTGGGCTTGGCCCTGTCT
This sequence comes from Macaca nemestrina, assembly GCF_043159975.1. NCBI lineage: Eukaryota > Metazoa > Chordata > Mammalia > Primates > Cercopithecidae > Macaca > Macaca nemestrina. The sequence continues at coordinate 228,395,152 of NC_092125.1, read as the reverse complement.
CAGCCTGACCCCTTGATTTCTGCTTCTCAGCTGAGGGAAGTGGCTGCTCCGTGGTCCCCACTGGCCAGCCGGGCTCTCCTTCTGCCGGCTCCTTCCTCCAGACCGGGGGACCCTTTTGCTCACCCTGGAGGATACTGGGTCTCTGAGGTGGGTCTGAATGAATGACGACAGCTTCCCAGGTCCCAGGGAGCTAGCGGGGGTTCTCCTGGCTGTGTTTCCCTGCAGAGCTCGAGTGACATCTGTGCTGCCAGAGGTCTAATGTCCCTTGGTATCATCAGGCACGGATGGCCTGGGCGGGTCCTTGTGAGGGTCCCAGTGCTTGGGGGCCAGGGTGGCTCCTCTTCAACAGTCCTCAGGGCAGCCTGGGGCCCAGGACTGCAGGGATGCTGCCCTGTGTGCGGAACCACACTGGAGACTTCTACCACCAGCCACTAAAGCAGCACTGCCCTAGGAATGGGGGACTGAGGAAGCCGCATGGCCAAACCCACCACTGGTCCCATGGGGGTGTCTCTGATGGGCAGCCTCAGGGTCCCCGTATAGGCCGCCTGCGCTGCCAGTGAACCCCTGGGGACCTAGAGAGGCCAGACAGTGTTCACAGGACCCCAGAACACCGAGCGAGAGGCTACAGTGTCCTGGAGAGCCAAGAGCCAGGGCCAGAATTGCCTGTGCTTGGGAGAGCTCCCTGTGCACGCTCAAGACAAAGGAGGCCTCACCAGCAGATGGCCCGGGGCTCACATGCTAGTCCCCAAGTGGCAAGTCTTCCAAATGCAACAAAGTCCCCTATGTGGCTAGAAAGTCCCCAACAGCACAGCACTAAGGAGCTCAGAACCTGGACCCGAGGACTGTTCGCCCCTCGAGGTGGACGCATGACTCCCATGGGCAGAAGACCAAGTGGGAGCCTCTGGGGGTCTGTCCGTGGAGTGCTGGGCTGATCCCCAGGGCCGTCGGTTCTGTCTGATGCCTGCAGAGGGGGGATCTGGGCAAGATCCACGTTCTTGAGCAGTGGACATCGTCCTCTCTGGCTCCAGCAGTGCCCCCGCCCAGCCCCAGCAAGACTCACAAATGCAGTGTGGGCAGAGATAACAGCTGCAGTTCACAGAGGGCTGCAGCCACCTCCCTTCATCCTTCATGAGGCCCATGTGAGCCGGGCAGCATTGGGGTTCGTATCGGCCGTGTCTTACAGATGAGAACATGAACGCCACTGGGAATTCAAACAACTGCCCAGCCCTGCGCCCTCAGGAGCAGCTGCCACATGGTGCAAACTCAGACCCACCTCAGCCCAGGGTCCCCAGCTTTTGCCTGGGAGAAGGGCCTCAGGTGCACCTGGTCCTGCAGGCCGGGGCTGTCCTCCAGCAAAACCAATCACTGGGAGATGGTCTCTGGGCCTGGGATGAGCACTAGCAGGAGGGAGTGAGCCCCAGAGCCTTTGGTTCTTCTTTCTCTGTCCCCCCTGGATTGCACACAGGCCAGTGAGAGGGGACAGCCACCTTCTTGGCTGTGCGTTCCTGCCGCCAGCAGGAACATGGAGCTGCCAAGGCACCAGGATTGGGACAAGGCACCAGGGGCCAGTCCCTCCCTCCCATGGTGCAAACTCAGACCCACCTCAGCCCAGCATCTCTGGCCTTTGCCTGGGAGATGGGTCTCAGGTGCACCTGGTCCTGCAGGCCGGGGCTGTCCTCCAGCGAAACCAATCACTGGGAGATGTCTCTGGGCCTGGGATGGGCACTGCCAGGAGGGAAGGCAGGGGCCACCAGCAGGAACATGGAGCTGCCAAGGCACCAGGATTGGGACAGAGCACCAGGGGCCAGTCCCTCCCTCCCATGGTGTCCTGGGCCCCTGCCACAGCAACTGATGCCTGTCAAGCCCAGCACAAACACCACGTGGGTGGGGACGCCACAGGCCCGAAAGCTCCCGACTCCACAGGAGGAACGAGTGGACCCCACAGAGCCCATCAAGGTGCCAGTCCCTCAGGGTACAGCCTCATGGCTCAGTCACTCAGCTCAAGGTGCGGCCGCTGGGCATCTAACAATACTCCACCGGCATTTATTGAGCACCTGTGGTATGCCAGGCTCATGCATCAGAGGGAGCCGTGAATAGCACAGACTAAATCCCTGCCTTCCAGGGGCTCCTGGCCCTGGAGTAGATGCACAGTGAAGAAGAGGGCAAGAGAGGAGGAGAGCAACGATCCCCGAGAGGGGAGAGCAATGACCCCAGAGAGAGGGCAGTGCAGCTCTCAGTACGTGAAGAGACAAAGAGATGGGAGACAGAGAGAGAGACAGACAGACAGAGAGACAGACTGACAGAGAAAGATGGAGAGACACAAAGAGACAGAGACAGAGACAAGGAGACACAGAGAGACAGAGACAGACAGAGAGAAAGACACAGAGAGACAGAAAGACAGAGACAGGGAGACACAGAGAGACAGAGAGACAAAGAGGCAGACAGAGAGACAGACAGACAGACAGAGACAGAAACAGACAGAGACACAGAGAAACACAGAGATGGAGAGACTCTCTATCTTTCCCTCTGTGTGTATGTCTCTGGAGAGAGAGATACAGAGAAAAACAGAAAGACACAGAGAAACAGAGACAGAGAGACACAGAGACAAACACAAAGGGAGAGATGGACAGAGACAAAGAGACAGAGAGATGCAAAGACAGACAGAGGAAGAGACAGAGACACACACAGAGGGAGAGACACAGAGACAGAGACACAGAGAAAGAGAGAGAGATGGAAAAAGGGACAGAGAAGAACAGACATAAAGATGGTGAGGTGGAGACAGAGACAGACTGACAGAGGCACAGACAGAGAGAAACAGAGACAGAGAGATACAGATACAGAAACAGAGGGAGACAGGGCTAGAGATAGAAACAGTGAGAAAGTGAGAAAGAGACATAGATAGAGACAGAGACAGAGAGAGAGATGCACAAGAGAGGGCCCAGTTCGGGATGGGCAGTAAATGTCAGACGGGGCCAGCACCGGCGGCCTCTCTGCATCCACCCGCAGCCTGTGACCGACCCCTGCTCCAGCCTGCCCTCTGGGGACAGCCCTTCACTTTCTGGAATGAGGCTACACCCAGGTCCAGGTTAAAATTTTCCTCCAGCAGTGCATCCCAGGTATCATGGCCTCTGCATTCCAGGATCTCCCTCCAGTCCCCACTCTGTGCCTAGAGGACCCCAGCTCTTGTTCACCAGCTGGCCCCAGAGAGGCTCATGTGTTGAGACCTGGGCCTGGCCTGCCTGGAACTCCACCTTCTGTCTGTCTGTCTCTCTGTCTGTCTGTCTATCTGCATTGCAGACTTGCTCCTCTCCCGCTCTCCACAGTCTCCCCTCATCCCCATGGAGCCCTGTCGTGTGGCTAAGGCGGCACTTCCTTCCTTCCTGTGGAGGGAGGGCGCTGTGGCGGAATCCCATGCCCCCGCCTACCCCTGGAGACTGGCACTCTTCTCCTTTATGTCTTGAAGCAAACAAGAGAGACCTCCACCCCACCAGGGTCCGAGAGTGGTTGTGGCAGTCCCTGCCCCTGGTTTCCGACACGACCCTTGTGGCTCTGCCCCCACGCTGGGCTTTGACTTTGTCTCCCAATGCTGGGCCTCTGACAGCTGAGGTCCCCTCAGAAAAAGGGCAGTCCAGACTGAGATCCCAAACCTGTTGCTGAGGGAGCCTTGCTCCCAGCAGAGCCCAGGGTGCCATGAGGTGCAATTAGCTGGGACAGCATGGGCCTCAGGGACACCGAGGATAACACTGAACACAAAAGCCCCAGGAACCCAGTGTCCGGAGCCTGGGGAGGGTCAGGCACATGCTGGGAACTTTGCCTGCATCTGCCCCTGTAAAGTCAAAAAGCCCTTCTTTCACAGATTGAGGGCGGGAGAGGCTCAGAGAGGTTAAGTCACTTTTCTAGAGTTACACAGCAAGTAGGCGGCAGAGCTGGGGTTTGAACCCAGGCCTTCTGGCTTTGCAACCTGAGCTCACAGCAGTGCTCTGACACCTGCTTCTGCACTCTGCATTCTGCCTCCCAGCCCTCTTCACTCTGAGAAGGCCCCTCCTCTGTCTGCAGGAAAGTAACAGCAGTCCATCAGAAAGCCCAGCTGGTGGAACGCCCCGTACAAGCACCACCGCGAAACAGTTCAGCCCGGAAATGCTTGCCGTCATTTCCTGCTGGGGACAAGCGCTCCTTCTAGAAAGATGTTATGGGTGAATGGTGTCTCCCAACAGATCTTGAAGTCCTCACCCCCAGCACCCAAATGTGATCTTATTTGGAAATAGAGTCTTTGTAGATGAACAAGTTAAGATGAGTTCATTAGTCCAGGCCTTAATCCAGTAAGACTGTGTCCTTACAAAAGGGAGAATTTGGACAAACACATGCACGGGGAACAGTCTTCCCCACAGCCCTGCCCACACTTGCATCTCAGATTTCTCCAGAATGATGAGAAAATCAATTTCTGCCGTTCAAGTCTCCCAGACTGGGGCACGTGGTGATAGTAGTCCTAGCAAACCAACAGCCGACCAGACCAGGGTTTCTAGAACCAACAGACTCTAATAGAATAACCAGCGGCCAACCCAGACATATTCTGAAAACCCCGCCAGCTCCTGGCAATGCAAACCCAGTCCAAAGATGCCAACTCTGACCCCTGACCTCAACTAAAAGAGTCGCTGTCCCCAGCTCTCATCCTGGGGAGGAGAAGCCCAGAAAGCATTAAAGGGCTGAGGGGAAGAATCTTGAAAATTAGCACAGCCCTGGACCCATAACCTGAGACCTTCAGGCAGGAACGTCATCTCATCTCCTGCCTCCAGGGCACCATCCCAGGGCAGCGGGGGCTCAGGACAGGGACAGTGCGGGGCAGACATCCCGACAGACATCCACCTCAACCCAAGCTGGGAAACAATTTTTCCAAAAGAGAGTGAGGTTGAGATGTTTCAAGCACAGGCACTTACCGGGTCACAGAGCTGTTTATCTGGAATTATTCTAAATAAAGGCTCATGTCGGACAGGCGGATTCCGTTTGTGCCACTCCTAGAGTGAGAACAAATTTCCGTTATTAAGAGAGAAAGCTCTCAGAGCTGAAGGAGCATGAATATTTGCAAATTCCATGCAGATTCCACCTCTTTCTCCCCACAAGCCAGCTACTTAAAGAGCCACTTGGGTAGAAGGAACATTCCAATTACAAATGCTTATTCACTTGTCTCCATTCTAGGGACAAGAGCTCCCTCCTTTGTCAATGGCTGGCCACGTGCACAGAAGTGCCTGCTGTCACCTTGCAGGCCTGGCCTGTGGGAGCACCCTGAGCCCAGACTCACCACTGGCCCTGGTAGGAGGCCATGAATGGGGTGGGGGCCCTTGCTTCCCCCTAGGCCCTCTAAGCACCCTCCCTGAGACAGTGTAGGTGGGACTGGGTACAGAGACAAGAAGGCACAACCCCTGCTCACAGCATGGCAGGAGACCACATGACTCAGGAGTGCCAAAGTACTAGAGACAGAGCAAAGGTCCCCGGGACCCCAGAAACCAGGGACAACACACCTGGGGGCCCACAAACACAGGCAGAGATACCCAAAGCTGTGTGCTGAATTAAAGGGACCTGCTGAGCCCAAGAGGTTAAGTAAGGGAGGAAAATCCTGCACAGCAAAGCTCGCCCCCTGGACAGTTAACTCAGAGACGATGGCTGATGGATCCCTGAAATCCCTCACCCAGTGTCAAACATCAGCTAAATCCGTCTAGGAGCCTCTGGGTCTGAATCGGGCCCCTGCAAAATGACATCCACCTTCTAACTTGAAAGCAGTCACTGACTGAATACAAACTGCTGTGTCCTTTGTGCCTGGAGTTGACATTTCCCATCTGCTGCCAGGACACCCTAGGCTCGGGGCCCTGAAAGATAGGCAGACAGGATGAAGGGACGCCAGGGAGGGTTTGATTAAAACTAAACATCGGACTCATGGAAAAGAAAAACTAAAATTTCCTGAAAAGTTTCCGTTTCGATTAAATATGCTGTTGGACCGCACCATAGCCTAGAGCTAGAAACCATCACCAGCCCCATTTTAGAGTCAAGCAAACCAAAGGGAAAGGAATTGTGTCATTTCCCCCAAGTGCGTAGTGGTCCGGCCAGGAGACGAACCCAGCCTCCCCGGCTCAGAGGTTGCCCACATTCTCCTGGGTCCTAAGCCTGCTCTGACCACACCCCCCAGGTCCCCTGGCAAACCCAGCTGTGGCTGGAAAGTGGTTTGGTGAAGCCAGAGGACCAGGCGCACTTAGAACTCTTGTAGACAGAGAGAGCCTCTGGCTCGATCCCCATTTCACAGAGGAGGAAACTGAGGCCAGCGAGGAGAAAGCAGCATCGCTCAAACCTGCGAATGCAGATGCCTGGAAGATTCTCCACCCTTGCATGTCTATGCAGGACCAAGCGGACATTCCAAGACGAAATCCCACTGCTGCCCCAAATTTTAGTGGATGGGTGAGCCAACAGAACTGGCAAGCCCAGGTTGCCTGGGGTCCTGGGATCTGGTGGGTCACAGGTCCTTAGGCACAACCCCAGTAAGGGGACTGAGTCCCGTCCCAGAACTCAACCACAGCCCCAAGCACCCTTGCTGCTGGAGGGTGAGCCAGGGCCCCAACAGCCTGATTTCTTGGTTTCTTGAACAGGCGGCTGGAACTGGGGCTGGGTGGCCGTGCAGTGACCGTCTACCCATGACCACACAGGCCACTCCTCAAAGAAAGATCTGGGGCTACTAGAGAGTTGATTTACGGAACATAACCGTCCTCCTAGCAGGGATTCTGTTCACTGAGCTTCAGACTCGAAAAGAATCTTCCCGTGCTCACAGAGAAAATCTCCTTTCTCCTGGACACTGAATCCCCACGTGGAAACTGCCCCCGAAAGACAATGGGCCAGGCCTAACAGACGCAGAGGAGCAGGCGGGAAGGGAGAAGGGACAAGAAGGGAAGGCCACCTGCCACCACCGAGAGCTTCACTTTCCCAGGGGCTTCTGTGCCAATTCAGCATTTGGTGAGGCCTCCAGAGAAACTCCTATCAGTGGTAAAGGGCAGGACCTTAGACACTCAAGGTGCCCTCCCCCAGTCAGCCCCCGAAAATTCAGCTTTTTTTTTTTTTTGAGATGGAGTATCGTTCTGTCGCCCAGTCTGGAGTGCAGTGACACGGTCTTGGTTCACTGCAACCTCTGCCTCCCGGGTTCAAGCGGTTCTCCTGCCTCAGCCTCCCGAGTAGCTGGGATTACTACCTGGCTAATTTTTGTATTTTTAATAGAGACAAGGTTTCACCATGTTGGCCAGGCTGGTCTGGAACGCCTGACCTCAGGTTATCCACCCACCTCAGCCTCCCAAAGTGCTGGGATTACAGGCATGAGCCACTGCACCTGGCCCACCTTGTCTTTAATGCTCCTGTCTGACCTTTAAAAGCGTCAGGCTAATTTTTACATTTCGCTCCTTATATGTGTACACTTTTTAACATGAAAACAATTCCATGCCACCAAATCCTGGAGAAACATGAAAGCTGCAGGGAGATGCCTCTTATTCAGCCTGATGTCACCACAGAGCAAAACTCACCCTCCCGGCCCCAGCACGTGGCCCTGGCCAGTGCGTACAGAGGCGGTGGGCACACGGGTGCCAGAGTCCGACTGCTGGAGCCCAAATCTCGGCTCTGCTGCCTTCTTGCCTGGGTGACTGTGAGAAACTACGTTGCCTCTCTGTGCCTCAGTTTGCTTATCTGTGAGAACAACAGCAGCGCCTACCTCACTGAAAGCTGGGATTCTGGCCTTGTTTAACGCAGGAAAGGTGCTCAGAATAGTGCTGGGCCTGCTGAGAACTCAATGGTCAGTATAGGAGGGGTCAGCTTGGGACACCCAGGGAAGTGGGGATGACTGGGAAGGGGGCCTCAGGGGGCTTCTCCACAAAGCTCAGGAAGCCATCAGGGTCCTGGCAGGCCACCACAAGGATGCCCCCTGGCCCTGCTGACCCACCACATGGAGTGGAGCAGGTGGGATGGCAGGCAGGGGAGAGGCCATGATCCCCACACTGGCTGCTTCACTGACTTGGCTCCTGGAGGCAGCTTTCTGTCCCTGCCGCCTCCCGGCAGCACTTCCGAAGCTGGGATTTCACACCAAAACAGGAGCTTTTAATGACAAAGGCTGCAAACCTTTTCCCGTTCACGGCAAGAGAGCCTGCACTCATCGGTGCCGTGCACCTGAGCGAGCCGTCCCTGCCGAAGTGCTCTCCACTGCTGGGGCTTAAGATTTCCCGGCATCCTGGAGATGGAGACTCAGCCTCCCGTCAAGAGCTCAGCCTGCTCTGCACTTAGAGAAAGTGGGAGCCAGGCTTCGGCCCTTTACACATTCGGGAACCCCTGGGCAAAGGTGGCAGATGGGAGAAGGCAGAGGCAACAGGGTCGGGCCCCAGAAATCAGACCCGTTAGGGAAACCTGACAGCAGGAGCTCCAGGGCCACCTCCTGAAAGTGTCAGATCCCATCCCCAGAACCCCACCCTGGAGCTGGCAGGAGAGGAGCCTACATCTCCAGTGGGTAAGGGAGACCCGCAGCTCCGACGGATTCCAGACGCAGCTGCCAGAGGGGCACCAGGAGCTGCCATTCCCCCAACCCTCAGCCCTTCTTCCATGAAAGGAGCTGAGAGCACCTCTGGATTGGTTTCCCATCACTGCCATAGAAATGATCAAAAACCTGGTAAAAACGACACACATGTTATTATCCCACCGTCCTGTGGTTCAGAAGGCTGCAGCAGTCTCACTGGGCTAAAATCAGGAGGTGGGTAGAGTTACGCTTCTTCCAGAGGCTCCAGGGGAGAAGCCATCCCGGTGCCCATTTCAGCTTCCGGGGCCGCCTGCATCCCTTAGCTCAGGGGCCCTTCCTCCCCCTGCAGAGCACACAGCACAGCACCTGGCTGGCTCCATACCTTCCTCTGATTCTCTGCCTCCTTATTCCACTCTTCAGGCCCCTGGTGATCACACTGGGGACACCCAGAGAGTCCATGCTCATGTCCCTATGTTAAGGCCAACTGATTAGCAACCTGAATTCCTTCTGTGCCCTTAATCTCCCCAATACATGCCTTGGTCTGTTTGTGCCTCTCTAACAGAATGCCACAGACCAGGTAATGTGTAAAGAACAGACACCTATTCCTCACAGTCCTGGAGGCTGGAAGTCCAAGTTCAAGGCATTTGGTGTCTGGTGAGGGTTGCATCCTGGGGAGGGAAGGAACGTGGTGTTTTCACATGGCAGGAGGCAGAAGGACACAAGGGTCACGCCCTTTATCCGGGCCCCTGACGCCACTCACAAGGGAGGAGTCCCCACAGCCTGATCACCTGCTGAAGCCCCACCTCCTCATACATCACATTGGCAGCACCTGAGTTTGGGAACGGACACATTCAAACCACAGCACATGTAACCTGACACAGTCACAGGTCCTGGGGGTTAACACATGGGTTCCTTTGAGACTGTCATCTTGCCTGCCGACACGCCTGTGGCACAGACGATCATGACAATAGTAAACACTGATTTAGCGCCTGCTTCTTGCCGGGAACTATTCCACGTGCTTTAGATGCATCTCGCGCCGCTCTATCTCTTACCAGCCCTGTGTGGTAGACGATATTATTATCCCCTTCGTGTATGTATGAGGGAGCTGAAGCTCTGAAAGGTTTACTCTCTGGCACTCACACATATGGCCCAGGAGCCCTGTGTCATAACTGCTCCTAACCCCAGGCTTTGAGAAACAAAGGACACACATCTGAGAGCCCAGAGGCTGCAGAGCTGGAGCAGGGACCCCCAGGCCACACGAGCCCTGGGTGGAAGCCAGCCCGAGCTTATGCTCTAGGGCCTTGGGGAGAGTGAATGGGTTTCGTGACAAGTGCCACTGTGAAGGGCCAGCAAATCCCACGCACCCCAAAAAGACAGACACTCCGATGCCATGGCAGTGCGAAGGTGGGAGCAAGAAACCTTCAAGGAAGCTGCTTATTATCTCCGCCGAGCGTCCCCCACCATCTCTGGGCACCCACAGAAGTGAGAACACAGCACGCCCGGGCGGCCGCTCAGAAGGCGGCTCATCTGAACGCTTGTCACAGCTCCAGGCCAACTGTTAAAATAACTTTTTGGTTGTTATTACAAAGTAATAGATGTTTATTGTAGAAATGTTAGAAAATGCAGACAAGCCAAAAGAAGGGAATAAAAATTACCCCAAATCCCATAACTGCAAATGCACCACTTGACATGTTTCTGTATATCCTTCCAGTAATTTTCCTAAGCATTCGTTGCTGTTTTTCTAAAATGAGCTCTCTAAAAACGGGCTCACACTTTTCTTCCTGTTTGGCAAAATGCCTTTTCTCCTGAATATATCTTGAATATGTGGGGAAGAAAGCGCTCTCCTCCTCATCCCTCCTCTACCTCAGTTCCTCACCAAGAAAGGGAAGCTGACGGGGGCCAGAAACCAGATCCCAATAGGACCACATTTCCTAATGGGCAAGGTAGTTGTGTGTTAAAGCCTCTCACATACACACACACACACATAAACACACATGCACACATATACACATGTGCATGTACATGCACACATATAGATATGGACACACACACACATATGCACGGTCACATACACACAGAAGCACTCATGCACACACACACACGCACTTACACAGGCATGCACACACACACACACGGCGCGGCATGGCTCTGTCCTCTCCTGCCTGGGGCTGCCCCTTAAACTGGCCCTGTTCTGCCTGCCCTCATGCCCCTCACACGGGAGGTGTCCCTCACACCTGGTGCTCTCATCCGTGGCCTCTGCAGTCTGGCTGTGGGTGGACCTGACCCTGAGAGTGGGAACGAGCTCTGCTGCAGCCTGGAGCCCCAGCCCTGCCTTCTGGTTGCTCTTCAGAGCACCCATCATGGCTGGCCCAGCACGAACCCAGCCAAGGAGACTCCGTGCGCACTGCCTGGGTGGTCCTGCTCACCAGCACACACCCTCCTGGGGTCCTGAGTGCCTGGCCCAAGCCACCTGAGAAACCTCAACCACTGTGTCTAACAGGGTTCCCCTCACACAATGTCCCTGTGGGAAACTGCACGGCACCCTGTGACAATGCAGCCGCCCCCATGCATAAACAAGGGATGGCTCCCAGCTGCCCCCATTTAGTACAAACAATACTGTGAGCAATACTTGCACATCCACAGTTGTTTCCAGAAGATACAGCCCATTCCAGCAGAAGAAGGGCCAGGCTGAGGTCTCGGAGCCAGTGTAGACTGGCAAGGCTGGGGCAGCCAGAGCCCAGGATGAGGAGAGTTGAGGAGACTGGTGCAGAGAGGCTGGGGGATGCAGTCCCCATGGCCTGTGGAGGAGTACGCTTCTGGAATCTTCTTTACGCACAGGAAGAGCCTCTGAAAGTTTCTAAAATGATGAGTATGGCCATTTGGGGAGAGATTTTAGGAGGACTTCCTGGCCTCACTCATCCCGCCAGTTACTCCCGGTCTCCTCCTGAGACAGGCAGCTGTGCAATGCCAGCCTTGCTAGGACAGAACCACAAACTACCCTTCCATTCTTCCCTGGGAGTTCCTGCCTCAGAGAAGCATACAGGCTCCCAGTGGGCAGGGCCAGATCTCCTGTGTCCAGGAGACACAGGGAGACACAGACACATGCCCAGCACAGGGAGCAACCCTTGTAGCACCGAGCAGGTCAGGGAGTCCTTGACTACATCTGGGTACCCAGGCCCAAGCCTTCCCCCTTCCTCCCACCAGCCACTTTTAGGGGGACTTCCCAGGCTCTAAAAGGAGGAGGAGACACAGAACAGCCGGAAGCCCAACAGAGGAAATGCTGTGAGGAGAAGGCGGATGAGGCACCAGTGCTGGAGTCCGGCAGCTAAGCGGCATCATCACCAAGAACACAGGGACAGGAAGGGGCGCCACAGCCAGGCCTCGCCCCAGAACCTGCAGGGATGGTGCAAGGATGGCCCTCCCCTAGAGGACACAGAGCATGACACAACCGGCTGAGGGGAAGAAGGCAAAACGGGGAGACCAGATGGGTCCCCAGCAGGACCACTGTACTGAGGGTCTGACTCCACTTGGTGATGTTTGCGGACAACTTTGATTGCTCCCAGCACCCGGGCAAGCTGTAGCAGAAACCTGGCGCTGGTGGGAGACTCGAACCACACCAGCTTCTGCCCGCGTGGGAACTCTCACCCCTCGTGGGGTCTGTGTCAGGCAGAGGGCGAGGGCATCAGCAACCCTGACATCAGAATCACATCGGGTGAGGATCCCTCATGCTTCTGCAGGTGACCATAGCAGCTACCCGCTGGCCTAGGCAAGTTGGACACTGCCCTGGGCCCCACCTGGCAGGGAGTCCACACTTCAGAGTCTCCTTCCTCAAAATTGTCAAAGTCCCCTATTAGTACCCAGGACTAGGCAGGGTACCCCGAGAACAGACCAGGGTCCCAGTCCCCATTTATCTCCTTTGGGGCATTCTCTCCCTTGATCTTCCACCTGGAGCTCAGGACCAACTCGATGCTCCAAGAAGCCCGGAGACTTGTTGCAGTGGGGTCACCCAGGGACCCTATGGCTGGGCCCTGCCCTGCTGACTCTTCCCTCTGGCCAGCATGGGATATTAGTCGTGGGAGGTGCCTCCCAATAGCTTTTTGAAGAGTCAACACATCCTTATTTAGCACTTACTATATATAAGCACTAATGCCGCATACAAAGTTATTATGTAGTTACATAAACTGCCTTCGAAATGTAACTTTCATTAAACTTTTAAGATAATTATAGATTCAAGTGCAGTTGTAAGAAATAATATAGAGAGATCCACAGACCCTTTACTCAGTTTCCCCCAGTGGTAGCATCTTGCAGAACTGTAGTGGAATATTACAAACAGGATATTGACATGGATATAGCCAGGATACAGAACATTCTGCCTCCACAGGGTCCCTCCCACAACCCTTTCATAGCCACACCCACTTCCCACCCATGCCAACCCCTCTTTAAGACCTGGCAGTCGCTGATTTGTTCTCCATTTCTAGATTTTGTTACTGATATGGTTTGGCTCTGTGTCCCAACCCAAATCTCATCTCAAATTGTAATTCCCATAATCCCCACATGTCGAGGGAGGGACCTGGTAGGAGGTGATTGGATCATGGAGGTGGTTTCCCCCATGCTGCTCTAGTGATAGTGAGTTCTCACAAGATCTGACGGTTTTGTAAGTGTTTGACAGTTCCTCCTTCATGTGCTCTCTTCTCTCTCCTGCCGACTTGTGAAGAAGGTACTCGCTTCCCCTTCGCCTTCCACCATGATTGTAAGTTTCCTGAGGCTTCCCCAGCTGGGTGGAACCACAAGTCAATTAAACCTCTTTCCTTTACAAATTACCCACTCTCCGGTATTTCTTTATAGCAGTGTGAAAACAGACTAATACAATTACATAAATGGAATCATACAGCATGTTTCTTTTGTACAGATGTTTCTTTTGTATCCTTCAACCTTGCTGAACTCATTTACTAGTTTTAGGAGACTTTTTTTTAGATTCCTTGGAATATTCTACATAGATGATATCATTTGCAAACAGGAATAGCCACATTTCTTTCTTTCCCATCCGTATGTCTTTTCATTCCTTTTCTTACTTTATAGCCCTGGCTAGAATTTCCAGCACTAAGCTGAATAAAAGGGGTGAGAGTGGGCATCCTTGCTTTGTTCGTTTCAGGGCTGGTTTTCTTCATTCCATGATATTCTCTGGAAATTCATGCGGGTTGCCCCGCACATCAATAGTTTTATTGCTGAGTAGTATTCCATGGTTTGGGGTGCTACAGTTTGCTAAACCACAGACTGTTCAAGGATGTCTAGGTGTTTTCAGTTTCTGTTACAAATAAAGCTGCTATAGACTTTTGTATGCAGGTTTCTGTGTGAACACAAGTATCCATTTCTCTGGGATAAATGCCCAGGAGTGCAATCACCAGGTCATATGGTAATTGCATGTTTCTTCTTTTATTTTTAAGAAACTACTAAAATATTTTCTACAATGGCTATAATATTTTATATTCCCTCCAGCAGTGTATGAGGAATTCTGTTTGGACACCTTCTCACCAGCTTTTGTTATAGTCAATTTTTCCCTATTTTAGCCATTCTGACAGATCTTTAAGAATATCTCATTATGATTTTAATTTGCATTCTCCTGGTGGATAGCCAACTTGAACATCTTTTCATGTGTTTATTTGCCAGCTGTATATCTTCTTTGGGGAAATGTCTGTTCATGCCTTTTCACTCGTTCATGCCATTTTCTAGTTGAATGACTTGCTTTTTTCTATTGAATTTTGAGTGTTCTTTATATATTCTAGATACTAGTCCTTTGTCAAATATGTGGTTTGCAAATATTCTTTCCCACTCTGTAATTTGTATTTTCAGCCTCCTAACAGGGCCTCTTGCAGAGCAAAAGTTTTTATTTTGATGAATCCCAACTTGTCCATTTTTCCTTTTATGGATTATGCTTCTTGGAATGAAGTCTAAGAGCTCTTTGCCTGGCCCTATATCTCAAAGCTTTTGTCCTAGGTTTTTTCCTAAGTTTTATAGTTTACATTTAGGTTCATGATCCATTTTTAGCTAATTTTTGCATAAGGTGTGAGATTTTGTTCAAGGTTCAATTTGTTTGCCTTATGAATGGCCAGTTGTTCCAGAACCATTTGCTGAAAGGCTGTCTTTTCTCCATTTAATTGCTTTTGCACCTTCGTCAAACCCGTTGGGCATATTTGTGCACGTCTGTGTCTGGGTTCTCGATCTATATGTCTTTCTTTCACCACTGCAACACAATGTTGTTCATGGCAGCCATATAATAAGTCTTGAAATCATATAGATTGATTCCTTCCACTTTATTCTTCTGTTTCGAATTTGTTTTAGCTATTCAAGTTCTCTTGTCTTTCCAAATAAATTTCAGAATAGTCTTATTCATATTTACGAAAGAAAATCTTGCTGAGATTTTGATAGGAATTGAGTAAAACTAGTGCATCAATTTAGGAGAAAATGACATCTTTACTAGGTTGAGCCCTCTGATAAGTGAACAAAATATATTTCTCCATGTATTTAGATCTTCTTTTATTTCTTTGATCAGAATTATGTACTAGTAAATATGTAGTCCTGGCAGGGCTTGGTGGCTCATGCCTGTAATCCCAGCACTTTGGGAGGCTGAGGCAGAAGGATCACTTGGGGCCAAAAGTTCAAGACCAGCCCGGGCAACATAGCAAAATGCTGCCTCTATAAAAAATTTAAAAATTAGCCAGGTATAGTGGCATGCACCTGTAGTCCCAGCTACTAAGGAGGATGAGGTAGGAGGATCCCTTGAGCCCAGGAGGTCAAAGCTGCAGTGAACCACGATCACACCACTGCATTCCAGCCTAGGTGACAGAGACAGACCCTTTCTCAAATAAATAAATAAATAAATAAATAAATAAATAAATAAATAAACAAACATACAATCTTACACATACTCTGTTACACCTATAGCAAAATATTTCATTTTAAGCAGTTGTAAATAGCATAGTGTTTTTAATTTTGGTGTCCATGTATTCATTGCTAGTATATTGAAATACAATTGGTTTTTTTATGTTTATTTTGTATCCTGCAAACTTGATGAACCCATGTACTAGTTCTAGGATATGTTTTGTAGATTCCTTGGAATAGTCTACATAGATGATATCATTTGCAAACAGGGACAGCTTCATTTCTTCCTTTCCCATGAGTATGTCTTTTAATTACTTGTCTTACCTTATAGTCCTGGCTAGAATTTCCAGCGCTCAGTTGAGTAAGTGGTGAGTGGACATCCTTGCCTTCTTCCTGATCTTACAGGGATAGCATTGTCTTCCACCATTAGGTGTAAGGTTAGCTACAGGTTTTTTGCAGATGACCTTTGTCAAATTGAGAAAATTCCCCACCATTCTTATTTTTCAGAGTTTTTCTCATTAACGGGTGCACATTTTCCTGCTCAATGTCACCTCATCAGAGGAGCTTCTCCCGCTACCCTCTCTAAGTTAGCCCACACCCTCCCTCCCTGATATGGTTTGGCTGTGTCCCCACCCAAATCTCATCTTGAATTGTACTTCCCATAATTCCCACGTGTTGTGGGAGGGATATGGTGGGAGGTAATGTAATCATGGAGGCGGTTATCTCCATGCTCTTCTTGTGATAGTGAGTGAGCTCTCATGAGATCTGATGGTTTTGCAAGGGGCTTTTTCCCCCTTTTGCCTGGCACTTCTCCTTCCTGCTAGCATGTAAAGAAGGACGTGTTTGCTTCACCTTCCACCATGATTGTAAGTTTCCTGAGGCCTCACCAGTCATGTAGAACTGTGAGTCAATTAAACCTCTTTTCTTTATAAATTACCCAGTCTCAGATATTTCTAAATAGCTTGAGAATGGACTAATACACTCCCTGACTCTGCCTGATTTTTCTTTCTCACTCCGTCCAGGGACAACAGAAAGCAGCACAGGCATCCCACACTTGCAGCTGGGGCAGAAATGGACCTCACTCAGCCAAGGGGAGACGAGGCCAGCTGCGCACCCACACCCTCCATCCCAGGCAAAGACTAACATACAAAACATAGGGAAGGCTGAGCCAGAGGACGCGGCTCAGACTCAGACCAACCTATACTTCTTCCTCCTTCCCCCTGCTCTGAATCATGGCCTCAGCCCCGCTCACAGGAGGACTGGGCCAATTGGTAGTCAAGGCCCAGCCCAAGGAGGGAAACTGGAAGCCCACTGAGCAGGAGGACGGCCCAGATGGGGCAGCCACAGTCCAGGTTATGGTGGCTGCTGGACCACTTCTGTAGAAGAGGCTTGGAGGAGGGAGAGAAAAGGTGCTTCCCCCAACAAGAGGGCAGGAGGGTCAGTGGCCTTTGCTCTGTCCCCACTAGCCCCTGTAGCCCACCCTCCAGCTTCTTAAGCCCGGTGCTTGGGGAGTGGGGAGTCAAGTATTATTCTCCTGTTTTTTCTGTGCTTTGTCTGTTTGCAGGGGAGAGAGGGTTTGGGGTTTACTCTTCATTAGATCCCCACTTTGTATTATAAAAATGCATATTACAAAAATCAGAAAACACAGAAAAAGGGGGAAAAGCACTGATCATTCTAATGCTCTCATAAAAATATAAAGTAAACTATGTAATAGACGGTGCAGAGCACAGAAGAAGGGAGAAAACTCAGAAGCTGAACTGGGCTGAAGCAGACGCTTCCTGCTTTCCAGCTTGAGGCATTTCCTCGCCTGAGCAGTCGCTGCAAGGCAGGGGCTGGAGTTCAGCCCATTTCCCGATGCCTTCACTGTTGACCCCTAACCCCCTCACACCCACTCTCACCCCTGGGCGGCTACTAATCTCCTCCCTGTTTCTGCAGATTTGTTTCTGCTGGACGTTTCCTATAGATGGACTCAGCCCATGCGAGGTCCCCTCTGACTGCACAGCATCATTTCTGTGCCTCGGTGCAGGCAGACGGCACATTCTGCCCGCAACAAAAGCTGCCTCTTTTAGTCCCTCTTGGATATAAAACCTACCATCCTTCTACAGATAAACCCAATACTTGGCAGCATCCAGACTTCTGGAATTAACAAATCCGGAGACTCCTAGAGACCGCAAGTGGGACTGTCGGCGTGCAGACAGGCCATCCAAGGTCAGGGCTGGTCCCACTAGGGCAGGCTTCCTCTACCGTGTACCCTGGGGGTGAGACCTCTTCGTGGTGGGGCCATCTCATGTGCTGTGGGATGGTTCCCAGCACCCTGGCCTCCACCCTCGGAGGCAGAAGCAAGAGTGCTCTGTAGAGGGGTAGCAGAGCACCCTCTGGGCTCAGATCGCCTGGGTGCAAATCCGGGCTCTTCCTCCGAGCTGCTGAGTCCCCTGTGCATGGTGTGCAGCCTCAGTTTTCCCATCTCTAAAATGGGAATTCTGCCTCCCAGGAGTGTCATGTGGGTCGGATGTGAAAATGAATAGGAAGCACTTGCCACTTTATATGCTCGGCGAAGGACCCAGCATGCGCTCTCGCTCCTCCCCAGAAGTCAACTCTGTCATCAATCTCAGCCTTGCCTGAGGGACTAACATTTCTAACCACGCTCCTGCCTAGGACCAGCGCAAAGTGGGCTCACTACTGACTCAGCTGCTCATTGAGACCTCTGCCAGCCCTGAGAGCCCAAGACCCCTGACCATCACCCACCCTGGAAACAGCCGTCTGCAGGCTAAAGTCTGCCCAACCTCTGGCAACGGGACCAGACTCTTTAGGCACAAGTACATTCAACTAGAGGAAGAAGCTCCATGGTGGCATGGCGAGGCAGCTGTGCCATTTAACAAGCCACACCACCCGCTGGCAGCAGCCTTCCAGGACGACTTCCAGCCAAATGTGTGATTCTTTTTTCAAACAGCAAATAAATGGGTCAGAAGCCAACGAAGGGAGCCAGGAGCTGCCTCTGGAGGTAAGTTCCAAAGGATAAAGTTAGAGGCTCCATTAAAGAAGATTTAATGAGTTCAAAAGAGATCAGAAACAGGACAAACTCAGGGTGTAAATCAAATATTAATCATCGTAAAGGCGAGCCTCACTAAGACCTAAATCAATAGCACAGGCAGACTGGCAAACATCTGCCTCTCAAAAGCGCTTCCAGAAATCTGGGGCTGAAATGTCAGGGGAACAGGAACCTGAAGGTAGCAGAGTCTACCTGGGCCAGGAGGTGGCAGAGGCGTCCCCGTGGACTGCCAGGCTATCCCTGGGAGCTTGTCTTCCCCAGAGCGCTGGGCTGGGAACTCAGGAAGAGGCTTTGCCCTGCTGCCAGCTCCCAGGAGGTTATCCCACTTCATCCTTCATTCTGCCAATGAGCCCTCTCCCCCAGGCCAGGCCCAGTCCTATGCAAAGACGGGCACCATCCCTGGCCCTCAGTCCCACAGCCTATGCCACTGCACTTGTGTGCTGCCAGGAAACTGAGGCTCAGAGATGCAAGTTAGCAGGGGAGGTGGGAGTCAAGCCAGGGCCCTTGGGTTCAAACCTCCCCTCCTCCCGGGTCCCCCTGCTGCTCCAACCCTCCCCATGGCAGCCCTCCCACCAGCCAGGGAGGTGCGGGCAGCATGTATGTGCAGGGCAAGGGGGTGGGGCCCCTCCTTCCAACCACTCAGCCCTGTCCTGGCCCCAGCTGTCAGCATCCCCATCCTTGCCCCATCCACTACCCTGACCAGGACACCAAGCCCTTCACGCTCTAGGAGAGGGCCTAGCCCACCTTGAGCAGGATGGGAGCAGCGACTCAAAGGGCCCACCCCCCTCCCCTCAGTGCT
Organism: Macaca nemestrina; assembly: GCF_043159975.1. Lineage (NCBI taxonomy): Eukaryota > Metazoa > Chordata > Mammalia > Primates > Cercopithecidae > Macaca > Macaca nemestrina. Next base: position 228,375,898 of record NC_092125.1, on the reverse strand, counting down.
GACTGCTTCTGGGCAACCACCCAAAGGTTCTCACCTGCCCACACCTGCCCCCTCTAGCCACACGTGCCCCCCTGCCAGCACCTGCCCCCCTGCCAGCACCTGCCCCCTCTGTCCACACCTGCCACCTCTGCCCACACCTGCTATCTCCGCCCATACCTGCCCCCTGCCAGCACCGGCCACCTCTGCCTGCACCTGCCACCTCTGCCCACACCTGCCCACATCTGCCCCCTCTGCCCACACTTCTGCCCAGGACTTTCTCTGGCCACTCCAGGGTCAAACTGGATGTGCCAGCGCGTTGACACCCCCAGGACCAGCACCCTCGTCCCTGGGCTGGCGTCCTGGTCTCTGGGGGCTACCGCAGCAAGTCACCACAAACTGGGTAGCTGAAAACAACAGAAACTGAGTATCTTGCAGCTCTGGAGGCCAGAAGTCAGAAATCAAGGTGTTGGCTGGCCAGGCTCCCTCTGCAGGCGCTAGAGAAGGATGCTTCCTGGCTTCCTCTGGGCTCCTGCAGCTCCAGGCATTCCTCAGTTTATAGCAACATCACTCCAATCCCTGCCTTCTTCACATGGCCATCTTCCCTCCATGACCATCTCCTCTCCTCTTCTTGAAAAGACACCAGTCATTGGATCAGGGCCCACCCTAACCTAGTAAGCCCTTGTCTTAACTGGATCACATCTGCAACGACTCTATTTCCAAATGAGGTCCCATTCCCAGGCACCAAGTGTGAGGACTTCAGCATATGTTTCAGGGGACACATTTCAACCCCAACAGCGCAGTACTTCTGAGGTGCGTTCCAGTCAGTGTGGACCTCGGACCAACAGCACCTGCATTGCCCCAGGGGTTGTTAAAAATGCAAAACTCAGGCCACCCCAGACCTGCAGGACCAGAATCTGCACTGGTCCCTGGGGCTTCAGGACACTGCTCTACACTGCGCTGCTCTGGTCCCCAGAGGGACTGAGCCCTGATGGCCTCAACTTATCACACCATTCATCGTCTCCTTCCAGGCCCTGTCTCATGCCCCTGTTCCCGTAGACGCCTCCTGGAATTGGCTTCCACATCAGTGTTCATGCTTACAGCCTTGTCTCAATGTCAGCTCTCGGGAAACCCAAACTGAGATGGGGTGGAGGCCCAGGGCTCCCTCTTCAGAGCACCTGGTCCTCTCCAGAAACCATGACCCATGGTTGCCGGCTCACCCGGGACAGCAAACACTAGGGTCGTTCATTGATTTACTGCATCTAAGCAGGCTCAATGGATGGAAGACAAGGCCAAGAGACAGGGTTTCATCTTGAGGGGAAGCTCCCTTCAAGCCCCAGCACTGAGACTGCCTTCAGGGACAGACAGACGGGGCTTGGTGGCAGAAGAGACCAGGCAAAGGAACAAGGGTTTGGCATCAGCTACAAGAGAGCCATTACCCCCCAACCCACCACCCTGGCCACTGTCCAAACCAGCTCCGCTTCCTGGCCCTCCCCACAGCTGGGTTAAGAGGAGGAGGGGACCCCAGGCTGGATGGAAGCAGAGGCGAGTGGGCCCCCCACAACATGGTCACCAGCCCCTCATCTGCCTCCCGCTGCCTGACGCAGCTCCATCCTGATTCTGAAGGACAGTTTTGGAGATGAGATCACTTTTGCTGGCCTTGGCTTTGAGCCTTTCCAGGCCAAGGAACAAATGCAGTGGCCTCTGATCTTCTCCCAGTGGCTCAGAGTTCACCACACGGAGACAAGACTTGCGACTTGGTTGCTTTCTTCAGAACATGCCTCTGGCCTTTTGTAAAACTTCCCAAAGAACAGGCTGACCTGGATGTTCCAAGCCTCTCTCTGTTCCCCTCAAATAAGAAAATCGCTTCTAAAGGGGAAAGAGACGTCTGAGGCTCTCTACAAAATATTTTCTGCCTGAACTAATTTTATGGTGGTCCAGCCTGTTTCCAACTTTCAAAAGCTTCATAGAAATTGTTCTGGGAATGAGTTTAAATGCCCAGAGAGGCCACATGACTGAAGCATCAGGGCTTGGCGGTGAAATGTCCAGTCCCACCGTGTCATGCCACGCTGAGGTACCCAGTGTCTGCAGCCACAGGAGAGCCCCACACCTCGCAGGAACCAGAGGCAAAGGCTTCAGGCACAGCCAGTGAGAGACAAAATCTCCAAAGGGAGAGGAGTGGAGTTAGCTCCCAACAGCCAGGAGGACTTTAACTCAACAGACACTGATTGAATGCCTGGGACACGCGGCCAGGCTGGCTGGGCCTGGCAGGCAGAGCTCCGTGGTATTCGCAGATGTGGGCTCTGAGGGGTATTGCTAGCGCCATCTCCCAGCTCTGAGCCTTCCCAGCCACAGGAATCACCCTGAGCATATTCTGTACCCTCTCAGTCTCCGTCTTCTCATCTGAAAGCAGGAATAACAAGAATATTTCCCCCATAAGGCTGTTATGAGAATCAGAATTCATAGAGCATAGGATGTGCTTAAACAAGAATCAAAACCTTGCCTGAAAAGGGAGGGCCGAATAGGGCAGGCTCTGGCTCCATGACTGGGACATTCGACAGGTGGGACTGAGGGTGTCGGGATGTCTCCCTGGGCACCCACAAGATCTCCAGGGCCGGGCGCAGTGGCTTACACTGGTAATCCCAGCACTTTGGGAGTTTGAGGTGAGCAGATCACTTGAGGCTAAAAGTTCGAGAACAGCCTGGCCAACATGGTGAAACCCCATCTCTACTAAAAATACCAAAATTAGCCAGGCATGGTGGCATGTGCTTGTAGTCCCAGCACTTTGAGAGGCTGAGGCAGGTGGATCACTTGACATCAAGAGTTCAAGACCAGCCTGGCCAACATGGCAAAACCCCTGTCTCTACTAAAAACACAAAAATTTGAGTAGCTGCAATCCCAGCTATTTGGGAGGCTGAGGCAGGAGAATCACTTGAACCCAGGAGGCAGAGGTTGCAGTGAGCTGAGATCACTCCACTGCACCCCAGCCTGGTTGACAGAGCAAGACTCTGTCTCAAAAAAAAAAAAAAAAAAAAAAAGGGGATCTCCAGCGTATTCTGGGGGCTCTTAGGCTGCACAAGGCTCACACACCCCTGGACATTTCGTTAGAATTTCATGTCTCTGTTGAGTGCCCCTTTCCAAGAGCCCCCATGGAGCCCTATTCCTCCGAGTTAAGAGCCAGTATTATCTGGGACGATGAACTAGACACCTCTGCCGCTCCCTCACTTTGCTACCTGCACACCCTGAGGCTCCATGCTTTTGCTGGGGGACACCTGACACCCCAGACCTCCTCACCTCCCCAGGAGATCAGCACAACCACCATCCCATTCAACAGATGAAGAAACTGAGGCCAGCAAGGCAAGGCCCTGGCCCAAAGCCACAGAGAAGGCTCTGGTCCAGCTCAATTCAGCCCTGACTGCCTGTCTAAACACTGGGCCACACCTCCCCACTCAGGGACCTGGCCCAGACTCCTCTTCTTTCCAGCTGGCCTTGGGCAGAGTGACCAGAATGTGCAGGGCTATCTCTGTGCGAGCTTGGGAGGAAGGGGCTTCGGCTGAGAGGCGAGGGGCAGCCTCTCCCTTTCATGTGCTGTCTCTTTTCTGCACTTCAGTGGGGAAAGCAGCAGTGCTCGCGCACAGTGAGCACGAATCCAGCCAGTGAAGTTGCACGCAAGCTCTGCCGTCTGCCCAGCTCTCTCACCACCCCTTCAGCCCTGGGGGTGCGGCAAGCCTCTGAAAGCAACGCGAGACTCGCACTCGACTTTCAGTACGTACCCTCAGGTTTCAAAAAGCGTGCCTGGCGTCAGATCTGTGAATTGTTTAACAGGATTAGCCCAGCTCGCCAGCGGACGGCTGTCGCTTTGTTCCTGGCGAGAGGAGCTCTGATAGGAAGTTGCAACAGCAGGTTGAAAATCCAAGGATCACGATCGGTGCATCCTGCTGGAAGTTCCCACAGACAACAGCAATCACCTGATTCTGTTATCATTGAGGATGCTGTCAGGGGCTGGGGGGCCTGGCTGGAACAGAGGCCAGATGGCCCTGTGTGGGGGCCAGTGGGAACAAGAGCCGGGGCTTCTGCAGAAGATCAAAGTTACGCAGGGTCTCAGCAGGCTTCTCCAAGCATCCCCAAGTTTCTGCTGCTTTACAAGCCCCTGCACTCCACCCAGTCCCAGCTCATTCAAGATTGTCCAGAGAGACCAACATCCAAGACTCACTAAAGCTGCAGGAAGACTGAGCTTGGCTTCTCCCTGGGGATGGCATCAAGCCTTAGATCTGCAGCGAATGTTGGCCTGGTGGTGTACTGAAGGCACACAGCTGAGTGCCAGACAGCCTGCATCCAAATCCCAGCTCTGCCACTTTCTGGTGGATGATAGTCAGGCATCTCAACCTCTCTGGGCCTCAGTTTCACCATCTGTAAAATGGGGAGATGATGCCAATAATAGGCTCTGCATCAACGGTATGTTATAAGGATTCGATGCATTGCCATGTGTCAACACTTAGAACAGTGCCTACCTAGGAAACACACTACCCATGCTGGCTGCTGTTGTTGTATTATAATTATTATGTGTTATATTGTTATTGTGTATATAACGTTGCTATCATTATAATACATAGCAATATTACTATTACCATGTGACAGGCAGACTAACCCTACTTCTTCACATGAATTATTATCTTGCTAATGCTCCCCGTAACTCTCTAGGGTTGAAAGCATTGTAGCCATTGCACACATGAAGACCTAGTGGCCGGCCCACAGTCCCCTGACTGGCTGTTAGTAGAACGAGAGTCTAGACTCAGGTCATTGGACTCCAGGGTGACCAACCTTAACCACATTCCACCACACAGGGCTGAAAACTCAAATGCCCACGGAGCCAGACAAACAGCCCAGGGTTAGTGAAAAACACCAACAGACGTGGGCTCACCGTTGGGGGTGCTATAGGAAGCACTGGTGATTGTGGCAAACCTGAGCGCATGCCCTGTTGAAAGGATCAGCTAGGCTGGGTGGCTCATGCCTGTGACTTCAGCACTCTGGGAGGCCAAGGTGGGAGAATGGCTTGAGGCCAGAAGTTCTAGATCAGCCAAGGCAACATAGTGAGACCCTGTCTCTAAAAAAAAAAAAAATTTAATTAAAACATTAGCCACGTGGCAGTGCATACCTATAGTCCTAGCTACTCAAGAGGTTGAGGTGGGAGGGTGGCTTAAGCCCAGAAGTTTGAAGCTACAATGAGCTATGATCATGCCACTGCGGTTCAACCTGGGTGACAGAGCAAGACCCTATCCCTCCGCCAAAAAAAAAAAAAAAAGCAAGAGGCCAGCCGCTTCTCAGATCCAGGTGATTGGAAACACGGAGGAATACAGGTCTAGTGTGGCCACACCAGCCTGTTTTTCAAAAGAAAGACTTTGACTTAATTTTTTAAAGTTAGAAAGTTACTTTTAAATTTGTACACAGGCTGGGCACGGTGGCTCACACCTGTAATCCCAGCACTTTGGGAGGCCAAGGCAGGTGGATCACCTGAGGTCAAGAGTTCAAGACCAGCCTGGCCAATATGGTGAAACCCCGTCTGTCTCTACTAAAAATACAAAAATTAGCTGGGCATGGTGGCAGGTACCTATAATCCCTACTCAGGAAGCTGAGGCAGAAGAATCACTTGAACCTGGGAGGTGGAGGTTGCAGAGAGCTGAGATCGAAACGCTCCAGCCTGGGCAACAGGGTGAGACTCGCATCTCAAAAAACAAAAACAAAAATAAATCAATAACAAATAAATAAATTTAAACACAGAATGACTCAAAATATATGTTTGTTTGAAAACCCTCTAGGAGCTACACCCAGCACACAGCCCCAGGCCCAGGACCCTTGCAGTGGGAGAGGCACCCAGAGAACCCCAGCCCCTCCACGGGCCCATGCACCTCCCTAAAGGCCTCCTCGAGGACCAAGTCTCCAACAGGAAGCCCAGTTTTTCCTGCAGAAAGAAGCAGTCTTGGAATAAAGATCCAGACTGGAGAGCAGGAGTCACAGAGCCACCTGCACCTCACCAGCCCCCGGAGCCTCGCCAGGAAACAGAGAAGTCTAGAGTCTGCCGGATTCCAGCACTCATGAAACCCAGGCCACCCATTTCACAGATATGGACTGAGGCCTAGGAAGGAAGGGCATTTGCCCAAAGTCAGGCAGAGGCACAGCCACAGAGCCGGTCTGCAGCCCAGCATCTCTGTGTCCTGGGTCACCCCCTCATCACGATTGGCTCTGACTTGTCAAAGCAGGCCTGCTTTTTCCCTACCCCCTGGTCTGTACCCGTGGTGGCTCTCACCCTCCCCAGGGGAGCAGCCTGGACTCCACAGAGGCCCGTCTGCATGCCAGCCCCCGTCACCCAATGCCAAGCTGCCCGTCGGATCGGATGAATGCACCGCCTCTCATCAAAGACCATGAAAACACTTTGAACGTGGTACACTTTGAAGCTCCGTTTGACTTTCAATCCAGGCCTGCAAAATATCTTTGCAGAAAAATAACCTAGATTTGTCATGGCACATTTTGACACATTTGTATGGTCCCTTGATCTATCCCTCGGCTAACAATAGCTCCCCGGTTTCACTTTAAATAAGAACATTCACAACACAGACAAGAAGAATGGGGGTAAAACGGGCAATTACTTAAAAAAAAATAACTTGCACAAATGCGGAGACAAATTCAGTCTGCTGAAAATGAAGCCGCGTTTCCAGCCAAGTGACAGATTCATAACCAAGCAGCTCTAATGGCTGTTGACAGGCCCCAACCTAAAAGGGAGAGAAGAGAGAGAGGGCGAGACGGCTGTGGAGCGGATAATGGGATTTGGGGCCCTTCATTTGCAGGTCACTGGTTTTAATTTAGCCCAAACGCCCCGTCACTAAGAGTTGCCACTGTCTGGCCCCCGATAAGAAACAGGCAGGCCCGGGACATTCACCGGACACGGAGGGGGGTCCACAGGAGCCGATCCCGACAGTGCTGTGGGGAGCACAGAGGTGGAGAAGGACAGGCACCAGGGGCTCTAGTTGGAACTGGAAGTCCGCCTGCAGCTGGAAATGCAACAGCGGGTGCCACTTCAGGGACCTTCCATTCTTTGTATCAACAAAGTCCAAAATGGCCAATCCCAGCTTTCCCTCCTTTCACGGCAAAAATAGCTCACTTTAGTCTGCTATGCAGCCATTGTCGGATCTTCACAGTGGCGCCAGGAGGTGTACCAGCCTCTGCTCCCATTTCTCAGGTCTCAGAGAGCACCACGATTTGCCGAAACAAAAGGAAGAGCAGAATTCGAACCTAGGCGAGCTCGGTGCAAAGCCCCACCTGCTCAGAACACCCATGAGCTCAGCGACGCCCCCACCTTCTCATCCCATTCAGACAGCTCACACGGTGCATTTCAACCCATGACCGAATCTCTCGGCCTCAGAGAGGAAGGGAATTCCAACACATGCTTTAGCGTGGATGAACGTTGAAGACATCTGCTAAATGAAACACGCCAGACATGAAAGGACAAAGACTGTATGATTCCACTTCTACGAGGTCCCGAGCATCACCAAGTTTGCAGAAACAAAAGTAGATTCCAAGTTGCTGGGGTTGGGGAAGGGGAAAATGGGGAGTGAGTATTTAAGGGGGACAGAGTTTCCATTTCGGAAGTTAAGAAAAGTTCTGGAGTTGGATGGTGGATTAGGACACGCTTGCATTACCGTGAAGAAACCCCTGAGACTGGGTAATTTATAAGAAAAGAGGCTTAACTGGGTCATGGTTCTGCAGGCTGAACAGGAAATATAGTGGCATCTGCTTCTGGGGAAGCCTCAGGAAGCTTTGACTCATGGCAGAGGGTGAAGCAGGAGCTTGCACGTCACAGGGCCGGAGCAGGAGCAAGGCGGGGAATCAGGAGGTGCCCCACGTGTCATCGGGATGCCCCAGATCTCCCGAGCGCTCACTCGCTATTGCAAGGACAGCACCAAGCCATGAGGGATCCGCCCTCATGACCAACGCACCTCCCACCAGGCCCCACCTCCACCGGAGATTACATTTCCTGATGAGATTTGGGCGGGGACACATATCCAAAATTTAGCAGATGGTGGTGATGGCTGCACAACCATGCGAGTGTCCCGAATGCCACAGGACTGTACACTGTAATGTGGCTGAAATGGTCAGTTTTGCTATGCATGCTGCACCCCACACACACGTGCATTTCAGGGCCTGAATGGACAATCCCCACTGTCCCCCCTGCAGTCACCTCCTTTGTTAAACAATCATTTCTTAAGAACTTACTATATGCCAGTAGTTCTCCTGGGCATTAGGGCTGGAGATGAAATAAGTTTACTGCCCTAGAGACTTGAAGCCCAGTGGGGCTAAACGGGCCAGAAAACAGACAGCTACTCAGGGTGCACAGGGCCGAGGATGCTCTAGAGGGGACAGTATCAGCTGTCAGGAGACACCACAGTGGGCGAAGACAGCTCCAACGCACCACTGCTACGAAACTGAAGTCCATCACACGGGCCCAGAATCTGTTCTTGCCATTTCTCCCAGAAACCTCTGGGGCCCCACAGAGGAGCTAAGGGTGTGGGCAGCTCCTCTGCCTGTCCCTCACCAGGTCACCTGTCTTCATCTGGGTCTGTGTCAGAGCGAGCCAGAGCCCTGCGCTCTTGGGAAGTGAAGGATGTGATGTTTACTCATCCCCTCCCTGGCCATTTTTCATGCTCTGTCTTCAGGAACCGGGAAAGAGAGATGGATGGGCCCAAGGCCGCCTCGCGCGCTGCGCCGGGGACACGCACCCGAATTTCGCTGCGACGTCATCCATCTCAGCTTTATTATATCCTGACAACGACTGTTTGAGGTCTTTGTCATTTCCCAGACCGAGGCTTATTTTTTATTTTCAGCAACTTGTCAAATACGGTTTTTGTGGAGTCGTTTCCTTCAGCTCCTTGGTCTGGCTGTGATGGGGCAATTCAGAGAGTTGCTCGTGGCGGGGGAGGATTTTGTGTCTGATCATGGACAGCTCTGATCTTAAAAGAATCCATTTGTGAGTCTGGTTGCACCTCATAGAGTCGTGGCCATGTAATAGACTGGGCCACACCTCTGATCCTTTTTCAGGTGGACAAGGATTTACCCGCTAGTTGAGGTGAGACCTCTCTCTCTGACCGGCTGAGGAAAAGCAACCAGACTGGGGGGTGACTGGTCCCCGGGCTCACAGCCAGGCTTCAGTGAGGAAAGTCTGACTTTACCTTTAAAAACTGCACAATTATTACTTGTCAGGGTCAGGCGCGATGGCTCACACCTGTAATCCCAGCACTCTGAGAGGCCAAGGTGGGCAGATCACCTGAGCTCAGGAGTTCAAGACCGGCAAAACTTCGTCTCTACTAAAAATACAAAAATCAGCCAGGCATCGTGGGACATGCCTGTGATCCCAGCTACTGGGGAGGCTGAGGCAGGAGAATTGCTTGAACCCGGGAGGCGGAGGTTGCAGTGAGCCAAGATCACGCCAATGCACTCCATCCAACCTGGGCGACAGACCAAGCCTGCGTCAAAAAAAAAAAAAAAAAAGCCTGCACAATTTCTCAATGTAAAATTTTTTTATATTAGAAGTGGTTAACTTTGCAGCCTTCTGAAAGTCAAACAGAACCTAAATCCAAAACTACTGAAGAGCCTTCTGGAAGGGGCATGAGTGGAAGTCAATCGTGGGCTGCCCCAGAACCTGACAAAGGTCTTTGAAGCCACGAGATCCGCACATGGGAGGAGGAGGCCCTGAGGAGCCCAGACGGCCCAGAGCTAGGATTCAGGAACACAGGTTCAGCCCTTTAAGAATAAGACTTTAAAGTTTAAAAAGCAGAGAGAAGAAATTATTTAAAACCTAAACTGACTATAGCTACATACATCTAACTTCTAAATGAGACAGCATAATTTATATCACTATATTCCTTTGCTCTCGCTGCATAACAAATTAATAAAAATTTAGCGACTTCAAACAACAGAGATTCATCCTCGCAGAGCATCCACAGTTTGGGAGTCTGGGCACGGCGAAGTCGGGTCCTCTGCTCGGGATTCCACAGGCTGAAACCAAGTCAGCAGCCACTGCCTTCTCATGCAAAACGCAGAGCCCTCTTCTGACCCCGTTAAGCTTGTTGGCAGGATGTGCTTGGAGGACTGAGGTCTTTAGCTCCCACGGGCCCCCCTCAGCTCCTGGGTACCTGGCCTCCTCACAATATGGAAGTTGGCTTCTTCTCAGCAGGAGAATCTCTCTCATGCTTTGAACCTCTGACTTCAAGGAGACCCTTGTCCCTTTTTTAGAGTTTACATGGTTTGACTGTGTCCCCACCCAAATCTCATCTTGAATTGTAGTTCCCATAATCCCCATGTGTCGAGAGAGGACCCAGTGGGAGGCAACTGAATCATGGGGGTGGTGACCCTCATGCTGTTCTTGTGATAGTGAATTCTCATGAGATCTGATGGTTTTGTAAGGAGCTTTTCCTCCTTTTGTTCAGCACTTTTCCTTGCTGCCGCCATGTGAAGAAGGACGTGTCTGCTTCCCCTTCTGCCATGATTGTAAATTTCCTGAGGCCTCTTCTGCCATGCTGAACTGTGAGTCAGTTAAACCTCTTTCCTTTATAAATTACCCAGTCTTGGGTATGTCTTTATTAGCAGCATGAAAATGGACTAATACAAGGGTTCGCCTAATGAGGTCATCCCCACCAAGGATGATCTCCCTTTTGGTTGACTGGAGGTCAACTGATTTGGGACTTTCATTGCATCTTTAAGATCCCTTCACCTTTGTCCTATAAGCGACATAAAATCTATCACAGAAATGAAATTTACCTTATTCCTAGTTCTGCACATGGTCAAGCTGAGGGATGATACAACAGGGGTGGGAATACTGTGGGCTCTGGAAGCTGGAACAACAGCCCCCAAAGAAATCTACATTCTAATCTCGTGAGCATGTGACCTTACAGAGCAAAAGGGACTTTGCAGACATAATTAGAGTCAAGAAATTCCAAGTGGGAGATGATCTCAGATTATCCACGAGGGCCCAAAGTAATCCTATGAATTCCTAAAAGCAGGGACTCTTTCCTGGCCATGGTCTGAGGGACATGTGGCTATGGAAACAGGGTAAAAGAGATGCTGCATGGCTGGCTTTGAAGATGGAGGAAGGCGCCAGGAGTCAAGGGATGAAGGTGACCTCTAGAAGTTGAGAAAAAAGTCAGGAAACAGATTCTCTCCTGGAGCCTCCAGAAGGAACCAGCCTGTAGCACCTTGATTTTAGCCCAGTGAGGCCTTTCTGAGACTTCTGACCTCCAGAACTGTGAGATAACAAGTCTATGCTGTTTTAAGCCAGTAAGGTTGTGGTGATTTGTTACAGAAGCCATAGCAAATTAATATGGGGCTATATCAATTGCTCAGAAAATTATAATACCACTAACTTGGAAACGTGTTTGAAAGCTTAAAACAGCAGAAATGTATTCTCTCAGAGTTCCAAAAGCCAGAAGTCTGAGATGAAGGTATCAGCAGGGTCCCATGTGCTCTGGAGTTCCTGGCCTCTCCCACCTTCTTGTGGCCCCAAGCACTCCTTGGCTTGTGACCACATCACTCCAGTCTCTGCCCCCATCTTCACGTGGCCTCCCCCTCTTCTCCACCTGTCTCTCCTCTGTGTGCCTCTTATGAGGACACTTGGCACTGGGTTTACAGCCCACCTGGATAATCCAGGCTCATGCTAGCTCAAGACCCTTCACCTAATTACATCTGCAAAGACTCTTTTCCCAGTTAACGTAATACTCACAGCACATGGATATATCTTTGGAGAGGCCACCATTCAGCCCGCTACAGGAACTTCTCATAATTCTTCTTGCCACAGTTAGTAAGAAAAAAAAAAAAAAATCCCTACACGGATATTGGTAGGAAAGAGAGAAAGGAAGTGGCCAGTGTCTTGTGGCCTCTTCCATCTTCTGGATTGTTGAAACCGGGGCCTGGAGGGGACGGTCCTGCCACTCAGCAGGGGGCACTAATGGAACCAAGCAAACCTGCCCAGTGAGAATCCTGTGGGGCGACCTGAGGGTCCCAGGAAGGTGCAGGGGAAGGCCCGGGAAATGGAGAGAGCAGGTCTGGAGGAGAGGAGCAAGCCGCGGGGGGCAACCCATGTGCTTTTCGCCTGGGGAATATCACTCATTCAGAGCTGTGCATCTGGAACGCCTGCCACACACACAAAGGACTGGAGCAGATGTATGTTCTCTGCAGCAACGAAGTGCAGCGGCCGAGAGTAAGTTAGAAAGCAGTCAGCTAATGTTGGCATTCCAGCTCGACCCCCTCCTCGCTGAATGTTAGCATCTCTGTGCCTCAGTTTCCTCATCTGTACATGGGGGTGATAAGAAACACACACACCTCCCGGGCAGTGGGGAGGATTAAACTGTGTTCTGACGAGATCCGGGCATGTTCAGGGTGATATCTGCAGTAAATCACGCTCTGAAAACAGCGGCTCGCCCGGGCCAGCGGTGGGAGCTCTTCATGCTTGGGTTGACGCCAGTGTGGAGGTGGAGGAGGGGCTGCAAGACTCTAAGCAGGAAGATCCAGCAAAGCAGGAAAGCAGAGCCAGCGCTGGGGGCCGGTGGCAGAAACGAGAGCCCGCGTGACTTTGAGGCACCCTTTGGAGGGGGCAGCAAGCAGGAGGGTTAAATTTTCTCCAAAACCCAAGAGGCAGAGTGACCCCACGTGATAACTGAGTTTCTCAAGCAATTATAATGGACTGTGTATCCAGCACTTACCACTCCCAGGAACCATGATAGCAAATTTACTTAGATACGCCTTTGCTCCCCAGAGCCCTACGGTATATTACTGTTCCCATCATACAGAAAACGACACTGAGGGTCACAGTGGAGCAGTAGCTTGCTCAACACCATAGTGGGGCAGTAGCTTGCTCAGCATGAGAAGACCCTGGACTCCAAGGCCCAGGCTCTTAACCAGTAGCAACTCCTTCCTTAAGGCAACGGCAAGGACTGGAGCCTGAGGGGAGGCATGAAGCTCCCATGACTTTGGGCGGAACTCTTCCCTCCACTCCTTCCAAGGAAAATGCAAATAGAAGTTCCTGTCCTTGGCCACCCAGGGATCTTAGAGGACTCAGGTGAGAGGGCCCAGTGGACAAGTGGAGCCACATCCCCTTGTAAAAGGCACCCTCGGTTCTGCAAAGCGGGCTGCCCCCTTGGTGAGGGCAGGTTGGGGAGCAGCATGGCTCAGGAAGGGGCCCTGTTCCATCCCCACTGCAAGCAGAGCTCTGCCTTTGATGTCCTCTCTAGGCACATGAGTCCTGTGGGTCACCGGTCCAGACCTCTGTGTGTGACTGTAACCCGGGTCTTTTGCAGACATCGACATGTGAGCAGGAGCAAGCCACAGAAGGCATGGTTTGTAACATGGTCAAATCCCATTCTGCGTAGATTCCCTGCAGCAGGTCTCAATTCACAGTCATTCCTGTGAATGGAGGAAGTGAGACTGGCTTCCTGAAGGAGGAGGCATGAGCAGGGCCTGGGGTCAGAAGAGTCCAGGGCACGGCTCCCAGGCAGTGCAGACCTCAAGGCATAGACCGTGTGGCCTGGGCTGTCTGGGCCCCTGGCATCCCCAAGTGTGGAGAAACAGTGACCTCCACTCTCCATCAATAAGTTTCCTGTCCATGGCCCCTCCATCCCACCCACTCTCAAGTCCTTGAATCTTAAGAGCAGAACTGGGTGAAGTTGACAGAGACTTCTCATCAATCACAACTTCAGGTACCAGCAGAAATGAATTGAACTACTTAGAATTATCTGCTCCTTGCATCCTCGTCTTTGGGGTTGGGAGCTGTGGTCTGGACCTGCTGCAGCTTAAGAGTGGATCTGGTGGCTGGGCGCAGTGGCTCACACCTGTAATCCCAGCACTTTGGGAGGCCAAGGCAGGCAGATCATGAGGTCAGGAGATCGACACCATCCTGGCTAACAGTGAAATCCCGTCTCTACTAAAAATACAAAAAATTAGCTGGGCATGGTGGCAGGCGCCTGTAGTCCCAGCTACTCAGGAGGCTGAGGCAGGAGAATGGAGTGAACCCGGGAGGTGGAGCTGGCAGTGAGCCGAGATTGCGCCACTGCACTCCAGCCTGGGCGACTGAGCAAGACTCTGTCTCAAAAAAAAAAAAAAAAAAGAGTGGATCTGGTGGCTTGGCCTCCAGCCAGAAAGAAGCAGCTGTGTGGCCACTCGAGCAGCCATCCCCCATCTCACCCCTCAAGGCTCACCTTGGTTTTTTAATATGTGTTTTGGTTTCATGAAGATGACATTGAGACCAAGCTTAAAAAGCTTCAGATCCTGATCAGCACCTCTGGCCTGCAACCTCCAAAGTAATCAGCAGCATCCACTCAAGAAAAGTTATTTCTCTCGATCTCTGCTTTTATGTAGTTAAAATATGCCTAGGTGTAGGGTCTTTTGTTGTTCGTTTGTTTGTTTGTTTTCCAGGCAGGGTCTCACTCTGTCACCCAGGCTGGAGTGCAGTGGCATGATCTCGGCTCCCTGAAGCCTCCATGAGGGAAATAATGTATACAGTGGTCCATTTCCAAGATAAAGTGCCTTGAATTGTTTTATCAGCAAACTACAGAAGAAATAAAATATACTAGGCCCCTGCTTGGATCGCCGATGCCTACTTGTTGGGCTCCCCCGTCCACACCCCCCTTCGTTGCCCCCATCCAAGCCAAAGAAGTTTAGTCTAAGATTAAAGTTTACTAGCCTGAAAAATAGCTCGTTTTGTCTGTTCTTATTAGCCTGCCCACCTACTTAGGTCACAAGTCAAATACGTGAAGAACCCCTGAGCTGACCAGGATTGCAATGCACTGTGGGTTGCAACAAAATGGAGCAGGACAACCCTAAAAAAATATATACCTAAACCCCAACCCAACAATCAATAGGCGATGTCCAGGAAGATTGTGACCCCATAGTACTCAGCCTATGAGGAACTGGGGGAGGGACCTGCACACTAAGGGATAAATGGCTTGTTGTGGCTGTGCTGGGTGTGCCTGCCCATCAGAGACCCAGTCTTGCAAAACCGTCATTAAAAGTCTCACTTTTACTGTTCTCCGGGTCTCTGAGTCCATTCTTCGGGTTTGGACCAGTGAGTTTGATTCTCACACTCCACCTCCCAGGTTCAAGCGACTCTCGTGCCTCAGCCTCCCAAGTAACTGAGATTACAGGTGTGTACCACCACATCCGGCTCCTTTTTGTATTTTTAGTGGCAATGGCATTTTGCCATGTTGACCAGGCTTGTCTCGAACTCCTGACCTCAGGTGATCCACTGGCCTTGGCCTCCCAAAGTGCTGGGATTACAGGCGTGAGCCACCACATCAGGCTGTTTGTTTGGTTTTTGTACCAGATGATGCTGGAAATCAGGAAGCCAGAGCAGCCCCTGCAGCCGGAATCCACACCTCAGCTGTGACCCACAGCTGATGGCAGGGTCCGTGGGGAGGAAGGAGGGAACCTCATCAGGGAAGGGGCATTTTGAGGGGCACAGCCCCCAGCCTGATGCCAGACATTTCACATTAGAAATTCATTCCTTGAAACAACCTAAGACTTACGAATGGGTAGACAAAGTATGGCCCATCCATATAACAGAATATTAGTCATAAAAGAAGGAAATTCTGACGTGTGCTATGGCTTGGATGAGCCTTGAAGACATTATGCTGAATGAAAGAAGCCAGTCATGAAAGGTCACATATTTTATGATTCCATTCATGTGAAACATCTGGAATAGGCAAATCCATAGAAACAGAAATCAGATTCATTGTTGCTAGGGGCTGGGGGAGGGGAGAAATAGAGAGGGATTGCTTAATGGGTATAAGGTTTCTTTTTAAGGTCTCTGTTACCTCTTCATCCCAAAACTGGAAGACAAATGAGGAGAGTTTGCTTGGGATGGTGGAACCTCAAATTTGAGTGCCGTCTTCACGCAGTATGGTACCAGGCTCCAGCACTGTCCTTCCCCTGGTGGCTGCGGACTCAGGGCAGCTTACAGAAACTTTACTCCTCTGTCTCTTCATCTACAAAGTGGTGTAAATAACAATAGTCCCTGCCTGGTAGGTAGAATTGAGGACTAAGTGAACTAACATGTACCTGGATGTTTGGGGCAGTGCCTGCCACATGACTAGCTGTTTTTAGTTTTATTCATGACTTTTTTTTTTTTTTTTTTGAGATGGAGTCTTGCTCTGTCACCCAGGCTGGAGTGCAGTGGCGCGATCTCGGCTCACTGCAAGCTCCGCCTCCCGAGTTCATGACATTCTCCTGCCTCAGCCTCCTGAGAAGCTGGGACTACAGGCACCCGCCACCACGCCCAGCTAATTTTTTGTATTTTTAGTAGAAACGGGGTTTCACCATGTTAGCCAGGATGGTCTTGATCTCCTGAACTCGTGATCCGTCCACCTCAGCCTCCCAAAGTGCTGGGATTACAGGCATGAGCCTCGCACCCAGCCTATTCATGACTTTTAATTGAGAGGACTATGGAAGTACCACAAGGATCCAGACCAGTGAACTGAGTCATGAGGACTTAAAAGTCCAAATCCCAGACAAGCTTACATGTCAGGCGAGTTTGCTTGTTTGTTCCCCAAAAGAATCCCAGCCTGGCCAATATGGTGAAACCCCATCTCTACTAAAAATACAAAACTTAGCCAGGCATGGTGGTGCACGCCTGTAGTCCCAGCTACTCAGGAGGCTGAGATAGGAGAATCACTAGAACCCGAGAGGCAGAGGTTGCAGTGAGCCGAGATCGCGCCATTGCACTCCAGCCTGGGCAACAAGAGCAAAACTCCCTCACGAAACAAAACAAAACAAACAAAACAAAAACTAGCTGGGTGTGGTAGCAGGCACCTATAATCCCAGCTACCCAGGAGGCTGAAGCAGGAGAATCACTTGAACCTGGGAGGCAGAGGTTGCAGTAAGCCAAGATTGTGCCATGAACTCCAACCTGGGTGACAGAGGCAAGACTCCATCTCAAAAATAAATAAATAAATAAATATAAAAATAAAATAAAATCCCAACCTCTGAGTTCTCTTGTGCAGGCTGGAGATGTGGCACCACCAGCCCACCCTCCCACAGGGCCACCAGCAGAAGAGATCCGAAGGTTGCCCCAGTCCCCCTGGCCCCACAGTACCACACGGGCATTCTCACCTGGCCACATCATCACCCACTTCGCCTGCACAGGCGTTGGCTTTGTGACCCCTGGCCAGCTTTCCAGTCCTGGGAACCCAGCAGTGTGTGTGTGTTTATGAGGACAGCATGGTCCTCAGGAGAGCCCCAGCCACTTTCAGGGGAAAAACATGCCTGGCCAGTGTTCACCACATCCCACTGAAACGCCTGCAGGGCCGGGAGCTCACTGTGTTATTAGACAACTGTCCTTACCAGACCAATTGTCCCATCTAAGATAAACATATGTCTGTCTAGGTCAGACTAGGCCTCTCCTTTGGCTTAACCCCCAGGGGCTTCCCTTTGTACCTGCAAAAAAAAAAAAAAAAAAAAAAATCCCACGGCACTTACTGTGATGTTCAAGGCCTGGCCCAGTCTGGCCTTGCCTAATCCCGCAGCCATACCGCATCCTGCCCAAGTGCCCAGCGCCCTCTCCCAGCTTCCTGAACATACTTCTCTGTCTCTTCCACCAACATGTCCTTCCCCAGATGCCCACAGGGGTGGCTCCTTCTCACGCCCCAGTCTCAGGCTGAAGGCTGTCTCCTTAGATAAGCTTTTCCAGCCATCCAACCCAAAGTCAACCCACCACCCACCATTCTCTTTCCTTCATAGCCCTTAGCACAAAGCGCAACCATGGCACTCGATGACTTGCCTGGTTGCCCTCCTCCCCTACCAGGATGTCAGGACCGTGAGGGCAGGAACTGGTGTGCTTTGTCCACTATTATGTCCTCAGCCCTTAGAATGGTGCCTGGACCATAACAGATATAACAGGTGCTTAATAAATGCTTAAATAATAAATGTTTAAATAAATGATGGAGGGATGAATGGATAAATGAAAGACAGAGGATGGATGGGTGAATGGATGGATGGATGGACAAAACATTCATTATTTATTAATTCATACTCATATTCAGTACACATTATTCATTAATTCACATTTTCATCCTATGAATATTTCTAAGTATCTTCTGGGGACAAAATTCTAACTCTACCCATGGGAGACGCACCAAATTGGTCAGCCCTTCCCAAGGCAGCCTTTCAGACACTGGAAGATTTGACGTCACCCCTTCCCTTTCCTCCAGGTGTTAAGGGATCAGCTCCTACAGCAGCTGCTCATGACCTGTCCCTGACTCATCCCTTTCATGCCCATTCTCTCGGCATCCTGTTTTAGCCACCATCTAGGGCCACAAACATGCCCTAAATGTTATCCAGTGTAAACAACACAGTCCTTGAAAGCAGCGCTCATCAAGCTATCTGTGGTGAAGGATACATTTTTTTATTTTCAATTTGTCACAAACCAGTACTTTTGTAAAATATGATAAAAATGAATGACTGGAAAAATAAAAGGAAAAAAGACACAAAATACAAGTCCAAATTTTTCTATTAGATTCAACAGACATAAAATTACTCAGAAAATTGCTACAAAAGTTTCTAAATGCTTCTTCTCAATTTCTGTACTTATCTTGTCTCAAACCCGTAACCATTCAGGAACCATCCTTTGCTGCACCAGAGAAGTACCGCGTGCCCGTGGGAATTTCAGAGGGGTGAGGTGGTGTTCGCACCTGTGAGCAGGTGAATCAGAGGTCCCCGGCTACAGGTAGGCTATGAGCAGCACCCCGCTTCCCACGACCCCAGTAATGGCCCAGTTCATTCCACCTGTCTGGGGTCAGAACCCAGGCTGCCCATGAGGAAAGCAGTCAAAACACCTGCCTTCAGAAAGCTTATGACCTAGTCGGTAGGGGACAGAAAATCATTAGTATTGCATATACGTGGATATGAGCTGATCTATGTGAACTGGGACGGGCTAGAGGGAAGACAGTTTTCCATGTGGTGGTCATGGAGGCAGGAGGGAGCCACACAGATCCCCGGGTGAACAATGTCCCAAGCAGCAAGAGCAGCAGGTGCAAAGGCCCTGAGGTGGGAGGGCGAATGGGGTGTTCCAGGAACCCCTCATCCAGGAAGCCTTCTGGATGCTGTCACCTGGGGCTGAGCTCAGGGCTCCTGCTCTGTGCTTCTAGAACACCAAAGCACACACACATCACAGTGTGGTTAGGATCTGTCCCCTGCCTTCCTCTGCACACCAGCAGCCCCTGGAGGACAGGGACAAGGTGGGGATAGGGGAGTTACTGCTAAATCCCCAACACGTAGAGTGTTCGGCAAATGGAAGGAAGGAGGGTAGGGAGCAGGCAGGTAGAGAAGGAAAGAGGGAAGGAGGGAGGGAGGATTGAGTACCGCCAGTTCACCCTGGCCAAAAGTCCTTGGCCTAGAAACTGAGGGTGAGAAGCAGCCACACCTCGCTCTACAGTCCCAGGCAGGGTTGGTGTGGAATTCAGACGGGCAATTTCTCCCTGGTGGGACAAATTCAGAATAAATCACTGACCTCCCTGATCTTCGCCTGCCTGGCCTGTGAGAGTGATAGGGATACACACACATCCCCCAAGAGGTTGTAAAAATTTAATCGGAGAAGTCACAAAAGGAATCTGACATTGAGGCTGGCTCACAGAAGGACTCGGCAAACATTAAAAAGCAAGAAAAATGGAGCGTTGGAGGAGATACACTCAGCCTAATCATTCATTTCCACTTTAGTG
This sequence comes from Macaca nemestrina, assembly GCF_043159975.1. NCBI lineage: Eukaryota > Metazoa > Chordata > Mammalia > Primates > Cercopithecidae > Macaca > Macaca nemestrina. The sequence continues at coordinate 228,356,174 of NC_092125.1, read as the reverse complement.
AAAAGTAGCATCCCAGTCTTTCCCTGGGACCTCGGGTGGGGACTGGAGTGCTGAGGGGGTTGGGGGTGCCATGGCTAAATCTGCCAGGTCCCCTTCTCCCAGGATTGTGACAGTATCTGAGGAAGCCATGCCCCCTCAGAGCAGGAAGGAATCCTAGAGGTCAGCCTGTCCAACCCACCTAGGGGGCTCCTCTGGACTTGAATGCCTGCAAGGATTGGGGGCTCGGTCTCAGATGGAGGGAATGGCAGGTTCACATTACTGACAATATGTTCTTTACTCCCAGAGACATTACATTAAAAATGTCTGTGCCTATTTTTGGCACACACTACACAGAAAGAAGTTCTTTTTTAACCCTAATAAATCACTGCTCTTGCAGATGAGTGAAGAGCACCCCAGCACTGGAGAGCTCTCCACAGCAGCCGGGATGCAACTCCTCTTGCCAATGATCAGTTAGTCCTTCACACAGCCTCTTACATGGACATGCATGTGTGCATCCATGCACACTCATGCATACACACCTATGCACCCATGTGCATATATGTACACACATGCACCCGTGCACATATACATGTATGTACATGCACATACATGTGCATATATGATATGCATGCAGCCACACATATATGCCATGCACATATGTACACACACAGACACATAAATGCTGATTGAAAAGGAACCCAAAGGATTAGCAAATGTCTGCTTAGCATCTGGGCAGGAGACTCTGCAGGGATATCTGGAGCCTACAGAAAACATAACAAGAATCTCTGCCCTTGGAGCAAAAGAGAAGACAGGGAGGGAACCACTGTTCAGCCCCTGCCATGCTGGCAACATTTTGCAGGCATCGATTTGAAAAGCACGGTGGCTCACACCTGTAATCCCAGCACTTTGGGAGGCCAAGGCGGGTGGATCACCTGAGGTCAAGAGTTCAAGACCAGCCTGGCCAAAATGGTGAAACCTTATCTCTACTAAAAATACAAAAATAAGCCAGGCATGGTGGTTCATGCCTGTAATCACAGCTACTTGGGAGGCTAAGGCAGGAGAATCTCTTGAATCTGGGAGGCAGAGGTTGTAGTGAGCCTAGATTGTGCCACTGCACTTCTGCCTGGGCAACAAGATTGAGATTCCATCTCAAAAAAAGAAAAAAAGAAAAGCTGCTTCTTCTGTGAAGAAGGATTAAGTCAGACATGGATGCACTGTGGCCAAGTATTTACCCAACTTAACAGTTTCAGGGCAGCTTCATCAGAGTAGAGTTGGTGTTTAACCCCATCATGCTCCAAAACTGAAGACAGAAAATATAGGTCCTATATGTCCTACATACACACACACACACCTCCAAAAGACAAAATTGCCAATCTCCACCAACATGGGCTATTGGAGAGACATCCATCTCAGCCTGTGAAGATCCTGCACTGAGGTCCCAGGTTCCTGAACTGTGATCAGTATCTGAGGACTCAGAAAAGTCTCACCAGCACTTCCACAGGAAAGCAGGGTGTGGGACAAGGCTGGAAGAAGGGGACACTCACAGGGGGTGCTGAGCTGTCAGAAGGGGTCAGGGCCAGCTGGAAGGGGCTCTCCAGAGTCAAATCTATGACAATTGGAGCAGAAAAATAAATAACATGGATTATAGTCCATCAAAAAAAGAAAACTGTAAGTCCTTACATATATAATTTGAATGATAAATTTAATAAATGAACATATTAGTAATGTTATTAATAATTTACTATTTATAAATAAATTTAATAAATAAGATTAATTGGTGGAATAAGCAAACGTAACAAATACTAATATGATAAATTTAATAAAGGAAAGTCCTTCCTTGGGATGGAATGCCTGCTAACTAATGCAGAAAGAATGCCAGAATCAGGAAACCAGATGTCCAGGCAGAAGTTTGCAGCAGGGTTGGAGCCCTCATGGAAAGCCTCTGCTAGGGCAGTGCAGAAGGGGAGCCCCCACACAGAGTCCCCATTGGGGCACTGCCTAGTGGAGCTGTGAGAAGAGGGCCACCATCCTCCAGACCGCAGAATGGTAGATCAACTGACAGCTTGCACCAAGTGCCTGGAAAAGCCACAGATACTCATCACCAGCCATGAATATGGCTGGAGAGGGGACTGTACCCAACAAAGCCACAGGAGTGGAGCTGCCCAAGGCTGTGGGAGCCCACCTCTTGCATCAGCATGACCTGGATGTGAGACATGAAGTCAAAGGAGATCATTTTGGAACTTTAAGTTTTAATGATTATCTTATTGGATTCAGACTTACATGAGGCCTGTAGTCCCTTCATTTTAGCCAATTTCTCCCATTTGGAATAGGTGTATTTGCCCAATGCCTGTACCCCCATTGTATCTAGGAAGTAACTAACTTGCTTTCGATTTTTACAGGCTCATAGGTAGAAGGGACTTGCCTTGTCTCAGAAGAGAGTTTGAACTTGGACTTTTGGGTTAATGCTAGAATGAGTTAAGACTCTGGGGAACTGTTGGAAGGGCATGATTGGTTTTGAAATGTGAAGACATGAGATTTGGGAGAGGCCAGGAGTGGAATGATATGGTTTGGCTGCGTCCCCACACAAATCTCATCTTGAATTGTAGCTCCTATAATCTCCACATGTCATGGGAGGGACCTGGTAGGAAGTAATTTAATAATGGAGCGGTTACCCTCATGTTGTTCTCATGATAGTGAGTGACTTCTCACGAGATCTAATGGTTTTATATGAGGCTTTTCCCCTACTTCGCTCAGCACTTCTCCTTCCTGTCACCATGCAAAGGGCATGTTCACTTCCCCTTCCTCCATGATTATAAGTTTCCTGAGGCCTCCCCAGTCCTGCAGAACTGTGAGTCAATTAAGTATCCTTCCTTTATAAATCACCCACTCTCAAGTACTTCTTTATAGTAGCATGAGAATGGACTAAAACTGGCAGGGAGCTGGAAGGGGTGTCCACAGGGCACTTTGGCCAGGACTGATAAGGGGCAATGGGATCACTGAGAATGCCCAGAAGTGATGAGATCAGCAAACCTCAAAAGAGGGGGGTGTCTGACTTTTCCTCAAAATCTAAGCATGTCCTCCCATCCAAGCTTCCAGTCAATACTTACTGAGCTTTGGGATGCACCAGATCTAGGCACGGTGGAGCTTATGGTCTAAGGGAAAGGCAGGCAATCCATATGGAATCAAACCAAACAAAATAACTGCACCTGGCTGTATGTCTGGCTTTACCTTGTGGAAGGAGCCACTCTCCCCATCTTGCAGCCTCCCCCAACCAGTTCTAAGACGGGGGAAGATTCAGGAGAACTCCATGCCCTCCCTGCCTCACACCATTACTGTGTCTTCCACACAAGATCACAAGAATTGAGTCCACTTGTCTATTCAAAACCAAGCTTTGATAGCCAGACTTGAGTTAACTGCAGGGTTGGGAGGGGCTGGAGGAGGAGAGCTCTGTGCCCCCATTGGTCCACCTGACTTTGCCCTCCTCTGGGGTTCACTAGTTCATCCCATCTGTGGTCTTTGGTTCCCTCACGGGACCCTATGAACACCAGTAGAATTCCCTTCCTGTGGTGGGATTAGAAAGCACCAAGCTGGGGGTTCAAGGGACTGTCAAACTGTTCCAGAATGTTCCATCTGTAGGATGCCCACTACAGCCCCTACCCCTCCTGAGCAGCTTTAGTAAACAGATGCCATTGTACGGTCTTCCTGCTCATCCTCACCTCCATGGGGTAGAAAGAAGATACTTATTTAGCCAGGGCATCTCTAATCTTTGCACTTAACACTTGGAAACAACATATTTATGGTATCAGCTACTGCAAATACCATGGAAAGGTTTCAAAGAATCACAGCAATCTCTGTCACCTACTGAAAATCCCCATGGATTATTTACCCAATTATTAGGATCCCCATTTTATAGGAGGGCAACTGAAGCCCAAAGATGGTGACCAAGGTAAGGTCAATGACCATGTCACCCCTTCCCCTCACAGCTGCCTTCATACAGCTCTTTCGGAGCAGGTGTGCCACTCCTGTGGGCACTGTTTGCAGGCCAGACCTCTATGAGCTTCCTGGCGGCCTGGAGACCCGCCAAGTGCTGCACCTGCCAGGTGCTACAGGCAATGAGGGGTAAAAGAGAGGCACTGTCCTGTCCTTTTCAGGGGGTATTATGGTCCATTCGGGGAGACGGTTGTCCAACAAAACACATGAATATATATCACTTCAAGTTGCAATAGCAGCCTTGGTGTTATGAGAAGGAAGTAACGCAGGGTCTAGAATTCAGATTGTGGCTGGAGAAGAAGTATCCAAGCAGGGAAGCCACACACACTGAGGACTCTGTTGGGGTTCAAGAGGGGACCAAAATGTGATATTTCCTTTCCTTGGCCAAGTCTGGGCTAACTGAAAACAAGATGAAGGAGTAGGCAGGAAGGCAGAACTCTCATTTGTGTTCCTAGAAAGCCCAGGCCAAAGGAAATGGCCTCAGAGTGCACGGTTCCCAAAGCAGACACTGGTGACCTCCCCATCAAGGGTGAACACAGTCCCTAGGACAACATGAGCAGGGTCTCCCCACAGGAGGCAGGAAGAAGGAAGGCTGCTCCTTCTCTGCTTCCAAACCGCAGGGTAAGTCTCGCCCTACTCTTGGGCAGAGGTCCTGTATGAACAGCCTCCCTCCCCTGGAAAGGCCACATCTGAGCAAAAGCTGTATGCCCCACCTCCCATCTCCAACAGCCTGAGGCTGGCATCCAGGGCAGAAGGAAGGAACACCACCTCCCTCCAGGTAGCACAGGGAAGGGGTGAGGATAGGCTGGCAAGGAACAGAGGCCAGACCCAGCAGGACCAGGCAGCCCCGGCAAGGAGCTGGACTTTCATTCCCAGAGCAATGGGAGCCCACTGCCCCCTTTAAGGCAGAGCTGTCAGGGTCCCAGGTACATCTCACTGATGTGTAGGGAATGGGTTGGAGGGGGTTCAAGCAGAAGCAGAAGAAGCATTTGGAGACTGTTCTGTGGCCCAGGACAGTGGTGGTGGTGGCCAGACGGTGGGAGGGAAGCAGACCAAGAAGCACACGTGGGCGTGGACCAGCCTGGCCACTTCCTTCCAAGGAGGGTGGCTTCGCATCTTCCCACTGCTATCAGCAGCAGCCCAACACAGTATTTAGAGTGGGGATTAAAGGCAAGAAAGGAAATCTTCTTAATGATGTGGACAGCATGAGCACCCCACACCCCAGGCTGGCAAGTGCACAGTGGAAGACTCCAGCAGCTCATCTCACAGGGCTTTATGCCACTGGCCACCTTGGGAACAGACCACAAGATTTCTGTCTCACACAGGGAGGCCAGGGCCCCATGCAAATCCGAAATGACACTGGAGAGAGAAATAAAAGGAAAACTGGACTTTCTCAGTAAGCAAGGCAACACCTCTCAGAGTTGCTTTGGGGAAGACTGAGGAATCTGGAGGGCATTTAGCCCTTACAGTGTAAAATGTTCTGTTAAATTACTAAAAGGAAAGATTCAGGTTTCTTTGAACCTGAAAGATATAGTAATTACTGAACCAGAACTCACAGCAGGAGATGTTTTATGGAACCTAATTACAGCTAAACGGAAGGAGCAAGTCATCACAGCTGTGGAGAAGGATACATCACCAAGAACCAAGTGGGCAAAGCAGAAGGGAACAAGAGGTGGCCATCCAGGTGCCCAACACATCCCACACAAGAGGGGCTCCAAGCAGGGGCAAGACGAGGGGACGGTGCTGCTCTGGAGCCCCACATGAGGACAAGGCTCCCAAAAGATGCAGGGCTTGCGAATACTCTCCACTTTGCAGCGTGTCCTCTGAGGGCAGGTCATTTGCATTTGTATGCGTGCACACATACACACACCTGCACATGTGGGTAACACACATGCATACATATATGCATATGCATGTGTGTGTATGCACGCATGTACACATGTGGGTGCAATGTGCATGCAAATACATATGCATATACGCACCTGTGCCCATACATGCATGCACATGTATGCACGCATACACATGCACATGAGCCTATACATGTGTATATGCAATATATATGCCATGCACACATGCATGCTCACCTACAAGGGCATGCACACACACAAATAGCTCCTCTCTTTTTCAAGTGGTTACAGGGAACACAGCTCTCTGTCTTCCTGAGGCAGCAACCAGAACTCTTGGGGGTCCTGCTCACCACCAGCAGAAACACAGAAATGAACAGATGGTTGCTTCTGTTCCATGGCGACTTGAGCCCTCCGCTGTGAGCTAGACTAGGGTTTTGTATCAGCAGATCCCAGAAGAAACTAGAACAAAGCAAAACCCCTTCACCCCAAGCCAGACAAAAATAATAGGCCTCTGCCTGTATTTTCTAGCAAACCAAGCCTGAGGCAAGGATTCAAGGGCTGAGATTTTATTCGTAAGGTACAAACCACAAACCCAGGCTAGCCAGGGTGAGGGAGGGAGAGGAGGCGCAAAGGTGTGTGCTGCCCGGCAGAGTGCTGCACCACAACCTGCTGCCAGCCCTGCAGGTGCCCAGCACATAGCTCTCCTCTCTGATCAGGCTACCAGGAGAAACTCAGCCTCCAGGGATTCAGTGCTAAGGAGGGAGGAGGAAGAATTTGTCAGCCCTCAGGGCTCTGAACTCCAACATCCTGTAAAAGATGTCATATCCCATGCCCTGAGGTGGGGGGTTTTATCTAAGGTCAGAGCGGTAGAAGGAGCCAGAACTCTCCCGCAAATATCTGGTGACAGCAGCCAAAGGGGAGCCCCCACTTCCAAGGCCAGTGACCAGTTGTCCCCAAAGATGGCAGCACCATCAAGAGCTGGTAAATATCACTGAGGGAATCCAAGATTTGTGTCCAATACAAATAGTCAACCCAAAACATGTATGAGACCTCTCTGCATAGCACATCACCAGGGCTCAGTCACCACCAGGGTTTAGTCACCACCAGGGCTCAGTGGCTACCAGGGATCAGCCAACACCAGGGCTCAGTCACTACCAGCACTCAGACAGCACCAAGGCTCAGTCCCCACCAGGGTTCAGTCACCATGAAGGCTCAGTCACCACAATGGCTCAGACACCACCAGGGCTCAGTTACCATGAAGGCTCAGTCACCATAAGTGCTCAGTCACCATGAGGGCTCAGTTGCCACTAGGCTTCAGTCAGCATCAGGCTTCAGTCAGCACCAGGGCTCAGTCACCATGAAGCCTCAGTCACCACAATGGCTCCATCACCACAAATGCTCAGTCACCACCAGGACTCAGTCACCACTAGGGTTCAGTCAGCAGGAGGGCTCAGTCACCATCAGAGCTCAGTCACCATAAGGGCTCAGTTGCCACTAGGGTTCAGTCACCACCAGGGCTCAGTCACCACCAGGGCTCAGTTCCACAAAGGGTCAGTCACCACAAGAGCTCAGTTGCCACCAGGGCTTAGTCACCACTAGGACTCAGCCACCACCAGGGCTCAGTTGTTATTAGGGCTTGGTCACCACCAGGGCTTAGTCACTACCAGGACCCAGTTACCACGAGGGCTTAGTCACTACAACAGCTCAGTTACCACCAGAGCTCAGTCACCACCAGGCCTCAGTTGCTACCAGGGCTCAGTCACCACGAGGGCTTAGTCACCACAAGGGGTCAGTTACCACCAGGGACTGGTCACTACCAGAACTCAGTCACAACCAGGACTTAGTCACCACGAGGGCTCAGTTACCACCAGAGCTCAGTCACCACCAGGGCTCAGTTGCTACCAGGGCTCCCAATCCACACTCAGGCACTCAGGAAGGCAGTCCATGGCCTCAGGCTGGAAGCTCCCGACTGCATGCAGAGAGAACGAGGTACACTCAGCCACATGTCACCACTATGGGACCTCTTCTGATCCCTCTCCTGTGTGGCCCCTCTGCAAGCCTCACTTATGCCACGTGGTCCCTGTCCTGGCTACCCCTCCCCGACAGAGTCTGTCTGCAAGCATCTGCCTATTCCTGGAGACCAGCATTTTGTAGATGCTCAGGAAAATAAGTGAGAGGAAGTGAGCAGACGAATGGACAGGTGGAGGAAGGAAGGAGATTACTGGAGTGTAAACGATCAGAGGTTTTCTAGGAGACACAAGGCAGGGAGTGGGGGGCATAGCACAATGAGAGCCCTGTTCCCGGCTGAGCCTCGGAGGTTTGCTTTGTGCTGAGGTTTCAGCTAAACTGAAACCTTTCCTCCACCGGGATCCACTGCTCTCCACGTGAGCCAAAAACCACTTGCATTCAAATCTGCTGGGTCAACTTGCCAAATATGCAGATTCCCAGGCCCTGCAGATTCTAAATTTCCTGAGGTGGCCCAGGAAGCCTTCTCTCCCAGGGCATCTTACACCTGAAATTCTGAAAACTCAGCCCCAGCCCCTTACTCCCTATTCAGAGACCACAGAAAAAGAATCCAGAGTCCCATTTCTTCCTTCAAGAGAAAAGGTTCATTAAGAGTCACAAAAGGGAAATCCATAAAGACTGGGGTTGTTTTCAATAGAGAAATTAAATTAAACAAGAAAAGTCATAAGCTTGAAGCTCAGCCAAGGGTGAGGACGAAATTGCCAGAACTTGCTTGTGGTTCATGAGGTCAGCTCGTTTGGTGAACTTGCCCCTGCTAACCGAGGTGTGGACAAGGAGGACACTTGTCTTGCACACGGAACACCATGCAGGTGTGTAGGGCCGACCCTCAGACTTCACACCTGGCACTAGGCAAGGTGGGCTCCATCCAGCAAAGTCGAGAAAGTGAAAAGCATCTATTATTTCCATAAAATAGAAACTGCCGCCCGGAAATGCAGGGAGGGGACCTGGGGACTAATCCAGGTGAGATCTGCAACACGGTGCCAGGACCAGGACAGCAAAGGACAGCAGCCATGAGAACCAGGAATATGACCTGCTTGAACCACATTTCAAGCCCAGGAAGGTGCAATGACAGCTGGCTTCGAGAGTCGGCTTGATGTGCTTCCCTTTCCTAACAGCTGCCTCTAGTGGGGATCTGACTTGGAGAAAGAGTTTCCTCCAGGCGTTCCCGCTGGACACAGATCCTCCTGGCCCACCTGAGCTACCAGCATCAGGCAGGGGCTTCACTTTTATTAAAAAGCTCAGCTTCCACCAGCAGTGAATTTCCAAGTCACAATTAGCAGGAAATAATCCAGTGAATGCAGAAAGGTTCCTCTCTCTGTTAGTAAATAGTAAAACTCAAACGAAAGGTGTAGGAGGGCCACTGGGAGCACAGCTGACCGGGAGAGAGGAGGTGGAGAGCTGGAGATGCTGCTGAGTCTTGGACAGGCCTCCCAGGCTCACTTTCCCCTGCAGGGCCAGCAGTGGCCTGGGAGAGCCAGATGGGGTCAGAAGGGGCCCTCGCCCCTTTGCAGGTACACAGCAAACAGTGCCTGTGTTGGGTGGCTGCCAGTAAACCAAGGGCATGGGCATCCCGAGGGGCTCCACTGAGTCCAGCTCTGCACTCCCTTCCCCGCTGCCCAGAGCCAGGACTGACCTTCACATACAGAGGCCACGCCAGGCTCCCTTCCCGGGGAACTATGTATAAGCCCTTTGTTCTCTGGGGTTTGAGGAATGCAGCCCTCTGCAGACACTGAGTGTCAAGAAAACGCAACAGGGAGGCCTCTTCTCTCCCTGCAGCCAGCCATGGCTCTGGGTGGCCATGGTCCTGGGTGGCCGTGGCCAGTTGTCCATGGGCCAGGCAGCAGTTGGAAGTCCATAGAAACAAGGACCTTCGGGCTGTGTCACCTCATAGTATATTCAAATCCTGCATCTCCAGAGCCCAGAACCACAGATCCCCAACCTCCGGCAGGTCCCAACAATCCTCAGGCTGGCTCCCCCGGAGCCTCAGAATTCAGGGAGAAGAGCCAGGCAGTGGATGCGGGCGCCTGCCACAGGCTGGGCAGTCTCTCTGCACTTGCTATCACCGCTGATGGCAACATCCCAGGGTGTGGGTTTGTCCCACACAGCTTCTCAACAAAAAGACACAAGTCAGCAAGCCTGGGAAAATGGGAGTCCAGGGCTTAGGGAGGCCCCCTAAGGGTAGGGTGACCACACAATATATCACCCAAACAGGGACCACTAAAAATCAAACGGAAGGAAAACAGGTATTCAAATAAAACCTTGTACATGGATGCTCATAGTAGCACAAGTTATAGTAGCCAGAAGGAGGAAACGACCCAAAGGTCCATCAGCGGATGAGTGGATAAGGACATGTGGCAGAGCTGTGCAAGGGAATATTACTCAGCCATGAAAAGGGAAGGGAGTACTGACACGTGCTACCACATGGTCAACCTCAAAAACCTTATGTAAGTGAAAGCACACAGATGCAAAAGACCACATATATATGTTATATATTCAGAATAGGTAAATCCGGCCGGGCGCGGTGGCTCATACCTGTAATCCCAGCACTTTGGGAGGCCAAGGCGGGTGGATCATGGGGTCAGGAGATCATGATCATCCTGGCTAACACGGTGAAACCCTGTCTCTCCTAAAAATACAAACAAATTAGCCAGGCGTAGTGGTGGGCGCCTGTAGTCCCAGCTACTCGGGAGGTTGAGGCAGGAGAATGGTATGAACCCCAGAGGCAGAGCTGGCAACGAGCCAAGATCGCACCACTGCACTCCAGCCTGGGCAACAGAGTGAGACTCCCTCTCAAAAAAAAGAAAAAAAGAAAAAGAATAGGTAAATCCATAGGGTTAGAAAGCAGATGAGTGGTTCCCAGGAGCTGGGGGTGGGAGGGACTGCCTCATAGGTCCAGGGTTTCCTTTGGAGAGAATGAAAATGTTCTGGAACTAAAGAGAATCAATGGCTGCATGACATTGTGAATGTACTAAATACCACTGAATTGTACACTAAAATGGTTAATTGTGCATTAAAATGGTTAATTTTATGTTACGTGGATTCATTTCAATTTAAAAAAAAAAAGAACGAATCAAAGTGAATATGCCAAGGTATGGCAGATGCTGACTAGGAGAGAACAGCAGGACAGCAGGTGTAACCCAGACTGTCCCAGCAGACACGGTGTGTGGTCACCTGCCCAGGGTGACTATGAGGAGGGATGGCTCAGGGACCCAAGTTTGTCTAGAAGCTGCATGCATCCTTGTCACAGCCCCAGACCCTAGCCCAGCAGGTGAGGTGGGGAAGGCACCCGGGGTGGCCCAGAGGCTCCACCAGGCAGAGGGCAATGGACCCAGACCCCCAAGATGCTGGGAGCAGCCATTTCCAGGTGGATCCACACAGCCCCCAGGAAGAGGGGGTGGGCCCAGTGGGATCACTAGCAGGCCTGAGGCACGAGAGCCTTTGGGAGGAAGCACGGTTGGATGGAAACTTGTTTTCACGCCTATGAAATAACAAGTAGGAGAAGAATGGAAGGCCTCTGGCTGGGGTGCCTCTTCCTGGAGCTGGTAAGAACACCCTGCTGCCAGCCCTCAGCCCTCCAAATTCAGCCAAAGCCAGCTCGGCTTACAGTGGTCACCTCTGACTTAGCAAATGAGGCTTTTTAAATGCACCTGTGTTAGAAGCCCCAATATCCCCAGCATCCCCGGGTTAGGTGAAAGGAGGTCTTGCCTGTGAGAACAAAGCCCAGCTCTCCTTCCTGCCCTCTTCTATCAGGAATCCTATCTTTGGAAAGACCCCTGCCTCCACACACACACAAAAGCAGCAATGGATCTGAGGGTACTTGGAATCTCCATTCACTTCCCCTCCCAGGGCTGCAACTCAAAAACATTTCCAAGAGGCACCAGGGCAGGAGGGACATTCTCTCCTTCTTAGGCCATCTGACGCATGCTAATTGATGCTGAAATCAAGTTCCTAGAAGTAATTACGGTCTGTGCTGGACAGAGACAAGAGGGGATCATTTTTAGATAGGAGACGTTCAATGCATCCGGGGGAATTACAAGTCAGCCCAGAGACAGGCCAGTGAGGGACTTCAGGGACTTCAAAGGAATGATCCCGAGAGGCCACAGGAGTGGCATGGACTAGATGGGCAAGGTCCATGTGCCAGCAACACCCATTACTTGAAAAGCAAATGCCCTGCCCCCAAGGGAAGAGGGAAAAGTCCAACGCTTCTCTCTTCTGTTCTGTATCTGTCCTCCTCGTACATTCAAGCAAAGCCTGGGGGAAATAAATTGTATTCCTTGTATTCAACCCAGGGCAGTTGATGGGAGGCTGAATGATGACACCAAAAAGGTATGTTCATGTCCTAACCCCAGAACCTGTGAATGTTTAGGAAACATTCACACGTTGTTTGGGGAAACCTTATTTGGGAAAAGGTCTTTGCAGATGAAGTTCAAAATGAAGGATCTCAAGGTAAGATCATCCTGGACTCTCCAAATGAACCCTAAATCCAATGACAAGTGTCTGTGTGAGAGACATACACAGAGAGACATGGGGAGAAGAGGAAATGTCACATGAAGATGGAGGCAGAGATCGGGTGATGCAGCCACAAGCCAAGAACACCTGGGGCCATCAGAAGCTGAAAGAGACAAGGAGGGGTCCTCCCCAAAGCCTCTGGAGGGAGCACAGCCCTGGTGGTTTCTTAATTTCCTACTGCTACCCTAACAGAAGTGTGAGAGAATAAGCTTCTGTTGTTTTAAGTCATGTAGATTGTAGTCATTTGTGATGACAGCCCTGGGGAACTAGCGCCCAGGGAACCTGACTTTTCCAGATCTGACCCCAACCCTCACCTGCTCAGACACCTACAGGCCAGATTCCTCAGGATGTCTCCAGGACTTCTGTGGCCTGGCCCCTGTGTGGCTGCAGCGAAGTTAGCCCTCCCTAGCCTCACTGCCCTCACCACCCTCCACAAGCTGGGGTGCCCGTAGAGGGGGCAGAGACTGGGCCCCTTCTGGGAGGCTCCTGGATCTTGAGACTGTGAGGCAGACCCCTAGTGCAAAAGGTGGATGCTGAGTTCACAGGTGACTCCCTACTGGATGAGCCATGGTTTCAGGCCCCTCCCCAAGGCCTGGTCTGGCCCCGTGTCTAGATAATCTGGGATTAGGGGAGGGAGGTGGTAGCTGACAACAGCTCTGTGGCCAGTCTTAGTGGATCACAGAGCCATCCCCCTGGAACAAAGCCACCAGGGCTACAGGGACACTACCTACCCTTGGCTGACCCCATGGGCTGCGCTACTGAGCCTGTGAGAGTTGGGTCTAGCCAGCAGCTTCCTGCCCACAGCAGCTTCCTGATGAGCTCAGCTCCCCACGAACTCAGCCCACGCTGCTTTTCTGCCTAATGGCAGAGGCCCAGTCACAGTGCTCATGCATGAGGGGCAGCCCCTCCTGAGACCCTCTCTGCCAACAGCTAGCCTCCAAGTGCCAGTGGCCAGAAGATTTGGGCCTCAGCTAAGTGAGGCCATGGCCGTGGGCTGCCCCTTATGTGCTGCCCTGGGGAACTCTCTTGTCTTACCCAAGAAGTGGGCAGAGGGAGAACACGGGAGGCAGCAGTCAGCAGTCGCTACTCATATGACTCTGAGTCCCCCACAGCCCCAAAATGTAGCCCGCCCCCATCACTGCAGGAGAGCAGCATGACGTAGCCGTGAGCAGCTCAGACACCAGGTTTGAGTCCTGGCTCAGCCACTTACTAGCTGTGTGACCTTGGGTAAGTTACCTGCCCTCTTTGTGCCCCAGTTTCCTCATCTATAAGTTGAGAATGAGAGTGATAATAATACCTATCTCACAAAGTTATTGTGGCAATGAGTTAATATTTATAAAGTACTTGAGTCAGTGCCAAGCACTAGTAAGCCACATAAAGTTTGTGAAGCTAGCAGTAAATAAATAACCTTGCTGTGAGCTCAGCTTCTTCATCTATAAAATCAAAGAATTATCCTGAGGAGCATATAAAATGAGGTATGTCAGCTATTAAGCACAATCCCTAGAACACAACCCTCAGTTTTCTACAGCTACTACAGCTACTCAGTAGCTACAATCCATCATCATCACCATCATCATCATCATTGTCATCATCACCATCATCATTGTCATCATCACCATCATCATCATTGTCATCATCACCATCATCACTGTCATCATCATCATCATCATTATTACCATCATCACATCACTATCTCCATCATCATCTCCACCATCATCATCATCACCATCACCATTGTCACCATTATCATCACCATCATTACCATCATCACATCATCACTATCACCATCACCACCATCATCATCATGACTATCACCATCATCAGCAGCATCATCATCATTACCACCATCATCATCATCACCATCATCACCATTATCATCACCATCATCACTATCATCACCATTGTCATCACCATCATCAATATTACCATCATTACCATCATCACATCATCACTATCACCATCATCACCACCATCATCATCATGACTATCACCATCATCATCATATCATCACTATTGCCATCATCATCACCATCATCATCATCACCATCATCATCACCATCAACACCATCATCATCACCCAACACCATCATCATCACCCATCACCATCATCACCATCATCACCATCATCACCATTACCATCATCACATCATCACTATCACCGTCATCACCATCATCATCACCACCATCATCATGACTATCACCATCATCATCACCATCATCATCACCATTGCCATTATCATCACCATCATCACCATCATCAATATCATCATCATTACCATCATCACATCATCACTATCACCATCATCACCTCATCATCACCACTATCATCATCACCATCACCACCATCATCATCATCATCATCATCAATGTCATTACCATCACCATCATCACCATTATCATCAAAAGCATCATCACCATCATAATCATCTCATTATTCCTATGCAATGGGGACAGGATGTCTTTCTTCACAGGACTGGAGGAAGGCAACTGAAATTAAAGATGCCTTGAAAATGCATTATTATTATTGTTTCTGATCCCAAAGAAAGCTGAAGTATGCTTCTTTCAACCCAAACACATTCTCTTAAAAACAGACTCCAAGTTTCTGAATCATAGTTACTAGGGTATTTGCTCTTCAGGTGTCACTTTAAATCCAGAAATATCATACTTTCTCAATCCAAAGGTTACTAATGTCTTAAGGCTTGAGGGCCTATCTGTTCCCCAGGAGCCATGCAGACTGCCTCAGACCCCACCTGGCCAGAACCACGCTCCGCCAAAAGAAAACATTCATTATATCAAGTGAGCCCAACTTCTACTCTAGCCCTTAGACTTCCTTAGCCCCCAACCAACCACTGTGAACACACACACACACACACACACACACACACACACACACACACACACCATCTCTTTGCCAAGGAATCCAGGAATGATCCCAGGAAAAATTAGGGAAATGACCTAAAACCTGCCCTTTCCCAAAACATCTTAATATCTTACCCTCTCTCTTGCCTGCCTCAACCAAATGCCACTCAAGTCTCTGGCCCCTCCCCGGCAAACCTCTCATGGGTGACACACATTTATTAGACATCAGGTGACATTACATAATACTCCTAAAAATGCCAAGCCCACTGGGTTAGACATGAACAATTTAAGAGAAGCCCAGTGAGTCTCATTCAAAAGCCTCATTCTCTGCTGGAGCCTCCAATAAGCAGAGAGAAAAAGATGTCCCTTCTGTGACAAAGGCCAGTGCTTATCAAGGTATCAGTTGTACCTCCCTGACTCCAGCAAGCACTTGCCATGAGAAAAAGAGAAATGAAGAACGGGGCAAAATGCAGGGACCTACAGGTTCTTTGCCAGAGCCTGGGGATGTAATATTGTTTTTATAGTCTACCAAAAAAGTCATTTCTTCTTTCCATCCACCAACCTACCCACCCACTCACCCATCCACTCATCCTTTCCCTTCTATCCACCCTTCCTTCCATCCATTCCTTAATCCATCCAACCAACCATCCAACCATCCATCTACCCATGCATCCTTTCCCTTCTATCCACCATCCTTACATTCATCCATTCATCCACCCATCTATCCATGCATCCTTTTCCTTCTATCCACCCATCCTTTCATTCATCCATTCATTCATCCAACCATCTACCCATTTGTTCATCCTTCCATCCATCTATCCATGCATCCTTTCTCTTCTGTCCACCTTTCCTTCCATCCATTAATTTATCCATCCAACCATCCATCATCATCATTCATTCATCCATCTGCCCACCCATCCATTCACTCATCCATTCACCCATTCATGCATTCTTTCCCTTCTATTCACCTATTCATTCATTCATTCATTCATCCATCCACCCATCTACATCCATCTATCCACTCATTCACCCACCCATTCATCCACCCATCCATCTACCCATGCATCCTTTCTCTTCTATTCACCCATCCTTGTATCCATTCATTCATCCATTCATCCATCCAACCATCCATCCATTGATTTATCTATCAATGAATTCTTTCCCTTCTATCCACTCAATATTCCATCCACCTGCCCATCCATTCATCCATCCAACCACGCATCCATCCACCCATCCATTCATCCATGCTTTCTTTCCCTTCAATCCACCTATCCTTCCATCCATTCATTCATCCATTCACCTATTGATCCAACCATTCACCCTTGCATCCCTTCCCTTCTATCCATCTAGCCATCCAGTTCTTTGGTTCACTCAGAAGTGATTCCTTCCCAAAGGGTTTTGACAGCAGACTGGAAGCTCCCACAGCACCCTGGTCCTTGTAAGAGAATCACCCCAAATGTAGACATATCAACCTGTTCTATATACTTGGGAGGTTAAGCTACAAATGATTCCAGAGGGCATTTTTAAACAATGATAAAAATGTAAGACTAGGCCCTATGGCCTAGTCTTTTTTTTTTCTTTTTTTTCTTTTTTTCAGAAAATCACAGAGCCTTTTTACATATCTCAGCAATAAAATGGTTGTTTGGAGTCTACGCATTTTGTTTCTATTCAGCACAGCTCTTATAAGGTTATCACAGTATCTGGAAAAGCCAGGTCTTCCTGGGGGCAGATTATTAGGAAAATGCTAAGATCTGCTCGTAAACCTCATCTTCTTTGACCTCATCTTCACTGGGATCCCACCAAGACCTGAACTTCAGATGGTAAAATTCCATTCCTTCAAATGGAGCCACCTCACCAGTATCCACGTGGCCTCCCCACCACTCCGGGCATAGCAGCAGACTGAATAATTCTAGGGAGTTAAAATGTTGGAGTCACAATTTTCCCCCAGGAACACAACGATAATTCAAGCAAATTAGGGAAGCAGGCATCAGATGTTGCTGTGTATAGACTTCATTATTCTGAGGTCAGGTAACCAAACTTTGCACATCTTTTAACCAAACAACAGCGTCAGCTTCTGTCAGGTAGTCTTTTTAGTTTGCCCAGGCTGGACTTTGCAAGAGAATATCAAAATAAGGCAGTCTCTGTGACACCCCATTCCTGACATCACCCCAGAGAAAAGTACAGTCCATTTTGAGAGATGAGAATGAGTCAAACCCACAATAAGCCTCATATTGCATGAGTACACTCTCTCCCGAATGTAGCAAAATTGACGGGCCCAAATATTTTGACTATCTTCATCTCTCTTTCTGCAACTTGGATCGACTTCAAGAGCCTTTCAGAATTGATTTGATATAATGCTGCTATTTCATTATTGATTTCAGTACCAGTGTAAAACAAGAAGTTTATGTCCACACTTAGAATATAAATGTTACCATGCTGTCTAAATATTGTGCCTCACTGTCATGGTGGGACAACGAAGCATAAATACACTTTGAATTGACCTTCAGTCACTTACAGTAAAAGAAATTCAGTTAGGTGAGGATTAGGCCCTCCTTTCATTACTAATATCATGTTCTCTGCCCAGGCAAACACTGGCAAACCATCTCTGCATTAAAAACCAAAGACACCACACCAGGCATGGTGGTGCAAGGCTATAATCCCAGCACTTTGGGAGGCTGAGGCAAGGGAACTGCTTGGGCCCAGAAGTTCAAGGCTGAAGTGAACTACAATCACCAACACTGCACTCCAGCCTGGGAGACAGAGTGAGACTCTGTCTCTTAAATAAATAAACGTATATATACACATATGTGTGTATACACTAAAAAAGTATGTGTGTGTGTGTTTATGTGTGTATAATGCTGCTATTATACACTGCATGTATATGTGTTTACATACACACATATATACTTTTTTTAAGCAAAGACATATGGGATCCTCCTTCAACAGGAGCCACCTCTGCCACTTCACTCTGAGGACAGTGGAGGGACAGAGAACGCAGTAGTGTTCCCTTCCACACAAAGGCCGCGCGGGTTGGTCTTCCTACACCTTGGGATCTGGGATATTTCTCTCTGGTAACAAATACGCTTTTAACAAGAGCCTAGTCAAGGTTGTCCAGGCCCATGCAGGGCCCTGGCCTCACCATCCATCAAGTTTCCTACAGGGAGAAAAGTCTTAACTGTGTATCCACCCATTTCCTTCCAGTAAAAGAAAATTACAAGGAGTGAGTAAAGTCTGAATACGACCCTTTTTTCACATTCACTGTGTAAAACCCATACGTCAACATTTTTCTCAGGCTTTGCAGACCACCTGTTCTATGTCGAAACACTCAGCCCCACCATGGTAACACAAAAGCAACCACAGACAGTACGAAAGGAAGTGGGTGTGGCTGCGTTGCGACAAAACTTAATTTTCAAAAGCAGGCAGATTTGGTCTGTGGGCTGTAGTTTGCTAACCCCTGCGTTCAAGTAGTAGCAAAAGCGCTGAGAAATAGGTAGGGCATTGTCAAAGAGATGCAAACTCTAGAATCTCTCTGATTTTAGAAAGACAGCGATTGGGCAGCCAGGCCGTGACTCGACGGGGAACTTCTCTTCTGGCTTAAAAAAGGATGAGTTTATGTTCTTTTCAGGGACATGGATGAAGCTGGAAACCATCATCCTCAGCAAACCAACACTGGAACAGAAAACCAAACACCGCATGTTCTCACTCGTAAGTGGGAGTTGAACAATGAGAATACATGGACACAGGGAGGGGAACATCACACACCAGGGCCTGTCGGGGGTGGGGGAAAAGGGGAAGGAAAGCATTAGGACAGATACCTAATGCACGTGGCTCCTAAAACCTAGATGACAGGTTGATGGGTGCAGCAAACCACCACGGCACATGTATACCTACGTAACAAACCTGCATGTTTAGCACATGTATCCCAGAACTTAAAGTAAAATAGAAATTTTTAAAAGAGAGACAGAGATCAGCCTTGCATCTCCTGATAGATACAAATGAGGACATATCAATAAAGATTTTTAAGTTTCTTCTGCAATTTGACCTCCTAACACTTTGCTTCACAAGCTTGACAGTTAGAATCAAGCACTGAAACAAGGAAGATTCCACGAAAGGTCATTCCTGGAGGCCTTCTTGGGGCCAGAGGTATTTTATAAGTATTAACTCATCGCCATTTCCAAGGTGAGTTGGGCAGGTTGGTGCTGCACCGTCACCAGGGACGCTAGTAAAGGAATCAGGGGGCTGAGTATCGACACCTTCTTCCCAGTGGGAAAGGAATCACTTCTGAGTGAAGCAAAGAAACAGATGGATAGGAGGAGAAGGATGCATGGATGGATGGTTGGATGGGTAGATAAATGGACAAATGAATAGACGGAAGGATAGGTGGCCATTCCTCTGGCCCCTCTGAAATGGCACAGATCTGAACCTGGGCATGAGGGAGGCAGGCTCTTTGGAGAAGACAACTGGGGTAACTAAGGGAAGAGCAGACACCGGGGCTGAGACGCTTCCCCAGGAAGCCTCTCCTTGCTGGTAGATCCCGGTTTTTCTCTCATAATTAAACACCTCAGCAGCTAATTAACTTCAGCAATTTTTAAGAAAAGCCTGGATTCAATTTCCACTCCCTTAAAATGCCATCTAGACAGTTTATGAAAAGAAACCAAATGTACTGCAACAGTGAATAGATTTCCTCTTGCCATCACCTTCCTTAAAAGCACTTGGAGTGGTAAAAATACTCCTAAATCAAAGGGAATGCCATACTTAATAAAATGGAAGTCGGCATAATTAATTTAGCAGCTCCTTTAGTTATCATAAAGGACAAATAAAGAGACCTGTTCTAGCTGTCAGGGCTCTTGCTAGATGAATCCACAGACAACGCTCCCTTCAAAAACAAGGAGGGTCAAGTGTCCAGAGAGACCTTCAGCCCCCTGTGCAGGGCCTCCTGCTAGGGAGAAAATATGCAGGGCCCAAGCAGGGAGCACAGACATCGAAAACAGGGAGGCTGAGAGCGATGGCCCCTGCCAGAACTGAGAGAGACAGCAAAAATGACCAGGGTTTACAGAATCAAGTGTGAGGCTGGGGCGAAAGTTTCTAGAAGAAGAATAAAGAGTGTGAGAGAAGATCTGTAAACTGGAGAGGCAGAAGGCACTGGGGGGAGGCAGTTTGGGGTGAGGGTCCCTCCTTGGGAATCCCCACATATATGAAGCCTTTCTTATGAGTACAAATGAGCATGCACACACACAGCACACATGCAGATACACAGACACGCAAACACAGAGACACAAATACGGACACACACCCCACACAAACATACAACTACATACATATGTACACACACAGAGGCACAAACACACAGGCAAGAATAGACATGCACAACACATACACACACACACATACAGACACACAGGCGGAGACACAGACACAAATACACACACCTCAAAAACCACATGTACACACAGAAGCACACACAGACATGGAACAGGCAGAAATACATGCATTCAAAATACACACACGTACACACCCTTTCATGCCAACACAACACATACATACCACTCACATGACATCAACACACACGCCACTCACTTGCCACTCAACACACATGTGCCACTCACACACACGCCACTCACATGCCAACACACACGCCACTCACTTGCCACTCACACATACATGCCACTCAACACACACATGCCACTCACAAGCCACCAACACACATACCACTCACTTGCCACATACATGTGCCACTAAACACACACACACCACTCATATGCCACTCAACATACAGACGCCACTCACATGCCATCAACACACGCCACTCACTTGCCACTCAACACACGTGTGCCACTCACACACACACATGCCACTCACATGCCACCAACACACACGCCACTCACTTGCCACTCAACACACATGTGCCACTCACACACACACATGCCACTTACATGCCAGCAACACACACGCCACTCACTTGCCACTCAACACACTTGCGCCACTCACACACGTGCCACTCACATGCCACCAACACACATGCCACTCACTTGCCACTCACACACACATGCCACTCACATGCTATCAACACATGCCATTCACTTGCCACTCAACACACCACATGCCACTCACATGGCAATCAACACACTCACCATTCAACACACACATGCCCCTCAACACACACATGCCACTCACATGCCACTCAACATACACATGCCACTCACATGCCCCTCAACACACACATGCCCCTCAACACACACATGCCACTCACATGCCACTCAACACACACATGCCACTCAACATACACGTCACTCGGCTGAAGACAAATACATATTTGTTTCCAGGCCCACATCCGTTTCATGCACTGACTCAAAGATCTCACAGAGTCTAGCATCACCACCCTATTTTTTATAACCACTTGCCACTAATATCCCGGATTCAGCTTTTTTCCCATCGCAATAACAACTTCTGATCTATTATGTAATTCACTAACGTATTGTAAAAGTCTTTGTCTTTAATGTTTGCGAATGGATTCCAAGCCCTGAGAACAATGCCTGGCAGATGGGAAGCAATGAGGAGCAGTTGAACAGATGAATGAAGAGCAGGGGGATCGGATACCCACTGTGTGCTGGGCGCTGTCCCAGGCCTGGGAGATCAAAAGAGCCAGAAAGGCAGGCAGGTGCCCACCACCTCCCTTCAACCCCTCTTTTTCTGTTTTCACAACAACCTTGTGCGGTGAGAGGCTCAGATACTTGATTCACCCATTCTACTGGCTGGCCCAAGACGACTCAGCTCAGTAAGTGGCCGAATGAGGAGTCATAGCCAGGACTCTGACTTCAGGGTCAGGGTGGGCTCCACCCTTTTTAAGCCACTCGAGAAATACGCAGGGGAGGCGAGCCTGCCCTGTAAACGCCCAGGTGCCGCACGCACGTTGCTGCAGTGCTGAAGACGCGTGACTCCATCTCCGCGCGGTGGGCCTGACGAGCAGGCGCTGTTTCAGACGGAAGCAAAATCAAAGGCAGGGAGCTGAAATGAGTGTGAAAGCCTAAGCAGAAACATTAGATGAATTATTCACCTGCTCATTCTCCTCTATTTTTCATATTCACCAGAGCAAGGTACATTGTTTAAACATTTATTATGAGCTCAGAGAAGAATAAAATCCTAAATCTAGGAAACAGGAGACACTTGTGCCTTACTTCAAGTATGGAGAGAGTCCCGGCCTCCAAGGGGCCATCCGGAGCCTGCGAGCCTGGAAGCCCCCCTCCCTGCAGCATGAGGTTGGCGCTGGGAGGGGGGCTGGTGCCTCCCTCCACCAAGACGGGCTGAGCTTCCCCTCTTCTTAAAGCTCTGGAGGAAATCCGCTCTATGCCGAGGAGTCTTTTACTGGAGTCTCTCCTACCTTAATGTAACCCGATGTTATCTGCATTGATTTTGGCCCACAGAGAAGCTACCCATCCCCCATCACAACATCCCTTTCCACTGACACCTCCAATTAAAAGCCCTGTGGCTCTGGGCAGGTCACCTAACTTCTCTGAGCCCCAGTGTAATTCCCCAGCTTTGTCCTGGGCTTCTGGAAGAATCAAATGGGATACAGGTCCAGGGGGCCCTCCTAGCCATCGCTCAACTTTCCCGGCAGGCGACCGACACCCACGCCCTTGGCCTCTCAGTGTAGAGCCCTGGTCCAGGCCTTAGGCTGCTTTTCTGGGATGGCTCCTTACTGTGGTTTCCCCTTCTGCGCACACACGCGCATGCACACGCTCACACTCCCATGCACACCTATGCCCACGTCCAAACCTATACACACTCACACAGGCTCACACGCTTACACACACCTGTACGCACAACCTCTCTGACAGTATCTTGTGTGCTCTGAGGTTCAGGAATTGCTGCAGACTGCCCCCTCCAGAACTTGTAGCATCTGCCAGCACACGTAGCTGTGAAGGTTTTCTGCAACCCCCATCCCGGCGCCCCCATCAGCACCAGCACACCTACCAGACATTTCTGCCTCACAGGTCTTAACACCACGACACCTGCTTTCTGATTGTACCACATTTGCAGAGACTTTCCTCCCTCTGGAGGGTACACTGACCTTAAGACTAATCAGGTGGGTTCTTGCCCAGCAGGGACAGGGGCTGGCTAGCAATCCAGAGAATCACAGCTGCTTCATGGCCAAGCACAAGAAGGAAGGAGGAACCCAACTTCCTCTCGGCCACTGACTCCAGAAGTACTCCTAACAGGTGTCTGGGAGCAGGCGGCCAGCCCGTGTCACAGCCTCCAGCAGGATCAGTGGACAGCTGCACAGATGACCTGGAGGCTCCAGATCTGTGCCACTGGCCACTTCAGAACTATTGCACTTCCCAAAGTGCAAGCCTTCCTTCCATGGGAGGCAAGTACACTCTGGAATCCTCCCTGAGTTGGAAATCTTTCATAAGCAGCAGACGGGAGGCATCTGCTAGAGTGGTGATGCTCCTAGACATTTTCTAATTGTATTTGCCTTCGCCCAGCTGTGCAGAGCTACTCAACACCCACTTCAATAAAGAAGGAGCCCCAGGGCTAGGCACGGTGGCTCACACCTGTAATCCCAACACTTTGGGAGACTGAGGCAGGCAGATCATGAGGTCAGGAGATCAAGACTATCCTGGCTAACACAGTGAAACCCCATCTCTACTAAAAATACAAAAAATTAGCCGGGCGTAGTGACACACATCTGTAGTCCCAACTACTCAGGAGGCTGAGGTGGGAGAATCGCTTGAAACCAGGAGACGGAGGTTGCAGTGAGCCGAGATTGCACCATTGCACTCCAGCCTGGGCAACAGAGCGAGAAGCCATCTCAAAAAAAAAAAGAAGGAGCCCCAGGAGGCCAGGCAGGATCACCATGACCAGAACCAGTCCCCATGAGGGAATTCCAATTCCACTAGGCTCCACTGGGTCAAAGAGGGTGGGACACATTTTTGTAGGTTTGAGTGGGGAAGTTATAGTCTTTGAGTCAAGGCAGCTCAAAAAGAGATCAATCATTGCACAACTCTAAGCAGACACATCACACAACTGGGAGTCTAGCTTGCCTCACCAACACACAAACCCCATGCCATCAAATGAGCTCATTCCACTGGACATGCCCTCGGGAGCCATTTTTAGATTGAGGTGGTATGGTGCATCAATCAGATCCACTAAAGACCTGAAACCCTGCTTCATCAACTCTGAATGTGAAATAAGATGAAAAGGAAGCAAGGAAAGAAACCAGCTCTAAAAATGAGCTAAAATCTTCCCTGGGAAAAATTACATGAGATTGGCCGAGAGCAAACTCAGACTTCAGAATGGTTTTGCCCACAGGGGATTGTACGTTCTTAATCAATTGAGATAACCTGGTAATACTTCAGATCACTAGAGCAGATGCCAAATCGAGAAACTGTTTACTCTGAATTCTGCAGAGCCCTCTGCTCTGATGCTTTTCTCACGCCCTTGCATAGGCACCTAGCGGATAGACCAATGGTACCCATTTACTCCTTCCACCAAAATTCCTCCATGACGTGCCCACATTAAAAGGATCAATATATCCAGCGTGGTGATGAGAAGATATGCTTTGGGATCAGAGGGAGCTGGGTTCAAAGTCCAGCTCAGCTCTCCCTACCTGTGTAAATCTTACTGAGCCCTAGTTTCCTCATCTGTCAGACAGATACTAAGGCCCATACCTAGTCCAGTTGTGATGGAAATTGAACAAAGCAATGTGAGAAAGCATGTGTCACAGCGCCTGACCACCTAAGTGCCAAATAAATATTAATTACTTGAATAAAGACGGCATCCCCCACCCCGCAGTTCCTCCATCTTCATTAACAATGATTGATTATTGGAAAGGGATGTTTTCTGGCTAATGGGACCCTCTGGCTAAGTGGACATATGTGGGTAATGAACACTGGCTGCCACAAGAAAAAATGCCAGGATCTCAGTGGCTGAGCATGATCATGGTTTACACTCCTCTCATGCCAATGTGGGCCAGGGGACCTTGTGGTTCTCCTCCAGCCAGTGACTCAGAACTCCAGGCTAGTACTATTCAGAAAGCATGAAATCCTGTCATTTGCAACAACATGGATGGAACTGGAGGTCACTGTGTTAAGTGAAATAAGCCAGGCACAGAAAGAGAGAAGGAGGAGGAGGAGGAGGAAGAAGAAGGAGGAAGGAGGAAGGAAGAAGGAGGAAGAAGGAAGGAGAAAAGAGAAGGAAGGAAGAGGAGGAGAAAAGGAAAAACAAACCAAAACAGACTGCTGTCAGGTAAGAGCCAGCATTTACTACAGTTAAAAAACACAGTTTTATCCTCATTAAGTTTCTTTTTACAAGTTACCTTTTATTTCTGGAAAAGAAATATTTCTGGTGTCTCATTTAGGACAATAATACATGTTCCTTTTGAAATAAATATACTCAGCTAAAAAGCTGGGTCCCTTTAAAGAATGGTAAGAATCACATGATACAAGCAGTAAGAGGGTGAGGCTGAAACCACGGGAGGATGAGGAAGGACTAGGGTTTGGGCACAGCTGCCCTGAGTCAGGGGCTCCCTCTCCCCTCTCCTTCACCCTCGGGCAGGGGGCAGGACCCCGGGGAGCCTCCTTCATTCACACACTTTATGCCTCTGGCCACAAACATCCCTCCGAGGAAGCCCCCGCGCCCACTCTCACTCCCAGCGAAACTGGCAGGCGTGGCTTTCATCACACTCAAGTGCTAGGATCTGAGACTCAGGGTTGGGGTTTGGGGAGAAGATGGAGCTGTCAGCCTTGCTGACCACAGCAGCGGTTTGCAATGAAGCCTAGTTCCACTTGTCTTGCCTCCTCCAAGCCTCTCCCCGATGGCTTTGCAGGGGGCAGGTGGCAGGCTGGGCCAAAGCAGAAGGCAGGGCCTCCAGGCTCCCTGAGCAACACAGAGTCCTAAGAGCCCCCCATCTCCCGAACTTTCACACTGTGTGACCCGCCCAGTGTTAGACGCCTTCATGCACATCTCCATTAAACACGGCCAGATTCTCCAGAATGCGTTCAGGCAGCCCTGGGGTGCTGGGAAAGGGGCCAGTTTGGTTGGCATGGTGACAAGGAAAGAAGAAAGTTGAACCACATGCCCCCTTCCTCTGCCAAGACCGTCTCTCCTCTGAGAGGTAGCCAGCACCAGTGACTCTAACCTGTCAGAACCAGGGGAGTTGCTAATCTACCCAGGGCTGACCTATGCAGGATACCCACCTACACAGAAGCCACTCTTTATATTAGGTTGATGCAAAAGTCACTGCAGTTGTTGTCATTACTTTTAATGGGAAAAAAACGCAATTACTTCTGCACTAACCTAATAGGACCTTCTCCCTTCTCTCCTGGGTAAGAGCAAATCCAGAAACCCCAGGGCATGGGTTCCATGTGAAGGCAGCAAAATCAGCAGTCATATCATAGGGTGTTTCCCCTGTATCTTTAAGAGGAGTAGGAACTTCCTATATACACGTCAGTAATAACAAATGTATCCCAAGCCTGGGAGAGGGGAACAAACTGATCTCTTGCTTCCCTGATGCCTTTGCTGCTGGAGCATTTCCTAACAAGCCTGCCTCAGCAACTGACCATGGTGGGGAGTGCAGTTTGTTTCCCTCGCCAGGGAAATGCCCAGTGGCTGAGAGCCCGGCTGTGCTGCTGCCTGGAAGATTGGAGGTTTTAACCCACAGGAACTGGTAATGGTGCCGGGTGCGGTGGCTCAAGCCTGTAATCCCAGCACTTTGGGAGGCCGAGACGGGCGGATCATGAGGTCAGGAGATCGAGACCATCCTGGCTAACATGGTGAAACCCCGTCTCTACTAAAAAAAAAAATACAAAAAACTAGCCGGGCAAGGTGGCGGGCGCCTGTAGTCCCAGCTACTTGGGAGGCTGAGGCAGGAGAATGGCGTAAACCCGGGAGGCGGAGCTTGCAGTGAGCTGAGATCCTGAGATCCGGCCACTGCACTCCGGCCTGGGTGACAGAGCGAGACTCCGTCTCAAAAAAAAAAAAAAAGAAAGAAACTGGTAATGGTTAACGTTTTCATAGCCCCGTGGAAACGATGTCCCCAGAGGTTACAGTCGTATTGCCCTCTGGGCCATTAACCAGTTTTGAATCTAACTTAGCAAGTTCGAGTCCAACATGCCTTTCCCAACTGACTTATAAACCCAAGGACTTGCTCGTCAAACCAGCTATTTTTAACTTCCTGCTGGTTCATTAATTCACTCATTAGTGAATTAAACTTTAACATACTCTCACTATTTATTTGCAAGAGACTTTTGTTTTAAGCAACATATTGCTGTAAATCATTACTCCTAGGACAGTTATCTTAAATATAGGTTGGTGCAAAAGTAATTGTGGTTTTTGCCTTTGAAAGTAATGGCAAAAACCGCAATTACTTTTGCACCAATCTAATACAAATGATAATAATAAACAAAAATCAACATTTATTAAATGGTTATTCTGTGCCAGGTAATGTGCTAGAGGCTTTATAGGCATTACCTACTTTAATCCTCATCATAGTCCTGTAAAGTGTGTAATATAATTACAACCGTTTTACAGAAGAAAAATTAGGCATAGAAATGAAGTATCTTGACCAGGCGCGGTGGCTCACACCTGTAATCCCAGCACCTTGGGAGGCTGAGGCGGGTGGATCACAAGGTCAGGAGATTGAGACCATCCTGGCTAACACAGTGAAACCCCGTCTCTACTACAAATACAAAAAATTAGCCAGGCATGGTGGCGGGCGCCTGTAGTCCCAGCCACTTGGGAGGCTGAGGCAGGAGAATGGCGTGAACCCAGGAGGCAGAGCTTGCAGTGAGCCGAGATCGCGCCACTGCACTCCAGCCTGGGCGACAAAGCGAGACTCCGTCTCAAAAAAAAAAAAAGAAATGAAGTATCTTGCCCAAGGTCATACCTTCAGGAGTGACAGACTGGGACTCAAAATCAGGCAACATGCTACCCTCTATCCCCGAAAAAACTCAGACGCACTCAACTCAATGCAAGCAGCAGAATCTCATGTCCCATTGTCAAATCACAGAAGGATGCAACAGATCAGAGAAACTCCAAGAGGCAGAGGACAAATTGAGCTCCAAGCAGTAGCCACAGAGGTTGATGCCAGCGACCACTTAACCAACTCTCTCAGAATCAGGTGCAAGTTAAAGAGGCCAGCATTCCCTTCTCCAACAAGGGGGAGACTAGGGGAACATGTGGAGAGTTCATGCTGCCCTTAGGACAGTGCAGTGTCCAGAGAATTACTGGGTGTGTGGATATAGAGGATTACTGGTGTGTGGACACAGGGGATTACTGGTGTGTGGACACAGGGTTTCCTGGTGTGTGGATACAGGGGATTCTTGGTCTGTGGATACAGGGGATTACTGGTGTGTGGACACGGGGTCACTGGTGTGTGGACACAGGATTACTGGTACGTGGATGCAGGGGATTACTGATGTGTGGATACAGGGATCAGTGGGTGTGTGGATACAGGGGATTACTGGTGTGTGGATACAGGGATTAGTGGGTGTGTGGACACAGGGGATTTCTGGTGTGTGGATACAGGGATTACTGGGTGTGGGTACAAGGGATTCCTGGTGTGTGGACACAGGGGATTCCTGGTATGTGGGTATAGGGGATTACTGATGTGTGGATACAGGGGATTCCTGGTGTGTGGATACAGGGATTACTGGGTGTGGATACAGGGGATTCCTAGTGTGTGGATATAGGTAGGGATTATTGGGTGTGGATACAGGGGATTCCTGGTGTGTGGACACAGGGGATTACCGGTGTGTGGACAGAGGGGATTACTGGCGTGCGGACACAGGGGATTACTGGGTGTGGATACAGAGATTACCGGTGTGCGGACACAGGGGATTACTGGTATGTGGACACAGAGGATTACTGGTATGTGGACACGGGATTACAGGTGTGTGGACACAGAGGATTACTGGTGTGTGGATACAGGGGGTTACTGGTGTATAGACACAGGGGATTACTGGTGGTTGTGGAAACAGGGGATTACTGGTGTGTGGACACAAGGGGTTACCAGGTGTGTGGATACAGGGGATTACTGGCGTGTGGATACAGGAATTAGTGGGTGTGTGGATACCGGGGATTACTGGTGTGTGGATGCAGGGGATTAGTGGGTGTGTGGATACAGGGGATTACTGGGTGTGTGGATACAGGGATTAGTGGGTGTGTGGATACAGGGGATTACTGGTGTGTGGACACGGGGGATTACTGGTGTGTAGACACGGGGGATTAAATGGTGTGTGGATGCAGGGGATTAGTGGGTGTGTGGATACAGGGGATTACAGGCCCTCTCCATCTGCTCCACCATCTTCCTTCAAGTGTCTTCCTGGACCAGGTAAGCTGGAAAGCCTAAAAGCTACATTTCCCAAAACCCCTTGCATTGCAGTTCCACATGGGATGGGGTGTCTATCCTCCAGCCAAGTGAACCTGTGTGGGAACTGGGCTGGGTGGCAGGTGGGGGCACCCCTGGCTCCGGGCGGCTTCCTAACCTTCACAGGTAGCAGCTCCCTCATCCGCCCAGCTCCATGGAGCTGCTTTGAAAATCTTTCCTGGAAACTCAGCCTCAAGTTTGTTTCTTTGGGCCTCCCAATGACTCCTTAGGCCATGCAATACCCTATAATGAGTCCCTGTGGACTTTAACTACTGAGAATAAATTCATTTCTCTTCCACTGAAATGTGCAGTTTCACAGAAACTGGCACCAGGAGTGCTGTGCTCATGGGCAACACACTGAGGCT
This sequence comes from Macaca nemestrina, assembly GCF_043159975.1. Classification (NCBI taxonomy): domain Eukaryota; kingdom Metazoa; phylum Chordata; class Mammalia; order Primates; family Cercopithecidae; genus Macaca; species Macaca nemestrina. The sequence goes on along the minus strand of NC_092125.1, from coordinate 228,326,235 downwards.
GTGGACCCTGGGAATGGTTATCTGCTTGACCAGACCTGAAGGGACTATGGGCATCCAAGGATGGAACCAGGGGTTCACTCGTATACAGAGGTGAAGCAGTCACCTGGGTTTTTGTTACAGTAGGTAGCTAGCCAGACATGAGCAAGGCAGGAGATGGCTCCCCCACCCCCCAGCACCCCGGGAATGTCAGGTGACCATCAGGTGATGGTCAGGCAGTTGTTAACTGTCCCTTCTAAAATAATCATTGGTCTCAGCCAACATCAGGGAAAGGCAATCTCCCAGTAGACAGGGAAAACCTGAAACTGGTAGCTTCTTGATAAGATCTCAGGAGTTGGGCAAGTGTGCTCAAGCATGAGCACTGATAGGGTTTGGCTGTGTCCTCACTCAAATCTCATCTTGAATTGTAACTCCTACAATTCCCATGTGTGGTGGGAGAGGCGAAGCAGGAGTTAATTCAATCATGGGGGCAGGTCTTTCTCATGCAGTTCTCTGAATAGTCAATAAGTCTCATGATATCTGATGGTTTTAAAAAAAGGAGTTCCCCTGCACAAACTCTTTGCCTGCTGCCAGCCATGTAAGAGGTGACTTGCTTCTCCTTGCCTTCCACCATGATCCTGAGGCCTCCCCCACCACGTGGAACCGTAAGTCCAATAAACCTCTTTCCTTTGTAAATTGCCCAGTCTCAGGTATATCTTTTTCAACAGCGTGAAAACAGACTAATACAGGCACTAAGAGGCAAAATGGTGGAGTTTAACTGGTATAAGACCTGCCTCTAGGAACACTTGACTGTAAGGAAAAAACGCCTCAAGCGAGCATGCGCACAACTCCGGTAAACACACTGCACATGCTCCCTCCCGAATGCTGGCAGGCCACTGCGCATGTGCACAGCCCACCCCACGAGTCAGCGGAGAAGGGACGCAAGACCCTGGAAGTGTGCCAACACATAAAACCCCAAGGCAAAGGTCAAACCACGCACTTGTCTCTCAAGTCGCCCACTTGGCCCTCTTCCACTTCCAAGTGTACTTTTCCTCCCTTTTTTTTTCCTGCTCTCAAACTTTTTAATGAACTCTGCTCTAAAACTTCCTCGATCTCTCCTTCCGCCTTATGCCCGTCAGTTGAATTATTTCTGCTGAGGAGGCCTGAACTGCGGTTGCTACAGACCTATACGGATTCACCACCAGGAACAATTTCAGAGCAGCAGCACCCGCCAGAGGCCGGGGGGACGGTGGCCCGGTGAGCAGCCCAGTCCAAACGCTCATCAGAATGACCAAGCTTAGGGAACTTTAGCAGCCATCAATCAATCATGGAGCCCATGGGCCTGAAATAGGTGGGCAGGTAGCCCTCTATGGTCCTGCTCAATGTCTACAACTGGAAAAAAAAAAAAAAGGCCTTCAGGCCTGGACAGCAGAGGCCTGGTGTGAGACACCACAGTGAAGTCCCAGTCCCTCATCCAATTCCCAGATGTGAGTCAGTGCATGAAGCCTGGGCCCTCAGAATAAAGAGGGGCTGGGTTCCCTGGGCTCCCTTGGGATTCACCCTAGGATCTGCTTGCTACTGCATGACCATGCACGCCCACATTTACCAGCTTGAAACAACAGTCCTGTATTACTGCTTACACATCGGTAGATCAGTAGGTAGTTCTGCTCACTGGGCCAGCTCAGCCAATCCTGGCTGGCCTCTCTCACATGCTCTAGAGCCACCGCCAGGCTGTGTCTGCCCCACATGGTCCCGTCCTCCAGCAGGGCTGGCCTGGCTTGTTCTTATGGAGCAAGTGGGGTCCAGGAGAAAGAACAAATGCAGGCAAGGCTCTTGAGGCTTAGGCTCAGAACTGGCATGATGTCACTTACACTGCATTCCTTGGATCAGATGAGTCCCCAGGCAGCCCCAGATTCAACGGAAAACAGACTTCACCTCTTGAGGGCAGAAGCTACAAGGTCACCTTACAAAAGATGTGTGGGGACAGGGAGTAGCAGTGGCCCTTTTTTGCAAACAGTCTCCTGCAGCACCGCAGGAGTGGCAGTCAGCCTTGTTCCTCGCTGTCTCCCGAGGGACCCATGGCCCCTACCAGTGAGCTGTCCCCAACTAGTGAGCTGCCCCAGACCTTTGGGGATTCTTAGACCCTGGCTGTGCCCTGATGCTGATCCCTGAGACTCCGGATCCACCATGGGCTTGTCAAATGGAGATTGTGGAAGCCAGATGATGTTGGAACATGAGCCCGAGTTTCTCACAGCGAAGCCAGTGGGCTCCCGAACTCACATGGGGTCATTTCTACAGTTCCTGAGCGCATGGTTTTAAGACACAAGCTCTGGGACTGACAGAATCCTACACCAGCCCAGCCCCTGCAGGGGGTTGTTATGGTGAGAAGGAGCACGTAGAAGTCTCCAGAACTACTCATTCCTTCCGCATTGGTAAATAAAAGCAACCCCGCTTCCCTCGGGGAGATCAAAGTCTCAGTGTCCCTTTAGATTTGGGAGACTCCTCCCACATCCCCATAGACCTTTTCTGCCACACGAATGCAAGAGGCAGATGGGTCTTGGGGAGCGTCTGGGATCATCACAAACAGACTCAGGCGGTGGCTCCAATGGAAGCCCCTGCTGCAGGTGCGGGTCCCTTGCTGGCGCACCCAGCATTCGGTGATGGAGCTGGCAGGTGCTTTTTCCCCTGTCACACTTAAAGACACTGCTTAGCCCTGACAAAGGCAGCCAGGCAATCCCATACTCGCAACCTATAGCTGTGTCAGCTCTGTCTAGGAGTCCTACTTCCACCTACAGGGACCTTCATCACCCCAGCATCCCATGTGGCAGTGTGCTTCTCCACCACGTGGAAGACCCCAAAGCAAGAGGATCCCAGAGCACGAAGTCTCGGGCAGACACACGGAAACCTTGGCAAGACCCAAGTGGACCAGAGGGTGGGAGGCAAACTTCTTGAAAATTCGGGGGCCTGCCAGGCCACGCCTATATTTGCAGCACTTTAGGAGGCCAAGGTGGGTAGATCACTTGAGGCCAGCCTGGCCAACATGGTGAAACCCCGTCTCTACTAAAAATACAAAAATTAGCTGAGCATGGTGGCATGTACCTGTAGTCCCAGCTACTCGAGAGGCTGAGGCAGGAGAATCGCTGGAACCTGGGAAGCAGAGGCTGCAGTGACATGAGATTACACCACTGCAGCCCAGCCTGGGTGACAGAGTGAAACCCTGTCTGGAAAAAAGAAAAAAGAAAAAAGGAAAGAATGAAAGAAAATTCAGCAGCCTGATCTGGGGTATGGTAGGATATATGATATACTCTCCAGGAAACAGAAATAAAAGTTGCTACATCATGCAACTCATCACTAAAAGAGAGGCACAGGCTCCCACCCCTTCATCAAGGAACCCCAAGCCTGCCTACTCAGTGGGCACCCGAGCAGGAGGCTCGCTGGCCAACCTGGGCTGCAGCAGATGCAGCTTCACTTCTGGGCACTTATCCCTGACACCCCACAGGGCTCACAGCGTCTGGGCAGATGGGGAAACGGCAGACAGCCTGTGACCAGTTGCAATGGAAGAATCACCGCACAGTTCCCTTGGGTTTTGAAGCAAAGCTACAGCCTCTTCAGCAAACAACTATTTCCTTTAAAGACACAGCTCAGGAGTTGCCTCTGGACCTAATGGAGAATGTGCTGCTAGTCACAGATCCCTAAGGGACACCAAGGGGCCAGGCATAAGTGGACAAGAAAAGCTCTGCCAGGTCAAGCCCAGAGCTATGCCAAGCAGCAGCGCCTCCCTCCCCCTACTGCCATCTAAGAAGCACGCAAGAAACCGGGTCCAAGCAGGCCCTGAAAACATAGGCAATCGCACCAGCAGGGGACTTGCACCCTAGGCACCCACTGCAGTGACCCAGCCACCCCTCTCTCCACCCCCTGATCGTCCATCTCTCGGGGCTCCCTCTGACCCACTTACTGGGGAAGAAGGAACTTGAGCCTGGTTTGTGGGCTGTGCACAATATACTGGCCCCAGCCATAAGCAGCTGCTGCTGTATCACAGCCCCCACCCTGGGGAGGCCCTGATTTAGACTGGAAAAGGCAAATTCTCCCAGTAGGCAGAACTTCAAATGGCACAGCTGATTTTCCACTGGGTCCTGGAAGGAGAGATGGGGACACATATGCAAATGGGAGGCTTGTCTAAAGGTCTGGCCCAGTGGCACTGCTCGGGAAGAACAAGACTGGAGGCTGGGGATGGGGCTCTCAGGACGGGCCAGGTGTGTGAGGACATCTGATCCGCCCTACAGAGGAGGCTCTTGGTAGTCGGTGGACAAGCTGATCCACTCTGAGGATGCTGGGGAGCCTCTCTCCTCAGCCACTCCCCTGAGTGCTCAATGAGTTCATGGACACGGTGGCATGACAGAGACGGAGATCATGGTGTGAGCTCAGCAGCCACTCTCCCCTCCCCAGAGCAGGTCTGGCCACCACCCTGGCCACAAGCAGGAGAAACAGAAGCGGATCCCCCACAAGGGTCCCTGCCTGCCCTGAGAGCCAGCCTCTTTCCATCCAGGGGAGTGAGCCGACTGGCTTCAATGGAACGCATGTTGACTCCGAGTGCGACTCTGCCCTCTGTCCTCACCACGCCTCTGCCCGTCTGCAGAACTGCTGACTGTTTGCTTCTTCCATGGCACCTCACACAACATCGCGCCCAGCAAAGAAACTCACTTTCCAGGCAAAGAAGTGTGGTCACGGGGTGAGGCATGGAATTCACTGGTCTTGCCATGCACCCATCACCCAGAATGGGAGAAGGACCATGAAGACCGCACTGTGGTACAGAATGGGAGCCCGCTGCATGTGGAGCGGAGAACTGTGTTCTTGCACGTGGTAGACCCTCTGAGCCACACACGCCACGCCATGCTCTTTCTCCCATAGGCAGAAACGTAGGTCAGGGAACCAGGGATGCTGTCCCTAAGGACTGATTGCAAAATTTCTAATTCTTGCTTCCCATCCCCACAACTTTAGAGAGAAGACACAACCATGGTACTGTAAATCAAAAATAAAATTATAGGCGGGCGTGGTGGCTCACACCTGTAATCCCAGCACTTTGGGAGGCAGAGGTGGCTGAGTCACCTGAGGTCAGGAGTTCGAGAACAGCCTGGCCAACATGGTGAAACCCTGTCTCCACTAAAAATACAAAAATTAGCCAGGTGTTGTGATGGGTGTCTGTGGTCCCAGCTACTTGGGAGGCTGGGACAGGAGAATCACTTGAACCCAGGAGACAGAGGTTGCAGTGAGCCAAGATTATGTCATTACACTCCAGCCTGGGCAACAGGAGCAAAACTCCATCTCAAAAATTTTCATAAAATAAAATAATTATAAGGCCCCCCAACCATCTGAATGGACCCGTCCTGTCAGCCAAGGGCACTCCAAAGTCAACCTGAAAAACCTATTTCAGGCCATGATGGGAAGGGGAGCTGGACATGCCTCATTATCACCTCCTCACTTTTGGAATTACTGAGAGAACAGACTCTTTAAGTCTGATAAGAAACACTTACAGTCTGTTCTCTCTGAAGCCTGCTACCTGGAGCTTTCATCTGCATGCTAAAACCTTGGTGTTGGCTGGACGCGGTGGCTCACATCTGGAATCCTAGCACTTTGGGAGGCTGAGGTGGGTGGATCACCTGAGATCGGGAGTTCAAGACCAGCCTGACCAACATGGTAAAACCCTGTCTCACTAAAATACAAAAATTAGCCAGGTGTGATGGTGGGTGCCTATAATCCCAGCTACTCGGGAGACTGAGATGGGAAAATCACTTGAACCGGGGAGACAGTCGTTGCAGTGAGCCAAGATCACACCACTGCACTCCAGCCTGGGCAGCTGAGCGAGACTGTCTCAAAAAAAAAAAAAAAAATCCTTGGTGTCCAAAACCCCTTGCTATAACCCAAGACATTCATTTCTATTGATAATACAGTAACCCTCTCAACCAATTGCCAATCAGAAAATCTTTGAATCTGCCTACTTGGAAGCTGCCGCCCCATTCCAGTTGCCCCGTCTTTCTGGACTGAACCAACGTACATCTTACATGTATTGATTGATGTCTCATGTCTCCCTAAAATGTATAAAAGCAAGCAAGCCACGCCCTGACCACCTTGGACACACATCGGGCCCTCCTGAGGCTGCGTCATGGGCATATCCTTAGCCTGGGCAAAATAAACTTTCTAAATTGATTGAGACCTGTCTCAGATACTTCTGGGTTCAGAGTACCATGCTGGCTGGGTAGTAGATCCTGAATATCAAGGGGAAATGGGGCTGCTGCCACTCAGTGGGCATGGAGGGGTGTTCTGGGGCCTACACAGTTTTGGAGGCTGCTTCCTTTCATTGTAGTATTTCATATCAGTGTTGATGAAAGTCTACAGTAACCTCCTACAAGCAGGATCATGAAGAGCTCACACCCAGCAGGGGTAAAAGTGTGAGTCAATCATCTGTCAGGTTACAAACTCGGACCAGTTGAAGTGTTAACTTGAGGACAAAGACCACGGAAAAATCAGTAGAAGAGAGAAAGTTCCAAACACCAGTGGATGGCCCGCTGCCAGGTAAATACATAAGGAATCTATATTGGATTTCCTTCCCACCCCCACCTTTCCCTACTGCTTTAAATCGGGTGTGCAGTAGGTGGTTGGTTTTAGAATTTGGGTCATAGTGATTGATGATATTTCGGGCCCTTCCTTTCCGGGAAGGATGAGGACAATTGTGCCTTTCTGAGGGATGGTTGTACTATATTGGGCAGGAAAGCTTGTTGCTAATGTGATTGTTTACAAGTTGAAGTCTGGGGAGGAGGGGGTGTGGGGGAAACTGACCGGCAAAGGGTGGCCTGTGAAGGGCACTGTGCCTTGGTGTGCCTGGTACCGACTCTAGCCTCCTGGGACACCATCCTTCTCTGTCAAGGCTGGTAACCGCATCTCCCGGGCGCCCTTGCAGCTCAGGCTCCAGATGTGCTTGAAGCTTCACCATCAACAGAATGCACTCCTGCAAGGCCTGAGTGAAGCGGGAGGAGAAGAGGGAAATTCATTTTGCTCAGAGCAGAGGCATCTGTGGTTCCAGAGCCTGCAGCTGTAGCGGGGGCTTCCCCGTTTAACAGAAACAACTTCCCGACCATTCCTAGAAGCTCAGACTGGAGTTTGTTTCACCCTCCCAATAGTTTTACAAGCTGTTTAATGTCCTATCATAAACTCCTTTCTGCAAAACGTCTAGAGTGAAATCTGTTCTCTGCAATTGGCCCCGACCAATCTACCGAGAACTTTCTACAGGAACTTACAGCTTGAAAATCGAAGGGTTGGGTTCCATTCGGTGATGATAATAGATGTAGGGATCGTGAAAGAGGAAGCAACAAAAATGGATTTAGGTAATTTAACTCTCATTTCCCTACTTAGGATTCCTTTCTTTGGGTTATCTACAAGTATTTCAATCGTAAATCATAGGTTTAAAAGAAAAAAGTAATCTTCAGACTAAAAAAAACTTAAAAAAAAATTAAGCTTGAGCCCTTGAGCCTTTTACAGGGTTCCTGAATATGGGATTCACAAGCCAAACCAACTTGAAATTGGGAAGAACATGCTTTTCCTGCCCGCCTCCCAACCACCCAACCTCTCCAGCACCAACTGCAGGTCCCACAGAACCTTCCCACCCTGAACCAGGCCTTACCGACACCCTGATCTCTGGGATCCCCCTCTAACCCTGCCTGGGCAGGAGCACCAGCCCCAGAGCAAGAACAGAAGCTGTGGAGGCCACTTTGGAACATGAAGGGTAATTCTCTCAACACCCCAAGACTCTTTCCTCCAAATGACAGTGATTTTATCCAGGCTGGCTTAAGGACTCCTTAGTTGGCTAGAAACACAATTCAAACTTGCTCAAGCATGCCAGGGGACATTTTTGGCTCGTGTAACTGACAATTCCAGGACAGGCCTAAGACAGCTGGTCCCTGGCACTCAAACGATGTCACTGGGACTCAGTTTCTCCATTGTTCCACTCGGCCCTCCCCGCTGCTGGCTTTCTTCCCAGGCAGGCTCACCCCTCCAGACGGCCCCTGATGCCGGAGGCTGTGTTCTACCAGCTTTAGGGCCAGAACAAAGAGATTTTCTCTTCCACACAGTTCTAAGCATAAGTCCCAGGATAAGACACTCCTTGGATCAACCCAGGTCATGCATTCACCTCTGATTGGCCAGGCCCAGGTGCTGGAGCGGTCACGAGGCAGGGAGGGGCTGTCCAGTCCGTAAGACCCACGTGAACTGAGAGTGGAGGAGGGGGTTCTTCCCACTCAAAGGAGATAAGAAAACAGAGTCGTTATTACCAGAAGGGGCTTCAGACACCAGACAAGCAAAACAACAGAGGAGCCCCTCACTGGCTGTGGTGAGCAAGCACTGCTTCTGAACGGGCTGCCAGAAACCAGAGCTCCGTGAAGTCCAGGCAGAACGACGAGGGGATGGCAGGAACCCTAAAAAACAAAAGGGGCTGGGAGGTTGCTGGGAGCAGGGCTGCGCCGTTCACAGCCAAGCGCTCCTCGGTGCCTAGTCCTAGCTTTTTAAGCAGCTGTAGCGAAAACACTCCACCATTTACAAGACCAAAGAGCTCTATAGCGTTCAGCTGCTCAAAATCAGCACCGCAGAGCCCGCTCAGCTGTTAAAATAACATTCCATAAAAGCTACAGATGGGTACTATGTTCCCCCAGCAGGGAGAAGAAGAAATTACCTCGTCCTTCCCAGGCAGAGATGATCTTCCTGACCTGCGGGGAGGAGGGCCGCCTTTTTGGCTTCTTTTGCCAGGAGTGGGGATGGCTGAGTGCTCAGTCATCCACATACACCCATCTATTCTATCCTGGTCTTGCAGCTTAAGTGTGAGAGCCCAGGAGAAGCACCCAGCACAGGGCAGCCCACACCTCTGGGGGGTCTCCTCCATGCTTGGTGTTGGAAGGTGGTGCAACCCACTTCTCAGGAGTCCCCTGAGGGGTATCTCGGGAGTTTTCACAAGTCAGTCCTTGGGGTAAGAGAAATTGCAATGGAAATGTCTAGGTCAGCATTTCCTAGGATGCTGAGGTCATCCTTTCCTTGCCGAAATCCTTTAGCAAGTTCTTTTGTCCTGTGAGAAATCACCTTATTGTTTTTTTTTGTTTTGTTTCATTTTGAGATGGAGTCTCACTCTGTCGCCCAGGCTGGAGTGCAGTGGCACGATCCTGGTTCACTGCAACCTCCGCCTCCCAGGTTCAAGCGATTCTCCTGCTTCAGCCTCCTGAGGAGCTGGGATTACAGGCACACGCCACCACGCCAGCTAACTTTGTATTTTTGGTAGAGATGGGGTTTCACCATGTTGGCCAGGCTGGTCACGAACTCCTGACCTCTGGTGATCCGCCCACTTCGGCCCCCAAAAGTACTGGGATTACAGGTGTGAGCCACCATGCCCAGCCACACCTTATTTATCTTTGTGGTTAGCATTTGTTTTCCCAAGTGGAACCTCAGCTTATTATAAAAACCGCCATTACCAAAAAACATTGCCTTTTGTCCACTACAAAGGACTTTTATGCCATTTGAAGCTCAGAAATCCTATCAGACAGAAGGTGGCAGTGGTAGTGGTGGTGACTGATGTGTAATAGGTAGGGTTGAGTGACCAGAGAATGACTGTGCTGAGGGTGTGGTGGTGGTAATGACTGGGGAAGTGGTGATGAGGAATGGGAATTGTGGTGGTGGCAACATGGTATCAGTGGTGGATAGTGATGGCAGTGGGAGGTGATGATGGTGCTGGTAGTGATGGGTGATGACGATGGTGGTGGCTGACATCAGAAGTGTGGTGATGGTGGTGGTGATGATAGTAAAGATTTTGTTGATGGTGGTGATGGTGATAGTGATGGTGGTGGTGCTGATGGTGATGATTATGTTGGTGATGATAGTGATGGTGATAGTGGTGATAGTGGTGATGATGGTGATAGTGATGATGGTGGTGGTGGTGATAGTGATGATTATGTTGGTTATGATGGTTGTGGTGATGGTGATGGTGATAGTGATGATGGTGATGGTGGTGATGGTAATAGTGGTGATGATGATGGTGATGGTGACAGTGATGATGGTGATGGTGGTGATGGTAATGGTGGTAGTGATGATGGTGGTGGTGGTGATGGTGACGGTGATGGTGATGATGGTAGTGGTGATGGTGATAGTGGTGGTGGTGGTGATGGTGATAGTGATGGTGGTGGTGATGGTAATGGTGGTAGTGATGATGGTGATGGTGGTAGTGATGATGGTGGTGATGGTGATAGTAATGATGGTGGTAGTGATGGTAATAGTGGTGATGGTGAAGGTGATGGTGATGATTATGTTGGTGATGATGGTGGTGATGGTGGTGGTGACAGTGATGGTGGTGGTGATGGTAATAGTGGTAGTGATGATGGTGATGGTGATAGTGGTGATGACGGTGATAGTGATGATGGTGGTGATGGTGATGGTGATGGTGGTGATGATGGTGATGGTGTTGATGATGGTGGTGATGATGGTGACAGGAATGGTCTCTTAGGCCAGGAGGAATTAGGGAGATGTAAGCAATGTAGCCCATGAGACAAAATCAGGGAATTCAACATGGAAAACATAAAGCCAAACCCAAGGCTGAAAGGAACATCTCCCAGTACCAGGATGGAAAGGAAACAAATCTTGCTCAATTCCCCCATTTCCCAGATGACAAGACCAGGTCTGGAAAGAAAATGCCACTGTTCCAAGGTCACCAGCCTGCAGCAGAGCACAGGCCCAAAGCCTCCCAGATCCTAGTGAAGAGTGAATCACCAGTCTCAGAATCCAGGGCTGTGAGCGGACTCTCCATGAGGAGTTTGGTGCCAGTCCCATGCCAGGGCAGAGGAGGGCTTCCATTCCTGTGTGCCAATGCCTGTCAACTCACAGAAAACCTTCTGTGGGCATCCCAGCAGAGATGAGAAGTCTGGGAGGACAGCAGGCATGCAACCAGCAGAGCACCTGGCTCAGCCCTTCCTCCAAGGAAGACTGAAGGAAAGTTACCCTGCAGGAGGCAAGGCAACTGGAGAATTGAGCCTTCCCAGCCAACTGCAGGTACCATTTCAGGGTAGGGCAATGGAGAGGGTCGGACTTGGACTACCCAGGCCTGGGCCAGGCCAACAGCTGGACCATGGCTGTGAACCCCATGCACTGGCCTGCCTACCCGTCATGACTCCCACCCCAGCCACAGAAAGGTCCTGGGCTCTCCACCAGTGCCTGCAAAAGCAGGGCTCCAAGTGAGAAGAGAAGCTGGAGGCTGGAAGAAAAGCCAAAGCTGCTGGGTCCCCAGCCAGGCCTGCCCACTCCCTCCCTGTCCCCCAGACCTCTCCCCTGGGGGTCTCCAGGCCTCTCTAGTCCTCTCGTCATTGAGGAAGGCCAAGGCCAGGGACCTCTAGGAGATTCGGCGGTGGCGGACTTGCCCAGCCAGGAGAGCATCTGGAAGAGAGAGGTCTGCTCACCCTCCCCTCCCTCCACCCCTCCCTTGCTGGCCCGGGAGGCGGCAGAGCCTGTGCTTGCCTGGGCCCTGGCATGAGCCAACAGCGCCACCATCAGCTGCCAGCCGGGAAGTCCTCCCACTCCACCAAGAGTCATGTACTGAACAGAGACTGAGCCCAGACAGGTGGCCCCTGCCTCTGGGAACCACAGGCCTGACAAAGGGCACCTTCTGGAGCATGCCACAGGGTTCAGCGGGAGCCTGGAAGCTTCTATCAGGCTTCTTCCTCCACAGGAGCACTCAGGCCGAAAAGGGGGTCTGAGGCTGATGGTGCCCAGAGCAATAATTCATTTATCTAAAATCACCAGTCACAGTCACCTTCAAGGTGCCAGGACGCGTCCAGGCCCTGCGGATGTGCTGATGGTGAAAATGAGAAGCAGTGTCGCCAGAACTCCTCAGTGGGCTCAAAGCAGGCTCATATGCAGTCCTCTCCGCCAGTGTCCGAGGTGGCCACTCTCTCTGTCTTTGGGTCACAGAGGAGGAAGTCAAGGCTCAGAGGTGTTCAGGACACCTGGCTCCTGCAGCTGGTGAGGCCAGACCCGGGCAGAGGGGGAGCCTGTGGGCAGCCACCAAGGGTGTCACTCCCCACTGTTACTGACACATCTGGTGGCCACTGAGGGTGTCACTCCCACCATCACTGCCACATATGGCAGCCACCGAGGGTGTCACTCCTCACTGTCATTGCCACATCTGGGCGGTCACCAAGGGTGTCACACCCACTGTCACTGCCACATCTGGGCAGTCACTGAGGGCGTCTAGGTCCGCACCATCCCTCGGAGAGAAGGAAGATTTTGGCATCTTCCCTTGCCTTGGCCTTTGGATTGCCCCCTTGACATCCTCAAAGATGATCAGGGCTCTGCACACCTGTCATGACTGAACTGATGATCTCCTGCCAGCCCTTTTGGGTGATAATGGCGAATGAGTCGGCTTCCAGATGGCACAGTGCTCAGCTCTGTGCCGGCAGGAGCCCCAGGCCCTTGCAGAGGTGCTGGTACCAGGAGAATGGCACCTGGTACGGGGCCTAACACGTAGAGACACCCAACACAACACAGAGAACACCGAGCCTCTCCACCCTGAGGAGGGTTGCCTGGGAGACCCCGGGAGCCACATCCAGGTTTGCCCACTGGAAACCCAGACAGGGATGTGAACGGAAGCTCATAGGCCCACACAGGGATGAATGCCCCAAAGTAAGCACCACAAGGATTTCACGGGCCAGGGCCGGACCTTGGGCCTGGGGGACCTGGCCACTGAAGAGCAGAGGGGCCACCCTAACACGTGCTATAATGAAACTGCATCTGGTCTTGTGTCTGGTTCCAGGCACAGAGCACCTAAAACCATGGGCATTTCCAAGCTCAGGAGTGGCTTTTGTTATTCACAAGGAGCCCTTATCCCCCTTACCTGAGCTTATGCTAATGAGGCAATTCAGTAGCTCCCTAGATAGCTGGGGGCCAGGGCTGGGGCCTGGGGCTGGGGGCTGGGAGCTGGGGGCTGGGGGCTGGGGATGGGGGCTGGGGGGCTGGGGGCTGGGAACTGGAGGCTAGGAGCTGGGGGCTGGGGGCTGGAGGCTGGGGCTGGGGGGCTGGGGACTGGGACTGGGGCGCTGGGGGTTGGGACTGGGGGCTGGGGCTCAGGCTAGGGGCTGGGGGCTGGGGCTGGGGGCTAGGACTGGGGGCTGGGAACTGGGAGCTGGGGGCTGGGGACTGGGGGCTGGAGGCTGGGGCTGGGGACTGGGGCTGGGAGGCTGGGGACTGGGAACTGGGGGCTGGAGGCTGGGGCTGGGGACTGGGACTGGGGGCTGGGAACTGGGGGCTGGGGACTGGGGGCTAGGGGCTGGGGGCTGGGGCTGGGAACTGGGAGCTGGGGGCTGGGGCTGGGGGCTGGGGGCTGTGAACTGGGAGCTGGGGGCTGGGGACTGGGGCTGGGAGGCTGGGGGCTGGGAACTGGAGACTGGGGGCTGGGGACTGGGGGCTGGAGGCTGGGGACTGGGGGCTGGGGGCTAGGGGCTGGGGCTGGGGACTGGGGGCTGGGGGCTGGGGACTGGGGACTGGAGGCTGGGGGCTGAGGGCTGGGGACTGGGGGTTGGGGCTGGGGACTGGGGACTGGGGGCTGGAGGCTGGGACTGGGGGCTGGGGGCTGGGGGCTGGGGACTGGGGGTTGGGGCTGGGGGCTGGGGACTGGGGGCTGGGGGCTGGGGCTGGGGACTGGGGACTGGGGGCTGGAGGCTGGGGACTGGGTGCTGGGGACTGGGGGCTGGGGACTGGGGGCTGGGAGCTGGGGCTGGAGGCTGGGGGCTAGCTGCCAGAAGCCCAGCCATGTGGTTACAGGGCGGGAACTTTCAGTCCTCTCCAAACTCCTCTGCCCCCAACCCCCTTCTCCAGGGAAGGGAGAAGGACTGGAGATTGACTTAATCACCATAGTCAATGACATAATCAATCACGCCAACGTGATAGGCCCTCCATAAAAACCCCTAAATGACAGGGCTCAAAGAGTTCCACTCTGGTGAACTCATGGAGGTGTGGGAGGGGGCGCATCTGGAAGAGGCATGGGTGCTCCCAGACACCCCCATGCCTCACCCTCTGTGTCTCTTCCAATCAGCTGAGTTGCTGCCTTTATAAGAGACTGCTCACTGTGAGTCAAGCACTTTCCCGGTTCTGTGAGTGGTTTCAGCGAATTATCAAGCCCAGGCAAGACGTTATGGGAACCCCAGATTTATACCTGGTTGGACAGAAGAGGGAATGGCCCAGGACTTGCAACTGACATCCAAGGTGGGGCCTCTCCTGTGGGACTGATCCCCGGGCCTCGTCGGATCTGACGCTACCTCCAGGAAGATCAGGTCAGAATTGAATTGCATTCTGGACACCCGGCGGTGTCAGCAAATCCCACAGGTAATAACGAGTGACTGATGCCAGGGTAGAGAAAGCCGTGCACACCCCGATCTGCGTCCCTGACCTGCAGATGGCTCCCTCTGGGTGGGCGGCTGAGAGCTCCTGAATTGGGGTGCATCTCCATGAAACAAGAGGGGCTGGGGAATAGCCAGTCGCCCACCTGCAGCCTCGTCTTGGGTGACACTCTCACCATGGCCCACAGGCTGCTCCAGGAGCCTGTCACAGCAGAGCAAGGTCCAGCTGGATTCAATTCCCCTCTCCACCTGGGAACCCAAAACAGGCTTCAGGGTCCCCCCAGACTCAACCGCACACAGCAAGTCAACGAGGCACACAGGAGGCAAGACTCGCATGGGGGATGGGTGATGTCTGGGCTCCCTTCCCCCACACCCTCGCTTCTCACGTTGACCATCGCCGTGACTCTGAGTTCTCAGTTGGAACCCCAGGGGCACAGTCTGAACACAGACCCTGGACTGGCTGCTCCTGCAGGACGTCTGCTGAGCCCAGAAGGAATCACAGCACAAAGCCCCAGGTGCCCACAAAGCCCCAGGTGCCCCGGGAGATCAGCGGGACTTCAGAGACAAGCAGGGGCCTCAGTGTCCACCTGACTTCTCCCTAGGCAGCCTCCACTGTCCTCATCCCGGCTCCAAGCACACGCTTTCCCGTGACAAGGAGGAACCACAGTGCCTGGAGCCCAGCTGGGTAAGGGCCCTAACCCGGCTAGCCTGGACGCCACACGCGGGAGGTGGCAGAGCCTACTGCCACCCGTGGAGAACATCGCGCAGTCCCCTAAATTCCAGGTAATAGCATCCCAGGCAGGCACTCCTGTCACTGCAGATTCAGAGTCGGGATGATAGCACTGAAAATTTAGTTTCAAACACTTTCTGCCAACATCACTCAAGAGCGTTCCCATGGGAGTGGGACCTGAGGTTTGAGAATTTTCCTCCTGCGCCTTCCCAACACGTCCCTGCTCCGCCACTGACCACAGCAGAGGGGAAGCTGGGCAGAGGGAGGACCACATTCCTGAGCAGGAGGAGGTTGGTGTCACACCCTGGGTCCACTCCATGCAGCTCAACACAGGGCCTTGTCCGGCCTTATGGCCCAGTGCCCCCACCCAGTGCCCCCTACATCCGGCCTGTCCATGCCGAGAGAGTGAAGGCAGAGCCTGTGGGTGCCGCCCTCCAGCTTTGTGGCTCTGGAATAGAGGCACTGGGGGAGAAGCGCCTCCCGCACAGGGCAGTCAGGAGAGACAGGCCACACCCCAACCTAGGGCCCCTGCCCCTCCTCGGTTCTACCCTGGGTATCATAAGTTCTGGGGTCACGTCAGAGTTAGCCCACAAACCTGCCCTTTGTCCCAAGTCTCACACTCTACCCAGAATCCCAGCAGACCCCTTAGAAACAAATGGGAGGGGTGGAGAAAGGAGGGGTGCCCCCAAGTCCACATCCAGTCAGCAACAGGGGCGCAGCTCCAGCCACCTCCGGGTACAAAGGATGGCAACGTTTGAACACCCCTGGATGCAACCTGCAGGGAGGAAGACTCTCGGAAGGCCCACAGCCTCAACTCCTCCCTGCAAAGCCCGAGTGCAGAGCCCGGCCTGCCCCTGCCCCTGCCGACCGGCCGGGCCACCGTCTCAGCCCCCAAGCCCGCTGTAGGCACCATCAAAGCTGCACGGCCGGTGGGTGCTGAGGAGGGGGTCGCGGGCGCCCACTTGGTGGGGTGGCGTGGAACCCCCCGGTGATCACCCATTCTCAAGCTCCCTGGGGACAGAAACCTGCCTGGTGTGTTCCTCATTAGCAGCTCCAAGGAAGCCTTCGTCTGTTTACTTGGTCGATGAACGCAGGGCACAGGCAGTCATTCTGGGGAACGCAGCTTCCGAAACATCGAGGAGTGAAGTGGTCCAAGAGAAAAACAGGACCCGGTCCCAGCTGATGAGTGCATGTGGGTGCGATGCTCTTGCAGGAGCAGTGAGGGTCTGGAGTCACCCAGGGTGACTCACCGCTAGGACGGGGCACCTTGGCTTCACATCTTCCCGGAGGCCAAAAGGCCACTCCATGTGGGGCCTCGATGGGACAGGTGGCTGTTGTGAGGGAAGGAGAAGGTAGAGGGAGAGGCCCGGGGGAGTCTCATCCAGCCAGGAACCTCTGGAACTTCTAGAAAACGCCACTCCAAGAGACAGATGCAGGAATCTCCCTAAAGAGAAACCCAGGGTTTTCTGCAGGTGACAGAATTCCCCAGAGAGGGAGGCAGGATCTTAGGCATTGGAGGACGGCTGGCACCTGCTCTGCCCTAGGACTGCGCCCACGCTGTGCCCGACAGGCAGATCCCAGCCTGATGCCCTGACGCTGACTCCAGGCTGCCAGGGAGGGAGAAGCTAAGGATGTCAGCCTCTCTTCCCTCGGCGTCCTGAGCATGACATCTGTCAGGCTGTCTGGCTAGTCACCATCAGACTTAGGTGCCAGAGCCTTGGGAACCTCTGGGACCTGACCCAGACCTGTGCCTAGCCTGGGGTCAAGTTCTACCCTCGGCATAGTTTTTTTGGGGTTTTTTTGTTTGTTTGTTTGTTTTCATTTTTGTTTCAGAGATAGAGTCTCGCCTCTGTCCCCAGACTGGAGTGCAGTGGCGCAATCACAGCTCACTGCAATCTCGACTTCCTAGGTTCAAGCCATCCTCCTGCCTCAGCCACTGGAATAGCTGGGACCACAGGCAAGTGCCACCACGTCCAGTTAAACTGTTTTCTTTCTTTCTTTTTTTTTTTTTTTTTGGAGAGACGGGATCTCATTCTGTTGCCCCCTCCCATTCTTTTTTTTCTTTTATTTCAGGGTCTCAGTCTGCCACCCTGGAGACACACAGTGAGCTCTGATTGCAGCATTATAACACTAGAGTGCAGTGTTGCAATCACAGCCCACTGGAACCTCAAACTCCCGAGTCCAAGCCATCCTCCCACCTCAGCTGGGACCACAGGTGCATGCCACCATGCCCAGATTTTTTTTTTATTTTATTTTTGGTAGACACGGGGGTCTCACCATGTTGCCCAGGCTAGTCTTGAACTTCTGGGCTCAAGCAGTCCTCCCACTTCGGGCTCCCAAAAGGCTGGGATTATAGACATGAGCCTCCGCGCCCAGCCCGCTCCTGTGTTTTCACAGCGCAGTTCCTCTCGCCCACTCCCAAGAGGCTGATCAAGGCTTTGGCTGAGACTGGAGAAAGGAGACATGGAATGAGGGAATGGAGCCATGTGGCTGCCACTGCACTGAGCTCGAGGTCCCTGTGTCTCAATAACTGCAAACACCGGCTCCAGTTGCCTTCAGTATCCCCAAGTAGCTGCTTGTTCCAGCTCCCACACCACTGACTTCTCCGGAGAGTGTTTTTAAGAAAGCCTTTGCAGACTTTTCGAGACCAAGGAATCTTCCCACATGTAGCCCCAAATCCCTTTTCTGGGTTTGTACAAAACTTCTAAGGTGTCGAAGCCCCATGGCAGCTTCAGGGAGTGTTTTGAAGTCTCTTCCCGGGAAGCCCCTGTCCTGAAGGACCGGTTCAGTTTCCTGCCTCCCCCTGCTTAAAAGAGAATCTCTAAGCACCCTCTTCTCCTTCCTCCTAGGCAGCGAGAGCCCAGGAGAGTTCCTGAGATGATGCAATATTGATAAAGGCCATTGTGCCGTGAGGTTCAGACAGAGACACCAGCCGGCGCATCTGGGGTGCTGCTGCTTGGTGAAAACGGAGCTTTCAGCGCCCCACACACCCTGGCCGAGAGCGTGGCACAGGGGTGCCAAGATTCCTCTTTGAGCCAGGCTTGATCTGTTTTTTTTCCAGGGGTTGCAACCTGCCCGGGGCCCAGAAAGCTAAGTCAAGCCCCACACCTTCCCAGCTCCAGGGCAGAAAGCCAGCTAAAACCACACAGGAAATCAGTTCACTTTCTGAACTAGAGGTGGGCGGCTCTCTGATCTTACTCCCTCCTGCAGAAGTCCTGGGAGAAACACAGCCTCACAGCCCCTCCCCTCCTCCTGCCCGCCGGCAGCTGAACTGGAGCTCCGCTCCTGCAGGCTTCATCTACACAGGTGCCAACTGGGCAATGGTGTGAAGGGCTGGGGGCAGTGCCAGGGCAGTGGCGGTCCCAGAGGCCAGTGCGCCTGAGGCTTTGCCACACCAGGAGCAGGAAGAGGAACCCTGATCCAGCCTCACCTCGGCCTCCATCACTCCTACTTCTTTCCAGAGCCTTCCAGGAACTGCGTGCCCAAACCACCAGACTGAGGCTTAGCACAGGGGTCCCCCTACCTGGGGGGAGCACGGGGGGCCATCATGAGTGAGGTCTCCACCAGTCCCCTAAAAACGGGGCAAGAATGCTACAGAGAGCCGTTTCCTTTCAAGCAAATGTATTTGGTGAGAGCGCTGTCTCCCGCACTGAGCCGTGTCCTTCCTAGGCTGGAGGGCTCAAATGTCCTTCTGCTATGAAATGATGATGCAGATGGAGTAGTTTGAGTTTGGAAGGAATTATTTTAATGCCCTTACTTGGCCAATAAAATGCTGGCAATTCTACATTGGTTATCTGATTTTTTTTCTTTTTCTTTTTCTTTTTTTTAATTGACCCATGAAATCCAAAAGTTACCAGTTTAGGATGATGAAATGCATCACCCCGAGAATTATCCACCAAGGAGCCCTTGAGTCGCTGACCCAGGGTTTGCCTTGCTAACATGCTTAATCATTGGCTAATAAAATGCAAATTAGGCAAACAGCAATCAGGATCATGCAAGTCCCAAGTGGTGACACAAGAACGTAGCTGGGAAGCCGAGGGGGACACTGATTTCCAGGAGCCGAGCCCCTCTCAGATCAATAAAACTAAACTTAGAAGAATTAGCTTCAGAGGCAAACAAGAGTCAAACACACGGTTATATTTTACTTTATTGGGTCTGGGCAGCTAAAGTGCCCCGTCCAAGCTCCAGCTCTCCAAGGGAGGCCGGGCCCTGCCAGGGGCATTTATCAGGGGCTCCAAGCCCCACTCCCTGGCGAGGCACCCAGGAAACTCGGCCCCCAGCCCAAGTGCTCTGCTCCATGCTTGCGTGAGCCCTGCAGATGCTCCCCTCTCGTCTGTCCTGGGAGGAGGGGGCTGAGTATCCCATCTGTGAATTCATTTGATCATTACCAAAACGTTCTTTTCCTAGTGATATGGAGAAAATGTTAGGAGAATAAAGAGACAGGCAAGCGGGAGGCCAGGGGCAATATGAGGGTGGTATCTCATTGGGGACAAGTTCACCAGCCCACCTGAGCAGAACAGAGATCTCGCAGCCTCCTTCTGGGGCTGTGGGGAGACCACATCTTTCCCAGGGAGCTGCTGACCCCTGGATTCCATAGCTGATGCATCTCCATCATCCAGCATTAACACCAGGGAGGTGGGATGCTCCAAGATCCCAGAGCCACAGCCCTGGAATCTCCCTTGCAGTTTACTCTGGGGCCACAGCCAGAGGGGGCCCAGTGAGGACCCTGTTTGGCATCTTAGACCCCGAAGCTCCAAGGGTAGATGTTACAGGGCATCTACTCACATAGCCGCCCCTCGACTGACAGCCAGAGATGGCCTCACTCCAAGCCTCCAGTAACACAGCAGAAGACACAGCCTGCAGAGTGGAGGTGAGGCAGGAGAACAGGGAATTAGGGTAACCCAGGGTTAAGGCATAAGCAGAACAGCAGGTGCAGCCAGTTCCAGGCAGGATTGGGCAGTACACGGGCCACATCCTCACCCCTGCGATCACAAGAAAAAAGTCTCCACACTCCAGCCTCTGATTGACCTCAGGCCAAGTCTCCACACTCCAGCTTCTGATTGGCCACAGGTCAAGTCTCCACTCCAGCCTCTGATTGACACGGGTCAGGTCTCCACTCCAGCTTCTGGTTGGCCACAGGTCAAGTCTCCACTCCAGCCTCTGATTGACACGGATCAAGTCTCCACTCCAGCCTCTGATTGACACGGATCAAGTCTCCACTCCAGCCTCTGATTGACATGGGTCAAGTCTCCACTCCAGCTTCTGGTTGGCCACAGGTCAAGTCTCCACTCCAGCCTCTGATTGACATGGGTCAAGTCTCCACTCCAGCCTCTGATTGACATGGGTCAAGTCTCCACTCCAGCCTCTGATTGACATGGGTCAAGTCTCCACTCCAGCTTCTGGTTGGCCACAGGTCAAGTCTCCACTCCAGCCTCTGATTGACATGGGTCAAGTCTCCACTCCAGCCTCTGATTGACACGGATCAAGTCTCCACTCCAGCTTCTGGTTGGCCACAGGTCAAGTCTCCACTCCAGCCTCTGATTGACATGGGTCAAGTCTCCACTCCAGCCTCTGATTGACAAGGATCAAGTCTCCACTCCAGCTTCTGGTTGGCCACAGGTCAAGTCTCCACTCCAGCCTCTGATGGACATGGGTCAAGTCTCCACTCCAGCCTCTGATTGACACGGGTCAGGTCTCCACTCCAGCTTCTGGTTGGCTACAGGTCAAGTCTCCACTCCAGCCTCTGATTGACCTAGGGTCAGTCCTTCATAGGGAGTAACCAACTGGAGGCCCCTAAAGGGCACCTAGGGTGCTACCAAATTCTTTTAGCTTAATAAAAACCCTAAAGAACAATGGGGTTCCTGAGCCACCTGCTCGAGCCTGCTCCCCCTCTGTGGAGTGTACTTTTGCTTCAATACATCTAAGCTTTTACTGCTCTGTTCTTTTATTGCTTTGTTTGTCTTTTATTGCTTCATCCTTTTGTTGCTTTGTGCATTTTGTTCAATTTTTTGTTCAACGCACCAAGAACCTGGACAACTTGCAATCAAGACCTTCCACGTGGTAACAGAGGGTCTCCCAGATATCCCAGGAGCCCCCTGAAGCGAAGGACTGACTTAGCACTGGATTCCCTGCTTCCTGATACACGTCCTCATTCCACACCAGCCTGACTTGAATTCTGCCATTCAAGGTCACAACGGAAATCCAGGAAAGGGCCCAGGTGAGCCTGAGCCGTCTCAGCGCATCCATCTTCCCATCACAACACTCCTGCCCTGCCTGATGCAAAGCTTTAATGACTGTTATAATATTGCCAAACCAACTTCCTCAGCTTCCAGCATTCTAAGATTAAAGTATTTGATATAAAGCAAGCATGCACGCACACAGGCATACACACACACACGCACATACATGCATACAGACACATGCCGGCCAGACACCTCCTGGCTGCCTCACAGTCCATGCAATTATGTACATAGAGAGAGAGACAGAGAGAGACCCTGCTGGTTGGTTCTGTTTCTCTGGAGAACACTGACTAATGTGCTAGTTAACCACCACTCTACTTTCTGTGCCTGTGGATTTGCCCATTCCGGACATTTCATATGGCTGAAATAACACAATATGCAGTCTTTGGTCTGGTCAGACACAGAGCTGTGCTGGGCCTGGCAGGGGGCAGAGCTGCCCAGGAGGGAGGGAGCTTCCTTGCTGGACAGTGTCCTCCCGGCCCCAGCATCAGTGAATTCAACCAGGCCAGATTTTACAGCCCACCAGCTGGGGCAGGACTATGAGGCCCTCAGAGGCAAGGCTGCCCCCGCTCCCCGGCTCCCCCAGGCTGCTGTGGCATAGGCAGCCCCTGACGTCTACCTGGGAAGGGGACTGCACAGGGCAGATAAGGTGAAGCTGGCGCTTCCCGATACGCGCACGTTAATACACTTTGTATATTCAGTCGGGGCCTGTTGGGTCTCAGGCACAGGTCCCTGTCCTGGAGGAACCCAGGACGGACAGCAGACATTGATGTTGAGCATGTCCGGCCAGAACTGACTTTGGGGAACTGACCCCCAAGGCCAGAGCCCCGTGCATCACGGACAGAATTTCCGCAGTGGTTTCAGCCCCTCCATCCCTCCTGCGCGAGGGACAGTCGAGGGGAGAGCCGCCCAAGTCTCCTGTACACAGAGACTCATGGCCAGCGGCGGCTGTAAATCCAGCCTCCATCCCTTCTGCTCATTAACTGCCATGTGTGTTGATGAGAACAGTCCTCTCTAATTAAAGCTGTCACATCGTTGCCTTAGGATCTCGCCCAGGCTCTGCACAGCAACAAGGGCCTTAACTACCTGTTACGCCGGCCTAGACTTTCCCGGAAAGCCAGAGCAGCCAGCCCCACCCAACCCCCTCAGGTAACAACCCCTGCACCACCGGGATTCAGGAGACCCAGTCCCCGGGGCAACTGCCCTCCCTGCCCAAGGACAGCCCCCCGCCCATGGGCCCTGGGTCTCCAATCCCTTCACTGGGCCTGGACATGGCTGGCTTGGCTGTGCTAGGCAGTGAGCACCCTGTGGGTGACAGGGCCTGCCGTTTCCTTCCCATGGGACCCCTGGAGCCCCACACGGTGTCCCCAGGAAGCTTGGGTGAATGAACTTGCTGGCCTGGGCTGGCTCCTCACCTAGAATGCACTTTCCCACCCCCCAACCATTCTCACCCCGTAAAGCTCAGCACCAGCTTCTCCTCCAGGGAGACCCTGCCTACCCCATCCCAAGAGGCCAGGCCAGCAGCCCCTGCCCCCACGGTCCCCACAGCCCCCATGTTCATCCTGGGCACCTCGGTCCGGTGACAAGGGTGTGTGTCTGTGTGTGCGTATCTCCCACCTGCTAGTCAAAAGCAAGTTGGAGGTGGGGCACGGTGGCTCATGCCTGTGATCCCAGCACTTTGGGAGGCCAAGGTGGGCGGGTCACCCGAGGCCAGGAGTTCGAGACCAGCCTGGCCAACATGGTGAAATCCTGTCTCTACTAAAAATAAAAAAATTAGCCAGGCATGGTGGCAGGTGCCTGTAATCCCATCTACTCAGGAAGCTGAGGCAGGAGAATCTCTTGGGCTCGGGAGGTGGAGGTCTTAGTGAGCCGAGATCCCACCACTGCACTCCAGCCTGGGCAACAGAGCGAGACTCCGTCTAAAAAAAAACAAGCACGTTAGAGCAGAGGCCTGACTCAGTCTGTCCCCTCTGCCCCAAGAACAGAGCATCCCTCAAGGACCTCAGAAGTTTTCCGGGAGTGGCCCTGGCCAAAACCAATGTTGACCAAACCAAAGACCCTGTGGTGGAGTCCTCAGCAGCCAGCAGCGGCAGGGCCCACGCAGCCCAGTCCCCAGAGGGCATTCACTCACTCCCCAACCTTAGGTGCCAGGACCTTTCTAGAACATTCCAGAAACCCAAGCTTGACTCTCGTGTCAGGCTTGAAGGAGTCCACATTGAAGACCCCCGTGACAGCTGCCCTGTCGCTCCCACTCCTTCCTCCGTCTTTGTGACAGGGCTCTGCCCGCATGCCCTGTGCCCTGGGGCGTTGTATAACCTGCATGAGGGCCCATCCATCCCAGCGACTTCCAGCTTGGCCCAAGGAGTGTGAGTGGGTGTGGTGTGAGCTGAAGGGTTCCGGTGCCCGGCTGTTTGACTTGCCTCTTGGAGCTCCGGCCATCCTTAGGAAGAGGCCCTGGGAGGCTGTGGGCCCAGGGTGAGACTCTCACAGAACCAGATGGGCCCTGACCTGCAGCTGGAAGCCGAGCCTCCACAGCCAGCCTCAGGATCATGGGCAAAACCCAAATGCCTGTTGTAAGCCACTGAGTTTTGGGGATGTGTGTTTTGGAACATGATTGCAGCACGGAGCTGCCTAATCCACCCCTCTTTTGCCCAGCAAGCTCTGAACCAATTGAGACAAAGCAGGCACCGGCGGTTCTAATCCCATCCCATCTCCACAGGCCCCTGAAACCATCAGTCCTACTCCGACCCAGCTTTAAGGTCTGTGTTCTCACCAGAAATATCATTTGCTCTGCAGCCTAAATGGAAAAGCGGACCCACCCTTGGACATTTTCAGCTAACAGTAGCTAAGGAATGACCAGGGCCCATCCATAATCCTTAAGAAATATTATTATTCTATGGAAATTATTCAGTTAATCCACTTTAATAAACCTGCGGGGGACCCTTGATAGACTGGCCTTTACAGCATCAATTTCAGAAATATGAGCTGTGACTTCCATCGGTGGCAGCAGCACCCAGCATGTGCCCTGATGGGCGCTCATTCATCAGCTTAATGTGCCGTAAGGAGCAGTGACACGGCCCCCCTCGGGGCATAAATCTCTCCACTCCCAGGGCGGGCTTTGGGGGTGCAGGAGGAGTCACGCGCAGCTCCTACTGGCTGCCAGGGCAGGAAGAGACACGCGCCACCCTGTCCATGGTCATAGCCTCATCAGGCCCCCTCCACCTGATTCGCAGGGAAGCTGGTGCTCTCCTCCGTCAGCTCACTCACCCCAGGGACCACAACGGAGGGGTGGCACAGCTGTGCTCGAGGGCCACAGAGATGGCAGTGTATGTCTGTGACAGATAGATGTTGCCCGGCACATCAGAGATGCCACTGATGAGTGGACAACTGAACAAAGAAACAAATGAACCAACTGACACAGCCTCCTGGTAGGGCCACAGATCCCCCCGTGCTGGTCTGCAGGGCCAAATGCCAGGGGTGACTTGTGGATGCTGGGAGAGCTGCCTCCTCCTGCAAGCCCCTTTCACCATCCCTGGGGGCTCCCAGCCTTGGGTGGCACTCACTGTAGCACCTGCCGCCATGGTCACTCAGCGGAGGACCAGGCCCTATGGAGCAGGAGGGGTCAGGGAGAGATCCTGGGAAGGCAACTCCCGATATGGCCTCAGGGTACCTCCCTCCAGTCTGACCTGGCTCTTGCTCAGGGCTCCAGCTCCAGATCTTGTTCAGGCCGTGCTGCTTTTAGAAATAAATTGTTTCCAGCAGTCTGTTTCCAAATCTTCATTGATTTTTGTCTCTGTTTTCCCAGCTACCTGTCACAAGGGGTTATTGTAGGTAACAGATTGCACTTGCCCTGTACTAACCCACTTCTTGAAAGCTGTCCATGGCGGAACTGTGGCTGGGTGGGCCACTGAAGGCACTGGGGAGGGCCAGGGGTGCAGGGGACCGCTCCCTTTGCTCCTCGAGGCAAAGTGAAGGTGCTGTGCATGGAGCTCCGTGGGTTGAGAAGTGGGTCTGCTTGGCACAGGTCCCACTGCCTCCTCCCCCTTGACTGTGACTGTGGGTAAGTCACCCAAACCTCTGGCCTCAGTCACTTCCCCTGCCCATCTCCAGGCCACTGGAGAACTAATCAGGCTCGAGGTGTAGTCCAGGGTGGCTGGGCAGCCCCTGGTGTCAGGACAGCTTCCCTGCACCACCCTCCCCAGTGTGACCCTCAACCTCGGGTTCCCAGATATCCTCTGCATTTATTCCAGGCTTCCAGAGGAGGAAATGGAGCATCTGGGAAATGCGGCTTATATTCCTGGTGACTAGTGACCGGCAGACCCCTCTCTCCTGCTCCCGTTCCCCCAGCAACCTGTAGCAGGGCCATGTGACCCTCACCTCCTGCCTGGCAGCCCAAGCATCTCCCATCTGCTGGCCTGAGCCCCACACCAGCATCTGCCAGGGTGCCTCGGCCCATCCCAATGGCCCCAGTGTGATACTAACAAAATGCCAGCCTCTCAGCCTTTCTAGAGGCTCCCCTGTGTACAGTGTGGTTCTCCATAGGAGGCAGAGGGAGAGGGCGGTTCTCTTCCAAATGCCTCCAGCCTCCAACTCATCAAGGGCTGCCTCCCCTCCATCCCATCACATTGCAGTGCTGTGGTGGTCAGGGGTCTCCGGAGAAACAGAACCCGAGGCAAGGGAGAGAGGGGGAGGGGGGCAGAGAGAGAGAGAGGCAGGGCTGGTGCACCTGAATTCTACAGCACAGGCCAGCAGGCTGAGACCCATAGGAGGACTGATGCTGCAGTCTCAAGCCTGGAGGCAGAATCTCCTCCTCCTCTGGGACCTCAGCCATTCCTCTTCAGCCCATCAATCGATCGGGTGACGCCCACCCACACCACGGAGGCCACCTGCTTCATTGCAAGTCTTTGATTCACATGTTAACCATATAAAGAACACACCTTCACAGCAACATCCAGACATGCTTGACCAAACACCTGAGCACCATGGCCCAGCTAAGGTGACACGTGAGATCAGTCGCCAAAGCTGCCCTCCTGGGGCCGGAGTTCCGCCTCCCCCGGGCTTGCTTTGGGTTAAGCGTGGCCTCCTCTTGGGTCTCTTTAAAAGCCACTGCCCTGCGGGTCACAGAGTGAGGGCAGCCTGCCCCTTGCCATGGACACTGCTCAGAGGCCAGGTCTCCACGAGCAGACAGCTGGCAAGATGGGGAGTTGGGACCTGCGGCAGCATCACTAAACTCAAGAAAGGGGACCTGGGTCAGATGTGACTTCCTGTGCCTGGTTCTAACCTAGGGGCCCAGATCCCAGAGGCCACTAGAGGGATGCGTTAAGGGGAAGCTGAGCTCAGGACCCCAGGAAGGAGACCCCATGGCCTCAGGAACTGTGGAAAATTCCCATCTCAACCCCGCCATTCCCAGAGGGCAGCCAGATCTCAAAATGAACCTGGTGGCCAGGCTGCCAACGGCTGAGCTATGTGCCTGCAGGAGTGGGGAGGTAACTGGTGGCCACCATTCACCGGGCACTTCCCTGTGTCTGCTCGGCAACAAATACTTGACAGGCGACCTCATGAATCCTCGCAGCGCCCCATGATGTGCAGTGCTCTTATACCCATCATACAGGTGAGTAAGTCAAGGCTTCAAGAGGAGCAGAACACACAGAGGTCACCCAGTGGCTGGGCACTGGACCCTGAGGCAGCTGAGGCCGCCTGGTGTGATGATGATGCTGTCTGGGGAGGCACCAGCATCATGAGCTTCCTCCCATGGCCCGTGATGTTGCTGAGCTCACCCGTGATTACTGATGAGAAAACTAAGGCTCAGAGAGATTGGTGAGTCACTTGGGTGGGACGTCAGTCCATTTGACAACAGCGGCCAGGGCCTCTCTCCCTGCACCATGCTGGAGGTGCCTGTCTCCACAGAACCTGCTGCATACACCAGCTCTGCAGCCAGCATGGGCAGTGGGGCCAGGTGCCCGTTGAGCTGTCACTTGCGGCCACCCAAACCGTGAGCTTATGTCACCAGGCGAAAGAAGAACAGGAGATGTGCCTCTGGGAAGAGCCCAGGGGAGCCCCTCTCCTGAAATCTGATTCACAGATCCATGTTGACCAGAGAGGTCAGAGCCCTCCCCTGGACATCAAGGGGATCCTGGGTCACAGGTCCCAGGAAGTGGCAGTTACATTGCTCAGAGCCATCGAGCATGGTGTAAGGGAGCTTCAAGCTGCCCCCAGCTAGAGCTTGACCCCCTGCTTCCGGGTCCCTAGTGAGTGTCAAAGAAGGTCCGGGGCCGCACGGCACCTGCCTTGTGCTCAGGAAGGGACCAAACGTGATGGTAAGAGATAAAGCCAGAGACACGGGGTGACAGGTTTGAACAGGCCTGAGCTGAGGGCTGGGGAGATGTGCTCATCTCCTGGTGAAAGAGGGGGACACACCTGCCCTCCTCATTCAGAGCCCCACTCTTCCCAGCTCCCTGGCACCACACACTCCATCACACCCTGCTGACAGGGAAGGGCCTAGGATATACAGATGACCTATCTGGGCTTCCAGCTGTGGGGCTAGAAGCCAGTCACTGAGGCTCTTTGGCCTCAGTTTCCCAGCTCATTGAGCAGAGCATTAGCGGGGTTTGCCTAGTTCCAGGCTGGGTGGGAGTCCCAAAGACAGGGTGCAGCCAGAAGCAGGGCACTGGAACCCCACCAGCTGTTCTAAGTAGAGGAGGCCTGGAACTTGAAGAAGTGGCTTTTGCCTACTCAGAAGGTGGCCACGAGGGGAAACGGGATTTCTAGCCAAGCCAGATGCTAGTGGAATTTGCATGCAGGCCTTGCAGAGCCAACAGGAGGCCCACGTGCAGGACAGCCCATCATGACCATGTGGTCAGTGCCGGCCTAAAGGGGTCCAAGGCCAGACCTTGGCTTACCCCTTCAAATGCTGAATTCCTGAGCCTTTCCCTTAACTTGGGCGAAGAAAAGACACTTCCTGCATCTGCGTAGATTCCTGGGACTAGAAACTGGGAAGTCAGGGCTGCCAAGTACAGTTGTCCAGGTTGCGCATCTGCTGTAAACAGTGCCCCTAGAGTAGTGTACATGGGGAAGAGGCTAAGACCAAACTAATCCCGAGGTGGCCTGGCATCGTGGAGAGCTCCCGGGCTCCCAGCTCAGCACCTCTTAGCTGTGCCATCCCAATGCTACTTAACCTTAGTAAGCTTCTCTCCTTCGCCTGAAAAATGAGCACTGAGGCACCTCCCCTGCACAGTTGCTGAAGAAAGTAGACGAAGTAATATCTGAAAAGTGCCTTGGACCATGCCTGGTACAGAGCAGGAGCTTAGCAAACAACATTGCTGTGGTCCCGGAATCTCCAGGCCTCATTTACACACAGAGCTGCCTCAGCCCCTGCAGAGCCCTGCAGCACACTGGGCTTCTCTGCCAGCCTCACCCTCCACTGCTAAGCCCCAGAATCTGGTCAAGCCACCCCACGCCCAGTGCTGCCCACAGCACAGCCGCCACTGGCTGCATTGCCCCCTTTCCTCGTGACCCAAAATCAGCCTTGCTTAATCCAGACACCGTCTCTCCAGCTCTCCCAGAACCCAGACTAGGAACAGACATCAGGACAAAGGCGACTCCTGCCTCTCACCCCGGAGCTGGTTTGTGGAGAAAGTCCTTGAGAAACAGTGCTGGGCAGGGGGCGGAAGACTCTTCAGCGGAGCTTCGGTGAAACTCAGAGCTCCTGATCAGCACCATGGAGAGCGCCATCGTCTGCAGCCAGGCAGCGAACAGGAGAGTGGGTGTTTGTGTCGCCTGATGCTGCTGCTTGGGGGCCACTGGGAAATGAACCCCAAGGCCTCTCAGCCAGGTGCGGATTGCAGGGTAGAAGCGGCCTGAGGAGGCACTGGGAAGGAAACGGAATGCTGTGGTCTGCATACCTGGGTCCCCCCAGGATTCCTGGCTGAGACCTCATCTCCGGGGTGGTGATAGAAGGGGGAGCCTTTGGAGGTGAACAGGTCACAAAGGCTCTGCCCTCGTGAATGGGATGAGTGCCTTAAATAAAAGAGGTCCCAGGCCAGAAGTGGTGGCTCAGGCCTATAATCCCAGCACTTGGGAGGCCAAGGCAGACAGCTCACTTGAGCTCAGGAGTTCAAGACTAGCCTGGGCAACATGGTGAAACCCCGTTTTGTAAATTTTGTATCTAAAAAAAATACAAAAATTAGCCAGGCGTGGTGGTACATGCCTGTGGTCCCAGCTACTCAGGAGGCTGAGGCAGGAGGATTGCTTGAGCCCAGGAGGTAGAGGCTGCAGTGACTTATGATTGCACCACTGCACTCCAGCCTGGGCAACAGAGCAAGACTGTCTCTAAAGAAAAATAACAGTTAAAAAATAAAGAGGCCCCAGACAGTGCCTTGCCTGTTCTACCACATGAGAGCATGGCCAGAAGCCACCAGCTGTGAGCCCTCCCCTGACACCGAGTCTGCTGGCACCCTGGTTTTTGACTTCCCAGCTTCCAAACTGTGAGCAATAAATGTACGTCGTTTATAAATTACCCTGTTGTTTATAAATTACCCAGTCTAAGATATTCTGTCACAGCAGCCCAACAGACTAAGACATTGAATGAAACAACAGCCACAGAAGATGGAAGGATTTGTTCCAGCAACAGTCCTTTGACAAATATCAATTGAGCATCTATCAGGATCCAGGTCCTGGGTGCTCGGCCAGCAGCACTTTTGAGATTGCTGAGAGTTGCAGAGCTGCATGGAGTTCTGATTCACCAACCTTGTCCAAAGGCTCAGTCTCTGCTTTAATTACTCAATGTGCTTGGGAAGGAATTGGTGTGTCTGGGGAACAGCCAAGCTCAATGACGGGGGCCCCAGACTTGCCCATCAAGCCTGCCTGGCGCTGCTTCCAGCCACACACTGCATGTCAGAGGCTTGGAGGAGCTTCTGTCACTGTCACTTGTGTGAAGGAGCCGTGGCTGAGGGTGGTCTAAGCGCCGCCTCTGCAGCCCCAGAGATGGAGCCCACTAGCAACGGTGGCCTGCAGGTCATGAAACTCGCGGAAGGTCCCTCCCGGGCATGGCTATCCAGGCCCCTGGCTCTCCTGCTCTAGTCGTAAGTTAAAAGGAAACAGAAAGACCACAGCAGACCCCGTCAGTTCCCTTTCCAAACCTCCGCGGCACACTCTTTCGGTCCAGGAGAGCATCCCACCGGGAAAGCCTCCCCTCACCATCCAGGGTTCTCCAGCCTGCACGAAGGCCAGCAGCAGCCAGGGAGCAGGAGGGCAGAGGACACCTCCAGGAGCAGCCAGTTAGAGTGAGCTGGAGGATGAGACCCAGCCTCCTCATCCTCAGGGGCCCACTGTGGTATCCACACTGCCCGGAGCTCCCAGGGATGAGACAGAGCCATTGCCAAGGGCAGAAGCAGCCTGAAGACATGCCCTCCATGTACGCCCTTCCCTCCACCCCTGGTCCCTACTTATGCTTCTGACCCGTCTTCCAAATAATCTGCTTCTGGGCAGATTTACCCCTTCAAATGCTGAATTCCCGCGCCTTTCCCTTAACTTGGGCAAAGAAAAGACACTTCCTGCATTTGCATAGATTCCATAGTTTTCCTAACAGGGCAAACTTGCTTCCAGGAAACTTCTAGAAGAGGCTGAGCTGCAGACACACAGGAATGGATCCAAGGAAAACTAGGGAGACTGAAACACACCGAGACAAGTGTGATGTCAACACCCACACACACCCACACACACATATGTACACTTATGCATTCTCACACACTGACACACACACCCACACCCATACATAAATGCACACTCACGCACTCACACACTGATACACACACACAAATGTACACTCACGCATTCTCACACACTGACACGCACTCACACACACACACACACAGAGGCATTCACATGGCAAGGGCTGACTGACCCTGAGGACAATCATGCATGCTCATTTTCTTCACTATTTAAAAAAAAAATCATTCTTTAAAAATAATCTCATTTCTTCCTTTTAAAAACAAAGTTGATCTAAAATAACTGATCCCCAGGCTAACTGGTGTGACACTCACTGACAGATGACCAACTAACTGAATTAATCAGCCAGGGTAGAGGCAAGCCTAAATATTTGTTTAAATTGTTGACCCGAACTAATCCCTCCTTGGCATGTCTGAGTAAGCAGTGACACACTCAGAGAGGAGGGTGTGCGGTGGTGACCCCCGCAGGTCATGCTGCCGTCGTCAACAGTTGATAACGAGGCGAAGGTGGGGGCACAGTGCTGTCGACTTCATGGCTCTCTGGGATCATCCTCATTTCTGTGTCTGTGGATGGCCTCGCCGCAGGGTATGAGCACCCAGGAGAGAAGTGAGCTCTGTCCCCAGCCCCGCCACAGAAACCCGGGCTGCACAGGTCCCACCCTTTCCCGTGCATTTACTTCCGAGCCTCCCTCTTCCCAAGGCCCCCAGGTCTCTGGGCCACGGGAGGCAGGAAGCCCAGGGCCCGGAGCCAGTCATGGGCTCTGGAGTCCAGCCGTGGGTATCGGGTCCTGTGCTGACCTGCACCAATGCCACACGCCCCTCCAGAAGCCAAAAGCACTAGCATTTTGCTTCAGTGTCAGAGCCATGTACTGACTGGGGGATGACGAAAAGATAAAAACGAACGCTTAGTTTAGCAAGAACGAACATGTAAGAATCCATATTTCTAAAATTACACATGAGCACGATGTGGCCAGCAGGAGATGACTGACGCTCCATGGCTGGCTTGAATGAGTCTCCCTGAGGGACGACCTTGTCACAGAAGTAGAGCTGGCCCGGCCGGGAGCTAGGCCCTGCAGGGTTGGACTGTACCTGGCCTCAGCACCTCAGGATGACGGCAGCAGCTTCCTGGGGCTCAGCGACCCCAGGCCATCCCCACGGTCACTGGCATTCCAGAGAGGTACTCAGCTAGTTATGTTTTTGTCTCCATCAAAAAAGAATCTGATGACCTCAGAAGAGAAACATTTTAATTGTGAAAACAATTATTCCACATCTAATCAGGAGAACTGCAGGAGTGCCCCCCACCCCACCAAGGTTACTAGAAGATTCTGAGATAGAACTGAGACAGTAATTTTGAATGACCACTGGTCCTGGCCCCCTTCCACCCTACAGGAAACTTCTGCAGGCTTCCTTCCTAGGGAGACAGTGAACATTTCTGCTCGGCTTAGAGGATCAGACTGGAAGCCTCTGCAGGGGCCTCCAATTTCAGGTCTCCTGGCCAATGTCAAATGGCTCGAGCTGTTCACTAGTTGAAGTTGCTAAAAGTCCAGTTTTTGCTGTGGGAAGGGCACAGAGCCCCTGCCACTCCCAAAGGGCAGTGGAACCTTCAGGAAGGCATCAGCCTGGCCAGGGAGAAGCACATTCATGCATGCATGCATGCATCCATTCAACTTCACACCTAGTAAGTGCTGATACGGTTTGGATCTACGTCCCTGCCTAACTCTTGTGTCAAATTGTAATCCCCAGTGTTGAAGGAGGGACCTGGTAGGAGGTGATGGCATCATGGGGCGGATTTCCCCCTTGTTGTTCTCGTGATAGTGAGTTCTCAGGAGATCTGGCTGTTTCAGTGTGTGGCACCTCTCCCTTCACCCTCTTTCTCCTGCTCCAGCCAGTAAGGTGTGCCAGTGGCTTCCCCATCATCTTCCACCATGATTGTAAGTTTCCTGAGGCCTTCCAGCCATGCATCCTGTACAGCCTGTAGAACCAGGAGGCAATTAAACCTCTTTTCTTTATAAATTACCAGTCTCCGGTAGTTCTTTATAGCAATGCGACAACAAACTAATACAAGTACCTACTTCATAAACGGGTTGACCCATTTATTGCCACTAGAGATTAAAATATTAAATCACTAACAGAGCAAAGTTTGGTGTATTGTAAATCCTTAATAAATGTGAACTCTTATTTGTTTAGACCCTAGTATTGTTCAGATTCAGTGGTGACAAAGATCATGTCCTCTTGAATCTGATATTCTAACGGTGAAGACAGATAGTGAGCAGGTAAGCAAATCAATGTGAATTGAGTTTAGAGCAATAGAAGGCAGCGTGAGCTACCTGAGGCTGGGGCAGCAGTAGCTCTTGCTGTGTCATTACCCCAAACCCCAGCGGCTCACAACACTGAGCCATTCATTTAGCTCATGGCTCTGTGGGTTGGCATCTGGGCTGGGCTCAGCAGGACTGTTCTTTTGGCCCAAGACAGGATGTGGCAATGGTGGCTGGGCCCCTCATGCATCTACAATCTGCAGGGGCTGATATGGGCTGAGGGGACGGCCGGGTCACCTGGGACTCCAACCACATGGTCTCTCATCCCCTGGCAGGTTCTTGTGGGCTTATCCCCATGGTGGCCTCGGGGTCCTGACAGCTCAAGGACAGAGCAGCAGGCAGAGTGAGCCGAGCCAAGGCAGGGCACCATGCCACCCCCACCACATCCTAGTCATCAAAGACAGCTAGCCCAAGGGGTAACACAGACCCCACCCTGATGGGAGATGCCGTAAAACACCACAGCCACATTCAGGACTTATTTCGGGAAATGTCTCCCTTTGGCCAGGTGCCCGACAGGCTCTCTAGGAGACACCACTACAGAAGGAAGAGCCAGTCATGCAGGCGATTCCAGGTAGAGCGCAGAGAAGACCCTCGCTCTGGCTAGGAGTGGCCTGCATGGGCTGGTGGGGGAGGCTGGTGGCAGCTGAGGCTGGCTGATGGGAAGGGATTCGTGGGCTGTCAGGCAGCAGAGGACTCCAGGCAGGGGAGCAGCTGACCTGGCAACATTCAGTTCTTCCAGGAATATTCTTGGAGAGCCCCTGGCAGGGAACAAAGACAAACTCCATGGGGTGCAGGTGGACAGACATGAAGGAGCTGAGAGGTGCTGTGGAGAACAGTGGTCCCGGGGAGGGTAATTTGGGGGGTGGGATGCAGGGAAGGCCACTCAGATGGAAGGGCATTCTGAGCTCCTTCCCCACTGAGGACGGGAGTGAGCCACGTGACTACCTGGGGGAAGAGCATTCCAGGCAGAGGGAAAGGCATGTGTAAATGCCCCGAGGTGCAGCCTGCTGGACACATTTGACGAGTAAGGAAACACGAGGCCAGAGCCACAGACCAAGGGAGGAGTCAGCAGAGGGGAGGTGGCTGGGGCCTGGGGCCATCCCATGGACTCCAGCAGAATGACACGGGAGCCACTGGAGGTCCTGCTGGGACTGGTGTGTTCACAGGGTGCTGTGGCTGCCATGGGGTGGGGGCATGGCAGGAGACAGTCAGGAGCCATGGCAAAACCTCCAAAGACAGCAGCAGGTGCAGACCACCAGGAGGCTGATCACCGAGGTGCATTTTTGCTGAGCATGGTGTGCAAATCCCCAGCAGGATCAAGGATGGCCCAGATGAGCCCACATGGCCAGCTCTCCAGCCTGTCCAGCAACCGGGAGCATCTTGCTGAAACTGTACTCGCCTAGGCTGCACAAGTGCCCAGCTCTGAGTGGAGATGTCTTCCCTCGAAATCTCACCCTTTTGCAGGCCCTAAGCCTTGAGAGTCTGGGGAAGGCTACGGATCCTCCCTCCATGAAAATTCCTCTGCACACAGAATTCTGCACGATTTCATGGGTTTCAGAGACTCCTGACAGAGGGGAAAGGATGTGAGAGCCCCCTGTATTAGTCCATTTTCACGCTACTGATAAAGGCATACCCAAGACTGGGCAATTTACAAAAGGAAGAGATTTAATGGATTTACGGTTCCACATGGCTGGGGAGGCCTCACAATTATGATGGAAGGCAAAGAGGAGCAAGTCACGTCTTACATGGATGGCAGCAGGCAAAGAGAGAGCGAGCTTGTGCAGGGAAACTCCCATTTTTAAACCATGAGATTTCGTGAGTCTCATTCCCTATCATGAGAACAGTGCAGGACAGACTCACCCCCATAATTCAATCACCTCCCACCAGGTTCCTCCCACGACAGGTGGGAATTGTGGGAGTGACAATTCAAGATGAGATTTGGGTGGGGACACAGCCAGACCATATCACCCCTTTTCCCCACAGAGGACAGCACAGGGGAGTCTGGTGCTTCCTCAGGGCCTGTGTGCACAGGGCCCCACGTCACTCAGCTCCTGACACAGCCAGCCATGCCAGCAAGCCGTGGGTGGAAGACACCCGTCCCATGCAACACTGCCAGTCAGATCGCATCGCGCAGGAGGAGCAGCAGATGATCGGGGACAGTCCTGCAGCGCACCACATGGGACCTGCTGCACCCAGCTCTTACCTGGTCAGCTCAATGCACCTTCATGCAGGAGACCAAGGCACAGAGAGGCTTCAGAAGCAGGAAGCATCCCAGTCCTGCGCCCTGAGCCTGGCGTGAATGGTGAGAAAGGGTGGGAAGGAGCCAGGGGAGGACGGGCCTGCAGGCCCCAGAGAGGAACCTTGCCTGCATCCTACCCTCTGAAAGGTTTACGCAAAGGAGGCGACAGGATCAGCTCTGTGTTTCCTGACAGTCACAGCAGCTGCCGTGAGCGCTGGACCAGAGGGTGGCGTGAGGGCAAGCGAAGCCCAGAGTGGCTCAGGAAGGTAGCGTGGACAGCACTGACCCCAGTACCAGGGCCCCACGTGGCCTTGGAGACCACACTCCTTCCCTCAAGCTCTCCAGAACCTGGGTCCACGTGAGTCACACACGCAGGGGCTGTTGACTTCTTTCCCTTAAATGTGGGTACAGCCCCCACCTAGAGGTTCTGCCTCCAGGAGAAACCCACATTGGTGTGTGGCTATTTCAAGGTTGAATTCTTGTGATAAAGTTTGAAAACCTGGAATCCCTATTCAATTCAGGATGGCTGACCAGCCAGGATGACGCGCTCCTTCGTGGCTGAGGACAGCCACCCAAGGGCTTCTCTACATGCACAGAAGGTCACTCTGTTGATGGGGTCACTCCTTAGACTTACACCAGCCCTTCTCTCCCCAGGACTAGGGACACTGATTTGCTAGTTACGGGACTATTTAAGACCTCCAGGGAGTTCCCACAACTCCTATGTTCACGTCCTGAGGCTGCCGTAAACAACTGCTGCAAACTTGGTGACTCAAAGCAACAGGAAGTTATTATCCCACAGCCTGGGAGCCAGACGGCTGAGATCAAGGGCAGGGCGGGTTCCCTCTGGAGACTCGGAGGGAGAATCTGTCCCAGGGTCTCCAGCTTCGGTGGCTCTGGCAATCCCTGGCTTGTGGCTCTCTCCAGCCTCTGCCTCTGTCGCCACGGAACCATCCCTACGTGTCCCTTTCTGTCTCACAAGGACACTCTCCCTGGGCTTAGGGTCACCCCAATCAACACGACTTCATCTCACGCCCTCGTTTCATTACATCCGCAAAGACCGACCTTCTTCCCAAACAGCCAGATTCTGAGGTGCTGAGAGTACTGAGTTCTTCAGGGACGGTATTCAACCCCTAAAGTTGGGGTGACTGTTCCTCAGTCATCCATTCTCCATCTGGCAGGGGTCTTCCCAGGCCCCCCTAGGAGAGGTGAGGGGCAGCGTTGAAACCCAGGGGCCTGGCATGAGGTGGATCTGCCCAACCTGCAGAGAAGCTCCCGGGCCCTGCACAGCCTCCTGTGGACCCACTCAGGCGTGGCTTTGGCTTGG
This sequence comes from Macaca nemestrina, assembly GCF_043159975.1. Classification (NCBI taxonomy): domain Eukaryota; kingdom Metazoa; phylum Chordata; class Mammalia; order Primates; family Cercopithecidae; genus Macaca; species Macaca nemestrina. The sequence goes on along the minus strand of NC_092125.1, from coordinate 228,289,276 downwards.
GTCAGAAGAGCCAGTGGGGCCCGTCATCACCAGCAGAGTGCGGCAGGTGGAGCGCGAGCACCCTCCAGGCAGGAAGGGTCTACATTCTTCATTTCCCGTCTGTAGGGCGGTGTCCTGCACAGGGCCAGGGAGACCCCACTGTGCTCGGGCTGTGCGAGACAGAGACCCACCTGAGTACCTCCCGTGGGCAGGTCACCGGCTGCTCCTGAGCCCTCTGTCTCTTTCTGTCAAGGCCTCAGTGCTACCGGAGGTTGCTGGGGTGAGAGCTGCAGCGCCTCCGTCCACAGGGGAAAAGCGGCCATCAGGGAAGCAATAATGGCTGTTTCCCCACCCTCTTAGAACCTGAGGCAAGAATTTTAAAAAGCGCCTTATTTCTAAATAGATAAACATAGCATTAAATCATTATCAGACATGAGAAATGCAAAGCAGCTCGTCTGGCTTGCATTTGACTCCATTTAGTGAAAAGTAGCTTTCAACAGGGGCAGGAGGAGGGAGGAGCAGGCGGGAGAAATGAAATCACAGCTGAGAAATGCCCGTGATGGGAATGATAACAGGCCCTTTGAAAGGCACGCGGCTTTGCACGGAGAGAGCAGCAGCTCAGAGTGGCGCCCTCGTCGGGGGGTCCCAGGCACCCCTGTCCCCGTGGGCAAGTGCCGCAGGGCCCAGCTTCCTCGCAGGCACCCCGGCTCTGCTGAGACGGACCTACGACTGGCAAGAGGGGAGTCGGGAGTGAGTAAACACGCCACCCACACCTCGGGTTCTAGCACAGGACATTGTGGGCTCATAAAGGAAGGGACAAGGCCGGTGTTTTGCAACCCAGAGCATGCAGCAGGCTTGACCTGGGGTTTGTGCCCAGCAGAAGAGACCCCTCCCCGAGATGCCTCTTCTAGTGGAAGGCCAGGGGACATCCAGAATCACAACCGGTTGCAGGCCAGCAGCGGAAGGCATGGGGTCCTGATGGGCTGGCCCAAGCCCTCAGGCCACCCCACCCTGGGCGGAAGGAGCCCTCTGGGGTGGACAGCTGTGGAGGTTTCCCAGGCCTCAACCCAGCCTCAGGGAGCCAGCAAGAGGCACACGCGTCACGAGCACTGAGAGTGGGGGCTGCGGGATGGAGGCGAGGCAGCCACGGCATTGCCACCCCCCACAAGGACAGGGCTCCATGCTGACGGAGGGCTGGGATCAGGGCCAGGGGACTCATGGGACACAGCACCTGTCCACTCCAGTCCACCAGCTCCTCCCTTGGCCCACATGACCCCCTGCCCTGGCACAGCCCTGCAGGCCCCTCTCCAGCCTCTCCTGCCCTGCTGCCCCTTTGCAGGGCCCCTGCCACTCCGTCCTCTCTCCGCTGCCTCCTATGTGGAGAGGCCCGACCTGCTTTGAACTAAAGCCCCTCTTCATACCCTCACCCTGTTCCCCTCAGACCCTCAGTGCCGCCCGGCAGACTGCAACAGGTCCCCGTGTGATCATCTGGGCCCCCGAGAAAGCCAGGTCCTGGGCAGCATCCGTCTCCCCCGACCAGGGGAGTGCTCTGTCCACACTCGGGTTGAATAAGGGTGTGAGGAGCATGTGGCAAATGGAGCCTCGCTGTCTGACGGCATCTCTCTCGCCAAAGGCCAGGCCGCTTTCTCGTCGTGGGCTCGAGGGATGTCCCTGCATCCTCCAGCCCACAGGCCAGCCTGGTCCTGCTCAGGAGGGCACACGCTGCCTGCCTGCTCCTTGAGGCTGGAGGGCACCTCCTGCATCTGGCGCTGTGGTTTCCTCCTGTGCTGTGGGGGTGACAACGCAGATGCGAGAGCCCGGCAGGCTGGGGTGGGGGCCGTGTTACCGAAGCACCTCGAACAGGTGGGAGCCCTGGAGGCTTGGTCAGCTCTCTGCTGTTGCCTTGTGGGGCATCGTAGCAGCTGAAAGGCCTTTCTGAGTCCTTGTTTTACAGACCAGACACGGGCAGGGAGCACCGCAGGTCCCTCCGCGGTGCAAGGACCGAATGGACTTGGGGGATCCGCCTCTCCAGGAAAAGCAGCTGCTCTCTGGTCTTCCTGGGGGAAAACCCACGTGACGAAGAGCAGGCCCCTCAGAGCAGGCAGCGTCTCTCTGCAGGGGTGGGGGAGGCAGCCAGTTCTCGGGCCACCTAGAAATGGAGGGGACGGAGGTGAAAGTGCCCCACGCACCTCCCCGAGGCCTCTGATGAGGCCTGCAGAACCCCTGCACCATTAGGAGGCGCCCGGGGCTGCGCGAGCGCCTTCTCAGAGCTCTGCCTGTCCAGCAGGATGTTCCCGTCTAGGGTTCACCAGCCCCTCAGGCGCGGGAGCTGAGGCGAAGTCCAGGAGGCATCCTCAGCTTGGCCACGGTGGAGGAGATGAAGGCAGCTGGGAAAGCAGAGGCGGCGGCGCCCTCCCCGACAGACTCAAAATCCCAACCTCCTCCTGCAGCTTCGCGGCAGACGCAGGAGGTGAGTGGTGTGGCCCGCGCCGAAAACGGCAGACAACAAGGGGTTGCTACCTTTAGGGAGGGGCCACCGTTATCCCACGCGTGCCCACATCTGTGGGGTGTGGAGACCTTTTAGGAACACAGAAGGACCCATTTCCTTAACCATGATCTTGAGAAGTCTCCTGCCGTGGTCACCCACGGCATCGACTGTCCCCACGGAGGTCACCCTTCACTCCCACCCTACTGTCTGCCACGGATGTGTCCGTGGGACCAATGGCTCTAAGCATATCCCTTCCTGAGGCATGTGGGGTCCCGCAATCAGAGCGCTGGGGCGGCTTCTGTAGCAGGAGGGGGCGCCCGGCCCAGGCCCTCCTCGCACTGACCCGCAGCCCGCAGCCCGCAGCCCACCGCTCGGTGTGGCCCACCCTCCACTCCTCCGCCCCTTGCACTTCCACCCAACTGCTGCCGTCTCAGAGCCGGGGTCTCGGCCCCCACCCGGGGCAGGCTTGAGCAGCCTCTCCATGAGGACAGAGGGCGTGGGCTGCCTGACTGGCCCCCAGCATGTCTCCTCAAGGAGAAACCGGGCTTGTGTTGTAGACAGGAAGCCTCTGACACTGCGCCAGCAGACAACACTCAAGAAAACTGCCAAGGGATGACGTGTAAAAGTTTAGTATTTTGTTCAACAATTTAAAAAATAGATATAATACCAGCATAAAATATTGCATAGCAAATAATAGATTGTACAAAATCCAGTAAGAAAAACATAATTTTATCATTTAGGATGATTCATAAAATACATTTTGAGCAACAGAGATAATGAGGGTCCCACGTGTGCAGACGGCAGCACCAGAACCAGAGCCACGCCACGGAGTTCACGCTCACAGAACCCAGGCCTGCTGGGTGTCAGCAGCAGCTAAGCCGGAGGCAGGTACCACAAAATGACCGGCGCGTGCTCTCTGCTTCCTCAGCCAAGTGGTGGGCCCTGAGGTCAAAGGCTGCGGAGAGGCGGGGAGGACGGCCTGCAGGGCAGGAGGGGCAGACAGGCCCCAGCCAGGTGCCCCAGGAAGGATGTCACCCTCAAGCACTCACTGGTAGATGACCTTCACGCAAAATGCCTCTTCGTTCTTGTCCTCATGGTCATTGATGTAGATCAGGATCTCCTCCTCCCCCACTCTCTGACTAGGCGCAAACTGCAGGCCGATGGTGTGGGTCTCTCCACCCGCAACCTGGAAACAAGCATCCAAATCCCAGCGTCCACCCCCGGGCCGTCCCACACTCTCACCAGCAACCTCTCTGCATGGTCGTGTATATTTCCAAGGGGAGCTGACAAGGCGGCGGAGCCCTGCGGGGTGCATCCAAGGTCTGCCTTTGACTTCAGTGCCCGGGACAAGGACGGGAACCGGTGCTCGGCCAGGGTGACGCGTTACTCAGACTCGGAGCCACACTCATGTTCGAGACTGAGCTGTCTAATGTTACCATGAAAAGCCCTGGGCACATCACCCTTTCCCACGCTCCGGAGAAACTTAGCTAAATCTCCAGCTACTAAAGAGACAACGGGCCCACCCAAGTATGGGATGGCACCGGTCACCGCCCTGGGGTTTTTGGAAGCCTGCTGGTGACTCGAGGAACTCACTCCTAAATGCAGCCTAACTGCCTCCATTCAGGTCCCCAGGGCTCCCCCCAGGAGTCCCACGCACAGCCCCACCACACCTGGAAGGAGTCCTCCCTGAACCGCAGCAGCTCCGGGTGGTCGCTGTGCAGGTGGAACGTCCTCCGGGAGGGGTAGGGGTTGGTGTAGGTGATCCTCTTGTTGACACCCTTCCCTTCGCCCACAGCCAACGTGATCTCAAAGGCCTGTGGAGGGAGGGGACAGGGAGACACTGTGGGCACTCGCGGGTACAGCCACTGGCCCTTCCTCCAAGTATTCCCTGAGTCTACTGTGCACCGTGCACGGCCCCAGACACTGGAGACCCCCACAGAGATAAGACAGACGCTCTCTGGAGCTTCCATCGGGGAGACAGACAGCACAGGAGCAAACACTCGCACACCCAGCCCTGCTGGGTCAGAACCCTGTATCCAGGTGGCCCGAGCCACAGGGCCAAGGTGGGGGTCCTGCAGTGCCCTGGTATTGAGCCCCCATCCCCTCAGCCTGTGCCTGCCACACATACAGACCTTGGAGATGAGCGGCTGGCGGCAGGAGAGGCACACGAGCCAGGAGGCCACCAGCTGGTGGGAATCCACGTCCACTAGGTTGAGGTGGATGAAGCGGCTGCCAGCCCTGAGGGGCCTCACACCAACATGCAGGTCCTGCACCCCATGAGGCGGCAACACGAAGACACCTTTGGGGTCTGTCTTCAAGAGCAAGAGAGGCGGGTCAGGGCAGAGCCTCCCACGGTGTGCAAGCAAGGGGCTCCCAGCCAATCAGCCAGGGGAGCCCAAGGTCATGGGTGGTTCAGGGGCAGTCAAATCTGAGGCCATAACCAACCCTGACATCACTGTGGCCGCGGCTCGGGTCTGCACCTGGCAAGTCCCTCCTCCCACATGGTGACTATTTGCTAAGTGCTGCCTCCACAAAGAGAGAACTGAAGCCATTCTGGGGCTTAAAACCCTGGCCAGCTGGTGGCACCAGGGGCTGCCCTCCCACCCCATCTAACTGTGGCTTCACTAACGCCAGGGCTCCTGTCACCGTCTACCTAGCAGGAATTCTGAACACTGGCCTTTGGGGTTGGTGTGTACGTCACTCACCCCACAATGGCATAGCTAAAGAAAGGTGACTGCCAGGAAGCCTCTGGTAACAGAGTCTGAGTGCTGGAGGTGCTGGAAAAGCTGCCGTCAGGGCCACCCACTGTGCTCCAGCTGAATCCCCACTGCCCGTCTCCAGGATGGGGTTGGGGAGAGGCTCAGAACAGCCCCCAGAGAGGCCGTACCTTCAGCTCCTGGGGGTGCGAAGTGAAAGCTCTCACTTTCCTCACTGTCTGTGTCCCCCGAAGGACAAGGGACAGGCGGGTCAGCTGGCCTGCGACGCAGGAGACATCCACGCGCTGCAGGGAGTGGAGGTAGACCTGCCACGTCTGTGTGGGTGTCGCCAGCCAGCGATCCCTGCAGTGGGACGGGAGCCATCTGCACTTGTCCCGGAAGACTCAGCACCAGCCCGTGAGAGGCCAACAAGGGCTGCCAGGAGTGTGGGCAGACAGAAGGCCACGCAGGGAAAGCCCCAGAGGACCAGGCCCCAGGAGGCAGAGCTGGGGCCTCGTGGCTCTGCCCCAGCTGCCCCCCTCCCACCCACAGCAGAGGCTCTCAGGGCACAGCAGGGCTGACTGATGGCCCCACTTGTCTGCACCCAGGATGCCACCTGGCACGAGGGAGCTTAGGAACCACATGTCAAACAAATGACAAGGCACGCTTTAGCCAAACACACATCCTGGACAAGTGTCCACCCCCAACAGGGTTCTGAGGCAAAGCCAAGGGCAGCGCCACTCAGGAGACAGGGTCGGGGCTGGAGGTCATGCCGGCCTGAGCAAGGAAGCCCCTGTTAGCATTTCAGGGCCAAGAGCCTGCTGCTTCATAGTAAAATGGGGCTGGGTGAGGCATCTTCATGGGCTCACGAGGAAGCCACTCTGAGACGTGGTCACGTGGCCCCTCACCCTCTGGTGGGCACTCAGTGCAGGTAAGCCCCTGACCTGTCCTGAGAAGCACTGCAGGAAATCTCCCAGCTCACGGCAGTTTGAAAGGATTCTCACAGGACTTGGGGATCCGACTTAGGAGGGGAGGGAAAGGGACCGGGTCATTTAGCCTGGAGGAGAGAGGGACGGGCAATTCCACCACAGTCCTCCCTCTCTGCAGGAGGGACCACAGCTTCATTCATGCTGTTCGGCCTAGCGACTCAGCAAGAAGAAGGTAACAGGGGCCTCTGGGTCGCCCTTGGCACTATCTGGAGACAGAGGCTGACTCGTGTCCTTCCTTGATGGACACAGGCTGCGTCCCAAGTCACTCAGGCTGCAGGTGCCCCTCCAGGATGCCTTCCCCAGGCCCCTGCTGGCCCTGGAACTCGCAGCAGAATCCCGCCTCACAAAGTGAAGGCCCAACAGCTCCCCCAGGTTTAGGAAGGGGCCAAGCCCACTTTCAATCCACCAGTAGCCCCAGGCCTGCCTCCTCCTCTCCTCTGCCACTGCCCCCGGGTCCCCGAAGCCTGTGCACTTACGAGTAAATGATGACAAAGAAGTCTTTGATCTCCGGGCTCGGACCACTGGCTACCTTCAGAAACACGTCCCGCGGCTCCCCCGGGCCCTGCCAACCAGATGTGCAGCAAATCAGGGCACACAGCCCACTGCCCAGCTCTGCCGACCCCAGCCTGCCCCTAAATCTGTGTGACTAGTGCATGCAGAGAGTGAGGGCCAGCCCCTCCCAGAACGAATCTGTTCATGTTCCATACCAGTCAGAATTTACCATTCTGTTCACTGTCAAAGACAAAATCATTAGCTTCCTGATTTTACAAGGATCTCAATAATTAGATTCTACAGGAGATTTTATCCAGTTTCCTAACTGGTCATAACACAATTATTGCCTTATCCTTTACACAATGGTAATTAATAAGTGCCTTAATTACCATTCACTTTATTCACTTTGTTTCATGCCTTTTTAAAATTTAAATTCAGATGATCAAGGAGCTGATCTGCTAGTAGAAAAAATAAAAACATGCTCATAAAGCTCTCATAAAGATGTCAAAATAGCCCTTTAGTACCTTGGAAAAGAAACCACTTAGCGGAAAACCTAAAACGAAGAGGCTCCCAGGAGACCCCGTGGGGAAGACGATGGGGGCGCAGACTCGCTGGGAAGGATCTGCCTGGGCCGGGGCCACAACACAACCTACCACATTCTGGGTCTCACAGATGACATTCGGGTCGCTGCAGCGAACGTGGACCGGGGGGTCCTCACCAAGCATTCCCACCGGAGCACCTGGAGCAGGGGAAATGTCACAAAGAGTCCTCTCCACATTTCCGGCCTGCGTGGAGACGGCCCCACGTGTTACACACTATAGGACGGGACAGGCTCATCACAGGTGCTCAGCAAGACACCTGCTGGGGAACCGGACGCCGCCACCTTTCCCAGGACAGCATCCGAGCACCGTGTTCCCTGCGCAGACACCCCCGTCCAGCCCACTGCCGCTTGGCTGCAGCCACCTCCGCAGGGAATAATCGAGGGGCCACAAACAGGAAAGCGCAGCTCCCTGGAGCAGGGAAGCCTGCACTCTGCTGTAAGGGGCGCCAACCGGAAACACGCGGGCCATCAGCTGAGGAGGAGGTGTTCCTCCAGGCACACCTGGACCTGGGCCGCGGAGCTGGCATTTTTTAGAAGGGCGGACTCACCCAGCAAATGCGCACCTAGTCATCTCAGAGGTGGCAAGAGGGGCACCGTCTCCAACCATAAAGGCAGGAGAGAGAATTCCCCAGGCCCCACGTGCTGCTCTAACAGCACCAGGGCATGAAGCCATGAGGCCATCTGATCTGTCACCCTCAGGAGGTGCCTACTTCCAACAGGTGAGCCTGCAACATGTGGGCCGCAGGGTCAGTGCAGGACCTGCCTGGAAGCGTGTGCCAGGGCGGCAGGCGGATGGCCTTCTTCAGAAAGGAGAGCTCCGGGTGGTAGAAGCGGAAGACCTGGTCCACCACGTGGGGCTGCAGCTCCACCGTCAGGCAGAGCACGGCGATGGGCTTGCCACAACTCGCTCGGAACAAGACCTGTGAGGAGGCCACGCGGAGCGTTGGGACGGGCACGAGACTTGTGAGCAGCTTCTCGTCCCTCCTTAGACAGCACAGGTATCTCCACTGTCGCCACGACCCACTCACCCTCCACTGCCATGATGGGGGAGAGTCAGGCATCATCAAAGGCAGAGACTGAGTCTGCAGCAGCAGGTCCCCACCCAGAGGGGATCGCTAAGCAAAGTCTGGGCCGGCACCCAGCACAGGGCACCCAAGCAGCCACATTGCCATTATTTCTCTCCAGTACGGCACACTTCTTAAATGCCAGTGGAGGTGGTCTGTAGTCCTAAGTCAAAACTACTCCCGCCATGATTCCACCTCCTAACACCCTGCGTGCAGGTGAGCAAGTCAGGCCAGGAGGTCCTGGGGTGGGTGGTGGTGGGGCCAAGTTGGTGGCCAAACACGTCAGCACAAGCTCTTTTGATTTCAGACGTCAAAAAGAGGCTGTGCCTAAACCAAAGCAGTTAGAAATAGAAACTTCTCTGGTTTCAAAAGAGCTACTCATTAAAAACCATATTGTCTAAAGAAGTATTAATTTGGACAACTGATAAAAAGGCTGCGTTTGTTTCAAGATACACACACACACAGAGACATGCACTCACACACATGCACCCACATATGCACACATGCACCCACACATGCACATATATGCACGCACATATGCACACACACGTGCCCACACACACACATCCACCCACATATGCACCCACACGCACCCACATGCACGCACCCACACGTGCCCACATGCACACACGCATGCATGCACCCACACATGCACATACATGCATGCACCCACACACATGCACACACATATAAGCACACACACATCCACCCACACATGCATGCACCCACACATGTAGACACACATGCACACACACGGATGTATCCACACACATGCACACACACACCACCCACACATGCACACACTTCACACCTGTACACATCGAGAAGGAGACAGTGGGGCAGGTCAGGAATGAAAAGATCCTTCCAAATATATCTTGCTTTATAGTTTGATTTTTGACTTAAATGTTTTTAATTTTGAAAACTAAAATAAATAGAAGTGTCAATGTATTAAAAATAAACAAATCTAACCTTCTATCAAGTTGGTGCTGTAACTACCCAGAGAAGAATTCTTTAAGTAAATTTAAATCACAGGATACAAAGGACCTAAGGACAAATGCACCTTCAGACATCTTGCACTGACAGATAGTGTCTATCCCCGGTTGGTACTGATGTTTTGAAATATACACATACACAAAGATGGCCAGTGTGGCCAGTGGTATTGTAGCCAAAGGGATTTGGCCAGTGTGGTCAGCAGATTGGTTAGATACAGAGGAAATTAGGCAAATAACTAAATATAGTGAACCAAATGGGAGCCAGGTTTCTCACGAGCAAAAATGGGAATTACAAACATGGAAAAAAGACAGCAGGAAGAAACCCGTGATGTTGAACTGGTGTTGGAAGAACTGCTGCAAATTCATGGTCTTCAGCACACTAGAAACAGTAGTCTATGCACATACACACACATACATATGCACACGCACATAGCTATACATCGTATATGCATGATATGCACATATGTATCTGTATATACAGGCATACACCTCTTAGGTCTCTCTGCTGACAGGGACTAGCAGCAGTGACATCCCAGTAGCACTGAGTACATCTAGCACTCAAATCTTGGTTTCTAAATGTCATTCTCCAACCAAAAGAACCTTAGTTAAATGGCTGACATTCCTGAAATGCAAGCTGAGCCTGGGGCATCTTGCTGTGCTGGGCAGTAAGGAAAGACTCAAAGGAGGACAGGGGTGAATCAACAGGACACAGGAGCTGGCCTGAAGGGGCTGCCCTCCTTAGTCAGGGACAACATGGATATGAGCAACAAAATAAATAGTAACAAAATGAATAAAATAGAAATTCATTGTTCATAAGGCTATAAGAAGTAAATACATGAATGGGGTGAAGGCACAGCCCTACCTTACTTAAAATACCAGTAATCGACAGAGAAGGAATGAGGGAATTGGAAAATCCACGGCAGGCAAGCATCCCATTAACTACCAACTCGGGGCGGTCATCAGTGCACACTGAGACCTAGTGCGTAAAAGTCTGATGAAGAAGAGGGTATTTGAAAGGCCTCAGTATCTCCCAACAAGATACTTACTCATGACTTTCTGATTACTAGACACAAATATTTTTTTTTTTTTTTTTTTTTTTGAGACGGAGTCTCGCTCTATCGCCCGGGCTAGAGTGCAGTGGCCGGACCTCAGCTCACTGCAAGCTCCGCCTCCCAGGTTTATGCCATTCTCCTGCCTCAGCCTCCCAAGTAGCTGGGACTACAGGCGCCCGCCACCTCACCCGGCTAGTTTTTTTGTATTTTTTAGTAGAGACGGGTTTCACCGTGTTAGCCAGGATGGTCTCGATCTCTTGACCTCGTGATCCGCCCGTCTCGGCCTCCCAAAGTGCTAGAATTACAGGCTTGAGCCACCACGCCCAGCCACAAATATTTCTTAGTTGATATTACAGGAAAAAAGCATGGCAGATGCCATCTTAACTGAATGGAAACACTAACATCACCAGTAACAGGACAAAGCAACATGGTGTCCCTCAGAGTATGATGTTCGGAGAGGACACAGCAAATGTCTGCGAAGTCCCTGTCCCAAGTGCATCACCTGGGTCTAATCAAACCCGAGTCTAACCGAACCAAGGCCTAACCGAACCCAGGTCTAACCGAACCTGGGTCTAACCGAAACCAACACCAGACCAGCCCCACTGGGCACACCCTGCAGGATAACCGCCTGTGCCCTTCAGAACAGCCACAGCTACAGCCACGCCAGAGGGACTCCATGGGCAGCGGGCTGCTGGGGGCCACTGGGTGGGCCGTCTATCAAGTACTGGGACATTTGCGAATGTGAACGGGGCCTGTGATGACAGAAGAGGAGTGTCTAATTTTCATGGCTCTGCCTTGCCTGTAGAGGACAGTGGCCTTATTTTCAAGACAACCCAGCTCAAAGTGTCATGGAGTAAAGGGCATTACCTGATAATTTATTCTCAAATTGTTCAAGAAAAATGCATAAACAGAGAACAGTGAGGCAACCATGGCAAAGGTTGGTGATTGGGAAGGCTGGGAAAACCCCATGTGGGGACTCTGCACTCTTCCTGTAACTTTTCCCTAAGTTCTACATTATTTCAAAATAACTACTTTTTATAACAACGAAAAAAAAGGCACAGGAGTTAACCTGAAAAGGATGGCAGTGGCCAGAGAGAGGGCAGTTCCAGCATCTAAGAGTGAAGCCTCCATGGGATGAGAAATACAAATATAAAGCCCAGGTGTCCATCACGAGACGCCACAAACACAGACTGTCTCTGGAGGGTGCTAGGACGCAGCTCGCTTACTTGAAAATTGACAAATAAAGGGAATGATTCTAACATTCACCCTCACTTTCAAGTACAAAGCATATTTTAGGGTAACCAAACCACTGGTGGGGAAAGTCCTTGTTTGTAGGAAAATCACAGGAAGAATGACAAGACTGTAATTTCACCTTGGATGGAACACACGTGGGCCAGGAGCCTCAGCTGGATGCGAATGAGGGAGAAGCGGGTGACAGCAACAGGCCGTCAGCACCTGAGCACGGTGACAGCCAGCATGGCCTCTGTGCGTGGCCTTCGTGGACGACGTGGCCTGCCCACTGAACAACTCCAGAGGTGGCGCACCCCAGGCCAGCGGGTCCCAACCCAAACACACCAGCTGTAGAAAGGCCCGTGCTTAGAGCCCCAGCAGACGATGCCGAGATCCGCCTTGACAGGGGCAGCGATGACAGCAAGCAGTCACGATAAAAAGAAAAGTCCTCATCGGTCCGAGATACACACTGCAGTAATTATGGGTAAACTAACACAATGCCTAGGATTTCCCTTCAAACTCCAAACTCAGGTGAAGAGACCATATTTTTGACATAAAGATTATTTTAAGGTGAACACACCTGAAATCTTTATCTGAACTTCCCTTATCTGACTAGTGCACAGCCTCCTGAAAATGCAGCTGCCATTAACCCCCTATGTGAAAGTGAAAGCATCCTGCAAATTCCAGAAGGTCACAGACTGCCCATGCCTATAGCACAGAGAGACAACAGAACATCCCTGCCTTCCCGCAGAGGCCCTGGCCCTCGCCCCTTCGTGCTACATTGGCACACAAACCTCGACCTCTGGGCATTCGGCAAGCTACTCACTTCCCAATGCTGTCACGGGCTTGCGACGGTAAGGCCCATCTTTCCTCCCATCCCTCTGTCTACCGTCATCCACCTGCAGGCCTTGCCATTCAGACCTAAGCTAGCAGAGGAAAACCTTCCTCCCAACAGTTCTGGCAACAGGATGTGATGGCTGGGACTTCCCACACATGTAAGGAAAAGGTATTAACCTAGAGCACTCAATAAAGAACAGAAGTATTCCTTAGATCAAGGCAAAGCTGTGGCTGCATTTAAACAAAATAAAGCAAGTTTTCACTGGTGATGGGGCCTGGTGGACACAGAGGGCCAGGCTGTAACCACAGTGAGACCCGGGCCACGGGGACCCCACAGCCTCAGGCTGGGACTGTGCTGAACTCTGAATTCTGTCCTCCAGGCAAGGTGTAGGAAAGACCAAAGCTTTTTCATTTCGTTTTTCACTTCCCAACTACTACAAAAGGCATGTTTCTACCAAATAAAGAAAAACCTGGCCGGGCGCGGTGGCTCAAGCCTGTAATCCCAGCACTGTGGGAGGCCGAGACGGGCGGATCACGAGGTCAGGAGATCAAGACCATCCTGGCTAACACGGTGAAACCCCGTCTCTACTAAAAAATACAAAAAACTAGCCGGGCAAGGTGGCGGGCGCCTGTAGTCCCAGCTACTTGGGAGGCTGAGGCAGGAGAATGGCGTAAACCCGGGAGGCGGAGCTTGCAGTGAGCTGAGATCCGGCCACTGCACTCCAGCTCGGGTGACAGAGCGAGACTCCATCTCAAAAAAAAAAAAAAAAAAAAAGAAAAACCTTCAGAAACTGCCATAAAGCAGCAACGTCTCAAGCTCCTCCTGCGAATGTCTCAGCCAGCTGCTGAGAAGCAGGTGCTTTACTACACGGCCTTCGCTTAGCAAGGGATATAACCAAGGTCTAAGTCTTATTTCCAGGAAGAACCACACCACACACACACCAGGGAATGCTGTGTGTGAGGCTCACAAAGTGGCCACAGGCTGTGGCAGCCACCATAGGAACTGCGGCTTCACACCCGGAGAGCCCTGGCTGTGAGAAGGCGGCCACCGAGGAGGTATTTCCCACCAGACACAAAGCAGGCTGTGCCAGAGCCCAGACGGAGCTGCCCTGCCCAGCGAAGACATGGAGAAGGCCATTCCCAGGCCCACACCACCCCTGCCCTGACCTGGCCCCAGCCCTCCCCTCCAGGAGGGGAGAGAAGGACATAAGGGTTAGGCCCTGGGAATACCTGAGAAGCCCCGAGATCAGTCTGTCCTCTGTTGCCCCTTTACCTTGGCGTGTTTAGCGGGCACTGCGCTGGACTTCCAAGGTGACACGGCGTCTGTGCCCTTCTTGTTACTCAACCCAGAAGAGGCCTGCAGGAACCAATCAGCACAAGCAGGTCAGGGAGCGACACCACTAGGTGACCAGCACCTGTGCTTAGAGACACCACTGCCACCCAGCTGGGAGCCACCAGCCTCCTCTCACACTGACTCTCCGGGCAGCAACCATCACCAACCGGCCTCACTGTGCCAGAGAAGGCTGAGGCTGCCAGGAGCAAAGGAACAGCAGATCCCAGGTGGAAACCCAGCTCTGCCTGAAGCCAAAGGCCTGAGGTCCCACCTGCTGTCCTCACAGCCCGTCCCAAGAGCCAGCATGGAACCCTGTGAGTGAGCCTCTAGGGACATTTCAAGTCCACCTTAAGCAATGACCATCACCCTAGAGAGCTGACCCCAAAAGGTCAAAAGCTGAAACACACATTCCATGCCTCTATGCCTGCCTCACACACCCAGGCATGACACACCCCCTGCAGGCACGCCTCACACACCACCCCCTGCACACACACCTCACACAGACCCCCACACACACCACTCCTACACGTGTGCCTCACATACACCCCGCATACATGCCTCCTGCACACATGCCTCACATATCCCCCCCTGCACACATACCTCTTGCAAATACACCTGCTGCATGCATGCTCCCTACACTCATGCTCCACGCACACATGCCAGCAAAGCTGTATCTTGCATAGAGCAGCCAGTGCTGCAGTCGGAAGCGACCAACCAACATTAACTGGAAAGAAGATGCTAGAAAATGTCAACCCATTAGATTCACTGGGCTTTAAGAAGCCCTAACAACCAACCCAGTAAAGAAAATTAGGAGGAGATGGTCCAGCCCGACACCCATCAGGCTGGAAAAGAGAAGGGGCAGGTTGCCACTCGCAGTGCACGTGCCAGGGCTCTTGTTGAACACAAAGGGGAGTGGATGGCAGCCCGAAGGCTAGTCCGTCTGCCACAGGCACGGGAGGGACACTGGTGGAGACTGGAAGCATTCTCAGTTTCCCACTGTCATCAGCCAAATGCAACTTCCTTGTGTGCCTGACACCCGCACCTGCACCATGGCCAGCTGCCCAGCAGAGAAGCTCTGGAACTTGAAGGGGATGTGGGCGGTCTCGTGGGGGCGCAGGTAGAGCTGGGGGGCCAGGCTGCCGCGCAGGTGGAACATGTCCTCCTCCACCGGCGTGTGCAGGCCAGCAGCACCCTTGAAGTCCCTCCACTCCTGACTGTCCACGATGACGCTGGGGAAGGCAGTGTCCAGGCGTCAGGGCAGTTCTTCCCAGGAAGGCCCACAGGAGGCTGTGTCCCACCCACCGACAGCAGTGCTCAGAGGAGTGGGAGAGAGAAGCCGAATCGCCTCGGCTCTCGGGCAGAATTCAAGCCAGCTCAGCAGGGGAGCCGGCTGCACCCGACACAGATCTGGGCTGGGGCAGGATGGGTGTTGCTGAGACCTCACCTGAGCTCAGGGTTGTCGATCTCCACGGTCACCGTGTGCTGTGTGTTGTGGGGGTTCTTAAGCACAAACTCAAAGAACTCGGCGACCCCCAGTGTGGCGTGGAGTGTGTGCTCCGTGGTGATGGCCAGGCTCAGCAGGCTGGTGATGCTCTCGGCCTTCGTGCGCTCCCGGTAGGCGGCGATGACCTGTAGGTCCCGCAAGTGCTGTGTGCGGACGCTTTGCTGGGCCTGCGGACAAGACGATATGGGCGGACAGGGTCTCAGGCACGCTCTCCTCCACGAGCGGCTATTGCTGGCCGCCCACCACCCGCGATCTCAGAACAGGACATTTCTCCACCAGCATCGCCACCGCCACCCACTTCCTTCACCATGTGGTCTGGGTGGAACTGGCCGGCCCCGCCCAGGCGTGGATCTCAGGCAATGCTGGACAGAGATCTGCTGGCTGTGTCCCCGACACGGAGGTCCACACAGCACCCTTGCCTGCTCCGGAGAGACTCCTCACAGCCGCAAGCCTGGCCCCCCGCCCAGTGGAGAATTAGAAACAGTGGTTTCAAATAAGAGAAAAGAATAGCCTCAAAACTATGGTGACAGGCCTCACCCGCCAGGTCCCCAACACAATGTCAGGAGCCCTGTCTGGGCCCAGAGTCCACAGGAGAGGACATGCCCCCAGCCTGCAGACTCTCGGTCACACCGGGTCAGAGTGCGGGCAAGCAGCATGCTGCTTCAGCAAGGCTCAACCACCCCCTTGCTCTGATGCCCCAGGGACTCGAGGGGCTTGGCCAGCGCACATGGGTTCTACAGGTTGGAGACTGGCTTGTTTTTCTTGTGGGCCTTACAAGAAAAAGTGAGGCCCTCTAGAGGCTGCCTTGCAAGATCTCAGGCCTGGAAGGGGCCACCCCCATGCCGGGGAGTCGGCCAGCCTACAGTTACTCCAAGAAGCCGCTGCGGTAGGGCGCTGGGAACCTTCTGTCTAACAGAGGAGGCTGAGGCGTCAGAGAGATGGACTGACTTGAATGCTTTCAGGATTTAACTCAAAAGGTGAGGACAAAATTTGATTCCTGACTCAAATGACTTTGGACATTTACTTTCCAACAGCCAAAGCTTTGGCTTTTCCTTTGCCAGGGGGATTGGAGCTGAGCCTTTCACACTTGGGGCTTCCATCAGAATTTATCATCAGAGCTTTTCAGGAGTTGAACCTCTGACAGGCTGTGCTGGACAATGGGGCCAGACATGAGTAAGGATGAGAAACAGGGCTAGGGCTGAGAGTGGCTCCTCACTTCCAAGCTCATGCTGACAAAGCTAAGGTTATCCAGGCTGGGGGCCTCCAGAGGCCACAGCTTCAAGCCCTGCCAGCTGGGAAGGAGGGAGGAAGGGAGAGAGGGAGGTGGGGTGGGGGTTCTGAGGCCTGGGAGGAGGCCCCAGCCATGCCCTGGCCCTACCCCTGGCCTCCCTCTAGTCCCTCCCTCCTCCCTGACCACTGAGCCCACCCGTCCTGCAGGCTCAGGCCAGGCCTCCCCACCCCGTGTCCTCTCACCATGCCTGTTCCTCACCCCATCAGACTGAACTGAGCCTAGGTAGGGACCGAGGCATCTGCATCCACCTTTGAGCACCAAGGCCTCACTGGCGGGGAGGCTGAGTGATGGCCCTGCTGAGTTTACTGTCAGGAGAAGGGACACCTCTGTTCAGACCCCGGCCTGCCTGCATGCAAAGGGGAGTCTCAGGAGACCTTTCTCGAGGCCCCTGTGGTTCCCGACTTCTATGCACCCAGGAGGTACAACCATTCTCACCTCCCATTTCTTAGTTGCAAAATATTAATAGTTCTATTTAGATTTTCAGCCAAAAAGGGGAATTTTTCTAGCCAGAATGATTACACTGATAACCCAGGATATGTCAGCTGTTCACAGCTCTGGTCCCCAGACCTGGGAGAGCCTCAGACTCACAGGCAAAGCTTTCTTCAAACCCAGGCTCCGGCGGTCCTGCCCAAACCAATCAGTGTCAGAATCTCCAGGGCTGACGCCCAAGAAATGGCTTTTAGTAAAAGCTCTCCAGATAATTCTCACTTAAAGATTTCCCCCGGTGGCTGAAAAAGTCCGATTTCTTATATTCTGTCCCTAGGATTTGGGAGGAAGGTAAGAGAGAATCACGAGGGAGGCAGGGAGAGATGTGTACAGTGACTCGGTCTGCGTGGAGACCCCGGGACAGTGACAGCTGAACAAACCCTCACCAACACGCTCGTCCCGCGCCGGCCCAACTCTCCCCCGGCCTCCTGCAGGCGCACAGACTTCATCCGCTCCAGTTTACGCCTGCGGGTGGCATCCGACTCGCGGCCGACGTCCCGGGGCCCCGTGCCCTGCCGGGCATGGGTCAGCAGCATGGCGGCCAGCTCACTGTCCACGTCCGCCAGCTTCTGCGCTTGCACCACGTGTTTTCCTGAGAAAGGGTCAGAGGGGGAGTCGGGTGGACGTGCAGTGTCTGCCTTCCAGGAGCAGATGTGGGGGCGGGCCTCCCAGGACCACCTGTGCAGGGAGGGAGCTCAAGAGCGCGGCTCATGCTTTTTGCAGCTCCAATCTGCAGAGTTCTGAGATCCAGATAAAGATGATAACTTTATACCCTGGTTTCCACAGCATTCCCTCCTTTCCTCAGCCTCCAAATTAAAAGCAATTCTGACTCTGGTCCTTAGATCCAACGCTATCAACACACCACCAGGGGGTTTTCTAGGGGAACGAGGCCATGTTCTAGAAGCCCACGCTCTCGGGATCTTAAAGGGCCCACTAATGCCTTCACCCAGGGCTGCTGGCCTCAGTCCCTCGGATCAGGAATGGGGGTAAGGGGTTGTCCCCTTGGCAGGAGGCCTTCAGCTAGTAGGTGGTGAGGGATGAAGCTCAGAGCAGGCCTGGCCCCCAAGTTCCTGCTCTCAACTCCACCCCAGCTGCCCCTGGACTGCCTGGCCCCCAGGACAGCCCGTCTCCTTTGGGGTGGCCCTACTCAAACCAGGGATATACAATGACTCATTTAGCAAACCAACAGAAGCTGAACAGGGTCAAGCACTGGCAGGCAAAGGCTCAGCCACCACTGGATGGGCCAGGCCCTTCCTTCTGACACAGAGCAGGAGCTCAGGGTGTTGGGTGGGACTGTACTAGGTGACCATGTGGCCATGCCACAGGCTGACACATGAGACTCCCAGACAATCGCTCAGCCCGGCACAGGCAGGGCAGCTGAGGGGTGCCCCAGCTTAGGGCCTGGGTCCTTCCTCACTCTCTGGCACCAGTAGAAACTTCCCACAGGAAACTAACGCCAGCCTGAGCTCTCCCCGCCTGGTTCCACCTGTATGGGGCGTTGGCACCCCCTGCAGAAGCCTCCACACAGTGGGCAGCAATGTGACCCCTGACTCCTCACAAGGAAACAGGTGCCACTGTCAGGTCCCTCACCACCATCCAATTTTAAAGGCGGTAAACTGCTTTGCAGATGCCCCGAGTGGCTCTCGGGCACAGGCTCGGTCTGAGCTACTTGCAGCTACAGCCGTGAGTGAGGGACCTGGGGCCTGGGCAGGTGGGGGTTTATCATGAGCTCAAGTCTTCACATTGCATCACCCCAACAAATACCTCTCGTGGTCCCAGTGAAACAAGAAATGAAGTTACAGAGTGACCATGAGACTGCACTTGGGGTGAGGCATGAAGCACTAAGAAGCTTCTTAAAACTTCGTGCAACTTGCTAATTGCAGAACCTTGCTCCATGGGTGAGACATGTGCTTTTAAGGGACACCTCCTACGCCAGTTCTGAGCAAAACAGGGTCTGGAAGATCACTGACCTCAGGGCCTCTGATTGTCTCAGCGAGTCCTGGGTTCCTGCTCCCTGACAGCTGAGCCCTTGACCTGCTGCGCCGGGAGGCAGGGTTTTATCAATAACCTCAGCCTGGCTCCCAGAGCTCAGGGACTTCTCTCTATGGAGCTGCTTCTCCATCATACTCTAGGTGGTCTGCAGGACCAGCTGAGGATGAAGGGCACTGACCCCAGGGCAGGGAATCCAGATTCTAAGCCAAGTTCACCCCTTAGCCACGGCACTGGCCAAGTCACCTGACCTCTCTTCATCTCAGTTTCTTCAAAATTACAATGAGGAAGCTGGGCCAGAACACTCTACCCTGCCTGGATCATGAATCCCTCTGAGCCCCTCATGTCTGCTCCCAGGGAGAACGTACAAGTTTACCCAGAGTTCCTGGGAACATTGCAGGATGGAACCCAAGGGCCCCTCCCACCTCTAACAAGCCACAGTTCCAAGGCCCAGCAACACACAAAAGCGCACGGCAGCTTTGAATTCACACAAAATGATCTGCAACCTCTGGAAAAAATGCTCCTTAAAGCGCACTTCCCACTTGTAATTCAAATGATAAGTACTTTATATTCAAGTCTGTGAGGCCTTAAATTTTAAGGGGAGAGAAAAACTTCAGAGCCTCCCTGCTGTGAAACACATTTTCACCTAACCCAGGTCTTTCTCTCAAAATGAGGTCTGTCTTTCCCAAGCTCCATAATTGGCTTCTCTCTTCTGTTCACAACATGGGGGACCTCAGCTTGTTTTGAAAATCAGTCTAGGTTCATCCTGACCTTCTCTCCATTTCTCCTTCCCTTGCAGATGAGCAGCCAACCAGACACAAATGCCCCTGGCAGGGTTCCCACTTCAAACAGCACAGTCGCCTGCAGAGCCCAGCCTAGAGCACCAGGGTGTGATCAATGTGGTGGCTTGGTGGGGCCTGCAGGTCCACAGGGGCATCCAGCCAGGGCACCAAGCTGCACATGGGCAATACAGTCCTGCCCTAGACGCAGAGGGGCGTTAAGAGCATCATGAATGGTGCATATGCACAGGCGCGCACACGCGCGCATACACACACACACACACAGATGCAGCCTTCCACCTCTCACATGCCACTCACGACCCACCTGCACGTGGACAGCACAATGCCATCCTAGATGCAGAGGGGCATTGTCAGCACCACGAATAGTGCACATGCACACACACACAAACACACATACACACAGTCTTCCACCTCTCAGCCACCACTCATGACCCACCCGCACATGGGCCCAACAGTGTCAACTCACGCCTTGAGCTTCCACTTGTGAGGAGGCTGCCTCCAGAGAAGCGGCTGGCTCCATCATTTGAGATGACCCGAGATCTGGATGGTGGCAATGTGCTACAACCTCTCACTTTCTGTTCACACAGGTGACCTAAATGAAAAACATCCCAACATAAGCCACTAACCCCAAATGAGAATCTGATGAAACAGATCAACCCACCACATAAGCAGTTCTGGCTTTCAAATGGCCCATCTACACCCTGGCATGCTAAGGCCCCACCGCCTCTGTTTTCAATGTTTTGCAATTGAGAGAGAGGTGGGAGCTCGTTCTGCTGTGAACTTTCTGCTGGGTCTTCATTCTTCTGCCGTGTCAGCAACAGCCTCTGTTTCCTGGTGATGAATGAAAGCGTGTGGCACTCACAGTTCACTGCACATGGATTCTTACTTCTGGATCTCTGGGTCGCAAGGTGGGCTGCCTCACAAACTGTAACCTCGGCCTCTTGATGGCCACATTGTTCAAGGAGAGTACATTTACCCGTGCAAATGTCTGACTCCACACACACCCAGGGTGAAAGAGTCCCCACAAACTGGAGCCTTCACCAGAGCTGTGTTCATAACAGAAGCCTTTGGCGAGCAAGCAGTGTGGCCTCGGGACAAGCGTGTCTTGTGGCTGGTGGGTGTGGTGCCCTGCGAACTTGCAAACCTGAGTATCCTAGGGAAAGCCGTGCTTGCCCACGGTACACTCTCCTGCGAGGATGGGACCCACAACCTCAGTGTGGCCTTTACCTCCCCAAGGGGTGAGGCAGAGCACCGCCAACGAAGCTGTGTCCCAAAATGAAGCACCCAGGGTGTGTGCAAAATGCTTGTGTCATCAATCTTCTTAATTCCGACGAGGCAGTGTTGAGTGTCCTTGGGCCTGGGATGTCCTCACCATTTTCCTGGGAGCTGTTAAAAGCGGGAACCCCTTCTCCGGGCTGCCTGCCTCTCTGCATCCCTTCGCTTCTGCCCACCCTCAGCCCCAGGGGAGGGAGGGGCTTCCACACTGGCCAGGTCCCTCCTCAGCCTTGGCAGATCCACCTGCTGCGTCAGGTTCCCTCCCCTCTTGCCCATCAGGAGCTGCTGTTTCCAAGGACAAGCCCAGTGCTGGGAGCATGCCCATGCGCAGGCGCCTGCAGAGGTGCCACATCCTCCATCCAACCCAGGTTCTCCCGGTGACAAAACTGGAGCTGACGGAGGTGTCTCTCTAGAATGGTTCTGAGCTGAGGCTGGAAAGGGAGCGCCCATCCTCCCAAGGGAGCCAGGCAGGTCTCCGAGCTGCTCTACCCGAGTCCAGCCCCTCCACACCCCAGCGAACAGCACCTGGATTCTGGAAAGGATCCAAAAGCCAGATACTGAATCTCAGATGGTGACACCAAACACATTGGTGGGACAGCAGACCGGCCCCCAAAAAGGGCAGTTGAGGGCAAAGGCCCCGATGTGGTGGTGGAAAGAGGTTA
Organism: Macaca nemestrina; assembly: GCF_043159975.1. Lineage (NCBI taxonomy): Eukaryota > Metazoa > Chordata > Mammalia > Primates > Cercopithecidae > Macaca > Macaca nemestrina. Next base: position 228,267,516 of record NC_092125.1, on the reverse strand, counting down.
GATTTAGCAATCACAGACAGCCTGGAGTCAATCTCTAGAAAACTTCTAGAAGAGTTTCACTTCACAGATGGATGGAAAGCTGGCGACACAGCAGCAAACAGTCCCTGCGGCCCTCAAAGAACTCACATTCTCCCAATTCTTAAGTTCCTTTGGTCATCTTGAGTTCTCTCTCTGGATCTCAGTCCAAGCCAGGCTGGCCTTTCTGCCACCTCCTGCAGGCTGGAGCTGTTCTTGGTCATCTGTCCCTGCTTCAGTCTTCGTAAGTTCTTTCAAAACTGAAGCTCCGAAAGCAACTGTGGCAAAGGCACTGGCACGTTGGCCGCCTCCTCCCATCTGTGCACGAGCACAAATGCAGAATTCCCTGGCTCAGCGCCGTCCCTGGAGGCAGCTTGAAAGCTCACTGGGCAGCAAACGTGGGGTCAAGCTGCCTGCTCACCTGTGCTGAGAATTCGGCTCTCAAGGCCAGGTTCTGATGGCCACGCTCACAGCCGTCACCAGAAGGATGGGAAGGCTGACTGCCTCCTCCCACGCCACAGCTGGCAACCAGAAAGGCCAGTGGCGCACTTACCGAGCCATCTCTTTCCAGGAGAATTTCATTCCTTCCGATGTCCCAGTAGCTGACATCCCCTGCCTCCTGTTCTTTCTCCTTGACCCCAGCGTCAGCACCGTGCTGTGCAGCAGGACAGCCGTGCTGACCTCCCCCTTGGCCCAGGTCCCTGCTACATCCCCACAAAGATGCAGCCTCCACTTCCCCTGCAGGCCCTGCACTGTGCTTCCACCTTTGGGCTACCAACCGACTCCCGGCACCTACAGCGTCCACTCAGTCCTCACTCCAAGCCGGCTTCCTGAGAACAAGCACCTAGAACAAGGGCTATTTCGGTCTTCTCCCTGTTGCTCTTAGACCCTCCCTCCTGTGCTAGCCTGCCATGGCCACCTCTGCTCCCACAAGCTTTGCAGGGGTCTCCAGCTTCCCCTCAAGTTAAAGCCCATCCCCTCCCGGTGGAGGCTGCAGAGCCTCTGCCCAAACACCCTCCTCTCGCCTGCCAGGAATCCGTTTTTGGCCCTAAAACTCGTGGTCACAGGATCAAGATCCCCGTCCCCAAGAAAGAAACCCAGATCAGCGCTCCTTCACACGAATAGATGTCCATGCCCCATAGGCTGTATCTCCTGAAGCCCAAGGAGAACAGGGCTCCAGATAAGAAGGGCGCTCAGGCTTCTTATCAACACTTTCATCAATCTCTGCACCACGGCACCAGGTTCAAGGGCAAACACCAACACAAAGAAGCCACGATCAGGGTCCTCAAAGACCTCCCAGATTCATGTGGGAAAATGGCAGACAAGCAGGCTGGGGCGGGGAAAGGACAGCAGCCTGAACCAGCCCAGCCTGCCTGTGCCAGGGCCAGAGGTGGGGGCACCGGCACTGATGTTCGCGCTCCAGGCCATGCTGCCCTCCACATGACGGGGAGAAAGTGCCACTGATGTCCACGCTCCGGGCCACGCTGCCCTCCACATTACAGGGAGAAAGTGCCACTGATGTCCACGCTCCGGGCCACGCTGCCCTCCACATGACGGGGAGAAAGTGCCACTGATGTCCACGCTCCGGGCCACGCTACCCTCCACATGACGGGGAGAAAGTGCCACTGATGCCCACGCTCTGGGCCACGCTGCCCTCCACATGACGGGGAGAAAGTGCCACCGGCCCCAAAGCCTCAGTTTCCCACTCATGAGCTCAGCGTTGTCCTGGCTTCTTGCTGCATGTGTGTGTCTTCCCACGAGAATTCATGGCAGGGCCAGCAGCTCATGGGCTGGCAGTCTTGGCAAGCTCTCTGTCACATCCTGAGGACCTGCTCCAAGAAGGAGGGGCCTCCCAGCACCTCTGTTCACTGTGGGCTGCAGTGGGTTCACCCCACACCAGGGGCAGCCCAGAAGGCTCCACAGCTTTCTCGACCACCTTCATCTGCTAGCGAGTGGTTCCCTGAATGGCAGACGAGAAGGCCTCTGGTCCACTCACATCTGACTGGAGAGGGCACTGGGCTATTTTAAGCCTGAACTATGCACCACCCCGAGAAGTACTAAGAGATCAAGGAAAGTGTTACAAGGCCGAGCTGGGTCCAGACAGCTCCCAGGGCAGGCGATCAGCATTCTTGGAGCTCAGGCTCGCAGGACACCTAATGATGACAATGGCTGCAGCGGGTGGGACCAGCAGGACACGGAACCCTGCTGGGCTTCATGAGCATTTCCTCTTACTATATTTATACTTAGAGCACATGGGAAAATAAAGCAGGTAAGCTGAATTTACACTTGCACGCTCACTCAAGAAGGGTACAAGCGGCAAAGGCACTGCATTTCATCAGGGCACAACTTGGGTGTTAGATTAGTGCAGGCTTTCTTCCCTTTCCATGAGACAGGTTACGCCTGCACCAACACATCTGCTACAGGGGCAGGAATTCCCTGCAAACATACCGGGCTCCTGATGCAGCCCTGCAGCTGGAGCAAAGCCCACCACTGCCAAGCGTGTGACCCCACAGCCTGGTCGTCTGTCAGAGTCCATCACCACCCAGTTCTCCTAGGATATCCCATGAGAACACAGATGCTTGGCCTGTGAGGCCATCTCTGCAGATGCCGGCCTCCCCCAGGAAGGGCCACAGAACACAAGTAACACCCAAGCTCCCAGCCGAACCCCTGTCCTACTCCACAGCTAAGATCACTGGGATCAAAGAAAGCAATCTGGTGCTTGCAGTCCCTGGACGACAAAAGCTGACCGAAAGACAGTGCGAAAGAGGCTGCCAAGGAAGTCAGCAGGCCTGCGTGGAGCAGCCACCAAGCACGAGGGCAGTCCTCTCCCCGTCATCAGAGTCCCAGGGCCCTGGGTCCAGCTGGCAGACGCCCGTGTCCCCAGCCATGGCACAGGCTTCCTTGCACGGCCTCAGACAGGAACACGCACTGTGAATGCAGCCGGCCCAGAGCAGAACCCAGGCTGAGGCCGAGGCTCAGGCTCCATCCCGCTCAGTCACCCTGCAGGCTTCCACGGCCGGCACCCACGCTGCTGGCAGAGAGAGGCCTACTGTACCACAGAATGGCCAGTTTTATGAAGAAAGAAAAGCCATAACACTTTTTTTCCCCAAAAAATGCGGAATTGACGGAGGAGAGCCAGGCTCGCTGCACGGATGCGCAGAGCGCTGCGGGTGGCATCTGTCCTGTGTTAAGACCTCTCCCTCTCCCGTGGGCACTGGAGGCTCCCGGGCTGGCTATCTCAGCCTTCCCTTCCCATGAGCTTATCTCTCTCTTGCAGGCAAAGTATGAAAATGACAATTGGAGATAACATATAACGGAGGCAATCTTTCTTCTGAAGATAAGATTTTAAAACCTGGAGTCACTGCACATTTGTGAGCTGGAGAATTAAATGTAAAAACAACCCGCGCGGTCTCGGACAAGAACACGCCTTGCAGCTCCCTTAGTTGCACGCGGGCCTTTGAATAACGCCTCCTGCTCACACGTGGCTCATTTATTTCTCCGGAACCTAATTGAGTTTTGCTGTGTCCATATTGTCTATTTTCCAGGCCACCTCGGATCTACATTCATAAACAGGCAGGCAGAGCCTCCCAGCCAACTCAACGGCTGTGCACTTGAGCCCCTCCGCCGGCCCCCCCAGCCTGTGTGCTGCCAGTGCCGGGTGGATGTGGCCCATGGGGCTCTGGGGTTTACAATCAGGCTGGGTTCTGAGGAGTGGAAAATTCCCTAATAAAATAGCAGAGAAGTCTGAATCTCATGCAGACAGACACAGCTTCGGAAACACCACACAGCTTAGTTTTGTTGTGCTTTCAATTCTGCCTTGAAAAATCCCAAACGTTCCAGAGGACCCTCGGGAGGTTCAGTGAGCTTGTCACTGGCCCTACAGGGTCCCACATTGGTCCTCTGCCCTGAGGTGCACACAGGCAGGCACCCAGCCTTTTGTCCCTCGACGTCCCATCAGCAGCCCCTGTCCCAGCAGAGGCCTCAGTCAAAGCCCCTGGAACGTCTCAGGTGGGACCCTCCTGAGCCACCCAACCCACGTGTCCCACCCGCCATAGTCCTGGACATGGAGTGAAGTCCAGGGCTTTGCTCAGTCCCTCTAACGAGCAATCGTGGGGCACCATTTCCTATCAAGTCATGGTGCTGGGCCGAGAAGAAGTGCGCCTCTCCATTCTCCTCCTCCTGGGCTGCAGGGAAGTTAGGAACACTTCCCTTGTCTGTACTCCATCATGAGACACAGGGAAGTCTATCCCGGAACCCGATCACTGTATTTGAGGACTGTCCTGGAGATCCTCCAGGGATGGCACCAAACAACAAAATGCAGGAGAGCCCGATGACTGATGACCTCTAACCCCGATGAGAAATTCAGAATGCAAACAACTGGTTCCAGGACAGACTCAGCAGCCAAGGACACAGGCTCCATGGCCAAGCTGGTGAGAATTCTGCCGGTTTCTTCCTGGGCCCGTGAAGCCCATGATGTGGCCCCTGTCCGAGGGAGCCCACACTCTACCAGAGGGGTTGGGTGGCCACTGGAGAAACGGTACAAGGCTGGGGACTCTTACCCACGTTGGCCAAGGTCAGGTGCAGCCGGCCCTTCACCACCGAGTGGACACCGATGGGCTTGACGCGGCCAAACCCCAGCACGTCTCCACTCACCACCATGGTGTCCTGCTCATATTCGGTTGCCACAACCTCAAGCTCATGGGAGGCCTGCACAGCTGGCCGGCCTTGGCGGAGGAGATGCTGCAGAGGAGAAAAGCGCGCTCAGAGGCTGGAGCCGGCCCCGAGGACTGGAAACCCACCAGGAAAAGCCGCTGTGGACGGGAGGGAGTGTGCACAGCAGGACAAGACCCTGCACCACACTGGGGGGTGAGGGGCGGCGAGCCAGGGGCCAGCGTCTTAAAGCAAGAGTCCTTATTAGTGGGGTCTTTTTCACAAAGTCTTAAGTAAAGTATAACTGGATTTACCCACTGAATAAACACCACTGGGCCCTGTGAAGGCATAAGTGGGTCTGGCAGCTGCCCTGGAGGACCCTCCCCTCCACAGGAACCAAGAGCAGGAAAGAGGGCAGCCAAGCAACACAAAGGACTCTGAGCCAAGCGTGTCTGGGACAGCGAGGAATCCAGGACGGAAACCTGAACCAGACTCCAGGAGGAAGACAGGCCATGCACAGAGAGGGCAGGGAAGGCAGAGAAGGCCGGGGAGGCAGGCAGGCCAAGGGCACAGGGTACAGGGTATGATGCCTCCCCCATCTCCCTGGGCCAGGAAGCATGGCTGGGTAGGGGCCTGTGGGGCCCAGGGAGGGGCCGTGGGGCATGAGGGGCCCACCGGGAGCCCTGGGCTGGGGTTTGGCCCGGATCTGCATGCCAGGCCAAGGTTGCTCGGGGCAGGGTGGGAGCAGGAAGCCTCAGACCCAGCAGTGCCTCAGCAGGACTTTCCTGACCATGGGCTCCTCTGCTGATCAGATTCGACGGCTCAGTACTCTGCCTGAACACCAATGCTGTGAGGCATGTGGGGGATGACAACGGCCTCACAGCTGCACCCCAGGCGTGGCTGGGACACTCTTCCCCGTGTGCCCTCTCTGCTCTGGTGCTTCCTCTCACATAAGCAGCAGTGTGGGAGCAGATGAGGTTCCGGAATTTGTAATTCTCCAATTTCTACAGCAACAAAAGTGCCTGTCTCTGGGAGTGAGACGCCAGACCTGACCCTTCCCTTGTGGGTCTAGGGGCTTCTGGTCACCACAGACCCTGCTCGCTTTGCCACATTCGTCTACACTGCATACGATCACTGCATAGACATCGATGATTCCAGAAACTCAGTCACTGGGAGACTGAGAAGATATGAGAAGTCTCCTTTGGAGAACAGCCAACAAATATAAGAAACCATGTCGGCCTCTCCAGGAGGCAAGGAAATGCAAACAGAATCAAGGCACCATTTTCCTCCCAAATCGTTATCGAAATGGCCAATGGCGACTGGTTTAAAGGCTGACACCCTGTGAAGCCTAGGGCATGGGACGCAGTGCCCTCTGTCTTCAGGAAGTGCAGGCCGGGCTGAGCCTTTGGGCCAAACCCACATCTGGCTCTGCACGCCTGCAGCCCTCATGTTGGCGCCGTCAGAATTCTTCTTCTGGGAACGTGTCACTGGGGAGAAGAGGATGGTAAAGAGCACAAGCTCCAGAGACAGAATGAGGCTGAGACTCCGTCCTGATTATCACCAGTGTGATCCTGGGCCTCTGTTTTCTCCACCAGAAACAAGGATAAAAACAGAACTGCCCCAGGGCTGGGCTGGGGGGTCACACTGAAGGCAGCACAGGAGCTGTCTGTCCCTGGCGGAAACTCTTCTCATCGCCGTAGCAACGTGTTACGGCCAGTATCCCCAGGAAATCAGCTAAAGACGGGGGTAAAATTGAACTTCAAGAAGTCCACAGCAGTGATTAGCAGAAGGAAAAGCCACCGCAGCGACCCGCAACAGGAAAAGCTCAAACAAGATGAAAGCTGGCCCCGCCTGCGGAAAGTAAGTCCACCAAAGGCTAACCAGAGCATCCTAACTCTCCCGGGAGCTGGAGTCAAGAGGATTCTCTCTGATCATCTCAGTTTTCATGTTTTCTACCTAAGTTTTAAAGCTACAAGATTCTATTTTAGAAAAGTGAAGCTTTATATGTAATTGATTCAAGTCTATGTCAACAAGTGTGATGGCAGTTAAGGGGCTCTTCGTGTAGGAGGAGATCAAATGGCTTCCGTCTCCATATGGGACAGCAAAGAGGGGGTACAAGGTTCGGCTGGGCATGACGGGGGAGCCACTGCCGCCCCACACGTGCCCAGCGGGGCCTGGCTCTACCTCCCACACCGCCTGCCTCCTTCACTCCTCTCCACCATGCAGCGCCTGCTGGGGTTGAGGCCTGTGCTAGAGATGCTGCGGTGTCAACACCCAGTCCTGCCTTGGGGACATCAAAGCCAGCATGGGAGACAGACAAGCAAGGGCCACGATGACCCTGCGGGGCCCATGCCATGACCCTGATAGGAATAGAGGCCCAGGGTGAGGCATGAGAAGAGCAGCCAAGCCCTGCGGAGTCCCTGCCACCTGCAGACCCCGCCCTGAACATTCTGTGCACCGCCCACCACCCTGGGGGGCATCAATCTCCTCTAGAAGTCACAGGGAGGGGGATGGAGCCTGGATCAGTCGGTCAGACACAGCGAGCCAAGAGCAGACCAGAGAAGAGCAGCTGGAAAAACTCCCAGACGCCCACATCCCCCCACCCCGAGAGCACAGTGCGGCTGAAGCAGCAGAGGAGTCGCGCTTCTCAAGGGTCAGCAACTGCTGGAGAGGATGAGGCTATAAGACAGGAAACCCCGGGGGTTCAGCCGTGTCAGGAATCCAGGGGGAAAGCAGCTCTGTGGCACTCAAGAAAAGTGGGGAAATCTCAGAGACTCAGGGCCTGCAAAAATGATGCCACATCCTCTCCCAGCTCCGCCCCATGGCCTGAGAGAAGAAGTCTCAGGACACCATGGAAGTGTGTGAAACTGGCCCCAGGCCTTGCCCAAGAGTTGCTATGGGGTCCCCTTCATACAACGGAGAAGCCTTGGGAAGAATCCCAGGGAGGACGAGTGAAAGAATCCATGGATTAAGGTTTTAGTATACAAGGAGAATGGAAAACTACAATTAGTAAAAGAGATCCTGATTTTCATTAGAATGAGAAAAGCATGACACATGTCACTGACCTTAGGAATCAGGTCACCCTGCATGCCCCAGTCATTCGCGTATCCATTTATTCATCCTCAACCCACCTTGGATGTACCTGCCCTCACCACATTTACCACATGGAAGGAGATGAAGTGACACTGCCTGGTAGGTCAGTTTGCAGGAGAAATAGATAACTGAGTTTGATCTTAAGAGCTTCCTGAGCAAACAACTAGCATTATAGAATTCAGACAGTGAAAAATCTTCTCCTTTCAAGAAACAGAGAATGCAGCACTATTTTTTAATTAGTGAACAAAGAAGGCCAACCAAGTCCTGCACAGGACAGCGCCCACTCCTTCCAAGCAGACAGACGCTGGAAGTGTGACTTGTCCCGTGAGGGACGCAGCTCCCACTGTGCCTGTCCTTCAGGATAGCCACTACCTTCATCTGGACGGCGGCAGATCCGATGAGCAGCAGGGAGTCTCCGTCCCAGACGTCGATCTGCAGGGTCTGCACGGCGAGGTAGTGGGCGAAGCAGCGCCGCTCACCTGGCTTCAGGAACCCAGGGCCCACCATGTACCTCAGTTGGAAGCCAGGAGACCCTGTCAAAGAGGCCCCAAACGAGGGCAAAAGTAATTGGAGTCATTCATCATCTTTACACTTGGAAGAGATTTCGGCTCTGGTCATGATTACTAATTTCTGCTTCTGTCATAGCTACAGTTAATAGACACATTAATCAAAAACATCATAAAATATCCAAATTAACAGAATGAAGAGTCATGTTCAGAAGAACTACATTTCTTTCCCATAGAAACAATCAACTCCTCCCAAAATAAGATTTATGGTTTCACCAAGTCCTTGTAATAGCCTATGATGGATGGGAACAAATGTCCTTATGAGGCTGGCTGGGGAGTTTATTATTCTGGGCAGGCAGAATTTAAGAAAAAATGTAGTCTACATCTGCTGTCAAAACTGGCATGTTCACACACACAGGCAGAGCTCAAACCGACATCAGGCTTAGAAATAATGTGTGAGACAGCCAGCAGCCCCTCTCCTGGCCCTAAAGCAGGACTGCACCTGCCCCATGGGTATCCCGGGCTCCTCCTGTGGGGTATGTCCTGGTCATCAGGCTAAGAGATGGGAACTGGACTGCGGCCCCTGCCTTCATCTTCTTGAAGTGGCATTATCATTAATTCTAAATTGACAAAAATGCCATTGGAACCATCTTTAGTTAAGGTTCGAGGAACAGCAATGCTGGGAAGAATTTCAAAACAACATTATCTCTCTTTCTATCAATAATGGCGACAACATTCCCAAAGCCCCCAATGAGCAGAGGAAGGAATGAATGTTTACTCAGTACCTCCAGTGCCAGGCCCCAAGCCAGGCTGAAACTTGGCCACAGGTCCTCTCCACCCAGGCTCCAGCCACCTCAAGCCCCACAGGATGACCACAGACCACATCCCATCTGCATTTCTCAAGACCAAAGGACAAGGAGTGAGCACAATGTGTCAGGACAGGGGACTGAGGGGGAGTGAAAAGTGTAGGGCCCAGGGTGGGCCCCAAGGAGGTAGAGCAAAGACCCACTGCTCAGGCCCGGCACTGGCCACAGCAGGAGCTCACGGGGGCATCTTGGGGCAGAAAGGCAAGTAAGGAATCTGGACGAAGACCAAGGAGGAGATGGTGATTAACATCACCCAAGGGCAGGCATGTCCCCAGTGTGGCACCTCAGAGATGATCAGCCACACGGCCCCCACCCCTGCTCTGGCCCCACCTATCCTGGACTGTGGCATCTAGTGAGAGATCAGGGCAGACCCATGCACAGATGGGAGCCTAGTGGCACTTCTTGCAGGGGCAGCAGGCCCTGGAACAAAGACCCATGAGCACCAAAGCCTGGCTCAGGGCATGACCTGCACTGACCTGGGCTGCAGAGGAAGGAGTTGCCCAAGCCCTCCCTCCATACTGGCCACGCCTTTGCAGGCCACCTCCCCAGTGATACCCTGGGTACGCTGCAACCCTACCTCAGCCTCTCCCATGCCACAGATCCTCCTAGAGCTCTAGGCACTTGACCCAACGGGACCCTCTGTTTTGTCTCCCGGGGAGCTCCTTCCAACGTCCTGCTGGGCCGGCCCCCGCTCCATCACCACTATACCCCAGTACTGCCAGGTCCTTTCAATGCCACCATTAATTCATTCACTCAGCAAATAAATGACTGCGCCCCCTCCATGCGGGAGGCCCTGCACAGGGTAGTGCTGGGAGAACTGGACAAGCAGGGCCCCACCCTTAAGGAGCTCAGGGTCTCAAGGACAGAGACACTGATCCCAGAGCTGACAGCATGCTGAGAGCTCTTGGAGTGGGCGGCAGGGGGCGGCGCATGCTAGGCAAGGGGCCATCCTGGTCTGGGCTCCTCTGACCAGCCTCCCAACTCTCCCCACCGCAGCCTCAGACCTTTCCCCTCCCTGTCTAGCTGGGACAAGAGGCTCCTCCGTGGCCAACCCTGAGGTCTAAACTCCCCACAGTCCACCCTATGTCATTTCCATCCCACTCACAAGTAAAGGAAGCCGGCCTCCAACTGAACTAAGAAGACTACCGGGGCAGTGGCCCTGTCCTCCCCAAGCCCACCTCCTGCACCCCCATCACAAACACCGCGCCCCAGCCGGATAGAATCCTCACTGCTTCTGGGGTTGAGGAAACAGAAAACATAGTAATGGTAGAAACTAACCACTCTCCATTCAAAGGCAGATCCAGGCAATGACGAATGAGTAACCATCTAGAAGACCAGAGTAGCCAACTCCCACGGTGGCAGGGATGCGGGGTGCAGGGATTCATCTTAACACAGCACCCCAGTGACAGAGAAAACAACTTTTCAAGTGTATTTGGAACATTAATATAAACTAACCATATATTAGGCCACAAAAAACTACGCTCCATAAAGTAGAAATAATACAAATAATATTCTCTGAACATAATGCAATAAACTAGAAATTAATACACTAGCCTGGGCAACATGGCGAAACCCCACCTCTACAAAACACACAAAAGTCACCTAGGCATAGTGGTGTATGCCTGTAGTCCCAGCTACTCATGAGGCTGAGGCCCATCGCTTGAATACAGGAGATGGAGGTTGCAGTGAGCTGAGATCGCACCACTGCACTCCAGCCTGGGCTACGGAGCAAGACCCAGTCTCAAAAAAGAAAAAAAAAACAACAAAAAAAGGTAAAATTTTTTAAGAAACAAATTTGCAAATAAATAACTTTCTGTCAAAGGGCAAACACAATTGAAAAAGATTTTCTGGAAACAGTAATAATAATGAAAACACTACTTATTAGTATCAACAATCATAAGGCAGTAATCACAGGAAAATTCATAGCCTTGAATCCTATATATCCATACAAACAAAGAATTAAGATAAATGAACTAAGCAGCTCAAAAAAAAAAAAAATAGGGAAATAGCAAAGTATACCAAAAATCAAGGAGAAATGAGAGGACAGTAAAGATAAACACAAAATTTAATCAAATAGAAAACAAAACAATAGCAAAACTCATATGACATAAACTTTAAAACTCTTCAGAAAGACGCACAGTGGAAATGAACAGATGGAAAGGCAGTCTTCTCTGGGACCATCATCTCCTAGCTCTTGGGTGTAAATTCTCCCCATGTGATGGAATGCCCACAAGGATCCCTAAAAAGTCCTTATAGAAAACTAAATAAGCAAGAATACCCAGGAAAACCCTGCAAGGAAGATCAATGTGGTGAGAGCTCAGCTTGCTAGAAATTCAGGCAATGAAAGAGGCTCTGACTGAAGGCACAGTCCCAGTGACCACAGACACAGCCTAGTGCAGAGGACGCAAACCGCAGACCGAGGCCAAGCTCAGCACAGATATAAGAAATCGTTTTTATGTTTTTAATGAGTTGTAAACAAAAAGAAGAAAATGTGACAGACAACACAAGCGGCCCAGGAAGCCTAAAATATTTACTAGCTGGCCCTTAACAGAAAACAGTTTGGGCCAAGTCTAATGGAACAAATTAGAAAATACAGAAATAACCCCAAATGCATGAAGAATGTTGGTCCATGATGATGGTGGCTCTCCAGTCACCAGAAAACAGACAGGTTTTATCAACAGGCATGGGGTCTGCAGGATAGACATGGGAGACAAAAAAATAAAAAAATAAAATTTCTGAAAAAAAAGTTACCACTTTTTTTATTTTTGTGTTTATGTCTAAACATAAACAAAACCTGCAAGTCCAAGAACATGAGCCTAAATCGCTCTGTAAAGCGGGAGAGGAGAAAGCCTTTCTGTCTATGACTCAATAATTCAGAAGCAAGAAAAGACTGATACATTCGACTACATTTAAAAAAATCCTTTTATATAGCAAAGCCCACCATAAGCAAAGTAAAAAGACAAATGAAAAGTAGGAAAACACATTTGTAATTATTACTGTATCACGAAGGTTCTTCTCCCTAATAAGAGCTCCCCAGAACAGAAGACGAAATAGACTAAACACATGATAGAATAATGGGAAAAGATATGAATAGAAGTTTGGAGATAAAGACAAATACAAAAGATACTCAACTTGACTCATCATAAAAGAAACGCAAATTAAAACTGCACTAAGGGCCAGGCGTGGTGGCTCACACCTGCAATCCCAGAACTTTGGGAGGCCAAGGTGGGCGGATCACGAGGTCAGACCAGCCTGGCCAACATAGCGAAACCTCGTCTCTACTAAAAATACAAAAATTAGCTGGGCATGGTGGCTCATGCTGTAATCCCAGCTACTCAGGAGGCTGCGGCAGGAGAGTCACTTGAACCCAGGAGGTGGAGGTTGCAGTGTACCAAGATTGCGCCACTGCACTCCAGCTTGGGCAACAGAGTAAGACTTCATTTCAAACAAAACAAAACAAAAAAACTGCAATAAGATGGACTTCACATCTATGGGACTGTAAAGCTACCAGCCGTTAATGCCCCATCGTGACAGCGAGCAAGAGGAAACCAGCAGCCCCGGGGATTGCCAGTGGAGCCCCAGGCGGCGGCACCCGGCACAAGGTGTGGGGCAGTGTCTGTCAATACCAATGAAGCCTATGATTCCATAATCCCCTTTCCAGAACCAGAAAGAACTAACTGCTAAGACAGTGAAATACTGGAAATGATGCAAATGTCTACTAGGGTGGTTGTGCTGAGTAAACAGCAGCACAACCACCCCACAGAGCATGACGCAGCTACTGTAGAAACGAGCACAGCTGACATCTGTGCAGCCCACAGAGCATGACGCAGCTACCGTAGAAACGGGCACAGGTGATGTCTGTGCAGCCAAACTTGGGCTATGACGTTAACTGAAAAAAGCAGGGAGCAGAAGAGTGTATTTGGTACGTTATCACTGAATTAGAAAACAGGGAAAATAAAATGTAAATGTTTGCTTATTTTTGAAAAAAACAAATCAATAAAAACACTGGAAGGATCAGCCAGAAACGAAAAGTCTGGTTACCGTTAGGGGGCTGGGCAGGGGGTGGAGCCCGCGGGGATAAGGGAAGCAGGAGCCCTGAGCACACACTGGACTATGGTGTTCAACTTTCAACCATGTAAATATTCCAAAAAATTTAAATCAAAAAGGAAAGCAAACATAAAATTGAAAACAAATTAAAACAAATGAATCATACTGAATATCAAACTGGAGATAAGAATTATTTCCAGGGCTTTTGGTCACACTAAACCAATTCTACACCCTTGGTGGGACAGAGCCCAAAAGGAACTGTGAAGAACCTGACTTCAGCAGGACGCGCACTGTTGACATTAAGTCAACAGTTAACATCAGCAATGTCATTGGGAAAATGCATTCTACACATTGTTAGGCAAAATAAATAAGTAAATACATGATGAGAAACCATGATTTTCCGTGTAAGAGAGATACAAATAATATAAGGAAATTTATGAGAAAAATTCTAAATCTGACTTAGGAAGATCAACATGAACTCACGTTTTAACATTCCCCCAGCTCTTCCCGGCAAAAGGCTTTGAAGCAAGAAGACTCAGAATCAAAGCACCTCATATCCTTTTTCTTTTTTTTTTTTTTTTGAGACGGAGTATCGCTCTATTGCCCAGGCTGGAGTGCAGTGGTGCGATCTCGGCTCACTGCAAACTCTGCCTCCAGGGTTCACGCCATTCTCCTGTCTCAGCCTCCCAAGTAGCTGGGACTACAGGCGCCCACCAAAACGCCCAGCTAATTTTTTTGTATTTTTAGTAGAGACGGGGTTTCACCGTGTTAGCCAGGATGGTCTTGATCTCCTGACCTTGTGATCCACCCGCCTCAGCCTCCCAAAGTGCTGGGATTACAGGCGTGAGCTACCACGTCCGGCCAGCACCCCATATCCTGATCTCCGAAACGTCATGTCCATTCAGACGGACCAAGCTCCACAGAGAAATGGGCCCTGGCTGGCGGCAGGGAGAACACAAGATAAGCCTGGAACCGGCACTGCTCCAGAAAGCAGGAGGCGCTCAAAGGCCAATCAGAGTAGGTGAAAGGCCGGAAGGGCTCCTGGAATAATAATGAGTGCAATCCGGCACATCGATGAAGATGCAGGAGGCCACAGCCACACTCCAAAGACAAAGGAAAACAGCCAGATACCTAACGCTGGGATCGCCACTACTGGGCTAACTATTCCACCGACTTCTCACTCTGAAAACCGGCAATTAAAGGGAAAGAATTAAACCTTTGTCTTTTTGGCGCACATATCTTTTTGGAGCACGTATCTGTAGTTCATCCCGTCAGTAGGGAAAGTTCTTTTTTAACAAAGAATGTGAGCTAATAAAGGCAGAGCAGACCAAATGATAGAATTAGACAAACTACCATTTCAAAAACACCAATTAAATAACTGACGCAAGCAAAGCTCGGCCCAGGCTGTTACAAGAGGTGGGAGGTTGCTGGGGACCAGATATTTCCACGAAGAAAAAAAATGGCCCAAGGAATTCTTCAGTCAGTTCAAAGGGAAAAACTCTCTTTCTACAGGAAAAACCTAGGGGTGGGCATCTTAACCAAGCGACCAAATCGGCGTCGTAACAATGAGATGGTCTGGCACTCGCGCCTCCTGAGGTGGTGGGCTGTGAAGCACACAGCACTGACAATGAAGGGTTCGTGCTGAGATCCAGAATCAAACTGAGCTTTCGGCCCTCGCTCCCAGTGTTCAAGAACTACAGGGATAAAGCAACACGTTCAACAACAGGAAGAAGCAACCGATAAGCACGGAACACGGGACGTTCTGCAAGACAGCTCACTTGGTCTCTCTCGAAAGCCAGTGTCACTGGAAAAGAATGCAGGCGACTACCAGATTAAAGCGATAATCACAAATACAATACAGGAACCTGGGCTGGATCCCAGATCAAATAAACATACATGGGGGACAAATGGGGAAATGGTACTATGAAATTTGTATTATCTTAAATGTGATACTAGAATTGCACATATATAAAAGGGTACCCTTATTTTTAAGAGATGCACGTTGCTTATTTAGAGGTAGTGTTACCATGCATGTCTACAACTTACTTTCAAATAATTCAAGATAAACAGTTAAGCAACATTCCAAAATATGGCACGGTTTCTGCAGGTGGGGACATAGGGGATTAGGGCTCTCGCAGAGGGCCCGAGAAAGAGGAGATCCACTAAGCAAGACATGGCGAGGCCGTGCTAGGTGGCCCGGAGCAGGACTGGAGGCTGGTCTTATGGAGATGCCTCTCGGCTGGGAGAGCCCAGGGAGGGGAAATGGACTGGCGTCCTCCAGAAGAACAGATACTCTTGGCTGATCCAAAATTCAGTGACTTCAGCTCTCACACGGAAGAGGGCCCCACGAGACAAAAACACCAAGAGAAACATGTTAGGAAGCAAAAGGCCAGGACAGGAGCAAAGAAAGCAAAAAGGGTCGAAGGCACCAAGCCCAGGGCCGAGGAGGGAACCAACGCACGCGGGGGAGACCATGCCCTCAGCAGAGCCCCCCGAAAGGGGCAGGAGGAAGAGGTGATGCGAAGAAAGGCCACTCACAGCTCCGAACACCCAAAAAAGGAGAAACCCACTCTCGGGAGCCCTGGGCTCCTCCAGGCCACGGGCGTGGCTGCGGGAAGCTTCAGTTCAGGAGGACCAGTGTGCAGGGCCTTGGCACGGCCCCCAACGGCTTTGCCAGGAAGACAGCCCCGCCTCAGATGCCGCTCTCTTAGTGGATCTTCCTCCCGATCAGGACGAGGCAAAGGTCTGGGAAGTTGGAACCAAGGCGTTCTCCCATCTACCCTCATTCACTCAGACACCCGAGTCTCTGGCAATGTCAAATTTTGGATTCTGAGAACATAATTTTCCTTAGGACAACTATTCAGGGGCTGGGAATTGGCTTGTCTAAATTTGGTGGGTATGGGGCCAGTGCTTTCAAATCCTACATGTCCTATTAACTCTGGTGACGGGCTATGGAAAGAATGCCTATCAATTCAAACACACACATGCATACACACACACACACACAGACAACACACTAGAAAATGGGCAGGGGGGACCTGAACACATGCCTCATGAACGACGATACCCCCGAGGCCAGCAGGCCTGTGAAAGGCACTCAGTATCATCAGGGAAGCTCCGACCACCAGATGCCTCCACATCAGGATGGTTCAAAGAAACAAAGAAAACCAGTGATCACCATGTGACTGGCGAGGGCATGGCGCTGTCTGGGCTGCTGGGTTCCCGCTGATGGATGTGGAAGCTGGCACAGCACGAGGGAAACCTGCCTGGCAGATCCATTAAACCTAACAACAGGTGCTGCTCCACAACCCAGCCGTTCACTCCCAGGCACATCTCCAACACAACGGCCCGTGCGCACCAAAAGCACACTCGCAGCAGCATTACGCAAAAGAGCCAAAAACTAGAACCATTCCATTGCCTATTTGAATGGAGAAGTATCACAGAATCACCAGACACTGGGTTTCTCTACAGCCAGGAAAATGGAAATGCTACTGCTATAGACACAACAGGGACCTCACAGACAAGAGGCCAGCAAAAGAAGTGGGATTCAAAACAGAACATAAAACATGATCCCACCGAAGTCCAAAAAAGGAGGCAAAATTGATCTATGGTGGTGGAATTCAGAAGGGTGGTTCCCTTGGGGGAGGTGAAGGACTGGGGCGAGGGAGGCCTCTGCATCCTGTTCCAGAGCCCCTTCCGGGCTGGGAGGTGGTTACGCAGATGTGTTCACTTGGTAAAATTTGTACCTTTTATAAAAATTAGCTCAAAATGGATCACAGACCTAAATGTGAACCACAAAACTATACAACTCCTAGGAGATAACACAGAACAAAATCTAGGTGACCTCAGAGATGGCTTTTCAGATACAACCCATGCACAATCCATAAGAGAAATAACTAATGAGCTGGACTTCATTAAAATGAAAAACTTCACTCTGCCAAACATACTGGTAAGAGAATAAAAAGACAAGCCATAGATCGGGAAAAAACATTTGCAGAATACGTATCTGATAATGGACTTGCATCCAAAATGTATACAGACATCCGTTCAGGTATCTGAGCAGAAATCTCATGAAGGAAGATGTACAGAAGGCAAATAAGCATGAGAAGATGCTCCACATCATATGTCACTAGAGAACTGCAAATTACAACAACAAGACACCACTGTACGGCCTGCTAGAGCGGCTAAAATCACAACCACTGACAAGACCAAATGCTGGTGAGGATACGGAGCAACCAGAACCCTCATTCACTGCTGGTGGGAACGCAAAAAGGCCCAGCCACTTTGGAAGACAGTATGGTGATTCCTAACAAAACTAAACATACTCTTACCACATGATCCAGCAACCACACTCCTTGGTATTTACCTGTGAGTTGAAACATTATGTACACACAAAACCCCGTACACAAATGTTTCTAACAGCTTTATTCAAAATTGCCAAAAACTGTAAACTACCAAGATGCCCTTCAAGAGGTGAATGGAAAAATAGGCTGTGGCACGTACGTGCAATGAAGTGTCATTCAGCAATCCAAGAAATGACTGAGCGAGACATAAAAAGCCATGGAGGAACTTTAAATGCACAGTGCTGGAAGAAACCAGTTTTGAAAAGCTGCGAACTATGATACCACTTGTATGACGTTCTGGAAGAGGCAACATGGAAACAATCAAAAGAACAGCAGTGCCCGGAGAGGAGGGGAGGGCTGAATAGGTGGAGCGCAGGGGGGTGGAGGGCGATGAAGCTATTCCGTATGATCCATCATGGTGGATCCACGATGTCATGTATTTGTCAAAAATCACAGACTGTATAATGCAGAATGAACTTTAGCGTAAACTATGAGTTTAGTTCATAATACTTTTTAATACTGGTTCATCAATTGTAACAAATGTGTCACACAGCAGGTATGGTGGCTCACATCTGACATCTCAGCACTTTGGGAGGCTGAGGCAGGAGGATCACTCGAGCCAAGGAGTTCAACACCAGCCTGGCCAACATGGCAAAACCCCATCTCTATAAAAACTACAAAAAAAGCATTAGTTGGGCACGGTGGTGCATGCCTGTGGTCCCAGCTACGTGGGGGCTGAGGTGGGAGGACTGTTTGAGCCCAGGAGGTAGGGGTTGCAGTGAGCCATGATTGTGCCACTGGACTCCGGCCTGGGTGACAGAGTAAGATCCCGTCTCAAAAAAAAAGAAAAAAAAAACCTGAAAACAGAACGTGTCACACCAACGCAAAATGTTAATAATAGGGGAAACTCTTGGAGGGGGAGGTCCTATGGGAACTCTCTGTACCAGCTACTCAATTTTTCTGTAAACCTAAAACCGATCTAAAAACATAAAATTATTAATTTTTTAAAATAATAGAACCATGCACTGGCAATCTGTGCTCTTTACCATATGCATGTTATATAGTTCAACAACAACAACAACAAATATCTTTTAAGTGAGGCTTATGAGAGGCTCAGTCCTGAACTGATGCAACTCCCAAGGCCCTAGGGAACCGTGCCCGTCCGGGGAGAACCCTCCCGCAAGCTGCGGCTGCTGAAGGAAGCCCAGACCTGCCCAGGCAGAGACTCAGCTACGTAAGAAATGGAAATCAGTCGGGTGGGGTTTTTTTGGACTTCAACTTAAGAATTTTGGACTTTGAATTTTAATTCATAATGACAAGAAAATTTGATTTTGGAGTTTCATTTCTTTGGACTTCAACCTGCAAGGAAATTTAATTTGGGGACTTTAATTCCTCTCTGGGAAATTCATCATGGAAAGGGGTTTATATTCAAGTCAGAAGCATCTCTAAGTGGTTGGCCTTTTTTATTGAGCGATCTCAATGCTATCATTTAACTTCACTGCAGAGCCTCTGATGAGCTGTGCTGGATGAAATGACTGGATGGAATTTGGAATGGGAAACAGAGTAGGGAATGAGTCTTCAGCAGTGGGTACAGAGGACCCTTGAAAGCAATGCATTAATCCAATCCATTTTACAGCCTTCTGGGGACATCAGTTGGACTGCCTACCGAAGGCCTCCGGAGAATTGAAAAAGGAAAGGTGGTTGGCTTAGTTGAAGTGATTCAGGAAGGTTGGAACCGCCCTGGTGGTGACCAGTCCCCTCCCCGCAAAGACAAAGGCCATACCCCTGGTTTAGTAATGATGAAGGCCAATGAGTTGAGAAAACCAAACCCCGGAAATGTTGTAGGAGCACGGAAATGTTGTAGGAGCATGCCCTTCCCTGGCTTCACACCTCCATGCAAAGGAGCCTCCTGTGGCCTCTCTCTGCCCAGCCCCCATGCCTCTCAGGGCGAGAGCAGCTCAACTGACTGGGGATGGGGAACAGACTAACTGAGCTAACTAACTAGGCTGCTCACTCCTCCTCCCCACTCTCTTCTTTTCAGATCTGCCCACAGTCCGAGATGTGCTTCCAGGCATGCAGAGAGGCGAGGGCTCACCCCAGGTGCAAAGCCCGCTGCTGTCTGGCCAACTTCCACCTGCATCAAAGGCTATCCACATTGGGGGCTGGCACCAGTGGGCACAGCTGGCTCTCAGACCAACCAAGTCCTACACCCTCTTTATCATGAATAAATGCATGATCAAGATAGTGATATTTTCATCTCCGCCATCTGCCTCTCTTGATTGACTGTGCCCATGGACAAGAAACAAGAAGCATGCCCTGTTGTACCTGGTGACCCTGGTGCCCAACTGTTTGGCTGACCTGTTCTATTGTTTTGTCTTCTGAGCATTTACACTCATCAAATTTTTTTCCTTCTACTTTTATTGGGTTTGTTCTGTCTTTTCTCCCCCCAAACTTCTTAAGTTGAACAATTAAAACAATATCTGAAAGTGTACTTTTCTTCCTCACCAACACAGGCATTTAAAACTGTAAATTCCCCTGTATTTACAATTTTACTTGCATCTCCTAAGTTTTGATATGCAATATTATTTTGTCATTCAGTTTTAAATAATTAGGCATTTCTATTTGAGGTCTTCATTGACCCATGGAATAATTAGAAGCATGTTTTAAAATTAAAAAAAAAAAAGCAGTTCAGAGTGGTTGTAGGGGAGGGAGTGACTGACTTCTGATCTTGTGGAATTATGACCAGAGAAAGTTATAAAATTAGATTTTATACCAATTCTCTCAGTATAGGGGATGCCTACTTGGTGAGCTAAAAATAAATATATGAATGATGATCCGTTTTTCTAAGTTTCAAAGTATGCTTTAAAATAATGCATATTCTCTAAATGGGGTATACAGGTTTTCTCAGATCACCTTTTTAAACTGTATTTTATAATATCCTTATTAATTTATTTCTGTTTGATCATCAATCTACTGAGAAGTATGTCTAGATCTCCCATGATTGTGGGGTTTTGCCGATTTCTCCTTATAAGTCCATCAAGTTCTCCTTTCTATCTTGAGGTTACGTATGTTAGAAGTTCGTGGATTCAGAACTGTTTCTTTTCCTAGTGAATTACTTTCTTGGTTATTGTTTAGCAGCCTCCTCGATCCCTAGCGCTGCATTTGTTTTGTGTCTCTATTGTCAGGCGCCATTGTTAGGCTACTTCCATTTGAGGTCAGTACTTCAACATCACTTTTCCCACCTGCCACTTTCTACCTCGAGAGGCAGCAGTGTTTGAGACCCCAGCTGGGTCCCTTATGAGTTGTGTCACTAACCAAGATGGGGAAACTGACCATCAATAAAAATACCAACATGTCAGGTGTGCTTCTATTCAATGTAGCTTTAATTTATTAGTTTACAATGATACCTGAAGAAAAAAAAAGTCATTGGTCCCCATCCTTGAAGGATGCCAGGGAATCATGTAATTACTTCAGAAACTGGCAAATAAAGGGAAGAATCAAGTATTATCCAGCCTTTCCTATACAAACCGCATCTCAATGTAAGCAAAAAGTTGATGTCGGGAAGTTTCTTGTTTTGGAAGCATCCCAGCTAACGAACAAGGGAGGTGTTCTAGAAACAGAACGTCACCACTGCACAAATGACACAGCAGTGGGCATAATGGCTGCTGGTGCAACATAAAAAGAAGTAAGCATTCACCAAGGGCGCAGCAGAGGTGAAGGGGGTGGCACAAACATCACCCGCTACAAAGAATTCTTGCCAAAACCAAAAACAAAACCAAGTGTCTAATCACGCATCTGGATCTAACTCCCAATTGACAGGTAAAGAGGGGACAGAACAACACCTTTATGTTACCACTAGGATGCAAAAACAAAATCCAGACTGTGAGGTGGATGCTCTACAGTACAACGTGGCTTCTTCAACAAATACATTAAAAAGAAACAACAGAGACAGGCACAGTGACAGCAACTGCAGACAGAGACTGAAGAGTCACACTGCTCCACAACCAGTATGGACCTTATTTCTGGACAAACTTAAAAAAATGTTATGAGGTTACTAGCAAAATTGTAACATTGGCTAGATACTTGATGGTATTAGGAGTTACTATTTTAGGTGGGAAATACCAATTATGTTTTTCAATAAGAATTCTTAATTTTTTAGATATACATAAGGAAATATTCATACATGAAATTCTGTAATGTCTGGGATTTGCTTCAAAACAACCCTGGCTTGGGGGAGGACGCTGGGTTGGGAGGTAGCTAAGAGCTGCTGGGGCTGAGTGTCTGCTGCACTGGTTCACCGTGTTATTCTAATGTTGTATATGTTTTAAACTTTTCATAGTACCACTTTCATAACATTGACAATTTACACACACAACTCAGTACAGAATGTCTCACCTCTGCCATGCACATGAGTACTCACCGGCATCAAAGGTGCCGTCTCTGCTCACAGGCACAAGGATGTGGGTCAGGGCACCGGAGCCGGGCTGGCTGGCCTCATCCAGCTGGACCAGCTGCAGTCGTGGCGTTGTTGCGGGTGGGAAGCGGTAGAACTGGAAGGTGAAATACACAGTCTTTGGCCATGACGTTCCTCGGCAGTCCTGGGCCACTCTGAATCCAACAACAGCTCTGGGTTAATCGAGTATCCATGGCACAGAACCTGAGGGGTCTGAGGTGCATTCGCATAAGGGGATGGTCCAGGCACCTTAGTTGCTGGGGCAACAGTAAAGAGGCTGCCACGGTCACCAACGGAACCGCTTTGCTGTGCTCTCAGCAAGCCGGCCAGACAGCAGCACTCTCGAGTATAAGGACACTCTCGGCTAGAGAAGCTGCCTTCAGAGCTACACTAAGATCTAAGAGCTGGACAACACACCATCCACATTTTAATGAAGGACCACAAAAGATGGGGCAAAGCAGCTTTCACAGCATTTAGCATGCCATGGGTGGGTCCTAGCCAAGATAAGATAAAAACAGATGGCACTCCCGAATCTACTAAGACCCGAGCACAGACAGTTCTGCCAGGTCAGAATCTCAACAAAGTTTCTCTTCAACACAGGAAATGTGAAAGCCAGATGAGTAACACAGAATATTCAAGCATTTACCTGCTAAAGGCAAGAAACTGTAGCACCATCTCGTTGCTTTGTAGACAATCCGATTCCTCCTTCTGAGGGTTAAACGTCACGGGGTCTGTAGGGTTGATGGCCTCAGCTGGCTGTTTATTGGCATCCAGAATCTCGGGAAAGCCGGAGGACTGCAGGAGCACCATGGAGGCTCTCGAGGGCTGCCCTGCAGAGCTGAGACACAGAGACTCCTCAGGCAGCCTCCCGGGAAAGGGGGACCCATTTGATGCACCTCCCTGTGGAACGCCTGGTGTTCACAAGGTCCAACAGTCTGACGACACAGCACGTGCCTGGCTCCATCCCACCCAGACCCACACCTCACCTCCTGGTCTGTGTTCCCGCAACAACAACACCTCACCTCCTGGTCTGTGTTCCCGCAACAACAACACCTCACCTCCGGGTCTGTGTTCCCGCAACAACAACACCTCACCTCCGGGTCTGTGTTCCTGCAACACCACCACCTCACCTCCTGGTCTGTGTTCCCGCAACAACAACACCTCACCTCCGGGTCTGTGTTCCCGCAACAACAACACCTCACCTCCGGGTCTGTGTTCCCGCAACACCACCACCTCACCTCCGGGTCTGTCTTCCCGCAACACCACCACCTCACCTCCGGGTCTGTGTTCCCGCAACAACACCACCTCACCTCCGGGTCTGTGTTCCCGCAACAACACCACCTCACCTCCGGGTCTGTGTTCCCGCAACAACAACACCTCACCTCCGGGTCTGTGTTCCCGCAACAACAACACCTCACCTCCGGGTCTGTCTTCCCGCAACAACAACACCTCACCTCCGGGTCTGTGTTCCCGCAACAACAACACCTCACCTCCGGGTCTGTGTTCCCGCAACAACAACACCTCACCTCCGGGTCTGTGTTCCCGCAACAACAACACCTCACCTCCTGGTCTGTGTTCCCGCAACACCACCACCTCACCTCCTGGTCTGTGTTCCCGCAACACCACCTCACCTCCTGGTCTGTGTTCCCGCGACAACACCACCTCACCTCCGGGTCTGTGTTCCCGCAACACCACCACCTCACCTCCTGGTCTGTGTTCCCGCAACACCACCACCTCACCTCCTGGTCTGTGTTCCCGCAACACCACCACCTCACCTCCTGGTCTGTGTTCCCGCAACACCACCACCTCACCTCCTGGTCTGTGTTCCCGCAACACCACCACCTCACCTCCTGGTCTGTGTTCCCGCAACACCACCACCTCACCTCCTGGTCTGTGTTCCCGCAACAACACCACCTGACCTCCGGGTCTGTGTTCCCGCAACAACACCACCTGACCTCCGGGTCTGTGTTCCCGCAACAACAACACCTCACCTCCGGGTCTGTGTTCCCGCAACAACACCTCACCTCCGGGTCTGTGTTCCCGCAACACCACCACCTCACCTCCGGGTCTGTGTTCCCGCAACAACACCACCTGACCTCCGGGTCTGTGTTCCCGCAACAACACCACCTGACCTCCGGGTCTGTGTTCCCGCAACAACAACACCTCACCTCCGGGTCTGTGTTCCCGCAACAACACCTCACCTCCTGGTCTGTGTTCCCGCAACAACACCTCACCTCCTGGTCTGTGTTCCCGCAACAACAACACCTCACCTCCTCCGGGTCTGTGTTCCCGCAACACCACCACCTCACCTCCTGGTCTGTGTTCCCGCAACAACAACACCTCACCTCCTGGTCTGTGTTCCCGCAACAATAGGTGCATGCAAAGGCGTGAACGGCAGCTCCTGTAACTGTTCGGCGATGGAGGTGTCCGGGACCAGGCAGGTCTGGCTCAGGTCAGCTTCCAGGTGGGAGATACCGCCCTCCAACGGGAACTCCTGCTGAACAAAACGAGGGCTTTCGAGTGAGGCCACCAAGGACCCCAACTCCTAACAACCAACGGTGCCCAGATCTAAGGGGATTCATCGATGAATTGCCTCTGGAGGGTTGCCAGCTCTAGCAAATAAAAATACAGAAGGTTCAATTACACTTGAATTTCAGGTAAACAACAAATAATTTTAGTATAAGTATGTTCCCTGCAATATTTGGGACATACTTATACCAAAAAATTATTTGTTGTTTACCTGAAGTCCAAATTTAACTGGGCATCCTATATTTCATGTAGCAACCCAATTTGTGAGTTGAGAAGCAGTGAGGAAGGAATCCTAATTTTATGAGCAGGTCAGGACCGTGGGAGACATCTGACACCTGAGATGGGAAATTCACATCAAAATATGTTTATAGAATAGAAAGATGAAGCTTCCTCAACACTCCAAGATAAACCGTGGCACCGAGCCCCTGGCTGGTGTGTTTGGACAGTCTTTTGTCCTCACAGCCCCTGAACCTTCCTGTCATTCACTCGTATTCCACCTCTACTCCCCTCCAAGGCCGAGGCAGGCCTCTCAGCGAGGAGCTGGCTTGGGAGTTGGGAATGTGCTCTCTCAAGCTTCATTCCCAGGCTTTCTGTTCCAGGCCAGAGGAAACCAGATCACCCTCACACCATGTCTCAGGCACCAGTAATAAAAAGCTAGGCAAGCTCTTCACAAACACACGAGCCCCAGAGATGCTAGAGATAAGGCAGCAGAGACTCATGGTGCTAGGAGTGTTTTCAAACAAGGAATTAAAAGAAACTATTTTTCCTCAACATAACTCCAGTTAAGACCAGAGATGCGGTTTGCGGGTGAACCAGCTGACTTTGGAAACCAAACTCCACAGGAATTCCCCAGGGCTGGTGGCAACACGGGCAGGAGCGCACCCTGAAAACAGGCTGGGGGGGCTCCACTCACCTCCTTTAGCTGCTGACAGCAAGGAGGGTCCCGGGGTACTGGGTGCCTGTCTCAGCCTCTGTCTACAGATCCAGCCACACCTTCCTTTTACTTTCACGTACAGACCTAGGGACAGCTCAGCTTTGTTTTCGCGGGTAGATCACAATCTGAATCAAGTGCCGTGGCATGAAGAACTCACGGGCCACATTCTTCTTTGGTCTCCAAGACAGAATGGTGGCAACTGTCTGAGGCCTCAGAGTAAGCAATAACCCCCGCCCAACCCACATCCCAGGGAACCCGCAAGGTCTCTGCCACCTAACTGAGGACCAGCACAGCACAAACCCGAAGTGAGGAGCTGCGGAGCCACTCCTTGGTGGAAGGCGAGGCGGGAGGTGGGCGGCACTTACTGCCTGAGTCGGGGAGGCCCGAGAGCCATGGGGCAGCTGTGAAGTAGGCCTGGCCACACAGTGCTGAGTCGGGGACCGCGGGGAGGCCGCCAGCTGGGAAATCGACAACTGGAAGGAAAGAAAGCACAGGTGAGGGGCTCAGAAACTTGCCAGTCCATCCACAAAGCTCCCAGCATGCACTAGCCACACCGGGGAACGGGGCAGCCCTGGATCCAGCCACGGAAGGGAGTGATGGCTGCAGCCTCCCAGCCAGGGCAGCTCTGGAACCTGGCACCACTTCTCAAGTTCCTTTATTTAACAACAGAGAGGTGATTCCATGATCTACCCCAGATCATAATATTTGAATAAGAATATTATTAACAAGGAAAACAAGCAAGAAAGGAGAAAGCATCTCCAGCTACAGGGGCAGCCTGGCCTGTGCCTCTCTGTCCCTTGACAGCACTGGACTGAGCACCCCCAAGGCCCTGCCGATTCTAGCCACCTGCACTCCTATCGAACAAACCTCCCTGTTAAGGCAATGACCACCTTGATGCCAAGGGCTGGGGGCCCAGGCACTACTGAAGACACGGATCTCAAACCTGGACTCTAACTCCAGTACACACAGCCAGCATCCGAGACATTCACTGTCAGCAATGATGGCTGGCCCACACCAGGTGCTGGCAGAGAGGCCCCAATGTATGAAGAGGCACTGAGGAACGAATGGGGGGTGGGGTGCATGAAGCATCCCCAGGGGACCCTAGCAGCATCTTCAGGGAGCAGAGGAGATCTTTGGGGCCGGCTCAGCTTCCCTCAGACCCCACAAGGTATTGTGACCACTCAGGGTCACAGAGAAACTGCTCCAGGGAAAATGCCAGGTTGGGCCAGCAGGGAAGCCCAGGAGGCCGTCCACAGACTCGTGCCTTTAGGTGAATCCAGTATTTTTCATTCGTGATCCGGTTTCCCACTGCAGATGACACACTAAAGCTGCTTCCTGGAGACAGCCTTGGATACTGAATTAGTCAACTTTTCTAGAAAGTCAATTCTGAGGGTGATGCTGGCAGACAAAGTCATCAGCAGGAACAAGCCACATCTGACCTCACTCGAACTCACACAGCCAAGGCCAGCCTGGAGCCACAGGTGAGCGCCACGGGTGTCTCAGGACTCCAGAATGGCAGCCAAGCAGGAGCTCAGCTCAGACCGCCGGCGGGCAACGGCCCAGCAGGAAGGAGCCTCTCCTCCCACCCAGGAAGTTCCAGCGCCACAGGGATCTGCGCCGTCGGACATGCAGCTGCCAGCAGCTCGTGGTTCTCAGAGCAGTGCCAGTCTCCACCAGCATTTGTGCCTGGCGGGTGCCCTGGACACCAATAGCTGCCAGGCACCGCTCCTGGTGGAGTTAGTCCGGGAGAGCAAAGAGGGTGAGGACCACACCTCGGTGTCTCTCGGAAAAAGCGAAGGCCATCCAGTCCTGAAAGAGCTGCCACCATGAGATGTAACTGCCAGGGAGATGTGGAGATGCCCTATACAGCAACATAGGGGTTGCGAGCAGCAGCCCCACTAAAAGCCCGCACTGGGAGTCAGAACATCAGGGACAGGCTGCACAGACAGGGCAGGAGGGGACACCCCGCCGCCGCCAGCAATCCTCCCCAGCCACACAGAAGCACGCAGGGAGCAACTGTGCTTAAGCGGAGACAGAGGATTTTCTTGCAAGTAATTGACTCTGGAATTCTGAAGGAGGCCGTGGGGGGCCTGGACTTACCCCTGGTCCCACAGGCGAGTCCTGCGGGGCAGCGAGACCTCGAGGTGCTGGCGCTGGCAGGCCTAGGAGGAAGCACAGTGGGGTAAGAGAGGGAATGTGTCAGCCTGTGTGGGGGGCGGTGGGCCCCTGGACCCCCAGGCAGTCAGGTCTCCACAGGCCTTACCACCTTGTCTGTAACGGGGCGGCCGCTGGTTACTGCTCAGGATCAACAGCAGCGACAGTGCCACCCAAAAGTGTCGCTGTCTGTCTAGAGCCTTGGCATGCACCAGCAGCCAGGAGAGGGGGTACAGCCGGCCTCGTCCTCGTGGTATGCATCCCTTGTTCTTCCTAGGCCAGGAGGTCTCACAGCACAGAGTGCCTGGCGCTCCCTAACGTGCTTCTCCTCACCTGTCATCTTTGCATCTTCCCTGCCCAGAAGAGCTGGGGTCTGAGGCTGCCCTGGTCTTGCAGCTCCCTGACTCAGGCTGTCTTGTTAACTGAGAAGCTCCTGAGCAGGAGCTGCCAACCTGGCTCGCAGCCTCGCAAACGCCCACTAAGCACAAGCTGTCGTCCAGGTCCTGCTGAGGATTCTCCATGCGGGCCCGGTAACACTGGGAGGCCCACCTGGGGAGGCAAGGCCAGCCCTTCATGTGGTCCCCCTGGAGCCAGGGACTGAGAACAGCCTTTGCCCTTTATGAGGCCATGGCTGCCTCCCAAGCATCCAGGGGCTGCCCACAGAGCCAGCAGCCTCATCTCAGGGCCACCTGTACCTGCCCAGCCCCACCTCACCCTAGCTGGCATTTGTGCTGCTTCTGCAACCCCTCCCCAGGCCACATGGACACCTCATGGCCCAGCAGCCCCAGAGCACTCAGCCCCTGCACCTCAGCAGGAGGAAGCACCAGCATCATTGGAGTCTCTGAAACCCACCAGGCTTCTTATGGTATTTCACATACACCGCCACCTGCCTTTGCCTGCCATGATACCACCAAGCCAGACCCTAAGCCCATCCTGACGGGGCCACCTCTGCCCACTCAGAGGCCAGGGTGGGAGCCCCGTGCACTGAGTCATCTGCCTGGCTTCCCTGAGGCCCACAGCCCAGACTCCAGCCCATGTCCTGTCCCCGCCTGGCTCATGACAGCCTCCTTCACGGTGACAGGACTCTCCACTGCAGCAGACACCACCACTCCCCACTGGACTTCCAGGATAACCCAGACCTCCGGAGAAATCAGGCTCCCCCATGGCCCTGTCCCACCTCCTGTCACCCCCATGTGGCCCACATCTTGGGCCCAGCAGCTCGCCTTCCCTCCCTCTCCTGTGGCCTCTGCTGCCATGAAGGTTGGGCAAACAAATCTCCTGTATGTCCTGGAATCCTGAATTCCTGCAGCTCACAGCACGGGCCGGCACCCACGGGACCTACGGACCAAGCACACAGCACAGAGGCCTGTGACGTCAAACGCTGGGCGCTCTGGATAGAGACTGCCCAGTCACTTCCTGTTCCGCTCTGAATCCCAACAAAACAAAAACAAAGAAAACGCTGTTGACCAAGGAGAAACAAATCCAGAAAGCACCGCCCTAACACCAGAGCTGCGCGACCATCGAGCCAATCCCCGCCGCGTGCCTCTCCCAGCAGCTCTCAGAACCCATCCAAGGAGGTGCTTCCCTATCTGCGGGATCTGGTGGAGACTCTGCTAAGGGCCTGTGGGTGGGTGGAAGGCAGTGGGGGCAAGGCCAGAGGGAGCCCTCAACCCTCAGAGGATCCAACTGCCCAGCCCGGCGGGCACAGCTCCCAGTCCAACAACCTCCTGGGCAGTGCCCACTTGGCCCGCCCAACTCCTCTGTAACCAGCCACAGTAACGTGGCTCCAAGGAGCGCAAAGACTCTGGTCAGAGGAATCTGCCCTTCTATAAATGAGCTCACGCACTCGGAGGGAGTTAGCAAATAATCTAGCAAGCTCTGCTTCCCCAGGAAATATCATCTCACTAAAAGCAAAACGCAGATGAGGGTTCTGCGGGGACCCAGCTGTCCTCAAAGCCGGGGCCTCTCCCCAGATTCTCTGAGTGCCTCTTACAGTCCATTTCAGAGCTCCGTGCAGCAACCCCCTGCCCACCTCCTCCCAGAACAGCCTGAAAGATGAGACAGCAGAGCGGCAAGTGCAGTTCCACTCTGCTCCTCCGTAAATGCGAACTCGGAAAACTCCGCAGGCTGATTTTGATAATGAGGACAAACTGCCAGAAATGGCTCCATTATCTTCAGCAGAGACAGCGGGCACTCAAGGGCCAGCTCTCTGCGCCTGTGTGTGTCCTCTTGGGGAGGAAAACCTGGATGAAAAGTTAAACCTTCCAAGCACATCCGAACTTCTCGCATGCACTTTATTTCCCCATCGTCTCAAATTTGCACACAGTGTGGAAAGTTTTTTCAAGTAACTCTTTATGTAATGACTTATGCAAATTTTTCTTCCAAGAGAGTAAACCGACCTAAAAGGCCATTTAAAAAGGCCATTAAAGGTGGCCATTTAAAAAGACATCTGGTGGGAAGCCCAGAGCCCCAGGGCCCAAAACACAGATCCATCCAGTGAAGCACAGCAGGAAGAGATACACCAAGGCCACAAAATAACTCAGTTTCGAATCTCTTTGTTTTAGCGTTCGATGTGGTTATGGGTTAAGGTGCTTCCCAAACTATACTCTCAGTCCTGCCCAGAGGACAGCGTGGCCGCCAGGGAGCACCCGCTGTACTCCAGGCACCAGGAGTCTCCAAAAACCACGGTGGAGTCTGGGAAGCCTGACCACCACAGGACCCTGGTTTCAGGGAAATAACCTGGTGTTAAGAAGAAGAGCACAGAGCCTGGCCAACATGGTGAAGCCCCGTCTCTACTTCCACCACATAACAGGACTCAGCTGACAAGCATCTGGGTCAGCAAGTGAACCGGGAGCAGCAGGCGTGTGCACAGGACACAGGAAGGAGCAGCTGCAGTGAGCAGACCGACACACACAAGGCTGTCTGGGGCAGTGCTGCGAAAACAGCAAAACATCATCAGACACACCCAGGTGCTCCTGCAAATGGAAGCTACCTCAGCAGAACCCGGCAGATCCTGCGTGAGGCAGGGGAGCAACAGGATAGGAGGAGGCCAGCCAGTGTGTGCGGACCTGGGAAGGCAGCCGGGGCAAGTTAAAAAGTGACTAGAGGCCGGGCGCGGTGGCTCACGCCTATAATCCCAGCACTTGAGAGGCTGAGGCAGGCGGATCACGAGGTCAGGAGATCAAGACCACCCGGGCTAACACAGTGAAACCCCGTCTCTACTAAAAATACAAAAAATTAGCCGGGCGAGGTGGCGGACACCTGTAGTCCCAGCTACTTGGGAGGCTGAGGCAGGAGAATGGCGTGAACCCGGGAGGCGGAGCTTGCAGTGAGCCGAGATCGCGCCACTGTACTCCAGCCTGGGTGAAAGCCAGACTCCGCCTCAAAAACAATAAAATAAAAAACAAACAAACAAACAAAAGTGACTAGAGCAGGTTAATTTGCATAGCCATGAAGGAGGGGCCCTCCCACACGAGTGCCTAGGACGGTAACAAGGCAGGAGTCTCTCCAAACCACAGCACTCCAGATCAGGGACACCTGCCTGACAACAAGCCGACTTGCTGTGCTCCCCCAACCCCCGCAACAAGCCTCTGTCCCCAAGGGTCTTTGTTTCTAGACAGCTTACGTAAATGTCTGCTTTTTGGTTTTAAAATCTCTCCTCTGCTCCAAGCCCCCGGAGGCACCTACAGTCTGACCCTGCACACACAGCCCAGGCTACAACACCCTGCTAGCCCCAAAGCAACTTCACTGTGGAGAGTCCGTGCCCGTGGCTCATTTCAGGTTGACAATATTAGAGAGAAAAATGAAAGAAACCCACAGTGTATGTGGGTGTGCTGGCAAACTTGTGGTAACCACGCCCATTAGACATGCTAGGAAACGTACCTGTACATTACCCATAAAACTTAAAAGTAAATTAAAATTTAGTTTAACAGTCATTATAAGACACACCTGTAGGTCCCTGACGGAGCCTGAAGTAATAACACAACACAGAACGGAAAGCTGAGACCTCCACAGCAAGCAGCACCATCAGGTACCTCTCCCAACACGGAGCCCCTCCGTTCACACCCCTGTGGCAGAGGCCTGGGCTCCCTCACTGGGAGGGGGAATCAGTGTCTGGCTGAGCCACCACAGGACCCTGGTTTCAGGGAAATAACCTGGTGTTAAGAAGAATAGCACAGAGCCTGGCCAACATGGTGAAGCCCCGTCTCTACTAAAAATACAAAAATTAGCCAGACATGGTGGCGCATGCCTGTAATCCTAGCTACTCGGGAGGCTGAGGCAGAATTGTTTGAACCCAGAAGGCGGAGGTTGCAGTGAGCAGAGATCACGCCACTGTACTCCAGTCTGGGCAAAAAGAGTGAGACTCTATCTCAAAAAAAAAAAAAAAAAAGCACAGAGACTTAGCTCTTCCTTGGCTGCTCCAAGAAGCTCGTGGCCAGCGGGGCCCTAAGTCGCCAGCACACACCTCTGGCCCAGAGCCAGATCTGAGAAGAGCAGGAAGAGACTAAGTCACTGGTTTCCCGGGACACCAGAGCCAACTGCGATCCAGAAATGGTCCACATGGATTGCCAGAGACAAAGAAAAACTTGGACTTCGCACCGCAGCAGGTTTTGCCACCTCTCTGAAGATTCCTTTTCCCTGACGCTCTATCACTCTCCAGTCTCCACTTGCTGAAAACCTCAGTCAACAACATCTCAAGTGTCTACTTTTCTGTCAATTTAGCTTCAAGAAACTCAAAAGCCCTGCACTCAACTACAGCGCAGGCCTCAGGAGGCGAGGCAGGGCCTGCACTCCGACCCCAGCCCTGGGAGGGCCGCACGTCCCACCTGGTCGCACAGAGCGTCTTCACACTGCCTCTGCACTCGCCTGGAGGGGGACCTGCAAGAGCACGCAACCCACACACATTCCACACGCAAGAGAGAGGGTCACGCCCTCCAGCCCACGGCTCTCAGCATTGTGGGTGAGTTGAACGGCAAAAGTTATATGGTGAAAAATAATGCTCACACAGGCTCACAAGGACAAGATTCCTCAGAATTCCTCCTTCCTCCACCCCCAGGGAGATAATTCTATACATAAGGCAGAGAACACAAAAGAACATTGTTACCCAGAGTAATAATACCACTAAACTCACAGCCCAAAACAGAGGAAGGAGCTCTCCAGCCAAGCCCATGGCCACCAGGCATGCAGCTCCCCACAAAGGAAGCGCACTGGGCTTCACTTCTTCATCACCCATGCGGGCCAGGAGACGAACAGGGATGGGGCTGGGGCAGAAGGCGGCCTCCCCACCAGCAACCCTCTCTCACCTCCCGCGTCACCTCACCAGACGGATTAAAAGTACTGACTACCAGCTAGACATGGTAGCTCGTGCCTGTAATCCCAGCACTTTGGGAGGCCAAGGCAGGACTGTTTGAGTCCAGAAATTCGAGATTAGCCTGAGCAACATGGCAAAATATCATCTATACAAAAAAAAAAAAAGCCTGGTGTGGTGGCATGCATCTGTGGTCCCAGCTACATGGTAGGCAGAGGTGGGAGGATCGCTTGGGCCTGGAAGGTAGAAGCCGCAGTGAGCCGTGACTACGCCACTGCACTCCAGCCTGGGCAACAGACTGAGATCTTCTCTCAAGAAAATAAAAAGTACTGATACACGAAGGGGTCCCGGAGCTGCCGGGCTGCAGTGTCCATGTCCTGACCTAGGGTTTCACTGAGCAGCTATCTATCCCCTCAAGCCACATAACTTTTCAATATGCATGCAGTGTTGCCAATTAAAAAGTGAAAATAGAAGCAAGGGGAAAGGAAGGATGTGTTTTGACCACCCTTACTTTCCCATGTCCATGGATTCATTTTCCAACAAACATTTTATCAGACGCCTGCACTATGACAGGACCATAGGAAGAAATGAAGATAAGGAAACAGCTCAGTGGAGGACGGGGCTGTGGTCTTCATTGAGATGTCTTCCTAGGCTGAAGGGAGAACGGGCCTCTCGAGACATCAGGACACGTGCATGGAGGTCAACGTGTCCTTCCTGGAAACGTGAACAGAGTCGTGAACGGGGTCCCCACAGCACCAGTCCCCTGTGGCCCGACTGCCCCAGCAGGAGCCAGGTGGAACCCCCGCTCCGCCCTGAAACACACCTGTCCCCCTGGGCCTGGCTGTGCTGCCAGCCTGCCACTGAGCAAACTGGGGTCAGCAGAGGGCTGGATGAGGGGTCTTAACAGAGGAAAATGCTCATTTCACTGAGCAACTGCCCAGCTGAGCAAAGCTGCCTGCCTTTAACTATGGGGTCAGCAATTCCGTGGGAGACAGAAGTCCTGAGGGAGGAGGGACGGGGGGCAGCAAGAAGAGGCTGTTGCCTAGCAACTCATGGCAGCTGGCGGAAGGCAGGGATGGGCCAGGCCTTGGGCCTTGGGCCTTGCGGGTAGAGTGTGGCCCTGCTAGGAACAGGGGTAAAGAGCTGGCCCTGAAAGGCAGGGGAAAAGGAAGGACCATCGCTAGTAAAGATGCAGTCTCTGGGGTTTCAAGAAGGGTTGCAAAAAGCAGCTTCCTATCATCAGGCCGTGAAAATAAAGGCTGAGTCAGTATCCAGTGGTACTCTAGACACTAAGAATTCACACGGCAGACCCACCTGAAAGGTCTTTATTCCTAACTATCTGTAGGTAAAAATTCATTCTTCCTAAGAGTTTGAAAACAGGAATCGGAAAACGAGCAAAACCGAAGCAGAGATCAAGGGACAACTGGATGATGAGTGAGCACAGGACTCTGTGCTGCAGGAATCCAGATCGCAGGCAGCCCAGGAACAGGGGGCGTTCGTGACTCGCCAGAGTCCTGAGCTGGGGTCACCTCCAGGATCAGTTTCAGAAGCGTCACCTCCCTTGTCAAAGCCTTGCTCTGACCCACTCTCCCACTCGTTCTCCAGCAAAATGCACCCTTCCCACCTGCACACAAACTTCCATTCCTTGGTTAGAGGGTGGCCAAAAAGCTGTTCCGTGGCCTTAGACTCTCCCCCACCACCATGTAATTGACTGAACCACCCTGATCCAGGGCAAGGGAGCCGCTATCTGTAGGAGAGGATGTTCCAGACCAGCTAGCAGCACAGCAGGCACCATCGGGGCAGGAATCTAACTCCACGTGCCCTGGGAAACACCACAATTACATGTTTGCAATGATCCCTTCTACATGGCTGTTTTCAAATCTATTAAGCAAACAAACCAAAATTCTGACACCACCAGAAGAAAGTTCAAAAGCAAAATATGGGTCAGGGAAATTCCAAGTTACCAAAAAATAAAGACTGGGTGCCCTCTAGTGGCTCAATGCACACTCTTCCATGGTAAGAGATGAATGAACCTTTGCTCCCTTGCAATGTTACAGAGAAAATAAAAAGGATTATTCATAACCGAGAGCCAAAGTACCTCACTTAAAGTGACAGCCGCATATCATTAAGATCTCCAAAGGAACCATATAAGTTGGTGAAATACTGAAGTATGAAAAGTTTCCATCATAAGTTAAACACTAGTGGATATTTAAAAGTCTCTTACACTGGGTTTTGAGAGGCAATGTCTTCCGATGCTTGGAATCTGGGCTGAAGGTAATCATTTAATGTGACATGAATGCAGCCATAAATCCAAATTAAATAAACCCAGTGAAATCAGGGTCCATCCATATAGATTTGCTGGTCCCCAAACAGCGACTGAGAAGTAGATTATGCTGCTACAGCTCATTTGCACCACCGTTCAACTCCTGGGCCTTCCAATAACCAAGGCACACTCCTCTCTGCCAAGGATATGACAGTAAATCTTCTGGGAGGAACTCAAAGCATTGTTCCCAACAGCTCTGTATCTTAAGAAGTCAAGCTAGGCTGGGTGTGGTGGCTCATGCCTGTAATCCCAGCACTCTGGGGCCAAGGTGGGTGGATCACCTGAGGTCGGGAGTTCAAGAGCAGCCTGGCCAACATGGCGAAACCCCATCTCTACTAAAAGCACAGCAGGCTTCTAGAAGGACAGGCTGCTTCTCACCTGTCTTTGTCCTTCTCAAACAAAAGAAAGAGTGGGAAAGAGTGGCAGGAACTACTCAAGTCTCTGCATTCGCTGACGGCAAATGCAAAGCTGGGATCGGGAGACCAGGAGCCCCAACCCAGGGGCAGCCACGATCTGCCAGTTTCACCCACCCTGAATCCATACTCTCTTCTGGTGGTTTTCCTTTAGGGAATCACCCTCCCAGCCCTTAACCATACAGTCAGGGGTGGACCCAACCCCGGTACCAAGAAGGGTGTGTGACCAAGACCAACTGTCCCCACCCCCATCCCCATCAGGGGTTACACGGTAAAGACAGGAGGACTCCCACTGGAACAACTGAGTCAATCAGGGCCTTTCTGTTGGGATTCCTAAGCCCAGGATTACCTGGGAGCTCCTGGGCTCACCGTGTGGAGAAGCTCTACCTGGAAAGAAGCCAACACTGAAGAAAGGAGAGCTTAAAGGGGAGGGGTAGGGGCATGGGAGAGAGAGATGAACAGATGGAGTCTTAATGGTATCCTTTGAGTGCCAGGATCCAGCCATGCCTAACATCAGCTCTACCTCTAGGCTTTTCTGACACATGAGCCAATACATTCTCTTTTGTTGAAGCTATTTTGAGTCAGGTTTCTATCCCTTGTATATTAAAGGGTTTTGGTTAATTCATTCACTCTACAAATATGTACTGAATGTTTTACTGTGGGCCAGGACTCATCAGGCAATGTACAGATGAATGAAACAGTCCCCACCGTGAGCTGCTTCAATGATAAAGACTCTCCAGTGTGGAGCAAATAAATGCACCAACTATCCGCACCTCTTTACCTTCCAGGCATAAGATGAGTCAGTTCCCAGTCCCCTTGTGACTTGGGAGGCCACGTGGCTACTTCTAACCAGGGAGAGGGAGAAGAGACATGTGCCGTTTCTGGGCCAGAGCCGTAACTGAT
This sequence comes from Macaca nemestrina, assembly GCF_043159975.1. NCBI lineage: Eukaryota > Metazoa > Chordata > Mammalia > Primates > Cercopithecidae > Macaca > Macaca nemestrina. The sequence continues at coordinate 228,230,979 of NC_092125.1, read as the reverse complement.
GGTACAAGATCCGCCCAAGGCCTCCCTTTCCTGCTGGCGCAACCCAACAATATTCAAGACGGCGAACACCCTCTGGGACCAGGATGAGCGGAGCCACCACCAACTGCAATGCGCACACAGCGAGGGTGAGAAATAAACCTTTTTATTTTAAGCTACCGAGATCTGGAGATTATTTGTTACCATAGCAAATTCGACTAATACCCTCTAAGAACAGTGGCAGGGAAGGAAGGAATCAGACAATACACAAGGATATAAAATAAAAGGTGGTATCTGCAAAGGGCTGCAGGATGCTGAAAACAAAGCTCTGCCATGGACAAGAGCCCTCTGCAGGGCTTTACAGATGAGTACAGGTTTCCGTAAGAGAGGGCGAGGAAAGTTTAACACATGCCTTTTTAAATGCGGGAATATTGAAAGACATTTTCAAGTTGTAGGTAAAAAGGAAATAAAAATGGAACTCAACAATGTAGGAAACAACACTCCGAATCAAAACCTATGAAATGGGGAAAAGATGTACTTGGAAGAAAATTGCAGAATCTTAAATGATTTTATTACTAAACACGATGAGAAAATAAGCTAAGAATTCCACTTTTTCAAAGTGGGTGAAGTTAATAAAGATAAAATATAGAATTAAATTAAGATTAAAGAAAAATAAATAACTTAAAAACAAGAGAACCAATAAGTAAAAGTAACAGCTGATTCTTTGAAGAGACTAATGAAATATACAAACCTCTCATAAGCCTGACCGAAAAAGGAAGAGTCCTCCCAAGATAGAAAGCAAAGGAAGGAATCTAATCACAGGCACATACTGAATGTTTAAATTAGTTACAAACTTTATCCCAGCATCCTTGTAAATTAAAGGAAATTGGCCATTTGTTTTAGAGGATGTGTATCCCAAAAGTTAACACAAGATGAGGTGGAAAACATAAATAGATCAATAACCATGAAAAGAGATGTAATTGGTTGTCAAAAATCCCTTCAATGGTTTCAGAGAGTTTTATTAGACCTTCAAGAAACAGGTCTTGCCTTTTGTTTAAACTATTTTAAAGCCCAGAAAAAGATGGACAGCTTCCTCCTGATTATGACATGACAAGAAAAAGCTACAGATCAGGGGTCTGCAAACTATGTCCACAGGTTGATTCAGCTCACAATCTGTGTGTATCAATAAAGTTTTATTAGAACACAGCCATATTCATTCATTAACATACGACCTATATATACCAGCAGAGATGAGTAGCCGTGACGGAGACCATCTGGCCCACAAAGCCTAAAATATTTACTGTTTGGACTTTACAGAAAAAGTTTGCTGACCTCTTCTATAATTGGGCCTCGATTATAGAAACAGAAATCCCAAACACGAGTTAATCACATCAAGATGGACATAACTGTAAAAACTCCCCACAAGTCATTCTCTCTTTTTTAATACTTTTTTTGAACAGTTTTTTAGGTTCTCAGCAGTACTGAGCAAAAGGTACAGAGTGTTCCCACAGTGCCCTGTCCCCACACACAGCTCCCCTCACTAACATCCCACGGCAGACAGCATGTGATTCTTCTTGCTACCTAATGTTTTGGTAGTTTGTTGTCTGTTTTTACAGCTCCACTGGGACAGGAGCCTCACCAAGTACCTGACACATCACAGACTCTCCGCAAGTCTTTGCTGAATGGAGTGGGGGTAGGAGAAAAGGAGAACCACCTGAACAAGCCCTATCTGAGTCAACATGCCCTAAAGTGCTTGCAGAATGGCTAATATAAAATGGTAGAAGCGTAGCCAACACTGAGCTTTCTGGGCCCACCCAGAATCTACTTTCCTGGATGCAGTCAGGACCAGCTGTGTTTGTCTGTTTGTGGGGTTTTTTTTTGTTTTTGTTTTTTAGAGGCAAAGTCTGGCTCTGATGCCCAGGCTACAGTACAGTGATGTGATCATAGCTCACTGCAGCCTCAAACTCCTGGGTTCAAGCAATCCTCCTGCCTCAGCCTCCCGAGTAGCTGGGACTACAGGCACGTGCCACCACGTCCAGCTAATTTTTTGTATTTTTAGTAGAGATAGGGTTTCAACGTGTTAGCCAGGATGGTCTCAATCTCCTGACCTCGGTGATATACCCACCTCAGCCTCCCAAAGTGCTGGGATTACAGGGATGAGCCACTGTGCCCGGCCTTAAGTTTTTTGTAGAGTCAGGGTCTTACTATGTTGCCCAGGCTGGTCTCAAACTCTTGGCCTCAAGCCATCCTCCCACCTCAGCCTCCCAGCGTGCTGGGATTATAGGTGTGAGCCACTGCGCCCATCCAGGGATAGCTGTTTTTACCCATCAAAGACTCTGGGATCCAGAGCAGCTCCGTGGAGATGTGCTGCAGTTGCTCCTGCCCTGGTGGCCCCCTTCCTCCAGTAAGATTTTGGGCCTGTGTTAACTGAACCAGTAGTTGAAGGGGTACATACATGTGGTCGCTTCCCTCAATGCTGCCAACCAGAAGAACCACAATGGCAGTGGCAGGGGGACAATGTTAATAATCACCCAGCAATCGCTGGGCATCTGCTCCACGCCAGGCAGCCCCGAGCACCTAGACATATCTTTACTCATTTCATCCTTTCCATAATCCTTTGCTATCCTTTGCCCATTTTTCTTTTCTGTTGTTTATCTGCTTCTTATTGATTTGGAGGAGCTCTTTCTGTAATCTTTCTAATCTTCTCATCTTATTTCCTTCATTAATTTTTAATGGTCATATGTATTGCAAATATCTTTCGGTCTGAGGTCTGTCTTCTAACTTTGTTTACAGAGTCTTTTCTCACACACAAGTTTTATATTTTAATGTAATCTTATTTCTCAATCTTCTCTTTTTGGTTTCTGCTTTGTCTATCTTGCTTAAGAAGGCTTTCCTTGTAGGTCTCTAAGGACTTGCTTTATGAATCTGGGTGCTCCTGTATTGGGTGTATATATATTTAGGATAGTTAGCTCTTCTTGTTGAATTGGTCCCTTTACCAATATGTAATGGCCTTCTTTGTCTCTTTTGATCTTTGCTGGTTTAAAGTCTATTTTATCAGAGACTAGGATTGCAACCCCTGCTTTTTGTTTGTTTGTTTTCCATTTGCTTGGTAGATCTTCCTCCATCCCTTTATTTTGAGCCTATGTGTGTCTCTGCACATGAGATGGGTCATGCTACCTGACTTCAAACTATACTACAAGGCTACAGTAACCAAAACAGCATGGTACTGGTACCAAAACAGAGATATAGACCAATGGAACAGAATACAGCCCTCAGAAATAATACCACACATCTACAATCATCTGATCTTTGACAAACCTGACAAAAACAAGAAACGGGGAAAGGATTTCCTATTTAACAAATAGTGCTAGGAAAACTGGACTAGCCATATGTAGAAAGCTGAAACTGGATCCCTTCCTTACACCATATAATAAAATTAATTCAAGATGGATTAAAGACTTAAATGTTAGACCTAAAACCATAAAACCCCTAAAAGGGCCGGGCGCGGTGGCTCAAGCCTGTAATCCCAGCACTTTGGGAGGCCGAGACGGGCGAATCACGAGGTCAGGAGATCGAGACCATCCTGGCTAACATGGTGAAACCCCGTCTCTACTAAAAAATACAAAAAAAACTAGCCGGGCGAGGTGGTGGGTGCCTGTAGTCCCAGCTACTCGGGAGGCTGAGGCAGGAGAATGGCGTAAACCCGGGAGGCGGAGCTTGCAGTGAGCTGAGATCCGGCCACTGCACTCCAGCCTGGGCGACAGAGCGAGACTCTGTCTCAAAAAAAAAAAACCCCTAAAAGAAAACGTAGGCAATACCATTCAGGACATAGGCATGGGCAAGGACTTCATGTCTAAAACACCAAAAGCAATGGCAATAAAAGCCAAAATTGACAAATGGGACCTAATTAAACTACAGAGCTTCTGCACAGCAAAAGAAACTACCATCAGAGTGAACAGGCAACCTACAGAATGGGAGAAAATTTTTGCAATCTACCCAACTGACATAGGGCTAATGTCCAGAATCTACAAAGAACTTATATTTACAAGAAAAAATCAAACAACCCCATCAAAAAGTGGGCAAAGGATATGAACAGACACTTCTCAAAAGAAGACATTCATGCAGCCAACAGACACATGAAAAAATGCTCATCATCACTGGTCGTCAGAGAAATGCAAATCAAAACCACAATGAGATACCATCTCACACCAGTTAGAATGGCGATCATTAAAAAGTCAGGAAACAACAGATGCTGGAGAGGATGTGGAGAAATAGGACACTTTTACACTGTTGGTGGGACTGTAAACTAGTTCAACCACTGTGGAAGACAGTGTGGCAATTCCTCAAGGATCTAGAACTAGAAATACCATTTGACCCAGCCATCCCATTACTGGGTATATAACCAAAGGATTATAAATCATGCTGCTATAAAGACACATGCACATGTATGTTTATTGCAGCACTATTCACAATAGCAAAAACTTTGAACCAACCCAAATGTCCATCAATGATAGACTGGATTAAGAAAATGTGGCACATATACACCATGGAATACTATGCAGCCATAAAAAAGGATGAGTTCATGTCCTTTGTAGGGACATGGATGAAGCTAGAAACCATCATTCTCAGCAAACTATCACAAGGACAGAAAACCAAACACCGCATGTTCTCACTCATAGGTGGGAATTGAACAATGAGAACACTTAGACACAGGATGGTGAACATCACACACCGGGGCCTGTTGTGGGGTTGGGGGAGCAGGAAGGGATAGCATTAGGAGATATACCTAATGTAAATGATGAGTTAATGGGTGCAGCACACCAACATGGCACATGTATACATACATAACAAACCTGCACATTGTGCACATATACCCTAGAACTTAAAGTATAATAATATAATAAAAATGGAACCATAAAAAGAAAAAAGAGGCCTTCCTAACCCAAAGGCCATAAAAATATTCTCCAATGTCTTTTTCTAAAATTTCTCAAGTTTGTTTTTCATACTTTAAGTATTTAATCCATCCCATTTTACAGCTGAGGAAACAGGGACAGAGATATTAAGTAACTGCTCTGATATTCAATTAGGAAGTATGCATTCATAAGCAATACATGCAATTGTTTTGAAAGTTAAATGCTACCACATTGTTCATTTCCTTTCAGTACGTGTGTTCTTTCAACATGCCTTTGTGAAAGTTTACCCACCATGATACGCATAGATCTATTATCATTCATTTAACTGACACACAGCATTTCACTGTCCAAATAAGTCAGTTTTTCCATTCACTGACTGGGAAGCCGGCAGACTGTTTTCAAATTTTAACTTAGAAGCTGCTGTGAAGCTGAGCCCACCCATGTCTCCTTGTACATATGAACTGGTAGTTCTCTCTAACAGGCGTCTGGAAATGGCATTTCTGAGTTGTAGGATATTAACTAAATCTTATAAAATCACTCTTCAAAGTGGCTGTACACATGACATTCTTCCCACAGTGTTAAGAGTTCCGCTTTAACCACATCCTCATGAACCTTGGCACTATTAGACAGCTAGATTTCTCCAATATGAGGGGAATAAAATGGTTTCTCATTTTATTTTGCGTTTCTCAGATCACCAGCAATACTGAGCACTTTTTCATACGCTTATGGTTATTCGTTATTCTGGCTTCTTCTCTATAAATCCCCTCTTCATATGACGACAACGTTAACGATTGCCCAGCAATTGCTGAGCATTGTCCATTTTTCTTTCCTGTTGTCTATTTCTTATTGATTTGGAGGACCGCTTTCTATAATCTATCTTCTTTCTAATCTCCTAATTCTAACATTTCTGAAGTTCTGGTTTTTAGGCCATCAGGAATTTATTATTGTACCTGACATGAAATTAGGATTGAATTTTATATTTTCCATGTGGGCAAGAGATCACACCACGCCATTTACTGACTGGTACTCCTCGCGGTAAGCAGAGTAACTGCTGCCACCCCAGAGATACCCATGTCCTAATCTCAGAACCTACACCTGTGTTCAATGCCAAGGGGCTAAGTTGACCTGAGACGGGGGGGTTGACCCTGGGTTATCCAGAAGGGTCCAATGTACTCACAAGTCTTTGTAAGTGAAAGGCAGGGAGGCAGGAGGGTCAGAGTTCAGTGGGACTGGAAGGTGCTGCACGGCTGCCTTTGAAGATGGAAGAAGGAGCCAAGGGACACAGGTGGCCTCCTGGAAAATGCGAGGAAATGGATTTTCCCCTGGAGCCTCCAGAGAAGGAGCACAGCCCCACTGAGCCCTCAATTTTTAAGACTGCAGAACCCACTTTAGACTTCTGACCTCCAGAATTTTAGGATAATAAGCTCCTGTTGCAATGTCACTAATTTGTTGTAGCAGCCATCAGAAACTACTACATTCCTTCTTTGCAAGTTGTCACATATCACGCCTTATATTTTGTCCCATTATCTATTTATCTCCCTCTGTATCAATGCTATACTTGTTCTAGAAATTAGAACATTACGGTAAGCCTGAAAACTAAGAAAGGTGAAGCCTCCCTCCCTCTTCAAAATTGTCTTGACTATTCTTGACTATGTATTTTTTTTAATTAAAAAATAACCCCAGCATTTTGGGAGGCCAAGGCGGGAGGACTGCTTGAGGCCAGGAGTTCAAGACCAGCCTGTACAACATAGCAAGACCTTATCTCTACAAAACAAAAAACTGAGCAGGGCATGGTGGCACTGCCTGTAGTCCCGGCTACTCGGGAGGCTGAGGCAGGTGGATTGCTTGAGCTCAGGAGTTCAAGGCTACAGTAAGCTGTGATTATGTCATGCACTCCAGCCAGAGCAACGAAGTGAGAATTTATCTCTAAACACAAAACAAAACAAAAACCCTGGAATATATCCTAAAAGAAAATAAATGCAGCTCATGGGAGAAAGACACACCAGGCGGAGAGCATGAGCCAAGACTCAAAAGTCCGGAAAACAGCAGCATGGTGAGTGAATCACAAGTAGCACACGCAGCTAGGAAACGCTTCCAAACCCCTGGATGATCGGTCCTGGTGGGGATGATTTCAGCAGCCAAGAAACCACTAACAACAGTCCAGGACTTCTACTGCTGGCCAAGAAGAGTAACAGCGATCAGACTGACCCTCCCATCTAAAATACATTTTCTTTTAAACACAAAATACGTAAAACAGTGGTTTTCAAGACAGCGGACTTCAGGCAACAAAAGAGAGTGATCCCGAGGGCTGGGAAACAGAAGAGGGAAGGCCTACCCTGCCCCCAGCTCACTGTGTTCAGTGAGGTTGCACCAGACAGGATGAGTAGCACACAGAGAGAACGCCAGCCATGTACAGAGGGTCCCACCCTAGCATTCAGTAGAGTGCAGATCAGGAAACTTCCTAAGGCCAAAAGAGAAAGAACCACCAGAGAGGATTACAGGGAACAGGGCCTGGTCTTCACAGGGCAGGCAGACATAGTGCTGTTCCCTCCAGCCATGTGGTAATCCTCATTCTTCATGGGACACCAGGCAGACCCCTCGGAGGGCACCTGTCATCTCAGTGAGAAATAATCAGCCCTAGACGAAATGCTGATCTGATCTCACCTAACAAATCTTAAAAGCAAGACCCAAAAGGATCTAACAATTTTCAAAGCTTAAGAATATTTATCAGATACAAAAATATTCAGTATCCAATATGAGAAAATTCTCAATATCTGGAGTCCATCAAAAGCTATCAGACATCCAAAGAGGCAGGAAAACAGAACTCAATCAGGAAAGCCTATCAATCAAAACTGATCCTGAACTGACAAAGATATCAGAATTAGCAAACCAGGATATTAAAGTAGTTATAACTGTACTTCTTAAGTTCAAAAAGCCAGAGGAAACATTGAACATGTTAAGTCAACACACGGAAGATATAAAACAAGCCCAGACAGAACTTCTAGAGATTAAAACTATAATATCTGAGATGAAAAGTATACTGAATGGGATAAATGGCAGATCAAACACTCCAGAAGAAAAGAACTTGAAGTGAACTTGAAGATATGGCAATAGAAATTATCTAAAATGAAACACGCAGCGAAAGAAGGTTATAAATAAAAGTGAACAGAGTATCAGCGAGCTGTGAGACAACTTCTGGCAGCCTGATAAACTTGTAATTGGGGCCTCTGAATGAGAGGATGAGAGAGAAAGACAGAAGAAATATGTGAAGAAATAATGACCACAATTTTTCCAAATGTGATGAAAACTATAAATCTAGAGATCTAAGAAGCTCAAGGAACCCCAGCAAAAAAATCAGTTTAAGAACCATTCTGGGCAAGCAGAGGCAGTGGCAGACTGGTTTTTAAATCTCCTCCAAATGCCTTACGAAATCAGGGCAACCAGGGAAGTAAAACCAAAGCCCACAGACGGCGTCCACGATTGATCCAGCCCAAAAGCCCGACAACAGGATCAGCCCATCAGAGTTTATAATTAATTTGATTAGAAGGTCTTCAAAACATAACTAGCTGCTCTTTTCCAGTGCCGTAACTATATCTTTATTTACTTATTTATTTTTGAGACAAGGTCTCGCTCTTTTGCCCAGGCTGGAGTGCACTGGCGTAATCACAGCTCACTGCAGCCTCAATCTCCTGGGCTCAACCAATCCTCCTGCCTCAGCCTCCTGAGTAGTGGGGACTAAAGGTGCACACCACCGTGCATAGCTAATTTGTTTTATTTTTAGTAGAGATGGGGTCTTGCTATGTTGCCCAGGCTGGTCTTGAACTCCTGAGTTCGAGTGATCCTCCTGCCTCAGCCTTCTAAAGTGCTAGGATTACAGGCATGAGCCACCATGCCTGGCCTGTATCATAATTTAAACACATGAAAATTTCTTTCCAGAGAAGGTAGCCATATTTTTCCTGAAAGCTAGCTCTACAGGTTCATTCTCTGTTTAGGCATTTCTACAGACATGGGCAAACTATGTTTATTATGTATTACTACTGTACTTCTAAGTAACTTAATCAAAAATCAGAGTACAGAGTAGATCCATGGGTTCTGCATCCATGAAACTAGCCTTGGATTGAAAATATTTTTTAAAAAATGGATGGTGGTATCTGCACTGAACACGTACAGACTCTTTTTTTCTTGTCATTATTCCCTAAACAGTACCACAACGATTTACATAGCATTTGCACTGTATTAGGTATTGTAAGTAGCCTAAAGATGATTTAAAGTACACGGGAGGATGTGCGTAGATTACAGCAAATACTACCATTTTATATAAGGGACTTGAGCATCTGGAACCAGTCCCCCATGGATACCGAGGGATAACTCTAATCATGTTTACACTTAGTTACAAAATATACCCAATTTATAATCTAAGGTCCTCTGTTTTTCATAATTATGTTTCTTAAAGGTTGATAGGTATTTTATTTTTAAAATATAACTATGTCAAAGAGTGTACATCAAAGAAGGAAAGATACCAGATGTAAGCAAGAAGCAAATAATGGGTTGCTTTTTTTTTTTTGAGACGGAGTCTCGCTCTGTCGCCCAGGCTGGAGTGCAGTGGCACAATCTCAGCTCACTGCAAGCTCCGCCTCCCGGGTTCACGCCATTCTCCTGCCTTAGCCTCCTAAGCAGCTGGGACTACAGGCGCCCGCCACTAAGCCCAGCTAATTTTTTGTATTTTTAGTAGAGACGGGGTTTCACCGTGTTAGCCAGGATGGTCTCGATCTCCTGACCTCGTGATCCACCCGCCTTGGCCTCCCAAAGTGCTGGGATTAGAGGCGTGAGCCACCGTGCCCGGCTGGGAATGGGTTGCTTTAAATGACCCTGTATTATGACCCTCTGTTTAGTTTTTTGAAATTGTGTGTCCTATGCCTTGAATGCACTCAACTTTATCAAATGAAATTGGAAATTCATTCTACACCGACTCTGACAGGAAAAGCCTGCATGCCACCCACCACCACAAGGGATTCCAGTATAAGGGATACTGTGCATTTCAGTGCCATTTATATAAGATGGGATTATTAATGTACACACTGGTGGTAAACAGAAATCCTGAGAACAAGCTGGTAGGCACAAAACTCAAATACTGAAAAAACAAAAACATTAAAACCATCAAATGCATCACCTCTCTGAAAAACAGGAAAATACTCAACGATGCAGTTTGTCCCAGAGAAATCAACTATTAAGTTTTGGTACCAGAATATTCCCAGATAGCTCAGAAAATCCCAAAAGACCATGTTTATTATGTATTACTATTGTACTTTTAAGTAACTTAAAAATCAGAGTACAGAGTAGATCCCTGGTTTCTCCATCTATGAATTCAACCAGACTTGGGCTGAAAACATTTTTTTTTAAATGGATGGTTGTGTCTGCACTGAACACGTACAGACTCTTTTTTCTTGTCATTATTCTCTAAACAGTACAATTTACATAGCATTTGCACTGTATCAGGTATCTCCGAAAGTCATCGACTTAATCAAATTCACCAACTTAGAAATGCTTCCACCAATTGTTAAAATCAAATTCGACAAGATCAGTTCCCATAAATTAGAGTCTCAATCCACGAAGAAAACCCCTCCTGAGTGACAGAAGCACCAGCAGCTTTGCACCAGGACTCGGGGCCACAGCCGAGCACAGAAAGCAGGTCCTCCCTCGACACCTGGGCGTCACCAGCTGGAGCCCTGAGGAGCACAAAGCTCCCTCCACAGGCTTGCACGTGTGTTCATTCCCTATCTTGCCATCTGGAACGGGCAGAAAGAAGGAAGTCATCACCTGCGACTAGGGATCCCAGAACTTTCAGTGGCGAGAACTCCTGACGCCTAGAGCCAAGGCCCCATACTCATTCAGGTGGACTACGCCAACACTCCCTCATACCCTCCGCCCCTCACTTCACTAAAGGTGGAATTCTCAACCAGGACATGGGTCTAAACAAAGAGGCTCTGAGCACAGGGTACTGCCTCAGCAGAAGCAGCCAGGCTGACAGCCAACAAGAACTCTTTAACCTCCTAACCATGTGGACTTGCTGCCACCACAGGGCCAGGGCTCTACCTCTGCTGGCAGCCCTTGCTGCTTGCAGACACTTGTGACTCCCTTTCTTAAAGCCACAGACTCAGATCACAGACTCCGAACTTTCGGGCAGGGCTTCAAGGTGAGTAGACAGAGGGCTACTTTAACCATGCAAACTCAAGGTGGCAGTCCTTGGCTCTCGATCACCCTCTAATTCTGGGGTCCCACATTTGCAGGGCACCCACATTTGCAGGGCACCCATGTGACGTGTCCTTTTACATGCTTAATTGGGGAGCTGTCAAGTAACTGAGCTGACTCTGGGCTGAAGCACAAGTAATAAGCTTCTGGGCCACACTTCAACACTGTCCAATTCTACACCTTGGTATTAAGCAAAAACCCAACAGATTCAATCAATGCCATCTATGGCGATTATCTTACAAATGTGATGATTATCGTACCGGACTAAGTATGCTTCCCCAGGAACAGACGGAAGTACTGCCTGCCGTGTGCCTGGCAAGTCAGCTCTCTGGAAACACTTACTGGAAGGGGACATGGGTGGTTTCCTGGCAGGCTGCCGCTCCGCCTTGGGGCCGCTGACAGGCTCCGCGGGTGCATCCAGGTGTTCTTCTGAGCCCAGTGAGAACTGGAACCGGACTGTACCCGACTCCACCTGCTTCACCTGCAATGGACCAAAACAGCAGTGATGGCCACTCCCTTCATCAGCACACCTGTCAGAACCATCCAACCAGGAACAGCAGGCTCTGCCCTAAAACAAAGTCTACGTGAAATCAGAGGTTTCTGACACCACATGTTCTTAGATTATAATCAAGTAGTTTGAGCAAAAAGCAATTGGCGTGGCACTAAAGGCCCTGCAGACCACACAATCATGGAATGACCCTTACCCAAGCAGAAATCGCAATCTCTCTCTCCACTTGTGAATGTTTCCATTGACCTATGTGAAACTGACATCTTTATTCTGGGTATGGCTCTGCGGGTTTTGGCACACACACACAGATTCACATAACCAGCACCACACTCAGGGTGCAGGCCAGCCCCATTCCCCCAGGGTGCTCCCTTGCCCTGCCCCTCTGCAGCCACACCTGGCTCCTGCCTAACCCGGGCAATCTATGACTGCTTCCCCAGCACTGTCATTTGGTCTTTTCGAGAATGTCAAAAAAATGTCCGACACATGAAATCACGTAAAGTATAACTTTTGAGACCAGCTTCTTTCATTTAGTGTAAGATTGATGAGATTCATCCAAGTTGTTGCATATACATCAGACTGTTTCTTTTTTATTACTGAGTGATATTCTATTGTACGGATGTATCAGTTTATTTATCCATTCACTCACAAACATTTGGGTTGTTTCTGGTTTGGGTGATTATAAACAGAGCTGCTACAAACACATGTGTTTGTGTGAATACAGGTTTCATTTCTCCAAGAGTAGGACTGCTGGGTCATATGGTATATTTAATTTCATAAAGCACTTCCAAACTTTATTTCTGGACTCTCTAGTCTGTTCCATTAATCTAATCCCTTGACAGTAATTAGTGTAGCTCTACAGTGTTTAAACTGTGAACTGTGTAGTCTGATTCCTCCAACTTTACTGTTTTTTTTTTTTTTTTAACTATTTTGACTCTTCTAATTCCTTTACCTTTTCATATAAATTTCAGAATCTGCTTGTCTATAATTCCAAAAAAATCCTGCTGGGATTTTGATTGAAAACTGCATAAAATCCCTAGATCAACCTTGGGCAGAACTGACAGCTTTACTATGTTGAGTTTTCCAAGACATAAACATGTTACATCTCTCCAATTATTTAGGTCTTCTTTGATTTCACCTAAGAATAACCACAGTGACAACTAGCAAAAAGACAGTTTTATTGTTTTCAGCATACAGATCCCGTATCTATTTTGTCAGATTTCATGGAGGGCAGGCTTTGTAAATAATACTGTTTCTGCATTTTGCTTTCAATTTTTCAGTGCTAGTATACAGAAATAGGACTGATTTTTCATGTTGACTTCCTGTGTTATCCTGCAACCTCACTAAACCCACTTACTCATTCCAAAAGGACTTTTTTGTAGATTCCTCAGAATCTTTGACATGGACGATCATGTTTTCTGCAAATAAGGACAGTTTTGTTTCTTCCTTCTAATGTGTATGTCTTTTGTTTTCTTGACTTACAGCACTGACTACAACTTCCAATGCAATACTGAACATGACGTTGAATGCTAACAGTGGACATCCTTTACTTGTTCCTAATCTTAGGGGGAAAGCAATCAGTCTTTCACCATTAAGTATGATGTTAGCTAAAGAGTTTTTGTAGATACCACTGATCACGCTGAGGAAGTTTTCTTTTATTACTGATTTGCTCAGTTTTTATCATAAACTGATGCTGAATATTGTCGAACGCTTTTTCAATATCAATTGCCAGGATCATATAGTTTTCCTTCTTTAAGCTGTTACTATAATGAATTACATTTATTGATTTCCAAATAGAAAACAGACTTGCATTCTTGGGATAAAGCTCCACTTGGTTATAGTGTATTATTCTTTTTCCGTATCCCTGGACTCAATCTGCTAATATTTTGTTATTTTGCACCTATGTTTATGAAGGATATGGGTCCACGGTTCTGTTTTCTTATTACTATCTTTTTCTGGTTTTGATATCAGGGTAATGCTGGCTTCATTTCATGAGTTGGGAATTGCTCCCATCTTTTCTGTTTTCTGAAATAGATCGTATAAAAGCAGCATTATTTCTTCTTCACATGTTTAGTAGAATTCATAGGCCTGAATATTTCTTTTTCAAAAGTTTTTAAACTATGAATTCAATTTATATATTAGTTATAGGACCACTCAAGTCATCTACTTCATCTTGGCTGAGTTTTGGCAGTGTAGCGTTTAATATTCATTCCTCAATTTGACCTAAATTGTCAAAATTTATGTGCAGAGAATTGTTCATAGTATTCCCTTATCCTTTTAACACCTGTGAGTCTGTACTGATATTCCTTCTTTGATTCCTAATATTAGTAATTTGTGTCCTCCCTTCTTTCTCTTTCAGTCTTGCTAGAAGTTCATCAATTTTACTGACATTTTCAAACAGGTTTTTGTTTCATTGGGTTTTTGCTATTTTTTAATTTTTAATCTATTATTTTTGTTTTCAATTTTATTAGTTTCTGCTGTTACTGACTTCTGAATTGCTTTGGGTTTATTTTACTCTTCTTTTTCTAGTTTCTAAAGACAAAGATTAGATCGCTGAATTAAGATCTTTTTTCTGTTTTAATACAAGCCCCTAACGCTAAGCATATTTGAGCTGCATCCTACAAATTTTGATATGTTGTATTTCCATATTTGTTAAGTTCACAGTATCTTCTATTTTCCCTGGAGGCTTACTCTTTAATTTATGGATTTTTACATACTGTTTAATTTCCAAATGGTTGAAAATTTTTATTATCTTTGTTATTGATTTCTAGTTCAATTCCATTATAATCTGAGAACACATCTTGTATAATCTCAACTCTCTTAAAACTGAAGTTTGTTTTATGACCAAGGATATTGTCTATCTTGATGAATGCTCTATGTGCACTTGTAAACAGCGTGTATCTGCTGTTGTTGGGGAGAGTGCTCCATCAATATCATTCCGATCCAGTTGGTCGATGGTGATGTTCAGTCCTTCTGTATCATTGCTGATTGTCTAGCTAGTTGTTCTCTGTTTACTTAGAGAGGATGTTGAAGTCTCTATAATTGTGGATTTGTCCATTTCTCCTTTCAGTTCAATCAGTTTTTGCTTCGTGTATTTTGAAGCTCTATGTTAGATGCGAGCAATTTTAGGATTGTTATGTCTTGGCAACTGACCCTTTCATCATGTGTACTCTCTCTTAATTCCTGGAAATTTCCCCTATTCTGAAGTCTAGTTTGTCTGATAGTGTCTGATAGTAATATAGCCACTCCAGCTTTCTTTAATTAGTATTTGAACAGAATATTTTCCATTCTTTTAATTTACATTATATTTATTTAAAGTATATTTCTTATAGACAGTATATAGTTGGGCTTTGTCTTTCATTAAGCCTGATAATATCTCTTAAACTGGTGTGTTTATACTATTTACACGTAATGTAATTACAGGCATACCTCAAAGATACTGCAAGTTCAGTTCCAAACCACTACAATAAAGCAAGTCACTTGAATTGTTTGGTTTCCCAGTAGATTTTAAAGTTATATTTACACTATACTGTAGTCAATAAGTGTGTAATAGCATTATGTCTTAAAAAAAAAAAAAAGTACTGTACCTACCTTAATTTAAAAATACTTTGTTGCTGGCCGGGTACAGTGACTCACGTCTGCAATCCCAGTACTTTGAGAGGCACGCAGATCACCTAAGGTCAGGAGTGCAAGACCAGCCTGGCCAACATGATGAAACCCCATCTCTACTAAAAATATAAAAATTAGCCAGGTGTGGTGGCGGGCACCTGTAATCCCAGCTACTTGGGAGGCTGAGCCAGAAGAATCGCTTGAACCCAGGAGACGGAGATTGCAGTGAGCTGAGACTGCGCCACTTCACTCCAAATGGTTGGGTTACAGAGTAGGACTTAAAAAAAAAAAGCCACTTTCTTGCTAAAAAATGCTAACCATTGTGCCATTATAGGTATGGTGACTCACGCCTATAATCCCAACACTTTGGGAGGCCAAGGTGGGAGGATCCCTTGAACCCAGGAGCTCAAGATCATCCTGGGCAACACAGCAAGACCTCAACTCTACAAAAATTAAAACATTAGTCAGGCATGGTGGCACATGCCTGTAGTCCTAGCTACTCAGGATGCTGAGGTGTGAGGATCGCTTGAGCCTAGGAGTTCAAGGCTGCAGTGAACTATGATGATGACACTGCACTCCAGCCAGGGCAACAGCGTAAGACCTTGTCTCAAAAAAAAAACAAAAAACAAAAAACACTAAGGATCATCTGAGCCTTCCAGAACATTGTAATCTTTTTGCCGGTGGAGGGTTGTGCCTTGATATTGATGGCTGCTGCCTAATCAGAGTAGTGGTTGCCGAAGGTTGGGGTGGCTGCAGCACTTTCATAAAATAAGACAACAATACAAGTTTGCTCCATCAATTGACTTTTCATGTCATAAAAGAGTTCCCTGTATCATGTGATGCTATCTGACAGCATTTTACCTTAGGCAGAACTTTCAAAATCATAGTCAATCTTCTCAAACCTTGCCATTGCTTTATCAACTAAGTTTAGGTAATATTCTAAATATTGTATCTATGTACCTTTAAAATCTCTCCAAACACTGTGTTTAGTTTTGGTTTGGTTTGGTTTTGAGACAGAGTCTTGCTCTGTTGCCCAGGCTGGAGTGTAATGACGCCATCTCAACTCACTGCAACCTCTGCCTCCCGGGTTCAAGTGATTCTCCTGCCTCAGCCTCCCGAGTAGCTGGGATTACAGGCATGTGCCACCACATCTGGCTAATTTTAGTATTTTTAGTAGAGACGGGGTTTCACCATGTTGGCCAGGCTGGTCTTAAACTCCTGACCTCAGGTGATCCGCCCACCTCAGCCTCCCAAAGTGCTGGGATTACAAGCGTGAGCCACCACGCCCAGCCACAGTGTTATAATTTTTGCTACAACCATCCAACATATTTTAAAGAAGAAGAGAAGAACATTATATTTACCATTTCTGTTGTTTTTTCTTCATTCTTGATGTTCCAAATTTCTATCTGGTATCATTTCCCCTCTGTCTGACGATTCTTTTAGCAATTCTTTAAGCAAATTATCTGCTACCAAGGAATCCTCTTACTTTCAGTTCATCTGAGAATGTCCTCATTTCACACCTTTGTTCTGTTTTTGTTGTTGTTGTTGTTGTTTGTTTGTTTGTTTGTTTTACTGGACATAGAATTCTGAGTTCCAAGGTCTTTCTGTTAGTACTTTTAAAATGTCCCACTTTCCTTCTGGTCAGAGTGGTTTCTGATGAGGAATCAACAGTCACTCAAATTATTATTTCTCTGTAATGCATCATTTTTCTATAGCTGTTTTTAAGAATCTTCTTCGTCTTTAGTTTTCAGCAGTTTGCATATGATTTATCTGAGTGTAATTTCCTCACATTTATTCCTGGGATTCACTGAACTTGGATCTGCAGATTTATGTTTTTTGCCAAATTGGGGAAGTTTTCAGCCAATATTTTTTCAAGTACTTTTTTCTATACCATAGTCTCCTCTACCAGGACTGGGTGCTAGCCTTTTTGGTAGGGACCTGCAGGTCAACGCTGAGGCTTTGCCCCTTGTCTTCCAATCAT
The DNA here is from genome assembly GCF_043159975.1 of Macaca nemestrina. Taxonomy (NCBI): domain Eukaryota; kingdom Metazoa; phylum Chordata; class Mammalia; order Primates; family Cercopithecidae; genus Macaca; species Macaca nemestrina. Next base: position 228,213,746 of record NC_092125.1, on the reverse strand, counting down.
TTTCTTCTCTATTGCTCAGGGTGAATAAATTTCTATTGGTTTATCTTCAAGTTCACTTACTCTTTTGCCATCTCCATTCTGCTGTTAGGCCATCTAGTAGTTTTTTATTTTGGTTATTTTGTTTTTCAGTTCTAAAATTTTCATGTGATTGTTCTTTCTATCTTCCATCTCTTCACTGAGACAGCCTACCTTCCCATTTATTTCCAGAGTGTTTGCTCTTTTTTACTAGAGCATCTTTATTATGGCTGATTTAAATTCTCTGTCTGATAATGCTAACATTTGGGCCACCTCAGTATTGGTGTCTGTTAAACGTCTTTTCTCTACAAGCTGTATTTTCCAGGTTCTTTGTATGACAATTAATTTTAGAGCATGTCATAGACACTTTGAACATTATATTATAGTCTCATTTAAATCCTGTGAAGAATGCTGGTATTTTTATTTAGGTAGGAATTGACCCCGTTGAGTTCAGGACACAGTTTCTGACCAGCATCCTGTAAGCTGTGGTTTCAATGTCAGTTTCATTTTCAAAACCTGTGCAGTTCTTCAGATCTCTCCCGCATGTGGCTCCACCCAGCAGGCAGCTCTGGGACTGGGAAGCAGTCAGCCCCACAGTCTCAAAGTCTTTGGTATGCCATTCAGGGTCAGACCCACATATGTGCAGCTTCCGGGTGAACCCAGGGTTTTGTAAACAACCTTACAGGGCCGCTTCCCCAGTTCCTCCCTCAGTGATCTCTCTCGTATCTTCCAGTAGAGCCCCCTTTTCAATCCTCCAACCAGCTCTGCTGCCCCCTGAAACAGTGCCTGAATCCAAGGCCAAGCAGTAGGAAGACAGAGTGCTTTAAAGTTGGGCAGAAATGTATAAAGGAGCTAAAATTTTCATCTGTCATTATGAGAATTCAGTATATAATGTCTAAAATTGTAAATTAAGAAATAGCAGTAGAAGCCTATTATCTAGAAAACAAAGGTAAAGACCATAAGTCACAGCTAAGAGTTGAAAGTGGCTGCCTTTGGAGATATCAATTTAAAAAAAAAAAAAAAAAAGAGGGAGACAATTATTTCCTCAAGGGAAAAGGGCAGCAGTTGTTTAAGAAAGTAAATAATCATGATGATATATGACTTCATTTCATAGTCAATAATGGTGAAATAAGCACAACAACATAAACTAAAATCTAGCTACCCCAAAGTTATGGGCTTTGAATTCTATTTCTGTTTTTCTTTGATTAACATCTGCCACTCCCACTCAACAGTCATGGGATCAGGGATGTTTTTTCTTAGAATATATGTAGGTACTCAATAAAAGTTCACTGAGTGATGAATGACTGAATGAGATAAAGAAGAGGCTGGTGCAGTGGCAGAGATAGGCACACCTAGGTTTCCGAGTGACCTGACTTGAGAGCGGCTGGCACCACTACGCAGGAAATACAGGCAGAAGCAGAGGAGTGCCTTCGCAGGGCAGGAAAGTGAGTCAAGTTTGTGACCAAGGTTAGTTCACTGCTTCGGTTAATTATATCACTTTAGAGTAGTGGCCCTCAACCCGGGGCAATTTTACCCCCCAGGAAACATCTGGCACTGTCTGTGGACTTTCAGGGCTCTCACAACTGGGGGGATGCTGCTGGCACCCAGGGAACAGAGGCCGGGAATGCTGCTCAACATCCTCTAGTGCACAGGACGGCCTCACACCAAGAATTATCTGGCCCAAATGTCAACAGAGCTGAGGTCAAAAACTCCTGATTTGGAAGTGGTACTCCTTGTGGAAAATGGCAGAACTTGATACATTTGTATCCTTAAGATAGTAAACCTTCAAAACATTCATGCTCCAATATAGTTTACAGGCTTAAAAATTAAGGGCAATATGGTGGCATGATAGACCTAAAAGTAAACAGAAGAAATATTTATTTGTATACCTATCCAACGGGGAGGAGAGGGGAGGGAAGAGGAGAGAGGAGAGAGAAGAGAGGAGACAAGGAGAGACGGGAGGACACGGGAGTGGCGGGCAGGGGAAGACCGTAATGGTTTCAGGATTTCTAGCAGCAATTTTATAATAAGGGCTCAAACCAAACCATGTAGGAGTGCAGCAAAATATGGTCCCATCAGGAGAGACGTTCCTTATAGGAAGAAAAGCTGCACAATCAGCTGTTCCCTTATTCAGGTCCCCCAAGCATTATCCAAATCATCAATAACAACACTGAACGCATTATCTGTCACTGGAGTCAGCACAGAGGTGACAAACTGAAATGACATGCACAGTCCTTTTACCTTAGAAAAATGAGGCACCTGAGTACTAAAAAGCTCCTGCTTGCACTGCTGAAATGGACATGTTTTAGAATGTGAGGGAAGACCACACAGTGCACCCAAGCAGAAACTGCCACGCCTCAGACAGCCCAATTGACTCCAGCATCTGCCAGAGCAGGGTTTCACACTGTGTCTGTGGTGCCCTGGGTCACCACTAACCATCCTCCACCACCACCAATGGGGCCAAGGAGACTGGGGATGAGACCCTCACACACACTTCAACCCACTCTGCTCTACTTTTTTTTGCTTTCTTAATTGGGGTGCAGAGAACATTTCATTTCAGAATTTTTTTTAAAAACCTGAGAATCTCTGCTGTGGTCCTACCTCTTTGTACACAACCGAGGTGCAACAAGCATTAGTGATAAGTCACAAAGATAAGCCAGGGCTAGAAACCAGAACTGGCTCCCACCACAGCACTCATCCACCAAAAAACCTATTGGCAAAGACCACACAAGGCCCCAGCTCCAATGCTCCCAATGCGCATGCCACAGAGGTGAATCTCACTGCAAAGTGTGTACACATCAGCTGGAGGTTCACCAAGTCATCCCAGGAAATCAGTATGTGAACAGGGATAAAACCCAGGGTAAAACTGGTCTTAAGAAGTTTACATAAAAACGTCACACTAATCTTTCTAAAGGCATACCCACGACATGAAAAAAATTCTGTAAATGAAACATCTGCAAACATATTTGTGAACTTTTGCTTTTGAAAATGAATGAACTTGCTAGAAGCTCACCAGAGATGCATAAGAAAGACCTAATAATTTACCTCTTCAGAGCTCATGCTGGCTGAGGGTACTTTGTAGACCAGACAGTGCGAGGGGTTGGGCTGGATCCCGCCCTGCAGAGGCAGAGTCACCCTTCCAGAACCGGCTTCCAGCAAGGGGTTCCAAACAGCCCAGCGGACCATGTGCATGCACGCCAGGTTGGACAGAGAGGTGACCGAAGCTGCCTAGAATTAAAACAAAGCACATCGGTGCATGAGTTATCACAGAAGCCACCTGGAGAGGGGAAATCAACAGTGCTTTCACATGTAAAATTCAACTAGAGCTCAGTGTAGCAAGGAGCAGGGATCGTCAGTTACATTTTATAAAAGGAACTGGGGCAGCAGGAGGACGTGGCATCCACAGTCAGACAGCAGGGCGCAGATAGTCTTCAGTTACGTGACCCCACCAACCCAACCAGGACTCCTGCCCACCCATGAGTCTCCTTTTCTGGACCAAGGTAGCGGCGGCTTCCCCCTTAGAGAACACCAATGTTTTATGACCCCCTGTTCCCGTAAGGATCTTTCCATAGGTTTGTAAACACCCTGCACCTTGCCAACAACAACTCAAACCCATCAGGAAAATACTAGGAACAGCACTTTGAATTCCTCATAAGAAACTTGGTAAAATAATGAAGAACGCACATGTATATTTAATTCAGCATTATTAGCACACATTTTCTCCACAAAGCTCCAGCTTCCAATAGGACATTTTATATCTGTAGCTTTCATGAAATTGGGAAATCGATCGGGTCAAATTCCAGGCATTGTTCCTTCTTTCTCCTTCTCCATGGCTGGCCAAATGGAAGGAATGAGGACACTATGAAAACCCTTGGGTTATAATCACATTAAAGTCATTTTCACAAACATGGTTTCAGGGCTTGACTGAGTAAAGAGTTTTAAAATTACCAATTTTCATCCATTTACTTAAAAATAAGTAGGACTAAACCTGAACTCTGGTCTTTTTTCAGACCCCAAAGTCCAGCAGAGCCACCTTGTCGAAGAGGGCTCCAGAGCTGCTCAGCTCTGACCAAGGCCCTGCCGACAGATCCTGCAGGCCCCCCTGGTAGGTGGAGCACACTTAAGTGACCAGGAAGGCCGATCAGCCAGAGGCCCATGCGGTACAGGCAACAGCGGGTCCAACCAGGAGCCCCAGTTACAGCTCCTTTCACTCCTAAGATCACAGCTGCACTGACCAGTGAGTGCTGCGGAGCGCTGCCTCGACGAGAGCCACTGGAACAGCCCAGAGGAAGGAGGGGCAGCCGTCCACTTCCACCTGGGACTTCCAGCCTCAGTGTCCCATGTACAGGAGAAACAGCCCCCAAGCAGGAGGTGGTGACTGGTCCATGAATACAATGCTCCACTTCCTACAATGCTCCACCTCCCAACCTCCTATAGTGCTCCACCTCCTACCGTGCTCCACCTCCTACAGTGCTCTGCTTCCTACAGTGCTCCACCTAATCTCCTAGTGCTCTACCTCCTACAGTGCTCCACTTCCTACCGTGCTCCACCTCCTACAGTGCTCCACCTCCTCACCTCCTAACCTCCTACAGTGCTCCATCTCCTAACCTCCTACAGTGCTCTACCTCCTACAGTGCTCCACCTTCTACTGTGCTCCACCTCCTACAGTGCTCCACCTCCTACTGTGCTCTACCTCCTACAGTGCCCCACCTCCTACAGTGCTCTACCTCCTACAGTGCTCCACCTCCTACTGTGCTCCACCTTCTACTGTGCTCCACCTCCTACAGTGCTCCACCTCCTAATGTGCTCTACCTCCTACAGTGCTCCACCTCCTACAGTGCTCTACCTCCTACAGTGCTCCACCTCCTACTGTGCTCCACCTCCTACAGTGCTCCACTTCCTACGGCTTCCCCCCCAGCCCTGGCTAAGAGAGACAGCTGCACCCTTCGGGGGTGATGAAAGTAAAATGGGGTGGCTCCCCACTGCTCCCAGTCCTGGGTTTGGCTAAGGTAGCCAAGGGCATCCCTCTTAACAACGCTGCCTGAGGGCATGAACCCAGGCAGCATCGCAAACACAGCCATGGTCACAGCGAAGGGGTGGCCTGGAAGGAGGACACGTCCCACTCTTGGTAATGAATGGACGCCCATGCCCTGCCTAGAATGGGTAGAGCACAGCATCCACCAGGAACAGAGACGCCCAGGGGATCCGCGAATTTGCGCTGCCCCAAGAGCCAAGGACGAAGCAAGCGGTGGTGGCCAGGAATCCTAAGGGATTTTGCTTATTTGGCTGGACATGCCAGTAGGGAACAGCCACACCAGTGTCACTGCCCAGACTGCAGTCAGGTCCCACACAGATCCCCACATGTATGTGTGCACACAAGGCCTCTGAAATCCAGACACAGATGGCCCCGTGGTCTATACTGGGCTAAACCATAGCCAAGTTCATACACAGGCAGATTTGAACACAAAAAAGAAAACAGTTCTTGTTTCTTCCAAGTCAGCCTATTCCAGACTGTTCCTGCCAGATGATATCTCGTCCTGTTATATCCTAAAAATTCAGAATCTGCATCTTGTTTTGCATTAATCTCTTTTCCCATCATAATCGGACCTCAAACTATCCACTTCTGCAGAGCCCTTTGCTGCAGCTAAATTCTAGCTCGTGGGCCAGGATACTGCCACGTTCACGCCCCTGTCACAGGGTGAGCAGGGATTGGGTGGTCCCTGGCAATTCAATGAGAAAACACCCACACCGTGGAGAGGACACAGAAAGAATCAGAAAAGTAAGAAATGGAAGCATATGACTCTAAGCCACACTTCCAACATTTGCCAAATACAAAAACGTCTTCCTGTTCCCCGTCCAGTTAGTTGACGACAGATTATAAAACAGTGCTGAGCAACTATAGCATACCAATGACATGGTGATTCTAACTCCACTTCTTTTTAAAAATCAAATTTACAGCCAGGCGCAGTGGCTCACGCCTGTAATCCCAGCACTTTGGCAGGCCGAGGCGGGTGGATCACCTGAGGTCAGGAGTTCAAGACCACCCTGGCTGACATGGGGAAATCCCATCTCTACTAAAAATACAAAAATCAGCTGGGCATAGTGGCCAGCACCTGTAATCCCAGCTACTCGGGAGGCTGAGGCAGGAGAATCGCTTGAACCTAGAAGGTGAAGGTTGCAGGGAGCCAAGATCACACCACCGCACTCCAGCCTGGGCGATAGTAAGACTCGGTCTCAACAACAACAAAAAAAATCAAATTACTATAAATGTATTAGGAAAACTTGTCACTATAAGGATTCAACAATGTCCAGACTATTTTTGTAAACAGTTATCATCATAAAATACAGAAGTTTATTATCACAGGATCAAAAACAAAATAAAGTAAAATATGTATCCACATTTTCATGCTATCTGTACAACTTCTAATTTTCAACTTAGGTGATTCCAATATCTAATTTTCCAATTTCATAGTTCTTTTTGGTTCTCCATCAGTAGATGATCTCCTCTGTGCAAAGTATCTGTCAGTTACATAAACATCCATTTTTCCCTACTTTTCTGTTTAACAGCTTTAATAACAACAACAAAAAATGCGTGCAGCGAGTTATTGATCACTCTTTCTGAGACCTCAACAGGCTAATGGGGACCTGGTGGGAAGCCAGTCGCCATGTATTTGCCCACACTTGCTCACTGCCAGCCCACAGAGGGACCCGCAGACAGGAACTGCCCGAAAACCGTCTGGCTCTGCAGAGAAGGCCAAGCACACAAGCAGAGCGAGAGTGACTCTGACACACTCCTACTGTCAGTGGATTCTAGTGCTTGAGATGACATCAGCTACTTCATCATTTCTTTCCCTGCCCAACTCGGGTCTGAATTCACACAAACTGAAAAGAAAAAAAAAAGTCCCAAATATACCGAATTGCTCCCATTTAGACTTTTTAAGTATAACAGCACAAAATACACAAGTACAAATACACAAAAGACAAAATACACAATACGCAAAAGACAAATGAGGAATACACTTGGATTATGAGTCAGGTTTTGTCGTGGAACAGAAGTGCCACACCTGCACTTACCACACAAAGCCGCTCACAAAAAAGAGACTCTTGGCCCTTGGAAATGCTACAAACCAGAGTCCCTGTGGTGGGCTCAATGTGTCCTCCAAAAAGATGCTCTCAGCCTAATCCCCGGAACCTGTAGCTGTGGCTTTATTGGAAACAAGGGTCTCTGCGGATGTGATTAGTTACAGTGTTACGGGATGAGATTATCCTTCATTATCTAGACTGGCCCTAACTCCAATGGCAAGCATCCCTGGAGGAGCAGGGGAGAGACAGACCAGACACAGAGACAGACACAGAGAGAGATACAGAGAAGAGGCCACATGACAAGGTGGCAGAGAATGGAGTGATGTGGCCACAAGCCCAGGACAGCTAGGACCCCCAAAACCCACAAGCGGCAGGGAGGCCCCATCCCCTAGAGCCTCCCGAGGAACTCAGTCCTGCCACACCTGGGGTTTCCTCGGAAGGAGCTCGGCCTGCCACACCTGGGCTTTGCCTGAGGGGACCTTGGCCCTGCCACACCTGGGGTTACCTGAGGAGGACATTGGCCCTGCCACACCTGGGGTTTCCTGGGGAGGAGCTGGGCCCCATCACACCTGGGGTTTCCTGAGGAGGACCTCAACCCTGCCACACCTGGGGTTACCTGAGGAGGACCTTGGCCCTGCCACACCTGGGGTTTCCTGGGGAGGAGCTGGGCCCCATCACACCTGGGGTTTCCTGAGGAGGACCTCGACCCTGCCACACCTGGGGTTTCCTGAGGAGGGGCTGGGCCCCGCCACACCTGGGGTTTCCTGGGGAGGACCTTAGCCTTACCATACCTGGGGTTTGCCAGCAGAGCAGATTGTGGACTGCGGCCTCAGAGCTGTGACAGCGCACATTTCCACTGCTTTGATGCTTTGTTACAGAAGCCACTGGAAAGTCATACAGGCCCTTGATGGTTTCTGTCCTCAGATCAACCTGAACTCACTTAGATGAAGGTGAAAACGTCACATTACTTCACGAGCTTCATTTTCTTTACATTTTCAGTGAGACCTTTTCACTCCTGCCTGGGCACCCAGCCTCGGGCCCTGGGCCCGGTTCTGCTGGGACCTCCAGCCTCAGGGACCAGGAATGCACAGTGAAGGGGATGGTGGCCACTCTCTGGGTAATGACAGGGTGGAGTCCCCGCCAAGCAGCGCACTCAGGCTCCACTGCCTCAAGGACTTATCCAGATAGAAAGCTGGGCCCAGGGGGTGGTGGTGAGGTGACATGTGGCACTTGTCACATGTGCCTCGATGGAGGTGACATGTGGCACTTGGCTGAGGACAAATTTTAAAAAGACAAACTACTGCATCAAAACATCTCTGAATGTTCCTAGTATCACACAAATCACAGAGGACAGAAAGAAAAAAGAGAGAGAAATATAGGTCTATAATTACACAGACGAAGGGGACGGAGACCTAAGATAAGCGTGAAGAAAGTGGCTTAGGCCCTGGGGTGGGAACACAGTCACACTCACGTGGTGTGAGAGCCACAGCAGGGACGGGGCTGACCCCTTGCAGGCACCATCCACCCAGTGCACCAGCTCCCGTCCTGTGAAATGACCACCATGCAGACACAGGAAACAGAGCAACCAGCCGCACACGGTGGAAGGCACAGACCCAGGAGCATCCTTGGAGGTGGAGCCAGGTGTCCCCCAGCAGCATGACGGGCAGGGCACACAGGCGACAGGCGGCTCTGGAACTCGGAGCTCAGGCCATGGGCTGAGGGCAAGTCCTTCCTGATGACTCGCTCACTGGCCGGCATTCTCCCTGAAGGACACACACAGCTCCTGGCCCTTGATGCGAACTTCACAAGGCCTGAGAGACTGAGACCCACCAGGTGAAGAGCTGCGGGGAGGCAGCAGGCAGCCAGGCCGGCATTGGTGCCTCTCCCTCCTGGCTGAGCGGCAGGAAGAACCTGCTCAGAGGAGCCCAGAGGTCACAACAGGAGCACAGCCACTACCAGCAACAGCGGAGGTTCACAAGCCAGATGCCATCAACCAGAAGTTACTCAGTCCTCAAATCCGATCCAGTACATGCAGAACTGAGTCCAAACGAGATGGACAGCAAACCCGGCAGTAGCTCCCATGCACTCCTGGGGGAGAGGAAACCTAACCACAGGCGGTTAAAGTCACCTCCTCCACCCCTATATGACACAGGCCGTGCGCTGTCATCTAAAAGCAGAGTGAAATTTAACCCTTTTCCCATCTAGAAAAACAAAGCGCAGCTGGCTGCCAGCACTCATTTAATTTTACACAAACATGCTCTCTGAGGCTGAAGCAAATCTGACTGATTTTCAATATGAAAATAAAATATAAAAACTGTTCTTGGAATTATTTCTAAACAGAACTCACATCAGAATCGTCTGAATCATCAGAATCGTCTATTTGGGAAAAATCAGATTCATCAAACAAATCTTTGGCCAAAAACTGTTCGAGAACGATGCTAACACCACGTGTAGGAATGCTACATTTTCTAGGATTTGACATTCTCAGTGACGGAAAATTACTGTATCTTGTACATGGAAATACCACTACTAAAAACATAATGCTACAAATAGAATGATGTCTTTTGTTTCCAAAGTCGATATACCAAAGCGATGCAAAAATAATAATAAAAGTGAGATACTTCATGGCAAAGCTGCCTCAGGATAAACACTGTAGCCACAAGTGCCCCCAGTATTCTCGGGGCAAACTGGAAAAGGGTTAATAGGCAACATTTTCATTTTGTTCTACTGAGTGAAATAATCATTTTTAAAAATATAAATGAATAACCAAAAAACTGCAGTATGGTTTTAAAGAAATTTAAATAACCTGGTGGAACTCTTCACACAAGGTAATGGGTTCATAAAGCCTTGGTCCTCTGCAAAACAAGCGTCAACTTGACAATGACTGAAAGAAGCAATGGCAAAACTGTCACGCATCCGGAGCCATGGCCTGGGTTGGGCAGGTGTGAAGCTCCCCGCCCTCTGGAGCAAGTCTGGGGCCCAGCGACTGGCACACAGGCACTGCAAGGCCTGGGTTGGGCAGGTATGCAGCTCTCCACCATCTGAGCCCAGTCTGGGGCCCAACGGCTGGCACATGGGCACTGTAGGGCCTCTACTACTCACCCCAGCTCCACTTCCCTCCCTGCCCTCACTGGGTCTTAGAAAGCCAATGAACACTGGGCTCAGATTCAGGGCCCAGCATCCATTGCAGTGGGCACTGCCCTTCCACGAGGCCTGGCTCCAGGAAGCAACCCCCACCTCAACCACACAGCAGGGCAACAGGAAACCCCATTCCCCCATGCCAGTGACTACACCAGGGAAGGGGCTCACGTGAGGCTGGCCCCAGGCCTGCTGTAAGACCATGTGTCTGTGAGCTCAGATTTAGGGAACTTGGGAGCAGGAAGTTTTCTTTCATTACGGGCCACCAGCAGCGGAAGAAGTTAGCCCAACGCTGTCCACAGCCACACCCCGACCGGGACCCCAGAGCACAGAAGGAGGGGAGAGGACAACAGAGGATGAGGTGGGGCCAGCAGAGGGATGGGAGAAGAGCTACCTGCCCTGGAACAGGCAGAAAGCACCCCACATGCAAGAAAAAGTTGGCCAGCTAGACTTAAAATCAGAACTACTGCTCATCAAAAGACAGTGTAACATTTGGGGTGCTATAGTTTGAACATGGCCCCCAAACGGCATGTGTTGGAAATTTAATCCCCAACAAACCAGTGTTGAGAGGTGGGGCCTCATGAGAGGTGGCGAGGCCATGAGGGCAGAGTGAATGGATGAATGCCATTATCTCGGGAATGGGCCTCTTATACAAGGATGAGTTCAGTCACCCTTTCTCTCTCTCACCCTCTCTTTGCCCTTTCGCCAGTGGGTGACACAACAAGAAGGCCTTCACAAGATGTTGGCACCTGGATCTTGGACTTCCCATCCTCCAGAACCATGCATGAGCCAATAAATTTCTATTCACTATAAATGACCCAGTCTGTGGTATTCAGTTACAGCAGCAGAAAACAGACTAAGACAGGAGCAACCAGGGAATGGGGACATAAATCTCCCCTCTTTACTCCTCATAACTGCAATATGAATCTATAATTACCTCAAAATACAAAGTTTAATTTTGAAGATAGCATGTGGCATATAATAAGAGCTATATACAATGCTAGTAAAATTGTTTAAATAATAATGACTGTCCACAAAAACAAAATAAAAACACAGTGCTAATTTAGACAATATAATGAAAGAAAACATCCCATTTACAACAGCAGCACAAAAAATTACTTATGAAAAAATTTCATAAGAATTGTTAAAAATCTACATTTTGAAACTTTAAAATATTTTTGAAATCATTGCTGAAAGACACAAAAATAGACTTGAACAAATACAAAGACATCCTAGTCTTGCTTAGGGCAACTAAACATCCTTGAGTTGTAAAATTCTCTCTAAATTCAATCATAAATTTACTGCAATCCCAATTCTTAAATGCCAACCAGCATCTTTTGGAGCTAGACCTCTTGATACAAAAGTTCATCCAGAAAAATAAACATGCAAGAAAAGCTAGAAAAGCAAGAGAAAGAAGAACCATAAGGCTGAACTTGCCTTACAAATGCTAAAACACACAACAGAGCCCCCAAAATTAAAATGGTATGGCCATGGTACATTAACAGACAGGGCAGTCCATGAAATAGAGTAAAAGTCCAGAAACAGATGCACTATCCATAGAGATAGAGTATGTGATAAAGACAGTACATTAAGTCACTATGGCAAAGGGGGACTTCTAAGAAAGTGGTAGTAGGACCAGATGGCCACTGGGAAAAGATAAAATCAGATCCATCCCTCATACCACAAAAAAAAAAAAAAAAAAGGTTAGGAGAAACATTGCACAAGGAGAAAACACGGGTGAATTCCTCTATGACTGGGGAACAAAGAAAGGCTTTTTCCCTCTGACTCAAAATCCAGATACAATAAAAGAAAGAACTTACATATCTGAGTACATTAGAAGATGTTTTAATGCTTACACAGCCAGAAAAAAATAAAAAGACAAATGACAAAATGAGGAGAAAATATCTGCACTATTTATCACAGATAAAGAGCAAATATCCTTAATATACAAAGAACCTTTAACATGTGATGAAAAACACAAAAACTCTATAGAAAAATGGGCAAAATAAGTTAGAGATGAGGATGAATCTGAAGCATCTTGTGAAGCCAGAAAGTACTCAAACACCAAACAGGACGGAGGATGCCACAGGACACAGGGACCAGCCTCAAGGACTCCATCTGGCCAAATCTGGGACAATCTGAGTACCAAAATAATGAGGAGCAGTGACTTTAAAAACAGGGATCCCTGAGTCCACACCCATGTGCGCTTGATGGACGAGTCAACCATCTACCCACCAGTGAGGAGAGGAGGGGCCCTGTGGACGGGAGGTGCCCTGCCAGCTGCAGGCCTGTGGGAAGCCTGGGCTGGGGCTCCTCCTCCTGCAGGAAGCATAGACGACGCCAACCCCAAGGGAGACAATCGGATGAGCAGCAGATACACACGTAGTCTCAGAGACTCCCCACAGATCACTTATTAGCTGCAAGGAGGAAAAAAGGGAACTCTACAGTGGAGATATCACCAAAGATCACCACAACCAACCTTGCCCAGGAAGGACATATGCGCTTCTGGATGTGGGACCCAAGGACAGCCCCTCGCTCACATGGACCACTGCTGGGAAGGCACAACCTGACTCCAACTATGAGGAAGCATCAGATGAACCCAAGGCACGTTCGCCTTAAAATTTTTTTAAAGGGAAACTAGGCCATGCACGGTGGCTCATGCCTGTAATCCCAGCACTTTGGGAGGCCAAGGCGGGCGGATCACAAGGTCAGGATATCGAGACTATCCTGGCTAACACAGTGAAACCCAGTCTCTACTAAAAATACAAAACCTTAGCCGGGCGTGGTGGCAGGCGCCTACCACCACACCCGGCTAAGGTTTTATATTTTTAGTAGAGACTGGGTTTCCAGCTACTAGGGAGGCTGAGGCAGGAGAATCACATGAACCCAGGAGGCGGAGCTTGCAGTGAGCCGAGGTCACGCCACTGCACTCCAGACTGGGGGACAGAGCGAGACTCTGTCTCAAAAAAAAAAAAAAGAAGGGAGACCAAAGTATTAAAAATAAAATCATAAATGACCAAAAAAAAAAAAAAAAAAGCTGAGGAACTGTTCCAGACTTAAGAAGGCCAAAGAAACACAGAAACCAGACACAAGACAGGATCCTGAACTGGACACAGTACTGGAGGAAAGGCCATCAAGGACACGCATGGATCGGTTCAACAGACCTGGAACCTGGAACACGGGCCATTGATTTTGTTCCAAGAATATGAGTTAAAACATAAACAATAAATCAGTCAGATCTTCACCCCTTAGAGATTTGGGGAGAGGGTTATTTTGTCATGTGACCCACAGAAAAGGACTGTATTCACCCCCAGAGGCCCAGGAGGATGCCCGCTTATTCAGACATGAAATGCAGCCAAGACACTGGATCTGGTGATTTTTGCAGGTTTGCCCCTGTTGCATTTCATGCTCAAGTTATAGGAGTTTGCTCCATCACTCATTCAGTCAGCAAACATTTCCGGAGCCCACACTTGCATGCATACAGCATTTCAAAAGAGGTAGTGCTGTGGCAGTCCAATGAGGTTGCACTGTCCCCAGGATCCTGCGAAGAAAGTGGTCTGGACAGGAGGGACTACTTCTTTGGTAGTTCTTTAGCTTCTTCACAGCTAACCCAAACATAAATTACAGGGAAAAGTTTCTAGATACTTTGGTTACTAAAAAATGCAAAAATTTAATAGCAGATTAAAATCAACGAGCGTGTCTTCATGAAACTTTTGTTCCTAGTTTGTTTCCACTGACCACAAAATACTCAGGACCAAAAGAATGCATGCAGACTCCGGTGCCTGGGTGTGTCTTGAACACAGTATTTGTCCCATGTTCTCATCAGCCCAGGTGGCCTCCTCCTTCTTGTCCGTGTGTACCATTTACAGATGAATCCTTCCACAAAGGGCCCCTGGACACCATGGCTTTTGCCTCCTGATCTGATGCATGAGGCCAAGTGAAGAAACTGCCAAAAGCATTTTGGTTCTCCCAGCATTAGGAGTGTGTGATGAAGGCAGCAGGGCCACAGGGAGAGCAGATCCTCCGGTTAAAGGCATCATGAGGAAGCCACTGCCAGGGAACAACAGACAGGCCGCGTGGCTCATGCAGGAAGACGTCTGTCACAAGTCACTTTCCAGGGAAAAGCGCACTGCTGGGGTTTGTCCGTTTCTGATGAAGTAAAATACTTAAAATATGTACACCCAGGCTGACTGGACGTTTGATGATACTGAGAAATGCAGTCAAGGTTAGGTGTGATGATGGTGCTCACAGCGACACTCCAGAGCCCTGTCTTTTGGAGAGACATGGCGAGCCATCTGTAGATGAAAGGATGCGATGTCTAGGATGTGCTCTCCAACAGCCCGGGTGGAACGGGACGGGAGAAAGAGATGAGACATGAGTGGTAAATCGGGGGTTGGAGGTGGGTGCAGGGAGCGCACCACATGCTTCTCCACCGTTAGCTTTGAAATTTCCCATAATAAAAAAGGTTTTTAAAAAAACGAAATGTGCATGCCAAAAGGTTTACAGATGGAATAAAATGATGCCTGGAATTTGTTTCAGAATAATTCAGAACGGGCTGTGGGAGAGTATACAGAAGAAGCAGATTGTTGTCCAGGAAGCTGGCAGCCGGGGAAGCTCCGTGGGGCTCATCGTACCAGCCAGCCTGTTCTCAGCTGTGCTTGCAGCCTCCAGGGTCCTCACCAAAGACAAGGAGGAGGACGCTGCAGCCGGTATGCATGACCACACTGAAAAAATCCCCACCCAGCTGAAGACGGCTGCTCCAGGAGACGCTGCTGCAGATGGGGTGGCTGAGGTGGGAGGGCCCTGCCATGGCCCGCCCTGGGCCTTCGGAGGGGCACGCTGGGTTCCTCTACCATGGCCACCGTCACACAGACGGCCCCGCCATTGTGCCTTTCTCCTCTCATGTCCTGCTCAATTCCAGTTTCATCCGCTGGATGCTTAACCCACTTTCAGTGGTTCTGTACAGCAAGCAATTTGTATGGAAGGTCATTTCACACACTGCAATGTTTCCATTCCAGATTTCACCCAGGAAAGTGCGCTTGATGACAGTAAAATGGAATCCAGTATTCCCAGTTACAATCCACCAGCACATCAGAAAGTACTGACGACTGGCCAGGTGCGGTGGCTCATGCCTAGAATCCCAGCACTTTGGGAGGCCAAGGAGGGCAGATCACTTGAGGTCAGGAGTCCGAGACCTGCCTGGCCAACATGGGAAAACCCCATCTCTACTAAAAATACAAAAATTAGCCAGGCATGGTGGCGCGTGCCTGTAATCCCAGCTACTCAGGAGACTGAGGCAGGAGAATCGCTTAAACCCGGGAGGCAGAGGTTGCAGTGAGCCGAGAGTGCGCCACTGGGGGGCGAGAGAGTGAGACTCTGTCTTGGGAAGAGAAGGGGAGGGGAGGTGACAGGATGGGAGGGGAGAGGAGGGGAGGGGAGGAGGGAATTGGGGAGGGGAGTGGGGAGGGATGGGGAGGGGAGTGGGGAGGGATGGGGAGGGGAGTGGGGAGGGATGGGGAGGGGAGTGAGGAGGGATGGGGAGGGGAGTGGGGAGGGGTGGGGAGGGGTGGGGAGGGGAAGGAGTGATTTCACAACCTCACCCGCACCCCAGATGCCCGTGCAGCGGCCACCATCGAAACCATCTGTTGTCAGGAATTTCAGATGAGGGTTAAAAAGGAATAAAGTGTCACTAAGACATCTTGGTTTTGGCATACAGATGTCATAATCACAAGTAAATTACAATTAATATTCTCTAGAAGACACTGCGAGTGAGGCGCCAGGCCCCCTGCTCCTCCCCACCTCCCCTCACAGCCCCTAGGCACCACACACCAGCCATCAGGCCCAGGCCGTTTCTCCTCCGCCCACTCCCCAGCCGGGGCAGCCCCATCCCTCTCCATGAGCCACACCCACCCCAGAGGCCCCTCCCACCCAAGGGTATTCACAAACAGCTGCATTTTAGCTGAAATTTCTGGTCATAAGTAAAGAAAAGCAGAACTGGAACAGTTTCATTAAATGACTGTGACTGCGTCAGGCCACAGAACACTTGGCACCTCTGGATTTCTGCACCTAATTAGGACTCGGAATCATAGGGACCAGAGGAGTGGACACTGGCAAGGTCAGCTCGCCGCTGCCAGAAGAGATTAGAAACATCAAATGGCAGCTGTACCCCGACGCCCTGCTCTCCCGCCTGAGGCACACCCCAAGACCGTCCTCAGCACCTCATGCTCCTTCACAGGCTGTTCCCGAAAGAGCTGCCCAGTCGCAATGGCAGGCCGCATCGCCATGGACAATGTCTTGTCAGCTGTTTTTTGGTTTCTAATTTACTTGTTAAAATGATACAGAAGGGCCGGGCGCGGTGGCTCACACCTGTAATCCCAGTACTTTGGGAGGCCAAGGCAGGTGAATCATGAGGTCAGGAGATGGAGACCATCCTGGCTAACACGGTGAAACCCCGTCTCTACTAAAAAATACAAAAAATTAGCCAGGCGTGGTGGCGAGTGCCTGTAGTCCCAGCTACTCGAGAGGCTGAGGCAGGAGAATGGCGTGAACCCCGGAGGCGGAGCTTGCAGTGAGCCGAGAATGCCTGGGTGACACAGCAAGACTCCGTTTAAAAAAATAAAATAAAATTATACAGACGTACCCCTGATCTGCAGTTTCAGTGACCCTCAGTCAACCTTGGTCTGAAAATATTAAATAGAAAACTCCAGAAGAAAACAATCCCTAAGTCCTAAATTGCATGCCCCTCTGAGCAGTGTCCCACCCAGGGCATGAATCATCCCTCCGTCCTCCGTATCCACACTGTAGACACCAACCGCCCACTGCAGTTGAGAGGTAGAGGAAGAGACAGAGACTACATTCACTTTTATTACTGTATATTATAATTGTTCTATTCTATTGTTATTGTTGTTAAATATCTTACTGTACCTAATTTACAAACTGTATCACAGGTATGTATACGCAGGATAAAACCTAGTATGTACCGTGTAGGGGTCAGTATTACAGAGGTTTCAGGCACCCACCGGGCTCTTGGAACAAACGCCCTGTGGAAAAGGCGGAACTACAGTACTGGCTTTTTCAAACAGAAAACTAAATCTTAAGAACAGCAGGATTTGGGTTTTTCAAAGAATCTACATTAATATAAATGATGTCCACATATTTTCTTTCTTTCAACTGGACCTATAAATTCTTACTCTTAGTGTTCGATAGGTATATATAAAGTTCCCTATGAGAAACCATCTCTCACGTGTGCAAATTGAAGCTTTACCACACTACTGTCATATAAAAATACACTAAAAATGGCCTCATTTTTCAAAATAATTACCGATTCAATCGTCATGAATTCACACGATTATGATACATGAAACTTACTGACTTATATGCGTTACTCCCAGCCAGCAGAATGCACCTGCCATTTGTGAACCATCTATTTGGTCTTCGTCCAGTTTCCTGGTACACAACTCCCGAAACCCCCGGAGTCTCCGAAGTGCTATCTTTTGTGTGCTAATGAGGTGACCGTGGCTGGTAGCCCCTCGGTGGCTTCAGGATGGGGCTGCTCACAGCAAGACCAAGGCAGGGGGAGGGGAGTGACTGAAGGTTACATTGATCATCAATGGCCAGTGTTTAATCAATCATGTCTACGGAATGAAGTGTCCATCAAAACCCAAAAGGACTGGCTTCAGAGAGCTCTGGACAACTGAACCCACGGAGGTGCCCAGAGGGCGGAGCCCAGCAGGGCATGGGAGCTCCAACCCCTTCCCACATTCTTGGCCCTCTCCATCTCATCTGTATCCTTCGTAACATTTCTTACAATTAGCTGGTAAATGTCAGTAAAGTGATTTTCACTTATTATTTATAATAATCATGCCTCTTTTTAATGGAAAAAGCATTCATGCCCACTACATTTATCCTCAGCACAGAGTTCATCGCCAGAGGAACCTGAGTGCAAAAGGCTGTTCTTACATTGCCGTCCACTCCTGCAGGGCTGCTGAACACGTACTCCAGCTGGAAGACGACCGCAAACGCAGGGTGGCCGACCATCTCCGGGAGGCGGAGGCGGCTTCTCAAAACCAGAGCTTGACTCCCAGAGCTGGGTCAGAAACACAAACCGGGAGCGCATTAGAGCTCAGGCTCCCATCTTTCCTGCATCCACATCGACCACTGTCAGCAACAGCCAAGGGGACACCCTGGGGGACACAGGGGTGCTGCTGCCACAGCAAGTCTACCATGTAACACTGCATGCTCTTCCCAAATGATCTGGGAATTCCCCCAAACCATGGCTTTTTTTTTTTTTTTTTTTTTTTTTTTTTTAAGAGATGAGGGTCTCACTATGCTGCCATGACTGGTCTCAAACTCCTGAGCTCAAGCAATCCTCCTGCCTCGGCTTCTCACTGCTCTTTCAACGCCTTTCCAAATTACCAAAGCTTGATACGGCCTGATATGGCCAAGTTACCAGGAAATGCCATAGAGGATGGAGGCTCCTTCTTCAAGGCTGGTCTACGGCAGAGGACACCTGGCCTCTGCCTGGCACCATAAGAGAGGAGAGGCATGACGCCCTGCAGTGATGTCTGCGACACCTGATTTGGGAAGCACTGGATTAAACAGAGCAGCAGGTCTTGCTGCCCCCTGATTCTCCGTCCTATGAGAAACTAATCACAGGGCACATCTAGAAGGCAGCATGCAAGGCCTCCTCAGACCCTCAGCAGCCGCAGCTGGAAGCATCCATAATGCTAACCCCCAAATTGTCAGAGCACAAACGGAAAAAAAAGGGGGGGCTTTTTCCGAACTTCCAACTCCAAGGTTGGTTCCTAATGGGCACAACTTAGCAAGAGGAAAGAAACATAAGGAAGAACTCCCCCGTGGATGAGTCCACACCTGACATGCACAAATTTCATCGTGATCCCTTGTACATCCCCACCCATCCCTGGGGACCCAGGGGACAATACCTGGTCTTGGAAGAGGAGACCACTTTCCTGCTGAAGCTGGCTGAGCGCGTCAAGGCCACATCCATCTCAGGCACCAGTACAACGACCTGCGGCCTCTGCACGAAGCCCAGACCGTTGTGCACGCCCACACGCAGGCGCCGTTCCAGGATCTCCAGGCCACCACCGTCCAGTGGGCCACATCCCTGGAAGAGGCACAGGCAGAAGGAATGAGCCCCGGCACAGACAGGAAGAGGGAGCTCGCCAGAAGTCCCTGGGGGAGGCGAGCAGAGAGAAGAAACTGGAGCAGAAGCTGCAGACAACTGCAGATCAGATGATGCCTAGTCAAGATGAGTGCAAGCAAATGACAGACACAGCACCCAATCCCAGCCACTGGCCTTGGGGCACTGCCCAGGGAGTTTTGACATTTCCGACACAGCATGATCCTCTCAGCACAATGCACACCCTCGGATGCCTCGATCCCCAAACCCTGACACTAGCTTTCCAAGGTTGAGTTGACCATTCTCAAGATGCAGCAAACTCGTATTTGGCTCCTTCAAGACTCCTCCAAGGTCCCATAGCCCACTTTCCCGGAGTCCCCTTTCCCAGAGGCTGCTTCCTGGGGCCCAATTCCCTGGACGATGATGGAAAGGTGCTCAGAGGCAGAACTCATCACATTTCAACTCTACCGAGAGACCTGACTCTTGGCTGGTGTACAAAGGGAAACATGCTTAGGCACTAAGTCATAAACCAACAAAAACAGAATCTGCCCCAAAGTGGTCACTCGATATTGAAGTGTTTCATTTTAACAAAAATGTACAGGCACTCTAACAAATGAACAAGGACATTCCCCCAGCTATTAGTGTTTATTAAATTATGTGATCTTTGCAAAATGATCCCCGAATTGTCAAGTTTTCTTTACTGTCCATTAATCAAGTGGAACAGACCTAAATTCAGCCTTTGGATAATGAAAATAAAACTATGCAGATAACTGAGTATCTGCCAGTTGGACTGGAACAAAAATACAAAGACAGTAAAAATACATAATAAAGTGATTTTAATGGGACTGTATAAAATTCAACAATGATAATCCTAAAACATCTCTACCCTCACACAATCTGCCCTGAAAAGCGAGAAAACAGCAGGAACTACACCAAGGAAACTGATGTTGCTGTTTCAATCCTATTCTCTGCTTTGTGTGTACATAAGACCATATTATGTGGAACTGCATTTTCAAGAATGGGTAGGGAGCAAGTAAGTCCAGCTCATTCACACACACACGTGCGCGCGCGCGCACACACACACAATAACTTGCTAACTTAATAGACTACTAGGATGAGCACCTGAATCATTCATTCTCACAACTAAATATTACAGCCCTACTATGTGCCAAACCCCGTTCATGCACATCACGTGTCATGGTAAACAAAACAAAGTCCCTGTCCTGGTAAACAAACACTCACAGCAAGAGACCAACAATAACAGAGAAGAAGGCCAGCTGCTTCCAGGAAGGGCTGAGCGCCCAGGAGGAACGCGGGGTGATGGCTGGAGACACGGTGGCAAGGGCGGGGAACAGCACCCCTGCAGGACAGTCAGGGGACCCCGTCCAGACCTGAAGCCTGAGGGGAAACATGCAGAGATGTGCAGGAAGAACATTCAGGAAAGTCTGCTACATGCTCCAGGACCCATGCAGGGACAAACATGAGTCCGAGGTCACCCAGGCGGAGGCAGGCCTGAGTCCAGGACTCCAAAACAGGCCCAGGAAGTAGCACACAGTGAAATAGGGAAACCCGCAAAGACCAATCCATGCCCAGGAGGCATCACGCAGTGAGGCAGGGGAAACCCGCAGAGACCACACCACATGCCCCCCAGAGGGTCAGGAGCCCAGGTGTCAGTCCAAGCGCAATGAGAAGCCAGCAGCAGGTTTTCAACACAAGAAAAATGGCTGAATTTATGTTTTTATACTTAATCTTACCCAAAAGGCCGAGAAGTGATGAATTTATGTTTTTAAAAGACCTCTTTGACTACTGAGTGAAAAAAAATGTTCTCTGGGACTTTTAAGTGAACATGACAGGGACACTTCCTCAGAGAATTTCCTTCCCCCAGTACCTAAGGAGCAAAATATACCACCAGTTAAGGACAGTGGCACAACAGAATGCACCGGCCTTCAGGAGCTGGCGCCAAGGCAGGACCCAAGCCTTGAAGCTCAAAGGGAGGAAGGCAAGCACCGTGCCCATCTCTGCCTCCACCCCCAGGAGCTACGGCTGAGTTAGCAAAATCCTGGGAATTCCACCAAACCCTCATGGTAAAGGACTCATTCACAGCTCCAGGTAAGGGATCTTTAAAGCCACATCCTTTGTCCTGGAACCTGGAGTCCCCTACCTCTCTGACTCTGGACTTGGCCAGCAACCTGCTTTGGCCAATGGGAGAGTAACACATTTAATCCAAACAGAGGTTTGAAAATGTCTACGCATTTCCAACTCCTCTCTTAAACATCTGCCTCCATGAGAGCAAGCCCAGACTGGCTGCCACAGGAGAGGCGATAGGGAGCCGCCGCACCCCAACCAAGGTCATCCTAGACCAGCAGACCCCAGCAGACCAGCCAGCTCATTGCAGGCCCATGAGGATTTTCCAAAAAAGTCCCTTTTACTTCCTGCTCGAGATTCTACTAAAAGTCAGGATAGGCCGGGCGCGGTGGCTCAAGCCTGTAATCCCAGCACTGTAGGAGGCCGAGATGGGCGGATCACGAGGTCAGGAGATCGAGACCATCCTGGCTAACACGGTGAAACCCCGTCACTACTAAAAAATACAAAAAACTAGCCGGGCGCGGTGGCAGGCGCCTGTAGTCCCAGCTACTCCGGAGGCTGAGGCAGGAGAATGGCGTGAATCCGGGAGGCAGAGCTTGCAGTGAGCTGAGATCCGGCCACTGCACTCCAGCCTGGGCAGCAGAGCGAGACTCCGTCTCAAAAAAAAAAAAAAAAAGTCAGGATATACATGGAAGAATGCTCAGCCCCAACCTTAAAATAGCCCAAAAGTCCATCAGTGGTAGAATGGATTCATAAATCCTGGTGCCCTCACATGGACAACTATCCAGCAAAGAAAGTGAGCAAATGGAGCCACAGTCACTGCAGACTGCCTCTCACGGGAGCACAGTCTTGAGCAAAAGCAGCAAAACAATACAGAAGAAAAAAGTACGACTTCATTTAAAGATAGGTCAAAAGCAGGCAAGCCTCTAGTGTTTAGAGATGCCTGGAGAGGCAGTAAAACCAGAACAGAAAGCCAAGACGTGATTCGCACAAACGCCCTAGGGAATGGGCGGGGAGGAAGGTGCAGCCAGGATGAGACCAGAGAGGCTCTGAGGGTGCCTCTGTGGGTGCCGGGCCCGAGGCCTCCCCCTGCTGTCCTTCCTCACGTCGCGCAGTCACGCAATCGCATTCTGCGCACTGCCGTGGGACTCATCATGAAAGGGGTGCGACATGAAGAGGACTCGACGCAATAGCAAGATGTTACCCCACCAGTCTCGTGGTTCTCTGCAATTAAAGATTCTTTCTCTTCGTTTCTGAAGTCGAAAGTGAAGACTCTCTCTCGTTCTAGGAGGGGGAACAAGGAGTGGTTTGCCCACAACCCAGGTCTAAGGGCCCCTCCTTCCAGAGCTGAGAGCAGCCAGGGCTGACCCCTCTTCTCCCCACTCCATCTGGTGACCATCAGCGAAGGTGCGGGCAAGTGGGCTGAGCCCAGTGCCCCAGCAGAACCAGGCAATCTCCGTCCCACATGCCTGCTCCCACTGCTGCTGGAGACAGAAGAGTCAGGGCAGTATTTGTGACAGTTCATCAGGTCCATTTTTTCCAGACCAAGGACAGATTATCGCCTAGAAAACATAAGCAATCCCCAAACCTGCAAAGGCTTTTCCAAGTCTTGTCTGGCATACAAACAAGCTTCTACACAGAAAATCCAAGAGAATTTTTGCTGTCAGAGGTGACGGGAGCTCTAGAAACAACCTCCCTGGCCCTGGTGTTTTACAGTTTGCAAGCCAGGGCATCGCTGGGACGGGGCCGGAGAGGAAACCCCAGTGGATGCTGCGCACTAGGCAGGCTGAGCTCCACACACCTGCAAGACGCAGACATCCCTCCCGGGGGCCACAGGCAAACAGGCTCGACAGCCGCTGCCTAACAGACGGGCAACCCCTCCAGACACCGTGCCAGGGCACCTGGACAAACCCACCACTGAAAAGCAACAGACAGGAACGGCAGGGAGTGTGAACAGGCGCTCAGAGACCAGAACGCAATGACGTGTGACACGGGCAGGCTGAGGGGACGGTGAGGCTGGAGGTGCCTTCCCAGGGGCCCAAGGTGGGTGAGATGACTGAAGGCTTCCAGCCACCTCTGGAAATGAACCCCACATCCCCACCGACATCCTCTGAACATGGGAAGGGTTCTATGGGTTTCCCTACGCCCATCTGGTGACTTAGTTTACTTTAAATGAGGACTATTTCATGATCTACCAGAATTAATGTTAATTAACACCTCAGGTCAACTGCACCTTCGTCACTGTTCAAGTTAAAACAACGACTGGAGGCCTGTGGGGGCCTTGGCTGTGCAAGAAAGGGGTCCCCCTAAAGGTCCAATTCAGCTCCAAAAAGTGGGGAAAAGACAGAACCACGTCACTTTATGGCCACAAGGCCCTCCTCAGCAACATCAGATGTGGGTTCTCCCCTGCCCTACCCACCCCTGCCCTGCCCCACCTCCTCCCTGCCCTACCCGGGCCCCACCACTGCCTGGCCCCACCCTGCCCCCCATTATGCTTCTGACTCCACACCTCCTGGAAGTGGTCCTGGACGTGGAGCTCCAGCAGCTCTTCCTCAAACTTCTCGAGGGAGGGGTACAGGGTGAAGAATAAGTCGTCCAAGTGCCCCGTGATGGGCTTCTGGAGGCGAGGCTTTCGGAGAGCGTCGCCTGAAACAGCGAGGGTGCGAAAAGGATCATCCCTGGGAATAAAACCCACTGGCAGCCACCAAGGGTCCCCACCCACCCCAGCCTCAGCCGGGGCCTGCAGCAAGGAAGGATGCTCGGGACCCCCAGACAGAGCACAAGGCCCAAGCCAAGCCCCCACAACAATTAAGCAAATGCAGATTTCATTGGCAGTCCAAATTCTACTCCAAACCTCCTCCAGGAACAGTTTTTTGTGTTTTGGTTTTGTTTCTTGTTTTTTGTTTTTTTTGAGACAGAGTCTTGCTCTGTCGCCCAGGCTGGAGTGCAGTGGCGCAATCTTGGCTCACGGCAACCTCCGCCTCCCAGGTTCAAGCCATTCTTCTGCCTCAGCCTCCTGAGTAGCTGGGACTACAGACACCTGCCACCATGCCCAGCTAATTTTTGTATTTTTAGTAGAGACAGGGTTTCACTATATTGGCCAGACTGGTCTCGAATTCCTGACCTTATGATCCGCCCACCTCAGCCTCCCAAAGCGCTGAGATTACAGGCGTGAGCCACCGTACCCGGCCCAGGAACAGTTTTTATAATTCGACAACTCAAAGAACACAGATTGGAGGAGGCAAAGTGACATGTGCAGCCCTGCAGCCTGCTGCCCTGCATGGCTTCCTTCCTCTCTCTCCAGCAGGAACGCGGCCAGCCACACCGCTCCTTACTTTACTGCGTTACCTTGAACCATCTGCAAACACTGAGGAGGCATGAGCCTGTCAAGGCAACCAGCAAAATACAGCCTGAACAGCACCACAAGAAAAGGGTCCCATCCAGGGGACAGTGGCCCCAGGGACCCAGCTCAGGGTCCGGTGCAGAGCAGGCCCATGAAAAACCTTGGCTGAGAGAGGGAAGGACCCAGGGCTGCCTGGGGAGCCTTCTCCACTGGCTCTAGAGCAAAGGCTCACCCAGGAGGAGGAAGGAGCCAACCGCTTCCCAATCTACACACACTCGTGGACTCTGCCCCTTCTTTCCCCACCACTAGCATCTTCTTCTGGTCCTAGCTCCATCTCTTCCTATATTTAATGATCTTTTACTTATGTAGATACGTAGATTTTTAAAAGCTAATTCCAAAGTTGAAAAACAAAAAGAAAACACCAAGGTAACACTCAATGCTGATGAAACTGCTGTCAACAGAACACTCTCCTATCCTGCGGAAGGTTATGGGTCAGTATCGCCTTTGCCTTCCAGTACGTCAAAAGCTTTAAAATATCACTTTCTGCCCCAGTCATTCTACTATTTGAACCTATTCAGAGAAGATAATCAAACACAGAAGCAAGGATTTATGTGCAAGAATATTCACTGAAACTTTACTATGATAGAGAAAAATCAAAACCAAATGTTCAATAGGCGAATGTTCATTAAACTATTATTCACTCATGCTGAGTAAGAACAAAAAATCACACTGTCAAAGATTATTTAATAAACTGAGAAATAATCATAATAAAAGTGAAAAGAATAGTAACATATAAAACTATATTATTCCATTTGATAGCAATGGTATCTAAAAGTATGTGCACTTACATGTATACATGTGTATCTGCATGCAGTAATTGTAGATTATTTTCTTTATAGTTTTCTATATTGTCCCCATCACAAACTCACATTAGGTTTGTCCAATGGAACAGAATAGATTCCAGAAATAAATTCATGCACCTACAGCCAACTGACTTTTAAAGAGGTGCCAAGAACACACACTGGGGAAAAGACAGTCTCTTCAATAAATGGTGCTGGACAAACTGGACACCCACATGCAGAAGAATGAGATGAGATGCCCTACCTCTCACCATTTGTAAAAGTCAACTCAAAATAGATTGAAGACTTAAATGTAAAACCTGAAACTATGAAAATACTAGAAGAAAACGGAAGAAGTGCTTCATAATACTGGGCTGAGTAAGGATTTTTAAAGTAACATTGGGCTGTGTAAGGATTTTTTTTTTTAATAAAACTGTAAAAGCACAGGCAACAAAAGCAAAAAGAAACCAATGGATTATATCAAAATAAAAAGGTCTTACACAACAAAGGAAACAATTAACCAAGTGAAGAGATAACCTGCACAATGGGAGAAAATATTTGTAAACTATATATCTAACAAGGGGTTAATATCCAGAATACATAAGGAATTTAAGCAACTCAACAGCACACATACAAAAAAAAAAACTAGTAGCTTCGTTTTAAAATGGACAAAGGGCCTTAATAGACATTTCTCAAAAGAAGACATTCAAATAGCCTGCAGGCACATGAAACAATGCTCAGCCTCACTAGTCATCAGGGAAATGAAAATTAAAACCACAATGAGATACCACTTCACTTCAGTGAGAATGGCCACTATCAAAAAGATAAAATAAGTGTTGGTGAGGATGTGGACAAAAGGGAACACCTATACACTGTGGGTGGGATTGTCAATTAGAACAGCCACTATGGAAAACTAGACAGAGGTTCCTCAAAAAGTTGAAAATAGAATTCCCATATAATCCAGCAACCCTACTACTGAGTATACAATATCCAAAGGAAATGAAATCAGTATGTCAAAGAGATATCGCCACTCCCATGTTTATTGCAGCACCATTCACAAGAGTGGAGACACAGAATCAACCTAAGTGTTCATCAATGGATGAATGCAGAAAGAGAAGTAGTGTATCTACACAATGGAGTACTTACACAGCCACGAAAAAGAATGAAGTCCTGTAGCTTGCGACAACACAACACGGATGGACCTAGCAGACATCAAGGTTAAGTGGAATAAGCCAAGCACAGAAAGACAAATGCCACATGATCTCACTCATATGTGGCAGCTCAAAAAAAAAGAGTTGGTACCATAGAAGCAGAGCACAGAACAGTGGTTACCAGAGACTGAGGAGGGGAGGGAGAGGTTGTCAAGGGGTCATGGTACAAGTTATAATCTAAATTCTGCTGTTCTTGCACAGCAGGGTAATGATGGTTACCAGTAAGTTACCGTAAAATACAAAAGAGCTAGAAGAGCAGCTAGAAGAGCAGCTTCTGAACGTCCTTACCACACAGAAATGACGAGTGTGGGAGATCACAATCACGCTAGTACTCTCATTTGATCACTCTACAACACATACGTGTACTGAAACATCAAACTCTTCCCCACAAATATATACAATTACAGTGCGCCAAGAAAAATTTTAATAGAACGTTTCAAAAAGCTGGGGTGGGGGGATGACATAAACTAAAATAACAGAGAACAAAGGCCATTTACCAGACCAACTTCCTTTAGGAAGGATCACTTGTGTGCCATGGGTGCCCCATCTCAAGAGGCGGCAACTCAGTGGAGGGATCAGGGTCACTCGGCATCTGGGAGGGGGCAGAAGTCGGTGCTCCTGGAAGTGGTCCAGGCTGGGAAGGAAGCAGGTTCTGTGTGGCCACCCCATGACCAAGGTGCACACGCACCCCCAGGCCCAACGGCCATTCCAATAGTTGTGACTCTGGTCTGCACAGAGAGCTGAAGATGCAAGTCCCATGTACGGGAAGTCATTAGGGGAGGAAAGATGGGTTCCTGCCAGGACAGCCAGACTGAGAAGCTACATCTGCAGTGAGTAGAACTTTCCAGATCCTGGAGGGCCCAGGGAAGCCAGACAAGCCTGGGTATCCTCATTCAGTTGGCTTGGCAGGCCATGTCTTGCAAGCATCATGGGCTCTGGAGTAAAGCACGTAAGCCCAAGCCTGGCTCAGCCACCAAGTTACTCTGTGACCTTCAAGATGCCAGGCCTGGACAAAAACACAGCTGGGCCTGGTGCTGAATGCTGCCTTCGTGCATCTGAAGGGCTAGCAAAGGGCAAACAGATCAGACCTCCCAGGACGCTCTACTGTAGGAGGCTTGGATCTGGGCTGAATTTAAGACACAACTTTCATGATGAAGACGCTAGTGCTTTACCAATCCACCTCATTTTCTCCCCAAATACATCTTTATGAGCAGGCCCTATTATTGTGCCCATTTTATAAAGGAAAAAAAAAGGGAAGAATTGGAGAGGCTGGGAAACCTGCCCCGAGCTCACATCGTGGCTAGACGTGGAACACACACCCGCCACAGGTCTGTCAGCCTCCAGCACAACCCAACAAGCATCCTTTCACTATCTGAAAGCATTCATTCTTTCACTCACTCATTCAATTAACCAACCAACAGCAGCAACCAAGACAGACACGAACCCCACCACGGCAGAAGTGACCCCCACAGCAGCGGAGGCATTCTGCCCTTCACGCTCTGTAGCTTGGCCTACCGTTAATTTATCTGCTGCCAAGTCTCTGGCTAGGAATGGAATTCCCAATAACAGCATTGACCCTATGGAAAAACACACCCCCACTCTACAACAATCCATTTTATTCTGGGACCCCCACAAGCACACTACAGAGAAAATAGGGGTTGCCAGCAAATGCTTCACAAGCAAGAACCCCCTTCCCACTGACATCCATTGGAGAGCCCCCGAGATTCCCCTAGGCCCTAACAGACTCCCACAGACCACAGCCTCCCAGGGACATAGCTCTTCTGCTAAGGATATTTAATTCACCAGAATGCACCTCAAAAAATAAGAACACTCTAATAGCGGCAGTAGAATGAAAACTAAATTTAGGAATGATTTAAGTAGGAATGAAAATGACTTTGAGCTAGTCCAGGTTTATTCTAAAACACCTTCTATTGCCTTTGGTGACTGTGGTTAGATTTGAGGTCTGCCACTACCAAAATCCATTCAAGACAGATTGATGACCTATCTCCTAAGAGTGCAAAGGAACATCCTCAGCACCCAGCCCAGGGCCTGCTTCACAGTGTCTACTCAATCAATATTTGTTAAATAAATCAATGAATAAATGAACGAATTAGTGAATACATAAAAAGTATGCACCAAGTTATGAACAGTGATTTTCTCCACGGAGTTAGACTAGAAGGGAAGACTTTCAGTTTTCACTAAATGTATTGAATACACATGAACTTTGTGGTTTTAAAATGGTATTTAGCATTGTATAAAAGGGGCACACAAGAGACAAGCTATGTTGGCACTGCACAGGAACAGCTGTCAGAAACCAGCCTCAAGACCAGGCACAGTGGCACATGTCTGTAATCCCAGCACTTTAGGGGGCCAAGGTGGGTGGATTCCTTGATGTTTGAGCTCAGGAGTTCGAGACCAGCCTGGGCAACATGGAGAAGCCCTGTCTCTACAAAACATACAAAAATTAGCTGGAGGCCAGGCGCCATGCCTCATGCCTATAATCCCAGCACTTTGGGAGGCCGAGGTGGGTGGATCACCTGAGGTCAGGAGTTCAAGACCAGCCTGGCCAACGTGGTGAAACCCCATCTCTACTAAAAATACAAAAATTAGCCGGGCATGGTGGCTAACACGTGTAATCCCAGCTACTTGGGAGGCTGAGGGAGGAGGATCACTTGAACCCGGAAGGCGGAGGCTGTAGTGAGCTGAGATTGTGCCACTGCACTCCTGCCTGGGCAACAGAGCAAGACTGTCTCAAAAAAAGAAAAAAAGCCAGGCATGGTGGTGCACATCTATAGTCCTTACTACTCAGGAGGCTGAGGTGGGAGAATGACTTGGGCGTGGGAGGCAGAGTTTGCAGTGAGCCAAGATTGTGCCACTGCACTCCAGCTTGAACAACAGAGTCAGACCCTGTCTCAAAAAAAAGAATTAGAGAAGAATCTGGCTGCCATTATAAAAATAATTTTAAAAGTTTAAGAAGTAAATAAAAAGAAAGTAGTCTCGGGGCCCACACGGCACTGGCACGCCAAACCCAACAGAAAGGCTGGGCAAATTGTGTTTCTCTCCTGAAACAACTCTGGGAGCGGGCGCGGGGGCGGCAGGGGTGTGGCAGGTGTTGCTGAGATACCTGTCCTTTCTCTCCAAAGGGCGCGTGCGGCCTTCACCTGGTGGAGTCGGTCAGTCCACCTCTCTCCCTCCCTGCACACCCATGTTCACAGCAGCCAGAAGGTGGAAGCAACTCAAGTGTTAAGTGCTGAAACAATCAGCAGAACATGGTCCATCCATAGACCGGAATATCATTCAGCCTTAAGATGAAAAAGAAGGAAACTGGGACACATGCTGTAACATGGATGAACCTTGAAAGCATTCCGCTCAGAACCTTGAAGACATTTCACTCTTAGGATGAACTAACAGAGCAATTCCCCTCTCTTCCTAAAGAATGCCGGCCACTGAAGGACAAGGACTGCATGATCCTGAGAGGTGAAACTGGCTGGGCTTCTGGGTCGGGTGGGGACTTGGAGAACTTTTCTGTCTAGCTAAAGGATTGTAAACACACCAATCAGCACTCTGTGTCTAGCTAAAGGTTTGTAAACACAGCAATCAGTGCTCTGTGTCTAGCTAATCCGGTGGGGACTTGGAGAACTTTTGTGTCTAGCGAAAGGATTGTAAATGCACCAATCAGCTCTCTGTCTCTAGCTAAAGGATTGTAAATGCACCAATCAGCACTCTGTAAAACAGACCAATCAGCAGTCTGTAAAATGGACCAATCAGCACTCTGTAAAACGGACTAATCAGCACTCTGTAAAATGGACCAATCAGCACTCTGTAAAATGGACCAATCAGCAGGATGTGAATGGGGCCAAATAAGGTAATAAAAGCAGGCCAACCGAGCCAGTAGTGGCGGGCTGTTCAGGTCCCCTTCCATGCTGTGGAAGCTCTGTTCTTTCACTCTTCACAATAAATCTTGCTGCTGCTCACTCTTTGGGTTTACACTACCTTTATGAGCTGTAACACTCAACGCGAAGGTCTGCAGTTTCACTCCTGAAGCCAGCGAGACCACCAACCCACCATGAGGAACGAACAACCCTGGACGCGCCACCTTTAAGAGCTGTAACATTCCCTGTGAAGGTCTGCAGCTTCACTCCTGAAGTCAGCGAGACCAAGAACCCACCAGAAGAAACCAATTCCGGACACAATCCCAGTCCTATGAGGTCCCTAGAGTCACTAAAATCATGAAGACAGAAAGCGGAAGGGTGGCTGCCAGGGGCTGGGGGAGTAGGGAATAGGGAGTCCGTGTTGAATGGGAAGGAGCTTCAGCCAGGAAAGAGGAAAAAGCTTGGGGATGGATGGTGCGGTGGCCGCACTACAATGTGAATGTACTTACTGCCACTGAACTGGCCATTTTAAAAGGGCTAAGATGGTCAAAGGGCTAAGGTAAAATACGTTATCCTTATTTTACCTTAATTTAAAAATCATCATCACCATCAGGTCACTGATGTGATGCCATATGAGTGAGATCCAGTCACAGTGGTCTTCCTAGCTATGGTCACACAGACTTGAACTCTGTCTCTTATGAAAGCATTGTCCCGATGAAAGAAGCCAGAAATGACTCGAAGGATGTGAGACACACTATTTAGGAGGGAAACGGAAACTAGACTGCCATTCCATCCTCCTCCGCCACCCCCAACAATCCCCCACCAGGCCGTGCTGCTGAGCTGCAGAGGGGCACTCGGCCCACGCTGCCTCCGGAAGAGCCCAGTGCCTTCAAGGTTTCACTGTGAACTAGGACAGACTCAACTCACCAAGTGGAGAGAATCAAAGACGCCCTTACCGGATTCTCCATGAGCTGGAAGCAGGCCAGGGATCTGCTGCAGACCAGACACCAGAAGGTTCTCAGGAAGAAGGTGGAACGCAGGCTCCAGGGCCGGGTGTGGCTTCAGCGTGTACTGCAGGCTGCAGTTCTCAATGAGGGTCATGTGTTTGTTTTCTGGGGAAGAAAACACCAATGTGATCAATTGATAGCTGAAAGCAAAGGCACTTCCAGTCAAACCAGCCAATAAACAGAGAATGTTAGAAATGCCACAAACAGGAAAGGGACTTTTCTAGGGAAAGTATAGTAGTGCTCTGTTCAGCTCAGAGTGAAAGGCATTGGTCTTCAATAACCTTCTCTAGGAAAGTTACAATCTACACATTTTTTTGATTTTTCTTTTTTTGTTGTTGTTTTTGTTTTTGTTTTTAGAGACAGGGTCTCACTCTGTTTGCCCAAGCTGGAGAGCAGTGGTGTAGTCATAGCTCCCTGGAGCCTCAAACTCCTGGGCTCAAGTGATCCTCCCACTTTGGCCTCCCAAAGTGCTGCGATTACAGGCATGAGACACTACGCCTGGCCTGGAGGTGCAGTTTGTAATCCAGCATAAAATCTCTCCCACCCACTACTTCCCTCAGTCTCCTGAGAGCACAGGCACGGGCTGTGTGGTTTCCCCAGGTCTCGTTGGTCCCTGCCATCAGAGGGGCCTGGAGGACACCCTGGCCCGAGGCCTGCCTGCCTGCCTGCGCGTGTCGGCACTGGTATCCACCAAGCCCCAAAAGGAGCAGGGCAGCACTGGAGGGAGGCCAGCAGCATCAGAGACGGAGCCCTGTCCTCAGGGAGGTGCCACTTTCCTGGGTTGACAGCTAAGACCAAACACGCAGATACCCATAACGCACGGGAGAACTGGATCCAAACCACGGGACAGATGAGGGTAAAGCACGAGGGGAAACGCGAGGAGGAAAAAGGGCATGAAGGAAAGCCCCTGGAGAAATGACACCCAGGAGGAGTGTGGCTGCACCGCAGTGGGGGCAGGCCCTGACGGTGGAAGGAATAGCATCCCCAGAAATGAGGGTGTGGGGAGAGGCACAACTCCGAAACACTGGGCCTGGGCTGCCCTCTTCACATTCCCACCAAATGGCCAATCTTGCTCAGGCCTGATTTTCTCCAGTGACAGGAAGTCCACCACTTCCCGAGGCACAGGGCATGCACGTGGTCTCAGGCGGCTCAAGTCCTGGCTGTGGCCAGGCCAGGGACAGCTACTGAGAGTCACAAGTTCAGCTCATTCATGTTCTGATTTCACAAAGAGCAGGCCGGGTGTGGTGGCTCAAGTCTGTAATCCCAGCACTTTGGGAGGCCGAGACGGGCGGATCACGAGGTCAGGAGATCGAGACCATCCTGGCTAACCCAGTGAAACCCCGTCTCTACTAAAAAATACAAAAAAACTAGCCGGGCGAGGTGGCGGGCGCCTGTAGTCCCAGCTACTCAGGAGGCTGAGGCAGGAGAGTGGCGTGAACCCGAGAGGCGGAGCTTGCAGTGAGCTGAGATCCGGCCACTGCACTCCAGCCTGGGCGACAGAGCGAGACTCCGTCTCAAAAAAAAAAGAAAGAGCTAAATATGAACTAGTGTATTATTAGAAAAAGAAATTAGTGAAAAACTAGGTCCACCACAGTGGCTCACACCTGTAATTCCAGCACAGGTGGATCACCTGAGGTCAGGAGTTAGAGACCAGCCTGACCAACATGGTGAGACCCTGTCTCTACTAAACATACAAAAATTACCCGCATGGTGGCACATGCCTGTAATCCCAGCTACTTGGGAGGCTGAGGCAGGAGAATCGCTTGAACCTGGGAAGCAGAGGTTGCAGTGAGCCGAGATCACACCACTGCAATCCAGCCTGGGTGACAGAGGGAGACTCCATCTCAAAAAAAAGAAAAAGAAAAAGAAAGAAATTAGTGAAAAACTATTTTTTTAGTATCTAACTACTTCAAACATGGAATCTGCTTACTTTAAAATTTAAAATACTGCTAAAGGCATTTGACCTGGGTGTCTGGTCAGGAGTCACAACCTCTCCAGGAAGACACACAGGAGAAATACGGGAAGACTCCAAATGCTCAGACCTCAGACCCAGCCACCCGCTTCAGGAGTATGCCCTACAAGTTCACGCATATGCTCAGGGGAAGGGCGGATGCCCACTGCAACGGGGTTTCCAACCTTTTCTTTTTTTTTTTTTTTTTTTTTTTTTGAGATGGAATCTCGCTGTCACCCAGGCTAGAGTGCAGTGGCATGATCTCGGCTCACTGCAACCTCCACCTCCTGAGTTGAAGCGATTCTCCTGCCTCAGCCTCCCCAGTTGCTGGGATTACAGGCACTCGCCCTCACACCCGGCTAATTTCTGTGTTTTTAGTAGAGACGGGGTTTCGCCATGTTGACCAGGCTGGTCTCAAACTCCTGACCTCAGGTGATCCGCCTGCCTCAGCCTCCCCAAATGCTGGGATTACAGGCGTGAGCCACCGCGCCTAGCCCCACCTTTTCTTACGGAACTGCCTAAGGGTCAGTATGCAGGAGATCTATTCAATCAATCATGAAACATCGATTCCACGAAATACCACAGAGCTGTAAAAAGAATGAGTCCTTTCTGTGTACCGATAGAAAACATTCTTCTAGACAAATTGTGAGGGAAGAAAGCAAGGTGTGGAACAGTAAGAAGAGGTCAAGTATCAGACACAATACTGGACATTCGCATTAGCTTCTGTGTCCATAAAAAGACCCCGGAAGGGTCTGTTACCAGGGCAGCCCTGATGAAATAACAGCAAAAGTTCCTTTTTCTCACTGTTTTCCTTCAGTCCCTTTATCTATGGGTACAGCTGCTTTAAAGGAACCAGATGGCAAGGATGCCACCAGAGTTTCTTGACCCCTGACCAAATACCAGAGAAAGACAGAGCCCCACGAAACTGCTGCAAACTAGAACAGGTGAGCCCCAGCTGCCTTTAGGCCATTAGCATATCATTATAATGCTAATGTCCACTCTCCAAGAGAAGACCGCCGCGTGTTCTGTACAAGCCACGCCTGGAAGAGCACATTATGATGTGCGTCGGCGTGCCTGGCGTCCCACCCTCCTGGCCCGTACCCAGTCGTTCGTCTCCATGCCTCCCACTGTCCAGGGAGAAGGTGCCTTTAAAGCGAGGGCTCCCCTCTCCACCCTCTGCCCAGTGAATAAAACCTGAGACTACCTTTTCCAGTTGGATATTCTTTTTTTGCAGCCAATACAAAGTGGGAAAAGAACTCAGTTTGCCCGTGACAGATCCACAAGAACCCAAAGAGAGAGGTCACCTGGTAGCAGGTGAGGGGATGGGGAAAGGAGACCTCACTCTGAACTTTTTATATATATGTATAACATATACAAACATATATGATATATAAAATATATAATATTTATGTATTTTATGTATTCTTTTGGGGGGTGGGGACAGGGTCTCACTGTCACCCAGGCTGGAGTGCAGTGGTGCAATCATGGCTCACTGCAGCCTCAAACTCCTGGGCTCAAGCAATCCTCCCACCTCAGCCTCCCAAGTAGCTATGACCACAGGGGCGCACCACCACACCCAGTTAATTTTTGTATTTTTTGTAGAGATGCGGTCTCACTATGTTGCCCAGGGTGGTCTCACTCCTGGTTTCAAGCAATCTGCCCACCTCAGCCTCTCAAAGTGTTGGGATTACAAGTGTGAGCCACTGCACCCGGCACTTTTTTATACTTTTGGATTCTGAATCATGTGAGTGTATCACCATTACCAGCTAATTTTGGGAAATGCCTGCTGCATGGATGAGTGAAGGGCCCTGCAGCAGGTTCTTCCTCACAGCCTCTACTCAGGGCCAACAGTTCCACACAGACACACAGACATGCGGACTGTGGACGTGGAGCGAACGTGGTGGCTGTCTACTTTGTTCTAAGGACACTTCTGAAAGAGAAAATCCTGGCATATGAATAATTAGATTCAACTGAAAAATAACCTAAAAGCCAATCTTTAGCAATGAAATGAAGTTCCTGACTGGTTGTTCTCAGCAAACTAAAAATAAAATCCTGAGCCCCTAGTGGACTGAAGGGACCTCCTCTTGGCCTAGAGGACTCCAGAGTAGCCTTGAAAACTGAGTTCCGGGAGTGACAGGAGGGGGACCAGACAGGCCTCCATATGCCCAAGCCTATGCTAACCACCGTTGGCCTTTCTTCCCTCAGGACTGGAACCAGCCCTTCTAGAGACCCCACCGCTGCTGCTGTCCACTGATCGCCTGCCGCTGCCTCTCTTCTGGATAGTCCATGGAAGGCATGCAGGGAGGGCTTTCGTGTCCTCTGCTTCGCCTTTTGACGTCAGAGGGCCGAGAACTTCTCCCTTGGATCCTGCTAGTGCCGCCATGTTTTGAACACGTGTCCCATGAAGCGGCATGGGACTCAGCCGCGCACATGCATGCTTCTCTCATAAACACGCATGACTCCTCCTGGGCTTATTAAAGTAAGCAGACTCAGCCCCCACTCAGCAGAAATTCCTCTTCCCTCTGCCCCTCTCTCAAAGGGTCTGTTTCTGGCTTCTGGCTGGAGGCTACACTTCCCAGCCTATCAGAAAGGCCACCTGCAGGCTGCAGCCCTGTATGAGAAATAAACTCTCCTTTCCAGTCTCAGGAACCTCATCACTCTTCAGCTGACATCTCCTATCACGAGACTGTCACCAAGACCTGTGAGGGGCAAAGGGAGTGGGTCTGACATTTTGTTTTGTTTTGTTTTTGAGACAGGGTCTTACTCTGTCACCCAGGCTGGAGTGCTGTGGTGCAAGTTCACCTCACTGTAATCTCTGCCTCCTGGGCGAAGTGATTCTCCCACCTCAGCCTCCTAAGTAGCTGTAACTACAGGCACCCACCACTATACCTGGCTAAGTTTTTGTATTTTTTATAGAGACAGGGTCTTACTATGTTGCCCAGACTGGTTTCAAACTCCATCCACCTGCCTCAGCCACCCAAAGTGCTGAAATTACAAGCCTGAGTCACAGTGTCCAGCCAGGTTTGACTTTTTTTTTTTTTTGAGACGGAGTCTGGCTCTGTTGCCCAGGCTGGAGTGCAGTGGCCGGATCTCAGCTCACTGCAAGCCCCGCCTCCCGGGTTCACGCCATTCTCCTGCCTCAGCCTCCCGAGTAGCTGGGAGTACAGGCGCCCGCCACCTCGCCCGGCTAATTTTTTTTGTATTTTAGTAGAGACGGGGTTTCACCGTGTTAGCCAGGATGGTCTCGATCTCCTGAACTCGTGATTCGCCCGTCTCGGCCTCCCAAAGTGCTGGGATTACAGGCTTGAGCCACCGCGCCCGGCCAGGTTTGACTTTTAACACAAGCCATGAGGCACACATGGCATCCCCTTTGAGGAATCTGGGCAGCGTCGCCCCTCGAAGAGACAGAAAGTCACCCTCCCCAACAGATCCACCTCCAGCCACTCTTCCCCGCCCACACTCCCCCAACTGCTGGGCAAGCACAGCCTCTGTGCTCCAAGCCTCCCTGATGTCCTTCTAGCCCACCCCCACCCCTCCCACCACACGCCCTTCCTGTCATCCTCCAGGCAGGCAGCAGCAGAGCAGACCGTCATCCCCATTCCTCCCAAATGGCTCCCTCTGGCTGCCTGGGAACGGCCGGTCACAGAGGAATAGCAGGAAGCTCCCCACCGAACCCTGCTCTGCTCTAAGGCGGCCTCTCAGCCATGGGGCCTCGCCATGCTGGAGATAACCGATGGCTGTGTGGTCAGAGGTTTCAGACAGCCAGTGGCTGGTGACGGAGAGCTACTACTCCATCTGGTGAGCAGAGCTGTTCCCCTCCCTCCAGGAGGCTCTCACAGGCCCTCCCGTGCTTATTCCCACAAAGCACTGCCCTCCCTCAGGGCTGGTGTTTCAGTTCTTTACTTTCTGCCAGAAGTCCAAGGCCACGAAACATCTGCCCAAACCTCTCAGATCAATTCGCTAAGCGGACAGTGGTTTACACTGAGAAAGATCCCATTCAGAGCTAAAGGTGGGGAACACTCAGGGAAGGCACAAGAGCAGCGAGTGCTGCCAAGGCCAGGCCTGGCTCTTACGCTCTGCGGGGTCCTGGAGAAGCGGGTGCAGGAGGGCTCTGGGGGTGCCATGGTACAGCCGCAACCTGGAAGACAGGACCCAGAGAACACTCGTCAGCCACATGCACACTTCTCAGAAGGAAACCACATGGAGGCCTCGGCCACCACCACGCCCACCAGAGCTTTCTTAACGCCGCCAGTCCCATCCTCTGTGGAAGGCAGAGGCAGCTGAGGCCAGCAGCCGCTCCCCAATCCCTCAGTGCTCATGATCAAGCATGTCTGGCACACATGCAGCCCCAACCCAAGGCAGCCTGAGAACCGAGGAGCTTTCCTGGAAAACACCATGGAAATGTATAAAACTCTGAAATGGCTCAAGAAAGACAACATGTGAGGAATTTCCGCGCCGTATGTCTGGAGCCGGGCTTCTTAACCAGTGATGATTCTGCTCCCTAGGGCACATTTGACAATGTCTGGAGACTTTTTTTTTCGTTTGTCACAACTGGGTCAGGGGGCAGGGAGGGGGTGCCCTGGCATCTAGTGGGTTGCCAGGGATGCTGCTAAACATCCTACA
Source organism: Macaca nemestrina (assembly GCF_043159975.1). Taxonomy (NCBI): domain Eukaryota; kingdom Metazoa; phylum Chordata; class Mammalia; order Primates; family Cercopithecidae; genus Macaca; species Macaca nemestrina. The sequence goes on along the minus strand of NC_092125.1, from coordinate 228,175,440 downwards.
GCACAGAGGACAGCCCCGTGACAGCAAAGAATTCTCCATTCGAAAGTCAGTGGTGCCAAGCTTGAGAAACCCTGATTTGGAGTAAACATGTAGGCTTTAACCCTGGTTGAAAGGATGATGTGCCAGCCTATCCACCCGTATGTCCGGCTCCTACACAGAGCCTGGCACGTGGCAGACACTCAGCCAGCACGTGCTGAATGAACACCTACTATCCGCCAGGTACCTGTGAAAACCACATCGCTCAATATTCAAGCAGAACTTACGAGATATGCGTTATCATTACCCCTCATATACAGATGAATAAATTCAGGGCCCAAGAGCTCAAATCGCTTGCCTGAAGTCCCACAGAGAATCAGTGCTAGAGTAGGATTTTGGCCCATATCCATCCTACCTCAAATCCATCGCTCGTGGCCAAAGCCAGCCCTTACTCTAGTCTAAAGAACAATTCCTTAAGTCACTTAGAAATGGCAAACCCAGCCAGACGCAGTGGCTCACGTCCGTAATCCCAACACTTTGGGTGGCTGAGGCAAGCAGATCTCTTGAGCCCAGGAATTCAAGACCAGCCTGGGCAACATAGAGACACCCCATGTCTCCTAACAATACAAAAATTAGCCAGGTGTAGTGGCACACACCTGTAATCCCAGCTACTTGAGAGGGTGACGCACAGGAATTGCTTGAGCCTGGAAGCGGAGGTTGCAGTGAGCCAAGATTGCACCATGCACTACAGCCTGGGTGACAGAGCAAGACCCTGTCTCGAAGAGAAAAAAAAAAGGCAAACCCCCAAGCAAGAAACATCCCACACGATGCTATTATGGACACACAACTTTAGATGACAAATGTACGGCTTTCTACTGCCACTGTAAGACGAGCAGTTACACCACCATAGAAAGATGCTGGAATTTGGCCCGGTGCAAAACCCCATCTCTACTAAAAGTACAAAAATCAGCCGGGTGTGGTAGCAGCTGCATCACTTGAGGTCAGAAGTTCGAGACCAGCCTGGCCAACATGACAAAACCCATCTCTATAAAAATACAAAAATCAGCCGGGCGTGGCACCTGTAATCCCAGCTACCTGGGAGGCTGAGGCACGAGAATCGCTCGAATCCGGGAGGCAGAGGTTGCAGTGAGCCGAGATTACACCACTGAACTCAAGCCTGGTTGACAGAGTGAGACTCTGTCTCAAAAAAAAGGCCGGGTGCAGTGGCTCACGCCTGTAATCCCAGCACTTTGGGAGGCCGAGGCGGGCGGATCACGAGGTCAAGAGATCGAGACCATCTGGCTAACATGGTGAAACCCCGTCTCTACTAAAAAAAAAAAAAAAAAAAAAATTAGCCGGGCGTGGTGGTGGGCGCCTGTAGTCCCAGCTACTCGGGAGGCTGAGGCAGAAGAATGGCGTGAACCTGGGAGGCGGAGATTGCAGTGAGCCGAGATCAGGCCACCGCACTCCAGCCTGGGCGACAGAGCGAGACTCCATCTCAAAAAAAAAAAAAAAAAAACCCGACAGACACTGGCAAACCCCACGGTTGAGGAAACAAGGCAGGTACCTTTTGTCCTGGGAAGCAGAGGTAGGGGAGTTCGGTTGGTTGCTGAAGATCCGAAGAATTCCAAATCCACAGGACGATGTCTGGAGGGTCCCATCCCGTTTCTTGCCCTCAGCGACCACTTCCACCACAGCCACGATATGAGGGTGGTTTAAGGATGTGTGAAAATACAAGGGCTGCAGAACAGAAGCCAGAGGACGGTCTGAGTGATCAGGACACACACAAAGAGGACATGGGTGCTGTCCCCACCCCCAAGACCGCCTTCCTACACTTACCACAGCATCTGGAACCCTCTACCATGCCCTCATGTGGTGCACCGTATCTCTGCAGGATGCCAGGGAAGCGGGCACACTGAGGTAACTCCCTCAGACTCAAACACTGGTGTCGGAGCTCTTTATTCCAGAGCACCCAACATCCAGGACATCAGACGTCTGCTGCTTCCGCTCCAGGAACTTTCCATCCCCTAGGAATTCCACCACAAGAAACACCAACAGACCCCAGGCCCACTAGAGCAGAAAGGGGCTAGAGCAGCTATGTACCCAACCCTGCAGCGGGACACCAGGTAGGACCACGGTGAGATCAGCCCAAGACATAACACATCCACCACTACAAACACACACGCGTGCGGATCAACTCCCACTCCCAGCATCGCCTGACACTCAACACAGACAACACACCCTCCCAGTGCTGCTTCGTGCATAACCATTTTGAGTTCCATCTGAACTAACTGTATTTAAACTATTAACAAGAAGAATCCTTGTATTTCTTTAGGTGCTAAGTAATTATCCCCAGTTCAGAGCCCAAAAGACTCAAGCCTTTTTATGCCGAAAATCACCTTGAGATCATTTTATTAAAAGATTCCTCAAGATCTAAGCCAAGTAGATGATATTCAAATTGATCTTAAGAGGTTTTCCACTCACACCTTTCCATTTCCAACATGCAAACGGCCAGTCTCTGCTTCCGCCTTCCTGCCAGGCCCAGGGCGAGGGGGCCTGGGAGGACAGCACAGGAGACTCACCCCTCTCTGCATCTCAGATGGGCGCTCCCACTTGGGAGTGAAAGCACCTTCACTCTGCTGCTGCTTTTCTGTTGCATTAAATTCAATGCAATTGTTTTTATTTAAAATTAAGGGGCCTGGGGTGGTGGCTCGCACCTGTAATCCCAGCCCTTTTGGGAGGTCGAAGCAGGAGGATCACTTGAGCTCGGGAGTTCAAGATCACCTGGGCAACATAGCAAAACCCCATCCCCACCAAAAATACAAAAATTAGCCGGGCGTGGTGGCACACACCTGTGGTCCCAGCTACTTAGGAGGCTGAGCCCTAAGTAGCTGATTCTCCCAGCTACAGGAGAATCACTTGAGCCCGGGAAGCAGAGGTTGCAGTAAGCCGAGATCATGCCACTGCACTCCAGCCTGGGTAACAGAGTGCAACATTGTCTTTAAAAAAAAAAAAAAAAAAAAAAAAAAGGAATGCCATAAGCACAGTAGACAGAGATGGAGCCACCGATTGAGTTTGCTAATCAACAGGGAATGTTCATCCCCAGGCATCAGGAGTGGTGCTGAGCCCATACCCCAACACCCCAGCTGGGGGGCAAAGCACAGGTCACTAGCTGAGCACAAAGGCCGCCCCCCCAAGGCAGAAAGAGGTAAGGAGAGCCGAGGCTGGTCTTCTGCTCTATGACTTAAACTTGGAATAATCCTGCTATTAACGAGTCATTACCATGGTGTCACCGAGAAAACGTTTACTGTAATCACAGACTGTCAGCCCAGGATAACAGAGAGACGCATTAAAACATCAGCCATGAGATATAAATCGTTATTCTATTATCTTTTATTGCAATATGATGAAATAATGACCACTTACAGCTGACAGGTGGTTGGACTAAGAGAGAATTATGTTTGTTTCCAAGACTCAAGAACTGCTTTTAAAAAGCCCCACTGCAAAGTCGAGTTGGTCATTATCTCACCTTTTCTATTTATACCTGTGCATATCAGTCTTACGAACACTACCCACTTTCTCTATTGGCAATAAAACAAACATTTTCAACTGTGATACAGAGCAACAACAATCTGCCAGCTTAGAGGTCACCTTGAAATTACTCTACCTGAACCAGGTGGAACCCGCGGCTACGGGCATGTCCCAAGTACAAGTTTATGGCTATGCCTCTCCCTTCTGTTTACCACTAAAAATAATCACTCTGAGGCCAAAAACAACAGCAGCAGCAACAGAGCCCCAGAGCTGCTTGTCTCAGCTGATCCAACCTTAGAATCTGAAGAATCCATCTTTAATCAGAAGAGTCGGCCACTCCAAGTGCACTGTGTCTGAAAAGTTCAGATGGTTGTACCAGTACAATTACCGATTGATAAGGACATATGCTCTTTTCAAAAATCATTTACTGACCCTCCAGTGTGGGAACAGCCCCAAGCTAAAGAATTTATAAGGAACCTGGAAAACATAAGTCAGCTTTCAAGAAGCTCGAGCCTCGAAGGCTTCGTAAAGGACAGATGAGGCAGGCACAAAACTACAAGCAACTGAGACGCATGGCTGCACCCCTCAGGTCATCCCAGCAAAGTCACATTCGACCAGGTCACGAGTGCCTGACCACCCCAATTCTCACCTTACTCAGCCAGCAGCACCCGGCTGAGGAATACCTGTACACAAGCCCTTCAGTCTAGGGAAACTTAAGGAACGCCACTGCCATACATTTGGAAAGGAACATTCTCTGCATCAACTGAAATTGCACGATTAAAAGGTTAAGTCAAGCCCATCAAATCGCCTGCAGGGGAAGGCCACTTGAGACAGAGGAGACAGGCTCTCTGTCACCCCTGCATCGCAGCTCACTCATCTGCACTGGTCAATTTTCCTCCTTGACAGCATAAACAGATTAATAAATCATTTAAATGCTCCTGTCGTGATGCCTTCATCTTCAAAACCACAGACACCATTTTGCCTCGGGGCCAAGTTTCCATTTTTCACCCACGGTGATGGAAGTGGAATTGGGCCTCTGCTGATGTGCCTGGATGAAGAGGCTGCAGCCAGGCACCCCCCACAGCACGGCCACACGACCCGGCACCTGCATGACATGGGCTCCTCAGACGACGCTGGGCAGCAAGGCCGGAGAGGAGCTGAGCAGGAACAGAATGAGTCCCTTCCAAAAAACTGTTTTAATAAGACTTTAACAGGATATCTTCAGCCAGGCAAATAATGCAGAGACTTCATGTAGTTCCTACCCTCCGGCTCAGACTCACACTGCAGGTTCAGACGGCTTCCCAGACACTACCCCTCAAAGACAGCAGGGATCAGAGGAGCCCATCGATTTCCACAGCAAAGCATCATGACAGGGACAGGGACAGCCCCCTGCCCCACGAATTATCCAGCCCACAATGTCAGCAGTGCCAAGGTCGAGAAACTCTCATTTGGAGTAAAAATGTAAACTTTAATCCTGGCTGAAAGGATAATACACCATCTTATCCATCTCTGCACGTCCAGCTCCTAAACACAGCCTGGCACGCAGAAGACCCTTAACCAACGTTTGTTGAATAAAAACTACTGCCTAGTGGGTCCCTGCTTATGGAAAAGCACATGACTTAATACTCCAGCAGCACTTAGGGGATGCAAACTCCTATCTCTCATGAGCAAATGAATGAAGTCAGGAGGAGTTTTTTTTCTTGCAAATTAATTTCTTTTTTTTCCATAGGTTTTTGGGGAACAGGTATTTGGCTACATGAGGAAGTTATTTAGTGGTGATCTGTGAGATTATGGTGAACCCATCACCCAAGCAGTAAACACTGAACCCAATTTGTAGGGTATTTTTTGTTCGTTTGTTTGTTTGTTTTTGAGACAGTCTTGCCCTATCACCCAGGCTGGAGTGCAGTGGCGTGAATCTCAGCTCACTGCAAGCTCCACCCTCCGAGCTCAGGCGATTCTCTAGCCTCAGCCTCCCAAGTAGCTGGGATTATGGGTGTGTGCCACCACGCCCAGCTATTTTTTATATTTTTAGTAGAGACAGGGTTTCACCCTGTTGGCCAGGCTGGTCTCAAATTCCTGACCTGAAGTGATCCACCCGTCTCGGCCTCCCAAAGTGCTGGGATTACAGGCATGAGCCACTGCACCTGGCCTCAATTTATAATCTTTTATCCCTCACCCTCTAGGATCAAGGAGTTTAAATCACTTGCCTGAAGTCCCACAGGGATCAGTGATGAAGCAGGATGCTAACCCACCCTACCTCAACTCAACGCCCACGGCGAAAGCCAGTTCTCCCTCTGATCCAAAGAGCAACTCCTTGGCTTACTTAGAAAAGTAAGTGAGCAGCATGACTACAACCCAAAGCAAGACGTATCCAACCCCAGCTCTACCAAAATAAAAAAAATTGAGCTGGGTGCAGTAGTGCATGCCTGTAGTCCCAGCTACTTGGGAGGCTAAGGAGGGAGGATCACTTGAGCCCAGGAGTCCAAGGCTGCAATGAACTAGGACTGTACCATTGCACTCCAGCCTGGGCAACAAAGTGAGACCCCATCTCTTAAAAAAGGAAAAGAAAGTGCTACGAACACACAACAACAAAACTGACAAACTTACAGCTTTCCATTGTCCCCAAATGACTGGCAGTTCAATCACTGCATAATTAAACCCTGGAAACATCACAGAGACCAATCATTTCTCCTTCTAAAAACCATTTTCTTTCATCTTCATTTCAGGTTCCAAGACCACAGCAGTGGTTTCCATTGTGCCAGAGAGGAAATCAGCTCTCCCCAGCTGCAGACAGACAGGCACGCAGGGCCTGAGTCGGCCTCTCAGAGCCATGGAGCCTCCCTCTGTGGAAGCAGCTCGCTGGGACACGAAGCTGGCTTCTTGCTTTTGTTGTGATGATGTTCAGGACGTGCCTGCCCTCTGCTGAGCAACAGCAAGAGCACAGGAGCAGCAGCTGGGCTCTGCAGCCAGTGCTTCCTGTAAGCTCCAGAGCCAGGCCAAAGAATCCAGGCACTGGAAGGGCTCGCAGGAGTTTCACGTGGGTTACACTGATATTCCTTGACGGCATCCGCTTTTCGACGGGAAATTATAGCGCACTCATTGCTCTGACGAGTAAGAGCCACTCAAGAGGGGCTTTCTCATGGCTGTGATGATGGGAAGGGGCACAACCCAATTACCTGCATCCCTCTGCCAGGGCAGGTGCTTTGGTGACACTGGGGCTGGTGGGCTCTGGGAGGAAAGATTCCCCTGATGGGGGTTTAGGCTGTTGCTGGAGAACCGCCAGGATTCCTGCCCAGTAACTCCCCTCGAATAAATAAAGGAGGAAAAGAAGCCCGTCACCCAATGCCGGCCACAGTCATTAAGGAAAGAATCCAAGGGAAAAGTACGTCCACCTCAAAAAGAAAACTGAGAAACTGCACAGGACCGGGGCCTCCAGGATTATTTTTTAAAAGACACTTTTTTAGAAGTTGAATGAATGATTCGCTGGCTCAGAGGAAGTGAAAGGCAATTCCCCTCCACCAGGAAAGGTCTCAGAGAACACGGAATTCTGAGCTCAGAGCTGAGAGGTGTCTTGGGACTGCTCTCCTGCATACGGGCCCAATGTAAATAATTCATCATTTGCAAAAAACAAAACAAAACAAAACAAAACACATCAAAAAATCCCAGCTCTGGATCAAGACAAGCCTTCTGTGTTCCAAGTCTTTTTCAGGACATCGTTGTTTGCAAAGTCGTGCCACAGCCCCTTCTCTCGGGGTCATGTGTGACACGGGCACTCCACAAAACCCGAGCGTGCAGGGTCCATGCGTTACCATGTGGGGGCTGGACAGCCATGGGCGCTCCAAATGCAGTCCCCTGCTGCTGGCAGCTCACCAACCCCAAAGCAGATCCCCCCAACCCACTGCCGATAGGCAAAGACCAGAAAAACCCAGGCAATTAGTAAAACCAGAGAAAGATTTTCGCCAAGTCTCAGAATCACCCCTGAAAAGGGCAAAGGGTGTTTTATGAACCTCTATTTCCACGGGGGCATAGACAGAGCAATCAGCAGACAGTGTGCAAACATGCTGCCACACCCTCATGCCCATGAATGCCCACTCCTGGGAGCACTCTGCGCTTCATCCACACTTGTGAGCAGATACTGTGTACACGGATGCACACACACATTTGCACACACAATTAAGTAAGTTAACTAGTTAACTAAGCTGGAACAAAATCTTTACTCTGTATGAGAATGCCAAGGAGATGGAGGAAACTGCCTGGCACAGAACAGGCTGCTCGACAGCTTGGCAGGAGGGATTCATTCCTGGCACATCACTGGCCTCTGCTGCCCGCACAGGGCACAGCAGCTGCAGACAGCAGGCTCCGCAGACAGGGCAAGGGCTTCAGCGTCACCCTCACAGCTCAAAGTGCCCTGGCCACCCCACACTGTCCTTGCTGCATTCCCTTCTTCAGCAACTCCAAGTCCAAGGGTGCAGATTTTTCCAGAGGCTTTAAGGGCTATGTTCCATTAGTCCCCCGGGCCCATCCCCAGCCTCAACAAGAGACGCACCCAGATGACAGGCCAAGGCTGAGCCGCGTGGCTCCCACAGTCGGCTGCCCTTGGAGCCACCAGCACAGGTATTCCAGACTCCGAAAAGCCACCAGCTCCTAGTCTCCCTAACACATCTGAATCGTGAACTGCACAGGCGGCAGGACACGCAGCTGCCAGGATGTGCTGAAATGCAAGTGCTGCCCAACTTCAGCCGCAATGGAAGCCCTCAGGGTGCACGAATGTAATCCCGAGAAAGGCAGAGAGACGCATCCCTTCCGAAGACTGCCCTACCACGCGACTGGAATTCTACAGGGACCAGGATTCTGCGGCCCAGAGAGAGAGGAGGGAGATGGAAGCCCCCGCTTCTGGCCTGTGCAGTGCGGGTCCTTCGGAAGGTCCGAAGCCTCTCTAAATGCAGAGCTGAAGTTGGGGGGGTGAGGGAGGAGGAGGGAACTGGCCCCGGCACCTCGGTGACTGCAAGCCATCCCTGGTTTCAGAGCATACTCCATCCCTCAGCATTCTACAGAACATTTCAGAACAAAAGGCAGGGCTCCTCAGAAGCAGGAGGTCACGGAGGCCACAGCAGGTGGTGCCATCAGATGCACAGGATCGTCGCTCCCGCCCCCACTCGCCACCTGGGAATAAGCTGGTAGAGTTATTCCATCTCCACACACCTCAGTGTCCTCCTCTTTAAAATGGTTACACAGGATCCTGACCTGCACAGGACGATGACAGGCATGAAATGGCGGCATGCTTCTGAGCCGATGCCCGGCCACAGGAAGAGCCTCCCGGTAAAGGATGGCTACCTTCACCACCCGCCACACGGCTGTCACAGCACCAGGTTTCGTGGGGCTCACTGTGCGCACCTGAGGAAGCTAAAGCTAAACAGCCCTATCCCCAGCAATTGGCCCAGCATCGTCACCACCGGGAACTCACGGCGAGGGGACCCCCTGCCTGTGCGGAAACAGCACTCTAAGGGCTCACCCGCAGTCACACACGTGATTTACAACATGAAACCTTTTCTGACACGGCTGGCCAGACAGCCCTCTAAGAGGTATTTGCATAAGCTGTTTCACAACCTTCATGTCAGACACATCTTTAGCTGTCATGACATACACTCTAGCCAGGCTTTTTATTGAAGCTTCCTGACCTCTGAGGTCATTCTCTCCCTCTACTACCCATGGGAGGAAAGGCAAGAGTCAGGACCCATCCACGTCAAGACACACACAATCCAAGCACTGGGTGATGGTGGGGTATGGAGGCCTCCCTCGTCACCCACCTAAAGCATACCCCACGCTTGTGGGGCCCGAGGCAGAGGTGCTGACTGGCCAGAGCAGGGCCCCACAGAAAAGGCACGCCTGGGCAGTGGTTATCTAGAGTAACATCTCAAAGGACAGCCACTGTCACCCCCACTGCTACTCCTCATACAAACTGTCACAACACCAGGCCTCTTGGGCCTCCTTCTATACCTGAGAAAGATCAAACCAAGACAGATAAGACCCTCTCATCACCTCTGTCGCCTCCACACTGTCCCTGCTGCACACTCAATGTGCTCGGACACCGTCCCTCTTAAACTCCCCCCACTCGAGTTCAGCTGTGAAGCAGCAGCCAGGCATGGGAAAGGCCTCCATGACCTCCATGACATCGCCGGCTCTTAAGAGTAAAACGCCAGCATCCCTAAGAAGACCCTGTAGGACCCAGTCAGAAGGCACAACAGGGCCACTCTGCCAACCCCACCCACTGGCACACCTGGGCTCTCCTCTTGTCCTAACACCCCCGGCTCTCCCCGCTCTGCTTGAAGCAGCCTCATCCCTGCTTGTCATGGAGCCAGCTTCTTTCTCATCCTGTAGGTCCCAGCTGAAACGGCAGCTTAGCAGAGAGGCCTCCCTCATCATCCACCTAAAGCAGGTCTCTGCGCTCTCCTATGGTCTCCTCCTAAGAACTTAACTTGCAATTCCTCTGTTACCTGCTCGGTGTGTCTCCCCAACAGTCTGCAGTTCTGTTAGGTGAGCGCCATCATCACCCTGAGCCTAGCACGACGCCCTGCAGAGAGAGCAGGTGCTGAATGCAATGCACGCTGTGCAGTGAACCGCAGAGATAGGGCATGCCGGCCTGCAGGGTGGCCAGCCGCAAGACCACCCGAGGGAAAACACACTACTCAACCAGTGCCCACCCGCCAGTCTCAAGATAGAAGGCACAGGTGTGAGTCCAGGCTCTGATACCTGCTACCTACCTGGGCAAGTCACTTTACTAAATCTTAATTTCTCCACACAGGAGGGAGGGAAGAAAGGAGGGAAGGGGAGGGGTACGGGAAAGGGACAGGGAGGGGAAGGAGAGCAAGAAGGGAGAAGTAAGGGAAGTGGGCGGGGGGGTGGTGGTGAAAGGGGACGGGAAAGGGGATGGGTGAAAGGGGAGGGAAAGGGAGGGAAGAGGGGAAGGGAGGGAGGACAGGGGAGGGAGGAGGGGAAGGAGGAAGGGTCGGAAGGGGGGGGCGGGGAGGGGAGGGAGCAGTAGTGGCAGCGGCCACAGATGAGGTCAACCATTTCCCAATATTCCCAAGAACTCCAAGGTTCCTTGAGACAAGACCCCCATGCCCCCGACCCTTCAACCAGAGCAGAGCTCTCTCGTCTGTTTAAGAAAACTGGCTTCCACATAAGATTTTGTTTGGAAACAAAGTGCCCAGACTGAGCTCTACGCTGCTGGGACCCACAAGTCTGAGACACCCTGTGAGGTCTCGGCAATGCCCCACTCTCTGGGCTGCCACCCAGGACCCCCCGCACACCCACCCTCCGCCTTGGAGCAGCCCCTGCCTCTGTCACCAGGGCCCACCTCATTAAAGACGATCCTGGACGGCGGCCTCTTCGTCGGCTTCACTGTGGTTTTCCACGTCCTCCCGAAGAAGTGCCGGTAGGTGACGTCAAAGAAAGACACTCGCAGATGGCATTCAACCTCTGACAGCACCTCCAGCACTCCCTAGGAGACAATGGGGAATTGGCCCTCAAGAGTCTCAGCATGAGCTGGGCGGTCACTGGCAGGCCACGTGGGTGCACATGGGGCCACTCGCTTAGGTATAAGCACCCTGGTTTCCTTATCGGGGGACTACCTCTCTCCCACAGCCACTGGTCTTGGTGGGGTTATAAACCAAAGCACTTGGCCCTCCCCTGGCCAACGAGAGACTGCAGTCCCTTGGAACAGACACAGGCTTCTGACTCAGCCAGAGCCCAGGACGCACAAGAGGACATGACCACAGGAGACACGCGCCTGCCAGGATGAGGCCCGGGGCTGCCGGCAGCCAAGAGGTGAGCGAGAACAAGTCTAGGTGACATCACCTGAGACCTGGCTCAAGTCACACCTGAAGCTTATGCTGGCTGTGGATTTGTTGTGTGAGTTAACAAATCACCTCTCATTTAAATCATTTTGGACGGGTTTTTTTAATCATTTCCAACCAAATGAGCCCTCCCTGATATAATCAGAAACTCTAAATCCTCAACTTCCCAGATTTCGGGGTGATGTTGGCAAAGGAAAAAGCAGATCTTTGAGAACTGAGAAATCATGGCTGCAAATACAAAACACAGCAGCCAGAGTGTAGACAGGCAGGACCCTGCCCAGAGCTTTACCACTTACAGTAAGTGTTGCTTTAGCCTTTGCTCTTCTGTGACAGGTTCTTACCTGAGACAGAGAGTCCTCCACCTTTCTTTCACCCATTCACTTAGCAAACGTTACTTAAACATCTACTCTGCGCATTGACTCTCTGCCAGCCACATTTCCAGGAGCTAGGGAAACAACAAGGAACAAAACAGACAAAATCTCTGCCCTTACAGGGCTTATAGGGTGAAGAACGGGGAGAGAGGTAGGCGGGGCAGGGCAGGCTCTCTGACATGACCCTTGAGCTGAGAACAAGGAGGGCATGAGAAGAACCACAGGGGGTTTGGGGATAGGGAGCCAGGCAGGAGGAGGAGCAAACTCAAAAGTCCTGAGAGGAAGAGAGCACAGGTGCTCCAGGAGCCAGCGAGAAGTGCAGGAACTATATTTAGCTGTTTAGTACCTGTTTTTTTTTTTTTTTTTTTTTTAAGAAAAGGGTCTCGTCTGTCACCCAGACTGGAGGTCTGGCCACTACAACCTCCACCTCCCAGGCTCAAGCAGTCCTCCTGCCTCATCCTGTCAAGCAGCTGGGACCTGGGACCACAGGTGCACTCCACCACACCCAGCTAATTTTTGTACTTGTTGTAGAGAGGGGGTTTTGCCAGGCTGGTCTCGATCTCCTGTCCTCAAGTGATCTGCCCGCCTCAGCCTCCCAAAGTACTGGGATTACAGGGGTGAGCCACCGTGCCCAGCCTGTATTTTCTAATTTTCTGTATTACTGATGCTCTGGCATCTGGGGCCTCAGTGACGAGACAGACTGTCCCCCAGAGCCAGTTAATTCCTAGGGTGGCAAATGGCAGGCCTGTCAGAACGTGTCTGACATGAAAACCAACCCGTCCAGAGCCCACACGTCCCACTCCCTCCACCTGGCTCACACACCCCAGGAGTCCCACCCTCTGCCCTGTTCTCTCAGGGTCAGTGAGCAGATACGTCGGGCCATCCTTGCACCTCAGAGACCATGACATGACTCTCCTTGGCCAACACCAAGCCTGTCCAGCTGCTCACCCTCCCTAGTCCAGTCCTCCCACAAAACCATAACCCTCCTGCCTCCTGAGCAACCTGCGCCTCCCCAGGTGGCCTGTGGGCATGGCCTGCCCCGTGTCCTGGGAGCCCTGAGTAACACACAGAGTCTCAGCTGCAGTCGTCTCCTGATCCGCTGGCCTCACCACCCCTGAATGGAAACCAATCCTAGCTACGTTCTAAGCAGAAAGCCCACCAGACTGCAGCAGGCTGGGCCAGGGAGGAGAGAAGGAATGAGCGCCAGGCAGAGGAGCGTTCAGGCAGCCTCACAGCGTGAGGAGAAGCAGGGCTTTCGCTCCAATCATGCAGAGGCCAGGGAGAGATTCTAAGCAGAAATGACACAATCTGATTCGGAATGAAAATTCCCGCAGCTGCCACGCGGGGGCGGGAGTGGAAGCAGGGGCCCGTTAGAAGGCTGCTGCCACCAACCAGGCCAGAGAGGGAGGGGCAGGGAGGGTGACAGGAAGCAGGCACACCTGGGCTCTGCTGCTTCGCAGGAGCGGCTGCGTGGTCATGAAGGGACAGAAGCAGGAAGGGCCAGCTGTCTAGGCTGGCCCAGCCCTCCTAGGTCCAGCACTGGTCCCACATCTCAAGTAAAGCAACCTGGCGGGAGGTGGTGTTATCCATGGGGACGGGGAAGGCAAGCAGAGCAGGTCTGAATACTTCAAGCCCGGGTCCCATCACCATGCTGCCGGGGCCTGGACCCAGCTCCCATCACCACGCTGCCTCTCTGTCCCTCTTCCTCCTCAGCTCCTCCCGCATTCAGACCCACCCTCTGAGCCTGCCTCATCTCTCCCCAGAGCAATCCCCTGGCTTTTCCATGTTGACTGTCTGCCGCCCCATCTAGAATGTGAGCTCTGTGAGGACGTGGGTCTCGAATAAGTGTGTTCCCTGCTCTGTCCCTGGGGTCTAGGCAAAGCTTCTGCACGTGCCCCTCCTCACCCGGGACTGCCCGGGTTCCCCCAGCGCCGCTGCCTCCTCCTCTCCTGCACTCTCAGGAGGCCATCCTCAGGCAGGATCCCGTGGCTCCCAGAACCGTCGCTGGCTGGGACTTCTTTCCAGAACGCCACCTCTACGCTACTCACACCCAGCCTGTTCAAACAAGAATCCACTGAGAGCTCCTGAAGGCACAGTATAGGACAGAGTCAACCCTGTCATCTGCACAGCTCCAAACGTCGTGGTGCCCAACGAATATCAAACTGCACTGAAATACCTACCCCAAAATAAAGAAATGTAATCAATGATCATGGTAAAATTAAACTAAACAAAAAAAGTAAATGGGACAGTATGAGAAATATACTAAAACCATTAACAAAGTGCCCTGAATTCAAAACAAGCATGTAATATTCTTCAGCCAACACCTTTCACAGGGAAGAAAGCTTTGGCCATTATCTAAAGCTATTAATTCTCAAAACAACTAAAATTATACAAACTTGTAAGACTATCTACACCAAACCTTTGTATCATCTATTTCCAAACTCTATTTATAGAATTTATATAAATTCTATTTATTGTCTTTTAAACACTGCATTTTGATTGATCTTTGTATATAAAACCAACATTGCATTCCTGCAATAAGCCCCACTTGATCCTAATACCCCACCATTTATACATATTGCTGGCTTTGTTGTCCTAATAGTTTCAGGGCTGCTGCGTTAATATTCATGAGGGATACCAGCCTGTACTTTTTTGTAGTGCCCTTGACTGGGTATCAGAATTATGGTGGCCTCAAAAAAGGAGCCGGGAAGTATTCCCTCCTCCTCTGTTTTCCAAGTTTGTCTAGAATTCGTCTTACTTCTTCCTTTAGTATCTGATAAAATTCAACATTATATTTTTAACCTCTATAGCATATGTTATCATGATGCTTCTTTCATTTTAATACTGGTAGCCTGTGTTTTCTTTTTCTTTTTTTTTTTTTTTTTTTTGTCTTGATCAATTTTATCAATCTTTTCAGAGAAACAACTTCTAGCTTGGCTGATTTTCTCCATTACTTGTCCTTTATTCATTTCTGCTCATATACGATCATGGGTAACATAATGACATTTCGATCAGCAACAGATTGTATGTATGACTGGCCCCTTAAGGTTGTAATACTATATTTTTACTGTTTTTTCCATGTTTGATATACCGTTGTGTTACAATTGCCAACAGTATTCAGTAATGTGCCATACAGGTTTGCAGCCTAGAAGCACTAGGCTATGCCATGGAGCCTGGGTGTGAGGCAGGCTTCACCATCTAGGTTTGTGTAAGTACATCCTATGATGTCTGCACAATGAGGGACAAAATCGCCTAACAACGCCATTTCTCAGAATGTATCCCCATTGTCAAGCAACCATGCATAACTGGATTTACCATTTCCTTTCTTCTAGTTACTTTGTATGTAATTTGCTCCTTTATTTAGGTTGTTGAGGAGGAAGCAGAGGTCACTGATTTTATACCTTCTTCTTTTCTAATATAGTCATGTAAAGCTATACGTTTCCCTCAAAGAACTGTACTAGCTATATCCTACACATCTGTATATTTTCTTCCATTATTCAGTTCAAATTATTTTCTAATTTCCCTATTAATTGTTCTTTGATCCGGTATGTTAATTTCCTACTATTTGAGGATTTTCTAGATCTCATATTATTTATTTATAACTTAAAAGCACAGTAGTCAATAAACATACTCTATAATTTGGGTCCTTTAAAATTTATTGAGACATTTTAATGGCCCAGCAGAGGGTCTATCTTGATGACTGTTCCATATAAACTTGGGAAGAACGTGTACTCTAGCTTTGTTGGGAGTGGTGTTTAAGAGATGACAAGGTGATTGACAGTATACTTGGGAAGAACGTGTACTCTAGCTTTCTTGGGAGTAGCGTTTAAGAGAACAAGGTGATTGACAGTATTCGTCAGAGCTTCCAAATCCTTAGGAGTTTTTTTATCTATTTGTTTCTTCAATAATTGAGAGAAGAGTTAAAAGTCTCCAACCATGATTATGAATCTGAATATATTTCCCTTTAGTTCTGTCCAATTTTGCTCTTTTGTACAAAAGAGTTATCAGAGCAGACCTGACTGTTATGCTCTGAAAGACCAACTTAGAAGTCTGGCCTTTTGCTGGAGTCTCGGAACTCAGATTTCAGGAGAGTTCCTACCACGTAACTGGTAAGAGGGGCTCACTGTGCCTAATCCGTTTATGTACTGTGGCTTATGCTAAACATGTGTTTCCCTTCTGAGAGTCTGGAATTTTGGACGTTACACAACATTTCACGTGTGTTGTTACGATTCATTGCTGGAGGAATCAAACGCATCCTATGTGATTCAACTGAGAGAGGACTCTTGGAAGTTTGTACCCTCTTCCCTCAGATATCCCCCATATGCCTCCTCCCTTTGCTGATCTTGCTCTGTATCCTTCTGCTGCCATAAACCTTAGCTGAGAGTACAACTACATGCTGAGTCATGTGAGTCCTCTTAGAGACTCTTCAAACCTGGGAGGTGGTCTTGGCAGCCCCTAACACAAATGCATGCACATTTAGGGATTGTTATGTTTCCTTGAAGATCACTGTCTTTATGAAGTGCCCCTTTATTTCTGGGAATACTCTTCACCTTGAAATCTACTTTTTATGCTACTAGCACAGACGCAAAGCTTTCTTTGCTTACTATGTACATGGTTTATATTTTTCCACCCTTCTACTTGCAATCTGTTTATGTCTTTACGCTTAAAGTGCACTTTTTTGTAAACAACATGTAATTGGGTTTTAAATAACTTTTAACATATGACTTTGGATCAGGAATTCCACTTTTAGGTATCATTCTGACATTATCTGTACATGAAATAAAATGAGGTTATTCACTGTAGCAGTGTCTGTGACAGCAAATGACTGGGAAAAGTCTAAATGTTCATCAATCAGGGCCTCGCTCAATAAATGATGGCTCAGCTGGGCGCAGTGGCTCATGCCTGTAATCCCAGCACTTTGGGAGGCCGAGGCGGGCGAATCACGAGGTCAGGAGATCAAAACCATCCTAGCTAACACGGTGAAAGACCATCTCTACTAAAAATACAAAAACTTAGCCAGGTGTGGTGGCGGGCACCGGTAGTCCCAGCTACTCAGGAGGCTGAGGCAGAAGAATGGCGTGAACCCGGGAGACGGAGCTTGCAGTGAGCCAAGATCGCACCACTGCACTACAGCCTGGGCGACACAGCAAGATTCTGTCTATAAATAAATAAATAAATAAATAAATAAATAAATAAAGGCTCATTCATACAAAGAAATACCGTGCAGTCTTCAGAAATAACAAGAAAATTTTCTTCATGTAATAACATGAATGATCGATAAGACATACCACCTGAATTTTTTTGAAAAGCAAGGTACAGGGCCGGGCATGGGCTACACCTGTAATCCCAGCACTTTGGGAGGCTGAGGCAGGCAGATCACCTGAGCTCAGGAGTTTGAGACCAGCCCGGCCAACATGGTGAAACCCTGATTCTACCAAAAACACAAAAACTTAGCCGGGTGAGGTGGCGCACATTTGCGGTCCCAGCTACCTGGGAGGCTGAGGAAGGAGAATCACCTGAGCTCAGCGGGAGGAGGTTTACAATGAGCTGAGATCACACCACCGCACTATAGCCTGGGTGACCGAGTGAGACCTCATCTCAAAAAAAAAGAAGGAAAGGTACAGAATGGAATACAGTAAGTACCATTTGCATTTTAAAAAGGAAAAATAAACGCAGGTATATTTACTTGTATTTGCTTAGAATTTATGAAAGTTGTACAGAAACACACTGTATCTAGGGTGATACACCAGGTGCCTGGGGACGCCACGGGATGATTCACTTCTCCTGTGTATCCTTGTCAACTTTGAAATACGTGAATTACCTTTTCACAAATAAAAGTAAAATGAAATGGGGAAATAAAATTTCCTTTGCAAACTTCCTAGGAAAGAGGGAAGTGCTATCAACTATCCTGTGAGCTTCTGGAAGGCGGCTGAGCCAGACAAGGAGGGTGGCATCCCAGCTAAAGACATCGCCCTGGGCTGCTGGCTCCACTCTTACTTAGCAGGTTCTGCTGCTCTTCTATAAAATGGGAGTAAGGTGGTAGCAGCTTCACAGAGCTGCTCTGAGGATTAAGTGAATTAACACAGTGAAGTGCTGGAAGTAAAGCTGTGAAAGCAGCAGCCACCACAGTACCTACCACAGCGGCAAAGACACAGCAGGTACTCAATCCGAGGGCTTGGAATTGAACGATACAGAACATCAGTGATTTAATAATGGTAAATTAGTCACAGACCCGGGGCTCCAACAACTGAATATATGTGAATATCACTCTCCCAGCTGCAGAGGAAAACGGCCTTGCCAAGCCAAATCCTGTAAAAAGGGTTGACAATGGCAAGACTGATCCTTCTCATGCATCCCCACGGGCCACTGGGCCTCACGAGGACAATCCAATCGTGTGGGTGTCCTATGGGCAGCAGCACAGAAGCACCAGCTTATCCAGCAGGTTCCCCGCCAGCTGAAGGGCACAGATGGATGTGACGCCATCAGGGCCCAGGTCTGAGTGTGCCCAAGGCCGTGGTACATCCAGCCACGCACAGAGCTGCCAGAATGCCCGGAGCTCAGCCCCTGCAGTCCTCACTGCCAGGCTGAACGCGGGCCATGCTGAGCCATGCACAAGGCCACCTGGCTCAGAAATAACCCAGGAAACCAGAGTACTTGGGTTTTTAAATTGCTCCACTGTGGGCATAAAGAAACCCTACCCAGTGTCAAAAGTGCTGACCATGTCACTGAATCAGATTCTCTTTGCTGATGGGCCACTTTGCCTCCGAATACTGCCAAGGTCCAAGGTAATGGGTATGGTGGTATAAGACGCAAGTGAATAAGTGAAAATCAATACAGATGCTCTTCGACCTATGATGGGATTCCATCCCGATAAACCCCGTTTAAGTTGAAAATATCCTAAGTTCAAATGCATTTAATACACTAAACTACTAAACATCAGAGCTTAGCGTGGCCCAGCTTAAACATGGTCAAAACACTTATGTGCCTACAACTGGGCAAAGTCATCTAACACAAATACTTTTTTTTTTTTTTTTGAGACAGTCTTACTCTGTGGCCCAGGCTGGAGTGCAGTGGCGCCATCTTGACTCACTGCAAGCTCCGCCTCCCGGGTTCACGCCATTCTCCTGCCTCAGCCTCCCAAGTAGCTGGGACTACAGGCGCCCGCCACAAAGCCCAGCTAATTTTTTGTATTTTCAGTAGAGACGGGGTTTCACCATGTTAGCCAGGATGGTCTCGATCTCCTGACCTTGTGATCTGCCTGCCTCGGCCTCCCAAAGTGCTGGGATTATAGGCTTGAGCCACCACGCCTGGCCCACAAATCCTATTTTTAAATAAAATGTTGGGTATCTCATGTAACATATTGAAAACGGCACTGAAAGTGAGAAACAGAATGGCGGTATGGGTACCACCATAAAGTAGCAAAATCAAAAATCAAACCATCGAAAGCCAGGGACCATCGTACGTTAACGGGAAGCCACATCTCAGCTAAGAGCAATCACAACACGTATCTGCTAACAGCACGTTTTGTTACCTGCCTAATTATCGGTCCGTCCAGCCACTTGAGGACACACTGGAAAGCTGTGGATTCCTTCACAGGCTGGCGTGCTCTCTGTGGGTGGGGAGGGACAAGCACATTTTGGGTGAAGATCCTGTGCCAGTCGTTCATCCTGCCCGCCTGAGGGTCCCGTGGGCTTCCCGGATGACCTGTGCCAGTCACATTCAAATAAAGAGAAGAGCTGTAAGGGCTACAGTGGTCACAGCAATCCTGAAGGCTTCTGCCTCCCACTAAATCCCAGAGGAACCTCCATCCCCCAAACCCACACTCTGCAAACCCTAGACAAGTGGACTTTGTTGCTGGCTGGCACCCACGCTGCCTTCCCTGGGAAGTACCATTTGCATTTCAAAAAGGAAAAATAAATGTAGGTATATATTCGTTGTATTTGCTTAGAATTTATGAAAGTTGTACAATAACACACTGTATCTAGAGGGTGATACACCAGGTGCCTGGGGTCGCCATGGGATGATTCATTTTTCCTGGGTATCCTTGTCAACTTTGAACTATGCGAATTGCCTTTTCAGAAATAAAAATACAATGGAGAAATAAAATCTACCTCCAGAGAACCCTCCGCCCCACCCCTACTCCCGTGGGCCAGACTCAGAGCACGACTCTCCTGGCCTCTGTGGCTGGTTCCGGATGGGGACACGAAGGGATGTTCTGTACAGCTGTGAAGGTTGGGTACCACACAGGGACACCAGGTGCAGGTGCTGAAATACAGCCCTAGGGTAGGACCGTCTTGCAGGGGGCCCAGGGAGCATGAGAGAGGGAATACAGTCCTTGAGCTGAGAGGTGGTCAGCCTGAAACGCCCGGGGCCACCTCAGGAAACACATAAAAACAAGCAGAGAGGAAAAGGCAGCAGCGAGGGCCACTGGGTCCCCATGTCATTATTAGAGTCCTGGGCCGGTCACCCCAAGACACTTCAGCTACATGGACAAAGTCTCTTGTTGCTAAAGCCATTTGGGGACAGGTTTCAGGTGTTACCAGCTTCTTGGGGGGTCCTGGCCGATTTTGAGTGTTATCTGATCCCGTCCAGCGAGCCCAGGATCTAAATCTTCTCTAGCCGACACAGAATCCAAAGATCTGAACCTCGAGAAGAGGTTGAATTCCATATACTAAAATGGCGAGTAAGGAGAAAAAGCAGTGGGTTTGGCCTTCTAAGACAGCAGCTCTCTAAGTCCATTCCCCAAACCCAAGGTTTAACAGGACCCTGTCAGGGCTCTATAAGGTCAAAACGATTTTCCTGACACCAGGTGTTATCTCCTTCACTACAGTGGCGCGGTGGGGCAGAGGCAGCAGCAAGTAAAGCCACTGGGGCCTCACTCGACCCAAGGCTGGTTGGGTTGAGTGAGGTCCTCCCAACCTCTCACAGAAAAGAACAAGGCAGCTTCAAGTAAGAACATCGGTGGTGAAGCCAGGAAAACTACTAATCTTATTATATCTTGACCTTTCAGTAGACACGTTCTTAATTTTGTTAGACAAAATGGAAAATACACAAGCATTTCTGGTGCAAACAGAAGGGCAACAGTCGCCCCCGGGGGAAGCCTTGCTGTGACTGGGCTGCACGTTGAACGCACCGCTTTTTTTATTCAACACCATTTTCACTAAGAGTGACTGAGAGACAAAACATGGGTACTTGGCATACATCTTCTCAAGTGTGAGCAAAGTGAGCGTGTCATTTCTGGGAAAACAACTGTAATAAAAATGGAGCTTCCAAGCAAACATTAGAATTGAAAACGTTTGTATCCTCCACCTTGAGCCTACCAGCTTCACACTTCTTCAAGACTTCCCTGATGAGACGGGCAGTGAAATAATGTGATCGTCTAAGGTTACACCATTAAATGTGTCAATAGTTGGAAGGTCTGCATGACTCCATGAACCAATATTTTCTGAACAATGCGTAATGGTACAAAATCCTGCAAGAATAAAACATCTACCCAAAGTGCAAGACTGACCAAAGGACTTTAACGTCAGAGCACGAAGAGTTCATTCACGTGGTGGAGACTCCGCTTTAAACAAATCCTTAAGAAACTCCTGCTCGTGGGGTTTCAGTGCAGCAGCAAAGAATATCCACAATGACCTAAGAGATTCCTCCCAACTAGATCGGGACGGGATGGACTTCCTTCACATACTTCAACCAAGGCAACACAGGCCAATACAGAAGCTGAGTACAGAAGCAAACAGGAGCCTTCAGCTGTTCTCTCTTAAGGAGACTGTAAAGACATTTGCAAAAATGCAAAAGAATCCCACTCTTTTAAATTTGTTTTTTTTTTTTTTGTTTTGGATAATATAGTTGGTTTTTGTAAAAAATGTTTTTATGTTAACATGTCATGGCCTTGTTATTTTTAAATAAATTAATATTTTTAACATTTCTCAGTTGTAATTTCTATGGCAGTAAACATTGGTAGACACAACTCACATAAACAAAAGTTCTTTGGGGTCCTCAATAATCTTTTAAAGGGTAAAGGGATCTGAGACCAAAAAGTTTGAGAAGAGTTGTGCTAATGGTTCACCCTCTGCACGCTCCCAGCATGTGTGGGAATCGAGAGGACATGACCAGGTAGCCTGAGAGGGACCTTTGCCCAGGGTCCTGCCTCCACCCACAGTGCACCCAGATGCTGCATCCTTGGCTCAGGGTCCTGCGTCCACCCACAGTGTACCCAGATGCTGCATGTGGGCCAGGTACTCCTCAGAGGACCAGACTCAGTCCGGTCCTGTGTGAATCCAGCAGGCACACACGCTGGTTTGTTGTTTTTTGTTCTCTGTGGGCTATTTTTGTTGCTCAACTTCCCTTGTTTTGTAGAGGACCCTCACCCAACTCCATGTGTGGGGAGGGCTGCTCCCCAATTCCAGCCAGAGGTCTGCAGTGATTGGTTCAAGGAGGAACACATGGCCCACACTGAGCCATCAGTCTCCCCCGGGAGACTTGAGCCCAGGCTGTCTCTCCTCCAATGCCCACAACTGCCCACACCATGCCAGCCCAGAGCCCCAGGGGCCACCACAGGGAGAGCCGACTTTGGACTGCTGACCTCCCTAACTGGAAAAGAATAAATTTGTGCTACTTTTAAGCAACCAAGTCTGTTGGACTTTCTTATAGGAGCCACAGGAAATCATACAGCCGCCCACGACTTTCAAGCAGAAGACACCTGACCAATACCAGCTCAAGGGCCACCTCCTCCAGGAGGGCTTCCTAGGTGCTCCCAGGGTCCAGGCCCCAGGCTCACATGGCCTCTGTGCTTCCCTTGGTCACAGTATTTGTCACCTGTCTTGTAACTGCTCACTGGCCAAGTCCTTGAAGAAAGAAGTCCCATTCCTCCTGTGTCCTTGGTATCATCACAACTCAGTAAACAGTCACAGAATCAAACTGAAGCTTTAGCAAAGCTACCCTGAAGCTTTTCTTTCCCACTGACGTTTTATAACTTCAGAAGTGTATTCATACAAAATGCAGGCCATGATGGCCCCAGGTGGGGATTTTACAGAGGAAGTATCTCCTGACGCAGATGCCCATGTTCCTCACCTGCCCCAGATTTCTGACCCGGTGCCTCCTCCCTGGGTGTCTGCAGGACTCAGTGCCACACCTGGCCCGAGGACACTGCTGAAGGACGTGTGCACGCCAGTCCACCCTCACAGGGAGCACGAAGCATGTTGGCCCCCTGCTGTACTAGCAGGGCACACACTAGGCGGAAGGGCATCTGTTCCGAAAGCACCTGCCACCCACACAGAAATCCTGAGGCTCGGGATGTGAAGGCAGGGCAGTCATAGTCTGAGGGGCCACGGAGGCCGAGGTGACACCTGAGACTCTGCGGGTGGGAGCCCAGGTGGCCGCAGCAGCTCTCACTATCCTCCCAACACCTCATAAATCTCTCTAGGTGCCCTTCCGCCTGCTCCTCAATCCTTTCCACCTCTGCTCTGGCATCCAGGAGTCAAACCAAATGCTCCCTCCTCAGAGTGAAAGCCCCATCCCCACCTCTGGCTGCTCCCACACAGGGCAGGTGACAGAAGAGCCACCACACTTCACCAGGGCTATGCTGTTGTCCTGCGAGACTGTGAGCTCCATGACATCAGGCTAGGTCCTCAGCAAAAGTCTTTTAAGGATGAAATACAAATGCCCTGGAGGAAGTACAGAGGGGCCTTTGGGGCCAAATCAACAATAAAAAAGAAAATCGAGAGGGCTCCAGGTCTTGAACCCAAGAAAAGGGAAAAAAAAAAAAAAAAAAAAAAGATGAAAATACACCTGTTTTTAATGAGCCCCTGATGCAAGACAGGAACTCACAAACATTCCATGGTTACTTTTCCAACAACTCTGCAAAATGAGAATCATCATTATTGCCATCTTACAGATGAGAACACTGAGACTCAGGATAAACAGCCAATCCAAGGTCACACAGCTAGCTATTATAACTGGTTATTATAATAGCATTATAGTTATAATACTGTAAACTATTATAACTACCTCCCGCTACCTCAATCAAGGAGACCACGAGAGGCCAAGGGAGAAGAGAGGCCCAGAGGGAAAAAGTAAGAGCAACAAAGGAATCCAGGGCTAATGCTCTCTCCTCTTTCACTTCAGGACGGGCTCGCAGCCTCCCCACCTGTTTCCAAACTCCAAAATGAGGGCTGTGAAATCTCCCTGAGCTCTCTGCTTCTGTTGATCTATTCAGCAACTATTTCCCAAGCACTTGTGTTCCAGTTCATAAGAAGGCGGTCAAATGCGCTGTCTTCAAGCATCTAGAAAGTCAGTGGGGGTGAAAGACAAGAAGGTGAGTGTGAGCAGCACACAGGCCCCTGGGAGGGTGCAGAGGTGAGCGGGGCTGAAGTCCTACAGAGAGCGGTTCCCAGGGAAAGGAAGACGCACCGGGTGGGAGGCGCTATCAGGGTCCGTGAAACCTCCTTCCCAGAATGGAAAATGTGTAATGCCTGAGACCCAGATACCTTGGGGAGCTTTTGGGGAAGCAGAAGTCTGATTAAGCACTGCCTGGAATTCCCTCATTCATGAGCATTCTTCCAGCACCTACCCTGCGCCCTGGAGAAACGGTCTTGAACACGGCAGACAAGCTCGCTGCCCCCACAGAATGTATAGAATCAGGGCACAAATTAGCACACAAAAAAAGACACAAGTGTGACCTAGGGAAACTGCACAGAGGAGCTGCAAAGAACGGAGCCCGGGGTTAGGACCGAGAGGCATTGTCCACCATCATCAGAAATACTCCTCCTTTTGCCAACCGCACACGCGTGAAAGGCTGGATTTCCTTCACAGACGTCCACCAAACCACACATCGCGACACACGGAGGCAGAAAGCAGCAGTCTCCTAAGAAGCCAGACACGAGGAATCTCGGGCAGCAGGGGTGGCCTGCAAGCCCGGGGGCGGGCACGAGCAGCCTGCACGCGTGAGGAGGGCACGTGGGAGCGGGTGGCGCATTCCGGGCCGGGTCGGCCGGGAGGTCCCAGGGCAGGAAACGGGCGCAGAAGGCCGCAGAAGGCCGGAACGGCCCCGGGGACAGAGACTCGCTGGCACGCCCGAAAGCAGCAGAGCGACAGCTGGGAAAGGATAGCCGGAACGCGGGGCGGGGCGGCGATCAGGCGGGTTCCGCGGGCTCCGGCCTGGGAAGGATGCGCGCGGACTACGGCGCAGGGAGCCAAGGCCCAGGACATCGGTACCGCTCTCCCTTCAACCGAAGGGCTATAGAGAGGCCGTGGGGCAGGGGGCAGGGGGCAAAGGGCAAGGGCCTAAGAGGAACCCACGTAGCCAAACGGCACCCGGCGGCCCGGGCCGCACCAAGAGTCCCGACAAGAGGGGACGCCTGCGGCTGACGCGGGGACAGCCCACGTCGCGCGCCACCGCCGCACCCCAGGCACCGGGACCCCAGGCAGGGACGGCAGGGACCATCGTACCCCCGAACCCCGAGGGTCTGGCCAACACTGCGGCCCCCAGCGTCTCGAGGCCGCGTCCAACCTCCCCCGCGGCGCCTGCCCACATGGTTCCGCCCGCCGCGGGCCGCGTTACCTAGGAGACCGACCCGCCGCTGCAGCGCCAGAGGCCACGGAGCCCACGCTTTTGGGGGATTCCCCACTCGACGAACCCAGAGGCCCGGCGGCCGGTGCTCAAGAGAGCCGCAGGCCTTGAGGACCGAGGACTGGCCGAGGGGCGCGTCCCGTCCGCTGCCACCCACAGGAGGAGCCTCAGAAGGCGGCGCGCCGCGCACTCAGGCCAAGAACCCGCCTCGCGTCACTTTGGCCGTCCGGGCCACGGAGCCAATCAGAACCCAAGTAGAGGGCTACGCTTCGCGAGCGCCAGCCAATCGGTGCGGCGGCGGGCCTATCCTGATTTGCATGTCCGACGACCCCTCAACCAATGGTAATGTGACTGGCGTGAACAACAGCCAATGAGAAGCTGGGAGGGGCGTGGCCCCGGGCGTCCCACGAGGTGAAGATGCTGCTGGCGGAACCTGCAGGAGCGAGCGGGATTCGGGGGCGCTAAAGTCGCAGGGGCAGGGCGGAAAGGAAGATCCGGCGCGGGGCACAGGATCCGGAGCTGGAGCCCCCAGGTGAGTACGGGGGAGACCCCGGCGGGGCGCGCTTTCCACCGACCTGCGCCGGGACGGCGGCGGCGGGTACCCGCGAGGCCCGCGCTGCGGCAGGCGCCGCGGTCGCGTCTCCATCTCCTCTTCCCCGGCCCTGCGTCCCTGCCTCCGCCGCCGTCTCACCTCCTCTCCAGCCTCCTTACCTCCTTCTCCATCGTCTCCCTTCCCCCATCCCTTCCTCTCTTTCCTTCCTTGTCCTCCCGCCCGACCCTTCAGCTCGCATCCCTGACCCCTGCCCCTGCCGCCGTCCCTCTCCCCGGTGCACCTCTTTCCCATCTGTGCCCGCTCCGGTCCCCGCAGCCTCGCCCTCCCCTTCCCTCCATCCTCCTCTCATCCCCTCTCCGGGCCTCTGCGCAGCCTCACCGGGGCGCTGCTGGTCCCGGTCCTTCCCATCTCTTCTCAAGGCTCATCCATCGTTCTCGCTGCCTGTCCCTGTGTCGCTCCGGTCCCTTTCCCCACCCTCCCATTCTGCCCCCAGCCCCTCCGACCTCTCCCCGCGGGCACGCTCTCACCGCCTTACTCTGCTCTCCAGAACTCTGACTCTGCTTCCTGCACCAGTTCCTCGGGCTGTCTATACCACACACACCGCCACCTCTGACCCTGAGCCCATACTCCTATCTTAAGCTTCTCCCTCCAGCCAGGCCTTGGCACAAAGCACTTCCGCACCTCCCTACCTGCTGCTGCTCCCAGGATGCAAAGACCCCACTGCTGCACCGCGTCCTGCGGCAGTAGCAGCAGCCGGGGTACCTGCCCACCTTCCCACCCCGCCATCCAGCCGCATCCTGGCGTCCCTCCTCCTGGCATTTGTCCTGGGGGCTCCTACAGGGGCTGTTCTTTGCCCACAGCATCCCCGGTTGCTCCAGGTGGGAAGGCCCTTAGCACCCTTCCTCCCTGGCCACCGTCTCCCTCCCTCCCCACCCCCACTTTCCTGCTCAGCCTCACTTTGTGATTCAGCATTTTTGGGGTTGGTAACTTTCTTGCTTCCAGTCGTGATAGGGACCTGGTTACGGAGCTGAAGGCAGGGGTCTTGACCCTGCAGTTAGCAGGGCCACCTTAGGAACCACACCTGAGCTGCCTGGTTGGGAGGGGGCTGGGGAGCTGGGGACTGCCTGTAGGGGTTGCCTTTTCCTCCCTTTCATTTGTCTGCCCTGTGTTGAACTGTGTCCAAGGGGAGATGACATAAGTAATAGCTCTTGGGGAAATGGGCTATTAGCATTTATGGAAATTAATACATCCACATCCGAGGAACAGGAACACCAAGTTCAGGCCACAGCTGTCCCGCTGTCTGTAATTTTAGGATTTCTTCTTTCTCTGCAACTTCTCCTCCCCCTCAAAAACACCAGCCTCACCCCTCCCCTTTCCCCAGTGCCAAGAGTAAGCTCCTGCTCTGCTAAAGAAGCCGCATTCAGGCCCCGCGTTGCAGGGTTTCGGGACCTACGTGTGGAGAGTCACATCTGCCCACCTGATTGCTGTGTCTGCTGCAGAGCCCTGTGCAGCTCCTGGCCCTGTGCTTTCGCAGTGTGGGGCCCTAAGAATGCACTTGGTCCTCCAGATCCTGTCTTTCTCTCTGGGGACAGCTCTCCATGGCCACGCTCAGCCTCAGTGGCACTGACAGTGTTCAGGCTGCAGCACATACCTGCCTCGAAAGCATCATGGCAGAGGCTTCCCTGTTAACACCCAGGGCCATTTTTTTCCCCTGCGCCAGTCAGCAAATGCTTTGTAGGTGCTGATCAACACCTGGGGACTGAGCCGGGCACTGGAGTTGGGGGGTATCATGAAAAAAAACAGTGTGAAACCCTTTTCGTGTGTTTTTTGGTTCAGAACCGTCTTGGGTCTGGATTTGGAGCCTGGATGGGAAGCAGTGTGCACAGAAGCCATTGCACCCAGGAGATGGGACATGGGCCATGGCACTAGGGAGCTGGAAAGGCCGAGGGTGCCATGGGCTGGCCAGCTAGAGAAGGCTTGCTTGCTTTCATTTTTCAGTAATCTTCTAAGACCTGAATGGTTCAGGAGGAAGCGAGTGCCACACAGTTTTGATTTGGCAGTTTCCGGCCTGGGCTTGGAGGGAGGGGCCTCCCCTAGACCTTCCTGTGTGTTGACGCTCTGCCGTGGTAACTGGGCACACATCGTCTGTGTGGAAGAGAGCAGGCGAGAGAGCCTGCTCCCTCGCGAGAACTGGGGGAACGTGCTTCTGTTTCCGGGGACTCTGGCCAGGAGTGGCATGTGTTTGGTCCTTGGCTAAATTCTCAGTGATATTCACGTCGCCAGAGGTCCCAGAGTCAATGTTTTCCTGGCGTCCCTGAATAAGGAGGCAGGACAGTGGGCAGCTGGGGGCGGCAATTTGAGAAGGATTGATGCCAGAGATGTCGAGGGCCATAGACCCCATGTTCCTGCCAGCCCCTCTCCCACCACCAGTAGGGCTTGGGTCTTGGCACCCAATAGCTGGTCATCCTTGCTCTCAGAGGACTAAACGGAAGGACAGGCTTCTCCAGGGTCAACAGAGGCAGTGACGGAGCTGGGTTGGGCCCCCTACTTCCTACTTGTTTGAGCCCAGTTCGTACCTTGGCTGTCCGAGCTGAGGAAAGCCAGCCCCCGGAGGACATGACCGGCTGTCCCTTGGGAAGGCCACTTCGAGGCGTTGCTGACATTCATGTGCGCAGCCAGTGCCCTTGGGTGTATCCAAGTCACTGGAGGGGCTGTTGGGAGCGGCAGGTGCCACTACCATGGAGATTTCTCAGCGACTGAGTCCTGCCTGGCGTGCAGGCCCTGGTGCAAGGGTTCTGTTGTTTGTGGCCTTCAAAGAGATGACCCCATAGTTAGAGAAGAGTGAGGGCACCAGGTCCGTGCAGAAGAGGGACCCTCTTCTGCATCCCACACTGGAACTGCATTTATGACCTCGGTTCGCCTCAGGCACTTGTAAATAACCCTGCGAGGGAGGCTGGATAGGGAAACTGAGGCACAGAGCAGCAGTGAAACTGATCCCGGCCTCCCAGCTAGTGAGGAAACCTTGATTCTGTTCCTGCTCTGCCAGAACTCTGTGGCAGGTGCTGCTCTGCCATCACCTGAGCTCCATTGAATGTCTGAAGTCCTCACTTCCACAGGGGTGAGTCTCCCAAGAGGCCCCGGAGGCCCAGGCCCAGACTCTGGGGGATATGGAAGCGCTCCTTTGTCATGGCATGGGAAGCCCTACACTGCTCTCTCCTTGGTGACGGGCAAGTCGCCATGCTCCGGCCCATCTTCGGGCTGAGTCTGTGAAGGGATGCACCGTCTCCACTCAGCCAGTCCCAAGGAGGCAAAGGGAATGGGGCCCTCATTCCCCAGGAGAGAGCACACTGGGGGAGGTGGGGTGGCACACCTGGGCTTCGTCCTGTCACGGCCCAGTGGCTCGAGGCTTTCCTGCCTGCCTGCCTGGGCTGGGCAGATGCGTGAGTCTCCCTGCCTCATGGGCCTGAGCAGATGCTGGGCCCTTGTTCTTCGCCACATCCTGGGGAGCCCAGATGAAGGCCGGCCTCCCTCTTCCTGCACACCCACCGTGGGATGAGCCCTGGGCTCAGGCCCCTCCCTGCCTGAGGGTGCCTTGCCACTGCCACACCCAGGTTTCCACTCAGACCCCTGCTGGCCAGCGTCTCAGGAGGCCACTCGCTGGTCTGCCCAGTGACCACGTGGTTAGCCCCAGAGACCCGGGTGGTATGTCTTATTCACAGAGCAGCCCCATGCCCACCCTGCCGTCTTCCCCGGCCGCTGTCTCACTGCAGGCAGCCCCCCTCCGTTTCTCCAGCACACAGGTACCTGCAGAGCTAACTGCTTTGATGCCATGCTGGTTGCAGATAAAATAGGACTGGGAAAAGGGGAAAAGTGGAGAAATGGTGGGGACGCCTGCGTGGCTGTCCGCCTGCACCTGGACCCAGTGAGAAGGCTTTCCTGGCTGTGATCTTGAGCCCTGACTGCCGAGCGGCCGAGATCCATCATCCGACTCCATGGCTGGGAGCCGGGCACAGGTTTCTTCTCAGACCCCACACCAGATTCAACCCATTCCACGTGGGCCAGTTTTCTGGAGTCACTTCTGGGTCCTGTAGACCCCTGAGGTCTGGTCCGCGGCGGTCCTCCATCACCAGCCTGGACTCTTTCCCTGCCAGAGACTTAGCTCTCTGCGTCTCTGACTCTCTGGCCTGCTAAAACACGTGGATCATTCGTGTCTCCCTCTGTCTGAATGGGTGAACTGCCTCAGTGGTAGGAGCCTGGGGCTGGTCCCTGGCACACAGTGGGTGCTGGGTAACTGTCAGTTCCCCCTCTTCCAGTTGGACGCGGAGCCCCAGCCACCATCGTGCCTGGAGCTCAGGTGGTTCCTGGTCAGCCCAACCGAGCCCCCAGGAAAACCGGAGCAGAGGAACTTGGCTTTCCTTCTGCGTGGTTTCCTGAGACCTCTGGGCTGGAGTGCCCCGCTGAGTGATTTCACAGTGGAGAAGGAAGGAGGGAAGGAAGGGGAAAAGAGGGCAGGAGGGGAGAGCCCATAGCCCTGGGCTGCAGGGAACAGCCTCCCTGTGAGGGAGGGACACTCATTGCCCCGTTCTCCCTGACCTTGGGCCTTGTGGAGGGCCCGCGAGCCTGCCGGACCCCCACTGCACACCTGCCCACCTGTCTGATTCCAGCAGCCCCTGGGCACCGAGGAGGTTGCAGAGCCATGCTCCGAGCATGCTCGCCTTCCTTCACCATGGATGTGTTTTCATTTTCCACCCCCTGGCAGCTTCATGATCTTTCATTTCAATCTCAGGCCCTGGTATCCACAGGCTGTCAGTGCAGCCTAGGACAGAAGACTCTAGAATTCTGCCTTGGAGCCCTGTGATCCCAAACACTCAGTCATGGCAGGGGCTCTGTGAAAGTGATATTCTTAGAACCCCTCTGAGATATAGGAGAGTAAGGAATAACTAGAATGCATGAGCAAGGAGATTCAGCTCCATCTATTCATTGGAAAACAAATTTAAATTTAAAACATTAAAACCTATCATACCAGTGAAGGGCGAAGGTCTTAGCAGCAGACATTTGAAGGACCAAGAATGAGCAAGACCCACCTCCCTCCTGTAGGGCTGAGAGCCAGGAAAGGGATGCAGTGACCATGTGCCCGGAACGGTCAGAGAAAACCCTGCTGATGGGGAAGGAGACATGGGGGCAGGGGGGACATTTGACCTGGACCTTCAAAGACAGGCAGGTTGTGATAGGCAGAGCTAGGAAAGGGCGATCTGGGAAAGGGCTCTGCATGGGCAAGGTCACAGAGGGAGGACCGGGCAGGCTGGAGGATGGCCAGAGGCCCAGTGCGTTCACAGGCTAGGGCATGAATATGGGTGAATAGGATGACTAGGAAGAGGGCGTCAGGGCCAAGGACACCATGGGGCTGGACAGTGATGGGGAGGGAGGGAGGGAAAAGGAGAACCTAGGAGCCCCCCAGGCTTTTCTCACTGGGTCTGCCTGGGCTGCACAGACCGAAAGAGGCAGAGCCGGAATTGGGGCTTCTGGATGGGGAGGACTGGGCTCAGTCGACCTTGGGTGTCAAGGTCTATGTCTTGGACAGCAGTGCCTGTGGGCATGGAGAAGGTAGGGCGGGAGTTCAAAGGAGAGGTGGGACCTGGAGGTGACTGCCACCTCCCCACTGGTCACAGCCCTGACAGTGTCACCTGGAGGTAGTGCCAAGAGTGGCCGAGGGTACGGGTTTGACAGGGAAGATGAAGGTCAAGACAGACAGGAGGGAACCCTGGATTCTTCCAGAGCCCAGGAAGGAGAGGAAAATAGAGGATGAGGCAGGTATCCACTGCATCCGGTGGGCCAGCCGCTGCCGAGGAGGCAACCTCTGTTGAGAGGGGAAGCAGAGCTGGGCTCCCAGGAGTGGTGAGGGGGTGAAGGACCCCAGATTCAGCACCACCAGCTTCCAGGCACTCGCCAACCATCTTATCCCTATCTGACTGATGCAGAAACACTGAAAGTCCAAGTGGCTTCCCTAAGGCCTCCAAGCTACTAGGCGCAGGAGCCAGGACCCCAAGCCAAAGCCCACTCTGATAACCTTTGGACTTTGCCACCAATGGCTCTGAAGAAATTTGACCATGAAAGGAGGAAAAGGAAGGTGAGGGCACAGGGCGGCTCTTGGGCTGGCAGGCACAGACGAAGCTGCTTTGCTGCTTAACCGCAGCTGCCAGCAGCACCCTCTTGCATCCGCCGCTTTAGAGACTATTTCAACGGTGCATTCTTCCATTTCCTGCCTTGATGGGGGCATTTCTGGGGACGCCTGTGGACTGCAGGCTGGAGCTTAGCCTTGTTGGTGGCCCTGCATAGGTTGGCTGCATAGTGCTTTATGTTCTGTGTAGGAATTGTGGAGTCTTGGGGCCTGGGTGGGCTGAGGGTCCTGAGCTGTCGGTGTGCCCAGCAGACTTGCAGGGCATGGTGCCTGCCCAGCCCTCAGGGGTCCTGGTACAGCTTAGCAAGCTCCTTGGCCACCAGTCCCTGGTGACTCAGATCAGGGGTTCCAAGAACATGCTTTGAGAAACACTCCCTAGCCATTTCAGTCTGTCGGTGAACCTGCCCGCCTCTACTTCTTAAGGAAGCACACGAGGAAGCTGTTTGTGATGGTTGAAAGCTCCGGCGAGAAGGGCTTTGCGGGGGTTTCTGTAATTCTTGGGAACATGTGAAGCCCACGTTCTACTGGAATGCCCTGCACTTTTGTGAGCTTCAAATCTGAGACTCTGCTTTCATCCTCCCGTGCATGGCAGGGCGCCTTGTTAGTGTCCAGGCCTCTTGGATTGTGGTTTGGTTCAGGGGTACTGATGGCCCAAGCACTTGCCTGCGGCAGAGGAGGCCAGAGGTTGGTACGGGGCCAGTCCTCGCCACCCTGTGCCTGACCATACAGAGTCCGTCACCTGTCTGTGCCCTGCCTGTGCCCCATCTGCACCGTGTCTGCACCCTGCCTGTGCCCTGTCTGTGCCCCGTGTGCGCCCCATCTGCACTCTGCCTGCATCCCATCCATATCCTGCCTGTGCCATCTGCACCCGCTCCACACCCTGTCTGTGCCGTCTGTGTCCTGTCTGTGCTCCATCCCCAACCTGCCTGCACCCTGTCTGTGCCCCATCTGTATCCTGCCTGTGCCATGTCTATACCCCTTGTGCGGCCCATCTGCACCCTGCCTGCACCCCATCCATATCCTGCTCTGCCGTCTGCACCCTGTCTGTGCCGTCTGTGCCCCATCTGCATGCTGTCTGTGCCCCATCGGTGCCCCATCTGCACCCTGCCTGCACCCTGTCTGAGCCCCATCTGGGCCCTCTCCATGCCCTACCTGCGCCCTGTCTGTCTAGATAGATCCTGCAGCACCTCCTGCCTCTGCTCAGTCAGCCCCCCGCACCCCCTAGAGGGTATTGCCTTTCCATGGCAATAAGTAGCAGGTAATTTTAGTCACCCAGACCAGGAGGTATTTAGGTGTCACAGACAGAAGGCCCGGAGCCATATTGTCACTTTGCTCCTACAAAGGATATAGGATGCCCAAAACAGGAATTGCAAATCCCAACTCAAAACCTCCCCGTTCTGCAGGGACACAGGGTGCTTTGCTCCTCGAAGGAGTAGTGGACACCTCCTTATTTACATCCTTCCTGCCTAAAAGACAGTGGGGGTGTCCAGGGGACATCAGCCACCCTGCGCTGGGGCACTTCAGAGGCTCCAGGGAGCTGCCATGCTCTCTCTCCACCCCAAAAGATGGGTCTAGGGAGGCCACTGGGGCAGGCGAGCCCGTTTCTGTGAGGAGTGAACCCCACCCCCCACCGTCCTGCTGGTGTGAGTGACAGTTACCAACAGACCCTGAATGGGGGCTTTCCAGAAAAAGAAAAAAAAAATGAGTGATATCTCTGGGAGAAAGGGGCCTGTTTAGATGAAGCCTATAGGCCATTGGGGTCTGAAGTAGCAGCTGGGGATCCCAGTGACGCCAGTGCTGACAGCCCTCTCCCGGGCAGTACTGCAGTGAGACCAGGGCCTGAGGAATGTGACTCGCTCCTCATTAACTCACGAATCAGGAGCCCAGGACAAGGTCACTGCCCTCATTGCCCACATCAGAGCGAGAGGAGATGTATGGTCCAGGGCATCAAGGTACCACTCAGGCCACCACCAAAGCATCAGCAGCTCACCAAAGCGTTGGCAGTGTCCATCTAACATCGTCAGGAAAGGGGGAAGCACTAGACGGCCGTGGCCTCACAGGCAGGGAGAGTGGGGTCCGAAGGTGCAAAGACAGCATGGGGTGTCAGGGCACTGCGGGGAGAGGGACAAGGGAAGGTAAGGAGGGACCTTGGAGGTCAGAACACCTTTCACAGAGGCCTCCTGCTTCCTCTGTGCTGCTGAGCTGGGCCATTCATCTGGCCTGGATGGAGGGAAGCTGACCAGGGTCCCTCTACGACTCTCTCTCTCTCTCCTCTCTCCTCTCTCCTCTCTCCTCTCTCCTGACACACACAGACACACAGAGCCTGTGCCACCCGCCTTCATTCCTTGCCTCACCTGGGGCCGGAAGGTTCTGGCTAAGCCTCTGGGAGCGCCACTGGGAGGGATGCCTAGGAGAGGCTCTCCCCAACCCTCCGGCAACGCAGTAATCGTGGTCACCAGTTGTTGGAGCGGCCTAGCCACCTGCTGGGCTGTATGGGTTCTGAGGGCCTGTCTGGGCCCCGTGGTACACCCATGTAGGTGGGTCTCTTGGGAGCAGTCTGTGTGAGCAGCAGGAGAGGTGGCGCCTCGCCCCAGGTTCTAGAGGAGACAGGATAACACCTGTCCCCAGGCTTGGCGGAATCCCTGGTCTCTAACGCAGCCCGGAACACACAGAGACATGAGCCAGTGTGGGGCACTGTTGCTCACATGGTGGTGGGGCTGGGTCCTGGGCCCCTGGAGCCAGTGGCCTCAGAAAGCCCCTCTAGACTCTCTGAGTCTGTGACACTGTGCAGCCCAGACTCCTCATTTTATAGACAGGGAAACTGAGGATAGAGGACTCATCCTATACAGCCGGTGTCATGGTGCAGCTCTCTGACTGAGGCCCCTCGATGTCCTGTAGTCTCTCCAAGCACGCCCTGCAGTGGTCATGACTGCTGACATCTGTCCCTGCCTAGACTGTGGGCCTCGTGAGGACAGAACATGCCTGCTGTCCCCATCACTTTTGTCCCCTAACTCAGCCTGACTGGTAACGCACTGGCCATGTCATGAGGCCTTGGAACCAAGCCTAGGCTTCCTGCAGGCCAGCAAACATTGTCCCCAGCACCGGCTCCCTGATTTCATCTCCCCTGGCTGTGGCAGGCAGGGAGAAGCCTTCAGAACCAGAGAGGATGAGAGGACTCCTGGCCCAACAGAGGCCAGCTGTGACACCAAGGGGTCCTTCCCCAGGTGTCTTCCCCACCAGGCACAATCCTGCTCTGAACACCCTGAACAACAGGCAGTGCCCAGGGGAGGCCAGAGACAGCCACGGCCTCGGGCCTGGCACTCAGCCAGACCTGGCAGGTCATCCTCCTGCAGCTGAGGATGAGACAAACCAGGTGCCTGCCACGGTAGCTGTGGCCTGAGCTGGCATTGGTGGCTGATGGCCACAGGCTCCCCGATGCCTGTCATCTGTACTGAGGGCTCTGTCCCAGCCCCTGAGCCATACGTGGTGCCCACACTGCCAATGAGGACACAGCTTGTGTTTTTACAGCCGAGGCACTTAATTATGTTGAGGTAAATCCTTTGAACTGCAGAAACCATCCCAGCACGTCCCCATCAGGTGTTCCCAGGTGGCAGGCAGAGAAGGCCAAGGTCCCTCGAGTGGATTTCCAGGGGAGCTGAAGGGCTACAGCCCTGCCAGGACTAAGGGGTGCCGGGAGGGGGCTGGACAGCCGAGAGTGGCTGCCCCACTGCAGGAAGAGGAGGCAGGCACTTCACCCTACTCTGGACTATGCTGACAGCGGTGTCAAGGACTCTACCGTCACCGTCGTCCTTTGAGTTGGCAGCTGCCCTGTGTTGTAGATTTGCTCCGGCACTGGCCCCCTGCTTTGTCCCCCCCGCACATTTGCTTTTAGTCCTCAGCTCCTCCCGTCTCTGTGTCCCGGGTGAGAACAGATCCTAGACCTTGTCTCAGGTCACACAGCTACCAGAGGACAGAGCTAGAACATGACCGCAGCAGACGCCTGATCCTGTGCCCCAGGCGACCCGTTCACCGGGCGGGCGCTCGCCCCTCCTGGGCCACAGTCACCAGGATGCCAGGTAAAGGGAAACCACACGGGGGTGAGACCAGCCCGCAGCCCCAGCAGCCTGGCCCCTGCTGGCTGCATATACTCCAGAGCCTGTGCTACAAGCCCAGGTGGCCGGAGCCTCCTGTAGGATTCCCCATCCCACCCCTGGAACTGGCTTTTCCTGCTTCCCACACACAGACCCTCCCCACCAGAGCAGGGTCATGGGGTCAGAGGCAGGGTCCCTGTGGTGTAGAGCAGGGGTTCCTCCCCACTTGCTCCATCGGCTGCCTTCAGCCCCTGCAGACACAGGGGCGCCCTCCACCTTCTCCACTCTTAGCCCGAGCCCTTCCCCAGCCGGGAACGTTCACTGAGTGGCCACATTATACCCTCCCATTTGTCTATAATTCACTTAAACATTATTTCCTTGGAGATCTGGCAGCTCTTCACTCTTCCGAATCAGGCTATGGGAAACATTTGTGTGCATCTCACTTTATTTCCTCTCTTGAACTATTAGGATAAAGTCGCAGACATAGGATTCCTGGACCCCAAGCTTTGAACCTCTACCACCCAATTTCTTTCCAAAAAAACTAGTAGAATAGTTCATGCCCCAGAACCAGCCACATCTCCTCATAGTAGTTTCACCTCAACCTCACCAGCAATGAGTATTTTCATTTAAAAATGTTCTTGTCTGCTGGTTATGTGATTGCAGAGGCACGGCTGGCCCCAGCTTGTAGTGGTTGCTTCTGCATCTCTTTTTATTCAGTGGGGCCTTTAATGGATGTGGTGGAGTAAAGCTGCCTTTCAAATTGCTGCTGCAGCACTGCCTGGCGAGATATTAATCTTTCATGCCCCATCACGTGGTCATGGGATGGTAATCCTCTTTGAAGCCATTTGTTATTTATTCTTACAGTCCCCCGGAGAACAGGGAGGAGCCCCCAGTGCCTGGATCACAAACTCAAATACAGAGAGGGCTGCAGACATTTCAGCTTCAAGGTTGGAGCAGAGGCAGGACTGGGGCCCGCAGGGGTCCAGACCCCCAGCAAAGAGGTCGCTTCCCACAAAAGATGGTTGTTTTTCTGCTTCTCATAGAACCTGCTCTGGTTAGAGGGTTTTTTTCTTTTTAAGAGACAGGATCTTACTGTGTTACCGAGTCTGGTCTGAAACTCCTGGGCTCAAGTGATCCTCCCGCCTTGGCCTCCCAAGTAGCCGTGCCTGAAGATGTGCATTGCTGCACCCAGCTCGGTTAGACGGTTTTTAAGCCCAGGGGGTGTATATGTTTCCTGGTACCACAAGCAGGGTGGCTTGAAACAGTATTCTCTATTCTCTCATGGATCAGGAAGCCAGAAGGCAAGGTATGGGCAGGTTTGGTTCCCTCTGGAGACCGAGGGAGCGTGTGTTCCAGGCCTCGCTCCTGGTTCCGTAGTGTTCCTTGGCTTGTCAACACACCCCTGAGATTCTGCCCCCATCGCCACATGGCCTTTTCTGTGTCTGTCTCTTTTTATATGGACACTTGTCATTGGATTTAGGGCCCATCCTAATCCAGGATGGCCTCTTCACAGGATTCCCACCTTAATTACACCTGCAAAAACCCTTTTGCCAAATAATTCCACATCGATAGGTACCGGGGATTAGGACTTGGGTGGATCTTTCATGGAACACAGTTCACCCCACACAATAGGTTTCTACCCCCCAAGTCCCACCTCCAGCCCCGTCTCCCTCCAGAGTCTGGCGGTTTCCTCCTCGATGGACAGTTGCTTCCCTCTGCAGAGACTGCACACCAACTGCTGCTGGCTGAGGGGTGAGGGTGGAGTGGGGGATGTAGGAGCTGAGCTGAGGGGTGAGGGTGGAGGTGGGGACGTGGGAGCTGAGCTGACGGCCTTGGAGCACACATGATAGAAAGCCAGCCTGTGGACCTGGAGCTGGCTGAGCATCCCCCCTAACCCCTGTGACTAGGAGTGGGATCCAGCCTGGGTCCCCTCTCTCCCTTCCTGCTGGTGTATTCATAGTTGGAAAGCAGGGCACCCTCCTGGCTCAGAGAGATGGGCTTAGTGGCCCGGGGAGGCACGGAAGCCCAGGTCTGTCTTTTCCCAGTGATCACTGTGAGGATGCAGGGCCCCCACACGGGGAGATGGGGCACAGCCTCCCACTGGGGCAGGTGGGGGTCTCCCTGCCCAGGATGCTGGCCGGAGTTTCCCCTGGCAGGGAACACGGGTGCTGTGAGTGGAGGGAGGTCGCAGGGCTGGCACCCTGGGGCTGTGTTCTAATGTTCTGATCCACCCCACCCTCACCCCTCAGCTCAGCTCCTACATCCCCCACTCTACCCCCATCCGTCAGCTCAGCTCCTACATCCCCTACTCCACCCCCATCCCTCAGCTCAGCTCCATATCCCCCACTCCACCCTCACCCCTCAGCTCAGCTCCTACATCCCCCCACTCCACCCTCACCCCTCAGCTCAGCTCCCACATCCCCCACTCCACCCTTACCCCTCAGCTCAGCTCCTACATCCCCCCACTCCACCCTCACCCCTCAACTCAGCTCCCACATCCCCCACTCCACCCTCACCCCTCAGCTCAGCTCCTACATCCCCCCACTCCACCCTCACCCCTCAGCTCAGCTCCCACATCCCCCACTCCACCCCCACCCCTCAGCTCAGCTCCTACATCCCCCCACTCCACCCCCACCCCTCAGCTCAGCTCCTACATCCCCCACTCCACCCTCACCCCTCAGCTCAGCTCCCACATCCCCCACTCCACCCTCACCCCTCAGCTCAGCTCCCACATCCCCCCACTCCACCCTCACATCTCAGCTCAGCTTCTACATCCCCCACTCCACCCCCACCCCTCAGCTCAGCTCCATATCCCCCCACTCCACCCTCACCCCTCAGCTCAGCTCCTACATCCCCCCACTCCACCCTCACCCCTCAGCTCAGCTCCTACATCCCCCCACTCCACCCCCACCCCTCAGCTCAGCTCCTACATCCCCCACTCCACCCTCACCCCTCAGCTCAGCTCCCACATCCCCCACTCCACCCTCACCCCTCAGCTCAGCTCCCACATCCCCCCACTCCACCCTCACATCTCAGCTCAGCTTCTACATCCCCCACTCCACCCCCACCCCTCAGCTCAGCTCCATATCCCCCCACTCCACCCTCACCCCTCAGCTCAGCTCCTACATCCCCCCACTCCACCCTCACCCCTCAGCTCAGCTCCTACATCCCCCACTCCACCCTCACATCTCAGCTCAGCTCCTACATCCCCCACTCCACCCTCACCCCTCAGCGCTCTGTTAGAAGTGCTGCCTGGCCACATCCCTGCTCTGGGCTCCAAGTTCCCCTGTGCAAATGGAACCAGAATCTTTTCCCACAACTTCTTCCGAGAGCCGTGATTGAAACCCACCTAAAATACAATGATAAGAGCTGTTGTCGAGGGATCAGACAGCAGCCTGTGTAAGATGAGCACCGGGTTCTGGGGATGGACAGTAAACAGTTCGCCTTATTCTGTGCTGGGCACTGTGCTCAGGGGCCCTGGCTGGACTCGGTGTCCAGAGTGTCCCTGCTCATGGCTGGCCGGGAATCAGCGCTTTCTGTCCCTGCGGCAGATGGACCGGCCTCTCCGAGGCTGCCATAGAGACTCGCATCAGCCAGGTGAGCTGGGAGCGCCACCACTCCCCAGACAGTTACTGCCCAGGCCTCCCTGTCCAGTCACAGCATGGGGGACTCACCTCCTGGGTGTGAGTTTGTGCCAGGCTCCAGAGAGGTGGGGACCCCAACCACACCTGGGGACAGGGCCAAGTGGCCAAGAGACCACTTGATTGCCAGTGTGGCCGCCCCATGTAAAGCAACGATCTCTTTGAAATTGCCCATCTGGGAAACACCAGGACACTGGCCTCTCCTTCCTTCTCCCATCCTGGGGTTTAAGCAGTTAAAACCCACCCCCTCTGCCCAGGAAGCCAAGGCAGCAGCTTGGAGCTGGAGCCAGAGCCAGAGCCCCTCCATCCATGGGGAGCTGGGCCTCCTCTGCGCCCCCCGCCATGCTGAATCAGGCTTTGAAACGCAGTCTGCAGTCATCGTCGGGAAGTGGTTCTTGTTGTGGCCCCATCCCCCTGTGTTATTTTCCTACCTTGGCTCACTTAAAATTTCAATCTGGCTCTGAGAGGAGACTCAGCATTTCCTTTATCCCCTTTTACTGTGGATGCTTGGAAAGGAGTGGGAGAAGCTGGGCACCACAGCGTGTGTGCATCACTGTTGCCCGTACCCCCGAGGGAAGGGCTGGCCGGGAGAACCTGGGACCTCCTCTCCCATCCCTGTGCCCGTCCCCCCCTTCAGCCCTCACTGATGAGCCTACCAGATGCAGAGGCTCCTTCTCTCCCTGACACTGCAGCCAGGTAGAGGCAGCTGCAGCCGCTGCCCTGGGAGGGGCTGGAGACGCTGAGGCAGAGGTAGTGGCGGGGTCTGGCTCCCCTCAGCTCAGTGTGGCCTTCAGGTGCTGCCTGGAGCTGTCTGGTTTGACATGGCTCCCTCTGAGGGAGCTGATGAGTGTGGGGGCCAGGAGTACTACCTCATCAGGCATCCCCTCACCAGCACCAATGGGGAGGAGATCCTGGAGCTGGGCGGTTAAGACCCACAGATTGTTTTCTCTGTGTTGCGAAGGGCAGGGCTTGGATTTCATGAGGCAGACGGTGAGCCAAGTCCAGTTCCACTGCACCGGGTCCCCCATGGCAGAAAGGACTTGCCCCGCCCCCCCATCACCCTGACAGTGGCTTTGCGTGCCCCAAGAGCAGCCAGCACCCAAGACAGGCTTCCCTTGTTCCTCTCTTCATCCTTTTTAAGAATCACTCAGAGCCAGGCACAGTGACTCACGCCTGTAATCCCAGCACTTTGGGAGGCCAAGGCGGGCAGATCACCTAAGGTCAGGAGTTCGAGACCAGCCTGGCCAACATGGTGAAACCCCATCTCTACTAAAAATATAAAAATTACCCAGGCATGATGGTGTGTGCCTGTAATCCCAGCTACTCAGGAGGCTGAGGCAGGAGAATCGCTTGAACCCAGGTGGCGTGGTGGAAGTTGCAATGAGCAGAGATCGCACCACTGCACTCTAGTCTGGAGACGGAGCAAGACTCTGTCTCAAAAAAAAAAGGATCACTCAGGACACCAACATGGGCTGAGAAATGCTCCTGGTATCATCCAACCTGCAGCAGATGATGAAAACAAAGCTGCAATCAGGGAAGTGGCCAAGGGAGTGAAGCGCCCAAACCGCCACCCCAGAGCTCTGTCCCAGGCCCGTGGGGTCTCATACTGTGACTCCCTGTGCCATATGTGGAGGGGTCACCTGGGGGACTTGTTTCCGTGGGAACCTCAGGCCTTGGGCCTGAGTGGGGAGATGTCCGAAGCCTCTGGCCTGGGCCCAGGGTGAGGCCCCAGAGCAGCCCCGCCCGTTCCTCTGAGAGCAGCTTCAGTGAAAGCTGTAAAGCGGGGAAATTGGGCACATCCAGGCTGGAAAGAGCAAAGCAAAAGTATCCCTGGGTGCACTGCACCCCACAGTCCAACCCCTCTCCCCCAGGAGCTGCGGGCCACACTCTGAGCCTCTGTTTGAAGTGGGCCCTGACTGGACATTCTCATCTCGGCACATGAGCCAGCGTCACCCGACACCGCTATGCAGCTCTCCAAGTCCCCCTGGCCACCCCACCCTCTGTAGCAGTGCTGGGCCTTACTCTGTACCTATCCCTTAGAGTATCTGCTTTCTAGAGTGGCAGGAAGCCCACCTGGCATGGGGTGGGGCATCCACCTTTGCAGAGTGCGGCCTTTCCCCAGCAGCTCTCTGGGTACATGAGCGGGCAGCAGACCATAAGCAGCCTGGCTAACAGGTGGAGTGGGCCCAGCAGTGTCCGTGTGCGTGTATGTGTGTGCATGTGTGCATATGTGTGTGTATGTGTGTGCATATGTGTGTGCATGCACCGGCACACACACCTTCAGATGCACATCCCCTGTCTAGACCCCATCAAAGCCTCCTGCCAGGACTGGCCTGGAACACACTGTCCAGCCTGGTTCTGTTCTCTCCCTGGCTTCTCTTGATCAACTTCCTGTCATGGGAGGAACTCTGACACACTTCACAAAAGGGTGTAAAATTAGTTTTAAAGGGAAAAAGAACTGCAGCATGACCTGGAATTCACTTTCCGCCCTGCGGTTCCACTGTGAAGCCAACACACCTTCGAGGAGTTGTGGGATGAGGCAGTGAGGCCCTTTGGGGCCCTGTGATTTCTATCAGGAAGTGCTCTCTGGCCGCTGGTGTTCCCTCTCTGTCTGTCTCTCTATGTCTTTGGCAGGTATTTCCGACACTTTAGTCATTGGCCCTTCATCTCATGATTTGGGTCATGTGTGCTATTTCTTTTTTTGTTTTTGTTTTTGTTTTTTTGGTGGTTGTTGTTGTTGTTTTTGAGACAGGGTCTCACTCTGCCGCTCACTCTACACTCTGGAGTGCAGTGGCGCAGTCTCGTCTCACTGCAACCTCCAACTCCCAGGCTCAGGCAGTTCTCCTGCCTCAGCCTCTGGAGTAGCTGGGATTACAGGCATGCGTCACCACACCCAGCTAATTTTTGTATTTTTAGTAGAGAAGGGGTTTGGTCTCAAACTCCTGGCCTCACGTGATCCACCCGCCTCAGCCTACCAAAGTGCTAGGATTACAGGCATGCGCCACTGCGCCCAGTCATATGTGCCATTTCTTAGTTTGCATTTTCTTTTTAGTTAAACTTATTTCTCAAATAAGCTTATTTTAAACTGAAACTTGATGTCCCTGCAATAAAGAACCAGCATTACTTGTCATCAATAAAAGGTAACCGGAGGCAGGCATGGTGGCTCATACCTATAGTCCCAGCTGCTTGCAAGGTCAAGGCAGGAGGATCACTTGAACCCGAGAGTTCAAGTTCAACCTGGGCAACATAGCAAGACCTCCATCCCTTAAAAAAATAAAAAGTAACTGGAGAAATAAGTGGATCGA
The DNA here is from genome assembly GCF_043159975.1 of Macaca nemestrina. Lineage (NCBI taxonomy): Eukaryota > Metazoa > Chordata > Mammalia > Primates > Cercopithecidae > Macaca > Macaca nemestrina. Next base: position 228,132,368 of record NC_092125.1, on the reverse strand, counting down.
TATTAACTTCAAGGCATGTCTCAAGTGTGGTCAGGGATGCACAGCACAGGCCATGCTCTGAACATCCCTGGATGAGCCGCAGCTGTGTCTGGGGACTGAAGGGAGTGCCCCCAGCCCCTCCCTGCTCCGGTCACCCCCAGTTCCTTTAGTTCACAACCCTCCATGTTGTCAAGGGCTGAGGAGTCACTGCTCAGGTGAACACAGGAGATGGGGAAGCCCAGGGTGGGGCGTGCCGCCCCACCTTCCCGTCGGCTGGATGGGCGGGGGGTCTTTCCTGGGAAGACAGGTGCCCGGGAGCTGGGCTGACCCTCGAGTGTTGAGGGTTTAAACTAGAAAGCTATGAGGACACTCTTCCCCAGAAATTGTCGTGGAAGTGGCGACCTAGTGGCAGGAGGTGCATGGAGAGTCCTGGCTCTGCAGGCGAGTGACCTGCCCCAGCTCTTTGCTCCTTAGAATTGTGTGACTTTAGCCACATCATTTAGAAGACGCGGATGATAGAGGTGGTAGAAATGGAAAGTGCAGCTCTCTCCCTGCTGTTGCCCACCACCAGGATGACCGCTACAAACAGTGTGGGTGACCCGCTCAGACCTGGGACTCAACCACATGTTGGCGCCTGAGGCAGGTGAAGTCCCCAGCAGATGGGGAGATGCAGCATTGCTCTGAGGGAGCAGCAGCAGTGAGGACAGGAGCTTCCACATGCAGAGGAACAGGAGGGAAACAGGCAGGCAGGTGTGCCCAAAGCCAGGTGTGCGGGAGAGAGGCAGGCAACTGTGCCCAAGGCCACGTGTTCGAGAGGAGAGGCAGGCAGGTGTGCCCAGGGCCAGGTGTGCAGGAGAGAGGCAAGCAGGTTTACCCAGGGCCAGGTGTGCAGGATGAGAGGCAGGCAGATGTGCAGGGGCAGAGAGGGGATCAAGGGATGGAAAGGTAGACAGGAGAGGCTGTGAATGACTCTGGATGCCAAGCTGAGGCACTTGGATGCCGTGCTAACAGCCCTGGGCCTCCACGAAGGGCTTTTGAGAAGAGCATGGCATGAAAAGATCTGCTGTTGAAAAATAGAAATGGGGCTCTGGTGGCAGGTGGACAACCATGGTCCACACAGGAGCTTCCAAGGCAAGTGGCGGAAGTGGGCGAGAGAGGGAGTGTTCCAGGGATATCCATGTGAACAGAACCAACACCTGGAGCCCAGGGCAGGGAGGGTGGGCTGAAGGGGCACCTGTGGAGCCCTTGCTTGTGGAGGTGAGAACTGCAGCTTGGAGAGGAGCAGAATTGCCCCAGAGAGTTGCTAGGGGAAGATTCCCAGAGAAGCTGAAAGCAGCAGTGCTGAAAGGAAAATGAGCTGGCCTAGGATAGTGGAGGTGGAGGTGATGAAGGCAGAGGGGGCATAAGCCATGGTGGTGGTGGAGGTGATGAAGGTGGAAGTGAAGGTAGAAGTAGTGGTGGAGGTGGAGGTGGTGGATGGAGATGTTGAAAGTAGAGATGATGGTGGAGGTGATGAAGGTGGAGGTGAAGGTGGTGGTGGAGGCGATGAAGGTAGAGGTGAAGGTGATGAAGGTGGAGTTGGTGGTGGTGGAGGTGATGAAGGTGGAGGTGGAGGTGGTGGTGGAGGTGGAGGTGGTGCAGGTGATGAAGGTAGAGATGGAGGTGATAAAGGTGGAGTTGGTGGTGGTGGAGGTGATGAAGGTGGAGTTGGTGGTGGTGGAGGTGATGAAGGTGGAGGTGGTGGAGGTGGAGGTGATTAAGGTGGAGGTGATGGGTGAAGGTGGTGGTGGAGGTGATGAAGGTGGAGGTGGTGGAGGTGGAGGTGATTAAGGTGGAGGTGATGGGTGAAGGTGGTGGTGGAGGTGATTAACCAGAGGTTATGGTGGAGGTGGTGGGGGGAGGAGGAGGTGATGGTGGTAGAGGTAGAGATGATCGAGATGGAGGGGCAGAGATCATGGTAGAGGTGGAGGTGACAGCAGTGGTGGCAGTGAGCCGTGTGTGGGCGCTAACCTATGCACACATGCCCATGAGATGCCTGGCTCTGCACGCACACCCTGTGAGCCGGGCATCATCCCGGTTGGGGATACAAGCCTGGGCCTGTGCAGACTGCCCTCTCCCACTGTGGACCCCCTTGGAGGAGGCTGCTGCGGCTGCAGGACGCCCTCTGTCACCCTAGGAGGAGCAGCGGAACATGACCTCCCGTCGCTCCACTTCCCAGCGCTCTGCTTGTCTTCAGCCTCACGCTGGCGTCTGTGTTATCTATAAGCAGAAAGCTGCTTGTTCAGAGCGGGCTGGGACAGCTTCGTGCATTCATCAAAGGCGTGCTGGGCACCGGTGAGGTGTCAGTTCCTGTTCCAGGCATGAGGGATTCAGCAGGAAACGAGACAGACCCACCCCCTGCCCTCAGTGTCCAGCTGAGGCCAGTCAGGTGAACAGTCGCACAGGCTGGGGTGGACGCTTGGCAGAGGACACGCTTGTGACACTCAGAGCTCTCTGGGGCAGCCTCTCCGAAGAGGTGACATTTGAGCAGGAACCCCAAGGAAGAGCATCCCAGGTAGAGGGACCTGAGTCGGAAGAGGCCCTGGGCACGAAAGAAGCAACCACTCAAGCCAGGGCTGGGGAGGAGCCCCTGTCGGAGGACAGCACCAGCCTCCCCACTCGGTTGCCTGACCAGCATCTGAGGCCAGATACAGCCACGGCTGGCTCCAGGGCTCCCTGACACCATGGCACTCACAACTCCCCCATTTCAGAAACTGACCACACACCTCCAGAAACCCAGGAGCCACCTGCACCCCTGTCTTCCGCCTACACCCCGCATCTGTCCACAGACCCTGCAGTCTCAGCCTCTTGGATTGCCAGCCGGCTCCGTCTCCCCAGCCTTGCCCAGGTGGCCCCAGCTCACACCTGCATTGCCCTGGAGACTTCTGACGACACCGCCTGCTGCTGCCCGGGGCCCCCCACGTGCAGTCGGTTCTCAGTGATCTTGAGAAGCACCGCTCAGCTCACCCTAGGAGGAGGCCTTTGGCCACTCCAGTGTTTGTCTCTGGACTTCTCTGCTGGCCGCAGAACAAGACTGTGCTTTAGAAGGTGGACTCCCAGAACTGCCACTCACCAGGTGACCAAGGCAGGCCAGCTTTACCTCTCCAAGCCTCAGTTTTCTCAGCTGTCATTTGTGCCTAAAAAATAGTACTAATCTCATAGGATTATGGGGCAAAAAATACGCAGAATGAATGCATCAGAAAGCCCTTATCCCGAGGCCTCATTCAGACTGCCCTGGGTCGGCAGCAGCTCTGACACCACTGCCCACACATTAATACAGCTGAGGGCTGCTACTCAGGTGGGTGTCCTTCTCTTGCACCCACTGTACTCGGAGGGCACTTCCCGGATGTCCCTGGACCCCCGCCATCCAATTCCATCTTCAGCGTAGGGCTTGGTGTCCGGAAGAATGAGACCCACATCCAGGAGTAGGCCAGTTTCACGTGAGGCTCAGGGCTGAAGCCAGAGGCCATGCAGCACCGCGTCGGACAGTGCTTATCTGTGCTAATCATGAAGTAACACAAGGGAGGTTTAAAAATACTACGCTTATTTCATTTCAGTGCAGGAGGGAGAAAGAACACACAGTCTGTATGAGCAACTCAAATCAAAAATAAATGAGGCAAAAGAGTCACCAAAAATAGTGTGGCATTAGAGGCAGCAGTCTGCGTGGCTCGGCCAGCTGTCCTCAGCTCTCTGCCGGCAAGCAGCACCACAGAGGGCTGCGAGGATGCCTTGATGGTGTTTACTGCGGAGAAGATTAACCTGATGCTTGCGATCTGATGAGAAGTCACAATTACCAGCAGGGAAGGTAGCACAGAGGGGACACACAGGGCACCCAAAGGCGCCTGGCATCCTCTCCTCCTCGCCTGTCACCCTCGCCAGGCAGTGAGGTCAGAGGCTAGGCTAGCAGGCAGCATGGGAACCACTTGGCCAGAAAGTTTCCTGTTTGACCTGAAGGAGTTCCCCTTTCCAGACTCAAGAGTGTCCCCACAGAAGGGCAGGGTTGTGGCTTGGGCCCATGTGGGGCTCCAGCCCACTGAGGAACAGAACAGCATGTGCTGTGCACAGCATGAGGAGTTGCACTTTTGCCTTAATTTTATTACAGACGGGGTCACCTTCCTTTTTTTTTTTGAGATGCAGTCTCACTCTGTCACCCAGGCTGGAGTGCAATGGCGTGATCTCAGCACACCACAACTTCCACCTCCCAGGTTCAAGTGATTCTCCTGCCTCAGCCTCCCAAGTAGCCAGGACTACCGGCACCTGCCACCACGCCCAGCTAATTTTTGTATTTTTAGTACAGACAGCGTTTCACCATGTTGGCCAGGCTGGTCTCAAACTCCTGACCTCTGGTGGTCTGCCCACCTCGGCCTCCCAAAGTGCTGAGATTACAGGCACGAGCCCCCGTACCTGGCTTCACCTTCCTTTTTTAATGTGTCAGAGGTCTGCAAATTGTGGCCCAGGGGCCAGATCAGGCCCACCTTTTGTTTTTGTGAATAAGGTTTTATTGGAACACAGCTACGCCCTTTCATTTACGTATTTGCTGCATTTGCCCCCAGAGTTGAGTAATTGTAACCGAGATGGACTGGCCCGAAATGCCTAAAATATTTATTGTCTGTCCCATTACTGCAAAAGTTTGCCCTTCCCTGCCATAGCTGCTTAAGCACCCTGGGGAGGCGTCCTGTCCACTGAAGAAAGCTCCAGTGTCCATGGGGCTTTGGTCAGTGTTGGTTTTGCTATGCTAATGTTGATTTGGAGCTTTAGAGATTTTTGGTTGATTGATTGGTTGGTTGGTTTTTTGGGGGTTTTTTTGAGACAGGATCTCGATCCATCACCCAGGCTGGAATGCAGTGGTGCAATCATGGCCCAGTGCAGCCTCCACCTCCCCAGACTCAAGTGATCCTCCCACCTCAGCCTCCCAAGTAGCTGAGACCATAGGCATGCGCCACCATGCACAGCTAATTTTTGTATTTTTTTTTGTAGAGACGGGGTTTTACCATGTTGCCCAGACTGGTCTGGAACTCCTGGGCTCAGTCTGCCCACCTCGGCCTCCCAAAGTGTTAGGATTGCAGGTGTGAGCCATCACATCCAGCCCCTAGAGATGTTTTTATTTAAAAAAGAAAGGCAATTCTGCAATAATGAGGTTTCTCTGATGCAAGGAACAGCTTTTGTCCAGAGACATTTAGTCACTCAATGAGCCTCAAACCCCACCGTGAAGGAAAGCACTACATTCCAGCCACCAGCACCCACCTGCCGCCCCCTGACAGCTTCAGCTTTCAGAGCGAAGGAGGCTTCCCACAGAAGGCCAGGTCCCCCTGGCCACCCTGCTGGGCCACCCTCCAACATCTCCGAGTGAGGGGTGTGTGGGACTCCACAGGCCAGGGCTCGGGGAGGACCTCGCTCCTGGCGGGTCCTTTCCTGGGATGCACTAACGTCCCTTGGCTCTCCTCCAGCTTCCATGAATCACAATGAAGCTATTTAAACCTGGGGCTGTGAGAATGTGTCAATGTGTCCACCCCCTTGAGACCACAGGGCTTTCAAGACAGAGCATCCTTTCAATAGACTGTGGAGCCAAGTACTGAATCTGATGAGGCATTTTCACCAGGCCTGTGTGAAACACTTAAAAATTGTGCATAACATGTAACTGGACAGGTATCTACCAGAAAACAGTGCAAGGAGCTTTTAAGCCATGAGGTTTGCTTCTGTGGGAAGGCTTTGGGGTGCTGCTCACACGCGGCGTGACTCAGGTGGGGCAGACAGTAGACAGTGGCGGTGACACTGCAGTGACGCTGCAGAGTGTGGACACTAACACATCCCACTGGACTTCTGCGTGAGCCCCCAGACAGGAGCTTGACCAGCGTCAACTGGACTTCCTGCATCTGATCCTCTCCCAGAGTGAGGTTTTGAACAGGGATGGGCAGAATGCCACAAATCACACCGCTGCTGAAATAGGTCTGCCTTCTGGGTACCGGTTATGAAAGCTGGTTTGTGTGTCACATCCCTAGGACAGGAGGTTATGGTCTCACAACAGGAAAACCCAGCAGAATCCCAGGGTGCGCTGGAAAGTCAACAAACCGCCTAAAACTCACCCACAAAATACTGTGACCAGGAGTATGCATGGAGACAGTGCCGAGCTCCGTACAGGCCGTCTCACTTCAGTGAGACCCCTCCCACCGCCAACCAAGAGAGAGGAAAAATCCTAGACTCAGGCCCACAAGGACGGGCGTATGGGGCCGGGGACGCGGGGTGCGTAGGGCAGAGGCATGGATCCTGCAAGGTTGTGTGCAAAGCAGAATGGAGGAGCACAGGTGTCTGGAGGGCAAGCATGGCTTTCTTATTTAGCTTTTTTTGAGATGAGGTCTCACTCTGTCTCCCAGGCTGGAGTGCAGTGGCATGATCTTGGCTCACTGCAACCTCAGGCTCAGGCCATCCTCCCATCTCAGCCTCCCAAGTTGCTGGGACAACAGGTGCACATCACCATACCTAGCTTTTTTTTTTTTTTTCCTCTTATTTTTAGTAGAGATGGGGTTTCAGTATGTTGCTGGGCTAGTCTAGAATTCCAGGGCTCAAGAGATTCGCCCACCAGCCATGGGTGGCTCACACCTGTAATTCCAGCACTTTGGGAGGCCAACGCAGGCAGATCACTTGAGGTCAGGAGTTCAAGACCATCTTGGCCAACATAGTGAAACCCTGTTGTAAAAATACAAAAATTAGCTGGGCATGGTGGCAGGTGCCTGTAATCCCAGCTACTCGAGAGACTGAGGCTGGAGAATTGCTTGAACCTGGGAGGTGGAGGTTGCAGTGAGCCAAGATCGTGCCACTGCACTGCAGGCTGGATGTCAGAGCAAGACTCTGTCTCAAAAAAAAAAAAAACTTGGCCTCCCAAAGTGCTGGGATTACAGGCATGAGCCACTATGCCCAGCCAGGCGTGGCTTGAAAAGCTGTATCCCTGGAGGAGATGTTGTCCTGGAGCAGGGTTCAGCAAAATTTTTATTTTATTTTATTTTATTTTGAGACAAGATCTCGCTCTGTTGCCTAGGTGGGAGTGCAATAGTGCAATCATAGGTGACTGCAGACTTGACCTGCCAGGCTCAAGCAGTCTTCCCACGTGAACCTCCCAGGTAGTTGGTACTACAGGCGCACACCTGTGATCCCATAGCCGTAAACCACACCTAGCTAATTTTTTTGTAATTTTGTAGAGAAGATGTCTCACTGTGTTGCCCAGGCTGGTTTGAACTCCTGAGCTCAAGCAATCCTCCCACCACAGCCTCCCAATCTCAAAGTGCTGGGATTACAAGCACGAGCCACTGCACCCAGCCAGGCAAATGTTTTCATAGAGGACCAGATAGTCGATGTTTTCAGCTTGCAGGAAATTCAGTCTCTATTGCAACTACTCAGGTCTGCCGTAGTAGCGTGAAAGCAGCCATGGGCAATATGTAAATAGGTGCTGTGTACTGAATGTTTCTGTCTCCCAAGATTGATAGCTGCAGCCCTAATCCTCAATGTGATGGCATTAAAAGGTGGGGCCTGGGAGGTGATAAGGTTTAGATAAGCTTGGGTCTTGCTCTGTTGCCCAGGCTGGAGTACAGTGGCATGATCATGGCTCACTGCAGCCTGGACCTCCTGGGCTCAAGCAATCCTCCAACCTCAGCATCCGAAGTAGCTGGGACCACAGGTATGCACCACGACACCCAGCTAATTTTTTTGTCATTTTGGGGTAGAGGGCTCATGACAGCACTAGTGCCTTGGTAAGAAGAGGAAAAGGCCAGAGCTCCCTCCCTACTCTGTGTGGAACAGCAGGAAGGAATTCTGTCTACAAGGCAAGAGAGAGCCCTCACCCAGAACCCTATCAGCCAGGACCCTGATGTTGGATTTACCAGCCTCTAGCACTGTGAGACAGAAATGTCTGTTGTTTAAGCCCCCCAGGTTGTGATATTTCGTTATGGCAGCCCCAAGCTCACTAAGATAACAAGATAGCTTGGCTGCATGCCAATAAAACTTTATTTATGGATGCTGAGATTGGAACTTTATATAAATTTTGTGTGTTATGAAATGTTATTCTTCTTTTGGTTTTCTTTCATTTAAAACTGTAAAAATTTGACTTGGCACAGTGGTTCACACCTGTAATCCCAGCACTTTGGGAGGCTGAGGCAAGAGGACAGTGTAAGGCCAGGAATCTGAGACCAGCCTGGACAACATAGCAAGACTCTGTCTCTACAGAAAAATTTTAAAATTAGCCGGGGGTGGTGGCACACACATATAGTTCCAGCTACTTGGGAGGCTGAGGCAGACAGATCACTTGAGCCCGGGAGTTCAAGGCTACAGTGAGCTGTGATCGTGCCACTGCACTCCAGCCTGGGCAACAGAGCAAGTGCCCTTCTCAAAAAAAAAAAAAATTGAATGAATTAAATAAAACTATAAAAACTATTCTTAGCTCAAATCTGCACAAACACAGGTGACAGGCTGACGCAGCAGTTTGCCAACCCCTGTCCTAGAGCAAGGAGGGAAGCCGTCACGCTGCGCCCTCTGCTGGCCAGCCGGCGTGCAATGCTGCTCAGGTTCTGGGTGCCTCCGTCATTTTAGGAAGGATGTGGCAAACAGAAACGCCATTAAAAGAGGGTGGCAGGGTGCTGATGTTCCAGAGAGAAACTGCTGAATGATGACTAATTAGGGCTCTCGAGTTGGGCACTGGAGCACCGGACTTCCTGCTCTCCAAAGCCCAGCTTGGCGGCCTTGACCTCAGCATCTTCAATGGTACAGCACCGCCCCAAGGCCGACCTATAATGTTTGGCGAGGGTCCAGTGTCGCAGCCTGTGCATGGCACGCGTTGCACAGCGTCAGCCAAAATTACATTGATGGGCTTAAGTCAGAAACCTTGTGTGGAAGGAGGGAAAGAAGCAAGGTTTGCTCACAAGAACAAAGGGCCCGGTTGTAGATGGGGTGAACTACAGCGGCTGTCCTCAGATGCTCCAGGTATTGTTCTAGACAATGGGACTCACTTCATTGTCAATCTTGAGAGGGCAGAGCAAGCCCAGCAGGTGAAAGTGATGAGGAAGCTGGTTTCCAATCAACATGCAAAGAATCATGTTGTTATTTCAGTTGTCCCCAGTGGGATGATCTACCTAGAGTTTCCCACAGGTGGAGGCAGGGAGACCCATAATGTGGGGGTCTTGCGGAGGGGGTCGTGCATCCCCCGGAGCCCTGCACCTGGGGTCCCGTCTCCACATGCTTGGAGGTTTCACGACGTGTGACCCTAGTTATCTTGGGGGATGTGCCCCCTCCCCACAGTCCTGGCCCAGAGGAATGAAGTTGCATCAAAGCAGATTGATTCAGTAGTTGATCCTTATGTTGTAGAAATAACTAGAAGCTAGAAGGAGAACCACTGTGAGGTCCCCATTAAGCTGGATGAGAGTTTTGGTGGTCCCCAGACAGGGCTGGCTCGGGATTTCATTCTGTGTTCAGGACCACCTGCTGCAGTACAGTCTCCCACCTCAGCCTCTCAGACTGCCACCTCCTGCCCCCGATCCGGCCTAAGATGTCCCCAGCACCACCCCTGCTGAAAACAGAAGCAGGCCTAGATACTCTGCCTCTTCCATGACAAGAACGCACCAGGATTGCGTCCCTTTCCAAGCAGAACTTTCCCAAAGCCCCACCCTCCAGGACTCGGGTTACAGACCGCCACAGGCCACCCCAACTGGAAGAAAATTCAGGAAATATAGGGGTCATGGGTAACAGCTGGGCCAGCCGGCAACCGTATCTACCACATTTTTTAAATTTTTATTTTTATTATTTATTTATTTTTGAGAATCTCGCTCTGTCACCCAGGCTGGAGTATGATGGTGTAATCTTGGCTCACTGCAACCTCTGCCTCCTGGGTTCAAGTGATTCTCCTGGTCAGCCTCATGAGTAGATGGGATTACAAGGGCCCACCACCATGCCTGGGTAATTTTTGTGTAGAGATGGGGTTTCACCATGTTGACCAGGTTGGTCTCGAACTCCTGACCTCAGGTGATCCGCCCGCCTCGGCCTGTAAGGCCGCCATGCCCAGTCTAAAATTTTTCTTTTCTTTTCTTTTCTTTTCTTTTTTTTGAGAAGGAGTCTCGCTCTGTTGCCCAGGCTGGAGTGCAGTGGCACATCTCAGCTGACTGCAAGCTCTGCCTCCCAGGTTCACGCCATTCTCCTGCCTCAGCCTCCTGAGTAGCTGGGACTACAGGCGCCTGCCACCACGCCCGGCTAAGTTTTTGTATTTTTAGTAGAGCCGGGGTTTCACCATGTTAGCCAGGATGGTCTCGATCTCCTGACCTCGTGATCCGCCCGCCTCAGCCTCCCAAAGTGCTGGGATTACAGGTGTGAGCCACCACGCCCAGCCTAAAATTTTTATTTTCATATATATTTTTTGAGATAGGGTCTCATTCTGTCACCCAGCTGAAGTACAGTGGCACAATCACAGCTCACTGCAGCCTCGACCTTCCAGGCTCAAGCCATCCTCCTGCCTCAGCCTCTCAAGTAGCCTGGACTACAGGTGCACACCACAATGCCCAGCTAATTTTTTTGTTTTATTTTTTGTAGAGACAGGGTTTCTCCATGTTGCCCAGGCTGGTCTTAAATTCCTGGGCTCGAGCGATCCACCCACCATAGGCCAAATTGCTGAGAGTACAGGTGTGAGCCACCATGTGCCATGTTTATTGATCCATCTTAAGTATTTGACTTAAACGCATACACCCAAATGTGGAGCCGCTGTTGACTCCATGATGCAGAAGTTTCTTTTTCTTTTTTCCCAGTTTTTTCTATTGTGGTAAAAGTACATGTAAAATGTGCCATCTTAACCACTTTTAAGTGTACAGTTTAGTGGTATTAAGTATACAATGGTATTGAGGGTATGGTTCAGTGGTATTGAGTGTATAGTTTGATGATACTGAGTGTACAGTTCAGTGGTATTGAGTGTACAGTTCAGTGGTATTGAGGGTACAGCTCAGTGGTATTGAGTGTGTAGTTCAGTGGTGTTGAGGGTATAGTTCAGTGGTATTGAGGGTATGGTTCAGTGGTATTGAGGGTATAGTTCAGTGGTATTGAGGGTACAGTTCAGTGGTATTGAGTGTGTAGTTCAGTGGTATTGAGTGTACGCCTCAGTGGTATTGAGTGTATGGCTCAGTGGTATTGAGTGTACAGTTCATTGGTATTGAGTGTAGAGTTCAGTGGTATTAAGTACATTCATAATATATGCACTACCATTACCACCATCCATCTCCAGAGCCTTTTAATTCTCCCAAATGGAAATTCTGTCCCATTAAACTGGAACTCCCCATTTCCCCTCCCCTGTGTCTGCGGACCACCATTCTACTTTCTGTCTCTATGTGCATGACTACTCTAGGGACCTCAGATGATTGGAATTGTACAGTATTTGTCATTTTGTGACTGGCTTATTTTACCTAGCAGAATGGTCTCGAGACTCATCCATGTTGTACCGTATGTCAGCATTTCCTTCCTTTGTATGACTGAGGGATGTTCCATTGCATTGCATGTGTGTGCCACATTTTGCTTATCTCTCTCTCTTTTTTTTTAGACAGGGTCTCGCTCTGTCACCCAGGCTGGAGTGCAGTGGCACAATCTTGGCTCACTGCAACCCCTGCCTCCTGGGTTCAAGTGATTGTCATGCCTCAGCCTCCTGAGCAGCTGGGATTACAGGTGCCTGCCATGACACCCAGCTAATTTTGTATTTTTAGTAGAGACGGGGTTTCGCCATGTTGGCCAGGCTGGTCTCGAACTCCTGACCTCAGGTGATCTGCCCGCGTCAGCCTCCCAAAGTGCTAGGATTACAGGCGTGAGCCACCATGTTCAGCCTTTGCATATCTTTTTATCCGTCGGTGGACATGGGTTGTTTCCATGTTTTAGCTATTGCAAATCATGCTGCTATGAACACATGGGTACAAATATCCCTTTGAGACCCTGTTTGCAATTATTTAGGATATATCCCCAGAAGTGGGACTGCTAGATCATATAGTGATTTGATTTTTAGTTTTAAAAGAACAACCATACTGTTTTCCATAGTGGCTGTACCATTTTACATTCCCACCAACAGTGCACAGGGTCCCCATTTCTCCACATCTTGCCAACCCTTATTATTCTGGGCTTTTTTATAGCAGCCATCCTAATGGCTGGGAGGTAGTAGTATCTCATTGTGGTTTTGATTTGCATTTCTCTAATGGTTACTGATGTTGAGCATCTTTTAATATGTTTATTAGCCATTTGTGTCTTGTCTTTGGAGAAGTATCTATTCAAGTCCTTTGCCATTTTTGTAATTGGGCTGTTTGGTTTTTTGTTGAATTTTGTTCTCTATGTATTCTGGATATTGATTCCTTATCAGATACGTGATTTGCAAGTATTTTCACTCACTCTGGGTTGCCTTATTACTGTTGATAGTACCTTGTATTTTTATTTATCTATCTATTTATTTATAGAGCTGGATCTTGTTATGTTGCCCAGGCTGGAGTCCAGTGGCATGATCATAGCTCACTGTAACCTCAAAGTCCTGGGCTGAAGGGATCCTCCCACCTCAGCCTCCTAAATTGATGCGACCACTGGCATGCACCACCATGCCTAATATATATATATATATATATATATATTTTTTTTTTTTTTGAGATGGAAAGTGTCACTCTTGTTGCCCAGGCTGGAGTGCAATGGCACAATCTAGGCTCACTGCAACCTCTGCCTCCTGGGTTCAAGTGATTCTCATGCCCATGCCTCAGCCTCTTGAGTAGCTGGGATTACAGGTGCCCACCACCACGCCCAGCTAATTTTTGTATTTTTAGTAGAGGCAGGTTTTCACCATGTTGGTCAGGCTGGTCTCGAACTCCTGACCTCAGGTGATCCACCCACCTCGGCCTCCCGACTTTCTGGCATTACAGGCATGAGACACCACGCCCAGCCGCATGGCGAATTTTTAAATTTTGTGTTAGAGATTGGGTCTCACTGTGTTGCCCAGACTGGTCTCAAACTCCTGACCTCAAGCAGTCCTTCCACCTTGGCCTCCAGCTCCAGGTGTGAGCCACCACACCCAGCCAATAGTGTCTTTTAAATGAAGTATCTCTAACTGCCACTCAGCATTTACCAGTCACCTGCCTTCCTGGTCCAAAGAAACTTTTTAAAAAAAGAGTTGGCGGCCGGGCGCGGTGGCTCAAGCCTGTAATCCCAGCACTTTGGGAGGCCGAGACAGGCGGATCACGAGGTCAGGAGATCGAGACCATCCTGGCTAACACGGTGAAACCCCGTCTCTACTGAAAAATACAAAAAAAAAAAAACCTAGCCGGGCGAGGTGGCAGGCGCCTGTAGTCCCAGCTACTCGGGAGGCTGAGGCAGGAGAATGGCGTGAACCCGGGAGGCGGAGCTTGCAGTGAGCCGAGATCCGGTCACTGCACTCCAACCTGGGCCACAGCGCAAGACTCCGTCTCAAAAAAAAAAAAAAAAAAAGAGTTGGCAAGTATCTGAAAATACAATTTGTTTTTAAGAGCCAGGAATGAAGCTGAGGTTTGAGGGCTGGTTCACTGTGTCTGAAACTGCAGAGCAGCCAGTGAGGTTACCTTCACAGCTTCCAACTTTTACCTTTGCTTGTGAGATTGAGCATCAGCTGAATCTGTGGTCTGTGATAGCCATGAATACAGTCTGTGTTTGGAGACCCACAGAGTCAGGGCAACATCTCCGTGCTGAGGGCCAGGAAGATAACGGCTGTTCTCTGGCTCCGGGAGGCAGTAGAGGTCCCCTGTCCAGAGCCAGAGGTCCATGGGGGGCTCCAGGGCGGGAGGTCAAGGTACGTGTGAGGAAAGAACCCCGATTTGGAGCTGGACACACCGAGACTGTGGTTCCAGCTTTGCCACTAATTTCACCAAGCGACCTTGGATGTTCTTTAATATTCTTGGGCCTCGATTTCCCCATCTGTAAAAACCATGTCGCGGCCAGGGCTGGGGGCAAGGTCCAGAGCTGGCTCAACATGGGTCACTGTCCCCCACCTCTCCCTCATGGCGCCTCTCTCTTTGTTTTTCATTTTCCCATTTGTTCGCCTTCCTCCTTCTCCCTTCTCCCTCCTGTTTATCTCTCAGCACCTCTGCTTTCTTTCTGAGCACCCAAACTGTTTTATTTTCCCTTCCTTTTCCTCTTTCTACCTCCCCTAACCACGGCTTTATCTTTATCCTGCCGGGAACACACAGCAGCTCCCCTGGTGTAGGCTTCAGAGCTGTGTGCCCACGCCAGGAAAGGAGGTGCCAGCCTCCCTCCTGGAATCACACGGGGGTGGCCTGGGACCAGGGACTCAACACAGTGCAGGTGGCCGGCACCACGAGAGATGGCACGTTCCACCCAAGTCCTCCCTTTGCCTGGCACCCCGAAGAGCTTGGGTTGTCCCCAGAGTGAGTCACCAGAGAGCCTGGCCCCAGGCTCAGCAGCTGGCATGGGAGGGAGGAGGGGCCTCCCCAGGAAAGAATGCAGAGCAGGGAGAGGCCACAGGGAGGGAGAAAAACCCCCGCAGAGGGTGCTCTTACCTCTGGCCCATCCTCCCCAGGGCCACCTGTCCCCTCAAGGTGGCTGCCCCCTCTGTGTCCTGGCAGAGAGATGAGAGATGGAGTGGCAGAGACTGCCCTGGGCCTCTCAGCAGTGCATAGCTCAGAGCACACTTTGGAGTCAGCCAGCCCTGAGTCCAGGGTTCTCGGACCTTCCGTGTTGTTACCTGTGGCATGGGAGACAGCAGTACCCCTTCCCAGGGCAGCAGGGAAGATCAGATGAGGGAACTCAGGTAAAAGGTGGGCAGCCGATCCTGGCACATGGCCAATCATGGCACACAGTCGGCAGCAGTGAGGGGGCTCTTCAACATCACCAGAACCCCCTGCCCTAAGAAAGGGGCTCCTGGGCCGACAGGGAAGGTCTGCCTCCTACTCCGGAGGGGCTGCTAGGGGACAGGCCCGGGCTGCCTCCTCACAGCCACCTGCTCCCTGTCCTCCACCTGCCTCCTGCCGCATCTGGCCGCTGCTCAGCCAGGAAGGTCAGGGGTGTCGGGCCCTCCCACCTGGGTCACGCGCTAGGCATGCCTGAGAGCAAAGGCCACGCCCCGGCACCCCACGCCTTCTTGGCCCTGCGGCGACAGTGCATGGCTCTGGCACGCGCTGCACCAACTTCCTGTTGGGTGCTGTGGTCCCAAGGCGCGTGCTTTGCAGCAGATGTGTGACCTGGTGTTCCCCTGAGTGCTCGGAAAATGGCCTTGTCTCCGGTTGTTCCCGTTCAGGAGCAGGTACCCGGGGTGCTCCGGGGATCCGGTTTTCCAGGATGGGTTTTCTGTCTGATGGGTGGGCAGCCCCAGCTCCCTGAGCAGGGCTTAGGTGCCCCCGTAATGTCCGGGGTTAATTGTGCCAGCCTGAGCCCCATGTGCCCCCCTTGGGATTGGCCTCAGCCTGGGGTGAGCTGACCCTGCCCAATGCAGCCCAGCCCTTCACTGCTTCCTGTTGCTGCCGCTGGGCAGAGTGGGCCTGGCACCCAGCAGAGACGTCTGACTGCCGCACATTCTCCACTGGCTTCTGCTTTCATCCCCGGGGCGATGTTGAGGGAGACGCCGGGAGATGGAGAGCCCCTGGGGCCACCTCTGTCCCTCTGCAGGGGGCAGGGCTGGCAGCTCTGGGGAAGAGCCCTGCCCATCTTGTCTGCTCTCTCCCAGGAAGCCCTGGCCTGGGGATTCCCATTTCTGAGAAGGCCCCTGCCTTGCACATGGATGGTATGGGTCCCCAGTCCCTCCTCTCTCCCCTCATCCTTCGGGCGGAGCACAGGGCAGTGGTGGGGGATGAAGACCCCTCAGACCCCTTCCCCACCCTGCAGCCCCTTGCACAGCCCTGAGGTCACTGTCCCGGAGGGGAGGGCAAAGGGCTCCTTGGTGATGGCTTCCTGCATCCCCTCTCGCTTGCCTCCTCCACTTCCCCTGGGCAGGATATGGGTGCTGGGTGTGGTCATGGAGGGAGGAGGCTGTAAGCCTCCTGGGGGACACATTAGTGTGTGTGTGTGTGTGTGTGTGTGTGTGTGTGTGTGTGTGTGTGTGTGGATGGCTGAAGGGAGGAGGCCGGGGGCCTGGGCAGGCAGCTATGGGGACTCCGATCGTTGAGGGCTCCTGCTGCCTCTGCAGGGGACAGGCCCAGCCAGCTACTGAGTGAGCAGCCTGCAGCAGCCCTGACTCACTACCAGTCGCGCCGTCTGCGCAGTGCTGGGGTCCCCACCACCCAGTACCAGGTGAGCGGCCCTGCACGGCACCGTACCTTCCACCTATGGTCACTGAGAGGCAGGATGGAGCTAGGGCAGGCACGTGAATTTTTTGGCTGTGGTCTATTTTTTGTTCATTGCAGCATTGATTAGATGTGAATGTGAACTGTTCTTGCAAAAGTCTAGACCTGTGGTGTTTGTAATCGGGGAACCGGCATTGAACATTGCTTTGAAGAGATTGAAATTTCTAGCCTGTGATCTTCTTGAAAATTGTTACTGAGGCATTGATGTGATGTACCATCAAAGGCTCCGTTCGGCAGTCATGACCTTGGGCACCGTGGTTAGATCTCGATGCTTCTGCTGTTGTCTGAACCATGTGATATCTGTCACTGTGCCACTGGTCCCTTTGGCTCAGGCCTCAGGAGTTTGGAGGAGAGACTGAGGTTTCTCCGTGACAAATACAGGGAATCCTGACTGGGATCTCCAATCTCTAGTAAGGTTTGCACAGTTCTTCTTGCATTTCTTTGGCTACATCTAAGCCAAAGTCTGGATGGAGCTGTCAGGGAACTGGGTTATGTTGACCTCCCAACCCCTGCCCACCCTCTGGGGCATCCTTATGATAAGCGGGCCTTTCTGCCAGGCCCCCAGCATGACCCCCCAGGCCGACGACCCCCTAGGGTCATGACCCCTAGTGCACTCAGAGTCAGCACCTGCCTTTGTTGCAGCATCGACCCTCTGCCATCAGATCCCGCTCAGGGAAGGAATGGGCTCCTGTTGGGCGCCTGCTGGGTGAGAGGGGAAGTGTGTGTTGTGTAAGTGCCCTTCTGTGTCATGCGGTTTTGAGCAGTTGCACACCTCTTCCTGTCTCCGCTGGAAGCACAGTCACCGCCACGGCTCCTCCAGGCTCTGGCCCGCAGAACAAACAACATGGTTTTGTGTTACACAGTAGTCACGGCAGATACTTCGGTGGCTTGGCATGGGGGACCTCCAGGGTTCCAGAAGCAACATACAAAATAACATCAGTTCAACAAGCAGGTGCTGGAGTCCTTGCCCCAGGCCTTCCAGAAGACACCCAGGACATCACACACAGCCCGGAGCAGCCCCTCTCTCTCCATCCCTTCAGCGATGTTCCCTGGGCATTACCACATGCTGGTGTCCGCTCTGGGTGTGGGGAAACATCCATGAAGGAAAGAGATGAAGTTCCCTGCCCGGAGGAGCTGACCCCCAGCAGTCTTACGGGATATGGGTACAGAGATGAATCTGGGGGAGAGTCCATTGTTGGTGTTGCGTCACCGACCTCCAGGATGGCCTCCAGGGACCCCGCCTCCTGGTGTCCACTGTCCCCATTGTATTAGGGTTGGCCTTTTGAAAGCTGTGAGTCTGAGTCGCCTGGCAGACAGATAAGGAATACAAGGTGATCATTCTTAAGACCTCAGGGATCTGCAGGCCAGTCTTCTGGAAGCTTTGAGCTTCCAGGATGATTCAGAATTTGGACACAGCCACAGAAAGCCTAAGTGCCACAGGTCCTGCCATGACACCCTGAGGTGGGGGCTCACACTTGGGCGTGGCTGGTCACATCTCTAAAAGATGAGCCTTCACTTTTATAGAGGCTGAGGCGGGCGGATCACAAGGTCAAGAGATCAAGATCATCCTGGCCAACATGGTGAAACCCCATCTCTACTAAAAATACAAAAAAAATTAGCTGGATGTGGCAGTGCGCACCTGTAGTCCCAGCTACTCAGGAGGCCGAGGCAGAATTGCTTGAACCCAGGAGGCAGAGGCTGCAGTGAGCCAAGATCGCACCACTGTACTCCAGCCTGGGCAACTGAAGAGACTCCATCTCAAAAAAAAAAAAAAAAAAAAGATGAGCCTTTTCCAGGAAAGTGGAAAAGACAGAGAAGCCTCCTGACAGCCAAGGAGACCAGCAGCCAGAAGAGCAGGTGTTGTAGCAAGGCTGAGGACCCGCAAACACTGATTTTCCTGGTAAGACTGCTCTGCTGCCCAGGGCGCACCGTACAAGAGCAGCTTCACCTGCCGTCATGCAGATGGCACAGATGTCCAGGAAGCAGCTGTGGTCAGTGACTCCCCAGGAGGCACTCCCAGACCTGGGGCCAGAGTCTTCCCTGCACCTTTGCCTGATGTGACACCAGGGCAGGACACAAGCTAGTCCTAGCTCCTGCGGCCCCCGCAGCACACCCCTACCTGTTAGCACACTGAGTCCTCCCTCATTATCATCCCATTTTACAGATGGAGAAACTAACACAGGGAAGCCTGAGCGAATTGCCCAAAGTCATAGACCAGCACATGGCTGAGTGAGAACTCCAGTCAGCGCCAACTCCAAAGCCCAGATCGAAACCACTGACTGGACCTAACCTCCTTCCCAGGAGCCCAGCCTGATCGCCTCAGTCACCCAAAGAGGTTGGAATAATGTCATCAACCAGCTCCCAAAGAAGAGAGGAGCATGTGCAGTCTGCAATGGTAAGATTTCAGCTTAGAGAGAGATCCTCTCCAGCCTCAAAGTACTGACTTTGGATCAAGACTTCTCACTAAAGGAAAGTTCCGGCCAGCTCAAATGTTTTGTACTCCAGAATCTACAATAAAGAGACAGATACTGCCTTTTGCAGGAACTGGAAGTAGGTTTCCAGGTACCCACTGGACTCTAATTCAGTGTTGATAAGTATGACCCTGGAGATTCAATCAAAGCGGAACTTGCTCCCTGGAGCCCTGGGGTTACGCGCTAAGGTGGATTCTGTATAATGATGCTGCTGGTGGCTACAGCAAGCATTTATTTATCACGTACTCATGGGGCAGCTGCTGGTTCCACGTCACAGAGAAGCTGGGGTTGTCTGGTCTAGGTGGGGTGGCTCTTGCGTATGTAGCAGGGTGGACTGGGTCGTGTGTGTCCCATGATGATGGCAGAGGCTCAGGGGCAAGTCTCCTGTGACTGAAGCATCTGCTCACCTTCCAGTTACCAAAGCAAGTCACATGGCTGCACAGGAGGGCAAGGCCAGGAATTCACCCCTCTGATGTGTGTGTGTGTGTGCGCGTGCGTGCATATGTATGTCTGTCTTTTTGCGTATTTGTGTATATGTGTGTATGTGTGCATATGTGTGTATATGTGTGTACATATGTGTGTATGTCTATATGTGTGTACGTGTGTAGGTATGTGTGTATGTGTATGTATCTGTGTATGTGTAGGTATGTGTGATGTGTGTGTAGGTATGTGTATATGCATGTATGTACGTGTATAGGGGTGTGTGTATGTGTGTGTGTGTATGTGTATATGTATGTATGTGTGTAGGCGTGTACGTATGTGTGTAGATGTGTGTGTGTGTAGGTGTGTGTGTATGTGTAGGTGTGTGTATGTATGTGAGTGGGTACATTTGTATGTGTGTGTAGGGGTGTGTGTGTGTTGGGAGAGGCGGCAAAGTCACACAGCAAAGGACGTGGATGCTGGGAGAAGTGAGGCATTGGGGGTCAGTAACTCCACCTTCCATACCCTCATGCCCTCCCTATGTAAATTAGGTGCCAGCTCCCTCAACCAGAACATGTGGGTAACCATAACAGGTTGTCCCCACACCAGGTCAAATCAGAAAGTGTCTTCTATTATTTTGTGTCTCTGTCATTGACTCCTGGGCTCAGTCCTGACCTTCCCTTGTGGTTTCTTGGCTTAAGCCGTTCATTTATTTCCTCTCACCTGAGTGCACTGACTTCTTCCCAGCTCATGCAGGCAGTTCAAGTGGCTCTGGCAGGGTACAGATTCCGTCTTTGACGCTAAGGTTGAGGGAATCGGAGACAGTGCCCCCAGAGCTCCTACTCAGACCCCCCAGGGCACATTTGCCCCCAAAATAATAGTCATTTACCATTAGCGTCAACAGAGAAATTGTGGCCCCAGGCCTCCCATTCTGCAGATGAGGAAACTGAGGCTCCAGGAGAGGCCCTTGCCTTGGTTAGCTGTGCCCCAGGGAGTTTTGCTCCATTTATTCATTTAGTCTGGGGCTGCTCTTCCTTGTGTGTCCTTGCCTAGAATCATGTATGGGTCCACCTTTTCCAAAAAACTGCCAGCCCAGGCCAGATGCAGTGGCTCACGTCTATGATCTCAACCCTTTGGGAGACTGAGGCGGGAGGATGGCTTGAGCCCAGGAGTTTGAGACCAGCCTGGGCTGCAGAGTAAGGCCTCATCTCTATAAAAAAAAAAAAAATAATAATAATAATAATAATAATAATAATACAAAAATTAGCCAGGCTCGGCCACGCACATCTGTGATCCCAGCTAATTGGGAGGCTGAGGTGGAAGGATCCCTTGAGCCCTATAGGTTGGGGCTACAGTGAGCCGTGATCAGGCCACTGCACTCCAGCCTGGGGAACAGGGCAAGACCCTGTCTCAAAAAAGAAAGAGAGGGGCATGGGGCAGCATGGGGAGGAAACTGCTGGCCCTAGATCTCATGACCCAGGCTTGCCCCAGGAGCCAGAGTCCCATAAAGGGGTGCTGTGGGCTTTCCATCAGTCCCAGAAAGTGTCTCACCAGCGATGCCTTCCTGGGGCTGTGGCTTTCATGACAGTTCAAGACCCCCAGGATTCCTTTCTGTGTTTAAATAAACTCAGCTTCCTGTTCTCTCACCAACTCTGCATTCATATCCCAAACTGGCAACATATTTGGCCTTTCTAGAAAAACTACAGTTGAGAAAACACCTCCACTTGGGGGTCATAGGGGAACCGAATATTCACACAGCCTTCAAGAACCTTCCCTGTGATTCCTGGTTAATCACGAAAAATAGAAAGAGCTGTGGCCGGGTGCAGTGCCTCATGCCTGTAATCCCAGCACTTTGGGAGGCCGAGGTGGGCAGATCATGAGGTCAAGAAATCGAGACCGCCTGTAATCCCAGCACTTTGGGAGGCCAAGACGGGTGGATCACGAGGTCAGGAGATCGAGACCATCCTGGCTAACACGGTGAAACCCCGTCTCTACTAAAAAATACAAAAAAACTAGCCGGGCGAGGTGGCGGGCGTCTGTAGTCCCAGCTACTCGGGAGGCTGAGGCAGGAGAATGGCGTGAACCCGGGAGGCGGAGCTTGAGGTGAGCTGAGATCTCGCCACTGCACTCCAGCCTGGGTGACAGAGCAAGACTCCGTCTCAAAAAAAAAAAAAATCGAGACCATCCTGGCCAACATGGTGAAACCCCATCTGTACTAAAAATACAAGAATTAGCTGGGTGTGGTGGCACACGCCTGTAGTCCCAGCTACTTGGGAGGCTGAGGCAGTAGAATTGCTTGAACCCGGGAGGCAGAGGTTGCAGTGAGCCAAGATCATGCCACTGCAGTCCAGCCTGGGCGACAGAGCGAGACTCCATCAAAGAAAAAGAAAGAAAACAAAACAAAAGGAAAGAAAGAGAAGGAAAGGAAGGAAAGGGAAGGAAGGGAAGGAAAATAAAGAAAAGAAAGAGCTGTGCCCTGGCAGACACCACCTTAACCAAACGGCCAGACTTGGTCTTGTCCTCGATGGGCAAACTCGCTTGTTCGTCCCTTCCTGGATGCATGAGAAGGAAAAGACCCCCCCAAAAAGGTTCAGCTAAATTGAATCCTGAAACTGCAGTCAGACAAATCCAAACCGAGGGACTGTGTGCAGGACAGATGACCTGAACTTTTCAAAAAAGGTCAGTGTCATAAAAAACAAAAACGAAAAAAATGGGGGGTTGCTTCTAGATTGAGAGAGATGAGAGAGAAATAACCAACGCCATTTGTGAGCCTTGAATGGATCCCAGATTTTTGTAAAGCTGTAGGAGTTATTTTGGAATAATTGGGAACACCCAATAGAGGATCAGGTGATACTGAACTAAGTATCTTAGGTAGAGTGCTGGTGGTGTGGTTAAGACAAAACTCTCAGATGAGTGCTGAGATACTGAGGAGTGGAGCTCAGGGGATTGCAACGCACTTTCAGACAGTTCAGAGAAAAGTGTGTGTGTGCATGTGGGTGTGTGCACATGTGGGTGTGTGTGCATGTGTGCATGTGGGTGTGTGCGCATGTGTGCATGTGGGTGTGCACGTGCGTGTGGGTGTGTGCGTGTGTGTGGGTGTGTGTGCATGTGTACATATGTGTGCATGTGCATGTGCATTGCATGTGTGCCTGTATATGTGTATGTGTGCATGTGGGTGTGTGTGCATGTGTATGCCTGTGCATGTATGCATGTGCGTGTGTGTGCATATGTGCGTGGAGAGAGAGGAAAAGGGTAGGAGAGGAGCGGGAATGCATGCAAGTGAGACAAGAGGTAAACAATTGGTGTATGATTGGGATGAAGAGTATATGGGTATTTATTGCTATTCTAATTATTTCCACTTTTATGAGGTTTGAAAGTTTTCAAAGTAGTAAGTTGGTAGGAAGAAAGAAAATGCCCGTAGAGGGAGCCTCCCGACCTTCCTAGGTCCCCTGTCTTTGTCAGCCAACCACGTAAAGGGGAAGAGGATTTAATGACTGGATTCCTTCCTGGGCTCCAAGCATTTTCACATCTTGCTTCTCTTTGCTCCATGAGAAGTTAAGCAGGCCTGTGTGAATGCTCCATGCTTCAGTTTCTCCAAATCTAAATCCGGAAGATTTGCTCCAGGTCATGCGCAGACCAAGTGGAAGTGGAGCTGATGGGAGGGACCTAGCCTGTGGGCTCCCTGCTTGGACCCTGGGCCCTGCACCCCCTCAGCTGCTAGGCTCCCCTCTTGGGTCTGGTGTGTTGGCAAGCGGTTTCTGAAGCCTGTTATCCCAAGTCCCGGCGGTGTCAGGGAGCCCGGGGCCACCCAGCTTAGCCGTGTCTGCCTCCCTCTGTGCTGAAGGAGCCACTGCGCCAGCCTGGAACTCACAGCATCCCCCTTAGGATGTTGGCTCCACAGGGATTGGCTGCTTGGCAGATACAGTCGCTCCTGATTGGACAGTGGCGTCTGCAGCTCAAGAAGGTGGACTCTGGGCTCTGCCTCTGTGTGTCTTACATCCTGAAATGCAAAGCGGGGGCTGTGGGGAAATCTCACCATCCCCTCCTCCCCTGGGAGGTGGCAAAGGTGGTGGAACCCTGGTGAGGAATGACACAGAGGCTGTGTTCGTGGCCCGCAGTTCCTTGTAAAGTGGTCATCAAACGGCGTACAGTTCCCGCCTGTGGCTGCAGGCTGGAGAGCTGGCTGCTAGCACAGATACAGCCTGACCTCAGGTCAACACTTCTCGGAGTCCAGAGGGGTGGGGAGTGGAACAGGTGGCCTCCTAGGGACGCCTCCCCCAGAGTGACCAGCGATGCCACTTGTCCCTGCACCTGGAGCTGCCCTGAGCACCCCCACTGGACACAGCGGGCATTGCACCCTCCGGAGAAAGCTGCCCTTGTTCCACATGCGAGCCCGTCCCCAGCGCCGTGGGCCGTGTACCTGCAGTAACGCGAGCCCCAGCTGCCTCTCCAGTGCTGTCTCTGCTCTGGCCTTCAGCAGGCTGGGTCACAGAGGCATCCACCCACTCATTCATTCACTCAACAAATACCTGTTCCGTGTCTACTAGGTGCCAGGCACAGCTGGGAACCAGCAGACAAATCTCCCTGCTTTCCCGAAGCCGGCATCTTGGTGGGCAGACAGCATAAACGAGATGAGTAGGTGGAGGAGAAGGCCTGTGAGCAGGTGACAGGCGCTGGGGAGAAACAGCCCAGGGGAGGGACCGGGAGCATGGGGGAGACGGGGACTGCGATGTGAGGGAGGTGTCCAGGGAAGACCTCCATGAGAAGGTGACCTTGGCATAAAGAGGCAAACCTGGGAGGGGGCTCAGGCAGACCGTGGTGGTCAGAAGTTGAATTCGGGCAGGAGGAGGGGGAGTGCATTCACTCCCTGAGGTGGGAGTGAATCTGTCTGCTGGGTTCACAGACCCCCAGGGAGCCAGTGTGTCAGGGGCCGGTGTGTGAGGGACTCAGCAGGGGGATGTGGCTAGAAAGGTTGTGGACCCACTGTTGAGATTGGACTTTGGCTCTGAATGGAATGGAAGCCGTTGGAAGGTTTGGAGCAAAGCAGTGACATAATCTGGCTTATGTTCTGGGAGGATCACCCTGGCTGCATAGAATCGGCCAGTTGGGGTGGAGGTGGGCGCAGGGAACGCTGGGAGGAGCAGCATGAGAGCCAGTGGCGGCCTGGACCTGGGAGAAGACAGGGAGAGGCACGGGCCCCTGGTCCAGGGCTGGATTGGATGTGGGAGGCAGGACATGGGAAGAAGGGAGGAATCAGGGTGACTCCCGGGGGTGGGACTGACACCTGGGAGGGTGGGGAGCTCTTTACTCAGCTGAGACCACCCTGGGAAGAACTGGGCTGCGGCCGGGCGCGGTGGCTCACGCCTGTAATCCCAGCACTTTGGGAGGCCGAGGCGGGCGGATCACGAGGTCAGGAGATCGAGACCATCCTGGCTAACACGGTGAAACCCCGTCTCTACTAAAAATGCAAAAAATTAGCCGGGCGAGGCGGCGGGCGCCTGTAGTCCCAGCTACTCGGGAGGCTGAGGCAGGAGAATGGCGTGAACCCGGGAGGCGGAGCTTGCAGTGAGCCGAGATCGCGCCATTGCACTCCAGCCTGGGCGACTAAGCGAGACTCTGTCTCAAAAAAAAAAAAAAAAAAAAAAAAAGAACTGGGCTGGGAGTGAGGGCAGTCGGGAGCTCAGTGTCTGACCCAGGAATCCGAGGCACACATTCCCCACCCTCATAACTGAGCCACACAGGCAGGGAATAAACAGCTCTGGGGTTCACAGGGTGGAGTCTGCAGCATAGCGACAGGGTTCAGAGCCATGAGATGGGCAGAAATCTGAGGGGTTTCATGGGGATGGAAAAGAAGAGGTTCAAGGCCTGAACAAGGGCAGCCGCTGGAGCACAGAGAGGAGCAGGAAGAAGCCCAGGAGACTGAAAAGGAGTGGCCGGAGGGATGGGAGGGGGGCATGGAGTCCCGGGAGCTGGGGAAGCCGCAGGCAGCACCTCTGTCGCCCTGATACGATGGGCACCACTGGACCTAGCAATGAAGAGGTTACCGCAACTTTGGCAAGTGCCACTTCCATGGAGTGGTGAGGGCAGAGGCTGATTGGAGACAGTTTATGAGCTGGAAGAAGGAGAGGAATCGCAGACAATTGAAGGAAAACTTTTTGAGGAATTTTCTTGTGAATGGAAGGCGAGAAACAGTGGAGAAGAAAGTGGGTCTAAGAAACTGTGCTTTTTAGGCCAAATGAGATGGCTCACGCCTGTAATCCCAGCACTTAGAGAGGCCGAGGCGGGCGGATCACTTGAGGTCGGGAGTTCGAGACCAGCCTGGCCAACATAGTGAAACCCCGTCTCTACTAAAAATACAAAAATTAGCGAGGCGTGGTGGCGCACATCTGTAATCCCAGCTACTCGGGAGGCTGAGGCATGAGAATCACTTGAACCCAGGAGGCAGAGGTTGCAGTGAGCCGAGAGCACGCCACTGCACTCCAGCCTGGGCGACAGAGTAAGACTCTGTCTCAGGAAAAAAAAAAAAAAAAAAAAAACACAAACAGAAACTGTGCTTTTTGTTTTCTTTGGAGATGAGAAAAATAACTCATTGGCTGCAGCTGGCAATGCCTCCTGAAGAAGGAGGAATGGGATTGAGTGGGTGTGGGGCTGGGGGCGGCCACGTGGCCGTGGACACTGTGGAGCCGTTTCACTGGGTAGCCACAGGAAGGAAGGCAGGAGGCTTTGAGCACGGATCGCGTCCCTATCTGGGGAAGGTGGCTTCTGGTTGCTTGTGTTTTCTCAGGGGTCTGGGAAGCAGCAGTGGCAGCTGAGGGTGGGGTGGGAAGGGAGGAGCTGCGAGGTGTCCCCTGAGCCTGGGAGAGAAGATGTCATAGAGCAGGTGCCCACAGACTCTTTCTGTAAAGGACCAGGTAGTAAATAATTTAGGCTTTACCAGCCAGCCAGTCTGTTGCAGCTCCTCAGCCCTGCCCTTGGAGCTGAAAAGCAGCCTGAGAGGATTCATAAACAAACAGACATGGAGGTGTTCCAATAAAACTTTATTTACAAAAGAGGCAGCAGGCTGGCTCTGGCCTGCTTAGACTCCTGGCCCTCGACCTCACTTCCAGGCCAGGGGTCTTCAAAGCATGGTCCCTGGGCCTGCAGCATCAGCGTTACCCGGGACTTATGAGAAATGCAGATTCTTGGACCCCACCCCACATTCATGGAACCAGTGACTCAGTCCCTGCACTGTTTCCAACCCAAGTTGAGTTTGTGATTCCGGAATTCTGGAAGTTAGCTCAGCAGCTAGACCCAAGAGAGAGCGAGGTGTGGGGTGGGCTACACACCCTGTTAAAGGCACAGGCATCCCAGCTCCCATCCCCTTCTGCAAGCCAGTGTGAGGACATCCTGCCTCCTATGGGCCATATTTGCTTATGCAGCCTCCATGGGGGCTCCCTGGGGACGGGCTGTGGAGACGACTCTGCTCTCCGCAGAACCCTCCACTCTGCAGCCTTGGTTTCCTGTCCACGCCCCTCAGCTACTCAGGGGAGCCTGGGGGCAGGA
Source organism: Macaca nemestrina (assembly GCF_043159975.1). NCBI lineage: Eukaryota > Metazoa > Chordata > Mammalia > Primates > Cercopithecidae > Macaca > Macaca nemestrina. The sequence continues at coordinate 228,105,610 of NC_092125.1, read as the reverse complement.
GCTCCACTGCTTATAGGGGCAGCCTCCCACAGCAGTAGTGCTCAGCCAGTGTTCCGTGCATGAAGAAATGCACTGTCCTCTGATCAAAAGCACAGCATCTTTAGGAGTTTAACAACGGTTTTTTAACGGCTTTAGTGAGATGATTTGATTTCCTGCCTCTGAGTCATCTAAGAGCAAAACGCGTGAGCTGCTAATGGGCTCAGAGAGGCCGCCCTGGAGGCCCCTCCAGCCCCCCAGTACTGCAGGGATTCAGTCACCCCAAAGCCAGGTAACCAGCCTTGGCCTCTCAAAGCTCTGGGATTACAGGCGTGATCCACCGTGCCTGGCCTGAATGAGGGTCTTTAAGAATAAAACTCCAGGGGATCGTCACCCAGCCCCACCACTTCCTCTGAGGTTAGCATGGTGCTGGATCTTCTCTGCATCTTCTATCTTTGTTTTTGGTTTTCATTTTGGTTTACTTGAAACAGGATCGCCCAGGCTGGAGTACAGTGGCACGATCATGGCTTACTGCAGCCTCGACCTCCCAGGCTCAAGCAATCCTCCCACCTCAGCCTCCTGAGTAACTGGGATTATAGAAATGCACCACCACGCCCAGCTAATTTTTTTATTTTTTTGTGGAGGCCGAGTCTCTACAAAAAAAAGTCTGTATGTTGCCCAGGCTGCTCTCGAACTCCTGTGCCCAAGCAATCCACCTGCCTTGGCCTCCCAAAGTGCTAGTATTCCAGGCTGGTCCCGTTTTACTAGCAGGTCTGCACATGGGCTCACATTGCCCACTCAGAGGAGACCTCTGTTATTAGGGAGACCTAGACCTGCGCTGCCTGGACCCCAGGGACAGAGGCTGTTTGTGAATCCCCTCCCTTACTTTGCTTTTCTTCCGAGGACGCCGGCTCCCTGGTGACAGGAGGTCACTGTTCTGGGGAAAAAGAAGAGGGGGGAAAAACAAAGCCAATCCACCAGTTGGCTAAGTGTCAGGTTTCCCACCAATTTCATGGGTTGCTGTGGACGGGCGGGGCTGTGTTTTGAGCCCAGGCCATCCCTTTGCCCGTGGGTGCGGGACCACATTATTTTGGATCAGGGGTCCTTTGTCCTTCCAGAAGCCGAGCCCCATTCCAGGCATGGGGGTGCAGCAGCGAGCGAGACCCACAGAACCACTGCCCTCCTGGAACGCACCCCCCCAGAGAGGGAACTGGGGCACCACAGACCCGTGTGCAGGCAGCAAGGGCGTGGTGTCGGCTGGGGAGTGGCAGGGACCCCTGAGCCTCACAGTCGGGGCTCATGGCGCTGAGAAGCACTGCGGCAACGGTGCAGCCAGTAGAAGGAGCCGCAAGTACAAGGGTCCACAGGCAGTGTGAGCTCAGCCTGCTGGGAAGGCCAGGGGCCTGGGCCGAGGGTCAGGTGGCAGAGCGAAGGGTCCTGGGGGGCAGTGCCTGGGAGAGGGAGGAAAGAGCATGGGACCAGATTCGCTTTGGAAATAGAAGCCCCAAGCCAGCAGCCAGCCAGGTGGAGCAAGGCGCGCAGGGCTGAGAGGGTTCAGGAGGCGGTGGGGGAAGCCACTGGGAGGAGACCCAGGAGTTCAGGTGAAAGACAGCGGTGGCTCAGCCCAAGGGTGGAAGCCGGAGAGGTGGGTGGACGGCTGGATGTTGGCAGCCGTACCCATTATCAACGCTGCTGTAACAGCTCTTCACAAACCCTGCATCTTCAAACCGCCCAGAGTGGGATCTCCTGGTTCCTGTGGGTCAGGTGTTGGGGCAGAGCAGGGCTGGGTCTGCTGCTTTGGGACTGCTGAGCTGCAGTCGAGGTGCTGGCCAGGGCTGGGCTCGCCTTGGAAACCTCTGGTAGGAAAGGATCCACCTCCAGGCTCGCTTGTTCGTTTGAAGGACTCCTTTCTTTGGGCTGTTCGGCTGAGGGCTCAGCTTCTCACCAGCTGTTGGCCCGAGGCTGCCCTCAGTTCCTGTCCCACGGGCCTCTCCAACACCGCAGCTTACTTCATCAGAGCCAGGAGGGACAGTCTCTAGCAAGACAGAAGTGGCAGTCTTGCCATTACCTTTGCCATGTTCTGCTGGTTAGAAGCGACTTGCTAGGTCCAGCCCACACTCCAGGGCAGGGGCTGCCCAAGGGCAGGAATCCCAGAAGCAGGGGACATCAGTGGCATCTGACAAGCTGCCTGACTTAGGAGCTCAGTGGCAGCACCAGGAAGCTGCACTGGGCTCGAGTCAGGGCAAGGGACAGTGTCAACAATGACCCTGGGGGACAGCAGTGCACTCAGGAGCTCAGAAAGTACACAGATGCCCCCGGGCGGTCTCTTTTGCACCATGTGAGCAGCAGAACCTATACCTGCGGCTTCAGAACAACAGCTGGGCTGGTGTGGAAGGACCCCCACGACATGTAGGGTGGGAATGTGCAGTGATGGAGTGTGGAAACCCTTCTCACAGTTGTCACCTGCTCTCCAGTCCCTCCTGAGCCCATGGGCCTGCCTGCCTGCTGTCTGTCTACCTGCCTGTCTGTCTGTCTGTCTGTCTGTCTGCTGAGGGGCTCCCCGATACCCTGAACCCAGACAGTCTCCTAGGCCTTTGTGATCCCAGAGTCTCCCGGCCGAACCTGGTTGATCTTTTTTAACCACCACCCTCTTCCCCTCCCTTATTTTGCTTTTCTTCCAGAATTTTCCCACTGTAAAAAATCCAGCAGGTCTGAACAAGTGAGGCTGGCTCCATGTATCCAGAGTCAACGACGGGCTCCCCAGCTCGGCTCTCCCTGCGGCAGACGGGCTCCCCCGGGATGATCTACAGGTGACCTCCCATCCCCTCACTCAGGCCCCCTCCCAGTGTCAGTCCTGCCTCCAGGAGGGGTTCCCAAGGCCACTGTCCTCCCCTCTGGAGGAGGAAGGGCCCAAGCAGGGCCCACAGGCTTCTGCCTTCCACGGGGTTTCGAGGTGCACGCCGGTGAGCGTTTTCTCCAAGAAAGGAGCAGGGGCTTTAAAAACCCAAGTAGGAAAGAAAAAGCAAAACTTTTCCAGGGGGTTTGAGCCAGAGTAGACTCCTTTCTTGTCCCTGACCCTTCCGAAATATCTCGTTTGAGGTTAACAGAGGGCCCGACAGTGAGTGCAGGGCCAACCCCAGCATTCTGTTCCTCCCACTTTATACATCACGGGCCCTGTGGCCCCACCAGTTTCCCCTGAGCGAGGATCACGACCTTGCAGGCCTTTGGGGAACCACGTCTACCGGTTTCCCAACACCTGAGGGAGTGGGGACAACCAAATGTTCCCAGGGCACCCTGACCCCCTCCTTGTGGAACTCACTTCCGCTTGCAGCCCTGGGTGTTTCTGCCTGCACCATAAACAGTGCTGAACGGCAGTGCTGGCTGCGGAGGGCGTTCAGTGAGAGCTGAGCCTCTGGGGACAGAGCACAGAACCCATGAAAGATGAAGGCACAGGCAGTACCCCAGCAGCCCATTGGTCTTGGGCAGCCAGACCTTTCCAGATAATCATTGGGGCCTGAGCCAGAGCCCATGTCTGTGACAGCCACAGGGAAAGGCAGTGTCTGTCCTAAAAAGCCCGGCAGGCACGTGCGGGCTTGCCAGCACGCGGGCTCTCTGCACGCCTGGGTTGGAGAGTTTTGAGCCATTGCCCACAAGCATATTGCAAAGCAAGTCCCGAAGCATGTGCAATCCAAACCAACCCTCACCCGGAGGTTCACCACGGAAAATAGGGCCTGGCGTGGAAGGAGCCCTTGGTGTCCAGAAAACTGGCTCCGGCTCTCTGCCCGTGGCCACCGGGTGGCGCTGCTGCAGAGCATTTGGCACCCGATGTGCATCCTCAGAGACTGCCCTGAGCAGGCGGCTGGTGGGGGGCCCAGGGGCATGAGACATTGGTGGTGCTTTCTGACCTGCACCTGCTGGGGTTGATGCCAACTGTCGACTCTCTCTCTTCTCTCCCTTTCTTCTTTTTCTCTTTCCTCCATTGCTGTCCGAAGTACTCGGTATGGGAGTCCCAAAAGACAGCTCCAGTTTTACAGGTAACGAGTCTTCATTCTCCCTAAAACCCAGTGAGCCGAAGGCCAGGGACTGGGCGGGAGGACTGCACCCTTGCTGAGCAGGGTGTGCTGGTGTTTTCTATGAAGCCAAAGCCCCCTGAGACCCCCAGGCTCTGCATGTCACCCTCTGTGCCTACCCCCACAGGACACCGTGCAATGTCCTGATGGAAAATGTGAAGTCAGGTTAACTGTATGTGTTGATCTGCCAGAAGTTTGCTTTGATTTAAGCAAATGGGCTTTTGATGACTGCCAAGCTCTCAGCCAAATCTACCGTTAAAGCTTCCCTCATCAGGCAGCGCGGGAGACGCCTTCCTGTGGTTGCCAGCTTGTGCTGCTTCCGTTATCAGAGTACAGGACGTGGCGAGCCCATCCGTTCCCCCTTTGCCTGTGGGTTTGAGCTGATCTGGAACTCACAGAGCTCCTCAGGCTCATTGAAGGTTAATGCCTGCTTGGGGGTGTGCAGTACTGATATGACTTGGATTAGTGACATCTTTCTGATGTGTTTCTCTGTTGGTGAATTAAGAAACCGGGCACATTCACCTGGCAAGAGACCATGCCCCAGTGGGACGTGGCATCAAGATGCCAGGCTTAGGGCCCCACAGGGTGCTCTCGGGGAGACCCGTTCCTCCCCCTGGGCTGCTTCTCCCTCACCTGTAACGCAGGGGATGCATGTTCTTGGTGCAGCCTCCAACCCTAGGAAGTAAAATGTCAGGGCTGCCTGGAGCCCGCGGGCAGCAGCCTCCCCATGCCTTGGGACTGTTTGGGGAATCGGCACGCCTTCTGGCAGTAGGTCGTTGGTATACATTGCTGCATCTTGGCAGTCAGGCCAGGAGGTCTCTCTATTTGGACCCGGACACCTGGTGACAGTGCTTTGGGGGTCGTTGTCAATGCACCAGGCAGTGGGCATGGGGATGGCAATGTATTTCCATGTGGCTTTTCTCTCTCTGCCCCCGCCCCGGGCCATCGCCAGCCTTAGCACATCTGACGGGGACCATAGACCTAGATGCTCAGAGTGATCTGTGCCACGCCTTCAGTGCCTCCTGGGAGGTCCTGCTCCTTATGGGGAGCTCTGAAGACATGGCCAACTCTTGGATCCTACTGAAATTTTGGTAGATAAGATTTTGCTTAAAATAGTTAAATCTGAACTCAGGCTTGCAAATGCTTTTCCTGGATGAAATGTTTGTATTATGATGTATGTATGCATGGTGTAACACATCCTAACAAATATACACCGCTCATCCCAGGGGATTTCATCAGTGAAACGAAACGTGTACCTGAACTGCATCCTCAGGGAGCCTGGGGCAGCCTCAGTCCTCGAAGGGAAGGGGTGAGGTCCGATGAGCAGGCAGGAAAATCCCAGGTGCAGACCTGCCAGCTCAAAAGGCCTGCCCACAGGTACAGACCAGCCAGCTCCAAGGGCCTGGCCCCAGGAGGGGCCAAGTAAATTGTCCAGTGTGACCAAGTGAGAGCCTTCCAGCCCACTCATGGCCCTCAAAACCCCACAGCCTCAACATGTTGTCCATCCCCTGGGAACACTGTGCATGAGAACCTTCATTTCCAGGTGGCCTGCCCAGCCCCAAGGGAAGCTCTGAAGCTTACCCTCTAGGCTCTCAGCCCCAATTCCAGTGCCCACAGGCTCTGGCCATCCTACCCCTTGGATATCCAGGGGGTCACTTGGGTGTCTATTGCGGGGGCTCTGGAGATAACCTCTAAGGGCTAGGGTCCTTGTTAACAGGCTGGGGGCCACTCCTAGTAGGGCACCTCATCACTCCAAGCATGCCACTAAACATGGCTGTTGGATGGTTCTTTCAGTTACTTAGGCCTGGCCCTCTCACAGGGCAAAGGCGTTAGAGGCATGTGCCCTGCCCCCATGCAGCTCCCAGGCAAGGAATCGACGTAGGACACTGTGCCAATCAGCTGTCCACCAAATGCTGCATAACAAACAGCTCCAAAACTCAGTGCCACACAGCAATTGGCATCTCTTCCTTGCTCCTGTGTCTGCTGGTTGACCAGGCAGCGCGTCTAAGCTGGCTCGGCTGGGTTTGTCTCCAAGCTGCAAGTTGAATCCCCATGTCCTCCATCTTCCCGTCCTTAACTGGGGCCTATCCCAGGCATGTCCTTCCCATGGCAAAAGTACCAGAGGAAAAGCAGAAACATGCAGGGTCTTTTACGGCCTGTGGTTGGGGTCAGAGCGCTGTCACCTCTGCTCACACGCTTTTGACCAAAGTAAGTCTCATGAACCAGCCCAAAGTCAAGGGGCTGGAAATATATTGCCCCCACCAGTGGGAGGAGCTATAAAGTCACATGGCAAAGGGCATGAGTACAGAGAGGAGTGAAGGATTGGGAGCAATACTTCCATGTACCCCAGGTCTCAAATAGCTCCAGTGATCTCCAGAAGGCAAAGCACGTCCTAGGAGAAGCCCAAAGAGCCTTTGGGGTCCGAGAAAGGAGGGGCCACAGCCGGCCGAGAGCCAGGAAGGCTTTGTGGAGAAGGCAGCAGGGGCTTGGATCTGGACCTTGAAGGCTGGGCAGGATTCACCACAGAGGCGAGAAGCACATTCCAGTCGATACAACAGCCTGAGCTACAGCTCAGAAGTGTGCACAGAGAACAGGAAGCAACAGTTACCCAGCCTGGGCCATCACGGACATGATGGAGAATAAAGAGAGGCAGGCTGTAGAGGTGGATGTTGGTGGCGGGCCTCGAATGCCTAGCAACAGGGCTCGGAGGCACTCAGAGGGCACTGGGGAGCCATCTATGGTGTTTGAGCAGGGCAGGGCTCTAGGAAGGAAGCCTGGTAGCAGGGAGTAAGACAGGGAAGAGAGAGGCTAATGCAAGGAGACCAGACAGTGTCCAGGAAAGGTGCAGGATGGCTGAGCTCCAGGAACTGCATGGAGAGAATGAAGGGGTGCAGGGCCTGAGAAAAGGATGTCAGAAGCCACGTCCACGGGGTTTGACCACTGATGGGCAGGTGCTGAGACAGAGAGGGACAGAGGGGAGCAGTGGATCCAGGGAAGGAGAGGGCCTCATTCAGAGCACGTTAGGCTGCAGCCACCACCCAGTAGTGAGGCACAGGCCCCCCTGACCAGGGCGACATGTGGGGAACTGACAGAGTGGGCTTGGGCCTTTGAGGACAAACCATTTCAATTGCCAAGGCCTTCCCAGGTAGTCACCCGCAGCCAGACACCTCCAGACTCCACGTCCTCTCCCAGCCTCCCACTTCATTTATCTTCCACGCTGTGTCTGGGGCACTGATTTCCTGTCCCCCACCTTCCCCCATGGCAGCTACCACTGTTTGCCCATTTGTTGTGGGGGAGACGGTTCCACCTCCATTCAGAATCCCACATTCACTGGCGCGCTTTCTCAGCTGGAAGATGATGTCACGCTGGGACTTTGCTGGCATCCTGTGACACACAGTGACCCCAAGGGTCATGACCCTGGGGTTGGGGCTCAGCACTTAGCCTCATCCCAGAGCTCAGCCTGGTTTGGCGTGGTCTCAAAGTGTTTCCCAAACCCTGGGTCAGGACACGTGCCGTGGAGAAGGGCTCCTGTGTCTCTGCCTCGAGTGAGTGGCAGTGTGGAGTCCAAATAGCAGGTTCTGGGGCTTTCCTGCCATTTATAGGTACTGGCAGTATCGGATATGCCAATCTGAGGTGCGTCCCCAGAGGAGACGAGGAGCATCTGCATGTGTTGAGCAGAGGCCTCTCCAGACCCCCTTGGCTGTGGGTGGTGGTCCCGTACCACGGGGCCCCTGGCTTCCCTGCTGCAGACACAGTTCAGATTTGAGTGATGTGTGGAAGCCACAGGCTCTGTGTCCCGCACTCAGATACCAAAGAGCAAGGCCTGCCCCTTTCGACCTGTGGGTCCAAGGGTTTGTGTTTCTGGCACGTGGGGATGGTGGAGGCAGCAAGGGTAGGCCTGAGGGACTGGCAGGACCCCCGCCACCTTGGGCTGCACCCCAACCCCACGCACCGGGAGTCAGCCTTGCCAGGTTGCAGCTCGGAACTGCACTTCCCGAGCTTTTAGGGGAAGAGGCACTCGTGAATAATTCAGCCTCTTTCGCTGAGATGAAAACGCCCTAATAGAACTAATGGACTCGCTGCCTCAAAACTCGAACCTGGTGGGACTCATCTCATTCACCAATTGCTTCTGACGTCCTGCAGTGACACTCCCTAATGAAAAAGCCGCCGTGCCAGATCCTTAGAGCGTCTGGTGATCCCTAATAAACTAGACTGTGGCTTTTTTAACGAGCAGACGCCCCCACAAAGGCAGGTGAGTCCTCCCTGCAGCCTCAGGACTGGATGCAGCTGCTACCCTCCTAGGGGGGATGCCGCTCGGGGGCACGCATCCGCGGGAATGAAAACACAGGAGACGGTATTTTGGGGTGGTTTTGTCTGATCTGGAATCAGACCCTCTACATTTTTTCAAAGCAGAAGACCTCAAAAAAGAGCCAACCTGAGGTAAACTTGGAATGACTGTGATGGACGGGGTGGCCGGCGGTGTGTTTCAGCCAGGCAACGCCTCTCGCTTGAGCCTGCTCACAGCCCAGACCTGCCCAAGGCTGACCGTTTTCGCTGTTTTCCCGTCTGCGGGAGACACGGGCGTCTAGCTTGTACCTCGCTGTGTTCACCGTTGATTAAGATTCAGCATTTTCCGGTTTTGCCCAGAGCACTGTCGGGGAGGTTTGGTCTTGTCTGAAATGTCTGTGCAGGAAGCACGTGCCGAGGGAGCTGGGGGCTGCTTGTTTGGGCCTCGGTTTGCTGGTTGTCCTTGAGCGAAAATCATTCTGTGTTTGCACTGATGCAATGCTGTGCGTTGTAGAACCGCACCCCGGAATGGTAGCTGCTCCCCTTCCGTTTCCGCTTTGGAGAACTTTGGCTGGGCTCTCTGCTCTCTGGACGGGTGTCACCATTCAGAAGAGACGCTCAGGATTCCTTCTCAGTCTTATGATGTATGCTTTGTTGGCTTTCAGTAAACAGAACAATTCAGAAATTCCAGGTAGAGGAGTCTGGGGGGAGGTAGTGATTCCTACTGACTTAATGAGGTTAACATCTTCCTTGCATTTTTCCATGTCACGGTGTTAATTCACATGAATTCCCCTGGGCCCCTGACCTACAAGAATAGATTTGCAAAAGGCAAAGATTTGCACAGGAAAGAACCTGTAGGTGCCACGTAATTAGCAGTGGCTATTGAGGAGGGGCTTGTTTTTCTTGGTACCAGGGTGGTGAGGGAGTGTCAGGGCTCAGAGACCCTCACTCTGGAAAGTGGCCGGGATCTGGGATATTTTGAATTAGAAGTCAGGGTCACTGTGCTCTTGAGTGCAGGAGAAGTGGGGACCCTGAGGCAGGAGCCTGACAGCGGGGCTGCTCCCTCTTCCCTGCAGTGTCTTACTGGGGCCCCTTCATCCAAGGACCTAACACTGCTAGAGTCTCCTTCAGCAAAAGCCCGGCATAGAGCCCCAGCGTGAGGGAGTCCAGAGGAGCCAGCCTTTGTCCTCTGTCCCCAGGCACCGCTGGTAACAGGCAGAGCCCCTTTGCCTTCTGCCTACTCCCATCCTTCTTCCCCTGGAGCAGCCCTCCCGGAGTCATGACCCTTCAGGACCACAGGGAGCCCCCACTGTGCAGAAGGATGCAAGTTCTGGCATGGGAGCCCCCTCCCCTACACAAGAGAGGGCGACCTGCAGAGAGCCGCTGGATCTGAGGTAGGAAGCCAGCCCCGCCCCCATCAACAGCTGCCTGGCACTGCTAGGAAATGCCCAGGTATAGCTCTGATTGGCCTTTTGGAGCCTGGGCCTTGGTTACTGTTCTACAAGTATCTGAGCCCCTCCTCTGTGCATGGGGTACTCCCGTGGGCACTGGGCAGGGGGCAGTGGCAGCAGGCAGAAGTGTCCTTGCCCTCCTGGACCCAACCTTCAGGGGAATCCAGCGGCTGTGGACCCCTCATGGCACCAGCCCTGCTCCTCACCCCTCCACCCCATGCCAAAGGCTGCCATTTCTGTGCCCACAAGTTCCCTGGCCCAAGCCCTACCCTGGCACCATGGGGATAAGCTCGCAGCAAGAGGCTCTGGGCTCCCTCCATGCCGCAGGGCCCCCACTTGCAGGCCTGCTCCCAGGGCTGCGAGATGAGCTCTAAGGAAAGATTGCAAGCGGGCCCCCACAGAGCTGCCCTCTCTCCCTTCTCCCACCCACATCCCCACACTCGGCCCTCCACCATCTTGTTGGGAAGGGGGCGATTATTTACATCTGTGTTCTCTCCCATTAAGCATTTTCTAGGGAGATTTGGTGTCTGTGTGGCTCACTCCTCTCACTCAAGCCTATGGTCACAAGTTCCTTCCCGCCCTGCCTGCTGGCCCCTGCTGGTGGATTTTTCTCTCCACGGCATTTATCATAATTGGTGTCTTATCCCACGCCCCCCCAAGAGACTCGCTCCCTGCTGCATCACCAACTCCCACCCAGTTGTCCAAAGCCTCATCTCACGCAGCCCACAGCAGCCTGGTACAACAGGCCTCTGCCCAGCCCACCTCACAGATGTGGAGGCTGAGGCCAGGAGCGGTCAAGGTGCCTGCCTGGGTCACACCATGGGCAGGTGACAAGCAGAGCTGTCCCTGTCCAGAAGCTGGGCACTCAGCCACCCTGTCCTCCCACCCCAGGGCCTTGGCTGCATTTCCAGAGCCAAACCAGACCCGGGTTGCTTTTCATGAGTCATGTCTTGAAAGCTAATGACTATTGATCTCAGCCTGGTCGGGCCAGGCAGGGAACTTGCACGTCTGAGGCTGGTCCTGCCTTTCAGAAAGAGCCCTGCGGCTGCAGCCTGCCCAGCTGGCCTTCCTTCTAAACACAGACCCCAGGAAAGCAAGGGTTGGCCCCCATTTGCCCCACACAGGGCTGGCAGCCGGCCACACGGCCATCTCAGAAGCAGCTGCCTGCCGTGCACATGGAGGGAAGGGAGTGGCCGGCCAGTAGGCAGGGAGGGGAAGCTGGTGCTGCTGTCTGTGGGTGCCAAGGGCCTCATTTCCTAAGATGAACCTCTCCTGGAGTCCAGGCCTCTCTGCCCTCCAGAGCGATTCTCCCAGGAGGCAGAGGGTTTTCCATGCCAGGGCACCTGCCTGCTTCAGCGTCCAGAGGTCCGGCAGCCACCATCCCTCGCAGCGTAGAAATGAGCAGTGGTGAATGCAACTGCTGGCATGGGAACCCCCCAGCAAGAGAGGGCGACCTGCAAAGAGCCCCTGGGCCTGAAGCAGGAAGCCAGTTGTGTCCCCGCCAGCTGCTGTCCCGGCACTGCCGGGAAATGCCCAGGTATAGCCCTGGTTGGCCTTTTGGAGCCTGGGCCTTGGTTTCTGTTCTACAAGTATCTGAGCCTCTCCTCTGTGCACCAGGGGCACTCCTATGGGCACTGAGCAGGCAGCAGTGGCAGGAGGCAGAAGGGTCCCTACCCTCCTGGACCCAACCTTCAGGGGAGTGAATTCAGCACATAGGACAGCTAGAAAGGAATCTGCAAGGTGGATGATGGTGAGCATAATGGAGACAGATCACAGCAAGAAAGAGGCACGTGGCATGGCGTGCGTGGGGCAGAGAGTAGGATGGGAAGCACAGGCCCCCTGGGAGCCATGCCCGTCAGACGGAGGTGCAGGCTGTGAGTGACCAGCACGGCAGGCTCCCTGAGGACAGCTGGCTGCCCGCTTTTGGGGAGGGAGCCATCCAGCCCTGACCAGGGTAGTGGGGCCGAGGCCTGTGTGGACACTGCTACCATCTCCCTGTAGGGGCTCCTCCGGGGCTCCTTGCCGGCTGGTCTCTGTTTCGCTCTTCTCTGAGCCCACCTTCCCCACCTCAATTGCATGTTCATGCAACAGGCATTTGTAGGCTCTGCTCTGAGCTAGGCCTCATGCTGGGCACAACAGGGCAGACATGAATGATGGTCCCTACAAATAAGATACAGACAAATACTTGCAGGGAAACCTCCATGAAAGAGGCAGCTGTGGGGTTCCTGGAGGTGGCCCCCCTCTCTGGGTGCACATATGGGCAGAGCAGTGAAAGGTCAGCAGGCCGGTCACCCATTCTCAAGGACCCTGGTACATGGGGCTCATCACAAACTCCTGCCCCTTGTGGGTCCTTCCTTTGGCCCCTGGAGCTCAGCCCAGGAAAGGCCCAGCCTAGGGCAACTCCAGGACATCTCAGCCCCCTTCAAGGACCATGCTAAAGCCTCTGTAGCTGTCTCAGCTCCCAGGATAGCCCTCCCAGCTCCTTCCCAGGGATAATCGAACTTTTCCTCTCTTGGGGCAGAAGTTGGGGACAGTGCTGGTTCCTTTGCAGTTCCCAGGCCAGGTTCCAGGATCCCCCTGTGCAGCTGACCCAGCTGAAATGGTGACTTCCCCTCTGCACCTTCCCTCTCTGGCAATGACGCAGGGCTGCAGTGCAGTCCACCTGGGCCATGGCCCAGGCTGCAGTCAGGTGGGGTGAGGGTCACTGGACTGGGGACCTCCTTTGTGTTGAGCCTGCCTCCATGTCCTCATGGCCCTGTCACAGACTCTGCAGGGTGAGGACTCAGCCCCGAGGCTGCCCTCACTGGTCCAGTCACTGTTGTGCACGTGAATTAACACCAGTGGTTGAGTTCTGGACACATGCTTTCTCCCTTGGCCTTTTAATTGTCCACCATCTCTCAGGGCTCACTGCACATCAGTCTATGTTGAGACGCCTCATTCCTGACAGCAGCACCAATTCCCACTATGTGGATGGATTGTCACTTAGGCAACCAGTTTCCCTACTGATGGACATTTACATTGCTTTTAGTTTCCAGGAATGTGCGTTCATCGTTTCAGCTGACTATTTAGCAATGGTTCTTCACATAGAATCTTTGAAACTCCCCTGTCCCAACTAAGCCTATTTCCCCAGGCCACTCTCCTCTGCAACCTGCTTAAATGCATTCTGCTTGGTTGTTCTTTTGCAAAAAGCATGAAGCCCAAAGATCTCTGCGGTGCAATGATGCTTTCAACAAGCGGGGAATGTGTTGTATAGATAGCATTTCCCTTTACAAGGCTAGGAGCAAATAGGACCTTCCCGAGTTGGGGCCACCTGGCATGTGGGGGTGAGGTGCCTCCCTGGCATAATTATGGGAGAGTTTACTTCAGCAACAGTTGTGCCCTGCGCTGCTTTCCCAGGGACAGCTTTGCCCTGGGAACCACTTCAAGAGAGCACTGTGATGTGGTACCACAGTCACCACGGAAAATCAACCCTGGTCTTCAGCATTTGGGGGGCTTAGGCTCTGCATGCTCTCTGTGCTCCCGTTTTCATTTGGACACTTGGGGTGCAGCCGTCCTGTCTGGAATGCAGCTTTGCCTGTGCTTGTCTCACAGATGCAGGGGGCAGAAAAGGGCGGCTTAGCCAGAGTTCCTGGCAAGCACTGCTTTGCGGACTGAGAATCTCATGCCAAGAGATGTTTACATCCAGGGGCCGGGTCCCACACCTAGACACCAAGACCTCCTGGTGGCGGCACTAGTTAGAGGATGTTTCACTGCAGCTGCCCCCTGCCCCAGGGCCAGCCATCCAGCCTGGGGCACGCGGGGCATTGGCACACTGTCTAACTCATCACCGTCTGGACAGTGGCGGCTCCCAGGCCAGGCGGCACCATGTTGTCCATGACGTACAGCGAGAGTCTGCGGAGCGTGAGCAGCAGGTGCCACTCTGAGTGGGCCCTGCATCCCGTCCGCCAGACGGACACGCTGGAACTGCAACGGCTGCGGGAGGTGCGGGCAGCTGCCCAGGCCAGGAACATGGAGAGCTTCCTCCGCATGCACGGCCTCTCCCTGGACGGCTGCACCGCCCAGCGCACAGGCATGAAGTATCGGTAAGGGCCGGGCAGGGGGGATTGGGGTGGGAAGTCTGATTTCAGCCACATAAAAATGTATAAAAGGGCCGGGCACGGTGGCTCACACCTGTAATCTCAGCACTTGGGGAGGCGGAGGCGGGTGGATCACCTGAGATCAGGAACTCGAGACCAGCCTGGCCAACCTGGTTAAACACCGCCTACCAAAAATACAAAAATTAGCCAGGCATAGTGGGGCGCGCCTGTAGTCCCAGCTACTCAGGAGACTGAGGCAGGAGAATCGCTTGAACTCAGGAGGCAGAGGTTGCATTGAGCCGAGATCACACCACTGCACTCCATCCTAGGCAACAAGAGCGAGACACCACCTCAACAACAACAAAAATGTATAAAAGAAGAAAATGAGGCCAGGCATGGTGGCTCATGCCTGTAATCCCAGCACTTTGGGAGGCTGAGGTGGTTGGATTGCTTGAGCCTAGAAGTCCAAGACCAGCCTAGGCAACATGGCAAAACCCCATCTCTACCCCAAAATACAAAGAAATTAGCTAGGCATGGTGCCATGCACCTGTAGTCCCAGCTACTTGGGAGGCTGAGGTGGCAGGATTACCTGAGCCCAAAGAGTTTGAGGGTGCAGTGAGCTGTGATCACACCACTGCACTCCAGCCTGAGCAACAACGTAAAAAGTGAGACGCTGTCTCAAAAAAAGAAAAAGAAAGTGAAAGTGCCATAGTCCTCTCCTATCAAAAGAAAAGTCCTATTAAGAGTTTGGGGCCAGGCGCAGTGGCTCACACCTGCAATCCCAGCACTTTGGGAGGCCAAGGCAGGCGGGTCACTTGAGGTCAGGAGCTCAAAACCAGCCTGGCCAACATGGTGAAACCCCATCTGTACTAAAAATACAAAAATGAGCTGGGCGTGGTGGTGCGCACCTGTAGTCCCAGCTACTGGGGAGGCTGAAGCAGGAGGATCACTTGAACCTGGGAGGTGAAGGTTGCAGTGAGCCGAGATCACACCACTGCACTCCCAGCCTGGGTGACAGAGTGAGACCCCGTCACGCAAAAAAAAAAAAAGTTTGGTAAATTCTCCATGGGATAAAAATGTGTGGGGGTGTTTCTCCATGGGGGAAAAATGTGTTTCTGGGTGTTGGAGCCCCCTGCTGTAAATGATAGGCACGTAGGTCTGAATTCAGTTGGAACCTCCACAGGACTTTCTTTTCAGTGCGCTTGTCTCTGAATTCAGCACCTCGGACAGCGCTCTGCCAGCCGCCGTTCTCTGGCTGGTGTAAATCCGTGTCAGTTGCAAATTGACAGCTCTATCTTCTGTGCCTCTCAGGAACATGCCCTTGTGAGAGCCAGTCAGCCAAAGGGGACCCTCCCCACCCAGGCCTTGTAGAGTTGCCAGTTAAATTTGAATTTCAGATAAACAGCGAGTAACTTTTTAGCATAAATATGTTCCATGCAATATTTGGGACATAACTTATACTAAAAATCTCCTCATTGTTTATCTGAACTTCAAATTTAACTGGGCGTCCTGTGTTTTATCTGGCAACACTCAATCTCTGGCTTCCATCTGAGACAGACCCCAGGGATCATCTGCGTGCTCTCTGCAGAGTGGAGTGCAGGCCGGGACTGCTCCTTTAACGTTTTCTCCTGTGGACAGAGTGTTTAGTCACACCATGAGCAGGTGACAGCCAGAGCGGCTGGTTGTCATTGTTTGAATATGTGGTTGTAATTTGAAGAAACGAAACACTTCTGCTGTGAGTCCATTAGATGGCAGAGTTTTTCAGGCTTTGTATCCTAAATCCAGCTGTAAAGGAAGGACAAAGGGTCTGCTAGTTCGGCCACAGCTGACCTCCTCGTTCTGCTGGAAATTTCTCAAGAAGGAGACGCTGTGCATTCATGACGAGCTAGTCATTGATTCCTTTTGTTTATTCAGTAAATGTTTATTGAGAGTCTGCTTGGCACCAGGCGCTGGGCCAGATCCTGGAGCTGCTGCATGAACAAGATTAACCAGGTCCCCACCCTCACTGCAGCCATGGCCTGGGGGGTGTGGGGGGCAGAGAAGCAGCGAGCTCACATGGAGACAAGTTCCAACAGTGGCCACTGGCCAAGGCAGCACTGCAGGACAATGCAATAAAGAGAAACCAGGGAGGCCAAGGGGGAACCCTCTGAGAGAGGAATCATCTAAAGATGTGGAGAACATTCCAGCCCAAGAGGAGAGGGGTCTGGAATGGATGCCTGTCTCAGTTGGAGGAGTGAAGAGAAGGCCCAGGCGGCTAGGCTGGAGGGAGGAAGGTGGAGGACACAAGACGATGACACAGGAGGGGCCAGACCCTATCCTCCAAACTCAGGGGAAACCTCAGCTCCCTCCGATGTGGACAGGATTTGTGATGGAGGAGAGTTTAGTGGGTTAAATCAAGACCCCTAAAATTCACATTCATCCTAAACCTCAGAATATGACATTAGGCTGGGTGTGGTGGCTCATGCCTGTAATCTCAGCACTTTGAGAAGCAGCCTGGATAACATGGCGAAACCCCATCTCTAAAAACAATCAAAAAATTAGCCAGCCATGGTGAGACGTGCCTGTGGTCCCAGCTAACAGGTGGCTAAGGCAGGAGGATCACTTGAGCCCAGGACTTCAGTGCTGCAGTGAGCCCTGTTTGTGCCACTGCACTCCAACCTGG
Organism: Macaca nemestrina; assembly: GCF_043159975.1. Taxonomy (NCBI): domain Eukaryota; kingdom Metazoa; phylum Chordata; class Mammalia; order Primates; family Cercopithecidae; genus Macaca; species Macaca nemestrina. The sequence goes on along the minus strand of NC_092125.1, from coordinate 228,089,088 downwards.
GCAACAGAGTGAGACCCTGTCTTTAAAAAAGAAGAAGAAGAATGTGACATTATTTGGAAATAGGGTCATTGCAGATATAATTAGTTAAGATGGGGCAATGGGGCCATCGAGAATAGAATGGACCCTAATTCCTATGACTGGTGTCCTTATAAGAAGGCCATGTGGTGATAGAGAGAGGAGCAATGGGCCCACAACCCAAGGAACTCCGAGGAGTCTCGGTGTTACCAGTGGAGGGTGTCCATCTTGAACAAAGAATTGGACAAAACGCACATACAAAGCAAGGAAAGAAAGAAGCAACAAAAGCAGCCAGGTGTGGTGGCTCACGCCTGTAATCCCAACAGTTTGGGAGGCCAATGCGGGTGGATTACATGAGGCCAGGAGTTCAAGAGCAGCCTGGGCAATATGGCAAAACCCCATCTCTACTAAAAATACAAAAATTAACCAGTTGTGGTAGCTCACACCTGTAGTCCCAACTATTCGGGAGGCTGAGGAAGGAGAATCACTTGAACCTGGGAGGTGGAGGTTGCAGTGAGCCGAGATCAAACAAAAGTACACTCCACACAATGAGAGTGGGCAAGTGGCTCAAGAACCTGGATACAGAATTTTCTGATGTTTAAATACCTTCTAGAGGTTTCCCATTGGTCACTTGGTGTACACCCTATGTAAATGAAGTAGTGGCCTGTGATCATTCTGATTGGTTGCAGAAAGTGACCAATCAGAAGCTGAAGTGAGGTTACAAAGTTATACTTCTATGCAAATGAAGACTTGGCCCATGACCAGCCTGATTGGTTGCAGGAGGGGACCAATCAGAAGCATCTTCCGTTTTTCATCTGCCACGCAGAAAAGGGGGCACCATGCAAAGAGAGTAGCCTCTGGTTCTTTTGTTACTTGGGCGTGGAAAGTTGGAGTTTTCCTTTTGACTTAGTTCTAGAAAGTCAGTGGGAATTGGCCTTCAGTTCCCTGCCTCCAGACCCTGGTCTCCTGCCCCACCAGGAGCCACCAGACGCTGGAAGGGGCAGGAAAGGACACCTCACTAGGGCATTTGGAGGGAGCCCTGCCCACACCTGGACTTCAGACTCTGGAAGTGGGAGAGAAGACATTTCTGTTGTTCTAAGTCCTCTAATTTGGGTTTCTTTGTAATGGCAGCTGCAAGGAACTAGCACAGGTGAGGAGGACATGTCTTTTATTTGCCTGAAGCCCCAAGGAAAATGTCTGAGCAGCCTCGGAGACACTGCAGGACCCACTGTGGGGCTGAAATGCCCTTGGGGATCTCCCTTCTCAGGGAGTGGAGGAGATGAGAAAGCAAAGGACCCCCCTTTTTTTTTTTTGAGTTTGGGTTTCACTGTATCGCCCAGGCTGCAGTGCAGTGGCACAGTCTTGGCTCACTGCAACCTCTGACTCCCAGGTTCAAGCGATTCTCCTGTCTCAGCCTCCCGAGTAGCTGGGACTACAGGGATGCACCACCACCCATGACTAATTTTTGTATTTTTAGTAGAGGCAGAGTTTTGTCATGTTGACCACGCTGGTCTCAAACTCCTGACCTCAGGTGATCCGCCCACCTTGGCCTCCCAAAGTGCTCAGATGACAGGCATGAGCCACCTCACCCCCCCGACAAAGTCCCTTTAGCAGTTGATGGGCCAAAGGTTGTTACACCCAGGTCGGGGTGAAGAAAGGCGGGGAGAGTGGTGGCCTCACTCTATCTGGTGAATTTCATTTTGCTGCACCCAGGTTGGTAGGGGGTGGGTGGGGTGCTCCGTGACTCAGACCACCAGTTATTAAAGATCCCAGATAAATTTATTCCACGGTGACCTCTTCTCCGTCAGCAACTGGGCTGGGTCTCCATTAAACTTGGTCTTAAATATGAGTATAGAAAAGATGATACCTGGGGATAGGCACTGCTCGGTGCCACAAGGAACCAGCTGTTCCCCTGGCCTGGGCATTTCATCAGCTGAACTGAGCTCCAGCTGGTGGAAGTGGCCAGCAGCATTCCTGTTGCACTTCCCCATTTTTTTTGAGACAGAGTCTTGCTCTGTCGCCCAGGCTGGAGTGCAGTGGTGCGATCTCGGCTCACTGCAACCTCTGCCTCCCGGGTTCAAGCAGTTATCCTGCCTCAGCCTCCCGAGTAGCTGGGACTGCAGATGCGAGCCACCATGCATGGCTATTTTTTGTATTTGTAGTAGAAACAGGGGTTTCACCATATTGGCCAGGCTGGTCTCAAGCTCCTGACCTCAAGTGATCCACCTTCCTCCGCCTCCCAAAGTGCTGGGATTACAGGCATGAGCCACCACGCCCAGCCTACACTTCCCCATTCTTTAAGCTGTCCTCAATTCTTGCTGTTAAAAAGAATTTTAAGATGAATTTTTAAATCCACACAGCCCCTGTGTAAGCGTGAGGGAGCAGGGTGAGGGCAGCTGGCTTAGCACCCATTTCCCCTCCTCTGTGGATGGTAGGGTTCAGAGATGTGGCCTCAGAATGGCAGATCAGAAGCTGTGACCAGACCCACGTTGTACTGGCCAGACACCAGCCCTCAGTTCAGCTGTGTTTTCCTCTGCTCCCCATGGTGCTGGGAGTGAACCCAAACTCCCACAAGGCTCTCCGGGACCCTAGCCTGCCTCCTTGGTTTCAACTCGGACCCCTCTCCCTCCTGCTCAGGAGGCTCCGGACACCGCCCCTTGTTTCTGTATCCCCAAAGGGGAACTCATTCCATCCGCAGTGTCCTCACACTTTCTGTTCCCTCTTCTTGGAGGGTGCCTCCCCAGACGTGGCCTAGTTCCTTCCCATTGTCACATCTAAGCTTGGTCCCCAAAGAGACTGTCCCAAGCACCCACTCTAAACAAGCACCTATGAAGTCACTCAGAAGTCCCTCTCCTGAGTGTCTTCCTCACCCCTCGTCCATCTCGATTGCCTTGCTCTTTGCCCGTCTGCACTGCTTTGAGATCAGAGCTTTGTCTGTCCCTGGCACCCAGAATACCCCCAGCCTCTGTGAGTTTAGGTCGGAAGGCGCTATGTGGTCTTGGTCTTAATCCACTTTCCAAAGCACATGTCTCGTTCTGGCTGTGTCCTTGATGGTGGGAAGACAGGACTGACTGGAAGCTGGTCTGAGGCTCTCTCGGTAGTCCAGATGTGGATGGCAGGGAGCCTCTGCAGTCCTTGGGCACTGACCCTTGGTCATGAGCTCCTGGCAGGGCAGGAGTCCTGATTTCCTGTGCTTTCTGACTCTAGATCCCAGGCTCTTACCACAAGCTTAGGTTCACCAGGAAGTACTTGGTTGGTTGCCAAGTTCATTGAGCAGACTGTAGTTGCTCAGTTAACCATAGGCCGTCACTTCCAGCTGGGCCAGCCAGGGAAGGCTTACTGGAAAAGCTGGGAATCCAGGTGTGTCTTAAAGGACAGACGGGAAGGAGGGCACAGAGGGCAGGAGGAGGGACAGGAGAAAAACAGCAGAGGCCAGAGGGAGATGGCAGGTTAACCTGTCTACAAGGCCAAGTGCATCCTGAGAAAGAGGGGTCCCCAAGAGACAGAGTCCATCTTGGGAAAGATCCTGTTTTCCTTTCCTGGGGCTGCTGTAACAAGCTGGGTGGTTTACAACAGCAGAAACCTTTTCTTTCCCAGTTCTGGGAGGTGGAAATCCAACACCCAGGTGCAGCAGGGCTACACGTCCTCCAGAGGCCCCAGCGAGGGTCCTTTTTGCCTCCCCCAGTTTCTGGTGATGCCAGCAGTCCTGGGCATTCCTCAGCTTGTGGCCACATCGCTCCAATCTCTGCTTCTGCCCGCCCATGGCCATTTTCCTTTTGTGGGCCTCTGTCTCCAAATCTCTCTCTCCTTATGAGAACACCAGTCATGGCCAGGTACAGTGGCTCATACTTGTAATCCCAGCACCTTGGGAGGCTGAGGTGAGTGGATAACTTGAGTCCAGGGGTTCAAGACAAGCCAGGGCAATGTGGCAAAACTCCATCTCTACAAAAATTGACCAGGCATGGTGGTGAGTGGCTGTGATCCCAGCTACTCACGAGGCTGAAGTGAGGATCACTGAGCCCAGGAGGCAGAGTCTGCAGTGAGCCAAGATCGCACCACTGGCACTCCAGCCTGGGCAACAGAACAAGACCCTGCCTCAAAAACAAAAAGCAAAAAACAAAAACCGAGTCATTGGATTAAAGGCCGACCCTAATCCAGGACCATCCCAACTTGTTTACATTTGCAAAGACCTTGTTTCCAAATAAGGTCACACTCACAGGTATCAGGAATTAGGATCTCAACTGTCTTTTGGGGACACATTTCAACCTGCCACAGGCCCCAAGGATTGACTCAACACCTTGAGCCTGCGGGGACATCCCTGAGTGTCCTGGGAGGAACCCAGGCTCCCACCAGCTACCTGTGTGACCTCAGACAAGTCCCCTGGCCTCTCCATGACTCGGTTTCCTTACCTGGAAAGTGGAGACCAGGGTCACTACATCAGAATTGTCCTGAGGACTAAATAAGCTCCAGTGACATAACTCAAAGCTCCAGGCTTGGCCCCTTGTGGGAGAGAAATGCAGGCCCTTCCGGTCCCTGGGAAAAGGACCTTCCCACCCAGCAGTAGCTGTCCAGTCTAGACTGGCCCATCCTGTCTATCTGTCTTGGGGTCTCATTCGAGCACCTAGTCGCACTTAGAGATGCAGTTCAGTGCCACGCAGACAAGGGGCAGAGGCATCAGGAAGGGAAGGATGGAGGGAGGCGAGCAGCCAGTCATTCTGGAAGAGCTGCCGGGCCAGACGCAGGGGCTGGGAGAAAGCCAGCTGGCAGGCCCAGTGCCCTCCGTGAGGGCCTGCCCAGGACCGTGGCAGCAGCTGTGTGGGGTCTGTGTCAGGGCAGGGAGGGTTTCTGCTGGCAGCGGGCACCACATTGGAGACTTGGTGGTCATGGTCACCCCAGGCCTGGAAACAGCATCCGTCTGCAGCCCCAGCCTCTCCTTCCCAGCTTCCCTAAAGGGACAGAACAGCCCTTCCCTCCCCGACAGGGCTGCTGAAGGCGAGGTGGGAGGAAAGGCAGAGAACCAAACTCCTGCACTGAGCGGTTGTCTTGTCACCGATTGTTGATGTGCTGGGTGTTTCTGGAGCTGGCCTGGCAGCAGGAGTCATGGGCCGTACCTGTTTTTCCTGTTTTTTGCTGTTTTTTGTTTTGAGACGGGGACTTGCTGTGTCGCCCAGGCTGGAGTGCAGTGGTACAATCATAGCGCACTGCAGCCTCAACCTCCCGGGCTCCAGTAATCCTCCAGCCTCAGCCTCCCTAGTAGCTGGGACCACAGGCACACACCACCACACCCAGCTAATTTTTGTATTTTTTGTAGAGATGAGTCTCACTAGGTTCCCCAGGCTAACCGGGAATACCTTGGCTCAAGCGATCTACCCGCCTTGGCCCCCCAAAGTGCTGAGATTATAGGCGTGAGCCACTGTGCCCAGCTATACCTGTTACAGTGCAGATCCCCAGGCCCCTTCCTGGAGGTTTGGGGCATCTGTCCCTAGAGGCTCTTCGGTGGTCATTGTTGCTGGTCTTGTTACATCTCAAAGGGTGCTTCAGAGGACGGAAGGAGGAAGGGAAGGAGAGGTGCTCGCTCGGGGCCGGACAGTTGCATGGGAAACAGCAGCAGCTCTGAGCAGAGCCAGCCGACTCACAGCCGCGGGCCGCTTTCCCATTTCTGGGCTCCTAGAGTTGGAAGTGAGTGTGGGGCCATGAGGTCCTGGTGAGCAAGAGGAAGGCGGAGGAACTGGCTTTGAAGACCATGTAAAGCTGGTTCCTGGGAAACACACACGGCCTGCAGGAGGCCTTGTCCTAGTGTCACCTGCAGCTTCAAGGTGTGACCCCAGCACAGTCCACTCAGCCCAACCACAGAATGGGCCCTGCCAGGGGGATGTACACTTTGGGCAAGGCTCGCATGTCCCGTTGGCGGTCCTGTGGCTTCTTCCTTCCCTCGGCCTCTCACTGTCTCTCCGTGTCAAGTCCCCCACCATCTGACGCGCCCTTTGACAAGGCCAGTGGGTCACCCTACTCCAGACACAGAACCTGCTGCTGCCTCACAGGCTCCTGCCATCTGCCCTCCTGCCCCTGCTCTCAGGAGAAGGACACTCCTGGAATTCCGCATGGAGCCCACCTTCTCCCTGGAGCCCTCCCATACTCCCTGGCACCACTGACCCACTCTCCTGCTGGCCGACTTGGCCTTGAACACGGTGGCTCAGGCCTTTCCCAGGGACCCTTGCTTCGTGCCCCAGCTGAAGGAAGCCAAACTCACAGCACTTAGCCCCTATGGAGTCTTCAGCTCTTACTCAACTGGTGGACTTCTCCTCCAGGAATGCCACCGGCCCTGCCTCCCTTTGTTCTTAGAAACTGCTCCTTTGGGGCAACCCCTTAACTGTTCAGCATCCTCTGCCCTTCCTTGGGCAAGAAGCCACCTTTGGATGTAAATCACACTCCGTTTAGCATGGACAAGGCGGTCTCTGCAGGATACAGAACCTCAGCCTCATTCTTGGAGGAGATGCTGGAGGCTATGCTTTTAAAAGCCATATCAGACCAGGCAGGGTGGCTCACGCCTGCAATCCCAGCACTTTGGGAGGCCGAGGCAGGTGGATCAAAAGGTCAAGAGATCAAGACCATCCTGGCCAACATGGTGAAACCCCGTCTCTACTAAAAATACAAAAATTAACTGGACATGTGGCATGTGCCTGTAATCTCAGCTACTCAGAAGGCTGAACAGGAGAATTGCTTGAACCCAGGAGGTGGAGATTGCAGTGAGCCAAGGTCGCGCCACTGCACTCCAGCCTGGTGACAGAGCGAGACTCCACCTCAAAAAAAAAAATGCTGCATCTAAAACCTTCTCAAGGCCTTGAGCCCTCCACAGGCCTCATTCTGTGCATAGGAGCGTGTCTGCCCCCTTCCACTGTGAGCCTGTTGCCATTGTGGGGGAGGAGCTGGCCGGCCCCAGCTTTGTGGGGGAGGAGCTGGCCGGCCCCAGCTTTCCGGCCTCTCCAGGCCCAAGGGGGACGAGTGGGCCCCAGACACTGAGCCGGAAGCCTCCACTGCAGGGATGCTGTCTGTGGTGCACTCCAGAGACACAGAGCAGAGCTTTTAATTGGGGGTGGTAGGCCGGGCGCGGTGGCTCAAGCCTGTAATCCCAGCACTTTGGGAGGCCGAGACGGGCGGATCACTAGGTCAGGAGATCGAGACCATCCTGGCTAACGTGGTGAAACCCCGTCTCTACTAAAAAATACAAAAAACTAGCCGGGCGAGGTGGCGGGCGCCTGTGGTCCCAGCTACTCGGGAGGCTGAGACAGGAGAATGGCGGGAACCCGGGAGGCGGAGCTTGCAGTGAGCTGAGATCCGGCCACTGCACTCCAGCCTGGGCGACAGAGCGAGACTCCGTCTCAAAAAAAAAAAAAAAAAAAAAATTGGGGGTGGTTACCCTCCGATGAATCACAGCAAGAGCTAGCTGCTTCATCTTATCAACAGCAGGTACCGAAGAGACAAAAGAAGAATCAGAACTCAGTTGTAGGTTGAAGTCAACCAGCCACACTCCATGCCTCTGACCGAAGCCTGCCAGCACGGGGCCGGGCAGTGGCTCATGCCTGTAATCCCAGCACTTTGGGAGGCCGCTCAGGACACTGAAGACAGCCTCACCAGAGAGAAGGTTCTCCCTCTGATGCACAGAACCCCAGGGTGCTAGCCTCGTCCTCAGCTTGGCTTTCTGGGGCCTGTGCTTTGGAAGGAAGATTGTGGAAGGTCCGGATTTCCCACTTGGACAAGAAGGATCCTGCGTTAGTCAGGGTTCTTTAAAGGGACAGAATTAATAGGATAGATGAATATATGAAGGGGAGTTTATTAGAAGAATTGACTCACACAGTCACAAGGTGAAGCCCCACAATAGGCCATCTGCAAAATGAGGAGCCGTGAAGCCAGTCCAAGTCCTAAAACATCAAAAGTAGGGAGGCCAACAGTGCAGCCTTCAGTCTGTGGCTGAAGGCCTGAGGGCCACTGGCAAATCACTAGTGTAAGATCAAGAGTCCAAAAGCTGAAGAACTTGGAGTCTGATGTTCAAGGGCAGGAAACATCCAGCACGGGAGAAAACTCAGCCAATCTAGTCCTTCGACGTTCCTCAGCCTGCTTTATTCTAGCTGCACTGGCGGCTGATTAGGTGGTGCCCACCGAGATTGAGAGTGGGTCTGCTTCTCCCAGTCCACCCTCACAGACACACCCGGGAATAGTACTTTGCATCCTTCAATCCAATCAAGTTGACACTCAGTATTAACCATCATAGATCCCATCTCCTGCTCCGTTCTCAGAGTCCCGGGTTTGGGACAGCAGGTGCATGCTGCACACAGCGGGACCTAAGGAAAGGCATTCTGTGGGAATATGAAGAGACTGACATACTTGGGGCCACACAGGTGATGCACCTGGAGCCACAGCAGGTGCCCCTCCACCCAGCCACGCCAGCTGTGCCCAGTGCAACATGCCAAACACTGCGCACAGCCTCCTGCCATCTGAAACTGGCCGCAGCATGTCAAGCCCACCTGTTTATGACGTGAACTCACAGGTAGATACAATTTCCATGCTGAGGCGCCCCTCTCAGTCCCTTTGCCTTCACTGGAGTTTGTGGGGGGCCCTGGAGATTGAGCCTGACAAAGCCCACTCCAGAAGCAGTTCATGTTGGGGGCTGGGGCCTGGCAGCCGGTCCCCAGGAGCCACCCCAGCAGGTGCTCAGGTGTGTACAAGTCCTCATCGAGATGCAGGAAGCACCTCCTCTGACCCCTATGCCCCATTCCCGGAGGATCCTCTTTAGAACCCTGACACTCACTCCCACTGTGCCAGTGCTGTGGGACGATGGGATGAGTATCTGAACTCAGAGCTCCCTGGGGAACTGGGACACATGTGCTGTGCCCACAGGGAGCTGTCACTAAGGTGGGCAGGAGCCCGGTGGGTTTCAGAGGCTGGCCAGATGCTAGAATTTTCCACCTGTCCAAAACGGGTTGAGCCGGGCACGGTGGCTCACATCTGTAATCCCAGCACTTTGGGAGGCCGAGGTGGGCAGATTGCTTGAGCCCAGGAGTTTGAGACCAGCCTGGGCAACATGACAAAACCCTAACTCTACAAAAAAAATTTAAAATTAGCCGGGCGTGATGGTGCACACTTGTGATCCCAGCTACTCATGAGGCTGAGGTGGGAGGATCACCTGAGCCCGAGAGGTTAAGGCTGCAGTGAGCCATGATCGTGAAACTGCACTCCAGTCTGGGTAACAGGAGTGAGGCCCTGTCTCAACACAACACAGAAAAGAAACAGACACACACAAAAATCAAAACAGGGTTGAGACTTGCAGTATTCTTAGAAAGTTGCAAGGATTAGACAGGAGTGGAAAGCTAAAAGGTTACAACCTTGACCTGAGCTTTGTGCATTTCAGTGTCCTCGCAAAGGGCCTCTCCTTGCAGATGCATCCAAGTTGGGATGAGGAGGAGATCCAGACATGTGCCAATTGACTTCTTTTCTCTTTTTTTTTTTTTTTTTTTCCGAGATGGAGTTTCACTCTTGTTGCCCAGGCTAGAGTGCAGTGGCTTGATCTCAGCTCACTGTAACCTCCGCCTCCTGGGTTCAAACAATTCTCCTGCCCCAGCCTCCTGAGTAGCTGGGATTACAGGCATGTGCCACCACGCCCAGCTAATTTTTTTATTTTTAGTAGAGACGGGGTTTCACCATGTTGGCCAGGTTGGTTTTAGAACTCCTGACCTCAGTTGATCCGCCCACCTCTGCCTCCCAAAGTGCTGGGATTACAGGCGTAAGCCACTGTGCCTTTTTTTTTTTTTTTTTTCTTTTGAGACAGAGTCTCACTCTGTCGCCCAGGCTGGAGTACAGTGGTGCAATCTTGGTTCACTGCAACCTCCGCCTCCTGGGTTCAAGTGATTCTTCTGCCTCAGCCTCCCGAGTAGCTGGAATTACAGGCGCCCACCACCACACCTAGCTAATTTTCTTTTTTTTATTTTTAGTAGAGGTGGGGTTTTACCATGTTGGCCAGGCTGGTCTCAAACTCCTGACCTCGTGATCCACCCACCTCAGCCTCTCAAAGTTCTAGGATTACAGGCTTAAGCCACCATAGATATTTCATATGAATGGAATAATATGCATTCTTTCATGAATGTCTTTAACTTAGCATCATGTTTTCAAGGTTCATCCATGCCTGTGTCAGTACTACTTTTTTTTTTTTTTGAACAGAGTCTTGCCCTGTCACCCAGGCTGGAGTGCAGTTGTGTGATCTCCAGTTTTGGGCTATTGTGAATAAGGCTGCTGTGGACATTTGTGTTGAAGTTTTTGTGTGGGCGTATGTTTTCAGTTCTTTGAGGACATAGCTAGCAAGGGAATTGCTGGGTCGTGTGGTGAGGCCGATGACATTTTACACTTGGTGACTAAAAGTCTTGTGAGTCTCACTTAACTCTGTGCTGCTTAACGTGCACCACTGGGGTAAGAACACCCCTGGGGAATAGTAAGATGCCAGCCATTGTGGGATCCGATGATTTGCCAGAGTGCAGAGAATCTGTAAGGAAGAGGTAGAGGATTTCTGCGTCTCACTAGGCCAGCATGCGTAGCACCACTCGAAGCTCTTGGTAGAAACACCGCCTTCTGGGCTGGGCCTCAGAGCGCTGATTCCGTAGGTCGGGGCTGGGGGGCACCCAGGACCCGGCCTTTGTAATAAGCTCCCCTGGCGTGATCAGATGTTGAACAGCCCTGCCCTAGACAGTGAGCGCTGTGAGAGCAGGTGCCCCATGGTACACAGTAGGCAACCAGAGGCTCTTTGAACAAATCAATATGATCCTTTTTATAAATAGAGAAGGAGGCTGTTGAAAAATTCTGTAAGATAGTCTGAGCAAATTCCATCTTGGCCCTGGCTTTGCACATTTAGGGGAAGTAGGGATGCTAAGAGCTGCTGCTGCTCACACCCTTTAAAGAGCCTCCAAGTAGGGACAAGGGTAGGGGGAACAACACTTAACCTGAGCCCTAGGTAGGGGCCAAAGGTGGAATGGTGGCCGTCTGTGCCTCTTCAGCAGCCCATGAGCTCCCGGGAGGCCAGGGCTGTGGCCTTTGAGTCCTGGAGTCCAGCCTCAAGGAGGGGTGGGCTGTGCACAGGGTTGCCTATCCCCCATCACCCCACCACCTTCCAGTGCCCTTAGTACCTCCTGGCAGGACAAGAGGGGGCCCAGAAGGCAGCTCTGGTCAGGACCCACCTGCAGGGTGTGAAGGGGACACTTGGGGTCAGAGGGCAGAGCCAGCCCCTCTGGATGCTGAACAGGGTGAAGTAAAGTAGGGCAGGGGCTTGCTTCATTCAACCATTCACTCACTGATTGCAGAGTATTTATTGAGCATCTGCTGTAACCTAAGTTTTACTGGGAGTGTTGGAACCTCTCTGTCCGTTTGACCCCCGCGTTTCCTTCCTTGGGCCATCTGTGTCATTATCATCAAGACACAGCGGCTTCTTCACATTTCTGGTGATGTTGCTTCTCCTTGTGCCAATCCCCCAGTGGATACCCCACTCTCCGGAGTGAGAACCCCAAGGAGGTGCCGCTGGGCATGCACCAGGGAGGCTGTGACCGGAGCGGGCATTGCCTTGCTTGGAGCTGGCTGCCTACAAGCTCAGCCATCCAGCCTGCGGCGTCCACCCTGGCTGCAGCGCCTGCCCAGGCCTCAGGCCAGTCCTGGTCCAGCAGCTGTCAGCCCGGAGCAGCCAGCGATGGCCTCAGGGGACCAGCCAAGGCAGGCGGCTCATGCATCCTGCTTCATTAATAATGAATGGCCAGACATTGCCCGCGCCTCTCCCTGGTCGCCTCATTGACTTGGTGGGAGCCTCAGCCGCCCACGGCGCGCAGAGCCAGGAGCTGGATCCCAGGCCCCCTCGGAGAGACTCAAGAAGCACCAAGAAGCAGCTGCTCCCCAAGACCCCCTGAGCCGCTGCCCAGGAGAGCAGTCACAGCAGCCCTGCACAGCCCCCCAGGCCATCACCTCCGGCTCCAAGAGTGGCACCAGAGAGAGCCCTCCCTTCTCCAGTCCACAGAAGGCAGCTGTGCTCGTCACCTGTCACTCGTCATCAGGAGTAACTGGCAGCCCAGCCCTGCCCAACACTTTTGGAGACTACTGGGCTGAGGACTCGGGCAGCCAGAGCTGGACGAGGGTGGGGACAGAGGAAGGACCTGCAGAGACAAGAGAGATGTGAGGGGAGGAGGAAGCACACCCCCGCCCCCGCCAACCTCCAGCCGTGCTTCCAGCAGGTCTTCTGTAGCTCGATCTGGAAGTGTGACTGCCTCCCTCGGAGCTGCGCAGGCTTCCCCACCATTGCCTTCGGAAATCCTCGCTCCTGAAGGACACCTGCAGCTTCCTTGGCTTCTGGATAAAGTCTCGTCCTGGTCGGGGGAGAAGAGTTTCTAGCGGACAGATGGCTCCTGAGCCCAAGGGGATAGGGGACGCAGCCAGGATCTGAGCGCCCGGCCTCAGCATGCAGGTGTCCTTCGTGTGCTCGGAGCACAGCCTCAAGGGCCGGGGCCCTGAGGATCGGCTGGGCCGACCGGCGGCCAGCAGCCCCAGCCTGGGCACCCGAGGCCGCTTCCGCACCGTGGCCATGGTGGCCCGGAGCCTGGGACAGCTGTCGGTGCAGAGTCTCCCATGTGCCGGTGACACCAGCATGAAGCAACACGGGATGAAATATAGGTACGGGGGCGCACAGCTTTGCAGGGTGGGGGCTGACCTCCCGGCCTCCCCAACTCCCCACCTCCTCACTTTCGAGAGCGCATAAAATCTGCAAATCCCTGTTTGTCAGACTTGGGCAGTTTGTGCTGAGGGCTGGGAGGGGCTGTGCTTAGTGCTTGGTAGATGCTGAGAAACAGCATTGAGAATCTGGTCAGTGCGAAGTTTCTTTCTTCCCAGTTTCAGGGGGAGACGGTGAGGGCGCCGACTTCCTTCCTTCTGCCTCTGTTTTCTTTCTGAGGGTCGTTTACAATAGCCAAGCCGCCAATGCTCCCTTTTCCTGGGGAACCCTGAGGCATGGGCCGCAGGGCCCCCCGACATGCTCCTGCCCTCCCCTGGGCACACAGGCTCCACAAGATGCCCTGGGGGTGATCCGATATCTTTCCAGCCAGGCCACCGTGACAAACATCCGTTTGATAGTGAGGGACCGTGGGGTGAACCCTGTGATGGAATGAAGATTCCTTCCTCTACCTGAGCCGGGCCCAGGGCCCAATTCCTCTAGCAGGCGGGACTCTTGGTCCAGCAGGCACAGTCAGCCAGGCCACACCTGGAGTTTCCCGATGGTCCGCCCAGGCACCTTGCTTCCCTCCACCTGGGCTCAGCCCCCATCTGGCTCCAGGTGCTGTGACGTGTATGTGTGGAGGATGCTAAAGCACTCATGTCAGGAGCAGGGCCTCCCTCCCCTTCCCTGCCGGGGCCTTTCTCAAAGGATGGCGGAATGTGCCCAGGATGGAAAAGGAGGGTCCCAGCTTTGTACAAAGGGTCCTGGGAGCAGGGTTGTAGAGAGGGGACAGCCTTCCTCACTCCCTATGTAAGTCTCTGAGTCCAGAGCCTTGATTGCGTCCAGAACCATCCTCCAGGGATAAAGGAAGTCTCCACAACACGTGGTCTGCAGAAGCTAGAAAAGCTAAGTTAGGTCTCTGGTTCCCAGGTTTCTTGGGAAAGTTTTCCCAAAACAGGAACCGAACTGGGGACAACCCTGCTTTTCAGTGACCTGAAACAGGAGTGCAGGCCACCAGCGTCAGAAAGAGCCACAGACTGTTCTCATTGCATTTGGGAATCTTCTGGGTTTATAGCTGGTATTGGTGCCAACCTGAAAAGCACTGTGAGTCCATCCTGATGCCTGAGCCTTGTGGCTTAAACCTCTGCAAAACCAATGCCTGAGAGTTGGGCCTCGTGTGAAAACTGCGTCATCTAAGCCAACCCATTCTGGAGGTGAATTCTGGGATGACTCTGGGGTCCTGCATCCACATTCGTGTCTCTTCCTTCCCTGCGTCCTAGGAGGGTGGGATATGCTTTAATGAACCTCTGGGCTGAAAATGTCTAATCCTCTAAGCTTAATGACAGTCCAGAATGGAATTCTCTGTTTTAGAAGCTCTAGAGTTTACATCTTTTGTTAAGTAGGGATCAAAAGCTAGAATTACGGCCAGGTGAGGTGGCTCACGCCTGTGATCCCAGCACTTTGGGAGACTGAGGAGAGTGGATCACTTGAGGTCAGGAGATCGAGACCAGCCTGGCCAACATAGTGAAACCCTGTCTCTACCAAAAAATACAAAAATTAGCTGGGCATGGTGGTGCGCACCTGTAGTCCCACCTACTCGGGGGGCTGAGGTGGGAGAATTACTGGAACTTGGGAGGCAGAGGTTGCAGTGAGCCAAGATCACGCCACGGCACTCCAGTCTGGGTGATAGAATGAGAGCCTGTCTCAAAAAAAAAATAAAGCTAGGAGTGAACCAAACATGTATATGTATACTTTTTGGTTTAGATACCTACTGCCTTCTGCGATAGGTATCTATCTGTTGAGTCCTAGGATCTCAAAGGAGTTAAAAGCGGGCCTATTTCTAAACATAAGGCACTACGTAATTGGAAAGTGTGGCTGTTAACACTGTTTCCCTCCTAAAACTCCCTGAGGAGTGGCTCTCAAAGAGGGTGAGTGCTCACCATGCCCATGTGTGTGCTTATGTGTGCATGCACACACGTGCGTGCTGGAGGCAGAGAGGGCAAGACAGAGCAGTGAAGGGGGGTGTTCATCAAGCTGGCAGGTTTGCAGTCTGCGGACCAGAGTTCACATCCCAGCCCTGACACTCTCTGACTGAGAGCGGGTTTGCAGTCTGCGGACCAGAGTTCAAATCCCAGCCCTGACACTCTGACTGAGAGCGGGTTTGCAGTCTGCGGACCAGAGTTCAAATCCCAGCCCTAGCACTCTGACTGAGAGCGGGTTTGCAGTCTGCGGACCAGAGTTCAAATCCCAGCCCTGACACTCTCTGACTGAGAGCGGGTTTGCAGTCTGCGGACCAGAGTTCAAATCCCAGCCCTAGCACTCTCTGACTGAGAACAGGTTTGCCGTCTGTGGACCAGAGTTCAAATCCCAGCCCTAGCACTCTCTGACTGAGAGCAGGTTTGCAGTCTGCGGACCAGAGTTCAAATCCCAGCCCTAGCACTCTCTGACTGAGAACAGGTTTGCAGTCTGTGGACCAGAGTTCAAATCCCAGCCCTAGCACTCTCTGACTGAGAGCGGGTTTGCAGTCTGCGGACCAGAGTTCACATCCCAGCCCTAGCACTGTCTGACTGAGAGCGGGTTTGCAGTCTGCGGACCAGAGTTCAAATCCCAGCCCTAGCACTCTCTGACTGAGGGACCCCATCTCTCCAATGGAGTTGCAAACAGAGCCTTATACCAGGCCAGGCCTGGGAGCTTTCCTTGCTGTTGTCACGGCGAGAGGTAGGTTCATAGCCCTGTAGGATGAGATGCAGTTTCACAGGGGCTGAGATGGGCCTGGCAATCCAAAGCCTGTGCCATTGGGCACCCCCGCCCCAGGCCTCTCCCATCTCGCTCATGCGGTACCTGCTTAATGCGTTGCTGCACAGGGACTGTCCCAGGGCCACAGCCAGGGTGCAAGAGAGGGGCAGCAGGGACTGAGGGGGAGCCTGATCCCAACCTTCCTGTGACTCTGATCTCCTCCCTGGGAAGCTGGCCCTTCCCAGTGGTGTGCTCCAGGCACAGCTGTCCAGTGATGCGCACAGTCCACAGGTATTAGGAAACTAAAGGTGCAGGCCAATACCAGGCACCACATTCTTGCCCAAGGGCCTAAGGCATGCTCAGTGTGGGATGGCAGGAGGCCAAGCCTGATAAGTAAGGGAGGGGCCAGCACCTGGTCCCGAGAGTCTGACCCCAGGGCCTGGGCTTCTCACCCCTGAATTACTCCCCAACATTGTCCCAAACAAGCACTCCCTGGGACCCTGCCACTGCCAGCTCCAATTAGAAGACAAAGACTGGAAGCCCAGCCTGTCCTTACGGAGCCTGGAATCTGGGAGCAGGGCAGGCGTGCAAACAGATCATCACTGCACAGAGCAGACAGGCGAGCAGGGCACTAACAGGAGCCGTCCCATCAGCCTTCCTCCGGGACCAGCTAGCCAAGGCCACGGTGCTTGCCCTTCACCCCATCACAGTTTTGTCCTCTGCCCAGGTGGCTCCAATGAAAGGCCCCAAACTCCTCTTTGTAAAATGACCTGTCATTTCCCGGGGCCTTCCAGCTCTGGCCCTTCCCAAGTCTGAAGTGCAGTTTTTAGGGGTGTGCAGCATGCAGGGGCTCCACGATGGGCATGGGCGCTCCCCTCCAGCAGAGGTTATGCCTGTGAGTCCTCACTGGGCGTTTTCCAGACCCCAGGAGAGACATGAGGCAAATTAATGAGGACCAACAGTATTTGGGTTTCGAGATGTTGACCGCCTGCTTCATTAGGATGTCAAGTTTTAATGACGAGGAAGAAATCGGTAGGAAATGGTTTCTGTGTCTGGGAAGTTTCAAGTGCAGCAGGCAGCAGCCCCGTCCAGACCCGGCTGAGACGCATGCTCCCTACCCCCACGCAGCAGCTATGCTTACACAGCGTTCAGCCTGGAGGTGCCCTGTCCCTTTGCATCCCTTCTCCCGAGGCCTGGCAGCGGATGGCAGAACCAATACCATCATTTTCACAGGGAAACAAGTTGAGCAGGGTAATTGTGGCATCACGTGGTGCCCTAGTTTTGTTAAATTAGTCCTGTGGGTGGTGAGTGGAAGAGCGACTGAACCCGGAGCCCACTCGGGGAAGCGGGCCCATTTCCCACCAGCCAGACCAGGAACAGATATGGAATCAGGGGCAGGGGCAACTTTTGTCAGCCCTCCCCAAACTGGCAACCAAGGGGCGCCTCTTCTCTTCACCCCAACCTGGCCTTTAGCAGAGCCTCTTCAAGCAACTGCTCCCCACAGCCACTCATGGAGGTGGTTTTGCAGAGGTGGGGGCCTGGCCTCCCTTCTCCATGCCCAAATGTGTCTAGACTAGTGGGGTCCAGGGCTCTGTGAACACCCAGATGTTGCAAGCAAGGTTCTGAGGGCATATGTATCTGGGCGTATTTCCAGGCTTTATCTGTTTTTGCAAAGGGGTTATGACCCCAAAGCAGCCGAGAGGCACTGGTCAGAACCTCCAGCCCTTTGCTTCATTATTAGACTCCTACTAAGCAACTTTATAATTTCCTACCACAGTTACTTTCTAGCCAGCATGGGGGAAATTACCTAAACTTCTAAACTGACCAGGCTCATGCAGAATGTATTAGTGATACAGTCGGGCTGTTCTCCCTGGCAGTCACAGACATGAGTTATTCTGGGTTGGAACATGCCAGCAATGCAGAGGGTACTATCAGATTATTTCATTGATGTATAAGGAGGAAAAAGGAAACTTCAGTTTCTTTTTAACATGGTAATAGTTAAAGCTTATTTGATTTGTCTGTTGTGTTTGAATAAAGAAAAGGTCACACTCCTGCTGTCTTTGGGAAATGAGACACATGTGAGTCAGTGTCCTGTGGCCTTCTATCCTCACGGATCTCCCTCTGTCCTCATGGAAGCCACCGTAAGAAAGGCAGCCTTGTGAGCCCATTCTGCAGATGAGAACACTGAGGCATCAGGCCACTCCATAAAATGCCTGGAGTCCTCCAGCCAGGAAAGTTGAACCAGGATTTGGGCTCTGGCTTCAGAGTCTCTGCCCATAGCCGCCGCCTGGTCCTCCCCTTTCCTGAAAGAAAACTCACCTGTTCTTATGTTCTCCTTTAGGGAAAATCCCAGCTCTGCCTACAGGAGCAATAGCTGACAGCTGGACTGGCTTTAATGGGAAATTAAAAAATAAACCTAGGCAATTTTAAAGTACCTTCAATTTGGTGACACGTTCAGCTGTTTTCAAGCTGCTTAGAAGTATTATATCCACTCGTGATATAGGAGTCCAGGAGCCTTATAACCAGGGAAACCGAAGCTGGGAGGGACAGAGTAGGCTCATGTCAGAAGTGGGGGGGGGGGGTCAGAATGAGGCTTGAGCCCCATGCCGCCTTCCCAGGGGCCAGGCTTGGACAGGAAGAGGATTAACTGAGGACTTCGCATCCTCCGAAGTCAGAAGTGTCATGGCCCCAGGGAAATGCAGGGCCCTTGGGCCAGGAGGCTGGGCCTCACCCGCTGGTAACTCATGGCTCTCACTCCCCACCTCCTAGAAGCAGCTGCCCCTTGACCAGATGCTGGCAGCTGGATCCCACAAGGGAAGTGGAATCTGACCCCAGATGAGTCCAGGCCTGGCTGCAGCTTTGAGACCCACCCGGCCACTTGCCAACCTCACCATCTGGGCAGATCACGCCCTGCTAAACAGGCTGGGGGTGGGATGCACACCACCACGGTGGGGAACGTAAGCTGGGAGCCAACTGCCTGGGTGGGATCCCAGCTGCCTCTGCCTGCTGGGCAGGTCTCATACTGTGAGAATCGATGTCACAACAAGCAAGGCACCTGCCACGTACGGCTCCCGGGAGGATCTGGGGACGGGATGCCTGGGGACCGCCTGGCCTGCTGCAATCCCATGGGCTCCCAGGTGACCTGTGCCAGGACAGACCAGCATGCCAGTCCTCAGCAGAGGGCTGCCACTCTCCTTCACCTCCTAAGGATGGTCATGATGGCCCAAGGCCCATTCCTGTGAACCCTGGGATGCACCCCAGCGGGTAGGCGCCTCAGTGGCCCTGGGAAGGAGCCCAGGCAGCTGTGCCTGGTTAGGAGGCCTGCGCTGCCAGGCTCTGCCGCTACTATTGGGCCTGGTTCTGGCTGTAACAAAGGAAGGGCTGGCCTTGCTTAAGAACTGGCAGCCCCACCATGGAGCTCCCCGCACCCTGAGGGACAGATGCACAGGCCGTCCTGTGGTCCGGTGCACAGGACGATCTCCTGCCCCAGTCTCTGGAGACAGGAAGAAAAGACACAAAATCAAAAATGCGGCCTCAGAGAGGAGGGAAGAGGCGGCTTCTCTGCAAGGGGCACCACATAGGTGGTGCCACGGGGCTGAGACCAGCCCGGTTTCACCATAAATCAGCGTCCCTCTGCATTTCCATCTGTCCTCGAGACCACTCTGCAGATCCCCATTGGGCACCAGTAGGGCCCGTGCCAGCAGCATGGTGTGGGCTGGGGACAGTTGGCACTTTACCCCTGCGGTGGCTGAGCAGAAGCACCTCTCGGAAGGTCCCCGGTGCCTTTCAGAGCCTCCAAACACACACTGACTGTTGGGGGAGTGGTTGGGGGCCTGGCCCTGGCAGGACCTGAGCCTGGCTGGCAGGGTCCTGCCCGGGTGCTGAGAACTCACGTGGCGTTTGTTTTTCAGGAACCTGGGCAAGTCTGGCCTGCGGGTCTCCTGCCTGGGACTTGGTGAGTGTGGTGGTCCCCTCCATCCCACCAGGGAAACGGGCTGTCGGGGGGCCGGACATGGGCTGAACTGGACACCCCTTGGGAGGCAGGGTGGCCCAGCCTTTGGTACTCCCCAGGGAGTAGCTACACCCAGAGCCCGGGATTCAGGGGGGCTTGGTTGCCATGGCAAAAAAGAGGCAGGTGGGAGGGGGCCTGGGATAGAGGGAGAGAGAGACACAACCTCAGCAGAGGAGGTGAGGTGGATACTAGGGGCCCCTCCATACACGGTCCCCACCCCACACCACAAAATCAGAGGCCCTTCTGGCCCCAGGACTGCAGGGAAGACACCTTACCTTCCACGGCAGGTTCAGCTTACGAGTCCCTCCTGGAGCACCATTGGATTTGGCCCTTTTTCCTCTCCTGTCAGATGCAAGGCCTGTTTCCAGAACGTGCAGTCCCCATCTCCCCTGTGCATGCAGTACACACACCGCCCACTGCAGTACACACACCCTCCCCCGACCACCGCCCACTGCCCTGACGCCGCCCTCCCCGCTCCGTCCCAGGAGGAGCACACGGATGCAGCTGTCGGGCCTGGTGTGTTTTCAGAGAGGCGTCCCTTGTGCCTTTCCTTGCAGCATGTGGAGCTACCTCAGCATAGCTCTGACAAGCATTTCAAAAACCCCAGACCTGCTTGGCCCATAGCCAGCAGCCCGCTCCAGAGACTTTCGTCCCCTCAGTTTAGTGACCCCAAGAGAGCAGGACTTCCTCTGAAAGCCAGGTGTCCACGCACACCAAGGACACCCTGGCCACACAGCAGCACAGAGGGACTCCTGTGGCTGCCCCTTGGGCCCTGCAGCCTGAGGCCTGAGCACCGACGGGAGAATCTGGCTTCCTGCTGGGTCCCTAACTTGAACCCCTGTGTCTCCTTCCAGGAACATGGGTGACCTTCGGAGGCCAGATCACCGATGAGGTAAGACGGGGCTCTCCCAGCACCCCAGAGCCCAGCATGGGCTCGCCAGAGCACATGGTTAAGTCTGCTGCAGGGACCAGTGAGCACGTGCTTCCAGGAGCCAGCGCGGCAGCCTGCCTCCCTCTCTCTGTTTTGCGAGGGCGCCCTGCCCCAGGGGAGAGTAGAAAGGTGAACCAGGTGGCCGTGGCCAAAGGGAATGCCGAGTCTGGTGCCATCACCCAGCAGTAGACGCCTTGGGCCTCAGCATGTCCCTTAAGCTCCCCAGGACTCAGATTTCCCACACGCTTGACCCCCATTCCACAGTTAACGAGGAGAGTTCAGGGTGCACATGCTTCCCAAATTCTGAAGCTGGATGCAGATCCTAGCTGCCCACATGCCATGGAGACTCCAGTAACTATCTGTTGAGGTCATGTGGAATGCAGCCCCTGCAGTGCTTGCTGCAAGCTGAGGAACCCAAGATCTGCATTTCACCCAGCATCTACCGTCCATTTCCCAGCTGCCGCGAACCATGTGGATCGCAGTCAGATGTATTTTGTTACGGGAAGTCAGGGACCCCGAACAGAACCCCACCTCCGATGTATTTGCTGGGGCTCATGTCCCCACAATTGGAACAAGAAAGTGAACACTAAGGAAAAGCCAGCTTGTACTCTGCCAGCGCCTCTGGGTCTCTCAGAAGGGCAGGGACAGCACACGCCCAGACATGCTTCTGGACAGTGAGGCAGCATCTCAGAAATGAGAGCGGTGGCATTTGCTCAGACAGCTCTGGGCATCTGCACAAGAAGCAATTTTCGCGTTTGTCCTACTTAGTACTAGAAAGGTTGCATTCAAAAATTGATCGGCGAATTGATGGGAGACCTTGTTAGCTGTGATTGCTCAGATTTCCAAGGGAAAGCTTTGCTTCTATGAAAATTTAAATGCATATAGTTTGTGTTTGGGGTCACTTTTATCTTTTTTTTTTTTTTTTTTTTTTTTTTTTTGAGACGGAGTCTCGCTCTGTCGCCCAGGCTGGAGTGCAGTGGCTGGATCTCAGCTCACTGCAAGCTCCGCCTCCCGGGTTTACGCCATTCTCCTGCCTCAGCCTCCCAAGTAGCGGGGACTACAGGCGCCCACCACCACGCCCGGCTAGTTTTTTGTATTTTTTTAGTAGAGATGGGGTTTCACCATGTTAGCCAGGATGGTCTCGATCTCCTGACCTCGTGATCCGCCCGTCTTGGCCTCCCAAAGTGCTGGGATTACAGGCTTCAGCCACCGCGCCCGGCCCACTTTTATCTTTAAGACAGTAGCTGGTCAGGTGCGTTGATTCACACCTGTAATCCCAGCACTTTGGAAGGCTGGGGCGGGCGGATCACCTGAGGTCAGGAGTTCGAGACCAGCCTGGCAAACATGGTGAAACCCCATGTCTACTAAAAATACAAAAATTAGCTGGGTGTGGTGGCAGGTGCCTGTAATCCCAGCTACTCAAGAGGCTAAGGCAGGAGAACTGCTTGAACCCAGAAGGGGGAGGTTGCAGTGAGCTGAGATCATATCACTGCACTCCAGCCTAGGCCACAAAGTAAGACTCTGTCTAAAAAAAAAAAAAAAAAAAAAAGACAGTAGCTGGTTATAGGATGATTTTCCCCTTGCTTTGAAGTTGCTGGATAGGCGCTATCTCAGGGTGAAGTCTGGAGTTATTAAGGCAAAAGGAATTGCCTTACCTTAGCCCACCAGATTGGTTCATATGAGCCCGGGGGCCCATATGGTTCCATCTGAATCAGCCTTGCCTGACTCGGCCTCGTTTCCCTTTCGATGTGATTTCTAAAGCAGGATGGGAGAATTCTGTAGAAGGGCATAACTTCATTTCCAAACAATATTAGCTGGGTGGCCTGTGATGTCCTTGTAAGAAAGATATAAACAAGCAGACAGACTAGACCTATCCAACGAGATGACGTTTTCACCAGCAAACCAGGCCCCCCTCCAAGCATTAATGAATGGCCCAGTGGCAGCCCCGCTGGCCCAGACCTCTGCAGTGTCTCCATCAGGAACGCAGTGATGGACACGTGTGAAGATATTGGAGGTCATTTCTAGATGACACCAAGCTGGAAGGACAGAGAATAAAATAGATGGCAGAGACGGGGTTCTGAATGGTTGTGGCAGGTGAAAATGGCTTAGCAAAGGAGCAAGACAAATTTTTGTATTAATCCTACAGTTAGTGTCAAAAAAGAAATCGATACGTCTAGAACAGGGGGCCCACCTGGCTGTGGTTCAGATGAAGAGGATTTGTGCACTTCAGGTCTGTGGCTCAGTCCAAGCCAGCAGGGAAGCAAGGACCGTCCTGGACTGCTTTTTTTGTTTTTCAGTTTTTTATTACATATGTGAAACATAAAATTTGCCTTTTTAGCCATTTTTAAGTGTACAGTTCAGTGGCATTAAGTACATTCACATACTGTGCCACCCTTACCAATATCTGTTTCCAAAATATTTCATCACCCCAAACAGGAGCTCTGCACCTTTAGACAATAACTTCCCATCCCCTGGTCACCTCTAATCTACTTCCTGTCTATGAACTCTGCAGGCTATTTGTATAAATAAAGTTTTATTGGGACATAGCCACGCCCATCATTTACACATAGTGGCTGCTTTCACTCCACAAGGGCAGAGCTAAGTAATTGCAACAGAGACTCTGTGGCTCACAGTGCCTGAAGAATTTACTATGTGGGCCTTTACAGAAAAGGCTTGACGTCCCCTGTTGTATGGGCCGCAGCAGCTGTGCCCTGCAGTATCTGCAGGGTTGTTGTGTGAACAGCAGCTCAGCCAGTTCTATGCCATGCCAGGGACCAAATGAAAGCTTGCCCAGAGATGGAACAAACCATCTGGTAAGGCAGGAATGACAGCCACCCTCACATGGCACAGGGCAGAGTCCACAGTTTGTAGGACACCATCACATTCTCAGCCAGTGCTCCCAGGAGCCCATGAAGGGATCAGACCACACTAGGGACCCTAAGATGACATGACGCCTGTCGGAGCCACCACCACGGTGGTTTCAGGTCTCCAGCCCTCCTGTTGTTAGGTGCCCTTTCTGTGGCCTCACACTCCCCATTAGAAGCATGTGTTCAAGATAAGCCAAACAATAAAAATTTAATAGAAGTAGTGGCTGAGAACCTTACACCTATTATCTCACCTAATCCTCCATCAAACCAGGGAGGCAGGTGCTATTCCCAGTTCAGGGAAGCTGAGCCTCTGGCCATAAACAGGTGCAGGGGTCCCACCTGGCCGCTGGCCACGGGGCATTCCACCTGGTGCTCTTTGCCTCAACGCTTGTGGCCAGAGCTCGGCTGTGGGGTGACCGTACTGGGGTAGGGGCAGATTCCTTGTTCCCCCAGATGGGGGTAACAGGGAGGTGGCCTGTATGTCTCCTGAGCTTCCTTCCGACTTCAGTAACTGGGACCCAGATACTGGAAGGAACAAAAAGTCACAAAATAAAGGCTCCATAAAATGAACCAGGATGCGGCCACAGAGTGGAGGTCTTTAGAAGTCATGTTTTAGGTCTGGGGGCGGTGGCTCATGCATGTAATCCCAGCACTTTGGGAGGTCAAGGCGGGAGGATCACAAGGTTAGGAGTTCGAGACCAGCCTGGCCAATAGGGTGAAACCCCATCTCTACTAAAAATACAAAAAAATTAGCCAGGCGTGGTGGCAGGCACCTGTAATCCCAGCTACTTAGGAGGCTGAGGCAAGAGAATCGCTTGAATCTGGGAGGCAGAGATTGCGGTGAGCTGAGATCGTGCTACTGCACTCCGGCCTGAATGACAGAGCGAGACTCTATCTCGGGGAAAAAAAAAAAAAACACTTATGTTTTGAAGGACGGCATGGGAAAGGCCCGTGACAGCAAATGGAAAACGCAGCCAGTGTAGACAGCAGCAGCGTAGACAGCAGTCTGTGGAGTAGAGCTTCAGTTTTCTAGGGAAAGGGCAGAAAAACCCGGAAGAAAAATTACAGCAAAATCATAGCCATAAAAACATAAATACATAAAACAGTGAGAAAGCACAGCCCCACAATGCCGTGAGTCCCTCCCTCTCTCTCCTGCCTCTGGTCCTCCCAGTCCCAGGTGCCACCCTGGATGCAGCTGGAATTGTGTGGTGGCTTCGTTTTTGCTGAGGGACAGGTGAGGTTAGTGTCGGTGTCTGCCATGCTGGACCCTGCTGATCCAGCTATCTGCACGCCCTCGGAGGTCTGTGATGACCACAGGTTTCTGTGATTGGTCGGGCTTTCCTCCCCGGCGGGAACCAGGCGTGCCCAGGGCCACTGTGCTCTGGCGTGGAGAGCGCCGAGCCCTTTGTTCTCGTCTGTGAGCAGGAGTGGGAGGCCTCCGGTGGGCAGAGCAGAGCCAGGAGCAGCCAGGTCCCCGCCTCAGGCTTGCGGAGCCCCTGCTTATCACCAGCGTCCTGCCTGCTCCCAGCCTCTTCCCAGTCACTCTCTTTCTAGAGAGGACGCTTTCTCCAGTGGTCAAACGTGCTGTGGAGAGGGTGTGCGCTGCCTGTGGCTGGTGTAACAAATAGCCACCAATGCGCGGCTGAAAACAGCAGCAACGTATTCTCTCACGGCCCTGGGGGCCAGAGATCCAAACTCCGTAGCCCTAAACCTAAGTCCAGGAGTCAGCCAGGCCGGGCGCCCTTCTCCAGGCCAGTACCCTTCCTGGCCTAAGTCCAGGAGTCAGCCAGGCCAGGCTCCCTTCTCCAGGCTAGGACCCTTCCAGGCCTCTTCAGCGTCCGGCGCTGCTGGCCGTCCTTGACTTGTGCCCACATCCTCCAGTCTCTGACCCTGTGGACACTCTCCCTCCTTCTCTTCTGTCTGTCAAGTCTCCATCTGTCTCGTCCTCATACGGTCACCTGTGATGGCACTGAGGGCCCACTTAGCTAAGCCAGGACATTCTCCCCATCGCAGAGTACTCACGTTAATCCCATCTGCAAAGTCCCCGTCTCTACCTAAGGTCACATTCCCAGGTTCCAGGGACCTGATACCTTTGGAGAACCATTATTTAGTTGACTGCAGAGAAGAAAGTAGAAAAAGGAGGGCAGGGGCGGGGGTCCTGACGACAGGGCAGTTGGGAAGCAGAAGCGAACAAGGAAGCCACATGGTGGTCCAGAGAAAGAGCCTTCCGGGGGCCGAGGGGACAACCAAGGCCAAGCCCTAAGGTCAAGTGTTGGGGAGAAGGGGGTTCAGGGGATAGAGTCGGGGGTCAGGGTGCAGATCTGGTGGGGACTTTGGCTTTGACCCTCTGTGAGATGGAAGCCCCTGGAGGGCTTTTGCATGGAGGAAATTTGACCTGATTTAAAAGGTCTGCCAAGGCTCGCCCTGGCTGCTGCACTGGGAATAGCCAGTCATGAGGGTGTCTCGAAGTTCAGCGTGTGCACGATCCGATGCACTTAGAAGGCACATCCCGATGTGGCAGGGCTGTCATGGAGCCTGGGAGGCCGCATTTCTGATCTCATGCTGATGCTGGCCTATGGGCCACGCTTTGCCTGGGGCAGGTGCAGAGAGAAGATGGAAGCAGAGAGCTAGGAGGCTATTGTGAGAAACCAGCCAAGAGCCGCTGGAGGCTCAGAGCAGGGTGGGCACAGTGGAGGTGGGGAGAGGAGTCGGATTCTGGACTAATTTGCTGGGAAGCCACAGCAGTGGCTGAACTTCATGCTCCAGTGATGGAAGGATTAGTCAAGGAGGGCTCCCCGGGGTTTGACCTGAGTGCGGGTGAGTGAGACCTCAGAGGAGCTGATGCTGCTGAGGGCTGCCTCCCTGGCCCACACCAGCCCCAGGGCCTGGAGTGCCCTCCCCGACCCACTCTCCCCTTGCCTGCCTGACAAACTCCTAAACACCCTTCAAAACCCAGTCTTTGTCTGGCACACTTTGGGAGGCTGAGGCGGGCAGATCACTTAAGGTCAGGAGTTCGAGACCAGCCTGGCCAACATGGTGAAACCTTGTCTCTACTAAAAATACAAAAATTAGCCGGGCTTGGTGGCATGTGCCTGTAGTCCCAGCTACTCGGGAGACTGAAGCAGGAGAATCTTTTGAACCCAGGAGGCAAAGGTTGCAGTGAGCCAGGATCATGCCACTGCACTCCAGCCTGGGCAACAAAATGAGACTCCATCTCCGAAAAAAAAAAAAAAAAAAAAAAAAAAAAAAAAACAAACCACACCCAGTCTTGGACATTCTGGACACGTGCTACCCCTTGGATGAATGTTGAACCTTGAGGACATTACGCTCATTGAAACAAGCCACAAAAAGGACAGAGGGTGTGACTGCATTTGTCTAAGGTTCCTAGAGTAGTTAAATTCATAAATACCAGAGATTGGTGGGTGCTGGGACTGGGGGCAGGGAGCAGGGACGGGGAGTTACTGTTCAATGGGTACAGAGTTTCAGTTTAGGAACATGACAGGGAGATGGATGGTGGTGATGGTTACACAACTATGCGAATGTACTTACTGGCACTGAACTACGCTTGAAAAGGGTTAAAATAGTAAATTTCATTATATGTATTTTACCACAACTTTAAAAATTCTCTTTGATAAATGCAGTAATGTTTTAATTAAACAAAAAGAATGAAAGGGATCTTCATGAGCAGATGTGGATTGGTTTCTAGGACGTATTGTGAGTGAAAAAATCAAAGTGCAGAAACACATGGGTAGTGTACCAGCCCTCCTGGAAGAAAGATGGGGGAGAAGAAAATACACGTGTCTGAAATACAAAAACGGAAAACGGAGCCCTGGGTCCCCTCCTCTGAGAAGCCTTGGCAGGAGCGCGAGTGCCCTAACCACAGGCTTAGCCCCGTCGGAGCCCGGCGCACCGTGCCCTCCTGGGCTCTCTCCTCCTGGGCCTGGTTGTGGGAGGCATCCGGGAAGAGTCAGGAGGAAGACGAGGAGGAAGCAGTGAGCAGGTGAACAAGCCGCCCCTCTGTCCCTGCTGGAGCCCTGTTGCTGGGAAGCAAAGTGCTAGAGGTGGGGACAGATTCCTGGGCGCTCCCTCAGTGGCTGCATCCGGGAGGAGGAGGCTGGAGGGGCAGAAGCAGATCCCTCTGGCAGTGGATGCATTTGATACCTCAGGGCAGTTGAGCTGCAGCAGGAAGACAGCAATGGAGCCCCAGCAGGTGGGTCCTGAAAACCGACGGCCTCCACCCCTGGGCTTCCTGACTCAAATCACAGCCGCTAACTCACCGGGGCTCAGCTTTGGCTGCGTGCATTTCAGTGTCTGAGATGTTTGGGGATGACTGCCAATGTCGCCAGGCTGCCGGCCAGATTTCCATACACCCCCTACCCACAAACATGCGGCCTTTCTGGCTTCCCCTGAGAAGTTGGCAGATCTCTAGCACCAGGCCCGCCTTCCCACGTGCAGCATTTGGGCATGGGCCTTCTCCCATGGGTGCCCCCCTGTGGTGGCTACCCCGCAATCCTCACAGGACACTGTCCTCACTCTCCACACCTCCTGGCCACGAGGGCTTCTGAGCTCAGAAAGGAGAGACGCAGCCCTGTGAAGCTGCCCCTGGCGGGTTTTCTGTCCTACGGTGTTTGAGCGTATTAAGAATTATTCACCCACACTCCAGCTTGCTGCCAGAGAGGCCCGGTGCTCTGAGCTGCACCCGGGGAAGTGTGACACTCAGAGGGAAGCAGCCCTGTCTGAGGGCCACCAGCTCAGGGGCACCTGTCTCTCCGGCCTCTTGGAGGGAGCTGTCACTTGCAGAGGGGCTCCCCTGGCTCCATGAGTCCCACCTCACGACCAGTTCTTTGCTCATGGAGCACAGTCGCATCCTGATAGCAGCCACGGAGCAAAGTCTGACGGACGGCGGCCCGTTTAGCTCAAGCGGGCATTCATCGATCTTGCCCACGAGGCAGCCACCACTACAGCAGTGTCGCTCGGGGCCGGGAACATGTGCCATTGGAGAAACACTGGCCAAGAGGCTGGAATGGATGTCGCCCGCCATGCACCAGCTGTGGGGCGTCAGTTGCTCTATCTACAAAAATAACAATTCAGTCCTCATGTGCAGGTGCTGGGAAAGATTCAATGAGATACAACTGAATACCCAGCCCTGGCTTTAAGGACATGGACTCATCCCAGCAACTTCCACAGAGCCCCTGCTGGGGACTGCCTTGGTTTCCTAGGACTGCTGTAACAAAGAAACAAACCTGGGGAACTGAAACAACAGACCCATATTCTGTCACCTTCTGGCCAGAGGTGGGATACCAAGGTGTCGGCAGGGCCAGGTTCCCTGCAAAGGCTCTGGGGGAGGGTCCACCCCATGCCTCTTCCAGCTCCTGGGGGTTGCCCACAGCCCTTGGCTTGTAGACGTGTCACTCCGGTCTCTGCCTTCATAGTCTCATGGACTTCTGTGTCTGCATTTTCTCTTCTTGTAAATCACCAGTCACATGGGGTTTAGGAGTCACCCTAACACAGTACAACCTCATCTTCACTAATTACATTCAAGAAGGCCCTATTCCCAAATGAGGTCACCTGTAAGCTTCTAAGTGGAGATGAATTCTGTGGGGATACTGCTCAACCCAGTACAGGTGCTAAGCCCTGTGATGACCCCACCTGATGGGGTCCCTGCTCTCAAGAAATTCACAGTCCTCGGCAGTTTCTTCTTTCCTTTTGCCTTCTTTATTCTTCTCAGTGGGTTTGTTACTGACAGCTGCCTCCATCCCTGGCCTGTGGCAGGAGAGGGCAAGTAGAGAGCCCACAGGGGAGCCTGTCGAGCCCCGGGAGGCAGGGCCTAAACACAGGGAGGCCTCCCAGGCCAAGAGGGTGGTGCTCAAGAGCCTTTGAGCCCCACTCCTGGCTGGCAGGACAGTGCTGGTTTTCTCGTTTCAGATGGCAGAGCAGCTCATGACCTTGGCCTATGATAATGGCATCAACCTCTTCGATACAGCAGAAGTCTACGCAGCCGGCAAGTATGTGTCTTTTCGCGTGGGAAAAAGTGGTGCAGAATGCCTGGGCAGAGCCGGAGCTGCAGGGATTCCTGCCACTCACATTCCCGAGAGTGCTCACAAATGCACCTTGTGCCCTGCTTTCATTTTTAAACTCTGAATGGCTTTAGGAGGTATTATTTTCACGGGGCTGGAATTGCAGAACACTTGGACACTGGTCACTTGCTAAACTCCCCATGGAGTCACCAGGGGGACCACAGTCCCTCCGGTGCCAAAGATGCTGTGCTGGGTGAGAAGCACGATTAAGCTGCTGTCCTGGGCTCTCTTGATGTGCCTGACATTTTGACATTTCATGTCTCACTAGTGCAATTAGGGCTGCAGGGCCTGCAGGGCCTCAGAGCTAGGGAGGGCAGGCTCCGGCCGAGTGCTGTGGGGAGCACTTCCCATCTTGGCAGTGAACTTTCCTGCTCAATTATGTAAAAGCTCCGCCCTCTTCAGCCAGGCTGTTGGCTTCAGTTTTAAAGACTGGCTGTAATCAAATCATCCACTCTCCTGCATTGGGTTTCCAGAAGTCAGCTTTTGTTTGTGAAATCATTTGTTGGCCCTCTCTTCATCCTCCTTCTGCCCCCCTCCTGCCTGGGGCCAGCCAAGTTCCTGTCGTCGGGGCAGGCTGCAGGCCTGGGCTGCTGTTCACCGTAGCTGCTTGGCCCGCAGCTGTTTTGTGGGCCCTAGTGGGTTACCTGCAACTGCAGTGGGGCCCAGAGCACCCGACAGCAGGGAACCCAACTGAGCCCTACTCAAGTTCCCACCCAGAGCCTGGGGAGCACACAGCCCTGGGGGCTGCCGCTGGGCCCTCAAACTGCCTCCAGCCCCCATCTGCTGCCCTTTTGGCCCTCCTGATGGCACAGCCCCCTCCCGCCCCCTCCAGACTGGCAGCAGCTTCCCATCAAAGTGAACCGCTTTCCAGACAGATAAGCCCAGCAGAGGGATCTGAGGTCAAAAAGCCCAGTGCAGATGCCAAGCCAAGAGGCACCTCCCGTCCCGAGCCCCCACCTCTTCGCTGCCTGCTTTGGCCTGGGTTTTGTTGCCCAGAAGAACGTGTGGGAGGCAACTCTGCAGCCCCATGGATGGGGCCGGGCACACCCCATGTCACAGCAGCCACACTCCGTCCTCTGTCACTCGCAGTTTCCATGTTCCCCTGTTTAACTGGACACCCAGAGCTGGTGAGCTGGGCAAGTTCACTGGGTCTCCAGCAGCCACGGGCCTCTCAGAAGCCACTTGCCGGAAGGCCGGGGAGTCAGGGAGCAGCTTCCCCTCGGGTCGCCATTTCTGTGGGATCCCCTGCCCCTCTGCTCCTGGGCCAGCCACTGCGGTCCCTCAGTCCAGCTCAGAGCTGAGCCTCCGGTGGACGCCCATCAGTGCCCTCACAGAGGACTTGGGCGCTGCGTGCCAGGGATAGGCAGGAAGAAACTGCTTTGGGGAGTTCGGGGGAGGCCGAGAGGCAGCTCGCAGGAGGCCAAACCCTTATCTTCCCGAGGCCTTCTGCTTCTTCTGACACTAATTTGCATACTTCTCGGAGAGCTACAGGATTTCTGTGTCCCGAGAACAGGTGTGAGTCCTACCAAATTCACAGCCAGAGCCACAAGCCACAGGCTTAGGTAACTCACTGTCTGCTGCTCCTCTGCCCCCGGGATCACTGCCAGCTTTTCTCTCTTCCTCCTCCTTTCCTGATCCTTCGTTCGACAAATCAGGGACCAAGGAATAAAAGGAAGAGGCCTAGGGCTGAGTGAATTTTCTGTGCGTCTTGACCATAAATGAGGAGCATTCAGAGCGCATGCTAAACAGCTTGCAAATCAGAGCCCATTATTTCTGAGTGGATGACTCAGGCGCTTTTATAATTGGAATGTAGCACAGAGTACGGATCATTCTCCGTCTGTTGTTTTGCTCAGAAACATTTTGCTACAAGCAGAAAGTTCTTCAAAGTTAATCCAGTGCTGCAGTGCCAGGCGAGGCTACAATGGCCGCCCATGCCCCCAGCTGGCCTGAGTTTGGTGCAGGACCCGGAGTGATGCCAAACAGGACAGACAGTGGTCTGCCCAGCATCTGACTCTCTGCCGTTCAACGCAGGAAATGAGAGGGACACGTGCACCCACACACGTGCACCCATGTACACACACACACATACACAAGCATGCACATCTGCTGGAAATCCAGCCCTTGACCCTGAGTACATGTTGATTGTCTCTCAAAACAGAAGATGTACTTGATGAATAATTTACCTTTAAAAAAAGATACTTGGCCGGGCACGGTGGCTCATGCCTGTAGTCCCAGCGCTTTGGGAGGCCAAGGTGGGTGGATCACTCGAGGTCAGGAGTTCGAGACCAGCCTGGCCAACATGGTGAGACCCCCATCTCTACTAAAAATACAAAAATTAGCTGGACGTGGTGGCGTGTGCCTATAGTCCCAGCTACTCGGGAGGCTGAGGCAGGAGAATCTCTTGAACCCAAGAGACAGAGGTTGCAGAGAGCCGAGATCTCGCCACTGCACTCCAGCTTGGGTGACAGAGCAAGACTCTCTCAAAAAAAAAAAAAAAAGCAAGATACTTGTGTGGAAATTTTGCCCACCTAATGTTGCCAGGCATTTTCCCTTGTGAATTTTCAGCTGACTAGGAAATGGGATGCTGGCCTTGCCAAGCTCGACAGCAGCTCCTTCCTTCTCTGTGAGAGCTGGGGCTGCCACTGCTTAGACATGCGTCTGCAGGGGAACATGCCACAGCCATCCTAGTGGGGAGCAGTAACACAGCTGCTCCCGCCCCCTCGGGCCAGCCCTCTCTCTCTGGAATGAGCTACTGAGCCAAGGCGGGTGTTAACAGCCTGGCTTTCTGGCCCCAATGGCATTTTCACAGAGGGAACCAAGTGGCCAGTGGCCACAGTGGGTCTGGGTTTGATTTTTCTGTTTGGCCGTGATGAGATCTCGGTGTCTTGTTTTGCAGGGCTGAAGTGGTACTGGGAAACATCATTAAGAAGAAAGGATGGAGGTAAGGACCCTGCTCTCTGCGGTCTGTCCCTGGGGTGGGTGTGGGCGAACTATCCCAGGGTCAGCCTCATCAGCCCATTGTGCAGTGTTATAAGGCCTGCAAGTCTTCACATTTTTCTTGCTGGGAAGTGGAGAGGAAAATTCAGTTCTCCAAGAGGAGGAGGTGACTCCGCTTGAGAAAAAAGTTGAAGGGAGGCTGAATACACTGTCTACCCCCACCCTAGCGTGCCCACTCCGCCTGTCCCAACTCACCCACAGAGACCCAGAGCACTAGGGTCCCTGCTTGCAAAGTGTCAGGCCAAAAAGAGCTCGGTGTGAGAACGGGCCTGGGTACAGCAGAGGGGTGCTGCTACAGATGGGGGTGCAAAGCCCTTTCACCTCTTTGGCTGGAGCACTTAGGGTCAGGGAAGCCAGGGGGCCAGAGACGGGAGTGGCTCAGAGAGTCTGGGGGCCCCGGGGTTGGATCCCACCCTGCACCTTGTCTACGGGACTTTCGCGGCGTCTCAACCTCTCCGGAGCTCACTGTTCCCATCTGTAAGGGTGTGTGTAGGGGACCTTCCCGGCAGGGCTATCCTGAGGGTCAGTGGCCCCAAGTCTGTAAATTACCCACCACCCAGCTCAGGGCAGGACGTGTCACACTCGCCTGGGAAGTGGTCCCCTCCAGCATAGACTGGGGAGCGGTCCCTGGGAGTGATGGGGCCCAAAGGTCACAGATCGGGGGCCATCCACCCTTCTCTCCCAGGAGCCTGTGGGCCTTTCCCAGGCCAAGGTCCTCACCCACCTTGGGACCAGTCGGGCTGAGCACTTGCCTACATGTTGGGGCTCCCCAGACCCCTGGACACAGCTTTATCTGAAGGTGCTGACAAGTCCCAGGGCCCTGTTTCTTAATAAATGTTTCTTTATTTTCAGAAACATGAGAAGCAGTTATAAAGTTGGGCTCCCTCCTCCCTCCCCTCCCAGTGCCGCTCAGAATCCCAGTGTCATTTGTTGAGAAGCCCCCACCCCCTCCCCCATGGATTCCTAACACCCCTTCCTCTTGCCCCATCAAATTTGTTTTTTGGCAACTCTAATCCCAAAAGAAATTCCTCCTCACCCTGTAATTAAAGGAAATTGCACATATTAGCAAATCCCCTGATCATGTCTTTGGCAAATGCGCATGGAGGTGGTGTGGGGTGGTCTCTCTTCCTGGAGGTGACGCTGCCCCTGCCAGAGCTCTGTGGCCGATGCTTCGGGGGCAAAGGAGGCCTCCTGCTCCAGCCTCCTGAGCTGCTTCCCTGAGCAGCCCGGGACCCCGGGTGGGAAAGCAGCTCAGCCATGGGGAACCAGGAGGTCATTGTCACCCCCTGGGTGGGGAGTATTCCCTCCTCTGGGAGGGGTCAAGGTCAAATGTGGCCGGGAGGGGCCATCATTATCCCCCATCCCACCAGGACAAAGCCACTTGTATGGGCATTTGTCTCCTGTGGACTTAGAGCAGAAGAACGAATTACTTCCCTTTGCGCTGCTCAAGCCCAAATCCTCAAGGTTCTCGGCCTCAGCTACTCAAACCCAGAATCCCATTGGCCTGGCCACACCTGGGCTCCCTATAC
Source organism: Macaca nemestrina (assembly GCF_043159975.1). Taxonomy (NCBI): domain Eukaryota; kingdom Metazoa; phylum Chordata; class Mammalia; order Primates; family Cercopithecidae; genus Macaca; species Macaca nemestrina. The sequence continues at coordinate 228,055,194 of NC_092125.1, read as the reverse complement.
CTCCCCTCCCTCCCTAGGTGCCTCCCAAGTTACCCTGACCGGGCGGTCCCACGCAGATTTTCTGCAACAGGCATCACATTCTGTAGGGAATGTTGCAGAGAGCTTCCCTGGCTGCCTTCCACCCTCATCTTTCCATCCTCAACTCCTGCCAGATCCCCCCAGAGCCCACCCCTGCCCCTTGGCCCACACCTTGGCTCTTGCTGCTTCCTCTACCTGGACCAAATCCATGCACCCCTCGTATTCCCTGAGCCAGGCCCCCTCCCACATCCTGGGCGGAAGGCATCTCCTCCGGGCTCCGGTCACACTGGGTCCCCCACTGTCCAACTCCCACTGCCTGACTCACAGTTACTGCCTCGGTGGCTGCCTCCTGGCTCCATGAGGAGCCCACGCATCCAGGCTTGGCACGTGGTACACATCAAATGATGGGGAAGTGCCCATTTCATGCCCCGGGCTCCCAGGCGGGAGGGCTTTCAGGACCTCTGTGTGAGAGATGAGGATGTCGTGAATGAAGGACCCCCCAGGGGCCGGGCCCTATCACACCTCTTCGTTCTCTTCTTTCCCGCAGGCGGTCCAGCCTCGTCATCACCACCAAGATCTTCTGGGGCGGAAAGTAGGTGCAACAGCTGGCGATGCTTCCAGCCCTGGCCCAGCAGCCACGGTCCCACAGTCCCTAGAGACCCCTGACCTAGAAGGCTTCCGGGGTGGGGGGAGGACAGTCCTGCTTCAGAAAGGAGAGTGGTCGGGGTCTGTCCTGGTCAGGCCCCGGCCCAGTGCCACTTCCCGTCCCCAGCAGGGGCAGAGCTGACATTTCTGCAGCCACCAGCTATGCCTGGTGCCCGTCCCTGTTAACGGACGTCAAATCCAGAAAAGTAGCTGTGGCTGAGTTTGCCTTTTACAAAAACCTCGCTTAACTTTTCTTTTTACTTACATGGATTATTTTTTCCTGGTCACTATGGTAACGTCATAAAAATTATGGAAAACACAGAAAATCTGTGAACTGCCCAAACCCCCAAACCACTCCAAATTCCCTGGGCTGCCTGTCGTCACCCGTGCAGGTCTCCAAGTGTCTAGCTCCGTAGTTTGTGGGCTGGACACACTTGGGCTCATAGGAATTATGACTATGATTCATTTTTTCTTTCTTTTATTTTTTATTTATTTTTATGTATTTTTTTGAGACAGGGTCTCGCTTTGTCGTCCAGGTTGGAATGCAGTGGCACGATCACGGCTTACTGTAGCTTCAAACTCCTGGGCTTGAGCGCTCTTCCCACCTCAGCCTACAGGCATGTTGGCCACCATACCTGACTAATTTGTCCTTTTTCTTTCTTCTTTTTTTTTTTTTTTTGAGACAGGGTCTCACTTTGTCACCTAGGCTGGAGTACAGTGGCGTAGTCCCAGCTCACTGCAGCCTCAGCCTCCTGGTTCAAGTGACTCTCCTGCCTCAAGTAGCTGGCTCTACGGGCACATGCCACCATGCCCAGCAATTTTTATATATATATATATTTTGTAGAGATAGGGTTTCATCATGTTGTCCAGGCTGGTCTCAAACTCCTAAGCTCAAGTAATCTGCCCACCTCAGCTTCCCAAAGCACTAGGATTGCAGGTGTGAGCCACCACGCCTGGCCTTAATTTGTCCTTTTATAAGATATGGGGTCTCACTATGTTGCCCAGGCTGGTCTTGAACTCCTGGACTCAAGTGGTCCTCCTGCCTTAGCCTCCCAAAGTGCTGGGATTCCAGGCATGAGCCACTGTGCCCAGCCTGATTTGTTCTTAATTTAAAAAATAAAAATAAAAAGTCCAAATCAAACACACGGGTTAGGTTGAAAACCAAAAGCTGCCTTTCCCCTGCGGCCGCCCGCCTCCCCTCTGAGCCCTGTGACCAGGCCTGCCGCGGGCCTCTGGGAGTTCAGCCCTGCAGCCTCGGGTACCTACCCCCAAAGTGGAATCCGACCCCACACGGCATTTGCTGACCCCGTTTTTGCGCCTAACATTGCATCATAAACGTTTCCTGGGAGGGGCCAGGGTGCCGAAACCGCTGGCAACATCACACATGGTCGGCCTGTTTTCCAGGGCGGAGACGGAGCGGGGCCTGTCCAGGAAGCACATAATCGAAGGTGAGGACGCACTCAGGCACCTCAGGGCCCCCACACCTGTGGGATTGTCCTCGGAGGCCAAAGTGAAAGCAGCACAGAGCCTGACCCCCCAAGTTACCCAACCAAGGGCCCCATCCCGGGGCACCCGGTGCTCTGGCCTGACCCTCTCCTTCCACCCGGGCAGCACAGGGGGACCCTGCAGGGAACAAGGGCGCCCGGTGGCTGAGCACAGACCACAGACCACAGACCAGCCTGGGTTTCAATCCGGGTTCGGCCCCGCACGGGCTGAGTGGGGGAGCACCCTGCCCCACGCCTCTGCCACAGTATCTGTGCAATAGGGACAGTAAGAGTGCACCCGGCGAGGGTGGCTGGGATGCCCACAGCGCCCAGGAGAAGGTGCATGCCACACAGCCCGGGGCTCAGCATTCGCGGGCACCGGAGCAAGGCACCAGGCTGTCTGGCTCTTGCTGTATATATATATATATATATATATATTTTTTTTTTTTTTTTTTTTTTTTGAGACGGAGTCTCGCTTTGTCGCCCAGGCTGGAGTGCAGTGGCCGGATCTCAGCTCACTGCAAGCTCCGCCTCCCGGTTCACGCCATTCTCCTGCCTCAACCTCGCGAGTAGCTGGGACTACAGGCGCCCGCCACCTCGCCCGGCTAGTTTTTTGTATTTTTAGTAGAGACGGGGTTTCACCATATTAGCCAGGATGGTCTCGATCTCCTGACCTCGTGATCCGCCCGTCTCGGCCTCCCAAAGTGCTGGGATTACAAGCTTGAGCCACCGCGCCCGGCCATGTATTTTTATTGTCTTCATGCCTTCCCTATCTGTGTTCATTTTCTTCACGGTAATAGATCATTCCATTGAAAATCACCTAGGGGGCCAGCCACCCGCTCCCCGCCCTGCCCACCCCAACCCAGTGTTTCACTCTGCCAGCTGTGTGTCCTGAGCTGCTCTAAGCACGAGCGGGTGGCTTGGGCGTTTTAGACACTATTGCCATTGTTTTTGTTTTTGTTTTTGAGATGGAGTTTTGCTCTTGTCGCCCAGGCTGGAGTGCAGTGACACGATCTTGGCTCACTGCAACCTCCGCCTCCTGGGTTCAAGCGATTCTCCTGCCTCAGCCTCCTGAATACCTGGGATTACAGGTGCCCGCCACCATGCCTGGTTAATTTTTTTTTTTTTTTTTTTGTATTTTTAGTAGAGACAGGGTTTCACAATGTTGGTCAGGCTGGTCTTGAACTCCTGACCTCAAGTGATCCACCCGCCTTGGCCCCCCAGAGTGCTGGGATTACAGGCATGGGCCACCATGCCTGGCCACAGACAGTATTGCTTTTGATGGGATGGGCAGCCAGTGTAACCCTCCCTCCACGTGTGATGGATATCGTGATCCCCCTGTTGTAACACAGACTGACCTCAGAGGAGGGCATGTTGTCTGGGGGAGGAGGCGCTTCCCCTTCATTTAGTCAAGGACATGTGGCCTGTGGTCCCCTGACGTCCTCCTGAAGGGGAGACTCCCCCCCACTCCCTGTGGGATGTGCCCCCACCTCTGCCGTAGCATTTCACGACCTCCATCAGCTTCCGGAAGCTTCCAGATGCCAGGGGCCTCTTAGCCGTCTCTTGTTCCCCGAGCCGGGCATGGACAGGCCCAGGTGCCTGTGGAAATGCAGCCACAGCAGTGACGCCCCCACCCGGTCCTCCCCCAGGTCTGAAAGCTTCTCTGGAGCGACTGCAGCTGGAGTATGTGGACGTGGTGTTTGCCAACCGTCCGGACCCCAACACCCCGATGGAAGGTAAGTGGTCTGCGGCAGCGCCACCGGTCAGGCCTGGGTGGTGTCCGAAGGGTCTGAATCTGAGGTTGTAGAGACCACCAGCATGGGTCCTGCTGGGCACCCGGGTGAGCCGTGAGAGGAGGCCAGGTCCAGGGTGGGGGACAAGGGGGCAGGCCTCCCCTCAGTAGGGGTGAGCTCAGCCTCTGGCTGCCGACCCCCAGCCAAGTGCACCCAGCACCTCCAGGCTGAGTCCCTGTCCTCGCTTTGGACCCAGGCCGATCTGCCCTCCCAGTCAGAGCCACAGCAGAACTGTCCCCTCCCCGTTGCGGCTGTTTTGCAGCTAAGTGAAGCTGCAGTGTGGGGACTCCGACTGTGGTGTTCTCTCCAATCACGATCCATTGGGAAGCTTGGGGGGTCTTTTGTGCTCTGGGGAATAAATTACTACATAGAGGAGAAGAAACGTTCAGCACTTTGAAAATCGGTTTTGGTTACTTTGGCGTTTTTTATTCTTTCTACTCCTGAGATCTCAGCCCCTCCGCTCGCCCGTCCTCCTGCTACAGGTGTCTTTCCACGTGTGCTTTGCTGCTTCAGGGACTTGAAAATTAAGTTGTGTTCCAGTGTTTTTTGTTTATTTGTTCATACACAGCACGCACGTGCGTGTGTTGTTATATTTTTTCCTTTTTAACTAAACGCGTGTTCTGCGCGGTGATTTGTGCCTCCCCGCTGTGCCTTCGTCGTGCCACTCCTCTCAGTGCTCCCAGCTATCAACTCTGGTCTCTTTAAATCTTTCTTTTATCACCAGGGGACCCATTTAGTTCCTCCAAGTCAAGGACATTCATCATAGAAGGTACACAGTGCCCCCAGCCTGACTCTTGACTTCTGCGTCCAAGCTGCATTTTATGAGACAGTATTTTTATTTACATGATTCTTTCACCCCGTGACAAACTTCTCCATAAAATGCATAAAGAGGGGAAAGAGCGCCCTATGAGAACACCTTGCAAGTGAAGGAAAAGCAAAGTGGTGTTGGAGCCCCTCGCCCCCAGCCCTCCGCCCCCCGTCCCCTCGTTCCTCCTTCCTCCCGTGCATGGCCCCCACCCCTGGGCTTGCACTGCTGAGCTCTGCGGCGGCCGGGGGTCCTGTTGATCTGATGCTGTGATCCCCCCTGGAGCCTTGACCCTGGATGGTGCCATGGGAAGAGTTGGGGAAGACCAGGTTTCCACAAGGAACAAAGCCGTCAGGGACCCCAGAACACGCAGCCCTCCACCGAGTCTTAGCTCCTCCATAGTTTGTGTTTGCTAAGCTCCTGTCTCTCCTGGAGGCAGAGATCACCTGGCTTGGCACGCTGCCCTGTCCACAGCACGCTGCTCCTCGGACAGCATGCTGGCTGCGTGTCCCCTCTCACCAGGAGGCCAAACCTCTCCATCAACATGGAGTCATTTTCCTCCTGAAAGAATAACCACAGGAGCTGAAACCAGGGGGCGGCCTCTGGCCACGCATGGTCTCTCTGCCCTCCCCACAGCTAAGGGCCCCAGGAACCCACCCCAAGGGCAGGCGTCGGTCTCCCTGGGCCCGGGCCCCCGTCTGCCAACTGGTGCTGCCACCTGACCCCCCATGTATTGTTTGTGATGCGGCAGGAGATGCTGTGGGTTTTGGCAGCAGCTAGAAGGATTCAGTCCTCCTACTTCTGTTCAACCGCATTAAATATGGAGGTGAAGGACAGTTGTCCCCTAATTGTCCCTGGGTCTGGGGCCACTGATACCACGCTTGGGCACAAGTGCAGGGTGCTCCCTCGCGTGGGCGCCCTGTCCAGCCTGCTTCTGCCCAGATCCTCCAGGGAGCCCAGGGGTCTTTGCCTCAGGACAGCCAGAGACTCCTGCCCCATCAGCCCCATCTCCCCATCGTTGCATGGAAGGGGCGCTGCAGGGCAGCCTGCAGTTTCACTGGCTGGGACCTTGGGGACCTGAGACAGCTGCCGGGAAGGGAGAGCGAGGGAACAGGGCTGGCCGTGGGGGCCTTGGCTTCCCTCTGTCTAGCAATGTCTAGCATGTGGACCTAAGCCTTGGCTGAAAAGAACCGGGTACTGATGCTGCATGTTCACAGGTGCCCCGAGAGTGTTTCTAAAAAACCACAAGGCCCGCCAGGCCAGGACCCGGACCTGGGTAGGATGTAGTCAGAGATTCTCCTGGGACCCTCTGGGTTCTCCTGAAACTTTCCCAACCAGGCACTTCCTGCGGGTCTGTCGGTGTTGGCAGTTAAAGCAGGTGGCCCAGGGAGGTGGCCCGGAGAGTTCAGACTCCCTCCCAGATCTCACCCCCAGGAGGGGACGGAGAGGATTCCCAGGAGCCACAACCTCTGACCTTGGAAGGAAGCAGAGAGCAGGGCTGGGCCTGCAAGCGCCGAAGCCAAGGGTGGTTTGCCAGGGGTCCTGGGTGAGTCTGCCGAGACCACCGCTCCAGAAACTCCAGTGGCCTCAGCTCTAGCCTTCAGGAGGCCCCAGGTTCTGCTCAGGGTGGACCTCAATAAAGGGTTGCTCAGGGAGCGACCCCCAAAACAGAAGGGGATGGGAAGCCAGCGCTGCCACTTTGTGGCCTCGTTGCCATTCCGAGGTGGAGCCTGCAGAACAAACCCAGCACGTTCCGTCCTTCCTTCCTTCCCGACGGGCCCACTCCCAGCATTTTCAGGACCTCAGCTTCCACGCAACATGGGCAAAGGACAAGCAGGCACTTAGGGAGAGCCGGGGCTTTTCCAGGGTCAACGTCGTTGCTGTGTTTAGAAACACTTGCACTCCCACTCACTCCCACACTGCCTTTGGCGGTCGAACTTGCAAGCACTGTATCCGACCCGTGAGAAGCCTAGCGCCATAGTCCCTCGCCCGGCAAAGCTAAGAGGCTTCTGAAATTTGAAATTTTGAGGCCAAGTTCTGTTTTTAACATCACAACATCCCCATGAGGCTGAGAGGGAGCTACGACTGGCAGATGGTTATGTCTCAAAAACATTTTTGAATACTGGGAAGAATCCGCTGTCACTGGGGTGAGGGTCCTTCCTCTCTTCTTTAGAAGGCCAGCGTGGAGTCTCTGCGATTTCGTCCTCAGGCCTTAGGAGTCTCTGCCATCCATGATTCAGGTCGTTCCCAGGGCTTGTGGAGCCTCAGAACTGTCCTACTCCAGGCCTGGGCCCCTTACAGGAGCAGCACCCAGACCCCTGTGGCCCTGGGACCACCCCTTGCCGGGGAACAGGCGGGCTGGGACTCTGGCCTGGTGCTGGGCTGGTTTGAGAACCTGGGCCATGGTCTCACAAGGCTTTCCACGCCCACTTCTCAGTCTCCTGGACATGAGAGGAAACATGAGCTCAGCCCCGAAGCCCTATTCTCTGGGACCATACAGTGTCCCAGGTCCTGCCACATCTCCTTATCCAGCCCACTCTCTGTTCCAATGAGACTTTGGAATAGCCTGAAGTAGGAGACCAGAAATGCAAAAACACGTGTCCCTCCTGCCGCCAATCTGACTGTAACTTTCATGCATTCACCTGGTCCTTCCTGAGTGATCGGGGCCCTCGAATCTTCCCCAGACCAGAGAACCCCCAGTTCTAGAGTCCGGAGCCAGAGCCACATTCTTTGATGTCCCCTCTAATCTGCCATAGAAACATCACGGTCCATCCATAACCCATTTTTCAGCATTTCCATAGGCCTGTAACCAGTCGGGGAAATTGTTTTCACAATCTTCTAGGATTGTGGTTCACTTTTCTCTCTCATCCCAAAAAACCCCTCCCACCCCCAACTTCGGAGCCAGGAAGTACACTGCTTGCAAGACATCTTCGCAGCCCCTGTCCCTCCTCCCAGCGTCCCGCCTGTATACACAGAATGTCCCGAGGCTGGCCCTGAGCCCCGGCCACCCCCCACCTGCGGTTTCCCCTTCTCTCACGACAGAGACGGTCCGCGCCATGACCCACGTCATCAACCAGGGGATGGCCATGTACTGGGGCACATCACGCTGGAGCTCCATGGAGATCATGGTATGGCGGCTGCGAGGCGTGTGTGTGTCCAGGCACAGGCTCCCGGCACAGGCTGCATATGGAGACCCCAAGGCTCTGGCGGGGTCTGTGCCTTTGGTCCCAACTGCACCGATGCCTGGGTGCTAAGGGAGGGACAGGATGGTGTTATGTCTGCAGGCCTTGCAGACGGCAATTCCGCATGGATCCCAGTGCTGTGTGGCCCTGGACAAATGGCTTAACCTCTCTGAGCTTGTTTACCCACCTGTAGAACATGCCTGCTAGGCAAGTCCTCACGGGGCCATTCTGAGGAATCCCTGAAAGAGCCAGTGTGAGCTCTCAGCAGATGCCCTGGAGCTCAGCAAGCACTCCGGGGTGATAACACCATCAGCCATTTCCACTGGGCTCCTAGGACGTGCCCAGTGCTGTCAGGTTCAAGGGTTTCACATGCAATCCTCACAGTGCCTTTACCAGGTGAGTGCCGCAGGCAGCCCATTTTTCAGATGTGGACACTGCGGCACAGAGAGGTTCAGTAACATGCCAACGTCACACAGCTTGGGCCAAGATTAACGTGCAGGCTGTGTGGTTCAGAGCCTGGGGTGCTCATAACTGGACCCTCTGGCCTGGCGGTCCTACCACCCACCCCCTTTTCCCAGCTCACCAGGGCCTCGCTGGCTCCCAGGGAAGCTATGAGTGTGAGCGGTGGGAAGCCCGGGCTGCAGCTGCTGGGCCCGCCTGCTCCGGGGACACCTTGGTGCCCTCTCCCTGGCTGCCCGGCACCCCCCACCTGCTCACGGGCAAGGCCTTCGGGGCCCCTTTCTGCCTTCCCAGGAGGCCTACTCGGTGGCCCGGCAGTTCAACCTGACGCCGCCCATCTGCGAGCAGGCTGAGTACCACATGTTCCAGCGCGAGAAGGTGGAGGTGCAGCTGCCGGAGCTGTTCCACAAGATAGGTGGGCACCCTCGGGCCCCTCGCCCCGCCCCCACCCCCTTGGGCCCAGGGCTTGACTCCACCTGCTTTTCGTCTTCAGGAGTGGGCGCCATGACTTGGTCGCCTCTGGCCTGTGGCATTGTTTCCGGCAAGTACGACAGTGGCATCCCACCCTACTCAAGAGCCTCTTTGAAGGTGAAGGGACAGCCTGGGGGGAGGGACGGGCAGGGACAGGCATTTTAGAGGGGTGGGACCTTTGGGCCGGCTGCTTTGGTGCTGGCCCGGGGTTCCAGGGGCCACAGCTGCTCCCACCTCGGTCTGCGGGGGGCGGGCTCCTTGGCGTGAGAACATGGAGCCCCTTCTAGCCTGACTCCATGTGTAGAGGGGCTGCCCAGCCTGTGGCACAGGCCCAGGTGGAAAGGCCCTTTCACATCCCCCCACCTCTGCCCCCACCACATCCCCCCACCTCTGCCCCCCACCACATCCCCCCACCTCTGCCCCCACCACATCCCCCCACCTCTGCCCCCCACCACATCCCCCCACCTCTGCCCCCACCACATCCCCCCACCTCTGCCCCCACCACATCCCCCCACCTCTGCCCCCCACCACATCCCCCCACCTCTGCCCCCACCACATCCCCCCACCTCTGCCCCCCACCACATCCCCCCACCTCTGCCCCCACCACATCCCCCCACCTCTGCCCCCACCACATCCCCCCACCTCTGCCCCCCGCCACAGCCCAGCGTTCAGAATTCCACCACCACTGAGAACCCTGGGCCTGGGCTCCAGGATGGGGGCTGCAGAGCCACATGGAGGTGACCCTGGGACAGGCACCCCTCCCCACCACACAACCTCCAAGGGGGTTCTCAGGAGGGTCCCCAAACTGCAGGATCTGGGGAACAAGGAGCAGGCCAAGAAAGTCTGCCCAGCCAGCAGTCTCAGCACTGGGGCCCACAGCCCTGGCCCCCCACTCCTCCCATCCCACGGCAAGGTCAGGGTACCCCTCCAGGAGACCCTGCAGTCCTCTGCAGCGATGGCCAGGGGAGAGAGCACTCCTGTAGGGCCAGGAGGTTCTTCTGGGCCGCAGGTGGCAGCCAAGACCCCAGGCTGCCAAGTGTCCTGAGGGAAGGAAGGCCGGCACCTCGCCTCCTTGTCCTGACGTGGGGTTGGGCCAGCACCACAGTCTTTGCACGTCAGAGCCTGGACAGGCCCCGCTCATCCACCAGCCCATGCCTGGCCCACTGCCCACTCTCCCCTACTTGAGAGGCCTGGGGCAGGGGCACTGCCCTGGCTTCAAGATGAGAAGAGCCCCTATGAGGGAGAAGGGTCCAGAAGGAATGAGCCCATCGGCCCGCTGCACATGGGGGTCCAGGTGACCTGCTCTCATCTGTAGCTGTGCCGCTCCCCTCCCCCGCAACCAGGGCTACCAGTGGCTGAAGGACAAGATCCTGAGTGAGGAGGGCCGGCGCCAGCAAGCCAAGCTGAAGGAGCTGCAGGCCATCGCCGAGCGCCTGGGCTGCACCCTGCCCCAGCTGGCCATAGGTAACAGGGTGGGGTCACCATGGGGCCAGTGTCCCTGGGCAGAACCTACCCCAGGTGGCCGTAGGTAACAGGGCGAGGTTGCCATGAGGCCAGTCAGTGTCCCTGGGGAGAGAGGGAGGGGATCCCTGGACATCATCCCCCAGCCAGCCTCAGGTAATAGGGCTCTAAGGGGCATGGTTGGGACCCCATGCCTCTAGGGGGATGTCAGGAGTCCCTGAGGACCTGGGCCATCCCCTCCATCTGCCGGCCGTGGGTAATGGGGCTCCCCCTTTCATGGGAAGAGGACGGGGAGCACTGAGCACTTGGGCCGCCTCTCCATCAGGGAGCAGCGGGCTCCCCAATGCCACCTCCAGCCTCATCTTAGGCAAAGCCCGTGCCCAGCACTGCAGGGCTTCTTAGGCACCCCCAGCCCCCCAGACCAAGATGCTGGGTCTCTCGGCCCAGTCAGGCAGAACCATCGGGGGCCCCTGGGGTGTGTGTTTCTCCCTCACCTTGGGTCTCACCGCCACAGCCTGGTGCTTGAGGAATGAGGGAGTCAGCTCCGTGCTCCTGGGGGCCTCCAACGCGGACCAGCTCATGGAGAACATTGGGGCAATACAGGTGAGTGTGAGAGGCCTTGCTGGGCAGAGCGCCCATCCCAGCCCGAGCCCTGTCCAGTGCATCCTCCCAGGCTCGTCCTGCATGCCAGGCTCTGTTCTAGGCGCTCAGGATGCGTCCAGGACCCATCAGAGTTCTGCTCCTGGAGAGCTTGCTTTCCAGCAGGAACAGACATGAACACTAACTGCACGAAACAAGGAGGTTAGAATGTGTGTTGGGGCAGGTCGGGCGCGGTGGCTCATGCCTGTGATCCCAGCACTTTGGGAGGCCAAGGCAGGCGAATCACGAGGTCAGGAGATCGAGACCATCCTGGCTAACACGGTGAAACCCCGTCTCTACTAAAAATACAAAAAACTAGCCGGGCGAGGTGGCGGGCACCTGTAGTCCCAGCTACTCGGGAGGCTGAGGCAGGACAATGGCGTAAACCCGGGAGGCGGAGTTTGCAGTGAGCTGAGATCGTACCACTGCACTCCAGCCTGGGCGACAGAGCGAGACTCCATCTTAAAAAAGGAAAAAAAAATGTGTGTCAGGGTGGATGAGCGCCGTAGGAGAGAAGCCAGAGATAAGGGGAGGGGATGGGAACTGGGGCCAGGGACGGTGGCGCTGCAGACCCAGGTTCCGGGGGCCTGTCAGGTGGGCTTGTTGAGAAGGTGGTGCTTGAGCAGTCTTGAAGAGATGCGGAGTAAGCCATGCCAGTGCCTGCGGGAAGAACCTTCCATCAGCAGGAACAGTTGATGCAAAGGCCTAAGAAGGCCTGGAGCAGAGGGACAGATCCTGAGAGGGGCAGATCCCGAGAGGCACGGCACACCTCCGAGGACTTCTGAGTGAGATGGGAGCCGTGGCAAAATTGTGGGCAGAGGAGGGCGAGCTGCAGCTCAGCCTGGAAAGGGAGCCTGCTCTCTGGCTGCTCCGTCGGGGAGGCTTTGGGAAGCAAAAGTCAAAGCAGAGAGCCCTGATGGGAAGTGGCAGGTGCGGGTCTGAGACGGGAGTGGTGGTTGGATCCTGGATGTTTGGGAAGGTGGGGGCCCACGGGACTGGCTGACAAACTGGATGTGGGGGTGAGAAAGCGAGGTGGAAGTCGGGCCCCGGGTGTATCACCCGGAAGGGTAGTGGTGCTGTTAGCTGAGGCAGGCGCAGCTGGAAAGAGCCGTCGGGGACATGGAAGTCCAGTACTTGGCCTGGAGTTTGCATTTTATGTCACTGCTGCCACCACCCTTCAGGAAGGTTCTAGGGCAGCTTGACAGTTGAGGGGGAGTGCACAGACCCAGGCATGCTTCCTCTCTGCCCCAGACCTTCTGGAATACAAAGGCAGCGTGGCCTCCATCTGCCTCAGATGGAGCCCAGATGTGATGGGGTAACCCGGGCCTGGCCAGCCGAGCATCTGGAAGAGCCTCGCCCCCGCTCCTCCCCAGGCCAGGCCCGTCTTTTTGGTGGGATTCTGATTCGTTCTTGTTCTTGCACGCAGGTCCTTCCAAAACTGTCGTCTTCCATTATCCACGAGATTGATAGTATTTTGGGCAATAAACCCTACAGCAAAAAGGACTACAGATCCTAAGCCGCCCCCGCCCGCCTGCTCGGACACTTGCCATTCCCTCCTAGTCTCTGTTCGCTCGCTTAAGCTGTTCTGAAGCCAAGTGAAGAGTGTGGTTTGCATCCAAGAGAAAACACCACGCTGTGACATCATCGGGAAACGATCTCCCAGTCGCTGCCAGACACCACCCACTGCTTCGCCGGACAACGTCGAAGTCCGATCTGTGCCCGGGACGGCACTGGTTAGGAAGGACGTTCGAGCGGCCCCACCCAAGCCTGTCGCCTCTGCTCATCCTCCAAGACCACCCAGCTTTCTCCCAGCCACAGCCAAGATTCCCAGAGTCAAGGCCCGAAGATTCCCAAGATTCCCCAAGTCAAGGCCGGGCCAAAGCCTGGGTGGGTTCTTGGGGCAGGCAGGGCTGGCCTCTCCTCTGCTGAGAATCCCTACCCCGAGTAAGGGGAGAGGGAAAAGGGGTCTGGCCCATCGAGGGGTCCCTTCTGCCAGGGCCTTGGTCGCTGGGGCAGGGGCCTCCCCAGTGGGGGTCTTCCTGGGGGTCTTCCTCCACCTCCCACTTTCCAAGGGCTCCAGGAATCTGGGCCTGACCCAGATTCCTCCCCCATCCTTCTCTGCTCCAACCTGCCCCACTGGGTCCCGGTGGGGGCCATGCCTACCAAGCTCGAGCTGGCCCTTGACCCCTACCCACCCCCACCCTCGCTGGCAGGGGCAGGGACCCCAGGGGGATCGGCTCTGCAATTTGGGAGCCACAAAAAGTGTAGGGGTGTGATTTCTAGCTCAGCATCCCACCGTCTTCCTCCTACACACCAATGATGAGCCTCACACCAGTGATGCCCGGAGCACATGGGAGGGGTCCCAGTGGGGCAGGCCCTTCTGTCTGGCCACCCAGTCCTGGCCCCGGAAGGCCCTGTGGTCATACGCTCCTAGCTGCACCGTGGCTGCTGGCCACACCGTGGCAAGTGGCAGCAAAGGCCAGCCCTGTGCTCCAGGACGCACTCTTCTTGGCCCCTGTAGACTTTCTCTAAAGCCGCCCTGCACCCCAGGCTGCTATTCTGCACTGAGGTGGTGGGCTGGAGTTTTGCAGAGAGCATGCTTGGACCCTTTCAGTAAGAAAGGGTCCTTGGGGTTTTCTGTGCCCAGGACTGGGGTGCTGCACCCCCACAGCAGCCCCCACAATGTAGGAAAAGACCTCAGGGAACCTCTCCCGGGAAAGATGGCCGGGGCTTGTGGCCCCTCCCACTGCCCGACACCTGGAACAGACTGGGGAGAGGGCAGAGAGGGCAGGACAGGCCAGAGTGACACCCCTATGCAGCTTGGGCCGGAGGGCTGGGGATGCCAGGAAATCTGCAGGTGCGGGGGTGCCACCTACAGGCCCAGGCCTGTGTCTCGAGCAGTACCCAGGCTTTGCTGGCTGCGCAGGGCAGGGCTCCACCTAAGCCACCCCCACCCCTCGCCAGCTAGCTCCATAGGGAAGCCTGTGTCTCCTGCCCCCAAGGCACACCCTCAGCGCGAGCACCTCCGTTCCCACTTTGCCCTTGGAGGAGCCACTATTCCGGAAGGCTCCACCCTGCTGTCCAGCAGGAGCCTGCTGTCCAGTCCTGGGCGGGCCAAGGCCTGGGAAACGTGTGTAAGTCAGGAAGGCCAGCAGGGAGAGGCTGGAGTGAGGCAAGGAGAGGGATGCAGTTTCTGCTGTTCCTGGCCCACCTTCATGCCGCTCCTGGCGCCTAGAACCCTCGCCCCTCCTCGTAGACCAAGTCCCAGGGGACTCCACCCAGTCCTACTGCCCACTTCACCAGAAGCAGCCCTGTGAGTGTGGGGCGAGGACGTCCCTTCCCAACAGAGGTCCCAGCCTATGGCCCCGGGCCCAGGTGGGGGTCGCCTGCTTCCTTCCAGGACAGGGTCCTGCAGTGGCCAATGGTGCCAGAGGGCAGGTGGCCCACCTTCGCCATCAGGGAGGGTGGCTGGCCCCATCCCTACTGCCACCCCAGCCCCACCCACTGTTGGAAGAGGGACCAGCTCGTGAGGTGGTGCCTGGGGTGGGCACTGCTGCTTAACGCAAGCCACACCTGGGGCAGCTGAGCCCCCACTGTGGGTTTGCCAAACAGAGGCCAGGCCCCTGGTGAGGCCCAAGACCCCAGTGCCAGGATGCAGGCAGCCTCTGGCGCAGCTCTTTCCACAACCTGGTTCCTGGATGTCCTGTTTGCTCCACACCCATCTACAGGGAGGATGTGAGGGGGTTCTGCCTCCTGGGGCCAGGTCCCCCCTCGGGAGGGGGGTGTTAGGTGGGACCATCCGAGAAAGAACAGAAGACCAAGGGCAATCGGGGTCTAGAAGGGAGGGCGCTGGCCCTGCTGGGTGCTGCGGAGCCCCCACTGTTTCCCACTCAGCCTTGCGGTCCCGAGGAGTGACGGGCTTCCTCCCATCTTCTGTCCTTGTCCAGTCATGTAAATAATGTGCTTTTTCCGTCCCTGCCCCCCGTCTTTTTTTTAAAACCGACCATGGTTCCTCAGCTAACTGCATTCCCTACCTAGGCAGACTGTCCTACGCCTCGAGCTTCCAAACGAGACTCAGATCACGACACAGCCACCGTATTTATGGAATGACAAAATAAAGCCCACACCCATCGGTCTCTGTGCCTTTGTGCCCCTCTCATTTCCTCGGGGTCAGGGCTGGGCCAGGGCGACACGGGAGGGGAGGAAAAGGCTGCCAGCAGCAGGGGCTGGGGTGTCCCCCAAACCGAGCCTGCAGCCAAAGGCAGGTGGGTTGGAAAGGGCCTGTGGAGAGACAGAGATCGGGGACAGGGACTGGGGACGAGGTGGTCAGAAGACCTGCACCCCCATCTCTCCCAAGGGATTCAGCCCAGGGGCCCAGTGCCTCCCCTGCCACCCCCAACACACACATTCTCTTTCCCCAACTCTGAGGGCCCAAAGCTGCTGGCTGGGAGGCTGCTGTCCCTCTGGGGACCTGGCTGGCTGCTGTTCTCACAAGGACAGAGGTCGAGGCCTGGAGAAGCTCTCCTGGCATGTGTTTGGGGTACAGGTGAAAGGGGCCTCACCCCAGCACACCCGTTTCATGCTCCCCCCCCTTCCCAGTGAGCCCCTGCACCCATGAAATGCCGATCCCAGGCAAGAGAAGGCTTCCGGACACACCCCCACCCCCCACCACTCTTCCCTGGCCCCAGCCCCAACCCCATTCTAAATCTTGAATCTTCAAAAAAAAAAAAAAAAACTCTGATTAAATCCTTTCCCAAAGGATTTATTAAAACACAGAAAACCAAAACATACACACAGAGTACAAAGAAAAGGTGATTGTGTTGGCTACAGCCTCTGTCCAGCCTCCCGTGGGCGAAGACCAGACAAGCCACGGTTCACAGGGGAGCCTGGCTTCCAAAGCTCGACCCGCCCCCGCCGGGGCCACCCTGGCTGGGACTCCTGGCGCGCCCTGCACCCAGTCCAGGACCCTCCCTTTGCCAGCCTGGGGCTGTGCCTGGGGAAAGGGATCAGCCACCTCTTAGCTGGGCCTGGGCCAGTGGGGTCTGCTCCCTCCACACCCCTGAACTCAGACCCCACGGGCCAGTGGGACCGTCCCTTCGTCTCCAAGGGTGCTTGGGCTCCAGTCTCTGCTTGAGGAGTTCAGGACACACACACACCCAACGGGCCCTTTCTGGGTTATCGCACCTAAAAAAATACTTTGTTAAAAAAAATCTGAAAATTAAACAAAAAAAAACAAAACAAAACACAACGCCAGTGAGTTTGGGCTGATGCACCGCAACCTGTAAACTTCCAGACGTAGAAAACGGGCCAGGAAGCAGCTTCTGAGACCCAGGCTGGGCCGTGCACAGGAGAGACCTGGGGAGGGGCCGAGGCCAGGTCACCAACACGGCGAGGGTAGAGAGGCATGCCAGCCTCGGCCCGCACCCAGGCCCTGTCCCCTGCCCACAGACCCCGACGCACACTGGAGGCTCCAAGTGACCAACACTTGACCAGCTCCACCTGGCTTCCGGCTCCCACGTCCCCAAGCCCACTCTCCGCTCCACCTCCTTGGGCCCTCAAGTGTCCTGGATGACAGGAGTGAGGGCTGCACGTGTCACGGGGCCAAGGCTTGGTCAGCTCCTGACTTGGGCAGGGGAGCACCCGGGGGACTCTGGGAAGGCCGCCCCCCGAAAGCAGGAGGATTTCAATCATAGGGGGCAGGGAAAGTCCGGCCTGCCCCTGGGAGAAGCCAAGTTTGCAGAAAACACAGGAGCTTCGGAAGGTGGCTTTCACAGGGGGACGCTGCTTCTGCCTCCGGCATGTATGTGAGGGTCCTGCAGACGTGCTCACTCCACCCCGAGTAACCTGAGCCCATGGGGCAATGCCTTCCAAGACCTTGGCTCAAATGTGGCTCTGCAGAAGCCCTACTCAGCACTGGCTTAAATAAAGTGGCTGGAAATCTCCAATCGCAGACTGGCACTTTGGGCTCATGCTCATGCCTGAGGACCCTGATTCCACCAGCAGCAAAAACCAAACCCAGCCAGAAGATGCCAAGCACACGGAAGCCACCATCACCACTTTCGGCAGAGATGACTGACAACCAAGACGACACTCTCAGATCTTTTCTCCTCTCCCAAACTGGTCAGCCCCAAACCCGCTCTGACTCAGCAGCCCACCCCTCCCGGGCTCCGGGGTGCCGGCCACGGAGAGCACCAGCCCTTCTGGACCAGGCAGTGCAAGGGGCCCAGGCCCGAAGGAGCTCTGGCCAGGCTTTCCTGGGTGCCCGAGTCTAACCAGGCAGAGGAGAAGGGAGCCCTGGCGAGGCCTGGGAGGGAGGCAGAGAGGAAGGGACACAGCAAGGCTGCCTGGAAGGAGGGGCTCCCAGGGGAGGGACCATCAGCCCTTGGGGTGGACACAGACCCCTCCCCTGACCGCCACAGGCCTCCAGTCCTGCTGCTCGGGACCTATCTGCTGTGGGCCAAGGAAGGTGGGCACTGCTCCCAGTGACAGCCAAGCCCAGTGCGGGCCACTGCTTGGTTGGGGATGAGGGCACAGGAGTGAGCTTATGGCAGGTCACCTCGCCTGTGACCCGAGCCAGGAGCCTTTGCCGGGAGGCACTGCAGAGCACACAACACGCGTGTGGATAAACCACGTGAGCCCACTGACAATCATCTCCACTGCAGGGTGCTCCCCACTACGCCCACCTGCAGTGTCAGGGTCAGCCTGGCCTTCCAGACCTGGATCCAGACTGGAGTGTGGGAGTGCGCCAAGATGAAGGGCTCGCGGGTCCCGCCCTCCGGGGTTCAGAGAGAGCCTCATTATGAGTGAGGCATCTGGGGCTTAGGGAGGGCCAGGCAATCACTCCAGTGTCTGCAACACAAGCCGGTGAATCCTGACCCAGCCCTGGCCCACTAAGTCCCAGGCAGGCCCTCTGCAGGGAGCTGAGCCCCAGTGCCTGTGGCGCCTCCAGCCCAGACCCAGCTGGGTTTTTCACGGAGCCCTTTCCTAACACTCCCAGGATTCTGCACCCAAAGCACCTTCCCTGGGAAGGTCTCAGTTCAAGACTCAGAAATGCCTTCCAGGTGGACCCGGGGCTGGGAGGAGGATCAGACACAGACAGGCCTAGGGAGGGCCTGACCTGCTCCCCATCTCCGTCCCCAGCTTGGAGGGGCAGGGGCCGGGGGAGTGGTGGGATTCCAACAACCCCCATGTGGGAAGATGGTTTGGGGGTCTGTACCCAGAGCGCTCCTGGCAGGAGACAAGGCAGCAAGCCCCTGGTGCTGCAGCTGGGAGGAGTCTGCAGAGGGCACTGGGTCCGGTTCCCCTCAGGCAGAGCTCTCCCCATGCCCTCCAAGAGTGCAGCCTCAGGCAGGAAGGCCCCGGGAGGGCCTTTCCAGGGACAGGGGAATGGGACAAGTCCAGGCCGCCAGGGGCAGCCTGGTTCCACCTGTGGAGGTGGGCGGGGCAGGCATCCCAGGGCACAGGGCAGGGCCAGGGTCTCCTGGGCCAGCTCAGGGCCCATGACCCTCCTTGCTGGGGCGCCAGCTATCACTGCCCTTAACCACACCTCTGGCAAAAGGCAAACCCCAAACGCAGCAGTGGCTCCGAGGCAAGCGCTGGTCCTCCCCAGCCCACCCTCCTGGGATCACACGCTTCTGCCCGCCACGAAGAGCCAGGGCCACAGGCCCCCCACTGGTAACAGAGTTCAGGGCCTTCAAGACACACTGGGCCGGGGACAGACACCTGCTGGCAGAGGATCCTCCTCCCCGCAAGGAGAGAGCAAACACCTGGCCTTGGTAGGAAGGAGGGGAAATGTCAGCCAGGGTCTCACCATTGGGCTGGACAGGGGCTCCCCAAACCTGCCCTCTCTGGTGTTGGGAGGCTCCAAGTGGGCAGGGGGCTGAAGCAGAAGGGGCAGTCACACAGTTGCAGACAGGACAGGCAGGGGATGCTGAGGGCTCCCAGGGCACCGGGCGCCGTGTCCTCCCCAGCTGGGCCGAGTCCACAGGGCAGTGCCAGGGCTACCTTGGGTCTGGAACCCATCGGTAAAGAGACGTCAGTGCTTCAGGTTCGAATCTTCCATACGTCATCCAACTTTTATCAAGACAAACGTGTTCAAGTCTTCAATAGGAAAGTGCAAAAGATGTACAAATAAATGAAATCTCTTCTAAGAAGTCATCTGGAAAAGGTGGCGAGGGGGCACGTCCGGCGTGGTTGTGGGGGCAACGCTGTATGGAAGAACACTTGAATTATGATGAGGTGGCACTTCTGGGCTCTGGCCCAGCCGGGCTGGGCCTCGTCCTCCATGTGATGGCATTACTCGGTTTCCCTTTTTGTCCCAAGGTGGCGCTGGCTCCTAAAAAGGCGGCAGCTTTTCTCTCCCATGGGGGTCGGGCATGTGGCCCGGCAGGCGTGGCTGCAAAAGGCAAATCAGTAGGTTAAGCAGGTGGGCAGTTATAGGGGGCAATAGGGTGGCACCCAACAGCCTATAGCAGCTTCTCCACCTATCACAATCAACTATGATCGGGACCCCCAGCCACGACCTCCCAGCCACAGGCTGCCAGGCCAGACCATGAGCTACACCCAAAGTTCTGAGAGCACCCAGGAAGCAGCAGCGGGCAGGGGCAGCCAGCCAGGACACCCCTCTGGAGCCTCCACCAGCAAGACACAGTTCCCACAGGGACAGACACAATGTGGTAGAGGCTGCTGGCCCCAGAGAAGAAGGCCAGAGTGAACTGGCAGTGTCTATGAAATAAGCCCCCTCTCTTGGCCAACAACCCCCATAAAACCTTCAGCCACCCTCCTGGTCCTGGGCAGGGAGTGAGGGTGTGAGACAAGATGTGATGTCCGCCACCAGCAGGGGCAGGACAGGGCTCCACGCAGGGGCAGCAGTCTCTGACTTGCGCTGGGAACGTGTGCAAATGAGAACACACGTGTACACACAGGAGCTCACCCAAGTCCGCCGACCCCTTCACGTCCTGCCACCCCAGCCTCCCAGCGGACAGACACGTGGGCCACAAGGCGGTCCCAGGGCCAAGGGGGCAAGGTAGAGGGGCTCCAGGCAGGTGGTGACTCTCGAAGCCACCGGAGGCAGTAAAAGCTTCAGGACTTAGGGACGGGAGTCAAGTGCATGGACGGGGCTGACTGTGGCCAGGCCTGATTTGCCAGCAATGGGGCGGCGGGGACGAAGAGCAGCACCCGGCAGCCCTCACCTCAGCTGGAAAAGAGCGCTGCAACACAGGGAAGTCTCGGGGACGGCTAGATATCTGTCAAAAAAAGAGGAGACCGGGCTTGCCTGGCGTCGGCAGCAGCAGGCAGGCCGGGCCCGGCGGGCACCCGTGTGCATGCTGCCCGGAGCGGACGGGCACCTACCGGTCACATAGGGCCCCAGGGGCATCTGGTTGTAGTTGACAATCCCTCCCGGTCCAGGGCCCCGGAAGTTGGGCCCAAAGTTGTTGCTGTACATCTGGGAGGAGCCGAAAGCGCCCTGGAGGCAAGGACCCAGCTTCACAGGTGGTCTCAGGCCCCCCACCCAGCCTCCACCCAGGGGCACGCCAGGGGGTCGGGCCGGGGCACACAGGCCGAGCCTGACCTGCTGGATGGTGGGGTCCCCGGCGCGGTTGGTCAGGCGGCTCAGGATGCTGCGCTCCGACATCTGCAGCCGGGCGGCCACTGGGGGGATGCGGGACAGCATGGATGGCAGCCGGGTCACGTCCGCCTTCATGTCGCTCAGCAGCTCCTCCAGCTGGTTCAGGACTGTGGTGGGAGGCAGAGGGATGGCAGGATGGAGGGATGGAGGGGTGAAGGGATGGAGGGATGGAAGGATGGAGGAATGGAAAGGTGGAGGGATGGAGAGATGGAGGGGTGGAAGGGTGGAGGCATGGGGCGTGGAGGGGTGGAGGGATGGAGGGATGGAGGGATGGAAAGATGGAGGAGTGGAGGGATGGAGGGATGGAGGGGTGGAAAGATGGAGGGATGATGGAGGGGTAATGGAGGGAAGACAGAGAAATAGAAGGAAGATGGAGGCATGAAGGAATGATGGAGAGATAGAAGGATGATGGAATGGAGGGGTGGAAGGATGGAGGGATGGAGGGATGGAAGGGTGGAAGGATGGAGGGGTGGAGGGATGGAGGGATGGAGGGGTGGAGGGATGGAGGCATGATGGAGGAATAATGGAGAGAAGATGGAGGAATGGAAGGAAGATGGAGAGATGGAGGAATGATGGAGAGATGGAAGGATGATGGTGGTATTGAGGGGTGGAAGGATGGATGAATGGAGGGGTGGAAGGATGGAGGGATGGAGGGATAATGTAGGGATAACAGAGGAATAATGGAGGGATAATGGAGGGATGGAGGGAAGATGGAGGGATGGAGGGATGATGGGATGATGGAGGGATGGAGGGATGGAAGGATGGAGAGGTAGAAGGATGGAGGGATGGAGAGATCATATAGGGATAATGGAGGGAAGATGGAGGAATGATGGAGGGATAATGAAGGGATGATGGAGAGATGAAGGGATGATGGTGGATGGAAGGGTGGAGAGATGGAGGGATGATGGAGGGATGGAGGGATAATGAAGGAATGATGGAGAGATGGAGGAATGATGGAGAGATGGAGGATGATGGAGGGATGGAGGGATGATGGAGGGATGGAGGGGTGGAGAGATGGAGGGATGATGGAGGGAAGATGGAGGGATGGAGGGATAATGAAGGAATGATGGAGAGATGGAGGAATGATGGAGAGATGGAGGATGATGGAGGGATGGAGGGATGATGGAGGGATGGAGGGGTGGAGGGATGGAGGGGTGGAGAGATGGAGGGATGGAGGGATGATGAAGGGATGATGGAGAGATAAAAGTATGTAGGGATGATGAAGTGATGATGGAGGGATAATAGAGGGATGAGGGATGATGAAGGATGATGGAGAGATGAAGGGATGATGGAACAATGAAGGGATGATAGAGGGATAATGGAGGGATGGAGGGATGACAAAAGATGATGGAGAGATATAGGGATGGAGGGATAACGGAGGGATGGAGGGATGATGGAGGGATGGGGGGTGGAAGGATGGAGGGATGGAGGGATAATGGAGGGAAGATGGAGGGATGGAAGGAAGATGGAGGGATAGAGGGATGATGGAGAGATATAGGGATGGAGGGATGAAGGGATAGTGGAGGGATGGGTGATGGAGGGATGATGGAGGGATGGTGGAGACATGGATATATACAGGGATGATGGAGGGATGGAGGAATGATGGAGGGATGGGAGGATGGAGGGATGATGGAGGGTTGGAGGGGTGGAGAGATGGAGTGATGATGGAGAGATGGACGGATGACGGGGTGGAAGGATGGAGGGATGGAGAGATGATGGAAGGATGATGGAGGGATGGAGGGATGATGGAGAGATGATGGGAAGATGGAGGAATGAAGGGATGAAGGGATGATGAAGGGATAATGGAGGGACAGAGGAATGGAAAGATGGAGGGATGGAGAGATGATGGAGGGATGGAGGGATGGAGGGGTGGAGAAATGGAGAGATGGAAGGATGGGAAGATGATGGAGATATGGAGGGATGGGGTGGAAAGATGGAGGAATGGAGGGAAAATGGAAGGATGATGGAGAAATGGAGCAATGATGAAGGGATGATGGAGAGATGGAGGGATGAAGGGATGGAGGTATGATGAAGGGATAATGGAAGGATGGAGGGATGGAGGGGTAGAAGGATGGAGGGATGAGGGATGATGGAGGGATGAGGGATGGAGGAGTGAAGTGGAAGGATAGAGGGATTGAGGGATGGAGGAGTGGAAGAATAGAGAGATGGTGGGATGGAGGAGTGGAAGGACAGAGGCATGGAGGGATGATGGAGGGATGGAAGGATGGAAGGACAGAGACATGGAGGGATGATGGAGGGATAGAAGGATGAAGGAGTGGAAGGATGGAGGAATGGGGGGATGATGAAGGAACAGAGGAATGATGGAGAGATGGAGGGATGGAAGGACGGAGGCATGGAGGGACGATGGAGGGATAGAAGGATGAAGGAGTGGAAGGATGGAGGAATGGAGGGATGACGAAGGAACAGAGGAATGATGGAGAGATGGAGGGATGGAAGGACGGAGGCATGGAGGAATGATGGAGGGATGGAAGGATGGAGGTGTGGAAGGATGGAGGGATGAGGGATGATGGAGGGATGAGGGATGAAGGGGTGAAAGAATAGACGAATGGAGGGATGAGGGATGATGGAAGGATGAGGGATGGAGGGGTGAAAGAACAGAGGAACGGAGGGATGGAGGGGTGGAAGGACAGAGGCATGGAGGGATGATGGAGGGATGGAGGGATGAAGAGCTATGCCAGGGGAGGCAGCCTGAGAGCTGGGTCTTATTTGCAAGGGTGTATGACTGCACTCGCCCAGAACCGGGCACCAGGAGGTGCTCTGCACCAGGCCCTCCCAAGCTGCCAGGCAGCGTTGCCAAGCGGGGGACACAGCAGAAGCTTCCAAAGAACTCCTCCCAGGAGCCCCTCTGGGCTGGGCAGGGGCCACAGGCTGCAGATGAGCCAGCCAGAAGCTTCCCTCCTAAGAGTCCTCAGGGAGGCCTGCAGCCCCAGGCCCTGCTAGGCACAGGGTCCGAGTACACCAAGGAGGGCTGCAAGGCACGGGGACGGGTCCAGCAACTCTCACCACAGGGCCACTCCCTCCCCCAGCCATCTGGGAGCCCCAAAGGCAGAATTGTGCCCTGTGACCACAGGCAGAGATGTGCAGCCAGCACCAAAGGTCTGAATCACAGGAGATCTTGGGCAAACTACTTCCCCTACCCGCACAGCCAACGAGAAGGCTCCAGGCTGATGGGTATCGCCCGGGCTAAAAACACAATGCATTTAAGGCACGCTGTCAGGACTCAGAAGCCTTTACAGTTTCGTGGTTTTGTGTGTCACTAGCCCGAGTCAGGGCCTGCACAGAGCAGGCTTGAGAAACAGGCTGGAGAAGCAAGCAGCCTCAGTTTCCCTCCAGGGGCGATGAGGGGTCTGATGATAGGACTGTCCCATCTTGGCCCAGAAGTCCACCGCCCTCTGGGCTGACATCTGTCCCCAGCCCCTACCCCATCGGCGCCCTCATCTACAGCCAAGAGCACTGGCTGGGCAGGAGGAAGGTTGCGGGGGCCACCCCGCGGGGGGCAGGGCTCGCTCACCCTTGTGCAGGACGGCATTGGCAGGCTTGTTCCCAGCAAGGGACTCCTTGGACAGGTGCTGGTGGCTCTCGGCAAGGCACTCCACTTCAGCCAGGCGGGCGTTGAGGGCCATGGCGGGGTGGTTGGGGTCCTGGGTCATGTTCAGGTACGCGGCCCTCCGGAGCTGCTCCTCAATGACCAGCGCCTGCTCCAGCAGCTGGGGGTAGGGGGCAGCGTCGGCCCGGCCCCTCCTCCTGAATGGCTACCCTCCGTCCTCCACCAGCGCCCGCCCCAGGCCAAGGCTCCCGGCAGAAAGGAGGGAAAGGAGACGTACTGCCATCTGCCGCCCACCCTGGCCTGGTGGTGGCCAACCCTTGGAGCTGTCACCAAGCTGGGTTCTCTGTACCTCATCACCCCAAGGAGGCAGATACTCCCCAGTGGGGCCAGGGCCAGAGCAAGGATCCACCATTGTTAGTCGATGGACTTGCTGACTGCTTCATGGCCGTGTGACCCAGCTACATGCGGAGGGGTTGCTGTTCTTTAATTCCTTTGCCTTTGGGAGGGCCCTCCTGACACCCGTCCCTCCCCGGCCCTGCAGCCCCTGGCCCTTCAGAAGACTGACCTTAAACCTGCGGGCCAGGAACTTGTTCTTCATCTCCAGGTAGTTGCCCTTGTGGATCTCAGACTTGAAGGGCTCGTTGAGGATCATGTACCGCGGGTCATTCTGGATGTCCTGCCAGCGGGCGTAGCCGTGCCTGGGTGGGGCACCGTTAAGGGCAAACCTGGCCATTAGAAGAGGGGGGACCATAAGGGGAGGCAGCTTAGGCAGAGGGAGAGGCCAGCCCGGGGATCGGCATCCTGGCTGTATGCTCTCAGGCAAGTCCTTAAGCCAGGCTACACGATGAACATATTGATGACACAACAGTGACAGTATCAGCAGACACTGACAGGTGCCCTGGGTGCACCAGACACAGCCCTGGGGCTTCAGAGGGTTAACTCTTCACCCCAACAACCTGGGGTGCATACGTTTAAGTCCTGCCCCCAGCACCCGTGAATGGGAACCTTTTTTGGAAACAAGAGTACTTGCAGATGTAATCAAGAAAGGGTCACACCGCATTAGGGTGTGCCCTAAATTCAATGACTGGTATGCTTATAAGAGGAAAATCTGGGGCCAGGCGCGATAGTTCACGCCTGTAATCCCAGCACTTTGGGAGGCCAAGGCCTTGAGGCCAGGAGCTCGAGACCAGCCTGGCCAACATGGCGAAACCCCATCTCTACTAAAATTACAAAAACTAGCCAAGCATGGTGGCACATGCCTGTAGTCCCAGCTACTCAGGAGGCTGAGGCAGAAGAATCACTTGAACCCGGGAGGCAGAGGTTGCAGTGAGCTAAGATCGCACCACTGCACTCCAGCCTAGGCCACAGAGCGAGACTCCATCTCAAAAAAAAAAGAAAAAGGCCAGGCACGGTGGCTCACACCTGTAATCTCAGCACTTTGGGAGGCTGAGGCGGGCGGATCACTTGAGGTCAGGAGTTCAAGACCAGCCTGGCCAACATGGTGAAACCCTGTCTCTATTAAAAACACAAAAATTAGCCAGGTGTGGTGGGCGTCTGTAATCCCAGCTACTCAGGAGGCTGAGGCAGGAGAATCACTTGAACACGGAAGGCAGCAGTTGCAATGAGCCGAGATCAAGCCACCGCACTCCAGCCTGGGCAACAGAGTGAAACTCTATCTCAAAAAAAAAAAAAAAAAAAAAGGGGGAAATGTGGACCCAGACAGACACACAAGGAAGAAGCTGTGATGACAGCGGTGGGGAGCGGGCGACGCAGCAATGCCAAGGATTTCTAGCCACCGCCAGAAACCAGAAGATTGAGGAAGAGCAAGGATGGCTTCCCCGGAGCCCTCAGAGGGCTCTCCCCAAGGTCCACAGAGGAACAGGCAAGTGCCTGCCCAGCCCGGCCTGGCCAAGGATACGTCACGATGCCCGCCAGCAGCCAGTAGTCGTGGCGCCGGTGCCAGATGTCGTAGATTTTCCCCGAGGACACAGCAGCCCGCTCCTCGTTCTGCCACAACGTGTGCAACTCTAGGAAACAAGCCAAGGTGAGCAGGATGAGAAGTGCCCCGGCTTTCACACACAGGCAGGCTTGGAGAGCCACTCCCTTCCTACTTGCCACTGCCTCCACCCCCAGAGGTCCAGTGTTCCAGTGTTGCTAAGAAAGGTTATACGATGGACTTCTATCAACCAGTCACACTCTAGTATAAAATTGCCACTGGGTAACTTTATCTAGACTCCTGGGACCCACAGTCAGGAAGCCTCAGCTCTCCGCCCTTCCTCCAACCCCAATACCTGTGAAGCCCCCATCTGCGATGTTGAACATGAACTTGAATTTCCCCTTCTTGTCCTCCTTCTTCCCCTCGTCATCTTCCTCTTTGTCACCATTTTGCTGTATTTCAATGGGCTCCTTCTCCTCAGCCTTGGTGTCATCTGCCGGGGACAGATCACATTCTTTCATCCATCCAAAAAGCAGTGCCCAGGGGCCTCTCTCTGCCAAGCAC
Source organism: Macaca nemestrina (assembly GCF_043159975.1). Taxonomy (NCBI): domain Eukaryota; kingdom Metazoa; phylum Chordata; class Mammalia; order Primates; family Cercopithecidae; genus Macaca; species Macaca nemestrina. The sequence goes on along the minus strand of NC_092125.1, from coordinate 228,028,541 downwards.
TGAGGACCCAGGACGCAAGTAGAATACATCCCCTTGTCCTCAGGGGGCTCGCTGCCCAGAAGGGTCTTAAACAAGCCAACGGTCCCTCTCTCTGTCCTGGGCAGGGAGGCTTAGCTCCAGGCCCTAGCGCTCCTCCCCAACCACATAAGGACCACCCAGGAGCAGGACAGGAGCGCGCTGTGAAAAGTACAGCTCAAGTTCAAAGACACAGAGCTGCCTGAGGGGGCTGATCTGAGGACAACTGTTCCAGAACATTCCAGTGCCTAGAAGTATGCAAAGCTTCCAACTGAGCCCCAAATCCCCCAGGCCAGGCTTTATGACCAGCTCTCCTCTCGCTCAGCGGCTGGGGCACAGCAGCGCTCAGGAGACAGGAGCGGCGAGTCTGTCCCCAGCCCTGGCTGTGAGGTGCTGGTGAATCCGGGCTCCCACCTGCCAGCTCCAATCAGGCCTGGGGCCAAGGGGACAGTGCCTGGGAGACTGTGGGAGGCTGAATAGGGTCCAGAGGGTACCCTCAGGGACCATGGGGTACAGGTAGAGAACATAGAAGAGCCCCAGACCTGGCCTGAGTTCAGAACCGTCCCCTCTGCTGTGGATCAAGCTCAGCTCCAGCTTGTCCAGGATCTTCTCCTTCTCAGGAAGCACCTCCTCTGCAAGAAAAAGAGGGTTCGCAGCATGGGGTGGGGTCCCAGAAAGCAGAGAGGACTCTGGGCTGGTGGCTTTCCACCCATAGAACCCTATCCATCAATACGTTCTGCAGAGTCCTACAGGTGCCACCAAAAAGAGCTCCCCTCGGCCAGGTGCAGTCGCTAACGCCACTCATCTTCATGGGTGTGGGATCTGAACTGGACCACCCGAGGCAGAGGCAGCATCACAAAGCTGCTCCCAGAGGGAGACTGCCCATGAAACCTCCCGGCCTGAGCCTCCGGAAATAAAAGAGAAAGGACACTCCCACCCCGCAGAGGACACGGAGCTCCTGCAGATAAAAATCACAACCCCTGATGAGGATGCACCCAACCCAAACCCAGAAAACAATGGTCCCCCACCAGCTGACATACAGGAGGCAGACAAGCACCTGGGGGTCTCTCAAACAGGGGTGTCCGATCTTGTGGCTTTCCTGGTCCACACTGGAAGAACCGTCTTGGGCCACACATAAAATACACTAAACACTGACGACAGCTGATGAGCTTATATATATATATAATATATATACACACACACACACACACACACACACACATATCACAAAAAAAGATTCAAAATGTTTTAAGAAAGTTTACAAATTCGTGTTGATTCGCATTCAAAGCCATCCTGGGCCGCATTTGTCCCACGGGCCACACAGGTTGAAAAAGCTTGCTCTAAAATAAAGTATATCTAGAGTGACCAAAGACAGAGAAAAAAGAAAAAGAAGGAAGAGAATCCACAGGGAAAGAATAAGACTCCCTCAAAACTAGAAAAGAAAACCAGATGGCCGGGCGCGGTGGCTCAAGCCTGTAATCCCAGCACTTTGGGAGGCCGAGACGGGCGGATCACGAGGTCGGGAGATCGAGACCATCCTGGCTAACATGGTGAAACCCCGTCTCTACTAAAAAATACAAAAAACTAGCCGGGCGAGGTGGCGGGCGCCTGTAGTCCCAGCTACTGGGGAGGCTGAGGCAGGAGAATGGCGTAAACCCGGGAGGCAGAGCTTGCAGTGAGCTGAGATCCGGCCACTGCACTCCAGCCTGGGCGGCAGAGCGAGACTCCGTCTCCAAAAAAAAAAAAAAAAAAAAAAAGAAAACCAGATAAAACTTCTAGAAATGTGGGCGGATCACTTGAGGTCAGGAGTTTGAGACCAGCCTGAACAACATGGTGAAATCCTGTCTCTACTAAAAATACAAAAATTAGCCAGGCATGGTGGCAGGTGCCTGTAATCCCAGCTATTCAGGAGGCTGAGGCAGGAGAATCAGTTGAACCCGGGAAGCAGGGGCTATAGTAAGCCGAGATCGCACCACTGCACTCCAGCCTAGGTGACAGAGCGAGACTCCATCTCAAAAAAAATAAAAGGAAAGGAAAGGAAATACCACAATCATTAACATTTTGATTGCAGAATTCTAAGATGTGCTCCAAGACTTCCGGCCCTTGGTGTCCACACCCTGCAAAATCCCCTGGAAGGTGAAGAGGACGGACTCGGCCCCCCAGAGCAGGTTCCGTTTTGTGGCACGGGTGACCTTTAAACAGGGAGATGACCTGAGGAGGCCTAACCCGACCACACGAGCCCTTTTCTCTGGCTGGTCACAGAAAACGAAGTCAGAGATTCGAAGCATGGGAGCGTTTCTGTTCACCACTGCTGGCTTGAAGGCAGACTAGGCTACATGGCAGGAATGTGGTGGCTTCCAGGTGCTGAAAATGGACCCAGCTGACAGCCAGCAAGGAAATGGGACCTCAGTCCTCCAGCCTCAAGGAACTGAAATCTGCTACCAACAAAGAGTGAGCACGGATGTGGACTTTACCCCAAGGCCTCCAGACGAGAACTCAACCTAGTCGATACTTTGATGTCCTGAACCTTGTGACATCCTGAGCAGAACACCCACTTACACCACGCCAGGCGTCGGACCCACACAACTGCGAGCTCATGGTGAGTGCTGTTTTAAGCCGCTACGTTTGCAGTAATTTGTGACACAGCCATGCAAAATAATACAAATGGGAAGGTTTTAAAACACAGCTGTGCAAAGAAAATATACATGGAAGCTGGATCTGAGGATTACTCAAAAAGCCTGGCAGAGAAATAGATAACAAAAAAGAAGCAAGAGATATGAAAATTTATCAGCACCCATCTTTTGCTAACCTTGTACTCTGCTTCCTTCTTCATAGCATTTGGAGTCTGTGGTTGAACAACATGTATTTCTGCTTATTGTTGATTGCCTGTGTTCCCCACTGGAATACAAACTCCATGGAATGAAGCTTTCAGCTGTTTTGGTTCATTGCTTGTGTCCCCAGTGCCTGGGACAGCATCTGACACTCAGCAGGCTCTATATATATATATATATGCATGTGTATATATATACGTTTGTTGGATGAATGAACCAATCAATGAGTAATAGGAATTCCAGAGGGAGAAAATAAACATAATGAGGACAAAGAAAATATTCAAAGAGAGAATGACTGAGAGTTTTCCCATAATTGATGCAGGACATAAATATTCAGCTTTAAGAATCACAGTGAGTCACACACAAGATAAACAAAAACTTCACTCTAAAAACAAAACAAAAAATATCCTCCATTGTAGTGAAGCTACATATCACCAAAGACAAAGAGAATGTCTTAAAAGCAGTCTTTCAATGTGAGAAAAGACAGAAATGACAAATTTCCTACACAGGAGCAACAATTACACCAACGGCAGCCTTCTCAGCTTCTCAGCAGCCTTTTCAGCATAATGAATGCCAAATAAAAAGGGAAGAATATCTGCAAAGTGCTGAGGGAAGATCCCTATCCCATCTTCAATTGTACTAACTATTCAAGAGTAAAAGAAAAATAACAATGAGAGAATTAACCATTCCCCAAAAAACTGCTGAAAGCACCATTAAAGGTGTACTTTAGGGAGGACTTTGAATGAAGCAATGATGAACAAATAAGCAAACACAAACTGGTAAGAATGTGAGAAGATCTAAAAAAGGATTAAAGATTTAGAAATAAGCGTAACAACAAATTTGGGAAAGTAAAAACAAACTGAAACTAAAATACTGGGTAACAGCAATGTGGCAGATGAAAGGGAAGTGAGTTAGAGCTAAAGCTATCTAAAGTCCTCATATTACTCAGAGGGATACATGTTAAAAATGTAAGAGTACAGGCCGGGCGTGGTGGCTCACGCCTGTAATCCCAGCACTTTGGGAGGCCAAGGTGGGCGGATCACGAGGTCAGGAGATCGAGACCATCCTGGTGAACACAGTGAAACCCCATCTCTACTAAAAATACAAAAAAAAAAAAATTAGCCAGGCGTGGTGGCGGGGGCCTGTAGTCCCAGCTTCTTGGGAAGCTGAGGCAGGAGAACGGCGTGAACCCGGGAGGCTGAGCTTGCAGTGAGACAAGATCGCGCCATTGCACTCCAGCCTGGGTGACGGAGCGAGACTCTGTCTCAAAAAAAAAAAAAAAATGTAAGAGTACAGAATGAAACTGACTATAAACCTTCCAAATAAGTTGAGGGGAAAAAGACAAGATATAAAGAAAATTTGATCAATCCAAGAGATGTCAGGAAAGGAGGAAAAAGGAGAAAAAAGGATAATATATAAAGTACAAAATAAGACAGTAGAAACCCATCCACATACCTAGTTATTACAATAAATGTAAAGAGATTAAACTAGCCAGCTAAAAGATAGGGACCCTATAATTAGATTTTTAAATGATGAATCCTCTATACACTGTCTAAAAGAGACCTAAAACATTACAAAGAGATTAAAAGTGAAGAAATGAAAGAAAATATTTGTAAATCATGTATCTGATGAGGAACACGAATCTATATAAAGAACTCATACAAGCCAGGCACAGTGGTACACGCCTGTGATCCTAGCTACTCAAAAGTCTAATGCTAGAAAATTACTTGGGCCCAGGTAAAGCCCTCCTAGGCAACATAGTAAGACCCTGTCTCTAAAAGTATTAATTAATTTAAAAAGAACTCTTACAACTCAATAATTTTTTAAAAATCCAATTTTAAAATAGATGAAGGATCTGAAAAGACATTTCTTCAACAAATCATATACAAATGAGCCATAATCACATGAAAAAATATTCACCATCTTTATACACAAAGGAAACTCAAATCAAAATGACAATGACATACCACTTCTCACCCACTAGGGTGACTATACTCAAAAAAACAGATAATAGGCCGGGCGTGGTGGCTCAAGCCTGTAATCCCAGCACTTTGGGAGGCCGAGACAGGCGGATCATGAGGTCAGGAGATCGAGACCATCCTGGCTAACACAGTGAAACCCCGTCTCTACCAAAAAAAAAATACAAAAAATTAGCCAGGCGTGGTGGCAGGCGCCTGTAGTCCCAGCTACTCGGGAGGCTGAGGCAGGAGAATGGCGTAAACCCGGAAGGCGGAGCTTGCAGTGAGCTGAGATCCGGTCACTGCACTCCAGCCTGGGCGACGGAGTGAGAATCCGTCTCAAAAACAAAAAGAAAACAAAAAAAACAGATAATAACAAGTATTGGCAAGTATGTGAAGAAACTGGAACCCTCACACATGCTGGTAAGAATGTGAACTGATGCAATACACATGGAAAACAATTCAGCAGTTTCTCAAAATGGTACAGAGAATTACCATATGACCCAGCGATTCTACTCCTAGATATATACCCAAGAGAACTGAAAACCTATACCCACACACAAAAAAAATGTGTACACAAATATGTACAGTAGCCAAAAAGTGGAAACAACTCAAATATGTATCACTATGAATGGATAAACAAAACATAGTAGAGCCATACAATGGAATATTATTTGGGCATAAAAAGAAATGAAATACTGCCTGTAATCCCAGCACTGGGGCAGGTCAAGGTGGGAGGATCGCTTGAGTACAGGGGTTCAAGACCAGCCTGGGCAACATGGCAAAACCCTGTCTCTACAAAAAAATACAAAAATTAGCCAGTGTGTCAGCATGTGCACCTGTAGTCCCAGCTACTCGGGAGGCTGAGGTGGAAAGATCGCTTGCACTCAGTGGGGCAAGGCTGTAGTAAGCCAAGATCATGCCACTGCACTCCAGCCTGGGTGACAGAGCAAGACCCTGTCTCAAAAAAAAAAAAAAAAAAGAAAGGAATGAAGTACTAATACATTCCACAACATAGATGAACTTTAAAAACACTATGCTAAATGAAAGAAGCCAGACACAAAGGGCCAAAGTATTGTATTATTCCATTGGTATGAAATCTTCAGAATAGGTCAGTCCATAGGACAGAAGTGATTGCCAGGGGCTGGGAGGAAGAGGAAGAAATGGGGAGTGATTACCAATGGGTAAGAAGAATTTATTTTTGAAGTGATAAAATGTTCTGGCATTAGATAATGGTGATGGTTGCACAACTCGGGATGTACTAAAAATAACAAATAGTATACTTTTTTTTTTTTTTTTTTTTTTTTTTTGAGACAGAGCATCGATCTTGTTGCCCAGGCTGGAGTGCAGTGGCACCATCTCGGCTCACTGCAACCTCTGCCTTCTGGGTTCAAGAGATTCTCCTGCCTCAGCCTCCTGAGTAGCTGGGATTACAGGCACCCGCCACCACGCCCGGCTAATTTTTGTATTTTTAGTAGAGACAGGGTTTCACCATGTTGGACAGGCTGGTCTCAAACTCCTGACCTCAGGTGATCCACCCGCCTCAGCCTCCCAAAGTTCTGGGATTACAGGCATGAGCCACTGCGCCTGACCTGAATGGTATACTTTAAGTGGCTCAACTGTATGATATGTTAATTATACCACCATAAAGCCGTTATATTAAAAAATAAAAAAAAAAAAACAGGAATAGAAAAAGGCGTAACAAATATGTACTAAACAAAAGAAAGACCAACCCAAATCAGCAAAAATAAGCTTTTTTTTTTTGAGACGGAGTATGGGTCTGTCACCCAGGCTGGAGTGTAGTGGTGCAATCTTGGCTCACTGCAAGCTCCGCCTCCCAGGTTTCCGCCATTCTCCTGCCTCCCGAGTAGCTGGGACTACAGGCGCCTGCCACTGTGCCCAGCTAATTTTTTTGTATTTTTAGTAGAGACGGGGTTTCACCATGTTCGGCAGATTGTCTCGAACTCCTGACCTTGTGATCTCCCCACCTCAGCCTCCCAAAGTGCTGGGATTACAGGTATGAGCCACCACGCCTGGCCCAAAAATAAACTTTTAAGCAAAAAGTTTAAAGGGGGATAAGAGGGTTGTTACACAATAATTTGAAGCACATTTCACAAGAAAAATATTAAAAACCTGAACAAATATGCACTTGACAACCCAATCTCAAATGATATGAAGCATAATCTGGCATTATAAGAAGAAAGAGATTAATCCATAATCATAATGAGAGATTTTAACACAAGTCTCTCAGAAACTGACTGATCAAAGCAAACCAAATACTAGTGAAGATATTAAAAACTTGAACAACATAATTGGCATGCATTATCTACTGATCTAATGCATATATTTTTTTTTTTTTAAATTTTTTTTTTTTTTTTTTTTCTGAGATGGAGTCTCGCTCTGTCGCCCAGGCTGGAGTGCAATGGCATGATCTTGGCTCGCTGTAACCTCTGCCTCCCAGGTTCAAGCAATTCTCCTGCCTCAGTCTCCTGAGTAGCTGAGACTATAGGCACACGCCACCACACCCAACTAATTTTTGTATTTTTAATAGAGACAGGGTTTCGCCATGATGGCCAAGCTGGTCTCAAACTCCTGACCTCAGGTGATCCACCTGCCTCAGCCTCCCAAAGTGCTGGGATTACAGGTGTGAGCCACCATACCCGGCCCTAATGCATATAGTTAGAACCTTAAACCCAGCAGTTAGGGAACATTCTCTTCAAGCACATATACAGCATTTACAAAATCTGACCGTATTGAGCCAGAGAGCAGGTTTCAACAACCTCATATAGACTCAAGTTTTCAGACCACAATGCAATTGAGTCAGAAATCACAAATAAAAAAGTAGCCCAATAACCGCCACTCTCTGTATGGTAAGAAAAGTTAAAGACCAGGCCGGGTGCGGTGGCTCAAGCCTGTAATCCCAGCACTTTGGGAGGCCGAGACGGGCGGATCACGAGGTCAGGAGATCAAGACCATCCTGGCTAACACGGTGAAACCCCGTCTCTACTAAAAAATACAAAAAACTAGCCAGTCCCAGCTACTCCGGAGGCTGACGCAGGAGAATGGCGTAAACCCGGGAGGTGGAGCTTGCAGTGAGCCCAGATCGCGCCACTGCACTCCAGCCTGGGCGACAGAGTGAGACTCCATCTCAAAAAAAAAAAAAAAAAAAAAAGAAAAGTTAAAGACCAACAGGCGAGGTGGCTCACACCTGTAATCCCAACACTGCGGGAGGCCAAGGTGGGTGGATCACTGGAGGTCAGGAGGTTGAGACCAGCCCAGCCAACAGTCTCTACTAAAAATTAAAAAAATAAATAAATAAATAAAAATGTCCGGGCACAGTGGCTCACACCTGTAATCCCAGCACTTTGGGAGGCCGAGGTGGGCGGATCACAAGGTCAAGAGATCGAGACCATCCTGGCCAACATGATGAAACCCCGTCTCTACTAAAAATAAAATTAGCTGGGTGTGGTGGTGCACGCCTGTTGTCCCAGCTACTGGGGAGACTGAGGCACAAGAATCACTTGAACCCGGGAGGCGGAGGCTGCAGTGAGCCGAGATCATACCACAGCATTCTAGCCTCGGTGACAGAGTGAAACCTTTTCTCCTAAAAAAAAAAAAAAAAGTTAAAGTCCATTAGGTCCATATATAGAGGCCTGAGCTCCTGGCCTCCCCTCACCAGGGGGCCTGCACAGGGCTGGAGTCTACCTCTCTGCCAGGCAGAAATGAGCTGAAGTACAGCCACCTGCCCTTCTCTGAACCCAGGCCTGCTGAGGCCAGACATGGCACTGGGGTGGGCAGACTGCAGGAAGCCCAACCTCTCGGCAGCTGCTCCGGGGAGGCCGGGGCCTTCTCCGTCTCCTCTGGCCGCTCCTCTCGGGCTCTCTCCTTGCTGGCTGGGCTCTCGTGCTTGTCCTCGCCCTCCACTCTGTCCAAGGCAGCTGGAAGGGCCTGCAGAGGGGAAGCCAGGAGAACTGCAGGGCCTGGGGCCTTACCAGGAACAGAGGGCGGGGAACGTGCGCTGGGCTGCGAACCCAGTCTCCTGGCTCCCATTGCTTGTTCCCAGTCTGCTCCTCCGGACTCAGAGCCCCGAAAAGGGAGCCAGGAGGCCTGGGTTCCACCTTGCTGTGCAGGGCCTGAGAAGGTCCCCAGACCCAACCTCCACCCCACATACACCACAGACCCAGACACCAGCACGTTCCACACCTGGACTTCTAGGGGCTTCTTTGGCTTCTGCATCCCCGGGTCCTTCTCATCCATGTAGCCCAGCTGTGCTTCCATTTTGTCTGAAAGATCAAGGGAAAGAGGTGAGACAGGTGGGCTCAAATGGGAAGGGGTAGGGCAGGGAGTGGGGTGGCAGAGAGGAGAGGTGGGGCTTGGCCTTCAGGAGGCTCCATTGCAGCCAAGCACCTCCAGGAGAGACAGGCAGGATCCCCGGCTAAGTCAGAGAGGCCAGGCCAGGCCTATGATTTAGTAATGTTTGGAGGACCTTGAACCCAGTGAGACCAAAGTGAGGGGCTGTCAGGACAGGGCCGCACACAGCAGTGGCTGCTCATCTGGAGGCAGGGAAGTGAGACAGACGGAGGCCCAGATTGGGAGCCACGCCGCCTGGTCTGGTCCTAGCTTTCGGGCAGGCTGGCTGGCTGTGTGCCACTGGAGAGGGTGTGAGTTTCCTCCCTGCCAAGTCAGCCGCCGACACACTGCAAAGTGCTGGTCACTTATGCGGCTCTGAGAAGCCCTGGGAGGTGGGCACAGCTAGGAAAGCGGAGGCTCACAGAAGTTAGGTGACTTGCCCAAGGTTAGACAGAGTTCAGCCAAAGCCAAGAAGCAAACCAAGATGTGTCCACCTCCAAGGGCTCCCTTGTGCTTGGAGGCGCAGCTTCTCAGGGCCTGGCCTCACCCATCACCAGGGGGATAGCTATGTCTGCCCCAGGCCTGTGAGGCCCAACTGAGGGACTAGGTATTTAACAGGCATTTGCTTCACCCAAATAAACACCTAGATCACCAAAGAGACACTTGGGCACAAATGACCCAATTAAGTGTGCAAAGCATCTGAAAAGACATTTCTACAAGTCTACAAATAGCCAATAAGCACACGAAACCACACTCAACGTCCTTGGCCCAGGGAAATGCCAATCGGAACCACAGTGAGACACCACCTCACGCTCCCAGGACAGCTAGAACCATGAAGGCAGAGAACAAGTACTGCTGATGACGTGGAGAACCCGGGACTCTCGCACAATACCAGCAGGAACATAAAATGGTACAGCTACTTCGAAAACAGTCTAGTAGTTTCTCAAAAGGGAAAACAGAGTTATCACATGGCCCAGCAATTCCATTCCTAGATATCTGCCCAAAAGAACTCAAAACCTATGTCCACACAAAAACGTGAAATACACCAGCATTATTCACAGTAGCCAAAAAGTAGAAACAACCCAAAATCTATCGACAGAGCAATGGATAAGCAAAATGCAGTAAATCCATACAAGAAAACGATACCGGCCAGGCGCAGTGGCTCACGCCTGTAATTCCAACACGTTGGGAGGCCGAGGTGGGTGGATCACCTGAGGTCAGGAGTTCAAGACCAGCCTGGCCAACATGGCGAAACTCCATCTCTACTAAAAATACAAAAATTAGCCGGGTGGTGGCAGGCACCTGTAATCCCAGCTACTCGGGAAGCTGAGGCAGGATGGCTTGAACCTGGGCGGCAGAGGTTGCAGCAAGCCGAGATCACACCATTGCACTCCAGCCTAGACAACAAGAGTGAAACTCCGCCAGGCGCGGTGGCTCACGCCTGTAATCCCAGCACTTTGGGAGGCCGAGGCAGGCGGATCACAACGTCAGGAGATCGAGACCATCCTGGCTACGGTGAAATACCGTCTCTACTAAAAATACAAAAAGTTAGCCGGGTGTGGTGGTGGGCACCTGTAGTCCCAGCTACTCGGGAGGCTGATGCAGAGAATGGCATGAACCTGGGAGGCGGAGCTTGCAGTGAGCCAAGATCGTACCACTGCACTCCAGCCTGGGCGACAGAGCAAGACTCCAAAAAAAAAAAAAAGCCAGACACAAAGCCTCACACACTGTGTGGTGCCATACGCATGAAACACCCAGCATTGAGAAATCCCGAGACAGGAAGCAGGTTAGCGGGTTAGTGGCTGCTCAGGCCTGGTGTCGGGGGATAGGCAGTGGCTGCTAATGGGTATAGGGTTTCTTTTTCAGGGGAATGAAAACATTCCAGCCTTAGCCAGTGGCGATGGTTGTACACCCTGCAAATATACTAGAAATCACTGAATAGTACTTTTTTTTTTTTTAGATGGAGTCTTGCTCTGTCCCCCCAGGCTGGAGTGCAGTGGTGTGATCTTGGCTCACTGCAACCTCCGCTTCCCAGGTTCAAGCGATTCTCCTGCCTCAGCCTCCCGAGTAGCTGAGACTACAGGCATGTGCCACCACACTCAGCTAATCTTTTGTATTTTTAGTGGAGACGGGGTTTCAACATGTTGGCCACGTTGGTCTCAAACTCCTGAGCTCAGGTGATCCTCTCGCCTCGGCCTCCTAAAGTGCTAGCATTACAGGTGTTAGCCACTGGGCCCAGCCAGTTTTTCAAGAGTGAATTTTGCAGTAGGTATATAAATTATATCTCAAAACTGTCATTAAAATGAAAAACTCTCTGGAGAGTGACATTTCAGCAAACAGAGGCTTTGAGGGAAAGAGAGGCCGTCTTCTGTGGGGTGTGGGTTAGACTAGGGGGTTGCTGTGACCTTGCCACTTTCCATGACCCCGGTGCCCTCCCCGGCCCGCCCAGCCCACAGACCTGGCAGGCTCAGCGGGGCTGGCGGGAGGTGAGCAGGGCTGGCGGGCACTGGTGTGTTGGGGTCCGAGGAGATCACCTCGCCTGGCTTCTTGCCCTCGGGCCCCTCAGGGATCAAGTCTGGGGTGCTGTACTTCCCGTTGACATGCTCAAACTCCTGAACCTGGGGTGGTGGGAAGGAAGGCGGGAGGGAAAGAGGGAGGGCAAGAGGGAGGGCAGTGGTGGCAGCTCAGCCCTAAGAGCCTCAGGGCAGCCGGGCGGCTGAAGGTGTCACAGGCTTGGGGTAGCTGCTGCCGCCACCCAAGGCTGGCCAAGCCAGGCCCCTCCCGACCACAAGCTCCCCTGCCCACCCTCCTACCCCGTGTGTCCTCCCACTGTACGTAATTCACCATCCTGACCTCCACCCCACAGGCCCCTCACCCAGAAAGGCTTTCCAGGTCAGTCCCTCTGGCCTGACTCAGACCCTGGGCGGCTATGTGGCCTGAGACAGGCACTTGTTTTCTGACCACTGACCCCCAAGGGACAGCAGCAGGAGCCCAGGCAGCCACCAGGAAGGGCCCTACAGAGAGCTACTCACCCACCTTCTTCCTAACTAGTGACATGACCCCGATGCGCGTCAGCACGTGCTGCCTGGAGAGGCCCTCCCGGGGCACGCCATCTGCGAAGGTCTCCGCACCGTCCGCCCCCGGCTCACACAGGTGCCGCATGAAGAGGGACACATAGGCTCTGGGGTGGCGGGGGGACTGGGGCTCAGGGAGTGGGGGGCCAGCAAGAACTCTCTGAGAGGGCAGGCGGGACCCCGGGGGACTCCTGGATGATCATCAGCCATCACCCCGCTCCCAGTCAGGCCTGGGCCAGGCCCGGGAAAGGACAGAGAGGGCCTCCCTGGCAAGGGGAACTCCTAGGACAGCCCTGGCCCTGGGTGACCGGGATCTTCCTCGCTGCCATAACAACCACTGGTCCAAACCAACTGGTCAGTAGTTTCTGCAAATCAGCCCTGCCTGGCACCAGGACTCCAGCCACCCAAAGACCAAATGGCAGTGAACTTTCCAGACGGCCTCATCCTGGTGGGAGCAAATGCTGCCCTCCGTAGGGCTCCCCCACAGGACCCTGCCCTACTCAGGGACAGGTGGCCACACCCTGGGCCACCACCTAGCCCCTTTACCTAAACTCCTTCTCGCTCTTCCCTCGAAGGTCCCGCACCAGCCAGTGGGAGTTGAAGGCGTCCTGGGGGGGCATGCCCCAGCGCATGATGGCGTTCAGGAAGGCCTTCCGCTGTCGGGCGTTGAAGCCCAGCACCTGGGCGGGTGGAGAGCGGGAGTATGAGCCCAGGACAGAGACAGGGTGGGGGCGGAGGATTCTGGGATGGGGGAAGAAAAGCATGGGAGGAAGAGAAGGCAGGAAGGGGGCACAGAGAAGGCAGGAAGGGGGCACAGAGAAGGCAGGAAGGGGGCACAGAGAAGGCAGGGCCTCCACCTGGGGCAGGACCCTGACGGCGAAGACCAGACCAAGTTCTGTCCCAGCCCCACCTCTACCTGGCATGAGACCCTGGGCAGTGTCCCAGCCCTCCTCCATACCCCAGGGGCAGCAGGAAGCGGGGGCAGAAAGAGGTGCAGGAACAGACAGGCCCCACCTCAATGTTGCCACCAACTCGGGCGAGAAGCGGGGGCAGGGGTTTGTCCCTGTCACTCTTCAGCTGCCTCCGGGATTGTCGTCGTCCACCTGGGGAGCAGCCCGCCACAGCTCCTCAGGTGGGAGCCCAGAGATTCCTGACCCCCCTCTTCTGACCCCCAAGGACAGCAGCACCCCAGACCAGCCCCGCCCCTGCTGCCATCAGCTCCCCTGACGTGCCCTCAGCAGTAGCCCAGACCACTAACACTGAGACTCACTCTGCCCTTCTGGCCTCTCTTCAAAGTCCTCGTCCTCATCCTCGGAGCCAATGGAATATTCTGACTGGTTATCGGAAAGCTCGTCCTGCCACTCTGCAGAGGGCCAGACAGAGGGGCATGGAGTGAGCTGTACAAGCAAAGCCCACCCTCAAGTTCAAGCATGCCCAGGGCCATGCCGAGCCACTGCACCCCAGCTCCGTAAGACAGCAGTGACAATGACAATGGCCCACCTACTTCCTGTGGGTTCATTTAATAATCCCAGCACCACCACATGATACACTAAGGGTTATGTGTACCCACACATTACACGTACTGCACTGTTCTGTGGACATGGGGCTTGCCCAAGGCCACGTCACGGGCAGCGGTGAAGTCACTGAACTGATGCCACACCTTGTTCCCCCAAACACCCAACACCTCTGCACCTGCCCCCAGTCCCCTTTCCTCCAAAAAGCTGCCTCCCAGCTCCAACCAGCGCCGCCCAGCGTTCCTGGCCCACACCTCCGGGGGTGTCCTGCACAGGGATGCCCCGACAGAATCCTGCCCCGCCCTCCGCCTCTGGGTATGGGGCACCATCCCTCCTGCCACACTCGCCCAGCTCTCCCGTCCCGCACCTCCCGGGGGTTCTGCACAGGGATGCCCTGACAGAATCCTGCCCTACCCTCCACCTCTGGGCGAGGGGCACCAGTCCCTCCGTCCGGGCACGCACCCTGGTCCTCCTGGGAGGCGTCATTGTAGTTGACCTGCTTGCGGATGCGCTTGCCCTTGCCCAGGTTGCGGGCCAGGTCCTCCTGCTGCTGCTCGTAGTGGTGCCGCAGCAGCTTCTCCCAGTAGTCGGGGTCCACATTCTCCTCCTGCTTGATGATTTCCCGCTCCACCTCCTCCTGGGGAAGCCAGCACCACAGGCTCCATAGGAGCGGCCATCTCTGCCCTCCCGGAAGCCTCAGGCTGCCTCCACCTGACCTGCCCTTTGCCCGCTTGGGGCTCAAGGATTAATGGGATGGCCTGCCTACTCCAGGAAGCCTTCTCTGATCACCCCAGCCCTAGCTGACCTTCCTCTCCCTGCCCCTATCCAGTCAATCATTTATTCATTCATCCATTCACAAAGCAAGTATTTCCTGGCCTCGGGCCAAGGACAGGGGTACTGAGTTGAATAAGCTCCCGTGCCTGCCCTCAGGAGGCTGCTGGTTTCAAAGGGAAAGGTCATGGGCTCACTGGGTCTGCAGAGGGCTGGGGAGCAGAGGAGGAAAAGGAAAGGCCCCCAGGACAGACCCACAAGGAGCCCCTTGGGGACAGATGGGCTTTGCCTGGTGGAGAAGGGAGAAAAGCGTGGGGCAGACCAGGCATGGTGGCTCATTCCTGTAATCCCAGAACTTTGGGAGGCCGAGGCAGGTGGATCACCTGAGGTCAGGAGTTCGACACCAGCCTGGCCAACATGGCGAAGTCCTGTCTCTACTAAAAACACAAAAATTAGACGGTTGTGGTGGTGCACACCAGTAATCCCAGCTACTTGTGAGGCTGAGGCACGAGAATCACTTAAACCTGGGAGGCGTTGGTTGCAGTGAGCCGATATTGTGCCACTGCACTCCAGCCTGGGCGACAGAGCGAGACTCCATTTCAGGAAAAAAAAAAAAGTGTAGGGCGTTCTGGAATGTTGGCAGTCCAGGTGCAGGGCTGAGATGCAGGCCCTGAGGAAGGGCTGGGAGGGTGCAGCCGGGTAGGGACTGAAACCAGACTCTGGGCACAGGGCTCTGTGCAACGGGGTGGCAGATCAGCTTGCACTTCAGAGAGTGGGGAAGCTGGACTGGACCCGGGATGATGCCACGGAGCAGGCGGCTGATGTGTGCAAGGGCAGTGGCCAGTCCATGTAGTTGTACTGCCCTCAACACTGCCTCCGTCCCTTCCCTCACTGCTATGCCTAGTCCTGAGCCCACGGGTGGGGCGACAGGGCCCCTGCGGGGACGGCTGAGCACGTGGCTGGAGAGCGGAGCACACGCTGGAGTGTGGGGTCACAGCAGGGAGGGCAGGGCTGCGGCTGGAGGGGGCGCTGAGGCTGGAGTGCGGGGTCATAGCAGGGAGGGCGGGGCTGCGGCTGGAGGGCGGGGTCACAGCTTGGGGGGCTGGCTGTGGCAGGAGGGCGGGGTCACAGTGGAAGGCGTGGGCACAGTGGAGGGCGGGGCTGCGGAAGGAGGGCAGGCTGGGACCTTACCACGCCGTCCTCCTCGCGCACCACGTACTGCGCCACCTTGAAGGAGCTCAGGTACTCGTTCATGTTCTGTAGCTCCGTGTCGTCTGTAGCATCCTGGTTCCGGTCCAGCAGCTTGGAGATGGCTGCATCGTCATAGTGGATCACACTGCTGTCCTCCACGTCCTTGTTGTCACCTGGGGAGCAGGCAAGTGCAGTGTGGGGACAAAGACTGCCCTGATCCAGCCCCGGGGACCTGGGAACAGACTCCGAACAATGGCCCTTCCCATCCCCACCAGGGGCTGCAGCTGAGAGGCGTGGTGACCAGACAGAGGAAACCGCGCTGTCACAGCTCCGCTCCCCGTCCACCCGGCAGTCCCAGGACACTCAAATGAGGGCGGGTCGAGGAACCCCTCCTCTGCAGGAGCAGCCACCTGGCCGCAGGAGGAGCTGAGACTAGGCTGGGTTGACCCCTACCTGGTGGGGTGCTACCGTGCTTCTTCTTTGCACTGGCAGCCAAGTTCCCCCCTTTGGAGGACTGGACATCAGGGATGGGTGTGACCGGCCTCTGGCCCTGAGACATCATGCCTGTCAGACAGAGGAGGAGAGCACTGGTGCAGGAGCACAGACGGCTGCAGGAGCACAGACGGCTGCAGGGTTGACGGGCAGACACCACCCTGGGCTGTCCTGGCCAGGAGACACAGGTTGGGGGTGCAGGAGAGAGGCTGTGTATTGGAGCGGGCAGGGACCCCAGCAAGCCCTGGATGGGTGTCTCAGTGGGACCACCCCAGGCCCCGCCATGCTCCCTTGGAACAGAGGCCCACCCTCCACGTCGTCTTTGAAGAGCTCCTCTGTGCCGAACTTGAGGATGTCATCCAGCTCCTGCTTGGTCATGGACCCCGACTTGGAGCCGAGACCAGGTCGCACCACCAGGTGGGTGAGCATCATCTTGCGCTTGGCCACCTGCGTAATGCGCTCCTCCACTGAGGCCCGAGTCACGAAGCGGTAGATCATCACCTTCTTGTTCTGGCCGATGCGGTGGGCGCGGCTGAAGGCCTGGGGAGACCTGCACCTCAGCACCCGTGGCTCACCCAGGGCTCCAGGCAATGGAAGGGTTCACACCAATGAGCTCAGGAGCATGGAATGGGGTGCATGACTGTGTAGGCAAAGGCATGTGGTGCGTGCACCCCTGCAGCTGGGCTCCCTCCCTGACTGCGGAGCCTCCCACGAGCCTGGGTGCCAGGCTGGGTTTGGAGTGGAAAAACTGCCAGCCAGTGGAAGCAGGCAGGACTGCAGGTGTGCAAGAGTGTGGGAGGGATGACACGGCCAGTGTGCTGAGTGTAACTGAAGCTACACAGAGCTTCATGGGGGCCATGGGGAGGTAGGAGGAGGCTGCATTTCCCTGTGAGCAAACCACTAACGGGACCACAAGACCATGTGCTGGAGGCGCGCAGCCACCTTCTGAGGGCAGCAAGGAGCTGAGTCTGCCCAATATCATGCAAGGAATCGCCTCTGTGCAGCCCTGCATGAGGTGGCCTGGGTGTGGCCGTGTGTATCTGTGTGCATGGGCGCACACACTCGTGAATGAGAGACATCAATTTGTATGTGTTCCCCTACATTTGTAAGCGTTCGATGTGTGTGTCCCAGTGCCCGAGAGGGGTGGCCAGGGACACGAGGGTGGCTCTATTCCCATAGCCCCTCCCCCCGCAGCCCTTCCATCCTTCCTTATCAGCCCCATCTGCCCCCTGCACTATCTCATCCTCCCCTACTCACCTCCCACAGGCCCCACTCTCTGCTCCCCGCCCCCTCCAAAATGGGTGCCCCTCTGGGTCCCAGGGCTCCCTCTTCCTGCCTCCCTCCTTGGTCCTGAGCATGGGAAAGACCAGATCAGAGGCCCCGACGAACTGCTGTGTGCCCCGGGACACTTCCCCTGCCTTCTCCCTGCCCTCTCCAAGCCTGCTTCCTCCTCTGGACAAGGACGGAGCTGGAGGGATGAGCTTCCACTCACTCCCAGGGCCCGTCTTGGGGCCGAGACTCCATAGGGGACGGAGGCCCACAGCAGCAGGGTAGGTGAGGGGGCCATGGCCAGGAGGGCATGAAGGACAGAACCTGCCTGAGGCCCGGGATGAGAGGCCCCCTGGGAGGGTGACGGGTGGCAGCGGCACAGACCTGGATGTCATTGTGCGGGTTCCAGTCCGAGTCGTAGATGATGACAGTGTCGGCTGTGGCCAGGTTGATGCCCAGGCCACCTGCCCGGGTTGAAAGGAGGAAGCAGAATTGCTGGGCCCCGGGGGCTGAAAAAGAGAGGCCAGCAGATGGGGGTGTTTGTGGGGGTGTACCTTGGGCGGGGAGACGGGTGTGGCAGAAAGGAGGTGGGGAGAACAGAGGGAAGGAACTGCAGCAACAGGTCCCTGGCAGAGAAGGACAAAGCCGGAGACTCCATCAGAGACACGTGGCCATAGCTGCACTCAGGGGAGCCAGAGGGGAGGCCTGCCCAAGCCCACTTAGCCCCCAGCGTGCTCTGAGCCCTGGCCCAGTGGGAGGTCACTGGAACGAGGAGGTCAATTTTCAAAGCCCAGATGAGCAAAAAACAAAGTGCAAGCCACCAGCAAAGTACAAGCAGAGCCCAGAAAGCTCAGTCCTCCATGTCCCCCCAGCTTCCCACCCCTGGCTTCCCTTAGCCCACCGATGCTGCCAGGGCAGCCCGGGAAAACTCAGGGGCACAGCTCCAGGGCCTGGGGTCCCACCCCACTGGGCAACCCTGTCACAGGATGGCAGGTTCTCAGCCTCTCGGGGCCCTGCAGTGACCTGGGACTGACCACAGCCCCCACTGGAGCTGCAAACAGGCCCCCGGCACACCCAGGGCTTCAGCCACTCCTGCTTCCACATGTGGCTGGGCCACGTCTAGACCCGGAAACTCTGAACTTGCTATTCCTCCTGGCTCTCTGGCACGAGTGTGCAAAAGGAATCACTGCTTCGGGCGTTTGGAGAGCATGGCCCAGCCCCTTTCTAAGGGCTGATGCCCCAGGGAAACAAAGCTTGTTACTATTTGCTGCAAACTAGCTACTGAAGCGTGCAGCTGACTGCTTCCCACTCTAGAAGTTTCCTTTGCTACAGGAGAAGCTCCACTGGCAAGACCCTCCTCGCCTCTGCCCTCGTCTCTCCTTCCCAGCCAGGGAACACCGAGCATGGGTGACTCTGGGGGAAGAACCTGATCGTGTGTGGCCCGGCCGTTTCACTCTCTCCTGCCTCTGGAAGTGGCCCCAGGTAGCACATGCATCTCTGTATCTCCTGCCACCATTTGCCATACGGCAGGCTCTGTCCAACACCACTTGTAACTGGGCCTTACCTGGTGTCAATATTAGAGGCCCCCGTCTGCCTTTCTCATTGTCTAACTCCATTCTCAGCAGGTATTATCTGCTGGGCCCCTCAGAACTCCGATTCCATGGGAGGAATCCTTTTAACACTGGAAGCTCAGGGGAAGCTGCCGAGGCCTGGGACTGGCCTGCTGTCTTCAGCTGTTCGTGGCTCTGCTTACACACCATTGGCTGGGTGGCCTGGCTAAGAAGCAGGCCTGGGAGAAGAGGCCAAAAAGGGGTCTCAATCAGAACCCTTGGGCGGGATGGGGTTACCGTTGAATCTGTCGATCGCCTCCTGTCGGAGGCCCCCGGTGATGCCACCATCAATCCTCTCATACTTGTAGCCTTCGTACTCCAGGAAGTCCTCCAGGAGGTCCAGCATCTTGGTCATCTGCAGGTGAGACGGGCACGTGAGGAACTGCCAAGGAGCAAGGGGCCCCATGGGCCATGGGCAGGGACCCTGCCACAGCCAGGGGAGGGAGAGAGCCGCCTGCTAGGTGGGGACTCAGCAGGGTCCCAGGCAGGCCCAACGCAGGACTCTGGGGAAGAAGGAAGCTTCCAACTTCACCCCGCGGAGCTAATCCATCCTCCTGCCCAGCCCCACAGCCACTTGCCTAAATCCGCGGAGCTAATCCATCCTCCTGCCCAGCCCCGCAGCCACTTGCCTAAATCCGCGGAGCTAATCCATCCTCCTGCCCAGCCCCGCAGCCACTTGCCTAAATCCGCGGAGCTAATCCATCCTCCTGCCCAGCCCCGCAGCCACTTGCCTAAATCAGGGCTCTGACACGAGCCTCCCCTGCTCCCACCACACAGAATGAAGTTCCATCTTCTCGCCCTGTATTCGAGGCTCTGCTGGACTAGTGCTCCTTCACAGCCCCCAGCCATTCCAAACTACCTGACTCTCTTTCTGGAATACCCACCCCCCTCCTGCCTAGGGAACACAAACATCACCTCTGTGATGTCTTCCCTGATTTCACTCCTCCCCATGAGAAAAGAAAGGCAGTCCCTTCTAAGCTCCCATGACCCCGTGTAATTCCCCTTATTCTCGAGAGAGAGAGAGTTTAGCTGGATGTAAAACTATCAGCACACATTTTCCCTCAGTGCACTGGAGATTTTGCCACGGTCCCTGCCACCTGTTGTTGTTAAGATGACGGAGAACCATCTGGTTGCCCTTACTTTGTAGGTACTAGGTCTAAAGTACCTAGGGGTTCTAAAGTGTCTAAGGGTTCATTTATTTATATTTATCTTGCTTGGTACTCCAGAATGCACTCCAGATCTGAGACCTCACATCTCTCTCCAGGTCTGCAAACTCTCAACAAATCCAGCTTCTTCACCATTTTTTCTCTTTTTTCTGCAACTCCAATTGGATGATTGTTGGAGCATCTCAAGGTGTCTTCCATGTTCTCTCTGTTTTATCTTTGTCTCTGTACACTGCATTCTGGGGAAATGCCTCAGCACCAGGTTCCAATTCATCAATAAGTTCTCTTCAACAGTGTTCAGAGTCTGTCCAGTCTGTTGAAATGTTTTATCTCAATTTCATGCATGTTTCTATCCAGTTGTTCCTATTTCAGTTCTTCCTGCTTTTGCTTAATTTCTTCTTTATTTTAGGGTGTCAATTACTTCATCATTTTTGAGGATACTAAACACGTCTACATAAAGTCTTTTCAGGCTATCCTATTCTCTCTCTCTCTCTCTCTCAAGAGACAGGGTCTTGCTCTGTCCCTCAGACTGGACTGAAGTGACAAGATCATAGCTCACTGCAACCTTCAACTCCTGGGCTCAAGCAATCCTCCTGCCTCAACCTCCCAAGTCGCTGGGATTACAGGGTGAGCCACTGCACTCAGCCCCTATTTTCTTTTTTTTTTTTTTTTTGAGACAGAGTCTCGCTCTGTCACCCAGGCTGGAGTGCAGTGGTCGGATCTCTGCTCACTGCAAGCTCCGCCTCCCGGATTCACGCCATTCTCCTGCCTCAGCCTCCCATGTAGCTGGGACTACAGGTGCCTGCTACCGCACCCAGCTAATTTTTTTTTTTTTTTTTTTTTTTTTTTGTATTTTTAGTAGAGACGGGGTTTCACCGTGTCAGCCAGGATGGTCTCGATCTCCTGACCTCGTGATCCGCCCGTCTCGGCCTCCCAAAGTGCTGGGATTACAGGCATGAGCCACCGCGCCCGGCCCCAGCCCCTATTTTCTTACTTGGATTCTATTTATTGCTTTGGGGGATGTCTCGGCATTCACTTTTGTATGGGTTTGGAATTGGGGTTCATAGGCTCATTTTGGGCAGGAGGGTCCCGTCTCTGCCGCTTGCCCCACGTGCACATTTCTGGAAGCTGTGTGGTTCCCATTATTGGGTATCTCAAGGCCTCTGACCAGACTTGCGTCTCGTGTTCGTACCGAGGTACTGGGGGGTGTGGATCCATCTCCACTCTAGCCACTCCTCGACTCGGCCGCTGGTCTCAAACTTGCCCTGCTTTCCAGTATTCTTCGCGCTGAAGCAGCCCAGCAGGGTGACCTGGGGCTGCAGGCGGCGGACGCTGCTTCCAGTTGATGTTTGTGCACAAGGAGCCATAGCCCAGACTCTGGGTTTGAGCAAGGGGCCTGGCTCAGTCAGCCCAGAAGAGGAGCATTTTTAGCCCCATGACCCTGTAGGATCATCACTGTGGCCTCCAACACAGAGCTGACCACAGGGTCAGGTACCTGTCCCTTGAGCTGTCTCCCACAGTAGACTGAGCAGCTTGAGGACAGGGACTAGATCACTGGTCCCTGCACCCATGTGCCAGCACAGAGCCTGACTATGACAGACGCAAACAAAGGGATGCAGAAAGAAATGAACACACCTGAGCCGGCAGCCCTGCCTCCAAGCCAACAAGCCAGGTGCCAGTAGCCCCTCAGGGCCTATTGGAGAGAGAAGTTCCTCCCAACCGTACCCCAAGGCCCCACCTTAACGAGAAACCAAGCTGCAGGGGACGAGGGGGCTGTCTACCAGCCTGGACATGCAGACCAGAAGGGCAGGTGCGGGTAGATGCTGCTCTTTATGGCAACTGTGCTCTGAGCTCCTCAGCTGCATCATGCCAGAGCACGGGAGCGTGACCCCTGACACACAGTCACGTGACCCCCATGGGAACGGCACTGGGTCCTGAAGGGTGCCAGCAAGTTTGTGCCCCCAAGCATCAGGGCAGGATGCTCTCTGTGGGGTGTGGAGCTGCGGCGGGGCTGGGCAGGGGCAGCGCACCTGGGAGAAGATGAGCACACGGTGCCCCTCGTCCCGCAGTTTCTTCAGCATCTTCTGCAGCAGCATGAGCTTCCCTGAAGACTTCACCAGGGAGCTTCCATCGTAGGAGCCATTGGGCAAGACAGGGGCCTCCTGCAGACACAGCAGGAGGTGGGGCGTTGGCGGGCTCCCCTCTCTGACTGCACCAAAGGGGCCGCAGGGAACAGGCAAGTGCCGAGCAATGGGGTGATGGCCTGTCTGCCTGCTGAACATAAGGCCCACACCCGAGCCAGGCTCCACAGTGCGGGGCAGACCGTGGGTCCCATGGCCCTGGCTCCAGGCCCCCTGTTCCCAGGCAGGGCTCACAGCTGTGCCAGCCCTACCACAGCAGCGGGTTCCACGTTAAGTTCCCCAGCACCTACCAGAGTGGCCACAGGCAACCTTCCATGATGGCCAGGGAAACCTACCATGACAGCATCGCCACAATGGCCAGGGGAACCTACCACAGCAGCCACAGGCACCCACTATGGCGGCCACAGGCACCTACCACGGCAGCCATAGAGAAGCTGCCATGATGGCCAGGGAAACCTACCACAGCAGCCACAGGGAAGAGGTAGGGGTGGTTGCAGCACTTCTTCAGGTCCATCATGATATTGAGCAGCGATACTTGGTTCCCGCCCCCCTTGGAGTTCAGCGCCTCAAAGTTCCGCGTGAGGATGAACTTGTAGTACTTCCTGCAGCAGGGCACGAGGAAAGGCAGGCTGGGTCAGACCCACCTCCGAGAGGGCTCTCTCTGCTCTGCAGTGGGGCTGGAAGCTGGTGGCCAAGCACCCATTTACAGAGAGACCCAAGGGACCCCCAAGAGGTGAAGCCACCAGCCTGGAGTCCCCCTGTAAGTGACTGGGGGACACTGCTAGCACTCAGGTGGCCCAAATGCTGGTCACTAAAACCTGAGAAGAGGCCCCACGAAGAAAGTGTATGCAAAGCACGAGCCCAGGCCTCAGTGAGACTGAAGAGCCCTCCACCCACCTGGGAAGCGACCCAGGAGAGCAGCCCAGGGGAAAGGGCGCGCACAGGCTGCTCCGGGCTCAGCCCACCACTCACTTCTGCATCTGACTCAGCTCCACCCGGACGATGAGCTCGGTCTTGGCTGGCATGTTCTTGAACACGTCAGCCTTGAGCCGCCTGAGCATGTGCGGCCCCAGCAGGTCATGTAGCTTCTTGATCTGGTCTTCCTTGGAGATGTCAGCAAACTCCTCCAGGAAGCCCTCCAGGTTGCTGCAACAAAAAGCTGGGATAACAGCCAGGAGCAGAGGACCGGGGCAGGGGAGGCAGGGTGCAGAGCGCCCAGCCCATGTAGGCTGGCTGGCTGGTGAACCAGGGAGCCCTGGCATTGCCCCAGGTATCATCTCAATTTCTAAGCCTTGTCACCTCTACACATCACAGCCCTCTTTTCCTCAGCCACACTGGACACCTTTCCATCCTCAAAACCGTCCAGGACAGGAGCTCTCTATTACCCAGATAATAGATGAGGAAACTGAGTCTGATGAGTGCCCAAGTTGATACAGTCCAGCTTTGCCAAAACCTGCCCTCAAATCTACATCTCCTGGTGGCTCACGCCTGTAATCCCAACACTTTGGGAGGCCGAGACGGGCGGATCACCTGAGGTTGGGAGTTCAAGACCAGCCTGGCCAATATGGTGAAACCCCATCTCTATCAAAAATACACAAAAATTAGTTGGGCATGGTGACACATGCCTGTAATCCTAGCTACTCGGGAGGCTGAGTCAGGAGAATAGCTTGAACCCAGGAGGTGGAGGTTGCAGTGAACTGAAATCAAGCCACTGCACTCTGGCCTGGGCGACAAGAGTGAGACTGTTTCTTAAAAAAAAAAAAAAACTACATCTCCTGATTCCACAATCGACACTCTGCACCCTGAACGCCCCATTCTGAGCAGGCAAGTGGAGGTAGGTGAAGATGAGGAGGCTGGGGCAGTGGGTTCCGGCCACCTGGGAGCTTGCCTCTGCCTCCACCACGGTTGCCCATGTGAGTCACTGGGGTCTCAGCAGAGGGAAAGGAACCTGCCAGGGGAGTGCAGGCAGGGACAGTAGTCCAGGAGGAGCCCTGGGTGGTCTAGGGCAGAGCTAAGGAAGAGTCGTGGAATTAGCAGCGGTTGATATTTACCAAACACTCCCGTGTACCCACGCCACCCACCCCAACACCCTGCTTCTGCGGGAGGTCAAAGCGGGGACGTCGCTAACACTCCCTTTTTACTGATGAGGAAGGAACGGCTGAGCAGGTCTCACAGCCAGGATGGGCTACTGATCTGTCTTCACTGGGACCACCTCAGCCCCACCACCACCTCCCTGGCCGGACCCAGGTGACTCACTTGAACCTCTCTGGAGTGAGGAAGTTGAGGAGATGGAACAGCTCCTCCAGGTTGTTCTGCAGGGGAGTCCCCGTCAGCAGCAGCTTATAATCAATCTTGTAGCTGTTTAAGACCCTAAAAAACTGAGGGGAGGAGAGGGGGGCCCATCAGGGGGCTCTGGGCGGCCCCTCGCCCTGGGCAGCTCTGGGGTCTGGCGGCCGGCGCCACCTACCTTGGACTGGTTGTTCTTGAGGCGGTGGGCCTCATCTACCACCAGGCAGGCCCACTCAATGGAGCCCAGGATGGCCTGGTCGATGGTGATGAGCTCATAGGAGGTGAGCAGCACATGGAATTTGATCTGCACTTCTTTCTGGAGAAAAGAGGGGCATTGGGGAGGAGACAGCTGGGAGCAGAGCGGATCACAGTCCCAGGAGACAAAGAGCCAAGGAGGTGTGCACAGGAACACACAAAGGCTCCAGGGAGCTCTGGGCCGGCCAGCCTAGCACCAGAGGGGCAGATGCTGGCCACCAAGCAGAGGGGCATCAACTGAGGCCCAGAGCACAGCCCTGAGGGTGGTGTGAACGAGAAGAAACGGCCTCCACTCGTAACAACACCAGTGAGACAGGGTCTTACTCTCATCCCCCAGCCTGGAGTGCAGTGGCACGATCACAGCTCACTGCAACCTCCACCTCCCAGGTGAGGTGGCTCCAGCAATCCTCCCACCTCAGCCTCCCAGGTAGCTGGGACCGCAGGCACGCATTACCACACCCAGCTAATTTTTGCATTTTTGTAGAGACAGGGTTTCACCATGTTGCCGAAGCTGGTCTCAAACTTCTGAACTCAAGTGAACTGCCCGCCTCGACCTCCCAAAGCGTTGGGATTACAGGCATGAGCCACCTCAACCAGCCCTGGCTCCGGGCTTATTACTTCCTATCCACTCTCACCTCATCCGAACAAAACATGAGCTCAACTGTGTCCTTTATCCCCCACTGCCCCCAGCGTTATTTTTGGTTTTTGGAGAGAGGAGATCTCACTATGTTAACCAGGCTGGTTTCAAACTCCTGACCTCAAGCAATTCTCCTGCCTCAGTCTCCCAATGTACTGGGAATACAGGCATGAGTCACCGCACCTGGCCTTTTATCCCCATTTAAAGCTCACGGGGCCTCAGGCTGGAGCACTCTCCTAGGTCCCTGTGGCTAATAAATGGCAGAGCCAAGACATGAACAGAGAAACGGACCCTGCACTTGGGGTTTAATGCCCTGAGGTTGCTGATTTGAAATTATTAATTTCAAATTATTGTTGAATTTGTGTTTTGTAACAAATATCCCAGGGGACAGTGGAGTGTATGCTGGAGACGTGGAGCCTCCCTGGGACAGGTTCTCATTCCCCTGCTCCCCTGCCCCTGCCTGGTGACCGCTGTC
Organism: Macaca nemestrina; assembly: GCF_043159975.1. Lineage (NCBI taxonomy): Eukaryota > Metazoa > Chordata > Mammalia > Primates > Cercopithecidae > Macaca > Macaca nemestrina. Next base: position 228,002,506 of record NC_092125.1, on the reverse strand, counting down.
CCCCTACTCCCCCTGGTGGGGGCCTGGGCCTGGGTGCTGGTGGGGAGGGGAAGCCAGGCACACGGTTTATGCACCAAGTTCCAGGACAGAGCCTGGTGCCTGTGAGGGTCTGCACTCTCCCGGTGAGGATCCCCACACCTGAAGGAACACGACTTTAAAATGCAAATTTAGGCAGGAGAATCACTTGAACCCAGGAGGCAGAGGTTGCAGTGAGTCGAGATCACACCACTGCACTCTAGCCTGGGTGACAGAGTGAGACTCTGTCTCCAAAAGAAAAAAAAGAAGGGCCGGGCGCGGTGGCTCAAGCCTGTAATCCCAGCACTTTGGGAGGCCGAGGTGGGCGGATCACAAGGTCAGGAGATCGAGACCACAGTGAAACCCCGTCTCTACTAAAAATACAAAAAATTAGCCGGGCGCGGTGGCGGGCGCCTGTAGTCCCAGCTACTCAGGAGGCTGAGGCAGGAGAATGGTGTGAACCCAGGAGGCGGAGCTTGCAGTGAGCCGAGATCGCGCCACTGCACTCCAGCCTGGGCAACAGCGTGAGACTCCGTCTCAAAAAAAAAAAAGAAAAAAAGAAAACAAATGTAAAATACCTTGGCATGTTGACAGAGAGACCACAGAAGAAAGCAAAAAGCTGTTTGCCTGCGAGCCCTGCATTTTCATTTTGCATTGGGCCCCCCCCCACCCAGTGAAGCAGGCCTGTCCTGTCCTGCACCAAACCTGCCTCTCCCAGCAGCCCACATGCCTGTGATAGAGCAGAGAGGGCCAAGGATGCTGTGCAGCACAGGCTTTGCCCACACATGGCACCTGGGTTTACACACAATCTTTTAGCCTCGGTCTCCTCGCCTATCTAGGTGAAGAATGCTATGAGAACTCAAAGAGCTAAGTCTGTTCCTCAAAAAATCAAAAATAGAATTACCATATGATCCAGCAGTTCCACTTCTGGGGGTATACCCAAAAGAAGTGACAGCGGGGACCCAAAGGGGTATTTGCACACCCATATTCCTAGACGATCACTAAAAGCCAGAAGCAACTCAAGTGCCCATCACCAGATGAACAGATCAACAAAACGTGGTCTATCCACGTGATGGGATGTTCTCCAGCCTTGGAAGGAAATTCTGACCCGTGCTACAACATGCATGAACCTCAAGGACATTCTGCTCAGTGAAATGAGCCAGTCGCAAAACGACAGATGCTTCCCAATTCTACTTATATGGAGTACCCAGAGTAGTGAACCTCGTGCAGACAGACAGTAAACTGGTGGCTGCCGGAGGCTGGAGGTGGTGGGGATGTTCATGTTTAATGGGGACACAGTTTCCTTCCTACAAGGTGAAAAGAGTGCTGGAGATTGGTTGCATAACAATGTGAATGTACTTAACACTATTGAACTGGTTTTTTTTTTTTTTTTTTTTTGGTTGGTTGTTGCTGTTGTTGAGATAGAATTTAGCTCTTGTCGCCCAGGATGGAGTGCAATGGCGCGACCTCGGCTCACTGCAACCTCTGCCTCCCAGGTTCAAGCAATTCTCCTGCTTCAGCCTCCTGAGTAGCTGGGATTACAGGTGTGCACCAGCATGCCTGGCTAATTTTTGTATTTTTAGTAGAGATGGGGTTTCACCGTGTTGGCCAGGCTAGTCTCAACTCCTGACCAAACAGGTGATCCATCCGCCTTGGCCTCCCAAAGTGCTGGGATCACAGGCGTGAGCCACCGTGCCTGGCTGTTTTTTGTTTTTTGGTATTTTTTAAGAGACAGAGTCTCACTATGTTGTCCACGAAAGAGTGCAACAGCTGTTCACAGACACAATCATGGCGCACTCCAGCCTCGAACTCCTGGGCTCAGGCAATCCTCCTGCCTCAGCCTCCCAAGTAGCTAGGACCACAGGTGCACACCACCATGCCCAGCTGAACTGTACTCTTAAAAATGGTTAGGATGGTAAGTTTTACATTATGTGTATTTTACCACAACTTTTAACAATAAAATAATTAAACAGTAAATATAATAGAAGAGCCAAATCAGCAAAGTGCCTGGCACACAGCAGGGTCCCAGCATGGCTCAGGGGAGGTTCTTTTTGTGTCTAATGACCAGGGGCTCATCCATCTACAAAGTCACCTGTGGGATCATTGATTCATTCACTCATTCAACAGTTTATGAGCATCTCTAAGAGCCACAGCTGCCAGCAGACAGTGGAGGAGGCTGACATAAGGGACTCGGAGGGCATGTGGGAGGATCCACCAGCCAACAAGGCTGTAGCACTGACATTTTCTAGGGGCCAATGGCTGCAAGTCCTCACTCCTCAATGTGGAGAGTGTTTACAGATGCAGAGGCTGGGCCGGGCGTGGTAGCTCACACCTGTAATCCCAGCACTTTGGGAGGCTGAGGCAGGCAGATCATGAGGTCAAGAGATCAAGACCATCCTGGCCAACATGTGAAACCCGGTCTCTACTAAAAATACAAAAAGCGGCTGAGTGTGGTGGGATGCACCTGTAGTCCCAGCTACTCGGGAGGCTGAGGCAGGTGAATCGCTTGAACCTGGGAGGCAGAGGTTGCAGTGAGCCGAGATCGCACCACTGCACTCCAGCCTGGTGACGGAGTGAGACTCCATCTCAAAAAAAAGAAAAAGAAAAAGAAAAAGAAATGCAGGCCCGGCACGGTGGCTCAAGCCTGTAATCCCAGCACTTTGGGAGGCCGAGGCGGGTGGATCACAAGGTCAGGAGATCGAGACCATCCTGGCTAACATGGTGAAACCCCGTCTCTACTAAAAATACAAAAAACTAGCCGGGTGTGGTGGCGGGCGCCTGTAGTCCCAGCTACTCGGAGGCTGAGGCGGGAGAATGGCGTGAACCCGGGAGACGGAGCTTGCAGTAAGCCGAGATCGCGCCACTGCACTCCAGCCTGGGCGACACAGCGAGACTCGGTCTCAAAAAAAAAAAAAAAAAGGCCGGGCGCGGTGGCTCAAGCCTGTAATCCCAGCACTTTGGGAGGCCGAGACGGGCGGATCACGAGGTCAGGAGATCGAGACCATCCTGGCTAACACAGTGAAACCCCGTCTCTACTAAAAAATACAAAAAACTAGCCGGGCGAGGTGGCGGGCGCCTGTAGTCCCAGCTACTCGGGAGGCTGAGGCAGGAGAATGGCGTAAACCCAGGAGGCGGAGCTTGCAGTGAGCCGAGATCCGGCCACTGCGCTCCAGCCTGGGCAACAGAGCAAGACTCTGTCTCAAAAAAAAAAAAAAAAAAAAAAAATGCCGGGCGTGGTGGCTCATGCCTATAATCCCAGCACTTTGGGAGGCCGAGGCGGGTGGATCACCTGAGGTCGGGAGTTCGAGACCAGCCTGACCAACATGGAGAAACCCCGTCTCTACTAAAAATACAAAATTAGCTGGGCATGGTGGCACATGCCTATAATCCCAGCTACCAGGGAGGCTGAGGCAGGAGAATTGCTTGAACCTGGGAGGCGGAGGTTGTGGTGAGCCAAGATTGTGCCATTGCACTCCAGCCTGGGCAACGAGAGTGAAACTCCGTCTCAAAAAAAAAAAAAAGAGAAGAAAAAATGAAATGCAGAGGCTCGGGCCCCACCCCAGCACTGCTGGGTCAGAGACTGTGCTTTAACAAGACCTCGTAGGGTTCACGGCACCATGAGACCTCGTGATTATTAACTCACTTGACTCTGTGGGGTGTGTGTCTGTTAACTCCATTTTGCTGAGAAAACACTGAGGCCCAGAGAGGCCATGTGACTTGCCCAAAGTCACACAGCTGGTGCACTGCATTGAATAGTGTCCCCCCCAGCGTTCATGTCCACCCAGAAGCTCTTTTGGAAATAGGGTCTTTGCAGACATAATTAGTTGTCTGGGCATGGTGGCTCAACGCCTATAATCCCCATGCTTTGCGAGGCTGAGGCAGGAGGATCGCTTGAGCCCAGGAGTACCAGACCAGCCTGAGCAACATAAGGGAGACCCCATCTCTACAAAAAATGTAAAAGTTAGCTGGGTGTGGTGGTGTGTCCCTGTAGTCCCAGCTCCTGGAGGTCAAGGCTGCAGTGAGCTATGATCACATCACGGCACTCTAGCCTGGGTGACAGAGTGAGACCCTGTCTCAAAATAATAATAATAATAATAATAATAATAGGCTGAGCATGGTGGCTCGCACTTGTAATCTTAACAATTTGGGAGGCCAAGGCAGGCAGATTGCCTGAGCTTAGGAGTTCGAGACCAGCCTGGGCAACATGGTGAAACCCCGTCTCTACTAAAATACAAAAAATTCGCTGGGCATTGTGGCATATGCCTGCAATCCAAGCTACTCTGGAGGCTGAGGCATGGGAATTGCTTGAACTCGGAGGCAGAGGTTGCAGCGAGCTGAGATCGTGCCATACTGCACTCCAGCCTGAGCGGCAGAATGAGACTCCGTCTCATAATAATAATAATAATAATTAGCTGGGGCCAGGCACAGTGGCTCACTCCTGTAATCCCAGCACTTTGGGAGGCCGAGAAGGGCAGATCACTTGAGCTCAGGAGCTCAAGACTAGCCTGGCCAACATGGTGAAACCCGTCTCCACCAAAAAATACAAAATTAGCCGACCGTGATGGCGCACTCCTGGAGTCCCAGCTACTACTCATGGGGCTGAGGTGGGAGAACCACTTCAACCCAGGAAAGGGAGGTTGCAGTCAGTCGAGATCACCCCACTGCACTCCAGCCTGGGTGATACAGTGTCTCAAAAAAATAAATAAATAAAATAAGTAGCTAAGATGAGATCATATTAGATTAGGGTGGGCCCTAAATCCAGTATGAATGATGTCTTTATAGGATGAGAAACAGACACAAAGGGGAAAACCCCATGTGCTAACAGAGGCAGAAACTGACTTGACGGCTGCAGGCCAGTGAACTCCTGCCGCCACCAGGAGGCTGGAAGGAGGAAGGGAGGATTCTCCCCTAGAGCCTTCAGAGGCACGCCGCCCTGCCCTCCCCTTGATTTCCAACCTCCAGCCTCCAGAACTGTGACTGACTACATCTCTGCTGTTTGAAGCCACCCCGTCTGTGACACTTTGTTAACAGGAGCCCCAGAAAACTGACATGGCGGTAACTCAGCCTCTAGGACAAGTCCTTCGGAGTCTGCCAGCCTCGGTAGCCCTCCCAGGCTGAGGGACCCCGAAGGAGGACAGGGCACCTGTGGTCCCTGAACCAGACCCAGGGTCTTCCTACCGTCCTTCCAAGGATGGCGAGCCCTCACCTTCATACGGAACACCTTCTTCCCACTCCGAATGGCATTGTCCTCAAAGGAAAACTCGTTCTCCCGGATCACCGAGCGGCTCTCCTTGTCCCCCGTGTAGGTGACCACATAGAAGTCGGGTGCCCACATCTCAAACTCGCGTTCCCAGTTGATGATGGTGGAGAGGGGCGCACTAACCAGGTAGGGCCCCTTGGAGTGGCCCTGAAGAAAGGGGACAATGCCGTGAGACCAGCTGCCCTCGGCCAGGACCGGCCACCCCTCCTGGCCACCTGCCCCGCCTGCCCACCTCCTTGTAGAGGGAGTAGAGGAACACGATGGTCTGCACCGTCTTGCCCAGACCCATCTCATCGGCCAGGATGGTGTCAGTGCCCTGCGCCCAGGAGAAGCGCAGCCAGTTGAGGCCCTCCAGCTGGTACGGGTGCAGCGTGCCGCCTGTGGAGTCGATGTACCACGGCTGCTTGTCGAACTTGACCGTAGGCTGCAGGGGAGGCAGCGGTTCAGACACGCCCCAGATCCTGGGCCACCAGAGTCCACACTACAGACCTTTGCACATGCAATTCCTTCTGCCTGGAACACTCTTCCCTCTCCTGTCTGTCTCCGTAACTCTTCTCCGGTTCTTGGATGGAATACCTCTTCCTCTAGGAAGCCCTCCCTGACTCCCAGCCTGGCTGAAGTGCTCCCACAGTGTCCTCCCATGGCAGCCCCGTACTTCCCCTATCAGGGAAATTTCCCAACTGCTGAATTCTCTGACTTTGAGCCCAGGTTGTCATCACCACCTTGGTCCTGCTCACTGCCTCCTCTTGAGCACCATCCAGGGCCTGGGACATGTAGTCACTTACTATTTTTTGGATGAACAACAAAACGAACATCTATCTGGGGCACTCTCAATGCCCCCAATAACTGGCTCCTCCACTTGATCCAAGCATTTGACATTTGCTTTTTTTTTTTTTTTTTTTTTGAGACTGAGTCTCTGTTGCCCAGGCTGGAGTGCAGTGGCACGATCATGGCTCACTGCAGCCTCAATTTCCTGGACTCAAGGGATTCTCCTACCTCAGCCTCCCTAGTAGCTGGGACCACAGGCACAGCACCATGCCTGGCTAATTTTTAAATTTTATGTAGAGGTGGGATCTCACTATGTTGCCTCAAACTTCTGGGTTCAAGCGGCCCTCCCACCCCAGCCTCCCATGGTGCTAGGATTACAGGCATGAGCCACCATGCCCAGCCCATTTGCCTCTTGATCCTGCTCAAGGTCACTGGCCCCATGCAGTCCTCCCAATGGACCAGGCTCATCTGCCTTTCCTCGGCATCTGACAGGCGCCTGATAGTCCCAGGCCAGGCCCTCTGTGTTCTGTGGATACCCACCAAGGGCCCCTAGAAGACAGTGCATCTTCTGAAACAGATGCCCAGGGCTCATTGGCCCTCGTCTCCTCAGAGCCAACCCAGGGCCAGGCGCCAGTGGACACCCAGAGAGCTCTGCTGAGTGAGTTGGGTCTCCTCCCAGGTGAGAGTGGTGTGTAAGTAGCGTGTCAGCTGCAATGCTATGAGGGGCCTTGCAGCTGTCCTAGCCCTCGTGGGCATGACACTGTCTGCACAAGCCATGAGGGCCCAAGGAAACGTCCCTTTGAGAACACACACCCCCTGCACATTCAAGTCTGGGGTGGGCAGGCCCTGGCAGCCCCACCCACTGCTGCCCCCCTACAACTCACGTCCACAATGGGCGTGTCCGGCGGCTTCTCCTGCTTGTCGTCCCTCAGCTTCTTGCCCTTCTTGAGCAGCCTCTTGGGCAGCCTGGTGTCTTCCCCAAGCATCAGCTCCCTAGGAAAAGACATAGGATGCAGGTGAGCAAGGCTCAGCCCAGGAGCAGACCCCGGCAGCCTGTGCCCAGCAGCCGGATCCCTGCGGCCCACCTGTGGCCCCAGTAGGCCTGCTTAAGGTTGTCGTAGTAGGGGATGTCGATGTCATCGATCTCCCAGGTGCACTGGTCATAGGGTAGGTCTTTCCACTTGATCAGGTAGTGCACATCCCCCTTTTTGTCAAAGCTGCAACACAGTGAACAGATGTGGGTCGCTCAGGGCGCCACAGCACGGGTTTGATGAACCTCCCAGGATGCAGAGCCACTCACACCCAGGGTCGCCTCGGATGCTGGGCCCAGCCAGGAGGAGGCGACGAGGGCAGAAGCTCCAGGGAGGTGCAGCGGCTTGCCCGGGGCCACACAGCGAATGAGAGGGGGATGGGGCAGAGCCAGAGAGGGACACGGAAGCCAGCTGACAGAGGAGCAACCAGCCAGCCTCCCGCATCCTGTGCGCCTCTGTGGCAGGCATGAATCCCATTTGTCACGGGATCTGGATTTTCATAGGAGTTCTGGATTTCTAAGTTGGAAAGTTCTCTTTCCTGCCAATGGACTCAGTTTTCTAACTTAAAATACGGGAAGGACTTGTGCAGTGGCCATGTAGGGTGAGGAGCCGTCTCTGCAAAGTAGATAAGGACGCAATTCCTGCATGTGAGGCGGTCTCTTCCGGGGACACAAGGACCCAGTGGCTAAGCCCAGCAGCACACAGCTTGATTCTGGCCACTGGGAGGGTCCTCAGGGCCTCCCACCTGCCCAGGCTAAGGCAACCAGGCCAGAGGAGTGCTGCAGGGCCGGGCCGGGGCATGGCTACCCCACACAGCAGCGCGAGGAGGCACACAGACCCGGTGGGCAGCGGCTGCTGCGGGCCTGGGGGCCAGAAAGAGAAAGACCAATCCCCAGTTACCACAGAAACTGATGTTTGTTTGTTTTCCAATACATAATTGATTGTTTTGCAGACTGGGGGAATAAATCCAGGGGAGCTTCACCTGTCCCACTTTGGAGCAGAGAGAAAAACTACCATGTATATTTTTAGCATGCAATTTAGTAAAGGTAGAAAACCATAGGCCAATTCATTGCCGGGAATTAGGTTCCCACAGAAACCGACCCTTGAAGGTCATTCTCAGGAAGGTCTGGAGAGGAAAAACGTGGGTGTCCCATAGTTGAAGGGGCAGCTTTTTCAAGTTCCGTGCCCCTCCTTCTGAAGACCGCCCACAGCCAGCCTCTGGCAAGCTCCGGTCACCTGTGCAGCAGTCTGTTCCCTACAAGGGCCTCAACGCCCAGCAGTTGGGAGCCAGGACTGAAATCTGAACATTTCAGGCTCTTAACCTCTGCTCTACCCAACAGCTGCCTGAAGCCAGAAGCACTGAGTGGCAGAGGCCACCGATCCTAAGCCCCTCAAAGGCAGAGGCCACAGGGTAGCCAGGTTGGGGAGCATAAGCTCCAAGCTGCCACCACACAGCAGGTACTCTGGGCCCCACCCCAAGGCCCATCTGTCAGCCACCACCAGTTCTCAAGCCCCTAAACTCAAGAATCGGCAGGAGTTCCCATCACCCACCAAATCAAAACCAAAGCCCACGGGCCTCCTGCCTCCGGCTCTTTGTCCCAGCCTCCTGCAACCTCTGATTGCTAAGGCATCCCAGGGAATTGCCAGACTGCTCCAGGAAGAGCTGCTGCTGGGGCACTGGGGGGTGCAACAGTGGCTAAGAAAGTAGGTCCTGCAGTCAGAAAGCATGGGGTTCAAATCCCAGCTCCACTCCGTGGCTGTGTGATTCTGGCAAGCGACTTAACCTTGCTGTGCCTATTCTCACATCAGTAAAACAGAGGTAAAAGAAAGACGCCTCTCTCCCAGGGAAGGCAGTGCTCAGTACAGCCAGCTACTATTACAAACGTGGGGGAAATGCGGACATACCCCCACACCTCGGGCCTCCCGCATCCTCAGACCCCTCCTGCTGGTATCAAGCACTAACCCAGCACGAGGGTCCCGAACCCCCAAGGGTGTGAACACGTGTGCATGAGTGTGCAGGCATGCATGGGACGGCCCCTCCAGCAGATCAGGCAGATCTCCAGCACTGGGAGCCCTAGGCCCCTTCCTTGTGCCCCTGCTGTGCCCACATGTGGTCCTGCACAGCAGCCCCAAGGCAAGGGCCCTGGTGCCCTGCCCTGCACCATTTTACAGAGCAAAGTAGCTGATGCGGCCCAGCCCCAGTGATGGGCAGGGAGGGTAGCCAGCTGCAGGCACACACCTATGGTTCAGGATTCGGTGAATCATCATCCACTCTGGCTTGATGCCATAGCGGTAGAAGCGCTCCTCCATCTTGGCATAGAGGGGGTCCTTGTTCTTCCTCTTCTCGCTCTTGCCATCCTCATCCCCAGAGCCGTAGTCAAAGGGGGGCGGCTCATCCATGTCATTCTTTCTTTGGTAGTTGCGATACATCACCGTGTGGTACAGCTCCAGCTGCTCACAGACGGGCACGAGCCACAGAAGGGGGATGAGCCATGGCCCTCTGCGTCTCCCTACCCAGCTCCCCTAGCCCCAGGCCAGCACCACCCCAACTCCCAACAGCACCCCTCAGTCAGAGGCGCTTCAGCCCATTCCCGCCAGCCCGGGAGGGTCCAGGGCTCACCAGGTCCTGAGCCTTGGCACAGCCACCCTGCTGGGCACTCACCTGTAGCTCCTTCACCCAGGAGCAGTGCCAGTAGGACAGCCCTGCCCACTTGACAAAGAACTCTCTCTCAGGGATGCCCTCCAGGGGCTTGGGTGGAGGGAGGCTGGGCTCCACGTCAGGCCCAGGCAGCCCCACCATGAAGGGGGCAGGGGGCTCCGTCCACCTCCAGTGTAGAATCCTCTGGACTTTGCCCTTCAGTGGGGGACACTGTGGACAGAGAAGGGTCCCCAAGGTGGGGCTCAGCTGCAGGGCCCCACCCTGAGGCTCCCATGACAGCAGGCTGCCACGCAGGCTCCCTCCCATCAGTGCCACTGTCCCCAAGTCAGAACAGCACCACCGTGACGCCATGACATCCACCCCGTCCTCAGGAGCCGCATGGGTCATGCACACAGGAGACGGGCAATGGGGGTCTGGGAGACCACGTGGCCCTTTCACTCAGTGGTAAACTCATCGGCACCCAGAATATCTGAGCCAGGGTAGGTAAGACTGCCATATGCACATGACAGAGGGGGAAACTGAGGCCCACTCGGCAAGGGACAGCAGAGCAGGGAGCAGAATATGAAGTTCTGGACTTCCCCTACCTTAGGTCTTCCCATTGTACCCTGAAAAGAGGTCACATCATTGTGTGACCCCCAAGCACCCAGGGAGCATGAGCCCCGTGCTGGAGCTCAGGAACATGGCAGCCTCCAATCCGCCATCCCTCACCTGGGGCAGGGCTGCACCCAAGCACTGTGCATCTAGGCTGGGACAATGAGGCCCCATTTCTGGCAGCCCACAGACACACTGCACGGGCCCTGACCGATGCTACGGTGACAATGAGCTGCTGGCTGGCAAAGGCGAGAAATGCAACCGCCACAAACCCCACCACCTGGGCCCTGAGATGGGTGGGAGCAGCCTTGGCCCTCCAAGGAGGCGGTGCTGAGCCTGGCTGGACAGGGTCAGGGGTGACTGATTCAGGGAGACAGCTCTGTTGGGGACAGCAGGTCCCAGCTCTGCTACTACCTGTCCTCGGAAACTTGTCCAAGCCTACTGAGCCTGCTTTCCCATCTGTAAAATGGCCCACCCCTTCCTCCACCTACCAGGTTTGTGGTGCCACATCACACCTGAAGGCATTCTAGAGGTGCAAGGTATACCACATAGCCAGCCTTCTTTTGGCCTTGGTGACAGCAAAGGCCAAGAGGCAGAGGAGGAGGAGGACACGGGAGGCAGGAAAGGCTCCTCCGCTGGCTCTGGGGGGAGTGGAAGAGGGGACCCTCCCACCCCATCCCAACTTCTCAGGGAAGAAGCTGAGAGGAACTCCACTCCTGCCTCCCTCCCATCCCCAGGGCCTTCCACGAATCCTAGGAAAGCACAGGAGGCTGCACCCCTCAAAAGGGTCCTTCCCTGACCCCGACACAGACAAGTATGCGCGCGGATGCACGCACACACACACACACACACAGCACAAGCCCACATGCACACGGGACGGCCCAGGGCTAAAGGCAGCACAGCCCAGGACCTGAGGGGTGGGGGATCTGGCACCGCGGGGCGCAGGGCAGACAGCTCAGAGCAAGGGGCCTTCTGATGTCTACTGTGATTGGGGGATGAGGGATGGGGGTGCCTCTCTTCCTGCAGAAACTGATGCTCTGGCCCTAGGACCCTCCTACCCTCTCCCTATCCCCAGCCTCGGAACAGGAGCCAGGTCTGGGGTGGCTCCAGGGACCTGAATCTGAGGGACAGTTTGGCCCTTGTGTGGCCTTAGGCAGGTCATTCTGCTTCCCTGAGCCTCAGTTTTCTCATCTGAAAAGGAAATAACAAAATGCGTGGTGCCAGAATACTCAGTAATGTTAAAGGATACTATGATGGATGTGGAGCCCTTGCAGAGCACGTGGTCACTGAACAGTGGTCGTGGTATTGGCATGATCACCAGAGACCTGCCTGCCTTTCCCTAACACTCATGCCTCCCGTCTCTAGGGGTGTCAGACACGGAGCGGGATTTGGGGAAGCTAGAGTGGGCGTGGCCTCGAGCGGCGCGGGCGGAGCTTTGCGGGATCAGCTACCGAGGCGGGTCCGGAGCCGGCAGGGGCGGGGCCTTTTGAGGAGGGCAGGCCTTCCCCTGGGGGCGGGGCCTGTTCCTGGGGTGGGGCGGGGCGTCCGGCGCGGGGCGGGCGGAACACTCACAGTACAGCGCGGGCAGAGCCATTCACCGTTTGGGATCTCGGGCAGTGGCGGGTTGAGGCAATGCAGGTGGTAGGAGGAGGGGCAGGCATCGCAGCAGAGCAGCTCGCCCCCGTCCTTGCACACGCGGCAGAACTCCATGTGATCATCCTCCTCCTCCTCGCAGCCGCCCTCCTCCTCTTCGTCGTCGTCGTCCTTTGGCTCCCACTGGATCCCCTCCTTCTCCTGGGGGAGGAGGCCAGGTGGAGGCACCCTGGGCGGGGTCCCCGCTCCACCAGGGCCTGACTCCCTCCCTCCCCCACAGCATTTCCCCGCATTCTGCCCCCAAATGAGGGCACAGGGGTGGGGGAGCCAGGCGTGGCCCCGCTCCCAGCCCGGGGCTCTGCCAAGGCTTACACAATGGGGGCAGCTCCACTTGCCCTCGGGAGCCTTCTCCAGCTCTGGGTCCAGGCACACGAGATGGTAGGCCCTTGGGCAGGTGTCGCACAGGATGATCTCCCCACCTTGCTGGCACACCTCACAGTAATCCTGGTGGTCTGTCTCATAGCCGTCACCATCATCAACTAAGGTAGGGGAGAGGCAGTCATGGAAGGCCTCATCTGCACTCCCAGAACACAACCAACTGCACCGCCCCAGGCCAGACAGGCACAGAGTAGATGCATAATAGATGGTGGGTGGATAGGTGGGTGGATGAGTGGACTGACGGTTGAGGTTGTAAAAGGGTGAGGAGATAGAAGATGGATAAAAGGAAAGAAGGAAGGAAGGAAGGGTAAGAGAGTGGGTGGATGGGTAGAAAGATGAATGGATAGATGGATGAATGGACAAATGGACGGATGGACAAATGGATGGATGGACGATGGATGAACAAGATGGATGGATGGATGGATGGATGGATGGATGGATGGATGGATGGACTGATAGATGAACAAATGGATGGATGGAGCGATGGATGATGAATGGACAAATGGATGGATGGATGGATGGACTCATAGATGAACAGATGGATGGATGGACAAATGGATAGACGGATGGAGAGATGGATGATGAATGGACAAATGGATGGATGGATGATGAATGATGAATAGACAAATGGATGGATGATGAATGGACAAATGGATGGATGGATGATGAACGGACAGATGGATGGATGGATGGATGGATGAACAAATGGATGGATAATGGATGGACAAATGGATAGATGATGGATGGATGGACAAATGGATAGGCGGACGGATAATGGATGGATGGATGGACAAATGGATGGACAGATGAATGGATGGATGGGCAAATGAGTGGATGGATGGGCAAACAGATGAATGACGGATGGACAAATGGATGGATGGATGGATGGATGGACAAGTGGATGGATGTATAGACGGATGAATGGACAAAAGAATGCATGGATGTATGGATAAACAAATAGATGGATGAATGCATGGACAAATGGATGGATGATGGATGGATGGACAAATGGATGGACAGATGGATGCATGGATGGACAAATGGATGGATAATGGATGGACAAATGGAAGGATGATGGATGCATGAATGGATGGATGATGGACAAATGGATGGATGGATGGACAAATGGATGGGTGGGCAAAAGAATGGATGGATGGATGAATGAACAAATGGATGGATGGGTAGACAAATGAATGATGGATGGATAGATGGGTAGATGGATGGATGGATGGTGGGTGAACAAATGAATGGATAATAGATGAACAAATGAATGGATAATGGATGGATAAATGGATGGATGGATGATGGATGGATGGATGGATGATGGATGAATGGACAAATGGATGGATGATGGATGGATGGACAAATGGATGGATGGATGGATGGATGGGATGGATGGATGAACAGACGGATAGATGGCTGGATGGATGGACAAAAGGACGGACGAATGGATAGATGGATGGATGGATGGATGGATGGATGGATGGATGGATGGATGGGCAAGTGGATGGATGGGTGATGGGATGATGGATGGGTGGATGGATGGACAAAAGAATGAATGAATAGATGGATGGATGGATGGTGGATGGATAACTGACGGATGGATGATGGATGATGGATGAATGGCTGGATGGATGAGGGATGGATGGATAAAAAGAAGGAACTGAGGGAAAGAGAGAGAGGGAGGGATGGGAAGGGAGGTGAGGGGACAGATGGGTGTTAAGTGGGTGGGGGGTGACTGAATAGAGGATGGCGATGAGATGAAGCACTTCCCTCTTCGGTCACCACACTGCTAATGCAAATGCCCTGGGGAGGCTCCCACCATAGGTTCCATGTTCTTTCCTCACTGGGACAGGATGCCCCTCCCCAGACAGTAGAGACCAGGGCCGTGTGTGAAACACAGGGGCCCCACCTGGCCAAGACATGAGGATGCCCTTCCCCTGCTTCCCGCGGGGAGGTTCCATGCCCCACACATCCACCCCGCAGGCCGAGAACCCTCCACATGGGGAGTCCTACTAGTGCCCCCCTACATCCACCCAGCAGGCCAAGAACTCTCCAGAAGGGGAGTCATACTCCTCTTCTTCTTGCGCCTCCTCTTGCTCTTCTTGCCCAGGGCTGCAGAGCACTCGGAGCGCACGGAGGCACTGTGGATGCTGGCGCTGTCGAAGTCCGACTCCTCCCTCTCATCTTCTTCACTCTACAGGGGAAGACAAGGTCCTGTGATCCCAGGGCCTCACCCAGAAGGCTTCGCTGGCCTGGGCAGTGTAGGGTGGGACAAAGCACAGAAGAGGCTCTGGAGACACAGTACTCTCTGCGATTCGCCTCAGCCCCCCACACAGCTGAAAACCTCACATTACAGCCTACCTGTCCAGCCCGATGTCCCACCACCCACCCAGAGCCCTGCTCTCCAGCCTCAGACACTTCCCACAATTTCCACCTCTGAACAGCTCCCCAGGCCCTGCCCTCCACCCTGCCAAACTCCTAAACATCCTTCAAGGGGCAGCCCTAGGGACAACTCCTCCAAGGACTCTTCCCAGATCTCTCCTTTACTGGACCTATTGTGACTGCCTGTGTGCCAGGTCTGGCCTGTCCCATCTGACTGGTATATCACGGACTCTCCACCAGCGAACATGCCTGCCAGGTGACAAGTGCTACAGGACTATGGCCCGCCATGGCTGAGCAGAGGGCCTGGCACACAGTAGGTGCTCAACAAATATCTGCTAAGCTGAACTAGACCATCAGCTCCAGGGTGGGCCATACCTTCTCTCCATGCTCCCCTCCAGACCTGACACTGGCTTCTGCCAAAGGGCAGGGAAACAGCTTCCAACTCCACCCCACTGCAGGGTGGGGATGAGGTGAGGGAGGCAGCTACCTATGGGGGTGACGAGGGTGAATGCCCCTCACACTCACAGAGAAAGGGGGGCCCCAAGGTTGAGTAAGACCTGGGCTTAGCGTCTGAGCCTGGGCCCAGAGCTGGCCCTGAGGACAGGAGGAGGTAACTGGGACTCCAGCCAGTCTGATCCTGCCCACATGCCACTTCTCTAGGGTCCAGCCCCATCCAACTACTCCCCCGAGAGCAGACCTGGGCGCTGGGCGGCCAGGCCCCACCAGGACAGATTCCTCCAGCTGCTGCCCAAATGGAGCTACAGTTGTAGACAGCAGGAGCCATGACTGAGCTCCCAGCTCAGGAGGGTGAGCCAGGGGAGTACTCCCTGCCCAGAGTCCAAGTCAGAAGGGTCCTTGGAAGGATTCAGTCTAAACCCCTCATCACACAAATGGACAAACTGAGGTCCAGCACATCTGCACGTAGACTGGAAGGAGAGTAGGGGAGGGGTGCAACCTGCCCCAGCTAGTTTGTAATGAACTGAAGGCCCTCGCCTGGCCCCTGTGTGCTCACATGCAGACACATACGCTGCAAACGCACACACAAGTGCACACACGCACATACTTACCGAGGAGCCTTTCTTCCTCTTGTTGCTGATCCCTCCAAAGCGGAACTTGAGCCCGGCCATCTTTTTCCCTTTGCCCTTTTTCTTCCCATCTTTGGAGCCTTTGATCTTCTTCCTCACTCCAGGCCCTGAAACACAGCGGTAATGATAGCCAACCACTGCCACCACTGATGGCCTGCTTCCTGCCATCATCTCACTGAGCTCTCGGTTACACAATAAGGAAAGGGTCATTTCTACCATCACCCCTTTTCAGACGAGACGCCTGAAGCTTGGAGAGGTGAAACCCTTGCTTAAAATCACACAGCAAGGCTGGGCGCAGTGGCTCAAGCCTGTAATCCCAGCACTTTGGGAGGCCGAGACGGGCGGATCACGAGGTCAGGAGTTCGAGACCATCCTGGCTAACATGGTGAAACCCCGTCTCTACTAAAAAATACAAAAAACTAGCCGGGCGAGGTGGTGGGCGCCTGTAGTCCCAGCTACTCGGGAGGCTGAGGCAGGAGAATGGCGTAAAAACCCGGGAGGCAGAGCTTGCAGTGAGCTGAGATCCGGCCACTGCACTCCACCCTGGGCGACACAGCGAGACTCCATCTCAGAAAAAAAAAAAAAAAAAAAAAAATCACACAGCAAATGAGGCAAAACCAGACGACGGCTCTGACCGGAGGCTGCTCTGACCACCCTGCTGTCCCTTGTCCATGACCCACAGAAATGTGGCTCTCTTGGGAGGAGCCCCTATACTGTCCTCAACCACCGAAAGGAGGCACCAGCCATCCCCCACAGCCAGCAGGGCCACTGAAGGCACAGCCACGCACCTGTGGTCCATGCCTGAGCCCCCAAAGGATGTCCTGGGGCCAAAAGGCCTTTTCCCACCTGCTAGCCAGGTAATGTTGGTCCCACCCAAGACCGCCCCACCTCTGCCAGTCAACCCCAGCAAGGGCCAGCAGGGTTGAGGCTGTTTTTATGGAGCTGGCCACAGGGCAATTAGCTACCCGGGGAGTAATGACCCGGGAAGGAAGGGGGGCCTGGAGGCAGCGATGCACACCCCACAGAGGCAGCCTCTCCCCAGGCCCTCCTCTGGCCACACCACATACAGGGACATGGAGCTAGGAGCCCAGCTGTACTCTCCATGGCGCCATGGAAAATCTATTTCAATTTTCCAAGCTCTGAATAGGCAGCTCATGGAATCAATAGCTCAGCAGCTGGAGCCCGAGAGGAAACGAGAAAACAAGGCAGCCTGGGCCTACAGGGGCGGGCCGGGAGCCCCTCCCGAGATCCTGATGGCCCAGACAGAGCAGGACAGGGAACAGACTCTGACCCTTGTCACTTCGCCCGCCAGGCTCCCTTCAGAGACTTGGCACGGTGGTGTCAGACACAGCACCCCAGAAACTAAAGCTCCTTGGGGCTGAAAGAAGGGGTCCCCAGAGCCCCCTCAGCCCCTTCCATCAAAACCCAAATCAGCTAGACACGGTGGCTCATGCCTGCAAGCCCAGCACTCTGGGAGGCTGAGGTGGGCGGATCACCTGAGGTCAGGAGTTCCGAGACCAGCCTGGCCAACACGGCGAAACCCCGTCTCTACTAAAAATACAAAAAATTAGCCAGGTGTGGTGGTGCACTCACTCCTGTAATCCTAGCTACTCAGGAGGCTGAGGCAGGAAAATTGCTTGAACCCAGAAGGCGGAGGTTGCAGTGAGCAGAGATCGAGCCACTGTACTCCGGCCTGGAGGACAGAGTGAGAGTCTGTCAAAAAAAAAAAAAAAATCAGGGCACCCAGGAAAGCTGAGATGCAGGTAACTGACAGCCCTGCGGAGATCAATGTCCCCAACCTCCAAGAGGCCAGAAACCCCCACCCAGAAACCTCCCTCCCCAAGGCCTTCAAGTCACAGGGGGCCTCTGCTGCCCCCATCCTCCCCACCCAGACACCCAGCCACTGAGGCAGAATTTGGATCTCGACCTCCTTCCAGGCCTGTCCCAGAACAGCCTTCCTGGGAAGCCAGACCTGGCCATGCCCAGTCCCTCCAACTCCTGCCTGCTTCCCGGATCCTAAAGCTGGAGAGGCAGGGCCTCCATGCTCCACGCTGGCCAAGGGCCTGGAGAACAACCCTGCACACAGTGGGTGTGCAGACAAGAGGGAGAGACGGGCTCAACTGGGGCCTCCTCCTCCTCCCCAGGAACAGCACAGGCTGAAACCCAAGAGCCTGCCAACTCCCAGAAACCGGGGCTGGAGTGGCTCCACTCTGCGTACCTCTGTTCTTGCCCTCCCTCCAGGCCCACGTCAGGGGCACCTCCTGGCTGGCCAGGCTCAAACCTCTCAAACCTCAGCCCACATCATCACCTCTGCTTCTCCACCAGCCCCAAAAGGTAGTCAGGCACAAAAGAGACGAGGGATGCTGCCTCACTGCTGAGAAAGGACCGAGCAATCCAAGGTCACACAGGCATAGGGCCATCGATAAGGAGCACGCCAGTTGCCCCTCCCTGCCCGCGTCTGCCCTGTGGCTTCTCCTGTAGGGTCTGAGGGAGATCTCTTCCCAGCGGGACTAGGTGCTCACTCACCCCCAGCCTTACCTTTGCCCTCCTTGGTCTTGGCTTTGCGGATAAGCACAGGCTGGGGCACCTGCGGGGGGCTGACGGCTAGCGGAGGGGAGATGGTGACTGTCTCTACAGCCGCAGCCACTGCCGCCGCCGCTGCTGCCGCCGAACTGCCCTTGAAGGGGTTGTTGGCGCTGAACTCTCGCCACTTGGCACCCAGGACGGTCATCATTTTGGACATGGGAATCTTCGGGTTCTTCTTGGCAATGAGTGGCCTGTTGGGGGAGAGGCAGGAGAGTGAGGGCAGGGCCAGGTGAGATGAGAGGCCCACCCTAGCCCCGGCAGGGCCCACCCCTCTGCCACGCATGCAATCTATGGCAGCAACCCCAGGTTCCTGATTAGAGAAACTATGCGGGAAACCCGCTGACCACAGCCCGCCCCCAAAACACCCCCGCTTCCTGTCCACACCCACAGCCCGCCCCCAAAACACCTCCGCTTCCTGTCCACACCCACAGCCCGCCCCCAAAACACCTCCGCTTCCTGTCCACACCCACAGCCCGCCCCCAAAACACCCCCGCTTCCTGTCCACACCCACAGCCCGCCCCCAAAACACCCCCGCTTCCTGTCCACACCCACAGCCCGCCCCCAAAACACCCCCGCTTCCTGTCCACACCCACAGCCCGCCCCCAAAACACCTCCGCTTCCTGTCCACACCCACAGCCCGCCCCCAAAACACCCCCGCTTCCTGTCCACACCCACAGCCCGCCCCCAAAACACCCCCGCTTCCTGTCCACACCCACAGCCCGCCCCCAAAACACCCCCGCTTCCTGTCCACACCCACAGCCCGCCCCCAAAACACCCCCGCTTCCTGTCCACACCCACAGCCCGCCCCCAAAACACCCCCGCTTCCTGTCCACACCCACAGCCCGCCCCCAAAACACCCCCGCTTCCTGTCCACACCCACAGCCCGCCCCCAAAACACCCCCGCTTCCTGTCCACACCCACAGCCCGCCCTCAAAACACCCCCGCTTCCTGTCCACACCCACAGCCCGCCCCCAAAACACCCCTGCTTCCTGTCCACACCCACAGCCCGCCCCCAAAACACCCCCGCTTCCTGTCCACACCCACACCCACAGCCCGCCCCCAAAACACCCCCGCTGCCTGTCCACACCCACAGCCCGCCCCCCAAAACACCCCCGCTACCTGTCCACACCCACAGCCCGCCCCCAAAACACCCCTGCTGCCTGTCCACACCCACAGCCCGCCCCCAAAACACCCCGCTGCCTGTCCACACCCGTAGCCCGCCCCCAAAACACCCCCGCTTCCTGTCCACACCCACAGCCCGCCCCCAAAACACCCCCGCTTCCTGTCCACACAGTTGGTTATTTTCTCATCGGGTTTTCAGGCCCTGCAAGACTTGGGGGGCCACAGAGGGGCTACAGTTGGCCTCTGGGTCTCTGTCCCACCTCTACCAGAGCTGAGAGGCCATGGTGGTGAACGACCCCCCAGGAAAGACTGGAACCACCTTCCCCAATGGGAAAAGACTCGAGGGCCCAGGGGCAGGGCCCACAAGGGAAGGCCTGGAGGTCTGTGAACATGAAGGGGTCCTGTCCCCTCCCTCCAGCTCCCTCAGGTTGCTGAGTCGGCCTGACAGAGCCCACCCCTACCACAGACACCTGGGCTTCATTCCTCCACCTCCCTCCCAACTTGGTACCACCAGAGGATGCGCCAACCTTGAGAACAGCCCTGGTGCCCGGCCCACCTGAGGAACTGGCTGAAGGCCTTGTAGTTGGTCAGCGTGTGGTAATCCTCCTCCGAGAACAGGTAGTCCACGTCATCCAGGCCCCACTCAGCCATGAGCTGCCCCGAGGACTTGGGCTCCTACAGAGACCCAGGCCAGAGGTAGAGTTGTTGAGGGGCCTTCTAACCTGTACCCCCATCCCCAGGGTCCCTGCCTAGGAGGCTTCGGCACAGGGGAGAGAGGTGGGGTCATGTCTGCAACGTAACTGGACCATTCTCACCCACCCTGGGAAACACTCAAGCCCTGCAGCCCCGCAGCCCCGCAGCCCCGCAGCTCCCAATCTGTGCCGTGTCTCAGATGCCAGCCCGTGGGAGTGCAGGCAAAGTGTTCGATGTCAGGGTTTGGGGAGAGGCCATGTGTGTGCCCAGAACCTCCAGAAAGGGAAATCAGCCAGGTGTGGGAAAAGAGACTGGACGCCTGAGACCAGGCCTCCATCCTGAGATAGGGCTGCCCAACCGGCCTCGGGACACCAGGGCATGACAACAGAACTCGCCCTCTGGGGGACTGCATTCTGGGGATTTGGACAGCAGGAGAGCACGGTGCCCTAAAGACAGGAAGACGTCCCTGATAAGGATGTAGGGCTACAGGGCTTCCTAAGTCACTTTAGAAAGACACAACGCCTCCAGGCCAGGGGTGATGGCTCACACCCGTAATCTCAACACTTTGGGAGGCCAAGGCAGACAGATCATTTGAGGTCAGGAGTTCGAGATCAGCCTGGCCAACATGCTGAAACCCCTTCTCTACTGAAATACAAAAATTATCTGGGTGTGTTGGTGTAATCCCAGCTATTCAGGAGCCTGAGGCAGGAGAATCACTTGAACTCAGGAGGCGGAGGTTGCAGTCAGCTGAGATGGCGCCACTGCACTCCAGCCTGGGTGGCAGAGCGAGATTCTGTCTCAAAAAAAAAAAAAAAGACATGAGGCCTCCCCAGGGTGCCAGGTATAGCCACGTCAGCCCCTGTAAAGGACAGGACACTGCTGAGGCAGGGGCATACCCCGTCTCTACTGAAATACAAAAATTATCTGGGTGTGTTGGTGTAATCCCAGCTATTCAGGAGCCTGAGGCAGGAGAATCACTTGAACTCAGGAGGCAGAGGTTGCAGTCAGCTGAGATGGCGCCACTGCACTCCAGCCTGGGTGGCAGATCGAGATTCTGTCTCAAAAAAAAAAAAAAGACATGAGGCCTCCCCAGGGTGCCAGGTATAGCCACGTCAGCCCCTGTAAAGGACAGGACACTGCTGAGGCAGGGGCATGGGACAATGGGCCAGCTGGGGACAGAGCCCTGAGAGGGTCCAACTACTGCTGAGGCCTGGGGTGGGGCAACATCCCAGGGGCACAGTGTGTTCACAAGAGAGCTAGCCCGGGGTCAGGTGACCAGATCAACAGGCAGCCCGGGCTGGCAGGGCTCAGAAACGGAGGTGCTGGCTGTGGGCATGGGCTGCTTCTGATCCTGGCTCTACCACACACCAGTGGTGAGAGGTGGACAAGTTACTTAACTTTCCTGCCTCAGTTTCCCCATCTGTAAAATGAAGATAATGGTACACTGCCTTGCAGAACAGAATGAGTTAGTGCAGGTGCTTGGAACAGGGTGTGTCAAAATGTGTTAGTAACTGTTAGCACCCAACCCACCTGCCTCCCTCCTTCCCCAACATCCCACTTCTTCCAGGCAGCCCTGAGCTGCCCCTACCCAACCTGATACATTAAGCCAATCAGTACACACCACTCCTAGGCCAAAGTCTGGTCAGGCCAGTCATGTCTTAAGCCAGTCCAATCAGGGGAATGCTGGTCTCCTGCTTGCACACCTGGATACTGGAGGCCTGCTCTCCCTCCTGCTGGAGGGGACCAAGAAGCCCCGAGCAGCTGCTGCCCTCATTCTCAGCCACAAGAGTGCTCAGCCACGAGCGTGTCTGGCCTAAGCCCAACACTGACACAGCAGAGGCAGGGTGAATGATGCAAAGAAACAGCCTCTGATAACACCAATGGGTCCCACAACCCCGATGCCCCTTGCCTCTCAGTTCTCAGGGCCCTGATTCCACACATCCCTCTACTGCCTAGGCCCCGGAGCTGGGCTTCTGCTCCTGCAAAAGAAGGCTGCCCTGAGCATCTCCCAGCACTGAGAACCAGTCTGCCTGTCCAGGTTGCGGGAGGCCTCCAGAGCCCATTCTTGCCTCTTGTTCTGTGACAGCTCAGAGAAGTCCCCAGACGGGGCCCCCTCTGTGGCTGACCTGCCCCCATGGACACACACGGCTGTTCCTGATGGCACACGGACCCCTTGGCCCCCACCCAGGACAGCAGAGCAGCAGGTGAGCGAGGGGATGATACTGTTACGGGGTGACCCTGAATCACTCCCTTAAGTGAAGCTTTCAGAACTGCCAGCCCTGCAGCAGTGATCTGTCTCCAGTGACTCACAACACTCCACTGACTCCCGAAATCACCCCCGGTGTCAGGACACCGCCAGGAAGAATTGCTTCTCCTCCGGCACCTCCCAACTTCAGTTATTCACATTCATGATTTCCGCCTCACCCAACAGCAACTGTACTAATATTTACAGAGCGTTTATCTTTAAATCCGCGGCCAGCCCAAACTCAGCCTCGGTGTCTCATAAAAGAACAAAGGGAGCACAGTGTTCCTGGATGGCACTGTCACTCACCCGCTGCCTGTCCACCAGCCTCACCCCTGGCCTCTCCGCCTCCCCAAGGAGCCCCAGGGTGCAGCCTCTGAGACTTCAGAGCACCTCAGCATGACCATAAAGGCCTGGCTTACTTCACATCATTTCCCATGTTCCTGGGGATGCTGGACCCAGGGGAGAGCTGGCCCATCTCTGTAACTGCTCTGCCCCGCATGCACTAGGAGACTCCAGGAATGCCTGCTTGGGCAGGATTTCAGGACACAAGTTCCCTCCCTACCATAAACAAAGCTGTCCAGCACTTCTTGTGGCAAAGAATCCATTTGTTGTTTTATTTTCCCAAATTGCTCCAAGCAAGAGGTTCCTGACACTAAACTGGAGCTCACACTATCTATCACTCTCCCCAGAAATAGCTGCTCACTCGTGCGGGCAAGCTGTTGGCAGAGCAGACAGTACATCAGCAAGATGCTGCACGATCTCCACCACTGAGCCCTAAATTTCATCCATCCTTACTGTGCATGCACACACGCACGCACGAGAGCACACATGCTCATGGCTCCATCTTCAGGTCAGCTGGGAAAGGACACTCTGGCCCTTCGGACTCAGGCTCTCAGGTCAGAAGGCAGAGAACAGGCCGGGCACAGCGGCTCACGCCTGTAATCCCAACACTTTGGGAGGCTGAAGCGGACAGATCACCTGAGGCCAGGAGTTCAAGACCAGCCTGGCCAACATGGCTAAACCCCATCTCTACTAAAAATACAAAAGTTAGCTGGGCGTGGTGATGCGTGCCTGTAGTACCAGCTACTTGGAAGGCTAAGGCAGGAGCCACCGCACTCCAGTCTGGGCAACAGAGCAAAACTCCATCTTAAAAACACAAAAAACAGGCTGGACACCGTGGCTCAGCACTTTGGGAGGCTGAGGCAGGTGGATCACGAGGTCAAGAGATGGAGACCATCCTGGTCAACATGGTGAAATCCCATCTCTACTAAAAATGCAAAAATTAGCCAGGTATGGTGGCATGCACCTGTAGTCCCAGCTACTCGGGAGGCTGAGGCAGGAGAATCACTTGAATCTGGGAGGCAGAGGTTGCAGTAAGCAGAGGTCGCGCCACTGCACTCCAGCCTGGCAACAGAGCGAGACTCCATCTCACAAAAAAAAAAACCCATATAGGCAAGAGGCTCAGCCCCTCCAACGGGGATGTCGCTCTGTCCCCCCAGCCAGGCCTCCATAGTCACCTTTAAACATCCGTCATCATTATCATCCTCATCCTCATCCTTCTTTTTTCGCTTGGCTTTTTTCTCCTTCTTGTCCTTGAGTTTCTTCTTCTTCTTTTTATTTGGGGAGTAGTCACTACCCTCACTCTCCGACTTCTCTTCCAGATCCTCTTCATTCTCTGATAGCTCATCATTGCTTCCCTGGAAAAGAAGGGGGACAGTGAGGGCAACAGAGGCCTCACAAACATGCAGAGTCCTGGGTGGCAGGATGACCCTGAAAGCTACCTCCTGGCCCACGCTGGGGATCGGTCATCATCAGGGACCACTGCTCACGGCTCAGCCCCAAAGTCCAGCCAAAGGGGCAACCCCAAGCCAGCCTAAGCCAAGTCTTGTCTCCAGGGTCTACGCCACAGGAAGCAGTGGAGCCTGCAGATGAGGCAAGGTGAGAGCAGCTCTCTGGTGAGAGCAGGCTTCTCCATCGGCAAGCTCAGCTTGGCCTACTCCGGCAGCCCTGCAGGTGAACTCAGGCTCTGCTTCAGTCATCATCAGGCTTCTACGGACTTTGGAGGCTGAACCAGTTTTACATGACGGGGCATGGACCCAGGAGCCGGTGTTGGAGGATGTGGTCCCAGAGTTAAAAAGCCAAGTGCAGAAGGCCGGGCATGGTGGCTCAAGCCTGTAATCCCAGCACTTTGGGAGGCCAAGATGGGCGGATCACAAGGTCAGGAGATCGAGACCATCTGGCTAACACAGTGAAACCCCGTCTTTACTAAAAAATACAAAAAACTAGCCGGGCGAGGTGGCGGGCGCCTGTAGTCCCAGCTACTTGGGAGGCTGAGGCAGGAGAATGGCGTGAACCCGGGAGGCAGAGTTTGCAGTGAGCTGAGATCCGGCCACTGCACTCCAGCCTGGGCGACAGAGTGAGACTCCGTCTCAAAAAAAAAAAAAAAAAAAGCGAAGTGCACAGGAAGAGCCCCAGCCAGGGAAAGGCCCCAGCGAGAGAAGAGCCCCAGCCAGGGAAGAAAGAGCCCCAGCCAGGGAAGAGCCCCAGCCAGAGAAGGGCCCCAACCGGAGAAGGGCCATTGCATCTCAGGCCCCAGCGCCACAGCGCTCTGCTTAAGTTCACATCCCATGGAACTGCGTTCGTCAGGTGAAACCTGTAATTAATGCAGCGTGCACATCTCAGTTTTCTCCATGCGCGGACTCTGCAGACACTACTACGGATGGCACAAGCCCACCTTCCCCCACTTCCATCCCAGCCTGGCCTCTTCCTCTCCATACGAGACAAGGTAATTTAGGCAGCTCTTAAGCCTAGCTTCCTTGATTTAGTTTCCTGTCTGTACAGGCAGAAAATGGCTCATTTATATGGAGATAAGGGCGTTTACAACCACAGCACCCCACGAGAGAGGTGCTGCCCCTCGGAGAAAGTGATTTACTTGTGGCCTTTAGAGATGCAAGTCGCAAGTCGACTGGCGAAGCCCTCCACAGCCACTTCCCAGGGAGGGGCCGGGCAGCAGGGCCATGATCCCCGCCGTGCGCAGGGCTTGCCATGCACAGGACTGCCATTAACTGTTTTCAGGGTGAGCAGGGAGAGGCAAGGGACGAGACGAAGAGAGAACCAGAGAGATAAAAAATGAGCTCAGGAAACAGCAGTGGCGGGGAGGGAGGATGGAGGAAAGAGGGAGGGAGGGAGAGAAGAAGGGAGGGAGAAGGAAAGGAAAGGGTGGCAGAAGGAAAGAGAATGAGGGAGCAGCAAAGGCAGGGGGCCTCCCTGGATAGTCTTGGGAGGCTCCCAGCCCACCTCTGCCCTTTCAGGCCACACTGTCAAAAGGGGATGACCTGCCTTTTCCCAGGAGAGTGGCTCCAAACAGGCACATCCAACGGTTAGTGGAGAGGGAGACGGTCACTGAAGGGGGAGGTGAGGGTCCCCTCCTCTAAGATCCAGCTGGGAAGCACCCCCTCCAACACGCTGCCTGCACTTCCCCACTCTCCTGGAAGCCCCGCTCCCTCTCCCCTGCCCGCCAACCTCCCTGTTCCCAAACCTCTTAGCCCATTAAGCCGCCAGAGTTAGCGGCGCTGCCAGCTGCCAGGCAGCAGGGCCTCTGTGCTCTTTGCTTTTCCGGAACCCGGGTGTTTCCGGGAATACTGACGCGGCCACTGGCTGGGAGCCTACTCTCAAGGCTGGAGGAGATGCTGGGCCCTGGAGCCACAGCTCCCAGGCTCAGCCTCAGTCCTTTGGGGAGGTGGAGGTCAAACAGTGATGTCCATGTCCCCTTGAAGGAGTCAGAGTTTGGCCAGCTTCAAGAGACCGGCCTTCAGGAGATCTGAGAGACACGCTCTCCCGCAGCCCTCGCCCCAGCAGAGGTAAGGACAAGGGAGAGAAGCCGCCATGAACTTCAGCACCACGGACAGAGGCTGGGGCTGGACAGAGGAAGGGGCCCTGGGGGGCCTTCAGCTGCCAGAGAACAAACCTCACAAACCCACTGAGCGTGAAGTGGGGGGACCCATGGTTAATCCTGCATGGCCTGCCAGTGAGTCCCAGGCTCCCCAGGGAGGCTCTGCCCCCTGCAAGCCTGAGACTCGGGCAAGTCACTGTGGCAAGCTAACCTCAGCTTCATCATCTGTGAACTGGGGATGCCAGAAAGGATGGAAACACGGAGACTGTAAGAAAATGCCTTGAGGCTGGGTGCGGTGGCTCACGCTTGAAATCCCAGCACTTTGGGAGGCCGAGGTGGGCGGATCACCTGACGTTGGGAGTTCAAGACTAGCCTGACCAACACGGAGAAACCCCATCTCTACTAAAAAAAAATACAAAATTAGCCGGGCATGGTGGCACGTGACTGTAATCCCAGCTACTCAGGAGGCTGAGGCAGAAGAATCGCTTGAACCTGTGAGGCAGAGGTTGCAGTGAGTCAAGGTCGCGCCATTGCACTCCAGCCTGGGCAATAAGAGTGAAACTGTCTCAAAAAAAAAAAAAAAGAAAAGAAAAGAAAATGCCTTGAACATCTCTGACACGGGAGAAACCTAAGCACAGAGAAGCAGTGCTCTGAGCCGGGGTGGGGCGGGGTGCACGATGGGACATGCACCCGGGTCTCTAGGGCTGGGCCGCCTTGCCGTGTCCTGGGCAGGGGACTCGGCCAAGCCAGAGCAGGCTGCAGTGAGAATGACCCTTTCCCCCGACACCACCATGCCCACGCGTAGACACCAGAGGCCACTGTGATTCTGATGATGCCTAGAACATGCCCAAACGACCCATGATGACCCCAGCTCTGCTTGGAAGCCAAAGATATAGCCAGGATGACAAGCTGGAGGGGACACATCAGAGTCACCCCCACATTTCTGCTGTTGGAATTGCGTTCAAGCTAACTGCACAGAGGCTGCCAGCAGCTGGGCGGCAACACGGTACAGAGGGAGCAGGACCCGGACAAGAAGGGGCTGCTGTGGCAACATCTGTGGGGTGCTGACCCGGCATCTGATGGCAAGCAGGCCCCTTGACGACCTGCAGGGGAGACCAGGAGTGGCGGCCCAGAGAGAGCCGGAGGGAGGGAGGGATAAGGAGGGGAAGGTACCTCCAGCAGCCTCCACTGTCTGGCAGGAGCAGCAGCGCACGCCAGCTTGGGAGAGTAGGGCTGGCAGAAGGCCGTGAGCCCGGCACTGACAAAGGGCTCACCCAGTGTCCACTCAGAGTTAAGTGGCAGGGCAGGAGGGCACAGATCCTTGGCACGGAATGGGCTCAGGTGACGTCGGGCATGTCTGTTGCCCATCTGTGGCCCCTGCCCTGCTGTCACCCACTGGGGCTCAGGCAAGCCAGCAAAGCCCTCATTTCTTGGAAGCAGGTGCGCTTCTCTCCCTCCTCCATCAGCCTGCACTGGGGAGAGTCCAGTTGAAGAGAAGGGTCTGACTCCCAAGTCCCCACCTGCCTCCCCTGCCCTGAGCCTCTGCCCTGCCTCCACCACATGGAGCCCCCACAGCTGGGCCTCCCACCTGCACCAGATCTCATCAGAGCCCTCCTCCCCTACCAGGGGCTGGCTGAGGGTAACAGTGCAGGGCAGAACCCTGCATCCAGCTGTTTTGACACTCTAGAACTAGGCCTCCTTTTTGTGGTGTTTTTCCAAAATCTCTCCTTGCAGAGAAAGCTCCAAATAGTTCTGAAAACACCTAACAGAGCAGTGGCCCATCAGCGGGACCTGGAGGGACGAAGCATCATCCAGTGGCAAGAAGGGAAGAAATGATCAAGAACCAGAGATAGATTTGCAGTTCAGTGTCTGAAAACATACAGAGAGGCTCATAGACCAAGCCACATGCGGGGGAGGAGACACAGACACAGACCAGTAATTCCCTAACTAAGCTCCCGAACCAACCCAGCCCTAAGGTTTAAGGGCCATCAAACCACACTGCAGGCATGAAGATCCAGATGACAGTTGGCCTTCGACCTGGGCACTGACCTTTCAGCTACAGCAGCCTTAGGTGTGACTACAGGGGATGCTCCATCAGCTAGCAGAAGAGTCTTAGTGGATGTGGAGTCCCCACATGGAATCCACCTGCAAAGCTGCCTTGAATGTTATGCCCAGCTTATGTGTGCCAGGAGGCAGGGGCAGGCAGGAGGGGTCTCTGCTCTGAGCCCCCACCCTGCTGAAGGCACAGCATGCGATCAGGCCCTGGGGATCCCAATGGACAGTCCCGCCGCCCTTCCTCCTTCCCAGCTCCGCAGATGTTTCTTGGCGGAGGCCTCCCACCTCCATCTCCCTTCCCTCTAGGCCCGATGCTCCGAACACACACCGCATCTCCTGAAAAAGGAGACATTTAAACTCAAAAGGAAGGGTGCGGAGAGTCGGTCATTCTCCATTTGGGGTCCTCCAAGATTGAGAGGGAAAAAGGAAGAATGAAATAGGAGCCTTCCCATTCACCAGTGTTATAAACAGTTATAATTTAGCACTGAATAATTGGTTGCTATGGTAACCGCTGCAGTACAGGTTGAAATCATTTCTCCCTCCTGCGCTCGCTAGGGTCTGACAGGGAGCTTCATCTACATATGCTCAGGTTCCGGCTGCAGCCCGGTTATTTTATGTAAATCAGAATCCACGACTTGCTGCCGGCCTCCCCCAACCAACAAACTGCGGCTTGCGGCCCACCTGCCCTGGTCCCTTTGCCCCGTCATCTTGGAGCCACCTGGTTGGAGGCAGGGAGGGGCAGAGGGGTGAAATCCCCTTGCCTTTATCCTGGGGTCCCAAGTCTGCCAGGCAGGTGGGCAAGGGGGCACCCAGCAGCTGGGCCACAGCATGCTCCAGACCCCCTAAGATCTAACAGCTGGCCCGAGCCAGGCTCTCAAATGCAAGGGAGAGGGCACCTCCGGAGGCCTCTTGTCCATCCCAGCCCCCTTCCCCTTCCAAGAACCAGAACTGCATCTCAGCAGAGAGAAGGAGAGAGGGTGAGGAAGGGGTGGAGCGAATGAAAGAGAGGGAGGGAAATGAGGGGAGAGGGGGAAGAGAGAAAAGAGGGCCAAGGACAGAGAGGAGATGCCGAGAGGTTACCAAGGTGGAGACCAAGCACAGGCCAGAGGGAAGGACCAAGTCTGAGACCCAGAGAGAGACAGACAGGCAAGAGCCAGAGAGAGACAGGGACCTGGACAAAAACCAAAAACATATTGTCACAGAAAGAAGCGGGAGGGAAGACCTGGGCCAGTTGGAAAAGGGAAGGCTCAGCATGATCATCGCTCTGGGAATGAGAGAGTCGGAGAACCAGCCCTCCCAGGCCTCAAAGACCACCTGGCCCCCAGCCCCCAGGCCTCGCCACTGTCCAGACGCTGCCCACCCCCCAAGCCTCCTTCCTAGCCAGGGCTGGGGCTGTACCCTGAGCCCAGGAGAGGGGAGGGGAGCCAGCCCTACCTGGGGGGACAGGGGCTTCCATAGGTCTCTGCTGCACCCCACTGGTTCCTTCATCTGCATTTAGGAGCCAGGCTCACCCAGCACAGTGGCCTGAGACCCAGGCCCAGGTGACACTGCCCTTCTTGGCCTAGACTCCCACCCAGCTTCTAACTCAGAGGAGGTAGGCAGGGGGTGCACAGGTAGGAGTCCCTGCCATGGACCACGAGGCCTCAGGGTCCTAAAATCCACATCACCCTGAGCCCATGGAGCCCAGGTGTGAGGAGTGAGGGCGGGGACGGCAGCAGAGCAAGATTTCACAGCCTCTGCCAGACGGTCTCAGTGCCTTCATCCCAGGGCCTTGCAGCCCCAGAGCCATCTACCCCCTAGGGGCCCAGCACAAGGACCGACCTCTGGGGCCAGGGGGCAGCGGCCACAGCAGCAGAAGAGGAGGGCAGGGGCTGCAGCAGGGAATTCAGGGAGTCCCTCACCAAAGGAGCTGGCTCACAGCCTCTCCTTCCCTGGGGGACCCTCCAGGCACACAGTTCCCGCTTCCCCTGTCCTATCTCCGCGTCCCCATCGAATCACAGGGACAGGGAGCTTCACCCTCTTTGAGACCCTGGGGAAGATGCAGGAGCCTCAGAGCGTAGGCCTGGGAGTCTCTGGGGCATGATGGGCCAGGCAGGAGCCTCGACACCCAGCTCCACAGACCCGGGTCCCCCCTTCACCTCACAAATCCTCCCCATGCAGCCCCCATGCTGGCCCAGTGGTAAGGGGGGGTTCCTGGAAAGGGACAGACACACATCCATCCCCGACACTGTGCCAGATGGGGCACAGAGCTAAGGGGCAACAGAGAAGGCAGGCAGAATCGGGCAGAGGGGCCAGGGTCTCTCCAGGGGAAGACAGGGTGGTACACACACAGTCACATGCACACACTCGTGTGCACGGAGGACCAGAAAGGCCTGGATCGGCTGCAAAGCAGGTGGGGGTGGGGGCAGGCAGCAGTGGGGATGCCACACAGGCTGCGGACCAGGGGGCCGTGGGGCATGGTCAAGGCACACTCAGGAAGCTTTCCTAGGAGGGCCCAGGGCTGCAGGGGCCTGGCAAGGCAGAGGCCGGGAGAGGAGGGCCGGTAGGAGGTGGGTGAGAGATGCTGACCGCCGCCCCCAGCAGAGAGCACAGGGGCAGGACACACCTGGGGCAGCTCTGACCAGAGGGGTGGGGCCAACACCTCCCAGCCCCATCCTTTCCATGGCAGTCCCTGAGCTCCGTGAGGACCAAGGACACAGTCCAGGGCAGGCTCTGCCCTCCCAACGTCCCCAGGCTGACACCCAGACCAGAGGAGGAACCACAGGCTGCAGGTAGAGTTCAGAGCCCTCCAAAATGCCTCCAAGTCCCCAAACAAGCCGGGGAGGTGGAAATGGGACACAGACCCGAGGCCCAGAGGTGAAGGCAGGGACCCTCGCCCCCTGCCACCACCATCTCTCCCTCCCCAGGGCTCTGCTCCTGCCTCTGGCCTGGCCCTGGAGCTGCCAGGGGAGCCTGCCAGGCTGTCATGTCACATCAGTCTCTCCTCTGCTCAAAGCCTTCCAGTGATCGCACCTTGTTCACGGGACAAGAGACCCATGGTGCACCCCCCGCAACAAGCCCTCCCGAAACCCTCACAGCAGGGAGCATCTCCAGCCTGGGACAAGCTCCCCAAACCCACCCCTAGGCTCTTCTGGCAGCCACCTCCCCATCTCACTCTGCAGGGAGGCCTAGATCCAGGCCCAGTGCTGCCAAGGGCACCCGCTTAGCATTAGCACCTCACCCCACCACCACTGCACCTCACCAGCTACCTCCCTGTGCCTCTCACTTGCAAGGTGGGGCCAGCCCAGTCCCCTCTAGGCAGGGGGAAAGAAAGGTGGAGAGCTGGCCTCAGGTCCCCCCGGGGCAGGCAGGAGAGGAGAAACACGCCTGGCAGGGGCAACTGGTGCAGCTGACAGCCCTGGGTTCAGATCTCAGTACTGCCACTGTGTCACTGTGTGACCTTGGGCCAGGGCACCTCTGAGCCCCTGCTCTCCTCTGTGAAGTGAGGTGCCTGCCGTTGTTCTCAACACAGGGTGGCCTGGAGGATCAGAGGAGACACCCAGAAGGAAGCCAAAAACATATGGTGAGGAAATGGCAGAGACCCCAGTGTGCCAGTGCAAGTAGGAAGGACTTAAAGCTGCAAACTCGCCTCAGTTTCCCCATCTGCCAACCGGCGATCATCCTTCGAATGCCACCAATTTCCAGGGCTGGTCATGAGGATCAAGTGAGCCCGCGTGAAGCACAGAGAAGCACGCTCGGAATGTGTCAGCAGCGTGGGAAGACAAGGGACATGTTCGCACCGTCACACCCCGCCAACCAGAGGCAGCGGAGCGTGCGGCAGCCTCGCCCATCCAGAACCAGCCAAGAACCAGGGAGAAAGTGACGGGAATGAAGAGGTCACCTGCAGGTGACTGTCCCTAAACGGGGCGTTGCTTCTCTTCAACTGACTTCACTTTCTTCAGGTTTCAGTTTAGAGGGACGGAGTCAGCTATGGAGCGGGGAGCGGGGCAGGGAGGTAGGGAGGCACCGTGGCGACAGAATCTGGCCCTGTCCCCACACAGGATAGGACAACGGGAGGAAGGAAAAATGACGCTCCGACATCCTGCTCCAGAAACAGGATAGCTCACCAACGTCTTAAAAAGGTTTCCGTGCACAACGCTTCGTATCAGACACTGGTTATGGCATTCTTCATCAAACTCAGCTCTCAGAAACCCTCAAACTCCAAGGTCCAGGGACCCCAGCCCTCCTCTGCGGCCAGGCAGATGCAGCCACAACCCCACCTGACCCCAACTCGCCAGCACAGGTGCTGCCCCTCACCTCTTTCTTCTTCCGCTTCCCTTTACACTTGTTTTCCTTGAGCTTCTTGGGTTTCTTCTTCTTAGGAAGGCTCACGGGCTCCACAGGGAAAAAGTCATCGAAGCCTTCAAGACCACCATCTTCTTCTTCTGGAAAAATCAGAAGGTGGCAGTGGTTACTCCTGAGCTTCCTCCAGGACAGCCCTGAAGACACAGCGCCAGCCCTGGGGATGCTAAGACCCCGGACACCCAACTGTGCCAGGTCACAGCCACCCTGCTCTCCCCAGACCTGGTGAAGTGGGAGAACACAAAACAGGGGCCCCAGCTCTAGGGACTGTGTGACATCACCTCACCTCCTGGCCTTTCCTTCCCTCCTCTGTAATAGGACAATAACCACCTGGCCCTGACAGGACAGCGTTCAGAAAACTGAACCTCCACGAACAACAAATAGAACTGCCTTGCTGCCGTCACTGCCCGAGAAACAGAGCGCCTCTACCAGGAAGGAGTCGGGGCCGACAGAGCAGAGCACAGACCTCAGTGAGGCCCATCTCTCCCCTCCACAGAGAGGACCACAGTGTGGCCAGGAGGTGACTTGAGAACGCTGGACCTGCCGGGCACGGTGGCTCACGCCTGTAATCCCAACACTTTGGGAGGCTGAGGCGAGCAGATAACCTGAGGCCAGGAGTCTGAGACCAGCCTGGCCAGCAGGATGAAATCCAGTCTCTACTAAAAATACAAAACTCAACTGGGCATGCTGGCAGGCACCTGTAATTCCAACTACTTGAGGCTAGAGAATCGCTCAAACCCAGGAGGTGGAGGTTGCAGTGAGCCGGGATCGCACCACTGCCCTCCAGCCTGGGCAACAGAGTGAGACTCCGTCTTAAAAAACATAAATAAATAGAGAAGAAGAGAATTGCGGACCACAGGGACGCTCGGGTCCCATACCTGAGGTCCCTGGGGATTTGCAGGACAAACTCAGCAAGGAAGATGCCAGGATACGCCACGGGTTTGACAGGATGCTGCCTCAATAGAGAATCCAAGACCATATTGTATCTCCTCCTGGATCCCGCACCTGTGCACACACAGGCATACAGGTCCACACTCCCCCACCTCCAACACACTCACAACGGGAAACCAAGCGCATTACAGCTGGGCACTAGAAAGCTGTGACAGTCCACAGAGAGATGCTGTGCCCAGCACACCTGAGTGTTCAGGAGCTGCCCTCACCTGCACTGACTCGGAAGGCCGAGGGGGCCCAGGCCGGGCAGGCTCAGGAGGGGAGTATCTTTGAAGACACTGGCCACAGTTCCAGGTCTGCCTCCCTCAACCTCCAACCCACAGGAAGGGCTGACACGTGTCCTGGGGGGTGTGACACGAGACCCCTGCTGTGGCAGCAGTGGCCTGGGGTCTGACCCTCATCTGGGAAATCAGGAGAGACAAAGGGTAGCCAAGCCTGGAGTTCCTGCGCACCAGACATGAGCCGTGGAGGGGCAGTGGGGAGGGTCCTCTTGGCAGGCAGAGTAGCAAGAATCAAACCACCCAAAGTAGAGACACTTCTGCCTGTGGGGGCAAAGGAGGCTTCCAGAAGGAAAGAACCTCCAAGAGTCCTCTAGAAGGGCCCACGAGAGAGCGAGCCCTTCATGCCAGCCTGCGGCCCCAGCGCCCCATCCAGCTTGCCCTACCCGCTCTCCACCATCACCTGTGCACTCAGGAGCACTCAGGGGAAGCCGAGGAGCAAAGAGAAGCCCCTCAGCCTCAGACCCTCTGCCACGGACACCCCAGACCCGACCCTCTGTGACAGTGGAGACACAACAGGGAGTGTCACTCAGAGTCTGAGGGTTGCTTCGAGTGGGACCCCGAGGAGGACGAGAGGTCCTGGGGCCACCAGGAGGCTTTCACCCAGAAAGCGGGCAGAGTGTCCCCACTGGATCAAGTTTACAGACAGAGAGCCCCTTCCCCCAAGGAAGTTTTTTTTATCATAACCACTTACAGCTGGCAGTGGTGGAGCCAGGTTTGAACCCAGGCAGTCTGGTGACCTTAGGGTCAACAAAAGGGCCTCGAGGCGTCCCCCAGCGTGGCCCACACGCTCAGACACACTCGCCACATGCAGACACACAGACATGCATGTGGCCCAGGACACACCCAACACTCACCTGTCACCCTCCACACAGGCCCCCATCGCCTGGCCTGGGACCCCTGGAGAGTCCTAAGCAGAGAAAGGGGGACAGGAGGCCTCCTACCCTGGGTCTCTGGGGCTCCCATTGCCCACACCATGGGTGCAGCTTTAGCCCCACCGTCCCCACTCCTCTGGGGCACTGGTGGCTCTGGTGGCTGAGCGGACGCCCCTCCCACCCCTGCATCCCACAGGGCCAGTTTGCACCAGGGGAAGGTGGGGGCTGCACCACTGTCTTGGTGCCTCTCTGCACCAGGGCCTTCCTCAAGGGTAGCCAGGTGCTTGGGGCTCCCACACAGGGAGGGCACCCTGTGGAGGGCTAGGGCACACAGGGGAGCCAACAGCAAGGGCTGCCCCAGGTGGGTTTATGTGGGTCAGGCCCCACATAGCCAGGGGCAGGGGCTGGGCTGCTCCAGCTGACCCCGTCCCATTCCTCTGATCACTGGTGTGGGAAGGTGGGGATTTTTCAAACCAGCTGAAAACGTGCACAGGGATCCCCCCAGACTTGTCCTGCAGAGTAGGTGTCGGTGGGGCAGTGGCAGAGCTGGCAGGGAGCTGTCTGTGGTGGGGCAGCTGATGGGATGCCAGTCCACAGCTGCCCACTCTGCCACCCGGCCTCCGCCTCCCCCGTCACCGCAGGAGACCGCCTGGGCAGAGCCACCCCCACACCCTGGCAGTGCCCAACACTGCTTATGTAATGGGCTCCGGCTGATGCAATCTCGAAGGGGGGCCTCTCCCTCCTGCTTCCTTCCAGCTGTCCCCTTCCAGCAGGGTGGTCCCAGACTTAGGAAACCCAGCCCGGCACATGGTCACTGACTGGTCGCCTGAGCAACAGAATGGACGAGGGCATGCACAGGTGGCTGCCGGAAATTCCGGAAGGAAGTCTGGGATCTGCCCACGGGTAAGGGGAGGACAAAGGAGGACCCTGCTCTGGCCCTACCCCACGCTCAGAACAGGCCTCTGAGGACAAGGCCCCAGACCCTCTGCCCGTGGACAGACCCCCCACTCTGTTCCCAGAAGACCTCACAGCCCAGGGCCTCTGCCTGGTGAAACCCGCCTCTGAGAAGGCTCTGGAGCTGGCACACGGGAATGGGAACTCAGCCCTGCCTACCCCTGTCTCTGATGGGCCCTTCCTCTCCCCAGATGGCTTCAGGTGGGTGGCCCTGAAGTCACCGCACACCTGATTCTCTGTGACACTGCCCCCACCACCACCCCACACAGTCCAGTCTTCAGCCAAGCCTCAGCCCCTTCCCGCCCTTGGACACCCTCTGCTCCTGCAGCAGGCCCTGAGCTTTCCAAAACCAGACCTGGGGGTCACCATCCAAGCAACTCCACAGTCAGCCTTTCCCCAAGCCCCAGCCTGTGCCCTTGAGCCCACCAGTTCCTCCTCCCTATGGCTCCATCTGGTGGGGACAGAGCAGAGGCCCTGATGGTTCCAAGACGCAGAGCATGCAGCCAGTGATAAGGCAGGATCCCACCCATGCCAGGTGAGGGACTCCGGGGAGGTGCAACCTCACCTCAGAACTCCTCGTCCTGCCAGCTCCTGGCCCCAAGTGGCTGCCTCACCGCCCTCCTGGCCCACCTGGCATTGCCCTCGTGCACCAGCCCTACCCCTCCAGGGCCTGAGGCTCCACAGATCCAAGCCTGCTCTAATTAAGACCCATTACCCTGTGATCACCCACCTCCTGGGGGTGGAGGTGGGGTGGGGCTGAAGTCAACCAGAGGAAGCAGAGGCACCTTCTGCTGCTTCCTCCAGAGTTCCCCCGGCCCCTGTGTAGCTCCCAGTATGTGCCAGCTCAGCCCTGCGGGATCCCCAGGCTAGCCTAGGCTGCCACTGCAGGCTGCGGCCAGGCTGACGAGGGTAGTGCATTGCAATAGCGGCAGTTACCTGCATACCATCTGCCAGGCTCGTGCCAGGCCCAAAGTACCTAGTACTGATTAATCTGTATCAGTTCAACACAGCAACTCAGAAAGGGGTACAATTTTTTCTGGTCTGCAGCTTTTATTTATTTATTTATTTTAGAGACAGAGTCGCTGGCTGGAGTGCAGTGTTATGATCATGGCTCACTGCAGCCTCGACCTCCTGGGCTCGAGCGACCCTCCCACCTCAGCCTCCTGAGCAGCTGGGACAACAAGCACAACCACCACGCCTGGCTCAGAGATGGGTTCTATTCTTATCCCCATCTGCAGATTAGGAAACTGAGGCTCAGAGGACCTCATTATTTACCCACATCTCAGTCCTACAGCTGGCAGTGGTAGAGCCGGGTTTGAACCCAGGCAGTGGGCGCCCTCCCCCTTGCCAAGTCTCTCCCCCAGCACCCTCCCAGAATCCAGCATTGAAACAGCCCACGCTGTGTAAACCTGCTCGGTGTATGCCCTGGGGACACTGAGGTGACTCAGGCTGGTCTGTGGTCTGGAAGGTCACAGGTCCCTCAAGGGGGTCAAAGCTGGTTCACCACACTAGTCCCCCTGCATACAGCCCCACGGCTCTGCCAGGCCCAGGCTCCAGCCCCCGACTCCTCTGGGGGGGGCCGCAGCGGAGCAAGGACGCAGTCGCCAGGGCACCTGGCAAACACAAGGTGATCAAAACAAGGGGAAGGCATGTGACTGTGGAGCGAAAGTTAGGTCATCTGATTCTCGGTGGTCGAAGGATTTGCAGGGGGCCAAGCCAGGAGCTGGGATGAGAACACCATCACCAGGTTGCAAAGGCTGGCAAACCTGCCAAGGACAGGGACCCCGCTCAACGTCCACCGCTCTCTCCAGGACCTGGGGAGAGGGGCTCCTGCTGTTCCCCACCCGGACTCCCCAGCCAGCACCAAGCAGAGAATCAGGCCACCAGGAGGTCAGGAGGAGGGAGTAACAGTGGCAGCAGAGGCTTAATGCTACCCTTCCTGGGGGTGATGCCAGCAAGTCCCCTCCCCACTGAGCCTCTCTCTTCATCTGTGAAATGGCCGTAATGTGGCAGCCTTTCCCCCACGGCGATGGGGAGAAGTAAAAACTGTGAATGCAAAGCATCCACACGATGCCTGCAGGTGCTCAGCAATGGCAGGCAGAGCCCAGCGAGACTCAGGAGGGTCAGGGCAGCAGTGGCGAAGGGCAGAAGGCAGTGGTCTCTAGTTTGGGCACTGCTGGGCCAGGGGTTCTCAGGGCCACCCTAGACGCTGGCCAAGGAAGAGTCCTCAGGCTAAGGCTGCCGTTAGTCCTTGAACCTCCCCCAATGAGACAGGCCCTATGCTGGCAAAGGGGGGCAGTACACCCGCCCAAGAGAGGATTCATAATTTATTTATGACATTTAACAAAACCCAGACATCACCTCATTGGTGTCACATCAAAAGAAAGCATCAGTCCTGAGTGGGGAGTAGAGGGAAGAGACAGAGATAGATGAGGCATTTACCCCAAGTGACTGGGGCCTGGGGGGAGTCAGTATCGGGGTGCAGGGAAGGCAGGGAGAGGCCCCAGGGCATGGGTGGGGAGGAGGACAGACAGGTGAGAAGGGGAAGAGAGGGGGAGTCAACCTGGAGGGACAGGGAGGGACAAAACAGAGAGAAACGGCCAGACAGAGAGAGGCATGGGCATGACCTCAGGGGAGATGAAAACTGACAGATATGGGGAGAGAGGAAGAGAGAGAGACAGGGAAAGAGAGTGAAATAATGACAGAGCCACAGAGATAAGCAAAAGCCCCAGAAAGTGAGACAATACACATTGTGTTCAGTACCCAGCTCAGAGAAGATATTCCAGAAGTCTCTGATGGGTGGATGGATAATTGTATAGTCAATGGATGGATGGTGGATGGATGGTGAATAGATTGATGGATGATGAATTGATGGATAGATGGTGGGTGGGTGGGTGGATGGATGGATGGATGGATGGCGGATAGATGGTGGATGGATGGATGGATGGCAGATGGAAGGATAGTGGATGGGTGGATGGATGAATGGATGGTGGACACATGGTGAATAGATGGATGGATGATGAATTTATGGATAGATGGTGGGTGGGTGGATGGATAGATAGATGGATGGTGGATGGATGGATGGATGGGTGGCAGATGGATGGATGGTGGATGGGTGGATGGATGAATGGATGGTGGACGGATGGTGAATAGATTGAAGGATGATGAATTGATGGACAGATGGTGGGTGGATGGATGGATGGTGGATGGAAGATGGAGGATGGATGGAAGGATGAATGGATGGTGGATGGATGAGTGGTGGATGAATGATGGATGGATGGATGGATGAATGAAAGATGAATGGATAGATGGTGGGTGGGTGGGTGGATGGATGGATGGTGGATGAAGGATGGATGGATGGATGGTGGGCGGATGGTGGGTGGATGAATGAATGGTGGATGAATGAATGAGTGGATGGTGGATGGATGCAAGGTTGGATGGTGGATTGATGAATGGATGGATAATCGATGGATGAATGGATGGACGGATGGATGGCGGATGGATGGATGGTGCGTGGATCGTGGATGGATGAATGAGTGGTGGATGAACGGATGAGTGGATGGTGGGTGGATTAATGGAAGGATGGTGGATTCATGAATGGATGGATGGTGGGTGGATGGATGGATGAATGGTGGATGGATGGATGCATGGATGGATGGATGGTGGATGGATGAATGAATGGATGGTGGGTGGATTAATGGATGGTGGATGAATGGATGAGTGGATGGTGGATGGATGCAAGGTTGGATGGTGGATTGATGAATGGATGGATAATGGATGGACGGATGGATGGATGGATGGATGGATGGATGGCGGATGGATGGATGGTGCGTGGATGGTAGGTGGATGAATGAGTGGTGAATGAATAGATAAGTGGATGGTGGGTGGATTAATGGAAGGATGGTGGATTCATGAATGGATGGATGGTGGGTAGATGGATGGATGAATGGTGAATGGATGGATGGATGGATGCATGGATGGATGGTGGATGGATGAATGAATGGATGGTGGGTGGATTAATGGATGGTGGATGAATGGATGAGTGGATGGTGGATGGATACATGGATGGATGGTGGGTGGATGGATGGATGAATGGTGGGTACATGAATGGATAGATGATAGGTGGTGGGTGAATGGATGGAAGCATGAATGGTGGGTGGGCAGATGTATGGATGGTGGCTGGGCAGATGGATGGATGGTGGATGGGTGAATTAATGGTGGATGGATGGATGCATGGATGGATGGTGGATGGAAGATGAACGAATGGTGGATGGATGGATTGATGGATGGATGAATGAATGGTGGGAAGCATGGACAGATAGTGCATGGGTGAACAGTGGATAGGAAGAACAAGAACAAAAGGATGGATGGACAGATGGATGAACGGATGGATGGATATACGTATGGATAGATAGGTGGATGGTGAACGGTAACTTCACCATCATGGTTGGTTTTGTGGGTAGATGGGTAGATGTGGGAGAGCAGGAAGATACATGGATGCATGGATGGATGAATGGATGGATGGATGGATGGATGGATGGATGGATGGATGGATGGTGGGAAGCATGGACAGATGGTACATGGATGAATAGTGAGTAGGAAGAACAGATGGATGGATGTATGGATGGATATGGTATGGATATGGACTGATAGGTGGATGGTGAATGGTTACTAGGTTGGTTTTGTAGGTGGATGGGTAGATGTGGGTGGGTAGGTAGATGGATGGATGGATGGATGGATGGATGGATGGATGATAGGTGAGCGACTGAATGAACTGATAAAATCACAGATGGATCTTACTACCTGATCAACTTGGAATGATAATGAATAACCCACTGGCCAAGTCACTGGGCAAAGTGTGCTGCTCATTTTGCCTCCCTCCTCCCAGAAAAGAATGTTAAACACAATCAGGCTCCCTGGGACTCCCCCCGCCAAAAACACCATGCTTCCACAGGGGTAGAGGCGCAGGCTAAAAAGTCATGGTCTTTTGGGAATCATGACTGTCGCTCTCTCCGGGCCCCTGGACCTGAGGAAGCAAGCCTAAGATACTCACACAGCTAGGGCCAATTGTCACTGGGGCCAGAGTGGTAACGGTGCCTAGTCTAGACGCTGCCCAGTCTAGGCTCACTAGCTTTGTCTGTGATTGAGGAAAAGCTGGGCCAACGAGGCAGGGAACTTGCCAGCCCGGCAGTGGCCCTAAGAGGGCTGAGAGCCACATTTTCTGAACCCCTCTCCTGCTTCCCGCCAGCCCTACCTCGGGCTTCACGGCCCTCCTCCCACCCAGGCTCCCACTCCCCTGGGCTTACTGGCTAAGGGTGCAAGTATCAGAAGCATTTCCTTGGAGAAGGCAGGACAGCTGCCCCCCTTGGCTGGTGCTAATTACACCAGCCACAGTTTATTGAGTACCTATTATGTGTTGGGCACTGTGG
Organism: Macaca nemestrina; assembly: GCF_043159975.1. Taxonomy (NCBI): domain Eukaryota; kingdom Metazoa; phylum Chordata; class Mammalia; order Primates; family Cercopithecidae; genus Macaca; species Macaca nemestrina. Next base: position 227,961,260 of record NC_092125.1, on the reverse strand, counting down.
CCTAATGTTCCACGTGCACTGTTCCTCATAATAACCCTCTATGAGGTAGCCAGTGCTATGTCCCCATTCTACAAGTGGGCACACCAAGGAGAGGGCTGCCTGGCACTCAGCTAATGCTCAGAGCTGGAATCCAAGGCCTCATCCCACCAGTTCTTGACCCCTGGCTTTGACCAGCCACCCCAACTCCCAGGAGAATCTGGCAGCTGCTGGTCCCCAAACCAGAAGAGGCACCCACCCTGCCTTCCTCCTGGAAACTGGCTCAGACACCTGCCTCAATGCCAGAGCTGGCCGGGGCAAACCTCCCCCTCCCCACCACCACCGCATGGGAAACACTAATTCACTGCTGGGAGTGAGCAACTCCCAGGGGGAAGTGGGAGATGAGCAGAGTCAAAGAAAAAAGATAGGACAAGTCATGAGTTCAATAGCTGTAGATTGAAAAATCATCATGACAGCTTCCAAAACACCAGTTCTTCCAGCCACAAACTTCCGTGTTTTGGAACCAGCTGGCTCTGGTCTGTGGGGGTCACCACCGCTGAGCTTGGACTCAGGGTGAGTGGGGGGCCAGCAGTGCAACTTGACAGGAGGCCTGGCTAGGGCTGTCTTCACAGCCAGAAGCTGGGGTGACCTAGGGAGTCCCAGCCCTCAAGACACTGAAACCACAACCATCTCTCAGGAATGCATGGTTCCAGGCACTGGGCACGGCAGGTTATCGAGAGAGTTACACTTGAAGGGGACACCCACAGATCCAAGAGGAAACTGATGATAACGTTTTGAGTATGTGGGGTGTGGTGACACAAGCATGTAGTCCCAGCTACTAGGGAGGCTGAGGCAGGAGGATCGCTTGAGCACAGGAGTTAGAATCCAGCCTGGGCAACACAGCAAGACCCCAGCTCTTCCAAAGAAAGCATGACAATGTGTCTCAGAGTGACTGGAAGGCCCTGTCTTAGCAAGGGTGTCTCTATCATAACATTCAAGCTGGGACCTAAATGACTAGGCGGCAGCGGTGAGCAGACGAAAGAGCAGGTCAGACAGAGGTCACAGCCAGGGCCCCATGGCAGGATGGAGCATGGAGGGTTTCAGAAGCAGCACGGAGGCCACTGTGGCTGCTGTGAAGAAAGGGGCACAGGAGTGGACCAGGACAAGGGTTTCAGAGGCGACTGGAGCCATGCGGGTCAGGGTCTGACTTGGGTTCACGAGGTGACCCCAACTGCTGTGCAGAGGGTAGTCATAAGGACTGGGTAGAAGGCCCTGGAGGGGACTGGCAGGAGGAGACAGAGGCTTGGACATGGAGAGAAGCCAGGAGCCTGGGAAGGCTCTGGAGGTGGAGCAGCTGGCCTTGCTGATGGATGGGGGCAAAATCCCCAGGCCAGAGGTGCCAGAGCAGGGCGTCTCTTCTGCAGGGCTCTGGGGGTATTCCTGGACGCTCTGGGGCCAACCCACCAAGGGGGAGCATGGGTGGTGGGCAGGATGACCAGAGCCCCGCCTCTCTGGCCCAAGCAGTGAGTCAGGTACCTACTAGACTGGGGGCACCTTCCCTGGCCTCTTCCCCTCCCCGGCCTCTATGTCTCCACATAGTCAGAGAAAGCAGGAGTGTAAGATAGGAAAGACAGCCAGGGGACTACACCGCAGGGTCAGTGCAGCCCAGAAATGCCCCTGATGCCACAAAAGGGCCACACCCCAAACACCACAACAAACAACTTACTGAGGAAACAGCAAACTGGCTCACTGGGGAGCCAGCCTCCTGGGTGGAAAATGGCCACTGACTTTTGTGCCTGTGCTGGGCCTCAGAGTTCCCCTCCAGAGAATGGGTCTAATTCCAAGGACCCAGGATATGACAGTCAACTATTGTCCAGGCAACCCCACCCCAAGTGAGGACTCCCCTATTCCCCGTCCCCAGAACGCTTGCTGCCAACTTGGCCTAATAGGCGAGGTGAGTGCCAGGCTCCTGTAGGAGCCCAGTCACAGCATTAAAGCCACCAACTAACCAAGCAAGCAAACAGAAGGGGGCAGGGGGTGTGGCCACCTGGTGGGAATACCCTCCCCAGAAGACGCTGGCTGCTTCCTCCAAGAGGAGCTGGAGGTGTCCATGTGTGGAATCTTCTCACCCCTGGAAGTCAGAGGGGACCAGAAGCAACTTCCTGGGCCCGGGAGGGCCTCCAGCCTCCCACAAGTCTCTCCGAAGTCCAGAGGGGCCACAGACTTGGTGCAGGGAAGCCAAGAAGTAAGAGTCTCCCAGAAAGGAGGGTGGGTGGCTGACAGGGTGGGGCCCTACCCAGCTGTGCCAGGAGGGAAAACGTCCCAAACAAATGGCGAGCAGTTAACTAAAGAACTGTCCTGCAAGGCAACCCCTGGCGCACAGTCCTGTGTATACTAAATTCTGAGAGAGATAAAAGGAGAGAGATGGTAAGGGCAGGGGCGGTGGCCCTGGGGCATCAGGCCCGTAGCCAAGGCAGAGTGGGTTAGGAACGGCCACCACCCTGGGCGATGGTGGGGCTGGAGACAGCGGCGGGCGCTAGGTCGCTCCAGAAGGACGCCGGCGGCCCGGGTAAAGTGCTTGGGAGCAGTGGTCACAGCGCACAGAGGCCCATGGCAGGATGGAGCAGGGGTCTGAGCCCGTGCGCCCCAGAGCCGAGCCCTCCTAGGCCGGGAGGGAAGCCTCCCCATCCTGGGCGCTCGATGCGTCCCCAAGCACCGCCGGTCCTCGCCCCGCTCTGGGCCCCACCCAGCCCGCCCCGCGGCCGAGATGGGCCGGGGGCCGGGTCCCGCCTGCCCGCGGAGAGGCCAGAGGCGCACGGTGGTGGGATGCGGGCGCGGGGTGCGCAGCGCCAGGAGCTAGCGCGATTCCCGCCCCCTTCAAGGGCACGCGGGCTGACCCCGGCAGCGCCGCGCCCCCTCCCCGCCGGGGCCCCCAGCGCAGGCTCCCGCCCGGGTTCTTCTGGCCCGCCTGGCCCGCGTCGCCGCCCGGGAGATCCGGATCGCACCCCGCCCTTAGCCGCCCTCACGCCGCGCCCGGGCGCTCACCCAGCCCGCGCCCTTGGCCGCGCGGCGCCAGGAGGGCGGGAGAGCAGCCCCGCAGCCCAGGCGCCCCTCCTGCGCGGCGCCAGCCCGGCCGCACCGCCCCCGCCGCCCGTGCTCCGGCCCTGGGCCCGGCCCGTCTCAGCACCCCCGCCGCTCTGGCCCGGGGCGCACCCGCGCCCCGCTCACCTGACATCTCGTCCTCGTTCTCCATCTCCTCGGCGAACAGCCGCGGCAGCTCCTCCTCGGTGCCCAGTGGGCCCCGCATGCCCGGCGCGGGGAGGAGGGGAGGTGGGCGCCCCCCCTCCCGCCGGGCGCGGTGCCAGCCTTAACCCGTGCGCTGCCGGACGGGCGCGTGCGGCGGGCGAGGCGGCCTCGGCGAGAAGATGGCGGCCGCCTGCCCCCCCCACCCCCCCAAACCTCCACCCCCCCGTCTCGACCCCCCTTTCTCTCGGCCGCCTTAGCCTGCTCCCCGCAAAGCCCAGGCGCTCCGCCCACCGCACCCCGCAGCCTGAGTCCCGCAGCCCGCCGAGGGTGGCGGCGGCAGCGCCGGAGGCACGGCGGCACGGCGGGGGGGCGGCACACATGCCCGGATTGTGACGTCCAGTCTGGTTGCTGTGGCAACCCCATCCCATCGTTCCGGCAGCGCTACTAGTTAACAGCAGAGAACAAGTTGGGGGACTAGTCCTGAGGGGCCGGGTGAGGGTGGGGACTGGGGAGCGCCCCGGCAGGGGGAGCCGTCGAGGCGTCCGCACGCCTGGGGACCCGACGGACGAGCGGGCAGCCGGGATTTGGCGAGCCCGGGCGCAGGGGGAGACGAGGCGCACCCGGGGCAGGATGAGCCGCCGCCGCTTGCCTGCTAAGGCACTGGGCCCCGAGCCCCGGAAGGGCGCGGAGGCGGGGTCTTCAGGGCAGCGCGCGGCCCGCTGCCCCACTCGATTCACAGGCGCCGGGACCCGCCCCGCACGCGGCTCCGGCCTCGGCACATTCCTAACCCCCTCTCCAAAGAGATTTAGAAGAAAAATGTGTTCCACACTTTGGGAAAAGACGCTCTGGAGACTGTGGGTCTGATTACTGCCGAAAAATCCGCGCAGGCGGGCTCCCCTCACTTGCTTCCCCGCTCCCACCGCCCACTTGCCCTCTTCCAAAAAGCCCCTCCAGGCTGGGTCCAGCTCAAACCCATGCAGACCCCTGGGGGTGGTGCGGATCTGCGATGTCTGTGCCCAAAACTCCCGCTCAGAAGCGACACCTGTCGCAGAGCAGGAGGGAGCCGCTGCCACCAGCCCTCGGTCGTTAAAGGTGAAGATGGAGGCCAAAGCCCTCGGGAGCAAGACTGGAATTTTAAATAAGCGCCTCCAGTCTCCGCGGCGGCAAGTCTTAAAGCTACCTTAAGAAGGCAAAAGTTCCAGGGGCTGGCCGACCGCCAGCTCTCTAACCCCAGAAGGCCCGTGAAGGGAGGGTCTCTCACTGCCTCGCAGGGGCACTGGGGGATCCCACCTGAGACACGCAGGATCGGCAGCAGTTTTCCGCTTCTTCCCGTCCAATTTTATTGCCAGCAAGCCCCAAACAAAAGACCCTCTGCATTCATCCCTGGACAAGGAGAGGTCGGTCCAGCCTTCTGGAACCAAAGACTGGGGTGTTGGGAACCCCTCCATCTCCCAGATCCGCTTTAACCACGCTGTAGATAGAGACGCTGGATCAGCCCGGTACTGGCCGCCTGCAAGGGGAAAGGAACCTTCTTCAGGGAAGCAGTCCAGGAAACCAAAGGGCCTCCCCTCCCAAGGCTGTGTTTCCCCCACAGAGCCGCTAGCCAGGGGGAGCCCCAGATCACTAAGGCTTGAACCAAACCTGCTTCTTCCTCGTTTCCAGACCAACTGTCTCCCTAAATGGTAACCACGAGGGAAGAAACCCCTAAGCTGACATGCCCACCCCTCAGTTACCAGCTCCCCAACACCTCTCTAACCCCTTTCAAAGGTCCCCTGCCCTTTGGTAGAAAAACTCTGATTTACAATATTTCTCATCACCAGAAAGCCGCCCCCATCATTAACCTTGGCTCCAATTCCCAAGGCGAGGCTGAGAAAGTCAAGATATCATTCAAGAAAGAACAGTTCTAACTGCTTAATTTGGCAACAAATTAGAGCCGAGATGCTCATCAGTCATAATCCTCTCCCCATCCTGTTCTTCCCTATGACTGCAACTAGGTAATATTATTTAATGTCCAAAGGCAAAACGAAACAAAAACTGGAATGCTAGAAATAAATGGATTTTTTACTACAAATCTCCAGTTTTTGTTTTTGTTGTTGTTGTTGTTTTGGGGGGGAGGGGGCGGTTTGAGATGGTGTCCTGCCCTGTCTTCAGGCTGGAGTGCAGTGGTGCAATCTCAGCTCACTGCAATCTCCGCCTCCCGGGTTCAAGCGATTCCCCTGCCTCAGCCTCCCCAGCAGCAGCTGAGACACAGGCAGCACCACCACCCCTGGCTAATTTTTTGTATTTTAGCAGAGACAGAGTTTCACCCTGTTGGCCAGGATGATCTCAATCTCCTGATCTCGTGATCCGCCTGCCTCAGCCTCCCAAAGTGCTGGGATTACATGCGTGAGCCACCATGCCCGGCTCTCCAGTCATTTTTAAAGAAGAGCCCTTATTATTGTCAAACTATCAAATGGGCATTTTAATGACAATGGGCCAAAAATGCATGACGTTAAAAGCAATCCCTAAAGCAGTGAACATTCGGTAAACTCTGCAGTTGCGAGAACAAGCCTATCATTAAGGTTACTGTTTTAGGAGACAAGATTCTCATGTTTGCTGATCATAGAGCTCGTAATTACATCTCAGTGACAATTCCAAAATCAAAATATTTTTTAATATACTGGTTACAAAAGCATCAAGGAAAAACACTTTTTCTGGCTGGGTGCAGTGGCTCACGCTTGTAATCCCAGATCACGGATCACCTGAGGTCAGGAGTTCAAGACCAGCCTGGCCAACATGGAGAAACCCCGTCTCTACTAAAAATACAAAAATTAGCTGGGCATGGTGGCAGGCACCTGTAATCCCAGCTACTCAGGAGAGTGAGGCAGGAGAATCGCTTGAACCCAGGAGGCAGAGGTTGCAGTGAGCCAAGATTGTGCCACTGCACTCCAGCCTGGGTGACAGAGCGAGACTGTCTCAAAAATAGAAAAAAAACTTTTTCCAAGAAAAGAGTTGAAAAAGCTTATCATCTTCTGCACATACCATACTCAATTTCCATTCCAGGGCTACATGAACTCCTCATCCAGGAACCCCCAAGCCCCGCCTGAGGCCAGTTCGTTCAACAACGCATATCCACGCTGTGGCCACCTGGCACCGTCGGCTTCTCAAGGGCAATGAAGTGCTTGTACATACACCACCTCACAGCCAGTCACGTAGATCAAAACTCTGCCCCACACCTCCTCCTCGGCAGGGGTGAAACAGCGTCACTCAAGACCGCAGTGTCCTCTGCAGTGAAGGCTCAGTGCCCACCTGCTACACCAAGACTTTCGTTGCACTTGAAGCCTTTTTGGGAAAGTGTGGACCCTGCACCACCTGAATTCCAACCAGTTGGGGTTGCAGGGGAGGAAGGAGCTTCTCAAAAAGGCAGTCCTGGGCCTTGGCCCTGAACCTGAGAACATACTTGTGTAAGCCTGAGAACGTTTTATGGGTGCTCTCTGGTTTCTAGCTGTGGTGGTAGCTAACTCACTCCACTGGTCAGCACAGCCTTTACAGACTGTTTTAGCTGGGCCCAAAATAGCCTGGGGGAAAAAAAAAGCGTGTGTATTCTCAAATCCATCCCAAAGACAAGAAAATGGCTGGATTAGAAATTCAGTTTCTTCTTCCTAGAGATGAGCACTATGATGGCACCGTTTTAACAGACAGTCCCCACCTTCCTGTAGGTGGAGGGCCACCTCCTTGCAGGGATGGCAAATCCCCACACCAAGCCTCTCTGCTACCCTCTTCTCCCTCAAAGAGAATCAACCCCACCGAACAACCTGGGCAGGTGCCAACCTGGGCTCTCCTTTGGGGGCCTGACCCATCTCTCACCGCCGTGGTGCCCCTACCCTGCAGCTTCTGCCTCCAGTCACCCCCGTGTTCTGTCCAAGCATTACTGGGGAGATGGTCTGTCCCCTGGAACTGCCAGATCTGTAACTGTCCCACATCCTAGGTCCCCCTCCCCCGTGGGAGGGCCAGCACCTCTTGGCTTACTTACAACATTTGATAAGTTTAAGGGTTTGAGTCCCATGTACAAACGGAAAATGAAATCAGGTGTCAACACCAAATTCCAGGCTCCCCTGACATTATCAATGACTTCAACAGCCGGACCATTATTTCCCCACCGCTGGGGTCCTTTTCACCCTCCAGGAAATCAAGTGTCCCCTAAAAAGGCTGAGATCCAGATAGCCCCAGATATCAACTGTCTTAAGACACTTGGTATTATCCAACTTCCTCACTTTCCCCATGTTTCTGACCACCTCTGTGCTACATACCATTCATGAGCGAATTTCGGACCCATGTATTTCAACACCTGGCTGTTCCTGAAAAGGTATGAGGACAACAGCACTCAAAACCCACACACTACTGCCATGGGATAAGGGGGATCAGAGGCTTTCGGAGGGAAAACATATGAAGCCTTTAGGAGTGACTAGTTCGAAGCATTTAGTGACATCAACAAACCTCATTTTCTCGGCTGCACTAGCACACTCAAGGGAAGGGCGTGAGGATGTTTGTGTAACTGGCATTGGCTGAGACGACACCGACCTCCTGTTTTGGAACTCTTATGAATTTAAATCACGGCCTGAAATTCTTCACGACCCCAGTCAGCCCCTGTGCCTCAACTATTTTCAATGCGGGCAAGTGAGGTGTGAGTCAAAACAGATACAAAGGAAACTGGTCTACAGTGTGCTTTGGGCGCAGCTGGTGTCATGGCTCTAATGGAATTCAAGTTCACACTACCTATTCCCCATCAGAAATCGGCATTTGCTGGCAAAGTTGTTCCCCAGGCTCTGGATCTGGAGAAATTCTACACAAGAGAGTTCAGTGACAGCCAACTCCTGAATCTCACTGCGGCAAAACCGCACAACTAAAGGAAGAAAAGTCGAAATAAAGGACACCTTTTCTTCTAAGCCTAGTAAAGACCAACGTAACTGTTGGTACAGCAACTAATTCACGAGGACAAAGCTTTTCTTACCATGCCAGTCCTTAAAAAAACAAAGCCTCGCACAGTAATAGTAGCCAGGTGTTAGCCACTTTAATAGAAAATGTGATCAAACCTCGATTACAAGAGTTCAAAAAGTCATAGAAAACCAGCGAGTTTCAATGTTATTACAAGTTTTCAAATCTGGGACTAGTTTTTTTTTCTTTTAACTTAAATGCTAACTTCAGCCCAGGGTTTTTTCACAACCAAACTGAAAATTACTACATGGGAACATCAATGCAACAAACAAAATTTGTAAACTCAAGCCACAAACTTAATAATCATGGTAAGGGACATTGCCAAAGAGCAACTGATGCCTCAGTGAAGTTTGAAAGAAACTCTGCTTTCTGTGAAGGCAGAGAAGAAATATGCAAGCAATTCTGCTTCAAAGAAATTTGCATAGAAATGGAAAAATGCCAGAGCCTTTAACACAAGTGAAATTGCAAAGCCTCAACACGTTCAACTCAATCCACAGAGCACCAAATGTTTAATGGGAGCCAAGGTAGGACTGAGCATTGAACTTCCAGCTATGCAACTCACAGGGCACAATTTCGGGTGTGGAAACCATCTGTAGGCAAGCTCTTTTAAAAACATGAATTTTAGACACCGTAAATTCTAAAGCAGACACTTCTGCATTACTGTTCGAATTTCAGAAGGGCACCGCAAGGCACCAGGGGCTTTCAAAGTCACTCACGGCAACAATTGCATCTTCTTTTGCCAGCTTTGGGAGCCCCGTTCACAGTTGTCTAGCCTCTGCACTGCAGCATACCCGTTTGTAGAATAACTTCTGACATTAAATCCAGTCATGGCCTAAGTGGCATGAGGCAGCTATTTCCAGGGCACCTCCCATATCCTTGGCACGAGAGGCTTCCCAGTCACTTTTCCTTGGTGTTCCCCCTTCACCAGAGCCTCCAGAGCTCTTGCCATCAGGGGCTGCCATCGCTGGGCCCCACATGGGAGACCACATCTGGAAGCACTATTCCTCCAGCTCCCTCTGCTGGAGACGGAAGTGACAGTTTGTGGCAAAGACTTGTAGAAACATTACTTACACATTCATTTCTGTACACATTTAGTTAATTTAGAACCTGGGACTTTTACAATCGATTCCCCAAACCCCTTTATGGAGAGTGACGGACTATGCAGCAACGCTGAAGGAGCACCGTTTCTCTCTCTAGGAAGAAGATGATTAACAGACATAATTGTGTGTGTCAAATATGTAATCAAAAAATGAAAGTAAGACGAATGGCCCAGAAACCCGCATTTTATTGACACTGTCATTTTCCCACAGAGAATCTTAGAAGATGTCACGTTTTCTTTTAATGAACGAGAGGAGCCCACTTGTATCCCTGAATCATTGTTTGAGAAAAGCAACATATACAACTGACAGTCACACTTTTTAAAATCAAACAGTCACTACCTTCAGCCCACACCTCCACACCGGCATCTGCCTCCCCAATGGCTGTCAGTTCTGTAAAGTCTCCCTCTCCTTCTACTCTGGTATTACCACGAAAATTGAAACTTTTAAGCAGAAAAAAAGAAGTCAAGTTACAAATAAGTGAGTGGCGAACCAAGAGAAGCCCTTTGACTATGATTTCCAATTTTCTGTTCAATCCACACTGCAGAGATACAAGGATAAACCACCATTTTGGTTCCCAAGTTTTATTCAAGAACTCATACAAAATATTCCAGATAAATGAAATTTAATCCTCATCTTCCTCCTCTTCTTCGTCCTGGTTAATCTGGAAGTAACGTAATTCGTAACTCTCTTTGCTGTTAGCAACTACGCGCAACCAGTCACGTAGATTATTCTTCTTCAAATATTTTTTGGTGAGATATTTCAAATACCTGCAGAGAAAGGACATGAGAACTCCACTAGACAGCTGGTGCTTGCATCCTAAAACATTTTAACGTTTATAAAACCCAGCACTCAGAATCACTACAATTCAGGGTGTTTTCCAAGCCTCAAAAATGGCAAATACACCCAGCCAAGGCTCTGAGAGTATCAGCCGCGTGCCATCGACATTGGCAGTAACAATGAGAGTAGACTGGGCGCAGTAGCTCAGGCCTGTAATCCCAGCGCTTTGGGAGGCCAAGGAAGGTGGATCACTTGAGGTCAGGAGTTCGAGACCAGCCTGGCCAACATGGTGAAACCCCATCTCTACAAAATTAAAAAAATTAAAAATAAAAAAATTAGCCGGGTGTGGTGGTGCACACCTGTAATCCCAGCTACTGAGGAGGCTGAGGCATGAGGATCCCGGATCCCTTGAATCCAGGAGGCAGAGGGTGCAGTGAGCTGAGATTGTACCTTGCATTCCAGCCTGGGTAACAGAGCGAGACTGCCTCCAAAAAGGAAAAAAAAAAAAAAGAAAGAAAAAAAAAAAAAACCAGGCCAGGAGCACTGGCTCGCGCCTGTAATCACAGCACTTTGGGAGGCCAAGGCAGGCTGATGGAGACCAAGAGGCCAAGGCAGGTCAGGAAATGGAGACCATCCTGGCTAACACAGTGCAACCCCGTCTCTACTAAAAATACAAAAGATTAGCCAGACGTGAAGGTGGGCACCTGTAGTCCCAGCTACTCAGGAGGCTGAGGCAAGAGAATCACTTGAACCTGGGAGACAGAAGCAGAGGCTGCAGTGAGCCAAGATGGCGCCACTGCACTCCAGCCTGGGCGACAGAGGGAGACTGTCTCCAAAAAAAAAAAAAGAGCAGATACCAGGTGTCCATGAAAATGCAGCAAACACCTGGCCGGGCGCGGTGGCTCAAGCCTGTAATCCCAGCACTTTGGGAGGCCGAGACGGGCGGATCACAAGGTCAGGAGATCGAGACTATCCTGGCTAGCACGGTGAAACCCCATCTCTACTAAAAAATACAAAAAACTAGCCGGGCGAGGTGGCGGGCGCCTGTAGTCCCAGCTACTCGGGAGGCTGAGGCAGGAGAATGGCATAAACCTGGGAGGCGGAGCTTGCAGTGAGCTGAGATCCGGCCACTGCACTCCAGCCTGGGCGACAGAGCAAGACTCTGTCTCAAAAAAAAAAAAAAAAAAAAAAGAAAATGCAGCAAACACCTATAAAATGGTCTTTAGGCCGGCGCGGTGGCTCAAGCCTGTAATCCCAGCACTTTGGGAGGCCGAGACGGGCGGATCACGAGGTCAGGAGATCGAGACCATCCTGGCTAACACAGTGAAACCCCGTCTCTACTAAAAAATACAAAAAACTAGCTGGGCGAGGTAGCGGGCGCCTGTAGTCCCAGGTACTCGGGAGGCTGAGGCAGGAGAATGGTGTGAACCCAGGAGGCGGAGCTTGCAGTGAGCTGAGATCTGGCCACTGCATTCCAGCCTAGGCAAGAGAGCCAGACTCCGCCTCAAAAAAAATAAATAAATAAAAATTAAAAAAAATAAAATGGTCTTTAGTGACCACTGGAGAAAGATAACATGATAGAAATTTTACAGTTAAATATGCAACCTCAATACTTTTTACGGAGAAAATAGTAGGTTTCCAACGAGCTGTAAGCACTGCGCACACATCACCTCAGAGTCAAACCCCCTTCTGAGGTTGTTTGGACGATGAGGACTGCTTCTTAGGGCTGTGCGCACACTCGCTCCTGCTCACCACCAAACACACAGGGACAGAATGCCACCCTGCACTGCGCTCATGCCCAGAAAGCACCAAGCCTCTCAATCGGCCTGCCCAATCGCTGCTTTAGCCGGGTGAGAGCTAAACACTCACCACAGCAGCGGGATCGTTAGAAAACTCATTCTTTTTTTCTGAGACAGAATCTCATTCTGTGGCCCAGGCTCCCTGCAACCTCTGCCTCCAGGATTCAAGCAATTCTTGTGCCTCAGTCTCCCAAGTAGCTGGGATTACAGGCGCACAACACCATGTCCAACTAATTTTTGTAATTTCAGTAGAGACAGGGGTTTTGCCATGTTGGCCAGGCTGGTCTCACCTCAGCCTCCCAAAGTGCTGGGATTACGGGCGTGAGCCACCGCGCCCGGCCGAAACACTCATTCTTTATGGAAAGGCAACAACTGGCTTTTGTGCCCAACACCCTAACTACATAAAGATGACCTAAGGGCTGGGTGCGGTGGCTCATGCCTGTAATCCCAACACTTTGTGAGGCCAAGGTGAGAGGATCCCTTGAACCTACAAGTTCGAGATCAGCCTGGGCAACATGGCAAGACCCTGTCCCTGCACAACATTTTTTTTTTTTTAATTTAAAAAAAAATAATGGGCCGGGCGCGGTGGCTCAAGCCTGTAATCCCAGTACTTTGGGAGGCCGAGGCGGGTGGATCACGAAGTCAGCAGATTGAGACCATCCTGGCTAACATGGTGAAACCCCGTCTCTACTAAAAATACAAAAAACTAGCTGGGCGTGGTGGCGGGCGCCTGTAGTCCCAGCTACTCGGAGGCTGAGGCAGGAGAATGGCGTAAACCCGGGAGGCGGAGCTTGCAGTGAGCTGAGATCGCGCCACTGCACTCCAGCCTGGGCGACACAGCGAGACTCCGTCTCAAAAAAAATAAATAAATAAATAAATAAAATAATGGCCGGGCGCGGTGGCTCAAGCCTGTAATCCCAGCACTTTGGGAGGCCGAGACGGGCGGATCACGAGGTCAGGAGATCAAGACCATCCTGGCTAACACGGTGAAACCCCGTCTTTACTAAAAAATACAAAAAACTAGCCGGGCGAGGTGGCGGGCGCCTGTAGTCCCAGCTACTTGGGAGGCTGAGGCAGGAGAATGGCGTAAACCCGGGAGGTGGAGCTTGCAGTGAGCTGAGATCCGGCCACTGCACTCCAGCCTGGGTGACAGAGCGAGACTGTCTCAAAAAAAATAAAATAAAATAAAATAAAATAAAATAAAATAAAATAAAATAAAAAAGATGAAGTGCACCACAATCTTGGCACCTCTCTCACCGGCTTGCTTACATGGCCCTGAGGCTATTCCGAATCTTCCCAAGCCATAAAGAGGGAATTTCACAACACACAAACCCACGGCAGAGCCAATTAATCTAACCAAGCTGTTTTTCCCACAGTGAAAGGGGACCCCTGGTGCTAACCATCTCTTCAGACCATAGCAAGGACTACATGGAATGCTCAGATAGATCCCTGGCATATTTTTTATTTTTATTTTTTTTGAGACAGAATTTCGCTCTTGTTGCCCAGGCTGGAGTGCAATGGCACGATCTTGGCTCACCACAACCTCCGCCTCCTGGGTTCAAGCGATTCTCCTGCCTCAGCCTCCCGAGTAGCTGGGATTTCAGGTGCGTGCTACCACACCCAGCTAATTTTTGTATTTTTAGTAGAGATGGGGTTTCTCCATGTTGATCAGGCTGGTCTGAAACTCCAGACCTCAGGTGATCCACCTGCCTCGGCCTCCCAAAGTGCTGGGATTGCAGGCGTGAGCCACCGTGCCCAACCTGGATCCCTGGCATATTAACAGGGACCCGGCATATTAACAGGGACCCAAATGTCATGAACCAACAGACTCACCATCTCCAAAAAAGGAGCACTGTTACAGTGCTCCACACCAACAAAGCAATCTCCACACCAACAAAGCAATCTCCACACCAACAATTGCCACACCAACAAAGCAATCTCCACACCAACAAAGCAATCACCACAAAGTGTGAAGATCTCAATTCAACTGTCCACTTTTCCCTACACAAAGATAAATCAATTTGGTCATTCCATCCAAAAAGTATACTTTTGTCAATTATTTCCACCATATTGTATTCAGATGAGGTTGTTTAATTCAAAATTTCAGGTGGTTTAAATTTTTCCTGATACAGTCGGGCATGGAGGGGCACTCGTGTAGTCCCAGCTATTTGGGAGGCTGAGGCAGGACTGTTTTGAGCCAGGAGACGAGGGCTAGAGTGAGCTATGATTGCCCCACTGCTCTCCAGCCTGGGCAACAGAGTAAGACCCTATCTAAAAAAAAGGGAAAAAAAAATCCCTAATAGAACACTGGGGGAAAAAAATCAGGTTTAAAAAACAAAAAACAAACCAAAAAAAACCCTGTACAGGCTGGGCACAGTGCCTTCACGCCTGTAATCCCAGCACTTTGGGAGGCCAAGGCAGGTGGATCACCTGAGGTCAGGAGTTCCAGACCAGCCTGGCCAACATAATGAAACCCCCCCCCCTACTTAAAATACAAAACATTAGCCGGGCGTCATGGAGGGCGCCTATAATCCCAGTTACTTGAGAGGCTGAGGCAGGAGAATTGCTTGAACCTGGGAGGCAGAGGTTTCAGTGAGCTGAGATTGCACCGTTGCACTCCAGCCTAGACAAGATCAAAACTCCTTTTCAAAAAAATAAACAAATAAAAACCCCGTACAAATTCAGAAACCAAAAAAGTTCTAGATTCGGGACACCTTGAACCTTTCAGGAAAATAAACTGTTATCATCAAGAAAAGAAAGTTGAGACGGGCGGATCACGAGGTCAGGAGATCGAGACCATCCTGGCTAACACAGTGAAACCCCGTCTCTACTAAAAAATACAAAAAACTAGCCGGGCGAGGTGGTTGGCGCCTGTAGTCCCAGCTACTCGGGAGGCTGAGGCAGGAGAATGGCGTGAACCCGGGAGGCGGAGCTTGCAGTGAGCTGAGATCCGGCCACTGCACTCCAGCCTGGGCGACAGAGCGAGACTCCGTCTCAAAAAAAAAAAGAAAAGAAAGCTGTGACAGATGACTAAGACACCTTCCCTTCTCTACTGGATAAAGAAAGGAAAATTTGCGAAAATGGAAGTGACGCATGCCAGGAGACACTCTCACCCTGATAAACAGGTCACAGAAAGGTACAGAATCTTCCCCAAGGGCTCTGCTACGGCCCAGCAGACCAGACGGAGGCTTTGCACCCCCCGGAAGCCCCACTCTCACTGCTTCCCAGGCAGACTGTGAGGACTTCACTGAAGCTTCAAAGTCATTTCTTCACTGACATAGCTAAAAATAAAAGCATTAACTACAACCAATTTGTACTAACATACCTTAAAATTTCCCACAACTTGATTTAGTATGTTGTTTTTTGTTTTGTTTTTTTTTTTGAGACAGAGTTTTGCTCTTGTTGCCCAGGCTGGAGTGCAATGGTGCAATCTCAGCTCACCACAACCTCCGCCTCCCTGGTTCAAGCAATTCTCCTGCCTCAGCCTCCCGAGTAGCTGAGATTACAGGCATGCACCACCACGCCCAGCTAATTTTGTATTTTTAGTAGAGACGGGGTTTCTCCATGTTGGTCAGGCTGGTCTCGAACTCCCAACCTCAGGTGATCTTCCAACCTCGGCCTCCCAAAGTGCTCGGATTTAGTATGATTAAAAGCTCCTAACAGGCCACAGCCCCAGGCTAGGAGCTGAGTATAAGCATATCCAATTCTTCAGCAACTGGTAAAGTATTTTAACCTCATCCTCAAAAACCAACACATAACATTCGAGGGAACCAGCAAATTAATGCCTCCATTTTGAAATGAAAGAAAATGGGCCTCCAGGAATTAACTAGAGTGGACTAGGTCTAAATTGAGGTCTTCAGATTCCTTGTTCAGTGCCAAAGTAGCACTTACAAGGGAAGCAACTGGAATTCAAAAGGAAAGCTCTTGGCCGGGCATGGTGGTTCACCTGAGGTCAGGAGTTCAAGACCAGTCTGGCAAACACGGCGAAACCCCGTATCTACTAAAAATACAAGAATTAGGTCAGGCACGGTGGCTCATGCCTGTAATTCCAGCACTTTGGGAGGCCAAAGCAGGTGGATTACGAAGTCAGGAGTTCGAGACCAGCCTGGCCAAGATGGTGAAACCCTGTCTCTACTAAAAAACAAAAAAAATTAGCCAGGTGTGGTGGCAGGTGCCGGTAATCCCAGCTACGCAGGAGGCAGAGGCAAGAGAATTGCCTGAACCTGGGAGCCGGAGGTTGCAGTGAGCTGAGATCGCGCCATTGCACTCCAGCCTGGGCGACAGAGTGAGACTCTGTCTCAAAAAAAAGGAAATACAAGAATTAGCCGGGTGTGGGGCAGGTGCGGTGGCTCATGCCTATAATCCCTGCACTTTGGGAGGCCAAGGCAGGCAAATCACCTGAGGTTAAGAGTTCCAGACCAGCCTGGCCAACACGGCGAAACCCTGTCGCTACTAAAAATACAAAAAATTAACTGGGCATGGTGGCACACGCCTGCAATTCCAAAAACTCGGGAGGCTGAGGCAGGAGAATCGCTTGAACCCGGGAGGCAGAGGTTGCAGTGAGCCAAGATGGCGCCATTGCACTCCAACCTGGGCAACAGAGCAAGCCTCGATTTCAAAAACAAAAGGTAAGTTCTTATTGTGATCTGGAAACAGGAAGCAATTTTTTTTTTTTGAAGTAGGGTCTCACTCTGTCACCCAAGCTGACCTGCAGTGGCACAATCACAGCTCATTACAACCCTGACCTCCTGGACTCAAGCCATCCTCCCACTTCAGCCCCCCAAGTGGCTGGACTACAGGCACATGTCACCATGCCCAGCTAATTTTAACTCTTGTAGAGACGGAGGTCTCACTATGTTGCCCAGGCTGGTCTCAAACTCCTGGGCTCAAGCAATCATCCTGTATCAGCCTCCCAAAGTGCTGGGATTACAAGCATAAGCCACTGTGCCCAGCCAAGAATATTTTTGAGAAAACAGTCTTGTAAGCAAGTCTGAGTACCTTACTGTTTAAAATAATTTAGCCTGGCCGGGCATGGTGGCTCAGGCCTGTAATCCCAGCACTTTGGGAGGCCAAGGTAGGTGGATCACTTGAGGGGAGGAGTTTGAGAGCAGCCTGGCCAACATGGTGAAACCCCAGTCTCTACTAAAAATACAAAAATTAGCTGGGCGTGGTGGCAGGTGCCTGTAATCTCAGCTACTCAGGAGGCTGAGGCAGGACAACTGCTTGAACCCAGGTGGCAGAGGTTGCAGTGAAACGAGAGCGCGCCGCTGCACAACAGCCTGGGCAACGGAGTGAGACTCCAGCACAAAAAAAAAAAAAACTTTAGCCTGTGAAAGACAAAATCAAAAGTTGACTATTGTTAACGACCATAATAGCATTCATCCACTGCCTCCTGCACTGGGCATAGTTCCAGAAATTAACAGATGCAAGCCAATCACTCTGCGGGTGCCCCCACTCCCGTGCAGGGAAAAGGCGGGCTGAGCACAGGGTACACGCAGGCCACACACACTTCCCTCCCGTACCTTTTGGAGAAAGGCACCTCAGATGTCACGGTGATCTTGCTCTTGCTCCTTTCGATGGTCACCACCCCTCCACCAAGGTTCCCAGCTTTTCCGTTCACTTTGATCCTTTCTTGCAAAAACTGCTCCTGTAGAAATCATTAAATTGACCCATGAAGTGACAGGTTCATCTGTCTTAACAGAATATTTTATTTTTTTGTCTCCCAACACTGAACTAACATCGTTTCTTGTTTTGGTTTTGGAGACAGTCTCACTCTGTCGCCCAGGCAGGAATGCAGCCGCCCAATCACAGCTCACTCCACTCTCAATCTCCCAGGCTCAAGTCTCCACCTCCCAGACTCAAGTGATCCTCCCACCTCAGCCTCTCGAAGTGCTAGGATTACAGGCATGAGCTATCCCACCTGGCCCCAGCTAATGTTATAATCTTTTTTTTTTGAGATGGAGGTTAGCTCTAGTTGCCCAAGCTGGAGTGCAATGACACAATCTCGGCTCATGGCAACCTCCGCCTCCTGGGCTCAAGCAATCCTCCTGCTCAGCCTCCTGAGTAGTTGGGATTACAGGCATTTGCCACCACGCCCAGCTAATTTTGTATTTTTAGTAGAGACTGGGTTTCTCCATGTTGGTCACGCTGGTCTCAAACTCCCAACTTCAGGTGATCCGTCCACCTCTGCCTCCCAAAGTGCTGGGATTACAAGCGTGAGCCACTGCGCCTGGCTTCATTTTTTTTTTAAGAGAAGGGGTCTCTTTATGATGCCCAGGTTGGTCTCAAACTCCTGGGCTCGAGCGATCCTTCCACCACGGTCTCCCAAAGCGTTGGGATTACAGGTGTGAGCCACCACGCCTGGCCCTAATATCTGTTTCTTAAATGTTCAGTCTTTTTAAAAAATGGTAACAAATCCCATTTACATACATACTATGAGGTGACATCCCACTGTAAACATATTTGACTTCTTCCACACAAGGTCAACTATGCCTCTCCATGAAAGGCTTAGTGGGCAACACAAGAGTAGACAGGAAACCCAAGGCCAAATTTTTATGAGATAAGCCTGTAATCCCAGCACTTTGGGAGGCTGAGGTGGGTGGATCACCTGAGCTCAGGAATTTGAGACCAGGCTAGGCAACATGGCAAAACCCTATCTCCACAAAAAATACAAATATTAGCCAGGTGTGGTGGCATGCACCTGTAGTCCCAGCTACTCAGGAGGCTGAGGCAGGAGGATTGCTTGAGCCCAGGAGGCGGAGGTTGCCATGAGCCGAGATCACGCCACTGCACTCCAGCCTGGGGGACAGAGAGACCCTGTCTCAAAAAATACACAAATAAAACAAACTTTTACAAGGTACATGCAACCAAAGCTAAAAGCAACTTCTGAATCTAAGGTGTATAAAACACTGTTCACAGCACTATCCGAAAATAAGCCTTCAACCTAGTAGAAAGAGCAAAGACATAGTGACCGCAACAATTCTAGACCTGGTCCAGGGCCATGTGTGGTACAGCAGAAGCAGCAGTCACTCAGGAGCCTGAGACATTCTCTGCAAACTCCCATGTGGGCCCCAGCAAGACTTTCACCTCCTTGCTGTGCTTCAGAAAGCTTTGCCCAAAAAGGACCTTTTTAGTTGTTTTCTTGCTATTGCAATGACATGAAGTCCCTTTCAGCTCAAAATTCCTATAATTTTCTATTGAAAAACTCCAGTACAAAGTATGTTAACTGGCTGGGTGCAGTAGCTCATGCCTGTAAACCCGGCACGTTGGGAAGCCAAGGCAGGAAGATCGCTTGAGCCCTCAAGTTCAAGACAAGCCTGGGCAACTTAGTTGGAAGATCCTTTTTCTATAAAAGAATTTAAAAATTAGCTCAGTATGGTGGTGCATGCCTGTGGTCCCAGCTATTCCAGAGGCTGAGGTGGAAGGATCACTTGGGCCTATGAGGTTGAGGCTGCAGTGAGCCAGGATCATGCTACTGCCCTCCAGCCTGGACAACAGACCCTTTCTCAAAAAATAAAAATTTGGGATGCCGAGGTGGGCGGATCACGAGGTCAGGAGATCGACACCATCCTGGCTAACACTGTGAAACCCCATCTCTACTAAAAATACAGAAAATTAGCCGGGCATGGCGGTGGGCGCCTGTAGTCCCAGCTACTCGGGAGGTTGAGGCAGGAGAAGGGTGTGAACCCAGGAGGCGGAGCTTGCAGTGAGTCGAGATCGCGCCACTGCATTCCAGCCTGGGCAACAGAGCGAGACTCAAAATAAATAAATCTCAAAATAAATAAATAAATAAATAAATAAAATCTCAAAATAAGTCTCAAAATAAATAAAGTCTCAAAATAAATAAATAAATAAAAATTTGGGGCTGGGCGCGGTGGTTCACGCCTGTAATCCTAGCACTTTGGGAGGCCAAGGCAGGCGGATCACAAGGTCAGGAGATCGAGATCATCCTGGCTAATACAGTGAAACTCCATCTCTACTAAAAACACAAAAAATTAGCCGGGCATGGTGACAGATGCCTGTAGTCCCAGCTACTCGGGAGGCTGAGGCAGGAGAATAGTGTGAACCCGAGAGGCAGAGCTTGCAGTGAGCCAAGATCACGCCACTGCACTCCAGCCTGGGTGACAAATAGCAAGACTCCTTTAAAAAAAAAAAAAAAAAAAAATGTGGCTGGGCACAGCGGTTCATGCTTGTAATCCAAACACTTTGAGAGGCCAAGGTAGGCAAATCACCTGAGGTCAGGAGTTCGAGACCAGCCTGGCCAACATGGCAAAGCGCCATCTCTACCACAAAAATACACAAATTAGTTGGGCATGGTGGCGCACGCCTGTAATCCCAGCTACTCGGGAGGCTGGGAAAGAGAATCACTTAAACCTGGGAGGTGGAAGTTGCAGTGAGTCAAGATCATGCCACTGCACTCCAGCCCGGGCAACAGAGTGAGATTCTGTCTCAAAAATAAATAAATAAAAATAAAATAAAATGGCCAGGCGCGGTGGCTCACGCCTGTAATCCCAGCACTTTGGGAGGCCAAAGCGGGTCGATCACCTAAAGTCGGGGGTTCAAGACTAGCCTGACCAACATGGAGAAACCCCATCTCTACTAATACAAAAATTAGCCAGGCGTGGTGGCAGGCGCCTGTAATCCCAGCTACTCGGGAGGCTGAGACACCAGAATGGCTTGAACCCGGGAAACGGAGACTGCAGTGAGCCGAGATTACGCCATTGCACTCCAGCCTGGGCAACAAGAGCAAAACTTGGTATCAAAAAACAAATCAAATAAATAAAATAAACAGTATACGTTAACCAGAGATGGGGCACAGAGTGATTAGGTCAGAAATCTTGAATTCTGCATCTCAAGACTCATAAATGACTTAAGTTTTCTATCCTAAGGAGGCTTCCAGAAGGAAAGACAATCACACAAACAGATGAGTGGGCTGAGGGAATGGCTCAGAGGAAGGCAGGAATAATGCCAGAACAGGGCCACCATGTGAATACCAAACTGGAAGACACCAAAGTTGAGAAAGAGGAGGCCACAGAGAAAAGCCAGAAGTCACTGGATAGAGAAAGAACTAAGGAAATAAGGGATTTCTTGAAGGACACAGATACAAACAACATCTACATAAAGGCAATAAACTAAGAGATTACCCAAATTCCATTCTGGATAATTTGTGACCACAATTATTTTGTGTTTAAAAATTATTTTTGTTGTAATGATACTGATCCTGGCAATAGTTCAACCGTCTGGAGAATTTAGAGCGAATGCAAATTTGGAGACTTCTGCACACAAATCTGAACCTCCCAAACATGGCTATTAGAGGAAAAGAATAAAATGTCAAAACCAAACTGCTGAGTCCAATGTGGCAGAGGGATTACTTCATATTTCTAGATTGCAATAAGATAGAGGAATATTGGGGAATGGGCTAAACACAGGGGCAAAAAATCAGCCCAGAGCAAGATGTGAGGGAAAAAACAAAAAAAGCTCCAATTACAATTTAGCAAGCAGGATACTTTAAATACCAAAGCTCAGATGCTTCATATCATAGAAAGCTTCGGGAACTGCTGCCACCTGTCCAAAGCTCCACATCTAAGCAGTGAGACCCAGGACAGAGGCAGCCCACAGTTAGGATCAGGGTCCCTCACTTATGCTTAAACACACCAAAGAGCAAGGGGGATGCCATGGACCCGATGAAATTTGTCTGTTTCTCAGTAACTTTTTTTTTTGTCTTTGAGAAGGAGTCTCGCACTATCTCCCGAGATGGAGTGCAATGGTGCTCTCCACCTCCCATATTCACGCAATTCTCCTACAGGAGCCTCCCGAGTAGCTGGGATTACAGGTGCACACCACCACACCCAGCTAATTTTTTGTATATTTAGTAGAGACGGGGTTTCACTATGTTGGCCAGACTGCTCTCGAACTCCTGACCTCATGATCTGCCCACCTCGGCCTCCCAAAGTGTTGGGATTATAGGCGTGAGCCACCACGCCTGGCCTGTTTCTTGGTAACTTTTAAGTAAAATCATTTGTGGAAACTAAAGGAGAAAAACAAGATAGTCCTCCAACACCTCTGTGCTAGAGTCCTTCTTGCTTATTCTAAGTCCATCTCCTTTCACTCCTCACAACTGTTGCACACACAAGAGGAAGCAAGACTTGGAAACAAACAAGTAATCTGCCCACATTCCCAGGGTGAAATGATACAGCCAGACCTGTGAAGCTGCCTATAAGCCTGAAAACAGAAATGTACCCCAGTAGGTTTTCTCAACACTATCTCAAAATGTTCGTCACCACCTGAGTGGCAGTAAGGATGTAACTTACAAAATTGGCAGCATCCATGATTCCATCTTCTACAGGGTGGGTGCAATCAAGAGTGAACTTCAGAACCTGCTTCTTTTTTTTGCCCCCCTTCGCCACAAGTTTTTTCTAAGAAAACACACAAATGATAACAGAGATGAAGATTCAACCAGTCAGAAAAACGAGATTAACAGAACCAGAAATGTCGTAGGTATAAAAGTCCATACAAATACAAAACTCATGGAGCTGTGCTCCCTTTGCAAGAGGGCCAAGAGGCATCACTGCCTGAGTGCCAGAAGTGTAATGAGGGCAGATGCTGCTCTACAAGTTTGGGGCCTGGGGTCATGCGCTTTTGAAGGGAAAATCATTCTAGCACTCTTGACCCACTCAAACTTTCCAGTCTCCCCAATCTGTACAGGCATGAAGGTCTCTTACTTTATGAACCACAATGAAATGAACATTTCCTTTTATTTGCCCGAACATTCCCAGATACAATTTCAAAAAATACTATTTTATTTTTTTCCAGAATTAGAGTACAGGCATACAAAATGCCTTGCATACCCACAATTTTCATGTGAAATCAATCCTTCTCCTACATGTTCAGAGTACGGTCCTGATACATCTTAGTTCATCTCCCTTCATCCTGTCTCATCCACCTTTTCATGAAGGGAGTTGCAAAGTATTCTAGCTGCCTGTCCACTCCAGCTCGGACAAGGTTAAGGCTAAAACCTAGAATCTTATTACAACACTACCGTCAAGAACTTCTGACATTTTGATGCATTTAGTCTATGCATTAGTACTTCCAAACCACCCGGCAAAGCACATCCTACAAGGTTCCAGTTTCTTCACTTATGAAGAGGCTTGTGTTAATCTCATCCCTCTACAAACTTGACACCATTAACGCACTTGTGCATCGTACCAACCTGTACTTTCACGTTTAAAAGCTTTGCAGAACTAAATAGACCTTTCCAAGAACACATCTTACCTTCCTTCCTTTATGTTTAAAAGAACTTCATCTAAAACTTGTGTTAACTGGATCAACTTTTCAAACATTTGGCCACTACAAAAATCACTGATTTATTTTTTTACGTCTCTTCCCAGTAACAATCTAAGAGGGATGCTTTAAGATCTATTCCGAACATACACAATCAATCAAGAGACCTACCCACAATGGGCTTGATACTTTTCCATCAAGGTTTTAAACCAAAATGCATTTAAAAGCCCAACCAGACAGAAAGAGCAGAAGAATCGGAAATGTTAACCAGGGAGTCCCAACAAAAGAGAAAAAGTAGGATCTTGGGACATAGAACATGGAAAAACAACTTTCTCAAATAACCTAGGAGGGCGCCGCACAGCCCAGTCCCAGCCTAGCTACAGGAGAATGGAATGAGAGCCTTCGCCCTACACCACCCGTAGCACCCGTTCGAGTCTGTGCAGTGCGCCCTGATAAACTAATTTCCTCTGGGGACTCTAAAAAGCTCCTCAAATCCGGGCCTCCTCTCCGAAAGCAGGCCGACCAAGCCGCCCTTCCGCGGATTCGTCCCTGAGTCTTGGCCGTGCACTTCCGAATGCGCGGCTCCCCAGGGTAGCAGGTCCCGTTCTTCTTCCTCGCCCTCCACCCAGGTAATCAGGCCCCGGGCCGGGGTCCAAGAACCAGTGGCCGGCCCAGCCCGCAGTCTCTAGGCTCCAGCTCCCCGCTGGCCCCTAGCTGGGGCCCGAGCCCGAGCCCCGGCCTCCGAAACCTCCCGGATCTCCCTCACGGGCCTCGGGCCGCGGCCTCCTCCGCCTACAACGTGCTGGGATCGGCAGGGGCTCTGGCCCGCTCCGGTCGACCTGCCAGCCCACCCCAGCAGGACGCTGCAGGGCGCCGTCCCCAGCAAGCCTGGGTAGATGCCGGGCTCGGCGAGGCCCACGTGCCTCCCCTGGAGCAGAGGCCTCACGCGGAGCCATACTAACCACTGGAGCCATGGCCGCAGCGGAGTTAGAAAGGGAGGTGAGCGAACTACGCAGACGCAAAGAGCCCGCAGCGCGCAAGGCACGCAGGGTCCAGGCCGCACTAATCGCTTTACCACGCCCCTCGTCCGCCACCATTTCTCTTGGTTATGTACGATAGGGGAGCGATTGGTTTTCCCTGAATGCAAAACGCGTCCTCTCCCAGGCCTGGAGGGTTTCGGGGGAAGGAAGGAGGCCGGGCGGGCTGTCCCACTGCGAATGATCGTAGGGGGGAAGCCAGACTGGACGAGCCCAAAAACAAATAAAGGGATTGGCTTTACTTTTTGAAAGTCTTGGGAAGAAAAAAGAAATAAGGAAATTCACTATACTGTAAATTACCAGCTAGTGGGATGGGAATCGAATCTACTAACTTGAGGAAGTGGGGAAATTCCTTCTGGCCACAGGGAAATTTCGTTCAGAGGTCCCAATGCCAGACCACCATGGCTTCCTCCTACTTAAAAAGCCCCAGTTTGGAAGTTCATGCCCAGGGGCTGTCTCTCAGCGCCTGTCCTTCTTGCTGCCGCCAAGCCGCCCACCCGCTGATCACCACCCCCTAGTTTCCTAGCCCAAGCCTTCTAGTTTCCCATCCCAAACCAATATGTAGTTGAGGACCACCGGGAGATCTGGAAAATGCAGATTCCAATTCCAGCGGTCTCAGTGGCCTGAAATTCTGCATTTCTCACAAGCTCTCAGACGACGCTGATGCTGTGAGTCCATGGACCGCATGTGGAGAAGCAAAGGTCCTCATCCCCAGGCCCGCAGGTCCCTTGAACTGGGCTACTTTGCACCCACTCACCCCCTGCGTCCTCATGGAATTATATTCCAGGATCCTGAATTGTCAATCACTCAGTGGCACACACTCTCCACTCTCTTTACCTGGCTTCAGTGTACTCACCTAGCAAAAGTCCAGTCACTGGAGGAGACACTGTGCTGATGGGTCTAGCTTTCAACTCAGGCCTCTGGGGCCGGTTGACCAAGCTCCAAAGCCACGTGTTGTTTTTGGCTCTACAATGCCCAGGCTGGGCCCCTGCAAACACTTCTGCTTTCCAGCTGATCCTGGTTTGGCTCTATCAATAGGGGGCTTTGCTTCCTGCTTGTTCCTATCCTGTCTGGTGTCACCCACTCTTGCTTCTTTATCCTGGAGGTGGCAGTTGGAACATTTGGAAGCAGCAGTGGAATCCAGTCTGCACTTATTCCAACATGTGCAGAATCAGCCTTGTTTTCTTCTCCTCAGAGACACCAGCCCTAGCGAAGCAGCACCCTCTCCTCAGATGTCTGGTTTCACCTCCCCGTCCCCCTCCTCAGGCATCTACATTTTACTAATACCACCCTACGAGGGGCAGCTACTTCCTGCAGTTGCTACTGTTGGTATTATACCCCGTCAGTTACCTAAACACATCTTTATACCTAGGTAACAATCCTTTATATTAAATTATCTCAGTTAAAAACTATTGTTGTCTTTTGACTGGACCCTGGCTGATAATGGACCCTAAGCAAGCCCTCAGGGCTACTGACAATCCTAAATCTCTCCCCCAAGGGACTATTTCCCTTTTTTTGTTGTTGTTTTGTGTTTTTTGTTTTTTGTTTTGTTTTGTTTTTGAGACGGAGTCTCGCTCTGTCGCCCAGGCTGGAGTGCAGTGATGTGATCATAGCTTACTGCAGCCTCAAACTCCTGGGATCCTCCCACCTTGGCCTCCCAAAGTGCTGGGATTACAGGCATAAGCCACTGCACCTGGCCCAAAAGACTATTTCACACCTCAGTCATAATGTCAGCCCTTCCTTCCTAAACCTCCCTCTCAGCAGTTGACTTTTATTGTTCTTTCCTTTTTCTTTCTTTTTTTTTTTTTTTTTTTTTTGAGACGGAGTCTTGCTCTGTCGCCCAGGCTGGAGTGCAGTGGCTGGATCTCAGCTCACTGCAAGCTCCGCCTCCCGGGTTTATGCCATTCTCCTGCCTCAGCATCCCGAGTAGCTGGGACTATAGGTGCCTGCCACCTCGCCTGGCTAGTTTTTTGTATTTTTTTAGTAGAGACAGGGTTTCACCGTGTTAGCCAGGATGGTGTCGATCTCCTGACCTCGTGATCCGCCCGTCTCGGCCTCCCAAAGTGCTGGGATTACAGGCGTGAGCCACCGCGCCCAGCCCTTTTTTTTTTTTTTTTTTTGAAACAGGCTCACTCTGTTGCCCAGGCTGGAGTGCAGTGGTGCGAACATGGCTCACTGAAACCTTGACATCCTAGGCTCCAGCTATCCCACCTCAGCCTCCTGAGTAGCTGGGACCACAGGTGTGCACCACCACGCCCAGCTGCATGTTTCATTTTCTTTGTTTTGTTTTATTTTGTTTTGTTTTGTAGAGAGTTGGTGTCTCACTATGGCTATGTTGCCCAGGCTGATCTAGAACTCCTGGGCTAAAGCAATCCTTCTGCCTCAGCTTCCCAAAGCGCTAGGATTACAGGTGGGAGCCATCACAGCCTCCTTTCATCCTTATCTACTCTTGATCTTTAGACAAGACCCATGCTCTTCCCTTTAAATATGACTCCCCATGCCAATGTGTGCAGCCTCTAGCCCTCCCTGGACTCCCCACAAGTGCAGCCAGTGGCATCCTTGGCATCTCTAGACTAGTGTCCCGTAGATCACCCTCACCCCCATGAGCCCATTCTCACCTCTTCACCCTCACCCCCACCTCCCCACACTCCAACCCTCATCCCTCACCCCACACTCCCTGCCCTGCCCCCACCTCTCCAGCCTCACCCCCATCCTCCATCCTCACTCCCATCCCATGTTGAGTCCCACTCCCCACCCTGAGCTCTTTCATCTGCAACCACATTGATCTTCTAGTCTCTAAATGTCTTCCCATTTCTGGGGCTTTGCACTTGTTCTTGCCTCTGCTTGGAACTTTTCCCAGCTTTTCTTTTTTTGTTTGTTTTTCTTTTCAGACAGGGTCTTACTCTGTCACCTAAGGTGGGACTGCAGAGGTGCAGTGACAGCTCACTGCAGCGTCAACCGCCTGGCTCAAGCGATCCTTCCACCTCAGCCTCTCAAGTAGCTGGGACTACAAGTGGGAGCCACCATGCCCAGCTAAGTTTTAGTATTTTTTATAGATAGGGGGAGTCTTGCTATGTTGCCCAAGTTGGTCTCGAACTCCTGGGCTCAAGAGATTCACCCACGCTGGCCTCCCAAAGTGCTAGGATTACGGGTGTGAGCCACTATGCCCAGCCTTCCCGGTTTTCTTAATTTCTTATCCTCTGGGGGGTCTCAAGCTCAGTTCCCCCTCTCTGTTCGTGGTTACCTAGTGTGGTCCTCAGCTCAAGCCCCTCCCAGCTGCCCTCCATCGTATCATCCTTATTTATTTATTTAATTTTTTAGGTGGAATCTCGCTCTGTCACCCAGGCAGGAGTGCAGTGGTGCCATCTCGATTCTCCTGCCTCAGCCTCGCAAGAGTAGCTGGGATTACAGGCATGCACCGCTACACCCAGCTTTTTTGTTTGTTTGTTTGTTTGTTTGTTTGTTTTTTGACACAGAGGTCTCATTCTCACTCAGGCTGGAGTGCAATGGCGCGATCTTGGCTCACTGCAACCTCCACCTGCCAGGTTCAAGTAATTCTCCTGCCTCAGCCTCCCGAATAGCTGGGACTCCAGGTGCGTGCCACCACACCTGGCTAATTTTTTGTATTTTTAGTAGAGACAGGGTTTCACCATGCTAGCCAGGCTGGTCTCGAACTCCTGATCTCGTGATCCACCTGCCTCGGTCTCCTAAAGTGCTGGGATAACAGGCATGAGCCACCGCGCCTGGCTAATTTTTGTATGTTTAGTAGGGATGGGGTTTCACCATGTTGGCCAGGCTGGTCTCGAACTCCTGACCTCAGGGTGATCCACCCACCTCGGGCTCCCAAAGCTGGGATTACAGGTATGAGCCACGGCACCCGGCCTATCATCCTTATGATTTTCTTCCAAGCATTTAATGCAGCCTGTCATTATTTGTTTATTTGTGTACTTGATTAACCTTGGCTGGTGTATTCCCTTCTACGTGCCCATGGTAGATGCTCCATAAATACTAGTTGAACAGATACAGACATGAATGAATGGATGAACGAAGCACTCAACTCCTACTGGGAAACTAATGCATCATAAGAGTGTTGTCCAGATTAAATGAGTTAATATAAATTAAACAGCTTAGGCCAGGCACAGTGGCTCACGCCTGTAATCCCAGCACTTTGGGAGGCCAAGGCAGGCAGAGTGCTTGAACCCAGGAGTTGGAGACCAGCCTGGGCAACAAGGCAAAATCCCCAATGTGTGCAGCACATTGTACTTTTTATTTTTCTACTAAAAATACAGAAAAAAAATAAAATAAATAAAGGGCTGGGTTCAGAGGCAGCTGGATCACGAGGTCAGGAGATGGAGAACATCCCGGCTAACACGGTGAAACCCCGTTTCTATAAAAATACCAACAAAATTAGCCGGGCGTAGTGGCGGGCGCCTCTAGTCCCAGCTACTCGGGAGGCTGAGCCAGGAGAATGACATGAACCTGGGAGGCAGAGCTTGCAGTGAGCCCGAGATCGCGCCACTGCACTCCAGCCTGGGCGACAGAGCGAGACTCCGTCTCAAAAAAAAAAAAGAAGTTAGGCCGGGCGCGGTGGCTCAAGCCTGTAATCCCAGCACTTTGGGAGGCCGAGACGGGCGGATCACAAGGTCAGGAGATCGAGACCATCCTGGCTAACATGGTGAAACCCCGGCTCTACTAAAAATACAAAAAACTAGCCGGGCGAGGTGGCGGGCCCCTGTAGTCCCAGCTACTCGGGAGGCTGAGGCAGGAGAATGGTGTAAACCCGGGAGGCGGAGCTTGCAGTGAGCTGAGATCGGGCCACTGCACTCCAGCCTGGGCGACAGAGCGAGACTCCGTCTCAAAAAAAAAAAAAAAAAAAAAAAAAAGAAGAAGTTAAACAGCTTAGACTAGAATATTGGCCCATATCTCCCCACCCTCCCTCCCCTTGCCCAAAAAAAAAAAAAAAAAAAAGAGGCTGGGCGCAGTGGCTCATGCCTGTAATCCCAGCATTTTGGGAGGCCAAGGCGGGCAGGTCACCTGAGGTCGGGAGTTCGAGACCAGCCTGACCAACATGGAGAAACCCCGTCTCTCCTAAAAATACAAAATTAGCTGGGTATGGTGGCGAATGCCTGTAATCTCAGCTACTCCGGAGGCTGAGGCAGGAGAATCGCTTGAACCCGGGAGGCGGAAGTTTTGGTGAGCTGAGATGGCACCATTACACTCCAGCCTGGGCAACAAGAGCAAAACTCCATCTCAAAAAAAAAAAAAAAAAAAAAAAAGAATCTTGGCCCATAAACATTAGCCATTGCTACTATTGTCATTATGATTTGGTCCATAAATAGAACCAGGGCTAGGGACAGTCCTCAAAAGAACAACTAGTTTCTCTCTAGAATTCACTTCCTTCTTCTAGCAAACTCCTACTCCTACGCATCCTTCAAAACCCAGCTCAAGGCAAGGCAAGGCGGCTCACGTCTGTAATCCCAGCAACTTTGGAAAGCCAAGGCAGGCACAGTGCTTGAGCCCAGGAGTTGGAGACCAGCCTGGGCAACACGGCAAAATCCCCAATGTGTGCAGCACATTGTACTTTTTATTTTTCTACTAAAAATACAAAAAAAAAAAAAAAAAAAGGCTGGGTTCAGTGGCTCACACCTGTAATCCTAGCACTTTGGGAGGCCAAGGTGGGCGGATCACCTGAGGTCAGGAGTTCAAGAGCAGCCTGGCCAACATGGTGAAACCCCATCTCTACTAAAAATACAAAAAAATTACCTGGGCCTGGTGGCCTGCAGCTGCAATCCCAGCTACTCGGGAGGCTAAGGCAGGAGAATCACTTGAACCCGGGAGGCTGAGGTTGCAGTGAGCCGAGATCATGCCACTGCACTCCAGCCTGGGCAACAAGAGCAAAACTCCATCTCTAAGAAAAAGAAAAAAAACAAAATTAGCCGGGCGTGGTGGTGCACGGCTGTAGTCCCAGCTACTTGGGAGGCTGAGGTGGAAGGAAGCCGAGGCTGCAGTGAGATATGATCGCGCCACTGCGCTCCAGCCTGGGCGACAGCGTGAGATCCTGTCTTAAACAAAACAAAGCGAAAACAGCTCAAATAGCTCCGAGTTTTTTCTAAGCCTTTATTGAGCACTACTGTGGGTCAGGCTCTGGGTTTGACTTTGTAATTGCAAGAGGGGCAGAAACGGGCTGCTCTTAGGACACTCAGGATAACACAGACAGGAAGCGAGGGCGTGCTGGAGAAAACGCTGGGATCAACACGCATCTGCCAGGCCCCGACGGCAGAGGGGGCACTGCTGGAAAGGCCGGGAGCCTCCCCTCTCAACCTCCCACCCAAACCCATCCCTCTTTTGGGAACTTGGCAGGCAATGAGGATGGGGCCTTAATTAAGTGGACGCCCAGTATGTGTATTTCACGGGCATTATTCCACTGGGGCCTCGCCCATTATCAGGACACCAGTTCTATTTTAACCCAGCCCTGAGGCCCTGAGAGGTCTGTAACATGGCCGAGAGCTCACAACCAGCGAAAGGCAGGGCTAGGATTCCAGGGCGTCTCACTCCGCCTGCCAAGCGCTGGTGGAGGGGGGTCCGCTGCTCTCTGGCGCCCGCAATTGGCCGCCGAGGAAATGCGGCTGCGATGACCTGTTCAGACCCAAATCGGATGGAAGAGCAGGGAATAGCGGCGGTGGGGGTGGGGTCTGGACTTTTTTTTTTTTTTTTTTTTTTTTTTTTGAGACAGAGTCTCGCTCTGTCGCCCAGGCTGGAGTGCAGTGGCGGGATCTCCGCTCACTGCAACCTCCACCTCCCGGGTTCAAGCAGTTATGTCTCAGCCTCCCAAAGGGACTGCAGGCGGGCGCCACCACGCCTGTCTAATTTTTGTATTTTTAGTAGAGAAGGGGTTTCGCCACGTTGGCCAGGCTGGTCTCGATCTTCTGACCTTAAGCGATCTGCCCGCCTCAGCCTCCCAAAGTGCCGGAATTACAGACGCAAGCCACCGCGTCCGCCCTACACCCTTGAAGACCCCGCAGCCAAGGTCCTCTGGCCCTGCTCTGCGCGGCGCTCTGGTGTTGGGGCTCGGGACTCTGTTATCCCGGGCAGGGGCCAGTCCGACCCTTTCACCCTTGCCTGGCACCGTCCCTGGAGCCTTGGCGTCCTAGCTTCTCCTCCCTGCGGGCTGGGGATGGAGTAGCCGGGCCGGAACCAGAGCGCAAAGCAGATGGCGAGCGCCGAGGTCGGTTCGGCCCCGCCGCGCCGTAAGGCAGCTGCCACCCTGGGGAAGGTGGATGCCGGAAGGGGCGTCTCCTGCGGGTCACCCAGAGGACAGCCGGCGGGGAATTCCGAGGGTGGGAGTGAGGAGAGGTAGGAGAGGCCAGGGCAGAGCGAGGCCCCGCGTAGGATAGGAACCATCGCCCGGTGCGAGCCTGACCTTGCAGGGCCGGCAACTCCTCGGCAGAGCGACAGCGCGGGGTCTCAGAGCGCGGCTCGGAGCCGCACTAGGAGCGCTGGACCGTGGGGGAGAAGCTCGGAGGGCGGGTAGCTCCCAGTAAAGCGGCCTAGCGGGTAGGTACAGGGCCCCTCCACTCGCTAGTCCTCACTGCCCGTTCTCCCTGCGCCGGGGCGTTCCAGGCCCCAGCCCTAACCCGGGCCCTAGCGGCTCCCCACTCCATGACCTCTGGACGCCCCGTCGGGTCCAGACGCAACAGGGAGGGCGCGGGCGACCGGGCAGAGGGGCCGCGGGAGTTCAAGCGGGGCTCCGTGCGCGCCCCAGCCGCCCGCCTGTGCTGTCCCTGCAGATGTCGGGAGCTATCTTCGGGCCCCTGGAGGGCCCGAGCTCCCTGGACGCCCCGAGCGTCCACCCGCTGGTGTGCCCGCTGTGCCACGTGCAGTACGAGCGCCCGTGTCTTCTGGACTGCTTCCACGACTTCTGCGCCGGCTGCCTGCGTGGCCGCGCGACTGAAGGCCGCCTCACCTGCCCATTGTGCCAGTAAGTGTCCCAAAGTTCCCAAAGACCCCCCAGACCCCATCCCCGCAGCCCAAGGTTGGCTCTGCCCGAGCTGGGACCCAGGTGCCAGGAGAGTAAGGCTCCAACTTCAGGCAGAACGACTGGGAGATGCTGCACCCAGTCCTTAGCTCTCCTGGCCAGAAGTTGCAGGCTTCAGCCCATTTTATAGATCAGCTTAACTGAGGCCTGGAGATTGCAGTTACTGGCCCAAGACCTCCCATCAAAAGTTAGGGGGTAGGGGTGGGGCTCCAGCACTGGTCAAGACACTCCCAGTAACTCGCTTTGGGTCTTAGAAGTCTTAGGTCCACAAAACACAGTTACAGTTATGTGGACTCAAGGAACCCAGGAGTGGCTCTAATTTGCCCAATGTTGTGAGAGGATGCCAAGGGGCAGGTTCTGCTTTTGATACTAGGGGCACCAACCCCACTGTCTGCAGGAGTGCCCAGGACTGGGCAAGGGTAGGGACCAGGGCAGGGTGAGCACTGGCTGTGATATTTATAGCAAACCCCAGAGCTGTGGTGCACCCCACCTCCCAACACAGCTATTTGTAGCTCCAGCCTGGAATGTGAGGGGCGGGGGTGGGGAGCCTTGGGGAAGGGGTGTCAGAATCTCAGGGCCTGGGCTTCTCTGCAGACACCAGACGGTGGTGAAGGGTCCTAGCGGGCTCCCACCGGTGGACCGGCTGCTGCAGTTCCTGGTGGACAGCTCGGGGGATGGCGTGGAGGCGGTGCGCTGTGCCAACTGTGACCTGGAGTGCAGCGAGCAGGCAGGGGCGGCGGGGCGGGCGGGTGAGGAGTAGAGGGTACCAGATTACACAGTCCCCAATGCTTGCACATGCACCCAGCATATCTTCAGAGGATGACCTGGCAGTGGATTCTCCAGCACCTCCCTAGGGCATGTTGGCCCCGATTGTGAACCCCTTTATGCCAGTGGGGAGACTGAGGTCCAGAACAAGGGACTTGAGCCAGTGTCCAGACAGTGGCAGGAGCTAAGGCTGTTCGATCTGGGGAGAACTCTCTGATCCCCAATTCAGGGTGGAGTTGTGGACCTGCACAGGAAGGGCAGTCCAGTTTGCAGGCCTGGGCCGACCCTGAAGGGCCTCTGCTACCCAAGTGGCATAGAAGCAGCTACAGCCCAGGGGAGATGGGACAGCATGCTGTTCCCTCTGGGCTGTAAAGGGCACGGGGGACTCTGGCCTGTGGAGACCAGAAAATGTATTGGGAATCCCAGGAGGACGGCCCGACCAGGGCAAAAGCTCCAGCCTTCAGGGCAAGTGCTGAGAAATGTGTGACCCAGAGGTACAGAGAGGATTAGCAAGAGGTAGGGACTGCAGGTAGGGCCTGTTATGTCAGCCATTGCATGTGCCCATACCAGGGCTGCAAGCCAAGCCCTGGACTCCAGCCCTGGGTCTGGCTTGGGGAGGAGAACCTTAAAGCTCTCACTGCTCTTCCCCTCCCCCGCCCAGGTGTGACTCCAGACTGCCAGGGTGTTCACCACCTTTTGGCCACTATTGAGTGTGCCAAGAGGGCCGTGAGAGGCCTTCACACCCCTTTTGTTGCAGGTAAAAATATATATATATATATATGTTGTTTTTTTTTTTTTTTTGAGACGGAGTCTTGCTTTATTGCCCAGGCTTGAGTGCAGTGGCGCCAACTTGACTCACTGCAACCTCCACCTCCCGGGTTCAAGTGATTCTTCTGCCTCAGCCTCCTGAGGAGCTGGGACTTCAGGCACCCGCCACCATGCCCGGCTAATTTTTGTATTTTTATTAGAGACAGACTTTTGCCACGTTGGCCAGGCTGATCTCCAGCTCCTGACCTCAGGTGATCCGCCCGCCTCGGCCTCCCAAATTGTTGGGATTACAGGCGTGAGCCACCACACCCCGCCTCGGTGAAATGTTTTATAAAGGCAGTTTCTGCCCTCTCTTCCTGTCCCCCACCCCACTCCACGGACCTACTTAATCAGCCTCTGAGCCGCAGTGCCCTCATCTGTAAACCGAGTATATCAGAGCGCCAAGCGCCTAGATTACAGGAAAGAGCTGCGTTTAGCCGCGCACTCCGCCACGGCTGGGACAAACACGCGCAATGACACCCGGCGGCTGCGGTTCCCGCGCCGGCCGCGGTCGGGCTCTGGCGCTCCTGAGCCCGCGCTCGGTCCGCAGGACGTGGAGACCACGTACTTCTGCAACACGTGCGGACAGCCCCTGTGCGCGCGCTGCCGCGATGAGACGCACCGAGCACGCATGTTCGCGCGCCACGACATCGTGGCCCTGGGTCAGCGAAGCCGCGACGTGCCCCAGAAGTGCAGTGAGTGAGGTTTGCGGGACCGGGGACCTGGGGGTGGGAACAGGGCGGGCACTGCCCGGAGCCCTCACCACCGCCCGCTGCCCCCGCAGCGCTGCATGCAGAGCCCTACCTCCTGTTCTCCACCGACAAGAAGTTGCTGTTGTGCATCCGTTGCTTCCGCGACATGCAGGGGTGCGTAGCGGGGACGCAAGGGGAGGGGGCTGGGGGCGGCCGGAGCGGGCCTCACCCGCCGCCTCCCGCAGGGAGAGCCGGGCGCACTGCGTGGACCTGGAATCGGCTTACGTGCAGGGCTGTGAGCGGCTGGAGCAGGCGGTGCTGGTGAGCGCAGGGGTCTGGCGCGCGGGGGCAGGGGTGTGGGGCCGCGCGGCGGCGCTCGCGAGCCTGACCCCGCCCTGTCCCCAGGCCGTGAAGGCCCTGCAGACGGCCACGCGGGAGGCCATCGCGCTGCTGCAGGCCATGGTGGAGGAGGTGCGGCACAGCGCTGCGGAGGAGGAGAACGCTATCCACGCCCTCTTCGGCAGCATGCAGGTGAGGGGTGGGGGATGGGGAATAAACGACCCAGCCGGGAACTGGCGACACAGGGCCGGTCCCTAGGCCTTGTGGATTTCCAGCGTAGTGGGGCAGCAGGCCTTGCACCAAGCACTTTCCTGGAGTTGCTAGGACAACTGGGAAGGGAAACCAGGGCCTGCTCCAGGCTGGTGGTGGGGATGTGAGGTGGTCAGGAAAGACTTCCCTGGGGAGGTGACATTTAGGGTGAGAGGACCCAAGCCCTCAGGCAGTGGATGCAGGGCTGGTAGGTTGGAGAGATACCTAGCGTAACCAGCAGGTGGCGGGGGTCCGGGGGGTAGGCATGGTGGGAGGTGGCAGGGCTGGGGCACAAATCAAGAGCATGCTCGCCATCTCTCCCAGGACAGGCTGGCAGAGAGGAAAGCGGTGCTGCTGCAGGCTGTGCAGAGGTGAGTTGGGGGAGGGGGGCTTGCTTCCTTTGAAACCCCTTGGCCTCCATGCCCTCAGCTCCGAACCTGGGCATTCCACCCTGAGGAGCAAGACATCCAAATGTCCTCCCAGCTAAGGAGGGCAGCATGGCTCAGGGTGCAGAGAAGGGGTTCGGGGACGGACATGCGAAGATGGCTGGGGGGATGGAAATGCCCGTCCCTGCTCCTGGCCCCCTGGAGACCAGGCAGCCTCCTTCCCCCAGCCAATACGAAGAGAAGGACAAGGCCTTCAAGGAGCAGCTCTCTCACTTGGCCACCTTGCTGCCCACCCTGCAGGTACAGGGAGCTTGGGGTGCGGGTGGGTCCCTCCTCCCCGGCCAGGCACTGAGCAGCGTCTCCTCCCCCAGGTCCACCTGGTCATCTGTTCCTCCTTCCTCAGCTTGGCCACCAAGGCTGAGTTCCTGGACCTGGGCTATGTGAGTCTCCTCTGCTCCTGCAGATGCCCCCTCCCCACCAGGAGCCCACCCTGTAGACCAAAGCCACCAACTCAGGAGTGGGCAGCCTGTCACCTGGAGCCTGGTCCAGGGGTCTCGGGACTGACCCCCTCCCAACTCCATCATCTGCAAACCAGTTAGGGCCACTGTTACAAGGACAGGGAAGCCAGGAAGGGGTCATGAGCCTCCAGTCCCCCATGGGGTGGAGTGACCACTGGAGTCCAGCCGCTCCCTCTCCTATGGATTTGCGGATGGGGTGGGGGGTTTGTCTGGATGAGTCCCAGAAGAGGGCGGGCACCGCTAAGGGACACCAAGTCAAGTGCCAAAGACAGATGTGTTTCGCCTCCATCTCCCCTCTTCCTGCCCCCGGCTGCCACACCTCCACCGGCCTGAGGCCCTCCTCACTACCACAGGAGCTGATGGAGAGGCTGCAGGGCATCGTCACGCGGCCGTACCGCCTAAGGCCTGTGCGGAGCAGCAAGGTGTGCAGTGGCCTGGGTGGGCCAGGGTCGGGGGACCCGCAGGGCAGTGGAGGCCACCTCATGACCCCATCCTACTGCCCAGATTGCCAGTGACCACCGAGCCGAGTTCGCACGCTGCCTGGAGCCGCTGCTGCTGCTGGGGCCACGTCGGGTGACAGCTGCTGCAAGTGGTGCTAACATGTGAGCGGCAACTGGGGAGGCCAGGCACAAGGTCCCCAACACTGAGGTGTGGGGGAGGGTGGGTGCTGAGAGGCCAGATTACCAGGGAAAAGCCAGGTGCCACCCTTCCTTCCTCCAGCTCGACACCCTCCCAGCACAGTGTCTGGGCACAGGGGGTGGCCAGGGCGAGTCCTCTAAGTAGGGGAGCAGGAAGCTCTGGATCTGAAGTCCATGGCAGACCTGACTCGGAGCTCCGCTAAAGGAGAAGGGGAGGACTCAGGCCCCCAACCGCCACTGCAGCCTCCCCTGGGGTGGGGCACCTGGGGCTGGGCTAACCGCCACCTAGGTGGCCTGAAGTCATAGGGGGCCTGATTCCTGGACTCATCTGGGGAGGAGTTAGGAGAAATGCTGAAACAGCATGTGTGTGCCCAGGGGCCCCAAAGACTAAGAGAGACTGGGCCCCCACTTCCTGTGTCCAGCATAGAAGTGAACACACCACTCACTCGGTCCTAGCCCTGGCAGCATTCCGATGGACTTGCTCTTGGCCCCACACCCTGGAACCCACTCCAGGGACTTTAAAAAACAGATGTGGA
Organism: Macaca nemestrina; assembly: GCF_043159975.1. Taxonomy (NCBI): domain Eukaryota; kingdom Metazoa; phylum Chordata; class Mammalia; order Primates; family Cercopithecidae; genus Macaca; species Macaca nemestrina. Next base: position 227,924,106 of record NC_092125.1, on the reverse strand, counting down.
TGGGGCCGGGCACGGTGGCTCATGCCTGTAATCCCAGCACTTTGGGAGGCCGAGGCGGGTGGATCACAAGGTCAGATCAAGACCATCCTGGCTAACACAGTGAAACCCCGTCTCTACTAAAAATACAAAAAAATTAGCCGGGTGTAGTGGCGGGCGCCTGTAGTCCCAGCTACTCCAGAGGCTGAGGCAGGAGAATGGCGTGAACCCGGGAGGCGGAGCTTGCAGTGAGCCGAGATCTCGCCACTGCACTCCAGCCTGGGCACGGATCGAGACTCCGTCTCAAAAAAGAAAAAAAAATAGATGTGGATGTCCGGGTGAGGCCTTGCCCCAGGCTTTTCAAAGCTCCTGGTGGCTCTGCTGTGCTCCAGGTGGTGGAGAGGGCTGTGAGAGCCCGGAAGAGTCCAGGGGGCTGCCCTGGGAGGCCAGGGGAGGGGCAGACTTCTGCAACCCCTGCATCCACACTGGCTCTCTCCTCAGGCTGGCAGGGGGCTTAGGCCCCAAGGTGCTGACGGGGCCCCACTGCCCCTCCCCAGTAGGAAAGATGTCCGGGTCACCCGTCCAAAAGCCTACGCTGCACCGGTCCATCAGCACCAAGGTGCTGCTGGCAGAGGGCAAGAACACGCCTTTCACAGAGCACTGCCGCCACTATGAGGACACCTACAGGGTGAGCGGGCAGGGATCTGCGGGGGGGAAATGTCCTAACCCACTCCTCACCAAGGTACGCTCAGGAAAATTGAGTTGTCCCAGCTGCTGAACCTGGGAGCGATTCCTCCACCGAGTGTCTGGCAGTAAAAACAGCCCAGGGTGACCCACGCTCTCACACAGCCTCCCTGTGCAGCATCTGCAGGCGGAGATGCAGGGCCTCAAGGACCAGGTACAGGAGCTGCACCGAGACCTCACCAAGCACCACTCGCTCATCAAGGCGGAGATCATGGGAGACGTCCTGAGCAAGTCCCTGCAACTGGACGTGCAGATCGCCTCGGAGCACACCTCCTTAGAGGGCATGAGGGTCGTCTTCCAGGAGGTAGCCCTCCCAAAGACTCTAACTCCAGTCCCACCTGTCAGGGGACACCTGGGCTACCCCAACAGTAAGCAGGGAAAGAGAACCTGGCTTGTGCCCTATAGGACTCTCATGTGGCAGGGTCTGGAGCCTGGGAGTCTTTGCTGCTTGGAATCCCGTGGACCTGGCTGGGGGGTGCTTTGTAGATCCGAGTAGCTAGAGATAGCAGTGCCACCACTGTAAATTCCAGCTCACTGCCACATCCAATGTCCAGCTTTTCTCTTTCAGATTTGGGAGGAATCCTATCAGCAAGTGGCTAATGAGCAGGAGATTTATGAAGGTTCCAGGAAGTTGGCTGCTGAGTGAACCCCCTGTCCCCGAGCTAACCCACATGCTAGCAGGGGAGGAAGTCAGGGTCGGCCACTAACCAGATGCAAATCCCCACACTCCTCACCTTAGCGCTTGACTGTGCCTCCCGGCTGCTAACCGGCCCCAAATGATGCATGTGGGGTCAGGACTCATTGAGAAGAATGCCCCCACCAAGTGCCTCACTCTTTAATTAGAGGTCACCATGGAAATGGTCGGGATATTTAGATGGTGCCTGGCTTGAGTGAAAACCTGGGCCGGGCGCGGTGGCTCAAGCCTGTAATCCCAGCACTTTGGGAGGTCGAGACGGGCGGATCACAAGGTCAGGAGATTGAGACCATCCTGGCGAACCCGGTGAAACCCCGTCTCTACTAAAAAATACAAAAAACTAGCCGGGCGAGGTGGCGGGCGCCTGTAGTCCCAGCTACTCGGGAGGCTGAGGCAGGAGAATGGCGTGAACCCGGGAGGCGGAGCTTGCAGTGAGCTGAGATCCGGCCACTGCACTCCAGCCTGGGTGACAGAGCAAGACCCCGTCTCAAAAAAAAAAAAAAAAAAGAAAAGAAAACCTGAAGCCAGGTGCTTCAGGATTAAGACCGCATGCTCTGGCCTTGGCCCCACAGCCCAGCTCCATGACCTTCTCCAGCTGAGGCAGGAGAATGCCTACCTGACCACCATCACCAAGCAGATCACGCCCTACGTCCGCTCCATTGCCAAGGTGAAGGAGCGGCTGGAGCCCAGGTGAGGCCAAGGGGTGTTCCCAGGGCCACTGAGACTCTTCAGAATGTGCTTGGGGACTGGGTGCGGTGGCTCACGCCTGTAATCCTAGCACTTTGGGAGGCTGAGGTGGGCAGATTACCTGAGGTCAGCAGTTCCAGACCAGACTGGCCAACATGGTGGAACCCCATCTCGACTAAAAATACAAAAATTAGTCATGCATGGTGGCTCATGCCTGTAATCCCAGCTACTGGGGAGGCTGAGCCACGAGAATCGCTTGAACCTGGGAGGTGGAGGCAGAGGTTGCAGTGAGTTGAGGTCACGCTACTGCATTACAGCCTGGGCGACACGGTGAGACCTTGTCTCAAAAAAAAAAAAAAATGCGTGGGAAAGGTGCCACACCCACAGGACCCCGTTCAGGGAAGTCAGCTGGCCAGGTCATGCAGGTTCAGCTGGGGCATCTGGGCGGACCAGGTGCCGGACATTTGCAAAAGCGTGGTCACAGTGAGTGGGCTGCTCTGAGTTTCTGCTTTTAGGATCATAGTTGGTCCCTCCAACCCTCAAGAGTAGGTGAAAGCAGAAGGCACTTCCTAAGGGTGTCACGAGGGTCCTACTGGGCTGATCCAGGCAGCAGGACATGGAGGGCAGGAACTTCATCAATGTAAGACAGGCCAAGCCTGTGCAGAGTCCTGACCAGGCTCTCTCAGCACTGTACTCAGGCATCACCGGGGTTCCAGTGTCAGAGGGGTCTTGGTGGCAAGTCTTCAGTGTTCCCGTCTCTGAGTCACTGGGCCCCAGGGTAGACTGGTTGCCCTGTAGGTCTAGGGAATGACTGGAGCCTGGGCTCTCCCTTCACCACCCGTGTGGTGAAGTGCCTGTCAGGTTTTGGGGGAGCCCACCTCCTGGTAACTTCTTGAGAAAGAGTGCGAAGGAGGTGCGTGTTTGGGGTGGCTGGGTCTGACAGTGCCTCCATTCTAGCTTCACACTTGACAGTTTCACTGGGTATCAAATTCTAGATTGGAAATTCTAGATTGGGAAGGATTCTCCTTCAAAGGCATCATTCTCTCGCTCTCTTGTCTTCTAGCTTCCATGGTTGTTGTTCATGAAGTCTGAAGGCGCTCAGACTCCTACCCTTGTAATGCGACCTACTAATTCTCTGTGGAAGCTTGTAGAATCTTCTCTTTGCTCCCAGTGTTCTGAGATTTCACTTTGGTGAGAGTCTATTTCCATCCATTAGGTTGGATACTGGCAGGCCCTTTCAACCTGAAAATTCATGATCTTCAGTTCTGGCATATTTCTTTTTTCTTTCTTTCTTTTTGAGATGGAGTCTCGCTCTGTCGCCAAGGCTGGAGTGCAGTGGCGTGATCTTGGCTCACTGCAACCTCCGCCTCCGGGGTTCAAATGATTCTCCTGCCTCAGCCTCCGGAGTAGCTGGGATTACGGGTGCGTGCCAACACACCTTGCTAATTTTTTCTTTTTTTTTTTTTCTTTTTTTTTTTTCACACCTTGCTAATTTTTGTATTTTTAGTAGAGATGGAGTTTTGGCAAGTTCGCCAGGCTGGAATATTTCTTTTCTTTCTTTTTTTTTGAGACGGAGTCTCGCTCTGTCGTCCAGGCTGGAGTGCAGTGGCGCGATCTCAGCTCACTGCAAGCTCCGCCTCCCGGGTTCACGTCATTCTCCTGCCTCAGCCTCCCAAGTAGCTGGGACCACAGGCGCCCACTACTGTGCCCAGCTAATTTTTTGTATTTTTAATAGAGACAGGGTTTCACCGTGTTTGCCAGGATGGTCTCGATCTCCTGACCTCGTGATCCGCCCACCTTGGCTTCCCAAAGTGCTGGAATTACAGGCGTGAGCCACCGTGCCCGGCCTTTTTTTTTGTATTTTAGTAGAGACAGGGGTTTCACTATGTTGGCCAGGATGGTCTTGATCTCCTGACCTCGTGATCCGTCCGCCCTGCCCTCCCAAAGTGCTGGGATTATAGGCATGAGCCACTGCTCCCAGCCTCTTTTTCAATTTGTTGATTTCTTCACTTTTTCTTTTTGAAATTTCTGTTGTTGGATATTGGCTCCCCTGGGCTGGCCCTCTAATTTACCTTTTCTGTCCCATTTCCCTTTTTTTTTTTGGATGGAGTTTCACTCTTGTTGCCCAGGCTGGAGAGAAATGGTGCGATCTTGGCTCACCACAACCTCCGCCTACTTGGTTCAAGCTATTCTTCTGCCTTAGCCTCCTGAGCGGGGGGGATTACAGGCTTGTGCCACCACACCCGGCTAATTTTGTATTTTTAGTAAAGACGGGGTTTCTCCATGTTGGTCAGGTTGGTCTTGAACTCCCGACCTCAGGTGATCTGCCCTCCTCGGCCTCCCAAAGTGCTGGGATTACAGGTGTGAGCCACCGCGCCCGGCCCTTTTTTTTTTTTTTTTTTTTTTTTTTTTTTTTTTTTTTGAGATGGGGTCTTGCCATGTTGCCCAAGCTGGTTTTGAAATTCCTGGGCTCGGCCGGGCGCGGTGGCTCAAGCCTGTAATCCCAGCACTTTGGGAGGCCGAGACGGGCGGATCACGAGGTCAGGAGATCGAGACCATCCTGGCTAACACGGTGAAACCCCGTCTCTACTAAAAAAAATACAAGAAAATTAGCCGGGCGAGGTGGCGGGCGCCTGTAGTCCAAGCTACTCGGGAGGCTGAGGCAGGAGAATGGCGTGAACCCGGGGGGGCGGAGCTTGCAGTGAGCCGAGATCGCGCCACTGCACTCCAGCCTGGAGCACAGAGCAAGACTCTGTCTCACTCAAAAAAAAAAAAAAAAAAAAGGCCGGGCGCGGTGGCTCAAGCCTGTAATCCCAGCACTTTGGGAGGCCGAGATGGGCGGATCACGAGGTCAGGAGATCGAGACCATCCTGGCTAACACGGTGAAACCCCGTCTCTACTAAGAAATACAAAAAATAGCCGGGTGAGGTGGCGGGCACCTGTAGTCCCAGCTACTCTGGAGGCTGAGGCCGGAGAATGGCGTGAACCCGGGAGGCGGAGCTTGCAGTGAGCTGAGATCCGGCCACTGCACTCCAGCCTGGGCGACAGAGCGAGACTCCGTCTCAAAAAAAAAAAAAAAAAAAAGAAATTCCTGGGCTCAAGTGATCCTCCCGCCTCAGCCTCCCAAAATGCTGGGATTACAGGCGTAAGCCACCGTGCCAGGCATCTTTATCTTCCATTAAGTAGTTCATTTCTGCTATCTTGTTTTGCATTTCCAACAGCTCCTTCTGTACCCTGTTTCTTTTGATGGTATCCTGGTGTTTCATGGACACAATATCTTACCCCTCTGAGGCCGACGGTTTTTTTCCTTTTGGAAATTTTCTCCCTGAAGTGTTTCCTCCCAGTTGCTTTTTGCTTGTGAAGGTCTTTGTTTGTTTGTTTGAGACAGTCTCGCTCTGTTGCCCAGGCTGGAGTGGAATGGTGCCAATCTCAGCTCACTGCAGCCTCCACCTCCCAAGTTCGATCGATTCTTGTGCCTCAGCCTCCAGAGTAGCTGGGATTACAGGTGTGCGCCACCACGCCCTCTAAGCCTGTGTAGGTTTCTGTCTTCCAGGCTGAAGGTTTTTCTCAGATGTCAGGTCACCCCTTGAGTATCTGCTCATATTAGGAGTGGGGCAGGGTTGGAGCCATGAGGCAGATTGGAAGCTCTGAGCACAAGGGAGTACTCTTGCAGAGGCCTTCCCCACTCCACCTGGATTAAGGCAGGTCCCCCTGGCGCCCTGTACCACACACCTTTCCCTCCCTCAGCGTGTCTGCCCCAACCAACACACAGCTTCCATGAGGGCAGGGCCTGGCCCTCGCCAACCGCTGGACCTTAGTAAATATTTGAGGAGCAAAAGAATGAAACGCTAGGTGGGTGCATGAGTGGTGGCAGAGTTTGGTTCTGAGGTTTCTGAGCTTAAGGCCATGCAGCAGCTGGCTCTGCTCCCTTGAGATTCTGGTGCCCACTCTCTTGCCAGGTTTCAGGCACCCGTGGATGAGCAGTCAGAGAGTCTACAAAACACGCACGACGACAGCAGGAACAGCGCGGCCTCAGCCAGGTAAAGCGAGTCTCTCCACCAGAGAGCGGGCATGCGATGTGGCTTCTGAGGCCAACAGGATGACAAAGGAAACTCCAGGCTTTTCCCCTCTGGCTCCAGCTCTGGGACCCTGCCTGGGCCTCTTTGTAAAACAAGGGGTCAGAGAGGCTCTCAGCCCAGATGAGTAACTTAAACAAGGGACCTCATAGATAAAACAGGTGTTACTTTGATAGACACGACCCCATTTTACCATTATAAACAGCCGTGGCTGCTGCCTGCTTCCAGTTTCACCACTAGGAGCTGCACATGCTGACGCTAGGGGACTCGGGTCACTGAAATGAGAAAATGACCGAGGACTGTTCCCCAGAGCCACAGTGTGCACCCCAATACCTGCCAGAGGAAGAGACGGCTGTGCAGTAACACCTACGACACAGTCACAGGCTGATCTTTGTGTATTTTGGTCTCAGGAAAACGTAGTCAGTCACAGGGCAGAGGACAGCACTGTAGAATCAGAACTGGAAGAGCCTAGGGGTGTACAGAGGGTTGCTGAAGTGGCCAGAGTCACAGCGTGGCTGGTGATAGAGCAGAGTCTGGCCCCAGCCTCCCCTGCACAGCTGCCATTTATTAGCTCAGATGCTTCCAAATTCAAAATGCAATGTCACCAGAAACCACTGACACAGCCTGATGGTTCAGCAACTCACAGTCGTCCCTGGGGACCAGCTCCTACTCAGTAGACAAGATCCTTTCGGAGACAGAGCCTTCCTGGTTCTGAAGCTGAACCATGGTCACTCAGTGAGGCCTTCCAGGAAGACGTGCCATTCTGAGAGCTTTCGCCCAAGTGGGTTTTAGTGCAGGGATACGGTGAAATGGGGGAGCGGGCTGGGCTCACATGAGGCTGTCCCTTTAGGAATAACCCAGGAAGTGTCCCGGAAAAGAGAGAGAAGACGTCAGAGCCTAAAGGAAACAGCTGGGCTCCGAACGGCCTCTCGGAAGAGCCTCTACTCAAAAATAAGGATCATCACAGATCCAAACAGAAAAACAGGGGTGACATCCCCACATGGAGGGAACACCTGACTTAGCAAATGGGACAGGTCCCCAGGGTCAGGCTTTTAGAGCAGGCACAAGACTGGGACACTGGAGAGAAGGTTGTTCCCATTGTTTTTAAAATTTTTTTTTTTGAGACGGAGTTTCGCTCTTCGTTGCCCAGGCTGGAGTGTAATGGTGCAATCTCGGCTCCCTGCAACCTCCGTCTCCTGGGTTCAAGTGATTCTCCTGCCACAGCCTCGCGAGTAGCTGTGGATTACAGGTGCCTGCCACCATGCCCCGCTAATTTTTTGTATTTTTAGTAGAGATGGGGTTTCACCATGTTGGCCAAGCTGGTCTCGAACTCCAGACCTCAGGTGATCCACCTGTCTCAGCCTCCCAAAGTGCTGGGATTACAGGAGTGAGCCACCGTGCCTGGCCAATTTTTTTTTTTTTTTTTTTTTTTGAGACGGAGTCTGGCTCTGTCACCCAGGCTGGAGTGCATTGGCGCGATCTCGGCTCACCACAACCTCTGCCTCCCGGGTTCAAGCAATTCTCCTACCTCAGCCTCCCGAGTAGCTGGGATTACAGGCATGTGCCACCACTCCCGGCTAATTTTTTGTATTTTTAGTAGAGACAGGGTTTCTCCATGTTGGTCAGGCTGTTCTTGAACTCCTGACCTCAGGTGATCCACCCGCCTTGGCCTCCCAAAGTTCTGGGATTACAGGGGTGAGCCACCATACCCGGCTGGTTATTTCTTTAAAAGGTAATCATTTGTCAATAATAAAACCCAGAGACTCTGACAGGCCGTAATTTCAGGTTCTTTGGTTTGGGCAGTTTTGCTTTTCCCCATGTTTGCAAGGCACGGAGTCTTCGTCCTTGTCACAGTAGCTTGGGATGACTCCCAGTCCACATGGAAAACATGAGGGAGTGGCCATCCAGCAAGAAATCCCTGGCTTGTTCCACACCTACGCACCGAGCATCTGTGTGTTAGACTCTGTGCTGGGCAGTGTAGTCCGTCGGGGTGTGCCGGTTTGAGTGTTAGGTTACAAGACTCCACCGCTGAGTAGCACCTGCCCTATCGCAAAGGAATCCAGTTCCTCCGGAATTACAGTCCCACTGTTAACCTGGTGCTACTGGAAAGTTCCACCCGGTAATCTGAGCAGTGACTCACGGAAGGATGAGGAACCTTTGCTCCAGCTTCTCTCCCTTTCCAGCAAGGGCAGAGCTCCTAAAGCCAGGGGTTAGCACCTGGCCAGCTTACGTAGCAGATGGTCTCAGTTACTTCACTGCTTTCCCAAACTCCTGCAGCTCTCCTGCGTCCACCTTCCGTTGATAGCAAAGCACTGGGTAAGAACAACCTTTTTTCTAGTAGTTTTTTCCAAGCAGTTTTCCATTTCTCCACAGCACCCTTTCCATTTAGAGGAGCTTAATAACTGCTGGTTAAAAATTAACCCACGTGACCTAAACTTTTAAAAGTTTTTGTGGCAAAACGATGCCCAGATAGTCACATTTAAGCAAATATCCAGCTTGATTCAGTGATTAACAGTAAATGGGTCTACATGCTAACATAGCAGCACATTCAACACATAACACATCACTCACATCAACGTCCACTGCCCCTGCACCTGCTACTTCAGGGCACTGAAGCTCCCGTTCCAAGGCCTGACAAACCTATGTGGTGGCCTGTAGGGCAAAAGGAATTATCATTACAACTGGTTAGAGGTAGGAATTCAGAAAGAAATTGAGGAGGCAAAACACATGTGGTTTGAGGCTGAAGGCTTAAGACACCTCTTACCCAAGAGTGACCTCAGAGTTTCACATCCCACACAATCACACTGTGGTTGAGTGAAATCAAGTGCGGTTTTATTTAAGAACTCGAAAGAATAATCAGTATCTGTGAAAGAAAATCCAATTTAGAATATTTAAATAAACATTTCTGTATGTAAAAAGAAGAGTAGAATAATTACTCCATTAAGTTCCTCTCCTTGCAATGGGATAGGCTGCCTCTACTGCAGATGGCTGTGTCTTCCAAACCCATGACAAGTACCACGTCTTCTGCAGCAGTGGCCCAGAGAGTAAGCACTTCCCAGCAAGACAGAGAGGTCGAGGTCGTCTAACCTTGCCAAACCACGACAAAAGCAAACTATGGTGGGCAAGCCCACCTACCTAAGGCAGGAAGAAAGTGCAGCGAAGGGACAGTGGTGTGCTGTGCCTATCGTGGGGGTACTCCTAGCAGCCAGCTGTGGCCGAGACCTTACCAAGCCTGATCGGCTAGTGCAGCTTCCTGGTTTAGGAATGTTTTCCCTGGTCATATCAATCCCCCAGGTTGGTAAATGAACAGAAGGGATGAATAAAGCCTACTTTTTAGGCTCAAGGAGCAGCTCGCACCAACAAAGGGGTGGCAGGTGCACTGCTGCCTTCTGTTTTCTGTCCTAAGAGGCTCACCCCGCGACCTCTTCTGTAAACTGCCACTCAGCAGCGGCCTGCAAGCCCTCACGAAAGGCTTCATGTTGTGCTGTTTCCAAGTAGCTTTGTTCTGAGCAGTACCTATTTTCCACTTAAGAATCTCCACTTTAAAACCTGCAATGGAAAAATAAATCTCTTGACAGTTTTTTAAATTGAGAAAATTGGTGATGTGGCCTTTACCGCACTAACCTGATTCTCTGCGGGCCCTGCCACTGCTAAATTTATAAAGCTAAAAATAATCTCAAGATCACAGAACTAAACAGAAGTCAATCACTTACCAAATCCTGCCCTTAAGGAGTTCATCTTGGCCAGGCGTGGTGGCTCACGCCTATAATCCCAGCACTTTGGGAGGCCGAGGCAGGCAGATCATGAGGTCAGGAGTTCGAGACCAGTCTGGCCAAGATGGTGAAACTCCGTCTCTACTAAAAATACAAAAAACTAGCCGGGCATGGTGGCACATGCCTGTAATCCCAGCTGCTTGGGAGGTGAGGCAGGAGAATCGCTTGAACTCGGGAGGCAGAAGTTGCAGTGAGTGGAGATAGTGCCATTCCACTGGGCGACAATGTGAGACTCCGTCTCGAAAAAAGAGCCGGGCATGGTGTCTTAAGCCTGTAATCCCAGCTACTCAGGAGGCTGAGGCAGGAAAATCGCTTGAACCCGGGAGGCGGAGGTTGTGGTGAGCCGAGATGGTGCCACTGCACTCCAGCCTCCAGCCTGTGCCACAGAGCAAGACCCCGTCTTAAAAAAAAAAAAAAAAAAAAAAAAGAGTTCATCTTTTATCCCTAAGTAATTGCTGACTGCTGCCCTGGGATTATAAAGAGGCTGGGAATGTTCTCTCACCATCCCTACCCCTGGAATTCCTCTCTCAAGCAGAATACAATGTCAGGTTTTCCCTGGTGTCAGGCAGCATTTCACCGTGAAACCCTAAGACCTGCCTCCTGGGCTCCTTCCAGCTGGTGGGCCTGGCAGGAAGGTGGACTTTCTGGGTTCTGGCAGATGGAGGATGGCATTAAATGCCAACACCGTCAGCTTACCATCCACAAGGCCAGCGGCTGCCAACAGCTGCCCTACACCTATCAACAAGACGACTTCGTGGCTCCCAGTGGGAATGGAGGCTGGGCCCGCCCTACTCAGAGCAGGGGAAAGAACCTTCCCTCAAAGAGCCGGGGCGGGCTGCCAGAATCTAACTACATCCTCTCCCGGTCTGCAGTTCTAGGAAGTGGAATTTGCTGCCCTAGGCATGCGTGGTCCCACTGGGGATCATTCATTCACTCCAGAGAAATTGTTACTGATGGCTTGGCCACCGCCTTGGCTAGAGTCCCACTGCATGCATGTTGTGAGGGCCGATGGGCAAGTCTGTCTGGTTTTGGTTTTTTTTTTTTTGTCTCACCCTGTTGCCCAGGCTGAAGTCCAATGGCTCAGCTCACTGCAACCTCCGCCTCCTGGGTTCAAAGGATTCTCCTGCCTCAGCCTCCTGAGTAGCTGGGATTACAGGCACCCGCCACCACATCCAGCTATTTTTTGTATTTTTAGTAGAGACGGGGTTTATCATGTTGGCCAGGCTGGTCTTGAACTCCTGACCTCATGATCCACCCACTTTGGCTTCCCAAATTGCTGGGATTACAGGCGTGAGCCACCGTGCCTGGCCGTCTGGTTTTCAAACCAGCAGCTGTCATACTAGTAATCAATGAACCCGTAAGCCTCTTTGGTATATATAACAATGAAAAAATTCATTAAGCCATGAAATCTAGAAACATGTCGTATCTCTGAGTTGATAAAATGCTTTTCTGAACATACATTTTAGGTATCTGGTACAATTAACCAAATGTCTGCCCATTTTTGTGTAGCTTTTATACAGTACAGATTTCATTGATGTCGCCCCCACATCCGAGTATTAAAAACATTTGACATTGTTCTTCTCAGTCCTCACAACACCCCTGTGAGGTAGGTGGTATTGACCCCATTCCACAGATGGGGAGGTCTAGGCACGGAAAGGTTTAGTGGCTCCTCACAAGCTGCGTGGTGGGGCAGCAGAGTGTTGCTCTGGCCCCAAGCCCACGCCTTCACATTCATACTTCTTCAGCGCCACCGTAACACTGCATGGCAGGATCTCACGCTGAGGCCAAGTTCCTGTCTAGTCCAGAATGAAGCCAGCGTTTCACCTCTTAAAGCTTCCATGTGTGACTCAAAGCCAACTACTCTCCTAAACTTGCAAAACAAACATATTGACTGAATCTTGGTTGGGACTATTTGCAGTATTTAAGATTATTTTTGAGAGTCAGTCTGCTTGGATTTGTAGTTGTGTATGTTCAAATCCCTTTGAAAACAGTTTGAAATGACATGAGGGACAACGTAATTTTGAGAACACAACACATAAAACAAGAGTTCTGAGACTGACATTGAAATTGAGAATATAAGCTATGGTAAAATGAGAATCAAATCCCAAATAAATGGAGAGCAGCACTTCTTAATGTTTAAGGCCATGCACAGAGCAGGCATTCACTTAGCACTTCTGGATCAAGAGAAATGGATGCTCCTTTGAGCCGCCTGTCACTGACAACAGGAGCTGAGACCCCCAGGAAAGCCGGCCAGGGCCATGATCCCCTTGGCCTGGGGCCACGTTCACACAAAGCCACTCAGCCAAATTGTGTGGAGGTATCTAGGCTTACTTGCTGCAGGATAAAAGTTGAGCTAGAACACCAAGCGTTGAGCTAGGAATACCCCTTTGAATGTGTACTGCTACTTATAAAAAATAGATATGTAGCTATGATTAAATAGATGAAAGGCCAAAGCATCCTATGAGGAAATATTTTTAAAATTGTATAGATGTTCATGCAGTGAGGGACAGAAATAAAGAGGTTAAAGCGGTTTGTGTTTTTCGGTTAAATGAAAGGTTGTAAATGCATTTTTAATGCTGATAAGAAGGGGTACCTGCTACCCCGTTCTGCTGTGGAAGTGTTGCTGAGGACAGAGTCCATCTCTCCCAGGGAGTCCTGGTTATCCCTTACTTACACTCTGGCCTCAGGGGCAGTGGCGTGTGGCCTTGGTCCTCCCCAGGTCACTCTGGAGGGCGCTGTGGAATATTGCTGTGATTTGCCTCTTATTCGTCTTTCACTCATGTTCTGCCTTGATTCGGCATAAGGACAGACTGCTCCAGTGGGGCCTTGGGTCCTCAGGCCTTCTGACCGCTTGGTCTTGAGTGACATTCCAGAAGAGTGACTAATGATGTAAAACGATTAAGAAAATCCATGTTGCAGCGGCCGACCAGAAACAGTTTTGTCCCAGGCTGCACGGGGCTGGAGGCCCCAAGGTCACCGGAGCCACTGCCCGTCACAGGTCCACCTTGACCCCCTTTATGAAAGGCAGGCCCGTGGGCACCCTCTTCTTATACTCCAGGTACTCCTCTCCAAAAAAGTGAATTAGTGAGATTTCTTCTTCTTCTGTTCGATCGCGGAAGAATCGCCACACCGTCAGAGCATAGCTGACGCCGCAGATGGGGTTACACAGCATCACCTAACAGAGGGAGACACCGGGCTCATCAGGGTGACCGTGGGATGATGCCCTGTGCTTTGGTGGGCGTCTGTCTCTAATACCCAGAGGATTTCTGTGCCCATGCCCTGCTGAGACTGTCAGGGTCTCTGGGAGCAGTACTGTCACCGTAGCCCTAAGCACTCAGTGCTGCAGGCCTTTCTCACGTGCTTTTCTGTTGCTCCTCTTACATGACAGAGATCTGAAAATCACAAGATCAACCTCTTGGATTTCAACCCTCAGCTTGGGGTGACAGCAATGCCCCCCACCTCCTGGTGTGAGCTCCCCAACATGAGGTCCCATGCACGCTGCCTTCCTGCCCAGGACCCTCCCACCACAAATGCATTTGCTTACACCACAGCTGCCTGGGCCTCTGCCTCCTAAACCCAGAGCCTCTGCTTCAGCACGAGATACGGGGCCACAAAACTGAGCTTCCGAAATGCCCCTTCCAGCAGATCACCTCCATGCTCAGAGAGCTCCAGAGCCTCAATCCCACCTCCTGAGTCTGGGTTTCCAACCCAAGAAAAGCAGCATTTCGCCTACTTCCCCAGTCTCCTGCCTTCCCCACGCTGTGCCCACTTTGCCTCTTACCTTTTTCCCTCTCCTCCCTGGAGACGGGTTCTCACTCTGCCACATGGAGTGCAGTGGCGTGATCATGGCTCACTGCAGCCTTAACTTCTTGGGCTCAAGTGATCCTCCCACCTCAGCTTCTCAAGGAGCTGGGACTAAGGGCATGCGCCACCACACCCAGCTAATTTTTGTATTTTGGGGTTTCACTATGTTGCCCAGGCTGGTCTCGAACTCCTGGCCCTTTCTTCCACCTTTAAGAACATCCTGGGCTGGGCGCGGTGGCTCAAGCCTGTAATCCCAGCACTTTGGGAGGCCGAGACGGGCGGATCACGAGGTCAGGAGATCAAGACCATCCTGGCTAACACGGTGAAACCCCGTCTCTACTAAAAAATACAAAAAACTAGCCGGGCGAAGTGGCGGGTGCCTGTAGTCCCAGCTACTCGGGAGGCTGAAGCAGGAGAATGGCGTGAACCCGAGAGGAGGAGCTTGCAGTGAGCTGAGATCCGGCCACTGCACTCCAGCCTGGGGGACAGAGCAAGACTCCGTCTCAAAAAAAAAAAAAAAAAGAACATCCTGGCCAGGTGCAGTGGCTCACGTCTGTTAACTGCAGTACTTTGGGAGGCCAAGGCGGGCAGATCACCTGAGGTCAGGAGTTTGAGACAAGCTTGGCCAACATGGTAAAACCCCGTCTCTATCAAAAACAAAAATTAGCCAGACGTAGTGGTGGAAGCCTATAATCCCAGCTACTGGGGAGGCTGAGGCAGGAGAATTGCTTGAACCCAGGAGGCAGAGGTTCCAGTGAGCTGAGATAGCCATTGCATTCCAGCCTGGTCAACAGAGCGAAACTCCCTCTCAAGGAAAAAAAAAAAAAAAAGAACATCCTTCTTACTGATCCCCAGCCAAACAGTCCTTCAAGGCCAAAAGCATGCCCCAGCTCCTCAGGGAACCACTCACCTACTCCTGCCCACTGGTCCCCTGTGGATGTGCATCTTCCCCAACATACATTTTCTGTACGTTTTCTGAACATACATTTTAGGCTCCAGTTCAGCCACCTGGAGAGCCAGGCTCATGTCCTGACCTCTCACACCTTCTCTTATTGAGCACTTACTGTGTTCCCAGTGCCGTGCTAAGCCCTTTACAATCATTACCCTGTTCAACTCTCATGGCAAACCTTTGAGGGCAAGCTAATATCCCCACTTTGTTTTTTAAAATATTTATTTATTTTATTTATTTTTTTGAAAAGGAGTCTCACTCTGTTGCCCAGGCTGGAGTGCAGTGGCGCGATCTTGGCTCACTGCAAGCTCCGCCTCCTGGCTTCACACCATTCTCCTGCCTCAGCCTCCCGAGTAGCTGGACTACAGGCGCTCACCACCACGCCTGGCTAATTTTTTGTATTTTTAGAGAGACAGGGTTTCACCATTCACAGGATGGTCTCGATCTCCTGACCTTGTGATCCGCCCAGCTCGGCCTCCCAAAGTGCTGGGATTACAGGCATTAGCCACCGCACCCAGCCTTTATTTTTTAAAGACAGGGTCTCACTATATTGCCCTGACTGGACTTGAACTCTTGGGCTCAAGCCATCCTCCCGCCTCAGCTTCCCGAGTAGGGGGGACTACAGGCATGTGCCACTACGTCTAGCTGCCCCCACTTTAACGTGAGAGGGGAGGGAGGCCAAGCAGTGAATGTCAGAATCAGGACTGGCCCCGTCAGTGACTCCAGGGCCTGTACCCTCACATCTGGCATAGCTTGCTGGGGATACCCTACAGCGGGAGTTCTTGATAGCAGGCTATCGCCTGTTACTGAGCCATGAAATCATTTAGTGCATCATGAACAGTACTGCAAATAGTAAGATAGAAAACAGGGTTTTTTTACATGGTAAGGGTAATTATTATACTAGGAAAGACATGTTCTGTTCATACACACACAAGTGCTGGAGCACAATGTAAAAAAATATATATAGGCAAAAAAGTATGGAAAACCCTTTGGTTCTAGTGCACATATGTATACAGTAAGCAAACATTTATGGCAAATTACATTATTCAGTCATAACCAATTTGTTCCCAGGGAAGGTGCTTGTTAATGTGAGGGTTTTACATATTTTAGAAACAAAAAATGTAAAGTAAAAGCTATGGAATAATTTGCCCCAACTATACCGTTAGGGGTCACCAGAGAGTCACCAAGGACTATGCATTGCTGATGGGATGCCTGAGAGATCTCTGGATTCGCCCAAAGACTTGGTGAATTTTCCAAGATGTATTCACATTCTTTGGCCAAGTTTTTCTAGGACCAAGAGTAAAGAATCAAGATACATTTTCTTTTTTTTTTTTTTTTTGAGACAGAGTCTTGCTCTGTCACCCAGGCTGGAGCGCAGTGGCTGGATCTCGGCTCACTGCAAGCTCCGCCTCCCGGGTTTACGCCATTCTCCTGCCTCAGCCTCCCGAGTAGCTGGGACTACAGGCGCCCGCCACCTCGCCTGGCTAGTTTTTTGTATTTTTTAGTAGAAACGGGGTTTCACTGTGTTAGCCAGGATGGTCTCGATCTCCTGACCTCGTGATCCGCCCGTCTCGGCCTCCCAAAGTGCTGGGATTACAGGCTTGAGCCACCGCGCCCGGCCAAGAAACATTTTCAAGAAATAAGGCTTGGGGTTGGGCATGGTGGATCACGCCTGTAATCCCAGCATTTTGGGAGGCTGCAGTGAGAGGCCTGCTTGAGCCCAGGAGTTCGAGATCTGCCTGGGCAACAGTAAGACCCCATCTCTACTAAAAACAAAAAATTAGCTGGGCATGGTGGTGCACACTTATAGTCCCAGCTACTCAGGAGACGAAAGCAAGACGGCTGCTTGAGCCCAGGAGTTTGAGACTAGCCTGGGCAACACGGTAAGCTCTCATCTTTAATACACAAATAAATAATTTTATTTTGGAAGACAGGGTCTCACTCTGTTGCCCAGACTGGGGTACAGTAGCAATCAAAGCGATCCTCCTGCCACAGCCGCCTGAGTAACTGGGATTACAGGTGCACGAGCCACTTCCAGATATTTTTTTTTTTTTTTTTTTTTTTTTTTTTTTTTTTTTTTTGAGACGGAGTCTCACGCTGTTGCCCAGGCTGGAGTGCAGTGGCGCGATCTCGGCTCACTGCAAGCTCCGCCTCCTGGGTTCACGCCATTCTCCTGCCTCAGCCTCCTGAGTAGCTGGGACTACAGGCGCCCACAACCGCGCCCGGCTAATTTTTTGTATTTTTAGTAGAGACGGGGTTTCACTGTGGTCTCGATCTCCTGACCTTGTGATCCGCCCACCTCGGCCTCCCAAAGTGCTGGGATTACAGGCTTGAGCCACCGCGCCCGGCCTCCAGATATATTTTTAACTTTTTCCTTTGGAGAGAAGGGTTCTCACTATGTTGACCAAGCTGGTTTCTAATTCCTGGCCTCTAGCAATCCTCCTGCTCTGGTCTCCCAAAGCCACTGTGCCTAGCCAAGTAATAATTTTAAAAAAGAAATATACAGGCAGGGTGCGGTGGTTCATGCCTGTAATCCCAGCACTTTGGGAGGCTGAAGCAGGTAGATCATCTGAGGTCAGGAGTTTGAGATCAGCCTGGCCAACATGGTGAAACCCCTACTAAACCTACTAAAAAATACAAAAAATTAGCTGGGTGTGGTAGTGCATACCTGTAATCCCAGCTACTCAGGGTGCTGAGGCAGGAGATTCACTTGAACCCGGGAGGTGGAGGCTGCAGTGAGCCAAGATCGCGCCACTGCACTCCAGCCTGGGCGACAGAGTGAGACTCTATCTCAAAAAAAAAAAAAAAGAAAAAATATATGTGGTGGCTCACACCTATAATCCCAGCACTTTGGGAGGCTGAGGCGGGTGGATCACTCGACCCCAGGAGTTTGAGAACAGCCTAGGCAACATGGCAAAACCCTGCTTCTATAAAAATACAAAAATTAGCCAGGGGCTGGGCATGGTGGCTCACGCCTGTAATCCCAGTGCTTTGGGAGGCCAAGGCAGGCAGATCACCTCAGGTCGGGAGTTCGAGAACAGCCTGACCAACATGGAGAAACCCCGTCTCTACTAAAAATACAAAATTAGCCGGGTGTGGTGGCGCATGCCTGTAATCCCAGCTACTCAGGAGGCTGAGGCAGGAGAATCGTTTGAACTGGGAGGCAGAGGTTGCGGTGAGCTGAGATCACGCCATTGCACTCCAGCCTGGGCAACAAGAGCGAAACTCCATCTCAAAAAAATAAATTAATTTAAAAAAAAAATTAGCTGGGTGTAGTGACACACATCTGTAGTCTCAGCTACTTAGAAGGCTAAGGCAGGAGAATCCCTCAAACCCGGGAGGCGGAGGTTGCAGTGAGCCGAGATTGTGCCACTGCACTCCAGCCTGGGCTACACAGACTTAGGAGACTAAGGTGGGAGGATCACTTGAGCCCAAGAGGTCGAGGCTGCAGTAAGCCATGATCATGCCAACGCACTATAGCCTGGGTGAGAGACCCTGCCTCAAAAACAAAAAAAAAAAGAAAAACCATACATTAAAAAAAATATATATATATACACACACACACACACACACACACACACACACATACACACACAGAGAGAGAGAGAGTGTCAGGTGCAGTGGCTCATACCTATATAATCCTAACACTTTTTCTTTTCTTTTTTTTTTTGTTTTGAGACAGAGTCTTGCTGTGTCACCCTGGCTGGAGTGCAGTGGCGTGATCTCGGCTCACTGCAACCTCTGCCTTCGATTCAAGCAAATATCGTGCCTCAGTCTCTCAACTAGCTGGAACTGTAAGCATGAGCCACCACGCCTGGCCTAATCCCAGCACTTTAGAAGGCCAAGGTGGGAGGATCACTTGAGCCCAGGAGTTCAAGCCCAGCATGGGCAACAAAGGGAGAACCATCTCTTTTTTTGAGACAGAGTCTCACTCCATCACCCAGACTGAAGTGCAGTGGCATGGTCTCAGCTCACTGCAACCTCCATCTCCCAGGTTCAAGCAATTCTCAGGTCTAGGCCTCCCGAGTAGCTGGGACTATAGACATGTGCCACCATGCCCAATTAATTTTTGTATTTTTAATAGAGATGGGTTTTTGCCATGTTGGCTAGGCTTGTCTCAAACTCCTAACCTCAAGTGATTCACCCACTTCAGCCTCCCAAAGTGCTGGGATTACAGGCAACCGGCCGGGAGAACCACCTCTACAGAAAATTTAAAAATTAGCCGGATGTGGTGGCACACACCTGTAATGTGTTCCAGCTACTTGGGAGGCTGAGGTAGGAGGATCACTTGAGCTCAGGAGGTCAAGGCTGCAGTAAGCCATGATCACAACACTGCACTCCAGCCTGGGTAACACAGCAACATCCTGTCTTAAAAAAAAAAAAAAGCTGGGCGTGGTGGCTCACACCTGTAATCCCAGCACTTTGGGAGGCCCAGGCGGGCGGATCATGAGGTCAGGAGATCAAGACCATCCTGGCTAACACAGTCAAACCCTGTCTCTACTAGAAATACAAAAAATTAGCCAGCCGTGGTGGTGGGTGCCTGTAGTCCCAGCTACTCAGGAGACTGAAGCAGGAGAATCGCTTGAACCTGGGAGGTGGAGGTTGCAGTGAGCTGAGATCACACCACTGCACTCCAGCCTGGGCGACAAGTGAGACTCCGTCTCAAAAAAAAAAAAAAAAAAAAAAAAAAAGGCCAGGCACCGTAGCTCAAGCCTGTAATCCCAGCACTTTGAGAGGCCCAGGAGGGCAGATTGCTTGAGCTCAGGAGTTCAAGACGGCTCTGGACAACTCGAGAAATGCTGTCTCTACAAAAAAAAATACAAACAGTAGTCAGGCATGGTGGTTTGTGCCTACAGTTCTAGCTACTTGGGAGGCAGAGGTTGCAGTGAGCCAAGATCGCACCACTGCACTCTGGCCTGGGCAACAGAGCAAGACTAGGTCTCAAAAAAAAAAAAAAAGAAAGAAACAAGGCCTTTTCTTCAGCCTGAGACAGAACAAACCTACATGGCTCCACACAGCTCACTAACACATGGCCTCGACCCCATTAATACCTATTACTGATGAAATCCAGCCAAGCTGCCACATGAGTGGTAGAGGGCACTCCCTTCCCTAAGGGCCATCTCTGTCCTCAGCCCCTCTGGGGTGTTTCAGATCTATTAATAGGCTGAAGGGGCAGAGAAGGGGATAGGCACAATGGCTCATGCCTATAATGCTAGCACTTTGCAAAGCGGAGGTGGGAGGATCACTCAAGGCCAAGAGTTTGACACCAGCCTGGGCAACATAGTAAGACCCTGTCTCTACCGAAAAAAAAAAAAAAAAAGAAAAAAAAAAAAAAACAGGCAGAAACAGGATAAAGGGATACAGCAGGTAGCTAACAGCACCAAGGATTTATGCACCCAGGTTTTGGGCACATACTAAAAAGCATTACAGACTACATTAGTTCTCTTGACTTTTATTAAATTATCACTTGAAACACGCCAAGAAGAACACGTACCTATTATTTAAAGGAGACCAACAACCTCATGAACACACTGAAAACCACTAATTGTGTACTTCGAAATGGTGACTTTTATGGTATGTGAATTGTATCACAATGTTTAAAATGTTACTTAAAAAAATAAAAAATAAAAAAGGGGAGTGGTGTCATATTTGATATTATACCTGAGTTCCAATACTCCAGTAAAACCACCCGACGTAAGAAGGATGCCGAAACCAAGCGTACACTCCGCTGGTCACCAGAGTATGTGTATCTGATTTTTCATTCTGCACCACGTGGTTGAAATTGGAGCCAGCTGTAAACATGGCCGCCTTCCTCAGACATTCTCCGAAGACCACCATCAGCAGCCCTGTGACACTGAGCCAGGTGATCTGCTTCAGTTCTGTGGGAGAGAGACATTGATGACACACGAGGAGTGAAAACATTGGCCGGCTGAGCTTCCCTTCGCACTGCTTAAAATTAACCTATTTTCCCAAAGACAGAAACAGAAAATGTGCTCGTGGGCAATCAGCATTTGTCATCACGTTAAAATTTCATAAGAAAACACATTCTCCTAAGTTGTGCTGTTCATCAGTTTACTTTAAAATGCCAATAAGCACAATGAAAGCATCATGGTAAAGAGATGCTCTCTTGCTACAGCTGATGGGTTCTCTGGTTCACCACCCCCAGCCACATGCTCAGTCCTTCATTTGGGGACAAGTACAGCTAAGAGAAGAAAAGGGCCAGGCGCGGTGGCTCAAGCCTGTAATCCCAGCACTTTGGGAGGCCGAGACGGGTGGATCACGAGGTCAGGAGATCGAGACCATCCTGGCTAATACGGTGAAACCCCGTCTTACTACTAAAAAATACAAAAAACTAGCCAGGCGAGGTGGCGGGCGCCTGTAGTCCCAGCTACTCGGGAGGCTGAGGCAGGAGAATGGTGTAAAGCTGGGAGGCAGAGCTTGCAGTGAGCTGAGATCTCGCCACTGCACTCCAGCCTGGGCAACAGAGCGAGACTCCGTCTCAAAAAAAAAAAAAAAAAAGAAAAAAAGAGAAGAAAAGAAGGGTCCAAGGTTTCCACCCTGAATCCCAGGAGCTACATGTATTTCATTTCATTGGCTGTGAGACATTCAATTTCAGAGTGCATTCCACATACAGAGGCTTTTGTTAGTCAATTTTTTTTTTTTTTTTGAGACAGCGTCTCACTCTCATTGCCCAGGCTGGAGTGCAATGGCACAATCTCGGCTCACTGCAACCTCCACCTCCTGGGCTCAAGCAATTCTCCCGCCTCAGCCTCCCAAGTAGCTAGGATTACAGGCATGCACCACCAGGCCCGACTAATTTTGTATTTTTAGTAGAGATGTGGTTTTACCATGCTGGTCAGGCTGGTCTCAAACTCCTGACCTCATGTGATCCACCCACCTCAGCCCCCCAAAGTGCTGGGATTACAGGCGTGAGCTACTATGCCTGGCCAGTAAACTCTTACATGAAACATCTAAATATCATCTGATTGTAAAATCAGAATCACAACTACCCAAGGTTGGGACTTCACATTAGATGGTGCACTATGTGATGCAAACTTTAAAGCAAAAGGTCAGCACGTCCTCGAGTCAAAATCCAAAGGCAGAATTCACGAGTGGAGCTCATCCTTTATAAATAGCTTAGTGAGGATAGAGGTCTGTGGAAAATCGCTTGGGGGAGATTAGACTTGAAAGGTGAATCAATGTCACTGTCCTCAGCCTGAATGGGAGCCACCCTTTCCCCTCCAGAGGGGGACATAAGGCACACTAACCTGGCCAAAAGATATTTTCAAGTGTGAACTCTAACCAAGAAGAAAGAGCGGCTACTGTATACTCCAGGCTGTGATTCAGGAGAAAGGAATCCAAGGACAGACTTTTGGGATTATTGACTGCTGTCACCAAGTATTCAGAATAGTGGAACAATGACAGGGAGCACATGTACCTATTTAAAGACAAAAAGAGAGTTAAGTTGGGACAAGAGAACCAAGTTAGCCGTAAGTGCAGATGTCGGTCTCCTGAGCTGTCCCTAAGTCCATGAGGCCCTGTTCTCACCTGTCTGAGCGTGGACACAGGTACCCATCGCAGCATCTACTACCTCAGGCTTGCAAAAAGTGGAGTTTTTAAGGGACTAGTTTTGTTTCCAGTCTTTTTTTTTTTTTGAAACAGAGTCTCGTTGTGTCACCCAGGCTGGAGTGCAATGGTGCGATCTCGGCTCACTGCAACCTCTGCCTCCCAGGTTCAAGCGATTCTCCTGCCTCAGCCTCCCAAGTAGCTCAGACTACAGGTGCCCACCACCATGCCCAGCTAATTTTTATATTTTCAGTAGAGACAGGGTTTTGCTATGCTGGCAAGGCTGGTCTCGAACTCCTGGCCTCACTATGTTGGCTAAGCTGGTCTTGAACTCCTGACCTCGTGATCTGTCCACCTCGGCCTCCTAAAGTGCTGGGATTACAGGCGTGAGCCACCACACCCAGCAAGGGACTGTTTTTGAATGTCACAGGCAAAACAAACCCACAGGTCACGGAGGCATTATGGACCCTTCTGTCCTTTAAAAATGACACTACACACAATAAAACATGAAAGAGGGAGATAACAACATAAAGGAGTGATGTATGTCGGATACAAAATTTAACAAAACTGAAATAATTCCAGCAAAGGATTAGATGGCTCAAAATATTGATAAGAGGAGATTTAAAACTTTTTACCTTGAAGCCACTGGTTCATATCCAGGTCAGACTAGAAGGCTCAAGGGACTGAAATCATAGTGTAGGGAAAAATCCTACAATGGCTGTGGGGATGCACTAGATGTGACCTAATAGAAATTAGAGATGAAAAAGGCCTATGAAGACAAGCCAGAGCCCTGCCCCTGCCCGCCACCGAGGACCTGCACCCCTTCCGGGAAGGGCTGCTCATGTTACTGAATGCTGTCACCACAGCTGCTGATGACAGCGCCTTTGGGGGTGCCAGGGAGATCTGCTTCTGCCTGATTCACAACCAACCCACAGGCACGAAATCACAAGGGCTGAAATGTGAGCAACTAGGGGGAAGCCAGACTTGTTTCCAGAGAACCCTGAACAGCCTTCTGCCGGTCACAGATGAGACAGGGATGAGGAAATGCCACTACTGACCCTCTGATCTGTCCACCCTCGCCTGAAAACCAGTATTCCAAAAGGAATTCTTACCAGCCAAAGTGACTCCAAGAAGACTGGCTAAAACTTAGCAGCATGCCGCAGCCGAACACAAACCCCAGGAAACAAGCTCGGATGGCTATCTGAAAGGAACCAAGAGCAGCTCAGTCACTCGCAGTCCTCAGAGTACAGATCTGGGCTGCTAACCTTCCCAGAATAGGCAGGCCACAGGCAAGCAGATAGAGCCGATTTGCTGAGATTGAAAGGGAGAAGTGGGCGACCTGGGTTCAAATTCTGCACCCACTTCTCTCTGGCTGTGTGGCCTCCCAAGTTATTTAACCTCTCTGGGCTTGCTTCCCCATCTACACCCAGGGGATAACAGTACCTACCATTTAGGACTGTGGTTAGAATCACACACGTAAAACACTTAAGACTAACTGCTACCTAAATTTTAGCTGCCACTATTATTATTATTCACGATGATTATTCACGGCTGTAGGAAAACTGCTTAAGCCTAGTTTATGAGGTCTGGGCACCCGAGCCCGTGCGCCCAGCTCCACCCACGTCACTGCGGGGCCTTTGACCTGAGACAGGGCAGCAGGTAGGTCTCTGCACCTTAAGTTACATAAAAGCACTCGCGGGCTCGCTCACTCCCACCCCACGCGCACCAGCTGAGCTGCACGAGCTGCAATTTAACACCTACTCTTCGGGTGCAGGGCGCCCGAGCCCGGAGAGGGAGGGTCCCTTCCTGAGACCTAAACTCGTGGGTGAAGAGCGCGCGCGTGGGAGGCTGCTGCGGGCCCGGGGAGAAAGGTGCCCACGCGCCGCGCCAAGCGGACCCCCGCCCGCCCCACAGGCCCCACCGGCCCCCGCCGGCCTGCACCTGGTAGCGAGGCGGCCGATAGAGCAGCAGCAGCAGCGCGTTGAGCCCGGCCACGTAGAGCGCCAACCCGGTGCGGCCCTGCAAGCCGGCGCGCGTGAGGAGCGGCAGCGCGAGCACCGAGACGCCCAGCAGGAAGGTAGCGAGGCTGAGACGCGCCTCGGAGCCTGGCGGAGCCCGCGCCGCGCAGCCCGCCATGGCGCAGGGCGGCGGACGAGCAGGCGGCGGCGGCGACGGCTGTAGCCCGGGGAAACGCGCCGGCCGCGCCTGCGCACTGCGCCGCCGACGCCGGCCCGGGAAGGGCAGCTGCCCGGAGCTGCGCGCCGCCTGCCAGTTCTCGCGAGAACTCGGGCCCGCCCCGTTGGTGGCCCGAATTTGGCGGTAGTGCCCCGCCCCGCCCCGCCCCTCGGGGACATCCGGGCTCTGAGCCCGACTCTGTGCCGGGCTGGGGCCGGGCTGGGGTGAGAGAAGTCGTTCCCTTCTTCTGCCCAAACTTAGTCCCAAACTCAGGAGGTTCTTGTCCCAAGAAGCAATGTAAAGTTTGAAACGAGCCGGGCGCAGTGGCTCACGCCTGTAATCCCAGCACTTTGGGAGCCCGAGGCGGGCGAATCACTTGAAGTCTGGAGTTCGAGACCAACCTGGCCAACATGGGGAAACGCCGTCTCTGCTAAAAATACACAAATTAGCTGGGCGTGGTGGCGCACGCCTTTAATCCCAGCTACTTGGTGGGGCTGAGGCAGGATAATTGCTTGAACCGGCGAGACGGAGGTTACAGTGAGCCGAGATTGTGCCACTGCACTCCAGCCTGGGTGAGAGTGACACTCCAGCTCAAAAAAAAGAAAAAGTTTGAAACGGCCGCACCCTCGCCGTCCCTGCGTGGTCCCCGAAAACCAGACGCCTTGGGGCGTGGGTTCGGCCGAGTGCGGCAATCTCCCTCCCTCTAAGGGTCCCTAGAAAGCGGCCTGGACAACTGCACCTGGGCATCCATGCGACGGGACCACCGCCCGCTGAAATTCCTGTTGTGGAACAAGGCTGGACGGTGATGGCAATGCTCAGGATATATTAGGTTTTTGTTTTTTGTTTTTTTGAGATGGAGTCTTGCTCTGTTGCCCAGGCTGGAGTGCAGTGCGCAATCTCGGCTCACTGCAAGCTCCTCCTCCCGGGTTCACGCCATTCACCTGTCTCAGCCTCCGGAGTAACTGGGACTACAGGTGCCCGCCACCCCGCCCGGTTAATTTGTATTTTTAGTAGAGACGGGGTTTCACCGTGTTAGCCAGGATGGTCTTGATCTCCTGACCTCGTGATCTGCCCGCCTTGGCCTCCCAAAGTGCTGAGATTACAGGCGTGAGCCACTGCTCCCGGTCTATATTAGGTTTATAAATAGCAGGAGGCAAAGCTATTCGGTGTGATCCTGACTTCACTTGGGGGAAAAGGGCAGGTATCTGAGCCTGGGAAAATGATCGAGCTATAAGCCAAAATGATATAACGCCGATTATATATGTACCTTTTTTTTTTTTTTTCCTTTTTTTCTTTTTTAGGCACAGGTCTCACTCTGTCAACCTGGCTGGAGTGCGGCAGCCTGGGGTTTCACCATGTTGGCCAGACTGATTTCAAACTCCTGACCTCAGGTGATCCACCCGCCTCGGCCTCCCAAAGTGCTGGGATTATAGGCGCGAGCCACCACACCCGGCCCATAGATTACTTTTATAATCAGAAGTTATTATTTACTTTTCAAAGAGTAAATGCTCTCACCTCAGGTAGCTCAGAGAGCCGTGCTGGAGGAGAAAAGCCGGTAAGCGATAAACTGGAATAAACTCTGCAGGATTGGGAATGGGGGCAGAAGGAGAGCAAGGATGGGGAGCAGAGAGGGACCCCAGGGGAGGCCCTCAGCTTGGATGGCGGCAGGGCGAGGAGGCTGCAAGGAACAGACGCCGGAGCTAGGCCTTGGGGCCCTCGGGGATGGACAGCCTGCCCTCCATTGGAAATGAGATCAAGGAGGGAGTGAGGGCTCAGTGTTTGAAAGGCACAGAGGCAGGAGGAAGCAAGGCTGAGAAGGGATGGGGACAGGCCCTCAGGGAGGCTGGCACCAAGTGGTGGGTCAGCGAGAGAGGCAGATGGTCTGTGAGTCCTGCATCTGAGCCCCTCACCTCTCCACTCTAGTCCCTGCAGGTCCTGGCAGGAGCTCTGGTACTTGGGAAGCTGGATGGAGAGGCTGGGCTAGAATCCCAGACCCGTCACCCTCTGCAGCCTAGCTTTGTGACCTCGGCAAATCCATTCTATGTGCCTCTGTTTCCTGTACAGTGGGGGTCCTTATTTCTCTGGCACAGATTGGTATTTGTTCTGTAAAGCCCAGTACCACTTTATTTTATTTTATTGATTGATTTTTTTCGAGACAGGGCCTCACTCTGTTTCCCAGGCTGGAATGCAGTGGTGAGATCATTTGATCTCACTGCAACCTCAAACTCCTGGGCTCAGGCCACCCTCCTGCCTCAGCCTCCTGAGTATCTGGGACTACAGGCATGCACCACTGCACCTAGCACCATGTTTAAACGGTGCTCAGAAAACTTGCTAAACTTGGTGGATGGGAATTGAAAATAGATTTAATGTTTTAAAAATCAAAGTCACCCAGCTGCAGTGCCACATGGGAAGGAGGCCTGGGTGTGAATGTTCCTGGGAGCTGAGAGCTCCTGTGACTGCCACCAGTTTCCTGTGGTCTCCCCCAGACTCAGGACCTCTCCCTCCGCACCAGGACACCTCAGGACCACCAGAGGGCACTCATCGCACCTTCACCCCTGGAAGTGAGCTGGTCCTGGGGCCAGAAACCACTGTACCTGGGAAGCCCTTTCTGGCTTTTGCTCTCCTCAATGTATGACAGCCCTGATTTACCCCCAGGGACTGTTGCCACTCAGGGGTGCAGAGTAATATGTCACCAGACTGGAGAACCAGAGCAATGCTCTCTCCTCTGCCCATCACCTCCCCTTGGCCCCTCCCTCTTCATCAGCCCCATTTTGGAGAAGGGAGAAAGAAAGGAGAGGTAGCGGTCTCCTCCCAGGTGGGGCCGGACTCCAGGGAAGGAGAATTTTCAGAAGTTGCAGGAGTTGCCAAATCTGTCAGGGCCCAGGGTTCACAGAGCAGTGATGGAGGAGAAAGAAGAGGAAGCAGATCTAAGCACATAAGGGCATCAAACCAGAGAAACAAAGTCACATGCAGAGGGTGGCACATAGACGCAGGGAAATACACACACGGAGATACACAGAAACACGCAGACCCCACACAGGGACCTGCTTTCCTGCTACAGGGGAAAGCAATCTGATCAAGCAGACCCACTGTGCACCCATCCCTCTATGCTTCAGGACAACACACCTACAAAAATATAAGAAAAAGAGGGAAAACAGCTCTGCCTGGCATGCCTTGCTTGCCTTTTCTTGTAAATAAGCATTTGAATGTGTTTTGTTCTAGGAGCTTTCCAGGCAGGCACAAAGGGAGCCCTTTCTCATGCAGGAAGTTCCCTCTGCTGCCTCCCCCTTCCCTCCCCCTCCTGCCATCCGCCCACAGGCTGAGGTGGCTTTCTTTCCTGAACCCGAGTGTGGATACCTCCTGTTTTAGAGAACCCTGAGAACCACTATGCTATTCCCAAGTTAAACTCTAGGCTGAGATGAAATTAGGCTTCTTTTTCTTTCCTTTTTTCTTTCTTTTCTTTTTTTTTTTTTTTTTTTGAGACAGAGTCTCACTCTGTCGCCCAGGCTGGAGTGCAGTGGCAGGATCCCAGTTCACTGCAACCTCTGCCTCCTGGGTTCAAGCGATTCTCCTGCCTCAGCCTCCTGAGTAGCTGGGATTACAGGCACCTGCCACCACCCCCGGCTCATTTTTGTATTTTTAGTAGAGATGCGGTTTCACCATGTTAGCCAGGCTGGTCTTGAACACCTGACCTCATGATCTGCCGGCCTTAGCCTCCCAAAGTGCTGGGATTACAGGTGTGAGCCACCGTGCCCAGCCAGGTTGGTGATTTTTTTAAAGAGAGTTGGTCCCCTGCAGCTCCCAGTCATTCACAGGCCTCTGCCCCATCCTCTGTCCACATGGAGGCTGGGAGGGCCGCAGGGAGGGGCCTGTCCAGTGTGGCTGCAGCTCTTCCCAGGAGGGAATCCCTGTCTTCCAAAAGTTTTCTTTCCCCTCCTCTGGCCATTCCAGGCTGAAGGAATGAAAGCTCCCTCTTTCTAGGCTGAAAAACAGGAAAACAACATGTAATTTATGAGCACCATCAGCCCAAAGTGCATAAGTCATATGTGCACAAAGGGGCCGGGTAAATATTTAAAGATTAGAGCCAGCTGGGGAGAAATACAAAAGCCTGGGGCAATGGGGGTCTTTCTGAACTCACTCTCCCCGAGCTGGGCCAGGTCAGCGTTGATGCACTCACTGGAGTCCCAGCCTTTGTCATCTGAAGGGCCCTTGTCTGCTGGGCTATTGGGAGTCCCAACACAGCTAAAGAGAGTTAAACAATCGCAGCCTCTCCAACCGCATCTGGAGACAATTGGCTGAGTCATTTCAGAGCTTTTGCTGTGTGTCCCAATAGTTAATTACATGGAGCAATCACTTCATGTCACTTTGAAATGCATCTGCAGAGGGGGACAACAGATTTCTCCCTCTAGTCACCTGCATCCACAGTAGCCTGTGCAGCACTCACCAGTCAGCACTGGTTCAAACCCCTGGAAGTGCAGAAGGGAAGGGGCTGCCACCCGGAGCCTCAGGGCTATCCTCTGGGATGGGCCACAGGTAGGGCTCTTGTCCTGGGGCCTGAAAACCTCTCCCTACTTGGTTCCAGACCTGACATAATGTTCTTTTTTTCGTTTCTTTTTCTTTTTTTTTTTTTTTGCCAAACTCAGGAAAACCAAATGAGGGAAGGAGTGGCACAGACACTTGTCACTTTCTGTGTTAAATTCCCCAACATGAGACAGGAGGGGCCCTGAGCAGCCTTGGAGGCTCAAAGAGCCCTCAGGAGTTATAGAAGGAAGTTTTTTTTTCCTTGAATGAGCAGAGGGGGGCCTGGGTCTCCCCACTTCTCCTCCTGGACCTGTGCTCCTTTCCAGGCTGCCTTGGGGACCCCAGATGCTAAAGATGGAAAGGGAGTTGGTGGCCTACATCCCAGCTTGCGTAAGCCCCGCTTCTAAGTTGGTCCATGCCCTTCCTGGCAGCCCGAGAGTGCTTTGTCCTGCTTGCCCTCAGAGGACAGGGTGAACCTACTGCCACTCCCCCTCCAGCTCTGAAAATACCTCCTGGTCTATGTGAGCCCCTTTGGAGCCACGCCTGCCTGAGGTTGTGCTAGGATGCCCAGACTCAGGGCTTGTAAGCAGCGTGACAAGCTGGGGTGGAGGGTGGACTCCGAGTCTTCAGCCTGGGTTTCCAGGAACGGTCTCTGTAGAGACTAGTCTGCTGTCTTTCCCAATGACCTTGCCAGATGCAAAGCACAATGACTGTAACTTAGTAGTAGAGGAAGTGGCTGCCCAGAGAGAGGAGCAAGAAGTGAGGGTAAAGTGGCCATGGTGGGGAGAAACCCGGCTCAGAGCTCGGAGAAGGGGAGGGTGGAAGTCGCACCAATATCTCTCTCCACTTTGATCCTGCGCGACCCTCGGCCAGTGTAAGGCGAGTAGCGGACCAAGGAGGCTGTTTGTGATGGAGGAGCCACGGGTGGGGGCGCCAGAAAGTAGGGGAATCATTCCAGTTGGGGAGACCCCTGCCCGAAAACGGGCCACAGGACAAGGGGCGCGGCGGGCAGTGTCGGGGTTGGGGTGCGGGGGGCCGCAGAGGCGGAAGTCCATTCAGTGGACCAGGGCGGAGCGACGCCTGAGAATTCCGCCCAGGCCTTAAGGCGGGCCTTGCCTCCTGCAGCCAAAGCAGAACATTGCGAATTAGCGCATTTTGCGGTCAATTTTCCACTGCTTAAGAAACACTAAGCCATCCACGTGAGCGGCCCCACCCAGTGCGATTGGAATCCCTGGGGACAGGCTTGGGAGGGGTGGTGGCCCTGGGGACGGCGGGTGTCGGGGTTCCGGCAGGGGCAGCCCCAGGGCCCCTTTATGGCGGCCCGGATTCAGGAGAGGGGGCGGGCCGGGCACCCAGCTGCGGGCCGCGAGAGCTGCGCGGAGAGCCATTGGTTTGCTAATGCACCCGAGTTGAAAGGCGCGGGCGGCGGTTTACAGGGAAGGATTGTAATTAGAGGACAAATTGCCCCGCTGCCCCGCAGCTCGAGAACGCGGGGAAGGGGAGGCCTGCCGGGGCGCGGCGCGCGCCAGGCCTCCGTGCAGATGTGCAGCAGCTGGAAGTCCGCGCCCAGCGGGGCGCCCGGAGTTTGGCCCCGAGGGGGCGGGGGCGGGCGCCGCTTTGTGGGGCCCGCACAATGCCCTTAACACTCGACTGCCCCCTTTGTGCCCGGCCGCGCCGCCCGCCCGCCCCGCGGTGCCTTTGTACCGCGCCGCCACCTCCCCAAGCTCGGAGCGAGTCGCACGGAGGACGCCCCGGCCCGGCTGGTCCTGGAGCTTCAAAGCTGCCCGGCGCGTGCCAGCGCCTGCCGCCTAGTCTCGGCCCCCGCCGCCCTCCCAGGCCCAGGTCGGCCCAGATCTGGCCCGCGGGCCCTGCGGCCCGAGATGGAGAGAGCCCCAGAGCTGCTGTTGCGGCCTGAAAGGGGGAGGGCGTGGCGCGATTCTCCACGCTGCTTGGAGCCTGGGAACGCCGCTATCCTGGGGAGGGTAGGCGGGGGCGGGCTCGGGGGAGATACCCCGGCTT
The DNA here is from genome assembly GCF_043159975.1 of Macaca nemestrina. Classification (NCBI taxonomy): domain Eukaryota; kingdom Metazoa; phylum Chordata; class Mammalia; order Primates; family Cercopithecidae; genus Macaca; species Macaca nemestrina. The sequence goes on along the minus strand of NC_092125.1, from coordinate 227,893,122 downwards.
GACAGCGCTGGGGGGTGCACCCCACCCTGAGTCCCTACACAGAAGCCGGTTTGTTCATTCCTCTGCCACAGGGCTCAGCTGCAGAATTTTTGCGACTTCCGTCACCCTCAGAAGCAATGGGGGCTGCATTGTTCAGAATATCATTTTACAAATCCCAAAACTAAGGCCATGAGGGCCCATGGGAGATGTCTAGGTTTGAACCCAGGGACTTCCTGGAGGTCAGCCTTCCTGTCCATCACAGCGACTACAGTTCAGCCTCCTGGAGTTCAACCAGGGGGATGGCCCCAGAACCTTGCTGTAGGGCCTAACCCATCCTGGGGCGAGTGCTCCAGGCACCTCCTCCAATGGGTCCCCCATAGTTTTTTTTTTGAGACAGAGTCTGGCTCTGTCGCCCAGGCTGGAGTGCAGTGGCCGGATCTCAGCTCACTGCAAGCTCCGCCTCCCGGGTTTACGCCATTCTCCTGCCTCAGCCTCCCGAGTAGCTGGGACTACAGGCGCCCGCCACCTCACCCGGCTAGTTTTTTGTATTTTTTAGTAGAGACGGGGTTTCACCGTGTTAGCCAGGATGGTCTCGATCTCCTGACCTCGTGATCCATCCGTCTCGGCCTCCCAAAGTGCTGGGATTATAGGCTTGAGCCACCGCGCCCGGCCGGGTCCCCCATAGTTTGAATCATGGATTGGGGTGTGGGCCCTGGGCCTCTTGAAGTGTGGCCTGGAGCTCTTCCCAGAATGTCAGTGGCCTCCTGCCACCACCACCTGTGCGTGGAGCTGACAGCAGGCTCATGGGAGTAGACTTCCCGTGCTTCTCCATGGGGAGAGGGTCTGCCACCAAAGCTACCCAGCCCGGAAGCCCAGGGCTGTGGGGCAGGGGGAGGAAGCCGTGTTCACCCCACCTGCCTCCTGTGGGAAGTCTGCGTTGGATCCTAGCAGTGTCAGAGAACACGGGACCCAGGCTACACCCCCACCAGGACCCCTCCCAAGCCCAGTGCCCCAGTAAGGATGAGACTGGCTGTGGCCCCGAGGGCGGGCTGCACGCTTTAATGGGACACACGTTGCTGTGTGGCCCCTGCGGGCTTGGCTTGTGCCCGGCTTTGAGCAGCCACAGGCAGAAAATTGCTGCATTGTCCTGACATTTAGGGCAACTAATGTGGCGTTGCGGGTATGGCCAGAGCATGAAGTGCACGGAGAGGTGTCACCTTGGCATCGTCATCAGTCCCGAGGGAGCCCAGAGCCCTGTCATAGTCATGTGGCAGCCTGTGGCCAGCTGGCCCAGGTACCTCCCCAGTAGGTGATCCCCGGAATGCTTGCACTCCAGGGTATCAAGGACTTGGCAAGTGGGACTAGAGAACTTACGGGGATTGGGACAGGATGGGCGTGGAGGGGGGTGGGCATGGCAGGGGTCCTCAGACTTGGGAAGTGGTGGAGGCCAGAGAGATAAGGAAAAGAGAGAAAGGAGAAGGGGGGTCCCTCGGGAGGCAGGGTGGGGGTCCTGAAGGTGAGAAGAAGCCTGGGCTATGGGAGGGGGCTGAGGGAAGGAGGTGGGGAGCTTCCCGATGCGTCTTCCCTTGGTCCCCTCCTCCTCGAGGTTTCTAGAGTCCAGAGGGCCTCATTGACATGTAAACGAGGGTCCCTATAAAGGCAGCACTGCCTCACACTGGTGCACGGACTGCAACATGGGCACGGAGCCTGCTGCCCGGGGCAGCCTCCCCGGCAACTTCCGAAAGGTCTGGGGTCTTGAGGGGTGAGGGGCAGGTGCCCTTCCCCAGGAGGTGGGGGGGGCAGAGGGCAGGAGGGTAGCAGTCCCACACTGTGAAGGCCGTTCATCTGCAGATCTCCAAGCCACTGATGGAGAAAAAGCGACGGGCACGCATCAACGTGTCACTGGAGCAGCTGAAGTCGCTGCTGGAGAAACACTACTCGCACCAGGTAAGACTCAGGCAGGGTGGGGGTGGGTGGGTGATACGATCCCAACCTCCCTCTCTCCACCTCGGGAGGCCGGCCTAATAGACCTTTCCATGGTGGCGTAGATCCGGAAGCGCAAGTTGGAGAAGGCCGACATCCTGGAGTTGAGCGTGAAGTACATGAGAAGCCTTCAGAACTCCTTGCAAGGTACACGGGAGAGCTGGAGGGAGTAGGGGGAGGCTTGTGGGATCAGAGCCAGGGATGCCTCAAGGACCTCTTGAGCCTGGGCTTTTGAGACCAGCCTGGGCAACATAGCAAGACAGCAAGACCCCCAGCTCAAAAATAAAGAGGACAGCTGGGCAGCTGGCGAGGAGGGGGCGCCAGCTCGCTAGGGGTCGAGGGAGGAGCAGTAAAGCCCGGGCTGGCTGTGCGATTGCGATCTGGGTGGTAGGAGGTCTGGACCCCGGGGGAGACGTTCGGGTCGTCTGACCTCTCCGCCCTCCTCTTCCCTTCGTCAACACGCTTCTTCCCTCCTTTCCCCTCCCTCCCCTCCCCTCCCCTCCCCTCCCCTCCCCTCCCCTCCCCTCCCCTCCCCTCCCCTCCCCTCCTCTCCCTGTTTCTCTCGTCCACTTTTCCCCACAGGGCTCTGGCCTGTGCCCAGCGGAGCCGAGCACCCGTCGGGCTTCCGCAGCTGCCTGCCCGGCGTGAGCCAGCTCCTTCGGCGCGGAGATGAGGTCGGCGGCGGCCTGCTCTGCCCCCTGGTGCCGGAGCGGGCCGCCGGCAGCACCATGGACAGCGCCGGGCTGGTGCAGGAGGCGCCCGCGCCGTACGGCCCCTGCACCCCCGCCGTCTGGGCTCCTGCTCCGGCCGCCGGCGGCCCGCGGTCCCCACCACCCCCGCTCCTCCTCCCCGGAGGTCTCCCCGGCTCGTCCGCCAGCGTTCCCCCGCCGCAGCCAGCGTCGAGTTGCTGCGCCGAAAGCCCTGGGCTGGGCCTGCGCGTGTGGCGGCCCTGGTGAAGCCCCGGGGATGGCCTGAACTGAAGGCGCTCCCTATTTGGTCTCGCGACACAGGGACTATTTTCAGCACGCCCACAGTGACTGCTGGGACCTCCCAGTCGTCCGTTCTGGTCCTCGGGCGGGGGTGGCTTGGAGAGGGCCGCGCGCCCCGCTAGCGCAGGGAAATACTCCCAGCCCTTCCGGACCGGGTCTGCGCGTCTGGGCATAATCCACCCCCACTCCAGCTCCACCTACACACGCCGGACTGCTCGCTCTCCGCCCATCCTCCGGAGGGGCTGGGAGGGGGTGTCCTGGGCTGAGCCCCTTTCCCAGGGACCCCTGGCGGGCAACCCGCCCGCCCCCACCCCCGCCCGGCTGCCGCGCAGCGGTGGGAATGTCTCAGTTGGCAGCAGCGCAGAGCTGACCCCTCGCAGCGAGGAGAATTGCTGCCCCGCCCCGGCCCATTCAGCGGACCGCGGGCGCCCGGTTCCCACCGGTACAAAGCGCGCTTGGCCCCGCCCCGCCGGCGAGGGGCCCCCAGCCTCCCCTAACCTGGGACCCTCTTGGCTTCCAAAGACCTCCTCCGCAAGCAGCGCTGCCCACCCGGCCGGCGCATTCCCCGAGGCCTGCCCTTCTCAGAAGCCCCGCCCCTAAGATGCACCGCCTCACCCGGACGCCCCGCCCACGCGGTTCCTAGAAGGGACCCATTGCTTGGTGGCACCAGCTTGAGGGCTGCAAAAGTGAACCCGGTGCCTCTCGTGGGAGAGGGGAACGCCTTTCGCTCGACAAAGACCCTGGCCCACATTCCAGGCCCGGACCCCGTAGACCCCCGCAGCTCCAGATCCCTAGGGCTGCCGGAGAATTCACACTCTGGACGGCTCTCGGAGCGCGCTGCGCCACTTTATTGGTTCATAACGAGGTCACTGCTGCGCACGGACTTCGGTGGTGGGAGGTTCTCAGGTCAGATTTTCTTCCCCTGGGCTTCTGGCCCAGGATCCCGGGCCACCGAGGGGGAGCTGGGGTTGTGGGGTCAGAGATCCTGGCACCTCCTCCCCACAGCTTGTAATTCAGAATAAAGCCAGCGCGAATCTGTGAAGTGGGCATCAAGAGGACATCAGAGGTCTAATGTGTCCCACCCCTGCGATGCCTACTTAGGTGCATGTTTTGGAACCACAAATATGAACTTTCTATAGAAGCTCTTCTCTTTTTGGACTGCCCTGGCCTGCAGGGCACTAAACCCGTCCTGATCCAAACGCGTGAAGGACTCAAGGTCCTTCAAAAGCCCGGCTCCACAGTCGCACCTAGTGGGCTCGCTGGAGTTGGGGCGAGGGTGGGGCTCCCGGCTGTCGCGGTCCAGGTTGGCCTCTCGGGTCTGTGCTTCCTGCGGTGTGGGGTGGAGTGGAGGCCAGGACAAATCCCTCTGCAGTCCACCAGGTGGCGGTGTTGCACTGCAGACCCAAAAGTCCTTCCTCCAAATTCCAGGAGGGCCGCGCGGGGACAGGGGCTCAACAAGTCCCAAGTGGCTTAGGCCCAGCTCCTATTGCCCTGACCTGTTCACTCTCTTCAGTCAAGCTCACGGTGACTAGCAGCCCCAGGTGCCAACCCTGGGGCAGGGGTTGCCACCTGGGCTAACAGGGCCTTTCCTCCACTGGTGGGCTGTAGAGCCCACCCCACTGCTTTATCCTGTTGTTACTCCAGGACCATCTCACTCCTCACTCGCTGGTGGGACTGCAGCATTTGTCTGAAGACAGAGGGCAAGTCCAACCCCCCAAAAATGGCGCACTACCAGAACTCAGGTTCCAGAGGAAGACATTAAGGGGCAGCTGACCAGCCCCGCTGTGAGCTTGTAGAAGGGTTTTCCATGAAACCAGCCTTGGAATGCCAGGTGCAAATCATAAGGAAGTTTTTATTGGGTCCTGTACAGAAGAGAAATGCTCAGTTGTCAAAAAACTACAAAGGGATCCCTGGCTCTGGGTGTGCTATGAAGACAACTCCCTCCCCAGTGAGGCCAGGGTCAAGTTCCTTAGAAACGCAGCGAACAGGCCTGGAGGCCGGACAAAGTTTGGGAGAGAACTCCAGGCCCAGGGTCCCCCCCTTTATTTTTGTAAAAACCGCAGGACTGGAGTGATTTAGGGGACTCTGTCCCCCTGTATTGCCGTTGGATATGAAACATACAGAGTAAAACCCCAAGGTGACAAATGAGTGAAAACCTAAGGTGACAAGTGGACAGACGGCCCCCAGATGGAGGAGACAATGGCTAGCTGGTGACCTCTGCCCCTACGTAACTTGTCAGTCCTTGAAGGCACAGCAGCATTGGCCAGAGATGGCCCCTCCCGCGGCCAGGGTTGGATTGCACTTCCCTGCCTTGCTCATCTGTGGCCACAGCTCATACTCCCAGTTACCCCACAGCCAGGGACTGGAGGGGCCTCTGAAGCAGAGACAGGCTTAGGCAGCCTCCCACCCCATGCCAGCAGCTTGTTCTGGGAGTGGGACCCTATCTGAAGGGTGATGAGATAGGCTTGGCCACCTGACGGCCAGAAGGAACTGGGTACAGGCAGGCTGTATGCTGACCTTGGAAAGTACCCCAGGTTTTCATATTGTGGGGCCACTGCATAGGGGTAGGGTCTGGAGGAGACAGCTTTCTCATCTGCCCTATTTCACCAGCTCAAGGTTATAGCTGTTCCTGGTTTTCCTTAGCCTGGGAAGACCCAGGGCCCATGGCAATGCCCAGGCCTGTAAAGGGTCTGCTCAGGAGGGAAGGCAAAGAAATACATTGCTTCAGGGGTTGGACGCCTGCCCAGAGCCAGGCCTTGCAGCTGAGAACCTGGAAGCCCCTGCCAGGATCCCTTCCTGGCCAGGCCTACACGGGTGGGGAGTGAGGCTGGGGAGGACGTGGGGACACGGAAGCCCAGGCCCTGCTGCCCTCGTGCTCTCTGCCTGCACCACACACATGGTGGGAGCCATGGGGGGAGCTGATGTGGTGGGAACAGGCAATGATTGCAGAGTAACGAGGGTGGGGACACTAATGGTGGTCAAGGTGGCTGAGGTGCCAGTGGTGGTGGTGCAGAGTGTTGTGCTTGGCTGGGGTGGAGTGTGGGTTTCCAAGGGGGTAGGGGGCACGGAGAGTAGGAGGCCTCAGGCCTAGGGGGCCACACCAGGCCACATGCTGAATACAGACCTCCACAAAGGCCACACAGAGCCCTAGACGACCTCTCACACCTGGGCCACTCAGTGGCCAGGGCCTATGACCAAGAGACTTCAAACAGCCCTGAGAGTTAACGTGGTCACCTGCTCATCAGATGGGAAAACTGAGGCAGGACAGGTCGGAAGCAGAGAGACCTGATCAGAGCTTGTTTGGGCTCTGAAGACCCCTGTGCTTAGAGATCCACTGTACCCCCGCCCCCCCCCGCCCCCCCGGGTGTGGCAGTTATGGTGCAGTGTGGGTGGAAAGCCCCTGGGGAGTCCAGTGGCTCCAGCTCAGCCTCTCCAAGGCGGGGCTTTGTTCGGTCCCGCAGTGGCCCTGTTTCAGGTTCCCTGCTCGCGATGTCCTGTTGCCCAGGGTTGGTGATGGCGCACCTGGACGTGCACATGTCACTCACTTCCCAAGCCCAAACTTGGGATGTCACTCAGTTCCCCAGGCCCGACCTCACTCAGCCAGGAACATGCGGTGCCAGTGCAGTCGTCCGGTGCAGCCGTCGCCCTTGGGACAAGGCCAGCTGAGAGGAGCCGGAAGACAAACGCGGAGGCCAACGCTCCCTCACCCCTGGGAGGGGCGGAGGCGGGCGTCCTTGGTGCCGTGGCCCTGGAGGGCGGCCTGGCCTGACTGGCGTCCGTGGGGAGGCGCCGGCGGTCCTAGGACGCAGAGCCCAGCGAGTCCGAGTGAAGCGTGGCGTAGCCCGAGGATTCGGAGGGGGTGCTTAGGAAGCTGCTGGTGCTGCCACCGCCGCCCTCCGTGCGCAGCCCCCCGGGCTCGCCCCACGATGCGCTCAGGCCGGGGCGCAGAAAGCCGGCGTGCGGGTGCGCAGCGGGGCGTGGCCCGGGGCTCCGCTGGGCGCTGCTTGGGGGCGTCGGGGCCTCTCCGGGATCGGTGCCGTCGGGGATGGCAGGTGCAGCGGGGAAGGGCCCGGGCGGGCGGCGCAGGGCCTGTGGCTCGCACTCGAAGGCGGTCAGGGCGAAGGCATCGGGCAGTAGAGAGGCCGAGGCGGAGCGGGGGCCGGGCCCGGGGCGGCGGCGCGGGCTGCCTGGGGGCGAGTCGCAGGCTCGCCGCAGGCCGCTGTCCAGGGCCGAGGGCCGCAGCGACAGCAGGCTCTCGGCGGAGCGGCGGCGCGCGCGGGACGGGGGTGCGTCCTCCGCAAAGGCCAGCAGGCTGGCGCGGCGCCGCTCAGGCCCGGCGGGCAGCATCAGGTGCGCCAGGGCGGCCAGGTCCTCGCCGGAGCCCCAGCGCGGCAGGAAGGCGGGCAGCGGGACGGCGGCCCACACGTCCGCGTCGTCGTGGGAGAAGCGCCGCGTGGGCGGGACCTGTCAGGACGCGGCTGGCTTTTACCCCGAGCTGCCCTCCTGGAAAACCGGGACAAACCCTTCTCCACCCCGGGGAAGGGCCTTCCATGGGTTAGGGATCAGGCTGCGCGCCGGGGCAGCCTGGCTGGGAGCCGTGAGGTTTGGCGCAGTCTCTCCGAGCCGCAGGGCTGTGCCAGATAGCTGGGGTTGGTTGGGGAGGGCGCTCCTTGAGGACACTGAGCCGGCAGGAGATAATTCAGGTGACAGGGGCCATGGGGGTGGCGGTTGGGGCCCACCCACACAGGCTGTGTGACCTTTGGCCAGCACGTCCTTGGATGGTGACAGCCACCCCTGCAACTGCAGAAGGCGTGAGATGGGCTCCGAGTGGAGAGGCCTCAGGGAGGTCAGGACACCCCGCCACCCACAGGTGCGGCCTCTCCCCCAGCCCTGTGCTCACCTGCAGGTACTGCATCTTGTCCTCCTGCAGGGGCCGCAGCGGGTAGAGCTGGGGCAGGCCCCCCTCCAGGGCAGAGATCTCATACTTGGTCATCCTATCTAGGGCCACAAAGTCACCTCCATAGCCATAGTCCAGGGAGCGCTCCAACACCAGATCCGGGGAGATGCCACCTTCCAGGCTGGTCTCTGTGGGGTGGTGGGGCAGGCAGAGCCTTAGGGCCATGGAAACTTGGGAGCATCTGGGAGGGAATCTCAGGGACCCCCTGACCCAACAGACATATACAAGGTGGGGGCTGGTTAGCTGAAAAGGGAAGCGGAGGGGTTCTGGGTTCAAATCCCAAATATGCCACCCTTTAACTGTGAGACAGGGCAGGGAGCTCACTCACTGAGACTGCTTCCTTATCTAGGACATGGGGTGGGACCTGAGGTGACACTGGGAGGACTAAATAACACATACAAAGGGCTGGCAGTGCCTGGACAGAGCAAGGGCTGGGCCGAGGGTCATGGTATTGCTGATAATGGTATCCAGACAGGACCTGGGTCTGCAGGAGCCCCCAGGGCAGCTTGCTGGGGATCCCTGAGGTTGGGGGGTGAGCCTGGGAGCTCAACTGGAGCACTTGCAGACATGTCTACCCTGCTCTCTGTTAACCAGAACATCCCATTACTTGGAACCTAGGGCAGCCAAGCTAGATAGGAGAGTGCCCTGTGGGAAGCTGGCTTGGGTCCCTTGGACATTTAAGTACTTTTGGGAGTGACACAGGGGGTGTCTGGTGGTTGAGAATGAAGTCACCTTAGGGGGGTTGCCTGACAGCCGTTTTCTTGCCAACCTCAATGACCTCTCCCAGACACCACTCTCCCCGGGGTCACTCTTAGACCATCCTCACCGTCATTTGACTCCTCGTCATTGGCCATGAGGGCCATGCACTTCTCCCGGACAGCCTTGAGGTCGGCCCGGTAGCGGTCGCAGGCCCAGAGGAACACAGGCAGCAGCAGGGCCTGGGCCACGGAGCACCACAGCACGCAGAGCGCCATCCAGGGCGCTGAGGCGTCGGCCCGCAGGCTGCTGAAGCTCACCACCTGTGGGCACAGGGCTTGGCCTGGCACCTGCAGGACCCCCCACCATCACACAAGCTCCCCGAGTCTCGGTCTCCCCATGTGTACGGCAGGTCTGACAGGTGGTACCTGCCAAGGAGAAGGGGCCTTTCGGGAGGAAAGGGCTCGAGCTTGGCAGTGGGAGGCCCTGCACTCCGGGAGCTACCTGGCTGCTGGGCAGCAGTGGGTGGCCCTGCTCTGTCTCCCTCCTGGCTGCCTATGGAGAGAAGTGGGGCATGGATTACCACCTCCTCCCCGCTTGGTTTTGAGACAGAGTCTCACTCTGTCACCCAGGCTGGAGTGCAGTGGCTCAATGATGGCTCACTGCAGCCTCGCGATCCTCCTGCCTCGGCCTCCCAAAGTGCTGGGATTACAGGTATGAATCACTGTGCCTGGCTGCCACCCCCTTTGAGATGAGGAAACTGAGGCTTAGAGAACCAGGTTTCAAGCCTATTCAAGATTCTGCCCCCCGCTTCCCAGCCAGTGGCCTCCTCAGCCCTAACCCTGCTTTTGGGTCCCTGCCCAGGGACCCTGCATTCCTCCTCTCCCAGGAGAGACCTCATTGCTGTGTCCCAAAGAGCTATACTTAAGTGATTGCCACAAAAGAGTGAAAGTGTGGATGATGTGGGGATGTTCGTTCTGTCATTTGTGGGCCACGTGACCCTCAGAAAGCTGCTAAACCTCTTTGGGGCTCAGTGTCTTCATCTGGAAAATGGGCTAAGAACAGCCCATGCTCTAGAGGGTGAAGATTCTGGACACTTTATTTTTTTATTTTTATTTTTTGAGACGGAGTCTTGCTCTGTCGCCCAGGCTGGAGGGCAGTGGCCGGATCTCAGCTCACTGCAGCTCCGCCTCCCGGGTTCACGCCATTCTCCTGCCTCAGCCTCCCGAGTAGCTGGGACTACAGGCGCCCGCCACCTCGCCCGGCTAGTTTTTTGTAGTTTTAGTAGAGACGGGGTTTCACTGTGTTCGCCGGGATGGTCTCGATCTCCTGACCTTGTGATCCACCCATCTCAGCCTCCCAAAGTGCTGGGATTACAGGCTTGAGCCACCGTGCCCGCCGATTCTGGACACTTTATAACAGCAGCATGGAGTAGCCCCACAAGCTGTAACCTCTTCCCTGTCCTTAAGAGAAGCGGGGATGGCTCCAATTCCCTCCCAGCCTGCCCCTCCCCCACACTGCCCCCACTCTGCTCCCGAGGTGCCTCGTGGGTCTCTGCTGTTTCACGAAGCCCCTGCCCTCCATCTGCACAGTGGCTGGGCCGCCAGGCCCCACCGTACACATGAAGACCCTTAGCTGGGGGGAACCAGGACTGCTGAGGGTGGGGCAGTGGGGGCTGCCTCCTGATCAAGGCTCCGACTGTGAAGCTCTACCCCCCGAGTCACTGTTCTGGAGCCCGTGTCCTCATGTCCTGCAGTGACTCAGGGGAGGCAGCCTTGCCTGCTGCTTGGATGAAACACATCAGGCTAGTCTTTGCCCCAGTCCTCTCCCTGTCTCACTGCAGACCTTTCAGGGACGGGCATAGAGTCCTGCAGTGGGGAGGGGTTAGCTACTGAGTCCAGACTTCATTTTTGGGCCAAGCTGGTCCCAGCTTCACCAAGAGGACCCTAGGCAGCCCCTCTGGACCTCAGACTCTTGTTGGCAAGGCCCTTCTCACAGCAGCCCTCACCTTGGTCTTCCCCAGAAGTTAGTATCAAGAGCAACTCCCCAACAGACATTTGAGGTCCGCCCTGGCCTTGCTCTGTCTCCTGATCCAGCGCCCCTACCTACCTACGGCACCAAAGCTCCTTCTGTCCATCCTGGGACCTGGATCCACCAGGAAACCCATGGGCATGCTATCCCACCTCTGCATCAAATGGCCCTTGAGGCCGGATGCAGTGGTTCACACCTGTAATCCCAGCAGTTTGGGAGGTTGAGACGGGCGGATCACTTGAGGTCAGGAGTTTGAGACCAGCCTGACCAACATGGTAAAAACCCGTCTCTACTAAAAATTAAAAAAATTTAAAAAAATTAGCCAGGCGTGGTGGCGGGTGCCTGTAATCCCAGCTACTTGGGAGGCTGAGGCAAGAGACTCGCTTGAACCCAAGAGGCAGAGGTTACAGTGAGCTGAGATTGCACCACTGCACATTCAGCCTGGGCAACAAGAGCAAAACTCTGTCTCAAAAAAATAAGTAAATGAATAAAATAAAATAAAACAAAAACAAAAAAACGGGCCTTGGGTGAGGGGAGCAAACTCTTCTGCACTGTAGCAGGAAGGCCCGGGCCCTGCAGTTGCCAGATGTGGGCTCGAGTCCCACCAGGCTGCCCTGACTCTAGGCAGGTCTTTGCACCTCTCTGAACCTCGGTTTCCAAATCTGGAAAATGGGGACAATGATCAAGCCCATCTCAAAGGATTGGGTCTGAGGACTCAACCACCTGATGCCTGGAGTATAAGCAGTCCCAGGGCTGTCCCAGAGACAGGCTCCCTTGCCCGACGCTGTCACCCACCAGCACAGGGAAGCCCATGAGGCAGTCGTAGATGAAGACTATGGTGGTCACGAGGCCCGTGATCTGCAGAGAGGTTTTGGCGGGCTCTGAGCCATCGATGGAGGAGCGCCGCTTGCCCTGCGCATCCTCCACCACGATGGTGGGCACAGTGAAGGCGCGGCGGTCAGCCCGGCGCCCCACCTGCACGGCCAGCGTCTGGAAGAGGGCGATGGCTGTGCAGACCACGCCCATGGTCACGCTGCCGCCCACCAGCAGCAGGAAGCAGACGCCGAAGCCCAGGCCGATCTCAGCCACAATGAAGCGGCAGCCATGGGTGTAGAAGCGCTCGCTGGTGTCGTGCCAGCCAACGGCAGGCAGGGCCGACAGGATGAAGGACACCATCCAGATACCCATGACTGTGTGCACCGCCTGCTTCTTGGCATTGCTTAGCCTGGCATGGGGCAGGGTGGAACAGAGGGATCTGGCGTCACCCACAGGGGCCTCCCCAGGCCTCTGGGGACATGTAGGGGATCCTCACCACCCAGGCACCCCACACCCCCCAGTACATCATAGTCATGGCACAGCCAGTGTGGTGGGGCCTTGTTCCTTGCATAGGAGACACTATGAACATTGTCACACGTCCCTCTTCCAAGCATTCCGTATTGGCTGCTTGTGTCTACCCATGCAAAGCTACGTGTGTGCCCCCAGCAGCTTACAGCGGCCCCTCCTGAGCCTGCCTGCCCTCCCAGCATGCCACAGGTGTGGCCACTCCTATGTGCACATGGGCACACCAGACATGTCTTTGTTTTCATGCCTGCATGGAACCCCAAGAACCCCAGAGCTTCACGTGCTCACCGGTAGTTGACGGGCCAGCAGACCATCCACATGCGGTGGTAGGAGAGGGAAGTGACAGAGAAACAGGTGGCCAGGGTGAGGGTGTAGAAGGTGGACACGAAGACCTTGCAGAGACCCTCATTCCACTCGAAGTCGGGGCGCTGCCGCCGCAGCTGCACCACGGAGTAGGTGGCAATGGGCACAGCCATGTTGAGCATGTGGGTGGCCGCAAGCATACATAGCAGGAACTCCAGGGGCTTCCACTTCTTCTGCTTGGCGCCAACGCTGAGGATGCCCCAGGCATTGGCCACCAGGGAGAGGCCCCCACATGCCAGCCAGCCCACTGCACTGCCAGGCAGCCGCCGCTCATCACTCATGGTGCAGACCGGAGCTGACAGGCAGCTGTGGCATCCTCCTTGGAGCCAGGTCTCAGGGAGCAGCAGCCCTCACTCCTGGCGGCTCAGGGATGCTGGGACCACGAGCATCTGTAGGGGGTGGCAATGGGCACTCAGTGACTTCTGCTCTGGCGACAGCATTGTAGCCCTTGGGTACTTGGGATGGGAGATGATGGTGAGCACTACACTTTGAATGTCCCCTGCAAAACTCATATTGAAATTTAATTAAAACTTGTGTTGAGATTTAATTGCCATTCTAATAGTATTAAGAGGTAAGACTATTTTTTTAGAAATTAGGTCTTGCTCTATCACCCAGGCTGGAGTGCAGTGGTGAGATCATAGCTCACTGTGGCACGGAACTCCTGGGCTCAGGTGATCCTCCCCACTCAGCCTTCCGAGTAGCTGGGACTACAGGGGTACACTGCCATGCCTGGCTACTTTTTTTTTTTGAAACGGAATCTTGCTCTGTCACCCAGGCTGGAGTGCAATGGCATGATCTTGGCTCACTACAACCTTCACCTCCCGGGTTCAAGCAATTCTCCAGCCTCAGCCTCCTGAGTAGCTGGGATTACAGGCATGCACCACCACGCCCGGCTAATTTTTGTATTTTTAGTAGAGACAGGGTTTCACCATGTTGGTCAGGCTGGTCTTGAACTCCTGACCTCATGATCCACCTGCCTTGGCTTCCCAAAGTGCTGAGATTATAGGGGTTAGCCCCATGCCCTGCCTGGCTAGTTTAACTTTTTTTGTAGAGATGGGGTCTTGCTCTGTTGCCCAGGTTGGTCTCAGACTCCCGGCCTCAAGCAGTCCTCCCACCTTGGCCTCCCAAAGTGTTGGGATTACAGGTGTGAGCCACAGTGCCTGGCCATGAAACATTTAAGAGGTGATTAGGCCATGGGTGGGTTTAATGTGTTTACAAAACGGCTTCTGGGAGTGAGTTCTCTCTCAGGGAGCTTTCTCTCTTCTGCCACCTGAGCAACAGTGCTGCTCCTCTCCAAAGGACACAGCATGCAAGGCACCATCTTTGAAGCATAGACCAGGACTTGCCAGACACCAAACCTGCCAGCACCTTGATTTTGGATTTCTCAGCTTTTCTTTTTTGAAAAAAACATTTATATATATATATGTGTATCTTTTCCTTCCTTTCCTTTCCTTCCTTTCCTTCCCTTCTTTCCCTTTCTCTCTCTCTCTCTCTCTCTCTCTCTCTCTTTCTTTCTGAGTCTTGCTCTGTCACCCAGGCTGGAGTGCACTGGCACCACCTCAGCCCCTGCAACCTTCACCTCCCGGGTTCAAGCCATCCTTGTGCCTCAGCCTCCCGAGTGGCTGGGACTACATGCATGTACCACCATGCCCGGCTAAATTTTTTTGTATTTTTAGTAGAAACAGAGTTTAACCATGTTGCCCAGGCTGGTCTCAAACTCCTGACCTCAAGTGACCTGCCCACTTCAGCCTCCCAGAGTGCCGGGATCACAGGCACGAGCCGCCGCCCCCGGCCTTATTTTTATATTTTAGAGACAGAGTCTCACTATGTTGCCCAGGCTGGTCTCAAACTCCTGAGCTCAAGCGATCCTCACATCTAAACTTCCTCAGTAGCTGGGATTACAGGGCGAGTGCTCCCTGAGTAGCTGGGATTACAGGGTGAGTGCTCCCACACCTGGCGAGACATAAATCTGTTCGTCATGAGTTACTGGGTCTTAAGCACTGTGTTACAGCAGCACAAATGCCCTAAGGCAGGGAAGGCCCTGGCGCACCATGACCTATCTGGCCCTGGCTTACATCAGGCTGCACCCTCCTCTCCACCCCCGGGGAGGACCCTCCTGCCCATGTCCCTGACACCCAGGGGCTGTATACGGGGGTGCCCAGTAAGTGTGTATTCCTTCATTTCCATCCACTCCTGGTCAAAGCTCAATATCTGGGTTTCCTTCCAGGTTACCTGAATCCTCAGGGAACCAGCCATGGTGGGTCCAGATGGGCACTCTTGCCCTGTGCATGCCCTGGCACTATCCCAGAACAAGTCCTCTTGTCATCAAATGTTCCAGAATCCTCACACAGCCTATGCCAGAGCCCCCCACAGTGGACACCTCTGCCGCGCTTGCCTTCATTCCACTTCATCAGGCCACATGAGGACATGTCCAGGAGGACCATGCCCCCTGAACCTCCATTTCCCTCTCCTGTTCCCCAAGTGACCTGTTGGGGAAGGGAGCTGGTCACCACTTTCCTGACCACCCTGAGAGGGGGCAGGCAGTCTGCTATGTCAGCCCCCAGCTGGCCTTCCATAGCCAGACCCCGGGCGGGGGTTAAAGCCCCCACACAGCAGTGGTATGGCTGGGGCAAGGTCACTGTACCTTCTCCTCTAAGGGACTTCAGTGCTTCTTCTATGAGGAGGCTGAGGTGGACTGCAGCCACATCTCTGTAGCCCTGGGCCCAGGTCTGGCACACAGTGGGTGCTCTGGGGTGGTGGCTAGTCTCATGCTCTGGTTGGCTTGGGCAGCAAGGGCCTGGAGACAGCCCGTAAACCAGACCAGAGCTTGACTCTGAAGTCAGAGGAAGTGCCGATGGCCTTTCCATGTGAGTCGGGGACACAGGATGCTGGGCAGCAGGCACGTGGCAGGGAGCAGGGAAGCACCCATCCTGCCAGGGGGCTGGGCAGTGAGTCCCTCCCTCACCCTTCCCAGCCTGGCAGCCCTCTGGCTGCAGCCCAGGCAGGCAATGTGGGAGAAGCCAAGTGCCAAGTGAAGGCCTACTTTGTGCTCTGATCACACTTAACTGGCCCTTCTCACCCAGGGCCCATTTAGCCTCATTTGCTCTCTTTCTCATGCTCCGGTCCTCATGGGCATCGACAGCACCAGACACGCCCCATGCCCCCCAGAGAGGAAGTATCTTCAGCTCAAGGTGGGGGGCCACTGTTGCCTTAGCCAAGGCCCCTGGCTCTCGGGCAGGGAAGGCAGCGATGTCCCAGCCACCAGCTGGCAGGCCTCCTGCTTGTCTTGTCCAGAGTTCTTTCTTTTGTTTTTTGAGATGGAGTTTTACTCGTTACCCAGGGTGGATCTCGGCTCACTGCAACCTCCGCCTCCTGGGTTCAAACTATTTTCCTGCCTCAGCCTTCCAAGTAGCTGGGATTACAGGCGCCCGCCACCACACCCTGCTAATTTTTTGTATTTTTAGTAGAGATGAGGTTTCATCATGTTGGCCAGTCTGGTCTCGAACTTGTGACCTCAGGTGATCCACCTGCTTCGGCCTCCCAAAATGCTGGGATTACAGGCATGAGCCACGGTGCCCAGCCTCTTGTCCAGAGTTCTTTTGGTCTGTCTGTGGCCCGACTTCCCCTGGACCTTCTGAGGCCCCAAGGAATGTGTCTCATTCATCTTGGTGCCCCTGCCCTGGACCTGCCCAGACCCCTGACCTGTGGAAGGAGCCTAGTCTGGGCGACATTGGGGCTCCTTCGCTGGCCTCCTGGGTAGGGGGGAATGCTGTAGCCAGGGAAATTCCTTCCCAAATGTTTATTAGATTTCTGCTTGCACAGTAGCCTCCTCTTCCCCATCCCAGACCCAGCGTGGGAGGCAGGGTGGTCCCTTGGACTCTACCAGCCCCTCCCGTGTCTAGTAAACCGCCCTGAGTGCAGCGTAGAGGCCACATGGTATGCGAGAAAGAGCGTGGACTCCACTGAGGCTGCAGGGCCCCAAAACCAGCTTCCCAGTGAGTTGTGTGACTCCTTTGTGCCTGAGTTTTCTCCTCTGTAAACTGGACATAATACTTACCTTGAAAAACGTTGTGGGTAGTTACTGCACTATGCCAGGGAAAGTGTTTAGAATGCAGACAGGCACATAGTAAGCACTCAGCAAAGCCTCCCCATCTAAATAAATGTCTCTCTTAAAGCCCTCCCAGCTCACTGAACTGTGCTTTTTTTTTTTTTTTTTTTTTGAGATAGAGTCTTGGTCTGTTGCCAGGCTGGAGTGCAGTGGCATGATCTCGGCTCACTGCAACTTCTGACTCCCTGGTTCAAGCGATTCTCCTGCCTCAGCCTCCTGGATAGATGGGGTTATAGGCACGTGCCACCACGCCCAGCTAATTTTTGTATTTTTAGTAGAAACGGGGTTTCATCATGCTGGCCAGGCTGGTCTCATACTCCTGACCTTGTGATCCACCCGCCTCGGCCTCCCAAAGTATTAGGATTACAGGCATGCACCACCTCGCCCAGTTAATTTTGTATTTTTAGTAGAAATGGGGTTTCTCCATGTTGGTCAGGCTGGTCTTGAACTCCCAACCTCAGGTGATTCGCCTGCCTGGGCCTCTCAAAGTGCTGGGATTACAGGCGTGAGCACCCAGCCTTGTGCTGTCTCTTATGGGTCAAGACACTGAGCTTGGAGGTGCTGGGGAGCCTCAGACCTGCGGGCAGATACATATTCACTGGGACCAGGACCTGGGGCAGACTAGCCTCAGGAGTGAGGGGAGCACTGGGCCACCTCCAGCCTTTGGGGTGCCTGGCAGCCTTTTGGGGGTTCAGAGCAGAGTGTGAGTAATCGCTGTGGGCGAGAGGGCTGCAGACACCAGTGGTCTTTATGCTATCAAATAGGAAACTGGACTCAGCATGCACTTATCAAGTCAACATCTATTTCTACTTGCCCAGGGCCGCCTCGGCTGTGAGACTGGGAGGCCTTCCCTCAGATGCCCAATAGGCTCTGTCTAGCCCAGCCCACCCTGTCCACGTGTTGATTACTGGTGCAGGGTGGTGAGGAAGGAGCCATAGGCTGCAACCAGCCCAGCCCTTCACGGTGCCAGTTCTTCCTCTCGTCTAGCCTAATGGTGCCTTACTGCCGGGAAAGGCTCTAGGTCTGAAGGCCGGGTGCCGTGGCTCGTGGCTCATGCCTGTAATCCTAGCACTCTGGGAGGCCAAGGTGAGTGGATGGCTTGAGCCCAGGAGTTCGAGACCAGCCTGGGCAACATGGTGAAAACCTGTCTGTACAAAAAATAAAAAATTGGCCAGGCGTGGTGGTGTGAGCCTATAGTCCCAGCTACTTGGGAGACTGAGGTGCGAGGATCACCTGAGCCTGGGGAGGTCAAGGATACAGTGAGCCATGATTGTGCCACTGTACTCGCCTGAGTGACAGAGTGAGACCCTGTCTTAAAAAGAAAAAAAAAAGGTTCTAGGTCTGTGGGCAGGGGCACGTGCATCCTCTTGTAAACGGGCATGCTCCTCCAGTGAGTGTCCCCAAAATTCTTCCCCACTGTAAAGCTTGTCCAGCAGAAGCAGGGAGAGGTGAAGCCGTTTGCCCTGGCCAGCACATGCCTGAGCCAGGATCCAAACTCCACTTGCCTGACACCAAAGTCCTGGCCTCTCAAACCCTAAACTGTTGGGGAAAAGGGCATTTTGTTGTTGTTGTTGTTGTTGTTGTTGTCCCTAGAGCTGAGTTCTTTCTGAACCTCAGGTCTGCAGGGCAGGTCTCACTGTTCCCACACTGCAGACGGGAATACTTCAGGCAGAAGCTCAGGGCAACACGGAGGGGATAGTGTCAGGGCTGGGTTTGGGGACAGGCACTCCTGGGTGCTGTAGTCCTGGCATGGGAGAGGAATGTCCTGGGGGGCGGGGCGTGGACACCGGGTTCCAAGTGCAGAGTGACAGAGGACTGGTTGTGTGGGAACAAAGTGTCCGTCTGGCTCTGAGACAGTGACCACAGACCCACGGATTGCACCCTTTCTGTTCATTCATCATAGAATGGAGCGGCCACTAGGGCCAGACCCCAGGCTGGGATCCCCACAGTGCCGACGGGACCCAAGATGGCACTGTTTCCTGCTGGGAAGTTTCTCCTGCAGGGCACTTAAAGCATCCCGCAGCATCTCAGGACCTGGCTTCCAACCTCCCCGCCTACTGCAGGGACAACTGCAGGTGCGGCCAGCCTGGGACCCACCCGGCCTCCCTCTGCAAGACCCGCGGGCGTGGCCGGGGCGTGACGTCACGGCTCTGGGCCAATGAGGCCGCGCGGCCGCGAGGCCCCATTGCGCAACAAAGAGAACCCAGAACTTGAAAGAATTCCCCGGGCTCTGGCTGCGCCCCGGCTTCCGCCCCCACGCTGGTCTCCGCCCGCGCTGCAGCCGATCTGTTCCACGGGGTCCGGCCTGGCCGTTGCCCAGGGAGGGACGCGCACCGCGAGACCTGGACATCTCCGGCACGCCCCCCCCAGTCCCCGCCCCTACAGTCCCAACCCCCCGGGGTTCCAATCCCCCCACGGCTCGTGCAACCCCTGCTTCGACTCGGTGCTCTCGCGTACTGGTCCCCAGTGGGTCCCCCAAGTCCTGCCCCACGCCGAGGGCGCGTCCAAGCGGCTGCCTGGGAAACCTGGCGGGACTGCGGCCTCCGGACCCCTCCGGGTTGCGCTGAGCAGGGGCGGGCTCGGGATCTCCAGACCGCCCCGCCCCCGTCCCCTGAGAGCCCCCAGGGACGGCGTTGCCAGGTCCCGATGCAAGGGGACGGAGGGAGAGGCTGGCCCCGGGGAAGTTACCCTGAAGGTCCCCAAGTTGGGGGGATGCCAGCGCTAAGCGTCGCTCGTGGCCCCTCGTACGGACCCCGCGACCAAGAGAGCGCGGAAAGCCCCCTCCTTTCCCGCCGTGTCCTCCCCCCGGGGTCCTCCGGCCCGTCCGCCCCCAGGGGCCAGGGCGGCGGCGCTCACCCTGCATTCGGGCGTCCGGGGCTCCCGCTCGCTGCTCCCGCCTCCGGCTCCGGCTGCGGTTCCCGCGCCTTTGGGCCGAGCGCGGGCCGCCGAGGGCCGCGGGGGTGGCTGGCGGCGGAGCGGCCCGTGGGCCGGGGCATGCTGGCGGCGACCACCGGCGGCCGGCGCGCTCCGCTCGGTGGGCTCGGCTCCGCCGCCCCTCCCTCCCCTGGGCGCCTCCGCCGCCGCCGCGCTCCGCTCCCGCCGCTCCGCTGCTGCGCCGGGCGGCCGGGGGCGGGGGGCGGGGGGCGGAGCAGGGCGCATGTCTCCGGCGGGGCCTCCGCGCCGCCCCTCGGCCCGCCCCGCCCCCGCCCGCTCCGAGGCGCGGCATCCGCGGCCGTCTGTCGGTCTGTCAGTCAGTCCGTCGGTCCGTCCGTCCGTCCGTCCATCCGTCTGCCCGTCCGCAGCCCAGCCGTGCCCCCGCGTCCGTCCGCGGCCGGGCCGAGCCGCCCTGGGCCGGTGGCGCCTCCTGACAGCGCGGCGCCGCTGGCTCCCAGCTCGGCTCGGTGCACACTCCCGACGCCGCCTTTAGACGCCGGGGCAAGACCCAGGCCCGGAGCTCTGGGGGTCCGCGGGCCAGAGGGAGCTGGGGCAGAAATGGACACTGAGAACCTGGGGCCAGGGCTGGGGCTCAGGGAGGCCTTCTCGGAGGAAGCCGCATCTAAGATGAACAATCGGGGCGGGGCGTGGAGAGGACACGGGACCAACGGCCAGCGGCTTCTAGGAACTGGGAATCAGTCTGGATCAGGGGCAGCGAGGGGCAAGGTTGGGCCAGTTACGGATTCACGCTGCTCCCTGGACCTGGGGGGTCCATTGAGGGAATAAAGTGGATGGGCCACCGGGCTGCCGAGTGGTCCCCGCCACCCCTACAGGCTCAGAAATGTTCTGAAACTCTGAGCACCACCGCCCAGCCGGGAGAGGCCAGTGTCTGCAGCCCAGCGCCTGAACCCTTCTCCGTCTCCTCTCCTCCCGTCCTTCCCGCCCCTCCGCCCCTCCCTCCCAAGCCCTCATGCCATCACCACTCCTCATAGAGCACAGGCTGTCTCCCATAGACTGACAGCCTCAGCTGGCCCCATGCAGGGGGAACCGTTTCTGCTCCTTGATGGGAGCCCTGAGACGCCTCCTGAGGATCGTGCCTGTCTCTTATAGAAAGCCCCTGACCACACACACAATGGGCACAAGGCCTCCGGGGCTGCCTGGCATAGTGTCCTTCCATGCCTCTGGGACACATCCGTGACTAGACGCCCCTGTGTCTGGAGGAAAGTGGGCACCTGACCAGGAGACCCAAACCGATTGCAGCCAAAACAGATGCTTGGAGCTTGCCCAGTCCGGCCAGAGCTGCTCCACAGCCTGCACCTGCCTAAACTGTCCCCATACCCCAGGTCCCTGAACAGCTTTTAGGGGGCCCAGGATGGGCCTCAGGGTCTGTCCCATGAGACAAAAGAAGTGTTTGTAGAGAAAGGCCCCACAATAACTGTGGGGTTGGGCAAGGAGGAACCCGGGGCCATGCACACCTATACTCCTGGGTTTCTGGGACAGCCAGGGCCCTCAGTGCCCCCAGTGAGCCCTCTGTGGACAGGTTGGCTCCCCCTCCAGGTGGCCCTGGTTATAAATAGGCCACCAGCAGTGGGAGGCTGGCACAGGGCAGCTGTAATCAAGGGTGGTGTTTCTAAATGTCTCGCCTGTGACTCGGGCTGAAACGGTAGAAACGCCACACTTAATTATGGCCACCGAGAGCCATGCCACTTAGAAACACCAGAGTTAAGATTGCACACACGGCTATGGAGAGCCATGCCTCTGTCTGGGCCTGGCTCCCCTCAGCCAGCCCAGCTGACCCACTGCCTGCACCAGTGCCTCTGCCCGGCCTCAGCTGTCTCTGGGGCAGGTGGGAGATGGCCTCTGATGGCTGCCCTGGGGCCCTGGGCTTATTTTGTGCTGTGCTGAGATCTGTTGCAAAGGGCTGGGTGCCCCTGGGAGGCGGTTTTTAGGTGCCTGGTTTGCCCAAAGCCACACGGATGAGTGGCTAAGCCAGGACTGAACTAGGGAGTCTGATGTGGGGCCCACCTTCAAGTGAAGGATGTGGGTGCTTTGAGGACCTGGTCCCCTCAGTGAGCCCCTGGGCTCAGGCCCCACTGTGGCCAGCCCTGGGCCTTCTGCTTGCTGGGAAGGGTGGCCTCCTCATCGCTCTGAACCCAGGGCACCATTCTGGCATGGGTCATGGGTGGAGCTGGGGGCCGAGGCTGGCTGAGGCCAGCCCCAGGGGGCCAAGGGGCAGGGTGGGGTGGCAGAAGCTTCATGTGGCTGAGCTTGTCCCTCCCACCCCCAACCCCCTCCCAGACAGGAAATAAGCCCGTCAGCCGTGACTGGGGCCTGGGACAGATTCCCAAGCTCTTGGCTGGTGTTTCTGCACATCTGGAGCCAAGTCCTCACTCTCCAGGGGCCAGAGGGAGCCTTGTGCGAGACTGCAGCTGTTGACGGGCCGGTCTTCTCCAGGCGGCAGGACAGATGTTGGGGCTTCAGGGACAGACTGAGTCGGGAACATTCTCCCAGATGCCACCTCTGGGCATGCTTGGTTGGAGCCTCCTTTTCAGCAGTGGATGCAGGTGGGGTCCTGGCCCCTGTAGTGGCCTTGGCAGGGCCAGATGCACAGATAAACCGTGCTGCACTGATACCCTCACCACACACGTGCTCACAGATATGCAGAGACAGATGCACACACACATGCATAGATATGTCAGTGACACGTATGCCCACAGCTTCACACCGATGGCACTGACACATATTCGTGCTGTCCCTCAGACCCCTGCCCTATAAGCCATCCCGGCAGCCTCCTGCCTGAGTGGCTAGGGGAGTTTCCACGTCAGGCACAGGGTCCTGGTGCCAGCTGGGGGGCTCCTTCACACAGGACGTTGGGGTGTCTGGGCAGTTTCTAGCAAGAGGCTGGGTCAGGTTGGGGCTCCCACATGCTGAGCCAGGCCACATTCGGCTCTTCCCACACCATCACCTCTGAGTCTTTCCAAGCAGCCCCACCCTGTTCATAGGAAAGCCACACAGGCTCAGAGCCGGCATCCTCTGCAAGCCAGTGGGGTTGTGGGGTGCTGGCACTCCCACCAGGCAGTGTGGCCCTGAGCCCACATCCTCCCAGCATCAGGGCTGCCTGTGAGGTCCAGGGAGCTGGGGTATCTGGGGCCAGGACACCAAACCAGGGCCCCATGGGAAATGGGCATTCATAGCCAGCGAGTCACCAGCTGGACACCAGTTGGTGTGGCTGTGCCTGAGGTTCTAGGGCACACACCGGTGCTGGGAGGGCTGAGACTGTCCGTGGGAGCCCCCACATCCCACACCCCCTGGGAAAGCAGCCCCCCAAGACAAATGACTACCCAGGACGCGTGGGTCCAGCCAAGCAGCAGCTTTATTAGTGGTGCTGGGTTCTTCCCACACCCTACAGCGTGCTCGGAAGCATTCCCAAGGGTTTCTGCGGAATGCCTCCCGGCGCTCGGGCCAACACTGTGTAGCATTGACACTGGAATGATATAAATAAAGCTTTGGTGTGTTGGTTTGCAGGAGAGAGTACAGGTTAACACTGTGATACGAAAACTTCAGACAATACCAGCTCTCAATGTGAATCGGGTTTTTGGCCAAGGGGGGAACTTCTAAGTGAGTGGACACTGGGCCCGTTGCCATGGCTACTCGAGGCCCCAGCGGCAGGAGGAGGGAGTCTAGGGCTGAGGCTCCGTGTGGCCCTGTCGCTTCGCCTTCATCTGCAGGTACCGCCCTTTGCCTTCCTCAAAGCGCTTCTTCTCGTCCTCGGTCTCGGGCTGTGGACCACACAGAAACAGGCAGGTTAGGGTCACTGAAGAACCAGTGCCGTGGCCTTGTGACCTCACCTGGGGCCCCAGCCCTGGTGGGTGCAGAGTACCACGCCTCGGCTCCACTGGCCTCCTGGGACTGCCAGGTACCAGGCATGGGGCTCATGTCCCACCTTGCTGATGGGCCCACTGACTGGGCTGAATATGCTCAGCCGAGATGCTTTGAGGGTCACAGGAGCTAGGGGTGGCAGAGCTCCACGGCGGGGACACTAAGGTCATGGCGGGTCAGAAGCAGTCAGTGGACCTGCTGAGCCCTGTGACACCCTCACCCCACCTTTCACAGCAGGTGAACTCCAAGCCCAGGGCCTGTTTGCTACTGGACTTTGGTGGAAAATGCACTTGGTAATGAAACACGGGAGCTGAACATAAGTGGAAAGGAAGAGGACCCCGTATTCGCTGCACTCCCAGGGAAAAGCAGCTGCACATGGCCACTGCCCCAGAGAGAAGCGGGGAAAGCCAGCTGCACACGGTCATTGCCCCAAAGAGAAGTGGGCAGACGCTGTGCTGCCTGTGGCCTTGAGAAGGCCCCAGCCCGTACTGGGAGCAATAGGTCTGCTTTGTGGGGAGGGAGCCCTGTCACCATGCTCTGGACCGTGCACTCAGGAGGCGGCACCTTGGACCCCAGGGACCCCATCTCATTGCTCTGGGGGCAGAGCCAACTGAACAGGTGGGATTTGGCCAAAGACTGGGTTCTGCCCAGGACAGTCCTGGTTCGTGCCTGCTGACCGGCTGCGATTACGAACGGCACCCCCTTTCACTCTAAGTCTTGTGGCCCCTGGGCAGGTGCCACCCCTGGGGTATTAGGTGGTCACTTCTGAGGTCCCATGTGTCTCAACGCCATGTTCTGACTGGCCCCACCCTGGCTGAGAAGTCGAGTTTCATGAGCTGTGCTAATTCCTCTGGGACATTTCATCGCGACATTTTGAGGGTGTCTGAAAGCCACAGAGATGGGGCAGTTGCCCTTCATTTCAGCCACAATGACACCAATCTGTACAGCTATTTTTGGGCCTAAGTGTTTTATAGACAAATGGTATATTGGCAAGAGAGAGCGCAGTCAGTCAGAGGATGTAATGTCAAGTTATACCAAATGCCTCCTCCCCTCAGCTCTCTCCAAAATCGGTCTCTAAATGTCACCAGGTGTAAACTGTCAAAACCTCGCCAGCCTGGAGCCAATAGAATCTTCGGGTATTTAAAGAAATAGGTGGTGCTCCTTGCAGCGGTCCTGGTCCCCCTTTGAAGAGTCTTCGGTGTACACAGGAAAACTGCTTTTCCAAGACACTTTATTGAAGAAGTCCCTCCTGCTGCTACGGTTTGATCTCTAGCTGACTTTTAAAAATAAAATTTGAGGCTATGCAATTTGACCTGAAACAGCCCAGGGAAAACGAAATGTTCTTTCTCAGTTCTAGCAGCACTTCTAAGTGGGCAAGACCCCTGAGATTCCTGGGCCTGGAGGGCACAGAGCCCAGCCCCTGCAGATGATAAGGTCCCCTGAAGACATACATGGCTACATCCTGCTGGGCACAGCTGAAGACTTCTGTGCACACTGAGGCAGAATGTGCTAGATCAGGGCTTCTGGAACTTTTAAGTGCATCTGAGTCATCTGCCAGTCTTGTAAATGCAGATTCTGATCCAGTGGGTCTGGGAGCTGAGACTCACTTCTAACAGGATCCCAGGTGACACAAGCTGTGGCCCACGGACCACACCTGTGTAGCAGGGCCCTGCCCCCTCCCCGTCTGCTCCTGCCCCAAACGGGGGACATCTGAAATGGCCAAGAATGCAAGGTCAAAGCCACCAGGATGGGATATAGGGGCCTTGTCCTCCCCTTCCCCTGTGGAATTGCTTGGTGATACGGAGGGAAGCTGCAGCTTTCTGTCCACCTGCAGCGGCCAAGGCTGAGGCTCAGCAGAGGAGCAGCTGCCCACAGCCTGGCTTCCTGCCTACCTTGAGGACCCTGTAGCAGGCAGAGCAAGTGCTGTGGGGTGGGGATGGGGTCCCAGAGCTGGGCGATGAGGCAACAGGGCCTGGTGGGGTTGGTACTGGGTTCTGCTGGCGTTGGAGTGGCTGTGGCAGCCCTGGGAGCAGGAGAGCTGGGGACAGGCAGGCTAGACCACACCCAGGCGCCTCCCAGTCTGAAAGCCTGGCCCCTCGGCTCGGGTCCTCCCTCTAGCTGGTGGAGTATCTGCCCTCCACAGAGAGGAAAGACGGCAAAGAGCTTGGAAAGAAAAAGAATCCTTGAAAGCAGGAGAGAGAGAGCCTGGCCCAGGAGAGGCATCTGGAGTGAGAAGGGACATAGCTGGAGCCCCCGCCCAGCCCACAGGAGCCAGGTCTGGCCCGACGAGGGAACTTCCTGGGAACGTGCAGATGTGGGAGACTGGTGAGAAACTTGTTCCCCAAGTGCCTGAGTCCCCAGCCAAATGCTCTCAGGGACCAGAGGACCAGGAGTGGCCAAGGGAAGAGAGGTGGCAAATGGCTCTGTGGAGCCAATGCCACCAGCTTGGGAGCTGTTACCACAGGTGCCCTGGGGGACCGGTGGGAATGGCCTGTCCAAGGCCAGGGCCCTGGAGAGGGGCTGAGGAAGGAAGGGCTGCCAGGTCGGGAGGTGCCTGCCTCGCTGCTTGTCTGTGTCTACAGATCCTCTGGGCTCCCTCCCCAACTCCACTGGGAGTTGAAGCCTCTCTGATGGTCTGTGCCAGGCAGGTTTGAGGATCTATGCACTAAATGGCCTCTTACAATAAACAATGTACACTGGGATGAAGGTTCTGAAACGTCTCAAGTCTGTTTAACTTTTGTATTTCTCAAACTGAGCTGGCCAGGGACCCCTTTCATAAGGAACCAAGCTCTGCCCGGCCTCTGGGACGGGCTGCTTCAGGCAGAGGCTTGCCCACCCCGGGACCCGACCATGCTGTGCGCCCTTCCTGGGATGGTCTCTTCATTCTACCTGGAAACCAGCCCAGCATCCTCAACCCTGGAGCTGGGTGTGAATCCTGATTCACCACTGACTCACATCGACTCCTGTTTTGTAAAATGGGCCAATGTCCACCTCACGGCAGGGTTGTGGGGACCAAATTTCTCCCTGCAGCCATGTTCAACCAGGCATTAAAAACAACACGGTGAAAGCAGCCAGTCACAGGGAGCTGCCTATCACCCATTTATACGAGATGTCCACGAGAGACATATACACAGAGGCAGAAAGTGGATTTGCGGTTGCCTGGGGCTGGGGGACCAGTGGCAGCTACGGAGTGGTGCTTCTTTTTGGGGTGATAAAATGTTTTGAAATAGACTGTGGGGGGGGTGTCCACCTCTGTGAATAGACGAACACCTGCTGAATTGTATCCTGTAAGTGGGTGAACAGAACGGCATGTAATTACATCTCAATAAAGCTGTTAAAAGAGGAAACCTCCATAGGTGAGAGCTCTCTGTGGTGGGGGAGTGGTCAGGGCTGTCCATGCATGAGACTGGCCCCAAGCTAATAACGACACAGAAATTCTTTCTTCTCTTTACTTTTGCATAATTTGACTTTTTCTATAATTAAAAAGCTAGAAAAGCAAAAAGCTAACTAGACCTAGATCTAGGAAAACCAGCCCCTCCTTTCTTCCCCGGGCACCAATGATCTCCAGGCCCCAAAGAGACGGGGTCCTGGCTTTACAAGTGGTGGGCTGTGGGCAGAGCTGACGGAGCCATCCGGGCCGTGCACAGGTGCGATTTTCCCCACTCCCCGCCAAGAGGCGCTAAGAGCTAACTCAGGACCATGCTCGAAATGTTCTGGTCCAGTTCATAGGTGTGTGACGGGCCCTAGGCCCCACGCATGCAGCACGGCCCGAACGGCAGGGAGATCTGCATCCAAGAGCCGAGAAAACCTCCAGCACTTCAGATAGCCCAGTCCTCACCTCTGCCAGCCACACGCAGCAGTGTCCCCTAACGATCTGGCCTCCATGACCACCTGGGAGTGGAATATGAGTAACTTCCCACGGCTCTCGGCATCTTTACCAGAGATGTGACCACAGCCCTCCAGCCACCGAGGACGTGGGAGGACCACCCAACTCTGGGCCTGCAGAAGGCACTGCAGACGAGAGCCCTCCCGCCCCATCGCCCCTACATGGGCTGTGCACCCAGAGCAGGGACTAGAGCGATAAGGGGATATTCTCTGCGCGACCCATGCTTAGGGTGCGGCAGGCTGTGTGTATCAGGGTCTTCCTGACAACTCCACCAAGCAGCACGGAAATGATGACTGTTCCACTTCTACCAATGAGGAAGTGAAGCAGAGAGGCTGAGTAACTTGCCCAAAGTGGCAGAGCGGGTAAGGGGAGAGCCTCCATTTAAACCTGGGCATGGAGGCCGCCCTCCAGGTCATCCTATGCTGAGGGGCTTTTAGGGGTGGGACTCGTGCATGGGAAGTGAGGAAGGTGATGGACCTGCAGGGTGTCCACGGTGAACCAGGGTCAGGGGCTTCCCTGCCTCCCCTCACCTCACCCTGGCCCTCTTGCTGAGCTTGGCCTCCCCCAGGCAGGGGCCCTGCCCTGCCCTCAGCCATATTATCCGAAACCACTGCAGCTGCTCCCACCCCCGATCAAGCATTCCCAATGCCACAGGCTGAAGGCTGTGGCTGCTCCTCTCACGAGGTCAGTTAATATGCAGCCTGAGGCGGGCACGAGCCCGTGTGCAGGTCATTCTCAGGGTCGGCTCAAGGCAGAGGGAGAAGCCGGCGCCCAGCAATGGGCCACAAGGTGGATCTGATGTGGTCCTGCTGTTTAATATTTGCAGCAAACTCATCAGCCAGGCTCTCTCTGCCCTCAGACAAAGTGAATGCTGTCTGATGATGGATGGATGTGTGGGAGCCTGAGAGCCTGTGCGGGCCCCACTGCTTTTCCCGTCTCCGGGGATGGTGCTATGTGCTGGATGTTCCAGGCTCTGAGACAGAGTCCAGACCAGCCCAGGAGCCTCAGTGTCACTGGATGAAGTGCCCACCCATGAGCGCTGCCCTCCCAAGGCACGGCCTTCCTCCCTGAGTGCCCGGGGCATCCTTCCAGGGTGGAAGTTTATGAAGATGGCAGTCAAGGGCAGGGACATCCCAGGTGCCTGAGGATCCAGGCTCACCACCCAGAGGGAGGTGGAACAAAGGGAGGCAGGGCGGTGTCTGTCCCATGGTAGGAGGTTACTGGCTCACTGCTGGTGGGCAGCCAGCCTCCCCAGGCCGTGGCTCTGCTAAATAGTTCTCCTACCCGAGTGACAAAGAGGCCACCTCGTCCCGCTGGGTGAGAAGCTGACAGAGCAAGACAGATGTCTCCAGCACAAGGCCCCACCCAGGGCCCGGCTGCTGCCTCCTCGCAGTCATCTCCCTCCATCCAGCAAAGTAAATAAATGCGTACATTGTTGGCTGCTGCTGTTTTTAATGAAGGGTTGGGGGTGGGAGGAGGAGGAGAGAACGCTCTGAGCTCTGTGGGAAGACAGATGTCTCTCTCAAGTCCCCGAGGCTGCTGGTGGGGGAAGGACTTGAGCCTCTGGGGTACTGGCCAGTGGTGCCAGCTGCCGGGCATGCACTTGTGGCCTCAGGCAGGCTCCTCCGAGCCTCTGGGGCTCCCCAAGAATATGCCAGAGAGAAAAGACGAGGTGGCAAAGGGAAGCTCAGGGCACATGACCACCGTGTATCCCGGGCACCTGCCTGATGGAAAGGATGGGGCAGCACAGCCAGGAGCAGGACTCTGAGTCCCATGGGCCCAGCTGTGTGGCCCAGGGCCAGGTTTGTTCACCTGGAAGCAGGAACTCCACAAAGTGACATGGCAAAGTGCTTCCTGTGGTGCTGGCGCACGTGAGCTCCTACCTGTGTGTGCACATGTGTCTGCGGTCCCTGGTGCATGCATGTGTGTCTGCGTGGTGGTCCTGCTGTCCTCACAAATACCTGAGGCCAAGTGCAGCCTGGGGACTACTCCAAGGACTGCCCTGCTGGTGAGTCGCTGCCCCAAAGGAGGGCTAGATGGCCTGGGGTCGCCTTAAGGCAGCAGGGCCTTTAGGGTATCATGACCACCCATGGGGACAGAAGTGTGGGGAGGGTCCCAGGGTAGCAGGTTGACAGTACACTCCCTCCCTGGTGCTCAGGGAGCACCGCCTGGCACTCAGCACCAAGCCCCTGACTCCCCTGCAGCCTGGTGGCTGCCTGGGCCTGGGGTCTGCGTCTTTTTCCTCCCTCCGCTTAGTGCTTCCTGCCAACTGCTGTCTTCTGGGCTCTCTTCCACTGGAGGGGAAGCCTGTGGCTTTCAGAGCCGAATGCTGCAAACCAAATGTTTTCCACTTTGCATTTTCTGTGCTTGGAAAACACACATTTGGAACGTGGTATGGAGGACGAGTGACTAAGTTCCACCCTCGGTAAAATCAATTGCTTGTCCTTTTTGTAATTAATGAATGGTACAAAAAGCGTTTCCAGTGGTGATATAACAACTTCCTGTAAGCCTGAGGGACACAGACCTTCTTAATTAGGAAGCCATGTAGCATGCCCTCTCCCTGTTATAACAGGAGACAAGAGGGGTCTTGGGATAATCACAAAAGCAATGAAAACATCTCATTATTGAGGACACTCAGCATGGCCAGGCGAGGGGCCCTGTGCATGAAGCCAGCAACGGTGAGCTTAGCGCCAGGACCACCAGCCTCACAAGCACCTGTGTCCCAGGGTCTCGCTACACCTGAGGACCTTGTCTTAGCGGAGCCTGTCTGCCATCCGCTGCGGCCTCTCCCAGCAGCTGCAGGCCTGGGTTAATTACCTCCTCCGCCACACCCACCCAGGACCGCACCAGCCTCCAGCAGAAAGCAGCCGGAAATCTCAAATAATGAGATCATCATGGAGAGTCATAAACACCCTCACCAGGGGCTCCCCTCACCCAGCAGCACCTGCTCAGACCCCAAAAGAACTGCCCCCGAGTGGGGCCAAGAAAGGAGGTATAAAGGCCAACGGGAGGCTGCTGCCAGAGGCAGGGAGATCGTCGCCACAAAGGGGAGAAGAGGCGTCGGGACTGGGGCCTGGGTGGTGGCCTCTCAGGAGCCCCTCTTACAGGCACGGAGTGCCGCGGTCCCGGCACGCTCGGCTCCAGGCTCCTGTGCTGGGACTGTGGACATGGCAGTCCCCAGCCTACACCAATAATGATCACAGCTGCCACCTGCTGAGTGCCCACTGTGGGCCAGAAGCCACATGCTCACGGCACACCTCTGCTCTGCGAGTGCCCACTCTGTGCTATGCCCTGTGGAGCCCTTCCTGTCCTGCTGGAGGCCAGCACTGTGCCTGGACACAGCAGGGGCACAGGAGGCATTTGCTGGACGGATGGATGGATGGATGGATGGATGGATGGATGGACGGACGGACAGACAGACGGATGGATGGATGATCAAACAAATGAACATCAGATCAAACAGCCTTAATTCTAAATAGGCATGGTCTTTATGTTAACGATTCAAAACCAGTACTTCTGCTCAATCAACACTGGCATCATCTATCCCCAACAAATTCGAGGGCTCAGACCATGGAGGGTCTGAACAGGAGCCTGCAACAGTGACAAAGGTGAGATGGGAGTGTCCAGCACACCTAGGCTTGGCCATCCCCCTGGAGACGGGCCAGCTCTATGGCCATGCTGGGGACTTGCTTCTGATCCTGCACACATAGGCAGGGAGGCCTCTGCATCATTTCTACCACCATGTGGGGCCCAGGGCCTGTTTCTTCCTGCACCTTTGCTGGCAGGGCTCAGACGTGTGTCTGGCCGCAAAGGGCCTTTGCCAGGGCACTCCACGCCCCTTGCTGAGAGCGCCAAGTAGGCGGCCTCCAGCCCCCGGATACTCCAGGCATGAGCTTGCCCTGCTGAAACACTCCAAGTCCCATGGCCAGGACCTCATGTGAGCCCAACAACTCTTCCAGGCCTCCCCGATAGGCTTCTCGCTCACCTTCCGCAGCACCCTGGGTCTAGCTGGGATGCTCCCTCGATTCACTGAACCCTCTGGAAATCCCACCCACGGGCTTCTCCTGGTACAGCCACGCTCCTGGCAGTGCTCACTCTGTCCACGTCACAAATCTGACAGCAGAGGGGACAGAGAGGCCCCAAGGCTCCACCCCACACTCTGTTGTATGCCCCCCAGGCCTGGCTCTGAGCAGAGCCTTCTGTAAACCTTCATGGGGAGAACATGAGCAGCTCACCGTGCCGAGGTGGGTTTTTTTTTAACCCCCTGCAGCCCGTTAGGCTGAGGTGGCATCAGAAGAGCTGCCTACCAGTGCTGCTCAGAAGGGCCAGCGTGTGACTGTCTGGACACAGTGGATCTTTCAGAGATACGCGCGGGGCAGAAACATGAAAGGTGGCTGGAGAAAGAGTCTGGGCTCAGGCAGAGGGAAGGCAAGAGCCAGGCTGGAGGAGAAGGCTGCATGCTCTCATCTGCGCCAACCTCCTTCTCGGTACCCAGGCCTCGGGTTCTAGGCACATGGGACTCACCAGCCACTGGATGTTCCCAAGCACTAACCAATGAGGTGACAGGAGCAGCTTCAGAATGCACGTATTTTCCCATCACAAGACTGACTCCCGCTAAAAGCAGGCAAAAGGAACAGAGAGCAGGACACTGGATTCTGAGCCTCATGAATATTCTAGTCCATGACTCACGCCTGTGGGCTGGCAGCAAGGTGGGGGCGGGAGGGGGGCAGGGCTTCCCTCACTAATGGCCAAACGCGGCAGGCGGCTCACCAAGCCCTTCCAGGAACACGCCGCCAACCTTCTGCACTCCAGTAACAGCTGAATTTCCTAAATTAGTCAGCAATTAAAAAATTATTCCAAAAGGTCAATCTTGGCCAAACAAACAAAGGAAGCAGGTGTAAGAGCCCGCACACTGGTGAGGCAGTGCCCATCCCAGGGCGAGCGCACAGAGGCTGCGCGCGGCCACCGCACAGTGCTTCCGCCCACTCTTTTGCTCCTGAAATTCTCTGGGAGTAGGTGCAGCCCCTCCCTGCCTGCAGGAGCCTGTGGCAACGGGGTGTCCAGGATGTTGAGGCAGCAGAGACCCGAGGGCTCTGCCCATGACAAAGGCCCCACGTGAGGACCTCTCTCTCTGTCCTACATCCTGGGACCACACCTCTCTTCTTGTCCTGGCCCGGCCTGAACACAGTCAAGAATGACCATCTCTGCTCCTGAGGCTTCTTCGAGAGGAACGGGGCCCATGCAAGGACCCCAGGCCCCTCTGCACACCGTGCCTGGGGGTCAGGCAGGTCCGGCGGGTGGGGAGCGGTGGCCACCACCATGGAAAGCCTTGCCCCATGCTTCCTCCTAAGTGCAAACGGGCGAGGGACCGTCCAGCGACAGCATCACTGAGGCGGCTTGGAGAGGGGACTTGGGGCAACAGCCTGGCGACGGCTCAAGACAGCCACAGCCAAGAGGCATCTCCAGCCTGCCCTGTCTGCAGCCCCCACATCGGTGCGTCACAAAGCTGTGGCCCTCAGCACTGCATCGCAGACAACTTCCAGAAGGCTGCGGAGGGCCTTTCAACTGACTTCAGCCCTGGGGCCCATCCTGCCCCTCCGGCTGGACAGCAGGCCAAACAGTACCCTCCTTCCAGACGCTCTGGCCCATGCCATGCTGTCCTCTCAGCTGGCACGGGGCTTACCGGGCCCCTGCACTCATGCAGGTGAATCAGCTGAGGCCGGGAGAAGGAGGTCATGGGGCAGCAGCAGAAGTGAGGTGGGTGTCATGTTCCAGAGCCTTCTGAAAGTTGTGTGGGTCTGTGCTGAGGCCACGCCTCACATAAGGCCCCAAGAGAGGCAAAAGGATCAAACTGGAGTGGAAAACTTTCGCACTAAAATGTGCCCTAACCCCCACACTTCACAGTGGCCTGCGGAGGTTCAGTCACCTGCCCAGCACTGGTCCTGAGATCATCTGGGGCTGAAGCAAAGGCCCTGGGCTGAGCGCAGTGGGCGTGGTGTGGGTGGGCGGTGTGGTACGGGTGGGCAGTGCGCTGGGACTCCCAGGGTTTAGGTTCTCGCACAGCAGGGTTCTCAGGCGGGGCTCCTCCCAGGACCCCGCAGTAGGGCCTGGCTGGGAGAAGGCACAGTGGCATCGACAACGGCAGCGAGTGGCCCCCTTTCCCAGGCAGTGAGGTCCCAGATGGGCCTGTTGGCCATGCGACCCCGGACGAGTGACTCCCTGCCTGGCACCCCCTCCTGTCTGGGGACGGGAAGCAGACACACCAGCTCCCAGAGGGGCTGGCATTCCCTGAAGGCTCTGGCTTCGATGACTTCACCCAGGCACCACCCAGGAGGAAGCCTCCCCTGACCCTCCAGTCCCTTGCCCACCCAGGAGACAGGCAGCAGCCTCCGCATCCAGTTGCCCTGTCTTCCTAACCGGAAAGCAACCCTGTTGATGACGGCCTCCGGCCTGGCGGGACCCCCTCAACACGAAGCTGCCCGAGGGTCTCAGGGGCTCTTCTAGGTCGGGGCACGTCAGAGTGGACAAAGCTCAAAAGTGTGCGTTTTCCCTGTGTTCTTGGAACTCCCCTGGCTATGCATGAGGCAGCTCTAAAAGGCAAGGTAAAGATGGCCACACCTAGGCCAGGCACAGTAGCTCACACCTGAAATTCCAGCACTTTGGGAGGCCAAGGCAGGTGGATCACGAGACCAGCCTGGCCGACATGGTGAAACCCCATCTCTACCAAAAATACAAAAACTAGAAAGGAATGGTGGCAGGCGCCTGTAATCCCAGCTGCTCGGGAGGCTGAGGCAGGAGAATCGCTTGAACCCGGGAGGCAGAGGTTGCAGTGAGCCGAGATCGTGCCACTGCACTCCAGCCTGGGTGACAGAGTGAAAAAACAAAACAAAACAAAAAGATGGCCGCACCCACCTTCCTTATTGCTTCCCACTCCCATCCAAAAACATTTCAGTGGCTAAAGACTGAGGCTCGGAGTCCTGGCCTGGCCACTTCGGGAGACCCTGTGGGATGGGCTCGCTGCAGTTTGGAAGCCTGCTTTGCAAAGACCCTGCCCTGCATCATGTGGCTGCGCAGTTGGAGCCTTGGCTAATCTGGGGACACAACCCCTCCCCAGTGTGCCCGGGAAGCAGTGGGGTCATGGCGCTCACTCAGCCCTGACAGCCACGGTGTACCTGGAACAGGCTACAGGCTTGCCCCTGGTCAGGGGCCTGGGCGAGCCCCGCACCACGCCCTGTCTATACCTCCTCCTCAGGCCCAGGCTAGGACCCACAAGCTCTCAGCCCTAACTCCCTGGTTCTGTGGAGGCTACAATGCCCACGCCTGCAAGAATCAGAGGCAAGTACCGCCCTCACCTGAGGTGCCAGGGACGTCCTCCGCTTCAGCAGACATACGGGCTCTGACCCTGCCGCAGGCTGAAAAACCTTCCCACATCTGCCTGCTGCCGCCTGCCTCCTGCTGTCCCTCCCCACAGGTCACTTCTCCAGCCCCTATCCGCCCAAGGTCAGAGGGCACTGCCACCAGGTGGCCTGGCTTCACCCGCTGAGTTGGCCTCTTCTAATACAAGACAGGGAAGTGCTGGCAGCTGCCCTGAGCGGATGCAGCAGCCCCCAGCATAAAATATTCATGGCGATGCAACTCCAAGCAGAGAGGCTGCATCCGTGTCAGCCAGGCCCTGGGGAAGGGAGCTAAAAATAGACAGGAGGCTGAAGAAAGCTGACGTGGGGATGGGGGAGGCGACTGGGAGTAGGAGGAGGGGCCGCCGGGGCACATCTGGAGAGACGGAATGCACAGCAGGTTCACCGCACACAGCACACACGTGCTCCCAGCCCAGAACTCGCGCTCATGTGGGCCGTCCCCAAGTGAGAGCTGCAAATCCCTCTCCGGGCAGCCTGCCCCGCCAGCGGCTATTTTTATCGACATCAACACTGACATTCGTGGGCCACAGGACACCTCAGTGAAGAATCAAAGACCATCTTTAATGAGTGAGAAATAACAGCCTAGATCAGCATGATGCGGCCACACACAGGGGATGGGTCGCCATTCCCTCCATTCAAGCCGGTGCCCTTCCCTGCCCCTCTGCAGCCCCTTCCCCCTGGGCCAGCCCTCCTCCTGTACTCTGACCCACCCCAGGGTATGGAGTTCTGGAAGGGGCAGCCCCAGGACTGCTCCCCAGCTGGCTCTAGGAAGGTCACAGGCCCGGCCCCAAAAGCCTCCGTTACCTCAGGCTGCTCTCCACAGGAGGCTGGACCCCCTCGGGTTGGACTCTATAGGGAGTGGGGGATGTGAGGCACAGAGGCCTCCTCCCAGAGGGCCCACGGATCGCTGGCCCCTCACAGTCACTGCACTGGCCTCCCTGAACCAGCCGAGTGCTGGGGTCGGTGCAGGTGGTCCTGCCCCCACATCCAGTGTGCACGGCCCAGCTAGGGGCAGCCGGGAGAGGGAACCATCATTGGTGGGCAAATACCAACCACGCCCGCAGCCGCTGCCAACCTGGGAGGATGCCACCTACTATCAGCTTTGAGGGGCTGCTATTGGGAGACCCCCCAGGGCACCCCATCAACCTGTACTGAAGCCTGTTCAAAGCACAGGTGACCCAGACCCTCCTCTATTTTATGTTCATATGCGTGAGCCCCACAGACTCCCACCAGCCCTCTCTCCCCAACCCTGCCCCGTCCTAGCCAGGTGGCCTCGGGTGTGTCACTGTCCCCAAGCTCCCCCATTACAGACAGTGGCTCTGCCTTCGGCCCTCGCCGTTCCCTTCACCTGAACGGTCCCCACAAGACAGCTCCTGCCCTTCTTCCCT
The DNA here is from genome assembly GCF_043159975.1 of Macaca nemestrina. Lineage (NCBI taxonomy): Eukaryota > Metazoa > Chordata > Mammalia > Primates > Cercopithecidae > Macaca > Macaca nemestrina. The sequence continues at coordinate 227,857,173 of NC_092125.1, read as the reverse complement.
GACTCCAGGCCTCCACTGAGGCTTTCCTTGGGAAGGAACTTATTTAAAATTGCACCTGTCCCCCCACAGACTCCGATCCCTTCATTCCCTGCTTTCCTCTTCGTGACCCTGGACACCATTCAACTTCCTCTATCTTCACTGCTTGTTTACTCCACCCTCTGAGAGGGTGTGAGGCCCCAGGGAGAGCAGGTGAACAGCAGCAGACAACGAAGGTCCCCCATCTTTACCCACCCCAAGGGTTGGGTACTATGTCCATCACCACCGTACAGATGAGGAAACCGAGGCACATAGAAAGTGCATGCCTGAGGCCACACAGCTAGTAAGTTTAGAGCTCTGGCTGACCCGGGCAGCCGGGCGCCTGCTCCTGGACGTGTGAGCCTGACAGTCCACGCAGCGTCTGCAGTGCGGGATGCTAGGAGGGGGTCTGGAGTGGCAACGCTTCTCTAGAGCGGTTGCGGGTGCCCTTCTAAGGAAAAAATGTCTGAGAAATGCTGTAGCTCCAGGAGGGTCTGGGGAAGGGCGGCCCAGACGGGAGCAGCAGGTGCACAGGCACCGGGTGGGAGTGAGCTTGCTGCACCCACACCCAGGGCACGCAGGAGCCACCGTGCATTTTGGTGGGAGACGGAGCGACTCGGATTTTGATGACCAGTTCCCTGGGCCGCAGGGAAGGGTCAGACTGAGAGCACCAGGAACAGAGGAGGGAGCAGCTGGGGACTGAGCCAGGGTCCCATGGGAACAGTAAGAGTTGTTAGGGAGAGAGGAGCGGAGTGGCACTTGGTGGGCGTGGGCATGGGGGCAGTGGGGAGGAGCCAGCTGGGTTCCCAGACTTCCAGAGCAGCACAGAGGCGGAGAGGGATTTTTTTGCAGCGGGGAATAATGAGTTTCATTTGGGACAAACTGTATCTGAGATGCTTTCGGAAACCCTGTTGAGGGGCAGCACTGCCCAAGTCAATTTGGGAGTCAACACGACACACAGGCGATGCTCGAGGCACAGGCCATGGATCCGACCACCCCAGGAGAGAAGGGCCACAGGCTAGGACCTGTCAAAGCCAAGGGTTAGGGGACTGTGTGGTGGCCAGGGAGGCCAGAGTGTCCCTACAGACACTACAGGGTTCCCTGTCCAGGGAGCACAGCCTTCACTGAGGGCCTGGTCAGCTGTGCTACAGCCAGGGAGAGGACGGCAGACACGGCGTGTCCTTGCGTCTATCCACGCTGCCCACAGAGGGAAGACAGAGCTGGGAAAGTTCGTCCAGGAGGCAGGAAGAGGTAGAGAGCGGGGAAGGAGAGAGCTTCAGGAATGTGCCTGGGTCAGGTGGGGGATTCAGCATCAGGACAGAGAGCAGCCATGCTGAAAAGCATCACGAGAGGGGCGCCAGGTCCATCAGAATAGACCAGAGCGGGCCCGGGTGGGAGTGAAGCCCATACCTCATGGCCGAGAAGAGCAGGCACGTTTAGAGAAGGCGTGTCCAAGGTGGAAGGAGAACCAGACACAGGGCTGAAGGTCAAGGACAGAGGAGGCGGGAGCCTCACAGCAGGGTCAGGGGTTGAGGAACGACTGCAGACCAGCCCAGGCGACATGGAGGGAGGACGCCATCCTGCCAAGGGCCGATGAGCGGCACGGTGGGCTGGGGCAAGGCAGGTAGGCTTACAAGTAAATGGGGAGGGGTGGGAGCAGATGAAGGAGAAAGGAGCAGGCAACAAAGCAAGCCCTGACAGGGCAGGAGGGTGGCAGCCTAGGGTACTTTGCCACAGAAGAGGCTGTGGGGCTGGAGGCATGGAGCAGTCCTCCCACCAGAAGGGGAGCGTGCCTCGTAAGCCCCAAGTCAGAGAGGGGCCTGGTCACGAGAGTGGCGCAAGGGTGGGTCACAGGCACTGTGTTAGTGCTGGGCTGGGGCCACCCACCACTCACTTTCCTTCCTTTCAGCCTGGCCGAGTCCTCATCCTTCAAGTCTAGGTTCACCATCAGCACCTCTACGCAGCCCACCCGACCTGGGAGAGGCAGCAAAGAGCTGGCCTGGAGTTGGCAGGGGAGGGTACTCGCTGGGTCTGACAGCTCACATACCACGCCTGGCGCTGCCACCATGGGCCCTGGTGAGGCATGACCTCCTCCACTCCAGGAAGGGGCAGGGCTGGGAGAGGGGCTTGGAGGGGCCTCAGCCTCGACTGGGAAACAAGGCAGCTGGGGCCACTGGGCGGCCTCCTCAGCCACGCGGGGAAGCGACGGGCCATGCTCCAGCCTCGGGAGGATTTCAATGAACTCTCCTCTCTGGGAGGCTGAGCAGCAAATGCTCGCAGATCTGTATGGGGAGCAGACGCCGCGGGGGCAGGGGCCTTGAGAACCTCTGGAATCAGGGTCAGCCTCGCAGGGCTGTGGTGCCTGCCTGGCCACTTCCATGAGAGCGCCAGCTCCCAACAGGCCTGCGGGCACCCCCCGCCCCCCAGCTGCTCTGCTCCCCGGAGGGGCAGGAAGCTCCTACGGCTCTGCTTTCCTCTTGCTCCCCTCAGTGACAGACACAAGAGCTAGTTCAAAGAGAAATCAGGACCAGCCCAAAGGCTACAGAGCCCCTGGGGTTGGCCAGGATGGGGAACCTCTGTTCTTATGACACAGACAGGGAAGCTGCCTCTGGGCTGCACGAACCCTTCCAACGTCTGTGACCCACAGAGTCCATGCCAGGCGGAGAACTACCAGTTCTCAAACATGGTGGAGCTCAGAGGATGTGGAAACCTCGGGGCAGCCCCCCTGAGCAAGTGTGTGTGGCCCGGCACACACCCACCCCACCCACCCCACCTGAGGAGGAGAAAGGCCAAGGCGCTGGGACCCTCGGCCCAGAGCCCACTAGCCTGGCTTGGTCTCACCAGGCAGGACCTGCGGGCCAGGGCCACCTGGAGGGAGCCCACCCCTCCAGCTTCCCAGCAGGCCCTTCGGCAGGGGATGGGGGACCCATGGCGCAGTCCTCATTCCCCTCCAGTATTCGTACACCATGCTAGTGAACCCCGAGGCGCCACACTCAGAGGCGACCTGGACGCCCAGTCATGCTAAGGCACTCGTAAAGGGGTCTGCTCTTTTGTCCTGTCTGCCCAGCCCCACCCCACGGGTCCTGGGAGTACAGCCCAAAGGCCTCCCCGCTGGTTATGAGGCGTTCCTTCTCAAGGCCTCACTGGATCAGTCCCGCAGCCCGAGGTCACGGGTCCAGGCAGTGGCCAGGCCCAGCCCCACTCTGACCCCTACTGACAAGACAGGACTCATGCAGGCACAGATTCCCCCTGGAGGCCCAAGCACAGGAACCCTAGGGCTGCCTGGCAGGGAGGGGCCACCATTCCAAGGACGTGCACTCACCACGAGCTGGGGCACGGGCAGTGACCTGCCCTCCTGGCTCAGCGACACATAGGTGAAGAAGGCACTGGCAGCCCGGTAGCGCTTCTGAGAGCTGTCCACAACAGGGTCGGCGTCCACCAAGACCTCGATCTCCATGGACTTATTGCTCGTGAAGGTCATGCGTCCCGAGATGGTGATGACGCAGCCTGTGAAGAAGTCAGGGCAGAGGTCAGGGCGGCCTCCACCCCCCGGCCGGGCGGGGGACATTGGTGTTTCTGTGGCCAGCAGGCAGACACTTGGTTGGGGAAGCAGCAGCTTGGCTGACTACCAGATGTTCAAATAACAGAATATTAGAACGTGTCGTTAGTTGCCCGGGAATGTTTATCTTTCTAGTGAGCAGGTTTATCTATGCAAAAACTCAGCACTGAAGGATTTTGGTGGCCATGAGTTCGAGCCCCCGCACAGGCAGGCTCTTTCCCGGCCGGGAGCGGCAGCACCTGCCAAAAGGCTTTTAGAGCTACTGTGCCCCCGCCAGGGGAGGCCGCAGCCTGCCTTCCAGGAGCCCTGGGTGTCAGCTGGCTCTGCCCTTCCTTAGGTCAGGGTCAAATCTGCAACCTGCACTGTCCATTCACTGGCCTTGCTGGTGCCCACCGGAGCCACAGTTGCCCCACTACACTGCTCCAAGCACCAAGACAGAACCTTATATCACCTTCCACAGCCACTCCCACCCTCAGGGGCTCTGGTGACACAGGGTCACAAGGCAGCTGCCCTTGCCCCTTGGTAGGATTGAATCATATGTGACTGCATGCCAAGCCTCCCTTCTGGCCCCACTGGTCTCACCCACGGGACCAGAGCTTCCTCCTCTGGGCTGTTGGATGCCACACCCCTTGGCCAGAGTCCTCCATGCTCAAAGCACCAGCCCCATTTCTCTGTGAATCATGACAAAGTCCAAAGTTACCAGTTCCCATACATTGTCCCTGTGTCCCTCTCTCCCCCTCAACCTTAACCAACCTCTCTGTAGGCCCCATGCTCCCCGGGGCACGACAGTCCATCCTGGCAGAAGCTTCCTGACTCAGAGCTGCTTTTCTGCCCCCGCCACCCTCCCCGGTATGGGCTCCGTCCTCCCACCTGGCCTCGACATAATCCCTTTATCTCAGGGAGCTCAGCTCTTCCCTATAGGCAGGCATGAGGCACCCTGCCAGGGGGATAGCTACGGGAGGGAAGGACTCAAGCCAAGAGCTGACCTGGGGCCCCGGGAAGGTGTCACCGTCGACGTCACTGGCCACTGGGCTGCAGAAACTCCCGAGGACTTCCGGGGCAAGTGCTGCCCTGCGGTCAGAATGTCCTCCCAGGCGGCCCAGCGTGGTCTCTATTCTGGGCCAGGCTCAAGGAAATCCCTGCCTGACTCTGGCTGCTGGGACTTGCTCCCCAGGAAATAGATCTGGCTTCAGGGACCTTTTAACGTGGCCTCTGGAACCCCCAGTGTCCTAGCTCCACCGAGACTGGCCTCAAAAGGCAGGTTTAGAGACCCAGAGCGAGAAAGCGGCCAGGTGGTGGCTGTTGGGGGGCGGTTAGCAGGTCAGAGGCAAGAGCGGTTATTCCATGTTAAAAAGTATCAGAACGATCCAAGCTACATTCAGCTTCATACTTACAGGGAGTGCTTCGTGCCAGTGCTGGGAGAGGAGGAAGGAGCTGTGTGGTCAGCGCCAGCAGGCATTACGTGAGCTGTAAGGTATAGAGTCCTGTGCAAAGCGCCCGCAGTCATAAGACACACCCCGGGAGGAGGGCAGACCATGGGCCAGGCCCCAGCTAAGGAGCTAGAAGGTTCAACGGGTCAGCCCTGAGGGTCTCCCAGTATCTCTCCCTTCTTCCCCACATGCCCTGCCCACATCCCTCACCAACAACCATGTATCACACTTGGGAGTCACAGGCCAAAAAGCAGGAACAAGCCCTTTCCATGAGCAGAAACCAACAAGAACTTTCCTGAGGCCACAGGGTCACACACCGGGGCCACCCATGAGCGTGGTGCCTGCAGGAGGGCAGGTTCTAGGAGTCTTCGAACACTGGCTCTTAGTTTTGAGGAGCAACAGAAAACGTGCTTTTGTTTTTGAAGCGGAGTCTCGCTCTGTTGCCCAGGCTGGAGTGCAGTGGCACGATCACAGCTCACTGCAGCCTCTGTCTCCCAAGTTTAAGCGACTGTCATGCCTGTCACTTAAATAGCTGGGATTACAAGTGTGCACCACCACGCCCCGCCTAGTTTTGTATCTTTGGTAGAGATGAGGTTTTGCCTTGTTGACCAGGTTGGTCTAGAACTCCTGGCCTCAAGTGATCCATCTGCCTTGGCCTCCCAAAGTGCTGGGATTATAATCAGGTGTAAGCCACTTCGCCCGGGCTCCAAAAACATGCTCTTGATGTTACCCATGAAGACCCCCCCTCGGCCACCGCTGCCATGGCCAGATCCTGGCTACTCGTGGCATAATTGCTGTGTTAGAAATCTGAAGAAACTCCTAACAGCAATCAACAATGACTTTAAACAACTAAGTAGATTGATTATAAAAGCATTAGATGTAACAACAAAAAGAGAATGCTGTCTAGGAGAACCTCTTGTGGTCCATAATACAATTAACACTTCATAAATGTCAGGAAAACTTTCAGTTACAACCAAAACCTGAGACTTTTCACCCTTCAGAGAGCAACATCATTATTCTAAACAAGACACAGGTCATAAGGTTGGCTGGCAAGACAAAGATACTTTAAAGCTGGAAACCTAACTGGACATAGTGGTGCACGCCTGTGGTCCCAGCTACTCGGGAGGCTGAGGTGGGAGCATTGCTTAAACACAGGAGGTGGAGTCTGCAGTCAGCTGAGATCGCACCACTGCACTCTAGCCTGGGTGACAGAGCAAGACCCTGTCTCAGAAAAAAAAAAAAAAAAAAAAACTGGAAACCTGATGTGGTCACTGGCTGGGACTTAATTTGAAACCTAGGGTTGACAGATGAATCACAAGTCCCAGTCACCAGGAGACAGCCCAGAGTTTCCAGGGGCCCTGGCTTAGGGTGTCCCGTCTCCTAGACCCTGGGCTCAGAAGGCACATCCCACACATGACACCAGGGTCTCACAGGCAGCCTCTGGGAAGGGACCGTCCCAGGAGACCTTGGGGGGACCAGCTCCCACCCCCAGGGCTCTGTTCCTGCTCCAGCCCTTCCTGAAGAATTCCAGCTACAGACTGGGCACAGTGGCTCATACCTATAATCCCAGCACTTTGGGAGGCCAAGGCGGGCTCATCACTTGAGGTCAGGAGTTTGAGACCAGCCTGACTAACATGGTAAACCCTGTCTCTATTAAAAATACAAAATTAGCCAGGCATGGTGGCACATGCCTGTAGTCCCAGCTATTTGGGAGGCTGAGGCAAGAGAATCGCCTGAACCTGGGAGGCAGAGGTTGCAGTGAACTGAGATCACGCCATTGCACTCCAGCCTGGGCGACAAGAGTGAAACTCCATCTCAAAAAAAAAAAAAAAAAAAAAGAATTCCAGCTACAGGCACTTTGTCAACTCCAGGATGGCAGCTGAGGCACACACCAAATCCTTCTCTCCGCCTCCTCCAGGTCACATGGAGGTCCCCCTGCAGCATCGAGGCCACCCTGGGGACGGAGGTCCATCCAGATGGGGTTGGGGTACTGAGCAACTGGCCTCGGCCTGCCTCCTGCTTTCCACACCCCACCAGAGTGGCCTTCTGTGAGCTCCGTGAAGCTACTGGCCCCCGTGGCCTCTCTCTGGAAAAGCCCTCCTCCCACCCCCATCTGGTTCATCTTCTGTGCCTCGGCTCAAGCATCCCCTCTCCAGGGAGCTGCCCAGGATGGCGCAACCCCCTCCACTGCACCCCTCTAGAACAGTCCTCCGCCCCTGCAGAGCCAGTGATCCCATTGGTACTGGCACACTTGTTGGCTTGTCTGTTTCACTGATGTCTGTCTCCGTCTAGCCTGGAAGTCCCATGAGGGCAGGGCCGGGCCCAGGGGGCCCAAAGCAAGTATCCAGTTGACAGGCTGGAACCCTCTGGAGACCCACGAGGGCTGGGTGTGGGTCACATGTGGACACCAGGCCACCACAGACTCAAGCTGGCCAGAGCCCCATTAGAGCCCCAGGTTTGCATCCTCCTGGAGCAGATGCTGAGCAGGCCAGGATCAGGAGTGCCCAGGAGCATGGCCAACAGCCCCTTCCAAGCCCTGCTGGCCGGTACTTCCTTCCAGTCTCAACTTCAGTGCCACTCCTGGGAGCAGCCCGCCCTGGAGTCCCACACCTGTCCACCTCCCTGCCTCCCTGCAAGCGGGTGGAGAGCCTGGGGGCAGTCAAGTGCTGGCCATCACCTGCCCATGGGGCAGCCCAGACTGGCTCCACCCTTCCTGCCAATTCCTCCACAGCACGGCAACACGCTGTCATTCCTCCACTAGGTCAGAGCCTGGATCATCCAGGCTGCCAGTCAAATCATGACCGTGCCCACAGGTCCCTCCACCAAATGTGGAGGCGGGTGATGCTGGTCATGCATCAGAGAGCTGAAGACAACGTGTCCAGATGGCTCTCGGGAGCACTGAACCTGACACGAAAGGCAGAGGCAGGGCCCAACAAGCACTGCCTGCAGACCTGGCCGCGTCACGCGGAGGTCAGGATGCTCCAGGATCTCCCAGCAATGAGGGGAGCTCAGGCCTCCTTCCCACGAAGCCTGCCTTGATTCAGCCCTCCCCCTAGGCATGAGAAGGGCAGGAAGGGGGTCCGCACTTGCCCTGTTTACCAGTAGTGTCTGTCCGTACCCTGTGGTAAACCTGGCACTAGGCAAAGTTGGGACATTGCGGGGCCCATCCAAGGAAGGGGAGAGAACCCCAAATCCACTTCCACACACCTGCCTCAGAAACCAGCAAAGCAAACCAGCAAAGCAAACACAACCCCAAGCAGTGCCAGGCCCTGCCATGACAAGGCAGCCAAGACTCGGAGGGCTCTGTGGGGGCAAAAAGACCTCTTGGTCCTGACAATCAACCCACAAGTGGAGGCGCTGCCTTGGGATGGCTCCACCACATCACCCGTCCCAATGCACCTGCAGTTGAGGTGGCTGGGGTTTATTTAAAAGATGGGTGGGACCAGCTTGGGGTGAAAACGGATTAACCAAGAACAGCATCTCCCACCGAGCGGGGGATCAGTGCCCACCTCGGACAGGTGTGGGTGCTTGTTTAGTTCTGGGGAAGGCGGCCAGAGGGGAGCGCCTGGTCCTCTCTGAACCTCTCTGCAGGAACAGCAGCCAGGGCCCTGATGAAGCCAGACATTCATGACAAAGTGTCTCACCAGGAAAGGCAGGGCTCTTCGAGGCCCTGCAGCAAATACGTGTCAAGGCCAGTCTCCGGAGGCGACACAGCCATGCAGGAGGAGCCCTGAGTTCCACAGCTTTGGAGTCAGATGGGCCTGGGTTTAAATCCAGGCTTGGCCACTGAACAGGGGCAGGCCAGGAGACTGCACTGTGCCTCAGTTTCCTCATCTGCAAATGCTTTCCCTATGCACCCAGCTTCAGAGAATGCAGGGCAGCAGGAGACCCAGCCACGACCCACTCACAGTGGCTCTTCTTCATCAGGGGCTCCACAGGCCTCCTGGGCGTTTGGGGGGTAAATTCTTCCACATTTCTAAAGGAGACACAGTCAACCCATGTGGGTCTATTCTTGCTGCGAGGCAATATTGATGTCAGCTGCCCACATTCATTATGTCACCAGACAGGCCCAGGACAGGAATTTGGGGTGGGGCCTGAGTGTGCCCCACGGGCTCCGCTGGAGAGGCTTGCAGGGGGTAAAAGCAATCATACCACGAAGGAATAAGAAGCAATGTTGAAACAAATCACTCCCTATGGTTTGCTTTTTCTCAGCAGACACATTTACACCAGGCAAGAAGCCGCTTCCCATGCTGTCCAACTGAGTACGATGGGCTATTGCATCAGTAAGGGAGGTTTCATCTTTTCAGCTCGTGAAGCCTTAAAAACAACCCCACCGGCCGGGCGCGGTGGCTCACGCCTGTAATCCCAGCACTTTGGGAGGCCAAGGCGGGTGGATCACGAGATCGGGAGATCGAGACCATCCTGGCTAACACGGTGAAACCCCGTCGCTACTAAAAAATACAAAAAATTAGCCGGACGTGGTAGCAGGCACCTGTATTCCCAGCTACTCGGGAGAACGGTGTGAACCGGGGAGGCGGAGCTTGCAGTGAGCTGATATCGCACCACTGCACTCCAGCCTGGGTGACAGAGCAAGACTCCGTCTCAAAACAAACAAACAAACAAAAATAAACCCTACCCACGATCCCTGGGCTCCAGGATGGGAGCGGCTGTAGCAGCTCCGACATGGTCTGGCTGTGTATATTCTGTGCTGAACACTGCGGGCCGCCCCCCCCCGACATGAGCGTGGTCTAAGAGGCGGGGCTCAGCTGTGCTCACAGGACCCCAATCCATAAGGTCCCTCCGGCCCTGGGTTCCAGTGCAAACACTCCGAGAGGCTGGGGGAGCAGGAAGGCTCGCTGCCTCTACTCCCTTCTCCCGAACCTCCCAAACTTCTCAGGGGCCTGATGTCTGTGGCTGAAGGGCCTGGACAGGGCGAGGGGGCGCTTCCTCTCCAGCTGCCTTGAAACCACCCAGGGCTGAGGAGGCCCTTCTCCCTCTCCAGGGTCCCTGCCTGCCCACAGGGCTTGGAGGAGGAGGAAGCAGAGTGCACAGGTGGCTGGAGCCTTGGTTGTCTCTTTAAGTCAGGTAGGACTACCTACCTACTGTGGGAGGAAGAACAGTGACCCTGGAAGATGTCCCCCCCTCTTCTGGACCTTTGAACATGTGACCTTACACAGCAAAAAGGACTTTGCAGACCTGACTAGGTCAAGGACCCTGAGACAGCAGCACAGGCAGGCTTGAGATGGCAGTGTCTGTCTCCGACTGCCTCTGAACTCAGCAGCACAAAGGGCCCCTGCGCTGAAGCCATCGGGAGGGACACCACCCAGCAGTGTCTTCCTTGGGGCCTGAGCCCGCTAACTGTGGGAGCCCTTAACAATGCATTTTCAAGCTGCTGAGAGCCAGGAGTTCCGGCACAAGCGCACGGGGACCAGCTGCAGTCACTCAACAGTCCAGCGCAGGCCTCAAAGGTGGCTGTAGCCGTGTGTGATCAACGAGGATCGAGCTTCATCACTCACACTCCAGGTCCTGACAGCGGATGCCGGGTGGTGTTCAGGCCAGGTCGTTGGGGACCAAAGCATGAGCTCAGAGCTCTGGTCCCAAAGACCGACTGCTGGGCCTGCCCTCCCAGCCCCACCTGGAACCAGCTCCATGGCCGTGAACAGCTTCCTTAACCCCTCAGAACTGCAGCTTCCAAATGGGAAAGACAGCGAGGTAGCGACAGTCCCTGTCTCACTGGGCTGCGTGAGAAGTAAATGTTATGAAGCACGTAGCACAATGCCTGGCATCAAGTATGTCATATTAGGTACAGTTAAATATATCGGTGCCTGTAGTGAGCCGAATTATGAATTACAGCCGCTTTCTGTTTTTAAGTACTTGTTGAGCCTGCCTGGAATGGCACAGCCCGTGAGCACTGGCAGGTACCCCAGCCTGACTCCCCCAGCAGACGGGCGTCTCTCCAGGGGCGGCAGCAGCCAGATTTTAGCAGTATGCCAGAGATTTGGAAAAGAAAACAAAATAATACCAAAAAAAAAAAAAAAAAAAGAAAAAGCTGTTAGCAAGACGGAGAGGTTGCCAAGTGTTTCAGAGTTTAGGAAAAGCTCAGCGTTTACACTCCAAAAAGAGCTGTGGTTGTTAACTTTCGTAAGAAAAGCCTGGAAACAGTGAACTGACTTCGTATTTCTTACATAACACACCCCGAGGCCTTTTCTAGAAGACTACTCATTTTTCACCCTAATAGTGGAGATCGTTTCTCCCCAAGAAAACGCCAACTTTATGTTTTCTCACCAAGCGCTTCCAAAACCATTACACTGAAGGTAACGATAGAACTTTTTCACACCAGCTATCTCTGGGCATTTTAATGTCTCAACTGAAAAAAAAAAAAAAAAAAAAAATCCACACAGCAAGTGACCCCGCAGCTCCCATTAGGGGCTCCTCTGCTTGCCTGGGGGGCGGAGGCTCTCCCGCTCTGTGGGTGCCAGTGGGCTGGGCTCCATGTGCCTTCCCCTATGCTGGTCCCTTGGGTGCGGGCTCCGGCCTGTCACGGCCCTCGCATCCCCAGCACCTACTCCGTTGCTGGCCTGGGAACTCCACGTGCCTTTGCTGGGTGGGCACTTCACATTTCCCATGAGATCCAGTCACATGGATGAAGCGGTCCTTCCTTCGCTCCAACTGCCTGGTGAGAGTTTAACTTGCCACATACCTGCTAAGGACCCCATAGGTGCTTGGCCGTGCCAGTTGGTGCACAGGTGTAAGGGGACAGCCATGATAAGTGGCAGCCTGTCCTAGCAGACCTGAAATACCAGCTGGAGGGACTGGAGCTGACTGTGGTGTGTCCCAGGCAGCCACGGAGGCTGTGAGCAGAGGAACAGCAGGTCCCTGGCGTCAAAAGGCTGTGACAATGGAGGTGGTGTTGGGTCGGGCTGGTGAGGGGTGAGGGTAACAGAGGTGGCCCTCTGTGGCCCAGGCAAGTGTGGGGCATCCTGGAAGAGTCTGGTTCGTAAGTGCCGAATTTGCAGCCAACAGAGCTGGGCCCACGGCAGGGTGGCAGTGGCCTCTGTGGCTGCTGGTGAGGCCCTTCCCAGTCATGACAAGTACCCCAAGTTTGTAAGTTCCTCCTAGGCACACGCCCTTCGTGGCTGAAAGTCAAAGTTATCTTCTGAACCCCTGGGCCAATGTCTGGATGAAGCAAAGCTGCCCGTGTAACTTCCTGACAGATACTCCACCTGAGCAAGGGGAAGCCACAGCCACGGGGACTGGCACTTGGCCGATATCGCACAAAAGATCACTCTCCCAAGGAGGCAGTTTTACGGGAGGCTGAAGGAGAGAAACCAAAGCACTTCCTGCCTTAAATCTGGAGAAGCCACCCCGCAGGTCCGGCGTCTCCATTCCACATTCCCACTGTTTTGTGGTTTTTTTTTTTTTTTTTTTTTTTTTTTTGAGACGGAGTCTGGCTCTGTCGCCCAGGCTGGAGTGAAGTGACACGATCTCAGCTCACTGCAACATCTGCCTCCTGGGTTCAAGCGATTCTCCTATCTCAGCCCCCCAAGTAGCTGGGATTACAGGCATCTGCCACCACACCCGGCTAACTTTTGTATTTTTAGTAGAGACGGGGTTTCACCATGTTGGTCAGGCTGGTTTCAAACTCCTGACCTCAGGTGATCAGACTGCCTCAGCCTCCCAAAGTGCTGGGATTACAGATGTGAGCCACCAGGCCCAGCCTGTTTTGTTTTTTAAATTGAGACAAGGTCTCACTCTGTCACCCAGGCTGAGCGCAGTGGCGCAATCACGGCTCACACTGTAGCCTCTGCCTCCTGGGCTCATGTGATCCTCCTTCCTTAGCCTCCTGAGTAGCCCAGATAATTTTTAAATTTTTTGTAGAGATGGCGTCTCACCGTGTTGCCCAGGCTGGTCTCAAACTCCAGGGGTCAAGTGATCTTCCCGCCTCAGCCTCACAAAGTATTGGAATTACAAGCGTGAGCCACTGTGACCAGCCTGCTTTATTTTGTTTTTTGGTTTTTTTTTTCCTTTTTTTTTTTGAGACAGAGTCTCGCTCTGTCGCCCAGGCTGGAGTGCAGTGGCCGGATCTCAGCTCACAGCAAGCTCCACCTCCCGGGTTTACGCCATTCTCCTGCCTCCGCCTCCCAAGTAGCTGGGACTACAGGCGCCCGCCACCTCGCCCGGCTAGTTTTTTGTATTTTTTAGTAGAGACGGGGTTTCACCGTGTTAGCCAGGATGGTCTCGATCTCCTGACCTGGTGATCCACCCGTCTCGGCCTCCCAAAGTGCTGGGATTACAGGCTTGAGCCACCGCGCCCGGCCTTTGTTTTATTTTTAAAGAGACAGGGGTCTCACTGTGTTGCGTACGCTGGTCTCGAACTCCTAGACTTAAGCAATCCTCCTACTTTAGCATCCTAAGTAGCCAACACTACAGGCATGACCCATCGTGTCCAGGCCCAGCTATTTTTCTAATAAAATATGCTGAAATGGGCAAATCAGAAAACCACCTTCCACCTGCTAAGAAAGAATAATGTGCTCCCAAAAGATGCCCACACCCGAACCACAGAACCTTTGACCTCACATGGCAAATGGTACTCTGCAGACATTGACTAAGTGACAGCCCTGAAGACAGGAAGATTGTTCTGGGGTACCCGGGTGGCCTGATAGAATCACAGGGGTCCTATGAGAGAGAGGCAGGAGTCTCAGCTCGAGGTGGGGAATGGGATGATGTTAGGAGAGGCTGGAGGATGGCCGGTGCCATGAGCCGAGGAATGTGGACAGCTCAGAAGCTGGGAAAGGCGAGACATGGATTCTTCCCTCCAGCCTGCTGGTGGGATGCAGCCTGTGGACCTGCCTTAGACTTCTGACCTCCAGAATTACAGGAGGGCGAGCGCGGGCTGTTTTAAGCTACTATGTATGGAAATGTTGCAGCAGCCCCAGGGAACTCACGGAGGCCACATGACTGGCAACAGGTCTCAACTCCTGGGCTTTTCCCCACTGTGGCAGATCAGCCTGTGGGAGGTAGGGGGTTCCTCCCAGGGGGACCAGTGGCCTCTCAGGGCTGCTCACATGAGGGGGCGCAGGCTGTGAACGGCTGCCATGGCCCTGCTGTGCCCTAGGGCTCCAACCACCTGGATGTGCCCAGTCCACCTGCAGGCACCTTTCCATAAACGTATGATTTTAAAAGTAATCCTTACGCAGATTAAATTTATACTTGACTTAAGGTTAATACTAATACAATGCCCCAACACAAAGAACTGCAACCCTCGGTCTATGCAACAATTTCTTGTCATTAAAAAACCGCTGCCTTCTGGGGCTTATGGAGGAGACGTCACATCCGTTCTCACTTTTGACACTGACCCCGACTCCCTGCCATTTAGAGGAAAGACCCCAGTCCTTCGTCAGTAGCCCCCAGGCCTGCTAACTGTAGAGACGCTCATTTGGCTCTAGTGGGGGTGCTTTCTGGAGTCAGGGTCCAGAGCCAGCCCCCTTCCCAGCTGTCTGACTGCTCTTCTCAAAAGTGGGGGGCTGGGGGCCTGCTGCAGTCATTCCCCCTGCATTCCTCAGAGTGGCCCCTTCTCCAGGCTGACGCCAATCTCACTGCTGGCTCTCACAAGAGTGGGTCCCACATCCACTGAGACAGAGGCCGCTTGGGGCTGGTAAATCCCAGAGGGGATTTTACCAAGTTCATGGTTTTCTAAAAGTGGAAGTGAGCTAGTGTCTACACGAGTTGAGCTTTAAGGAGAGAAAGTGGGTCCCCAAATGATACATCTACTCACAACTTCAGAATGGGGCCTTTTTTTTTTTTTTTTAAGATGGAGTCTTGTTCTGTCGTCCAGGCTGGAGTGTAGTGGCGCGATCTCGGCTCACCACAAGCTCCACTTCCCGGGTTCACGCCATTCTCCTGCCTCATCCTCCTGAGTAGCTGGGACTATGGGCACCCGCCACCACGCCCGGCTAACTTTTTGTATTTTTAGTAGAGATGGGGGTTTCACCGTGTTAGCCAGGATGGTCTCGACCTCCTGACCTCGTGATCTGCCCGCCTCAGCCTCCCAAAGTGCTGGGATTACAGGATTGAGCCACCATACCTTTGCTTAATTATACCTTAACAAGTATAATTAAGCAAAAAGTCTTGAGATGAGATCACCCCAGATTCTCCAAGTGTGTACTAAATCCTATGATAAGTGTCCTTATAAGAGACAGAAGAGAAGAGACAGAAGAGGAGAAACAGAGGAGGAGGCCTTGTGACCACAGAGACAGACCAGAGTGACACAGCCACAAGCCAAGTAACGTCAAGGAACAGCTGCTGCTCCCAGAAGCTGGAAGAGGCGGGGACGGATCCTTCCCTGAAGACTTCAGAGGGACCTTGGCCCTGCTGACACCTTGATTTCAGAATTCTGGCCTCTAGAACTGGGGGCGAACAGATGTCTATTGTTCTGAGCCCACCAGAAAGCAATGCCCATTCTCTATAGTACACAGCTCTGCCAGGCACCACGTGCAACCCGAGGTGAGGTTTCCGTGCCTGCCAGCAGCTCCCTGGGCTCCTGACACTGACTTGGACAGTCCACAAGAATGTGTGCCCCCGCCCGACAGGGCAGCAGGGTCTGGCCCTCGAGGCCTCCTTCATGGTATGGTCGAAGTGAGAGGCAGGTGTGGGGCTCGAGGGTGTACAGCGGCCCCAGCAGAGTCCGTGAGAAAGTCACGCTGAAACTGTGAGGCCAGCCCCGTGCGGTTTCTCACACACCCGCCCAGTTCCACCCAGAACCCAGAGCCAGCGGGGGCTGTGCCTCTCCCCACAGCCTCGCTCTGTTTCCCTACAGAGGGGCAAGCGTGGGAGGCAGCACGCTGATCTAAGGTGCAGTGTCCTGGGGCAAGCACGATACCCTGCTCTGACAACCCAGGCCCCACTCGGCCAGGACAGCCCTCGCCTCCCTGCAAATGACCTGGCAGGTGCGACAATCCTCTGGAAAACAACACACGAGTGTGACAGCACTCAATGGCCCCCGGATGTGACAGCGTCCAGTGGGCCCTGGAGGACGCTGGCACAGAAACAGGCCAGACTCCATGGCTGCTATTTCAGTTTGGTCCAAATTCCTCTATACACAAAACAAGATGTCATCGAAGAAAACAACAGTCTTTCTGTTCCTAGTAAGGGCCCAGTGCTTTACCCAGGAGGCCCTGGCCAAAGCCAAGACAAGGTGGGGGCCTGGGTGGCCCACTGTCAGGCCCTGGGTGTGGCTCAGGACAGCAGGAATCAGGCGAGCCCACCCAGCCTGCCCTGCATCCTCACTGCGTGAAGGAAGCCAATGCAAGTGAATGTCCTGCCAGGAATTCTGGCTTCTGAAAATGAAGGTCCCCTCCTGTAAGCCTTGTGGAAAGTCTTTGTCAAAGCGGCTCCTCGTCCAAGTTGCCCCAGATGTCTTCTAGGTTGCTAAGTTAATTCCTGTTAAAAGCATTCGACCCGGACTGCAGTCCCTGGTTTTCCCTTAAAACTAATGATTCCTATTGACCAAGAACCACGACACACCTCCTAGCACTCTCCCTTAATAGTTAACTCTGGTTGTACAAGGAGTTGAGGGTGGGGACTTTTTTTTTTTGCGACAGAGTCTTGCTCTGTTGCCCAGGCTGGAGTGCAGTGGTGTAATCTCGGCTCACTGCAACCTCCACCTCCCGGGTTCAAGCGACTCTCATGCTTCATCCTCCCAAGTAGCTGGGTTTACAAGCACCCACCACCACGCTTGGTTAATTTTTGTGTTTTTAGTAGAGATGGGGTTTCACCATGTTGGCTAGGCTGGTCTCGAACTCCTGGGCTCAAGTGATCCACCCACTTTGGCCTCTGAAAGTGCTGAGTACAGGTGTGAGCCACTGTGCCTGGCCGAGCTGGGGACTTTGGACGGGAGGATCCCCCTTGAACGGCTTCCACATTTCTAACAAAGCTTGCCTTTTCATTCTTTGAGTGCTTCGCTGGGCTTTGTGCAGAGAACATCTGATGACTGGGGCTGACATTCAGGAAACAGAGTGACCATCTTGGAAAGTCTATTTCTTTTTTTTTTTCTTTTGAGACAGAGTCTTGCTCTGTTGCCCAGGCTAGAGTGCAGTGGCGCAATCTCCACTCACTGCAAGCTCCGCCTCCCGGGTTCATGCCATTCTCCGGCCTCAGCCTACCGTGTAGCTGGGACTACAGGCGCCCGCCACCGCACCTGGCTAATTTTTGTATTTTTAGTAGAGACGGGGTTTCACCATGTTAGCCAGGGTGGTCTCGCTCTCCTGACCTTGTGATCTGCCCGTCTCGGCCTCCCAAAGTGCTGGGATTACAGGCGTGAGCCACCGCGCCCGGCCGGAAAGTCTATTTCTTTCCTGACAGTTCTCCAAGGACACTCAGGGACAACTGAGCACAGCGAGTCCTACGGAATGTGCATGTTTCCCACTATGGGCTGTGCATCTGTATTTCACAAGGTCACCCTAATCGTGATTTACCCAGGCATGAGTCCTAGAAAAAGCAGCATGGAATACGATGCCACGGATTATCCCGCCGTGTCAGGCACTGCCACGCACCGCGCAGGCCTGTGGGGGACAAGCTAAAACATACGGGACCCACTTGTTTTGGGTAGATTCTAAAATGACATTGTGGTCTAGGTTTGTGGCAAACATCTATCAGTTAAGAAAAGATTTTGAGTGAGCTGCTGTTGTTACAAAAAATACAAAATACAAAAATTAGTCAGTTACGGTGGAGCTGGCCTGTAGTCCCGGCTACCTGAGAGGCTGAGGTGGGAGGATCGCTTGAACACGGGAGTTCAAGCTACAGTGAGCAGATTACGCCACTGCACTCCAGCCTGGGTGACAGAATGAGACCGTGTCGTGGGGGAAAAAAAGGATTCTGCAAAGTGGAAGAAAGCAATGCCAGAGACCTTCCTTCTCCTCACCCCAAAGCATCCAAAATCCAGCATGTGCGAGCCTATCCTGCTCTCAGTAATTTCAGGGAGGGAGGCAGCCCTCTACTGTTCCAATCTCAGGTGCTTCTGCCCCAGTCCTGGGTCTCCCGTTGCCAGGCGTGTTATGTGGTAGTAGCTGCCGGAGAGAGCACCAAGGCTGGCCTGCCCAGGGCCTGGGAGTCTGCCCCTACTCAGGCTCTGGTGGGCAGGAACTGTGGCAAGGAGGGCCAAGCTTGCACTTCTTCTACTCTATTGCTTCCCACGACACGGGGCTGGTCTCAGCCAACAGCTCCTCTAACCAGCCGCTTTAGTGAGGGAGGTGTCCTCAGAATCAGCACCAGGCCCTGACAATGCTGATACCACCCTTAGCCTGCGAGGCAGTGCTGCTGCAGGGGGTGTGCACGGCCTCATCTCAGCAGACGTGACACTGACAGAAATCACTACGTGTCGGGTGCACTTCACTTTACTTCTGCAGAGAACAGTAATGTAAGACAAGCATGGTGATCTCTGCTCATACAAACTGCAGAGGCCTCTGGCCTCTCAAGCTGGCACACGCACCCCAGGGACAGCAGGCACCGTTTCCAGCAGGGGCCAGGTGGCTGGGGTTGGATTTTTGTCATGGGGAAAAACCACCCAATGCCAGTGCTGCCCTGGGTGGCGTGGGCAGGGCTGGCCGAGGAGGGGCTCCTGTGGGCTTTTCTGTACTGACCCTGCCACTGCCTAAATCATGAATCATTAATTCCACTCCCAAAATGAAATGTGCTTGGTGTCCAGGGTCGTGGCAGCTGTAGGCACAGGACCTTCCCAGAGCTCTGTCTGTGGAGCATTTTCAGAGGGTGAGTTTAGGCAGGTCTTTAGGAGGATAACGGCCCCATCATATCTGAGTCAAGGATTTTACCAGATTGAAACATCAAGTCGACAAACAGCAAGGACAAAGCAAGAAACCTCAGCTTCCTGTTCCCTGTGGCAGACGGGCACATGCCATGGCCCACGTGACCCTGGGTGTGAACAGAAAACAAACTGGTACAGGGACCCAAGCAGTTGAAGGCCACTGCCTCCCTCGTCTTTGCCAGAAGAGTGGTTACCTTTTCTGATCTTGTCATGAAAATTAATGGCGTCCACAGAAGCTGTGACAATGTTGGTCTTGCAGTGGCGTGCAGCCACGATCCCAGCAACCTCGTCCATGAGCTTCATGGTCACGCCTGCGGAGAAAGGGGCATGCGGCAGATGAGACACGGAGGCAGGGGTGACTATTTCACATCCTGGAAACAAGTTACAGATCAAGCCCTCCCCTCCCGCCAGCCACCAGCAAGGGCTGCAGCCAGTAGGGGTGCAGGGTGCTTGGCTGCGCGTGCTGTGGCTCACGCACTACACGGGGTTTCCTCAGGAGCTTTTGAAAAAAATGACCATGGCTGATAGGCCAAGCCACTAACAAAACAGCCCTTTTCCTGTCCTCTACAGATATCTCACCCTGCTGGGCAAGTTTTGTTACAATATCAACTGGGATGGATGCAAACCTAAAGTCACAGAACAACATGTGCTGGAGAGGATGTGGGGGAAATAGAACCCTCCTCCGCTGCCAGTGGGAGCCAGAGGTGCAGGTGCTTTGGAAACAGTTTGAAGGTTCACAAGAGGCTAAACACAGAGGGACTGTACGACCTAGCAATTCCACTCCCAGGTAGATACCCAGAAGAAATACATGCTCAACAGAAACTTATATAGAGCTTTCACAGCAGTATGTACGCATAACAGCCAAAAGGTAGAAACAACTCAAAGGCCCATGCATGATGAATGGAAAAACAAAACGCAGCCCGTCCATACAATGGAACAATAAACGCTGCATTATGAATGACGCTTGAAAATGCTGTGCAAAGCAAAAGGAGCCAGACGCCAAAGACCACATACTCTATGCTGCCACTGACAGGAAAGGCCCCGAATAGGCAAATCCATGGGGACAGAGGGTAGATTAGGGGTTCCCTAGGGATAAGGGATTAGCAGGATATGGGAATGACCACTAATGCGTACAGGGTCTCTTTCTAGGAGTAATGATAACATTCTGAAATTGATGGCAACAGTGGTTGCACAACTCTGTGAATATACAAAAAAAAAATCAACAACTTGTAGACTTTATTTCTGAGACAGAGTCTCACTTTGTCACCCAGGCTGGAGTACACGGATGCAATCTCAGCTCACTGCAGCCTCCATCTCCCCAGGCTCAGGTGATCCTCCTACTTTAGCCTCCCAAGTAGCTGGGATGACAGGCACATGTTACCACACTGGCTAATATTTTTGTAGATGGGGTCTCGCTATGTTGCCCAGGCTGGTCACAAAGTCCTGGACTGAAGCAGTTTGCCCACCTCACCTCCCAAAGTGCTGGGATGACAGGCATGCTACTGAGCCAGGCCAGCACACTTTACATAGGTGGAATGTGTGGTGTGTGGATCATCCTCAGTACAGCTGTTATATAAACAAAGACTCTCTGAAAGCGTACTGGAGAATACTTGGGCTGCAGGTGTCTGATTTTACTCAGTCTCTCTTATTTGATGAACCAGTACTGTGCACATGCTGGTCCCCCACCCCCAGTTCTCATCCCCGGTACAACACATATATTAAATTATTTCCATTTTTAGCTTTTTTTTTTTTTTTTTTTTTTTTTGAGACGGAGTCTTGCACTGTCCCCCAGGCTGAAGTACACTGGCGTGATCTTGGCTCACCACAACATCTGCCTCTTAGGTTCAAGCGATTCTCGTGCCTCAGCCTCCCAAGTAGCTGGGACTACAGGCACGTGCCACTATGTCCAGCTAATTTTTTATATTTTTAGTAGCGACGGGGTTTCACCATGTTGTCCAGACCGGTCTTGAACTTCTGACCTCATGATCCACCCACTTCGGCCTCCCAAAATTCTGGGATTACAGGCGTGAGCCACCGCGCCCAGCCATAACTTTTTAATTTATTTTTTATTTTCTTGTAGAGATGGGGTCTTGCTATATTGCCCAGGCTGGTCTTGAGCTAAAGTGATCCTCCTGCTTCACCCTCCCAAAGTGTGGGGATTATAGGAGTAAAGTAGGTCACCGCTCCTGGCTCTTATTTCACTTAAAAACTTAAATTGTACCTTTTCTTAGGTTGAACTACATGAAATTGCCAATAGTCAACCATATTTAACTTACAAAAGCAGCAAAGTGATATTAACCAACTTAATACCTATTAGAAATTTTAGAAAGTTAGGTACATTCACCCTAGGACACAGAATGATTTTTTTTTTTTTTTTTGGACACAGAGTCTCGCTCTGTCACCAAGATTGGAGCACAGTGGTGAAATCTCAGCTCACTGCAACCTCCACCTTCCAGGTTCAAGCTATTCTCCTTCCTCCACCTCCGCAGTAGCTGGGATTACAGATGTGTACCACCACACCCAGCTAATTTTTGTATTTTTAGTAGGGACAGGGTTTTGCCATGTTGTCCAGGCTGGTCTCAAACTCCTGACCTCAGGTTATCTGCCTACCTGGGCCTCCCAAAGTGTTGGGATTATAGGCGTGAGCCACTGCACTCAGCCAAGGACACAGAATGATTCCTAAAAAATCCAGACAGAGGCAGAAAACCAGATTCCATCCCACAAGCGAAAACCAGGCTCGTACAGAGTCACATTTAGGGTGGGAATCAAATGCCCATAGCATCCAGCAGGTGAAGCTGGAAAGAGTAGAATTAGTGGGGGCCCCGGGCAGAGGCCAGCGAGGGCCCCCTGCTGCTCAACTCCTGCCTAGTCCCCCCCACGGGGACACCATTCTTCAAGAAACATATCCACCTAATGAGAGGCACGCATCTTGTGGGCATCGGACTCTACCGACTGGAGAAAAAGATGAGCAACTGGGGAGACGTGAACACTGATTGGGTATTCAACGAGACTAAGGGCTTGTAAGTGTGTTTGGGAGGATGTGATAGCACTATTGTGGGTGTTCAAGGTAAGAAGTTATCTTTCAGATATAGTATCTGAGATCTGCTTCAAAACACTGCAGTGGGAAAGAGGTGAGGCAGGAATGGGCAGGTGTTGCCCACTGCTGGTGCCGGGACACGAATACCCAGGGGCTTGAGATGCTCTACACTCTGTTTTTTGTGTATATCTGAGCATTCCCAAAATAAAAAGCTAAAACAGAGACATGGGTGTTACTGATGAAAGCATTATGTTTCTATTAGCATGACTTTTCTCACAGGAGCTAAAAGAAGATGCTACTAAATGAGGTAGAACAGGTGAGGGGAGGAGGGACCAGATTCACATTCACTGCACTTCTGCCTGTCCTTTCAAAGACCTGGCGCATCTGTTCGGCTCAACCTGTGCTGAGGGCATCAGCATCCCCGTCTTTCTTTTTCTTTTTGAGAAGGAGTCTCTCTCTGTCTCCCAGGCTGGAGTGCAGTGGTGCAACCTCGGCTCACTGCAACCTCTGCCTCCCAGGTTCAAGCGATTCTCCTGCGTCAGCCTCCTGAGTAGCTGGGATTACAGGAGCTTGTCGCCACGCCCGGCTAATTTTTGTATTTTTAGTGGAGACGGGGTTTCACCATGTTGGCCAGGCTGGTCTCAAACTCCTGACCTCAAGTGATCCACCTGCCTCGGTCTCCCAAAGTGCTGGGATTACAGGTGTGAGCCACTGCGCCCAGCTGCGTCTCCATTTTTCAATCAGCATCCCCATTTTCAAATGAACAACGGAGGCCCTAAGTCACACAGAGGTCCGATTCTAAAGAAAGAACGCAGGTGAAATACTGGGAAAACAGCTGTTTGGCTGGGGGAAAGAATCCTAGGCACCAGATTTTCTCCCTCAAGCAAATAAGATGCCACTCCATGTGCCAGGCAGGGCAGAGCTCCTCTGGGCTTCGGGCGGCTTGGCTCTCACAGTTCTGCAAGGTGGTTTTACATTGTTATTGGAAATAGAAGGTGCAGCTTGGCTAAGCCACCACCAGGCTGTCCTGGTCTCTCCCCCATGGCAAGGGGCCTCCATAAAGGCCCAGCAAGCCCAGGCCTCACAGGGTAGAGGATGGTCAGACCAGGTCCCTAGCCCAGGACGGCAAGGAAGTGAAAACACAAAACAGAATAGGATCATCCATATGTCAATATCGAGGGCTTCCTTGGAGGGGGAAGCCTCAGCTTCTGAATTGACCACACTCACCTGTGAGCGTGCCCCCCACCACAGTGTGGTTCAGGATCAGAGTCTGGGATGAGGCCTGGTATGAATCCCCCTGCCCCATCACCCATGCTTGAGGGGCTTGAGTCCCTCTGTTCCTGTCTAGAGCGTGTGAGTCACTGCCACAGCCTGGCTGGGAGTGAGTCCCCATCACCTCCGCCACTGCTGGCTGGGTGACCTTGGGCAGGCAGGTTGCCCTCCCTGAGCTGTGGGCTCTGTGTCTGTCAGGCAGAGGAGGTGATGGCGCCCATAGGCAAGGTGACTGAGGAGCAAACGGGATGGCCATGCGGCTGCTCAGTAATGGCAGCTGCTATCATGGGACGTGGGGATTTGGTGGACATCTGTTGAGCTGAACACTAATTTAATTTAGGGCTTTGGGGACAGATCTGAGGTTTGGAGGCTGAACAGAAAAGGAAAGAAAAATGAAATAGCTCAGAACACCAGGTCACGTGTGGCTGAACACCCACACACTTGGCTCAGGTGGGCAAAGGAGGGATCCAGAGGACAGTCGGCCTCCCCTCACCACGCACCACACGCAGAGGGCAGAGAGGCCCACGCGGCCACCTCCTGACTAGGTACTAGGTCATGGCTTCCCAGAGCGAGAGCGACAGCGAGGGAGAGACAGCGAGTGTGTGTGTGTGTGTGTGTGTGGCCAGAGAGAAAGAGAGCGAGTGTGAGAGTGTGTGTGTGTGTGTGTGTGGCCAGAGAGACAGAGAGCAAGAGAGCGAGTGTGAGAGAGAGTGTGTGTGTGTAAGGGGCTTGGTAGCGGCAGAGCTGGAGCCCACAGACTGAGTTATTCTAGGTTGATCTGCCTCATAAAGAAACTGACTTGTGACCACAACAGCTGGACTAGTGGCCCCATGCACACACACAGCCAGCACAGGTGTGCCATGGAATCCCACGGCATTTCCCACAGACCAACTCTGAATACGGAATACTGCTCTGGGCAGTCAACAGAAGCTCTGTCAGCCTCTGATGGGGGCCAGGACCAGCCGCATTTGCCATGAAACGCTGGCCATTTATATTCAGAAAATGGCAACCTGGTGATGAAGTGACAGCAGCTGAGCACAGGAATGATGACGAGCCACATGAGGACCGTGTGTGCTGGGGGGACACATTGTTAGCTGGAGTACTTGAGAAGTTTATCACCAAATGTGCATTACATGGAGCCTTCCTCCGGGGAGATAGGTCGCCGGCCAGCAGCTAGTCAGGGTCCTCCTAGGAACCAAAGAGCCAGGGACAAGTAGAAGTTTTTGAGAGAGAAACGAAGAAAGGAAGGGACACCGAAGCCTAGCATCAGGAGCCAGGACAGCACGCAGACACAGGGTCCTGATGCTGCTGGGTGGGGGCCACGAGCTGGACGCTGAGGGCAGCGGCTGGCATTGCTGGGGAAGCTGGTGCCAGGCGCGGCCCAGCATGTCACACAGAGGAACTCGGCTGCAAGGTCAGTGCCATGAACCGTGAACTTTGTCTGTTCACTGAGGCAGCCTGAGTGCATGATGCACAGCTGGCACCCTCCCCTCTGCACAAACACAGAATCTCACCGGACCCCACCCGATCCTGTGATGCACGGCCAGCCCCTCTCCACAAACATGGAATCTCACCAGACAGCACCTGTTCCTGACACGTGGCCGGCCCCTCTCCACAAACACAGAATGACCAACACAGGGTCTCACTGGACTGCACCTGATGAGGCAGGAGCCTCCCTGTCTCCATTCTATAAACCACGCAACAGATACATGGAGAGTTGCGCTTCCAAAGTCACACTGCTAGGGGTAGGATGGGCCCGGACCTGACCTTGGGCCACCAGAGGCAATGCCATGCTGCCTCCCCATCCTGTCCGGTGACATCGCGTCCGGAGTGGAATTCTTCCCAAGATGACTGCAGTCACAGACCCAGAGTGCCCAGTGCTGGTCACCAGCTGGTGTCATCAACTCAGGGTGGTTTAGCTGTGGGTGAAGGAGGAGGGAAAGGAAGGGTTCGTGTTGGAATTAATGTTCAGAAGTTAGGAAGTGCCTACAATTAACCCCTTGTTCATCCATCCTGGAGAGCAGAATGAGAGAATAAATGGAAGGAGTTGTAGTCAGCTTCTTCAAACCGGGGTTTGCCCCATTTATCCAAAAGGCTAGCTTGTTGGTATAAGACTCCACAAGGGACCCCATGTTACTGAAAACCTCACAGGATCCAAAGCACGTGACAGCCAACCCCGAGGGGAAGATGTGAGCAGCTGTTGAGTGCCTGGTGCGTGAATACCCACTTCACCACCCCCATGCTCCTGCAGGCTCCACACGGCACCCCCAGACCACACTGTGTGGTGTGACACGGACGCCTGCACTGGGTGGGGACCTGCCTCATTGTCCCTATGTCCCTGACCCAACACGGAGCTGGCATCTGGTGCTCAGGAAATGGTTGCTGAATGAATGAATCAATGAATGAATGAATGCAGGCTGACTAACAGGTCATGATCAGCCCAAGCAAGCTACCGCAGCCGCAAAGTATGGGGCTCCTTCAGACAACAATCTGGGTCAAGAATTAGTCACAGATGAGGGTGGGAAAAGCTCATCCAGTCCCAGAAACCCCAAAGCCAGGTGAGCTTGATGACCGGCCAGAAAACCAAGCCCACATTCAAAATGATCTTGCTGTGTGAGCTGGCCAGTGACATTTATGGGGACAGCCTCCTCCAGCCCCAGCAGCCAGCACACACGCAGCGGCCTGGGAAACCATGCAGAGTTTAGATCAGCTGCAGACCTGCTATGAAACAACTTTATACCAATGACGGAAAAGGCCAAGACTGGTGGATGGAGTCAATGCTATTCTAGGGCCCAGGCCAGGGTGGCTGTCATAATCCCACCACGTATGTCTATTATCAGATTATACCCTATACCTGGAGTTTTATTCTAAGGACCAGGAGCAGTGACTCACAAGCAGTGGGAAATCCTGACTTTGACAGACAAGGAGATCTTCCAAGACCTGGGCTGGCCTCACGGACACTGGCCAGGGGAGCAGGCAGGAGGGCTCTGAGCTCCCAAAGGATCTCACCTGGAAGGATCTTTGTCCACTTCAGGTCACCTGCACCTCCCAGAGAAGTCATAGTAGGATCCTGGGCCAGCTCAAGGCCAACTTTACGACTCATGAGATAAGCTTTCTCAGGGAAACGATTAGAACGGTCTAAAAATCAAGCGTTTGACAGACTGGATGAAGAAAATGTGGCACATATACACCATGGAATACTACGCAGCCATAAAAAAGGATGAGTTTGTGTCCTTTGTGGGACATGGACACAGCTGGACACCATCATTCTCAGCAAACTATCGCAAGAACAGAAAACCAAATACCGCATGTTCTCACTCACAGGTGGGAATTGAACAATGAGATCACTTGGATACAGGAAGGGGAACATCACACACCGGGTCCTATTATGGGGAGGGGGTAGGGGGGAGGGATAGCATTAGGACATATACCTAATGTAAATGACGAGTTAATGGGTGCAGCACACCAACATGGCGCATGTATACATATGTAACAAACCTGCATGTTGTGCACATGTACCCTAGAACTTAAAGTATAATAATAAAAATTAAAAATAAAAAATCAAGCATTTGGCCTTGCAACAGTGAAGGCTCCCAGTCCCTGCAGGTGTTGAGGCAGAGGCAGCCGGAGCAGAGGCGGAAGTAGAAACCCACCCGAGAAGACGGACCTGGTGAGAAACAATGCCTCAGCCTACAGCCACCCCAGTCTGTGTTTTCACAAACGCACTTTTTAGTGGCGATCCAGTGGGCTTGAGAAAAACATAGAAAAACCACGGTCTGTGTGTCAGCTGAACTCTGCTGGCTACTTAGAGGGAAGGAAAGTGATCTCATAAAAACTGAGACTCTAATCAACCACTGTTAATCACAAGCCCTCCGCTCCCTCCTATTGGCGAGGCACAGCCCTGGGCATCTTGTTGTAGGGCCTGGTGCCGAGCCTGCTGGTTACTTGCCACCAAGAGAAAGTGATGAGGTCGGATGGTCCCTGCCGAAGTGAGATCATTAGAAAGCCACGTGCCCATCGCGGCCTGCGTGTCAAGACTGCTACCACCCAGTACCTGTGTCTGTGACAGCACACACAAGACACTACAATCAATGTGTTAATTGAAAAAACTAAATTTTAAGAAAATAACCCAGAAAAACACAGTGCCTGTTTCACAACTGCCTTTCCTGCCACCACTGCCCACCTGGGCCCCTGCCTTGCCAGAGGGAGCCACCCGCCCTCTGGCACCGGAAGTCACCGTCTCCCTTTCACTTTCTTCTGCTGTATTTAAGATATCAAGTGCCCGAGTTTTCTCCAAGATGCTTCTTTCCAGGTTCCTACTGAAAAGCCTCATCAATTTCCCCCACTGCAGGCACAACGGGTGCTGCCAACGTTGGAAAATAACTTTGGCACATTACAGTCCACCGCGGGCCGTCCTCATCTCCCAAGATCTGTAATTTAAAAGATGACAACAAAATTGTAGAACCCACTGTCCTTGGAGCTGCATTTGTTTCAAGAATTACGTGGAAAAAAACAAGACTTTCTTGGCCACTAATGTATACACGTTAGATACCAAAGATATTTTTATAATTGTAACATTTAACTGCTTACAGGTTTTTGTTTTGCGTCTTTTTTTTTTTTTTTTTTTTTTTTAGTATTGATCTGTCAACTGGTTTAAAAATAGAGGCTTCATTTTCTTCTCCCAAGGCCTGGATCGTGACTGGGTCAGGCTTGCCTGCAAATCCAAGGCAGCAGTTCACAGCTCGGAGGCCGTGTGCCGCTGTCTGCTCCGTGGGCAGCAAGCTGAGATGCCCCCATTTCTATATTTAATCCCAACTGACGGAGCGTGGGCGCCAGCCTCCTATATTAAGAAAATGATAGTAACTTCATCTTGTTTTAAATACCCTACCCTTTAGTAATTACAAGAGTTCTGAAAAGATCCAGTTGAGTAAGAGCCTACGAGACAGTCCTGGCCTCTCCCTCCCAGGTCCTGTAACCTGCCTCTCTGTGGCTGGGACCACGGACAGAGGAATATTCACTAAGTGGTTCCCAGATGTCTGGGAGCATCACAGACCCAGGGAGAAGGGCCAAAAGCTGCCCACGTCCATTTATTCTTCACACTCTATAGAGTCTGAAACAGGGAAGGGGGGAGGTCTTGACTGCTTCCTGATGTTTTGAGTATCCACGCTTCACTTTCAAAATAAGGAAGCAGAGAAAGGGTAGATGGATTTTGCATCCCAACTGCCATGGAGGCCCAAGCAAGAGGAGGCTGCAGCAACACACGAGCCCCCAGGCCCACCCCTGGGAAGGATAGGCCAGTGAGAGGCTGCGGCCGCAGCCTGGAGTCTACCAAAGCAAGGTCACTTTCTGGAAGGGCCAGAAATTTTGGTGGGGTGTCAGTTTCCTTCCAAGAGTCCAGGTGTCGCTCCTGTTTAAGAGTTTGTGTTCAGCCGGGCGCGGTGGCTCAAGCCTGTAATCCCAGCACTTTGGGAGGCCGAGATGGGTGGATCACGAGGTCAGGAGATCGAGACCATCCTGGCTAACCCGGTGAAACCCCGACTCTACTAAAAAATACAAAAAACTAGCCGGGCGAGGTGGCGGGCACCTGTAGTCCCAGCTACTCGTGAGGCTGAGGCAGGAGAATGGCGTGAACCCGGGAGGCGGAGCTTGCAGTGAGCTGAGATCCGGCCACTGCATTTCAGCCTGGGCAACAGAGCGAGACTCTGTCTCAAAAAAAAAAAAAGAGTTTGTGTTCATCACTTGAAACAGGGAAATGCTCTCAGTAGGTAACTGCCACGCATGCCCCTAGCAACCACAGCTAAAGAGAGAAGCACAGGCTGGATAACGTGGCACCAAAAGAAAAAGAAAAGAAAAAATCCCTCACCCGACCCATACACAGGTAGAGAAGGATGTTCTTATGGTTCACTGCATGACCTCAACCAAATACTCTGTATTTCTGGAAAGGGGTCGGTGCCCCATGATTTGAGAGGGATGATGTGCTGGCCACCAGGTACCCGGCTGAGAGGAGGACCCAGCGTGGGCAGAACAAAGTGAGTTCCTGGGACAGGTGCCCGTAGGATGCCTGGACTGGGGCAGCATGAACCCCACACCCAGTCAAGGAGGGAGGGGCCCAGGTTTTCAGGGTTGACACCATCTCGGCGTTCAAGTTCACCAGTCCCGACGTCCCGCTCCCCTGCTAAGTATCAGGATGGACATGAAGCTGTTCTTTGGAGCTCCAGAATGTTGTGGAGAACGACATTTTCAAACACCAAGATCCTAGAAGGCGAGTACTAGAAGGAATCTAGCTGCAGCCTATGCCACTCAGCTTCACAAGGAAGAAAGCGACGTCCCAGAGTGTTTGCTTGTTCACCTCCTGACCCCCCTAGACCAGAAGTTCCTCAAGAGTAGGGAACGTGCCCTCTTTGTCCACCTCTTTCCTTCCTTCCCCCACCGCTGAGGGTCTGGTGCATTGTGTCCTACGCAGCAGCGGGGGCTCCAGTCAAACAAGGTCACAGAATTGGAAAAGAGCAACTGAGCCCTCTTTCGCATTTTTCAGTGAAAGTCAACTCCTCCTGCAGGTGTAAAAGACTGTTTTTTCACAACTGCCCCAAGAAGACCAAGTGAACAAGAGCGTCTTGGTGAAGGCCTCACTTGCGCCCCCTGCCATGTTTTCTCTTCCCTCTCTTTCCTCTGCCTCCTCCTACAGTCTCAGGCTAAGCTGTGCTGTCCCCTGGCCTCAAGACCCCCAGCAGCGTTGTTTGGCTTCCTGGTAGCTAGACACCCGCATGGATGTTTGTCGCAGGAGGTCCGACTCCCAACTGACCAGCAGGGCTGTATCTTGTTCACAGCTTCCCTGGTGGAGCACGGAGGGGCTCGGCACACAGGAGGCGCCTGGTCACTGGTTCTCGAGATAGAGAGTGGTCATTACGTGTGCCCCATGTGCAGCGCATGCGCAGACTCGCACGCTCTGTATAGCGCATGCGCAGCCTCGCATGCTCCTCTGGGTGGGGCTGACTGCGCGGGGCCAGCACACTCCGCAGTCCTTCCCACGCAGGACCATCATTCTTCCCAGGCCAGTCATTCAGCTACTGAGTGCTGACTCCATTCCAGGCCCTGCGCTAAGTGGGAACGCAACAGTGAACAGACACAGGTCCCCACCTGTGTCTACTTTCATTCTGGGGTGCAGAGGCCATAGGAAAGTGTCAGGAGTGATGGTGCTTTGGAATAAAAAGTAAGCAGAGGCAGTCTAATTTATACAGGGTTCTCATGAGAGGTCTCTTTCCTTTTCTGTAGAGACCTGAAGAAAAACACAGACAGCCTTGCCGTTGGAGGGAACAGCAACCAGACAGAGGGAATGGCAACAGGCGGAGGGAACAGCAACAGGCAGAGGGAACTGCAACAGGCATTGGACCACGACCAGGCAGAGGGAACTGCAACAGGCATTGGACCACGACCAGGCAGAGGGAACTGCAACAGGAGGAGGGAACTGCAACCAGGCAGAGGGAACCGCAACAGGCAGAAGGAACAGCCACAGGCGGAGTGAACTGTGACAGGGCAGAGGGAACTACAACAGGGCAGAGGGAACTACAACAGGGCAGAAGGAACTACAGCCAGGCAGAGGGAACCACAACCAGGCAGAGGGAACTGCAACAGGCAGAAGGAACAGCAACAGGCAGAGGGAACCACCACCAGGCAGAGGGAACTATAACTGGGCAGAGGGAACTACAACAGGGCAGAGGGAACCACAACCGGGTAGGGGAAACCGCAACAGGCAGAAGGAACAGCAACAGGCAGAGGAAACCACGACCAGGCAGAGGGAACAGCAACAGATGGAGGGAACCGCAACCAGGCAGAGGAAACTGCAACAGGCAGAAGGAATAGCCACAGGTGGAGGGAACAGCGACCAGGCAGAGGGAATGACAACATGGCAGAGGGAACTGCAATAGGCAGAAGGAACAGCAACAGGCAGAGGCAACCGCAAGCAGGTGGAGGGAACCGCGACCAGGCAGAGAGAACCGCAACAGGTAGAGGGAAGCGCAACCAGGTGGAGGGAACAGTGATCTGGTGAAGGGAACAGCGACTGGACGGAAGGTACAGCGACTGGGCGGAGGGAGCAGCGACCGGGCAGAGGGCTCTCAGCACAGCCAGTACATCTCCCCAGACCCTCCTAGACTCTCATAGCTGGCAGGGTCAGTGGCTCTTTCACCCAGGCTGGAGTGCAGTGGCGCAATCTCGGCTCACTGCAAACTCTGCCTCCCGGGTTCACGCCATTCTCCTGCCTCAGCCTCCCGAATAGCTGGGACTACATGCGCCCGCCACCATGCCCGGCTAATTTTTTATATTATTTAGTAGAGATGGGGTTTCACTGTGTTAGCCAGGATGGTCTTGATCTTCTGACCTCATGATCCACCCGCCTTGGCCTCCCAAAGTGCTGGGATTACAGGCATAAGCCACTATGCCTAGCCAGTGGCTCTTTACTATAGACTGAAGATAGCATAGAACAGAAAACCACTACGTCCTGGCCACTATTTTCTGCCATGACAGCACTCCCCACCAAGGCCGATCAACAGTCATGCTCACCCTGTCGGCTTTCATTTACTCCCTTGACCCAGCTGTGCACACTGTGACTTGGGGCTGGCAGAGCAGGCAAAACAGACCTGGTCTCCAGCCTGGGCAGCAGAGGCAGAGTCATCCCAGTTAAGAGGCTCAGTGATGACCTCACAACCCCATGCTGCAAACCAGGTGCCAGGGCAGTGCCCAGTAGGCTGCAACCAGAGGGTGCCTGGACTTGGACGGCACAGCAGAACAAGCTCTGATGGCCCAAACTTTACAGGTTCTGTGGTGTTTTAAAGACTTGGATTTGGGGGATTGCAGTAGGGGGCTGGGAGGACAGCTCCAAGATATGGGGAGAGGAGGGACCCAGAGTCGCAGACGGAGACATAAAGCCGGCCCGCTGCTGCCCTGAGTCCTCCGCAGATGGAGACATAAAGTCGGCCCGCTCCTGCCCTGAGTCCTTCCGCCTCCTTCCTGTGGGTGGATTTTATTTTTCTTTTCCAGTTCCAACGCTTAGGTATTTTTAATTTTTTCTTTTTAAGTAATAAGCTCAAAGTTTGTCACTTGTACTCAGAGAACATCTTTAGCTATCTCTCCCTGATTTTGATAGGAAGTAATCAGTTTTCATTATCGTCTACATAATCATAAGTCCAGATGTTACTTTTTCTTTGGCCGGCGGTTATTTGCAGAAGTGTTCAATTTCCAGGGGCTATGTTCTCATTAAGGAGGCTTAGGCTTAATGGGTCTCACTTTAGGGAACTTATAATTAAAATGCTCTTTGTGGTCAAGTGCATGATCCTATTTTGTAAACGCTCCCCCGGATATGAGAAAAAAGCTTGAGTTCTCCACGGAGCAGAACATTCTCTATGTCTGTAATAATAAAACTAATAAAGTAAATGTAATAAACGTTATGAAAGTAACTGATCTTTCTTAAATGCCTCCCATGTGCTGTCTTCCCTGTGTTATCTCGTTTATTTATAATCCCTGCGTTATCTCACTGGTGGGGAGGAGAGAGAGGCCCAGAGACTTTTGGTTAGGTGAGGGCTGCCGCAGGCCGCAGCCTCAGAGCACCGTTCACATCACCTTCAGAAGTCAGGAGTAGGACGGCTTGTGGGGAATCCAGAGGAAGGGCAGGTCCAAGGTGAAGCTGCCACAGGCTGCTGAAGCTTGGGAGTAACGACTGAGCTGGATATTAGAAAATCCGTCAGTTGCCACTTGGAGGCAGAAGCTGAGGCCGAGGGGTCAGGTGAGCTTGTGGGAGAAAAGGTGGGAAGAGGGCGAGGGCAGACCTTAGGGGCATACCCACACACTCAGGGGCAGGTGAAAGAGGAGGAGGCAGAGCCTCCAGAGAGCCCCAGGGTCCTCAACCTGGTGCGGGCAGAACCACTCAGGGCGCAATTAACATTCAGACGCCCGGGCCCATTCCCCAGCCACCCTGGTGCCCATCAGTGTGGGAGGACGAAGGACCTGGCAAGCATAATGGCCTGAAACCCTGTGAGGGGATCTCAGGGTGGCCAGGTCAGTGATGTCCAATGTTCTGGAGAGGTCCAGACATGGTGGAAGGACACGGTTGCTGGATTCATGGAGACAAACCCATGCTCTAGCTGTGTGTTTCTGAGGCCCCTGAATCATCAGAGCCACCCAGGGCACTTGTTGCTAAAAATACAGGTTTCTGGGCCCCAGCCCATCCCTGTTGCAGCAAAACCACCTGGAGAAGGGCCGGGGAATCTGTTTTTGTTGTTGTTGTTGTTTGAGACAGGGTCTTGCTCTGTTGCCCAGGCTGGATGGAGTGCAGGGGCGTGATCTTGGCTCACTGTAACCTCTACCTCCCAGGTTCAACTGATTCTCCTGCCTCAGCCTCCCAAGTAGCTGGGATTACAGGCGCCTGCCACTACACCTGGCTAAGTTTTGTATTTTTAGTAGAGACAAGATTTCATCATGATGGCCAGGCTGGTCTCAAACTCCTGACCTCAAGTTATCCACCTGCCTTGGCCTCCCAAAGTGCTGCAATTACAGGTGTGAGCCACTGCGTCCAGCCAGAATCTGCATTTTTAACGAGCTCTAAGATGGTTTCTGAGGCTCAGATGAGTTTAGGAAGCTCTATTGTGGCCCCACTTCCCTGCCACACGCTCCATCCTGTGCTTCCCAGTACCATGGGAGCCGAGCAAGCCCTCCCGATGAGGATGCCCACCTTGACTTCTGTCTCAGAGCAGAGTTAGTTTTTACTCAGAACCGATGTGATCAATAAACGCTGAGGTTCTTTTCTAAGCCAAAGAACAACCCGTGCCCTCCCTCCACTCCCCTCACGCTCTAAAGACCCCGATACAGGAACTGGAGAAGGAACCAGAACAACCAGGATCATCCCCCGGACAAGGGCCCTGTGAGGGCCACATCTAGGCTGAAATGAGAGAGACAGGCTGATGTACCCCAAATGTGCGGTGTTGGGGGGTGCCAGCTGGGCCAGTTCCCCAACAAAGCTGGTCCAGGCCAGGGCTGGAGTTGCCGCTGTCCGCAAGGTTCAATCTGCCCCTCATGGTATCTCAACTCCCTCCGTCCCCGGCTGTTAGGGTCTCTTGTGGTATCATTCAGGGAGGATCACAGTAACTAACTGTAAGAATGAGGTTCTTCTTCCGGCTTCTCAAAATAGCCCAAAATGGGTACTAGGCTGCTCACTTAAGGGTACCCAGGAAGATGACAAGACGGATTTCAGAACTGGGAAACTTGCTTGCTGAGCAGAAGGGAAACACACTCGTGGACCCGTGAGTCCAGGAGTGCCCCTTTCTCCCAGCTGGTTTTCCTTCCCAGGGTAGAACGTTCACTGCAGCAGTGCTGCCCCAGCCTGTCCCAGAGAATCCCCTGGGGAGCTTGGGAAACTACAGCTCCTGGACACCCCTCGCCCCCACCCCCAGGGTCTGGGTCACCTGTCGGGTGGGGTCTGGGTGTCTGTGGTTTTAAGAGTTCCCCAAGTGACCTTAATAGGCAGTAGAGATGAGGCCACAGGCTCAACCTCTCAGGGGAGGGGCCAACAGCATCACCTCAAGCACAGGAGACATACAAACCGGATCTGACAGAGAAGCGAGAAGAGGGCAGGATAGGGAGGAAGGGCTGGCTCTAAGCAAAAGGAGGCTGCATCTCCCTCGGTAGAGCTGGTGGCCCGGGAACGAGCCTGAGACAGAGTGGAAGGCTCCAAAGCTGACTACAGGATGGGTGGTTGCCAGGGGCCAGGGGAGATGGTTAATTAAAAAATTGAAAGAATGAATAAGCTCTACTATTTGATAGCACAGCAGGTGACCATAGTCAATAATAACTTAACTGTACATTTCAAAATAACTAAAAGAGTATAAGTGGATTGTTTGTTTGTTTTTTGTTTTTTTTTTTTTGAGACGGAGTCTCGCTGTGTCTCCCAGGCTGGAGTGCAGTGGCGTGATCTCGGCTCACTGCAAGCTCCGCCTCCCGGGTTCACGCCATTCTCCCGCCTCAGCCTCCCAAGTAGCTGAGACTACAGGCGCCCGCCACCACGCCCGGCTAGTTTTTTGTATTTTTAGTAGAGACGGGGTTTCACCATGTTAGCCAGGATGGTCTCGATCTCCTGACCTCGTGATCCACCCGCCTCGCCCTCCCAAAGTGCTGGGATTACAGGCTTGAGCCACCGTGCCCGGCCTAAGTGGATTGTTTGTAACACAAAAGATAAATGCTTGAAGAAATGGATACCCCATTCTCCATGATGTGCCCCTCCCCTCCCCTCCCTTCCCTTCCCCTCCCCTTCCCTTTCCTTTCTTTCACAGAGTCTCGCTTTGTCACCCAGGCTGGCTGGATTGGAGTGGCATGATCTTATCTCACTGTAACCTCCGCCTCCTGGGCACAAGTGATTCTCCTGCCTCTGCCTCCCAAGTAGCTGGGATTACAGGCACGCGCCACCACACCCAGCTAATTTTTGTATTTTTAGTAGAGATAGGGTTTTATCATGTTGGCCAGGCTGGTCTCGAACTCCTGACCTCAAGTGATCTGCCCACCCTGGCCTCCCAAAGTGCTGGGATTACAGGTGTGAGCCACCGTGCCTGGTCAGCGTACTAGTTTCATATTGTGTGCCTGTATCAAACCATCTCATGTACCCCATAAATATATATACCTACTATGTACCCACAAAAAAAATTTTTAAAGCTGTCCATGGATGGAATTCAAACTTTTAATTACACAAGAGGTGAGCCCACCTGCCAAAACTGCCTAGGAAGGGTGGCCTAGAGCGCAGATTGAGAGAGACATGGCACGGCCTGGTGGGGACTCCAGACCAGCAGCCTCAGCATCGCAAGGAGCAAGGGGGCAGTGCAAGTTCTTGGGCCCCTTCCAACCTACCAAACACTTGGGGTGACCCCAGTGAGCCAGAGGTGGAAAAGGATGTTACTTCACTTAGAAAAAACACCCAGAAACTGCAAACCACGTGATTTGCTATCCAGATAAACGGGTTCATAATAAAAAGTCCCTGGAAGATCAAGGATAGGCCAAGGGCTGAAGGCTGGAATGGGCAGGGAAGATCAGGACAGCAGACAGGTAGAGGTTGTGGCCAGAAAGTGGAGGGAAAATCTACAGTCCCTGGATTTCCCAGCAGAAACCTCAGATGCCAGAAGACATGGAACAAAGCCTCCCAAGGCCTGTAAGGAACGTTTCCCCTAGAACACCCTGCTCAGCCAGAAGTCGTTTCAGACATGCAAAGCGCGGGAAGATGACCCTCTAGGCCCCATGACAGAGACTATCCCTTCCGTCACTAGTCACTCCAATGTCTAACAGACGCATCCGACCAGCAGCACTCGCCCACCCACAGATGTGGCCCCATGAGGACATTGTGGCCAAAGGGGAGGGTGCAGTTTCCAACATGCCCTCCACCCCTTTGGGGCTGGATGCTGATAAAGAGACAGGCAACATGTGGCTCACCAAGAGGGTACCCCAGGGCTGGCAGAGCCACAGGGCAGCAGAAGCCTGGGTCCCCAGCACCACGGGGCTGCCAATTGGCCCTGGATCGCTCACAGCTGCATTGTTAGGTTAAAAAAAAGAAAAAGTCCTCTCTCTTGTTGAAGCCAAGTTGTTTGGGTGGCAGCTGAGCCTTTATTCGGCAGCTGAGCCTTTATTCCAGTTAATATATTGCCTTTCTTGGGAAGTCACTGGAGGACATGTTCCACCAAAACCAGCAAAGAGGAAAATTGAAGATCCATGAATCCTGGCATCCAACCCAGGCGAGTGGCAAAGGCCGTCCCAGGAGAACAGTTTAGAGCAGGCAAGGAATGAGCAACGTGGAGGAGGAGGACTGAAGGCGGAGCCCTCCAGGGAACATGGCAGGGAACAGTTCCGTGGCAGGCAGACTGTACTGAGAGCAGCTTACGGAGCTGCTGGAGGGCCCAAAGCAACCGTTGGCTATTGTAGTAACACAGTTTTAGGGAAAGTAATCACAGTACCTCACCTGATGAGCAGGGATGGGGCTCACGCATCTGAAACTTACACATCAAGAGACAGCAACAGAACCTCATGCTTAGGAAACAGAATCCTGAACCAGAAACAGCAGCTACCCCTGCAGGAGCAATGGGAGGAAGAGAGACCCACAAGCCCTCTGGATCGTTTCCATATAATACTTAAGTTTAAAATCATTAATTTAAAAATAAAAAATAAAGTACCGAGAAAAAGGCCAAGGTCTCCAAAAGTTGAGAAGTGAAGAATGCATGCTCAAGACTCCTGCACGGTCTGCCTGGAACGGGGCTACTGGCTGACCCCTGACCCCCAAGAACTTCCTTCTCCCGAGGTCTGAACCCCCACAGATATCTGCTGGGTCACCCCTTCAGTCTGTACAACCAAATGTGAGGGTAGGGGAGGGGAGAACAGGGAGGAAACTGGTCTTTTCTGGGCTGACCCTGAGCACTCTACGGAGGAGGGTGGGGGACCATGGAGTGACTCACTCAGGACTCAGGGAAGACAGAAACCAAAGCCAGGCTTGCCCTCTTCACATGCCCTTCAGCCCAGAACTGCACACACACCACCAACCCTCCTCCTCCTGCATGCGACGATGACTGTGCTCCACACCCTCCACGAGCCCTTCAACCCAGAATGGCAGAGACCCCACCAACCCTCCTCCCACACGGGATGATGACCCTCCACACCCTCGGGCTCACTCCCCAGATCTTTCCTATTCCCCTAACTAAAGACATGAGGTTCTGTCTGTGTAACCAGGAAAGCAGCAATGAGCTAGTGTCTGGTGGGAGCACTTCATTCTACCTGTGATTCCAGCCAGAACAGCTCCTCCCTTTCCAAGCCACCCTTCACGAGTTTATCACCACCCAGACCTGTGTGTAAAGTCCTCAAGACCAAGGCTAGCCAGCGTGTAGAAATCACAGAAAACGGGACTCTGGCACAGCTGTTCAAAGACACATGCACAGTCTAAAATTACAGAATAAAGGCCAAATTGGCATCCATTTCAACATTTTCTTCTGCAACTGGCATCTAGTGAGTTACAGTTTAGTGAAGATTTTGATTCAAATGATTTTAGATACCATTCTTGCCAACAGTACTCTATAGGAAAATCAATAAAATCACAGTTTGTGTTTTCAACATGGTGTTTATTTTATTCATTCGCTCCTGGTGAGTTACCAGGCCCTATGAGAGAAGGTTAAGCTTGGTAAAATTATTAGACAGATTTTTACAAACTGTGGGGACAAAATCCCTACTAAAATAGGCATTAAGTATTGTAAAGCCATTGTAAACACTTTTTTTTTTTTTTTTTTTTTTGTTGAGACAGAGTCTCGCTCTGCCGCCCAGGCTGGAGTGCAGTGGCCGGATCTCAGCTCACTGCAAGCTCCGCCTCCCGGGTTCACGCCATTCTCCTGCCTCAGCCTCCCGAGTAGCTGGGACTATAGGCGCCCGCCACCTCGCCCGGCTAGTTTTTTGTATTTTTAAAGTAGAGACAGGGTTTCACCATGTCAGCCAGGATGGTCTCGATCTCCTGACCTCGTGATTCGCCCGTCTCGGCCTCCCAAAGTGCTGGGATTACAGGCTTGAGCCACCGCGCCCGGCCTTTTTTTTTTTTTTAATGGAGTCTCGCTCTGTCACCCAGGCTAGAGTGCAGTGGTGCAAACTCGGCTCACTGCAACCTCCACCTCCTGGGTTCATGCCATTCTCCTGCCTCAGCCTTCCGAGTAGCTGGGACTACAGGCGCCCTCCACCACGCCCGGCTAATTTTTTGTATTTTTAGTAGAGACGGAGTTTCACTGTGTTAGCCAGGATGGTCTGGATCTCCTGACCTTATGATGTGCCCACCTTGGCCTCCCAATGTGCTGGGATTACAGGCTTGAGCCACCGCACCCGGCTTGTAAACACTTCTTAACATACATCTTAACATGTGCCTGTATCAGTGAAGCAGCTTAGATACCGTGAATGAACATGACATGCTGCACACTTCCAAGGGGCTTTTCCAGTGATTTCTCCCACTCCTGGCATCTCACGGAGGCCTTTCAGAACATAAAGAAAGACTGGGCTTAAAGGTATGGACTTTTCACCAAGTAGACAGTGACGACGAAAATGCCCCATTTAGTGAAGAACGTCTAACGTGTCGACAAAATAAAACTGGTGGCACAGAGTTTCACAAATTCCAGGCAGAATGGAGCTGTGTGAGTCTCAAACACAATACTCGGAAGTGGCAGAAGTCTGGACTTGGGACGGCCAGACTCAGAAGAGGGAGCTGCTGCCCACCCTGGAATTCGAGGGAGGACAGAGACATGGGGGCAATAAGGAGGGGAAACAGGAAATGCCTCCGAGGCGACAGCTGTTCTCGGGGCAGCAAGATACTCAGATTGTCACAATGCTCATAGGCCTGGAAGTGCTGTTATTCAGCGGCGCTTCCCTTGGTAAGACCATGGTTAATCAGATTTAAGAGCAGTGCAGCCACCGCTGAGTGGAAAGAGGAAAACAATCATGAAATAGGAAAAAGAAACACAAAAGGGGGTGAGTTTAAAAAAGAAACAAACTTTGGAAACGTATCTGACATCAGGGCTGGACGTGGTGGCTCACGCCTGTGATCCCAGCACTTTGGGAGGCCGAGGTGGGTGGATCACTTGAGGTCAGTAGTTTGAGACCAGCCTGGCCAACATAGTAAAACCCCATCTCTGCTTAAAATGCAAAAATTAGCCGAGTGGGGTGGCATGTGCCTGTAATCCCAGCTACTCCAGAAGCTGAGGCGGGAGAATCTCTTGAACCCGGGAGGCGCAGGATAAAGTGAGACAAGATCAGATCATGTCACTGAACTCTAGCCTGGGCAACAGAGCGAGACTGCATCTCATAGGCCCAGAACCCACTGCCCCAAACCTGAAAGCGATTGGTGCCTCTCATTCATGGAATAAGTATCTGCAAGGTATGCCTTTGACTCTCTGTGGGTGCTGGAGCCAACACAAAGAATACGATCCAGTCCCTGCTCCTGAGGTGTCCCTGGTAGAAATATCAATGTAGGCCGGGCGCGGTGGCTCAAGCCTGTAATCCCAGCACTTTGGGAGGCCGAGGTGGGCGGATCACAAGGTCAGGAGATCGAGACCACAGTGAAACCCCGTCTCTACTAAAAATACAAAAAATTAGCCGGGCGCGGTGGCGGGCGCCTGTAGTCCCAGCTACTCAGGAGGCTGAGGCAGGAGAATGGCGTGAACCCAGGAGGCGGAGCTTGCAGTGAGCCGAGATCGCGCCACTGCACTCCAGCCTGGGTGACAGAGCGAGACTCCGTCTCAAAAAAAAAAAAAAGAAATATCAATGTAAGCCAGCACAGAGTGGTGCCATTTGAGCTGGGTTTTGAAGGATAAATAGGAGTCTTCTGAACGGAGAAGAAAGGGGAACTTGGTGTTCCAGGCAATTAGAAATGACAGCATTGGCTGGGCGCAGTGGCTCATGCCTGTAATCCCACCATTTTGGGAGGCTGTGGTGGGTGGATCACAAAGTCAGGAGATCAAGACCATCCTGGCTAACAGGGTGAAACCCTGTCTCTACCAAAAATACAAAAAATTAGCCAGGCATGGTGGCAGCCACCTGTAGTCTCAGCTACACGGGAGGCTGAGGCAGGAGAATGGCATGAACCCAGGAGGTGGAGCTTGCAGTGAGCCAAGATTGCGCCACTGCCCTCCAGCCTGGGCGACAGAGCAAGACTCCGTCTCCAAAAAAAAAAAATAAATAAAAATAAATGACAGCATTGTGCAAAAGTGCCTGTTATGCCTCGGGACAGATGAATAGCTCAGTATAACCAGAACAGCTGTGCCCAACCTTCATTAACCACACAGCACCTTCACAACTTCTGCTCTTACTGATACTACTTCACTATGATCTTATCTCCTTGATGCTTTTCTTCAACCGACTTGTTTTTAAAAGTTTACTTTGGTCTTCTTCAAAATTACAGTAGCCATGAAATTATGGGTTTGATATGCTATCTACATTTTCTTTAAATCATGAAAAATAATTACACATTATTAAAGTAAAAAGTGTCCGTCTGTGAACCTAGAGCTAAATCCTCTTGCGTTCCAGCTATGTTTCCCAAACTCTGGGAAGCTGAGCGAGGAACTTTAAGGCCTGTGTTGCTTGAGAAGAGATCTGCATTTACTGGGAAAAAATAAATGCAAACATTAGAGGAAATACATTATTAACGAGTCACTGCCAGTGAGTCACAATGCTAGTCTCTGGGGACATCAGTGCCCTGGCAAGGCCCTGACCTAACCCTCAGCAGGCATTAAACATCTCACAACTAGAAGATCCCGAGGCTGCATGTGACCCTCCCCAGGGACGCAGTCATCCGTTTAACTTTTATCACCAATTTGAAAAACAGGCGCCAGTGTCTTTCTTTCTTTCTTTCTTTCTTTTTTTTTTTTTTGAGACGGCATCTCACTCTGTCGCTCAGGCTGGAGTGCAGTGGTATGATCTTGGCTCACTGCAACCTCTGCCTCCCAGGTTCAGGTGATTGTCCTGCCTCAGCCTCCTAAGTAGCTGGGACTACAGGCACACGCCACCACGCCTGGCTAATTTTTGTATTTCTAGTAGAGATGGGTTTTGCCATGTTGGCCAGGCTGGCCTCGAACTCCTGACCTCAGGTGATCCACCCATCTTGGTCTCCCAAAGTGCTGGGATTACAGGCGTGAGCAACTGCGCCCCACCCGCCAGCGTATTTCTGTGATTTATCGTTCAACCTTTTTTTTTGAGATAGGGTCTCATTCTGTAGCCCAGGCTGAAGCGTAGTGGCACGATCACGGCTCACTGCAACTTCGACCTGCTGGGCTCAAGCGATCCTCCCACCTCAGCCTCCCAGTAGCTGGGATCATAGGCACAGGCCACCACTCCTGGCTTATTATTTATTTTTTTGTAAAGATGGGGGTCTCCCTATGTTGCCCAAGCTAGTCTTGAACTCCTAAGCTCAGGCAATCCTCCTGCCTCCATCTCCCAAAGTGCTGGGATTACAGCCATGTGCCACTGCGCCTGGCCTATTGTGCAACTTCTTGAAAATCTAAATTTATACTTCACCAAACACAAGAGCCTCAACTGTATCAGACAGCAGCATGGCTCCCAGAGGAGCAACAACGAGCCAAGGGACAGGAATGGAGTGACCAGGGCACTTCCTTCTTACCTCCATGCACAAAGCCGTGCAGGGTGCAGTCTGAAGGCCCCACCAGGTGGATCAAGCTGGACTGGCTGTAGCTGACAGTGTTCGGCTCTGGAATTGCAAAGGAAAGAGATTAGTTACGGGGTAGACTGATTCCCACAGCCGAATGGTCTGACAATGCCCAAACCACCCTGAGGTCTGCATAGTCAGCGAAGGCGTCCAAAGCCAGTTCAGCTAT
Source organism: Macaca nemestrina (assembly GCF_043159975.1). NCBI lineage: Eukaryota > Metazoa > Chordata > Mammalia > Primates > Cercopithecidae > Macaca > Macaca nemestrina. The sequence goes on along the minus strand of NC_092125.1, from coordinate 227,814,671 downwards.
GATTTCTCTTAAGGAAACCCATGGTCTCCAAACAGGCTACAGTTGGTGAAGGAGAGGTTTGTAAGGATTCATGACCCATTCTGTTAGTGGGCCATGACGAGACTCTCTGGGGCCATCAGTGCCCTGCAAGGCCCTGCCCAGGGGTAGCCACGAAACACCTCAAAGCTGTGAGTCCCAGGGCTCTGTGTGACCCTCTACCGGGCTCTAGTTAACCATCTGACTTGCATTTCCTACCAGAAGTGCCACAGTGTTTCTGTAATTTTCTCCACCGGCCTGAGAACACACAGCTGCCCAGGGTACAAGCTCTTCCCTCCGGCCAGCCCCCAACCCCATTCACTACTCTATCACCTCACTCTTGCAAGAGCCCCAAATACTTTGGAGGAGCTTCAGTCACCCAACACTGCACTGCTCCTGAAATATCTTTAAGAAGCTGCACTTAAGAAAAAAAGCAGATGAAATATAATGCCCAGTCTCTAGAAGGTAGACCTTTCTTTTTTCTTGAGACAAAGCCTCGCTCTATCGACTAGGTTGAAGTGCAGTGGCGCAATCTCAGCTCACTGAAGCCTCCGCCTCCTGGGTCCAAACAATTCTCGTGCCTCAGCCTCCCGAGTAGCTGGGATTGCAGGCACCCGCCACCACGCCCAGCTAGTTTTTGTATTTTCAGTAGAGACAGGGTTTCACCATGTTGGCCAGGCTGGTCTCGAACTCCTGACCTCAAGTGATCCGCCCGCCTCAGCCTCCCAAAGTGTTAGGATTACAGGCGTGAGCCACTGCGCCCAGCCCAATATATAATTTTTTTAAAAGCCAGTTATCCTTATTATTCTCTCTGTCTAACAAGAGAAAATGGAATTATCGTGAGCTCTTCGGATTCATAGCTGTCAGCTGTCCAGCTTTGACCGTGGAGGGACTATGTGGCCATATGGCTGTCCATTTTTAGGGTTTATGACAAAATTAGCCCTGCCTCGGACAAGTTCGAATGCCTGCCTCATCCCTGGCCCTTGGGCTGAAAACAGTGTTCACTTCCAAGCCTGGTGCAGCCCTTCCAGTGCAGATGGGGTCTTGGCAGGTCACCTAGCCCCTGGCTTCTGGGTTGGGATCCACCCTTCTGGGGTCAGGAAGTGCTCTGGCCAACCCCCAGGAAGATCCGCCCTGAGTCATCCACAAGGGTGCAAGGGCTGGTGAACATGGCCAGGCCAGGGGCTCGGCCCTGGGTCTGAAGCTCCTTCCACTTGATGTCTCTGGCCCTCTGGCCAGGCCCATAGTCCTGCTCCCGTAAGCAGTAGCTTGGGGGCTGAGGGCATGGGGGAAGCATGAGAGGATGGGGGAGGAAGGGAGGTTCTGGAGTTGGACTGCCTGGGTTTCAATCCCAGTTCTGCTGCCTTCGTGGGAATTTAACCTCCCTGTGCCTCAGTTTCCTCAGCTGGAACCAGAGATGGTGAAAGTGAAACTATCGGGTTGTGAAGATGACGTAAACACCTAACACACACGAAGCCCTGTAAACGGCTTGTCACACAGGACGGGATCCGAAAAGGAGAGTTTTGTGTTTACGGCTATGTAAACCTCGCCCACTGCTGTCCTGGGCGCCTGGTTCTGGCTCTTCACATCATTTTGAAACTGCAGGTTCACAGATGAGGCACTGTCAGTCAAGATCATAGTCACTGCTGCAGCAGATAAACCCTAAAACCCTAGTGGGTCACACAGTGAGGCTGATTTCTTGCTTAGGTAAAGTCCAAATCCGGCTTTCCTAGTGGGGTAGATTTCATCCAAACGGTGAAGATGTGGGGATTCAGGCCCCTCTGGTCCGGTAGCTCCATTACCCTTAATGGGTAGCTTTGAAGGTTACCTTGGAAGGGGACAGAGTTGGGGGAGGCTCACACACCTGAGGTTTCAATGGGTCAGGCCTGGAAGCAGCATTTCACTCTGCTCACACTCCAGACATGAGTGGTATTGTCACACCCGCTGCAGAGGAGGCAAGGCAACGTGGCCCTGCTGTGTGTGGAGACAGGCTTGGTCATCTCTGTTTGGTTCTGCCCCTCCAGTCACCAGATCCCTGTTGTATTCTTTGCACACGTAGAGCACCTCACCCTCAAGGACGACCACCTGAAACCCGATCCAGCCTCTGAGCTCACCTCAGAGCACAGCGGCTGGTCACATGTATGTAGTCTTCTCCATCGTGTTTAGATGCAATTTTTCATGTTCCTCCAGCCAATGAACTAAGAAAATGAGTTACCTGCACCTGCACCCTTTATACAGCAGCAGAAGAGCACACTCATTCAGCAAAGAAAAGAACACAGGAGCTACCCAGGAGCCCCTGGCCCAAGCAGAGGTGACTCCTGCTAGGGTCTGAGCTATGGCCATGGAGAAGGGTCTTTGGTTAGACCCTGATTCCACTCTTGGGGAGGAACTACATGGTCCTTGGTTCAGCCTCCTGGAAGGTTCTTCCCTGTTCGTTATCCACCATGGCCTCATTCAAGCGGGCACTGGGAAATAGGGCCCACAGCCCACCTCCTGCTCATCTAGGTTTGGGGAGGTTACTTTCAAGTTTAAACAGTCAAAAGCTTTTTTCCAGTTCAGGCAAGTTCAGTTTCCTCGTAAACTTAGTAGGCATCTGATTTGTCTGTCTCCAGTCAGTTCCATGTGATAGGAACCACACCCAACATTCTTTCCAAGTGTCATGCTCAAGCCTGGTATATTTTGTTACTTTTCCATCCCACTCCACTGCCTTTCTCACTCTCTCAAGACACACGTTGGTGGGTAAACCACACTTTAATCTGATTTTTGACACAAGGCTGAGTCTTTTTTTTTTTTTTGAGACAGAGTCTCGCTCTGTCGCCCAGGCTGGAGTGCAGTGGTACAATCTCGGCTCACTGCAAGCTCCGCCTCCCGGGTTCACGCCATTCTCCTGACTCAGCCTCCTGAGTAGCTGGGACTACAGGCATTCACCATTGTGCCCGGTTAATTTTTCGTATTTTTAGTAGAGACGGGCGGGTTTTCACCTCGATCTTAATCTCCTGACCTCGTGATGCGCCCACCTTGGCCTCCCAAAGTGCTGGGGTTACAGGCGTGAGCCACTGCACCCGGCCAAGTTTGAGTCTTAATGGGCTTTTGATTTCAGTCTCCTTCTGTTCCCAGGTCAATAAACAATAGGCCTTTCCAGTCCTTTCATGCTGCCAATTTCTGGCCTCTTCTCGGAGCCCCGCTCCTCATGGTATCATGGGTTTCAGGGTGTGCTAAATTCCCCTGAGGCCCAAGGTGCCCTTGGCAATTGCAGGCTGATTCTGGACACCCCCAGATCCTGGCAGGTCCACGCTGAAGCGGCAGGTGGGAGAACAGGCATCCCCTCCCTTGGGCCAAGCCACAGGTGGTGGGAACTGGCTGAGATGCAGGGACGTCGGGGCCTCCAGGGCCTCCTTCCCAGGAGCCTGGGCGCGTGGAGGAGTCTGTTGGTTGGCTTTGAGATGGCGCCCCTGCACGCCAGCTCCCAGAGGGGCCCAGATGCAAGGACCTCTTGACACATATTCAGGAGGGTGGGCTGGGTGGGGAGGTCCCCAGAATGTGGCTTCTTGGGAGGAGTTCCTCTACTCTGCTTCTGGCTCCATGACAGGCTACTTCTCCTACACACCCTGGCATGAGGGCAAGCCCAGGGCAGGAATGAGGAAACTCACATGGCAGCTAACGATGACCAGGAGAGAAGGCAGGGGAGCCAGTTTGAAATTCTGCGTGTGGAGTACCTGTGTGCTGGGGCTGCTGTAAGAGTGCCCACCAAACGCTGGGGCCTTAAACAGCAGAAATTCGTCTCAGCCCTGGAGGCTGGAAGTCCCAGGTCAAGGTGTCAGCAGGCTGGCTCTTCCTGAGGCCTCTCTGCTGGGCTTGTAGATGCCGCCTTCCCCCATGTCCTCACAGGGTTGTTCCTCTGTGTGTGTCTGTCCTAACCTCCTTTCTTGTAAAGACACCAGCCTACCCTAATGACCTTATTTTAACTTAATTACTTCTTTAAAGACCCTTTCTTTACATTCAGTGACATTCTGAGGCACTCAGGGTCAGGACCTCAACATATGATTTGTGGTGACACAATTTAGCAACCGTGACCCACAGGCACATCAAAGCCTTGGAAATGACACTGGGGCTGGGCACAGTGACTCATGCCTGTAATCCCAGCACTTTGGGAGGCTGAGGGGGGTGGATCACCTGAGGTCAGGAGTTTAAGACCAGCCTGGCCAACATGGCGAAACCCCTCTCTACCAAAAATACAAAAATTCGCCAGGCGTGGTGGCAGGTGCCTGTAGTCTCAGCTACTTGGGAGGCTGAGGCAGGAAAATCACTTGAACCAGGGAGGTGAAGTTTGCAGTGAGCTGAGATTGTGCCATTCCTCTCCAACCTGGGCAACAAGAGCAAAACTCTGTCTCAAAAGAGAAGAGAAGAGAAGAGAAGAGAAGAGAAGAGAAGAGAAGAGAAGAGAAGAGAAGAGAAGAGAAGAGAAGAGAAGAGAAGGAAAAGAAAAGAAGTGACACTGGACACTTATGAGACCCCAGATATCAACTTCTGGGTCAGGACCACCCTTCATCCCACCAGCTTTTTTGGCTGCTGAGAAACATTACTTGCCTAAGGCCAGACCTAGAAAGGACCTGTCTTCACCTGAAATGAGTCCCAGTCATTTCGTGGCCCAGTGGGCTGGCGTGTTCAACAGCCTGGGGCTTGTTAGGTAGGAATGAGCTACCCTTTCTGAGTGCCAGCTGTCCTGGGCAGGGAACAGATGTCTTGTCCCTGACCAGAAGGCCTTGGGGGCAGAGGGTGGGTATGCACGCCAGGCTAGTTTACACAGGTGTCTGCCCAGGAGATCCTGTGTGGGTTTTATCTTTATCCAGTGAGAAAAAGCAGTGTTGAGAAAGGTCTGACTTCTGGACGGGCATGGTGGCTCACGCCTGTAATCCCAACACTCTGGGAGGCTAAGGCAGGCGGATCGCCTGAGGCCAGGAGTTCGAGACCAGCTTGGCCATGATGGCGAAACCATTTCTCTACAAAAAATACAAAAATTAGCTGGGTGTGGTGGCACATGCTCGTAATCCCAGCTACTCGGGAGGCTGAGGTACCAGAACTGCTTGAACCCGGAAGGTGGAGGTTGCAGTGAGCCAAGATCGCACCATTGCACTCCAGCCTGGTCAAGAGAGTGAGACTCTGTCTCAAAAAAAAAAAAATGTATATGGACAAATTATAGGTGTATATATTGGACAAAGGGTTTTTTAAGGAACTCTTAGACTCTGAGATACCTGAAAGACGAGGCCGCCCCTGTGGAGGTTGCTAGGCTAACAGTCTGCACTCTGGCTTTAGGGTGAGGTCTGGGATGTGGGATGGACGGGGCTGGGAGGAGGCAAGTCAAAGGCCAAGACGGTCTCTCCAGGGCAGAGAGGGAAGGTCCTTCCACAGGATGGGACAGCATGTGTCACACCTGTTAGAAAGACCCCAGTGCCAAGCACATACGCACACTCTTCTCCCCGAGCTGCTGCTCCCCATTGACCCGGACACCCCTGCCAAACCCAACTCAGGCTAAGCCACCATACAGGAGACCAGGCTGGTCTCAGATGAGCCCATCCCTGGGCTCCCGAGGGCACCGGGAAGCCCTGCCACAGAGATGCCGGCTCTACTAGGAAACTGGAGTCAAAGATGCAGATGTTCAGAAATGCTCAAGAAAGAATGGACATGGGACTTCCTATGAAACGTTTAAAAACCATCTCTAATCCAATCATCTGAGGAAGATGCATTTTTATAAAACAAAAAAGTAAAAATAAAAGCACATACAAATCAGGAAATCTTGAGATTTAGGAGGCCCATTGTGATAGTGAACAATACATTCTGAAAAATATCGCGTGCAGATTTACAGTCAATCGGAGGCCGGCAAACCGAAGAGAATCCCACAAGTAAAGGAATTTAAACTGATTGAAAACCTCGAGTAATTTTAGTGTCCCTGAGGGTCAGTTAAAGGCTGGGCTTCTCAAAGCCACAGTGAGCCCAGCAGTGCTACCCACTCCCCCCGGGGTCTGGCACCCACCCCAAGCTCTCTCCAGAAACCACTCATGAAAAGGTAGGCCCAGGCAGCCCCCATGTTCCACCCAACCCTCTCCTCCATGACCCCTTTGTGTTAGGCTAGACATAGCCTCTTCTTGTCTCTTACAAGGGCAATGATCACTGGATCTGGGGCCCACCTACGTAACCCAGATGATCTCATCTCAAGATCCTTAATTTAACTATATCTGCAAAGACCCATTCTCCATATAAGGTCCCATTCACAGGCTCTAGGAATTTGAATGTGGACATATCTTCTGGCCCTGGGCACTGTGTTGGTGCCTTTCCTAAGACACCTCCCCTTGCTCCCATCCCATCACATTTCTTGGGGCCTGTGTCTGACCTGACTGCTGGGCTGCCCTCCCAAAAGCACACACTGTCTGCCCCAGCACGTGCCTCCAGGCCTGTCTGGTGTATGGCTGTGTTGATAAACTCACTGTCTATTTAAATTTTATTTTTAAAAGATATCTCGGCTGGGCGCGGTGGCTCACACCTGTAATCCCAGCACTTTGGGAGGCCGAGGCGGGTGGATCACGAACGAGGTCAGGAGATTGAGACCATCTTGGCTAACATGGTGAAACCCCGTCTCTACTAAAAATGCAAAAAATTAGCCGGGCATGGTGGTGGGTGCCTGTAGTCCCAGCTACTCAGGAGGCTGAGGCAGGAGAATGGCGTGAACCTGGGAGGCGGAGCTTGCCATGAGCTGAGATCGCGCCACTGCACTCCAGCCTGGGCGACAGAGCGAGATTCTGTCTCAAAAAAAAAAAAAAAAAAAAGATATATCTTCACTTGGATTTCATCAAAGCAGCACCATTCTTTCTATTAATACCGATGGATTAATTTTTTTCTTTCTTTCTCCTTTCCTTTCACCTTCCTTTCCCCTCCCTCTTTTCTTTTCTTTTCTGTGTTTGTTAAAAAGCAGACGTGAAAACAGAAGAAACCTACAGTGGTTTCCCCAACAGGAAAGAAACCGACCTACCCAGTCCCACTGGCATAAGGTGACAACCAGTCCGCTTTTGGCAAGTTGAGGCTGGAGCACAGACTGGATCACAGACACAAACGTGAGACTAAAGACACACAAACTCCTGTTCAAGCCTCAAGTTGACCCACCCAGGAAACAAGCACACGCCTGCTGCACGCCAGCAGCCAAGCCCGGAAAGCTATGCTCTAATCGGTGCGCCCACTGGATGTTCATCAGTCCCCCTTGGTGCTTATGTGGACCAAGCAAGGGAGGTGAGCGGCCATAACAATGCCCCGAGTCTGGGTTAGCAGGTGCCAGGGCGCCTCTCGGCAGGGATAGGAGCAGGTGGACCCCAGAGTGGAGCCCACGTCACAGGTATATACAAGGGGAAAAGAGATTACTTGAGGCAGGTCCTCCACCGCTGCTGAGGGTGGAGGCAAAATGTTGAAACACCCACCATGGCCAGGGTCTCTCAAGGCATGGTGGGGGCAGCAAACCCTCCCCAGGCTGCAGTCCCGCGTGAGGACGGCTGTGGAACCCAGCACAGAGCGCGAATGTGCCATGAGCCCAGGCCATTGCAGGGAGGCAGAGCAGCACACAGCGCATCCTACAGGGAATTCTCCTGCCACTATTAGAACGTGACCGCCATGTGTGCAGTAGGGAGAGGGGTAATGCTCATTGCCTGCCCCCCAGGGCTTACCCTGTTCCTAGGGGGACAGACGCTCCCCTAGGCCCCCTGTCCTGAATTATCTCTAGGAACTCGGGGATTTCTCTGGTAGAAAGTCCTTGCTTGGGGCAAAACATCTCATCGTGCCTTCGTTTACATTTTGGATGAACATTTTGTTAAAGCCAGAGCACCCTGACATGAGAGCAAGAGGATGGACGGCAGAAGGGACCAACACCACAGGGAAGCTGGGCATGCTACAGACCCCAGTGTCTGCCTGGCAGAGCCACTCCTCCAATCAATGTCTGAACAGCGGGGCCGGGAAGAAATGGCGCTTGAACAGCTGCTGCCATTTTTTTCTTTTTTGGATGAGTTGGAAATCCCATCAAGAACAAGCCACTTGGCCAGGTGTGGCGGTTCACACCTGTAATCCCAGCACTTGGGAGGCCAAGGCAGGCTCATCACTTGAGATCAGGAATTAGAGACCAGCCTGGTCAACTTGGTGAAACCCCATCTCTACTAAAAATACAAAAATTAGTCAGGCATGGTGGCATGTGCCTGTAACTGTAATACCAGCTACTTGGGAGGCTGAGGCTGCAATGAGCCGAGATTGTGCCACTGCACTCCAGCTTGTGTGACACAGAGAAACTCCAGCTCGGAAAAAAAAAGAATAAGCCACTGAGCGAACATAAGGAAAAGATACAACAAAAATAAATTCCTCATGAACAGGTGCACACCGCCTGCCTGGCAATGGAGGCCCCACGCACAGTGCCCTCCTGGGACTGGCTGAGTCGCTCAGGTCGCCTTCCAGCTGTGTGACTGGAGGGGTCTACACGGCTCAGGGCAGGGCTGGGAGACAGCCCTCCCTGGGGACCCCAGAGAAACTGGTTCCAGGAGAGTATGCTCAGTGCTGGGGGAACCTCAAGCAGGAGGCTCACGTAGGCCCAGCCAGCTCCTGCCTCCTATGCATCCCCAGTGAGGAGCGGCACCTGTTGCTGGTGTCCGCGTCTCTTACCTGGGTTGAGGACTGGCTGGACGATGTCCCCGTTCCTCCACTTGGTCTCCATGCGCTCCAGCTTCTGGGCTTCATACCGCTTCCGGCCCTCCTCCTCCTGCTCCTGCCGAGAATACTGCGGGAAACCACAGACAGGTCAGGCCCAGGCTGGACACGGCCTCCTCTCCTCTACAGGCAGCCACGACCCCAGGCCCCTTATGTCACATAGCCTTGTATAACTGGGACTATCTTTCTTTCTGTTTGTGTGTGCTTAATATAAGTAATAAGAATACAGAAAGAGTGAAATCCCACGTGGCTCCACTCCCCAGAGAACCTGGGTCAAATGTTTGGTTTAGATCCTTCCTGGAATTGCTTTTATGCCTACAAATATATAAAAAGCTCTGTGGTGCTGTATGTGGAGCTTAAAAGCAACTGTGTATCTATTTAACATAATTTTTGTGACTATGTGGGCACTTAGCTTGTTCTCAATTTTTCTTTACTTTTTTCTTTTCTTTTTTTTTTTTTGAGATGGATTCTTGCTCTGTCCCAGGCTGAAGTGCAGTGGTGCGATCTCAGCTCACTGCAACCTCTGCCTCCTGGGTTCAAGTGATTCTCCTGCCTCAGCCTCCCCAGTAGCTGGGACTACAGGCGCCTGCCACCACACTCAGCTAATTTTTGTATTTTTAGCAGAGACGGGGTTTCACCATGTTGGCCAGGCTGATCTCTTGACCTTGTGATCCACCTGCCTCAGCCACCCAAAGTGTTGGGATTACAGGCGTGAGCCACTGCGCCCACTATTAAAACCATACTGATTCTAGGTTACCTAAAATCATTTTGCACTGTCCCATTCCTTCCTAGGATTCATTCCAGAATAAAGAGATCCTCAAAAAGGCCCCACCTACTCTCCCAGGGCAGGAGCTGTGTGTGTCCCTGCTGACCCTTGGCCAATCGAACAGGCTGTATATTAGTAGAGAACAGGCAGTCAAAGATGGAACCATCCCCCCGAGGCTCTCTGAATGGATCATAGGGGTTTTTGACCCCAGAAGTTAAAAATAAATGTGAATATAAGACTCAGCACAGGCCAGGCATGGTGGCTCGTGCCTGTAATCCCAGCAATTTGGGAGGCTGAGGCGGGTGGATCACTTGAGGTCAGGAGTTTGAGACTCCTGGCCACATGGTGAAACCCTGTCTCTACTAAAAATACCAAAATTAGCCAGGTATGGTGGTGGGCACCTGTAGTCTTAGCTACTCGGGAGGCTGAGGCAAGGGAATCGCTTGAACCCGGGGGGTGGAGGTTGCAGCCAGCCAAGATCGCGCCACTGCACCTCAGCCTGGGCGACAGAGCGAGACTCCATCTAAAAAGATAAAATAAAATAAAAAATACTAACTCTCAGCACAAAAACCAAAGCTCCTGAGTCCCAGGACACAACAGGGGATATTGCATTTCTTAGACATAACAGACGGTTCACTCACTGCCCTCCTGTGCACAGTGGAGGGGATGCACCACACTCCCTCCCCATGGGACCTCAGAGGGGCCCTCAGGGCCTGTGTGGTGGCCCCAGGCCGGTTCCAGACCCTCTGCCTGCTCCATCCCCCAGGACCTTCTCCCTCCCTGACAGCCTAGCCAGGGGCCAACTACCACCTGGCTGTTCTGATTAACCTCAACTTCTGCTCTCACCGTTCACTCACCCAACCATTCCAACTGAGCCTGTGGGGAAGCCACAGAACCCAGGGCCCCTCTGGGCCCCTCCCGGCCGCCTGTTGAAGCCCCTCTGACCTAAGCAAGTTCACTTCAGATGGCTGTGTTAGGCCTTCTTTCGAAAGTCAGTTTTAAACACCTCGATAATTCCTGCTCATGGCTCAGCTCCAAAACTGTGCAGGGCCTGAGCACCATTCACCATTCCTCGGCTTAATTATCCATCATCTTCAGTTGAGAACCCATCTTCAAAAGAGGCTGGGAAGGGAGCTGAAGGGTTTGTTCAAAAGAAGCAAACCGTGGGGAGTGTTTTAAGTTGCAGTGGATAATTCAACCTTTTCCTCCATAAATAAATCACGTCCTAATGTTCCACCAGCCAAGTCATGACTGTGAGAGGAGAGTCTGTGCTGTGTGTCTACCTAGCAACATTGGTGGGTGAACTTCAGCATCCTCAAGAAATGCCTTTTAAAGGGAATTTTTTTTAAAGGAGCCACCCCCTGGTCTAATACATCCTTGTGGCATCCAGTACATTTGTCTGGGCTTGGCGGGCACACAGGGAAATGATGGGGCCCGGTCCTGGACACAAGCCACGAGGAGAAGCCAGGCCTACTCCCCAACGCTGCCTTTCCATCTGGGAACAAAACCGCTGGAACATTTTAATGATGGCTGGCACCTAATTCTCACCCCCGAGGGCTCATCAAACCCAACTGATCTGAAGCAGCAGACAGCGTGGCCCAAATGTCTGAGAGACAGGCTGTGAACCTCTTCGCTCAAGCACGTATTCAGACATTTGAAAAAAACCAAAGCATCCACCCCCGACGGCCACTCAGCATGTCCAGGGCTGCGGTTGCCCCTCCGGTCATCCTGGGCCCCTCAGGCCCATCACAGGGACACCGAAGTTCCATGCTCACTGGGAAAGCTGCAGGCAGGCTGGGGAGGAAGGTGGAACAAAGAAAAGATGTCCTGCACTGGACGACTGTGCACACGGCCAGCAGCTGGGTTCCTCCAGGGAGATGCACACATCCAGGAAACCAGAGCGTGTGTGTGTGTGCGCATGCGTGTTCAAGATATCTACATGCATACGTATGTGCCATCTCTATCTGTATGTGTATACATATTATATATATCTGCATATCTACAGATACAGGGATGTACATTTTCCTAAATCTGGGATGGCTGTAGAAAGGTCCGCAGGAGCATGCTCATGGAATATAAGACAGCCCTGTGGCCAGGCCACCAGCAGATAAGCATATGCTCACCGGAGCCAGGGAACGAAGCTGCACTTTCCGGGACTCCGAAACAGGCCTCTGGCTGGGCCCACTAGTGAAAAACAGGAGACCCAGATTCCAAATCAGCGGGAGGTTTATACTACGTGGGCCTAGCATGTGTTGGGGGGAAGACAGTGCAAATAGCTCTGAGCAACAGCTGCAGCTGCGAACTGTGCAGCCTCTCCCATCTGGCTGCCTCGGCTCCGTGGAATGGTTTCAACAACTCCTTGACAAGGCCAAGTTGATATTTATGTCTCATCAAACCCACTATACAAAGGAAATGAAAAAGCAACCGGGAGCTCCTCCAGGATGTGGGAGGGAGGGAGCTAATTACTGGGCAAGGAGAGGCGAGGCTAAGAGGGGCCACGCTGAAAGCGCCCTGTCCCTGCGCTGAGGGGACGGGAGCCAGGGGAGTCTGAAGCTACCCGTCCCCTCCACTGGCCAAAACCCAACAGCTCTTGGTGCATCGATCCCAAGCGACAAGGCAGCAAAAGCGACTGTGTTCAGGTCCAGACCCGCCCCTCGGTATCACCCACCTGAGATATACCATGAGATGCTAAAGCCAGGCATGGGGCCTGGGAGAGATTTCAGAACTGGATAGCATCTGAAAATTAAATCCGTTAAATGCTATGTCTCAATATTTACATGTGATGTAGCTCACTGAACACCAAGGGCTTAGAGAAAAGAATAAATGTGGGGTGGGTGTGCTTGCAATTCTGCGGAGAACAGTCAGGAGCCCCCAACTGACCCCTGCTCCTTAGGTCTTCAATCACCCCGAGTTAGCACTGCCTGAAAATAACCACAACTTCCATCTCAGCCAAGAAGCAGGGAGAGAGGATAACAGCCCCACGAAGAACAAGAGACGGGGGAGGGTGTTGAACCGAGGGCTGCTGCACTGGGTTGAACAGTGTCCCTCAAAATGTATATCCACCTGAAACCTCAAAATGCAAACACTTCCAAAAACCGGGTCTTTGTAGTTGTAAATAGTTAGAATGAGGTCACAGCGGAATGGGATAGGCCCTAAGCCCAGTGACCCGTGCTCTTGTGAGCAGGCCGTGCGAAGATGGAGGCAGAAGCTTCAGGGACGCAGCCTCAGCCAAGGGACGCCTGGAGCCACGCGGCGCTGGAGAGACCAGGAGGGATCCTCGCCTGGGGCCAATGGAGGGCGCGGGCCCCTGCCCACACCTTTGGACTTCTGGCCTCCAGAACTGTGACAGAATCAACTTCTATTGTTTGAGAGCTACCCAGTCAGTGGCACTTGGTCACAGCAGCCCCAGGACACTGACTCATGCGGGAGCGTGAGACTTCGGACTCCACACCCTGACCCTGAGCCCCCACCTGCTGGCCAGATTCTGGCATGCTGCCATCCTGCTCTCATAAAACCAAAGCTGCGGCCGGGCGCGGTGGCTCACGCCTGTAATCCCAGCACTTTGGGAGGCCAAGGCGGGTGGATCACAAGGCCAGGAGATCAAGTCCATCCTGGCTAACACAGTGAAACTCCATCGCTACTAAAAATATAAAAAATTAGCCGGGCATGGTGGTGGGTGCCTGCAGTCCCAGCTACCGGGGAGGCTGAGGCAGGAGAATGGCGTGGACCCAGGAGGCAGAGCTTGCAGTGAGCCGAAATTGCACCACTACACTCCAGCCTGGGCGACAGATCGAGACTCTGTCTCAAAAAAAAAAAAAAAAAAACAAAGTTACAGCCACCAGCCTTCCCTTCCCTTCCCATTATATGTGGACAGGGTTCCCCTGTCACCAAGATTTAAAAACAACAACAACAACAAAAAAAAAAAAAACCTAGGCCAAACAGCAGCTGGACCCGGCAGCCAGCCACACCCACCTGGGGTGACACCCCACCCAGACCTTCACTGCCCTCTGAGGAGACCCCGGCAGGGTGCCTGGTCAGACACTGAGCTGAGGAGAGAAGAGAGGGCAGGAAGCACGTCTCAGGGAGTACCTCCCCAGTCTCACATGGGCAGCGGAAGCAGGGACTGGGGTCCCATCAGCCCTGGTGACCCGGGGACCACAGGAAGACAAAGAGCCAGGCCTCCTACAGGCGGGAAGTGGCCTGCTCCCAGCAAACGCTGGGGAGGGGATCAGGGCTTCTAAAGTGGCCTGTGCCTGGCAAACGCTGGGGAGGGGACCAGGGCTTCCAAAGTGGCCTGTGCCTGGCAAACACTGGGGAGGGGACCAGGGCTTCCGGCAGCAGCAGGAACACCCAGCGTCTCTGTTGGGTCTGGAAGCAAAAAGAGCAGGCACCAATTCCTGACAATCTGGTTCTCAGTTTTATTATTTCTAAAAATGTATTCTATATATATCTCAGCCAGAGGAAAAGCTCCCCGCCGGGGCCCACACTGCAGAGACTCAGAATCCTGGTTCCTTCCCTCTAAGAAGAGCTCCTCCTGGGGGCTGGGCCTGTGGACCGCAGGGTCAGGCTGCGGGAGGAGCTGGTCACACCTGTCCTTGGACTCGCCAATGAACTTGGGGCACAGGAGAAGGAGGCGAGGGAGTACTTTTAGGGAATGAATTAAATTTCTTTATTCCCAACGTCTCCCCTCCAAGAGTCTGTTCGCGCAGCTTCCACAGGCTTCGCCCATAGGCCCACCCATGGCGGGACTCCTCTGACAACACAATGAACCGGTATTATGGAAGGTGCTTCCACCGGGTGCGGTGGCTCACGCCTGTAATCCCAGCACTTTGGGAGGCCAAGGTGGGTGGATCATGAGGTCAGGAGATCAAGACCATCCTGGCTAACACGGTGAAACCCCGTCTCTACTAAAAAAAAATTAAAAAATTAGCCGAGCGTGGTGGCGGGCGCCTGTAGTCCAGCTACTCAGGAGACTGAGGCAGGAGAATGGCGTGAACCCGGGAGGCGGAGCGTGCAGTGAGCTGAGATCCGGCCACTGCACTCCAACCTGGGCGACAGAGCGAGACTCCGTCTCAAAAAAAAAAAAAAGAAAAAAGAAAAGTGCTTCCATCACAGCGAAGCCAGAAATGAGAGAAACCCAGAGAAGGAGGCAGACGCCAGCAGGGGACAAGGAGGGAGAAAGACCAAAGCTCACACGAGGAGAGCTGTCTCCACGGCCACTGCGTCACAAGCAGAGATCAGAACCAGCTTGCAGGGCCCACGGGGCAGCAGCCGGCCCGGCCCAGGCAGCCTGGTGGTCCTGGCTCCCGAAAGAAGGACACATCACTATCACGATCCTGTCACTGCCTTTTCTCTGGTTAGGGAGTGTGACAAAAAGGTCCCTAGGTTGGAGGGACGTTTACGTCCACAGGTTCTGGGCCAGCTTGCGCTCACATTCCCAGCATGAATTAAACATACACCAGAAGATTCCACACAGACATGTCTCCTCCCCACCCGTGTTTCCTCGAAGGCAGGACAGAAACTCCTGTGTAGCCAGGGATGCCCTGCCCAGCCCAGAGGGGACACTGCCTGCTGGCGGACCTGGCACCCTGTGCCCCAGCTTTGACCTGTCGCTCCCTTGGGACGCTTAGCTGAACCAGCCTCCCACCATCAGGCGAGGTGACCTGATCTCTGCCATCTGCCCCCAAGAGAGAAGTAGAAGGGGCACCTTACCACAACAGGAGGCACCTCGAGGACCTTGTCCACGTTCTTCAGCGACAAGGGCACATACCACAGGGTGGCCTTATTGGTCAGCTTTTTGGCACCTTAAGAGAAGAAAATCACATAAGTGATGCCCAGGAGACGGGGCAGGGGTGTGAGCACCAGGCACGCGGCAGATGCTGCTCCGGCCCCCGGTCCCAGCACCCGAAACACCCCGCACTGTATACTACCTCTCTGGCCCCCAACCCCCAAGGCCCCAAGGTCTTTTCAGCATCCTGGCCGGGGAGTGCTGCCATCATGTGAGTGTGGACAAACAGAACAAGAGACCCCAGAGCCCACGGAGAGAGGCTGCGTGGGGCCCACCCCCATTACAATGTATGCCCCCTAAAACTGGCTTGAACTCAGGACCCCAGCCCCTCCCAATGCAACCACTCTGGGGCAGTTTTCCCTTTTCAGGGGTGGCTGAAATGACTTCAGACCACAGTTAAGCCTGGATGGTCCGGAGTTGGTCACCCACAATACCCAACAGGGATCACCCTGGAGGGCACCAACTGCAGGCAACCTCCTCTTCCTGGTGTTTTGACAGAAAGGGAGCTTGATTACGAAAACACATCAGAGGCTCCCAATGAGCCACCCAGACAGAGGGGAAGGACTGATGGGCTGCAGGCAGATGCCCTTCGCTCTGCCCAGGGAGACAAGGCTGAACCCACTTCACCCGCTGGCTCAAGTCTCCACCAGCTGATCGCTGCTGACATCAAACGTCAAAATCAAAAGTGCCTTGCTGGGGAACTTGATGTCCTGACGCTCAGACAAGCAACATCTTCTGCAGATCCCATCCACCTGTCTCAGCACTGCCAAGAACTCCCACCAAACGGGGAAGCCCAGAAAGACACTTGGCCCACACAGACGTACAGGCTGCGGAGGCTCAGGAGGATGTGGAGGCTGTGCCCAGGCAGAGCAGCCCAGGGGAGGGGCAGGGGAGACAGCCAGGGCCCCCACAGCCCAAAGCACACAGCAGCAGAGCCAGCTCATCAAAGCCCCATTTTTGCCACCCCAGGAACTTCCTTTCCTTCACACCAGACACTTGGGTGTGGTGCCAGCCCATCCAAAGCTCCACCAGAAGCTTCCGGGTGCCAAGAGATGGGCTATAGGCTGCTGACTCCTTGGGGCACTGAAGCCAGCCACAGAGCAAAGTGGGGCTGCAGGACAGGGAGGCCTGTCCGTGCTGAGAAACACAGGCTCGTGGCCTGTCGGAGCTAAAGCAGCCTAGAGATCCCTGGTGTACACCCCTCACTTGTACAGAAGGAGCCTGAGGCCCAGAGACATCAAGGGGTTTGCCCAGGGTCACACAGCAACTTGGGGCCATACTCCCATGTCCCAGTCATTTCAGAGAAGTATCTGCAAGGATGCCTTTAAAAAGTGGTTTTGTCAGGAGTGGTAGGTGGCTCACACCTGTAATCCCAGCACTCTGAGAGGCTGAGGCGGGTGGATCACTTGAGCTCAGGAGTTCCAGACCAGCCTGGGCAACATGGCGAAACCCCGTCTCTACCAAAAACACAAAAAATTAGCTGGGCATGGTGGTGCGCACCTGTGGTCCCAAACACTGAGATAGGAGGAGCGCTTGAGCCCAGAAGGCGGAGATTACAGTGAGCCTAGATTGCACCACTGCCCTCCAGCCTGGGCGACAGAGCGAGGCCCCGTCTTAAAATAAAAAAATAAATAAAAGTGGCTTCTTCAATGTGGAAGATCCTCACTATAAGGCAGAAGAGGGAACTGCAGGAAATAACAGAGGAAAGGGAGACGGGAGCAGCCCCAGGGCCCTGCCTAAAACCCCCAGAGCAGCTCACTTCCCACCAGTTACCTGAACCTGCCTTCCCAAGGCAAAGTGTTTTTCCTCCCGGATAAACACAGCCCCAGGCTCCAAGTCAAGCCCCAGGGGGCCCATTAAGAAAAGGCCCATGCCTGCCCCTCCTCCCCCCACAGAACACACCGTGAGGGCAAGGGGCTCCCTGGGCTTGGGAACCACAGGCAAATAATATGGGAAAATATTTCCACCGCACTTTGACTGAGAGTGAATCTGACAACCTGCTTTTGGGAATAAAGATTTCCTGTTGAACTCGGCTAGAGCCAGCCTGACAAGCCGGTTTCCATGACAACTCGAGCGGCCCTCTGGACCTAAATGAACACCATGGAGCAAATGAGGCAAACATGCTAATTGTACTTTCTCCATCATTTGATGAAACCATCAAAAGACAACAGCAGTATTAAAAAATATCTCTCGGCCAGCTGCGGTGGCTCACGCCTGTAATCCCAGCACTTTGGCAGGCCGAGGCAGGCAGATCACGAGCTCAGAATCGAGACGATCCTGGCTAACACGGTGAAGCCCCGTGTCTACTAAAAATACAAAAAAATTAGCCAGGCATGGTGACATGTGCCTGTAGTCCCAGCTACTCGGGAGGCTGAGACAGGAGAATCACTTGAACCTGGGAGGCAGAGGTTGTAGTGAGCCAAGATGGCGCCACTGCACCCCAGCCAGGGCGACAGAGCAAGACTCAGTCTCAAAAAAAGAAAAAAAAAAAAAAAACTGTTAAAATCTTAAGAGCTCCCAGCTATTTTTCTGGAGCAATTCGTAGCAATCACATCCCAGTTAGCTTAATATTTTGACAGTTTCTGGGGATAAATAAGCCACCTCAAAGGCAAGGTTTGCGGGTCGTCTGCCTGGGCCCGTGCTCGCTCAGTGGCCTCATGACGGGCAGCACAGCCCAGGAAGAGGGGACACACAGAACAGGGGACCCCTGCCTCCTGGAGTGGAGACAGCACACGGATGTCACGCACACAGCTTATGACTCAGCCTGTTCCGGGTCAGGGCCCCGGCACGCGTCCTCTGCCCCCACCTGCAATGCCCCTGTCTTTCAGAGGTCACTACCCATTCAGCCAGTGCTCCCCATGTGCCCACCGTGTGCCAGGCGCTGCCCTTGGTGTTGGGGCCTTCATGAGTTCAATTTCCAGGGGACACATGGGCAGATACAGAGAAGGGCCTCAAGAGAACAATAGAGACGGCAGAGAGAGATGGCAGAGAAGCAGAAGCACAGACAAGGAGATGAGCGAGACAGGGGGGAGATGAGACCCGCAGTCACAGAGTGAGAACAGCGGGCTCCGGGGCCTGACCAAGACGCGGAGAAAAGCCACAGCCTCGGGGCTCCAAGGCCTCCCTGCCCAGCCCCTGCTACAGGGAAAAGGCTGAAGCTGGGAGGAAGAACCTGGGGCACTGCCCAGCCCCACTGGGAAAAGCCATCACGTGCTGGCAAGCGTCTCCTGCCTTCTCCAAGCCTCACATACACGACAGGGCAATGCCAGCCCTGATGTCACCAGGGAGGAAGGGTGGGCATCTCTGTCCCTCCTGAGCCCATCCTTCGGAGGAGGAGAAGACCGAGGGCTGTGGTGGCCGGGACACAGCGGGGAGGCTGAGAAGCTCCCAGCACCTTGTGGGTGAGCTGAGGTGGGGGCTGCTCTCTCATGCTTGTGCCTGCCTTGGCTCTGCACAGGAGCCTCTCCTGCTGTCCCCACTCTCAGCTCCTAAAGAGCGAGGGATCCCCAGGAACATGTCAGATTGCGTCATCCTCATCAATACCCCATCAGCGAGAATGTCTCAGCACTGACGCCCAGTTCTTCCTGGTTGCCTCCGCTCATTCACTTATTCATTCATTCATTTGCTCATCCATTATCAGTTCCATGTCTATTATGGGCCAGCAGAAGTGGCCAAGAAAGGGAAGTTCATGATCTGGGGAGATCATCAAGTTCAATACCCCTGACCTTTGGCCTGTATTACTCTGTGCTGTGGGGAGAGCGGGTCCCAACCGTGCTGAAAGCCCGAGAATGCCTTTCGGTCTCCCTGCCTCTCTCCTCATCTCAAACTGCTTGGCCAGGTTCGGAGGCTCCTGCCTGTAAGCCCAGCACTTTGGGAGGCTGAGGTGGGTGGATCAACTGAGATCAGGAGTTTCAGACCACCCTGGCCATCGTGGTGAAACCCTGTCTCTACTAAAAATACAAAAATCAGCCAGGTGTGGTGGCTCACGCCGTAGTCCCAGCTACTCAGGAGGCTGAAGCAGGAGAATAGCTTGAACCTAGGAGGCAGGAGAATAGCTTGAACCTGGGAGGCAGAGGTTGCAGTGAGCCGAGATCATGCCACTGCACTCCAGACTGGGCAACAGAGCAAGACCTTGTCTCAAAAACAACAACAACAAACTGCTCGTCAGGGATTCCTCTGAGGCTGTGGCCTCTGATGGACCACAAAGGGGGCTTCCATGGCAGAAAATCTGCAAAGCAGATCCATTCCCAGCATTTTTGAAGCCACCAACTCCTGCAATGACAAAGGGCGCTGCTGACAGGGCTCTCACAAGCAGGAGGGTCCTGGGAAGCAGGAGAGCGCGGCGGGCCATCCCTCGTCTCCAGGAAGGGGCCAAGGCTCCATCTCCAGCACAGTCAGGAGAAGAGATGCGACCTCACAGGAAATGGCAGGGAACCCCCAAGGCCCCTCAAGTGGGGAACCCACCCAGCCCTGAGCCTCTCCCAAGTCATGGGCATTGCTCCTGATATGGGAGGTGCCCATACACCCCTTCCTGTGCCACGGCCTGAGACCAGCATCCAGGGTCCCTCTGATGTCAGAGGTGCCTGCCGAGGGGGCAACAGGCAATGGGAATGCAGACCACCTTCCACTCCAGGCCCTTGCTCAGCTCAATCTGCCCACCTGCCGGAGCTAGGCTGACACAGCCATTCTAATCACCAACCCTGCTGAGGTCCTCAGAATGTTCTAGATGCATAACTGTGTTTGCTACCGGTCTGTCATGGGGAAGAGGACTCAAGCTCCTTAAATGGCTGTGAACTGGCACTCCACAGGGCAGCCACCGCTGAGGAACAGGCATTGGGAAGAGGAGGAAACCAGCCCAGCCTCTCCTCTGCATGGGAGGACTGGTGACCCAGGAGGTGGCAGGGAGAGGGCCAGGGGCAGGGGAAGAGGCCCGCCTTCCCCCTCACCTCCCGTCCCCAGCCTGGGTATAAAAGGAAGCATGAGCTGGTGAACACTGGAGCCGCCCTCTCCTGCAGCGCCCAGTGGGAAGGGGAAGGGGGTTTCCATGGTTACCATGGCCAAGGAGGAGAACATTCAGATGAAAGCAGAGGCAAAGGTTCACCCAGTGAGCTTCTATCTTGAGCCTGGTTTCGGGGCCCCCAGGAGCGGGCAGTGTCCTCTCTGGAGCCAACACCTCCCTATGCTTGAGGAGGGCAAGCAGGGCAGGGAGCCCTGCAGAGGGGTGGATGGTGTGCCCCGGCCTCACAGCCCCGCCCAGTCCCTGCCATGGATGAGCTGGCCACAGGCGGCAGGACGGGCAGTGGTGATGTGCTCAGGCCAGACCCGGACAGCAGGGTTGAGTCCTGCTCTGGGTAACTGAACTCAGGCTCGTATCTTAACTCCTCTGTGCCTGTTTCCTGTCTGCAAAATCAGGGCAATGGACATAGCTGCTCCCAGGGCCGTGGTGGGAGGTGAGGGAGGTCTCATTGATGAAAAGGGGCCAGGCCCTGGAGCGTCCTCTGCCCTCAGGAGGGAAGCAGCTGTATAGCCACGGCCCTTAGTGCTCCAGTCGCCACGTCGCTTCCAGAAGTACCTGTGAGGATGTTTTCGGACATCACGTTGACCTGCACCTCCACAGAGTGCTTGGAGGTGTAGGTGATCTCCGCGCTGACGTGCGCCACCTCACCGATGCACATGGGAGACAGGAAGTCAGTGCGCTCGACACGAGCCAGCGCGGCTACACAGCGCTCCTGTGGAGACAGAGGCAGTGGTCAGTCCAGGTCAGCCAGCCCAGCCCCGAGAGCCCCACCCTGGACACGCTCCCTGGAAACTGCCTTTGCTTTCATTCCCCACTGTGAAAGCAACCAATTTATCGCAATTTATTGGCACCGTGCATTCCTTTTCTTTTTTTTTTTTTTTCGAGACGGAGTCTCGCTTTGTTGCCCAGGCTGCAGTGCAGTGGCATGATCCTGGCTCACTGCAAGCTCTGCCTCCCGGGTTCACGCCATTCTCCTGCCTCAGCCTCCCGAGTAGCTGGTATTATAAGCGCTCGCCACCACGCCCGGCTAAATTTTTTTTTTTTGAGACGGGGTCTCACTCTGTTACCCAGGCTGGAGTGCAGTGGCGCGATCTCCACTCACTGCAAGCTCCGCCTCCTGGGTTCACGCCATTCTCCTGCCTCAGCCTCCCAAGTAGCTGGGATTACAGGCACCTGCCACTGCGCCCGGCTAATTTTTTGTATTTTTCATAGAGATGGGGTTTCACCGTGTTAGCCAGGATGGTCTCGATCTCCTGACCTCGTGATCCGCCCGCCTCAGCCTCCCAAAGTGCTGGGATTGCAGGCGTGAGCCACCGCGCCCGGCCTAGCACTGTGCATTCCTAAACACGAAAGCACAGGGA
Organism: Macaca nemestrina; assembly: GCF_043159975.1. Lineage (NCBI taxonomy): Eukaryota > Metazoa > Chordata > Mammalia > Primates > Cercopithecidae > Macaca > Macaca nemestrina. Next base: position 227,792,994 of record NC_092125.1, on the reverse strand, counting down.
TGTAGAGGAGCCCTGGAGAGCCCAGCCCAAAGCAGCTGCTGCAGGCGATTCCCCAAGTGGTGGGATCACCAGCTGCTTCTTCCTTTTTTCTGATTTTCTCACAATAGGCATGCATTATTTGCATAATATAAAGTGAAAAAATGCATACATACTCATTATGGAAAATTTGGGAAATATAGAAAAGTGGAAAAAAGGGGAATGTCACCCCTCCCATTCAAAGATAACCATGGTTACTATTTTGGGATCTTTCTTTCCAGACTTTTTTCCCAAGAATTGGGGTGGGTTTTGTTGTCTCGCTTGCTCGTCTGCCTGGCTCGTTTCGCAGTTTTAGTCTGATATAGCTGTGCAAAAACTAAATATACACCCTTACCTTCTGATTATTTTTCATTCAGCATAGGAAAAATAATCTGCCCATGTTGTGACACATTCTTTGCAATCACTATTCTTCTTTAGGCGCGGTGGCTCATGACTATAATTCCAGAACTTTGGGAGGCCGAGGTGGGCAGATCACGTGAGGCCAGGAGTTCAAGATCAGCCTGGCCAACATGGTGAAACTCCGTCTCTACTAAAAATACAAAAGTTACCCAGGCGTGGCAGTACACATCTGTAATCCTGGCTACTCAGGAGGCTGAGGTATGAGAATCGGTTGAACTCGGGACGGGGAGGTTGCAGTGAGCTGAGATCGCGCCACTGCACTCCAGCCTGGGTGACAGAGCAAGACTCTATCTCACAAACAACAACAACAACGACAAAAACCACTAAATACATTCTCACCTTCCAATTCTTTTTCATTCAATATGGGAAAAATAATCTGCCCGTGTTGTGACTTGGCTCTTTGCAATCATTTTTCTTTTTCTTTTTTTTTTTTTTTTTTGAGATAGAGTCTCGCTGTGTCGCCCAGGCTGGAATGCAGTGGTACAATCTCAGTTCACTGCAACCTCCACCTCCAGGATTCAGGCAATTCTGTTGCCTCAGCCTCCTGAGTAGCTGGGATTAAGATGTGCACCACCACGCCTGGCTAATTTTTGTATTTTTAGTAAAGATGGGGTTTTACCATGTCGGCCTCAAACTCCTGACCTCAGGTGATCCGCCTGGCTCAGCCTCCCAAAGTGCTGGCATGAGCCACCGTTCCTAGTCCAACTACTCTTTTATTTTTATTTTTATTTTGAGACAGAGTTTTACTCTTGTTGCCCAGGCTGGAGTGCAATGGTGCGATCTCAGTTCACCACAACCTCTGCCTCCCAGGTTCAAGCAGTTCTCCTGCCTCAGCCTCCCTAGTGGCTGGGATTACAGGCATGTGCCACCATGCCCGGCTAATTTTGTATTTTTAGTAGAGACAGGGTTTCTCCATGTTGGTCAGGCTGGTCTCGAACTCCTGACCTCAGGTGATCCGCCCGCCTCGGCCTCCCAAAGTGCTGGGATTACAGGTGTGAGCCCCCGCGCCTGGCTCAACTATTCTTTTTAAAAATTTAAATGTTTTTTGCCGGGCGCGGTGGCTCATGCCTGTAATCCCAGCACTTTGGGAGGCCGAGACAGGCGGATCACAAGGTCAGGAGATCGAGACCATCCTGGCTAACATGGTGAAACCCCATCTCTATTAAAAATAGAAAAATTAGCCGGGTGCGGTGGCTGGCGCCTGTAGTCCCAGCTATACGGGAGGCTGAGGCAGGAGAATGGTGTGAACCCGGGAGGCGGAGCTTGCAGTGAGTGGAGATCACGCCACTGCACGCCAGCCTGGGCGACAGAGCGAGACTCCGTCTCAAAAAAAAAAAAAAATTTAAATGTTTCTTATCCTTCAAATAGGCGACCCATTCTCATGATTCAAAACGTAAAAGGAACAAAAGAGCCTACGGGGCTGGGTCTGCCTCTGGCCACCTCGTCCTTTGTCACACAGGACCCCTTGGCAGCTGCATCCCATGTGTCAGATCGGACTCCAGGCCTACAACCACAGGGCGGGGCTTCTAGATGGTGGATGTGGACAGGTGGCACTGCGCCTGCTTTTCTCTCTTCATCTACCCTAGGGATCATCCTCTGTAGGTTTGGGTCTTAGTTCACTGGGCTGCCATGACAAAATGCCATAGCCTGGGCAGCTCAGGCACAACAGAAATTTATTTCTCACAGTCCTGGAGGCTGGAAGTCTCCAGGGACTTGGGTCATTCCAAGATCAGGGATGGGCAGATTCCGTGTCTGGTAAGGGCCAGCTTCCTGGTTCATAGTGCTTCTCGTGTGACCTCACGTGGTGGTTGGGGCAAATGAGCTCCCTCGGGCCCCTTTCATGAGGACATTGATCCCGTTCATGAAGCTCCACCCCCATGCCCTCATCACCTCCCAAAGGCCCCACCCCCTAATACCATCACCCTGGGGGTGAGGATTTCAACACATGGGAGACACAAACACTCCGTCTGAGTGGCCGTATGTGAAAGGTTTCCTTATCCTTTCCAGTGACTTCCTTCTCAAGGCACTCCAGTGCAAAATTATTATTATTTTTAGAGACAGGACCTTGCTGTGTTGCCCAGGCAGGAATGCAATGGCTATTCACAGGCACTATCATGCTCACTGCAGCCTCAAACTCCTCCTGGGCTCAAGTGATCCTCCAGCCTCAGCCTCCTAAGTAGCTGCGACTACAGGCACATGCAACCATACCTAACTTTTTTTTAGAAAATTACTTTCAATGGCTAGCCAGGTGGAATTGAACATTCTTCTTCTTTTATTAGAGATCTGGAGCATCTCCAATTGATTCTCATTATAAACAATGCTGTGATGGGCACCCTTTCACTTAAACATTTTCTGCATTTGGGATTATTTTCTGGGCCCGAGGACAAATACTTTTATATATGGTCCTAAGTGTTTCTCGGTACAGCAGTGACTGGCCTGGCCTTTGGCACCTCACAGCGTCCTGATCAACACTCAGAATTGACTTATTTTTCATCTTTGCTGAATAAATGACACAAAAGATGACCTTGTGTTTGAGCCATGGGGAATGTGAGTCTCCATTTCCCAGAGGACTGCCATGACTTTCTACTGCAACAATCACTTCCTTAGGATGTTGACAGCATGACAGAGGCACCCTCAGGCTTCCCAGGGCGGGCAGGGAGCAGGTGAGAGAGGGGCCTAGGCCAGCTCCAGCATCACTGGCCCAGGTGATCTTTACAGTACCCAGACAAGGGGTGACACATTAGGCAAGCATCCCAGGGCACACAGAGAGTATGTGGCAGTCACTTCAAGCCCTGGTGTGTGCGTCTGTGCTCTCCCACCTACCGCCTGCCACCCCTAAAGCACCGACGTGCAGCTCACCCACCTACACGAGGACTCACCAAGGTGGGGCAAACATGCAAGCTTCGCGACCCACCCCAAACCCAGCACCTGCTTCTTTGGAGGTACGGCTGGGAGCCTCTGTCTGAGCCCTCTCCCAGGTGCAGGGACTCTGTGACTGCATCTGGGGCTGGGCAGGAAAAGTTCTAGAGCTGGTGAGGGTGGCCTGATGCTTCCCCATTCTGGTTTACATGGCCTTGTCCCCCAGCAAACCCTGCCCTACTCACAACAGGTCACAGTAAAGCGATGCCTGGAACTGTGTCTTTCGCCCGCCAAGTCAATGTACGTGGCTATGGCACCACCCATTGGCCAAAGGCTGTTAGGGCAGGGCTGCACAGAGCCAGGCAAGAATTAGGCACAGCCTCTGGCCAGGGCAGTGCCCATCTTGGAACGAGCCAAGCACTGTCTGCAAGACATAAAAGTGGAATGAAGCCAAGTGTGTGTTGTTTGAGGCTGATTAAGTACATTATGGTATGCCATGCAGACACAGATCAAACAGACCTACAGGCGCATGCTTTTCCGGGGCAGTGGCCTTCCACCTCCCTGCTTTGCAGCTGGTTTCTGGCAGCATCTGTGGGGCTTCTCAGTGCTGGGTGCACAGAGGGGAGTAGGTCAGAGGAGTCTGGGTTCTGGCTGAGCGGACGGACGAGAAGGAAATGAGACCATGCCACATGGCATCAGGTGCTCTCAAGACAGCCCAGAGACGTCAAGGCGGGGCATGACTTCAGATGAGAGGCATTTGAGCTGAGGCCTAGAAGACCAGGTGTTAGGCAGGAGGTAGGGGAAGCATTGGTACCACAGGGAGAGGAAAGAGCAGCAGAGAGGAAAGAGCAGCAGAGCAGAGCGGGGAGGTGGTAGGGAGCCACCAGAACACAGGGACGCAGTGGGAGACATGAACAAAGGTCCAAAGAGGCAGGCTGCCAGGCCTTGCAGGCCAGGATGAGGGGCGGGTCCAAGGGCCTCTCAGAGGAGGCACAAAAGCAGGTTCACTCAGAGAGTGACTTGAAGCAGGAGGAAGGCAGAGCGCACCTCTTTGTGCTGTCCCTCGGGACACCCCTCATGCAGACCCATCCAGGAGCCTTCCCCACAGCGCCACGGGGACACCTGGCAATGGCTTCAAGCCTGTCCTTCATAGGGCAGAAGGCCACTGATGACCCTTAAGCTTGGTTCTCTCCCAGCTTAACATACTAAAGAAAAAAGTAGGGCCAGGCGCGGTGGCTCACGCCTGGAATCCCAGCACTTTGGGAGGCCAAGGCGGGTAGATTGCAAGATCAGGAGTTCGAGGCCAGCATGGCCAACATAGTGAAACCCCATCTCTACTAAAAATACAAAAATTAGCCTGGTGTGGTGGCACATGCCTATGGTCACAGCTACTCAGGAGGCTGAGGCAGGAGAATCGCTTGAACCCAGGAGGCAGAGGTTGCAGTGAGCTGAGGCCACACCACTGCACTCCAGCCTGGGCAACAGAGCAAGACTCCATCTCAAAAAAAAAAAAAAAAAGAAGAAAAGTAACATCTCCCAGGCATCCACACAGGAGTCTTGCCATGGTCTCATTTCACTATCAGGAGACCCTGTGGGAGGATTTTGTTTCACTATGTGGCAGCCTGGGAGGCTGGAGAGGTGGCTGTGTGTCTGATGGGTACAGATGGCAGGAGCCAGGACCCAGGACGGCTCTGATTTGCTGGTGGGCGGCTGCTTCCCAAGAGCTGGCGGGGCTCTGGGCCAGGCCCAGGGAGTCCATGAAGGCTGGTGTGATCCAAAACTTCGATACATAGACTAACAAGTATTTGCGCTCCATAGGAAGAGCTCCCAGCAGCCAGTGCGTCGGATGTGCCCCACACCTCCTGCTCCCAGGACTGCAGGAGCAGGAAAAGCCCCACCCTGCCCTGGGTCAGAGCCATGAGCTCCTGATCAGCACCTGCCCGGAAGCGCCCTCTGCCATGCTCTCAAAAGCAATCAGCATCACATGGCCCGTGAGGCACAGGTGCCCCAGCAAACCACAGGCACGGGGTTCCTCATGGCCACAGGGCTTCCAGCCAGGACAGCAGCTTCAGAGGCAGAGCCCAAAAGAACAGCTCTACTGCTTACTAGGTCTGTGACTTTGTGCAGCGACACCTCTCCATGTCTCAGTCTCTGTAAACACAGGCAATAAATGGTCCCAACAGGCTGCTACAGAGATTCGAGGGGATAATGAACGGGAAGAACTTGGTGCTTAGGAAACGCCCAGGAGACGCAGGGACAGCTGTCTCTCTGACATGCGGGGATAAGGCAACTGACAAACGTGAAGTGCACAGACCATGCCCAGGATCCAATGAGGGCCCAGAGAGGGCGCGGTCTCATCACTGTGCCCAGCCTCGGCCATCTCCTGGCTGATGGCAGCTCTGAGGATGCAGCTGTCTGGAAAGCCACCTAACTGTTCTAGGCCTCAGTTTCCCCACTTGTAAAACAAGGTTAAGAACAGTGTCTGTCTCAGCAGGTGGCTGGGAAGACTACACAGGGAGAGGAAGGGTGAGCCCCAGCACAGCCATGGGCTCATCGTAAGCGCTGGTGGAAGCTCTCCGTGACAGTGACGGTGCCAGGCCCAAGTTCCCAGCATTCATCAGATAATGCCTAAGCATGCTCTATGCCTCAGTCTGGGGAAACCAAGGGCAGAAGTCCTGCCTGCCTTCATGGGGCTACCACTGTGTACAAGGTCAGGAGTGGAGAGCAGCTGGAAGCAGGGAGGGAGCCAGGCCATCAGGCGCACGGCTGGACATCGTGTTTTGTTTTTGTAGGAACAGGGTCTCACTCTGTCACCCAGTCTGGAGAGCAGTGATGTGATCTCAACTCACTGAAGCCTCGACCTCCCTGGGCTCAGGTGATCCTCCTGCCTCAGCCTCCCGAGGAGCTGAGACTACAGGCACACGCCACCACACCCGACTAATTTTTGTAGTTTTTGTAGAGACAACGTTTCATCATGTTGCCCAGGCTGGCCTCAAACTCCTGAGCTCAAGTGATCTGTCCATCTTGGCTTCTCAAAGTGCTGGGATTACAACGTTTTTATGTAGAGCGTGGAAGAAGTGAGGGGAGGGCCCTGTAGATATCTAGGGAAAGCCAGTGCAAAGGCCCAAGGCAGGAATGCACCCAGCAAGTCCAAGAAGCAGCAGAAAAGCCAATGTGGCCAGAGGAGAGTTGAGAAAGAGATGTAGGAGGCGAGGTCCCAGAGCCGCGCTAGGCAGCGACAGGGACTCGTGTGGACGCGCCTTTGACTCTGGGCAAAACAGGAGATCTGGAGGGCTCTGAGCAGGCAGTACTGTGCTCTGACTCCACACGTCCCTGGCTACTGGTGGAGAACAAGGCGGCAGGGACCAGCAGGGTGACCTGTCAGGAGGCTGCTGCAGTGATCAGGTGATCGGGTGATCAGGAGAGCAGCACCACTGGACCCAAAGTGAGGGTGGGCCTGGGGGTCTGTGCTCAGATCTGGACTTCCTGGAAGGTAAAGCAGTGGGATCTGCCCCCAGAGCCTCATGAGTGTGGGAGGCAGAGAGGCCGACAGAGGCTCTAGACTCTGAGCCTGAGCACCTGGGGGTTGCAGAGACCATTTACCGAGGGGAGGGAGGCTGGAAGAAGCAAGCCCGGGGCACGGACAGGAGTGTCGTTTTTTTGCACATCAAGGCCAAGCAGGCCAAGAAGGCATCCAGATGGGGCTGGCCAAGAGGCCTCAGCCAGAGACAGAACCTTGGGACTTCCAGCCACAGACTGGAAGGCACCACTAGGGAAGTATGGATGGGGGGGGTCCCCTGCCCCACCCAGGGCCCCAGCAAAGCCCTTCTAGGCACCGGGACTGCTCTCACCCCCACACCCTGGGGCTGCCTGGAACTCAGAGACCCCTTCCTGAGCCTAGAATTTCTGGATCACCATCCTGGGGACCAGCAGCCCAGAGGTTTCTCCAAGCCAATGTGTCAAAACTGTCCCTCCAGCAGCCCCAGATCTGGAGAAGCAAGGAGGGGCAAGTGTTCAAAGCACAGGTTCAAGGCATAGTCACAGCCCAGACCTACCAACTGCCTCCCCAGGTGGCCTCAAGCAAGTGTTCAATCTCTCTGTACCTCAGTTTCCTCATCTATGCAATTGGGATAATAAAAATAACAACAGCAGCTGGGCGCAGAGGCTCATGCCTGTAATCCCAGCACTTTGTGAGGCCGATGTGGGCAGATCACTTGAAGTCAGGAGTTCGAGACCAGCCCGGCCAACATGGTGAAACCCCGTCTCTACTAAAAATACAAAAAAAGTAGCTGGGTATGGTGGTACACGCCTGTAATCCCAGCTACTCCGGAAGCTGAGGCAGGAGATTCACTTGAACCTGGGAGGCAGACGTTAGAGTGAGCCGGGATCGCACCATTGCACTCCAGCCTGGGTGACAGAGTGAGACTCTGTCTCAGAAAATTAAAAAAAAACAAGAACAGCTACCTCTCTGGGGTGCTGTGAGGATTCCATGAGCTAAACTTTATCTCCTAAAGCATTTTGGAGCTTTGCAGAATGCCAAGTGCTGACCAAATGGCAGCAAAATAATTCTGCGATTATGAGTGATAGCATCACCCTCTTCGCCTTCCAAGCCCCTCCTCCCCATCTTGGGGACTTTTCCTTCCCCATGTCCATCCTCTCCTGCCAGGGACCCTCACTGTCTCTCTCTGGAAGGGTGCAACAGGCATTTGGGACTTGGCCCTCACCCCTGCCCCAGGCTCTCAGGCTCAGGCCCATCCTCCCCACAGCCACCAGAGGGTGCTCTCTGAACGTGACTGAGCTGCACCGGAGCCTCGGGTCCAAGGAATCAATCCAGCCTCAGCCCAGTCATCCACCCCTCCTAAACCAGGCGCTGCCAGCAAACTCACTCCTTAACCTGTACCACGCAACGTCCCCCACATCCACATCCAACCATCCACACCGTGGCTTGGTTCATTCTACATATGCACACGCACGCGCACGCACACGCACACACACACGCACACGCGCACACACACAGCTTCCACTCCTCCACTGGACACACACTGCCCACTGCTCCAGGCTGAATGCATGTGCCATGCTCTGTATGACTGTGCCCCCCCAAAATTCCTGTGCTGAAATCCCAACCCCCAAGGGAATGGTAGGAGGAGGCAGGGCCTTCGGGCGGTGATGAGGGCATGGGGACAGAGCCCTCACAAATGGAATTAGTGTCCTTATAAAAGGGCCTAAGAGAGCCCCTCCTGCTAAGTGAGGACACACAGGAAGTGATGTGATGTCTACGAACCAGGAAACAAACAGGCCCTCAACAGACACAGAATCTGCCGGCGCTCTGATCCTGGACTTCCAGCCTCCAGGGCTGTGAGAAATACATTTCCGCTGTTCACAAGCCAGCAGGCTGTGGTCTTAGTTCCGACAGCCCAGGCTGACAGAGCCAGCAGCCACTTCCTGCATCTCACCAGTGTGGCTCACAGCTCACAGCGCCTCCGCTGGTACCTGGTCTCTGATGTGGCTTCCACCTGGCCTCTTGATAGAGTAGCATCATGCCCGTGCCCATGGTGGGAACCTGCACCTCACACTCCCACTCTCCAAGCTGGGGCTGAGTCTTCCTCCTCTCTGCCTCCCTGGAGGCCACAGCAGGTGTGCTAACGGAGCCCCATAGTGCAAAGGCTGCAGCTGCGGCACCATGGCAGACACCCTGTCCTCAGTACCCAAGGGCTGGCTTCTCCCCCACAGCTGACCTTCAGAGAAAATGTCCCCTCCCCAGAGCTGGGGATGGCTGAATGTCCTACAGCAGCCCTGAGGTTGACACTAGAGACCATGCCCCTTGTCCCCAGCTTTGGGGTCACAGAGCCCTCCCCAGCTGCACAATTTTGGGGCAGGTGGAGAGCTGCCCCCATCGTGGGCACAGTGGTACCAGGCCAGTGAGCTTCAAAGCCAGGAAGTGGCCAAGTCACAGAGAGCCACAGCACTTGCCATGGCCACCAGGGTTGCTCAGGGCAGAGGTGGGACCTCCCCTACATCTGCTGTGTGGCCCCTATGTCTCAGCTCTTGGCCATTGCAATGAAGTCCACCCCACGCAGGCAGGGCATGCTTCTGATCAGGCCCAGGTTGGCAGGGGACGCGGCATGGCGGGCAGTGGTGGAGGGAGGGCCTGTCAGCTTGCTTGACGCTTCATCTCTGGTGGGTTCCCACACCTCCTGGCTGAGGCCAAAACCAAGCATAGCTCTGAGGGTCCGGTACAGAACTGCTTGGGCCCAAAGTTCCCAAGGCCCAGTGCACAAGGGGAGGGAAGGCTGCAGGCCTGGCTCCCCGGGGAACTCCTGTCCTGAACCCATACTGGTGCGGCCTCCAGGGCCCAGAGGTATGGGGCCCACACCCTTACCCCGTTCTGGCTGTTGCAGTGCCGGGTGCTGATGATGGCGCCTGCCTCCTCGATCATCTTCAGGATGGTCCCCCCATGGACATTGCCGGCCACGTTGGCGTCATCTGGCCGCATGATCCTAGGGCAGAGGAGAAGCAGGATGAGGCCTCTGGAGAGGATGCCATTCATGCAACTGTCACAATCCAAGGAGGGGAGAAGGTCCCCAAAGGGCTCGATGGCTCCTGGAGGAAAGAGAACCTTCTCCATGTCTGGGCTCTTCCTAGGTGGTGTGTTCGTCAGGGTGCGGCGCCATCTGCCAGGCCACAGAAGGGGCCCTGAGATGCTGTTTCCACAACAGAGCAGGAGGGCAGAGGGGCACTTTCTCCCCCTGAAGCCACAGGTCCCCGGCCTGCCCTGGCAGGGAAGGGCTGATGGTAAAGACCTTTAAGCAGAGCCACAGGGCAGGAGGTGGCGACTCAGCCCTTGGGGTTCCCAGTGACCAACACAGACTGTGAAAAGCAAATTCCCAGGACCGCCACCACCCCCATCAGGAGTCCCAGAGGAACCAGGTAGCCATGGCTGTTCTGAGAACTAGATATGAGTCACAGCTTCAAGACCCCAGGCCCTGTCAGCAGGTGAGCGCCCGCCCGCTGCGCGCTGAGCTCCTCTGCGGGTCCCGGGAGGGCAGTGTGCAGTCAGGCCCTGGATTGAGGGCAGGGAGCTCTCCTAGGTCCAAAAGAACGAAAACGCCACCTCACTTCCCCAAAGAGGAACAACTTCATCCTTGTTGTGAGAACTGGCAGTGTGGGAGCTCCATGAAATCTCTGGAATCCCAACAAGCCAGCTTGGCAGTCCTACCAGGGCAAGTTGCCTGGCATCTTCCCAGACAGCACCTGGCTGATGAAAGCCACCTTCACAGGCCAAGGCCTGGAGATGAGTGGCAGGCAATGGGCACAGGTCCAGGGTACAGCACCCACCTGCAGCTTGTGCAGCCTGCCCGGCCCTGCTGGCCAGTGTGGGGGCCCCAGGAGCAGTGTCTCCCCAGGTCTGCATCTCTTCCCCGCTCCTCTAGCGGCTCCAAGGCTGAGCAAGTCCCTCCCCGAGAGCATTCCTGGCTCTGGCTCTTACTCGCTGAGTAACCTGGGCAAGCTGTCAGAACCTTCACTCCTCCATGTGCTCATCTGTACAATGGGCAGAACGACAGCACTGAGACAGCACTGCCTCACGTGACTGTGGGAGATCATGCAGATCGCGTGCTCACCCCACGACAGTGCTGGCACATGGTACACGGTAGATAGTCCACACGGTAGATAGTCCACACGGTAGATAGTCCACACGTTAACCAGGAGAAGTTCTCCCTCTGCGGTAAGTATTTAGCCAACCTAGTTGGAAGCTCCAAGAAATCCAACCTCTGGCCACAGGATGCCACTTCTAGAGCAAATGACCACGGATGTCCTCCAGCGACCGACAGCTGCCCATCCCCAGCGTCACCCCTCCACCCTGGATGAGAGTCTATTATGCAAACCAAGGCCATTTAGGCCAACTGGCTTCTGGCCCTGAGGTCAGGCAGGGCCCGAGGTTCTGCAGGAGGTTCAGGACAGCGGCCTGTGGAGCAGGAAGCACGGCGTGACACACGGCGGCCAGGGGATCCCCAGAGCACCCAAGGAGCCTCATTTGGCTTCTCGAGTGTTCACGTTGAAATACCTCTGTTTTTAAAAATTGAACTTACTCTATGAAAGGTTTTTGGGTTTTTTCATCTGAGTTACCAGGTAGCCAATTATAAGTCACAAAATGATTCTATCAACCTCTTCCCTTTGTTTTCCACTTAGTAGGAAGGGCCTTCCCTGCACCAGCTGCAGGGGGCAGAGGGTCCCTTTCCACACAGGCCTGTCCTGGAGGCACCAGCCAAGGCTGTGGGTGGGTGCGGAGAGCAGGGCCCAGCCCCTGGTTCTAGACACTGAGGAAACATCAGCCCAGCGTTTCCCAGGAGCACCAGAGCCGCCCGCCACAGCAGCCTGAATGACCGCTGCAGGCCTCACTTTGTCCATCTGTGAAGTGGCGCCACACACAGCAGGTTGGCCCCCAGGAATGACACAAGGCCAGGGAGAGGAGGCGCGGGCCAAGGGCTGCAGAGCAGCAGAGGAAGTGCTTTCATGCGGCAGGCACCGGAGACAGGACAGATAAGCGGGTAGTCTTTAAGACAGAAGGCCAGGGACAGTGCCTGAGGCCCGGGGAAGAGCCTAGAGACACCTGGCAACAAAGTGAGGACTCGGCACTTGGCGCTGTGCCATCAGGAGTACATGCCAGGAACTGCAGACTGCATACCAGCCGGCTGCCACAGGCCTGGCCACCTTTCTTTGGCACCTCGGGTCCTGCACCAAGGACCATCCTAACTCCCCAACTGACCACCCAGGAAGCCAGCCCCTGCCCTTAAGGTCAGATACAACTCTCCCCCATAGGACTTTACTCCTGCCTGGGGATTGTGCTGTCACCTCCAATGCATGAGGCCCAAAGCCCAACTCACTCACCCCTTCCCTCTTCCCAAATCAGACACCTTCCCTCCAAGCCGGGGTAGCCAGTGAGTCAGGGAGTCCCCGCCTCAGCTGGAATTCCTTCCCAACCAGCTGCTCCACACCTGGCCCCTCCCTCTTCCCCTCCCTACCTCCCTCATTCCTTCCAAACAGCTTAGGAGCAGCTGGGTCCAGCCAGCCTCCAGGACCCATACACAGCTCTGTCACTCTCTCAGGCCCTGCCCCATGGCCTGGCCAAGGCCAAGCGTGTCCATCCCAGGACAGGGTCCATGACTGCCTCCATCTCCAGGCAGGCAGGGGTGACAGCCAGAGGAGCCAGGGAAGCAGCTGCCTCTCACTGGAGACTTTGTTTTCCCATTTCTAATAAAGACACGGGTACCGAAAGCAGTTCACGTTCCTCTTCACTATTTTTTTGTTTCTTGAGACAGGGTCTCACTCTGTCACCCAGGCTGGAGTGCAGTGGCACGATCTCGGCTCACTGCAACCTCCGTCTCCTGGGTTCAAGCGATTCCCCTGCCTCAGCCTCCTGAGTAGCTGGGATTATAAGCACGCGCCACCATGTCTGGCTAAATTTTGTATCTTCACTAGAGACAGGGTTTTGCCATGTTGGCCAGGCTGTCTTGAATTCCTGACCTCAGGTGATCCGCTGTTTTGGACTCTTAAAGTGCTGGGATTACAGGCATGAGCCACCGCACCCAGCCCCTCTTTACTATTAAAAAACTGAAATACAGGCTGGGTGCTGTGGCAACTAGAGAGGCTGAGGCAGGAGGATCACTTGAGCCCGGGAAGAGGACATTGCAGTGAGCCATGATTGCACCACCGCACTCAAGCCTGGGCAACACAGTGAGAGGCTGTCTCAAAAGAGAAAAGGAAAATTGAAATATATTTGGCTGCCGGGTGCAGTGGCTCACGCCTGTAATCCCAGCACTTTGGGAGGCTGAGGCGGGCGGATCACGAGGTCAGGAGATCGAGACCATCCTGGCAAACACGGTGAAACCCCGTCTCTACTAAGAAAAAAAAAAAAAATTAGCTGGGCATGGTGGTGCATGCCTGTAGTCCCAGCTACTCAGGAGGCTGAGGCAGGAGAATGGAACCCGGGAGGTGGAGGTTGTGGTGAGCCGAGATTGCACCACTGCGCTCCAGCCTAGCGACAGAACGAGACTCCATCTCAAAAAAAAGTAAACAACCTTGCCCTTTGCTGTCCAGCAACTCAGCAGATTCTTGGTCCCTGCGTACCATGTGGACTTCATACCTCTCCTCCTTTGCAGAACGGAGCAGAAGGTGGGAGCGTAGTCCTGGCACTGGACTCTCTGGCTTTGAATCCTAGTTCTGGCACTTAGCAGCTGCAAGACCTTGGACAGATTATTTAACTTTTTTTCTGTTTGAGTTTCTTCATCCAGAAGATGCGGGTAGTGTACTTACTAGACATAGAGTAAGGATGAAGTGAATGGGACAAGTGCTTAGAATAGGGACTGCACATCATAAATAATATATGTTTTTAAAAGAAAGAAAGAAAGAAAGAAATATATTTGGCTGCCAGGCGAGGTGGCTCACACCTGTAATCCCAGCACTTACAGAGGCCGAGGGGGGCGGATCACTTGAGGTCAGGAGTTCAGGATCAGCCTGGCCAAAATGGTAAAACCCCATCTCTACTAAAAATACAAAAATTAGCAGGGCGTGGTGGTACATGCCTGTTATCCTAGCTAGTCAGGAGGCTGAGGCAGGAGAATTGCTTGAACCTGAAAGGCGGGGGTTGCAGTGATCTGAGATCACGCCCCTGTACTCCAGCCTGGGCGACAGAGTGAGACTGTCTAAAAAAAAAAGAAAGAAAAGAAAAGGAAGGAAAGAAGGAAGGAAGGAAGGAAGGAAGGAAGGAAGGAAGGAAGGAAGGAAGGAAGGAAGGAAGGAAGGAAGGAAGGGGAGACAGACAGACAGACATTTGTCTATCTCTAGGATTCCTGGGGTTAAAAATTATCTAAAAATAAAGACACGTGAACACCACACAGGCCAGCCCGGGCAGCGGCACAGGCCTGGCCCCGTTCTGGAGGACTGTTTGCGGCTGAGTCTGACATGTTATTCCTCCCCCAGCCCCCATCACACTAACCTGCACTTCTAAGCCCTCCTCTGATCCCAGAAATTTCAAGGAAAGACAGAAAGTTGCCTGGGGTGGGATCTTTCCTACGTGGCTGCCTTCTCTCTCTGGGCCTGGCCCCGAGTATCCCCCACTCCATCTTCCACCTGCTGGGTCCTGGCAGCCAGTCACCTGGGCTGACTGCATGTCTGGAATGTCACCCGCGCCCACAGTCCCGCCCTTTTTCTGTTCCAGCTGCTCCTGTCCAAGATCAGAACCATGTTTGTCCAGTCCTTGTAGCATGAGTGGCAGGTGCTGGGGCCCAAGGCTAATGGACGCAGATGCTGCCAACCCCCTCTCAGCCGCCCCACTCTTGGCTGGTGTCCCCTCTGGAAGTGGCATCCAGCTGATGATGAGGGCTCTGAGGAAGCTGAGCACACATGGGTCAAGGTGCCACTCCCAGAAGGGTGCCACTCCTCCTGATCTCCAGGAAAGCTTCCCAGAGGAAGTGACACGTTAGCCAACTCCTAAAGGGTGAGCCAGGAGCAGAGGTCCGAGAAGGTTACGAGGAGAGGGAATGTTCGGGGCCCAAGGCCAGGAGTGCCCGGCGAGCTCTAGAAACAGAAAGCAACCCCACAAAGCTGGCGCATGGCCCAAAAGGGGATGAAGAAGAGATGGCCTGAGACAAAGTCTGGATCCATCCTGAAAGGAGGGGAGGCTGGGGAGGCTGAAGCCCAGGAACCAATCAAACACTTTGGGGAGGTCACCTCCCATGACCTCTGCACTGGCCTCTCACCCCCCATGGCCTCTGCACTGACCTCTCACCCCCATGGCCTCTGCACTGGCCCCTCGGCCCCATGGCCTCTGCACTGGCCTCTCACCCCCCATGGCCTCTGCACTGACCTCTCAACCCCCATGGCCTCTGCACTGGCCCCTCGGCCCCATGGCCTCTGCACTGGCCTCTCACCCCCCATGGCCTCTGCACTGGCCTCTCAACCCCCATGGCCTCTGCACTGGCCTCTCAACCCCCATGGCCTCTGCACTGACCTCTCACCCCCATGGCCTCTGCACTGGCCTCTCACCCCCATGGCCTCTGCACTGGCCCCTCGCCCCCATGGCCTCTGCACTGGCCCCTCGCCCCCATGGCCTCTGCACTGGCCCCTCACCCCCATGGCCTCTGCACTCGCCTCTTGCCCTGGCTCAGATCCTAACTAGCCCTGACCGCACAGCCCCAGGAGTGGCTCTTCCTAAGCAGGAGTCTAGCCAAGTCACTCCTTTATCCACACCTTCCAGGGCCCTTCCTATCGACAAAATAAAGACTTAACCTCCTAGTAAGGCATCCAGAGCTCTCAGGGATCTGGAACTTTTCCACCTCAACTCTCACTGCCCTGCGGGGCTCAGAGCTGCACCTGCCAGAACACTGCTGTTTACCAGGCACACCTGGCCCTTCCCACTGTTCTACCTGTCCCAGCAACATCTGACCCGCCCTTTGTGAAGGACAGGGCACCATTTACGAATAGGGGAGTGTAAGCCAATACCCCCTCACAGAGGGCACCCGACACCACCCTCCCAAACCTCAGAGGCACAGGGACACCCTGACCCAGGATTCCACTCGCAGAAATCTACCCCACAGCTGTTTCCACACATGGTTAAACCAAGCACATGCAAGGGTACTCACTGCACAGCCATGTATAACACAGGACACGTGCCAGCGCCTAGATGTCCACATAAGGACATAAAAGTAACAGCCACACATCGGAATATTGCTCAGCCTTGCACGAGGAGTAGGAACCTTCTCAGAGACCAGCTGTCAGGTGAAAAACAGCGAGGCACACACTCATGGGAGCAAGGTGACCACCCGGGGTGCAGGGACGACCATTCCAGGAAGGAGGTGTGGGAAACCAGAGGCCTCCATGGCCCCCAGAGGAAGAAACAAACTACTGAGCAGAGACCTCGGTGAGATGCCTCTGTGTCTTTCGGATGCCTTTAAACCATCTCGACCCGTTCAAATTAATCAGTGGTCTTTGAAAATGCTTCAGCCGGGCGCGGTGGCTCATGCCTATAATCCCAGCACTTTGGGAGGCCGAGACAGGCAGATCACAAGGTCAGGAGATCGAGACCATCCTGGCTAACGTGGTGAAACCCCGTCTCTACTAAAAATATAAAAAATTAGGCAGGCGTAGTGGCGGGCACCTGTAGTCCCAGCTACTCGGGAGGCTGAGGTAGGGGAATGGCCTGAACCCAGGAGGCGGAGCTTGCAGTGAGCCAAGATCTCGCCACTGCCCTCCAGCCTGCGCGACTGAGCAACACTCCATCTCAAAAAAAAAAAAAAAAAAAAAAAAAGAAAAGAAAAAGAAAAGAAAAAAGAAAATGCTTCAAGGCACAGCTCAAAACTCAGATCTCATCACACACCAGAGGCTGGCCAGCATTCATCCCAAGAGCGCCTGCAGCAGCGGCCCTGGGGTCCAGCCCATCGCTCTGGGGCCCAGCCCACCGCCCAGCAGGACAGCCTCAGCCTGTTCTGCAGTGGGAGTGAGGCAGGGGATGCATTCCCGGAGTGGAAAGGGTGGGTGCCTGGAACAATCGACGGGAGCCTGGCAGAGAGAGGAGTTGCTCCTGTCCCCTGGCCTCGCAGCAGACACCCTGAGGGCTGGCCATGCCTCCTGTGCCCTGGGTGGAGCCTGAGTACTGGGTTGAATTGTGTCCCCCAAAAGATATGTTTGAGAACCCCAGAAACTATGAATGTCACCTTACTTGGAAAGAGTTCTTTGCATCCAGATACAATCAAGATGAGGTCGCCGTGACTTAGGGAGGGCCCTAACCCAACAACTGGTGTCCTTATTAGGAACAGGGAAATCTCGACATGAGACACAGGAGGTCCAGATGAAGATGAAGGCAGAGACGGGAGCGTGGCCCTGCCCACCGCTGGGTCTCCAGCCTGAGGAAATTGCTTCCAGTTGTCACCCACCACCTGGTTTGTGGCCATGCCCAGCGGCCTCTGCTGCTCCCAAAGAAAGCAGCACTGAGTGGCACAGCGGAGCCTCGAGGCAGCAGCGGCAACGCCCTCAGCTCCGCTCAACACCCTCAGCCCAGTTCAGCATCCTCAGCCCCGCTCAGCACCCCTCAGCCCAGCTCAGCACCCTTAGCCCTGCTCAGCACCCGCCACCCACACCTGGGCAGCCCCGGACAGGCCCCTGTGCAGTGACCTTGGCAGCAGCCCTGCAGGGCACTGAACCCTGCCTGCCCCTTCTACAGCCCAGCACACGGCCAGCTGGGAGTGCCACCAGTGTCTCTGACTCTGACATAAAAATGTCAGTGCTGGCCAGGCGCAGTGGCTTACGCCTGTAATCCCAGCACTCTGGAAGGCTGAGGCGGGCGGATCATGAGGTCAGGAGTTCGAGACCAGACTGACCAACATGGTGAAACCCCATCTCTACTAAAAATACAAAAAAATAACTGGGCGTGGTGGCAGGCTCCTGTAATCCCAGCTACTTGGGAGGCTGAGGCAGGAGAATTGTTTGAACCTGGGAGGCGGAGGTTGCAGTGAGCCGAGATCACGCCATTGCACTCCAGCCTGGGCCACAGGGTGAGACTCCGTTTCAAAAAAAAAAAAAAGGGCGATGACTATACTTTCATGGTCGGGTGTGATGGCTCACGCCTGTAATCCCAGCACTTTGGGAGGCAGAGGCAGGTGGATCACCTGAGGTCGGGAGTTTGAGACCAGCCTGACCAACATAGAGAAACCCCGTCTCTACTAAAAATACAAAATTAGCCAACCGTAGTGGCACATGCTTGTAATCCCAGCTACTTGGGAGGCTGAGGCAGGAGAATCGCTGAAACCCGGGAAGCAGAGGTTGTGGTGAGCCGAGATTGCGCCCACTGCACTCCAGTCTGGGCAACAAGAGCAAAACTCCGTCTCAAAAAAAAAAAAAAGTCAGTGTTAAAATGAAAACATTACTGCGTGAAACCCAGGGTAACCAGGGGTAGGTGAGCCTTGCTTCCTTTACTCCACAGTGGAAGCTGAAGTGCCCACCTGAAGGTGCACAGCCAGGTAGGGGTCTGGGGTCCAGGTGGGTCAGGACGGGGCCTGCAGGGCAGGCAGCTCATTACTTCCCCCTTCTGACAAAGGCCTCAAATCAGAGGTCAAGCACCAGGTGCGCGTGCTCCACCCTCACCTCAGCTGGAAAGCTGGGTGGGACAGAGGTGTCTGGGCAGATTGTTCCCGATCATGGGGCCGCAGCTGCCACTCATGGCTGGGGGCCACCACCTGGGGCTGCAGACACTCAGAGCTTCCTGCAGGAGCTCAGCAGAGGCTGCCTTGGCCAGGAGTAGACAAGGGACAGGGGTTGCCGTTCCTGGAAGAAAAGGAGAAGCGGGTCTCCTTAGGCATGGGGAGACGGGGGCCTCACACCAGGCAGCCTTGAGGGACAAAACAGGTGTTTGGATGAGCATGGGGCCTCAAAGTCCAGGCAGAGGCACACGTAAACGCCTCCTCTATCCATGGGGGACTCTGCCAAATGGAAGCTCAAGCAGCCCTGCTTCTCCTTTTTTTTTTTTTTTTTTGAGAGGGAGTCTCACTCTGTCACCGAGGCTGGAATGAAGTGGTGTGATCTCAGCTCACTGCAACCTCTACCTCCCGGGTTCAAGCGATTCTTCTACCTCAGCCTCCCAAGTAGCTGGAATTACAGGTACACGTCACCATGCCCGACCAATTTTTGTATTTTTTAGTAGAGATAGGGGTTTCACCGTATTGACCAGGCTGGTCTCAAACTCCTGACCTCAGTTGATTCACCTGCCTTGGCCTCCGAAAGTGCTGGGATTACAGGTGTGAGTCACCGCGCCCAGTCCCTGCTTCTCCTCTTTGACTTGCTGCCTAAGGCAGTTCCGGCAACCTATAGACGCGCCACTGCATCCCAGAAGAGGGAAGCGTGGGAGGGAGGGCTGGGCCAAGGAAAGTTCCAGCGACACTTCCAGGCCCCCAAGCAGGACAGGGGAAGAGGCCGACAATGGCCCTGAACTCCCAGCCTCCATTTTGGCCAGGAGCAGGGGACTGACCCAGGAGGCTCCTTGTGCAGCCCACAGCGCCCCCTCCACCGCAGATGGGAAGCTCAGCAGCACTGGGAAACTGCAGCAAACCCAGCAGCGAACCCAGCCCAGCTGGCAGGAGCAGAGGGAAGCCTCAGGAGCAAGGCCAGAAAGAAAACCAGGTGCCTTTCTCCCCGGGGACTAGAGCAGGCAGGGGAGTGCCCTGGTCCCTGTCAGGGGCTCCCAGCTTACCCAGGCCTGCACTTCCTGTCCCAGCTTCGGCTGACCTCCTAACCTTGGGGGTCAGTAAGAGCTGGGCCAGGCGGGTGCCCTACTGCCCTTCTTGGCTGCATGATACCAGCCAGACTGCTGGGCACAGGGGCCGAGTTCCCTCTACCCAACCCTCCCCTCCAAATGTCCCCAAACAATCCACCCACAGTGGCCCCTGCATGACCCAGACATGCCCATGACTGGCAGTACCTGCTCAGCTGGAAAGCCATGGTGGCTAGGACATCCCAGGATCAGATGCAGAGAAAGGCGAGGGAGCGGGAAGCATCACACAGTCCCTGCCTGACCCAGGACTGTCCCAGCTCCCCGCCACACCGGGCTTGGTGGGGAGCACCCCCGACCCCCAGCTTCCTGAGCTGCCCGATCTGGCCAGGAAGAGGCTGCCTCGCCAATCCAGAGCGTCTACCAGAAACCAGTCGTCATAGAAACCTTGCTTTATAAATAATTACAGAAGAAGTAATTCTGTGAGCTCTTCCGGCTGCCGTGCCAGGAGATCAGGAAGGCAGAGGGGCCGCTGCTGAGCAGCCTCAGGGAAGCGGTTGTGAGGCTCTGCCTTCTCTGACAGGGCACAACACAGCCCCTTAGTCTTTCTCCAGGGTCTCAGCCACAGCCAGGCCTGGCCCTGTTGCCGCCTTCTAGAGCTCCCTGAAATGTACACAGGGGAGGAAGGTCACAGGCCAACAAGGACTCCAACAGGTCCAAGCCTGCATCCTGCTGATGGAGCTGGCAACTAAAGCCTGTCCCAAGGGCCAGCTCCCTGGCTGAAGCAAAGTGGACAGGCGGTCCAGCCTCCCCGCTCCTCAGGCCACACCCCTGTCCTTCCCCTGTCCCCCTCTTCCTCCCTCCAACCCCCGCTTCAGAGGGTGCCCTGCCTGTCCTGGGGCCCAGCAACTCCGCTACCCTTCCTCCACTCCCGCAGGCTCTCAGGCTGCCAGCTGCTACCTGTGGGCCCTGTGCCCCCGCACCTGTACTCTCTTCACTCTGCCTCCCCTTCTACTGGGTGTCAGAAAGAAAGAGGCCAAACAATCACGAGGCCAGGGTGCAGGCTACAGGGGGCCCAGTGCAGGAGGCGGGATGTGTTATCACCACTACCTCCCACAATGCTGCCCCCACCAGGGCTGCTTTCCCAGGAATCCTGTGACCAGCAAGGGAAATGGAAAGTCCCCAGCCAGAGCGCAGGCCGCACAGCCGACTCAACCAGGCTGGACCCACGGGCCTCTCAGGGTGGGTCGCCCCGGCCTGGCCCCCAACCTCTGGGCAAGTTCCACACGTTTAGTTGTGAAAGAGAAAGTTAGGGCAGAGAGGGCTGATTAGGCAGACAGCCACTCCGGCTGGAACAGAGGGTCCTTATCAAACTTCCACATTCTATCTAACCAGCCGGCAGGCAGTGCTGGAGGGCTTCTGAGCCTGGGAAGTCACTCTGGTAAAAGTTAAATAAGTAAATTATTACCAAAAGGAGGCTGGGTACGGTGGCTCATGCCTATAATCCCTGCACTTTGGGAGGCTGAGGCAGACGGATCACGAGGTCAGGAGATGGCTAACACCGTGAAACCCTGTCTCTACTAAAAATACAAAAAATTAGCCAGGCATGGTGGCGGGCACCTGTAGTCCCAGCTACTTGGGAGACTGAGGCAAGAGAATGGCGTGAACCCGGGAGGCGGAGCTTGCAGTGAGCCGAGATCACACCACTGCACTCCAGCCTGGGCGACAGCGAGACTCCATCTCAAAAAAAAAAAAAAAAAAAAAATTATTATTACTAAAGGGTAAGTCCTTTCACCTACGCGCAAAAAGAAAGAGAAAGACATTTTCAGCTTACAAACCCCACGCACGCTGGGTCCCACAGGGAGGCTGGTGCTGCCCCCACCCAGGAATGTTTAATGTCTAGAAGCTGGAAGAGGAGGGGATTCTAAAGGGATCCCACTGACCCAAAATGTCTCCCTGGAGGGTAAGTCAGGGGGCTGAGTCTGGCCCAAGCCTGGCAGCTAACCCTGGCTGAAAATGCTCCCTGAGCCCTCCCCACCCAGGCAGCCTGTCCAGGCCCAGGCCCAGGCCGTCAGCCTCCTCAGCCTCCTGGCTGCCCATCTAGGCCCATCATCCTGAGTAGCTGGCATCCCAGGGCCAGGGGTCTTGAAGCCACAGCACCTCCCACCCTGGCACACAGGACAGGTCCTCCCAGATACACTTCCCTCCCCTGACCCCAAATAGCCCATTGTTCCTCTCAGCTCCCAACTCACTGTTTGGCCTTCTCCCCAAAACAGGCCCTGTTGACTTCCTTTCTGAGGACGTTTAGTGACAAGCTTCTCCAAACCAGGAGCATCGTCTCCCCATGTCTCCCGTCGGCTCCCTCCAGAAGCTGTAGCCAAATGGAACTCAAGGAATGAGCCCGGGCCCCAATACTGTGCCCTTTGGACTTGGCCTCATCCCTCCAGGTGGGCATTGCTGCCTCCCTAAGCAACCCTTCCAACTGGTCCAAGCCCAGGTGTGCTAGGCCCACCACCCACCCCAAATCAGTGAGGACCTACCAGGCTTCCATAGCAACACAGGTTCAAGCCACAACCAGACGGTCCCGCAAAGAGGGAGGACTTGTCAGATAGCTTAGCCTTATGAGCACATAATCTCAAAGAAAAAAAAACTCAAGGTGCTACTTCCCATCTACTAAATTAAAAATCATTTTAATTGACAAAACGAGATGTCTAGAAATGTTCATGGCAGCATTATTCACAACCTCCCAAGGATGGAAAGAACCCGGTGTCCACCATGGATGGGTAGGTAAACAAAACGTGATAAATCCATACAATGAGATATTACGTGACCATAACAAATGAAGACCTACAGATCCACAGTAACGCACGGACCAGCCTTGAAACCACGCTGGGTGAAAGAAGTCAATCGCAAAAGGTCACGTGCCGTTTGATTCTGTGTATATTAAACGTCCACAACAGGCAGATCTACAGAAACAGAAAGTCGGCTGGTGGGGGGCAGGGGTTGGAGGACGGGAAATGGGAGTGACTGCTAATGCATGCAGGTTAATTCCGGGGGTGATGAAAATGTTCTGGAATTAAATTGTGCTGGTGGCTGCATAACCTTGTGAATCCACTAAGGTTCACGCAGAATTGTACAATCAAAAAGGGTGGACTTCATTAAGTTACAGCTCAGGAAAGCTGTTATAAACTACAAACAAGACAGGGTGGGGTAGCTCATGCCTGTAATCCCAGCATGTTGGGAGGCCGAGGCAGGTGGATCACCTGAGGTCAGGAGTTTGACACCAGCCTGGCCAACATGGTGAAACCCCACCACTACTAAAAAAAAAAAATTAACCGGGCATGGTGGTGTGCTCCTGCAATCCCAGCTACCAGGCAACGTGAGGCAAGAGAATCACCTGAACCCAGGAGGCGGAGGTTGCAGTGAGCCAAGATCACGTCACTGCATTCCAGCCCCGGCAACAGAGCGGGACTCTGTCCAAAAAAACAACAACAACAAAAACAAACAAAAAAAACTACAAACAACCGGATGCCAGAAGCTGCGGCCCCTCCCTCCACCAGCACTGGCCATGTGGGTGACGCATGGCAGGAGCACTGGAAACACTTTGCCCCAGAAAGGCACTCCCAAAATCTAGTCTAAAGAAAAACACATACAGCTTGGCAGAGACCTGCAGCCGTGCCATCTCTAAACCCAAACCAAGTAGAACTGGGTCAGTAGGCTGTGAGCATCCCTAAAAACATGCTTGAGGTTGTGTTTGGTTTCTACTTTTCCGGGGAAATGACCCACAGTTTTCTGCAGCTTTCGAAGGCATCTGGAAGCTAAAAAGTCAAGACGTGGGCTGGGCACGGTGGCTCATGCCTGTAATCCCAGCACTTTGGGAGGCCAAGGCGGGCAGATCACCTGAGGTCAGGAGTTCGAGACCAGCCTGGCCAACATGGCAAAATTCCGTCTCTACTAAAACTACAAAAATTAGCTGGACATGGTGGTGGGCACCTGTAATGCCAGCTACTTGGGAGGCTAAGGCAAGAGAATCACTTGAACCCAGGAGAAAGAGGTTGCAGTGAGCCGAGATTGTGCCATTGCACTCCAGCCTGTGTGACAAAGTGAAACTCCATCTCAAAAAAAAAAAAAGGAAAAAAAAAAAATCAAGAGGATGGCAGCACTTCTTCCCCCATCCCTCCCACACCTGCCCAGGCAGCCAAGCATATAGCAAGAAGGTAGGAAATGAGACAGACGCCTAGAACTCAAAAGCACACCGAGCCCAGCGCATCAGAGGGCACTCAGAAGAGAGAATTCAAGGAGAACTCTGCATCGACGCGCCCTAGAATGGGAGGCCACATCCCTCTCCCCAACCGAAACTCACCGCCTCATGCTAGAGGAAGCTGGTAGGGTCAGAAACTTACATCCAGGCTCCAGAAAGATCTCTCAGAGTTCAATGTGAAAAAAACAAATGACCTTTGGCTAAGCACGGTCATGCACGCCTGTAATCGCAGCACTTTGGGAGGCTGAGGTGGGCAGATCGCTAGAGCTCAGGAGTTGGAGACCTGTCTAGGCAACATGGTGAAACCCCATCTCTACCAAAAATCCAAAAAATTAGCCGAGCATAATGGTGCGTACCTGTGGGCCCAACTACTCAGGGGGCTAAGGTGGTAGGATCGCTTGAGCCGGGAGGTCAAGGCTGCAGCGAGCCAAGACTGCACCACTGAATTCCAGCCTGGATGACACAGAGAGACCTTGTCTCAAAAAAGGCCAGATGCAGTGACTCACATCTGTCATCCCACCACTTTGGGAGGCTGAGGCAGGAGGATCACTTGAGCCCAGGAGTTCCAGGCCAGCCTGGGCAACAAGAGGAGACTCCATCTCTACAAAAAAAGAAAGAAAAGATGTTCAACATCATTAGACATTAGGAAAATACAAATTAAAATCACAGTAAGATACCACTACACACCTATCAGAATGGGTGAAATTAGAAGCCTGCACCAGATGTTGGCGAGGGCGGGGAGGAACTGAAACTCTCGTCTACAGCAGCTGGAAACACAAAATGGCACAACCACTTTGGGAACAGTTCGGCAGTTTCTTAAATAGTTAAACATACACCCACCATAAACACAGCCACTGTACTAGTATTTATTTCTACTCATATTTACCAATAAAAGCATATGTCCCTATAAAGACTTGTAGATGAATATTCATAGTGGTTTTCCATGTAACAGCCCAAAACTGGAAACAATGCAAACGTTCATCACCGGATGAACACATTGTGGTCTATCCATACGATGCAGCACAATAGAAAGGAATGAACAGGTGGTGGCTCACGCCTGTAATCTCAGCACTTTGAGAGGCAGAGGTGGGCGGATCACGAGGTCAGGAGTTTGAGACCAGCCTGGCCAACATGATGGAACCCTGTCTATACTAAAAATACAAAACATTAGCTGGGTGTAGCTGGGCATGGTCAGGTTCGGTGGCTCACACCTGTAATCCCAGCGCTTTGGGAGGCCAAGGCAGGTCAGGTGGATCACCTGAGGTTGGGCATTCAAGACCAGCCTGACCAACATGGAGAAACCCCATCTCTACTAAAAATATAAAATTAACTGGGCGTGGTGGTGCATGCCTGTAATACCAGCTACTCAGGAGGCTGAGAAAGGAGAATCCCTTGAACGCGGGAGGCAGAGATTGCAGTGAGCCGAGATCGTGCCATTGCACTCCAGCCTGGGTGCAGAGCGAGAGACTCTGTCTCAAAATAAAATAAAATAAAATAAAATAAAATAAAATAAAATAAAATAAAATAAAATAAAATAAAGCCCAGCGTTTGGCCGGGCGCCGTGGCTCACGCCTGTAATCCCAGCACTTTCGGAGACCGAAGCGTGCAGATCACGAGGTCAAGAGATCGAGACTAGCATGGCCAACATGGTGAAATCCCGTCTCTACTAAAAATACAAAAATTAGCGGGGCGTGGTGGTGCTCGCCTGTAGTCCCCGCTACTCTGGAGGCCGAGGCAGGAGAATCACTTGAACCTGGGAGGCGGAGGTTACAGTGAGCCAAAATCACGCCACTGCACTCCAGCCTAGGGACAGAGCAAGACTCCGTCAAAAAAAAAAAAAAAAAAGAAAGAAAGGAATGAATGACTGATACACGCAACTCTGTGGATGAATCTCCAAGTAATCATGCTAAGCGAGGGAGGCTGGACAAAAAGAGAACATACTGTGCAAGTCCATGTTTATAAACTTCGAGGAAACACAAACTATAGTGACAGAAAGCAGATCAGAGATTGCCTGGCGGCAGGTAGGGACAGAGAAGCAGAGGGCCTCAGCAGGGTGACAGGCCTGTTCATGGTCTCGATTGCGGTGAAGGCTTCACAGGCTCACACAGGCATACCTCAGAGACATTACGGGTTTGGTTCCAGATCACCGCAACAAAGCATACACCGCACTTTATAATAAGTCACATGTTTTTTTGGTTTCCCAGTGCACGTAAAAGTTACGCTGTAGTCTATTAAGTGTATAATAGCAATATGCCTAAAGAAAAAAGTATATACCTTCATTTAAAAATACTTTATTGCTAAAAAATGCTAACAATCATCTGAGCCTTCGGTATGGTATTCTTTTTGCTGGCAGAGGGTCTTCTCAATGTCGATGGCTGCAGACTGATTAATATGTTTTGTGGGTTTTTTTTTTTTTTTTTGAGACAGAGTCTTGTTCTATTGCCCAGGCTGGAGTGCAGTGGCACGATCTTGGCTCACTGCAACCTCTGCCTCCTGGGTTCAAGTGGTTCTCCTGCCTCAGCCTCCCAAGTAGCTGGGATTACAGGCACATGTCACCATGCCCGGCTAATTTTTTGTATTTTTATTACAGACGGGGTCTCACTATGTTGGCCAGGCTGGCCTTGAACTCCTGACCTCTGGTGATCTGCCCACCTCAGCCTCCCAAAGTGCTGGGATTACCACCCGGCCTACAGACTGATTAGGATGGCGAATGCTGAAGGCTGGGATGGCTGTGGCGGTTTCTTAAAATAAGACAACAATGACATTGACCACATCAATTGACTTCTTTTCACAAAATATTTCTCTGGGCCGGGCACGGTGGCTCATGTCTGTAATCCCAGCACTTTGGAAGCCCGAGGTGGGAGAATCACTTGTGCCCAGGAGTTCCAGACCAGCCTGGGCAATAAAAGGAGATCTTGTCTCTATAAAAAGTAAAAATTAAAAAATTATCTATGCATGGTGGCATGTGCCTGGGGTCCCAGCTACTTGAGAGGCTAAGGTAGGAGGATCCCTTGAATTCAGGAGGTCAAAGCTGCAGTGAGCTGTGAGGGTGCCACTGCACTCCAGCCTGAGTGACAGAGCAGGACCCTGTCTCAAATTAAAAAATAATGAGGCCGGGCGCAGTGGCTCAAGCCTGTAATCCCAGCACTTTGGGAGGCCGAGACGGGCGGATCACGAGGTCAGGAGATCGAGACCATCCTGGCTAATGCGGTGAAACCCCGTCTCTACTAAAAAAAATAGAAAAAACTAGCCGGGCGAGGTGGCGGGCGCCTGTAGTCCCAGCTACTCGGGAGGCTGAGGCAGGAGAACGGCACAAACCCATGAGGCGGAGCTTGCAGTGAGCTGAGATCCGGCCACTGCACTCCAGCCTGGGCGACAGAGCGAGACTCCGTCTCAAAAAAATAAATAAATAAATAAATAATAATAATAATAATGAAAAAAGGCCAGGCACGGTGGCTCAAGCCTGTAATCCCAGCACTTTGGGAGGCCGAGACGGGCGGATCACGAGGTCAGGAGATCGAGACCATCCTGGCTAACACGGTGAAACCCCGTCTCTACTAAAAAATACAAAAAAAAACTAGCCAGGCGAGGTGGCGGGCGCCTGTAGTCCCAGCTACTCGGGAGGCTGAGGCAGGAGAATGGCTAAACCCGGGAGGCGGAGCTTGCAGTGAGCTGAGATCCGGCCACTGCACTCCAGCCTGGGCAACAGAGCGAGACTCCGTCTCAAAAAAAAAAAAAAAAAAAGAAAAAAAAATGAAAAAAAAAGATTTCCCTGTAGCGTGCAATGATGTTTGTCAGCATTTTACCCACAGTAGAACTTACTTTTTTTTTTTTTTTTTTTTTTTGAGACAGAGTCTTACTCTGTCCGCCAGGCTAGAGTGCAGTGGCATGATCTTGGCTCACTGCAACCTCTACCTCCCAGGTTCAAGTGATTCCCCTGCCTCAGCCTCCCAAGTAGCTGGGACTACAGGTGTGCACCATCGCATCAGGCTAATTTTTTGTATTTTAGCAATCCCAAAGTGCTGGGATTACAGGTGTGAGCCACTATGCCCAGCCCAGTAGAACTTTTAAAAGCGGAGTCAGACCAGGCACAGTGGCTCACGCCTGTAATCCCAGCACTTCGGGAGGCCAAAGTGGGTGGATCACTTAAGGTCAGGAGATTGAGACCATTCTGGTTAACACAGTGAAACCCCGTCTCTACTAAAAATACAAAAAAAATTAGCTGGGCCTGGTGGCAGGTGCCTGTAGCCTAGCTACTTGGGAGGCTGAGGCAGGAGAATCACGTGAACCCAGGAGGCGGAGCTTGCAGTAAGCCAAGATCGCACCACTGCACTCCAGCCTGGGTGACAGAGCGAGACTCCATCGCAAAAAAAAAAAAAAAAAGGCCAGGCGCGGTGGCTCACGCCTGTAATCCCAGCACTTTGGGAGGCCAAGGCAGGCGGATCACGAAGTCAAGAGATCGAGACCATCCTGGCTAACATGGTGAAACCCCGTCTCCACTAAAAATACAAAAAATTAGCCAGGCATGGTGGCGGGTGCCTGTAGTCCCAGCTACTTAGCAGGCTGAGGTAGGAGAATGGCCTGAACCTGAGAGGCGGAGCTTGCAGTGAGCCAACATCTCGCCACTGCACTCCAGCCTGGGTGACTGAGCGAGACTCTACCTCAAAAAAAAAAAGTGGAGTCGTGGAGTCAGTCCTCTTAAAACCTATGTTATTTTATCAGCTAAGTTTACAGAATATTCTAAATCCTTTTGTTACGGGATCTTTGGGGTGTCCCTTTTCTGGCCAGGAACCTCTGTGTCTTGTGGCACCTTTGCCCAAGTTTTGCTGGGGCCCACTGGGCTTGTTCCAACCACTCAGTCTGGCAGACTGCGCTTGGCTTATGCTACCAGCCTGGGGCTTCCACGCCTGCCAAGGACAAGCCTAGTGTGGAGCAGCGAGCAGTGTGTGAGCGAGCGTGGGGTCTGGCTACTGCACAGTCAGACACGCCAGCTGCCGCTGCAGGGCAGACAACTCCAGATGCTGGCACAGGCGCTGGTTCTCTGCAAGGCTGCACCTGGACCAAGCACATCGCAAGCAGCTTGCCCAGCTGGCACAGGGGAATGCAGTGGTGCCTGGAAGCTTGGTGGGTGATGCCAGGAACTGCAGGGCCCCAAAGAGGGAGTCACAACCCTGGCTCAGGGAGCACCCAGGTCTGGACTCCCCAAACAGCGACAGCTCTTCTCTCCTTCCCTTCGCTGGCAACACGGCAAGCAAGGGGCATGTTTCAGCCCTGTTTGTTACAGCTCTTTCAGCCTCACCATGGCAGGTCCCGAGTTCTTGCCCTGTCACTGGGAAGAATGAGTACACAGCCAAATGGAGAGTGAGCAAGACAAAGAGAAGCTTTATTGAGTGAAGGACAGCTCAGAGGAGACCCGTAGTGGGCAGCTCCTTTCCACAGTCGGGTCATCCCAATGAGTGTTCAGCTCTCAGCAAAGAGGGTAGCTCCTCTCTGCAGCTGGTCGTCCTGTCATCTTTCTGTCCTCTGCTCTAGTCTGGCTGAGTCCAGGGTTTTTATGGGCCTCAGAGTGGAAGAAGCATGTGCTGACTGGTCCAGGGATGGGCCAGGGAAAAGCACCACAAGTTTCCCCTCTGGTCCTTGGGGCTGGCTGGCCAGCCCCCAGGCTTCAGGCTCTCCCCAACCAGACCCCTCCTACCCAGAAGCCTGTCTGTCTCCCACCACTGTTCATGGCATCCAGGCTGTTTGTGCCAGTCTGTTCTCAGCCCCTATTCAGCCTCCCTCCTATGCTTGTCGGTGGCCAAAGTCCGAAGGGCGCCATCAGCAAGGTGGGTGCAGTGGCCACACCGCAGTCCAGGTCCCCGAAGTGAATTCTGCTCCCACTTCCCACCCCGGGCCCTGAAGCATAACCCAAGCTCTGCATCCCAGCCCCCACGCTCCTTATGCAGGTGCAGCATCACCCCAGGCCCAGCTCCACCTTGGGGCTCCTCTCTGCCTGCACCTCCATGCCCAATCATGCTGCTTCCCCACCAGCAGGCAACTCAGCCTGGCCCCACTGTGGTGGCCCCCAGGGCAGCGGGCTCTGGGAGACTCCCAGGGGCAGGCTCCGGGGACTGTCTGTCTCCTCTGCACACCCCTCCCCACTGTGACAGCAGGTGAGAGCTGTGACCCGGAGCCAGGGTCTGGAGTGGCAAGTCTCCAGGCCTGGGAGCGGGTCCCGCTTGGCTGCACAAGGATGGGAGCAGTACAGTCAGCTGCCCAGGGAATGCGGGGCACAGGGGACCCACTGCTGCCACTGCTGCTCCCACAGCTGCTCCTGCCACCACTGCTTGCACCACCCCACTGCAGCCAGCGTGAAGGCAGGGGTTGCTCCAGATGGCCCACCACTGCCATTACTTTCTTGTCATTTCAGCAATGTTCACAGCATCTTCGTCAAGACTAGACTCCATCTTAAGAAACCACTGTCTTTTTTTTCTTTTTTCTTTCTTTTTTTTTTTTTTTTTTTTTGCTCTATTGCCCAGGCTGGAGTACAATGGCACAATCTTGGCTCACCGCAACTTTTCCATTCCTGGGTTCAAGCGATTCTTGTGACTCAGCCTCCTGAGTAGCTGGGATTACACATACATATCACCACATCTAGCTAGTTTCTGTATTAGTAGAGAAGAGGTTTCACCACGTTGGCCAGGCTGGTCTCGAACTCCTGACCTCAGGTGGTCCACCCACCTTGACCTCCCCAAAGTGTTGGTATTACAGGCGTGAGCCACCACACCTGGCCTACAAATATTTTTTTTTTTTTTTTTTTTGAGACGGAGTCTCGCTCTGTCGCCCAAGCTGAAGTGCAGTGGCGCGATCTCGGCTCACTGCAAGCTCCGCCTCCCGGGTTCACGCCATTCTCCTGCCTCAGCCTCCCGAGTAGCTGGGACTACAGGCGCCCACAACCGCGCCCGGCTAATTTTTTGTATTTTTAGTAGAGACGGGGTTTCACCATGGTCTCGATCTCCTGACCTTGTGATCCGCCCGCCTCGGCCTCCCAAAGTGCTGGGATTACAGGCGTGAGCCACCGCGCCCGGCCTTGGCCTACAGATATTCTTAATGGCATCTCGAATAGTGAATGCTTTCCAGGAAGTTTTCAATTTACATTGCCCAGATCAGAAGAATTGCTATCTAAGGCAGCTAGAGCCCCATAAAATGCAGTTCTTTTTTTTTTTGTTTTTTGTTTTTTTGTTTTTTGTTTTAGAGAATGAGTCTTGCTCTGTCGCACAGGCTGGAGTACTGCAACCTCCACCTCCTGGGTTCAAGTAATTCTCCTGCCTCAGCCTCCCCAGTAGCTGGGATTACAGGCACATGTTGTCACATCCAGCTAATTTCTCTTTTTTTTTTTTTTTTTTTTGAAATGGAGTCTCGCTCTGTCGCCCAGGCTGGAGTGCAGTGGCATGACCTCGGCTCACTGCAAGCTCCGCCTTCCAGGTTTATGCCATTCTCCTGCCTCAGCCTCCCGAGTAGCTGGGACTACAGGCGCCCACCACCACACCCAGTAATTTTTTGTACTTTTTGTAGAGACAGGGTTTCAACGTGTTGCCCAGGCTAGTCTCAAACTCCCGAGCAAAGGCAATCCGCCTGCCTCAGCCTCCCAACGTGTTAGGATTACATGTGTGAGCCACCACATCCGGCCCAAAATGCATTTCTTAAACAATAAGAGTTGAAAGTCAAGATTACTCCTTGATCCATGTTGCAGAATGGATGCAGAGTTAATAGGTGCTATTATCCACTTTGGTTTGGATATGAGGATCCCTAACCTCATGTTGAAATTCGATCCCAATGTTGGAGGCAGGACCTAATGGGAAGTGTTTGGGTCACAGGATGAATCCCTCTGGAAGGGCTTGGTGCCATCCTTATGGTGATGAGTGAGTTCTCGCTTTACTAGCCTCTGGGAGAGCTAATAGTTAAAAGGAGCCTGGCACCTCCCTTCTCTCTCACTTGTCTGGCCATGTGATCTGCACACATCAGCTTCCCTTCCCCTTCTGCAGCTTGAGTCCCTCAGCAGAAGAAGATGCTAGTGCCATGCTTCCTGTACAGCTTACAGAACCATGAGCCAAATAAAGCTCTTTCCTTCATAAATTAACCCAGCTTTGGGCATTCCTTTATAGCCACATGAATGGACTAAAGACGGCAGGCATGAAAACAAAATTAATCTCCTTGTGCATCTCCATCAGAGCTCTTGGGTTACCAGGTCTATTGTCAATGCACAGTATTATTATTATTATTATTATTATTATTATTATTATTATTTTGAGATGGAGTCTTGTTCTGTCACCTGGCCTGGAGTGCAGTGGTGCAATCTCAGCTCACTGCAACCGCCACCTCCCTGGTTCATGTGATTCTCCTGCCTCAGTCTCCCAAGTAGCTGGGATTACAGGCATGCATCACCATGCCCGGCTAATTTTTGTATTTTTTTTTTTAGTAAAGATGGGGTTTCACCATGTTGGCCAGGCTGGTCTCAAGCTCCTGACCTCAGGTAATCCAGCCACCTTGGCCTCCCACAGTGCTGGGATTACAGGCATGAGCCACCACGCACAGCCAATGATCAGTATTATTTTGATTTTTTTTTTTTTTTTTTTTTTGAGACAGAGTGTCACTCTATCCAGGCTGGAGTGCAGTGGTATGATCTCAGTTCACTGCAACCTCTGCCACCCAGATTCCAGCAATTCTCCTGCCTCAGCCTCCTGAGTACCTGGGATTACAGGCGCCTGCCCCCAGCACCTGGCTAATTTTTGTATTTTTAGTTAGAGATGGGGTTTCACCATCTTGGCTAGGCTGGTCTTGAACTCCTGACCTTGTGATCCACTTGCCTCGGCCTCCCAAAGTGCTGGGATTACAGGCACGAGCCACTGCACCTGGCCTGATCAGTATTACTTTGAAAGAAGTATTTTTTTCTGAGCAGTAGGTCTCAACAGTAGGCTTAAAAATATTCAGAAAACTATGCTATAAACATATGTGCTGACATCCAGGATTTGTTGTTCCATTTATAGAACACAGGCAGAGTAAATTCAACATAATTTATAAGGACCCTAGGATTTTCAGAACAGTAAATGAGCATTGGCTTCAACTTAAAGTCACCAGCTGTATAAGCCCCTAACAAGAGAGCCAGCCTGTCCCCCCACTTTTTTTTTTTTTTTTTTTTGAGACAGAATCTCACTCACTCTGTCATCCAGGCTGGAGTGCTGTGGTGGGCGTGATCTCAGCTCACTGCAACCTCTACTTCACAGGCACAAGCGATTCTCCTGCCTCAGCCTCCTGAGTTGCTGGGACTACAGGCACATGCCACCACACTCAGCTAATTTTTGTATTTTTGGTAGAGACAGGGTTTTGCCATGTTGGCCAAGCTGGTCTCAAACTCCTGACCTCAGGTGATCTGCCTGCCTCAGCCTCCCAAAATGCTGGGATTACAGCGTAGTCACCAGACCTGGCCTGTCCTTTGAAGACAGGCATTGACTTTTCCTCCCTAGCTATGAAAGTCCTACATGTTATCTTCTTTCAACAGAAAGCTGTTTCACCCACACTGAAAACCTAGGCAGGGCACAGTGGCTCACGCCTGTAATCTCAGCATTTTGGGAGGCTGAGGCAGGTAGATCATTTGAGGTCAGGAGTTCAAGACCAGCCTGGCCAACATAGTGAAATCCTGTCTCTACTAAAAATAAAAAAATTAGCCAGGCATGGTAACGTGTACGTGTAGACCCAGCTACTCGGGAGACTGCGGCAGGAGAATCGCTTGAACCTGAGAGGTGGAGGTAGCAGTGAGCCAAGGCTCCGCCACTGTACTCCAGCCTGGGCAACAGAGCAAGACTCTGTCTCCAAAAAAAAAAAAAAAGAAAAGAAAACCTATTGTGTAGCCACCCTCATCGGTGATCTCAGCCAGATCCGGATAACCTGCTGCAGCTTCTCCATCAGCACCTGCTGCTCTACCTTGTACTTTTATGTTATGGAGGTGGCTTCTTCCCTTCAACCTCATGAACCAACCTCTGTTAGCTTCACACTTTTCCTCTGCAGCTTCCTCACCTCTCTCAGCCTTCATAGAACTGAAGAGAGTTAGGGCTTTGCTCTGGATTAGGCTTTGGCTTAAGGGAATGTTGTCGCTGATTTGATCTTCTCTCCAGACCACTAAAATTCTTCTCTGTTATCAGCAGGAAGGCTGTTTTGCTTTCTTATCATTCATATATTCACTGGAGTAGCACTTGGAACTTCCTTTGAAGGACTTTTCCTTTACATTCACAATTTGGCTAACTGTTTGGCACACAAGGCCTAACTTTCAGCCTATCTCAGCTTTCAACATGCCTTCCTAAGTTTAATCATGTCCAGCTTTTGGCTTTTTTTTTTTGAGAGTCTCACTCTGTCACCCAGGCTGGAGTGCAGTGGCACGATCTTGGCTCACTGCAACCTCCCCCTCTGGGTTCAAGAGGTTCTTCTGCCTCATCCTCTGAGTAGCTGAGACTACAGGCGCGTGTTACCACACCTGGCTAATTTTTTGTATTTTTAGTAGAGATGGGGTTTCACTATGTTGGCCAGGCTGGTCTCGAACTCCTGGCCTCAAGTTGTCCGACTGCCTCAGCCTCCCAAAGTGCTGGAATTATAGGCATGAGCCACCGCACCTAGCCTCAGGTTTTTGGCTTAAAGTGAGAGATGTGTGACTCTCTCCTTCACTGGAACACTTAGAGGCAGGGTAGTAATTGGCCTAATTTCAAAATTGTTGTATCTCAGGGAATCAGAGAGCCCAAGAAAAGGGAGAGAGATGAGGAAACAGCCGGTCAGTGGGGCAGTCAGAACACACGCAACATTTATCAATTTCATTTGCTGTCTTACATGGACGCGGTTCACGATGTCCCAAAACACCTACATTAGTAACACCAAAAACTACTGGTCATAGATCACTATAACAAAGATAATAATGAAAAAGTTTGAAATATTGCAAGAATTACCAAAATTATGATATAGACACACTACATGAGCACAGGCTGGCCGAAAAAATGGTGCCAGTAGACTTCCTCAATGCAGGGTTGCCACAATTTTTTTTTTTTTTTTTTGAGACAGAGTCTCGCTCTGTTGCCCAGGCTGGAGTGTAGTAGCATGATCCCGGCTCACTGCAACCTCTGCCTCCCAGGTTCAAGTGATTCTCCTGCCTCAGCCTCGGGAGTAGCTGTGACTACAGGCACATGTCACCGTGCCCAGCTAATTTTTTATATTTTTAGTAGAGATGGGGTTTCGCCATGTTGGCCAGGCTGGTCTCGAACTCCTGACCTCAGGTGATCCTCCTGCCTCGGCCTCCCAAAGTGCTGGGATTACAGGTGTGAGCCACCACACCTGCCCCAAACTTTCAATTTGTAAAAAATGCAGGACCTGGCTGGGTGCAGTGGCTCACGCCTATAATCCAAGCACTTTGAGAGGCTGAGGTGGGTGGATCACCTGAGGCCAGGAGTTTAAGACCAGCCTGACCAACATGGTGAAACCCCGTCTCTACTAAAAATACAAAAATTAGCTGGGCACGGTAGCAGGTGCCTGTAATCCCAGCTCTTTAGGAGGCTGAGGCAAGAGAACCGCTTGAATCCAGAAGGCAGAGGTTGCAGTGAGCCTGGGCCACAAAAGCGAAACTCCATCTAAAAAAAAAAAAAAAATGCAGGACCTGCAAAGTGTAATGAAAGGAAATCTGTCTGTGTCTAGGTCAAAACTGATCAAACTGAATACTTTCCATATGTACAGTTATAGAAATTATTCCTGTATAACTCTGTTTAAATAAGTATCTCTTCCACCTCCCACCTCTGACTTTTAGAGAATCAAATATCCATGGCAAATGCATTGGGCTTGTTTCTACTTGAGGCACCTACTCTGGGCAAGTTTCCTGGAATTCTGCCATTCTGCAAGGGAAGGTAGCAGCAAGGGCAATGAAGTCACCTGAGGACAGAGGCCTGGTCCCCATGCTGGCAGCTGCTCCCAGGTCCCTCAGCCGGAACAGAGGCAGGAGGCAGGTGGCCAAATGGCCCTGGGAGCTCTAGTTAGGGAGTCACTAAGAGCCCTGTCCAACCAGGCACTGGTTAAAGCCCTCCCACAGGCCCATGGGGACTGAAGGCATGCCCCTCAATGGGCAGACCAGCAGGCCCTGAGGACTTCCAGAGTATGGGGCCAGTGGGTCAGTACGGCCACCCTGAGTCTCACTCTCCAGATGTCAAGGAAGATGCCCTGAACACACTGGGCGTGGGGCCTGTGGGGAGAAGCTGAGCACTACTGTGCGGGGTCCAAGGACTCTGCTTTGCCCAACATCCTGGAGGTCAAGCACCAACACCCTGCCACGCACCACCTGCAGGCCGCACAGTGGATGAGGGGCAGGTGGAAATGGCAGAGGAGATAAGGTCTGCACTCTACTGGGGTCCCTGCCCCACCTGCCACACACCCCTAGGTCACTGCGCCTGGAGGGCCCCAGTGTCTTCACCTGTAAATGGAGGGTGAACTGCCAAGCTGAGAGTTCTCCGTGGCTGGGACACCCTACACTATTCCACAGACTCCCCCATCGAACCCAGGACAAGCCCCAGCATCAGTGAGCCCCTGGGTCTCGGCCAGTTGAAGGGAATAACCACGTCAAGAGTCAGAGGAGAAAAACCAAGTTTGGCATCTGCTGCAAACGATGGCTTCCCTTGTTCATCCTGATCGGTTACATGGCTGAAGTTCCCACTTTATTGATATTAAGATTTCAGCTCCAGGCCGGGCGCAGTGGCTCACGGCTGTAATCCCAGCACTTTGGGAGGCCGAGGTGAGCGGATCACAAGGTCAGGAGATCGAGACCATCCTGGCTAACTCGGTGAAACCCCGTCTCTACTAAAAATACCCAAAAAAAAAAATTAGCTGGGCGTGGTGGCGGGCGCCTGTAGTCCCAGCTACTCAGGAGGCTGAGGCAGGAGAATGGCGTGAACCCAGGAGGTGGAGCTTGCAGTGAGCCAAGATTGCACCACTGCACTCCAGCCTGGGCAACAGAGCAAGACTGCCTCGGAAAAAAAAAAAAAAAAAGATAATGGAGACAAGCCATGGACTGAAGAAAATGTCTACAAAACATGTATCTCTCTCAGCAAACTATCGCAAGAACAGAAAACCAAACACCGCATGTTCTCACTCATAGGTGGGAACTGAACAATGAGATCACTTGGACTCAGGAAGGGGAACATCACACACTGGGGCCTATCATGGGGAGGGGGGAG
Source organism: Macaca nemestrina (assembly GCF_043159975.1). NCBI lineage: Eukaryota > Metazoa > Chordata > Mammalia > Primates > Cercopithecidae > Macaca > Macaca nemestrina. Next base: position 227,755,949 of record NC_092125.1, on the reverse strand, counting down.
AGGGGAGGGATTGCATGGGGAGTTATACCTGATGTAAATGACGAGTTGATGGGTGCTGACGAGTTGATGGGTGCAGCACACCAACATGGCACAAGTATACATATGTAACAAACCTGCACATTATGCACATGTACCCTAGAACTTCAAGTATAATAATACTAATTAAAAAAAAAGAAAAAAAAACGTATATCTGATAAACAACTTGTTTCTAAAATATACAAAGTACTCTTAAAACTCAACAATAAGAGGCCACGCGCGGTGACTCATGCCTATAATCCCAGCACTTTGGGAGGTGGACACGGCCAGATCACTTGAGGTCAGGAGTTGGAGACCAACCTGGCCAACGTGGAGAAACCCCAAAAATTAGCTGGGTCTGGTGGTACATGCCTGTAATCCCTGCTTGGAGACTGAGGCACAAGAATCCCTTGAGCCAGGGAGGTGGAGGCTGCAGTGTGCCAAGACTGCACCACTGTACTCCAGCCTGGGTGACAGTGAGACTCTCTGATCTCTGGGGAAACAAAAACTCAAATAAAAAAAAAAGATACCTGTCAGAATGGCCTAAACCCAAAGTACTGACAACATCAAATGCTGGTGAGGAGCACAGGCGCACAGGAGCCCTCATTCACCGCTGGTGAGAATGCAAAATGGCACAGCCACTTTGGAAGACAGTTTGGCAGTTTTCTACAAAGCTAAATGTACTCTTCAATTAAATCAATCTTATATTCCATTAAATATATTAAAAAATACATGTAGGCCGGGCGCGGTGGCTCAAGCCTGTAATCCCAGCACTTTGGGAGGCCGAGATGGGTGGATCACGAGGTCAGTAGATCGAGACCATCCTGGCTAACATGTTGAAACCCCGTCTCTACTAAAAAAAATACAAAAAACTAGCCAGGCGAGGTGGCGGGTGCCTATAGTCCCAGCTACTCGGGAGGCTGAGGCAGGAGAATGGCATAAACCCAGGAAGTGGAGCTTGCAGTGAGCTGAGATCCGGCCACTGCACTCCAGCCTGGGCGACAGAGCGAGACTCCATCTCAAAAAAAATAAATAAATAATAAATAATAAAAAACCAAAAAAATAAAAAATACATGTAAAGGCTAGGTGTGGTAGCTCACGCTTATAATCCTAGCACTTTGGGAGGCTGAGGCGGGAAGATCACTTAAGCCCAATAGTTTGAGACCAGCCTGGGCAACATAGCGAGACTCCATCTCTATTTAAATAATAAAAAAATATATTATGTAAAAACTTAGTAGGTAAATGGAAACAATTAAACGCAAAATCAAGTAAAAATTCAAGCTGGATACGGGTGTATTAAGAATCTTACTAGGGCCGGGTGCGGTGGCTCAAGCCTGTAATCCCAGCACTTTGGGAGGCCGAGGAGGGCGGATCACAAGGTCAGGAGATCGAGACCACGGTGAAACCCCATCTCTACTAAAAATACAAAAAAATTAGCCGGGCGCGGTGGCGGGTGCCTGTAGTCCCAGCTACTTGGGAGGCTGAGGCAGGAGAATGGCAGGAACCCGGGAGGCAGAGCTTGCAGTGAGCTGAGATCGCGCCACTGCACTCCAGCCGGGGGACAGAGCGAGACTCCGTCTCAAAAAAATATATATATATATATATATAAAATGTAAAAACTTAGTAGGTAATTGGAAACAACTAAATGCAAAACAAGCTGGATATGGGTGTATTAAGAATCTTACTAGGGCCGGGCGTGGTGGCTCACGCCTGTAATCCCAGCACTTTGGGAGGCCGAGGCGGGCGGATCACAAGGGCAGGAGATCGAGACCATCCTGGCTAACACGGTGAAACCCCGTCTCTACTAAAGAATACAAAAAAAAAAAAAAAATTAGCCGGGCATAGTGGTGAGCGCCTATAGTCCCAGCTACTCGGGAGGCTGAGGCAGGAGAATGGCGTGAATCCAGGAGGTAGAGGTTGCAGTGAGCCGAGATTGTGCCACTGCACCCCAGCCTGGGTGACAGACCAAGACTCTGTCTCAAAAAAAAAAAAAAAAAAGAATCTTACTAGAATCTTAATAGATGTCAGATAACATGGGTCAATTCAGCAGCTTCAGGCTGGTTTATGAGTGTCACCACTTCTAAGAGCCTGGCTTTTATAAGGCACAAGACAAGGTGAGGTCTGCCTGTCATTAAAGGAAGCACGGAGTATCAATCATGCAGGATGTAGTTTCTTGAGATGCCAAAGAGTAGTATCAAAAGCAATTCCATTGTGAAAGCTGAGTTCCAAATACAAGCGACACCTGAGTGAACACAGCAACAAAACAGCAAAGAAACACACAAACATCAAAGTCTGGCACTTATTGTAAACAATGGCCGGGTGCGGTGGCTCACGCCTGTAATCCCAGCACTTTGGGAGGCCGAGGCGGGTGGATCACAAGGTCAGGAGATTGAGACCATCCTGGCTAATACAGTGAAACCCCGTCTCTACTAAAAAATACAAAAAAAAACTAGCCGGGCGAGGTGGCGGGCGCCTGTAGTCCCAGCTACTCGGGAGGCTGAGGCAGGAGAACGGCGTGAACCCGGGAGGCGGAGCTTGCAGTGACCTGAGATCCGGCCACTGCATTCCAGCCTGGGCCACAGAGCGAGACTCCGTCTCAAAAAAAAAAAAAATTAGCCGGGCATGGTGACGGGCGCCTGTAGTCCCAGCTACTCAGGAGGCTGAGGCAGGTGAATGGCGGGAACCCGGGAGGCGGAGCTTGCAGTGAGCTGAGATCGTGTCACTGCACCACTGCACGACAGAACAAGACTCTGTCTCAAAAAAAAAAAAAAAAAGGCCGGGCGTGGTAGCTCAAGCCTGTAATCCCAGCACTTTGGGAGGCCGAGACAGGTGGATCACAAGGTCAGGAGATCGAGACCATCCTGGCTAACACAGTGAAACCCCGTCTCTACTAAAAATACAAAAATTAGCCGGGCATGGTGGCGGGCGCCTGTAGTCCCAGCTGCTCAGGAGGCTAAGGCAGGAGAATGGCGGGAACCCGGGAGGCGGAGCTTGCAGTGAGCCGAGATCGCGCCACTGCACTCCAGCCTGGGCAACAGAGAGGGACTCCGTCTCAAAAAAAAAAAAAAAAAAAAAAAAAAAAAAAAAAAAAAAAAAAAAACCACAATGGCACCAGTTACAAGGCCAAAGCATCCACTCACTACAATGCCACCACTGTACAAATTAATTCCGCCAGCAGCCCTGGGTGCCTGAGAGGTAGTGGCTCAAGATGAGATTGGAACTGGTGGGAGATTGTCGGGAGGGGAGGGAGGGGCAGTGTCTATGACCAGCATGCCCTCTGCTGGTGGCCGAGGTGCTCCAGGACAGCGCCAGACTGGGGCAGAGGGTCCAGTCCCACAGTGATACAATTTACAGCAAAGCACACACACCACGGGCCTTCCCAGGTCCCAGCCAACAAGTCCCACAAAGGCAGGTACCATTGGGCCTTCTAATAGTCCCCGGCTCATGGGCGCACAGCCAGCGAGAGGAATGCTCTGGCCCTCCTAAATCAGGGACTTGGTTTCCTTTACTCACCCAAGGCTCAGAGAAGCTCCCAGCCTTACATGGCTCAGCTGCCAGCCCCTGACCTGCCACAGCTGAGCTTCTGGCCCTGAGGCCAAAGGGTTCAAGGCAGGGCACAGAGACATCTGGGCTGTCTGGCATGGCCCTAGCAAGGTCTCCTGTGTGGACCTACCCCAAGGAGGCCCAGACAGCAAGAGTCTGTCATGTGCCATGGGGCAGGCTAAAATCACAGAAGAACTTTGGTGGGAGGAAGAGGGAAGGAGGACAGAAAGGCTGGGGAGGGCAGGGGCTGGTGTTCAGCAAGGAGAGGGGAAACAGATGTGGACAGGCACACAGCATGGCCTGCCCCTGAGAAGTAATGTCCCTAGAGTGCTAGTTTTATTATTGCTCAAGGGCTTTTTTTTTATTTTTGAGATGGAGTCTCGCTCTGTTGCCCAGGCTGGAGTGCAGTGGCGCAATCTCGGCTCACTGCAACCTCCACCTCCCGGGTTCACACCATTCTCCTGCCTCAGCCTCCCGAGTAGCTGGGACTACAGGCGCCCACCATCATGCCTGGCTAATTTTTTGTATTTTTAGTAGAGACAGGGTTTCACCGTGTTAGCCAGGATGGTCTCCATCTCCTGTCCTCAAGATTCACCCGCTTCGGCCTCCCAAAGTGTTGGGATTACAGGTGCCTGGCTTGCTCAAGGGCTTTCTTTTTCTGTCCTCAGCATCAGAGATAAATGACCCTCAGGTATAAGAGTTCAAAGAAAGGGTACAACGGCTGTCTTCAGCCTCCACTTGCCAGCTGTGACCGCAAGCAAGTAACTCCACCTCTAACGCCTGCTCCCCAGCCTATAAAAAGGTGTGTCCACACGTGCAAATGGAGCTGGACCCCTACCGCACATCACACATAACAATTAACTCAAGATAGGTCAAACACCTAAATGGTTTAAGAGCCAAAGCTATAAAACTCTTTGTTTTTTTTTGAGACAGGGTCTCACTCTGTTGCCCAGGCCACAGTGCAGTGTTCTCGTCTCTAACTCACTTCACTGCAGCCTTGACTTCCCGGGCTCAAGCAATCCTCTCACCTCAGCCTCCCAAGTAGCTGGTACTACAGGCGTGCACCACCACACCTGGCTAACTTTTTTAATTTGTAGAGATGGGGTCTTCCTATGTTGCCCAGGCTGGTCTTGAACTCCTGAGCTCAAGCAGTCTTCCCACCTCAACCTCCCAAAGTGCTGGGATTACAGATGTGAGCCACAGCATCTATCCTATTTTAAAGAAAATAGGCCAGGCGTGGTGGCCTGTAATCCCAGCAATTTGAGAGGCTGAGGTGGGCATATCACTTGAGGTCAGGAGTTTGAGACCAGCCTGGCCGACCTGGTGAAACCCCGTCTCTACTAAAAATAGAAAAATTAGCCGGGTATGGTGGTGCATGCCTGTAGTCCCAGCTACTCAGGAGCCTGAGGCAGGAGAATCGCTTGAACCCAGGAGGCGAGGATTGCAGTGAGCCGAGATCACACCACTTTACTCCAGCCTGGGCAACAGAGCAAGACTCCGTCTCACCAAAAAAAAAAAAAAAAAAAAAAGAAAATATAGACTATATCTTTGTCGCTTGCATTTGGCAATGGCTTTTTAGACATGACAACAAAAGCACAAGGAACCAAAAAGAAAGAGAAATTGGACTTTACCACATTAAAGACTTTTGTTCTTCAAAAGAAACCATCAAAAGTAAAAAGACAGCCAGACACGGTGGCTCATGCCTGTGATCCCAGCACTTTGAGAGGCTGAGGTAGGTGGATTACTTGAGGTCAGGGGTTTGAGACCAGCCTGGCCAATGTGGTGAAACCCTGTCTCTGCTGGAAAAAAAATACAAAAATAAGCCAGGTGTGGTGGTGTGCCCCTGTAGTCCTAGCTCCCTGGGAAGTTGAGGCAGGGATATCACTTGAACCCAGGAGGCCGAGGTTGCAGTGAGCTGAGATCATGCCACTGCACTCTAGCCTGGGCGACACAGCGAAGAAAAAGTAAAAAGACAACCCAGTGAGTGGAAAAAACATTTGCAAATCACATCTGAAATAGTTAAACAATCATGAAAAAGAACAAAGCTGGAAGATTCACACTTTCTGATTTCAAAACTTACCACAAAGCTACAATAATCAAAACAGTATGGCATTAGCATAAAGACAGACATAAGAATCAATAGAACAGAGAGCCCAGAAATAAACTCAAATTATTAAATATATGGTCAAATTATCTATGTAACAAGGGTATAAAGACCTTTCGGCCGCCGGGCGCGGTGGCTCACGCCTGTAATCCCAGCACTTTGGGAGGCCGAGGCGGGCGGATCACAAGGTCAGGAGATCGAGACCACGGTGAAACCCCGTCTCTACTAAAAATACAAAAAATTAGCCGGGCGCGGTTGTGGGCGCCTGTAGTCCCAGCTACTCGGGAGGCTGAGGCAGGAGAATGGCATGAACCCGGGAGGCGGAGCTTGCAGTGAGCCGAGATCGCGCCACTGCACTCCAGCCTGGGCGACAGAGCAAGACTCCGTCTCAAAAAAAAAAAAAAGACCTTTCGGCCAGGTGTAGTGACTCACACCTATAATCCCAGCATGGTGGGAGACCAAGGCGGGAGGATCACAAGGTCAGGAGTTCAAGACCAGTCTGACCAATGTGGTGAAACCCCGTCTCTACTAAAAATACAAAAATTAGCCAGGCATGGTGGCACGTGCCTGTAATCCCAGCTACTCAGGAGGCTGAGGCTTGAACCCAGGAGGTGGAGGTTGCAGTGAGCTGAGATCGTGCCACTGCATTCCAGCCTGGGCAACAGAGTGAGACCGTCTCAAAAAAAAAAAAAAGACCTTTCACTGGGGGAAAGACAATCTTTTCAACAAATGGTTGATATTCACATGCAGAAGAATGAGCTGCACCTTTACCTAAGAGCATATACCAAAACAAAACAAAACAAAATGTATCATAAGCCTAAAAGTAAAACCTAAAACTATAAAACTCTTAGAAGAAAACATAAGGCTAAAGCCTTACAACACTGGATTTGGCAATGATTTCTTGGCTATGACATCAAAGGCACAAGGAACAAAAGAAAATAGGTAGACAAATTGTATTTCATAAGAACTTTAAAATGTGTGCATCAACAGAAAATAACAACAGAGTATAAACATCCCACAGAATGGGAGAAATTATTTGCAAATCATATATCTGATAAGGGATTAATGTCCAGAATACATAGAGAACTCCTAAAATGCAACAATAAAAAAAAAACAAGCATACTATTGCATGCATGTATCAAAATACCACATTATACTCATAAATACGTACAATTATTATGCGTCAAAAATAATAAAAGCAAAAATGGACACAGGGACTTTCTCAAACACCAAAAGCTATAGTCTTCAGTTTCAGGATACTGATGAAAATTTGAAAAATATATACATAGATACATAGATACACAAGTATATGTATATAACATGCACATAATATACACTACACCTATACATGTCTATGTTCAAGTATATGAATAAATATACAAAGAGTTTAGCAATACATTTAATTTTCAGTTTAAAAAAAAATCTGATTCAAAAATGAGAAAAGAACTTGAGTAGGCATCTCTACAAACAAAAAATACAGTTGACAAACACATGAAAAGACGCTCAACATCACTAAACATTAGGGAAATGCAAAGCTAAACCACAATGAAACACCACTTCACATCCATTAGGATGGCTACTATCAAAAACAACAGAAAATAACGAGTATTGACAAAGATGCCAAGAAACCAGAACCCATGTACACTGTCGGTGGAAATGTAAAATGGCATAGCCGCTGTGGAAAACAGTATGGTCGTTTCTTGAAAGATTTAAAATAGAATTGCCATATGATCCAACAATTCCACTTCTGGGTATATATCCTAAAGAACTAAAAACGTGGTCTCTGCTGTGTTCATAGCAGCGTTATTCACAAGCTAAAATGTGGGATTAACCCAAATGTCCATCCATAGATGATGGGATAAGCAAAATGTGGTCCATCCATGAAATGGAACATGATTCAGCCTTCAAAAGGAAGGGAAGGAGCCAGGTGCGGTGGCTCATGCCTGTAATCCCAGCACTCTGGGAGGCAGAGGCGGGCGGATCATAAGGTCAGGAGATTGAGACCATCCTGGCTAACACAGTGAAACCCCGTCTCTACTAAAAACACAAAAACAAACAATTAGCTGGGCGTGGTGGTGGGCACCTGTAGTCCCAGCTACTCGGGAGACTGAGGCAGGAGAATGTCATGAACCCGGGAGGCGGAGCTTGCAGTGAGCCCAGATCGCGCCATTGCACTCCAGCCCGGGCGAAAGTGCAAAACTTCGCCGGCGCGGTGGCTCACGCCTGTAATCCCAGCACTTTGGGAGGCCAAGGCAGGCGAATCACGAGGTCAAGACCATCCTGGCCAACATCGGGAAACCCCATCTCTACTAAAAATACAAAAATTAGCTGGGCGTGGTGGCAGGCGCCTGTAGTCCCAACTAGGGAGGCTGAGGCAGGGGAATGGCATGAACCCGGGAGGCAGAGCTTGCAGTGAGCCCAGATCGCGCCACTGCACTCCAGCCCGGGCGAAAGTGCAAGACTTCACCGGCAGGGTGGCTCACGCCTGTAATCCCAGCACTTTGGGAGGCCAAGGCAGGCGAATCACGAGGTCAAGACCATCCTGGCCAACATCGGGAAACCCCGTCTCTACTAAAAATACAAAAATTAGCTGGGCATGGTGGCCGGCGTCTGTAGTCCCAGCCACTAGGGAGGCTGAGGCAGGGGAACGGCATGAACCCGGGAGGCGGAGCTTACAGTGAGCCAAGATTGTGCCACTGCACTCCAGCCTGGGCGACAGAGGGAGACTCCATCTCAAAAAAAAAAAAAAAAAACTGAGCTGGACATTTAAAAATGATTAAAATGAGCCTAGGAAACATAGTGAGACGTAGTGGGTGACAGAGCAAGAAAATATGGCTACAAATACATATATGGTAGCCAGGCACTGTGACTCACACCTGTAATCCCAGCACTTTGGGAGACAGACCGAGATGGGCGGATCCCTTGAGCTCAGGAGTTTGAGACCCCTTGAGCTCAGGAGTTTGAGACCAGCCTGGCCAACACGGCCAAATCGTGTCTCTACAAAAACTACAAAAATTACCCAGGTGTGATGGCACGTGCCGGTAGTCGCAGCTACTCGGGTGTCTGAGGCAGGATGATCACTTGAGGTAGAGGCTCAGTGACTGAGACTGCACCACCACATGCGGTCCAGGAGACAGAGTAACACCCTGTCTCAATTTAAAAATCAAAACAAGGCCGGCGCGGTGGCTCAAGCCTGTAATCCCAGCACTTAGGGAGGCCGAGACGGGCGGATCACGAGGTCAGGAGATCGAGACCGTCCTGGATAACACGGTGAAACCCCGTCTCTACTAAAAAATACAAAAAACTAGCCGGGCGAGGTGGCGGGCGCCTGTAGTCCCAGCTACTCGGGAGGCTGAGGCAGGAGAATGGCGTGAACCCGGGAGGCGGAGCTTGCAGTGAGCTGAGATCCGGCCACTGCACTCCAGCCTGGGCTACAGAGCGAGACTCCGTCTCAAAAAAAAAAAAAAATCAAAACAAAACAAAAACTGCCCTCTTAACGATATATATATATATATATCGTTATATATATATATATATATACACACACACACGTATATATATATACACACACATATCGTTAAGAGGGCAGTTTTTTTTGGGGGGGGACAGAGTTTCGCTCTTGTCACCCATACTGGAATGCAATGTCACAATCTTGGCTCACTGCAACCTCTGCCTCCAAGGTTCAAGCGATTTTCCTGCCTCAGCCTCCCGAGTAGCTGGGATCACAGGCGTGAGCCACCACGCCCAGCTAATTTTTTTTTTTTTTCAGACGGAGTTTCCCTCTTGTTGCCCAGACTAGAGTGCAGTGGCGCAATCTCGGGCTCACCGCAACCTCCGCCTCTTGGGTTCAAGCAATTCTCCTGCCTCAGCCTCCCGAGCAGCTGGGATTACAGGCATGTGCCACCACACCCGGCTAATTTTTTTTTTTTTTTTTTTTTTTTGTATTTTTAGTAGATGGGGTTTCTCCATGTTGGTCAGGCTGGTCATGAACTCCCAACCTCAGGTGATTCGCCCACCTCGGCCTCCCAAAGTGCTGCGATTGCAGGCATGAGCCACCGCACCCAGCTAATTTTTGTATTTTTAGTAGAGACAGGGTTTCACCATGTTGGCCAGGCTGGTCTCCAACTCCTGACCTCGGGTGATCCACCCAACTTGGCCTCCCAAAGTGGTGGGAATACAGGTGAGAGCCACCGTGCCCGGCTAAGACGGCAGATTTTTTTAATGGTAAATCATATATTATGTGTATTTTAACACAGTTTTTTGTTTGTTTGTTTTTGACAGACAAGGTCTTGATCTGTCACCCAGGTTGGATTGCAGTGGTGCAATCAGCTCACTGCAGCCTAAACTTCCTGGGTTCAAGCAATCTTCCTGCCTCAATTTCCTGAGTGGCTGAGACTACAGGCACACCCCACCCAGCCCACATCTGGCTAATTTTTTTCTTTTTTTTGAGACGGAGTCTCGCTCTGTTGCCCAGGCTGGAGTGCGGTGGCACGATCTCGGCTCACTGCAAGCTCCGCCTCCCGGGTTCACGCCATTCTCCTGCCTCAGCCTCCCGAGTAGTTGGGACTACAGGCACCTACCACCACGCCTGGCTAATTTTTTGTATTTTTAGTAGAGACAGGGTTTCACCATGTTAGCCAGGATGGTCTCGATCTCCTGACCTGGTGATCCACCTGCCTCAGCCTCCCAAAGTGCTGGGATTACAGGCGTGAGCCACTGCACCCGGCCAACATCTGGCTAAATAATAATTTTTTTTTTTTGAGACGGAGTCTTGCTCTGTCGCCCAGGCTGGAGTGCAGTGGCGCGATCTTGGCTCACTGCAAGCTCCACCTCCCGGGTTCACGCCATTCTTCTGCCTTAGCCTCCCGAGTAGCTGGGACTACAGGCGCCCGCCACCACGCCCGGCTAATTTTTTGTATTTTTTTAATTAGAGATGGAGTTTCACCGTGTCAGCCAGGATGGTCTTGATCTTCTGACCTCGTGATCCGCCCACCTCGGCCTCCCAAAGTGCTGGGATTATAGGCGTGAGCCACCGCGCTCAGCCCCAATTTTTTAATTTTTAGTAGAGATCAGGTCTTGCTATGTTACCCAGGCTGACAACTTTTTCGAATTGGAAAATTTTTTTAATTAAAAAATTATATCTGAGAAGGGACTTGCATCTAGAATATATAAGGAGCTCTCATCACTCAATAACAAAAAGACAGTTAAGCCAAATGGAAAATAGAGGAAAGACTTGACTAGACAATTCTCTAAAAATACACAGTGGTCAAGAAGCACATGAAAAGATGCTCAGTATCATCTTCTCTCATTAGGGAAATGCACATCAAAGCCACAGTGAGATACCACCGCACATCTACTAGCATGGCTAGAATTCAAAACATGGGTAATAACAAGTGTTGACAAGGATATGGGGAAATTGAATCCTTTTTACACTGCTGTTGGGACTGTGAAATGGTGCAGCCACTTTGGAAACAGTCTGGTAATTCCTCAAGAGGATAACCACAAAATTACCACATGACCCAAAAATTATATTCCTAGGTGAGCTGTTTTTACTCATGCTTTTAATAACAAACATGGGTGTCTCTTTCACCCCCCTTCTCCAACTCTCCAACACTAGGTGGGGGTCCTACAATTCAATTAAAGTCTGCCACTACCTTCTGCGGTGTAGGAAGGTAAGGCTGAAAGTGCTAACCCGCTAATCCTGCCTTGGTCTTTCTAGAGACCAGCTCCCATCCTGAAGCTATCTAGGGCCCCCAGCCACCAGTTCTCTCATTAGCATACTAGACACTCTTAGGACTACAGAGGTCCCAAGGGTTTGGGAGCTCCATGTCAGGAGAACAAAAAACCCTCCTATCACCCCTTTCAAAATTGATGGAGGTCATGGTCCCACAGCTCTGTGAACATAAAACTGAAATCTACTACCTTGTACATGTTAGTGAATGAATTGTATGGCATATGAACTATAACCCCTTAAAGCTGGCACAAAAGGGGCAGTATGTATGCCCACTCAACAGAGTTTCTGTAAAGTTTAGGAGAAATAAAGTACACAAAAGCCATGTAAGTAGCTCAGCACTGCACTGTCAGGATCAGCCAATCGTGCAGGGACAGCTCCCTCTGGCCCCACACCAACCTTCTGGTCTAAAATCACAGCTCAACCTCCAGCCTAGGGACAAAGCAGGGCACGGATGCCTGCTGCCAGGTGTAAGCCAGCACAGCTGCTGGCTCGCAGGAGCCTTGATCTGCAGAGGCCCAGATTCCCACAGCCCAGGGTTGCCAGGTCACCTCCTCCAACAAATCCCAGGGGTTCCACTGGTCCCTAGGGGAGGAACATGCCAGGTCTCCACTGAGGATGGCCACTTAAGTGGACACCTTCAATCCAGCAAAACACACAGCTCATCCAAAACCCAGCCCTACTACCCTTCCCAAACTCCTCCAAGTTATGTGGCCCAAGGCCCTGGCTGCCCAGTCGGCCTCGCAAGCGGAACGCCATGGGCACAAAATATTCCGTCATCCTACCTTCCAGTAATGCAGGCTCCAGAAGGTAGGAGATCAGCCCTGGGGCCAACCACCTGGATGGGAGCGCAGCACCCTCTCCGGGGCCCCACACATCCCCGGCCAGCCACCAGCCTCCTGGAGGATGCCTGCCTCCCAAACTCACAGAGCCGGAGAGCCCTGGCAAGCAGCTTCATCCTGCGGCAAGTGGGCAAACTGTTTACCCAGTGCCAAGCATGATGCCTGGCAGAGCCCAAGCCTGTATCTGCCTGGCCGGCTTAGCAGTGAGCCAGTCTGATCCCTCCCTGATGGAAAGCACCAGGCTCCGGCTCCTCCTAGGACCGCCCCTCCCCCAGCAAGCCGCCTGCTCAGCTTCCGGAACTGGATCACAAAAGACCAGTGATGCCAAGGAATCCGTGACTCACAAACAGAGAGACAGGAGAGGGCCACCACCCCTCTGCAGGAGAGGATGAACTGGGTGGGGTCGCAAGCAACACTCATAAGGGTTCTCACCTCCAGGATCTTAAACCTTGCAACACTCAGGCTGGCCCTCAGGCAGGTAGAAGAAAGAGTTCCACCTGGTCTTGGCTCACAGGCACCAGGAGGGCTAGAAGGCTGTGGGGAAGCTGAGGAAGGCCAACACACCGCACAACACAGCAGGTGCCTGGCCCTCCTCTGACAGTGGCCCTCAAGCTCCAGGAGGGCTGAGGAAAATGCAGATTCCTGGGCCTACCCCTCCCTGACCTTCCCCACCCCTGGAGTTAGAGGCAGTAGCTCTGGAGTGGAGGCTCAGGAGCCTGGTTTTCCTTTTATTCTTCATTGCGGTAAATGTCAAATGCTTACAGGAGTAGAGGCAGGTGGGAGCAAACCCCCATGTCCCCATCAAGCAGCCCCAAAACGGTCAGCTCAGGGCACCTCTGGTCCCTGCTCCCACCTGTTCCCCATGCCAGGTTATTCTGCAGTAAATCCCGTACTTCCCAGTACAACATCATAAATACATCAGCATTTCCTCTCAAACATAAAAGCTCCTTGTAAAAAACCTAAAGGAGGGGCATGGTGACTCATGCCCATGCCCATAATTTCAGCACTTTGGGAGGCCAAGGTGGGAAGAGCACCTGAGCTCAGGAGTTCCAGACCCACCTAGGCAACAAAGTGAGACCATGTCTCCGCAAAAAAAACTTATTTTAACATTAGCCAGGCCCAGAGGCATGCACTCATAGTCCCAGCTACTCGAGAGGCTGAGGTGGGAGAATCCCTTGAGCCCAGGAGGTTGGGGCTGTAGAGAACCATGATTGCACCACTGCACCACTTAGTTGCCTGGGCAACTAAGCGAGACCCTGCCTCAAATAAAAATAAAAACCACAAAACAATGGTCCCATCTAAAATATCATCCAAATTCCTAATATCATTAAATAGTAAGTGACTTCAGTTCCTGTGCTAAATGAATTGAAATCTGCATTTGTGAACTTCATTCACAGAGAACCCAAGTCTTTGTTGACTGGTGAAGAGAAACAGCAGTGTGCAGGGAACAGGGTACTACAGGGCTACGGGGACACAGGAGTGAGGCCCAGCACTGAGCTCGATCCGGTTCCGTCTACGAAATTCTAGAAGAGGCACAGCAAGTGAGTGAAAGCAGATCTTTTTGCCAGGGGCCAACAGTAGGGGAATTTTGGGAGTTTGGAAATACTCGACATCACAACTGGGCCGGCCACTACTCAGTGCGCACACTCATCAAAACTCAGCAAACTGTACGTTTCAAATATTCTTGTATATGCATTCTAAATATACCTCAATAAAGTCGGTTTAAAAAAGCAAACTACAAAACAATTACCCTACCTTAAAAAAAAAAAAAAAAGTAGTGATTCCTTAAAATCATTCATTATCAAGGGACTATTCAAGTTTCCCCATTATCTCCTCAAATCTGCATCTTGTTGACTCTCTGCTGAAGTTCTATTCACATGCAGAAAACCTCTATTTGTAACAGACTTCTCCAGTTACTCCCATGCAGGGGTCCAAGGATGGGGAGGCACAACATTGATTCCCCGTCCACAGGAGGGCTCTGACAGTGAGAGGCCAAGGGGTGGGATGGCAAGACAGCCTACGGGGTCACCCCCTGGTGCAGGCCCCACAGACCAGGTGGGTCACACAGGAGAAAGCCACTTCTGGTCTGACCAGAACTGGGGAGCCAGCCAGCTGCAGGTACCAATTCCAGGGCAATGCCAGGCTAACTGGCCCACTTACAGGGTGAGGCTGGACAAAGGGCTCCCCACGCGCAGGCTCTCTGGGCTACAAAGACTGCATCTTCAGGCCGGGCGCGGTGGCTCAAGCCTGTAATCCCAGCACTTTGGGAGGCCGACACCGGTGGATCACGAGGTCAGGAGATCGAGACCATCCTGGCTAACACGTGAAACCCCGTCTCTACTAAAAAAATACAAAAATTAGCCAGGAGCAGTGGCGGGCGCCTGTAGTCCCAGCTACACAGGAGGCTGAGGCAGGAGAATGGCGTGAACCTGGGAGGTGGAGCTTGCAGTGAGCTGAGATCCAGCCACTGTACTCCAGCCTGGGGGACAGAGCGAGATTCCGTCTCAAAAAAAAAAAAAAAAAAAAAAAAGACTGCATCTTCACCCAGCGTCCCCACATCCCAGCAATAAGAGAGTCAGCACTGTAAATCATTTTACGGAACGCTCCAGAATACAAGCTCTGATTGTGGCTTCTGTAAATTGGCTCTTTCTTTCTTTTTTTATTCTTTTTTTTTTTTTTTTTTTTTTTTTTTTGAGATGGAGTTTCACTCTTGTTACCCAGACTGGAGTGCAATGGCACAATCTCGGCTCACTGCAACCTCCGCCTCCCAAGTTCAAGCGATTCTTCTGCCTCAGCCTCCTAAGTAACTGGAATTACAGGCACCCGCCACCACACCCAGCTAATTTTTGTATTTTTAGTAGAGACAGGGTTTCATCATGTTGGCCAGGAAGGTCTCTATCTCTTGACCTCATGATCCACCCACCTCGGCCTCCCAAAGTGCTGGGATTACAGGCGTGATCTGTGCCTGGCCAGGTTCTTTCTTTTCATTAATTCCATTATAAAACCAAAGACAGAACCCGGCCTGGTGCAGTGGCTCACACCTGTAATTCCAGCACTTCGAGAGGCTGAGGCGGGCAGATCACTTAAGGTCAGGAGTTCGAGACCAGCCTGGCCAACACGGTGAAACCCTGTCTCTACTAAAAATACAAAAATTAGCTGAGTGTGGTGGTGGGCGCCTGTAGTCCCAGCTACTCAGGAAGCTGAGGAGAGGAGAATTGCTCGAACTGGGGAGGCAGAGGTTGCAGTGAGCCAAGATCCTGTCACTGCACTCCAGCCTGGGCGACAGAGTGAGACTCCATCTAAAAAAAAAAGGACAAAGGTAGAGCCCCTCTCTGTCTTTTCAAACTTCCTGGTAGATCTGCATCTAAGAGCACGCAAAGAAAACACCAAAAAACCTTGTAGATTTCACACACATCTACCTATAAATAAAGCATGCCAAGTTATCTGCCTGCTGGGTGGTGTCCATGCCGAGGTCCCCCTCCATCAGCATGGTTATTCCAGAGCTGGCTACAGTCCCCAGAAAGCCTCAGAGCTTCCTTTAGGAACACCCTGCCCCCCATAGACCTACCAGTAAACTCAAATTTCTCTACATATTGCACTCCCCAAAAGATAGCCACCAGCCACAGGTGGCTACCCACCTGAATTTAAATTGATGCAATTAAAAATTCTGTTCCGTTCGTAACCAGCCTGACCCACATGGCGAAACCCCATCTCTGCTGAAAAAATACAAAAACATTAGCTGGGCATGGTGGCAGGTGCGTGTAATCCCAGCTACTCAGGAGGCTGAGGCAGAAGAATCACTAGAACCCCGGAGGCGGAGGCTGCAGTGAGTCAAGATGGCATCTAGCCTGAGGGACAGGGCAAGACTCTGTCTCAAAAAAAAAAAAAACAAAACAAACAAACAAACAAAAGCCCTTATCCCTTCAACAGTGTCTGAACTGAGAACGTGTGACCATTCTGTCTCTAAGATGGTGGGGATTTGGACGTCCTTGCCTTTGCTAGACTGTGACCCCTTAAGGCAGGGGCCAAATTTTCCACATATCAGTTTCCCTCCTGGTGCTATGCTTCTTGGCAGTGTCCAGTGAAGTCTTGTTAAATTCATGGGCTTGGCTGTGCTAGGCCAGAAGGCTCCTCTTTCAACTCGGGGTGTTGGCTCAGATGTCCTTAAAGGGCTCCCCATCCTAGTACAGTCACTCTCCAGTGTCCTGCAGTTTCTGAGTCAAGCCCGTGTGACCACAGCCTTCTCTTCACAGGCCTACCCCTACCACCACTCCCACCTACTCCTTTGGCAGTCACGCTCTGCACCTGAGACTCACCTACTCACTCATGAGCAGGGGGCAGCCACGCATCCTGCTCACCAGTCGTCTGGCCAAGGCAGCCACTTAGAAACAATATGCAACTGGCCAGGCATGGTGGCTCATGCCTGTAATCTCTACACTTTGGGAGGCCGAGACGGGCAGATCACCTAAGGTCAGGAGTTCGAGACCAGCCTGGCCAACATGCTGAAACCTCATCTCTACTAAAAATACAAAAATTAGCTGGGCATGGTGGTGCACACCTGTAGTCCCAGCTACTCGGGAGGCTAAGGCAGGAGAATCACATGAACTAAGGAGGCAGAGGTTGCAGTTAGCAGAGAGTGTGTCACCGCACTCCAGCAGCCTGGGTGACGGAGTGAGACTCCACCTCCAAAAAAAAAGAAAAAAAAAAGAAACAATATGCAATTGGTTTACGGTGGGTAAGAAAAAGCACACACGAGCCAGGCACAGTGGCTCACGCCTGTAATCCCAGCACTTTGGGAGGCCGAGGCAGGCGGATCACCTGAGGTCAGGAATTCAAGACCAGCCTGGCCAACATGGTGAAACCCCATCTCTACTAAAAATACAAAAATTAGCCAGGCATGATGGCGGGTTCCTGTAATCCCAGCAACTCAGGAGGCTGAGGTGGGAGAACCACTTGAACCTAGGAGGCGGAGGTTGCAGCGAGCTGAGATTGCGCCATTGCATTCCAGTCTGGGTGACAGAGTGAGATTGTCTCAAAAAAAAAAAAAAAAAGCACACACTTACTGTATGGAAGTGTCTAAAGCTATACAAAAATCTAGTAACTAGGCTGGGAGCAGTGGCTCACACCTGTAATCCCAGCACTTTGAGAGGCTGAGGCGGGAGGATCACCTGAGGTCAGGAGTTCAAGACCAGCCTGGCCAACACGGTGAAACCCCATCTCCACTAAAAATACAAAAATTAGCCAGGCGTGGTGGCACACGCCTGTAGTCCCAGCTACTCGGGAGGCTGAGGCACAAGAACTTTTTCCAGCCGGGTGCGGTGGCTCACGTCTGTAATCCCAGCACTTTGGGATGCCAAGGCGGGCAGATCACGGATCACCTGAGGTCAGGAGTTCGAGACCAGCCTGGCCAACATAGAGAAACCCCGTCTCTACTAAAAACACAAAAATTAGCCAGGCGTGGTGGCACATGCCTGTAGTCCCAGCTACTCGGGAGGCTGAGGCCCAAGAATCACTTGAACCCGGGACACGGGGGTTGCAGTGAGCTGAGATCGGGCCACCGCACTCCAGCCCAGGTGACAGAATGAGACTCTGTCTCAAAAACACAAAAACATCTAGTAACTGTTAGAAGCTGGGTGAAAAAAGACAACATGTATAAATTGGCTATTCATCATCCTGAAGAAGTAAATAAAAGGCCAGTCTTCCTCGGGAAGATTTAAATCAAGGTTTCCTTTATTCAGGAGAGGGGTGGGAAGAACACTGGATCTGGAGTCAGAAGACTTGGGTAGGGGCTGTCCCTGGAGCTCCTGGAGCAGGATGACCTTACACAGTTCCTCAACTCCCAAAACTGCCACCTCCTCCACACAGGTAGCGGAGGCAGTACTGACCATCAACCTCCCAGGGAAGTTGGGCAAAGCAAGTGGGATGAGACAGGTATAAGCTCTTTGCAAACCATGGAGCCCAAGGTTCCCAGCCAATACTCAGCAAAGCTGATGCAGGGACCTGATGCAGGCCATCTGTCTCCAGTTACTTCTTTTTTTTTTTGCCCCTCTTTCCCCACCTCCGGAGTCAATGGGACCAGAACAGCCACAACGCCAAAGTCAAAGGGGCAGGGCTCCCCTCAAAGACGTTCCCTCTCTGGAAAAGTCAAAACCGACCTTGAGGTCAGGAGAGGCCCTGGACCAGGCCAGAAAATGAGACTGAGGGTCAAGGAGCTTCGATGACCCAGGACTTGTTATATGCCCAGCCTTCCGGGAGATGTCAACATATACAGGAAAGTAACTTGCTTCTATTGGACTTGGCTTGAGTCCAAGGTCAGTCTGTGATGCTTAAGCCCCAAATGCGAGGAACCCACCACCAAAACAGAAAGCAGTTCTCACTCCTGGTAGTCCATCAAGCAGGACAGGACCCGTCGCAGGCCACAGTGCCTGTGTGCAGTGGCTGAAAATCTAGACTCCTTGCCCTCACTTAGCTCATGCACAAATGCCAGCCTGCTTCTGCTTCCGATTCTGCCGAAGGGAACTGCAGAGTAACCTTGAGGCTGCCCTCCCCACCTCCTATGGGAAATGAGCTTGTTCATGATCTCCAGCCTCCAGCTTCTCTGGGGGCTTGCATCTATCTACTCAGTAACTGCTGGAGGAAGGGGGGATGCCCTAGAAGGACAACCCTTTGCCTCTATTGTGTAAGATGCTTTCAGGCCCAACAGACCACTGATTCCCTTTGCTTGATAGTAAACTGTTAGAGGCAAACAGTGTTATCTGTTCTTCCTTTCAACACCTGCCCTCCCCCAAACCGAAGCAGTGCACTGAAGACGGTAGCTCTGCAACCTGCTCCCACAGGGGCACCCACCGAGGGGTTCACGCGGCTCTGGGCACCTCCCCTCCACCTCTGAGGGCTTTGGTTAGCGCAGCACAACCGCCGAGGTAACGATCCCGAATCCTCGAGGAGGCTAAGCAGGACCACGGGACTGAGGCTCCGGGATGCTCGGGCGAGGCCCGAGGCGGGGCGGCCCACGGGCGCCGGTCGCCGGGCTCTGGAGCTGTGCACTGACCTCCGCCCGCCCCATCCCTGCCTGGCTTTCTCGCCTAAACGACCCGTGGCGCGGCCGCCGCCCTGGAAATGCGGCCGGGAGGAGCCGGCGGGAGGCGGGCGGGGGCAGCGCGGCTTGTGCTGCATCGCGAGTCGCATCCTGGCCGCGGGCTGGCGGGGGCTCGGGGCGGCGGCGCAGGAGGCCGTGCGGGGAATCGGCGGGCGGGGGCGGCCTCGGCGGGTGGGGACCGAGCGGGACAGGCCGGGGGCGGTGACCGGCGCGCCTGGCCACTGCTGGCGCCGCGCGGGCCCTCTCTTACCGGCAGATCTGGATGGCGGACGGCGTCTCGACGTCTGGGCCCGACATGCTGGGGGCTGCGGAGGCGGATGCGGCGGGCGGCTGCAGAAGGGCGCAGGTGTCTGGCAGGCCCGGCGAGGAATGAATGAGCCCCGGCCGCGCCATAAAGGGGGAGGGCGGAGGTGGAGCGATGGGGCCGTCGAGGCGGGGCCTGCGCGCCGGGGGCGAATCGAACGCGGCCTCCCCGCGCCGATCCCGCCCCCGCGCCGGCCCCACCCCGAGCCCCGCCTCCCAGGCCGCCAAGGCTGCCGCGAGCTCGCGCGGGTGTACGATTCTGGCGGCGTGAGGGCCCAGGCGGGCGCCGCTTCCAGAAGGTTCGGTGGCGGTTGGGCCGCGCTGCTGGGGAGAAGGCCCGCGAGCCGCGGCAGCCGCGTCCGACCCGGTGGCAGTCCGGAGGGAAGCGTCCAGGGCGGCCCAAGTGGCGGAGCGGGGCGGACTTGGGCCCTCGCTCTCCGCGCGGCGGTAAATATTTGTGCTGGGCGTTCCCGGCCGCCCGCGCTGGCGATTCGCTGCTGCGCCCCGTGCCTGGGCGGCCGGATGAGGTCAGAGCGGAAGGCGCGGCCCGGGTGCCTGGCAGTCGGGCCCTATTCCCACCCCCGCCCCAACCCACCCCGGCTCCAGTCGCCCGCATCGTGGCTCTCGCTACGATCGGCCCTAAGAGAGAATGGAAGGCTGTTTCCTGGAAAGGAGCATTGGTGGCGGCTGCTGGGAAGCACACGGGCGCGCACACGGGGATCGGAACGGGCCTTTGGTGCCGCAGCACAAAGCGTCACGAGGTGGGGAGGAGGAAAGGCCCGCGCCTGGCTGCAGCTTTTACTGGGAGCGCTGAGCGCCAGCCTGGGGGTGCACGTGTTGCAGTGAGGAGCCCTGAAACATGCCGTGTTTTACTGCACACGATGTGCCCTTGAATGGAGTCCAGGCCAGTCGGGGTCACCAAAAAAAATCCACCAAGAAAAACACCCAAGAGGAGAGAAGCGGTCACCCCCCACGTGCTGGAATGACAGTTTTTTACTTGCTAGGCAGTTTGACCTTTTCCGAATTTTCTGCAGTGCACATAGATTTGTACTTACATCTTTAAATTAAAACCCACGCAACTCCGGCTCCCCAGTGCAATTTGAACAACCCATTTACACTCAGCTAGGTAGCTCTGAAGGAACTGTGCCTCACCCCGGTCACCCTTGAGTTACCAGACCGTGGAGGTAGCCCACAGCATGATCTGTAGCTCGCAGGAGCAGTCCAAGTCAGAACTCTGTGATTTCAATACTTTTATAGTAAGAATTTCGTTTTTCTGTTTTCTTTTTCCGATACAGAGTCTCGTTCTGTCGCCCAGGCTGGAATGCAGTGGTATGATAGCTCACTGCAACCTCTGCCTTCCAGGTTCAAGCGATTCTCTTGCCTCAACGGTGCACCCCGAGTAGCTGGGACCACAGGCCTGCACCACCACGCTTGGCTTATTTTTGTATTTTTAGTACAGATGGGGTTTCACCATGTTGGCCAAGCTGGTCTCGAACTCCTGACCTCAGGTGATCTGCCCACGCCAGCCTCCCAAAGTGCTGGGATTACAGGCCTGAGTCACCTCGTCTGGCCGCAGAATTTTGTTTTCTGGTAAGAATTAAGTTGATGCAAGCATCAAGGGCCCCCAAGCCTATTTAAACACCACCTCTTCCCAACTGAGTCCTGAAATGATTGGAAGCAGTAACTAGATTTGGAGCCTCAGGCAAGGTAGTTTCGTGTTTTTTTTGTTTTTTTGGGTTTTTTTGGATCTTTTGAGACAGAGTCTTGGCTCTGTTGCCCAGGCTGGAGTACAGTGGCACAATCCCTGCTCACTGCAACCTCTGCCTCCAGAGCCCAAGTAGCCCTCCCACCTCAGCCTCTAGCTGGAGCCACAGGCATGTGCCACCATGCTTAGCTAACATTTATACTTTTTTGTATAGAAGGAGCCTCACCACATCGGCCAAGCTGGTCTTGAACTCCTGGGCTCAAGTGATCCACCTGCCTCGGCCTCTCAAAGTGCTATGATTACAGTTGTGCATCGCTGTTCCCAGCCTGGCGGTTTCTTTACCTGTGCTATGGGGGTGATAAATACTTTCCTGACCATTGTAAGGACTACTTGGCAGGCTGAGTTAGGGCCTTTCTTCCTCTTCCCTCCTCAAACCTGTTTCTCTATACTGCTCTTCCCTCAACTGTGAGTGCAGCAAGAATTTACTGAGACCCCATGCTGCCTGTGTAGGTGTGCTTGCTCCTCTGAGCATTACAAACATTCCATTGTTCAAAATGTTCTAAATCTGCCTGGCATGGGGGCCTGCACCCATAATCCCAGGAGGCTGAGGCGGGGGGATCCCCTGAACCTAGGACTTTGAGGCTGCAGTGCCCTCTGATGGCTCCTGTAAACAGCCACTGTACTCCAGCCTGGGCAACATAGTGAGACTCTGTCAGTTTAAAAAAAAAAAGTTCAAATTCTGATTGGGAGACAAATCAGGGAGACAAAAAGCCGGATTCCAGCCACACGCTGAACCAGAGGGACTCCTAGACAAGGATGGGCCGAGTGGTTTAGAATGAAATAGCCTGGGCCCTCCAGAGTGAGGCCAAAAAGTGATCTGGAACAGTTCCTATACTTTTGGGAAAAGGTGTGGCTACCCTTCCGCCTGAGACAGCATCTGTCCCTCCTGCTCACATCACAACCCCGAAGGTGGTAGAGGGACCCAGAAAGGATAACAGCTCAGCCCAGAGATTATTGTGTACATATTATGCATTGTAGAAAGAAAATAGAGCTCTAGATTATTATTTATGATGTTGCCCTGTTTTTAAGGATGGCAGTGGGAGAGCCCAGTTCCTCGGCAAAAACCTTGCGAATGATTTTGGCCATAGTGCTAATGGATTTACACTGATTTCTCCCCTTCCACAGTCTCACCTTCTCATGTTAGGCTATTTTCTACTTGCCCCTCAAGCTATAGGCCATTTCTATCCCTGCTTTCAGCAAAACATCTCAAAAGAGCTGCTTACACGCACACCCTCTCCCCTCACCTCTCATCCTCCTTTGAACCTGTTCCAGTTTGGTTTTTGATTCTACCAATCTATCAAGGTCACTAATTCCTTCCAAGTTGCTAAATCCGATAATCTGTTGTCAGAAGTCATTTTCCTTGACCTCTCAACGGCATTGAGCAGATGTGACCTCCTCTCCTGGAAGCGCTCCTCCCTTATGTCCATCTTCCTCCCTCCCTGGCCAATGCTCAGCCTGCTCTGCTGGCACTGCCTCCCTGCCTCCTCTAGGAACTTTAGACAAGCCCCCAGCAGTGCTTGAACTCTCGAGGTCTCATTCTGTCTCATCACCTTGGTTTTTTTTTTTTCCTTCAGACAGGTTTTCATTCTGTCACCCAGACTGGAGCACAGTGGTACAATCAGCTCCCTGCAGCCTCGACCTCCTGGGCTAAGATGATCCTCCCACATCAGCCTCCTGAGTAGCTGAGACCACAGGCACACACCACCATGCCCAGCTATTTTTTGTATTTTTTATAGAGACTGGTCAGGCTGGTCTCGAACTCCTGGGCTCAAGCGATCCACCTATCTTGGTCTCCTAAACCAAAGTGCTGGGATTACAGGCATGAGCCACCATGCCTGGCTGTCTCATCACTCTAAATTTTTTTCTTTTTTTTTTTTTTTGAGACAAAGTCTTGCTCTGTAGCCCAGGCTGGAGTCCAGTGGCGTGATCTCAGCTCACTGCAACCTCCGCCACCTGGGTTCAAGAGATTGTCGTGCTCCAGCCTCCAGAGTAGCTGGGATTACAGGTGCCCATGTTAATTTTTGTATTTTTAGTAGAGATAGGGTTTCAGCATGTTGGCCAGGCTGGTCTTGAACTCACGATCTCAGATGATCTGCCCCGCTTGGCCTCCCAAAGTGCTGGGATTACAAGTGTGAGCCACCACACCCAGCCTATCTCATCACTTTAAGTCCCATCTGTATAATACATATCTCTGGCCAGCTCAGAGCTCTCCCCTAAATTCCAGATCCATGTATCCCCTTGTCTGCACCAAATCTCACTTTGGTTGCATGGCAGGCACCTGACACTCATGTTGTCCTGATGCCCCTCAGAACTGGCCATCCCAGGAAATTGCAGTCCCTTCCCTCCAGTTGCTCAAGCTAAGACTCAAGGAGTCACCCGTGACTCCCTCTCTCCCTCACACCTCTCATCCAAACCATCAGCACACCCTGCAAGTTCTGCTTTCACAATGAATCTGGGATCTGACCAGTCCTCACTGTGGCATTCAGAGATCTGCCCCACAGCCACATCCATGCTTCTGACCTCGTGAGCCCTCTCCCCTGGCTCACATAGCTTCAGCCACCCTGAGCTCCCAACAGTCCTCGAATGCGCCAGACATACCTCAACAGGCTTCACACTTGCTCCTCCCTCTGCCTGGACCACCCTTTACTCAGGCAAACATCACCTTTTTTTTTTTTTTTTTTGAGATGGAGTCTCGCTCTGTGGCCCAGGCTGGAGTGCAGCGGCCGGATCTCAGCTCACTGCAAGCTCCGCCTTCCGGGTTTACGCCATTCTCCTGCCTCAGCCTCACGAGTAGCTGGGACTACAGGCACCCACCACCTCGCCCGGCTAGTTTTTTGTGTTTTTTAGTAGAGACAGGGTTTCACCGTGTTAGCCAGGATGGTCTTGATCTCCTGACCTTGTGATCTGCCCATCTCGGCCTCCCAAAGTGCTGGGATTACAGGCTTGAGCCACCGCGCCCGGCCAACATCACCTTCTAAATAAGGCCTTCCCCGGCCATTCTCTATTAGGCCCGTTGCAGTCTCCCCACTTTTCTCCAGTACTCCCAGTTTTCCTTAGCACCTAACACCATTTAATACATACTGCACCCATCTGTTTATCGCCTCTCCCCCAACTAGAAGGTGTAGGGCAGGAATTTTTTACTGTTTTATTCACTGCTGTATCCCAAGCTCCAAGAAGAGTGCCTGGCACATAGTAGGTACTCAATAAATATTTTATGAATGACTTCATAGAGATAATTATTATACCAACAGCAGATATTAATTCATAATATTTATACTAATTAGAAATATTCACAAACTGTCACTTTAAACAATCTTTAAATATTTTAAACAATCTTTAAATATATGGTTTAAATAGGGCTGGGTGTGGTGGCTCACGCCTGTAATCCCAGCACTTTGAGAGGCCAAGGCAGGCAGATCACAAGGTCAGGAGTTCAAGACCATCCTGGCCAAGATGGTGAAACCCCATCTCTACTAAAAATACAAAAATTAGCTGGGTGCGGCAGTGCGCACCTGTAGTCCCAGCTACTCGGGAGGCTGAGGTGGGAGACTTGCTTGAACCCAGGGGGCGGAGGCTGCAGTGAGACAAGATCACACCATTGCACTCCAGCCTGGGCAACAGAGCAAGACCTCATCTCAAAAAAAAAAAAAAAAAAGACTCACTGCAGCCTCTACCTTCCTGGCTCAAGCAGTCTCCAACCTCAGCCTCTCAAGTAGCTGAAACCACAGGCACATGCCACTGGCTGTTTTTCTATTTTTTGTAGAAATGGGGGTCTCACTATGTTGCCCAGGCTGGTCTTGAACTCCTGGGCTCAAGCAGTCTTCCCACCTTGGCCTCCCAAAATGCTGGGATTTCAGGTGTGAGCCACTGTGCCTGGCCAGGAATCATAATATTGAGGAAAGGGAGGAAGATATAAAAGAATCCCTGGCGGGGCACGGTGGCTCACGCCTGTAATCCCAGCACTTTGGGAGGCTGAGGCAGGTGGATCACGAAGTCGGGAGATCGAGACCATCCTGGCTAACACTGTGAAACCCCGTCTCTACTAAAAACACAAAAAATTAGCCGGGCATGGTAGCGGGTGCCTATAGTCCCAGCTACTGGGGAGACTGAGGCAGGAGAATGGCGTGAACCCCGGAGTAGAGCTTGCAGTGAGCCGAGATCCCGCCACTGAACTCCAGCCTGGACGACAGAGCGAGACTCCATCTCAAAAAAAAAAAAAAAAAAAAGACCGGTCTGGCCAACATGGTGAAACCCCTTCTCTACTAAAAATACAAAAAAAGTAGCTGGGCATGGTGGCACATGCCTGTAGTCCCAGCTACTCGGGAGGCTGAGGCAGGAGAATCGCTGGAACCCAGGAGGCAGAGGTTGCAGTGAGCCGAGATCACACCTTTGCACTCCATCCCGGTCGATAGTGCAAGACTCCGTCTCAAAAAAAAAAAAAGAATACCTATAGTGTCGTGCCATGCACGCAATGGTCTAAAACTCTGTTAGGAGAACATAAGTTCTATAAAGAAAACAAGGAAATGATTATCACAAAAGTCAGGATAGTAGGTACCTTTTAATGGGAGCAAGAGGATTGTGCTGGGGGATCACCTGGGGGTCGAGAGTGTTCATGTTTTCTTGACCTGGGGAATAGTGTACATGCTTACAATAAATTTTTTACATTGTACATATGTTTTATGCATTTTTATGTTTATGTTCCAAATTTTTTAAATTAATGGGGATATCTGGGATGTGAGGTTATGGTCCATTTTCTTTCTTTCTTTTTTTTTTTTTTAAAGACAGAGTCTCACTCTGTTGCCTAGGCTGTCGCTGGCACGATCTCAGCTCACTGCAACCTCCACCTCCTGGGTTCAGGAGATTCTCCTGCCTCAGCATTCTGAGTAGCTGGGACTACAGGCACGTGCCATTACGCCCGGCTAAATTTTTGTATTTTTAGTAAAGACAGGGTTTCACCGTGTGAGCCAGGATTGTCTCCATCTCCTGACCTCGTGTTCCGCCCGCCTTGGCCTCCCAAAGTTCTGGGATTATATGCGTGAGCCACCGAGGCCAGCCTCTTTCTTTATATTTTTAAGGAAGTAGTGAGCCTGCCTGGTGGTTAAAGGTGTGGACCATCCAGTCAAAATTCTGTATCATAGCTTTACTTCCTACCCGGGCAGGTTACCTACCCACTCACTGGGCAGGTTGCTTCATCAGTAATGTGATCATAGTGCTGTGAGAACTGAACAAGTAAGGGAAGACATGCAATTAAGCATTCGAAAATATTAACTATTAGTGTATATGACTCCATTAAACATAAGAAATGTCAGTTTTTGAACTAAAGATTTGCTTCTTGGCCGGGCGCGGTGGCTCAAGCCTGTAATCCCAGCACTTTGGGAGGCCGAGACGGGCGGATCACGAGGTCAGGAGATCGAGACCATCCTGGCTAACACGGTGAAACCCCGTCTCTACTAAAAAATACAAAAAACTAGCCGGGCGAAGTGGCGGGCGCCTGTAGTCCCAGCTACTTGGGAGGCTGAGGCAGGAGAATGGCGTGAACCCGGGAGGCGGAGCTTGCAGTGAGCTGAGATCCGGCCACTGCACTCCAGCCTGGGTGACAGAGCATGACTCCGTCTCAAAAAAAAAAAAAAAAAAAAAAAAAGATTTGCTTCTTGTGTAACCTTGAGTCTACAACTCAGAGCTCTAAAACAGAGGAGGACCAGGCTCGGTGGCTGACTCCTGGAATCCCAGCACTTTGGGAGGCCAAGGCAGGAGGATCACTTGAGGCCAGGGATTCAAGACCAGCCTGGGCAACATAGAGAGACCCCATCTCCACAAAAAATTAAAAAATTAGCCGGGTGTGTGGTGGCTCACGCCTGTAATCCCAGCACTTTGGGAGGCCAAGGCAGGCGGATCACGAGGTCAAGAGATTGCAACCATCCTGGCTAACACAGTGAAACCCTGTCTCTACTAAAAATACAAAAAAAAAAAAAAAAAAAATTAGCCGGGTATGGTGGTGGGCACCTGAAAATATTTAATTTCACCCAGGCTAGAGTGCAGTGGCGTGATCACAGCTCACTGCAGCCTCAACCTCCTGGACTAAAGAGGTTCTCCCACCTGAGCCTCCTGAGTAGCTGGGACTACAGGTGTGCACCACCAACCATGGCCAGCTAATTCTTTTGATTTTTATGGAGACAGAGGTCTCAGTATGTCATCCAGACTGGTCTCAAAGTCCTGGACTCAAGTGATCCTCCTGCTTTGGCCTCCGAAAGTGCTGAGATTACAGGCATGAGTCACTGTGCCTGACCTAACCTAACCTTTAAAGTCAAGTGCTCTGACCCCAGAATGAACCACTCCAAAGAAACCTAAAACTCATAAACGACCCATTTGAAAGCAGGACCCATAATCCAAGAGGGAAAGTCAAAAATAAATGGGTCATTTCCCGGAGAAGAAAAACATCTCTATGTTTAGACATACATTCATTTCCCAAAAGCAGCATTTGGAACTCATCTCTTTGGCTTTAAGTAGGTCAAACTTTATATCTAGAATTATAGCCATGCCCTGGTGCCTGAAAATTAATGGGGTTAATGGGAGGAGATCTTCTAAGTGACATGACCTGGCCGGGCACGGTGGCTCACACCTGTAATCCCAGCACTTTTGGAGGCTGAGGTGGGTGGATCACGAGGCCAGGAGATCAAGACCATCCTGGCTAAAACGGTGAAAACCCGTCTCTACTAATAATACAAAAAAATTAGCCAGGCGTGGTGGCGGGCGCCTGTAGTCCCAGCTATTCGGGAGGCTGAGGCATGAGAATGTCGTGAACCCGGGAGGCGGAGCTTGCAGTGAGTAGAGACGGCGCCACTGCACTCCAGCCTGAGCGACAGAGCGAGGCTCCGTCTCGAAAAAATAAAGTGACATGACCTGTGAAATTCTCCGCGTTGCTTCCCGTAAGCCGCAAGGCGCTGGGTCTCGCGGTCTGTGGCCCTCTGGCTCCATCTAGGGGCCGAGCAAATTCCCAAGCGCTGGATCCAGCGCCCGACCCGGGCTCCCACCTGGGCATCATCTCGCAGGGCGGTCTTGCTACAAATCACAGTAAACGTTCCCTCTCTCAAATTTTTAACAAGAACTCCGTGATTAAGACAAAAACCACACAGCCAAGGGTAACTGTATTTTTCCTTATGATAATAAAAAGCTGAGGTATAATTATATGTTTCTCAAGGGCCTTGAAGAAAAATGATGTTGATTTTATGCATCAAGTAATTGCTGCTTGAAGAGCTAAAGGGTCCTCATGTCTTGGAGAGAGTCAACGTGAGCTCTGCACCAGTGTGACTGTGGCCAACACACTGGAGGTGACTGCTCCCAGCCCGCAGCCCCACCCAGCAGAGGCCGGAGCCCAGGACGGTGCCCAAGTCGCTTCCTCACTGTTGGTGAGCAGGCTCCCAGAGAAAGAACTGCCTTCCAACCAAACGCCCACCAGGCAAGGGAGATTTGGGTGAAACGGGCACACATTCATCTTGACACCTAGGATCACTCAGAGAGCAGAACTACCTTTTACCCGCAGCGGGACAATAACCCAAGTTAGATTCAGTATCAGCGGGAATGACCTGGAGGGAGTTCCTAACTGGTGATGAGGTGGCTAACTAGTTGAGTAAAAATGTTATAAATTATAAACCAAGGGGTCCGGAGTCCTACAGCCCAAACCCACCTCTAGGCACCTCCTGGCTGTGTGGCCTTAGGTAAGTTCCTTGACCCCTCTGCCCTTCAGTTTTCTAATCTGAAAATGGGGCAGTCTACCTTGTCAAGTTTGTGTAAGGATTAGACAAGTTACCAGGTACACATCAGAGCAGGGCCTGGTGCATAGGGAAAGCCTGGTAGATAGTAGCACTATTACACCTA
This sequence comes from Macaca nemestrina, assembly GCF_043159975.1. NCBI lineage: Eukaryota > Metazoa > Chordata > Mammalia > Primates > Cercopithecidae > Macaca > Macaca nemestrina. The sequence goes on along the minus strand of NC_092125.1, from coordinate 227,726,675 downwards.
ATTCATAATTAGCATTCTCAAGGGCCAAACAGGCATTTATTGAGCATCTTACATACACCAGGCCCTGTGCTGGGCACTAGTGTCTTCACCTATGATACCACACAGTACAGAAACCATCTGGGTATTCATAAAGTGCACATGCAGAAAAAATGCACAAATCGTAATTGTACGGCCTAATGCATGATCATAAAAGGAAAGTACCCATTAACCCGTCCCCAGATCAAGGAAGACATCACCGGCACCCCAGAAGTGCTTCAAACTTGCTTTCTCCCACATATGGGGACCTCTTCTCCCTAAAGGGAATAAGCATCCACTACGTCAGTGCTGTAGCGTGTAGTAGGAATTTGTGCATGCTTGTTGCTGTACAATGTTGCATTGCGTGAATAATGAATATAAGGATCTTTTTATTTCTTTTTTTTTTTTTTTTTTGAGATGGAATCTCGCTATGTCGCCCAGGCTGGAGTACAATGGCATGATCTCGGCTCACTGCAAACTCTGCCTCCCGGGTTCACACCATTCTCCTGCCTTAGCCTCCTGAGTAGCTGGGACTACAGGCACCCGCCACCACGCCCGGCTAATTTTTTGTACCTTTTAGTAGAGATGGGGTTTCACCATGTTAGCCAGGATGGTCTCGATCTCCTGACCTCGTGATCTGCCCTCCTCAGCCTCCCAAAGTGCTGAGCTTACAGGCGTGAGCCATTGCGCCTGGGCTGCATTTCTCTCATTTCTTTTTTGGAGACAGAGTCTCACTCAGTGGCCCAGGCTGGAGTGCAGTGGCACAATCTTGGCTCACTGCAACCTCTGCCTCCCAGGTTCAAATGATTCTCCTGCCTCAGCCTCCTGAGTAGCTGGGATTACAGGCCCCTGCAATCGTGCCTGGCTAATTTTTGTATTTTTTGTATTTTTTTTGTTGAACACGGGGTTTCACTATGAGGTTTCACCATGTTGGCCAGGCTGGTCTCGAACGCCTGACCTCAAGTGATCTGCTTGCCTCAACCTCCCAAAGTGCTGGGATTAAAGGCATGAGCCACCATACCCTGCCAAATTATGATTCATTTAATGTCTGTGGCATCTATAGTGACTCCCCTTCTTCATCCCCAATATTAATAACTTGCAACATTTCTTTTTTCTTTAGTAATCAAGCTTAGTGTATCAATTTTATTGATGATTTAAAGAAATCAGCTTTTGGTTTCAAGTATTTTGTCTATTTTCTGTTTTCTAGATTTCTGTTCTTTTTATTCCCTTCCTTTGACATATTTTGGATTTAATTGGCTCACCTTTTCCAGCTCCTTAAGCTGGAAGTTTAGATAATTGCTTTTTTTTATTTTTATTTTTTTGCGACAGAGTCTCACTCTGTCACACAGGCTGCAGTGCAATGGGGTGATCTCAGCTCACCGCAACCTCTGCTTCCTGAGTTCAAGTGATTCTCCTGCCTCAGCCTCCTGAGTAACTTGGATTACAGCTGTTTCATCATGTTGTCCAAGTTGGTCTCGAACTCCTGACCTCAAGTAATCCACTCACCTTGGCCTCCCAAAGTGCTGAGATTACAGATATGAGCCACTATGACCGACCAGATCATTGCTTTGCTTTGCTTTGCTTTATTTGTTTGTTTTGAGACAGAGTCTCGCTCTGTCACCCAGGCTGGAGTGCATTGGTGCAATCTTGGCTCACTGCAACCTCTGCCTCCCAGGTTCAAGCGATTTTCCTGCCTTAGCCTCCTGAGTAGCTGGGATTACAGGCACCCACCACCATGCCCAGCTAATTTTTGTATTTTCAGTAAAGACAGGGTTTCACCATGTTGGCCAGGCTGGTCTCAAACTCCTGACCTCAGGTGATCCACCTGCCTTGGCCTCCCAAAGTGCTGGAATTACAGGTGTGAACCACCACACCTGGCTGATAATTGCTTTTAGATGTTACTTTTTTTTTTTTTTTTTTTTTTGAGATGGAGTTTCTCTCTTGTTGCCCAAGCTGGAGTGCAATGACGCGATCTTGACTTACCACAACATCTGCCTCCCAGGTTCAAGTAAGTCTCCTGCCTCAGCCTCCCAAGTGGCTGGGAGTACAGGCATGTGCCACCATGCCTGGCTAATTTTGTATTTTTAGTGAAGACGGGGTTTTTCCATGTTGATCGGGCTGGTCTGGAACTCCCAACCTCAGGTGATCCACCCGTCTGGGCCTCCCAAAGTGTTGGGATTACAGGCATGAGCCACCGCACCCTAGATGTTACTTTTCTAGCATAATCTTTTACAACTCTGAATGTACCCACAGGCCGGGCGCTGTGGCTCACGCCTATAATCCTAGCATTTTGGGGGGCCAAGGCAGGGTGATTGCCTGAGGTCAGGAGTTCGAGACCAGCCTGGGCAATATGGTGAAACCCTGTCTCTACTAAAATACAAAAAATTAGCCTGGCGTGGTGGCATGCACCTGTAGTCTCAGCTACTCTAGAGGCTGAGACAGGAGAATCGCTTGGACCTGGAAGGCAGAAGTTGCAGTGAGCCAAGATCGTGCCACTGCACTCCAGCCTGGGTGACAGAGCAAGATTCCATCTCCAAAAAAAAAGAAAAAACTCTAAATGTACCCGCTTGCTTTAGCTGTATCCCATAAATCTTGCTATCTTGTATTTTCATTTCCATTTAGTTCATAACATTCTCAAGTTTTCCTTGTGTCTTTGACTCATTAGTTATTTATAAGTCATTGTTTAATTTGTTTAATTTCAGGCCAGACAGGGTGGCTCATGCCTGTAATCCCAGCACTCTGGGAGGCCGAGGAGGGCAGATTGCTTGAGGTCACGAGTTCGAGACCAGCCAGACCAACATGGTGAAACAACATCTCTACTGAAAATACAAAATTAGCCAGGCATGGTGGTGCATGCCCGTAATCCTAGATACTCTGGAGGCTGAGGCAGGAGAATCACTTGAACCCAGGAGGCAGAGGTTGCAGTGAGCTGAGATGGTGCCATTGCACTCCAGCCTGGGCAACAAGAGCAAAACTCCGTCTCAAAAAAAAAAAAAAAAAAAAGGGCCAGGTGCAGTGGCTCACACCTGTAATCCCAGCCCAGCACTTTGGGAGGCCGAGGCAGGCTGATTACGAGGTCAGGAGATCAAGACCATCCTGGCCAACAAAATTAAAAACCATCTCTATTAAAAATACAAAAACTTAGCTGGGAGTGATGGCACACACCTGTAGTTCCCAGCTACTCGGGAGGCTGAGGCATGAGAATCACTTGAACCTGGGAGGCAGAGATTGCAGTGAGCCGAAATCAAGCCACTGCATTCCAGCCTGTGTGACAGAGTGAGACTCCGTCTCAAAAAAAAAAATAAAAAATGTGTTTAATTTCCAGGAATCGGAGGATTTTCTAGCTCTTGCTGTCTTTTATCTTTCTTTATAATTATTATTATTATTTTTATGGAGTTTTGTTCTTGTTGCCCAGGCTGGAGTGCAGGGGTACAATCTTGGCTCACTGCAACCTCCGCCTCCTGGGTTAAAGCAATTCTTTTGCCTCAGCCTCCAGAATAGCTGGGATAGCAGGCAAGTGCCACCATGCCCGGCTATTTTTTTTAATTTTTTATGTATTTATTTTTAAATTTATGTATTTATTTATTTATTTATTTTGAGACAGAGTTTCACTTTTGTCACCCAGGCTGGAGTGCAGTGGTGTGATCTTGGCTCACTGCAACCTCTGCCTCCTGGGTTCAAGCAATTCTCCTGCCTCAACCTCCCGAGTAGCTGGGATTCCAGGCGCCCGCCACCATGCCCAGCTAATTTCTATATTTTTTAGTAAAAACCCAGTTTCACCATGTTGAAATTTTTGTATTTTTAGTAGAAACCCAGTTTCGCCAGACTGGTCTCAAACTCCTGACCTCAAGTGATCCACCCGCCGAGGCCTCCCAAAGTACTGGGATTAGGACCACGCCCTGCCAGTTTCTGGCTATCTTTCTGTTGTTGATTTTTAATTTAATTCTGTGTGGTCAAAGAACCTACACTGTATAATTTCAGTTCCTGTAAGTCTATTGAGACTTGTTTTATGGCCCAGCAGATGGCCTGTCTTTGGTGACTGTTCTACAAGCCCTTCAGAATGTGAATAGAGTAGCTGATGTTGGGTGTAACATTCAAGAATGGTCAATTAGTCTGAGTTTATTGATAAGGTTGTTCAAGCCTTCTATACCTTTTCTGGCTTTCTGTCTACTTGTTTTATCACTTACTCTGAGAGGAGTGTTGAAATCCCCAACTATAATTGTGAATTTGAGTATTTCTTTCAGGTACCAGTTTTTACTTCTTATATTTTGAAGCCCTGTTACTAAGTGCATACACATTTGGATTTTTTTTTTTTTTAGACGGGACCTTGCTCTGTTGCCCAGGCTGGAGGGCAGTGGCTTGATCGTGCTCACTGCAGCCCCAACTTCCTGGGCTCAAGCGATCCTGTCACCTCAGCCGTCTGAGTAGCTGGGACCGTAGGTGTGTGCCACCACGCCCAGTTAACTTCTTTATTTTTTTGTAGAGATAGGGTTTTGCCATGTTGCCCAGGCTGGTCTCAAACTCTTGGGCTGAAGTGATCCTCTTGGCTCAGCCTCTCAAAGTGCTGGGATTACAGGCAAGTACCACCTGCTTGGCCCACATTTGGAATTTTTAAAATTGTAATGTATCCAACACAAAGAAAGGACAGGCGCCAAATATCAATAAAAAATATGTTCATTCCTGTAATCCCAACACTTTGTGAGGCTGAGGATTCTTTGAGGCCAGATGTTCAAGGCCCGCCTGGGCAACATAGTGAGACCGTGTCTCCACAAATTTTTTTTTTTTTTTGAGACAGAGTCTCGCTCTGTTGCCCAGGCTGGAGTGCAGTGGTGCGATCTAGGTTCACTGCAAGCTCTGCCTCCCGGGTTCATGCCATTCTCCTGCCTCAGCCTCCCGAGTAGCTGGGACTACAGGCGCCCGCCACCGCGCCCAGCTAATTTTTTGTATTTTTAGTAGAGACGGGGTTTCACCGTGTTAGCCAAGATGGTCTCGATCTCCTGACCTCGCGATCCACCCACCTCAGCCCCCCAAAGTGCTGGAATTACAGGCGTGAGCCACCGTGCCCAGCCAAAATGGTTTTAAAAAGTTATCCCAGCATGGTGCCATGCACCTGTCGTCCTAGCTATTTGGGAGGCAGAGGCAGGAGAGTCCTTTGAGCCCAGGAATTGGAGATTACAGTGAGCTGTGATTGCACCACTGCACTCCAGCCTGGCTGACACGAGACACTGTGTCTAAAATAAGTAAATAAGTAAACACACACACACACACACACACACACACACACACAGAAACACACACACACATTTCCAAATAGCCAGAAGAGAAGAATTGTAATGTTCCCAACACAAAGAAATGGCAGGTATCAAAATATCAATAAAAATATATTTCAAAATAGAAATGTATTTATCTTCTTGACGAAATGACCCTTTCATCATCATGCTTGTGTTTTGTTTTTGAGATGGAGTCTCGCTCCGTCACCCAGGCTGGAATGCAGTGGCGCAATCTTGGCTCACTGCAACCTGCGCCTCATGGGTACAAGCAATTCTCCTGCCTCAGTGTCCCAAGTAGCTGGGATTACAGGCGCAAGCCACTATACCCGGTTAATTTTTTTTTTTTTTTTTTTTTTTTGTATTTTTAGTAGAGACAGGGTTTCACCATGTTAGCCAGGCTGGTCTCAAACTCCTGACCTCAAGTGATCTGCCTGCCTCGGCTTCCCAAAGTTCTCGGATTACAGGCGTGAGCTACATGCCTGGCCTATCTTAACCTTTTTTTTTATTTTGTCGCCCAGGTTGGAGTGCAGTGGCGCAATCTCAGCTCACTACAAGCTCTGCCTCCCGGGTTCACGCCATTCTCCTGCCTCAGCCTCCCGAGTAGCTGGGACTACAGGCGCCCGCCACCATGCCTGGCTAATTTTTTTGTATTTTTAGTAGAGATGGGGTTTCACCGTGTTAGCCAGGATGGTCTTGATCTCCTGACCTCACAATCCGCCCACCTCGGCCTCCCAAAGTGCTGGAATTACAGGCGTGAGCCACTGCGCCCGGCCAAAATGTTTTTAAAAAGTTATCCCAGCATGGTGGCATGAACCTGTCGTCCTAGCTATTTGGGAGGCAGAGGCAGGAGAGTCCCTTGAGCCCAGGAATTGGAGATTACAGTGAGCTGTGATTGCACCACTGCACTCCAGCCTGGGCAACACAACGAGATCCTGTTTCTAAAATAAGTAAATAAGTAAACACACAGATACACACACACACACATTTCCAAATAGCCGGAAGAGAAGAATTGTAATGTTCCCAACACAAAGAAATGGCAGGTATCAGGCCGGGCGCGGTGGCTCAAGCCTGTAATCCCAGCGCTCTGGGAGGCCGAGACGGGCGGATCACGAGGTCAGGAGATCGAGACCATCCTGGCTAACACGGTGAAACCTCGTCTCTACTAAAAAATACAAAAAACTAGCCAGGCGAGGTGGCAGGCACCTGTAGTCCCAGCTACTCGGGAGGCTGAGGCAGAAGAATGGCGTGAACCCAGGAGGCAGAGCTTGCAATGAGCTGAGATCACACCACTGCACTCCAGCCTGGGCTACAGAGAGAGACTCTGTCTCAAAAAAAAAAAAAAAAAAAAAAAAAAAAGAAATGGCAGGTATCAAAATATCAATAAAAATATATTTCAGGCCAGGTGCGGTGGCTCAAGCCTGTAATCCCAGCACTTTGGGAGGCCAAGGTGGGTGGATCACAAGGTCAGGAGATCGAGACCATCCTGGCTAACATGGTGAAACCCCCTCTCTACTAAAAATACAAAAAAATTAGCCAGGCATGGTGGTGGGCACCTGTAGTCCCAGCTACTCAGGAGGCTGAGGCAGGAGAATGGCGTGAACCCGGGAGGCAGAGTTTGTAGTGAGCTGAGATCACACCACTGCATTCCAGCATGGGTGACAGAGGGGGACTCCGTCTCAAAAAAACAAAGCAAAAAATATATACATTTCAAAATAGAAATGTCTTTATCTTCTTGATGAAATGACCCTTTTATCATCATGCTTGTTTGTGTTTTGTTTTTGAGATGGAGTCTCGCTCCGTCACCCAGGCTGGAATGCAGTGGCGCAATCTTGGCTCACTGCAACCTGTGCCTCATGGGTACAAACAATTCTCCTGCCTCAGTGTCCCAAGTAGCTGGGATTACAGGCGCAAGCCACTATACCCGGTTAATTTTTTTTTTTTTTTTTTTTGTATTTTTAGTACAGACAGGGTTTCACCATGTTAGTCAGGCGGGTCTCAAACTCCTGACCTCAAGTGATCCGCCTGCCTCGGCTGCCCAAAGTTCTGGGATTGCAGGTGTGAGTCACCACGCATGGCCCCCTGCGGCTTTGAAGTCCCAGGCTGGAGCGGCCAGCAAGGGCACTATATGGACTGGACAATTAAAGGAAACAAAGGATGGTCAGGAGACTGGCAATGGCCCGAATAAAAAGTAAGGATCCTCCCATACCTGAAACAGTTTTCAGACCAGGAAGGAAGGCTGGGTCCCCAGGAGAAGGACCTTGCAACTGGCAGCAAAAGTACACGGGAATGACTTACCTGGCTTTCCCCAAAGAAACTTACAGCATTTATTGGGTTATTGTACCATAGGAAGGGCGGAATACACACACATTTCTAAGACCATTGGACATAGTGTTGAAGCTCACATTGATCCTGAGATCCAAGGTCATCATCTGTCCCTCTCAGAGTGATGACATGGTGGTGGCCAGATTGAAAGGAATCCTGGCCTTGTGTGGCTTGCAATGGGTCCACTGGGTGAGTGGCCACTGTGGCCATTTCTCTGGTCCTCGAATGTGTAATTGGAATATAAAGACTTGATACTTGGCACAGCCCCCACATTAATTCTTTGGCCTGTGGTGAGAGCTATCACAGAGGGGAAGGTCACGTATAAATTCAACACTGCTCCCTGCCCCCAAGAGATTCAGAGCAATCTGGAATCCCAGAGGATGCCAAAAACGGATGTCACTCCTAAAGACGAAAAGGTTCCATCATATCCTCATTGCATTAGTTAGTTTAGATCCTACAAAAACCAGATGGACCCTAAAGAACTAGAGCAAACTCAGCCAAGTAGCAGCCCCCATTGCAGATATAGTGTCTTTTGGGGGTTTGGCTTTTTATTTTGATAGTAAAATACACATAACATAAAATTAACCATCTTGGTCAGGCATGGTAGCTCAACGCCTATAATCCCAGCACTTTGGGAGGCTGAGGTGGGTGGATCACCTGAGGTCAGGAGTTCGAGACCAGCCTGGCCAATATGGTGAAACCCCATCTCTAATAAAAATACAAAAATTAGCCGGGCATGGTGGTGGGTGCCTGTTGTCCCAGCTACTCAGGAGGCTGAGGCAGGAGAATCTCTTGAACCCAGGAGGTGGAGGTTGCAGTGAGCGGAGATCATGCCACTGTACTCCAGCCTGGGTGAGAAGAGCAAAATTCCATCTCAAAAGATAAAAAATAAAAATTAACCATCTTAACCTTTATTTATTTTTTTGAGATAGGGTCTTCTCTGTGGTCTACGCTGGAATGCAGTGGTGTCATTTTGGCTCACTGCAGCCTTGATTTACCAGGCTCAAGCAATCCTCCCACCTCAGCCTCCTAAGTAGCTGGGATTGTAGGCACACGCCACCACGCCTGGCTATTTCTTTTGATTTTTAGTAAAGATGAGGTCTCACTGTGTTGCCCAGGCTGGTCTCAAACTCCTGGACTCAAGCAATCCTCTCATCTTGCCCTCCCAAAGTGCTGGGATTACAGACGTGAGATACTGTGCCCGGCACATCTTAACCTTTTTTTTTTTTTGAGACGGAGTCTCGCTCTGTCGCCCAGCCTGGAGTGCAGTGGCATGATCTTGGCTCACTGCAAGCTCTGCCCCCCGGGTTCATGCCATTCTCCTGCCTCAGCCTCCCGAGTAGCTGGGACTACAGACGCCCGTCACTGTGCCCAGCTAATTTTTTGTATTTTTAGTAGAGACGGGGGTTTCACCGTGTTAGCCAGGATGGTCTCGATCTTCTGACCTTGTGATCCACGCGCCTTGTCCTCCTAAAGTGCTGGGATTACAGGCGTGAGCCACCGCGCCCGGCCCATCTTAACCATTTTTAAGCATCATGCACATTCACATTGTTGTGCAGCCATCAGCACCATCCATCTCCAGAGCTCTTTTCCTCTTGCAAAACTGAATCTCTGTAACCATTAAGCACCAACTCCCCATTCTTCCCACCCCCTAGCCCCTGCCAACCACCATTCTCAGATGTGGTATCTTTGTTAGAGCAGATTAACTTGCCCTCAGATGTATGGTCTGCAGCCATTGACTCAAGCACAGGGAATGAGAACTTCTGGAAGTGGGCCTGGACATCTGAATTGCACAGGCTTCCCAGGTAGGTACAAAGGAACAAGAAACAAAACAAACATTACCGCAACTGATGAAACACTGTGTAAATATGTGGATTACATCCTGAAAGTATGAAGAGAATGGAAGGCATTTATCTTGTTATTGTCACTGGGGCAGATCCAGAGTCAGTTCTGGGCAGAGGTGGATTTACCCTCGAGCTGCTGAGGCTTAAGCTGGGGGCTGCTCAGGAGCCTGGATGTAGAGTAGGAGGCAGTTCTGAGCATGGAGGGGAGGCCAGGTGTGCCAGCTGGAAGCATCCTATGAAAAGAGAAGCCAAAAGGATGAGATGTGAATCTCCAAGCACCACTAGTTAATATGACTTATTTTTCATTCTGAATAAATATTCTTTTTTTTTTTTTTTTTTTTTTTTTTTTTTTTTTTGAGACGGAGTCTCGCTCTGTAGCCCAGGCTGGAGTGCAGTGGCCGGATCTCAGCTCACTGCAAGCTCCGCCTCCCGGGTTCATGCCATTCTCCGGCCTCAGCCTCCCGAGTAGCTGGGACTACAGGCGCCCGCCACCTCGCCCGGCTAGTTTTTTTGTATTTCTTAGTAGAGACGGGGTTTCACCGTGTTATCCAGGATGGTCTCGATCTCCTGACCTCGTGATCCACCCGTCTCGGCCTCCCAAAGTGCTGGGATTACAGGCTTGAGCCACCGCGCCCGGCCTAAATATTCATTTTCATACTTAGAAATCTATGTTCATAATTTTAGATTAGTTCAACTACAAAGGGCCTCAAAGTTTAGTTCCTACAAAACCTGGATCTGCCTCTGATTTTTTTTGTGTGTGAGATAGAGTCTCACTCTGTTGCCCAGGCTGGAGTGTAGTGACGTGAACTTGGCTCACTGTAACCTCTACCTCTGGGTTCAAGCGATTCTCCTGCCTCAGCCTCCCAAATAGCTGGGACTACAGACACCCACCACCATGTCCGACTAATTTTTGTATTTTTGGTACAGCTCGGATTTCGCCATGTTGACCAGGCTGGCCTCAAACTCCTGGCCTCAAGTGATCTGGCTGTCTCGGCCTCCCAAAGTGCTGGGATTACAGGTGTGAGCCGCCTTGCCCCCACCCCCCCAACCCCCCGCCCCACTCCACATTGCCCAGCTAATTTTTGTATTTTTAGTAGAGAAGGGATTTCACCATGTTGACCAGGCTGGTCTCAAATTCCTGACCTCAAGTGATCCACCTATCTCGGCCTCCCAAAGTTCTGGGATTACAGGCATGAGCCACCGCGCCCAGCCTGCCTCTGATTTTTGAGGTCTACAAAGGTTCTTTTTTTTTTTTTTTTGAGACGGAGTCTTGCGCTGTCACCCAGGCTGGAGTGCAGTGGCATAATCTCGGCTCACTGCAACCTCTACCTCCTGGGTGGGTTCAAGCAATTCTCCTGCCTCAGCCTCCCGAGCAGCTGGGACTACAGGCGCGCACCACCACGCCCAGCTAATTTTTGTATTTTTAGTAGAGATTGGGTTTCACCATATTGGCCAGGCTGGTCTCGAACTCCTAACCTCGTGATCCACCCGCCTCGGTCTCCCAAAGTGCTGGGATTACAGGCGTGAGCCACCATGCCCAGCCTGGTTTATTCTTCTTTAAGATTGTCCTGTGCTGCCTGAAATTTGTGAAAAATCCTAACATAACGAACACCAAGATGCAAGGCTGTCTGGTTCCCCCTCCACGACAGAACCAGCGGTGGACACATATTCAGCCTGGAATCTTCTTCCTTCAGGCCTCACCCCCAGGCCAGGGAACCCCTCATTCCTGAGCCTGGTCCTGGACCAGCTGCCTGGCCCCTGCTCCCTGCTGCCCCCCAGTGGACCTCGGGTAACAAGACACCACATGTGTGGGGCGTGTTCTCTAGATCCATTCTCACGCTCCTGAAACCATTATTGAGCCTTAGAGCTGCTTTAAGTGCCTGGGGCTTCATCAGAGCCTTTGAAAACCCCAAGTGAAACTAGTTACTCACTGGGAAGCCTCGGTGGGTGGCTGCCTTCTCCCTGACACTGCATGCCCAGGCAGCTCTCTGAAGGGCAGCCACAGCAACACAGTTACACAGGGACACACAAACGCACACACATGCACACCTACACACACGCAGCCACTCACACAGCCCCCAGAGATCCGTCCACACTTGAAGGGAGCTCAAACAAGAAGTAAAGCTAGCAGAAGCAGCATCATTGGCTGGGTTAGCTCCTCTCTACAATGGCTTTAGAAACCTGGAATGTTTTCTTAAAAGTACAGGCAGTCTGGGCGAGGTGGCTCATCCTGTAATTCCAGCACTTTAGGAGGGTGAAGTGGGGGAGGATCGCTTGAGCCCAGGAGTTCAAGACCAGCATGGGCAATGCAGCAAGACCTCATCTCTACAAACAAACAAAAAATTAGCTGGGCGCGGCAGCGTGCGCCTGTAGTCCCAGCTAGTCAGGAGGCTGAAGTGGGAGGATGGCTTGAGCCCAGGAATTCAAGGCTGTAGTGAGCCGTGATTGCACCACTACACTCCAGACAGAGCAAGACCCTGTCTCAACACAAGTACAGGCACACCCCATTTTATTGCAGTTCACTTTATTGCACTTCACAGATATTGCTTTTTTTTTTAAACAAATTGAAGGTTCGTGGTAACTCCAGAGTCAAGCAAGTCTGTTGGCACCATTTTCCCACGAGCATGTGCCCACTTTGTATCTGTGTGTCACACTTTCGCAATTCTTGCAATATTTCAAACTTCTTCCTTATTATATCTGTTGTGAAGCTGGTTCTCCCAGACGTTCCCTGCAGTCTGTTCATGCACCGCCCGTCCGAGATGAACCCGCAGGACACTCAGGATCCCAGACCGCAGGAGGAGTTTGGGATCACAGGCGGGGCAGAGCAATTTGTCAATGTTTATGAGAGGAGTCCTCTTTGGCAGCCCACTCTTTATCCTCACTCTCGTGGAAATGAGATTCGACCTCTCCTAATCACCTGGTGCCCGAGGAACAGGCAGGGGCCTGTCCCAAGCCTGAGTTTCCTGGGAAATCTCCATTTCAGCACAGACGGCTTCCCAGCAGCTTAGTGCTCTGGCTGTCCTTGGGTCACTGAATCATTTCACCTGCTAGTTTGTTTGTTTGTTTGTTTGCTTTTGAGATGGAGCCTCACTCCGTCACCCAGGCTGGAGTGCAGTGGTGCAATCTCGACTCACTGCAACCTTCAGCTCCTGGGTTCAAGTGATTCTCCCGCCTCAGCCTCCCAAGTAGCTGGGGTTACAGGCACCCGCCATCATGCCCAGCTAATTTTTGTATTTTTGTAGAGACAGGGTTTCACCATGTTGGCCAGGCTGGTCTTGAACTCCTGACCTCAGGTGATCTGCCCACCTTGGTCTCCCAAAGTGCTGGCATTACAGGCGTGAGCCACCGCGCCGGCCTCGCCCACTAGTTTTATGAGGAAGAGACATGGAAGCCTTTTCCCCAGCTGGGGCGATCATCAGACAGTCACACAAAGTCACAGAACCATCTTGGAACAGGCATCTCGAGACCCGGCCATTGGGCAGGATGTGGGACACGTGAAGGGTCATAAATGACCCTTTGAATCAGTCTCCCTCTGCACAGGAAAAGCCCACCACCCTGCGCTCACCTTTGGCCATTAGACAGAGCTGGGGGGGCACCTGAGGAGCTGGCAGGAGGAGGTACCTGCCACTGCCTGTGGAGGAGGATGTTGGCGTTCCTATTTCACAAGCCTGACTTGGAGAGCCAGCAGAGACCTTCTGGGCAGCTCTTGCACACACCCTTGCTGAAAAATTCTGCCTTCTTGCCTGGGGCCCAGAACCTCACCCACCCGGACTTGCCCCCTCCCTTCCAGGGCCCACTGGCCTCCTGACTCAGGCTCCCCCAAGCGCCTGACCCTGTGAGTCACTGGCCCATCTACAATCCCCCTCCCGCCGACTGCTTGCGTTGTAGCTTGATTGGAGCCAGGTCAATGCAAGTCACAGAACTGCGAACTGAGATGGACTCTCAGAAGCTAGAGGTGGCAAGCATGGCTGAGATGAAGCAAGGGTCCCCCTGGCTGGTTAGTTCTCACGGAGTTTAAACCTGTACTGAGAGTTTTTATGGTGACAAGGGGCCAGTCCTGTGCCTACCTGATGTGGAGTCCTAGGTGGGCTTGGGCCACAGGTTACCTGCTCCCGGAGGCTCACGAAGACAGTGCCAACAGGCACTCGTTCTCAGAAATGGGTGAAAGTAAGAGGAACCTGCCCTCCCTTCTCTCCACACCTCCCCAGTATTTGTCCTCACAGAGTAAATATCCAACAGTGATCCCAGGGCATGGGAGTGGGAGTTAAGAGAAATGCCGAACTGTCCAAGGCTCTTTACAGGGTCGTCCTCTCGTCCCCTGCTCACTAGTCCACTATGTTCGGGGAGCACCCACTGTGCAGCCTGTGCCTTGGGGACATGGAGGTGCACTCACCCCAGCCTTTCCCTCCAGGAGCTTACAGTCTAACCTTCTGGGCCCAGGGAGGTGAGAAGACAGCACAGCCTTGCTGGGAGCATCACCCTGTTGGCTTAACAATGATTTTTTCAATAATGCTCACAGCTTCCTTCATATCCTGCCACCCAAAACCAGTGCCAAGGTCATCATGGGCTTGTGTGGCACAGTCGGATTTAGTGACCATCCTCACCCCCACATCGGTTCTGTCTTCTTGCCCCTGGTGCTCTGGTCCCTAGCACAGGCTGCTGATTTGGGGATTCGGGGGAGAATCCTCCACCTTCTGCAAATGCTCAGCCATGAAATGACAGGTGTTTGCCTGACTATGATTTCATGAATCCCGCATGAAATGATGGGTGTTTGCCTGATTATGGGCCACCAGTGCCTCCCCGCCTCCTCGTGGGCACTCGTGGGATCAGCAGCCCCTCCCTAGCCTTTGCAGAGACTCCAGGCCTCCATGGAAAAGAAAGAAAAATAATTTTTTTGAGACGGAGTCTTGCTCTGTCGCCCAGGCTGGAGTACAATGGCTCAATCTTGGCTCACTGCAACCTCTGCCTCCCAGGTTCAAACGATTCTCCTGCCTCAGCCTCCCGAGTAGCTGGCACATGCCACTATACCCGGCTAATTTTTGTATTTTTAGTAGAGACGGGGTTTCACCATATTGGCTAAGCTGGTCTCGAACTCCTGACCTCAGGTGATCCACCCGCCTTGGCCTCCCAAAGTGCTGGGATTACAGGCATGAGCCACCGCACCCACCCAGAAAGAAAAATCTTAACAAGTTGCTTCCGGTAACCAGTCTCAATGAGTAGCAGGGAGTAGTTTGCAAGGAAAAAAAACAAGAGAAGGTGTTTCCCATTCTTTAACCTGCTCCATCCCTCTAATTCCTGCTGCTCCATGGCAGGGGTCCTGCTCACCCCACATTGGCACAGACTCTGTGCTGGAGTCAGACCCTCCAAAGCCACAAGTTTCCTTGAGGCCACAGGGCAGCCTCATTCTTGTTCTGCCCCTTCCTCACAATGAAAGACTGCATAGCCTGGGGGGCAGTGCCCAGGTGTGAAACTGATGCTTGGGAAAACAAATCCTTCTCAAAGTCACTTAAGGAATCCCCCAGCCCCACCGCACAGACCCCTGGATGTATACTGCCCCTATAATTGGGGGCTCTGGGCAGAAAAGCCTAGGAGTGGAGGTGACGGCTCCCGGCCTATGCACCCTTTTGCTCTGCTCTGCTGCCCTGTAGGGCCCTGGAAGTGACCAGAGCCCTTAGGCCATTGCTGCTGTGTGCCCAGAGAGTCCCAAGCAGAGCTGGGCAGGAGGTAGACCCAGGTAGGGCTGGGAGAGCAGTGAGCAGGCAGGGTGCACAGCTGCACTTTGCCCAGTTCTTGGCTCTGGCTCTGGTCTGGTGCCAGTGCTGGGGTGGGTGTGTCGGCTGCCCACGCAGCTACAGGGTCCAGTTCCAGAACTCTCTCCACCAGCTGGGATGGGGGCTTCTTCTTCACCCTGCTGCCTCTTGTCCTTTCTTCTCCCGCCAAGTTGGGGGCTGAAGCAGGGACGCTCCTTTTATTCCCTGAGCCAAGCCCCAGTCGCAGGACTTTCAGTCTGCCACGCCAGTCACAAACATCCGGCTTCCGGCCTGGGTGTGGGTACTGGGCTGGCCCCTCATGATGGGAACAGCAGCCGCCACCAAGAGCTTCAACCTGTCCAGTGCCCCAAGGTCCCAAGCAGTCGGCAGGATCCGTGGACCGACCGAGGTGCTACCACGGCCGCCAGAGGCCAGGGCCGCAGGGAGGCGAGGGCGGCGAGGGCACGGGCACGGATGCGGGCTGCGGGGCAGACGCGGGCGTTGGGGCGGGGGCAGATGGGCCACCGGAATCCCCAGCGCGCCCTCCGTCGAGGGTGGCGCTGGCCGCTCTCCGCCACAGGTGCTCCAGCAGGCGGGCGCACACTGCGGGCTCCAGGACTCGGCAGGCGGGCAGCACGCGGGCCAGGCGCGCCACACAGGCACTGTAGCCCTCGCGGTAGCTGTCGCAAGGCACTGCGGGCAGAGAGCCGCGTGAGGCACGGGGTGGGGTGCGGGGTGCAGGGCGCGGGGCAGGGGAGGGCGGGCTCACTCACCGGGCGCTGCCGTGGGCCATGACAACGCAGGCAGCTCCTGCAGGAAGCGCACGGTCATTTCCAGGACGTCTGCCTTCTCCAGCTTCGAGCAGTTGGAGTTCTGCGCCCGGCCACAAGGAAGAGGGACAGAGAACCACCAAGACAGACCTCTGACCGGCTACCAGGCGCACCCGCGCTCTAGTTGGGAGCTGGGTGTGGGGAGCGCCGTGGCCTGCGTGGGGTCAGCTCCGACGCGCCCACCCCACCGAGGCTCCGCCTCGGGCGCCGCGCGGAACCCCCTGGCGGGTTCCTCCTGCAGGAACACCCCGTCCCCCTGCCCCCGCTCCGCGCCCCAGGACCCTCCGCCCTCCGCCCGGGCGCGCTCACCTCCCGGCCCAGCAGCGGCAGGATGAGCCCCTTAAGCTGGCTCAGGCTCTGGTTGATGCGCGCGCGCCGGCGCTTCTCCAGCAGCGGCTTCAGGCTCTGCGGACCGGCGGCGCGGTGGTTAGACGGGTCCCCGGAGTCCCCCGCCCCGCCCCCAGTCCCCGGTTCCCACCTTGCGCAGCTCCGCCGCGTCCCCTGCCCGGCGAGGCAGCCCCATGCTCCGCTGGAAAGCGGTGGCAGCTGCGAGCCCCACGCAAAAGGAAACCGAGGTCCGGAATGAGGTCCCGGGCGCGGCCCGGGCTGGTGCCAGACGAGTGCGCGCCGCGCCGGCGGCGGAGCTTTAAGGGAGCGGCTCGCCTGCCCCGCCCCGCCCCGCCCCGCCCCGCCCCGCCCCGCCCCTCCCCGCCCCGCCCCGCGGAGTCCGGCCGTCCGCTCGTCCCACCTCCGGCCTTTGTTCCTGCGCAGGGTAGAGACGGGAGGGGAGACCGCGACGCCCCCGGGGATCCCGCTACCTGCCTTCATGTCCTATCTACCGCGAGGTGGCGGCCCCCAGTTGTCCACGAGCACCTGCGGGGCAGTTGTGAGGGCGCCATTGGGGGCCTTCGCTGCGTGACCCCGAGGGCAGGAGGGCCAGGTGGGGCCAGGCCTTGCCTGGCTCAAGCTACTGCCCCTCCTCTCCAATGCTGCCCTTCATTCATTCCCCAGACTCGGGTTCAGCGTCTCCTCTGAGCCCCGCCCTGGGCCAGAGCAGGGAACCCAGCGGTTATGGGGGCTCCCACGAGGGACAGCAGCAGGAGGGACTCACACCCCCAGCTGCTTTATCGGGTGAAGGGCTGAGCTGGACGGGGAATCCGAGGTCCGGAGAGAGGTCGTGACTTGCTCCAGCCCTCGACGCTGGGAACAGGCCAAGCCTGGACAACGGCCTCAGTCGCTGGACGCCCGGCTCTAAGGACCCCGCAGAATCCTTCAGCCGCTTGCCTAGTTAAGAGCCTTCTGGTTACCCCACTCCAGGCTTTGGGTGGGGAAACGGAATCCTAGAGAAGCAGGAGCAGCCCGGGAGCCCTGGGAGCTCGTTTTCATTCCCACCGGCTAGGGGTCCGGGTTCTGCCCCGCAGGACAGTCAGGGCTCACGTGACGCGCGGGCGGGACAGTCCTGGGTGCGGGCCCCGGGCTGCCAGCCCGGGCCCCAGTGGCCCGCCCAGGACCGCCTTCGCGCCGCGTGGCCGTTGCTGCGGCAAACTGGCCGGCGTCCCCCGCCCATCTGCTCCAGGCTCCCCTCCCCCGACCGGCTGGCGGGGCAACGGCCACGCCCGCGAACCACACTGCGAACTACTGGGCAGAGAGATAACTGGAGGGATCCACAGAGCCAGCCGGGAGGAGGCCACATGGGGCGGAGCCAAGGAGGGCTCTGTCCAGGGTGCTGGATGAACCCCCTGTCTCCTGAACCCCACTTCCAAGCTCCACCCCTGCCGCTAGCCCCACATCCCCCTCCTTCAGGGTTCTCCCCGCAGGGTGGAAGAAGACCAACGAACACACTAAGGGGCCCGGAGAAGCCTGGGCCAGGGGAGCCCAGGCAACCCATACCTATCTGTGGCATGGGAAGGACGGTAGGCCACCGTTCATGGACATTTACTGTGTGCCAAGCTCAGGGCTTAATGCTTTAAGGCTTGCGCCTGCATTAAAACTCATAAAAAGTGCTAACAAGGCCGGGCGCAGTGGCTCACGCCTGTAATCCCAGCACTTTGGTAGGCCGAAGTGGGCGAATCACCAGGTCAGGAGATAGAGACCATCCTGGCTAACACGGTGAAACCCCGTCTCTACTAAAAATACAAAAAAATAGCTGGGCGTGGTGGCGGGTGCCTGTAGTTCCAGCTACTCGGGAGGCTGAGGCAGGAGAATGGCGTGAACCCAGGAGGCGGAGCTTGTAGTGAGCTGAGATCCCGCCACTGCACTCCAGCCTGGGCGACAGAGCAAGACTCCGTCTCAAAAAAAAAAAAAAAAAAAAAAAAAAGTTGTAACAAGTGAGAATAAATCATTCAAGATATTTGGCCCAGCAGGGCTTGGAGGAACCTGAGACCTTGTTCTCCATGGTTGAGGCCAATTTGCCTCCATAGGCCTCCCCCAAGACAGTGAATTGTTCTTTGAGAGCCTAAAAAACTCTGTGGATCTTTTCCCTCTCATCCCCAGCCCAAGCCACTTAGCTTGACTGACTCAGTTCTGCACCCACAAGTCTGCCTGCAGCATCTGCATCTTGGGAAGGGACTGATTCTAGCTCCTGGGAGAAAAAGGCTGAAGGAGGAGGCTGCCCTTAGAATATCCCCCTCCAGGCTTGTGGACCACCATTTGAAGACTGAACGGCAGGGGAGCAAACATCGTTTCCATTGCCAGTTACCCCCAGTTAAAAATATTTCTTCCTCCACTCTCCCATTGCGTAAAGGACTTTAACCAAGTAACCCACAGTTATCTTCAACTCAAGGATTTTCAGGTTTTACTGGTTACTTGGAAAGAGTGGTCTGGAATCAGAGGAGCATTAAAGACAGCTAGGTGGGCAAGTGTCAGGTGCAGGCTTTAGGGGAGCTCTGGCCACCTAGGATACAGTAAGGATACACTCCACCCCGGTCCCTACTCTTGGGAAGTGCACTGGCCCTTGGGTTGAGGAGAAACCTGGGGCGGGCTGGGGTGAGCCCAGCAGAGGGGTGAGAGAAGGCCTCCTGGGGAGAGAATCTCTAAGCTGGTATCTGGAGGGTGGGAGATTATGGGGGTTCTGTGAGCAGAGGGAACCTTGGGTGAAGAGGAAAGAAGAGCCTAGCAGGATCAGCCAGGGAGTGAGGTTTGCCACTTCCGTCTGTGTCATCTCAGGCAAAATGCTTTAAAAAACAAAACAAGGCTGGGCGTGGTGGCTCATGCCTATAATCTCAGCACTTTGAGAGGCCAATGTGGGCAGATCACTTGAGATCAGGAGTTCGAGACCAGCCTGGCCAACCTGATGAAACCCCATCTCTACTAAAAATATAAAAAATAAAAAAATTAGCTAGGCATGGTGGCAGACACCTGTAATCCCAGCTACTTGGGAGGTTGAGGAAAGAGAATCACTTGAACCTGGGAGGCAGAAGTTGCAGCGAGCCTAGATTGTGCCATTGCAGTCCAGCCTGGGCAACAAGAGTGAAACTACATCTCAAAAAACAAACAGGCCAGGCGCGGTGGCTCACGCCTGTAATCCCACCACTTTGGGAGGCCGAGGTGGGCGGATCACGAGGTCATGAGATCGAGACCATCCTGGCTAACACTATGAAACCCTGTCTCTACTAAAAATACAAAAAATTAGCAAGGCATGGTGGCGGGCGCCTGCAGTCCCAGCTACTCTGGAGGCTGAGGCAGAAGAATGGTGTGAACCTGGGAGGCAGAGCTTGCAGTGAGCTGAGATTGCGCCACTGCACTCCAGCCTGGGCAACTAAGCAATACTCATTTCAAAAAAAAAAAAACCGCTGGGCGCGGTGGCTCAAGCCTGTAATCCCAGCACTTTGGGAGGCCGAGACGGGCGGATCACGAGGTCAGGAGATCGAGACCATCCTGGCTAACACGGTGAAACCCCGTCTCTATTAAGAAATACAAAAAAAAAACTAGCCGGGCGAGGTGGCGGGCGCCTGTAGTCCCAGCTACTCGGGAGGCTGAGGCCGGAGAATGGCGTGAACCTGGGAGGCGGAGCTTGCAGTGAGCTGAGATCCGGCCACTGCACTCCAGCCTGGGTGACAGAGCGAGACTCCGTCTCAAAAAAAACAACAACAACAACAACAACAACAACAAAAAAACACCACCTCCCCATCTCTCCATGCCTCATTATCCCCAGCTATAAACTGGAAACAATAGCTGTACCTCTCTCACAGCACCTGTGGATTAAATATCCATGCGAAGCGTGGTGGGCACTTGGTGGGTAGCACAGATAAAATAAAAGGGCTGCTGGGGAGGACCCAGTTGACCTGGTGGACATGGGAGAGCCTGGAAAGGACAGAAACCTGACAGAAGCCTGGCAGGAAGGGCCTGGCTCGCAGCGTGAGTTTGAGTCATGTCCTGAAAGGAGTTTGAGAGGTTGGTCAGCAGGGGTGGGTGCTCACATGTGGCACTAATGGAGATGTCATTAGCAACAGTGGCAGGGGCTCAGGGGCATCTGCCCATCCCACTGGAATAGCAATAAAGCATCACCTGGACCTGGCCCACAAAATCACAAAACCATGTGCTAGATGAGCTTGTCCATGACCAAGGTGGCCACCTTAGGAGTGGAAAACACAAATTGCAAGGCCTTTTGGAATGGAGGAGGTGCAGGGGAGGGGTGCCCAAGACAAGCCATTTTAGCACCTCTTCCTGACAGTACCCCTGCCGCTTGCTGGCCTCACGGTACACCTGCCTCTGGACACCTAGAGGAGGACAGCGCTGGCCGCAGTGAGCCTGTTGCTCTGGCCACCGCCAGCTCCAGCAGCGAGGCTGCCAGGAAATGACTCCTCCCTCCCTTTGTTGCAAACCACTGGGCAAGGGTCCCAGATCCCAGTGGCCACAGCTCTCATGGAGAGAGTGAGGGTGATCTGGCCAGGTGGAAGTCGTTGGAAACCCACCAGGCTAGGCACGGCCCAGCAGCTCCAGTTACCTGGGCACCTGGGATCGCGGGAGGCCACCACGCAGGTCGCCACTAGGTGGCAGCCCCAGGGAAGGGACCGGAGGCAGCCCCCGAGTTTAGCACTGTGAGTTTAGCACTGTGAGTTTAGCACTGTGAGTTTAGCACTGTGAGTTTAGCACTGTGACTCCCACTGTTCCTGGAAGGGGCTTCCTTCATTCTACAGCATTTCCAGCGCTGACTGTGCCAGGCCAGAGCTGGCGCGGAGTGAAACCTTCAGCCCGGGTGGGGCCAAGCCCCCACGGGATTCCAGAGGGGGTGGGTGTTGGGACAGGAAGGGCACAGGGTGCTTCAAGATCGCTGATAGGCGGCCTGTACTCCCACAGCCATGTAGCCCCCACCTTCTGTCAGCTTTTCCTCGGGGCCTTTGGGCACTAGCCGCTCCCACGGCTGGTGTTCAGTGGAGCCCACAGGGTGGCTTGGCACACATTCGCTGTCCTGCCCGCGCCCTCTGGCGCTTTCCTGCGCCCCTGCAGGGGTCTCAGCCCTCTCTCTCTGGATGCTGGCGCTCCCGCGTCTCCCCACAAGCCCTATCCCTCCCATCCCTGCCTTCTGTGTGGCTGGAAGCCCCTCCACCCCGACAGCGGCTGTGGGCGGCCTGAGGCCATAGCGTCTAGATCGAGTTCCCAGCGCACCAGTGGTTCCTGTCCTGCCCTCCTGCCCTCCCTGCTGGAAGCTCTGGGGGCAGTTCTCGGATCTGGAGGGACCCTGGAAGGCAGGGCTCTTTGCACTTTCTGGGGATTTCGACCTAGAGCCCCTCAGGGACGTGGTAGGGCTGCTCCTGCCTCAGGGCCCTTGTCCTCGCGCTCCCCACCTGGAATACCCTTCTCTCCACTGAAACCCAGCCCCACTGCACCTCCTCAGATACTTTTCCCTGTCCGCCCACGCTGTCCCGACAGTCATTCCCCATCACCTCTGAAATTGCGTTGCCAGCGCCTAGAATCGCAGTTAGCGGGCACTGGGCAGATGAATGAATTTGTCTGTGCCTGGACGGCTCTCCAATTCGAACCCAGTTTTGCTGCGCTCTGGGGTCTCCACTGTTACTTGAGGCAAATTAAGAGAGAAACCTCTGGGCGTCCTGCTCCAGTCGCACGAGTGTCCCTGCGGCGCGGCGGGGGCGGGCGGGGGACTCGGGCAGAGACTGCGGGGCGGGGCGGGGAGGGGTGAGGGCGGGCCCGAGGCTTAAGCCGGCGTCGGCGGGCTCCGGCCCCAGAGCTCGGCGGAGCGGAGCGCCAGGCAGCGCGGAGCAGAGGCCGGGCCCACAGCCGCTCCGCCTCCGGGCCCGCAGATCCCCGACGGCCGCACCGCGGTCTCCTCCGGCTCGCGAGGACACACGCATGGCGTCCTGGGGAAGACGCTGAGTTCGGAGTCGCGGCGCCGCAGGCGGCACCATGGCCCTGGAGCAGGCGCTGCAGGCGGCGCGGCAGGGCGAGCTGGACGTGCTGAGGTCGCTGCATGCCGCAGGCCTGCTGGGGCCCTCGCTGCGCGACCCGCTGGACGCGCTGCCCGTGCACCACGCGGCCCGCGCGGGGAAGCTGCACTGTCTGCGCTTCCTGGTGGAGGAAGCCGCCTTCCCCGCCGCGGCCCGCGCCCGCAACGGCGCCACACCGGCCCATGACGCCGCCGCCACCGGCCAGCTCGCCTGCCTGCAGTGGCTGCTGTCGCAGGGCGGCTGCAGAGTGCAGGTGGGTCCGCGCGGTTCGCCAGGGGCGCTGCGGCTTCCTCCTACGGAGAGGGTCCTGGCCCAGAGTCCCCCGGGGCTCAAGAATGGGTGGGGTTTGGCACCTCCTGGCCCAGCTGAGCCCTGCACGGAGCTCCTTCCAGAGGCCCTCAGGT
Organism: Macaca nemestrina; assembly: GCF_043159975.1. NCBI lineage: Eukaryota > Metazoa > Chordata > Mammalia > Primates > Cercopithecidae > Macaca > Macaca nemestrina. The sequence continues at coordinate 227,703,836 of NC_092125.1, read as the reverse complement.
GAGTGGGCTCCCTGGCTTGCCAGTACGCGGGCAGATGCCCTGGCGAGCCTGGGGCCTCCCTGGAAGCGCACCTGGGTGATGGGAGCCAGAAGGGAGGGGTCTCCGTGGGGCTGGTGCTTACTAGTATGTACCGGGAGAAACAAAGCACTGATTCTGTAGTCCTGGGAGTGGGTGGGGACATGAGGCCTGGGCAGCAGAGTCAGACGCCCGTGCCCTCCAGGACCGGATCTGAAAGGAGGCTGGGCAAAGTCCCACAGCCCACCCCAGGCTGAGATACAGGTGTCCCAGCCAGGATGTGGGGGAAGGGTGATGGGCCGTGGTAAATGGTGGTCTGCCCATAACCCAGGCTGACCCCAGGACATCAGTGCTGTCAAGGCTCCCAGTTGTCAGCTGCTTCTCCAACCCAGGCTGATTCTTGCTGCCTCCAGACCCCACCTGGTCACTCTGAGCAGTGACCTCCAAGGGCAGTCCTGGCTGCTGAGAAGCAGGTAGCCAGCCAGGCAGCGGTGGGACAGTTCCAGGCACAGGGAACAAGAAGTGCAGATCCCTGAGGCGTGCATGCTCCTGTCCTGTTGGAGGGCCAGCCGCAGGCAGCGTGTTCAGAGTGGGTGAGGAGGGGAAAAGCTGCCAGGGCCAGGCCAGACAGTATCCTAGCCAAGGTTAGGGATTTGGATGAAATTCTGGTTGAGGGGGTAGCCACAGGAGGGAGGAACCAGAACTAATTTTCCACTTAGACCACCGGGTGACCTGGAGATGGAAGGAGAGGAGTCAGGGTAACTCTAAACCGGCTTACTATGCCCCAAAGATGGCCAGGCCACCCCCACCTTCTGCCCTCAGATAGCAGGCCCCCCTTCCCACCCTTCTTGGGAGATGGCCCACCTGGTATCTCTCAGTGGGCCCCATTACCAGGGCTTCCTGGTCACGTGGCCCATGGCCACTCTTTTGCGCAGTGGCATGCCTCCCTGATCCAGTGTCCAGCCCTGGCCAGAAGCCTCCCTGGCCAGTGCAGAGGAACTGGGAGGAGCAGGTGGCCTTGGGCCCAGCTTATCAGGTCTCCTGCCCTCTGGGCCGGGCAGGCTTGGGTGCGGGGGGAGAAAGTGTGCGGGGGATGACCTGGATCCTTGGGCTTGCCCAGCCCAGAGAGATAAGCTGCTTTAGGGTGTGGTCCACCGCACATGAGGCTCCTGGGGCCTGGACAGCTGGACAGCCTGGACAGGCACAGGCCAGAGCCCAGAGGTCTGTGGCCCTCTCCTTACAGTTTTCACCACTGACAGGCCCAGAGCCAGTGGGACCCCTGGAGCCTCAGACCCACAGTCCCCAAGGCCAGTAGGAAGGGAGCGCCTTTCTCAGGAGCTGGGGCTCAGGTCACATTTCACCATGGTTCTGCCTGGGTGCCCGCTAGCCAGCCCCGACCTTTGGGCTCAGAGGGGACAGACTGAACCACTCTCTGGTCCCCCCCACTCTCAGCTTTCTAGCACACAGGAGGGGCCTCGGTGTTGCCCTCAGCTTCCTGTGGGCCATGACATTCTCTGCCCCATCTTCCTGCCTCCTTAGCAGGACCGCCAGGCCATTGCCCCCACCCTGCAGGCTGCCTGAAGACCCTACCAGTGGCCCCAGGGACCCCAGCTCCCTCCGTGACCTCTTTTCCTTGCATTTCTCGCAGGAGCCTCAGAGCTTCTCTTCCCACTGTGATTCGGCTTCCTGAGGCCTGGGGTCTCTCGCCAGCTCCTGCTGCCTCTGCCAGTCTGTAACCACAGTGCCCTGTCTCTGGGCAAGGCGGGGCAGAGAGGCTTTGCTTCCTGATCCTAGTGAAGTTCGCGCACTGCCTCCTGCAGCCGCGGCCTTGCCTACCCCTCTGTCGTCCTATGTGCTTGGTGCTGGGAGGTTGTTCTGTTCCCAAACCAGTGCCCACTCTGCCAAGTGCAGCAGCCTCTGTGTCTAGATGTTCCTGGGGATTCTCCTCCCAGCACAGGTCCCATAAGCACTCCCCTCCAGCCCCTTTCTCAGCAGACACTCACAGTGGGGTGTCCACTGATGACACATTCAGCAGTTCTGGGCCCAGACCCCTGGCCGCACCCGCTCTGAGGCCCCTGGGGGGAGTTTGGTCCAAGCCCTCCCAGGGGCCACCACTAGCCTGCACCTAGCACCCCTGGCTGACTGCCCCGGACCCACCCACCAGTACCCAGCAACTTCCACCTCCACAGGGGCAAGAACACAGGCTGCTCCTATGGCTGGGCGCTGGCGAGTCTGCTGGGGGAGGGGCGCAGGTTTCTGCACCGAAGTTGGGTTGCCGGAGGCGCACTAAGGCGGAGGTCTCTGTTCCCACGTGACACCTAGGAAGGGTGGAGAGAGAGGGGGCAAGTGTTGGATGCAGGGGGTGCCCCCCAGTCCTGGTGCTAGCTTGGTACAGCCCCACAGCCCCCCTTCCTGGCCCTGCTCCGCCCAGTAACCCTCTGTCACTCCTTCAGGCACTCCCTGAGCGCCTGGGAGTCAGGGCTGTGGTTCTGGGCCTGGAGCCAGTCTCCTACCGTGACAACCAGGTACTTGTTGTGTAGGCAGCTCGCAGTCAGGACCTGCAGGCCTCTGAAAGCCCTGCATGGTGCTGCTGCCTATTGGCTATGGTTCAGAGAGGGCCAATTAGTTGCCCAAGGACAGAAGCAGAACTCAAACCCAGGATCCACATGACCTAAAAAACAAAAAAAAACATTGCTGAGTGAGGCCTGGCCAATCCCTCCAGGGAAGACAGAGAGAACAGAACCACCCTCCAGGCCTGTGGGAGTCTGGGAGTGGCCCAAGCCAGGGGCAGGGCAGCAACAGGCTTTAGGAATTGAACTGGCTCTCCTCCCACAGGACAAAGACAATTCTGGTGCCACAGTCTTGCATCTGGCTGCCCGCTTCGGCCACCCCGAGGTGGTAAACTGGCTCTTGCATCATGGCGGTGGGGACCCCACCGCGGCCACAGACATGGGTGCCCTGCCTATCCACTACGCTGCCACCAAAGGAGACTTCCCCTCCCTGAGGCTTCTCGTCGGGCACTACCCTGAGTAAGATCACCCCTCTTAAGGGGTACTCTGGGTGGGCTGGGCCAGGGCTTTGGGGGATGCCTGGGATTTTCCACGCCTCTCTGACACTCCAGGACAAGGATCCCTCCAGTGGCCATCCTGAGGCCAGAGGGCCAGGCCAGAGAAATGGCTTCCACTCAACATGAAATTTTCCCCTCCTGGAAAACCCCTTTTGGGGCTGTCCCCAGAGCCCTGCAAGCAGGTGCTCCCAGCATCCTCAGCTGCCCAGCCGCACGCAGCTGGGCCTGGGAGGCTGGGCACGCAGGCCAAGGTCACCTGTTCCCCTTGGGCTGCTTCTGCAGCAGAGGCTCTCTCTAGCTTAGGCTGTGTTCATTTGCAAGACTGTTCAGGACGGAGTGGGGAGCAGCAAGGGCAGGAGCGCCTCCTAGGCCCTAGTCAAACAGGCGGAAAGGGAACCCCATCAGTTACTCAAGCAGTTAAAGGAGAAAGGCCCCTCCCAGACCCCCACCCCACCTCCTGGCCCCAGAACCCCTGGCTGGAGGCCATCCAGAGAGCAACTTGTTATCTCCTGTGGCCCCTCAGCCCATTCCCACTATCAAGGGAAGCATGGGGCTCCTAAACCTCCTGGGGAGTGGGCTGGGAGCTCCCCCGGGTGGGGTGGGGGGTCGTACAGAGCAGGGGACATGTGTGAGTCTGGGGGAGGGAGGGACTCAGGTCTTAGGTGCACCTGGAGAGGCAGGCATCCTGGGGAAAGCTGCACAGGCCCTGTCTGAGAGGGTAGGGTGCCAGATGCCACAGGGGTCTGAATGGGGAATGGGGTGCTATGACGGTTAACCCTCGTTAGTCTAAGTGGGAGCCTGAGATGTAAATGTGAATGTGGACCCAGCCTCAGGACGACAGCAGCTACGAGGTGAGAGGGTCTGGCCTGTCCCCACCACTGGTCAGTTTCTGGGTGTGCCTGCAGGGCCCCTGGCCACCAGGGAGCAGGCTGAAGGCCAGTTCTGGCCATATGACCATGTGGCAAGGTGGCTACAGCAGCTGCAGCCTCTTGGGCCCAGGCACACTGGCGTGGATGTAGGGTAGCCCTAGCACCCACCAGGCCGGGCTCCAGTGGTCCCCTTGGCCCAGGACAGTGGAGCTGGGCCTGGTTCCATCCTTACTAAGAAGGGGCTCCATGGTTTGGTCAGTGGGAGACCCAACAGGTGCTGCCCCGGGGAGGGGGCACTTCACAACCAGCCCTGCCAGGCCTTCTTGGTGGCCGCTTTGGTATGAATTCACTGCTTCCAAACAAACTAGGGTTTGGATCATGTCAAAGTCAGTGGGATTTAGAGCAGGAGGGCCCCAGGGACCCTTGAGTAGAGGGTTCCAACTGGCTCCTGTCAGCACCTCTTGGAGGCTGTCCCAGATTCCTGAGTTAGACTCTCCAGGTTGGGGCCTAGGAGCCACACCTGGGACATGTCCCCATCCTCACAGTGGTGATTCTGATGCACCTGTCCCACCCCCTCACTTCAAGCAGAGGAGAAGGACAGGTCTTGAGAGCGGCAGGTACCCCTGATGGCGGGACCAATAAGGCCCAAGTGTGAACTGGAAGACACTGAGCCCGCCTTCTGCAAGCGCTGGTGAGGACCGCCAGTCCGAGCCTTCCTCACTGAGAAGCCAGGTCTAGGATGAGCCACGATCCCTCCGTGGGCTGGGATCCCAGGTGTTAGGAAGACTAGCTATGCTGTGGAACGCCCTCCAGGGCTCCGGGGCTGGGGTACCCTGATCCCCTTCCAGACCATGCCAGCTGCTGCGTGTGATTAGGCGCTGGTGCTGACCCAGTGGCCAGATGGCCTGGACTGATGAGCCGCCAGCCCCCCAGGAGTCACCATGAATCTCAGGGAGGTGGACAGAGGGCTTGGGCTCCATTTCCCACAGCGGCGTGTGACTCGGCTGATAAGAAGGTGTCTTTGTGTGGTTGCCAGGCTGGGCTCATGCAGGAGGGGCAGCTGGGAACTGGGGTTGGGGGCTGGTGTACCCACTTAACCTCCTACCTTGGGAGTAGGGATTCCTGCTCACGAAGGCTGTGGATATGAGGGCTGGGAGCTGGGGAGGGCAGAGGCTTGAGCTGCCCCAGGCCACAGGGCGCAATCAAGGGACCCAGGTGGCCCAGCTTCATGCTCTTGCGAGCCTCTGCGGCCTGCTGTGAATGGCTGTGAATTATTCACAAGGCTCAGCTCTCTCGCTGGGCTGGCGTGTAGGTGAGTGCTGAGGGAGGAAGGGCTCCCGGACCTGCTGGTGGGAAACTCGATCCTGCCCAGGGAGGCTGTGGGTGACCATGGGAAATGGAAGTGACACACTGCAGAAGGGCTGGAAGGCTGGACAGCCTCGGGAAAGCTCAGCTAATTCCAGGGCTACACCTTGGGGTGTTATAATAGAAGGAATGCCCTGCACATCCCCCACACCTCCCTGTCTATCCCGTTCATGGGGCCAAGTCTTCCCAGAAGCAGAGGACTTGTCCCAGTGACCTCAGGGGCTGCTGCCACATGGGACCCTCCCTCTGGGCCCTTGTAGAAAAGGGATCTCTCATACAAAATTAGCCGGGCGTGGTGGCACATGCCTGTAATCCCAGGTACTCAGGAGGCTGAGGCAGGAGAATCGCTTGAACCTGGCAGATGGAGGTTGCAGTGAGCCAAGATCGTGCCATTGCACTCCAGCCCGGGCAACAAGAGTGAAACTCCATCTCGAGGGAAAAAAAAAAAAGAAAAAGAAAAGGGATCTCTCAGTTGGGAGACATGGGGCTGGCAGGAGCCGGGCTGGGCAAGTCCCAGGCCCTGGGTCTCGGGGAGATTGAGTTGGGAGGGTTGACCCTCCTGGCAGGAGCTCCAGTGACTGATGAAGGGGCGGATTGAGGGTCCAGACCCCCAATCAGGGCAGAGTGAGGAGGGGCGAAGAGCAGGTGTCCCCAAGGCTGGTGGCCACCCTCCCAGGAGGGTCCTGGAGCCCAGGAGCTTACTCTGACCCCCTCACACCTGCTTCTGGCTGCCCCAGGGCCTGAGCAGCTGGGCGGGGCTGTGGGTGTCGGGGAGCCTGGGCTCAGCTGGGACCCTGAGGCTTGAGCTTCCAGGCTGGGCAGTGAGGAGGCTCCAGGATCTTCCCCTGGGCTCCTGGGTGCTGCCAGTCACAGCAAGCGGGAAAACCAGTTAGCCCAGAGATTTTATCAACTTCAGCAGGTGTCTCCTTCCCCCAAAGCCTCCCCTACCCCAACCAGACTAGACTGGAGTGGGATTGGAAAGTACCTGGGGCTGGGTACGGTGGCTTACGCCTGTAAGCCCAGCACATTGGGAGGCTGAGGCGGGTGGATCACCTGAGGTCAAGAGTTCAAGACCAGCCTGACCAACATGGTGAAACCCCGTCTCTACCAAAAATACAAAAATCAGCTGGGCGTGTGGCCAGACTATGCCTGTATAGGTGGCACATGCCTGTAATCCCAGCTACTTGGAAGGCTGAGGCAGGAGGATCGCTTGAACCAGGGAGGCGGAGGTTGCAATGAGCCCAGATCATGCTATTGCACTCCAGCCTGGGCAACAGAGCAAGACTCTGGTTAAAAAAAAAAAAAAAGGAATGAACGAAAGAAAGGAAGAAAGGAAGGAAAGAAAAGAAAAAGAACCTGGTGCTGAGTATCTTCTAGGAGTCTGGCAACACCCCGTGTCATCTGAGCCACACAACTATCCCTAGCAGTAGCTCTGCAGTCAGCCCATTTTACAGATGGACTCATTCAACTAAGGCTTATTGAGCATCTTCTATGTGCCAGGCAATATTCGAAATGCCAGTGATATGCTGGTGAACCAGACAAGTGTCCCTACCTCGTGGAGCTGACAGGTACAGAAATGGTGTTTTAGAGAGGCTGATCCACCAGCTGTGGTCACCCCTGGCTTGCTGTGTGGCCTTGAGCTGGCTGTACCTCTTCTCTGGGTCTCTCTCCCACTCCTGGTCCAGGTCCTAATCACTCAGGGCCTTTCAAGTCCACTGGAGACTTCCCCTTTTCCCTTCCTTTGTGCAAAGCTTCACAGAGCCTAGCTGCTCCCACGGCCCAGGGGTTCAGGAAGCCCCGACCTGGGACAGAAAGGGGGTTTCTTAGGAAGCCCCAGCAGCTCTCAGCTTAGACAGCCCCAGGGCCCAGGGCTCAACTCTCCCCCTTAGAAGGCTGGAGGCTCTGCCTGGGGTGGTCCTTTTCTGCACTAGGCCCCTGACTCTGGCACAGGCCGTGAGGGCTCGTTCCTTTTTAATCACCAGCCCCAGCTCTACCCACGGTGTCTGTCAGTTCAGCCGGTAGCAGGGTGTGGGGGAGGGGCCTGTGTCCACACTGAGGAGGTGGCTGCCGTCCTTGACCTCCTGACCCAGGTGGAGGCTCTGAGAAAGGAAGGACCTGGTGGAGTCCGGAGAAGCCCCTCACAGCAGGAGACCATCTCATGTCTCCACCAGCAGCTCCTGGTCCCAGCTGTTGTCTAACCAGGGCTAGTGTGCCTGCCCTACCCTTCCAAGGGGGAGAGCTGAGCCTTGGGCCCTGGGGCTCTGTAAGCAGCGCACTGCTGGGGCGTTCCAGGGCTTCTGAGAAACTCCCTTTCTGCCCCACGTGGGGGCTACCTGAACCTCTTGGGTTCAGATGGGCCATGGGAGCAGCCAGGCTCTGTGAGGCTGTGCACTAAGGAAGGGAAAAGGGGAGCCTAAAAGGGGAGCCAGTAAGCCTAAAAGGCCTGGGCCTTCGCCCGTCCATCTCCACCCGCAGCCTTTGAAAACACAAGTCCTGCTGGGTGCGGTGGCTCACACCTGTAATCCCAGCACTTTGGGAGGCTGAAACAGACAGAACACGAGGTCAGGAGTTCAAGACCAACCTGGCCAATATGGAGAAACCCCGTCTCTACTAAAAAATACAAAAATTAGGCCGGGCGCGGTGGCTCAAGCCTGTAATCCCAGCACTTTGGGAAGCCGAGACGGGTGGATCATGAGGTCAGGAGATCGAGACTATCCTGGCTAACACGGTGAAACCCCATCTCTACTAAAAAATACAAAAAACTAGCCAGGCGAGGTGGCGGGCGCCTGTAGTCCCAGCTACTCGGGAGGCTGAGGCAGGAGAATGGCGTAAACCCGGGAGGTGGAGCTTGCAGTGAGCTGAGATCTGGCCACTGCACCCCAGCCCGGGCGACAGAGCAAGACTCCGTCTCAAAAAAAAAAAAAAAAAAAAAATACAAAAATTAGCTGGGTGTGGTGGCACGTGCCTATAGTCCCAGCTACTCTGGAGGCTGAAGCAGGGGAATCACTGGAACCTGGAAGGCGGATCGAGACCATCCTGGCTAACATGGTGAAAACCCGTCTCTACTAAAAAATACAAAAAATTAGCCAGGCGTGGTGGTGGGTGCCTGTAGTCCCAGCTGCTCAAGAGGCTGAGGCAGGAGAATGGCGTGAACCTGGGAGGCAGAGCTTGCAGTGAGCCGAGATCGCACCACTGCACAGCCTGGGCAACAGAGCGAGACTCCATCTCAAAAAAAAAAAAGAAAGAAAGGAAAAGACAATGCAAGTCCCAGCCGGGTGTGGTGGCCCATGCCTGTAATCCTAGCACTTTGGGAAACTGAGGCGGGTGGATCCCGAGGTCAGGAATTTGACCGGCCTAGCCAATATGGTGAAACCCCATATCTACCAAAAAATACAAAAATTAGCTGGGCATGGTGGTAGGCGTCTGTAATCCCAGCTACTTGGGAGGCTGAGGCAGGAGAATTGCTTGAACCCAGAAGGTGGAGGTTGCAGTGAACCAAGATCGCGCCACTGCACTCAGCCTGGGCGACGGAGCAAGACTCCATCTCAGTGGGGAAAAAAGTTGGCCGGGTGTGGTGGCTCCCACCTGTAGTCCCAGCTACTTGGAAGGCTGAGGCATGAGAATCACTTGAACCTGGGAGGTAGAGGTTGCAGTGAGCCGAAATTGCACCACTGCATTTCAGCCTGAGCAACAGAGCAAGACTCTGTTTCAAAAAAAAAAAAAAAGAGTAAGTCCCATCACAGGCTTCTGGCCACTGACAGGGAAGGCTGCTCACTTGCTTATAATGGCCCAGAGGCCATCCCTCCTCCGGGCTGTGGTCCCCTCCAACAGGCCAGCGCCCCTGCCTTCACAGAGGCTGATCCCCGCCTGCTCCCTGCCCTCCTCCAAGTCTTTGCTCAGACCCCACCTCAGCAAGGCCAACCTTGAGCCTCGCTGAAATTATCACCCATGCCCACGATGCCCACTCACTCTTCCGCTGGCCTTGTTCCCTGCTGCCCTTTTTTTTGAGACTTGAGCCTCACTCTGTCGCCCAGGCTGGAGTGCAGTGGCGTGGTTCACTGCAACCTCCACCTCCCAGGTTCAAGTGATTCTCCTGCCTTAGCCTCCCAAGTAGCCAGGATTATAGGTGCGTGGCACCATGCCCAGCTAATTTTTGTATTGTTAGTAGAGATGGGGTTTCACCACGTTGACCAGGCTGGTCTCAAACTCCTGAACTCAGGTGATCCGCCTGCCTCGGCCTCCCAAAGTGTTGGGATTACAGGTGTGAGCCACTGCACCCGGCCTCCCGGCCGCCCTGTGGTTGCTTGGCTTTGCGTTCTGTGTGCATCCTGTGTGACAGCCGAAAGCTAGTCCCTAGGGAAGCCCCTGAGCCACATTCCGTCTCTTCACTCCCTGCATGCCCGGATTTCCGGCCAGGCCCTGCATCACACAGATGTGTGTTTTCATCCCATCTCTCCCTGACTGATGAGGCCAGGGGCTTTGTCTTCCCGGCTCTGTATGCCCAGAGCCTGACTCCAGTAAACGTCTGCTGAATGAGTGGGGTGTGGAATCCCAGGGACTTCTCCGCTCTGCCTACAGCTCATTGCATGTGACCCTAGACAAAACTCCCCTCTGGCCATTCCCGAGCCTGTCTGGCAAGTAGACCTAACCTGCCCTACCAGGCTGAGGCCATGAGTGAAGAGACATCCCCTACTCCTGGCCTGGATGTCCCTTCTCACATTTATTCATTCAACAAACAGCAACTGGGTGCACCCAACTGCCCGGCCCGTCATCACGTCAGCCACACATTCTACTGTCCACGTGTGTATGGGTCTGAGGAATAGGAGAACAAGATAATTCAGGAGTGACAAGTGCTATATAGGGAGATGGGCAGTTTGGTAGGAAGTGAAGGGGATGGTTCTTTAAGTTGAGGGGTCAGGGAAGCCAGGTGTCTTTGAGGAGAGGAGAGCTGAGACCCTAATGAAAAGAGGGTCGGCCTCGCAGCCCTGCCATGATGGAACTGGCAGTGATGTAGGGACGTGTAGAGGCCTCCGGTGGGATCAAATTGGGCCTAATTATGGGCCAGAAGGAAGAGCTGGGAGGCTGGGAGAGTTACAGGTAACTTTAGGCTTCTGGAACTCTTCCATGCTAGCTGATGGGCTGGGGTGTAGAACCCTTCTCAAATCAGGGCTGCATTTCCTCCCTGGACCAGGCCGACTTGGGACTCTTTTTTTTTTTTTTTTTTTTTGAGACGGAGTCTCACTCTGTCACCCAGGCTGGAGTGCAGTGGTATGATCCTGGCTCACTGCAAGCTCTGCTTCCCGGGTTCACACCATTCTCCTGCCTCAGCCTCCCAAGCAGCTGGGACTACAGGCGCCCGCCACCACGCCTGGCTAATTTTTTGTATTTTTTAGTAGAGACGGGGTTTCACTGTGTTAGCCAGGATGGTCTCGATCTCCTGACCTTGTGATCCACCTGCCTTGGCCTCCCAAGGTGCTGAGATTACAGGTGTGAGCCACCGGGCCCGGCCAGGAATCTTTTTTTTTTTTTTTTGAGACAGAGTCTCACGCTGTCGCCCAGGTTGGAGTGCGACAGGATGGTCTCGATCTCCTGACCTTGTGATCCACCTGCCTTGGCCTCCCAAGGTGCTGAGATTACAGGCGTGAGCCACCGCGCCCGGCCGGGAATCTTTTAACATAGGCCAGGAAGTGTGACTGGAGGACGCCAAGAGCCGTAGAGCCACCAAAGGCTTGGTGAATTTCAATTCAAAGCAGTCATAGGCCGCAACTGGACCTATCTCGGAGGGACAGCGTCTTCCTGGCCTCCCTCTGGGGAGGCATTACTGGCAGTGGGGAGGGACGCAGGAATCATTCTTCAGTCTGAGTCTGGCTCCATGGGCAGCTCACTCCGTGTGGCGGCGTTGGCAGTCAGCTGGCACCAGTCTCCGCCGGAGATTCCCACAGCCCGCGCGGGCGACCCATGTTTCTTTTGTGTAATCAGAGGTGACTTGATGAATAGTTACAGTTCATCCATAGCATCTTTGTTCCCAGGAGAAAGAAAACAAATCATGATTTATATGATCATCACCAGGGAGCCTCTGACCTACAAAGAGTGTTTGGGTCAAAGCCAGGGCAAAGAGCAAGCGCTTGGTCTGGGAGCACTTTTCTGCAGCTGTCACCGTGGTCGGGGCTAGAGCTGGCAGGGGTCTGGGAGGCAGAGGTCTCCCCCAAGACCCTCCTCTCCTCTCTAGGTAGTGTTCCCCACAGCAGAAATGATGCCCAGCCTGGCCCGTACTTGGCAGGACCTGGACACGCGAGGCCAGTCATGGGCCCTCCTGGTGGCTGGTCCCCCCAGGCACAGGGAAGGATCATAAAGTTCAGCAATGGCTGTGCGCCAGGCACCAGGCCCGTGCTCAGGGCTCTGCAAGCACTTCTCAGGCGCTCCGCACAAGGTCAGGATGACGACTTTTGCCCCCATTTCATGGATGGGTTTGGGAACACAAAGAAACAAGAAGCAAGATTGTCGCACAGCTCAAAGGCACAGGACTCGAGCCAGGTCCTCCTTTAGCGAAGCCGGGGCCCTCCCTGCAGGTCCTCCTGTAGGACTGTGCCCCAGTAGCTGGCAGAGTGTTCCTGAGTTCCCAGCAGTGAGGTCTGCGGGGAAAGGCAGTGGTCTGTGCGGTGGAAGGGAGGGAGGCAGCGGGACAGACCTACCAAGAGCAGAAGGAGTGCAGACGTGGCACATTTGGAGTCGGAAGCAGGCTCTGCATCAGACACAGCCTCAAATCGGGGCTCTGCCTCTTTCTCATAGAGTGATCTTAGCTCTCTGTGCCTCAGTTTCTTCATCTGTACCAGGAGAACAATGCTAACACCTGTCCTGTAGGGTTGTTACAAGGACCAGCTGAGAGAATGTGTGTGTTGTACTCATCACAGTACTTGAGATAGAGTAATCATTCAGTAAATGGTGGCTGCTATCACTATTATTATTATTATTTACTATTATTACTTTTATTAATTCCTCTCTCCAGTGATGGGAATTTTGTTTCTGTTCTTATTTATTTATTTATTTATTTTAGAGACAGGGTCTTGCTCTGACACCCAGGCTGGAGTGCAGTGGTGTGATCATAGTTCACTGCAGCCTCAACTTCCTGGACTCAAGTCATCCTCCCTCCTCAGCCTCCTGAGCGGCTGGGACTACAGCTGTTCACCAACACACCTGGCTAATTTTTGTTTTGTTTGTAGAGATGGAGGTCTCTCTATGTTGCCCAGGCTGGTCTCGAACTCCTAGGCTCAGGCAGTCCTCCTGCTTTGGCCTCCCAAGGTGCTTGGATTCCAGGTGTGTGATGGGAATTTCATTTGGGTCCTTATGCTCATCCATATCTTTGTAATACTCCCCAGTGACTGTGAGAATGCCCATTGTTCTTCTTGCCCTCAGGCCAAGGTGGAAGGGGATGTTGAGCCAGGACCCCCTCCCACCCAGCCCATCAGCACATCTGCCCCAGGTTCTGGGGTATTCCAAGCTGGAGGCTCTGACTCCATAATGGGGCGCATGAGTGCAGATGCAAATACTAATAAGAATGGTGATGAGCTCCAGCACTTACTGAGGGCTCATGCTGTGCCAGGAACTTGGGCTGGGAGTGCCAGCCAGCAGCCCTGCAGGAGGCTGTGGGTACCACTGCCCCCTGCTGCTCAGATCCTGCTTGGTGCCAGCTTCTCAGACCTTCTCCGGCTGGCTGGGCACCCCTGGGTCATGGATCTCTGCCAAGTCGGGGGTGCTGGGAGAGCAGAGCTCACTGCAGGTCTGGCCCCCCACAGCTGTGCACACCACTGTGGGCCTCTACAGAAAGAACCCAGTGGGCCCCCACCGGCCCCCAATCCCCAAGACCCCGGTACTCACTGTGCCTTGGTTACGGGGTGAATAATTTAGGCCGCTGAGTGTTGGTCATGAAATATTAATCAGCCTGTCCTGATGCACCAGCATGTGAGTGTGCGTGGGGGTGATGCTGGCACTGGGGTGTGGAGGCCGGCAGCCATGAGCCAGCATGTTTCTGAACATAGATACGTAGCTGGGTCTTCTGTCTGCTTCATCTGTGTCGACGGGACCCTCTCTGGATCACCAGGCATGCTGCCTGCTCCCCGCACCATCATGAAGTGCCAGGCCCAGCATCAGCCCCAGCAAATGGCAGCCCTGTGTCTAGGGAGTAGGGACGGGGGAGAAATCAGTGAGTGAGGGTCCATGGGGGCTGCAGACAGCCTTGGGGGTCTCAGGAGTCAGGGAAGTAGACAGAGAACCAGGGCTTTAGGGACAGGGAGATGCCAGCTGGGAGGGTCTCAGGATGTGTGTGAGAGGGAGGGAGAGGGCACACGTGACAGGGGTCAGAAGAGGGGCTAAGTCGTGTTGGGAACAAGAGGGTGGAGAGCAAAGGGGGGTGGCCTGGTACACGTTGATGGGCAGGCAACAAGTGGATGGGTAGTTGGATGGTTGAGCAAGGGATGGATGCGGGGTGGAGCATGTGGTTGATCTGGGCGGTGATAGACTGGGGGAGGTAGATGGGCAGGATGTGAAGTCCTGTGAAGAATTGGCCTGCTGGGCACAAAAGGTGAATTGGAACCCAAGAGGCCCCCAACCTGGAACTTCTCCTGGGTCTGGGGGTAGGTTGTGGCTCCACCTAGTGTCTTTTGGTGGTAACTGCACCCTGGGCTGTTCACATCCAGCAGCCCAGCGGCCAGGACAGCTTTCCTGGTCCCGTTAGGCCCCCTCTAGGCTGGGAGAACAAGGACAGTGACAGCCGAAAGCTAGGCCCCAGGAGAAGCCCCTGAGACACGTTCCATCTCTTCACTCCCTGCATGCCCATATTGCCGGCCAGGCTCTGCATCACACAGACAGATGGGTGTTCAAATGCCACTTACCAGCTGTGTGGCCGAGGAGACAGCTGAGTCTGTGCCTCTGTTGTGGGACTATGGGTGATGGCACAGAGTCCGGGGCCCTCCAGCCCCACCTGTGAGCCTCCCCAGCTGCAGCTGTACCATTGATTGAATTCTGATTCTGGCAGGTCCCCTGCTAGGTGCCTTACCGGTGTAATCTCAGTTGATGGTCACAGTAAATTAATAAAAATAGTTGATGGCCGGACGCGGTGGCTCATGCCTGTAATCCCAGCACTTTGGGAGGCCGAGACAGGCGAATCACTTGAGCTCAGGAGTTCGAGACCAGCCTGGGAAAGACCTCATCTCTACTAAAAATACAAAAATTAACTGGGCTTGGTGGCACATGCCTGTAGTCCCAGCTACTCAGGAGGCTGAGGCAGAAGAATAACTTGAACCCAGGAGGTGGAGGCTGCAGTGAGCCAAGATTGTGCCACTGCACTCTAGCCTGGGCAACAGAGCAAGACCCTGTCTCAAAATAAATAAATAAATAAATAACAATATGGCATTCACTGGGTACTTTACTAACCATGGCAAGACATGGCCCTAGCCTCAACTACCCCCCACGAAATAAGAATGACAATAGGACTTAAGAATAACCTGGGCCGGGTGCGGTGGCTCCCACCTGCAATCCCAGCACTTTGGGAGGCCAAGGCAGGTGGTTCACTTGAGGTCAGGAGTGTGAGACCAGCCTGGCCAAGATGGCGAAACTGGGTTTCTACTAAAAATACAAAAATTAGCCAGGCATGGTGGCACATGCCTGTAGTCCCAGATGCTTGGGAGGCTGAGGCAGAAGAATGGCTTGAACCTGGGAGGCAGAGGTTACAGTGAGCTGAGATTGAGCCATTGCATTCCAGCCTGGATGACAGAGCAAGACTCAGTCTCAAAAATAAAAATAAAAAAAGAAGAACCTGCCTGCTAGTGCCATAGCCCAGAGCTAGCAGAGCCCAGAGCTAGCAGAGCCCAGAGCTAGCACAACGGAAACATTCAGTACATAGTGGACATCTCGCGGGCTGCCAGATTAACAAAAACAGCAATAACAAAACCCAGGACATTTGACTAGCTTTGAATCTTAGATAAACAAGCTGTATTTTAGTACAAGTATGTCCCATGCAATATTTGGGATATAGAATACTAAAGCATTATCTGTTTATCTGAAATTCAGATTGAAACTGGATGAACTGCATTTCTTCTGGTAACCCTTACCACCCTGCCCTCTGGGAACTCAGTCTTCTGGGGGAGGCAAAGGTCAAAATCAGTTATGGTCAACCAAGCATGACAGGTCATGCTCATAGCAGCCCTGGGCAGTGTGGGGCGGAGGCCAGCAAAGGGGAAATAAATCAGGGTGGCCCTCATGGAGGAGGGATGGGGACTGAGTCTTCAAGAGGGAGGAGGATGAAAGGGCATTCCAGATGGAGGGGGCACACGGTGAAAGGGATAGAGGTCAGACACAGCAGGTGTGGGGACTCATGGTGACAGTGGGTGAGAGGGGTGGAGAGGACAGCTCACCACATCTTTGTAGACATCGGTTAAAAAGTGGGACTGAGGCTGGGTGTAGGGGCTCAAGCCTGTAATCCCAGCACTTTGGGAGGCTGAGGTGGGTGGATCACGAGGCCAGGAGTTCGAGATCAGCCTGGTCAACATGGTGAAACCCCCTCTCTACTAAAAATACAAACAATTAGCCAGGCGTGGTGGCGCATGCCTGTAATCCCTGCTACTTAGGAGGCTGAGGCAGAAGAATTGCTTGAACTCGGGAGGCAGAGGTTGCAGTGAGCCAAGATCAAGCCACTGCACTCCAGCCTGGGCAACAGAGCTAGATTTCATCTCAAAAAAAAAAAAAAAAAAAGTGGGACTGAGGGCAGGGCAGTGCTGGGTCGGACGCTCTCAGGCCCCTCTGAGGGAGGGTGGCACAGGACTAAGTCCAGGGGAAGCCCCAGGGGCGGCAGCGGGCCGGTGACAGGGCCCTCTCCCACCCACTCTCCCTGACGTTCAGGGCTCCCCGGGAGGGGGCGGGGGGTGTAAGGAGGCCTCGGAGAGGGTGAGGCGCTGAAGGCCCAACGTGGGCACTGTGTCTCCTCAGGGGAGTGAATGCCCAAACCAAGAACGGTGCCACGCCCCTGTACCTGGCGTGCCAGGAGGGCCACCTGGAGGTGACGCAGTACCTGGTGCAGGAATGCGGCGCAGACCCGCACGCGCGCGCCCTCGACGGCATGACCCCGCTGCACGCCGCGGCGCAGATGGGCCACAGCCCGGTCATCGTGTGGTTGGTGAGCTCTGGGCCCGGGCGGTGGGAGAGGGGAGGCGGGGCGGAGCCGGCAGGGCGGGGCGTGGAGGGGGTGGGGCCATCAGGGTGGGGCGGGGGAACGGGGACGGGACCGGGAGGGGTAGGGGGCGGGGCCCGCAGGGGCCTGGCGCCCAGCCCCCGCCCCTCTCTCCCCGCCCTTCCTGCCCAGGTGAGCTGCACCGACGTGAGCCTGTCGGAGCAGGACAAAGACGGCGCCACCGCCATGCACTTCGCGGCGAGCCGCGGCCACACCAAGGTGCTCAGCTGGCTGCTGCTGCACGGCGGGGAGATCTCGGCTGACCTGTGGGGCGGGACCCCACTGCACGACGCCGCCGAGAACGGGGAGCTAGAGGTCAGCGCGGGCCCGGGATTGGGGCGCGCGCCCTCTGCTGGCACCGCGCTCTCGGCATGGCCCTGCCCGGGTGTGGGGGTCCCAGCTCCTGGCCGGGGCCGGGTCCTCAATGCGTGCCCCCGCAGTGCTGCCAGATCCTGGTAGTAAATGGCGCGGAGCTGGACGTCCGCGACCGCGACGGGTACACGGCCGCCGACCTGTCGGACTTCAACGGCCACAGCCACTGCACCCGCTACCTGCGCACTGTGGAGAACCTGGTACGATCCCTGCGCTGCTCCTGTAGCATTCTCTTTTCTCGCCCCTCCACCCCAGTGGCGGGTGTCGTCACCCCTTTTTACCAAGGAGGAAGCTGCGGTTCAGGGATGGGAAGCCCACTACCCCACACGACCTCTCAGCCCAGAACCACTGCCTACTGGCGACTGAGGGATTAGAGGCACAAAGGTTAACAGAAAGAGGACAGGGAAGAACAGGGTCACCCCAAGGGGTAAGGCTGGAGAAATCACAAGACAGGCCCCATTGGGAACAGTTAGGCTCATTCACCCACCCATAGACATTAGCTTGGGTATAACTCACAGCCACCTCTGCAGAAGACGGTGTAAGTGTCCCGTTCCACATATGGGTAAACTGAGTCTGCGGGGCACCAAGATCACATTACCAGTAAGGGGTAGAGTGGAGAACCTGCCTTGATGGCCTGGCCAGGAGCCACCTCTCAGCCCCTGCACTGTACATTTGCTGACTTCACGGCTGGTTCATAGCTGGAAACCCATGCTACTCTTTTTAAATTATGTTATTATGGTGAGACAGCCATGAAGTGACCGGCTGGGACTTGAACTCAGCTGTGGATGTCTCCAAGTGCAGGGCTCTGCACCAGCTGGTACAATGCCTGCTTTGAGGCAACAGGCAGGGAGGAGAGTGGGCCTCGCAGCCAACCCCAAAAGGATGTGAACTAACTCCATGGGGCAGCCTGGCCATGGAGGGTCTGTGAAATGAGGCCCGGAGGGAAGAAGGCAGTGGTCTGTGCCCTGAGCACCGTCGGTGCATCTACCCTCCCTGCCAGCACAGGGGGATGGTCCTGGCTCTGGGGGCTGCAGAACATAGCAAGGCCCAAAGGCCAGAGGCTGCAGGTGGGCCTGAGAATGAACTTCCGCCCCAGAAAGAGTCTCCGGAAGAGAATGAGTGGCCCAGCAGGTAGTGAGCACCCTGTCACTAGGGTATATAAGCCAGGATGGACACTGGGAAGGGCTTTGCTGCATCAATGGTGGGTATCCCTTAGCTAAGAGAGTCTGTGACTCTGTTGAGGGACCGTGGGGTGGCACTAGGGCCCAGGGCACCTGAGGGCCTCTCTGGATGCAACTGCTAGTGGTCATAGGACAGCAAACACCACTCATTGGATTCTGACTTAGGCAGGTACCCTGCCGAGTGCCTTAAAGGTGTAATCTCAGTTACTCTTCACAGTACATTAAAAAATATAGGCCGGGCGCGGTGGCTCAAGCCTGTAATCCCAGCACTTTGGGAAGCCGAAACGGGTGGATCACGAGGTCAGGAGATCGAGACCATCCTGGCTAACACGGTGAAACCCCAAAAAATACAAAAAAGTAGCCGGGCGAGGCAGCAGGTGCCTGTAGTCCCAGCTACTCAGGAGGCTGAGGCAGGAGAACAGCGTGAACCTGGGAGGCGGAGCTTGCAGTGAGCCAAGATCGCGCCACTGCACTTCAGCCTGGGCCACAGAGCGAGACTCCATCTCAAAAAAAAAAAAAAAAAAATATATATATATATATATATATATATATATATATAGTTGGTTGGGTGCGGTGGCTTAGGCCAGGCACGGCGGCTCACGCCTGTAATCCCAGCACTTTGGGAGGCTGAGGCGGGTGGATCACGAGGTCAACAGATCGAGACCATCCTGGCCAACATGGTGAAACCCCATCTCTACTAAAAATACAAAAAATATTTAGCCAGGTGT
Source organism: Macaca nemestrina (assembly GCF_043159975.1). Classification (NCBI taxonomy): domain Eukaryota; kingdom Metazoa; phylum Chordata; class Mammalia; order Primates; family Cercopithecidae; genus Macaca; species Macaca nemestrina. The sequence continues at coordinate 227,685,018 of NC_092125.1, read as the reverse complement.
GGTAGCACACGCCTGTAGTCCCAGCTACTCAGGAGGCAGAGGCAGGAGAATCACTTGAACCCAGGAGGCGGAGGTTGCTGTGAGCCAAGATTGCGCCACTGCACTCCAGCCTGGTGACAGAGCAAGATTCCATCTCAAAAAAAAAGTTGACAGGCCAGGCATGGTGGCTCATGCCTGCACTTTAGGAAGCTGAGGTGGGTGGATCACCTGAGGTCAGGGTTCGAGGCCAGCCTGGTCAACATGATGAAACCCCATCTCTACTAAAAATACAAAAATTAGCTGGGTGTGGTGGTGGGCACCTGTAATTCCAACTACTTAGGAGGCTGAGGCAGGAGAATTGCTTGAACCTGGGAGGTGGAGGTTGCAGTGAGCCGAGACCGCACCACCACACTCCAGCCTGGGCAACGAGAATGAAACTCCATCTAAAAAAAATAGTTGACTATATGTCATTTACTGGGTGCCATGTCCTGGAGCTCAGCAGGGCAAGTAGTGCTGTTATCACCATTTGCAGATGAAGAAACTTAGGCACAAAAAGCATAGGTGACTCACCCAAAATGACACAGCTAGTAAGTAGGGGAGGGGAAGTTTGAAGCCACTGTCCCAGACTGCAGAGCTGGGTGACTCAGGGCAGATGCAGTACACCTGCTGTGGCTCAGCCTCTTATCTGCTGCCTACAGGGGTCAGGGCTTGGTGCCCTCAGCACCCACTGCTGTTGGCCAGGTAAAGAGCACCTTTGGGTGCTGCCCAAGCCACCTCCTATAGCTCCCCTGACTCCTGGGGTAGGCAGCTGGGCCTGGTCCCCTGGAATGGGTGGGGGGTGTGTGCCCTGGTTCTCTCACCCAAGCAGGCCCAGCTTCGGCAGTGACAGATCCAAGCCACAGAAGATGCTGGCCCAGAAAAGGCAAACACTCCCACAGAGCCCCTAATTACGGGGCCAATGAGCGCAGCCGCCGAGCCGTTACCTGGTGCCAGGCCTGCCTCTCTCTCCCAGGGGGCCTGTGACACTTCTTAGGCAGGGAGGGGGCACGGAGCAAGGAGGATACGCCTGGGTAGGAGGCAGCGGAGCAAGCGGGCTTGCCGGCAGCAGGGGCAGCATGGGCAATGTAAGCAGGGCCCCCACCCCATCCCCCTCTGCACCGGGAGGGGACAGGCCTGTGGTCAGAGGCACAGACCCGGCAGGGCGGGGGAATGGCAGGCCTGGCAGCCTGAGCTCTGGCTGCCCATCACTGCTCAGCTGGCTACCCAGGCCCCACCCTTACCCCAAGGGCCCCATCAGGAGATAGGCCGGGCTGGTGTTGGGAGTCTGCCCCAGGTCCCAGGTCCGGCAAGGAGCGCTAGCTTGTCAGCCGGATAACTAGGGATGGGCCTGTGCTGTGCGCCTCCCCATGGAGCCTCTGATCCTTAAGGGAGAAGGCCGATCTCCTGGCAGTTCTCCCCTTGGGGTGCAGCTCAAGGCCCCTTCCTCGTCGATCTCTCCACCCTCCTAATCAGGGAGGAGCCAGGCGAGGGAGTTTCCCAGGAACCTGGGTCCTGCTGCCTGGCGGGGCTGGGCTTGAATCTTAACTTGGAGGAACCTGAGAGACCCTCCAGTGATGCAGAAGAGACCCCGGAGAGGGGTGTGGCTTGACCGAGATCCCACAGTGAAGGCGTGGCTGAGTGGGACCCTAGCCTGGAGAGCAACACACCTTGGGGAGCACTTGCCTTCATGGCTTCCCTGCCTCCCCTTCAGAGTGTGGAGCACCGCGTGCTCTCCCGGGATCCATCCGCAGAGCTGGAGGCGAAGCAGCTGGATTCAGGCATGTCCTCACCCAACACCACAGTGTCAGTCCAGCCACTGAACTTTGACCTCAGCTCGCCCACCAGCACCCTCTCCAACTATGACTCCTGCTCCTCCAGCCACTCCAGCATCAAGGGCCAGCACCCTCCACGCGGTGAGTGTGCCCAAGGAGGAAGAGGGGGAGGGAGAGCAGACTGAAGCCAGACCACTGGGCTGTGAGGGTTGGCCTTGGGCCACCCTGCCATAGCCAATGTCAGAGACTACCCTCATCGCTTGCTCTTAAACATGGGGAGGAGACACCCCTTCTGCTGAGAAACAGATGTCACTCATGCGTGTGTGTGCTCATCACAAACACAGGTGTACATCCACATGTACTCTCCCCACACACAAAATCCACATGTGCCGCCCACCATTCATTATTCTCAGCTACTCACACACAAAAGCACACGCTTGTACATGTGTACATACAGCCTACAAATATGAACACACACACAGAGCCATGCTAATATCTGCACACACCCATCTTATACACAAGCACACAATGCTCTATTTCCATACTACAGATATGCACACACACACACAACCATGTCCATAGGGCAATGCACACAAATTCATCAGTACAAAGAAGCACGTGCACAAATGCATACACACTCAAACACACACAAATGCACAGTCACCTCAGCAGACTGCAGGCATGTGTGTACACACACCCTGACCATGCCCTGAGCATGGGCGTCTGTCCACTTGCAATGCCTGGTTTACGCCACCAGATGGTGGCCTCCAGCCCCGGGAGGGGTGCCCTGCAAAGACTAGATGTGGTCATCCGTACTCCCAAGGAGTAGACCCTTCCTTTCCAGGTGACCCTGCCCTCTAGACACACCAAAGCCTCGGTGCTTCCCCTCCAAACCAGGGTGCCTGATCTTCCCCCAATAAGTGCTGGACTGGGGCAGGGCAGGGCCAGGGAGAGGAGGCCCAGCACCGCCAGGGGCCACAGCAAGTGTACCAAGTGGTGCCCTGGAGCCCACTGTGGCCCTCGGCAAGTTGTTTCCAGGTGGCGGAGAGTCTGTCTTGGGGAACAGCCTGTCCGCAAGCTCCCAAATCTGGCCCTTTCTTCTGCCTCCCCAGAGCTTTCCAGAGCTAGAGCTGCAGACATACAGAGCTACATGGACATGCTGAACCCGGAGCTGGGCCTGCCTCAGGGCATGATTGGGAAGCCCACACCCCCACCACCCCCACCCAGCTTTCCCCCGCCACCCCCGCCCCCAGGCACCCAACTGCCCCCACCCCCACCTGGCTACCCAGCTCCCAAGCCTCCTGTGGGACCACAGGCAGCTGACATCTACATGCAGACGAAGAACAAACTCCGCCACGTGCAGACGGAGGCCCTCAAGAAGGAGGTAGTGAGCCCTCACCCCCTGCCTGCCTCCCGGCAGGGGGACTAGGCCGATGAGGGCCAGTGAGGCCAAAGGCCTGGCCTCACTAGTGGGCATAGGGTGGGGGTCCCTAGGTCCATGGCATGTTCAAGAGTCAAAGCTCCTGGCGAGTCCCATGAGGGGTCAGGGGTGGACACTGGACTGGGAGGAGAGTAAGAGCAGGTCACCGCCCTCCATGGGAGCCGGGGAGTGAAGGACGCAGGTCCAGACAGCTGTGCCTCACCAGGAACTGGGCCTGTGCCACCTCTTGCACAGAGTGGCTGGGTTGTCATGAAGTTGACAGAGAATTCATGGAGACTGCCCCTCCCCAAGCATGCCCCCACCACCCCCACAGCCCCAGGCTGTCAGAGAGTGTTACCCAAGGGAGGTGGCTGCCAGGTGGAAGGTGCCGGTGACATGGCTGTGGAGGTGAGGGCTGGAAGGAGTGTGGGGGGAAGGTGAGCAGGCACTAGCAGGGCTGGGTGCCCACCGGCAGTGGGGGCTGGGAGGAAGTGAAGCTGTGGCTAGTTCCAGTTTAGGGCTCGAGATCCTGGGGGAAAGGGCCAGGCCTGAGCTGGGAGCCCTGGAGGGAAGCAGAGCCTGTGTGGAGAGGATGAGGCCAGGGCAGGCAGGTGGAGTGTGAGGCACCTAGGGATGTCTGGGGGCTGCAGGCCCCTGGCTGAGGCTCTGGAGCAGGAGTGGGGGCAGAGGTCTGGTCTGAGCAATTCTGGGAATCTTGGGCAGGGTGACCTGGGGAACACTGGCATTCTGGCCACAGGAACAGAGCAAGGATGGCCTGAGAGGTGAGGGGACAGCCTGAGGTCACAGGTGGCCAGATGTGGTGTGGCAGCGCTCTGGGGTCCTGCTGGAGCCTGGGACCTTGCATTTCTCTCTTAAGCCCAAGGCAAGCCACCCCAGGGCCAGTTTATACAAGGTGACCCAGGTCACAAGGCCACTGGGCAAGGGAGGCATGGGAGGGACACCAAACCTGCAGGCCAGTTCCAGTGGCTGCCCTCTTCATGCTACCTTAGACCAAGCTCCCACAGTGGCTTCCCCTTTCATCTCTGGGAGGCAGAGGGGGCCGGCCAGCTAGGGCTGCAGGGGCCCTGGAATCGCTGAGCTCCCAGCCCAGCCTGTGGGCCCCGCCCAAAGCCACAGGACAGGTGGCCCAGCCAGTGTCCCCTCTCCACCGGTGAGCCCAAGTGCCAGGTCTGCGTGGTCCCCTCCTGGCTGTGTGAGCCCGTCCCGGGTGTGTGCCTCCCTCCCGGCTCAGTGCGCCCCTCCCGGCTGTGTGTGCCCCTCCCGACTGTGAGCCCCCTCCCGGCTGGTGCGCCCCTCCCGGCTGTGTGCGTCCCTCCGGGCTGTGTGCGTGCTGGGCCGCAGGCTCCAGGGCCGGGACCCGGACACTCCACAAAGGGCTCTTTGTGTGGCCGCGGCGCCCCCCGCGCGGGTGCCTGACCGAGGGCGGGAGCAGGGTCGTGGCGTCCGAGCCTCTGGGCTGCAGGGGGCGCGGAGCGGGCGGGCTGGCCCAGAAAACAAATCCTGCGGTGTCGCGTTTCCTGCAACGTGAGCCAGGTCGGGCGGGGTGAAGGGTCTGAGGCCACCTCAGGGACGCAGGGGCTGGAGAGTGGGGCAGGGGACAGCCCCCACTCCGTCACTCAGCGTTTGGCCGGGCCGCCTCACTCTCCCTCACTGAGCTGGGCCTATTTGGGGGCAGCTGCGACGGGGCGGGAAGCCACGCTGTCACCCGACCCCGCCTTACGGCCCCTGAAACCCGAGGCTTGAGCGCGGGTGTCGGTGTCGCTTTCGGATGGGGATGGTTTCCAGATGCAGGAGGGGAAGCAGGGGGACGCGACCCGGAGCCGGGGGCCAAATATGAGAGGCCCCCTCTGCCCAGGATCAGCCCTCTCCCCTCTCGGGCGGGGATGAAGGTGGGGGCTCAGCTCCCAGCTTAGGGAGAGGCGCAGGGGGCGGGGTCACATCTGGCCTGGGGCGGGTGCAGAGCTGCGGCCAGGTGTGGCAAGGTAGTTGGCACCCCCGTGGTATCCGCGACGGCTGGGGGGTTCGGCCTGGGATTGGCGGGCCCCGGGTGATGTCAGGCCGTCGGAGCCCATAGGCTGGCCGTGTGCGGGCGGCTGTAACCTGAGAGGAAGTATCAGGTAACGCAGGTGTCGGGTCCTGCCGCCCCCGCCGCCAGGTGCACAGCGGGGGCCACCAGCACCGTGGCAGGTAGGAGCAGCCCCCGGATGGGCAACCGGGGTCCGGGACAAGCCGGAGCCTCGGAGAGCACAGGCTCTGGAGGGGGCTCCCTCCGGCCCGGGACCCCGAAAGACTGGGCTCCGCGGAGCCCTGGGGACCCGCAGTCCGTCTGACAGCCGAGAGCGGGGTGCGGCCAAGGGCCTAGTGAGGGCTAAACCGGGAGGTGCCCCTTCTCCAGCTCCCCCTGGCGTCGGGGCTGGGCCACCCCGCCCCTGGGCCCGCCCCTTCTGGCCTCAGTGGGGGCCCCTGTGCCCCTTGGCCGGTGCCCAGAACCCCTCCCTGTAAGGCGGGCGGAGCCTGCCCTTCCACCGACACCCCCATGACCCTCTCCCCGTGCCCGCCCTGAGAACAGGGGATGTAGGAAGACAGCTGCTGCACCCCTCGACGGCCGCTGGCCGCAAGTCCCCCCAGGAGGTGAACGGCTGGGTGGGGAGGCGTGGGGGGCACCTACCCGGCAGGTGCCCGAGCCCCACCGGTCACTGTCTTCCCGCAGCCAAGCTCCTGCGACGGCCACGACGGGCTGCGGAGGCAGGACTCCGGCCGCAAGCCCCGCGCCTTCAGCAAGCAGCCCAGCACGGGGGACTACTACCGGCAGCTGGGCCGCTGCCCGGGCGAGACGCTGGCCGCACGTCCAGGCATGGCGCACAGCGAGGAGGTGCGTGCCTGCCAGCCCGCGCCCGCCGGCTGCCCGCGCCTTGGCCCTGCCGTCCGCGGCTCACTCGAAGGCCCCTCTGCTCCCCCGCAGGCGGCGCTGCTCCCAGGGAACCACGTGCCTAACGGCTGTGCCGCGGACCCCAAGGCGTCCAGGGAGCTGCCACCGCCGCCCCCGCCGCCACCGCCGCCCCTGCCCGAGGCCGCGAGTTCGCTGCCACCGGCCCCGCCTCTGCCCCTCGAGGGCGCTGGCCCTGGCTGCGGGCAGCGCCGCTCCTCTTCGTCCACCGGCAGTGAGTAGGAGCAGGTTGAGGGGTGGGGGGCGGCGCTAGCCCTGAAAGGGGAGGGAAATCTAGACACCACCCCCTCCCCAGCTGTCACTGCGCGGGTCTTTCCTCTTCTACATGCTCTTCCGCCCACCCCTACCCCATTGAGTACTTGACCCTAAGAAAGGGCTCTGGGTTGCTCGAGGTCCTGCCAAAGCAGGACCGGGCTGTGCTCCTGGGGCAAGTCCCCTCCCCAGTCTGGGCCTGCCTCCCACCCCCTAGCTGTGTGGCCTGGGCAAGTCCCCTCCCCTCTCTGGGCCTGCCTCCCACCGGCTAGAAAGGGTCTCCCAGCTCTGGCGCTGGCGTTTCCAATGAGCTGGTGCTGGAGGAACACTTGAAGTAGAACCAGCTTCAGAGAGGCCCGGCAGCTGGCCACTCTTCCCCCTGCCCCCCTCTATCCTGAGCCTCTCTTCCTCTCTCCATGTCTTTCTCTTGTCCTTCCAAGCAGCACAGACCTGAAGCCTTCTTAGATATGCCAGCAACTCTTCCTAGCCAGTTCCTGCCAGGGGCCCTGGGCCACCCGGGGCCTGGCTATGGAGGCAATGTTTTCCCCTCCCTCCCCGGTGACTTCCCTAGGCATCCTTTTTTAAGAGCTAGACTGGTGCAGGATTCCTGGGCTGCTTTTCTGTAGGGTGGGACAGTGTCCCCCTGCCAGGATACCTAGAAGGCCCAGGACAGGGTGTCTAGATGTGGTGCTCCCATCTCAGCCTGGCTGGGATGCCTTCCTCACCCAGCCACTCAGGGCAGAGATCATGCTTAGTGGCACCCTCCAAAGCTTTGTCTCCCTGATTAGGAGTGCAGAGCAGAGCTTGTCCCCCTATGGTTCCTGTGGAGCCCCAGCCCCTGCAGACCAGAGCCCATGGAAGCATGTCCAGCACCTGCCGAGCCTCCTCCTCCTTCCCTCCACAGCCTGCAGCAGGGCTGAAGCTAAGGGCAGAGAAAAATACTCTGGACTTCCCCAGACACCCCCACCCAGCACAGCCAGGGCTGGGTGCCCTACCACAACCCAGTGCCAAGGTAGAGGCCCTTGCTAGGGGCTAGAGCCAGTGGTGGCCCTGTCCAGCCCTCAGGGGCACCAGCCAAGCCGGGAACTCGATGGACCACCCTCATGAGGCCCCAGAGCAGCCGGGGCCAGAGCCAGACGGGCAGAAAAGCTCCTCCTCTCTTCTCCACTCCCCCTCCCCCCGCTCTCCCTGGCCCGCTCCCTGTCCCCTGCTGTCCCAGTCTCATCCTGGCCCCCTCTCCCTCCTAACTCCACTGTCACTTCTCTCCTCTTGGTCCCTAGAAGTGAGAGTCCTGAGGCACAGGAAGAGTGAGTAGCTGCGCGCGTGGCTCCTGGCTGAGGCTGAGGCGCGGGGTGGGGGGAAGAGGCAGGAAAAGCAAGGCAGGAGGGGCCCAGACTCGAGGAAAGGGCAGGGGCTGGCAGGCGAGAGAAACTCGATGCATGGGTGGGCCCTTGCACCTCATACCTACCCTCATACCCACATACGCACCTAAGCATTCTGCGCCTGGCTGGTGGTTTTGCCTAAATAAATGAGCCAGCCACACCGATTTTTCCCTTTCTTCTCTTTTTCTTCCCTGTGACTGTACTCTGGGATCCCCAGTCTGGGAATCCAAGAGCTATCAGCCCATTTTGTTCCTCCCTCCCGGACCTGACCCCTTCATCGGGGCTCAAGAGACCTCTCTCCAAATCTCCATTTGCCTCCTCCGGCTAAGCTGGAAAATGCACCCTCTGCCCTGTGTATTTGCATATTACCCACCTGCCCTTCTTCCTGGGTGCCTGCCGTAGCCTCAGTAAGGGCCCTGCTTTCCTGGGCCCCTAGAGCTGAGCCTCACTTTGCCATAAATGTGCTCCCGGCTTGCAAACAATGTGTCTGCTTGTGCGTCTGTCTGTGGGTGTGGTGGGGAGGGAGGGGACCAGGTGGGTACTGACACTCCAGGGTCCGGACTCTGTATGTCCATGGAGGCCCCAATTGACTCAGTTCAAGGGTCACTGAGGCTTTGCTGATGTAGGGAGAGGGCCAGAGGGAGGCTCCACCCCAGCCGGGCTGAGCTAGGGAACCTGGGACAAAGGTCGGGTGGCTGATTCCAGGTATTGTTTTGGAGCTGGGCAGTCAGTGGCTGGGCGGGGACATATGCCCAAGAGCCACCATGAACTCCCAGGGTCCTCCAGGCGGGGGCCCTCCACCCCGTGAGTAGGGTGGGGAGGATAGTGGGGTTGTCACAGTCGGGGAACCAAGGGCCCGCCTCTGGGGGCCCTGAAAGCAGCCTGTGGGACCTGGGATCTGGAGAGCTGCCTGCTGGGGCCGAGGATGGGCACCCAGCCAATCTTGGCTTGGGAAGGGGGCTGCAGAGGGGCGGGTGAGGGGTGGCAGGGATGCAGCCCCACCCTGGCCAGTGCCTCATCTCCTGCCTCTGCATAGGCACCAAGTCTTTCAACATGATGTCCCCGACGGGCGACAACTCGGAGCTACTGGCTGAGATTAAGGCTGGCAAGAGCCTGAAGCCTACGCCGCAAAGCAAGGGACTGACCACAGTGTTCTCAGGCAGCGGGCAGCCGGCCTTCCAGGTAGGCGGGCCTGGCAGGAGCCTGCGACCCGGCTTCCCTGGCCCCAGGCCACCGGGCGCTCAGCCCCACCGCTTCTCCCTGCAGCCCGATTCACCGCTGCCGTCTGTGTCACCTGCACTGTCACCAGTCCGGAGCCCCACACCGCCAGCTGCGGGATTTCAGCCGCTGCTCAATGGAAGCTTGGTTCCGGTGCCGCCCACTACTCCTGCGCCGGGCGTGCAGCTGGACGTGGAGGCGCTCATCCCCACGCACGATGAGCAGGGCCGGCCCATCCCCGAGTGGAAGCGCCAGGTGATGGTGCGCAAGCTGCAGCTGAAGATGCAGGAGGAGGAGGAGCAGAGGCGGAAGGTGGGTGGGGCGGGGTGCCCAGGGAGCCCTGGGGTCTGCATCTGGATGCACAGCCCATCCCCCATGCCATTCCCAACCCCAACCTCGGGGCCTCCCGTTTTTCTTTTTCTTTCTTTTTCTTCCTTTCTTTCTTTTTCTTCCTTTCTTTTTCCTTTCTTTCTCTTTTTCTTTCTCTCTTTCTTTCCTTTCTTTTCTTTTTCTTTCTTTTCTTCCTTTTCTTTTCTTCTTTTTTTGAGACAGAGTCGCTCTGTCGCCCAGACTGTTGTGCAGTGGCACGATCTCGGCTCACTGCAACCTTCGCCTCCCGGGTTCAATCCCATGCTCGTGATTCTCCTGCCTCAGCCTCCCAGGTAGCTGGGATTACAGGCGCGTGCCACCATGCCCAGCTAATTTTTTTGTATTTTTATTAGAGATGGGGTTTCACCATGTTGGCCAGTGCTGGGATTACAGGCATGAGCCACTGTGCCTGGCCATTTTCTTTGTGGAAAGCAGGGTAGCAGGCCCCCGTTTGGGGCTTGTCCCAGTCTCCACACACACTCCCAGCAGCCTGTCCTTGGAAGTGAGACAGCAGCCTTTCTCAGACTCTCCCTCACGTGCCCAGCACCTGGGATCTAGTTAAAAGGCCTGTTCAGATTCAGGAGGTCTGGGCGGTGCTGAGGCTCTGCATTTTAGCCAGCTCCTGGGTGAGGCTGCTGATGACGCTGGTCCAAGGACCACACTGCATAGCCAAGAGGGCTTTGGTCTCAGTCTTAGGGACATGGGCTCTATTGCTGCACTGCCACCTTCCAGCTGCCAATACTGAGCCTCATCCAGCCTCAGTTTCCTTCTCTGTAAGGTGGGCCGATCAGCACCCGCTGGCAGGATGAGTTGCCTTTCATTCATCCAACAACTGTTCCCCAAATGCCATTTATTTTTATTTTTTGAGACAGGGTCTCACTCTGTCATTGAGGCTGGAGTACAGTGGTGTGATCTCGACTCACTGCAACCTCCGCCTCCTGGGTTCAAGCGATCCTCCCGCTTCAGCCTCCCGAGTAGCTGGGACTACAGATGCCCACCAACCATGCCCGGCTAATTTTTGTATTCTTAGTAGAGATTGGCCAGGCTGGTCTCGAACTCCTGGCCTCGAGTGATCCACCTGCCTTGGCCTCCCAAAGTGCTGGGATTACAGGCGTGAGCCACCACGCCTGGCCCCCGAGTGCCATTTATGTGCCCCACACACTGTTGTAGCCTCTGGGGATTCATGGTGAACATATCAAGGCCTGCTCTAAGGTGGCTGCGGACATGTGTGCGAGTCACCGAGCACAAAAAATGGGGCAGTGTGAGAGTGGGTGGCAGTGGAGAGAAGTACCTGGGCTGATGTAACACAGCCAGCTGCAATGGGGAACGGAAGGGACTGGGGCAACCCTAAATGACCACCTTATATGTGGGCTGGGGGGTGTGTTAGGGAAGGAAGAGGTGATGTCTAAGGTGAGACTTAGAAGATGAGTGAGGGGTGGCCAGGAGGAGAGTGGACTGAAGAGCCACAGGTGGGACAGGGCAGTCTGGAAGTGACAGTGGATGTGGCCCTGACTGTCCTGGAGGAAGGGGGTCACTAAGCTGGAGAGACCTCAGTGGGGGCCAGGTTACCAAGATCTGGCCAGCGGCCCAGAAGAGAACGGACTTTCTCCCGGAGCACTGGGAAGCCGGGTGGGGGGAGTGTTAAGCAGGGAAGAGGCCGCTTCCTATTTTGTATGTGGGGAGTGGATCGCATAGGGTCAAGATGAATCAGGGACCTCTGGGGAGGTGATGGCAGGCCCAGGGGGGAAAACTGGACATCAGAGGTGGAGAAAAGTGAGCAAATGAGAATATTACGGTGCCCAGCTGTCCAGCAGGATGGGGGTGGTGGGTGGGCAGCTCAGTGGAAGCTGCAGCTGTAGCCTCTTTAAGAGCAGAGTGGCCTCTCATTCTGCACATAAAACACTGACCACAGGGAGCGGGAAAGCTTGGGCCACAGGGGAGCTCGAGAAGGGGTCATGAGTCTGAGACGAGAGGCCTCACAATAGCCACCCTCGAATTGGTTGGGGAGGGCCACCGCGCCTCTCAGTTTCAACGCCTTTCGCAAGTTCCTTGGGTGGTGTAATGAGCCAACAAGCCAGGCATGGAGACCCCGTCTGCCGGCCTGTTCTCCTTGCCGCCGCAGCAGCGACCAGCGACCGGCCGTGCCCCCCGCCAGCGACCAAAGTGGACACTGCGCAGAGCCCGGAGCGGCGGCTCGGCCGAAGCCACGCCCCAGCGTCACCCCCCGCCGGCCAGGCGCGGTCCCTCCCTGCAGATGCAGCCCCGCGGAGCCATTACACCACCCAGGACATGCAAAAGGTTCCCGGCACCACTGCGGGAGCTGGGCCAGAGGGAGACGCGCCTCCCTCCCCTCTCTTGTCTTCCCCGCCTTAGCTGACGGCCACCAGCTCGTGCTGCTACCCCCGCGAGGGCTGGAGGTACTCCCGCGAGCACAACGCCATCCTTGGGCCCTTCGGCGAGCTCATGACCGAGGCGGACATCCTCCGCATCGAGCAGCAAATCGAGAACCTGCAGGTGCTGCACAAGGCGCAGAAGCTGGAGGCGCGCCTGGAGCAACTGGAGCTGGAGCTGGAGCAGCTGCTGCCCATCTCGGCCGCCCTGTCGGCGCCGCGCTTCACCGTCGACCCGCGCCGCATGCATGGCCGCGCCGTCAGCCTGCCCGCCTGGTGCAGCAAGATCTCCACGCTGCTCAAGAGCATGGCCACGCTGCTGGCCGCGCTGGGCGGCCGGCCTGCGCACCTGTCGGAACTGCTGACCGCTGACACCGGCCAGCCGCTAGCGCCGCTGCCCGACGCGCCCTGGCGGCCCGGACCGCTGTGCCTGGGCCGCTCGCACTCGCTCAGCTGGTGCCGCGAGGCCGTGGCGCGCGAGATCCTCGAGTGCGGCGTCTCAGTGCAGCATCTGCGCGCCACCTACGAGCTGCGCGCACGGGGCGCGGAGCCCGCGCGCTGTCCGCGCCGCAAGCCCCCGCAGTCCTCTGGCGCCCCGGGCCGCGAGCCCATCCTGGAGGAGGACTACGTGGCGGCCGGCTCTGGCCAGCCCAGCGCCGGCGCCGCCCACGGCCCGCTGGCCGACTGGGAGCCCCTGGGCACCCTGGGCCCGCCCGAGGCAAAGGATCGCCAGGCGGCGCTGCCTGAGCCCGAGCAGCTGGCGCGCCGGCCGCCCCTCTGCACGGAGCTGCGTGGCGTCCAGGACTACCTCGACCTGCGCAAAGAGCGCATCGTCTACCTCTTCCTGGAGCACTGGCGCCGCTGGGCTTTCCGCGGCCCGGGCCGCCGCGCCCAGGCGCGCCTACGCAGACTGCTGCCCCGTGTGGCGGCCGCCGGTGCCGGCCCGGAGCTGGAGGCCACGGACGCCCCCCGGCTGCCAGCGAGCGACGGCGCAGCCCACGGTCCCGACGAACGACTGCGGCAGCTGCTGAGGCAGCGGCAGGCGGTAGGCAAGCTGCTGGGCCACTGGCGGAGCCTGCTGCGGCGCGTGCCGGCAAGCCCGGGCCTGGCGCACGGCCTGTACTGGCCCCAGCACTTCCTGCCGCCCCTGGACGGCGGCGCACCCCCGCGCTACGACAGCCTCACGCTGGACCTCTTCATGCTCGGCTACTTCCAGCTACTCGAGATGGGCCTGAGCCGCGAGGAGCGCAAGTTCCGCCACCTACTGTGCTACGAGATGTTCGACCGGCTGGGCAGCCACCCGTGGGAGCGCATCCGCCTCTTCCACCGCGTGGTGCTGGAGGAGGTGGAGGCCGGACGGCGCGGCTGGAGCGACGGCTTCGAGGACCTCAGGCACCGGTTCTTCGGGAATGGCCTGGAGGCTGAGCCAGCCCCAGAAGAACAGGAGAAGAAAAAGGAAGAGAAAGAACGAGAGCTAACCGAAGAGGCCGCTCCAGTTCAGACAGGGGTCCTGCCCGAGGGGCAGCCCGAGGCCCTGGCCCCTGCGCCGCAGCCGCCGCCCCCGCCTGCTGCGCCTCCCCCGACCTCAGACTCTCCTGGTTCCGGAGCCCCCGCCGAAGACCCCTTGGAACTGGTGTCTGAGATGGGCGAGTTCAGCAACGAGGACATCTGCCGCTACATCGACCGCAGCTTCTCCTTCTGGAAAGAGAAGGAGGCAGAGCTGTTTGACATCTGAGCAGCGGAATTCGGAATTCGTAGTTCACCCTCCAGCGTCTTAACGTGGGTCTGGACGCCTGTCTGACGCCCTCCAGAGGCCGGAAGCAGCAGGAAGAACCCAGGACTGTGGCCTTGAGCAGCCCGGACGGCCCAGGACCAGGCTGCCTCAGCCTCTGAGGTCCCATCGTGGCAGGCTGTGGGGCGTTGGTCGCATAGGCAGGGCACGCACAGAACAAACCAGCTGTCCCCCTCTGGCCCCGTGGCATTGCTGGGCTCTGTGTGGAGCCAGGCAGCAGAAGCCCCTCTGAGTGAGGGGCTGCGGCTCCCCCTTGTGGCAGTGTGGCATGCTCTCCGGTTTTCCACTGGAGTTCACAGCTACCTCCTTGGCTGAGGTCAAGGGAGCCTCGTGTGCAGTGTTCCGTGTGAAGTGTGCCGTGTACAGACCCTTTCTCCTCTGTAACATTCGATAAATAAAACTCTTTGCTGTAAACTGCCTACATTGGCCACCACACCTGCCCCCGATGTCATTGCAGCCCCACAAATGTACGGCACATGTCCACTCTTGTGGGAAGAGGGCAACCATGGGCTGAAGGTCCTTCGCAGGGGAGCCAGGGGCAGCCGGAGTCTCCCTGAGCCAAGAGGCTGGGCGGGGGCCCGCATCTGCATCTGCCCAGAGGTCTTGGGCCTGTGGCCATTGGTCACCTGCCCCTGTGGGGAATCACGCTCAGGACATCTGGGTCCCAGCTACTTATTCTCTGCTTCTGTCCCACTCAGCTCTGATCTCTCTAGTGCCTCCTGTAGGACACAAGGGTCTGGGTTACTAGGGGAAAGGAGGCCAGCTCTGAGGGGCTGTGACCAGGCACTTCATCCACTTGTCCCACAGAAGTTCATCAAAAGGGTATCTTCCTGTGACCCTGACTCCTTCAGGTCCCCAGGTTGAGGGTACCCCCTATCTCCCAGCCCCTGCAGGCCCTGAAGCTTTGTGGTTGTGTTTCAGGAGGAGGAGGAGGAGGCCCGGCTGGCCAGCATGCCCGCCTGGAGGCGGGACCTCCTGCGGAAGAAGCTGGAAGAAGAGAGGTGAGCTGGGGGTCAGGCAGAGGCTGGCCTGGCGGGGTGTCTTGACTGCGTCCCTGAGGTGGAGGGACCAAGTGACACTCTCTTTTTCCTTCCAGGGAGCAGAAGCGGTGAGTGCAGGGCTGGCCCCAACCTGCCACCCTTACCCCCACCCAGGTCGCAGAGGGTCATCCCTTCATCCAGGCCAACTTGAGTGCATCCTCCTGTCTCTTAGTCCTTGTACAAAGCCTCTTTCCTCCTTATAATGCCCCAGCCCGCTGTCCCCCAGAATCTCTCTCTCATGCTCTGATAACTTTGCTCCCAGTTATTCAGTCCCTGCCTCCTATTAGCATGGCCTTTTCTACCCTTCAATTAACCTAACCCCAGTATCAATCACCTTGACTGGCCCTCAGAATGTATTTTCTGCCCCTAGTAATCTCACCCAGCCCAGTGCTGTCCAGTAGAAATATAATGTGAGCCACAGATGCAATTTAAAATTTTCTAGCCGGGCGCGGTGGCTCACGCCTGTAATCCCAGCACTTTGGGAGGCCGAGGCGGGCGGATCACAAGGTCAGGAGATCGAGACCACGGTGAAACCCCGTCTCTACTAAAAATACAAAAAATTAGCCGGGCGCGGTTGTGGGCGCCTGTAGTCCCAGCTACTCGGGAGGCTGAGGCAGGAGAATGGCGTGAACCCGGGAGGCGGAGCTTGCAGTGAGCCGAGATCGCGCCACTGCACTCCAGCCTGGGCGACAGAGCGAGACTCCGTCTCAAAAAAAATAAAAAAATAAATAAAATAAAATAAAATAAAATAAAATAAAATTTTCTAGTAGCCACAGTGAAAATGTAGAAGGATATAGGTGAGCTTAATTTTAGTACTGTTTTATTTGACACAAAATATCAAAAATATTATTTTGACACATAATCAATATGAAAATTAGTGAGATGTTTTATATTCCTCTTGTAAAATAAGTCTTTGGCCAGGCATGGTGGTTTACACATGTAATCCTAGCACTTTGAGAGGCCAAGGCAGGGGGACCACTTGAGCCCCAAAGTTTGAGACCAGCCTGGGCGATGCAGCGAGACCTCATTCTGGAAAAAAAAAAAAAAAAAAAAAATTTTTGGGACGGAGTTTCACTCTTGTCACCCAATCTGGAGTGCCGTGGTGATCTGGGCTCATGCAACCTCCACCTCCTGGGTTCAAGCGATTCTCCTACCTCAGCCTCCTGAGTAGCTGGGATTACAAGCATGTGCCACCACACCCAGCTAATTTTTGTATTTTTAGTAGAGTCGGGGTTTCACCATGTTGGCCAAGCTGGTCTCAAACTCCTGACCTGAAGTGATCCACCCACCTCAGCCTCCCAAAGTTCTGGGATTATAGGCGTGAGCCACCAAGCCTGGTCTTTTTTTCTTTTTTCTTTTTCTTTTTTTTTTTTTTTTTTTGAGATGGAGTCTCACTCTGTCGCCCAGGCTGTAATGCAGTGGCTCCATCTCGACTCACTGCAAGCTCTGCCTCCCGGGTTCAGGCCATTCTCCTGCCTCAGCCTCCTAAGTAGCTAGGACTACAGACGCTGGCCACCACGCCCAGCTAATTTGTTTGCATTTTTTTTAGTAGAGACAGGGTTTCACCATGTTAGCCAGGATGGTCTCGATCTCCTGACCTTGTGGTCCGCCTGCCTCGGCCTCCCAAAGTGCTGGGATTACAGATATGAGCCACCGCGCCTGGCCTTTCTTTTTTTTTCTTTGAGAGAGAGTTTCGCTCTTGTTGCCCAGGCTGGAGTGCAATGGCATGATCTTGGCTCACTGCAACCTCTACCTCCTGGATTCAAGCGATTCTCCTGCCTCAGCTTCCCAGGTAGTTGGGATTATAGGCACCTACCACCATGCCCGGCTAATTTTTTTTTTTTTTTTTTTTTTTTTTTTTTTTTTTTTTGAGACGGAGTCTCACGCTGTTGCCCAGGCTGGAGTGCAGTGGCGCGATCTCGGCTCACTGCAAGCTCCGCCTCCCGGGTTCCCGCCATTCTCCTGCCTCAGCCTCCTGAGTAGCTGGGACTACAGGCGCCCGCCACCGCGCCCGGCTAATTTTTTGTATTTTTAGTAGAGACGGGGTTTCACTGTGGTCTCGATCTCCTGACCTTGTGATCCGCCCGCCTCGGCCTCCCAAAGTGCTGGGATTACAGGCTTGAGCCACCGCGCCCGGCCAATTTTTGTATTTTTAGGAGAGGCCAGGTTTTGCCATGTTGGTCAGTCTGATCTCCAACTCCTGACCTCAGGTGATCTACCCACCTCAGCCTCCCAAAGTACTGGGATTACAGGCACGAGCCACCACACCAGGCATGCAAAAAAAATTTTTTTTTAATTAGCTTCGTGGGGCCAGGCGCAGTGACTCATACCTGTAATCCCAGCACTTTGGGAGGCTGAAGCGGGCAGATCACCTGAGGTCAGGAGTTCAAGACCAGCCTGGGCAACATGGTAAAACTCCGTCTCTACTAAAAATACAAAAATTAGGTGGGTGTGGTGGCGCATGCCTGTAATCCCAGCTACTCAGGAGGCTGAGGCAGGAGAATCACTTGAAACCGGGAGGCGGAGGTTGCAGTGAGCTGGGATAGCACCATTTTGTGCTCCAGCCTAGACAATGGAGGGAGACTCCATCTCAAAAAAATAATTAAAAAATTAGCTGGGCAGGCCGGGCTCAGTGGCTCACACCTGTAATCCCAGCACTTTGGGAGGCCAAGGCAGGCAGATTACTTGAAGTCAGGAGTTCGAGACCAGCCTGACCAACATGGTGAAACCCTGTCTCTACTAGAAATACAAAAATTAGCTGGGCATGGTGGCACGCACCTGTAATCCCAGCTACTCAGAAGGCGGAGGCAGGAAAATCGCTTGAACCTCAGAGGTGGAGGTTGCAGTGAGCTGAGATTGTGCCACTGCCCTCCAGCCTAGGTGACAGAGCGAGACTCCGACTCAATTAAAAGAAAAAAAAAATTAGCTGGGCGTAGTGGCACACACCTGTGGTCCCAGCTACTTGGGAGGCTGAGGTGGGAGGATGACTTGAACCCAGGAGGTCGAGGCTGCAGTGAGCCATGATCTGACCACTGTGCTCCACCCTGGCAACAGAGCGAGACCCTGTCTCAAATAATAATAATAATAATAAAACTTAGTCTTTGAAATATCATGCACATTTTACACCTGCAATCCATCACAGTTTAGACCAGCCACATTTCAAATTCTCAGCAGCCACATGTGCTTAGTGACTATTCTGTCAACAGGGCAGATCTACCCTCTATGTTCTAATAACCTGTCTCTAATTCTCAGTCCCTGTCTCTCAATTATGTAGTCTCTCTGGTCCCCAGCAGCCCCACCCCAGTCCTCAATACTTCATATTGACAGCTCCCCAACAACTGAAGTCCTGATCCCAGTAATCTTGCTGCTGCACCCCAGCAACACCACCTCCTCACACGGTGCCACACAGTGACCCAGCACCTCTGTTTCCAGTAACACCCCAGCCCACAATAATCCAGCCTCAGCCTCCCACTCACATAGCTCCCCTGTGCTCCAGTAACCCCATTCTGCCCCCAATCTAGCCCCTCTGTCTTCAGCAACCCAGCCCACGCCCTCAGTAACCCTCCCCTTGCATGGGTGACCTGACCTCTGCCTGGTGCCTGGCCCCACCCTTTCTGCCAGCCTGGGTATCTGGCCCCAGACTTCACCGGGTCTGCCCCCCCCCTCCCCCACCGCCTCAGGAAAGAGGAGGAGCGACAGAAGCAGGAGGAGCTGCGGCGGGAGAAGGAGCAGTCAGAGAAGCTGCGGACGCTGGGCTACGATGAGAGCAAGCTGGCACCCTGGCAGCGACAGGTCATCCTGAAGAAGGGGGACATCGCTAAGTACTAGAGGCCGTGGCCTCCTGCCCGCAGCCTTGCAGCTCGGAGGGGCCCCCCGCCCCAGCCCCAGCCAGCCAGGCCCCGGCAGAAGGGCTGGGAGCCGCACAGCCCACCCCTCCTGCGCTGGAACCCCCCCGACCCCCCATCCTGGCCCCGCATCCCCAGCCCTTGGCAACACTGGAGTGCACATGCCGCCCCAGTTGCCCAGAATAAGTGCCCAAGCTGCTGATGCAAACAACAAAAAATGCTGCTTATTTGCATGCCGACTTACATATATTTGCATGTTCGTTGAATATCAAAGAGTGAAGAGCTCTCCCCAGCCCTGTGGGTGGTGACTTTGTTTTCCTGCGGGGCTCAGCCCCCTCCAGGATGCAGTCCCCTCCCCCGCACCCCGGAACCGGCGTCGCTGGCGCATCCTGGGTGGAGGCAGGCCCTGAGCTCGGGGAAGGGGTTTTCCCTCCGTCCCTGACCCAGATCTGTGCCCGGCCTAGCCCGGGCCTCATTTCTTATCCCCGCCGAGGGTTTCCTCTCAGTCATTTGTTTACCAGAAAGATGAAAACTGCCTGTCGGGCCTCAGTTGGGGCCCCTGGGACCCCACCTCCCTCAAGTCTACGCCCGGTCCCCAGCCAGACCCACTCGCTGCCAGGACCCTTTCACTGCCCCGGTGGAGTCAGTGGAGGATGAGGGGCCCTGACCCTGTGTCTGTAACTGCTGCACCCCATCCCGACCCTGTCCCCGCCTCCTCGCAGCCCCATTAAAGCGCTCTCATCACTCGCTGTGGCCGCGACTTGCTCTCTTCTGGGAGTAATTGGACCAGAGTGGACTCGGGAGGGGCAGGCTTGGGAGCTAAGGCCACACTGGACTCCACCATGGGTGCCAGACCCCGGGGTGACAAGATTCCCGTCCCCTTCGACTCCCTCGAGAAAAGTCCAGGCCACTTAACACCCCAGCCCCGCAGAAACGCCAAGAAGCCTTTTTTTTTTTTTTTTCCCCACAGATTTAATACCACGATCTCAGCCAAACTCCGGCCGAGAAACTGAGAAATGTCTTGACCCCCTCCCGACATTCCTTCGTGCTTCTTCGCTTTGGCTGGAGTGATAGGGGCGAGCAGGGGTGGGGCCGGCTGGTGCGGCTACGCAGGACCGTGCCAGCGGCTTAATAAGTGACATAAAATGTCTACACGCATAAGTAACTGTACTTAGGGCTTCTGCAAGGGCCACCAGAGGCCTAGGTGGCGAGTGGGCGCCGTGTCACGGGCCGCGCTGCAGGCGGCTGCGCAAGTCCTCCGCGCAGCCGTCCAGCCCCATGCGCTCCAGGGCCGCGTAGACGGCGCCCAGGCCCGCGGGCTGCTGCTGGCGCCAGCGCTTGAGCATCTCGTACTGCTGGTCTCGGAAGCGGCCGATCTCCACCTCCACGGCTTCGATCTCCGCCTCGCGCAGCCCCAGGGTGCGCACGAACTCCTTCCAGCGCCGTGCTGGCACAGCGTCCATCACGTCGTAGAGCTGCGGGCCCGGCTGCAGCATCATGGTGGGCGAGCCGACTGGGGACTCTGGCAAGAGTGTGGACGCAGGAACCGGGCCTGGGGCAGGGCCAGAGAGAGCCAATGGGGTACGTGGGCCGCGGTCGGGAGGTGGAGTCAGGGGCGTTCGTGCGGGTACCCCAAGCCTGAAGCCGGTTGGATCCCGTGGGTCAGGGCACAGGGGGCGGACCCAGTCAGTTAGGGGGCAGAAAGGGAACACGTTGTGAAACCACAACTTCCCACCGCAGACAGGAGAATGGGGTCAAGGCCTCAGGCCACTGATGTCCCTTACCAAGAGCTCTGTTGGGCAACTGGTCCCAGGACCATGTCATCTGCGGGCAGAGCGCCTCCTGGGTGTGGGGGTAGCCAGGGGTCCAGTTGTTGTCCACCAACTGGACGGTGCAGATCTTCTCACTGCTGTCAGGAGGTACTAGAAGGGTGTGGGCATTGTCGGAGGGTGACAGATGGGTGGCCTGGAAGCCAAGAGGGGCCCCAGGTCAGCCCTGCTTGTCAAGTAAGGCCCCTTACCTGCAGTGCCTCTTCAGGAGGGAACAGTCCCTGGTTCAGTCAGCAGACACTCCCGCAGTGATACCTCCCACAGTTGGCCCAGCTCTCACTGTGGCCCAGCAGAACTCTTGCTTCTGCCTCGAGTCCCCTGCCCCCGCCTCCTTCCTCTTGTCCCCCAGCACCATGGGGCTCTCCTTCCATTGAACTGTTAGCTCCTGTGTACAAGTCTGAACCCCAGCTGACTGACACCCCTTGAGGGCAGGACTCAGTTCGCAACACCTCTGTCTACTAGGTCTACCCTGTGCTAGCCACGTGCCAAGCTCTGGGGATCACAATAAGGCTTGATCTTCCAGCTCCAGAGGGCAGCCCAGAATCACACAGTGAGGTTCTTACCGGTGGTGGGGTCAGAGCCTCCATCCCAGCTTCATCTGCTGACAGACACAGGGACAGTACGGTCAGCGACCAGGCAAGCCTCCTGGACCTGGGTGCTGGTACAGCTCCTCTAGGGTTCCTCTGCACCCCGCACCCCCTGCCTCAGTTTCCCCTTCTGTATCAGGGTTGAGTAGACTCTGGGCTACCCATCCTGACCCCAGGCTTCTGCGTGCGTGTGTGTGTGTGTGTGTGGGTCTGTGTACTTACCAGTAACCATGGGCTTGTGAGGCCAGCAGTGGCGGTATGTGTAGGTCAGGGTGGCCCCAAGCAGGAGGGGAACCACAAGGCCAGCCAGGAGCACCTGGACCCAGAACACTGAAAGCAGCTGGTGGGTGTTGGGTGGTAGCCCCCCTCACCCGCCTCCCCTCGGCCCATCCCAGTTCTCCCACTTGCATTCCCAGCACACCACCTACTCTGCCTCCAGCCACAGACAGCGGCACAGCGCTCTGGACAGCTCCCCAGGGTGCTCCTGAAAGGGACGGGGGTGGCCTGAGGGATGAGGGGGTGCATGCCAGGAGGGGCTCCCCAAGACTGCTCCATCCTGGAGACTCTTCCCTCCCCAGGCCTCTCTCTTGTGAGCCTCACTCTACCCAAGAATGTTCCTGTCATTGTGCCCCCGATAACAACCACAGACACTATTCATTGAGCAGCTTCTAGACTATATGAAGAGTCACTAGAATGTCAACCCCCAAAGGACAGGGATTTTGCCTATTTTGTTCCCTGTTGCATCCCCAGCACTTAGAACAGTGTGTAGATCATAGGAGATATTCAATAAAGACTTGAATGAAGGCCGGGTGCGGTGGCTCACACCTGTAATCCCAGCACTTTGGGAGGCCGAGGTGGGCAGATCATGAGGTCAGGAGATCGAGACCATCCTGGCTAACACGGTGAAACCCTGTCTCTACTAAAAATACAAAGAATTAGCCAGCATGGTGGTGGGCGCCTGAAGTCCTAGCTACTTGGGAGGCTGAGGCAGGAGAATCACTTGAACCCAGGCGGTAGAGGTTGCAGTGAGCCAAGATCGTGCCACTGCACTCCAATCTGGGTGACAGAGCAAGTCTCCATCTAAAAAAAAAAAAGACTTGAACAGATACAGAAAGTCCCTTACCTCTGATCAAAGGCCTGTGAAGAAGCTGCTAACATCCCATGTTGAGAAAGGGACACCACATATCAGAGATGTGAATTCTCTAAACTTGCCCAAGATCCCCTAGAGAACTAGCAGCACAATCCTGACTCTCAGCCCTTTGTATTTATCTATTTATTTTAATATATTTAATATTTATTTAATATTTAATAGATTTAATATTTATTTATTTAATAGATCTTGCTCTGTTGTCCAGGCTGAAGTGCAGTGGCACGATCATAGCTCACTGCAGCATCAACCTCCTTCAGCCCAAGTTTTAAAGCTGTATCAGTGTGACTGTCTGTAAAAGTGACAAATCATCTGTAATACCTGGCTAGAAGGATCACTGGGGGGAATGCTGGCTGAAAGGGAAGGCATATACCCTTATTTATCTGGCTAAGGAGGATGCAGATTTCTCTTTTACCATCTAAGTTTGCCTGAAGTGGGGCCCATCCAACACAGGGCCAAGTTCCCTCCTCCCTGTCCCCTCTTCCTATTCCTGAACCAGCAGCACCTGCCCCACCCCAGGCCCTTGCCCTGCTCCCAGCTGCCCTTCCTTCCATCCCAAGACAGCTAGGTATTACGTGGGGCAGGACACGCAGCCATCGTCATGTTCATAGAAGCCAGGCAGGCAGGTCCCACAGTCAGTATCTCTGCGAGAACCTGCAGTCCAGGAGAGGCATGCGTCAGCATGGAACAGGAGTAGGGCAGGCAGAGAAGTGGGTCAGGGAGTAGATAGCCCTGGGTGGGGGTACTCACAGAGTAGCCGTGTGTGGCGGTGCAGGGCCCTGCAGTCTAGGCATGGTTGGCAGTAGAAGGGTGAACTGCTGACACATTGGCTGACCTGGCACTCCACAAACCAGCCTGGCTTACAGCCACAGCGGGTGTCGGCCACAGCTGAACAGTTCTCCAGTGCCACCTGGGAGGCTGGTGGGGGTGCAGGGAGATGGAGAGTGGAGAGTTAGGGCCAAAGGCTCCCATAGAGAGGCAGAGGCAGACCCCCGCCCCCAAGATAATGGAGACAGGAATAGGTGAAAGAGAGACAGGTGCAGGGCTACCCTAAAAAAGAGAGAAGCTCAGAGACTGAGGCCGACCAGAGGCCAAGGCACATGGAGAGATGGAAAGGTCACCAGGAAGAGAGAAGGGGCAAGGGCACCCTGAAGGAGGATCAGGGTGGAGGGTTCTGGCAAGGGTGGGTGCAGGACCCTCACACCCCAAGGTTGGGCCCAAGCCAGCCACTTCCTTCAGAAAGGCCTGTCCTTAGGAACCCCCTGCCAAACACTGAGAAGCCCCTCACCCTGCTCATCACAGGCTTGGCAGCGGGCACATTCAGAATTATGGTGGTTCTCCCAGGCCAAGAAGGTGTCTTGGGGACACAGAAGGCAGGTGGAGTTGCCACAGGGCTCCGTGCAAGGGGCCTTCAGGTAGTGCCCTGTGGAACCAGGCAGGGGTCAGGCAGGCAGAGGGGCTGCCCAGCAACCCTCAACCTGCTTCCCACCCTGCCCTCCCTCCCTCTTTCTCTCCAGCTCCCTACTTCTCTGTCAGCCTATCCCTACCTCCCCTGCCAGCCTCTTCTTACCTCCCTGGCCTGCCCGCCACCTCTCCAGCCCTGCCTGTCCCATGCCTCTCCCACCCCTGTGGCCACTTACCTGCTGGGCAGCCCCTGCAACAAAACACACCATTCTTCTTGTGGAAGTCACCAGCACAGTCACACCTGGGGCTTTGTGTGCCGCCCTGGGCCCGGGCCCCCAGCAGCACCAGGAGGAGCGCCTGGGGGACAGGTGCTGCTGACTCTCAGTGCAGCTGCCCACGTGGGGCCTCTCCCTGCCCGGTCTCCGCCATTTCAGAGGCCCCAGCATTTGCCCACAGAACAGCCCACTTCCCAGGCCCCCCGCAGAAGGGGTGCCCATGGGTGGAGACGAGACTAACTTCCTTCCCCCTGTGCACACACCAGGCTTCAGAGAGCCAGAGGAAGGGGCTCTTCCAGCCTCTCATAAGCTTCCCGTCCACCAGGGCAGGGACACGGCAGCACCCACACCCCCACCTATGCTTTCTGTTGGGGGAGGGACACTGATCATTCTCTACCTGGGGCCCCCAGACCCTCCTGGGAGGAGTTTCCTCTCAGTGGAAGGGCTACGCCCTGATGGAGCCTCTAACGAGGTTGGAAGGGGTGGCCAGCCGAGGCACAGGGAGGCTTGGAGTGGAGACTGCGCCCGGGGCCCCTTCCTTCACGGAGGCTCTTGGGACAAGGCTCAAAGCTGCCCCTCGCCTCCTGCCTCTCAACTCACCGTAGACACCGCTGCCACCGCCGCGGAGCCCCGCGACCGCTGCTCCATGGCCCTCGGCGCCGCGCTCGGCCCTCCGACGGGCGCCCAGGGGCTTCCCAGCTCCGTGCGCTCTGCCCGTCGTGGTTCCGCCTTCACTCCCGCGCCCGCAGGGCCCGCCCCGCGCCGTCGAGAAGGGCCCGCCTGGCGGGCGGGGGGAGGCGGGGCCGCCCGAGGCCAACCGAGCCCGACCAGGTGCCCCCTCTGCTCGGCCTAGACCTGAACTCATTTGGCAGCAGCAGAAAGGCCAAGGAGAACACGCGAAGCGCTGACACACAATGGAGTTGCATCCCGGTCCCTACCCCAACTCTCGCCCCAACCCTGAGAAACACTTCAAAGTAGAACCAGGGCAAGCGACTTCTTTCTCCGCCTCCGCGCCCCCAGCCATGGAGGGGGTTGGGCCAAAAGTACCGGAAGGGGCCAAGCGCAGTAGCTCAGGCCTGTTGTTCTAGCACTTCGGGAGGCTGAGGCGGGAGGATCACTTGAGGTCAGGAGTTCGAGACCAGCCTGACCAATATGGTGAAACCCCATCTCTACTTAAAATACAAAAATTAGCCCAGCGTGGTGGTGCATACGTGCAGTTCCAGCTACTGAAGTGGCTGGAGCAGGAGAATCGTTTGAACCCAGGAGGCAGAGGTTGCAGTGAGCCGAGATCACACCACTGCACTCCAACCTGGGCAACAGAGTGAGACTTTGTCTTAAAAAAAAAAAAAAAGTACCTGAAGGGATCCCCATGGGGGACCCACCTTCCTAACAGTGTGGGAACTGGGCAGATTCAGCCCTGAATCCCAGGAGGGCACCTGGGGAGAGGTTCTGATGGTGGCTGAAGGTGGGGAAGTCTAGGGATGTTGGTCTGGTGGCACCCCACCCCCCATTACTTCCCAGGTGCTTCCCACGGGAAGCTCTATCCATGGCCCATCCGTGGCATGTGGAGGGGCACAGGAACGCAAAGAGGCCACCCTGAATTCAAGTGCCCCGAGTCACTGGACCCCAAAGCAAAGGACTCTTCCCAGTGGAGTCTAGACAAGTCTTTATAAAAGAACCAAAAGCTCAATAAATACGTAACTTTACAGAACCTAGCCCAAGCCAGGGGTGGCCTGTGGGACTGGGAAGGTGGGGGCGAGGCAGGAGCGAGTCCCACTGGAGGCCAGTGAGGGTAGAAGTGGGATGGGCAGCCTGGGAGCCCAGCCCTGGATTCGAGTTGAGCTGTTAACTTCGGGGAGTAGGTGACGAGGGGCTGCCTGGGCAGGTCAGGTGGTACTGTGGCCTGGGCCTCCTCCACTCCATCCAGTCTGGCAAAGCACGAATCGGGCCCGGGTGTAGGCAGGGATCCTTCCCAGCATCCGGCTCATGCACACAGGAGGCAGCCACTGAAGCAGGTGCCGGCACGCCCCATGAGGCAGGCTGTCTACTGTCTCTTGGTCAATGGCACTCTGCTCAGACCTCCCTACAGGGTGGGGAAGGGAGTCTTCCTTTGGCTGACACCATTCAGAGTGGCTCTGGTCACCCTCTATTCCCCACGGCACTCCTCAGGCCCCTTCACTACTGCCCACCACAGCCCCCCGCACCCAGACACTGGGCAGGGTTCAGGCTCCCTCCGCCATCACCCTCCCCAAATGCGATGCTCCCAGGCATGACTGGGCCCCCATGCCAGTGCCCTGAGCCACTTGCCCTACCCCAGGCCAGGCCACTCACGAGGCAGTGAGCGTGGAGTTAAGCAGCAGGGTGGTCCTGATTCGGTAGAGCTGGGCCAGGGTCAGCTTCCTGTGCTGGGTGGAGACTCCTGGTGGGGGCTCAGGCTGGACCCTGGGAGAGGCCCCCGAGGGCAGGTCTCCACACCTCTTCCTGTGGGAGCCTGCAGGTTCCCCGGCCAGGCAGCTAGCTAGCCTAGGACCACCGCCAGGGCTAGGGTCCCCCCGGCAATTCCAGCTGGGCCCAGCTTCCTGAGGGGAGCCCTGAGTCCTAATACCTGGGGCTGGGACAGCCAGGCAGAGCTCTGACAGGCTGCGGCTGGGGGCAGAGGATGTTCCATGGGTGCCAGTCCCTACCAGCAGCTGGAGGAGGCTGGCCTCGGACTTAGACTTGAACAGTTGGGGCGGGCAGGTTAACAGCTGGACAGGGGTGCGGCGGCGGAGACGGGGCGAGGGTGGAGGGGAAGGAGCTCGTGGGGAATCTGGGGGCCGAGGCACTAGTTCTGCCACAGGGCCTGGGGCCACAAAGTCTTGTAAGGAGGTTGGGGAGAGGGTGCCGTAGGCAGAGTCCATGGAGCAGGAGCGGCCGTCCACTGGACCCAGGGGCAGCAGCTCACTGGTGGGCGTGGCAGATGAGGCAATGGTGCTGAGAGAGGTCTCATCGGACTGGGAGCTGAAAGGACCGCCGTCGAACTCGGGGGAGGACAGCGTCTCCCCAGGCTCCACGACAACCATGGCCAGGGTCTCCGTGGAGCCATCTGAGGCACTGTGGGGCCAGGAGCAGAGTCAGCCCAGGCCATGAAACCTAGATGGCCTGAAGCAGCCCCAGGCTGGGCAGTGCACAGTGGTTTATACCCTCCGCCCTCCTGTCTGTCCTCCTGGGGCTAGAGGCTCAGAGATGGCAGCATGTGGCAGGCGTGGCAGATCTTCCAGCTCCAGTGCCCACAACAGACCTCAGTAGCAAGCCCAGTACTCTTCCCTGCCAAGGCTGGATCTGCCCTAAGGATCCTCAGCACAGCACCCCAGGCAGCTGCCACGAACGGATCAGAGCTGGCAGCACGTGGAAAGGTGTCTGCCCACCCCATCTGGACTCTGGGGGAGATAGAGCCCCGCTCCCACAGTGTTCATGACAAGAGGCCATTGGGAGGAAGGGAGCGTGGCTGGGCCTTTAGGAGTCCTGGGCTGGAGTACTTGTCCTGGTTTGACGTG
Source organism: Macaca nemestrina (assembly GCF_043159975.1). Lineage (NCBI taxonomy): Eukaryota > Metazoa > Chordata > Mammalia > Primates > Cercopithecidae > Macaca > Macaca nemestrina. The sequence goes on along the minus strand of NC_092125.1, from coordinate 227,657,774 downwards.
CTGGGTGGTCATGAGCAGACATACCAGTGCTGAGAGTCGGGGCTGCCGCTGCTTTTCCGCATGATGGTGGGGGAGCTGGCAGCTGAATTGCCACTCTCCTCGCCTTCCTCCTCCTCCTCCTCCTCTTCCTCCTCCTGCTCATCCTCCTCCTCTTCCAGGCTCTGCAGGGGCTGCTGGCTGCCTGGGGGCTCCTGTGCACGCAGCTGTTGCAGCTGGTTCTGCAGGCAGTGTTGGGGTACATGGGGCAGAATGGGTTGTGACCAGCAGCTCCCTAATCTGCCCTGCCCACCCACTCACTACTCTGCGCTCACCTGGGCGTTATAAATGGTGTCCACCCAGCCACGGCACAAGGCCTGGCCGCTGGCCTGGAACGTGTAGGCCCCTACAGCGCTGTGAAACTCATTCAGGTAGATGAGGAGGAAGGACCCTGGTTAGGGAAGGCCCAAGTCAGTGTCAGCAGAGACGATGGCCCCCACCTATCACAGTCCCTGACCAGGAACGGGGGACCAGGGCCCCTTACCAGGGTCCCGTAGCTCCCGGCACACAATCTTGTCCACTAGCAGGGGTGGCCTGATGACCCTGGTCCTCTCTGCCTTCTTCACTGCCTTGGTCACCAACAGCAGATCCGTGAACAGGAAGCAGTACACATCCATCTGCAGTGGGGGGGGGCAGTGCAGAGAGGCCAGCAGGGTCAGGGCCGGGGACTGTGGCCCCAGCCTCCCCTGGGAGCATTCGGTTTTTGTCAAACACTCCTCCCAGCGTGAACCTTCAAGTAAAATTAAAATGAAGAGGAAGATGATTCTCTTTCACTGAGATGTACGTCGATGACTTAATACAAGTTTACATTAAAAAGAAGAGTGGTGACTTTGAAGTCACCATGTGCAATCTCTCAGCCTGCCCCATGCCTGAAGGGGCCACGGCACTGTAGCCAGCCTCTGGGGTTCCTGGCCCACTTGTGGAATGTGGCTGCCCTCCCACCAGGAACCCACGTGGCACCCACAAATGGGTCCACTGGTGCCTTCAAGGGCTAGGACCCTGCTGCTGGATTTGTGAATGGCAGACAGAGAACTGTCTTTCACTATGACAAGGTCACCGGTTCTTGAGTCACCATCCAAGTGACTGGGGAGCTGAGAACCAGTGACTGGGGCCCAGAAGGTCCCCAGGAAGGACAGGGCATGGGGGTGGGGTGGCCCTGGAATTACCTTGCTGTCCTTCCCCTCCTTCATCTTCAGGCTCCCCTCCAGCAGCAGCTGCCGCGTCTCCTCCGGGGAGGCGCCGGGGATGGGCGCTGTCAAGTCCAGGTGCAGAAATTCCTTCAGGAGCTGGGGACAGAGGGCGTGAGTGTAGGGGAGGCCGAGCCTGACTCCCATCTCAGCTAGGCATCCTCAGTGAGATGCCCAGCAAAGACCCTGCCTGCCAGCTTGGCCTTCCTCTCTCCCAGCCGGCAACCCCCGCAGACACACGCCCACCTTGTCCACTTCGTCGCTGCTGCTTTCCACCACCTCGTAGGCGTCGATGCGGCTCACCACTGCCGCCAGCCGCTGCCGCTCCTGCCGCTGCCGCATGCATGCATTCACGTGGTGGATGAAGCGCTCCACGGAACCGATCTAGGGGCAGGCGAGGGGGCTTCAGGCCCAGGCTCATGACAGGGCAGACAGCCGTGCAGGGGAGGCCACCCCTGTCGGCCATCAGGGTTACCATGGTGACGACGGCCTCCTTGGCGCGCGGCTCCTCGGTCTTCCTCAGCACCGACTTGAGCAGCAGCGGGTACTTGGTGAGCCGCTGGTGGGGTTTGGCCAGCATGTCGCTCAGCTTCAGCCGCTGGCACTGTGGGTGCTTCTCGGCCCACTGCGGTGGGGGAGTGGGGACGCGGCTCAGGGCAGGCCCCGCCCCACCTGGCCCCGCCCAGGGTCCCGTCCTCCTGCGCCCCCGCCCACGGCGTGCACGCTCTCACCGTGATGTAGGCCCGGAAGAGGTCGCTGTCGCGCAGCAGACCGCGCATGTACTCCATGCAGCCCTCCTCCTCCATGCAGTAGCGGATGTAGGGCTTGAAGAGCGAGCCGAACTGGCCCGGGGCAGAACAACCACGGCGCCGGTTACCGCGCGCTCCCTGCGGGCCGGCCCACACCAGGCGCTGCGCAAGCGCTTCCTTAGGGCACTTGGGCGACCACCCCAAGGGGGCGGCAAGCTTATGATCCCTGTTTCCAGATGAGGAAACTGAGCCTCAGCCAAAGAGATCACTCGCGGCCAGGGAGCAGGGGTAGATGGCCAGGTGGGTGCTCAAACTCGGGCGACCGCCTCGTAATTCCTCACCCTTGGCCACAGGTGGTCAAGTGCGGTCACGGGCCCGGGGGAGGTTGGGGATGCTGGGCAGACCGGATCGGGCCGTGGAGCCTTTTCAGCGCCCCAGCCCTACCTTAGTGCCCCTGCCTGCGCCGGGCCCCGCCCGTACCATCTTGAAGCCTTTGAGGAAGTCCCCGGGCTGCAGCAGCGCCCGTGTAAGCCGCGCCTTCTCCAGCACCGGCGCCATCACGCCGGCCCACAGCCTGCGGTGCAGCTGCGCGATCTCCGGGATGTTGCTGAACAGACGCTCCGCCTCCACCTGGGCGCCGCGGGAGGTGCGGTTGGCCACGCCCCTCCGCCAGGTTAGCCCCGCCCCACGTCCAGGTCCCGCCCTCCTTCCCGGTACCTCACCCGCCGCCTCCCCCGGACCCCAGCGCACCTCACACAGCAGCCCTGATTCTTGCAGGTTCAGGAGGCAGCACAGGAACAGCTGTGGGGTCAGGGGATGGTGTGGCTGGGGTCGGGAGGTTGTCTCAGCCCTAAGGCCCCACCCGGCCTCAGGCTCCCCAGCCACTCCTTCCCCTTCCCCTTTCCAGGAGGCCCCACAGCAGCCAGGGATACGGAGGCTGTACCCTTTGGCCTTCGCACCTGGGAAGTCCAGACCCTGAGGAAAGACCCAGCCTTCAACAGCCCTCCCGGGGTCACGCTGCCCTGGTCCCTCCTGGAGGGAAGCTCCAGGGAGACTGGCCTTGCAGCCACGCCTGGAATTCCCTTCTCCACCTCTGCCCTGGCTCAGCCTCCATATTTCACCTCTGAGGGTGCTTCCTCCCTCCAGGAAGCTCCAAGCCCAGGGCAGGTGCTCCCATTCCTGAGCCGAAATCCCTACACTGCCGGCTCACTCTGGCCTGTCCAGGGTGTGGGCTGCTGGGCACCCAGCACACAGCAAGTGTTGGGAAGCAGCCACTGAACGAAAGTGAAAGAATGAAGCCGCACCTGTGCTAATTCAGTTGAACCTGGCAAACCTGCCTGAAGCCCCCTCCCAGGTTCCTCTAGGAGCCACCTCCTCCCTGGGCACAGCCCTTGTCTGACTTTCCTGCCCCCACCTCATTGCCAGGCACCTGCTCCTTCTGCAAAGGCTCCCACTCAGCTGAGGGCTGTCAGAAAGAGACCAGAAAGAGGGGGGCAGGGTGACCACAGGGACCAGCGCAGCCCCTACTCACATTGGTGATCACCCGCAGTTTCCTGATGTAGGAGGCCTCCGTGTGCAGCAGCTCCCACACTGCCTCTTGCTGGTGGCACTGCCGCCGAGTCAGCTTCTACAGGGAGGGCAGGACGGGTCAACAAGGAGGCCTGGAGCACCTTCGGGTGGCCAGGGAGGATAAGCAAACTGCACGCAGCTTTCTCATCTTCCCAACGGGGACACGGAGGTCCCAAGAGGAGCAGGGTCACCCTTGATACCACGTGAATAATCACAGTCAAGACACCCAAGATCTGGGCCCTCCTCTGCCATTGAAACAGCCAAGCAGCACACAATTTTCATCCAGCCTCTGTCTCCAAAGTGGGCTCATAATAACAGTGGCCTCTTTGGGGCATCCCATGGAACATCTCATCACTAGATCCTCCTCCCAAGGGCTGTCCTCCTTTTGGGACAAGGAGGGAGCAGCACTGTGGCCCGCACTCACCTCATGCCCATCAATGAGCTCCCGCCAGCTGTCCTCCAGCCTCAGGCAGGCATTGTCCTCATCCTCGTCCTCATCATCCTCCTCCCAGGAGTCATGGTCGAAGCGCAGCCTCCGGGGCAGCCTAGGCAGCCCGAAGAGGCTGTAGGTGTGCAGCTTGCCCTCCAGCTGCTCCATCTTGTCTACCTCCTGGGAGGATACCCTGGTCAGGGTCAGAGGTCACGGCCAGCCAGCTGCCTGACCCTGGGCAGATGGGGCCACATACCCGGCCAAAGGCGCTGGTGCTGGGGCCTGAGCTGAAAAAGCCGCTGAAGCGACTGGCCGCCCGGTTCTTCCAGCTGTCGCCGCTGCTGGTGCTGCCACTACTGCCACTGGGCAAAGAGCAGCTAGAGGGCGTGGGGGGCTCCTGCCCAGGGATGCTCGCCTCCCCCAGGAACTCCGACATGTTCTTACGGCGGCGGCCAGGGGCCTGACCAGGGAGGGGTGGTCAGGGCCGGGACCCCCTGCCAGCCCCCATGGCCCCACCCCAAGGTGGGTTTCCAGGGCCTTAGGCCAGCCTGGGATGGAGGAGGGTCTCTGCATCTCTACCCTGGGGTGTCCCCTCTCCTGGGACCCAGACACGTCTGGAGACTGGAAGGTCCAGACACAGATACGCCCAGACTATCAGCCCCAAGTCCCCCAGCTTCAAGCATGAAGCGCAGAGTTACACACACTCAGATGCACTCTGGAACACAGCTCTGGGCGGTCTGTAGCCCCGGGCACTTCTCTCACGCACACATGCACACACAGGTTCCCTGACCCGCTGGCACTAGAAGAGTCTCAGATACAAGCCCTCACCTTGCGCTAGGTCCAGAGAGAGAGGGTCCCTTACTCTCACAGCCAGCCCCACTTTCCAGAAGGAGCAATTAAATCCCCAAGAGGGGGCAGTGAGAGACCCAGGGTGACTGCCTCTGAGGAGGGGCTGTGGGTCCAGCCTGGGGCCCTTCCCACCCCCTCCCCTGACACACCCCCCCCTCCTCACTAAGATGTCCAGGCTCTCCCGGCGGCTCTGGGGGTCCACACGCTCCAGGGCGGGGGGCGCAGTCCCAGCTGGCCGCAGGATCGGCAGACTCAGGGACTTGGAGTCCTTCACGCCCTGCTCCACCTTGCCCTCATCTCCAGGCTTGGCTGGGGTCACGTGTGGGGGCCACGAGAGATCCTCAGTACCCAGGTCTGGTGGAGGAGGGGGCCCCAGTCCTCTCTCCCTGAAGGATCCACACCAAGGCCTGCCTGCCCTCCCCCTACAGCCGTGCCCTGCCAGCCCTCCCCCCGACCCCGCCCCTCCCCCCAGCAAGCAGCACCCGCAGAGACACCTGTATGGTAATGAGGCTGCTCAGGCCCACAGCCAATGGGAACCTGAGCCTGGGAAGGTGCCCATCTCCAGGAGGCTCCGCCAGCCCCAGCGGCCCCTTTTGGCCCAGGCTGCTGCTCACCTTTGACACGAAGATAGTGTCCCCCGAACCTGTAGGCCTCGAAGGAGAGGGACAGGGGTGTGTTGGACTGGTCCAGGTAGATGTCCACTTTGCCCAGCGCGATGCCCTTCCTTTCAAATACAGGCAGCAGCACCTCCCTGCCCCCAGGACAGGAGGCGTGTGCGTTAGAACAAGGCAGCCAGTCGCTTCAGCTTGGGCCCTGCCCCCACGAGCCCCTGCCCCACCCACAGCCCTAGCTGCCCCCACCTTCCCAACAGAAAAGGGAAGCCCGTGTGGGATCACACGCAGGTCCACAGACACCTGCCCGCAGAGGTCCTCACGCAGGCGCATCTGCACACCATGGCAGACCTGTCACACGCCTGCCCACACGCAGGCCTGGCTCCTACATACATGATTAAAACGCACAAGTACACAGACCCCGCCACACTCCCTCACAGTGGTGTGCACACCCACATGGGTCTGCCCACGCAGGGATGTGCTCGCTTATGGGCCACCACACAGACACACAGGTCACACCTGCAGAGACCCGGAACCTGCGACATGGGGCCACCCCTGCTCCCAGTCCCACTTCCATCCTAAGCGCCCCCAAGCCCTACCCCAGCGACTTCTTCTTCATGGCTGGGACGATCTCCGTCTCTATATCCACATTCAGGTCAAATTTCAGGGTGAAGCACTCCTTGCTCGGGTCCTGAGAGAATGGGGCGGGGCGGGGGGGAGCTGTGAGCTTCTCCTCCCCATCCTCCTCCCCACCCTCCGGTCTGGGATGGGAACCCCAGCAAGAAAGGGAACCCCAGCGATCTCCCAGGCCTCTGCAGCCTGGGATGCAGACCTCCCCACCCCAGTCCCGGAGAGAGGCCCAGGCTCAGGGAAGGGCGCAGGCTGTCGGGAGCCCCCATGTGCCGTCCCAGGGATGCTCCTCACATCCGTGTGTCTCCTCCTTGCTTTCTTCTTGGAGAGTTTCAGGCCTGTGCTCTTCCGGTCCCTGCAGGGAAGCAGGGAGGGCAGAGGCTGGAGGTGTGGGTGGCCCTCACCAGCGTAGGCAGCGAGTGGGCCTGTGGCTTCCCCACCCCTCGCTCACCCCAGGTGACAGGTAACCCACGTGGATTCAACCCTGCCAGGCTCGAATGGGGCTGTGCGCCCTCTGGTGGCCAACATGGGAGTCACACCGAACGGTACCTGGTCTGGTGTGGGCCAGGATCCCAAGCGCCCTGGACGCTGGCCCAGGCTGGGTGGCCTCTTCCCGTAGTCAGGACAGCCACAGGGGTGGGGAGAGGTCTGCCCGTCAGCCTTACTCGGAGAGGGCACCAAAGCATCTGGTCCTGAATGTCTGATCTGAGACCCAGCCTTGGGGCCCCCCAGGTATCTCTCTGCCCACTCACCCCTCACCTACCCTTTGCCATCCACAGAGCTCTCTTCATCCTCCTCCTCCAAGTCCACCGCGGGGCTGGTGCGTGGCGGGCATGACCGGGTGGACACGTTCCGGGCAAGGACAGAGCCTTGGGAGAAAGCGGGAGGGGGTTGTGCCTCCCCGCCCCTCGTTAGCCTACAGCATGGCCGCCTCCAGAGGGACCACAGTGTTACCCTGGAAACCCCAGATGACAGGTAGCAAGGGCCCTTCAGTTCTGTGAGGAGAGGGGCTCAGCCAATGTTTTTTGTTTTGAGACAGGGTCTCACTCTGTCACCCAGGCTGGAGTACAGTGGCGTGATCTCAGCTCACTGCAATCCCCGCCTCCTGAGTTCAAGCGATTCTCGTGCTTCAGCCTCCCGAGTAGCTGGGATTACAGGCGTGCACCACCACGCCCAGCTCATTTTTTTGTATTTTTGGTAGTGACAGGGTTTCAACATGTTGGCCAGACTGACCTCAAACTCCTGACCTGAAGTGATCCACCCACCTCAGCCTCCCAAAGCGCTGGGGTTACAGGTGTGAGCCCCCTCACGTGGCCTCAGTCACTGCTATCTATCCCCACAGACCCAAAAGGACACAAAGGCCCTGGGATAACACCCATGGTAAAGCTCCACCCCAAAAGCAAACCCACCTGTGGCCTCAATTTACCCTTCTATAAAATAAGGATAAGGAAGTCCTGCCTCTGGGGTTGTTAGGGAAGGGACCAAAGTCCATGGGTCTTTCTTCCAGGCCTCCCCTCCCCCATGCTGTGACCACACCTGAATTCCCAAGGGGGCCCTGGCAGAGGGAGAGAATCCTTTTGTTTGTTTATTGTTTTTTAAGACAGGGTCTCCCTCCATCGCTCAGGCTGGAGTGCAGTGGCACGATCATGGCTCACTGGAACCTCCATTGTCTGGGTTCAAGCAATCCTTCCGCCTCAGCCTCCAAGTAGCTGGGACCACAAGCGGGTGCCACCACACCTGGCTAATTTTTGTATTTTTTGTATTCCAGGCATGAGCCACGGTGCCCAACCAGAAGAATCCTTTTGTTCCTCTGATCAGCTAGGAAAGGACACAGGGGTTGGCATTTCTCACCAGACCTGGGTGCCTGCAAGCCAGCCCTCCAGAGGCAGTTGACGGTGGGCCTGAGCTGGGTCCCTGCTCAGCAAGAGGAATTTCTTATTTCCTGCTACAAGTGCCTCCTGATCTGACCACCCCACTCCACATTGCCTCTGCTAGGCCCACAGCCTGGCTTGGAGGACTTGTCCAGAAGTCCCCTGCCCTGAGGACAGGCAGAACTAGAAAGAAAGGGGCCTTCTCTGTGTGGGCCACAGGCCAGGGGCAGGAGCAGCTGCGGGAGGTGAGAGCCAGTGAGAACACAGCACCAGATAGAGAGAGGCCTGCCTCTGGAAGGGTCATGGACTTTTTCTCTTGCTAAAAAACATTTGGAACAAAAGGAACCATGACATACTCGGGTTTCATTATGTACAGTCGACTTGTCCTTATGATGCCCTAGCATGGTTCCAACGGTTACTGAAACGCTGCCACAGGAGCTCTGGGGGCCCGAGCTGTGGCTCCCGCCTGTGCTCACCTTGTGGGGGAAGGTCAAAGCGGACATGCCCATCATAATGCATGGCGCTGTGGAACTTGCTGTCACAGGCCTCGCAGAGGTTGAGGGGTCCCCGGCGGTGCAGCTGCTGGCAGTCGGCGTGGTGACATACCTGGGGTGGGGACAGAAGACTTCAGGAGGTCCACGAGCTCCACCACATCCCCCGACCCCGGCTCAGGGCTGCAGGGACTTAGAATGAACCGCCCTGCTCCAACCTGGGCCAGCTCTCCCTAATGGATCCATCCCTCGATCCAGGGTGAGGGGACACCCCCCAGCAGTCCCCTGTCTCCCACATCATCAAGTTTCCCCTCTGCTGGATCATTCCCCCATGGGCACACCAACACATGGTTATTTTGTCTCCACCTTTTTTTTTTTGAGACAGAGTCTCGTTCTGTCACCCAGACTGGAGTGCAGTGGCTTGATCTCGGCTCACTGCAACCTCTGCCTCCCGGGTTCACGCAATTCTCCTGCCTCAGCCTCCCCAGTAGCTGGGATTACAGGCACATACCACCACGCCCGTCTAAATTTTTTTTTTTTTTTTTTGAGACGGAGTCTCAAAAACGCCATTCTCCTGCCTCAGCCTCCAGAGCAGCTGGGACTATAGGCACCCGCCACCACGCCCAGCTAATTTTTTTTTTTTTTTGAGACGGAGTCTCGCTCTGTCACCCAGGCTGGAGTGCAGTGGCCGGATCTCAGCTCACTGCAAGCTCCGCCTCCGGGTTTACGCCATTCTTCTGCCTCAGCCTCCCGAGTAGCTGGGACTATAGGCGCCCGCCACCTCGCCCGGCTAGTTTTTTGTATTTTTTTTTTTTTTTTTTTTTTAGTAGAGATGGGGTTTCACCATGTTAGCCAGGATGGTCTCAATCTCCTGACCTCGTGATCCGCGCGTCTCGGCCTCCCAAAGTGCTGGGATTATAGGCTTGAGCCACCGCGCCCAGCCTAATTTTTTTGTATTTCTAGTAGAGACAGGGTTTCACTGTGTTCGCCAGGATAGTCTCGATCTCCTGACCTCGTGATCCGCCCGCCTCAGCCTCCCAAAGTGCTGGGATTACAGGTGTGAGCCACCGTGCCCGGCCATTTTTTTGTATTTTTAGTAGAGACGGGGTTTCACTATGTTGGCCAGAGTGGTCTTGAACTCCTGACCTCGTGATCTGCCTGCCTCAGCCTCCCAAAGTGCTGGGATTACAGGCGTGAGCCACCGCGCCCAGCTTCTCCATCTTTTTTTTCCTTTCTTTGAGACAGGGAGTGCAGTGGCACAATCATGGCTCACTGCAGCCTTGACTTCCCAGACTCACATGATCCTCTAGCCTCAGCCTCCCGAGTAGCTTGGACTAGAAGCACGCACCACCACAGGCTAGTTTTTGTATTTTTTGTAGAGACAAGGTTTCACTATGTTGCCCATGCTGGTCTCAAACTCCTGGCCTCAAGTGATCCACCCACCTTGGCCTCCCAAAATGCTGGCATTACAGGCATGAGCTGCCACGCCAAGCCTTATTTCTTCATTTTACAGAGGCCTCACCTCACCCTCCAGCTTAAGCTGACTTTCTTTCTTTCCCTTCACAGCTAAACTCTGTAAACAGGTATCAGTATTCACGACTTCCTAGTTCTCTCCTCCCACTCTCTTTATTTTTCCCAAGTTTTATTTTAAAATATTTCTTTTCTTTTTATTTTTTTAAATTTTTTTTGAGAAGGGATCTTGCTCTGTTGCCCAGGCTGGAGTGCAATGGCGCGATCTCGGCTCACTGCAACCTCCGCCTCCCAGGTTCAAGCGATTCTCCTGCCTCAGCCTCCTGAGTAGCTGGGATTACAGGTGCGCACCACCACACCAGACTAATTTTTGTATTTTTAGTAGAGACAGAGTTTCACCATGTTGGCCGGGCTGGTATCGAACTCCTGGTCTCAGGTGATCCGCCTGCCTCAGCCTCCCAAAGTGCTGGGATTACAAGCATGAGCCACCGCGCCCAGACGTGTTTTAAAATATTTCAAACCTACCAAAAACTGTAAGAATAGCACACGCCCTCTGGACTCCCCAGTTGTTGGTATCTGCCACATCCACTTTCTCTCCCATTCTCTTCTCAGCAACCCCCTCCCCTGGGGCAGAAACCATGGTGCTGCCTAAGAACAAAGACACTCTTCCTACAAAACCCCATAGAATTGTCGCATTTGAGAAACTGAACCTTGATATAGAGTCTATATTGACATTTTCCCAAGTATCTAAACAATGTTCTTACAGATATACTTCCTCATATAGGAATTAATCAAGGTTCACACGTGGCATTTGGTTATGTCTGTTTATCCTTTAAGAATGAATTCTGGCCAGATGAGGTGGCTTATGCCTGTAATCCCAGCACTTGAGGAGGCCGAGGTGGGCGGATCGCTTGAGGTCAGGAGTTCAAGACCAGCCTGGCCAACATAGCGAAACCCCGTCTCTACCAAAAATACAAAAAATTAGCCAAGCATGGTGGTGCGTGCCCATAGTCCCAGCTGCTTGGGAGGCTGAGGCAGGAGAATCACTTGAACCCGAAAGACGGAGGTTGCAGTGAACCAAGATCGGACCACCATACTCCAGACTCCTTACTTGTTTTTTGTGGTCTTCTGTTTTTTTTTGTTTTCACTCTGTCACCCAGGCTGGAGTGCAGTGGCACGATCTTGGCTCACTGCAAGCTCCTCCTCCTGGGTTCATGCCATTCTCCTGCCTCAGCCTCCCGAGTAGCTGGGACTACAGGTGCCCACCACCACACCCGGCTAATTTTTTGTATTTTCAGTAGAGACGGAATTTCACCGTGTTAGCCAGGATGGTCTCGATCTCCTGACCTCGTGATCTGCCCGCCTTGGCCTCCCAAAGTGCTGGGATTACAGGCGTGAGCCACCGCACCCGGCCTTGTTTTTTGTGGTCTTTGATTACATTGCCTTTTTTTTTTTTCTTCAAGACAGGGTCTCAATCTGTAGCCCAGGCTGGGGTACAGTGGCATGATTACAGCTCACTGCAACCTCAACCTCCTGGACTCAAGTAATCATCCTGCCTCAGCCTCTTTAGTAGCTGGGACTCCTAGGTGCATGCCACTACGCCCAACTAATTTTTTATTTTCAGTAGAGACAGGGTCTCACTATGTTGCCCAGGCTAGTCTTGAACTCCTGGGCTCAAGCAATCTGCCTGCCTTGACCTCCCAAAGAGCTGGGATTATAGGCATGAGCCAACATGCCTGGCCGACCGTGACATTTTTTAAGCCTTTGAGCCAGGAGCCTTGCACAGAGCTCCTCAATGTGGATCCGTCTGCTGGTCCTCAGAAAGTTTCAAACTGAGCGTTCAGGCAGGGACACCACAGAGCTGTGTGTTCTTGCTATTCGCCTGTAACGCTGGATCCTCTGGGGACCTCTATACCTTGTAGAGTCCCTTTTTCACCTGTAATTAATAAGTAATCTGTGGCGTGGCACTTTGAGATGTCTTGTTCCCCAGTAATCTCACTCAATTGCTTGAGGTCAGGAGTTCAAGACCAGCCTGGCTAACATGACAAAACCCCATCTCTACTAAAAATATAAAAAATTGCCAGGCACGGTGGCTCATGCCTGTAATCCTAGCGCTTTGGGAGGCTGAGGCAGGCAGATTGCCTGCACTCAGGGGGTTTGATAGCAGCCTGGGCAACACGGTGAAACCCCGTCTCTACTAAAATACAAATAAGTTGGCCATGGCAGCATGCGCCTATAGTCTCAGCTACTCGGGAGACTGAGGCAGGAGAGTTGCTTGAACCCGGGGGCAGAGGTTGCAGTGAGCCGAGATCACACCACTGCACTCCAGCCTGAGTGACAAAACGAGACTCCGTCTCCAAAAAAAAAAAATACAAAAAATTAGCCAGGCATGGTGATGCAAGCCTGTAGTCCTAAGAGCTTTAGCATACATGGATGATATTTGATTCTTCTGATGGCTGCAATGTGGGGGATTTCCTTTTTTTTTTTTTTTTTTTTGAGACAGGGTCTCCCTCTGTCACCCAGTCTGGAGTGCAGTGCCACAATCTTGCCTCACTGCAACCTCCACCTCCTGGGTTCAAGTGATTCTCCTGCCTCACCCTTCCACGTAACTGGGACTACAGGCATGCACCACCACACCCAGCTAATTTTTAGTAGAGACAGGGTTTTGCCATGTTGCCCAGGTTGGTCTCGAACTCCTGGGCTCGACTGATCCACCCGCCTCAGCCTCCCAAAGGGCTGGAATTAGTGTTGGGATTACAGGTGTGAGCCACCATGCTGGCTTGGGGTCACTCTTGACACTCTCTGTTACACCTCCATCTGGTCAGCCCAAAAATTCTGCTGGCTCCACCTTTAGTATCTGTGGCCTCAACCCAGCCACAGCTCATAAGCATGCCACTGCCCAGCCACCTCTTAGCTGGATGACAACAATGGCCTCAAAACTAGCCTCACTGCTACACCCATCCCCCACAATATGTCATCCATGGGCAGCTAGAGTGGGCCCTGTTCAGAGAGGAGTCCCACTGTATCTACTCAAAACCCTCCAGGGGTTCCCATCTCACTCTGAATAAAAGCTGAAAGGGGCCAGGCGCAGTGGCTATGCCTGTAATCCCAGCACTTTGGGAGGCCGAGGCAGGCGGATTACCTGAGGTCAGGAGCTCGAGACCAACCTGACAAACATGGAAGAAACCCCGTCTCTACTAAAAATACAAAATTAGCTGGGCATGGTGGTGCATGCCTGTAATCCCAGTTACTTGGGAGGCTAAGGCAGGAGAATTGCTTGAATATGGGAGGCAGAGATTGCAGTGAGCCGAGACTGTGCCATCGCACTCCAGACTGCGGTGAAACTCCGTCTCAAAAAAAAAAAGGCCGGGCGCAGTGGCTCATGCCTGTAATCCCAGCACTTTGGAAGGCCAAGGCAGGTGGATCACAAGGTCAGGAGATCCAAGACCATCCTGGGTAACACAGTGAAACCCCATCTCTACTAAAAATACAAAAACTTAGCCGGGCATGGTGACACACGCCTGTAGTCCCAGTTACTCAGGAGGCTGAGGCAGGAGAATGGCTTGAACCGGGGAGACAGAGGTTGCAGTGAGCTGAGATTGCACCATTGCACTCCAGCCTGGGCTACAGAGAAAGACACCATCTTATAAAAACAAACAAACAAACAAAAAAGCCAAAAGGGTTAAGGTTAGGGTTTTCAGTCTTTTATGACATTGACTTTTTTTTTAGGGTTAAGGCCACCCCATTCAGGGACCTCCTGTCCTGCTCTTCCATCCTGGCTCACTCCCCTTACCCGCTGGCCTCCTGGTCATTCCAGGACACACTCCTTCAGGGCAGTTCCCACCTCTGAGTTGTGACATCTGCCAGTCCCTGGCCTGAGATGCTTTTCCCCAGATATTGAAATGCACGGCTCCCTGCCTTCCCTCCCATCCTGCGAGATTCCCCCCAAGTCACCTTCTCATCCTCCTCATTCACCCTTCACGCTCCTTTCCTGCCCTCAGCACTTTCCAGCACCTGACAGGTCACATCTTCCACCCTGCTGCCTCCACACCTGGTCACATCCGCAAGGACAGAAATGTTACTCTCTGATTCAGCGCCTGACCTCCAGTCCCAGCTGCTCCATAAACACTTGTTTAATTTATGAATTCAGGCAGGAGAGAGGCGCTGAAGAGTTTCTGGCTGGTGAAAGCCCAATGAGAGGTTTCCGAGATAGGCATGGTGAGGACAGCAGAGAAAATGAGACAGCAGGAGGGAGGAGAAGGCCGGGAAGAGTCTGAGCGTGTTTTTAATGTGGTCATCATGTGTCTGGAGCTGCACTGGGGGCGTTACATGTGTATCTCATCCCATAAGATAGGGGCTGTTATTGTCCCTATTTCACACAAGAGGAAAGTAAAACTCAGAGAGGTGAAATGACTTGTCTAAGGTCACACAGCCAGTGGAGCTAGGACTTGAAGCCAGTGTGTGTGGGGCTCTGGATCCCAGATTATTTATTTATTTATTTATGTTTTTTGAGATAGAGTCTCGCTCTGTCGCCCAGGCTGGAGAGCAGTGGCACAATCTTGGCTCATTGCAACCTCCGCCTCCCGGGTTCAAACAATTCTCCTGCCTCAGCCTCCCAAGTAACTGGGACTACAGGCACCGTCACCACACCCACCTAATTTTTGGATTTTTAGTAGAGACGGTGCTTCACCATGTTGGTCAGGCTGGTCTTGAACTCCCGACCTCAGGTGATCCACCCACCTCGGTCTCCCAAAGTGCTGGGATTACAGGCGTGAGCCACTGCACCCAGCCTGGATTCCAGATTTTAACCACATTCGCACCCTCTCGTGGGTGTCTTAGGAGGGAGACGCTGGCCTCAGGCCGGCTGGGATTACAGGGACAGGAGAAAATCAATCTCAGTTTGATGCAAGCCCTATCGGTTCTTGTGTCCCTCTGTGTCTCCATCTGACAAGAAAGGGAACAGGGCACAGGACTGGCAGTCAGCAGGTGGCACTCCAAGCATGCCCGCATGCTCAGAGAGGGGCTGATCTGCATGGAGCTGGGCCCCGGGCAGGTGGCTGGGGACAGGATGACCCAGATTCCTGAAGGCAGCCTTGAGCGCCAGGTGCCCCCACTTCCCCACCCTTTAGGAGTGATCTTCAGCTGTGCTGCTGGGGCTTGAAGTGAGGGTCACGGGATTGATCCCTCAACCCCTGCAGCTCTTTCTGGTTTCTGTATTAATCACTGTAAAAGAAAGACTCCAGCCCGGGCAACCCAGTGAGATCCTGTCTCTACAAAAAACAAACAAAATTAGCTGGCTGTGGTAATACTCTCCTGTAGTCCCAGCTACTTGGGAGGCTGAGGCGGGAAGATTGCTTGAGCCCAGTGAGCCATGATCACATTGCTGCACTCCAGTCTGGGCGACAGAGTGAGACCCTGTCTCAGAAAAAATTTTAAAAACTACAGAAACCATTAAGCTATCCTCAGCCAGGGCTCCTCGTATGCCCTCACCCTGAATCCACAGAGCGCTGCTGAAAGAAACATCAGGCTTTGCAGCTTCTGGGAGCCCAAGCTTTGGGTGTCTCCTCATGAGAATGATCTGCCCCACCTTGTCCCCTCGTCCTGGGAGCCACAGCCCTCTGGCCCTCTGTGCCCAGCCTGCCTGGCAGAGGCTCCTGACTCTAATCCCTTCCGGGCCTCCTGAGATTTCCTAGTGCCAGCTGGGGCTGCAGACCTGCCCGTGACCCAAGCCCTGGCCCCACCGCAGGTAGGGGGTGACATGGCAGGAGCCGTGCTAGGGTGAAGGAGTTCTGGGAGGGCCTCTGGGACCCTTCCAGTCCAACTCTGATTCTGTGCCACAATCTTGTTTTTAAATCAGTCCAATACACAGACAGCAGATTTTATACCCTGATTCACTCCTTATAGAAGAGTCAGTATTCAACAAATATGGACTGAGCCCTATGATGCACCCCACCCTGGATCCCTTGAAAGACTCGAGATCAGTTTCGCTGCTGTGATGGTCTGGATGTCCACTACCATCACTGAGGCTGCTTGACTCCTCCGGCTGCTGCCAGGAGCTGGTGCCCAGGCCCGGCGGACCTCATCTGCTTCCCTCCTCTCAGCAGTCCCCAGGCTCAGGGGCACTAGGGGCACAGTGAGGCTCAGCCCCAGGATCTGAACCAGGTGGTTTCTGACTTCATCGAGCAGATCTGATTGAGGATGAAGTTCTGGAAGCCCCCCCCGGAGAACCATGAGCCCAATTGAGAAGCTGGGGTGGGCAGAGACCCCTGGTGCAGTTTCTGCTACCCATCCTGCCTCACGCCCCACTCCCAAACCCCAGAGTCTCCCCAGCTCCCTCCAGGGGCAAGACTTCCCCAGCACTAGGGCAGAACGGCCCCTTCTTGAAGCCAGACTCCAGCCCCTTCTCTCAGACCCAACTGCCCCTCCCTAACCTGCCTGCCCACCATGTCCTGCCTCTGTCCTGCAGGAGGGACGCCAGGGTCTGGGAGGAATGTTCCCAGGTCTCAACCCAAGGGAGGAGAGAGCCCACCCATGGGAACAGCCAGCTCCCACCCCCTTCTAACTCCAGGCAGCCAGAATAACAGAGGGGGGCGCTTTGGGGAACACACACGTGTGAGGATGGGGACAGAGAGCCAGGCGTCCACCCTCACACAGGGGCTGGGGCGAGAGGCAAAAGGAGAAACAGAGGCATCGGCGGTAGGAGGAGGCTGTGGGCAGGGCCAGGGCAGAGGAAGGAAGGGAGAGGGGCGGCCCAGCACAGGGCCCGGGACCCACAGGTGTGTCCGGAGCTGGCCCCAGACACAAAGGGCCAAGGATTGGCGGGTACATCTCAGCCGGCGGGGACACACCCCGGAGTCCGAGGTCCCCGTCCCCAGGGTGCAGCTGCCCAGGTAGGGGGCTTGGCTGCCATGGGCCACATCCTTCCCCTGGGGGTCGAGGGGCCCACGGTCACGGGCACCCCCGCCCTGGCCTCCTGCGCAGGGCTGGGCGGCTGCAGGCGAGAACCCGGCACCCAGCCCTGTTCCCTCCCCGTCCCGGCCCCGTACCTGGCCTTCACTGTCGCGGGCACGACCCCCGGCCCAGGAGGGCTCCGAGTCCCGGGAGAGCAACCCCGGGCCCGGCCTGCAGGCCGCTAGGCGTCCGGAGACACCGGGTCCTGTCCCCATGGCGGCCGGAGGAAGCCGCGGTCTGCGCCGCCCGCCGGACAAAGCGCGGAGCCCCGCTTCCTGCCATTGTGCGGCCGCGCCCGCCCCCGCTGAGCGCGGGGACCCCGGGGAGGGCCGGGCCCGGAACAGCCCCCAGCCCCCCAGGAAGGCGGACACCTCCCTCCCGCCCGGGCCCTCGCCACCCAGCCCCGGGGATCCCCGCCTCCCTGCCCGGGAACCCCCACACCCCCGCCTCCGCCCGCCCCGGCGACCCACACACCCGCGCCTCCGCCCGACCTGGGGTACCCCCGCCTCCCGCCTCTGCCCAGACCCGGGGACCCCACACCCCCACTTCCGCCCGGCCCGGGGACCCCCACATCCCCGCCTCTGCCCAGCCTCCGGGACCCCCACGTTCCCACCTCTGCCTGGCCTGGGGGACCCCCACCTCTGCGCCTCTTCTCTTCTCTGACTCCCTCCTCAATGCCAGTGCCGGGCACAGAGGGCTCCTCAGAACTTGCTCTTTCCCCTGGGGAGCTCCTTGAATGCTGGAGGCAGGGGGCGCTGGTGACAGCCCCCACAACCGTGGAGACTGTGGAGCCCCTCCCCTGGGCGACCCGACCCCTGCCCAGCCCTGGGGCGCCCACCCTGCTGTGGTCCCCACCTCACCCTCAGCGCCAACACCAACGGTCCCTTCCAGCCAGAAGGGTACCTTCCCTCCTCCCTTCCTCCTGGAGACCCCACCCCCACCTCAGAGCCTCAGCCCAGGGGACCCCTTCTTCCTCCCAGCAAGGGAGCTCTTAGGATACAGGCACAAGAAGGGGAAGGCCAGGATGGGTGACATTCCCCTCGAGGTCCTTGGTCCGGCTCTCCATCTAGCCCCAGGGACACCTCTCTCTGCTCCAACACCAGTTTTGAGCCCCAGTCACACACCCCAACGTCACAACAGGAGCTCGTCTCAGTCCCTCCCATCATCCTGGAGACCCCTTCCTGAGAGCCTGAGCCCCGGTACACCCTCCCACACTGACTGCTCACTGCCCAGGTATGGCAGAGGCCAAGTGCCAAAGGCTGGTGTCCTCTGGAAAGTGCAGTGGGCAGAAGGCGGACTGCTCCGAGAGGCTGTCCTTGGCAGTCCCTGGGAGTTGGGTGAGGTGGAGGCATCAGGAAACCCTGGTGACCCACATGGCACAGCAGCCCAGGTCCCTGCGGCTCTAGGCCAGGTCCCCACCGCCAGGGGGCACTCAGCAAAGCCTGAGAGGATGCAAACCCCTGGACTTTGGTGCTGGAGTCATCACTACACAGCTATCAAAGTGCTTTTACACTGATTCCCAGGAAGGCAGGGCACGCACTATTATCCCCACTCACAAGGTGGGAAATAAAGTGACATAAAGAGACATAAAAGTCCACGGGCAAGACTGAAACCCAGACTGTGGCTCAGGGATTCTGGAATGGCCGCCTTGAGGCACTCCTCAGAACCCATGGGGGTGAGGTGGCCGTGCTGTCTGTCATCAGCCCACTTACCCCTAATAGCTCCTCCTCCACCTGGTTCCATGGGGAAAGAGGGCAGGAAGGGCCAGGGTCCATAAGATGGCTTTGGGAGGGCAGCAGCAGTTTATTAGAGGCTGGGAGACTTCCAGGGCTGTCTCCGCTCCCAAAGCCCAGGTCATCCACTGTCTACACCACAGGCACAGTTGTGGGTTTTTTGTTTTTTGTTTTTTTGAGACAGAATCTTGCTCTGTTGCCCAGGCTAGAGTGCAGTGGCATGATCCCAGCTCACTACAACCTCCACCTCCCAGGTTCAAGCAATTCTCCTGCCTCAGCCTCCCGAGTAGCTGGGATTACAGGCACCTGCCGCTACATCCAGCTGATTTTTGTATTTCAGTAGAGATGGGGTTTCGCCATGTTGACCAGGCTGATCACTAACTCCTGATCTCAAGCGATCCACCCCCACCCTGGCCTCCCAAAGTGCTGCGATTCAGGCAAGAGCCATCGCACCCAGCCAACAGGCAGAGTTTTGAAAACTAAAACTTTCCATCTTGCTTAGAGTGAAATCCCACCATGGCCGGGCTCCTGCCTCGCTCCCAGCTGGTTCACACAGTGGTCCACCTGCTGGTCTCCCTTCTCTCCCTACAGCTCACCAAGCTCAGGGCCTTCTCCTCTGTATTTTCTGTCTGGAATTCCACATGCCCCCCTCTTCAAACAGCTGGCACCAGGCCCCACCTTAAATGCTACCTCCAAGACATCCCTTTCCCTCCTCTCAAAACAAACCACCGTTACCCTCTCACTCTCAGTTCCTTTCAGTTCAATTATTTCCTTCTCAGCGTTTCTTACTACCTGTAATTCATTTCTTTGTTCACTTTCTTATTATCATTCTTCCCTACTAGACTGTCCACTCCAGAGGCCAGAGCCTTGGCTGTCTGGATCTCACTGTGTCCTCGGCACTTAGAACAGTCCTGGTGCACAGTAGGTGCGCTGGTGGGGATGAGATCAGTGAACGGATGAAGGCAGAAGGGCCCTCATGCCATAGAAGGACATGGGGACAGGAAAGGGCTCGGCCAGGATACTCCTTCCTGTGGCCGACGGTCAACAGAACCTTCCCCACTGCCAGACCAAAGGTCTCTTCCTCCTCCTAGTATCCATGACCTTGGGCCTACTGGCCCTGGACAGGTAAGTTCCTACTTCAAACTGGATGGTCTTGCCCCAGACCTCCACCCCCTGGCTGTCCCATAGGCAGATAACTGCATTTCACTGAGCGTTCCCACGTGCTACCCCTGTCCCGGGAGTTCTGGGCAGTGAATCCCATTCACTCTTCTCAAAGACTCTTAGGAGGAGATACTGCTACGATCCCCATTTAACAGATAGAGAAACTAAGGCCTGTGTCAACTGACTTGCCCCAAAGTCTCCAGCTGCTGCTACGAAGGGAAATGGATGCCTCAGGCACAGGGCAGGGGTGGGGCCTGAAGACGGCTGAATGTTGGTTAGGGCTACAGGGCCTTGGAGACTGCCTTCCTGAAGACACGGCAGATCCCAAAGCCAGCTTGCGGGGAGCCCACCGGTGTGGGGTTGCATCAAGTGGAGACCGCCAGGGCTGGGTCAGGGCGGATCACCAGAGGTCACCTGAGTGCCTGGGCCCTGGCCATCCCTGAGTGAGGCTGCTGCCTGGGTACTCGGTGATGGTGGGGGACTGCCCCTTAAGGGCAAGAGTGCAGAGCAGAAAGGAGCCCCCAGCCCCTGTACCAGGGCAGGGGTGTGGGCCTGGGCAGGCTCCTGCATTCCCACCTCCTCACCACAGCAGGGAGCTGAAACTCAGGGGCAGGCCCAAGAAGTCCTGGCCCCCAACTCTCTGAGGAGGGAGCCCCTCCCCAGCCCAGCCCCAGCTCCAGGCTTGTGAGTCAGGGCCGGCTTGTTGAAACTGATACCCAGAAACCAGATGCGGAGGCTGATGAATAATGGAGTCTCCAAGGCAGGACCACCCCCCCCAACCCGGCTGTTCTCCCTCAGTACCACCTCCCCCAGCCCCAGACAAGAAGATGGGAAACCAGGGATCCCCCGGGCATCCCTGCCCCACAGCAAGTTGGGGCCCCAGCCTGGTCTGAGTGGGAGAGGGACCTCCCTGTCCAGGAAAGGACGCAGGTCTGGGGCCAGCTCCAGGCTCTGCCGACAGCAGACAGGCCTGGAACCAGGAGTCCGAGCTCTCTGGCTGGAGGGATGTCCTTGCCAGGAGTTCCCACCAGGGCTAAGCTCCCCTGGGAGCCTGCTAGTCCCAAGGCCCCACCCAACACCTTGGAAATCCAGGGGTGGAGACTGCATGCATGGGCAGGCCAGCCAGGGTGGGGTGGCTTTGCCAGGCGGCTCTCTACACTCCACCCGGCCCACCCACCCTCCTTTCCTCTAGGCCCAGGCCTCACCCATCACCCCTTGGGTTCTGAGGCTCACCTGGAGTCAGAGCCCGACCTAAGGCCCTGCCTGTGCTGGGCAGATGGCAGGGACACAGAAAACCTCTCCCTAGGCTATGCCTGCCGCACAGGCCCTGGAAGCCAGGAAGGCCCCTTCCTCCCCAGGGAGCAGTCCTGGCTGGGATGCCCAAGGCTGGGACCCAGTGCTAGAGAGAGAGGGAGGGGCTGCAGTCTGTGAACATCCCCTCCTGCCCAGCCCCTGCAGTTCCCAGCCCCAGACCCCAGCGTGTGTCTTTGGAGCACCTGGACTCGGCAACCCCTGCCCCAGTGCCACTTAGAAGGCTCCTTGGTAGGGAGCAGGGGAAAGAGGGCACCTGCCTGGGCTTCAGAAGACCTGGTCTGGAGCCTACGTACCCCCGCCCTTCCCCCACTGGGCCTCAATCTCCCACCTATGCTAAGAAGGCATTGGCTATTCTCTAGAATTCAGTATCTGGGGATGGCTGCCAGGTCCTAGCCTGTGTCTGGACCCTGGCTAAGGGGCAGGAGAATGGTAAAATACCCCCAAGCTCCCTCAACTTGAAGAGTTACTGAGGAATCTGTAGGGGACCCCTTGGCTTCCATTTCCCAGACTTCCATCAAGGCAGACCAGGGCCTCCCCGGATTCACGGGTCCCCCGCATCCTCACCCCTGAGCGGGTGCCTGGGTCTGCTCAGACTGCCCGAGGCGCAGCCTCTGGCGCCCCCTGCCGGCCTCCAGTGGGCTTTTCCGCCTGGGACCGACTCCGGGACTGGCCAAATGGGGAGGGTCGCCCGAGCCTCCCAGCCATGCCGCGCGCCCAGGCCCCTCCAGGATCCCCCTAACCCGCCAGTACCCCCCATAGCGGGGCCAGGGTCCCATAGACTCCTCACGGCCATATCTCCGAGCCGACCCGCCCTAGAGACACTGTGATGGGGGCGGGCGCTTGAACCCATTCCACCCTCATGTAAATGGAGATACAGCGGGCGAGGACCCCGTACCCCAGAGGCCTGGCACTATGTGGGACTCTCGACTCCGGGTTCTCTCCATAGGTTTAGGGGGGTCCTGGCGCCCAGTCCCACCCCCCGTCCGGAGCGCAGCTCCCACTTCCCCGCGACTTACCTAGGGACAGGACCAGGGTCTCCTCCCCAGTGTCTGCGGCTTGGGCCGAGACTGCCAAAGCCTCATGGGGCGCGCGGGGAGAGGGGGACGGGAGCCGCGGGAAGAGCTCAGTCGACTACGCGCCAACTGGGGCGCGGAACGTAGGGGAATTACGGTAGCCGCGCGGGCGCTACCACCTGGATGGGCCGGGATGTACCAACGGCGCCGTCTGGCTGGGACCGGGGAGAGGAGGGGTCCCAGGAAGGGCCCCGCGCCGGACCCAGGGAGGTAGCTGGAAGCCGGGCCGTGGCTTGGGGTAATCCAGGATCCGGGCTCAGGGGAGGGGGTGGGGGGGCGTCACTGTCCCCGAGGGGCCAGCCCTTTTCAGATCTCCAAAAAGTTCACAGTCCCTGGTCATTAACTTGGGCTTGAAGACGGGAGCTCGCCCATCCCGGAAGGGAGCTGGGGGGGACCAGGGCCCCCAACAGGAAGCCTCCCCGAGACAGAAAAGCCCTGGGGGACCAGGCAAAGGGACCCGCAGGCCTAGCTCGTCCCGGAATCGCCCCGAGCCAGGCTTGCTTCCGCTCCATTGTAAAAAGCTGGATTCTGATCTGTGGCCTCCGCGGCGCCCCAGAACCAGCCCGCTTTTCTCTGGGTCCCCTCTTTTTTTTTTTTCTGGCCCAGGTGGCATGGCTGGAAAAGGGTGCCGTTCTAACATTTAGTGGTTCTCAGTTCCCGTCTCCCAGCAGCGGGAGTTTAGAATAACTCTGGGCTCAGGACTGGGAAGGGTGTGGATACAGGGGGCCCACTCGAGGAGGCGGGGTTCAGGTCCACCAGCCTTTTCCGCACTTTCAAGCCTTCTACACTGCCTTCCCCCGATCCCTTCCCAGGCCAAAACCTCCACCCAATCCTTGCGGCTGGGCCTATACTAGGGCAGCTCCCAGCCAGGGCCAGGGATCCCCACATCTTCACCTGCTCCCCCAAAACTACTTAGCCAAAACCCAGGAGTCCCCTTGCATTGTTTCTCTGGGCCCTGCCCCTTTCTTCAGCTGCAGACAGCCCTACCACCTCTCTCCGGTGACGAGTCACCTCCAGAGACGGCCCAAACCTGGCCATTGCCTGGGGCATCCTGGTCTGCGGCTGCTCAACCCCAAAGCATTGCCCAGGAGAATAGGCGATTGCCTCTCCCATTATTCACATCCTGCCCGTCCCTTCTCCATGGGGGCCTCAGGCCCACCCTTTCCTCTCCTTGGTCTTCATCTCACCAACCCTCCCTCCACACACGCACACCCTGACTCATCCCTGCCACCTCACAGGCCATTGTTAAGCTGCAAGGGAACTCTGAAGTCCTCCCATCCAACCGCCGCTCCACACTGCAATCCCCTCTACGCTTCCCTTTCTGTCTCTTCTTGCATATGTCTAGTGATGGCGTGCTCACTACCTCTATTTCAGGGATAGCTCCAGCTGCTGGAAACTCTTTCCTGTAGTGTGCTGAACCCCACCTCCCTGTCAAGGCCCTCAGGAGCTGTGCAGAAAAATTCACCTCTCTTTCCTCTTGAGAGTTCTGAGGAAATGGGAGGCTCTGACAGGCAGTCCTGGTTTGAGTCCTGGTTTTGCCTTGCTTGCCAAGTCATTTTACCTTGCCACTCTGCAGGGCCCTCTCTAGGAAATGGAGATGGGGTAGGCCCCACTGCAACGGGGGAAACAGCCAGATGAGGTTCCTGTGCCAGGCACTCAGGCAGGGCCTGGCACACAGTACATGCTGGATCAATGGTGGCTGCTGGAATCACTACCTCCTCCATGATGAACACCCTCACATGTGATGCCCCAGTGTCCCCTGTGGCCCAGGGCCACAAGTGTCCTCAATACCCCCTTGTGACCTGGAGCACCCTGACTAGACCTCGAGCAGTGCCCAGTGGAGCCCAGCAGGGAGCTGGGAAGTCCACACACTGTCCCGTGGCCACCTCGCAGGAGGGCAGGGGGAGCCCACAATATCATCAGTCTGCCTCGATCTCCCCGCCTTTCTCCGTCTCCCCACATCACAGCTCCACCTGCCTCGATCTCCCCGCCTTTCTCCATCTCCCCACACTCACAGCTCCACCTGCCTCGATCTCCCCGCCTTTCTCCATCTCCCCACACTCACAGCTCCAATTGTGTGTAAGAAGCTGCAGCTGGGATGGAGCCTGGGGAGGTCTCAGATCCCAGGGCGGGTACGGAGGGCACACCCAAAGTCTAGAGGTGACTTTGTTACCCCCACTCCCAGGACAGCTTGCATGCCTACGCTGTGCTAGGCTCTATGCTAAGCATGTTATATATGAGCCTCTTTTAATCCTCGCTGCAGGATTATTTTCCAGATGAGGAACCTGGGGTTCAGAGAAATGTAGTGACTTCCCCAGGGTCTCACAGCTGGAAAAAAAGTAGATTTGATCCTGGAGCTCAGAGGTGTGGACTGCTCTACATATCTTCATCTTGGGGAGGGGCGGTTTCTCTCCTGGGGTCTCCATGATACACAGTCCAGACCCCTCACCTGGACATGCAGGTGCTCCCAGTGCCACCTGCCTCCCCCTCCTCCCGTCCCCTTCTCGCTGTGCCCCCTGGCCTCGCTTGCCCCTTATAGCCCCCAGTGTCCCTCCCCTGCTCACTCAGCTTTCCTCCATCTCAGTACCTCTTTAATCCTCAGGACTCCAGCTGCCTCCTCCAGGAAGCCCATCCTGGTTAGCCCTCCTCCCAGTGGGAACTCCAGGGACAGGAGGTAGGGGACAGATGGCAAATTCATCTCAGAAGCTCCAGCACCCAGGAGAGCCTCAAATAAAACATCAAGGGTGGGCCCAGAAGCTGAAGGGTCCAACCCTGCCTGAAATCGATCCTTTGCCAGGGCAGCCTGGGGGGAAGTTTGGCCAGCCAGGGTCACTTCCCTTCCTTCCTCCCAGCACAGCTAGAATGTCATCTCTAGGAGGGCATCCCCTTTGTTTCCTGGAGATCTCCTGGGCCTAGAACTGGGCCTGGCAACGACAGATGCTCAAAGCTGGTCTGGTAAATGAATAAATGAAGTCATCTCCTTCAAAATGCTAGTCACATCCTGGAGAATAAGAATGGGGCTCTTACCCCGTCTCTACTAAAAATACAAAAAACTTAGCCGGGCGCGGTGGCGGGCGCCTGTAGTCCCAGCTACTCGGGAGGCTGAGGCAGGAGAATGGCGTAAACCCGGGAGGCGGAGCTTGCAGTGAGCCGAGATCAAGACACTGTACTCCAGCCTGGGTGACAGAGCGAGACTCTGTCTCAAAAAAAAAAAAAAAAAAAAAAGAATAATGCTCTTCTGAGGGTCTCAAGAAGCTTCACTGAGACAAGCAGAAGGGCCTAACACCCCGTCTGGCATGTAAACATGTTTGGTCAGCAATAATTGTTATTATTATTATTGGGTGTTTTTGGACAGAGAGTCTGTGTTTGTTGCCCAGGCTGGAGTGCAATTGCGCGATCTCAGCTCACTGGAAACTCCGCCTCCAGGGTTCAAGCGATTCTCTTGCCTCAGCCTCCTGAGTAGCTGGGATTACAGGTGTGTGCCACCATGTCCAGCTAATTATTTTTTATATTTTTGGTAAAGATGGGATTTCACCATGTTGACCAAACCAGTCTCCAACTCCTGACCTCAAGTGATTCGCCCACCTCAGCCTCCCAAAGTGCTGGGATTACAGGTGTGGGCCACTGTGCCTGGCCTGTTATTATTTTTGAGACAGGGTCTCGCTCTGTTGCCCAGGCTGGAGTGCAGTGGCACAATCACGGTTCACTGCAGCCTTGATGTACTAGGCTCAAATGATCCTCCCACCTCACCCTCCCCAGTAGCTGGAACTACAGGTGTCCACCACCACACCTGACTAATTTTTGTTGTTGTTTTGTTTTAGACGGAGTCTTGCTCTTATTGCCCAGGCTGGAGTGCAATGGCACGATCTCGGTTCACTGCAACCTCTGCCTCCCAGATTCAGGCAATTCTCCTGCCTCAGCCTCCCGAGTAGCTGGGATTACAGGTGCACACCACCACGCTCAGCTAATTTTTGTGTTTATAGTAGAGACGGGGTTTTGCCATGTTGGCCAGGCTGGTCTTGAACTCCTGACCTCAAGCAATCCACCTGCCTCGGCCTCCCAAAGTGCTGTGATTACAGGTGTGAGCCACCGTGATAGGCCTTTTAAAAAATTTTAGTAGAGAGAGGTCTCCCTGTGTTGCCCAGGTTGGCCTCAAACTCCTGGGCTAAAGAAATACTCCTGCCTCAGCCTCCCACAGTGCTGGGATCGCAGGTACGAGCAACCACGCCCAGCCAGTAGTGGTTATTATTATCATCATCGACAATGTTATTCTTTGTTCCTCTTACCAAATCTGAGTGCCCCTCACCTCCTCTCCACCACTGCCTTTCCCTTCCTGGACTGCCCTTGCCTCTCTTCTGTCTATCCATGTTTTCACATCCATTAAATGCCCCCTCCTCCAGGATGCCCTCCCTGACTGGCCCTCTCTGCCTCTGATAATTCAGGCATTTCTGCCCCTACAGTGAGTCTGTGCCATTTGTCCCAAAGGGGGTCCCAGTGGTGACAGGGCCCAGACTCTCCCTGTGCAGGCTGGATGACCCTCATCAGCTGATGCCAATGTCAGCTGTGCCGAGTTCCAGGCAGGCCAGGGCTGGAGGTGAGGTTTGGAGGCTGCAGAAGGACCACACCCACTCTGAGACCAGCTCTCTTCTCCCATGCCTCACCTCTATGCAGGCTGGGCCCTACCACCCCTGCCCCTGCCTGAGCAGCTTGAGGGCCCACCCTGGGAGCAGCTGCCCAGAGGAGGGGCTAGGACAGTGTGCCTTGTTGCCCTAGCTGCCCCTTCAGGTCAGGCAAAAGCCTCGGGGCTCTGCAGGCCTGTGGCAGGATGTATATTGGGGGGAGCTGAGGCCAATTTGTTGCCAGGAGCCCCCATCTGGGAAAGAGGCAACCAGCCAACACCAGAGTCCAATGCCAGGCACCATCCGTGCCAGCAGATTGTATCTGACATCACACCGCCCCTCTGCCTGGTGACCACGGCAACTGGAGGCCGCCCCCTCCTCGCCCCACCCCACAGCAGTTCTCCATGTTCCCTCACCACGGTCCTCCTGTGCAGAATGAGTGTGTGTGTGTCTGGGTGGAGGTGCGGGAGGGGAGCAGGGGGTGGGGGGTGGCATTTTACATTTCCTGCAGCTGGCAGTGCTGAGACACATGATGGAAGAGAACAGGGGCCCTGGTATGACACAGACCTGGGTACTGGGTTCAAATCCCAGGTATCCCACTTCCTAGCAGTCTGTCCCTGAGTGAGCCACTTCACCTCTCTGAGCCTCAGTTTCCCCATCTGTAAGTGGGAATAAGGACAGGACCATCTCAGAAAGCCAGAGGGAGGAGTCAGTGAGTCCTGGTGCCTGGGCCAGACACTAAGTTGCGCAGTTACTACTACTGTCATGTAAATGCCTGCTGGGAGGGACAAAACCTGGCTCCAAACCCCGGCTCCATCTCTTATGAGCTGTGGGGCCTTGGCCAAGTCACTGGACCTCTCTGAACCTTGGTATCTTCATCTGGAAAACAGGGTGACGATGCCTTCCCTGCAGAGCTGCGGCAAGCAGTGCATATGGCACAGAAAGCGGGTGGCACCGAGCCCAGCACGTCACAGGCAGAAGCGCCCAGCCAGTACTATTATCTTTCTTCCTGCCCCTTTTCTCCCTGATTTATACTTCATCCCATTCCCAGCTCCTGAGCCCTGGCACTCCAGGATCATCTGGCCCCTTCCTCCTTTTGTCAACCCCAGGGCCATGGTCACACTCACCAAGTCCGAAAGCATCTCAGACCCATGCCCAGGCCTGAAGAGTGGCTGAGTACAACAGGAAGGGTGCCAGCTGGGCACTGGACCAGCACTGTGGGAGACCACTTCCCCTGGCTAAGCCTCAGCTTCCTCATCCGTGGCATAGGGCTACAGCTCCTGTCACCTCCAAATGGCTGCTAGGACCACAGTGCAGCAAAGGGCTTTGGGGTACCCCACCCCCCTGCTCTTGTAGAATTCCCCCGACTCCATTGTTCCTGAGCCGGGGACAGGCCCTCTGCCTCCTAAACCAGACACACTGGGGCCCCACCTACACTCAAACCCAGCCCAGCCAGCCGCAACTGTGCCAGGGCTCTGTGGATAGCTGGTGCTGGAATGGAGAGGGCAGTTAGAGCCCCCTGGTCCCTCTACCCCCAAGTGTCCCCAGGCTCTCCAGTCTCCCTACCTTGGACGCCCGCCCCTTGTCCATGCAGGCGGGGTTCTGACAGCGCAGTCCCTTCTTTTCCGCGGGGCTCTGGTCGTCTGTAGGGGAGGAGCAGAGGGCATCAGTCGGCGGGGCACCAGGCTCCCCAGGCCCCAGTGGCCTCCCGACCAGAAGAGGGGTGGGGCGATCTCCTCAGTCCTCCCTTCAAAGGAGGTCAGTGTCCCTTTCTCTTTTAAATGCCAACTTATCTGCACGGGAATCTGTTTGCAGAGCCCTTTTCTCCTGCAGTCCCCAGGGAAATTATCCAGATTCCACGGGGAGAAAACATTTTTGGAAATACGCTGCTCTCTCCCTCTGTCCCTCTAGTCTGGGGGACAAGTAGGGGAGTGCTCAGTGACCTTTTGGGGCCCCAGACTTCCCAGGGGGTCCCGGCAGGGCTGCTGGGGGGAAGGGGCTCCAGGGTCCCAGATCCCTGCGAACTCTAGGCCCTGCATCGCTCCCTTTAGAGACAGAGGAGCCCCCGAAGGTCTGGGGCTACCCCCGTTCCTCGAGACTCATCTTTGACCCTGAATTTGGCCCCCTCCAAGCTGCCTCTCTTCCTGGGGGCTGGAGTGCACCGCGGTGGGGGCAGAGCCGCCCAGCCAGAGAGAGGCGAGGGGAGGGAGGAGAAGCGGGGTGCTGCCGAGGCAGGCCCCGACTTGGGGGCCGAGTTTGGGTCCGAGTGGCCAGAAACCCGGTCGGCGCCCACCCCCTTGCCTGAAGTGGGCCCTCCCCGGAGGAGGTCAGGAGCCGACCCGGCCCCCAGGCTCCCGCCCCGCGCCCCCGGGGCCCCTGCCCGCACTCACCCATGGAGCAGGCCCCGGGCCGCGCGGGGGGCGGGCGGCGGGCGGCGGGCGGGGGCGCCGGGGACGCCGGGGACTGGGAGGCCGCAGAGCCGCCGCCGCCGGACCCTCGCACAGGAGGCGGGCGGGGCAGGTGGGCGGGGAGGAACCGCGGCGGCCCCGCCTCGGGGGGCGGGGGACGGGAGAGCTGCCGGGCCTCGGCGCCGATGGTGTCACCCCTCCCTCCCCGGCTCCCCAGCCCCTGCGCGCTGCGGTCCGGAGGCTGCCTCCACCTCCCGCAGGGCGGCTCAGGAAGCGCGCACGGCTCTGGCCTGGAGGGTGCCATCCACGCGGAGGGTGCCCGTCCACAGGAATGCAGGTCCGGACCCCCGCAGAGCCCCCACCCCAGCCCAGAATCGTTGTCTCCGGGGTCAGTTTCCATGGCAACACGGAGGCTGCCCCGCGCAGGGTGGGGACTGTCACTAGGAGAGACTCGCCTGCTACTGCTCTTGCTGCATCTCCTTTGCTGGTTCACAGTTTTAAACTTTACTGAAGTGCAAACGCGGACAGGGAAGTGCACCTGTCCTGCGAGCACAGCTCAACACATTTTCGGGAAACTTTCACAAAATAACCTGCGCCCAGACCGAGCGGCAGAGCGTCGCCACCCAGTCCCCAGTCCCCGCCACCTCCCTCGTGCCAGCCGGTTCCCCCAAGGGCACCGTCGCCGTGACTTCCAACACACTGATTCGTCTGCCCGGTCCTGTACTTTATGTAAATGGAATCAGGAGATAGCAAACCCTTTGGGCTATAGAAACAGCCTCGGAGAGGTGACCAAGAGTCTGCGGGGGCTCAGTGCTCCTGAGCCTGCCTCTGGACCCCCATCCCACCCTGCGCACTGGTGCCAGGAGGCATTGGGCCGACAAGACCTAGGTATAGAAGATGCAGCTTCCAGCGGGGCCAGGCCCCTCTCCCAAAGGCTAAGGGTGGGTTTCCCTGACCGCTTTCCTGGAGGGCCTCTCAGCTGGAGCCTCCCTGCATGGACTCCTTACATGGGTTGGGCCCTGGGACCCACAGGTAACCAGAAACTGGTCCCTGCCCCAAGGACTCCTGGCACAGCGAAGTAGCATGGATCCCAGGTCTCCTGAGCTCTCTGGATATGATCATTCAGTAAACACACTAAAGATCCTCTGAAGGTCCCCATGAGCCAAGCTCTAAGCTGGGTGCTGGGGACCCATTGGTGACCCTGACAAGCCTTGGGGAGCTCACAGGGGGCCTGGTGGGCAGGGCGGCCCTTTGGGGAGCAGCACATCTGCATGGCCCTGGGGAGGGGGCTCTCGAAGAGGGGCTGCCACAGGCATCCCGGGGCCTCCAGGCTGAGAGGGAAGCAGCTGCCCGGGGCCCTGGGCCTCCTCGGTGCACAGCCCACAGGAACTCTCAGGACCCTCAGGCCCGGCCCAGCCTCACCTCCACACCATGCTCATTTCCCTCTCCGAGTCTCTGCTCTCAGCCATCCAAGGGGCCAGTGAGCCTGTCCTGCCTCTAGGCTGGAGGTGGAGGCAACCGAGGCAGGAGATGGCCCTGTGAGGACTGTGGCCAGGTCCCTGCCTGCTGGGAGGAAGCTGACTTGAGGGTGGAATGGGGTTCGGGGTTCTTGTCTGCCATGACTCCAGCAGGTCCTCCTCTGCCATCTGTGTTTCCACAGGGACCTGGAGCCCTCAGCCAGCTTTGGGGGAGTTTCCCATGCACCCAGCCTGGGACTTCTCCAGCTGAGCAGGACAACATCTGCTGTCCACCAGGAAAGTTTCCCGGCCCCTGCGTTCTCAAAACTCTAGGCCTGGGGTCAGATTCTCACACCCTTTGCCCCAGGGCCTCTGGATTGTAGCCCCATATTCTGAAGGCTCCGGGCCATGTCTTCTACCACTGGGTCTGCCTCACCAGCTTCCTAGATCCCCCCATGACTGCTCAGGTCACAGCCACCATCGGGCCTGACTATCCTGTGGCCTCTATGCCACTTGGGTTCTAGAATTCCTTGTGCTTTGCCTGGTACTTCCTGGCACTGGGGTCTCCCTGCCTGAACTCTCCGGCCTCTGACCCCAGGTCTCAGCAGGCTCCAGGTGCTCACCCTGCCTTCTAGACCCTACACTCCTGACCCCCTGGTCCTGGCTCCCCTGGGAGGTGATTCCCTCTGTGCTCTGCTCTAAAGCTGCAACTTCCTGCATTGCATAGGCGAGCTCCTCTCTCCTAGAGACTGCAGACACGAAGAAAAGTCCATCAGGAGGGCCGGGCGCCGTGGCTCACGCCTGTAATCCCAGCACTTTGGGAGGCCGAGGCGGGCGGATCACAAGGTCAGGAGATCGAGACCACGGTGAAACCCCGTCTCTACTAAAAATACAAAAAATTAGCCGGGCGCGGTTGTGGGCGCCTGTAGTCCCAGCTACTCGGGAGGCTGAGGCAGGAGAATGGCGTGAACCCGGGAGGCGGAGCTTGCAGTGAGCCGAGATCGCGCCACTGCACTCCAGCCTGGGCGACAGAGCAACACTCCGTCTCAAAAAAAAAAAAAAAAAAAAAAGTCCATCAGGACCCTGGTAGCTCTCAGGGCCCAGAGAGGGGCCTGTGGGGCTTGGGGGTGGGGTCAGGACAAGTAGTCTCCACCATAGGCCTGTCATGAGCTCTCCTGCAGGTCACCTATCCCCATCTACAGCCTTTGAGGAAAGGGTAGGCCTGGTAAGGGGGACATATTGTATCAGGTGATATCATACCCTGGACATAGTTGGGTTTTTCTTTTTCTTTTTTTTTTTTTTTTCCTGAGACAGAGTCTTGCTCAGTCGCCCAGGCTGGAGTGCAGTGGCGCGATCTCAGCTCACTGCAAGCTCCGCCTCCCGGGTTCCTGCCATTCTCCTGCCTCAGCCTCCCAAGTAGCTGGGACTACAGGCGCCCGCCACCATGCCCGGCTAATTTTTCGCATTTTTAGTAGAGATGGGGTTTCACCGTGTTAGCCAGGATGGTCTCGATCTCCTGAACTCATGATCCACCCGCCTCGGTCTCCCAAAGTGCTGGGATTACAGGTGTGAGCCACCGCACCCGGCCTTCTTAATTTAATTTAATTTAAAATTTATTTTTTGAGACAGGGTCTCGCTCTGTTACCTAGGCTAGAGTGCAGTGTTGTGATCATGGCTCACTGCAGCCTCGACCTCCTGGGCACAAGTGATCCTCCCACATCAGCCAACCCAGTAGCTGGGACCACCGGTGCACATCACCATACCTGGCTAACTTTTTAATTTTTTTATAGCAAAGGAGGTCTCACTATGTTTCCCAGGCTGGTCTCGAACTCCTGGCCTCAAGGGATCCTCCTGCCTTGGCCTCCTAAAGTGCTGAGATTAGAGTTGTTGAGCCATCTACACAGCCTGGCTCAGCCAGTCAGATTTGCTCTCCTGAGACTATGAATTGAGGCAGGCCTGGGAAGGAAACATGGTTCCGATCCCCTTCCTGATAGGAACTCACAGGTAGGACTCCTAGTGGGCCCTGGAGCCTTGAGTCCATTGAGAGTCAGTCCAAATGGGTACGATGCCCCAATATCGTTGGGGAGCTAGAACAAGGGAAGCAGCCACTCAGTGGAGATCACCCCAGAGCAGACAGGGCAGGAGAAGGCAGCTTTGTGAGAGTGGGCAGCTCCGGGGGGGGCAGCCTTCTCTGCCTGCCCTGGGCTTCCCTGGGGAGCTCTGCCTCTTTGTAACAACCCCTCTTATGTGGAACAGCCTGAGCAGTGTCTGCTCCTCGACCTCAGCCTGACCCTAGGCAGACCTGGAACCCTGAACTCCCCCCTCCCCTAGACAAACCTGGAACCGTGAACCTCCCCATCCAGGCAGACCTGGAACCCTGAACCTCCCCCATCCAGGCAGACCTGGAACCCTGAACCTCCCCATCCAGGCAGACCTGGACCCTGAACCTCCCCATCCAGGCAGACCTGGAACCCTGAACCTCCCCATCCAGGCAGACCTGGACCCTGAACCTCCCCTCCAGGCAGACCTGGACCCTGAACCTCCCCTCCAGGCAGACCTGGAGCCCTGAACTTCCCCTCCAGGCAGACCTGGAACCGTGAACCTCCCCTCCAGGCAGACCTGGACCCTGAACCTCCCCTCCAGGCAGACCTGGAACCGTGAACCTCCCCTCCAGGCAGACCTGGAATCTTGGACTCCCCCCTCCGCTAAGCAGACCTGGAACCCCGAACTCCCGCCACTGTGTGCCAGACTCTGCCTCCCCAGGTCTGCAACAGCCCAGCTGCCCTCCTGGCTCCCCCACGCACTGTCCCAGGGAGAGCCAGAACCCTTAGCCAGGCGGAGGAGCCCACTCGCCAGTTCTCCCCCAACCCTGTCTCAGTCACAGGAGGCCACTTTGGCTTTGTCCTGACCCTGATCTCTTCCAGAACCGGGCCTCGGGACGCGGGCAGAGCGGCCGGCAGACATGTTTTGTTTGGCTGAGCACAGGGTTTCGAAAGAATTTAAATTGGTTGCCAACTTTGAAAAGTCGGAGATTTCACATAAAAATCCATATTTTTGGCTTCTCTTGACAAACCAGAAGAGCCTGGCAGCTCTGGACCCATGTTCTGGACGGCTCCAGCTCCCAAGCTGTGTCTGCCTCAGATCAGCACAAATGCTTCCAGCCTCCACAGTCCCCACCACTCCCTGTCGCCTCACCCCAGGCCCCTCACTCCGCCACTTGCCGGACACAACTGATCTGATCCCAGCCCAGCCCTTCTTGGTTCTATTCCTTTGCCCTCCCCCAGCATCCTCCCATCACCGTCTGCTGCCATCCTGTCCACTCTTGAAGGCCCAAGCTGAAGGCTGCTGCCTTCAGGAAGGCCTCCCTATTGTCAGATATCCAGTTCCAGGTGAATGTGTCCCTGCTGGACTCCCACCGTCTTGAGCCTTTGAACCAACACTGACCTGTCTTCCCCATCAGACGGCTTCAGGAATGACACACAGTAACCACAGCTCTCACTTGCCAAACACCTGCTGGGAACTCTGCTGTCCATAGACGGTGTCATTTCACCATCTAACTCTGTGCAGAGGAATGATCGTTGTCCCCATTTCACAGATGAGGACACTGAGGCTTGGAGGGTAGAGCCCAAGGTTACAAAAGTAATGAGAGTAACGAGGCTGTGAGTGTGTAAGCCTCCAAGCCTGCATTCCTAACCGCCAGGTTACAGTGCTCTCCTGCAGCCTGACACAATCAGCTGTCTGGAAAACATGAATTGGTCCCTCATCATGACATGAGTGTCCCCTTTCCCCACGGGCCCCAGGATGACACAAGTGCACAGAAAACCACCTCGTTCTCATCTTCTCCAGGGTAGCCCCTCACCTTTGAACCCTCCACTCCAATGAACACTTCTGTCTCAAGAAAACAGGACCGGCCGGGCGCGGTGGCTCAAGCCTGTAATCCCAGCACTTTGGGAGGCCGAGATGGGCGGATCAC
The DNA here is from genome assembly GCF_043159975.1 of Macaca nemestrina. NCBI lineage: Eukaryota > Metazoa > Chordata > Mammalia > Primates > Cercopithecidae > Macaca > Macaca nemestrina. Next base: position 227,623,192 of record NC_092125.1, on the reverse strand, counting down.
GAGGTCAGGAGATCGAGAGACGATCCCGGCTAACACGGTGAAACCCCGTCTCTACTAAAAAATACAAAAAAATAGCCGGGCGAGGTGGCGGGCGCCTGTAGTCCCAGCTACTCGGGAGGCTGAGACAGGAGAATGGCGTAAACCCGGGAGGCGGAGCTTGCAGTGAGCTGAGATCCGGCCACTGCACTCCAGCCTGGGTGACAGAGCAAGACTCCGTCTCAAAAAAAAAAAAAAAAAAAAAAAAGAAAACAGGACCTCCCTGCCCACCACCTCCCAACCACAGGCCTGGCCACGCAAAGGCTGCCCCTCTCAGGAAGCAGCTGTGGCCTTGAATGTCCCCTCCCACGTGAGCCCCACCCTCCTGGGCGCCCGTCCATGCCTGGGCAGCTGCTGCAGGCCATGCTGGGGCTGGACTTCTCGTCCGCAGCACCTGGGGAAGGGCAAGATTTGTCCTCAACCTGGCCAAACGCCAGAGGGGCATGTCCTGGGTAAATGGCTGCTGGTCCCAGGACATCCGCCACTCCCTATGCAGGACACTGATTGGAGCGTCACAGGAGGTCTGGGAAGGAAATGTGTTTCTGATCCCCTTCCCAAAGCGACATGGGGCACCTTGGGGGCAGGACAGTGAAGTGGCAACTCAGCTGCAGGGAGGGGCATGGACCATGGCCAGGACACTGCTTCTGCCTACAGCCCAGAACCGCTGCTGGCGTAGTCCCCAGGGAGCGGAGAGCTGAACATCGTCCCAGCCACCCACACTGCTCGAGCTCAGTAAGAAGAAGTGGGAGGACACATTCAGGATTCCTTCCTGGGGCCCGAGAAACTGTCCACACAGCTCTGCACACAGGCCTGGGGCCAGCCGGCCACTTCCTCTGGCTGAGGCTGCTGTGGGTGCCTGCCCATCTGCCCACCGTGGGCTTCCTCCAGAGGTTCCTCAGAGGAACTGAGAGTGACCAAGGGCAGAACAGGAGCAGGGCTGCAGAAATGGCTCTGAGATCCCGATTCCCGACAGTCACACTCCAAGCACCAGTCCCACCCCCATCACAGGCTGGGCTGGCATCGGCCTACCGTGCATGGGCCCCAGCCAGGGTCTGGCTGGCACAGAGGACAGAGCCCACACAGACAGCCGCATGCCCAGGCTCACCCACCCAGCCGCCTCAGCTCACGCATGAGACCTGTTCACGTGCTGTGAGCCAGCCGCTGTGTGCAGCTCCCTGGGGCCTCTCTGCCGGCTCCGAGGAGAGCTGGGGCAGGCACACGTCGGTGAGCAGGTCTCAGTTCTGGTGCTCAGGCTGAGGGTGTGCATGGTGTATCTGGGTGCCACCACTTGGGATCTCAAAGGCTTCGCCACACCTCACTAGGATAAAGGGGATTCCAAGAATGGCCCTGACTCAGACAGTAGGCATGGATATTCCAAGAGCGTAGGTTTAAAGAGCTCTTGAGATCAGGCATGGTGGCTCATATCCATAATCCCAACACTTTGGGAAGTCAAGGCAGAAGGATCATTTGAGCCCAGATTTTCAAGACCAGCCTAGGCAACATAGAGAGACCCCATTTCTACAAAAAAGTTTAAAAATCAGGAAGGCAGGGTGGTGTGCGCCTGCAGTCCCAGCTGCAGATGTGACTCCTGCATCTGAGCGGTGAGAGCATCCCAGGGGGAGGGACCAGCAGGATGACTGAGATGTAGAGAACAACTAAGACAGCCCAGGGAGGGCCTGCCTCTGCAGACAGCGAGCAGCCCCACTTTGCTCCACCCCGCCCAGAGGAGCGCAGTCTGAGTGGGGGCAAGGGGTGGGACACAGCTCCCATTGGCTGGCCCTGCTGGCTTGGGGCTGGGGTGACTAAACGACCTGGGGCAAGTCTCTGGCTCTGTTGGGTCCTGTAGCTCCGTACCTGCCTCAGGTAGGCAGGAAGCTGCCGGGTGAAGAAATAGAGCAGCCTGCTCCCCATCCCACCCTCCAACTCCAGGACAGTGGCCAGCTGAGGGTGGAGGGGAGTTTGCCCCCCAACACCAGCTGCCACGCTCCTCCCCACCCCACCCCCACATCCCGTGCTGCCTCCCGCATCCCCACTGCCTCCACTAGCTGGGCAGCTGGGCCGCTGCTCTCACGTCCTCAGGCCCTCCCTGCCTCCTGCACACACCCCGATGGTGCCTGGAGCTGCTGGGGCCTGTGGGACCCTGTACCTGTCTCTCGCGACAAGCAGCCACATTCCCCCTCCTCCACAGTGGGGGGCTGGTCACAGGTAGGGACACCTGGCCTTCATGCCCACCCAGCGTCATCCTCCCTCCTGGGAGCAGCACCTCTCTCTTTTTTTTTTTTTCTTGAGACAGAGTCTCGCTCTGTCGCCAGGCTAGAGTGCTATGGCGCAATCTCGGCTCACTGCAACCTCCAACTCCCTGGTTCAAGGGATTCTCCTGCCTCCACCTCCCAAGCACCTTCCTTTTCAAAACCCATCTCTGTATGGTCTGCGGGCTCCCTTCTGCCTCCCAAGGTGAATCCCAGACTGAACCGTCACTCTCCCTGCCTCTGGCCTCAGGGAAGGACCATGCCAGGCTAGGGAGACTCATCCAGGACAGGCTCCTGCTCCCTGGGCTTGTGGCCTGGGGGAGGCCAGCGCCTGTGCCTGAGGATGAGGCTAATGGAGAAGAGAACCCAGGCCCAGGCCCTGGCCCCAGACAGTTCCACAGTGCTGGGAGCTGGCGATCAGCACTCTGGTGGCTTCTGCAGACAGGACTCAAGTTTCTGTCACTGCACCGAAGCACCCTGACAGAGCCAGTTCCCCAGCTCACAGTGCCGAGCAGCTGAGCTGAGCTGACAGAATGGGCACCCGACAGCCAGCACAGGTGTGCCCTGCCTCTGCCACCACTGTTTGAAGTCTCCCTGTGTGTCATCCCCATTAGTGCTCTCAGCCCCCCAACGACCCCCAAGGCGTCATTATTCCCATTCACAGTTCCCCGGCCTCTCACCCCCAGGAGCAGCCCAACATCCCACCCCTCAAACACCGGCCGCGGGGCTCAGCGTCCCCGAGAGCTCGTCCTGCCTCTTCAGGGGTTTAATCTCCCTATACCTCTGTTTCCTCATCTGTAAAATGGGGACAAAAGGAGAAATGACCCATGTCCTGGGGCCTGGAACATGAATGTTCCAGAACATCTCATTACACCACCCAGCCCCGAGAAGACGTCATGGCCTGATCTTGGGGGTGGGGGGAGAGCAGAGGCAGAGGCCAGGCCTGAAGCCCAGCCAGGCCAGCTCTGGAGGAAGGACAGCCTCCTCGGCTGCTTGCCTGCCCTCTGGCCCCCAGGGTCCCAATTTGCGGGCCCCTCTCCTGCACCAGCAGCAGCTCTCGGGAGTGGCTCTGGACCCCACACCACTGTGGAGCGAGTGACCATCAGCAGCATATGTCTGTGAATGGGCCGCAGGCCCTGGCTGGGCAGGCCCAGTGCCAGAGCTGAAAGTCCTCCCGGGAGGTGGGCTCGCACCTACCCCCGAGGTCCTCGATGATGTCCAGGGTGGAGCTCCACGAGAAACGCTCCACCGTCCCCAGCTCCAGCTCGGCCAGGTCGCTGGGCAGGGCCTCCAGCTCGTAGGTGCCCCGCTTCCTCCAGTAGAGAAACATGCTGAGGCCAGGGGAGGCCACCCCGCCTGGCCTTCGCCGTCGGAGGCTGGGTGGCCTGGACACGGGACACAGAGAGTGCAGGGGCGCAGGGGGCTGCAGGGACCACTGGGGCTGGCCTCGGCTGGCAGGCGCGCCCTCCCCGGGAAGGGGAGCATTCTGGGAGCGGCTGGGGGCCTCGGAGCTGACCAATGGCCAGGGACCCGGCCCCACACAAAGCGCCTTTCTTCCCCTCCTACAGACATTTTACAAATTTCGCCTTCCCGGCTCCCTCGGAGCCCCCGCCAAGGAGACGGGCTGGCCGTCTGGGGACGACAGAGGCCCGGAAAAGAGTGCGATTGTTTCGTGGTCTCTTTGCTAAGATAAGTTTTCAGAGAAGAAAAATGTGCTGCCCGGGGAGCAATTCCAGCTCCCCACCCCTGACCTATGACCCCGCTCCCAGCCCCAGCAGGACCCTGCAGGATTTCTCAGTGAGGAATAGAAGCACCTGTAGGGAGGCCGTGGGCTGCCCCTAGAGATGTTTCCAGCTCCTGGCTGGACCCTCCCCAGGAAGCTCAAGGCATGTCCCCCACCTCCACTGAGCCGACGCCCCCAGAGGCTCCCCAGAGGGGCAGGAGCTATGGGCCAGGCCTCACCCTCAGCCTGCCTGTGAGGTCCAGGCTCTGCTCTCTGGGCTCCCTTTTGGGGCTGGCCACACTTCACCAGGCTGCCTCCTTCAGATCATGTCGCCTACACCAATGGCAGCCCAGGCATAGAGCCCTCGGCAGCTGAGCTTCTGGCATCCTTAGGGGAGCCTCGTTGCTCCCAAGCGATGGGTGGGGTTGGAGGAAGTCAGAGGGCTGGGGCTGCAGACCTTTCACAGAAAGAACCATGAGAAGAAGGAAAAGCTGGCGGACAGGCGGGGAAATGAAAAGCCACTGTCAGTTGATTCCAGAGTGTTGTGAAGATTGCAAAATGTTCAAGCTAGCAAATAACAACTCAAAGCCTATGGCGGCCCTCCTGTGGAGAGACCTCTGCCATGGTATCCACATGACTTGTGCCCCAGCAGGGTCACTGTGGCTTTCCCTGCGTGGGTGGGCACTTCCTCCATGGCACAGATGAGGAAGCCGAGGCTCAGCTCACAAGGAATAGAACTTGGATTTGACCCCAAGACTGTCTAGCTTCAAAGCCAATGTGGGGACCTGAACAAGCAGCTGGGGGAGAAGGTGGGGCGACCAGAGGGCCATGGGGCAGTCCTTCGGAAATCCAGACTTAAACGGGGCCAAGGGCAGCTTGCACTGGGCTCCTGAGCCAGGCTCTGCTGAGCCGCCTCTGTCTTACCCCACCTGTGCCCCCCACAGCCTGCCAGGTCTGAAGGAGCAGAGCCAAGGCAGAGCTGTGGGCAGAGCCAGAGCGGAGCTGGCTTCCCTACCAGACCAGATGCCTGGCAACAGAGACCCAAGGCCCAGGCAGAGGGAGCTGGCAGAAGAAGGCTCTGTTTCTGGAGGGCAGGGGGTTGGAGGGGTCACCCCAGGGCTGTGGCAGGGGGTGCTGGGGTGGCCTTCCAGGCAGCCTGCACACCCCCAGCTGAGGGCTAAGGTGCCAAGAGGCGGTTTGACTAATTCGAACCGTATGCCTGCCTGGCCGGCCCCTCCCCCACCCGCACGGGGCCAGGGAGGACAAACGCAGGCCCTTGGCCTTCATCACTGGCACCCACACGACCTGGGCCTGAGGCCACAGGAGCTGGGGGTGTCCCTGGCTTGTGTTCATGTGGCAAGTGGCCAGCCTGGGGGTGTCAGACTGAGGCTTAGGGAATAGGACCATCCATGGCCTGGCCAGCCATCTCTGTCTCAGATCCACCACAGCAGAGGCCAGGGCCAGTGGGGTGGGTCCTGGAGCCTTTACCCAGCCCCGGCCCCTCTTTGTCTGGGCTTGGAGGGAGCCACACCTGGTTATTATTTCAGGACAGCCAACCCCAGAGCATCCCCGCCCAGGCGCGGCAGAGACTCCTTCCTACCCTCAACTGTAGGCTGAGCACAAGGGGATGCCTTCACTGCAGCGGCCACCTAGGGAGGCTCCACTCCCAGGCATCCATTTGGGGCTCGGAGGCTGAACCTTCCTGAGGGGCTGCAGTCCTGGATGCCAAGAGGAGGAGGCCAGGCTCCACCCTCCATCCTGACCACAGGGAGCATCATCCTCTGTGTTCCCTCTGTCTCCAAATGTGCCTCCTGCCTCCCACCTCCCACCTTCGCTTGTGCTGGTCCCGCTGCCCAGCTGTCCTCCTCTGTCTCCCACACTCCTTCCATACAAGGCTAGAGGGTCCCCCACCCAGCCTCCCAATGCAGGAAGGCAGAGGCAGCCCCAGTGGGTCAGGGGAGGCCCCCCCAGGTCAGTGAAGCAGACCCCCACAGTCCTCGAGGGTGCAGCGCCAGCCTCTCTGAGGCTGCAGCTGTCCAAGGCAGGTAGACACACCCGGGCCTTTTCCTAGGGTCTGGGGGAAACCGGGAAACAAGACTGACTAGCGATGCTGCTGACAAACACGGGGGTCGCTCTTGGTGCTTTCAGGAACAGCTGTCTGTCTTGCATTCTGCTGTGTGCCCAGCCCCAGGCAGGCACTCCACTTACCATGGCCCAATGCCATACTGAGCAAGCACTATTCATACATCATCTCCAATCCGCATTTCATTCCCAACAGCAGGTGCTATTGTCCCCACCACAGAGATGGAGAAGCTGAGGCCACGGACAGGCAACTTGCCCAGGGCCACACAGAGCTAGGAAGAGGGAGAGCCAGGGCTGAGCCCCAGAGTGGTACTCATACTGCTGGCCGCACTGCCCTCGCCGCTCTACGCCTGGCCCTCCTCACCCACCTCTAGCTCCTCTCGAAGTCACTGCTGGGTACAGATGGGGAGCTAGAGTCCCGAGAGAGGCAGGCGGGCCCTCAGCTGGAGGGCTGCTTTCCCACAGCCCCAGACCTACCTCGAGGGACTCAGTCCCCTGGAAGCCTCACGGCCTCTGGACAGGAAGATCCCAGGGGAACAGAGACAATTGGTGTGTGCCCTCACACGGGCCGCCCCGGGGCTGGGAGCTGTGGCCCTGGGCAAGGAGACCCCAAGGTTTGCCTCTCATCCCACCTCTTGTTCCTTCTGTGCTCCAGTGAGCATCCCCTGGCCTGGGGCTGGAACCAGGACAGGCAGAGGGACAGGGGCTAAAGACAAGGGCCGGCTTCATCTGGTTCCTGGCAATGGCCTTGGACATGGGGAGGGGGCGAGTCCTCTGCAAACCACAGCTGTTTCCTTGAGAGCGGAAGTGCCATGTGAGGGAGGACCCAAGTAGGGGCTGCCCCTGCAAGGTCTCGCTGAGTAAGGGGCCAAAAGAGGAAGAGAAACAGGTGGCAGGACCCAGCCATCGACCCCCATGCCAGGAAGCCACAGCCACCCAGGAAACGTAGGCCCTGGGGCACTTTTCCTGCCTAAGCTCACAGGCTGGGGGCTCCAAGGGCCCCTGAACATCCTTTCTCCCCTCAACCACCCTGGATGACCCCTTCCCACTGCAGGGTTTTCCCGAGGGCAGCCCCCCGCAGGGGAGGGCTTGTTTCAGGGTTAGGCTTCTGCCTCCCAAGCTGGGCAGCCTTGTCCATGACACTTCCCCGGACTCCACATCTGTAAAATGGGTTAAGGAGAGAAGCCCCCAGGGCGTCATCTCCACAAGACCCTGCACGCACAGGGCTTCGCAGGGAGCCTGGCGCAGGGTGAGTGCTCACCCCAAAGGGATAAAGACTTGGTGGGGGGTCCCTGCAACCAACAAGAGGCCCCGTTCCTCCCTGTCCCCAGGCAAGGCCCACTGTGGCCCCTTGTGGAACCCAAGGCTCCAGGGGCAGGTAACCACATTCCTCCCTTCCTCTCCCGGTGTCTGAGGAGGCCTGTCTGGACCCCCAGGGCAGCCGGGGAGAGCCAGCTGCGTGCATGCGGGGCCGCTATGCCCAGTGCTAGCTACCCAGCTCTCGTGAGAAGCACCCAGGCAGCCATGCTGTGTGTACAGGCTGGGCTGCAGAGCCCCTTTATGTAATCTGGAGAGAATGGGCACTAGCCACTCCCCGTGCCCTCTGGCTCTCCTGTCTCTGTTCTTCTTGCCAGGCCCTCCCCAAACGCTCCACCAGGCCAAGTAAAAAGAAAAATCTGCCTCTGCCCAGCCAGGCACAGTGGCTCATGCCTGTAATCCCAGCACTTTGGGAGGCCGAGGCAGGTGGATCACGAGGTCAGGGGTTCAGGAACAGCCTGGCCAAGATGATGAAACCCCGTCTCTACTAAAAATACAAAAATTAGCTGGGAGTGGTGGCAGGTGCCTGTAATCCCAGCTACTTGGGGGGCTGAGGCAGAGAATTGCTTAGTGAGCTGAGATTGCACCACTGTACTCCAGCCTGGGCAACAGAATGAGACTCTGTCTCCAAAAAAAAAAAAAAAAAAGAAAGAAAGAAAAAAGAATCTGCCTCTGGCCTCCGGAGGCACAGGCTGAGGACCCTCCAGGGCCAATACCTGATGGTGACTTGGGGGTGGGGGCCAGGTGGGGTGGAGGCCAACCCGCCAGCCAGCAAGCAGTGGGCCCAGTGTCAGCACCAGTGGGAGGGGTGAACAGGGCCTGGTGCAGGCAGCACAGACCCTTCCTCCAAATTAAACAATTCTGGGCTGGGCACAGTGGCTCATGCCTACAATCCCAGCACTTTGGGAGGACAACGCAGGTGGGGATCACTTGAGGTCAGGAGTTCGAGACTAGCCTGGCCAACATGACGACACCCCATCTCTACTAAAAATACAAAAATTAGCTAAGTGTGGTGGCAGGTGCCTGCAATCCCAGCTACTCAGGAGGCTGAGGCAGGAGAATCACTTGAACCCGGGAGGCGGAGGTTGTAGTGTGCCGAGATCGTGCCACTGCACTCTAGCCTTGGTGACCGAGTGAAACTGTGTCTTAAAAAAAAAAAAAGTTAGGCCGGGCGCGGTGGCTCAAGCCTGTAATCCCAGCACTTTGGGAGGCCGAGGCGGGCGGATCACAAGGTCAGGAGATCGAGACCACGGTGAAACCCCGTCTCTACTAAAAATACAAAAAATTAGCCGGGCGCGGTGGCGGGCGCCTGTAGTCCCAGCTACTCAGGAGGCTGAGGCAGGAGAATGGCGGGAACCCGGGAGGCGGAGCTTGCAGTGAGCCGAGATCGTGCCACTGCACTCCAGCCTGGGCAACAGCGTGAGACTCCGTCTCAAAAAAAAAAAAAAAAAAAAAAAAAAAAAAAAGGTTAAACAATTCTGAAGGCCAGATGCATGGGTCCAGTGCCCCAGCCCATCTGCTGGTCCATTTGTTTGGAAGATGCTGGTAGAAACCTGGGCCACAACCACCTGGCCCCTGGCCAGCCCATCCTCGAGCTTCAACCAGGCCTCAGCCTTAGCCCCCAATACCCTCCCCTCCCCACGGTCTCTGATGGGCCCTGTGCCAGCCCTGGGTGCTGCTGGGGTGGGGGATGGACCAAAGAGGACAGGCGCCACAACTGAGGACGGTCACTGACTCCTCCAGCCTCGGTTTCCTCCTCTGTAAAATGGAGACAATCCTAAACCCTTGACTAGGGTGATTAAATGAGGCTGCCTGTATGAAAGGACCCCGCTTGGAGCCTGGAAAGTCTGAGAGAAACGTCTGAAGGGGGCTGGCAGTCACCCAGCAGCTGCCAATGACCACTGCCCCCAGGACAGGAGGGATCTGAGAGGGGTCCCACACAGTCCTGCGCTGCCCAGACAGGTTTTTCTCCAACCCTCAGGGCCCCTAGGGGCTGGGACAGAGGCATGTGAGATGGAGGACTGAGGCAGCAGGGCCACGACAGGGCTCACAGAGTGAGGACCAGGCCAGCAGAGCCATGCAGTGGCTTCACCTCCAGCCCTGGAGTGAGCACTGCAGGCTGCCCGACTGCAGCTCCCCCAAGCCAGGCTGCCCCCAGCACCAGAGAGTGACTGTGTGACTGCCACCATGGCCTGGACAGAGGGAGCAGGAGAGGGTTCTGCTGGCAGGAAGCCCAGGGCTGGACAGGGGAGAGGCCAGGCCCTCGGAAGCCGGGGAGCCCGTGCTGCTCTCTTCCCTGTGCTCAGAAACAGACTCCTGCTGGGCCAGGGACCCTCTCAGCCCCCTTTCCCTGGCTGTCCTTACAGCAGAGATGCTAGCATCTGCTGGTGCCCCATGTATTATACCAGGACTCTGGATTAACAGCCTTCAGGGTGACATCTCCTTTAATCTGCCCAGTGGCCCTGTGATTGGATCACCGTGACCCTATTTTACAGAGGAGGAAGCGGAAGCCCGGGGTGCCTGGAGACCTGCCCGTGTCGCCCAGAAGGGACTGGGCGCTGCCGCAGGGTGTCTCCACCACCCTCCACACCACTGGCTACTCCTTCACAGGCAAGATATTCGAGCTCCACATGCTCTGGGGTTATCCCAAGCTGGACGAGTGACCCTTCCTGCTCAGCGCCGTTCAGTGCCGCAAGCCCTGAGGCCACGTGAGCTCAGGTGGGCTTCTCCCAGCCCCAGATGTGCCCCCTGACTTGGACCCTGGGAGGCTTCAGGCCTGGACAAACCTCCCTGGCCTTCGAGCCCACTGGCATGGGTCCCTCCCCGGGCCACCCTGAGTGTGTGGGGGGTAGCAAAGCCAGAGAGTAGGGCCCTCAGGCCCACCCGGCTCGCCAGCGGGGTGGGAGGCGCAGTCACTGCCCAGCATCTGACCAGACCATCATCACCCACCCAACCACCAGCCGCAGCCTGGGGACAACTGCAGCCTGGGGCAGGCTGACCACAAACCAGCTCCCACGCCATTCTAAGCTCTGCCTCCAGGATGTCTTTCAGTGCCATCAGCCCTGCCCTGCGCTGGCACAGCCTCAGGCCACCACCGCCCTGCCTCAGCCCCTCCCTGTCTCACTCTTACCCCCTCCAAGCCAGCCTCCAGAACCAGCCGGGCTCCCCAGGTTCAAATCCCAGCTCCAGCTGGCTGTACCATCTCAAACAAGTTGGGCCTCAGTTTCCTCATTTATACAGCATAGGCCTCCCAGGGTGGCCATGGGGGGTGAATGAATTAATCCAGGAGAGTGCCCTCCAAACTCGGGGACAATGGCCAACAATCACAGCAGAAGCACAGAATATAAGTCTGCAAATGTCACTGCCTTGATTAAAAGCCTGCCCCCAGCACGGCCACTTAGACCCGGGGCTCCGCCCACCCACTGTTCCTGGTGGAATTGGTAGTTCCTCCCACCGATGCCTGGATCCTACTACAGAGCTCCCCTCGCTCCATCTAGCCTGGGAGCCCTTAGAATCCAGACTCTATGGGGGATGCAGGGCCCAGGCCCAGCCTGGCCCAGAGCAGGTGCCAGGGAAATGCTTGTTGATTTGAACTAGAATCAATTTGCAATCAACCGTCTCTCACCAGGGCTGACTTCCAAATACCTCAAGGCTTGGTCCAGCTGGGCTTCGCCTCACCCTGTGTGTCAAGGTGGCAGAGCTCCCTGGCATCCAAGGAGGACCGTGCCCAGAAGGCAGCCCACATGCTTGGACGCCCCCGCCTGGGGTCAAAGCTGGTCCCCTTGGAGGAGCTGAGACTCAGGCTAAGACCCAGCAGCTGCCACCTGCCGGGGATTTTTCAGCCCGAGGTGAGGGGAAGAGGCGGAAATGAAGGCTGTTCCTCAGGGCTGTCTGTGGCCAAGCCAGCAAAGCTACATTCCAGCCTCGCTGCCGGCTGCTGGCCGCTGCAGACTTTTAAACCTGGCCAGACAAACTGAGAGACTGGGGCCCTCTCGAGGGCCAAGTCTGTCCAAGGAACAAAGGCTCCTGGGCCCGGCTCCCAACCACAGAAAAGACAGGCTGGACTTCCAGGACAGCTAGGATTTCAAACCATCTACCCTATTGTTGAAACACTGGTCCTGTTGGTTGGAAACTGTCACTACTGTCTCTGTGGACATGCCCAGCAGAGACCCAGGCTGCCTCGGATGGGCCTTGTCTGACTGTTGGCCCACACAAGCCAAGGGCCCTTCCCCCTAAGCCCAGGACACAGGCCCAACCTCCAGAGGCAGTTTCTGTGCAGGGCAGCTCTGAGGTCTCAACCCATCTTGGCATTACGGAGGAGGCTGTTTCCTGAGAGCCTCCCATATGGGCCTGGAGGGGTTCTGCCTGGATCCTGTTCATTTACATCTCGAGAAGTGTAAAGCAGGGACAGGTATGGAGGCCCAAGTCTACCGTCCCAGCACTTTGGGAAGCTGAGGCAGGAGGACTCCTTGACCCTGGAGTTCAAGACCAGCCTGGACAACATGGCCAAGACCTTGTCTCTACAAAAAAATTAAAAATTAGCCAGGCATGGTGGCCCACCTGTGGTCCCAGGTACTCAGGAGGCTGGGGTGGGTCTCTGGAGCCTGGGAGGTTGAGACCAGGCTGGGCAACATAGTGAGACCCTGTCTCTACAAAAAGTTTAAAAATTAGCTGGCCATGGTGGTATGCACCTGTGGTCCCAGCTACTCAGGAGACTATGGAGGAGATGACTTGAGCCCAGAAGGTCAAGGCTGTGTGAGTTGTGAGGCGCCACTGCACTCCAGCCTTAGCGATAGAACAAGACTCTGTCTCAAAAAACAAAAAAAAAAAAAAAAAAAAGAAAAAGAAAGAAAGAAAAGAAAAGAAAATGGTTGGGTATGGTGGCTCATGCCTATAATCCCAGCACTTTGGGAGGCTGAGGCAGGCAGATCACGAGGTCAGGAGTTAGAGATCAGCCTGGCCAACATGGTGAAACCTTGTCTCTACTAAAAATACAAAAATGAGCTGGGCATAGTGGCAGGTGCCTGTAATCCCAGCTACTCGGGAGGCTGAGGCAGGAGAATTGCTTGAACCCGGGAGGTGGAGGTTACAGTGAGCCGAGATCACGCCACTGTACTCCAGCCTGGGTGACAGAGCAAGACTCCATCTTGGGGAAAAAAAGAAAAAGAAAGAAAGAAAACTGGCTGGGTGCAGTGGCTCAAGCTTGCAATCCCAGCACTTGGAAAGGCTGAGGCAGGAAGATCACTTTAGGTCAGGAGTTCAAGACCAGCCTGGCCAACATGGTGAAACCCCAACTCTACTAAAAATACAAAAATTAGGAAAGCATTAATCCCAGTTATTCAGGAGGCTGAGACAGGGGAACTGCTTGAACCCGGGAGGTGGAGGTTGCAGTGAGCCGAGATGGTGCCACTGTACTCCAGCCTAGCAAGAGAGCAAGACTCCTTCTAAAAAAAAGAAAACAAAAAGGAAGAAAGAAAATCATACCGAATTTTGGATATAACAACAGCTACAAATAGACGATGTGCTAAATGCTTTGAACATTTACAGCCTTCAGTAGGGACTCTGCTTCCTACAGTGATGGATTCAATAAATGAGACCCACCTTCCCATTTGTGACAACCAAAAAAGTTGGATGAAAAAATAATTTTTTTTTTTGAGGCAGTCTCGCTCTATTGCCCACGCTGGAGTGTGGTGGCGTGATCTGGGCTCGCTGCAACCTCCACCTAGAAGGTTCAAGCGATTCTCCTGCCTCAGCCTCCTAAGTAGCTGGGATTATAGGCATGTGCCACCATAGCCGACTAATTTTTGTATTTTTAGTAGAGATGGGGTTTCACCATGTTGGCCAGGCTGGTCTTGAACTCCTGACCTCAAGTGATATGCCCACCTCGGCCTCCCAAAGTGCTGGGGTTACAGGCGTGAGCCACCCTGCCCAGCCTGAAAACATTTGTATTAAATCATAAAAACAACAAACCAGGGCCCAGCGCAGTGGCTCACGCCTGTAATCCCAGCACTTTGGGAGGCAGAGGCGGGTGGAGTTTGAGACCAGCCATGACCAATATGGTGAAACCCCGTCTCTATTAAAAATACAAAAATTAGCTGGGCATGGTGGTGGGCACCTGTAGTCCCAGCTACTGGAGAGGCTGAGACAGGAGAATCACTTGAACCCAGCAGGTGGGGGTTGTAGTGAGCCAAGATTTTGCCATTGCACTCCAGCCTGGATAACAGAGTGAGACACTGTCTCAAAAAAAAAAAAAAAGTATGAGGTCGGACATGGTTGTTGACACCTGTAATCCCAGCGCTTGGGAAGGCTGAGGTGGAAGAATCATTTGAGGCCAGGAGTTGAAACCAGCCTGGACAACAGAGCAAGACCCTGTCTCAGCAAAAAATTAAATTTTAAAAAAGGACTATATAAGAGGGTCTTTAGAAGTAGGAAATCTCGGCCGGGCGCGGTGGCTCAAGCCTGTAATCCCAGCACTTTGGGAGGCCGAGACGGGCGGATCACGAGGTCAGGAGATCGAGACCATCCTGGCTGACACAGTGAAAAACCCCGTCTCTACTAAAAAAATACAAAAAAACTAGCCGGGCGAGGTGGCGGGCGCCTGTAGTCCCAGCTACTCGGGAGGCTGAGGCAGGAGAATGGCGTGAACCCGGGAGGCGGAGCTTGCAGTGAGCCAAGATCACGCCACTGCACTCCAGCCTGGGCGGCAGAGCGAGACTCTGTCTCAAAAAAAAAAAAAAAAAAAAGAAGAAGTAGGAAATCTAACCAGAAAGATAAGCAAATTTAATGTAGTGTGCCCTCTGGACACCACCCTCGGAAGTTCTGGAGGCGTGACATCAGAGTCCCCTACCGCTGCCCCTGCTCCTCTGCCAAGAGCCATGGCATTTCAGCAATGCAAGTGGACAAGAGGGAAATGCCTGGTGACTATGTAAGGGGACACCTGTCTACCACGCCCCTCATATCTCAGGGACATTCCCACATAGGACAGTGACCACTTACTTTGCTGGGGGGAGAATAAGTGGCTGTCTGGATGACAATCTGGAAATGTCAGAATGTAATTGCTCACAGCCTTCCACACAGGAATTCCACTGTCCTAGGAATTCCCTCTACAGATGCTCTTTCACAAGCGCACAGAGACACAGACACAAGAATGTCCACTATGGCACCATTTGCAAGAATGAAAAACTGGGCTTGGCTTCGTGGCACACACCCAGCTACTCAGGAGGCTGAGGCAGGAGGATTGCTCAAGCCCAGGACTTTCAGAGACCAGCCTAAGCAATATAGCAAGACCTTGTATAAAAAGAAAAAAAAAAAGTGAAAAATTGGAAACAACCCAAAAGTTCACTATTAGAGGCATAGTTTAAAAGTTCAGGCATGGCCGGGCGCGGTGGCTCACGCCTGTAATCCCAGCACTTTGGGAGGCCGAGGCGGGCGGATCACAAGGTCAGGAGATCGAGACCACGGTGAAACCCCGTCTCTACTAAAAATACAAAAAATTAGCCGGGCGCGGTTGTGGGCGCCTGTAGTCCCAGCTACTCGAGAGGCTGAGGCAGGAGAATGGCGTGAACCCGGGAGGCGGAGCTTGCAGTGAGCCAAGATCGCGCCACTGCACTCCAGCCTGGGCGACAGAGCGAGACTCCGTCTCAAAAAAAAAAAAAAAAAAAAAAAAAGTTCAGGCATATCCATATATATCGTGAAGCCATTAAAAAGGATGAGGAGGCCAGGCGCAGTGACTCACGCCTGCAATCCCAGCACTTTGGGAGGCCGAGGCGGGCGGATCACCTGAGGTCAGGAGTTCCAGATCAGCCTGGCCAACATGGTGAAACCCCATCTCTACTAAAAATACAAAAATTAGCCAGGCGTGGTGGTGGGCATCTGTAATCCCAGCTACTGGGGAGGCTGAGGCAGGAGAATGGCTTGAACCCAGGAGGTGGGGGTTGCAGTGAGCCAAGACTGCACCACTGCACTCATGCCTGGGCAACAGAGTGAGACTCTGTCTCAAAAAAAGAAAAAAATAAAATAAAAGATGAGGAATGTTTTTATGTGTTGGCAAGTTTTTTGTACTGGCATATATATATATATATATATATATATATATATTTTTTTTTTTTTTTTGAGATAGAGTCTCACTCTGTTGCCCAGGCTGGAGTGCAGTGGCACGATCTTCTTCACTGCCACCCCTGCCTCCCAGGTTCAAGCAATTCTTCTGTTTGAGACTCCCGAGTAATTGGGATTATAGGCGCCCTGCCACCACACCTGGCTAATTTTGTATTTTTATTTATTTATGTTTAAATTTTTGTATTTTTAGTAGAGATGGGGTTTCACCATGTTGGCCAGGCTGTTCTCAAACTCCTAACCTCAAGTGATCCATCCGCCTCAGCTTCCCAGAGTGCTGGGATTACAGGTGTGAGCCACCTTTCCCAGCCACAAATGTATTACTTTTATAAGCAGAACAAAAGTGCACATGTGGGCAGGCAAGGTGACTCACACCTGTAATCTCAGCACTCTGGGAAGCTGAGGCAGGTGGATCACTTGAGGTCAGGAGTTTGAAACCAGCCTGGCCAACATGGTGAAACTCCGTCTCCACTAAAAATACCAAAAAAAAAAAAAAAAAAAAAAAAAATTAGCTGGCTATGGTGGCAGGCGCCTGTAATCCCAGCTACTAGAGAGGCTGAGGCAGGAGAATCGCTTGAACCTAGGAGGTGGAGGTTCCAGTGAGCCGAGACCGTGCCATTGCACTCCAGCCTGGGCAACAAGAACAAAAGTCCATCTCAAAAAAAGAAAGGCCGGGCACGGTGGCTCACGCCTGTAATCCCAGTACTTTGGGAGGCTGAGGTGGATGGATCATGAAGTCAGGAGTTTGAGACCATCCTGGCTAACATGGTGAAACCCCGTCTCTACTAAAAATACAAAAAATTAGCTGAGCATGATGGTACGTGCCTGTAGTCCCAGCTACTTGGGAGCTGAGGCAGGAGAATCGTTTGAACCCAGGAGGTGGAGGTTGTAGTGAGCAGAGATTGTTCCACTGCACTCTAGCCTGGGCGACAGAGTGAGACTCCGTCTCAAAAAAAGCAAAGTGCACATGTGTATTTATATTTAAAGGGCTTAAAGATACAATCAAGCATATGCTGAGAATAGGTGACCATTCTCTGCTGTTCATGGGGTAGGTATGATACAGGGGACACTCCTAAAGGTCTGTAACCCCCAGTGTCACCCACACCTGGACACAATCTCCCTTTAGGAAATAAGAATTACACGGCCATGTTACTATGTGAGTGCTGGGGGCTCACATATCACATGCTGTCACTGCCACTGTGGTTCACACAACTCTATATTCCCTGAATACTAGCAGGGGATGAGCTTGTGGGGGTGAGCAAAGGAAGAAAAAGTCAGCAGCTCAGATTCCTTGCTGGGGAGGGGATGGCCCTGGGCTGAGGGGCCTGCGTGGCCTTGGGAGGAATTCTCCATGACCCGCTGTCAGCTTCATAAATCTTTTGGGCCAGCCATCGGGGAGACAGAGATAAAGGTTGGAACGGGCTCAGATCTGAGCACAACCAGAGGGGTCTGTGGCCCAAATGCCCCAAGGCCAGGCCAGGCCAGGCTATCCTGCTGGGGCCGGGATGTTTCCCAGACCAGGCTCCAAGTCCGGTGGGAGAATGTTACTGGATTTCATGAACACTATTCCTGACCCCCGACTCCCAAAATGCGTCACGGCAGATATTAAAAGTAAACTTGAAAATATGGATGTGCAGGAGGAATTTCCTGGCCCTTCCCGAAAGCTACAAAGACAAGGTTGGGAATGGTTCCAGATCATCCTCGCCGGGGGCATGCAACTTGGATGCACAAAATGGGACAGTTTGAAGGGTCTTGGGCCATCTTTCTTACCCCACTTTCTATGTCACAGAGGGGGAAACAGGTAACCTTCCTCTAACACGAGAGTCACAGCAGCAAAACCATCCTGCCACCAGAGCCACCCTTCGGCGTGGAGTCTCGTCTTTCTTCTTTCAGGAGCTGGATGGCTGAGCAGCAAAGCCCCCTCCTCTGCCCTCAAATTAGAGCTGATGGCTAAAACTGCAGGGCTGGGAGGGCTTCACTCACTGATTAATGGATGAATGAGACAAAATGGATCCAGCCCGCAAGTGGCTCTTAGACGGTCTGGACTAGTTCAGTGAGTGCGAGTCCTTGGAGCCCTCCAAGACCTGCAAAGTTCCTCCTTTCACTCTGTGTCCTCAAACCTCCTTTCTAGACAAAAGAGACAGAAAACATACTCACCGGTTCCCGAACAAAGTTTGAGCCAGCTTGGAGGTGGAGACCCATGTTTTGTCAGGACTGAATTCATGCTTGACCTCTGTGGTGGTGGCACCCTGCCTGGACCTCCATCCACATGCCAATGCCGCAGGCCTCTCCAGTCAGACACACAGGTCTCCGTCCTGCTTTGCCCAGTTGCCGTCTCAACATGGAATGCTTCTCCCCGACTCAGCCCCAGTCTTAATTTCTGCAGCTGGACCTGTCTGCACAGAAAACCAAGGCGCTCTCAGCCCTGCCAGTTTGCTCCCCCTCTACCACGGGTCCCCTGGGCGCTGTATATTTGAAGGCACAGACTTCGCAGCTGCCGCTCACACTGCATTTCTTTGTCGGTGGTTTGTTCCCTCTTGGATTTTCCATTCCTGAGTGCCCATTCATGCCCTGGAATGGGATCCCACACTGCTGGCTGCCCCGGAGGTGCCGTCCCTCCTTTCCAGGAAAGCAATGCCACAGAGACCCCAGCCTCTGCAATCCCAGCAGCCAGCAGCAGCCCCTCCACTGGGCTCCTCGGCTACCAGGAAGGCCTGAGAGTTCGGTGGCTTTCCCCTGCCAGGCAGAGAGGGGCTGGTCACAGCAGGAGATCAAGTGAGCCTCAAAACATTAGAAAAACCCAAGCCAGTCTGCAGAGCACCACAGCCGCCTTAGGGCCAGTTACCATAGCTACCCTTGGCTTCCCAGCCCAGCACATGTCTGCCCAGCTCAGCTCTGCTGATTCGCAAGACTTTGCTTGCTCAGCTCCTGGCACTGCAGACTGGACCTGCTGCCCCCTGACTTGGGGGGTTTCCACCCACAGTCCGCTCTTCCTGGCAAAGCCTTGGGAATACTTAACTTAGCAAGGTCTTTCTGAAGAGGCCCTGAACATCACGTGGTCTTCCCCCCTTACTGTGCAGATGGCCCCCGTATTTATTTTAGCCACTGTTTAGGCTGGGCTTGTCAGCCAAATCTCCGTCTCTCTGCTAGGCCCAACCCTATGAGGTGCGGGAAGACAAGGGCTGAGTCCTTGCTGCCAAGAGGCAGTTTTATCAGCGCAGCACTAGGTAGGGGTTTGTTTCAGGTTTTGTTTTTTTTTTTTCTTTTAAGTAGATGGTGTCTCACTATGTTGACCAGGCTGATATCAAACTTTTGGCCTCAAGTGATCCTCCTGCCTCAGCCTTCCAAGGTGCTGGCATTACAGGCATGACTCATTTCACTTTTTTTTTTTTTTTTTTTTTTGAGAAGGAGTCTTGCTCTGTCGCCCAGGGTGGAGTGCAGTGGCGCAATCTTGGCTCACTGCAAGCTCCGCCTCCCAGGTTCACGCCATTCTCCTGCCTCAGCCTCCCGAGTAGCTGGGACCACAGGTGCCCGCCACCACGCCCAGCTAAATTTTGTATTTTTAGTAGAGACAGGGTTTCACCGCGTTAGCCAGGATGGTCTCGATCTCCTAACCTCGTGATCCGCCCGCCTCGGCCTCCCAAAGTGCTGGGATTACAGGCGTGAGCCACCGCGCCCGGCCCACTATGGTTTCTTCTAAGCATTGAAAAGTGATTGCCTGGAATAAAATGACCTATCTACAAAAAATTACACAACAATTAAATTCATGTTCTCAAAATATTTAATGATACAAAAGTTCATCTGTTAACTGAAAAGAGCTGAACAGAAACCATACATATTTTGTAAAATACACACACACACACAGCCAAGCCCCAGCTGAGACACCTCACAGGTCAGTGATTACCTATGTGATGGTGGACTGGAGGATCACTTTCTACATGTGTAAGCTGCTTATAAAATTTTAAAAGCAACAAATGGGGGTTTATGAAAAACTTTCAGGAATGGGTTATCTATGGTGGCCACGGAGCTTGCTTCCTCAAGGGCTCTGACCACAGGAAGCTTGGCAGCAACAATTTTAAGGTAAATCTGCCGGAGGCAAGATGAGTAAGTAGCTACGAACTCAGTTAGTTTCCGCGTCCCTCCAGCATGACCGTGAGGAACACCGTCCTGGTGCCAGCCTCCTGAGTTTACCATCTAATCAGAGGCTAGTCACACACCAGGAGTTACTGACCGTTTTCTACATGCCAGAGACTGTGCTAAATCTCTTATAGACATGACTTCACTTACTCCTCACCAAGGAACACTGAGGGAAGGACAATTACCCCATCTTCAAACACAAAACAGGCTCAGGCTAAGTATCTTCCTCCAAGTTACACCACTGACAAGTGGCAGAGCCAGGATTTGAACCCAGCGCTCTATAATCAAAGCCTGCTGTCTTATCCACGATCTTGTCATCCAAATCTAAAAACAAATGACCTAGGCCAGGCACGGTGGCTCATGCCTGTAATCCCAGCACTTTGGGAGGCCGAGGCGGACGGATCACAAGGTCAGGAGCTCAAGACCAGCCTGGCCAACATAGTAAAACCACATCTCCACTAAAAATACAAAAAAATTGGCCGGGCACGGTGGCTCATGCCTATAACCCCAGCACTTTGGGAGGCCGAGGCAGGTGGATCATGAGGTCAGGAGATCGAGACCATCCTGGCTAACACGAGGAAAACCCCCAACGAAAAAGCTCTAAATGACAGGGTTGTTCATAGGTGCAAGTTCAGGTCCAGCCTCCCACAGGCAAAAATGGAGCTTTCCCAAGAGCTGGTCTGCCAGTCCTTCTTCCTTCCAAACAGCCCAGTCTCCAGTTGTGCCCTGTGGTTGTCTCCGGCCTCAGACCAGAAGTCAATTTGGACAAATCTACTTAAGAGCCCCCAGAAGAGGTTTTCCAGATTTTCTTTTTTCTTTTTTTGAGACAGAGTCTCACTCTGCGCCCAGGCTGGAGTGCAGTGGCACAATCTGGGCTCACTGCAAGCTCCGCCTCCCAGGCTCACGCCATTCTCCTGCCTCAGCCTCCCAAGTAGCTGGGACTACAGGCGCTGCCACCACGCCCAGCTAATTTTTGTATTTTTAGTAGAGACGGGGTTTCACTGTGTTAGCCAGGATGGTCTCGATCTCCTGACCTCGTGATCCACCCGCCTCGGCCTCCCAAAGTGCAGGTATTACAGGCGTGAGCCACCGCGCCCGGCCTCTTTTTAATTTTTTTTGAGATGGAGTCTTGCTCTGTCACCCAGGCTGGAGTGCAGTAGCGTGATCTTGGCTCACTGCCAACTCCGCCTTCTGGGTTCACGGCATTCTCCTGCCTCAGCCTCCTGAGTAGCTGGGACTACAGGTGCCCACTACCACACCTGGTTAATTTTTTGTATTTTTAGTAGAGATGGGATTTCACCATGTTAGCCAGGATGGTCTTGATCTCCTGACCTTGTGATCCGCCCACCTTGTCTCAACTGAAAATAGAAAAAATTAGCCGGGCGAGGTGGCAGGTGCCTGTAGTCCCAGCTACTCGGGAGGCTGAGGCAGGAGAACGGTGTGAACCCGGTGGGGTGGAGCCTGCAGTGAGCCGAGATCGTGCCACTGCACTCCAGCCTGGTCAACAAAGTGAGACTCCGTCTCAAAAAAAAAAATTAGGCCGGGCGCGGTGGCTCAAGCCTGTAATCCCAGCACTTTGGGAGGCCGAGACGGGCGGATCACGAGGTCAGGAGATCGAGACCATCCTGGCTAACACGGTGAAACCCCGTCTCTACTAAAAAATACAAAAAACTAGCCGGGCGAGGTGGCGGGCGCCTGTAGTCCCAGCTACTCGGGAGGCTGAGCCAGGAGAATGGCGTAAACCCGGGAGGCGGAGCTTGCAGTGAGCTGAGATCCGGCCACTGCACTCCAGCCTGGGCGACAGAGCGAGACTCCGTCTCAAAAAAAAAAAAAAAAAATTAGCCAGTGTAGTGGCGGGCACCTGTAATCCCAAAAGTATCCCCAGCTACTTGGGATACTTTGAAAATTACATACAAAAATTACTAAGAGGCTCAGGCGCAGCGGCTCATGCCTGTAATCCCAACACTTTGGGAGGCTGAGGCAAGCAGATCCCCTGAGGTTGGGAGTTCAAGACCAGCCTGACCAGCAAGGTGAAACGCCGTCTCTACTAAAAATACAAAAATTAGCCCGGTGTGGTGGCAGGTGCCTGTAATCCCAGCCACGTGGGAGGCTGAGGCAGAGAATCCCTTGAACCCGGGAGGCACAGGTTGCAGTGACCTGAGATCAGGCCACTGCATTCCAGCCTGGCGACAGAGTGAGAGTCCGTTGCAAAAAAAAAAAAAAAAAAAACCAAAACCAAAAACTAAAGAGTTTTTGTAAAGAATAGCTTCAGGCCGGGCATGGTGGCCCACGCCTGTAATCCCAGCAGTTTGGGAGGCCGAGGCGGGTGGATCACAAGGTCAGGAGTTCGAGACAAGCCTGACCAACATGGTGAAACCCCATCTCTACTAAAAATACAAAAATTTGCTGGGCGTGGTGGTGCATACCTGTAATCCCAGCTACTTAGGAGGTTGAGGCAGGAGAATCGCTTGAACCTGGGAGGCGGAGGATACAGTGAGCCGAGATCACGCCACTGCACCCCAGCCTGGGTGACAGAGCTAGACTCTGTCTCAAAAAAAAAAAAATTGCTTCAGCAGTTTGGGAGGCTGAGGCAAGCAGATCACGAGGTCAGGAGATCGAGACCAACCAATACAGTGAAACCCCATCTCTACTAAAAATATAAAAATTAACCAGGCGTGGTGGTGCTCACCTGTAATCCCAGCTACTTGGGAGACTGAGGCAGAAAAATCGCTTGAACCCGGGAGGGGATAGGCTGTAGTGAGCCAAGATCGCGTCACTGCACCCCAGCCTGGGAGATGGAGCAAGACTCCGTCTCAAAAAAAAAAGAGCAGCTCCAATGGAGAACTCCTTATTACCCAATCTGACCCATAATGGACTGTGGAAATGACAAAAAGTCCAATCCTGTCTTTCCCCTAAATGCCCTTAATGCCACTGCCAGTGGCCGGGCGCAGTGGCTCACGCCTGTAATCCCAATACTTTTGGGAGGCCAAGATGGGTGGATCACCTGGGGTCAGGAGCTCTAGACCAACCTGGCCAGCAGGGTGAAACCCTTTCTCTACTAAAAATAGAAAATTAGCCAGGGTGGTGGCGCATGCCTGTAATCCCAGCTACTCGTGAGGCTGAGGCAGGAGAATCGCTTGAACTGGGAGGCGGAGGTTGCAGTGAGCCCAGATTGCGCCACTGCACTCCAGCCTGGGCAACAAGAGCGAAACTCTGTTTCAAAAAAAAAAAAAAAAAAAAAAAAAAAAAAAAAAAAAAAGGGAAAGGGAAAGAAAAGCCACTGCCGTCAATAATGGAATGAATCGTCATCCCGGGGAATGGTGCTGCTGCAGGTCTGACCGGCACAAGCTAAAGTTCACCGCGGCCTAGGCTCCCAGTCTCCGAACCTCCTTCCCTAAACCCTGTACAGCTTCCTGGGTCAACTCTAGCCCCAGTAAGGCTACCTGACCAACAGCTCATAGCTCCCTCTAGAGGCAACGATTTTGACCATCATGCAGGCTGTATTTAAAGCCTGAAGGCAAACCTAGATTGGATGCAAATATAATTACAGGGCACCAGTTTCATTCTTCCAGAGCCTTGCTGCAATGACCTCCAGTGAGTATAACTGTAAAGATACAAGTGGAGAAAGACAAAATGTTGATGGTGGTGCATTGTCTTAAAATTCTTTACACGGCCGGGCGCGGTGGCTCAAGCCTGTAATCCTAGCACTTTGGGAGGCCGAGACAGGCGGATCACAAGGTCAGCAGATCGAGACCATCGTGGTTAACACGGTGAAACCCTGTCTCTACTAAAAAATACAAAAAACTAGCCGGGCGAGGTGGCAGGCACCTGTAGTCCCAGCTACTCGGGAGGCTGAGCCAAGAGAATGGCGTAAACCCGGGAGGCGGAGCTTGCAGTGAGCTGAGATCTGGCCACTGCACTCTAGCCTGGGCGACAGAGCTAGACTCCGTCTCAAAAAAAAAAAAAAAAAAAAAAAAAATTCTTTACAAGGCCAGCACAGTAAAACATGATACGAATGAGCCAGATTTCAACATAAATAAGGGGCAACTAAGAAGCCAGACTCAATTGTCTCAAAGGCATCAAAACCAATCACCATAGCAAAGTTTCCTGGGCTTATTTTAAGTCATTTGCTGTTGGGTCTAAGAGGTGCTGAGGGGCCACCATAAAATACTAAAGACAATGATAACCAACAGTTTAATTGTATATAAATGTTAAGTGTTAAAACCCACACATCCTAATAGTCTTACAATGTGATCATGCTGGGAAGATGGCGGTGGTCGTAATACCAATTGGAACCTCAGCCCCAGTAAGTATCCTGTTGTCTTAAATGCAGAAAATGATGTGACCTGGTCCCATCACATGTTTACACAATCCACTTCCAACCTAGAGGACAAAGGGTCGGAAGCACCAGGGAGGACATGAAGAATGGCAGTCCGGTCACCAGCCTCCAGCACCCCCAGGAAAAAGCTCTAAAGGGCAGGGTTGTTCATAGGTGCAAGTTCAGGTCCAGCCTCCCACAGGCAAAAATGGAGCTTTCCCAAGAGCTGGTCTGCCAGTCCTTCTTCCTTCCAAACAGCCCAGTCTCCAGCTCTGCCCTGTGGTTGTCTCTGGCCTCAGACCAGAAGTCAATTTGTTTTTTTTTTTTTTTTTTTTTGAGACGGAGTCTCGCGCTGTGTCACCCAGGCTGGAGTGCAGTGGCGCGATCTCGGCTCACTGCAAGCTCCGCCTCCCAGGTTCACGCCATTCTCCTGCCTCAGCCTCCGAGTGGCTGGGACTACAGGCGCCCGCCACCACGCCCGGCTAGTTTTTTGTATTTTTAGTAGAGACGGGGTTTCACCATGTTAGCCAGGATGGTCTTGATCTCCTGACCTCGTGATCCACCCGCCTCGGCCACCCAAAGTGCTGGGATTACAGGCTTGAGCCACCGCGCCTGGCCTAGAAGTCAATTTGGACAAATCTTTTTAAGAGCCCCCAGAGAGGTTTTCCAGATTTTTTTTTTTTTTTTTTGAGAAGGAGTCTCGCTCTGTCTCCCAAGCTGGAGTGTGGTAGCACGATCTCGGCTCACTGCAAGCTCTGCCTCCCGGGTTCACGCCATTCTCCTGCCTCAGCCTCCCGAGTAGCTGGGACTACAGGTGCCCGCCACCACGCCCGGCTAGTTTTTTGTATTTTTAGTAGAGACGGGGTTTCACCGTGTTAGCCAGGATGGTCTTGATCTCCTGACCCTGTGATCCTCCTGCCTTGGCCTCCCAAAGTGCTGGGATTACAGGCGTGAGCCACCGTGCCTGGCCCCGAGGTTTTCCAGATTTGAAAGCAATTTCCTTGGCATAAAACCTCAGGATTAAAAAAAAAGAAGGGCTGTTGGGTCCAAATTTATATCTATCGAACCCGTTTAAGTTTTTATTTTCTTTTTTAAAAAAGATAAGGTCTTACTCTGTCGCTCAGGCTGGAGTAGTTCGTGTACTCCAGCCTGGAACTCAGAGGCTCAAGCAATCCTCCAGCCTCAGCCTCCCAAGTGCTAGGATTACAGGTGTGCGTGAGCCACCACGCCCGGCCCTATCTATTAAACCTTGATTGAATGTAACAGACCAAGTACAACTGCACCAAATGGATGGGCTATAACCATCCACACTGGTTCCAAGGAAGCAGACCGTCGCTGGCCCCCAGGTCTGCACATGGCTCAGGCAACGCTGTGGTGAGCCCTTGTATTCATTATGCTTGAGATCCTGCAGGTTGGCCTTCTTCCTTCCTTCTCAGTACATTGTAATGGCCCCAGTTTCCGTATTTTTATCCTGATTCTAAGAGCCAGGTCCTTGAAGAACTTTCTGAGGAAGCTCTGTTTTAATGGCACACAAACTGTTCTCTGCTGTTTTACTCCCTCTGGAAAGCACACCAGACAGCAAGTATGAGTACCACACAGAAGACTAGAGCAAATTCTAGCTCATGCAGCTTTAAAAGAGAAACTTAAGACTACTATACGACATTCACGAATTACACAGAAAACAGTGTTGCTGATAAGGGCACCATTCATGGCC
This sequence comes from Macaca nemestrina, assembly GCF_043159975.1. Taxonomy (NCBI): domain Eukaryota; kingdom Metazoa; phylum Chordata; class Mammalia; order Primates; family Cercopithecidae; genus Macaca; species Macaca nemestrina. The sequence goes on along the minus strand of NC_092125.1, from coordinate 227,597,504 downwards.
ATGAAACTCCATCATGTCTCTCGTGGTCAGGCTTGAGACAAAGCTTTCAGGTAGGAAAGTTTCTTCCCTTGTTAAAAATGCGAGCATCACTTCATTTTTCGACAGAACTTAGGTCTTCGGTATGGTTTCTCTTTATGTGCCTCCTCAGGTTCTCTTGCTCCAATTTTCTCTGATGCTCCAGGAATTTTAAAATTGTAATCCGTTGTGACGTAAGGTACGGTCCCTTCGATCCCACGCTGAAATGGAAACACAAAGAGAATTCATGGAAACACTCCAGGTCCAGGCCAGAGGGGTTTACAGCGCTCTCTCCCCCCTGAAGGTAGTGTCCTGACAGTCTGGGTGGGGACTTTTCACTTTTAAGGCATTTGATCCCTTCCTTCAGAGCCCCCTTTAATCAACTGGCTCGGTAACAAACGTGCCAGGCCCTCCCTTCTGTCCCATTCCATCAACACAGCAAACAGCGTGAGGCTGAGTGGGGGTGCAGTGCACGTCCCTTTCAAAAGAGGGACACGGGAGGATGAGAATGGTGGGAACATGCCCTGTACCCAGAGCCCACTCGCAGCCCCTGTGGCTGGCTCTGGGGCACACAGAAGCTCTGGCCTGGTCCCGTGATGCCTCTGAAGACTGTCCTCAGGAGGGCAAACCTGAGAGGGCCCCTGCTTGCTCTAACACAACCTACTCCTATGTAAAGGCTCCACCACAGGTTGCAGTGAGCCCAGATCGCGACACTGACACCATGAGTGACAGTGATTCGTGGTCTCAGGCCCTGGAGGCGGCCCTGACACCGTCTTGGCTCACTCAGGACCTACAACAAAGTATAGGTTTCCCAGATCACCCATGCCCATGACCCCTGACCCTACTTCAGCTCCTCACTTCCTGTGGACCTGAGTAGGCTCCTTCCAGGGCTGTGCCTGGGGTAAGGCTCACCTGGCACTTAAGGACACAATGTGGAATGGCAATAGCTCCAACGAGCAGACAATTCACGGTCCTTAGCTCTTCCGGGGGCACAGGGGTGAGGATGTGGTACAGCCGCTTCTCCATGTCAATGCCTCTACAGATGCCTTCAAGACATGCGCACAACACAAAAATCACCCTTTTGGAAAACATCAAACCTCTCCACCTTTAGAAACTGCAGAATGGTTTTGAACATAAGTCTTGATTTCAACTCTGTTTTGTTTTGAAAATACAAAGAGCTGGCCGGGTGTAGTAGCTCACGCCTGTAATCACAGCACTCTGGGAGGCCGAGGAGGGTGGACTGCCCGAGATCAGGAGTTCGAGACCAGCGTGGGCAAGACGGTGAAACCCCATCTCTACTAAAAATACAAAAAATTAGCCAGGCGTGGTGGCGGGCACCTGTAGTCCCAGATACTCGGGAGGTTGAGACAGGAGAATAGCTTGAACACAGGAGGCGGAGCTTGCAGTGAGCTGAGATGGCGCCACTGAACTCCAGCCTGGGTGACAGAGCGAGATTCTGTCTCAAAAAAAAAAAAGAAAGAAAAAAGAAAATACAAAGAGTCAAGAGACAGAGTCCTTGAAAATTGGGACAGTTTGTACCTTCCCTGTGTTCAGCCATGAGGAACCAAAACGGTCTACATGCAAAAGTCCTAGATTGGGCCAGCTGCGGTGGCTACGCCTGGAATCCCAGCACTGTGGAGGCTGAGGCCGGTGGATCGAATGAGGTCAGGAGTTTGCGACCAGCCTGGCCAACATGGTGAAACCCTGTCTCTACTAAAATTTCAAATATCAGCTGGGCATGGTGGCACGTGCCTGTAATTCCCAGCTACTCAGGAGTCTGAGACACAGGAATCACTTGAACCCAGGAGGCAGAGGTTGCAGTGAGTCCAAATAGAGAGAGACTTTGTCTCAAAAAAACAAACAAACAAACAAAAAACAAAAAACAGCCTGTGCGCAGTGGCTCACGTCTGTAATCCCAGCACTTTGGGAGGCCAAGGTGGGCGGATCACAAGGTCAGGAGCTCAAGACCAGGCTGACCAACATGGTGAAATCCCATCTCTACTAAAAATACAAAATTAGCTGGGCGGGGTGGCGCATGTCTGTAATCCAAGCTACTCAGGAGGCTGAGACAGAAGAATCATTTGAACCTGGGAGACGGAGGTTGCAGTGAGCGGAGATCACACCATTGCACTCCAGCGTGGGCAACAGAGCAAGACTCCGTCTCAAACAAACAAACAAAAGTCCTAGATTGTTGGTGAGTACAGGCCAGGGGGAAAATCCACCACTAAGGAACGTACAGAAGACAACCTGATCTTTCCCCATCACTGTTCCTCCTTTATGGTCTGTACTAAATGACACAATTTCTGTGAAAATGCTTTTGAGAAATACAGTGTTGTCCAAATCTGAAATGTGCATTTAAGGACTTCGCTAATTTGGGATTACTTAGCTCCAGCACCCTTCCAAAACTCCATGTTTATTGACCTCAAGAAACCAAGGCAGGTCAAGGAGGTGGGGACCCAATCCTGCTGGGCACTTCGAGCCCTGGTCCAGACCTTGGATCTGAGTGATGGGAAGTGCCAGGCTGTGGCACAACTGCGCCTGGGTTCAGGTCATTCCTGGCTATGGGGATAAATTTTAAGAGAGGAAGTGGAGAGTTCAGTTAAGAAACTTTTCAGCAGATGGCGGTGGCTGACTAACATGCTGAGAAGAGGTGGAGAAAGCTGACATATTTTGAAGACAGAAGCCAACAGACCGTCTAGTGGGCTGAAAGTAGCAAATGAAGGCTAGGGGATGCCAAGGAGGGGCCAGGGTCTGACCTGGATGTCAGAGTGAATCTTCCAATGGACCAAGCACAAGCCTGGGGCAAGGAGGAGAGGGTGCGGGCAGGAGGGTTCTGAGGGTCCCAGGTCTACATGCGAGTCAGACACTCAAGTGGAGATGTACACTGGCAAGGTGGGTTTGGAACGCAGATGAACAGCTGTGTTGGAGGACACTGCAGAAAGGGAACGCCTAAAGATGGATTTAGAACCCAGCAGTGACTGAGACAGGGGAGAAGTGTCGAGCAAGAAGAGGGCCAAGCCCAGGCCCTTGGGAAGTCTACATTTATAGAGCTGGTAGACGAAGCAGAGAAATAGCTGCTTCCTTCCTGGCCTCCAGCCCCTAAGGCATGCTATATAGATGAGTGGGGGTTCTCTGACCTCTGTAGCTTAGACACAGCTACAAGGTCAAGACCAGTCATCTACAGTTAAAGCAGTAGATCCTCTTCAGTAGGTTTATGGATATGTTTTACTCTCAGACTCACCAAAGCCCAAGCAGTCACAGATTGGAGTCTGGGCAAGCAGGATGGGCCCATTCGTGTATCCTCTGACGTCATCCTGGATCTTGCAAAGACCAACCCAGCTGGCGTTCACAGCATATAGTATATGGGTAGGGGCGACATCAGAGTGGGTAATTCGGAGCGCGACTGCATTGAAAGGGACCTGGAAAATGAATTTGCATCTCACTCTATTCATTGCTACTTTGAAAAACCACTTAATTTTTACAACTAGATTAACCAGCTGTCTAAAGATAGGTCTGCCAAAGTGCCTACCCAAAAGTATCTTTAAAGAATAAAAACAGCCAGGTGCAGTGGCTCATGCCTATAATCCCAGCACTCTGGGAGGCCGACGTGGGCAGATCACGAGGTCAGGAGGTCAAGACCAGCCTGACCAACATGGTGAAACCCGGTCTCTACTAAAAATACAAAATTAGCTGGGCATGGTGGCGGGCGCCTGTAATCCCAGCTACTCAGGAGGTTGAGGCAGGAGAATCACTTGAACCTGGGAGGTGGAGGTTGCAGTAATGTGAAGTACTTTTTTTTTTTTGGAGTCGGCATTTCGCTCTGTCACCCAGGCTGGAGTGCGGTGTCTCACTGAGCGGAGATCGCGCCACTGTACTCCAGCCTGGGCAACAGAGAAAGACTCTGTCTCAAAAACAAATTAATAAATAAAAAATAAATAAAATAAAATAAAATAAAAAATTCTTTAGGCCGGGTGCAGTGGCTCATGCCAGTAATCCCAACCCTCTGGGAGGCCAAGGTGGGTTGATCACTTGAGGTCAGGAGTTTGAGACCAGCCTGGCCAACATGGCAAAACCCTGTCTCTACTAAAAATAAAAAGATTAGCCAGGGATGGTGGTGCGTGCCTGTAGTTCCAGCTACTCGGGAGGCTGAGGCACAAGAATCACTTAAACCCGAGAGGCAGAGGTTGCAGTGAGCTGAGATTGTGCCACTGCACTCCAGCCTGGGCAAGTGCTTCCACCTGACAGCTCCCAATGCTCAAAGCTATAAATGAAGCATGTCTTAGCCTTTCTCTCACAGGGTGGCCATGAAGTCACTGAGCCCCTAAATGCTTGGCAGAGTGCCTGGCATGGAGCAAGCACTCAAAACCGGACAGGCTGTGTGGCACGGCAGACCCGGGCTCAGAGTCGGGCGTCCTGCAGCTTCAGTCCTAGCCTCAACTTTGACTGCACCATTTTGGGAAAGCTGACTCCCAGTCCCTGGCCTTGGTTTTACCATCTGTAAAATGGGGATAATAACAGGACCATGGTAAGTAGTGGAGTTACACAGGCTTAGAACAGAGTACTGCACAGAGTAAGCATTTCAGAAGTGCCACCTGCCACTAGTTTTGCTTTTTCATCATCCTGAATCCTAACACTATCATGCTTTCCTCCCAAAACAATTATTAGCAGCCTGGATTTCAAGTTGCAAATACGCTGGTGGTGGAAATCTACTTTTGACGACAGTAATGTGAAGTACTTTTTTTTTTTTGGAGTCGGCATTTCGCTCTGTCGCCCAGGCTGGAGTGCGGTGTCGTGATCTCGGATCACTGCAACCTCCGCCTCCAGGGTTCGAGCGATCCTCCTGCCTCAACCTCCCGAGTAGCTGGGACTACAGGTACGTGCCACCACGCCTGGCTAATTTTTTTTTTTTTTAAATACGGAGTCTTGCACTGTTGCCCAGGCTGGAGTGCAGTGGCACAATCTCGGCTCACTGCAAGCTCTGCCCCTTTGGGTTCACGCCATTCTCCTGCCTCAGCCTCCCAAGTAGCTGGGACTACAGGCATGAGACACCACGCCCAGCTAATTTGTTGTACTTTTAGTGGAGACGGGGTTTCACTGTGTTAGCTAGGATAATCTCGATCTCCTGACCTCATGATTCGCCTGCCTCGGCCTCCCAAAGTGCTAGGATTACAGGCGTGAGCCACCGTGTCCCCCAATTTTTTGTATTTTTTTTTTTTTGAGACAGAGTCTCGCTCTGTCGCCCAGGCTGGAGTACAGCGGCCGGATCTCACCTCACTGCAAGCTCCGCCTCCTGAGTTTACGCCATTCTCCTGCCTCAGCCTCCCGAACAGCTGGGACCACAGGCACCTGCCACCTCGCCCGGCTAGTTTTTTATATCTTTTAGTAGAGATGGGGTTTCACTGTGTTAGCCAGGATGGCCTCAATCTCGTGACCTTGTGATCCGCCCGCCTCGGCCTCCCAAAGTGTTGGGATTACAGGCGTGAGCCACCGCACCTGGCTAATGTGAAGTACTTTAAGAGTGCTCTCTGGGTGCCAGGTTCCACTGTGAACGCTCCCTGAATCCACACGATCACTCTCTGAGGCCCAGTAGCACCCCTGTTCTACAGCTGAAAAGTGGAAGTGCTGGAGCAGCCCCTGCGACCAGGCGGGACATTCAAACCCAGCACAGAGCCACACTCAACCTCAGGACAGAAACATGGCTAAGAGCGGTCACCAGAGCTGAACTGCCTGGGCCTGCATGCCAGCCCGGCCCCTACTGCTGAGTCCCTCAGCCTCTCTACACCTCAGTTTCCCCATCTATAAAATGGGAATAACAACAGAACCTATGACACTGGGATGTTCTGAGGATTAAATGAGCGAGGAGTTATGAAGTGGTTAGAAGAGTGCCCAGCACACAGAAAACCACACAAGTGTGTAACAAAATGAAGACAATTTCTCCCGTAAGTTCAGATTACCTGATAGGGTGTCAGGCTATGTAAAGGAGAAAGTGGTTTGGGCATCGGGGGCTGCAGCTGGCTAAGGTAACTCAAGATGGTCAGATCTCGAAGAATTTTGTTATGTGACTCTCTGAAAGGCAAATTACAACAAGGTAAGTAGACATTTAACCCTCCACGGCCACCTCTCACACCTGTCATCACAGAGGTCCCATTTTCACACAGTACTGGGCTTTCCAACACTGCCCCCTCTTGACAGACCCCGACTGGAAAAACAGGACGCGTAAAGACTCTCCTTTAAGTCCAAGTTGCTGGCGGCCAGAGTTAGGGGCCACTATAACAGTTCAGAAAACAATTGGTTCTTCTTTGTAAATGCACAGCTGTGATAGAGAACTGAAGATTTTAGAGGACTCAGGCCTTTAGAGGAATTGAGAATGGCAGGCCTTTTTCGACAGAAGGAAACGTTAATTCTTCAGCCAAATGAGGGTTAGTTACCTATTTCTTGGAGTTATTCTGTATGTAAAGTCTGTATAAACACCTATCAGTTTATGTCCAGTGAACTCAACTGGACTTTCTTTTTCTTCATCAGCAAATTCCAAAGCATCTGCAAATGCTGCGAGTCTGAAACGTCGATTTCTCATCTTGGTCTTGCTTTTTGTGTACAAGCCATCCATGTCATCTACATACTGCGGGGTAAGGTCTGGCATATATTTACTGTGGTCACAGCGGAACTGAACCACGTGGCTGGGAGACAGCAATCGGATCAGATCAATGAGAAGCAGGAGCCCCTGGTCTGTGGGGAAGAGACATTAGCACAGCTGATGCACTCCAGAACAGTGACACGCTCAAGAACAGTGACATGCTCCTAAGACAAATGGGTGCATTTGTTCTAAGACAAAGAAACCATCAATAAGTTGGACTTCGGCTGGGCGCTGTGACTCGTGTTTGTAATCCCAGCACGCCTTGGCAGGCCAAGGTGGGCGGATCACTTGAGGCCAGAAGTTCAAGACCAGAATGGCCAACATGGCAAAACCCCATCTCTACTAAAACTACAAAAATTAGCTGGGCAGAGTAACACACGCCTGTGGTCCCAACTACTCCAGAGGCTGAGGTGGGAGGATTGTTTGAGCCCGAGAGGCAGAGGATGCAGTGAGCCAAGATCACGCCATTGCACTCCAGCCTGGACGACAGAGTGAGACCCTGCCTCAATTAAAAACAAAAAACAAAACACTAGGCTTTAATGTGGCTGTCTGAAAGCTAAGAGTACTCACACTGCCTGTCCTTCCCTTGCAGATGTGTGCGTGCAGGCTTACCTGAAACCCATCCCATAGTGTTGACAATGAGAGGGGACTCTCTCTTGTAAGCGCTGAACACATATTTTATTATGTCAATATAATTCTCGTAGTTGTTTTTACAAGAAGGTTTCCCATAATATACCATCTTCTGTGGTGTCCTCAGGTGAGTGAAAGGTGGCCCTAAGAAGATAAAGATGAGTAATCAGATGAGTAAGGTAAGATGAGTGTTCAATCCTGGCTACTTAAAAGGTGGTGAGGGTTTTGTTTCAGCTGTTACCACTGACAAAGAACCTTAGGAAATCTGAGACCATCGTACCTACAGGAATACTCTAATTCCATTTTTTGGAAATCTAAGCTTTCAACTTAACACAAAGACATGCTCACTTTCACATAAACGGCTAATGCCAATTATATTCATTCAGCAAACACAAAAACCTGCTAACTGCTGGGCTTGTTCCAGTGATTTGGGACATATCTGTAAACAAAACAGACAAACATCCTCACCCTTGCAGGGCTTCTATCCCAATGAAAGGGCAATGAATAGGCATGTGTGTCTTTTTTTTTTTTTTTTTTTTGAGACGGAGTCTCGCTCTGTCGCCCAGCCCAGGCTGGAGTGCAGTGGCGCGATCTCGGCTCGCTGCAAGCTCCGCCTCCCGGGTTCACGCCATTCTCCTGCCTCAGCCTCCCGAGTAGCTGGGACTACAGGCGCCCACAACCGCGCCCGGCTAATTTTTTTTTGTAATTTTTAGTAGAGATGGGGTTTCACCGTGGTCTCGATCTCCTGACCTTGTGATCCGCCCGCCTCGGCCTCCCAAAGTGCTGGGATTACAGGCGTGAGCCACCGCGCCCGGCCGGCATGTGTGTCTTATAGGAATACAGCAATGACTCTGTTCTAGGCCCTTCACATAGAGTCTCTAATTTTTTCTTTCTTTTTTTTTTTTTAGACAGAGTTACACTCTTGTTGCCCAGGCTGAAGTGCAATGGCGCGACCTTGGCTCACTGCAACCTCCACCTACTGGGTTCAAGCAATTCTCCTGCCTCAGCCTCCTGCGTAGCTGGAATTGCAGGCATGTGCCACCACGCCCGGCTAATTTTGTATTTTTAGTAGAGACGGGGTTTCTCCATGTTGGTCAGGCTGGTCTTGAACTCCCGACCTCAGGTGATCCACCTACCTCAGCCTCCCAAAGTGCTAAGATTATAGGCGTGAGCCACCGTGCCCAGCCAAGAGCCTCTAATTTTCATAACCCTGTGGCAGGTGGTAGCATCCTCATTTTTATAGATGAGGAAATTGGGAAAGAGATTAACCTGAACAAGGTCGGCTAGTCAGTAAACAGCAAGCTGGCTTAAACCCAGGGGCCTGGCTCCTGTGTTCACACTCCTAATCATGACGTATCTCCTCTGGCCAGGGACAGGGAGCTGAGCAGTTCAATGAGGGCAGGGCCAGCACAGTCAGAGGCCAGTGAGCAGGACTGTGTGCGACAGGGTCAGCAGGGAGATGGCCTGGATCAGTGTGATTGCAGCAAGGCCATCTGTGACAGAGACTCAACCATCAGAGTGGCCACTATGATGGCAGCTAGGAATTCAGCTAGCAAGGCTCTCTTCAAGGTTGGGGCCAGTAAGGGCAGGGATGTGGGGTGGCCAGTAGCAGAGGGAGTGGCCTGCATAGTTGAGAGAAGACTGAGCAAATATGCAAATAAATTATAAATAATCATAGCCAGGTTTCTTAACACCAGAGAATAACTTACAAATATGAAAGTGAGGAAGGCTAATGAGAGTGATCCCTGGGATGTTAAGCTGGGATCGGATGAGTCAGAAACTCATGGCTTTCTTTTTTTTTTTTCCTTTTATTTTTTTGAGATGGAGTCTCACTGTGTCACCCAGGCTGGACTGCAGTGGTGCAATCTCAGCTCACTGCAACCTCCACCTTCCAAGTTCAAGTGATTCTCCTGCCTCAGCCTCCCAAGTAGCTGGGATTACAGGCACTTGCCACCACACCTGGCTAATTTTTGGATTTTTTAGTAGAGATGAGGTTTTGCTATGTTGGCCAAGTTGGTCTCAAACTCCTGACCTCAAGTGATCCGCCTGCCTCAGCCTCCCACAGGCTGGGATTACAGGTATGAAGAACCATGCTGGCCTCATGGTTTTAATGAAACAGAAAAGGTATCTATACAAGTATAGATCTATATGCATATATACACATACACATATGTATGTGTGGGTTTAAATATGTCATAGATGCTAGCTTTGTGCACTGAGATCTAGAAACAATGACACACCAAAGGCAACAAGCGCACACAGTACTGAAACTCTGGTTTCAATCTCTCCCTCTGAAAAGGAGCCAGGGCTCTCTGGAAAAATAGCTCATTCCAAGGCTATGGAAGAGAAAGTGAAAGATGACCCTAGAACTTCCTGTTTTGCCAGAAAGTTAAGACAGTGCTCAAAAAAGGATGGAGCCATGGAGTAGCTAGGGTCAGTGCTGGAGGGCCCAGGCCAAGGGTGCAGTCAGGACCTAGGACGTAAGAGGAACTCAGTAGACAGACGGGTCCTAGGAGGTGGCCGGCAGGACAGAGTGGTTGCTTATACATAGGGATATTGTATACATACATTAATGTATTCAGAATAATGAGCCAAGTTTTTTTGTTTTTCTTTCTTTTTTTTTTTTTTTAAAGACAGACAGGGTCAGTTGGACATGGTGGCTTACACCTATAATTCTAGCACTTTGGGAGACCAAGGCAGGTGGATCACCTGAGGTCAGGAGTTCGAAACCAGCCAGGCCAACATGGTGAAACCCCGCCTCTACTAAAAATACAAAAAATTATCCAGGCGTGGTGGCGCACGCCTGTAATCCCAGCTACTTGGGAGGCTGAGGCAGGAGAATCGCTTGAACCTAGGAGGCACGGGTTGCAGTGAGCCGAGATCGTGCTACTGCACTCCAGCCTGGGCAGCAAGAGCAAAAAAATAAAATAAAATAAAAAGTTGGAGGTATCACATTCTCTGACTTCAAAAGCAGTTATAATTAAAAGAGCATGGTCCAGCCCGGGCTACAAAGTGAGACACTGCCTCTAAAAATAATTGTTTAAAAATTAGCCAGGTGTGGGCCGGGTGCGGTGGCTCATGCCTGTAATCCCAGCACTTCAGGAGGCTAAAGTGGGTGGATCACAAGGTCAGGAGATCGAGACCATCCTGGCTAACACGGTGAAACCCCGTCTCTACTAAAAATGCAAAAAATTAGTCGTGCGTTTTAAAGTAAAACACCATGGCAGGATCAGGCGTGGAGGCTCCGCAATCTCAGTGCTTTCGGAAGCTGAGGCAGATCACCTGTTTCCAGGAATTTGAGGCTACAGTGAGCTATGATTGTGCTAACGCACTCCAGCCTGGGTGACAGTGAAACCCTGTCTCTCTCAGAAACGAAGCACGGTAATGGCATAAAAAGAGACATATCACTCAATGGAACAGCATAGAAAGTCTGGAAATAAACACTGCATTTACAGCCAATTTATTTCTGACAAAGATGCTAATAACAAAACAAGGGGGAATGATAGTCTTCAATAAACAAGACCAGGAAATCTGGTTATTCACAGGGAAAAGAAGGATACTACTAGATATCTTTATCAAACATCATATACAAAAATCAACTCAAAATGGAATAAAGACTTAAGTATTAAGACCTGAAACTGGCCGGGCGTGGTGGCTCACGCCTGTAATCCCAGCACTTTGGGAGGCCGAGGCGGGCGGATCACAAGGTCAGGAGATCAAGACAATCCTGGCTAACAAGGTGAAACCCCGTTTCTATAAAAATACAAAAAATTAGCCAGGCGTGGTGGCGGGCACCTGTGGTCCCACCTACTCGGGAGTCGAGGCAGGAGAATGGTGTGAACCTGGGAGGCAGAGCTTACAGTGAGCTAAGATAGCGCCACTGCACTCCAGCCTGGGCGACAAGCGAGACTCTGTCTCAAAAAAAAAAAAAAAAAAGACCTGAAACTGTAAACCTACTAGAGGAAACGCTTCATGACACTGGTCTAGGTAACAATTTCCTAGATATGACCCTGAAAACAAAGGTAACAATAGACATATGAGATGGCATCAAACTAAAAAGCTTCTGCATAACAAAGGAAAGAATTTACAAAGAGACAACCCTCAGAATGGGAGAAAACATTTGTAAATCATACATCTGATAAGGGGTTAATATCCAAAATATGTAAGGAACACAAGAAATTCAACAGCAAGAAAGCAAATAACCCAACTGAAAAATGGGGAAGGGACTTGTACTGACTTCAAAACTTACCGAAAAGCTATAGCAATTAAAACAGTATGATGCTGGGTCAAGGACAGACATGTAGACCAATGAAACAGAAATGGAATCAGGAAATAAGCCCATACATATAAGATCAAACCATCTTCAAGATAGTCTTTTCAACAAATGGTGGTGGAAAATCTCAATATCTATATTCAAAAGAAAGAAGCTGGACCAATTCTTTACAGCATATGAAAATGTTCATTCAAAATGGATCAGAAACTTAAACTTAAGAGCAAAAATGGAACAAACATATTCAGGCTGAAAAATTTAAAAATAAAAAAAGTTAAAAAGTTAAAAACTATAAAGCTCTTACAAGAAAACATGAGAGAAAATCATGATGACATTAGATTTAGTAATGATTTCAAGGATATAACACTAAAAGCATAGGCAACAAGTGAAAAAATAGATACACTGAACTTCATCAAAATTAAGAACTGTGCATTGGCCAGGCGCAGTGGCTCACGCCTGTAATCCCAGCACTTTGGGAGGCCGAGGCGGGTGGATCACGCAGTCAGGAGATCAAGACCATCCTGGCTAATACGGTGAAACCCCATCTCTACTAAAAATACAAAAAATTAGCTGGACGTGGTGGCGGGCGCCTGTAGTCCCAGCTACCCGGGAGGCTGATGCAGGAGAATGGCATGAACCCGCGAGGCAGAGCTTGTAGTAAGCCGAGAGCATGCCACTGCACTCCAGCCTGGGCGACAGAGCAAAGAGCAAGACTCCGTCTCAAACAAAAACAAAAACAAAAAACAAACCATGCAAGCAATATTCAAGGACTGGAATAGACATTTCTCCAAAGAAGATATACAAATGGCCAATAAGCACATGCTCAACATCATTAGTCATTTAAGGGAATGTAAATGAAAACCAAAATGAGACATTACTTCACACAAACTCGGACAGCTATAATCAAAATAAGCATTGGTGAGGATACGGAGAAATCAGAACTCTTGTGCATTGCTGCTGGGAATGTAAAATGCAACTAACTACTGTGAAAAACGGTTTGGCAGTTCTCAAAACGTTAAACACAGAACTACCATAAGACCCAGCAATTCCACTCCTTGGTATATACCTGAAAGAACTGAAAGCAGGATCTGGAGGAGATATTTGAATACCCGTGTTCATAGCAGGATTATTCACGAGAGCCAAAATGTGGAAAGAACCCAAGTGTCCATCAACAGCTGAATGGATAAACTAAATGTGATATAAACATACAACTGAGTAACATCCAGCCATGAAAAGGAATTAATTTTTTTTTTGAGACAGAATCTCACTCTGTCGCCCAGGCTGGCGTGTAATGGTGCAATTTCAGCTCACTGCAGCCTCCACCTCCCAGGTTCAAGTGATCCTCCTGCTTCAGACTCCCAAGTATCTGGGACTATAGGCATGGGCCACCAAGCCCAGCTAATTTTTATAATTTTTTATAATTATAAAAATTTTTATACATTTTTATAATGTTTTATAGAGACTGGGTTTCACCATGCTACCCTGGTCTCAAACTCCCAGGCTCAAGCAATCTGTCCACCTTGGCCTCCCAAAGTGCTGGGATTACAGGTGTGAGCCATGGTACCTGGCCAGCAATTAAATTTTGATACATGCTACAACATGGATGGATTCTGACAATACTATGCTGAGTGAAATAAGCCAGACAAAGGGTAAGTATTGGATGACTCCACTTACATGAGAATAGCCAAATTCATAGGGACAAAAAGTAGAACAGAGGTGAAGTCTCTAGGGGCTAGGAAAGAGGACAAGAGGGATTTATTCTTTTTTTATTTTTTGAGACAGAGTCTCGCTCTGTCACCCAGGCTGGAGTGCAGTGGCGCGATCTCGGCTCATTGCAAGCTCCGCCTCCCGGGTTCACGCCATTCTCCTGCCTCAGCCTCCCGAGTAGATGGGACTACAGACGCCCACCACCACACCTGGCTAATTTTTTGTATTTTTAGTAGAGACGGGGTTTCACTGTGGTCTCGATCTCCTGACCTTGTGATCCGCCCGCCTCGGCCTCCCAAAGTGCTGGGATTACAGGCTTGAGCCACCGCGCCCGGCCGAGAGTTATTCTTTAATGAGTACAGTTTTCATTTTGGGATGACAAAAAACCACACCTAATTTTTAAATTTTTTTGTAGAAACAGGGTCTCACCCCATTGCAAACACAACAAAAGTTGTGGCCAGGCACAGTGGCTCATGCCTATAATCTCAGCACTTAGGAGTCAGAGGTGAGTGGACGACCTGAGGTCAGGAGTTCCAGACCAGACTGGCCAACAAGGTGAAACCCTGTCTTTACTAAAAATATAAAAATTAGCTGGGCATGGTGGCATGCACCTGTAGTCACAGTTACTCAGGAGGCTGAGGCAGGAAAACAGTTCCAACTCAGGAGGCGGAGGTTACAGTGAGCACAGATCACACCACGCACTCTAGTCGGCCTGGGTGACAGAACAAGACTCCATCTCAAAGAAAAAAAAAAAAAGAAAGCAATGTGGTACTTATTTCAGCAGCACATACCCTAAAAAACTGGAATGATACAGAGAAGACTGGCAATGGGCCCTGTACAAGGATAACATGCAAATTCATGAAATCTTCTATATTATTTTTTTCAAAAAGAGATGGAGAACTGTGGGTTAGGTTCTGAACCAGATAAAGGACATTAGGGGCTGGGCGTGGTGGTTCATGACTGTAATCCCAGCACTTTAGGAGGTCGGCGCCGGCGGATCACAAGGTCAGGAGATCGAGACCATCCTGGCTAACATGGTGAAACCCTGTCTCTACTAAAAAAATACAAAAAATTAGCCAGGCGTGGTGGCGGGTGCCTGTAGTCCCAACTACTCAGGAGGCTGAGGCAGGAGAATGGCATGAACCCAGGAGGCGGAGCTTGTAGTGAGCCGAGATTGTGCCACAGCACTCCAGCCTGGGCGACAGCGTGAGACTCCGTCTCAAAAAAAAAAAAAAAAAGGCTGGGCGTGGTGGATCACGCAGTGAGATCGAGACCATCCTGGCTAACACGGTGAAACCCCATCTCTACTAAAAATACAAAAAATTAGCTGGACGTGGTGGTGGGCGCCTGTAGTCCCAGCTACCCGGGAGGCTGAGGCAGGAGAATGGCATGAACCTGGGAGGCGGAGCTTGCAGTGAGCCAAGATCGGGTCACTGCACTCCAGCCTGGGCAACAAAGTGAGACTCTGTCTCAAAAAAAAAAAAGAAATTAGGGAAACATATGTTTCTAATTTACATAAAACAAAATAATTTTTGCCACCACACCCAATTAATTTCAAAGAACAAAATGAGTAGCAGATCCATTTCCTAAAATGAGAAAACCCCATAGTTTTTGGAGGTTAGTGGAACAAGTTATGGAAAGACCCTGAGTTTGGTAGATGCGTGTTCACTTTTAATATTTTATACTCTTCTATTTTTGAGTTTTGGTAAGCATCATTACATATGAATTTCATAAAACCAAGACATTCGAGAAATACATAATACATACCCAGAACTGGTTCTGTAATGTTAAGTAAAGAAATGCAACCAGGAGGGGTAAATTCTGTCTGTCCCAGATCACATTCCAAATAGTCAACGCAGGGAAGACTGCAAATTTTTAAAAAGAAAAAAGAAAGAAAATCCTAACTAGCTTTACTCGGTAGAAAGGATAATCAGACAGTAAAGATTTCACGTGACACACAGGCATAATCCACCCCACACAGCACTTCAAAGTGAAGCCCCAACATGACAATCACTGTTTAAAAACGAGTCCAGAGAAATTCAGTGCAGACGTGGTCACAATGTCCATTTATAACATGGGCACAACTTGCTCTTTCAGAGAATTTTTTTTTTTTCCAGACAGAGTCTCACTCTGTCGCCCAGGTTGGAGTGCAGTGGCGCGATCTCCGCTCGCTACAACCTCCGTTTCCCAGGCTTGAGCAATTCTCCTGCCTCACCCTCCCAAGTAGCTGGGATTACAGGCATGTGGCATCATGCCCGGCTAATTTTTGTATTTTTAGTAGAGACGGGGTTTCACCATGTTGGCCAGGCTGGTCTTGAATTCCTGACCTCAAGTGATCCACCCACCTCGGCCTCCTAAAGTGCTGGGATTAAAGGCATGAGCCACCACACCTGGCCATCTTTCACGTAAGTTTATTTTTTCTTGAGACAGGGCGTCACTGAGTCACCCAGGCTGGAGTACAGGGATCAGAACTCACTGCAGCCTCGACCTCCTGGGCTCAAGCAATACTCCCTCCTTAGCCTCCCAAGTAGCTGGGACCACAGGCACATGCCACCACGCCCGACTAATTTCTAAATTTTTTGTAGAGACAGGGTCTCATTACGTTGCCCAGGCTGGTCCCAAACTCCTGGGCTCAAGCAATCCTCCTACCTCAGCTTCCCAAAGTGCTGGGATTACAGGCAGAAGCCACAGTACCCAGCCATTTTTTTTTTTTTTTTTTTTTTGAGATAGAGTCAAAAAAAAAGGTCAGGAGAGGTCAGGAGATCAAGACTATCCTGGCTAACACGGGGAAACCCCATCACTACTAAAAATACAAAAAATTAGCCAGGCGTGGTGGTGGGCGCCTGTAGTCCCAGCTATTTGGGAGGCTGAGGCAGGAGAATGGCATGAACCCGGGAGGAGGAGCTTCATGAAGTAAGTTGAGATGGTGCCACTGCACTCCAGCCTGGGTGACAGAGCGAGACTCCGTCTCAAAAAAAAAAAAAAAAAAGGCCGGGTGCAGTGGCTCACGCCTGTAATCCCAGCACTTTGGGAGGCCGAGGCAGGCGGATCACGAGGTCAGGAGATCGAGACCATCCTGGCTAACACGGTGAAATCCAGTCTCTACTAAAAATACAAAAGAAAATTAGCCGGACATGGTGGCAGGCTCCTGTAGTCCCAGCTACTCGGGAGGCTGAGGCAGGAAAATGGCATGAACCTGGGAGGCGGAGCTTGCAGTGAGCTGAGATCGTGCCACCGCACTCCAGCCTGAGCAACAAGAGCGAAACTCTGTCTCAAAAACAAACAAACAAACAAACAACTAGCCAGGTGTGGTGGTACTCTACTATGGTCCCAGATACTTGGTAGGCTAAAGTGGGACGACTGCTTGAACCCAGGACGTTAAGGCTGCAGCAAGCCGTGTTCATTCCACTATACTTTTGGCTGGGCAACACAGTCAGACCTGGTCTCAAAAAAAAAAAAAAAAAAATTTAAAAGAAAATTCCAGCTGGGCACGGTGGCTCACTCCTGTAATCCCAGCACTTTGGGAGTCTGAGATGGGCGGATCACGAGGTCAGGAGATAGAGATCATCCTGGCTAACACAGGGAAACCCTGTCTCTACTAAAAATACAAAAAATTAGCCAGGTGTGGTGGCGGGCGCCTGTAGTCCCAGCTACTCGGGAGGTTGAGGCAGGAGAATGGTGTGAACCCGGGAGGCGGGGCTTGCAGTGAGCCGAGATTGCGCTACTGCACTCCAGCCTGGGCGACAGAGCGAGACTCCATCTCAAAAAAAAAAAAAAAGAAAATTCCCAGGAGTTCAAGACCAGACTGGGCAACACAGCAAGACCTCGTCCCTACAAAAAAAATTAAAATAAGAAAATTAGCCAGGCATGGTGGCCCATGGCTGAGTCCCAGCTGCTTAGGAGGCTGAGGTGGGAGGATCGCACTTGAGCCCAGGAGTTCAAGACTATGAGGTATGATTGTGCCATTGCACTCCAGCCTGAGGGAGACCCTGTCTGAAAAAAAAACAAATCAAACCACACACATATACCAGAACTTATGAATACAGACTCTGAGACCAAGTGTCTCCTCTTGGAAGTTCACCTGCAGGCAAGCTAGTCAGCCCACGCTAGAGCATTGTCATACGCTGCAAAGCAGAGGGCAGTGAGGACCAGATGCTTTAGCTGGGCAGCTTTAGAACTGTATGTAATCTCTAGCTAGAAGCCAAGAAGCACTCCCTCCAAATCAAAAATCCCACTTAATGCCAAAAACCTAGCAATGTGTCAAAGCCATAAGAAAAGCACTCTTACCTATTTAACAACTGGTTAATCAGGTATCTATTAAATGTTGACTTTCCAACATCCTGGGATCCACAAACCAGAATGACAGGGCAGCCATCTACTTCTTCTGAAGGGGAAACAAACATTGATCGCTAGAATTAGCCATCTTCCTTGGACTCGAATTATGACTAATAATCATCTGGGGGTTTGGTGGACAGACACTCAGGGTGATCAGTGTGTATTACTCACCACAGGAAACACTGACTAACTCTTCCAGGGCTGAAAGGGTACTCTCGGTTAACTGAAGGCCTTTCCTTTTTTTCTCTTTTCTGATGCCAACAGACCTCAAGGCTAAATATTCAGGTTTAATCTGGGGAGTTGGACTCTGAAATCAACAATTTAAACTTTAAGGTGAAAAAATGCATAGTTTTTTCTTCAGTACTAAATTAAACAAGCCTCACCCAGTTATGAGCCAGAGAAGATAAATTGTTTCCTCCCTTTGTCTCCTGCCCCCAAATCCAGCCCATCAACAAGTGTTGCCAACTCTATTCCTGAAGTTATCCACGTCTGTTTTCAGTTTCTGCTTTCTCCCGAGCTGCCACTGCCTCCACAGCAGACTCCAGAGAAAAAGATAATGCCTGGTAAGACATGACTGCACAGGAAGCATTCAGCAAGGGGCCCTGGCTCTAGACCAGGTGAGTGATGTAGAGTTAAGTCAAGGCAACCTCTGAAAACATAAAGCAGAAACACATAGAACATATGCAAACAGAGTTGAAAAGAGGGAGAACACAGGTCTGTGAAGTCCAGGACTGGAAAAGCAGCCCAAGGAAAGGAAGAGCAGACCCTTGCTGAGGCAGGTAAGGCTCAGTTGGAACCAGCTCACCACAGAAGAGGATGAAGGAAGGGACCCCCTCCATGAGCACATTCTCTTGCAATTCATCAACACAGAATAAAGACATCATAGGCCGGGCGCGGTGGCTCACGCCTGTAATCCCACCACTTTGGGAGGCCGACACGGGCAGATCACCTGAGGTCAGGAGTTCGAGACCAGCCTCAACATGGAGAAACCCTGTCTCTACTAAAAATATAAAATTAGCCTGACATGGTGGCACATTCCTGTAATCCCAGCTACTCGGGAGGCTGAGGCAGGAGAATTGCTTGAACCTGGGAGGCGGAGGTTGCAGTGAGCTGAGATTGCACCATTGCACTCCAGCCTGGGCAACAAGAGCGAAACTCCGTCTCAAAAAAAAAAAAAAAAAGACATCATAAAGAAATGTGAAGCAGGCTGGGTGCAGTGGTGCATGCCTGTAATCCCAGCTACTTGGGAGGCTGAAGCACAAGAATTGTCTGAACTCAGGAGGTGGAGGTTGCAGTGGGTCAAGATTGTGGCACTGCACTCCAGCCTGGGCGATAGAGCGAGACTGTGTCTGTGTCTCAAAAAAAATAAAAAATACGGTGGCTCAAGCCTGTAATCCCAGCACTTTGGGAGGCTGAGACGGGTGGATCACGAGGTCAGGAGATCGAGACCATCCTGGCTAACACGGTGAAACCCCGTCTCTACTAAAAAATACAAAAAAAAACTAGCTGGGCGAGGTGGCGGGCGCCTGTAGTCCCAGCTACTCGGGAGGCTGAGGCAGGAGAATGGCGTGAACCCGGGAGCTTGCAGTGAGCTGAGATCCGGCCACTGCACTCCAGCCTGGGCAACAAGCAAGACTCCGTCTCAAAAAAATAAATAAATAAATAAAAAATAAATAAATAAAAAATAAAATAAAATAAAAAAGAGAAGCAGCCTAGTGTGAGGCTTCATATTGGTAATGCTGGATCCTAGAAAACAATAGAACAAGGCCTTCAACAATTTGAGAAAAAAGTCTTCTGAACCAACCATTCTACACTACGTGTAATTATCAATCACTGAGGGCAAAACAAGAACATCTAATAAAATTAGATAATCAAGTTTACTATCTTCCTTAAGTGAAAAAACAACTCCAGAATCTACTGACACATCCAGAGGGTGGGATAGGGAGAAAAGTATCCAAGAAAGAGCATAAGAAATATGAAGAGTGGTAGTGAAGTCCCAGAAAAAAACAGATAAAGCTGAAAATAAATGTAAAAAGAATGTCGCTGCCCAATGGCATCTGGAACATTCACTTTCAGTAAGAAAGGCTTGAGAACAGGCAATTCCATCTCCTCCTCTGCAGTCCTGGTCCAGCTACTGGACTCTGCAGTGGACTAACAGGCAACCACAACAGCCCGTTCACTGTCCGGCTCTCATTTCCTCTCTCCTTTCACTTCAAATTCCCCACACCCACCTCGTATCTATCTGCTTCCCACACGGTAATGACCTTGGTTCCATTTCCCAGTGCAGTAGGAAATAATCAGAGGACAACTTCTACTTCCTCTGGCCCTCTCCTAGGGACTTCCTCCAGCCACTATGAATGACCTGGCTGTGCTCCTAAGGCCACATGATGCCAGAACCGGAACCATCCCTAGTGGCTAACTTACAGACATAGTTCCGGCAGCCTCTCCTCTCTCTGCTGCATGGTTACCTCCCCTCTCCTCTGGATCATTCCCATCTGCCATGTTCCAGCATGTTTTTTTCATCCATCTTAACAAAATTACAAAACTCTCCTGATCATACTGACCCCTCCAACTACTGCTTCATTTCTTTCCTTCCCTTTACAGCTAACTTCTACCAAAGCAAAATACTTTACTACTAAACCCGTCAGTCCCTCTCCGCCCAGGCTCTTGACCCCATTCCAATCAGGCTACTTCCCGGCCTCTACAGCCAGCGCTTTCTCAGGTCTCACCTGACCACCAGCAGCATTTATCACTGCTGTTCAGTTAAGTCTCATTTAAAGACTTCCTGACCCACAGGACATCACACACTGGGTTTTCCACTAAAACCAATGACTATCTGCTGCTCCCTCATCTTTGCCTGGACCTCTTCTTGGAGTGCCCTAGGGCTCAGAGCTGGAACCGTCTTGTTTCTATCTATTCAACTCCATAGGCATTATTATTGCATCTGGTGGCCTGGGTATCCTCTCTGCTGAAGGCTCCCATATTTCCACCTCCAAACTCTTCCCTGAACTCCAGACTCATACATTCAACTGCCCACTTGACATGTCCAGCTGGATATCTACCAGGCATCTCAAGGTTAACAAACCGAAACCCACTCCTCCTGCAGTGACCCCATCCCAGTTAATGGCAACTACATGCACCTCAGTGGTTAAGCCAAAAACCTGCTGTGATTCCTTGATTCTTCCTCACCCCTCACATATCCAGTCTGTCTGCCAATCCTGCAGATTAGACTCTACCTACTGGCCCATGGGAGACAATTATAGTAATAGAACTTAAGGAAACGAAAAAAAAAAGAACTTAAGGAAATGAATAATATGGCCAGCAAAAATTTAGAGATGAGGCCGGACACGGTGGCTCACACCTGTAATCTCAGCACTTTTGGAGGCAGGTGGATTGCTTGGGTCCAAGAGCTCGTGACCAGCCTGGGCAACAAGGCAAAATCCTGTCTCTACAAAAACTACAAAAATTAGCCGGGAGTCATGGCATGTACCTGTAATCCCAGCTACTGCGAGGCTCTGGTGGGAGGATCACCTGAGCCTGGAAAGGCTGAGGCTGCAGTGAGCTGAGATCTTGCCACTGCACTCCAGCCTGGGCAACAGAGACTTTATCTCAAAAATACAAATAAAAGCTCTCTTCTAGGGACGTTGTCTACAGGAAGTGAGAATGGTCCAGCATTTGACACAGCATCATAGGCTTTCCTACAATACACCGTGATAGGCTTCCTACAATACACCGTCATAGGCTTCCTACAATACACCGTGATAGGCTTCCTACAATACACGTGATAGGGTTCCTACAATACACCGTGATAGGCTTCCTACAATACACGTGATAGGGTTCCTACAATACACCGTCATAGGCTTCCAACAATACACCGTGCTAGGCTTCCTACAATACACCATGATAGGGTTCCTACAATATACTGTCATAGGCTTCCTACAATACACTGTGATAGGGTTCCTACAATACACCATGCTAGCTTCCTACAATACACCGTGCTAGGCTTCCTACAATACACCGTGCTAGGCTTCCTACAATACACCGTGCTAGGCTTCCTACAATACACCGTGATAGGGTTCCTACAATACACCGTGCTAGGCTTCCTACAACACAGCCTCGTTTTGTTAAGAGCCTCCTGAACCCCTGGTAATAAAACTGTTTGTCTCTGTAACAAGAAGGTTGGAAAAACACCAAAATCTGCATTGGCGTGGGCCCAGGCAGGCTTCGAGGGGTCCATGCCATGAGACCTAAAGTTCTTTTTTTTTTGAGACGGATTCTCACTCTGTCTCCCAGGCTGGAGTGCAGTGGTGCAATCTCCGCTCATTGCAACCTCCGTCTCCCAGGTTCCAGCGATTCTCCTGCCTCAGCCTCTGGAGTAGCTGAGATTACAGGCGCGTGCCCCACGCCCAGCTAATTTTTTGTATTTTTACTAGAGATGGGGTTTTACCATGTTGGCCAGGCTGGTCTTCAACTCCTGACCTGAAGTGATCTGCCCACTTTGGCCTCCCAAAGTGCTGGGATTACAGGCATGAGTCACCGCACCCGGCCAAGATCTAAAGTTCTTATGAGATTGTCCAAAACAAAAAACATGTCAGCAGAGCCTACGGTGGTTCCATGTGTGCTAAATGTGTTCAAGACAGGATCAAGCGTGCTTTCCTTCTCGAGGAGGAGAACATCATTGTAAAAGTGTTGAAGGCACAAACACAGAGTCAGAAAGCTAAATAAAAAATGAAGCCTTGGCCGGGCGCGGTGGCTCAAGCCTGTAATCCCAGCACTTTGGCAGGCCGAGACGGGCGGATCACGAGGTCAGGAGATCGAGACCATCCTGGCTAACACGGTGAAACCCCGTCTCTACCAAAAAATACAAAAAAAAAAAAAACTAGCCGGGCGAGGTGGCGGCGCCTGTAGTCCCAGCTACTCGGGAGGCTGAGGCAGGAGAATGGCATGAACCCGGGAGGCAGAGCTTGCAGTGAGCCGGATCTCGGCCACTGCACTCCAGCCCAGGCGGCAGAGCGAGACTCCGTCTCAAAAAAAAAAAAAAAAAAAAATGAAGCCTTTTTGAGTAATAAAAATTACGACTTGTTAAAAATTAGAGGTAAGGAAAGAGGTAAAAGAAAATATAAGTACATTTAAACTACTCATTCATAGTTTAGAGAAAATTTTTATTATCTCAAATTAATAAACAGAGATATAAAGACAACCATTAAAAATCCCAAAAAAGGCCAGGCGTGGTGGCTCACACCTATAATCCCAGCACTTTGGGAGGCAAAGCAGAGGTGGGTGGATCACCTGAGGTCAGGAATTTGAGACCAGACTGACCAACATGGTGAAACCCTGTCTGTACTAAAAAACACAAAAATTAGCCGGGCATGGTGGCATGCACCTGTGGTCCCAGCTACTCGGGAGGCTGAGGCAGGAAAATCACTTGAACCCAGGAGGCGGAGGTTGCAGTGAGCTGACATTGCACCACTGTACTCCGGCCTGGTGACAGAGTGAGACTCCATCTCAAAACAAAAAACAAAAAACAAGAAAAAAAAAATTAGCCGGGCATGGTGGCAGGCGCCTGTAATCCCAGCTACTTAAGAGGCTGAGGTAGGAGAATCGCTTGACCCTGGGAAGCGGGGGTTGCAGTGAGGTTGAGGTTACACCACTACAATCCAGCCTGAGTGACAGAGACTCAGTCTCAAAAACAAACAAACAAACAAACAAAACCAAAAAAGCAGGGCTGGAGCATGGTGTTAATAAAAACCCAAAAAGCACATAACCAACTACAATATAAAATGCTGGCTGAGGAATGAAACTGAGGAGGGGAGGATAAACATTTTTCACAATATACCTTTCTATACTATTTTCTGTATACACGTATTACATTCGGTAGAACCGAGAGCACTATATGGACAAACTGCTCTTCCAAGACAACATCCTACATAGTCATTTAATATCACTGTTTTGGTGCAAGTAATTAGCAAATCTCTGAATAAAAACGGGTTCTACCTCTTGCACAAAAATGTAGGATGAACCTGGATAGCTGGTTATGAAGTTTACAGACGCAGTTTTCAGATGTTCTAGCAACACAATGGAACACTGAAGAGAAAAATTCTGCATCGACCAACGCCTGTCATCTGTAAAGAGAAAAAGAAACCACCTTAGAAGCACTAACTTAATTACGTTCCACACCCTTTAGGACTGCCATCTCCTCGGCTAAACTATAAACTTCAGGAGTAGGAACTGTGGTTGAGAGCCTTTTTCAGGGGGCCATACTGCATACTCAGAACACACCTGGGGGGAGAAGTCAATCCAGGTTTGCCACATAATAATTTTGTGGCCTTGAACAATTTTTCTTGTCAGTAAAATGGTGATAACAATAGTACTTTCACTTTCAGGACCCTTGTAAGGGTTTATATACATATAGCAAAGTCCTTGGCACACTGTCTAGACCATAGTAAGCATCTAAAAATATTTTTTTGAGACAAAGAGTCTCGCTGTCACCCAGGCTGCAGGGCAGTGGCCCGATCTTGGCTTACTACAAGCTCCGCCTCCCAGGTTCACACCATTCTCCTGTCTCAGCCTCCCACCACCATGCCCGGCTAATTTTTTGCATTTTTATTTTTATTTTTATTTATTTATTTTGAAAAGGAGTCTTACTCTGTCGCCCAGGCTGGAGTGCAGTGGCGCGATCTCCACTCACTGCAAGCTCCGCCTCCCAGGTTCACGCCATTCTCCTGCCTCAGCCTCCCGAGTAGCTGGGGCTACAGGCGCCCGCCACCACGCGTGGCTAATTTTTTTTTGTATTTTTAGTAGAGACAGGGTTTCACTGTGTTAGCCAGGATGGTCTCGATCTGACCTCGTGATCCGCCCACGTCAGCCTCCCAAAGTGCTGGGATTACAGGCGTGAGCCACTGTGCTCGGCCCTAAAAATTATTAATTAGTATTAGCACAGTAGGCCCTCAGTAAATTACCCAGTTCTTTTCATTACCAAGGTTAAGATGAGATTTGAGCAAATTCCGGGCTTCCCTTTTGAGTTCTTTCTTGCTTTTCTCAGGCAACGAGTAATGAAGTGCATGGATACTCAAGCAAGAGTGAGTATACACAGAGAAGATGTCTCGGGCAGGCTGGCCTTGGCTGATGGTAAAACCAAATACCTGCACCTGGCCATAGAGGCAGGTCACACGGCAGATGCCACTGAAAGTAAAACCCTAGCATGGAAAGAAAACAGAAAGAACAAACATTATACATCCTGTCACTAATGACTGAAATATTCTAAAATCTTTTTTTTTCTTTTTTCTTTCTTTTTTTTTTTTTTGAGACAGAGTTTCACTCTTGTTGCCCAGGCTGGAGTGCAACGGCGCTATCTCGGCTCACTGCAACTTCCGCCTCCCAGGTTCAAGTATCTCCTGCGAGTAGCTGGGATTACTCGCATGTGCCACCATGCTCGGCTAATTTTGTATTTTTAGTAGAGACGGGGTTTCTCCATGTTGGTCAGGCTGGTCTCGAACTCCCGACCTCAGGTGATCCACCAGCCTTGGCCTCCCAAAGTGCTGGGATTACAGGCATGAGCCACCGCACCTGGCCAGATTCTAAAATCTTAACTTGCTATTCACACATTAAAAGGCAGGTAAGGCCAGGCACAGTGGCTCACACTCGTGAAGCTGAGGCAGGAGGATCACTTGAGCCCAGGAGCTCAAGATCAGCCTGGGCAACAGAGACCTCTGTTTACAAAACATTTAAAAATTAGCAGGGTGCAGTGGCATGCATCTGTGGTCCTAGTTAGTTGGGAGGCTGAGATGGGTGGACTGCTTGAGTCTCGGAGGTAGAGGCTGCAGTGAGCCATAATTACACCACTCCACTCCATCAGTAATAAATATTGGGCCAGGCACGGTGGCTCACGCCAGTAACCCCGCAACTCTGGGAGAAGGAAGTGGGATCACTTGAGGCCAGGAGTTTGAGACCAGCCTGGACAACATGGCAAATCCCCCAGCACCCCGCTCCCACTGCCACCATCTCTACTAAAACTACAAAAATTAGCTGGGCATGTGCCTGTAATCCCAGCTACTCCAGAGGGTGAGGCATGAGAATCACTTGAACCCAGAGGCAAAGGTTGCAGTGAGCTAAGATTATGCCGGTACACTGCAGCCTGGGTGACAGTGATACTGTCTCAAAAATAAATAAATAAATAAATAAATAAAAATTAAATAAAATAAAAAATTTTAAAAGGCTGCAGTCATAAACAGGAATGAGATCACGTCCTTTGCAGGGACATGGATGGAGCTAGAAGCCGTTATCCTCAGCAAACTCATTCAGGTACAGAAAATCAAATATTGGCCGGGCATAGTGGCTCACGTCTGTAATCCCAGCATTTGGGAGGCCGAGGCGAGCAGATCACAATGTCAGGAGATCGAGACCATCCTGGCTAACACGGTGAAATTCCATCGCTATTAAAAAAAATAGAAAACAATTGGCCAGGTGTGGTGGCGGGCACCTGTAGTCCCAGCTACTAGGGAGGCTGAGGCAGAAGAATGGCGTGAACCCAGGAGGCGGAGCTTGCAGTGAGCCGAGATTGCACCACTGCACTCCAGCCTGGGTGGCAGAGTGAGAGGAAGGAGAGAGGGAGGGAGGGGAAAAGAAAGGAAGGAGGGGGAGGGAGAGAGGGGAAAAGGAAGGAAAGAAAGGAAAAGGAAAAGAGAGAGCTGGGCACAGTGGCTCATGCCTGTAATCTCAGCACTTTGAGAGGCCTAGGTGGGCGGATCACCTGAGGTCAGGATTTTGAGACCAGCCTGGTCTGCCTCGGCCTCCCAAAGTGCTGGCATTACAAGCGTGAGCCACCGCGCCCGGCCCTTCCTTTCTTCCTTTCTTTCTAGAGTAGCTGGGATTACAGAAGTGTGCCATCACACTCAGCTAATTTTTGTACTTTTAGTAGAGATGAGGTTTCACCATGTTGGTCAGGCTGGTCCCAAACTTCTGACCTCAGGTGATCTGCCAGCTTCAGCCTCCCAAAGTGCTGCGATTACAGGTGTGAGCCACCGTGCCCGGCCCATACTTTATGTTTTTAACCTTAGATCATACCCCATGGCAGCTACAGAGAGAGCATGGTGACTGTGAACTCGGCTCTCTGCTCCTGGTTCAGACAGACTCTACCACTCTGTCCTTTTAAAGACCCACAGCTTGCCAAGTCTCTTCCAGAACTTCCTGGGTTCTGTCTTCCCTCCAGCATTAGACAGGGAATCTCCCAGAAATGGCGTCCATGTTAAGAATCAGGCTGCCTGAGTTTGACTCCTAGCTCTCCCTCTACTGTGTAAGTTACCCAACCTCAGTCTCTTCATCTGTAAACATACTTAGAGATAGGGGCAACTACTCCATAAGAGAGCTGGATGTTTAAATGGGTTCAAAGCCTAAAACACTTAGAACCCTTAAATCCTGGAATTTCTGAGCTCTCAGTAACTGCAATCCTTTTTTTTTTTTTTTTTTTTTTTTTGAGACGGAGTCTCGCTGTGCCTCCCAGGCTGGAGTGCAGTGGCGCGATCTCGGCTCACTGCAAGCTCCGCCTCCCGGGTTCACGCCATTCTCCCGCCTCAGCCTCCGAGTAGCTGGGACTACAGGCGCCCACCACCGCGCCCGGCTAATTTTTTTTTTTTGTATTTTTAGTAGAGACGGGGTTTCACCGTGTTAGCCAGGATGGTCTTGATCTCCTGACCTCGTGATCCTCCCGTCTCGGCCTCCCAAAGTGCTGGGATTACAGGCTTGAGCCACCGCGCCCGGCCTGCAATCCTTTTTTTTTTTTAACTATTAAGATCCCTTTCAGGGTTCCAGGTGCAGTGGTTCACACCTGTAATCCCAGCACTTTGGGAGGCTGAGGCCGGTGGATCACAAGGTCAGGAGATTGAGACTATCCTGGCTAACATGGTGAAACCCCATCTCTACTAAAAATACAAAAATATAGCCGGGTGAGGTGGCACGCGCCTGTAGTCCCAGCTACTCGGGAGACTGAGCCAGGGGAATTGCTTCAACCCGGGATGTGGAGGTTGCAGTGAGCCCAGAGACCGCGCCACTGCATTCCAGTCTGGCCTCAAAGCAAGACTAGGTCTCAAAAAAAAAAAAAAAAAAAAAAAAAATCCCTTTCAGGGCCGGGCAACGCGGTTCCGGCCTGTAAGCCCAGCACTTCGGAGGCCGAGGCGGGTGGGTCACTTGAGGTCAGCCTGGCCAACATGGAGAAACCTCATCTCTACTAAAAATACAAAAATTAGACCGGGGGCAGTGGCTCACGCCTGTAATCCCAGCACTTTAGGAGGTGGATCACCTGAGGTTAGGAGTTCGAGATGAGCCTGACCAACAGGGTGAAACCCCGTCTCTATTAAAAATACGAAAATTGGCCGGGCGCGGTGGCTCAAGCCTGTAATCCCAGCACTTTGGGAGGCCGAGACGGGCGGATCATGAGGTCAGGAGATCGAGACCATCCTGGCGAACACGGTGAAACCCCGTCTCGGCCGGGCGCGGTGGCTCAAGCCTGTAATCCCAGCACTTTGGGAGGCCGAGACGGGCGGATCACGAGGCCAGGAGATCGAGAGACGATCCCGGCTAACACGGTGAAACCCCGTCTCTACTAAAAAATACAAAAAAAAAAACTAGCCGGGCGAGGTGGCGAGCGCCTGTAGTCCCAGCTACTCGGGAGGCTGAGGCAGGAGAACGGGGTAAACCCGGGAGGCGGAGCTTGCAGTGAGCTGAGATCCGGCCACTGCACTCCAGCCTGGGTGACAGAGCAAGACTCCGTCTCAAAAAAAAAAAAAAAAAAAAAAAAGAAACCCCGTCTCTACTAAAAAATACAAAAAACTAGCCGGTCGAGGTGGCAGGTGCCTGTAGTCCCAGCTACTCAGGAGGCTGAGGCAGGAGAATGGCATAAACCCGGGAGGCGGAGCTTGCAGTGAGCTGAGATCCGGCCACTGCACTCCAGCCAGGGCGACAGAGCGAGACTCCGTATCAAAAAAAAAAAAAAAAAAAAAAAAAAAATCCAAAAATTAGCTGGGCGTGGTGGCGAGCACCTGTAATTCCAGCTACTTGGGAGGCTGAGGCGGGACAATCACTTGAACTCTGGAGGCAGAGGTTGCAGTGAGCTGAGACTACGCCACTACACTCCAGCCTGGGCGACAAGAGTGAAACTCCGTCTCAAAGAAAATACAAATAAAAATACAAAAATTAGCCGGGCGAGGTGGCGCACTCCTGTAGTCCTAGCTACTCAGGAGGCTGAGGCACGAGAAGCACTTGAGACGGGGGGCGGAGGCTGCAGTGAGCCGAGATCGCGCCACTGCACTCCAATCTGGGGAACAGAGTGAGACTGTGTCAAAATAAAATAAAATAAAATAAAATAATAAATAAATAAATAAAGTCCCTTTAGCTCTTAAGGCCTAGGGACCCCTTAGCAGGGTACCTGTTACTTTGCTGCTTAGGAGAGCCTAGTTGCCAGCACCAAGAAGATGGACTTGAATCCGACTGACAGCCAGAGAAGAGGCCCGGGGGACTACGGTCCTCTCCTACCCTGCAGCTCTCCTGGGGCTGCCTCTCTAGCCCCCCTGCCTTCGGGGACTCCTGCCGGCGTCCCCTACCTACCTGCTCAACCGGCAGCAGCAGTAACGCACGGCCCGGGCCCACTGGCCGCACCGGCGGGATAAGGAGAGGCCGGCGGCAACTCGAGGCGGATTCGAATTCGGATTCGGGTTCGGAGGCCGGGGTCGGGCTAGGGATCGGGCTGGGGGTCGCGGTCTTGGGTCTCCCGGCCGCCGCCGCGCGCGACACCTGACGGGCTCCCTCCCTCCAGTCCACGCCGGCCGCCTGGGCTTGCAGTAATCGCCGCCGTAGGCGCCGCCGACCGCACCAGCGCAGGGTCCCGAGCCGGCGGCGGGGCCGGCGGCTGAGGATGAGCTGGGGCCGGGCCTTGCGGGCCCGCAGCCAAGTGGAACGGCAGGAACCCCGCTTTAGCAGCAACCCCGAGTCCGCCATGCTGGGTACTGGGCCCCTACCGCGCGATAATCTCGCGAGATCCCGTCGCTCCTCCCCTCTGCCCGCCCAGCTGCCGAAAGGAGCGGCCTCGGAGCCGCCAGCGTCCTCTGCCGACAACCTCCGGAAGCACACTAGGAGGCCCCTGCCGGCCTGGTCGAGGGGCTCCACCGAGGACTCCGTTTACATTATGCAAATTCCCTACCCCAGCCGGTCGGAGAGGGAAAGTCAGAAACCTCGCGACCAGTCATGGGCCACCTCTCCGGAAATCCACCGGGGTTTTTTTTTTTTTTCTCCTGCAGAAAAAGCTTTAGGATTGGCAGTTTAAACAAAACATGGCTATTTGCATACCTTAGGTTTGCATGCATTTGTCTCGAAGTGAGCAACCCTGGGTAACGAGGCGAAAGTATATGACGATTTGCTCAGAATCTTATTGTCAGAAAACTGGAGTCTGGGGTAAGGGGTTGTCGACTCAAAGCTGTGTCTCATTTAGGAAACTGAGGCACAGGTAAAAAGTTCTAAAACCTCACAATACTGGGAGAAGTTGTGTTCCAGCCTCCCACCTTGCCCCAAAATGCCAGGGCTCCCTTTCTAAGCCAGGTGAAGTCACAGAGCGTGGACAGAACCCACAACCGTCCAGAGGAAGGGTCACTGGGTGCCACCTGGTTTGCATCTGTGCCTTTGTCCTGCCCAGTTCCTGAGTTGGACCGCAGGCCCGGAATGTCAAGGCAAACAGTCCTGCTTCAGCCACTGGGCTCCAAGTCCCACCCCTTTCGGGGGCATGAAGTTAGGAAGCATCCGGCAGCTGCCTTCTATTTAAGCAACTGGCCTCCTTAGAGGCCACTCCTTGGCCATGCCGGGCACGGGCGTCTGGCCAGCATGCTGCTCTGCACAGCTTGCCTGGTTGGCCTGCAGCTTCTCATTTCCTGCTGCTGGGCCTTTGCCTGCCATAGCACTGAGCCTTCTCCTGACTTCACCCTCCCCGGGGATTACCTCCTGGCAGGCCTGTTCCCTCTCCATTCTGGCTGTCTGCAGGTGAGGCACAGACCCGAAGTGACCCTGTGTGACAGGTGAGTGAGGGGTCAGCAGAGCCACACTTAGTGGGACCCCTGGCTATAGGACCCCTCTGCCTGCCATCCTCAGCCAGGACCTTGCCTCTGCCTTTGCCACCTGAACTGTCTCTAGGCCTTGTCATCAATCCGCTTGCCACCTGAGTGCTGGCTAGACCTTCCTAGACACTTCAGCCAGCTTCCAATTATTTCGCCCTTGCTGTTAGAATGTGTTGTAACTCCATTGAAATTGGTTCTTGACTTTGTACTGTACCTAGATGGCCAGGCCTAAGCAAGGGTGTCCTTTTCCCTCTTCTATCTTCTCTCCACTCCTACCCATGTTCAAAGCTCCCTAGAGTCCCAGATGACAAGTATGGTTCTCCATAGGGTGGCAAGGTAAGACACATCCCATTAGATGCTTTAGGAGCTTAGGTTGGTGCCATCGTAAAGTCAACAATCTAGGTAGAGGGGAACTACTGCTTTTATTTATTTATATTTTATTATTTTTTTATTTTTTTGAGATGGAGTCTCGCTCTGTCATCCAGGCTGGAGTGCAGTGGCACAATCTTGACTCACTGGAACCTCCTCCTCCTGGGCTTAAGTGATTCTCATGCCTTAGCATCGGGAGTAGCTGGAATTATAGGTGTGTGCCACCACATCTGGCTACATTTTTGTATTTTTCGTAGAGACAGGGGTTTCACCACGTTGGTCAGGCTAGTCTCGAACTCCCAACCTCAGGTAATCTGCCTACCTCGGCCTCCCAAAGCACTGGGATTATGAGTGTGAGCCACCACGCCCAGCCTGCTTTTCTTTTCTTTCCTTTTTTTTTTTGTTTGAGACCGAGTCTTGCTCTGTTGCCCAGGCTGGAGTGCAGTGGCACTATCTCGGCTCACGGCAAGCTCCGCCTCCCGGGTTCACGCCATTCTCCTGCCTCAGCCTCCCGAGTAGCTGGGACTACAGGTGCCCACCACCTCGCCCGGCTAGTTTTTTGTATTTTTCAGTAGAGACGGGGTTTCACCGTGTTAGCCAGGTTGGTCTCGATCTCTTGACCTCATGATCCGCCCACCTCGGCCTCCCAAAGTGCTGGGATTACAGGCATAAGCCACTGAGCCCAGCCCCATTTTTTGTACTTTTAATCAAGACAGGGTTTCAGCCAGGCATGGTAGCTCACGCCTGTAATCTTAGCACTTTGGAAGGCTGAGGAGGGCGGATCACCAAGTTAAGAGATCGAGACCATCCTGGCTAACATGGTGAAACCCCGTCTCTACTGAAAACACAAAAAATTAGACGGGTGTGGTGGTGGGCGCCTGTAGTCCCAGCTACTCGGGAGGCTGAGGCAGGAGAATGGCGTGAACCCAGGAGACAGAGCTTGCAGTGAGCCTAGATTGTGCCACTGCACTCCAGCCTGGGCAACAGAGCAAGACTCCATCTCAAAATAAATAAATAAATAAATACATAAAGACAGAGTTTCACTATGTTGGCCAGGCTGGTCTCGAACTCCTGGCCTCAAGTGATCCATCGACCTTGGCCTCCCAAAGTGCTGGGATTACAGTCGTGATCCGCTATGCCCAGCCAGAAGGTATTTTTTAGATTTAGTAAACATTTACATCAATAGAATTGAGCTGGGCACGGCGGCTCACGCCTGTAATCCAAGCAACTTTGGGGGGCTGAGGCAGGTGGATTGCCTGAGCTCAGGTGTTCGAGACCAGCCTGGGCAACATAGTGAAACCTTGTCTCTACTAAAATACAAAAAAATTAGCTGGGAGTGGTGGCATGCGCCTGTAATCCCAGTTACTTGGGAGGCTGAGGAAGGATAATTGCTTGAACCTGGGAGGTGGAGGTTGCAGTGAGCAGAGATCACACCATTGCACTGGTCAACGTGTGAAACCCCGTCTCTAGTAAAAATACGAAAATTAGATGGATGTGTGGGTGCACACCTGCAATCCCAGCTACTCTGGAGGCTGAAGCAGGAGAATTGCTTGAACTGGGATTGGGGGCGTGGAGGTTGCAGTGAGCCGAGATCGTGCCATTACACTCCAGCCTGGGCAACAAGGCAACAAGAGTGAAATTTCATGTCAAAAAAAAAAAAAGAGGGAGAAAGAGAGAAAAAAAAAAGCCAGGTGCGGTGGTTCAGTGTAATCCCAGCACTTTGGGAGGCCAAGGTGGGCAGATCACCTGAGGTCAGGAGTTCCAGACAGCCTGACCAACATGGAGAAATCCCCTCTCTATTAAATATACAAAATTAGCCGGGCATGGTGGCATATACCTGTAATCCCGGCTACTCGGGAGACTGAGGCCGGAGAATCACTTGAACCCGGGAGGCAGAGGTTGCAGTGAGGCGAGATTGTGCGATTGCACCACAGCCTGGGCAACAAGAGCAAAACTCCATCTTGTAAAGTTAGCCGAGAGAAAGAATGAGTAGACCCAAAGTCAGGCAAGCAAGTTTATTAACCTGCTGGGCTGCCCCACAGCAATCCGAGGAAGCAGCAGCCCGGGCTTACAGACTAGAGGGTATAAGTATATTTTAGGGAGGGCGCAGGGGCGCCTAGGGGCTGTTTCTGGGTAAAACCACTTCCTGGTTGATGGGCAGATGTTGGGGGAAAAAACAACAGCTGGGGAACATCTGCCTTGGCGGAGGACCTGTAGGCGGTGAGAAAAAGAGGGGACAGAGAAAAACGGGGTGGGGAAAACATCCGCCTTGGCGGAGGGCCTTTGCTGGGTTGGGTCCCTAACATTCCAGCCTTTAATAGGTAATAGAGAAGGGGTGGCGTTGCCTTCTGACTGCTTCTAGCTGAAGAGGGGCGATGTTTATGGAGAAAGGCTGTGGGGTTGGTACAGTTGTTCTTGAAGCCGCTGGTATTCTTGAAGTAGCATCATGTCTTGTACTGACCCATCGAGAGCGAGCGAGGGCTGTTAGCACGTTGTCACCTCTCACCATGGGCGAAGGCTCTAATACGGTCCCGTAAAAACTGGGTAAGGAGATGTAGGAGGCACGGGCCAAATGCTAAAAGGAGAAAAAGGGTTATGGCAGGACCCAGGAGGGGCATTAGCCAGGGTGCCTAGGGGTTACGAAACCTCTGGGGCCAGGAGTCTGAAGGGCGCTGCCTGATTTCAGAAGCCCTTTCATTTAAGCGTCAGGCTGCATCTCGTACTAGTCCTGACTGGTTAGTATAGAAACAGCACTTGTCTCCTAAGAAGATGCACAGTCCACTTTTTTCGGCAGTGAGGAGATCTAAACCTCAACGGTTTTGAAGTGACACTGCTGCTAAAGAGTCTATTCAGGGCTGGGCATGGTGGTTCACGCCTGTAATCCCAGCACTTTGAGAGGCCGAGGTGGGCGGATCACAAGGTCAGGAGATCGAGACCATCCTGGCTAACACGGTGAAGCCCCGTCTCTACGAAAAATACAAAAAATTAGCTGGGCATGGTGGCAGGTGCCTGTGGTCCCAGCTACTTGGGAGGCTGAGGCAGGAGAATGGCCTGAATCTGGGAGGCGGAGCTTGCAGGGAGCCCAGGTGGCGCCATTGCACTCCAGCCTGGGCAACAGAGCGAGACTCTGTCTCAAAAAAAAAAAAAAAAGTCTATTTGGGACTGGAGAATAAGGATAGATTCAGCTATGTCTTGTAGGTTGTCCAAGCGATCTTTTGAGAGAGCGTGATAGTAGGACAGAGAGGTGGACAAGTGTTGGGGTGATAAGGCCCAACACCAGGCCGTGGGGGCTACGAAGTCCAGCGGAGTCAAAGGAATAAGAAAAGACGAGAGGCCGGGCGCGGTGGCTCAAGCCTGTAATCCCAGCACTTTGGGAGGCCGAGACGGGCGGATCACGAGGTCAGGAGATCGAGACCATCCTGGCTAACACGGTGAAACCCCGTCTCTACTAAAAAATACAAAAAAAAACTAGCCGGGCGAGGTGGCGGGCGCCTGTAGTCCCAGCTACTCGGGAGGCTGAGGCAGGAGAATGGTCTAAACCCGGGAGGCGGAGCTTGCAGTGAGCTGAGATCCGGCCACTGCACCCCAGCCTGGGCGACAGAGCAAGACTCTGTCTCAAAAAAAAAAAAAAAAAAAAAAAAAAAAAAAAAGAAAAGACGAGAGAAAGTGGGACCAGGGGACCAACTCTAGTATGGAGGCTGCGAAGGACCTGAGCTCTGGGAGCCCATGCTGTTTATTGGTGATCAAACAAAGAAACAGGTGGCGAGGATGTGGGGGTTGAAAGGAAGCACTGTATCAAGTGCATGAGCTGCAGCTGTGAGGGTGTAGCATTTTTTTCTTTGAAACATATGGCTACTTGAGATAATGGGAGTGCTAGAAGCAAGGAGCCAGCAAGTCTAGAAACATTCCAAAGGCCACGAGGGTTTTTTTCTTTTCTTTGTTTTTTTGAGACAGAGTCTTGCTCCCTTGCGCAGGCTAGACTGTAATGGTGCAATCTTGGCTCACTGCAAGCTCCGCCTCCCAGGTTCACGCCATTCTCCTGCCTCAGCTTCTCGAGTAGCTGGGACTACAGGCGCCCGCCACCACTCTCGGGAGTTTCTCCATGTTAGCCAGTATGGTCTCAATCTTCTGACCTAGTGATCCGCCCTCCTCGGCCTCCCAAAGTGCTGGGATTACAGACGTGAGCCACGGCGCCCGGCCAGGCCATGAGGGGTTTTAGACCCTGGACCCTGGACATTTTCCAAGACTCTTTTACATTATGTCAGACATGCAAGCCTGCCTCAGCTTCTCTCCCATCACTCAGCTTTTCTCCCAACAGACAAGCCTGCTATCCTTGTTCCTGTTGCAGTAGTAATTCCTAGTCCTATAAGCAGGCGTATTAGCTGTATAGCTCTGCGTTGACGGACTCGAGCTTTAATAGGGATTGGTAAACTCTGATTTCCAGGGGCAATGTCAATTTTGGGGTTTAAGAAGACTAGGGTGCAGGTGCCAGTCCAATTGGTAGGGAGGCAGACATAGGTTGAGGTTCCACACAAGAAAGATATACCTTGGCTGGGCAGAAAGAACTGGTTATGTATACTGAAAAAGCATGTGAGTTTATTGTTTTCATTCTCCCACATGCCTAGAGTGCTTGCTAAGGCGGCTCCAGTGAGTGGCAGAAAAGGAGTTGCAGGGATAATTGGAGTGGCTCCTCGTGTTTTATTCTCCCATTGGAGAAAGAATTGTTTTGTGTCTACCAGGAGCCATTCGAAAGAGTAATTGAAAGAGGGTATAAAGAGGCATTTGGCCGGGAGGGGAGCCATGCTGCAAGAGGTCCATGGGTGAATGGCCATACAGCCTGTATGTCTGCCATTACAAAATCTTGACTGTTTAGTAAAGAGCTGGTGGTGACTTTTGGGGGTCCTGAAAAGTGGACAAGTTGTTTAAACTCGGCCGTTTTGGCGACCTTAAAATTTTGGTGGGCCGGGCGCGGTGGCTCAAGCCTGTAATCCCAGCACTTTGGGAGGCCGAGACGGGCGGATCACAAGGTCAGGAGATCCAGACCATCCTGGCTAACACAGTGAAACCCCGTCTCTACTGAAAAATACAAAAAACTAGCCGGGCGAGGTGGCGGGTGCCTGTAGTCCCAGCTATTGGGGAGGCTGAGGCAGGAGAATGGCATAAATCCGGGAGGTGGAGCTTGCAGTGAGCTGAGATCCGGCCACTGCACTCCAGTCTGGGCGACAGAGCGAGACTCCATCTCAAAAAAAAAAAAAAAAAAAAAATTTTGGTGGTCGTTTGGGGCTTGAAGCTGTAAGGTATGGTTACATTGATGGGACAGTAGGTGACCTAAAGGCAGACCTGAGGGCAGGTTACATTGGATACACACAGGGGCTTAGAAAGTCAGACCGGTGTCAGTGGTCGCAGGGCTTGTCAAGAATGGGCTTGTCATTACTTGTATATTGGGTAAGGCTGGAGATATAGGAGCGTAAAAGTTGTACTATGCGCCCTGTCAGAGTGTTTTTTGTCATATCTATGACAGAAAATTTAGCCAATGACTGCATGTCTAAAAGTTGTAAAGGGCTTTTCCCTTCATAACGGGGGTGATAGGTTAACTTAGTAAGAACCCAGTCTTTTGAGGGAACAGGGGTGGCAACATAGGTGGTGGTTAATAGGGAGATACAAAGCCAGCAGTCTTCTGCTAGGATGGGGTTGGACTGGTTTAGTAGGGAGGGAGTTAAGCTAAGGGTCTTGTAGAGGTAGCTGGGTAGTATTGGAAGGGGAGGTGTGGCTATGTGGGGCAGCCAATGGATTAGGAGAGTTAGATAGGCAAAGAGTAAGTAGGAAAGTAAATAAGTGCATTTCATCTGGGGAAAAGTCATATAGGGTGCCTTGAAAGAGGAGGTCATCTATCCACTCTAAAAGAGAGTCCAGAGTGGGAGTTTGGAGCTGAAACCAGGAGATGTCTTGGTGGAGAGGATGAAGAGGGTGAAGTGGCAAGGTAGGCAGGAACAGGGCATTTGAGAGAAATCAGGAATGTACTTGCGCTTGTCAGGAGGAGAAAGAGCAGTCTGGGTATTGTTTAAGTGTCTCCTTTATGGACAGGCATGAGGCAGAGTTTAGTTGGGCCAAGGAGGGTACTGGAGAATTGGCGGAAGGCAATAGGTGGGTCAGCTGTAGGCGGATCAGTTGTAGGAGCCCTTTTTAATCTAGAAAGTTGGTACCAAGAAGCATGTCCTGAGAGTTTGGCTGCAGTGGGGATTGTGAGGATGATGTGGAAAGGGGCTTCCCACTTAGACCTGGGGCTGGTCGGGTTAAGAGTTTTTAAGAAGACATGCTTTCCTGGAAGGAGAGTCTGGTTGGTGGAGCCTTCATGGGGTTTTGGGAGGGCCTGGTCAGCTTGTTCACGGAGGAGATGGTGGATGAGAGAGAGTGTTGGGAGGTATTCTCCTAGCTGAGAGTTAGAAGGGGGCCTGTTTTGTAAGAGGAAAGGGCGTCCATACATTAACTCAAATGGACTGAGGAAAGAGGGTGCTTTTGGGCTGGCTCTGATGTATACTAGGGCTATGGGCAGAAGGGAGGTCCAGCATTTTGGACTTCAAGAGTGAGTTTGGTTAACTGAGTTTTTTTTTTTTTTTTTTTGAGACGGAGTCTTGCTCTGTAGCCCAGGCTGGAGTGCAGTGGCCGGATCTCAGCTCACTGCAAGCTCCGCCTCCCGGGTTCACGCCATTCTCCTGCCTCAGCCTCCCGAGTAGCTGGGACTACAGGCGCCCGCCACCTCGCCCGGCTAGTTTTTTGTATTTTTTAGTAGAGACGGGGTTTCACCGTGTTAGCCAGGATGGTCTCGATCTCCTGACCTCGTGATCCGCCCGTCTCGGCCTCCCAAAGTGCTGGGATTACAGGCTTGAGCCACCGCGCCCGGCCTGGTTAACTGAGTTTTAAGGACGCCATTTGCCCTTTCAACTTTTCCTGATGACTGGGGTTGATATGGGATATGGAGGCGCCACTGGACACTGAGGGACTGAGAAACCTGTTGGCTGATTTGGGAGATGAAGCTAGGAGTTGGACTCCTAATTATGTTACTGTTGGGGTGGAGAGTTGTACTTTGGAGGGGGAGACCCTATACGCTTTGTTAGCAAGAAAGTTTAGAAGGGTAATAGTGTGAGTCTGAGAGTCTTCTAGGGAGGGACTACAGAGGAGGAGGTCATCCACATATTGAAGAAGACGGCTGGGGGAAAGGTCTAAGGAGGTAAGGTCTTGGGCTAGGGCTTGCCCAAAGAAATGAGGACTATCCCTGAAGCCTTGGGGAAGGACAGTCCATGTGAGTTGCTGTGATTGGAGGGTGTCAGGGTCAGCCCAGGTGAAGGCAAAGAGGTTTTGGGAATCAGGATGTAGGGGAATGGTAAAGAAGGCATCTTTTAGGTCAATAGCAGTGTAGTGGGTGGTATTGGAGGGGATGAGAGAGAGAAGTGTATACAGGTTAGGGACTACAGGGTGAATATGGAGGATGGCCTGATTAATGGCTCGGAAGTCTTGAATGAGTTGGTATGAGCCGTCTGAGTTTTTAACAGGGAGGATGGGGATGTTACATGGAGAGTGTGTTGGCTGAAGAATACCATGTGAGCAGAGCTTGTTTACGATGGGCTGTAGACCCTTTTGGTGGGTTAGAGAAATGGGGTATTGGGGGATATTGGAGAATTTGGAGGGGTCTTTTAGCTGGATTTTGATGGGGTCATAGTGAGCAGTTAGGGAAGGGGTGGTAGTATCCTACAGTATTGAGTTCATAAGAGAGGAAGGAAGTGGGTGCCGGGGAGAGGGGTCAGGGACTGGACTGGAGGAGAGGAGTAGGAGGGACTCAGGTCCTCCTACTTTCTTGTTGGGGGAGACAAGAAAAGGTGATACAAGCCTTGAATTTGGCAAAAAGTCTCAGCCTAGAATGGGGATGGGGCAATGAGGCATGATACGGAAAGACTGTGAGAAAATGGCATTGAATAGGGAATAAGTAAGAGGTCTGGTGGCACTTGGATGCTAGATGAGTCTGTCAACCCCCACAACTGAGATTGAGAAGGGAGAATTGGTACTGAGAATTCAGGCAAGGCTGAGTAGGTGGCCCTGGTATTGATTAAAAAGGAGATTGGTGGCTGGGCGCGGTGGCTCAAGCCTGTAATCCCAGCACTTTGGGGGGCTGAGATGGGCGGATCACAAGGTCAGGAGATCGAGACCATCCTGGCTAACACGGTGAAACCCTGTCTCTACTAAAAAATACAAAAAACTAGCTGGGCAAGGTGGCGGGCGCCTGTAGTCCCAGCTACTCGGGAGGCTGAGGCAGGAGAATGGCATAAACCCGGGAGGCAGAGCTTGCAATGAGCTGAGATCCAGCCACTGCACTCCAGCCTGGGCGACAGAGCGAGAGTCCGTCTCAAAAAATAAATAAATAAATAAATAAAGGAGATTGGCTTGCCTGCTACTAGCATAGTTACCCTGGGCTCTGATGCATTGATGGCAGTTGGGGCTGGGGGCCCTGCGACTTGTCCGTTCTCAGAAGCTAGGTCAAGGAGTTGCAGGAGTGTAAGCGATTCTTCACTTTTTGTCTCGCTGAAGGGGAGGTGGTTCTGAGGTGCAGGCTTTTCTGTCCATCTGTTGAGATGACGGTCAGACTTCTAGTGGCCTGTCTGCTGGCAGACTGGGCAAGGGCTCTTCAGCACTTGTGGGTTAGGACATGCCTGCGCCCAGTGGCCATCTTTGCCACACTTAAAGCAGCGCCTGGGAGGATTACTGCTATCAGGTCTTTTGTGCCCTTGGGTACTATGGCTATGTTGACAGATAGCCACAGCTAGAAGCTGGTATTTAGCGTGATCTCTCTCTTTAGGCTCTATCTAATTTACTTTGCTCATCCCTGTTATTGAAGACTTTGAAAGCCAGGTTAAGGAGGTCTTGTGAGGTTTGAGGGCCATCTTCAGCCTTTTTAAGTTTGCGCCAGGTGTCGGGGCAGATTGGGAGATAAAACAGGTATTAAGAACAACAGTTCTTTCTCGGGAGGAAGGGTCGATGCAAGTATATTTTTGGAGAGCCTCTGTAAGGCGGGAAAGGAATTGGGCAGGATTTTCATCTGCCTTTTGGGAAATGTCTTAAGGTTTTCAAAATTTACAGCCTTATGGGCAGCTTTGTTAAGGCCTGCAATGAGGCAGGTAATCATATGGTTACGGGATGCCCGGCCAGGGTCTGTGGGTTGGTACTCCCAGGAAGGCTCTTCCTGGGGAACAGCAGTGACTCCTATGGGCTTAGTAGGATCTTGCCGATGAAGACTGGTGGCGTGTGCCTGGGCTGCGAGACACAATCTTTCCTTCTTTTCTGGAAGGAGGGTGGAAGAGAGGATGATGTAGAGATCATGCCAAGTGAGTTCATAAGATGGGGTAAGATATTTAAATTATTTGTTATAAGTTTTGGAATTGGAGCAGAGGGACCCAAGATGTTTTCCAATTTGGGAGAGGTCAGAGAGGGAGAAAGGGACGTGGACACGGACAATCCCCTCAGCTCCTGGCACTTCCCGGAGGGAACGTGAGGGGGCTGGTTAAGGGGCATGTTGGGACTGAGAACGGGTAAGGGGTAGAGACGGTGAGGATTCGGAGTCAGAGGCAGGGTGGTTGGAGAGAGGGGGAGAAGGGGGCAGAATAGGAACGGTGACATAAGGTGGGGAATTCGGGTGGTTTAATGGAGGACCATGATGGTGGCGAGGAGGGGGAAATTGGCGGGGTTAAAAGAAGAGGAGTCATTGACTGGGGCTGTAGGAAGAGTGGCAGAGGGCAAGTTGGGTTTGGAGCAGGCGAGGAGGATTTGGAAAGTAGAACAGGACTGGCAGAGAGAAGGGTGGCTACAGAGAGTGAAGAAAGCCTGAACATAAGGAATCCCGGACCATTTCCCATTGCGGTGGCAAAAGTTGTCTAAGTCTTTAAGTACGCTGAAATTGAAAGTGCCGTTTTCGGGCCATTGGGAGCTATTGTCTAATCTGTATTGAGGCCAGGCAGTATTAGAGTAGAAAAGCAGCTTCTTAGGATGGACCTTTGAATGGAGCCTGAGGACATTGAGGTTGCAGAGAAGATACCCAAGAGGGGTGGTCTTAGGAAGCGTAGAATGAGAAACTCCTATGGTGAATGGAGAGGGGTGGGTAGGGGAAGAAGAGACTGCCGGTCAACAAGGATGGCAGGAGAGGGTGTCCCCTGTCCTGGAAGCCCTGTCCAGAATAGAGGAGGTAGCCACTGAGTCAGGCATCCCTGAAATGGAGAAGCCAGAGGCCTGGAGGCCAGAGGAAGCCCTTGGTTGCCAACAATGGGAGAGTCCGAGAAATCCTCCAGGTCTTCGGCAGGTTCGGGAAGGGGAGGGTGGCCAGGAGAGAGGTGGGATGAGGGGGAAAGGCTCTAGCACACAGCCCGTGAGGAGGGAGGGAAGGAGAGAGTGAGAGAGAGAGAGAGAGAGAGAGAGAGAGAGACAGAAAGTCCTCTGGGGACTCCCGGCCAGAGCCTACCCATTCCTGGGTTTCGGCACCAAAATATAAGGTTAGCCGAGAGAAAGAACGAGTAGACCCAAAGTCAGGCAAGCAAGTTTATTAACCTGCTGGGCTGCTCCACAGCAATCAGAGGAGGCAGCAGCCCAGGCTTAAAGACTAGGGGGTGTAAGTATATTTTAGGGAGGGAGTGGGAGCTGTTTCTGGGTAAAGCCACATCCTGGTTGATGGGTAGATGTTAGGAGAAAAAAACAACAGCTGGGGAACATCCGCCTTGGCAGAGGGCCTGCAGGTGGTGAGAAAAGCAGGAGATGAAGAAAAACAAACAGGTGGGGGGAGGGAACATCTGCCTTGGCAGAGGGCCTTTGCTGGGTTGGGTCCCTAACACATCTCAAAAAAAAAAAAAAAAAAAAAAAGCCTGAAGTTTCTGTATAAGGAGGGACTTGAGGGAATTCTGCCTCCATAGCATCTTAGGACTGAGGAGCATAGTAACATCAATTCTTTACAGAATGTCCAGCCTGCTGGTCTGTCCTGCAAAATTTGAACTTGCCAGCCCTCACAATGTGACCCAATTCCTTAAACTAAATTTCTCACTCACTCTCTCTCTCTGGAGAACACTGACTAATGTAGCAGGTTTCTCTGCTCCAGGACCTCAGGACCTTTTTGATGCTAATATGCTTCTCCATCAGGGCCAGCTTGTTCCTCCTGCTGAGCTTCAGAGCCCTTGTTGAAGTTGTGGTTTGGGGAACTGGACCGATGACCTCAAAGGTTCCCTTCTACCCCCAAGCCTCAGAGTCTAGGAGGCCAGAGGGTTTCAGCAGGGCCTTGTCCTTCTTAGCTCTCTCTGCTTGGCTTTCTCCACAGGACTGGTAGCTTCAATGAGCATGGCTACCACCTCTTCCAGGCTATGCGGCTTGGGGTTGAGGAGATAAACAACTCCACGACACTGCTGCCCAACGTCACCCTGGGGTACCAGCTGTATGATGTGTGCTCTGACTCTGCCAATGTGTACGCCACGCTGAGCGTGCTCTCCCTACCAGGGCCACACCACATAGAGCTCCAAGGAGACCTTCTCCGCTATTCCCCTAAGGTGTTGGCGGTGATTGGGCCTGACACCACCAACCGTGCTGCCACCACAGCCGCCCTGCTGAGCCCTTTCCTGATGCCCCTGGTAAGCTGGAGCCTCAGACCTTTGCCCATCTCCCTTCAGGCAAGTCTGGGCTGGGGCATGTGGGCAAGAGCTGCTGTCCCCTCAAGGTTGCCTGCCCCCGGATCTCTTGGGTGGTCACTGCTCTTTAGTCACAAGTCAGGGGTCCCTGCCCAGCATGGTTCTGGCCCCAGCCTTCCAGATCCCTGCCTCCACTCTCATGGGAAAACCCATTCTCCTTGGGAACTGCTGCCACTCAGCTGCACCCCTACTGCCCTCCACTCCCCTCCTCCCTCCAGAGGTTCCATTGCCTTTGTTAGGAATGGACACCCTGGACGGGCACTGTGGCTCATGCCTGTAATCCCTTGGGGAGGCTGGGCAGATCTCTTGAGGCCAGGAGTTTGAGACCAGCCTGGCCAATATGGCAAAACCCCATCTCTACTAAAAATACAAAAGTTAACCGAGAGTGGTGGTGTGTGCCTGTAATCCCAGCTACTCGGGAGGCTGAGGCAGGAGAATTGCTGGAACCTGGGAGGTGGAGATTGCAGTGAGCCAAGATTGTGCCACTGCACTCAAGCCTAGGTGACAGAGTGATGCCTTGTCCCCCCCCCACCACCCCCAAAAAAGGACACCCTTTGCTTCCCACCCCATAGACTGCTCCACATCATCCCAGTCTCTCCTGACTGCCTTTCCTTCTTCCTTCCTGGCTCAGAGGTGCTGACATCCCTCACCTTGCTGAGATCAGTCCTGTCCCTGTGCTTATTCTTGCCCTGTACCTTGGACCACAGCCCCTCCTTGGCTTATGGATTCTTCCCCATGGGTTTCTGCCTGGCCTGTGGTTGCCGTCATCCCTCTCCCTCCTCTAGGCTCTCTACACTGAGCACTGACTCTCTGCCCCTTCCCATGGAAGCTTCCTGCTGGCTTCTCCCTCCCCTCATTGCCTCTCAGCCCCTGAGGGCTGCCCCCGCCACTCTTGCTTTTGCTGTGAGCTGGGGCACCTTCTAGGTCTCCAAATCCTACTTTGCAGTCCTTCTTTATCTTAGGTGACTTCTTTTTTTTTTTTTTTTTTTTTTTTTTTTTTTTGAGACGGAGTCTGGCTCTGTCGTCCAGGCTGGAGTGCAGTGGCCGGATCTCAGCTCACTGCAAGCTCCGCCTCCCGGGTTTACGCCATTCTCCTGGCTCAGCCTCCCGAGTAGCTGGGACTACAGGCGCCCGCCACCTCGCCCGGCTAGTTTTTTTTGTATTTTTTAGTAAAGACAGGGTTTCACCATGTTAGCCAGGATGGTCTCGATCTCTTGACCTCGTGATCCGCCCGTCTCGGCCTCCCAAAGTGCTGGGATTACAGGCTTGAGCCACCGCGCCCGGCCCTTTTTTTTTTTTTTTTTGAGACGGAGTCTCACTCTGTCGCCCAGGCTACAGTACAGTGGCGTGATCTCGGCTCACTGCAAGCTCCGCTTCCAGGGTTCACGCCATTTTCCTGCCTCGGCCTCCTGAGTAGCTGGGACTACAGGTGCCTGCCACCACACCTGGCTAATTTTTTGTAATTTTAGTAGAGACAGGGTTTCACCATGTTAGCCAGGATGGTCTTGATCTCCTGACCTCGTGCCAGCCTCAGCCTCCCAAAGTGCTGGGATTACAGGTGTGAGCTACGGCACCCGGCCTATCTTAGGTGAATTCTTTGTGATTTTTTTTTTTTTTTTTTTTGAGACAGTCTCACTCTGATGCCCAGGCTGGAGTGCAGTGGCACAATGTTGGCTCACTGTCTCCCAGGCTCAAGCGATCCTCCCACTTCATACTCCCAAGTAGCTGGGCCCACAGGCATGTGCCACCATGCCTGGCTAATTTTTGTATTTTTTGTAGAGATGGAGGTCTCACTATGTTGCCTAGACTGGCCTGGAACTCCTGGGCTCAAGCAATCCACCTGCCTTGGCCTCCCAAAGTGATGAGATTACAGGCATGAGCCACCATGCCCTTTGTGACATTTTAGACCAGTCCTCCTATGAGAGTCTTTCCTTGGAATTTATGCCCCCCCAGCCCCCTACCCGTGCCTGGCTTTCACTTGCAGCCCTTCTCTC
The DNA here is from genome assembly GCF_043159975.1 of Macaca nemestrina. Taxonomy (NCBI): domain Eukaryota; kingdom Metazoa; phylum Chordata; class Mammalia; order Primates; family Cercopithecidae; genus Macaca; species Macaca nemestrina. The sequence goes on along the minus strand of NC_092125.1, from coordinate 227,552,748 downwards.
CTCTTGTCCCACTTCCTCTGAAGAGGCAGGTGATTCCCCGGAGCAAGTTTCACCCTCCTCTCCTCCCCTTTTCCAGTTCCCAGGCAGGCTGTGGGCTTGTGGCTTAACTTCCCATTCTCAGTCCCCTCCCCTCTGATCTGAGCCCCTGATGCTGGCCCAACCTCACCATATCATGGACCCAGCAGAGCGCAGATTGACCTTACCTCCCTACACAACAAAAGCCTCTTTTCTTCCTGTATTGGCCCCATCCCTCTGGTGGAGGGTAGTGATGGAGCAGCCATCACCCGAGTCCTGCCCACTGCCGCTCCTCGTTGCCCTGCTCCCCATCTTTCGTCCTCTCTGGCCTCCTTTTCCACTGCCACAGCCACAGCTGGAATTCAGACCAGCATTATCTCTCAACTAGATTCTTCCATCAGTGTCCTAAGGCTTCCCCCTGGTTCTAGTCTTGAATCTTTTCTAACTCATTCCTCACTGAAGTCAGAGATATGCTCATAAAATGCAAGTCCTGGCCACTGTGGCTCACACCTGTAATCCCAGCACTTTGGAAGGCTGAGATGGGCAGTTCATGAGGTCAGGAGTTGGAAACCAGCCTGGCCAACGTGGTGAAACTAAAAATGCAAAAATTAGCTGGTGGTGGTGGCAGGCACCTGTAATCCCAGCTACTCAGGAGGCTGAGGCAGGAGAATTTCTTGAACCCAGGAGGTAGGTGTTGCACTGAGCCGAGATCGTGCCACCGCACTCCAGCCTGGGCGATAGAGCAAGACTCTGTCTCAGAAAAAAAAAAGAAAAAATGTAAGTCCGAACATAGCACTTCTCTGCGGATGTCCTTAGGGCCTCCCTGTAGCTTATAGCAAAGGATGCCCCCAACCTTTTTGGCATCAGGGACTGGTTTTGTGGAAGACAATTTTTCTATGGACAGGTGTGTGAGGGGTTGGTTTCAGGATGATTCAAGTGCATTACATTTATTGTGCACTTATTTATATTATTACATTGTTTTATTTATATAAATAAATACATAAATTATATATATATATATATATATTTTTTTTTTTTTTTTGAGACGGAGTCTCGCTCTGTCGCCCAGGCTGGAGTGCAGTGGCGTGATCTCGGCTCACTGCAACCTCCACCTCCCGGGTTCAAGCAATTCTCCTGCCTCAGCCTCCGAAGTAGCTGGGAGTACAGGCACTCACCACCATGCCCGGCTAATTTGTGTATTTTTTAGCAGAGACGGGGTTTTGCCATATGGCCAGGCTGGTCTCAAACTCCTGACCTCGTGATCCGCCCACCTCGGCCTCCCAACGATATTGGGATTACAGGCGTGAGCCACTGCACCTGGCCATCGTGTATTAATATAATAAAATAATTCTACAACTCCCCATCATGTAGAATCAGTGGGAGCCCTGAGCTTGTTTTCCTGCAACTAGATGGTCCCATCTGGGGGTGACGGGAGACAGTGACAGGTCATCAGACATTAGATTCTCATAAGTAGCGCGCAACCCAGATCCCTCACATGTGCAGTTCACAGTAGAGTTCACGCTCCTACAAGAATCTGATGCTGCTGCTGATCTGACAGGAAGGGAGCAGCTGTAAATACAGATGAAGCTTTGCTTACTCACAAGCTGCTCACCTCCTCCTGTGAGGCACGGTTCCTAACAGGCCACTGACCTAACTTCTACCCTGACCTACACATGCTTCTCTTCTTCCTTGCAAACTGCCTCCAGCGGAAGTCCCTGAAGGTCCCCAAACACACCAGACTATTTTACTCCTATGCAAGTTTTGTCTCCTTTGCTTGGAATGCATCCCCTCCCCTCTTGTTCCCAGGCAGATTCCCACTCCTCCCCCACAACCCGCCCTGGTGGAGCCTTCACAGGTGATTTGTCAGTGTCACAGGGTGAATGGTGCTCTCCTGGTCTCCCCTGCTCCCTGCATCCCCACACCCAGCACAGGCCCAGGCATTGGGGGGCCTTCAGTGGAGACTTATGCCACTGAACTGGCTGAATGGCACCTCCCACAGATCAGCTATGGGGCCAGCAGTGAGACGCTCAGCGTGAAGCGGCAGTATCCCTCTTTCCTGCGCACCATCCCCAACGACAAGTACCAGGTGGAGACCATGGTGCTGCTGCTGCACAGGTTCCGGTGGACCTGGATCTCTCTGGTTGGCAGCAGTGGCGACTATGGGCAGCTAGGGGTGCAGGCACTGGAGAAGCAGGCCACTGATCAGGGGATCTGCATTGCTTTCAAGGACATCGTGCCCTTCTCTGCCCAGGTAGGCGATCAGAGGATGCAGCGCCTGATGCGCCACCTGGCCCAGGCCACGGCCACCGTTGTGGTCGTTTTTTCCAACCGGCCGTTGGCCAGGGTGTTTTTCGAGTCCGTGGTGCTAGCCAACCTGACTGGCAAGGTGTGGGTCGCCTCAGAGGCCTGGGTCCTCTCCAGGCACATCACTGGGGTGCCCGGGATCCAGCGCATTGGGACGGTGCTGGGCGTGGCCATCCAGAAGAGGACTGTCCCTGGCCTGAAGGCATTTGAAGAAGCCTATGCCCGGGCAGACAAGGGAGCCCCTAGGCCTTGCCACAAGAGCTCCTGCTGCAGCAGCAATCAGGTCTGCAGAGAATGTGAAGCTTTCACGGCACACACGATGCCCAAGCTCAAAGGCTTCTCCATGAGTTCTGCCTACAACGCGTACCGGGCTGTGTATGCAGTGGCCCATGGCCTCCACCAGCTCCTGGGCTGTGCCTCTGGAGTTTGTTCCAGGGGCCGAGTCTACCCCTGGCAGGTAAGAGAGCCCACCCCAGCACCTTCTGTTGGAGAGAACAGCCAATCCTGAGACAAGCAGAGTGGGCACTCTCTGGTCACCCTAAATGCCAAGGGTGATAAATGCGACTAACTTATGGACTGTTTTTTTTTGAGACAGAATCTGGCTCTGTTGCCCAGGCTGCAGTGCAGTGATGCGATCTCAGCTCACTGAAACTTCCACCTTCTGGGTTCAAGTGATTCTCCTGCCTCGGCCTCCTGAGTAGCTGGGATTACAAGCACCCACCATCACGCCTAGCTAATTTTTCTTTTTTTTTTTTGAGACGGAGTCTCGCTCTGTTGCCCAGGCTGGAATGCAGTGGCGCGATCTCGGCTCACTGCAAGCTCTGCCTCCCAGGTTCACACCATTCTCCTGCCTCAGCCTCCCAAGTAGCTGGGACTACAGGCGCCTGCCACGACGCCTGGCTAATGTTTTTGTGTTTTTAGTAGAGACAGGGTTTCACCATGATAGCTAGGATGGTCTCGATCTCCTGACCTCGTGATCTGCCTGTCTCTGCCTCCCAAAGTGCTAGGATTACAGGCGTGAACCACTGTGCCCGGCCTAATTTTTGTATTTTTAGTAGAGATGGGGTTTCACCACGTTGGCCAAGCTGGTCTCGAACTCCTGGCATCAAGTGATCCTCCCGCTTCAGCCTCCCAAAATGCTGGGATTACAGGCGTGAGCTCTCTTCTCTTAGACAGATCTTTCTCTCTGATCCTTACTTTCTCTCACCCACTGTGTCTTGGAAGTGTCAAGTGACGAGGTCCAGAGCTAAAACTGTCTGTAAAGGAGCCTTTGTTAGAGGCCTCCTCTCAGGAGGTTGGTGGGGAGGGTTGAGGGGCTTCCTAAGAAGGAAGGGACTATACCTTCCCGATGGGCTGAAACCACCAGGATGGAAACCCAGGAAGCCCCCAGGCCCTTGCTTCTGGGACCATGTAGGTCTGTGCTGTCTATGGTGGCTTTGTGATATGTGTTTCTTTCAGCTTTTGGAGCAGATCCACAAGGTGAATTTCCTTCTACACAAGGACACTGTGATGTTTAATGACAATGGAGACCCCCTCAGTAGCTATAACATAATTGCCTGGGACTGGAGTGGGCCGAAGTGGACCTTCACAGTCCTCGGTTCCTCCACATGGTCTCCAGTTCAGCTAGACATAAATGAGACCAAAATCCAGTGGCATGGAAAGGACAACCAGGTAATGGGGATGTGGTCATTCACCAGGTAACTGCCTTATGGGCAGCCTAGAGTCTGGGTGTGATGCTGACACAGTGTACAGGGAGCAGGAGGGGGACCCCAGGGGTCCAGCTGCCACCACTCTACCCATCCTGGCCAGGGAAGCAGGGAAGACATTCCATAGGCGAGTGTGCAGAAGCCCTGGGGTGGAAGTTCACATGACCAGGGGCCCTGCCCTGGGAGTGAGCCGTGAGGGCAGATGCACAGAGATTCTGTTTTCTGTTCCACATGTGAGTTGTCCTTTGACTTGGGCCCCTATGTGTGGCCCCTCTGGCTTCTTACAGGTGCCTAAGTCTGTGTGTTCCAGTGACTGTCTTGAAGGGCACCAGCGAGTGGTTACAGGTTTCCATCCTTGTTGCTTTGAGTGTGTGCCCTGTGGGGCTGGGACCTTCCTTAACAAGAGTGGTGAGTGGGCAATGGAGCAGGCGAGCTACCCAGCACTCCCGGGGGCTGCACGGTGGAGGGAGGCCTCCCTTGGTCCCCATGTGCACATGCCCTGCCTCTGAACCAGGGCCCAGTCACTTGGCTGCCAGTTAGCTTCAGGTTGGAGGACTCCTGCTACCAGACAGAATTCTGATAAAGAGAATCAGCCACTGGGTGCAGTGGCTCATGCCTGTAACCCCAGCACTTTGGGAGGCCAAGGCGGGCGGATGACCTGAGGATCAGGAGTTCAAGACCCGCCTGAGCAACATGGTGAAACCCCATCTCTACTAAAAATACAAAAAAAATTAGCTGGGTGTTGTGGCGCATGCCTGTAATCCGAGCTATTCGGGAAGATGAGGCAGGAGAATCTCTTGAACCCGGGAGGCAGAGGTTGTGGTGAGCTAAGATTGCACCATTGCACTCCAGCCTGGGCAACAAAAGCAAAACTCCATCTGAAAAAAAAAAAAAAGAAAAAGAAAAAGAAAGAATCAGCCAACTGAAATCCTTAGACTGAGGTGTGTTCTCTATTAGACAGCTGTCATCACAACTCCTACAAATGCAATCGTATCCTGAATTCAACCTCTTTCTCTAAATGAATGTAGCTATTGTTCCCTTTGTGCCCTCTTGTCCTACTGTCCCTTCTGTTGCCCATGCCAAAGACAGCTAGCTCCTTGAACAGCTTGGCCTGAATACAGATACTAGCATGTCTGCAACAGAGAAAAAAAACAGCATTCCCCATCCAGCAATGCAAGATCAAGAACAGAGAGCAAATTAAATAGCTAAGGACTCATGTCCTTCGTTGGTGTCCAGGGGCCACATTCTTTCCTTTCACCATCTCTGTAGGGACAGGAATACTTCCCTTCTGTCCTCAGAGGGTCAGGACTCAGAGAAACCACAGAGCAGCAGCTAAGGAAAATGGTTCATGGAAATGCTGGAGAGAGAGAGGGGTTAAAATGCCCTCCCTTGGGAGCAGGCTGCTCCCATTGGATCGTAGCCTCTCTGTTATGTGGGCAGAGCTACCAGGGTAAGGTCCTCCCTAGGGTTTGCAAAACCCTCATGGGATCATGAGCCATATAGAACTGACCTGTGGGTCTCCAGTGTGTAATTAACACAGGCATTTTGAGGAAATGCTTGGCCTCAGGCCCCACTCCCGGCTACCCCCATCCCACCATGCCTAGCACAGTCTAGCTGCCTGGGTACAATTCTCCCAGTATCTTGCAGGCCCCTATTTCCTATTCCTACTCTGCTCATCTGGCTCTCAGGAACCTTCTTGGCCTTCCCTTTCAGACCTCTACAGATGCCAGCCTTGTGGGAAAGAAGAGTGGGCACCTGAGGGAAGCCAGACCTGCTTCCCACGCACTGTGGTGTTTTTGGCTTGTCAAGAGCACACCTCTTGGGTGCTGCTGGCAGCTAACACACTGCTGCTGCTGTTGCTGCTTGGGACTGCTGGCCTGTTTGCCTGGCACCTAGACACCCCTGTGGTGAGGTCAGCAGGGGGCCGCCTGTGCTTTCTTATGCTGGGCTCCCTGGCAGCAGGTAGCGGCAGCCTCTATGGCTTCTTTGGGGAGCCCACGAGGCCTGCATGCTTGCTGCGCCAGGCCCTCTTTGCCCTTGGTTTCACCATCTTCCTGTCCTGCCTGACAGTTCGCTCCTTCCAACTAATCATCATCTTCAAGTTTTCCGCCAAGGCACCTACCTTCTACCGCGTCTGGGTCCAAAACCATGGTGCTGGCCTGTTTGTGATGATCAGCTCAGCGGCTCAGCTGCTTATCTGTCTAACTTGGCTGGTGGTGTGGACTCCACTGCCCACTAGGGAATACCAGCGCTTCCCCCATCTGGTGATGCTTGAGTGCACAGAGGCCAACTCCCTGGGCTTCATACTGGCCTTTCTCTACAATGGCCTTCTCTCCATCAGTGCCTTTGCCTGCAGCTACCTGGGCAAGGACTTGCCAGAGAACTACAACGAGGCCAAATGTGTCACCTTCAGCCTGCTCTTCAACTTCATGTCCTGGATCGCCTTCTTCACCACGGCTAGTGTCTACGACGGCAAGTATCTGCCCGCGGTCAACATGCTGGCTGGGCTGAGCAGCCTGAGCAGCGGCTTCGGCGGGTATTTTCTGCCCAAGTGCTACGTGATCCTCTGCCGCCCAGACCTCAACAGCACAGAGCACTTCCAGGCCTCCATTCAGGACTACACGAGGCACCGCGGCTCCACCTGACCAGTGGGGTCAGCAGGCATAGCTGGTAGCTTTCTCTGTCCTGAGGGTCGAAGGTCAAGCAGGCCAGGGCTGTTTGGGAGGCCTTTGGGCACCTCAGTCTGGGGTTGGGACGTGTAAGCGCCCGGGAGAGCCCAGACCAGGCTCCGGGCTGCCAATAAAGAAGTGAAATGCGTATCTGGTCTCCTGTCGGGGAAGAGGGTGAGGTGCCGCGGATTCAAGTCTGAACCCAGAACCTGGAAAAGGCTTGGTGCCCAGCTTGACGTTGCTAGGCAACCCCGGAGGCGGGCCCAGCGCCAAAAGAACAGGGCGTGGCCTCATCCCCTCATCCCATTGGCCGTTCTCTGCGGGGCCCCGCCCTCGGGTGCCGGAGCTAGAAGATCTACGCTTCCGAGGCGCCCCTCCTGGCCGGCACGCTCTGACGTCACGTCCGGCGCGGAGACGGCTGCGTCTCCGCACGGTCGGCGGGGCACGCATAGCCGGGCAGTTGGTTCGTGGGCTGTGGAGGCGACGGAGCCGGGGGCTGGTGGGGCCGGCTCAGGGAGGACCTGCCTGGGTGAGGAGGGCACGAGGTGAGGGAGGGAGGGGCTGCGGGCCGCCGTGGCTGCCTTCCGCTCGGCCGCTCGGGACCTGTGGGCGCGGCGTGGGCTCCGCTCACCTGTCCGCGGCCGCCGTCCTCCCCAGTCCAGGATCCTCTCACTGTGCCAGGCCAGTCAGTTCGCGCTCATCCCGTGCCTTCTTTCCCCAAACTTGGATTTTTCCCACCAGGCCCTTCTTCATGACCCTGACCCCCCCATCAGCATCCCCCCTGGCCAATCCAATATGGCCCCCGGTCCCCGGGAGGCTGTCAAGTGTATTCCTGCCCTCCGCGTGCACCCCTCACCTTGACCCAAGCCCTCGTGCTGATAAATGTGATTATTTGAGTGGAGGCCAACTTCCCCTTTCTCTCTCTTCGACTCCAGGGGCTTTCTCTTGCATACGCTCGCTTGGGCTGGCCAGGGTGTCACTTCTGCCTCCCTGCCCTCCAGACCATGGACGGCTCCTTCGTCCAGCACAGTGTGAGGGTTCTGCAGGAGCTCAACAAGCAGCGGGAGAAGGGCCAGTACTGCGACGCCACTCTGGACGTTGGGGGCCTGGTGTTTAAGGCGCACTGGAGTGTCCTTGCCTGCTGCAGCCACTTCTTCCAGAGCCTCTACGGGGATGGCTCAGGAGGTAGTGTCGTCCTCCCTGCTGGCTTCGCTGAGATCTTTGGCCTCTTGTTGGACTTTTTCTACACTGGTCACCTCGCTCTCACCTCAGGGAACCGGGATCAGGTGCTCCTGGCAGCCAGGGAGTTGCGAGTGCCAGAGGCCGTAGAGCTGTGCCAGAGCTTCAAGCCCAAAACTTCAGTGGGACAGGCAGCAGGTGGCCAGAGTGGGCTGGGGCCCCCTGCCTCCCAGAATGTGAACAGCCTCCTCAAGGAGCCGGCAGGCTTGCAAGAAGAGGAAGTTTCGAGGACTCTGGGTCTAGTCCCCAGAGATCAGGAGCCCAGAGGCAGTCATAGTCCTCAGAGGCCCCAGCTCCATTCCCCAGCTCAGAGAGAGAGTCCCTCCTCCCTCTGTGGGAAACTCAAGCAGGCCTTGAAGCCTTGTTCCCCCGAGGACAAGGAACCTGAGGACTGCAAAGTGCCTCCAAGGCCCTTCGAGGCTGAAGGTGGCCAGCTGCAGGGCGGGAGTAATGAGGTACTGTGCCCAGGGTGCTGGGACTGGGGAGACAAATGGAGGGAATAGACACTTTTTTTGGTATAATAGGGACCCTGGGCTGGGTGTGATGGCTCATTCACGTGAGTGGTTCAAGTGGAGGACGACAGGGATGGACGAAGTCTATTTGTAATCCTAGCACTTTGGGAGGCCAGGGTGGGTGTGGATCACTTGAGCTTGGGAGTTCGAGACCAGCCTGGGCAACATGGCGAGGCCTCATCTGTACAAAGAAAATACAAAAATTAGCCGAGTGTGGTGGCACACACCTGTAATCTTAGCTACTTGGGAGGGTGAGGTGGGAGGATCACTTGAGCCCAGGAAGTGGAGGTTGCAATGAGCTGAGATGGTGCCACTACGCTGTAGCCTAGGCGACAGAGCAAGACCCTGTCTCAAAAAAAAAAAAAAAAAAAAGTGGACCTTAAGACAATCTCTGTTAATGTGGGTTTGGAACGGGCTTTCTCCAAACAAAGGAAGCTGGTGATCTCAGGCTGACCTTTCTGCAAGCCCCAGCTATTCATGGTTGCCACCTTCCTGAGAGGAGTGGGCAGCATCAGGGTTACAGGTGTTTCCCCAGGATAGTGTTTCCATCCGAGCTTCCAGTTCCCCACAAACACAGTCACTTTCCTCTGAATCCAAGACTCAGATGCTCTGCCTTGGGACCCTGAAGGAACAGTGTCTGATGAAGGGACTTGTCAGGGTTGGGGCTTGGGATGGAACTGGAGCTGGGTCCCTACAACTCCTGCTGATTCATTTGGTGACCCCACCCCCTCCTGCTGCCTATTGTGCTCTAGTGGGAAGTGGTGGTTCAAGTGGAGGACGACGGGGATGGTGATTACATGTCTGAGCCTGAGGCTGTGCTGACCAGGAGGAAGTCAAATGTAATCCGAAAGGCCTGTGCAGCTGAGCCAGCCCTGAGTGCGGGCTCCCTAGCAGCTGAGCCTGCTGAGAACAGAAAAGGTACAGCGGTGCCGGTCGAATGCCCCACATGTCATAAAAAGTTCCTCAGCAAATATTATCTAAAAGTCCACAACAGGTAAACTTTCTGTTTTTCTATTTTCCTGTCTGCCATTCCCGCGTTGGGGGAGGGGTCTTGCACGTCCCACTTCTGGGTGAGGTAGGGGCTGGGGGATCCATCTCAGACCCACATAGTGCCTGGCCTTGGCACACCTCTGGCAATCAGGAAGTGAGAGTCTGCTTTGGGTTAGATTCTTTTTCCTCACTGTCCTGTGAGTACTGTGGTTGGAGATGGGTTTGTGGACATCTTGTCAACAGGTTCCACCCACTGTGGACCTTGACCTTCAGCTGGCCTCTGCGGACAGAATGAGAAACCTGTGGCCCGTGTGCTAGAGCTGAGGCCCAACCTTAGGTGTTTCTGAAGCCCGGCAGTGTGGGCTTGAAGCCTGGCAGTGTGGGCTTTGGGCCACAATGCTGAGCCTTGGGTCAGTGCTACCTGTGTTTCCAGGGAAGTGTTCACTCTGGGGTGTCAGTGGAGTATTAAAGTCCAGTTGTCTAAATCTTCAGTGTCCAGTAAAGTAACCAGGAACTCCAGGGGCTATTAAAATTTTTATTTTTACATTTAGTGGAGACAAGGTTTTGCTATGTTGCCCAGGCTGGTCTCAGACTCCTGGGCTCAAGCAATCCACCCACCCTGGCCTCCCAAAGTGCTAGAATTATAGGTTTGAGCCACCATGCCCAGCCCCCAGGGGCTATTTTATGTTTTTGAGTTGGAGTCTTGCTCTGTCACCAGGTTAGAGTGCAGTGGTACGATCTCAGCTCACTGCAACGTCTGCCTTCTGGGTTCAAGCGATTCCTCTGCCTCAGCCTCCAAAGTAGCTGGGATTACAGGCATGCGCCACCACACCCGGCTAATTTTTTGTATTTTAGTGGAGACGAGGTTTCACCATGTTGGCCAAGATGGTCTTGATCTCCTGACCTTTCGATCTGCCCGCCTCGGCCTCCCAAAGTGTTGGGATTACAGGTGTGAGCCACCATGCTCGGCGTATGTTATTTTTTATTTTATTTTATTTTACTTTATTTTTTTTTGAGACGGAGTCTCACTCTGTTGCCCAGGCTGGAGTGCAGTGGCATGATATCAGCTCACTGCAACCTCCACCTCCCAGGTTCAAGCGATTCTTCTGCCTCAGCCTCCCGAGTAGCTAGGATTACAGGTGCCCGCCACCACGCCCAGCTAATTTTTGTATTTTTAGTAGAGATGAGGTTTCACCATCTTGACCAGGCTGGTATTAAACTTCTGACCTCGTGATCCACCTGCCTTGGCCTCCCAAAGTGCTGGGACTCACGGAGTCTCTCCTCTCCACTCACCCAGGCTGGAGTGCAGTGGCTCCATCTCTGCTCACTACAACCTCTGCCTCCCAGGTTCAAGCAATTTTCCTTTCTCAGCTTCCTGAGAAGCTGGGATTACAGGCGTGTGCCACCACACCCGGCTAATTTTGTTTGTATTTTTAGCAGAGACGGGGTTTCAGCATGGTGGTCAGGCTGGTCTTGAACTCCTGACCTCGTGATCCGCCTGCCTCAGCCTCCCAAAGTGCTGGGATTACAGGTGTGAGCCACTGCGCCCGGCCATTTTTTTGCTTTTTAGTAGAGACGGGTTTCACCATATTGGCCAGGCTGATCTCAACCTCCTGACCTTGCGATCCACCTGCCTCGGCCTCCCAAAAGTGCTGGGATTACAGGTGTGAGCCACTGTGCCCAGCCCCCAGGGGCTATTTTAACTTAGAATTTTAAATTAAATAAAAATTCAGTTTCTCAGATATGTTAGCCAAATCTGAAGTGGTGAGGAACCACGTGGCTCCTGGTGGCTGAATCGGGCAGTGCTGACATAGCACATTTCCATCATCTTGGAGAGGCCCCTTGGGCAGCACTGCTCTGGAGTCCCTTCAAGCCCTGTGGGAATGGTGGCCCAGTGACATGCCTTCCAATCCTGGCACTCCCAGCCAAGACATCACTAGTCTGTCATGGTGTGTTTTTTTGCCAAGCCAGGTAGGGCGGCACACTAGTAATCACCTGGAATGGGAGCAGGGGAAATCTATTTGCTGTCCCTGTGCACCGTGTTTGGGGCAGCTGCTGCCAGTGGAATGCTGGGATGACTCCAGTGTCGGGGGGTCCTGGGGCAGCCTGTGTGCTGCTGGATGCTCGCTCTCAAGTGCCTTGCCGGGGTAAGACTGGGGTGGTTTCCATCCCTTCCTTGGGCTTCAGCTTGCTGGGCTGGCCCTGAGAACTGGGAGGGGATGGCTTCATGAAGTCATTTTGATGGGGGATGAAGATAGTTGCTGTGGAGGAACAGGATGAGAGAGATGCTTGGCCTCTGGCAGGTGGGAGGGGCTGTTGCAGGCTGCACAGGGACTCCGAGGTCGAGTTCATTTAGTTCATTCAACAGTCTACCAGGTGGCCAGCAAGGCTGTGTGGGTGCTTGGGATGCATTTAAGGGAACTAAATAAAGGTCCTTATGCAGCCGACCTGCTTGCCGGGCAATGCAGGTAACAGATAAGTCCATCTGTCTGCAGTAGATGGTGAGGAAGTGCTGCGGAAAAAAAAAAGCAGAGGTGGGCCAAGGGGTTGGCGAGTTGTGGGTTGGGTTCGATTGTGATTTTAAGTAGCCAGGGTCTCGGGAGTCTTACTCAGAAGGTGAGATTTAAGCAGAGACTCAAAGGAGGCAAAGAAGTTGACCAAGTGGGTGACTGGGGAGCATCTGGGTAGAGGGAAGAGCCAGGGCGCCGGGGTAGGAGGATCCTGGGGGCGTGACAGGCAGCAAGGAGGCACATGCCTGACCCAGGTGGCCAGATGACACCCTGGGAGAGAAGCAGGCAAGGGGAGGGCTGCCTCTGCCCTGAGGGGCCTCCCGGGCCTTTGTCTGAATGGGGAGCACTGGGGATATGTGAGCCAAGAGGTGCTGAGGTCTCACTTAAACTAAAGGGTCTTTCTGGCTCATGAACTGAAACCTGTGGGGGAGGCAGTCACAGAGCCGAGAGAGCAGATAGGCAGCTCCCCTGGCTACCCGGGAGAAGCTGTTGCCAGGCTAGGTGGGGCAGTGGAGTCAGATGAGGATCTGGCCTTGGGTTTGAAGCTCTTGGAAGCCTTGAGTTGCTTCTCTAGTAGTCAGGACCCAAGATCTGCCTCTGTCTTCAGACAGAATGCGGCCAACTGGGCCTCCCCATAGGCCTCTGTGCTGGTCAGATCATGGCAGCCTCTTAGGACCTTTGTGAGCTTCTTGCCACGGCACTCTCCCTTGCGGAGAGTCTCCATGCTGGGAGAGGCTTCTGGGCTTGTCCCTGCACCTTAACCAGCTGGTGTCACCTCAGAACACTTGTTCCCCTTAAAAGGGACCCAGAAAGGGCCCTGGGTGAGGGAGAGATGGGAAACCCTCTCAGCCACCCCACCCCTGTGGCTTCTCCTGGCAGGAAACATACTGGGGAGAAACCCTTTGAGTGTCCCAAGTGTGGGAAGTGTTACTTTCGGAAGGAGAACCTCCTGGAGCATGAAGCCCGGAATTGCATGAACCGCTCGGAACAGGTACTTGGGAGCTGGCCCAGGTACTTGTGGGCAGGGCACGCTGGCCTGTCTTCGTGCCATCCGGGAAGGGCCCCAGGAGACTGAGAGGGGTACAGGGGTACTGTAAACTCAGGAAAGCTGTAGGGTCCTTGGATGTCATCAGGTCCATACCCTGGTATAGGTGGGGACACAGGTCCTGAGGGCGGAAGGGACAGGCATAGGAGGGACTCTGTGGGAGGCATTTGGGGTTGGCCTTTCTAGGCCCCTTGCCCACTTCCACCTTGGGCTTTGGAGAAGGGGAGCCTCTACAGGGAATGGCAGCTGGGAAAGGCCCCCTGGCCACCCCCAGCAACCCCACTGCTGGCTTCTGTGTCAGGGCCCGCTGAAACCCAGACCCACTCTTTCTAGAGGCCTGTCAGCAGCCACTGGGGCCAGGGACTGTGGGTGAGGCCACTCGGACCCTGCCCCCAGTCTGTCTGAGCCTGAGAAGGGCCTGGTATGCGGTGGGCTTGCAGCACTCAGTGACGGTCAGGCCAGGCAGGTTACCTGTTGCCCTCTCCCACCCTAGCATCCCCCCCTGCCCAGGCAGACTCTTCCCAGCAGCAAGCGGAAGCCCGGGCAGAGGCTGCTGTCACAGGCAGAGGCCCCCGCTGATGCCGGCCCTGCTTGCCCCTCACACTGCCAGGTCTTCACGTGCTCCGTGTGCCAGGAGACATTCCGCCGGAGGATGGAGCTGCGGGTGCACATGGTGTCTCACACAGGGGAGATGCCCTACAAGGTCAGGCTTGGCCTGTCTCTAGGGCCAGGGGTGGGTAGCCCCAGGATCCCTCCTGCTGAGCCCTTTACGTGGGGGTGCTATCAGGCACCTCCCTCACAGTAGCTGTCAAGGAGCCTGCCTTCCCTGCCTGTCCAGTGCCCCCTTATCTGGGCAGGATTGCTGGCTGCAGCCTCACCTCCAGGGTCCTTATTAGGCCCTCGTTTCTTTCCATGGAGGACAGGCTTAGCATCCTCTGGGCAGCTGAGCCCTGAGGGCCCTCCCTTGCGCCATCCTTCACACCAGATCAGGGTCCTCCCAGTATCATCTCACTGGGGCCTCCTGTTCCCGCCCTACAGCCCAAGGGTGGGTGGCAGGGTTTCATGGGTGCAGGCTGCCCTGGAGGTGACTGTGGGCCTCTTTTTCAGTGTTCCTCCTGCTCCCAGCAGTTCATGCAGAAGAAGGACTTGCAGAGCCACATGATCAAGCTGCATGGAGCCCCAAAGCCCCATGCAGTAAGTGACAGGCAGCGCTGGGCATGTTTTGATGCTGGCATGAGCAAGAGTGAGCTGTGCCCAGAGGGGGGAGGGGGCTTGTGGGTCTCTCAGGCAGCCCTTCCCTATTCTCACCCTGGCCCTGGTCCCTCCCTCTGCCTGCCTGGTCTGCCTGCAGTGCCCCACCTGTGCCAAGTGCTTCCTGTCTCGGACAGAGCTGCAGCTGCATGAAGCTTTCAAGCACCGTGGTGAAAAGCTGTTTGTGTGTGAGGAGTGTGGGCACCGGGCCTCGAGCCGGAATGGCCTGCAGATGCACATCAAGGCCAAGCACAGGTGTGTGTCGCCTGTTCACTCCTGGGGCCCAGTCCTGCTGCCAGCCCAGGCTTGCACCGGCAGGGAAGACAGTTTGCTGACTTTTACACAGATGAGTGTGCCTTCAGCCTCCACCCTGAATCTAGTGCCTACAGCCTCTCTGGGGTAGTGGGACCCGAAGGGCAAGCAGCTCTGCCAGGCAGAGAGGCTGGGGGCACTTGTTTGAGGCTCAGACAAGCCTCTGTGTCCCCGGGGCAGATTCTGAGCTTCCTTAGTTTCTTGTGATTCCCTGCTCCCAGATTGTCCTGCTCTGGGGTGGAGGTGGTGCCCCTTTCCTAGCACTGCCCAAGCCCTCTTTCCACCAGCCATGCTCCTAGCTGTAGCAGAGCGAAGGGGGTCACTTCCCTTGGTGATGGCCTCTGCCCTATGTCCCCACCCTAACAGGAATGAGAGGCCACATGTGTGTGAGTTCTGCAGCCACGCCTTCACCCAAAAGGCCAATCTCAACATGCACCTGCGCACACACACGGGCGAGAAGCCCTTCCAGTGCCACCTCTGTGGCAAGACCTTCCGAACCCAAGGTGAGGTACGCCCCGCTCCTCCCCTCCCCATCCCCATCCCCATCCCGAAGCAAGCCCCCAGGCTGAGCTCTTGCCTTGTGCCTGCAGCCAGCCTGGACAAGCACAACCGCACTCACACCGGGGAAAGGCCCTTCAGTTGCGAGTTCTGTGAACAGCGCTTCACTGAGAAGGGGCCCCTCCTGAGGCACGTGGCCAGCCGCCATCAGGAGGGCCGGCCCCACTTCTGCCAGATCTGCGGCAAGACCTTCAAAGGTACCTGGGCGACCCTGGGAGAGCCTTTTCCTGCTCATCTGAGTTGGAGGGTCTCTGAGGAGGAAACGCTCCTTTCTTGCCAGTGAACCTCTCTTGTGCCCCACACAGTAGTGTTGAGAGTGGACCTGCTTCGAAGGCAGGGGTGTCCTGTGCAGTAGTGACCCTGGGTGGCACTAGAGAGCCTGGCAGGGCCTGTGCGGCACTTTTAAACCACTGGCCCCACGTACTGCAGAAAGAACCCCATGCCCATGGCTTGGTCCCCTCCCTTGCTGCCTGTCCCGACCTCCTGCTGGGCTTCCTTGAGGGTCCCGGGGCTCCTGCACGATTCCCTCCGTGTTCTTCTCCCTCCCGCAGCCGTGGAGCAACTGCGTGTGCATGTCAGACGACATAAGGGGGTGAGGAAGTTTGAGTGCACCGAGTGCGGCTACAAGTTTACGCGGCAGGTAGGCCAGGCCCTAGGCCCCTTCCCCTCCCCCAGGATCCCCCGAAGTCCTGAGCTCACCTTCCCCGCCAGGCCCACCTGCGGAGGCACATGGAAATCCACGACCGGGTGGAGAACTACAACCCGCGGCAGCGCAAGCTCCGCAACCTGATCATCGAGGACGAGAAGATGATGGTGGTGGCGCTGCAGCCGCCTGCGGAGCTGGAGGTGGGCTCGGCGGAGGTCATTGTGGAATCCCTGGCCCAGGGCGGCCTGGCCTCCCAGCTCCCAGGCCAGAGACTGTGTGCAGAGGAGAGCTTCACCAGCCCAGGTGTCCTGGAGCCCTCCCTCATCATCACAGCTGCTGTCCCCGAGGACTGTGACACATAGCCCACTTTGGCCACTAGAGCCCACTTGGCCCCACCCAATAAACCGTGTGGCTTTGGACTTGCGTATTTCAGCCTGACAGTCTCTTCTCCAGTGTCCTGGAGTCGGGGAGGTGCTGCCTTCCCACCCATGCCCTCAGGACAGAGTGGTGTCCTGCCCGGTCCTGTGTGGGCCTCAGCTCAGCTGGCAGCTTTCCCTCCTGTCAGGAAACCTCAGCTGAGTGAGGCTTGGATGGGGTTCCTTTGGGGACCAAACCTCTGGCCTTGGCTGCTCTCCACATCTGTATTATGTTCCTTGTTATTGTAAGATTTTACAGTGGGGTCCAGATAGAGCTCTAGTATTCCTAATTTAGAGCTGAGGTGATGCCAGCTTCTGGGGATAGAATTCATTACTAAGGGCCGGGCGCGGTGGCTCAAGCCTGTAATCCCAGCACTTTGGGAGGCCGAGACGGGCGGATCACGAGGTCAGGAGATCGAGACCATCCTGGCTAACACGGTGAAACCCCGTTTCTACTAAAAAGTACAAAAAAACTAGCCAGGCATGGTGGCGGGCGCCTGTAGTCCCAGCTACTCGGGAGGCTGAGGCAGGAGAATGGCGTAAACCCGGGAGGCGGAGCTTGCAGTGAGCTGAGATCCGGCCACTGCACTCCAGTCTGGGCAACAGAGCGAGACTCCGTCTCAAAAAAAAAAAAAAAAAATTCATCACAAAGCTTCTGGAGTTCAGTAGAGGGGTCAGGACCCATGGGGCTGGCCTTGTTGGGCAGAATCAAGGATTGGGCCCAGTTAGTGTAGCTAAGCACGCCTGGGGGCCTGAGGAGGGTGGGGCCCTTCCCTCAAGAGCAGCCTGGTCTGTGTGTCCAGGCGGCTTTGGTTCCCCACGTTCTACAGCTGTGGGGTACTATGTGTCAAGGAGCAAATGCATGTGGGCCCTAGAGCAGATTGCTTATGTTTAAATTTCTTCCTAAGTTGGCCCTGGGTAAGTTACTGACAGTTTCATTTCTCTACTAAAAATACAAAATTGCTGGGTGTGGTGGCGCATTGGGAGGCTGAGGCACGGGAATCCCTTGAACCTAGGAGGTGAAGGACACAGTGAGCAGAGATTGTACCACTGTATTCCACCTGGGCAACAGAATGAGACCCTGTCTTTAAAAAAAAAAAAAAAAAAAAAAAAGCCCACTGCGGTCTCAACACTGCTCCCCTTCCCAGCCAAGACACTGGCTTCTCCCTCAGGTTCAGACGGACTCTGCAGATGTGAAAAACATCCTGAGCCAGACAGCTTTTTTGGAATCACAGCCTGGTTTGGGACTGTATTTGAAGGGCTCCACCTCCCCAGGTCCAAAGGCCATCCCATTGCAGATGGGAGTCTCACCACTACCTGTATGTACCGCAACCTCAGGAAGGGCTGTGGGAGCTGGGCCCGGGTCGAGGACAAACGGGCAGAGACCAGCTTTGGAGCAGGCAGGTTTGCCGGGCATCATCCACGCCACAGCATTTACTTCTCAAGCCTCTCCTCTCTTTAAATGGAGACAAGGTCTTCCTGTATTGCCCAGGGTGGTCTTGAACCCCTGGGCTCAAGTGATCCTCCCTCCTCAGCCTCCCAAAACACTGGGATCTCAGGTGTGAGCCACCACACCCTGCCTCTCGGGCATGTCTTTTCCACTGCTTCATTTCTTGCTACAGTCTGAGATGAGAAAGGGCCTGGAAGGCTTTTTAAGACCCTCAGTGTGAGCCCTGGACTCCATGCTGCCTATTCCCCCGACATCTGGCCTCAGCCCAAAGGAGTCCCAGAAGACAGTGGCAGGAGGACAAAGGCAGTGACCCCAAATGGATAGGAAATACTTTATTGCAAAAACTACTGAAGGTACCCCAAAACCTTAAGCAGGATTCTGGACATGGAAGCCTACAGAATAGACAAAAATAAATATGTCAACTTGCCCAATCCTCTGGGGTGAACTGGATGTGAACACTGGAGGGAGGGCATCCTTTATTACATACGCGTCTCTGAAGTCGTATAAATATAGAATACCTTATAGTAGATCAGCATTAAATACCAGTCACTGTGTTTACATAACTTAATTTGTGCTGTAGACAAAATTCTGTACACGTAACACATGGCCATGCCCAGGCTTCCCAGCATCTGTCCTGAAGTCAGTGTGAAGACATCCTTAAGTGGTGGGGACATCACAGCCCAGAACCCACAGCAGAGGGGAGCTGGGGAGAGAGGGCCTGACCTTGGATCCACCTTGACCAAGGTCCAAGGTGACCTTGGACACCCAGCTGGTGTCCACAGGCTAGAGGGACCCATTGCTGCAGAGGCTGGTGCCTGCTCTTCCCCATACTTGGTCTTCCAAACCCAAAGACGGGGTCCTGATGGTGGAGACCTGGGCAGGTCTGGAGGACAGACACAGGAGAGGGCACAATCCCAAACCCAGCTCTCCTGCACTGGCTCGCACCACAGCCCGTCTGAGTGGCCACCACAGGCCTGGAGTACGGCAGCTGCCAACCACAGCAAAGCCGCAAAGAGTGAGTGAGAAAACAGGAACCCAGAGTTCTCTTCCACAGAGGCAAGGCCTCACAGCCCAGCCCAGCCCGAGATGCCCTGTGCTGGCAGTCATCACACAGTCTGGACAGCATGTCCTTCCTTGGGTGCCGAGCTCAGTGCCTGGGACAGTCAGGGATTGAGGGCATAGCCAACCTTGTATGGCCAAACCCAGCCCTTATGCCCCTGCTGCCAAGGGAGACAAGCTGCCCCACTGAGCTCCAACAACCTCTGGATGGGCTCAGCAGCCCCCTAGGAAGTTAAGTGAGTGCTACAGGGCAGGGAAGCTCCCTGAGGAAGTTTCCACAGACCAGGAGAGTCCAACGGGTAGCCCCAAGGGAGCAGAGGAAGGAGGAGGGCAGGAAAAGGCCCAGGGCACAGGGCAAGCAACCGTGCCAGAGGGCGCCTGGTCACAGGAAGCCCAGCTGCATGTTCCACGCTGCCCACAGGACTCCCAGCCAGGTCCCAGCAGGCCTGGACAGTGCTGGGCCCCCATCCTCGGCCTTCCCACCAGCACCTGGTACACAGCAGGTGCTGGGAGATGACCATGACTCAACGGAGAAGAGCCGCCACGAACTGTAACCACACCAGCCAGGGTGTTCTAGGACAAGACTTTCTAACCCGACAGCAATGACATCCACAGTGTATGGACTGGGCTCTTCAGGAGCACGAGGGAGAGGCCAGGCAGCCCTGTCAGGTGTCCCTTAGCCCTTCCTAGGGGACATATTAAGGCAACCAGCCATGCCATCTGGCCAGCACAAGGGTCTTAAGTGCAATCTGCTAAGTGACAGTGCTAAGACTGTCTTCCTGCTGAGAACATCTCTACAAGTTAGTTCACTAGAAAAGGCAACACACATTTGCTTTAATCTTCTCTAACGAGGAAGATGCAGTGTAAACGCCCTCTCTGAAAAGGGAGGCAAGGACAAAAACTCAAGCCAAGGCTACTTTGGGTACTTTGAGGGAAAACTGACCATTTCTAAGAGAAAACCAGGGGCTGCCAAGCTGCGGCATTCGCCCGGGAGCTCCTGCAGAAAGCTTTGGCAATAGGACTTTCTAGACTTGAAAACAGGAACAAAGCTGACCCTGTAGAGCTCCCTCTTCTTCCCACTTCTTCTTCTAAGGTCAAACTGCAAGCATTTTCAACTTTGGAACCAACTACCAAGGCCACCTCCTACCCAGGACTTCCTTTGGAAGCGGTGGGACTCCTCATGCACAGGCCCAGCAAGGGCTCGGGCACCCACAGCTGTCTGCTTGGCTGGGTGTCAATGACCGCCTCCCAGGGCCTCCTGGGAAGGAGCTATGACCTGGCGCTGAAACCTCCCCTGGGCTTCTGTCCCAGGCCGGTGAAGAAGAGGGTGAGAGGTGAGGACACAACAGCC
Organism: Macaca nemestrina; assembly: GCF_043159975.1. NCBI lineage: Eukaryota > Metazoa > Chordata > Mammalia > Primates > Cercopithecidae > Macaca > Macaca nemestrina. The sequence continues at coordinate 227,532,715 of NC_092125.1, read as the reverse complement.
AGTCGGGGCGGGAGCGGGGGACTATGGCTGGGGAGGTCCAGCATCTGATATGGCCACATCCTCTTCACCCTCCCAGCCCACACCCTTGCTCATATCCCACCGTCCTGGGTGCAACCTCTGGAGACCAGCACTCCGAGGTGTTTTGAAGCAAGCCCTTGGCAGGGGCCAGGAGCTAGGGAGGCAGGCTCCCCACACCTCTGGATGTGGAATTTGGGACCCCACTTTAGCCTCTGCCTGGTGCCTGGTCCGCTGCTCCAGGTTCACATCATCCTCAGCCTCATGGGAGGACCCCTCCTCCCTTCACGCGTCCCTCCCAAGTTGTCCTCCTCTCCCAGCGTGGGAGCAAGTAGGTGCAGATGACAGCAGCAGGAGGGGTGTGCGCCGCGTGGGTGAGCTGTGATCCGCAGGGTGGGGGTGACCTCCAAGACCCAGAAACGTGCCAGCAGGAAAGTAGCTCTTCCTCAACTGCGGGAAGGGCGTTCCTGATGGCCTCAGATCAGGCTTTCAAGGCACAGAAACCTTCCAGGTAATGGATCCTGGGCTTGCTCGGCCACCCAAGAGCCTGTGCTCCTCCTGTGAGCCCAACCTGTCCTTGTGCACAAAGGAGTGGGGCACTGCCCCGCAGAGGTGCCAGTTACCTGCACCAAGGCCCATGCAGGGTCAGACCGGGGCTAGTGCAGCTCGTCAGGGTCCCGCGGCGGCCGGGGTCGGCCCGGGTCCATGTCATTGCTGCCACTGTCCAACTCGAAGCCGCGCCCACCTGAGAAGGTCTGGGGCATGAACTGGCGGAAGATGCTGACGCTGCCATGCCAGAAGGTGGGTTCTGGGAGCCGCCCCACCACGCTCCATGCGCGAGTCTCTGGGTCATAGGCCTCTACTACGTCCGAGAGTTCAAACGTATTGTCATATCCCCCAGAGACGTACAGCTTTCCCCCAAGGACGGCCAGGCTGCCCCCAACGTGCACCTGTGGGTCAAAGGGATGAGTGAGTGGAGGTCAGAGGAGGGGGTAGGGCAAGGCCCCACCTGGGGAACCACTGGAGACAAGGCTTCCCAGTCAGCACCCCATGGGGTGGCCTTGGCTCTCCCAGAAAGCAGCAGAGGCCAACTCCTTTCCCACACCCTGCCTAGGAGAACAGGCCTCCCCGGGGGCAGCTGGGCCTTCCCTATGGTGATGAGGGTGCCCGCTGCAGCACCAGGCCTCCCCGTGTGCAGGTGGTGCCGAGCAGCGCTTCCTAGGTTCTCTCAGAATCTCTGCAGTGGCCCTCTGGGCTGGGTAGTGCTCTTTTCCCCATGTTACAGATGGGAAAACAGGCTTGCACGGCTGACTCTGGCAGAGCTGGGCTCTGAACCACGAGGCTGGATGATTCCTTCCATCTTTCCCAAATTCGCTATGACTATGTGCAGCTTACTGTGGGGAAAACAGAAAGCTGGGTATCTTAACTGCAAGGACATTAAGCTGTGATGTAAGCTATGAGGCTCGATATCACAGAGTGTAGGTTTGGAAATGTTAAAAGACAGAGAGAAAAGAAGGCAGTATATAATGTGTACCTTGGACTAAGAATGCTCACATGGCCAAATGGCATTGAGGCCTCCCCGTCCCATCACACTGTCAGGCAGGGAACCCCTCTTCTCAACAAGCCCAGAGAGAAGAGGTGGACCCTGGCTGTCCTATTCAGAACACACAGCAGGTGCTTAATAGAAGTATTCCCACAGTGGGCTGCGCATGGTGGCTCACGCCTGTAATCCCAGCACTTTGGGAGGCTGAGCCGGGTGGATCAAAAGGTCAGAAGATCCAGACCATCTGGCTAACACAGTGAAATCCCGTCTCTACTAAAAATACAAAAACAAAATTAGCTGGGCGTGGTGGTGGGCGCCTGTAGGCCCAGCTACTCGGGAGGTTGAGGCAGGAGAATGGCAGGAACCTGGGAGATGGAGCTTGCAGTGAGCCGAGATCGCACCACTGCACTCCAGCCTGAGCGACAGAGCGAGACTCTGTCTCAAAAAAAAAAAAAAAAAAAAAGAAAAAAGTAGTATTCCCACAGTGAGTTCCTCAGGAACCAGCTGGGCATGGTGGTTCACGCCTGTAATCCCAGCACTTTGGGAGGCTGAGACAGGAGGTTCATTTGAGGCCAGGAGTTTGAGACCAGCCTGGGTAACACAGCAAGACCCTGCCTCTACAAAAATTTTTAAGAATATTCTTGCCGGGCGCGGTGGCTCACACCTGTAATCCCAGCACTTTGGGAGGCCGAGGCGGGCGGATCACAAGGTCAGGAGATCGAGACCACGGTGACACCCCGTCTCTACTAAAAATACAAAAAATTAGCCAGGCGCGGTGGCGGGCGCCTGTAGTCCCAGCTACTCAGGAGGCTGAGGCAGGAGAATGGCGTAAACCCAGGAGGCGGAGCTTGCAGTGAGCCGAGATCGTGCCACTGCACTCCAGCCTGGGTGACAGAGCGAGACTCTGTCTCAAAAAAAAAAAAAAAAAAAAAAAAAAAAAAAAAAAAAGAATATTCTTGGCCGGGCACGGTGGCTCAAGCCTGTAATCCCAGCACTTTGGGAGGCCGAGACAGGCGGATCACAAGGTCAGGAGATCGAGACCATCGTGGCTAACACGGTGAAACCCCGTCTCTACTAAAAAAATACAAAAAACTAGCCGGGCGAGGTGGCGGGCGCCTGTAGTCCCAGCTACTCGGGAGGCTGAGGCAGGAGAATGGCGTAAACCCGGGAGGCGGAGCTTGTAGTGAGCTGAGATCCGGCCACTGCACTCCAGCCTGGGTGACAGAGTCAGACTCCGTCTCAAAAAAAAAAAAAAAAAAAAAAAAAAAAAAAAAAAAAAAAAGAATATTCTTTAGCATCTACCCATGAGAAAAAAAAATAACTGGGTGTGGTGGCACACGCCTGTAGTCTCAGCTATTCAAGGTGCGGTGGGAGGACTGCCTGAGTCCAGGAGGTGGAGGCTGCAGCGAGCCATGATTGCACCACTGCACTCCAGCCTGGGTGACAGAGCAAGACCCTGTCTCAAAAATAAAAAAGGTAAGGCCAGGCGCGGTGGCTCATGCCTGTAATCCCAGCACTTTGGGAGGCTGAGGTGGGGGGATCATGAGGTCAGAAGATCAAGACCATCCTGATTAACATGGTGAAACCCCATCTCTACTAAAAATACAAAAAATTAGCCAGGCGCAGTGGCGGGCGCCCATAGACCCACCTACTCGGGAGGCTGAGGCAGGAGAATGGCGTGAACCTGGGAGGCAGAGCTTGCAGTGAGCCAAAATTGCACCACTGCACTCCAGCCTGGGTGACACAGACTCTGCCTCAAAAATAAATAAATAAAAAAAATTAAAAAGGTAGGTCACAGACCTCATCCTGACTCTGCTCCGGCCGCACTGGCTGCTGGTGTACCCAAGAACACAGGGTGCCCTGGTGCAGGGCCTCTGTACCTGCTGTCCCTCTCTGGAACAAGTGACCCCAGATGACTGTATGCCTTGCTCCCTCACTTCCTTCTGCTCTCTGGCTTACAGTAGATACTCAGTAAATACTGCTCAAATGCGTGCTAAGCTGTATAATCCTGGGATACTACTTAACGTCTATGTCTCAGTGCGTGAGCCTCAAGTGCAAAATGAGGATAAGAGCAGCCTTCTATTAACTGAAATGAGACCCACCCATCATGGCTGTGGATCCCAAACACTCATCATGATGACACTTGGGTTGCAAAATTAGGACCAGCCTGTGCTTCCAACGCTGGCCCGCCTGCGTTTACCTGATTCATGGACGGGATTTTGTCCCATTCGTTCTGCGTCGGGTTGTACACGTCCACCTCGGCGGAGTCATCCCTGTGGAGGGGGCAGCAGGAGGACAACTGCTCAGAGCGAGGAGGAAGTGCCCTCAGGTGTGCAGCTCTGGAGTGGAGTCCTCCCCTGAGTCACTGACTCCTCCAGCGACCTGGATCTTTCTGATGCCATCCAGCAGCGCCCTTGCAAGGTAGGCTCCATCCCCAGCTCTTAGGAGCCAATTTCAGCCCCCTGTGCCCACTCGGCCAGGGCTCCAGGGCCAGAATCCTCACTCCCAAACCTGAAGATCAGGCTTCTGAGTACTTGAAGCCCATTCAGTGCCTCCCCATCACCCAGTACCAAGGTGGCTGTCCCCCACCCCCCAAGGCTACAGCAGCTCCCTTCAGATCTTAAAAAAGGCTCCTTGCTCCACTGTGCATCCCCATGTGCCCTGGAACACTCCTTGCCACTGTCCCCAATATCACCGTGAGCCCCGACCATGTCCTGTTCACTACCATATTCAAGTGCCTCTCACTTTGGGGTCAAGACCCTTCAACTTCATCTGACACCCTTTATATCCCCACAGTAAAAGGCTCAAAGGCACAGCCTTGAAAAGCCAAGATATAGGCCAGGCACTGTGGCTCACGCCTGCTATGCAGCCCTTTGGGAGGCTGAGGTGGGTGGAGTGCCTGAGGTCAGGAGTTTGAGACCAGCCTGGCCAACATGGTGAAACCCCGTCTCTAGTAAAAATACAAAAATGAGCCAGGTGTGGTGACGCATGCCTGTAATACCAGCTGCTCGGGAGGCTGAGGCAGGAGAATCGCTTGAACCCGGGAGGCGGAGATTACAGTGAGTCAAGAGCGTGCCATTGCACTCCAGCCTGGGCGACATAGTGAGACTTCGTCTCAAAAACAACAAAAAAAAGAAATGCAAAGATACTACAAGACAAATAGTAGTAGTTGTGAACCTGACACTGCTGCACAAAACCAGCCACAGACAATGCATAGACACAAGGCTGGCTGTGTCCCAAGAAAAATTGATCCATGGACAGACATTTACATCTCATCTAACTTGAAATGTTGTTCTTGTCTTGATTTCTTGCCTCCAATCATTTCAAAATGTCAAAGCCACCCTCAGTTTGGGGGCCCTATAGTGGTGGTGGTGGTGATGATCAAACACTGGAACCTGCTAGGCTGCCTTCTCTTTCCCCAGCAGAGACTTGCAAAACCACAGCCCAGAGGTTGGACAGAGCTTGCCAGCATTCCCGGAGGGCGCTATTACACCCCAGCCAAGGAGCCATCTTGTCCCAGAACCCAGGGGAGGGAGGCCCAGGTCATTTGTGGGTCACAAGGACAATGGCTGAGGCTGTGGCCTCCCTGCAAATGGCACATCCTAGGCACAAGCTGCCCAAAGACAGGTGGTGTTCTGGGCAGAGGGTTATGTGGCTCTTGAAAAGTCAAAGTGCACAGACAAGGTGACACTGGGACAAATACCCTGGGGGGACCAGATGAAGTTGAAGGGTCTTGATCCCAAAGTGAGAGGCAGGGCCCCTGCATGCCTAGCCTTCTCTTTCGGGCTCAAGCAGCCTCCACTCAGGCTGAGCCTGGGCGCCCCTCCTCTGTCCTCTGGCGCAGGTCACATTAGTAAGACGAACGGATGCAGCCTTTCCAGAGCACTGCTTCCTCCCACAGGCGCAGGTGGCTTGGGAAACCCCTGTAAGGGCTAGCAGTGGGTGGGGTGGGGGGATGGGGGGGCAGACCCTCATGCTTCCCTGTGGGAAGGTTAACCCAGCAGGTAGACCTCCCTGGGGACAGATGGGGGAGGGGAGGAGGACTCTCAAAGGCACAGGGCCTGGAACCACTGCCTAGAGGCTAGGAGGAAGGCTCTGGCGCTCTGATAAGTTATATTTATAGCCATCTCCACCCCCCCTTTGAAGACACCTTCACAACTTGAGGGAGGGAGAGCTGGGCAAAGGGTCAGATGATGATTCATAATGGGACCAGAGCTGGCTGAGATTCCAGGGCTTTCTCAGAGCAAGACCATTGCTTCTGGGCACGTGGTGGTGCCCAGCTACTTGCGTGAGAAGCAGTGCCACCCCTGTTCTTCTTGGTGGTCACTCCAAATGCCTGGTAAGGAAGCCTCCTGTCTGGGGGGACGGTGGGGCATACGCCAAGGCCAGGGAGGCTCTGGCGGTATGAGGCAGGAGGCCGAGGAGCAGGGAGCTCACATCCCCCAAGCTCCCCATTCAAAGCCCCAGACCAAAAGGGCACAGTGGGGACTGTCATTCAGCTCCTCCCCTTCCCTCCTGGGCCCAGAGCTTCAGGCAGGCTCTAGGCTGGGAGGGAGCAGCAGGATGTGTGAACAAGCAACAGAGTATAGCAGGCAGGGTCTGCCCCGTGCCATCACTGATGCCCACCAAACAGTCGTAGGCAGCATTTGGCTGTGACCAGAGAGGTCATCAAAGCCAGGAGACACATGATGACCCACAGGCTGCCTGTCTCTGCTCCGTGCTGCCCAGGCTACAGCCTGCTCTTGCTGGAAAAGCCCAACTCCACCACCCGTGAAATCCCTTAAAAGAAAGCCTGGGGTTTTCCTTAAACCCAAAGGAATGGAACAAGCACTCTGGGCTCCGAAACACCCGGCCGGGCTGGATGTGGGGGCTCACGCCTACAATCCCCGCACTCTGGGAGGTGTGAAATGCGGGAGGATCATTTGAGGCCAGGAATTTTGAGACCAGCCTGGGCAACACAGCGAGACCCTGTCTCTACAAAAAATTAGCCAGGTGTGGTGGCACATGTCTGCAGTCCCAGCTACCTGGGAGGCTGAGGTGGAAGGACTGCTTGAGCCCAGGAGGTCGAGGCTGTGGTGGGCCATGACTGCGCCACTGCACTCCAGCCTGGCGACAGAGCGAGACTCTGTCTCAAAAAAAAAAAAAAAAAAAAAATTGTTTAATTTCCAAGAGAAAAAAAAAGCCAGGCGCTGTGGCTCATGCCTATAATCCCTGCACTTTGGGAGGCTGAGGCAGGCGGATCACATGAGGTCAGGAGTTCTAGACCAGCCTGACCAACATGGAGAAACCCTGTCTCTACTAAAAATACAAAAATTAGCCGGGCATGGTAGTGCATACCTATAATCCCAGCTACTTGGCAGGCTGAGGCAGGATAATGGCTTGAACTCGGGAGGCAGAGGTTGCAGTGAGCCAAGATCGCGCCACTGTACTCCAGCTTGGGCAACAAAAGCGAAACTCTCGTCTCAAAAAAAAAAAAAAAAAAACAACAGGCTGGCTGTGGTGGCTCATGCCTATAATCCTAGTACTTTGGGAGGCTGAGGCATACCGATTACGAGTTCAGGAGATCGAGACCATCCTGGCTAACACAGTGAAACCCCGTCTCTACTAAAGATACAAAAAAATTAGCCAGGCGTGGTGGCGGGCGCCTATAGTCCCAGCTACTCTGGAGGCTGAGGCAGGAGAATGCCAAGAACCTGGGAGGCGGAGCTTGTAGTGAGCCGAGATGGCGCCACTGCACTCCAGCCTGAGCGACAGAGCGAGACTCTGTCTGGAAAACAAAACAAAATAAAACAAAAACAAAAACAAAACAAAAACAAAAACAAAAAGAGCCAGACCCAGCCTCCGACCCCAGCTAGGCCTCAGTTTCTCATCTGTAGAAAGGGAGAACAGCCATGATGTGCTCAGCACCGGGCCTGGTAAGAGCCGCCAAACACACGGTGGGGCTATGCACCTGGAACTCACCTGACAAAGTACATGAGTCCATTTAGAGTCACAGTCTTGGGGGCGAAGGACCAGGGCGGGAGCTGGCCGCAATCCACCAGCGACCACAAGTCGGTGTCCGGGTCATAGCACTGCATCACCATGGTCTCCTTGCCCGCCAGGGAGCCGATGGCATAGAGCCGGCCACGGCAGGCAGTGGTGGAGCAGTTGTCCATGGGGTAGGTCATGGGCTGCAGGGCCTCCCAGGAGTCGGTGGTGTGATCATAGCGCTCGGTGCTGTCGGCGGCTACCACGTACAGCAGTCCATCCAACACAGAGGAGCTGTGGTATTCGCGGGCCCTCAGCATGGGAGCCACCTCTGCCCACTCATTCACGCTTGAGTTGTACCTCCACACGCAGTCATAGAGCCGGGAGCCATCGGACCCACCTGCCAGGACGCATGATTGGACAGATGGTCAGCCCACTCGAGGTGAATCACCCACCTGCACCCTCCCAAACTTCGGCGAGGGCCTCTCCCTTGGGAGGAATTAACATCACTGGGCTTCACCCCTGACACACATCCTCTCCCCAAAGCCCAGGCCGCATGCTGTGGCTAAGGCAAAGCACACGCTGACCACTGCCCAGCAAGATGACTGCCACCAAGCCTCTACCAAACAAAGGTCTTGGGTGCCACGGTGAAGAATCCAGCAGCCTCCTCTCGACACCGCCCCACAGCCATGCATACACGTCAGCAGACCAAAGCCCTGGGCCTTGGGACAGTTCTCCTGGGGAGCCACAGAGCTTGTCGGTAGGGTGCACAGGGACTTGCTCACTAACTCCTAGGCTTCCTGGGCACCCTCTAAGCAAGGTTCTGCCAGGACAAGATGAGCGGAAACCCGCTTCCTGCTGTAAGCAAGAGACCTAACACTACACTGCGAGGCCATTTCTTGATCCTGGTGCAGGTTACAAAGCTGTGTTTGGTTTAGAAAAATCCATGAAGCTGTGTAAGCATTTTATATACGTACACACACACACACACACACACACACACACACACACACACACACACACACACACACACACACACACACACACACACACACACACACACACACACACACACACACACACACACACACACACACACACACACACACACACACACACACACACACTCTTCTGCCTGTATTATTATTTTTTTTTTTGAGAGAGAGTCTTGCCTGTCACCCAGGTTGGAGTGCAGTGGCATGATCTCAGCTTACTGCAATCTCCACCTCCTGGGATCAAGCAATCCTCCCACCTCAGCTCCCGAGTAGCTGGGACAACAGGCAAGTGCCGCCACACCCGGCTAATTTTTATGCTTTTTGTACAGACGGGGTTTCGCCATGTTGCCCAGGCTGGTCTTGAACTCCTGAGCTGAAGAGATCCACCCACCTTGATCTCCCAAAGTGCTGGGATTACAAAGAGCCACTGTGCCCAGCCCTATATTTTTAATTTCAATAAAAAGCTAAAAATAAAAAGTGGTACTGGCTGTAGTCATAAATTACACCAGGTCTATTAGAAACTCCAGGACATGAAGGGAACCCAAGCATCCTGGGGGCTGTACCCCTTGGCCTCCCAGGCTGGCGCCACAGGACACAGCATACAGGACATTCTGTTTCACAGCCCTGAGCTCTAAAGCGAGAAGAGCAAGTTCTTGTTCTTAGGAAGTGGGCTCTGCCGGCCTACTCCCTTCCATGGAGCTGTGTGAAAGGCAGCTGAAAGGAATGACCCAGCCACCTGCCTAAACCCGAGGGATTAACTGCTCTGCTGGGACATTTATGGAAGGGTGTGCAGAAAGCTGGGGCCAGTCTCACCAGTTCTGGGAAGGAATTCTCTGCTCAAAGCCACTAGTCAGACTTTGGGGAGAGGGGAGGGACACAGTCCCCAGTCAACTTGGGGACAACCTCGGATTGAAAAGAGGCACAGATTCCGGCAGAATCCAGCAGAGGCTGGACTCAGAGCTGCAGGCGAAGGAAGCTGTGGCAACAGAGCCCAGCAACTGTCCCCTGACACCTCAGAGCCCCACTGGAACTCGGAGCACGTCCCAGAGTGGGCTCTCTCGTGAACATGCAAGGCTGGGCACAGCAGCTGTGACATCCCAGTCCCCACCTCCTTGCCTGATAACCGCCTCACATGCCTGCCTGGTGGGTTCTTTCCTTATATAGCAGTCACAGAGGCCGCCCTTCCTCACCCCGGCAAAGGAGGTAGCCTCGGGTTTGAACTGGGATTTATCTTTAATAAAAACTGTAGAAGCCCAAACTCAGGCGGATTGGGACCCCGCCTACCATGACTCGGCAGTGTTTTGGGGTTTCGGCCAAGTAACTGGAAGAAAACCTCTTAACATGTGACCATGTTTACAGTCTCTGGGGAGTTCAGCCTAAACACCATGTGACCAGAGCACAGAGCCTAGGTGCAAGCCCAAGGGAACCTTGTCACCGGTGACAAAGAGTGAGTCAGGGGACCCGGTGTGGCTCAGCAGGGAGAGAGAAATTCCCGGCTTATGGGGAACAGATGCCTCACCGGGCGTCGGCCTCCTGCCCGTCTCTGGATTCCTTAAGCAGAAAAAGAAAGCACCCATTGTGCGGGGTGAATGCCCCAGTATCTTCCAACCAAGTGGGGAGGCACCTCCGGGGCACGGAGTTGGCTCAGCCTGGCAGCCCCGGCCGCACGGGACACAGAGACCCACAAGCAGCTACTTGTCCCGGCTCACACAAGGGGCCCTTCTTCAAGGTTGAAAGCATAGCCCAGATAAATGTAGTCACCAGGGCCCCAGCATGGACTCAGGTGCGGCCCTAGGATTCCAGGCTCTGTGTTTCCCCCGCGAGTAGCTGGGCTCCCGTACCGGCGAGGCTCAACCCCAGAGAGCCTAGCCAGCCCCTGGCCCACTCACCTGTCACGTAGATGTCATTGCCCAGCGCCACGATGCTGTAGCCCCCGCCCAGGTGGTCTGGGAACTCGGCCAGGTAGCGCCACTGGCCCGTCTGCGGGTTGTAGCAGTCGACAGTGACCAGCTCGTCACAGTCCTGGTCGCAGCCACCCACGAGCACGAGGATCTCGGCGAGACCGGTGGAGGGGCGAGGACGCATTCGGGGGCAGGGCCCGCGGTCGTGGCGGTCGTAGCGCGCCGCCTGGAAGTCGCGCGCCTCGCGCAGCAGGCGCAGGCAGGGTGGGCAGCGCGCCACCAGCGGCTCGGCCTCGACGTGTGCCAGCAGGTAGAAGCGGCGCACGAAAGGCAGGCGCACGGCCTCCAGCAGCTGCGGCCAATGGGCGGCGCGGCGCGGCGGGTCAGCGCGGACCCAGCGCAGCGCCAGCTGGTAGGCGGCCTCCTCCTTGGGCACACACAGCCCGTCGTCCCGCAGGTAGCGCAGCAGGCGCGCCAGTGGCAGCCGCTCCAGCTGCTCGGCGCCCAGCTCGCCCACGTGGCGCAGGATGAAGCGCTGCGCCGCGCTCGCCAACCCCGAGCAGCTGAAGGCCTCGGCGAAGTCCTGCATGTCCAGGCAGTTGGCCAGGTCGAGCTGCTGCTGCAGGAAGGCGCCGCATGCCTCCTTCACGGCCGGGAACTGCAGCAGGTCAGCGGCGCGCAGCAGCGGCTCGGCGTTGTCGCCGCTTACCGCCACGCGGCCCGTGTAGCTGAAGTCCAGCAGCAGCTGCAGCATGTCGGGAGGCACTCCGTGCAGGCGCACCCGCTCGGCGCGGCTCTCGCGCAGCTGCCCGGCGAACATGGCGCGGAAGTAGGGGCTGGCGGCGGCCAGCACCGCGCGGTGCGCCGGGAAGTCGCGCCCGCCCGCCGCCTCCAGGGTCACGTCCAGGAACTTGCGCTCGGCGCGGAGCTGGCTCAGGCCGCGCAGCAGGCTCAGGGCGTGCGCGGGGTCCGAGAAGGGCAGCACGGCTAGCGGAGCCGGCCGCTCCATAGCGCCTTCACTAGGTTGTAGGTGACGCCGCGGCCGGGGCCTGCGGAGAAACGCGACGCGCCCGGCACCGCTGCTATAAATAGGGCGGAGCGCCGCTGCCCTCGAGGGGCGGGATGGGCGGGGAGACGTCGGCACCGCCCCCTTAACCCCTCCGTGCCCGGCGCCACCGCCCCCCGCGAGCGCGGGCTCGCCTGCCACCGGCGCGGCGCCCGCCCCCGGCTCCGCAGGATGAGTCACCGCCGTCCGCTCTCTCCCTCCGCCCTTCCGCGTCTTCCAGCTGACACCCGGGCCGGGGACAGTGAGTGACAAGTGCCAGCTCCGAGGGCGGCCTCGCCGTGCGCCGGGACCGGGGGCCTCCCAGGGTTGCCCATGACCCTCCCGGCCGGGCTGCTGAACCCAACCCGGGAGAGGCGAGCTCGGCCCAGAAACCAAAGCCACCCCTCCTTTCACGCCAGACTTCCCAAGGGCGGCGGCCCAGGTCCTGGGGCGGCTGGGTACAATGGCTTTTTGTTTTGCTTTTTGTGTTCCACTAGTTTCAAGGGTTGCTAGTTAACCCTATCACGGGACACACTCAAAGGATAGGCTTTTTACCATTCTGGACCAAAGCAAGAACGCGTATAAAGTTTTTCAAAGACTTTTTTTCTTGGCGCATTTATAAGTGACTCGGGCCGGATTCCAGGAGTCGGCCCCATTCCTGTGTTCCTGCAGGAGCTTCTGACTCTACCACACAGGCGTTAACTTTAGTCGGCTTCAGGCGCAGTTGTAGTTTCAGAGCCTTCGGCGCAGCTGCTGGCTCCCGGGCCTCCCTGCAGCAGCTGCTCGGACTACCCGAGAGGAGAACTGGATATAAAGAGCGAGGGCTCAAAGTCAGATGGGAGACCGCCTTGAAACTAGGAGATGATGCCACTCAGCACAGTCCTCCCGTCACTTGTATTGTGGTGGGGAATGGTGAAAGAAGGAATCGCCCTTATTTTAGTTCCAATAGAGACAGCACCACTTTGAATGTCACTTGTAGGGAAAAAAGAGCCCTCCCTTGGAAGCCATTTTTTCTTCAGTGGAAGGTAGGCTTTACTCAGTTTTAGAAAAGACCCCTACTTCACCACCAGGACTGCTGCTTTGCAGAGGACACTTGAGTTTGTGCTATTTTCCAGCCCCCTCTACACCCGGTGGGCCTTTGAGAACGCATTCCTGAGGAAGGCGCCCGCCCACGTGGGTCCCAGAGCAGGCCAGGCGCATGGGAGCTGGCTATCATTCGCTGGTTCTAGCGAGGTCTAGGTCCGCGCAGCCTTTCCAGAAGACATTTTGTTTTTATTTCACCTCTGAAATGAGAACCGCAGGCTTTCTCTTCTACTTAAAGTTTCACGTCATTTTGCCATAAGAATGCATCTGGTCTGAATTTCAGGGTGAGCATGGGCAGCACGGGCCCAAATCAGAAAACATTCAGGTACCCAGGCGGGCTGCCTGTTGCCCATAGAAGGACTGTTCACACAGCTATTCAAGGCAGCGGCAGCATTCCTGGGCCCAGGAGCAGGGCCAATAGCTTCCTTGCACAGGCTTTGTGACAAGAAAGCCTGAGTAGCCAGGAAGTGGAATGTTTGTAGGGAAAAGAACTCCCGTTCCCCGGGTCAGCTTACCCATCTTGCATAAGTCCAATGATTAAGTCAATAATGTTTCCATAGTTGAGGACTGAGTACGGTTCTTCTGTATTACCAATAACGGGTTATTTTTAAATATCATATTTCAGTCTTACTATGTAGCCTTGAATAATGATGTATTTATTTAAATGGAAAGATGTTCAAGCTATAAAGTGAAAAATCAGATAACTCATTGTATCACCCAAATTGTTATATGTATTCATATGCCTAAAAAAATTTATGAAGTTAACATTTTCGGCCAGGCGCAGTGGCTCACGCCTGTAATCCCAGCACTTTGGGAGGCCGAGGTGGGTGGATCACCTGAGATGGGGAGTTCGGGACCAGCCTGGCCAATACGGTGAAACCCTGTCTCTACTAAAAATAAAACAAATTAGCTGGGTGTGGTGGCGCACGCCTGTAATCCCAGTTACTCGGAGGAAGAGGCTGGGGCAAGAGGATTTCTTGAGGCCAGGAGTTTGAGACCAGCCTGGGCAACATAGTGAGACCCAATATTTTGAGTCTTAACAAAAAGTTTTCAAATTAGCCAGGCGTGGTGGCATGCACCTGTAGTCTCAGCTACTTGGGAGGCTGAAGTGGGAAGATCACATAAGCCCAGGTAACAGTGAGCTGTCATTGTTCCACTGCTCCCACTCTGCCTGCCCCACCCCTGAAAAAAAGAAAGAGCTAAATAGCATGCCTGGGTTAGTAGGTTATTCAAAATTCCTAACACAGCTGATAGGTCTAAATTGGTTCCTTTCTTTTCTCACCACATTCCTTTGTTGACTTAGCTATATATATACAAGGTTTCACATGCCTGGTAGGCCTGGGTTATCAATGAAATACTTCTTTTCTCAAGATATGAATTCTTAATTTTATTTTGAACTTCAGTTAACAGATAATGTACGTGTAATACAGAAAGAGAATGCAGGCAAGCAAAAACAAAATGAACATAACCACCTAGATGAAATGTTTTTTGTTTGTTTTTTGAGACGGAGTCTCAGTCTGTAGTGCAGTGGCATGATCTGAGCTCACTGCAACTTCTGCCTCCAGGTTCAAACACTTCAAGCTTGAACCCGGGAGGAGGAGGTTGCAGTGAGCCGAGATCGCGCCACTGCACTCCAGCCTGGGCGACAGAGTGAGACTCCATCTCAAAAAAAATAAATAAATAAAATAAAATTACAAAAATGGTCATTACCTAAGTAACTTAAGATAATGTGATTTACCTGAACATTCTGAGGCTAAAAATTAAAAAGTGATTTAATCTGTGATGTTATTTAACAAATAATGTTATTATTTTAAAAAAACAACTCGGCCGGGCGCGGTGGCTCAAGCCTGTAATCCCAGCACTTTGGGAGGCCGAGACGGGCGGATCACGAGGTCAGGAGATCGAGACCATCCTGGGTAACACAGTGAAACCCTGTCTCTACTAAAAATACAAAAACTTAGCCGGGCGAGGTGGCAGGCGCCTGTAGTCCCAGCTACTCGGGAGGCTGAGGCAGGAGAATGGCGTGAACCCGGGAGGCGGAGCTTGCAGTGAGCTGAGATCCGGCCACTGCACTCCAGCCTGGGTGACAGAGCGAGACTCCGCCTCAAAAAACAAAAAAAAAAACAAAAAAAAACACTCAATTTTGGTATTTAAATTCTAATTTAAGGCAGACAGAGCAAGAGGTGACTAAAATCATGTTACCTTTTTTTTTTTTTTGAGACGGAGTTTTGCTCTTGTTGCCCAGGCTGGAGTACAGTGGTGCGATCTCGGCTCACCGCAACCTCCGCCTCCTGGGTTAAAGCAATTCTCCTGCCTCAGCCTTCCTGAGTGGCTGGGATTACAGGTGTGAGCCACCACTCTCGGCTACTTTTGTATTTTTATTAGAGACGGGGTTTCTCCATGTTGGTCAGGCTGGTCTCAAACTCCTGACCTCAGATGATCCACCCGCCTCGGCCTCCCAGAGTGCTGGGATTACAGGCATGAGTCACGTCGCCCAGCCATGTTACCTTTTTTTTTGAGACAGGATCTCCCTGTTACCCAGGCTGCAGTACAGTGGCGCAGTCTCAGCTAACTGCAACCTCTGCCTCCCAGGCTCAGGTGATCCTCCCACCTCAGCCTCCCAAGGAGCTGGGACTACAG
The DNA here is from genome assembly GCF_043159975.1 of Macaca nemestrina. Classification (NCBI taxonomy): domain Eukaryota; kingdom Metazoa; phylum Chordata; class Mammalia; order Primates; family Cercopithecidae; genus Macaca; species Macaca nemestrina. The sequence continues at coordinate 227,517,526 of NC_092125.1, read as the reverse complement.
GCGTGAGCCAACACACTTGGATAATTTTAAAAATTTTTTGTACAGATGGGGTTTCGCTGTGATACCCAGGTTGGTCTTAAACTTTGGACTCAAGCAATCCTCCAGCCTTGGTGCTGAGCCAAAGTGCTGAGATTACAGGCATAAGCCACCACGCCAGACCCTAAGGTCATTTTAAAAGTGGCTGTTTACAGCCTGGCCAACATGGTGAAACTCCATCTCTACTAAAAATACAAAAATTAGCTAAGCGTGGTGGCACACATCTATTATCCCAGCTGCTTCTGAGGCTGAGGCAGGAGAATCACTTGAACCCAGGAGGCGGAAGTTGCAGTGAGCCAAGATTGTGGCACTTGAGCATGGAGGACAGAGCAAGACTCCGTCTCAAAAAAAAAAAAAAAAAAAAAAAGTGGTTGTTATTCTTTTTTCTTCTTTAAGAATATTTAGTAACACACCCCTTAGCCCCGATAAAGTCCACAGCTATTGTGCCTTTTCTTGTATCATACACCCTGATTTTTTCAGATTCCAGGTTTTCTAAGGTATAGTGTATAATGCACTCACCATATATAACTTCTTTTTCTTTTTTTTTTTTTTTGAGACGAAGTCTCCCTCTGTCGCCCAGGTTGGAGTGCAGTGGCTTGACCTCGGCTCACTGCAGCCTCCAACTCCTGAGTTCAAGTGATTCTCCTGCCTCAGCCTCTGGAGTAGCTGGGATTACAGGCATGCACCATAACACCTGGCTACTTTTTCTATTTTTTGTAGAGATGGGGTTTCACCATGCTGGCCAGGTTGGTCTTGAACTCCTGACCTCAGGTGATCTGCCTACCTCAGCCTCCGCCAGGATTACAGGCATAAGCCATGGTGCCCAACCTAAACATTTTTTCTTTAAGCAATGTTGCACTATTCTCTATTTATTAAATGTATTTACATACGTAAATGAGATAGTGTAAGTAAAAACATTTAAACAGTGTTTGACATATAGTGTTAGTTATTATCTTTTTTTTTTTTTTTTTTTTTTTTGAGACAGAGTCTTGCTCTATCCCCCAGGCTGGAGTACAGTAGCACGATCTCAGCTCACTGCAACCTCCACCTCCCATGTTCAAGTCATTCTCCTGCCTTAGCCTCCTGAGTGGCTGGGATTACAGGCACCTGTCACCATGCCCAGCTGATTTTTGTATTTTTTGTAAAGACGTGGTTTTGCCATGTTGGCCAGGATAGTCTCCAACTCCTGACCTCAAGTGATCCATCTGCCTTGGTCTCCCAGTGTTCTGGGATTACAGGTGTGAGCCACAGCACCCAGCCTTTAGCTATTAACTTTATTATTTATTTATTTATTTATTTATTTATTGAGACAGAGTCTTGTTGCCCAGGCTGGAGTGCAGTGGTGCCATCTTGGCTCACCACAACCTCTGCCTCCCAGGTTCAAGCGATTCTTCTGCTTCAGCCTCCTGAGTAGCTGGGACTACAGGTGCGTGCTACCATGCCCAGCTAATTTTTTTAGTAGAGACGGGATTTCACTGTGTTGGCAAGGCTGGTCTCTAACTCCTGACCTTGTGATCCATCTGCCTCGGCCTCCCAAAGTGCTGGAATTACAGGTGTCAGCCACCGCACCCAGCCTAGCTATTACCTTTGTATTCTACCAGTATGAACTCAAGAAACTCATTTGATTCTTCTATGTGTAGGTCAGATTCACTATGTGAAACGCTGAAAATATATAGTCTAGAAATTACTAATGATTTCAAATGATTCACACACATTCATACAGTTTTCAAGTTACTAAAAGTTGAAAACAAGATTTTGTGGAATGTTCACTTTTTTCCCATCTCCTGGAAATGGAAGTGAGCAAGGTAGAAATCAGAGGGTAAAAAGAATTCCTAAGAATATACTGGGCTGTGCATGGTGGCTCATGCCCGTAATCCCAGCACTTTGGGAGGCCGAGGTGGGGAGATCGTTTGAGACCAGGAGTTCAAGATGAGCCTGGGCAATGTGGCAAAATCCCTTCTCTACAAAAAATACAAAAATAGCCAGCACTTTGGGAGGCCGAGGAGGGCAGATGATGGGGGTCAGGAGATCGAGACCATCCTGACTAACACAGTGAAACCCCGTCTCTACTAAAAATATAAAAAAATTAGCCGGGCGTGGTGGCGGGCTCCTGTGGTCCCTGCTACTCCGGAGCTGAGGCAGAAGAATGGCGTGAACCAGAAGGCGGAGCTTGCAGTGAGCCAAGATGGCGCCACTGCACTCCAGCCTAGGTGAAAGAGTGAGACTCCGTCTCAAAAACACAAAAACAAAACAAAACAAAAAACCAAAAATAAGCTGGGTGTGCTGGTGCATGCCTGTAGTCCCGGCTACTAGGAAGGCTGAGGCAGGAGGATTACCTGAGCTCAGGAGGCCTAGGTTGCAGTGACTGTAGTGAGCCGCGTTGGATCCACTGCACTCCAGGCTTAAAAAAAATAAATAAATAAATAAATAAATAAATAAATAGAGGCCGGGCGCAGTGGCTCAGGCCTGTAATCCCAGCACTTTGGGAGGCCAAGGCAGGCAGATGACCTGAGGTCAGGAGTTTGAGACTAGCTTGGCCAACATGGTGAAACTCTGTCTCTACTAAAAATACAAAAAATTAGGCCGGGTGCCGTGGCTCACACCCGTAATCCCAGCACTTTGGGAGGCCGAGATGGGCGGACCACAAGGTCAGAAGATGGAGACCATCCTGGCCAACATGGTGAAACCCTGTCTCTACTAAAATACAAAAAATTAGTTGGGCATGGTGGCGTGCGCCTATAGTCCCAGCTTCTTGGGAGGCTGAGACAGAGGAATTGATTGAACTGGGGAGGTGGAGGTTGCAGTAAACTGAGATCACGCTACTGCACTCCAGCCTGGCGACAGAACAAGCCTCCGTCTCAAAAAAAAAAAAAAAAATAATAATAATAAAAATTAAAAAAATAAAAAAACAAAAATAAATAAAAATTTGCCAGGTGCGGTGGCACATGCCTGTAATCCCAGCTACTTGGGAGGCTGAGGCAAGAGAATCGCTGGAACCTGGGAAGCAGAGGTTTCAGTGAGCCCAGATTGCGCCACTGCACTCAAGCCTGGGTAACAGAGCAAGACTCTGTCTCAAAAAAACAAAAACAAAAACGATTAAGCTGAACAAAAGGCTGAAACATTTTAAAAGCAAACCTTTGGTTATGCTCACACCTGCACTTAAGCACAGAGCTAAAATGGGAGACAGAAAGCTTTCTTGTATGTTCCCTCAAGTGGATGTAGTGTAGCTGCTGAGATTTAGGAAGGTGAAGCTATATTTGGTAACTCAATTAAAATAACCACATTCTCAAGTTACTTACTGGGAAACCATGGTATTCTTAGTATTTTTAACTTGTTGCAACCTGTGCTAACGCTGGCTTTTTTCCTCCTCTCCTAAGTAACTATAATAATCAGAGAATTAGTATTCAGCAGTAGGTATAATTAGTTTGTTTTTTGTTTTTAGCAGAAAACGATCATAGACTCCAAGGATCTGGCTACTATGGTGAATGTTCTTGAACTAATCAAGGAATTTCAGATTCGCCCCCTGCAGCCCAGGAGTAGTACAATACACCTATAAAAAAACGAGAGATACTGAACAAACTTAAGCCTGTCACACAGAGAAAATCAATGTTTTTTTTCTTTTTTTGAGACAGTCTCACTCTGTTGCCAGGCTGGAGTGCAGTGGCATGATCTCCGCTCACTGCAACTTCTGCCCCCTGGGTTCAAGCGATTCTCCTGCATCAGCCTCCCAAGTAGCTGGGACTACAGGCGCATGCCACCATGCCCAGATAATTTTTGTATTTTTAGTAGAGACAGGGTTTCACCGTGTTGGACAGGATGGTCTTGATCTCTTGGCCTCGTGATTCGCCCGCCTCGGCCTCCCAAAGTGCTGGGATTACAGGCGCGAGAAAATAAATTTTATTACTCCACAGCTACATATTGTGAGATTGTTTGGGTCAACTACAAGTGGTATAGTCCTTTTCCTGAATTTAGGGAAAGGATGGTAAACATTAGTATCTACATTTCCTCCAAAGGGCTGTACTTTTCTTTTTTTTTTTTTTGAGAGGGAGTGTTGCTCTGTCACCCAGGCTGGAGTGCAGTGGTGGGATGCGGCTCACTGCAAGCTCCACCTCCCATGTTCACGCCATTCTCCTGCCTCAGCCTCCCGAGTAGCTGGGACTACAGGAGCCCGCCACCACGCCCAGCTAATTTTTTGTATTTTTAGCAGAGACCGGGTTTCACCATGTTGGCCAGATGGTCTTGATCTCTTGACCTAGTGATCTGCACACCTCAGCCTCCCAAAGTGCTGGGATTACAGGCGTGAGCCACCGCGCCCGGCCCAAAGGGCTCTATTTGTAAGGGAAATGGAAAGACAAAAGAGGTCCTTTTTCATGAAGTTTTCTCTTTCACTGGAGTAGCAGGAAGGTACAGGTCATATCTATGTACTAAAAATTACTATTTACTAAAAACATATTCAATAAATATCCGGCGCGGTGGCTTATGCCTGTAATCCCAGCTCTTTGGGAGGCTGAGACAGGCAGATCACCTGAGGCCAAGAGTTCGAAACCAGCCTGGCCAACATGGTGAAACCCCGTCTCTACTAAAAATACAAAAAATTAGCCGGGTGTTGTGGCGCATGACTGTAATCCTAGCTACTCGGGAGGCTGAGGCAGGAGAATCGCTTGAACCCGGGAGATGGAGGTTGTGGTGAACCGAGATCACACTACTGCACTCCAGCAGGGGCAACAAGAGTGAAACTGTCTCAAAAAAGAAAAAAAAGAAAGAAAAATAAACTCTCAAATTGGAAATGAAGGACTTACTCAGAATAATTGACTTGTTGACAAAACTGAGCTTAGAATTCAGGAGAAAATCCCAAACATGGATTGAGTCAGGGGACAGATTTTCAGACCCAAGTGATAACTTTTGTGATAACTTTTGCTCAGAATGGGTATTCACGCCAGGCAGGCAAGGTAGCTCAGGACTGTAAACTACAATTTGGGAGGCCTAGGCAGGAGGATCCCTTGAGTCCAGGAGTTCCAGAACAGCCTGGGCAACACAGGGAGACCCCGACTTAAAAAAAAAAAATTAGGCGGGAAATGGCGGCTCACACCTGTAATCCCAGCACTTTGGGGGAGGCCAAGGCAGGCGACTATTCTTTTTTTTTTTTTTTTAAGATGGAGTTTCACTCTTGTTGCCCAGGCTGGAGCACAATGGCGCAATCTCAGCTCACTGCAACCTCCGCCTCCCTGACCCATGTTGGTCAGGCTGGTCTTAAACTCCCGACCTCAGGTGATCTGCCTGCCTGGGCCTCCCAAAGTGCTAGGATTACAGGCGTAAGCCACTGCGCCTGGCCCGATAATTTCTTAGTCTGTGTATGTGTGTGGGGAAGAATTTAATGTTTATTATGTGAAACATTTACCATAGGGGATAATAATGAGGTGTGAAAAAAAAAATTCCCTCTTCTTTCATTTGGGTTTCACCTGTAATAATTATTCCTGGCCAGGCACGGTGGCTCACGCCTGTAATCCCAGCACTTTGGGAGGCCGAGGCGTGCAGATCACGAGGTCAAGAGATCAAGACCATCTGGCCGACATGGTGACACCTCGTCTTTACTAAAAATACAAAAATTAGCTGGGTGTGGTGGCGGGTGCCGGTAGTCAGGCTACTCTGGAGGCTAAGGCAGGAGAATCGCTTGAACCCGGGAGGTGGAGATTGCAGTGAGCCGAGATCACACCACTGTACTCTAGCCTGGCGACAGAGAGAGATTCCATCTCAAAAAAAAAAAAAAAAAAAAAAAATCATTCTTTTTGGTATTTACATTTTTAAACTACCAACAGGATCATCACCTTCTTAGCAGTGTTTCTTATTCTGGCAAAACAAGTTGCTCCTTGTGATATGACTTTGGGCAATACTGGCTAACCTTGGGACCTCTGCTTTGGTCACAGTAACCACGTAACATTCCAAATCTGACTAAATCATCTGAATGTGCAATTGTATAAGAAGTTGTTAATCAAGTCTCGATGGGCCAAGTCCGATGTCTCTGTTTTAATCATAGTAATTCTATGTTTTATCTTGTAAGGTACCTCAATTTATCATCTCTGGGAAGCCCTCCAATGGGCTATAATATTGCAGAAATAAAACCACAACAACAGTAAGCTACCATTTATTTAGCCAGGCACTACGCTAAAAATTTAACAGCTTAGGAAACTGAGGCTCAGAGAAGTATTTCTAAGATTAACACCATCTCCTATTAAATATCTTCATCAGAATGATCATAACCCTTGAAATAGCAACAGCCAGCTGATGTAGCATTAGGCGCCTGTCACATATCTTACTAGTATCTCCAAGAGTTCGTTTTCTAATTTGAATTTTAAATTTTGTGTTACTCCCCTTTAACTTCTTCGAAGCTACCAAACGGGTTACTGAATCATCTGCGTTTTTTACTTACCTTTTCCCCCCACTTTCGTATGGTTATTAAAAATGTTCCCGTCAGGCCGCCTTTTGGTCATCGCATAGGGGCACTCCCCTCCGTGTCCGGCCAGCCCTCCACACATACAGCTGTCAGATACTCTGCGGTCCAGCGTTTATACACTGCCCATCCCAGTTAAACACCAGTGAACAAGTACCAGTCGATGCCAGTACTAAACACCGCGTCTCCGCCTCGCCCTGCGGGCCGGTCTCCTCCGAGGAGGATATTCAGGAGAGTGGGAAAACGGCCCGTCCCAAGGTTAAGCGAAGGCGGCAACAGAAAGCGAACTGAACGCACACTTCTTTAGAACACTGACAACGCTGACCCGGTGTTTTTAATGAACGAACCCGGCCACCTCGAGTGAATCCCGCAGATGCCTAGAGAAGACCCCGGTCCAGTCCCGGCCCCGCGGACCCGGAGCAGGGAGCCGCGCGAAGCCCGCAGCCGCGAAAACAACTTCGCTGAGCCAGGCCTGGCGCGGGGGCCCGGGCTACAACTCCGCCCTCAGCGGGGAGCCGGGAGCTGGGCCCGGCCGGGCCGCGACGTCAGCGTCCCCGCCCCCGCCGCCCCTACTCCCGGCCGGGCCTCGGGGACCCCAGCCCCACAAAGGGGCGCGAACCCCAAGCAAGAGATGAGGAAGGGGAGGTGCCAGCCGCCGCCGCCCTTCGCAACCCGGGCCGGCAGCCCCGCCCCCACCGCCGCAGCGACCCCCGCCCCCGCGCCCGCCGAGACCGAGGCGCTACCGCTCACACTGCCCCTCCCCCTGCGGCCGAGCCGGCGCGGGCCCCCGCACCACCCCCGCTCCCGCGGCCTCGAGTCCAGAAGACCCGCCTCCACACACCGGGCCGCCGCCGCGGAGCCTCATGGGGGTTGGAGTCCCCAAGGCTTCCTTTGTGCGCAGTATTGGCGGGCCGTGGACTACCACTCCCACAAGGCACCGCGCCCGCCCCCCGCGCCACGCCCCCTCTCCGCTGGCTTCCAGTCGTCACCCAGACTACATTTCCCGACAGGCCTCACGGCTCTCCCGCCCTCCCTCCCGAGACACGAGCCGAACTGGGCGTCAGGTCGGGGAGCCGGTCGGGTTCCCGCTCGCCGCCGCCGCCCCCCGCAGCCACTCTCCCGCCTCTACCGCCGCGGGAGCTGCATCGTCCACTCCGCTCGGCGGTGGAAGCGCCAGTCCGGGGTCACAGCCTGAGAAGCGACGCGCTGAGCCCCCCATCACCTCCAGCCCGGGCGACCCCTCCCGGGTCCGCCCTCGCCCTGCGCAGCCGCCCGAGCCCCCAGCCCCGGGCGGCCCCGCTCCCGCATCCCAGCTCCTGCACTCTCGCAGCCGTCGCCCCCCGCCCGGAACATGGACTCTGACTCTTGCGCCGCCGCCTTCCACTCGGAGGTGAGTGAAACTGTGCGCCCAAATCGCCCCCGACCACCCCCTCCGCGATTTTGCTCTCCTCAGGCAGCCGGACCCCCGGTCGCCCGGAGCGCCGCCCTCCCCTTCCCCCGCTTTCCCCTTGTCGGCCCCCCCTGGAGCCCAACCCCCGCCCCCTGCTCGGGCCCGCGCTCGGTTCTCCCCACCGGGCCTCGCCTCCGCGTCCCCTCCGCGGACCTCCGCGTCCTCCCCGCGCCCTTTCCCCAGGGCCGTTGCGCCTATTTCTCTCCCCGTGGACGCCCCTCTCCGGCCTCGCGTCGCCCCGGGACCTGTCGGCGCCCCCAGCCCCTCCCCACCGGCCTGCTTACTCTTTCTCCGCCCCCGGGGACGCGGTCCGAGCCGCCGCCCGCCCGTGGCTCGGGTTGCTCTAGAGGAGTTTTAGGCCCCCCTCGGACGGGGGTCGGCTCCCGCGGCCCCCGGCTGCTCCCCCGATCCCCCGGGCCCGGTGGCCCGCGCCCCGCCCCCTGACTCCGCGCGCGGCCCAATCGGCCCCCGCCCCCTACGGCCCCCGGGGGCCGAGTCCTTCGGGGGCCCCACCCGCTCTGAGGACCCGAGTCCTGCCCCCACCCACCCGCTCTGAGGACCCGAGTCCTGCCCCCACCCACCGTCCCCCGGCGCGCTGGCCTCCCCCTTCGGGCCCCCGCCCCCCGCCCGCGGGCTCTGCTGGCTCCGCCCCGACTCACTCCCCCTCCTTCCGGGGATCAGCCCTCGGGGCTCCCGGCCGCCCCCCCGCGCGGTCCCCTCCCCCCAGCCGAGGCGCGTTGGGGTCGCGAGTGCGGGTTCGGCGACCGCGGGCGGGTGGGGGAGGGGAGGCGGCGCAGGAGCCCGCCGGTCTCGCTGCCGCCCCCGGGAGTTCGCAGGGCCTCCCCAGGCCTGGGACCCCCGAATCCTGCCTGGCGCCCCCTCCCACATACCCGCGGGATGGGCCCCGCACCTTCCGGGGCCGAGTGTCGCGGGGGGCGGCTGCCGCGGGAGGGCGGGTGGGGGCCGCTCCGCCATCTGCTTTCGGAGGAGGCGGCCGGGCGGGCGGCGTGGGCCGGGTGGGGGCGGCGTGGAGCCCCCCCATTCCCCGCGCCGGTGCCTCCCGCGCGTCCCCGTCCCGAGGCCGCCGCCGCCCTCCACTTGGCATTCGGGTTCTTGACCCACTTCTGTTGGTTCCCCGCCGAAAGAAAAGTTGTTCGCGGGAGTTGGAGACCGGGGTGGCGGCCCGCGGTTCCCGGGGCTCGGCAGGCTCGCCAGTGCGGGGAGCGCGGTCACCGCGGGCCTTCCCCTCCGCTCCGTGGACGGCCCTGGGGTCCAGGCGGGTGGGAGAGGAGCAGGTTTGCTTGAACCAGGTTGAGAAAACAATTTTCTAAGGCGACTGACTTTCTGAAAGGAAACCCGCTGGTTGCACGCCTGCTCCTCGCGGCGGTAGGGGCGGCCCGAGACCCCTGCCCCCCATTTCCCCTCTGGCTTTTCCCCAGCAGACCGGCGGCCGGGTAACAGCACCTCGGAAAGAATGGGGGTGGGTCGGACAAGGCACTGAAAGGAACCTCAGGGAACGTGCTGGGCGAATAAACAGCAATACAGCACACTTGTTTTGCTTAGGAGCAAATAAGAGCTCCATCTCTCCGTGCTTCTCTCTCAGGAGAAAATCTCTTCTTGTGATGGGTGTTTCTAGATTGAATAGGGCTGGGACCCGCGAGCAAAAACCTCCACTATTCCATTTAAATGTAGGACTAAGCTTCGCAGTAAGGTTCCTGGTTTATTGTGAGTTGAGACATTTGGGTGCCTGGCATCCCGACTGCTGGGAGAGCTGAGGGGACCCTCTGAGCACGAGAGAGGGGTTCTCAGGTGGTGCTAGCTTGGCAGGGTCAGCCAGGAATCAGCTCCAGGGTCCAGGTCTCCGAGAACTCTGGAGAATGAGTGGTTGATTATTTATTTATTTTTTTGAGGCGGAATCTTGCTCTGTCTCCCAGGCTGGAGTGCAGTGGCGTGATCTTGGCTCACCGCAACCTCCGCCTCCGGGTTCACGCGATTCTCCTGCCTCAGCCTCCTGAGTAGCTGGGACTACAGGCTCACGCCACCACGCCCAGCTAATTTTTGTATTTTGGGTAGAGACGGGGTTTCACCATGCTGGTTTCGAACTCCTGACCTCGTGATCTGCCCGCCTCGGCCTCCCAAAGTGCTGGGATTACAGACGTGAGCCACTGCAACCGGCGAGTGGTTGATTTTTGAATCGCTTAACATCAGTTACAGCTGCTGCAGCAGTTCATACTCAGAATGTAAAATCTGTAGCAAAAAAGTAGTTATTAGAGCTTCTCCTGTTAGACCTGTGGAGACTAATAGATAACGTCAGAGAATGCCACATGAGCTCTAAGAAATAGTCCTTTGTACACATTTTTATCTCCCAGCTGATTTCCCTGCATTCTTGGCATAAAGTCTTAATACTCCTCTTTCTACTTTCTGAAAATGGTGTTATTTCTTGACCTGAACTTACCTTATCTTGTTTGTGGACCATTTAAATCTAACGGTATTTTTTGAGTGGTTGACTACAAAAGTTCCAGCTTACTTTTGTTTCTGTGATTCTGCCTAGTAGCCTCTCCTTCAAACACATTCCCTCTTCTCTCCCCTTAATAGGAATACTCCCCCAGTTGCAAGAGGCGCAGGACGGTGGAAGACTTCAACAAATTCTGCACCTTTGTCTTGGCCTATGCTGGCTACATCCCTTATCCCAAGGAGGTAATCTTCTGAGTTTCTGAGACCTTTCTGGATGGGTAGTCAAACCCCAGTGCCTCCGCCGCAAGCTTGTGGGCTTCTGACTGGTCAGTGGGTCAGTAGATTTGGAAGGGGCTGCTTGTGGTGGCCTCAGTCACTAGTCTGGCAGAAATCTGTTTCTTGAGAGTTTGAATTAGCTAGGGAAATGGTTCTAAAACTCTGGTAGAAAATGCAGGCTTGTCTAGAAAATGGTTTAGTAAACTTTCTTTTTTTTTTTTTGGAATGGAATCTTGACTCTGTCGCCCAGGCTGGAGTGCAGTGGCATAAACTCCACACTCGGGTTCAAGGGATTCTCCTGCCTCAGCCTTCTCAGTAGCTGGGATGACCGGTGTGCACCACCACGCTCAGCTAATTCTTTTTTGTATTTTAGTAGAGACAGGGTTTCACCTTGTTGGCCAGACTGGTCTCGAAGTCCTGACCTCAGGTGATCTGCCTGCCTCGGCCTCCCAGAGTGCTGGGATTACAGGTATGAGCTACCACCCAGCCAGTTTAGTAAACTTTGAAAGTTTATTTACAAATAAAGTATGTGATATCTGCTTGCTCTTTTTGTTTGTTTGTTTGAAATGGAGTCTAGCTCTGCCGCCCAGCCTGGAGTGCCATGGTGCAATTGTGACTCACTGCAACCTCCACCTCCTGGGTTCAAGCGATTCTCCTGTCTCAGCCTCACAAGTAGCTGGGTGCGCCATCACGCCCAGCTAGTTTTTGTATTTGTACTAGAGACGGGGTTTAACTGTGTTGTCCAGGCTGGTCTCGAACTCCTGACCTCATGATGCCCGCCTCGGCCTCCCAAAAGTGCTGGGATTACAAGCGTGAGCCACTGCACCTGGCCGTCTGCTTGCTCTTAATAAGGGTCTGTAGTTATTGACTGTTGACCATGGCTGGACACTATTCTTGGCCTTTGTAATGCTATGAGGTAGGTGCTATTTTTTTTATCTCCAGTTTGTAAGATGAGGAAACTGAGGCATAGAGAGGGAAAACTTTGCCTTAGGTCACCTACTAATTAGTGGTGGAGGTTGGGGTTCAACCAGATGGCTGGACTCGGTGCACGTGCTGTCTCTCAGCTCCCTGTCTGCCCGAAATGCGCATTATTGTGTTCAGGAACTCACGGCTACAACTTGATGTAGATGAAGGAGGTTTTTTTTTTTTTTTTTGCTTGCTGAGAAAAGGACAGGACTGGAGGAGAGCTGCTGTGGTGCTCAAACTTCAGGCCTCTTTCATATTCTGTTAAGCTCAAAATTGAAGAATCCAGCTTTTTTTTTTTTTTTTTTTTTTTTTGAGACAGGTCTTGCTCTGTTGCCCAGGCTCGAGTGCAGTGGCATGATCTTGGCCCACTGCAACCTCTTTCTGCTGCACTGAAGTGATCCTCCCACCTCAGCCTTCCAAGTAGCTGGGACTACAGGCCTACTACCATGCCCACCTAATTTTTGTATTTTTAGTAGATACAGGGTTTCGCCATGTTGACCAGGTTGGTCTCAAACTCCTGGCCTCAAGTGACCCACCTGCCTTGGCTTCCCAAAGTGCTGTGATTACAGGCGTGAGCCACCGTGTTTGGCCATAATTTTATGTTTTTTGCAGAGACAAGGTCTCACTGTGTTGCCGAGGCTGGACGCGAGGTAGTGATACTCCTGCCTTGGCCTCCCAGAGTGTTGGATTTACAGGCACGAGCCACTGTGCCCAGCTGCATTCAGTACATTTCTAGCAGGCAAACTGCCAACATAGGTGGCTAATGCCTACTTTCTTTTTTTCTTTTTTTCTTTTTTTTTGAGACGGAGTCTTGCTCTGTGGCTCAGGCTGGCGTGCAGTGGTGCGATCTCAGCTCACTGCAACCTCTGCTTCCTGGGTTCAAGCAATTCTCCCTGCCTCAGCCTCCCAAGTAGGTGGGATTATAGGCGTCCGCCATCATGCCCAGCTAATTTTTTTTGTATTTTTAGTAGAGAGGGGGTTTCACCATGTTGGCCAGGCTGGTCTCGAACTCCTGATCTCAGGTGATCCACCCGCCTCAGCCTCCCAAAGTGCTGGGATTACAGGCGTGGGCCACCACACCCAGCCTAATGCCTGTTTTCTAACAACGAGAACGTTGCCACTGTTTGCAGATGATATACTTGTGATCTGAAGGAACCACAGAGTTTACTTCACTGCTTTGGGGCAGTAATTACCTACTTGGATTTTGCAATATTTTGGAATGTCTAGTTTTTTAAGAGTGTCAGGAAATTCTCAAAACTAATTTAAATTTACTTAATATATTTCTTAGGAGGGCAAATGGAAGGAGAGGTTTTACAATCAGGGAAAGATGAGCAGACAGGATAGGGTGTCCACAGCACTCCTTCCCACAGACACCTGTTGCACATTGATTAATTTCCTGTCTCTAAGATGGGGCTGAGGGTTCGGCAGGGAGTTTCTCTCCTTGTGGCATCACATTAAACTCATGGCACTGTGGTTTTTTTTTTTGGGGGGTTTTTTTTTTGACACGGAATCTCACTCCATTACCCAGGCTGGAGTGCAGTGGCACAATCTTGGCTCACTGTAGCATTCGCCTCCCGGGTTCAAGTGATTCTCCTGCCTCAGCCTCCCAAGTAGCTGGGACTACAGGTGCCCACCACCACACCCAGCTAATTTTTGTATTTTCAGTAGAGATGGGCTTTCACTATGTTGGCCAGGTTGGTCTTGACTCCTGGTCTCAGGTGATCCACCTGCCTTGGCCTCCCAAAGTGCTGGGATTACAGGTGTGAGCCACCGCGCCCGGCCAGAACTTGTGGTACTGTTGCTTCAAGTGTGATGCTGATGGGTAGAGAAGCGCAAAGTTGTGCGGATGTCTCTGGAGGTCTGACCTGGCTGGGTAGTTGGGGATGCTCTGGTCTGGGCTGGATCTTGTCACCAGTAACTGGAATCCACCACCTTTATCTTTTTAGGAACTCCCTTTAAGGAGCAGCCCCAGCCCTGCCAACAGCACTGCTGGTACCATTGACAGCGACGGCTGGGATGCGGGTTTCTCAGACATCGCGTCCTCAGTGCCCTTGCCAGTCTCTGACCGCTGCTTTAGCCACCTGCAGCCCACTCTCTTGCAGCGAGCCAAGCCCAGTAACTTCCTGCTGGACAGAAAGAAAACCGACAAGCTGAAGAAGAAGAAGAAGAGGAAGCGCAGAGACAGCGATGCGCCCGGGAAGGAGGGGTACAGGGGTGGCTTGCTGAAGCTGGAAGCCACTGACCCCTATGTGGAGACCCCTACGAGTCCCACCTTGCAGGATATCCCCCAGGCTCCCAGCGACCCCTGCTCGGGCTGGGACTCCGATACTCCCTCCAGTGGATCTTGTGCCACTGTGTCACCTGATCAGGTCAAAGAAATAAAAACTGAAGGCAAACGGACTATCGTCCGGCAGGGAAAGCAGGTGGTGTTCCGAGACGAGGACAGCACTGGCAATGATGAGGACATCATGGTGGACTCAGGTGAGGAGTCTCTGAAGGATGATGACTTGCTGGCTGGTGGTTAGAGGAGAGGTTATTTTATTAAGTGGTCATCTCTCTGGGGCAGAGGGTCTGGTTCCTTCTGTAGAGTGTGACAGCCCCAGTGTCCAAGGAGGAGAAGAGCTGCAGGAATGTGGATATCGAGATGTTTAGGAAGGGGTTGATTGCCGCTAGAGACAGCTGAGATTCCAAGACCTCAGAACATAAAAAGGATATAGTTCTTTTTTTTTTTTTTTTTTTTTTTTGAGGCGGAATCTTGCTCTGTCGCTCAGGCTGGAGTGCAGTGGCGCGATCTCGGCTCACTGCAAGCTCTGCCTCCTGGGTTCCCGCCATTCTCCTGCCTCAGCCTCCCGAGTAGCTGGGACTACAGGCGCCGCCACCACGCCTGGCTAATTTTTTTGTATTTTTAGTGGAGACGGGGTTTCATTGTGTTAGCCAGGATGGTCTCAATCTCCTGACCTCGTGATCCGCCCGTCTCGGCCTCCCAAAGTGCTGGGATTACAGGCTTGAGCCACCGCGCCCGGCCAAAAGGATATAGTTCTAAGTAAGCATCCAAATAAGCATCCAGGCTGGGCGCAGTGGCTCCACCAGTAATGCCAGCACTTTGGGAGGCCAAGGCGGGTGGATTGCTTGAGCTCAGGAGTTGGAGACCAGCCTGGGCAGCATGGCAAAGCCCTGTCACTGCAAAAATACAAAAAAAGGCTGGGCGCGGTGGCTCACGCCTGTAATCCCAGCACTCTGGGAGGCCGAGGCGGGCAGATCACGAGGTCGGGTGCGAGAGCAGCCTGACCAACATGGTGAAACCCCGACTCTACTAAAAATTAAAAAAAAATAAAAAAAATTAGCCGGCTGTGGTGGTGCGTGCCTGTAATCCCAGCTACTCAGGAGGTTGAGGCAGGACAATCACTTGAACCCGGGAGGTGGAGGTTGCAGTGAGCCAAGATCCCGCCATTGCACTCCAGTCTGGGTAACAGCAAAACTCTGTCTCAAGAGAAAAAAGGAAAAACAATAGTTAGCCTAGTGTGGTGGTGTGTGCCTGTAGTCCCAGCTACTTGGGAGGCTGAGGTGGGAGGATGGCTTGAGTGCAGGAGTTTGAGGCTGCAATGAGGTGTGATTGCACCACTGCACTCCAGCCAGGGTGACAGAGTGAGACCCTGTCTCAGGAAAAAAAATAAAATAAGCATCTCCTGGGTAATACCTGGTTCCCACACATTTTGCAGCCCCTTGTGCCTTTTTTTTTTTTTTTTTTTTGAGACAGAATCTCCCTCTGTCGCCCAGTCTGGAGTGCAGTGGCTGGATCTCAGCTCACTGCAAGCTCCGCCTTCCGGGTTCACACTGTTCTCCTGCCTCAGCCTCCTGAGTAGCTGGGACTACAGGCGCCCGCCACCTCGCCCGGCTAGTTTTTTGTATTTTTTAGTAGAGACGGGGTTTCACCGTGTTAGCCAGGATGGTCTCGATCTCCAGACCTCGTGATCCTCCCGTCTCGGCCTCCCAAAGCCTTTTCAGAGAGAAGTGTCAGCTTCGAGTGGGAATTGGAAGTGTTCTCGTCAGTTGAGTAGTGGGTTTCATAGAAACCCAGCTGATGGCGAGGAACGACAGGAATTTGTCTTCCCTCGTTAAGAGTATCTTTCCTTCCAGATGATGATTCCTGGGACCTCGTGACCTGCTTCTGCATGAAGCCATTTGCCGGCCGCCCCATGATCGAGTGTAATGAGTGCCACACCTGGATTCACCTGTCCTGTGCGAAAATCCGGAAATCCAATGTTCCGGAAGTGTTTGTCTGCCAAAAGTGCCGGGACTCCAAGTTTGACATCCGCCGTTCCAACCGCTCGCGGACGGGCTCCCGGAAGCTGTTCCTGGACTGACTGCTGACTGGCGAGGAGGCTGCGAGTGTGGAATCGGAAGCGACGGTGTGCTTTTTTGCCCTTCTCTTAGTTGAGCACAGAACTCTCAGCTCTGGTGCGGGCAGATCCCTGCCATTTAGGTGCCTAAGCAAAAGGACAGGCTGTCCGAGGTAGAAACTGTACATAGCTGGTGACCGAATGCACCTTTGCCGGCCAGCGATGCTGCCAGAGCTGCGTTTCCTGCAGTGGAGGTGGACTGGACACCCACGTGCAGCGGGTTTGGCTCGTTTGAAAATGAGGGTCCATGGTAGCTGTGCGTTTTGCTATCTTCGCTAAGAGATTCCCGCTGATTGGGCTCAGTGCCAGCTGTTACTCTGCTTCCACTGTGTTGGGGAGAGGTGTTCGGTTTCCCCGGCCTGTTAATGAACAGCCATACGTGTAAGCTTTTTCTTGCGTGTTAAGTCTTTTACCAAAAGTGTCTGTACAGCAACCATCCAAGTTGCCCCTACTTAGTGGCTTGCCCTCTGCCTGCCTCAGCTGCTGCCTGATAGGCTGGGGGAGGCACTGGCGGGAGGCCTCGGGCTCCCCTCAAAGGGCGCTGGGGTGGCGGGTCAGCTCGTGGTTCTTAGGTTTCCTTCTGTTTGTTAAAAGGGACAATGTGGCCACTTCTCTGTGGAAAGGGAGTTGGTTGGGGGGTTGAGGTGGCCCGTGTTCATAACTCAGTTTCCTGTTTTGCACGATGTAAAAACCCTGTCTTTTTGCACGATGCAGCCAAAAGTATTGGCTGATTTCTTGCTGAGTGCCCTCTTAGTTGGTGTGTGAGGTCTTGGTGGGGCCCAGGCCAGCTGTTCGCGAGTGTGGGAACTCGTAGGTTCTGTCTTTCTCTCTTCCTTTCACCTCATTCTGGTAGCAGCATAAAGGTTAGGCAATCACTGGGACCCGCATGGTGTTCCTCTAAATAATAGGGTAAAGGAGAGTTGGGAGGGAGGCCTCTCCGCTGGGTGATTTTTGTGTGCCCTTTAGACAGGCTGGCCTGCCGGTTCCACGGGGCAAGGTTAGGACTTGAGTCCTTTTTTTCTGTTTGGAGTTGGTGAGTGAGTGAGAGGGTAACATGGGCCTTCAGGATGACCCCTTGGAACTGTGCCGAGTTCCTTAGATCTCAGCTGGGATCCTGGACCCGGGAGGCCCCTGTGAGGGCCAGCTCTGGAGAAACCTGGGAGTTGATGCCGGAGGCTGTGAAAGAACTCTGCTCGAGGGCAGGGTGCCCCCGGAACACTGGTGGTTCTGGGGCTAGAAGGGAGAGGGGCTCCGGCTTTCTCTGAAAAGAATACTGCTCTTCAGCAGTTCAAGTACTTGTTCTCAAAACATTTTCTAATTGATTGGTAGGTTTTCATAAGCGTTGTTTCTTTAAGGCATGGAAAGGGAAGAATACTCAAGCGAGTCATGTTTGTTTTCAGCGGGATGGGCCCGCGTTCTCCCTGCTGGGGGCTTCCCCTTCATGTGGCACCTTTGTGCCAGGCCACCAGGCAGACTCTTCCCACCTTCCCCCACTGAAGCACCAAGGGGCTTGAACCGTAATTTGGCTAATCAGAGGCATTTTTTTGTCCTAGTATCTTTCACACTTGTCCAACCGTCTTATTTTTTTAAAGTTCTGTTGCTTGTATTAACATGAAACGAGAGAGAAATAGTTTCTGAAGCCAGTTTATTGTGAAGATCTCCAAGGGGGAGGTTCTATAGAGAAAAATAGTAAGCTGGTTTAGAAACTACCTTCTCTCCAGACACTTGTCTGGTTCTGACCAGGGCAAACAGCCAGGATGCGTTGGAGGGGAGTTTGCCAAAGATCTGCCCTGAGATAATGCCTGTCCAGTGTCTTCACCACATGAATAACCAAAGCTCCAAAGTGGTTTTCTTCTTTTTTTAAAAAAAATTCCACAAGCTTTTAAAGGTGCATTTAAGAATCCATGTGACTTTAGAGTGGAACTGCCGGCCCTGGCAACTGTCATGTGTGCTAGAAGGTTCGACGCCTCTGGAATGCATGTGGTACTCATCTCCATTTTGTTTCCTTGATTGCATTTTTGTTCTTTTAGCAGATCTGTCCCTGTGGGTGGTGTCTAAGAAGTCGGACACCTTGGTTTTTGTGTTAGATTGAGCTGGGCAGCTGCAATCAGCTTCTTTATATGCAAATTAGGCATGACCCATCTGGGGCTCCTGGTTGGTGGCTAATGAAGTGAGGGGAGGGAAGGATGTCACCCCAAAAGTAGGCCCTCCCATCAGCTTTGGCCAGGCCAGACACTTCACATCGTTTACATGGTTCTGTGTAATTTTAAAGTTTATGTGTATAAAGCGAAGCTGTTTCTGTGAAACTGTATATTTTGTAAATAAATATATTGCTACTTTGAGGTTCATGATTCAAGGTTCAGGCAATCGTGTTGTGTGCTGAAGGACAGTTGTGTTACTTCTCTACTCACTACCTCCCCAAACCATGATTACATCAAGTCTCTGGGAAGGCAACCTCTCAGTGTGCACTTAGTAGGATGGAAAATGTCCACGGAGTTAATGTACCTTGCTGGTGAATTCCTCAGAAACAAACCACAGGATGAGTAGATGTGAATGGTTTTTGCAGTTTCTTCATCAGATTGTGGATTAGCTCAAGCCCCAGTGAGTGGTTAGCCTACTTTTGATTGATTTATTTATTTTTTTTGAGACAGAGTTTTGCTCTTGTCACCCAGGCTGGGAAGTGCAGTGATGCGATCTTGGCTCATTGCAACTTCCGCCTCCCGGGTTCAAGCGATTCTCCTGCCTCAGCCTTCTGAGTAGCTGGAATTACAGGCATGTGCCACCATGCCCGGCTAATTTTTGTATTTTTAGTAGAGATGGGGTTTCACCATGTCGGCCAGCCTGGCCTTGAACTCCTGATCTCAGGTGATCGCCTGCCTCAGCCTCCCAAAGTGCTGGGATTACAGGCGTGAGTCACTGCGCCTGACCAATTTTTTTCTTTTCTTCTCACAAGATGATGCCTTCCCTATAGCCTGCTTTGAGAAAGCTGCAGCCTCCTCGGAGTTTCTGCAAGGCTGGAGCTGGAATCTCCCTCCCCCTTGGTTGCCCTTTTTGCCTCTTCACGTTTGGGGGTTCCCAGTGACCAAACTTAAGGCAGTGAGCTGTCTGGCCTCTGAACTGACACCACCAGTGGCCAACTAGTACCACCTCCAGTGACGTCAGAGGAGTCCAGACCTATTCACACCTCGAAGCCCTAAAAACACTGAGGGGTTGGCCTTTGGTTTCCAGTTGTCCAAGGCTGTGAGTGGTTAAGAGTCCTGGTTGGGTGCTCAAAGCAAGGAGGTGAAAGGCGACGGGCATTGGCGAATGGGGCAAGACTTGCACAGCCCAAGGCTAGGAGTTGGGGTTTCGGGCCTGAGTTGCGGCCTGGAGCACCCCTTGACGTGGCGCCCCAGGTCCCGTCCGACCCTGGGGAGACGCGGGTGGCTGGGATGGCGGGATGAGCGCGCCCTGGAGCCGTGCCAGGCCGGTCACCACCTCCCGGCGGCCCCGCCCCTCCCCGCAGGTCCCTCCCCTCCCCGCAGGCCCCGCCGCCGCCATCTTTGTTGGGGGCAGCCGGGCCTGGCTCGAGATGCCGAAGTCGT
This sequence comes from Macaca nemestrina, assembly GCF_043159975.1. NCBI lineage: Eukaryota > Metazoa > Chordata > Mammalia > Primates > Cercopithecidae > Macaca > Macaca nemestrina. The sequence continues at coordinate 227,497,912 of NC_092125.1, read as the reverse complement.
GTGCGGCCCGGCAGTGCTGCAACCGCTACAGCAGCCGCAGGAAGCAGCTCACCTTCCACCGGTAAGAGGCGGGGACCCGGGGTCGCGGGAGGCCCAGACCCGGGGCCCGCGAACCGACTTCGAGGCCTTGGCACGCTGGGCGGGAGCACCCAGGAGGCTCGAGGGCGTGCGGCCCGGGGACAGGCCAAGCTCCTGGGCCCAGAGGGGCTGGCGCCGCCTCGCCCGCCGTGGTGATGCGGCGAGGGGCGGCGAGGGGCGGACAGAGGGTCAGCGGCGCACCTGGCGGAGCTGGGGCCGGGACATGCCCGGAGCAGAGCAGGTGTCTGCTGAGCGGACGAGCGGGCCGCGGCCGGGGTTTGCTGTGCCCTGGCCCCTACAGCCCCCGCTGCGCGCCGCCCTGAAGGGAGGCGCGGCACCTGGGCGGTACAGTGGAGGAGTGGACCCCCCAAGGGGCGTCCGGGCAGTGGGAAGGGACTTTGCAGTGTCGCGGGAGGATGCTGGAGGCTTTGGAGTCTGCTGCTGCACTCCCCTGGCCCGGCCCGGGAGCAATCGCCCTTGGTCAAAGTTGCGCTTTCTCCAAGGTCCAGCCACGGCACCATTTCTCTACCCACTTTGGGCACATCTCCGAAGGGCGGCTTGTGCTCATCGCTCGCATTCCCTCTGCTCCCATTGCACTGTTTTGTGATAAATGCTTTGCTTGAAGTATACATAACGTACATGCAGAAAAATGCACGAATCATAAGTACACAGCCCGGCGAGTTTCCCCCGGCTGAATGCCACTGAACTGAAACGTTACCGGCTGGGCGTGGTGGCTCAAGCCTGTCATCCTAGCACTTTGGGAGGCCGAGGCGGGAGGATCGCTTGAGCCTGGGAGTTCGAGATCAGCCTGGGCAACAGAATGAGACCCTGTCTCTGCAAATAATTTTTACAAATTAGCCAGGCAAGGTGGCGTGCCCCTGTAGTCCCAGCTGCTCGGGAGGGTGAAGTAGGAGGATTGCTTGAACCCAGGTTCGAGGCTGCAGTGAGCTATAATCTTGCCACTGCACTCCAGCCTGGGTGACAGAGCCATACCTCATCTCAAAATAAGAAATAAAACATCACTACCCCCGGGAAGACCCCCCACCTGAACCCCCTCCCAGGCCCCCCGCCTCTCTCCTGCCCAAGGAGAACCCTATCCTGCCCTCTGTCAGAGTGGATTGCACTTCATTTGATTTCATTGCCACATTGAATGCAAGTACCAGAATTTACCGATTTGTTCTACAATGGAAGGGCATTTGGGTGGCCTCATTTTTTGGATGACAAATACATTGTTCTGGAGGCCGGGCGTGGTGACTCATGCCTGTAATCCCACCACTTTGGGAGGCCGAGATGGTTGGATCACCTGAGGTCAGGAGTTCGAGACCAGCCTGACCAACATGGTGAAACCCCGTCTCTACTAAAAATACAAAAATTACCCGAGTGTGGTAGTGCGCACCTGAAATCCCAGCTACTCAGGAGGCTGAGGCAGGAGAATCGCTTGACCCTGGGAGGTGTAGGTTGCAGTGAGCCGAGATCGTGCCACTGCGCTCCAGCCTGGGCGACAGAGTGAGACTCTGTCTCAAAAAACAAAACAAAAAATCATTGTTTTGGCCAGTTTTGGTGGGACTTGTTGCGGTGCATCTATCTGTTTTGCCTCTGTCAGGTATGTACCTGGGGATGGAGTTGCCGCACCTTCTCTCTTGAAGCCGTTCCTTCCATTCCCATGAGAGCTCTGTCACGTCACTAGTGAGCCTTGTGATGTTAATTGACTTTGTGGCATTTCACACAACTGACCCCTGAGCCTGAGCCACTTTTCTCGCATGGCGTCTGGTACACTTCTTGGCTGCAGGTATCTCTTCTCAGTCTCCTTTGCTGGATCCTCCTTATTTCCAGCATTCAGTGTTGGAGCCCTGGGGTGTGGGCCATGGCCCAGGGGTGGCTTCTAGCTGTACTTGCTCCCCAGGGGGCCCATCTCACCCAGGCTTATTGGTTCCGCAGGGTTGGCCTCCACACTGACGTCTCCAGATGCGTGTGGCTGTCTGTCACCTCAGCACATGGGAAGCCTAAAAAGCACCTCAAATTTAACTCCTACGATACAAAACAAACTTCTTTTTTTGGAGACAGACTCTCAGTTTGTTGCCCAGGTGGAGTGCAGTGGTTCAGTCTCGGCTCACTGCAGCCTCTGCCTCCCTGGTTCAGGTGATTCTTGTGCCTCAGCCTCCCAAGTAGCTGGAATAACAGGAGTGTGCCACCATGCTGGGCTAATTTTTGCATCTTTAATAGAGATGGGGTTTCACCATGTTGGCCAGGCTGGTCTCGAACTCCTGAGTTGAGGCAGTCGGCCTGCCTTGGCCTCCCAAAGTGCTGGGATTACAGGCATGAGCCACCATGCTCATCCACTACAAAACAAACTTCTGATCCCCTTAACCTGCCCTCCTGTAACTTCTTTTATCTCAAACATGAAACTCCTTCCTTCTCAATGTTACCATCTACAGGCAAACCTTACTGCATGACTTTCAAAGTATATCCAAATCTGCCCTCTCAGTACCACTTCCTGCCAACACCTGGTCCCACAGCAATCAGGGTGGACTCAGGTTCCATCTCACCTCTGCCTAGAGCCTCCAGGGACTCCCCAACTGCTCAGGGCTCTGCGTCATGCAGTCCCCACTCCCTCTTGCTGTCTCAGCCGGACCTGTGTCAGTGGCCACTCCTGCTGCCCGTTCTGAAGCCCGCATCACTCGCGCTCCCACTTCCTGCGGTCTGTGCTCAAACATCACCCCTTCAGCTGCCTTTCCTGACCACCCCAGGGCTTCCCTCTGTCCGTTCTCTGGAGCAACTGTCATCCCTGGAAGACACCGTCCACATGTGTGTGGCTCGTCGGCTGTGCCCCTGCTCCAGAGTATCAGCTCCTTGGGGGCGAGGACTGTCTCATTACCCCCGTTCTCCAGCACGAAGAACAGGGCCTGGCTCATGGCAGGCTCCTGGCAAACGTAGCATTGGAAACAGCTCACTTGGGCTCTCTGGCCATGCTCATGGTCTCGGGTTTCCTGTTAAGAATGCTTTAACAGCTGTGACAGAAGCTTCCAGAAATTAGACGTGATTTAACAAAGCGAGAGGACTGAACGTCTGCAGCTGTCCAGGGAAATACTCTGTGGTGATGTGAAAATTCTGAATGACTGAGGCGCCGGGTCCAGCTTTGCTGGGCCTCACATCCCCTGCCTCTGCCCTTAGGTTTCCGTTCAGCCGCCCGGAGCTGCTGAAGGAGTGGGTGCTGAACATTGGCCGGGGCAACTTCCAGCCCAAGCAGCACACGGTCATCTGCTCTGAGCACTTCCGGCCAGAGTGCTTCAGCGCCTTTGGAAACCGCAAGAACCTGAAGCACAACGCCGTGCCCACGGTGTTTGCCTTTCAGGACCCCACACAGGTAGGAGGGCTCTGTGCCTTCTGTCTGGTCACATCCAGCCTGCACTGTAGCAGCTGGGGGCAATGGGGGTGGCGACATGTGCGGGAAAAGCCAAGGCCAAGAACTACGGTGACAACAGCACTGTTGCGCCTCCGGGGTCCACAGCCCTGTGGCCCTGCTGGCCATGACCTCGGCTTTAAGGAAAGTCATAAATTAAAGCCACTTTAAAAATGAATAATTCTATGGCTGGATGTGGTGGCTCATGCCTGTAATCCCAGCACTTTGGGAGGCAGAGGTGGGTGGATCACCTGAGGTCAGGAATTCGAGACCAGCCCAGCCAACATGTTGAAATCCTGTTTCTACTAAAAATACAACAATTAGCTGGGGGTGGTGGCAGGCGCCTGTAATCCCAGTTACTCGGGAGGCTGAGGCAGGAGAATCGCTTAAATCAGGAGGCAGAGGTTGCCTTGGTGGAGGTGGGATGTGTGGGCCTGGCCAAGGAGAGGGCTCACAAAGAGTTGGATGCTGAAGCCTTGAGATTGGATTCTGGGCCACAGGAGCACCCACCTGGAGTGGGCAGGCAGAGCAGTGGCGGGACAGGCCACAGGCCAGCAGCTCCCTGTGCTGGTGGATTTATCGGGAGAGGAAAGGGATCTGTGAATGAAGAGTGGAGCCGATGGGAAGAGCAAGGTGGCCACGTAGCAAACACACCCAGAGCGGCTGCCTGGGAGCCCTGCCCCATCTGTCCTCCCCAGCGCCCTTCCCAGATGGCCTCATGCACTCTGCCTCAACCTCTTCAGGTCGGCCGTCCCTTCCTTCAGGAAGCCCTCCTGGACCCTCAAACCCCAGCTGGCCTCCAACCCCTTCCTGCCCCTCGGTCTTCCTGTCCCCTGTGGCCCCTGCTGTCCTTCCTATTTCCCTCATTGGTTTTTGTCTTCTCCCTGGAACAGAATCTCCATGAGGGCAGGGGCTGCTTTCCCTGCTTCAGGCCCCAAACCCAGGACGCTGCCTGGCACAGCACAGGTGCTTGGGGTGTGTGTCCATAGATGAGCATCTAATTACTTTCATGTATTTGTGGTAATGTCTGTCCTGGAAAGATGATACTTGAGCCACTGGAAGTGGGGGACGTTTGTCATTGTAGCCCTCAGTGCTTCCAGTGCCAGGTTGGTGGGGAGAAGCTGGGTACGGCCCCTGCCAGCTCTGCCTTGTGGGCCCTGCACTGGGGCTGGCCTAGGGGCTGCAGGTTCTGCATCAGTGGCGCCTCGAGTGGTGAGCTGGGCTTCTGCCGCGTGCTGGCGGTCGTGGGGCCGGGTGCCAGGCCCTGGGGTGACACATAGGAAGTAGGTCTACAGGGACCTATTCAGGGCACTCTGACCATGATTTAGGGACATCTTTGGAGAAAGAGAAGCACACCAAGTGAGCAGTGTGAATTGGGTTGAGCTTCAGGTCAGTTTCATTTAGCCACCGTTCGTTGATTGTGGCACGCGGTGGGCCAAGCAGCAGGGACAACCATGATGCCCGAGGCCTGCCCCGAGCTCTGAGGGTTCTTGGGGTCTGCATCCACTCTGTGTGTCTCTTGCAGCAGGTGAGGGAGAACACAGACCCTGCCAGTGAGAGAGGAAATGCCAGCTCTTCTCAGAAAGAAAAGGTGAGTGCACCGGACCAGGTACTTGAACGTTTAAATTATGCTGTGGGTTGAGACAGGGAGGCGGGATTTTCCCAGCACGGCCGGCCTGCAGGGCTGTCGCCTTTCCTCATATGCCAGTTTGGATTCCATATTTTTCTGGAGGGAAGGCCCAAGCCTCTCAGCTTCCTTCTTTTCAATATAAAAGAATCTCTGTTGCTAGTAAGGATGGTGCCTGATTCCCTTTTTCTTTTTTTTGTGACAGAGTCTCGCTGTGTCACCCAGTCTGGAGTGCAGTGGCGTGATCTCGGCACACTGCAACCTCCCAGGTTCAAGTGATTCTCCTGCCTCAGCCTCCTGAGTAGCTGGGATTACAGATGCCTGCTACCACGCCAAATAAATACAAAAATTTAGCTGGACATGGTGGTGGGCGCCTATAATCTCAGCTACTCTGGAGAAAAATCACTTGAACCCAGGGGGTGGAGGTTGCGGTGAGCTGAGATCGCATCACTTCACTCCAGCCTGGGTGAAAGCGTGGAACTCCATTTCAAGGGAAAAAAAAAAAAAGTTGGCTGGGTGTGGTAGCATGTGCCTGTAGTCCCAGCTACTCAGGAGGGTGAGGCAGAATTGGTTGAACCCAGGAGGTGGAGGTTACAGTGAGCCAGGATCATGCCACTGCACTCCAGCCTGGGTGACAGCTAGATTCCGTTTCAAAAAAAAAAAAATTTAGCCAGTCATGGTAGTGGGTGCCTGTTTAATTCCAGCTACTCAGAAGGCTGAGGCATGAGAATCGCGTGAACCCTGGGGGCAGAGGTTGCAGTGAACTGAGATCGCACCACTGTACTCCAGCCTGGGTCACAGAGCGAGACTGTCTCAAAAAAAAAAAAAAAAAAAGTTCAGTTCCAGGGTGTGTGCTAGGAGGAAGCTGGCAGTTTGTCGAGGGGCACAGACCCTGGAGCTGGTCCCTGGCTGTTGCCACTCCCCCAGATAGTAGCTGCAGGAGGGCCCTGCATCTCTAGGGCTATAGTGCCTGACTCCACGCTGCCGTTCCCAGGTCCTCCCTGAGAGGGGGGCCGGAGAGGACAGCCCTGGGAGAAAGATGGACACTGCGCTTGAAGAGCTTCAGTTGCCCCCAAATGCCGAAGGCCCCGTAAAACAGGTAAGACTGAGTGCAGAGGTGGCCTGTGCTTGGACCCAGGATGACTTGCTGCAAACAAAATGGAAACCAGTGAACACCCGCCATGAGACCCGTGTGGCGGGGCAGGGGGTGCAGCCTGCGTTTCAGAGCTCCCCAAATCCTCCACCATGGTATGGGCACATCTGGATTTTGGGAGACCAGCCAGGAGCGTCCGGCTGCCCGGGGGTTGTGCTGGGTGCGTGTCTGGTGGCCTGCTCACCCTGGCCCACCTTCCTGCTGGTGATGCAGCTCTCAGCTCTCACTCCCCTGTCCTCAGGTCTCGCCATGGAGGCCACAAGCAACAGAGGTTGTTGGCCGGCCGGCCGGCCCTGCGGGCCTGAGAAGGCCTCCGTCCAAGCAGCCATCTGATCACAGCTATGCCCTTTTGGACTTAGATTCCCTGAAGAAAAAACTCTTCCTCACTCTGAAGGAAAATGAAAAGCTCCGGAAGCGCTTGCAGGCCCAGAGGCTGGTGATGCAAAGGATGTCCAGCCGCCTCCGTGCCTGCAAAGGGCACAGGGGACTGCAGGCCAGACTTGGGCCGGAGCAGCAGAGCTGAGCCCCACAGGCTCCAGACGCAGAGGCGGCAGTGGCACCAGGGCCGGCAGGGCTTTGGAGCTCTGGCTGTGGACATCTTTGTCTGCTGTAGACACTAAGAAAGTTGGCCGTGAGGCCTGCCAGGCGGGGGATTGAGACAGTAGCCAAGCTCCCCGGCGAGAGCCCCGACGCCGTCTGGGGGACGTTTAGAGGCATGGCACTAGGAGTGCACGTCTGTGAGCACGATGAGCTTATCCTCCCATGGTTTAACGGAAGTCCAGGCTGAGGCTGATTCTGGACGCTGTCCTTTCAGCACATGCAGAGCGAGGGTTGTTGGAAGCCCCAGTGTGGGAGATGTTCTTCAGGGAGGAAGCCATGTGATGGGCCCGGCTCTGTGGCTGATGTGTGGTCCCCTCCTCCATCAGCCTGGACAGCAGCTCAGGGTTCTAAGGCGTGACTCCTGTCCCGGCCTGGTGTGCGGGCAGTGTAATAAAGTGTCTTTCTATCTGGTGTCACTCCCGTCATTTTCTTTAGTGCCGTGATTCCTTTTGCTAAGAAGACTGACTTCCACGGCTGGGTGCAGTGGCTCACGCCTGTAATCCCAGCACTTTGAGAGGCCGAGGCGGGGAGATCACTTGAGGTCAGGAGTTTGAGACCAGCCTGGCCAACATGGTGAAACCCCATGTCTACTAAAAAGACAAAAATTAGCCGGGCATGGTGGCACACACCTGTAGTCCCAGCTACTTGGGAGGCTGAGGCAGGAAGATCAGTTGAACCTGGGAGGCAGGGTTTGCAGGAAGCTGAGATCGCTCCACTGCACTCCATCCAGTACTGTCACTGGGTGACAGAGCGAGACTCCGTCTGATTAAAAAAAAAAAAAAAAAAAAGACTTGCCTATTTCGTCTAATTTATAGCTTTAGTGAATTAAAGAAAACAAAAGTTCTGGCCTGATTTCCTAACTCGGGGTCTATTTCTCAGGCAATGTTTAATGTAGAAAATGGAACCCCAGCTTCACGTGAAGCCCTGTGGTTGAGTGAGGAGTGAAGGATGGGGAGGAGACCTCTGGGGAAGGGGTTCCGTCCCTCCTGAAAATGAACACGATAAACAGAAGAGCGCCAGCCTCTGCTTTCAGGAAAGGTTTATTGTGGTGAGTGCCTTCTGTACAGTCGACTGCAAATGAAACGCAGAGGAAGGTGCCCAGAAGCGCCCGTGGCAGAGGCGCATGGGAAGCCCGGGGCCCAGGCTCATGCAACACGATGCTCACCGCGGCTCGGGCCGTGGGGCCGTCAGAGAAACCTTTTTAAAAAATGGAGATGAATATTACAGAATTGGACAACCTGAACTGCTTTTCAAAACCAGAAGAAGGAGGTTCTTAGCCGTTACTCAGATACCAGTGCTGGGGAGGGAGGCCTGACTTTAGCAACAGCTGTGGGTGGGCTGGAGGCCGGCGCAGCTTGGGGCCCCCAGCGCCAGCTGTCTCGGCCACTGCCTGGGCAGCGCTTGCTCCAAGGGGTCAGCAAAAGCGACTGATGGCTGCCACTTCCAGGACCCACGAGACAGGCCTCAGGTAACTTTACTGCAGCCAAAGCCCAGGCTGGAAGGGGTTCCGGCTCTGCCGCATTCTGCATCCCAAGTGGGCACGTGGAGGAAGGGTCTGAAGGAAGGTTCCGGAGCACAGGCCCTGGTGTCCCTGTGAGGACGCTGGACCTGCAGGAGCGGGGAGCTGCAGTGCCACCTGCTGGGTGCCACAGGCCAGGCCTGGGGTCCACACCGCCGAGTTGGGTGCGTCTGATGTCTTGCTGAGCGCCTGGTCCGTCCTCTTGAACTGCCCTTGCCCAGCACTGCACTCTGGAGGTGGGTGGTGCAGGCGGTGGAGGGACACAGGCCAGCTCAAGCCCGCTGGTGGCAGGGCGTTTTCCCACAGGGATACGGGAAGCCACCCGTGTCAGGGCCAGGCCCTGGGATCGGGAGTTACACTACCCTGTCCCAAGCCAAGGGGGCTGGTGGAATGATTTGAGCAGCTCTGGGAGTGGGGAAAAAAGACTAATTTCCAAACCTGTTTGTTCTCAGATAAAAAGCAGTTTTATAAACCCGCAATCTGCTCCAGATTCAAGCAGTAATATTTCAGCAGGAGGAGGTGGTCATGGGAAGTCAGCGCAGCAGACGCTCCCTGACCTGGAGGCCTGCCTGCTTTCCACGTTGTTTCCCATGTTCAGGATTTCAGGAGAAGCAGCTCACGCTCCTGTGGTGGAGGGCAGGGTGTTCCACAAACACCTCCACACCCAACCAAGAACTACGGGGCGGCGCGCTGCGGGCCACACGCATACTCAGGGGACCCAGCAGAGTCAGGGCCAGGGCCCTTCCCTCCAGGAACCGGTCCTTGGTAAAACAGCCACGGGCCACGCTGCAGTCTGGTTCCCAGTGGGGCTGCCTCAGTCCTACCCCCAGCACCCTCAAAAGCTGGGGTGTCTGCATGTCCCTTCACATAATTGATATGGTACCACCTCCTATAATAATAATATAAAATAAAAACATCTGATGTCTGGGTTTTTTCCCTGTTTCCAAATTTGTAGACTCCCAGGAAAATATTTTTTGCAGCCTTTTAAAAATCTGGTTCTTGGCAGTTTATCCATCTGTATCGATCCTGTGGGCTGTAAAGGAAAAGACAGACACAGGTGATCAGAAGGCGGCTGTTCCCATGCTCCTTTCTGCTGATGGGGCCAGCGGTCACCCGGACCAGCAGCTGGCTGGGCCCAGGTGAGGCAGAGCACCCGCTGCCAAAAATCTACTGCTTCTGGAACGTGGAGGTCTGCTTTCATCCCCCTCACTCAAGCCAGTTTCCAACGAGCTCACTAATTCCACCTGTGAAAGGGCCCCAGCCCCCTTTTTAAGGCACAAATCACAGGCGCTGAGTGAATCATGGGTCAAGGGCTAGTTGGCGTCTCTGGTCCCAGGCAGGCAGCTGAGAGAAGGTGGCCAGCAGCCCACACACCGAGCAACCGCTTTGAGGTCCCCGCCTCCATTAGCTGGTGACTGCGAAGGGACGGCTACTCACACTGCTTTGGTATCCGGAGGGCCTCACTGTCCAGCACCATCACCTGATGCAGGACGCCCCGGAACTGATAGAGCACTTTCAGGTTCTTCTCTTCCCCCACACACGGGTCATAAAAGCCAGGCAGCCCAGCCTGTAACAAACAAATTGCTACTCTCAGTACTCCAGACGGTCTAAGACCAGCACTCCTCCTCACTACCACCGGAGGGGCAGTGTGCACAGGCTCTGACATTCCCTGGGGAGGTGCAAACTTTGGGGCTTGAAGAAAAAGAAACAAGAATTTAAAAAAGTTGCCAAGACTTGCTTCTTAATAAAGGCCCCATCGTCACACTAAGACAGGGCCACTAGATGATTTCTAGGGTGCCAGGAGCTCTCTGGCCTGAGCTAACCTGCATTTTCATCCTTCTGGATGGTCCACGCACCAGGCCCCAGAGGTGAGACTCACACATGTTACAAGTGACCTCATGCTCTTTCTGCAATGAGGCAAAAATAAACAGAATCAAATGCCATGAAGGCAGGCACGTGTTCTGTTTGCTGGTGTGGCTGGCCCACAGGCGGGGCTCAGTAAATCCTTATTGAGTGAGTGGTGAAAGAAATGACTGAATGAAGCAAATAGCTCCAAAGTGGGTACTGCTCAGGAGCTGGGCGGCATCCCACGCAGTAGATGTCGATGATGGCAAAGATCCCACTTCAAGGGGCCAGGCTGTCCTTGTCAGACTGAAGCTATTCTTCAAACCACTGTTTGTTTTTTTGAGACAGGGTCTTGCTCTGTCACCCAGGCTGGAGTGCAGTGGCACAATCACAGCTCACTCTAGCCTCAACCTCCTGGGTTCAACCAATCCTCCCGCTTTAGCCTCCCGAACAGCTGGGACAACAGGCACATGTCACCATGCTCAGCTAATTTTTTCTCTTTTTTGTAGAGATAGGGTTTTGCCATGTTGTCTAGGCTGATCTCAAACTCCCGGGCTCAAGCAATCTGCCCACCCTGGCCTCCCAAAGTGCTAGGACTACAGACGTGAGTCACCGCGCCCAGCCCGTTCAGATCTGTGAGCACATGGCATGTGGTGGCTGGTGCGGCTGTACCTTGGAGGCCTCCGTGAGGATGAGCTTTGAGTCCTTCACCAGGCACTGCAGGGGCACAGTCACGTCAATCACCTTCACCTTCTCACTCTTCCTGCTCTTGTCATTGACAAACTTCCCGTACCAGGCATTGACGATGATGAGGCCTAAGGACAGACTCCGAGTAGAGGAAGGCCTTCTCCAGGCACCTCCCTGTGCCGCTTGGAGACCCCCAGCGCCCACCCTGGCCCAAGAGAGGACACATATTCTCACCCATTCTGGACTCTTCTGCCTCAATTATCCTTCGGACAGATTCCTGCATCAGCCGGACCTGGCAGAGAACAAGGATGACACAGTCAGGGCCCCACCAGGCCTGCTCCACCTCTGGTCAGAGGGCCACAGGCAGGCAGTCTTGTCCATGCCAACATGCCCGCTCAGGGCCTGGAAAGCAAGGGAGTGGGCGCCCTGACAGCTCTGCTACCCAAGTGGCTCTCTCTGAAACTCCTAGACCTAGGGCAGGCAACTCTGGGTCAGAAGGTGAGAAGCACCAGAAACGGCATGACCCTCCTGTGGCTGCCGGTGGGAGCTCCCTTCCTGGGGATCATAAATGTGTGGGTGGGATTTCTTGACTCAATAAAAAAACATTGCATGCGTTGTCAGCTTTAAAAATAAAAGAGATTTCACAGGAGAAGCTGGAATCCCAGCTCCTCCTGAGAAAGGACCTGTGTCCTCCTGTGGCGCCATTCTACTGGGCATAGCTGTGCTGCCCACTCAGACAGGCATGTGCTCGCCAGGCCACACACACGGCCCACGGCCACCTGGGAGTGTGCTCGCCACTTACCCAGGAAGCCTGCTCCCTCCTGCTCCGTAAAAGGCAGAGCACTCAGAGAGAAGGAAAAGAGGCCAACACTCACCACTTTAAAAAAGCCCTTGTTATGCCTTTGGAGGGTAACTATCTTTAGGGCAGGACCTGCAGAGCCCAGTAGCGCATCCCACAGTAAAGACTACATGGAGAGCCGAGTTGTTGGAGAAGAGAAGTCTGACATCTAAGGCCTGAGACCAACATGTGGGGTGTGGAGTGTGTCCCCTACAGCCCTCGCTTAGGAGCGGTGGAGCAGCACTCACAGCGGACTCCGCCTCTTGCTTCTTCTGCAACACGTCGCTGGCGGCGCTTTCCCTCTGCTTCTCCAATTCCCTTACGCGAGAGGAACACAAGCCCCATGTTAGCGTGGCGCTGCCCAGCTTCCAGCCAACACAGCGCCTCCCGTGCTGGACCTGAGCCCAGCAAACAGTCTGTCATCTTACTGGAGTTCCAGTTCTAGAACTTTAAAAAATATTCCCACGACAGTCTCAGGCAAGTCTGTTGGTCACAGGCTGGCAGCGTTCATTTTACCCTTAGATGGCTCCGCCCCACCTCCTCACCGAGCTGACGGGCACCCACTGTCAGTCTCTTTGGAAAGAAGACCCCACCACACGAGAATTTCAGGAGATCCCACCAACCTTGTGGGATTATTAGTTTTCTTTTTTTTTTTTTTTTTTTTTTTTTGAGACGGAGTCTCGCTCTGTCCCCCGGGCTGGAGTGCAGTGGCCGGATCTCAGCTCACTGCAAGCTCCGTCTCCCGGGTTCACGCCATTCTCCTGCCTCAGCCTCCCGAGCAGCTGGGACTACAGGTGCCCGCCACCTCGCCCGGCTAGTTTTTTGTATTTTTTAGTAGAGACGAGGTTTCACCAGGTTAGCCAGGATGGTCTCGATCTCCTGACCTCGTGATCCACCCGTCTCGGCCTCCCAAAGTGCTGGGATTACAGGCTTGAGCCACCACGCCCGGCCCTTAATTTTAATTTTAAAATAGAGATGGGGGTCTCACTATATTGCCCAGGCTAGTCGCGAACTCCTGGGCTCAAGTGATCCTACTGTCTTGGCCTCCAAAAGTGCTAGGATTACAGGCATGAGTTACTAAATAAGACTTTTGGTAGGAACAACTAATACCACTTTGGACACAGAGATCCGCTTTCCTGTAACAAAGTATGGGCCTTGGGGTCAGTATATGCCTGTCCTCCCAGAAGACTGTTCCAAGCTTCAAGCCTCCTAGCGAACTAGGATTCTGAATCCAAAGGCCAGAGGGGCCCAGAAGAGGAGATTCATTCCTTTATCAGAGATTCTCTAAGTGCAATGCTTTATTTACTAAATGAGATATTACAAAGTAACAAATCTATACCAGCTCTCAGTTTTGTGTAGAAATGCTTGCACTAATAATTTAGGGTTCATGGCATGCCCCAATGGATTATCTAAGAAACTGCAAAATAAATTGCGTTTCCATGACTTTCAAGACTATAGTTAATGCAGGCCCCTTACCTAAGAATCCAGAATGCATTCCTCTTAAACTCAGGGCCGGGAAAGGAAAACTGTTTATTTCTTGAGGCTATGGTTTAGAGACTCAACACTTTTTTTTTTTGAGACGTAGTCTCGCTCTGTCGCCCAGGCTGGAGTGCGGTGGGCGCGATCTTGGCTCACTGCAAGTTCCACCTCCCAGGTTCACGCCATTCTCCTGCCTCAGCCTCCTGAGTAGCTGGGACTACAGGCGCCCGCCACCACACCTGGCTAATTTTATTTTTTTGTATTTTTAATAGAGACGGGGTTTCACTGTGTTATCCAGGATGGTCTCGATCTCTTGACCTCGAGATCTGCCCGCCTCGGCCTCCCAAAAGTGCTGGGATTACAGGCGTGAGCCACCGTGCCCGGCCTTTTTTTTTGAGACTGAGTCTTGCTCTGTCGCCCAGGCCGGAGTGCCATGGCACCGTCTCGGCTCACTGCAACCTCTGCCTCCCGGGTTCAAGCAATTCTCCTGTCTCAGCCTCCTGGGTAGCTGGGAGTACAGGCGCATGCATGCCACCATGCCCAGCTAAGTTTTCTATTTTTTAATAGAGACAGGGTTTCGCCATGTTGGCCAGACTGGTCCTGAATGCCTCACCTCGGGTAATCTACCTGCCTCAGCCTCCCAAAGTGCTCGGATTACAGGCGTGAGCCACCGTGCCCGGCCGAGGCCCAACACTTCTATAAACTCCAGTCCTTTCTAAGAGCAGGAATTACAAATGAAGACATAACAGCAGTCCAACTACTGACAATGATGAGAAATAGTTAACATTTACCAATCGTGGCCCAGACATCAGCCTAAGCGCTTTACATGCATTAATTAACTCAGGTTTTCCTCATCACTCGATGCAGTAGGCTCTGTTATCCCCTCCATTTTAAGGGTGAGGAAACTGAGGCACAGGGCTGGCTAGTGACATGCCCATGATGTGTCAACTCACTTCTCTTTCTGAGCCCTGAGGTATGGTTTGATGATCAGACGGTGCATGGCAAAGTAGACCACTAGAGGCCCCACGGTGGCATAGAACACGGCGCTGGGCAGCAGCTGGTCCGTCAAGTGAATAGGGAAGAAGTATGTCTGACTGGCCCTGTTGAGCCTGCGGAAAAATACAAAAAACAAAACACCCAAGATGAATCAGGTTTTCCAGGGAAGGGCAATGGGGTGTCAGCCACAGGAGAACTTGTGCTGCGTCCAGTTGCGAGTTAAAGGAGGCTGCAGTCTGCTCCTTTCACAGTCCACCGCCTTCTGCTGGCCTCCTGTTCCAAAGTCTGGCTGATGGATCTGACACTGTGACAGAAGAAAGATCCCAGTATCTGCTGACCTCCAGTCAAAGCAACAACAGGAACACTTCACAGGGTCAACGTCCCCTATAGGTGCATTCGGTCATAGGATGGAGAGGACAGGAATGGGCTCCTCCAGATGGCACTGGAGAGTCACATCTCAGTCCTTAACTGAGGTTTCCAAAGAAGTTGGTGAAGACTTCAAAAGTTAGTCAGTTAAGGAGGTTCTGCTTCTAGTGGTGGCCGAGTAGCTCCTATTGGACCAATGTGTAAACTCTGGACCACATATAAAAAAAATTGGCCAGGCATGGTGACTCACGCCTGTAATCCCAGCACTTTGGGAGGCCGAGTTGGGCGAATCACCTGAGGTCAGGAGTTTTAGACCAGCCTGGCCAACATGGTGAAACTCCGTCTCTACCAAAAATACAAACATTAGCCGGGTGTGGCGGTGCCTGTTTGTAGTCCCAGCTACTCGGGAGGCTGAGTGAGGCAGGAGAATCGCTTCAACCCAGGAGGCAGAGGTTGCAGTGAGCTGAGATTGTACCACTGCACTCCAGCCTGGGTGACAGAGCGAGACTCTGTCTCAAAAAAAAAAAAAAAAACGAAAGAAAGAAATTATCCAGTATGAAGAACAAAGAGGAAAAGGATTGAGGACGCATGGACACAATGTCAGAAACCCGTGGAAGACTGTTAAGTTTAATACATTGGTAATTAGAGTCCCAGTGATGAAAAGGAAATTTACAGATGCAAGAAGTTTAGGAAACCCCAAGCATGATAAATACAACAAAAGCCATATCTATGTACATCACAAACTGCTGAAAAGCCAAAAAAAGAAAAACTGTTGAGTAGCCACTGACAATACCTGACCATACCCTTCCAGAATAAAAGCAATTCCAGAATTGATAAAGAACACTCAAAACCTGGCCGGGTGTGGTGGCTCACGCCTCTAATCCTAGCATTTTGGGAGGCCGAGGCAGGCGGATGGCTTGAGGTCAGGAGTTTGAGACCAGCCTGGCCAACATGGTGAAACTCTGTCTCTACTTAAAATACAAAAATTAGTTGGGTGTGGTGTCAGACACCCGTAATCCCAGCTACTCAGGAGGCTGAGGCAGAAGAATTGCTTGAACCTGGGAGGTGGAGGTTGCAGTGAGCTGAGATTGTGCCACTGCACTCCAGTCTGGGGAACAAGAATGAAACTCTGTCTCAAAAAAAAAAAAAAAAAAAAAAAATACACACACACACACACACACACACACACACACATATAAACAGAGCTAGGTTAAATGTGAATGGGCAAAAAAATAAATAGTAAGCATAAGAAGGCTAAAAGAGCTATATAATAACAGATAAAGTAGACCTCAAGACAAAAAGTTTTTTTTTTTTTTGAAGTGACGGGGTCTCACTCTGTCATCTAGGCTGAGAGGCACAGTCAGAGCTCACTACCACCGTGAGCTCCTGGGCTCAAGTGATCCTCCCGTCTTGGCCTCCCAAAGTGTATGAGCCACTGTACTGAGCCTTTGAATATTACTTGAGGAGAGATGGCTGATGCCAACTCTGATCTTGGTAAGTGATTTGGCTTTTGTTTCCAAAACTGAGCTGTGATCCACTTTTATTCACTCGCTGAGTTCCTATCAAGTACTAGGATGGGTTTTAAGCTCTAGAAGTGCAGATGAGAATAAAATGGACCAAGTCCAAGTGCTTATTTCTGATGAGGAGTGGAGGAGATGGCCCTTCAGATGGAGACTGGTTCGCCAGAGACTAAACATGGTGGGGGGATCACCTGGGGCAAGGGAAAGGGCTACGATGTATACAAGGTGAATTAGGGGACATTTGAGCAGAGAGCAGATACCTACAGGGAGTGAAGGAAATGGCCACATATTTATCTGCAGACTGAGAAACAGCAAAGGCCACCTCATAAGCAGGAGGGGCTGGTGCGCGCCGGGCTCAGGGGGTCGGGGCGGCTGGAGTTGGGGGAGAGAGAAATGCTACGTCACGGAGGGCGTTGCAGGCTCCAAAGTCTCTGAAGGGCTTTGGCCTCTGCCTGGAATTCAAGGAATCTCTGAGGTTTTAGGCAGAAGACAGACGTGAACTGCCTTCAATTTTAACAAGGACTCCTACGGAGAGCAGACACACAAGGAGGGAGAGGGGGTCAGTGGGGAGGGTGCTGTGTAACTAAGACAAAGTGGTTGGTGGCAGTGAGGTTGAGAAATGGCCAGATTGGGGATACACTTTTGGAGTACATGTTCATGAGATGATTTTGAGATATGTCTGATTTGGAGTGTGTGAGAGAGAGAGATGGAGGCTGACTCCAAGGTTTTTGGACAGAGCAAGTAGAAGGCTGGAGCTCTCATTTACTGATAGGAAAGAAGGCTGGGCGCTGTGGCTCACACCTGTAATCCTAACACTTTGGGAGGCCAAAGAGGGATAACTGCTTGAAGTCAGGAGTTCAAAACCAGCCTGGGCAACCAAGTGAGACTCTGTCTCTGTAGAAATAAAATAAAAAAAGAGAGAGGGATGGGAAAGACTTCAGGCAGAGCAGGTTCTGAAGCACCTACGAGTCTGGGGGCACAGGGAGGGACAGAGTTCTGTTTGGATACGTGACATTAGTGATGCTGTTAGGTATCCAAGTAGAGATTAGGAAAAGAAAGCTGGACGCATATATGAGCTGGAGATTAAGGGGGTGGTCCAAGCTGGCGCTTGCAACGTGACAGTCCTCAGGGCATGAAAGAAACGAGGCTGGACATGACTGCTTGGGAGTGAGTCTGGAGAGAGAAGGGCTGTGCCCTGCAGTGGTGCCTCCATTTAGAAGTTTGGGACACAGAGAGCAGCCATCTGGTACGGAAAGCCAGAGCAGGGCGTGGTATCCTGTAACTCAAGGCGGAGAGGCCGTGAGGGCAGGAGGGAATAGCCACCGAGGCAGCAGGTGCAGAGACCAAGTGAGCTGAAGAAGAATCACCCTCTGGTCTGTCACAGGAGGGAGGGTGCGCCACTGATGACCGAGAGGGCTGGTTTTTCTGGAGAGGCCTGACTGGAGCGGGTTTACAAAGAAAGAAGACGGATGCAAGCGAAAACAGACAATTCTTTTTTTTTGAGACGGAGTTTCACTGTTGCCCAGGCTGGAGTGTGGTGGTGCCATCTCGGCTCACTGCAAGCTCCGCCTCCTGGATTCACTGCCATTCTCCCGCCTCAGCCTCCTGAGTAGCTGGAACTACAGGCGCCCGCCACCACGCCCGGCTAATTTTTTGTATTTTTAATAGAGATGGGGTTTCACCGTGTTAGCCAGGATGGTCTCAATCTCCTGACCTTGTGATCTGCCCGCCTTGGCCTCCCAAAGTGCTGGGATTACATGTGTGAGCCACCACGCCTGGCCAAAAACAGACAACTCTTTTGAGGAACTAAGGAGAAGACAGTGACTAGATTCAGGTGGAGCAAGGGTGTGTGTGCCAATGAAAACCCCTGGTGAGAGGGATGAATCAACACAGCAGCTGCTACTGGAGATGCTGTGCCTGGGTGACAGCTACCAGGCCAGTGACTCCAGGAGGCCTGGGCTGCTAGGCTGCCATCCTGTGACATCAGGCGAGGCTGCTGGGTGGCTGCTGGAGCTCAGACACACACCTCACTCACTCAGAGTTGGAACTATGCACTCGTTGAAATTTGCTTACTCAGCAAAAACAAGCAGCCGTATTTTTTTTTTTTTTTTTGAGACGGAGTCTCGCTCTGTCGCCCAGGCTGGAGTGCAGTGGCCGGATCTCAGCTCACTGCAAGCTCCGCCTCCTGGGTTTACGCCATTCTCCTGCCTCAGCCTCCCAAGCAGCTGGGACTACAGGTGCCTGCCACCTCGCCCGGCTAGGTTTTTGTATTTTTTAGTAGAGATGGGGTTTCACTGTGCTAGCCAGGATGATCTCCATCTCCTGACCTCGTGATCCGCCCGTCTTGGCCTCCCAAAGTGCTGGGATTACAGGCTTGAGCCACCGTGCCCGGCCGTATTTTTTTTTTTTTTGAGACGGAGTCTCGCTCTCCCACCCAGGCTGGAGTGCAGTGGTGCGATCTTGGCTCACTGCAAGCTTCGCCTCCTGGGTTCACGCCATTCTCCTGCCTCAGCCTCCCGAGTAGCTGGGACTACAGGCGCCCACCACCACGCCCAGCTAATTTTTTGTATTTTTAGTAGAGACGGGGTTTCACCGTGTTAGCCAGGATGGTCTTGATCTCCTGACCTCGTGATCCGCCCGCCTTGGCCTCCCAAAGTGCTGGGATTACAGGCATGAACCACTGCGCCCGGCTTTTTTCTTTTTTCTTTTTTTTGAGACGGAGTCTTGCTGTCCCCCAGGCTGGAGTGCAGTGGTGTGATCTCGATCTCAGCTTACTGCAACCTCCGCCTCCGTGTTCAAGCAATTCTCCTGCCTCAGCCTCCCAAATAGCTGGGATTATAGGCACGTGCCACCACGTCTGGCTAATTTTTGTATTTTTAGTAGAGATGGGGTTTCGCCATGTTGGCCAGGCTGGTCTCGAACTCCTGACCTCAGGCGATCTGCCCGCCTTGGCCTCCTAAAGTGCGGGGATTACAGGCATGAGCCACTGCACCCAGCCAAGCAACGGTGTCCTTAAGAACAAAATTACAATGCAAAGGCTATTTCAGCCTTAACTTGGATAAAGCCTGGTTGAGTGAAGGTGACAGGCATTCCTTGAATGCCTGAGAAAGGCCTGAGTTCAACTTACTTGACTTTGAGAGAAACACCCTGTGGAACTCCAATGCTGACAGCTGCACCCAAAACGCTGTGCCTGGAGATCTTCCTCTCGGCTCCGTACTCCACCACCGTCCCAAAGAAGCCTGCTCTGCAGGGAGAGAATGCGGTCTGTGCCTGTGTCCCCCTCATTCATCACTTCAGCAGCAGCTGTCATTTGAGAAGAGGCCAGGTACCTGTCCCTTCCCTCCCTCCAGCCTCCTCGACCCCCAGGGAGCAGATTCATGACAGAAGAAAGTCGGGACACCCATGGTCTAGTTCTTCCACGACACTCGAAGCTCAAGGGCTGGGACTGTAATGGTAAATCCCCCACAGCCTCAAAATAGGAAGCTCTCCAAAAACGTCACACACACGTAGATATTCACACGAGCAGGTATCTTACAGCAACTGGCTCCACGTGAAGACCCGCATGCACAGCCAGCGTGCTTCCACGCCGGCCAGGCCAGGACTTACTTGAGGGATCCTTTCACGCGAGTCTGATCGTCATCTTGGAATTTGTGCTGATAGCTGATCAGTGCAAAGGAGTGAGGGATTCCCAGCTGGGGAGACAGAGGTGCAAGGATGCGTGGCTGGGACGTGCGACTCCGTGGGGAGGTGGCATCTGCCCTCCCATTAGCTCTGGGCATCTGCTGCACACAGGCCTTTAAGGCAAAGGTCACGGTCTGGCAGCCACACCGAGTACACGATGGTTTATTAGCAGCCAGTAGTTAAAAACTGGAAGACTTCACAGAAAACCCAGTGTTCTAGCTTCTCACAAGAAAAAAAAGCTCTGGCGACACTGAGCCTGTGCTCCTAGGTGGCAGCGGCTGGTGAGAGCCAAGGAGCAGTGGCCCATGTTGGGTGGCTTCTCATGCACTAGCCCTGGCCTGGCCACAGGGGTGTCCGAGGGCAAGATTCTGCTGTGGGGCTTCATGTGCCCACCCCCGATTCCACGGGCTGCTCCCACCAGACATTAAGATGTTGCTCTGCTTTAGGATGATCTGACATAGCTGCCCTAGGCGCCCGAAGGCAACTGCATTTCATACTGGAAGGTTCCACTAGGGTCACTGAGAGCCTGCCCCTCAGGGCCCTGCGTGGGCTCAGACTTAGTGGTGATCAGAACGCAGGATTTAAAGGGCACACTGAGTGCTTGGGAGGAGGGGTCCACCCAGAGCTCTGTCTACAGGAGACGATGGCTGCTTGGCTCACCTGCAGGGCCACAGTGAAGTGGCTGGTTTTAGTGTCCCGGACGATGCTAGTGTTCATGGCTGACTGGATACCCCATCGCCACTGCAGGTAGCCCACGGTGTTCTTGTCTAGGTTCCGAGCTAGGACGGTGGTCAGGCCGGGTCGGATTCCACGGGATGAAAACTGCAGAGCACAGTTTGTTGTCACAAAGCTGGAGAGACACACAGACAGAATAGGTCCTGGATGGCACCTGCTCTCAGCTGTTCTTTGTCACTTCCTCTCTGCCTGGCTAAGACCTTACCGTCACGTCTATGCATCCCTGGGCCAGCTCCCAGTAAAAAAAAAAGCAGAAGGTTAGGCCTCTGTCCACACAGCAGCAGGGAGGGTCCTAGCCAGAATCTTCCCAGTAACGTCTCGACTCCCCTCAGCCGCCCTCACTTTAGCTACAACCAAAGAGGCACCTGACCGTCTGCATTCCTAAGCCAGCAGGTGCAACCCCGCTCAAGCTAGAATGGCCGGGGGCCGAGGGGTGCGACTCAGAATCACCTACGGAGGGTCTCAAATTAAGTCGTCCAAGACAGTGGTGCCCAAACTACTGCACGCTGGAATCACCCGGCTCATCCCCAAATCACGGCTGGCTGGCTTCTCCGCCGGCATGCTGATTTCCTCAGTGCGGGCCTGGAGTGCGAAGTGTCCCAATGATTCCAAAGTGCGGTAGAGTTTGAGAATCACTTACCTAGAGGACACCCTAGCCCTATGGAACCAGAATTTCTGGGTGGAGGCATCAGTATATTTTTAGAGCTGCTGTGATTTTTGATGTACACCGACAGCTGGGTACTAGTGACAAAAACTACAGGCAAAGCGAGCACGGGAAGCCGGTTCCCGAAAAGGGCCTCTGCAGTTTCTTTCCAAGGGAGTCCAGCCCCATCTTCTGGTGGAAAAGGGGTATTTCATTTTACTAACAATGAAATTCACACTTCATTCAAGGTGATGAAGGGTAAACTAACAGCTGGTTTCTTTAATAAAGAGCTCAACATCAATTGCCTAAGTTTCTTTCTCTCCTTTCTAAGCTCTAGAGGTGATGTTTATGGCATTAAAATAACAGCAGGCAGGCTCACTGGCTCACACCTGTCACCTCAGCACTTTGGGAGGCTGAGGAGGCAAATTGCTTCACCCCAGGAGTTCAAGAACAGCCTGGGCAACAAGGCAAAACCCCCATCTCTACAAAAAATACACAAAATTAGCCGGGTTTGATGGCACGTCCTGTAGTCATAGCGACTTGGGAGGCTGAGGAGGAAGGATCACCTGAGCCTGGACAGGTCGATTTTTTTTTTTTTTGATGGCGTTTCACTCTTGTTGCCCAGGCTGGAGTGCAGTGGCGTGATCTCAGCTCACTGCAACCTCTGCCTCCTGGGTTCAAGGGATTCTCCTGCCCCAGCTTCCCGAGTAGCTGGGACTACAGGCGTCCGCCACCATGTCTGGTTAATTTTTTGTATTTTTAGTAGAGACGGGGTTTCACCATGTTGGCCAGACTGGTCTGGAATTCCTGCCCTCAGGTGATCCACCCACCTTGGCCTCCCAGTGTGCTGGGATTACAGGTGTGAGCCACCGTGCCCAGTCAACAGGTCGTTATTTTTGACTTAATGAGTCAAAATATTGGCTTATTGGGCCGTAACTCCATCATAAATCAGGGAACATCTGCAACTTGATCCAAGGATTAGAGAACCCTGGTTAGCCGACATCCATAACTAATCTGGTCACTACATATTAAGAAACTGGACTGGTAGGCCAGGCGCGGTGGCTCACGCCTGTAATCCCAGAACTTTGGGAGGCCAAGGCGGGTGGATCACAAGGTCAAGTGATGGAGACTATCCTGGCCAACATGGTGAAACCCCGTCTCTACTAAAAATACAAAAATTAGCCAGGCGTGGTGGCGTGTGCCTGTAGTTAGTTCCAGCTACTCAGGAGGCTGAGACAGGAGAATCACTTGAACCTGGGAGGTGGAGTTTGCAGTGAGCCGAGACTGCGCCACTGTACTCCAGCTTGGTAACAGAATGAGACTCCCTCTCAAAAAAAAAAAAAGAAAAAAAAAAAAAAAAAAGAAACCGGCATCTTTGGTCACACATCATCCCCTTGTTTATAAATCAGTCGTCCTTCCGTCTAAATCTGCTCAAGTCTAATAAGCTCTGGGCAGCAGCACTAAATTCAGTTTCCAAGCCTGTAAGCACTGATGATCAGTCCACCCCAGACTCTTGGTGGCCACTCCATGAACAGACACTGAGGCTTGAGCAGACAAAACGGCCAGAAGATTTTCCTTAATAAAGTGTCTTCCAAGCTTGTGTAACCTTAAGAATCACCTGGGGGACTTGAAACACCTCAATTCCCAGTCCCCTCCCTCATAGGACCCAGGGCAGCTTTTTCTTTTCTTTTTTTTTTTTTTTTTTTTTTGAGACGGAGTCTCGCTCTGTCGCCCAGCCCAGGCTGGAGTGCAGTGGCGCGATCTCGGCTCACTGCAAGCTCCGCCTCCCGGGTTCACGCCATTCTCCTGCCTCAGCCTCCCGAGTAGCTGGGACTACAGGCGCCCACAACCGCGCCCGGCTAATTTTTTGTATTTTTAGTAGAGACGGGGTTTCACCGTGGTCTCGATCTCCTGACCCTGTGATCCGCCCGCCTCGGCCTCCCAAAGTGCTGGGATTACAGGCGTGAGCCACCGCGCCCGGCCAGCTTTTTCTTTTTATTTTTTTTTAAGACAGAGTCTCGCTCTGTCACCCAGGCTGGAGTGCAGTGGCTGGATCTCAGCTCACTGCAAGCTCCGCCTCCCGGGTTCACGCCACTCTCCTGCCTCAGTTTCCCGAGTAGCTGGGATTACAGGCGCCCGCCACTGTGCCCGGCTAATTTTGTTATTTTTAGTAGAGACAGTTTCACCATGTTGGCCAGGCTTGTCTTGAACTCCTGACCTCAGGCGACCCGCCTGCCTCGGCCTCCCAAAGTGCTGGGATTACAGGCGTGAGCCACCACGCCCGACCAGCATTTCTTTTTTTTTTTTCTGAGAAAGGGTCTTGCTCTGTTACCCAGGCTGAAGTGCAGTGGTGTCATCATGGCTCACTGCAGCCTCGACCTCCTGACCTCAAGCGATCCTCCCACCTCAGCATCCCACGTAGCTGGGACTACAGGTGTGTGCTACCATGCCTGGTTAATTTTTATATTTTTCATAGAGTCAAGGTTTTGCCATGTTGCCTAGGCTGGTCTCAAACTCCCGAGCTCAAGTGATCATCTCACCTGGCCTCCTAAAGTGCTGGGATTACAGGCGTGAGCCACCACACCCAGCCCCCGAGGCAGCTTCTAACCAGCATCTGAGGTGACCAATCTAAGAGACAGGGTCAGGACACTGATTTGTGTACAGATGCGGTTTCCCTGCTGTTCTCTTCTAAGTTTGAATCCCCGTCCCCTTCTCAGACGCAGTAGGTGAATCCAATGACGTAGAGCAGCACCCACGTGATGCCCCATGGCAGCATGTTCCGCATTCCTTCCACCTTTTTTTAAATTATTTTTTTCGGGGCAGTCTTGCTCTGTCACCTAGGGTGGGGTGCAGTGGTGCAGTCTCAGCTCATTGCAGCCTCAACCTCCCGGGTTCAAGCAATCCTCCCACCTTGGCCTCCCAAAACCCTGGGATTGCAGGTGTGAGTCACACAGGCTCCTTTTCCTCTTTGTGTGTTTGGAAGCACTGCTTTATTTTTATTTTTTATTTTTTTTTAATTTTTATTTATTTTTTTTGAGACGGAGTCTCACGCTGTTGCCCAGGCTGGAGTGCAGTGGCGCGATCTCGGCTCACTGCAAGCTCCGCCTCCTGGGTTCACGCCATTCTCCTGCCTCAGCCTCCTGAGTAGCTAGGACTACAGGCGCCCGCCACCGCGCCCGGCTAATTTTTTGTATTTTTAGTAGAGACGGGGTTTCACTGTGGTCTCGATCTCCTGACCTTGTGATCCACCCGCCTCGGCCTCCCAAAGTGCTGGGATTACAGGCTTGAGCCACCGCGCCCGGCCTTTTTATTTTTTTTTGAGATGGAGTCTCGCTTTGTCGCCCAGGCTGGAGTGCAGTGGCCGGATCTCAGCTCACTGCAAGCTCCGCCTCCCGGGTTTATGCCATTCTCCTGCCTCAGCCTCCCGAGTAGCTGGGACTACAGGCGCCTACCACACCTGGTTAATTTTTTGTACTTTTAGTAGAGACAGGGTTTCACCGTGTTAGCAAGGATGGTCTCGATCTCCTGACCTCGTGATCCACCCGCCTCACCCTCCCAAAGTGCTGGGATTACAGGCGTGAGCCACCACGCCCGGCCAGGAAGCACTGTTTTGGTGCCTCTGCTTAAGCAGCCTCTGCCTGCCCCACAGGCCACGCCCTCCTGTTTCCCAGGCTCCCTCTCAACACTTTTCCTGCTCTCCCTACAACAGGCTGGCCTGCAAGCCTGCCTGTGTTCCCTGCCCCATGCCCCACAGACAAATGACCAGACTAGTGGGCAGCGATTAGGTCAACCCCTGCAGAGCCTGGCAGGCACACAGACACATGTCTCATTGGAAGTGTAATAACTTTCTTTTTTTTTCGAGACAGTCTTGCTCTGCTGCTCAGGCTGGAGTACAATGGTGTGATCCTGGCTCATTGCAACCTCCGCCTCCCGGGTTCAAGCGATCCTCCCACCTCAGCCTCCCAAGTAGCTGGGACTACAGGTAAGCGCCATCACGCCTGGTTAATTTTTATATTTTTATTAGATGGGTTTCGCCATGTTGGCCAAGCTGGTCTCGAACTCCTGACCTCAGGTGATCCTCCCGCCTCAGCCTCCCAAAGTGCTGGGATTTATAGGCATGAGCCACTATGCCCAGCCTAGAGTATATGTTTGATAAGGAAGTTATTCATGCCACTGTGCCTAGGCGCACTTTGGAGGCCAAGGTGGGAAGATCGCCTGAGGTCAGGAGTTAAGAGGCTAGCCTGGCCAACAAGGCGAAACCTTACTCTACAAAACCCAACTCTACAAAAATTAGTCAGGCGTAGTGGTGCCCATCTGTAGTCCCAGCTACTTGGGAGGGTCACCTGTGCCTGGGAGGTTGAGGCTGCAGTGAGCTGAAATTGCACCACTATTCTCCAGCTGGGGTGACAAAGTGAGACCTGTCTCAAAACAAAAAACATGTACTCCAGGCTTGATGAAGTGGCTCATGCTTCTAATCTCAGTGCTTTGGGAGGCCGAGGTGGGAGGACTGCTTGAATCCAAGAGCTTGAGACCAGCCTAGGCAACATAGAGAGACCTTTTCTCTAAAAAAACTAAAAAATGAGCCAGACATGTTGGCACATGCCTGTAATGCTAGTTTTTCAGGAGGCTGAGGGAGGAGGACTGCTTGAGCCCAGGAGTTCAAGGCTGCAGTGAACTATGATTGGGCTATTGCACTCTAACCTGGGCAACAGAACAAAACCTCGTCTCTAAAAAAAAAAAAGTAAAATAAAATAGGCCAGGTGCGGTGGCTCACACCTGTAATCCCAGCACTTTGGGAGGCTGAGGCAGGTGGATCACCTGAGGTCAGAAGTTCGAGACCAGCCTGAGCAACATGGTGAAACCCTGTCTCTACTAAAAATACAAAAATAACTGGGCATGGTGGCATATGCCTGTAGTCCCATCTACTCGGGAGGCTGAGACAGGAGAATCGCTTGAACCCAGGAGGCAGAGGCTGGAGGGAGCCAAGATCACGCCACAGAACTCCAGCCTGGACAACAGAGCAAGACTCTGTCTCAAAAATAAATAAATCAAAAATAAATAAATAAAAAAAATAAACTCCGTATACTCCATTCTAGGACTCCTTCAGCTCTATCTTCCCCTGGAAGAAAGAGGTATTATTTACCCTCCACCAGTTCTTTTATCTGAGCTCACAAAGACATCACTGCCCCCACCATATAGGAAACGAAGACACTGCTGTTGTTCTACAAGGCACAGGGATACACAGTTCTAGGAGTGTGACATCATGGCAGCAGCAGAGACGACAGGAAGCAGAGGCTGGCTGGGGGCTCCGTCTCTGGCATATGTCAATCAACCTGATGATGAGGCAGTCTGTCATTCTCTGGGACAATGGAATGATCCTTAAGTCTGTAAGTGTTTCGGTCCACTGACCAACTCTCCCTGAAAGCACTTTCTCTGCGGCCTCGTGGCATAGGTGAGGGAGGTGTGAGGCCTGGATGGTGCAGCCTGGCCGGGGCTGGGACAAGGGTCCGCCCCCGCAATCCCACCTCTTCCCACCTGCACACTGCCTGGGCTTCACGCCAGTGCTGCACCTGCCCTTGATGTACGCAGTGACCTTGTAGGACAGACAAGACAGTGCCAACTGCCGTGATAAAAAGAACACAGTTCTAGTCTCCTAAGTCAACAAAGACCACCAAAGAGGAGCTGCTGTCTCTCATATTTACCATCTTGGTGTGAGATTACGGAACAGCTTGAGACCAAATAAAGGTCCCTGCAGGTCTCCGGCTCCAAATTCCAACTGTTTGAAAAGGAAAAAGAGAAGGCGTTAGTGGTGTTTTATCTCATAGCAGCAACCCAGGCTCAGGTATGTACCTCTGGGTATAATTCCTTCATTCAATTCACTGGTCTTGCCAGGGCTCTAAAAGAAGGGGGTAGAAGATTGTTAATGTCTCATCTTAACCTTAGCCAAATGGAAATGTCTGCTGCCACAGATCCAAAGGAGACCCAGGTTTCAATGGCACATGTTTCACTGGTGTCCCTCCAAAGAAAAAAACTGCTCACCTCTGATCCTTGCCTCCCAGGCTGAGGTCAGGAGACCAGCCAGCTCCCCACCGCTCCCAGCGCAGCGCCCCCACCTGCAGAGCGCCTGCTGCGGTCAGGTGTGCGCCCCCCACCCCCCCCGCCCCTCCGCATGCACTGCTGACTCCTTTTTATTTTCATCCTGAGCCAAATGTCTCCCAGGTGACTGGGGTGGTCCTCAGGGGTCTGACGTTAAAAGCCCAGCAGCAGTTCCACACTCGCATAGCCTTGGAAGTCACAGCTGAGCCTGGCTGCCGTGTTTACTAGTCTGGGTGACTTTCAAGCAACTCTTCAATGTTAATTTGATGCAGCTCAATTTGCTCGGCAGAACTGGCTGTTAAATGGCCACCAATCAGTGAACCATTGCACTGGAGAGAGCACCTGCCTTCTGAATTGTGCAGGAAAAAGAGCCCACAGGCTTTTTGCTCAAGGGAACACTGAGTTTCAGAGGCTGGATTTCTAGAAGTTGCTGTCTCATAGGAAACCTGAGGAAGACTGACAGGACTTCTCAGATATAAGACCTATTTATCTTTTTTTTTTTGAGATGGAATTTTGCTCTTGTCCCCCAGACTGGAGTGCAATGGTGCGATCTTGACTCACTGCAACCCCCGCCTCCCGGGTTCATGTGATTCTCCTGCCTCAGACTCCCGAACAGCTGGGATTACAGGCAGGCGCCACCACGCCCAGCTAATTTTTGTATTTTTAGTAGAGACGGGGTTTCACCATGTTGGCCAGGCTTATGAGACCTATTTTTCTTTTAGGACCAGTCAACTGATGGAAGTTTGACACTTGGTACCATTTTACAACAACAGGGCCCCCTGGGTGAGTTTGAGGGTGCGCTTTGAGAGTGTAAATGTTCAGAAATAAGACTTTGCATGGACAACACAACTCAGCCAACAGACATTCTCACCTCTCCCCATCCCTTTGCCGAAGTTACTCGTCTGAGCGCAAAGTTAATGGAACCTCCTCCATTTCCATTCTGGGTTGAGAGGCTTCCAGAGAGGATGGCTGTGTCTGTCGCTGTCAAGGGTGCCTAAAAATGATATTTGCTGGTAATGAATGAATCAAAACAACAGGAAGTGCCAGTGGCAGCAGCCTAAAGAACGCACTGTGAGTCCAAGGCCAAAGGTGCAGACGACTCCTCTGTTCAGAAGCACACGTGGATGCAGAACTGCCGCAGCAGCTTGACTTTTCTTTCGCTTTGTTATTTGGTCTGCATGTGACCACAAGGATAATCTGCTTTGCAAAAGCTTTAATGGGCAAATTTCACACCACCAGGGGAAACAGGGGCTGCCTGTCCCAGCGGTATCAGCACAGGGACTTCGCTGTGCGCCTTCCCTCACGGTACACCTGGGGCCTCTCCTGTCCTTGCTTGCCATCAGGGTTCTGGGGGGACTGGAGACTTTTCCATGGCTGTATTCTGTATCAGCTGACTCAGGGAGCTCCAAGAGGGGGCAACTTTCCCCAAGTTAGGACTCCATGTTGTTGGCTGATGCAACGGAGAATAAATTAATGAGCTGAGGAGACACAGATCTACTATAAACACTCAGGAGAATGGCCTGACCTTGCCACATTCAAATAGTGGCAGAATGGTGACATTTTCGTGTGCCCAGGGCTCAGGATGGGACCTGCTATAGCCTTGCGGCACGTAGCAGAATTTGCCTTAAAACTAAAATCAGTGGTTAGAATGATCCATGGAGGTCTGCTTTCTCTCCCAGAACCCCATGACCTTGGGCCTCTACTTCTCCCAGACCATTAACACCCTCTGCTGGAAAGGCCCAAGACCTTGGGAGCCAAGTGCCCCAGCCCACACTCCTGCTGGCTCACATGCCAGCACAGCGGTCACACACGGCTGGGACTGAAGCGCTTTCTTTTTTAAGTGGCTAATTGCATCCTTTCATAAATAAAGATGAGAAAAACCCTGGACAGACTCTCGTTCCAGCTGCTTGGTGTGCTGTGCCTCATTAACTCGAGCCCTTGCAGTACTCGGAGAGGTGGTTGTGTGCTTTACCTCAATGGACTGGGATATGTGCATTTTATTAATTTCAATCTGCGGAAAGCTACTGCCGGACACATCTTCATACTCCTCATCATAGCGATCAAAAAGGTCAGTGGCATCTACTCCAACGCTGATCGTTCCCTGGGGCAGAAAAACAAGCTGTCAGCAGAAGGGGTGGTATTTGTGGAATGAAAGACAATGCTACACTTCAACAGCCAGCTTGCTTTAATTGAACAGGTCATTCGACTTTAGGGTTCACTGGGTTTAGGTAGGACACGCCACCAGGAAGCCCACAAAGCATGAATGTCGCAGTCCGAACCAAACTGCAGAGCACCACAGATGTCCGGAGCTAGAATACATCATTTGACCAGCAGAGCTGGTCTGCATGTCTGCAGAGCAATGACATGCCAAAGACAAAAGTGTTAGTCAAAGAAGAGCAACACAGTTTGATTTTCAGAGACCAAACAGGCCCGTGAATGCATAAAGCAACCTAGAAATGAGCTACATGGATCAAACATTTTTTGGTAAACACCGTACACTGCAAAACTACCCTAAAACTCTTTAAATAAAAATACTTTCAAAGATAAAGCAGCACAAATTATGAACAAATGGGAGACTTAAAAATTAATCCTTCTCAAATTAATTTGAGAATTAAGTTTGAGAAACAGAAGTGTATTCACTCAAGGAATTCTAAGCTAAAATTTTGCTGATAAAAATGCTTGTTATGCAGAAAATCAATGTTTGTTATTCTTTTATGGTCACAACTTTAAAAATGGACACATATCTTAATCCAGTATATAAAACCATGGCCACATACACTTTTTAAATTAAACTTTCGCAGCCCATTACAACAATTTTTTTTTTTTTGAGATGGAGTCTCGCTCTGTCGCCCAGGCTAGAGTGCAGTGCCGCGATCTCGGCTCACTGCAAGCTCTGCCTCCCGGGTTCATGCCATTCTCCTGCCTCAGCCTCCTGAGTAGCTGGGACTACAGGCGCCCGTCACCACCCCAGCTAATTTTTTGTATTTTTAGAGATGCGGTTTCACCACGTTAGCCAGGATGGTCTTGATCTCCTGACCTTGTGATCCGCCCACCTCGGCCTCACAAGGTGCTGGGATTACAGGCGTGAGCCACCACGCCCGGCCTTGTATTTTTTTTTTTTTTTTTTTTTTGAGATGGAGTCTCATTCTGTCGCCCGGGCTGGAGTGCAGTGGGCACGATCTTGGCTCACTGCAAGCTCCGCCTCCCGGGTTCACGCCATTCTCCTGCCTCAGCCTCCCGAGTAGCTGGGACTACAGGTGCCCACCACCATGCCCGGCTAATTTTTTGTATTTTTAGTAGAGATGTGGTTTCACCATGTTAGCCAGGATGGTCTCGATCTCTTGCCTTCGTGATCTGCCCACCTTGGCCTCCCAAGGTGCTGGGATTACAGGCGTGAGCCACCATGCCCGGTCTTGTTTTGTTTTTTTTTTTGATACGGAGTCTCACTCTGTCGCCCAGGCTGGAGGGCAGTGGCATGATCTAGGCTCACTGCAACCTCTGCCTCCCGGGTTCAAGCGATTCTCCTGCCTCAGTCTCCTATGTAGCTGTGATTACAGGCATGCACCACCATGCCCGGCTAATTTTGTATTTTTAGTAGAGATGGGGTTTCACCACATTGGTCAGGTGGTCTCCAACTCTCAACCTCAGGTGATCTGCCCACCTCAGCCTCCCAAAGTGCTGGGATTACAAGCGTGAGGCACAGCGCCCAAGCTAAAACAATTTATTGAGGTTTAATTTCTGTATTACAATATAAACTGCACCCATTTGAAATGCACAATTCAATGAGTCTTTGACATGTATATGCTGGTGAAACTACCTCCAAATCAAGACACAGAACATTTCTATCACCCCATAAGTAGCCTGACAGAGTGGTTTTTGTTTTGTTTTGTTTTCTTGAGACGGAGTCTCACTCTGTTCCCCAGGCTGGAGTGCAAAGGTGCAATCTCGGCTCACTGCAGGCTCCCCCTCCCGGGTTCATGCCATTCTCCTGCCTCAGCCTCCCAACTAGTTGGGACTACAGGTACCCGCCACCACGCCCAGTTAATTTTTTGTATTTTTAGTAGAGACGGGGTCTCACGTGTTAGCCAGGATGGTCTTGATCTCCTGACCTCGTGATCCGCCCACCTTGGCGGCCTCCCAAACTATTGGGATTACAGGCATGAGCCACCGTGCCCGGCCGGCCGAGAGAGTGTTTTAAGTGGTCAAGAAAGGGACCTCTGAGAAGGGGGCGTGGGAACAAAGACACAAATGAGGATGGCCCTCGTGGGCACCCAGTGGAGGGGCAAGGAGGTCTCTAGGGCTGGAACGGAGGGGCAATGGCAGGTGAGTTCAGACAGGGTGGTGTTTGGGTAGTCTATGGAGTGTCACAGGTGGGGTTTAAATCTGTTGTTTCTGTTGGTTTAGCCATTAGCTCAGATTTTTCACTTTTATGTCAGAGTGCGTTTTGCAGATGGACCATCACTTTATTTCTAGCATCTGCCATGGTCTCATCTAATGTGTGAGACGCACAGTGCCTTTAGGAGCTGACCAGTGAGATCCCACCACTCTTTTGCCATTTCTTTGCAGATGAACTGTAGGAAGCACCTCCCTTTCTAGGTTGGGCATGTGTGCTGCACGCTGACGCAGTGGTGAGGTGCAGCTCACTCCTGGCCTCGGTCGTGGGGAAGTATCAGATGCTGCTGCCCATGTGGCGGAGCCGGTGGCGGCCAGAGCCTTGGCGTGTGGGGCAGCTGAAGTTGTCGAGCCCGCTGGTCAGCCACATCCCTAGGAAACTCCAACTATATATGAAAACGTGTGGGGAACACAGGTGGCCTGTGCTGCAGAGCCTGTCAAAGAGCACCCTGAGCACCGCTGCCACGATGTTTCCGTCGCCTGTTGAAGGATACCTGTCAGGCTTTGCACATGTCTTCTGTGAAGAGCCAGAGTGAAGACTTTTGGTGCCGTACGGCCTGTTGTCGGAATTCATCTCTGCTACTCAAATGGGAAAGCGGCCAGATAAACAGTCAATGACTGAGTGTGTCTGTGTTCCAATACAACACTGCTCATGAAGCTGAAATCTGAATTTCACATAACTTTCATATGTCACAACGGCCTCTTCCTTTGGTTTTTCTTGACCATTAAAAAATGCAAAAACCATTCTTAGCTCACAGGCCACAGGAAAACAGGCAGTGGCTTGAATCTGGAAATCCTTGATATAAATCTACAGGTTTTTGTTGCTGTTTGGCGATGCTTTCTTTTTCAATAAACTCTTCAGGCAGGGCTGACACTGAGTATTAAATTTCCATTTTCCCAGAGAGCTGATGAACTTAAAAATCGCATAAACTGTTTTTCCACACTGATCATCCAAAGTGCTAACTCTGAGCACGTGAAAATCAAGTTTCAGATCTGCTGGAGAAGCACCAGCGTCAACGGTCAGTCATTCCTCCAAGAAGACTGTGCCGGAAAGTGGGCTGTAGCAGCAGGTGTATTTACATATAACTGTGAAAATCATTTTTCATTTAGATCAAATGGTAGTTCCTCTACATTAATTTCACTCACATTTCCACTCCAAGGTCTGCAATGCACAAATGAAAGATAAAGCAACAGCTGTTTCTGTGTTGGTTGCCCTATTAGCCCAACTTCCCAACTGTTAATGATGCTAGCTTTTTTTTTTTTTTTTTTTGAGATGGAGTCTCGCTGTGTCATCAGGCGACATTAGCCATTAGTCCAGTGCAGTGCAGTGGCACGATCTCGGCTCACTGCAACCTCCGCCTCCCGGGTTCAAGCGATTCTCCTGTCTCAGTCTCCCGAGTAGTTGGGACTACAGGCGTGCGCCACTATGCCCAGCTAATTTTTGTATTTTTAGTAGAGACAGGGTTTCACCATGTTGACCAGGATGATCTTGATCTCTTGACCTCGTGATCCGCCTGCCTCGGCCTCCCAAAGTGCTGAGATTACAGGTGTGAGCCACCGTGCCTGGCCAGTGCTAGCTTTCTATCAGATGCTTCAATCTGAAAAATGCATTAACCCTAATAATTACTTGATTTCGGTTGAGGGTGAAACGCCTGACATTATAAATGCTACTATAAACTCAATTTAAAAGTTCCACATTGAAGGTAAACGTGTTTTTTTTTTTTTTTTTTGTGGTGATATTCAAATATCAACTTTGAGGCAGTGTAGCGTTATGGTAAAAAATATTTTTATTAAGTCAAGAAACCCATGGACTAGAAACATCCTTAGAATTAGTTGTAGTGATACATAATGTATAATTGTGTCAAAACAAGCTGTGGTACTCTACCCATGGAAAATGAAGTTGTAGTTGTCAAAATTCACAAATTTTTATATTCACAGAGTAACAGCACAAACACATCCCTGTGATGACGATGATTCTGAGTAATAAAAAAAACTGCACGGCAGTATATGAACAATTTGT
Organism: Macaca nemestrina; assembly: GCF_043159975.1. Taxonomy (NCBI): domain Eukaryota; kingdom Metazoa; phylum Chordata; class Mammalia; order Primates; family Cercopithecidae; genus Macaca; species Macaca nemestrina. The sequence continues at coordinate 227,464,237 of NC_092125.1, read as the reverse complement.
GGCCAGGTGCGGTGGCTGATACCTGTAATCCCAACGCTTTGGGAGGCTGAGGCAGGTGGATCACCTGAAGTCAGGAGTTCGAGACCAGCCTGGCCAGCATGGTGAAACCCTGTCGCTACTAAACATACAAAAATTAGCTGGGCACGTGTCCCAGCTACTCTGGAGGCTGAGGCAGGAGAACTGCTTGAACTTGAAAGGTGGAGGTTGCCGTGAGCCAAGATCTCGCCACTGCACTCCAGCATGGGTGACAGAACAAGACTCTGTTTCAAAAACAACAGGCTGGGCGCAGTGGCTCATGCCTGTAATCCCAGCACTTTGGGAAGCCGAGGCAGGCGGCTCACGAGGTCAGGAGTTCAAGACCAGCCTGACCAACATGGTGAAACCCCGTCTCTACTAAAAATACAAAAATTTGCCAGGCGTGGTGGCGTGTATCTGTAATCCCAGCTCCTCAGGAGGCTGAGGCAGGAGAATTGCTTCTACCTGGGAGGCAGAGGTTGCAGTGAACCAAGATCGTGCCACTGCACTCCAGCCTGGGCAACAGAACAAGACTCTGTCTTAAAAAAAAAAAAAAAAAAAAAATTACAATCACTGAAAATAAGGCTTGTAATGAAAAATACTCTGAAGCTGATCTTTTTGTTGGGGAAAAAACCATACAAAATAAATAAGAGTTCAAACGGTTTATGAGATATAATTTTGAAATTCCATAATGGCATTTTGGAGTATCTTTATTTTGGGTAGGAATCTTGGTGGAGCTGTCATGTTTAATTGGATAAATTTATATTCTGTTCTAGAATGAAATGGAATTGAAAAGGTCTACAGTTTTGTAGCATCTAAATTTGATAAAACATTCAAAAGATCACAAATAAAGATGATTTAGAAAAATGTGTCAAAGAAAACTGTTGTGAATAAAGTTAAAAAGACGATACCTGTCAAAATACTTGGGCCAAGATATTTTTATGTTCTAATATGAAGAAATTTAGAATGGAGAGAGTATTTTCTAAATTAAAAATATGATACACAGAGAAGAATCAATTAAATGTGTCAAAAATTTCGGTTGGGTGCTGTGGCTCACTCCTGCAATCCCAGTACTTTGGGAGGCTAAGGTGAAGGGACTGCTTGAGCCCAGGAGTTTGAGACCGGCCTAGGCAACATGTTGAGACTCTGTCTCCACAAAAAAACTAAAAAAAAAAAAAAAAAAAAAAAAAAAAAAAAAAAAAAAAAAGAAAAGATTAGCTGGCAGTGGTGGTATCCGCCTGTGGTCCCAGTCACCTGGGAGACTGAGGTGGGAGGATTCCTTAAGCCCAGGAGGTCAAGGCTGCAGTGAGCCGTGACTGTATCACTGCACTCTAGCCTGGGTGATAGTATGAGACACTGTCTCAAAGTAAAATAAAACTTGCTAAATATAAATGCAACTTTCATAAAGATAGTAGGCAATGGTATTAAAGAAAAAGACACTGGAAATACACTCTTCACAAAACAGCGTGACACACTGTGGAAGTTAGATCAAAGGCCTCCCAAGGAACCATGCCTGCGGGTACTCATGCCCTCATAAAGAGCCCTCTCCTTGATCCTGAACCTCTCGGGTTCATAAAAGCAACTCTCAGACTTGCTTTTGTCCGACAGAATGCACGGATTTGATGGTGCTGACTTCAAGACCAGCTCATGAGAAGCCTTGCAGCTCGGCCCAGGTCTCTAAAATGCACTATCTGGGTGACACTAGCTAATATGTATTAAGTCCAGCTACCCAGAGACTGCTGTTGGCAAGGAAGCCTGAGGGGAGAGGTTGCCTGGAGAGAGAGCGATGCCAGCCAACTCCGCTGAGGTACACGAGACATGAAAGCAGAAGCCACTGCTGGCGTGCAGACCAGCAAGCCTGCAGAGGATGAGACCCAGCTACCACCTGACTGCAACCCCTGGGAGCACCACCCCATCACGGTCAAGTCCCAGCCAATCCACAGAACTGTGAGACAGTATGGAATTGTTGTTGGAAGCCACCAAGTTTGGAAATGGTTATACAGCAGCACATAATCAGAACACTGATATTGGAGACAGACAAGGTTGATGAACAGACTAAAAGTCTGTGGATACATGCCCCAAATAATAATTCCTACTCTTTTTTTTTTTTTTTTGAGATGGAGTCTTGCTCTGTCACCTGGGCTGGAGTGCAGTGGCGTCATCTCGGTTCACTGCAAGCTCCGCCTCCTGGGTTCACGCCATTCTCCTGCTTCAGCCTCCTGAGTAACTATGACTACAGGTGCCTGCCACCATGAGTGGCTAATTTTTTTTGTATTTTTAGTAGAGATGGGGTTCCACCGTGTTTGTTAGCCAGGATGGTCTCGATCTCCTGACCTTGTGATCCGCCCGCCTCAGCCTCCCAAAGTGCTGGGATTACAGGCGTGAGCCAATGCACCCGGCCGCCATGTTTTCTTAAGAACATTTTATTTTATTTTATTTTAAGAGACAGAATCTTCTCCAAGCTGTAGTGCAGTGGCACAAACAGCTCAATGCAGCCTCAAACTCCTGGGCTCAAGTGATTCTCCTCCCTCAGCCTCCCAAGTAGTTGGGACCATAGGCACATGCCACCACACCTGGCTAATTTTTGTATTTTTTGTAGAGACAGAGTCTCGCTATATTGCCCAGGCTGATCGCCAACTCTTGGGATCAAGCAATCCTCCTGCCTTAGCCTCCCAAAATGCTGGGATCACAGGTGTGAGTCATCGTGCCTGTCCCAATATTTTATTTTTCAACTACCTTTGAATAAATTATTTATAGTTTCTCTGATATAATAAAACCAATATTCATTAAAACATATTTCAACAAATGACATAATCTGAATATTTTATTTTATTTTTTTAGAGACAGGGTCTTACTTTGCTGCCCAGGCTAGAGTGTGGTGGCTTGATCACAGCTCACTGTTGCCCTGAACTCTCGGACTCAAGGGATATCCCTTCCTCGGCCTCCTAAACAGCTGGAATTACAGGCGCGTGCCACTGTGCCTGGTTAATTATTTAAAAAGTTCTTTTTTTTTTTTTTTTGAGATGGAGTTGCACTCTTGTCGCTCAGGCTGGAGTGCAATGGCACAATCTCAACTCACTGCAACCTCAGCCTCCTGGGTTCAAGTGATTCTCCTGCCCCAGCTTCCTGAGTAGCTGGGATTACAGGTGTGTGCCATTGCACCCAGCTAATTTTTGTATTATTGGTAGATATGAGGTTTCACCATGTTGGCCAGGCTGGTCTCGAACTCCTGACCTCAGGTGTTCCGCCTGCCTCGGCCTCCCCAAGTGCTGGGCTTACAGGCGTGAGCCACCATGCCCAGTCCTAATATATAATTTATATATTGCATTTATTGCAGATTCTGTGTCCCTCAACTAGATCATTAAGCTTCACGGCAGGATTAGGTTGTCTGTTTTATTCTCTGCTGAATGTTCACATTCCTAAAGTGTCTGGCACGTTACAGGCACCTAAATTAAATTACTTTGTGAATAAATCAACCATTTTCACCCATCTCCAACCCACAAAATTGCTAATATTAAACCAAGTCAACGAAAGATGACCATTTGCCCCATTTCCCCCCTTTCGTAGCTAGCACATTTCTCCCTGTTAAATCTTTCTTTCTTTTTTTTTTTTTTTTTGAGACGGAGTCTCACTCTGTTGCTCAGGATGGACTGCAGTGGCATGATCTCGGCTCACTGCAAGCTCCACCTCCCGGTTCACACCATTCTCCTGCTTCAGCCTCCCGAGTAGCTGGGACTACAGGCGCCTACCACCTCGCCCAGCTAGTTTTTTGTATTTTTAGTAGAGACAGGGTTTCACTGTGTTAGCCAGGATGGTCTCGATCTCCTGACCTCATGATCCGCCTGCCTCGGCCTCCCAAAATGCTGGGATTACAGGCCTGAGCCTCTGTGCCCAGCCGTTAAATCTTATTTTGTAGTTTAATCCCTTCATTCTTATTAACTGGGCTCTTTGAGAACCTTCTGCCTTGGGTTAACTGTGAATGTGATAAACACGTCTTCACTGACATCACTCAGAAACTCTGAGCATGAGTTAGAGCCTTTCTCCCACAACGAGAAACTTCTTGCCAGGGAGGAGATGATGCATTTGTACTCGTTGAGTAGAATCAGTTGTTTATTCAGCCAGGAATGTACCATTCTAAATTCTTTATTTTTTGGTTTCAAACCTTCTTTAAAAAATTTAAAACATTTAACTGACAAATAGAGATCGCACACGTTCCAGGTGTACAGTGTGCTGATTTGATACATGCAGACACTGTGTAGTAATGATCACAATCATGTTAACACATTCAACATCAACCAGGCGGAATTATTTTCATGTTTATATTTATCTGGCCATGAGGGCAACATAAGAAATTTCTGTCAATTGCAATCTCAAAAGGAACTCTTTACTAACCGAAAATTCCACCAAAAGAGGTGATACAAGGCAACGTGAAATTCACCTGTTTATAACTGATGCACCCACCAGCATGGCACTCATGACGGTTCCCACAGAATCACTTCATCTCAAATGGAAGTCAGAGCCTGTCCTCCCCGGATAAACAGTAGTCTCTAATTCTGAAACCTTGTTTGTAAGGATTATGCTGACACGAAGGGGTGAAACAGCCCTCTGACGGAGACTCACTTCAAGACAAACAGCGGTTTTACCTTTGAAGCCCTCTGTGCCTTCTATCCCGACTGCCAAGGCCACTCTTCTCCAGGGTTTCAGTTTCACGTCACAGCACTTCCCCAGACCTCATTCACCAGGCTTTGGTCCCTCTGCTCCTTACCAGACAACTTCCCACAATCTCCAATTGCAACAGCAGCCCATTTTCTGCAGCCCATTGCCTTGTCCTGTCACTACGCACAACAAACATATGGGTCAAACAATCCTTCTTTTGCTCTATCATGCTCTCAGCCAAGTCCGGGCAGTTTTATGACATCAGAACCACTTCCACAGAACAGACTGAAGTCATAAGCCCGGGCGACTCTGCTGGCTACAGTCATTGCCAGGGCAACCCCAGAATCCTTGAAAAATAACCAAGTGATGCACTCTTACAGCTTTATGAAAACATTTTGGCATTTAAGAATATTTTTATGGTTATATGCCTTCCTTGATATATTATTCATTTATTTTTTGAGATGGGGTCTCTGTCACCCAGGCTGGAGTGCATCTTGGAGGCTGGAGCCAGGCTGGCACGATCCTGGCTTACTGCAACCTCCACCTCCAGGGCTCAAGCGTTCCTCCTGCCTTAGCCTCCTGAGTAGCTGGGACTACAGGAGCACACCACCATGCCCAGTTAATTATTATTATTTTTTGAAGAGATGTGATTTTGCCATGTTGCCTGGGCTGTTGATACATTATTTTTATATATTTATTTAGAGATGGCGTCTCGAGCTTGTCACTCAGGCTGGACTGCAGTGGTGCGATCTCACTGAAACCCCCGCCTCCCAGGTTCAAGCAATTCTCCTGCTTCAGCCTCCCAAGTAGTTGGGATTACAGGCACCTGCCAGCACACCCGGCTAATTTTTGTATTTTTAGTAGAGATGGGGTTTCACCGTGTTGGTCAGACTGGTCTGGAACTCCTGACCTCAGATGATGCACCCACCTCAGCCTCCCAAAACGCTGGTGAGAGATGAAGCCAGACGGACTTCCTGGGTCGGGTGAGGACTTGGAGAACTTTTCTGTCTTACAAGAGGATTGTAAATGTACCAATCACCACTCTGTAAAAACGCACCAATCAGCACTCCGTGGCTAGCTAGAAGATTGCAAATGTACCAATCAGCACTCTGTAAAAATGCACCAATCAATGCTCTATGGCTAGCTGGAGGATTGTAAATGCACCAATCAGCACTCTGTAAAAACGCACCAATCAGCGCTCTGTGGATTGTAAGTGCACTAATCAGCACTATGTAAAATGGACCAACTGGCACTCTGTAAAATAGACCAATCAGCAGGACATGGGCGGGGAGAAATAAAGAAATAAAAGATGGCCACCCCAGCCAACAGCAGCAACCCGCTTGGGTCTCCTTCCACACTGTGGAAGCTTTGTTCTTTTTGCTCTCCACAATAAGTCTTGCTGCTGCTTACTCTTTAGGTCTGCACCACCTTTAAGTGCTGTAACACTCACCGTGAAGGTCCGCAGCTTCATTCTTGAAGTCAGCGAGACCACAAACTCACTGGAAGGAACGAACTCTGGACACACTCGGATTACAGGCGTGAGCCACCACGCTTGGCCGATACATCATTTACATTTTTTTCTAATAAAGCTGAATTGTGTTTTTCAGCTATTACACAAACCACGCTGATGATGGGGTTTTCTAGATAAGAGAGGTCTTGCCAAGGAGTGTATATCAATCTCTGTAATAGCAAAAATGGCCCAGAAATAACGTAAATCTCCATGAAACTATTTTGTCGTAGGGTCAAAAAACTAAAGCAATATGTGCCCGCAGAGAGTCAAGCTCCTTTGCCCCCGTACCCCCAAACAAACCTAACTTAATCATCTGCTCCACATGGGATGTAAACAAGTTCATGAAGGAGGCAGCAATGAAGTCGGACAAGCTGCCTGGGATCAAATTGCCTTCTAAATATGCTCGAAGTGGCTGCCGTCCACAGAGAGAGAAGATTTATGGGTATTAAGGAAAAAAGGAATGAAAATAATCAATACGAAGTGAATACAGCACAGAACGACACTGTTACATGATCTTAAGTCCTTAAAATGCAAGAAATGTGGATGGATTATGCAAATAAGACAGAAATCTGACGATGGCAGGAGGATGCCCAGGGTGGTCCAGTCGGGCTCCAGTTTCACATACTGTTCTCAGGGATGAACCCCACGTCCTCCCCAGCCACCAATTCTCTCCCTGATGCCAGTTCAATGTGGAGGGCCCTAAAGACACTGGGACCACAGCAACCGGAGGGTGGCGTTTTCCAGCAGGACATACAGGCAGGAATTTACTCCCACAGGGCAAAGCAAAGGCGGAAAACAGGTAATTAGAGCTAAGGACTGTGGGGTCCAAAGACTTAACCCAGAAAGTGGGCCTCCCATTACATGGAGGCAGAAACTGGACTAAGAATGCAGAAGGGACTTGATCAAGGGCACAGACAGGAAGGTGGAATCTGAGTCTGGATGTAGGACGCTGCACTGTAAGTCCAAGGTTCTCCCATGCTGCCTCCCACACACGGATGTGCCTGTGTGTGTGTGCATGCATGCGTTCCATCAGCTGGAGCCAGTGGGCAAAGTGGACACACCTCGGGGCTGGGGATTCTACTTGTTCCCTCCTGGGCACCATGGTGCCTGGCAAGGCACATTCCACACAAGTCCGTATCACAGCCAGCCATACTGCAAACAGCACCGGACCCGGCCCCAGGCAACGGCTGCGGGAATTGTTCGAGGGCCATTTTCTTTTATTTTTTTTTGAGACTGAGTCTCTCTCTGTCACCCGGGCTAGAGTGCAGTGGCATGATCTCGGCTCACTTCAAGCTCTGCTTCCCGGGTTTAGGCCATTCTCTTGCCTCAGCCTCCTGAGTAGCTAGGACTACAGGCGCCTGCCACCACGCCCAGCTAACTTTGTATTTTTAGTAGAGATGGGGTTTCACTGCATTAGCCAGGATGGTCTTATCTCCTGACCTCGTGATCCGCCCACCTCAGCCTACAGGCGTGAGCCACTGCGCCCAGCCTCGACGGCCATTTTCAAATCCCAACTCACAGGTCCCACCCATTCCTGACCAAGCTAAGAATTTCCTCCTCAGTGTTGAATGAACCACCACCACCACATTTCGTTCTGAATGTCAGTTTGCATTTATATAGCAAGATTATCTTTCCCTAATAAATTAACATCTATTTCATGTGTTTTCAATCTTTCCACAACTTGGCATGGTAGTCAGGACAGATGTCCTCATTTTACAAAAGAGAAAACGGAGCACTGTCCAACGCCTCACTCTGTGTCCTGCCTCCTGCTGGCAGTTGTACCTTCTAACCTGGGCTTTTCCTCACTAGGCTTTTTTGCTTGGTAGATACATCAACCTACTGGAAATCCCTACCTCATCTGCTCTTATTGGTGAAAACAGAGAGAAATATGCACCCGCGTTTCGGGCGGCAATAATATCACGCATGGGATACAGCCTGCAAACCCCTCTGAGCTGAGGTCCTCTGTGAGGGTCCAGCTGACAGGCTGATCCCTAAGTCATCAAAAGTGTCCTTCTGTTTTTGTTTAAGACAGGACCTTGCTCTGTTGCCCAGGCTGGAGTGCAGTGGTGCAATCACGGCTCACTGCAACCTTGAACTCCTGGGCTAGGGCAATCCTCCTTCGTCTGCCTCCCAAGTAACCTGGACTACAGGTATGTGCCACTGTGTCCAGCTAATTTGTAAATATTTTGTAGAGATGGGAGTCTTGTTATGTTGCCCAGGCTGACCTCAAACTCCTGAACTCAAGCAATCCTCCTGCCTTGGCCTCCCAAAGTGCCAGGATTACAGGAATAAGCCGCCATGCCTGGCTTCCCCATGGTCTTTTTGTTTGTTTGTTTGAGACTCTGCTGCCCAGGCTGCAGTGCAGGGGTGCAATCTTGGCTCACTGCAGCCTGGACCTCCCAGGCTCAAGGGATCCTCCCACCTCAGCCTCCCAGGTAGCTGGATCTACAGGTGCATGTTACCATGCCTGGCTAATTTTAGTATTTTATTTGTAGACACGGAGTCTCACTATGTTGCCTAGGCTGGTCTCGAACTCCTGAACTCAAGTGATCCGCCCACCTTGGCCTCCCAAAGTGCTGGGATTACAGGCGTGCACCACCACACCTGGCCTCTATGGTCTCCTTAAAGCGGAGATCACCCCTTTCTTTTCAGGACAAGGATGTTTGCTCATCTTGAAAAGCAAAAAAACCTGTCAGAAATGGAATGAAAGATCTACCTCAAATCCTCTCCTTAAAATGCTGGACAGCCAACATCTGGTTATCGCTCAGGATTTCTGATTAGAAAATGTTTGATTTATTTGGAAGCAGTTTTATGGAAGTAGCAAAGTATAGGACATTTTAAAAATCACTTGCATGTCTGTGTGAGATGGTCACAGCTGCGCTCCCTCTTTCCACAGAAACATGGCCTGCAGACACATTTGCAGAGTCCTAATAAGCAACTGTCACACACCCCCAGATGGCCGATTTGATCATAGGACACGGATGCAGGATGATAGTGAGGTTCTCTTTCCCTTTCACTGCTCCTAACACAACAAACCTTCAGCCAGAACAGCAAAAACGCCAAAGGAACAGCCTGCTCCTGCCAGGCACCCTGACCCCACCTCCACCTGCCAACACAGACCTTCCAAACTGGACCTCCCGCGGGCACCTGGCTGGGAGATCCAAGCAGGAATCATTAGCACAGCTCAGGGCACCTCGGAGATTTTCAACTCTCCCAATTATCCCAAACTCCCCAACTCGGTTCACTCAGGGTTTTGATTCTCTGCCTCTATCTGACCAAAAGGTAACCCTGCACTTCTGAGGACCTCACCTGTTGAGGGGAGAGTGAGTAGATGGGAGTGGAGGTGTTACCATTTTCAAATATACATTTTTTTCCAAGAGAATTAAAACATTTATTGATTATACATGATAATGGATGATACAAAAGCTTCATTCCCATCCATAGTTTTATCTGGTCAAATATACTTTGAAATGTGGGATTCAAACAGATGGACATGTTCTGGATATATGGTCCTTTAAATGCTGTATGGGTCTTAAAAAAACTGCTTTCTAGAATGTATTTCATCAGAGGTTTATCTTACTATGCATCCCAGTTTAAGCCAGCATTTGTTCTTTTCCTTTCTTTTCTTTTTTTTTTTTTTTTGAGACGGAGTCTTGCTCTGTTGCCCAGGCTGGAGTGCAGTGGCCAGATCTCAGCTCACTGCAAGCTCCGCCTCCCGGGTTTACAGCATTCTCCTGCCTCAGCCTCCCGAGTAGCTGGGACTACAGGCGCCCACCACCTCGCCCGGCTAGTTTTTTGTATTTTTTTTTTAGTAGAGACAGGGTTTCACCGGGTTAGCCAGGATGGTCTCGATCTCCTGACTTCGTGATCCGCCCATCTCGGCCTCCCAAAGTGCTGGGATTACAGGCTTGAGCCACCGCGCCCGGCCTCTTTTTTATTTTTTTGAGACAGAGTCTCACTCTGTTGTCCAGGCTGGAGTGCAGTGGCATGATCTTGGCTCACTACAACCTCTGCCTCCCTGGTTCAAGCGATTCTCCTGCCTCAGCCTCCCAAGTAGCTGAAATTACTCGGGAGGCTGGTGGTCATGTACCACCAGGCCCGGCTAATTTTTATTGTATTTTTAGTAGAGATGGGGTTTTACCATATTGCCCAGGCTGGTCTCAAACTCCTGACCTCAGGTGATCTGCCCGCCTCTGCCTCCCAAAGTGCTGGGATTATAGGAGTGAGCCCCCGCACCCGGCCTGTTCTTTTCCTTTACAAGGTTTAAAGAAAATAATAATGCTTCTTATAACTTTGTATGGCTTCCGCTCTCCTTCCAACAACACTGATTTGACACAGATCATGGGAGAAGAGGCTGATGGAAGACGGGGCGGGGTCCCAGCTCCTTATCATGACAGATACAGGCTCTCTGCCAGGCCATCCTGGCCACAATGATAGGGTCTGGCCACTGAGCCCTCTTTTTAAACACAGCTGAATAGTACACCAGGCCATGTTTCATTAGCCATTCAGTACAACTGGAATCTCAAAGTGACCAAGCTATCCTATTTGCCACAGAGCTGGGCAAAACAATCTCCCCAGCAAGTTGAAAGGAAAAAGAGAGCATACTTAGCATTGAAAAGTAACTCAGACTAAGTAGTGTCACTGGGTTAAAAGACTTAAACTCCATCGGTGATCTGGGACACTGATGCTGCTCAAACAACCCACTGACCGGTGGTCATGGCACCAATGCCCTGGGGTGATGTGACCAGGGCCCTCTGCTCAAGGCAACACAGACATGCCCTGAGCCCTCTGCATTTTTTGGCTCTCCATATCCTAATGGGTAAGCAAGGACTTCTGCTGCCTCAACGCTTAGGTGATTAGGTGGCTGTCCTCTGCCCTGCCACTGTCCTCTGATTTCCAGCGTCAAGGACTTGGGCAGCACAGTCGGAGGAAATGGCTTTCAATGACTGGCCTGTGTATCTGCTTGGCAAAACTCCCTGACTTCTGGAAAAAACGGGGGACTGGTTTTGTCTTCCCTCCACATGGTATAAAACATTCATCTCCTGGAGATGAGCAGCAGCGTGGCTGATGGCTGCTAGGGAGGTGTTTCCAGAAAGATATGACTTTGACATAATATAAGCCAAATTTTGTCCCACCAGCTTGTATGTCTTTCCTCTAACAATCCACCAGCACCTCATTATTTCAGATCTGGCTTCTAGGTATGAGGCCTTTTCATGAGGTGTCCTCATGAAACCTGGCCCCTGGCTTACCTTGGGATTGGTTCGCTGCTGCAGTCTCCTCTCTTCCCTCTCTCTCTGCAGCCGCTCAAACTCCTCTCGAATTTCAGCTGGGGTTCTCCTCCTTTCCACAACCTACGTGCAGAATCAAGATGGGAAGACAGCTGAGGACCCAGGAGGTAAGGGAAACGTACACAAAGAACTGCAGTCATTGATTTTGGTGTGTGCGTACTGCCTGGGGTCCAGCGACGGCCTTTCCCCAGGAAGTGCCCCAAACCGTGACTTCTGCCATCCGATGGCTCAGGCCTGGGTGAGGCAGAGCTCACTGCCCTCCTGGCCCTTCCCAAGGTTGAAATGAGCTTTCACTCAGCTCTCCAGAGTGACTTAAACATTCTTTATTTTAGCAACTTATCTCTAAGTCTGCTGAAATCTTACAAGGAAAATGTCACCTTAAATTTCATAGTGTAAATTTCCTAATGAATCTCAAATAACAAATGTTAAATATTAGGACAAAGGCAAGCTGGCTCTCCCTAGTGGTCTGGGACAATCGCTAAAGACTCCTTTTGAGCTTCTTGGACCAAGGATCTCGAGCTGTCGGGTCTGGGTGTTTTTATTCTGTTGCTGTAGAGACGGGGTCTTGCTATGTTGCCCAGGTTGGCCTCAAACTCTTGGCCTCAAAGGATCCTCCCACATCAGCCTCCCAAAGTGCTGGGATTGCAGGCATGAGCCACCATGTCTGGCGGCTCTGAGTGTTTTCAGAATCATGGAACTCTTCTTCTTACAATAGTATATGAACCTTAGAATCTGGGCTGTCAGTTATAGGCTGGTGTAACAATACTCAGGTACCACGCAGCAGACCTCGTTAAACTCAGGGATGCACAGTGATGTCGAATCTGAGAAAATAAGGTATTCCGGCCTGGCGCGGTGGCTCACACCTGTAATCCCAGCACTTTGGGAAGCCGAGGTGAGCAGATCACCTCAGTTCAGGAGTTACAGACCAACCTGGCCAACATAGCGAAACCCCATCTCTACTAAAAATACAAAAATTAGCCAGGTATGGTGGCAGGTGCCTATAATCCCAGCTACCTGGGAGGCTGAGGCAGGAAAATTGCTTGAACCCAGGAGGTGGATGCTGCAGTGAACTGAGATCATGCCACTGCACTCCAGCCTGGGCAACAGAGCAAGACTCTGTCTCAAAAAAAAAAAAAAAGGAAAAAAAAAAGAAAAGGTATTCCAGGTCTGGTGTGGAATACCTTTGGGAGGCCGAGGTGGGTGGATCACCTGAGGTCAGGAGTTTGAGACCAGCCTGGCCAACGTGGTGAAACCATCTCTACTAAAACTACAAAACATTAGCCAGGCGTGGTGGCGGGTGCCTGTAATCCCAGCTACTCGGAAGGCTTAGGCAGGAGAATCACTTGAACCCGGGAGTCGGAGGTTGCAGTGAGCCAAGATTACGCCATTGCACTCCAGCCCGGGCAACAAGAGCAAGAAACTCCGTCTTGAAAAAAAAGAAAAAAAAAAAAAGAAAATACAGCATTCCAATTCCAGTTCAGCCTTTCTTAGCTTGTCATGAAAGGGAGACCACCCAGTCGAGATTTCAAAGAAGTGGAAAGGGCAGTCTTTCATCTGTGAAAGAGGCAACTGCACTGCACGATTTCTGTTGTTGTTTTTTTTTTTTTTGAGACGGAGTCTCGCTTTGTTGCCCAGGCTGGAGTGCAGTGGTACAATCTCGGCTCACTGCAAGCTCCGCCTCCTGGGATCACGCCATTCTCCTGCCTCAGCCTCCCGAGTAGCTGGAATTACAGGCACCCGCCACCACACCCGGCTAATTTTTTGTATTTTTAGTAGAGACGGGATTTCATCATGCTAGCCAGGATGGTCTCGATCTCCTGACCTTGTGATCCACCCACTTCGGCCTCCGAAAGTGCTGGGATTATAGGCATGAGCCACCGTGCCCGGCCTGCACTGCACGATTTCTAAGGGTGCCGTTTATGGTGTGAAATTGTGTGCACTGGTGAGAAACACACAGTGTGGGAACAGGACAGAAAAAGTGGTTACTCTTTTTCTATCACTACCAAAGTTATCAGATGGCTGGGGGAGGGGCAGGGGTGTATGAGAAAGCAGATTCTTTTTCTATCACTACCAAAGTTATCAGATGGCTGGGGGAGGGGCAGGGGTGTATGAGAAGGGGAGGGGCAGGGGTGTATGAGAAGGGGAGGGGCAGGGGTGTATGAGAAGGGGAGGGGCAGGGGTGTATGAGAAGGGGAGGGGCAGGGGTGTATGAGAAGGGGAGGGGCAGGGGTGTATGAGAAGGGGAGGGGCAGGGGTGTATGAGAAGGGGAGGGGCAGGGGTGTATGAGAAGGGGAGGGGCAGGGGTGTATGAGAAGGGGAGGGGCAGGGGTGTATGAGAAGGGGAGGGGCAGGGGTGTATGAGAAGGGGAGGGGCAGGGGTGTATGAGAAGGGGAGGGGCAGGGGTGTATGAGAAGGGGAGGGGCAGGGGTGTATGAGAAGGGGAGGGGCAGGGGTGTATGAGAAGGGGAGGGGCAGGGGTGTATGAGAAGGGGAGGGGCAGGGGTGTATGAGAAGGGGAGGGGCAGGGGTGTATGAGAAGGGGAGGGGCAGGGGTGTATGAGAAGGGGAGGGGCAGGGGTGTATGAGAAAGCAGATTTGCTCATCAGTGGGAGAGACACAGGGCAGTCTTGAGATGCTGCTCACAGACTATCTAAAAAGAGAAATTTCAAGTTTCAAAAAATTATTTTTAAAAATACAAGCTTATAGCAAAAAATCAATAGAACAGAAGGATAGGAAATAAAAAGTACGTGATTCCCCTTACCCATATTCCCTCTTCTCACAGGCTCACACTCAATTTTTTTTATATCACTTCCTAAAAATTCTCTATGCATGTGTATGTACCTACGTATGTGCGCGTGTGCACACACACATTCGATATAAATAAGATATTACAGGCTTTGTGAAACTTGATTTTATTTTTCAACAAATAATAATAAAAAAAACCCACAAAAACTCATCTAGAAAAATCCTAGGAACTTGTCCACTACTTTAAACATTAAAAATAGTGAAAACATTTTCTTCTCTAATAACTCAATATAAATAAAAAATTACTAAAAAGGGGGGAAGTGGTTCTTTTTAAGGAAGCTTTAAAATAAAAAGATTGTTAAAATCATCCAAGAACAAACTAAAGGTCCTAAGTGGCACGACAGTGATTGCTCTGTGACCTTACAAGGACATTCTGGGTTCTATTTGGTGAACAAGGTGCATTCCCGCTGCCCAGGCTTAGAATCACTGAGGGCGCGTCCCCTATCTACAGCACTCTCACTTTCCAATGCCACCCGTCCTGACACAGACAAAAGCAAGGTGCAGTTTTTCAAAGTTTCCAATATCTTCTCAATCTCATGTCAGTCCCTCCCTGAAGCAAAAGAAAATAAAAATAAAAGAGCTTCAGGGAAATGTAGGTAATCAACCATTCCATGTAAGTTTGAAGATCCAGAAAAAAATGTTTCAAAATACTTTAAAAATTATTCATGACTTTACAGCCCAATTCAGTGGACCTGATGGTGCAGCCAGTTTCTCTGGACCCAGCAGATGGTGACTTAAGTGATCCATCACCAAGGACAAGGAGGCCTAAGTGTGAGGCTGTCTGAATGGAGACAGTTCCTCTACATAGCCCAGAGGATGCAGGATGTTCCAATATGGATAAAGAGATTTTATTTTATTTATTTCTTTGAGACGGAGTCTCGCTCTATTTATTTATTTATTTACTTAAGACAGAGTCTCGATCTGTCACCCAGACTGGAGTGTAGTGGTGCGATCTCGGCTCACTGCGCCTCCCGGGTGCCTGACATTCTCCTGCCTCAGCCTCCCAAGTAGCTGGGACTACAGGCGCCCACCACCACGCCCGGCTAATTTTTTGTATTTTTTTTTTTTAAGTAGAGACGGGGTTTCACTGTATTAGCCAGGATGGCCTCGATCTCCCGACCTCATGATCCACCCACCTTGGCCTCCCAAAGTGCTAGAATTACAGGTGTGAACCACCGTGCTTGGCCTTTTTTTTTTTTTGAGACGGAGTCTCGCTCTGTCACCCAGGCTGGTGCGCCTCGGCTCATTGCAAGCTCCGACTCCCGGGTTCACGCCATTCTCCTGCCTCAGCCTCCTGAGTAGCTAGGACTACAGGCGTCCGCCAAAACACCCGGCTAATTTTTTTGTATTTTTAGTAGAGCCGGGGTTTCACGGTATAAGCCAGGATGGTTTCCTGACTTCGTGGTCTGCCTGTCTCGGTCTCCCAAAGTGCTGGGATTACAGGCATGAGCCACCGTGCCTGGCAAGATTTTATTTTATTTTAATATTTTATTTTTTTGAGACAGTCTTGCTTTGTCACCCAGGCTGGAGTGCAGTGGTGCGATCTCAGCTTACTGCAATTTCCGCTTCCTGGGTTCAAGCAATTCTCCTGCCTCAGCCTCCTGAGTAGCTGGGACAACAGGCTTGTGCCACCATACCCAGCTAATTTTTTCATCTTTAGTAGAGATGACGTTTCACCATGTTGGCCAGGCTTATCTTGAACTCCTGACCTCAAGTGATCCACTCGCCTCGACTTCCCAAAGTGCTGGGATTATAGGCATGAGCCACCGCGCCTGGCCTGAATAGAAATTTTATAATTGAGTGTTCTATTCAACAGGATATTAGTTTTTAAAAATGCAAATTTAGCGAAAGTTTGATTCGCCATAACTTTAATCAGTGACATAAGCAGACCCATGAATATGCCCATATACTACTATTTTTTTCGGAAACGGATTTGTAAGCTGCTGATAATTAAAATCCTGGACTCAAACCCTGTAGGAAAAAAAAAACCTGGAAAGTGTGAGGCCTCACAGAGGCTGCAGCAGGAAAAGACTCATTTTCAGGAATTTTAGCTGTTTAATCTTTGAAGACTGAACAGCTGAAAATTACTTTCTCTCTGTTACATTCTGTGAGGAATTACAAAGGCAAATAATCCAAAGGGGGCAGATCATTCCATTTTGAGTCATATTTTACACAAGTTTTGCAAATAGTTGGTGCATAATCTGAGCTAACAGCAAAGTCAAAAATGGCCAGCCTTCCTGGAGCGGTGAGGACACTTAGCAGGGCAGGGCACTTCATTCTCAGCTCCCACAGGCCTCTGCCAGCCTTGACTATTTATACCTTCCTTTAACCAGAATACATGATGCCGGAAAGGGGAACAGGACTAAGCCAGCTGTGAGCTGCTCTCCTCCTTATCAGCAACCCTTACAGACAGAGGCATCTGGGAACACAGCATCTGAAGCTGCATGACGGTTGATAAATACCAGACATTTTCAGTGTTTCTCATGGACAGAGTGTATCACATGCAGCTTGTGAATCCATACAACTGCTGTTCACCGAACCATTCACCTACTAGGTCTATCCCTATGCTAGTCAGAAAACTGAGTGGCCAGGTGCAGTGGCTCACCTGAGGTCACGTGTTTGAGACCAGCCTGGCCAACATGGCAAAATCCTGTCTCCACGAAAAATGCAAAATTTAGCCGGGCGTGGTGGCAGGTGCCTATAGTCCCAGCTACTTGGGAGGCTGAGGCAGGAGAATCGCTTGAACCCAGGAGGCGGAGGTTGCAGTGAACGGAGATTGCACCACTTCACTCCAGCCTGGGCAAAAGAGCGAAACTCCATCTCAAAAAAAAAAAAAAAGAAAAGAAAACCGACTGAGCCCAGGAATTCTAGACCAACCTGGACAACATAGTGAGACCCCATCTCTACAACAAAAAAACAACCACCAAGAAGACTGACTTTATTGATGAAACGAATGAGGAGATCTCCAAAAGCTGGGTGGCATCATGGAAGGAGGACAGACAGGACCTTAAACCTCCTGGGAAACCTCAGGCAAGTCCTTCTCTAAGCTTCAGTTTCCCTGCTATAAAGTGAGGAGGGTTAAGCGACATCATTTGAAAAGTGTCATCTGGTTCTATCTAGTAAACTTTTTATTCTGGGATATTTTTAGAAAATTATTTAGAAACGCTATAACAACAGTACAGAAAGTTCTAGTATAGCCTGCACCCAGGTTCCCCCAATGTTAGCACCTTATATAACCACGGAAGATCTGTCAAATCTCAAAAACCAACATTAGTACATTTCTACTAATTAAACCTAGGGTTCAGATTTCACTAGATTTTCTACGAACATCCTTTTTCTGTTCCAGGATCCAATCCAAGATTCCACGTTGCATTTAGACATGAGGTGGATGTCCTTAGTCGTCTTCTGCTCTGTGACAGTTCTAAACCTTTGCTAGTTTTTCAAGATCTTGACCATATTATTGCTTTTAATACAGGCTGCCTTTCTCATATACTATAAAACCGATGTCAGAGACAGGGAAGTAAAATATAAATAATGTAAAGGACTGCGGACAAAAACCAAACTGCAGATGATCAGGGCCAAAGGATGCAACTCGGATGTAATACAACATCTGAAAATGACATCTGCAGGAGATGAGTTACGTGGTTTCCATGGCAGTTGCCAGCCATTACCAGAATCAACACTGTCAAAGCATTCACAGTTCAAGGTTAGATTTTTGCCATTCTGAAAACATGGCTAATTTTGTTTTCAATGTGGGTATCTGCACAAACATCACTAACCAATCTCGATAAGTAAATAGTATGGCTGGTTTTTTAAGCTGGGAATGGTTACATCTCATTCCTTGGGAATCCTCCCAAAGAGTAACAGTCTCTAGAAGCCTTAAAAAAAAAAAAAAAAAAAAAAAAAAGGGGGGGGGTGCTGGGCACGGTGGCTCACATTTGTAATCCCAGCACTTTGGAAGGCCAAGGCAGGAGGACCACCTGAGGTCAGGAGTTTGAGACCAGTCTGGCCAACATGGTGAAACCCCATCTCTACCAAAAATACAAAAATTAGGCTGGGCGCGGTGGCTCACGCCTATAATCCTAGCACTTTGAGAGGCCAAGGCGGGTGGATCACGAGGTCAGGAGATCGAAACCATCCTGGCTAACATGGTGAAACCACGTCCCTACTAAAATTACAAAAAATTAGCCGGGTGTGGTGGCGGGCGCCTGTAGTCCCAGTTGCTTGGGAGGCTGACGCAGGAGAACGGCGTGAACCAGGGAGGCGGAGGTTGCAGTAAGCTGAGATTGCGCCACTGCACTCCAGCCTGGTCGACAGAGCAAGACTCCATCTCAGAAAAAACCAAACCAAAAAAAACAAAAACAAAAACAAAAACAAAAAATTAGCTGGGCATAGTGGTGCGCACCTGTAATTCCAGCTACTCGGGAGGCTGAGGCAGGAGAGGCACTTGAACCCTGGAGGCAGAGGTTGCAGTGAGCCAAGATCATGCCACTACACTCAGCCTGGGCAACACAGTGAGACTCCGTCTCAAAAAATAATAATAATAAAAAAAAGTAGCAGGGCGTGGTGATGCATACCTGTAGTCTCAGCTACCTGGGAGACTGAGGTGGGAGGATGGCCTGAGCTGGGAGGTCGACACTGCAGTAAGCCACGCTCACGCCACTACACTCTAGCCTGGGTGACAGAGTGAGACTCTGTCTCAAAAAAAAAAAAAAAGACTGAAAATTTACCTAATGACTAACAACTGGGCTAGTATTCTGCACATTCTAAAGAAGCTCCAATGGGCTGGGGAGTGATTTCTAGTTGGTGGAGTGCTTTGAGATCTTTGGATTAAAGGCGTCTCAGACACTCACGATACCAACAATCAATGCCCTTCACCATTCACTGACTACCCATATGGTAGCCTAATAAATATGTGGTAAATGGATACCCTTCAGCAACTGAAGAGTTTAATAGTCTAAAAATATCAGCAACAGCATGAAGGGAATACAGCTTCCTCCCTAGAGTGAAAGCTATTACTGCAGTGAGAGAATCGTCATATGGAACAATCCATCCAGCTGTAGGAATTCCTTGAAGGAATGTTGAATGCCAGCTTCATAAAATTTGCTTGAGTTCAATGAAACTTTCTGTGTAATATGAATAATGGGTCCAATTTTCCTATTGTATGTTAAACACTAATACATCTCTGAGTAAATATCTGGGGAGGTATCTTCATTTAGTTTTCTTTGAAGGCATTTTTATCTTGCAGAAAAAGGTTAGTATCAATATGAAAAAAAAGCCAATTCTGATCCATGAGAACCTGACTTGTTTAGTTTACTAAAAAAATACGAAAATAATGTTTAACCACTTGCCACCCACAACTGTGCACATATTTTTTTTTTATTTCATTTTTTATTTTTTGAGACACAGTCTCACTGCCACTCAGGCTGGAGTGCAGTGGTGTGATCATGGCTCACTGCAACCCCGACCTCCTTAGGCTCAAGTGATCCTCCCACCTCAGCCTCCCAAGAAGCAGGATTATAGGCACACGCCACCATGCCTGGTAAATTTTTTTATTTTTTATTGCTTGTAGAGATGCGATCTCACTGTGTTACTCCAGGTGGTCTCGAACTCCTGAGCTCAAGTGATCCTCCTGTGTCAGTCTTTGAAAGTGCTGGAATTACAGGTGTGAGCCACTGCACCCAGCCCTACATATTTGTATAACCACCATTTGTGTGTGGATTTGCTTTGTTTCTAATGGGAAGATAATCTGGTTTGATAAGAGGAAACCACACAATATTTTACCAGCAGACTCCACGGCTCCACTGATTGGGATAATGCTGCTGGGGACTAAAAACCTAGTCTTTGAAGAGGGAATATGTAATGGAGTCCTACAGCTTTTCAGTGACTCCAACTGCTGACTTGAAAAACTATAGGCCGGGAGTGGTGGCTCACGTTTGTAATCCCAGCACTTTGGGAGGCCGAGGTGGGCAGATCATGAGGTCAGGAGTTCGAGACCAGCCTGGCCAACACAGTGAAACCCTGACTCTACTAAAAAAAATACAAAAATTAGCTGGGTGTGGTGGTGGGCACCTGTAATCCCAGCTACTCAGGAGGCTGAGGCAGGAGAATCACTTGAACCCAGGAGGCCGAGGTTGCAGTGAGCCGAGGTTGTGCCACTGCACTCCAGCCTGGGCAACAGCACTAGACTCCGTCTCAAAAAAAGAAAAAAAGAAAAAAAAGAAAAATTGTAGCCAACCCCACATCTTAAAAATACAAAGAAGCTTTAAGGAGTGTATAAAGAGTGAGGGGGAAATTGAATAAATACAACAGAAATCTATTTTCCTTTTTGGATGAGAAAATGCTAAGTTGTTTGGCTTAATACCTAGCTGCAATGAACCAAGGCGACAGGAAGCACTGCTATTCCCTTCAAGCCAGAGGCCAAGTACCAACCGCCCACTGGAGCCAGGAGGACATGCAGATGAGAAGAGCCAGACGTAACACAAGGGGGAGTGGTGGGGACTGGCACAAATTGGACAGTCCAGTCCCATCTGAAGGGCAAGGGCTCCTCAGATTCAGTGTTACCAGATGTTTCAAGAAAAGACAGAAGACTGAATTATGATGCAGAACCTCCCAGGGTTGAAATGTTAGCAACCAGAATTCACTGTGTGAGGCAATCAAAAAATGGCAACAGGCTGGGCATGGTGGCTCACACCTGTAATCCCAGCGCTTTGGGAGGCTGAGGTGGGAGGGTAGCTTGAGGGTAGGAATTTGAGACCAGCCTGGGCAACATAGCAAGACCCCATCTCTACAAAAAATAAAAAAATTAGCTAGGCATGGTGGTGTGTGCCTATAGTTGCAGCTACTTGGAAGGCTGAGGTGGGAGACTCACTTGAGCCCAGGAGGTCAAGGCTGCAGTGAGCCGTGATGGCACCAATGCACTGCAGCCTGGGCAACACAGCACACGCGCACTGTCTCTCGTGTGCACGCTCTCTCTCTCTCTCTCTCTCTTGCGCGCTCTCTCTCTCTCACCCCCCATCCCCCCCACCAAAAAAGGCTATTAGTGGAATATGGCCCACAAGCCACCAATATGAAGCATTAGTGGAAAGGTGGGAAAGGAAATGGGATCCTCTTTTGCTTCTCTTCTACTCCTCATCTGAAGGCCTTTATAAGGCTTTGATGCTAGAACTGGAAGAGACAGGCACACATGCTTGAGATTAAACATCGAATGAACTTTGGCCGGGCATGGTGGCTCATGCCTGTAATCCCAGCACTTTGAGAGGCCGAGGCGGGCGGGTCATCTGAGGTCAGGAGTTTGAGACCAGCCTGACCAACATGGAGAAACCCTGTCTCTACTAAAAATACAAAATTAGCCAGGCGTGGTGGCGCATGCCTGTAATCCCAGCTACTCAGGAAGGCTGAGGCAGGAGAATTGCTTGAACCTAGGAGGCGGAGGTAGTGGTAAGCCGGGATCGTGCCACTGCACTCCAGTCTGGACAACAAGAGCAAAACTCGGTCTCAAAAACAAACAAACAAACAAAACAAAACCAAACAAAACATCGAAGGAACTTCAAGGGAAATCTTACATGATGGTGAAAATATAACTCAATGCAGGTCAACTCCATGTTATTAACAGACTAGCAAATTTCTTGGGCATCAGAACCAAGTTTCTTTTTTTCCTTTTTTGAGACAAGGTCTCGCTCTGTTGCCCATGTTGGAGTGCAGTGGCGTGATCATAGCTCACTGCAGCCTCAACCTCCTGTGCTCAAGTGATTCTCCCATCTCAGCCTCCTGAGTAGCTGCGAATACAGGTGTGCACCACCAAGCCCGCTTAATTTTTAAAAAAAAAGTTTTGTAGAGACAAGGTCTTGCTATGTTTTTTCTCAGGCTGGTCTCAAACTCTTGGCCTCATGTGATCCTCCCAGCCTGGCTCCCCAAAGTGTTAGGATTACAGGTGTGAGCCACTTTGCCTGGGTCAGAACCAAGTTTCTTTAATGATACCTACATATTCCTGCAGCAACTTAAGAGTTTCACAACGAATCTTCATATTCATTTTTCAGATAGTAACATGTTAGCACTAGCAACCCAATTACTTGCCCAAGGCTCTACTGCTAGTCAGTGGCAGTGTGAAAGTAAACAAATTGTCTGAATTTTAGTGACTGTTCTCCCACAGCATGGCTGCCCAGGGCGACACATTTGCTATATATTTTGTTTCACTCATCACATTTGACAAAGCTTGAATATTATAATACATGAGAATTGAAAGGGTCATTACAGGCAATGCAACCCCAGCAGCTCTGCCTCCATTTTGCTCACATGCATAACATACTCCCATCTGAAATATTTCCTCACCGCAATTACTCAGAACTGAGGTGGAGAGAGAGGCACAGAACTGTGCAGGGTTGAAGGGAGTGTATGTGGAGTCAGAGCTGCACCCTTGAAGAAATCGTCTCCCATCAACCGCCAGCTCCACTTGCTCCCGCCCCACACCTGGGTTAAAAATTACTGGTCCAGTCCATCCCTCTTCCGTTTTACTTGACAGGTTAGGAAACGAAGGACAAGTCAGATGAGTGGCTGGCCCAAGGTCAGAGTTACAAAGTGGCAAAGCCAAGTCCAGAACTCAACCTCTAAAACTAAAATACAGGGCAAGGAAGGGGGCTCTGATGTCTTCAAATATTCCCAAAGGCATTATTACGGATTGCAGGGTTTTGGGGAGATGTTTTGTAGCTGTTTAATGACTTTTCTGGGACACCAGACGCAGTTTCTCTTACCTCCCATCCTTCCATTTCCAGTCCTCTCTTCCCATATATATCATAGATGGCCCTGGTTTGGGGGTCACTAAGCACTGCAAATTAAAAATTAAACATGTTTATAAAATATAAAATTCACCTTCAGTCCTTTCTGAGAACACTGATGTCATTAGGTAAGCCCATCTCCTGTTCTCCCTGTCTGATCACAATCTTCCTAGAGACCCCTTTCATTTTCTACGCATCTTTCCTCCTAACTGCTTTTTTGATTCAACCTAGGATTTGTTTATTGACTTACTGACTGACACGGTCCTTCTCTGTTGTCCTGGCTGAAGTGCAGTGGTAAGATCATAGCTCACTGCAGCCTTGAATTCCTGGGCTTAACTAATCCTCCTGCTCCAGCTTCCCAAGCAGCTGGGATTACAGGTGTGTGCACACATGCCCAGTTAATTTATTTTTTGTAGAGATGGGGTCTCACTATGTTGCCTAGGCTGATCTTGAATTCCTGGCCTCAAATGATTCTCTTGCCTTGGCCTTGCGTAGTGTTGGGATTACAGGGGTGAGCCACTGCACCCGGCTAATGTAGGATATGTTTAAAGGTGGCTACAAATGAGAAAAGTCAGATTTTCCCAGTGTCCAAGTTGCTCTTGATTGGAAGGTACAGGTACAAGGTGTACAAGGTGTACCATGCAAGAAGTGACACCAGCTCCTGCATTGCGAAAGGACACGAAAGTTGTTTTAAAAATAATTTGGTGGCCGGGCGCGGTGGCTCAAGCCTGTAATCCCGGCACTTTGGGAGGCCGAGACGGGCGGATCATGAGGTCAGGAGATCGAGGCCATCCTGGCTAACACGGTGAAACCCCGTCTCTACTAAAATATACAAAAAACTAGCCGGGCGAGGTGGCAGGCGCCTGTAGTCCCAGCTACTCGGGAGGCTGAGGCAGGAGAATGGCGTAAACCCGGGAGGCGGAGCTTGCAGTGAGCTGAGATCCGGCCACTGTACTCCAGCCTGGGTGACAGAGCGAGACTCCGTCTCAAAAAAAAAAAAAAAAAAAAAAAAAAAAATAATAATTTGGTAAATTTCTGCCATGGTGTATAAAAGTACACTGACTTGAAAGAGTGGGTTTCCAGTTTCTAAAGAAGCTTGCTATAAAAGTAGAAACAGGTTTGGATACTAGAAAAAGCTGATTTGTTACTTACTCTATAGAGTTCTATTAACTCCAAAGACAGGCTACATTTCTTTTGTGCACCTCTCCTCTTTATTTGTAAATAATTTTAAAAGACAAAAACACCTCTTACCATCTTGTTGGCCACATCACCCAAAGTACATCAGAAAAGAATTTCTCGGTTAAGGGTAAGAGCTGTTCAAATGATATTCCAACTGAACTCAAATGTCGGCAAGGCCAGTGGTCATTCTCTTCCCCCTCTACTTCACCAATTTCTGCCAAGATCTTTGGGTCTCTTCTCCCTTGAGAGTTCCCACATATTTGTAGGCCTAATTTAAAAACTATATAAATGATCCTATGCATCATCAAATCTAATGGGAAAGGAAGAAATGCTGGCCCCTGGAAAACACAGGAGCCAAACTTGTGTTCCTCTCCAGCATGTAATAAGGAATTATTCATTCACGATTTCACCTGAGTCTCCCTTTAGGCTAAACAGGAGGCCAGGTCTGCTGCTGTGGCATTTTCACTAGCACTGGTAGGGTCTTTCTGTTAACTCTTCCCCAGGTCTCCAACACAATACAAGCAAACTATGTGGCTCATTTAGACAACAGTAAAATTAATGCACCCATTTAGATAACAGAATACAATAAAAAGAACAGGCTACTCGTCACAATTGCCATGCAAGTGATCTGAATAGAGTTAAATTTGGTAATGACACCACACTGATTACACATTTATCACACCCTGCAGCCTGATTTTCATTGGCCATTAAAATCTAACTTTTTGGAAAAACTCTAACGTGAAATACACTACAAGCTTAACATTATGTATACAGTGAGATGACTTTATGATTTTATAAAGAAACACAGTATCTAATTTCTGGTCTAAGGAGCCAATCACCAAATGGTTCTGGAACAAATAACTTACTGTACTTGATGCATATAACAGTGATTTAACATTTTTTTAAATTTAAATTTTAAAAATGGTGGTAAAATATACATATAAAATTTACTGCTTTAACCATTTTAAAGTATACAATCAATAGCATTAAGTACATTTACAATGTTGTATAACCATCATCACTCTCTTATTTCCAGAACTTTTTGCCATCCCAAACAGAAGCTCTGTATCCAGTAGTGACTTTAGTATTTTATAAACGAATCTATCACAGAATCTTCTTTCTGACATACGTAAGACGTAAGTATAAAAATGTGAATCGCTTGATTCTATTTCCTATAACATCGTTTTCGTTCCTTTATTAGAACTGATAACTGAATGCTTCAGAACCAATAAAATCACTTTTGGATGAAAAAATGTCCTTGTATCTTCTAACAAAAAAGAGAACAAAGAAATCTTCCCTGTGACGATCAGCCTTTACCTATAAGAGTTCCCTTTAGAAGAAACCTGGTAAACGATTTAAAACTTGAGTATTCCCTTGCAATCGAGACTGTCTATTACTGCACCCGGCCTCTCATTTTCTACTTACTGGACACGTATCGATCTCCAAAGCAAAATACTACTCTTTCAAAGGACCCTGTCAGTAAAAAGTAGCAAACTAACCACCTCTTCTATTTACCTCTAAGGACTCTCTTTTTCTATCCTCTATAAATCACATCTCCTAAAAATCGAATAACCGCTACCAGGATGTTTCTACGAAGTCCAGCCCTCCACTGACCTTCATAAGCCTGGTGAACAAGGTTAAACAGTCGCTCCGCCTGTGACTTGAGCTCTGGGTCTCTGTGCTTGTCTGGATGGTAGAGCATACACAGCCTCCGGTAGGCAGCTTTCAGCTCTTCAGAAGAGGCCTAAAGAAAGAAAAATTCAATTAGAGAACAATCAATGCTACTTAAACATTATCATTATCAGAATCAGCCTTGAAATGGGAACCCATCAGCCACGTCCCAATGTGTTTGCTCTCGACATGCAGGATGTAATGAAGTTAGGTTTATTACCTCAACAAAGCTTCTTTTTGTCAGTTAATAAAGCGATCAATTACATACATCAATAGTGACTGGGTTTTGCTGGGAAGTGCTGCTATCTGATGAATGAACATTTGTGTCTCTGGAATGGCTCACTGTGCTCTGAGCTGAAACCAAAATGTCAGAGACCTGCTAACTCTTTAACTTATTTGAAGTAAATCATGCCAAGGCACTCTCAACAGAACAGGTTCAGGCAAAGAAAAGCTATATACCATTAGACAGAAATGACATCAATTTAATGACATAATGAACATGAATCCTTGAAATTCAAAGACAAACTTGTAGGGCCCACATGCACTCGAATGCAACCTCTAATTCCAGAAGGCAGCACATTCAGAGCCAGAAATGCTTCCCTAACCTGTAGTAACCAACCCTCCCCAAAACCGCCAGACCTCCCTAAAAACCAAAAGCCATCAACTCTCCAATCCTCCTACGCAGCACGGACATCTGAAGGGGCGGCACAAGGCAGACGGGCTCTGGTGTGCTTTAACCACAGTGGGGGGCGGGTGCCAACAGGCAAACCTGCATTCACTGTGGCCGGCCTCACAGCCACCAAGAGGGTCTCTAGATGGGACCCCTCCGAGGCCCTGGGACACTGAGCGGGCTGTGTGGCTGGCCCCTCAGGTCTGCTTTTGGGAAGTGTTATGTTTGATTCTAGAGGCTATTTTGGCCTATGAGGGGTGGTACTGGATGGGCAGCTCTACCCTTTGGTATATCAGTTAAAGAACACTTGATTTGGGGACATATCCCCACCATTTTGACAACTGAAGCACATTTCTGGGTCACTGACAATATGCTAGAGAGGCTCCCAAAATCTGCCAACTGAACAGAAGAACAGGTCCAGGTTCCAGGAGGGGATGTGAGGACTGACAGTGCTCCGGGATGAGGGCCTGGAACACAAATCCTCAAAGAAAGAGGTCACAGAGACATAGTCCTGGGACCATAATTACCAAAAAAAAAAAGATGACTCTGTATTCTCTGTTACTTCCACAATTTTTCAATATCTTTCAGTCCCAGGACTAATGAACTTCTTCACCAGAAAAAAAAAGTGCAATTTTACTGTATTTTAGTATTAATTTTTGGCCCGGAATCGAAATATTTTCTACAGGATTAAGTTATTCAGATGCTAGAAAGCCAGGGCATTTGTGCGAGTTTACCAGGGGTTCTAAACAAGGAATTCTGAAGGACTCCAAGAGAAAGACAGTAAATGTGATTGGAAAGACATGTGGAGGACATCGGCCCATCCCATGTGCCTGAGGGGGCAGCAGTGCTGGGGCCCGGGTTCTGCTCCTCAGCCCTAGACCAGGCTCAGGCCGGCTTTGTCTGAGGAGTAGGTGATGGCGTGGGTGACCTCCAGGAACCTTCTGGCTCTGACTTTACTGGATTCTGCTATCCAGAAAAAAAAAACAAGGCCAGACGCAGTGGTTCACACGTGTAGACCTAGCACTTCGGGAGGCGGAGGTGGGCAGATTGCTTGAGCCCACAAGTTCAAGACTAGACTGGGCAACATGGCGAAACCCCACATCTACCAAAAATACAAACATTAGCTGGGCATGGAGGTGCTTGCCTGTGGTCCTACCTGGAAGGCTGAGGTAGGAGGATCACCTGAGCCTGTGGAGGCTGAGGTTGCAGTGAGCTATGATTGCATCGCTGCACTCCAGCCTGGGTGACAGAGGGGGAAAAAAACTAGCTAGACCCGAGCCATTCAGCTTGCCCTTTACAGCAGGCCACAGAGAGCGTCCTGCTGGTTTGGAGAGAGGCAACTCTGCCACGTGCCATTTTAAATCGGGAGCTCCTTGAGGGTTCCGTGAAGTGCTCTGTCAGAATAGGGTCAAAGATCTTGCTAAATGAGCAGCTCCTGGCCTCTGAGAATTGGTGAGACCCCACCCCATGGCAAATCTCTTTCTCCCATCTTCCCTTTGGTGCACTACCAAACAGGGGCTGCCTGTCTTCCAGCCACGCCCGTGTGGTTCGCTCTAGGGCAACACAACCTTCCATTCTGCTGGCTGAGAATGCAGGTGTGCCAGTCAAACGGCCCATGTCTGGATGCAGGATCTGTCACTTCCAAGCTTTGTGACCATGACAAGTGAGATTTCTGGCCTTTAGTCTTCTCCTCCATAAAAGATGACAACCCTCGCAGGGACGGTGTGAGAATGAAACCAGACAGTGACTATGAAGTTCTTCACACAGTGCCCAACACACAGCAAAAACTGAGGAATTTTAGCTCCTTTAAGCTCCTTTCCGTTTCCGCATCTGCAGACTGTGGACAATAGTGCCTCTTTCTGAGGCTTTGTGAGGCATAATTGAGATAATACAAGCACGAGTGCCTAACAATGTCCAGCTCATACTAGGACCATAACCACTTTTATTATTACCATCATCACAATTCAGCTGTGGTATCTTTTTGGCAACAGGAGAACTGAAACTGGAACAATTCGGAGGGCACCGCCCTGGTGCATGGATAATGGAAACAGTCATTCAGGAAGGAGTCCTGCTTGTGAAAATTCATTGTGCCGTATACTCAGGAGATGACCACTTTTCTGTACGTATATTCTATTTCTATAAAAATACAAGGCCCTCTAGAAGAGGTGGGCCTCCGTATTTCCATCTCTGCATTTTCTCCTTCTTCTTCTTCTTGCTCTAGTGTTTTGTTTTCCTCCTGACTTTAAATGCATTTCTTGCTACACTTATCAATACACCACCTGCACCAACCCTGGTGTTTCAAACATAAATCATGGGAAAATAATCTTTTCCAGGTAGGTTTACTTATGTGATGATGTAAAAGGGGCTTGTTTTTTTTTTTCCCACACGGCCATTACAAATTATTTTCTTTTTTTTTTTTTTGAGATGGAGTTTCACTCTGCCACCCAGGCTAGAGTGCCATGGTATGATCTCAGCTCACTGCAGTCTCCGCCTCCTGGCTTCAAGTAATTCTCCTGCCTCAGCCTCCCAAGTAGCTGGAACTACAGGCGCCCATCACCATGCCCAGTTAATTGTTTGTATTTTTAATAGAGACGGGATTTCATTGTGTTGGCCAGGCTGGTGTTGAACTCCTGACCTCAGGTGATCCGCCCACCTCGGCCTCCCAAAGTGCTGGGATTACAGGCGTGAGTCACCGCGCCCAGTCACAAATTTTTTTCTTTCTGCAAATTTTAATTGTCCTTTCCTGTATCTCATAAAAGTTACAAGTACTGTATTAGACAGATTTGACTGACTCCCAGTTAGACTGCTATTTCCTGGTTATTAAAATTAAACTAGATGACAAGAGAGCAGAATATCTACTCTGCAGGACATTCTTTAATCTTATTAATAAATGGCTTAATATGCTATTGATTAAGTAATGGAAATAAGATGCTTCATTTTTAATAAATATCACACTCAATAAAAGGTTAGATTGGTCCTTTCATCATAACTGAATAGCTAAGGTCACTGGTTCGATATTTCATAAATGAGAACCTCTTTCACTACCACAGAAATACTGTTATCATTTCAAAACGCAATGAGATATCATTAAGAATGATACCTAAAGGTACATTCTTATCCTAAAATTCTCTAATAAAATTAAGAAATGTATCATACTTTAAGTCTATAAACTTTCGTCATCCCAATCACCTGGTTATATTTTCTGGATAGACTATATGTTAGGCCCCAAATTAAGTCTCAATAGACTTTAAAGACTGACACCATACAAAATATCTTCTCCTACCACAAGAGGATGAAGTCAGAAATCAGTAACGGGGCTGGGTGCAATGGCTCACACCAGTACAGTAATCCCAGCACTTTGGTATGCCAAGGTGGGAGGATCACTTGAGGCCAGGAGTTCAAGACCAGCTTGGGCAACATAGCAAGATCCTGTCTCCACAAAAAAAATTTAAAAAATTATCCAGGTGTGGTGGCTCACACCTGTAATCCCAGCATTTTGGGAGGCCGAGGCGAGTGGATCACAAGGTCAGGAGATCAAAGCCAGCCTGACCAACACGGTAAAACCCCGTCTCTACTAAAAATACCAAAATTCACTGGGTGTGGTGGTGAGTGCCTGTAATCCCAGCTACTTGGGAGGCTGAGGCCAGAGAATCGCTTGAACCTGGGAGGCAGAGGTTGCAGTGAGCCAAGATTGCACCACTGCACTCTAGCCTGGGCGACAGAGCGAGACTCCATCTAAAAAAAAAAAAATTTATCCAGGTGTACTTCCAGCTCCTCAGGAGGCTAAGGCAAAATAAGCTAAAACATGTCTGGATAGTATGTCTGTACCACGACTGCATTTGGTTAGGATAGGCTAGATCAGTGGTTCTCAAAAAGTGTGGTCTGGGGCACCCCAGGAATCTCTGAGACCCTTCAGGGATCCACAAAGTCAAAACTATTTTTCTAATAACACAAAGCTGTTATTTGCCTTTTTCACTCTCATCCTTTCTTGAGTGTACAGTGGAATCCTGAGGTTACAGGACGTGTGATGATATTGGGAACAAACGTGAGCCTAAAAGAGGCAGTCCTTCAAGATGGATCCTGAGATATCTAAATTTAAAATAGAGTCAGGTGGCCTTTTGCTGACTAGGGGTTGCACAGAGTTTTCCAAAATCCACATCTTTTTATCTTTGGAGCTCACCCACCTCAATCAATCAGAGCTCATCCGCCCAGCCAATCAGGGCTCACCTGTATCAATCGTTCAGCACTAAGCAAGTTTCAATCCTTCATTTACATAAATGGACCTGATTGGGAACCCAGGCAGGAACTTTGGCTATAAAACCTGAGTTTTCCTTTCGTTCTCTGGAACACACCTTTGTTTTATACTGGAGGCTGGGTTTCCCTGGTTTGCAAAGTATTCACTGGAGTAAAATCTCTTTTTTCCAAATTCCCTTTCAGAGAACTTTTAGTTATAACATCATTGTTCTGACGTTTAATGGAAAGTGTGTACATGTCTTATGTTTTCTAGAAATTTCTAAGGTTTGTATAAATACAAAAGTTTAATTAAATACAGGGTATAAATACAAGAGTTTTTGAGATTAACTCAATTAGTTCTCAGTTCCTTGACTGTGCCCACTATCGTTGGTTGTACCTGCTGTGATGTCTGTGTATCTGTAACCTCATTATTGTCCAATATGGTCATTTCAAATCCTTAAAACGCTTTCCTTGTGCTTCTATTGAAATACATTTGTATTTGTGTCTTGTTTTACAACAATATTTTAGCAATTACTCAGTTTTAATTTCTAACTAAGTATCAATAGCTATAATTCACATAAACAAAAGCTCTTTGGGATCCTCAATAATTTAAGAATGTAAAGGAATCCTAACACCAAAAAGCTTGGCAACTGCTGGGCTAGATGATACTGCAGTAACAAACAATCCAAAAATTTCAATGGTTTATTTCTCTTTCACTTTACATGTCCATCTGAGGTCAGCTAGTACGGTTTGGCAATGTCTTCAGGTCCCAGGTTGACAGGTCCCAGGACGACACAGCAGTCATCTGTGCCAATCACCAAGGCAGAGGGGAGAGCAGGCTCCCTGGCTCACACTGGCATTTAAATGCTTGGGTCTAGAAGTGACACACCTCACTTCCACTGACATCACTGCCTAGAACTAGTCCCACGGTCTTGCTCAACCACAAGGACAGTAGCAAGTGCAGTCCTCCCATGTGCTGGGCAAGCAAAACCACGTTGGGTGAACCGTACTTATACCTACCATGATGATGATATTGAATTGGATATTGGATACTTCGAAGACTGAAGAGAGCATGCAAATAACTCAGTAATACCTCATATTTATACTCACTTTGGGAATACTAAAGCCACCAGGTTTTTTGTTGCTTTAGCCTGTATTTTCAAACTCAAACTTCCAGGCGATGTATCTGTATTACTAAATTTCACCAACCAAGGCTCCATAAACTATATTCTACTGGATTTTGGGAAGTTTGCCTGATTACCACTATTGAAGATTCATTATTGTCCATATGTTCCACAATAATCTGATGGAAAGAAACTGCATCAGCTCATAAAAACCTGCAGTTTTTCTTTGTGTTTTTTTTTTTTTTAATGATAGTTGGTGCTTATACACTTTAAAAGAAAAAGCAGATTTCAGAGCTAATTAATCACCAAGACAACATGGGTGCTTTGTGCTGAGTAAGATCTGTTCTATGGAGAGAAAGGGTGTCACATATTATTTGGTGTCATTTAGTAGATACTGATTATACTAAGAAACCAAGCCACTTACTTATCAGGCATTAAAAAGCAACCACATAACTGGACTTGATAAAAAAAAAATTCCCTATTTCATTTTGTAAAGGTTCCAACCATATAGCCTGAAGCTTTACACAATACAGTCCCTCTCATTCCCAGCTCCACCATATTCTGATGGTATTTTTCTGGCTCAACCCCACCTCCTTTCATTTTCATTTACATGTAGAATATCAGTGGAAAGTC
Source organism: Macaca nemestrina (assembly GCF_043159975.1). Classification (NCBI taxonomy): domain Eukaryota; kingdom Metazoa; phylum Chordata; class Mammalia; order Primates; family Cercopithecidae; genus Macaca; species Macaca nemestrina. The sequence continues at coordinate 227,431,677 of NC_092125.1, read as the reverse complement.
TGGAAATATGGGATTCATCCTCAAACAGAAATAAACCCCAAGGATGTATTTGGAATTATCCTACAACATCGAGCACTGTGTAGACTGGAGTAACTCATTCTGTCTGACTGATCTCCACAGGAACGTTGCAAGTAGAAAAGATTTAACGTGATACTAACCTGTATCTACTGTAAAAATGCAGCTCCATTTAATTGACAAAAAAAAAACAACCAAAGAAACAACCACCACCAAACCCCATACAAAAATATGTCTGATCCATCTGAAACTTATTTTCTTTTACAAATATCATTAGTGGTGGTAGTGCAAAAGACGATCAAGTAACCTTTTCCCACCGCAATAAGAAACATAAGAGGAAGATAATCAATATCTGCCAGATGAATGAAGGACAAGCCCAGCAAGGGAAAAGCCGTCGTTTCAGCTTCTGGCATGCTATTCAGTGCTGGACTGAGTCTCCATAGGCCTTGACTTACTCTGGAGCCTGAGCATAAAGGCATATGTTTGAATTTGCTCTCTTCCTCTTGTGCCTGCGGTAGATTTACCAAATTAACAACAAATAAATTCCTTCCAATAATAAGTTCCTCTAGAATAATTTGAAGGCGAAAATTGCAATATGTTCCTCAAGAATACTGGTAGACAAGCTGAGTATGTCGTTAACAAATACTTATCACTTCCATGAGTAAGTTTACTGAATGTCAACTGGCTTCAGAAACCACTGGGGCACAAAAGAAATACAATAAAGTCCGTAGCTCAAAGAAATTACACATAGATTCCTGTCTATTTCCTATTCCCCACCCCCCAAAAAACTCCATGTAAACATGGATTTACCTAAACAATATAAAACAGGAATGCTAACATTAATGATGCAGAAGTAAGGTCACAGGAGTCAGAATGCAAAGAAAACTTCACGGAGGTGGTGAGAACCCCAGTGAGAACACAAAGGTGGACTCTGATTTGCTTTGGGTATCCAAGATGAGCTGCGGCATCTCAGGGGACAATAACACCTGAGGAAACAGGCCGGTGTTGGGTACTGAAACACAGAACACTGACCAAACCGGCAGAGGCATAAAGGGGCATAAGAAGGCAGGAAGTAGGTAAGAAACTAATTTGGACACCCATCTGTGTGCTCAATTTATTCAGCAAACATTTGCTAACTAGCATTATGTGCCTGGCACTGTGCAGGGGATATAATGGTGACTCAGGCAGCCACGGCCGCTGACCACACGGTGCTTCCTCTGTGGTGGAAGAGGGCAGAACATCACCACAAAGTAGCCAGAAAATACACAAAACATCTAATTTATACAGGGCTTTAAAAATGGAGCCAAGGAGTTTGACCCTGACCCAAGAAATAAGAGGAAGTCATACAAGGTTTCTGGGTAGAGAAATAATGTGACCAGTATTATTTGTTAAGATTAATTTGGTACAGCTTGACTGAAACAAACAAACAAAAAACAAATCCAGAGAGATCTAAAGGAAACAGCAGCAGAAGTTCAAGGCTGAGGTTCTGTGACCAGCAGCCTGGAAGCTGAAACAGAAACGACAGATCAGAGTCTGCTGAAGTTCTAGAGGATTCATGGATCTAAGGGACAGTTATTGAATGTGAAATGGAGAAGAATCAACGAGCATTCCAGGGTTTTGGCTCGAACATGGATTAGGGAGAAATCGGGAGGTAGTCAGGCTTGGGGCAGAGGTGAATTTGAACACCTAGGTGGCGTGATGTCCAGAAGGCAGATAGAGAGGCAGGGTTGAAGCAAGAGACTTAAAGAGCTGGCTGGGCGCGGGGGCTCCGTCTGTAATCCCAGCATTTTGGGAGGCTGAGGCGAGCGGATCACCTGAGGTTGGGAGTTCCAGACCAGCCTGACCAACATGGAGAAACCCTGTCTCTGGTAAAAATATGAAAAAAACAGCCAGGCATGGTGGCGCATGCTACTCAGGAGGCTGAGGCAGGAGAATCGCTTGAACCCAGGAGGCGGAGGCTGCGGTGAGCCAAGATTGCACCATTGCACTCCAGCCTGGGCAACAAGAGCGAAACTCAATCTCAAAAAAAAAAAAAAAAAAAAAAAAAAAAATCCAAGGAGGTGAGGACTGAACCTGGACAAAGAGCTATGTAAGGACAGGGAACGTGCAACTGGCAAGGTGAAAAAGGACCGAAAAGCATCACAGAGCTTTAAAGACTTGTCAATAGTGTCACAAATGCATTTATACAGATTTACAGCTAACAAAAAAATTCCACTATTTCCTCACTTAATACTTTTTTTTTTTAGACGGAGTCTCACTCTGTTGCCCAGGCTGGGGTGCAGTGGCACAATCCCGGCTCACCGCAAGCTCCGCCTCCCGGGTTCACGTCATTCTCCTGACTCAGCCTCCCACGTAGCTGGGACTACAGGCGCCCAGTACCAAGCCCGGATAATTTTTTTGTATTTTTAGTAGAGACGGGGTTTCACCGTGTTAGCCAGGATGGTCTCAATCTCCTGACCTCGTGATCTGCCCGCCTCGGCCTCCCAAAGTGCTGGGATTACAGGCGTGAGCCACCACGCCCGGCCAATACTTTAATACTCAAAATGCCTTGAAGTTGGTATCAGATTCCCATTTTACAGATAAAAATCCCAAGGACTGAAAAGATCAAGTGACTTGTTGAAGATGGAGGAGGAGTTTATGTGGTTATGGACCTCTAACCTGAAAGATGGTTAGAAGTTAATAATGTGTAGCCTAACTCAAACCAAACTTCAGTTCATGAAAGTGAAAGGCAACATAGAGAGAGGGAAGAGGCATTTACAATATATACATACCAGATCAAGGATCAACCAAATTATATACTAACTAGTAAGAGCCTTCCTTATTAATGGCTATGCTCATGACACTAAGAGAAATACACGGCATTCATGTTACAGGCATATGTCCACTGCTATGTCAAGCATTTCCATGCACTCCCACTTCATTCCCACAAAAGCTCTACGACAGTAAAACTGTCTGGATTTTATGCATGAACGGGCTCAGACAGGTTAGGTAATTTGCCCCTACAAAACCTGCTAAAAACTCAAACTTGGATTGACTCCTGCGGCTGTGCTATCTTCACAATGACCCCTTTTGAAGCTCCACCACTGTCCCTGGACATTCAGATCACCACCAATGAATGCTCCTTGATGTTTAAACACGCAAGGGGTGGGCTAGGTGATTTCAGCTGTCCTTCACTTAAAACCGCTGAATTGCCCAGGCGTGGCGGCTCATGCCTGTAATCCCAGCACTTTGGGAGGCCGAGGCGGTCGGATCACGAGGCCAGGAGATCGAGACCATCCTAGCTAACACGGTGAAACCCCCGTCTCTACTAAAAATACAAAAAATTAGCCGGGCGTGGTGGCGGGCGCCTGTAGTCCCAGCTACTCAGGAGGCTGAGGCGGGAGAATGGTGGGAACCTGGGAGGTGGAGCTTGCTGTGAGCTGAGATCGTGCCGCTGCACTCCAGCCTGGGTGACAGAGCGAGACTCCAACTCAAAAAAAAAAAAAAAAAACAAAAAACCCCGAATTCTATCACATCTTTGCTGAGGACAGAGGTCAGCTTGACCTACACTGATTTTGGAAGTTTGGCTCCTACAGCCATTTTAAGTTTCACTTTGGAAAGAGCTTAGCAGATAAATAATCAAATCACAAATGAGTCAGAAAAGCTGAACAGAGAGACTGATAAAATAATTCTAAAAAGTTTCTACAAATAGGAGTAATTTTTGAAACTTAAGTGAGTTCTACTTAACCCAGAGTTAAGGAAAAAATTTACAAAACTCACAGAACACAATACTTACAAGATGGCAATATAAATTTGAAAAAAACGATTAACACAATTAGTAACAACAGAATTCCAAATACAAACAAAAAACAAAAAAACAAACAAACAAAAAAAACAAAGGCAGGAAGCACATCACCTGCTGCAAGGTGTATGGGGCAGAGGAGGAATCAAGTCCTGCAGCACACACCTCGGCTACAATCACAGAATTCAAGAACACATGGGCCAAAGGAGCAAACATCCTGACTCGCCATCAGAGGTCATTCCAAGGGCTTAGGAAATCTTTTGCTACCATGGTACAACTGCGTTTTCATTACTCTTCCTGATCATGTTCATATATTTATTTGTTGCCCTTGAGACGAATAGAAAATAAAAAGGCCCCAGTCTCTAGAAACAAGCTCCAGAGTTGGACCAAAATTGATGGCTCAGATCCTATCTTAACAGTAAGAAATTGGCTTATTTCTCCCTAAAAGCCTGACCTTATACCTTCTCTCGTCCGTGTTCATCTGTTATACCCTGCCTACTCATGCAGACTTCTTGTGGTTGATTTCTATTGGCTTGGCATTTTACTGAAGAATTTTCTGGCTCCTGTCAACTAGGAGGGTACGCTGTACACTCAAAACATGCAGAAGTGGTTCCAACAGTCCATGAGCCAAACCGGAATCCAGCTGTCAGATTTTCATCTCAAAGGAGGTTCCACTCCAAGTTGCAAGCTCCTTCCACCGAGTGCAACCTGTACCAGGCGTGTGCCATTAACAGTGGTAATAAAGCAGCAATGTTCTCAGTTGTCTTCTTTTTAAGAAATGTGTGTCTCCTTTAAAAAATATATGCTATTTTATTTATTTATCTGTTGTCTTACATCCTTTCTTAAACAAGGTAAGGTGTAAATAAGTAAAATTAAAATGAAAGGTTAATAAAAAGCAGACCCAAATTCTACAGCCAAGTAAAGCATGTTGCTCTCGTGTCCCCTGTTTTCCATTATTTTATTACTAAATTCACAGCGAATACAAAAGTTTTCCATTGAATTCTCTTTAAGAAAGAAAATAAAAGAGGTGTTTTGGTAGATAATGCAAAATTAGAGCATTAACATTTCAAGAAGCAATTGTTTGAAATGCCCAAAGCAGAAAATAAGTGGCTTATAGGCCATTAAGGAAACACACTGTAAAATGTAACCTCATGTTTGCCAATCACATTATGAGATGACATTGGAAGTGGTGGGGCGTCCTCAACAGCTCCCTCCCTGCGCACAGGCAGCTTCTCTAAACTCCACGTCCCCAGCACCCTCTTGAGCCCACTCCTGCTCCCAGCTCTGCCTCCTCTCTGCTTGGCTCAGGAAAGCTCCCTATCCCCATGTCAACTTTCCAGGAAGCACAAGTTCAGAGAGATCACTGTCTTTTAAAGAGAACAAACTCAGTGTTTTGAAAATAAAGTAAAAAAAGCTTCAGGAATTTCTTTTCTTTTCTTTTTTTTGAGACACGGTTTTGCTCTTGTTGCCCAAGATGGAGTGCAGTGGCACAACTTCGGCTCACCACAGCCTCTGCCTCCGGGTTCAAGTGAATCTCCTGCCTCAGCCTCCTGAGTAGCTGAGATTACAGGCGTTTGCCACCACACCTGGCTAATTTTTGTATTTTTAGTAGAGATGGGGTTTCTCCATGTTGGATAGGCTGGTTTCAAACTCCTGACCTCAGGTGATCTGCCCGCCTCAGCCTCCCAAAGTACTGGGATTACAGGTGTGAGCCACTGCGCCCAGTCTCTCTTTTTTTTTTTGATAGTCTTGCTCTGTCGCCCAGGCTGGAGTACAGTGGCACAATCTTGGCTCACTGCAACCTCAGCTTCCTGGGTTCGATCAATTCTCCTGTCTCAGCCTCCCGAGTAACTGGGATTACAGGTGAGCACCACCACGCCCAGCTAATTTTTTTTTTTTTTTTGTATTTTTAGTGGAGAGGGGGTTTCGCCATGTTGACCAGGCTAGTCTCAAACTCCTGACCTCAGGTGATCCGCCCGCCTCCGCCTCCCAAAGTGCTGGGATTACAGGCATGAGTCACCATGGTCAGCCTCAGAAATTTCATAAACTAATGCTTAGCATACATTCTAGCACTATAATTTTTAGTAATATTACAAGTGGACAGCAAAGTTCATCCTTAGCTAGGATGAAGCATACCAAGGCTTTTTACGAACATGTATGTCTTTTACATTGTAAAATGTTATTTATTTATTATTATTATTATTATTTTTTACATGGATTCTCACTCTGTCACCCAGGCTGGAGTGCAGTGGTGTGATCTTGGTTTACTGCCAACTCCGTCTCCCAGGTTCAAGCAATTCTCCTGCTTCAGCCTCCCGAGTAGCTAGGATTACAGGCGCCCGTCACCACACCTGGCTAATTTTTGTATTTTTAGTAGAGATGGGGTTTCACCACGTTGCCCAGGCTGGTCTCGAACTCCTGACCTTGTGATCAGCCCGCCTCGGCCTCCCAAAGTGCTGGGATTACAGGCATGAGCCACCATGCTTGGCCTTTTATTTATTATTTTTATAGACAGAGTCTTGCTTTTTATAGACAGTTTTGCTCTCTTGCCCAGCCTACAGTGTGGTGGTGTGACTGTAGCTCACTGCAGCCCCAGACTTCTGGGTTCAAGCAATCCTCCTGTAACCAAGTACTCCCATTATTCTTTTTTTTGAGACGGAGTCTCATTCTGTTGCTCAGGCTGGAACACAGTGGCGTGATCTCTGCTCACTGCAACCTCCACCTCCCAGCAGAGATTCTCCTGCCTCAGCCTCCTGAGTAACTGGGATTACAGGCGCCTGCCATCAAGTCCGGCTAAGTTTTGCATTTTTAGTAGAGATGGGGTTTCACCATGCTGGCCAGGCGGGTCTTGAACTCCTGACCTCAAGTGATCTGCCGGCCTCGGTCTCCCAAAGTGCTGGGATTACAGGTCTCCCAAAGTGCTGGGATTACAGGTCTCCCAAAGTGCTGGGATTACAGGCGTGAGCCACCATGCCCGGCCCCATGTTTCTAAGAGATAGTTTAATTATTTTCTCCTCTCCCCCTTTCCCCTGTACCCTGTTTCCTACTTAGCCCTTTAGAAATGCAAATATAGGCCCAGCGCGGTGGCTCATGCCTGTAATCCCAGCACTTTGGGAGGCTGAGGCGGGCAGATCACAAGGTCAGGAGATCGAGACCACGGTGAAACCCCGTCTCTACTAAAAATACAAAAAATTAGCCAGGCGCGGTTGCGGGCGCCTGTAGGTCCAGCTACTGGGGAGGCTGAGGCAGGAGAATGGCGGGAACCCAGGAGGCGGAGCTTGCAGTGAGCCGAGATCGCGCCACTGCCCTCCAGCCAGGGGGACAGAGCAAGACTCCGTCTCAAAAAAAAAAAAAAAAAAAAAAAGAAAGAAATGCAAATATAACTTTTCCCCTCCCCCTCACCAGACATCCTCTATGGGGCAAGTTCATCTATGTGCTCCAAGACAGATCTCTTGACGGTGGATCTGCAGACCAAATCATGTCCCCATGGCCACTGTTACTTATTTCTGCCCAGTAAAGTGCCAACTCAACTGCCAGGTAGATAAAGTACCCAGACAGCAGGAGGACCCCACCCTTGCTCATTTTCTCCTATACCTTATAAAAGTGCCCGCTTTCTGCTCCACAAGTGAAGTGGTACAGCAGGACATTGTGCCCCTTGCCCAAGCTGGCTTTGGAGTAAATTCACTGGCTTTGTATGCGGTCTCAATCTTGTTAACTGGACTCTGCATGCAGTGAACAACTGATCCGCTTTTCGGTTGCACTCCCACCTTAGGCTAGACTACAGGTTACAGTGCACGCCACCATGCCTGGCTAGTTAAAAAAATTTTTTTTTGGCTGGGCATGGTGGCTCATGCCTGTAATCCCAGCACTCTGGGAGGCCGAGGTGGGCAGATCACAAGGTCAGGAGATCGAGACCATGCTGGCTAACACGGTGAAACCCCGTCTCTACTAAAAATACAAAATAAAAAATTCGCCAGGTATGGTAGCGGGCGCCTATAGTCCCAGCTACTCGGGAGGCTGAGGCAGGAGAATGGCATGAACCCAGGCGGCAGAGCTTGCAATGAGCCAAGACTGCGCCACTGTGCTCCAGCCTGGGCAACACAGCAAGACTCCGTCTCGAAAAAATATTTTTTAAATTAACAACGGGGTCTCGCTATGTTATGTCACCCAGGCTGATCTCAAACTCCTGGCCTCAAGCTATCCTCCTGCCTTAGCCTGCTAAGGTGCTGGAATTACAGGTGTGAGCCACCCCCCAATCCTTATGTCTTTTTTAAAAATAAGTAAAACTTCAAACTTATCAAAATTCAAGAAATAACAACAATAAGTATTAACTAAACACCTACTTATGCCAGGCACTTTATAGACATCCTCAGCACCTAGCAATACACATACCACACAGGTCATCCTGGCCTACATTAAGTGCATAAGACATTATTACCTGTTACCTACATTTCAACATTAAAGAAACTGATGGCCAGGCACGGTGGCTCACGCCTGTAATCGCAGCACTTTGGGAGGCTGAGGCGTGTGGATCATGTGGTCAGGAGTTTGAGACCAGTCTGGCCAACATAGCGAAACCCTACCTCTACTAAAAAAACAAAAAATTAGCTGGGTGTGGTGATGTGTGCCTGTAATCCCAGCTACTCGGGAGGCTGAGGCAGGAGAACTGTGTGAATCCAGGAGGTAGAGGTTGCAGTGAGCCGAGATCGCGCCATTGCACTCCAGCTTGGGTGGCAGTGTGAGACTCCATCTCAAAAAGACAGAAATTGAGAAGCAGAAAGGTTAAATTACTAGCCTTGAAGCACAAAACTTCCAGAGGAGTAAAATGGGATTTGAATACTGGACTCCGGCTGCAAAGCCCTACCTGGTGGCCTCCCTCTATCCCATTGTTAACTAAGAAGTACTGGTGCCTCCATTCTGCAGGCAAGTAGAGGCTGAGGTTAAATGACTTGTTGAAAGTCACACAAGAGGCAGGCAGCATGGGCTGAAATTTTTGCTCCTCAGCCTCTTGGCTTACAGAACATGCTACGGAATGCGGACATCTGGATAAGTTGTTTTTGGACAACTGAGGCTTAACTCTATGTGCCCAAGGCAAACATTTAACTGGAGTCATTATAAATATCAAACTTTAACGTAATGTAGTAGATGGAAAATGAAGGAATTGACCTTTTCAGAGCCATCTTTATTTCTCTTATTGAGACAAAATTAACTGCCCATCATGAGGTTTGATAAGCAAGCAATGAATGCGTAAACACATACCAGCCTCACCGCTTTAGGGATTTGAGTGGCTCAAACTGGCACAGCTGAGCCTTTTACACGTCAATTCCTGCAGATGGCTGAGTCAGCGGTCCTGATAGGAGGGTCTACTGCCTCCTTCTTTGTGGGTGACTTTGACCCTAGGACAATCTTGAGAGTGACCAGGGGACCTTCCTCTACTTTTCTAGCCCTTTCTCTCAGTCTGCAGTTCAAACTCAACAGGTGGGCCTTACTCTGTGGCTGTAACTTGCAGCCAAAGAAACCCAGACAACCCAAAATTGTGAAAATAATGATCTACCCTGTACCAGAGAAGGAAAGAAAATGCAGGGGCTTGGGGTAAACTTTTTACTGGCAGGTGATACTTTTGTACTTCTAGTTTCATGGCTGTTCTGGAAGGATGAAGATGCCAGAACACTGACCTCCATAATGGACGGCAAGAAAAACCTTTTTTATTTATTAACAACTTCAGTTTTTACTTAACTGTGTTTTTCCAAAAGTGTTTAAAACTTGAAAAGAAGGGTGGCTCCTTAAGGTTAAAACAAATTGGGACCAGATCTTCAAACAGGTTATAAACACTGCAAAAATGAAATTCTTTCAAAGACACTGACAAAGAACTGTAGCCATTTGTCTTGGGAATAAATTAGGTTTGAAATGTGTCAACTAAGTTCCTAATTAAAGGATCAGGTAAATTTAACTCTGATTTATAGTAAAGGAATCCTTTCTCCAAATACATTTTGCAAAAATCATCCTGGAAATCTCAGAGAAGTTAGATTTTAGGCACCAGATGATGCATCTAACACTAAACCAGAAAACCAGTCTGGTTTTGGTGCGCCCAGGTAATGATAAATTACTCGCTCCTCTCAATGTGAGGCAGGCAGGACAGATGATGGTCCTGCTCTGTAAACAGGAAATCTAGAAGGAGAATCATTAAAGATCATCGGGTCTTGTAATAGGAGTACGGGTGGTCCTGTCCAGCTGCCTGCTTCACTCTCTCCAACAGCAGCAACAGTGGGGTCTCCAACCTTTAATACCAGGTACTGACAGATAATTTTTCCACAGACTAGTGGGAGTGGAATGAAACTGTTCCACCTGGGATCATCAGGCATTACATTCTTCTACGGAGCACTTAACCTAGATCCCTTGCATGTGCAGTTCCCAATAGGGTTTGTGCTCCTATGAGAACCTAATGCCACCACCAATCTGACAGGCAGAGCTCAGGCGGTAACGCTTGCCCGCCGGATGCTAACCGCTTGCTTGCCCACCACTCACCTCCTGCTGTACGGCCCAGTTCCTAACAAGTCACAGACCAGTACTGGTCCATGGCCAGGGGGTTGAGGATCCCTGCTCTAGAATATAAATTTAAAGGGATATTTTAAAGTTTAAAAACCTGGAGAGGGAGATTCTTCAGCTGATTTTTGACATTTCTATATTAATCCAATTATATACCTCTATTATGCTTATAATTTTAAAGTAGGATTCCCTGGTTTTGTCTGGAGTTGTTTCCATTTGAGATTTCTAAAGAAAAGTCTCTGAACTCTACTGAACATTAAGAGTTTTGAAGACACTCTTTTGAAGGTACTCTGAAGTGGGAAGAGGGCCTTGCCTCTCACAGCTATACTTAAATGGCAACTACTCTAGAACTGACAGCAAACAGACAAACAGGTATTAAGATATTCTTCCAACCACACATGTAAGAATTAAGATTACCCTGACTTTTTTCCAGCTAAATCACGTTATTTCAACTTCACATTTGATTTCACACAATAAATTCCAGTAAATATCAAGTCCAGACATTACATTCAGAGCTTCTAGTGGAATCCCAGGACAGAAAACCAGCACATCACACCTGAGTATGACATTTAACACCAAGTTTGCTGACAAAGACAACAGAAAGTGTCTTCTGCAAAGGGGCATGTTTCATATGGATGTAACCTATAGTCATATAGCCATAAATATGGAAAGTGCCTTCACTCACTGGGAGAAGTAAAACAAATTTTTTTTTTTTTTTTTTTTTTTTTTGAGACAGAGTCTCGCTCTGTAGCCCAGGCTAGAGTGCAGTGGCCGGATCTCAGCTCACTGCAAGCTCCGCCTCCCGGGTTCACGCCATTCTCCGGCCTCAGCCTCCCGAGTAGCTGGGACTACAGGCGCCCACCACCTCGCCCGGCTAGTTTTTTTTTTTTTGTATTTCTTAGTAGAGACGGGGTTTCACCGTGTTAGCCAGGATGGTCTCGATCTCCTGACCTTGTGATCCACCCGTCTCGGCCTCCCAAAGTGCTGGGATTACAGGCTTGAGCCACCGCGCCCGGCCAACAAAATTTTTTAAAGAGATATTTCTTGGCTGGGTGCAGTGGCTCATGCCTGTAATCCCAGCACTTTGGGCGGCTGAGATGGGCGGACTGCTTGAGCTCAGGAGTTTGAGACCACCCGTGGCAACACAGTGAGACCCTGTCTCTACAAAAATTACAAAAATCAGCCGGGTGTGATGGTGTGTGCCTGTAATACCAACCACTCTGGTGACTGAGGTAGGAGGATCACCTGAGCTGGGGAACGTGGAGGCTGCTGTGAACCATGACTATGCCACTGCACTCCAGCCTGGGTAAAGTCTAAATATATATATATAATATATACATATATTTTATATAAATATATATATTTACTTATATAAAAATATATACACACATATATACGTATATATACACACACACACATATATATGTATATATACTTCATCCTTAAGTCTAATAACAGCGACAGGCCTAGCCAGGCATGGTGGTTCATGCCTGTAATTCCAGCACATTGGGAGGCAGAGATGGGAGGATGGCTTGAGCTCAGGAGACCAACCTGGGCAACAAAGAGAGACCGTGTCTCTACAAAAGATACAAAAATTAGCTGGGCATAGTGGCATGTGCCTGTGGTCCTAGCTACTAGCAAGGCTGAGGTGGGAGCACCTGAGCCCGGGGAAGTCAAGGTTGCAGTGCACCATGATCCACCTCTGCACTTCAGCCTGGGCAACAGAGCGAGACCCTGTCTCTAAACAAACAAATAAACAAAAAACCAAACAAATAAAATTTCTTTGGCTCCCATCCGTAAGTCCAAAAACAATGACAGGCCCTACAATTTCAGCAGTTTCAAGGTACACCTTTGACAAAATGTTTACCTAGGACTCCGGCTAAAACTATTATTCTAGACCTGCTTGATCATCTGCAGCTACCTAAGGTTCAGTACGCCTGATAAATGGCTGCTCAATTACTGACAACGCAGACTAAGTACGCATGATTTCAGAAAGGCTGGCTTCATTTATTGCTTGACTTCTAAAAACTGGAAAAAAAGAATAACTAGCCAGACATCTTCATTTAAAGGGAAAGAAACTGAAGGCTAAAGAAGTGATTAGCCCATTAAAACCTAGATGACAGGTTGATGGGTGCAGCAAACCACCATGGCACATGTGTACCTATGTAACAAACCTGCACGTTCTGCATATGTATCCCAGAACTTAAAGTATAATTAAAAAAAAAAAAAAAACAGAAAGAAAAGAAAAAAAAGAAGTGATTAGCCCAAAGTGTTGATTAATGAGAACAAGAACCCCCAGGTGCCTTATGGCAGCCTAACAAAATCTGCAATTTCCAAAGATATTTCACTGGACATTCTCATAGTATAGTGGCCCATACATTTGAGGGATTCTTACACGTGGTGCTCAGTGTCAAGCCTCTGAGTCCAAGCTAAGCCATCATATACCCTATGACCTGCAGGTATATATCCAGATGGCCTGAAGCAACTGAAGAGCCACAAAAGAAGTGAAAACAGCCAGGTCCAGCCTTAACTGAAGACATTCCACCATGGTGATTTGTTCCTGCCCCACCCTAACTGATCAATTGGCCTTACGACAATACACGCTCCCCGCCCTTTTGATAATGTACTTTGTGATATTCCCCCGCCCTCAAGAGAGTACTCTAATATTCTCCTCACCCTTGAGAATGTGCTTTGTAAGATCCACCCCCGTCCACAAAAAACTGCTCCTAACTCCACCGCCTATCCTAAACCTATAAGAACTAATGATAATCCCACCACACTTTGCTGACTCTCTTTTTGGACTCAGCCCACCTGCACCCAGGTGATTAAAAAGCTTTATTGCTCACACAAAGCCTGTTTGGTGGTCTCCTCACACGGATGCACGTGACACTCAAGGATACAGTACTAGAACTAGCAGCTTTGTAATCCAAGGACTGGTAAGGTAAAGTGACAGAATAGCAGGGAGCTCACAAGCTGGGCTCCAGAGTCAGACTGCCTGGGTTGAGTTCAGGCTCTTGCATTTTCTAGTAGTGTGACTTTAGACACACTACTTAATCTCTCTATGCCTTGGTTTCCTCAGGTGTAAATCAAGGGCTATCATAATACCTACCTTAAGGACTATCCTCAGAATTAAATGAGATAACAGTACAAAATTCATTCAGCATAGCGGTCCCACACAAGGTAAGTTAGTATTATTTTATTTTTTTTGACACGGAGTCTCGCTGTGTCTCCCAGACTGGAGTGCAGTGGCCAGATCTCGGCTCACTGCAAGCTCCACCTCCCGGGTTCACGCCATTCCCCTGCCTCAGCCTCCCGCGTAGCTGGGACTACAGGCGCCCGCCACCACGCCCGGCTAATTTTTTGTATTTTTAGTAGAGACAGGGTTTCACCGTGTTACCAGGATGGTCTCGATCTCTTGACCTCGTGATCCACCCGCCTCGGCCTCCCAAAGTGCTGGGATTACAGGCGTGAGCCACCACTCCCGGCCAAGTTAGTATTATTAATATCACATAGACCAGTATTTACTGACGACACACACTGAACCCGCTTTGATTAGCATAGCCGAACTTGGCTAGCTTTCACTACCACTGGAAAACCTGAGAGATGGAATTAGGAATTCTCTGGCAGGGCTGAAAAATCCGGACCTACCGGCTTAGAGAAACCGATTTACCTTATGACCTGACCCCCGAAGCCTTCTCGCCCTTCAAACCTATCTCACCTCCAGACTAGCCATGAAGAAAGGAGGTGTAGTGGGGCCCTACTACTGCCAGACTATGTGAGACTCTCTTGTGTTCTCTTTTATTCGTTGAGAAGACTGGGTACAAGTGCTTGGTGTGAATGTTAAAAGTGTTGTTAGGGCACCACTTCTTTTCTGGCCTAGAGCTTCTTCCTAATCTGCAGCCTCCCAGCCGAGGGTCTGTATCCCGGAGGCTCTGCCTTCAATTTCAGGAAAGCGGGTCCAGGGGAATGAAAGAGGGCACGAGACGCGTGCCTCTGAGGCTGGACCCACTTCAGAGGCAGGGAGTTCCCACGAAAGACTCGGGGAACGGATAAAGTCGTAAGGACGTTTCCCTAGTGGCCTTGACCTTGGTGGGTGAGACTCAGTTTGCCATCCTGCTGGCGGCGGGCGATGACACAGCCCCTCAGCCAGGACGGGTATGTGGGCTGAGCGCGGGACGAGATCTCAGAGGACTGCGAACCCCACCCCGGAACCCTCCTCGGGGACCCTGTTTCCTCTTGTGGGTTCGGAGACCTCTGGCCCTGCCCGGACACAGTGCACGCGACGCACTGGCCTCCAAGAGCTGGGGGGGAGGCCGGACCCGGCACACCCGGTGGGAGAGTCTGGGCAGTGGGGACGGCTCCGTCGGCCGGCTGGCGCGCACGTCGCCGGGGTCACGCGGCCTCCCCGCCGGATCCGAGCCTCCCGTGGCGGGGGTGGGCGGCCGCCGCCAGCCTGGCCCTCCCGAACGACCGGGCTCGGCCTCAGCCCCCAGAGCGTCCAGCCGCTGGCCTCACCTCCCTGCGCACGTTCAGCAACGAGTAATAGTCTTCATTGTCCAGCTCCTCCTCGCTCAAGGCCGTCGCCATCTTCGCAACCTTTCACCCCGCCAAACCGGCAAGGCCGTCCTCAAGAGGGGCCAGTGATCCGCGGCAGGGACAGCGCGGGCCAGCCCGGCTGCGCCACAGCGGCCCCTGGCGGCCCGGAGCCGTCCGCGCCCGGCAGGAGTGCGCCTGCGCTTTGCGCCCCCGCGCGGCATAGGGCGGGACGCGGCGCCGAGGCAGCCTTGGCTGGGTGACCACGCGGATCTCTTCTCGTGCTCCCAATGGACGCGTGGCACGCGGCGTGGCTGGGTCCTCGGGGGCCTGAGATCCAGCCACCAGGACTCCCTAGACTAGAAAGACAAACTTTGCTTTTTGTTTGTTTGTTTGTTTTTTGAGACGGAGTCTCACTGTTTCGCCCAGGCTGGAGTGCAGTAGCGCGATCTCGGCTCACTGAAACCTCCACCTCCCGGGTTCAAGCGATTCTCCTGCCTCAGCCTCCCGAGTAGCTGCGACTGCAGGCGCCCACCACCGCGCCCGCTTAATTTTTTTTTGTATTTTTGGTAGAGACAGGGTTTCACCATGTTGGCCAGGCTGGTCTTGGACTCCTGACCTCAGGTGATCCTCCCAAAGTGCTGGAATTACAGGAATGAGCCACCGCGTCCTGCCTAGAAAGGGAAACTTTGAAGTCAGCTCTAGGAGGTTGTCATCCTCTGGGAGACAAACCCCGGTGACACCACCTGTTACTCCATTGCCCCCAAACTCCTGGAAGAAGCGCAAGGTGCCCCCAGTGCAGGGCGCATCCGGATCCCAAATATCCCCAAAATGAGATTTGTTCCTACCTCCATTGTCTTTTCTCTTGGGCATCCAGCAGCCTTCCTGCCCAGAACAGGCCTCCTCGTTTTAGTTATTTGTTATTGCTCTAATTTAGGAGCACCTGGCCATCTTTTCTGCTGCTTAAATGACGAGGCAATACCCATTTGGTTCCTGATATAATTGTCTCTGGCAGGCATGTGTACCTGCAGTCCCTACCCCGGAGCCATTCTCCTGTAAATTTCTCCCTCATAATTTATCGGTGGAGTCTAATTGATTTCAACCTGGTGCCTGCTGTTTGGTGCATTATTAAAGATGTCTTGGTTACAATAATCTAAATAATTTAAACGTCTTCGAAATTATGCCATTGTCAAGGAAAGGTGGACAGCAGCCCACTCTTGCCACCTGTTTGGTTCCCGCTGACCTGCGCCAAGTCTCAGAAACCTTTGTTGTTCCTTTACTAACCACCAGTCCAGAGCCATCCCCATTGCCCTTCATAAGCAGGTCTCCTGGGAAGCCCCGAACACCTGTCTGTGGATTTGAGAGGCTGATTTCTTTCTCTTTCTAATTTTTGGCCAGATGTGCACCATCTGGGCCTGTGTCTCATCCCTTCCAAGTTGCCCAGCCCTCTTAGGATCTTTTGGCATGAGACACTTAGGTGTGCTGAGACAGATTGTTCGGGTGGGTTGAGTCAGCCTGAAACAAACTGTCAGCCCAGGTTGTAAATTAAGGGCTATTTCTTTAGTTGTGTGAAGCTTCCCCACAGCAGCTTCCATGGTCCATCAGCTCTTTCACCAATGTTTGGGCTTTTCCTTTTTCTCCTTTGCAGAGAAAAGAGCTGTAGTTAGGGCCAAACTGCATGCTGACATTTGACAGTCTTTAAGAATTTCTTTGGTTTTTTTGAGACGGAGTCTCCCTCTGTCACCCAGGCTGGAGTGCAATAGCGCGATCTCGGCTCACTGAAACCTCCACCTTCCGGGTTCAAGTGATTCTCCTGCCTCAGCCTCCCAAGCAGCTGGGACTACAGGCATGCGCCATCACACCAAGCTAATTTTTGTATTTTTAGTAGAGACGGGGTTTCACCATATTGGCCAGGCTGGTCTTGAACTCCTGACCTCGTGATCCACCTGCCCCGGCCTCCCAAAGTGCTGGGATTACAGGCGTGAGCCACCGCGCCCGGCCAAGAATTTCATACAGAGAGACTGGGGGGAAAAACGACAATGTTGAGACATTCCTTTTTTCCTTAGGTTTGTAGACATTAATTGGGCCATAATGCTCACTTGGGTAGAGAAGTTCTTTGCCATCCCTCCTCTGCTTTGGAAAACACAGCCTCTAGGAATTATATAAATGGAACATAACATATGTTTCACTACGCCCAGGTCTGTGTTTCTATGATTGAGAATGACCTGGTTTTTATCACCACTCAAACAAGATAAATAGTGACTCAGGAATGCTCTGTGGCTGTCCTCTCTTGGGCCCACGAGATTTTGTGTTATGGTTACTTGGAAAGTGGTGGTGATAAATAGAAAGCTAACTTAGATGCACCACAGGCTTGAGGAATGTTTCTATTTCTGAGGCTGGCTCTCTCGTTTCTCTCCTCCAAAACCCTAATCTTCAACGGGCAAAATAATGGAAACCAGGGGCAGTACAAATTTATAAGTTAAAGATGCACATCCAACAAACTACTCACGCCAGAGCAACTGACAAAACCCAGCCGCTTTAACTCATGCCTTGTGCTTTGTTTTCTTTTTCTTTTCTCTTTCTTTCTTTTCTTTTTCTTTTTTTTTTTTTTTCTTTTTTGAGACGGGGTCTCACTCTGTCACCCAGGCTGCAGTGCAGTGGCACAATCGTGGCTCACTGCAGCCTCCACCTCTCCAAGGTTAGGTGATTCTCCCACCTCAGCCTCCAGAGTAGTTAGGACTATAGGTGCCCACCACCATACCTGGTTAAGCTTTGTATTTTTTGTAGAGACAGGGTCTTGTTGTGTAGCCCAGGCTGGCCTGGAACTCCTGTGTCAAGTGATCCACCCGCCTCAGCCTCTCGAAGTGCTGAGATGACAGGTGTGAACCACCGTTCCTGGCCTTTTGTTTTCTTTTTGTTGGGTGAAACCACAGAACAATCTGTAACATAGCCGTAAAGCAAAACTTAATAGGTAACATTTAAATATAAACTTATATATTTATGTAACTACATATACATGGGCATATGTATTTTATATTTATGCAAATATTATATGTAATATACACATTTATGCAACTGCTAACAAATTCTCTCATCTTTATTTTATTTATTCTTTTGAGACAGAGTCTCACTCTGTTGCCCAGGCTGGATTGCAGTGGCATGATCTCGGCTCACGGCAACCCCCGCCTCCTAGGTGCAAGTGATTCTCATACCTCAACCTTCTTACTAGCTGGGATTACAGGCATGTGCCACCACGCCCAGCTAATTTTTGTATTTTTAGTAAAATACAAAATTTTTTTGTATTTTTTTTGCCATGTTGGACAGGCTTGTCTTGAACTCCTGACCTCAAGTGATCTGATCACCTTGGCCACCCAAAGTGCTGGGATTACAGGCGTGAGCCACTGCGCCTGGCCATTTTTTTTTTTTTTTTTTTTAAGATGGAGTCTCACTCTGTCTCACAAGCTGGAGTGCAGTAGCACAGTCTTCGCTCACTGCAACCTCAGCTTCCTGGGTTCAAGCGATTCTCCTGCCTCTGCCTCCCAAGTAGCTGGGATTACAGGTGCCTGCCACCATGCCCAGCTAATTTTTGTATTTTTAGTAGAGATGGGGGTTTCGCCATGTTAGCCAGGCTGGTCTCGAACTCCTGACCTCAGGTGATCTGCCTGCCTCGGCCTCCCAAAGTGCTGGGATTACAGGCGTGAGCTACCTTACCTGGCCCCATCTTTAAATAATAAACATAAGAATATTTAAATAGTAAACATAAGAATGTCATAATAAACATATCTTAATAAACATAAGAATATGTAAATAGTAAACAGAAGAATATTTACCTCCACCATGATTCATATTCAGAATGACCCCAAAACATTTTGACTTCCAGCACAGCTACTCTGTGTAACCACTCAGGAAGGTTTCTCTGTTAATAACTCAATCCAGTGCTGTGGCCCCCCCTCTAGTACTGGAGGGAGAGTTGCCAGATTAAATACACTATGCTCAGTTACATTCGAATTTTAGATAAACAATGAAGAATTGTTTAGTGTAAGTATACCAAGGACTGGGTGCAGTGGCTCATGCCTGTAATTGCGTCACTTTGGGAGGTCAAGGTGGGCAGATCTCTTGAGCCCGGGAGTTCAAGACAAGCCTGGGCAACATGGTGAAACCCCCAACTCTACATGAAATGCAAAAATTAGCCAGGCGTGGTGGCACATGCTTGTGGTCCCAGCCACTCAGGAGGCTGAGATGGGAGGATCACCAGAGCCTGGGGAGGTCGAGGCTGCAGTGAGCTGTGATAGTGCCACTGCACTCCAGCCTGGGCGATAGATTGAGACCCTGTCTCAAAAAACAAACAAACAAATGAAAAAATATATATATACACACACGAATGTATATATATATACACATGAATAGACATATATACACGAATATATATATACGAATGTATATATATACACGAATATTGCATGGGGACATATACATATACTAAATAACTACTTTTCTGGGAATCCTGCTTTTTCTTTTGAGATGGAGTCTCGCTCTGTTGCCCAGTCTGGAGTGCAATGGTATTGGCTCACTGCAACCTCTGCCTCCTAGGTTTAAGCGATTCTCGTGATCCGCCTGCCTTGGCCTCCCAAAGTGCTGGGATTGCAGGCGTGAGCCATCGCACTGGCCAGAATCCTGTAGGATTTGTAACCCCAACTGGAGGCCTTGCAGGCTTTCCCCGTTTTCTTGAGTAACGCTTCTGAGAGCAGAGGTGGGCCGCCTGCCCCACCCCTTCTACAGCCAGGCTGAATCCACACCCTCTGTATAATTCAGGAGGAAAAATTACCTATAATCTTTTTATTACTCCTTTGTCACTGAGTCCAGACTGGGATTTAGTACATGCTTGCCATTCATAGCCTGCCCTTCCTCTCCCTCATGAGCTCTGACAACCCTGTTAAAGAAGATAGGGGGAAAAAAGGTCCTTTGCTTAAGGAAAGAAGGGGAAATTTGCCAGCATTCAATAGTTAAATTTTTTTGATGTTATCTTCTTCCTGAGTATTCAATGACTAGTCTTTAGCCAAGATGATCTTTACAGAAGGGTCGGGATACCGCGGGGGAAGAGCCACACCTGCGTCTACGGAGATAGCCGCCCAGAGGGGCTGAGAGCCTAACGCCATTCAGCATTTTACCTGCAATGTCATTCTTCCGTTGCACCTGTGGGACTGGTTTTCATTGCTTGGGACTTTAGGTCCTCGGTCTCTGTCTATTGATCTATCCCAATCCATCAGGTCCCTTAGGGGTACCTCATTCCAGTCTGCTTTCTTGGCCGTTTCAGTGATACAGTCCTTTGTCCTTGGACTCTGCCCAAAATTTGTGTTGTCTCTGTTATCAGCCTTTCTACTCCCTCCCAGGCTGTCAAGGGTAGGTGGAGAAAGTCTTGGAAAATACAGAGTTTGTGCTATCTAACTTCAACTGGACTGCAGTGTTACCTGGCAATCTTTTCATTTTCATCTCATATTAATAACCTATACGTTCCCCCCACCCTAGTGTCTATTCCTCTTATCCTTAAGTTTGAAGACAGAGTCCTGAAATGGGCACTGGAGTTTCAGCAATTCACAAGAGAGAAATGGGTTCTGTGCTAGTGAAATTAACACTCAATGTGGCACGGGGGAGGTGCAGACAAGAAACAAATTAGTGAATACACAAGATAATTTCAGATGATCAGTGCTGTAAGTAAAATACAACATAGTGATGTGGTGGTGGAGGAAAGGTACTCTACATTGGTTGGTCTGGGAAGATCTATCCCAGGAGGTGATTTTGAACTGAATGATGGGAAGGACCCAGCTTTGCAAGACCTGGGGGAAGAATCTTCCAGGGCAAAGCCTTTGAGACAGGAACAAGTTTAGTGTGTGGGACCAGGGAGAGAGCAGGTGAGCACAGAGCTGACAAAGGTGGGAGAGCGATAGGAAAGGAGGTTAGAGAAGCCACACCAGGGCGGGATCACCAGGGGCCTTAAACATGGTGCTCAGAAATTGAAATTTCATTCTGGCCACAATGGGGAACCACTGAGGATTTTTAAGCAGGGAAGTGACATGGTCTGATTTTTGTCCCTCCTGAATGATCTCTCCAGGGAGACTGGATTCAAAGGAGCAAGAATGGAAGCATCCCCTCACCCCTGCCCCATCAGAGGCTATTGCAGTGTTCCAAGGAAGAGATGATGGTGGCCTTGGACTTGGACTCAGCCAGGAGCAATGGGAATGGTCACGCATGGACCACAC
Organism: Macaca nemestrina; assembly: GCF_043159975.1. Classification (NCBI taxonomy): domain Eukaryota; kingdom Metazoa; phylum Chordata; class Mammalia; order Primates; family Cercopithecidae; genus Macaca; species Macaca nemestrina. The sequence continues at coordinate 227,410,545 of NC_092125.1, read as the reverse complement.
ATTGGACTGGAGGCAACAGGAATTACTGATTGATTGGGCTCGGGGAATAAAGAAAAGAGGAGAATTGGTAGCTACTTCTGTATTTTGGCTTGAGTTACCAGGTAGTAAGGCTGTTTGTGGAGCTGAGGAAGACTGGGGAAGAGGCAGACTTGGGAGGGGAGTGACCAAGGGTCCTATTTTGGAGAAGTAGAGTTTGGTCTTTGTTAGAATTCTAAGTGGAAGCACCTACTGCTTCTGCTTCCTTTACCACTCACTCTTGGTGGTTTTTTTTTTGTTTTGTTTTGGTTTTTGAGACAGAGTCTTGCTCTATTACCCAGGCTGGAGTGCAGTGGTGCAGTCTCGGCTCACTGTAACCTCCTTCTCCCGGTTTCAAGTGATTCTCCTGCCTCAGCCTCCCACCATAACTAGCTAATTTTTGTATTTTTAGTAGAGATGGGGTTTCACCATGTTGGCCAGGCTAGTCTCAAACTCCTGACCTCAGGTGATCCCCCCGCCTCAGCCTCCCAAAGTGCTGGGATTACAGATGTGAGTGACCATGCCTGGCCACCACTCACTCTTGAATTCTCTGCTCATCCCATCATTTCATGAATATCACCTTCTCAAAGTTTCCTATGACTTCTTGAACCCAGTGGCCTTGTTTTCTTGCCATCTGCCTGGACTAGGCATTATATAACAGTATCACCCGACTTCTCTTCATTGTAACCTTTCTGTCCTTGGCCGTTCAGCTTTTTCTCTCTCTTAACTTTTTTTTTCTTTTTTTTTTTTTTAGGAGATGAGGTCTCACTCTGTCACCCAGGTTGGAGTGCAGTGGCATCATCATACCTCACTGTAGCCTTGAACTCCTGGGTTGACGTGATCTTCCCACCTCAGCCTCTCCAGTTGCTGGGATTACAAGCATAAATCACCATGCCTGGATTCTCTTAACTTGAATATTTCTCCAGATATGCTCCTCTTTCTTCTTCCTCCTGCCTGGCATTTAGGACCCTTGGTGATCTGAGTTCACATATTTTCAGCCTTATACCCTCTGGCTTTCCTTTATAGATCTTTGGTTCTAGTCAGAAAAAAATGTATCGCTTATTCTCTGAATACTCCTTGAACGTCTTAGTTCTTCATTCTTTGCTGCATCTCTGAGCTTCCACGTGGAGGTCATCGATCTTCAGCCCAAAAAACTCCCTACGGAATTTCTTTCAGTTGCAGGGGCCTGCTCTGGGAGAACTCTCTCAGCTTTTGCTAATCTGAAAATGTCGTTCTCTTATTTTCATTAATAAAGGATGTTCTCTCTGGGTAGAAAATTTGTCTTAGCAGTTATTTTGTCTTCCAGCACTTTGGTGGCATCATTTCACTTCCTTTAGGTTCTGTTAGAGCTATTGGAAAGGGATTCTTTCTTCTCATTTTGGGACTCAAAAAAAACCACGTTAGACCTTTCGAGCATATCATACCTGCTTTTTATTATCTCTTCTGTATCTTGCTTCTTTTTATTTCTATGGCTTCTTTGTGGATAGTTACCTCTGACCAATCTTCCACTTCACCAATTCTCTTGTTTTCCTAATTTTTTTTTTTTTTTTTTTACTGCTTTATTGGTAGAAAAGGTGTCAACCGCCGGGTATAGTGGCTCATACCTGTAATCCCAGCACTTTGGGAGGCCGGGGCGAGTGGATCACTTGAGGTCAGGAGTTTGAGACCAGCCTGGCCAACATGACGAAACCCCATCTCTACTAAAAATACAAAAATTAGCTGGGCATGGTGGCAGGTGCTTGTAATCCCAGCTACTCGGGAGGCTGAGGCGTGAGAATCACTTGAACCCAGGAGGCAGAGGTTGCAGTGAGCTGAGATCATGCCACTGCACTCTAGCCTTGGTGACGGAGCGAAACTCTGTCTCAAAAAAAGAAAAAGGAAAAGAAAAGTGTCAACCTAAATAACAAAGAGAGAGAAGTTCTCCAAAAGAAAAAGGTATTATTTGGGAATAGAGCATTGCAGTGGAAATATGCATGCCGTGGTAAACTGTGTGCATATTCAGACAGGAAGACACATTGTTTACAGGAAACAATGAGGAAGAGATGGGGTGCAGTGGCTCATGCCTGTAATCCCAGCACTTTGGGAGGCTGAGGTGGGTGGATCACCCGAGGTCAAGAATTTGAGACCAGCCTAGCTAACATGGTGAAACCTTGTCACTACTAAAAATTAAAAAAAAATTAGCTGGGTGTGGTGGGACGCACCTGTAGTCCCAGCTACTCGAGTAGGCTGAGGCAGAAGAATCACTTGAACCCAGGAGGTGGAGGTTGCAGGGAGCCAAGATCGCGCCACTGCACTCCAAACTGGGCGACAGAAGGAGACTCCATCTCAAAAAAAAGAAAAAGGAAAAAAAAAAAGACAAATATTACATAATTGTCTTGACGTAATTATCCTTGCTACAAAGATCAATAACAAGGGTGGCACGAGTCTGAGGTTGGACAGGCAATTGCTGAGCAGATGTCCTTGCAGAAGTATTTTTTGTGTAAGGTTGGGATGGCCATTGTGCTAGGTTGTGTTTTTTTGTAGCATTTGTGACAGTGTTTGATGAGGCATACGAGCATGAGAACCCTCTCTTCAGGACCTTCCCTGAGTCTATGTATTAGGGTTGGCCTTTTATTGTTGTTTTTTTATTTTTTATTGATTGATTCTGACAACTTGATTCTGATTTAAGGTGCAATAAAATGCATATATTTAAAGTGAACAATTTTATGAGTTTTGACGCATGTACACCCATGAATCCATTAATATAATTAAAATAATGAGCATTTCCAGCACACTCAAAAGTTTCCTCAATCTCTCTTATAATCTATTCCTCTCTTCACCCCTATGTCCAGGCAACCACTGGTCCACTATCTATTATAGATTAGTTGCATTTTCTAGAATTTTATATATGGAATCATATGGCCTGCTCCAATCCTGTATCTTCTCTCTACCATCACTGTAGGACAACCCTTTTTCTCTCTCCAGTATTGGCATCCCTGTTTCCTGAATGCCTTGTTTCCTGTTCTTTTGTCTGTTTTATTCCACTGTTTTGATGGACCAAATCTTCTCACAGTTTTTTGAGAACTTGGATATTTTTATTCTACCTGTATATTTGATAGTTTGATAGGTAGATTGTTTGGCTGGGTATAAAAGTCTAGATTGCAAAAATTTTTCCACAGACTTTTGAAGACATTATTATACCATCTTCAGTTTCCCAGTATTGTTAGCACTAAGACTGATTCTGTCCTAGGCTTTGTAACTGTATTTTTCTTTCTCTCTTTGGAAGCATTGCATTTATTCTTGGTGTTCTGAAATTCCATGTGATATACCTTGTATGGGTGTTTTTTTTTTTGTTGTTGTTGTTGTTGTTTTTTAGGCAGAGTCTCGCTCTGTCACCCAGGCTGGAGTGCAGTGGTGCGATCTCAGCTCACTGTAACCTCTGCCTCTGGGTTAAAGTGATTCTCCTGCCTCAGCCTCCCGAGTAACTGGGATTACAGGCGTCTGCCATCAAGTCCAGCTAAGTTTTGTAGCTTTAGTAGAAACGGGGTTTCACCATATTGACCAGGCTGATCTTGAACTCCTGACCTCTGGTGATCCACCTGCCTTGGCATCCCAAAGTGCTGGGATTACAGGTGTGAGCCCCTGCGCCCAGTCATGTTTTGGTCTTTTTTTTTTTTTTTTTTTTTTGTGGGTGGACTTCCCTCAAAGCTCTAATAGTCTTTGGCTGTCTATTCATGGGAGCCACGGGAGCTCCATGTGCATGTTCGAAGCTATTCTTCTGGTGAGCGTCATGGAAAGTCATTAGGTCAGGTCCTCAGATGTTAGATCTGTAGATTTTTTTTCCACCTTGAGTGGATCGGTTTTCCCAGAGAGTTTTCCTTCTTTCTCCTGCCTGGGGAAGGTAAAAGCCCTGCAGGGGAAGGATCTGGGAATAGCATCTCAGTACCCAAATGTTCACAAAATTCCCATTTTTGGAATAATATCTGGTGTCTAGCTACGTTCTGATATTGAGATTCTAAAGTCTTCCTTTGGAGTTAATAAACTTCGTGTAGTGGTGGAGGTGGTGTCGTTGCTTGGCTGGGTGGGCTGGGAAAGGAAATCTGGGGTTCTTGCCTATTCTTTTTAAAGACTATCATCAATACTGCTGCTCAGCCTCCGATCCGTGACCACTCCTGGGTCCTGCAGCACAAACCAGCTCACTTGCCAGGTGGCACGGGCCCCTCCATTTTACATCTTCCACAATTTCATTGATGTCTTTTGTCTGATATAATCTTTTCTTCCATTCCTTTTGTCCATAAGCATTTATAATTTTTTTTTTAAATTTTATTGAGATTTCTGGAGGGAACCAATGTAAGCTCCGGCATGTGTTTTCATCAGGAATAATGAAAGTCCCTTTGTAAAACATAATATTATGCCATTTGTCCATTTGTACAACTTATATTTCATTTCCAAATTTCCATCATTTAGAAATTTATTTCTGGGCCAGGCGTGGTGGCTCACACCTGTAATCCCAGCACTTTGGGAGGCCAAGGTGGGTGGATCACCTGAGGTCAGGAGTTTGTGACCAGCCTGGCCAACATGGCGGAACCCCATCTCTACTAAAAATACAAAAATTATTCAGGCGTGTTGGCGGGTGCCTGTAGTCCCAGCTACTTGAGAGGCTGAGGCAGGAGAATTGCTTGAACCTGGGAGGCAGAGGCTACAGTGAGCCGAGATTGTGCCACTGCACTCCAGCCAGAGACAAAGTGAGAACTTGTCTCAAAAAAACAAAAACAAAAACAAACAAAAAACTAAATTTATTTTCTTATTAGACTGTAAACACCTTGAGAAAAGTGGTTGAAATATTTCTATTTCCAGCAGTTCCAGCAGCATTGTGAGCCTAGCATACAATCAGTTCTTTGGGCATGTTCCTGAAGGAATGTATTTAATGTACATAGATACCTCTCATCCACCGTTTCACCCTCTGAGGTTTCAGTTATCCGTGATCAACTGCAGTTTGAAAACATTAAATGGGCCGAGCATGGTGGCTCATGCCTGTAATTCCAGCACTTTGGAAAGTTGAAGTAAATGGATCCCTTGAGTCCAAGAGTTCAAGACTGGCCTAGGTAACATGGCAAAACCTTGTCTCTGCAAAAAATACAAAAATTAGCCAGGTGTGGTGGCATGCACTCGTAGTCTCAGCTGCTTGGGAGGCTTAGGTGGGAGGATGGCTTATGCCCAGGAGGTGGAGGCTGCAGTGATCTCTGATGGTACCACTGCATTCCAGCCTGGGTAATGGAGTGAGACCTTGTCTTAAAAAACATCAAAGAAAAGAAATATATATTAAATGGGAAATTCTAGAAATAATCCATGAGTTTTAAGCTGTGTACCATTCTGGGCAGCGTGATGAGATCTCTTGCTGTAAGCTTGATCCTGTCTGCAACGTGAACCCTCCCTTTGTCCAACGCATCCAGGCTCTTCCTGCTGGCTAGTCACTTAGCCATCTTGGTTGTCAGAGCTACTGTCATGGTATCACCGTGCTTGTGTTCAAGAAACCCTTATAGTACTTAACATTGGCCCCAACTTGCAAGGGTAGTGATGCTGGCACATTGTTATAATTGTCCTATTCATTATTACTCATTGTTAATTTCTTACTGTGCCTAATATATAAATTAAACTTTATCATAGGCATGTAGTCTGTAGGAAAAAACAATATACATAGGGATGGGTACTATCTGAGGTTTCCGGCATCCTCTGGGGATCTTGGAACATATCCCCGTGGATAAGAGGGGACTACTTTATGCTAAAACTGGGAGGAGAAAAAGAGCTGGAAACAAAAAAAAATGATGGAACTGGAGAAGCCAGGAGATGTTTTCATTCACTGATAGGCAGAGGAACAGAGTTCAGATCTGAGTACCAAGGACCCCCCAGGAGCAGAACATTGCCAAGGAAAGCCCTAAGTCCCTCTTCCTGAACTGGGGTAGATCAGCCTTCTCCTCAGCATCGCTGATCTCGGGAGGCACATGGCTCTGCCATTTGGTAAGCTTCCTGTCTTAGTCCATTTGGGCTACCACAACCAAAGACTATAGATTGGGTGCCTTCAACAACAAACATTTACTTCTCACAGTTCTGGAGGCTGGACAACTCCGAGACCGTGGCGCCGGCAGATGTGGTGTCTGGTGAGGGCTGGCTGCTTGGTTTACGCCTATCTTTTCCCTGTTTCCTCATGTGGCAGAAGGGCTGAGGGGCCTCTTCAGGGCCCCTTTTATTTATTTATTTTTTAATTTGTATTTTTAGTGACTGGGTCTTGCTCTGTCACACAGGCTGGAGTGCAGTGGCATGATCATAGCTAACTGCAGCCTCCAAATCCTGGGCTCAAGCAATCCCCCCACCTCAGCCTCCCAAGTAGCTCGGACTACAGGCATGCACTACCATGCCCAGATAATTTTTAAAAATATTTTGTGGCTGGGCATGGTGGCTCATGCCTGTAATCTCAGCACTTTTGGAGGCCAAGGTGGGCGGAATACCCGAGGTTAGGAGTTCGAGACCAGCCTGGCCAACATAGTGAAACCTCGCCTCTACTGAAAATATAAAAATTAGCTGGGCATGGTAGTATGCACCTGTAATCTCAGCTACTCGGGACGTTTGAGCCCAGGAGTTTGAGACCAGCCTGAGTAACATAGTGAAACCCCATCTCTACAAAAAATGTTTTAAAATTAGCCGGGTGTGGTGGCGTGTGCCTATAGTCCCAGCTACTTGGGATGCTGAGATGAGAGGATCGCTTGAGTCCAGGCGGATGAGGCTACAGTGGGCTATGATGGCACCATTGCACTCCAGCCTAGGTGACGAAGCAAGACTCTGTCTCAAAAAAACCCAAAAACAAACAAAAAAACTTCTGGGTTTTTGTTGGTCGGTTTGTGTTTTGTTTTGTTTCAATTTGTTTTTCTGTGAGTATTTTATTTTATGAAAATATGAAGAGTCCCTGGGGGTGGAAAATGGAGGTGTTTTTGTCTAGTGGGTATAGGGTTTCAGTTTTGCAAGATGAGAGTTCTGGATATTGATTTCACAACAATGTGAATGTACTTAGTGTTACTGAACTGTACATTTAAGAATGGTCAAGATGGTAAGTTTTATGTGAATTTTATTATGACTTTAAAAAATGTATATATATGGAGTCTTGACCCCTTGACTTTGGGTGGCTTTTGAATCCAGAGACTTTGCTTCTATTTTTATTGTCATTTGGAAAGCCAAGCTGTAAGCGGAAATGCTACTGGCTAGCAAGAGATAGAAAGTTCTGGAACTCAGCAGTCACCATTGCTCAGTGCCATACCTGTTCACAGTGCTCATAGCTGGCATTACTAAATGAGTTTTCATCTTTAGAGAAGCACAGCTTTGATTGTATACAGTGGCCGGCCAAAGACTCAGGTCTTCAATGTTAAAGCTGAAGACGCTTCTTGTGAGGCCGGAGAGGGTTCCCAATCTCAGGACTATTGACATTTTGGGCTGGATAAGTCCTTGTTGTAGGAACCGATCTATGCATTGAAGGATATTTAGCAGCATGCCTGGCTTCTACTCATTAGATTCTAGTAGCACCAGTACCCGGTTATGGCAGCCAAAAAATGTCTCCAGACATTGCCAAAACCCCCTAGGCACACAAAATTGCCCCTAGTTGAGGACCATTGGTGACGAAGCTGTCGGTCTCAATACACACTTCTCTTCTCCAACACTGGCTTTTCCTACTGCGCCACTCTGAGCAAAGATTTCCAGCTTCCAGAATAAAATGAATTGAAAAAGAAAAATATTTAAGCTAATATTTAAAGCAAGCTTGTCCAACCCGTGGCCCGTGGGCTGCATGCAGCCCAGGACGGCTTTGAATGTGGTCCAACACACATTCGTAAACTTTCTTAAAACATTATGAGATTTCTGGCCGGGCGCGGTGGCTCAAGCCTGTAATCCCAGCACTTTGGGAGGCCGAGATGGGCGGATCACGAGGTCAGGAGATCGAGACCATCCTGGCTAACATGGTGAAACCCCATCTCTACTAAAAATACAAAAAACTAGCCGGGCGAGGTGGCGGGCGCCTGTAGTCCCAGCTACTCGGGAGGCTGAGGCAGGAGAATGGCGTAAACCCGGGAGGCGGAGCTTGCAGTGAGCTGAGATCCGGCCACTGCACTCCAGCCTGGGCGACAGAGCGAGACTCCATCTCAAAAAAAAAAAAAAAATTATGAGATTTCTTTACTGTTTTTTTTTTTTTTTTTTTGAGATGGAGTCTCACTCTGTTGCCCAGGCTGGAGTGCAGTGCTATGACCTTGGCTCACTGCAATCCCTGCTTCCTGGGTTCAAGCGATGTTCCTGCCTCAGCCTCCTGAATAGCTGGGACTACAGGCATGTGCCACCACACCTGGCTAATTTTTGTATTTTTAGTAGAGACGGGGTTTCACCATCTTGGCCAGGCTGGTCTCAAACTCCTGACCTCAGGTGATCTGCCTGCCTTGGCCTCCCAAAGTGCTGGGATTACAGCCGTAAGCCACTGTGCCTGGCCCTTTTTTTTTTTTTTTTTTTTCTGAAGCTCATCAGCTATTGTTAGTGTTTAGTGTATTTTATATGTGGCCCAAGACAGTTCTTCCAGTGTGGCCCAGGGAAGCCAAAAGACTGGACACCCCTAATTTAAAGGATGTTTACAATGTGCCAGACACTGCACTGTGCTACCTGATTAATGATCTGATTTAGTTTTTTTTTTTTTTTTTTTTTTTTTTTTTTTTGAGACGGAGTCTCACGCTGTTGCCCAGGCTGGAGTGCAGTGGCGCGATCTCGGCTCACTGCAAGCTCCGCCTCCCGGGTTCCCGCCATTCTCCTGCCTCAGCCTCCCGAGTAGCTGGGACTACAGGCGCCCGCCACCGCGCCCGGCTAATTTTTTGTATTTTTAGTAGAGACGGGGTTTCACTGTGGTCTCGATCTCCTGACCTTGTGATCCGCCCGCCTCGGCCTCCCAAAGTGCTGGGATTACAGGCTTGAGCCACCGCGCCCGGCCTGATTTAGTTTTTTCAACAATTATCTGATGTAATTATAAACAGCCTCATTTTACAGTTAAGGAAACTGGGGTTTAGAGAAGTTGAATAACAGGGTGAAGTGGCTTATGCCTGTAATCCCAGCACTTTGGGAGGCTGAGGTGGACAGATTGCTCAAGCCCAGGAGTTCAAGACCAGTTTGGGAAACATGGCAAAGCCCCGTCTCTACAAAAAATACAAACTTAGCCAGGCGTGGTAGCGCTTGAGTGTAGTCCCAGCTACTTGGGAGGCTGAGGTGGGAGGATCCCTTGAGCTCAGGAGGCAGAGGTTGCAGTGAGCTGAGATCGCCCCACTGCACTCCAGCCTAGGCAGCAGAGTCAGACCGTATCTAAAATAAACAAAACAAAACACAGAAATTGAGTACTCGTTTGCTCATGGAGCTAGTAAATAGAAAGACCAGGATTCAGACTCAGGTTTGTATCTTTCAATGACTGTTTTTGTGTTTCCTTGGTTTATTTATGTTTTCTCTTTTAGATTAACTTATATGATGATGTTTCAGAGGACTTTTAGCCATAGTCGTGATAACACCAGCTTTAGAATTCCCTGGATATGCGGCGTGTAGATGTTATCTGTGACCCATGAAGGTAGAGAATGTTTTATCGGCCACTCAACAGCTCTGACTCTAAGATAAAGTCTCTATGAGTTAGGAGGTAAGTACATTACTGCCTACATCACTGCCCCTCTGGGAAAAATGTCAGTTAAGGGGCCACAACTGGTCCCCTTCCGAGTTGTAATAATGCTTGCATGTCCCTTAACCAGCAGAGGGCAGACTTGTGGTCCCAATGAACAGAAGTGTACAAAGAAACTGCACTTGAAGGTTTAGAACAGGAACGGGAAAGGTTTCAGGAAAATGGCGCCCCCATCATCTGCTTGTGCAGAGGCAGGGCTGTTTTGTGGACAATGTGTTTGATTCTCTGGTTCTTTTCTTTTCTTTTGAGACAGAATTTCACTTTTGTTGCCCAAGCTAGAATGCAATGGCACCATCTCGGCTCAGTGCAACCTCTGCCTCCTGGGTTCAAGCAATTCTCCAGCCTCAGCCTCCCTAGTAGCTGGAATTACAGGCGCACACCACTGCGTCTGGCTATTTTTTTTTTTTTTTTTTTTTTGAGACTGAGTCTCATACTGTCGTCCGGGCTGGAGTGCAATGGTGTGATCTCGGCTCGCTGCAACCTCTGCCTCCTGGGTTAAAGTGATTCTCCTGCCTCAGCCTTTCGAGTAGGTGGGATTACAGGTGACTGCCACCATGCCTGGCTAATTTTTTGTATTTTCAGTAAAGACGGGGTTTCACCATGTTGGCCAGGCTGGTCTTGAACTCCTGACCTCATGATCCACCTGCCTCGGCCTCCCAAAGTGCTGGGATTACAGGTGTGAGCCACCACGCCCGTTCCCGGTTATGTTTTTTGTATTTTTTTAAAGTAGAAACAGTTTCACCATGTTAGCCAGGCTGGTCTTGAACTCCTGACCTCAGGTGACCCGCCCGCCTTGGCCTCCCAAAGTGCTGGGATTACAGGCGTGAGCCACCGTGCCTGGCTTCTCTGGTTCTTTTCAAAAGTGCACAGCCTTCCAGAAGGCTCACAAGTGGACATACCACCTTAGCTCTGTTTTCCCAGTCCTGGTTTATCTTTTTGTATTTTTTTATTTTGAGACAGTGTGTCTGTCACTCTGTCAGGCTGGAGTGCAATGGTGGGATCTTGGCTCACTGCAGCCTCCACCTCCTGGGCTCAAGCAATCCTCCCATCTCAGCCTCCTGAGTAGCTGGGACTACAGGCACATGCCTCCACGCCTGGCTAATTTTTATATTTTGTGTAGAGACAGGGTCTTGCTATGTTGGCCAGGCTGGTCTCAAACTCCTGGGCTCAAGCCATCTGCCTGCCTTGGCCACCCAAAGTGTTGGGATTACAGGCTTCAGCCACTGTGCCTGGGCCTAGTCTTGGTTTTTCATTGTGAAGCTGATCCTGGGCCTGAAAGTATTCTAGGAGCAAAGGCTGTTTCTGCCATGTGGGACACCATCGAGGAGAGGGTTTTCCTCCGCATCCTCCTTTTCAGTAGGTTTTCAGGAGCTCAGTGCCACGACTGCAAAGTCAGACCATGTGTTCAGACCTCAGCATGCTACAAGAGGCCCCAGCACACTACTGGAAGCGGGATGCTGGATCGAGAAGGTGATGGATGTATTAACATGAGGAAAGTCGCTCAGGGTTTTACTTCATGTAAAAGGAAATTACCAAGAGAATCTGCAGCCAAAATCCTGTCCAGACTGAACTGACTCAAATCTTCCCTTTCCCAGGCTTTCTTGCATGACAGCTCCAGGAAGATTCAACAAAAGCCACGCCTTCTCCAAGTTTGTTGCTTCCTGGAGAAACAAGCGTTCACCTGCCGCCTGGCCCTCGGCAGCTCCTTGTAACCAGAGATGTGCATGACAGAGTCATGCCAATCATGACAGCTGTTCATACAGAGGCTTTTCACTCACTGTCCGTGTTACCAACAGTATCTTTGTAGAGTCAAGAGTTTTGTTGTTAAAATTTTTATTTAATTTTTAAATAAAGATAAAGTCTCACTAGGTAGCGGCAGCTGGTCTTGAACTCCTGGCCTCAAGTGATCCTCTTCCACCTCAGGCCTCCCATGTTACTGGGATTACAGGTGTGAGCCACCACACCCAGCCTCAAGCATTTTCTTTCTTTTTTTAAATTTATTTATTTTTATTATTTATTTATTTATTTTTTGAGATGGAGTTTCGCTCCGTGGCCCAGGCTGGAGTGCAGGGGCACGATCTTGGCTCACTGAAACCTCTGCCTCCCGGATTCAAGCAATTCTCCTGCCTTAGTCTCCTGTGTAGCTGGGATTACAGGCACACACCACAACACCAGCTGAATTTTGTATTTTTAATAGAGATAGGGCTTTGCCATGTTGGCCAGGCTGGTTTTGAACCCCTGACCTCAGGTGATCCACCTGCTTTGGCCTCCTGAGGTGCTGGGATTACAGGCTTGAGCCACTGTGCCGGGCCTCTTTTTTTTTTTTTTTTTTCCTTTTTTTAATTATAGAGGCGGGTTCTCACCATGTTGCCCAGGCTGATCTCGAACTTCTGAGCTCAAGTAATCCGCCTGCCTCAACCTCTATAAATGCTGGGATTATAGGCGTGAGCCATTGTGTCTGGCCTCCTTCAAGCATTTTCAAAATTTCTGCGGAATAGGAGTGGTGGAGGGTGGTATTGGAGCATTTCTCTTCTATCTCGTCTGTCCTCCTCCCTCTCAAATATGTCTGATTATAGTGAAAGTTTCAGGTTGTTGCTAAGCCTAGTATGGTGGTCATTTGGGAGAACCCCAAGAACGTCACAGATGCTGTTTCTCCAATGAAGGCAGAGGGGAGTTCTCACTCCAAGCAATGAGCTTACTCTAGAAACTGCCTAGCTGTTGGATTCCTGCATTTCATATGAGGTTTGAATAACTAGTTCCTTGCAAACAATATGAAAAGACAAAAGTTTCAAGGTTTAGAATCACCATAGCAACGCCCCAGATTCCCTGCCGTGCCCAGGTCTTGGAGTGGTAGGAACGGCTCATGCATTTTTCCGAAATTGGCCAAAGCTTCAAGACCTATGGGGTTTCCCATTTGGTGCTCAGAATGTGAAATTTTTTTCTTTTTTTCTTTTTCTTTTTTTTTGAGATGGAGTCTCGCTCGTTGCCCAGGCTGGAGTGTGGTGGCACAATCTTGGCTCACTGCAACCTCCACCTCCCGGGTCCAAGTAATTCTCCTGCCTCAGCCTCCTGAGTAGCTGGGACTACAGGTGTGTGCCACCACGCCTGGCTAATTTTTTTTGTATTTTTAGTAGAGACGGGGTTTCACTGTGTTAGCCAGGATGGTCTCGATCTCCTGACCTCGTGATCCGCCCACCTTGGCCTCCCAAAATGGAATGTGAATTTTTATAGTTGCCAGGCAAAGTCTCCTGTTATATGGGTATAGTGGGTTAAATCGTGACTCCCAAAAGTGATGTCCAAGTCCTAACCCCCAGAACATGAGAAAGGGACCTTATTTGGAGAATGGGTCTTTGCAGATGTAATAAACGATCTTGAGATAATCCTGGATTGAGGATGGACTGTAGCTCCACTGACAGGTGTCCTTTTGAGAAAAAGGTAGAGGGAAATTTGAGACACAGACACAGGGGAGATTGCCATGAGAAGACAGAGGCAGAGATTGGAGTGAAGCAACCACAGGCCAGCAAGTCACCAATACCAGAAGAAGCAAGGAAGGAGTCTGTCCTAGAGTCTTCAAAGGGAGTGTGGATCTGCTGACACCCAGATTTTGGACTTCGGACCTCCAGAGCTGTAAGAAAATAAACTTCTGTTGTTTTAAGCTCCCAAGTTTATTACAGCAGGCTCAGGAAACTGATACTCTGGATGACTTCTGCTCCTCCACCCCATGCCTCTGCATGCTTGGGTTACAGCAGAGAGTGCTTTCCCCTTGGTTGAACAACACTTTTTTTCTTGAGAAAAGAAAAGAAAACAAAACATAAGGGTAAAGCAGTTTTTGGAAGTGTTACTCAGCCAGCCAGATCATCAGAATCAACTCTGGGAGGAGTGGGCTGTGCCTGGGCCACAAACATCCATCTTAGGGCATTCTGAGAGAGTCATTCTCCCTAACAATAGTTCTGGGCATGGCTCTGTATTTGTCTGTTCTTTTTTTTTTTTTTTTTTTTTGAGATGGATTCTCGCCCTGTCACCCAGGCTGGAGTGCAATGATGCAGTCTTGCCTCATTGCAACCTCCACCTCCCAGGTTCAAGCAATTCTCCTGCCTTGGCCTCCCAAGTAGCTGGGACTACAGACATGTGCCACCATGCCTGGCTAATTTTTGCATTTTTAGTAGAGACAGGTCTCGAACTCCTTACCTCGTGATCCGCCCACCTCGGCCTCCCAAAGTGCTGTGATTACAGGCACGAGCCACTGTGCCTATCCTCGTCTGTTCTTGCATTGCTGTAAAGAACTACCTGAGCCTGGGTCATTTATAAAGAAAGAGGTTAAATTGGCTCACGGTTCCACAGACTGTACAGGAAGTGTGGTTGGGAGGCCTCAGGAAACTTACAATCACGGTAGAAGGCGGAGGGGAAACACACACATCCCATGTGGCTGTAGCAGGAGGAAGAGAGAGCGAAGCGGGAGGTGCTGCACACTTTCAAACAACCAGATCTCACGAGAACTCACTCACTATCATGAGAATAGCAAGGGGAAGTTTGCCCCCATGATCCAATCACCTCCTGCCAGGCCCCTCTTCCAACACTGAGGATTATAATTTGACATGAGATTTTGGCAGGGCCACAAATCCAAACCATATCAGACTCCTTGTTTTGTTTTGTTTTGTTTTCCATGTCTGTCCCTCTACCTGAAGCTCATCTGAAAGCTAGTTTCCATTGCTGCTATTCCTTCCTTCCTTTGGTCAGAATCCTCTTTTTGTGGTATCATAAATGGTTTCCATGGAAACAAAAGGTTGGATAGAACAGTGCCAATGTGCATGTAAACTTCAGAATTAAACAAGGGCTGTTGTTTTTGCCTGTCATGGAGTTACGTTCATTCTGAACATGTCACTGGGGACTTTGGAATGTGTATCTATAACTCCCTGATTGTCAACCACATTCCAGCCTGCCTGACTCACGAAGCGTGGAGTGACCCAGGGACATCCCAGCTCCTCATGTCCCACATTCTTCAGGCTTTCTCTTAGTTTTGGCATGTGCATGTAAATGTCAACAGGTGAGGTGAGATTTGCTGTAAAGAAGCAGATGGTCCCACAGGGTAGGCTGTGGGAGAGATGGAAATTCTAGCAGGAGATATCACAGCCAAAGACTAGCAATCTAGGCTTATCATTTGTTTAGTGCGTCAGAACCAGTGAGTGGAGCAGGAAAGGAGACCCAAGGCTATGCGGTTGCCCTCACGACCAGGAGTTTACATTTGCTTCCTGCCAGAACCAAGGACAGCGGCCGATGTGCACGGACTTTCCCAAGGTTGTTTAGTCACTGGCAAAAACAGGCCTTCACCAAGCCTTGAACTGGGTCCAAGTAACTGAGATGTGCCCCTGGTGGAGGAACCCAGGTGGAGGTTCTGAATCCTGAAACTCTGCATCTTTACTTTACAAGAGATGCTGCCTGGGAGTTCTTACTTCAAAGTCCTAAGTGGGGTGGCCATATTATCACCCAGACTAGAACACTTTTCAGACTGAGAAGAGCCACTATCAATTATAGGGCAATGGCTAGAATCTGGTCTGTCCCTGGAGAAGAGGGACATCTGATAACCCTATCTTTATTTTATTTTATTTATTTTTATTTTTTTAGATGGAGTCTTGGGAGCACAGTGGCGCGATCTTGGCTCACTGCAACCTCCCTCTCTTGAGTTGAACTGATTCTTCCGCCTCAGCCTCTCAAGTAGCTGGGACTACAGGCGCCCGACACCAGGTCCGGCTAATATTTGTATTTTTGTAGAGACGGGGTTTCACCATGTTGGCCAGGCTGGTCTTGAACTCCTGACCTCAGGTGATCCACCCGCCTCGGCCCCCCAAAGTGCTGGGATTACAGGCATGAGCCACTGCGCCCAGCCAGCTGTAACGCTATCTTTAGGCCAACTTGAACCCAGCTCCACTATGGAACTCAGTGTCGAAGTGCCCTGGCTTCATGCCCTGGTTCTGGAGATGGGTGGTGATGACGGCTGCACAACAATGTGAATGTACTATGGCCACAGAACTGCACCCTTCACAGTGGCTAAACTAGTACATTTTATGTTATGTCTGTTTTACCCCAATGAAAACAAATAGCAAACATTCTGATATTCCTTCCAAACCTGCTGCTTCTGCTGACTCCTCGTTTCAATTAATCGCGGCTCTGTCTTCCATTTGCTGAAGCCAGAGACCTTCCCGCTGTCTCAGAGCCCATGCCTGGCACATCAGCGAATCTTGTTGGCACTGCCGTCAAACACATCCATCTAGGATCTCCCCGCACCTCACGCCACCCACCGCGCTAGTCCGTGGATCCCTGTTTCTCTCTTGGATGTAGTAATAGTCACATAGCTGGACTTCTGCCCTGGCACTTCTTCAGCCCCTTGTTAGAGGAATCCTGCTAAATGTTGGATGATTTACTGCCCACCTCCCGCACCCCCACCCCCACACACATAGGAGCTCCACTGGCTCCTCATAACTCTCGGGGTCCCAGCCTGTCTCTGCCATGACCCGAAAGCCCTCCATCATCTGTCTCCCGCCCCTCCCTCACTGATTCTATCAGCCACCCTCTCCCTGTTGTCGACGCTGCCTCAGCCCCACAGGCCTCCTTCCGTTCCTCAGACTCCCCAGGGATGCTCCTGCCTCAGGGCCTTTGCCCTGGCTATTCCCTCCCGCTACGATGCTCTTCCTGAATCCACATGATTCAGTGCCCACTCCCCCATTCTCAGCCTGTCCCCATATCTCAGTGAGCCCTGCCCAGGCCACCCTGGAAAATCTCAGCATCCCAGGCTGGGCGTGGTGGTTCACACCTGTAATCCCAGCACTTTGGGAGGCCAAGGCAGGCAGATTGCTTGAGCTCAGGAGTTTGAGACCAGCCTGGCCAACATGGCGAAACCCTATTGCTCCTAAAAATACAAAAATTAGCTGGGCATGGTGGTGCACACCTGTAATCACAGCTACTCGGAGGCTGAGGCATGAGAATCGCTTGAACCTGGGAGGCAGAGGTTGCAGTGAGCCAAGGTTGTGTCACTGCACTCCAACCTGGGCAACAGAGCAAGACTCCATCTAACACACACACACACACACAAATCTCAGTATTATCCTCCCAGCACTTCTTATCCTCCTGGCTTCCTTTTTTTTTTTTTTCCCCCACATTCACACATATGACGATCCAGCATTCTACATATTTTATTTATCTTATTTATTTTCAGTCTTCTCCACTCAAATGCATGATATTTAAGGCAGGGGTTTTAAAATGTCTTGTTCTCAGCCAGGCATGGTGGCTCACACCTGTAATCCTAGCACTTTGGGAGGCCGAGGCAGGTGGATCACCTGAGGTCAGGAGTTCAAGACCAGCCTGGACAACATGGCGAAATCCCATCTCTACTAAAAATACGAAATGAGCCGGGCATGGTGGCGGGCGCCTGTAATCCCAGCTACTCAGGTGGCTGAAGCAGGAGAATTGCTTGAACCTGGGAGGCAGAGGTTGTAGTGAGCCGAGATTGTGTCACTGCACACCAGCCTGGGTGACAGAGTGAGACTCCATCTCAAAAATATAAATAAATAAATAAACCAAAAAAAATAAATAAAAATAAAATGTCTTGTTCTCTTTTTTCCTCCAGTGCCCAGATCAGCGCCTGATGTACACTTGGCACACAATAACTACTCTTTTTTTTTTTTTTTCCTGAGACGGAGTCTCGCTCTGTCGCCCAGGCTGGAGTACAGTGGCGCGATCTCGGTTCACTGCAAGCTCCGCCTCCCGGGTTCACGCCATTCTCCTGCCTCAGCCTCCCGAGTAGCTGGAACTACAGGCGCCCGCCACCACGCCCGGCTAATTTTTTGAAGTTTTTAGTAGAGATGGGGTTTCACTGTGTTAGCCAGGATGGTCTCGACCTCCTGACCTCGTGATTCGCCCGCCTCGGCCTCCCAAAGTGCTGGGATTACAGTCGTGAGCCACCGCACCCGGCACAATAACTACTCTTGAAATTCATGAAGGAATCTGGACATTTAGGTGGTTCCTCAGGATCCGCCGCTTTTAGGGAAGATTCACTGCCTGCTGTGTGAGCGGTCGAACCTCTTCATCTGTGCTCAGTCCCCTTGCGATGCTTCTCTAAGGTCGGCCTACGTTTCACTTAATTCAGTGGCTCTCCACTGGGGGCGCTCTTCCCCTTGCAGGGGACATTTGGCAATAAATGAATAAATGGGGACATTTTTCGTTCTTACAAGGGAGGGGAGAGGTGTGACTGGCATCTAGCGGGTAGAGGCCTGAGATCCTGCTATTAATAAATACCCTATGTCATGTTCTGGAAAGCTTCCCATAACAAACAATTATCTGGACAGATGTCAACTGTGCCGAGGCTGAGAACCCCTGATCTACGCTGATGGTGTTAGGAATGATCTAGTCTGCATTTATTAAAAGGGAAGTCTTTTGAGGGCTGTTTTGGGTTGAATTGGGTCCCCCCCCAGTTCATATGTTGAAGGCAAGTCCTATGCCCAGGACCTCAGAATGTGTCTGTATTTGGAGATAGAGCCTTTGAAGTAATTTAATTGAAATCGTTAGGCTGGGCACAGTGGCTCATGCCTGTAGTCCCAGCTACTTGGGAGGCTGAGGCAGGAGAACCAGTTAAACCTGGGAGGTAGAGGTTGCAGTGAGCCAAGATTACACCACTGCACTCTAGCCTGGGCAGCAAGAGTGAAACTTTGTCTCAAAAAAAAAAAAAAAAAAAAAGAAAGAAATCATTAGGGTGGGTCCTAATCCAATATGACTGGTGTCTTTTTTTTTTTTTTTTTTTTTTTTTTGAGATGGAGTCTTGCTCTGTGGCGAGGCTGCAGTGCAGTGGCGTCATCTCGGCTCACTGCAACCTCTACCTCCTGGGTTCAAGCGATTCTCCTGCCTCTGCCTCCCGAGTGACTGGGACTACAGGCACCCGTCACCACACCCAGCTAATTTTTGTGTTTTTAGTAGACATGTGGTTTCACCATGTTGGCCAGAATGGTCTCAATCTCTTGACCTTGTGATGCGCCTGCCTCGGCCTCCCAAAGTGCTGGGATTACAGGCGTGAGCCACCGTGCCCGGCCTTGGTGTCCTTTTAAAGAAGGGGAAGTTTGGACACGGGTGCACACAGAGGGAAGATGATGTGAAGACACGGGGAGGATACAGCCACCTTTTGGGCATGATGATGCGTCTTCAAGTTGAGGGATGTCAAGGCAACCTCTGCAAGCTGCAAAGACAAGGAAGGATCCTCCCTTACAGCCACCAAGGAAAGCATGGCCTTGGGGATGCCTGGGTTTAGATTTCAAGCCTCCAGAACAATGAGAGAAGAGATATATATATATATGTGTGTGTGTGTGCATATATATATATATATATGTATATTTATTAGAGACAGTCTCTGTCACCCAGGCTGGATAGAGTGGCATGATCCTGGCTCACTGCAGCCTTGACCTCCTGGGCTCAAGCAATGCTCCCACCTCAGCCTCCCAAGTAGCAGGGACTACAGGCACATACCACTATGCCTGTAATTTGTGTCTGTGTGTGTGTGTTTTGTATTTTTCTTGGAGATGGGGGTTTCACTATGTTGCCCAGACTCAAGTGATCCTGGCCTCAAGTGATCCTCCCACCTTGGCCTCCCAAAGTGCTGGGATTACAGGCATGAACCACTTTGCCCCACTGAGATTTCTGTTGTTTTAAGCCACCCAGACTTTGGTACTTGGTTAGGGCAGCCAGAGCAAACTAATGCCAGGGCAGAGCCAGTGCTAAATCCAAACTTGATACTAATGGGCTCTATACCCTGTGATGATTAAGGTTTCTTGGAAAAAGAAAGGGTCTTACCAGGACAGTGGTTAGACACTCCCGAGGGAGGGCCAGAATATGTAGTCTGTTGGCCATCATTAGACTCATGACCTGGAGCTGGCCAAGAACACTTGTATACTAAATGTTCAAAGCCACCAGTCATCAAAGCCTTTCATGGGTAAATGACCCCAGCACAAAGTGTTTTTTGCTAATATTAACTTTGGTTCTATTTCAGATCAATAAAGGCAAAAACCAGGAGATCCCATAAATCCCACTGAGCCTGTCATAGCTATCAAATTATACCCAGATAAAGCTTCTAGTGGCTAATGACATGGCCATCACCCAGTGTGGACGTGGACAGGAGGGGCTCTCCGGAGCATCTGGTCTGCCGTGGAGCCACTTGTCACGGAGTGTCATCTAGAGGCTCTGTGGCTCTAATGGAGGGTGACGCTTTGAACACGATTATCTCCCCCATAAAAAAATAAATAAATAATAAGGATAATTTAAAAATAAGCAAAGATCTGGATTTGCAGGCTACTTACTGTCCCAGGACTGAGATTAATGGCCAGTGGCAAGTTTTCGTGAAGATCTTCTGTAGCCTGATTAGCCGTGCTGGGAGTCTAGAGAGATAATGTCTTTTCACATATAAAAGATCCTATTGATTTCCTGTTAGTATTGTCCCGAAAATGTGCGGTGTATATCTATGAAGCAGAGACAATCTTCCATCACTTGTTTTATGGGAAGAGAATGGTTATTGTATCTCTTCTCATAAAATATAATCTCTTTTTCTCTTCCAAAATCTACTCATCCCTCTGGGAATTTCCACTTGTAATCTGTGCAAGTGAATTGATTTTTTTATTTTGTTTTATTTTTTTGCATGTGCAATATGCACATATTTTTATATTTGGCTTCTCTACATTTTCTCATTGTTCTCTGGAGTCTGGCTTTTCTAGATTGTTATTTGAGGTTGTTTAAAAATAAGTAAAAAAAAAAAAAAGTCAGTCCCATTGAAACACGCACAGCCATGTACCCGACAGCGGGTGGCAGGTTCCTGTGACTGCTCCCACCGCGGGGCGCCACCTTTCTCCCCCGTCCGGGGCTGGCGTTTTTAAGTTCCTAGGAGGGCTTCGGAGGCAGTAAGAGGTTGCCTAGTGGGTTCCAATAGGATGCAGATGCAAAATACCAAGTCACTGAATGAAGGAAGTGCTCTTCCTGCTGACTGGGGTTCTCAGCGTTACGTCTGGGCATTTCTTCAGGATCAATTAAGACGCAAGGGCAGAGTCCTGCATATTTAAATACTGTGCCCTGAGTAGTGGCTTCCTAAGCTAATGAGTTTGGCTGAGAAGACCCCAGCAATGCAGTCCTGTCCAGATCTTAAACAGAAAGCTTTGCAAACTGGAGCTCCAGCTATGAAGCTAGTCCTTGTGGTCCTGCCTGCACCTCTTTATTAAGGTAGCTCCCCCTCAATTCTCCTACCTACAACCACCACACACTTTGAGGTCCAACCCCTCTACAAGCGTCTTCCACACTTTCCACCGGCCACTGGTTTCTCTCCCTTCCCTGAGCTCCTGCAGTAGTTAGGGATTGTACCATCCCGGTCAGCATTTAATTACAACCACCTTTTTTGCTCTCCACTTACTGCACCTGTGCTATTTTACAGCGCTATGTGCCGGGTCTTCCAGATTCACCTTGTTCTCACTCCTTCCGCTTCCACACTATGCCTGGGGCCTATCAAATTTATTTTGCATGATTGACAGATGATTTTTAAATATCTATATAATGGTTATATTATATAGCATAAATATATAGTATAAATTATAACATAAGTATGTTATATTAACATATATAGTATATATTATAACATAGTATATATTATAACATGAATATATAAGGTAAATATAAATCTTGATGCTATGGTTCCCCGAATTCATATGATTCATAAGAATTGTAATCCCTAGTACCTCAGATTGTGACTCTATTTGGAGACAGAGTCTTTCAAGAGGTAATTAAGTTAAAATGAGGCCATTAGGGTGGGCTCTAATCCCACACGACTGCTGTCTTCATAAGAAGAGATTAGGGCTGGGCAAGGTCGTTCATGCTTGTAATCCCAGCATTTGGGAGGCCAAGGTGGGAGGATCACCTGAGGCCAGGAGTTTGAGAACAGCCCAGCCAACATGAAGAAACCCCGTCTCTACTAAAAGTACAAACATTAGCTGGGTGTGGTGGTGTGCACCTGTAGTCCCAGCTGCTCGGGAGGCTGAAGCAGGGGAATCACTGGAACCCGGAGGCAGAGGTTGCAGTGAGCTGAGATCATGCCACTGCACTCCAGCCTGGCAGACAGAGTGAGACCCTGTCTCAAAATAACAACAACAAAAAACAAAAACAAAAACAATAAAAAGGGATTCCGTGGGGTGGCAATGAGGCCAGAGAACACTGACGTTCTATCCCAGATGCAATGACAACAAAAAGTCCAGAAAAGTCACACAAAGCTAATGGTCCTTGCTCAGGAAACACTTAAGCCAGCAGAACCCATAACGCTTTTATCTAGACTTCCTAGAACTGTACTCATTGCTAGGGATAAACTCAATTATCAAAACTCATTGACTCTGAAATGTAACTTGCATATACTGCTGCCCGTTCCAATTCATCAGATAGGCAGCTGTTCCACGGTTAATGTAATCACTCCTTGCCACGTTATTCATCTGTTTTCTACGTATGAAAGGATGACAGCGTGGGTTCTTTGATGCAGATGTGGACATTTGCCAGGTCACATCTGGCCAGGGGTTTGTCACACCACGACTTCATGAGGAAATCAATTCCCGTTTCCTTCAGCTGACCTTAGGGCCATCTTCACAGTCTTGATTTTCTAGATTGTAATATAAATAATTAAATTTCAGCCCATATGATTTATACAGTGCTGTTTCTTTTCTTTCTTTTTTTTTTTTCTGAGACGGAGTCTTGCTCTGTTGCCCAGGCTGGAGTGCGGTGGCGCGATCTCTGCTCACTGCAAGCTCCGCCTCCCGGGTTCACGCCATTCTCCTGCCTCAGTCTCCCGAGTAACTGGGACTATAGGCGCGCGCCACCACGCCTGGCTAATTTTTTGTATTTTTTCAGTAGAGACGGGGTTTCACCGTGTTAGCCAGGATGGTCTCGATCTCCTGAACTCGTGATTCGCCTGCCTCGGCCTCCCAAAGTGCTGGGATTACAGGCGTGAGCCACCGCACCCGGCCACCTATGTGCTATTTCTTTCAGAAGTTAACAGCACATAGTGCATGTTCACAAGGTCCCCACAAGCAACAAGGGGAAGGTCTATAACTCTGTCCAGCTTTTGGGTATAGAGACATTCATAGAAAGAGGAAGAGCTGGGCATAAAGTCCTATCCATCCACTCCTAGGGTTGCAGGTTACTCTCCAAGCCACATTAGCAGAAATGCCACTGGGCCAGGGCTAATCGCCAAGCAATCACACCCCAGGCCTTCGCTGGGGTCTTGTGCATGGTACATGTCTCTCCTAAGTCTGTGAGAATTAAGCTAAAGTCCAGGTGGGCATGGTGGCGCATGTCTGTAGTCCCAGCTACTAGGGAGGCTGAAGCAGAAGGATTGCTTGAGCTGGGGAAATGGAGGCTGTGGTGAGCTATGATTGCACCACTGCACTACAGCCTGGGTGACAGAGTGAAATACACACACACACACACACACACACAGCTAAAGTCCTGCAAAGTTTAGCACGAATTTCCTTGGACCTTTTTTGCTTCAGAGGCCTGGGCAGAGGGTTCCCCAAACACGGGACTTTACTGCTTTCTTAAATGTGCCTTTCAATATTCAACATCAATCTGTGAATCCACAGTGGATTTAAAAAAATTTTAATTTTGGCCGGGCGCAGTGGCTCATGCCTGTAATCTCAGCACTTTGGGAGGCCAAGGTGGGTAGATCATGAGGTCAGAAGTTCGAGACCAGCCTGACCAACATGGTGAAACCTCGTCTCTGCTAAAAATACAAAAATTTGCTGGGCGTGCTGGCGCGCACCTGTAATTCCAGCTACTCAGGAGGCTGAAGCAGGAAAATCGCTTGAACCTGTTTTTTTTTTTTTTTTTTTTTTTTTTTTTGCGAGGGAGTCTCGCTCTGTCCCCCAGGCTGCAGTGGAGTGGTGCGATCTTGGCTCGCTACAACCTCCACCTTCCGGGTTCAAGCGATTCTCCTGCCTCAGCCTCTGAGTAGCTGGGATTACAGGCGCACGCCACCATGCTAATGTTTTCGTATTTTTAGTAGAGACGGGGTTTCACCATGTTGGGCAGGCTGGTTTTGAACTCCTGACCTTAGACGATCCGCCTGCCTCGGCCTCCCAAAGTGCTGGGATTATAGGAATGAGCCACCATGCCTGGCCTTGAAAACTTTGTTTTTTGAAACAGGGTCTCACTCTGTCACCCAGACTGGAGTGCTGGGGTGCGATCATAGCTCACTGCAGCCTTGAACTCCCAATCTCAAACAATCCTACCACCTCAGTATCCCAAGTAGCTGTTACTACAGGCATATTACCATACCTGTAAATTTTTTTTTTTTTTTTTTAAGACGGAGTCTTGCTCTGTCACCCAGGCTGGAGTGCAGTGGCACGATCTCTGCTCACTGCAAGCTCCGCCTCCCGGGTTCACACCATTCTCCTGCCTCAGCCTCCCGACTAGCTGGGACTACAGGCACCCACCACCACGCCCGGCTAATTTTTTGTATTTTTAGTAGAGACGGGATTTCACCGTGTTAGCCAGGATGGTCTCGATCTCCTGACCTCATAATCCGCCCGTCTCGGCCTCCCAAAGTGTAAACATTTTTTTTGCAGGCCAGTTGTGGTGGCTCATGTCTGTAATCCCAGTATTTTGGGAGGCCGAGGCGGACAGATGACCTGAGGTCAGGAGTTCAAGTCCAGCCTGGCCAACATGGTGACACCTCGTCTCTACTAAAAATACAAAAATTAGCTGGGAGTCGTGGTGCATGCCTGTAGTCCTAGCTGCTCAGGAGGCTGAGGCAGGAAAATCGCTTGAACCTGGGAGGGGGAGGTTGGGTGACAGAGTGAGACCCTGTCTCAAAAACAAAATTTTTTTTTTTTGAGACTCCTGGTCTCAAGCAATCTTCCCACTTTGGCCTCCCAAAGTGTTGGGATTACACACATGGGCCAGTGGATATACTAAATGCCCATGAGACAAATGAATCAAGAAAGTGAGGCTAAATTTTCCCCATCAAAATATGCAAGCTCTTCCTCATTACATGCCTCCTGCCTGTCCCTCAACCTGCCAACACACACTAAGATTTTGGGACTCAGATCCTTATCTATTTTCGGAGAAAAAGGTGATTCCCTTGGAATCCTGAAACAGATGGATGTTGTGTTGAAATGTGGGTCTCCTGCTTCTCTGAAGGTACAATTCTTTTTCTTGGAAGGTTCCATAACTAGATTAATGAGTCAGTATCATCTAGTCTGATTATCTGTTTCATCAGAGATTTGTCATAGATTTCCTATGTTTCTGATCAGTTACCATGGATATTGCTTTTGTTATCACGGTTCTCAGTAACCAAAGGCTTCCCTTTTGTGGGCTTCACCCGCTGTAAAAATTAATCTGTGTAAAGCTCTCAGGATATACCTTGTTTGTTTGTTTTTAATTCTTTGTAATAGAGATGGAAAGATTGCAGGTCTGGGATAGTGGTAAGGAGGGGAGCTGAAATAAATTTCCATATGCTTGTTCATTATCAAACATTTGCATCTCATCTTCAACTCCATGCATACATTTCCAGTGTGGTTTATGCTTTGGAGACATTTGGCTCTGAGGGTGCTGGGGTTTGGAGACAATCATTTCCTTCCTCCTCCTCTCATGCTCATCTCATCGCAGTAGAATTACTTGCTTTGCTGTCTTCTTTCTTCCCTCAATAATACTGTAGATTCAAGTTATCATTGTCTCCCCAAAGTGACTCAGGGCACAGAGAGTTCTCAACATGTGTTCAGCGAATGAATGGCTCTTTTCTTGTATTTCTCTCCTCTTACTCAGCTGAAAAGTGCAATTACATCTAAGATCCCTGTTTAAGACAGAACTCTTCTGGTTGTAAGAAAAACCAAAAGACACTCAAGGAACGGGAGACTGGTGGGTGAAGAAGGAGATACCCAGGCACAGGAGCCCAGGAAAAGCCAGACAGGCGAATTGAAGTCTTACAGCCGCAAAAGGACGCTTCTGGACCCAGGTCTGCCCCAGGGGCCGCGGGAGCAGGAGTGTGTGGGTTTCCCTCGGGTGTTCTGCCCTTGACACAGTCATGGGCTCCTTCAGGCCTCCTGTTCCCTGCTCTCTCCTGCTGTGTCTCGCCTGTCAGTCTACATCTACTTTATACACTCATCCAATCCACATTTTTTCTCCCTCATAGCTTCAGTTGCACAGGGCCCACTGTGGCCTCTCTCTCTTCATTCTCTATGTTATAATGTTTAAAGGTCAACTTTTTTTCCCCCAAGTTTTATTTTAGATTTGGAGGTACATGTGCAGGTTTGTTACACTGGAATATTGTGTGATGCTGAGGTTTGGGGTACAATGGATCCCATCACCCAGGGGGTGAGCATATTACCCAGTAGTTAGTTTTTCAACCCTGCCCCCTCCTTCTCCTCTCTACTCCTCTCTAGGAGTCCCCAGTGTCTTTTTTCTTTTCTTTTCTTTTTTTAGACAGGCTCACTCTGTTGCCCAGGCTGGAGTGCAGTGGCACTCTGGCTAACTTCCCAGGCTCAAGTGATCTTCCCACCTCAGCCTCCCTAGTAGTTGGGACCACAGGCGTGCACCATCATGCCTGGCTCATTTTTTTTTTTTTTTTTAAATTTTTAGTAGAGACAAGGTCTTGCTATGTTGCCCAGGCTGGTCTTGGTCTCCTCAGGTCAAGTAATCCTCCCACCTCCACTCATCAAAGGTCTGGGACTACAGATGTGAGCCAACAGGCCCGGCCCCTCAGGGTGTATTGCTGGCCTCTTTATGTCCCTGAGTACCCAAATTTTAGCTCTCACTTATAAGTAAGAACATGTGATATTTGATTTTCTGTTCCTTCGTTAATTTGCTTAGGATGATGGCCTCCAGCTGCATCCCTGTTGCTGCAAAAGATATGATTTTGGAAGACGGAACACTTGAGGTCAGGAGTTCGAGACCAGCCTGGTCAATATGGTGAAACCCCATCTCTACCAACAATACAAAAAATTAGCCAGGCATGGTGGTGCATGCCTGTAATCCCAGCTACTTGGGAGGCTGAGGCAGGAGGATCACTTGAACCAGGGAGGTGGAGGCTGCAGTGAGCCAAGATCGTGCCACTGCACTCCAGCTGAGTGACAGAGTGGGACTCCATTAAAAAAGAAAGACATGATTTTGTTCTTTTTCACGGCTGCGAATGTCAACTTTTAACATTACCTGCCCCATTCTCTCAAGCTTACGGTTTCTTCCTTCAAATGCCCTAGGCAAGAAGCTGATTGGTCCAGCTCATTTTTTTTTTTTTTTTGAGACGGAGTCTCACTCTATTGCCTAGGCTGGAGGGCAGTGGCACAATCTCTGCTCACTGCAACCTCCTCCACCTCCTGGGTTCAAGTGATTCTCCTGCCTTAGCCTCCAGAGTAGTTGGGACCACAGATGTGTGCCACCACATCCGGCTAATTTTTGTATTTTTAGTAGAGACGGGTTTCACCATGTTGGCCAGGCTGGTCTTGAACTCCTCACCTCAAGAGATCCCCCCTCCTCAGCCTCCCAAAGTGCTGGGATTACAGGCATGAGCCACTGGGCCCGGCTACCTCATCTTTCTAAACCAGGGTGATGCACAGTCCCTGGATTGGCTGTTCTAGGTCAGGGGGACCCACAGTCCTATCAAATATGGCTAAGCGTCAATGTCATATGCTATGAAATACAGCTGCCCATAGACAGTTTTCACCAAAGGATAGGCGGGGCACGGGGACTGTCATTGAGAGTGGTCGGCAGCACTCTGCATTGAGCAGCAGCAATGTGGTGCAGTGGTTTGACCCCAGCTGGGTGGGGACGGGCTGCTGAAGCCAATCAAGCTAATTCCACTCCTTCCCCTTGCTTGTTCTTGGTCAAAGAATCTGAGGTTGGGCCAGCAAGTAGCATTCCTCTGTGACAGGGAGTGGTTCAGGGATGGCTCTGCAGATCAGTTTGATGTTTTCTCAAGGACATTGCTGGGAAGGAAATGTCCTTGTTTGTAAGGAACGGCCTTAGGGAGAAGTGGTCTGTCTTCCTTCGGACACTGCTGTGCACAAATAAATGGAGAGCCCCAAGCTGCGGCAGCTATTCTCACTTCTGCCCCAAGGATGACATCACTAGCTCAAGAGGGCAGGACTCAGAGCATGGCAGGGAAACTGAGGCAGAGCTGGTGGATTAGCTAGGTCCGAAAGCCCACCCTTTCTCTCGGCCTCTAGTCATTTGATCCAACAAATGTCCTTATTGTTTAAGCCAGTTTTGGGCTTTTGTGATTTGCAGCTGAAAGCATGGCTGGGAGTAGGGGGCAGGCTGGGTAAGGGGTGCCTGTGGGCCTGGCAGGGAATGTATAGGGTATGATTTCAACTGTTGAATTCTGAATATTATGCAGGGGGTGGGCCAGCTTCACAAGCAGCCAGCTGGGAAGTCACAGAGGGCCCAGTACTTGGCTTAATGTTTTGCTGTCTTAAAATTCCTATTAATTTTTTTTTTTTTTCAGAGATGGGCTCCAGCTCTGTTGTCCTGCCTGGAGAGCAGTGGTACAATCATAGCTCACTACAGCCTCAAACTCCCGGGTTCAAGCAATCCTCTTGCCTCAGCCTCCCAAGTAGCTGGGACTACAGGCGCACACCATCATAGATGGCTAATTTATTTACTTTGCAGAGATCGGGTCTCAGTATGTTGCACTGGCTTCTCTTGAACTTGAACTCCTAGGCTCCAGTGATCCTCTGACCTTGGCCTCCCAAAGTGCTGGGATTATAGGTGTGAGCCACCATATCCAGTTATACATTTTTAACAAGGGGCCTGCATTTTCATTTTGCACCAGGCCCTACAAATTCTGTAGACAGTTCCAGGCAGGTGACAGAACATTTAGAAAAGGAGTGTGTAAACTGTAAAGCACTATACAAAAGCATCCTGTCCTTCTCTCCAGGGACAAAAGATACTATGTGAGCCTCCCATGACTAGTTTCATGGGTCTTCCTGCCAGCAAACCTTCCATCCACACGCTCCAGCTGTCTGCTGCCTGACCTCCAAAGGCCTGCACAGACAGCAGGTCAGCTCCGACCCACTGTGTTCCCATAGGAACGTGGAGAGATAGGTAGATAATTCATCATCCATTGAAGTTTGTTTTCCGTTTTTGGAAGTTTTGGGAAGTATAAGACCAAAGTTAAACTATTTAATTAACAGTTAAACAAATGAGTTAAGCAAACACACACACACACACACACACACACACACACACACACACACGCGAACTACTATGTTTGCTGGGCCTGAATTAAAATCTATTGGTCTGGGCCAGCCATGGTGGCTCACGCCTATGATCCTAGCACTGTGGGAGGCCGAGGCAGGCGAATCACCTGAGGTTGGGAGTTCAAGACCAGCCTAGCCAACTTGGTGAAATACCATCTCTACTAAAAATACAAAAATTAGCCGGGCGTGGTGGCTCATGCCTGTAGTTCCAGCTACTCGGGAGGCTGAGGCATGAGAATCGCTCGAACCTGAGAGGCAGAGGTGACAGTGAGCCGAGATCACGCCACTGCACTCCAGCCTGGTGACGGAGCGGGACTCTGTCTCAAAAATCTATTGCTCTGTTTGGAATCTTCCTCTGCCTTTTAGGGACCTACTTTAGACTCATGGGCCTGACTATCCTACCTTTATCCTTGTGTGCATGTGCTTTTCCCCACTGAACGTGGACTCCTGTGTCACAGGTGAAAAGAATGGCTGTCTGATTCAGCCTGTCCCTTCATCCTGCGAATGTGGTTCCTATGAGTGAGTGTTACTTTGGAGATAATGAATGCATCCCATTTAGTGCAAAAATATACCTTGTCACCGGTCACATGGCAAATGTAACCATAAAAAGTTTAAAATGCTATTATTTAAAATTTATTTTCTCATAAAAATTGGTTCCTGAAATGATCATAATTTGAAGAACTGACTTCATAGTTATAATACATTGTGCCCGGGCCCATGTCTAAGGCTGGTAATCCCGGAGCCAAGGAGGAGATCTCAGTCCTGGTTAGGACTGAGTAGCCTCGGTCCCTATCACCCCCTCCTTTACAGAGCCTCAATTCTGTGTCTGTTTCATTTGCCTCAACCCAAAATTGTGACTGCAGATGAGCCCATTTTACACTATTGCCTCTCCATTTCCAAAATGGCTTTTTTTTGGAGACAGGGTCTCACTGTTGCCCAGGCTGAAGTGCAGTGCTGTGATCTCAGCTCACTGCAACCTCTGCCTCCCAGGCTCAAGTGATCCTCCCACCTCAGCCTCCAAAGTAGCTGGGACTACAAATAGGCATGCACCATTATGCCTGGTTAATTTTTTTTTTTTTTTTTTTTAGAGAAGGGGTTTCATTAAGTTGGCCAGACTGACCTCAAACTCCTGGGCTCAAGCAATTCTCTTGTCTTAGTGTCCTGAGTAGCTGAGACTACAGGTGCACACCACCATGCCTGGCTAATTTTATTTTATCTAATTTTTTTGTAGAGACAAGGTCTTGCCACATCATTGCCCAGGCTGGTCTTGAACTCTGAGGCTCAAGTGATTTTCCTGCCTTGGCCTCCTAAAGTGCTGGGATTGCAGGTGTGAGCCATGATGTCTGGCCTCAAATGGCATCGTGTGTGTGTGTGTGTGTGTGTGTGTGTGAAGTTTGCAGGTTTAGAGACTTTTCTCCCAGTGGACTTTAGTTCTCTTAGGTAAAGGAAAGGGCATGATGCTGGCTGGAATCCTCAGGATGAATGTCCCGTTTGTGCTTCATCAGTGGTTCCTGATCTTACTTTGGGGACTCCTCCTTCCCCCACTCCAGCGATTGTCTGACCTGAGAGTCATCGAAGTGTGTGGATTCAGGAGGTCTGTGGTCACCATTTAGCAATCAGCCATGGTATGAGAAATCTCCATTGCTCTGGTGCAGGGGAGGGTGGGGGCGCCCCGATAGAGCGGCACCTATATTCCTGACAGTAATAAACACGCTTGTCCCTGCTATGCATGACACTGCGCAAGCCTGCAAACAACTGCAGCTTAAGGAGAGCAGGGTTCTGTGCTGGGAACCCTACAGATGCATAATTTCTTTTCTCTTTTTGACCCTATGTTCCAAGATGCATAATTTCATTATTAGTATTATTATTATTTTTGAGACAGAGCCCAGGCTGGAGTGCAGTGGCTTAGCTCACTGCAACCTTCCCCTCCTGGGTTCAAGTGATTCTCCTGCCTCAGCCTTCTGAGTAGCTGGGATTATAGGTGCCTGCCACCAAGTCTGGCTAATTTTTGTATTTTTAGTAGAGATGGGGTTTCACCATGTTGGCCCAGGCTGGTCTTGAACTCCTGACCTCAAGTGATCCACCCACCTCGACCTCCCAAAGTGATGGATTACAGGTGTGAGCCACTGCCCGCTGCCAATTTCATTAATCTTTGTGACTATCCTGTGGGAAAGTATATGCATTTCCTACTCCTGTTGTAACCAATCATCACAAACATAGTGCCCTAAAACAGCACATCCATTTATTATCTTACAGTTATGGAGGAAACAGGTCTTACTGGACCAAAATGAAGGCATTGGCAGAGCTGCGTTCCTGCTCTAGGCTCTGTAGGAGAATCCCTTTCCTTGCCTTTTCCAGGTCCTCCAGGCTGCCCATATCCCTTGGTTTGTGGTCCCCTCCTCCTCCTCTTCAAAGCCAGCAGTGCTGCCTCTTCACATCTCACTCTGACTTTGGCGGTTGTGATCCCATCTCCTTCTCAGACTCTGACTCTCATGCCTCCCTCTTCTAAGGACTCTTGTGATCCCACTGGGTCCACCTGGATGATGCAGGACAGTCCCCATAATTCAACATCTTTCCATTTCGTCACATCTGTAAAGATCTTTTGTGGACCGGGCGAGGTGGCTTTCGCCTGTAATCCCAGTGCTTTGGGAGGCCAAGGCAGGTGGATCACCTGAAGTCAGGAGTTTGAGACCAGCCTGGCCAACATGGTGAAACCCCGTCTCTACTAAAAATACAAAAATTAGCCGGGTATGGTGGTGCATGTCTGTAATCCCAGTTACTTGGGAGGCTGAGGCAGGAGAATCACTTGAACCCGGAGGTGGAGGTTGCAGTGAGCCAAGATCATACCACTGCACTTCAGCCTGGGTGACAGAGTGAGACTCAGTCTCACCAAAGAAAAAAAAAAAGACCTTTGTGATATGAAGTCACATATTCACAGGCTCTAGGGGTTAGGATATGTATTAATACATGGTTGTGGGCCATTATTCTATCAGTCACAGAAAGGTGATAGATACATAAACAAACTGAGGCTTAGAATGACCTGCCCAAGGGCATGTGGTTGATGTGGAACACCTGGGATTTGAATCTAGGTGTTTCAGACACTGAGGCTTACTCATTTGGGTCAGTGTGTACCCTTTCTGCAATGACACTCTTTCCCCCAGTGGTTAGTGGGTACCTGTACTCCCCAAACCCACTTGGCAGCACCCAAACTGAGTAACATTCTTTCACACCTGTATTAGGGTTCTCTAGAGGGACAGAACTAATGGAATATATATATATGAAACATATATATATAATGGAATATATATATTATATATAATGGAATAGATATTATATATAATGGAATATATATGATATATATAATTGAATATATATTATATATAATATATACATAAAATGTATATATATAAAGGGGAGTTTATTAAGTATTAACTCACACCTGTATTAGGGTTCTCTAGAGGGACAGAACTAATGGAATATATATATATGAAACATATATATATAATGGAATATATATATTATATATAATGGAATAGATATTATATATAATGGAATATATATGATATATATAATTGAATATATATTATATATAATATATATATAAAATGTATATATATAAAGGGGAGTTTATTAAGTATTAACTCACACCATCACGAGGTCCCACAACAGGCCGTCTGCAGGCTGAGGAGCAAGAAGAGCCGGTCCGAGTTCCAAAATTGAGGAACCTGGAGTCTGATGTTCGAGGGCAGGAAGCATCCGGCACGGGGGAAAGACATAGGCTGGGAGGCTGGGCCAGTCTCTCTTTCCACATTTTTCTGCCTGCTTACATTCTAGCCGAGCTGGCAGCTGATTAGATGGTGCCCACCCAGATTGAGGGTTGGTCTAATTTCCCAGCCCATGACTCAAATGTGAATCTCCTTTGGCAGCACCCTCACAGACACACCCAGGATCCATACTCTGTATCCTTCAATCCAATCAAGTTGACACTCAGTCTTAACCATCACAACACCTGATACAAAGCCACAGGCCGTTGGCTCTCAAACCCACCTGTACGGTAAGGCAGGGTTCAGAAAATGTTCCTCAGTCCCCAAACCAGGACCTCACCACACTCGAGTCACTACTGCCAACCCTGAACTCCCATCCCTATTTGCCCTCTGTGCCTGGCGGAGGGGTGGGGGGTTTGTTTTGTTCCTCAAAGTGTGGTCCACAGGCCAGGCGTCGGCATACCTGGGCACTTGTTACAAAGGCGGGATATTGGCCCCACCCAAGATCAGCTGAATCAGAATCTGCTTTGTAACTGGAGCCCCCAGTGAGTCCCGTGCACAGTGGAGTTTAAGAAGCTCCTCCCTCCAGGACCATGCTCCACCTGGGCTGCCCTTCTCACACCTATTTCTCTCCTTCTTCTGCCCCCTCCGCAGGTGTCTCGGCTTGGATTCCCGCAGCTCGGGACGACGCATTAGGGAAATGTCTATGTTGCTCTTTCTGCCTTAGCTTCTTGGAGTTGGCAGCAGAAGAGGCCCCTCCTGGCAGCGCTCAACTGGGCCCTGCAGCTGGCCTGGGGAGGCCTCTCTGTGACCACACGCGCGGGGTCTGGGCTGGTTCCCCTTGCCGCTGCCTCTCTCCTGGGTGGACAGTGGTCTAGAGCTGTGATGGGGGCCCCGTCCTTCCTCCTTCCTCTCGCCTCAGCAAGAGGCAAAGGCGAAGGTGTGAATTGACTTTGACCTTGGTGTTTAGGCAGATCCCTCTCACTCTGAAAGTGCTTCAACATGTTGGCCTGGTACGTTCCGAGCACTGTGCAGTTTTGGCAGAGTGGCCGAGAAGTATTTTTAGTTCCTTCCTCCTTAATGTTTGCCAGAAAACCACAGTCATTACTCATGAGGAGGAGAAGTTTCCTCCCTCCCAGGCTCCAGAAGAGTCCGGGCTTGCCCTCAGATGCCCACTGAGCTGCCCCTGCCTGGGCTTCTAAGCTGTCTTTGAAATCAACATAATGCTAACACCTACAATAAAGCAGGATGCCATATATTTTTTAATAGCCTAAGACCTGAGCTTTTTTTGTTAATTAATTTTTTTTTTTTTTTTTTGAGATGGAGTCTTGCTCTGTTACCAGGCTGGAGTGCAGTGGCATGATCTCAGCTCCCTACAACCTCCACCTCCTGAGTTCAAGCAATTCTCCTGCCTTAGCCTCCCGAGTAGCCGGAACTACAGACGCGCACCACCACGACCAGCTAATTTTTGGTATTTTTAGTAGAGACGGGGTTTCACCATGTTGGCCAAGCTGGTCTCGAACTCCTGACCTCAGGTGATCTGCCCACCTCGACCTCTCAAAGTGCTAAGATTACAGGCATGAGCCACCATACGTGGCCTTTTTTTTTTTGAGACAAGGTCTCACTCTGTCTCCCAGGCTGGAATGCAGTGGCAGCATCTCAGCTCACTACAACCTCTACTTCCCAGGCTCAAATGATCCTCCCACTTCAGCCTCCTAAGTAGCTGGGACCACAGTCATGTGCCACCACGCTTGGCTAATTTTTGCATGTTTTGTAGAGATGGGGTTTCATTATGTTGCCCAGGCTGATCTTGGACTCTTGAGCTCAAGTGATCCTCCCTCTGTGGCCTCCCAAAGTGTCGGGATTACAGGTGTGAGCCAGCTTGCCTGGCCCAATTTATTTGTTAAATTTCTAGTAAAATATACATATAATAAAATGTACTATTTTAACCACTTTTTTTTTGAGACGGAGTCTCGTTGTGTCACCTAGGCTGGAATGCAGTGGCGCGATCTTGGCTCACCTCAACCTCCACCTCCCGGGTTCAAGTGATTCTCCTGCCTCAGCCTCCCGTGTAGTTGGGATTACCGGCATATGCCACCACGTGTGGCTAATTTTGTATTTTTAGTAGAGACAGGGTTTCTCCATGTTAGTCAGGCTGGTGTCCAACTCCCAACCTCAGGTGCCTCCCAAAGTGTTGGGATTACAAGTGTGAGCCACTGCGCCAGGCTTATTTTAACCATTTTAAGTATACCATTCAGTGGCATAAGCATATTCACAGTTGTGCAGCTATCACCACCATCCGTTTCCAGAGCTCTTCATCTTGTGAAACTGAAACTCTGTACCCATTAGACAAGAGCTCCCCATTCCCCCGCCACCCCCTTACCCTCTGGAAACCACCATTCTACTTTCTATGAATTCCATGACTCTACTTCTCTCATGTGAGTGGAATTGTACAAATTTTGTCCTCTTGTGACTGACTGGTTTATTTCCCTTAGCATAATGTTTTCAAGGTTCACCCATGATGTAGTGGCCTAAGCTTCTAAAAAAAAAAAAAAAAAAAAGACCAGGCACGGTGGCTCACGCTAGTCATCCCAGCACTTTGGACTTTGGGAAGCTGAGGAGGGTGGATTACCTGAGGTCAGAGTTCGAGGCCAGCCTGGCCAACATGGTGAAGCCCCATCTCTACTAAAAATAACAAAAATTAGCCGGGCCTGGCAGTGGGAATTTGTAATCCCAGCTACTTGGGAGGCCGAGGCAGGAGAATCACTTGAACCTGGGAGGTGGAGGTTGCAGTGAGTCGAGATCTTGCCACTGCACTCCAGCCTGTGTTACAGAGTGAGACTCTGTCTCAAAAAAAAAAAAAAAAAGTCACTAATTTAACTGATAAGTCACTCATTTAATTGATAGGCTGGGCACAGTGACTCACACCTGTAATCTCAACACTTTAGGAGGCAGAGGCGGGAGGATCGCTTGAGCCCAGGAGTTTGAGATCAGCTTAGGTAATATAGCTAGGTCCCA
Source organism: Macaca nemestrina (assembly GCF_043159975.1). NCBI lineage: Eukaryota > Metazoa > Chordata > Mammalia > Primates > Cercopithecidae > Macaca > Macaca nemestrina. The sequence continues at coordinate 227,374,786 of NC_092125.1, read as the reverse complement.
CCTTTCCAAAAAATAAATAGATGAGACAGGCATGATAGCGTGTGTCTGTAGTCTCAGCTACTCGGTGGGAGGCTGAGGTGGGAGGATCACTTGAGCCCAATAAGTCGAGGCTGCAGTGAACTATGATCACACAGATTCACTCCAGCCTGGGTGACAAAGCGAGACCTGGTCTCAAAATCAAAAACAAAAGCAAAAAACCATGATTGCATTTTTAAATTTTAGGGCAACCAGTTTCTGGTTAGTCCTAGCACCTCTGCTAAGTTAGGGCAGCATTTGCTTTCAAAAAAGGGATGGCAAACCTGAAGCACACCAAAGGCAGCTCCCTACCACTTCTGCTCCTTGGGAATGGTCTGGGGAAAGCCAGCTGGGCACCCCTCCCCTCCACCCAAGAGAGTGAAGAAATCCACAGGGTTAGGGCTTAGACAACTTTGCACAAACTCAGGGGCCCCCAATTCCCTCCGCCAAGGACAAAGTTCCTGCACCTTCAGCATCTTCAATCATAGTTCCCTGTGTGGATCTTAGTTTTAATGGCAGTACCTTCTAGACCACAAGGGACGCGGCTCCCTCAGAAAAATCTCACCATTGGTGGAGGGATAATAGCCTTAAGGATCTAGTTCAGTAAACACAGGATTCTTCTGTGATGTGCTTTCCAAACGAGGCACACACTTTGGGATTAATTAAACTCTTTTCTAGCTGCTTGCCAGGGTAACCTTTCTTTTATGCTTCTTAGGGGGGCACACAACGTAAAAAGTCAAATCTATTATGTTCATGACTCGGAGGGAAAGATCCGGGACAAAATTACCTTACACACCATTTTTTTTTTTGGTTGTTTTTTCTTTTCTTAAATTTCCTGAGTACTGGATCAAATGGAGAGCTGTCTGAGCTGTATGCTAGCTAAGCAACAGAGTCAACCCAGGAGAGGAGCGGTTTGGAATTAAAGCGATAGAAGCTGAGGGGTGGTGACACTGATGACAGCATGAACCCCTAATTTTTTGGCACGCTCTTGGGGGACAATAAGGAGGTACGTGGGAGCTGAGTGCTGACTATTTAAGCCTTGGCCCATGTGCTTATTCCAAGCGTGCTGCATTTTTGAGTGCATGACATTTAATTAATTTTACAGTTCATTTTTTAACCATTCCGTTTTTGACACTGTCACTCTCTGATGTCTCAGCTGGTTGGGAAAAATCTGTATCAGTCATTACCCTTGCTCAAGCCCAGACTGGGTCATCCGGCCACAGCAGGACATGCAGTGGGGGAACAGCAGCAGGCATGGAGCTGAGACAAGATTTCACTGTGCAGACAGTTTCCAGGAAGAGGCTGGGTCCGAAGCTGCATCTCCATGTCCCAGGAGTACTTTTCAAAGCTTCCCCTGTCCTGGCCTCAAGCTCTAGGAGCTTTGAAAAAATGCTTGCATTTTGGGCCGGGCTGGGTGGTTCACGCCTATAATTCCGCACTTTGGGAGGCTGAGGCAGATAGATCACTTGAGGTCAGGAGTTTGAGACCAGCCTAGCCAACATGGTGAAACCCCATCTCTACTAAAAATACAAAAATCAGCCTGGTGGTGGTGGCTCAGCACCTGTAATCCCAGCTACTCGGGAGGCTGAGGCAGGAGAATCGCTTGAGCCTGGGAGGCAGAGGTTGCAGTGAGCTGAGATCGCACCGCTGGACTCCAGCCTGGGTGACAAACGGATACACTGTCTCAAAATAAATAAATAAATAAATAAATAAGCCTCAAAAATAGGCTTGCATTTTGAATCTATATCTATATCTATCTATATATATTTTTTATATCTGTAAAAGAAAAAATATTCAGGACTCTCTAAATTTATTATGCCATGTGGGGAGTTAAGCCCTGGAGACTGTCACATGGCATGTTTGCAACTTCTGCTTCTTAGGTTATAGTTGAACTCTCTTCCTCATTGCTCTTGTTCTGTAAATGACTGGGAGAGACCAGAGACCAAACCTCCTCCCCTTCCAATCACTAATCTTTGTTGTAGATGAACTGCCTCCTTTATTGTCCTGTGCCTGACTTAGACCGGGGCTCTTCCTGCTTCACTTTCTCTCTCTCTCCTGCTGCCGTGTAAGACATGCCTGCTTCCCCTTCTGCCATGATGGTAAGTTTCCTGAGGCCTTCCCAGCCATGCAAAACTGTGAGCCAATTAAACCTCTTCCATTTATAAATTACACACTCTCGGGTAGTATCTTTATAGCAGTGTGAAAACAGACTAATACACCTCTCTAATTTATCAATTTTGGACAATACCTTCTGACTCCTAAACAGGAAGATGAAGATTTAGCTCAAACATTCTACCTCTTCCCTCTCTGCCCTTTTCTCTCTTTTTATTTTTCATTGCTGCTTTAATGAGATATAATTCACAGGTCATAAAATTCACTCTGTTAAAGTGTACCATTCATTGGTTTTTAGTACACCTATTCACAAAGCTGTGCAACCATCTCTAAATCCACTGTGCACCATTCTCTAAAACCAGAACATTTTTGTCCCTGCAAAAAAGAAACCCCTATCTTCATTAACAAGGACTCTTACTATTCCTTCTTGTCAACCCCTGGCATCCTCACCAATACTTGTTATTTGTCTGTCTGTTCTTCTTCTCCTACTCTTCTTCTCCTTCTTCCCCTCCTCCTCCTTCTCCTTCTTTCTTTTTTCTTTTTCTTCTTCTTTTGAGATAGGATCTCACTCTGTTGCCCAGGCTGAAGTGTGGTGGCATGATCACAGCTCACTGTCCTTGACCTCTTGGGCCTCTTCTTCTTTTGAGATAGGGTCTCATTCTGTTGCCCAGGCTGAAGTGCAGTGGCATGATCACAGTTCACTGTCCTCAACCTCTTGGGCCTCTTCTTCTTTTGAGATGGGGTCTCATTCTGTTGCCCAGGCTGAAGTGCAATGGCATGATCATGGCTCACTGCCCTCAACATCTTGGGCCCAAGCAATCCTCTCACCTCAAACTCCCTCCTGAGTAGCTGGGACCACAGATGCACACCACCATGCCTGATTATTTTTTAAAAAATTTGTAGAGATGAGGTTTTGCTATGTTGCCTAGGCTTGTCTTAAACTCTTGGGCTCAAGTGATCCTCCTGCCTTGGCCTCCCAGAGTGCTGAGATTACAGGCATGAGTTACCTCACCTGGCTGTCTTTCTTCTTATAGCCATCATGATGGATGTAAAGTGGTGTCTAATTGTGGTTTTGATTTGTATATATCCCTAATTATTTTGAGCTTATTTTTTCACAAGCTTATTGGTCATTTATATATTTTCTTTGGAGAAATGTCTCTACAAACCTTTCAGTCCTTTTTAAATTGGATTGCCTGTTTATTGTTGAGTTGCAAGAATTGTTTACATATTCTGGATACTAGACCCTTACAGATATATGATTGCATATATTTTCTCTCATTCTATGGGCTATCTTTTTATTTTCTTGAATGGTGTCCTTTACATGACCAAAGTTTAAATTTTTAAGGAAGTTCAATTTATTTTTTCTTTTGTCACTTGCACTTTTCGAGATGTTTCTAAGAAATTATTGCCTAATCCAAGGTCATGAAGATTTTTGACTCCTATGTTTTCTTCTACGATGTGTATAGTCTTTGCTCTTACATTTAGATCTTTGATAGGGATTGTGCTTAATTTGTGAACCAATATGGAGAGTTGGCATCTTAACAGTATTGTCTTCCAATCCGTGAACATAGATTCCATTTATTTAGAATGCTAATTGCTTTCTTTCTTGATTTCTTTTTTTTTTTTTTCTTTTTTCTCATAGAAGGATTTGCTCTCTCCTCCAGGCTGGAGTGCAGTGGCACAATCATAGCTCACTGCAGTCTCCAATTCCTGTGCTCAAGCAATCCTCCCACCTCAGCCTTCTGAGTAGCTGGGACCACAGGCATGTGCCACCACACTCCACTAATTAAATATATATATATATATTTTTTGTAGAGACAGGGTCATGCTGTGTTGCCCAGGCTGGTCTTGAACTCCTGGCCTCAAGCGATCCTTCTATGTCAGCTTCCCAAAGTGTTGGGATTATAGGCATGAGCCACCATGCCCCACTATAATCTTTTTTATTTTTATTATTTATTTATTTATTTTTCTGAGATGGAGGAGTCTTGTTCTGTTGCCCAGGCTAGAGTGTGTGGCGTAATCTCGGCTCACTGCAGCCTCTGCCTCCCGGGTTCCAGCCATTCTCTTGCCTCAGCCTCCCAAGAAGCTGGGATTACAGGCACCCACCATCCTGCCCAGCTAATTTTTGTATTTTCGGTAGAGACGGGGTTTCATCATGTTGGCCAGGCTGGTCTCAAACTCCTAACCTCACGTGACCCGCCTGCCTCGGCCTCCCAAAGTGCTGGGATTACAGGCATGAGCCACCGTGCCCAGCCTATAATCTTTTTTATATGGATTCAATTTGCTAGTATTTGATTTGCTAGTATTTGCTGGATTCAATTTGCTAGTTTGTAGAGTTTTTTGTGTATCTTCATAAGGTCTATTGGTATGTGATTTTCTAGTGATGCCTTGTGTAGTTTTGGTACTAGGGAATACTGGTCTTACAGAATAGGCTGAGAAGTATTCCCTCCTGCTTTATTTTTTGGGAGAGCTTGTGAAGGATTGTTGTTAATTCTTCTTTAAACATTTGGTAGAATTCACCAGTGAATTCTAGGCCTGGGCTTCTGTGTGTGTGTCTGTGTGTGTGTGTCTGTGTGTGTGTGTGTGTGTGTGTGTGTGTGTGTAGAGGAAGGTTTCTGATTACTAATTCAATTTGCTTACTTGTTATAGGTATCCCCTTCCCCTTCCACTTTCCCTCCCCTCCCCCTCCCCTCCCCTCCTCCTCCCCCTTCTCCCCCTTCTTTCTTCTTTTTTTGAAGCAGAGTCTTGCTCTGTCACCCAGGCTGGAGTGCCGTGGCGCAGTCTCGGCTTACTGCAACCTCCACCTCCTGGGTTCAAGAGATTTTCTTGGCCTGGCACGGTGGCTCACACCTGTAATCCCAGCACTTTGGGAGGCCGAGGAGGGTCGATCACCTAAGGTAGGGAGTTCGAGACCAGTCTGACCAACATGGTGAAACCCCGTCTCTACTAAAAATACAAAAAATTAGCTCGTTGTGGTGGCAGGCGCCTGTAATCCCAGCAACTTGGGAGGCTGGGGCAGGAGAATCGCTTGAACCCAGGAGGCAGAGGTTGCAGTGAGTCAAGATTCTGCCATTGTACTCCAGCCTGGGCAACAAGAAGGAAACTCCATCTCAAAAATAAATACATAAATAGTCCATTTTCAAGATATGATAAATCTGAGTACTGGCAGCCAGCCTGTGGATGTAACAAACCTGATGGCTCATGCACCTAGAAGGTCACAATAAGCAAACAGAATGTAGAGGAGGGGTCAGCCCATAAAAGGGAAGAAAGTTTCATGATTGGGAAATTGAAACTTTAGCAGGGAAGGGGACCTGGGTCTGACCTTAAAGGGGGATAACGAAACTTAGGTGACATCCAGGAAGATTGTAACCCCATAGTACTAGACCAATGAGCAACCTGGGGAGGGACCACGTGCTAGAAGATCAATTACCTGCTGTAGCTGCCCTGGCTGTGCCTGCCTACCAGACACCCCATCTTGCAAGACTGCCGTTAAAAATCTCACTTCCGCCGTTCTTCATGTCTCCGAGTCCATTCTTTGGGTTTGAAGGAGTGAATATGTGTTTCCTCACACATGATGATTAGGTTTTCACTAGCATGTGTGAGAGTGCCTCCCTCAAAATGTGTTACGACATCAGGATGTTACCCATCTGACATGAAATAAAGAAAAATAAAATAAAATAAGAAATCAAAATATAAGCCTATTAAAAGTTAGAAAGGTGATGGATAGAATAATTGAAGTACTGTAATAATATAAATATCAACCATTAAGAGAGGGGGAAAAACTCAAGAAAGGATTCAAGAAGAAATAGAAAATCTGGCTGGGCACGGAGGCTCATGCCTGTAATCCCAGCACTTTGGGAGGCCGAGGCGGGTAGATCACTGGAGGCCTCCCAAAGTGCTGAGATTACAGGCATGAGCCACCATACCCGACCAAAAATGGACCATTTAAAATGTTTTCTCACATCATGCTAATGAACTGCAAAAGGATCTATTTTGATCTCTTGTATATACACTTTCCACAATTTCATTTGGTCCTCCACTTTGTCAGACGAGGATATTTACACCCCATTTTCCTCCTCTCCTCATCATAACATCTATCAGTTTCACTTTTTAACTTTTTCACTTGTTAACATTTGCATTCTGTCTTGCCAACAAAACCAAGTCTTGGGTGCGATGTCTGCAGCTTGACTTTAAAAGTCAGAAACCCATGAACGGCTTCCCATTATGATGCCATTCTCAGGAGTGTTTGTTGCCTGGCCTGGGTAGTGAGCTCCACTATTTTTCCAAACGTGAAAAAAAACCTGTCATATTCCACCAATTGCTTAACATTATGACACATTTCATTTGCTTCATTTGCAGGCCATTATTTCTTGTATATGCTTGTTTTTCCTAGAGTGTCTAATTGCCTTTCTTTTCCTTTTTTTCTTGCATGACTTGTGTTAATCCTTTTCTTAATTATTTTTTAAGCTCTCAATTATTCCATCTATTCTATTAAATCTCCTTTTTTCACCAGAGATCTTTCTCTGAGCATGCTCTGCCTTCCTGATCTAAACTGGATGGATGGTTGCTCACTAGCTTTTTTTTTTTTTTTTTTGAGACGGAGTCTTGCTCTGTCGCTGAGGCTAGAGTGCAGTGGCCCGATCTCAGCTCACTGCAAGCTCCACCTCCCGGGTTCACGCCATTCTCCTGCCTCAGCTTCCCAAGTAGCTGAGACTACAGGCGCCCGCCACCACACCTGGCTACTTTTTTGTATTTTTAGTAGAGACGGGGTTTCACCGTGTTAGCCAGGATGGTCTTGATCTCCAGACCTCGTGATTCACCCGCCTCAGCCTCCCAAAGTGCTGGGATTACAGGCGTGAGCCACCATGCCTGGCCCTTTTTTTTTTTTTTTCTTTCTTTCTTGAGACAGGGTCTGGCTCTGTCTCCCAGGCTGGAATGCAATGGTATGGTCACTGCTTACTACAGCCTCGACCTCCTTGGACTCAAGCAATCCTCCTGACTCAGCCTCCTGTGTAACTGGGACTACAGGCTCATACCACTGCATGTGGCTAATTTTCGCATTTTAATTTTTAGTAGAGACAAGGTCTGGCTATGTTGCCCAAGTTGGTCTCAAATTCCTGAGCTCAAGCAATCCTCCCGCCTTAGCTTCCAAAAGTTCTGGGATTATAGGCGTGAGCCACCACACCTGGCCGCCAGCAGCTTTTTGAAAGCAATTTTCCCTGTGTCTTCTCTTATCCCCAGTCCTTACTCTCTCCTCAGGCAGGTCATCTCAGCTCCCCTGAACTCCAGTGTTTCCCTCTTTCCTGGTTAGTCTCTTTCTGAATCATTTCTTCTTCTGATTTTTACTCCTGTCATTATGGAATTTTGCTTTGCCTCAGTTTTCCCATCTCTGAAAGTAGCCTAGATCTTTCCAGAATATAACTTCAGCAGAATTTGGAAGAAGGTGATGGGCTCATATTGAAAATGTGCCTCAGAATGCCCAGAATGTGACATAAAATGAAGGGATTGATTTCCTTGTTAGTTTCTTCTGACTTTTCCCTGGTTTTGATTAATTATCCATCCTGCAGACAAGGTTAATTTTTGAATTTGATATCATTGTAAGGGATTCAGTCAGAAAAAAAGATAATCAAGGTTAAATTGCAATACAATTAAGTCATAGTTTTCTTTCCCTAAAGTGGAAACATTAAGGATTTACTTCTTTAACATTAAAATTAATCCAAATATTGATAAGTCTATCAACAAGTTTTCAAGGGAGATAATTTAATGCATAATCCCTGCTGGGTGATTACTAAACATGAGGCTGCATATTCCAGGGCACAGAATTTGTGTTTGAATCAGGTGCTTCATTGGAAATATTTTGGCTTAATTCAACACATTTTTTAAACAGGAAAAACAAATTGGATGTGCAAATCTTCTTTGTAAAAAGAGGGAAAGAATCATTTTATTATGAGCAGTAAATCAAGAAATCAAGTTCTTACATCTATGAGTCCTTAGGGGCAGACTGAAAAATCTCATGATATCTCACTTCATGTCATAAAGCAAATGGTGGTGGGTTAAGTTTTAAATTTGCATGAAACATTCAGGCAGGAAATAAATTAGGGTAAATTGAGGGATGCCAAAATCATACAAAAATTAAGATGAGGCCAGGCGCGGTGGCTCACACCTGTAATCCCAGCACTTTGGGAGGCCGAGGCGGGTGGATCACGAGGTCAGGAGTTCGAGACCAGCCTGGACAACATGGTGAAACCCTGTCTCCACTGAAAATACAAAAAATTAGCTGGGCAAGGTGGTGTGTGCCTGTAATCCCAGCTACTTGGGAGGCTGAGGCAGGAGAATTGCTTGAACCTGGGAGGCGGAGGGTGCAGTGAGCCAAGATTGTGCCACTGCATTACAGCAGCCTGGGCAATAAGAGCAAAACCCAGTAACAACCCAAAAAAAAAAAAAAGAAAAAAAAAAAAAGAAAAAAGAAAAAAGATGTTTGGCAACTTTAAAGTTTTTTTTTTTTTTTTTTTTTTTTCTTTTTGAGACAAAGTCTCACTCTGTTCCCCAGGTTCGATCTTGGCTCACTACAACCTCCGCCTCCCGGGTTCAAGCCATTCTCCTGCCTCAGCCTCTGAGATAGCAGGGGTTACAGCGCAGCCACACTGGCTAAGTTTTGTATTTTTAGCAGAGACGAGGGTTTTACTATGTTGGCCAGGATGGTATTAACTCCTGACCTCAGGTGGTCCACCCACCTCCGCCTCCCAAAGTGCTGGGATTACAGGTGTGAGCCACTGCACCCAGCCTCGACTTTTAAGATTTTTAAGAAGTATTTTTGCCTGCATCAACACAAACCTTTGGACGTCTGTGCAAGTAACTACAAGAAAAATTACCAGTTCATCGAATGTTTGACTTGCCTGCCATTCTGTCATGTGGTAAATAAGGAAGAAAACCTCGCTCTTACCACCTTCCCAGATGAAATAGTTCATAGTTTTAGGCAAGTCGGCTAGGAGCTGTTTGTGAAGCAGAGCTAGGTACAGACAGATGCCATCCCAACGATAATGCCTATCATTTAGAACTTGAAATTGACAGCCGGGCGCAGTGGCTCACGCCTGTAATCCCAGCACTTTGGGAGGACGAGGTGGGTGGATCACCTGAAGTCAGGAGTTTGAGACCAGCCTGACCAATACAGTGAAACCACGTCTCTACTAAATATACAAAAATTAGCCAGACGTGGTGGTGTGGGCCTGTAGTGCCAGCTATTCGGGAGGCTGAGACAGGAGAATTACTTGAACCTGGGAGGTGGAGGTTGCAGTGAGCCGAGATTGCGCCATTGCACTCCAACCTGGGTGACAGAGCGAGACTCCATCTCAAAAAAAAAAAAAGGAACTTGAAATTGACACATCATGGGCTTCCCCCCTTAATTTATAGTGCAATAAAAGCAGTAATAAATGTAGGTGCACTTCACCCTTGCAAATAGTTACCATTTTTACGATTTTGACAAGTTCACACTCCTGGTTTTACCCTCGCACTATCCCAGGCTCAAGTATTTAATATTTAACAATCTGTATTCTATAAATAATAGATGTGCCTGTCCTCACAGCTGAAGATCAGGAGCAGATTTTATTGTTGACAAGAGTGATAATGTTCTCTCACCTGCTTAACTTTTTATGTTACTGTTAATTTCCCCTTTGTGGCCAAGCATCCAGGGAGGGGTTTGGGTCATTTTGGAGAGAAATGGGTTATAATAAGGCACCTGGAATCAAGCATTTAGAGAAGCGTGGATAACTCTATGTTCATTTCAGCAGTCTGAGGTCACAGACTCATGCAAATGCTGGAGCTGGATGGAGTCATCCTCCAACTTCCTATGACAATGAGGGAGCTGCAGGTCTCTATCCAACAAACACTGGGCTAATGCCTACTAAGTGCAAAGAAGACCTTGTGGGGCAGTTGTCTGTGAAGGGATTTGGCTAAGGTCAGACGGCTAATTCTTGGTAGAGTGAGTGAAGTTCAATTCAGTTCAATAAATGGTTGGAAAACATCAAGAAACAGAGTCCTGCCTGGGCACGGTGGCTCACACCTACAATCCCAGCATTTTTGGGCAGCTGAGATAGGAAGGCTGCTTGAGCCCAGGAGTTCAAGACCACCCTGGGCAATATAGATAGACCTCATATCTACACAGATCGTTTTAAAAATTAGCTGAGCGTGTGGCACACACCTGTAATCACAGCTTCTCAGAAGACTGAGGTAGGAGGATTGTTTGAGCGGGGAGGTCGAGACTGCAGTGAACCAGATCACGCCTCTGTACTCCAGCCTGGGCAACAGAGGAAGAGCCTATCAGGAAAAAAAAAAAAAAAAAAAAAAAAAAAAAAAAAAAAGGCCTGGCGCGGTGGCTCAAGCCTGTAATCCCAGCACTTTGGGAGGCTGAGGCGGGCAGATCACGAGGTCAGGAGATCGAGACCATCCTGGCTAACACGGTGAAACCCCGTCTCTACTAAAAAATACAAAAAACTAGCTGGGCGAGGTGGCGGGCACCTGTAGTCCCAGCTACTCGGGAGGCTGAGGCAGGAGAATGGCGTAAACCCGGGAGGCGGAGCTTGCAGTGGGCTGAAATTCGGCCACTGCACTCCAGCCTGGGCGACAGAGCGAGACTCCGTCTCAAAAAAAAAAAGAAAAAGAAAAAGAAACAGAGTCCTGGCTCTCAAAAACTTTAGATCATATGAGTTCTCTGCCGAAAATTTCTACAAATGGATTTCTGCTACATTTATAATAAAATCCAAACTCCCCATCAGGGCCAAGTCCCCTTGAGTTCTGACTACTACTTCTTCTTTTTTTTTTTTTTTTTTTGAGATGGAGTTTTGCTCTGTTGCCCAGGCTGGAGTGCAGTGGCACGATCTCGGCTCATTGCAACCTCCACCTCCCAGGTCCCAGGTTCAAGCGATTCTCCTGCCTCAGCCTCCTGAGTAGCTGGGACTACAGGCACACGCCACTATGCCTAGCTAATTTTTTCTTTTTCTTTTCTTTTCTTTGTATTTTTTGTAGAAACGGGGTTTCACCACATTGGTCAGGCTGGTCTCGAACTCCTGACCTCATGATCTGCCTGCCTTGGCCTCCCAAAGTGCTAGGATTACAGGCGTGAGTCACTGTGCCTGTCTGAGTTCTGACTTCTTTCATTCCCGTGTGTGGTCCTATCAGTCCCTCAAACTAAGCTGCCTCCTCAGGGCCATTGTGCAGGCTGTTCCCTGTGACCAGTATGCTCTTCCCCACAATATACCCGCAGCTCCAGATAAAACAACATCCCACCCACCATTCCACTCACTCAGCAAGGCATTCCCTATCCCATTTCCTGGCTTTGTTCACTTCAGAGTGTCTATCACATAGGAAACCATTCTACTCATTTGTTTTTTATTTTATTGTCTGTCTGCTCTACCAAAATATAAGCTCTCATAACTGTAGGAACTTGTCTCTGTCCTTCACTTACCCAGTGGCAAGAACAGTGCCTGAGCCTGTATAGAAATGCAGACCTTTGTGAGCGTCAACAAATGACTAAATAGGGGACAACTGGCCTGAGACAGCTGCAATACTGTGGGATGTTTCTGCACCATCTGGCTTTTTTTTTTTTTTTTTTTTTTTTTTGAGACAGGGTCTCACTCTGCCACCCAGGCTGGAGTGCAGTGGTATGATCTTGGCTCACTGCAAACTCCGCTTCCCAGGTTCAAGTGATCCTCCTGCCTCAGCCTCCCCAGTAGCTGGAACTACAGGCATGCACCATCACACCCAGCTAATTTTTGTATTTTTTGTAGAGATGGGTTTTTGCCATGGTTTCCCAGGCTCCCATCCAGCCCTTGAGGTCCATCTTGACCAACTCTCCCAACGTCCTTCCATGGAGGTGGTGTCTCCTGTGTCTTCCTCAGCACTTAGTACACACAGTCCTTGGAATACTCATAGTGGAACTGCATGGTTGTCCTTGGTCTCCCTTGCTGGAGGGTAGCTTGCAGTTCCTTCTCTAAGCCTAGTATCCAGCAAAATCCTTACAGGATTTTGAGAAGTCAGTGAATGAATGAAGATAGCTGAGTAATGGAGATGAGTGTTTGGATATTGGAAAGCATTTCTTCTTACAATTCCTGAGCCTGTCATGGGTGACTCTATGCTCAGGCCAGGCCAGGTGTTATTTATAAGTTGGATCTACCCTTTACTCATAAGGAAGCCTGCATTTCCTCCTTGCTTGCAGAAGCCAGTGTGGAGGCAGTCTAGTTGCATTAGTTTGGCATAGTGGGTTAGTGGGTTAAATAGGCTTTGTAAGTACAAATAGGAAATAACATAGAAAAAAATGAAATACTATGTGTTTTGTAAGTCTCCATTTAAGTCAACAGGGCTTGCTTTCTCAGTTCCTACAACTTCAAACAAGGGTACTGCAATTTAAAATGAAAATAGGGCTGTGCCTAGTGGCTGATGCCTGTAATCCCAGCACTTTGGGAGGCCGAGGCAAGAAGGCTGCTTGAGACCAGATGTTCAAGACCAACCTAGGCAATTTAGCAAAAACCTGTCTCTACAAAAAACAAAAATTTAGCCAGGTATCGTGGCATGTACCTGTAGTCCCAGCTACTCAGGAGGCTGAGGCAGGAGGATTGTTTGAGACTGGGAGGTTGAGGCTGCAGTGAGCCATGTTTGCACCACTGCACTCTAGCCTGGGTTATAGAATGAGACCCTGTCTCAAAAAAAAAAAAAAAAAAAAAAAAACAGAAGAATAAAGTAAGCCCGGCATTGGTGGCTCACACATGTAATCCCAGCAATTTGGGAGGCTGAGGTGGGCAGGATTGCTTGAGCTCAGGAGTTTGAGACCAGCCTGGGGAACATGGCGAAACCCCATATCTGGGCTGGGCTGAGGTGGGGGGATCACTTGAGCCCGAGATGTCAAGGCTGCAGTGAACTGTGTGCGTGCCACTGCATTCCATCCTAGGTGATAAAGTGAGACCCTGTCTCAAATAAATAAATAAATGAAATGAAAATGACTGGCTAGACACTGCTAGAAAGAGCTAGACACAGCTCTTTGGAGAGCTATTTCAGAACAAATAGCAACTGTTATGCCTCCCAGTTCTGGAGTATCTTACATTTTCAACAGAACTTTTACAAGTTTTCTCTGACCTTCATGACAGCTCGTGATCTGCCACAGTAGGTATTATGTAAAATTTTTTTTTTTTTTTTGAGATAGAGTCTGGCTCTGTGGCCCAGGCTGGAGTGCAGTGGCGCCATCTTGGCTCACTGCAAGCTCTGCCTCCGGGGTTCAAGCAATTCCCTGCCTCAGCCCCCTGAGTAGCTGGGATTACAGGCCCCGCCACCACGACTGGCTAATTTTTTTTTTTGTAGTTTTAGTAGAGATGGGGTTTCACCATTTTGGCCAGGCTGGTTTTGAACTCCTGACCTTGTGATCCGCCTGCCTTGGCCTCCCAAAGTGCTGGGATTACAGGCGTGAGCCACAGTGCCCGGCCTTATGTACGTTTTTAAATAAGGAAAACAGAGCTCGTAGAAACCACACGACTTGCCCGATGCCACCGTGTACCATTGGCAGAGGCAGGACCAGAGAGAACCTAGGCCCGGCCATTCGTCCAGCGTCTTCCTCAGGATGTTCCCAACTTGGAAAGTAAGGCTGGAAACAAGAACGAAGGAGACCAAGGAGTTTCTGCTGACACCACGATACTGACGGCCAAATGGGAATTTGGAAACAAACTCCAATTCCCTCGCCTATTTCCTTTTCCCTCTTGCATAGTTTACTGCTGACTATGCAATGGTTGGAAGAATTAGGCTCGATACTGGCTTCAGCCCGTCATCATCCGCAGGGCTCTGAGGATCCCAGATCTTGTTAAAGAATCCTCTGTGGCGTTTAATTGTGTCTTTGGGGAGGCTTGGATGAGGGGAGGCAAGCGAGGTGCCTCCAGTGCAGACTGTAAGGGGGCGCTCACTCTCTGGCTGCGCACGCGCAGGGTGGCCACCCTCGAGTGGAAACCTCTGGAGACGCTGTGCCTGGCTTCCTGGCTTGCCTCCCCCAGTCCTGGCTCTGGCCTTGGGTGCCCACCAAGCCTGCTGCTGGGGACATGCTAGGCGCAGGGAGAGTGGTGTAGAGCTGAGCATTTCCACCTTGGGCTTGCCATCATTGCGCTCCGTGTGGGCACAGTCTCGTTTATAATTTTTTTCCTTTTTTTGAGACTCGCTCTGTCGCCCAGGCTGGAGTGCAGTGGTGCGAACTCGGCTCACTGCAAGCTCCGCCTGCGGGGTTCACGCCATTCTCCTGCCTCAGCCTCCCGAATACCTGGTACTACAGGCGCACGCCGCCACTTCTGGCTAATTTTTTGTAGTTTTAGTAGAGACGGGGTTTCACCGTGTTGCCCAGGCTGGTAGCGGACTCCTGAGCTCAGGCAATACGCCCGCTTCGGCCTCCCAAAGTGCTGGGATTACAGGCGTGAACCACCGTGCCCGGCCCACAGTCTCTTTTTTCTTTACATTCAAGCCTCCCCTCCCCGCCCTGTGTCCAACAGCAGACTGGGTTTATCCCCAGAAGACACAGTGTTCCCACAGAGGAATTCTCTTCCCCTTCCCAGAGCCTGTCATTGCAACTCAGGGGCATTTTCACCCAGAGAAAGTGGCCTCAGGGGAGTGATACAGAAAATGAGGGAGTTCTCTCCCTGTCCTTGCCATAGCCTCTGCATGTTCCCTGGGGCAAGCGGCTTCTCTTTCCTATCCAGGGTTTCTGGCATTGGAAAGTGGAAAGCAATCAGGTGATGTGTCTCATCAGGCCTGTAAGAAAATATTATCTGCTGCCAGGCACGGTGGCTCACACCTATCTCAGCACTTTGGGAGGCTAATGCAGGAGGATTGCTTGTGGTCAGGAGTTCCAGACCAGTCTGGACAATACAGGGAGACCTGGAGTCTCTAGAAATAATTTAAAAATTAGCTGGGCATGGTGGTGCGTGCCTGTGTCTCAGCTATTTGGGAGGCTCAGGTGGGAGGATCACCTGAGCCCAGGAGATCGAGGCTACAGTGAGCTGTGATTGTTCCATTGCATTCCAGCCTGGACTACAGAGTGAGACCTTGTATCTAAAACATAAATAAATGAAATATGATATACTAAGTCAATGCTAACTCAGTACCCACTGCTCGTAGGAAATTCCTGGCCATTGCCATTTTCCTTCAAATTGCAAGAACAGGCTGGGCACGGTGGCTCATGCCTGTAATCCCAGCACTTTGGGAGGCTGAGGCAGGTGGATCACCTGAGGTCAGGAGTTCGAGACCAGCCTGGCCAACATGGTGAAACACTGTCTCTACTGAAAACACAAAAATTAGCCAGGCGTGGTGGCGGGCACCCGTAATCCCAGCTACTTGGGAGGTTGAAGCAGGAGTATTGCTTGAACCTGGGAGGCGGAGGTTGCAGTGAGCTGACATGGCTCCACTGCACTCCAGCCTGGGCGACAGAGCAAGACTCCATCTCAAAAATAAATAAAATAAAATAAAATAAAATAAAATAAAATAAATCGCAAGAACATATCAATGAATGGCAAGACAACCATGTTAGATGGATGGGCCACCAGACTGTGGGAGTGTAAGAAGGGGGCTCCTCCACGTGGTTCTGAACACACATTTGGTAAACTTGGCAATGTCTCACCCAGCATACAGCTGGATTGCTGTACAGACTCAAACTATTATTACAAAAAAGGGAAAAAGACTGGACACAGTGGCTCAAGCCTATAATACCAACGCTTTGGGAGGCTGAGGCAGCAGGATTGCTTGAGCCCAGGAGTTTGGGACCAGCCTGAGCAACATGGCAAAACTCTGTTGCTAGAAAAAACACAAAAATGAGGCCAGTCACGCTGGCTCACGCCTGTAATCCCAGCACTTTGGGAAGCCAAGGCAGCCAGATCACTTGAGGTCAGGAGTTGGAAACCAGCCTGGCCAACACAGTGAAACTCCATCTCTACCAAAAAATTAAAAAATTAGCCAGGTGTGGTGATGCGTGCCTGTAGTCCCAGCTACTCAGGAGGCTGAGGTGGGAGAATTGCTTGAACCCAGGAGGCGGAGGTTGCAGTGAGCTGAGATTGCCCCACTGAACTCTAGTCTGGGCAACAGAGTGAGACCTTGTATCAAAAAAAGAAAAGAAAAGAAATACAAAAATTAGCTGAGCATGATGGTGCATGCCTGTAGTCCTAGCTACTCAGGAGGCTGAGATGGGAGGAACACTTGTGCCCAGGAGGTCGAGGCTGCAGTGAGCCATGATGGTGCCACTGCACTCCAGCCTGGGCAACAGAGCGAGACTGTCTCAAGAAAAGGAAAAGGGGGCCAGGTGTGGTGACTCAGGCCTATAATCCCATCACTTTGGGAGGCCGAGGTGGGCGGATCACCGGAGGTTGGAGTTCGAGACCAGCCTGACCAACATGGAGAAACCCTGTCTCTACTAAAAATACAAAATTAGCTGGGTGTGGTGGTGCATACCTGTAATCCCAGCTACTTGGAAGGCTGAGGCAGGAGAATCGCTTGAACCTGGGAGGTTCAAAAAAAAAAAAAAAAAAGAAAGAAAGAAAGAAGGAAAAGGAAGAGGACCAAGTTTTTATGCATTTGAAACTTTAAGGTAGGCTACCTTTTAGACGGGTTTTCCCTACCCCATAGTTAGAAAGAATCATCACCGATACATTAAAAGATGCCAAAAGGACAGTTGGTTTGATGTCAGTCATGCAAACATTGGAAAAGCAAGCCTCGTGTTTGACGAGTGTTTAAAAAACAACAACACTTGGCATCTTTGCCACTATTTTCCTCTGCAGAGAAACTTTGTACAAGAGGAGAAAGGTTTCAATATTGATGTTGTAACCATTAGAAATTGTGTAAATCATCTGGTTGTGTTATGCTTGCCAGGGCAACTGCACATGTGTGCATGGAACTGGTGGAATGCCTGTGATGAAACGCTTGGATGTGATCCTCGCTGTTTATGTGTGTGCATAATAAATAAACATAGACAGTTTTTTTTTCTTTTTGTAGAGATGGGGTTTCGCTCTATTACCCAGGCTGGTCTTAAGCTCCTAGGCTCAAATGATCTTTCACCTCAGCCTCCCAAAGTCCTGGGATTACAGGTATGAGCCACCGTGCCCACCTTATAGCCAATTTTTTTTTTTTTTGAGACAGAGTCTCGCTCTGTTGCCCAGGCTAGAGTGCAGTGGTGCGATCTTGGCTCACTGCAACCTCCACTTCCTGGGTTCAAGCAATTCTCCCTGCCTCAGTCTTCCCAGTAGCTGGGACTACAGGCGCCTGCCACCACGCCAGGCTGATTTTTGTATTTTTAATAGAGACAGGGTTTCACCACATTGGCCAGGCTGGTCTTGAACTCCTGATCTCAGGTGATCCACCCACGTCGGCCTCCCAAAGTGCTGGGATGACAGGTGTGAGCCACCGCATCTGGCCAGGAGTTGCATTTTTAACAAGTTCCCAGATAACGCCGATACAGCTAATCCAGGGACCTCCACTTGAGAACCACTGACCTAGAGACGTATCCCACCAGAAAGGGGTGTACATTGCTCACTTAGGGACACCCCCACTCCTGACACATCTGATTTCTCAATGTTCTGGAGGTTGACAGGTATTTATGAAACTGTCCACACTTAGCAACAACAAAAACCTTGAAATCACCCGTTCACTCTCTCCTTCTGGCACTTAAGCCACATTGCCATTGATCCTGAAAGTGTCAGGGCGTGTTTCGGCTGCCTTCTGGCTCACTAACAGAAGTCACTGGCTACCAAATTATCAACTAGGTCTATTCTTGATCTTCCAATGGCGGAGAAAATGGAAAGTACGCTCTTGATTAGCAGCCTTCTGACACGTTGAAGCAGCTCCAAGTTCACGTTTCCTCGTGAGTGAAGAGGGAAGAACCATGCTAGTTAGGGGTCAGGTCACCAGGGAGAGAGCTGGCCCAAGGGACCACATGATGCCTGCCTTCAACGGCAAGTTTAATCTTCCCCCACAAACATGCTTCCTGTTCTTGCAATCATTTTTTCTTTTTTTAAATAGAGATGGGGCTTCTCAGTGTGTTGCCTAGGTTGGTCTCGAACTCCTGGGCTCAAGCAATCTTCCCACCTCAGCCTTAAGTGTTAAGTCAGAACACTTAATTGCATTATAATCAGAGGCAAAAACTTTCATTCCAAAACATAAAGCAAATACCCAATTAAAACCTTCTTCCTATCAACCTGTAAACAGAACGAAATGCCTGCCATCTTTGAAAACAAAACAAAAAAAACCCTTGATTCTCTCCCCTCCAACTCTATCTTTCTCATCCCACCTTGCATTGCCCCCCACCTTGGGGGCTTCACTTTCTTACTCTTCGGTCATTCCTTGATTTCCTGTAGCTAGGCTTCTGTCCTTTTTACTTTTTACTTTTTTTTTTTTTTTATTAGACAGGGTCTCACTCTGTTGTCCAGGCTGAGTGCAGTGGCACAATCACAGCTCACTGCAGCCTCAACCTCCCAGGCTCAAGCGATCCTCCCACCCCAGCCGCCTGAGTAGCTTGGACTACAGGCACATGCCACCATGCCCAGCTAAGTTTTTCTTTTTTGTAGAGATGAGAGCTCTACAAATGTTGCCCAGGCTGGTCTCGAACTCCTGCACACAAGTGGTCCTTCCTTCTTGGTCTCCCAAAGTGCTGGGATTACAGGCGTGAGCTATCACGCCTGGCCTTCTGTACTTTTTTCTCCACAGCAACTGTGCTCATCAAAATTCCCAGGAACACCCAGGTTGGATACACATGTGTCCTCTAACTTGATTTTTAAACATACTGTGGTAATATACTTAACATAAAATTTATCACTTAAACCACCTTTAAGTGTACAGCGTGGTGACATTAGCACATTCACATTGATGTGCAACCATTGCCACCATCCTTCTCTAGAACTTTTTCATCTTCCCAGATGGAAATCCACATCTTTCAAATAATAGCTCCCCATTCTTCCCTCCCCCCAGGACTTGGCAACCACCATTCTATTCTCTGCTTCTGTGAATTCTACCACTCTTTAGGTACTTCATGTAAGTGGAATCATACAATATTTATCCTTATCCTTTTTTTTTTTTTTTTTTGAGTCGGAGTTTTGCCCTTGTTGCCCAAGCTGGAGTGCAATGGTGCCATCTTGGCTCACTGCAACTTCTGCCTCTCAGGTTCAAGCGATTCTCTTCCCTCAGCCTCCCAAGTAGGTGCGATTACAAGCATGCACCACCATGCCCGCCTAATTTCTTATTTTTAGTAGAGATGGGGTTTCACAGTATTGGCCAGGATGGTCTCGAACTCTGGACCTCAGATGATCCACCCACCTCGGCCTCCCAAAGTGTTGGGATTACAGGTGTGAGCCACGGTGCTCAGCAGTATTTATCCTTACGTATCTAGCTTATTTCACTTAATGTCCTCAAGATTCACCCATGTGGTAGCATATGTCAGAATTTCGTTCCTTTTTACATCTGAATAATACTACATTCTGTGGAGAGGCTGCATTTTATTTACCATTCATCCTTTGGTGGACAAGAGTTGCTTCCACCTTTTGGTTACTGGGAATAATGCTGCCATGAACATGAGTATACAAACATCTGTTTGAGTTCCTGCTTCTAGTTTTTTAGGGTGTATACCCAGAAGTGGCATTGCTGGATTATATGGTAATTCTACTTTTATTTCCTTGAAGAACCACCATACTGTTTTTCTCAGCAGTGGTACCATTTTACATCCCCACCAGTGATGCACGAAGCTTCCAATTTCTCCACATCCTTGCCAAGACTTGCTAGTCTCTCTTTTTTTTTTTTTTTTTTTTTTTTTTTTGAGACGGAGTCTCGCTCTGTCACCCAGTCGATCTTGGCTCACTGTAACCTTCGCCTCCTGGATTCAAGCAATCCTCCCACCTCAGCTTCCCGAGTAGCTGGGATTACAGGCACGTGCCACCATGCCCAGCTAATTGTTTTGTATTTTTAGTAGAGATGGGGTTTCACCATGTTGGTCAGGCTGGTCTCAAACTTCTGATCTCAAGTGATCCACCTGCCTCGGCCTCCCAAAGTGCTGGGATTATAGGTGTAAGCTACTGTACCCAGCTGTTTTTTTCTTTTTTGATTAATAATCATCCGAGTGGGAATGAAGGTGGCTCTAACTGGAATTTTCTGTGGCCTTTAACTCTATGGTGACTTCCTCCTGAAAACTCCTATTCACTTCCTTTCTCCACATTCCCTGGTTTTCTTTTCAACTTTTCTGTTTTGTTTTTTTTTTTTTTAGATGGAGTCTCGCTCTGTTGCCCAGGCTGGAGTGCTGTGGCCGGATCTCAGCTCACTGCAAGCTCCGCCTCCCGGGTTTATGCCATTCTCCTGCCTCAGCCTCCCGAGTAGCAGGGACTACAGGCACCCGCCACCTTGCCTGGCTAGTTTTTTTTTGTATTTTTTAGTAGAGACGGGGTTTCACCATATTAGCCAGGATGGTCTTGATCTCCTGACCTTGTGATCCGCCCGTCTCGGCCTCCCAAAGTGCTGGGATTACAGGCTTGAGCCACTGCGCCTGGCCCTTTTGTTTTTTTTTTTCTTCTCCGTCTCCAACCACCTCATTGACATCAGCATCACCCAGGGCTGCATCTGAGGCCCCTAGCTGCGTAATCTCATACACTATAGAGCCACCTACTTTGTTACTAAAACTTCATTGATATTCTCACTTCACCCCACTTGAATGGTGGAGATGCTGAAATATGTAACCCTCATCCAGACCCATACGTCCAACCATCCACTAAACACAGAAATTAAAAAATATTTGGAAAGCTAATATTTGTGTCAGGGACTGGGGTGAGTGGATTACAAGCACTTTGTCATTTACACTTTGTTTTTAATCATTGAACGCTCTCACCAACCCTATGAGGTAGGTTCTAGTATTAACCCCATATAGTCATTGAGGAAACTGAGGCTTCAGGAAACACCTTGTTGATATGGTTTGGATTTGTGTCCTCATCCAAATCTCACGTTGAATTGTGATCCCCAGTGTTGGAAGAGGGGCCTGGTGGGAGGTGATTGGATCAAGGGGGTGGTTTCCCTCTTGCTGTTCTCGTGATAGTGAGTGAGTTCTCGTGAGATCTGGTTGTTCAAATGTGTGTAGCACCTTCCTCTTCCCTCGCTTTTCTTCCCGCTCCAGCCATGTGGGACGTGTCTGCTTCCTCTTCACCTTCCGCCATGATTGTAAGTTTCCTGAGGCCTCTCCAGCTACGCTTCCTGTACAGCCTAGGAACCGTAAGCCAATTTAACCTCTTTTCTTTATAAATGACCTAGTCTCAGGTAGTTCTTTATAGCAGTGCGAGAATGGATGAATATGCTTGCTCAGGATCATACAAGTGGTAAGTTTGGAACCAGACTCAAACCAAGCCCACCCTACTCCAAAGCTCATGTGTTTTGCCACACCCCACCCCTAACCCCTTTATAACCATCTACTGACTATTCCAGACTTTGCATTTCTCATTCTAAGTTGTAGTTATGTGTTTTCTTCCCTATCTCTACCACTGGAATAGAATGTTTGAGGACAGGGGCAATCCTTTTTATTTTTATTTACTTTTATATTAACAGGTCTAAGCATAGTGCTTGGTGTCAGATAATATATCTAACTAGTGTTTGTTTAATATATGAATGAATGAGTGAACTGCATGCATTTCATCCTATTATTCATGATCCCGTTATACCATCGTCAATGTTAGACATGCATGTCACATAAGCTTCTATTAAAGAAATTAATATGATTCATCCTTTTGTCTTAGAGATAGACTTTTATGATGAAATGTTATTTATGGGGAGAATCTCACAGGATGAGAACTGATGCGTTTTTCCTCTCTGGACATGGGTAGAAATGATAGAGAAATGATTCTCAGATGCTAAGGAGAGTAGAAATTTAAACTCTTGATTTCACTATTACTCAATTACTATGCACTATTACTCAAAATATTTAATAATTATTGTCCAATATTTTGTGTTTTTCTTCAGCAGATAACTATCATTTAAATGTTTTTTTTTTCTTTTTTTGAGACAGAGTGTCACTCTGTTGTCCAGGCTGGAGTGCCGTGGCATGATCTTGGCTCACTGCAACCTCCGCCTCTGGGTTCAAGTGATTCTCATGCCTCAGCCTCCTGAGTAGCTGGGATTACAGGTGCGCAACACCACACCTGGCTAATTTTTGTATTTTTAGTAGAGATGAGGTTTTGCCATGTTGCCCATCCTGGTCTCGAACTCTTGAGCTCAGGCAATCTGCCCACATTGGCCTCCCAAAGTGCTAGAATTTCAGGCATGAGCCACCGCGTCCAGCCTGAATAATAACGATTTTTTTTTTTTGAGATGGAGTCCTGCTCTGTCGCCCAGCCTGGAGTGCAATGGTGTGATCTCAGCTCATTGCAACCTCCAGTTCCTGGGTTCAAGCACTTCTTTTGCCTCAGCCTCCTGAGTAGCTGGGATTGTAGGCGACCGCCACCACTCCTGGCTAATTGTTTTGTATTTTTAGTGGAGAAGGAGTTTCACTATGTTGGCCAGGCTGGTCTCGAACTCAGGTGATCTGCCTGCCTTGGCCTCCCAAAGTGCTGGGATTACAGATGTAAGCCTCTGCACCCAGCCAATGATAACTAATTTTAAAAGCAGAACTACTGCTTTTAAAAATGATAGATTTAACAAATATGCAGTGCATGCAGGTTAAAATAAATAGTACAGAAGGGTTGGTGGTGAGATGCCTCCTTCCCATCCCGGTGTCTTGTCTCCTTGTCCCCCAGGTCTTTAATTCAGACACAACTCCTTTAACGTGCATTTCATACTATTATTCGTACTATATATTCGTACTATTTCTTTAACAGTTTCTTTTCTCTTTTTTTGAGAAAGGGTCTTGCTCTGTCGCCTATGTTAGAGGGCAGTGGCATGATCATGGCTCTCTGTAGCCTCAAACTCCTGGGCTGAAGGGATCCTCCTGTCTCAGCCTCCTGAGTAGTTAGGATTACAGGTGCAAACCATCACACCTGGCTAATAATTATTTTCTTTTGGAGAGATGGGGTCTCGTTATGGTGTCCAGGCTGGTCTCAAACTCCTGGACACCTGGACAATCCTCCTGCCTTGGCCTCCCGAAGTGCTAGAACTACTTGTGTGAGCTATAGCACTCGGCCTATGGTTTCTTATGTATCAGCCCGAGGTATGCTCTGCACTCACAAGCATTTAAAAATATCTCCCCTCCCCTGCTTTTTTCTAAAACAAATGATAACACTTGGTTTTGTGCTTGGATTTTTTTTTTTTTTTCACTTTGTGCTAGATCCTGGCAATTGTTCCATGAGCACATGGAGGGGAGCCTCAAGCATCTTCATAGATAACCAGCACTGCTCAAACTTTCCTATCAAAGCAACTGGAATGGGAGAAGCACACAGATTGCAGCAAGGACACCATTTATTTGAAATCTTCAATTTTATTTGCATTTCATGCCAACTTTCCATTCCACTTCCTAATGCGTGTGTGCTTATTTTAATATAAAAATCATAGTTTAAAACAGATGCTCTAGGCAGGTGCACCTTGTTTATCCTGAGGCTTACACCCCTCTGCACCCTGGTTTAAGAAGGACAGACATGTGAACTGATGAGATTATTCCAGTGATACTGTGAGGAAGGCAGGATAGGAATCATCAACCCCTTCTAAAGATGAAGAGCCTGGAGATCATCGACGCTGAGTGCCCTGCCCCAGGTGCCACAGCTCGTGAAGCTGCAGCCAGGAGGACACCCAGCACTGCTGCTCTGTCCTGATAACTGGTCACACTGCCTCTCAGAATGCAGACTCATAAATGCCGTGCCCACGCATGCAAACTAAAGAAGACAGAAACGCAGGAGCTTGAAGGACCAACTGCATCAGGGTTTACATGGAAGAGATACTTGCATTAAATATTTCGCCAATGGTCAGATGAAAGGCCTGGAAAATGTAACCTTCATGGGTGTGGCAGGAAATGGAATTGGTACTCATTTGTTTTAAAAACCAAACTTGTGGCCAGGCGCCGTGGCTCACATCCGTCATCCCAGCACTTTGGGAGGCCGAGGTGGGTGGATCACTCGAGGTCAGGAGTTCGACACCAACCTGGCCAACATGGTGAAACTCCATCTCTACTAAAAATACAAAATTAGCTGGGCACGATGGCACGTGCCTATAATCTGAGCTACTTGGGAGGCTGAGGCACGACAATCGCTTGAGCCTGGGAGGCGGAGGCTGCAGTGAGCCTATATCACGCCACCGCACACCAGCCTGGGTGACAAGAGCAAAACTCCATCTCAAAAAAAACAAGAGCAAAACTCCATCTCAAAAAAAAAAAAAAAAAAATTAAAAAAACAACAACAAATAAGAACTAAACTTGCCAGCACCTTGATCTTAGACTATCAGCCTCCAGGGCTGTGAGAAAATAAATTTACATTGTTGAAGCTCCCTAGTCTGTGATATTTTGTCGTGGCAGCCAGTGCAAACTGATACAATACCCATCCAAGGGCTACCTTTCTTTCTTTATTTTAAATTTAAATTTTTTTTTAAATTTTTTTGAGATGGAATCTTGCTTTGTTGCCCAGGCTGGAGTGCAATGACGTGATCTCGGCTCACCACAACCTCCGCTTCCCGGGTTCAAGCGATTCTCCTGCCTGAGCCTCCCGAGTAGCTGGGACTATGGGCATGAGCCACCACGCCTGGCTAATTTTTGTATTATTAGTAGAGATGGGGTTTCACCATGCTGGCCAGGCTGGTTTTGAACTCCTGACCTCATGATCCGCCCACCTCGGCCTCCCAAAGTGCTGGGATTACAGGCGTGGGCCACTGTGACTGGCCCTCTTTATTTATTTTTATAGAGATGGACTCTTACTCGGTCATCCAGGCTGGACTGCAGTGGTGTGATCATAGCTCACTGCAGTCTTGAATTCCTGGGCTCAAGCCGTCCTCCTGCCTCGGCCTCCCAAAGTGCTGGAATTACATGTATAAGCCACTGCTCCTGGTCCCTTTAATTATCTTGTGTGTGAATGTCCTACTCCCACAGCACTCTGGTTTCTTTGGATGGGGCTGGACTGGGCATTCATTCATTCATTCAGTATTTATTTATTTATTCTTTTTTTTTTTCATTTTTATTTTTTTGAGACAGTCTCGCTCTGTCACCCAGGCTGGAGTACAGTGGCACGATCTCGGCTCACTGCAAGCTCCGCCTCCCTGGTTCATGCCATTCTCCTGCCTCAGCCTCCTGAGTAGCTGGGACTACAGGCACCTGCCACCGCGCCCGGCTAATTTTTTGTATTTTTAGTAGAGACGGGGTTTCACCGTGGTGTCGATCTCCTGACCCTGTGATCCGCCCGCCTCGGCCTCCCAAAGTGCTGGGATTACAGGCGTGAGCCACCGCGCCCAGCCATTCAGTATTTATTGCACACTGTTGTGTGCCTGTCCTATCTAAGCACTAGGCACACAACTTTGACTGTGACAAAGTCACATCGTGGAGCTACTGTCTAATATCCCACCTCCAAAGTGACTGGCTCCCTAATGTCCTCCTCAAGTAAGAGACTGTAAACATTTATCAGGCAAAAAAGAGAAAAAAGGTACATTAAAAATTAATTAATGGGGTGTGGGCACCATGGCTTATGCCTGTAATTCCAGCACTTTGGGAGGCTGAGGCAGGTGGATCACCTGTCAGGAGTTTGAGACCAGCCTGGCCAACATGGCAAAACCCCATCTCTATTAAAAATACAAAAATTAGCCAGACGTGGTGGTGTGCCCGTAATCACAGCTACTCGGGAGGCTGAGGCAAGAGAATCGCTTGAACCTGGGAGGCAGAGGTTGCAGTGAGCTGAAATTGCACTACTGCAGTCCAGCCTGGGTGACAGAGCAAGACTCTGTCTCAAAAAAAAAAAAAAAAAATTAATTAATTAATGGGCTGGCTGGGTGCAGTGGCTCACGCCTGTAGTCCCAGCTACTTGGGAGGCTGAGGCAGGAGGATCACTTGTGCCCAGAGGTTGAGGCTGCAGTGAGCTGTGATTGCAGCACTGCACTCCAGCCTGGGTGACAGAGTGAGATCTCGTCTCTAAAAATAAATAAATAAAATAAGATAAAATAAATTAATGACCCAAATCATGATTTATAGATGGTTCCAAATGGTTTTTTGCTTTTGTGTTCTTGCTTTTAAACACAAGCTTCTCTTGTAGATTGCCTTGCTTAATAAGATATTCAAGAAAAAGTGGCCGAGGTGGGTTCATATCAGGCTTCCCTCGGTATGCAAGTGGTTCCAAGTGCCTGGCATAGCCAGTTTGGAGGCTTAGAGCTCTGACAGCGCTCAGAACTATTGCTTTCCTAGGATGTGTACTTCCAGAGAACACCCAGATTCGGAGAAGAGCTCAGATTCTCCTAGTGCTGTTGGCATTGTTTCCCCTCTTGCCAGGGAGGATGAGGGGTAAGGCTGACTGGTCAATGCCTGGGGGTTTTGGGGGGTGGTTTCCCGGGACCTGTAGGCTACTGGGTTGCAGAGAGTGCTGGAACCGCTGTGGATTCCAGCTGTGACTCATCTGCATCCCTAAGTTTGCCCTCAGAATGTGCTCTCTGGACTTTTTCAGGCAAGTCTGAGTGGCTCATTGCAGATACCCATCATTAGCGTGCCTTTCACGCTTCTTAATTCCCTCCAGAACTTTAACAATCATCGCAAACACGGAAAGGGTATTCTTCCCAGAGAAAGACATTCATCATGACTGTACCCAACCGCTGTCTCCAGTGCAAGAATTGCTTCAATTGCCAATGGGGAGACGGAGCCAACAGGTATTTTTAAAGAGGCTCTATGCACTGGAGGCTCGAAAAGAAAATATCCCCTTTGAGCATTTAGTCACACACATCAAAGGAAACAACAGTTTCCATCTTCATTTGCATCGTACAGGCATTAGATGTGGTCCAGTTACACCAAGCTCTGCTTGAAAAGGCAGAAGTGCCAGTACTTTTCAAGCCTTGACTGAGACAGAGAGAAAATGCAGCCAGGCAAATAATATATCACCCTGCCAAGGCATTTTCCATTTTTAAAAGGACAGAACAATTTTACATTATTTCTGGAGCCTCTTTGCAGCAAATATCCCTTGACATCTGTTCTAGCACCCAGGCTGGCCCGTCTAAAAGTGCTGGCTGGTCCCAGCCTGCTGCTCCTGGGTGTGTGCCGGGACCACATTCTGCCTTGTGATCTTGAAGCTCCAGACGTAAAGGGGCAAGTGACCTGTTTTTTTTGTGGAGCACAGGCAGACCGACCTCGGCTCTGCAAAAGTAGCCAATTAAGGCACCACCCTGGTGGAAAGAACATGGTGTTTCAGGTCACTTGAAGAGGCTGGATGGAGAATCAACAGTGAGCTTTGAGCTGCTGCAATGAAAATATGCTTGGGAGGGCTTGAGGATTTTCAGTGAAGCTCCCAGGAGGCCCAAGGGGGTTCAGAAATAAGACAATGAATTGTGCTCAGCCTTGATGGTGAGACCTTGTGGGGAAGGGAGAAACACACACACCACTTCTGGAATAAATTAGCACAAGACGCCTAGTGAAGGTGACAAATGAACAAGATTTGCCACATCTGGAGAATCAAGATTGGGCTATTTGGTAAAATTTCCCATACTGTAGCTTCCAAGGAGGCCTATGATCCACTTCTGGCCAAGTGTGAGATCCTTTTGTTAGAGGGCGAACTGTGAATTTTATTGTTTCTAATCCTCAGCCCTGGCTGGCCTGAAAAATCTCAGGGTGCTGAATGATTAATTCCAACCTGCCCTAGAAAACGTTAGTCAGCTGGCAAAAGGAAATAGCCCAACTCGAAGGCAAAAGAGCAAATTGACTTTATCTGGGAGTGATTGTGTTTGACAAGAGGAAAAAGAAAGACATCTTTTGTCACTGAAGAAAACTGTGCTTTGAGAAATCTTTGCACAAGTCTTAAGGCTGTGCTTTACACGGTTGCTTGAATTAACATGGAAATAATCCCAGCATCCCCTTTGCCCTCCCAAACGAGAGCAGGGAAACAAAACTACATTTTCATACATTTACTACAGCGGAGTTTTAGAAATCAGGAGTTCCAGGTCTACTCAAGAGCAGCACTTTCATCAACTAGGAAATTCTCTTTCAAGAAACCTATTTTTGAATTGCTATTTACTACTAAAATTTTAATTTTTCCTTTAAGTATTGTCACACAGGCAGACTGATTCTTTGTGGGTGGAAAAGCGAGGCAGATGGGCGTCTCCTCCCATCAAAAAGGAGCCAATTTACATTCTGAAAGGGTAAAAAGATCAGTATTGTTAAAATCATTCTTCTGGTTTAACATTTATCTCATGCCCACAGCATCCCAGTATGCTTAGAACTTGAAAGAACACGTCACAGGCAGGAAAACAGATGGTTTTGACTCAATCTATGATACAGATTTTTCTGCTTACATGTTTTCCCTTCATCAATTACAAAAAATTAACCCTCTTTTAAAAATTCTAAAATCTTGCTGGGTGCAGTGGCTCACACCTGTAATCCCAGCACTTTGGGAGGCTGAGTTGGGCGGCTCACCTGAGGTCAGGAGTTTGAGACCAGCCTGGCCAACATGGTGAAACCCCGATTTCACTAAAATACAAAAAGTAGCCAGTGTGGTGGCATGTGCCTGTAATCCCAGCTATTTGGGAGGCTAAGGCACTAGGATCGCTTGAAACTGGGAGGCAGAGGTTACAGTGAGCCGAGATCACGCCATATACATGGCTAACTCCTTCGCCTTCTTCCAGTCTGCTCAAATGTCAATTTCTTTCTTCTTCTTCTTTTTTTTTTTTTTTTTTTTTCTGAGACAGGGTCTTGCTCTGTCACCGAGGCTGAAGTGCAGTGGCGTGATCATAGCTCATTGCACCCTCGAACTCCTGGCTTCAAGTGATCCTTCTGCCTTCGCTTCCTGAGTAGCTGGGACTACAGGCGTGCACCACCACACCTTGCTAATCTTTTATATTTTTTTGTAGCGACGTCTTGCTGTGTTGCCTAGACTGATCTAGAACTCTTGGCCTCAAGTGATTCTTCTGCCTCGGCCCCAAAGTGCTGGGATTACAGGCATGAACTACTGGACCTAGCCCTGCCCCTCACTTTTTTTTTTTTTCTTTTGAGACAGGGTCCCACTCTGTTGCCAGGCTAGAGTGCAGTGGTGTAATCATAGCTCACTATACCCTTGAACTCCTGGGCTCAAATGGTCTTCCCCACTCAGCCTCGCAAAGCGTTTGGGTTACAGGCATGAACCACCACGCCTGGCCTCAAATGTCAATTTCTCGATGACGTTTACACTGACTATTCCTATTTAAAATTGCACATCTGAGGCTTGGTGAGGAGCTCACACCTGTAATCCCAGCACTTTGGGAGCCCAAGGTGGGTGGATGGCTTGAGGCCAGGAATTTGAGATCAGCCTGAGTAATATGGCAAAGCCCCGTCTTTACAAAAAATACAAAAGTATGCTGAGTGTGGTGGTGCACGCCTTTAGTCCCAGCTGCTTGGGAGGCTGAGGTGGGAGGATCATCTGAGTCCAGGGATGCAGAGGCTGCAGTGAGCTGTGGTTGTGCCACTGCACTCCAGCCTGGGTGACAGAGCAACACCCTGTCTCAAAAAATAAAATAAAATCGCACCTCCCCAACTCTGGCATTCCTGGTCCTTTTAACCTGCTAATAATCTACTTTTATTTTTTCCATTCTCCCTATGGCCTTTATACTACAGAACTTGTTTATTATA
This sequence comes from Macaca nemestrina, assembly GCF_043159975.1. Lineage (NCBI taxonomy): Eukaryota > Metazoa > Chordata > Mammalia > Primates > Cercopithecidae > Macaca > Macaca nemestrina. The sequence goes on along the minus strand of NC_092125.1, from coordinate 227,344,935 downwards.
TTTATTTCTCCCCACTAGAATGTAAGCACCAGGAGGGAAGGCAACTGTGTTTTGTTCATACTTTAGTAGCACAGAGTGGTGCCTGTCACTGTGTAGGTGCTCAATAATGTTGAATGACAATGTCAGAAAAAGTTGTCCAAGGGTTAGGAATGAACAAGAGATTACTGGTTGACTTTTCAGCAAAGTGCCTAGAGGATCCTCCGGGGAGAATCTGATTCTACAAGGGTGAGCACCTTAAATTGCCTTTCTATAGACTAGGTGGAAATGGAAAACAGAGAGCAGTGCAGACAATTCTCGCCCATAGATGCAACTATTTTTGCCCTGTAGAAAAAGATACCCCCAGAATGAAACTTTATTGCACTACAGGATATGAACCAATTTTGCATCTTATAGCACGCTTTCTTGTTTATCTTTAATATACCTTTGTTCCTCAAATTCTCATTTGACCCAGCTTTAACATCTTACTGGTTTCCTCATTAATTAAATAGCTGAAGACAGTTTTTTTTTTTTTTTTTTTTGAGATAATTCCTGACATGTACTCACTTTATGTTTGTATGAGTCTCACGATTTTTATCTCCTTAAAAATTATGATGAGGTAGGCCGGGCATGGTGGCTCATGCCTGTAATCCCAGCACTTTGGGAGGCCGAGGCGGGCGGATCACGAGGTCAGGAGTTCGAGACCAGCCTGATCAACATGGTGAAACCCCCATCTCTACTAAAAATACAAAAATTAGCCAGGCATAGTGGCACGTGCCTGTAGTTCCAGCTGCTTGGGAGGCTGAGGCCAAAGAATCGCTTGAGTCTGGGAGGCGGAGGTTGTAGTGAGCTGAGATTGGGCCACTGCAGTCCAGCCCGGGTGACAGAGCGAGACTCCATCTCAAAAAAAAAAAAAACTTATGATGAGGTAAAATTGAATTATACTCCCTCCCCTAGGAAATCTTGTCTAGTCTCATGGTTTTATTTATTTATTTATTTTTGAGATGGAGTCTTGCTGTGTCACCCAGGCTAGAGTACAGTGGCGTGATCTCAGTTCACTGCAACCTCCACCTCCTGGGTTCAAGTGATTTTCATGCCTCAGTCTCCCAAGTAGCTGGGATTACAGGCACGTGCCACCATGCCTGGCTAATTTTTGTATTTTTAGTAGAGAAGGAGTTTCACCATGTTGGCCAGGTGGTTCTCGAACTCCTGACCTGAAGTGATCCACTGGCCTCAACCTCGCAAATTGCTGGAATTACAGGCATGAGTCACCATGCCCGGCCTAGTCTCATGGTTTTAGATTCCACTGAATGATTACTCCCAAATCTGTATGTCTAGCCACAATGTCTCTCAGGTGAATATGTACGTCAGATGCACATATTCAGATGCCTTCTTGATTTCTCCACTTGGATATCTAATAGGCATTTCAGCATTAGAAAGTCCCAAGTGGAATTGTGGATTCCCACCCACTCCTAACTCTGTTCCTCCCCCAGTCTTTAAATGCAACACCATTAACTCAATTGTTCAGGCCCAAATCCCAAGAGTCAAATCTCGGTCCAGTGAGTTTCTTTCTATATCTCACATTCAATCCTTGAGCAAAACCTGAGCAATCATTTCTACTTTCAATATATAGCCAAATCCACCTACCTCTTAATACCACCACACCACCATCCTAGTCTAAGACCTGGACTCTGTTTTTGTGAATAAAGTTTTATTGGAACATAGGCATGTCCCCTCTCTGCCCCCTTTTTTTTTTTTTCTTGAGATGGACTCTTGCTCTGTCACCCAGGCTGGAGTGCAGTGGCACGATCTCGGCTCACTGCAAGCTCTGCCTCCCAGGTTCACACCATTCTCCTGCCTCAGCCTCCCAGTAGCTGGGACTACAGGCGCCTGCCACCATGCCCGGCTAATTTTTTTGTATTTTCAGTAGAGATGGGTTTTCACTGTATTAGCCAGGATGGTCTCGATCTCCTGACCTCGTGATCCAGCTGCCTCGGCCTCCCAAAGTGCTGGGATTACAGGCGTGAGCCACCGCGCCCAGCTTTTTTTTTTTTTTTTTTTTTTTTTTTTTAATATATGTTGTCATGGTTGCTTTTGTGCCACAATGGCAGAGTTGAGAAGTTGTGACAGAGGCCATAGGGCCTCCAAAACTTAAAATGTTTTCTATCTGGTCCTTTAGCATCCTTGACGTGGTGGGCTGAATAATGGCACATAAGATACCACGTCCTAATCCCTGGAACCTGTAAATATTCCCTTTTTAGGAAATAGTCTCTGCAGATGTGATTAAGAATCTTGAGATGGGGCCGGGCATGGTAGCTCACGCCTGTAATCCCAGCACTTTGGGAAGCCAAGTTGGGCAGATGGCTTGAGGTCAGGAGTTCCAGACCAGCCTGGCCAACATGGCAAAACCCCATCTCTACTAAAATTACAAAAAGTAGCTTGGTGTGATGGCACACACCTGTAATCTCAGCTACTCGGGAGGCTGAGGCACGAGAAGCGCTTGGACCCAGGAGGTAGAGGTTTCAGTGAGCTGAGATCACACCACTGCATTCCAGCCTGGACGTCAGAGTGAGACTTGAGATGGGAAGATTATCTTGGTAGGCCCTAAATGCCATTACATGTCCTCTTTAGAGAGAGGTAGAGGGAGATCTGACACATACACAGGGGAGAGACGGCAATGTGAAGATGGAGCAGAGAGAGATTTGAAGATGCTAGCCTTGAAAATTGGAGTGATGTGGTTACAAGCCAAGGAATGCCAGCAGCCACTAGCAGTTAGAAGAGGCAAGGAATGAATTCCCCCTTGAGCCTCTGGAAGGCGTGTGGCCCTGCCAACATCTTCATTTGGCCCAACGAAACTGATTTCAAACTTCTGGCCTCCAGAACTATAAGGAAACCACTAAGGTGATTTGTTACAGCAGCCACAAGGAACTAAGACCCCTCATCTAAGCCACCATCAGGTCTTGATGTCTAATAATGTCCTAACTAGTCTCTCTGCTTCTCTGGCCTCCTTAATGTCTGTCCTCCACATTATGGCATAGCGATCCTTTGAAAACACCATGGAGATAACATTCCCAGCTAAATACCTTACATTGTTTTCCTAGCACCCTCGGAATTAAATCCAAATATTTCACCATGGAATTGGAGGTCCTGTGTGGCCTGCTGATTCCTCCCTGGATTCACATGTCAGCAGTCTTTCTACAGGGCCTCCCTGCAGTTCCTACAGGACACTGACTGTGCACCTGCCACCCCACCCATAACTGCGTGGCTTGCTCCCAACTTCCTTCAGGTCTCGGAGAGAACTTCCTGACCCACTCTTCTAAAACAGCCTTCTTGGCTGGGCATGGTGGCTTATGCCTGTAATTCCAACACTTTGAGAGTCAAGGCGTGCGGATCACCTGAGGTCAGGAGTTTGAGACCATCCTGGCCAACACAGTGAAACCCCGTCTCTACTAAAAAGACAAAAAATTAGCCGGGTGTGGTGGCAAGCACCTGTAATCCCAGTGACTCAGGAAGCTGAGGCAGGAGAATCGCTTGAACCCAGGAGGCAGAGGTTGCAGTGAGCTGAGATCGTGCTGCTGCACTCCAGCCTGGGTAACAGAGCGAGACTCCATCTCAAAAAAAACCAAAAAACAAAACAAAAACAAACTTCTCATCATCCCACCCTTTCACATTATTTTTCTTCATGCATTTATCATTATCTAAAGTTCATATGTATATTTGTTTGTCTCTCCCACCTCCACGTGAGCTCCACCAAGGCAGAGATTTTTGTCTGTTTTGTTCACTGTTGTATCCCCTGCACCTAGAATCAGTATCTGGTATGTCATAGGCACCCAATAGTTATTTGTTGGATAGATGCATATGGTAAAAACATTTAAACCTTATCAAATGAAGAGTAAGGCTTATTTTTTTCTGCCCCATCTTCAGAGGTAATAGATTTCCTATTATCCTTCCAGAAATCTCTTCTGCATATAGAAAAATATATATACAATAAACCTTGTATCCATGTTTTACATCCAGAGGAGAATAATATACGTTATGTTGTGTGGCTTACCTTTAAGCTGGAGATCTTTTCATAGCAGCACACACTTATTTACCTTTACCTCTTTTTTTTTTTTTTTTTTTTTTGAGACGGAGTCTCGCTCTGTCACCCAGGCTGGAGTGCAGTGGCCGGATCTCAGCTCACTGCAAGCTCCGCCTCCCGGGTTCACGCCATTCTCCTGCCTCAGCCTCCCGAGTAGCTGGGACTATAGGCGCCCGCCACCTCGCCCGGCTAGTTTTTTGTATTTTTTAGTAGAGACGGGGTTTCACCGTGTTAGCCAGGATGGTCTCGATCTCCTGACCTCGTGATCCGCCCGTCTCGGCCTCCCAAAGTGCTGGGATTACAGGCGTGAGCCACCGCGCCCGGCCTTTTTTTTAAATTTAAGACAAGTTTCGCTCTGTTGCCCAGGCTGGAGTGCAGGCTGGAGTGCAGTGGTGTGATCTCGGTTCACTGCAACCTCCGCCCTCCGGTTCAAGCAGTTCTTGTGCCTCAGCCTCCTGAGTAGCTGGGATAACAGGTGCGCGTCACCATGCTGGATAATTTTTGTATTTTTAGTACAAACGGGGTTTTGCTACGTTGGCCAGGCTGATCTCAAACTCCTGACCTCAAGTGATCTGCTCGGCTTGACGTCCCAAAGTGTTGGGATTACAGGCGTGAGCCACTTGCACCTGGCCATACCTCCATTTTTTAAATGGCTGTATAATATCCCACAGCTTAATACTTAAAGAAAAAATAAACTGCTTGCCCAGTTTGAAAAATGGAAAGCCTAATGACAGTGAAATGTCTCTGCGCCCGCGTCCTTTTCATTTACGCCCGTACTCGGGTGCTCCTCAGTGGCTTCCAAAGACTATGATAAGACAACTCAGCAGCGTTTCCCTTCAGGCGCTTTGATAAGTCATTTTACTTTCTTTTTTTTTTTTTTTTTTTTTTTTTTTTGAGATGGAGTCTCGCTCTGTCGCCCAGGCTGGAGTGCAGTGGCCGGATCTCAGCTCACTGCAAGCTCCGCCTCCCGGGTTTTACGCCATTCTCCTGGCTCAGCCTCCCAAGTAGCTGGGACTACAGGCGCCCGCCACCTCGCCCAGCTAGTTTTTTGGTACTTTTTTTAGTAGAGACGGGGTTTCACCGTGTTCGCCAGGATGGTCTCGATCTCCTGACCTTGTGATCCGCCCGTCTCGGCCTCCCAAAGTGCTGGGATTACAGGCTTGAGCCACCGCGCCCGGCCAAGTCATTTTACTTTCAACAACTAAACGAAGTTTCCTGGGAAGACTTTGAAAGTGTGGCGTAAATAAGAAAACGAACAAAACAAAACTTGACTTGAGCAATCTTACAATCTCCTAAGCTGCGTGGAGCTGCCCAACTGAATAGACAAGGGAAGTGCAGGTAGGTTTGCTGTGCAGATGCTGGAGTCCCCTGGGCCCCTCCCTCCAATCAGATTACTGCCCGGAGCTTTTTCTATACAGAGATTTGGGGGTTTCCACTACTGAGGTCTCTCTGGGTCTCAGGGAGTAGAGGGGTGACCCTGGTCTACGAAATGCATTAATGTCCGTGATCATGAAGTTCTCTGTATTTGTGTCCATCTAAATCAGCAAAGCCCAATCTCTCCAACCTTTTCCCCTTTAGAGAGTAACCATTTCGGCCGGATGCAGTGGCTCATGCCTGTGAGGAGTGAGCACTTTGGGAGGCCGAGGAGGGAGGATCACGAGGTCAAGAGATTGAGACCACCCTGGCCAACATGGTGAAACTCCGTCTCTACTAAAGATACAAAAATAACTGGGCATGGTGGCATTCACCTGTAGTCCCAGCTACTCAGTAGGCTGAGGCAGGAGAATCTCTTAAACCCACGAGGCAGAGGTTACAGTGAGCCGAGATCGTGCCACTGCACTTCAGCCTGGGTGACAAGAGTGAGATTCCGTCCCCTTCCACCAAAGAAAAACCAAAACAAAAACAAAAGAAAACAACCATTTCTTCGATCATGGGTCCAAATGCAATAAAGACTATCAGGCTATAATACCAGAGGGCTCAAGAGGGAGTGGAAAGCCTCCAGTTTCAAAGGGAAACTTTGAAAGTCCAGAAAAAACTGGATTGATTCTTAAAGTAGTGTATGAAGGTGAGATACATTCCACCGAAGGCATTTAGGTATCACTCCTAGGAGGGTCTCTGGAGAGCAAATGCGCTCGGGCATGTTTTATGTGATATCTGGATGATGAGGGAAAGTTTTATGATTATAACTATTGCTTAAATAGTATCTCCTGAAACCCCAATGAAAAAAGACAATGCTCTGTTCTAGGTTTTAATTGCTAAAAGGAAAACAAAACTGTCATTCTTGGTGTGGTTGGTTCTCAGACCTACTGCTGTCAGTAAATACCGAACAAATGAAACTACAGATTCATTTCAAAATTTCAAAAGATTCCTGGGCCACAAATGAAGCCTTTCCCTTTCGTGTTCAAATGATATTTATTTATTTTTATTTTTTGAGACAGAAGTCGGCTCTGTCACCCAGGCTGGAGTGCAGTGGCTGGATCTTGGCTCACTGCAACCTCTGCCTCCTGGGTTCAAGCGATTCTTGTGCCTGAGCCTCCCGAGTAGCTGGGACTACAGGCGTGCGCTACCACGCCTTGCTGTTATATTTTTAGTAGAGATAGGGTTTTGCCATGTTACCTGGGCTGGTCTCAAACTCCTGGCCTCAAGTGATCTGCCCAACTCGACCTCCCAAAGTGCTGGGATTATAGGCATGAGCCATCTCACCTGGCCAATATTTCAAGTAAGTTGAAATTCAGGCTTACTAGGCCCAAATATCTCATCATATTTGGGGTATCTAACAAATCTTTACTCTTGCATATTAACAGTAGACATTCTGAGATTATAATGCCTGACATAATTGGGATGCAGAGAAGAGGAAAGGTGACCATTTGCAGGACAGGAAAACAGGGACCATCTGGTGAAGGGTTGGTTCCAACAAAGTCCACAAGTTTTCATTATGTTTCATCTTGAAAAGGCAAGGGGACACAGGAGCTCTCTGTATGATTTCTTATCACTGCATGTGAATCTAATTATCTCAAAATTAAAAAAATAGTTAAAGACAAGGGGAGAAACCTTTTGGAAATGGAACTTTTGAATATTATTACTTTTAACCATGCAGCCCCATGGGGGCTAAAGAAGGCATAGGTTGTTTTTTTGTTGTCCTGTGCAGGGGGAAAATGAACTTGGGATGATGAGCTTCTCTTTTATTTATTTTTTTGAGACGGAGTCTCGCTCTTGTTTTCCAGGCTAGAGTGCAGTGGCGCAATCTTGGCTCACTGCAACCTCCTCCTCCTGGGCTTAAGCAATTCTCCTGCCTCAGCCTCCCCAGTAGCTGGGATTATAGGCACGTGCCACCACGCCTGGCTAATTTTTGTATTTTTAGTTAGAGATGGTGTTTCACCATCTTGGCCAGGCTGGTCTTGAACTCCTAACCTCATGATCCATCTGCCTTGGCCTCCCAAAGTGCTGGGATTACAGGTGTGAGTCACTGAGCCCGGCGTGAGCTTCTCTTTTAAGTGTTTAAACTTCTGAAATGGGTTCAGTCCCTGCTTTCCTCTCCCAATCCAGTAATATGGAAGCTTCAGTAACTTCCAATTTAAGGAAGCAAGTCCAAGCACTTTTATTCTTATCACCATCAGTAATATAAACAGCCACTTTACTTTGGAAAGCTAACCAGGAAGAAGACGCCTTAGAAAACGTTTTTGGAGTCAAAAAAGTAACAATTTAAGATTCCCACTATTTCCCTTGTAAGTTCTGTTTCTGGACAGTAACATTCTTTCCTTGAAGGACATTAGGGCCAAAATGGGCAAGGATTCCGAGATTGGTGAGATTGGTGCATCGAGCGTATCTTCCAACTCTCTTTTCTAAATGGGCTCATTTAGTAACGCAGGCTGCTTCCTTTACTTGAAATGCCCATCTCTTGGTTACCCTCCCAAGCAAACAGAAACACCAACCAGCCAGCCCCGAAAACATCTCATTCTCTAGCCCAGTGGCTCCCAAATTCTTGAGTCTCAAGATCTTTTTCTACACTTAAAAATTAAGGATTCAAGATGGGCACGGTGGCTCACGCCTGTAAGCCCAGCACTTTGGGAGGCCGACGCTGGTGGATCACGAGGTCAGGAGTTTGAGACCAGCATGGTGAAACCCCGTCTCTACTAAAAATACAAAAATTAGCCAGATGTGGTGGCGGCTGCCTGTAATCCCAGCGACTCAAGAGTATGAGGCAGGAGAATTGCTTGAACCTGGGAGGCAGAGGTTTCAGTGAGCTGAGATCGCACCACTGCATTCCAGCCTGGGCGACAGAGTGAGGCTCCGTCTCAACAACAACAACAACAACAAATAATAACAACAATAATAATAAAATAAAAATAAAGGATTCAAATCCCAGCACTTTGGGAGGCCAAGGTGGGCAGATCAGTTGAGCCCAGGAGTTTGAGACTAGCCTGGGCAATGTAGTGAAACCTCGTCTTCACTAAAGACACAAAAAGTAGCTGGGCATGGTGTTGCATGCCTATAGTCCAGCTACTGGGGAAGCTGAGGTGGGAGGATCACTTGAGCCCAGAAAGTCGAGGCTGCAGTGAGCTGAAATTGTACCATTGCACTCCAGCTTGGCTGACAGAGCGAGACTATCTTAAAAAAAAAAATTAAAGACTTCAAAGTATTTTTGTTTATGTGTGTTAATCTAGTTATGTACCGTATTTGAAAATAAAACTGAGAAACTGGCCGGGCACAGTGGCTCATGCTTGTAATCCCAGCACTTTGGGAGGCCGAGGCGGGTGGATCACAGTCTGGCCAAGATGGTGAAACCCCATCTCTACTAAAAATACAAAAAATTGGCCGGGCGTGGTGGCATGTGCCTGTAATCCCGGCTAATCGGGAGGCTGAGGCAGAGAACTGCTTGAACCCGGAAGGTGGAGGCTGCAGTGAGCTGAGATTGCACCACTGCACTCCAGCCTGGGCGACAGAGACTCTGTCTCAAAAAACAAACAAACCAACTTTAAAAATTGAGAAATTTTAAAAATATTAACTAGCTCATTTAAAAGGAATAAAACAAGGTGGCACAGTGGCTCACATCTGTAATGCCAGCACTTTGGGAGGCCAAGGCAGGAGGATCACTTGAGCTCAGGAGTTGGAGACCAGCATGGGCAACATGGCAAAACCCCATCTCTACAAAAAATACAGGTGGACATGGTGGCGTCCACCTGTATTCCTAGCTACTTAAGAGGCTGAGGCAGGAGAATTGCTTGAGCCTAGGAGGTTAAAGCTGCAGTGAGCCGTGATTGCACTGCACTCCAGCCTGGGCAACAGAGTGAGACCCTATCTCAAAAGAACAACAAAAAAGAGAATAAACCCATTATATGTTAATGTAAATCCTATTTTTATGAGAAATACCTATATTTTCTAAAACAAAATTAGTGATAAGTGTGGGATTGTTTTAGTTTTGCAAATCACTTTAATATCTGACAGTAGACGATTGCTGGATTCTTCTCTGCTTCTGAATCTTCTGCATTCAGCCTGTTGTGAGATCACATACATGCAGCCTCTGGAAGACACTGCACACAGAGTGCACTGTTGGGAGAAACTGACATATTATTGCTATAAAAGTAGTTCTGAGGTCAGGTGCGGTGGCTCATGCCTGTAATCTGTGCACTTTGAGAGGCTGAGGTGGGAGGATCACTCGAGCTCAGGAGTTTGAGATCAGCCTGGACAACAAGGTAAGACCCTGTCTCTACAAAACTTAAAAAATTAGCTGGGCGTCGTGGTGCATGCCTGTGGTTCCAGCTACTGAGGAGGCTGAGGTAGGAGGATCACTGCAGCCCAGGAGTTCAAGGCTGCAGTGAGCTTTGATGGCACTGCTGCACTCCAGCCTGGGCGACTGAGCAGGACCGTGTCTAAAAAATTTCTATTTTTGGGTCCCTTGAGTCTTGGGACGCCCTCTGCTCTACCAAGGTCCCTAGAGAACCACTGTTTTGAGAAGCACTGTTGTGGTCTGAGGCTAAAGTAATTTCAGTGGTGATGGTGTTGAGGCCCAAGTGATGTTCATGACCTCCTCCTGTGTTCCCACTGCCCCTGTCCTGCTGCTGCTTGTTTGTGAACCCGGCTAGGCTGAGAGTCTCTTGAAGGAAGACACTCAATTTTATTCGCATTTCTTTCAACTTAAGTAAATGTTTTAATTATAAAAGTAACATAGAGGCCGGCACAGTGGCTCACGCCTGTAATCTCAGCACTTTGGGAGGCCAAGGCGGGCGGATCACTGCAGGTTGGGACTTCGAGACCAGCCTGACCAACATGGAGAAACCCCGCCTCTACCAAAAATACAAAATTAGCTGGGCATGGTAGCGCATGCCTGTAATCCCAGCCCCTCTGGAGGCTGAAGCAGGAGAATCACTTGAACTCAGGAGGCAGAGGTTGCGGTGAGCCAAGATTGCGCCATTGCACTCCAGCCTGGGCAACAAGGGCGAAACTCCATCTCAAATTAAAAAAAAAAAAAAAAAAAAAGCGATATTACAGCTATATTATAGATAATAGACAATTAAAAAAAACTCACTTATAATCCCCCACGTCATTTCTTGGGTGTACATATCAGTCTTTTTTTTTTTTTGAGGTGGAGTCTTGTTCTTGTCGCCCAAGCTGGAGTGCAGTGGCATGATCTTGGCTCCTTGCAACCTCTGCCCGCTGGGTTCAACCGATCCTTGTGCCTCAGCCTTCCAAGTAGCTGAGACTACAGGCACCTGCCACCTTGCCCACCTAATTTTTATATTTTTAGTAGAGACGGGGTTTTGCCATGTTGGCCAGGGTGGTCTCGAACTCCTGGCTTCAAGTGATCTGCCCATCTTGGCCTCCCAAAGTACTGGGATTAACAGGCATGAACCACCGTACCGGGCCTGTATCGGTCTTTTTTGAAAATGCAGTTTTTTTTTTTTTTTTTGAGACGGAGTCTCCCTCTGTCACCCAGGCTGGAGTGCAGTGCCGCGATCTCGGCTCACTGCAAGCTCTGCCTCCGGGGTTCACGCCATTCTCCTGCCTCAGCCTCCCGAGTAGCTGGGACTACAGGCGCCCACCACCACGCCCGGCTAATTTTTTGTATTTTTAGTAGAGACGGGGTTTCACCGTGTTAGCCAAGATGGTCTCGATCTCCTGACCTCGTGATCCGCCCGTCTCGGCCTCCCAAAGTGCTGGGATCACAGGCGTGAGCCACCGCGCCCGGCGAAAATGCTGTTTTTTTAGACTTATCATCTCACCTCATAAATGAACACCATAATTTTGGGTATTGCCCCCTCTATCTAGCAATGGGTAAGATTTTCTGTTTCTGACGTCTGTGACTAGCATAATATTCCACTACCATAGATGTAACACAATTTACTAAATACCCAATATTAGCACATGTGGGATGCTTCCAATTTGTTGTTGCAGTAAGTACAGTGATCCTGTGAAGAATATCTTCACACATATAGCTTTTCTGGCATTTAGTGTTATTTCCTTAGAACAGATTCCCAGAAGTAAGATTACTGGGTCAAAAGATGCAGACATTTTTTATGGCTTTTAATACATACTGTAAAATTGCTTTTCGAAAGGAATATACTAATTTACAATGCCACCAACACTTTTAAGAATCCGTTTCTCCACACAAATCGTCAACATAGGTGCTATTAAGAATGCTAATCGATAAAATATTGTCCCTCCGTTGTTAAAATTTTGCAATTTTTGAGGCTCATAAAATTAAAGTTTCTTAAAGAATGAGTGTGTAACACAAAACATTCTTTTGGGACATCTTTATTTCTGGAAAACCTAAGACATTCTTACTTGTGACGACCAGAAAAAGAACACATGTTGTTAGGATTGGCACAGAATTCACTGTGACAGCCAATCTTAATGCTGAAACACTTGAACCAGGAGTTTCCACTTATTTTGCTAGTTGTCACCAGCAGTAGCAAAAGGAAAACTAAAATGCGGAAGAAAGAAATGTTCTTATTGCAAACCGTACAAGATCACATTGAGGGGCTGGAGCTCTTACATTTAACTTTGCTTTCCTTTTTCTTTTCTTTTTTAAAAACAATTTGCGATTGCAGCCTCTCCTTTTGTTTCCGGTATTACCTGCCCAGGAGCAGAATTCCTTACTTTCTCCGGAGAGAGGCCGGTCACTGGGAGCGCTGCCCAGCCACCCGCACGCCCGGCCGCCCCGAGAGCCGCACTCGGCGCACCCCGTTCCTAGGCTCGTTCTCGGGGCACCTGGCGGGCGCCCACCTCCCGGGGGGCACGTGCTCCCGTACGCAGCGCGAGGGCAGCGGGCGCCGGGCTATTTATTCGGAAAAGCCCCGCGAGGACGCCCTGGATTGAGGAGGGTGGGAAACTCGGCTGCCCAGCGTTCCACCCGGGCGGCCGGGGCTGGCGCTTCTCCGCTTTCGGCCGGCGGCCTCATCCTGGGACAGGCATCCATGAGTCATCCGCTCCGCGGGTCACATGGGCAACGTGACCAAAATAAAGTTTCGGTATTTTAAGCCGCCAGAAAAGGGGACAACGGAGCTCACCGGGGGCGGGCGCGGGAGGCGGGCGCAGGCGGGCGGCGCCGGGGCCGTGGGGACGCGGCGCCGAGGGGGCGGGGCCTGGAGGGAGGCGCGCCCCTCCCCCACGGCCGGCAGCGACGCCCGGACTCCTAGGCAGCCGGGTTCCAGGGCGCGGCACCCCGGCGGAGCTCAGCCCCGAGGCTCCCTGCGCCCGGCTCCCCACCGGCGGCGGAGGGCTGCGGGATCCCGGAGATCCCGGCGCGTCCTCCACAGCCACCGGGACCCCACGCGCCGGCAGCGGCTTCCCCGGGAACGTCCTTCAGCCCCGGGAGCACGCGGGAAAAGCCCCAGCGCGCCAATGAGCGAGCGCCTTCCTCATGACGGTCACGCTCAGGGGCGGGGCTTCCCTTCGCCGCTCCCGAATTCCGGGAACCCCCTTTGATTGGTTTGGACGGCCTGGGAAACACTGTAGTGACGCCCAATCAAAACGCCACGTCTCAGCCTCGAGGAACTATTCCGTGTCGGGCCCGTCCTGATTGGACAGTTCTTTCGGGCTCTGGCCACTAGGAAGCTTTGTTTAGGTCCGGAAGGCGGGCTTTCCTGGGAGTGGGTGGGGAGGGGGCGTTGATTCTTGACCAATCCTTTCAGTCCGTTGGGTGGTGACCAGCCAATGGGCCGGAGGGATAGGACGCTCCTCCCGGAGAGTAGTGAGACCCCTGGTGCGGGGCGATTGGCGGCGGGAGTGATGAGTGGCAGCCCCACGGCCCAACGGGCGCTGTGCGTGGGCCGCGGGGCGGGGCCAGGGCGGGTGCGCGGCGGCGGCGGGGTGGCTGGGCCGGCGGCGGCGGCGGTACGAGGCGCGCGCTCGGGGTCCCGGTCGCGAGGAGGAGGAGGATGTGGCGCGCGGAGGGGAAATGGCTGCCGAAAACAAGCCGGAAGGTAAGAGCCGGAGCGCGAGGGACTGGGGGGCGGCGCGGCGGGCGGCGGGACCCGGCCCCGCCGGACATCCCGGGCATCGGCGGCGCCGGGCGGGAGCGCGGGGGCGCGGCGGGCGGGCGGGCTGGCGACCCGGCCGGGGAGGGGGCCCGCGGGGTGGGGGGGCGGAGCGCGGCCGAGTCCTGAGGTGACTCGCGGGGCCGGCGGAGCGCGGCGCCCCACACCCCACCCCCGGGGGCGGGCTGGGGCCGGAGGGGGCGGGGGGCTCGCGGGGCGGGGACCGGGCCCAGCGAGGAGGAGGAGCCGGCGGAGGGCCGGCGCCTCCCCCACCCGGACCGGGCATCCCCGCCGCTCCCGAGCCCGCGGCGCGTCCCCCGCACCCCCGGCGCTGGGTCCGGGGTGGGGGCCGCGGGGCGGAAAGTTTATCCGCCTCGGGCGCCCCTGGCCCCGCGCCCCACTGCTCCGGGCCGGTCCCCGTCGGGCGGTAGCGGCCGGCGCTCAGCCCTCGCCGGCCCCCTGCTCTCCGGCGGGCAGGGCCAGACGTACTCTCTCCGGCACCCCATTCAGCCCTGTGGACGCCTCCCCAAGCGGGCGGGGGGTCCCCGAGCTTCTCCCCGCCAGGGGGACCCCGTCCTGCCGAGTGTCCCTCGGCCGAAGGGCCTCGTGTGACCCCTCCCCCTTCGCTTCCCGGGAAGGGAAGGGGGCCTGCGCAGCATCCCCGCCCCTCGCAGTCGTTCACATCCTACTCTTGCCCTTGCACCCTCACAGCCAGGAGGGTGGGGTCTCCGTTTCTATGGCAAGTGAGGATCTCCACACTCCCTTGCCCTTTACCTTCCGTGACCCCGATCCTTCCTTGGCACAGGGGTCCGTCTGATCCGCTCATCTTCTTTGGAATCTTTTGGGGCCTCTGCACACTCTCCGTTGACCCTTTTTGCCAGGACAAGGGGACTCTGGCTACCCATGTTCTTCTTTCCTCACCCAGTGGATAGTGGGGGCTTGTGCAGCTCTGAAGTCATTTCTAAATAGGAAAGCAGACACTTCTCCCAGATCATGCATACTCTCGCACACTTTGCTGGGTTAGGGTGAGCTCATTTCCTGAATACCCTTTGAGTTGCCCTCTTTTTCTTATGGAGACAACTGGACATTCACCGTGCTCCTTTCCCCATTCGTGTGTCTGCACTGACTTGTTCTCTCTTCTCGGAGTTCCTTGTCTGGGTGAGAGTGGGCGCCCCGTAAGATGTGGGGCAGGCTGCCATTGTGCCTAGTGCTTGAGTGAAAAGGGGCCAGCCACACTAGTTGCTCCTGTGTCTGAGAAAGACCGGGGTATATTTTTGCTTCCAGTTGAGTCTTGTGTCTCAGGAGGGGGGCAACCTTCACCAGTTGACTACCCCACTGGGAAAAGGGTCGTGTGCCCTTGTTTTTTGACGTTTTGATTACTGTCTTCTGTGCAGTGAGAACCAGACTTTGTCCGTCCCACACTCAAGAGTCCTTGAACCTTTCCTGGGTATAAACTTCCCGATTCTTTTTTGAGAGAACTCACATCCTCCTCTGTGGCTTCTGCTTCCCAGTCAGCCATCTTTAGTGAGCCTGTTACTTTGACTTTTTCTGATTTTCTCAAATTGTATTCATGTTGGCTGGGTAAGGAGAAGCCATATGCCTTTCCATTCAGAAAAGGGAGTGTAGACACCCGTGTCGCCCACATGCCATCCTGGAAGAGGTTGCCTGTGTGCTCATTGTTGTACTAGAACCTTCCTTTGGCTCTGGTGTTGTCTCTGGTGGCATCCAAACATTTCTTTAAATCTTGTAGCTTTCAGGAGAAGGGGGAATTTGAATGTTTTCTGTTTTTTGCTGTTGTGGTTCTATTTGGAGAACCAGATCATGATGCTATATTCATTTGTTTACATATACATACATGTAGGTATACACAGATGAAATCACATTCATTACATATACAGTGCACAGGAAGTTGGAAGGGTCAGATGACTACCTTTACATTTTGGGTGCATATGGGGCCTTTTATGTGTAATGATATAGATAGATATTAGCGTTGTTGGTAACTCTTCAGGCTTAGAAGCAGCAGCAGAAGAATCATTGATAAATGGCCAATTCTGACCATTCTTTCGTTTGTAATGTGTACCGTACTGAATAAGCAGAATGACATCCTGCATGTTCACGAAGTCTCTGAATGTGCGAAGCGTACGGTGCCTGCCCATGCGCATCCCAGCTTTGGCGATCTGAATTTAGAGGTGGTATTCGCTGCCTGATTCTGCATAGAGTGAAAGTTCTTGATTTCTTTACTGCAGTGTAGGGGAAAGAGATTTCATGTGTTTGGGCAAATGACAGGAGATGGGTGAGAAGAAGGTGTTTTCCTGTGACAGAAGGAGGAACGAATGACCGTAAAGATGTCCCTTTTGTATTTTGACCATTTAAATAATTGAGAGAGGTTGTGAAATTAGCAAAACGTACCTGTGGAAAAGCCCTTGACGCTTCATGAGAGGATGGGGGACGTTATTCTTCGAGTTCTTTTCTCTTGGTCAGGGGAATGATTGCAGCCCTGTCGGCTCTAGTCAGGTGCTTTGCCTCCTCAGGTCTCCCTTCCTCCCTTTCTCCCTCCTTCCCTTTCTCCCTCTTTCATGAAATCCAGAATGGCTGCTTTGACAGGCTTAGTGTGGAGACTCATCCTCCCCGAGTTCCGTTGGGCTCTGGGGCTTTGGCCTTTAAAGCTCTTTTCTAGCTCGGGGGCTCGCTTTGCCTCAGTTTACTGTGTAAGGAGAAGTGACTCATCGGGGATTTGGTCAGCGCTGGTCTGTGACTTCTAGATTTTGCCTTTCAGTTAACATTGAGTTGCCCAGTGGGCCTAATTCCCAGTGTCAGAAAGTAGAGCTTTTGAGCTCATTTTCTTTTTTTTTCTTGGTTTTAAATTTTTTAATGCTGTTTGTATTCTGTGTCTGTAGTCAGCTTGATGGGATTGTGTATTTTTAGGGGATATTAGTGAACTTCGGAAAAATGAAGAGTTGACTACCTGCTGTCGATGGCGTAGACTCAGCGGAGTCATCCCGTTTCCAGTGGTGGTTCTTCCTACCCTTCCTCCATGACGCTATGGAGACTTTGGGAGTTTTCCCTGGTAAGCAGGGGTCTCCATGCAAGGTGCAGTGGAAGGAAAAGTGGTAAAGGTTGGTTGGAAGAACACACTTGAGGTTAATGTCTGAAGCTGGGCTCTTTTTCTTAAGTTTGATGTGGTTGTGTTTCTGTGTCCCTGGTCTCCACAGATGATTGGAAATCAGCTTTTTCCTCTTACCCCTGTAGTGCAAAATGCTTTGTTGCAGTTGGGCAAACTAGACGGATTCTCTGAACCACAGTTTCATCTTTCTGTGTGACTCTCTGTTAGAACATGACTCTTTCCTCCCCTTCACCCTTTACCTCCAGTTTTTGGGACTAGGTTGGGTGACCTCTTCCTCCTTTGTCTTTTTGGAGCCTTGACTTATCCTGCTTCTGCAAATGTTGGGTTTCTCCATCTCATCGTTGAGTGGATTCAAAATGTTGACATATACAGAGCAACCTCTACTCAAGGTCAGACTGGGTCAGCTTTTCCTTTTCAAAAGAGTAGTGTTGTTCTTACTTGCTCTCTGAGACATATTTATGCATCCTGCTCAGCTGTGTTTTCTATCTCCTTAGTTTTTAGGCTCTGGCGGTTTTAGACTTTCCCCCTGAAATAGCCTCTTCTTTAGAGAGTAGTGTTTAGTGTAGTCCCCCATTTATGCTAGGTGTCAGCCCATGTGTCCTGCTCAGTTTTTACTTCTTTGTGACTGATTTTGAGATAGCCCGTCTCAAAATCTTAACATTTTTTTCCCACTGTTTCATTACTTTGAGCCATTCTTCCTTTCGTGTTTGGGGGAAATACCCCTTTGTGTGCAGTTGCACTTCTTTCTGCCTGCCTTATGGAAAAAGCAGTAGAAGGTGATTCTCTTATTTTCTTCAGTTCCCCTCATAGTTGTGTTCGTTGCCTCTTCTGTGGGATCTTTGAATTTGCCCTTCTGGGGAGAAGTCCTTTTTATATTTATACTCCCATGACTGGAATCATTCATTCAGGAGACCTTTACTAAGCTTCTGTTATGTACAAGGAGCTGTAGGGAGTGATGTGACTTTGCTTGAGACCATATTGGATCTTGTTAGCCTTTTATATTAATGACATTTCAGTGTATCTTCTTCTTCTTCTTCTTTTTTTTTTTTTTTTTGAGACAGAGTCTCACTCTGTTGCCCAGGCTGGAGTGCAGTGGCACGATCTCGGCTCCCTGCAACCTCCGCCTTCCAGGTTCAAGCAATTCTCCTGCTTCAGCCTCCCAAGTAGCTGGGATTACAGGCGTGCACCACCTGCCCGGCTAATTTTTTTTGTATTTTTAGTAGAGACGGGGTTTCACCATGTTGACCAGGTTGGTCTTGAATTACTGACCTCAAGTGATCTGCCCGCCTCAGCCTCCCAAAGTGCCATGATTACAGGTGCAAGCCACCATGCGCGGCCTTCAGTGTATCTTAATGCTTGTCTTATATAGTCTTGTAAGGAATTTTTTTTTCTGATTTTTAAGTTTTTGGATTGTTAACTTACAAAGATGTAGTGTAATAGTGTGTTATCTTGTTGAACCTTTTTTCCTCCTCAGCAGAAGTGGGGATGGTGAAGAGGGTGGGAGGGTGGACTGGGAGAGTCATTTAGCAGCTTTCCCCCAGACTGTGTGCAGAGAGAGAGAGTGTATGTGTGTGTGTGTGTGTGTGTGTGTGTGTGTATGTACGTGTAGGAAAAAGTAAAGTCAGCCTTCTTAATCTGATTGTGTAGGTATAACTTTTAGGTCGTTTAGATACATGATTGGTTGGAATGCTTAACATTTGAACAGCAGCATTGCACTAGGCATTCTATAGAACGTAGAGTCAAATTTATTTTTTATATAAGGAAGTGGTATAAAAATATTTTTCTCTTCTGATTAACTGGTACGGTTCATATTAGATAGTGAGAACTATATGAGCTGCTGGTACATTTTCACTGCCACGAAGAATTATATCCAAATTTAATACCTAATTGATGCTCATTCTTAGGCTAGGTATCTGATATGATTATCACCACTTTTGTTTATTATGTGACTTTTAATTTATGCTTTTTAATGGTATTATTGTTTTTGTAAATTGCAAATTCTTTGTGGGTACAGGTTAGGTATAAATAATGATAATAATAAAAATTATTAACACTTTGAAATGCTTCTTTTCTTTTTTCCTCTATTAAATTAGATTTACCGTCTCTACAATGTATATAGAAACCAATTCTGCTAGTTATTTCACTCTTGTGTGAGATTTGTAGTATGTGGTTTGGCAGTGTCCTTTGGTCATGTGAGTGTCTGACTGAGTGTATTTTGTGTTGACAAGTGATGTGTGTTTCTTTTGCGTTTTCATTGTACAGATCATTTTCTAAGGTGTTGTGTATCTTCTGGAATCATGTACTATGTTCTTTTTCTTTTTTTTTTTTTTTTTAATGTTCTAGGTGACTTAAATCTGACCTCCCTTTCTTTTCTTCGGCCTTTCCTTTTACTTTTTGTCCTTTCCCACACAGAGAGATTTATTCACTGCCCTGTCATTATTATAAAAAAGTATTTGTAGATGTACTGTATTTGTAGCCTTTTAGTAAAAAGGGGATGCCCACCATCTCTTTGTCCTTTAGCACAAGGCATTGTTTCTTTTTGTTTCCCTAAGAATAGGTAGATGGAATGAGATTTAAACCACAAGGCAGCTAGTAATAGTATTTGTAACTAGATAGCATCTCTAGATAAAACACTGGGTCCTTCATTCTCTGGGCCTCCCCATGTAGGATTTTGGAAATTTATTTTCACTGCATTTAGCCAGCTTCTTTCTGTCTCTTTGGCTTGACACAATAAATTTCTTTAAGCACAGCCAAGTATATTATTTCATTTGGAGCCTTCATTTACAAGGAAGTATGGGGGCCTCTTCTAATGTTCCTTTGCCTGTTATATATAGTACTGCCTTTAGTTTTTGGTGTGTTTGAGAGTGAGAGTGAGAAGCATTCTTGCTCTACTACTTTGTCTGTGTAACTTGAATAAGAGTGTACGGTCATTCACTCTATTTTCCAGATAGTGTATAATCTTTCTTTTTATTTTTCTTGAATACCTAATCAGGTTCGAGCTACAGGTTGATCTGACTGTCATATCCTTTTATTTTGTGCCATCACTGGATATAGTGTCCCTTCGTCCTGTGATTAAGCCATGTTCCTATTCTGTCATTAGAGAGAGGGACTTACAAACATATAGATGGTCTCCCATGATAATTATCATGCATTTATAAGGAAAGTGTTTCTTTTCTTTTTTTTTTTTGAGACTGAGTCTTGCTCTGTTGCCCAGGCTGGAGTGCAGTGGCGTGATCTCAGCTCACTGCAACCTCTGTTTCCTGGGTTCTAGCGATTCTTGTGCCATAGCTCCTGAGTAGCTGGGATTATAGGCACCCACCACCATGCCCGGCTACTTTTTGTATTTTTAGTAGAGACGGGATTTCACCATATTGGCCAGGCTGATCTCGAACTCCTGACCTCAAGTGATCCGCCTGCCTTGGTCTCCCGAAGTGCTGAGATTATAGGCATGAGCCAGTGCGCCTGGCCGAAAGTGTTTCTTTGTATATATTGACAATGGAGAGCAGTTCGTGATTTTTCACATGAGGGGACAAAGTAAAGGGTGAGTAAAGGGTGGTGGTTTTTTTTTTTTTTTTTCCATCAGTATGCTAGCTGTGTATTTCTAAGGCTATATTGCATCCTTCTGCTTTGAACACCATTGCTTGTAGAAGGTCATGGGCCTCCTTGTGTAAAGATTGGTACTGTTTCCTGAGCTTTTTTTTTTTTTTTTTTACCTCATTACCCTGGACTTACAGAGGAATATTATGTACCCCACTGCAAAGAGAGGCCAAGGGTCAGCCACATTATTTCCCTTTCTGCTCTTTTTTTGGAGGATTGTTCATTTACTTTGAACTGATTGACATGGCATAAGATGGAATGACTAGAGATTTTTTTTTTTAATGGTTCTTCCATATTCAACTTCAGTGTTTTGCCCTTTCCTGACATAGTTGCTTGTTCTCTTGTACGTGAATCCTTTTGCAGTCACTTTCTTGTTTTTGTTTTTCAAATTTAGCCAGGCCTTTCAAGTCATGTAACATATCCTTTCCTGAGACTGTTAGCCGAAGGTAACTTCGAGGAAGATATGCTTGTTTGGGGCTGTATTCATCACTCTGCTCTCTGAGGTTTTATAGTTTCATGTGTACAAAGTGACATTTCTTGAAAGAAATGTTTGGGGCTGTATTCTTAATAATTTTAAACATGTTATTATGTGGAGACTGAGTGGCGTAGCTCTCATCCCTAACTTCATTTCTTCATACCATCTAAAATACATCTCCCACCCCTATGTATATCTCTCCTCCCCCAAAATCCCAAAACAACCATCATGATAACAATCCCCCCCAAAAGCAAAACCTTATGAAGCCCAGCTCTGATTGCCTCTGCTGTGCAGTTCAGTCACTAGTTTTGGACAGGTGCATAAGCAGATAATTTTTAGGTGTGTAATATTCTCAATGGGGCTGATGTGTGACTTTTGGGACATAGAGCATTCATTCGTTCAACAGACCATGCAGTATCTCTTCCATTTTTTCCCCTTATCAGTTACCACAAGGTAAGATTATGTATTCAGTCACTTAAAAACACTTGCAAAGTGAATTTCCCCCCTTTATTCCCTTCTAACCATTGAAATAAATGCTGACAATAGTAAATTACCGTGTCCCTACTTTTGTGTTCAACATGTCTAAGAGAATGGAGAGCTAACTTCCAATAATGGCAGTACAGCCAGTCATGACTCTTTCTCCATGTAGCCTGTGCATTTTGCAGTGGTGATTTGTACTTTCAGCTAAATTTAGTGTCTATAACAAAGGATGCATCAGATGTTTAAGTTCATTTAATCTTTTTTACAGTGTACATTCAACAAGGTGTATTTGTGTGTTATATTAGAATGATGTACAGATACAACCAGAGGTATTCTTTCAACTTAGAGAGAGAGGAAGCCTTTCTTTTTACAAGTTTTGAAGGAAAGTTATTGTCTGTTTTTCCTTCATCATGGTTGATTTAGATTGCCAGACTCATTTCTGAATGTATATTAATACAATCAAGAATTAATCTTTTTAAAACTTAGATTTGGTTTTTAATCCTTTTCTGAAAAGTCATTTCTGAGGATGTATGATGTATGTGCCCCATTGGTTTTCTGAGCATTTGGGTATCAAATCATTTGGGAGTGATAATAAGACATTGGTACAAAGTGTGAAATTATCAGAGAGAAAGAAAAAAGATGCTGTAGTGGAAAAAATTACTCATTTATGATTAAAAATAATCTCAAAGTGATGATTGGAAGTATAAATTCAGATATTTGAAGAAGAAATGGAATGTTGATAGGGTTATTGTATTGCATAGACACATGTACACATATAAAGAATGCTCCCCAAAAAGGGGGCACCTAGAGGACAAGTAAGTTGATTGGATTGATTTTAAGAAAAATGTTAAGTTTGTCTTTTTAAAAAGTAATTGAAATGAAATAACCCTTCTTAGTGAAGAAAATGAAAACTTTGATGGAAGTTCAGCAAAATGGAATATTTAAAAAGATTCAAGAGAAGGATTTTTTTATTGCGAATCCACAAGGGGGTAGTGATGTTCTTTCAAAGATACTTGTGGTGGCAACAATGTGAGATGATCTCTTCACATTTTAGATTTACCGATAAAACTGGCATGTTTGCATTTTAACTTAATAAGATCTTCTTTTTAAAATGTTTATTGGCAAAATTGTTTATTGCTTAAATTAAAAAAAAATCCATTTTGGGTGAATGGCTACTTTAAGCCATATGAATGGTGAAGAAGAGAGAATGTCCTTACAGTTCTGTGCTTTGGAGAGGTTACCAAGGATGTGAGGGTCACTGTTATTTTCTAAGAATGTAATAATCTTAAATTCCCTGGGAAACATTAGACATCCAGGAATCAGTTACTTAAGTGTCCTGAATAAAAGGATTTTAGTAAATTGTGTCTAAACTTTACAGAAGTTTGTATTACTAGTTGTATTTTCAGTCCTGCCGAGAGATGAAAGATATGAACAATCCATGCCACTAGCCACTTTTAATAGTTCTAAGTAAATCAAATTTTTATAATCTTTCTTTTTTATTAGTTCATATTACATCATTAGATAAAGGCTTTTTTTCTTTCTTTCTTTTTTTTTTTTCTTCCCTCACATAAAAATTCCAGGAGCTTTCTTCTGGTCACTGAGTTCCACCCCATATTATTCAGAATTACTTAAAATTAGGTGTGGTATGGCTGTGCTGGGTCGTTTTCAGTGGAGGACTGCCTAGCTGTATTATGCATTCATTTTTGAAAGTTACGCCACGTGATGGGAGAAGGATTTAAAGTTGGGGCGAGCAGCTATGTCCTACTTATTTAGAGACACAACTAGTCATCGCCTGTAAAAAATGTTACTTCTTTTAAATTTATTTTATCTTGTTTTTTTTTAGAGACAGGGTCTCGCTCTGTTGCCCAGACTGGAGTGCAGTAGTGCAATCCATAGCTCACTGCAACCTTGGCCTCCTGTGCTGAAATGATCCTCCTGCCTCAGCCCCCTGAGTAACTGGGACTACCGGTGTGTGTCACCTTGCCTGCTTAGGTTTTTTTTCTCTTTTTGGTAGAGATGGGGTCTTGCTGTGTTGCCCAGGCTGGTCTTCAACTCCTGGTCTCAAGCAGTCCATCTGCCTCAGCCTCCCAAAGTGCTGGGATTTACAGGTATGAGCTACCATGGCCCGCCTAAAAAAATACTATTTCTGACAATAACACAAAATGTGTGGTTTAGAAATTATGATAGTTTGTGCCACATACATTGTATATTTTTCATTTTTGGTCCATGGAAAAGCTTGTTAATTGAGCTTTTCTCTTTTTCTCCGTTCCCTCATTCTGAGCAAGGAATGACTTTTTCTTTTATTTCCTTTACCAAATGACTTTGGTGTTTTAACATTCCAGAAGATACACTGTTTTTCATATGCTACTCTAAACTCTGCTGGGAACTGAACTATGACGTCAGCATTTTCATTCATGAATTTGATTCTTCTAAATTTTTTTCCTGTTTTGTATTCCTGAGCTGACTTCTGGCACATGCACAAATCAGTTTACCATTAGTCAGCCCATAAATCACTGATAAAAGGTAAAACAAAAGATAAGATACTGGAGTTACTTTGATAGTACTATAGTTCTCATGCTGATTTGCATCAGTACAGTTTGGATAAGGTTTCTGGCTAAACAGATTGAAACCTAAAAAGTCAATTTAATTATCTTATGATTTTGTGACTTGAACTGTGTTGTGAACATATTGACACAATATTTTTGTTCTTACAGGAAGTTGAGAGTGCTATGCTGTGGCTCCTTTGTTATAAAATAGCATTTCTTTTTTTATTTTTTGGAGAGACGGTCTCACTGTGTCACTCAGTCTGGAGTGCAGTGACACGATCTCTCTCGGCTCACTGCAGCCTCGACTTCTCGGGCTCAGGTGATCCCTCAGCCTCCCGAGTAGCTGGGACTACAGGCACGCGCCACCATGCCTGGCTAATTTTTGTATTTTTTGCGGAGATGGGTTTTCACCGTGTTGCCCAGGCTGGTCTCCAACTTGTGAACGCAAGCGATCCACCCACCTTGGCCTCCCAGAGTGCTAGGATTAGAGGCATGAGCCACTGCGCCAGCCTAAAGTAGCTTTCTTGTATAATTTGACTAAGTTGGAAGAATATATAAAACTTTATTTCAGAGAGGTTAGGCCTGGAGATTAAATGATATTTTATTCAGATTACCTTTGTAATGGATTTAGATTTTTTTTTTGGAGGATTTTCTTGCCTTTGACATATTTTAAATTACTTCATTGTTTGATACTTTTATTTTAATATATTATTATTGTGATGGAACCGGTGTAGTATTCCTTGTATTGGACTTAGGGTGCATCTCCCCTGGATTGTGCACTCGTGTAGCTGTCAACTCTAGTTTCTCCTCTAGGGAGGTCACTCCTTGAAGTTTAGTACTACATTAGAGCAGTTCTTGAAGAAATCTTATTTGGAGTTTTCTTCTGCAGGCCAAAATTGAGGCTAAGCCTCCGGCCCATTGTATCTTTCAAGCCTGCTGTAGTTGATGAATGGTGAGCTATAAAAAAGTTCATTTTCTCTACTTTCTTGGGGGTTTTGCTGACTTTCTGGATACTCACTTGCCAAGAAACATTTAGAAATAAAATGTGTTATATTTGGGAATCATCATTTTAGCTAAATAATAATTCATGATTAGAATCAATGATTCAAGCTGCAACCACTTTGATTGATACCTAGTCTTACTCTTGAGATCACTGTTTTTTCCGAGATGGTCTTGCTTTTGTCACCCAGGCTGAAGTGCAGTGGCGTGATCTTGTCTTACTGCAGCCTCCACTTCCCCGGCCTAAGCAATCCTCCTACCTCAGTCCCCCAAGTGGCTGAGACTATAGGTGTACGCCACCATGCCAGGCTAAGTTTTGTATTTTCTTTTTTTTTTTTTTGAGACGGAGTCTCGCTCTGTCGCCCAGGCTGGAGTGCAGTGGCCGGATCTCAGCTCACTACAAGCTCCGCCTCCTGGGTTTACGCCATTCTCCTGCCTCAGCCTCCCGAGTAGCTGGGACTACAGGCGCCCGCCACCATGCCCGGCTAGTTTTTTGTATTTTTTTAGTAGAGACGGGATTTCACCGTGTTCGCCAGGATGGTCTTGATCTCCTGACCTCGTGATCCGCCTGTCTCGGCCTCCCAAAGTGCTGGGATTACAGGCTTGAGCCACTGCGCCCGGCCAAGTTTTGTATTTTTTGTAGAGATGGGGTTTTGCCTTGTTGCCCAGGCTGGTCTCAAACTACAGGGCTCAAGCGATCCTCCTGCATCAGCCTCCCAAAAGTGCTGGGATTATAAGCATGAGCCACCATGTCCGGCTGAGATGACTCTTTATTTTTTATTTATTGGGGTTTTTTTTTTTTTTGAGACAGAGTCTCACTCTGTCACCCAGACTGGAGTGCGGTGGCGCGATCTTGGCTCACCACAACCTGTACTTCCCGTGTTCAAGCAGTTCTCCTACCTCAGCCTCCAGAGTAGCTGGGATTATAGGCACGCACCACTATGCCTGGCTAATTTTTTTTTTTTTTTTTAAATAGAGATGGGGTTTCACCATGTTGGGCAGGCTGATCTCGAACTTACGACCTCAGCTTATCTGCCTGCCTTCGCCTCCCAAAGTGCTGGGATTACAGACGTGAGCCACCACACCTGGCCTGAGATGACTTTTTAAATGCCATAACAAGTACAGATCCTGTGTCCTCCCATTATTGAATGAAACTAGAACTTTGTGTTCCTTTAGGTTAAACTATATTATCTAATAGGTGACAGAAGAGTGGTCTGTTAACTGGCTTTCTCCTTTCAGTAGATTAGCTAAGAGAAAGGAAATAAAAGCAAGTAGACTGTGAATAAACATTGAAGTTGACTTGAATGACATTATTTTCCCTAATAACAAAATAATTTATATATTATTTAAGTATGATTTCTGTAAAAGAATCTATTTGCAAGTGATAATGAAAAAAGAAAAAAAAAATATATTTTTTGAGATGAAGTCTCGCTGTTGTCCCCCAGGCTGGAGTGCGATGGCGCAATCTTGGCTCACTGCAACCTCCGCCTCCTGGGTTCAAGCGATTCTCCTGCCTCGGCCCCCCGAGTAGCTGGGATTACAGGCGCCCAACCCTATGCCCGGCTAATTTTTGTATTTTCAGTTGAGACACCATGTTGGCCAGGCTGGTCTCGAACTCCTGACGTCAGGTGATCCACCCGCCTCGGCCTCCCAAAGTGCTGGGATTACAGGCATGAGCCACTGCACCCAGCCTAAGAAAGGAATATTTAATGGTAGAGGGGCTCTGTAAAAACCCCCTAATTTTCAAAGCCATGTGCCACTGTAGGTATGAAAAGTTGTGGGCTGTTATTACTAGGTTTCAGAATGTCTGGAATACTGGCGGTAGTATCAGCATTATTTATTTATTTATTTATTTTTTGAGACGGATTCTTGCTTTGTTGCCCAGGCTGGAGTGCAGTGATGCAAGCTCCGCTTCTCGAGTACAAGCCATTCTCCTGCCTCAGCCTCTCGGGTAGCTGGGACCACAGGCACCTGCTACCACACCTGGGTAATTTTTTGTGTTTTTTTAGTAGGATGAGATTTCACCGTGTTAGCCAGGATGGTCTTGATCTCCTGACCTCGTGATTCGCCCTCCTCAGCCTCCCAAAGTGCTGGGGTTACAGATGTGAGCCTCCATGCCTGGCTAAAGCATTATCATTTTTATCTAACCCTGAACCAATCAGTGATTGGTTAGTTCTCCAGCCGTGAAGGCTTTGTGCTTCCTAGACAGCTTTTAGAACAAGCCCACCTTGATTCCCAGCTCAAACTCTTTCCTTTTTACTATTTGTTATTTATTGTTTGTTTATTCATTATTTATTATTATTAATTAAAAAATTTTTTTAGAGACAGACTCTTGCTTTGTCACCCAGGCTAAAGTGCCATCACAGCTCACTGCAACCTTGAACTCTTGGGTTCAAGTGATTCTCCTGCCTCAGCCTCCTGAATAGCGAGGACTACGGGCGTGTGCCACCACACCCGGCTAATTCTTTTTTAATTTTATGGAGAAAGGGTCTTGTTATGTTGCACAGGCTTGTCTTGTACTCCTGGCCTCAAGCAGTAATCCTGTCTCAGCCTCCCAAAGTGCCAGGCTTACAGGCATGAGCCACTGTGCCTGGCTTGTACTCTTTTCTTTCACTAGCTAGGAATGCTGGTGAGCAGAACTCAAGGATCCCAGCAGAGCTGCATCCTGTACTGTCTTTGCTGCCACTTAGGTGGACCAGAAGCTAGAAGCCTTTCTCTCCATGACCTCCATACCTTCTTTTACCAGATGGTATTTCTGCATTTATCACTCTTGATTCCACCACAGCTTTTCCTCATCTTGCTTTTCTCAGCCCTCAGCTCTTATATAATGAGATAGTTGGTAGTCATTTTGAGGGGATTCATGTATTGGGTAAAGGGTTGTCCTAGTGATAACCTTGAAAGTTCCTTCCCATTAATAATAATTACTATTAATAATTAATAGCAGTAACTAATGATAAAATAGAAGTTGCAACAATATACTGTAATAAAAGTTGTGTGAATGTGGTCTGTCTCTCTCAGATTATCTTATTGTACCATACTCACCTATTTTTGGACCTTAGTTGACCGCTCGTAACTGAAACCATGGATAAGAGGGGGACTATTGTATAAGGAAATGAAGTCAGAGATATGGAATTTCATTTCAGGGCTTGCTTTCCTGATATTCAGCTATTCTGTATAACTGTATCTTTTCCTTTTGAGGTCCTTGCTCCAGGACAAGAATAATATGTTGACTCAAGCCGTATGGGGGGATTTGAACTGCAGACACTCAGATGTCTCCTTTCTGAGGTACATAGACGGCTTAATTTTTTAGGTGTGTCTGTTTAATATACTATATTAACTTTAAAAAATGTAGGCTGGGTACTGTGGCTCACGCCTATAATCTCAACACTTTGGGAGGCCGAGGTGGGAGGATTACTTTAGCCCTGGAGTTCGAGACCAGCCTGGGCAACATAGTGAGACCTTGTCTCTACTAAAAATAGAAAAAATTAGCCAGATGTGGTGGTGCGCACCTGTGATCCCAGGTACCTGGGAGGCTGAGGTTGGAGGATTGCTTGAGCCCTTGAGGTCAAGGCTGCAGTGAGCTGTGATTGCGCCACTGCACTCCAGTCTGGATGACAGAGTTGAGACCCTGTCTCAGAACAAACAAAATGTGAAAAAAAATTTTAAATTATTAAAAAAGATGTACGACACCAAAATATTCATAGTTATTTTGTATGACAGATCTGAGGTCTTTGTTCAGACATAGATGAGGGTTCCTAGTTTTGGAAAATAGACTTAAATAATATATGATTACAGATGAAAAATATTTGCTAACCTCAGACTTTTTCTGTTTGAGGTAGTATTTATATTCATTTAGTTGTACTTTCTGGAGTTGATTAATATAACCGTTATTAAAATCTATCTATTCCCAATAATTCAGTAAATGAAGACTCTTCCTATTTAGAAACTCGTGTGGATTGGGGAGTTGCTGTGGGCCCACTGTCATTGATCATATCACATCTTCACTTGGGCCTACTCCCTGGGCTACTATAGGCCTGGCATTTGGAGAGGCCATGAACATAATTCATTTTTGGAACTTTCTTTCATTTTTAAAGATACTGAGAGGCAAGTTAAAGTTCCTGGTGTTCGTGTAAACATTCCCTGCCTTATCCTTTCCATCTCAGCCATTATGAAATGTTCTGGCTGAATCGTTTGCTTTCACAAAGCTTTGATGGAAGTTTCTTCCTCATTTGGTTTTATTGATAGAGGCTGTTGTACTAAAAAGAAAGCATAACAAGTTAGAAAGGTGGAGAGTGGGTACTTAACATTTTTGAAGTACCTGTCTTTCTTCCTAGGGGTCCTCCGGAAATTGATCATAGATAACTTGACCAAATTCAAGGCCCAGAGATTTATTCCAGGCATTCTGGGAGGGAAGGAACATCAGACATTCTATACTGAATCTAATTATTCTAAATATGGCCCACTGCAGCTTGTATGAGTGTTTTCTGATGTAAATATGGTGATAGTGGCGACCTCTCTAACTGGGCCAAATATCCTTGACAGCTTCTATCTGTCCTCTCCAAGTATTTTTAGTCTCTTTAGCTTCTGCGGCCATGTCTGGAGGAACTGAGGATGGACTTAGCTGCTCTGGTGCTGCTCCAGGTTGTTGTGGGTACTCTTTGCTACCTTTGTCACTGTCCTGCCACAGTCCCGCCACTGATGAGGCTCCTGGCCCTTGTCGTTTGATGAGGGAACATAAATACTTGTTTAATAAAAATAAAAAAGTCATGATTTTCAGAATGCTTTGAAAATAAGCTATGGCTAGTGGTGATACACAATGGGAATGCCCTTAATTTCACTAAATTGTATGCTCAAAAAGGGTTAAAGTGGTAAATTGTATGTTATGCATGTTTTACCATAATTGAAAGAATAAAAACTTTAAATGGATTTGAAGCTTAATGAGAAAATTAGTTATAAGGTCCTAACAGTAAATATATGGCCAATATTTTCATGATCCCAAGGTGGGAGGCTATGCCTTAAGTAAACTGTCAGAATCACACATTAAAAAAAAATAAATAAATGATGGTAATCAGGCCCTGAGGTTCATTTATACAGAAAGTGATTTTTAGGTGAGATTTTAATATTTGCAATATTTATATTTGTAAAGAGGACTGGCTAGCTCATTCAGAAAAGTCTGAGGTTCTTAATAAACACTAGGAAGCAGATGGTTTGGGGTTGATGTCAGGGAAGGTAAGCAGGCCCTGCTTTAGATTAGAGCACTTTTGATTGCACGTACCACAAGCCACACAGGTTAGGCCAAGTGAAAGCAGTTTTAGTCTAAGAAGAGCAGAAGCAATTGTAGCCTCCCAGGACAGAAACTGAAGTGTAGCTGGGCAGTGGGAACTGGATCCGGAGAGTGTGGAGTACATGTCTTCTCTGGAGCTGGGCTTTCTCCATTCACATGTAGCTTTCTTGCCTAAGTTGCATGTAGTGGCCTTAGTCAAGGCTCCTGCACGTCCTGACTCTAGTTCCAGTGCTCACCATCATCTGACTCCCGTTTCTATGGCTCAGTACAAAAATACTCAAGACTGGGAATTGGACTGACTCCTCTCAGCCAGTTGCTTTGTTTCCATAGGCCAGCTGATCATCCCACTCCAGTGGACTATGAAAGAAGGTTGGTTAGATCCAGCAGCCTGCTGATCATTTGGAGGGTCTTAGAGTGAGAGGAGATTGTGTGAGAAGCTGGTTATTGGAGCAGGGGGTCCTGGCACCTCAAACTCTGTCTCCATCAAACAGTGTAAAGGAAAACGTACTGACTCCTAAAGGAGTGTCTTATGTTCAGGTGCTATAGTGATTGAACGTTTTGCAGAGAAGGTGTTCAGTGTAGCTACAGATAGGAGGCCAAGTGTCCTTGGTCAGCCAGCCTGGTTGTGTGTGGAGTAAGTTAGTGGTAGATGTAGTAACTGTCCCAAAGCTTTTCCTTTGTCTCTCTCTCTCTCTTTTTTTTTTTTTTGAGACAAGGTCTTATTCTGTTGCCCAGGCTGGAGTGCAGTGGCGCAATTTCAGCTCACTGAAGCCTCGACAGCCTGGGCTCAAGTGATCCTCCCACTTCAGCGCCCCAGGCTGAGGACTTAGCTGGAAACACAGGCATATGCCACTTTGCCTGGCTAATTTTTATGTTTTTAGTAGAGACAGGGGTTTCATTGTGTTGCCTAGGCTGGTCTTGAACTCCTGGCCAGCTCAAGCGATCCACCTGCCTCAGTCTCTCAGAGGGCTGGGATTACAGGTGTGAGCCACCGTGCCTGGCCCCAAAACGTTTTCTTTGACCATTGGAGAAGCAGAACACCCTGGAATGCTATGGTCTGTGCAGTCTTTGCCCTGTGGGTGTTCTCAGGTAGAATCAGGCAGTTTGGGTGATGTCAGTATCATTTGAGGTCTTCCACAGTTCAGCTATTTGGGTGGCCTTCCCCACGTTTCCCCTTGTTTTGGGGAAACATAAAAGGATGGAGATGTGTATCCTTAGTAAGAAAGGGAGACATTGCCTTCAGAATGGGTAGAAAGCAGAAAACAAGTGGGGAAGAAAACAGAAAACAGCCTGTCTTTAAGTGTATGTGGCTGCCTGTGTGCACGGTCCTTCAGCTTTTCCTTAGTATATCCCCGCTGCCTCTGATCTCTTGTTCTTGATTTTTCATGGTAGAAGGAGGAAACAAAATTATAGAAGACAGGTGGAAGACTGTGAAAGAATAGTAGTTTGGAGATAACTATGTAAAGGGCTAATAGCCTGCACACCACTGAATTTTCTGAATTTATAGCTGTTTAGTAATTGATGTTTCATAGTGTTGACCTTGAGTAAATTCGGAAAAGTAATACTGAGTATGTTCTGCTAAACAAAAGAGGAAAGTATATGATGTTTTTGAAGAAACAACCTTCACAATAGTTTCAGTAGTTAAAGGGATTTGGTTCCTTTTAAAATTATTTATTTCTTTTTAAAGATGGTCTTACTCTGTCATCCAGGCTGGAGTGCAGAGGTGTGATCATAGCTCCCTGTAACCTTGAATTCCTGGGCTCAAGTGATCCTCCTGCCTCAGACTCCCGAGTGGTTAGGAGTACAGGCATGTATCACCATGCCCAGCTGATTAAAAAAAATTATTTTTGGCCGGGCATGGTGGCTCACACCTGTAATCCCAGCACTTTGGGAGGCCGAGGCGGGTAGATTGCCTGAGGTCAGGAGTTCCAGAGCAGCCTGGCCAACATGGTGAAACCCCGTCTCTACTAAAAAAAATACAAAAAGCCGGGCATGGTGGCAGGTGCCAGTAATCCCAGCTACTTGGGAGGCTGAGGCAGGAGAATCAGTTGAACCCGGGAGGCGGAGGTTGCAGTGTGCTGAGATTGCCATTGCATTCCAGCCTGGGAAATGAGTGAAACTCTTTTTTTTTTTTTGTAAAGACAGGGTCTCAATATGTTGCCCAGTCTGGTCTTAAACTCCTGGCCTCAAGTGATCCTCCAGCATTGGCCTCCCAAAGTGCTGGGATTACAGGTATGAGCCACTGTGCCCAGCCTGATCTGTTTTTCAATAATAGCTTAAGATGTAATTCATATATTGTAAAATTCACCCTTTTAAAATATATAATTGAGTGGGTTTTCTTTTGTATATTTACATGTTTTGTGCCACTGTCTCCACTCTCTAATTCCACATGTTCATCACTCCAAAAAGAAAATCTACCCATTAGCAGCCACTCCCTGTTGCCTCCTCCTCCCAGCCCTAGTCAATTGCTAATCTGCTTTATTTCTTTATGGATCTTTATGACTAGTCTCAACATTTCATATAAATGGAATCATATAGTGTTTGTCCTTTTGTGACCTGGCTGGCTTATTTCCCTTAGCATAATGTTTTCAAGGATTTTATCTGTGTTGTCTGTAGCATGTACTGTTACTTCATCCCTTTTTTAAAATTAAAAACATTTTAATTTAATGTAATAGAGACAGGGTCTCGCCATGTTGCCCAGGCTGGTCTTGAACTCCTGGGCTCAAGTGATCCTTCTGCCTCGGACTCCCAAGGTGCTGGGATTACAGGTGTAAACCACCATACCTGGCCACTTCACTCCTTTTATTTTTGAATAATCCTCTGTCGTATGGATATATACCACATTTTGTTTGTCCATTCACCAGTTAATAGACATTTGAGTTATTCCACTTTTTGGTTATTATGAAAAATGCTACTGTGAACATTTGTGTACAAGCTTTTATATGGACATGTGTTTTCATTTTTCTTGGAAAGATACCTAGGAGTGGAATTGTGGTGTCTTAGTTAACTCTGTTTAACTTTTTGAGGAACTGGTTTCCAAACTTTTCCAAAGTGGTTAGATCATATTACATTCCCACCAGCAAGTATGAGAGTTGTAATTTCTCCACATTCTTGCAAACACTTGTTATTGTCCATCTTTTTGATTATAGCCATTCTTGTAGATGGGAAGTGGCATATTATTGTGGTTTTGATTTGCATTTCCCTAGTGACTAATGATGTTGAGCATCTGTTCATGCGCTTATTAGCCATTTGTATGTCTGCTTTGGCGAATGTCTGTTCAAATCCTCTTCCATTTTTGAATTGAGTCAATTGAATTTTTGCTGTTCAATTGTAGGAATTCTTTATATGTGTTCTAGATATCAGTCCCTTATCAGATACGTGATTTTGAATGTTTGATTGACGTGTGATATATGATTTTTCTCCGATTCTGCATGGGTTGTCTTTTCACTTTCGTTTTTTGAGAGAGAGTCTCATTCTGTCACCCAGGCAGGAGTGTAGTGATGTAGTCATGACTCACTGCAGTCTTGCCTGCCTGGCCTTAAGTCTCCTGAGTAGCTGGGACTACAGGCAGGCACCACTCATCTGGCTAATTTCGAAATTTTTTAATAGAAATGGAGTCTCTGTATTATGCCCAGGCTGGTCTTGAACTCCTGGGCTCAAGTGATTTTCCTGCCTCGGCCTCCTAAAATGCTGGGATTACAAGTGTGAGCTGCTGTGCTGGCCTTTACTTTCTTGATAGTGTCCTTTGAAGAATAGAAGTTTTAAATTTGATTGAGTCCCATTTATCTGTTTTTTTTTTTTTGTCACTTATACTTTTGGTATCATAATAAGAAACCGTTGTCATATCCAAGGTCGTGAAGGTTTACACCTGTGTTTTTCGTAAGAGTTCTGTAGTTTTAGCTCTGATATTTAGTTCTCTGATAGATCTTCAGTTAATTTTTGTATGCAGTGTGAGGTAGGCTTCCAGCTTCGTTCTTTTGCATGTGGATATTCAGTTGTCCTAGCCCATTTGTTGAAAAGACCATTCTTTCCTCACTAAAGTGTCTTGGCACCCTTGTTGAAAATCAACTGACTATAAATCTGTGGATTTATTTTTAGAGTCTTGATTCTATTCCATTGATCTATATGTCTATCTTTATGCCATGACCACAATATCTTGATTCTGTAGCTTTGTAGTAAGTTTTGGAATCAGGAACTGACAGTCCTTTAACTCTGTTCTTCTTTTTCAAGATTATTTTGGCTGTGCTATGTCCCTTGTATTTCCGTATGAATATTAGGATCAGCTTGTTAGTTTCCACAAAAGAGGCAACTGAGATATAATGGGGATTATGTTCAATCTGTGGATCTATTTTGGGAGTTTAAATTCATTTTATGGATTTGCTGTATGCTTGGGAAGTCCTGGCTAATTTAGATACCCAAACATCTTGCCTTAAAAACATACAATTTTGTTTTAATTTATTAATGTAGTAGGCTGCCTTGGTGAAACACTGTAATTCGCTGTTAGACTGGAATTGGACCTTTCAGGTTCCAAGAGAGCAAACAGCTCTTCCACATAGCCTGTAGGTTGGCTTCTTGTAGTATATGTTTTTTTGATGTGAAAGTTTGCTGATGCCTTGCATGTTTTAAAAATAATGTGCTATTCTGGTTAATATACATTCTGGTTAATAGAGAACTAGCAGATTACCTATATGAATATTTAATTATCAAAGAGTTAGAATATGTTACAATAAAATTGTGACATTAAAATTTATATAATTGTTATTATTACTGGAGGGATCAGAAGATATTTTATGACCTTGTAGTCCTGCAGGGGCCATGTGAACATCAGTTATTGTTATACTTTTAAGTCACTTCATTTACTCAACAAATAACAAAGTGCCTATCTGTGCCAGGCACAAGGAAGGACAGACCCAGTCTCTGTCCTTACGGAGCTAAGGGGGAGACAGACATTAATCAAGATGCCGTGTGAAATTTCAACTGGGACTCAGTGCTGTGAAGGCACGTGCAATGTGTCATAAAGGGATTTGACTAATCTGCAAGGTTGGGGGAGGCTTCTTGAGCGCTCTGGAGGAAACGGGAATTAATTGTGGGAAGAATTAAGGATAAAAGTTCCAGGTAATTGGATGAGTTTGTTAGTGAGTTGTGTGGAGGTACTCTGGTTGTAGCCTGTTTATCTCTTTTGGGAAAGAGTATCTGAAGACTTGGTTCTCGTCTTTACTCTGTCCCTTAAATGCCTTGTGACTGAACAGGTACTCTTTCTGAGCTTGTTCACATACTGGTTTTTAAATTTCTATAGCCATTTTTATTTACAGATACTTACATGAAAACATACAGAAATCTAGGCTTTTGGTTGATTGTTTTCATATAATTAAAAAATCATTCACTTTGGGAGGCCGAGGCAGGTGGATCACGAGGTCAGGAGATCGAGACCATCCTGGCTAACACAGTGACACCTCGTCTCTACTAAAAATACAAAAAATTAGCCAGGCATGGTGGCATGTGCGTGTAGTCTCAGCTACTTGGGAGGCTGAGGCAGGAGAATCCCTTGAATCCAGGAGGCGGAGGTTGCAGTGAGCTGAGATTGCACCACTGCACTCCAGCCTGGGGAACAGAGCAAGACTCCGTCTCAAAAAAAAAATTATTTCTTTGTGACCTTCCATGGTTACCGGTTTAGAACTGCAGTAGTGGTAAATTGAATACTTTTCTGAACATTTTTCCTAGACTTGGAAATTAGGAGTCATTTCTGTTTACACATACTTCAGAAGCCTGTAGGGGACAGTCTGTAGTGACGGAAGTCTGTGGGGAAGCAGATATGGATGTAACTGATTCAAGGCAGGTCATAATGCTTTAATAAGGCTCTGGAAGGGAAGATGGAAAGACTTCCGGGAGGAGGTGGAATTTGACCTGAAATCGTTGACAGGCAAACATGGTAGTTGGAGGAGAAATTCCAAGCAGAGGAAATGGAACAGAGGCACAGAGCCAGGAGAGTACAGGGAGTGGGTGGAATTCATGTGCATATGGGTAGGTAAGCCTCAGAAAGTAGGTAGGGGTCATATTGTTCCAGGCCTGAAAAGTCAGACCGAAGAATCTGAATTTAATTCTCTGCTCAGGAGAAGCTTTTAGAATTTTTTTTAGTAGAAGAATGGAATTGATTGGATAAAGTCGATTCTCCTGAAATGTGCTAATAAGGGCCACCTAGTTACCCTTCCAGCCTCCTCTCTACAGTCATGTTACATTTTTTAGACTCTGATTGTACCAAGGTCCCACAATGGTGGTTTTAGGCCTCCCACTTTGTTGTTGCCTTGATTTAGAAGTTGCGTCTGCCTCCGGAACACAGGCACACACGCTCACCCATGCTCTTGCTGATTCTCTGTGTCCTCTGTGTTTCAGCTTAAATGAAACTTCCAATAGAAGCCTTCTTGACCTTGCGCCTCTTTTCACGAATTGGATTGGATGCCCTTCCTGTGTGTGCCATAGCACTACGTGGTTTTCCTAGTCGTGGCACATTTTAGTTTGCGTTGGGAGTTGCTTGTTTACTTCTCTTCTCTCTGAATTAGATGTGCATTTCTAGCAGTTAGAGGCTTGAGTACCTAGACTTAGTAAATGCTTGTTGGCTGAATGAATGCATGAATGAATGAGCAAATAGGGACTGGAGTTGGTAGAAAATCACTTCTGGCAAGAGTTGTCTGTAGAATTGGGGTGAGGAAAGAGCTAGCTTGGCTGAGGAGTGTGTGTGTCACACACACATACAATTTTGTGACTGATTGAATGTGGGCCTTGAGGGAAAGTGAATCCTAGGTTTTGAACCATAACTGGGAATTTAGTGAGGCCAGACTGAGATAGGGAAGACAAGGCAGGTATATTTTGGGGAGAACGGCTGCAAAGGTACCACTCTTCTTCTTCTTTCTTCTTTCCTCCTCCTCCTCCTCTTCCTTCTCTTTCTTCTTTCTTCTTCCCTTTTTTTTTTAGAGTTTCACTCTTGTTGCCCAGGCTGCAGTGCAGTGGCATGGTCTCAGCTCACTGCAACATCCACCACCTGGGTTCAAGCAATTCTCCT
The DNA here is from genome assembly GCF_043159975.1 of Macaca nemestrina. Lineage (NCBI taxonomy): Eukaryota > Metazoa > Chordata > Mammalia > Primates > Cercopithecidae > Macaca > Macaca nemestrina. Next base: position 227,307,840 of record NC_092125.1, on the reverse strand, counting down.
GCCTCAGCCTCCTGAGTGGCTGGGATTACAGGCACCCGCCACCATGCCCAGCGAATTTTTGTATTTTTAGTAAAAATGGGGTTTCACCATGTTGGCCAGGCTGGTCTCGAACTCCTGATCTCAGGTGATCCGTCCACCTCGACCTCCCAAAAGTGCTAGGATTACAGGCGTGAGCCATTGCGCCTGGCCGGTACTGCTGTTTTTAAGGCGTCATTGGGCAGCTTTAGAGTGTATATATACAGTGTGACATTGGAGTTGTGGGTCAGAGATTAGGGAGTCATTCATATCACTCTGCTTTTTTCCTTCATTGTTCGTCCAGAGGGCAAGGGAGCCTTGGTGCTGGAATCCTTAGAGGTCAGCCCCCTGGGCATGGGGCGGGGAGAGAAGGGCTGTGAGGAGGTCTGGAGGGGCAGATGCAGCGGCAGCAGCACAGCCCCTGGGAGAGTGGAAGCTTCATGTAAGCAGTGGCCTTGTCTTTCTGCTCACTGCTACATCTCGTCTTTCAACCAAAGTGTACAGACAGTACCTTTTTGGTTGAATGAATGAATGAATCAGTTCAAAACAATTAGAAGTCACAGTTGTGAGTGAGATTGGCAGGGGAGCAGAAAAGGGGCCTGAGGGCAGAAATGTGATGAATGCTTACGTTTTAGTGTCACCAGAGGGGAGAGAACCAGTAGAGGCTGAGAAAGAATGGTCGGAGAGGTAATGGAACAAGCAGAATATGAATTCAGGGATGCTGAATGTGGATGGTTGAAAGGAGGTTGTCAGTCGTAATGCTGCAGAGTTGACTGAAGACTAAGGAAAGGTATTGGTTTTGTCAATTCGATAATGAGAGAATAAAGGAGTAGAGACAGGGTAGTTGATTATTTCAGAACTGTTGTGGCGTATACAGAGTACTGGTGGAAATGATGGTGAAATGATTGATCCAGTTCAAGAGGAGAAAAGAAACCACTGTGGCCTGATGGGCTGTGGGTGTATTAGTTATCTATTGCTGCTGTAACCAGTCATCACAAACCCAGTGGCTTAAAACAGCCCAGGGTGGAATCTCCTGGTTCCCATGGGTCAGGCTTTTGGGCAGGGCAGGGCTGGGTCTGCTGGTTTGGGACTGCTGAGCTGCGGTTGAGGTGCTGGCCAGGACTGGGCTCGCCTCGGAAACCTCTAGTAGGGGAGGATCCACTTCCAGGGTCCCTTGGTCATTTGAAGGACTCCTTTCTTTGGGCTGTTGGGCTGAGGGCTCAGCTTCTCGCCAGCTGTTGGCCCGAGGCTGCCCTTAGTTCCTGTCCCATGGGCCTCTTCAACACCACAGCTTACTTCATCAGAGCCAGGAGGGACAGTCTCTAGCAAGACAGAGAAGTCACAGTCTGCCCATTGCCTTTGCTGTGTTCTGCTGGTTAGAAGCGACTTGCTAGGTCCAGCTCACACTCTGGGGGAGGAGGTTACACAAAGCTGTTAGCATTGGCCAGGCGCGGTGGCTCACGCCTGTAATCCCAGCACTTTGGGAGGCTGAGGTGGGCAGATCACGAGGTCAGGAGATTGAGACCATTCTGGCTAACATGGTGAAACCCCGTCTCTACTAAAAATACAAAAAATTAGCCGGGCGTGGTGGCGGGCACCTGTAGTCCCAGCTGCTTGGGAGGCTGAGGCAGGAGAATGGTGTGAACCTGGGAGGCAGAGCTTGCAGTGAGCCGAGATCGCGCCACTACACTCCAGCCTGGGTGACAGAGCGAGACTCCGTGTCCAACAACAACAACAACAACAACAACAAAAAAGGCCGTTAACATCAAGACATCAAGAGGTGGGGATCATAGAAGGTCCATCATAAAGTTTCTCCTCCACGGTAGGGGGGCGGTGATGTGATTAGAAGGCGTTATAACAGTTCTTCAGATGAGGCCCTGGAAGATGCAGATGGAAGAATGGGAGCTTTCATGGCGGAAGTTTTGGAAGTGCAGTTCCAGTTGAAAGTTGGGATAGTCAGGTGGTGACGCTTCTCAGGAGGCCTTCCGTGCCCTGTGTCTTCACGTGCCTTCTATGTACTCTCTCCTGTTAGGCAATTGAACATTCTGTATTATAGGTTGCCACCGACAAGCCCATCTGTGTTATAGGTTGCCACCGACAAAGCCATCTGTGTTATAGTTTGCCACCGATAAACCCATTTACCATCGAATTCCTGACCAGTGGAGGTATCTGCCCTCTTGCCCTATGGTTTTGTTGAGGATCAAATGAGGTAATTCTTATGAAGTGTTTTACAGACTACAAAGTAATATGCAAACAAAAGGTATTAAACTGTGCTACCTTTTTCTCTCTGTTAAGTAGAACACACGGAATTTAACTCACATTTTCCTTAATAACTTGGGTTCATTATGTTGTATGTAGCTTATTAAACTGGGCTTTATTTAACACTGCGATTTGGGTTTTTTGAGTAGAGAGTTTGCTTTTATGATAAATGACCCCAAACTGCTATATCTTTCAAATCCTTGTGTCCGATTTTTATTGTTTAAAAAACAATCTCACTTGGTGTTTCCTGTCACTCTTTTGCTTCTGTGTGTCAGTTTTGAGCTATATTTTTTCCCCTCTGATTTGTTGCTTCTGATCTCTGGGCTTGGCAACCTGATAATTAAGCATATTAGAACTGTGAGTAGTTTTATAGTAATCAAGCTACGAATGTGGGTCGGAGAAGCTCTTCTCACAGCAGAGTACATGAGCTTTTGTGCATGGACTTCATAAACTTCACTTTTGGCCTTCAGAGTGTTCTTGGCTTCCTTCCTAATTCTGGCTGTGTTCGGATTAAGGGAGGTTCCCAGATAGCTGACCTCCATTCCGGGGCTGTGGCTGCCATTTTCTTGGCGTTCGCCTCATTGCAGTATTATGAGAAACTGTCATTTTCTTCTTTAGTTTTGATGAGGTTTTAGTTCTTTGGGCAGTAGCAAGTAGTGATAGGTCATGGTGGTCTGTGGTTCATAGACCAAAAAATGTTTGAGAGGCATGGAAGATCTTTTTTTTTTTTTTTTTTTTTTTTTGAGACAGAGTCTCGCTTAGTCGCCCAGGCTGGAGTGCAGTGGCGCGATCTCGGCTCACTGCAAGCTCCGCCTCCCGGGTTCACGCCATTCTTCTGCCTCAGCCTCCCGAGTAGCTGGGACTACAGGCGCCCGCCGCCTCGCCCGGCTAATTTTTTGCATTTTTAGTAGAGACAGGGTTTCACAGTGTTAGCCAGGATGGTCTCGATCTCCTGACCTTGTGATCCGCCCGCCTCGGCCTCCCAAAGTGCTGGGATTACAGGCGTGAGCCACCGCGCCCGGCCATGGAAGATCTTTAGACAAGATCAGCTTCTAGGGGTACATGGTAGCATTCTGTTCCACTGCTCTCCTCTCCTTTAGGATGTCTCCCTCCCAGCTAACCTGCTCGGTGTTCCTCAGTGGGAGCGTTTGCCTTAGCTTTCCCTTAGAGCAACTAACTTACTTTTTCTGCCCACACTTTTGCATTGGTGCTTTGTGGAGAAATACTGCTGCATTATTAGGGAGAGAACCGTGTGCTCTTGTGGAAATCACACAGTAGTGTAGGGAGAACTGGTCTAGTTCTAATTCTGCCGCATCCCAGCCTGTGGCCTTTGCCCAGTGCCTTGTACCCATGTCTTGGTATCTCCATTCCTAGAATAGGCTTAATGTGTGCTTTGCTACCTTTTAGGATCGAAATAAGATTTTATATATGAAAATGCTTGTTATACATATGTAATGTTGAATAGAATGCCTAGTTTGGTTGCTATTGTTGATATTTTACAATGCTGTCTCTGAGGAGTTAAACAAAATTATCGTTAGTATTAGTAACAATAAGTACTACTAAAACAATATTTTAAATTTTATGCACTTTTTTTTACTGAATGTATTCTACTGGAATCTATTTGTAAAAATGTGGGCATCTAATAAGTGCTCTTTGGTTATTTTCAGACTGTCGAGTATACTGGCTTCCAAGCCAAATTAAATTTATGAAAATTCTAATGATACTGTGATTCATATCTAGAAAGAATAATTTAAAAAAAATTGTGAAATCACTTTAAACATGCTTTACATGCATCTCTGGTAATAGAGAATCAATTAATCTGATTTTTCAGGCCATAAATCAGGCTTGATATATTGTAATATTAGTTCCTGTGTCAGCCTCTTAGAACTTGAACTGTTTTGTAGTCTGTTCAAGCAACTTGTTTGCTTTTGAACTCAATTCTAGGTGTTGAACTCAATTTGAGAGCCTAAAATGGTTTGTGCCCCAATTACCTTAGAGGTTACTGTTTCATTTTTTTATTTAGCCTGCCCCAGGAGTAGGAAGTCGGCTGCCTACCAGACTTTTTCCTTTTAACTTGACTGTATACTTTAATTTTTGTCTCTATCCCATAGGGGAGTTGTGAGGGTTATTATAGTATAGTAGCACTTAATGGCATATTTTAAACTTCTTGAAAAGTGGTAATATGTGAGCACAAAGTATTTTCGTACTGTGGCACATAATTTTTTCCCACACTAACCTTTTGTGGTTCAGAAAAAGAATAAAGTTACTTGGGTTTGAGGTGCATGTTGAATTGGCCATCTCATAAAATCATTAACCTGATTTTAGGGAGTATCTCCAAATCATGTCTTTTGACAGACCATCTGCTGTTTTTTATTTATTATTCATAAATTAATATTTCCTTTATTCATAAATTAATAATAATTAAATAATTGTGCTCTAGCCCCAAATTTTAGTTTGGTTTTCTTGGTGTCTGTGAAAACTGTTGAATATTTCCCCAACTCCTCTTACTTTTTTTTTTTTTTGCAGGTTTAAAGTAACTTTTATCATATTGCTTGATTTCTTGAATGAATAGAGGGATAAGGTTCCTTTCTTTTTTTTTTTTTTTTTTTTTTTGAGACAGAGTCTCGCTCTGTTGCCCAGGCTGGAGTGCAGTGGCGCGATCTCGGCTCACTGCAAGCTCTGCCTCCCAGGTTCACGCCATTCTCCTGCCTCAGCCTCCCGAGTAGCTGGGACCACAGGCGCCCACCACCACGCCCGGCTAATTTTTTGTATTTTTTTAGTAGAGACGGGGTTTCACCGTGTTAGCCAGGGTGGTCTCGATCTCCTGACCTCGTGATCCGCCCGTCTCGGCCTCCCAAAGTGCTGGGATTACAGGCTTGAGCCACCGCGCCCGGCCAAGTTTCCTTTCTTTAAAAATATCTGCAACATTGCTGGACTAAGAGGTCCTATCTACAATTTTTTCTTTAAAAAAATTTTTTTTAGAGATAGGGTCCTGCTCTGTTGTCCAGGCTGGAGTGCAGTGGCACAATCACAGCTCACTGCAGCCTTGAACTCCTGGGCTCAAACAGTCCTCCTGCCTCAGCCTCCCGAGTAGCTGGGACTACAGGTTCGAGCCACGGCTTGTTCAGTCTTTTGCTTGTGTCTCAGTGGCACAGTACCATGACACAGCAGATCAAAGTGACCAAGAGGATGAGTGACAATTCGGTGGCTTTAGAGGAAGAGATGTGCTTGAAAAAGACAGAAGGCTTTTAGTAAATTTCACCACCATCACCAGGACAAGAGATAGGACCATTCTTTTTCCTTTCCCTAAACTTGGGGGACTGTTATTAATTTATGAATTCTATAAGTAATTTGAGCTTGTGTTGTGTACCAGACATTGTATTAAGTATTACCGGAGATACTGGGAAGAACAAGCCAGACATCCTTTCAAGGATGCATTTGATAAAATCTCATTTCGAGTATGTTAGGAAAATATTTATTGGAGAAGGAAACCTCCTAGATTGGCTTTAGATCCCGAATGGCCTTAGGGATTGAAAATGGAGTTGTAGGTTAGCAGAAGACATTTCTGAAAGGAGTGACTATTTTGTAATTAAAAAGCAGTTTACAGAAGATACTGTGGCAGAGACTGCTAGCGGATCATGAAACCCATCTCCTCCTCTTCCTGGGGATTTTCCAGTCCCCCTTGCAATCATGACCAAATTCTAGCCAGTGGGGGGACAGCAATGAAGTGAGCCACTTCCAGACTTGGCCCCTGAAACTCTTGGGGCATGGGTATCATGCCTTTTCCTTATCTGGCTTGATGCAGAGGGCCTAGTGACCTAGAAAGTCTTCTGCCACGAGGTGGAAGGAGCACAGGCAGCAGAGCCACTGCTGGGAGAACAGTCTGCCCACCAGGAACACCTGTTTTGGACTTTACCTGAGCAAGAAGCGAATATTTATGGTATTTGAGCCATTATGCAGTTAGCCTCCCTAACTATCTAGGCACGGTGCCTAGGATGCTAAGCAAAACTAGTAAGTGTAGTAAAGGTGCTAAGAGTTTGAGACTCAGCTTTCATTCTGTGGAGACCTAAATATTCTTTGTCTTTATTTCAAAGAATGGCAAATATGGTTTTCATTATGCTGTGTTTCTGTTCCAAAGCCTGTAATCACTTCTTACTATATAGCATCTTGTTTCATTAATCCATCTTCCAAAAACTCTAATATATGTATATATTATCCATATACAATGAACTTGCCTGTGTGTAACATGCTGATCTAGGTTCTCTGAATGGAGACAAAATGGATAAAACATAGTCCAAGGCTTCAAAGAGTTTCTGCTTGATACCCAGGTAGTTACTGAATTTCCATACTGCTATCATCTGTCCCTTGTTTTAACCTTTAAGTCATATATTATTTTTTCATTAACTTTTTAAAAAGTATTGTTTCAATTAGTGTACTTTTTGAAAACAGGGAATATATATTATAGAGCTCTGCATCTCTCCTCTTGGGTAGTTCTATTTTTTATTTCTTTTTTGAGACAGGGTCTCACTCTGTTGCCTAGGCTGTAGTGCAGTAGTGCTGTCATGGCTCACTGCAACCTCGATCTCCCAGGCTCAAGCAATCCTCCTGCCTCAGCCTTCCGTGTAGCTGGGACTGCAGGCACATAGTACCACACCTGGCTAAAATTTTAATATTTTGTAGAGACAGAGTTTGGCCATGTTGCCCAGGCTGGTCTTGAACTCCTGGGCTTAAGCAGCCCTCTTGCCTTGGCCTCCCAAAGTGCTGGGATTATAGGTGTGAGCCATCATGCCCAGCCTTCTTGGGTACTTCCAGCAGAAACTGGGCACTATACTTGAGTAACCGTCCCTAGAGTTTCTATTAATTATCTTGTGTGGATATTCTGGTATAGTTTTGTATTATAGTATGTACTAACAGATGAAAGTACTTTTTTAATCTTCTAGGAATTAGTGGAATTATGCAGTTGAGGAATGTTAGGACTGGAAGGATCTTTTATAGATCATTTATCTAATTCCCGATCTTTTAGGTTGATCATCTGGTTTCTGATACTCAAGGTGTGGCCATTCATTGCAGCATGGGCATCACCTGGGGCTTGTTAGAGGCAGACTCTCAGGCCTCCCTTAGACCTATGAATCAGAACCTGCATTGAAAGAAGATCCTAAGATAACCCGCATGCACATTACATTTGGAGAAGTTCTGCTCAAGGTCAACTACCCAAAATTGACTCTTGAGAAAACTGGGAAAGTCAGAGTTGCCCAGCGTCATACAACTGTTTATTTTAGTGGTTGCCAACCTTGGATACATCTTGGGATCACTTGGGGACCTTTAAAAAAATACCGAGGCCTGGGCCCCATCCCCAGACATTCGGACATGATTGGTCCGGGCATCAGAGTTTTGGAGATCTCACTAGATGACTGGCTAAGGCTGAGAATCATTGATTTGGTTAATGATGGAATTCAGGTTTCTTGATGCTCCAAGTATTCCTTCCACTCCAACATGGCTATACATTCAGAAACAATGAAAAACATTCTACCAAATTTTTACAGTAATGCACCATTCCATTTCATTTCCTTTATAGGAATTTACCCCTATTGGAGAGTGTCCCATTTACCATCTGCCTTCCCCCCACTAGAATATATCTCCAAGAGGACAAGACCCTTGTCTGTCCTGTTCAGTGCTGTCTCCTAGCTCCTGAACAGTGTCTGGTACATGTTAAGTGCTCCTTTAATTGTTGTAGAACAAATGGAAGGAGCTGCCATAAAGAAGGATGTGTTCTGTGAGAGGAAAAGACAGGCTACTCCAAAGGTACCCTGTCGGCGAGAGGCTTCCTGAAGGGTGAGGGGTCTGAGTTGAAGTGCGGAGTCAGTGGGGGAGGTGCTTGAAGACCTGCTTCTGAGGAGGGACTTGAACCCAGATCTGACTTGAAAGCTTGTGCTTTTCCATTCCACTGTGTTGTCCTGTGGACAGAGTGGCTCACTGATTTGCCCAGACTTCTTAGCAGTGAGTAGTGGACTGGAACACCACCACCGTGGCTCTGCAGGTACTTAAGACCAGCCTGCCTCCCTCTATGGCAGAGCTGCCCCAGTATTGCAGACCGGCGCCTAGAGGGAGATCAAAACACAAAGTGGTCCTGTGAAAATTCCTGGCCCAGTGTCTGGCACAGAGGTGTCTAGTACAAGGTAGCCCTTTCTTATCATGGAAGTTTTTTGTGCTTTGGCTTATTTGTTTTGAGAACCTATGGTTTTCGAAGATAGAATGACTTGATTTCAGTTTTAACTTTTGTTTCTTTCCTAGTTAACTATGGAGACTATTATGCAGTGCTGTGGAGAAAGCATGATTGGTTTTTGTCTATGATATTTCTGTGTCATATGTTATTTTAGTGCCCAGTTCTTCCTATTATTTCAAATATTCTGTCACTGATTTACTTATTGTCAGACTTTGAAGTTGGATATAAAAATCCTTTTTTTTTTTTGTTGAGACGGAGTCTTGCTCTGTTGCCCAGGCTGGAGTGCGGTGGCGCGATCTCGGCTCTGTGCAAGCTCCGCCTCCCGGGTTCACGCCATTCTCCTGCCTCAGCCTCCCGAGTAGCTGGGACTACAGTCGCCCGCCACCTCGCCCGGCCAATTTTTTTTTGTATTTTTAATAGAGACGGGATTTCACCATGTTAGCCAGGATGGTCTCGATCTCCTGACCTCGTTATCCGCCCGTCTTGGCCTCCCAAAGTGCTGGGATTACAGAAAAATCCTTTTGTATGAAGCTATTCATTAGTGTGTCCCACTGAACCAAAGTGATTTTTAAACACTTTTCACCTAAGACCATTGTTAAGATATCTCAAATGGTAATCTTATACCGTCAGTTTTTGATAATAGGAAGCCAGGAAATGTTAAGCCTTGAATGTAAGACATTATTTTTAACATTGTAAAATTTCAAGTTTTAATTCAGAAACTAAATTAAAATGAGATATTACATTCATGTGATTAGTGGGCTGTTACTGGCGACTCTTGTAGATGTTACAAGAAGTCAGCGTACTGCTGACTTTTCCCCTATTGGAGATCTTCCCATGAGCTACTTTTCCTAATGTATGATAATTCCATGCTCACAGTCATGGGTAGAAAGTAATGTTGAATTTTCCAAAGGATACATGAATTCCGAGCCTTGTGTAGTTTATAGGGTGAATCCTTAGACATAGCTGTTACCACAGATATTATCATAGTTAACTACTTTTGTTTTTGTTTTTGTTCTTGTTTTTTTTTTTTGTTTTTTGTTTTTTTGTTTTGGGTGACAAGAGACCCTGACAAGAGACAGGGTCTCTTGTCACCCAAGCTAGAGTGCAATAGCACGGTCATGGCTCACTTCAGGCTCAAATTCCTGGCTCAAGTGATCCTCCCACCTCAGTCTCCCGAGTAGCTGGGATTACAGGCGTGAACCGCTGTGCCCGGCTCAGTGTACTACTATTGGTTAAATTGGAGAGGGAAACAGTCCTAGAACAAGAATTTTACAGAAATAGTAAAGAAAGAATTAAGGAACTCGTGGTTATCCGGGTAGCTAGGAGTCATATTGTAGAGAAAGACTTTATTTATATGGACCCTGAAAACAATTTGACTTCTGAAGCACTTGATCATGGACATAAGGGAGAGGAAAATAAAAAAGTCGTGGAAGTCAACTTTAGTCAGATTGCAACATTTTTTGGCATAAAAAACTCAAGCATGGCAGCTCATGCCTATAATCCCAGCATTTTGGGAGGCTGAGGACGGCAGATCATTTGAGGTCAGGAGTTCGAGACCAGCTTTTCCAATATGGTGAAACCTCATCTCTATTAAAAATACAAAAATTAGCCAGACGTGGTCACTTGTAGTCCTAGCTACTCAGGAGGCTGAGGCAGGAGAATCACCTGAACCTGGGAGGCAGAGGTTGCAGTGAGCTGAGATCCTGTCACTACACTTCAGTCTGGGCAAAACAAACAAATTCAACAACAAATAAATAACTCAGGCAGTCCTGTTTGTTCTTAGAAAATGTTAACATTAAGCTCATCCTCATTAACCATGGTAACAACAGAGTTTTGTATTTGAGTGGTGCCTTTGAATTGAAAGCACTTGGGTATGTGTTATCCAGTCCTCCTCCTGCCTGAGAGATAGAAGTATCCACTCTTCCTTTTTGGATGAGGTAATATAGAGAGGTCGAATTACTTTCCTATTTGTGAGGGGCCTGTGTCCACCTGAAAGCCACTTTTTTTTTTTTTTTTTTTTGAGACGGAGTCTCGCTCTGTCCCCCAGGCTGGAGTGCAGTGGCCAGATCTCAGCTCACTGCAAGCTCTGCCTCCTGGGTTTACGCCATTCTCCTGCCTCAGCCTCCCAAGTAGCTGGGACTACAAGCACCCGCCACCACGCCCGGCTAGTTTTTTTGTATTTTTTTTAGTAGAGACGGGGTTTCACCGTGTTCGCCAGGATGGTCTCGATCTCCTGACCTCGTGATCCGCCCGTCTCGGCCTCCCAAAGTGCTGGGATTACAGGCTTGAGCCACCACAGCCAGCCTGAATTACTTTCCTAAGGACAGCTAGTAAGTGGTAGAACTGAACTCTTTATATTTTATTTTATTTTAATTAATTTTTTGAGACAGGGTTTCACTCTGTCATCCAGGCTGGAGTGCAGTGGCGTGATCATGGCTCACTGCAGCCTCAATTTCCTGGATTCCAGCAATCCTCCTACCCCAGCTCCTCCCCCAGGTATCTGGGACCACAGGTGTGTGCCACTATGCCTGGCTAATTTTTGTATTTTTGGTAGAGGTGAGGTTTTGCCATGTTATCCAGGCTAGTCTTTAACTCCTAAGCTCAAGTAATCCACCTGCTTTGGCCCCCCAAAGTGTTGGGATTACAGGCGTGAGCCACCAAATTAATTAATTTGTTTATTATTATTTTTAAAGATGAGGCCTTGCTCTGTTGCCTAGGCTGGAGCTGGAGTGTAGTGGTGTTACCATGGTTCACTGCAGCCTTGAAAGTCCTGAGCTCAAGCCATCTTCCTACCACAGCCTCCTGAGTAGCTGAGACTATGGGCACAAGCCACCATGCCTGGTAGCTTTTAAATATAAAATGTTGAGGGTGGTTGTTGAACTTGTAAACTATCTTTGGTTTTCTAAGTGTACAAATATGTGGTTTAAAATGTAAGATGAATAATCTAAAATTTTATTTAATACTGCAACCAAACAAAAAAGATATTTTTAGGATTGAAAATAATTGGCTGTCAAGATTCAAAAATTTTTCTTTTTTTTTTAAAGTTACCATTGTGTAGGTTTTATGTGAAATACTTAGTTTTATCTGTGTGAAGCAGCCTGAGAGCCAGAGACCTTGTTTCTTTCTTGTTAACGGAATTCCCCTTGACGTCACTTCCCATGCCATAATACTAGTTGGCATTCTGCACATTTTTTTTGGGTGAGTCGGGTGTTGGGTTTATTGTTGGGAAATGGTTAATAATGTTGTTGGTGTTGACTGAGCTTCAAAATGAATGTGACATTGGTTCTTAGCAAAAATTTCCTCTATGTACAGCACACATACTTCCTTCCCATTTAAACAAATTACACAAGTTATGCATGTTCATCACCGTAGACCTTTTCTCACATATGTATCTTAAATTTTGAAACAGCCTTAAGCTCGCAGTGCAAAGAACGGTTTCCCCCTGAGCCATTTGAGGATAAGTTGCCGATAAGTTCCATCACTCGAATACTTGATCATGTATTTCCTACAAACAAGAACATCCTCCTCCATACAAGAACAGTCATCACAACCAGGAAGTTAACACTGAGACATTCCTACTGTCCAGTCCTAAAGTCCTGTTGCTGTTTTGCCAGTTGATCCAGCAGTGGCCTTTGTAGAAAAATATCTAATCAGAACCTTGGGTCATAACCGGTTGTCTCTTCAGTTTCTTAATACAGAAGAGTTTTCAGTCCTTTTTGACTTTCATGACCTTGACACTCTTGAGGATTGCAGGCCAGTCATTTTGTGGAATGTTCCTTGATTTGGATTTGTCTGATGTTTCCTCATGATTAGATTCAGGTTTTGCATCTTGGTAGGAATATCACAGAAGAGCCAGATTATATCTTTTTGGAAGATTAGTTTTACATTTTATTTTCTGTTTCCTTAGAGCGTTTCCCAAAGTGTATTCTGCGGAACTAGCACCTACTGTGTTCTCAACACCGTGCCACCTATAGAAGGTAGGATTTGAAAAAGCTTTTGACTTACAGGAAGGGGTGGGCTTGGCAGTGACAGTAATTATCGTCTAGTGCAGTGGAAACAGCCTTCAGCCCGGACTCAGAAGACCTGGGTTCTGCACTTAACTGCTGTGTGATCTTAGATGAGTTACTTAATCCTTCTGGGGTAGCAAAAAGAATGCTCTCCTCATAAAGTTTCTGTGGAGATTAAAAAAGGCAAAAGATTTAATCACACGGAGAACTCAAAGCACTTTACAAATGTTTGATACTAATACAACACTTCTATAATTCTAGTGTCCAATACCAGGTGACTTAGAGTAGGAGCAGTGTGGTATCGTGGGAAAAGCCACAGGTCATGTTTGAATCCCAGTTGAGCCACTCAGTAGCTGTGGATCTTGGGCAAATTAATCTGAGCCTCACATTCCTCCTCTGTAAAATGGGAGTAATTAAGCCCTTGTGTTTTATTGTGAGGATTAAATGAAAGAGTGCAATGTAAGATCCTTTCTGGGTGCCTGATACACAGTAGAGTCCCACAAATGTTTACTCCCTAATAGATAATGGAGAAGAGATTTACTTAATCACATGTACTTCCAGTTGGAATTGAATGAAGTAGAGGAGGAGAGAATGTCCCAGTGATGGCTTACAGGGCTTCTGTGCCCTCACTTTATTTGTCCCCTCCTACATATTTTTAGATTGAAAATGTAAATGTAGATAAACAGTGAGAAGTTTATTGAACCTGAGTTATGATTTGACCTAAACCTGGACCCAAGATTTTGTAATACGATCAGTAGGAAAAAGGTAAATCTGGGCTACCTAAAAATAGAAGCGGTAAGATTTGATCATCACACAACTCTAAGAACTGGAAGGGGATTGTTAAATAGCAAAACTAATTATATTTTTCTACTTAAAAAGCTGTTAGTTTCTGTTTCTTTAACCTTTTACAAATCTTTTGGAGAATTACTACTAGGTTTAATTCACTTTGGAGACTTTGGAAAAGAATAATACAAAATCAGATCAATGTTTGGCACATAGTGCTTAATTAATATATATTTTGGATATATGGTGATTTGAAGGTCTTAGGTTAGTAATGGCAGTATTTGCTGCTGTGAGCATTATGCTGACTTGAATATAACAATGTATGTTTATGTTTTCTTCAGTCAGTTCCTATCCTACTAATTAAATCTAAGCACATAATAATTAGAGCTAAACAAAAAATTGTAGAGCTTCCTTTTGATTTTACTACTCCATGTTGTTGATGAAAGATATTCCCAATAATATTTAGCAATTTGATGCACTGTTTGGTCTAGAGTTTGAAAGATTAATCGTAATCAACTTGGTTGAATAACAGTGTTCTTTAGTATTCATAGAACCAACATTATTTTTTATTATGAATCAAAGTAAAATGAATGCATCATTTCTAGGTTAGTTAATATAGTTATAATTTACCTTGGCAGAAGTCACAGAATTTTCAAAGGAAAAGGTCAAATACATTTCTTTGGATTTAAGAAAGATTTGTAAAGTAAAGGATTTGGCAATGTGAATCTCATTTTTTTTGAAACAAAACATGAAAACAATAATTCTGCTTTTTGCCTAAGTGAATGAACATTTTTTTTCATTTTGGGAAGTTTTAGTTATGTTATACTACACCTTGTAGGTTGACTAGAAAGGATGGTTCATTCTCTAGAATTACAGCTGTCAGCCAAGCAAATCATCTGTCAGTTTCAAGAGCCTCACTAGTTATTTTTTTATTGTGAAGTACGTTAGAAAATTATTTTGTAAAGTCTAATATCATACACGTATATTTTGTTACATAGTGATAATGAAATGTTTTACTGTCATTTGGTTGACACTCCCACTTTTCAGTGTCAAAGTTTAACTGTTTGTTTTCAATACTGAATGATGCAGTTGAAACCAGTATATGCCTTAATTTTACTGTTCACTCAAGATACTATTATTAGGATTTAAAAACTGGCACATGTATTTAGTTATTTTATCATTTTTAGTTATCCCCAAAAGACTAAAAAGTAGGTTTTGATTTAAAAACAGATTTTTATGCAGTATAGCCATGTAAACAGTTCTTTTCCAGTGTAAAATCAAGGTTTCTCTTTATCCCACTTCACCTGTAGAAACACTGAAATTTTAAAATAATGAGTTTTAATATTTTGCCTATTTGAAATTCTAGTAATTCTTTTCTCAGTATTAAACTTGGAATCCTTATAATGTAGTGGGAAAACTTATCCATTGTTATGTTTCTTGAAAACATCCAGTTTATATTCAGCATGAACCTAAAATTCTGGAAATGGTACACTTTAAAAACGGATTAAGGGGAACCCATTGGCCAGTCATATTCCTTTTCCTTTTGACTCTGTGGCCATACCTCCATGTAAAGTGTAATGTTTAGAAACTAGATTGAGAGAGTGCTTACACAGCCCTGCCGCTTTGCTCTTTGGTCACATTTACCACTGCCTGATTTGGTATCAGAGTGGAAGACTGAAGCCTTTTCTATAGCAGTTAATTGTGCTGTTGAGAAGAGTACCTTTATTACATAAGCACCACACCACACACACACTCTTTATATACCGCACAGTAACTGGGTTCCTCAAAGAGGCTAAAAGAACAGAAAATTAACATCAGATTGTGATCACAAACAAAGAAGCTGGGGTTTGATATTCCGCTCGTAAGTGTTCAGAACTGTACTTCAAGCTGATAGCTTTCTCAGAGATATGACTGTTCATATACAATTCAGAGCAAGCCCATCCATTGAGCAACTAGTATAGTGCCGTTTTCATAAAAGGTACCTGTAAATGTTGAATATTTGAATTGAGTATAGATTTTAGAATTTCACCTCTACTTTCAGAATTGTACATATCATGGGGGATTTTAAAAAATGGGAATAAAACTACTTTAGGGGAAGAGAGAAGGGAGGTAGAGGCTCATGTGATTTGGTATTCTCTGCTTTAAAGTTTTATGGCCCATGGTACCTCCCTGGGGAGGATGAAGTGCAGGGAGCATGCATAAGCACATAAAATTACCAAGGTTTTATAGTGTGTAATTAATACAGAACTTTCTATGAACTTTCTTTTAGTTGAACAGTTTCCTTTTGGTTTCACAGGAAGATTTTAGAAAAGTTTAATCTTATTTTCCTATTAAATTAAAATTCAAGATTCTTAAAAGCAGTCAGTTTTTAGGTTTTTAAAGTTTTTATACTGCTTATAGAAATAGAGGACGGGTATTATAATTCAATTGGTTATGTAGTTCATGGACCAAAAAAGATTTAGTACGCTAAAACTCTCTTAAGTTCATCTCTATAAAATCTTTCTATATGATGCAGTAAATTTTTTAGACTTTATTTCTATGCCCAATATTTTCCTTTTAAGATCTTTTCCTTGAGAAGAAATGTGTTAATCAGATGAAAAATGTTTGGAGAGGATTTTGTGACCTTAGAAAATATTTTTTATTCTTTGATGTTTTTCACCTGTTCAAAAAAATAGACTGTACTAAACAAAGCTATAGTAAATAACTGGAAAAATATATTGTTGTATTTCACTTTTAAGATCATTAAGCAATGCCTGTATACTTATGTAAGGTTGCTTAATTGTAAGGCATGTTAAGTTATTTAGTGACAGTAAATTTTATGGGGATTTGTGTCTGGAGAAGATTTAGAGATAATTTAATCTTGTTGCTTTGGGAAAACTGAAACTGTTAAGTAACTTACCCAAGGTCACACAATTAGAAAGTAGCAGAACTGGGCCAGATCTTGGACTCTTGACTCTGAGTTCAGTGTTATAAAACCTTACTATATCAGGAAAAGTTGTTTCGACTGTGACTTACTGGAGCAAATTAAGTCTTTCATGTTTTAATGTGTTGCTCCTTAGTATGTAGTTATGTGTACCCTTTGTATATTGGGGATCTTATTTAGCATAAAAAGCCTGGAATGAATAATTTGTAACTTTGACCTAAATGTGCCAAAGCTTGCGAGAAATTTTGAGCCAGGCAAAGGAACTTTGTTATAGGAGTGAAAAAATAAGTGATACGTAAGCAAATAAATGGGTGAAATCAATGTTATATAAAAGAAATGATCTCTTCTAGAAAGCATCAGGTAGACTGATTATTAGGTACTCAGACATACTATCCTGTCTGAAAGTAATTATTTTTTCTCTAACTCATTTAGAAGAGTTACATTTTGATGAAATACATTAATTATGTAGATATGTATATGTAAATCAAGTTAATTAAAATGATTTTTTTATGTTCAGACCTAGAAAGGCCAGCTTCTGTATTACCTGAGTAGCTAACTGCAGGCTTAAATCCCTTATATTTATAAGATTAGTGATTTGCTTTTGAAAGGATAAATCTCATTTATATTCTAGAGGATGAAGTAGTATTTATGAACAAAATAGTCATATATTACTATAATTCTTCTTACCTAAGAAACTTAACATTTTTTCAACTGCTTAATACAAGATTTTTGGGTTTTGTGAGGTTAATTTTATAATTTTTATGTGCTTCATCGAAACATGGAGAAAGAACCTTTAAAAATAACTCTTGGTTATGGGCAGCTGCTGGGATTTTCTCTGTTCACTCACATGTCATGGAGCACAAGCCTGATCCTATTTTAAAACCTCTTGACCAGATTCCTGCTGCCATCTATCTGATAAATGCGTAAATGAGTGTTATTAACTAAGAGGAATAGTGGGGCCTCTAATGCTCTTGGTCTCACATTGACTAAACTGAGCTGCTATTTCTGACTTTGCCAGTGTACTTTAAAGGTGATTTTATCTATTATTTTCTCTAAATTTATTGTTTTCTTCTTTATAGATGATCATGGGAACAGCAATAGTAGTCATGTAAAAATCTTTTTACCGAAAAAGCTGCTTGAATGTCTGCCGAAATGTTCAAGTTTACCAAAAGAGAGGCACCGTTGGAACACTAATGAGGTAGATAAGTTTCTTTTTTTAAGGGTATAATTATTTTAAGGGCACATTTTTTAGGTTGTTTCACATAGTCCTACTTTATATTAGCTTTAAATTTAAATACTGATCTAGGAAATTGTAAATGAGATTATTTAATCTGGATTTGACAGAAACCAACCAACATGTTTTTTGATCTGTTTCTGATCTGCTTGGCTTGCATTGAAAGATATAAAATGTGCACGTTGACTTAACTAAAGTAGCATGAGTTTCTGTCTGTTTTCTTGCATTTTAGTGTCTTGCATTTAGTGGTTAACCCTGCCTGCATGCCAGTTAAACATTAGTTCTTATGTCTTCATGAATTAATAAGTATACAGTCCCAGTGTTCCACAGAATGTGTAGTGTCTTGACAATGTGAATTTCTGTAAAGTTGGAAAGGGCAGGCTTCGTATGAGTGAAACAGCTTTTCTTCCTTTCTAATGAAGAAAGTTTGCTTAATGCTAAGAATTTTTATTAAGACTGAAGGCTGTACAGTAGATTATGTATTTGGTATCCAATTAGAAAGTAGATTTATGAAGTAGAATGAAAAAAGTTCATCATCTTGGATGATGTTTCCTTTTTTGGTAATTTTTAATCTAGGAGTCTTTCTGTTAGGCGTGGATTGCTTTGTCATCTTTTTTATTTTGAAATCTGCATATTTCAATTTAAGGTAATACCCGTTTAGTGTGGTGATGAGAATTGGGTATACATCCGTCAGTTTGGGAGTTATATTCCTTTAATTCAAATACTGGGGTTGCTGGTTTTGTCAAGTTGGTGTAAATCCATTTGTGTGCCTGGCTCAACGTTGGTGTCCAAGTTAAAGCAAATGTAGCACCCTACCCTTATTGGACACTCAGTTCTGTTAAAAGACACAGGAAGAAAATAGTGCTGCCTGTTGAACCTTATTTTTTAAAGATTCTTTGGCGCTAACTACTTCCTAGTTCAGAATGCTTTTGTTTTCCATTGTGGGAGGTTATGTGGATAAAAGTCTCTTTCCTTATCACAGGTTAGATTGAAATACTCACTGGAACCTTCCAGCTTTGTTACCTTGTCTCAACTGATTGTAAAATTCTTTGAAGGTTTCTATGTTTTGATCATTTGCATAAATTATATTTTCCCCTCAGACAGAATGTTTTTGCTTTGACAAACGTTTGCTAGTTTAGAGGCCTGCTGTTTAACCAGTTAGTTATTTATTTACTATTTCAGACATTTTTAGACATGAAAATGAAGTAGATATGCTGAAAAGTAGTCTTAATCATAGATTGTTACTCTTTCAGCAAAATAGTATCATATAATTTGGAAGCCATTTAATAAGTTGGAACTTGATTATGAATTATTTAAAAACTCAATGTATTTCTTAGTATTCCCTGAAACATAGATTTGATACCAAATTATTATACACATTAGTTCTAGTTTATTTATAAATGTAACCCAACCCATAATAAGTATGTATTTTTCAATATTATATTTCTTGTGGAATTGGCAGCTTATTTATTTAATTTTTTCCCATGGAGCTGTGTCTTGTGGCAGTTTATTTTAATTATGATTTGACATTCTATTTGAAACCAGAAATTGCTTAGTGAATTAAAATCAGTGGCCTGAAGATTGTCTTACAAAGCTGGATGTAGCAGTGTTGGGAATTTAGTTGGTAGATTATTTCAATCAGTGGCTTCAAAACTTTTTGAAACTTTTCACGTAACCCTTCAACTTTCACGTATTTATTTACTTCTAAATTATTTACATTTTGCACCTTACTAGTATATTAGATACATTTTAAAGCATCCAATAAAGAATTTTTATAGAGGATGAGATTAAAAGAAAAAATGAGAAGTTGTTCCTTATTTTCTTTCTGGACCTCAGTCCCCATACTCCCTTGGAGGCCAGAGGCTGCTATAGTTCAGATTACAGAGAGGAAAATGCATCCCTTTCTCTGACTGGTGAAATGCAACATTGAGGATTTAGATGGGAAAACGTGGATTGTTTTGCGTCAGCTATCACTCATGCTGAAATCTAGGTAGAGGAGCGTATGTTCTGAAGGGTGGAGGCAGCAGGAGGTGGCACAGCTGATGGGTGAAGCCATGCAGCACCCTTTCCCTTGGGATGGGCTGTTCTTTCAGTTAATTGTCAGCTCAGCTGACAAAAGCTCCTACGAGGGAACTGAATTTACGGGTTGACTCATATCTCTGTAAAGGGCCTTGACTTTTTTCTTGTTTTATTTTTTGGCTTTGGAAAAATAGAGGAATATTAAGTGTGACAGCAGAAGACTTACGCTACGAATAGTTAATTCTGCAGAATGTTATGTGGCTGTGATAACCTGCCTTTTTTTTTTTTTAAACTGACTTGGATAATAGGAGGAATAAAACAATCAGTGCTGTTATTAAAGCACGTCTTTGATCTAGCTGAGTATTGGCATTTTCTTACATTTTTCAACCTGCCATCCTTCATGTTGACACAAAAACCTGAAGGAAACGTAGTTCAGTGGACTTGTTTCTCATTGGGGCTTTGTGGTCCCATGTAATGCTAAATCATATTTAGTCAAAATTGCCTGTGAAATCCCTTGACTTGCTCATAAAGTTTAGTCAGACTGCCCTTATTAAGAGCCTGTTTTCCTTCCAGAGTTGGAGTAGATTTCTGTGTTTTGGTTGAGGACCACATGAAGTAGTCGGCTTGTATTTACAAGCTGTGTTGTACAAAAACTCTATTTCTTAGATCCCACTTAAGGGGCTCACACTGGAAGAGGCGTGTGGGAATGCGCACAGTTGAGAGCACAGTAGATTTGTGTTTTCCATCTCACTCCCTGTACAGCATATGTTCACAAAGTAAGACTGGTGGCTGGAGTTGCCTGTATGAAATGTCAACTGTCATCTTTCTCTGTTTTCCATGTTCGTGTGTGCTTGCTGTCTCTCTCTGCTGGATGTGTACAGTTGAATTTCTGGGTATAATGTGACTCCTCTATGTTGATAAGGAATTTCTTTACTCAGACCTAGGTTTAAATATTTGTGATTGTTTGAGAAAACCTTTTATACTGTGTGTGTTGTGAGAGGTGCTCATTCCATCCTTTTTTTTTTTTTTTTTTTTGAGATGGAATCTCGCTCTTTCACCAGGCTGGAGTGCAGTGGTGTGATCTTGGCTTACTGCAGCCTCCGCCTCCCGGGTTCAAGCAATTCTCCTGCCTCAGCCTCCCAAGTAGCTGGGACTACAGGTGCACGCCACCATACCCAGCTAATTTTTGTATTTTTAGTAGAGACAGGGTTTTACCACGTTGGCTAGGATGGTCTCCATCTCTTGACCTCAGGATCCGCCCGCCTCGGCCTCCCAGAGTGCTGGGATTACAGGTGAGAGCCACCGCGCCTGGCCCCATCCTACCATTTATTGAGCACCTGTTCTTTACTAGTGACTGGGTACTTTATATAATTATTTGTAAGCTTTAGTATTGTAAGGCGGGTAACATTTCCTTTTAGAGATGAGGGAGTGTAGGTAGAAAGTAGTTATTTTAGGCGGGGTGCTGTGGCTCAAGCCTGTAATCCCAGCACATTGGGAGGCCGAGACTGGCAGATCACGAGGTCAGGAGATCGAGACCATCCTGGCTAACACGGTGAAATCCCATCTCTACTAAAAAATACAAAAAACTAGCCGGACGAGGTGGTGGGCGCCTGTAGTCCCAGCTATTCGGGAGGCTGAGGCAGGAGAATGGCGTAAATCTGGGAGGCAGAGCTTGCAGTGAGCTGAGATCCAGCCACTGCACTCCAGCCTGGACGACAGAGCAAGACTCCGTCTCAAAAAAAAAAAAAAAAAAAAAGTAGTTATTTTTTGGTCAAGAGGGCATACTGGATAGAGCCTGTCTTGGAGCTTAATTTCTTCTATGTTGCTTGTTAATTCTTAGGAGCTTTCATTCTATAGTTTACTGTCGAGGCTTTTAATCAAAGGCCTGCAAACCTAAACTAAAGCAAGTCTATTCTGTAATGTAGTTTTTTTTTTTTTTTTGAGACAGAATCTCACTCTGTTGCCCAGGCTGGAATGCAGTGGTGTGATCTCAGCTCCCTGCAACCTCCACCCCTTAGGTTCAAGTGATTCTTGTGCCTTAGCCTCCTGAGTGGCTGGGATTACAGGCATGTGCCACCACACCTGGCTAATTTTTGTATTTTATAATTTTGTAGAGATGGGGTTTCACCATGTTGGCCAGGCTGGTCTTGAACTCCGGACCTCAGGTGATCTACTCGCTTCAGCCTTCCGAAGTGCTGGGATTACAGGTGTGAGCCACCGTGCCTGGCCTGTAATGTAGTTTTGAATTAAAAAGAGTTAATATAGGCTTAGTATTGTGGGTTCATATGCAAATGTTTGGTGAAGCTGAAAGACACTAAAAGGAAGACTCTAAGAAGGTAAGAGAGATCTTTGGACCTACTTAAGCTACTTTTAACCTTTTGTAACCCGTTGGAATACCTAAAATCCTCTCCCTTCTTGGATGTTATTTGCAGTTGCAGAATAAATTAAATGTTATATCTAAAACCAAAACCATTTTAGATTATGCTCTCTCAGCCACAAACACTGTTCCTCAGGCTGTAAAGATGACACAGGGAGTGAAGGCGATGATGGCTGCACTAATTATGGAAGCTAGCATGCATTGAACATCTTTTGTATGCTAGGCACTAGTAAGTCCTTTACAGGAATCATCGCATTTAATCTTTCAGTTAATCCTATGAGATAGATTATTTGTCTTCATCTTATAGATGAGGAAACCGAAGCCATGGGTATGTTAACTAATGTACCCAGAGTCAGAGCCGGGAAGTGGGGGACGGTGGAGTTCAGCCCCTGCAGCCTGACTTTTAGAGTCCCATAATCCCTCGTTTTGTCCCACAGAGCAATATCAAGTTGGCTTTTCCAAGATCTTGTAGCTATTTAGTGACTTCTGATCCTTTCGTTTTATATAATTGTTTGGCTTCTTCATCTGATTTTAAAATGTTGTAACAAAGTTAATATATTTTTGCATTATGATTTTTTAAAAAGTGGCAGACACTCATTTCTTAGGAAAGTAGTTTTGATTCCTTTTTTTAAAAAACTTTTCTCCTACGTGTATTTTGATAGTTTCGATTCTTAATGACTGTTAGTATGTGGACTATGGATAATGAAAAAACTGTATTAAAAATAGAAATTTTGTACCTGTGTGTAACTTGAGCATTAGGCCTGACTTTTATATTCAGGGCAGGGGAGAAAGAATGTATTAAACACAGAGCACATTCATTAAAGAACCAACTCTTGTTTCATAATCAGTTTGGTGTTCACATCTTCATCAGGTGAACTGCTATAAGGTTTCTGCATTTTAAGTTAGTATTTTTAAGGCCTAGAGCCAGAAATAATTATGCTAACGCAACTGTCTGAATTCACAAATGAGTATTTCATAATTACGTGTATTAGTACTCTATATATGTTGTCCAGACTGAAAATTCTTTTGTTTAGTCATTAATTAGCTGTTTGACTTAAAATATAACTACTGCATTCCCTAGTCTCTGGATCTAGATTTCACTTGGCATTCTTCCAAAACCAAACTAATGCAGCACCGTGAACCTTTTATAATGAAAATGTTCTCCCTAAATATGTTCAGATCACTTTTATGTGTTACTATTTTTGTACTAATGTTTTTTTTTTGTTTTTCCTGTAATAGACAGTTTCTCTAGAGTAAGCAAACAAAATAGAATTCTAGTTTGTGCTGATCCTTAAAGAAAGTTTCATCAGATGTTTTTATTTGGTGGTAGCTTTAGAGTGTCATATTAAATGCATTTTTTAATGGTAAAATGTCTATATAGAGAGCAGTATAGGTTGATACATTCTAAGCCACATCGAAGAGTCTGCAGGAGAAAAAACAAAACTTGAATAATAATTATAATGCTTTTTATAGGAGGAAACTAACTTTAAAAATCGTGAGTACTTTTCCCCGCAACTTTTTATATTTAGGTAAGAGAAATGGACTTTAAGGATGTAAGAATTATTAAATGATATTTTATTTCAACTATTTTTAACATCAAACCACCTTACTTTTTTTTTTTTTTTTTTTTTTTGGGACAGGGTCTCACTGTCATCCAGGCTGGAGTGCAGTGACACAATCTTGGTTCAACCTCCACCTCCTGGGCTCAAGCAATCCTCCCACGTGAGCCTCTTGAGTAGCTGGGACTATAGGTGCTCACCACCACGGACCTGGCTAAATTTTTGTAGAGACAGGGTTCCACCATGTTGCCAAGGCTGGTCCAAATAACTGAACTCAAGCAATCTGCCTGCCTTGGTCCTTCAAAGGCTGGGATTACAGGCGTGAGTCACTGTGCCTGGCTACCTTACCTTTTAAAAAATTTGTTTAATCATTTTTTTGGTGTTGGTACATAATCTTGAGTGTTTTTTGTGTTTCTGATTTTTTTTTCCTTTGTGTAACTTAGTGAGTGTTAGGTTTAGTGCTGTAATTTTTCAGTGATTGGTTTTTCTAGTGTATTTATATGTTATCTCTTTGAAATATAGACACACATTTTTGGGGGATCATTTAGGACTCTTCAGACTTCCCAAACATGAGCTAAGCTGAAAAGCACCAGTACTCTAATCATAAAGGCAGGTGAGATATTTCAGTTTTGATGACTTGGAAAGTCAGTTAACCTTTAGGTACAGCTTGGTTTTGTTTAGCTTTTGGCAGGGCTAGTGGTTTGAACGGTCCCAGATTATTTTGTTCCAGGCAGGGCTTTTCTGATTAAATTGCAAAAATGAAAATGCAGATATAAACAACACAGAGAGCCAAGTTTTAAGAGTGACATTATTTAATTTTTGAACACAGTATATGGTAGGAAGTTTCAAATTAAATGTGATACTTGCATAGCAGTTGGGTTAAATATAGTTCCTCTGTTTGCTTTGCTAGTATGAAGTGAGATACATGATACTGAAATCCAGGTATGCACAAGCCTGGGGATCAGACAGCCTGTGTCAAATGTGCAGTGCCTCAGCAGCAGCAGCAACACTCCTTGGGATATATTGAAAAGCTGGGGCGGAATGTCCTCCCACATAGGTGAGGGGAGACAGGTGAAGGCAGGTTTGACACTGAGGAATAGTAAGAGAAGTAAATTGCACCCTCAGAGTACAGCAATATTTATAACATTTGAATAAAATGTTAAAGAACATTTTCTTTTAAGGAAGAAATTCCTGTGGGTCTTCCTCAGTTTCAATCTAAACTAGTTTTATTATACTATTACTTCACTGTGTGGCACTTACCTGGCCATAGTCAGTGTTCAGTAAATATTTGTTGGATGAATTAATTACGTAAAAACACAAAAAACTCAGTATAAAATTAATTATTGGAGTTCTTATGCAAATATAAAACTCAGATATATGCATTACATAAAAAGAAATTACAAAACTAATGAAGTTTTATATTAACAGGGTTAAATGCAATAGATGATGTTTTGCCAAAACTAAATTGTCTCTTGCAACATGAGTATCATACTGACTGTTCTCAAGAAGGTTCTTTTGAATTTGGCATGCTGTACTATCTTGTGTCCTGCAATTATTTTACACTGAGAAGCTGTTTTTTACACATTACACATTTGTATAAGTCTGTCATTAGGCCTTGGTACAAATACATCATTTAGTTTTAAATTCACTTCTGGTTTTTCTCATTAGCCCAAGAAAAATTTAAATGACACTACTGGGTACTAGGGAAAATGTAACCACAAATCACAAACTGGAGCAATGAATTTATGTGTTAGAACATACTTGATTTAGGTGTTACTTTTTCAGATTATACATTCAATTAAGATGCAAAGTTAAAAATTTTTTATGGACTTACAGCCCCCTGATAATACTTCCACAGAGCCTCAATTGAGAAGCACTGCTCTCTTGGAAAGGGTGCAAGAGCTAGTGTCAGAAGCAGATTCAAGTCTTGGCTCTGCCGCTACTCAGCTCAGTGTTGGGTAAGGCACTTAACCTACTTGGCCTCTCTTGGATCTTAGGTGATGGCGCTTGGTGACCTTTGAAGATTTGTCTTTGAAGATTATTGTTGATTTTGAAGGTTTTCTTTGGGAGTGTTGGACTTTCCAGGGAGGCTTGGGTCCAGCTTCGGAGTTTATTTGATTCTTTTTTTTTTTTTTTTTTTTGCTGTTAATCATCTTTTTACTTACTTTTAAGTTGTACAATTCAGTAGTTGTTTGTTTTTTATTTATTTTTTAGTTTTAATTTAATTTAATTTTATTTTATTTTAAAAACCAGAACATTTGCTGCATGACGAATTGTTGAAAGTCTTAAGCTGATCGAGATGCTCCAACAGCTGTGCTCGTAGGCTTAGGTGTTGTTCCCTCGTGGAATCCATGCCTGAATCTGTGGTGTACAATTTTTAGGTGCCTCGTTTGGCTGGTCCTGGTGGCATTTCGTCTTTTAGCCTTGGCACTCCAGTTATACGTCCTCCTGCGCTTGGCGGGATAGCCACATTTGCCACAGGTCAACTTCTGAAGGTGGTAGGCCTTCACGCCACAGCCGTGGCACAGCGCGTGTGTCCTATTGCAACACTTTCCAAAGGGTCATCTTGCTTCTGCGGCTGAGACCAGAGAGACCTTTTTCATTTTTTTTTGAGGCAGAGTCTCGCTCTGTTGCCCTGGCTGGAGTGTAGTGGCGCAGTCATAACTCACCGCAGCCTTAACCTTCCAGGCTCAAGCTATGCCCCCACCTCAGCTTCCTGAGTAGCTGGGTCTATAGGCGTGTGCCACGCCAAGCTAATTTATACATTGTTTTTGGAGACAGAGTCTCGCTCGCCATGTTGCCCAGGCTGGGCTTGAACTCCCGGACTCAAGCAATCTTCCTGCCTCAGCCTCCCAAAGTGCTGGGATTATGGGTGGGAGCTCCCGCCCATGCTCGGCCAATTCAGGAGTTTTTAATATATCCACAAAGTTGTGTAGCCATCGCCACTACCTAAGCTGAGAACATTTTTTATCACCCCTGCAGCCTTCTGGACTGAGTGGAGTCAGCATGCTCTGGGGTTGGCAGCATCTTTTCAGGGGGCTCGAGGTTCTTCTTTGGTATCTTTTCCAAGTTTCTATACCTGTCTAGTACTGAAGCTGGAATTTGGGAGATTGACCTTTTGTCCAAGTCATAACTTAATATGCTATTTCCTGAAACTGCTTTTAAGAAATGTTAAGGTGCAAATGAGGATCCAGTTTGGGCCCACATTTTTCTAAGCTGGAGTGGAGTTTTTAGTTGCACTTGAGACTATACTGTGCAGATAGTTTATTGATGGAGTTGCCTGAGAATAAAAATAACCCAACTCTTCAGTAGTGGGTGGGAGACTTTGGGTGATGGTGATTTCCGTAAAGGAGAAGCTGAGCCTGGTTGGAAGGAAAAAGAAAGAACATACGGAGAGGTTGGCATTCTTTAGCTGAGTGGATTCAGGCTTGAGCTGGAGTCAGAATCACCTGGGACGCTTGTTCAAACACAGATTGCTGGACCCCATCCCCAGAGTTTCTGCTCTAGTAGGTCCTGGGTGGGGCCTGCGAATGTGCATTTCTAACAAGTGCCCAGGTGAAAGCCCACTTAGAGGAAGAATCTCAGCCTCCTGGAAGTGTGTTCTAATTAACTTTACTGAACTGTAGGCTCAGCTTTGCTATCCCCATACCACTCATGCATGTTTTGGTGTGCTTTGGCTACATAGGTTACAGTTGAGCTTTCTGTAGCTTTTTTCTTATGTCTTTAGTAAGCACCTAAAAGTTGTGGAATGCATAGGTTTTATTTTTGGCATTTATCTGAAGTATCTGTTCATGTCTTGACATATAGGAAGCTCTTTTAAAGTTTGGGTGGCAGTAGAGAGGACATATAGAAGCATATTCTAATTTTTCAATGTTTTTTGAAAAGGTAGCATGAACAATATTCCCCCCACTCATTCTTCTTCGTATCCATTTGGCTCAAGTAGCTGAAAACAACAGAATCCTAAAGCTGAGTGTCACAATCTACCTGCCTACCTGCCTGTCTACCTACCTACCTGCCTACCCACCTTCAAGTCTTTTAAAATACTGCCTACCACAGGTTTCTGATGATAAATTCTGTTATCTTGGTAATTATGAAGTTCTTTTGAAGGTTTTAAAAGAAGTTCCTAAAAAATAACCTAAGTTTTATAGTATTAGTGCTTTTAGAAAGCTGGAAAAGCAAGTGAAGAAACAACAAAAAGAAATCCTTTCTAGATGGATGAGAAACCACAGATGGGTTGGGGTGAATGCAATGAAATAGAAATGTGTGTTCGGGAGAGTGTTTTCTCTGTAAGGAAGAATATTACGGGCAGGCCATGTGGCTTTCACGAGGTCTTCTTACAAGCTTCTGTGGTAGTGTTCACTGGTCTGGCGAAGCGGGTGGACTTGAAAAAATTGTAAAATGGCGAGAACCTGGAATTTACATTTGGGGAGAAAGGAAACTGGGAGGCCCTTCAGCTCTGGAGAATTGGATAAGGTGAAGCAGTGTCCACGTGTGTGTGTACGTATGTGCACGTGCGTGCATGCATGTGCACTCATCCAGGTGGGGCGTCTGTGGTAGCACTGAGGTAGATTCTGAGTCAAGCTTCATTTGGTCCTGAGTTCTTTTTATTGTGACTCAAAAGGAGTTCATGGGGAAATAAAGGCTCCCGTGTGCAAGAAAAAAGGAAGCAGGAAAGTCACTTAACCTAGGCTAGAAAGGGCAGCCACCCTAGTCTATAGTCAGAAGAGAAGCAGCTTTTCAGAGGGGCTGAGACAGGTAATGCTGGTCCCAGGCCAAGCCTCTTGAGGAAGGAGAACAACATTCCGAAATTCTGTGTGTAGCTCATACCCTGAAGGAGTTGCCTTTTAAGATCACAGTGTGTTGCCCTGTAGGAAGAGTCAGAAGGTCAAGGACAAGGCTCTGAGGTTCCCACCCTTCTAGTGCTTTGTGTTGGGGAGTGGAGGCTGTCCAGAGAAGCTGGCCAAGGGGAGGCTCCCCCTGGGAAGATAGGGATCTTTTTTAGGAGGTGCTGCAAAGGGACACTTTTTCAGAGACAAGGGGAAAACACTTGCGTATATTTACTTCTTTAAAAGTTAAGAAAGTTAAAAGAATGGGAAAATGCCATCTGCTTCCCATTTCTGCGAAAGGGTACATTAAAATAGCTTGAAATTAAGCAGAATCTATAAAATTAACGTCTGAGTGTAGTCATTTCCCATTTTTCCTGACACATCTTTCAGCTGTGTAGCAACAGATCCGCATTCCTGGTGTCAGAAGACAGTTGTTAATGTGCTAGTTAAAATTTTATTTTATTTTTGTACTGCTGAGCAAAATTTAGACTTAACTCTGTTTTATTTAAGAAGCATTTTTGTTAAATGCTTTAATTATTATTAATCAAAATTTTTTGTATTTAAGCAATTTTCAACAATCTATTCCTCAAGCAATTCAGAGAACCTGCTGTGTGGTGATTATGTATTTTTTATTTCATAAATGAGGGTAGTGAGGCATAAGTGTTTTGGAATTAGCATTTGTCATCATCTAATATACTGTGCAAATTACATCTTTTCACTGTGTATTGTCTGGCTGCCACTGCTAGACTCTTAAGTTCCAGGTGGACAGGGATCTTATGCCAGGTGGACATGGCATACATGTGTGTAAGGCAGGCACTGTTCTAAGTATATACAGTAGTCCCTGGCGTGTCCAGGGACTGTTCATTGAATGAATGAATAAAGACGTCTATCAACAAATATCATTTAGTCTAGTGTTCAAGTGGGTTGCTAATACCCTGTTCCTGAATTAAACAGTCTGGCTTGGAGATAGTCACTGATAGCACCAAGCAGATCTGTGGGAGCTACCCCAGAAAAGCTTGTGATGCAGAGTAGAAGACCAAATTGGTGCTCCCTGCGTGCGAACGAATTCCCACAACTATGGAAGGAAGGACTGTGGCAGACATGCTTGATTCTTCATCTCAGACTCATCAGTCAGGGAAGTCACTCCTGTCTAAGGAATGAGTGAGGGTAAGGCAGGAAGCCAGCATGTCCCCTGTGAAGGAACTATTTCCAGGTAGAAGCATGAAGCCCAGGAAAGGCAATTTATAGAGCACATCACCAATAGGGAGATGGCCAAACCGCTCCGAACTCTACCATCTGAAGTCAACAGTTTCCAATTATGTATCTTCAGATTTTTTCTTTCAGATATGTGTATCTACAGATATTTCTCTGTGCCAGTATGGCTGTTTTTTCTAAATTTATTAACCCAGAATAGTTTTACTATACGCATAGTTTTATAACCTGGCTTTTCTCTTAATATGTTGTATATATGTTAGGCCTTTTTTGACAGTGATCCACAGCATCATGTTTGTTTCTTGATTGACTGAGACAGATTCTTTCTCTGTCACCCAGGCTGGAGTGCAGTGGTGTGATCATAGTTCACTGCAACTTCAAATTCCTGGGCCCAAGAGATCCTCCTGCCTCAACCTCCTGAATGGCTAGGACTACAGGCATGGGACACCATGCCTGAGAATGTTTTTTATTTTTTGTAGAGACAGGATCTTGCTGTCTTGCCCACGCTGGTCTTGAATTCCTGGCCTCAAATGATCCTCCTGCCTCAGCCTCCCAAAGTGCTGGGATTACAGGAGTGAGCCACCGTGCTCGGCCAACATTGTGTTTATTGACTTTATTAATATTCCATTTAATTTTGGCTGGGTACGGTGGGTCACACCTGTAATCCCAGCACTTTGGGAGGCTGAGGCCAGAGGATCACAAGGTCAGGAGATCGAGACCATCCTGGCTAACGCGGTGAAACCCTGTCTCTACTAAAAATACTATAAATTAGCCGAGCATGGTGGCATGCGCCTGTAATCCCAGTTACTCGGGAGGCTGAGGCAGGAGAATCACTTGCACCCGGGAGGCAGAGGTTGCAGTGAACCAGGATCGCGCCACTGCACTCCAGCCTGGGCAACAGAGTGAGACTCCATCTCAAAAATAAACAAACCAAAAAACCAAAAAAAATTCCATTTAATTTAATGCCATCATTTATGCATTCAGCAATATTTTTGAGGGCCTACTATGTGCCAGGCACTAGTTGGAGTTGCTGAGGGTATTAAGATGAGGTTCCAGTTCTCATGGAGCTTATAGTTTAAAGGGAAAACAATACAAAAGTAAACAAGTAGGTGAGAATTTCAGAGAGTGCTAAGAACAAAGTAGAGCAGGGTACTGAGGTGTGAGCACATTAGTAGATTCTGTAGGAAAGGACTTCCTTAGAAACTTACATTTGAGCTGAGAACTGAATGATAAAGGAAGGCCAGCTGCTTAGGGATCTGGGGGAGGAATATTCTAGGCAAAGGTAATAGCCTGTACGAAGGCCCTGAGGCAGGAATGTGCTTGCTTTGAGGAAATGTGAAAAAAACATGGAGCAGTGTAGGGATCTGGCAGATGAGCTGGGTGAGGTAGATAGGGGCTAGATCTTGTTGTGCCAAGTAGACATAAAGAGTTGAGATTTTGGGTCAGGAGCAGTGGCTCATGCCCGTAATCCCAGTACTTTGGGAGGCTGAGGTGGGCAGATCACCTGAGGTCAGGAGTTCAAGACCAGCCTGACCAACATGGTGAAACCCCATCTCTACTAAAAATGCAAAATTAGCTGGATGTAGTGGCACATGCCTGTAATACCAACTACTCAGAGACTGAGGCAGGAGAATTACTTGAACCCAGGAGGCAGAGGTTGCAGTGAGCCAAGACTGCACCACTGCACTCCAGCCTGGGCAACAAGAGTGAAACTCCGTCTCAAAAAAAAAAAAAAAAAAAAAACAGTTGAGATTTTGTTTTAAAGGCAACACGAAGTTATTGGAGGATGAGCTATTAGGCAGTGAGCAACATAATACGGAGCTTTATGTTCAAAGGCTTTCTTTGGCTACTGTGTGGCAGGCAGTCAGGGGAAGCAGAGAGACCAGTTAAGAGTCTGTTGCAGTAACTGATGATCTTGGTGAGAAATGACAGTGGGGTGGAGGGAGTGAGAAGTGGATGTATTTCAGAGGTGGAGCTGTCAGAATTCATGGGATTGGATGTGGGGGTAAAGGAAAGGAGA
This sequence comes from Macaca nemestrina, assembly GCF_043159975.1. NCBI lineage: Eukaryota > Metazoa > Chordata > Mammalia > Primates > Cercopithecidae > Macaca > Macaca nemestrina. The sequence continues at coordinate 227,276,383 of NC_092125.1, read as the reverse complement.
AATTTTGTGGCCTCAGCTACTGCGTTGATGTTGGGGCTCTTCATTGAGACAAGAAAGTGGAGATCAAGAATGTTCTTCTGGGATGTCCTGGTTGTGAGATGTCTGTTAGACACTGGAGTGTTGATGTTGAATAGGTAGCTGTCCAGAAGTCTGGGGAGGAGTCCTGTCTGGAGATAAAAATTGGAGAGCCGTCAATGCATGGGTGACGTTTAAAGCCGTAGACTAGGTGAGGTCACCCGGGATGCAGAAGATAGATGGAGAAAGGGAGAGACTAAGCCTCGAGCAGTGCAGGAGGAGCCAGCACAGGAGGCTGCAGGGGAGCCAGGGAGGCAGTGCTGAGGCAGGCAGGTGTGAGGTGGAAGCCGGGAGAAGGACATGTTTTAAGGAGGGTGCGTCACTTTTATGTTTGCTACTGTAACTAGTTATCACAAATTTAGTGGCTTAAAACAACACAAATTTCTTAACTGTTCTGTAGGTCAGTCATCTGACATGGGTCTCACTGGGCTGCTGTCAGGGTGCCAGCAGGGCCATGTTCTTTATGGAGGCCCTAGGGAGGAATCTGTTTCTTTGTCTGTTCCACTTCTAGAGTCTGCTTAATATTCCTTGGCTTGTGGCCCCCTCCTCCATCCTTGATGCCAGCAACATAGAGTCTTTGTGACCCTGCTTTCTTCTCATTCACTCACTCTGACCTATTCTGCCTCTTTTTTCCACTTTTAAGGACCCTTTTAATTATGCCGAGTCCACCTGGATAATCCAGGATAATTTTCCTATTTTAAGCCCAGCTGATTAGCAACCTAAATTCTATCTGCAGCCTTAATTCCCCTTTGCCTTGTAATGTTATTTATTTACAGGTTCTGGGGATTAGGATGTGTATATCTTTGGGGTTCCTGTCCTTCCTTTCACAGAGGGTATCACAAAGGTTACTGGGAATTTGCGTAAAATGAGGACGGAGAAGTCATTGTTGGATTTGGTCAACTGATTAGTAACGTCAATGGGTGGTTCCAGTGGAGTGGTAGTGCGGTGGCCCAATGGGAGTGAGTTGAAGAGCCAGAGAGGTGAGGACGTGGGGGCTACACATCTTAATGATTCTTGGTAGCAGTTTTGCTGTGAAGGAAAGTAAATAGTGGCAAGGAAAAGCACAGAGGACAGCTCTGAGAGGATGAAATGGGAGATGGAATGTGGAGCAGAGGTTCAGGGATGACTCCTGGAAGGAAGGGGCATTAGTGTAGTGTTTGCTGGAATACATTAACTGGATGAAGAACCTGGAGTGAAACCAACATAGAGATGGGGACATATGAAAGTGGAATTCACAGAATTATTTTTAATAGAGCAGCGGAAGGTACTGATGACTCCTATTGCTTGCACCTGGGTCAGTGGACAGGATCCTTGTCAGCGGCCACTACAGGGCCCACAACCCCATCTCAGATGCTGTCATTTCATGGGTGGTTGGCCAAATCTTTTAAGTCAGTGTAGAACCTCTGCCCTTTCTTCCTGGGGAGCCTGGATCAGTCATGATCTTGCCCAGACTCAGCGCCATGGTAGGGGGGCATCTCCTTTCCTCTCCTGCCCCCCAGCCACTTCCCTTGCACTTCTCCTCTTCTCTCCTCACCCACTAAATTGTAGTCCTGCCTCCATTTCTTTCTTTACTTTGTTACGTTTTAATAACATTTATTCACTCCACAACATGCTCACAGAAGTAGAAGACCAAGTTAGTGCAGACCAATTCATTCCTGGACTCAGTGGCTCTCAAGTGGGGGAGGTGCTGGTCTTAAAGCGTATTTAGAAACAAGTGGGCATCATAGTGAGTGTAAAAACTCCCCTTCTGCGAGGCTCAGAAGAGCAGGCCTCCTCCTGCTCCTAGTCCACTCAGTGCTCCTTCTTCATATTGGTGGTTCGCAGCCCTGCTGCATGTTAGACTCACTGGGACAGATTTGTAAACATATCACGGCCTGGGCCCCACCACAGACTAATTCAACTGGAGTCTCAGGGATAGGGCCCAAGCTGAGGATTTTAAAAAGCTCCCTAGGAGATTCTGAAGTACAGCCAGGGCTAAGAACTACAGCCTTAAATCTACTGTTGACTGCTTTCAAAAGAAGTCTTCACTGTGATTAAACAAATTGTGGTTAAAAGTAAGCAAAAGGGCCAGGCGCGGTGGCTCACACCTGTAAATCCCAGCACTTTGGGAGGCCGAGGCAGGTGGATCACCTGAGGTCAGGAGTTCAAGACCAGTCTGGCTAACATGGTGAAACCACATCTCTACTAAAAGTACAAGAAAATTAGCTGGGCATGGTGGTGCATGCCTGTAATCCCGGCTACTTGGGAGGCCAAGGCAGGAGAATTGCTGGAACCTGGGAGGTAGAGGTTGCAGTGAGCCAAGATTGTGCCATTGCACTCCAGCCTGGGCCACAAGAGCAAGTCTCCATCCCCCCCCCACCAAAAAAAAAAGAAGCAAGAGGAAATCTGGAGGGGAACATTTGTAATAGGCAAGTGGTCATTATTAAATGTACAGTTACATTATTAAAATGTAGATCATTTGAATCAACTGACACATCTGAATTTGGATTAAAACTCCTAAGCAGTGTATAATACTCAAAGCTTGGTGTCTGGTAGGGCACAGTTTGTTCATTTCTGTTTTTCATGTTGCGTTCTTTAAACTTTTTTCCTTTCTGAATAGCCTGATATAATGAAGCAGCTATTTGTAACACGTGGGAATTATTTTTTCTTCTTTTCCTCCCATAGTCTGTCTCCATCTTTTAGCTGCTGTTCTTTCACACCTTAAGGTTCTTAGATATCCATTCCATTCCCTACCCAGTCTCGGAACACTGTGAGATGAGCATTCCTGATAAGTGGTCATCCAGTTTGGAAAGACACGGTATTTTACAAGGTGATCAGTTTCTGAGGAATTTCAGTTAGAAAACTTTGTGTTTTTGGTTTGGTCAGAGAAAGATCCGGAAAAGTGATCAAGAGGTTAGCTCAAACCTGATATAGGGAGTTCTCAGAGTAGGGATTGGCTATTAATGGTCTCTTATAATTTTTTCCTTGAGGATAGTTTTATTAGTATGAGAGTAACTTAACCATTCTCATTGTATATTTCCAGACTTTTTTTTTGAGATGGATCCTTGCTCTGTCACCCAGGCTGGAGTGCAGTGGCATGATCTCTGCTTCCTGCAACCTCCGCCTCCTGGGTTCAAGCAATTCTCCCGCCTCAGTCTGCCAGGTAGTTGGGATTACAGGCACCCACCACCATGCCCTGCTAATTTTTGTATTTTTATTAGAGAAGGGGTTTCACCATGTTGGCCAGGCTGCTCTCAAAGTCCTGATCTCAGGTGATCCACCTGCCTCAGCTTCCCAAAGTGCTGGGATTATAGGCGTGAGCTACCACGCCTGGCCCCAGACTTTTTTATACTTCTCTATGACATTGACATGCTCCCACAACAGCTTCAGTGTAAGTTTTTTTTTTTTTTTTTTTTGAGACGGAGTCTCACTCTGTCGCCCAGGCTGGAGTACAGTGGCCGAATCTCAGCTCACTGCAAGCTCCGCCTCCCGGGTTTATGCCATTCTCCTGCCTCAGCCTCCCGAGTAGCTAGGACTACAGGCGCCCGCCACCTTGCCCGGCTAGTTTTTTGTATTTTTTAGTAGAGACGGGGTTTCACCATGTTAGCCAGGATGGTCTTGATCTCCTGACCTCGTGATCCGCCCGTCTCGGCCTCCCAAAGTGCTGGGATTACAGGCTTGAGCCACCGCACCTGGCCCAAGTGTAAGTTTAAAAATACTTCATGATGGTTAATCTCACTTTGCTTTCTAACTTTACAAAATAATTGTTTTCCTCCTACTCTATTTCCTGATTTACAGTTTTCTTACTGTTTGTTTTTTTCATACTATTGATCTGTACCATTGAATTGCTTGTGATTTTCTGTAAATTGAGGCCAGTCTTATGTTTTAGGCCTATACTGTCCTACTTTTGCATGAGATTGCTTTGGAAATAAAATGTAATCTTTAGTTAGGTTAACTTGTTTAGTTTTTAGTTCTTTAATTTTTGAAATGAGTCAGAAATGTTCTACATATGTGGGTACATGATATGTATGTGATGTATCTATGTATATGCATGTTATATGTATATGAGTAACATGTTATATGTATGTGCACATTCCGTGTATATGGGTAAGCATTAGATGTGGCTGTAAGAGCACTGTAAGAATTGTACTTTTCACTTTGGGAGGCCGAGGCGGGCGGATCACAAGGTCAGGAGATCGAGACCACAGTGAAACCCCGTCTCTACTAAAAATACAAAAAATTAGCCGGGCGCGGTGGCGGACGCCTGTAGTCCTAGCTACTCAGGAGGCTGAGGCAGGAGAATGGCGTGAACCCAGGAGGCGGAGCTTGCAGTGAGCCGAGATCGCGCCACTGCACTCCAGCCTGGGCAACAGTGTGAGACTCCGTCTCAAAAAAAAAAAAAAAAAAAAAGAATTGTACTCTTACACTGGTGTGCACAATTTAGTGTATAACACTTAGGGTTAGTGTCTAACACTTAGGGTTTAGTATATAACTTAGGCTTGCTGGATCTGGCAGCCTCTCCTGTTCAGTGAACCTGCAGTGCCTTCAAGTTAGTTACACTTACTTTTTCTATGATGGTTTGGAGAATTTAATGAGTTAATGTACCTTTAGCACCTGATACACCTATAGCATCTAATAGGATGCATTGCACGACGTTAGTTCACTTGCCCCATGTTGATATGTGTAGTAAATAGATACTAAGGCACAAAAAGCAGTAACAATAAAGGAAAAGTTCGATACACTAGTTTTCATTGATATGTGTAGTAAATAGATACTAAATAAGGCACAAAAAGCAGTAACAATAAAGGAAAAGTTCGATACACTAGATTTCATTAAAAGAACTATTTATCTAAAGACACCGTTAAGTGAATGAAAAGTCAAGTCATAGAGTGAGACTGATCAACACAAGCTTATATTCAGACTATTTTAAGAATTTCTACAAATCAATGAGAAGAAGACAGACAACCCAATAGAAGAATGAGTAAAAGACTCAAACTGGCACTTCACAGGTCAGTAAACTTAGGGAAAGGTGCCCTACCTCACTGGTCATCAGAGTGTATTCCATAGTTAGATGCCCTCATACATCTGCATGGCCAAATTAAAAAAGACACCATCAGGTGTCAGCAAGAAACAGAGCAGGCAGAACTTTCATGTACTGCTCATGGAAATCTACGTTAGTTTAACCACTTTGGGAAGCTAGAATTATCTATGAGAGTAGAAGATTTGCACACCATAAAGCCCAGCAGTTCTACTCCTTGTGTATATTCTCAACAGACTGTACAGCTGTGAAAACTAATGAATTGATGAATATTCAAGAAGTGAGTAACTCTCACAGACATAATGTTGAGAGAAGGAAACCAGACACTCAGAATATATATTGTTTGATTCTGTATACGAGTTCAAAACAAAGACAAAATTAATTTATGGTGTTGCAAGTCAGGAGATATAGTTACCTTTAGAGAGTAGGGAGGATATATTAGCAGGGCTTCTGGGGTGTTGGTAATGTTCTTTCTTGATGATAGGTGTGATACACATGCACACATACACACAAATATACTTACACTTTGTGCTCTCTCCTGTTTGTATATAATATTTTAATAAAAAGTAAACTGAAATGGGGCTGGGCACAGTGGCTTGTGCCAGTAATCCCAGCACTTTGGGAGGCTGAGGCAGGCAGATTGCTGGAGCCCAGGAGTTCAAGACCAGCCTGGGCAACATGACAAAACCCTATCTCTACAAAAAAAATGCAAAAATTAGCCCGGTGTAAAGGTGCGTCCCTGTAGTCCCAGCTACGTGGGAGGCTGAGGTGGGAGAATTGCTTGGGCCTGGAATGTGGAGGTTGTGGTGAACTGAGACTGTGCCACTGCACTCCAGCTTGGATGACAGAGTGAGAGAGACCCTGTGTCAAAAAAAAAAAAAAAAAAAAAGTTTACTGAAATGGTTTATGGTATAAAATAGATTATTGAACAGCAGTGAGAAATGAGCAAAATACAGCTGCATGCAGCACCATGGAAGATTCTTACAGAATGCAGAGGATCAGATTCTAGTTTTATAAAGTTCAAAGAGTCAATGCTAAACTACTGTTTAGGGACACATAAGTAACTTGTGGATATCCGTCAGGATTGAGTCAGGGAAGCAGAACCACTGTATTATGGAATAAGGGATTTCTTTTTTATAGCAATAAGATATTTTGCAACTGTGGGGAAAAGCTGGAAAAATAATAGTCTGGAAGGAGGAATTAGAGGACCAGAGAAGAGTTGCAAAAGCACTTCTCCTGAAGCACCTGCATAGGTGGCTGAGTTAGAACTTGTGGGAGGCTCTGAGAAGCTAGGCATGAACAGGTGCTAGAGCGGGACCCCAAAGGGAACCTGATGAAAAAGTCTATGAAAAGCTATTACCTCTGCGTAGCAATCACCTCGCTAGGTCTGCTGTCCAGCAGCTGATGGTCAAGGGGCTTCAGTTCGTTGACAAGGCCGGCAGTTGGGGAAAATGCTAGTGACAGAAGCAGCATGTGGACAAGCTGGAACCCTCTGGCATCTCTATTTATGTCTGCTACCACCTCTAACTACCTCGGCCCTCAGGAAGTAATGACTTTTACTTTTCACTTTTTAAGTCTTATCCAGATTCAGGGAAGGGAATCCTGAGAAATTCTAGCCTAACCAAATTGAGTTAAAAGCTGCCATAGTGATGGTTGCACAACTCTGTGCATATATTTAAAAATATACTTTTAAGTGGGTGGACTTTATGATTTGTGAATTATATCTCAATAAAGCTGTTATTTACTTAAACAAAACTGCCACATGTTGAAAACTCTAAAGAAACGATGTTACCATGGATGATTTAAGTGCTGCTTCTTGGAGATATGGAAGTTTCAGTTTAGTAACTGCTTCAGGTTGTATCTATGTTACTCTACACTGCTATTCTTTAGAAAGCTAGAGGGTAGTAACTATGATCTGTTTGTTAATGACAGACCTTCAGGTCTCCTAACAGGTCTGGGAATAAGTTTTGAAAATAGGTTAATGGGATATTGTATTAGTCCTTTCTCATGCTGCTAATAAAGACATACCCGAGAGTAGATAATTTATACATACCCGAGAGTAGATAATAAGGAAAGAGGTTTAATGGACTCACAGTTGCACATGGCTGGGGAGGCCTCACAATCACGGCAGAAGGCAAAGGAGAAGCAAAGGCACGTCATACATGGTGGCAGACAAGATAGAATATGCAGGGGAACTCCCATTTATAAAACCATTGGATCTCGTGAGACTTATTCATTACCATGAGAACAATATGGGGGAAACAGTCCCCATGATTCGGTTATCTCCACCTGGCCCCACCCTTGACACATGGGAATTATTACACTTCAGGGCGAGATTTGGGTGGGGACACAGCCAGACCATATAAGATATATTTTCTCACTTTTCACTGTGTATATTTGGTTTTAAAATTTGAACTAGGATTTCTTTGATTATACTTAAAAGTAGGCTTTACAGATTCATTAAAACTTTCATATCAAATCTGTTTTGATACTCTGATATATTCTCATCATCTGAAGCTATTGGAAAATGCACTTATCTACTCTCCATTTACGTGGTGCCACTTTTCATTTGAATGTTTGTTATGGCTCTTTTTATTCTCTTTATAATGAGACAGTTGCCCAAATAAAGATACGCAGCTTTCCTGCCTGGGGCTGTAGTTGTACCATAGTTAGGAAATGGATATGAAGGTTTTTTAAAAAGTTCAAAAACGGAGTAGCTTGTATCATTTGTATGCAAAGACTGGAAACATTTTTAGCTGTAGTTATGAAGACTTCTAGCTTTTTGTCAACTTTTTGACTAAAGGGAGTCCCAAAACACAGGTTATTTCTACATGGATTAAATTTATAATAATAAAGAATCATTAGTATTACTAAACCATATTGATAGAATTCTTGCTAAAACTAGGCTAGACAGACAAGGATGGACACTGAAGTTTGGCACGGAAGGCCTAGTTGGGAAGAGGATTCAGAGGAGCTCGGCTAGAGTTTGGTCAAGGAGACTCTTGGTCAGTATGTAAGTCTGGCCAATTGGAAGTAAACAAAAGGCAGCCATAGTCTTGGAGGGAAGACAGACATAAAAAATGATTGCAAAATGGTATGATAAAAAGTATAATGGAATTATAAAGTATATATGTATAAGGTATATCTGGCAAAAAGGAGACAGTGATGGTCCACTTGAGTGCATGAAGGCTGGATTTTTTTTTTTTTTTTTTTTTTTGGAGACGGAGTCTTGCTGTGTCGCCTAGGTTGGAGTGCAGTGGTGCTATCTTGGCTCACTGCAACCTCTGCCTCCTGGGTTCAAGCTGTTCTCTTGCCTCAGCCTACCGAGTAGCTGGGATTATAGGCTTGTGCCACTACGCCTGGCTAATTTTTCTACTTTTTAGTAGAGATGGAGTTTCACTATGTTGACCAGGCATGTCTTGAACTCCTGGCCTCAAGTGAAGGATGGATATTGTTTTGAAAAATGACACTAAAGCTGTATTTTGAAGATGATTAGAAAGTTTACAAAAAAAGAAAAAGTTTACTACGCAGACAAAGAGAATCAGCAAGAAAACTTTCTGGGCTGAAGGTACTACATTTAGTCAAACTACTAATACTTCCTTTCCTGTACAAAGGAACGGAAGAAGGAATTAGTTTGAGTTGCTTGGATAATTCGCTATGGCTAGTTTAGGGTTTAAGGAGAGAGATGAATGAGTTAAGGTTAGAGAGTAGCAGCTCGATCATAGAAGGCTATGTATGCTACGCTGGGTTTAATTTTTTTTTTTTTTTGAGACAAAAGTCTGACTCTGTCACCCAGACTGGAGTGCAGTGGTGCGATTTTGGCTCACTGCAACCTCTGCCTCCTGGGTTCAAGCAATTCTGTCTGCGTCAGCCTCCCTAGTAGCTGGGATTAGAGATGTGCATCACCACCTCCAGCGAATTTTTTTTTTTTTTAAATGGAGTCCTCTCTGTCGCCCAGTCTGTTGTGCAGTGGCGGGATCTCTGCTTACTGCAACCTCTGTCTCCTGGTTTCAAGTGATTCTTCTGCCTCAGCCTCCTGAATAGCTGGGATTACAGGTGTGTTTGTGGTGCCCAGCTAATTTTTTTTTTTGTATTTTTAGTAGAGACGGGGTTTCAGCATGTTGGTCAGGATGGTCTTGAACTCCTGACCTCATGATCTGCCTGCCTCGGCCTACCAAAGTGCTGGGATTACAGTGGTGTGAGCCACTGCGCCGGGCCTAATATTTTTATTTCTAGTAGAAAAAGGATTTCACCATAGTGGCCAGGCTGGTCTCAAACTCTTTTTTTTTGAGACGGGGTCTCGCTCTGTCGCCCAGGCTGGAGTGCAGTGGCCGGATCTCAGCTCACTGCAAGCTCCGCCTCCTGGGTTTACACCATTCTCCTGCCTCAGCCTCCTGAGTAGCTGGGACTACAGGCGCCCGCCACCTCGCCTGGCTAGTTTTTTATATTTTTTAGTAGAGACGGGGTTTCACCGTGTTAGCCAGGATGGTCTCGATCTGCTGACCTCGTGATCCGCCCGTCTCGGCCTCCCAAAGTGCTGGGATTACAGGCTTGAGCCACCGCGCCTGGCCTGGTCTCAAACTCTTGACCACAGGTGATCCACCCACCTCACCAGTGTGCTGGGATTGCAGGTGTGAGCTGCTGCCCCCAGCCTGGGTTTGCAGATCTTAACAGGGTTTTGTTTGTTTTCTTTGAAGGTCTCACTCTGTCTCCCAGCTTGATCATAGCTCACCATAGCCTTGAACTCCTCGGCCTCAAACAATCCCCTCATACCTCAGCCTCCAGAGTGGCTGAGACCACAGGGCTGCGCCAACCATACCTGGCTAATAGTTTTATTTTTATTTTGTAAAGAGGGAGTCTCCTTCCCGGCCTTGAACTCCTAACCTCAAGTGATCTTCCAATTTTGTCCTCCCAAAGTGTTGGGATTATAGGCATAAGTTATTGCACCTGGCCTTTTACCACAGTTTCATCAGAAGAGGAAAATGAGCAGATTTTTATTTTATGCAGTTACCCTGTGGACCATGTAGAGAATGGTTTGGAAGAAAGCCGGGAGTCGGGGGAGGAATCCATCCCAGAGGTAGTAACTAAGACCTGTTTTTAGGCATTGACAGTAGCAAAGGATCCGACTTGGGAGCTAGAGTCAGTAGCATTTATGTGACCTCTAAGATGTGATGGCTGTCACACTTTTTCTCTACTCTTAGGTTCAGTACTTCGGGGCCTTTGAATTAAACTGACAAATGATAGATTAGCAAGAGAAAAGGTAGATTTTAATCTTGTAAATACTTAGGGGAGTTCACAAATAAATGTGACTGAAAAGAGCCATTAGGATTTGGGGTTTATACACCATCTTAACAGATGAGGAGGAGAGGGAGAAAGGCTACTTCTGGGAAAACAAGGAACTATTTGGAAAGATAAATGGGCCTTTAGGAGAATAAATGGAAGCTATATATTTTCGTGACATTGTCTGTTTGGTTGTCTTCTCATCTCAGAAGATTAGAGTTGCCCCTGTGGGAAAGGATTTATGACAATTGAGTTCTTTGAGTTCTTTCGGGAGGCTCTGCTTTTAGGCAGATAAGGGGTTTCAGGAACTCAAATGCCTTCAGCTCAAAGTAATTTTTATGTTATAGTGGCTTATTCTGGATCCTTTCATGGTGAAGGAGAGGAGAAATTACTGAGATTCTGGCTTGAGTGATGATGGTACTGTAGATAATGAAATACATAAAGAAGAGCAGGTTTCAGTACATACTGTGTTTTTATTTGTATGGTTGAGCTTGGAGCACCTGGGGAACATCTAGAGATCCTAGAAAGCAGTTGGATGTAGATTTGGGACCTAGAGAGAGCTCAAAGAAGCTGAGAGTACGCATAAAATTTTCCTTGGAGAGTAGGAGAATGAGAGAAGAAAGAGCTTCCAGAAATGAACTAAAGGAGGCTGGAAAATGAGAGTGTGTGAAACGAGAGAGGGGACATAGGAAGGAAATTGAGCTTACAAAGGAGACTAAGAAGGAATAGTTGAAGATGAGGGGAGCTGGGAGAGTAGCAAGGAGAGTGAGCAGTAGGGATCAGCAGTGCCAGGCTGCAGAGTAAAATTATAGAAGTGTTAAGGGAAAAAAAAAAAAAAAATATATATATATATATATATATATAGAGAGAGAGAGAGAGAGAGAGAGAGAGAGAGAGAGTGAGTTAGTATATGATAAAGGTACAGTTTTGAGGAGGAAATGGAGGGCTGTTTATTTAAATTGATTTGGAACTATTGGCTTACCACTTAAAAAATACTAGGTTATGCTGGGTGTGGTGGCTCATGCTTGTAATCCCAGCACTTGGGGAGGCTGAGGCAGGAGGATCACCTGAAGTCAGGAGTTCAAGACTGGCCTGGCCAACACGGTGAAACCCCATCTCTACTAAAAATACAAAAATTAGCCAGATGTGGTGATGCACACCTGTAATCCCAGCTACTTGGGAGGCTGAGGCACAAGAATTGCTTGAACCTGGGAGGTGGAGGTTACAGTGAGCTGAGATCGTGCCACTACAATCCAATCTGGATGACAGAGCCCAGAGACTCTGTCTCAGGAAAAAAAAAAAAAAAAAAAAATTAGATTAGGTCCCCACCTCATGTCTTATACCAAAATAAATCTAAAAATTAAATGTAGAAATTGAAAATAGTAAAAATACTAGGAGAAAATATCGGTCAGTATTCAGTTTGTGTTCCGGTTAGGAAGGAGCAAACCCATTCTAAGCTAATCATACCACATCTAATCATACAAAAATTAGCCGGGCAGGGTGGTGCATGCCTGTAATCCCAGCCACTTAGGAGGCTGAGGCACAAGAATCATAACAGAAAGAAAAGACTAATACATTTTCATGTAAATCCAGCATGTCTGTGTGCTAAAAATATCATAAAATTAAAGTGTAAATGGCAAACTGGGAAAAGTATTTGCCACATATTTGACAGGCAGAGGTTTAATATCCTTCATATCTAAATGATCTATCAGAAAAATGAGTAACTGAAGGTTTCTGGTTAAGTAGGACTCATTGAAGATGTCTTTATTTTCCATCCTTCCAAAATTTTGATAAAATGACAGAAAGGAGGCTGGGTGCGGTGACTCACGCCTGTAATCCCAGCACTTTGGGAGGCTGAGGCGGGTGGATCATGAGGTCAGGAGATTGAGACCATCCTGGTTAACACAGTGAAACCCCGTCTCCACTAAAAATACAAAACATTAGCCGGGGGTGGTGGCGGGTGCCTGTAGTCCCAGCTACTCAGGAGACTGAGGCAGGAGAATGGCGTGAACCCGGGAGGCAGAGCTTGCAGTGAGCCGAGATTGTGCCACTGCACTCCAGCCTGGGCGACAGAGTGAGACCCCGCCTCAAAAAAAAAAAAAAAAAAAAAAAAAAGAAAGGAATTACAAAAGACCCACAAGGAGAGTGGGGAAGATTTTTCTGGTTAATGATAGACTAAGTTGTTGGGCCTTATTTCCTGCTGAGAACAAGTTGAGATGATGGACAAAATTTAAGACAAAATTTCTGTGAGGGAAATGGAGAGTTAACAAAATAGTGAAGATTTGTGGGTATAAGATATGGGGCATGGTGGTGGGGTAGGGAAGCTCAAAATGTGAGACCAACATTTGCAGTCATTTCTGTCCCAGAGGAATCTGCTGATTCAGGAAGATTTAGGCAGATGAGAAGCTGGACGGCTGAACAGAGTTTTTGTTAGACTCAAAGGGCAGAGGACAAAAATTGGAGTTTGGCATAGGTCACGGAGGAGGAAAACTTCTTAGGCTTTGAATAGGAGACCCAAAGACCTATATCTTAGGGATAGTAGCTCCTCACGGGTATTGAAGTCCAGCTCCAGACCCTCTCAGTTCCTGACTAGATCAAGGTATTCTGGAAAGAAGCAAGTGTAATTCCTTTCATTAATAGAAGATAACATCACTCAGAACCTCAAATGAGCTCTATGTTTATTTACAATGTTTGGCACTCAGAAATCACCAGGCAGATGAGGATTTAAGACAATGTTACTGAATGCCAAGAGAAACAACAGACTATGGAAGTGGATTGACAGGGATCCAGATAGTGAAGTTATTAGAAAAGGGTAATGTATATAGTGTGTTTAAGGATTTATAAGATTAAGAATAGGGAAATTGGAATCACACCACCCCCTCCCCAATAGAAAAACCAAATGTAAACTCTACAGTTAAAGGACTGTAACTGAAATTAAGATGTCAGTTAATGGGTTTGGCAGTACATTAGTAATACTAATAAGTAGAAAACAAATATTCAGAATGAAACATGGAAATAAAAATGGGCTGGACATACATGAAAGAGTGAGTCATAGGGATTCAGTGGAAAGGTTTAACCAACATATAATTGAAATCCTAGTAGGAAAGGAAGGAGGAGTGCTGCAGAAGCAGTATTTGGAGTGATGATAGCTGAGAATTGTTCATAACAGACAAAAGCCATCTCATCACAGATTTAAAAAGTACTACAGACCTAGAACTAGAACTAAGCCATCTCATCACAGATTTTAAAAATACTGCCAGAAATCTAAGATAAGGAGAAAATTTTAATAGTAAGCAGAGGCCAGGTGCAGTGGCTCACTCCTGTAATCCCAGCTCTTTGGGAGGCTGTGGCAGCTGGATCAGTTGAGGCCAGAAGTTTGAGACCAGCCTAGTCAACATGGGGAAACCCTATCTCTACTAAAAATACAAAAATTAGCTGGGCATGATGGTTCATGCCTGTAATCCCAGCCACTTGGGAGGCTGAGGTGGGCAGATCATTTGAGGCCAGGAGTTTGAGACCAGCCTGGCCAACATGGTGAAACCCTGTCTCTACTAAAAATACAAAAATTAGCCAGGCATGGTAGTGCACGCCTGTAATCCCAGTCACTTGGGAGGCTGAGGCACGAGAGTCGCTTGAACCCAGGAGGCGGAGATTGCAGTGAACCAAGATCGCACCACTGTACTCCAGCCTAGGCGAGAGTGAGACTCTGTCTCTAAAAAAAACAAAAACAAAAAACCAGAGAAAAACTACGTACTACATTCAAAAGAGCAGTAAGATTGACAGCTAATTTCTCAATAGATATCAGAAGGCAATGGACTAATGTTTTCAACATGTAAAAAAGAAGGTAAATAGCCAAACTAGAATGTTATACCCAGCAAATATATCCTTCAAAAGTGAGGACAAAATTATCACTTCTTTAGAGCAACAAAAATGAGAAGATTTAAAAGAAAAAGCCAAAACCCCAATTCTCTTTCTTCTACGCTCACAAAACTTCTCATACCAAATGTGTAGCCAATTCTCCAGTTCTCTGTGGACTCCAGGTAGTCTGCAATTTAACTCAATTTGGATGCTGCCTGGAATTACTTGCCTCACAGGTTGAGAAATCAGCCGCACAGGATTTCTTAGAAACCAATTGCAAGTCCAGGTCTCCCATATTTCTTACTGACTGCTGTGAAGTGAGGATTCCTATAAACCCTTCCTCAGATTTAGTGATTTGCTAGAATGGCTCACAAAACAGGGAAACATTTACCTAGGTTTACCTGTTGATTATACAGGATACAATTCAAGAACAGCTAAATGAAAGAGATGCATAGAGCAAGGTATGGGGAGGAACTCAGAACTTGCACACCCTCTCCAGGTGCGTCACCCTCCCAGCTCCCCTATGTGTTCACCAACGCGGAAGCTGTCTGGACTCTGTTGTTTGTGTTTTTATGGAGGCTCCATTATGAAGGCATGATTGATCAAATCTTTGGCCATTGGCCATTGGTTATTGAACTCAGTCTCTAACCTGTCTCCCTTCCCAGGAGGTGGTGGGGTGGGGAGCAGAGTGTGAGGGTCTGAAAGTCTAAATCCTCTAATCACATGATTGGTTGCTTTGGTAACCAGCCGCCATTCTCCCAAGAGTCCTCTCACCATAAACTCAGGTATGTCTGCTCTTCTTACTACTGTAACTCAGGAGATTCTAAGGGTTTCAGGGCTTGATGCCAGGAACTTCAAATGAAGACCAAATATATATTTCTTATTATATCACAGAGTTAATTACACCAGACCTGCACTAAAGGGAGTGATAGTAAAGGTTGGTCTTTGGCAGAAGAGAAGTGATCCTGGATGGCAGCTTTAAGATGCATGGAAAAGTGAAGACTAAAGAAAAGAGAAATAAGATGGTAAATGTAAATGAACACTGTTGGGTAAAAAATTATTTGTGGTTTAAAATATACCTAGAATTTAAAAATATAATAGTAGCATATAAGTAAGTTGTGGGGATGTTAAATAAGAGTTAGTATCTTATGGTCTTTTCATTGTCCAGGAAGTGGTAAAAATATAATTTACTTGAGATTTTGATAAGTCAAGGACACATATTATAATCTCTAGGATAGTCATTAAAAG
The DNA here is from genome assembly GCF_043159975.1 of Macaca nemestrina. NCBI lineage: Eukaryota > Metazoa > Chordata > Mammalia > Primates > Cercopithecidae > Macaca > Macaca nemestrina. The sequence continues at coordinate 227,260,905 of NC_092125.1, read as the reverse complement.
AGTAGTAAAATATATATAATTAACAAATTAATAGAGGGGAAATATGGAATAGTAACAGCAGTAGGTGTAGTAAAACTTGATTAATCTAAAAGAAGACAAGAAGACCAAAAACAGAAACAGAGCATGTGGGAAAAATAGGAAGTGAACAGTAAGGTGTTAGATTTAAACTTAGTCCATCAGTAATTATATTAAATAAAAGTGAACCAAAATTTCTAATTAAAAAGCAAGGATTGAGAAATTGGATTAAAAAAAAAAAGCAGATAACAACTCTGTACCGCTTTCAAGGATGCAGAAAAGTTGAAAATAAAATGGTAGAAAAGATGTATTACTCAAACATTAAAAGAAAACTGGTGTACCTTTATTAATAAAGTAGACTTCAGGGTAGAAATAATTACTTGCGATAAAGACATACATAATGGTAAGATACTCAATTCAGTTCTCCAGGAAGTTACAACAGTTCTACATCTATATGTACCTAAAAAGACTATCTCAAAATACACAAAGCTAGAGTTAACAAAAATGACAAAGAACAGACAGATCCACAATTCATAGTGGGAAGTTTTAGTATACCATCTTTATTAACTCAAAAACAAAGTATCAGTAAGGACAGAAGATTTCCATAACGTAATGAACAAACTTGACCTAATTGAAATCTCAGTGGGTTTACGTGTAATTTAGACATACTGCTGTCCTGTGCTTCATAACGATGTTTCAGTCAACAAGGGACTGTATATATGATGCTGGTCTCATAAGATTTTAATGGAACTGAAAAATTCCTGTCTCGAAGGGATGTCATAGTATCATAGTGTAACACATTACCATTTCTATGTTTAGATATGTTTAGATACAAATACCTATCACTGTGTCACAGTTGCTTGCAATATTCAGTACAGTAATATGCAGATTCATAACCCAGGAGCAATAGGATATACCATATGGCTTAAGAGTGTAGAAGGTTGTACTATCTAGATTTTTGTAAGTACATCTTTGTGTAAGTACGTTTGTGTAAGTACATTGTTGTCTTTGCACAATGACAAAATAGCCTAATGATGCATTTCTCAGAATGTATCCCTGTTAAGCAACAAAAGACTGTATGTTGAAAATAAGATGCATTCAAAATGAAATATGGAATATAGTAAAATATGAAATACAATACTGCACCCAGTAACTGTAGACTGTACATTCTTTTCATATGCATAGGGAACATTGATCAAAATTGTTGATTTATAGAGTAAATCTCAACAAATATCAAAAGACTAAATTCAGAATATCTTAAAGATAGGTTTAATATTTGAAGAATTGATCAGTGTAAATCACTAAATTAATAGAGAACAGAAAAATCGTGTGATAACGTCAGAGGTGCAAAAATTGCCTTTGGTAAAATCCAGTAGCCATTCAAAATGGAATCTCTTTATGAATAAAAGTTAACTTCCTTAGTTTGATAAAAATTACTCAGAAAAATCCTATAGCAAACACCATGTTTACTGATGAAATGTTGAAAGTTTTCTTTTGAGACTGGGAAAGAGAAGTTGTTTTCACTGTCACCAATTTTATTATTTTACTGGAAGTCCTACCTAGTTGAATATGAAAAGAAAAATAGTACAGGGATGAGAAGGGGAAGAACAAAACTGATTTTGTAGATGACATGATTGTATATGTAGAAAATTAATAAAAACCTGTTTATAACTTATTATAAAAAATAAGCTAGGTTACAAGATTCAAGGTAACTCTGGACACAATTGTAATTTTATATCCCAACAACAAACACAAATTCCAAGTTTGTATCAATCTGGATCTAATCAGGAGAGAGAAACCAGTTGTATTAGTTTGTCCTCACAGTGCTATAAAGAAATACCCAAGACTGGGTAATTTATAAAGAAAAGAGGTTTAATTTGCTCATGGTTCCACAGACTGTGCAGGAAGCAAAGTGCCAGCATCTGCTTGGATTCTGGGGGAGGCCTCGGGAAACTTACAATCATGGCAGAAGGCGAAGGGGAAGCAGGTTCGTCTTACATGGCCAGAGCAGGAGCAAGAGAGAGAGAGGAGGGGAGGCTCTACACACTTTAAAAGTCGGCTCTCACGGGAACTCACTCTATCATGAGAACAGTACCAAAGGGATGGTGCTAAGCCATTCATGAAAGTGTACCCCCATGATCCAGTCACCTCCCACCAGGTCCCATTTCCAGCATTGGAGATTACAGTTGAACATGAGATTTGGGTGTGGAAACAGATTCAAACTGTATCACCAGTAAATTGAAAAAAGTGTTTAATGTGGATAATTACTAATTATAACAGGAAATCAAGTAAGGAGGGATTTGGTTAGGCTAGTAAAAAGTGAAGAGAACTGTAAAGAATATGAAAATAGCAGAGAAACAGAGCAACTGCTGCCCCTGGGACTGAGGTAGAGTCCCTCCTTCCCCCAGGACCAAGATCCAGACCTCATCCAGAGGGCATGACTAGTTTATTGCATGGCTGAGAAGTTGCTGGGATGTCATACTATTGGAGCATCATGGAAATCCACCTTCTTATACCTGCCAAAAGTTGCTCACTGGGGAGCCACACAAAAGCTCTTCATGGGGAGGTGTCTCACTGGAGGTACCCTGCTACAAAACCTCCAGAGTGGGATGCTGAGGGGGAGCTGCTGGCTGCTGGGTATGGCCTGCCGTTGTGTGCTGCAGTCTCTGGAGACTGGAGCAGCTGCAGGTGCTTGTGGAGATGGGTACTGGAGAAGCCACCTGCGTTTCAGGAGCTGGACGCCATACAATTAACACAATGTAGAGCAATCTGGAAGGCTGTGTATATCTAGATGGCCAAGGTGGTAGCAGTGTTGTTTTTTTTTTTTCTTTTTCCTCTGTGACAGATAGAATTATGATGCTTCCCCCCACTGCTTTTTTTTGGTATTCATTCAGCATTTATTTAATAAATGTTGAGTGTTTTCTCTATGCCAGACATAATGTGTTTGTTACGAGATACATAAGAGCAGACAAAATAGACATTGAACTTGTTTTTGCAGAGTTTATAGGCTGATAGGACAATCATTCATTCATCTGAGCTCTTTTGTGCCAGGCACTGTTCTAGTCCCTGGGGGACAGATATATAGATAAATAGATAGATAGATAGATTAAATAGATTGGTTAGATAGATTGGATGGATGGATGGATCAAGACAAAATCTTGCCTTCAAAGGGAGACAGCCATTAAGCAGATAATGATAAGAATGGGTGTGTACTTAGTGCTACAAAGGGTTGAGAAGGAAAAATACAGGCTGCTACAAGAGAGGACGATGTAATTTAGATGAGAAGCCAGGGAAGACTTCTCTTAGAAAGTGATATTTTTGTGATGGAAGTGATGAGGAGGAGTTTAGCTTGGTGAGATAAGTGATCAGGGAAGAGTGATGTAGACCGAGGGGAGGCTTGTGGGCAGGCTTCACGATGGGAAGTGAATTGAAAGAAACATTTAATGTGGATAATTACTAATTATAACAGGGAGTCGAAGTAAGGAGGGATTTGGTTAGGCTAGTGAAAAGTGAAAAGTCTCACTTCATGTCTGTAGTGAGAAGTGGGAGGTCATAGAGGGTAGGGGGAGGTAGAGAGTGGCAGGAGAAGAGGCCACAGCAGGGGTCATTCTGCTCACAGCCATAGGCCACCTTGGAAACTGGGATGTCCCTGTGAAGGGTTGTCCATTATAGAGGTCTGAAATAGGAGATTCTTGGTTTGATGTGCTATTTACAGCCACTGTGTTGGGTGCTGAGTGGTCAGGGGATTGGAGGCAAGAATGGAAGTTGAGAGACCACGGGGTGCAATTTGCAGGAATCCAGTGAGAGTTAACGGTGGAGCTGGAGATGACTGGATGGCTTGGAGATGGGATTTGGAAATAGAATCATTCAGAACTGGTGATGGATTGAGTGTGGGCTGGGAGAGACAGGCAGACATTGAGAATAACTCCCAGGTTTCTGGCTTAATTCATTATGTGGCATGTGATGCCATTTTCTGTGTACTTGTGTAGTGAATACGAATTACGTGTTTAATTAAAAAGTAAACTAAATTTGGATTTGCAAATAAAGAAGGCTTTGGTGACCAAACAAACAAAACCAAAGCAGTTGCAGTAAAAGTGAAGAAGTGGAGAGAGTTGGTACAGAATACTGCAGTTCTGCATCTTCAAAGAAGCTGGAAAGTAGAAGGCAAGGTAGGGTCAGGCTGTAGGACAGAGGACATGTGTTTTGCTTACAAAATAGGATAGATGTGAGCAACTTTCATTGGGAGAGAGAGCTAGACCATAGAGGGAAGAGAAGGCATTCATTAACTCAACAAATATTTCAGTGTCTGTATGACAGGCAGTATTCTAAGTTCTTGCAACATACAAAACATAAAAAACATTCCTGTCTTCTGGAGCTTAATGTTCTAAAGTGGGGACACTGAAAATAAAATAATGTGCTGAAGGCATTGTAAAAAGAAAAAAATAGGAGCCTATTCATGGGGAGGTCTAGGGATGTTGAGGTGGGGTGGCCAGAAGGATGTAATTTTATATAGTGGGCGGCACTGATGGATTTGAATCCACTAGAATGCAAGATGTGCCAGGGCAGAGATTTTAGTTTTACTCACTGCTGCATCTCCAGAGTTTAGAATGGTGCCTGGCACATAGTAAATGCTCAATAAAGAATTGCTGTGTGAATGAATTAATGATTCAGGATCCCAGGAATGGGAAAGGAATGAGGAGTGGGATACTGAAGAAAGAAAGATAGGCCAGTCATGAATGAAGACATATTGTAGGGATGTTAGTACTGATATCCCCAATTCAAATTACAGTTGTTTTTGCTTTTAAAGTATTTTAACTGTTCAGTTGTATTTTGAATTCTTTGAATTAGCTTTGTTTTATGGCATTAGTTTTGTTTACTGTATGTTTCTTAGATATGTTAATGTAATTTACAGAACTGCTTATCTTTAGAGACATTACCCACTTAAGAGGTGACTGTTTTCAGTATTATTAAAATAAAATTCAGATTACATATCACTTTGTATATTGAGGTTCTGTTACAGCCTGTCTTGTTTTCAGCATTATCCTTAAAGTGGTGTGTGTGGTGGTGGTGGTGTGTATGTGTGTGGGGGATGTTGTGACTGTTTTATGCCCATTACAGAAACCAGTTTAGCCGGCATTATACTGGTGTGATTATATATTAAATAAGTTATATTTCTTGCAGCTACTCTTTTGATCAGTTAATTGGTCTGATCCTGTAGTGAGTATTTTCATGGGTTTCTGCTAAGTTTAGCCTCACATTGATCTTGTGAGTCTGAAATCGTATTGACAGGCTATCGCTCCTTCTAATTTAGACATGCCTAAAGAAGATTGTCCTTTATTTGCTGAGTCTCATGCTTTTTATATGAGAACCCCAGTGTCATAACTTTGCCATAGCTCAGGAAGATCTAACTTCTGACTGTTCGGTATGGAGCGTTCCTTTGTCTAAAAGAATAATATGGATGTTTTAAGACCATTCAGTCATAACTGGAAGCTGCCTTATATTTAAAGGACTTTATGTATTAATGAAGAAAAGGAGCATACAGATCATTATGTCCTTTTTGCCATAGATTGCTGTCCCCTCCCATAGAAATTATCTTATATTTTATTACAACAGGGTATATAAAATATATACTTATAAAAGTAATGAATGGTCTTTGAAAAAATTCTAATAGGAGTGTAGAGATTATAAACTGACTTTATCTTAAAATTGTATATCCTAGGAGATAACCATTGTGAACAGTTTGATATATATCCTTTTTTGGACTTGACAAATGCTTATGTAAATCGTGTGCGTTGTATGTGTACATGTTTGAGTATACATACACACAAGAGGAATTGTATACAGCTTACCTGTTTTTTTCCTCCCCATTTATACAATATGTTGTGGACATTTTTTTGTGTCAGTGCATATGTGTGGGTGTGTATGTGCTTAAAGGCATAGCATGGATGTTCCATAAAGTTTTAAGCCAATCCCTTATTGGTTGTCCTCATATTTTGCTCTTATATTAAGTGATGCACTTAACATCTCAGGTTATGTACTAGGACGGAAGTGCTAGTCAGAGTGTAAATATTTGCCATATGCCCTTAGAAATGTTGTACCAGGCCAGGTGCAGTGGCCACTCCTGTAATTCCAGCACTTTGAGAGGCCTGGGCAGAAGGATCACTTGAGCTCAGGAGTTCAAGACCAGCCTGAGCAACATAGGGAGACCCGACTTTACAAAAAATAAACAAAATTAGCTGCGCATGGTTGTGCATTCCTGTGGTCCCAGCTGCTTGGGAAGCTAAGGTGGGAGGATCACTTGAGCCTGGGAGGTCGAGGCTGCAGTGAGCTGTGATCCTGCGACTGCACCCCAGCCTGTGCAACAGAGTGAGACCCTGTCTCAAAACAAAGAGAGGAGAAATGTTGTAGAATACCAATTTGGGCTCTCATTAGCTAAAAGTGAGAGCGTGCATTCCCCAAACCCTTACCAGTGGTAAGTGTTGTCAGTCCTTTGAATCTTTCTCAGCCCAACAGGTAAAAGACTCAGATCTCCTTTTAATTTACATTTCTTTGTATATTCCTGCAATTTAGCATGGTTTGACCATTTATGCTAATTTTTTGGATATTTTATGTTTTATAATTGTCTTCAGTCTTATTTCTAGTAGGTTCTTCGTTCTTTTTCTTTCTGATTTCTATGTTTTTATTTTAAAAGAAGTATGTATAATTTTTCTCCCATTAGTCATCTGTGTTTCAGTCTTAGTTTTCTTAACTCATTATGTTCTCATGCCAATCCTATGAGTCATGCTCCCAAACTGAATGTTTTTGGCCTTGATATCATGTGAACTTAGTCTTCCCCACACCAGTAATTGAGTATTCTTCCTGGATTTTCTTCTTTTGTTTTGAATTTTTATCCTTAGATGTTTAATATAGCTAAATTTTTTTTTATATGCCAATGGGGTGAGTTAGAGCACTAATTTCATTTTTCTCCAAATAAGATGGTTGCTATTGAGTCATTGATCATTTTCTACTGATTTGAGATGTTGCCATTACCATGTGCTAAGTTTCCACAAATATGTTTTTTTTTTTTTTTTTTTTTTTTTTGAGATGGGGTCTCACTCTGTCACCCAGACTGGAGTGCGGTGGCGTGATCTCTGCTCACTGCAAGCTCTGCCTCAGGGATTCATGCCATTCTCCTACCTCAGCCTCCTGAGTAGCTGGAACTACAGGCACCCGCCACCACGCTGGGCTAATTTTTTGTATTTTTAGTAGAGACGAGGTTTCACTGTGTTAACCAAGATGGTCTCTATCTCCTGACCTCGTTTTCTGCCCGCCATGGCCTCCCAAAGTGCTGGGATTACAGGTGTAAGCCACCGCGCCCGGCCACGTGTTTTTTTTTTTTTTAAAACCTGAACTCTTTGTTCATTTATCTGTTTATTTCGTGCCTACAAAATTACCACATTGTTTTTTCTTTCCTTATACACTGATTTAGTTTTTGTCATCCTAACGTATTGTAAAGAGGAAAGTATTGCTCCTTTTCTGTTCTTAAAGATCTATCAGGGCCAGGCACAGTGGCTCATGCCTGTAATCTCAGCACTTTGGGAAGCCGAGGCGGGTGGATCACTTGGAGGTCAGGAGTTCAAGACCAGCCTGGCCAACATGGTGAAACCCCATCTCTACTAAAAATACAAAAAATTAGCCTGGCGTGGTGGCACGCGCCTGTAGTCCTAGCTACTTGGGAGGCTGAGGTGGGAGAATTGCTTGAACCCAGGAGGCAGAGGTTGTAGTGAGCTGAGATTGTGCCATTGCACTCCAGCCTGGTCGACAGAGACTCCATCTCAAGCAAACAAAACAAAACAAAAAAACCAAAAAACTGTCAGAAGTGGAGTGTGACTTACTTTTTTTGGGGGGGACAGAGTCTTGCCCTGTCACCCAGGCTGGGTTGCAGTGGTGTAATCTCAACTCACTGCAACCTCCGCCTCCCGGGTTCAAGTGATTCTTGTACCTCAGCCTCCCAAGTAGCTGAGATCACAGGCATATGCCACCATGCCCGGCTAATTTTTGTATTGTATTGTTGGTAGAGACGGGGTTTCACCTCATTGTCCAGGCTGTTCTCGAACTCCTGACCTCAAGTGATCTGCCCGCCTTGGCCTCCCAAAGTTCTGGGATTACAGGCATGAGCCACTGCGCCTGGCTGTACAGTGTGACTTTACAGTAGAGATTCATTTGTTTGTCTAGCTGATCTCTGTTACTGGTTTCTGTAAGATCACATCATCTTTTTTGTCCTTTGGCAGCAGAAGTTGTAGGTTAATAAAAATTAAAGCAACTTTTCTTGCCACTGAGATGGGATTGAAATGATCTCTAACTCTTATTTCTTCAGCCATGACTTCTCACTTCTTAGAACACATTAAAAATGAGAATATTTGTAGGACTTACTGGAGAATGAATGAATATCCTTGAGATCAGAAACCACTGGTCGGGGTTAGAGTGGCTTAGTTCCCCTTGCAAGGCACGTGTAACCCGTTTACATTGAACTTCATGTCAGTAGGGAAGTGTTTGGGAAGTGCTGCTCCAGGCTAATGTTCTTCAGCTTTAAAATTTTCTCATGGCAGGTCATTGTAGCTTGATATGGATTTAATATTAAGAGAAACAGACTGCTTTAAAAAATTTTAAATTGTGGTACAATATACATGTATAAAATCTGTTGTCTTAACCATTTAAACATTCACATTGCTGTGCAACCATCAGCACCATCCATCTCCAGAACTCGTCTCATCTTATAAAACTGAAACTCTGTACCTAGTAAACAGTAACTCCCCATTCTCCCTACCCCTCGCCCCTGGCAGCCACCCTTCTACTGTCTGTCTGTATGAATTTGACTATTCTAAATATCTCATAAAGTGGAGTCATACAATATTTGTCCTTTTTTTTTAGATGGAGTCTTACTCTGTCACCCAGGTGCAGTGGTGCGATCTTGGCTCACTGCAACCCCTGCCTCCCGGGTTCAGGCGATTCTCCTGCCTCAGCCTCCTGAGCAGCTGGGATTACAGGCATCTGCCACCATGCCTGGCTACTTTTTATATTTTTAGTAGACACAGGGTTTCACCATGTTGGCCATGGTTGGCCAGGCTGGTCTCAAACTCCTGACTCCAGGTGATCCACCTGCCTCGGCCTCCCAAAGTGCTAGGATTGCAGACATGAGTCACTGTGCCCGGCCTAGTATTTGTCTTTTTTTGTGACTGGTCTATATCATGTAGCCTTACATCGTCAAGGTTCATCCATGTTGTGGCATGTGTTAGCCTTTCCCTCCATTTGAAGGCTGAGGTTGTTCTCTGCACACCGTATTTTGTTTATTTGTTCATCCATCCGTGGGTGCTTGGGTTGCTTCAGCCTTTCGGTGTTTTGAATAATGCTGCCATGAACACAGGTGTCAAATCTGAGAGCCAGACTTCTTGAAAGAGTTTTTTTTTTTTTTTTCCCTTTCATTTTTTAACCATTCCAATTAGAATTTAGCTTCCATTATTGCACTGAACCTTCTTTGTTAGATCACTGTGAAGTAGAAGGAACATTTTTCAGTGCCTTTTTAATGATTTTTCAGACATACTCACCCACTTCCGCTGTGCCTTCCCCCTTGGCTCTTGGGATGGTGCATGCCCCCTGTTTCTCTCCCGCTTACTGGAGATTTCCTTCGTGACCCCCCTCTCGCATCATTTAAAGGTGGAATTCCGCAGAGCTTGATCCTGGGCCTTCTCTCTGTGACCGTTAAATGTGGGTATTTCTCAGCAATTAGACCGAGGCTCTTTTCTTTTCCCTTGTTTTGGAAAGAAGAGAGTCAAAAAGACTTAATCAAATAGTCTCATCTTTTACATGAAAAAGATAACTATTTTCTTTGGGAAAAAAGGTGACAAAAATATAAATAATCAGAACTACACTAATTTGTCTCTGAAGGAAATGACAAACTTTCCCCCAGCTTTGTTGAGATATGATTGACAAGTGAAAGGTGTATGTGTTCAAAGTATACAACATAATTTGATATGTGTATACATTGTGTAATGATTAGTGCAATCAACCAGCACATCCCTCACTAAATGGTGTTACTGTGTGTGTATGGGGGGGGAGGAGTGAGGACACTTAGGATCCGCTCTGTTAGCAAATTTCAGATAAACAATACAGTATTATTAGCTATAGTCACCATGCTGTACATTAGAGCCCCAGAAAATATTCATCGAATAACCAAAAGTTTATACCCTTTGACCACCATCTCCGCATTTCCTCTCCACTCCCTGTGAGTTCAGGCCCTTCACTATATTCATTCTTACTCTAGGTGACCCCCATCTGCTTCCGGAGATCCAATCTGCTGTTGGCTGCTAGGTTTGTTTCATGAACTCAGAGCTCTTTGCTGAGCCCCACTCCAGAGCTGCCTCCCTGCTGTCTCTGCTGAGTGTCTGATGGGTGCTCCAGCCTCATGTCTGAGATAGAGCTTCACGATTTTTCTCCTGTGTCCCCTGCCATGTCCTCTCCTGTGTCCTCAGTGAAGGGTACTGAGCCTTCTAGGCTATCAAGTCAAATTTCAGGGATCAGTTTTAAAGTAAACTTTTAAATTTAGGATAGTTTCAGAGTTACAGAAATGTCTGAAGAATATTAAGGAGAGTTCCTGTGCATTCCACACCTGTTTCCCCCGCTAACATTACTGTGGTACATTTTTCACACCAGTGAACCAGTACCGACACATTATTTACACTGAACTCTACACTTTATTCAGATTTCCGTAGTTTTCCCCTAAAGTCTTTTTCTTTTTCAGATTTTCATTCAGGATACCACATTACATCTAATTGTCATATCTTCTTAGGCTCCATTAGTCTGACAATTTCTTAGATTTTTTCTTGTTTTTGTTGACCTTGACAGACTAGGTATTTTATACAGTGTTCTTCAGTTTGGATTTGTCTACTGTTTTTCTCGTGATTAGACTTGGATAATGGGTTTTGGGGAAGGAAGACCACAGAGGCAAAGTGCCATTCTCATCACATCATATCGAGGGTAGCTGCTCTCAACATGATTTACTAATGATATTAACCTTGATCACCTGGTTGAGGTAGTGTTTGTTAGATTTCTTCACTGTAAAATTACTGGCATTTTTGACACTTTCTTCTTCTTTTCATCTGTTTTGAATCCAAAACAATTCCTGCTGGTTCTTTTTCCCAAATAAATTTCCACTGTATCCAAGTCACCCTTTGCAGCCACCGCTGCAGTCCAAGCCACAATTGCTTGTGCGTAGATAGCATTGAGAGATCTTCTGACTCATGCCCTGCTTGTGCCCTTGCCGCCTCCTACCCAGTCTCCACCCGGATGCCAACATGGTCCTTTTCAAATGCCAGTTGGTCAGTGGTACTCTTGTTCCCAAGCCTTTGAGTGGCTTCCTGTTGTACTGGAGATACCACCCCACCTTCTAGACATAGTCTGCCGGTCCTGCGTAAGCTCATCTCTGTCACCTCTCCCGTCTCCTGCCAAGCCCCTCTTGCCTTGTCCTTTGTTCCAGCTACAGGTTTCTTGCCCGAGTCCCTTCAACACTCTCAGCTCCCTTAGACATGTTGTTGCCTCTGCTTAGAATGATGGTTGCCCTCCACCTTGTTTCACGTGGGATCCCAGCTTACATGCCATTTACGTGTTGTTTCTTCAGGGGACATTTCCCATCCCCTTGCAGGGTCCATAGGGCACTCTTGCCGAGTGTTTCTGGAGCATGCCACACTGCACCCCTGATGCTGGGAGTTACTTGTTCTATGTCGGAAGTGTTCGTCAGTGCTGGGGTGGAGAAGGCTGAGATGTGCCTCGGCGTGTCACTATGTGTCCCTGTTACCTGTGCTGAGCCTGTGCCAGAGTGGATGCTTGATAAATATTTGTTGACTGGATGAAATTTTTTAAAAATTAAAAAATTTTTAATAGAAATGGGGTCTCACCATGTGGCCCAGGCTGGTCTCAAACTTCTGGTCTCAAACTTCTGGGCTCAAACTTCTGGGCTCAAGTGATCCTTCCTCCTTGGCCTCCCAAAGTGCTAGAATTACAGGTGTGAGCCACTGTGCCCAGCCTTAATGGGTGAATTTTATCTTTTGAATGGAAAACACTCTTCATTTTTAGCATGCAAGTATGCAAAAAAGTACTTGAATTTATTTTTCTTAGTCCATTGATTTAAATCTCACATGTATTCTTTTAAATGTATCACGTAAGGTGTTGTGGTGCGTACAGTAGTGGATCTAGAAAGTGTGTTCAGCCTCTGCTACTCCTGAGGACCCATTCATTCATCCCCTCATTTACCAGACAGTTATCGGGAACCTGGGTCTGCCAGGCCTAGTGCAGAGTGTGGGGATATGACTGCTTGTGAGTGAGCCTGTTGAGGGAGGGGGAGAAACTTACAGATCCTTCAACATTCCAGTTGTGGTTAGGATATGAGCAGATTTCGTTTGAATTTTGGCTCTGCCATTTTTAAGATGTACACTCTTGAGCTTAACCTCTACCCGTCTGCAAAAATGTGGACAGCAGTGTCTCCCTTTTAAGTTGTGGAAAGAATCAGATAAGAAAAGGAATGTAAGATGATCACAGAGCTCATGTTTTTGGTTCTTGAGGTCCTGCGTACTAGCCTAAGTAGTTACATTAATTATTTTTGTTCATTCTCACTGTGAGGTAGGGATGTTACTGTTTTCATGTTGTAAATGAAGAAAGTGAGACCTTAGTTGAAAAATTAAATAGGTTGTCCAAGGCCACAGAAGTTGTAAGTGGGAGAGCAGTAACCTGAACCCAGGTTCAAGGACACGGCATGATTTTAAAGCCCAGAAAGGACTCCTTATATTCTGTGTAGCTACCCCATCTTTCAGTGTGTCTTTATTCTTTAAAGTTGTGAAGACTTTTTAGGTATCTATTGGCATTTAAAAAAATGTAATAGTCCTTAGAGGGACGATTATCTTAAGCTATTATCAAGCTTGAATTTGTTTCTTAATTTGCGTTTTAGAATGCAACTTTGACGTCTGTGACTTGGTGCCTGTGTTGAAGAGAGAGTGTGTGTATTGGGACTGGAGGATGAAGTTTGAAGTTAGACCCATCTGGGCAGTGTTTTATCTTAAAGTGAGGATTGTGAACTTCTGATAAGACTCACCCGGAGGATTTACCAAAAATGTAAATTCCTTAACCCCTTCTTTGGTACCCTAAATTATAATCTCTTAGGGTAGGACTTAGAAAACATTTTTGCAAGTGATGTTATTTAGATAGTGGATTATTTTTTCATTCTGAAGTTTGAGAATCAGTGAATAGAGGGAATGGGAAATGTCAGCTTCTTGATGATCCAGACTGCCCTGCAGGAAGCCAGGAGAGAGATGAAAGTGAGCACTGGTATGCCTGGCTAGTAAGTTTAAAAACAAATAATGTGGAAATAAAATCAACAGTGGGTGAATTTGTCTCCCTGTTGTTTTATTTTTTATTTTATTTGTGTTCGGCAGGAATTTGATTTGTATTTTATGATCCTTTTTCCCTAGTGGGTAGTGGGGTAGCACGAGAAGTGAGTGGGTCTAGGCTATGGTAGAGTTGGCGCAATGCAGCAGGCCAATTGGAAGAAAAAATTTAAGCATATTTTGTGGATTAGCATGTCAGTTGCAAAAATAGAAGTATATCTAAAGCTGATTTCAAATAGTCTCTTTTTAAAGAAACTATGTCAGACTGTGCCCGGACTTTTGCTTTAGAAAATATGGTAATTTCAGGTTTGTGGCTAATTTGAAAATTAGTAATCAATACTAAGGGTTTTAAATATGTAGCATTTATGTGTTTATTGTGTATTTCTATATTCATAAACATTGAGGATCCTTTTATTGTCTTATGTAACAAGAAGACAAGCAGCTCATGGATGGCGGCTCCCGTGTGCTTCTCCATGATCTCTCAGCTGCCTCTGCGTGGACGGCCACAGCATGGCTGCGTGCCTAAAGCATGCAGAGAGGGCAGCGTTCTTGTCTCGGGCTCCCCACCCACCATTTTTAAGCAGCTTTATTGCGGTATAATTGGCATACTGAGTTGCACATTGTCGTGTATGTTTTGCAAGTATACATCTGAATACACCGCACGACCATCACCACACTATGATAATGAGCATGTTTATCACTCTCCAAAGTTTCCTGGTGCCCTTTGCCATTCCTTCTGCCCACCCTTCTCCTTTTGTGAAAGCTTTGATGTTTTTAGGGGGGGGAAAAGTTACATTGTTGAGGATAAAATATTAGGTAGAAAGATACTTAATTTGTAGTTTTCGCTTTTTTTGTTTTTTCTTTTTGAGGAGTATGGTGGAAATAATGATTGTAGGTATAGGTTGCTGTATTATTTTTAGAAAGTTTTGAGAAACAGATTCTCCGAACAGACCATCTTGGAAGGGTTTGACAGGAAATATATTTTCAGGAAGGCTGGAATAGAGGTGGAGATGGTGCCTGCTGGCAGGAGAGGGAGAGAGAGGAAGGACAGCACCTGCTGGCCACTTGTGGGTGAGCCACAGACATGAAAACCAAAGGCTGCACTTTTCTTTGGTTTTTCAGTAGATGGCATTTTTATCATGCTAGAAAGGCTAACGTGAAATGGTAATAAAAATGTAATCCCCACTAACTGGGGTATACTTAGCTCTAGTGCATTTTTTTTGTTGTTGAATGGCATGCTGGTGATTGATTGATTTATATTTATAGATTAAAAATAACGAGCTTTGCCCTATCACTGTAATCACCTTTTTGCTTTTTTTTTTTTTTTTTCTCCTTCCCCCAGAGGCAGAGTCTTGCTGTGTCACCCAGGCTGGAATGCTGTGGCACAATCTCAGTTTACTGCTGCCTCCACCTCCTGGGCTCGTGTTCCTTCCGCCTCAGCCTCCTAAGTAGCTGGGACTAGAGGCGTGCACCACCACACCCAGCTAATGTTTATTTTTGTGGAGATGGGATCTCCCTATATTGCCCAGGCTGGTCTCGAACTTCTGGGCTCAAGTGATCCTCCTGCTTCTGCCTCCCAAAGTGGTGGGATTATAGGCGTGAGCCACAGAACTGTGCCTCGCCTGGATAGTTCTTTTTAATTGTTGAATATACTTGCTGAGGTTAGTTTCTGCTGCAGAAAGCGTTATATAATGTTAACAGGTATTTTGTAAAGAGCTAGTAGAATATATAAGGTTTTACCTGGGAGGTGGAGGCTGCAGTGAGCCGAGATCTTGCTACTGCACTCTAGCCTGGGTGACAGAGCGAGAGTCTTTTTTTTTTTTTTTTTTTTTTAAAATACAGACTGTATAGGGTTTTTATTTTAATGGATTTCTTCAGCTGTCTCCTTCTAGCTTCTATGACTCTGCATTTTCTTGGCTCTTTATTTTTTATTTCTTTACAGTTCTTCCACGTATTTTGTTTTGAAAGTAATATGCCTGCGGTGAAAATGACAGCATTTCTGTCATGATTTAACCTTATTAGAAATGACATTCTTTGCTGTGTGTCTGTTTAGTTGAGAAGTGAACCAGTTCCCTTTGCTTACGTACTACTCCTTGGTGCGGCGGGGTGGGGTGGGGAAGATTTTTAACATTGAATACAAATTGAGTTTGTTGGAAAAGGTATCCCTATAAAATGTTGTCCAGGTAGTTAGAGCTTAATATGGGTGATAATTTCCCTAGAAAAATATTCTTTGCTGTAACACTGATGACTTGATGGTCTTGTGAAAGTGGAACTTGGTGTATTTCTTCTTTCAGGCATGTAACTCACAGATAGGGCAGTGTAGAGTAGTTTTCCAGTTTTAGATTAAGGATAGCTTGTATCCTATGCAAGGTTTTGGGGGTTGGTTAGGGTCTTTGAGTATTTCCTGTCTAATTCACTTACTAGTTACAAAGAGACAAGCTGTAATGTAGCAAGTCTTCCTTGAGGTAGACTAGCTTTCTGTGCCCTTTGATGTAAAAATACCTGGTAGTTCTACCAGTTGGGGATTTGTTTGGGGTGAATGAAAACCCCTCAGGCTCAGTCTGTTCATGCACTGGTGTGTATTAATTCAGTCCATTCATAGTCATGAGCTGACTGTGCCTTATTGAAGAATGGGAGGCTTCTGGAAGAGAGAGGAAGATGGATAATCTGGGATCCTCAGGCACTGCTGCTGGCGCCTGGGAGTGGGGCAAGGAGACAGGAGGTTCCGAAGAGGACTTTGTATCCAAAGTTAAGACTTAGGCCAGCCCTTGATGGGGAGAGAAGCTACTCAGGCCCAATAACCTCAAAGAGTTCAGGTTAAATCGACAGTTGTCAAGTCTAATTCCTCTTTACAGCATTATTTCTGTGGGAAAATGTGTGTGGCTCATATCCTTGCCACAGCAAACAGACTGGACTCAGAATCAGCTCTTTGTTGTCATAATTTAAGTGGAATTAGTTACTCCCTAGGGTTGCATTGCCCCTTGGATGGCTTCTAGCCTTCTTTTTACTTATTAGATTATACTCTAGGTTTCTTGACTGTGAGGGACATAGTAAACTCCTGGTAGCCTTTACCTCCCCCTCCCTAAATAGCAAACTCATGTAGAAAACAGTAGTTAAAATCCTTTATAGATTTTTTGAAATCACCTAAAATGTTATCATTATTGGCACAATTTCATTTGGAGCCATTTTGTCAGAACCACTAAGTATTTAGGTGAGGCGATTGATTTCATTCCCACGTGGAAGTTTGGTTGGTTGTGACATTCAGGCACTCAGAGTGATTCCTGACTGCTTGGAGATGATATCATGTTCAGGTAGTCTGGTGTCTGGAACTTTTGGCAGAGATTAAGCTGTTAGAAGATTTGGGCTAACATTTTTTTGTGTGTGAGTTGGTGAATTTTGAAGATGATTTAGAAGACTTTAAAAAAGCATCTGTGTGTACTTCATCATCTTGATGTCAAGAAGAGATTTTTTTTAAATACATACATATTTTAGTAATGAAGGAGGTACATAGAGATAGTTGATTTGAATGGGTTTACTTTTTCTCATTTTTAATACAAAATATTTTTGGGAAACAAAACTTGACTGGTGTTACACTACTGGCTTCTTGCTTTTTGTTACAAACATGCTGAAATGGTCTAAATAATGATGCTACTAAAACAACATATGCATTGTTTTGATGGGGTATTGATTCCTTCTATAGTGTTCAAAATTGCTTGCATGCCTCTGAGCAACAAACGCATATGTGACAGACTTTATGTGAGATGAGCATTCCAGGGAAATGAAATGCTAGTTTACTTTTCAGTAGCTGTGCAACTTAAAAAAAAAAAAAATTGTGTTTTTTGAAACATGGCCTTAGGGCACTAACACACTCGGACCCAGTGCATGAGCTCTGCAAGTTATTTTAACAAAACCTAATCACAGGAACAAACATCTGGCATTTATAGAGTTTGTTTATTTATTGATTGCCATAAGCCTCTAGAAAGAATATCCTGTTTCTTTTAATAAAATCCTTTTGGAAGTTGTCTATATTTTAATATCTAAGTGTTTTTGGAATTTAATTTTAACAAGGTAAACTCAAATGTTAAATATTGTGGGCTACAACTGAAGTAGCAGAATGGAAGAAGAAATGGCAAGTGGGGACTCTTGTAAAAAGAATGGTAACTAAGTTCTTTTTCCTGGTTATGCTCCTCCCGTTTACTCTCCTGTATGGCAGGCCATTATTTACACTGCTTTGTAGAATCTGCTGTCTGGCAAGCACTAAGGAATTCGGATCCCTAAACCAGGGAGCATATAGCCTGCTAAAGTTTAATTTTCAGAGAGGAGACACTAAAGATGATTGTGTTATGATACTGTTCATTTTATGTACTAGTGAAATGAATACTGAAATTATTTAGTATAACCATTAATTATAGTGTTTACCATTACTGCAAAGCTTGTCATGATTTGGGGGGTAGCTTCATGTTTCAAAACAAAACCATAGGTCTATCCTTTTAAAAAACATGAACTACTTTAGTTTGTTAATGGGGAAAGTGAGTAAATAATAACATTTTTTGAAAAAATGAAGCCTGTCAGATAAAGGGGGGGGAAAAAAACCCTTGTAAATATTCCTCATGTCAAGCCCCTATTAATTCTGTGTAATTTCAGTAGAACTAGCAAGTTATTTTACTTAAAATGTCTTTTTTTCCCCTGTGCAGTGAAAGTTGAATGTGAGAACAGATCTTAATAGATATAGTTACACAGTTTATTTTATCATGTATCACTTTATTGCTGTCTTCTAGAACATTGTTATACTAAATGTTCCAATAATGGAAATTTTATGCAGCTACTTCAAATGAAACAAATTTGCAAAAACTCAATTTTGGAACTCATTCCTTGAGGAGAGGAAAAAACTCACTGTGCTGTGACCACATCAGATTTCTGATATGTTAGCAACTTATCAAACACTGTCATTTCCAGAAAACAGGTTGTGGGGTCAAATTGAAATATCTACACTTTTGGTCACTTTCAGTTGAAGATATTTTAGGTTTTAATGATTGAATAGTGAAATTTAAAAAAATTGTTGGTAACAGGTAATGAAAGTGTGGTTTTGTATGTAAATAAAAGTGGCTCTACACAGCATCAGGAATGATGGGGTTCAGTTACAGTGGAATCTTTTCAAGAGCTTGATTTTAAATTCTCAGAGATATTAGTTTTACTTACTGGAGCTCCTTTGTTTTGCAGAGATCATGATGCAGCCGTCCTTTTGGATTTCTTTTTAATAATGTGTGACCCTTCACCTTTGATCCCCTGACCTGCATTACCTTGGTAACCATTTCATTTTTTAATTTAATTTCATTTTTTAATTTTGGTGTACAAGCTGTAACATTTCATCTTTCAAAGTGTAACACGCTGATTTCCTCAAATAGAGATACCCCTTTGAGCGATAAATTTGCAAAATGCTGTCTTCATTTTCCGTATTAAAATTCATTTCAGCTTTAAAATAAAGTGTAATCTGTGTTTTCATCCTTTTAAAATTTAAGTTTAATGAGTGCATTTCCCCATACAGTATATTTCCTTTTTTATTCATGTTTTGCAGAAGCTGAATTAACTTGATATTTACATATAACTTACACATGCCCAGGACACCCATACCTCTTCTCTACTCCCAAACCACCCAAACCATTGCCCCTCACCTTCTCAATACATACACCTTCACCATCACCATCACCACATACCCCTTCCTCTGCAGAGCAACTTATCTTTCTTTCAGAAATAGTAGCAACTTGAATTTATTAGTCTTAGCTGCCACGTTATACATCCTCAGATTATATTTTGTATTCTGAAGTATTTTGGGGAGAAAAAGCTTAGACTTTTAATTTTAATTTCATTTAAGGACTAGAAAAATATAAAGTTGTCTCATTACCCAAGTTCACCTTTCCCCACTCTTTTAATATTTTATTTCTTTAATTTGAGACATAAGAACAAGCAGCAAATTTAACAATTTTAACATGACCAAAAAATGTACTTTTGTCTCTGGTCAGCCAACCCTGGTGGTCTCAATACCAGATTGATTTCTGCCATATGCAGTTTCATGACTGTTTTTCAAACGATGCATTTTTATTGTATTCCTCTTTTCAGAAAATTCTTAACCTAAAGCAAAACAAAACAAAATCAAAAGAAACCAAACTTGAGTCAGTTCTTTGAACTGGCAAGATACTCCTAAGAAATCATGTCCTTAAAAAAAAATCACGTGAATTCTCTCAGCATGGCCCACTGAAGCACAGATTACTTTTTAAGTGTCTCATTATTTTATTCTCTAACATTTAATGCTGATGTTTTAATTGCACACAGCTGAAGCTGCTAAATGAGCACTGAAATGGATTTAAGTCCTCTCTGAGCTTTGTTGATACCTATAAAAGTTTATATCATTCATTAGAACCACAAATTAAAATTAGTCGTGGTTAGCTGTTCACTGCCGATTGGAACTTGCGCGAACACTTTTGTTCAGGCTCACGAGCTTGTTCTTGCCTGGTGTACTTGGATACTTGAAAAGCTGCCTTTGGCCTGTTGGGTATTTTTTCTTTTCACAGATTTGCAAAATATCAGAGCTGAGAAATACAAGTAGGTAAACCATCCTATGATTATAAAGCCCCTGTGATTTATAATGTCCCAGTAGTCAGGAGCAAGTTTTTTGCTAAACCTTGAATTTTAAGGTGATTTTTTTTTTTTTTTTTAAATAATGCTTTTCACAGTTGTGCTGGCATGTTTTCCAGATCCCCAAAGACCTTTTTGCCTTAGGTATGTCCTTTATTTGTTCTTTGATGCCATGTCCTTCTAGCACTAAAGGAATGGCGTCTGTCTTAGTGGATGGTACATGGAAGCCCAGGGCTGCGGGAGGCCGTGACTGCTTGTTGCCTCCAGTCCTCTTGCTCAAGCAGCCCCAAACCGGCTGACCCCTGAGGGATGAGCTCCCCTGGGCTCCCCTGGGGCTCCCATCTGCCTTTGAGGCAGACAATACTGTATTTGTAAGTCCACTAGGAGCTGAAGAGACATTAACAGGTGAAGAGGAGAAAAGTTTTTATTCTCTTATTTTATTTTACGATTAGATCAGTTAGATTTTCTTTAAAGTTTTCTGCGTAGTACATTTTAAGATAACCTCATTTTTCTGAGAGCGCTAATACATGGACACATTTATGGCTTATTTCCAATGAGCATTGTGTATTTGGTTATATTTAGGACATTTAGTAGACTGTAAGCCAATGGATGTTTTTGTAATTGTGATTCATTGAGAAAAACCATCTGAGAGTGAGATAACCTGCTTTGGACTAGCAAAGTCTCTGGATATGTTATTGGTATCTGTTGAGGTAGTCACACAAAACTGAAATACTCCAACAGAAAGACTTCAGAAGACTTTCGTTTTGGTGTAAAAACAGTGAAATTAGCTGTTTGACTTAAAATATAGGAGTTGTAAGACATTTCATTGATGCCACTTCTGTTTTATCCTCTGTGAAATGTAGATGTGTGTGTCTCCCACTTGCTTTTTAGGGTTGTTGGGAGGATAAATGAAACTGTATGACAGACACACTGGGAACTCAGAAGAAAGGTGCTTTTGAAACTGAACCTCATCCTGTGGCTGTGCTGTTGGCAGGCATAACCAGCGTGTTGAGAGGCAGTGGTAGTGAACCCCATGGTGAAAGGCCAGGACTATGGGCTCTGGAGTCAGGCTGCCTTGGTTCGAATCCCATCTCGACCTCTTGCAAGTGGTCTGACCACAGCAAATCACCCAACCTCTCTGTGCCTGAGTTTCTCCCTCTTTAAATTGGGGATAATAATAATAGTACCCACTAAAGGATCCTGGTGAGTTTTAGCTGAGCACATGTCCACAAATTGCTTAGAGCAGTGCCTGGCGTGTAGTGTGGCTGATCCTCACAACCAGAAAACCCCAGCAGGGGGACTCACACCTTACAGAAAATCGGACTCAAAACAATTCCCCAGTAGTCTTCTAACATTGACTTAGAGACCCTTATATGTTTAGAGAGAGGAACTGAATAGTTTATGGTAATTAGACACCTCTAAAACAGATGCAGGTTCAGGTGCATAAAGTTAAATCTGGGTTTTTAATCTCTTAGGAAGAAAAGTTTAGATCACAGAGAGCTCCATAACCCTTTGTTGATAGATTCTTTTAACTGTTTTTGGCTATGGAGGGACTAGGAAGGAAACCTGAGGGACAGACCCGCCTTTTACCTAGTCAGCCTTTCTCTTTCCCTTTTATGCTCGGTAAGGTGTCTAGGTAACTTTGAAGGGGTCAGAGGGTTGAACTGTTTCAAGGTTTTTACCCAGCTCCGTGAGGCTTCAGTGTCCTCTTGAGTGAGATGGAAGGGACATCCCTGCTTTTCCCGAGAATGCCTGTTACATATTCATCCCAGGGTTTTCCATACATTTTAATCATCCACATTTATCTACAAGGTGGGTGGTATGTTCACCCCATTTTGCATGTGAGAATGCTGATGCCCAGATAGGTTAAATAAGTTCACCCAGGCTCACACCCTCAGTAAATTGCCAGACAGGCACTTAAATGCAAGTGCCACTCATATCACGGCACTGCTGCCTTGCATTGAGCTGCAAACCTGGCTGAGCCACTCCCAAGAAATGGTTTTGCCCTTTTGGTTGTAGGGACCTCAGCTGTATGCAGTATCATCCTTCAGCCATCAGACCTTTTTTTTTTTTTTTTTTTTGGAGATGGAGTCTCATATTGTCACCCTGGCTGGAGTGCAGTGGTGCGATCTTGGCTCACTGCAACCTTTGCCTCCTGGGTTCAAGTGATTCTCCTGCCTCAGCCTCCTGAGTAGCTGGGATGACAGGCGCCCACCACCACGCCCAGCTAATTTTTTATATTTTTAGTAGAAACGGTGTTTCACCATGTTGGCCAGGCTGGTCTCGAACTTTCCTGACCTTGTGATTTGTCCTCGTTGGCCTCAGAATGTGCTGGGATTATAGACGTGAGCCACCGTGCCTGGCCCAGACCTTTTAACGTAACAGTACCCTTAACTTCTGAAGGCCCCTAGCTGGCTTCAACAACCGCCCCTCTCCCTGCCCCCCATGGAGGGCTCTGTCATATATGTGTTACTTTTAGGGACTCTTACTACCAGTGGCTTCCTCAATCCTGGCTGCACATTCAGAATCCTGTGTACAGCTTTTAAAATAATTCACTTTTTAAGAAACGCTTGCCCTATCCCAAGACTCTTGTTCTAGAGAGATCAATAGGTTCAGAAATACAGGAAGTTTATTTTGTAAACAAGAAAACAGGTCCTTAAATTGTGCACATATGGATCTGTGCTTCTGGAGTGTGGGCCAGTGCTATTAATTGTGTAGTTGACTCCATTGTAAGGTAAAATGAGTTTTATGGGCCAGTTTAGTTGTTCAGCCAACAATTGTTAGTACTGTGTCTGTAGGAAAAGCTCCTGGCATCCACCCTGTAGAATGCCGTCTTCCGTGAGTGACCACTTGATCACCACAGAAGCCAGGTTTGAATTTAGTTAGAGTGAAATGAAGTAGAGGGCCCTGCTTGCTTTCTTGTTCTTTCAATTTTCTTTTTTTCTTCTCCTCTCTTTTACGGGTTTATTGTTCCCTTATTTTTTTTCTCCTCCATACTTCCATCTTCCCTTGTTTTATCTTTCTTCCACCATCTGGTGTATGTTTACAGTGTATCTGTCATCAGACTGTGAGGTCCGTGAAATCCTTCAGGTGTCTATCACAGAGATGACGTGCAAATGAATGTTTATTTTTTATTTTATTTTATTTTTTTTTGAGACGGAGTTTAGCTCTTTGTTGCCCAGGCTGCAGTGCAATGGGGTGCGATCTTAGCGCACTGCAAACCTCCACCTTCTGGGTTCTAACGATTCTCCTGCCTCAGCCTCCGAAGTAGCTGGGATTACAGGCGTGTGCCACCATGCCCAACTAATTTTTGTATTTTTAGTAGAGACAGGATTTCACTATGTTGGCTAGTCTGGTCTCAAACGCCTGACGTCAGGTGATCCACCTGCCTTGGCCTCCCAGAGTGCTGGGATTACAGTGGTGAGCCGCTGCGCCTGGCTAAATGAACATTTCTTAATTTATGTTAGTATCTGTCTTTCAAAGAACTAGGCACTGCCCATCATTAGCTTGAAAATTGTCAGATTTTGTTTGTGATTGTCTATCCTAACTTAGGTGGTTTATCTTGAAGAACTTAGGTAATTTAGCCTCATAGATTTAGATAGGTCGAGAAATGGCAGGCTTCAGTCACTGAATAGTACAGAATGTTGGGCAATAAGATGGATTTGGACCATTCAAGGGAGCGCTTGTATCAGGCTTTTAGCATATCTGCTGCACAGTTTTTAGAGCTGGAAGGTCTGAGATCATCTGGGTTGGACCCTCCATTTTTGGTGTTGAGGAACCGACTCCTGAGAGAGAAGGGTGCTTCTTTGGTGCCCGCCTCCAGGCCAAGACTTCCCTCCTCCTCCTCTGTGTCCTTACCTGAGTGAGAGTTGGGATGGTGGAGAGCAGAGACAGTGTGACAGCATAGCTGCTGTGATAACTCCCTGCCTCTGGACATGTTGGAGAAACAGGCAAAGTAATCTTCCTCCTGCGCTCCCCCTCTCATGGAAACAAGTGATAGAAGGTTAGGGCAGTTTTGAGGGCAAGCAGTGGACTTCCTCACTGTGAAAGTCGGGAAGCTTTGGGTGTGCCCTAGACCCTGTCCTGTTGGCCTTGGCACCACCAAGTGGGCTGCTTTAGGGGTCCATCCTGATGGTGTTTAACCCTGCGTGAGGCTTTTGAGGACACTAAGAAACACATGGTGAAGGTGTGGAAAGTTTTTTTGTCATTCCTCAGTGAAGATCTGCCCTCGGTAGAAAGGGAGTTAATGAAGGAGAAGTCGGCAACAATATTGCTGCACAGTCAGGAAATAACAGAAAACATCTCCTGTTTGTTCTCATTTGTGGTGATTGTTTCCCTGGGAAACTGTGGCCGTGGTTACCATCATGCTGTGTGATGCGCCTCAGAATCCTAGGATTAGACCAGATTTTCCACTTTCCACACACATCTTCAGGTTTGGTCGCAAATACTCCATGTGACAGACTGTCACATCCACTGGCCACAGAACTTCAATTATTCAGGCAGGTTTGGATATCCAGCCCCTTTTCCCTCTTCTGTGTGGATCCTTTTGAGTACCTTATACCTCTAAGCCTTTCGTATTTCCAAAGGAGAAACCAGAATGACTTTTGCCACTCTTTTGTATTGGTGGGAAAAGGACTGGTAGGGGAAACTAGCAAGGTTTGACCTGGGATCTGCTTTACCTGCTCTAGTTCACCTTGGAGCATCTGACCATACATAGGTCCTTGCACGTAGTAGACACTCAGCAAACATTAACTGTCTTTTCATTTTTCATTAGCACAGGTAATTAGGAACAGGAGCTGATAGACTGCACGTATCTGTGCAGAGATATATCTGTAATTAAAGTTTTAATTAAAGAAACACCAGACCAGGCAGATGGTTCTTATCCCTGCATCCTGTAAACCAAACAGCCGTGGCTTTTCGATCTTGCAAACATGCAAAGCTGAGAGTAGCACCATTCGTGGTGGTACACCAAAGGGAATAGGTTGTCTTATAAACTAACCATAATCTAATTTTGGTAGCACTCTATGTGATGCCAGATTCAAGGATAATCATTGCAGTTTGAAACGAAAGACAATACATCAAAGTTATGTCCCAACCAAAGCTTTTAAGCCTCAAGTCAAGGGCGTTACCACAGCCCAGCTCGTAGATCACAAGACGTGTGGTTTTGTGCTAGATCACAAAAGCTGACAAGGTGTTATTTAGGATCATCAGCTAAATACAGTATGAAATTAGAGTGCGATCATTCTGTTTTTTCAGGCATTGCCACCGTATAGCAGTACAGAATTGAGAAGTGACTTGTACCTGCCTGCCTCGTGCAGATCCTCTCAGCCATGTCACAGTGACCTTAATGGTCAGTCGAGTGCAGAATTAGAAAACAAAAAACAAAAACACCCACAAAGAGTGACAGAAGAAGACTTCTCTCACATCTTAGCACTTCTCCAGGAACCGCTCCCCCAGGAATCCCAGCCATTTGTTTTAGTTCCGTTGCCATCAGCAGGAACCTGGAGCAATACAGGGACGTGGGCAGATGGTAAAGTCCATGGCAGTTCACCATGACTGATTGGGCTTCACCCATTCCATAACCCCCAGTTTCTTAACCCTCTTCATAACCCTTCACTTTGTCACACATGTCATTTTCAGGCATTCAGTGCAGATAGGCAGCTGTACAACAGGATTACATACTAGTTGATACAACTATGTTTTTACTACCTACATCTCACTAATTCATTTTCTACTTGGTAGAACCAGTACTGAAGATGTTCATTTCTTACATCACAGCGAAGAGTTTTAGTGTAGAGGCTAGGAGAATAATTTCTACTTTGCTGAACAGTGAAATACCTTACCATCCCTGCACTTCTATTAAAGGAAGTAGAGTTTCCGCTTGAAAAAGAGTCCATGTTATACCAGGATATATATAAGGATCTTCACATTAAAGACTATGTCATCAAATGTAGAGCCTGAAAGTATTTTATCTTAATACCATCTATAAAACTCAGTCATCCTAGAAGAAACGTGTGTGTGAGTGTAGGGAGACATACCAAACTCACAAGGCCCTGTGATGTGCTGTGAGTGAAGCCTGTGTCTTGCTGGTAGACAGATATGTGTGCATCACTTTCTGGCTTGGGGAAGACTTCAGGTATTTGGTGAGATGTCCTTTGGTTTTAGAAGTCAATTAAATGTAAGCTGCTCTGAGTAAACAGCCATTTGTGGTTGTGTTTATAAAATATTGTAAGATCAGAATTGTGCTACTAGGTATTAGGTTGACATTTTACATGTGGGATTTGAACTTGACTATGAAATCTATTTCTTCTCTAATTTGATTCAAGACCTGAACATGTAACCTTTGAGTGTACAACACAGCTTTAGATTATAAAGGCTTCTTTTCCTTTTTTCTTTTCTTTTTTTTTTTTTTGAGACAAGGTTCTTGCTCTGTCACCCAAATCAAGAACCCGTCCACTGGAGTGCAGGGGCATAATCATAGCTTGCTGCAACCTTGAACTCCTAGGCTCAAGCAGGCCTCCTGCCTCAGCCTCCCGAGTAGCTAGGACTACTCGTGCTGCTGTGCCTATTTTTTTTTTTTGGTTTTGTAGAGATGGAGTCTCTGTTGCCCAGGCTGGTTTCGAACTCCTGGGCTCAAGTTTTCCTCCTGCCTTGGCTCCCAAAGTGATGGGATTACAGGTGTGAGCCACCATGCCTGGCCCCATAGGAGGTTTCTTATAAAGTGAAACCACTTGTTACTCAGAATGGCATTATGCCTCGCTTCAGGGTAGGAAATAGAGAAGCATCAGCAAACCCACCTGGAATGGTAGGCTTTTTTTTTCTCTTTCTCTAATAAGGTTTTTTTAAAAAAATTTAATTTATTTTTATATTTATTTTTATTTTTCATTTAATAGAGACAGGGTTTTATTCTGTTGTCCAGCCTGGAGTTCAGTGGCACGATGATCACTCACTGTAACCTCAAATGCCTAGGCTCGCCTCTGGAGTAGCTGGGACCAGAGGTGCATACCACCATGCCCGGCTGACTTTTTTTTTTTGTGGTATAGATAGGGTCTTGCTATGTTGTCCAGGTTGGTCTCGAGCTCTTGGCCTCAAATGATCCTTCTGTCTCAGCCTCATGGCAACCTCCACCTCCTGGACTCAAGCAGTCCTCCCACCTCAGCCTCCTGAGTAGCTGGGACCACAGGGGCACGCCACCACGCCCAGCTAACTTTTCGTGTTTTTGTAGAGACAGGGTTTCACTGTGTTGCCCAGGCTGGTCTCAAACTCTGGAGCTCAAGTGGTCTGCCCGCCTCGGCCTCCCAAAGTGCTAGGATTACAGGCCTGAGACACTACGTCCAGCCTGTAACAGATTTTAAGGAAGCTTTTGCTCTATCTGATATCTGTATGATCATGGGAGGGGGGTGGAGTGTTCTGCCCACCCCAAAGTGACTTAAATTCAAATATTTATTTATTTGTTCAATAAATACTTATTGAATACCTAGTACTAGGCACTGTCCTAGGTGCATCTAGAATGAAGCAATAAACAAAACCATGTCATTCCCCTCGAAGAACTTATTTTCTGGTTAGGGGAGAGGAATAATAACCAATAAACAAAAATAAATAACAATAATTGAGTGCTTATATATGCCAATTACATTTATTAACTCACTCTTCAGAACACTGAGGAAGTAGGTCCTGTCATTATCCCCATTTCATAGACAAGGAAACTGAGATACAGAGAAGTTGAGTTAACTTGCTCAGTGTCCCATAGCTAGTAAGTGGTGCTGTTGCGTTCCCATCCAGGTCATTGGACTCCAGATTTCATGCCGTTGATCACTGTGGTATTTTGTTTCTCTTTTAAAAAACTGCCCAATCTGTTTATTTCTAAAGAAAGAAAGAAACGTCGGTGACAGTGTGGCGAACAGTGCAGCAGGGTGCGCAGGGAGAGGGCTCTTGGATGTCCGTTTGTGTGTGCTGTTCTAGTGTGACCGAGTGAGTATCTCTCATGAGGTGAATTGAAGGAAGCAACACTGTGACCACTTGAAGGAAGCAACCCCGTGACCACGTTGGTGTCTAGAGTGAGAGTATTCTAAGCAGAGGGATCTACAAAAGCAAAGGCCCTGAGATAGATAGAGATTTGGCAGTGGCGAAAGAGAAGCCAGGAGAATGACATGCGCAGAGCATGGGAAGGGGCAGGGGACGTGAGGCAGCCAGGAAGCAGTGTCCTGTGCGTCCCGCAGGACTTGGCACGGTTTTTTGGTTTTGCTGGGGATTTTTGAGCGGGAAAAAGACATGACAAAAAGGATCATTCTGGGCCGGGCGTGATGGCTCACGCCTGTAATCCCAGCACTTCAGGAGGCCAAGGCGGGCGGATCATGGGGTCAGGAGTTCAAGACCAGCCTGGCCAACATAATGAAATCCCGTCTCTACTAAAAATATGAAAAATTAGCTGGGTATGGTGGCGGTTGCCTGTAATCCCAGCTACACGGGAGGCTGAGGCAGGAGAATCGCTTTAACCCGGGAGGTAGAGGTTGCAGTGAATGGAGATCGTGCCACTGCACTCCAGCCTGGGGAACAGTGCAAGACTCTGTCTCAAAAAAATTAAAATAAAATAAAATAAAATAAAATAAAATAAAATAAAGTAATCACTCTGAATGTAGTGTAGAGAATCTTCCAGGGCAGGGCCAGCAGACCACAGCCCATGGCAGGATCTGGCCCACTGCCTGTTTCTGTACAGCTAGCAAACTAAGAATACTTTGTATGTTTTTAAATGGTTGAAAAAACATCAGTATTTTATTTCACATGAAACTTATATGAAATTCACATTTCCATTGTCTGCTTCAGTTCCAGTTCTATTGAAACAGAGCCACACTGTTGTGTTTATTATCTGAGGCCGCTTTTGAGCTGCTGCAGCCAAGCTAAGTAGTTGTAACAGGGAGCATATGGCCTGTAGAGGCTGAAAGAGCTATACTGTCTGGCCCTTTACAGAAAGGAGTTGTTGATCCCTGGTTTGGAATAGAAGTAGGGAGACCAGTGAGGAGACTGTTGCAAGAACTGATGGTGGCTTGGACGAGGGCGGGAAGAAGTGGTCGTATATGGGATATGTTTGAAAGGAAGAGCTGGTAGACTGTATTCATATAGGAAGAGTCAGAAATGATGACTATGTTTTTGCACTGAGTAACTGGAAGACTGCTATTCTTCTTTACTGAGATCAGGAAGACTGAGAACAGCAGGTTGGGGAGGAGGGGTGAAGAGAATGCAGGTTGTGTTTTGCACGTGTTGACTGTAGGATGCCAGGTGGAGATGTTGAATAGGCAGTCGTATGTTTGAGTTTGTAACTTCAAGGACAGGCTGAAGCTGGAGCTAGACTTTGAGTGTTTGCAGCATATAGGGGGTTCTAAAAGCTGTGGGACTGGATGCAATTTTCTAGGGAGTGTGTGCAATAGAGAAGTCCAGACGTGGAGCCCTGGGACACCCAGTGTTA
This sequence comes from Macaca nemestrina, assembly GCF_043159975.1. Taxonomy (NCBI): domain Eukaryota; kingdom Metazoa; phylum Chordata; class Mammalia; order Primates; family Cercopithecidae; genus Macaca; species Macaca nemestrina. The sequence goes on along the minus strand of NC_092125.1, from coordinate 227,231,382 downwards.
AGGGGAAGCGGGTATAAGGGAAGCAAAGGAGAATGAGAAACAATCAGAGAAGGAAGACAGGAGATGGGGGTGTCCTGGAAGTGCATGTTTCTCTTTGCTTTGCTTTGCTTTTTTGAGACATAATGTCCCTCTGATCTCAGCTCGCTGCCACCTCCACTTCCCGGGTTCAAGTGATTCTCTTGCCTCAGCCTCCCTAGCTGGGATTACAGGTGTGTGCCACCATGCCTGGCTAATTTTTTTATTTTTAGTAGAGACAGGGTTTTGCCGGGTTGGCCAGGCTGGTCTCAATCCTGTGACCTCAAGTGATCCACATGCCTTGGCCTCCCAAAATGCTGGGATTACAGGTGTGAGCCACTGCGTCTGGCCAAGGAAGTTCATGTTTCAAAGCAGAGTGATCATCTGTGTCAGATGCCGCGAAAGGTGGAGCAAGATACAGACTGGGGTTTCACCGTGGGCTTGGCAGCGGGGAGATCGTTGGTGACTTTGATAAGAGCTGTATGAGTGAAATGATGAGAATAAAAGCCCAGTTCCAGCTGGTTCAAGCAAAAACGACTGGATAGGGAGCTGAGCTGGTACTCTGAAGGAATTCCGCTTTCTGCAGCCTAAGTGTAGGGCAGGAGAGGGCGGGAAGTTGGATTTAACCTGGGATTAGGATTTTGCCAGGTGAGTACAGTGGAGGGAGGAGGCATAAGGGAGTTGAGCATTGCGCAGAAGAGTTGATGTGAGGATTGAGGATAGACCGTGTGGTCTAAGCCAGGCAAGGAGCCAGGAGGCATGAAGGAGCTGAGAGTCAGTAAGAGGTCATGGGGTCAGTGGATTCAAGGAGTAGAGTCAAGGAGTTGCTGGAGTAGGCATAGTCGAAGAATAGAGTGCTTGAAATCGGTATCATGGAGCGGTCAGTTTTGGTTACATCAGGTCAAGGGCTCTACTGTACGGTAGCAGTGTCAGTGAGTCACGTGTAATTTTTAATGTTCTAGTAACCATATTTTTAATAAGTAAAAATAAAGGAAACTAATTTTAGTAATATATTGTAATATATTTTGTTTAACCCAATATGTCTACATTACATGAACATATAGTGTAAAATTGTATAAATAAGTATAAAAATTGAGATGTTACTTTTTTTGGTATGAAGTCTTTGAAATTGGTATATGTCTTGTATTTCCATTACCTTCTAATTTGGAGTAGACACATTTCAGGTGCTCAGTGGCTGCCATACTGGACAGCTAGTGAGATGGCCACGGAGTGTAGTCCAGGATTATCACAGAGGAAGTGGTTAACGGAACAAGGAGGCCATGGTTCATGAAGGATTGGCCGTGTAGATCTAAAACCACTTCTGATTCCTTCTGAGGGGAGCAGGGCTGAAGAGGAAAGAGGGGACACTATGGCGGTTGGTAGAGGTCATGTGCTTCAATGGCTGAACCTAGCAGGCTTTTACCATGCAGAGAATGTAGCTTATTCTCCACACACACACACATACACACACACAATTTTGTTTGGCTTTGATCCACACAATGTGTTTTTAAAGATTAATAAAAGTTGATAATATCGGGTATTTTTTAGCCTTGTAGGCCAGGAAAAAGTAAAATATTTTGAAAGAGTAAACAGGAGCGTCCTCAGCAGCATACATGCTGTTACTACTTTTCATCTTAATCATGTGAGCCTCTCATGAAAGCCTCCAAGGAAGAGGTTAATGGTTGCCCCGATTCTGTACCTTTATCAGGTTTAAGCTTACTTCAGGTTCCCTTTAGTTTGTTGCCTGCAGTATCATGATTAACTGAAGAATTCTCAAAAATTACCCTCAAAAATGCTACAAACCCCACTGTTAGGAAGCGAGCCCATTTTGAGGCAAGTATTTATGAACCCTGTGTTCTTGGATTCCTTGTATGTTGAAGGAATCATTACTTACTCATTTTGTGCTAAAATCCTGGTAATGTACAGTCTTAAGTAGTCTAGAGCATGTCAGTGTCCCCACCTTTGGAAATCTCCTGGGAGCGTGCAGAGACTCTGGTTTATCATTAACTGTGTTGCTTTCCTATCTTTTACACAAAGTATTCTCCTTCCCGCACCATTGTATTCACATGACAGAAAGCTCAGTTAATGCCAGTTAGTAATAATGAAAGCTTACTCATTACATACGTTTTCTTAAACTCTCTTTATTCTAATTAAAATGTTTCCATCTGATGAGGAAGTGTATGGATACCAAGAACTGGAAATTAAGCAAGAAATTAAAAGAACATTAATGGCTTTCTTGTAATTTGTTTTGAGGTTTTTCTTCCCACTAAATGGTGTTTTGCTTACAGAGTCACCCCTCACACAGAAATCTTTATGATGAATGGACTGGAATATATCCCAGCAAAAGAAGAGCTATTTTATGATACCACTTGTAAATTATAACACATGTTATGGAAGTATTTGCTTTTTAAAAAATATTAGCTTTTTAAAGGCATTGTTAGTATGATTTAATTTGGCGCACACACAATTCTAGTTTCTTTGAAAGTGAAGGTCAGTGTGTATGTGTAGGGAATTAGGAAAGTGAGAGTTTTGACATTTAAAAAATTATTTTCTATTTATACCTGAGTCATTAGAATGCTCAGACCATCCAAAGTATAACATTTAAACTTGTAATTCATGCATTCCTTCAGAAATTTGCTGCTGAAACTTACACTTTAACCAGCATAGCCAGCATAGCCTTAACCAGGGCAGGTATTTGGTCTGCAGTAGGCAAGCCTTTGTTCCCGTCCCTCGTCTTCAGGCTGCAGAGTCCGCATGCATGCCATTGCTCTGGTGGTTCTTTTTCTGGTCATTTGGACTTGTCTCTACTAATAAAATATTCATTAACTTGAAACTCCTACCTCTGAATGTAGATGCAGGTGAAAGCAGAGAAATACCAAACCCACCCCTTCCTGATGAAGTGCAACATGCCCCACCCAGCTGCAGCTCACCTGCTTCCTCCCCTCCCCTCTCCTGATGTGTGGACACTTTTTCTGTCCATTCCTACTTGCTTTTCCCTTCTCTGCACCAGCCCTTCCTCTGGAGGGCAGCCCGCATGCCACTCCTCCCATGCCCTTTTTCTTGGGAACTGTGTTCAGCACAGCCTGTCCTTTGGTTCACTCTTACCCTGGGCCCTGCTTCCCATGTCCTGTGAGGGCCCTTGCCATAGCATATTGTGATTTATTTCTGTTGGCGTCTTTACTCCACTCAAGTGGGAGCTCCTTGGGCAAAGGTGCTGGGCCTCCCTCGTTTTTGTTTTCCTTGAGCCCACCATCTGCACGTGGTTATGGGTGGATGAATGGGGGAAGTGACAGTGGGGTAAACGTACCTTCAAGCCCAAAATGTAAACTTAATAAGTGTTTTGGAGGAAGAGAAGAATAAATACTGTTTTTGTTTATACAGGTCTTAAAATTTTGGTAGCAGAAAGCAAATGTGCAAAGAGCAATGGAAAACAAGTCAGAAGCTGCTGTCTGATTCCAGAGGAACTCGTATTTTATGTAAAAAAAATGTAATTGACATTTGATTGCCTTGAAATCTTCCATTTGTTGTGCTGATATCTTAAGTAACTAATTATTTAGTTGAATAACTGCTAGGGAAATAGGCCATAAATGTCACTAGTGCTTTCCCTTTAAGAAGCCCACAGCTCTTTTCACAGCATACTCTTTTTAGTACCTGTTCTAGGTTTGTGAAAGTCACTGGCCTGTGCGCAGTGGACACAGGCCTGAATGTGATGTTTTACTCACATTGGTCCGCTGGAATTAAACAGTTGTGCTGATATTCAGTTGATTTGAGGTTTGGTTGGAAATCAGTCCCAAATTTCGGAAGCAAATGAGGCAGAACCCTCCACACATGCTCCCAGCTCATCCCACGAAGACTCATGAGCACAGTGTGGAGTGTTTTATCTAAAGCCACTCCGTTTTTTGACCTTTCCCCCAGAATAGGGAGGGAAATGAAAGAACAGATCTGTGGCTTGCCTTCAGCTTCACTGCATTTTTGGTCATTTTAAGGGCCCCTGTAGAAGTCATCTTTCACTTGTTAGGATGTTACATTAATTAGGAGATGCTAGTCGTTTTGTTCATGGAAACTGGAGTATCCCTTTGAAGTATTACATTCTTCTAATCTATGAAACTGGCCCAGGAAGTAACAATGGGAAGTGCTGGAAATGTAATTGAAGAAGTCCACTTTCTTAGTCCTGTGCTTCAGCAGAGAGTCTGTAGCAGGGAACCTCTGGAATCATTGTGTTCTGTTGTATCAATATGTACTTAGACATGTTAATCTGAATTAGCGAGTTGATTGTGCATAATGACTCCCCTAGGATGCTATGTTAGAAAAAAACCCAAAACTTAAGTAGTTTGCTGAATATGCATAGTAAGTAAAAAAAAAATCCTTCCAAAATTAGTGTTAATTGAATCTGAGCCTTGATCTTCTTTGAACCTTTAATTTTTTATTTGATCTTTTAAAAAAGTTTCGTGGCCTTTTAAAGATAAAACCTACAACCCAATAAAAGTTATGCTGTAATCATTGCAAAAAGACCATTATATGAGACCCAGTTTTGGATTGTCATAGGCGAAGAAGTCAGACATATATGGTTGTATATACACGTGTATAGTGTGTGGGTGCGGGTAGATACATACCTGTTCATCTGTATACATTTGTGTGTGTTTAATATATACTTTAGTTTGCCTTTACCTAGATGTCTCCTTCTCTCTCTGCCTCTGGAAATGGGGCAAATTTTCTTCAGTTAAAAACAGAAATAGAAGCAACGGTTTTGACCCATTTTACACCTATTTATTTCAGGCTCTCACCACACACTTGTTCATGGGCGCAGCAAAGAAGAGGGATCCACAGAGCTGGAGCCGTGAGGGCTGACACATTGGAATGAAAGCTGGCAGAATTCGTAGGGAGAGCTTTCCCATCCTGCCAGCCCCATGTCTGGCTTTAAGACAGTTCTATTAGTGAATTAACTGTTCTCAAAACCCCAAATTAATTTGAACCGAATGTTACTAAAAATGAAATAGAATAAAGTGACCTACTCTTGTCTCATCCGGAGTTACTATGAAGGAGCTCCGCAGCCTGACTGAGCTTTGGAGAGCAGGGCTCTGTGCACACGCCTCCCGGTCCAGAGGCCTCCGTGACCATCCGTGATGCCACACTGTCCCCTCAGCAAGCTGCCTTTTTCTTACTAGCACCTGCCCCAGCGGTGGTATGTTTTCCTGTCAGTTACCATCTTCTCATGAGAATGGAAGCTCCATGAGAGCAGGGCCTTTGTCTTGTCTCCGTGTATCTCCAGTGCATAGGACAGTGCGGACACAGTGCAGAGTCTAAATAAATGCTGTTGAACGAATGCGTGGGTCACTTGCGTCGCGTCCTTTCTGAATGTTTTTCCTTTAACTTGCCATTTACATAGACCTTTTCCAATGATAAAGCAGTGAAAGTTTGGAAAGAAGCATAAAGCTTTTGTTGTGTTTGAAGTAACTGGAAGCCTAGTTCAGGGTGCTGTGAGAAGCTGGAGCATATCAGGACTTTGGAATTATGAATTACAGACTTACTATATGTGATGATATCGGTGCCTCCTGAAGAAGTAGAAGACAGAGATGCATAGAAACATGACTCATGTCTCTGGAATACTGTAATATCGACATCTAGTGAGAGTCTAGAAAGAAACATGGAGAAATAAAAGAGAGGCAGGAAACAGGCAAATACTTAGTGGTTCTCTTAATTATTTAAGATAAATTTTGACATCACGTAAACAAGATAAATCAAAACATTTTCTAGATCAAGTGGGCATTAAAAAAGATATAGAGGAAAGTTGGAGACAATTACTTAGAGAATATTAACAGAAGTACTTTTGTTCCAGATACCTTCACAGATGCCATGGTTCCCTGTCTTTATTCTTTGTGTGTTGGCATAGGCCAGAATACCAATATTGTTCTTGAAAACCTTTGAGAAAGTTTTTCTTTTTTTCTTTTCTTTTCTTTTTCTCTCTCTTTTTTTTTTTTTAAGCAAAGAACAGAAACAAAAACCAAGGAGACAGTATCCTGTGATGTAGGCTGTTATCTCAAGGTGAGTTTATTTGTAGCACTAACTTGTGACGAATTGTTTAAAGAACTGAAACTTCTTTTCAGGTATAATTTGTCAGATTTTGTTCATTTCAGTGTAAACTTCAGTTGTTTATGACACACGGAGGAAAATCAACTAAAATCAGGAAAACCAAGGTCCAATTGAACTTGAATTTTGTTTTATATAGAGAAGTAACCAGTATTTCTGATCAAACAATTAAAGCTGTTTCAGGTCCTTTTAAATAAAAGCAAAGGCTAAATTTTTTACATACCACAAAGCAAAGTGAAACAAAAACCCTTTGGTCATGGTGCATTTTTTATTCAACTGATCGCTGAATTATTTTGATTATATAATCTTATACGCTTATGAAAGTATAAGAAGTATGAATTCTGGGGTGAAGAAATAATTGTAGAAAGCGGTTAATGAGGCAGAACTCACAAATCTGTATTTATAGTTTCATGGGCAAATAAATCACAAGCAGAGGATACAGATGTAAAGAAAAATTACTGGCCAGGCGCGGTGGCTCATGCCTGTAATCCCAGCACTTTGGGAGGCCAAGGTGGGTGGATCATGAGGTCAGGAGATCGAGACCATCCTGGCTAACATGGTGAAACCCCGTCTCTACTAAAAGACACAAAAAATTAGCTGGGCTTGGTGGCGGTCACCTGTAGTCCCAGCTACTCGGGAGGCTGAGGTGGGATAGTGGTTTGAACCTGGGAGGCGGAGCTTGCGGTGAGCCGAGATTGCGCCACTGCACTCCAGCCTGGGCGACAGAGTGAGACTAGGTCTCAAAAAAAAAAAAAATTATTACATTCAAGAAATGCAAGGTTGAACTAACTTTTTATTAAAATGGAATTGTATCACCGCTCAGAGGGATGTGGGGAGTAAAGTAAGTGGGATGTGCTTAGAACAGCAAGCTAGGCCGCAGTGCACACTCGTCAGTGTCTGCTGCTTGTCTTACGAGGATTCTAGTACAGAAGATTAAATCATGTTTTAATCATGCTTAATAAACGGTACTGTAATTTTATTATGGTTAATGTCCACTTCTAATTCAATGAAGAGTGGCTTTTTAAAGCAAAGGAGAAATCAACATGTTTTTCTTGGCACTCTTATATTGTGTGTGTGTAAAAAACGCTGGGATGGGTTATCCATTTGACAGCCCCTGTGACCAGAGATGCAGGAGCAAATGCATCACTCTTTTATTTATTTTATATGTTATTTTCATAAAGCTGAAGGTTTGATCAACTTACTGTGTTTAGTATATTCTTCTGCTGCATGTGTGTACTTTTAAGTTTTGTAGAATTAAATTGAAAATTTTGACCAGTAGATGCTTATAACACTGTCAAAATTACATACTTAGCACTTCATTGATTTGAAGGCTAGTTTTCATTCAACATTCCTGCAGTTTGTGTGTGACCTGATTTTAAAGAGCAGTTCCATGAGTTAGTGCCCTCTGGTGGCACACAGAGGACGTCAGGCAGAGAGGGACTCTGACCCAGGAGCCTTCCGGAGGCTCTGCTGAAGAGGAGCCAGTTTATGACTGGCCCTGTAATTTCGTATTTTTTCATGTGTTCAGTGCTTGTCAGTTTCCTACTCCATTAAGCCATGGCCCTGGCATTGACTCAGTAACAGCTTTATAGTGAGTCTTCAGCAGCTTAGGTTGTGAGCGAATTTCCAGGTGGCCTTGCTGTAAGAAGGGATTACCAGTGTTGAGATTTCCCATGAGGAACCAGGACATCCATTTTTGGATGCATCTCTCAACTCCCTTTTGAAGAGCAGACCATGTCACTTCCTGAGTTAAGGAAGGAAGGCTCCTTGATGGCCTTTGAGTGACTCACTGGCACAACTTTGGGTGAGCCTGTCCAGTGGGTTAGGGCAGCCCACCTTGCCCACTTAGGCCCTTGGACAGTTTTTTTTGTTTTTTTTTTTTTGAGGTGAAGTCTCACTCTATTGCCCAGGCTGGAGGGAGTGCAGTGGTATGATTCCAGCTTACTGCAGCCTTGACCTCCTGAGCTCAAGTGCTCCTCCTGCCTTAGCCTCCTGAGTAGCTCGGACCTGGGGGCCACCATGCCTGGCTGATTTCCTCATTTTTCTGTGAAGTCGAGGTCTTGCTATTTTGCCCAGTCTGGTCTTAGAACTCCTGGCCTTAAGCAGTTTTCTTGCTCTCCTCCCAAAATGCTAAGATTATAGGCGATGAGGCACCCCGCCCAGCCTGCTTGGCCAGATTCTTTACTCTGTAGGCAGACCAAAAACTGAATCCTGTCATCACTCTGAAAAGTTGTGGGACCTCAAGAAAGTCACTCTTTCATGAGTTTCTTTAGCTGTGAAATAGTCATAGTTTGTCTTTTGAACCTGTGTCAAGAGAGAGTTGTGAGGATGACGTGAGATGATGTGTCTGAGAGTCCTGACAGATTGACCTATGTAGACTGCTACTAAAGACTTTTCCCTTTCCTTGCTCAAAGGCAGGCTTCCCCACCTTTATTAAAAGGTCATTAAAAAATAACTTTATTTGCCAATAATTCCGTATTTATAACGAAGTTGCTAGGATAGTTTGGAGTACCCATAGATCCCTTACCTAGTTTCTTCAATTCTCACTTTTATACTGTTAAGTTTTCCTGATGAGTTTTCATATATATAATCTCTGTGAATTTGGATCAAATTTGGCTTAAATGCCTATTTATCACTTTGCTAAGACAGAAACGTTTGTGCTGAGTCCCTGAATTCCATTGTAGATATGTTGGCATTTGCTTCCAAATGGCTCTGGAAGCCTTGCTGGTTTTACCTTCTGGTTTTACCTTGCTCTGTGTCTGTGGTCATTTGACATTAGAATAGCCTTCTGTGATTTTCCAGGATCTTAACACCCGAGTATTTTCCCTGCTTGTACAGCTAATGAGCTGTGCAGCCTAAGGAAACATGGAGTATTCAGTTTTCATCAGTATTTCAACTAGGTTTTTTTGCCATCTCATAGCTACTTCTCAAGCAATTACAATTTAAGTCAAGGTAGAAGCACATGCATCTTCAAAAAACAACAAAAGGTTTTTTATCTTCAGAAATAAGAAAAGAAGCTTATTGGACTTACCCAATAGAAAGTCAACCAGCCAATTTTAATACATAGATAATCTATGATTAGCATTAGTATATGAAAAAAATAGTAGCAGCTCAGATTTTATGTACTACTGCAGTTTAAGAAAGTAATGCCACAGACAATGTCTCATTTGGTTTCTTAGCAACCCTGAAAGACCAGCAAGGAGAGCTTTGTCCCTCCCTTTTTATGAACCCGAATGTTGTAAGGGAGGCCAAGGAGTGGCCTGGCTGAGACTGCACAGCCAGAGTTAGAGCCCAGGTCCATGCGAGTCATTGTACAGACACATCCTGAGCCCCGGCCCACGCACTTCTGCCATCAGGAGTCTTTGAAACTGCTGTGGTCCCCCTTTTAAAATGGCTAAACTCTACCTCAGCAACCTTATTTATGCATTCATATGCATAGTAATTCTTTAATGTCTAGTAGACAATTTTCACATTTTGTTTCAGCCCAAATCTTTACTGAATTTTGTGAAATCAGCATTGTTGGGCTTGAATTAACCAAACCTCGCCGTACTGTGCCTTCAGAAATCCCAGGTTGGGCGGGTTGTGAGTTCATCTCATCCTCTTCCTGATGTTGACACTACCAGGCACCATCAGCAGACTCTGGGATAACTGCGGTCCCCTCTGAGAGGCTACATCTTGTTTGCGATCTGTGGGTTACATATTGTGCTAGAGATAAACCTTGACAGTAGAGACATGTGTGACATATTTTTTACAAGAGCCACTGAGATATTTGAGTGAGAAGATGATGTAGTTTGAAAAAGTGATAAATGGGCCAGGTTCTTGAGAAACTAGCAGAACGTCTTATTGAAACCTTGGGATCCAATCTGAAAACAGAAATGAGTCTCCCAAGCAAATTTTTTTTACTTTATTTTGCGAATGTGGTGTGGGTAGATGCTTTTATATAAGTTCTGTACCCGTTTCTGTGGTATAAAAATCAAATTTTGTCCTCTTGTGCCTCAGTTCATTGGTTTCATTTTCTACTAGGTCTCCATTTCTAACAGCATCTCAGGTAACTTTTCTGAAAAATATGGGTTCAGAGGAGCCCATGTGCTGGTGGCTGTAGTGGCAGCTAGTTCCAGACTATGAGATCTCAGTGACCACTTTGGTGGGTGTTTTGTTCTAAATCAGTGTCAGAGGTGAATCTATACTACAAAATAAAATGTATGAGTAGATATGTTTTCATGTTTTGAAGTCCTAACAGCCTCATTAAATGAACTGTTTAAAAAAAAAAAAAAAGCTGTGGCAAAATGGCCAGGCGTGGTGGCTCATGCCTGGTAATCCCAGCACTTTTGGGAGGCCAAGGCGGGCGGATCATAAGGTCAGGAGTTCAAGAGCAGCCTGGCCAACATGGTGAAACCCTCGTCTCTACTAAAACTACAAAAAATTAGCCGGGCATGGTGGCATGCCTATAATCCCAGCTACTCAGGAGGCTGAGGCAGGAGGTGGAGGTTGCAGTGAGCCGAGATTGCGCCATTGCACTCCAGCCTGGGCGACAGAGTAAGACTCCATCTCGAGGAAAAAAAAAAAAAAAAAGAAAAAGCTGTTTGTCTGTTCTAGCGTGGCACCTGTGAGTTCTGGAGCAGCACCCAAAGCCAATTCCTGCTGGCTTTCCTAGGAGCCTCTTTGGCGTGGGTGGGCGAGCTGCTCCCTTACAGCAGTTTCAGATGTCACTTGAGAAAAATATTTGTTGTTGTTTGCCTGCCCTCTTCAGTTGTGATGCTTTTAGGAAGTTAGGAAACAGATGAGACAGTCTGGCTGGAATAAGAGGGTGGGTAACCACTCATCTGAGATCATCCCTGTTGATAGGTTCGCAGAATTCTAAATGGAGATTTTAGCTTCACATGCACACTGAGGGAGTTGCGCATTTTCATAGGCTTATGTTCCATCAGGGGTTCTGCGTGATCTTGGGAGAGAGAGACTAGGTGTGGTTCTTGGCTCTGTTGGCTGGTGGGCTTAGCTGTAGATCACTTAAGAGACCCATAATCCTTGCTTTTTGTACTGTTCTGTATTCCGTTTGTCAGGCTGAGAGGGAGGGGGGTTTGTGTTAATTTGTAGCTTACTGACTCTGACTGGAAAATATAGTAAGATTTTGGTTGTATAATTTACATAAATGACTAAAAATATCAAGCCCACTCCTCACACAGATGACCCAGGCATCCAAATGTTTACTCAAAATTAGTATCTTTCAGCTGTGGATGGGCACTTCTTTCCTTTCCCTTTTCCTCTCTCTTTTCTTTACCTACCAGATAGATTCACACTGAAAGATAAAACAGGCTCTGGGATTTAAATGCTGAAAATGAAGATCGATGCTTTCAGGTGCCTTGTGGCAAGCACAATTAAGTGAACGGAGAACTGAGGCAATTGTTTATTTGAAGGTTGGTGTGACATATGAATGAACTTATTTCTTCAGTACCCACCCATCTACCCTGAACGGAAATAGGCATTTGGAGTAGGTTTTGCATTTTAAGTTCAATTTTAAGAACCAGCCATTCACTGTGAAAGCGAAGTTGCTGGAAGTTTGTTTTAAGGATGATGCCACCCTCTATTTCTGTGAACCCAGTAAAAATAGCATGGAATAAAATTTAATTATGCTATACTGAATATTTCATGTGGAATTAAGGGGCAAAAGCTGCCTTTAAAAAGCATTAGGTTTGGAAAGAATAAAGGCTTTGTAGGTTCTTTGGAAGATACTATAATTAAAAGATTTGCTCAAATGTATTTTTCCCTTTTTGAAGAATTTAAAGAAATCCATCCCTCCCTTCCTAAATTGATTACCTCTCAAGCGTCAGCCCTTCTTGGCAGTAAATACGGTGAAGCTGCCACTGTGCTGATTTGACGGCTTCTTTCTGTTAAATGTAAAATAGTTTTTTAATCTTCTGATTTAGATGTTTAATAGAAAGTAAATGTTTGACTTGCTTTGGTTTCTGCTGAACCTGTATTTAAAGCCACACAAACAGTTTGAATAAAGTGAAAACATCACTGGACTAGCTATTTTAAACATTTCAGGATATAAGAATGCTAAATGGGGGTTCCTTTTAAAAATAGAAATGGCGGCTTGCATTTACATAATTACTGCTAACTAGCACAACATTTTAAATGGTGACAAACTCAGGGTAGAAAAAGTATCTGTTTAAAAAGCCTGGTAAAAGGAAGCAGAATATGCTCTGTGAGCAGCTGCTTCAGACGGAAGGTCTTTGCAAAGCCAGGAGACCAAGACTTTTCAATAGGGAGGGCGAGGTCAAGGGAGGAGGCAAGACGTAGCTCAGGTGAACTTCTTACAGGCCCTGAGCCAGTGCATGGGCCTGAACTCACCCACCTTTCATTTTGAAGCATGACTGTAAGTATTAACACTTAAATCTGCCTTGGTGTTTGGACAGGGCGCAGTGTTCTCTGTCCACTGTTAAAAGGTGTCAGGTGAGGGTTGAAGTTCAAAGTTGGTGAAAGAGCATGGAAGAATATTTAGGAACATGAGGGCTAAGGTTGACTTACCCAAACTCATCAGTAGTTCAAGCCAGAATCTCAGGAGTGGCCTTGATTCTGCCCGTTTTTCCCCATCCCAAACATCCATCTCCTTCCAAGGTACATCCATCTTTGCACATCTCTGCTAGTACCACCCTCGTCCAAGCCACCTTCTTTTCTTTGCCTGGAGATCTGTCACATTTTCCTGTGTGGACTTCCTGTCTCCAGTTTGCTCCCCTTGCAATAGATTCCCCATGCACTAGCCAGAGCAATCTATGAAGAATGTAAATAGGATTCGGTCACTAGCTTAAACCCTACAGTGACTTTCTTTCCATTTGGAGTCCGGTCAGCATGAATAATCTGGCCCCTGCCTCTCCATTTCCTACCAGGTGCCCCTTCCCTCTAAGTACATTGACCCTTCCCATACCGGGAATCCATCAAACATGATTCTTTTTTGCATTCGCTGTTTTTTCTACCTAAAATGATTTCCCCTCCTCCGCATCTTTGTGTGCTGGCTCCTTTGTGTCATTCAGGGCTCACCTCAAATGTTATCTCCTCGGAGAGACCCTCCCCTGATAGGCTGACGACGGGTAATAGTCGCCTGTCGCTCTGTCATGTGGCAGTGTGGTGTTTTCATAGCATTTATTACTGTCTGAAATTGTCTCTTCTTTTTCTTTTTGTCCTCAGCTCTTCCCCATCCTACTAGCTCTTTTAGGGCAGAGGCCCTGTCTATCTCCTTCTTAGCCGTGTTCTGAGCAGTTAGACGGACCTGCAAGTACCCAGGTATTCATTGATTAAATCAGTGTGGAAGTGGAACCCTGCAGATCACTAATGCTCAAGGAGAGCTCTCACTTGGTGGACCTGGCTGCCTAGAAGCTGCGCCTAAAATTCTTGCCCACATTTTTTTTGAACCGTTTGGGAAAAAACTGCTCTAAACTTTGCCTTTTAGGGTTGAAAGTTGAAATTTGGGGATTGACAGAATGCTTGTGCTTAAACAGAATCAGCCTCTGTCCCTAGAAGGACATGAAATTCCCCTAGCTCCCCACAAATGAGATGAAAAGGTAATTTCCCAGCATTCTTGGTCCATAGTAGGAATTCACCAGTGGTGATCTGCCTCTGTGTCCTTCCTGGGGCAGTGGGATAGCACTGCTTGCCTTTGCTGAAGACTGAATTTGAATTCCCTTAGACCCACCTTCGGAGCCAGATAGCATTTTCTGTGATTTCTCCTGTGGCGTGTCTGGCCGGGATGCTTTCTGTGTTGAATGTTCATTCTGGGGTTAGGTAGCAAATCTGTTAAGATAGAGATATTTGCAGAAACCAAAACTTTGGTCAGCCACTTTTCGTTTCATTGGTTTTCCACCTGACAACATCCACGGGTTCAGGAGGAAAACATGGTAAAGGCTACTGATACCTAGGCAGTTGTGATTCTTTCCTTCCCTAAAGAAACTGACACAGAGGGTTCCATTAACTACTTCCAAGGAACCCTTTGCATCAGCTTCCTTAGGGAAGAAAAGAATCACATTTCCAACTCACTGAGTCTCAAAATGTATTATGCCACTCCAAGCTGTGTGTTGAAGTATTTACTTTGGTCTTGAATATACTCGTTGGGGATTGGATTGTAGAACTCAGGAGACCCATCTGCTTGGCAAAAGCTCCCCTGTGCAACTTTTCATTCTTGTTGCTGTCTTTATCAGGGCATTATTACAGTGATTGGGGTGTGCAAGGAGAAACAGTAACTTCCCAGTTAATTTATAGTGAATTGGACCTTTTTAGAACTGAGACCTAGAGATAAAGCCATGGAGCTGGAGGATTTCAGTTGCTTTTGAGTGAGCATCAGTTCGTTAGACTCAGTTTAAGAGAACCTCTCCCTTCTCATGTTTGACCAGAGCCGAAGATGCCTCAGCTCTGCCTGGTTCCCCACTTGCCCGAGTAGAGAACAGGTTCAGGTAGGAGGGAACAAACAGGATGAGCACAGGCAGAGTCAGGAAAGGGCCTGGGCTGTTCAGGATCAAGATGTGTGAAATGAAGGTGGGAAGATGGGGGTGGAAAATGGGTTTTGACCACCATATGGATGGTCTTGTGTGCAAGAAGCATGTAAGCACAGCAGATTGTGTTCCCATGGTGACGAGCTGCTGAGCCATTGTGTGTTTAGGGTCAGCGTGGGGTGGGGAGTAGTGTTGGAAGTCCATGTCAGTCATTGGTTTCCTAGTTAGCGCAAACTCAATAAGGCTGTGTTTACTGGAATCCGTTTTTCTCATAAGATTATAAGAAACCATCTACTATATAAACACCCCCAGATTGTATATCACTTTTCTGATTTGACTTTTTGGCTGATTGCTTTTGAAGATAATGTGGTTTAGTCAACTGAATGTTCTAAACATCTTCCTTTACCTACCTAATCAGTACTCCTGGTGAGTTTTTGAAAGGCAGTGCCTTTCCCACAGAGATTCATTAGAAGTTAGTGTGTGCAGTACACTTGACCTTATGTTTGACACACATTCAGTATATGGTGGTGATTATTTAATTGTTTGAAAATGAAACAGGGCCCTCTGATGGAACCTGAAAAAGTGAGATTGGCACTTCTAGATGAATATATGGGTTGTGTTTAACTGCTTTGAATGTTAGTAAGGGAAAAGTATCCACTTACTATTGTTCATTTCTTTTTTCCCAGCCTTCAGAGCCAGAATGATTTTCTGCCCACAAACATCTTGGTTTTCTTTTTCTAGCCTGTCTTTTCATGGCTAAGATATTTGCAGAAATTTCTGGCTAACCACCAGTCCATAAGTTTTTCTCTTCTTTGCAGATACTGTGTTTAGTGGTATCTGAAAAACCCTACGAATGCAAAGTTGTTTACCCTATGAAAGTTGAGATTCCAGTTCATTTGCTAACCTGCAGTTTCTTATTTCTTGTCTTGGTACTTCGGTTGGCTCATTAAATGTTTCTTAAAATTGGTTGAGGAGCTTAAATATTTGTTAAAATTGTAGTGTGTCCTGATTTAGAGAAAACTAATTATTATGTACATCTTACTAGATCCATCTGTTGCCCATTCCTCAGATACAGTGATAGAAGGAGATAGAAATTCTGGGCCGGGTACGGTGGCTCATGCCTGTAATCCCAGTACTTTGGGAGGCCGAGGCAGGCGGATCATGAGGTCAGGAGGTTGAGATCATCCTGGCTAACACGATGAAACCCCATCTCTACTAAAAATAGGAAAAATTAGCCGGGCATGGTGGCGGGCGCTTGTAGTCCCAGCTACTCGGGAGACTGAGGCCGGAGAATGGCGTGAACCCAGGAGGCGGAGCTTGCAGTGAGTTGAGATCGCACCACTACACTTCAGTCTGGGTGACAGAGCAAGACTCCGTCTCCAAAAAAAAAAAAAAAAAAGGAGATGGAAATTCTGTCTTCCAGGCAGATAAGTTAAAGTTCACAGAGTGTGAGAGAATGGGCTCGTCACAAAACAGTTATCCTGGGTGGAGTTGGTGCCTTGTGATGGTGCAGATGCTTTCCAGGGGCATGCTCGGGAGAGATACTGGAAAGAGATTTTCCTAAGTCTCATCTCAAATGAACTTTGCTTTGCTTCAACTGGCCTAACTCAGCAGGCCCAGCTAGCCTGATTCCTAGAAGGACCTCCAGCCTCTCATTGCCTAGCCAACCTCCAAACAGGTGGCTGGCCAACATTGGGCCCCCTGGTTTGTTTTCTTTTGTTTGATTTTTTTTTTCTTTAAATGGAATAGATGATCTAGACCTAGCACCAAGGTGCCCCTGTCTTCCGTCACCTTCGTGTGCCTGAGTACCCACAAGCTCGCCTGTGGATCTGTAGGAAAACCAGGTAAGTCTCTAGGATCTGTGAGGTCATCTGTACCATGGATGCTTCTTCAGGGTGGGGAGGGTTTGCCGCCATTGGCAGCCCTGCACCATCATGGAAGCGTGCCCAGTCTGCTTCTCCATCTTTGATGCACTGTGGATGATAAATAATCATCACTGCTGTGTGATGGCTGAGAGGGATTCCAGCCAGTGTGTGTTAGGTTGTAGTGTTTTCCTGATGGATGGAGCCTATTCTGGGAAGCAGCTTATTGTCTCACGTGAACAGGCTTTCTAAAATAAATGACTGCTTTCTTAATATTTTGAATCATTTTCTTCAGCACATGTTTTGTTGCCGTGGTTTGAAAGCTTGCCAAATATATGCCTTTGCACAACTCCCTGTAGGACTGGATATACAATCAGACCAAACAGTGTGATTTAAGGTTGAGCATAATTGGGAATTCAGCAATCACTTGCCTTGCATTTGATGGAATGGCAGTGGAGTGCTTGAGAGTTACTTCTCTGTTAAAAAATTGTATGTGTATAACACACACACACACACACACACACACACACAGTTTCACTACCTCGTAATAAAGTTGTATCTGAAACTACTGGGTAAAAATAACACTAGCATGATAAATAATTGCTTGATTTTTGTGATGGAGGCATGAATTAACTTCAACAAATCATAGCAGTTGATACTATAGATATGACTGAGGACTTAAGTTATATAAGGTTGCGGAATGGGAAAATATCACGTGGTGGCAGCAATACATTTTAAATACAAGCCCTTGTAAAGTCCTTCATCAGTTGATCTGTTTCCTTGTTTCTGTGTACTTTAGTAATTGAGCCATAAACTTGGTGAACTTGCCGTTGCCTTTCTGTTATACAAGCGTCTTTGGATTTTACATTGCCAACACTGTGTGTGTTTGTTGCTGTTGGATTGTCAGTTACCTATAATTGAGACCTTTTCGTGTGTCTCTTTGCTGGTGGGAAAAATGCTGTCAACAGCCCCACTCCCTGGAGCTCTTTGAAAAGTCACATGTGAAACCCAGAGTTTGTTTACCAGGCTGAAAGAGATCACTTTACCAGAAGCTTACAGTAAATATCCAGATGATAGAGCCTGGAGATACACTAAACATCTGCTGCTTCATTGCTTGGTACATTGGTAGTCGTCAGGCCTGCCACCAGCACTGCCGACTGCACAGGACACAGAGGTGGTGTATGGAAGGGATAACTTTGAAACTGTGTGTAAGTTATCATAGCCACCAGAGTTTCTTGACGGTGGCCTCCCATTCCCGTGCAATGAAACAGCCTCCTGTCATCCCTTGTAAGATGGTGTTAATCTGACAAGAAAGGGAAGTAAAAACTCTGAGGTCAAAATTCTCAAGTTTTTTTTTCTGGGATTTTGGACACTTTTTAATAATTGAAAAGCACCTGTCTTTTGGGGTTTTAGACGGTCAAATTAATCTAACTTCAGAATTTAACCTTTATTTGCAAACAACATGATTATGAAAAACCCCATGGAATCTATAAAAAAAAGAAAAAACCCAAGCACCTATGAGAATAAAAGAATTCAGCAAGACAACAAGATACAAGATCAATTGTATTTCTATATATTGGCAGCAATTGGAAGAAGAAACTTAAATATGACTACCGTTGACAGTAGCTTCAAAAACTTCAAATGCCTTAGAATAAGAAAATGTGTAAGACCTCTATGCTGAAAACTACAAAATGTCTCAGAGAGAAATTAGAGAAGACCTATATAAATGGAGGGCTATACCATGTATTGAAAGACTAAATATTAAGATACCTGTTTTCCCCAAATTGATTTATGAATTCTGTGCCATCCTACTCAACATCTAGATAAACTAATTGCAAGGTTTTTATGGAAATGCAAAAGATCTAGAAAGACCAAAGCAATTTTGAAAAAGAGCAAAGCTGGAAGATAGCCTGATTTTAAGACTGTAATGCTACAATGATCAAGACAGCATGGTATTGCAAAAAGATGGACATATAAATCAATGGAACCAAATAGAGAATCCAGAAACAGATCCACATATAGATGCTCAATTGATTTTTGACAAAGGTACAAAGGGAATTCAATGGAGAAAGGATAGTCTTTTCAACAGATTGTAATGGAACAACTGGACATTCATATGCAAATAAAATGAACCTCAACCCATACCCCATACTGTGTACAAAAATTAACTCAGAGTGGATCATAGACCTAAGTTTAAATCTATAAGCCTTCTGGAAGAAAACATGGGAGAAAGTTTTCATGACCTTGGGTTAGCAGTGATTTATTAGATATGACACCAATTGCACAATCCATAAGAGAAAAAACATTTGTCAGACTTCCTAGAATTAAAAAATCCTGTTCTTCAAAAGATACTGTTTAGATAATGAAAAAACAAGCCACAGATTGGGAGGAATCTTTGTAAAACATACATCTAATAAGGGATCCATAATATATGAAGAACTTTAAAACCTCAAGAATATGAAAACAACCCAATTTAAAAATGGGCAAGAGAGTTCTATAGACATCTTAGGATACACAGATAGATGGCAACTAAGCACATGAAGAATGTTCAACAGCATCATTCATCAGTGAAATGAAACTAAAAACCACAATGAGATACTGGTACACACTTCCTAGGGTATCTTCCCAAAATAAAACCAAAAAGACCCTGGTAATACCAAGTGCTGGTGAACATGTAGAGAAACTGAAACTCTTGCCGGGTACGGTGCCTCACACCTGTAATCCCAGCACTTTGGGAGGCCAAGGCAGGCGGATCACTTGAGGTCAGGAGTTCAAGACCAGCCTGGCCAACATGGTGAAATGCCGTCTCTACTAAAAGTACAAAATTTAGCTGGGCATGGTGGCAGACTCCTGTGTTCCAGCTACTTGGGAGGCTGAGGCAGGAGAATAGCTTGAACCCAGGAGGTGGAGTTTGCAGTGAGCAGAGCAGAGATCACGCCACTGAACTTCAGCCTGGATGACAAGGTGAGTCTCCGTCACACACAGACACACACACTCATACACACACACACAAAACAACAACAACAATAAAAACTTCTTGTACTGGCTTGTAGGAATGCAGAATGCCACAGCCACTTTAGACACAAGATTGACATTTTCTTATAAATCTGCACTTAAGAATCTTACACATCTGCATTTACAACATGATCCAGCAATCCCACTTCTAGGTATTTACCTAAGAGAATGAAAAGTTGTGCACCTACAGAAATTTGTATGGGAACGTTTACAGCGGCATTACTCATGAAGTTCAAAAGCTGGAACAACCCACATGTCATTCAGCTGGCCAATGAATAAACAACTTCATTGGAGTACTACTCACCAGTACAAAGGAACAAAGTGACACAACATGGACCAGTCTCGAATGCATTATAATTAGTGAAAAGAAGCCAGACTCAAAAGGTCACATACTGCCTGATTCTGTTTATGTGACCTTCTGGAAAAGCCAAAATTATATGGGAAGCAAACAGCTTCTGTGGACTGGGTATGGGAGTGGGTCGATTACAGAAGAGCACAAGGGAACTTTTTGAGGAGATGGAAATTTTCTGTTATGATGATTGTGATTGTGGTTATGCAGCTCTGTTTGTTTGTCAGAATGTATGGACCTGTGCACTTTGAACAGGTAGTTCACAAAGTAAGTTACACAGATGGCCAATAAGCGTGTAGAAAAGTGTTCAGCGTCTTCACTCATCAGGGAAATACAAATTAAAACCACAGTGAGATGCCATCTATTGTTAGAGTGGCTAAAATAAAAAAGACTATCAACATGGAATGTTGGTGAGATTGTGGAACAACTGCAACTCTCAAACATTGCTGGTTGGTGTATGAAGTAGTCCAACCCCTTGAGAGACTTGCTTGGCAAGTTTTCTTTCCTGAAATTAAACATACATGTACACCATGATCCAACAGTTCCACTCTTAAGTATTTACCTTAGGAAAATGAAAATTATGTTCACAAAAGAACTTATATAAGAATGTTCATATAAAGCCAAAAGTAGAAACAGCCCAAATATCCATCAACTGAAGAATGAATATTACAGTGGAATACTGCTGAGCAATAAAAAAGAATGAACTACTGTTAACAATCATATGGATGCAGCTGAAGAATAGAAGGACATACCCTATGAATGCATTTAGATAAAATCCAAGAATGGATGAGACCACTCTATGGTGATCGACAGTGTTTTCTTAAGAGTAGGGAGGGAATTAACCAGAAAGAGGCAAGGAAGCTTTTGGGTGATGGAAGTGTACTCAGTCCCATTTTGGGTAGTGATTATGTGTTTATACACTTGTTAAAACTCGTCCAACAGATTAAGATCTATATATTTTATTGTATGTTAATTATACCTTAATTAAAATATATTTAAAACCCACTTTTACAGCTGTTTTATTGAATCCTATTTAGAGCCATTTATTCTGTTGGGTCATCATTATGTACATTTTGCATAACCCAAGTTTCTATGTGGTGCATTTTGTTGGCATTATCCAGTATTTTACTGAAGCACGAGGAAAGACTCGGCTTGTGATTGGGCTCTTGGACATGACTCAGAACTTCAGAATACCAAAGGAACAGGTGAGTGACCCATGTTTCTGATCCTGGGTCCTATAGGACCTGCCTTTATTTGCCAGTTCACCATCTGTAGAACCTCAGTGTTAAGAAGAAGTTGAAGACTTTCCATATGCCTAATCTTAAGGGGCAGTCCCTTCCAGAAATGAATGTAGCTGGAATTCATCATTATGGATTGAGCTGGATGGGTGGGAAGGAAGGAACGGTGTGGACAAAGGATTGGAAGAGAGACCCTTGCTCCAGTTTCCTGTGGACATCGCAGACCTTTTAATCTACACTCTCCATGGGCAGTGTCATCCCTGGACAAGACTTCTGTCATTACCACTCTGTTGACGATTCTCAAATTATCTACAGTTTATCCCTCTCTCTCGAGTTCAAATGATATATCCAGATATTTATTCTACCTTGCTCACTCTCTATTCAGCAATGTGCTGCCATTCTCATTTTGTGTAAGTTTCTCCTGGCCCTTCCCTGGTACTATTTTCTCTCTCCATTTCCCTTCCCATTCTTTCCTTCACCACAGAAATTGTGCATCTACCCTCTCATTCCATTCAATAGGCACTTCACATTTTAGAATTCACTGAACATTCTTAATTATTAAATCCCATGGCCTCTTTTCAGCCCTCGTCCTTCCTGGCTTCTCTATAGCATTTGTTGATGTTAGCTGTCCTTTTCTTGAAAGAAGACCCGTCTCTCCGTCAGCCCTGGGACACAGTCTTCCTGCCTCACCACCTGGTCCCTGCCCCTTTCCTGGCCACCCTCTGAGATGGCTCTCCTGAGCTTTGTATTCTTGGCTGTCTGTTACTAAGAGCACTCTGGACTGTTTTCTGATTTAAATTTCTGTTTATCTGCCAGTGACACCTGACTTAAGCCTTTGTTTCATATTGCACCCTGAACACTCCAACTCGCTGTGTGTCCAAAGCCAAACATTCTTTCTCTAGCAGGTTATTTGTGTGGTTTGGGGTGTGTCCTGAGGCCAGTGGCCTACGCTTGCCATTGTGGGGTCCGCCCTAATGCTGTTTGGTGCTCCCTGGAGTCGTGAATGAAGATCCATAAATTCCGCCTGTGAACTTCATGTTTTCTCCCATCTTCTCCATCTCCACTGCCCCAGCTTGGGCCCTCATGAGCCTCTGAACTATTCCTGGGTCTCCTTGCCTTGTTTCTCCTTTCCTTTTTTTTTTTTTTTTTTTTTGAGACGGAGTTTTGTTCCTGTTGCCCAGGCTGGAGTGCAGTGGCGCAATCTTGGCTCACTGCAGTCTCCACCTCCCGGGTTCAAGCAATTCTCCTGCCTCAGCCTCCCAAGTAGGTAGGATTATAGGCATGTGCAACCACGCTTGGCAAATTTTTATATTTTTAGTAGAGGTGGGGTTTCACCATGTTGGCCAGGGCTGGTCTTGGACTCCTGACCTCAGGTGATCCATCTGCCTCGGCCTCCCAAAGTATTGGGATTACAACTGTGAGCCACCATGCCTGGCCTGCTCCTCCTTTACAATCTACCTCTGTCTTGCCCCACCCCTGCCACCAGCCCTGCTTCCCTCTCATAATAAAGCTTCAGCTCCTTAGAATGACAAACCCTTTGTCCATGCAGTCCCTTGGCCCTTCTGCACTTGGGTAAAGGCTTCACATTCAAGTTTCAGTTAAACTCTCCTTCCTCTCTGTATTGTCCGTGTCCCTGCCCCCTGCTTTGGGTTTGCATTGTGCTTTGCCTCTTATTAATAGTTGGTGCAAGTATCTGTCCTCATAGTGGAGCTCTTTGGGGATAGTGCCTGCATCTCTTATTGTGTGTTCTGGGGCCAGATGCAGGGCCTCATACACAAAGTGTGCTCGGTACAGGGTTGCCGGAGTGCGGACTTGCTGCCGGTGGACCCTAGGAGAAGTGCCGCTTCATCCTCCCTGGAGTGGCTCCTGCTGCTGGTTCTGTGCCTGCAGCTCCCACACACGCCTCTGCTCCTTCAGACACCCTGAAGGGATGTGGAGCTTGTGTTGCCCGTGGGAACGTTGAGGATCTGGCCACAGGAGCCCAGCACCTGCTTAGGATCGTGAGCCCTCCAAGTCGCCCACGATCTTTTCTGACAAGCCAGGAGTGACTGCTGTTTTATCTGGAAGCTTTCCAGTGTGTGATGCTAAGAAGAGGGATTCCCTCTTTCATGTCATGTCAAAATGTTCCTGGCGATTGATACTCCCAGGTCCTCGTCCTCCTGGCAAGACGGGGGAGGAGGGAGAAGAATGGGGAGAAACCCCCTGCCAAGGGGGCTCTCTCAGGAGATAGAGATGCCAAATTTGTATTAAAGGACTGTGTCTTCCCAATGCTGAGCGCAGTGCATTTGCTGTGACTAGGCTACTGATGCTAGCTACTTAGAGATGGCAGAAAAGGCTCTGCTTTTCCTTCCTCACTGTGGCTGGGCCGTGGGCAGCGACCCTTCTCCCAGCCTTAAATCAACCAAAGAAGAGGCTCTATCCTAGACTGGCTCTACCCCACTGACACAGAAAATCAGGGTGGCGGCAGGTGCTGCAGGCAGGGGCGGGAGATGTGCCAGGGACTTTGGCCATGGGAGCAATGGAGTTGGGCAC
The DNA here is from genome assembly GCF_043159975.1 of Macaca nemestrina. Classification (NCBI taxonomy): domain Eukaryota; kingdom Metazoa; phylum Chordata; class Mammalia; order Primates; family Cercopithecidae; genus Macaca; species Macaca nemestrina. The sequence continues at coordinate 227,207,801 of NC_092125.1, read as the reverse complement.
TTTTAATTGATACCTTTAATAATTACTGTTCAAGCAACAGAAGGCAAAGTGGAATTGTTTCAAAGGCAAATTGGAGCAACAGGAGCTTGCAACTTGGCTCAGAAATGTGTGCCTCCCTTCCCCACTCTGGCTGTTGTTCGAATATATTTTCCTTCTAAAGTTTCCCTCCCCCTCATGTTTGAGTGCAGCAGTCTGTTCCCTAAAGGGAGTGAAAGAGGAAGGTGCTAAATGAAATATTCTCATAGAGTTATTATTTGCCTGGGGCCAGTTCAAGTTTCTAAAGTAAATCAAAATATGCATTTTAGCTAAGTTTAAAACCTTTCTGCCTGAGCCATGTGGGCAACTGAGGAGAAGCAGTTGTGACCTGCTGTAGAGGTGGGAGCTGTTGGCTCTCCCGGCCGCCCCCGCCCCAGCCCCGTGACACAGCTTTTGTTCTCTGGCAGGGACTCTCGGGTCTGAAGAGGAAATTGAGATCCCTCTTCGGGGTAGACGGACATCATTTAAGGTCTCAATATTTAAATATTTGTGATTTGTCTGTTCTAATTGCTTTTCACTTTTGTTTGCTTTCTAAAAATCTGGTGTGTGGTTTCCTCTGTGTCCTTGAGTTGGTGGAACAGTAAGAGTTATAGGATGTCCTGGAGGCCGAGCAGCATCATCAACATTCACTGTTTGCTGAGTCGCCAGACATCTGGGCTCTGGGATGGATGGAGGGACATAGTCCCTGACCTCTAGGAACTTTGTTGTAAGGAGACATGGCAAATGAACTTGCAATCTCAGCAGCAGCTCTCCTGGCACCCCCTCCCGCCCTCCCCTCCCCGCCCTGTCCCGTATTTCTATGCAGAGTGCATGCAGAGGTTTCCAAGTGTGAGTGGGTTGCTGCAGCTTGACTCAAGAATACTTTCCCAGCAGGGTGTGCTCCTGGGGGAGTTTCAGATGAAGGCAACTGAGGAATTCTGGCTTGTCCAGACCACCGCTCTATGACCTTCAGTGAGCCAGGCACCTTTCAGGGCCTCATGGGACTCCTGCTGAATGGTGAGCCACGGTCCCCTGGGTCGATAGTCTCTTCCCAGTAAGACTGAAGGTTCTGAGTCGAGCAGCAGGTACTGGGCCAGCCTGTCCAGGGAGTAAGGATGGCCACCCCTGGGGCTGGAGCCACCCCTGTCCTGAGTGCCCTCAGCCACTCCAGAAGTAGCGTGGGCACGGGCCCCGTCACTGGCAGGCCAGTCAGCCCTCCTGTCCAGCCCTTCTGCTCCTGCCGCACCTGGGAGCCAGTGTGGTCCTGCTCCTGCCCCCGCCGGGAGCCAGTGTGGCCCTGAGACCGGGCGCAGTTCCAGCCCCTCCCACCTCGCTGTCCTTCTTGGCTGCCCATCACAGTGCGCACAAAACCCAGAGGCCTCCCAGCCCCGTTGCCGCAGTGGTGTGCCTTCCAGCTCCCTTGCCAGCCTCGTGGCCTCATGTCTTGTCGATTTTTCCTTGCCTCCTGGAGCAAGGCTGGCAATTTTTTCTCCCTCAGATGTGCCAAGTAAGTTGCTGTCCCTTCTACCTGGACCCCCAGACAGTGCCCACCTCGTGCCCTCAGAACCCTTTCTTTGCTCATCACCCTTTATGAAGAAGACATCCCATCCCTTTCTGCCTGCCTCATTTTCTTCCAGGTGCTTAATGCTATCCACCATCATCCCACGTCCTGTCCCGTCCAGGGTGCCAAGGCACACGCAGAGGGGCCGTTACTCCCCCTCACTCCCTTCACACCCTGTGTCCAGCAGTGCCCACGGCAAGCAGGCTGACAGGCCGGGGTTCTTGCCTTGTTTCTCCACCGTGCCCTCTGCTCTCCGTGTATCTCCTGGCTCTGGAAATGCTGCCCGCTGCCGCTGCAAATGTGAAGCCAGAATATTCAAGAAGTATATTTAAAGTAGAAGGTGAGCATGCTTTCCCCAAGGAAAGGTTTTCATGTCAGTGAACTGGCAACGCGATCACCTCCTGATGGTCTCCGATCAACTGGAGGCTCTTAGGAAAGCGGCTCTGGCGCCTTCTCCAGGGTTTGGTGCAGTCCGGGTTCATAGCTGTAAATTACAGTCCTCGTTCCTTTCCTTGGGGTAGAGAGTTAGGGAAATGGACATGAAAATTTTTAAAATATGCTTGGTTCAACTTTGATAAAATACTCTTCATGAGACTCTGGGGGTGTGGTATTGTGAGCTCAACCGCAGCGCTACGTCGGAGTCTTCGTGGAAACACTGCTGGCTTCGCCTGCCCTGCAGCTGCTCAGGTGGACAGTCTGTGCCAGGGCTCCTGAATGTGCGGTCCTCCACCAGGAGTTGTTATTGACAAGTAAGTGTGTGATATTAATTTAGCCAGATTCTGGCATCTTCAGAATCACACATGAGTATTGAGAAGTCATGGCTGAAGCTGCTCGATCAATTTAAATTTAATTAAAAAGCATCGAATCAAAGAATAACATGGCAAAGTACAATAATAACCACAAGCATCTGCGTCACTTTGTATCATAATCCTTTAAAAATTTTTTTCCAATGGAGACAGGTAGGATTAAGCAGGCTGACTTGCTACATTCTCTTCTACTCCTCAAGAAAACGAGGATTTCCTGGCCTCTAAAAGAAAACTCAATGTATTTGTCTGCTTTGATCATCTGAAGTATTATATGTGGACTGGAGAATCCTTGGGACTTTTAATAATTTAGATGAAAGGACACACAAAGTCACCTAATACTACTTAATAATACCTAATGCCTAATATTTGGATACAGTATTTCTGAATTACTTCAGAATACTTGTGAATTTCTAAGCAAAAGTATAGTTATTTCATTTTCAGGAACTCCCTCAAATGACAAGTGCTTCTGGCTTCACAAGAGAGGTTGGAAGCAGGCACAATCTGGAAATTCATAGCTAGAAAAGGCCCATCTCCAGCAGGGGAACAGTTCTCGGGTTGGGGTGGGGGGCCTGTACCCTGCAGTGGGCTCTGCAGCAGACCCTTGGGCTGGCAGACACAGCGAGCGGTGGAGCTGTGCCTCGCAGAGCTTTGGCTGTGTGGGATGCAGCATAGCTCATGGGGTGTGGAGGGCTCTGGTCTCCTGTGGGGCCTCTGCCTGTGAGTTTGCAATGTAGGACTAACTGGAGCAGGTGGAGTGGCCCACAGGAGGTGGTCTAGGTACGTTCAGCTCTGCCCTGGACTGGTTCCGTGACCTTGAGGATGAGCCAGATACAATTAATCTGTGTGCACAAAAAGACTTGGGGAAAAGACTTCTGAATGAACTTCCTGGGTCTCCCGGTTTTCAGGCTCAGCTCTAAGCAAGGATGGTGGTGACTTTTGGCTTCGACCCCTCTGGTGTTAAGCTGAAGCTAAGGAGGTTTTCCTACCTCTGCATGTACTTTGGCTGGTTGTCCCAAGGGTGGCCCAGCCTGTATGAAACTCTGGAGCAGCTAACCTGGTCCAGGTCACCAATCCTGAAAATCATTTGGCCTTTCTCACAGTGTGCCGTCGTGGAATTTGCAGCAATCCTTGTTTGCTTTTGGCTTTATCTGGATATTGACTAGGTGCTTGGATCCAGGCCAAGCTCCTTGCTATCCTCTTGGAGTTGACATGCTAAGGCACTGGTACCCGTTAAAGGGCCCAGGTGGCTGCCTGGCAATGCAAGGGGCACTTTGTTCAATGTCCTCCTGCTGGGTCACAATTAAGATTCACTATTCAAATGATCCCAGAGCCCTCACAGGCTTGACCTAGGTCACCTGCTGGGTTGAAAGGAAAAGCTGTAGTCTCAAAACACCAGTATGGCAACTGTTTTTTTCTTCTTTTTACCCCAGTTTTCTTCTAGTTTTTGCATAGGCACAGAGTCACCTGGGTGGCCCCGAACTTCTTTTTAGCCAGGCTGGAATGTAACTTTGCAGGGTTCATTCCCTCTACAGAAATGTGTCTGCTACATTGGAGGCTCAGCCCATTTTTTGACGGGGAGCGGGGTGGGGAGGGAAATGCTAGTCTTGTTTCTTGAAAGGAAAATGCTAATGTAACTTGACTTGGGTCTGAGTTGTTTGAAAGCGGGTCTCTGCATACCTTGAGTCCCTCCAACATGTCACTATCTGGGAAGGTCATTGTGTCCTTGCAGTCCATTTTGTGCCTTTTCTGTTTATAGAGCGCAGCAAACAGGGTCAGGAACCCATGCTGAATATTTAATGAGGAAATATTTCAATGGCGGAGGTGTGCTCTCCTGTCACCTAGTGGGGCTCTATGTGGGAACCGAAGGTTGCTGGATCTGTGGAACTTTGGGCCCAGGCCCTGGGCTGCCAGAACCCTGTGGCTGGACTTCTGCAGCTCGGAACCTTCTGCTGGGAGTGCTTTGTTCATAATTGCTCAACAGTGAGGAAATGGAAGTGGCGGGCAAGGCGTGGACTTGCCAGAGAGCTGTGTGTCCCCATTGCTCGCATCCAGGATGTCATCCTAAATTGCAGTACATCTGCTAATGAGGAGACAAGGTGTTACCTTCCGTTTGGAGCAGCTGCATTAATTACATCCTCTCAGACATCCCCTGCGCCTACCACTCCGGGCCAGCTTCCTTTGTTTTAAATTAATAGGCCAAATTGGAGGGAAAGAGGGGAGGGTGTCCCTGGAGACTAGGTGCCCTCTGCTCCTTGAACGTGGTGAGGACGTTAGCTCAGGACCGGGAGCTGGTGGCAAACAGCAGGCTGGCTCTGTGAGGTGGTCCTTGGAGGGATTTGGGGCCCAGGAGGCCACTTGCGTGAAGGAGCCCGCTGGAGCTGAGAGGACAGTACCTGTTGTCAGTTCCTTTGACCTCCCTGTGACCTTGTGGGGGATGAGGAGAAAGGGCTGAGCCATCCTCCTGCCTGTGAGTAATTATAGTCAACACGGAGAATGAGATATTAGCCACAAAGCCAGACACCAGAAAACAAAGCCCCTGTGCAGTGTCTTCATGTGTTTGAGCCATCTCTGTAAATGATCTGTAAGACAGGTAGACCATCACAGGCGTGAGAAACCCCCTGTCCAAAGCCAGATCCACCCCTCCCTTTACCAAGTCCCCCACAAACCCCACTGGTAAGGTGCTGGCTGAGCTCCCCATCTGAAAAATGGGAAGGCCAAGAGCCACCTCTCTGGTCTCTTGTGGAACCTAAATTAACAACTTCAAGTGATTCCCTCCTGTGTTTCCTTACTTGCTGTCTGCGGGTTCTGTCCCGCGGGCCCTGCATCAAGCACATTCCTGGCACACACTGAGGGCCCGGGAGATATTTGATGAGCAGCTGAATGTGACAGTGATCTGCACAGTGCTAACTGTTAAGATCAACTCCCTTTGTCTTCCTGAATCCCTGCTCTCTTTCCCTTCTTTCTCTTTTCTTTCCTTCCCCTTTTCCTTTTTTTCAGGCTATAACTGAAGGGTGGAGGTTGTAGGATCCCTGGATTGGTGGGTGGTCCTACTGTGACGGACCTGGAGGGCTGAGCAGTGTGAGCCTGGCTTAAGGCGCGTAAGAGAGACTTGCTTTACTTTTGCAGCTCAGTTGCCTGGCTGTCAATCCCTGGATTAGTGGGTTTCGTAGGAGCCTCCCCAGGAAGTCTTGCACAACGGAGTTCATTGGCTTGAGTAGCTGTAACCCTGAAGGTCAAGTTCTTTCCAAATGGCTGCTTCAGGATGCTTAGCAGGCCAGTGGGGTAAGCAGCAGTAGCATCCCCCTTTGTTTCTGAATGAGAAATTATTCCCAAGAAGTCAGCAAGTGTGAAAATGTGTGTTGTCTTGCTAATGGGACACTAATGAAATATTAAAGTGGCTTTCTTCCTGTCAGTCTCCTGGGGACCACTCTATCATCTGGATTTTAGTCTGTCTTTACATAAAGAGCCCCGGGGAATTAACATTTCGTGGTACTTTTCAAAATAACCTTGGTCTTTCTCCTGCCATAGTAGAGAAGTCCGTTTCCGTGAGATAAGTGTCTGGCTTGGGGAGGGGCTCTGTCCCTCTGCAGGGGAGGAGGATTTTGGTCGGCCCTCCCAGCAGCCTGTCCTCCGGGTGGATGCCTGCTCCCAGCTCCCTCATGCCCCACCTCTGCCTCCCTCTCAGCTGAAGTCTACCCCAGTTCACAGGGGAGACTCTGTCATACTGCCCCACACTGAGCTCGGGCTGGGAGCCAGGCATGCTGCCAGCCCCCACGCCCGTCACTGAGTCCTCCCACTACCCAGTTGGCAGCTTGGAGTTGTTTCTGTTTCCACTGTGTGGGGAGGGAAGCTTCGGCACCAGGAGGTTGTGTGGCCAGTCACAGAGGCAGGATTTGAACCCAGCCCAGGCCCTGTGAACTCCAGCACCCAGCACGGAGTTACTGCCTTGCCAACACCTCCCTGGTTTTGGCTACAACTCGGTCTCCCCAGGCTGCCATCAGCATGCCGTGACCTTGAGTGGTTTACATGATCTATGCTCAGGTTCCTCCACTCTGTCAAGTCCCTAAGTGCTTTCCTTCCTCTTCATGTCTGTAAACACTTCTGGGGACAAAAGGATATGGAGGAAGGGGTTGTACTTTAGAGGCCAGTTTCTCCTTTAGGTCCATGCCCTGTCTTTGCTGTGGCAGCCACTGCTTGGCTCCAAGTCCCCTTGGCCTGGAGGGTGAGTTGGCCTCCCCACCCTCCACTTGGTCTGACCCAGTGTGTGCAGTGCCACATGGCCAGACTGTTTCCATCAGGACGGTCAGAGCTCTGCTGAGGAGCCTGCAGACACGTCCCAGATCTGCCTGCCTTTGGGGTTCCCTGACCCTCCAGCCTTGTTGGGGTGCCCTCCCCAGCAGAGCCATCATGGTAACAGAGGCATTCTTCCCCTAGTGGTCAGCACCCTGCTTGTCCCCCTGCTTGGGGTACCTTGCCTCCCTTTCCTCCTGCCCCCCAGCTTCCTCCTGCACAAACTCAGATTGACTTCTTCCCAGAAGTTACCTTCCTGCCCTGGGTGCTGATCTCTTCTTTTCCTGAGTATTTTCAAGTAGCTTTGTAGATAAGCATTTCTGTTTGATTCAGCACAAACTGTGCCATGCCAGACCCTGTGCTCAGTTCCAGAGATGGTGCTGAGGAAAGTCCTCAGGAGAGAGATTGTGGGAGGAGAGGACCACTAGACACATCACAAAAGAGGCAGTGTGGATGTGGGTTCTTAAGGCAGAGTAGAATGTTTGAAAGGTAGAGATGGGGGGCCTTGCTGGTGGAAGGGACTGCATGAATACAGGCGTAGGAGCAGGTAATGATGAATTTGGAGGCAAATGAGTAGTATTTTTTGTCTGGAGCACAGGATTTCCATCAGTATCCTGAGAAAGGAGTAAAGAGGCTGCAAGGCCAGCTTCTTCACTCACATCATCTTGTACTGCTTTTGGGACACTGGGCACAAACACACCTACTTATTTCTAAGATGATCCATTTGAGCATCTGCCTCCCTCACATTAATGTAGGTTGCAAAAAGGCAGGGCTCATCTCTCTTTTTTTTTTTTTTTTGAGATGGAGTTTTGCTCTTTTGCCCAGGCTGGAGTGCAATCGTGTGATCTTGGCTTACTACAACCTCTGCCTCCCGGGTACAAGTGATTCTCCTGCCTCAACCTCTCGAGTAGCTGGGATTACAGATGCCTGCCACCAAGCCCGGCTAGTTTTGTATTTTTAGTAGAGATGGGGTTTCACCATGTTGGCCAGGCTGGTCTTGAACTCCTGACCTCAGGTGATCTGCTGCCTCAGCCTTCCAAAGTGCTGGGATTACAGGCATGAGCCACCATGCCTGGCCATCTCTGACTTTGTCCCTGTTCTACCTCTGTGCACCTGATATATTTAACAGATGCCATATAAGGCTTTCAAGTAAATGAGTATGTACTTTGAGATGAGGCAGATTGTCTCACAGGCACACGCACACACGGCTATAGGCTGCCCTAGCTAGTGGCCATGCAGTGGCCATTTTTTGTGGCCTCTGACTAGTGGGTAGGCTGTGTGGGGTGCTGTTTACCCGCTGGTGGAACCTATTCCCAGGCAGGCCCCTAGGAAGGGGTGGCACATGTACATGGTTGGGACACAGACCTTTTCCCTCTTTAAGCCCAGGGCTGGCTTGAACGAGCCAGGGGCTTTTAGTTTAGCTGGGGTGAGGTGCTCATGTGGCCAGGGAGAAGCTGGGAGCCTGCAGACTCTGGGATGTTGCTCTGCATTTTTTTCTCCTCTCCCCAGAAACACGTTTTTGTCTCCATCTCACCAACTTTTTAATCTTAATTTATGAGCCTGCTGTAGCACCAATGAAGACATACTGTACTGCCTGAAAGAAACACAGCTGAATTCTAATTCTGTGCAATTCAAAGGCATGCCTTTGGCCGGAGCTGCTTCAAAAATAAGCAAAGAAGGAGACTCGGCCCTGCTCTGGCTCCATGGGCTCGTCAGGAAGCTTTGCCCTGGCTGTCTCTTGCTGGCCTCAGGCTTAATTAAGCCTTCTGATTTATTTTTCAATTCATTATTTTTTGAAAAAAGAAAAGCTGCTTTAATGGAAGCTTTTGAAATCCAGGCACTTTGGATTCCTCTGCTTTGTCAGGCAAAAGTGGATTCATCTAAGTAGTTTTATTAAAAAAGAAAAGCACATATTTATGAAGGTTTCAGAGATTAGATTTTTTACTTCTTTCACTCCAGGAACCTAAAAGCCAGACTTGGAAAATAATTTTTGTGGTCGGGTATGTGCATTCACTCAGCCAAGAAATCTAGTAATTTCCTAAGTACCCTGGATTTCTGCATTTTATAATTTCCCTGTCCTGTCTTCTTGGTGACTTGGGTTTTAATTCTTTCCCTGCCCAGCTTCCTGATGTGGGGGTATTGGTGCAGGCTGTGGTTTGAGAAATTTCACAGGAAGAGGAGAAGCCAGGCAGGAACGGTTTTAGTAGAGCCAAGGTGTTCAAGAAGGTGGGAGCTGTACAGCCTGAAGCTAGAGAGAGTGGACAGCGTGGTATAGAAGGAGAGGACTGTGGGAGGGAGGGCTGTACAGTGGAGGGCTCATCACAGGGCCTGCTGGAGAGAGAGGAGAATCAGGGCAGAAGCAGCGGCCAACCTCTGGTTTCCAGCCCTGTCAGCCATGGCCACTGGCGTGGTGAGGAAGATGGCGTCAGTAGCGTTCATCGTCTCTAAGCAAGCAGTGATCCTGTATGCTGGTGAGGCCTGTCTCTCTTACTGGGGCCTGCAGACAGGGCTGGCCCTGATGACTTCTCCAAGACCCTCCATCCTACAACCGAGTCTCTGACCCCATCATTGGTCATTCTTAGACTTCAGCACGGGGGACTGATCCCCTGGGGTCAGTGCATTAAGAGCCCTTGAATGTGCCCTGCTGCTTTCTGGTGGGTCCCTGGCACTTGGAGTGGGTGGTGGGGCCCCGAGTCTCCTGGGCCTACCAATGGGTGCTGTTCCTGGTCTCCTGTTCCCAGGTGCAGACATCACAGAGGCAACCAGGCTGCCAGAGAAGGGGACGAGAAGGGAGCCAGGGACACATGATGTCTTTGTATTCTTCCTCTTTGCTTTCTCCTGCCATTGGGTGGGAATCCTCAGGACCACAGAGACCTCCAGGTCTCACCCTGCCTGGCCTACATTCAGCTCCACCACCTGTCAGCACAGAGCCCAGGGCACTTCCCGGGCATCACAGAGTAGAAAGTGCATTCATTTTCCAAGAAAGGATACTAAGAGGGATGGCCAAATTGAGTTAGTAGTGCCAGGAATCCAGATCCAGGAGCTGCCGGCCGAGTTCCTGTAAGGCCCGCCCTACCTCTGAATGACAGCTGCTTTCTGTGTTTCTTCAGGGAAACCAGGCTGCTCTCCCCCAGCATTTACAGCAGCTTGATTTACAGACCCGCATGTTTGCTGCACACTCCACATCAATTCTCTCTCCTTTAAACTTTTATCACTTTGCTGTATGAATAAGGCCACTGATTTTCTAGGTTCCATGTGCTTTTATATCAGGATTTTTCTTTCTTCTCTCCACAAACTTGTTCTCCACAAACTTGTTCTGAACACCTGTTCTGTGTGAGACCCGTGGTGGGCTCCCTAGGCGTCCAGAGATGAACTGGTTGTGGTCCTGGGCCTCCAGGAGTTGGCACTCTAGGGAAGGATGAGGAAGTAGCTTCACGTGTGGATACGTTTTCTACTTTGTTCACCCGCTGAGCAGATAGATACGTCATGGACACTTATTCTGTGCGGATGTCATAGCAGGTGCTGAGCTGTACGGGTGATGAACAAGACCAGTGTGGACCTGAGCTTGCCGTGAGCTTCCACTGTAGGGAGGCGGAGGCCTGTTGAGGTGCGTGAGGGGAGAATTACAGGCCATTCTGGAGCTCCTGGAAAAGCCCACATAGTCTGTGTGGGGAGGGTCAGGGAAGACTTCTCTGAGCAAGTGGCGTCTAAGCTGAGACATGAAGGATGAGTGGGAGTTAGCCAGGTGAAGGGGTCCAGGGAGAAAAAGATTGTTCCAGGCAGAGGGAGTTGCCATGTAAAGACATGGCATCCAGGGAGAGCATGGCATGCTCATGACACTGGAGGAAGCCAGAGAGTTTGCAGTGTGGGGAATGAGGGTGAGGCTGGTGCAGGACGAAGGTGTAGTTGTGTGCAAGTGAGCGGGATGCAGGGCCTGGTAAGCCCCGGTGGTTTAAATGAAGTGCCATGGAGGGCCCAGGAGAGGGCCAGCTGATGAGATATCTGACTTGGAGAAGCCGAGGGTGGCAAGATTGGATGACAGTTGGCCCAGAGTGTGGCAATGGAGCTGGAGAGAAATGACAGATTCAAGAGTCTGGTGAGAAAAGGAATCTGTAGGACTTGGTCGTCGACCAGACATTGAGGGTGGGGGAAGGGAGGCGTTAAGGACAGCCCTGGGGTCTCTGTCCTGGCACCCACTGCCGTGCCCCAGGAGGAACAGAGGAGAGTTCAGCTGGAGGCTGCCCTGAGACAGCCAAGTGCAGTTTTGGAGTAGGATTTATGGGCCTGAAATTCAGAGCCGAGGAAAGCCCAGGAAATACAGATTTGGGAGTAGAGAGGAAGACCCACAGGAGGAGGCCGAGTGGGGTGGGGGAGGGGGCCCCAAGAAAGACGCAACAATGAGGGGAAGGACAGAGGCAAAACCCATCGAGGGGGACATCTATGTGCCATCTTTGGTGCTTTGAACAAGGGACAGTATTTCAGCAGGTGGAGGTCATGGGTCACAGCGAAGACGTTCCAGGTAGCTGGACCAACATGACCAAGGTTGAGAGGCAAGAGGTGTCCATGCTGTCTGGGACCTAGGCGGCTGGGTGGGGCTGGGTTAGGCCTCGCATCTAGAAGGCCCCAAATGCCCAAGTTCTTGGGTCTTGCTTGCTTGTCTCTAACTTTCCTTCTGTGGCTCCTAATGGTGAAGGCCTCCCATGCTCCTGTTTGGGAAGAATTATGCAATTATTCCTAAATGGAGTGCATGTCAGCAACCCTGGCACTGAAGAGGGAAGACATATTGGAGGAGGAGAAACCTTTCACCCAGCCCTAAACCAGCTGCTTCTGGAGAGTACTGAAGAAGAATAATATTTTTTTAATCTAAAAGAACTTTACATTTATGCTTGACTGAAGCACAGATCACATTTGTCCTGGGAGCCAATGAGCAGCCAGAGTTTGGGTAATCTATGCAGAGGCCCCTCAGCTGTCCTGCATCCATCATCCCAAGTGACAGAATTTACATCATTAATCATTGGCAGTAATAGAAAAGTCACTGGAATAGAATGTTGTCACAGGATAAATGTCTCCCAATTGCATATAAATGTCTCAGCTTTACTGTACTATTTGTGCTTGAGAAATACTGTGGCTTCAAAATGGTATTTATCTGGCATTGGGAAACCATCAACGCCAACCTGCCTTGCTGACAGCACCTCCCGAGGAACTCAGAACTTCCCCCGTGGGCCTCAGGCCCAGGGTCGCCGCACATCTCTGCCCATGACAGGAGTTGGGCAGAGGGAGGGGAGGCTGGGCTCCTTGGGACTCCCTGGTGGACGACACCTGGGAAGTTAGAAAACACTCAAGTTCAGTCATGCCTACCGCATTCCCCCAGCCTGTCACCCTGTGGCTGGAGGATGGCTTGCTGCCACTTGATGCACAGAAGAAAGGAGGGTCTGAATCAGGCTCAGCCGAACTAGCCGCTCTCATGGCCTCAAATTCAAGGGTGTGGCCGCTCCAAAGGCACCACAGGCCACAGAGAAACGAGAGGCGACCCTGCAAGCTGGAAGCCAAAGAGCTGAACATTGGAAGGCCTCCTTACCGTTTTAGAAATGAAGCCCACGGTGGTTTTTGGCTGGCGTCTTTCTGTTTTGTGACCTGAAAACACTCTGTTTTTGGAAAGTGCAGATCTGCTGACACCTTTTTCCGGAGGTTTGTGTGTTTCTCTCCGTGGTGAGCCGCCTTGCCTCTGATGGGGCCAGATGCTGGCAGGAGGAGGGATGTGGCTTAGGGAGCAAGGCATTTTTTGCTCAGTTTTGAAGGAATTCTTTTTGTTTGATCCTTCACCTCTCTATCCCCTCAGGGGTCCTGCAGCCCTGCTGGGCCCGGCAGGAGGAGTGGGCCCCAGAGACAAGGCAGGCAAGTCAGAGGTCCCGAGGCAGGAGGATGCTGCCTCCGGTGGATGGGTATGTGGGGCTGCATTAAGGGTGTGCGGCAACCATGACCAGTGAGCTGCTGGAAACTGGAGCCAGGCGTCTGAGCTGACACGCCAGGACAAGGTTTCGTAGAATATATTTTAAGAGGTAGATCCCCTCTTTCTACGGGGAATTTCAGAAATGTCTACTTCTCAGATGTGGAAGTGATCTGACACCAGCTAGCCGGGTGTTCCTAGACCTTGATGATGAAGACCAATCAAAGTTCAGAATGCTGGTGGGTGTGTTAGCCTGTTTTCACACTGCTGATCAAGACATACCCAAGACTGGGCAATTTACGAAAGAAAGGTTTAATTGGACTCACAGTTCCATGTGCATGAAGAGGCCTCACAGTGGAAGGCAAGGAGGAGCAAGTCACTTTAAGTGGATGATGGCAGGCAAAGAGAGCTTGTGCAGGGAAACTCCCCCTAATAATACTGTCGGATCTCAGGAGACTTATTCGCTATTACGAGGACAGCATGGGAAAGACCTGCCCCCCTAATTCAGTCATCTCCCACTGGGTCCCTCCCATAACACTTGGGAATTACAGGAGCTACAAGATGAGATTTGGGTGGGGACACAGAGCCAAATCATATCATTCTGCCCCGGTCCCTCCCAAATCTCATATCTTCACATTTCAAAATCAATCATGACATCCCAACAGCCACCCAAGTCTCAACTCATTTCATCATTAACCCAAAAATCCAAGTCCAAAGTCTCATCTGAGACAAGGCAAGTCCCTTCCAGCTATGAGCCTGTAAAATCAAAAGCAAGTTAGTTACTTCCTAGATGCTATGGGGGTACAGGTATTGGGTAAACATAGCTCTTCCAAATGGGTGAAATTGGCCAAAGCAAAGGGGTTACAGGGCCCATGCAAGTCTGAAATCCAGCAGGGCAGTGAAATTTTAAAGTTCCAAAATGATCTCCTTTGACTGCATGTCTTGTGTCTGGGTCATGATGGTGCAAGAGGAGGGTTGCCATGGTCTTGGGCAGCTCTGCCCCTTGCTTTGTAGGGTACAGCCTCCCTCCTGGATGCTTTCACAGGCTGGTGTTGAGTGTCTGTGGCTTTTCCAGGTGCACTGTGCAAACTGTCAGTGGATCTACCATTCTAGGGTCTGGAGGATGGTGGCCTTCTTCTCACAGTTCTATTAGGCAGTGCCCCAGTAGGGACTCTGTGTGGGGGCTGTAACCCCACATTTTCCTTCCGCACTGCCCTAGCAGAGGTTCTCTGTGAGGACCCCACCCCTGCAGCAAACTTTTGCCTGGACATCCAGGCATTTTCATACATCTTCTGAAATCTAGGCAGAGGTTCCCATACCTCAATTCTTGACTTCTGTGTACCTGCAGGCTCAACACCATGTGGAAGCTGCCAAGGCTTAGGACTTCCACCCTCTGAAGCAACAGCCTGAGCTATACCTTGGTCCCTTTTAGTCACGGCTGCAGCAGCTGGGACACAGGGCACCAAGTCCCTAGGCTGCACACTGCACGGGAACCCTGGGCCCAGCCCACAAAACCATTTTTTCCTTTCAGGCCTCTGGGCCTGTGATGGGAGAGGCTAGCATGAAGACCACTGACAAGTCCTAGAGACATTTTCCTCATTGTCTTGGGGATTAACATTCAGCTCTTCGTTACTTATGCAAATTTCTGCAGCAGGCTTGAATTTCTCCTCAGAAAATGGGATTTTTTTTCAATTGTGTTGTCAGGCTGCAAATTTTCCAAACTTTTATGCTCTGTTTCCCTTTTGAAACTGAATGCCTTTAACAGCACCCAAGTCACATCTTGAATGCTTTACTGCTTAGAAATGTCTTCTGCCAGATAACCTAAATCATCTCTCTCAAGCTCAAAGTTCCACAGATCTCTACGGCAGGGGCAAAATGTCGCCAGTCTCTTTGCTAAAACTAAACGAGAGTCACCTTTATTCCAGTTCCCAACAAGTTCCTCATCTCCATCTGAGACCACCTCAGCCTGGACCTTATTGTTCATATCCTATCAGCATTTTTGTCAAAGCCATTCAGCAAATCTCTAGGAAGTTCCAAACTTTCCCACGTTTTCCTGTCTTCTTCTGAGTTCTCCAAACTGTTCCAGCCTCTGCCTGTTACCCAGTTCCAAAGTCACTTCCACATTTTCGGGTATCTTTTCAGCAATGCCCTACTCTACTGGTACCACTTTACTGTATTAGTCTGTTTTCACACTGCTGATAAAGACATACCCGAGACTGGGCAATTTACAAAAGAAAGAGGTTTAATTGGACTCACAGTTCCACATGGGTGGGGAGGCCTCACAATCATGGCAGAAGGCAAGGAGGAGCAAGTCACATCTTGCATGGATGGCAGCAGGCAAGGAGAGCTTATGCAGGAAACTCCCTCTTATAATCCCATCAGATCTCATGAGACTTATTCACTACTAAGAGAATACCATGGGAAAGACCCGCCCCCTCTAATTCAGTCATCTCCCACCGGGTCCCTCCCACAACACATGGGAATTATGGGAGCTGCAGTATGAGATTTGGGTGGGGACGCAGAGCCAAACCTTATCAGTGGGGCTGACCCAGGATGGACAACTTATGATTTGACCAAATGAGACCCAAAAAAATCCGGTTGTCAGCTACCATATCATCATTTCATAAAATGAAATAAAGAATATTTTGACACCAACAATATAAGAAGGCCATCATTTCAAGGTACAGAATATTTATTTCTTCAGTTGAATATAATTGGCTTTATGAAGGATTTGCTCCACTATACCTGTTTTTTTAACCCCCCTTTTTTCCTTATTTCTTTTGTTTTGCCAAAAACTCACAAAAATCTGTTCTGGGTCCCCAGGCCTCTTGTTTCAGATAAGCAAATGGAGGTACAGAGGGAAGGGGCCTGGCTAGGGTCCCACAGCTAGTGAGATTTGTGGATTGTTCCAGTTATTTCTGGCTTCATAACAAATCTCTCCTGACTCAGCAGTGTGAAACAACAGTCATTTATTATTATCACCTCTCTTGGTTCTGAGGCTGGCCCAAGCAGCTCTCACTTGGGGTCTCAATGCTGTTGCAGTCAGATAGTGGCTGGGCTGTCATCTTAAAGGCTTCTCTGAGTGGGTCTGGGAAGATGCAAGCATTTGGGGACAGAGCAGCAGGGAGGGGCTCCTCCGGCATCCCTTTCTCCATGTGCTTTCCAGCATGATGGCTGCAGGACAGCCAGATTTCTTCCTTGGGGCCCCAAATGCATGTCCTGAGACAAGCAGGTGGAAGCTGTGTTGCCTTTCATGAACTGGCCTTGAAAGTCACACAGCATCCCTCCTGCTGAGTTCTATTAGTTACAAGTGAGCCATTAAGGCCAGCCTGTATTCAATGGGAGGAGAATTGGCTTCCACTTCTTGGTGGGAGGAGTGCCAGAGGATTTGCAGACATGTTTTAAAACCACCGAGTGGATCCAATAGGCTAAGTCCAAAGCGCCCCAGGGAGGGCCAGGTTTTAATTTGGAGCGCTGAGACCTTGGAACACACCCCCTTCCGTAAGTATTCCAGGAATGAGTCTGCTGGAGGATCACTTCAGTGACGGGTGGCAAGCTCTGCTTTCTGGTCCCTGCTTGCACTTGTATGAAGTGATAAATTTCACAAATAAGGTAGATTCCATCAAATAAGTATCAATTAAGGTATTTCATAATCACAGTTGAGATGATGAATTAAAGTCGATTTAGAGAAATAATCAGTAAAAGAACAGAGGCTTCAGGAGGACAGCATAAACTCTCTGAATTGCAGACACTCACTCTTCATCAGAAAGCAGCCTCCTGCATTTGGGCACTTGTTGAGCGCTTGCTGTATACATAGCACTGGCTGGTGCTGTCCAACCAGTGATGGCTGCAGTAGTGTGTGGAAGTGAGAGGGGTCCCCGTTTGCACTCCTGAGTATCTGTGATCCAGTTTAGGTCATCCCTGTGCCACCCCGTTAGGACCTGAGTGTGGGAAGGGGTGAGCACTGATCCTTTTTCAATCCCCATTCCTGCGTGTGGGCTACCTGCTCTCAGCTCCAGGGAACAGAGATGCTCTCGAGGTTCCTGTTTACAGGGCTTTATTGTAAGAGTTCTCTGAAAGATGAGGAAGAGAACTAGACCATCCCAAAGCCGCGAGGCCCAGCCCCTGGCTCAGTGCTGGCAGCCCTCCTTGTTGCTGACAGGGAGGCCTGGCTTATTCAAGGTCCACAGGTATGAAATGGAGGGTGGCGGGGCTGGGGACGGTGGGGCTGGGGGCATCTGGTGTGCAGGAAGAGTGCAGCCATACTGGTGGTTTCCTGTGGCGGTGAGCTGGGGGCGTTCGTGTCAGCCTGGGAAGCAGGGAGTCCATGTGAGTGACTGATGTCCTAGATCCTCTCCTTCTTTCATGGATAGAGAGTAAGCACCTGTCCTGTGTCAGGCACACCTCTAGGGACAGGGCAGTGAACAGACAGACACCTTTACCTTCCCATGTGACTGCCAAGAAGGTGATTTCTTCTCTCTGTGAATCCCCCAGACCTGCCAGTTTGGTGGATAATTGTTTTCTATCACAGCTCTTGGCAAAAGGAAGGAGAAAAACAATTCCCCAAGGTATAAAATTCACCAGAGAGAACCCCCATTACTCACCCAGGACTATTAGGCTGGTCTGTAGCTTCCCAAATGAAGGGGCTACCTGGGTATGTCCACAACAAGAAAATGGAGGCTTACCCAGAGTCAGTAAGAGACTGTTAGGAATGCAGGCTGAGCCTGGCTGGCCACATGGCACGACTTCGTTCATGTCATGAATATTTATTGAACGCCTGCCACATGCCAGTCTATGTTCCCGGGACTGGGTGTGAACAGTGCACAAGAGGGAAGCCTCCCTGCTCTCTTGGCGCTTACCTTCTAGCTGGGGAGACTGGAAACATAAAGATGGTGCAAAGACTGAGTGGAGAAAAACCAAGCTGCCAGGAGGGGCTCAGGCTGGGAGGGGGTCAGGCCAGCTGGGAGGGGCTTGCTGAGCCGACCTTGAGCAGCCTCCTGCAGGGGCCTGGAGTCAGTGGTGCCCACCCCACCCCTGAGCTGGGGCTGAGGGCTCCACAACTTTCATCCTTTGGGGCGCGGGGAGGTGACCAGGGGCGGCCCTCCCTGGCCTGGCTTCTCCCTCTTTCACCTACTGAGTGTCGACTCTGCCTTTCTGATCTGGGTCCCTGTGAGGAGGAAATATATATTTAGACTCTTCTGTACTTTCCGTGGTAACAGCCGCTTTATTCCTGGTGAAGAATGAGGAAAATGGGTCAGCTGTATTTACTAAGAAGCATGTTCCAGCTTCTTTTCCGAGGCTATTTATAAACTTTAAAAAATGCGAGCTAAGTTTTTGCATCTTATTGGAAGCCGGAGTGCCTATGAATACCCTTTCTATTACTATACCGGGGAATCTAGCACTTCGGAATTGAAATGCGTTGAGTAGGGCAGATAGGAATCTTGCAAATAGTGATTTTGATGAACTCTGGCAGCCCACATTTGCCTCTTGGTCTGATTTCTCTGGAGTGTTTTCATGTGACATTGGTATAGCTTTCTTGGATATGGTGGGGGGAACTGTGCTGTGGCTACAAACAGCTGACTGGCTATGCTGGCTCTTCACGGCTGGTGTGCTGACAACTTTATCTGGCCTTGGAGCCTTGAGGAGGGGCCGCTGCCAATGATGGGGCCCTGCTCTTGGCCAGCCTTGCACACCGGGCAGTGGGGCAGGAAGCCCAAGGGCAGAAGGGCTTCCTGAACCTGGGGACTCGGAGAAACCGTTTCTGAACCTGCTCCTTCCCTTCCTTGTCTCTAGGGGGAATAGGGCATGAGGCCTCTAGAAGCTTTGCCTTGGCCCACGCCTCTTTCCCACATTTCTTGATGGGCCAAGAGCCACCAGCAGCCCTCCTGTCTCTCATGCCTCCCCTGGGCATCATGGGGTCACACGTGTCCTCACACTGTGCCCCACGTGCAAAAAAAAGGGTCACTTCTCTCTTTCTCTCTAAGTGGCCTGACCTCACTTTCGAGGGGGAAAGGCTTGGGGTCCTAGATTTTAGGCACACTCTGGTGAGTTTAATCGAATGGCTCAAATTGTCTCGAGGTAACGCTATGTTGAGGCTATGCTCGATCTTTCCAAATGCCTCCTTTCCTGCTCCCCTCTGTGCCTTGGAGTATGGGGAGGAGTGTGTCCCTGCAGCCTGGAGGTAGCTGAGGGAGGGGTCTCTGCCCTCCAGCCGCTCCTTGGTACCCTCTTTGGTTCCTTCTGCAGAGAGGCTGGACTGTTGAGCCCCAGGAGCAACTAGCCCCGTGTAGACTTTGCTGGGGGAATCCTGGCACCCATAAGTGGAGCCCGGTCCCACTGTTTATCTTCTTGGCTTTTCAATACCCCTTCCCAAGAGGCATCTCCATACTGGATGGAGCCTGCAGGCCGTAGGGCCCTAAGCTGCCCGCTGGCTGATCCATCACCAGGAGGCAGGGTAGTAGGGCAAGAGGATAGGCATAGGCCCTCCTCCCATCTCCAGCTGTAACCCTGAGGACCTGACTTCCTCTCCTTATGCCTCCACCTCCTGTGGGTATCATGTCCATCATCTCAATCACAGCCACCACCACTGTCACTTACTGAGCACTTAACTCTGTCCCAGGCACCGTTCCACCCCATGTCATGTATGAGCTGATTAAGTCCACAAGGCAAAGAGGGCTATTAGGAGAATGAAATAAGTGACTCAAAGCCAGTTGCTCAGGACAGACAGTGCTTGGTGGTCGTCGCTAATGATCACTCTCATCGTGCCTGTCTATCTGCCCCACGTTGGGAGGGGATGGGCCAAGTTCTTCCCAGAGCAGAAGTTCCCAAACTTTCTTGCATCTTACACTCCAAGTGCCTCAGTGACCTACCTTCCTTTCTTTCCTTTATTCTTTTCTTTTTTCTTTTCTTTTCCTTCCTTCCTCCCTCCCTCCCTCCCTCCCCCCCCTCTCTTCTTTCTTTCTTTCTTTCTTTCTTTCTTTCTTTCTTTCTTTCTTTCTTTCTTTCTTTCTTTCTTTCTTTCTTTCTTTCTTTCTTTCTTTCTTTCTTTCCTTTCTTTCTTTCCTTCTTTCTTCTTTCTTGCTTTCTTTTTCTTTCTTTCTCTCTCTTTCTCTCTCTCTTTCTTTCTCTCTCTGTCTCTCTCTCCCTTTCCTTTCCTCTCTGTCTTTTGTTATTTCTTTCCCCTCCCCTCCCCTCCTCTTCCCCTCCCTCCCTCCCTCCCTCCCTCCTTCCGTCCTTCCTTCCTTCCTTCCTTCCTTCCTTCCTTCCTTCCTTCCTCCCTCCCTCCCTCCCTCCCTCCCTCCCTCCCTCCCTTCCCTCCCTCCCTCCCTCCCTCCCTCCCTCCTTCCTTCCCTCCCTCTTTTCTTTCTTTTCTTTATTTTTTGGAAACAAGGTCTGGCTCTGTCACCCAAGCTGGAGTGCATTGGCGCAATTGCAGCTCACTGCAGCCTTGATCTCTTGGGTTCAAGTGATCCTCCCACCTCAACCTCCCAAGTAGCTGGGACTACACATACCTGCCACCATGCCCAGCTAACTCTTTAAATTTTTGTAGAGATGGGGTCTTGCTTTGTTGCCCAGGCTGGTCTCAAGACTCCTGGGCTCAAGCAATCCTCCTGCTTTGGTCTCCCAAAGTGCTAGGATTACAGTAATTAGCCACTGCACCTGGCCTTGGTGATTTTTTTTTTTTTTTTTAATTTTTAGAGAGTGTGGTGGCATAATCATAGCTCACTGTAGCCTCAAACTCCAGGGCTCAGGTGATCTTCCTGCCTCAGCCTCCCAAGTAGCTAGGACCACAGGCATTCTCTACCATGCCCAGCTAATATTCATTCATTCATTCATTCATTCATTCATTCATTCATTCATTTGTTTTGTAGAGATGGGATTTTGCCATGTTGCCCAGACTGGTATTGAACTGGCCTCAAGCGATCGACCACGTCAGCCTCCCCACGCGCTGAGACTGCAGGTGTGAGCCTCTGCACCCAGCCACCTCAGTGATTCTTTTTCCTGATGTCCCTAGGCCAAAATAAATATCTAACAGTTCCATTTATTAAGTAGTTAGATATAAACACCTTAATAAACATTTGTGTCCTAACAACTTAATAGCTGTTTGAAAATACAATGCACATAATTTAAAAAATTCCATTCTTAAATAACCAAGTTACTAATAGGATATGTGTGCCTATCAGGCACTGGACAACTTGTAAAATCCTGGGATCAGATTAGACACCAGTGCCCTCATTTCCTGTTTCATATTGATTTTTGTAGGTACTCACTTTTTATTTCAGCAGCCACTGAAACCCCAGCTTTGCCATGGCCTGACATCCTCAGAAGGCATGCAGGACAGTCTAATGGTGAAACTGTAAACTGCCTCAAGCTAGTGGTACCAGTGGTGTCCGGCAGATGTTAAGTATTCCTTGTTTCCCACAAAAATGTAAATATTCCTGCAGGGCTCCTGTGAGTTAGCAGAGGGTCCCCAGGCAGCCTCGGTGCACCGTTTGGGAACCGTGTTTCTAGTGACTTGTGGCCTTCCCCTAGCTACCCAGGAAACAGGCCAAGAGGCCTGAGGCTCTCAGACTCCTGCCTACCCATCTGGCAGGTGCAGAAGACACAATAAGGATCCAGGTGTCCTGCCTTCTTCCTGCCTCCCCCCTCCCACAATTTCTCAGGACAGGAGGGGCCAGGCTCCACTCTCTCTCCTCCTGTGCATCCTGTTCTCCTCCTGCCTGGGGCGTCAGCCTCGGGACCCGGCCACCAGCACTGGAAAGGGCATCTTCTTTGTGACCGAGGGAAGAACTTGGTGATCTGAATCCTTTAGGGTGTGGATTCAGAAAACCCTCCCTCTCAACAGAGCGCTTTCAAGTCTGTGGCCACGCTGCTGATGCTAACAGAAATCCGTCTTGCCGTTCAGAGCAGAGAATTCCCTTTGTTGTTTCAGTGCGTACGTGCCCTCTGCCTGAAGTACTGAAATCATTGCTTCAAAGGCCCGGAGCTCCGCAAACCACTAGACTTATAAGACAGGGAGTCTGAAGAGATCAGAGAGAGAATCGGGTGTTCAGTGCCTTTGTGTTCAGCAGGTGCCTACGTCTTAGGGACAGGTCGATTGTAAACTCAGGTGTCTTAGAACAGGTACTTCTGCTGTTCTGGCTCCCACACAGCCCCTCCCCTTTACCTTTATTCCCATCTGCCCTCCCCACCCTAACTCTCTCCTGGGGAAGATACCTCCAGCTGCCTGTTCCCAGAGAGCCCCTTACCTGCAGTTTCAGAGCCTGCTGCCTCACTCCTCCTCCCTCGCTGACTTCTGTCGATTCCAAGATCTCCCAGTTCATTCTCACCCCAGGACCTTTGCACTTGCCATTCCCCCTACCTGGGGTCCCATTATCAGGCCCTTCACTGGCTTGCCCCAGTGCATTTACCAGGTCTCACTTTAAATGTCACTCCTTAAACAGCCCAGCCAAGAGCACCCTGTCTAAGGAAGGACCCCAGCTCCTCTGTTTGCTCCTCATGGCCCTTTAAATGCAAGCAAGCTTCATCGTGCAGGCAGAGACCACGTGCATCTGCATCTACCATGTTCATTGTTGTTTGCTTAGCACTTAGCCCTGTGCCTGGCTCATCAGAAGCACCAGCAAGCGTGTTTATAGGAGTGGGGCTTCCGCAGTGCGGTGCTGCTTTTTGTTATTATTTTTTAAATAGAAGGGACTTAAGGGCCAATGACTTTTAATTCTGCTGAGTAAGATGTAGAAAAATTCCAGCTACCATATATCATCAACATGTTGTAAAAGTTGGAAGGACATAATCTTAGAATAAAGAACAGTTCTTTTATTTTATTTTATTTTTTGAGACAGAGTTCCGCTGCGTCACCCAGGCTGGAGTGCAATGGTGCGATCTTGGCTCACTGCAACCTCCGCCTCCTGGGTTCAAGCGATTCTCCTGCCTCAGCCTCCCAAGTAGCTGGGACTACAGGCACCCACCACCACGCCCAGCTAATTTTTGTATTTTTAGTAGAGATAGGGTTTCACTATGTTGGCCAGGCTGGTCTTGAACTCCAGACCTCATGATCTGCCTACCCCGGCCTCCCAAAGTGTTGGGATTACAGGTGTGAGCCACTGCACCTGGCCCTTAAAGGACAGTTCTTTAAATGGCATAACTTTAGCACTATTGAAAACATGCTGTGTTGTCCCTCTTCTCACCTCTTGGAGGTTGGATGAAAACTCCCCTTTGGTCTGTGAGCACCTGGGAGGTGTTGCATTTGCCCTCGGTGGAACTTAGTAACCCATTCAATGCGGTCTGAACCCTGCTCTCATGGCGTTTGTCTCCTGCACCCGGCTGTAAACGCCATGGCGGGACACCGTGTTTTAGGGTGAGCCTTTGCATCAGGCTGTAAACGCCGCGGCGGTATACCGTATTATAGGGTGAGCCTTTGCACATGCTCTTCCTTCTGCCTCCAGTACCTTTTTGGTCTCTGGGTACCTCCAAGTTCTGCACAGATGCCCTCTCCTGAAGCTTTGCAGGACTGGCCTAGGCTCCTCTCGATCCTTGGTAATCACTGTCGACTTGCCTGCCTGCTGGAATCCAAGTCTCCTCCGTTTTGGACCAGGCTGCTGGCGTACCATCATCCCACCATCGTACACCGTCGTATGCTGAAGGATGAAGGATGAAGGATGTTGGCTGGTGGTGACTTTGAGGATGTGGCGGAAACAGGCCACCCTCAGGGACTCCACGTGGAGCCCACTTTATCTTTCTGTAACTGATTCTAATTTCTACTTCAATCTTTCATTCCACCAGGTTACAGAAACAGAATCACATTTAATTCTGAGTTTTCTCAGTCAACAGAAAGTTTCTCCAGCCTCCTGGGTTTGCTGGCACGTGAGGAGCTCATGGGAGTGAGGGGTTTGACTCTCATCACTGCCGTTCCCCAGCTCTCTGTCCCCCTGTGCAGGTCTTTCCTGTACCCCCTTTGTCCTAATTGTGGGGTCTCTGAAGGTAAGGGTGAGATCCTCAGCTGCTTCCACACCCCTCTTGGGGAGCAAGGGCCCATTTGGCTGTCCCCTGACTCCTAGCAGCCATCTCTAGTCTCTGGGGCTCAGGGAAAAATGAATGGAGGTTTCTCTGTGCCCCAGGGAAGGGCCCTTATGAGGAACCAGAGAACAGAAGAATCAAAGCCGTGACTTTAGAATTTCAAAAGCTAGGGCCCAGGTGTGTGCAGAGGAGACGCGGGGGAGCCAAGGCCCTTCCCTGGAGCATAGATGCCTCGGTGTGGTTAGAATAAAAAGCTACAAGGAATGGGGGCAAAGAGAAACCTCCATTCATACGCCAGTGGTTAACCTGCAGCTGCTCATCCAAGGGAAGCAAGAGTGTGTGGGCTGGGCACCCCTAGGGAGCTTATCTTTAAAATGTGCCTGTGGGTGTGGGTAAGTAAATGCAGAAGCTGTTTAGCATTCTAGCTTATTTGGGTATTTTTATTTACTCAAAAATTTTAATTTTCAGAGGTAATACGTGTTCGGTGAGGAAAGGAAAAACAGGAAGGTGAATAGAATCAGAGTCACTTATGTCAGCACCTGGAGATGCCCTCATTACATCCTGGCGTATGTCTCTACAGGTAGCGTAGTAATAAAAGTAGTGGTAATTATAGTACTAAATGGAACACACACTTACTGAAGGCTTACAAAGCGCCAGGCATTTTTTTTTTTAGAATCACGCAGATGATAATTTAGGAGGAGCCTTTGTCCATCCTCTTCCTTCTGCTTCCTTGTTGATCTCTGGGTACCTCCAAGTTCTGCCCAATGAACTAACGACCCTGTGATGTGGATATTACGGTTTTCCTCACTGTACCAATGAGGAAGTTGAATCACTAAGCATTCATGGGATTTGCCTGTGCTCCGTGGCTGGGCTGCCTGGCTCTGCACACATACCCCCACATGCCTGCAGGTGTGCACATTAATGGCCGAGGTATAGAGCAGTTGGCACAATCACCGGTCAGGGTTCCTGTTCGAGTTTCTTTTGGGAGAGAAACCATATCTTTGTTCCCTGGGGACTTGGTACCTCACTTGCTGAATGAATGAATGAGGAGAGGGGGATGCTTTTGAATTTGAATGCAAACTTTTCTACCACTGGTCACAGGCAAAATTACCGTTCCTTTTGGCAATTATTATTTTTCTTTCCTGGGCTTATAGCACCTGTATACACTGGAGCCTCCTTGCATGACCTCAGGGAACACCATTCGCATTATATTCTTTTCTGAAAACAGCTTTATTGAGGCATAATTGACATATAATAAATCACATATATTTAAAACGTACAACTGAGTGAGTTCTGGCATCACCATCGCCAAATCAAGATAATGAACGTATCCATCACCCCAGAAGTGTCCTTGAGCCCCTTGGTGATTGCTTCCTCCAGGGCCTGCCCCCTCCTCACCAGGCAACTGCCACTCTGCTTTCTGTCAGTATATGTTAGTTAGCATTTCCAGGGTTTTATATAAATGGAGTCATACAGCATGTTATCTTTTTTTGGGGTCTGGCTTCTTTCAGCGTAATTATTTTGAGATTCATCCATGTCGTATCAGTAATTCATTTCTTTTTATTGCTGAGTAGTGTTCTGTTGTATGGATATGAGACAATTTGTCTGTGTACCTGTTGATGGACATTTGGGTTATTTGCAGCTTTTTACTTTTATAAGTAAAGCTGCCGTGAACATTTGTGTGCAAGTCTCTGCATGGACATATGCTTTCTTTTCCCTCGGGTAAATGCCTAGGAGTGGGATGGCCGGATCATATGGAAACTGACATGTTGCTTTGCAAAGTGACCACGCTGTTTTCTGTCCTCACTGCGGGGTATGAGAGTTCCAGTTTCTCTACATCCCCGCCAACCCTTCCCACGGTCAGTCCTTGTCATTTTAGCCATTCAAACAGGCATGTGGTATATCTCGTCGTGGTTTGAATTTGTATTTCCTTTTTTTTTTGAGACAGAGTCTCGCTCTGTTGCCCAGGCTGGAGTGCAGTGGCTCGATCTTGGCTCATTGCAAGCTTCGCCTCCTGAGTTCACACCATTCTCCTGCCTCAGCCTCCCGAGTAGCTGGGACTACAGGTGCCCGCCACCACGCCTGGCTAATTTTTCGTGTTTTGTTTAGTAGAGATGGGGTTTCACCGTGTTAGCCAGGATGGTCTTGGTCTCCTGACCTCGTGATCCGCCTGCCTCAGCCTCCCAAAGTGCTGGGATTACAGGTGTGAGCAACCGCGCCCGGCCTGAATTTGTATTTCTGTAGTAATTAATGATGTTGAGCATCTTTACCTGCATTTAGCCATACCCATGTATCTTCTTTAGTGAAGTGTCTATTCAAATCTTTTGTCTTTTAAAAAAGTTGGGCTGTGTTCTTATTATTATTTTGAGAGTTCTTTATATATATTCTAGATAAAGTTCCTTATCACATATATGCTTTGCAGAGTTTTTCTTCCAGTTTGTGATTTGTCTTTTCATCCTCTTAACAGTATCTTTTGAAGAACAGAAGTTAATTTTGATAATGTCAGTTTTTTTAAATCAGTTTTTTTTTTTCTGTTTTTAGGGATCATGCTCATGGTGTTGTATCTAAGCAATCACCATCTTCTTTTTTTTTAATTAAAAAGATGTGGGTCTTGCTATGCTGCCCAGGCTGGAGTGCAGTAGCTATTCACAGCCTCGAACCCCTGACCTCACATGATCCTTCTGCCTCAGCCTCCCGAGTAGCTGGGACTACAGGTGCATGCCATTGTGCCTGGCTATCTAAGCAATCTTTAGCTAATGCAAGGTCACAAATATTTTCTACTATGTTTTCCTTTCTTTTTTTTTTTTTTGAGATGGAGTCTCACTCTGTCTCCCAGGCTTGGAGTGTAGTGGCATGGTCTCAGCTCACTGCAACTTCCACCTCCCAGGTTCAAGTGATTCTCCTGTGTCAGCCTCTCGAGTAGCTGGGATTACAGGCACATGCCACCAACCCTGGCTAATTTTTGTATTTTTAGTAGAGATGAGATTTTACCATGTTGGCCAGGCTGGTCTCTAATTCCTGACCTCAAGTGATCTGCCCACCTTGGCCTCCCAAGGTGCTGTGATTACAGGTGTGAGCCACTGTGCCTGGCCTTCTCCTACATTTTCTTCTCAGAATTTTATAGATTTTAAAATTTAGGACTATAGTCTATTTTGGGTTAAAGCATATGGTGTGAGGTATGGGTTGAGGTTCATTTTTCATTTTTTTTTTTTTGCATGTAGACATACAATTATTTCAGCACTATTTGTTGAAAAGACTCCTCTTTCTCCACCGAATTGCATTTTGCCCCTTTGTAAGAAATCATTTGTCTGTATATATGAGGGTCTATTTCTGGACTCAGTTCTGTTTCATTGATTGGGTGGTCTATCTTTAAGCCAATACCCCACTGTCTTGACTAGTGTGGCCGTATAACAAGTCTTGAAATCCTGTGAATCCAAGTCGTGTTAGCTCTGCAACTTTATTCTCTCTCAAGTTGTTCTGGCCACTTGAGGTCCTTTGCATTTCCATATGGATTTTAGAATTGGCTGTCAGTTTCCAGCACAAAGCCTGCTGGGATTTCGATTGGGATTGAGCATCACATTGCTCTCCGCAGATGGCCTCTTCTGGAGCTGTGCCACCTGCTGTCCTGCCACACCGGTGGGTATAGGACCATGTGAGTGACTGAGGGGCCAGCACCTGTGGTCGGCAGGAGGGGAGGTTATTAGTATTTAATAAGGCATCTTCAGAGACATTCTGCAGTGACCTTAGGGTTTCAGGATGGGATGCTTTTGGCTGAGCCCAGGTGTCCTCTGAGAAATGTGGACCGGAAGGATGAGGCATGCTCCTGGAAGTTAGCATCGCTCATGGCCCTTGGTCAGGGCATGGCAGAGGAACCACCCCTCTTTTAGAAGAGGCATAGAGTCCTCCTGCTGTAATCTGCCCCGTGTCACCTGCTTTAGGCATTCATGTTTGAGGCTCCACAGGTGTGGCGAATGGGTGCCGTGGGAGGATGGGTAAGGGCAGGTGTGGGAGGAATTTCCTTTCCAGAACATTCCTTTGAGGAGGAGAGAAAAGAAACTTGGCCACTGTGGACCTGCTCGAGCTAGCCGCGTGTCTCTGTGTGTTGCTGGCTGTGACAGGTATTGTGGAATCCTCGCCTTCCACAGGAGACCTGTGGCCAGCAAGAGCTGCCTGAGGCCCCAGTGCAAATGCCTCCCCTCCCTTCACCGCCACCCCCTTCCCTCTCTCCCCTCTTCTGCCCGCACCATGGCTTTATGTAGCCTTGCTCTTCAGTGAAGGTATTTTGCAGAGGGCGTATGGTTGGAGAGGAAGGCAGGGCTCTGAGGATGCGATGATGTGCCATTTCTTTGGGCTTCTCCGAGGACTGCTCACTTGAGGCTTCCCCTGGGGAGAAGGAGCTGTTAAACTGTCAAAATAAGAAGTCCACCCAATTCCTTAGGCCAATGGAAAGCACTTAACTCAGACCACAGGCAGCAAGAGCAACAGATTTCCCTGCAATATGTTACAAGGGGAAGAAAAGACTATTGGGGAACTTAAAGAAGTGCAGGAAAAGTTTCAAAGATGGGAATATACCTAGTCAATCATACATTAAATTTGGGATTCATAAAAAGAAATTGTGGTGAAAATCTTCCCAAATAAGTTTTTATTCTAGAATTTGATGACAAATCTCTCACAGCGCTGGTTATCCCATAGGTGTGGTATTCTGAAATACAACCTGAGGCATATATATTGTCAAATAATAAAGTATTATGAAACCAATCAGCTGTGAGCTCCCCACTTGGCAGTTTGGAAGTAAAACCCTTTCTCCTTTACAAGGCCAAGTGACTCTTAATTCCTCCCAGGAGATTTCACGTTAAAATGTGTTCACTGCCAGCTGACAAAAGAGGCGAGTCCAGATTTATTACCTTGGCACCTGCAGCAAAAAAAAAAAAAGAATGACGGATGATGAAAATATATTTAATTATCATTCCATGCCACATCTCTGTCTGCTCCAGTCGCGGGGCTGCAGCTGTTGGCACACACTTTATTTTAAAGTCAATGTGCTTATCTGGAGAGAAGGCTGCTTTCTGAGTAAATTGACTTGTGGGAGGAAGGAAATGGCGATCTCCTCCAGACCCAGCTGAACAAATGCAGATTTGTATTCTGCACGCCTGCTTTAATTGTCTAATCCGCCCCACATCACGTCAGCTCTGGGCTTTGGCTTTTGTAAAGAAAACATTTGCAAAAAGTAAACTTTTCCGTGGCTTTCCTGAGCCAAAATGAATGATTTTCCTTCCTGGACTGAAAAGTGCTAGCGGACGGTAGATGCTCACGTTTCTGCTGCAGGCATGGAAATCACTGTTAGTTGCATCTCAGAAGGGAAGGAGCCCTAGACAGTCCCTGGTGGACCCTGTCCTTCACCAGATGGAGACCCCGCAGAGTCTAGAGGGGTGGGCTCAGGGTCTTAGAAGGTGGGAGGTTGGAAACTGGAGACCAGAACTTCTGGCTTCCAGGAAGCCACCGTGTTCTTGTGACTCGAGGCTGTCGGAGGTCTCACCGTTTAAGGTTATGCGCCTGAACCTAGAGGATGGCCTCACAGAATTGTCTTCCTGTTTCTGTTCCGTTTAAAACCTTCTGGAAGGCCGGGCGCGGTGGCTCAAGCCTGTAATCCCAGCACTTTGGGAGGCCGAGATGGGCGGATCACGAGGTCAGGAGATCGAGACCATCCTGGCTAACACGGTGAAACCCCGTCTCTACTAAAAAAAATACAAAAAACTAGCCGGGCGCGGTGGCGGGCGCCTGTAGTCCCAGCTACTCCGGAGGCTGAGGCAGGAGAATGGCGTGAACCCGGGAGGCGGAGCTTGCAGTGAGCTGAGATCCGGCCACTGCACTCCAGCCTGGGCGGCAGAGCGAGACTCCGTCTCAAAAAAAAAAAAAAAAAAAAAAAACCTTCTGGAAAATGAAACCTTGGGATGGAGCAGCAGTACCCTGACTGAGGTGGAAAAAATCAGATTTCTTGGAGTGAAGTCTGCGGGGACTCAGGTTGGCTGCTGGAAGTCTGTGCCATTTGTTCCTGCCTACGATGTGTTGTTTTCAACAAAAGTAGCCCAGATAATAGGCAGTATCTAATGTGGCAATTTTCCTGTATCTCTTCTTATCAGGAGAAGCCACTCGATGTTTTGTTTATGGTGGGATTTAGTACAAAGTGATGGCATTTCCACTGAAATGAAATACAATCACTGGCTTAGCAGTTAGGATTTAGGGAGGAGAGATGATGCTGAGTGTTTCTGGTGGTGCCTGGTGTCCCTGGTGGCCAGAGGCGGATGCCTGGGCAGGAGGGGGATGAGGTTTGTGTAAATGTGAGCTAACTCGGGGGTTGGGGGAGAGGGAGGCTCATTTCTCCTGACCTTCTCTTTGATGAATAAGGATTCAAGATTTTATCTGCTGAGTCTGCAGGACATGAGAATTAGGGGATGAGGCCAGGCGCTGTGGCTCATGGCTGTAATCCCAGCACTTTGGGAGGCCGAGGTGGGTGGATCACAAGGTCAGGAGTTCGAGGCCAGCCTGGCCAATATGGTGAAACCCCCTCTCTACTACAAATACAAAAACTGGCCGGGTTGTGGTGGCGGGCACCTGTAGTCCCAGCTGCTCGGGAGGCTGAGGCACGAGAAACACTTGAACCCAGGAGGCAGATGTTACAGTGAGCTGAGATAGCGCCACTGCACTCTAGCCTGGGTGACAGAGTGAGACTCCATCTCAAAAAAAAAAAAAAAAAAAAAAAAAAAAAAAGAATTGGGGGATGAAAGAGAGCTCTGGCTTATGGATTTGGGCTATGACCAGAGCTCTTTAGCCACCAAGCTTTTTGATGTATTGATCAGAATTTTCCATAAACTAGAGGGAGGATTCCACTGCCATCTCCATCATCATCACCACCATCACCATTATCACCATCGTCATCACCACCATCATCACCATCACCGTCATCACCATCATAATCATCACTTATCACCATCACCATTCACCACTTACCACCACCATCATCACCATCATAATCATCGCTATCACCATCACCATCCATCACTTCACCACCACCATCATCACCATAACCATCACTATCATCGCCATCATAGTCATCACTTATCACCACCGCCATTCACCACTTACCGCTTCACCATCATCACCAACACTGTGACCACCAGTACCACCACACTTAATTTATACATCACTTCTTATGTACCAGACCTTTGGAGAAATCACTTAACATTGGTCATCTCCTTTAATCTCAGAGGGCAGATATTCTGCCTGTTTTACAGATGAGAAAACAGAAGTGATGGTAAGTAGCAGAACTAGGACTTGAAGCCAGGACTTGGAGTCCACTTTCATAGCCATACCTTTTTATTTAGGGACTTTACATATATACAGTACTATCAAGGTTTTATAGGATAAAAGGAGGAAAGGAGAAGTCAACTCTGGACTTTTGTCAAGAAAAATGTTTGAGTATGCCAACAATTTTGAGTTTGAAGACTGGCCCATGGGGATTTCCTTTCCCATGTGGCCGGCAAATGGGGAGAGAGGTACCCTCAGCTCTGGGGACCAGGGCAGCTGAGAGACTGCTTGGCTGGGGTCAGGGCTGGGGTGGGGCGGATGGAGGAGGCGCTGCCAAGTGCTGGTCCTGGGGACTTGGTTGCATCACAGCAAAAGGTGGGGAGCAAAGGGGAGGTGCCAGGCTCTGCTCCATGCTGGCAGCCCTGGGGCCACGGCAGCAGGGGAGGGATGCGCCTGGGGCCCTTGAAGGCTTGGCTGGCGGGCCTTGGGAAAGAAGTCAACCATGCTGTCCTCCCAGGTCTCCTGGGCTATGTCAGCAGCAGCATGGCCTGTTCTGTTGTGTGTTTGTCCCGTTGGGTTGCCTTGTTTTCACATGGTCAGTCAGAGCTGGTAGGCTGGGCCAAGTGGCTCATACTCTGATCCCTTTGTCCTGGCCACAGAGCCTCCAGGAAGCCTGAGCTTTGTTTTTTCTGGCCTTTCATGATCTCCTCTGGCCCCCTGTGGCCCATCTGGGACTCTGGGTTTGGTGCTTGACTGTGGTATGTAGACTGACCAGTATTATGGCTTCATGCTTCCTGGCCAAGCTGTCCAGACACATGACAGGGCTGTGGCCACCAGAAGATGGAGACGTGTCACATTCTCCTCTGCTGCCCTGTGACTCCACTGTTTACATCAGTTCCCAAGACGTTTGAGCCTGACGGATCTGAGTCTCTCAAAGAACAGCTTTTAGCAGATGTTTGTCATGTGTCCATTGTCCACCAGGCACAGTCCTCCCGCTAGGGCCCAGCATGGATGGGGCTTGGGAAAACTCAGGAGTTGCCCACACACTCACATGTGTTGTTATGAGACCCTAGGGCCTTCGGGATTTGGGTTTGTAACCAGAGGAGCAGGCGTGGAGTGTCAGAGGTCAAGGAGATGGACATGTCATCACTAGCTCAGCAGGGGAACTGCGGGCAAAGAAATTAATACTGATTTTATTTCCAAGTGAGACTGATGACTCTCCTTTTTACATTAATTTTTATTAAGCATTTTATGTATTATTCCAAAACCACATACTATGCAGAGACAGTTTAGAACACATTATGGGTTGTGCATTTCATAATTATCGTATGGCCTCAGTCCAGAATGTAGAAAAGCAAATAAACACAATCGTTTTCCAATAGAAGGGAATCATTGGTAATGTGTGGACAGGACTTGGAGCCGCCAGCACTGCCCATGGGCTCTGGGCTCAGGACCCAGCACAACTCCGTGCATGGGAAAGTGGCTCCAACCTGTCCTCCTGCCATGGCCTCCTGTCCCCTCTGTCTCTAGGCTGCAGGGGTCCTGCTCAGCCTGGTCCCCTGTGGCGAGGGTTCCTCCTCCCCACCCTCTGCTCTCTGGACCCTATTTATTCCCTGGGGCAGGACACAGCACAGAAGCCCTTCTTGCTGCTCAGGTCTCACCTCAGAGAAGCCCAAACCCAAGCAAACCCCGGTCACCCTTCATCACAGCACAGGGCTCTGTTTTCATCTTGGCACTTCCTCTCCAAGGTTTCTGCCTGGCATCTGTCTCCCTGCTTCAATGCAAGCTCCATGAGAGCAGGCACCATCTCTGTCTGTTCACCCCAGCACCCCAAGCAACTGGGCGAGTGCCCGGCACAGAGCAGGCATGAGCAGATGCTCACTGGATGCATACATGCATGACTGTGCATCTCCTCCACTGGACGGTGAGCTCCTCCAGGGCAGGGACAGCTCTACTTGGTCACATGGCCAGTGCCAGCATATCAGTGCCTAAGCAGAAGTGTGTTGAGTTGAGTCCCCACCGCACCTGTGAAACCTTCAACGAGGTGCTGGGATGGAGTTTGTATTAGTCACGGTGCTCTGGAGAAACAGGACCCCTACTATACATATGAATGATATTTATGTGAGATTTATAAGGAACGGCTCATGAGATTATGGAGGCTGAGAAGTCCCATGATGTACTATCTGCGAGCTGGAAACCCAGGAGAGCTGGTTTTGGAATTCTAGTCTGAGTTCACAGGAACACCACTGGTGTAAGTCCCAGTTCAAGGTCAGAAGACCGAGGTCCCAGCTCCAGCAGGTAGGCCGAGAGGGTTCTGCTTCCCCTCCCCTTTCTGCTGTACTCAGATGCTCCGTGGATTGGATGATGCCCGCCACACTGGGGAGGAAGCCCTGCTTTACTCACCCACCGATTCAAAGGCTAATCTCATCCAGAAACACTCCCACAGACATACCTGGAAATAATCTTTAGCTAAGTATCTGGGAATCCTGTGATCAAGTCAAGCTGACACCTAAAATGAACCATCACAGAGTCCCTGCTGGAGACCCAGTGCCAGGCTAGGGGCTGTGAATCATTCAGCAGAAAAGAAGAAATGGGCCTTCTGGGGGCCAAGGGTCCAGAGGAGTGACACTTAAGGACTCTAGGGGCAATAGAAATGAGGGCCTCAGTGTGCACTGGGGATTACTGGAGCCCTTGGAGTTCTGGGAGGCCAGAGAAGGATACATGGCAGGTGTCCACACAG
Organism: Macaca nemestrina; assembly: GCF_043159975.1. Classification (NCBI taxonomy): domain Eukaryota; kingdom Metazoa; phylum Chordata; class Mammalia; order Primates; family Cercopithecidae; genus Macaca; species Macaca nemestrina. The sequence goes on along the minus strand of NC_092125.1, from coordinate 227,174,124 downwards.
CCCCCTTCCTCACCGACACCCACCTCTTCATCTGCCAAGGCCAGGCTCAGCACTATTCCCCCATTTGTGATGGACTCTGCCGGGTGTCCTCACAGGTAGGCACTGTGCTCACAGGCAGGGGGATCCTCACGGGGAGGGGAAATCCTTGCGGGGAGGGGGATCCTTATGGGGAGGAGGGATTCTCACGGGGAGGGGGGATCTTCACGGGGAAGGGGATCCTCACGGGGAGGGGGATCCTCATGGGGAGGGGGAAATCCTCGTGGGGAAGGGGTATCCTCACGGGGAGGGGATCCTCACGGGGAGGGGGTATCCTTGGGGGGGATCCTCACGGGGAGGGGGGATCCTCACGGGGAAGGGGATCCTCATGAGGAGGGGAGATCCTCATGGGGAAGGGGATCCTCACGGGGAGGGGGATCCTTACGGGGAGGGGGATCCTCACGGGGAGGGGGGGATTCTCACAGGGAGGGGGATCCTCACAGGGAAGGAGATACTCACGGGGAGGGGGGGATTCTCACGGGGAGGGGGGAATCCTCGCGGGGAGGGGATCCTCACGGGGAGGGGGGTATCCTCACGGGAGGGGGGATCCTCACAGGGAGGGGGGATCCTCACAGGGAAGGGGATCCTCACGGGGAGGGGGATCCTCATGGGGAGGGGAAATCCTCACGGGGAGGGGGGATCCTCACGGGGAGGGGGTGATTCTCATGGGGAAGGGGATCCTCACGGGGAGGGGGTGATTCTCACAGGGAGGGGGAAATCCTCGCAGGGAGGGGGGATCCTCACGGGGAGGGGGATCCTCACGGGGAAGGGGATCCTCACGGGGAGGGGGTGATTCTCACGGGGAGGGGGTGATTCTCACAGGGAGGGGGAAATCCTCGCAGGGAGGGGGGATCCTCACGGGGAGGGGGATCCTCACGGGGAGGGGGATCCTCACGGGGAGGGGCGGATCCTCACAGGTAGGGGGGATTCTCACAGGGAAGGGGATCCTCACAGGGAAGGGGATCCTCATGGGGAGGGGGACACTCACAGGGAAGGGGGATCCTCGCAGGGTGGGGGGACCCTCACAGGAGAGGGGTATCCGTGCAGTGAGGGGGATCTGTGCAGGGAAGGGGGGATTCTCACAGGTAGGAGGACCCTCACGGCTAGGAGGACCCTTACAGGTAGGAGGACCCTCAGAGGTAGGCATGACTAGTCTCATTTTCTGCTGAGGAGCCCGCATGGCCTGGCAGTGCAGAGCAGGGATGGAACTAAGGTTTGCCGACTTCCAGTCCCTAGTGCTTCCCCCATTCTTGCTGCTGCCCGTCTGGTACATCTGAAGCTCCCCATGGCTCTCACAGTTGCATGGGGGGTTCCAGCGGTGACCCCCCCTTGGAATTGTTTTCAATTGTCTGCGGGGCACTGAAGTCGCAGGACACCATTGGGAGATCGGGGTGTCTCCCAGAGAAAGATGCCCAGTGGCCCCAAAGCCTTCTTGGATCGCACACTTTCCCCAGCTCTCCAACTTTTCCTAATCCAAGTCCCTCAGAGGCCAGGCACTGGTGTGTTCATTTAGCAGCAAGGAAGCCATGACCGGGAGAGTGTGGGGACTTGGCACCTGCATGTGGCTCCCCTAGAAACTGACGCTGAGGCACAGATTTGGGTATAAATGGCCTATTTGGGAGGTCACCCCAGAAAACAAGTCGGGGAGGGTGGGGCTCCAGTCAGCCCAGTGTTAATGAGCAGGTTAGCACCTTGGGCAACTGGGGCCCTTCAGTGACAGTGGGGAGTACACTTCAGGGTGTCCCCCTGATAGGTGAGGAAGCTCTCATCATTCGTGGGTGAGAGTCACTCCTGATGTGTTAGTACCGAGCACTTCTGGGCAGTCCTGCTGTGCAGGTGACCTCTGGAAGGGCGGAGGCCGCACAGGTGAGCCCTACAGTTCTGCTCCTGCTCATGCCTGGCCAGCTGTGCCTGGGATGGGCTAGAAGCCTGCGTGTCCACTGTAGGCATGGCCAGGACTCTTTTCCAGGACTCCAGAAGGAGAGGTGGGAGCCTTGGGTTGGTAAATGCAGGCACTGAAGAGCCTGAGAACCAGGGAAACTTGCCAGGGATGGATGACACTGCCCTTGCTCGAGTGAGTCAAGGCCTCGCTGCTGTCTTGGGAAAGCTTCACCCGTGGGCTTCATGCAAGACTGCCCTGTCTATGTCCTGATTCTCTTTTTTTTTTCCAAAGAAATCTCATTTTACAAATGGTTTTCTGCACATTCCAAGTGCTGTTCCCAGCATTTACACCCTGCTTCATAATTGGCCTGTACAATACACCCTGTTCAGAATTTTTAATCAACTATGGCAAGTTGCCCCAGCAATTTAAATAAAAATATATAAATGAATTTAATATTTTACTATTGCAGTGACATTAACCTTATATATCTACTTAGCAATTTTGTACAGTATTACAATTTTATAAAATATTCTTCATTTGGCTGGTGGATAAACCCCAGAGTTAAAACCATGGGCTTGCTTGGTACCGTGGCTCATGCTGTAATCCCAGCACTTTGGGAGGCTGAAGCAGGAGGATCACTTGAGTCCAGGAGTTCAAGAGCAGCCTGGGCAACATAGTGAGACCCCTATTTCTACACAAAAATAATGATAAAAAATTAGCTGGATGTGGTGGCCTATAATCCCAGCTACTTGGGAGGTTAAGGTGAGAGGATCACCTGAGCCCAGGAGATCGAGGCTGCACTGAGCTATGATTGTGCCAGCACACTCCAGCCTGGGTGACAGAGTGAGACCCTGTCTCTAAAAAAAATAGTAATAATAAAACCAAAACAAACCATGGGCTCTTTGTGCCGCAAGCGGAGAAGGGAGCTGAGCCAGCTGGGAGGAGTACAAGCTGCAGCCAGGTCTGCCCTGAGAGGCCCGATGGTCTGAGTGGCCCCGTACCCTGGTGAGGCCAGTGTGGCCAGCTGTGATGGGCAGCATGGCCAGACACAATGTTTGCATGTGAGGGACTTCAGTCTGTGGCTTCGAACCCTCTCACTCAGAGTGGCCCCTGGGCAGTCTTCTCTGGGCTGAGCAGGGCATGAGAAGGTGCCACAGGGCAGAATGAGAACACTAATGCAGAGGCCCTGGCTCCAGCTTCCAGTGATTTCTTTTGGGGGCCTTCGACGTCCTGGGCAACGTGCTGACCACTCTGTACGCACCATCCCTGCTCAAGGTCACCAGCAACCTGCTTGTGGCTGGAGCCGTGACTGGTCCTCATTCCTTATCTCACGGGACCCATTAGCAGGGGTTCACACAACCACTTGGGCCCTGCTCTCCTCTTCCCCTCCTCTCCAACCGTCCTCCCCTGGCGTCCAGGACACCATGGTTCCTGGTTTTCCTCCCTCCTCTTAGCCTCCTCAGGGCTTAACTGTGGCCCCCTTGTCTCCCATTGTCTACCTTGGGGCTGCTACAGTCAGGAGCAAAGACGGTCCCTGTGGCAGAGGGGAGGAGGCACCTGATTCCAGACAGCGGGAAAGTGCAGCCTGTCCTGCGCCAGAAACAGGTGGCGCCCCACACCTCCTCACTCACTTCCCAACTCTGCCCTTTCCTCCCTCAGCCTCTTCTCAACACGACTGCCAGGGATTCTTGCTTTCCTTTTGAAAGTTATTTTAAATTGTGTTAAAATACAAATAATGGGGGCGGGCGTAGTGGCTCATGCTTGTAATCCCAGCAGTTTGGGAGGCTGAGGCGGGTGGATCACGAGGTCAGGAGTTTGAGACCAGCCTGGCCAACATGGTGAAACCCCGTCTCTACTAAAAATACCAAAATTAGCTGGGCATGGTGGCACGTGCCTGTAACTCCAGCTACTCAGGAGGCTGAGGCAGGAGAATCGCTTGAACCCAGGAGGCAGAGGTTGCAGTGAGCCGAAATCGTGCCATTGCACTCCAGCTGGGTGACAGAGGGAGACTCTCTCAAAAAAAACAAAACAAAACAAACAAAACAAAAAAACACAGAACATAGAATTTTAACCATTTTAAGTGTCCAATTTAGTAGCATTAAGTACATTCACACTGTGGTACCATCACCGCCTCCATCTCCAGAACTTTGTTATCTTCCCAAACTGAAACTCTGTTCCTGTTAAGCACGAACGCCCCATCTCCCTATTCCCTTAACCGCTGGCACCCCTGCATTTGAATTTCTGTCTCTGTGAGTCTGACTCCTTTTAGAGCCTCAAATGAGGGAATCATACAGTATTTGTCCTTACCATACAGTATCTGGCCTATTTCACTTAGCACTATGTCCTCAGGGTTCATCCATGTTGTAGCATGAGTCAGAATTTCATTCTGTTTGAAGGCTGAATAGCATTCTGTTGTATGGATGGACCACCTTTGCCTATCCACTCATCTGCCCAGTGACACTTGGGTTCTTGGGGACTATGCCACTATGAACATGGGTGTGCAAACAGAGTGACTCTTTTAGAACACAGGTTGGTCGGTGACAGCCCTCTGTTCAACCCGGGCCTTCCTGTTCTCTCAGCGAAGAAGCCCAAAGCCTTTATGATGCTCCCCAGGACCTGTACGGCCCACCCCGTCACCTCCCGCAGCCACACTGAGCTCATGCTCTTGTTCAGACACCTGGGCACACTGCTGCCTTGTGGCACAGGCACAGGCTGTTCTCCTGTGCCCTCTGCCTGGGACACCCTTCCCCAGGAGGTCCCATGCTCTCCTCCACCACCCTCCAGTGTTTGCCCCAGTGACTGCACCACCTGCCCCGGTCCCCCTGGGTCACATTGCGTCATAACCCTCCCCTGCATTTCAGAGCCCCTACCTGTTTCTCTTGCTTAAAATAGCATTTATCACTTTCTGACATACTTCAGACACTCTCTGACTTGCTGTGGTTCGTCTTGCAGTTTTTCCACCATACCAGTAGTGAAAGTGATATGCATTCCATAGAAACCATACTTTGAAGTTTGAATTTTGATTTTTTCCCAACTCTAGGTTAATGAAAATGCTCTGAGCATATTTAAAGTAGGCAAAGCCATGGTGTTCGATAGGTTAGGTGTAGTACATGCGTTTCTGACTTAATGACATTTTCAGCTTACAGTGGGTTTATCGGGACATAGCCCCATCGTACGTTGAGGAGCACCTGCATGTGGTTTGTGTTTTTATTATGTGCATTGTCTGGCTCCCACTCTGAGTGGGCAGGATCTTGTCTGTTTTGTTTACTGATGTATCCTGTCCACCTAGAGCAGTGTTTGGCACATGATGGGTATTCAAATACTTGTATGAATCAATGGAATCTTTTTGATAACAGCTTTATTGTGATATAATTCATGTAGCTTACAATTCACCCATTAAAATGTTTAGTTCCATGGGTTTAGTGTATTCAGGCAGTTGTGCAACCATCAGTACAACCAATTTTGCAACATTTTTTATGACCCACAAAGGAAACCCTATGCCCTTTATAATTTTTTTATTTAAATATTTTACATTATTATTATTTTTTTCTGACAGGGTCTCACTCCAGGCTGGAATGCAGTGGCACCATCACGGCTCACTGCAGCCTCAACCTCCTGGGCTTAGGTGATCCTCCCACCTCAGCCTCCTGAGTAGCTGGGACCACAGGTGTACACCACTATGCCTGAATAATTTTTGTATTTTTTGTAGAGATGGGGTTTCACCAGGTTGCCTACACTGGTCTCAAACTCTTGGGCTCAAGTGATCCTTCTGCCTCACCTCCAAGTTCAGGGATTACAGGCATGAGCCACTGTACCCGGCCAACCGTATACCTTTTAGCTGTCACTCCTGTCTCCCCGGGTCTAGGCAATCATTTTCTGTCTCTATAGATTTGCCTATTCTGGACGTTTTATATAAATGGAATCATGAGATGTATGCTCTTTTGTGCCTGGCTTCTTTCACTTATCATAATGTTTTCAAGTTTCATCCATGTGTATCGGTACTTCATTCCTTTTTATTGCTGGATGGTCCTGCTGTATGGATTAAGCCACATTTTATTTGTTCATTCATTAGTCGATGGACAATAGGTTTGCTTCTCCTTTTGGGCTATGATGAATCATACTGCTTTGACCCATCTTGTATAATCCCTTTTGTGGGGATGCGTATTTTCAGTTCTCTTGGGCATATGCCTAAGAGTGAAATTGCTGGGTCACATGGCAACTCCCTGTTTAACCTTTTGAGAAACTGCCAGACTGTTTTCCAACCATCTTAAATTCACACTAGCTGTATATGAGAGTTTCAGTTTCTCCACATCCTCAGTTGAGGATGTGTCTTTCTTTCTCTTCTTTTTTTTTTTCTTCTTTGTTTAGAGGCAAGGTCTCATTCTGTCACCCAAGCTGGAGAACAGTGGTGTGATCATAGCTCACTACAGCCTGAACACCTGGGCTCAAGCAATCCTCCTGCCTAAGCCTCCTGAGTAGCTAGGACTGCAAGCACATGCCACTATGGCTGGCCAATTTTTAAAATTTTTTTTTAGAGACGAGGTCTTGCTATACTGCTAAGGCTGGTCCTTGAACTCCTGGCCTCCAGAACTCTTGTCTTAGCCTCGCACAGTGCTAGGATTACAGGGATGAGCCACCTTAACTAGACCTGTCTTTCTTTTTGATTATAGCCATCCTATCGGGTATGAGGTGGTATCTCATTGTGGTTTTGATTTGCATTTCCCTGATGATGAATGACGTTGCATATCTTTTTACATATATTTGTGTATCTTCTTTTGGGAAATGTCTATTAGATTCTTTGCCCATTTTTAAATAGTATTTGTCTTTTTATCATTGAGTTGTGAGAGTTCTTTATATATTCTAGGTACAGGTCCCTTGTCAGAGATACGATTTGCAAATATTTTGTCCTATTCTGTGGGTTGTCTTTTCACTTCCTTGACTGTATTCTTTGAAGCACAAAAGTTTTACGTTTTGATGATGTTCAGTTTAGTTTTTCTTTTGCTGTTTGTGCTTTTGGTGTTATAACTAAGAAACCATTGCTTCATTCAAGGTCATAAAGATTTACTTCTATGTTTTTGTCTAAGAGTTTTGTAGCTGTCGCTCTGATGCTTAGGTCTTTGATTTATTTTGAGTTAATTTTTGTATACAGCGTGAGAGAGGGATCCAACTCCATTCTTTTGCATGTGGATATCCAGTTGTCCTAGCACCATTTGTTGAAAAGACTCTGGTTTCCCCCATTGAATTATCTTGGTATCCTTTTTGTAAATCAATTGGCCATAATTGTAAGGGTTAACTTCTGAACTCTCTATGCCTGTCCAGTGATCTGTATGTCCACCCTTATGCCCGTACCACACTGTCATGATTACTATAGCTTTGTAGTAAGTTTTGAAATTGAGAACTATGAGTCCTCCAACTTTGTTTTGCTTTTTAAAAATTGTTTGAAATCTTGTTTCAAAACTGTTTATTATTTGTATATGGAATGCATCCCATGGAAAACATGAGGTGTGTTTCCATTTATTTCTGTCATCTTTAATTTCTTTTTCTTTTCTTTTTTTTTTTTTTTGAGACAGTCTCACTCTGTTGCCCAGGCTGGAGTGCAGTAGTGCAATCTCAGCTCACTGCAACCTCCACCTTATGGGTTCAAGCGATTATCTCATCTCACCTCAGCCTCCTGAGTTGCTGGGATTACAGGCACGTGTCAGGCTAATTTTTTTTTTTTTTAAGTAGCTATGGGGTTTCACCATGTTGGCCAGGCTGGTCTTGAACTCCTGACCTCAAGTGATCCACCCACCTCGGCCTCCCAAAGTGCTGGGATTACAGACGTGAGCCACCACCCCCGGCCTGTCTTTAATTCCTTTCAACAATGTTATATAGTTTTCAGAGTATAAGTTTTGCATTTCTTTTTTAAAATTTTCCTAAGTATTTTATCCTTTTGATGCTATTACAAATGGAATTATTTTCTTAATATTATTTTCAGAATTTTTCATTGTAAATATATGGAAATGCAACTGATTTTTGTTCATTGATCTTGTATCCTGCAACCTTGGTGAACTTGTTTATCAGTTCTAATAGAGTTTTCGTGGATTCTTCAGGATTTTCTACGTGTAAGATCATCTCATCTGTGAATTGAGACAGTTTTACTTTTTCCTTTCCAATATGGATACCTTTTGTTTCCTTTTCTTGCCTAATTTCTCCAGCTAGAACCTCCAGTACAATGTTGAATGGAAGGAATAAATGAATCCAAATCCTCATGTCATGTCAGTAATTATCATGTTTATTCCCATTTTACAGATAAGCAGACTGAGGCTTAGAGTGTCAGTAAGTTGTCCAAGGGTGTGTTGCAGCCGAAGAGCTGTGGGGCCAGGCCAGAACTGCTGTGTACAGTCTGCTCGCTGCACTGCCTTTCCCCCAGCTGCCATCTCCATATATGGTAGGCATTTGGGGGAGGTACCAGCCAACCTGGTGGATGACATTTAGCGTTTAGTGAGAAGCTCTGGAAGTCTCACTGGTAGCACTAAGCTCCTCTCTGTGTACCGGCTGCTTCCCATATGTACATGCGTAGGTAAGAGCAAGATAGAAATGACAGCACTTGTACATTCCACTGAGGGCTTTCTCATCAGTGTCTCGTTTCATCCTCTCCGATAAGAAAGATGAGTTTTATTGTCCTCCATTTACCGATGAGGAACTGACACTCAGAGACGTCGAGTGACTTTCCTGGCCTTTGGGAAATGTTGGCATGGTGGAGACAGGGTGGGGGTCATGTGTGTTGAATATCTTCCCTATGTTAGACACTATGCTGGACAATCACTGTATGGTGTATGGCTTAATCCTCACTCAGCGTTATTATCCTCTTCCTGCAGTTCAGAAAATTTGATGCTTAGAGAGCTTAAGTAAAGTGCTCTATGCACTCAGCTCAGAAATGACAGGATCTCCCCTCAAACCCAGGCATTTGACCCCCAAATTCTACCTGCTTTCCTTGGACCACAAGGCCTGAGGTGATCCAAGAAATTTATTAAAGGGAAACAAAGATGGAAAAAAGAGCAATTTCCACGAGGCCAGCCTTGGCACGTGCTGTTGCTCCCTGACGTGTGTCTCCTCGTGTGTCATCCCCCACTCTAGGGTTTAACTGTATCTTGAGAGGCAGGATAATCTTCCAGGGAAAAGCAGAGAAGGGGACCATCTGCCAAGGCAAGGGACCTGTTCAAGCAGACTCCTGTCTTTTCTGAGATAAGTCTGACTAATCCAGTCCTTGTGACTAATCCACTCTGAGACTTTATCTTTAGAACCGATGATTAATTGAAATAGGCTAAATTGTTCCATTTCAGCCCCCATACTTGAGTGTTCCTGGGGTAAGTGGGGTTAGGGCAGGAGGGTGGTGCCTGGGAGTTGTGAGGGTCCTTGAACTGTTGGAATTTCAGAGTTTCTAGCAGATAGGGCTGGGGCCAGATCCCACATGGGAACTGCAGCCCTGTCTGCTGACATCATGGGGGATCCCGCTTTGAATGCCCTCGAGGGCAGACATATGCAGGGGGTCCCCACTCCATAGACCCCGTGCATCATGCTGTGGGTGAGACTCCCTGGAAGATGATGTTGGCTTCTTTGTGACTTTCCTTTCCTCTTCCACCCCAAGAGCCAGTATTTTCCTCCAAGGTCACAGAACTCCCTGAAGGCAGGGACTGAGTGTTGACGAAGCTGTGAAGTGCTCTAGAAAGGCTGCTGGCGAGGAAATTCACCCATCCAATCGCCCTTCAGACCTCACCACCTGAAGACCTGGATTGGAGAGGCTAGAACCCAGGTGCCAGAGTCAGACTCCTGCAGCTCACTCTCTGAATGACCTTGGGCAAATTTTTTAGTACTTCTGAGCCCCAATCTTCTCATTGTAGAGCTAACCTAGTCCAACAAGTTCATTTCTCAAAAGATGACAGTAACGTTGGAATCATCCCCAAAGTCACACAACAAGTAAGTGCAGAAGGGAGGGCAGCGACCGTACCCTCTGCCCGCGGCACGCCAGGCCCTTCTGCGTCATCATTTCATCCGGTCCTCACTGCCAGCCCGCGGGATGCTGGCTTCATCCCCATGGGACGGGAAAAGGCACCGAGACTCAGATGCGCAAGTCATGCTGCCAAGCCACACAGCAAAACGTGGCAGAGCCAGAATGGGATCTACGTGTGCCTGATTCCAGGCCCCATGCAGGCCCCATGACACCCAAGGATGGGTGAATCCGTGGGCCTTTCTCTGTGCTGGTCCTGGGTTCAGCCTCTGGCCATTGCCTTACAGAGGCTGAGCAGAGGTCTCATCTGCCCAGGGGCAGGGGATGGTGCTGGCTGGGCGGAGGCAGCAAGGAAGGGGACAGCCTTCTCATGTTCCCAGCCCACCCTTCTCAACATTCCTTTGCTTTGCACACAGGCCTAATTACCAAGAGGAGTCTGGAGCCCATGGAGGCTGTCAGCTACCGCAACATCACAGCAGCCTTTTATCTTGATGGGTGTGTGCTTTTGTTATATTTTAAAATTACAGACAGTGAGAGTATTCCCTTGGCATCCAGAGCGGAGAGCTTTGGGACTTTGAATGGTGGAAAAGGAACCCAGTGCCTCTGTGCCAGGCTCTTCCTCCCAAAACTCATATCAGAATAGACTATAAGCAGCAGCAGCCCCATAGCTCAGTGGATTAAATCAGCAGAAGGCGTTTGCTCACTCCTGCCACATGCTCACTGCAGGTGGGCGGCCACTCAGGGACCTGGCTGATGGAGTGTTGTTGGTCACTGTGCCAGAGGGAACGTGGAGTCCTGGAGGCCTTGAACTGGTTACTAGGTGTCCCAGCCAGGAGCAGTGTGCTCCTTTGCAGCTCATTGGGCAGAACTGGTCCCATGCACCACCCCAACCCCGCCCTCACCAGCCAACCACGGTGCTACCGAAGGAGCGCTCCTGTCATGTACCGCAAAGCAGGGAGAACAGGTCATAGCACTAATGACCGACAACTACCACTGGGGAGAAGTAGGACCAGGATGCTCTGCAATCGGATGCCCAGGGAGGGGCTTCCTGTTATGGGCTGGCCACCAGCAGGGGGTGTCCAGCATGTGTTCTGAGACTGAGCTGGGCTCCTGCAGGGCATCTGTGCTGTTTCTGCTGACGGAGACCTGAGGCAGGGGCCCGGTCTCTGCCTGGAGTGGAAGGAGGAGGCTGCACAGTTGACCTCCTTTTGCTTTTCCTTGTGGTTTTGGGCTGGGAGTTGTAGACAACCTTTGTGTAGCTGTTTTGGGGTCAGGAATCCCCAGAGGACCCAAGACAGGTCCTAGAGGAGGGAAATGTGTATGTTTCCACTTCTTTGTGGGGTCCAGTGGCGAAAAGGATAAAAACTCACAGTGAAAACAGGAGTCTGACATCTGCCTGCTGGGGAGGCCACAGGTGGGAGATCTGGGTCAGATGGGATTCGTTCCTTCATTCATTCAATAGGTATTGAATCTTAGCTTTACAAATCTGTGTAAAGTGACTTTAGGTAAGTCACTTAACCTGTCTGAGCCTTAGCTCTCTCATCTCTCAAATTTGAGAATGATTCTGTATCTCATGGGGATATTGTGGGGATTGAGTGGGATAATGGATGGAAAGTCTCTGGGACAAGCCTGGCACATATTGGATGCAACAGATTCCTGTTTAAGGAACAAATGTCTCCGTTTTCTCCTCCATAACATGAGGGTTATAAGAAGCATCTTTATCCCTCGGGACTATTGGGAAGAACTAAAAAGAGACCATTTCCATAAAGCTCCAGCCCCCACAGACACTCAGGAGACCCCAGTCTCCTCCTGGGTTTCAGGGGTGGGAGGCTCTAGGGGGACCGTTCTCCTTCCTCCTTGGCCGTTGGGCTATAGCTCCCCAGAGTGGGTCCAGGGTCCAGAGCCTTCCTGGGCCCTGTCAGAGGCCCAAGAGCCTGTCCTCTTTCCTGCTGAGGCTGGAGCAGAGAGAGGATAGCCCCGGCCTGGGAAATGCCCCTGTTGTCATCCTGCAAGAGGTCCACGGTGAGGGTGTGTGCAAACTGTCAAGCGCAGTAAGACTGTGAGACATGCCGTGCAAACTGTGGGGTGCTGGGTGAGGGTGAGGTGTTGTGTTCCGTCTCTGGGTCTGGACTGGCTTCCCGCTACTCCCTTGAACCACAGCCCCAGACCCCATCTCCCACCTGTCCAGCCTCTGCCCAGCGAGTCCCACTCTGCCAGCCTGCCGTCTGCACCCTACGTGCCGTCTGTCAATGGTAACAGTTGTGTAGAGAAGAAAAACAACACTGGGTGGTTCAGATGTTTCTGGCATCAAATGGGATAACATAGTAAAGAGTTTTCTTTGGGAATAAATGTTATTTAAATATTTATTATATTTTAGCACAATCAATTTCAGTTGTAAAAACAACTATTTGGCCATGCCTGGAATCCCAGCACTTTGGGAGGCTGAGGCAGGTGGATCACTTGAGGTCAGGAGTTTGAGACCAGCCTGGCCAACATGGCAAAACCCTGTCTCTACTAAAAATACCAAAATTAGCTGGGTGTGGTGGTGGGCATCTGTAATCCCAGTTACTAGAGAGGCTGAGGCAGGGGAATCGCTTGAATCCAGGAGGTGGAGGTAGCAGTGAACCGAGATAGCGCCACTGTACTCCAGCCTGGGTGACAGAGCAAGACTCCGTCTCAAAAAATAAAAAAACAAAAGTAAAAACAATTATTAATTGCAGGGAACTTGGAACATATAGAAAAGAAAAGAATTAAGAGGAAAATAGGGATCCCCCCGGATCTCATCATCCAGAGGCCACCGCGGTGGACGCTGGGGTCTGTTTCCTTCCCGCCTCCTTCCGAACCCCAGGGCATGTGTGTGTTTTGTGTGTTTCATAACATCGGGATCATATTTTTTGTAGCTTACTTTTTCACTTGATACCATACTGTGAGCATTTCCCTCAGTTATTAAATATTCTTTGCAAACATGATTTGTAATGTTTGCCTGATAGCCCGTCCTGCGTCTGTCCCGTCATTTTCTCTCCACATCAGTGTTGCAGCTTCCAGGGATTCGGTATAGATTCCATTTGTGGAGCTGAGCCCAGTCTGAGACCTAGAACAGATTCTAGAAAAGGTCAAGAGCTCTGTCTTCGCCATGCATGTCCCTGGCCCTTGTGAGCCATGTGGAGACCTGGAAGGACTTGGAGGGGCCAGGGTCCAAGCCCAGGAACGTGGCCAAGACTTCAGTTGATCTTTGTTCCTTTTCTCCGCGTGAGTCCCCTGGTAGCCGCGGCGAGGGTCCTCTCACCATCACACTGGAGGCTGTGGCTTCAGGCCTGGAGAACTGGATCCCACCTAGCAAGTCTTTCCTTGCTCAGGGCCGCCTTGCTCAGGAGGGCTGGCTTAGGACCGAAGCCCAGGCCCCGCAGGGAGCCCGCCTGCTCCCGAATTTCCCATCGTCCTGACCTTGGAATCCACTTTTCTTACCTCCTTGTCACCTCCTTATGCCCAGAGTCGGCTTTGATTGAGGGACTCTCTAATATAAGATGGAAAAACCCAAGGGTGTGAAAGTCACTGCACTTTATAGCCTTTTAAGGGCCTTTTAAAAACAATGTTCATTCAATTTTTTCTTTCTTTTTTTTTTTATGAGCTTTCTGGTACATACAGCACATAATCCTACATAAAATGGCTAAGCACGACACTGGCATAAACACCCAGTGATGGGGTGGAAGTCCGTGAAATGACGGGTTTGCCTCTGTGGGAGAAGCCGCAGTGCTCCAGCACTGAGCAGGCTCCGGATTCCAGGGCTGGGCTTGCTGGGTCTTCTGAGTGCTGCTGACCTGAGGGCGGCACTCGAGGGCTTGGGTCCTTGGGGAGGGAGGCTCCGTCCCCTGCCTGGGGGAGGATGCCTGTGTGGCTCGAACCATGACCTCCACCGTCAGCCACACATGCCATTTGGGACTTGTCCTTTTTCTCATCACTTCATGAAGAGCTTGTGTTGCTTTCACCAGCCAGCCAGCCAGGAAAGCTGGTCCCACATCATGGCTTTCTAAATGACGCCCTGGCTGGTCGCCTGATGATTGAGCAGGCCATGGTTAAGGCTCTTGACAGCACGTCCAAGGGCCAGGTGCCCCGTGGAAAGGCTGGAGCAGGCTTGATGGCAGGTCCCCAACTGTTGTGGGGTTCAAGGGGATTTACCCAGCCAGAGTAACGCTCCTATTGCTAGAGCTATTGGGATGTGGGCGGGGGAAGCTCCAGCTTATTTATCCTCATAAACCATAGCTCTATCCCCTTTGTCCCACAAGTTCCAGTATTTCATTATTCAAAGTGGATCTCCTAGGCTGCCTCCAAATTGCACACAATGATTTTGTCAGATCTCGAGGTCTGCGTTTTCCTTTGCAGAATAGGAAGAGTCATTCTGTCCCAGCCTTGCACCTGGTACACTGTAGCCCGAGTGGTGGGGATTCTGCCAATGGATGATAAAAGACTCACAGAGGTTAAGGCACTTGCTCAAGGCCACACAAGAGACAGGCTCTGAGCTCGGAGGAGCTCGACCCTGAAGACTAAGTCCTCAAGGATCACGAGTGTCTTTGAAAGCCCTGCCCCGCCACCTGGGCAGCTGGAGTGGGAGCCACGCAGGCAGGCGCTTGTTTCTGAGCACAGCTGAGCTGGCGGGGCCCTGCCACCTCCTTGGACGCCGCCCGCCCTCTGCTCGCCTGTGACGGGCTGGGGAGCAGCCTCCTCTGTGGTGCCAGCCCTCCCCTTCACAAGACCACCCTGACCTTTCTCAGCACGTGCCTGTTTTCCAGGTCACGGTTTCGATTTCTCTTCACTTCCTAGTCTTTATTCTCCTCCGTTAGAAGAGCTTTGTGTTTATTGATTGTTGTCTCCGGACCTTCAATTTTTGTCCGCGACTCTGGCAATCTGGAAATGAGTCTTCCAGCTTCGTTAGCCGCCTTATTCTGAAGAGCATCCGACCTTTCCCTAATCAGCTCCAGCTAATCATGGCCAGTGGCTCTGGATGAGCTGGGGTGGGGGGTTGGGGGAGCAGGGGCAGGGGTTGCCAGGAGGCCCACAGGACCTCCCCTGGGGGTAGACGATAGTGACGGTGATGATGATGAAGTTAGCACCAGGCGTGCACCTGCTACACTCTCACCATCTCCCCTCACCCCTCCACCCTTCCTCTTCCCTGGGGCCAGAGGCATCTGACCTTTAGGAAGCTAGGGGCTGCAGTGGGTCAGAGTGAGAACCAGGGTCAAGCTGAGGGGCCCCTGCTTGTCTATAGCCAAAGGCCAGGTCCAGGAAATAGCAGTTGGGGTTTGGAGTCAGGGGCTTTGACTCAGTTAGATCTGGGTGGAGTCCTGGCCTTGTGGCCCTGGACAGGCTATTTACCTTCTCTATAAACTGGGGATAACAAGAACACCTCAAAGCTTAGGATGCTGCCAGGTGTGCGGTGGCAACCAGCATTACTACTATTGCTGTGACTGTCGAGTCAGATCAGGTTTCTCCTGAAGGCCCTACCTGGAGTGACGGCGCTGTGCCTGGTCCCTAGCTCCGTGCCTGGTAAGATGTTCACAGGACTTAGTGAACATGTGTCGAGCTGAGCCCTACTGAGCTCTGATGGGGGCATTTTGTTGCCTGTGGAGAAGGAAGTCATTTGGATGGGGCGGAGGTCGGCTGCCAGGACTGTGTGGCCTGACTTCCATCCTGCACCATGCCCAGCAGAGTCAAGGCTGTCAGAGGGATTTTCTCCCGTGGGTCTTCCTGTGCAAATCAATAACCCTTCAGGCAGCAGCAGGGAGGAAAGCATGCACTGAGGAGGCGAGGGTCAGGGCTATTCCTGTGGCTTCCAGCAACTCCTTTGCAGGGCTTTTCAGTATCTTCCGCTCGAGCAGGTGCTGCAGCAGGGCCTCGGATGCGTACTGAGCATCGCCTTGGTTTCATGCACACGGCTTGGGGCTCCCCAATCCCTGAGTCCAGAACCATCTGGAGGTCTATTGCATTCTGGCCCTGGCAGCTCTCCATGGAAGCAGAGATGAACCAGCAGGGCCAGAGGCTGCTCGCTGTGGCGGGGTCCCTGATCTCCTATCAGCACCCCAGTCTCTAGTAGGAATTTGGGAGTATTCCCCCCTTCCCTCCAGGTGAATACTCAGGTGCATACTATGTGCTTGAAGCTCATGGCCAACCTCAGAGGCTGATGGGGCCGTGTGGGCTTTCCGGAGAGCTCTGCAGGGTCCCACGTGTCATCTCTCCCTTGCCCCTGCTTGATCCACGGTTTGTGAGCACTCTCTTTGGCTGGTCCTCTTCACTCTCTTGTTTACCATTTGCTGTTAACAACAGTAATTACAGTATAGTTGTGAGATGAAAACATGACTAAATTATGACACTGCTTGTGTAACAATCTCTTAAAACTGACTCAGAAGGCAACAGCTGCACAATTAGGCTATAAATTCTCTTAAATGAACTTGTCGGTGGCAGCGGTACCTGTGTGGTGGTGTTGTATAAGAGATAACCAGGCTTAATGGGCTTGGAGAGGGAGCACCAAGGATGGCCTCGTAAAGAGGGAAACTTTGTTCTTTGTCATAAACCACTTGTTCTCTTATAAAAATGAAGGGCTCAGTGTTGCCCCATTAACTCCCTCTGTCTGTCGGGGCTGTGGGAGCAGAGCATCTGTCTGACAAGCTGACACCAGGGATGCTCTCTGCCTTGAGGTGTGGCTTTGTCTGAGGCTCCTCCACCCCCACCCCGAGGAGGCATGGCCAGCAAGAGGCCTGGGTGGGATTTATTAGTTAGTAGCAGCCAGGCCAGCATGGCCTTGGTGGGGGCCCAATTGAGCTGTTGCAGTCTTCCCGGCTGGGCTGCAAGGCCTGCCCTTTTTATGCTAAATGACAAACTTCAAGACAAAACCCACGAGTCCGAGCGCCTTGGATGTGGGGCTGGAACCTATGAAACCATGTGATTCAACAGAGGGATGATGGAGGTTTGCTTCAGATGTGCTCTTTGGGAGAGAATCGTGCATGCCGCAGACCTAAGAGGAAGGATGCAACTGGTGAGTTTTTATGGGATGGTCTTACCCCACCCCACCCTGAATGTGGCCAGCACTGGGACTGGTGATGCTGAGACTGGGGGTTCTGCTGTCTGCCTCCAGGTCAGCTCTTAGCAGCATATTCACTTTCTGTGGCTGCTATCACAAACTACCATAGGCTTGGTGGCTTAAAGTGACACAAATGTACTATCTTCTGTCTTGCAGCTCCAAAGGCAGAAGTTGGGTCTTGATTTTGGCACGGGTCTCAGTGTTTTAAAATCAAGGCGTCAGCAGGGCTGTGTTCCATTCTGGACTCTGGGAGAGAATCCATTGCATTGGCTTTTCCAGCTTTCAGAGGTTGCCTGCATCCCTTGATTGGTGGCCCCTTCCTCTGTCGTCAAAGCCAGCACTGGCAAGTCAAGTCTCTTTCACATCGTAGTTCTCTGACCCTCTCTTCTGCCTCTTCTTTGCCTTCCATTTGTAAGGACTTATGTGATACCATTGGGTACACTAAGGTGATTTTTCCCATCTCGAGATCAGCTGATTAGTTGCCTTAATCACATCTACAGTCTTAATCCCCTTTCACCATGTAATGTAGTATATTCACGGCTTTTGAGCATTATGACGTGGACATCTTTAGGGGGCCATTATTCTGCCTGCCACAGGTAGGTGGAGAGTAGGGCTTTGAGCTGGCTTGACTTTTGTGCCCTCTGAGCTGGGCACAGGCAAGGATCAGACTTGAGGAAGCAAAGTTGAGCTGGTCCTACAGGAAATCAGAGAGAGAATAGCATGGCCTGTCTGCGCCAGACTCGGCCTACACTGAAGATGTCACTTGCATTTTCTAGGGGCTCCCAGTCAGAGACAGGGTGTGGTCTTTTGTGAACAAAACCCAGGAGTGGATGTACCTCATGGCTTCCCAGACTGTGTGGGAGTCTCCCTGAATGAAAATGATAAAGGTGCCCCCTTTCCTTCCTGGAGAAGCTAGCATTAGTGTCCACCTTTCCCCTAGGCCCCTCCCTGGAGAAGGTGCAAATCGGGAAGTCTGCTGGTATAAGATAAAGTTCAGCCTTAACAATTTTCAAAATAAACGAACAACACACAAACTCCAGACGCTGCACAAACCCATCAGCAGGGAGTCATGGCCGTAGGTTTTGGTAACTTTCACCATTCTGGGACTGCAGAGCATCTCGTCGCAGCCCCGGGCCCCCTGGCCACCTCTGCTCTTTCATCCCAGCCTGGCCGGGAGGCAGCTGGACTCTCCTCTCGGACAGCTTCTCTGATGAATTTCCAGGCATCTCCCTGGACCTGTCCACACAACAGATTTCTGGAGCGCGTCCCCAGGGACCTCCAGCTCCAGGCCTATTACTGAAGTCCGTCACCCAGAAAATCTGTTGACGGAACCGTTCTCCCTGAACTGCAAGCAAATTGGGAAATTTGAATGTGATGCAATAAGCCTGCAATAAAACAGAGCCTCCAAGAAGTGCACGAAGCGAATCTCCTCCCAGCTGAGTCCACCGCCCCTCTGCAGCTTCCTGAGCTGTCATCCTCCAGGGTGGCCACATACAGTATTTATTTTTTTTAATTAAGCTGCGTTGCTGTGTGGCTCACCCTCCACAGATGCTTATAAAGCCCAGCCTTGTAAGTTGCTGAAAGTTTTTTTTTTTTTAAAGCAGATAGTAAAATTAAGCAGTTATTAGTATTCACGAAAAATGCTCGTGGCAGGCTTCGCACACGTAATGAGAAGCCACCTGCAGTTCAAAGCAGTACTTGATAATGCTGTAATTAGATTTGAGATGGAAAAAAGCTCATTAAAATTAAATAACATATTTGTCACTGTTTTAAGAGGTACAGATTGCCTAGAACCATGCTGGTCTCTTGACCTTGAGTATTTTGGTGGAGTCCTTGCTGCCAACAATTCAAAAATAACATCAGCAATTCTGTAGAGTCCTGAAAACATGTTCATCCTTGGTTCAGTTTGTATTGAAAAAAATTATATAGATATCCAGGGGAAATCACAGATTTGTACACAGTATGTTCTGGGAGAAAACGGTGGCCACAGTCCTTTCCAAACCAGCAGCTCAGACACCGTGAAGAAGAGATGGGTGTGTTCCTGTGGGAGGCTGGGGCTGGTGGAGGGGTCCCCCATAGGACATGGGGACACTATGAGGGAGTCTACAGGAAGTGGCAGCCTTGGGCATCGCTGCTTACCACTGAGCTGAGCTGGATGAACACACTTGGCTCAGAGCAGGCCCAGGGCAACTGGGAATCAGATTGTCAGTCAGTGTTTCCCGGGTGCCTACCAGTGTACCAGGTCCCGGGCAGGGGACAGTGGGGCCACCAGTGCCAGTGAGATTCACTTCAGGCTGCAAAAGAGGTCGTAGCTTCATCATGGAGATGAGGCATAAAGTTAGGTGCCAGGAAAGTATTTGTTGTTAATAAAAGTAGCTAATGTTGACTGAGCGTATCTTTCCTAGTAGGCACCCATCACGTGGCATACATTATCTTAGGAATCATCTCCATAGTCTGTGAGACAGCCCTGACTGCCCCATTTTCCTTGAGGTTATGTTGCTTGAGTGAGGTCACTTCAGTAGTAAGTGACTAGTAAGCCCAGAGCTGAGCCAGGTTCAGATCCAGGTCTGGCCTTCTGCAGCACCCCCTCTGCATGAATCACAGAGTTGCTCTGGTCCCATGGGCAGAGCAGAGAGACCCAGGCTGGGAGGGTACACACATAAAGGCACTCACTGAGGACCCACTCTTCACCAGATCCTGCTCGAAACACTGCATGCCTGTTAATCATTGTATCCCCACATCAACCCTGCGATTCCATTTTACAGATGAGGAAATTGAGGCATGAGAGATTAAATAACCAGCCCTGGGTCACCAGGTAGTTGGTGGCAGAGTTAGGATTAAGCTCTGACCTTGACTGTTATTCTATATTTAATTTTTCTTGAAATCTATAAAGCATTCTATAAAGGTAGGATGTAATTTAAAAGCAATTATGATGATTTTTGTTCTTGGAGGAAGAAAACGCAAGTTGCTTTCAAGGGGCAGAGACCAGAGGAGTTTGCCTGGGGGCAGAGCTCTTAAACGAGAGGTGAGTGGAGGGGGCCAGATGGTGGGAAAATGAGGCCAAGTTAGAAACAGAGGCCTGGCCTGGGCTCCAGGGACAGTGTGGGCCCCTATCTTGGAGGAGCTGCATGTCCTCCAGGGCAGGGAGTCATTGGGAAGGCAGTCTGGGCCGACTGCCCCTCCTCTGGGTGGCTGGATTGATTTTCCAGGCTGACTCTCTTGGCACTGGGTCCAGATTTAGTTCTGTGGAGAGCTCGTCTTTCAAAGTCCAGCTCAAATGTCACCTCCTCGGCAAAGACTCCCCCACCGCCCGAAGCAAAATTAATCACTCCTCCTCCGTGTCCCACAGCACTCTGTTGATGCCGCCGGAATAGTCTTATCACATCGGACACGGATTTATGTGTTTACAAGTCTGTCTCTCCAGCTAGACAGCGGCTTCTCGAGGGCAGAGCCCACTCTGCCTTTGTGTCGTCGTGCCTGGGGCAGTGCTGCGCGTGCAGTGGGTGCTGAGGAAACGATGCATACATGGAGGACCAGTGCATGGTTTAATTTGATTTCAGTGACCAAGCACAGAGCTCTTACTTTGGGCAGGTCTTGTTCTAAGCTCTTTACATATGTGAAAGGATTTAGCCTTTATAATCCCATGACGTCAGTTAGTTCTATGATGAGCCCATTTTACAGGTGAGCACACTGAGACAGGTTATGTAACTTCTCAGTATCATACATCTGGTAAGTAGTAGAGCTGGGAGTTTTCAACCTAGGCAGCCTGGAGTGAAAACATCTGCTTAAAGTGATTTTGTAGCTACAGATTGTATATAGTGATTCTTATTAGGGGAGTTTCTGGAATTAATTCTCATTTCACTCTTCTTTTCCCTAACTTGTCTGAATTTAGGAAGGTTTGGAGAAAGTGATTGGGCTGTGATGCAGTTAAGTTTCCTTTGTTGTAAGCCATGGAAACCAACTCTGGCTACATTAAGCAAAACAGGGATTCTATTGTGAGGATCTAAGTAGCTTGCAGAAAGAGCACGCTGGAAGGAAGGGCTGTGGGGAGGCCAGAGGGACCGACCTAGCTAGCGGGAACTGAAGGACAGACTTGCTGGGATGAACTCTGCACGTCACATCCCTCCCAGTTCAGGCGCCACCATCGTGACCGATTGGGGTGCTTGTAAGACCTTGGGTGCTGGGCCGGCAAGGAGGTGCGCTGCCTGCCGACCACCATGCATTCCTGCTGGCCATTGCTTGGGCCCAGGGTCCCGTGTTCACCCTGGGCCCAGTGGCAGCCTGGGCTGAGCGGGGGGCGTGAGAGCCCAGGGCTCTCAGTCACTTTCCTTGACACATAGTTCTGGAGTTTGGGGCGGGTGGGGAGGGTGATTCTTCTGAAAGGAATATTCACTGGCAGTGACCTTTCTTAGGTTTTTAACATTTTGAGGGGATTGATTGAATTGATCCAAGCCCATTCATTCTCAGTCTCCAAAGGATATGAATACCACGGGACCAGCCCAGCTTGGACATTTGAAAACTGGGTGCAAACGAGGACTAGATTGATTCTTTCTCACCGGGCTTGCCCCCAGCCTCTAAACTAGAAGAAGGGGCGTCTGCCTGGGTGTCCCTGGGACGGCCAGAGTGCGCCTTGCTCAGAGGTTGTTGCAGGGAAGCCCCTTTTCCTGGGGAGGGAGGGAGGGCGCTGTGCATCTCTCCCCGGCGGCCAGTCCAGCGTCTTCCAGGATGGCAGTTCTTTGCCCTGTCGAGTCAAAGCCAAACCCCCTCAGCCTCCGGGCTGTCTCCCAAAACGTTCCTCCCTCGCGGTGTCTGTGGCGTGCAGGAGCCTGGGGCCTGCTGCTTTGGGCCTCACGCCTCTGCCTCTGCCTGGGCCTCTGATTTATTCAGGACACACGTGTGTGCTCCGAGTGCCAGATACATGGTGGACCCTGACAAGGCATGCAGGCCTCAGACAAACAGGTGACGCTGTGTCCGCGGCCTGTGCAGCGGGGACACTCACCTCATTTTACTCCGCCCAGGTCAGCTGGTCCTTGCTGGGAGGCTGGTCCCCTGGGGCGAGGGGCCAGGGGCAGCTGGAGGAGAGCGCCTGCCCCTCCCCGCCCCGCCCCTCCTACCTTACTGAATGGTCCCGCCCTTCCACTCCCCCTCTGGGCCCGCCCTCCTATTTGGCCCCTTCCCCGGGCCCACACTTTCTATAGCCCCACCCTTTCCGTTTTGGTTCCTCTCTCCCTGCCAGCCCCGCCCCTCTGAACCTACCCCCTTTCCTTTATGGGCCTGCCCTCATCTGGCCCCTTCCACCCATCTTGCCCTGCCTACCTCCAGCCTTCCCACCTGGCCCCGCCCCATCTTTGACCCCACCCCTCCTTTTTGGCCCCTTTTCACCCTCCCCGCCCCTCTGAACCCACCCCTCTGTCCTCGATGAACCTGCCCCTGTCTGGTTCCACCCACCCACGTGGTCCCACCCACTCCCTGCCTTTTTTCCTGGCCCTGCCCCATGGCTGACCCCATCCTCCATCCCTTTTGGTTCTTCCTTGCTCACCGAGCTCCTCTGGACCCACCCCTCTTTATGGGCCCGCCCCATGTGGCTCCTCCCACCTATCTGGCCCCACCCACTCCCCTGCTTTCCATCCCGGCCTTGCCCTGTGACTGGCCCCGCCCTCCATCCCTTTTGGCCCCTCCTTGCCTGCCGAGCTCCTCTGGACCCACCCCTCTTTCAATTGGGGCCCCGCCCTTATTTGGCCCCTTTTACCCGTCTGGCCCGCCCACTCCCTCACACCTTCCACCCTGGCCCCGCCCTATAGCAGGCCCCACCCTCCATTCCCTGTGGCCCTTCTCCTCCGGGCCAACCCCTCTGTCCATTAGAGCCCCGCCTTCATTGACATTTGACCCAGCCCACCCGTCTGGCCCCACCCACTCCACCTTCCATTTTGACCCAGTTCCTTGGCTGGCTCCAGCTTCCATCTCTTTTGGCTCCTCCTCACTAGCCCCGCCCCTCTAGACCTACCCATCTTTCCTTTGTGGGCCCCGCCCCATCTGGCTCCTCCCACCCACCTGGCCCCACCCACTCCCCTGCTTTCCATCCGGGCCTTGCCCTGTGACTGGCTCTGCCCTCCATCCCTTTTGGCCCCTCCTTGCCCGCCCCGCCCCTCTGGATCCGCCCCTTTTTCCAATCGGGCCCCGCCCTGTTCTCCCAGCCTTCAGGCTTCCGCCTGGCGCCCCGCAGCGGCGAGCGTGATTTATAGGCCATCTGAGCCGTGACCTATAAACCCTGTTCTTCAGGGGGTGCCTCTCTTGGATTAAATGCCTCTAAAGGAGCCTCTGTCTCAGAAGTGTCATGTAGAATGTTTCCGCTGACGGAGAACATGACCTTTAAAACCCCGAGTAAAGGAAGCAGAGCTGCCAGGGGAAGCATCCGGCAAGGCGACGCCTCAACCCGGCTGCACCTGTCCGCTCTCCGACCTCTCCCCAGGCCTGGTGGGCGGGCTGCGGACCTGGCTGGGGAGGGGCGCGCTCCCGGGGCCTGGGGGCTGGGCGCTGCCGGGGGAGCTGCGCTTTGCAGACTGGAGGTGGCGACTGTGCGAGTAGAGACGCCCCTAGCCATGGGTCAAGAGCCTTGACCCTGACAATGGGAAAGGGCCAAGGCCCTTGTTCCACTTCAGTTTCCTTCCCTTTGTGCCATGGGGGACACTGGGTCCTGCTAAAGGCTGGGGCGCCTGTCGCATAAGACTCAGTGTCCTGGGTGCTCTGGGTGGGGCACAGCGTCCTGGGTGCCCAGGTAGGGGTGCAGAGTCCTGGGTGCCTGGTTAGGGGTGCAGTGTCCTGGATGCCTCGGTAGGGTGCAGTCCTGGGTGCCTGGGTAGGATACAGAATCCTGGGTGTCTGGTTTGGGTGCAGTGTCCTGGGTGCTTTGGGTGGGGGTACAGTATCTTGGGTGTCCAGGTAGGGGTGCAGTGTCTTGAGTGATCTGGGTAGGTTCAGTGTCCTGGGTGCCTATGTAGGAGTGCAGAGTCCTGGGTGCCTGGGCAGGGGTGCAGTGTCCTGGAGGTCTGGGTAGGAGTGGCGTGCCCTGGGTGTCTGTGTAGGGGTGCAGGGTCCTGGGTGTTCATGTAGGAGTGCAGTGTCCTCGGTGCCTCGGGAGGATGCAGCGTCCTGGGTGCCTGGGGAGGGCGCAGGGTCCTGGCCGTTTTGTACAGGGGCACAACGTGGTGGCTTCTCTGGATGTGCCATGTGCAGTGTCTCAGAGGATGTCAGAACTTGGAAGAACTGTGCCTAGGTCCCACCTTTGATCTGACTCTGCAGTCTTTGTTTCTTGGGTGGAAAAGCCATGGCGGCCTCTCTCCCAGGTCGGAGAAAGCATATTTCTGGTAGTAGCCACTCTGTAGGTCCACATGGACACTTTATACTAAGGAGGCTGCATTTTCTTATTCTCTTGCCCCCACAGGCTAATGTCACAAGTGGAAAGGTGACTGATCCACTCATTCCTTTGTACGCTTTTGTAAGAAATCCTCGCAGACATTGTTTTGCTTTGGTCCCTTTGAGGTGCTTAGAGGGGTGGCTGGATTCTCCAAGGGGCCTCTTGTGGAAAGCACTCAGTATATATTGCTTGTGGGATGCTGCCAGGGATTCTCTGGAAGGAGGACCAGGAGATTTCTATGGAGAGACGAGTCAGCTGAAGGCCTTTGTGGATGTCTTCCACCGTGTCTTTTTTGAGAGCTGGGAAGGAGAGGCCGGGTCGGCTGGGAAAGAGCTGTCTTGTGTTGGAGGGGGTTTGAGCCCTCCTCCAAGGTTCACAGAGCAGCAGGTAGAGAATTAGAGTCTATGCTAACAGAGAGGGAGGGTCTGGTCTGGGAGACTTGCCTGACCCTCTCTTACTTGGGTGCATGGTGCTGGCAAGGAAGAAGCACGGCCAGCAGGATGGCTGTATTTCTGTTGAGACGTATTAATAGGTGAAAGCCACTTTGGGAAAAGTAGTGGTATGAGCGTGAGTGTGTGTGTGCATGACTTTGAGTGTGTGCTTGTGTGTGTCTGTGCATGCATGCATGTGTGTGGACATGTGCTCCTGGGGGCATGCACATGTTTGAGTGTGTGCTTGTGTGTCTATGCATGTGTGCATGTGTGTGGGTGTGTGTGTGTAGGGGGCACGCAGCCAGCTCTAACTTGAGCGGAGACATTCTGTTGTTATAAATAAGGCTGGTTTTTATATTCCCATTTGACCGGGGAGTGCAACCAGCAGACCAAAGGTAATGCATTTCAGCTGCCCGTTGGGGAAGGTAAATGTGGTTTATTAGCCCCCCTGGCTCAGAGGGGGCTGGGCAGTGGTAGCAGCTGAAGCAAGGCGGCTCCAGATGGAGGGAGGGGACAGGTTGGTGATTGTGTGCCTGGGTTTCTCTAAAGGAAAAAATATGGACGTGCCGCCTGTTAGCTAATCAACAGTGAGGAGAAAGTCCTGACAACAAGTAAAGAAAACTTAGCTGGCAATAAAATAAGGGACTTTTTATGGTGGTTTTTATGGGAACATTTTCA
This sequence comes from Macaca nemestrina, assembly GCF_043159975.1. Classification (NCBI taxonomy): domain Eukaryota; kingdom Metazoa; phylum Chordata; class Mammalia; order Primates; family Cercopithecidae; genus Macaca; species Macaca nemestrina. The sequence continues at coordinate 227,148,621 of NC_092125.1, read as the reverse complement.
CTTTGGGAGTTATTAGAGTTAGTGCCGGTTGTGACAAAAGCTGCATTTGCATATCGCCGTGATGAGGTCTGGATGGAGCCTGAATGCGGCATTAACTGCATATCAGGACCCTTTCCGAAGCCAAACAGGATGACATTTATTGCAAGCTCGATGCCGCGTGTCTGGCATTAGTTACTGCTTGTTGTGTCCTGTGGAATCTAGATTTTCTGTCTTGGTATCTTTCTGGGACTGGTCGCAGCAGCTTCCTAGGTCAAGAGCAAGCTAGGGCTTTGGGAGTGTGTGGGGGAACTGGTGGGGAGGGACACCATCGGGAGAGGGGACGGGGTTAGCCTTCACAGGGCTACGCGTTGGTCAGGTGCCTTTCACAGGCTGACCTAGACCAGACTGCCACTCTCAGATTCAAGCCCCGAAGGACAAACAGGAATTTCTCCCACTTTTTTTATTTTTAAAATTATGATGTAATTAACATGTCATACAATTTACTCATTTTAAGTGTACAATTCCATGGCTTTTAGTATATTCACAAAAGCATGCAACCATTGCCCCAGTCTATTTTAGGACATTTGTGTTACCCCAAGAGAAACCCCTCACTTCTTAGCTGTCACCCCAACCCCCTCATCCTCTCTAGCCCTAAACGACCATACACCTACTTTTGTCTGTTGATTTGCTGCCTCTGACCATTTCGTATAAATGGAACTATACAGTATTTATCCTTTTGTCTCTGGCTTCTTCCCCCAGTGGAATGTTTTCCAGGTTCATTCACGCTGTAGCACGTACCAGAACTTCATTCCTTTTTATAGCCGAGTAATATTCCACTGAACAGATACGTTCTATTTATGTATTCATCAGCTGATTTTCCCCAAACACTTTTGAAACCTTTTTTTTTTTTTTTTTTTAAAGAGACAGAGTCTTGCTCTGTTGTCCAGGCTGGAGTGCAGTGGTGTGATTTTGGCTCACTGCAACCTCCTCCTCCTAGTTTCTAGCAATTCTCCTGCCTCAGCCTTCTGAGTAGGTGGGATTACAGGCACATGCTGGTATGCCCGGCTAATTTTTTTTGTATTTTAGTAGAGACTGGGTTTCACTGTTGCTGGTGTCGAACTCCTAAGCTCAGGCAGTCCATCCGTCTTGGCCTCCCAAAGTGCTGGGATTACAGGCACGAGTCACCGCGCCTGGCCAAAACCTTTTTTTTTTTGGTAAAAGATACTCACGAAAAAATTCATGGTTGAGGCCGGGCATGGTGTCTCACACCTGTAATCCCAGCACTTTGGGAGGCCAAGGTGGGTGGATCACCTGAGGTCAAGAGTTTGAGACCAGCATGACCAATATGGTGAAACCCCGTCTCTACTAAAAATACAGAAAGTAGCCAGGCGTGGTGGTGTGCACCTGTAGTCCCAGCTACTTGGGAAGCTGAGACAGGAGAATTGCTTGAACCCAGGAGGTGGAGGTTGCAGTGAGCCGAGACCGTGCCACTGTACTCCAGCCTGGACAACAGAGCGAGACTCCATTTCAAAACACACACACAAACACACACACACACACACACACACACACACACACAGAGAAAAATCATGGTTGAGCCCATTGGAACCCACCTGAATTTTTTCAGAAAATGGAGTTCTGAATTGAGGGAGACACAGGGGCTTGACAAAAAGAGTGGGGTGGGGTGGGGTGTGGAACCATGTTTCCTCTTTAAAACATAGAGCCCATGCTTTGCACCTCCCAGCTCCCCACCCACGAATGTGGCCTCAGGGCTGACTCCAGGATTGCTGCTGGGGTCCTGGGAGGGTCTTTGCTGCTTCCCATTCAGAGAGCGTTCTCTATATCAGGGGACCTTCAACCTCTAGGTTTGAGGATTCCCAGGGGATGTTGGTGTGGTTGAGGGCTCTAGGGCAGCTTAGGCTGGTGGCCATGTGTTCCTGCCTCACATCTGCTCCCCTCCATGAGCCCTGGCTGTGCTATGTAGTTCAGCCAGCATTTGGAAAGTCTGGGCTGAGGCTGCTGAGGAGAGGAAGCAATTGTGCATTTCATGGATGGTGACATGCATCTCTGCTGAAGGCTGAGCGTGATACTGGGGGAGGCACAGTGGGCTTCTGCCTGGCTCAGATTTAGGGAGAATCTTAGGGCAGGGGGTGAAGTCAGAATGTCCTATTTTTTCTCTTCCAGAAAAATCGGTAGAATCCCTGGGTGACTCAGCTCTTAGTCTTAATTATGCTGCTATGTAAATATTTCTGAGGTCTCTTGGTTTTCTCAGTTGGCATTATATCACCGTTAATAACCAGAGGGCACATTATAAATATGCAAACTAGTAATAATGCATTAACTCGAAGAACATCGATAAATTGCCAAACTGAGCTGGCAGCGTTCAGCAGCTCGTTCCCTTTGCTGTGGAGATAGCTTCCTCTACCCCTGCATCGTGGAACCCACGCATTCTGTTGGCCCCTCCCTGCCCCAGATGGCACCCTCCGGAGCAGTCGGCTGTCCGCTCGGTGTGCAGAGAAAATGGCTCTTAATGTGGCCCCGGGTGTGTTTTCCAGCATCTAGAAATCTCCCAGGGAGAGCAAGGCATGTATCGTGACGTGCCCTCCGCTCTTTCTGTGCTGGGACAAGATCGGAAGTAGAGTCTGGAAGGATGGCCCTCGCCCTCTCCCATCCTTTATTTGGTTGGAACAATCATAGCCCCCACAGTGGAGATACCGCCCAAGTTCTCCTCCCTGCCCCCCGCCAGTGTATGTGACCTCAGGAAGTCATGTCAGCTTCTTCGTCGGAAATTCATTATGTGACAAATGTTTACTGTGGGCCTGCTGCATGCCAGGTGCTGTGCTGGGCAGTGCATATGGTCCTCATGGAACTGATGTTGGGATGGGAGAGACAAGCAGGCAGTAGTTAGGATTGTGATCGATGTGTGTATCGGAAGCACAAGGGGTTACTGGAGCACCTGTTCAGGACGTATCATCCAGTGCTGATGGGTCAGGAAATTCTACCGTAGCAAGTGCTATCGAAGTGGAGATCTGAAGATACCCTGGTGAAAGGAGATGGATAGAGAGAGTGGAGGTGGGGGCTTGGGGGAGGCGGGTTACAGGGAAGAACATCCTCGGCAGAGGGAACAGAATGTGCCAGTGCTTCAAGGAGGGAATGTGGGGTGTGACTAGTGAGCTGCAAGTCGCCAGTGTGGGCACAGCATGGAGCTGGTGGAGGAGAGCTGTGCTTAGGTGGGCTGCAGAGGCACGGGGTGAGGGGGGGTCTGTCTCCAAGGAGCTTGTCTGTCTTGCCACGTTGAGGGACATTTAAAGGGTTTGACTTTATCGGGACAGAGAGGGGCCAATCTTGCCTTAGAAAGTTCCTGGCTGTGGTGAGTGGACCAGAAGAGGTCAAGAATGGCAGCTGAGATACACAGGGGTCCTTGCTTGGCCTCTGTGGGCATTTGCAGTGAGGGCTAAACCAGCTGCCTTGTCTACTGCAAAGGGCACTTGTTGGATCAGCCCGAGCCGTGCTACATCAGGCAGCTTCTGAGCAGGATGCAGGTTCGGGGCTCTGAACTTAGAGTGTGGGCAGGAAGGAGGTGGTGTTTGTGGTTTGTAGAGGTGGCAACGGGATGCCTGTGACCTGAGTGGAGATAGAAGGGGTGGGGGACGCTGCAGATTGGGGGAGTGAGCGGCCAGGTTGGGGGAGGGTTCCTGGGCTCCAGCCTTTGGGCTGCCGCTTACCCTGGAACCTGGTCCGGCTCCTCACCCAGATGATCACACCTGCTTTAGGGTGGTGAGGAGGGCCCAGATGATGCGGTGGGAATTGGTGGTACCCCAGTAAGATGAGCTTTTGCATGCAGGCCTTGGACTTCAGGCTTGTTCCAGCTCAGTGCACTTTTCCTGCCTCAGCTTCCTCATCCATGAGATGGGCACCTACCTTTGGGGTTTCTTTGCAGGCTCTGTGTCTTCCCGTATTTACAAAATAAAGGTTGGATGGGTGTTTGTTGGCCTTCAAAGCCAGTTTAGGCCTACGATTTAAACTTCATCCACATTCCTCAGCAATGGGTGTAGACCATAGTTAGATGTATTTTAAACTTTTTATTTTGAAATCATCATATTATTACAGGAAGTTGCAAAGACAGTTCAGGGGGCCTCATGTAGCCTTGGTGTCGTTTCTGCAGTGGCTTCATCTTACCTAATAGTATCACAGCCAGGAGCCAGATGTTGATACAGTGCAGATGTGCCGTTCTGTGTTGCCTTATGTCACATGTGCGAATTTGTGTCACCGCCACCACAGTCAAGGGGCAGAACTGTTCCATCTCCACAGACATCCTCCCGCCAACCCTCTCCCTCCCAGGGTCTCTAATCCCAGTCAACCACTCATTTGTTCACCATCTCCGTAAGATTATTTTAAATTACAAATGTAGTTTTGTTATAAAATTATATAATAATCTTCCAGAAGTTGAGGGACATGGAAAGAAAACATTTCCATTTCCCTACCACTCTCAGTGATTGCCGCGCATCTCTGTGCCTTTTTTGGTGCACACACATATATTTAGTGCATCTGTAATCCTAGTGTGTACGGGACCTTATGTCCTGCTTTGCTCGCATGGTGTGCCATAAGCATCCGCCATATGTACTGGAGCCGTGGAGTGCGCACAGACAGCATTCCAGGAGGCGGAATGGGTGGCAGGGAGTGGGAGGCAGCAGAAGGAGTGGAGGCCGGTCCCAGACCAGCATCGGTGAGGAGGCAGTGGGGGTTCTCGCCAGGCCAGGGGCTGTCGGCTTGGAGGGGGGTCACTGCAAGGGCCTGGCAAAGGATGTGGCGACTGGACCCAGGGACTCCGCATGAGGCCTGAAGGATACTGTGAGTCTGAAGACTCTGTGGAACTGATGTTGGGATGGGAGAGACAAGCAGGCAGTAGTTAGGAATGGGATCCATGTGTGTATCGGAAGCACGGGGCTGGGGGGGGGGCAGGGGCGGGGTTACTGGAGCACCTGTTCAGGACATATCATCCAGTCCTGGTGGGTCAGGACATTCTACCATAGCAAGTGCTATCTCCGTGGAGATCTGAAGATTCCCTGGCAAAAGGAGGCAGATAGAGAGAGAACAGAACAGACCCAACCACCTCAGGAGAATGAACAGCCAGGTGTTCCCTGAGGCCAGTGGCAGGGTCCGCAGGGACCACTGCTGTTTCTCTTTCCAGCCTCTCCTTTCCTAAACCAGGCCGGCCCTGTCAGCCTGGCTCCAAACTTCACTCCTGGCCTTTGGAGGGAAGACCCTCTGGTTCGGGCCTGCCTTCCTCCTGAGGGCCTTGGAAGCCCCTCTTCTTTCCAAAGGGGCTTGGCTCTCTGTCACCCGGCAGTCAGCTCCACTGTGGTCCCAGGAGTGTCAGCGAGCACAAAGCAGACGCAGAAGCAACCTTGAAGTAATCAACAGAGTGAGCACGAGAAGTTCCTGCCAGAGAAGAGCGCACAATGGGCCTCGCTGCTCATGCTCCCCACTCCTGATGAGTAATTCCACGTGGGCGTCTGGGAGTGGGAGTATTTATAGCAACGCCTCTCTTGCTGGAGTTTGAACTTTCTTCTTTGTGGCACCACACTTATAAAAAGGTAATCGAATAGCAGACAATCGGATTGTATCCGTGTCATTCTGCTGCCACTTTAATGAGGACTGAGAATAAATAGAAATCCTGAAATTGCGCTATCCCAAACTGTTTGCAAGCCCCTCAGTGGGGGAGTCTGGTTTGATTTGGTTTTGTTTTTACCACCCCCACCCTTGCTACTAATTTTACATTGTCTTTGGAGTTGCTCAGGGGCCAAAGCACCTTCTGGGTAAGTCTCTAACCGAAGACTAGATCCACAGGCAGGCCTTTTATTAAAAGGCATTTAATGACTCTGAATTCCTTGTTGTGTTAGAGCTGATTTGGGGCAGGATAATGGTGTCTGTGGCTGGGATAAAAACCCCCATGACCATCCTCCATGGTTATTAGGTAAGTGATTGGTGTGGATTCCTGCTCTCAGAAGGAAAAAGGAAAGAGAAGGAAAGGCCAGGCCTTCCTGTGGCTGCCCCTGGGTCTCAGCGATGGCGTTACCACTGCTAACCCAGGTGCGACTTGGCGTCACTGCCACTGGCGTCGGCAAGGCCCGTCAGCCTCCCTGAAAAGCCAGAGCTGGCCCGGAGAGAGGAGAGCATCGCGGGCGGTGCTGAGGGCTGCTCTTCGGAGGGGAGGCCTTCTTGTGCTCTGGACAGGTCGTGAGCAGACTGGTGGTCTCGGTCAGGTGTGCAGGGCAGGACTTTGTAACCTGACATTGTTGGAGAAGGAGGGGCGGGGGTAGAGGGAAGGCCCTGGAAGGAGAACTGGGTCAGAGGTGTCCTTTGCTTCTCATTTTCCTCCCAACAAGGGGCATCCCTGTTGGGAAGGTTTGCTAAGGCAGGGGGTTCTTGTGCAGAGAAGGGGGTGACGGCTCTGTCACCCCAGTGGTGAGGGAACTTGGCTTTATGGCAGCTAAGACTGTGAGCCTGTGTAAATTGCAGGGAAGAGTAATAAGCAACAGAGAGTCCCGTGCGTGCTCCTAGTGACACACCTGGCCGGTTGCCTTTAATAAAGGCAGAAAAGCCTCCGTTTAGACGTTTACTCATGCCTTTGAGTAAATTAATATTGATTTGACATTCGACAAGTGTTTGAATTTTTACTTCTTTTTTTGCATCTGGAGAAAGGATCCATGTTTAGTAAGCACTTCTCTGTGCTGATTTCTGCAATTAGCCTTTATTCATCCGATGCCTGCTGTGTGCCAGTGTGCCAGGCGGCTGTTTTCCGTCATCAGGGTGCTGACCAGGCAACATGGTCCCTGCCCTCAGTGATCTTATGTTCCAGGAGAGTGCTGTCAAGGCAAAGAGGGAAGTCCTATCTGGCCATCTTAGAGGCTGGCAGTTGGCCAGGGAAATGCTCATTAGAAGGGCCGAAGCCTGAATTCTGCCTGTGCTTCCTGGCTGAGTGTGGAGTCAGTGTAAACTTTATTCTGTCTCCAAACAGAGCCTGAACCTAATTGGTTCTTTTACTGTTATTATTGTTTTGGTAAGAATGCGAAACATGAACTCCATCCTCTTAATAGATTTTTCCTATCCTTTTCCCTTTCCCTTTCCATTTTTTGAGACAGAGTCTTGCTCTGTTTGCCCAGGCTGGAGTGCAGCGGTGTGATCTTGGCTCATTGCAACCTCTGCCTCCCAGGTTCAAGTGATTCTCTTGCCTCAGCCTCCCGAGTAGCTGGGATTACAGGCACCTGCCACCACACCTGACTAATTTTTGTAGTTTTAGTAGAAATGGGGTTTTGCCACGTTGGCCAGGCTGGTCTCGAAATCCTGACCTCAGGTGATCCACCTCCCTCAGCCTCCCAAAGTGCTAGGATTACAGGCATGAGCCACCACGCCTAGCCGCCTGAACAGATTTTTAAGTGTACAACACACGTTGCTATCTTTAGGCATGATGCTGTGCGGCAGATCTCCAGGACAAACTCATCTTGCACGATTGAAATTTTATACACGTTGAACATCAGCTCCCCATTTCCTCCCCCATCTAGCCCCTGACGACCACCATTGCAGTCATTGCTTCTAGGGGTTTGACCATTTTGGATACTTCATGTAAGGAGAATCATGCAGTATTTGTCCTTCTGTGACTGGGTTTTTTCACATAGCATAGTGTCCTCTGGGCTCATCTGTGTTGTCACATGCTGCAAGATCTCCTTCTTTTTGAAGGCTGAATAATATTCCACCGTGTGTACATCCCACGCTCCCTTTACCCATGTGTCTATTGGTGGACATTTAGGTGGTTTCCACATTTGGGCTATTGTGAATAGTACTGCAGTGGGCATGGGAGTGCTAATATCTCTTTGAGATTCAGATTTGACTTCTTTTGGATAAATACTCAGAAGTGGGATTGCTGGATCATATCCTAATGTATCTTGACAGTGGCCACAATTCTGAACCTCTTTGGTTTCGTCATCTGCTGGGTGACACCGACCTTGTAAAGACTCAGCCCTCACCTAGACCATGGCAATCTTGGTCCCATGTCTGTTTGTGTGGCCCTGAGAGCAGATGAAAGTGCCCCGTCATCTCCCTTCTACAGTGGCTGGCGGGAGGTGGAAGCCAGCGCTGCCTCCTGCCCCACCTTCCCACGGCCGGGGAAGGGGCTGTTACAGCTCTGAATCTCAGCGCCAAAAGGAACTTCCTCTGTCAAGACCCACTTTTGTGGAAGCCTGTGTGAAATGTGATCCTCAAATGCAGCTTGAAGCTGCGGCTGAATTTTTGTGGGGTCTCATTGTTTAACATTTGGCCCAGAATGGCGTCTGTCTGAAGACAGACGGAGGCTGGAGCTTACCGGGGCCCACACAGTGTGTGGAGCTCGGCCTGGGCTGCTCTGGTTTGTAATATATTGTTCTTAGTGCCAGGAGCTGCAGCAGCGTCTCCAGTGAGGAACAAGGAGAGGGAGGAACCCGGGAGCAGGAGGGGAAAACCAGAGTTGGAGAATCCAATTTTTCATACAGTAACAAAACAATACAGTTGTGTATTCCCATAATATCCCTTCAGTTTCTTGGGGTCTAGAGTTGCATCTATTTTTAAAAACACTTGGACCAATAATTCTGCTTTATGCAGACCAACTGGAGGGTCTCTGGCTTGGAGATTTAATGTAAAATAAACTCTAAATGGGGTGGCACACAGCATGGTGGCCTGCGACTGTAGACAAGCAATTTTTCTTAAACAAGCCGAGGGATTGAAGTAAATGATGGTGGTGTTCAGTTCTGTCCCAGAGTTGGGAGTGAGGTGAGGCCGGGGAGATGGAAGGGCTAGGCTTATCCAACCTCCCGTGTGCTCCATGTGAATGTGGGTCGGGCAGAGAGGCTGCCCGGAGGGAGGCTTTGAGGAAGCCGACTCCTCTTACTGCCACACGGACGTCCTGGAAGACGGTCTCTGCACCCAGACTGGGGTTTCCCAGCACTTTGGAACTGGGCTCAGAAGGCTTCAGTTTGGCAAAGACACATTGCATTTTGCAGATTCCTTTGATCATGGCCCAGGTGGGGCCACATCCCCTTAGAATAGTTTTCTCTGTCTTCCTCCTGTGAGCTTAGATGGCCTTTTGCCGTCTAAAACCTGTCTGCTTTTGGAAAAGATTTGTCCACGGAGAATCACATCCCCCTGCTTACGCCCTGGCAGCTGAAAAGGGCGTGTCCCTGAGATCCCTGCCAGAGGGCCCCCCACCACAGGCTATCCACAGGACTGGCTCAGTCCTCTGAGGTTACCAGTCAGTAAATTGTATTAAGCATCTCATCTTTTATTCGAGTGGTAGTTTACAAGTCACAGGGCTCCTTCTCATTCATTTATAACAGCGTCTCCACTCTGTTCTGTGTCCGGCCGTTTTTTTCTTGAGCATTCTGTCATCTACTCTATATCTGTCCATACCAGGGTTTGAAATCTTTTCCAGGAGACTTTTAAGCTCCTTCTTTTCTTCTTTCACCAGGCTCCCCGAAGCAGCAGGAACTTTTGAGAGAACACACTTCTTTTTGCCCCTGTTCTCTGAGAGTTCTCTGGTCACTGTCTCAAAAAAGAAAACATCAATTGTCTCCAAGTCCAGGAATTGTGCTTGGCCAGTGAGGCAGATATGAATTAATCATCTTGGAGAATCCCCCTAAATGTCAGGTTGGAACCATTCCAAGACACTGGGAATGCAGGGTAGGTTGCATTTCTTTGTTTAAATGCAATTGAATCCGATTTAAGGCACCATCTGCCATGATGAGAGGTTGGTCCCAAACCAGGAGTTCTCAAGAGCTCCCCACTCCAGGTTAGGCAAGTACCTTGGGACTTGAGTCCAGAGAGAACCCTCTGTGAGTGACCCAGGAGGAATTCTCTTGCCCAGGTCTGCCAAGGCCAGCAGAGGCCACTGGGGTTGGGTGGCTCCGCTAGTGGCTCCACTCCTTGCCAGGCAGGGACACTGTGAGCCTTGGCTGATTGCAAAGCAGTGGCATTTGGTGCCAGGTCCTTGCAGGCCCCCATACCCCTCTGAGGTTCTGCTACCTCAGTGTTGCTGTATCTGACCAAGTGCAGGTCTCTGTCCTCCGAAACCCTCCACCTTTGTCTTCTCCAGATCACAGGGGAGCCAGTCCCCGCAGGTGCACCTTCTCTCCTCTGTGACCCAGCCCCAGGCGTCTCCCCTTCTCAGGAGTCAGCTCAGAGACCTTGGAAATGCAGAGACATATGCCAAAGAATATTTCTTCAGGGCAACCGGACAACTTCTCTTTCTAGCCCCAAAACATAAGACGAGAGTGATTTTCTCCATGGCAGGGGTGAATAATAATAATAAAAATTTATCTAACAAATATCAAGTATTTGTTGGAATAAACATAAGGCTTGCCATCTTCCTGGGACAAGGGGAAAATAACTCTCCTTCACTTCTGACAAGTTTACAAGATACAAGTTAATTTTTGGACAGATTATCCTGCCAACTTAAATTTTCAATAAATCACCCTGCCACCCATGGTCCTTCTCGTGAAGGAGGCCCCATCTCTGTTTTCTAGGGGAGGACGTCGCAGGGCCAGGATGACGGGGCCTGCCTCGAGTCACACCAGAGCTGGAAGGTGGCAGAGGTGGAAGCCAAGTATTCCACACTCTCTCCCACTACCACCATCAGTGTGAGCCTTGGGGGAAAATGGGGACGTTCAGCATGTTGTCCCTGCTCTTGTGGGGCTTAGGATCTTTGTAAGAGGAACAGGAGTAAACCCTGAAAATTTCGGTAAAAATATTAAGCAGCAGCGGAGTGGCATGGTTAGCGTCGCTGCATGCAAACTGCCCTGTGGCTTTGCTGTTTTGTTTGTTGTTATTTGTTTTTCATCAGACTGTGGGCTCTTGGGGAGGCTCCTGTGTGCGCTGTTTGCTGTGGAATTCCCAGGAGGGACAGTCGTCGTTTGTTGACTGCAAGAATGAGCGAATGCTATGGGAGTTTGGGGAGCTGGGCCTTGAAGGATGGGCATTTGTTGGGCAGGCTGAATGCGATAACAGATAGTCACTCAAGCTTGTGGGGAGTGTGGTAGGAGAGGATGGGGCGGAGCCTGCTTGGAGCATAATAACGGCTTCATTGAGACAGAATCGTAGGCTTTACATGGGTACCATTCACCCATCTAAAGCCTACAGTTCAGTGCTTTTAGTATATTCACAGGGTTGTGCAACAATCACTACAATCGATTTTAAAACATTTTAATCACCCCAAAAGGAAGCCTTGTATTCCTCAGCTGTCACCCCCAAACACCCAACTTTTTCCCAGCCCTTGGCAGCCACCAATCTGCTTTCTATCTCTGTGGATCTGCCTATTCTAGACGTTTCATGTAAACAGGGTAGTGCAATATGTGGCCTTTGCTAACCGCCTTCTTTCACTCAGTGTAGCGATCTCTTCTTCCGTGCCACGGCACGTGTCAGTACTCCCTTCCATTCCGCTGCTGAGTGACACTCTGCGATGTGGACAGAGACCAGAGCATCCTGAATGCTCACTCGAGCCCGGCACCAGGATGCCTAGAGCAAAACTGTTGGAGTCAGACTTTGACTTAATCGAGTAGGGGTTCCAGAAGATCAATCTAACCACGGGATAAAATGAAACAGGCCGCACCTGGAGGCAGAGGCCCGCTAAGTCTTTCTTGGGCTTCTTGGAAGGAGGCCACAAAGGTCAGGACCAGGAATGGCCGGAGAAGTGTGACTGCCTGCATGTCAAGGAGAACTCATCAGCAGGACCTCCTGCTGTGTGTGTGTGTGTGGCGGGGGGGGGGGGGGGGTGGGGGGTGGGGTGGCAGGGAGATGGATCCGGCACTTCTGGCCTGGAAAACTGGGCCTGGCGTGAGGATTGTGTGGTGGCTGATGAGAAGGGGAGAAATAGGCGTTTCCACCTGTGCCTTGCCTTTCAGAGTGTTGGCAGGCACAGAGTTCAGTTGGCTGCTGGGCTGTGCAGGGAGGACGTGGGAGACAAGGGCTCCCACAGAATCCATCTTTATGGAATCCGCCTTTCAGAGAGAGCAGATCCACCTGAAAGCCAGGCTCTTGGGAGCAGTAGAACATCTGTGATGGGTACTAGGTGCCTGGGTTGCCCAGGAGGAGAGAACATGAGCCAGGATGATCCAGGAGGGCTTTCTGAGAGGGAGGAGCCAAGCTCTCCCTGAATGATGGATGGGCCATGCATCAGCAGAGGAGGGAAGAGAATATTCCAGACATGTCGGGCAAATAGCAAGCACAGGGTGATATGATTTCGCTGTGTCCCCACCCAAATCTCATCTTGAATTGTAGCTCCCATAATTCCCACTTGTCATGGGAGGGACGCAGTGGGAGGTAAAAGAACCATGGGGGCACGTCTTGCCCATGCTGTTCTCATGATAGTGAATAAGTCTCACGAGATCTGATGGTTTTATAAAGGGCAGTTCACCTGCACATGCTTTCTTGTCTGCCGCCATGTAAGACATGCCTTCTCTTCTCCTTTGCCTTTCACCATGATTGTGAGGCCTCCCTAGCCATGTGGAACTGTGAGGAACTGTGAGTCCCTTAAACCTCTTTCCTTTATAAATTATCCACTCTTGGGTATGTCTTTATTAGCAGCATGAGAACAGACTAATACACAGGGGCACTGGATGGGGGAGAAGGTCATGTGGGTCGGGTCCTGCTGTTGGAAGTTGCAACCTGCAGAGGACATTGGAGAACAAGCTGGGCAGGCCGAGTGCCATCAACAGATGCCCAGCCCAACAGTAACTACAGCTCTTGCTGCATACTTCTGTTCACTCGATGCCAGTGGGGTTATGTTGGAGCCAAGCACTGGGCTAAGTTTTTTTTTTTTTTTTTGGAAAGAGTCTCACTCTGTTGCTCTGTTGCCCAGGCTGGAGTGCAGTGGTGCAAGCTTGGCTTACTGCAACCTCCACCTCCTGGGGTAAAGCAACTCTTCAGCCTCAGCCTCAGCCTCCCGAGTAGCTGGGACTACAGGTGCGTGCCGCCACACCTGGCTAATTTTTTAGATTTTTAGTAGAGACGAGGTTTCACTTTGTCAGCCAGGATGGTATCAATCTCCTGACCTTGTGATCCACTCACTTTAGCCTCCCAAAGTGTTGGGATTACAGGTGTGAGCCACCACGCCCAGCCTGGGCTAAGTTTTTTTATGCATATCATGTCCTTTACTCTTCACGGCAGCCCACTGGGTAGATTGGATGATTATTACAGCTTTAGTGGTATGGAAACCAAGGTTTAGAGAGATTGAGTGCTTAGCCTAAGTCACATATCTGAAAAGTGCTGAACCTGGGTTCTTGAAAAGTTTTCCTTTGGGTGTAAACAACTCAGTAGTATGTGATACTTATACACAACAGAATACTTTTCAGCCATAAAAAAGAGTGAGATCCTGTTATTTGCAACAGCATGATGGAACTGGAGGTCACTATGTTAAGTGAAATAAGCCAGACACAGAAAGACAGTCTTCACATGTTCTCACTTATTTGTGGGATCTAAGAATCAAAACAGTTAAACACATGGAGATAGAGAGTAGAAGGATGTTACCAGAGGCCGGGAAGGGTAGTGGGGGTGTGGTGGTGGTCAGGGAGGTGGGGAGTGGCTAATGGGTACAAAAAAAATAGTTATAATGAATAAGACCTAGTATTCGATAGTATAACAGGGTGACTAGAGTCAATAATAACTTAATTGTACATTTGAAAATAGCAAAAAAAGTATAATTGGATTGCTTTAACACAAAAGATAAACACTTGAGGGGATGGATACCTTGTTCTCCGTGATGTGATTATTATGCACTGCATGTGTGCACTGTATCAAAACATCTTATGTACCCCATAAATATATGACCGGGCGTGGTGGCTCATGCCTGTAATCCCAGCACTTTGGGAGGTTGAGGTGGGTGGGTCATCTGAGGGTAGGAGTTTGAGACCAGCCTGGCCAACCTGGTAAAACTTTGCCTCAATTAAAAATACAAAAATTAGCTGGGCGTGGTGGCAGGAGCCTATAATCCCAGCTACTCAAGAGGCTGAGGCAGGAGAATCACTTGAACCCGGGAGTCAGAGGTTGCAGTGAGCTGAGATCGCGCCATTGCACTCCAGCTTGGGCGACAGAGCGAAACTCTGTCTCAAAAAATATGTAAATATAGTTAATATTATATTTTATATTTTGTATATTGTAGATATATGTATATCTACAATGCACCTGCAAAAATTAATAATTAAAGTCGGTAATAATGACCGCATGTTTTAGACAGGATGGATGTATTCTATTGGTGAGTCTAGGAAGCTTCTAGAGATGAGATTTCAACTCAACAAACGTTAATCACTTGGTGTTTGGGATACAGAGCTGAGCAGGACACCCTGGACCTGGAGGTCCTGGATGAGCATAGAAAAGACACGCATCCCTGTCCGTCTCCACACCCGTCAGTAAATGCCTGTGGAGTGGATGCCTTGTGAACAGGCAGGTATTAGCCTGGGGAGCTCGCTCCCCCTTGCACCGGGCCGAGTGGGCATCTGAACAAAGACACAGAGGAGACAGGCGGGGTGAGGTTCAGGACCCCCAGTGAGTTGTTGGTGTGGCTGGAGGAGGGAGCACAGAGGACAGCAGGGGAAGGAAAACGAGAGGGAAGCTAGGATGTGGCTGAAAGAAGTGGGGGAGAGCTGGAGGGGTGGACCAGGCCTGGCAGGGCAGCCCCATCCCTGCCCCCTTGGAGGAAGTTTCCTGAACTCTCCCTGCGCCTGCACAGGGGTCTCTGGCACAGGGGGGCTCCGTAGGTGCTGCTCCCTCTCCCATTCTGCAGGCAGCTGCCACCTCCTCCAACTCCTGGGCCTATTTTGCCCAGTCTGGGCCATTCAATTCTGCATCAAGGCGCTAAATGGGTCTCCAGCAGCTCCAGAGAAAGATCCATTTAAACCGTGTGCCTACGGGAGGAGTCTCTGGGAAGAGCAGCCCTTGTTGAGTTCCTGCATTTTGCAGCCTTCTGGAACTGAGCAGCTTTTAGAATTTCAAGCCACAATTTGTATTCAAATGAAGGTCATTTGAAAGGTGTAACATAGTAAACAGCCATTATTTCATTTTGATGGTGGCACTAAAATTATAGTGTTGGTTGAATTATTTTAGTGTAGGACCATTACCATCTCCCTAAAACACTTAGAGGGGTTCTTAGAATGCTGCTACCATCCTAAAATTAGAAGAAAACTAAAAATCATGAAGCTGTGCTGGTGGTGGGGTAGCTGGGGGAGAGGACCCCCGGTGCGTGGGACACTGTCCCCTTGTGGTGGCGTAGCTGGGGGAGGGGACCCCCGGTACATACAACACTGTCCCCTCGTGGTGGTGTAGCTGGGGGAGAGGACCCCTGGCGCATGCGACACTGTCCCCTCGTGGTGGTGTAGCTGGGGGAGAGGACCCCTGGCGCATGCGACACTGTCCCCTCGTGGTGGTGTAGCTCGGGGAGGGGACCCCCGGTGTGTGGGACACTGTCCCCTCGTGGTGGTGTAGCTGGGGGAGAGGACCCCTGGCGCATGCGACACTGCCCCTCGTGGTGGTGTAGCTCGGGGAGGGGACCCCCGGCGCATGCGACACTGTCCCCTCGTGGTGGCGTAGCTCGGGGAGGGGACCCCCGGTGTGTGGGACACTGTCCCCTCGTGGTGGCGTAGCTCGGGGAGGGGACCCCCGGTGTGTGGGACACTGTCCCCTTGTGGCGGTGTAGCTTGGGGAGGGGACCCCCGGTGCGTGGGACACTGTCCTCTTGTGAGCGGTGTAGCTGGGGGAGGGGACCCCTGGTGCATGGGACACTGTCCCCTTGTGGCGGTGTAGCTCGCGGAGGGGACCGCTGGTGCGTGGGACACTGTCCCCTTGTGAGTGGTGTAGCTGGGGGAGGGGACCCCGGTGCATGGGACACTGTCCCCTCGTGGTGGCGTAGCTGGAGGAGGGGACCCCCGGTGCATGGGACACTGTCCCCTTGTGGCAGTGTAGCTGGGGGAGGGGACTCCCGGTGTGTGCAACACTGTCCCCTCGTGGTGTAGCTGGGGGAGAGGACCCCCGGCGCATGCGACACTGTCCCGTATCTAGCTTTCCCGGCTCTCCACAGCTGTTTGAGGGCTCAGCCCGCTGTGTGCGCATGAAGACCAGGGAGCCTCAGTGTTGTGAATTGTGGTACATAGAAAAACGCACCCCCCTCCCACCTGTTCCTCTGTTACTCAAGTCCTTAAAATCTCACTGCTGGGACCTTACCACCGTGAGCTTTTCTTTGAGAGAGAAGCACCACTGGAGGGCACGCCCCTTACTGACAGCCCCGCCAGGAGCGTTTACTGGAGAAGCTGAGTCCTTTGCTCACCTGCAGCAGTGCTGAAGACTTGCCTGTTGGGGGCCTACAAGTCAGGGTGGAGTCGAGGGCAGGTGCTGTCTTGCCTGAGGGGCCCTTACCATTCTGCTACCATTGGACATCCAGAATCCTCTGTCTCCCTCCTTAGTCCCGGGGCTCATCTCTCTGGCCAGCCAAGGATGGAAGTGGCTGGTATTAGGTGGGCTGGAGGGATGGGATCCCCTTTAGGGACTCTGTATTGCATTGCAGTAGCACCAGGAATCATGAGCCGGTGGAGTGCCAGACCCAGGAGAGACTTACAGATCTTCATTCTTCATGGGGCAGATCCGGAAATTGAGGACCCAGAGGGACGTGACTTCTGTTAGGTTACATAGTGATGTGGTTTGGTGGTGTCCCCACCCAAATCTCATCTTGAATTGTAGCTCCCATAATTCCCTTGTGTCTTGGGAGGGACCTGGTGGGAGGTAATCACATCATAGCGGGGGCGGGTCTTTCCTGTGCTGTTCTCGTGATAATGACTCTCAGGAGATCTAATGGTTTTAAAAAGGGGAGTTCCCCTGCACATGCACTCCTTTGCCTGCCTCCATGCAAGACGTGACTTTGCTTCTCCTTTGCCTTCTGTCATGATCGTGAGGCCTCCCCAGCCATGCGGAACTGTGGGTCCATCAAACCTCTTTTCTTTATAAATTACTCAGTCTTGGGTATGTCTTAATTAGCAGTGTGAGAACAGACTAATACACACAGCAAGTCATAGAGGACACGATATTGAGCCTAGAGCCTTGGGCTGCTTTTGCTGTCACTGGGTGTGTGTGGTTCCCTCATCGGAAACCCTTGGAGTCGGCTCTGTTACAGAATTCAGAACTCTGGATTCCAGAGGAGTAACCAAGGGTATGTACTGGCACAGTCTCAGTGGCTCTGGGAACAGCCCCCAATGAGCAAACGCACTGATGTTTCTGCAGTGAGACATAAATACACCAAGCGGGACCAATACGGGCAATAGATGATATCAGTTCAGATTAAGGGTGGCCACCAAAAGGTGCCCAATTGAAGAAAAACATGCTGGATTCCTGGAACTTTTAGGATTTCAGAATTTCCAGTAAAGGAAGTGGCCTTGTCTAATAGTAACGTGCTCCTTGAAGAAAAGCTGAAAAATTCAAAAAGGACTTTAGAAGATGGTAATTGCCCCACATTTTATCAACTTACAGATTTTTACTTATGTATTTTTCCATAGCAGAATTTCTTACTCTGTACAATTTTGCACTCTAATTCTCATTATTGTTTTATTTATTTATTTATTTTTGAGGCAGGGTCTCACTCTGAAACCCAGGCCGGAGTGCAGTAGTGTGATCATGGCTCACTTGCAGCCTTAACCTCCTGGGCTCAAGTGATCCTCCCATCTCAGCCTTCTGAGTAGCTGGGACCACAGGCATACACCACTACACATGGCTAATTTTTAAATTTTTTTGTGGAGACGAGGTCTCCCTATTATGTTGCCCAGGATGGTCTTAAATTCCTGTATTCAAGTAATCCTCCTACCTCAGCTTCCCAAAGTGATGGAATTACAGGCATGAGCCACCATGCCTGGCCTATTATTATTTTTGAGATAGAATCTTGCTCTGTTGCCCAGGCTGGAGTGCAGTGGTGCAATCACAGCTCGCTGCAGCCCTGACTCCTGGGCTCAAGTGATCCTTGTGCCTCAGCCTTCCAAGTGGCTAGGATAACAGGCACACACCACCATGCTCCACTAATTTTTAAACTGTTTTGTAGAGGCAGAGTCTTGCTATGTTGCTCAGGCCTTTCTTAAACTTCTGGGCTCAAGTGATCCTCCTGCCTCAGCCTCCCTAAGTGCTGGGATTACAGGCATAATGTATTTTTTTTTTTTTTGGCATTTAGTGCATGATGTATTTTTAATTGCATTAGATAATAAATGCTTTTCTATGTTTTTAAAGGAACATTTGGATGGTTGCACAGTGTTAGGAAGTGGGCCTTCTTGACTCTCAGCCTGGTGCTTTTCTCCCTAGAGCACATGCTGCTTCTCCAGCTAGTTGTACTGTAAACCCGCAGAGCACTCTCAGAGTGTTCTCTGGTAGGTGCGCCGATGGCCAGTGTCTGGGAGATCCTGGGAGTCATCCCAGGAGCCTCCTGGAGCAGCACTGGGAAGAACAGTCTTTAGGGCTGGAGGTGATGGACAGAGTGCCCGAGGCTGTGCCCAGGAAGTGACAGAAGTGACATTTCCCTCTCCATGCTGGCCACAGGCAATTGGGAATCCCATCAGCTTGGAAAATGAGGGCAGATCCTGGAGAGGCAACTTTCATTGCCTGTGCACATGGAGAGTGGGAGGAGGGGCCAGGGTGGGGGCCTTCAGCAGGCTCCTTATGGAGGTGGGTGGCACAGCCCTTGGAACAAGTGTTTCCTGCCTGCATTTCACCCTCAGGAGGCCCTTATCTACTTCCTAAGTGTCCCAAGTACTTGTCTCATGATCCAGCGCCCTTCCTCAAAGTCACAGGCAGCATGGCGCCGGGCTGTGACTCCTTGTCCCCAAGCGGTTGGCAAAGCGTGGCTCTAGGCTCCTCGGTGCTGCCTAGGACCCCCTCTTGGCCGTCTCCCCCTTCACTCCACAGAGATCCTCACTCAGCCCTCTGTGTGTAGTGGCTCTGGGTGAAGGTGCTGGCCATAGAGGGGTGGGGAGGGGTGGGGAGCAGGAGCGATCCTGCCTCAGTGGCCCAAACTCATAGGGCTTGGCGGGGACCAGGCCAATGCAGGACAATTGGTCCTGGTTTATGGGCCTCCTTACCACTCTCCCATGAAGGGGTGGGTGGGGCGGAGAGGGGATTATTGGCCTAGGAGACGCTGGAGTTCTTTCTGGAGCGGGAAGCCTCTGAGGCTGACCCATGTGAACTTACCTTGATGATTCATCCTCCAAAACTCTGCTTGGTGGTTGGGAACAGTCACCAGGACTTACGGCACATTCCAGATTGTGGGTCCAGTGTGCTGTCTTTATCCTGTGTTACTCTCCCCTCAGGCAGATTGTCCAAATGTAAATTGTCCAAATGTAAATTCCAGAAAGAATCCAAGAGTGTGTGTGGGGAACCTTATATTCCTGGAAACTCATTCTGTCTTGGTGCCATGGCCTTAGAAAATATATTCATTTTCAGAAAGAGCTAGTGTCTATGTCCCATGGGAGCCCCCTCTACTTCTACCTGCCTTCCCTCCACCACGTTCCAAATGTAGTGGCTGCCCTTCAGTGCCAGAGGCTCCAACACCCAGGGCTGTGGCACCCACTCTCCCTCTTCCTCCCCTTCCTCATCACTCTTACTAAGTCTCAGTTTAAATCTCAACCCCCTAAACCTACAGGTACCCCTGTCACAATCGGTTGTCTTAATATGCTTTTTCTTTGTAATACTTATCACAACTTGTCTTTATGTATTCATGTTAGTTTTTTTTTGTTTTATTTCATATTTATCTTCTTCACAAAGCTTCATGGAGGCAAGTTCTATAACTAATTTGTCTACTTCAATAGCCCAGTAGCTGGTACAGAGTAGGCACTCAGTAATTAGATCTATTATTTGATGGATAGATGGATAAGTGGATGAGTGGATGGTTGAATGTATGAATAGGGGGATGGGTAGGTGGATAGAGGCTTGGGTGGGTAGATGGATGGCTGGATGGATAGGAGGATAGATGGTTGGACAGATGGATGGATGGATGGATGGATGGATGGATGGGTGGATAGATTAATGCATGCATAGGTGTATGAATGGGTGGGTGATAGATGAATGGGTGGGTGGATAGAGGGTTGGATAGATGGGTGGATAGAGGGTTGGATAGATGGATGGATAGGTGGATTGATGGATGGGTGGGTGGGTAAATGGGTGGATGGGTGGGTGGATAGAGGGTTGGGTCGGTGGATGAATGGTTGGGTGGATGAGTGGATAGATGGTTGGATGGATAGAGGGATGGGTGGTTGGATGCATGGATGGATTAATGAATGGATAGGTGAATAAATGGGTGGGCAGATGGGCGGATAGATGGATGGGCGGGTGCATAGGTGGATAGAGGGTTGGGTGGGAGGATGGATGAGTAGATGGATAGGTGGATGGATGGGTGGATAGATGGGTGGGTGGGTAGATGGATGGGTAGGTGGTAGGTGGAAGCGTGGATAGATGGATGAATGGATGGTTGGGTGGATGGATGGGTTGGATGAGTGAACGGATGGGTGGGTGAATAGATGGGTTGGTGGATGAGTGGATAGAGGGATGGATGGGTAGATGTGTGGGTGGAAGGTTGGCTGGGCAGATGGCAGCATCAAATACTTTGGGAGGCCAGGTACTTCTGCATTGCAAAAGTGCATAAAGGGGTTTCATTCTTTTCATGGAGAAAATTTCTGATCTGAAAATGGCAGCACATTGCCTGTTGCAAAGCCAACAGTTTGGGAGGCTGAGGTCGGCAGATCACTTGGGGTTAGGAGTTTGAGACCAGCCTGGACAACATGATGAATCCCCGTCTCTACCAAAAATACAAAAAATTAGCCAGGTGTGGTGGTGCATGGCTGAAATCCCAGGTACTCGGGGCTGAGACAGGACAATTGCTTGAACCTGGGAGGCAGAGGTTGCAGTGAGCTGAGATCGTGACACTGTACTCCAGCCTGGGTAACACAGTGAGATGCCATCAAAAAAACAAACAAAAAACAAAACAAAAAACCCATAAAAAACAGCAAAGAAATGTCTCCTGGATGAGTAGGCTTCAGGCAGGACCTGGGCCAGGGGCGGGATGGCCATCGACTCTGCACATTTTGCCTCTCTGCACATCTTCATCGTCTTTCCTCAGCTGTGTGCTGCTCCTCAGTCCATCCGCCAGACACTGAGTTCAGACGCGTCAGGTCAGCTACCTGAAGAGGCAACTTTCAGGGCCTCAAATCCAATGCCAAATTCCTGGGGAAGACAGTCTGGAGTAATCTGTTAGCAGGGTGCTGGGGTCACACATTCAGACTGTGGGAGGACACTGCTTCCCAGAGAAAGGGGTCGTTGTATCTGCTGTACCAGTTTTATGTAGACTACCTATGGGTCTGACTTCCAGTTTTGGCTGAAGATCTCACATCCCATTTGATGACTGCCTGGCCAGATGCCTGTTAGGTCCCAGGCCTGGAAGTCCACACCGATTGCAAGGCTGTCCCCTAAGCTGCAAGCCTGGGAAACCTGCCCATTTGGAGCTGTGAGCTTAGGGGGCGTGGGGCTGATGTGCAGAGCCAGGCCAGGCTGGCTGTAGGAAGAGAACTGCAGCTGTAGCTACGGGGGCCCCTCAGTAAAGGCGTCCTGGGTTTGCCCAAGAGAGCTGCTCCCTGGGCCCGTCAGATGCCCACTGTGAATGGGAGGAGTTGGCATCTGAGCCTGGCAGATGATCTCTGTTCCTCTCCACAGCCTGGCGTTGCAAGAGGCAATGTGCTGCCCTTTTCAGAATAGAAATTTTCTCCACGAAAAGAAAGAAACCCCTTTATGCACTTTTACAATGCAGAATCTAATTTAGGTTTCAATAAGGGAAGGAACCATTATATCACCCTACTTCAGTGCTTTTTGTCATTACGTTATATTTTTAAAAATACTTTCATCGGGGACCCGATATACACTTACAATCTCTCTGCATTTATTTTCTTTTAAGAACACATATAATAAAACTCAAAGTTAATAGCATGAAAATAATTTCTACAATAACAGTTGTAGCAAATCTTCGAATTGCCAGGGTGAAGGTGGCTAGACAGAGTGAGGCAATTACGTCTATTATTAGCGGTGCACGGGGAGGATTGATGTACAGTGGGCTGTGTGTGAGCAGAAGCCTTCAGACGTGAACTACATTTTAATAGTGAAATTCTCATAGATTATAACTCCCTTCATTAACATTTTCACACATCGCTGACTAACAAATGAGGAGAGAGGCCTTCTGCACTCATAGATTTATTATGCTTAGGATGCTCTCTGCA
Organism: Macaca nemestrina; assembly: GCF_043159975.1. Classification (NCBI taxonomy): domain Eukaryota; kingdom Metazoa; phylum Chordata; class Mammalia; order Primates; family Cercopithecidae; genus Macaca; species Macaca nemestrina. Next base: position 227,126,341 of record NC_092125.1, on the reverse strand, counting down.
CCTCTGTGTATGGGCAGGACCTTCATCTTCTAACCTCTGACTACCGGCGATTAACTCTTTCCAGGCCGACCTGTTTCCTTCAGGCACGGGAGAGCATTCTGGAAACACTGGCTTTGCACTTTAAGACTTTTACAAGGTGGTTCATCAGGACAGTCCCCCTAGCTGCCCCTGCCATCTTTCTGTGCCTTTCCCCTGTTGCCCTGCAGGTGGGTATTGGAGGACAGAGGGCCTGGGGGAATGAGTCAGGCCAGAGCTGGGCTCCATCTGTCTGCTGCCATGTCTCTCACCAGAAGAAGCAGAATCTGATCCCTGCTCAGGTACTTGAGTTGCCAGGTGTGGTGAGGTGGCTCTGAGCATCCGAGGATGGTTGTTTGACACAAATATGAGATCTCCTGTTAGCAAGAGGAGTGAAGTGGTCTTCTGTCCCCTGCGAGGCAGGGGATACCACCCAAGATGTGACAGAGGGAGTTTTGGGGAAGGCTCACTGGGCAGAGAAGGGGAAGTGGGTTTTTCTGTCAGGATCCAGGTGAACTGACTTCCCATGTGCAGAGCCTTGTCCTAGGAGAGGCTGAACGATTTACAAAGGAGTCGGATGCTGGTGCCTGCCCTGGAGGGATTTGAGGTTAAGGTGGGAAAATCTTGAGGAAGGGACAGTGTTTGTAGGTGATTTGCCAACCATTGTCCATGCTTGTATCCACACTGTGAGGTGAGTGCTGGGGCTTGCGGAGAAATGCTATCTTCTGGTCACCCCATCAACCCGGGGAGGCTTCCTGGAAAATTCTGTGAGTACTGGGGCTCCAAGGTGGTGGTTCCCGGTTGTTGTCTGTACCTGGCACCAAGTGGGTTAGAAGGGTGCTGTGGACGTGAGTTAATACAGGGAGCAAACCTCCCAGCTTTGGAGCTGGGCCTTGAATTTCCAGCCCATCCTTCCTGATAACACAATCCTGCTGCTTTCTTTTGGGGACACAAAGCCTTGGTGACTTAGGACCCAATATTCTAAGAATTTGCTCTTGGGCACATCTTGTGGTGTTTATTGGGCCCTCAATGGCATGTGAGTGCCCCTAGGGCCAGGTTCCCCCCACCCCTACTTCTCGTGCTCATTTGTGTGTCTCTGAGTTAGGGTATTTTGGTAAACTCTTCAACAAGATTGGAATTGAACCCAGGTGTTTTCAGTCCTGTCTGCGTATTATCATCACCTGGGCAACTTTTAAAAACTAATGCCAGGACCCACTCTCAGATACTTTTTTTGTTTGTTTGTTTGTTTGTTTTTTTGAGACACAGTCTCACTCGGTCGCCTAGGCTGGAGTGCAGTGGCACGATCTCAACTCACTACAACCTCCACCTCCCAGGTTCAAGCAATTCTCCTGCCTCAGCCTCCCAAGTAGCTGGGACTACAGGCACGTGCCACCATGCCTGGCTGATTATTTTGTATTTTTAGTAGAGATGGAGTTTCCCCATGTTGGCCAGGCTGGTCTCAAACTCCTGACCTGAGGTGATCTGCCCACCTCGGCCTCCCAGAGTGTTGGGATTACAGGCGTGAGCCACCGCGCCCGGCCAGAGACTCTTTTAAATGGTCTGGGTGGGGCTCTTGCATTGCTATTATTTAAGAGCTCCCAAATGATTCTAGTGTCCAGTCCAGGTTGAGGACCACCAAAACCATTTGGCAGGTGACCTGGCCTTTAGGTGAATTAGCTGGAAGGATGAGGGTCTGACCAGAACAAACAGTGAGGCTGTGGGCAGATGGGGATGCATTTATAAAGCCCGTCACTTTTCCTCTCTGTCTTTTGCAACCTGCAGATACTCATTGCTATTGGATGCAATGCGGGAGGCACAGGACTAAATCCTGTAGGTCCGCGAGGAAAGGGCCGCTTTGCTTTTGGTCCCGGGAATCCAGGTTCCCCTTCTTCCCTATCACTCTTTCCTTCCTCCTCCATCGCCAGCCTGTGCCGTGTGGTGCCCACCCCAGCCTCATGGTCCCTGGGTGGGCATCATCCACAGCAAGAGCTGGCGTCTGTCATCTTTGATCTCCTCCTGTAACTCTGTCGGGCTTAGCCGGCTCTGCTTGACTCCAGCGCCAAACCAGCAGCAGGAGCGGCTCCGCTTCCCATCCCTCCTCCCTGGGAACATTATCCCTTAAATAAAATCAATAGACCCGGGACATGCTTGGAATCTAGAAGCTAATCTTTCCTAAGTTCCGTTTTCGTGTCAGAGTTCTCCTAGTGGCCACCATTGGCTGTGCAGTGATGGGATGTGGGAATGAATCCATGGGGGCCCCAGTGCAGGCCGGGAGGTGGTGCGGGTGCGCTGGATGGTTCCGCTGGGAGACAGGCCGCAACACTCTGAAAGCTGGTGCTGGGCTTCCTTCCACTGCACAGGGCTCCATCCTGCATCCCGGCACCCCACCAAGTGTTAGGGAGTGCGGGAGGCAGACCTAATGAAAACCTGGTTTCATTTTGCATAATCAGGCACTATTGAAACGAGCCTTTCAGTGCTGCTTGCTGCAAATTAACAATCTGACTTATATACAATAAAAACCCGAGTATTGTACAAAGCGATACTTCTTAGGTGGTGGATACACAGATGGAAATTCATTTAATGAACTACAAGTCCCTGAATGGATTCTAAACTTCTTGTAATTACCCTGGAAAGAACCCCAGTAGAAGCAGAAAAAAGCCTTTTGTATTCCCCCCACCGCCAGCCCTGCGCCACGGCAGCCGGCTTTCTCCATCCTTCAGGTCGCCTTGTCGGGAAATGAGCATCTTTTTGTGAAGAGTACTTGGAGGCCCGTCCATCAGGTGGGGTTGCGCCGCATGCGTATGGGCAAACCTCATTCCCCCTCCCCAGGTTCTGAAAACTGTGTGATTTGTAAAGGCTTTGGTGCTGAACCAAATGCATCTTAAATAGTATTGTAAAGAGTTTAACCCATCACCCCAGCATCAGCCAGTGAACAGTCTGGCTGGCTGCCCGAAGGACTGGGGAGACCTGCTCTTTGTAGCACTGGGCTGACTGGGTCTAGACTGAGCCAATCCGAGGCAGAGACTCAACCCTGCTTCTGGTAGTTTTCTTTGAAAGATGTTGTTCCAATGGGGGAGGCCATCAGAAGAGCTCCACTGGGCCAGGAGACACTTTCCCCTTTGATAAGGCAGGAGGGGCAGGGGACAGGTCAGGGCAGAGGTTCCTTGGGCAAACTGGAGCAGAGCCAGGTTGCAGCCCTCAGGTGAGCCATCTCCCACCTCCACCACCACAGCCTGACGCAGGAGCCATCTGGGACCTGCCTCTTCCAAGGGGACAGTTCCATGGAAGGGGGTTAGGGACAGATGCGACATTCACAAGGAGTGCCACACTCGATAAGTATCCCAACCTGTTCCATATTTATTATGGGCAACAATTTGACTAACGGAGAATTTAGATTAATAACATTCAGGCCAGAGAAGTAATTTCCTTTGAGAAAGCGATTTACATGCGCTCTGCCAGAGAGAGCCGTGGCCGCTCTCTTGTCGTGTCAGCTCAAATAATGAAGTTGAAAATAACATGGAAGGTTAATAGGTCCAACTTATCTCCTTAGAACTGAAAAGGAAGATTTACGGTGTGGAGGCTGTTTTGCATATTTCCAGTGGGAATTGAAAGTTTTTTTTCCCCAAACAAGATTTATGAGAACTCACGGTTGGAGGTATCTGCTCTGTTATTGCTCCTAAGTGAGGCAGTAAACCTCTTCATTTGGGTGGATGCTCCCGGCTTTAAAGAGAGCTATCTTTCCCCACATCACTGGCAGGGGTGTCCTGGAATGCTGGCATGTGGGTGCTACCTTGGGAAGAGTTTAACTTTGAAAGGAGAGTCAATTGCTTTCGACTCTAGGAGGTCACATCCTTTGTTTGTTAATGACTAGAGAGAAGATTAAACATTTCCATCACCTAGACCTTTCAAAACATTTATTGGATTTATTTTGCCATTATTTACTGACCCTAGAACTTGGGGGGTGAGTCCTGGGCTGGAGGAATAGAGGCAAAGGGAGCTGGGTCAGAGCAAGGAGAATGCGGGAGTGGGGCAGCAACATGACCTCTACGTTCCAGGCAACAAGTGGGCCTCTCAGGCTCTCACTTGCTTCTTCATTGGCTTCCCTGGAAAGCTCACCCAAGCCCTTCTGCTAACATCTCACTGGCCAGCTTCATCTGCAGAGGGGCTGGGAGGGGCAGTCTTTTGCTCAGCACTTTCCTGCCCATAATGAAATTGGAGTGTGTTATTTAGGAAGAAGGGGAGAGTGGATATTGGTAGGTCACCAGTAGTCTTTAGCTCAAGTGTTTAGTTCATTTATTTTCAGTCTTTCTTGTTTTCTGTTAAATGCAAACTATAAATTGTCCTTTAAATACTGCTTTAGCTGTGTCTCACATTTTTTTTTGCTTTCTCCCAAACATTATACAGAAAAATCTCAAACGTAAAGAAGAGTTGAAAGAATTAGATATGATATATCCGTCACTTTAACAATTTGCCGGCCGGGCGCGGTGGCTCAAGCCTGTAATCCCAGCACTTTGGGAGGCCGAGACGGGCGGATCACGAGGCCAGGAGATCGAGAGACGATCCCGGCTAACACGGTGAAACCCCGTCTCTACTAAAAAATACAAAAAAACTAGCCGGGCGAGGTGGCGGGCGCCTGTAGTCCCAGCTACTCGGGAGGCTGAGGCAGGAGAACGGCGTAAACCCGGGAGGCGGAGCTTGCAGTGAGCTGAGATCCGGCCACTGCACTCCAGCCTGGGTGACAGAGCAAGACTCCGTCTCAAAAAAAAAAAAAAAAAAAAAAAAAACAATTTGCCATATTTGCTTTATCCCAGATTCATCCATGTGTCAATTCATCAATCCATCTTGGTTTGATATATTTCATAGTAAATTACAGCTCACAGTATATGTCACCTCTAAATATTTCAGCATGCATATTATGAACTGTTGTTTATTTACTTTTTAAGGTAAAATTCCTACAGTGAAACACATAATCTTAAGTGTGCCATACGATGAGTTTTGACAGATGTGTCTACCCATGTAACCCAAACTTCTGTAAAGACACAGAACATTTCCATCACCCCAAAAAGGTTCCTCTGGTCTCTTCTTAGTCAGTGCTCTCCTACCCCCAGGCAACCACCGTTTTGATTATTTTCAGCATGAGTTATTTTTGCCTATTCTAGAACTTTATGAATTCATATAACATGTACTCTCTCTCTCTCTCTCTATATATATATGTATGTACGTGTGTGTGTTTTAATCTGAATAGCTTTGGGGGGTACAAGTGGTTTCAAGTGGTTTTGGTTACGTGGATTAATTGTAGAGTGGTGAAGTCTGAGATTTCAGTGCACTGGTCATCGGAGGAGAGTACATTGTACCTAATACGTAGCTTTAAACAGGTACTCTTTTAGGCAACGTTTCCTTCATTCAGCATGTTTTTTGAGATTCATCTGTGTTGTTGCAAGTATCAGTAGTTTGTATCAGTAGTGTTTTTTCCTTTTTATTGAGAGTAGTATTCCATTGTATGAATGTTCCATAGTTTGTTTATCCATTCATTCATGGACATCTGGTAGGTTTCCAGTTTTTGGCTATTATGAATAAGACTGCTGCGAATATTTTGTACAAGTCTTATTTGGGGATGTGTGTTTTTATTTCTTTTGGGTAAATGCCTAGGAAAGAATTGTTGGGTGCTGTGTTTTCTTTCTTTTAAAAGAAACTGCTGGACGTTTTTCCCCCTAAATTGGTTGTACCGTTTCCACCAGCAGTGTATTAGGATTCCAGTTGCTGTCTATACTCACCAACATTTAGTGCTGTCACTCTTTTAATTTCAGCCATTCTGATGGGTGAACAGTGGGATCTCATTGTGGTTTCAACTTGCATTCCCTGATGACTAATGATATTTTTCATGCGTTTATTTGTCATCCATATATCTCCCTTTGTGACATATCTGCTCCAATCTTTTGTCCATTAAACATCGTGGATATTCCTTTTGTTAGTGGGGGCTTGTAGTTTATATATTCTAGATACAGTTCTTTGTTAGCTGTATGTTTCACAAATATTTTCTCTTAGAATGTAGCCTGCTTATTCATTTTTATTCTTGTTTATTTGTTTATCCATTCATTCATTTATTTTGAGACAGAGTCTTGCTCTGTTGCCCAGAGTGGAGTGCAGAGGAGTGATCTCGGCTCACTGCAACCTCCCCTTCCTGGGTTCAAGCGATTCTCCGGCCTCAGCCTCCTGAGTAGCTGGGATTACAGGTACCCGCCACCATACCTGGCTTTTTTTTTTTTTTTTTTTTTTTTTTTTGTATTTTTAGTAGAGATGGGATTTTGCCATGTTGGCCAGGTTGGTCTCAAACTCCTGGCCTTAAGTGATCCGCCTGCCTCAGTCTCCCAAAGTGCTGGGATTACAGGCGTGAGCCACTGCACCCAGCTTTTGTTTGTTTTTATAATGATGTTTCTTTATGACCAGAGTTTTAAATTTTGCTGAAGTATATTTTTTATTATTTATTTATTTATTTTTGAGATAGTCTTACTCTGTCACCCAGGCTGGAGTGTAGTGATGCAGTCATGCCTTACTGCAGCCGTGACCTCTGGGGCTCAAGCAATCCTCCCGCCTCAACTTCCTGAATAGCTGGAACTACAGGTGCACACCACCAGGCTGGCTAATTTTTGTACTTATTTTTGTAGCAATGTGGTCTTGCCACATTGCCTAGGCTTGTCTTGAACTCCTGGGCTCAAGTGATCTGCCTGTCTCAGCCTCACAAAGTGCTGGGATTACAGGCATAAGCCACCATGCCCAGCCTGAAGTTTATCACTTTTTTTTCCCTTTATGATTATTTCTTTCCATGTCTTCTCCAAGTAATCTTTACTTATTGTGAAGATATTCTCCTATGTTTTCTTCTAGAAGCCTTATAATGCTAGCTTTTACATGCTATTGTTCATCCATTCTCACACTACTACAAAGAAATACCTGAGACTGGGTATAATTTATAAAGAAAAGAGGTTTAATTGGTTCATGGTTCCACAGGCTGTACAGAAGTGTGGCTGGGGATGCCTCAGGAAACTTTCAATTATGGCAGAAGGGGAAGCAGGCATGTCTTACATGGCCAGAACAGGAGGAAGTAAGTGAAGTGGGAGGTGCTATATATTTTTAAACAATCAGATCTTGTGAGAACTCACTGGCTATCACGAGAACAGGAAGGGGGAAATGCGTTGCCATGATCCAATCACCTCCCACCAGGCACCTCCTGCAACATTGAGGATTATAATTTGACATGATATTTGGGTGGAGACACAAATCCAAACCATGTCACCATCTCAAATTAACTTTTATGTATGGTGTAAGGTAGGAGACAACATTGTTATTTTCCATAGAGATGTCTAGCTGTTCAGCACCATTTGTTAAGAAAAAAACTTTCTTTTCCCCATTGGATTGCTTTGGCACCTTTGTCTAAACATTAATTAACTATATAAGGGTGGATGTATTTTGGTTTCTATTCTTTTCCACTAATCTATTTGTCTGTCCTTATACCAGTACCTCACTGTCTTGATTACCGGAGCTTTATAATAAATTTTGATGTCAGTTCTCCAACTTTACTTTTGCAAAATGGATTTGGCCATCTTACCTCTTTTACATTTTCATATAAATTTTAGAATCAGCTTGTCAATTTCTATTAAAAAAACTTGCAGGTATTTTCATTAGGATAGTGTTAAAGATATAGATTATTTGGAGTGAACTGTCACCTTTAAAATATTGAGTCTTCCAATCCATAAAGGTGGTATATCTTTTATTTAGGTCTTCTTTAATTTCCTTCAGCAATGTTTTATAGTTTTCGGTGTGGAGATTTTGCACATTTTTTGCTGAATTTATTCCTAGGCATTTTATGAGTTTTTTTTTTAAGACACTATTACTAAAATCCCCAATTAAGATAATAGGTCTGTTTCTCTCTTTATTTCTGTCCATTTTTGCTTCTTGTCTTTTGAGGCTCTGTTATTAGGCACATGCACAGTTATGATTGTAATGCCTCCCTGATTAATTGCCTCATTTTTCACTATGAAATGTCTCTATTTCTGGTAAACTGTTTGTCTTGAAGTCTACGTTACATAGCCATTTCCAGCCTTCTGATGTTTGTGGTTTACATGGTATATGTTTTTTCATCTGTTGCCTTCTTTGTCTTTCTATTTAAAATGTGTTTCTTGTAGACAGCCTATAGTTTGGTCTTGCTTTTTCCTACATTCTGACAATCTCTGGTTTTAAACTGGAGTGTTTAGTGTATTTATATTTAATATAGTTATTGATATGGTTGGATTTAGGCCTACCATGTTGATATATATTTTCTGTTTATCTCACCTGTTTTTCATTGCTCTTTGGGTTAATTGAATGTTTTAAAAATAATTTTAATTTTTTCATGCCTCTTTGCATGTTTTGCATTTTTTGGTTGTTGCACTAGGGGATGTAATGTATATTCTTAACTTTTCACAATCTACATGTAGTTAATATTTGTATCACTTTATGTAAATTATAAGAATTTCTAACTATGTAGTTTATATCTCAATTTCTTCATGCTATACTTGTTATATGTATTATATCTACATATGCTATAAGCCCCATAGTGTATTTTTTCTTTTTTTGCTTTAAACAGCAAGATGTATTTTATGACAGTAAGAGAAGAAAATGGTATCTTTTATAATCACATTTTGGAAGATCTTTGTTTCTTCCTGAAATCAGAGTTCCCATTTGTATCATCTTCCTTTGGTATGAAGAATTTCATTTAACTTTATTTCATAGATTTGCTGGTGGTGAATTTTCTTATATTTTATTTTTCTTAATATGTCTTCATTTTGCCTTATTTAATGGGGGATTTTTCAATGGGTGTAGAATTCTGAGTAGACAGTGTGTTTTTCTCTTAGCACATTAAAGATGCTGTTCTCTTCCTTCTGGCCTCTTGTTGTTGATAAGGAGTTCTTTAGCATTTGTGTTGTTCCCTGTGGAATGTGTCCTTTATTTCTGGCTCCTTTCGGGAATCTCACTTTATCTTTGGGGTTATTCATTTTGACCATGATGTGTCTGGGTATTGTTTGTTTTGTTTGAACTTTTTTTTTTTTTTTTTTTTTTTTTTTGAGATAAGATCTGGCTCTGTCGCCCAGACTGGAGTTCAGTGGCATGATCTCAGCTCACAGCAACCTCCACCTCCCAGGCTCAAACGATCCTCCCACCTCAGCCTCCTGAATAGCTGGGACTGCAGGTGCACACCACCATGCCTAACTAAGTTAATTGTATTTTTTGTAGAGAGAGAGTTTCGCCATGTTGGCCAGGCTGGTCTAAAACTCCTGGGCTCAAGCAATCCATCCGCCTTGGCCTCTCAAAGTGCTGGGGATTACAGACAGGAGCCATTGCGCCTGGCCTGAGCTTCTTGGTTCTGAAAATCTCTGCCTTTCAACAAACTTGGGAAAATTTTGGCCATTATTTCTTCAAATTCTTATTCTGCCCTATTCTCATTGTCTTCTTGTGGGACTTCAATTATGTGGATATTTGACCTCATGTTTTTTTTTTTGTTTTTTTACATAAATCACCAAGGCTTGTTCATGTTTTTCAAACTCTTTTTTTTTTTTTTTTCAGATAGATCAGTATTTATTGGTCCCAGCACTATTGATGTTTTGGGCCAGTCATTATTTGTTGCGTGTGGGAACTCACGTGAGCACAGTTACTTTAGATCCTTTAAACTTTTTTTTTTTTTTTTTTTTTTTTGAGGTGGAGTCTCACTGTCGCCAGGCTGGAGTGCAGTGGCATGATCTCGGCTCACTGCAACCTCCGCCTCCCAGATTCAAGCCATTCTTCTGCCTCCTCAGTTACTGGCCTGCGCCACCACACCCAGCTAATTTTTGTATTTTTAGTAGAGACAAGGTTTCACCATGTTGGCCAGGATGGTCTCTATCTCTTTACCTCATGATCTGCCCGCCTCGGCCTCCCAAAGTCCTGGGATTACAGGTGTGAACCACCACACCTGGCCTAAAATCTTTGTCTTTCAATTTCAACATTGTTTTAAAATATAAATCATTATTATTCAGGTACGGTGTGACCAACAGATTGGGAGATGATTGCTGTTGAAAAGAGAGCTTGTTACAATTCCAAGAGGAATTGCCTGCCACAGGGGCACATGGGGGAGTAACCAGGAGTGGTCAGAGGCGGAGGGAGCAAGGAGAAGTGTGGATCAGAGCCTTTGCTGTGGTTTCTGTGAGAAGGGCAAGGCAAGGCAAGTTAGACCAGCATAAGACTGGCTAGTTCAAACAATTTTAGTGGGCTCTGGGCGAAGGGGCTCTTACTGCCTGATACCTGGCCCTGGGGCAATTAGGGCAGGGGAATAGTGGTAAGAGTGAGAGCCCACCAAGGGAGGTGGGTGTGGCGTGGGCTTCAGATTGGTTGGTTTGCACATGAAAGGGGCATTCCTTGGCAAGGCATTTGCTATCTGTAGGAATTGTCTAACCATGGGAGTTGCGGTCCTTTCTAGAGTTAGCAAAGCCCCAAGATGTCAAAACATCAGAATAAAAAGACATCTTCATACAAAAATTTGTGTCATCTCAGAGTCCACTGATTGATTGCCTTTTCTCTTGAGTATGAGTTGCATTTTTCTGCTCATATATCTTGTAATTTGGGACTGAATTCTGGACCTTGTGAATGATATGTCGTAGAGACTTGGGATTCTGTTACGCTATTCTGAATAATACTGAGTTTTTGTTTTAGCAGATACTGAACTTCGCTGAATTCAAACTGTAAACTCTGTCTTGTCTCTGCGGCAGCAGAATCTCTGTCCAGGTGTTTAGGCCTTAGGTGGGCTGCTTACATTCTATTCCATGCAAACGTAATTCAGAGATCAGCCAGAGATTGAGGCAGAGTTTATGCACAGACTTTGGACTTCTCCCTCTGTGGCTCTCTCCTTTTAGGGCGTTCCGCTTTCATTTTCTAGCTGCTGTGGTTAACCCAAACTCTCCTCTGATTCTACAAAAAGTAAGACTTCAGTTTTCTATCTGAATATTAGCTCTCCGTGACACTGACTGGGGCCTGCCTCAGGCAAAAAGCTATTAAAAAAAAAAAAAAAAAAAGAAAGAAAGAAAAAAGTCACAAACCCTCAGAAACTTACCCATTCTTATTCCCTTCTTTCTACTTTCCAAATCCCACCAATTTCTGCCTGCCTTTGGTCTCTCTCTATTGTCTTCTGATTAAAAATATATATATTTTAAATGTTGGAAGGTTGGTCCAACAGGAGCTACTTCTCCATTATTGGAAGTGGAATTCTGTGTCTCCTGAATTTTGACACATAGTGATTTCCCTTACGATTTTTTCCCTTTAACAAGTATCAGTGGAATGTCTTTTCACTTCCGGATGTGTTGATTTGCAAGCGAACCTTTTGTTGGTAATTGTAAGCATTTCTTCTGTTACAGTCTTATGTGTGGTTCCTGGGATGATGAATCTTTGGCACTCACCGAAGCTTCCCTTATGGCTCGGTGCATGTTTAATTTTTTGTGAATGTTCTACATGTGCTCAAAAAGGATGTGCATTCTCTGTTGGATGAATTTTCCGTGTATTTATTAGTTAAACCCTAATAAATTCCTTCATTTTTGTTTTTTGCTTTGTGTGTGTGTGTGTGTGTGTGTGTGTGTGTGTGCGCGCGCCATCAGTTTCTGAGGGGATACGTTCAAGTTTCCAACCAAACCTCCTGATTTATCTGTTTCTTTTTGTAGCCCTGTCAGATGTTACTCTGCATTTTTTGAGACCAAATTCCAAGGTGCATATCTTTTCAGGATCGTGACATCTTCTTGTGTTAGCGTTCCTTTTGGGAGGATGTCACGTCTCTCTGTATCTTACCTGTCCTCTGGCTCTTTGGGCAGCCTCTCAATTTTAGGTGTTTGTATCTCTCTCTAATTCTGGGAAAGTCTTGGTTATTAGTTCTTCACACGGTTTCCTCCACTCATGTCTCTGTCCTCCTGGGTCTCCTGTGACATGGATGTTGACAAGTCGTTTTCTGTTCTCCATATTTCCTTCCTCCTTTCCTTTCCTTTCCTTTTTCCTTTCCTTTCCTTTTTCCTTTCCCCTTTCCTTTCCTTTCCTTTCCTTTCCTTTCCTTTCCTTTCCTTTCCCTTTTCCCTTTTCCCTTTTCCCTTTTCCCTTTTCCCTTTTCCCTTTTCCCTTTCCCTCCCCTCCCCTCCCCTCCTCTCCTCTCCTTTCCTTTCTTTGAGACGGAGTTTCGCTTTTGTTGCCCAGGCTGGAGTGCAATGGCACGATCTCAGCTCACTGCAACCTCCGCCTCCCAGGTTCAAGCGATTCTCCTGCCTCAGCCTCCCGAGTAGCTGGGATTACAGGCGTGCACCACCATACCTGGCTAATTTTTTGTATTTTTAGTAGAGATGGGGTTTCACCATGGCCAGGCTGGTCTTGAACTCCTGACCTCAGGTAATCCGCCCTCCTTGGCTTCCCAGAGTACTGAGATTACAGACGTGAGCCACCGCACCCGGCCTCCTTTCATTTATTAAAATGTTTTTCATCTCTTTATCCTTTTTTGATGCATTCTGGTAAGCTCCCTGATGTGATCTTAACCTTACTAAATTATTCTTTGGCTACGTACTGAGTGCTTTTTTTGGTTTTGTTTTGTTTTGTTTTGAGATGGAGTCTCGCTCTGTCACACAGGCTGGAGTGCAGTGGTGCGGTTTTGGTTCACTGCAACCTCTGCCTTCTGGGTTCAAGTGATTCTCCTACCTCAGCCTCCCGAGTAGCTGGGACTACAGGTGTGTGCCACCACATCCAGCCAATTTGTTTTTTGTATTTTTAGTAGAGACAGAGTTTCAACCTGTTGGCCAGGCTGGTCTGACCTCAGGTGATCTGCCCATCTCTGAGTGCTTTCTTCTAGGAATAAGTCTGCACCTCCAGCAGGCTTCTTCCCCTCATCTGAGTCCAGAGGGAGCCCTGGAGCTCTGTGTGCTCTCCGCACATGCCATGACACTCCCTCTGTGTCACATGTCCCTTTGCCACCAAGATCTGCTTTTATCCCTGTGCTCCTCAGTCACCAGAGGGAGCCCAGACTCCTAAGCCTCTCCCCAGGGAGACCTGCCCTCCGGGTTTCTTTGAGAATCCACTCCCCATGCACTTTGCCTTCTCCATAGCACTGTCTGGTGCACCCTGCGTTTTGTCTCTCTTGCCAGACGTAAGAGCCACGGAGGGAGCACTTTCTGTCTCTTTTGTCCTGTGACATATCCCCGGTGTCGTTCTGTGGCATCTGACATGGGGTGGATGCTCAATAAATATTTGCAAAATTAATCAATAATTATACCATAGTTTTAATTTTACCTATTATGTTTCTTTTCATAAAACTACCTTTTATTGGACATCTATGTTCAAAAGCAGCGTTAGGATCTTTACATTTATGGCACTATTTAAATATTAAATATTCATTTATTCATTTCTTTCTACTTTTTTGTATTGTAAAATATACATAAAATTTACCCATTTTAAACTTTTTTTAGTGCACAGTTCAGTAACATTAAGTACATTCTCATTTTTGTGCAGCCATCATAGTCTCCAGAAGTTTTTCATTTTCCCAAACTGCAACTCTGGACCCAGGAAACAAAGCAGTTATATTTCCATAGCCAGTGCTTCCAGTGCATTCTTCCTACGACTGCCGCTTCCCACTCTGAGTTCCCAGTGTCTTCCCTGGTCTCTTTGAGGATATCTGCTTATTTTGAATTCTTGTTCTGGTTTGCCTCTTAATTCTGCTTCCTGATATATGATATAGGATTTGTCTTTGTGTTACGCTGTTCTTGCACTGAGATAAAGAAATGCCTGAGACTGGGTAATTTCTAAAGAACAGGGGTTGAATTGGCTCATGGTTTGGCAGGCTGTACAAGCATGGCACTCATCACTTGGCTTCTGGAGAGGCCTCGGGGAGCATGCATTCATTCATTCATTCATTCATTCATTCATTCATTCATTTGACAGAGTCTCGCTCTGTTGCCCAGGCCAGAGTGCAGTGGTGCCATCTCGGCTCACTGCAACCTCTGCCTCCCAGGATCAGGTGATCCTCCTATCTCTCAGCCTCCTAAGTAGTGGGAATACAGGTGCATACCAGCATGCCTGGTTAATTTTTGTATTTTTTGTAGAGATGGGGCTTTGCCATGTTGCCTAGGCTGGTCTCGAACTCCCAGGCTCAAGTGATCTGCCTGCCCCAGCTTCCCAAAGTGCTGGGATTACAGTTGTCAGCCACTGCGCCCGGCTGGGTCTTTTTTCTTAGAGTGCTTGTACTCTTTGGATGTCTGGTTATTTTCCCTGTGAGCCATAGCTGCCTTGGAGGGTCATACAGGTCTGGGCCGGGGCAGGGCCTGCACCCTCACTTGTGCTCTTTCTGGTGAGTTCTAGAGAATTGAGGGTGGGGAGTGAGGAGAATACATTGGAGATAAAATCTGCTCTTGATTATTCCCTGGTTTCAGTCTGCTTTTTCCTCCCTATAGCGCCCTGGCCAACCTGACCCTGACAGGTTCTTTGCTGAGAGCTGCCAGCCTCTATTGCAAGTCCCCCAACCAAGGGGTGGAGAAAGAGTTGCGTGTTCAGGGGCCACCCTGCTGCCAGGTCCCATCGTGATAGACTCCCTGCGTTGGCTGGGCCCTGGTGCCAGCTGGTGCTGGGTGAGAGGCTGCTGCTTCTGCTCTTCTGCTGTCCTCGCTCTAGGGACAGGATGGGAGATGAACGTCCAGGGCAAGATGGTGCAGGGAGCTGGGCCACTGAAAGCTGGCTTCCTTGCAGCCTGCTCACCCTGGAGCTGGCGCCTCTTTCACTTCCCGGTCCTGCAGCCCCCTGCATGGGGAGGACCCCCTCATCCTTGCCTTCTCCAGGAACTTCTCACCATTTCTACCCAAGACTTTCCGCTTGTTTGGGGGCATCTCTAAAACATGGGGACATGGGGAACCAGCCCCTGCGTCAGCCACTGCCTTGCTAGCTACCTTTGTTTTTTGAAGGCCATGGGGGAGGAGGGTAGGTTTAAAATGGCTCTGCTTAGGGTGGGAAGCTGAAGAGGAAGGACAGGAGTGACGTGGGGAGCCTGTCTTGTGGAGGGGGCCTGGAAAATAAGCAGTGGAACAGAGGGACATGTGACACAGAGGGAGTGTCATGGCATGTGCGGAGAGCACGCAGAGCGCCAGGGCTCCCTCTGGACTCAGATGAGGGGAAGAAGCCTGCTGGAGGTGCAGACTTATTCCTCAGCTTATGGGGCTCCTATCCTGGGAGGGAGCAGGTGCCTTGGCCCGTGGAAGTCCAGGGTTCTACATGATGTGGCCTCTCTTGGCTCTGACTTTGGGTGCTTTTGACTTGTTTACTACACATGTTTACTTTCAAGTTCATTTTTCCACATTCCCGCCCTTACCTGTTAACCTCCCCCAATTCCTGCTCCTCTTTTTGTCTAATGAGCTTCTGATGAGTTCTAATGGGCACCTTATGTTTTAAAGTGGTCAGATTTGTTCCAGAGAGAGAGACTTTGTGGGAAGCCACAGACATGTTTTTATAGAATCCCAGTGTCTTTGAGCAGGAAGGGGCTTTAGAGGTGGCAGGTCCCATTGCTCTCAGATTATCTTCTATTTGACTCACTAATTACTCATTTAAGAGACCCAGTTCCCACACCGACAGGAAAAACCCTACCCCTTCTTTCAGTTGTCACTTGCATATTTACAATTGTCATTATATTTTTAATTTCTTTAGTTTTAAGGCTGCGAATATCAGAGTAATGGTGATGGGAGAAAATTTGCTGGGGAGTTCTTAATTATCGTGAAAATCCCATGTTTTCAAAGCACTTCTCACCACTTCATAACCACCAACTCTCTAATCTCCATTTTCAGAGCACTTCTCACCACTTCATAATCACCAACTCTGTAAACTCCAGGAGGATAGGATTTTGTCTTTGTGTTCACTGCTGTCTCCCCAGGTCCCAGGACAATGCTCTCTATGTATTTGTCGAGTGAACGAATGACACCGTTAGTAACCCTACCTCTGCGTCCCGTCTCTTAGCTCCACCCTGCACTTGGATATTTTCAGAGCTGAGGAGCTCACCACTTTGCATGCTGACCTGCTGTTTCTGCAATAGTTGAAATGGTCAGCAAGTTCTTGTTTCCGCTGAGTGTAAATTACTCACCTTGAATATACATTATCAATCCTGCTTCTGTCCCCTGGAACCACAGAGAATTCCATGAATTCATCTCATCCATGAGGGCATTTCTGATACTGAAGACAGCCACTGTGGTCTCCCTAGGATGTCTCCAACAAGCACATGTCCCGGATTTCACATCTTCTTCGGAGGATGCTGGTCTTCACCACCTTCGTCATCCTTTTGTGGGTGAGCCCTTGTTTACAGCACAGATTTTATATGTGGTAACGACAACTAAACACTGCACCACCAACGTGGCTTCTGATCAGAGCAGAGAGGAGCGGCTGTGCCACCTTCCTTCTTCTTGACATTATCGTTGATTAATGCAACCAAGCTAATGCCTTCGGAGTTTGCACTTAATTAAAATTCTTCTTCTTCTTTCTTCTTTTTCTTTCTTCTTTCTTCTTCTTTTGAGACAGATTCTCCCTCTGTCACTCAGGCTGGAGTGCAATGGCAATGGCATTATCTTGGCTCACTGCAACCTCCATCTCCCGCGTTCAAGCAATTCTCCTGCCTCAGCCTCCTGAGTAACTGAGATTACAGGTGCACACAACCACATCTGGCTAATTTTTTTTATTTTCAGTAGAGACGGGGTTTCACCATGTTGGTCAGGCTGTTCTCGAACTCCTGACCTCATGATCCACCTGCCTCAGCCTCCCAAGTGCTAGGATTACAGGCATGAGCCACCGCGCCCGGCCCAAAACCCTTTTTCAAATAGATTCTCCCCTGTTCTATACCCCAGTCAGGAGTGAAAACCCTGTGTTTTGAACTGAGGTGCAGTCTCCTATATTCACCCCGTCAATGTGGGATGCAGGAGTCGGGAGACCCACCTGCATTACAGACTGGTGATGATGATCACATAGAACAGCGCAGTGGGAAAGTGCTTTGAAAAGCCACGGAGAAGTCTAAGGCTGCCTATTACTGCTGTGTAGCTGGTTTATTCTATCATAAACCCATTGAGGTCTGTTTAAATTGTGTGTCGGCCCACCAGAATATCAGCATCCTTCTCAATGCTGTTATTCACGGGGTCTAATAAGAATACTTTCTAGGACTTCATCTAAGCCATTGATAGAAATGACCGACAAGACAGGGCTGACGGCAAAGCCAGTGGCACATACTTGTGGGGTGACTTGGATCTATTATGTCACTCCATCCTTTGCTCGTCCAGTTACTCACCCGAGTGTGTCTCCTTGATTGTACTACCATCTAGCCCATGTGGCTTCATTACATTTACAAGGATAACGCGAGGGCCTTTGCTGGCTGCCTTGCTGAAATCCAGAGGCACTGCCGTCTATGGAAATGCAGGTTCTATCAAAAGAGGTAACGTGCCGGTTTGCCATGACTCACTCTTGACGATGCTGAATAGGCTCCCGGAGGCCACAGCTTCTCCCTAAGGGCTCCCCAAACCTGTAATTGCCAGCATTTCAGCACAGAGGACAGCGCAAAGAAGCCATGAGGACTCCTTGAAGGGACATGGTAGAGACCATGGTAAATTGCTGTGCTCTGCCTCAGGGTTTCTGAACCTTGGCACTATTCACATTCTGGTCTGGGCAATTCTTTATTGTAAGAATTGTCCTGCGTGTTGCAGGGTGTTTAGCTGCATGCCTGGCCTGTACACACCAGATGCCAGGAGCACCCCTTGCCAGGTTGTGACAACAAGAAATGTTTCTAGGCATTGCCAATCTGGGGGCAGAATTACCCCTTGTTGCAAACCACTAGTCTAACTAAAGGAGAAAAAGGGCCAGAAATATTTAGAACAGTGATACCTGCCCTGCCACCACTACTGCAGTTTGTGGATGTGCCTTCAGAATAACATAGATTTGTCATCCAAATTGCATTTTGCAGAGGTTAGTATGGCAATGGGTTTGAATGCTTTGATTCTGCTCTGTCAGTGTAGAGTAACGTGGCCCAGAATCATGTTTGGTGGCAGCGGGGGTGCCAGGCTGGGAATGATCCCTGTGGCATAGATGGCTGTGTAAGTAGATGGTCCACGTGAGAACACCTGGAATTAGACACGATGGCTTAGGGAGGTGCTGATGGAATCCCAGCACTTATCAGTACACGCCTAGAGCGAAGGAGCTCCTGGACTTTATTATTATGGTCTGGAGCAGCAAAACTAAATGAAAGATAATCTCTCCCGGGTCTCTGGTTTTAAGTAATCACTCATGCAGGTAGGTTGGTGATCATGGGAGGCCACAGAGGTACTTTGTTCAGAAGTTATTGTTTCCATTAGAAAGAGTAATGATTTTCATATACCGGCAAGAACAAACCCATGTTATCATAGGCTGGGGATGAGAATAACAGGAAATCTCCAAGTTTACGGAAGTATCTGGTCTATATCCTAGGAGGTAATAGGTGTTGTGAGAGGTGCCAACACATGTCAGACAAGAGATTATTCATCATTGTTATTTTTATTTTGAAAATTAACTCCCCAAAGGGGTCAGGTTGTGCTGTGCCTCTCAAAGGTATAATTCCACTTGAAACTATAAGCTGTTTTGAGATGATTTGAGCACAAGAATGTGTTTGGTTATAGAAAATGATTTCCCCAGCTTTCCTTGAAATAAAAAATTGCCCAACATGCTTAGGAAATGGGAATTATGGTGGACACAATATTATTTTCTAGATGGATCACCTTATAAACGAAAGTTCCGTCATCCAGCTAATCGTGAAAAATTGTCTATTTGAAGAGAGAATAATTGCCAAGGAGCAGGGAGGCCAGTGTTATTGTTTTTTCTTTTCTTTTTTTTTTTCTCAAAAACAGGGGTTTGATATCCATTGCATTTCAATTGCATTTGGACTTGTGCATGAGGCAGCTAGGATCCCAGCCGAAGAACCTGGGTCTGGAACCTGAAAGTGGGTTAGGAAGAGGAGGCAGCTGCCCTGGGCTGGCTTCTGGAAGGTTGACCTAGGGCTCGACCAATCAGCTGGGCAGAGCTTAGGTGGTCCCGTTTTATTGCTAGAATGTTCTCACAATCTCACGGAGCCTTCAGAACTACGTGTTCTGCTTGCTTTTCTTCTTTTAATTTCAAGCCTGTTTGCTGTGACATAAAGCATATACACACAAAAGTATACTAAATGGAAATATGCCAATCCATGAATGAAAGTATGAAAACCACTTAAGAGTATATCATGCCAGCACCTCAGAAGACCCCCCTTCATCGTTATTCCCCATCCTCCTCAAAGACAACCACTATCCTGATTTCCAACATTATGCTTTTTCATTTTTTTCTATTTTTAAATTTTATTTATTTATTTACTTTTTGGAGATGGAGTCTTGTTCTGTCGCCCAGGTTGGAGTGCAATGGCACGTTCTCGGCTCACTGCAACTTCTGCCTCCCAGGTTCAAGCAATTCTCCTGCCTCAGCCTCCTGAGTAGCTGGGACTATAGGCACATACCACCATGCCCGGCTAATTTTTTTTGTGTGTGTTTTTAGTAGAGACAGGGTTTCACCATGTTGGCCCGGCTGGTCTCGAACTCCTGACCTCAAGTGATCTGCCTGCCTTGGCCTTCCGAAGTGCTGGGATTACAGCAATGAACCACCATGTCTGGCCTCAAAGATTTTTAGTTTGAAAAAGTGGTAAACCTACAGAGAAGCTGCAAGATGATTATAATGACACCTGTCTACCCTTCACTTAGGTGCACCCACTGTGACTATTTGCCACATCTACTTGATCTCACCTGGGAAATTCTTAACCACCCACCTTGGAAGCTGGCTTTTGGGCCATCAAGTGACACTCTGGCCGGTTTTCCAGACAGGCACTCCATTTGCTGAAACCTGACCGGTTCTGAGTGGCCATGCAAAGACTCCTGGTAAAATGAGGAGGGCCACATCCCTTTGGAGCCTCTGAGGAGAGTCCAGGTTCAGTTCTTTGGGAAAAATAATTTATCAATCCATCCGTGAATTCATGCATTAATTTCTCCCCCTGCCTATCCCTCCCTTCCTTCTGCCTTCTTTTCCTTCTTGCTTTTCTCTTTCAAGAAATACTCCCTGATCACCGTGGGCCTCTGTGGCAGGTGCTGAGGATGTGCTGGTGGGTGAGATGGGCCTGTCTTTGCCTTCACCATCTATCTACTGGGTGTGGGGGAAAGCTTGATTAATATGTAGGCAATGACAAAAAGTGGTACGCAAGGAAGTATGGGATACAAGGGGAATACATAGGTATTTTCTATTTACATAGGTATTCCCTCCAGTCTAGGACGGCTTGGGAAGGCTTCCTCGAGGCAGGGACCTTAATCCAGAAGGACACAAAGAAGAGAAAAGGGGAAAAATTGTTTCTGGCTAGAGCTACTTTGAGTCCTGTGTACTTGGAGTACCAAATGGATGCAGCACTCAAACACATACAGCCATTTGCAGAATCCAAGTGACTCAACCGGGTCTGGAGGGGTGGCCCCTCAGGAGGGATTGCTGTCCCAGAACTGGCTGTACGGAGTTGGTGTGGGATAGACCAGGGCAGCGTCTGTTGGCGGATTTTGGTGTTGGAAGAACAGAGAGGACAGGGAAGGTAGCGCTGGGTGTGGAGCATTTGGAAGGATGCAGAAGCGGGTGGGGTCTGTGCCAGTTATGGTGGTTCTGGGCTTAGCTAGATGTGGAGGAAAATGGGAACGGCCTCGCAGACCTGCCCACAGTATTTGTGTTTGGAAATTTTCCAGATTTAATTCCACTCTTTCCCTGGGCAATGGGATATCTTCAGATTCTCCCAAGTCTAGACTTAAAATCCTGGATAGTAAGATCTGGTAGGCAGAGAGATTTTTAAGAATAGAGTTTACTTTTCCTCATTAAAAACTAATATATGCTTATGGAAAATTTATAAAGTACATAAAAGCGGAAAGAAGAAAATAAGAGGTGGTATTTTACTGGATTGTGGATTAGTCCTAGAAATTCTATGGAATGGAGGGTGGCCAGATTTATTCCTTTTAATGTTTATTTGATGGGAAAAAACCCGAACAACCCAACCCTGTACTGTTTTCAGAATTACCCCAAGGCCCAGGTTCAGAATATTAGCTTATTAATTATCAGGAAAATGATAGAGCTGAGAAAAGGCCAGTGGGAGAACCCAGCTGAGGTGGGCTGAGATGGAAATGACCTTCTCCAAAGCACTGAGCCCCATGAGTCATCCCTGGGGCACCTATTAGCTGTGAGCTCCATTCATCCTTCCCGGAGGACTGTCCCCACCTGACCAGTCACACTCACCCCAACCCAGAGCCTCTGAGGGTCGGAGCCTTTCTCCATCTGAGCCCCAAGCTTCCTTTTCCCCTTGTTCTCCACACTAACATTCTATGATTTCCCCCTTAACCTCTTTATGAAATCAAACAGTGGAGACCTTGTATGATTTTTAGAGTTGTTTTTTCCCGGTTGGAGGACTTATTTGTTTACTTTGGTTGACATTCTGCTTTCTTTCAGGAAGGATTTGTGAGAGCCTAGCATAAAATTCACTTTCTTAACAAGAATGTCAGATGGAAGTAAAAAAAAAGAACCCCAAACAATAGTAATAAGAATTTTTGGAAACGGTATTAATAACATTATGGAATGGGCTTTGGTTTGGCCACAGGCGTCCCGGTTGTCAGGGCCGAGGGGACAGATGAGGGCTTATGGTTGTTTGATGGGCACCATGCTACCTCTGACAAGAGAGGTGCCCTGCTGCTGGCCGCGGCAAGGAACTGATCACACAGGATCTCACGTGGGTGACATCGACCAGGAGAGGGGTCCACGTTGTCACAGCAGCTTGGAGCATGGGAGCACACGTATAATCATCACTTAACAATAGAGGAGATTTGGAAGCAAGGGACCCGAAAATGGGAACCCTTGCTAAGGGGACAGGCAGCTGTATGCCAGAGCCCGTGGGCCACCCCGAGGAAATGAGCCCTAAAAGCCAGCCTCGTGGGACAACAGAATGTCACACCCAGGTCCTTCCCTCACCTGGAGACCCCTAAGCGAATTCCCACTTCCCACAGGAAGTAGTTCAGACCCTTGGGATACCTGGCGTGCTCCTCCTGACCGGGGTTCAGTTTACCTCCTGCTTCAGCCCTTACTTGCCTCCTCCAATCCCAACCTCCTCCCATCCTCAGGTGACCTGGTGCTTGACCCAGGCTGCCGAGGGGTGGCCAGGCCCTGTCTGCTGCTGAGGTGGCTCCTTCTGAAAGGACCCCCTGGGGGGTCTCCCGGGGCTCACTCCTGCCTCTTTCAGTGTTTTCCGACCTGGCTGAGCAACCCTGTGCTTTTCTACCGACTTCTGGGCCAGGTCATCCAGTCCTCCAGGAGAGAGGCCAGGGAGCATTCCATCAGCCCCACCTCTCCAGAGGCGCGGCACGCAGTAGGCACTCAATGGTTGTAAACTGGATCCACCTACAAAGCTCCTAGAGCTCGTGAGACCTGGGAAACAGCATTCCATAAAATTGAGTGACAGAGCCCTGCGTGGAAACGGAGGCCTGGGTTGGTGCCCTGTCCTCATCCAGGGGGAGGGGAGGAAAGACCTAGAAGGAAGATGGGAGTCCCACCCCAGCCTGCGTGCTTCTCTGGGAAACAGGTTTCAAGTGTGGGGAGGTGGTAGAGGGCTGACTTCATGGCCAGCGCTGTCCTGGGCACCCTGGGTCATGGAAGGGAGGTGGAGCTCGGTTTTCCATCCGGGCCTCAGGTGGACTCAGAGGAGGTTCTTAGAGAACCATATGGGGCATATCAGGTAAGCATGGGTGCATAATGCAGAGAAACAGTGCTCGCTGCAATTAGAGGAAGCAGAGAAATAGGAGCTGGAGTGGTCACTAAAGGCACGAACGGCCTTGACGGTGGAGTGGGGAGAGGCAGACACGTTGCTGGCACAAAGAGCATGCTGGATGACAGGTTTCGTGGCTTGTTTGTTGCTTTAATTGATGTGGACAGGGCATTCCAGGTAGGAGAATCCAGGCAGGCTAGGAAGGAGCTTGGCTCTGCGTGGGGCATGAGGAGACGTGCTGGTCTCAGCGGAAGGTTCCCAGAGGAGGGGAGGCTCAGGGGCCGGCAAGGTGGCTGAGCCTCAAGCACCCTCCACAGAGCACCCTGCAGGGGCCTGGGGCACATGTTCTAGCCCAGATGTCTGCACCAGATCAGTAGAATTTTCACAGGTTAATGGCTTCGTCTTGATTGTTTAAATTTTGTAAGGCGTTGGGACCCCTGACGAGTAGCTCTGAAAGGAAGTGGATTGCTAATAAATGCAAACTGTAAAATATTCATTTGAGATGATTATTTTATATTATTGCATAAGTGCAAAATGAATGAACTTTCTGCTTACTTATGGTGGAATCCACAACTATCTGAGCGATTTAGTGAATGAAATATTTAACCTAATTTCTATGCCTTAAGTGACCTAAGGATAAATGTTATGGTTTAATGTTTCAGTGTTAGAGAAGGAACTAAGGGAAATAAACAGACTTCCAGGCCTCCTGCTGGCTTCTGGTAGGGAAGGAGCATCTCCTGGGCCAGGAGTCCTTGGGAGTCTCCAGCACCTTCCCGCCCCTCACAGAGGGTCAGCGGCCATGCACAGCCGTGCTGCCCAGGACCCGGGGTGAGCAGTACCCTCAGCCCTCACTGTCAGGAGCTCAGGGCTGGGGAGGGGACCGCAGGGGCCTTGGCCATGTCCCTTCCCTTTCTGGGCCCCGTTTGCTCCTCAGAACAAGGTAGGCTTGGACCAGGAACTCCTGGGGCTTTGTCAGCTCCCATGTGGCAGGGTTGTGGGTGCTGGAGGCTGCTGGGAGGTTTCGGCGGGGCTAGGACTACGATGGCTGCCAGGACTTGAGGGCGGAGGCAGGGACACAGATTCCTCAGAGGCGGCATCGTGAGTGGGGAGGCAGGAAACCCGGGTCTGTGTCCTCCTGGGGCAGTGTGGTTCCAGGACCCAGGTCCAGTTCAGTGGCCGAGGAAAGCCCTTGCCTGCCTGGGCCTCTCTGTGCTGCCGCGTCCCTGTCCGGCCCCCTCTCCGCTTTTGCATCCAATGCATCTGCACTGCCAGGGCTGCCAGGTGCCCTGTGTTGCCGTAGCCCTTGAAGACGGACCACCGCAGCCTCAGAAAGGGGCAAGCGTCACACTGCGGCTGCTTCACGGACACCTGCAGCTCCAGGAAGCTCGGGGGTGAGTGTGAGCCATGCTGCTCCTGTCCCCAGGGCCCCGGTCCAGGCTGCACTCCCGACCTTGCCTCCCAGCTTGACGTGCACTGCTGATGAGTTGGTCTGTGCAGAGCCTGTAAGGCAGCTTGGACTTGGGGAGCTGTGGGTTTGGTCCTGCTTGTGCCCAGGGCTCTGGGTCCAGGTAGCCAGTGCTGAGCCCTCTGTTACTGCAGCGTGGGGCTGCTTTCCCTGCGGTCCTCGTGCTTGGGCTCTAGCTTGGTCCAAAAGGCTTTCCTCAGGGAGCTCCCCATTTGAGCTTTGGGTCTTGGCGTGGATTGGAGCACCGTCCCTTGGAGGTGTTGGTGCTGTCCAGGTGCCGGCCAGTGTGGAAGGGGCTGACTCCTGAGGGTTTACCAGCCCCTTTTGGTTACCAGGCTCAGGCACTTGCAAGGGGTTGATTGTTTTCTTCTGGATTTAGATTTGTCCTTGGGGCAGACATCCTTGCATCTTATCAGGAACCATGGCCTGCAGGACACTGCTGCGGGGAGGGCTCCCTGGCGCTTGGGGAAGCTTCAGTCCAGAGAAGACAAGAGGACTTGACTGAGCTCATGGTCAGGGAGTGTCAGAAAGAGGACCAGGGCCCCAGGTCCGGCTCCCGGGCCGCCTCCTCACTCGGCGTCCAGTGCTCAGGCCTCTGGGCTCTGGCCCTTGCTTGGGTGAGCTCAGCTGTGCTCAGTGACTTTGGGCCACGGACTCTGGCGTCGTGTCCTCCAGAGCCTTCTCTGGTCACTCCCAGGTCTTGTCAGTCCTGAGGATGCCAGGAGATGCTTTCTGAACATGATCTGCATGCTTCCTTATTTTTTGTTCTCTTGGCTGTTTGACAAATAGACTTTGGAGCTGGAAAGACCTGAGTTCAAATCTCAGCCCCACTGCCGACCAGCTGGGTGATGTTTCATTATCCATAACATGGAGAGGATAGTGAGAGTCCACAAGACACCACATGGAAGGCTCATAGCACAGGGCCTGGCACTGAATAGGTGCTCTTTATGTGATAGCTTGTATGATTGGCTCTCCACACCCACCCTCACTGCCACCCCCAGCCCCAGCCTTCCTTTGTGCCCATTTCTGAGTAGTAAGATTTCTTACTAACAGTTTCTTGTACTCAGCTTCCCCATCACCTTCCTTCCATTTCAGCAGAACCCTTCGGAGTGGAGCAAGTGATGGGAAATGCTCTTATCAGGCACCTGGGACCTAAGCAGGTGCCCTAACCAGCAGCAGCTGAGCACTGAGCCCCACGAACACCTGTGCCCAGGTGCAGGTGCCAGTGAGGGTGGCTGCCACTGTCCAGCCCCGATCTCTGGGGCAAATGAATGTTCCAGCCACAAACATCCCCACAGCAGTCCCCACAAACACCTACTGGTTTGGCATGCACTGTTGTGTGTGGGAGCTCTGCTTACTGGCTTCTGTCTTGGCATGGTCTCTGCAGAAGGAAGCCACCACAGACTTGGTGGCTGGTCTTCACGTTGGGTTGAAGGGTGATTCAGTGTCCCAGTTTGGATTGTAACTGCTTTATTTATTTATTTATTTATTTATTTATTTATTTATTTATTTTTTGAGACAGAGCCTCGCTCTTGTCGCCCAGGCTGGAGTGCAATGCTGCGATCTTGGCTCACTGCAACCTCTGCCTCCTGGGTTCAAACGATGCTGGGATTACACGCATGAGCCACTGTGCCCTGCCTGTATTGTAACTGCTTTAAAAAAAACCCTTCCAGTGCTCCTCAGTTCTCTTAGAATAAGCTTCTAGACCCTCAGCCCTGCCGGCATGCCCATTCCCATCTTCCTAGCGCCCTCTGTGACCCTTCGCCCTCCTATCCACTCTGAAGATGTGGAGGGCCTACCTGACCTTCCCCCAATACCATGAACACGGGTGGGTCCCCTCTCCTCATTCCAGCCCTAGCTCCAGCATCACTCCTCTAGAGGTGGCCCCAGAGCATCCGTGTCAAAAATCCCCGTCGCAGTTCCCAGCTTCATCCCTGTCTACTTCCTTCATGACATTTATCACAGTTTATAGCTATTTTATTATTTGTTCCTTTCCTTTTTGGTCCACATCCCCCACTACAGTGTAACCTCTACAAGGTGGGAAACTCCGCCCACCTGTCACTGGTGTGTCTGCAGTGCTCAGCTCAGAGGCTGGCAGGCAGAGCCACTCATTAACATGTGCTGGTTGTGACCTTACCATTCCCAGTAGTTCCAATACCTCCACATTCCGAGATGACAAACATCCCACTCTTCAAATACCACATTCAACACGTCTCCCTGCTCCACTCCTCCAATTTCCCCTGATGCCCCTGAGATACAAGCCCCAGGTGCTCAGGGGGCCCCTTCCCAATCCTCAGGCTTTCTGGCCCTGTCTCACTTCATCATGCTCACTGGGGGAAACCACAGTGCTGGGGAAACCCAGCCCTTGCCTTGCCCCTTGTCCTTACCTGTGCAGCCGGAGAGACGCCTGTGGGCGTGCTGTTGTCCCGGTTCACATTTTCAACCTCATGTGGGCCCATGATACTGCCCGGCCGGGTGCTGGTGGTTCCTGTCCACACTTCCCATTCTCCAAGGTGACTCTTATGTACCTTCTCCCTCCCTCAAGCCCCCAACACTCCTCCTGCCCTCTCTCTCAGCTGTTGACCTTGCCAGGTAGAGAGAATTGAAAGAGAGCTTCCTCCAGCTCCTCCTGCCAGATCTGCCACTTTCTTCCTGGTCCCTGCGAGGCCCTGGCTCTGTCCACTGCTGCTCTTGGTCCTGCCTCCTGGGTTCCTGGCAGTGGCTTTCTCTCCTCCCTCGATCCTCCAGTCAGCACACAAACGTGCCACGATTTCTCCCATCTTAAAGACCCTCTCTAGGCCTCTCCCTCCCCCAAGCCAGGCCCCCTCCTCTGCTTCTCATTTACAGGGAGACTCTTGGAGCGCCGTCCACAGGGCTGAGTGCTGTGGGCGCTTCTCAGTCCTCACCCTTGCCTGTCAGCAGCCTGTGACATGGCCGATTGCCCCTCTCTGTGATGCGCCTCCTTCCCTTGGTGCCCAGGCTGCCACCTCACACTGGCTTCCTTTCTTCTCACCACTGGGGCTGCCCTTTCTCTTCCTCAGTTTCCCCCACTCTGAATTCTGTTGTGCTCCTGGGCTCTGTCCTTGGACTCCCCGTCTGCCACTTGTGCGCAGACTCACATCTCTAAATGTAGCTTCCTGCCATGTGCCTGCTGGCTGGACTTCCCTTCTGAGCTCCCAACTCACCGTCCAGCCGCTTCTCCAGAGCCTCCACTTGTCTCGGGTGTAGAACCTGAGTGCCTGTAATGTCTCCCCAAATCCCATCTGGCTGCTGCTTGTCAGTAATGCCAACTTCATCCTGCCAGTGTCTCGGGCCAAAAGCCTTGGGATCATCCCTGAGTCCCCTCTCTCTGTCTCCATATGTCCAGTCCTTCAACAAACCCTGTGACCGTGACTTCAAAACACACTCGTCCCTCATTACCTTGTGCCGCACCTCCTCGGTGACAGCACTTCTCGCTGGGGAAGTTGCAGACCCTTCTACTGCTCTCTAGGCCCTGCCTGTGTCCTTCTTTTTTCTTTTTTCTTTTTTTTTTTTGAGACAGTGTCTCACTCTGTTGCCCAGGCTGGAGTGCAGTGGCACGGTCTTAGCTCACAGCAACCTCTGCCTCCCAGGTTTGAGATTCTCATGCCTCAGCTTCCTGAGTAGGGATTACAGATGTGTACCACCATGCCCGGCTAATTTTTGTATTTTTAGTAGAGATGGGGTTTCGCCATGTTGACCAGGCTGGTCTCAAGTGATCTACCCCCCTCAGCCTCTCAAAATGCTGGGATTACAGGCGTGAGCCACTGCACCTGGCCCCTTTGTCCTTCTTGAGTCTTTTCTCAACCCGGCAGCCAGAACCATTCTGCTAAGATCAGGCCTGGCTGTCCTCAGTGCGTAGATCAGCAGAGTGTGGCTCACCTGTGCGCTGTTCCTGGCTGCAGGTAGCAGAGGTGGAGTCTGGGAAGGAGCCAGGGGTTGAAGTTCGGAGTGCCTGACTCACTGCCCCCCCTGGTGTGGACAGGGCCCTCTGTGATCTGTTGCTTCTACATTGTGTTCTTGGTGAGGAGGGCACGGATGCCTTTGCGATTCTCAACTTCCGGGAGCTGGCGGAACTTTTCTTCCTGTCTTGCCTCCACTCCTCAAGGCCTCAAACTATCTCATAACGCTCAGCTTCCTTGTGACTCCTCTTCTTCAACCCCAACGACAAGCAGCCAGCTGAGAGCCTCCTCCAAAGTCAGAGACAAGGAGCTTGGCAGCGAACCTGCTGCCAGGGGCGAGGCCGTGATCTTGGAACATGGAAGCCCAGCACATTTGCTTGTCCTAAAAATACAGTTCTTAAAATAGACCAGTCCGTGTGGGAGATAGGGAACCTGTCGAGTGCAGTTCTGAAGGGCTTGCTCCACCAAGGGGACAGGCTGACTGGGGCAGCGCCTGGGCAGGGCTGTATGCCCCAGAGGGTGCCCTCAGCCCTGGTGGAAGCCTTGGCCTGGGTTTGGGGTACCCTGTCTGGCTCTTGTTCTTCAAACCCCATCCAGAGGCAGGCCAGTCTCTTACCTGCTGTATGTCTGCATATAGGGAAATCTGAATTGAAGCCCAGCCTTGAGCTAGGCCTTGCAAAAGCTGTAAACAACAGTTTGTGTTTAGGGTGTGAGGCTATAAATAGCCCAGGAGGCCTGAGGGGGTTTGAGATTTAGTGAACCGTGAACAAGCTGGAGACAGTCTCCTTCTTCCTGGGAATCCCAGCGCCCACTAGAAATGTGAACTCCTTTTTGCTCCCTGCCCCAGCCTGCCCCAGCCTGCCTCAGCCTGCCCCATTAGACAGGGCATGGTGAGGTGGATGGCTGCAGGGACTGAGGCCTTTCTGTAACTAAAGCCCAGCCCAAATATAGGGAGCAATGGCCGAGCTTCTGTTTTAACGCAGCAAAACAAGGTGCGAGCGTGTTCCCTTACCACAGAGTCTGGAATTGTTTTTCATGACCCAACACTTGGCTCGGTTTCAAAAAGGAAGCCTGTCCTCTTGGGTATCATGACCAGGCTCCTCGTAAGAGGTGGGATGCAGCCGAGGGGGGCAGTCTAGAGGTCACACATTCTGAGCGAACTTTCGGGGTCTGTGGACACTCAGACCCTGCAGTGTGTCGGGGGCGGGGTGGAGGAGGGGATGGTGAGCATCAGTGGGTTTATGATGAATGCCTGGAGTTGTTTGCATAATTGGGGCTCTGTGTGTCTTTTTCTGGAGAAAGAGCTTCTTTCACATTCCTAAAGGCTCCCTGACTCAAAAACCACAAGCTAAACGATCTGTAAATTTTCCTTCAGCTCTGAGAGCCTCTGATCCTATTATTCCAAGTCAAGAAATTTTGAAAATTACAGGATAGAATTCTTTCTCAGAACAGATGCTAGGGATTTGTAAGTTTCCATTCCCTGTGCTGCCCTGGTTTGCTGGATGGACAGATGTCTTGGAATTTTCAAGACCTCCAATCCTCAAAGAGGTTCTCACCTGCTGTCCTGGTGAGCTGCACAGGCCTCCCTGCACGGTGACTGTGTTGTTGGACTGAGTGGAGTTGAGTGGGAGGCGCTAATGACCAGATTTCCTGCACTGTCCCCTGCTCCCCTGACTGTTCCTCACTCAGCCTGACAGACTCACCCCTTCCAGTGTCTGCGGCATGTTTCCACTGTCCACCTTAACGGTTCATGTTTTCCGGAATGTTCTGCTCTTCCCCCTGTCCAGGTTCTGTCTGTCTTCAGGGTCTGGTCAGATGTCTTCTGGTGGGGCTACAGCTAAACTTAGTTTGCCTAGCCTGCCTCTCCTCTGAATGCACATAGTTTGACATTTTTTTCATTTAAAAAAAATTCATTTTAAAAATGATCTTACAGTTAAATTGGTGTTTTTGGGGCTGTGCCGTTCCATGACTTTTAACCCATGTTAGCACTGCCACAAGCAAGGGGGACAGGACAGCTCCACCACATCCTGCAGCATAGTCATCCATTTTCGCATTGCTATAAAGAACTGCCTGAGACTGGGCAATTTATATAGAAAAGAGGTTTAATCAAGCTCACGGTTCTGCAGGCTGCACAAGAAGCACGGCTGGGGAGGCCTCAGGAAACTTACAATCATGGCAGAAGGCGAAGGGGAAGCCAGTGTGTCCTTCGTGGCTGCAGCAGGAGGAAGAGGGTGAAGGGGGAGGTGTTGCATACCTTCAAACAACCAGATCTCCTGAGAACGAACTCACTATCATGAGAACAGCAAGGGGGAATCCTCCCCCATGATTCAGTCACCTCCCCCAGGCTCTTCCTCCAACATTGGGGATTACAGTTTGACATGAGATTTGGGTGGGACACAGAGCCAAACCATGTCACGCAGCCACACCCTGCCCCATCCTAACCCCCGGAAATCACTCATCTCTCCTCTGCCACCATGGGTTGGTCTTTTCGAGAATATCAGATGCAGGCTGGCTTCTTTCCTTCAGCCTGACACCCATGAGAGCCATCTGAGTCGGTGTGTGTGTCAACAGTTGGTTCCTTTCAGTGGCTGGGTACGTATCCATTCCCATAACGTCTTATCCGCATGTTCTCTTGGTGAATTTTGCCTCACTGCGTGCATGTCTTATGTCACTAGATGCAGGGAGGCAAGGGCAGTGTGTGGTTCGTTTTTATAACCTTTCAAATGCTCTGCAAACAGTAGGTGCTCAGCTGTCGAATGGGTGAATGAATGGACCACAGCAGGTAACAGGAAGGGGAAATTAATTTTACAGAATTTTGTATTTCCTATATCCTAAAAAATCTCCTGTAAACGTAACCCTCAATTTCCTGAATTAAAAATGATTCATGCTGGGCACGGTGGCTCACGCCTGTAATCCCAGCACTTTGGGAAGCCAAGGCGGATGGATCACTTGAGGTCAGGGATTCAAGACCAGCCTGGCCAACATGGGGAAACTCCATCTCTACCAACAATACAAAAAATTAGCCATGCGTAGTGGCAGGCACCTGTAATCCCAGCTACATGGGAGACAGGAGAGTCACTTGAACCCAGGAGGTTGGAGATTGCAGTGAGCTGAGATTGCACCACCACACTCCAGCCTGGGTGACAGAGCGAGACTCTGTCTCAAAAGAAAAAAAAAAGAAAAAAAGATTCATTACCTCTCTGTATTCTGTTAGTAGCTGAGACAGGAGAAAAACCAATCAAGGCAACCTAATGACAGGGATTTCCTTCTCCAGACTCCCTACCTACTCACCTTTCTGTCTCTTTTTCTGGTAAGTATTTCCCTGCACCTGCATACAGGTCCCCACTTCTTACACCCCACCATCGGGAGTCTCTGACAGCTCTCACACAGAAGAGGAATGCCGTGGTCCTGGAAGTTGCTAGGTAGGCTCCGAGTCCCAGTTGTTTCATTTCTCTGGACCTCCTGGTGCTGCAGGAGAATGACATGGGCTCCAGACTGGAAGTTACCACACATGCCTTGTGATCCTGGCTCTGATGGGCCTTGCTGTGTGATCTTGCTTAAGTTGCCTCCCCTTTCTGGTCTTTATTTTCATTACCTTATTTTGTATACATCGGTTAAGAGATGAATCTGGTGGTTTCTATAGTCTCTTCAAGCTCTGAAACAGTATGATTTTGTGAACTCACTTACTCATACAGACATAAACACAAGGAGGATTTGCTAACAAACTTCTTCATTCTTTGTTAAATAGAAATGCCTTGCTTGTTACTGCAGAGGCTCAGGTGCTCCGTCAGCGAGTATTTAAGTGCCTACTATGTGTGGGTTTCAAACTTGAGGCTTTAAGTGTTTGTAGGAAATGGAAACACTGATGTCTTTCTATTCTATAACTGAGGAGTGGAGAGGGAAGGAAGAGGTGTGTGTTATCCCGGCCCTGTCTCATTCGTGTGCATCATTCTTCTTTTTCTTCCGCTTCTTTTCCTGGGATCGCCACATTCTCGTTGGTGTCTTACAGATGAACCTCTTCAGGACTGAATGACCAAGTGCCCCAGAAACATGGATTGGTGTGGGTGGTGCCTGAGCCTGACCTCTGCCTGTTTTCTCATACATGGTTCACGTTGCCCCCAGCAGAGGGGGAGAGTAAGGGGCTCAATGGCTATTTCTCCAAAATGTGTTGGTTGGTGTGGAATTGGGTACAACCTGGTACATTCTGTGAGTGTCAGGGGCCTGCTTCTCCAGGCCATGGGCCATGCCTTCCAAGGTTTTTTTTTTTTTTTTTTTTTTCCTGAGACAGGGTTTCACTGTCGCCCAGGCTGTAGCACAGTGGTACGATCTTGGCTTGCTGCAGCCTCGACCTCCAAGGGCTCAAGCCATCCTCCCTCCTCAGCCTCCTGCGTACCTGGGACCAGAGGTGTGGCTAATTCCAGGGCTTTTTAACAGATGGTCTCAGGAGTCTCCTTTGTGGAGGTTCAGGTCACTCTGGGGATTGATGGGAGTTGGGGCTTAGGACTCCTCTCTCGACTCCTGGGTCAGAAAGTGACTCCGTCAAACAGGCATTTTTATGGTCTCAAGTGGGTTTAACAAGAAAGAAGTCACGGAGGCAGTGAATGAAGACCCAGTTAGTGAGGGACGTGGTGGACCTGCTGGTGGCTCGCAGTGCTCATGATGTAGGGTGTGAATGTCTTTTGTCTCCAGCCGCTTGCCTTGAGGAGGGACACCATTTTGCTATCATCTTTACCCCCAGAAAGAACAGGTGGGGAGGAGATTTGTGTAGGACTCTTTTTCCCCATATGGAGAACTCTATGGCCATTTTGCAAACATTCCCCATCCTTCCAAATCCTCTCTCCCCCTTCTCCTTGCCAAACATACACTGCCAATTATACTAGACTAGCAACAAGGAGCTTGGAGAGAAAGGCTGCTTTTAGAGATGTCGTCCCAAGCGCTAACAAGGTGTTCTCGATAACTGGAATCAGCACCGCCCTCCTTCCGGTCATGTAGTCCTGGTCACCACAGAGCATGTTTATGCTTGGGGAGTCTGTTTCCCGGTGTTGGGGTCGGAACCATTCCTGGAGTGATTTCCTGGTTTTAATGCTCATCCTTTCCCTTTCCAGCCATTAAAGCTTCTGGCCTAGAAAAGCCTGTCTGGCTGGCCTGACCCGGTGCTCCGTTTCTGTTATCTCTGCTCAGCAGCGGGGAGGGCGCTGGGGACAGAGTATGTTAGAGAAGGACACCCTCCTGGCCGCAGGGTGCCTGCTCCCTCCCTGGCTGTCCATCCTGGCAAGAGGGCCTCGGTGGGCAGGGTGGACGCCTGCATGCCTTTGGTGCTACCATGACAAGGTGGCCCTGGCCCAGGAGTGGAGCGGTGCCTGGGTTCGCTGAAATGCCTCAGAGCCATGACTTTCTGCTTCTCGCATCTTCTTTAGCTCAGTCTCTTAGTCTTCCTCTGAACTTGCGGACTCTCGGGTTCTCTGGCCAGCATATTAAGGAGTTGGGCTGGGCAGCCTCTGCGAGGGTCTTCTGTACTGTCAGCTTGAACAGTTTCCATAAGGTTGTGTCGGGGACACCTAGAAATAGGTTCCTTTGAACAACAGCATGCTTGTTGGCTAGCGAGACCTTCCAAAGGAGTGAGATTGGGTTGGGGATGGGATTTCAGGCTGTGTGTGTAAATTCAACATGATCCTCCGTGTGGAGAGGAGACACACGGGTGAAGGCAGGTCCTGGTGGTGGGGCAGGGGTCACAAAGCTCTGAAATGAACAGTGAAGTCGTGGAGGGGCCCTTTAGCAGAACCTGGGATCGGGGCACCAGCAACCCTTTCCTTCCCAGAGGGGAAAGTGGTTCACTGCCAGAAACGCTTTAGACTCGTTAGAGGACAGGAGATTAGCCACTCAGGTGATGAAACTGAAAGCCGGGGTCTGTTTGTTCTGCTGCTGAGCAAACTTGGTAAAAATGTTCATTGAGATGGAAAACAAGAACACAGACACATTGTGAGCCCTTTGGCCTTTGCCTTTGACCCTGAAACCTGACTATTTCCTGGAGAAAGCGAGTTTGCCTGTCTCCCCACGCCTGTGCCTGCCAGAGCCCCGCCCGGCTCCCCGGCACCTGCTCCGACTCCAGCTCTCATGGAAGCAGGGTTTTGCGATGAAGTCGTGGAAGCCAACAGCTCCCCTTTCTCCTCTTTCCCAAGTGTGGTGTTTGTGATTCCAGAAATAAGTTGGGCTCCACCCTCAGAGTGGCAGGCATTGATGGCTTCTCATTCACGGACTCCTTGGGGATTGCCTGAAGCCAATGCTGGCGTGCCTGGGCTGTTTCTCCAGGAGGGCCATGATGGCACGTTTGTGTCAATATTACCTGCAGAAGAACCTTCCATCTTTTTTAACAGGCAATTCTGTTCAGGAGTATGAATTGGAGCCAATTAGGGCTAAAAGTATATTCCAAAATATATATAGTTATATGGCATATTACGATATTTTGGTCAATAACTGATTGCATATACCACAATGGTCCCATAAGATGCTAACACTATATTTTTACTGTACCTTTTGTATTTTTAGATCTGTTTAGATACACACGTACTTACCATGTGTAACAGTTGCCTACAGTATTCAGTACAGCAACACACTGCACAGGTTTGTAGCCCAGGAGCCACAGGCTGGATGACTGTAGCCTGGGAGGGTAGGAGGCTATCCCATCTAGGTTTGTGTAAGTATACACTTTGTGTAAGTACACTATGATGTTTACACAATGACAAGATCACCTAATGACACACTTCTCAGAATGTATCCTTGTCATTAGGGGACACAGGACTGTATAGGTAATAAACAGATAAATTAACAAATGATTTCTGACCACCCCATACTGTAGGCTGAGGGCTCAGGCCCCTCTGAGGGCTCCTGTAGGAGGCTCTCCTGCCTCTGACTCAGTGCTGGGGGCTGAGGGGGGCTGCAAATTGCGGGCTTAGTCTTGAGCTGTGATATGGGGCAGGATGATGACATGGGGAAGGACGATGATCAGAGACAGAGCTGGAGAGGGACCAGGGCTGACCCAATGCCACAGGAAGTGGCTGGAGTTGTTCTCGCCTGTAGGGACCTGAGCTGGGGCTTACTCTCACCAGGCTATACTCTCACCAGGCTATTGTACAGAAGCAGGCGATGCCCTCATTGTCCCCACTGGGCTACCAGGCCGCCCTCACCTGTCCTTGGGCCAGCAGAGCACTTCTCCATCCCAGGCTCAGGCAGTGCTTGTGCATCCTGCAGGGGTGTGGGCCACCCCAGCCTTGGTGCACCCTGCTTTTGACTGTTCTTTGTGCTGGAGGCGAGGAGTGAGTCTGGGGACCTGCCCAGGGGCCTCCGTGGCTGACACAGCCGGCCAGACAACTGCAGATGTCAGAGATGCTTTAAGAAACTCCCTTCAGGGCAATCAAGCCCTTGCCAAGTGGAATCACTCTGCATTTACATGGGTGGCTTCTGAACGTGGCCTTGATGAATTGTGCTCTGGCAGGGCCTTGACAGTGAAAAATGGGGCAGTGAGATGGAGCAGGAAGGCGCGGGGTCTCTGCTGGGCTGGAGCCTGCACCTGAACCAGGAGTCTGGAGCCACTGGAAACAGTGGGTGCCTCCACCAGCCCCAGGGGGGAATGCACAGATGTGCCCTCATCGCTCAGCTTCTCTCTTTGTCTCTCTGCTCCCTTCGTGTGCATTGTCTTTCTCTGATTTTCCCTCTGTCTCTCCAGGCTGAAATGCAGCATCAAACACACGCTCTCCTGCTTTCTTGCTTTGTCTCTCTTACGCTTCTCTTTCTCCACCTTCTCTTTCCTTCTTTCTTATTCGATTTTTAGATTATAATCAAAACCACTGGACGGTGAGCAGGGACAGGAGGGACATTTGAAGAGGGTGGATATGTTGCTGTCTTGATTGCGGTGACAGTTTCCCAGGCGTGCACATAGGCCAAAACTTAGTGTTACACACCTCAAATACGTGCAGTTCATGTGCAGCTCTACCTTAATAAAGCTATATTTAAAACCCCCCACTCATTTTGAGTAGGAAAGCAAGGAGAAAATGTTTTTGAATTTTTAACTTTTAGAAAAGCCTGTATTCTGCTTCCCTGTGAGGTAGAGGGAGACAGAGACTCAGCAGGGGGCACTTCTTTCTGGGGTTTGAGCACTGGAAGATTATTATTATTGTTGTTATTATTATTTGAGACGGAGTCTCGCTCTGTCGCCCAGGCTGGAGTGCAGTGGAGCGATCTCGGCTCACTGCAAGCTCCGCCTCCCAGGTTCACACCATTCTCCTGCCTCAGCCTCCTGAGTAGCTAGGACTACAAGCGCCTGCCACCACGCCTGGCTAATTTTTTATATTTTTTAGTAGAGACAGGGTTTCACCATGTTAGCCAGATGGTCTCGATCTCCTGACCTCGTGATCCGCCCACCTCGGCCTCCCAAAGTGCTGGGATTACAGGCATGAGCCACCGTGCCCGGCCTGGAAGATCATTATTAACAGTGCAACAGCTACCGCCATTCAGTGAGTGGTTTAATCAGTAGGACAAGCCTATGCAACAGCCCTTGCATTTGTCCCCAGAGACTCAGGGAGGGTAAGCAAAGTAGTGACCTGCTCAAGGCCACGCAGCTGGTCAGGTGCAAAGCTCTGCTTCCCGGCAGGTCTCTGGAGCATGACTCCCCTCTAATACCAGTTGTGGGATGGGACAGGTGCGCCTGGGAGTGGCTGGCAGAGAGTGTGTTGGAAATCGTTTGGCACCTACCCTTGAGATGTAGTTTGAGATTGAAGAGAAAATGTCTCTGCTTCTCTGGCTCACAGGCAGTCACACTCTTCCTTTCCTCCCTCAGCCACTTGTGCATTTCCAGCAGGGTGCCTTTGGTGCTGGGGGAAGGACTCTTTATGATCCCTTCCCTCCAGATTTTGACTGGCTGGCTATTGAAGTGAGTAGAAAGGCCACAGGATGACTCTGCCATGGGTATTGGGTGGGCTAGTGGTAGGGGCTAGCTGTGCAATCAAAGGGCTATTAGGAGTGAGGTTTCCTCTTGGGTGGGCCTCCTAATTAGTCTAGGATGACATTAAGTAGCCTCTTTTTTTAAAAAAAGGCAAATCTGGTCAGATCTTGGTTTCCAGGTTTTTGGAATATCCAGGCAAAATTGCCTTGGCACCTTCTGAAATCCTAGAGAGGTAGTGTAGCCCACTTGCTGGGGCTGACTTCTGTTGCCAGCGCCTCACCTCTGATTGCAGGGTATTGGTTGGCCATATGCTT
Source organism: Macaca nemestrina (assembly GCF_043159975.1). Classification (NCBI taxonomy): domain Eukaryota; kingdom Metazoa; phylum Chordata; class Mammalia; order Primates; family Cercopithecidae; genus Macaca; species Macaca nemestrina. The sequence continues at coordinate 227,088,825 of NC_092125.1, read as the reverse complement.
CAGGGATTTGAAGGAGGGTTAGCTATGTCTAGCGCTTGGCGTGTTCTTGGAGAATATTGGGCAAGAATATGATTCCCTGAGTCTGGGGGAAGGAGGAGCTCCAGTGAAACTTCCAATCAAGACGCCAACTACGCATATGTGGGAATCTCTCTTCTCTCACTCTCAACCCATAGAAATGTTGGATTAGTTATAATAGCAGCAAAGACATAGTTGAATTCAAAGGTGAGGTTGGGAGATTTCCAGGTGTCAGAAGCCAAGATGAAATTTAGAGCTGAAGCCAACTGGCCTTATTGGAGTTTCCACAGTAAACCCCTTAAGGGCTGAGGTTTCACAGGCTCTACGGAGCTGGAACCAAGTTTCTTGTACAAAACTGGGAACAAGAAGGGACTATCTTTTCTGTCATTAAAAAGTAGAAAAATTCTTCCCATTGGCTCAGGAATACGGTATACCCCTGTCCCCCAAGCAGTAGCTTCTAAGAGTTTCCTTCAAGAAGGAGGGATACCAAGCCTAAGCTGTATATAGATGTGAGACCAAATCCTGCACTGTCAGTGTGGGCAGAAACTCTGAGCTGAGAACATAACATAAAATGTGGTCCAGAATTAGTGGTACCCTTAAAACTGTGTCACATATAAGTGTAAAACTTCTTACGAAAGATGATTCTGGAACACAAGGCACATATGAAGTTCCCAGGGGAAAATTGGGGGACTCCCAATGTAGATAAACCCTTACGCAAAAATTACAAAGCAGACTAGCAAATTGACCACCACAGGAGATAATCCACAAATGCTGTGAAAGACAATTTATGTCTCAGAAACTACAGACAACAGAGCAATCCAAGAAGGCTGTTAGATAGATCAAATATGTGTAAAATGTTTGAAGAGACAAAATAAGAAATAAAATCCATAAGACTTGAATAGGAGATAATGGGATGAAACAAGTGTTTTTTTTTTTTTTTTAAAGAATCAGTTATTCTAGAAATAAAATATGTAATAATTGCAATGAAAACCAAACAAGATGCCAAAAACCTTCTAATAGATGGGATAAACAAAGGAATAGACATATTGCTAAAGAAAGAGTTAGTTAAGGCCTGGCGTGGTGGCTCACGCCTGTAATCCCAGCACTTTGGGAGGCTGAAGCGGGCGGATCATGAGGTCAGGAGTTTGAGACCAGCTTGACCAACATGGTGAAACCCTGTCTCTACTAAAAATGCAAAAATTAGCCAGATGTAGGAGGCTGAGGCAGGAGAATTGCTTGAATCTGGGGGACAGAGGTTGCAGTGAGCCAAGATTACGCCACGGCACTCCAGCCTGGGTGACAGAGCAAGATTCTGTCGAAAGAAAGAAAGAAAGAAAGAAAGAAAGAGAGAGAGAGAGAGAGGGAGGGAGGGAGGGAGGGAGGAAGGAAGGAAGGAAGGAAGGAAGGAAGGAAGGAAGGAAGGAAGGAAGGAAGGAAGAAAAAGTTAGTTAAGCATAAGATGGTCCTGAGGAGATCCACCGAACTGTGGTTTAGGGAAGTAAAGGTGGAAAATGTGCACATGAAGGTCCAACATATATCTAATGGGCATCTCAGAGGAGAAGATAGAGACAACGGGAGGGAGGCATGCTTGAAAGTAATACAGCTGGAGGAATAAAGACAGACATAAGCCTTCCTACTGAAAATGAACATGGAATTGCAGGTAGAATAAATAAAAGCAAAAATCCATGTGTGGTCACATCAGGGTGAAACTACTGAACACCAGAGATAAGGAGATACCTTAAAAAAACCACCAGGAAAACAGCAACAGGGAGACCTCATTAGTTTGGGTAAATATAAAACAGGGAAAATGCAAGATAAGGGCTGGGATGCTTTCTGTATGTTAGTATGTCTTCCTAAAGGAGTGAATAGGGGAAAATAGGATACTTTTGGTTCTTTAGTCTGCAATCAGTCTGCTCTGGCAGTGTGATGCTGGCCTTTAAGAACAAAAGCATCTGTGTGTATCTGTTCCAGCGCTTTTGAAGTATTGTTCACCTGATGTGTTTCTAGGGCTGTCTCTGCTCCACCAACACCTTTCTGGGATAAACCTTCAAACATGGGCTGTGGGCCTGGGATCCCCTCGACAGGTGCTGCCAAGAATGAAAATGTGATCTTTGCAGGGTGCTTACCTCCTATTAATAAGGAAAGAAAGCAAACTAAATTAGTGTTGGGAAGTAAAGTGCCACATGAATCAGCTTTCCTCACTCCGAAAATAACTTGCTAAGAATTTATAGATCCCCTAAGTTCTGCTGATTTTTTATATTGTTTACTTTCCTCTCCAAAATATCAAATAATTCACAGGTGGTAGGTATGGTGGCTGTATGGATAATTTGAAATGAGAAATGGACAGCAAGAGAAATTTCCTTCTAGGGGGTCAGTGCTGGGGTGACTCCCTAAGACTAATGGTGCTGGATTAATAACCTGGGGCTGCTTCAGTATTCATGGCTTGTTCCCTCTGAAGGCTGGGATATTTCCCACTTTTATGTCCTGCACAAAACTGTAAAGCAGAGATGGTTTCATTGCGGCTATGTGCGTAATGAGATGCGCAAGAGCTGCTCTTGCCCATTAATCAGCGTTTGGGGGAGGCTTCTGGAAGCCTGACCTATTGCCGCAGTAGCTGATCTGAATGCAATGATTTTCCCCTGTGGGAGCCGAGGCTGCAGGACCTGAGAGCTGGCTCTGGCAGCCTGGGGGCCCTGGCCATGAAGTTGTACTGCAGAGAGGAGGGATGGTCCCATAATCAGGGCACACAGGCAAATGGCTGGGGTTTCTTAAATGAAAAGGCTGCAGGGCTTTGGAAGGAATCACAGGATGTGTGGTTTGCAAGAGTCCACCTATTTCTGAGGTCCATCTCGCCAGCCCTCTGGCTTTACTGGGGTGGAGGAGGTAGAGGAGGGTTGGTGTAGCTACATTCAATAGGGATTGGAGTGCAACTCTGTGCCAGGCACTGGGCCAGGTGCTGGGGAGACAGCTGAATAATTCAGGCATTCCCTCTGCCATTAAGGCGCTCTCAGGGGTGTGGGGGGAGGCAGGGACCCAAACTGCTGATTTCAATGAACTAGACTGGCGAGGCGGGAGAGATGTCAGCGGCACACAGATGACGACTACTTACCGGCTTTGGGGCTGGAGGGTGGGAAGAGGGGCCCTGTGGTTTGAGAAGGCTTCCTGGAGAAGTAATGTCTGAGCTACATCTGAGGAGTAATTAATATTTGGCCAAGAGTCTAACCAAAATGTCTCATGCCTGTCGTCTCAGCACTTTGGGAGGCTGAGGTGAGCAGATTGCTTGAACCCAGGAGTTAGAGACCAGCCTGGGCAGCAACATGGCAAGACCCTGTCTCTACAGAAAATACAAAAGTTAACTGAGTGTGATGGCGGATGCCTGTGGTCCCAGGTACTTGGGAGGCTGGGGCAAGAGGATTGCTTGAGCCCAGAAGATGGAGGCTGCAAGGAGTTGTGATTGGACCACTGCACTCAGACCTGGGCAACAGAGCAAGACCCTGCCTTAAAAAAAAGAAAAGAAACAACAAGATTTGACCAAGAACAGGAGAGCAGGCCCATGAAGGTGGAAGTGAGATATTTATCCTAGCAAGGGGCCTGCCAGGGATGGAGCTGGTGGAAGCACAAAATGTGAGGCAGGCAGAGGTGAGGCCTGCGAAGGCTGGGTAGTGGATTGCTGCTCAGGCCCTGTGAGAATTCTGATTGAATCATGATATTCCTACATGTCCAGTGGGGCAGTCATCCATGGCGCGGCCTCATGTGTGATTTGGAATGTACTGTGGGAGTGGCAGGCCCGGTGGGACAAGGGACATGACCCAGGAGAGCAGGCCTAAATCTCCTGCTACCTGTGGCCCCCCTTGCCAGAATTCCCATATAAACCAAGACTCTAAAATTAGTTTCAAAAGGTTTTAGAGACCTTCATGGGTGCTTTCCAATAACAGGAAAATAAGGACTGTGAGGAATGTTTCTCTAACTTTAGACCCAGAAACTAAGGGCTGGGAGGATGAGTGGCTGCCTTTTTTTTTTTTTTTTTTTTTTTTTTGCAATGGAATCTGTCACCAGGCTGGAGTGCAGTGGCACGATCTCAGCTCACTGCAACCGCTGCCTCTCGGGTTCAAGCGATTCTTGTGCCTCAGCCTCCCAAGTAGCTGGGACTACAGGCACCTGCCACCACACCCGGCTAATTTTTGTATTTTTAGTAGAGACGGGGTTTCATATGTTGGCCAGGATGGTTTCGATCTCCTGACCTCATGATCCACCCACCTCGGCCTCCCAAACTGCTGGGATTACAGGCGTGAGCCACTGCGCCCGGCTGGTAGCTGTTTTGACCTTTTTCTGGCTACTTTAATGTTCCTTCCCAAAAAAGTCTTATCTTTATGGTGGTGGCTTTTCTTGGGAGGTGGCGGAGTCAGGCCTGGGCTGGACTTCTTCCCTGGGATTCGTGTGAACCATGGTTGAAGTCTGTGCTTCAGGGCTCCTCCATCCTCCTTAGATGGCTCGAAAAGAGGGTGGGAAAACAGGTGAAGAAGGGTCAGTGGCTCGACATTATCTTTCTCACCTCTGGAGATAAAGTAGGAAAAAAAAAGAAATGTCTTCGGTTTGTATTTGGATACACACATCACTCACTAGCTGCTGAGATCCATGATAGCATCATGAATATCAGCATTAAAAGGCTGCTTTGGGGATCAATAGCAATGCTTGCACTGCATTTAAATATCTGCAATTAAGGTCGAAGCCTGAAAACACGACTCCTGGGAGGCCCATGAGACCTGGGGGAAGGGACAAATTGAACCTTAGTTATATATTTCAATGACCTGGAGATCAATATATGCCAGATCACATTTTCTTATCTGTTCTTCAAATCTCGATCTTTACTTGGGTCCACATTTTCAGGGTACTCCGTCAGCTTGGTGTTTTTGGTGGCAGATGTGGTGACACCCTGGCCGGCAGTATTTGAACCTGGTCTAAAGGATATCTGAGTGAGAGTTCAAAAGATAGAAACATGGTAGGGGTATCTGTGCTGATGTGCAGAGGGGGAAAATTGGCACAACCCCTCATGCAAAACTGAAAAATGTGGGATAGATTTAGTCTGACAGTGGGCGTGGAGGGAGATTCTAGCAAGTCTTTAATGTGGGATGTAGCCATCTGTCTTACAGAGTTATGAAGGTTGGGCATGGATACAAAGACCCTTAGACTTTTTATTTGTTCCCTTCAGTAGTAATGCTTAGATGTTCTTTTACTGCCAACCAGAGATATTCTTTTTTTTTTTTTCGTTCTTTTTTTTTTCTTTTTTGAAACGGAGCTTTGCTCTCGTTGCCCAGGCTGGAGTGCAATGGTGCAATCTCAGCTCACTGCAACCTCTGCCTTCCAGGTTCAAGTGATTCTCCTGCCTCAGCCTCCCAAGTAGCTGGGATTACAGGCATATGCCACCACGCCTGGCTAATTTTTTATATTTAGTAGAGATGGGGTTTCACTATGTTGGTCAGGCTGGTCTTGAACTCTTGAACTCAGGGGATCCACTTCAGCCTCCCAAAGTGCTGGGATTACAGGCGTGTGCCACCGTGCCCAGCCCAATATATTCTTTAGTGTGTTTCTCCCTGACACTTTTCTGGGCCCAAGTATGGCAGAAACTAAGCCAAGGAGAAAAAGAAATAGCTGTCAGGCATTTCATTGTCTTAATTACAGAGCACAGATATTAGTGTCAGTGAGTCTCTGGGTGGTAGAGCTGGTGGTCAGAGTGGACCTATAGCCTGAAATCACAGCATGAGCCAATGAAATTGCCAAATATACTCAGCCTCTGAGTTGGTTTCTCCAACTTCTGAGGCCGTCTCTAGCACGGGTATCTTCATGAGGTCCCTCATTGCCCTCTGAAACTAGGATTTGATTTCCCGCATGTTCTTCTTCTTGCTGCCGTCCATGAATCCAAGACCTACTTTCATTGTTATCCTTTCTCCTGATGTTTCTCTGATCATCATAACTCTTTTCTACCATGCCCTACTCTGGCCTCCCTGGAGCACTGTCCATTCACATGCCAACCTATTGAAGAGAGGATCTTTGGTATTATCATGAGTCGTTTTGTGCCCCTACAGCCCTGCTTCGGGGTACTGCTTCTTGCCTGTCTCTGCACATGCTCAGTAAGTGTTTGGACTGTCAGATGGAGGTGAATAGACAAAAATCTCTGCACTCATGGTGTTTATATTCTAATGGAGCAGAGAGGCAATACACAAATTGTATATTGTACAAAAATGCGACATGTTGTCAGATAAGTACTGAGGAGGAAAATATAACAGAGTAAAAAGACGGAGAGTGATATGGCACAACTTCAGAGAAATTTGAAAGTGGGAAGTGTTACTGATTTGGAATCAGGTCTAGATTCAAATCCTGATTCCTTTACCCTCTAGGACAACTAATTTAACCCCTATGAACCTCAGTTTCCTTATCCATAATATGTAAATCATGTTTATTTTTTAGGGTTGTTAGAGGTTAACAAGGATTATAGTTTGAGTATGGTGCCTGAGTATGGGCGTAATGCACATGAGCTTTCATTGCTCTTATGAGCATCATTATTTTTGTTACTATAAAATCAAGGGCTCAGCCGGGTGCAGTGGCTCACACCTGTAATCTCAGCACTTTGGGAGGCTGAGGCGGGTGGTCAGGAGATCGAGACCATCCTGGCTAACATGATGAAACCCCGTCTCTACTAAATATACAAAAAAATTAGCCAAGTGTGGTAGCGTGCACCTGTAGTCCCAGCTACTTGGGAGGCTGAGGCAGGAGAATGGCGTGAACCCAGGAGGCAGAGCTTGCAGTGAGCCGAGATGGCACCACTGCACTCCAGCCTGCGTGACAGAATGAGACTCTGTCTCAAAAAAAAAAAAAAAAAAAAAAAAAAATCAAGGGCTCTACCAGTCCAGCTGCATTGAACAGGCTATTGTTTAGCTTGGAATCTTCTAGTGAGTTTGCAAATATCAAGAAATCTCTCTCTCTTTTTTATTTTTTTTGCATAGTCTACAAGCAACTCAACTTCTCTAGAACAATGTTCCTTGAACTTTTTGGTTTCAGGACTTCTCTTACAGTCTTAAAAGTTATTGAGGAACCCAAAGAGCTTCTGCTTATGAATTACAGCTATACTATTTACTGCATTAGAAATTAAAACTGAGAAATTATTGAAATATGCAAACTCATTAAAATTACAGTAATAAACTCATTTTATGTTAGCATAAATAACATATTGTTTAATGAAAAATATACTTTCTAAAACAAAACAAAATTTAGTGAGAAGAGTAATGTTTAACATTTTTGCAAATTTCTTTAATGTTTGGCTTAATGAAAGACAATTGGATTCTCATATCTGCTTCTGCCTTCAATCTGTTTTGGTATGTTGAAATAAATGAAGAAATTTAGCTTCACACAGATGTATAATTAGAAAAGGAAGTAGTATTTTAATAGCCATTTCAGAGAATTGTGAATATTTCTCTTTGTTACTATATCAAAACCCAACAAGTGGTACTTTCTTAGATGTTAGTTGCAGTGCAGAATCTGATATATGCTGTCCACAGAAGCCCACCTTAAATAAAAAGACAAAAATAGTACATTTTTTGTATACTGTTACATTAAAATCCATTGGCCTATCCTTTTATCAAGGGGATATATTTTAATATGGATCTTGGAAAGAACTTTTATTCTGGCATTTTGTCATAGCAGTTGTTTTGAAAATACTGGTTCCCTGAGTTATGCAGATCTTCCAAATGTTGACACATTTTATTATACAATACCCCCCACCCCAAAATGGCTTTGTTACTATCAGTACCAAAGTCCTCAGAAAAGTCTTTACATTTTGCAAGTTGTCAAGTTCACAGTGGTGAATACAAATTCTTCCCAATTCTAATTCTTAACTTAAAAATTCACATTTTATCATTGGCAACAAATATGGTCAGTTGAAGTGATAGTCTGCCAAATACCTGTCTGTTATTACCAAAAATTTCTAATTTAATTCCATTGTAGTCAGAGAATATACTGATAAATGAATTCCTTTTTTTGTCAATTCATTTAATTATTTTAAATTTATTGAGACATTTTATGGCTCAGAATATATGTTGGTAAACGTTCTGTGTGCATGTGAAAAGAATGTGTATTTTGCTGTTGTTAGAATGTTCTACAAATGTCAACTAGGCCAAGTTGGTTGATAGTGTTGTTCAAGTCTTCTACATCCTTAATGTTTTTTTGTTTTCTGTTTTTTTTTTTTTTTTTTTTTTGAGACAGAGCCTTGCTCTGCCGCCCAGACTGGAGTGCAGTGGCACGATCTCGGCTCACTGCAAGCTCTGCTTCCCGGGTTCACGCCATTCTCCTGCCTCAGCCTCCCGAGTAGCTGGGACTAGAGGCGCCCACCACCATGCCTGGCTAATTTTTTGTATTTTTAGTAGAGATGAGGTTTCACGGTGTTAGCCAGGATAGTCTTGATCTCCTGACCTCGTGATCTGCCCGCCTCGGCCCTCTCAAAATACTGGGATTCCTTAATGTTTTATGTCTACTTGTTTTATTATTAAGGGAGGGATACGGAAATCTCTAATTACAGTTTAGATTTGTCTATTTCTTCTTGTATTTCTATCAGTTTTTGCTTCATATATGTTGAAGCTGTCTTGTTTCATAAACATTTGTGACTGTTATGTCCTCATGATTAATTTTCTATTATTATGAAATGACTCTTTTTATGTGTGGTAGTATTTTTTTTGTTCTGAAATCTGCTTTTTGTGATATTAACATAGCCACTGCAAATTTCTTTTTATTAGTGTTGCAGTGGTATATCTTCTTCCATTCTTTTAGTTTTAACTTATTTTTGTCTTTTCATTTAAGGTGGGCTTCTGTAGACAGCATATAGTTTGGTCTTGCTGTTTAATCCAGTCTTGCAATCTCTGTCTTTTTTTTTTCCTTTTTTTTTTGAGACGGAGTTTCACTCTTGTTGCCCAGGCTGGAGTGCAATGGCACAATCTTGGCTCACTGCAACCTCCACTTCCTGGGTTCAAGTGATTCTCCTGCCTCAGCCTCCCCAGTAGCTGGGATTACAGGCATGTGCCACCACGCCCAGCTAATTTTTGTATTTTTAGTAGAGACAGGGTTTCTCCATGTTGGTCAGGCTGGTCTTGAACTCCCGACCTCAGGTGATCCGCCCACCTTGGCCTCCCAAAATGCTTGGATTACAGGCGTGAGCCACCACTCCTGAACTTTTTTTTTTTTTTTTTTTTTTGAGACAGACTCTCACTCTATCACCCAGGCTGGAGTGCAGTGGTGCAATCTTGGCTTACTGCAACCTCTGCCTCCCAGGTTCAAATGATTCCCCTGCCTGGGCCTCCAGATTAGCTGGGACTATAGGTGTGTGCCACCATGTCCAGCTAATTTTTTTGTATTTTTAGTAGAGACGAGGTTTCAGGATGTTAGTCAGGTGTTAGTCAGGATGGTGTTGATCTCCTGACCTTTTGATCCACCTGCCTCGGCCTCCTGAAGTGCTGGGATTACAGGCATGAGCCACCACACCTGGCCAATCTCTGTCTTTTATTTGAAGTAGTTAGACCACTTATATTTAATGCGATTATCAATATGGTTAAGTTTCTATTTGTTTTCGTTTTCCCTATCTGTTGTTTGTCCCCCTTTTCTCTTATTTATTTATTTATTTTTGAGATGGAGTCTTGCTCTGTTGCCTGGGCTGAGGTGCAGTGGCATGATCTTGGCTCACTGCAGCCTGCACCTCCTGGATTCAAGCGATTTTCCTCCCTCAGCCTCCTGAGTAGCTGGTACTACAGGCACCCACCACCATGGCTAGCTGAGTTTTATATTTTTAGTAGAGACAGGGTTTCACCATTGTGACCAGGCTGGCCTTGAACTCCTGACCTCAAGAAATCCACCTGCCTTGGCCTCCCAGAGTGCTGGGATTATAGGTATGAGCCACTGCACCCGGCCCCTTTTTTCTTTTTCTGCCTTCTTTTGGATTAACTGAACAATTTTTTTTTACCATTCAGTTTTATCTCTTTTGTTGTCTGGCTTATCTATAAATCTTTGTTATTTTAGTGCTTGTTTTAGAGTTTTTAGCCTCCATCTTTAACTTATCATCATCCACTTTCAGGTGATGTCATTGACCACTTCATGTATGGTGTAAGAACCTTATTGTAGTATAATTTCATTTCTTCTTTCCCATATTTTAAAAATTCTTCTCATACCTTTTACTTATAGATTTGTTATAAACCCCACAATTTATTATTTTGCTTTAAGTAGTTGCTTATCTTTTTAATAGATTTAAGTAATAAAAAGTCTTTCTATATACACCCATATTGCTACCATGTCCAGTGCTCTTCATTTCTTTGTGTAGATCCAGATTTCCATCTGGTATTTTTTCCCTTCTGCCTGAATGAGTTCCCTTAATATTTCTTGTAGTGCATGGTCATGAATTCTTTCAGTTTTTGCATCTATAAAATAAGTCTTTATTTCACTTTTGTTTTTGAAAGATATTTTCAATGGATAAAGAATTCTAGGTTGATAGTTTTTTTCTTTTCCTCTTTGTACTTTAAAGAAGTTTCTCTGTGTCTTCTGGCTTGCTTGCATAATTTCTGATGAGAAGTCTGCAGTTATTCATCTCTTTGCTTTTCTCTGTACAATGCATCCATTTCCTGTGGCTGCTTTTAGGATTTTTTCTTTGTCACTGGAGTTAATCAGGATGATTATGATGTGCAGTGGTGTAGTTTTCTTACGTGTCTGGTGCTTGGGGCTCATTGAGCTACTTGAATGTGTGGATTTATAGTTTTATCAAATTTGGAAAATTTTGGCTGTTTTTCTACTTTTTTCTGTCCCATCCTCTGCATAGGGAACTTTTACATTTATTAGACTGTTCAAAGTTGTTGTGGATACTCTATTCAGCTTTTTCTTTTTCCTGTTTCATTTGCTGTCTTTAAGTTCACTAATATTTTCTTTAGTGATGTCTAATTGTTAATTACATGCAGCGTGTTTTTCACCTCAGACTGCATCTTAGGTTTTCACTGCAGTTTGCATCTTTCGAGGTTTTACTTGGATCTGTTTAATTCTCCCATATCTCTTTTTTATATGTTTAATCTTCATACCCACTAATTTTATCAGCATATAATTTCTGGTTTGGTTGTGATTGATTTTTCTTATTATGAGTCATATTTTCCCACTTCTTTGTATGCCTGGGAATTTTGTCTTTGATTCCAGACATTATGAATTTATCATATTGGGTATTGTGTACATGTTTATTCTTGTAAATATATATATATATATTTTTTTGGATACAGAGTCTCACTGTGTTGCCCAGGCTGGAGTGTAGTGGCTGTGATCTCGGCTCACTGCAACCTCCGCCTCCCAGGTTCAAGCGATTCCCCTGCCTCAGCCTCCTGAATAGCTGGAATCACAGGTGTATGCTACCGTGTCCGGCTAATTTTTGTATTTTCAGTAGAGACAGGGTTTCACCATGTTGGCCAGGCTGGTCTCGAACTCCTGACACCAAATGATCCATCCCCTTTGGTCTCTCAAATTGCTGGGATTACAGGCGTGAGCCCCTGTGCCTGGCCGATTGTAAATATTCTTGAGCATTGTTCTGGAATGCGGTCACATTGTTTGGAATTGGTTTAACCCTCTCAGATCTCACTTTTACGCTTTGTTAGGTGGGTACAGAACATCATCGAGTTCAGGGCTGGTTTTTCTTACCCACTACTGAGGTAAAACTCTACTGAGTACTCTACCCTGTGCCCCATATATTATGAAGATTTTCTCTTGTTAGTTGAAACAGGCACTATTTCAGGTCCAAGTGTGAGTGACAGCGATTTTTGTGTTTTTTTTTGTTTTGTTTTTGAGACGGAGGCTCGCTCTGTTGCGCAGGCTAGAGTGCAGTGGCGTGATCTTGGCTCACTGCAACCTCCGCCTCCCAGGTTTGAGCAATTCTCTGCCTCAGCTTCCCAAGTAGCTGGAATTACAGGTGCCCACCACCACACACGGCTAAGTTTTGTATTTTTAGTAGAGATCGGCTTTCACCATCTTGGCCAGGATGGTCTTGAACACCTGACCTTGTGATCCACCCGCCTCGGCCTCCCAAAGTGCTGGGATTACCGGCATAAGCCACGTGCCCGGCCGATTGTTGCTTTTAATCCTGTTAAAAGGTGTTACAAGGCCTGAGAGTTTCCTCATATGCGTGCACTGATCCATGTCTATTTGACTACTTGAAGAGGCCTCTACACAGCTCTGGAGTTCTCTGTGTGTCTTTTTCCGGTACTCTGCCCTGTGACCTCCGGTTGTCTTGGCCTTCTTAGATTCTTAGTTCCTTTTCAACTCAGGAAGATTGCTCGACTTGGGATGCCCTCCTGTGCCATGGTTTGGAAACTCGCTAGCAAAAAGCTGGGGCAGTCTCGGGGCTGACCTCGCCGTTCTTCACTCCCAGATATCTGATATCTAGAGAACTGATGTTTCATAAATGTTGTTGTTTTTTAGTTATTTTAAGCAGGAGAGGACCTCTAGCCCTTGTTACTCCATCTTGGCCAGAGGCATAAGCCCTGCCAAATACCTGTGTCTAAAGAACCATAGTTTTAAAAAAAAAAATCAGTCATTTTTTTCAAATAAAAGTTGGCATTCCATGAAAAAATTGCTCATTTAGCTTGTAACTCAAACAGTCACACAAATGCTTTTCTTCAAGACAATCATCATACTTTAGATTGCAGCAGAAGTATTTTAAAAGTGTTATTAAAAGTGACGGTAAAGACCACAATTACTTTTGCACCAACCTAAAGAATAAAAGCTGTTTTTTTTGGTCGGAGGCAGTGGCTCACACCTGTAATCCCAGCACTTTGGGAGGCAGAGGCAGGTGGATCACCTTAGGTCGGGAGTTCGAGACCAGCCTGACCAACATGGTAAAACCCCGTCTCTACTAAATGCAAAAAATTAGCTGGGTGTGGTGGCACGCTCCTGTAATCTCAGCTACTCGGGAGGCTGAGGCAGGAGAATCATTTGAACCTGGGAGGCAGAGGTTGCAGTGAGCCGAGATTGTACCATTGCACTCCAGCCTGGGCAACAAGAGCGAAACTTGGTCTTGAAAAAGAAAAATAATGATAATCTTATTTTTATTGCTTCATGAAGGAATTCAAACGTAAAACTGGCAAAGAGCATGTGCGTGTGTGTGTGCTTTTCTGTAAGCATGTGGCAATGAAGAATATGTGATTACCAGTACAGTTGGTTGCTACTACCTTGATTTGTGGTGAGGCCCCAGCAGTTTTACCCACGGTTGCTTTTGCTCCAGCAGTGCAAATGCCAACACAGTGAAAAAGGCAAATCACCTCTTGGTATTTTACAAAAATGGTTTTGACCTCTCTGTCTCCCAAAAGGTTCTCTTAAGGATGCCCCAAGGGTCTGCCGACCACATTTGGAGACTACAGACACCCTTGTATCTGTGCACAGAGATATAAGCAAGAATGTTCTGTGTTACAATGTTTACACTAATAGAAATTCAGAAACAATTTAAATGTCCATCAGTAGTAGAATGGGCAAATAAATTGCAGTATTCTTATATAATGAAATAGTATATAGCAGTTGAAATGCATAAGCTAAGGCTGTGTGTATATATGTATAAAGATCAGAACTCAGTGGGGAAAAAACAAGTTGCAAAAAGAAATGTACAGCACGGTACCATTTATATAAGCTTAAGATGTAAAAAATATTTGTTGTTTATGGACGCCTACATATATAGTACATAAAAACTAAATGGAAGATAGCAGCTGCCTCTGAGAGGGAGGGAGGAGAATGAGATGGGCAGGTACAGCGTAGCTGCAGTTGTATCTGTAATTCTTTTTTATTTCTAAAAAATAAATTGGAAGATATCCAGTGAAATATTATGACTGGAGAATGTGATGGTTGGCACGCAGGTTTTTATTATATTATCCCCTATAGGGTTTGGAAAGCTTAAAGTCTTCCATAATCATCATCATCATCACTGAGAAATAGAGAAGAAGAGAAAATGTGTGAATACATGATAGATTCTCAGTTCTACGTGAAAACTGCTAAATGAATACTAGCTGGCGAGCCCACCGTGATTATTACCATAGCGCTAACAGCTGCCGTAACGGAGAGGGTGCGATCAGCCAGGGACTTCACCTAGTTTCATATTCAGCTTTATTATCACCTATGAAGTAGGACTTACAATCCTAATTACGCAACAGAGGTGACTAGCATTCAGAAATCTTAAGTCATATGCCGATGTCACACAGTGAGTCAGTTATGAAGTCATGATTGGAAACTAGGCCTTTTGGGTTCAAGGTTTGTGCTTTTTCCGCTCTGCTAACATCTGAGGTGATTGGCTTGTTATCTGAAGTTATTCTGCTTTTATTTCTCTTTCAGCTCTTCTTCCAAACCGATTTTCGGGCATAGTTTGTTATGTTTCTGCTAAGCGAGTTGGCTCTATCAATTACAGTATTTTTGTTGCCACAGCAACAATAATGCAGCCGTATTATTAGGTATCACTACTGTTTCCTTCTGCTGTGAGCTTCAGCCAGGCGGGCGCCCTGCTATTTGCAGAGGTCTCTTTTCATGGCTGTGGCTTTCTTGTCTTCGGGGTTAATTGCGTGGAGGCTGTGTTTCAGTGAGGCCTTGGAAGTTCAGGGCTGGTACTACAGCCTGCTATAGGAAGACTTCTTCACTGGTGTTACAGTGGGATCATTTATAATGTTTTAGATAATAAAACAAAAGAATCTTTTGAGTTTGTTGATAATAATATCCCACGGACACATCAAGCATTGTCTAAAGATTTACTTGAACTAATTGAGTAGATGATGGAAAGAGAGACGATACACTTGCTCATTTGTTTAGTTCTTTTTGCTTGCAGCTGTCTGATAAAGAAAAACGGAGGTAGAATACTTGAGACTGTATGAATGCTTCTGGGAAGATGGGTTGGGATTTACAGAGTTTAAAAATAGAAGTTTGCAAGTTTCATAGGCATGTTTACCTGCCAGCATCGCTGCAGAACCAGGAGGGGTGCGGGCGGCAGAGAGGCAGGCAGAGGAGCAGGGAGAGGATCCCACGTTGAGGTGGCATGTTCGCCTTTCCCTGTGCTCTGGCTGGAATCAACAAGGCATTTGTTCCCTGCCTAGCCCCATTCTGTGCTGCTTCCTGTCTGTGCTGGCTTCTTCTCATTGGGCTTTATGCTACTTCGAAAAATGGACAGTGTTTTTGTTAAGTTTTAGATAAGTTTAAAAACAAGCTGGGCGCGGTGGCTCACGCCTGTAATCCCAGCACTTTGGGAGGCCGAGACAGGTGGATCACGAGGTCAGGAGTTCGAGACCATCCTGGCTAACACGGTGAAACCCTGTCTCTACTAAAAATACAAAAATTAGCTGGGTGTGGTGGTGGGCGCCTGTAATCCCAGCTACTCAGAAGGCTGAGGCGGGAGAGTGGTGTGAACCCGCGAGGCGGAGGTTGCAGTGAGCTGAGATCCCACCACTGCACTCCAGCCTGGGTGACAGAGCGAGACTCTGTCTCAAAAAAAAAAAAAAAAAAAAAAAAAAAGAAAAAAAATCCAGCTTCGGGAAACAGTAACTGACACACACTGTTACTAGGAATATATATTGGTTTGATCTTTTTTTTTTTTTTTTTTGGCCATATTTTAAACATAAACTCCGGAGTGAAATTGCTATTTTCCGGCTATAAGACCTTGGGCAAGTTACTTAACCTCTTGAGGCCTCAGTTTCCTCAACTATAAAATGAGGCTACATTAGTACCTACTTAATGAAATTCTTGTGAGGAGTTTATAATACATGAAAAGTGCTTACAACAGTGTCTACACAGAGTCAATGTGAACTGGGTGTTAGCTGTTATTATTATATATCAAAAGTCAAAGTTTTGATTTTCTTTGAGTCAACAAATTCATATTTAGAAATTTATCCTGTAAAAATGTGATCATAAGCATTCAAAGACATATGTACATGGATATTAATTGTGGCATTATTTGTCATTGCAAAGTAACCTAAATGTCCACCAATGGGGACATCATGGTGCACCCATAAAATGGAATCTTGTGCAGTGGTTAAAAAGGATACAGAGATCAATGCCATATTATTAAGTGAAAAAATTAGTTTTTCTGCCATTTCAATTTAAAGATTTCAAACATATATTTCAAAAATATAAATTGAAAGAGTTTTGCAGCGAAACCCACAAACCCACCAAGTAGCGCCTGTGGCTAGCATTTCATTTTACTTGCCTTACCAATATCCACCCTTCTATTTTCATCCATCCATCTTGATATTTTGATTCATTTCAGGAAGGTTGCACACATCAATACACTTTCTCCCAGATATTTCAACAGGCAGGAATATCATTCATTAGAGTTCATAGTTTGTTCATATTTCTTTTGAAACACTAGTTTTTATAACAATACAGATATTGTATGTACCCATTTATATAAATAACAAAGGCTGGGCGCGGTGGCTTATGCCTGTAATCCCAGCACTTTGGGAGGCTGAGATGGGCAGATCACTTGAGGTCAGGAGTTCGAGACCAGTCTGGCCAACATGGTGAAACCCTGTCTCTACCAAAAATACAAAAGTTAGCCGGGCGTGGTGGCAGGTGCCTGTAATCCCAGCTACTCAGGAGGCTGAGACGGGACAATTGCCTGAACTTGGGAGGTAGAGGTTGCAGTGAGCCGAGATCATGCCACTGCACTCCAGCCTGGGTGACAGAGCGAGACTCTGTCTCAAAAATAAAAAATAAAATTAAATAAATAACAAATATGTTTCTATATGCCAAGGGTCATAGCAAACCACTTCTGGAGGTAATTTGCTGGAACAGAGTTACTGAGCAATGTGACTTTTACTTTATGCTTTATATACTTCTGTGTGAATTATGCCATTTAATATATTGTTGGAGTGTGGCGTTGTGACTGCCACCTTCCCACTTTTCTTCCTCCTCCTCCTCCTTTCTTTTTCACTATCATCATCATCATCAAACCTAGTTATACAAAGCTTTGCTTCCCTTGCAAAGCTACAAAATGCCCAGGCAGCCCTTGCAATTCCTGAAGCAAAGGGGACAGAAATGGAGCATTCTTTGGATTAGAGAGACTTGTGTTGTCCTTAATTAAGTCTGGGGTCCTTTCTGATACCGTGGTTTGAGGACTCTGAATTAAAATTAATAGCGCTTCCTTTCACATCTGAACCATTGTCCAAGAGCCTCATTTTAGTGAGATATTGAAAAACAAATGGAGATATTTGGAAGACGTGTAGGTATGTGGGGCGATTTATCTCAAGGGGCTTTCTGTTCTGTGAAATGCTCGAAGCTAATTGGCATGTGGCTAATGGGAATCGCTTTAAAGTCTGAAACCAAAGTTCTAAAAGGCAGAAAGATGAGGCGCTTAGATTTGTTGCAATTAGGTATCCAAGCGCCTAAACCCACTTGATAATTTTCTCTTCATTTCTGTGGGCTGTGGAGTGTGGGAGGAAAATGGGTAACCTATAGGGGAGTGGGAGTGTGAGTACAGACTTACATATAATTTACTTTCCTGGAAAGATATAGACAAGTCATTTCAATTGCCTTTTTTCTGGGGGCGTGTACCCTACAGATTCTGCCTGGAGTTGGTTGGAGTCCATTAGAAGTGGCAAAACATTTTTTTTTTTTTTTTATGGAGGAATTCAGGAACTTTTAGAGCTTGGCAGTGCATATTTTAAAATATGTTAAGTGCTATCAGAAGGCTTGGATACCTCGATCTTCTTTAAATAAATGGATTTTACAATTGCAAAGTGGTGACTTTTCTTTTTTTGGGTGGCGGCTCACCACAGCCCCACCTTTGAGTGAAATTTTAGACATGCTAACTGCGAATTTTTTTTTCTGGCTTTTAGCATTTTGGAATAAAGTTGAAAGTTTCAAAAGCTGCCAGCATATTTCAATTTAATCTGCTGCTGTGTTGTCTCTTGATAGCATAATGCCAGGGCTACAGAGATTTTTCACGATGTAAATAATTTGTGTACTATAAGTTGTCTAAACATGGCATGCGTGTGATCGGGCGCAATCAGATTGCTTGGATATGGCTTTACATGACGGACTGTAATGGTTGCTTCGGAGTCATTAGAGCCTAGTATGTAAATAACCCGCATTTTAAAATTGTCTTAAATGTGCTTAGACAATGGATGAATGCCTCCTGTGGATTCATTAATTCCATCAAGAATTCACAGTTCACAGCACCTGAAGGCATCAGCCTGCTTCTTCCCAAATGAGCTCTCGGCACTGTCAGCTTGCCTGTCTCCTGGGTGTACCCATAAGCAGGGAGTCAGGGGTCATCTTTCACCTTGACATGTACAAGGTCGTGACCACAGCCAGGTACAATACAGAATAAAACCCTGACCTAGGACTTTCTGCCTTGGCCATGGATCCTCCCTCCTATTTTTGTTTTTTAAGACAGAGTCTTGCTCTGTTGTCCAGGCTGGAGTGTGCAATGGCGCGATCTCGGCTCACTGCAACCTCTGCCTCCCTGGTTCAAGCAATTCCCCTGCCTCAGCCTCCCGAGTAGCTGGGACCACAGGCGCGCACCACACCACGCCCAGCTAATTTTTGTGTTTTTAGTAGAGTCAGCGTTTCACCATGTTGGCCAGGATGGTCTCGATCTCTTGACCTTGTGATCTGCCTGCCTCAGCCTCCCAAACTGCTGGGATTACAGGCGTGAGCCATGGCGCCTGGCCCTCTCTCCGTTTTTTAAGACAGGTGCATGTGGGCGCAGGAGGTGGAGGGCTCTTACGCTGCCCCGGCGTTTTGGAGGAGCAGGGAAATGAGATAAAGCTGCAAAATCACTCCCTAAAAGTTGCCACCGAGCCAGTGCGGGTGACAGTGTCAGCCACCCTTGGTTCATTTCCACACAAGGCCCCACACAGTCCAGGGGCTGGAGCTCCTACCGAAGGGTTGCCCTCTGTCCCCTTGGCTTCCTCTGCAGAGGGGCTCAGAGCCGGTCCAGTCAGACCTACCAGGCCTGGGCTATGGCTGCTGTGGCTTCGCCGGCATCTATTGTCTAAGAGGGCCGGGGGAGCTCACTGTTTGAAACACACACACACACAACAGAACATAAATCAGAGGCAGAATCTTTTAACATTTACAGTTTTAAATGAAATTCCTGTTGAGAGTCTCTTAAGCTAGATTTATATCTGATTTTGCATTGAACTGTGTCGTTTTGTGGGGCTGAGAAACTCTTACGAAATTAAGCATAATGCGAAAACATGCTGAAAAGACAGTTCTGTAGAAATGTGAAACATTATTATGTTATAGAATATTGGAGTGAAGAAATATGCATAAAGGCACAATTACCATGGACATTTTCCTTTTAATGATCCTTGTACAATCCTTGGCAGAAAGGTTTGCTGACGTCTCCTTGTAGATAAAGGAAAATTGAGACAATATTGATATTCTACATCCATTTTGAATTCCAAAGAATACCAGGAGAGCGAACCAGTCTGTCTTCGTATTCAAAACAGCAAGGCCCAGCCTATCCTGATACCTGCAGGGACCTCGGGAGGATCTGTCATTAGTGTTTGGGGATTTGACTGAAGCCTCCACACTACTGATGGACCAAGCAGCAGCAATAATGGGTGCAGGGGTTAACGTCTGAATGCTCTGATCTGGAAGCTTCTAGAAGCTACTAGAATGGGTTGAGGTTGTTGGATGCTTGTCCCTGGAGAGTTTTTAGGGTTTAAAGCATCTGTCTAGAATGTCTTGAGAGTGTCCTTGGGGATAGGGTGATAGAGGTGATTCCTTGTGCTAAGGTTTGTTCCAGGACACCCTGTTCAGCTTTGTTTTCCACAGGAGAATTCCCCTCCTCCAGCCTCTGACTTCCGCTGCCCTGGCTTGGGACTAAGGGGATATTGGTCATGGCCCCTGGGATTTTATCTTTCCTTTCAGTCTCTAGAATGACTCCCAAAGCAGATGCTGCTTCTCTTGCCTCCTCGTCCCCCTTCCCTGGGCTGCCCTGGCACCATAGCCTGGGTACCCAATGTACCACGGAGTGTGGGCAGAAATGCTGTTTCTTCCTCTTGTTCCTGGCCGACCTTCTTCTCTTGGCTGGGACTTGTGATTCCAGTGGGGGGAAAGGAGCCTAGTTTCCCTGCCTTTCCCTGTTCAGCCCTGGAGCAGCTGGAGCAGGGCTGGTGGTGGCGCTGAGATTGCAAGCCTTCCAGAAACCCTCCCTCCCCCTGAGCTCATAGCAGGTCCCCTGGCAGGGGGAAAGCTTTTGTGCAAAACCTCCCTGAGCCGGTGCCCTCTAAGCCTGGCATTGAGATGCCACCAGCTGGTCGGGGGAGGGGGAGTAGCAGCCAAGATGCCGCCCCAGGTTGGAGCGTGGAGGCCTTTCGCATTTGCTCTGAAAACATCATCTGAGAAGCCCTGGCGGGTTTTGCTTAGGGTCAGGTGACAGCCAGTCTCCTCCCTTCGGCAGGGCTGGCAGCAGCTCCCAACTCACAGTCCCTTCTCTTCTGCTTTTCTCAGAACCTCTTAAAGGACCTCTAGGCGTTTGTTACCTAGAGTTGCTTGAAATTAAGCAATTTAATTTTAATTTGGACGTGCAATGTCTCATTCTTGACCACCAGAGGTCACTGTAATAAGGTAGAAAGCAGGTGTTTCTGAGAGTCTTAAATGTATGGTTGCTCAAGAAAACAAAATGAAATCAACCCAAAGCCCCCAAGTTTCTCCACTGACCTTAGCGTGCTGCAGCGTGCTCTGGAGCATGGACCTGCAACCCCAGCTTTCTCACTTGTGGAAGGTCTACCCAGCTGTGGAGCCTGGCAGGAAGGGACAGGTGGCCACTTAGGGAATATTTGACTGCCAAGGCCGCTGGCACAGGCCTCTGGGCAAGCTTGCTTTCATAGCATGGTGGGTGCATCAGGGGCCTCACTCAGAGGCAGGGGCCCTCCCCTTTCCCCCACCCTATGCGCACCCTGAGCTGCATTCTCAAAGTCCATTTCTGGCAGCAACCTGGGGTTAGATTTTCTTAGGTTAATTCTTAGGTTAATTTCTTAGGTAAGGCTTGTCTGCCTTACTTTTCTGTGTGTGCACGTGAGTGTGTGCATGTGCCTGCTCCGTAAGGTGGGGTCAGTAATAGTGCTGACCACCTACAGCTATTTGGTGTTAAAGGGAGATGGTGCCTGATGTCAGGTGCTTAAAAGCGCAGGGCTTGTTTTCCAGCTAGTGTCCGGGAGATGTGAGCCATCAAAATCCTCATCCAGAGGCTCGGCGGAAAACGTCTACCCTGTTGCAGGATGGCTTTGACTCCTCAGACACCACCCTTCCTGTCCTCTTTGGTTGGTCATCTTCCTTATATGGTGACGTTTTTCAGCAGAACATAAGAAACGCCTGCCTTTATTAGCAGTGGCTCCTGAAGGTTGGTTCCAGAGAAGCTGTTTTCATCTTCGGTGGGTGGCTCACGGGAGAACATTAGAGCCTTGGGGGTGCAGTTTGGCAGGCTTGCATTTAGCAAATACTCGGGCCCTCAGGCTAGAGCTTTTGTGAGACTGTTCACGCACTGGTTTCTCTTCCAGCTCTAAATCCCCGAGTTGCCTGAACACAGTGAAATTAGAGATGCATGTGATCTCTGCAAGGGGCCAGGCAGCCAGGGGAGAGGGTGGTTCTGGATGCAGGAGCTCACATTCCTCACTGGGAACATTTGGAGGATATATGGGCCTGGGGGAGAGTGACTGTATTACCTGGGTCTTCCAGAGGGCCATTAGGGCTGCCAGCCGAGGTCAGGAGCAGTGACCTACGGGAGATGCTGCCGCCATCCCCTTCAGTGGGAATTTCTCCTGGATGTCTCTGCAGAAGGCACGTGGGTGTCACACACGGACACACACGCATACACAGCGCATGGCTGGGGCTGCAGAGCAGGCGCCCCAGTGGCATGGACCCTGTGGCCACAGCTGCTGGGCCTGTTCACATATGGCTGGGAGTGGCCAAGGGTCTCATCCAGACTAGACAGGAATGGGGGAGACCCAGTGAGACGCAGAGCAGTGCCGCTGGGGACCCTGGGGAGGCAGAGCAGTGCCGCTGGGGATGCCGGGGAGGCAGAGCAGTGCCAATGGGACCCAGATCGTGCCCCTCTGCATGTAACCGATGGCACAAACACCAAGCCTTCAGCAGGACCATAAGCATCTGAGGCTAGGAAGGCGCATGCGTGATTAGCAGATGGGTGATGGGGCCTCTAGCGGGCAGATTCTGTGGCGGCGCTGAAAGAGGAGACGTCCTCTCCGACCTTGGAGACCTGGCATTTGGAGCCTGAATGAGCCAGAGACAGGAAGCCTGTCCCTCCCTTCTCTGGGCGACCTTCCGAGGCATCAGCTTTTCCCTTGCTTTAGGGAGGGAACTTACCCCATGTACAGTCCTCCTGCCCCCTTGCCTGGAGCATCTTTCCCCGCCAGGTCCTCTCTCCCACTCCCTCCTCCTCCCGCCCGTGGTTTTCTTTCCCATTCCTGTCTGCCAGCGGTGCCTCCTGTCTCCATAACATCCCGCCATTTTGATTAAAAAAAAACCCCAGAATAAAAATCCATACTTGTTTCTATGGGCTTCCTATGTTTCTTTCAAAGCAGCCTCTTCATAAACCCAATGAATAAATCTCTTCAATTGGTGAGACTCCTGTAAGAGAGTCTGGTGAAGTATAGCTGGTACCTGAATGCTGTGCAAATGAGTCTATCCTGTTTTTAGTCGTGGGCCAGAACCAAGCCAATGCTTTATGTGCTTCTCTTTTAAAATCCTCCTAAGGAGCCTGAGAAGCCAGCACTAATATCATCCCCACGTTTTAGATGCAAAGCGGTCCAGAGCGTTTAAAAGATAACTTGGTGGTGGTCACCCAGCGGAAAGGTGGCAGGACCCCAAAGCTTGCTCCTCATCCACTGTGACTTGGCCTCCAGGGATGAGACCAACCTCTCCTGGAAGGGCATTGCTCTTGCTAGCCACACCTGCCCGTCTGGCCCCCTCCTGCTCTAGTTGAAAGCCTCTTTCCTGTTCATTCTGTCCTCAGCTGAAATAGCAAACAGCTGGTCACCATCCGGCACCAAATACCCCCAATACCCCAGACTGCATGTCTGACTAGTCATTAATTTGTACCCCCCAGCAGGTCAACCTCAAACTCTTTAAACTTTATATATATCTACATTTGAAAGACTATTTTTATTCCATTAGAACCGTTACATCCTTATTGTAGATGCCCTTAGCAAGAAGGGTTTCTGGAAGAGGGGGCCCTAGAAGGTGACTAATGGTACTGAATCCTGGTTCTTTTGATTTCAGATATGAAATTGGCTTTTAGAGCACATTGTGCTGATTGAGCCCAAATAAAACCACATGAGTAGATTTTAAAAGTCTCCTCTTGAAGACGTCCTCTAGCATCTGTTCTTGGACTGTGTGGCTGATAAGGGCTTGGAGTTAAGCACATCCTTCCTCGATACTAGTTCTCTCTTTCCATTAAAAAATGCAAATTCAGAGGCCTCGAATGTGCCCGATTTAGATGTTTTGATACTGAAAGGCAATGTTAATAAGGGCATTTGGCAGTGATGCGCTGAAGAAAATCAAACAGATGCATGGTTTAGGTTCTGCTGTTCCTTCCCAAACTGCTTTTCCAGGCATCCAAAACCCAGCTCTTCTGAAAGGGCCTGGGGTTCCTCCAGTGGGTGCCTTGGTGGGGAGGGGACCCCCTTATGAGAATCTCCCTCTTCTCTGACCTCTCTCAGTAGAAGTGCACAGAAAGTCTGATCTCAGATCTGCCTCTGCATATTAATAGCAATATTATGTTTAAATTGAAAATTTCATTTTTCCTGCCTGGTGTGCAGGCAAATAATTGAGACCTAATTTACTTTATTTAATAAGCTAGCAGCCAATGTAGTTAAGCCCACACTGATAAAAACTTGGAGGGCATTTGTTGACAACCTCCCAGATTTTTTTGGCTGGCTTGCTTGGGCCCGGAACAGCAGGAGGCCAGGATACCAGAGCCTCCCAAGTCCCAGAGAACGCTCAAAGGGTCTCCGAGGTGCCCTAGGCTTCCAGAGGGAGGGAGTGCCACATGGGAGCTGTCCGTGGTTCCTGTGGCTGGAATTGGCAGGGCTCCATGGTGTTCACCAGCAAGGGCTGCAGCAGCCTGGAGCTGCCATCTGTGTTCCATCCCGGAATGCAGCTGATGTGCTCACTCTGCAGACATTTCTTAGTGTCTAACTCTGCTGGCCAGGTGAACAAGGCCCTGGTTTTCCCTTGAAGAACTCACGGTCCAGTGGGAGAGACAGTGGGAGAGAGGAGAAAGTGACTAACTCCACTTAGGATGGTGACCAGCTGTTTGCTATTTCAGCTGAGGACAGAGTGAACAGGAAAGGTGCTTCCAACTAGAGCAGGAGGGGGCCAGACGGGCAGGTGTGGCTAGCAAGAGCAATGCCCTTCCAGGAGAGGTTGGTCTCATCCCTGGAGGCCAAGTCACAGTGGTTTAGGGGCAAGAGTGCGAGTTTTGGACTCCTGTTCTTAAATGCTACTCTTATTACACATCTGACCTCAATAAATATGTTTAAATTCTTTGAGCCTTGATTTTCTTATCTGTAAAAATGCAAGTACAGATGGTAGAGCATTTCTTCCAGCTTGTTATAAGGAGGAACTATAAAACCTAATGTGAAATGCTGCCATGGAGCAGTGACCATCACAGCTGCTGCCAGGGTAGACGTGGGAGATAGGCTTAGTACTGAGAGTTGACATTTCTGTTTTTCCTCCTAGGTGCCCGTGGTAGAACTGTTCCTCCCTGCCCCCTTTGAAGTTAGGAGTGGTTGTACAACTGACTTTGGCCCATGCAGGGTGAGCAGAAGTGACATGTGTGGTTTGCTATGTGCCCTTCTCCTGACTCAGTAATCAGGGCTGCTTGTACTGAGGTGGAGGCTCCAACAGCCTGAATCCCTGAGTGACTACATGGAGGGGAGTCTCCTCCCCCACAACAGGCAGTGGATGTGTGGTGTGAGCAAGTGGCTTTTTGTTGAAGCCACTGAAATGTTAGGGTCGACTGTTACTGTTACTGCAGTGTAACATCTTGTGCTGACTAAATGTTCAAGAGGATAGATTTTCTCCCTTTGGTGAGAAGGAGGGTACTCCACAGACAAGGTTACACTTCAGCACAGTCTTAAATCAGGACTCAGGATTCTCTAGATGCAGGAGGGGAAAGGGAATTCTGGATGGAGGAACTGGCACACGCAGGACCTGAAGGATAAGGTCTCTGGCTCTCAAGTAGATTTGCATTTCCGCATTGTCTCTCCCTCCTCTCTTCCGCTTACCTTTCTTTCCCTCTTCTCCATTTCTGTCCCCACCCTTCTTCAGCTTCCTCCCTTTCATTCTCTTTTCTTGCCAGGTGTCCTGAGGCTCTGAGTGACCCTAGAAGTTGCCATTTAACTGACCAGTGTCTCCAAAGAGGTTGCCTGTCTCGAAGCTCTTTGCAGCCTTGTTTCCTCCTGCTCATTGGTTGGCTTCGGCTCTCTCTCTCTCTCTCTTTTTTTGGAGGTTACTAGGATTAGAGAGTGAAGCCGATAAGTGCAGCTTCTCCACTTGGTGGGTGGTGGTGGTGGTGGAGCGTCATCCGAGCGAGGGATATGCCTAGATGTCATCCACCCAGGCCGAATGCCTTCCCAGCAACAGAGCTCTGTGACTTGGGGTGGGTTCTGTGTAAACCCTGAAGCTTCTATCACCAGGTGACTTTTTCTAGTTTTCATTGACAAAGAAGAGATTTTAGGACATCTCTTACCCTACTCCCCAGCTGACATCTCTCACCCTACTCCTCAGCTGATTCCCTGTTTAGCCAGTTGGTGAAGTCCAGGCTAAGCCATTCTGAGAGCAGAGGAAGCCCTTGGTCATAATGGTGCAGCCTGTCTGGGGGCAGGGGACATGGAGGATTTCAACGAGGAGTGGGTGGAGGCTTCCTGGACTTGTGGGGATCAAGATTTTTCTCTTTTGCTGGCTGGCTGGTCCTAGAGCTGTGCTTTATTAAGATCATTTGAATATCATGGCTTTAGGAACAGAACCTATTAATAATTGTGACAAGGAAAAATTTTTGAGCGTGAAAAAAAAGGGAAAAAGAGTCACTCCAAGGTAAAATCAACCACCACAATTGGAAAGTCCAGGTAACTACCAGAGTGAGACCAATACTACCTAGAGAGTCACAGTGGGAGCCATTTGAAAAACAAAGTACAATTAGAAGTTTAATTTTTGATGGAATTAATAAATTAAGAGTTTCAGGAATGGGTCTTCTCAGGAGAGGGGAGCGTCTGCTGTTGGTTTTGGTGTGGCTTTGCCAGCTGGGCCCTGATCTCAGCCTTTGCCCAGAGAGATTCTGCAGCACCTGCTGAGTGAGCGATTGTCCTATTTGAGCTCTGTGAGAGATCCAGTGTTCCTCTGGGAGTGTCCTGAGCACACCCACCACCTGTCCCTGAGCCTTCCCTTGCCACAGTCCTGCCTTCCTTTCACTCTCTTCTCAGTTGGTCTTGAGTCAGAAGTGAGCAGCCTCCTTTGTCACTCGGGAGCTGCAGCGTGCAGCGCAGCTATCGGCTTGCACAGCACTCAAGTGTAAGAGCCTGCAGGTGTGTGCAGACACAGGCGTTTGAATGGTCTGTGTGTTCCTCAGAAGGGATGACCACTTGAAGCAGAGCTTTGTGATGAGGCCTTCCCCAAGTGCATCTGAGATCGTTCACAGGACTTTTGAGACTCCAAGATGAGCCGTCAACCTGTGTTGCAAATCTCCTCCAGCTTTAGGAATTAGTTTAAAATTAAAGTTACAGACAGGCCAAATCTCCCTAGACTCAGGCTGACTTAGGAAAGTACAATGCATGGCTTCATTTTAACAAGTAGCTCCCTGATACGGTACATGAGGAAAATGCTGCTGAACGTCAGCTAATTAACTTGAGGACCCAGCATCAGCCATTCTCTGGACCGCGAGCTCAGCTTGTTTCAAGTCTGGGGGTTTACGTACGAGCCACAGCCTGGTTCTGAGGTCTCAGCCTAAGCTGAAGATCCAGCGGGGACCAGTATGGACAAAGCACAGAGGAAACTGCCCAGTCAGAAAGGTGGTGAGCTGGAAGCCAAGATGTTCCTTAGGAATACCCGGGGAGGGAGCAGCGTCAAGGCCAGGGGTTGCAGGGCCTGCCAGCTCACCTGTCTCCCACCTTCACGTACATCCTTGATTCTGGGAAAGTGTGATTGATCCTGCTACACATATTGTTGCGTTCCATCTTCATTTTGTGTCTCTTGGTTGTTGGTTTTTTTTGTTTTTTTTTTTTTGAGATGGAGTCTCGCTCTGTTGCCCAGGCTGCAGTATAGTGGCACAGTCTCTACTAACTGCAACCTCCGCCTCCTGGGTTCAAGTGATTCTTCTGACTCAGCCTCCTGAGTAGCTGGGATTAGAGTCCCCACCACTACGCCCAGCTAATTTTTGTATTTTCACTAGAGACGGGGTTTCATCATGGTGGCGAGGCTGGTCTCTAACTCTTGACCTCAGCTGGATCCGCCCGCCTTGGCCTCCCAAAGTGCTGGGATCCCAAAGTGCAAGAGATTACATGCTCGGTTCTCTTGGTTTTAAAGAAACAGCAGCTAATAAGTTCAGATGCTTTTCCAAGTATTTATTTATCCACTACTTACTGTATGTCAGTTGCTGTCCTGGACACTAGGATGTGGTGGTTAAAGCAGCCCAGTCTCTGCCTTCAAGGAGCGGATGTTCTGGTGGGAGGAGGGAGTTGGGGGATGCTCAGTGATGAGTAAATGTCACGAGCCCAGAGGGAAAGTGGAGGAGGGAATGGGGTCTAGCGGGGGAAGGGAATCCCAGGGACATCTGGGGAAAGACATTCCTATGAGGGGACCGCAAGTGGGGTGTCCCTGGGGCAGGTCGTACTGGGAATGTTTGAAGGTCAGCCAGGAGACTGCGAGGCAAGAGCTGGTGAAAGGAGAACATGGAAGGAGGTGAGGCCGGGGAAGTGACCGGCAGGGCCATGGAGGACTCAGGCAGCTGTTCCTGGCCTGCACCCTGGTCCTCCATGGTGGTAGAGGGCTGGGGGTAGGACCGGAGCCTCCTTGTCTCGCCTTCCTGGGAAGACGGGGCAGGAAGAGAGTTTGTAGATAATAAGCTGCCTGCACCCTGAGATACTCCAGAGATGGCACCTGTCTGCTCCGGGGCCAAGGCAGAGAAACCTGAAGCTGAGTCCCTGGGGTGCGGGGTCCACACTCTGGCTGCTTATTGCCACTCTGGGTCCCGACCGGGTGTGGGTTCAGATGAAGACTCTCAAACAGGCCTTGACTGCACCAAACACATCGCGGGGGTGTGATGTCTAGGGCTGAAGTCGTGGGGTGGACTTCAGACTTCTGCAAACATACCTGGCAGTGCCCAGTTGAGACATCTGTCTTGGCAATGCCAGGCTATTTGAACATGTCATTGTAGGTTTATCACCAAGGTGGAAGAGTTCATTGTCTATTTCTCAGGTGAGGAACTCCAATTTGTGGAGGCAATGGTGGGGGTAGGGTGGGTGGAGGAGAGAGTATGATGGGGAGGGAAAGGAGCCACAGGGGCCTTGGCCTCCACGAGTTTTTAGTCCTTGTCAGGGTGAGGCAGGCGGAGAAGAGGGGACTCTGTGAAGGAGAAGTGGGAACATCACACGGGAATTTAGAGGAGCCGTGCACAGGAGCACTGGCCATTTTGAGGCCAGTGCTTTAGCGTCTTGAGGCCCCACTGCGGGGAGCAGTGCCGGAAGCCCGGCCCTCTGTACTGCGTGTTCCCAGGCACAGGGAGAATGACTGTGCAGCCTCTTTCCAGGGTGTAATTTGAGTTTGCATGTGGAGCAATGCCCCGGCCCCCAAGTCAGTCCCTTTATGTTTTGGTCGTGATTGGCGAGGAGCTGGGGCAAGGTGCCCATGTCCCTCTGGTGATCTGGAGACACGGTGAACAATGTCGACATTGAATGTGTTGCCAGGAGCGCTTAGCGGAAGGTCGATACAGCACCTCGGGTCTGAACGTTCTCTCCCAGTGCTTATGAGCTGCAAATCTCAGAATTCAGGCAGGCAATTTCTGAGTTCATTCAGAACGCAGTGAGCTGGTCGGGAGATGGCCACGTGCAGAGGCAGACGGCGGCTGACGCAGGCTCCTCCCGTGACACAGTGACCGTTCAGCCCTGGGAGAAGGCAGTAGGGAGATTACCTACTGCTACTGCAGGCTCCTTCCCAGGCAGACACTTCCAGACGCACTCTTCACTACATCCTGGAGCTGCATGGGGTGGGCAGGTGGGGCTGCACGGACTGAGGCCTCTGGTTCCTCTTGGCCTTTGGCCTCCTGCTACCCAGTGCTGTGAATGGGGTCTTCCAGTGGGTCCTGACTGCCAGGTCTTGAGCTGCTTCAGGTGCCCCCAGCCTGGGTTTCCAAGGTGGTTGCTGATATGCTTGGGGGCTCAGTTGCTGTTAGTGCTTCGACGGCCTGTTCCCTCTGAGGGAACATCCCTGTTTGCCAGGACAGACTCAGGACCAACCTGAGACAGAGGCTGCTCCCTCTGGGCTATATTCAGTCAAATAGGTGGTCCTGTTAAGCTCAAGATGGTGCTCTGTGGTGTCCCAGTCAACCCCTGCGCCTGGGCTCCAGTTCCTGTAGGGCTCCGTACGCCCCCACTCCTGACCCTCCCACCCCAGCTCCTGGAACACTCCCTTGGGAACTTGCTGCCCCCTTTCCACAGCCTCCTGCTTCTTCCACTCAGGGGCTCAGGCTCTGCCATGGGGACACTGCTGCCTTTCAGCCCTTTCAAGTGGAGCCTGAGTTCTCCTCTCGGCCTGGGTGTTACTGGGCCTGGGCATGGGGAGGGGGGTGGGTGTCCTTGGTCTCCAGGGGCCCCCTTGTCCTTGAGTCTGCAGCCTCTGCTGCTTCACGCCCCACTGCTGCTTGTGGGGCCACCCTTGGGCCCCGGGGCCATTCTTTGTTCCCTGATGGTCGCTGGCAGGCTCCTGTCCAGCCTTCTCCTGTGTTGTGGTGTTTTCGTGTTGTTCTCTCCGATGACACCTTGGTTTCTCAGTTCCTGGGCCTTCTCCCCTCCAAAGACCTCCTTGTTCAGCGACTCATCCCTCAGCCCTGGGTCTGTTCTTCATGGCTTCCTGCTTTACCATCTCAGGTTCCAGAAGCCCATTCAGACTACCTGGCCTTCTCTGCTGACTCCTCCCAGTGTCTCCAGTCCAGCCATGCCTCAACACCAGAATCCAGGGACCCTCGGTGTCTTTGTGCCACCCCAGCCCTTCCTGGTCTCACACCCTCCCCACTCAATTCCGATTCCACAGGTCCCCCCTTACTCACCGTGCCTTCTGCATCAGGCCCCTTTTCCCTCTCTCACATGACCAGGTGCGTGGTTCGTCCAGCTCTACTCATACCTGGTTCTCCTCTTGGGCCGTGCCGGCTCCCGCCCAGCAGCCTGACAGGCCTTCAGTTCCCAGCACCAGCCTCAAGTGCCCCCTCGGTGCCATGTGATCCTCCTCCGTGCTGTCTTCCAACTCTCCTCCATGCTGTCAATCCATCCCTGTCTGGCTCTCTGGTCTCTTGGGCTGGGCCGGCCCCTCTCCTCCCTCCCCTCCCCGCACTCCTCGCAGCTGCTGACCTGCTTTCCATCTCCCAGAGTAGAGGAGACAGGGGTGGTCAGAACAGCACTTCCACTGCCCCGGCTGCCCCCTGCCAGCCTTGCCCGGCCACTCTGCTGTGGGAATGGGAAAGAGCGGACGCAGCCATGCAGGGGAGGAGGGAGCTCGTGAGGGCAGCTGGAGGGATGGGCCCTCATGCTCCTTGCCAAGGGCAGCTCTTCACTCATGAACTTGACCCTGTCCCCGTGGCCAGTTCCAAGTGTTTGTCGCTGCAGCATCCCTTCCCTCTCCTGCAGTGGCAGCTTCTTTTCCTTCTTTCCTGGTTCTGGTTTCTTTTCCTTCTTTCCTTTTCTGGTTTCCCATCAGCGTCTGCATGTGCTCCCATCGCGACTCACTTCCCTCCAGTTCTGACTCTGTTTCTAGTTTTTCCTTCACAGCAGAGCTTCATCGAAGATGGGTTTTATGCCCGCCATCTCCCGTTCTGCTGTCTTCTCGCAGTGAGGCGTGATGCAGGAGTGCGGCAGCCCCCTCTCTGGTCTCCCGTGTCACTCCTGCTTCTACACCCTTGCTCTAGAACCTTCTCCACATGGCCACCCAAGAGGCCTTGTTAGAATGAGCGTCAGATCATGGCACATCTTTGCTCAAAGCCTTCCAGGCCCCCCTTCTCACTCAAGATAGATGCCAAAGTCCTTGCTGTGACAGGATCGGCACCCCCACCCCCAGGGCCCCTCTGAGCCCATCCCCTTCCCCTCCCTCCCTCACTCCACTCTGGGGACACAGGTGTCTTGGCCACTTCTTGAAGCAGGGCCTTTGCCCTTGCTGGTCTTGCCTGCAATGCCCTTCCCCGGGTATCTGCCTGGCTCCCTCTCGCTCCTATAGAAAGTAATTTTTAGGTTTTACTGTGTCCCCAGCACCCACAGCAGGGCCTGGCACCTGGTAGTTGCTCGGCATGTATTTGTGAATGAATGAGTGAATGAATGCTGGGTGGAATCTGGAGTCTTCCTGGTGAGAGACAGCCCTTAAAGCAGCATCCCTGGCGCTGTCTCCTCCTCTGTTAGCCTTAGCCGTCCTCACCTGCCCTTTCCCGTTTTGGGGACCGCCTGCTCCTGCTGCCTCTGCTGCACATTTGTCCTGGGCTGGGGGGTCCTGTGATTACCCCTTTCATCACTTATCACAGACCATCATCCTCACTGCCAGCCTGGCCTCTGACTTAATTGCCACTGGAACTTGGGTTGCACAAACAGGGGTCTCCTGGGCCTGCCCACTTGATTTCCTACTGGGAGACTAGCAGGGGCTGTTCTCACCCTAAGTTTAGCTGGGATGTGGGGAGTGGGGGCTTCCCTGCTGGCCCATGGACAACTTTCTTTGGGGACAGCTCATGTCCTCCCCCACAAGGAAGGAAGGAGAAGAGAGGCCAGGCCACCTCTGCAGGTCTGGGTTTCTATGACGAGAAGCAGCCTCCTGGGTCTTTCGGAGCTTGAGAAACACTGATGGGTGAATTCAGGCTTCATTCCTGCTGGTGCACAGCATGCACATCTTCACCTTTTTGTAATTCTTTATTTTTCTCTTTCATTTTTGCCTGGCTCAGTGAAAGCAGCTAATGGGGGCTCAGCAGCAAGTTCTCTCCTCTTAAAGATGGGCTGAGCCTGACCTGCAGTTGCTTGAAGAACTGGACAAGTCCTGGTGCGGTTGTGTGTGCCAGGGGTGAGGGGATGGTACAGGAGAGTTTTCAGAAGAAATGCTTCTGGCAGAGAACGACTGAGGGGAACAGGCAATAGTGTGACCTTGGAGTCGGGCTGTGCCACACTTGAGTTACAGGGCCACCACTTCCAGCTCTGTGACCTGGGACAGCAGCCTCTCTGGACTTCAATGTTCTCGTCTGCAGGGTGGGATGGTATATAAGTCCATTCTCGCACTGCTCTAAAGAAATACCCAAGACCGGTAATTTATAAATAAAAGAGGTTTAATTGGCTCACAGTTTGGCAGGCTGGACAGGAAGCATAGTGCCGGCATCTGCTCAGCTTCTGGGGAGGCCTCAGGAAACTTACAATCATAGTGGAAGATGAAGGGGAAGTAGGCTTGTCTTCCGTGGCTGGGGCAAGAGCAAGAGAGAGAGTGGGGAGGTGCCACACACTTTAAACAACCAGATCTTGCGAAAATCAGTCACTGTCACAAGAGCAGCACCGAGGGGATGCCACTAACCCTTTCATGAGAAACATGCCCCCATGATCCAGTCACCTCCTACCAGACCCCATCTCTAACACTAGGGATAACAATTTGACATGAGATTTGGGTGGAGCCACAGATCCAAAACATCAGATAGTAATAGCACCTAGCTTGTTCAGTTGTTATGAGATTAATGAGAATGTGTGACCAGCATATAGTATTAACTGGTAACTCTTACTAAATTAAGGAAAGCCCCAGAATTAAGAGCCAGAGCCTTCCCTTTATAGCAGTGTTGAGCATCTGTGCACAGCACCTCCAAGCCCTGGGTTGGTTTGGCTCTACCTCTCAGTGGCTCCAGCCTGACTTAGCATCCCTGAGTCCACACTTCTTTCTGCAATGAAAGGGGGGGCTGTCCTGAGGAACAGATGAAAGAACACACAGAAAAGACTCCCTGAACTCTAACACAATACATGTGTTAGACTGTCGTTACCTATTCTCATTTATTTCATCAGCAAACGTTCACTGTGGCCTGGATAGAGACCTGGCTTCGAGGTGGGCCACCTGAGTGTCCTGTGACACCTTCACCTGGGTGGCTTGGGCCTTATCAGGAGGCTGCAGCAGCATCACAGTGGGAGGCCCTCTGTCTCCCACCAGCAGGCCCAGTCTGTTTGCTCACTCTTTTCTATCCCAGGGTTTACCTGCCCAGGCACACTGGGGGGCCCAGGCCACATTCTCCCCTCCCTGCCAAGAGTCTTGATGAGGTACTGCAGGGCTCAGCAACTTTTGGTCAGAGGTGCCCCTCTGTGGAGCCCTCTGAGTTACAAGTCCCCTGCCCCTTCCTCTGCACAAGGAGGGCTGGTTAGAGGTGCCCCTCTGGGGAGCCCTCTGAGTTAGAGCGAGTCCCCTGCCCCTTCCTCTGTACAAGGAGGGCTGTGTCTTCCTCTCACCTGAAGATTCTGTGTCTTTTGCTGTTCTCTGCACGACTCATGTGGGGCCTGGGATTCTCACTACACTCGGTATGGGTGGGAGATGAACTTACAATCAGAAGGACACAGAGCTGGTCCCCGGGGCCAGAGGCTAGGAGTGACAGCTTAGGTGACGTGGGTTACACAGCTTTAGGCTCATTCCTCACCTGGAGTCAGCCAAGAAAATCGCGTTTCACACACACGCACGGTTTTATGGCCTCTTTTGATGTTTCCTTGGTGGTTTTGAATATTTAAATTTATATTTTCAATAATTTATTTTTAACCACTCAAGTTACTGAACCTGCCATGAGAAGACACGGCCCCCCGGTGGGAAAGGGGCTCATGGGCCGACCCAGCAGGCTGAGGCCTTGGAGGATCACCTGAGAGGCGTTTTGGAGTCATTTAGTCTCCGGTTCTTTTTATTTTAAAAAATAAAAAATGTACTTTGTTAAAGCGGTGACATAAGACAAATGGTACAGAATGCCAGCTGTGAGGACTCACTGATGGATGAATTTAACCCATGTTTACAGAGTGTCATGTCTTCGGTGCTGGGAAAAACAGGGTGACTTAGTCTCCCTCCTCAAGGGAGGAGCTCAGAGTCAGGGGAGGGGGAGGCAGACCCCCGAGGGACTCCCAGAGCCCACCTTGAAAAGGAGACATGAGTTGGTGCGGGGGCGGGGTGGGTGCCAGGAGCCTTGGGAGATGGGGCCTGCACTGCTGGGAAAGTCCTGAAGCTTGTGATCTTTCAAAGGAGTTTTGGCAGGTGACCAGACACAGATAGATGGTGTCCTTCCCTTCCAAAGCTACAGGGACCATGAGAGCTATCCTCTCGTCTCTGGGTGGTTCCACTGGGACACCCCTCAGAAGACTCTTGGTTATGAACCCCAGAGTCAGCATCCCTAGCGCTCATGGTTCTCTGGTTCTGTGAAAGTCTCCCCTTGACCTTGACCTCCTCTCCTCCTGTCTGCATGGCATAGTGCTGGGCACTTCCTGCCTGCATGGCTTACGGCCGGGCACTTCTCTCAGGTGGGGAGGAAAGAGAGAGAGACCGAGCCCCTGGCCCTCTGCTCTTCTCTACCAGGCTCGAGATGGGGATCTGGGCTCCGTTCTGTGTGTTTGCAATCCAAGGTCCTTTTGGGAATTCACCTGTTTGGAAGACGAATCCAATCTCCAGTTTCGCCTTTGAGTTTCTCAGCTTGGAGACACATGTGCGCGGCAAGCTCCTGTCCCGGTTCCCCCGGGTCCTGCAGTGCATACAGCAGTAGCCCTGGGATGGATCTTTCGAAGCACCTGCATCGCAGCCAGAACAGGGTTTTTAAAAAGCCAGCTTTACAGGTATTTAAGCAGGGACTAGAGTGGATTTTACGGCCCCTCTGTGTGGCAGGCAGCAGGCTTGGCTGATTCTCAGGGCAGCGGCGCGGCCCTTGCTGCAGTTCAGGTCACGGTCTGTTCTGGCTGCATTCCGTTCTTCCCAGAGAAAAGATCAAATGTCAGGGGCCTCCTAGGTGCCTGGAAAGATGTCCAGCTGCCTAACGGACTAGTCTGACCCCGAGAGGCTGAGACCCTGTCATGGGGCTGGAGGCATCGAGGTCAAGTGGTCCACAGAGCTGGCATTTCGTTTACACTTACGTGAGGCCTTTCTTTGAGCCGCTTAGACAGTTAGTCCTGACAACATCTGGGTTGAAATACAGATGAAGTTTTAGCATAGCAAGTCCCCTGGCCCAGGTATAGTCACGGTTTGCTGTTGATCCAGTTATGAGACCTCCACTTTGGCCATACAGCCTTGCCTTCTGAGCTGGGATGGTTCACCAACTTTTGGAGCCAGAGCTGGTAAGGAGACTTCCTATCTGAGGATGTCCCCTTCTCTGGACCCCCAGATCCTGACACCAAGGCAGGCCAGGCCAGGCCATTTTGGTGTTGCAGAATGTGTGGTGGGGAGTAAGGGCAAATTTCTGTTCCAGAGGCAGGGAGGGGACACAGAGCACAATCCCGGCTGATATTCTCTGGGGTAGTGTCCAGGCAGGATGGAGACCGGCCCCTTCCTCTCCTTCCCCTCACACCAGATGGCTATGGCCCTGCAAGATATCAGGGCTGTGGGCTGCTCAGGACCCTTTCCCCAGCACCCCTGCATCACGACGCATCTAGAATGTCCAGGACGTGACTCTCCTGTGGACTCTGATGTCCAGCCCCATCCCCCTGGGACTGATAGAATTCCTTGCCTTGCAGATTTGTTTTACACTCAGGATGTATTCCTTGGCCAGGGATGGCTTAGGTTTTCTCATTTCTGTCTCTCTTTAAGAGAAAAAGTGGAAAAAGACATGCAAGCACTTTGTTCATGGACCACTTTCCTGCCTGTGGAGTCGTCACCTGGCATCCTTGTTTCTGGGCTGGTAGAAACCAGATGCAACTCATTGCTCTGAGTTGGTGCGACTGCTTGAAGGGCCAGGGCAGGTGCCGATGTAGTTTCTTTGTGCAGAGTGATGCCCAGTAGATGTCCATGGAATGAACGAATAAGCAAAGAATGAGCAAGTGATGTTTAATGAGTAGGGAGGAGGGGGTGCCTCTGTGGGGTGTTGGAGTTCCAGGCACAGAATCCACTGAAGGCTGGGCTCCCCTTTGTCAGAGGTGACGTCTGGATGGGCAGATTTGCCGAAGTTCTAGGGTCTCAACATAGAGGCCAGGACTTGTTAAAATCTGCTCCTTTCCTTAAACTAGCACATTCTAGATGTTATCCTGGTGCCATGGAAGGATGAAAAGTATTTCTGAGAAATCAGACAACTTCCAATGACTAAAGCTAGTCTAAAGAATGGTGTACACACACACACACACACACACACCCTCTCTCTTTCCTGTTGGGTGTTTTCAGGCCATTTCTGTGGCTCTGTAGGCCAAATTCTAGACTCTCGTGAAAAACCCACAGACCTGAGTTCATGGGCTGGCGAGCTACATGTTTGGCTCATCTGAGGTCTTGGAGGGTGCAACATCTGGGCCACCACTCGGGTTCCTGGGCTCTCCTTTCCATCCTCACCAGGCTCTCCTTTCCATCCTCACCAGGCTCCTTGGGATCCCCTAGTGCCTTCCTTTCCCACCTCGGGCTGCCGCTGCTCCTCTCATTCCCAGATGTTTCTGTCTCTCTGGACAGGTTTGGGAGAAGGACTCCTTTGAATTTCCTACTTCCTTACTGACCCCAAAGACTCAAGAATCGTTCGTTAAAATGATATTCGTCAAGGAGGTGGTGGGTGGAAGATGTGTGGGTAACAAATCTGGGGAAGTTAGAGGAGTTTAAGAAACCTTGGCTGGGCATGGTGGCTCACGCCTATGATCCCAGCACTTTGGGAGGCCAAGGCAGGAGGATCACTTGATCCCAGGAGTTTGAGGCCAGCCTGGGCGATATACTGGGACCCCATCTCTACAAAAGACTTTTAAAAATTAGTTGGGCACAATGATATATACCTGTAGGCCCAGCTACTTGGGAGGCTGGGGCAGGAGGATCGCTTGAGCACAGGAGGTCAAGGCTGCAGTGAACTGTGATCATGCCACTGCACTCCAGCTTGGGTGACAGAGTGAGACCCAGTCTCAAAACAAAACAAAAAAATTAACAAAAGCTTGTGATATGATCACCGTCCTGGTACCCTTGTTTCCTAAGTCTTGTTCAAAGGATGACTTCTTTTCTTCTTAGGGGAACTTCTTACTATTTATGCCTGAAGCAATCAGGGAATCGGGTGTGTTGAAAATAGAATAGAAATGGTGGTATTTATTGAACTTTTTATTGTGCTGGGCACTTATGCTTAGTGTTTTAAAGTTGTAATAAGATCTAAATCTCACAAAACCCTGAGACTCAGATGCCGTTATTACCCTTGTTACAGAGGAGCAACCTAAGGCTCAGGCCACATGGCAGATGTGCTGAGGAACTCAGATTTCAGCCCAAGTCACCAACCCCAGCCTGGGCAGCCACCACAGCTGCCCCTAGACCGGGCCCCAGATCCCTTGGGACTTCTGGTGTAACTTTTATGTGTATAACCTACAGGTCCGTGAGTCTTAAGTGGCTAATTTGCATGATGGGGACCTTAAGACTGGCAAAATCCTTTCCTAGGGGGTGGTATGAGTATGCTGCGGCTGCCATAACAAAACACCACAAACAGGATGTGAACAGCAGAAACCAACTGTCTCACAGCTTTGGAGCCCAGAAGTCCAAGCGCAAGACGTCAACAGGGCTGGGCTCTCCCGAGGCCTCTCTCCTTGGCGTGCAGACAGTGTCTTCTTGCCCTGTCCTCACATGGCATTTCCGCCCTGCACACGGCTCCCTGGTGTCTCTCTGTGTCCTCATCTCCTCTTCTTGTAAGGACACCAGTCATGTTGGATCAGGACCCACACTAATAGCCTCATTTTAGTCACCTCTTTAAAGACTGCCATCTCCAAATCCAGTCACATGCCGAGGTGCTGGGAGTTAGGGCTTCAACATACGCATTTTGCAGGGGACACAGTTCAGTCTGTGACAGTTCAGTCATTTGCTTCACATTAGCGGGTTCCCCTTAGGGTGGTTGCTTTTCTGCCTGTACACGTGTCTCAGACCCCTCGGGAAAAGCACAAGCCCAGAGCTGCCAGTACAGGCGCCCCCGAGGTGCTCACGGCCCTGCGGCCTCCTGTCCCTCGACTTTTTGCTCCACCTGGAGCAGCAGACATTCTTTTCCGATTGCGGAAAGTTTTGAGGCCTCTTGTATAACATAAGACAAGCCTTCTGCATTGAAATTGTTCAAGAATTGGGTTCCAATTTCCCAGGAGCACGGAGAGCGTTGCCAGGAAAGCGGAGTTGCTGACGATTTATGTCGGTTTTTCTGACATAACGAAGATTTCCCTTTGTTTTTTGGAACCGACTGGCGCGCGCTTGCCAAGAGAACGGCCTCAGGAGGAGCAGATCATTTTCTCTTGTTCTTCCTCCTTCTTTTTTTATTCCCTCTCAATTTATTTTCAGGTCAGAGCTTCATGAGGTCGCTGAAGCTGTGAAATCTGACAGACTCACCATCTGAGCAAACAGACTGTCCAGGAACAGGTTTTATTTGGCTCGCTGAGGAGATGTGACAGTCTGGGAAAATCCTCGGTCTCTGTATTTTGTCTTTGCCCAAAAGAGTTTGGTTCGGTTTGACAAATGTTAACCGAACTACCCCCTCCACACTAGGGGCGATGCCAGGCACTGAGACCCAGTCCTGCCCAGAGCAGAGCAGAGCCGCTCGCCCTCAAGGGGTGCCCCATGCGACCCCAGAAATATGTGTCCACCGGGCTGCTGGTCACCAGCGTGCACAGTTGCTAATCCGTCGGAACACCTCTGTGGCTGCTGGTGAGCAGGTGTCACCCGAGCTTCCGGTGCCCATTCTGCGCTGGCCTGCATCATTCTGAGCAGCGGCGTCTGTGCCAGACCAGTTGTTAAACATTTTGAATGTCACACCTGGTGGAGGGCATGTGGATGAGAGGGGCTCGGTTGAGTACCAAGTGTTGGGGAAGGCCTTTTGGAGGAGGTCAAGACCAGGCCAGATTTTGAGCAGGAGCTCAGCAGACAGGTCAGGGAGGAACAAGCAGATAGTCACTATCAGAGGAGGAAACCAGCTGTGCCAAGGCCCTGAGGCAGGGAGAGCAGGGTGGGTTTGGTGCGGTGGCGGCAGAGGAGGGGGTGGGGTGGCAGGGAGAGGGGGCGGGGTGGCAGGGAGAGGGGGCAGCGCCAGGGTGGAGAGAGGGGCTGGAGTAGGGGGAGTAGCAGCAGAGCAGGGGGTGGTGCTGGCAGAGGAGGAGCTGGAAAGAAGAGCAGGACTCTCTTGGGGCTGGTGTTTGGTGCCAAAGGCCGTGAAGAGTGGGCAGAGGGCTTTAATTTGACAGTGAATGAGGCCCTATTATATTTTATTTTTTTGAGACCGAATTTTGTTCTTTCGTCCAGGCTGGAGTGAAGTGGCATGATTTTGGCTCACTGCGACCTCCGCCTCCCAGGTTCAAGCGATTCTTCTGCCTCAGCCTCCCAAGTAGCTGGGATTATAGGTGCCCACCACCATGCACAGCTAATTTTTGCATTTTTAGTAGGGATGGGGTTTCGCCATGTTGACCAGGCTGGTCTCGAACTCCTGACCTCAGGCGATCCACCTGCCATGGCCTCCCAAAGTGCTGGGATTACAGATGTGAGTCACCACGCCTGGCGGTCCCATTGTATTTTTAAAGTATATATATTGATTTATATTCCACCTTTGTCTATAATGGGTTTAGGTTCCTGAGACATAGCAGATAATAAAGATTGTGTAATGAGTTATATATTTAGGGTAAATTATAAGGAAACAGATTACAGTCAGCTAATGTAAAAGTTTTTAGTGTAAAAAGTGAGGAAAAAGAAGATAAGATGAGGCAGGATCAAAACACAGAATGAGTGACGGGGAATGGGCTGCTCAGCTGGGGGATAAGTCTTGAGCGGCCTGTGCCAAGAAGGTTGTATGATGGCTGAGCGCTGGGAGAGAGGTGTGGAGAAAGGGGCTGAGGGCTGACACAGACAGGCTCAGGCTCCAACAAGCAGCTGCGCTAAGGAGGTTTGGGGTGGGGAGCCGTGGGCCCAGGTGTAGGGGCTGCAGAAGAGGAAGGGTCGCAGGGTATTCATTTACTGCGTCTGTCGCAGCCATGAAGTCCCATAAATTGGGTGGCTTTACCCAACAGAAATGTACTCTCTCACAGTTCCCAAGGCTCGACCTCCAAGTCCAGGTACCGGCAGGGCCAGGCTCCCTCTGGGGCTCTGGGGGCATCCTTCCTCGCCCCCTCCTAGCACCTGCTATTCACTGCCCTGCAGCTGCTTCACTCCCATCCCTGCTCCATCTCCACGCGGCCTTCCCCAACCTATGCGTCTCTGTTTTCACGTGGCCTTCTTGCAAAGACATTGGATTGGGGCCCTTCCTACTCCATTTTGACTTCATCTAGCTAGATGACATCTGTGAAGCTCTTATTTCCAAATAAGGGCACCTACGTGGGTACAGGGGTTAGGACTTCAACATATCTTTGTGGGGGACACGGATTTATTTTTCTCATTCCTCCAACAAAATATAAACTGCAGGAGGCAGAAAATGTCTTTGGCTTATTCACCATTGTGTTCCCAGGATCCCTGGCAGGATGCCAGTCGGACAACCAGTGCCCGAAAAGGTGTGGTGGTTGAACTTGCTCCCACTTTGTTCAACCCCTAACAGCAGGTCAGATCCGGTCTAGAATTCCTAGTGGAAAGACAGTGAAAGGGACGACTGTTTGGCTACACCTCGCAGACCCGTCAGCGTGCTGAGGCACAGCTTCCCAGAGTGGGGTGTCATCTGCAGCGCTTTGCTTCCTCATTTGACCAGGACACCACCCATCTCCCTGCCCTTTATCTTAGCAGAGCATCTCTGGA
This sequence comes from Macaca nemestrina, assembly GCF_043159975.1. Classification (NCBI taxonomy): domain Eukaryota; kingdom Metazoa; phylum Chordata; class Mammalia; order Primates; family Cercopithecidae; genus Macaca; species Macaca nemestrina. The sequence continues at coordinate 227,047,689 of NC_092125.1, read as the reverse complement.
GAGAATGTTCCACGGAGCACATCTCGGGAAACACTAGTTTAGCTGCATTGCAGATTGGAGGCGGGGGCAGACTACCTTCTAGACAGAACTGTCCAACTCTTCAAAGATTGCTTCTTAAGAATATGGCTATATATTTCCCTATAGCCTCCCTTGCTCTGCGCTCTGCTTTTGGTCTTAAAGCTATTTTAGATTTGAAATACCTTCCCTGGACCTACCATGTGCATTTGGACTTAGATTATTAGGCATTTTCTTCTTATAAAAACCAGCAAGTTGTACCTACAAAGTGGGAGCAAGTTCAACAACCACACTTTTTCGGGCACTGGTTGTCCAGTTAGCATCCGGCCAGGGATGCTGGGAACACAATGGCGAATAAGCCAGAGACATGTTCAGCCTCCTGCAGTTTGTATTTTGTTGGCGGAGTGAGAAAAATAAATTCGTGTACTAGTCTGCTCAGGCTGCTGTAACAAAATACCATAGACTGGGTGGCTTTAACAGAAGACATTGATTCCTCACAGTTCTGGAGGCTGGGAAGCCCAAGATTAAGGCATTGGCAGATTTGATTCCTGATGATGGCTCTGGCCTGACTGCCAGGTGGCTGCTTTCTCATATGGTGGAACCTTCGCCTTTACCTCCTCCTCCTTCTCCTCCTCCTTCTTCTCCTCCTCCTCCCCTCTCCTCCTCCTCCTCCTTCTCCTCCTCCTCCCCTCTCCTCCTCCTCCTCCTCCTCTCCTCCTCCTCCTCCTCTCCTCCTCCTCCTCCTCTCCTCCTCCTCCTCCTCCTCTCCTCCTCCTCCTCTCCTCCTCCTCCTCCTCTCCTCCTCCTCCTCTTCCTCCTCCTCCTCCTCCTCTTCCTCCTCCTCCTCCTCCTCTCCTCCTCCTCCTCCTCCTCTCCTCCTCCTCCTCCTCTTCCTCTCCTCCTCCTCCTCCTTCTCCTCCTCTCCTCCTCCTCCTCCTCTCCTCCTCCTCCTCCTCTCCTCCTCCTCCTCCTCCTCTCCTCCTCCTCCTCCTCCTCTCCCCCTCCTCCTCCTCTTCCTCCTCCTCCTCTTCCTCCTCCTCCTCCTCCTCTTCCTCCTCCTCCTCCTCCTCTTCCTCCTCCTCCTCCTCCTCCATCTCCTCCTCCTCTTCCTCCTCCTCCTCTTCCTCCTCCTCCTTTTCCTCCTCCTCCTCCTCTTCCTCCTCCTCCTCTTCCTCCTCCTCCTCTTCCTCCTCCTCCTTTTCCTCCTCCTCCTCCTCTTCCTCCTCCTCCTCCTCCTCTTCCTCCTCCTCTTCCTCCTTCTCCTCCTCTCCTCTCCTCCTCCTCCTCCTCTCCTCCTCCTCTCCTCTCCTCCTCCTCCTCCTCCTCTCCTCTCCTCCTCCTTCTCTCCTCCTCCTCCTCCTTCTCCTCCTCCTCCTCTCCTCCTCTTCCTCTCCTCCTCTTCCTCCTCCTCCTCCTCCTCTTCCTCCTCTTCCTCCTCCTCTCCCTCCTCCTCCTCCTCGCCTCTCCTCCTCCTCTTCCTCCTCCTCCTCCTCTCCCTCCTCCTCCTCCTCGCCTCTCCTCCTCCTCCTCCTTCTCCTCCTCCTCTCCTCTCCTCTCCTCCTCCTCCTCCTCCTCTCCTCTCCTCCTCCTTCTCCTCCTCCTCCTCCTCCTTCTCCTCCTCCTCCTCCTCCTCTCCTCCTCCTCTCCTCCTCCTCCTTCTCCTCCTCCTCCTCCTTCTCCTCCTCCTCCTCCTCCTCTCCTCTCCTCCTCCCCCTTCTCCTCCTCCTCCTCCTTCTCCTTTCTCCTCCTCCTCCTTCTCCCTTCTCCTCCTCCTCCTTCTTCTTCTCCTCCACCTCCTCCTCCTCCTCCTTCTCCTCCTCCTCCTTCTCCTCCTCCTCCTCTCCTCTCCTCCTCCTTTCCTCACCTCCTCCTCTCCTCTCCTCTTCCTCCTCCTCCTCCTCCTCCTTCTCCTCCTCCTCTCCTCCTCCTCCTCCTCTCCTCTTCCTCCTCCTCCTCTTCCTCCTCCTCCTCCTCCTCTTCCTCCTCCTCTTCCTCCTCCTCTCCCTCCTTCTCCTCCTCTCCTCTCCTCCCCCTCCTCCTCCTCTCCTCCTCCTCTCCTCTCCTCCTCCTCCTCCTCCTCTCCTCTCCTCCTCCTTCTCTCCTCCTCCTCCTCCTTCTCCTCCTCCTCTCCTCTTCTTCCTCTCCTCCTCTTCCTCCTCCTCCTCCTCTTCCTCCTCCTCCTCCTCTTCCTCCTCCTCCTCCTCTTCCTCCTCCTCCTCTTCCTCCTCCTCCTCCTCCTCTCCCTCCTCCTCCTCCTCACCTCTCCTCCTCCTCCTCCTCTCCTCCTCCTCCTCTCCTCCTCCTCTTCTCCTCCTCCTCTTCCTCCTCCTCCTCCTCCTCTTCCTCCTCCTCCTCCTCCTCTTCCTCCTCCTCCTCCCCTCCTCTCCTCCTCCTCCTTCTCCTCCTCTCCTCCTCTCCTCCTCCCTTCTCCTTCTCCTCCTCTCCTCCTCCTCCTCTCCCCCTCCTCCTCCTCCTCCTCCTCCTCTCCCTCCTCCTCCTCCTCGCCTCTCCTCCTCCTCCTCGCCTCTCCTCCTCCTCTTCCTCCTCCTCCTCCTCTCCCTCCTCCTCCTCCTCTCCCTCCTCCTCCTCCTCGCCTCTCCTCCTCCTCCTCCTTCTCCTCCTCCTCTCCTCTCCTCTCCTCTCCTCCTCCTCCTCCTCCTCTCCTCTCCTCCTCCTTCTCCTCCTCCTCCTCCTCCTCTCCTCCTCCTCCTCCTCCTCCTCTCCTCCTCCTCTCCTCCTCCTCCTTCTCCTCCTCCTCCTCCTTCTCCTCCTCCTCCTCCTCTCCTCTCCTCCTCCTCCTTCTCCTCCTCCTCCTCCTTCTCCTTTCTCCTCCTCCTCCTTCTCCCTTCTCCTCCTCCTCCTTCTTCTTCTCCTCCACCTCCTCCTCCTCCTCCTTCTCCTCCTCCTCCTTCTCCTCCTCCTCCTTTCCTCTCCTCCTCCTTTCCTCTCCTCCTCCTCTCCTCTCCTCCTCCTCCTCGTGCTCTCCTCTCCTCCTCCTTCTCTCCTCTCCTCCTCCTCCTTCTCCTCCTTCTCTCCTCCTCCTTCTCCTCCTCCTCTCCTCTGCCTCCTCCTCCTTTCCTCCTCTCCTCCTCCTCCTTCTCCTCCTCCTCCTCTCCTCTCCTCTCCTCCTCCTTCTCTCCTCTCCTCCTTCTCCTTCTCCTTCTCCTCCACCTCCTCCTCCTCCTCTCCTCCTCCTCCTTCTCTCCTCCTCCTCCTTCTCTCCTCTCCTCCTCCTCCTTCTCCTCCTCCTCCTCCTCTCCTCCGCCTCCTCCTCCTCTCCTCCTCTCCTCCGCCTCCTCCTCCTCTCCTCCTCTCCTCCTCCTCCTCCTCCTCCTCCTCCTCTCCTCTCCTCCTCCTTCTCTCCTCTCCTCCTCCTCCTTCTCCTTCTCCTTCTCCTCCACCTCCTCCTCCTCCTCCTCTCCTCCTCCTCCTCTCCTCCTCCTTCTTCTCTCCTCCTCCTTCTCCTCCTCCTCCTCCTCTTCCTTCTCTCCTCTCCTCCTTCTCTCCTCTCCTCCTCCTCCTCCTCCTCCTCTTCCTTCTCTCCTCTCCTCCTCCTCCTCTCCTCTCTTCCTTCTCCTCTCCTCCTCTCCTCCTCCTTTTCCACCTCCTCCTCCTCTCCTCTCCTCCTCCTCCTCCTCTTCCTTCTCTCCTCTCCTCCTCTTCCTTCTCTCCTCTCCTCCTCCTCCTCTTCCTTCTCTCCTCTCCTCCTCCTCCTCTCCTCTCTTCCTTCTCCTCTCCTCCTCTCCTCTCCTCCTTTCCTCTCCACCTCCTTTTCCACCTCCTCCTCCTCTCCTCTCCTCCTCTTCCTCTCCTCTCTTCCTTCTCTCCTCTCTTCCTTCTCCTCTCCTCCTCTCCTCTCCTCCTCCTTTTCCACCTCCTCCTCCTCTCCTCTCCTCTCCTCTCCTCTCCTCCTCCTCCTTCTCCTCCTCTCCTCCTCCTCTCCTCCTCCTCCTCCTCTTCTCCTCCTCCTCTTCCTCCTTCCCTCCTCTTCCTCCTCTTTCTCCCCTTTCCTCCTGCTCCTCCTCCTGCTCCTTCTTCCTCTTGTTCTTTTCTTCCTCTTCTTGTTCCCTCCCTCCCTCCCTCTGTCTCCCTCTCCCCCTCTGTCTCCCTCTCCCTCTCTCTCTCCTTCTCCCTCTCCCTCTCTCCTTATGAAGCCACTAATATAATCATGAGGGCACCTACCTTCATGACCTTGTCTCATCTTAATTAGCTTCTGAAGATCTCACCTCCAATTACCATTGCATTGGGGGTTGGGGCTTCAACCTATTAATTTTGGGGAAATACAATTCAGTCCATAGCAGTCAGTAAATAGGTAAAGCGAATTTCCCTGGTGGGAAGTGCTGCAGAGGAAGAAGTGCTGGGAGGAGGGTGATGGTTGGGGAGGGAGGGGGTAGTCCCTGAGGAGGCAGCAGTTTAAGCTGAGATGGGAAGGAAGAGAGGAAGGTGGCCGGCGGAAGGCCAGGAAAGGAGGATTTTGGGTAAAGAGAACGGCGACAGCAAACAGATGGGAAAGAGCGAAGCGTGTCCCGGGGCTGAAGGAGGCGGGGGGCTGGAGTCCAGAGATTGCAGAGCATGCTGGTACCGGAGGGTGGGGGAGGTGGCGGGAGTCCCATTCAGGGCATGGTGGGGGCTGTAGGAGGACAGAGGAGTCCATGGATGTATTCTGAGGTCCTGCTGGTCTAGGGGCTGGTTGGGTGACTCCTGCTGCCATCCAGGCAAGACATGGCAGCCACTTAGGATCTGAGAGGGGAGAAGAAGAGGACAGCTTGGGGATGTCCCTCAGAGTTAGAACCAACAGAGTTTGTAGGTTTTCAGCTTCGGTACCTAGGTCACCAGCAATGCCATCTACTGAGAAGGCAAAGCCTGGGGAAAAACAGGTTTGAGGAGGCAAATAAAAAAAATCTCTGTGGGACATATTACATGTGGAATGCTCGTTATACAGCCAAATGGGGAGGCCACGTAGGCGGGCGGATCCTGGGCCAGGAGCTCCCAGAAGGACCTAGGCTTGAGACCTGAGTTTGTAAGTTATCAACAACATCTGGCAGGGCTCAGGCACTTAGAGGGCAGGGGAAGGAGAAGGAGATGGTGATGGAGCAGAGAAGAGAGAAGGGGGAACCAGGTGTTGCAGGAAGAGGGATGGCCCATGAGGATTCCCAGAGGGCCTGGCCACTGAGAAGCTGAGATAAGACAATGGCATCATTGGATTTGGTGACCTAGGGGTTGAGGGTGGCCAGCCGGAAGTTTTGTAGTGAATACGGAGGAGACAAAAAGAATGGGGATGGGAATGGAGGAAGGAGAGAGGGCTGGAGGGAGAAAGGAAGAGAAACTAAATTTGAGTGGTCAGCTATGCAGAAGAAAGCCCACTTTAGGAGTGAGGTCCTGGAGGAGGGGAAAGGAGATGGGATCCAGGGCGCAGCTGGAGGGGTTCTACTTGGAGCAGGCGGGGGTTCTTATTTCGTGGCCATAGGAAGGAAGAGAGAGGAGAGAGGTGCACCTTGTTGCTGCAGTCCCTGTCAGCTGATTGGAAGAATCCAGAAAAGGGAGATGGGTCAGTGGATAGGTAGAAGCCCTAGGTCAAAATATCTGACTGCAGAAAAGACCAATCAGGGAAATAATGATTTTTCTTTCAGCCTGGTAAAACGGTTTTCTCCTGTCAAAGAGCAAGTGGCCTTTAAGGTATGTTTATCACTGTCCATTCCCCTGCATTGTGAAGGAGCAAAGCAGTCTTAAGACTGGGTGTGAAATGGAGAAGAACGCAGCACTGGCTTAACCTTGACTGTGCCATTGGCGCTTGCTGGCAGCAGCTGAGCCTCAGGCACCCTGAGCAAGCACGAGGCGGAGAAATGAGACCTGCTGGTGCTTACACCAGAACTGACTGGCCACCGAGAGGGGCTGAGCCTGGGATCTGAGGCCACTTGAGCTTGACCTCATACCTGTTTATGTCCTAATTGCTTGCTTCCAGTTCAGCCCCTCTTCTCTGAGACCACCCTCTCCAGGGGGTCTTTTCTCTCTGGCCCTTTGATGCTCTCCAGTTCATCTTCTCCTTTCTAGTGGTTCCCTCTTCTTCTCCCGAGGCGACAGCATCACAGGGGCATCCCTGGCTCCTGGGGCTGCAGCTGGTGGCCTTGGCCCACGCTTAGGGCCTTCCCACCCTCCGTGTCTCATCTCAGGTGGGCTGGCTGTGCACCACGCCGGGGTCTACAGTGTGGGACAAGGCACACACACTTTTGATTGATAAACAGGGTGTGTCATTTAAAGAAGTTGAGACACATTTTTCTGGTTTCTGGTCAACACTGACGGAAAGATCTAAGAAAATCTATAGATCAGATTTTACTGCTTTCAAGATAATCATGCTTACATTTTCAACACAGAGCCAGTAACCTCTGAAAATGAAATGCTTCCCCCGTTTCCCATGTTCTGGATGGATTTGGTAGAACTTGCATCAGGCTGCAAAGTGCAGGAAGTTGAAGCTGACTCCTTGCTTAAAGAGAAAACATTAAATATTAAATGTCCATTTGTCTGTTAAGTAAACAGTTGCATTCTTTCAGAAGTCCTGATGCTAACAACATCTGCGACACGGGCCAGTCAGCTTCCCAAATGGCTGTGTTAGCCCCACGTTCAGGGCCTGGACTTTTCCTGAATAATAGGTAAAGTCAAGGGAAGGAAAGTTTTACTTCCTTTCTGGGCTAAATTGTCATATGGGAAGCATCATAGGCTCAGTTTAGAGGAACATGGCATTGTCCTTTACCCAGGTGATTGTATTTGCTATTTTACATTGGTTTGATTAGATCAAGGCAGGACATTTGTTATCGCTGACTCTCAGCCTGGAAGCACCATCTGATTTGTAAGCAGTTGACTCCTGCTGGATGGGCACATAAACTGGGTGTCACGTTATTAAGATGTGGTGAAGGGTAGACACCTTCCCTGTGCTTGGAATGCATCCCAGTCCCCACCTGGGGCACCCCCTTACCCATAGCACCATCTCATCAAAAGTTGGCTGGAGTGTTGGGAATTGGCACAAAGGCAGGGAGGTTGTTGGTAGGGCTGGTAAATCCATGGCATGGAAAAGGTGGAGGAGTTATCTCTGCTTCCTAGGGATGAAGGCCTCTCCCGGGGCTGGGAAGTTCCTGTCCCTTGTACTCAGGGTCTCACTTCCCTGGACAGTGCTAGACAAATAGGGCTCCTTTAACTCGTTGGGAAGTTCCCTGTCTTTAAGCATTGTCTTTCTTTAACCAGGCTTCAATGCAACCAATTAGGTTCTTCCTTGCTGAATTCTTCTTCTTGTCCTGCTTCTCTGAATCTGCGGGGAATTTGAATGATCTTGAATCTATTCTCAGCCGGCCTCTTGGTTTAATTCCAGCATTCATTCATTCAACAGATATTTGAGTGTCTGCTGCATGCCGGGCACCATGTTTCTTGCAAGGCATACAGCAAAGAACAACATAGATAAGTTCTTCACTTTTATTGTGTGTCTGTTTGTCTAGTTTTAACCCAGAACATCTTCTGAGAGGATCAGTTTTTCCAGGCAAGGGCAACTTTTGATGGTTTCCTCAATAGCATTCCCCTCTTATTTCTTGCTGATAGGACCTTGATTGTGTTCAGGTGTCAGTGGCCAAATTCCTAGGGAGATGCCAGGGTCCTCTCCAGTCCCTGGGGATAAACCTAGATCTAAGCCCAGTGATTGCCAGTGATTGGTTTAGGGGCAGCCTGTAACTCAGCTACTGCCAGTGAGATGTCTAGGCACTTCTAGGACAATTTCCTGGCTCTTAAAAAAGGGTGTATGATTTCTGTCTTCTGGACTTTGGAAAATGTGATGGTTGTGGGAGGCTGCTATGATCACCTTGCAGCCATGCAGGTCCAGCCCAAGGTCATAGCATGGTTGAGCTGAGAGAAGGAACCCAGCTGACATCAACGCTACCTCCAGACTTCTTGTGACATGAGATGATACATTTTCCTTCTTCCTTAAGGTAATTTAGGTTGGATTTTCTGTAATTTTGCAGCCCAAAATATCCTGTTTGAAAGCAAAAGACATCCGCCCTCGTATTCATGCAGCGGTGTGGTCATTTTAGCCTTTCTCCAGGCTCATTGTGTTGTGCTCAGTTTTGTACACAAGTACATTCTTTTCTAAATGGCAAGATGGTTAAGATGCTTGGATTTCCTCTTCCACCACCTATCTCCAGCACAGCACTGAGCGTAATATCTTGCATGTCGTAGGATATCAATAAACGCTTATTGAGTTGAATTTGAGTTTTACGGACATGAGTTTAAATTTAGTGACTACCCACGGGCTTCTGAGAAATTATTGAAAGCCAATCTGTGGCCCAAAGAGAGGACGGCCTGATCAAGGCATGTACTGTTGGGCCAGGCAGACTGTGATGGCGATGAACGTGCCCTGTGCGAGGTGCCAGAGAAAATCCATCATGCATCCTGAGCTCTGTTTTTTTATTGAAAAATCCATTTATAAATAATCTGGGCAAATAAAGTAAAAGGCACTTTATTGGGATTCAGAAAAATTCATGGCTACTGAACATCCAGCCAATTCAACTCCCAGCTCCCAATTAGCCTGCCAGGGCCTCTCTCAGTGGCAGGGGCCCTGCCAGCCACTCCAAAGGCTGCCCTGGGACTATGAGTCATTTTCTTATTTCTTAGCATGCTGAGTGTGAAAATCTTTCTCTTTCTTTTTACGTGCTAGCACTTACTGGGTGCTTTGGCCAAGCAGATTTATCAACGTGTTTTTGTGCAGGTAATTGAGGAGCAGGAAGACACACTCCTCTAGGTTGCTCCCTCTGTTTGTTCACTCACTTGCTTGAGAACCCAGGGACAGTGGGAGGAATGGCCAAGCTGGATGCAGGCCTGGCCTCCGCAGAGTGGGCGAGCAGGAAAGGCAAGTTTCAGACACCTCCCGCCATGCCACCTGCTGGGCCCCCGGTATCCTAGGAGTGTTTTCCCATTTCCGGCAATGTCTTTATTTTATGATTGTTCCCTTAACCCAAAGGCAACTGGGAAAGAGTGTCATCCTTCACCACGAAGAGGCCATTGTCATTTAGTGAGTACCTGCATGCCACACGCTATGCGGAAGACTAGGTGCTTCATCTCACCTAGCCCTTGCAGAGACCCTCCAAGAACAAATATGACACTCAGAGATGTTAACTGACTTGCCCAGGGTTACACAGCTTGTAAGTGGTGGAACCAGAATTAGAAAATGCAATTTGTTTTTTTGGAGCCTCACCTCCTAAATGAGATGCAGAGGGCCTGGCACGGAGTAACGGGGCTCTCAGTAGTTGCTGGGAGAATAAACACATGAATTGGGCCAAGGGTCAGCCAACAGACAGGTCTTTGGTCAGTGGACGGTTTGGGCCGTCTGGTCCCAGGGACCACATTGCCTGTCTGCCTCTCTGTAGGGTAGTGGGGTGCCTGTGAGCGGAGCAGAACAAGAGAGCCTGGACAGCAAGTTCTGGGGGTACTGTGGCCTCTGAGCGCAGAGTGGGAACAGGGGACTGGCAGAGGAGCTGGTAGCGGGGGCTTGGGGATGGCTGCTAACTGGGTTCATTTGCCAAATCAGCAAAGTCTGGAGCTGAGACGCCAGACTTACCCTGGGCCTAGCTTGGGAAAATATTACGCAGTTCAAAATAAAATTAAACAGTATTAACCACAGGCCCAAATTGCACCTATATTTTAAAAAGCATTGTGCAGCTGAGACTTATAAAGCCTGGCACCAGCGTGAGGCCATCTTGGTTAATGAGAGCTCTGCGCCTGCTAAGCCTTGCCGCGGCCTTCTGGTTCACGTCCTCTCGCCCTCCTCGGCTGGGGATGTGCGGGTCCTCGGGTGAGCCCCAGCTGCCTTGGAAGGATGCACCCTTTGCTCTCTGGAGCAGGACGGGCTCTTCTGAGAGGCGGGGCCTGTAAGTGTCCGGAGTCGCCAGCCTCGGGGGCTGCACGGGCCTCTCCTTTCCTCAGGGGCCAGAAAGGAGGCGCGGATATTGTACTGCACTTTCTGGACTTTCAGGGCAATTCACGAAAGAGCCTGAATATGCAGCAGCCACGTCTGGTTTTATTTCAGCTTGGACACTAATTCATGCTGGGTCCTGTAGTAAATCATTTTTCATTCAGTTACTTGTTTTTCCTGACTTGAAAAATGGGCGTGATACTGGTGGTCGCTGTTGTCTTCCCGCAGCGATAGAATGAGACTCTGCAGTGATTTCTTTTCCTTCCAAAGTCGAAAGCTCCTCTGGCTTTGCACAACCTTTTGAGCACGACCTTCTCTCTCATCACGGTGATGCCTGTTGCCCCCTAGTGGTCACCAGCAAAGGGAGTGGTTGAGCCGATGATCCCAGGTTGCAACTCAGACCCAGGCCTGGCCCTGAACCCAGGTCTTCCTGCTGGCTCCGAGGCATCTCTGGGCAGGGTAGGTTATAGGGAGGGGACCAGAGAGGGAGTCCTCCCAGTCGCCTCCGCCAGGCAGTCCTCCAGCTTGTCAAACTGTCGCCAGCAGTGTTTTCTCAGCATGGAGATTGTGAGTGTTAAGTCTAGAAAAATCACTCAGTCAAGGTTAAGACTTGCTTTGGTGCAGGGGACTGGAAAGCAGATATGCTTTTTCTAGCTCTGAACACCGAGGGGAAGTGAGCTTTGGAAGAGAGGCGCTGACTTGGTGTGTGTTTTGGGGCAAGAGGAAGTTGAAAGAGGGACAGTCTGAGCTTGCTCTTTGCAGGGGGCTCGCTTGGACTGTGCTTGGAAGCCCACAGGCTGGCTGAGCGTGAGAGAGAGCGTGCCAGTCAGAGCCTGCAGACCTATGGCTTGCTTAGGAGTATGGACTGGAGCGAGCCCTCCCCTCCTCCTCCTCTCCTCGAACAAGGTCATCAGTGACAAATGCACAGGAGATGGTGAAGGTGGATTGGGGAGGATTTGGACGTGTTTCTTCTGACCTTGATGGGGCCACGTCCCCTCTATTTGTAATCTTGAGCTAGAACAACTGACAAATGGCCTGATAGGAGACAAAAGCAAACAATAGACTCACTTGAAAGATACAGTGAATAGAATTTAATTGAATTTTTTTTTTTGGTACAGACATTGATTTGACCCTGTAAGATGTATGGAGTAAATCATTAGGGGAATTAATATACATTAAAATGTAGTTTATTATCATGAAACTTTTATTGTGCTTGTAGTTGTGTTTTTAATTATTATTTTAATGACTTTCTGTATTTCAAATCGTGATAAATCTATTCTATTTTTTAAAAATAAACGGACTATAGTTTTACAAGGTGATGTGTGGTGCAGAGCTGTTGATGAGTATTGCTCCTTCATTAATGAGAACGAACAGATTAGAAAGACTAAAAATGGACCGATTTACACACTTTTAAAAAAGCCAATTAATATCTAACCATTAAACACAAATGTTATAGATTAGTCTCACTATCTTATCTACTCTCTGGGCTCCTATTGGATCATTCAGAGATTGACTCTTTAAACCAAGTAAGGGAAGGAGGCTCTAAAAGTGGAATTGCCTGGGACCAATTAAAACAAAGGATTTGGGCCATAATGTGCTGCAAATACCCATGCCCTCATGCCTGGGGGACCATTATCCAAATGAGCAAAGAGGATAGAAGTGTTTGTCCAAGCTGTCTTTGAGGGATGAAGCAGAGGCTGTTGGCTCTGCTGGTAGGATCAGGGCTTTGGGTGATTTCCCCAGTGGTGAAGATGGAGTCGTGCTGGCTTTTCTGCATTGCATCTCCTGAGCCTTCTTGGAATCAAGGACAAATCCTTGTTCTGTGCTTTGTGGGTACCCAGGTCTACATGGAAATCAGCCCTATGACCACTCTTAATGCTGACCTGTCCCAGCTGAGCTGAATGGACACGTGGTTTTACTGTCATGACCGTATGTCCTCAGTTTTCCAATTCAAACATCTTATTTCAGATACTTGGTTCCATTAGCCACATGGGGGCTTATACCATCTTCCTCCCTGACTGTGTGCTGGTTGACTATTTCTGACTTTCAAGGTTGTCAGGCAACATGTCTTGGCAGCCAGAGGCAGGGGAGTATGGATGCGAGGTGTGTGGGCTCCCGAGGCACGCGTCCCAAATCTGAAACCTGGCACCAGAATTTATTGTGCGACCTTGAATAGGTTTACTTGCTCATTCATTCATTTATCCATTCATTCATTTCTTCATTCAATATTTATGAAATCTGGGTGCTGTTGTAGGGATTGGAGATATAGCAGTAATCAAAATGGAGAAAAATCTCTGCATTCCAGTGAGGACTAGAGAAGGCTTTCAACAGATAGTATAGCAAAATGCAGAGTACACTGCAGCACGTCAGGCAGGACTATTGACTGTGGAGGAAAAAGAAAGTGGGGTGGAGGGCCAGGCAGTGTGTCAGGGGATGTTGCTATTTCATAGGGTGGTTAGAGAGGCCTTACCCAGAAGGGAGTGTTTGAGCTGTGACCCAGAGGAAGTGAGGGAGTGAGCCAAGTAGGATTCTGAGGGAAGAGTTTCTTCTAGGCACAAGGGATGCAGGTGCAGAGGCCCTGGGGCAGGAGCCTGCTGTCTGTTCAGGGAGTAGCAAGGAGATTGTGTGGCTGGGTGGAAGGAGTAGATCAGTGGAGTCATGAGGCCAGGTCATGCAGGACAGATAGGTCATTGGGAGGACCTTGGCTTTGACTTTGGGTGAGATGGGGGCTCATTTAAAGGGTCCCCCTGACTAATGTGAAGGAACAAGAGTGTAGGCAGGGAGATCCAAAAGGCAGATGCGGTCATCTAGATGGGAGGAGGTGCTGGTAGCTTAAACCAAGGGGGCAGCAATTAAGATGGGAGAAGTGTTGGATTTGGGCCATATTTTGAAGGTAGAGTGAACAGATTTGCTTCTAATGTTTCCGAAGGAAAGGAGACAAGGATGAGTCTCAGATGTGTGGCCAGAGCCACTGTCAGGGTGGTGGTGTCATCTGCTGAGATGGGGGAAGCTACAGAAAGAGAAGGGGTGTGAGTGTGGGTGTGGTGGTGGGAATCAAAGGTTTGTGTGTGAAGTGTGTAAAGTTTAAGATCCTAGAAGATATTTGGATGGAATTGTTTAATAGGCAGCTGGATATAGGAGCCTGGAGTTTAGGGGGAGAAGTTTAGGCTGAAAATGTAAATTTTGGGGTAGTCAGTGCAGAGATGATGTTTAAAGCTCTGAGTCTGGGTGAGATGACTGGGGAGGGAGTGGAGATGGTGAACAAGGCCCAGGGGAGATTCAGGGCAATCTGATGTTTAGAGGACAAGGGGATGAGGAAGAACCAGCAAAGGAAACTGAGAAGCAACAGCCAGAGAAAGCAGAAGGTCAAGAGAGAGTGGGCTTATTAGAGGCTAAGTGAAGATGACATTTCAATGAGAGAGGGTTATCAAAAGATGCTGGTAGGGCAAGCGAAATTAAGATTAAGAATTTGCCGTGGGCTTTGGCAATGTGGAAATCATTGATGACCTTGACAACAGTTGTCTTGATGGAATAGTGGAGGTAAAAATCTGATAGGAATGGGTTTGGGAGAGAATGGAAGGAGAGAACTTGGAGGCAGCCGATATAAACACTCTGCAAAGGAAGTTTGCTTTGAAGGGGAGTATAAGGATGGAATAGTAACGTTTCTTAACTCTTAAAATTCTGTTTCCTGATCTGTAAAATGGGGACGAAGACAACATCTCTATCATAGAGTTACTGAGAAGATTCAATGAAATGTTATTGGAAACTCAGTGCTCAACACACAGTAAGGGCTTGCAAGGTTTGCTGGTACTGACTACAGCCTGTCTGATTGAGGAGTGGACAGGAGGATCTGCCCTGGTGTTTCTGTGTCCTGGGTGTTTGAAGGTAATCTCTGTTACTCTACCCTCCTGGGGTTGGAAGTCAATCGAAAGTTTGGGTAAATTCCCCAGTTTGGCAGTTGTGAAATGACAGAAAGATCAGAAAGTCAGAAATCCCACACTCCTGCTAAGTGGTGGCTTATCTGTATGGCTGTGCAAATGAAACACGCTGCTTCCCTCGTTCCTGTATTCAGTTTTATTGCCTGTCTTGCAAAATGGCACATTTCAAGATTAAAGCCATTTTGACTTTGAGTTACTGTCTTTGAAGTATAGGATTTCCTAATTATAAAAACACATACTAATTGTAGAAAAATAGGAAAATAGAAGAAAATATGCAGAAAAGAAATTTATCTAAGGCCTCCTACCCAAATCCAACTGCTGTTAACGTTTTAGTGAATTTTCTTCCAATGCTTTTATGAACTCTTTAAAAGCATATTTGAGATAATACTGTTATATAGTGTTGTATCTTGCTTTTTCTCCTCGACGTTGTTAGTGTAAGCATTAAATTCTTCATTAATGTTTTTAATGGCTATGTGCCATGGAATCTTTATGTTTTCCATCTCAACTTATATCCAAGTGAAATGGTAGGAATAGTTAACCCTTTTATAGCATTCACTGGGTTCCAGGCCCTATTTTAAGTACTTTATGTAAATTAGCTCATTTAATCCTCATAACCACCTTCTCACATAGGAATGATCATTAGTCCCAGTTTACAGTTAAAGCCTTGAACATACATTAAAGCCCTTCGTTGGGTGTGAGGACCAAGGATGAAGGGACAGACACCCTTTAGCAGACAGTGTTGCCTCCCATGTGAGGGCTCTGGTGAGCTGGCATGCAGTCATGTTCTTCTTGAAACCCCACGTGGAACTGGAAGTAGAGCTGGAGATGTGCCTCCTACTTCAACTTTTCAGGAAAAATATCCCAACAATTTTGGTAACTGTTAAGTGAAAACAACAACAACCTATTCTCAGCTGTGCCCTCACAATCTCTTAATGGTTCTCATTCTCTATTTATTTGTTTCTCTTGATTTACATCTTGTGTTCTCTCCTACCGCTGCCTCTTGGTCAAAACTTTGGTCATAATTCCTGTAAAAAGTGGTCCGAAGTCTTCAGTGTCCAAGAGTGGAAAGAGAAAACTGTGCCCTGGAGCAATGATTTGCCAAAACTATGTCCTTAACAAGTTGCCAGAAATGTATTTCATGTTATAACCCATAACACATACACGTATATTTATTTACGATTATAATATCTGAACGTAAGTTTAAGGACACAATGTTACCTATGGTGCACTCTGATACTTACCACTCCACTCTATTCCATTTGATTAAAACAATACCAATTTCCACCTTAAACTGGTTTCAGGACTCACTGGTTACGACAAATCGCAGCAGTCAAATTACTGCCCTGGAACACGGTGTTGGTTCAGGACCAAGGACAGCAGCCACTGCTCCCTTCCCTGTCCTGTGCTCTCCTTTCCCTGCTGTCACATTTTGGTTCCTTATTCTGACTTCTCCAGCCTGTGTTGACCTGGCTCTTCTTTGACTTCCCATGGTGCACTTTCAATCTCAGTGATTTTTTTTTTTTTTTCTTTTTTTGCAATGGAGTCTTGCTCTGTCGCCCAGGCTGGAGTGCAGTGGTGCTATCTCGGCTCACTGAAACCTCCACCTCCCGGGTTCAAGTGATTCTTGTGCCTCAGCCTCCCTAGTAGTTGGGATTACAGGTGCCCGCTACCACGCCCAGCTAATTTTTGTATTTTTAGTAGAGATGGGGTTTTGCCATGTTGGCCAGGCTGGTCTTGAACTCTTGACCTCAGGTGATCCACCCACCTCGGCCTCCCAAAGTGCTGGGATTACGGGTGTGAGCCACCACGCCTGGCCCAATCTCAGTGATTTTAGACCCTAACTTAGGTTTCTGGTCTTCCTAGATCATAAGCTTCTTGGAGAGAAGTCCTAGGTTTTCACCATGGCTTATATTCCCTTTAATGCTTGACCCAGATCTCCAGGGAATTAGTGGAACATTAAAGATGAGGATAAGGATTTTGCATTAGGGTTCCTCTCCTGGGAGTGTCTCTGGCTGCAGATCTGCTGGGACTGACTTTGTAGACTATCATCACGTTGGACAAGAAGGGCCTCCCTTTATTGGAAGCTCTTTCTTTTTTACATGACTAGAAAAAAATTTAGTCCTCCTCCTCTTGCTATTGCTCTGTTGTAACCCTTTGAAAAGCAAGCTCCCTTTTTATAGCTTTGACATTATGTGCATCACTGCATCACAAGGTTTTCAGGAAGATATATTTGATTGTGTTTTTTCCCTGCAGCCCATGCTGCTCTTCAGGTGACACAATATGAGCTTTTGTGCTCCTTATCTTTCATCTTACTGCTTGATAACATCAGGGAGCAAGAGAAGAGGAATAAGATATCTCCTTTTCTTTCTAATAAAATCTGAGGTTCTAAGGATAGGACCCATCTGGTCAAAGGGAAGACTGATATAGACTTATCAGTGGCCAGTTTTTTTGACACATCCACCATTTTTAGTTTGAACTAAGTTTTCACATGGACCCAGGCTCATGTCTTTGGGAATGGGGTGCTGGCATGATTGATTAATAATATGTGAGTGTTGGAGCCCAGTCCCATTCTGCTTTCCCAAGGGATCCTTGCAGAGGCAACATAGCAGCGGGCCTTCTGAGTCATGTGTCAGCCAGGAGGGCTGTGTTCATGTGTATGTTAAGGTCTTCTGAGACCGAACTCTACTCCTCTTCAAAGCAGGGTAGAACAATTACCTCTGTGAAATTCATGAAGTCTCCTCCTGTTTACTCTTCAATTCCAAAAGCTCAAAGCTGGGGTGCTTGTTTGTCATGTGGGATTCACGATCACAGGTGTTAGCAAATAGAGGTGGTGACTAATCTGAACTCAGCTTATGAAGGCGGGTTATGAAATTCAAACCCTATTGAAATCCAGACACCTTTCATCTATTAATGGCCACCAGTGGCCTGTAATCAAGTCACACTCTGTTAGCTACACAATTAACTTGTTTGTTTGAAGTGTGAATTAAGGATTTGAGGCATTTGCTAATGAATCTTACTTGCTCCCTACTTTGGCTGAAATCCCTGTGTTTGCCAAAAGCAGGCAGTTCTGGAATTTAAGGAAAGGTTTTTTTTCTTTTTTTTTTTTCTTTTTTTGGACCCTATTTTCTCCCTATGTGAAAGAAGCTTCTGTTTTGCTTTTGCACAGATGGAAAGAAGCAGGCTCTCACACCCTCCTTCCCCACTGGACTCTGCCTTCATTTCATTCTCAGTTTTGTAACTTGTGGAAAGTGCCTCCCCCTTGCCACGGTTCTAATGGCTGTCTCTGCTTGTGGGTTGTACCCCTTCTATGGGAGCAGAGGGGAGTGGTGGAGTCTCCCCCTTTGCCAGCCTCCTTTGATTCTCTCTTTGTTTGTGACTCTCCTCTGGAACGAGTTTCTTTTGTAGATAATGGGATTCCATTATGGGGTGTTAGGGCTTCTCTGGAGCTGTCGGCTGTGAGGGAAGATAGGAGGTTTTGATCAATGGTTTCTGCTTGTATCTTGGATGTGTTAATTTTAAGATGGCTCGCTTCTGTTTTTATTAGTTTTATTGGATTTGTGTTGGGGGAAGGGTTAGGATGAGCATTGGTGTTGTTCTGCAAGGAAACCTGGTTGCTCGGAGTTAGGTGGCTCTGCTGTACTTGGAGGCTGGAAGGGCCTGGAGAGAGGCAAAATGCCCACTTCTGCTCTGTTCCTGTAGGCACCAGAGCTGTTGTCTGCCACCATCAAAGCCTTTTCTGACTTCTTTGAATGACTTACAACCCATTTCCAAAGGGCTGTATTGGTTAATGTTCTGAAGCAGAGGTGTCAGTGGAGCTTTTCAGCATCGTGGGTGGGGTTATTTGTGGGTGGGAAGAGCGCGCACACACACTCTCTCTCTCTGATATAAATTCCTGATTTATTTAGCCATGGATTCAGAATTTATCTTAAAGGGACGTGGCTACACAAAGACCAAGTGGATGCAGCATATTTTTGCATAGCTCATCCATCGTCCTTAGTTCTTAATGGGAGCTGGCAGTGTGTGGCTGTCAGTGACACTTTCTATGCACATAGAATCCTGCCAAGGTTGAAGAAGAAGCCAAATTCTTGCAACACTACTTCTGTTTTATATTCAGGTTTATATCACTGTTCTAGAAGGACTTACAACAACAATCTGTGCTCTTTTAGGCTCTTCTGATTCTTGAACTGAACCTTTGGATCAGCAAGCCTACATCTTCATCTGGGGGTAGAGGTGAAGAGGGGTTGGTGTTAAAGAAGGCAGAATCAGTATTGAATCGTCTTCAAACACTCTCTCTCCCTCTCACTTTTTGATATTTGAGAAAGTCTGTATCCCCACAGGCTTATGATAGCCTATCTCAGACAAAAATGGCACCCTCAAAGTTTTAACCCTGTTTCTTTAGGCGGGCTATGTCCTTCCTGGAAAGCTTGCTGACCTCTCAAAGAATAAGATAAAAGTCTAAAAATTTATGATGAGATTTTGACACTGACTGTGGTGGAATAACTTGGACTAGATTCATCCTTTGCTACAAACAATTATAAAACTGGATAAAACCTGTGAAATAAATATTTTCAGCTAATAAATGAAAGTCAGAGTAGGACTGTGGTTGCCAAGAGAAGACTATAAACTGGCCGGGCGCGGTGGCTCACGCCTGTAATCCCAGCACTTTGGGAGGCCGAGGCGGGCGGATCATGAGGTCAGGAGATTGAGACCATCCTGGCTAACACGGTGAAACCCCATCTCTACTAAAAATACAAAAAAAAAATTAGCCAGATGTGGTGGCGGGTGCCTGTAGTCCCAGCTACTCGGGAGGCTGAGGCAAGAGAATGGAGTGAACCTGGGAGGAGGAGCTTGCAGTGAACCGAGATCGCCCCACTGCACTCCAGCCTGGGCAACAGAGCAAGACTGCGTCTCAAAAAAAAAAAAAAAAAAAAAAGACTGTAAACCATACAAATACAATCACTTTGTATTTCTGTATGGAGGCATTTCAAGACCATATCTTCAGGGAGGTATTCCAAGAAGAGTACAGTGATCTCATTGAGCTGAGGAGACGGATACCAGAGTTTGGAGAGGTTGATATATCTAGAATTTGCAGGGCAGAATATCATACAGGAGAAGGCCTAGCAGAGAAAGTGCTCTAGAAACTTTTGTGGCTGCTCTGGAATGTTCTGTTGAATACTAAACCATTGATGTGTGAGGTGAAACTCCACAAAACTGGACAAAATGCACATAGGGATTATAAAATTCACAGAGCTCATACAGGACTCTGCAGTATTTGCATTCTGACCAGCCCTATTGGGGAGCTGTCCTTAAATATTTGGGACATTCAGTAGAGACTCCAGAAGGAAGAAGCAATAACAGTAGGGTAACAGCATTTCTGTGTAAAGGTGGTGCTGTAGACCCTTTACACAGATTAAAAATAAGCCTTGAGAGGGTCAGGCTGATCCACAAGTAACTTAAATGCCTGCCAGAGTAAAGCCTAACGCTCTTTATTTAAAGATATAATTGCTGACAGCTTTCCAAACTTGACAAAAGCTATAAACTCACTGATCTGAGAAGCTCAACACACCCCAAGCAAGGTAAATACAAAGAAACCACAGAATGGCACACACAGTATAATCAGATTTCTTCAAATTAGTGATAAAGATTTTTTTTTTTTTTTTTTTTTTGAGATGGAGTCTGGCTCTGTCGCCCGGGCTGGAGTGCAGTGGCCGGATCTCAGCTCACTGCAAGCTCCGCCTCCCGGGTTTACGCCATTCTCCTGCCTCAGCCTCCCGAGTAGCTGGGACTACAGGCGCCCGCCACCTCGCCCGGCTAGTTTTTTGTATTTTTTAGTAGAGACGGGGTTTCACCGTGTTAGCCAGGATGGTCTCGATCTCCTGACCTCGTGATCCGCCCGTCTCGGCCTCCCAAAGTGCTGGGATTACAGGCTTGAGCCACCGCGCCCGGCCAAGATTTTTTTTTTTTTTTTTTAAAGACAGGATCTCACTCTGTCATCCAGGCTGGAGTGCAGTGGTGCAATCTTGGCTCATTGCAACCTCTGCCTCACAGGTTCAAGTGATTCTTATGCCTCAGCCTCCCAAGTAGCTGGAATTACAGGCACACACCATCACACCTGGCTAATTTTTTTTTTTTTAAGTAGAAATGAGTTTTGCCATGTTGGCCAGGTTGTTCTCAAACTCCTGACCTCAAGCGATCCTCCCATCTCGGCCTCCCAAAGTGCTGGGATTACAAGCATGAGCCACCGTGCCCAGCAAGAAAAAATCTTAAACTCAGCTAGAAGACAGGAAAAAGACAAATTATAGAGAATGAAGACAATAATTCTTGCAGACTTCTCATTAGAAGTCATGCAAGCTAGAAGACAATGGAATGGGATCTCTTGAGTGCCGAAAGGGGGAACAGTCTGTCAGTGTAGAATTCTGTATAGAGTGAGTTATCCTTACATGGTCCTGGAAATGTTTTACATCTTGAATATGGTGATAGATTCATAATATATTTATTTGTCAGCATCTACTGGACTATACATTTAAAATGGGGTACATTTTATTGTATGTAAATTATACCTCCATGATGCTGATTAAAAATAGGTTTTAACCCCTGAAATATGGGATAACACAATTGTAGTAGATGAAGTAATAGGTATAGATTCATGGCACACATTAGAGGAAACTGAGGCATAGAACTATCACGTGACTTCCCCCAAATCATACAACCAAAGGGAGATGAAGTAACTTTTTCTATTCTAAAAGAAATGTTTTTTAATCTCTCAAAATAGGTAGATTCAGGTCTCCTCACAAACTAAAAGGTAGGACATATATTCCTCCAGTGCCTTTCAAACTATGATCTGGCTGGCATCTAGGAAACTTGCTATAAAGACCTCACTGGGGCAATTTGATATTTCCTCCCAGATACATGCTGCTTCTTTTTCAGGTATGTTTTTTTTTTATTCTCCCTCTACTTTTTAGTGTGTTTTCTAGGATCACACATCAGTGAGATTGTAAACATCTTCAGCACTGTGGATTTATTATTATTATTATTTGGGACGGAGTTTTGCTCTGCCACCCAGGTTGGAGTGCAACGGCACAATCTCGGCTCACTGCCAACTCTGCCTCCCAGGTTCAAGCAGTTCTCCTGCCTCAGCCTCCCAAGTAGCTGGGATTACAGGCACCCACCACCACACCTGGCTAATTTTTGTCTATTTATTTATTTATTTATTAAAAAAAATTTTTTTTTGTGACAAAGTCTCACCCTTGTCACCCAGGCTGGGGTGCAGTGGCACAATCTTGGCTCACTGCAACCTCTGCCTTCCAGGTTCAAGTGATTCTCCTGCCTCAGCCTCTCAAGTAGCTGGGATTACAGGTGCCCACCACCACACCTGGCTAATTTTTGTATTTTTATTTATTTATTTATTTATTTATTTATTTTGAGATGAAGTCTCACCCTTGTCACCCAGGCTGGAGTGCAGTGGCATGATCTCAGCTCACTGCAACCTCCACCTCCTGAGTTCAAGCGATTCTCCTGCCTCAGCCTCCCAAGTAGCTGGAATTACAGGTGCCCACCACCACGCCAGGCTAATTTTTGTATTTTTAATAGAGACGGAGTTTCACCATGTTGGCCAGGTTGGTGGATTATTCTTATATCAGTCAGGATCCTATCAGGAGACAGAAGCCATGTTTGGTTGTTTGAACAGAAAATTTAATATATAAAGACTCTCTAGCTAGTAGAAGTGTGGTTGATTACTAATGGAGATAGAAGAGAGTTCTAAGTGTTTCCAAAATATCAGGGGTAAAGCAGCAGCTGCTATCTCTAGGCTGAGGAAAAGTAGACAACAAATAAAGACTAGTAGACTCTCCCTGACATTGGCTGAAATTCAGACCTCTTCAAAGAGTGCATGGCTAGCAAAGGAACACGCTGCCTGCCAAAGGGCCTGGGCCGGAAGTGGTCTGTAGAAGTGGCTCATTGTCACTTGAGGACGTCAATTAGAACAGAGCTGGTCTAAAGCAGCCTGCCAGTGGAGTGACTGTGTCCTGAGGGTGCAGCTGGAGCTCATCTTCATGGCCACTGGACTCTACTCTGAATAATAGTGATGATTATAATAATAATGATGATGGTAAGAGTCTGCAAGGGATGTGTCATTGCCACTGTCATCTTGTGGGTTCACGTCATTGCTGTCTATTGACGAAGCTTAACATTCTGCTATGCCAGCAAAGGAGAAATGTGTACAGGGTCCAGCTTCAGTATCACAAAGAAGGACAAAGGAAGGTGAAATTGGAACTCAGAGATAATAATAAATTGACGACTGGAACAACATCAAAATAGAAATTGGGGCAATCTTGGGTCTGACTTCATCAGCACATGTCACTGAATTAAGGGGCAATGAGTGTTCTGGTTAACATTGTACTGTTCTAAAATCTATTTCTTTCTGGGTTTCCTATATTGGTTCATGGTCTTACAATGCACCCAGTTTCCAATGCCATAAATATCAGAGTAGGAGCCCCAAGGTCAAGGTCCCACAAATCCAAGCCAGCCATGACAGTGAAGAAAGCCAGCGGGTCGAGGTGGCGGTCCTCTGAGCTCCCAGCCCATCTAAGCAGTGGATGCTGTGTAGCTTGCAGGCCTGGGGTTGCCTGACTTTATTTTTCAGGAGAAGCTGGAAATCCCTGACCCTCAGTCTTTAAACATTGGCAGATAAGCCAAATGGGAAGGAGACTGTGTGGACCAAGCAGGCACATCTCTGGGTAGAGTCAGTCCCTGGGCTGCCAGTTTGTGACCTTTGCTTCTGAGATGTCCTCACTGCCTCACTGTCCCTCATTTACCCAGCCAATGGGTTTTCAAGCCCCATTTACTTTGCTTTTGAAAACATTCAGCTTTGTTCCATTTTCCCCACTCCCACGGCCTTAGTGCAGAATCTATTGCCTCTATCCTGGGCTGTAATCATGGTCTCCAATCAGTGGCCTCTTCTCTGCCAGGCCACCACCACCAGAGTGATGTTTCTAAAAAGCACAGCTAGCCAGCCGTGGTGGCTCATGCCTGTAACCCCAGCACTTTGGGAGGCTGAGGTGGGTGGATCACTTGAGGTCAGGAGTTTGAGACCAGCCTGACAAACATGGTGAAACCCCATCTCTACTAAAAATACAAAAATTAGCTGGACATTGTGGTAGGCACCTGTAATCCAAGCTACTCAGGAGGCTGAAGCAGGAGAGTCTCTTGAACCCACGAGGCAGAGATTGCAGTGAGCCAATATTGTGCCACTGCCCTCCAGCCCAGGTGACAGAGCAAGACTGCATCTCGAGATAGATAGATAGATAGATAGATAGATAGATAGATAGATAGATAGATAGATAGATAGATAGCACAACTCTTTGTGTGTCTCCCATCTGCTTAAAAACCTTCCCCTGGTTCTTGGGGATAAAACTCCATTGCCTGGCATTGAATTCCTCCACAGTTTGGCGCCTCACCTTCCACCTGGCTTTGAGTTCTGCCTTTCTTTTCCTTGTCCTGTGGACTCTCATTACTTTATATTACTCAGATTTCCCTGAACACATTTGCTACTCCCATTTTCCTGCTTTCACTTATGCTCTTTCCCTTCCCTGATACCTTGGCCACCTGTCTGCTGGGCAACCTCCTACTCACTCGTCAAGACCCAGTTGAAATGTTAGCTCCTTGACACAACCCTTCCTTCTCTTCTCAGTATAGACACATTGTCTGTGCTGCTAATTTGGCACTCTTTGTCTGTTTTGTACTTGAACGTGATAACCCTGGATCCTGCGCCCCTGTCTGTCTTCCCAGCTGTATTTCCCAGGGCCATTAGTCATGTGTCTTTGTATTGTTAGGACCTTGCATAGTGCCTGGCATATTGTAGGTGCTCAATAATTCATTGAATGATTGAACCAATGAGTAGATAAATGAATGAAAGACCGGGTGAATTGCTCCTTTACTGACTCTGGCTGTGGATGTTTCTATGGTGGCTCATTGTTTCTTCACTGATTGGTAATTTGATAGTCATAAGAATGCTTTACTATGTCTAAATAACAGACAGTCAGTGGGGCCATGCTTCATTTCAGAAGACCAGGCTGTTAGGAATTTATTCTGAATTGTTAGTTACCATTTTGTAGACAGTCCTCCAGACACCCTTGGATCCTTACAGTCTTAACCACTGCCGCTCTCATAAATTGTCAGAGTAGAGCTATGTTGTATTCCATGCAAATAATAATAATAATAAAGCCCATCATTCTGTGTGCTAGCTGTTGATGGCAAGAGCTGGTCATTTTGAAAGCAAGATTGGGGGTATTGCTTTAGACTTGTGGGTGGGGGTCCAGGACATCCTGTGCAGGGTTGGGTGCTTGGGAAGTACATCAGTGGACAGGGACAGGAATGTTCAGATGGGAGCCCTGCCCTGTTGGGCCTGGGTTGGACTATTTATCCTGGGGGAGGGCCCTCCACCTTCATGCACTGGTGCCCTGGAGAAAGCCAGTGGGGAAGACGTCACTGGGAGAGGGCAGGGCCTGGTTATTTATTTATTTAAATTAAGGCCAATTATTTTTTGTCAAGTGCAGCGAGTGGTGGATTCTGGGAAAACTTGCCTTCACCGTAAACATGTTGGTTAGAAGTCATTAATATGACATTCACACATCCCTAATAAAGTACATAACACAGAGATCTGGCACCATTGAAATACCCAGAGGACATTAAGTATGAGTCTTAAAACCAAGAGGATTGGAAACAAGATATTTTTACTTCTCGTTTGGGAGTAATATAATTGCATTTTGTGGCTCTAGCAGATGCTGGGGCCAGCTGCTAGGGGAGCCTTGGCTTTTTTTTTTTTCCCTGTTTTCCCCCTCAGCTTTGGTCCCTTATAGATAAAACCTTTGTGCAGAACTCTCATGAAAACCAAACTTTAAGAAATTATACTTTGGTTGAAAAGCCATGTTTCTGTGTGCAAAATATATCTGAGATTGTATAGACTATAGAGATATTTTTATTAGTTGAACTCAGGAGATATTTATATAAATACATATATATAAATATACGTACACACATGTATACATTTGTTGTTGTTTGTTTAATTTGTTACAGTGAGCACTAAAGACCTTTCTCCCTCCCTGACACTGAGCCTGTATCTTGAAGACAGATGGAGGACGGACTGTCTGAGAGGCCTGTGGGGCACTTGGCTTTTTCTAAGGGCTGCTCCAGGGAAGTTCTGGGAGGCGAGGCTGGTCTCTCTGGGCTGGACTCTTCTATGGGGTTGAGACAGACACATCCTGCAATGCATAGCTCCTTCTGGGGAGGGAATGGGGGCAGCAGAGAGAGCCGGGGCTGAGAAGTTGAGGTGAGTCCAGCCCCTCTGAGAATTGCGTGGCCCTCCCTGCACAGATGGGAGCCTCACCACACACCGGAGGGGACACGGCTCATCACCTCAGAGGTGGACCCAGGGGGCAGGGAGCCCTACTCTCCTTGAAGCGTGTGCTGTGGACAGCTTCCTTCACATGTGGGGCTCAAAGTCAGCAGCTAGGGATGCAGAGGGTGCAGCGGGATGGCCGTCGTTGGCTCCAGAAGGCATATGTGTTTGCGGATTCCTGTGATGTCTGCATCTAGAGCTGGCCATCCAGTATGGTGGCCACATGCGGCATCGAGCACCTGAGACCTGGCTGAGCCCAGCTAGAGGGGCTGGCTGTCCATGGGAAACACACAGGGACTTAGTAGGGAAAAGAGTATGAGATAGTTCGTGACTACTTTTTTAAAAATTAGTAAAATCATACTCTCATGGATATATTGGGTTAAAGTATAAAATATTATTAAAATTTCTTTTACCTTTTAAAATGTAGCTTCTAGAAAATTTTAAAATATTTTTATATTTGAAGTTCTGGGACACATGTGCAGAATGTGCAGGTTTGTTATGTAGGCATACATGTGCCATGGTGGCCTGCTGCACCCATCGACCCATCTCTAGGATTTAAGCCCTGCATGCATTAGGTATTGCTTCTAGAAATTTTAAAATGACACACGTGCCTTGTGTTGTGGCTCAGGTTCTATTTCCATTGGATGGCGCAGCTCTGGCACTCAGATTGGCCATGAGCTGCCTCCTGAATGAGGGGCACTTAGAGGAACAGTGCTGTGTGACCTCTCACGTAGGGCCCGAGCCTTGATGGCAACTGGACCTTTGTGCATGGGAGCCTCAGGCGTGGGCTCCTGGGGTGACATCCTTTAGAAGAGAACTTCACAATCTCTCCTTCAGCTCTGCTGTGTCAGCAGTCATCTTTGGACACAGGAGCTGTGTGGGGCTCTACAGTGACAGACAGACTGAGACGCAGACCCTCCCTGAAGACTGAAAAACCAGGAAGGGAGAACCACCACCCACATAGACCTAGCAAGAGAAAGCTCGAGCAGAACAGCCACTGCTAAGAAAGTTCCAGAAGCTGCAGTGCACTGTGGAGGGAGACAGCAAGGG
The DNA here is from genome assembly GCF_043159975.1 of Macaca nemestrina. Lineage (NCBI taxonomy): Eukaryota > Metazoa > Chordata > Mammalia > Primates > Cercopithecidae > Macaca > Macaca nemestrina. The sequence goes on along the minus strand of NC_092125.1, from coordinate 227,021,345 downwards.
GGACTCCCCTGGGAAGGGCTGGGCGATGAACAGGACCTGACAGGTTATGTGGGCAGAGCTCGCGCATGGGCGCTGAGGCGTGAAGGGCAGGAACCAGGTCGGCACAGCAATGCATGCTCACCTGCCAGCCCCTGTGGGGCAGCCTCTGCCATTACCCTCCAGCCCTGCTGGCTCCCAGCTGACCGGCTCCTGACACAGGCTTTGCAGTCCTCTATCAAAAGCCATCAACTTGGGGACTGGATGGTGGGTGACCGTTGCCTCTGGGTGGTGGAGATGGAGGCATGGCAGCACGGTGTGTGACCAGGCAGTGACGCCAGGTGGAGCATTATAGCCCCCAGTCCTGCCCAGGCCTCCCTTCCTGATGTGTCTTGTTTGGGGCCTTGGGAAAGGGCCCACCAGTCTCCCTGGTCTGCAGGCACCCAACTGTATCTGCTGAACAGATATAGAGGGGCCTGTCTGGGACCCTGCCAGTTTGTTCGCCCAAGCCCCTGCAGCACACAGACACCGGACCTTGGCGGCAGTTTTTCTGCTTGAACGTCCAAAGGACAAACTAAACATTTAAAATCTGCAAGCTGGACAGTCTTTGCTTTGGAGCCTGCAGTGAATTTCTTCATCTTGACAGTCGAGTCATTCTTCTCAGCATCGATGTGGTATTTAGGAGCCGGGAGGAGGAGGAAGCTAAGGGAGCCAGGGCACTGGGGAGGCTGCCGGGTACACACGTGTGGTCTTTCAGGCTCAGGGGCCGTCTGTGTGGGTGGGACGGCTGGCATTTCCTTCACCCCAGTGCCACATCTGGCTGGATGTCGATGCCTCCTTCATCTTTTTATTTTTATTGTGGTAAAAGACACACAACATACAATTTCCCATCAGTGGCCATTAGTACATTCACAAGGTGGTGCAACCATCTAGCTCCAGACATTTTCATCACCCCAGAAGGAAACCCAACACCCATTAGCCATCACTCCCCATCACCCTCTTCCCCCAACCCTTGGCAACCACTAATCTCCATGCTGTCTCTATGGATTTGCCTATTCTAGATATTTCATATAAATGGCCCCGTGCAATACGGGGCCTTCCGTGCCTGGCCTCTTCTGCTTAGCCTCGTGTTTTCAGTGTTCATCCATGTAGTAGCCGGTATCAGAACCTCATTCCTTTCTATGGCTGAATAACATGCCGTTGTTTGTCTGTGACACATTTCGTTTCTTCATCCATCTGCAGACACTTGGGGTAGGTCCGCCTCTTGGCTACTGTGAGTGATGCTACTGTGCGCGTGTGTGTCTGTGTTTTTTGTTTGAGTACCTGTTTTCTCTTCCTTTGGCCATGCTTTTGCCCCAGCCTCTTGTGAGTCTTTCAAGCCAGACTTGTGTTTGAGGGACAGCAAGTGTCAGGGAAGGAACTTGCACGCCTGGAGAGTGAGGAGTCCTGGCCTGGCTTCACCATGAACATGCTGAGCTTGGACAAGTGCTTTTCTGTTCTATACCTCAGTTGTTTCCTCTGTCAAGATGAGGTAGACCAGACCTGGGTTTTCATCTGCCTTCCTTGGGGTCCTAGGTTTGTGGACCTCGGGGAAGAAAGAGAGGCCAGACAACTGAGCTGAAAATCTTTCTTTTCACAACTCCTTCCCCTCTTCAGCGGGAGTATCTCCAGCTCTCCGGTTTGGTTTTGCATGCTTCCTGTGATGTTTTAAGCAAAGGGCTCCATGGAGACAAGGAGTTTTGCCCATCACTGAAGTCGAGGATCTTATGAGTTGAACGAGGCTTTTGGGGTGGCCATGAGCTTGACCCTGCTGGAAGGAGAGAATCCCCCTGAAGGAGGTTCAGTCTGGGCTCCTCCTCATCCACTGGAGGGAGCTGGGGCTGGGAAGTGACCCTGGGTCAGTGGGGAGCAGGGAGCTGTCAGCCTGGGCTGGGAAAAGTTGAGTTCTTCACTCATCCAAGCACACCGTGGTGGTCCTTTCTGAAATTCAGAGCAGTGGTGCAGAATTCTGCATGGATTTGGGTTCTGGTTCTACAGGTACTGGCCATGTGACCTTAGGCAAGTCACTTAACCACTCTGTGCCTCAGTTTCCACACCTGTAAAATGGCCATGGTTCCTATTTCATAGTTTGTTATGAAGTTAAATGAGATGATCCCACATAAGTCCTAGGGCAGTGCCTCCACCATCTTAGCACTGGTGACATTGATGGCAGCAACGACACAGATGGTAAAGTCCTTCTCCCCACAATCACCCTGAATGTGGATGGCTTTTACAGGGCTCCATGCCATTTAGCACCTAATACTTTGTGTGGTTTTCATTCTTTGGCAAATCTCTCCAAACCAGTTCCTGAGCTTTGGCAGGGCAGGCTCACCTGTGGTCTGCCCATCTGGTGAGGGGGTGGCCTGGGGAAGGGCCGTGGGCTGGGAAGGCTGGGCAGCAGGGGCCTGGCATTAGATGGGTAACCCAGACACACTCCGTCCAGCCTGGTTCGTGCAGCAGCATGGGACAGTCCCTGGCGGGTGAGTCCAGCTTTGGGGCCCAGCCAACCTGAGCACAGCAGAGACTGTGGCCTGGGCCTGGGCATCAGCTTCCCCAGAAAGGCTGCTCTCAGAGGGGCTCTGTGTGGGACGTGTCCTGGATTGGGAGAAGCAAAATTTACCTTTGGGGTAGAGGAGGGAGTGGCGGATGCTCACAGGTAGTTCCTACATCAGCGTGATTTCCTGGAGCCTCTGCTTGCTTGACGGAAGCTCATTAGACATGAGGTGAACGCCCCCGTCCCGAGTTTGGCCACAGAGGTGATCCCGTAACAGCGCTTGCACACACTGTCGTGCTGACTTGTCTGTACCCATCGCTTGACTGTGAGCTCTTTAACTGCTCGCTTCGAAGTGGTCCTGTTCCCTTTTTGGTATACAGTCGATGCTCGGTATGTAGAGTAAACACAGAAGGCAGTAAGTGGTGCTGGGAGTTTTTCCCCTTCGGAAGCCCTGTCAGGCTGGGGTGAGTGCTGGCTGAAGGATGTCCATGAAAGTCCTCTTTGGGTGTCCCGGGTTTTGGAACAAATCGCACGTTTAGAGGTTGGGATCCACTGCACCTCCCATCCCCTGGGCCACTAAGGGTCACTTGTCTTGGCATGGTCCTGGGCAGGGGCATGGATCTGGGGGCTGGCACAGCCTATTCCTCTAGATACCGGATCTCCTGAAGTTCAGGTAGATGAGCTGCTGCACGTGACAAGTGGCTTAGTAAATCCACATACTGACTTCAGCCGTGGTCTGCTCTGGTTTTGTGAAGCCAAATGGGAACCGATCGACAAACCAACAACTCTGAACGGTCATTCCGATGTTACCATTCATTGTCTGCAGGCATGAACGGTCATTCCGATGTTAGTGTTCGTTGTCTGCAGGCATGGGCATGCGGGGGTGTCCAGAGTGGTGGAGGTGACGGATGATGATTAATCCAGCAGTGGTGGCAGCCTCTGACCTGGACCATTTTGGTACCTGTGACCTCATCAGGGGCTGCTAGACAGGTGCCTCACACCACGTAGATCTTTTCTTTTTTTTTTTTTTTTTTTTGAGATGGAGTCTCGCTTGTCGCCCAGGCTGGAGTACAGTGGCGCGTCTCGGCTCACTGCAAGCTCTGCCTCCCGGGTTCACGCCATTCTCCTGCCTCAGCCTCCTGAGTAGCTGGGACTACAGGCGCCCGCCACCACGCCCGGCTAATGTTTTGTATTTTTAGTAGAGACGGGGTTTCACCGTGGTCTCGATCTCCTGACGTTGTGATCCGCCCGCCTCGGCCTCCCAAAGTGCTGGGATTATAGGCGTGAGCCACCGCGCCCGGCCTCGTAGATCTTATAGTGATTCATGGTAGCTATTGTTTGGGGCATACCTTCTGCCAGCCAGTGTATTTAGAATGATCATTCCTTAGAACTGCCTCATGAGCTGATAGTCTCCCAGTTTCATAGGAAACTGGTCTAGACAGGTTAAGTAATGTGCTCAAGATGAGACAGCTCATAAGAGGCCGAGCTGGTACCCAAAGCCAGGACACTGTTTGCTTCCGATGCGTGTGCTCTTAACTGTGATACTATGTTGCCTTCCTACAGTGACATAGAGTTAATTAAATAATTGGCAAAGTTTTAGCCAGGAACTGCTGCATTTTGCTGCTTTTAAACTCTTGTGTCAACTATCTTCAGTAACAGACTCTCTCTCTCTCTCTCACTCTCACACTTGCATATACATATTTACTTCTGCCATGCACGTTTTTCCTACCCCATCCCATCCCATCCCTCCCTCCCTCCTTCCATCCATCCATCCATCCATCCATCCATCCATCCATCCATCCATCCGACCAGCCACCTGTCTAACAAACACTTATCAGGTGCTTCCTATGTGCCCCAGGACACTGTTAAGTCCAAGGGATGTGTCAGCGATAACATGTTCCGTATCCTTCTCATGCTTCAGTGGGGGATGTTATCTGAGTAAACAAGCAATTAGAATGCAGAGTGATAAATCCTGCCCACTGGGGGAAGGTGCCAGTGCCACCCAGGCAAGCAGGAGGGATAACTGACGCCGTCATGAATAGTTAGGGAGGGCCAGCCAGAGGAAGGATCTGTCTACAGTGAGACCTCAGGGAAAGATTTTTCTAAGGAGAGGAAATAAAACGTGAAAAGGCTCAGGGATGAGAGAACAATGTGCTGGTTGATCAGCTGCTTATTTATGATTTCTTCAGCTGCAGTCAGTGATAGAAACTTGCACAGTGAAGCAACTCTATTTTTGCTATAGGCTTCTGCTTCCCAGGTTCTTTGTCAGGTCCAGGCTTCCGGACAGAGGTGGTTTGGGCTCTGAGTTCCCAATCACTGGCTGCCTTGTGGGGGCCGGCTCCATGCTATGTGAGGCCTTGATCTCCACTCTTGGCCTGTGGCCTTTGCACTGCATGGCACCAGGGCCATTTTCTATTCTCACCTGCTCTGCTTACTGGGCTTCTCTTCCTTCTCAAGGCCAAGTTTAGCATCTCTGGTCACAGGTGTCAACTCCATTATGTCCCAGCTGAAAGAGGCTGCTTGCCTCCAGGCAGAGGGGCTGCCGCCTTCCCAGGAGCCCTCTAGGGACCCCGGCTGCAGAGAGAGCTGAGGTGGAGGCCTCCCCTCTGCATTTTCCTGATAGTCAGGGCAGCAGCTCTGTGTTGTGGCATCACCAGATCAGGGGAAACGTGTACTAGTCCAACCTTAATTTAACTTACAATCCCTGCCAATTTCATGTTAGCAGATCCTCTTGGAGTTGGAATTAAAGGGCCATATCATGCCTCGAGCTGGAGCAATGACTTGTGTTGATGTCACTCACTGGCCTTTTATGGAAATTATTAATAAATCAGTAATTCTATCTGCAGTGATGTTGTTGTGTTTATAAATATTTAATTTACCTTCAGGTGCCCGCATTTTCCTCCTCTTTACCTTACACTCTGCTGACGTCGCTCTTCTTTTGGAAACACCGCTCACTAGATTTATCAGTAGTGGGAGAGGTTAACTTATTTCTCCCCCCGCTTCTTCCCTAGAATATGGCTTTATAGTGTCTTTTCTTTTTAATCTTTGTGTGATTTTGGCTCAGGGGGTTGAGGATGAAGCTGAGAGGATGCGACGTCTCTTGTGACAAAGAGGAAAGATTGGTCCAGCTTCAGAAAAGGACGAAACTTTCCAATTATGGTCTATGCATCGTGGAGACTTGTTGTTGGCATGTGTTTCTCCCTCCCTAAATTAATGACATTTAGAATCTGAAATGGTGTCTGATGTCTTCCTCCCACAGAGAAATATTTTCGTCCTTGCCACCGACTCATCTTTTGAGACCCAGTGCTTTGATTACTACCGTGTGACAGGTTCAATGGAAAGGACTGAAAAAATCAAAATAGAAACAGAGTCCAAGTCGAGTGTTTCTCTAGCAGGGATGGAGTTCCAGGCCCACAAAGGAAAACAGCAGCTGGGAAACAGCAAAAACTGTCTTACCTCTCAGGATCCAACGTGAGCTAATTGTTGTTATTATCTTTTTATTCTTCTGTTTCAGGAAATTGCAGCTTATTTAATAACATTTGAGAAACACGAAGAATGGCTAACCACCTCCCCTAAGACAAGGTAATGTCCCAGATCTTGCAGTTTTTCACGTATGTACAGTAAGTGGATTGATTTGCATTGATTACCTGATTTGGCCAGTCAGTTCATGGGCAACGAGTTGAAAATGCCATGTTGTGCTGGATGGCTTTCGACACTGAGGTCTCATTCGTTGACATAAGACTGTGGCAGTGAACACGATCAGACGGATTAAAAAGAGTACAAGTGCCATCCGCCAGTTGGAACTTTTCACCTGACGGCCGGATCCTTCAGCCGGGTGCTTGGAAGCCTTCAGAGGCAGGAGCCTCAGGGGAAGTTTATTTTGGGAAATTGCTTGCCTGCCACTAGTGTTCTCTAGAAACGTGCTTTGAAAAAAGAGAAACCAGCTTAACTGCCCACTTTTATCTCAACGTGTCTTACAAACTGAAAGTCAAGTTATTCTTGATTGGTGTGATTGGTGGTAAAGCGATCCTCCCAAATCAGAAGCAATGGCTAAGCTCGCAGTTTATTATGCAGTAAATGTCCTTGAACCTGCTAACTGCTACAAACACTTAGCTTCTCTCACCACTCAGAAATAGAAGGAATTGGTGAAAATAGAGCTGACCTGCGTTCCCCCAGCACCAGTGATGTTACCAACTTGTAAAGAACGGTGACGTTGGGACTTAGGGTTGATTTTTAAAAGGCAGCCTCTTTTTGTCCTCCCCAACTCTAGGTTTTTATTTTTGGAACGTTACAATCTAGAGCTTCGGAAATACATGACCACTGTCTTCCAATTGCCGTGAGTTTTCTGTTAGCAGTGACAGGACCCAGGTGTTTATTAGCTGGCGAGGTGGTAGCTGGAGTGTGGTTTACACAGGATGCCTGGACTGCAGGCTTGAACGGAAGTGGTGGAATGTCCAGTCGGTTTCACATTGGACAGAAGCCCCAGAGTCCCCAGGTTGGTTAGCTAGGACCAGGGAAGGGTTGGGTGTGTCCTCTGTGCCCGTGGCCCATCAGCTTGACCTGTTCATCCTTTCTGAGTCATGGGAAAGGCCATCCTTGGGAATGTTTATTCATTCTAGAAGGAATTTAAAAACATCACATTATTAGGCTTAGATACTTGCTGGTTAGCATCTTTTAGATGAGGGCACAATCCTCCCCTTTGAAGGAGGCTAGAGGGTATTGTGGAAGGAAGGTTAGTGATTGAGGCTCCCTTCCCCAGGTAGCTCTGATTGCTTTACCTCCAGCCTGAGAGTGGGAGGAGGGTCCCTCCACAGGAGTCCCCAGTACCTCAGCCTGCTGGGACCATGGTTTTTCCTTTGCTATAAAATCAAATAGTTTATCTCAATCAGCTTTTGCTGTGATAATTCTGCGTAAGAAATGACCTGCAAGCTTAGTGACTTTAAACAACAGATCTTTATTTTCTGCTCATGGGTCTGTGGGCTGCGTGTGGCTTTGGGTTGAGGTCAGGTCTGCTGTGTCCATCATTTTGCTGTGGGACCTAGGCTGAGGAAGCCCCCTCTGCCTGGGAAATTTGCTTCTCCCAGAGGAGCACAGAGGCTTATAAGCCCAAGGCAGTTGATGCAGGTGCAGTTAAAATTCCTGCTCAGATATGGCATCATATGTCATGCCTGCGGATAAATCCACTGGCCAAAGCAAGTCCCCTGGCCAAACCCAGTAAGAATGGGACTGGGAAGGACATCCCTCCACAGAGTCGGGGCAGGGGTGGGCAGTGGAGAGGATGGGAATACAGTGCACTGTTTGGTGAATACGGCCAAACACCAATAGAGCCTGACGCCCTCATCTCCTCTTTCTTCTGCGGCATCTTCTTGGAGGACATCATTCTCAAACTTGAGCAGGCATCAGAATCAGCTGGGGGCTCATTAAAATGTGGGCCCCAACCCAAGGTTTCTGATTCAGCAGGTGCGGTGGGCAGCGGGGGCCGGGGTGGGTGCTGAGCATGTGTTATTTCTAACAAGTTCCCAGGCAGTAGGATGTGGCTGGTCTGGGATTGCACTTTGAGGACCACTGGCCTGGTTTTCTGGGGGAGAAGGAGGCTCATCTGATTTCTGCCTCTGGACTATTTCCTGACTCTCACGGGTGGCCCTCATCTCAAGCAGCCACCAGCCTCTCCGTGCGCCCTTCACTCTCTGCTGAAACACTCCTTAAATCTAAGTGGAAAGAGAAGAGCTCCTCCTCAGCCAGAGGGAGCTTCTCTGGAACGCATCCCGGGCCAGACATCTGATTTCAGATATGCAGACGTGTGCTGGGTTTCAGCCACCCTTTGATGGCAGAACGGGAGAACATTTCAAGGCGGTGGTTTTACCTTGAGTTTCAGCCTTTGGAGTTTGGGTTACAATTGAAAAGGGGATGTCACTCAGGGTCATGCCTGACTCGTGTGACTTTCTGGGGTACACATAGAGACAAGAGACCCACCCCGAGGCACAGGGGTGCGCCTGACAGAAGGAAGGCGGGTTTCAGATGTGGTCAAATCCGGGGTTGAGCCCTGGCTCTGTCACTCAGTGGCTTTGTGACTGTGAAAAGGTCATCTTAGCTCCTTTAAAAGCCCTGCGTTTTCTTCTTCATATAGAAAATGGAGTCGATGTTGATCCCGTCCTTGCTGGGTCACAATGAGGATTGAATGTGGTCATGTTTCTGATTCTGCTTCGCATGCCGTGTGGGTCTGTCCGTGCACGGGTGTCACTGTGCCTCTTATCTGTGGGGCAGTCCCCAGCCTGCTGGAGGCTTTGACGTCGGCAGGCATCTGCCAGGATTTCTCCAGGCTTTGGAAGGACGAATTTCTCTCCTAAAGGCAGAGGGTGAAGACGGAAGGTTTCCTATTAGTATTAAAATATCCACTCGATGTTTACACTTGAAAGCTTCTTGTCCCAGGAGAAGCAAAACTTGCTGTGGTTGTTCAAGGACCTTCCTAAATTAGTGGTTGAGTTGTGTTTGGATCCCCACCCCCATCCCATCTCTAGTATTGAAATTAATTGGTGCAGTTAACTGCTGAGTTCATACAAACTGGCCTCCTGGTATTAAGGAATTAATGACACCAATACTCTGCTGAACGAGAAGGCAATACAACTTCTGTTTGCCGCCGCCGCCGCCGCCGCTGCCACTGCTAATTTCATTTTAGAAAATTAATAAAAATGAATTGCACCACTGACATTTATAGAGTTTCCTAATAAAATGATACATTGTTTGTGTGGAGGAATCCCTATTAAATTAATTGTTGTAATCAGTTCACATATAGATGTTGGTATAGGAGCTGCAGAGGGGCCCCTGCTTGTCTCTGTGGCTTGCTGCCGGCTGGGGGTTATAAATATAGTCCTTGCTCAGATACTGCCCTAATTACAGAGACGGCCCCGGGAGCCCTAGCTCACCTGCTTAATAATGAGGTGTGTTACACAGAGGCTCCCGGGGCTGGGGACCCCAGGGGCAGCCACGGTATCACAACAGAGCTGAATGCCTCCTGTTCAAACAGCCTGTATTGTACTCTCAGCAACTGGGACCTCCGGTTTGAAAAATCACCCTGAGGGACGTGTTTATTTGGCACTTGCTGTGTGCTCAGTGTGATAATAATACCATTTGGAGACCCCAGGGAACTTCATGCTCCCCACCCTGCCAGGTGAATTGAGAATCTTGGAACGAAGAGTGTCCTCCCCCTGTCTAGAATGTTCTCCCAGCTCCTCCTGCAGGCCTTGACTGGGTGTCCCTTTCTCAGGGAGGTGTCCCTGACCATGCAGTTTAAAGTCTCGCTCCCGGCCCCACCCAGCCAGCCCCCTTTCCTCCTTCCTTGTTTTCCGTTTCTCTGGAACACTCATCGCCTTCTGACACACTGTGTCTGTCACGATTGCCTTGCCTAATTTATGTATTCGTTACTTGACCGATTCCAAAGTGTTGGCACCAAGGGGAGAGGGATTTTTAGTGGGGCTTGTTCATGAGGCGCCCCCAGGGCCTAGAACAGTATGGACACCTCCCAGGCCCTCAAGAAATATCCATAAAATGAACAAAAGTGATGTAGAAAGGTGAGCCTTGATTGTAGTGAAGAAAGGGACCTAGGTTTTCTCCACTTCAGTTTTCCGGGTGTTTCTAGTCCCAGGATTGTCTGGTTGAGCCAGCAGTGTGCTCTCGGGCACCGCCCATGGGCTGGATGCTGTGCTTTGAAACCCTCCTGGCAGCTCTGCCAGGTATAGAGGGTGTGTGCCCTCCTGGGCCTGCATGGTGAGTCCGTGCTAGAACTGGAACTTGGAACTGGAACCCAGGGTGATCTCACTGCAAAGCTCATAACCTTCACTTTTATGTGTGTGAAGGTTCCCGGGGAGCCCATCAATAGCTCCTCTATTCCTCTCCGCCTCTCACTGCCGTGAATTCCAAACCAACCAGGAAAACCAGGCTCCAGGCAAAGGTTCCCTTTGTCAGTAAGCGTGGCTCATACGTGTCAGCCAGGAGGGTGTTCTACACTGTCCCCCAAGTAGGAGTTAGCCCCCCAGTCACAGGCAGTGTGGGAGAGCTGCACACCACTGCAGGGGAGCAGGTCCCTTTCACCAGAGGGCAGGGAGCAGGGCTGAGCCCAGTATAGGCAGGCAGCTGCAACACTGAGCAATCCCTATTATTTATTCCTCCTCCCCTGGGAAATACGCAACCTTCCCTGGAAGCCAGGGACACACAAACTCAAGATTGAAGTAAGAGCATATCCTTCCCAGGACTCCTGTTTATACCAGTTAGAAAGAGGCTGGAAAAGCTGTTAATTATCTAATTAATTAATTAGATTGATATAGATAGCACCTTAACATGGAAGCACTAAGGGTCTAGTAATAGAATTTTCCTATAATGAACACTAAATGCTTTTTGGTCAATAAGCAAATAAAACAGCCAAGTAGAAGGAGGAGGTCTAGAAGGAAAGGAGGAGAAAAGTGAGCCCTGAGTTTCAAAAAGACTCCAGTGGCTCAGAGAGAGCTTCCATTCTCCTCTTCCTGGTTTCCTGACCCCATCTGTCCATTCTGGCTTCAAGTGCTCCAGATCTTTCCCTGCCCTGATGGCGGTGGACACCAAGCTGTGATCCTCTGCTCTTTCGTCCCACATTCTCCCTTGTGGGGCTCCCAGGACTCCCTGACTCCATGGTCTGACTGTCAAGTCTCTGTGGATCTTTCCCCACATCCGACTCTGTCTTCCTGGCACCTGCATGCCGTGTTATGATCTCCAACTCGCCATCTTCCCCCCTCCTTCCCTGACCCCCACTCTGCTTTCCATCTTCTGACTTCCCTGGTTCTAGAAGAGCCACCTCGTTTGTGGAGATGCCAGAGCACACAACGTGGACTCCAGGTGGCTTCTCTTTCTCCTTTGTCCCCTGCATCTCATTAGCCACCAACTCTGCCAGTGTTTCCAACTGTAATTCACATCCTCATTTTCTTATGTTTCCCCTCCAGGATCAGCTGTGTCCTCACTGCCACTGTCACGCTTGGAGTATTGAAATATCTCCTACTAGGTTTCCTTCTCTAAGTCGAACTCCTCCTCCCCATTGGTTTTCCTGAAATACTGCTTTGATTCCATTGTTATTCTCCTTGGAAGCCTCAGAGACTTCCTGTGAGCTGAGGCCAACTCTCCAGTGATGTCTTTAAGGCCGTTCTTCTGTCTCAACCCACCCTTTTCCGTTTATTTTCCTTGACCTCCCACCTCCAGGTACTGCTACAGTTGGGGAGCGGCTGGCTGCTCTCCGAACATCTTTCTTGTCCTCCACTTTGGCCTCCACTTGGCATTGCCCTCACCTCAAATGCCCTCATGTCCAATCTGGTCTGCCTCTTCCTGGGAGCCTTCCCCAAACTCATTGACTCAGGGCGAGTCCTCTTCCCTTCCTGCTCCCATAACTGCACGTGCTTTGTCGTCAGTTGTTTGCCAATTCAGCTGTCATTAGTAAGTCTTCCCCAGTGGGGTGGTGCATTCCCCAAGGACAAAGTCATGCTGTCCCTTTTATCTCTTCACAGCCTGTGTGCAGGGAGGCCAGGGCTTTGATGGGGTGGAGTGGGGGCTGGACAGAGTGTGGACTCCTTGCACAGAAACAAGTTTGCCCAAGAGGCAGAGTGCCAGTGCCTGCCATCCATGGGGTTCTTTGTCCTAGACAGCCCTTGGGGTCCCAGCGTGGTACCAGCCTGTGAGCAGAGACCTCTGCCTAGAAAGCCCGTGTTATCAGGCCCCAGGCTGGTCCTGGTGCAGGGGGGCTTGTCTTTGTTCAGTCCCACTGTAAGACCCCTGGCAGTGACCTGTTGGCCACCTTTAAGGCATCTATCTGCTCTTTAGGACAGACAGAGGACTTTTCTAAGGAAGCCCCTATTCCTGGTAAGGCTGCTCGAGTGACTGGAATAGAATTGCAAAAATCATTTAAAAATTCCCAGAGCTGAAAAGAAATGCAATTCTGACACCTGCTGCAACCTGGATGAAGCCTGAAGCCGTTATGCTCAGTGAATCAGCCGGATGCAAAGGGCCACACATTGTGTGATCTGCTGACTGAGGGATCTAGAGTAGTCCGCTCTGGAGATGGAAAGTAGATGGTGGTTTCCAAGGGCTGGGGTGGAGGGAGGGAGAAATGGGGAGTTAGTCTTCAATGGGCACAGCGTTTCAGCTGGGAAGACGGGTGGTGGTGATGATGGTGGCAGAGTAATGTGAATGTGCTTAATGCCATTCAAAATGGTGAAAATGGTAAATTTTATGTTACATATATTTTACCACAGTGAAAAAAAATTCCCAGAGTTGCCTCTGTAGCTTTTCCTCAGGTGTTCAGCTGGGCAGGGTTGGCTGGGGTGGATGAATCGTGTATGTGTGTGTGTGTGTGTGTGTGTGTGCATGCCCAGAGGGTGCTGTTGGTGGCCAGAGTTCGGGAGGGCAGTTTTAGACTCAGAGCATTTTAGGACTCTGTACGTTGGAACTATGCAGGAAAATGGAAACTGGGTCGGCAGTGGTTTCCACGAGTGGTTTCCACGTGTGGTTTCCACGTGGTAACCTTTGCATTATGCTGAACCGGGGACCTGCTTCAAATTAACACAGAGATGTGTCACGTTAGGTGCGTTTCAGCATTTGCATAATGTATCGCAGATCCTTGGCCAAGGCCATCGTTGGCCAAAGGGCAACTGCAGGGCAAGGAAGTTGGCGGGTGCCACGTCTGTCAGAGCTCCCAGGGAGCCTCCTGCCTGAGGACTTCCTCGCAGGGTACCTGTCACGTAGTTTTCGTTTATTTCCGGGATGAGGCGGGGAATGAGCTGTGGCCTGTATCCTGATGGAGTGTCTGGCAGTGTCTCCACAGTGGTAGGGAAGTCCCCAGTCTCTGCATGGAAATAGGTTTGCCCTGAATTCCAGTTATCTTTATCCTAGTTAATCCCAGAATACAACATGTCAAAGCAGGGGCAACCCACGGAGGCCACTTCCTCACATCCCCTCCGTGTCCAGGAAGTTGGCCACAGTGGGGGCGCTGATGGCTTGGTGGGGGACTGTCATACATGCTGGGCTCCTGATCAGAGGACACGCGAGCCTCATGTGACCTCAGTGGGCTTAGCTACCTGTTGAAATGGCAGCACCAGCCCAGGGCTCATGTTCCTGGCACAAAGAGCTGAGGGTTGACGTCCAACCTACCCCTCCTCACTTCTTGGGGCCAGGAGTGCAAGTCTCCAGTGTCCTGGAGGAGACAAGAGGGAAGTATTGATGTTTGTGTCTCTGATTCCTCCCTGGGTTAGACAGCTACCAACCTGTGGCTCCTGCCCACCCCACCCCACCCCACCCCCTTTTAAAAAAATTTTGATATGGAGTCTCACCATCAGCCAGGCTGGAGTGCAGTGGTGTGATCTCGGCTCACTGCAACCTCCACCTCCTAGGTTCAAGTGATTCTCCTGCCTCGGTCTCCTGAGTAGCTAGGATTACAGGTGCCTGCCACCACTCCTGGCTAATTTTTGTATTTTTAGTAGAGACGAGGTTTCACCCTGTTGGCCAGGCTGCTCTTGAACTCGTGGCCTCAAGTGATCTGCCCGCCTCGGCCTCCCAAAGTGCTGGGATTACAGGCGTGAGTCAGAGCGCCCGGCTCCCCCTTCTTTTATTTTTATAAAAATTATACGTGTACATAGTTTAGTATGTCACATGGCCCTAAAAAACTTGTAAGAAAAGATAGCAGCCTCTGCCCTACAGCTCAATCCTGTTTCCCAGGGGCAGCTGCCCTCCAGTCTTTTGGTTCTGATATTTACTTCCAGATTTCTAAATATGTTGACTCTGCTGTTTCTTGATTTGTCAATTTTAGACATCATCTTCCGGCTTCCTCAGATGCTAACTGAGGATTTAGCTTTCTTACTGTGTGCACTGCCTGGCTCTTCCTTACCTGGGGGAGGGGCTGGTTAATGGAGGGAGCTAGCTTTCTGTTGGTAACTCTGAGGTTCTGCATCTCTACATTTTTTCTCTGGAGCCATCTGGGTTCTCCTGAGAAGGACTGGTCAATGTGCTGCCTAGTTTGAGCTGGCCTGGCTGCTAGCGGTCTGGGAGGGCCAGGCAGGGCAAGGGGCTGGGAATGTCAGCATTCAGTATGAGAGCTATTACTTAATTCTCCCAGTTTCTTGTTTCTTAATTCTCCCAGTTTCCGTGTTTCTGGCCTCTCTTCTGCTGTTTCTGAGTTTGGAGTCTTTCCAGACTCCAGCTCTTCAGAGAATCATTGTGTCTCCCACTTGGGCAGAGGCCAGGGGGTGGTCGCCTGTCTGCTCAGTGTAGACGTAGGACCCTGGGAGGGTCTACCACCCCCTACACAGATGTGCGAGCTCCCTCTGCTTCCCACCCCAATCCTAACTTCTGCCTTCCGTGGCACCTGCTGCTTCCAATTCACGAGTCTTCTGGGGGCTTGGCAGGCGGGTTAGCGTGTTGGTCCTGAGGTCCACCGCACGGCACTCGGATTTTCGCTTCCTAGATTCGGCTGTGTCAGTTACCAACCCTGCATCTGCTTCCCGTCTCTCCAGAATGTGTTGGCGTCTCTTATCCACGCTCGTCTCTGTTCCCCTTGGCTTTCTCCTTGTGGATTTATACTTGTTTTCATTCCTTTACTGCCATTGGCGAGGACGAGCGATGCTTAGTCCTCCCTGTGAGCCCTGTTTCTTCCTCACTGGCCTTCGCCCAGAGTCGTGGCGAGTGGGACCTGCTCCCCTTGTTGTCTCATCCTTCCTCTCTCTCCTCTTCGTTTCCTGCTCACTCTCAAGCCAACTTGCTGTTTCACTCTCTTGCTTTTTTCTCTTTTTCCAAGTCTTTTTCAGTCTGCAGAAAGAAATGCCTCAAAGTGCAGTTTGGAGGTTTCTAAGTGCGCAGCTGCTCAGGGCTGGGAAATCCTGCTGCTGACACGCACACATGTTTCTTGTGTGCGAGGCCCCAGGTGTGCAGCCCGACCCACGCCAAAGCCCCGTTTGGCCTCCTCTCCACCTTCTTAATGCACCACTCTTAGTTTAGAGCCTTTCCTGGCATTGGCACAGGGGCGTGGTGTGGCCTCTCCCTGAGCAGAATTTCAGGGATCTTGGGGATGGCCAAGGCCATCCATTATGTTGTGCATGTCCCCTGACAGTGGGATCTCGATGGCTTTTATTTTTACATGGTTCTGCATGTGTCTTCTTTGGATTATACTGGGACAAAAGCCTTCACGGCAGGGGCTTTGTGCCAGGGTGCCTGTGATGCATGTTGGGGTGCTGGGGCACCCCAACAGGAGATTGCCTGCCCAGGGTGACACCTGCCGGCATCGCTAAGCAGGACACTCTGGCAGTGATGAATACTTCTGAGAATAGAAAAGCCCCCGGCACTGTGCTCACACCGATCGATAGGTATTTGCATGCTCTGTCTGTGTCCATTGATGGTCATTTTATTTTGTTTCTGGCACCCCCCAGTTTATTCTTAGCATCTTCAGCCCCCTCTCCTGGGTTTGGAAAGTTAGGACTGCCTGGCATTTCTGTCATGGGCATGGATTGGCATCTGTGGTGTTTCCTCTGGATCAATTCTGATGCCCACGGAAAGGGAAAGGGAGCTGGCCTGCAGGCCTTGTGGCATTGCGAGGTGGGAAGGCAAGTTCTCGGAATAAAGGACTTTTTGCAATTCATAAGTTTCTGTGTAATGAGTAATCACCAGATCATCTGGGTGTTCTGGGCTGGAGATTCTCCCCCTGTGCTGTTTGGCTAGGAGGTATTACTGTCTTTGCTATTCTTAGATTTTCCACAGTCCTTCATTATGGAGCTTTCTAAAAAAATTAAAAATAAACCAAAAACAAAGGAAGGAAATCTTTTCTGGTTCTCCAACTCTACTGCATATCCCACTTTCCCTTGAGCTTTTATGTGGTGTGTGTGTGCTTATACACATATGTACACACATACACAGCACACATGTAGACACATGCATGTGCTGAGGCACTTACAGACACAGAACCATACACATGCACATAGATACACAACTACACACATGTACACACGACACATGCATGAACAAATTTGCAACACACAACAGGTGTACACACAGCACAGAAACAAATACACATGTACACATGTAGGCACATACATATGCATGTGCCCAGGCAATACGGACACAGCATATACATGCATATATACACACAACTACAGACGTACACACATGTACCCACAACACATATGTACAAGCAAATATTCAACACATGCATGCATGCAGCACAGAAATACACATACACATACATACAAGTACACACATGCATAAATACACAATACACACATGCACAGCTTCCTGTATTGGTCATTGTTCTCTTGTAAGAAGTCTCTGGGAAAATTTTTCTTTTGTTCATTATGTGTCTTAGGGAGAGGAAATTTTTTGGTAGAGGAAATTTTCTCCTCAAAGAAAAAATTAATTTTTCTATACTGGCTACTCCTGACCTCACCTGGCAGGGAATTTATTGTTAATTAAGCTGTTTAGTTGAGGTGACTCTTGGGGGGAAGAGGAGCAAGAGTCCAGACCAGGGCAGCCACGTCCGGGAGGGGAGGGTCCTGCTCTGCTGAGGACAGGGGAGCTCACTGAAGCGTTGGTGGCTGGCGTTGTGACTTCCCATCACTCCCTCCACCGGGATCATCTGTAGGAATTCAGGATCTGAGCTTTTTCTTTTGGCCTTCACCTGTGGTGGAATTGAATTTGCATGTAGAATGGCGGCTGGTGCCTAGGCCGAGGGATCAGAGAAATCAGCCCACTGTTAGGTCTGGAGAACGATGTTGAGGCAGGTGATGAAATTATGGAAGAACAAATGTATGCGCAAGGCTGGAGGAGGGAAAACAGATGAGATGCTTTAGCTTCTCCCCAGGAGCACAGCCTGCACCGTGAAATGTGCCATTTCCACATATTTTCACACCGAACATCCACGGCCCTTCCGCCTCCAGTGTCATGGGCTCACTCTAATTAATTCAGGTCACCAGCGTTGGGCCATGCTGGCCTTCTGATGCTGGGGGTTGACAGAGCTCTGTTTGGGGAACGGGTGTCATCTTCTCCCTGGGTTATGAGCGAGTCTTTTTATTCCTGAGCTGCGTGACACCGAACCGTCACCTTCTTTAGTTGTTGGTTGGCACCCACTCTTCTCTTTACTCGGTGAATACTTTCTGACTGCTTCCTGTACGCCAGGCGTTGTGCTGCGCATTGGGACATAATGGTGACCAGGACAGATCATTTATAAGAATTGCAACTTTGAGGAGTGCTACAAGGGTCAAGTGTGGGGAGAAGCTGCCCCTCTAGTGCATGGGGTAGGGGAGGTTGGGCTGACTTCCAGATGGGCTGCTGGGTGCAGTGGGGTTCCCGGCAGGGTGGGGGTACCCTTGAACAGGGTACCTAGCTGAGTAGCTATTATTAACACCCTTGCCTGGTTGCCCTGGGGATGGAGAATGAACTGGAAGTCCAAGGGTGAAAGTAGAAAGAATCCAGAAGTGCTCACATGCCAATGTAGATGCCATTTTCCGGATGGGAGGACTGAGGCACTGTCTGTCTGAGATGCACATATACACACAACTACACACATGTACACACAACACATGCACAAGCAAATATTCAACACATCATGCAGCACAGAAACACACATACGCACATATACATATAAACACAGGCACACACATGCATAAATACACAATACACACACACACACACACACCTCCCTGTATTGGTCACTGTTCTCCTGTAAGAAGTCTCTGGGAAAATTTTTGACTTATCCTTGTCCCATTAGCTGCTATCAGCAAAGACGCAGTGGGGTCTGACCTGAGTGTGGAGAGCCAGGGGAGCTCTGGGGGAACTGGATCCCCAGAGGCTCCAAGCACCAAGCTTCGGTTCCCCCTTGAATGCCAGCTGCTCGGATTTGGCTGAAGTCGGACTCACCTGTCCCAGCGTCCCCTGGCACTGTGCCCCTTTTAAACTTTCTCCCACTCCCATCTCTGTGTGCTCAGCCCCTCCCCTTCCAATCAGGCTGTCACCTGAGGCATCAGGAGAGGACGTGGTCTCCAGGGACAAGGGGGTCGTGCTGGCTGTGGCAGCTTCACATCATAGGCCCATTTACATGTGAGAAAACGGTTGTTGACGATGATGATGGTGACGGATAACGGAGAGACTGCATGGGGGGAATTATTCTTAGATATAATTGCCAAACTTTGAATTCTTTTTAGCTGTGATACAGAATTCCAAGGTGAGAAAAAAATCTGGCCCTTCATTTTATGAGTAACTGATTAGGTTCTGCTGCTTCTAGAAAAATTCCAGCCTTAACCCCATCTATCCCATCAGTGTGTGTCTGGGAATATCCCTAGTTACGCCATTTCTCTGGTGCTTAATTTCTTTACCCAGTGCCAGAGGGTCTGCAAGGATATGTATGAGTTTTGCAGTTTATTAATTTTGCATTAAATAATTAATAGTAAAGTTAATTGATGAATTATTCAATTTTCAGGTAAAATGGTATGATAAATATTCATAACTTATTTTATTAAGGGAATTTCCATTTCCTATGTCATTAAATCTAGATTAACGAAGGCTGATTTTAAATGAAGATTGAAAACAATTGTGCTTTGGAATTAATTTACCAAGTTAAGGTCATTGCTTTGTGAGTTTACCCCCTGCCAGAAAGTTCGGGCTCATCATCTGGGAATGTATCTGAATTCGCAGAAGTCACATTGCCGTCAGTTAGGACAGTTCCCCAAATCTGCTGGGAACTTCCCATGAAGGGCACTGACATGCCCCTGGTGGGGTGGCTCAGAGGGAGGGGTGGATCTGGGGCCTCTTCCTCCGTTCCACTGAGCACCGGGCTGTTGCTTTGAGCTGTTTGTTGTCTTCTCAGGAATTGGAACACAGTTTATTGTTAACATCGGTCCATACATCCCAGGGAAGGAATGCCTCAAAGTTGATTTTAAAATAACTTTGGGGCCAGACACGATGGCTCACACCTGTAATCTCAGCACTTTGGGAGACTGAAGTGGGCAGATCACTTGAGTCCAGGAGTTTGAGACCAGCCTGGGTAATACAGTGAGACCCCTGTCTCTACAAAAATACAAAAACTAGCTGGGCATGATGGTGCCCCTGTGGTCCCAGCTACTTGGGAGGCTGAAGTGGGAGGATCACCTGAGCCCAGGAGGTTGAGGCTGCAGTGAGCTGAGATCGCGCACTGCACTCCAGCCTGGGTGACAGAGTGAGACCTTGTTTAAAAAAAAAAAAAAAAAGTTTCCCTTCAGAGTTTTAGGAGGTTTATGCAATGATTTCCTATCCACTAATGCTCTTAGTCAAGGGTTAACTACAGTTTCAGTTTTTATTTGTGTTTTCTAGTTAGCTGATTTCTTTTAGACCTGGTTTATGTTAATTTGTAAAACTGCTTAGATCACAGACCCACAGAGTGGTGGTGAGAAGTTTCTGAGTATCTTACAGGCTGCTTACAACGTCCAAAACCCCTTCAAATCTGGGATCTCAATCCTCTCAACAACCGTGCAAAGCAGGTAATGCCTAGGGATACACTGAGGCAGAGAGAGAGAGGGAGGAGGAGGAGAAGGAGAAGACGAAATAGAGGAAGAAGACGGAGCAAAAGGGAGGGAGGGAGATGGAAAGAGAGAAGGAGGGAGAGAGGGAGGGATGGAAGGAGAAAGAGAGAAAGATCCAGAGCAAGCCACGTCTCACAGTCTTCTTTCTCCTGTCTGGCCACTTCCCTCCACTCCTGGATGAAGAAACTGAGTCCTGTCCGGCCACTTCCCTCCACTCATGGATGAAGAAACTGAGTCCCAGAAATTATGTGACTTACCCAAGGTCACTTCGGCTAATTAGGTACAGAAGTTGGGACTAGAGCCCAGATCTTTCTTTTTCACATTTGAGTGCTTTTTTCACTTCGGTGTCTTTCTTAGCGCTTTAAAATAATTTTTAACCGCCCCCGAGTAGTGGAACGCTTGGGAGTATTTATAGCCCCGTGGAACCGTGTTTCTCTATTTCACCAAGTGTTCATTATAATTTTCCAGTGAAACTTGTTTGCTCTGAGGAAGTTGATCCTACGGTAAGCCTTCATTTCAGAGGAGAGCATTTGATGTTGCATCTCATGAACCTGCTCTCCTAAAATTATACCTAATTGGCTTGGAAAGTGGCTTCCAACAAGCAGATGGCTTAATATCTTGACTTTCTGGTGTGACTCAGGGAGGCACCAGGATTAGATCTGGTTTGAGATAGTGGTCTTGTTATTTGGAGGATGAGATGCTATCAGTAACGTGTAGACTGGAGTGGCGGCCTCTGGGGAGATGTCGTGGAAACCACCAGGGACAGCCTGTGTCATCAGGGATGTCAGATGGCAGGTGGGGTGGGGAGAAGGGCCTTGAAATGCAATTCCATAATGTCTAGCATTAGTCAACAAGCTGTTATTGAGTGCCTGCTGCGTGCACAGGTTTGTAGTAGGCACTGTGGGGTTACAAAGGCAGTAGAAAACATGGCCCCTAATCTAATTGGAGAGACAAGTCACGCATATCTGAGATAACTAGAGAGAAGTTCCCAGACAGCACACACAGGAGAGCCTGGTGTGCATGTGCATGTGTGCATGTGCGTGTGTGTGTGTGTATATCTGTGTGCGTGTGTGTGTGTGTATGTGTATGCATGTGCATGTGTGTGCGCCCACACACAGAGCTGTGGGGGGAATGCAAAATGGGGCCAAGATCAATTGGATTCAATTGATTTCATTGGGAAAAACAGCACAGCAGCATTTGTACGGGTGAATTTCAATCAGAAAACTGTGAACTTTGGTGGGGAACGGCATGCCCTGATGGGGGACGGGAGAGACGATGCTTGGGCTTTTCTCATTCTTAAGCCACACGGAGAGCAGATTAATTGATGGCATTGGCATAAATGATGAGAGGATTCTGGCGGCCATGGAATGCAAGAAGATGGGACAAAAGCCGAGAATCCCTGCAAGAGCCACCTCCCGGAGGGGTGGGTGCTGCTGGGATGCCTTTTCTGTGCACGCTGTCTGGGACCCTGGCCAGGGCTCAGCCAGGCAGCGCTGTCTCTCTCAGATCTGCTCCCTGAACTGCAGGGCTGCCTGCGAGGGCACAGCCTGGCCCCCGTTTAGTGAGTGTCTAGATGGGCACTGCGAGACCAGAGGACCTTTCCAAGCAGGGACTCCAACCCGTGTCTGTCTATTGAAAGCCTGTTTGTCCCATCAAGCTAACGGGACCGTAAATGGAAGTGTTTACAGGGTCACCCTGATGAGTCACTGGCATCATCTGCCTGCTGACTTCTTCCTACACTTGAGAAGGGTGCCTCTTAACCAGACACACAACCACCCCCTCCCTCAGTCCCCATGGGACATTTGACAATGTCTGGAGACATTTTTGGTGGTCACCATGGGAGGGGCCAAGCTGCTGGCATCGGGAGTAGAGGCTATTGATGCTGGAAACCATCCTATGGTGCACAGGACCGAGCCCTGCATGAGTGAGTGATTCAGCCCCAAATGGTGATAACAATACGTCAGTGAAGAGAATTCCTACCAAAGTGCTTGGTGGTCAAGAGCCAGGCTCTGTATATGAAGCCCAGCTCTTTCATTTAGTAGCAGAAAATTACCTTCCCACTGTGCCTTGGTTTTCTCATCTGTATAATGGGAATAGTAATAGTACATATTGTTGCAAGGAGTAAAAGAGTGAAACATGTTAAGCACTTAGGGCTTAGTGTCATTGGTGTATTTATGATGATGATCTCCCCAGGAATCCGCTCCGAACGGCAGCCTCAGATGGCCCTGGGCTCTGTCCGCACACAGCCCAGTTCCTCCTCGCTTCTGCTTTTGTGGTTGTGCAGAAGGATGGCCTGAACTCTCACGTCATTCTCAACTACCAAAAACGATTCAACAATCCTTGGGGTGAAGAAGGTTCAGAGAGGAAATAGGGGAGAAAACTCAGAGAGTCCACATCACAACATCCAACAAAGAAAGAGCATTTTAAATAGGAGGTGGTGGTTAAGAGAGTCAAATGCTGCATGGGAAGCCAAGCTAAGAGCCCAGACTTATTTATTTATTCAACAAATATTTATTGATCATTTTATAGTTATCTATTGTGCTGTGACTAACTGCCTCAAAACTTAGTGGCTTAAAATAACACCTGTGTGTCGTTTTGCCCTGTCTGTTGATCAGGAATCCAGGACAACTTAGCTGGGTCTCAAGGTTTGTCTTGGGGCTGCAGTCAAGGTGTTGCTGGGGCTGCAGGCTCAGCTGGACACTTGACTGAGGCGGGATCCAATCCCAAGCTCACTCATGCATCGTGGGAGGATACAGTTCCTTGTGGGCTGTTGGCTGAGGGCTCAGCTCCTCTCTAGCTGTTGGCCAGAGGCTGCCCTCAGTTTCTGCCGCGTGGATCTCTCCAACAGGGCAGCTTCCTTTATCAGAGCGAGTTAGCAAGAGACTATAAGAGGGTGAGCAAGACAAAAACCAGAGTCTCTTTGAAAATAAATTTCACAAGTGACATCCTTCTACTTGGCTGCCATTGGCTTCTTAGAAGTGAGCCATTAAGTCCAGCTCCTGTCAAGGGGAGGGGATCCCACAAGGATGTGGCTTCCCGAGCAGGAGTCATTGGGGGCTCCCTCAGATGCTGCTGCCCTACTGTGCATTACACGAAAGGACTGATAAGAGGGGTAAAGTGTAGGAAGAACAGGCTACAAACTGGGAGTTCATCACGGCATCAATATGCACTCTCTGGGTGGCACTGGGCAAAGCATTTTTGCCTTTCTGGGGCTCAGTTTCCTTCTCCTTACAATGGCTGAATTGGATTCAGGGATGGCGAATATGCATGATCCATTAATGCCCAGAGCAGATATTACTACCCATGATGCAGTCTTCTGTGAGCTGGGTGCACCCTCAGAATCCCTCCTAATACAGCTCTCGTTTCAGACAGACACGACTCATTGATCAGAGATAGCACTTGTGTTGAAATCCATCTGCCATCCCTGTGCAATCTGAAAAGAGACATTCTGCGCTTATGGCGCCACAGACCACCAATCAAGATGTCGCAGTAAAAATGGGCAGATGAATCGTCCTCCCATTGGCCCGAGTGAGAAAGCTGACTCCTTAGTGTTTGAGGACTGGTGTCCTCGTTCTGCACCTCAGCCCTTTCCTTCCCAGAAAGTACCCAGTGTCTAGATGGGATGATTCAGAGGGGACACTGCTGAGGAGCACGTGGGGTCTGAAGCCCATCATGGGATTAGCCTCACGTCTTCTGTTTGGCCCCTTATGGGGGCAGATTTGACCTCAGTAGCTCTGCTGCCTATGGCCAGCTGGGAAGTGAGCATGGGTCTTTCTGGAAATGAGCCGGAGGTGGCCTGAGGTGTTTCTGCATTCAATTTATCTGAGTTTCAAGTGATTTATCCTGTTCCTTCCTGGATCGTGTTCCTGGGCTCCAGGTGATGGCTTAATTTGCTTCTGAAATCTGGATCCCACCCATTCACTGTCTTCCAGTAGCTGCTGGGGGCAGCCTGTTAACAAGGAGCACAGCACATTTTCTGGGCCATGTAACCCTTTATCCCAGCCCATTAGAATTTTCAGCACCCCCTTCCCTTTTTTTTTTTAAGTTTCTTTTCCTGAAGGGCTAGAATGTTCTGAGGCAGCTTAATAGACATCGATTTGCAATGATTTTTAGCCACTGTGCTTCAGGAGAGTTGAGGAGCTGATGATTAATCCTCGCAACAGCTCTTTCCTTTTGTTTTAAAATGACCTAATAGCTGAATTGCGCGAGCAGGCCGGGCCAGCCTGACCCAGTTCGGCTCCTTGCCTTCTGCTGCTTCATTCAAATGAGTCCGCGATGAATTATTCAGCCCTGCTACGGGGGAGAGTGAGTGCTCCTCCTGTAATATTTAATCAGCAACCTGGGAGGACAGCGTCATCTTTACAGACAGCTGCTGCTCACTTAGAGGCAGATGAATGAGTGTTCTTAGAAGCTGGGTCGGATTCCTGCCTTTTCAAGGAAGGTGGCTTGTCCTCTGATCTCAGAGGGATGGCGCCGCTCCTCGGGCTCACCTGGGATCCCTTTGGTCAGTCCTCTTTCTATGTCAGCAGAAAGCATCCCCCAGGGCCTCCCAGCCTAGGGACTGTGTGCGACCTCGATTCCCAAATGTGCCCCTTCAGCAGTAGTGTCCTCTCCTCTGTGTAACAAACCACTGAGAACTTAATAACTTAAAATGACTTGAACGCATTGTCTTACAGTTCTGTATGTTAGACGTGTGACCCACGTCTCACTGAGCTGAAATTAAGGTGTCAGAAGGGCTGCGTTCCTTCTGGAAGCTCTGTGGGGAGAGTCCTTCCCTTCACCTCTTACTGCCTGCATTCCTTCGCTCTGGGTCCCTTCCCCCATCTTGAGAGCCAGCCACAGAGCATCTCTCTGGCTGTCTCTCTTTCTCTGACCTCCTCTCCTGAGTTCCCTTTCTATTTCTAATGACCATGTGATTACATTGAGCCCAGCTGGATAATCTAGAATCATCTCCCCGTCTCAAGATCAGCTGATTAGCAGTCTTCATTCAACTTGCCACCTTACTTCCCCTTTACCACATAATCTAACATAGCCACAGGTTTCAGGGATTAGGACATAGACATCTGGGGAGAGGGGTACATGATTCCACCCTCCCATACCTACCATTGCCTTAGCTTCATCATCCCTGGTTTTATAGAAATTTCTATTGAGAAGAAAACCTCTGAGAACCTTCCTGAGCACGCTGTCTAGTCCAATATTAAGAGCATGGGCTCTGGGGACAGCCAGGCTTGCACCCATCTTAACGCTGCCATCTGTGAGTTCAGGGAATGGTGTCGGACACATGACGGCTGATGAACAGTGGACAGGTGGCTTCACCTCTTGGAGCTCCTGTAAAATGGGTTTATGGCTGGGCGTGGTGGTTCACACCTATAATCCCAGCACTTTGGGAGGATGAGGCAGACAGATCATGAGGTCAGGAGATGGAGACCATCCTGGCTAACACAGCGAAACCCCATCTCTACTAAAAATACAAAAAATTAGCTGGGTGTGGTGGTGGGTGCCTGTAGTCCCAGCGACTCAGGAGGCTGAGGTAGGAGAATCACTTGAATCTGGGAGGCAGAGGTTGCAGTGAGCTGAGATCGCACCACTGCACTCCAGCCTGGGCGACAGAGCAAGACTCCATCTCCAAAAACAAAACAAAACAAAACAAACAAACAAACAAACAAAAAACAAGACTGAACTCCCAGGGCTGCTGTAAGATGAAACAAGACTGAACTCCCAGGGCTGCTGTAAGATGAAGTGAGCTGCTGTGTGGAAAGGGAGTGGCTCTAGGAAGCAGCCCATGAGTGGCCACCATCACTGTGGCAGTCATGTGTCTCTGTTTCTGAGTGTATTGGTCTCTCTCTCTCCAGAAGGGGGTGTTGGTATCTTATTAACCCCTTATCTGGAGCCTTTGTAGGGGAGGCTGTGTGGGTCGCTGGTGCATTTGTTTGATTCAGTGGTAGGTGCCTTTGTTGCAGGACCACTGCGTAGAGCTGCTGGCTGCTGGGCCATCCTCTTTGGTCATCTCTCACATTTGGCTTCATTCAAACCCATTCTCTTACTTTTAGGATATTGGACTGTATGACCCTTAGAGACATGGATGGACCTTTCCCTTTGTCTCCCTCACAACTCCTGTGGGTAATTTTAATGATACTCGTATTTCCATTAGTTCTCCTTGATTTCTCAAAGAGCTTGGCATTCCACCGTGTTTTTCATGACTATAAGTGGTTAAGGTTGAGATGATTTTCCCCATTTTATAATCAGAAGATGAAGCGCTAAATGACCCCCCCAAAGTTCCATGGCTGACATTGGCAGAGCTGAACACCAGCCCCAGATCTGACTCCAGATGGAGCTCTCTTCCCTTAGGGGTCCAGCTCCTGCCTCCGACAGACACCCAGAGGATGTTGGCTACTTTGGATAAGCCTTGAGGCCTCCTCCCTCCCACTGTGTGTCCCTCTCCCTTTGCGGGAGCACATTCTGGGGCCAGCGGCCTCCTGCTCAGGCTTGCCGTTGAACACAAGGGCAGGGGTACAGTTACATGGTGCCGAATTGTCCCTTGCAGCCTGTGTGTCTCAGGGGCCCCCAGGTCTCCGAGGCCCTCTGTCTGACTCTCTGACATTAAAGATCAGGAGGTAGGGCTTTGATCCCACCGGCCATTTATTTCCTCTGCTTTCCAGATCTCACTTCCTTGTGTGGAGGTGGGGCTGCTTTGGGCTCAGGCTTCTTGCTGTTTGGGGCTGCCCTGTTGAATGCGTTGATGCTTTTTCTCATGCTGCTTCCTTCACCCCGTTGGTGGAAACCTTTCCCGGCGGCCTCACGTCTGCTTTTCAGGTACTCTGGTCCCATCTCTCCCGGCCTTTGCATGTGGGGCTCCCAGTTGACCCCCGGAAAGTGTAGCATCAGCATGAGAAGCAGCAACTTTCTGAAATGCAACGTGTGCAGATAAATTATTCAGTGAAACCCAGTCTAACTTTATTAAGGCCAGAATCATCCTTTTCTGTCAGAAGCCACAGACAGGGGCTGGATCAACAAGATGCCCCAGGACCTAGATGGCACCCTGGGGCCAGAGGATCGTGGCTGGCCATGGGCTGGTCACTGGCATGTGGGCTTGGGTTGGGCTTCCCGTGTGTTTGCTTGGCCTTGTGCCTGTGTGGCCCCTCTGACCAAATGGGGTGGACGACAGAGACCCTCGGGTGGAGGAGCCAGACATGGACCCCTTGGAGAGGGATTGTCTTGACTTGATTCCCTTGGTCTGGAGAGAAGGATCTGGGGGCCAGAGTGGCTCCCAGTTAGTGTCTAGGAATGCAGAGGGTGGAAGGAGGGTCTCGGGCAAGACCTCCCCCAGCAGGCAGACCAAGGCAGTGCCTATTCATGGTATTTCACATCATAAGAAAGTTAAAGAGTTTGTGGCATTTTAAATGCTTTTTAGATTAATTTGTATTCTAACATGGTAATGAGGAAGCGGCTTTTGTCCAAGAGGTGAGATATGCAAAGATAACCTTTAAGTTTCCTATAATTAACCTTTAATGATATTCTCTCACTTTAGCAATATATTTTATGCTTCAAAAATGTAACAGATAGAAAGGAGTGAGTGCTTCTTGCATCCAAATGCCTGGCAAAAATTAAGTCACTTTGGCGTGCGAGGTTTTACTTCTCCATCCTTTTGGTCCAAGGCTACTGGAGTGTTGCATGGTGAAATAAACACAGGAAACCTTGGCTTTGTGGCCGTATTGGTCTTTCTTTCTACCATTGGTGAGCCACTGTTTCAGATTCTTCAGGGCTGGCCTTCCCTCTTCACAGCCCCTCCCACCACTGCTATAATCCATGAGCCTGCTGCAGGCAGGGCCCTCCCCCCATCCTCTCTGCTTGGCCTTTGGTGGGATTTGACCTTGTAGGTTCATTGACCTTTTGCCAAAGTCCTCTTCTGTTGATTCTGCACAGCACCTAACATGTGCCAAGGCCCTGAGCTGCTGCCCTCAGAGTTATGTCCAGTGGGGGCCTCAGACACCCAGACCACAGTGGCAGCAACGGGGAGGGAAGGCACCACTGCTGTGACCTGGGGTCCCCTGTATTAGTCAGGGTTCTCTGGAGAAACAGAACCAACATGTGCCTGTGTGTGTGTGTGCGTGTGTGTGTGTTTGTGTGTGTGTGTACATACATATACATAGACCGGGGTGTCCAATCTTTTGGCTTCTCTGGGCCACACTGGAAGAAGAATTGTCTTGGGCTACACATAAAATAGACTAACACTAGCTGATGAGCTTAAAAAAAAGAAAAGAATCACAAATAAATCACATAATGTTTTAAGAAAGTTTACCAATTTGTGTTGGGCTGCATTCAAAGCCATCCTGGGCTGCGGGTGGCCTGTGGGCCATGGGTTGGACAAACTTGACATAGGCAAAGAGATTATTACAAGAAATTGGCTCCTGTGATTATGGAGGCCAAATAATCCCAAAATCTGCAGTCAGCAAGGTGGAGACCCAGGAGAGCTGATGGTGCTGTTCCAGTCTGAGTCTGAAAATCTAAGAACCAGGAGAGCTGATGGTGGTGTTCCAGTCTGAGTCTGAAAATCTAAGAACCAGAAGAGCTGATGATGTTGTTCCAGTCTGAGTCTGAAAATCTAAGAACCAGGAGAGCTGATGGTGGTGTTCCAGTCTGAATCTGAAAGCCTGAGACCCAGGAGAGCTGATGGTGTTGTTCCGGTCTGAAAACCAGCAGGCTTGAGACCCAAGAAGAGTCAAGTTTCAGTCTGACTTCAGAGGCCAGAAAAGACCCACATCCACCTGCAAGGCAGTCACACAGGAGGGCATCTTCTCACTCATGGGAGGGGCAGCTTTTGCTTTTCTGTTCTATTCAGGTCTCCAGCTGATTGGAAGGACACATGATGGGGGCAACCTTCTTTACTCCCTCTGGTGATTCAAATGTTAAATTTCATTTAGAAGCACCCTCATCCACACATCCAGAATCATGTTTGGCCAATGTCCAAACACTTCGTGGCCCAGTTAGATTGACACATAACATTTTACCCCTCACATAACATGACCCCTAATGTAACATCAACCCTCATGTAACATCAGCCCTCATGCCCTCCTGCCTCTGGAAGCCTCTCTCCTTATTACCTTGATGGGTTTTCCCTGTCTTTCCTCCTTGCCTTCTACCCCATTCCTTCAACCACCATCTCTCGGCGGGTGATCTCCAGCACTTCACCACTGACTCAGCTAGGTTGAATCATTAATTTAAAAAAATCACTTAAAGTAGGGAATTGTAATTGTAGGCACATAAGTTAAAAATTTAACTTAAAACCTGTAAGTGAGTATGGACTTTACCAATCTTTTGAGGCAGGGCAAGGTTTTCTTGGTTTTCCTTAGTGTGGCCTGCTGTTTGTGGGTTAGTTCTGTCTTTTTTCACAGATCACCTTGTAAGACCTTGCCTACAACTTCTCATTTAGATTTCTTCAACGTGGAGGGGCAACTTATGGACACACTGGTGAAGCAATCAGAGAACAGAATCCGTCTAGAGTTTTATGAACCACCCCCCCCAATATTTTATAGTTGAATCCACCCACTCTAATTTCATAGCATTCCTTGAGCAACTCACTTTGAGTCTTGCTAAGTATTTGACTTAGTTTTCATAGAAACAACTATTTTTTTTTTTTGACAGAGTTTTGCTCTTGTTGCCCAGGCTGGAGTGCAGTGGCACAGTCCCGGCTCACTGCAACCTCCACATCCCAGGTTCAAACGATCTCCTCCTGCCTCAGCCTCCCAAGTAGCTGGGATTACAGGTGCGCACCACCACACCCAGCTAATTTTTGTATTTTTAGTAGAGATAGGGTTTCACTGTGTTGGCCAGGTTGGTCTTGAACTCCTGACCTCAGGTGATCTGCCTGCCTCGGCCTCCCAAAGTACCGGGATTACAGGTGTGAGCCATCACACCTGGCCTATCTTTCTTTTTATACTCACATTTCACTATTTTCTATATTCTTTATGTAATTACAACAAAGAGTAGAGCCAGCACAGCAGGTTTGGGGATAAACAGAGCTGATACTCAGTACACATAGAACTCAACTGATGGAGCATGAAGTGCATGGCAGCCTGGAGAGTAGTGAGCACCTGTGGCCCGTGTGCTGGTGATTGCTCACCGGTGGGGAGAAGGGTTGCTGTGTCCTAGCACTTACCAATTTCCATGGGGTAAACACTCCTGCCATGGGTGACTTCCAGTTACCAGTGGTTAAACAACCTAACTGGCTCAAAACCCTGAACATTTAATAATTGGCTTTCCCCAGTGGGCATGGGTGACTCCAGCACACCACTGCCTACTGCCTTCCAGTGTTGAGCAGAGGACGGCCCTTGGCGCTGGCTTATACAACTCCTTGAAGACCAGTTAAGGGAGTATCTAAAAATCATCATATCTCAGCCATAACTGGTGTTCACTCAGCCACCAGCTCCTCCTCCTTTGTGTTTACAATTCCTGCTCCCTGGGGATGGTGGACCCTCTCACTTTTTCCAGCCACTTCCCATTCTGCTGTGGCCATCCTGCTGTCCCTGCCAGGCCTGCCCACTCAGACAGCCCTTTGAGCTCTCCTGACTTTTTATTCTTCCTACAGAACTCCTCTGTTTTGTGTCCTAGCCCCTTCGGGACCCACTAGGCTTTTGGCTGACTAATTTAATCAGCATTTTCAACTGAGGTGTTGGCTTACAAAGGCTTCATTACCTCCAAGCCTGGAGGACAGGCTGACTCGTGTGGGCGGTTTGGGTCTCAGAGCATCCGTTGCTCAAATCCTCATGCCTGTGGTTGTCTCTATTGATGGTTACAGCCAGCTCTGATGGCTGGGAAAATAGTTTCTCGATCCAGCCACTATTCTTCTTGTCACCTGAGGGCATTGCCTGATGGAGGGACTCTAGAGTTGGGAGTACAGGAGTGGCATGGGTCAGAGTGGGACTACAGATTCTTGGCATCCTTTTTTTTGAGACAGGGTCTTGCTCTGCTGCCCAGGCTGGAGTGCAGTGGTGCAATCTTGGCTCACTGCAACCTTGATCTCCTAGGCTTAAGCAAGTCTCTCACCTCAGCCTCTTGAGTAGCTGGGACCACAGGAGTACATCACCACGCCTGGCTAATTAAAAAAAAATTTTTTTTTTTGGAGAGATGGGGTCTTCCTGTGTTCCCCAGGCTATTGGCATCCCACAAGAGTGGGATGGCTGTTGGCTAGTACCATTCTGACGCACAGCAGAGAAGTTTGTCTGAGCTTTGATGTTTTTGATTCTATTCAAAAGGTGGTTTTGGGAATCAGAAATGTTTATGACTGTGTCTCTACATATTGTTTGAAATTTTTCATTGTTAAAAAATGTGTGTCCCGGTGCGTTAGATGAATAGCAGCCCATTTGCTTTTGCAAACATACACTCTGCACCCTGAGTGGGGAATATGGTTTGGTGGCACCAGAACCATTTGTGTGTCAGGGACTGAGGCAGGAGACCTTGATGGAAGGGAGGGAAACACAACGGGGACCTTGCCGTTGAGAGGCTCTGAATACAGACCCGTTTGTATAACAAGCTGTGTTTGTCAGAGGACGAGCTGACTTCAGAAGCTGATTTTTATGCTGAAGAGCAGAGTGTGGCATGTGTAATGAAGAGAGTTTATCTTTGTGTAGAATGAGAAATAATTTGCTAAGCCAGTAACTCCTGTATTTCCCAGATACCCGTGCAGTTCACATGCAGCCTGGGGTCTGGAGAGCAGGAATCGCCTTACTTCACAGAGCTCTCCAAGGACCCCTGATGTCAGTTCAAATTTCAGAAATTAAAGGATTAAATGCTTTCTGTGTTCTCTGAAGACTTGCGAGCACTTGATCTGTTTCATTAAAATGACTCCTTTGGTGCAGTCTCTCCCCAAAACCAATCAAGAGCCACTGCGGCACTGCTGAAACCCCACCTTTCTGTCCAGCTGTTGTCTAAGCCCGAACCCAGATGAACACAGTGCAGAGGGTGTTGGAGAAGCCTCGAGAGGTCAACGGGTGAGTATTGTATTAAACATGAGAGACACAAACCACAGGGCTCCTAACCTCACCATACCCCTCCCCTTGCCGAAACTAATAGAATCCCTGGAAAGGACAGCAGTGAACAGTGGGGGGCATCATTTTTATTTCTGTCCTGCCAAATCAGAGTTCTGGATAGTTAACATGGATGAACCCCTGAGCCAAAAACATACAGAATGCTTGTTATTGGCAAGAAATCCTGTTGTTATTAAATTACTCTGGGATCTCTCTTCTGGGCTAATTGGTAGGTAGAGTGGGCAGGATGAGGAAGGGGGCCTAGGAGACACCCCTTGATACCATACTAGTCATGACTGATTTTCTGCCTTTGGAGAATCAGGGCATCTGATGTGACAATATAACAGTAACAAAAGATTCAGCTGCCGTTAATGGGAGACTTCCTTGCAGACTTTCTCACCTGGGGTTTCGTAAGAGAATTAAGCCGTATAGAAAATGATGTGCGTGGCCTTTTCTCAGTCCTTCTGAGGATGGTGCATAGCTAGTACCATTCTGCTGCACAGCAGAGAAGTTAGTTTTTCACCATGGATACCTGTGGGCCAAGTTAGGGCTGAACTCCCTCAAGGAACCCTCATGAGAACCTTTCGACCACTGTCACATTTAATCCTTACAACCACCCCCTGAGACAGGTATAATTATTATCACCATTCTACAGACGAGAAAACCGAGGCTGAGTAACTGGCTGAATATCACACAGATGGCAAATGGAGGAATGAGGACCAGAGCTCAGATCTGTCTGACTTGGTGTTAGTTATCTGTTCCTCTGTAACAAATTATGCCACACTGAGTGGCTTAACATAACACATGCTCCTTATCTCACAGTTTCTGAGGTCAGGAACCCAGGCCTGGCTTAGCTGCATTCTCTGCTTCGATGTCCCTCATGAAGCTGCAGTCAAGATGTCAGTTGAGGCTGCAGTCTCATAGGAAGGCTTGGCTAAGGCAGGACTGGTGTCTAAGCTCACATAGGCGTGGCAGGATGCAATTCCTCACAGGTTGTTGGGCAGGAGCCTCAGTTCCGTGCTGGCTGTGAGTGGAGACCGCCTTTAGTTCCTGGACATGTGGGCCCTTCAAGGTGGCTGCTTGCTTCATCAAAGCCAGCAGGGGAGAGAGAGCCTGCTAGCAAGACAGACGTTCCCGCTGGCCGTATGTGAACGCATCACAGAAGTACCATCCCATTGCCTTTGCCATTCTGTGAGAAGCAAAGCATACATTCTGCCCACATTCAGGGACAAGGGACTGTACCAGGGCATGCAGCCCAAGAGGTAGGGATAACGCAAGGGGGATCTTAGGCTCTCCCTTCCACGGATCCCAAAGCCCATGCTGCCTCCCTTTGTGGAGTAGAAAAGACCCAACTGGATGATGATTCAAGGATCCTCCCTGTGGGTCAAGAGGTTTAATCGCACTGCCTGCTTTGAGGTGATACAGTTTCATTGTCTGCTACATCTCTGCCGTTATCAGGATGGAATTAAAATCTCAGAGCCACACTTGTGATGAATGTATCAGATACAATATTACACATTTCATAAAGTTGTCTTTCAAAGAGAGTCAGCTTTCAGGAGGGATGTCAGTGCCAGGGTTGTTTTGCAGAAGTGCTCTCACTTGTGGCAGCTAAGAAGAGCCAGCAATTCTGCCAGTGGTTATCAAGCCTCTGCACTACCTCCTAGGGGCCTGGTGGCCACAAATGGAGGAAAAGAAAATATTCCAAGAGAGGCTGTGTCAAGCACATCACCTGGAGAATCGAATATGGCATGAAGCAAAGCTTTCTGTACATTTCTGGCCACCGAATGACCCTGGCTTTTTGCCAGGGCTGGCCAAGGACTGGGTTTAAATGGAGAAGAACATGAGCTATGTGTGTAATTTAAAGGCCTCATGGGAGCCCAGTAGGGCATTCTGATGGGTGCTGTAGAGAGTCATAAAAAATAAGTTACAATTTCCAATACACAATGGGCAGATAAGGTGGATCAAATCAAACTCTAATGTGGTCATAAGTGAGAAGTTCCAGTTAAGAGAATGTTCTGGTTGCTAGAGAACAGCCACACACTTTCCCACAGAAATGGTCAGTCACAAAAGAACTGGAGAACTCTTGCAGTCATAGGTGAAGTGCATGGAAGCACACATAACAGGAGAGTAGTAATAACTGACCATTACTGCACTTTTTGCAGATGATTCAGCAGGCACTGCTGGGCTATGAGAAGGTCAGATTACCTCAGTGCCCAGGGAGTCTCTGGAAAGAACAAGGCAGGGTCCTGCTCTTCCACTGTGCCTGCTGAGGTAGGGTACACAGCCCGAGATGGAAGCTGGCATGGCAAGTTCTGGCAGCCCTCCGGAGCATTCCCTGGACTTGGCTGTTGGTGCTGATGCCTGGCCAGGGACCCACCCACAGTGGAGCAGGGAGAGCAGCGAGGTGGGTGCCAGGTGGCTCCTTGGGAGTGACTCTGGGTCCTGAGTCTTATGGGCATCTGGCAGGGTGAGAGACTGGGTTCTAGGGAAGGGCACTGCCTTTACCCCTCTTCCTCTCTCTGATGTCACCTTCTCCTTGGGGCTCCTATGGCTTGTCAGTCACTCCCCAGCTCCTCATCCCTCCAGGGCCCAGGAAAGGTCCTTGGGAACGCCGGCCTGCAGAGCAGGGATGGGCTCAAGGCTGTTTCCGGGAAAGGCCATGGAGTGTTCTGGGCTCTGCGAGTGTCCGAGGGGAAGCTGGTGGTACTGTGCATGCTCCTCCCGCCCTCCCTGTCCCTAAACAGGACTTCTTCCTCCCTCCGCCCTTGCCCCATTCTCCTTTTAGAAGCATATTAACCTGTCCCCACTGTCCCTGTCATCCCTGTCTTCCTCTTGCCCCTGCCTTGAGCTTTATTGGGACGTGCCAGATAATATTTGCACAGCCACGTGTACCCCAGGGATGAGTGAGATGCCACCCCCAAGAGCTCCAGGTCTGGAGGAAGAAATGGAGACAGCTCACGGGGTGAAATGTAAGGAGTGTGCATATTTGTAGGGGGTGCCTGGCGATCAGAGCACTTTAGGAGATATTTGAATGGACAGTCCCTGCAAGATCCCTGCAAGTGCAGTGGACAGACGGGAGGACATGTGCCCCCGAGGGATGGCATGTAACAAGCGGAAGAGCGGGTGGGCGCTTCGGATGCCGTTCTGTCCACCAGCATGCTGTCTGAGTGTAACTTCCCCTCCCCAAAAGGGCTCATTTCCCATCCAAGTCAGCTCTCAGGAAAGTGTCTGTAGGTGAGGCTGACAGAAGCTCAGGGCTTCCTTCCTCGGGGGCTGTTGTTGCTGAGCGTGGCTCCACGTCTGATGCTGGAGTGCGAGGCCACCCCACCCTGCACCTCCCACACCCATCTTCACTCTGCAGCCTTCCTGCTGCTGACGCCAGAAGCTTGGTGTCACCCGAGTCTCCTCTCTCCCTCCATCACACCTGCCTGGCTGCTCTTCTGTCTTGCAGACATCACAGTGGCCCTCACTGGTCTCCCTTTTATACCCACCCCCAGCCATTCTCCCTCCAGAGGTCAGGGCGCGCTGCAAAAGTGTGAGTCTGCGCATGTCACATTCCTATCGACACCTCTTCTGGGATGAAACTCAAGATCTGAACGTGGTCTGCAAGCCCTGCACACACGGGGCTCCAGGCCGCCTCGCCAGCCCGCGTGATGGTTGGACCAGCAAACTGCGTGTACGTGGGGCTCCAGGCCGCCTCGCCAGCCCGCGTGATGGTTGGACCAGCAAACTGCGTGTACGTGGGGCTCCAGGCCGCCTCGCCAGCCCGTGTGATGGTTGGGTACCACGTGAGTTTCCAGGGCTGACGTGACAAGGTTCCACATCTGGATAGCTTCAACAATAACCATTTCTTGCCTACGGCTCTGGAGGCTAGAAGTCTGTTTCCCTCTGTGGCTTGAGAAGGAGGCTGTGTTTCATGCCTAGCTTCTGGTACCCTCAGGTGTTCCTTGGCCTGTCGGTGACTGTCTCCTCGTGTCTTCATGTCGTCTTCCCTCTGAACGTGTCTGCCTCTGTCCACTTCCCCCTCCCCATAAGGATGCCGGTCATCTTGGAAGAGGGCCTACCCTAATGATCTCGTCTTGATCATCTGCGAAGACCCTGTTTCTCAATGTCCCATTCACAGGTACTGGGGTGGGACTCTAACATCTGTGGGGACACCATTCACCCTTAGCAGGTGCTGTGTGTGCTGCATGTCCCCTGCCGTCTCCACACCTGCTCTCTGCCCTTGTCTGATGTGCTCTTTCTCACTGCCCGCCTTCACCCAGGCACACATGCCAGTCCCTCAGCTTTGGATAAGCACTGGGCACCCGAGCTGGGTAGGACCTTGGCCCCCTGAGCCCTGGTCACTGTCCTTACTCCCGATTCCTTCCTTGGGGATGCCTGTTCTGGCCTCTGACTTGTTTGGAGAGCCCTGTTTTCACCCCCACAGCCCCTCAACTCTCCTTTGAGGTGTTCCCCTCCCCGGCCTGACCCGTTCGCTGCCAAGTCCCTTTGAAGGCACAGTGAGAACCGAGGCCTTGCAGAGGGAGAGGCCTGTGGGGTTGCATCCAAGTCCAAGGGCAGCCAGAGGGGGTGGCCGTGGGCTTCACTGGGAAAGTGTCTCATGGGGTGGGCCCAAGTGGGTGAACTTGGGCTGGACATTCCCACAGGAATGTCACCCCACAGCTTCTTGGCTGCAGGAATGCGTCTTGGCCAGAGGTGGGTTGGGCTCTGGGGTGCAGATGTGTCACCTCACAGCTATAGTTGTGTTTCCAGGTAGCCTGCTGGGTGCCTTGTCATTCTCCACATTTGTCACTGGGTCCCTGTGAGAGACTCTATTGAGTGGGTGAGACTGGAGCAGGGTCTCAGGTCTGCCCTTGGCAACAAGCTGCTCTGGCTGGGGCCTTCTTCTGTGTTTTGTGCTCTTTTCCCCCTCCTGGGACGAATCTCCTGTCTCCTAGACACCTGTCCCCTGGTGCGTTCCTACCCTGCAACTACCCTGCACGCACACTGTCCCTCTGGTTGTGGAAGCAAATTCCCTGCTAGAACATTCTATCCCCCCTTTGAGGCCTGGATCAAATGCTCCCTCCTTTCTGATGCTTTTCTCCACATTTGCAATTGGAGTCCGTCATTCCTTCTTTGTTAGGAATGTCATGAGCCACGTGGATGGCCCTTCTACAATGGGAACTCATGCCCTAAACACTTATCCTCTGTCTGCCCCTCGCTTGACTATATAGTCCTTGAGGTCAGGAATGATGTGCTTGTCAATACTTTATATTCCAGATGGGGGATACCCAATGGATTTGTTGACAGATTTTTCTGGCTTTGCCATCAGGAAATGTTAAGCAGATTCCCTGAAGTTTAGGGTCCTGGGTCTCGTTCTTGAGTCCCGATGGCAAAGCACGGGGCTGACAGCAGGAGATGGCTTAGTAGGTGTGCATGGGATGAATGAACTTGTTAGCTGAGAAGATTTAACGTCGGCCGTCCCAGGTTTTCTGCAATTTAGTGGTGAACTCTTAAAGAACAAAGATTTTAAGCACTAGATAAATACCATTTTATTCGTGGAAGCCTAGAGAAGTGGGAGTCAGGAAGGGGAAGGGAGGAGATTTTGTGGGGGGAAGTTTTCCTGGTGCCTTTAAATCCACTCTAACTGCCGTTCCTGGTGCCTTTAAATCCACTCTAACTGCCGTCTCTGCTCTGTCCTCCTAGCTGTGAGCACCCAGAGAGCTCCGAGCCTGCTTTCTATCATCAGATTGAATATTTGATTTGTAAGAAGTGGAAAGTCCCCATCTGTTGTCCCTGCTCCCTGAGTGGAGTTCCAGGAAGTAGCGCCTCTGCGTCTACACCATGTTAAGACAGAGGAGGGCATGCTGAGTCAGGCATGGGAATCAATCTCTGACCACTTGAACGGGGCTGCCCCTCCTCTAGGTCACCCTCCTCCATGTTAGCCTGGGGGACACTGGAAGTTCAAATGGATCTAAGAGAGCAGACTCTCTTCATTCATTCATTCACTCACTCATTCATCCATTCCTCAGGTGCTGATTGAGCCTCTCCTGTGTCCCAGGCGCCATGCTGGGTGATGGGGAGACAGAAGTAGATAGGACCAGTTCCTGCAACGGGAAAGTTCGGAGTGATTGCAGTAGAGCTAGATCGATCCTGTGTTCAAGGTCAGCCCGGAGACCATGATGGGTGGCATCAAACATGGCAGTCGCTTACCCATCCACAGGCACCCGTGGAAACACTTCCTGGAGTAAGGGACAAATAAGCCGAGGCCCCAAGGAGGAGTAGGAACTCACCAGCCAGTGGGAAGGTGGAGGAGGGACGAGGGCATCTCAGGTGGGAAACAGGATTGCAGAGGCTAGAGGAAGGGGTGACTGGGGGCTGGCGATTCAGCAGGACCAGCGTGTAGGGTAAGAGGGGCTGAAGGTTGAGGGAACAGGCCCCTGAGGGCCTCATACATCACCCAATCTGAGGAATTTGGGCTTTGACCTGAAATGAAATCACGGGACAGAGGTTCCAGGGGTCCCTCCTTTCCATCTCTCCTCCCCAAAGCCCCAACGCCCAGTGTATTAGTCCATCTTCATGCTGCCGATAAAGACAGGCCTGAGACTCAGTAATTTATAAAGAAAAAGAGGTTTAATGGATTCACAGTTCCACGTGGCTGGGGAGGCCTCACACTCACAGTCATGGCAGAAGGTGAAGAGAGAAAATGAGGCAAGAGAGAGAATGAGAGCCGAGCGAAAGGGGAAAGCACATATAAAATCATCAGATCTCGTGAGACTTCTTCAGTACCATGAGAACAGTTTGGGGGAAACCGCCCCCATTATTCAGTTATCTCCCAGTGGTTCCCTCCTACAACACGTGAGAATCATGGGAGCTACAATTCAAGATGAGATTTGGGTGGGGACGCAGCTAAAACATGTCACCCAGCAAACTAGGCCACCTCAGGCGGAACGGCCCTGACTCAGGTTTCCCTGTCCGTGCCTTCTACCCCCTCCCTAATTCAATCTGCTGCAAGGCCCTGTTCAGGCAGCTAATGACACAAGGGGTGTTTAATTCTGAACTCTGCAATCTCAAAAGATTAAATAATGGATTTTGTGATCTGCCGGCCTCTTTCCTGGATAGAATGATAAGATGTCAATTGGAAAAATTTAAATATTGATGAGTTTTAACTTTTGTATTGATTGGGCAGTGACATATTTTGAATAATGATTCACATTAAAAATACAAGGGTTCCTATTGATCATGCAGCATCTGGCTGTATTAAAATAATGAATAATCTTTAGAACTTACTATGCTTTTAAAATTTTGTTTCTCCTAGTAGCTGAAGATCCAACCAA
Organism: Macaca nemestrina; assembly: GCF_043159975.1. Classification (NCBI taxonomy): domain Eukaryota; kingdom Metazoa; phylum Chordata; class Mammalia; order Primates; family Cercopithecidae; genus Macaca; species Macaca nemestrina. The sequence continues at coordinate 226,981,948 of NC_092125.1, read as the reverse complement.
TAAGTAGCTTGCAACACCTATTTAGAAACTCCTGCACTGTCTGCCCATGCTCTTCTGTCACTGATCAGGACTGCCACTTCTTTTTTTTTGTTTTTTTTGGAGACGGAGTCTCGCTCTGTCTCCCAGGCTGGAGTGCAGTGGCGCCATCTCGGCTCACTGCAAGCTCCACTTCCTGGGTTCACATCATTCTCCTGCCTCAGCCTCCCGAGTACCTGGGACTACAGGTGCCCGCCACCACGCCTGTAGCTGGGACTGCAGGTGCCCGCCACCACGCCCGGCTAATTTTTTGTATTTTTAGTAGAGACAGGGGTTTCACTGTGTTCGCCAGGATGGTCTCGATCTCCTGACCTTGTGATCCGCCCACCTCGGCCTCCCAAAGTGCTAGGATTACAGGCATGAGCTACCGCACCCGGCCCAGGACTGCCACTTCTTTGTAGGGTCAGGCAGCGTGGGGCCTGGGAGACCCGGGGCTGAGCCTGTGGAAGTGGGGCTAGCCGAGCAGCTGGGCGCTATGCAGCCTCCAGGGGGATTCTCTGATTTGTCAGCTTTTTCTGGGTGCCTGTGGCTCCAGGGGTGAAGGGAAGGCCAGAGGGGCTTCGGGGCTTTTTTTTTTTTTTTTTTTTTTTTAAATTTTTGCTAGCTGGAAGCTGTTCCCTTAGGATCTATGATGGGAAGTCTTCAACTGTTGCACCCAGGGACTTTGCTCACTCTCCTTGAATTCACCTTTACTCCTCTTGCTTGGACTTCTGACCATGTCTCAAAGTTTCCAGGCTGTCTCTTCATCCGCACTGTTACAATCCTGACTTTCTTCACTCATGGCTAACAATATTTCCCCAGGGCTCTCAAGGAGCCTCAAGACTCGGACAGTTAATGGGAGTGGAACTGCCATGTGCTGGTGTTGATATGTGCCAGTTACCTTGCCAGCCTTTTCACATTCATTCACCCTGCGTCCATCATTCCCCAGTGCAGATTTAGTAAACTGACCCTGTGCCAAGGAGGCACGATGCTTGTCCATAGGAAGCTTGGAGTCTAGAAGGGGACAGATGTTAACAAACAGTTAATGCTTGACTGTTAATTCCAGGTGTGATAGAACCTGCACGGGAAACAGGCAAGAGGACCTAGCCTCATCCAGGGTGACCTGCAGGAAAGCGCTAACCTAGCAAGCCTGTTGGTTGTCCTCAGAAAGCCCTCAGGTCCATCCTTAGGAAGGCCTCTTGCAACTTTGTCTCTTGGCTGGTGTCTGGGAACTTGATTGGTAAACAGTTCTCTATTCTGACATAAAACTTTCACTGAAGGATTAGAGCGGCTCACTGTGCCTAAACTGCCTGTGCAAACCATGCCGTTTATGCCGAGCACCAGCTTTACTTCTTGGGGTCTGGAAGTTTGGTACGTGCTAAGCAGAGGATGGCTACATGACCCCCAACGGAGCCCTGGGTGCCGAGTCTCTGATGAGCTTCCCTGGCAGACAGCACTTTGTGAGTGTTGTCACACCTGTCGCTAGAGGAATCAAGTGCATCCAGTGTGACTCCCCTGGGAGAGGAGCCTTGAAGCCTGTGCCAGTTTCCCCCTACCTCACCCATGTGCCCTTCCCTTGGCTCATTTTTCTGTCTCCTTTTGCTATAATAAGTCTTCACCATGAGTACAACCACTTGCTGTGTCCTGTGAGTCCTTTCAGTGACTCACCAAACCTGGGGATGGTCTTGGGGTTCCCCAACACAGGGGGCCAGGGAAGGCCTCCCTGCTGAGGTGACATTTAGCTAACACATTAAGGAACAGTAGATGTGAGACAGCAGGTGTTAGAAAGCATCCTTGGCAAATCCAAGAGCTGGTTCAAAGGCCCTGAGGTAGCAACAGAAACAGGATTGAGTGGTCAGGGCAGTTGGTTTGGAAGATTTGGTGTGAGATGGGCTCAGAAAACTCAGCTCACGTCAGTCCTTTTAGCCATGGTAAGGAATTTGGGTTACCTTATTTCTAACTTTTATAGAAACCCTACAAAGTAGAAAGGATTGGCCCTATTTTTTTTTTTTTTTTAAAAGACGGACTCTTGCTCTGTCACCCAGGCTGGAGTGCAATGGCGCAATCTCAGCTCACTGCAACCTCTGCCTCCTGGGCTCAAGCGATTCTCCTGCCTCAACCTCCCAAGTAGCTGGGATTACAGGCGTGTGTCACCATACCCGATTAGCCCCCGCCCCTTGCTTTTTTTTTTTTTTTTGGAGACAAGGTCTTGCTCTGTTGCCCAGGCTGAAGTGCAGTGGTTCGATCTCAGCTCACTGCAACCTCTGCCTCCCAGGTTCAAGCGATTCTGCTGTTCAGCCTCCTGAGTAGCTGGGATTACAGGCAGGTGCCATTACGCCCAGCTAATTTTTGTATTTTTAGTAGAGATGGCCTCACCGTGTTGGGCAGGCTGATCTTGAACTCCTGACCTCAAGTGATCCACCTGCTTCAGCTTCCCAAAGTGCTGGGATTACAGGCATGAGCCACCGCGCCCGGCCTAGCCCCAGTTTTAAAGATGAAGACTATAAGGTCACTTGCCCAGGCTCCCACAGCTGTGGGAGGACTTGCCATGAATTTGGGTCCATCTGGCTTCTACTAGGTTGGTGTAAACTGTGATTACTTTTGCACCAACCTAATAGAAAGCCTGGGTTCTTTCCATCAGACCTTGTTACAGACCAAGGCAGGACTTGAGCCTTCACGAGAAAGGTTACCAAGAACACTCAAGCTGGGTTGCTGTCTCTCTCTCCTTTTCCTCTGGGTCTGCTCTGTCTCCAGGACTCACTGCTTTGGGATAGTACCATGTACTGTTACCCCTGGGGCGGGGGGAGAGTTCTGTGACCAAGAGTCTTGTCCCTGGCATCAGAAGTTCTGTGCTGGACTCTTAGCTGTGTGAGGCTCTTACTCCAGGCACTTAATTCCTTTTTGTCTCAGTTTCTGTGTCTGTAAAATGGAGACATTAATAGTGCTTAACAGGTTTGTTCATTTATAGTTTTATCAAGATGTAATTGATGTAAATAAACTGTACATATTTGGAGTGTACAATTTGATGAGTTTTGACGTTTATATATAGTCATGAAACCACTGCCACAATCAAGATAATAATGAACACATTGATCACCCTAAAAGTTTCCTTGTGCCTTTTGTCACCCATCCCTCCTGTCCCTCTCCCATCTCTAGATAACCACTTACCTGTTTTCTGTCACTATGGATTTGTATGCATTTTCTAGCATTTTATAAGTATGATATCAGACAATAGTTGTTCTTTTAGATCTACCTTCTTTTTTTCTTTTTTTGAAATGTAGTTTTACTCTGTCACCCAGGCTGGAGTGCAATGGTGCGATCTTGGCTTACTGCACCCTCCACCTCCCAGGTTCAAGCCATTCTCCCACCTCGGCCTCCTGAGTAGCTGGGACTACAGGCACGTGCGCCACTATGCCTGGCTCATTTTTGTATTTTTAGTAGAGACGGGGTTTCACCATGTTGGGCAGGCCGGTCTTGAACTCCTGATCTCAAGTGATCCACCCACTTTGGCCTCCCAAAGTGCTGGGATTACAGGTGTGAGGCACCGCGCCCAGTCAAATCTACCTTCTTACACTCAGCATAATTATTTTGAGGTTCATACATATTGCATGTATGAAAAATTCATGGCTTGTTTATTGCTGAGTAGTATTCCATTTTATAGATATGCCACGTTTTTTCCTATCTGTTCACTTGTTCATGCGTAGATTATTTTATAATTTTTGGCTATTACAAGCAAAATTACATGTACACATCTTTGTGTGGGCATATACCTTTATTTCTCTTGGATAAATACCTAAATGTGGAGTTGGTCGGGTTGTATGGGAAGTATATGTTTAACTTTATATGAAACCATCCAAGTATTTTCCTGTGTGATTTTTGTGTCATTTTCCTTTTCTACCAGCAGTGTGTGTGAGAGTTCCCTTTGCTCCACATCCTTGCCAATCCTGGGGTGGTCAGTTTATTTACTTATTTAAAAAGTTTTAGCTAATCTAGTGTATGTGTGGACATATCTCTAATGACAGATGATGCTGATAGTCCTATAAACACAATCTTCCCATATATCTGTTCTCAAGAGCTGATAATCTCTTTGTCTGTTTGCTATCCATATATCTCTCTTCTGCAATGAAGTGCGTATTCCAATCTTTTGCCTCTTTAAAAAATTGGGGTGTATTCCTATTATTGAGTTGTAAAAGTTCTTTGCATATTTTAGATGCGATTATTTGTTGAATTATTTATGAATTATTTGTTGGATATATATTTTACAGATATTTTCTCTGAGTCTGTTGCTTGCCTTTTCTTTTTTCTTTTTTTTTTTTTTTTTTTTTTTTTTTTTTTTTTTTTGAGTTGAAGTCTCACTCTGTCACCAGGCTGGAGTGCAGTGGTGCGATCTCGGCTCACCGCAACCTCCGCCTCCTGGGTTCAAGCGATTCTTCTGCCTCAGCTTCCTAAGTAACTGGGACTACAGGCATGCACCATCATGCCTGGCTAATTTTTGTATTTTTAGTAGAGACGGGATTTCACCATGTTGGCCAGGATGGTCTCCATCTCTTGACCTCGTGATCCACCCACTTTGGCCTCCCAAAGTGCTGGGATTACAGGCGTGAGCCACCGTGCCTGGCTGCCTTTTCATTTTTATAACAGGGTCATTTGAAGAGAAAAGGTTTTAAATTTCAGTGAAGTAAAATTTGTTGGCTATTTTTTTTTATGGTTCATGCTTTTGGCATCATATTTAAGAAATTAATAAAAGAAGAAATCCTTATCAAACCTGAGATCATTAAGACCTCTTATAGTCAGGTCTATCATAGTTCCATAGTTCCAAGTTAGTTTCTGTGTGTGGTGTGAGATGAGGGTCAAGGATCTTTTTTTTTCCTGTTGCTACCTGATTATTCCTGCACTATTTGTTGAAATGACTATTCTTTTTCCATGGAATTGCCTTGGCCCCTTCACTGAAAACCAATTCACCATGTATGTGTGAGTCTTTTCCTAAACTTTCTATCCTGTTTCATTTTTCTATATGTCTCTACTTATGCCAATATCGTACTTTATTAATATAGCTTTACAACATGTATTCAAATCAGGGGTGTTCATATTCCAATTTTGGGCCGGGCTTGGTGGCTCACACTTGTAATCCCAGCACTTAGGGAGGCTGAGGCGAGCGGATCACTTGAGGTAAGGAGTTCAAGACCAGCCTGGCCAACATGGTGAAACCGCGCCTCTACTAAAAATACAAAAATTAGCCGGTAGTGGTGGTACATGTCTGTAGTCCCAGCTACTCAGGAGGCTGAGGCAGAAGAATCGCCTGAACCCAGGAGGGAGGTTGCAGGGAGCCAAGATTGCACCACTGTACTCCAGCCTGGGTGACAGAGCGAGACTCCATCATACACACACACACATACACACACACTCACACTCCAATTTTGTTCATTTTCAAAATTATTTTGGCTTTTCTAAGTCATTTTTCATTTCCATATACATTTTACAAATTTTAGAATCAGCTTATCAATTTCTATAACCAGCCCGATAGGATTTTAATTAGGATTGCATTGAATGTATAGGTGAATTTGGGGAGAATTGACATCTTAATGACATTAAGGTCCCCTTCCTCTTTCGCTTCTCCTTCAACAGAGTCTTGTTCTCTTTCCCAGGCTGGAGTGTGGTGGTGTGTGATCATAGCTCCCTGCAGCCTTGAACTCCTGGGCTCAAACGATTCTCCTACCTCAGCCTTCTGGGTAGCTAGGACTACAGGCATGTATCACCATGCTCGGCTGATTTTTGTAGTTTTTGTAGAGACGGGGTCTCACTATGTTTCCCAAGATGGGCAATTGACTTTTAATTTTATATAATTATAGTCTCAAGAAGTGAAAATTGAACAAAGAGGTTCTCTGTGAGGCCAGGGTTGGTGGCTCCTGCCTGTAATCCCAGCACTTTGGGAGGCTGAGGCAGGTGGATTGTTTGAGCCTGGGAATTTGCAACCAGCCTGGGCAAAACAATAAAAAAATTAAAGAGATTCTGCATGCCCTTTATCCAACTTCCCCCAATAATGACATATTACATAGCTATAAAGTATTATCAAAACCAGGAAATTGACACTGGCACAATACTGTCAGCTAGACTGAAAACCTTACTTGGATTTCTGCTGTGAGTTTTTTTCATGAATGGACGTTGGATTTTGTTGAATAGTTCTTCTGTACCTATCGACATGATCATATGATTTTTCTCTTTTAGTTTCTTAATAGGGCAAATTACCTTAATTGATTTTCAAATGTTAAACCTACCTTTTACTGGCCTATGTTACATTATTGTTTTTATATATAGCTGGATTTTATTTGTTCATATCTTTTAAAGGTTTTAACATATGTGTTTGAAGGATAATGTTCTCTAAGTTTCTTTCCTTATAATGTCTTAGTCTGGTTTTATATCAGGGTAATGCTAGATTTAGAAAATTAGGAGAGAAATGTTTCTTCTGCTCCTATATTCTGGAAAGGTTTGTGTTGAGTTGGTTTTATATATATTATACATATATATATATTATATATAAAATATGTAATATATATTATATTTATATATTATACTTGTTTGGTAGCATTCATCAGTGAAATACCAGTTATCTGGGCCTGGAGTTTTCTTTGTGGCCAAGTTTTTACTGCACATTTAATTTTAATAGGTAAAGGTCTATTTAGGCTATCTGTGTCTTTATGAGTGAGCTTAGTACTTCGTATCTTTTAAGGATTTGTTCATTTAAGTTATCAAATTCATTGCCATAAAATTATTCACAATATTTCCTTATTACATACTTAATGTCTGCAATAACTGTAGAATGTACTCCCTCTCATCCCTGATATTAACAATTTGTGTCTTCTTTTTTTTTCCCTGATCAGTTTGTCTAGAGGTTTATCAATTTTATTGAGCTTCTCAGAGAGCCACTGTTAATTCCATTGATGTTTCTGTCAGGTGTCACTGTCCTGCACTGTCAGTATGTGAAAACTCTTGTTTCATATAGTTTGTCCTTTGAGAAAAGTTTTATAAAGTGAGAAAGTAAATCCAATCCTTGTCCTCCCATCATAGGTAGCAGCAGGCGACCTCCATGATTTTCAGGGCTATAAAGGAGTTCTGTGGTGAGAGAGTGGGAGAACTCAGTTAGCTCTAGCGGAATCATGTCCTTTCCTGAGGTTACTCCCATGTGGCCCTCTCGAATGGTGGATGTTTTCTCTCTCACACTCTTTTTTTTTTTTTTTTATCAGTACAGTGATAGAATCATAGATTATTTGGTAACAGTTTTACTACCAAATAAGTTTTTAAAAAATAATGTCAACTCTTGATTTAGATACCGAGGGTACGTGTGCATGTTTGTTACACGGGTATATTGTGTGATGCTGAGGTCTGGGTATGGATCCCACCATCCAGGTGGCGAGCATAGTACCCAACAGGTAGTTTTTCAACCCATACCTCCCTCCCTGACTCCCCCCAGGTATTCCGCAGTGTCAGCTATTCCCATTTCTATGTCCATGAGTACCCAATATTTTGAGTAAGATCATGTGGGATTTGGTTTTCTGTTCCTGCGTTAACTCGTTTAGGATCATGACCTCCAGCTACATCCACGTTGCTCCAAAGGACATGATTTCATTCTACTTTATGGCTGTGTAGTATTCCGTGGTGTATATGTACCATATTTTCTTTTATTTTTATTTATTTTTATTTTTTCTGAGACAGGGTCTTGCTCTGTCACCCAGGTTGGAGTGCAGTAGTGCAATCATGGCTCACTGAAGCCTTGACTTCTTGCGCTCCAGCGATTCTCCCACCTCAGCCTCCCAAGTAGCTGAAACTATGGGTGTGTGCCACCATGCCTGGCTAATTAAACAAATTATTGTTATTTAAATATATTATTATTATTATATATTATTATTATTATCACTATGTTGTCCAGGCTGGTTACAAACTCCTGGGCTCAAGTGATCCTCCCACCTTGGCCTTCCAAAGTGTTGGGATTATAGGACTGAGCCACCATGCCTGGCCCACATTTTCTTTATCTAATCTACCGTTGATGGACACCTATGTTGACTCCATATCTTTGCTATTGTGAACACATGGTAGCTAGTAATCCCATTACTGGGTATATGCCTAGAAGAAAATAAATAATTCTATCAAAAAGACACATGCAATTATATATTCATGGGATTACTAGTTACCATTAATGAGAATGGTAGCTCTGTCAATAGAGTCAACAGAGAATCTACAGAATGGGAGAAAATATTTGCAAATGATACGTCCAACAGAGATCTAATATCTAGAATCCATAATGAACTTCAACAGATCAACAAGCAGAAAACAAATAACCTCATTAAAAATGGGTAAGCGACATGATAAGACACTTCTCAAAACATACAAGTGGCCAAAACACATGAAAAAATGCTCATCCTAACAAATAATCAGAGAGATACAAATCAAAACCACAGTGAGATCCCACCTCACACCAATCAGAGGGGTGATTATTAAAAAGTCAAATAAGGCCAGGTGCAGTGGCTCATGTCTGTAATCCCAGCACTTTGGGAGGCTGGGGCTGGCGGATCCCCTGAGGTCAGGAGTTTGAGACCAGCCTGGCCAACATGGTGAAACCCTGTCTCTACTAAAAATACAAAAAATTAGCCAGGCATGGTGGTGGGTGCCTGTAATCCCAGCTACTCAGGAGGCTGAGGTAGGAGAATTGCTTGAACCTGGGAGGCAGAGGTTGCAGTGAGTTGAGATCGCACCGCTGCACTCCAGCCTGGGCAACAGGAGAGAAACCCCTCTCAAAATAAATAAATAAAATAAAAAGTAAACTAATAACAGATGCTGGTGAGGCTGTGGAGAGAAGGGAACAATTATACACCACTGGTAGGGATACAAATTAGTTCAGCCCCTATGGAAGGCAGTTTGGAGACTTCTTACGCTCTTGGTGCTGCAGGACCCGGAGGCCATGTAGGTGTCTTCCTCCCACCTCTTTTTCATTCCCAGGCCATTGTCATCCATCTCATTTCATCCTCCCTGAAAACCCTCCTGCTGCTTTGAGTCTCATGCCTTCAAGCTTCTACCACCTGTTGCCTTTTCTCATTGCAATGATTACAGATTGCCTGATTTGCTCTCTCTCATTCCTTGAAGATTTTAGCACCTGGATTGCCATCTCTTTCCAACTCTCTACCTGTCATAATTCATGGTGGTTTTTAATATCCACCCAGAGATCCTTTCAAAACCGAGGAGTACCAGCAACATTAAGTAACACTCTCTGCTGTTACAAACCAATCTCGAAATCTCAGTTGCTTAACCCAATAAAACATGATTTCTTGCTTATGCCAAACCCGATACACCTCTATGGTACTTACCTGGCTACACCCCATGCCTGTTCAAACCCAACTTTTTACTTTCTGAAGGCTTATATCCAGCAGCCCAGTGTGGCTGGAGAAAAACAGGTACCTGTGCTAACTGGTGTTATTTTAAATGTATGATCCCTACCCCAGTCTCTGGTGCTATAAGATTCCACACATTACTCTGTCCATACCTGTGCCAAACGACGTCACGTGGTCCCCTCTTTCACACAGCTCCTCTTCCTCCTCCACACGCTCAGCTTTTGGCCCTGCTTCTTATTTCCCTGGGGAAATGGAACAAATCAGAAGGGAATTTCTGCATGCTCCCAGCAGCATGGCTGCCCACCTCCCTGCGTCTGCACCCACATGGCAGCCTTCCCTCCAGTTCTGTGGATGACCTGTTTGTCCTGGCTGCAACCAGCCCCTCTCCTTGTGTGCCAGATCCCATTCCTTCTCTTTTACTCAAGGGCATCACTCTGCAATTATTCCCTCTCCCTCCTTCAACCTTAGATGTTTCCTCTCTATTGGATGATTCCTATCAGCGTTCCTACTGTTCATACCCTATCTATCTGTAGTATTCCCTATCTTGAAAAAAAAAGCCTTTCTTTTTGCTACCACCTGTCTTTCTCCTTCTCTCTGCAGCAAAACAACTTAGATGTACTATGTTGTCTTATTCAGTTTTTCTGGTTCCTCCCCTCCAGTTCTCTCTTAAACTGTCTGGCTTTTGCCTTTACTCCATGGGAGTAAGCTCTTGTGAAGGCCACCAAGTGCAACAGTTGAGTATCTGTTCTCATGTTACTGGTTGATGAGTGGCATTTGACACGACTGGCCGCCTCTTCCTCCTGAAACTGCTCTGTCCTGGCTGACTCCTTCCTCGGAGACTGCTCCTCCTTTGTCCTCCTAACTCCTTAAGGCTGGAGCTCCCAGGGTTCAGTCATCATCTTCTCTGTTTCTCTACCCAAATGCTCCCTGGTGACCTCTTAGCTTTGCACACTGTTTACATGCTGATGACCTCCAATGTGTAAGTCTAGCCCTGGCCTTCCCCTGACCTTCAGACGCATCTATCCACTTGAGTGTCAGATGTCTCAGACTTAAGCATCCAAACAAGATGGTGATTCATCACCTCTTACCAAGCTGCTACCCTAATCTTTCCTGTCTCAGAAAATGGCAACTCCAACCTGCCCCGGTGCCTGGGAGTCATCATTTATTGTACTTTTTCTACTCTTCCTTCCTTTAATCCATCAGCAAACTTGTGGCTCCACCTTCAAAATAGATACAGAAGCCATCAACTTATTCGAAACCTTCACTGTTTTCACTAGAGTCTGTCCCACTCCCACCTTTCTCCCGAACTGTTGGTAGAGGCCTTTTTTAGGATTTCCTTTCGATGTTCACCACCGAATTGCTGAAAGGCCCCTACCAGCTCCTGTTCTACTCAAAGTCTAGAAAACCCTTCTGAGTCTGGCTCTTGCCGCCTTTGTGACCTCACCCCAAAGGACCTTATGTCCAGCAGCCCAGTGTGGCTGGAGAAAAACAGGTACCTGTGCTAACAGGTCTTATTTTAAATATACGATCCCCCTCTCCAGGCCCTGGTGCTACCCAGAGATTCTGCATACTACTTTGTCTGTACCTGTGCCAAACAGTGTCACATGGCCCCCTCTCTTGCACGAGCATCTCCTGCTGGCCTGCTCTGCTCCAGCTGAAGCTTGAACCCTGCACTCCTGCCTCGGAGTTTTGGCACTTCCTGCTTCCTCTACTTGGGGACCCCCTTTCCCCTGATATCCTGAGGCTTCCTCCCTCATTTCCTTCAGGCAGTGCCTCAGATGTCACCTTCTCAAGGAGGCTCAACTCAGCCACTCTACAAAGAACAGGACCCCTGTCCCCACGTCCCTTCTCTCCATCTCCCTCCTTTCCACTGCCCAGCCATCTGGGGGCTGCTATGTCTTCCCTGCTGGAATATCAGCGGCAGATATGTGGATGCTGGTTCACTGCCATGCTCCCTGGAGCCTAGCATCATGCCCAGTTTGTCATAGGGACTCAGTATTTTATTTTATTTTTTTATTTTATTTTATTTTATTTTTTTGAGAGACAGGGTCTTGCTCTGTTGCCCAGGCTGGAGTGCAGTGGCACAATCATGGCTCACTGCAGCCTTGACCTTCTGGGCACAAGTGATCCTCCCACATCAGCCTCCTGAGTAGCTGGGACCACCACACACATCACCATGCCCAGCTAATTTTTAAAATTTTTGTAGAGACGGGGTCTCACTATGTTGTCCAGGCTGGTTTCAACCTCCCGAGCTCAAGCAATCCTCCCACTTTGACCTCCCAAAGTGCTGGGATTCTAGGTGTGAGCCACAGTGCTTGGCCCATCTTTGTAGAATGAATACCTTTTAGCTCATGCCCTCGATTGGTGACATAGAAATACCCTGCTACAGTGTAGCGTTGGCATTTAAATGCCCTCCTTTAATATTAAGTTTCAGAAATTAAATATGATGACTAAAAAGAAATGAATCACAAGATTTAAATATGCATTTTTATGGATAATTAGAAAACAATCGATGCTAATTTTGAAAAATTCAAGCTATACAGAATGCATAATAAAAAGTGAAAGATTGTCTTTTCCAGGTTTTCTCCCATCCCACCTCCCACAGGCATACACCTCTTTTGATGATGTTGTGGGCATCATTTCTCTGTAGAGGTAAAACACATACATGCCAACATTTTTAAAAACTGGTGTTTTGTTTTGTATCTAGCTCACCTTTTTTTATTTACTTAAAAATATACTGAAGATCTGCTGGGCATGGTGGCTCACACCTGTAATCCCAGCACTTTGGGAGACCAAGGCAGGCGGATCGTTTGAGAACAGTCTGGCCAACATAGTGAAACCCTGCGTCTACTCAAAATACAAAAATTAGTTGGGTGTTGTGGTGCATGTCTGTAATCCCATCTACTCAGGAGGCTGAGGCAGGAGAATTGCTTGAACCCAGGAGGCGGAGGTTGCAGTGAGCCAAGATGGCACCACTGTACTCCAGCCTGGGTGACAAAGCAAGACTCTGTCTCAAAAAAAAATATATATATATATAAAATTTTATGTAAATATATATTTATATTTATTTCTATTATTTATATTTATAAACAAATATAAATACATATTTTTATAATATAAATATAAACATAAATATATACATTTATAGAAGTATATTTAAAAATTTATAATATAAATATATAATATAAAATATAATATAAATTATATTTTATAATATAGTATAATTTATGTTATATAAATATAAACTATATTTATATTATATTTATAAAATTATATAATTTTATATAATTATAAAAATTAAAAAATAAATATATTATAAATATTATATTATAAATTTATATTATATAAATATTATAAATACATCTTTCTCTCTCTCTCTCGATGTTTCTGTGCTGGAGCCTCTAGACCTTCCGAAAACCCTCTCCGAGGCTGTGGTGGGTGCCCGGCGGCGACTCTGCCTTGCCCCTCCTCCTCTGTCCAGGGGCATGTCTTGCTCATTAAGCTCGCAGTTTAAGAGCCCCTCCCTGGAAAGTCTGGATTCTCAGAGCCTCTGTGACATTCCCCACTTCACACCCTTCATAGGACTTTTCCACACAGTTTTCCCTTTCCTCTTGGCTGTGTGCATCCTTGCTGCTTGTCTGCCTGATTCATCGGATGACATATTCCTTGGCGACTAGGTAGCGTGTGTCTTTTGTAGTCTTGTGTCTTCCATAGTTGTGGGCTCAGTAGATGCTTGCTGAGTGGATGGACGGATAAATGGAACAATGAAAAGATGAGCTTCTCTTATGTTTTCTCCCTAAGCAGCACTTCGCAATGCTTCGTGACTCGAATTGTGCAGGTTTGCTGGCCGGGCGTGAGTCTTCTTATTTTAGCCCATCAGGGAAAGTGGCTGGCTCATTCAGCCACAGCGTAGCATTGGCATTTAAAAATATATCAAGAATGACAATCAAAATTACAGTTACCATTTATTGAGTGTTTACTGTATGCCTAAATACTTTATGTGCATTATCTTCTTTTCAACAATCTTGTTTGAATTAGGTCCTATTACTATCTCCATTCTGTAGAACAGGCTCAGAGAGGTGAAGTACTTTGCTCACGAATACACAGCTAAGTGTCATAGGGAGGTAGCTAGGTGGTAGCAGAGCCAGGATTCGAACCAGGGCTGCTTGATCCACAGCCCAACTTCTCAAGCCCAACCTTGTACTTCTCTGATGGAGAGCCAGGTTTGCATGGAATTTTGTCTTCCTGTAGAGACAAGTTGCATTTTTAATTGCAGAAAACATGCAACCTGTGATTAATAGATTAACAGGGCAACTTTTTTTCCCCTGAGAAAGTGGTACTTTAATTTGCACATAACATTAATAGTGAAGATACTGTCTCCAGAATAAGTAGCTCCCCTCCACCCCTCCCCGAAGCCCTTATAGGACTTCGAAGGGGTCAACTCCAGCTCTCTCACTGCTTGATTCCTTTGGCTGCGTTTCTGCTTTAGCAATGAGAAGGCAATGGGAAGATGGACTCGTGAGAATTCACCCAGGAGAATAAGCAACTGGTTCTCCAGTGTTGTGTTATGTAAGCAGTAAACACTGTGGACAGCATCATCCGCTGTTTGTCACACTCAGCCCTGAGTCCTACAAAACTGAGTTTAAAAGAAAAAAAATAAAAGCTATCTGTGGAGGTTTTGTTAAAGTTCCACTTGGTTAGCATGCTTGCAATGCACACTGTAACAAAGCTTTAATATAATTAAATTTTAAATTCCATGTAGAATCTAGTGGGTAGGCAGATGTACCGGTATGTTAAACTTTATGTCGCTTGAAAATGGTTTTCAAGTACATCAGAGGGAGACCATCCAGCTGTAAAATTATCTGCTTTATGATGCCGCATCACCGCTCTGATCTTTTTCTTTTAATTAAAAATGTACCTTAAAGTTGAACCATCCCCACTCTCTGCTACCTTTTCTTCCTTTCTGTCTACCGACAGAAGATGAAGTAGCATGACTGTTCTATGAACCTTCAGGGATGCTTATGCAGGAAATAACTTTTCAATTAAATATTAATTTTTGTGGCTCTTCAGCTGGGCTCGGTCCCTCTGCAGGCCAAAGGGTAGCTCCCCCCGTATATGGTGCTGTCCAGGCTGTGAGGTCTTTGGTTGCTCATACCTTCTAACCTCTTGTAGCCAGTTCCAGAAATCAAGAGTCATAGAAACTTGCAAAGGTGAAGAGGTTATACCCCCTGGGCTCTTCCTGACTTGCCAGGTGTGGCCGGTGTCAGAAGGCATCTGTTCTGACAGTGGCATGTCAGGGTCCGGCTCCTGTCCCCCAAACACCTTTCTTACTATAGCTTTCTGATGTCTGATTTCTTTTCCCGGAGAATGTTATCCCTTTAATTTGAGGTCTCATTGTCTGTTAAAATATGGACCACTGGTAGACAGCGCTCACCAGTCATTATCCCCTTGTCATGGTTAATGTCTCCAGATCCCCCATGGAAGATGTTGGATGCTGGTGCCCAGGAAATGGCCTTGGCAGAGGGGAAAAGACACAGAAGGGCACACTGGGTGCAGGGGTTCCCCAGGGCTGGCTCTGGGTGTGGCTAATGAGCAGTTGTCAGCATCAGCACACTCAGCGTTACTTTTCAAATGAGATCAGTTTACCATGCACCTACCTTGGAGTCTGGCATGCAGCAAGTGCTGGGTAAATATTGGCTATTATTGAGATTATGAATATTTTATTACTCTAATTATAATCAGATCCTGGTAGGTTCTCTTAAGTATCCTTCTGGAATCTGCCAGCTGGCAGAAGGATGAGAGATAGGCAATGGTTGCATGACTCAGAAGGCCTGTTGACTGGTCATCAGACGGGAATGGAACTTAGGGATCATCTCATTTCATGCCCCTACTTTTGCAGAACAAAACCAGGGGCTCGTGGTAGAGAAGGGACTCACTTAGGGACACACAGCGAGCCATGGCAGAGTTGGGTCCTCTGACTTCCCCTGCTTTTTTCCTAATATCTTGGCTGCTCCCACCTCAGTCCAGCTTCCTCTGTGCTGGGAAGGGCCCTTGCTAAGCTGCTTGGATCCAGCTCTTCCTGGTACCCTTCTGTTACTTTGTTGGGGTGAGTGCCCAGATGCTCCCCTGCAGTCTTAGAGAGCCCTGCTCTACTGCCAGCACCCTCCCAGGCTGCAGGCAGAATGACTGGCCAAAGAGAGTCTCCCTGAACCTTAAAGAACCTTCTAGTTTCCAGCAGCCTCTCTGCTTTCTTTCAACTCTGCTAAGCAGCCAGTACCATTCACTGCCTGTAGCAGGAAAGGTCCTTTTTATCTTTGTGCTGGAATGCAGTTGTGTTGAAGCTATTTGAAAGCAGTGGTCCACGAGCTGCAACGATGGGGAGAGGACCACCCAGCTTGGCCTCCAGGTCTGTGATGATGGGCAGGTGATGTCCACTCTGTGGGCAGAAGGTGCTGCTCTAGTTTGGATGTTTGTACTCCCAAACCTGTTACAATGGGATCCTAATGCTGCAGGTGGGACCTAATGGGAGGTGTTTGTGTCATGGGGGTGGATCCTTCATGAATGGCTTGGTGTCATCCTTGTGGTAATGAGTGAGTTCTTGCTCTGCTAATTCCAGCGAGAGTTCCCCCAGGAGCTGGTTGTTTAAAAGAGCCTAGCACCTTCCTTCTCTTCCTGCCTTCCTCTCTTGCCTTGTGACCTGCACACGCTGGCTTCCTTTAGCATTCAGCACACCTGAGGCCCTCACCAGAAGCAAATGCTGCAGCCATGCTTCCTGTACAGCCTGCAGAACCATGAGCCAAATGAACCTCTTTCCTTTATAAATTATCCAGCCTCAGCTATTCCATTTTAGCAACACAAACAGACCAAGACAGGTGCCTTCCCTGAAACAGGAGGGGCTGGCCCCTCTGGCTTTCATGGTGCTTTTAGGCCACACGCATTGATTCTGATTTGGCATTTTCATGCCTGAACTGTCTCAGTTTCTCCAGTCTAAGGTCCACGTTGGGGAACCTGGATCTAGACTCCTTTCCTTCCAGGTGACACCAGAGGGAAGACAAGCTGCTGGACTAAGTGCAGGCCCCTCCAGAGACCGTGGGGAGAAGGAACAGGTAGAAAACTGGGCACAGAAAGCCACGGGGTGCAGCTCCCATGGTGGAAGGTGGGGGTGTCAGCAGCAAGGCGGGGTGGGCTGAGACTCAGGCACACTCCAGGGGGGAATTTTATCTGAGAGCCTAGCCCTCAGAATCCTGGGCTAACAGCCATCCATGGTACACAGGTAGCAGCCTCCAGTCTCATCAGATATTATGTATTTGGAAAATGAATCCTATCCTCAAGTATTAGTCACTGCAAGAAGCAAAAGCCTTCCTTGAGACACTTTGGAATGTTCCAGAGTCAGTGTTGTTTGGAGCCATGTAAGATGTATGAAACCAAAATTAATGACATTTTGCACACCCAGACAAACTCCTAAGTGCCACCTGTTGGCTTTCTCCCATCTCTGGGTGTGGCCTGCTTTTCTGGTCAGATTATTCTTTGGGGCAGTACAGGACCTCCTTCCGTCAGGAGCTCCTTCCAATACCTTCCAACCTCCAACTAACACTGAGGTTCTTCTCCCAAAGGATTCAGGATGCCCTGGGTATTGTGTCATACCATCTTCTCACCTTTTACAGTGAGGTCATTGCAGAACGACTCAGCTATATGGCAAACACTCGCTTTCCTAGTGATGGGATAAAAATATTTTTGGTCTACTTGATTTCAGTTGACTTTTAGGGATTCAGATAAAGTACTTAAATGTCAACTTAAACTAAGTACACTAATTTCATTGTATGAACGCATTTAAAGTCGTATGTCTATAAACTAAAGAATTTGTAGAAGGCCGGGCGCGGTGGCTCAAGCCTGTAATCCCAGCACTTTGGGAGGCCGAGACGGGCGGATCACGAGGTCGGGAGATCGAGACCATCCTGGCTAACATGGTGAAACCCCGTCTCTACTAAAAAAATACAAAAAAAAAACTAGCCGGGCGAGGTGGTGGGCGCCTGTGGTCCCAGCTACTCGGGAGGCTGAGGCAGGAGAATGGCGTGAACCTGGGAGGCGGAGCTTGCAGTGAGCTGAGATCCGGCCACTGCACTCCAGCCTGGGCGACAGAGCGAGACTCCGTCTCAAAAAAAAAAAAAAAAAAAAAAGAAAAAAAAAAAAAAAAAGAATTTGTAGAAATATGGCTTTTTTCCCCATCCTTTCATTCCATGAAATAGTTTTTATTCAAGTTCTTCCTGTGTGTGTTGTCATCCACGAAGCCACTCTGCGTGTCGTCAAACAAAGGCACATCTTTACTTCCCTGTTGTTTGAGATACACCACTTTTTGAACCTAGGTATGAAATTTTAATTGCATCTGCCTTAGGTCAGGCTGCTGTAACAAAATACCACAGACTGGGTGGCTTAAACAACAGACATTTATTTTCTTATGTTCTGGAGGCTAGAAGTCTGAGATCAGGGTGACAGCATGGCCAGATTCTGGTGAGGGCTCTCTTTTTGGCTTGTGGACAGCTGCCTTCTTGCTATGTCCTTACATGGCCTTTTCTAAGTATGTGTGTGTGTGAGAGAGAGAGAGTGAGACAGCGAAAGAGAGAGTCTCTTTTCATTCAACTCTATTGGATACAGACCCTGTCTGACCTCATTTATCCTTAATTATATCTCCAAATCCCTGTCTCCAAACACAGTCACACTGAGGCCACTGAGGGTGAGGGCTTGAACATAATGAATTTTGGGGGACACAATTCAGCCCCTCATTCTAGCAGGACCGATATATATATGACATTAGGCAGGATTAGAAGATTTGCCTCGTCAGTGTAGTTTGTGGCTTCAGTGTTGTGAGGACTTACTCTCATTTTCAGAAGTCGTTAGGAGACTTGTTTATATGGATATTAGCACTTGCAATTGTCAGGTACACCGCTCAGAATAATTACTAAAAACTGTGTCAAATGTATTTGCTTCCTTCTACCAGTTCTGTCTGGTGATCTCTATAAGCATCCCAAACTAGTATTGATTGACGTCATTTTAGCTAATGGGACTTCTCCAAAGAGTACTTTATTATTTAAAATAGAGCTATTGAGAATGTTCCCTATAATTTGAACAACCCTAGGAATTCAACTTTAAGCTGGTCATTTGTCCCCCACTACTACCTGGTGAGGCAGCACTTGCTCTTTGGTCTCATGTTACAAATGCAGACAAGAAGGTGAAGTAAGCACTCAAGCTCTGCAGCGGTTGGGAAACAGAGCTGGCCTTCACCTGGATTTGCTTTCTTTCCGAATTGGATCCCTTTCGCCGCCTCGCTCTGCTCTGGGGGAAGTAAGGGAGTGAGGTCCAATGACATGGCCAAGATCTTTCAGGGGACGAGGAGTAGACTGAGTCCTTTATCCAGGGCCCTTCTCAAAGCCATCATGTATTAACCCCAAGGGGCGGAGATGCCGCCTCTGAGCTCCTGTCACCTTCCCAGGCCCCAGCGGGAGAGCACCTTTCCGCGCCGCTCCTCTGCGGCTTATGTGGGACTCCACGTGCCTCTTTATCATGCATTAAATAACGGTTTTAGTGGGCTGCCAGCTTATTCATCTATTGTATTTATGGAAACTACTAAAGACTTCAAAAAAGGGTTTAATTCAATGTGAGGTTCTATCTTTGAAGAAATTTGTTTAATAGTGCAGGGAAAATTGGGCTTTTAATACAGGAGGAGCAGAACCTGCTCTGTAACTTCAGAGAGAAAATGGAAATCGAGATGGGAAGTACCAGAGAAGCCAGTGGGCTCGGAAGGAGGGTAATTTGGGAATGCGCTGGAGCTGGGCCCGAGTAAAGCCCTTCCGAGCCTGTGGCTGCCCAGGCCTTCCTTCGTCTCTGTCTGTCTGTGCAGGAAAATGACAGCTCAGTGTCCAGGACCCTGGGCTGGGTTACTGCAGGAGCTGGACTCCAGCCTGATCGCATAGAGCTGTAGTAACCCAGGAGTCTGTATGCACAGAGGGGCTGGGACGATTGTAGTCAGCCGTGTCTCCCGAAAGCACAGTGCCCTTGGCTTCTAGGCTGCAAGCATGAAGCCTCCCATGGCAGAGGAGAAGAGGCTGCCCTTCAGCAAAATACAGAGTGGGCTGAGGGGATCTTGGGTACGGGGTTTTAAACAACATAATCCTGGGTTCAAATCCCTGTGCCGTCCTTTATGACCTGTGACCTGGGCCAGTTTCTTTATGTCCCTGAACTTCAGCCTTCTCGTCTGTGTAGCAGAGATAATCCCAACTGTCCAGGTTGTGGCATGCGTGAATGATAGCTTCTATTTACTGAACACTTACTACGTGCGTGGCACCATGCCCGGTGCTTTAATTGGATCATTTTTAAAATGGGATGATTGTAAAGGCTGGTCTGAGGATCTCCCCTGGGGATGCGCAGTCATGGTGCTTCCCTGCCCTGGGCAGCTGCTTATTCCAGAAGTAGCCATGGGTCTGTGATCCTGCCTGCAACACCCCTCGCCGCAGGAGCTTGGCAGCCCCTGAACCCGGTGCCTGCTCATGAGCCAGTCTCCCTCTTGGCTTATGTAGATCAACCAGGGCCTTGGGATATGAGAAGTTAATTTCCACATATCCTGGAGGAGGAAGAAGCACATATGAAAGAAGTGAAGAGATAAGAACGTGTAGGAAGGTTATCTTTCAATTAAGAAGGGCAGTAATGCTTCCCATCAAGAGTCCTGTCAGGGAAAGCCTGGGAATATCTGTTTCAGTGCTTTGCTGAGAACCAGTTAGGTATATTCTGTGCTGGTGGACACTGCCGTCCAGCAGGACACCCACCTCCATGACCTTCCCTGACCCTGGCCACGTCCCGCCGGATCCTCCTCCTTGAACACCAACCATCAGGGTGCCAGGACCTGTCCCCTGGGGCTGGGTCCTCACTGCTTCCCTGGGACTGGCTGTATGGGGGTTGATGTGGGCAGTCAGAGGGGGTAGGGAGGGAAGGATTTGGCATATTGCACACACGCAAATGCACGCTCAAACATAAACCATGCACACACACACACAAACATACATCATGCATGCACATATACCACACACTCAAGTATACACCATGTGCACACACACCACACACTCAAACATATACCATGCCTACACAAACACAACATGCACACACACACTCAAACATATGCCATGCATACACATACACATCACATACTCAAATATACACCATCACATTCAAACATATGCCGTGCATGCACACACACAAAGATACAGCATGCACACATGCACACACTCAAACATGCACCATGCACACACACTCATACACCTTGTACACACACTCAAATGTATATCATACACATGCACACAAAAACACACTCAAACGTACAGCATGCACCCACACAAACACACACTCAAATATACACCACGCAGCCAGGTGTGATGTCTCACGCCTGTAATTCTAGCACTTTGGGAGGCTGAGGCGGGTGGATCACAAGGTCAAGAGATTGAGACCATCCTGGCTAACATGGTGAAACCCCGTCTCTACTAAAAATACAAAAACAAAATTAGCCGGGCGTGGTGGCGGCACCTGTAGTCCCAGCTACTCGGGATGCTGAGGCGGGAGAATGGTGTGAACCTGGGAGGTGGAGCTTCCAGTGAGCCGAGATCGCGCCACTGCACTCCAGCCTGGGTGACAGAGCGAGACTCCATCTCAAAACAACAACAACAACAACAACAACAACAACAACAAAAAACCCAAATATACACCATGCACATACATTCATATACCATATGCCACACACAAACAAACTCAAATATACACCATGCATGCACACTCACACACTCATATACTATGCACATACACTCAAATATATACCATGCACACACACAAACACACTCAAACATACATCACACACACACTCAAATATGCACCATGCACACACACATTTATGCGCATGCACACACAAACACACTCATGCATCACACACACACTCATACACCACAAATACACATACTCAAATATGCACCATGCACACACACATTCATACACTATGCGCACACAAAAACTCAGACATATACCATGCACACACACACACTTGTACACCATGCACACATGCATGCATAGAAATATACACCATGTACGTACTCAAACATCCATCACACACATGCCACACACTCATACACCATGCACAAACGCACACACACACTCATACACCACACACATGCACACAGATACTCAAATACACAGTGCATACACACACGACAAACTCAAACATACACCATGCACACATGCACACACATGCTCACATATGCACCATGTATACACACACATACATCACACACACACACCACACACTCATACACCAGGCACATATGCACACACACACTCAAACACCACACACATGCACACACACTCAAAAATACACAATGCATACACACATGACACACTCAAACATACACCATGCACACACATGTTCACATATGCACCATGTATACACACACCACACACTGATACACCATGCACATGTGCACACAAACATACACCATACACATGCACACACACTCAAAAATACACAATGCATACACACATGACACTCAAACATACACCATGCACACATGCACACACATGCTCACATATGCACTATGTATATACACACTCATACATCATACACACACACCACACTCACACATACACCATGCACACATGTACACACATGCTCATATATGCACCGTGTATACACACACACTCATACATCACGTGCACACACATACACCATGCACACACACATACACCATGCACATGCATACACATACTACACAGTGAAATGTACACCGCACACACACCACACAAACATACACTACCTACATACATACACATACCACACACTCAAATATGCACCATGGACATACCCCAAACACACGAATCCCCCTCCCCACTCCCCGCCATGCTCCCTCTTCTCCCTGTGCTGGGCTTCTTTTGGAAAGAGCCAGGGGGCTGCTTTTTTTCTGAATCCCCATCCTGCTGACTTGCCACTGGGGTGTCTTTACCTATGGGGGGAGTGGGTCCAGTCCCCACGTTGCCACCTTCTGAGTGAGCACCAGGGCCCTCCCATTGCAGTTGGATGCGGCCAGCCGACCCATTCAGTTCGAGTGTCCAGGAGCCCAGTGTGCCCTTCCCTTGGCTCTAGCTTCTCCCTCCCCCATCAGGGGACCACTCGGGCACTAAGTGTGGTGGCAGAGGGCGCTGTGTGGGCTGTGACCACCTCTCTCCAGCAGACTGGGGTGGGGGGTGGGGCCTGCAGAGCACTGACCGCCAGTGGGCAACATTACTCTCTGGCCTGCCCCATCACTGGGCTGTTGACTTGCTTCTCCCAGCTCAGCTGTGGTCTCCGAGGTAGGTCAGAGCCTGGGCTAGCTGATTGCCAGGTCCTGGGCACCTGCTTAGGATGGAGCACAGAGAAGGCCTTGCTGGCAGCTGTGAGGGGTGCGTGTGTCCGGTGGAGTGGGGCTTCCTGTCCCGTGGGCACATTCCTGAGGTATGGGGGCCTGGTGTTTCCACTTCATCCGCTCCCTTCCAGCTCGCAGGGATTGGGGTGTGGAGGGGGCAGGGGCTCCGCTGGGGGTGGGTACAAGTCCCTTCTTGCCACTCCCCAGCCAAACTGCCATTGGGTGGAGACGGTAGCTTTCCCTGCAGGGAACTGGGAGTCCCAGATGTCTCCCGTCTGGGCTTGGGAGGGCTGCTTCTCCCCGAAGGACAGGGGTTTTGCTCCTGAGCACATGGGCCTTTTGCTTCTGAGCAGGAGAAAGACTTTCTGGCAGGGCACCGTGGCTCACAGCTGGAGCCTGGAAGGGTCTGACCCTACAGGTGGGCTTCGGGGGGCTCTCACGCGAGGGACTTTGCTCATTTTCTGCCCCTCTGTTGCCCTCGAATGTAGCAGAAAAAAATGTCCCTCTCCAGCCCGTCGCCGTCGGAATGCCAGCTTCGGCTCAGGCTGGTAGTTTGGTTTTGTAACGACCGTGTGGCCGTGGGTCAGGTGCTTCACCTTCCCGGCCTGGGATAATCGTGCCATCTCCTGGGGCTGCTAGGGGGATTCAGTGAGTGGATTTCGATGAAGGCAGAATGTTGGCGATGTGAGTTTTTCTCATTTGGGTCTGAACAGCTGGGCTAGATTTCCTAGCTAGTCCCCAGCACACACTGGGAACAGGAAATGAGCCACTGGGTGCTCAGCTCTCCAAGCACGGCTGTCCCTGAGCGTGGGGGATGGGCAGGTCCAGCCACGTTCCGGGAATAACTCGGGCCTGGGCGGTGGCCAGCGGATCAGAGCTGGGCCAGAGGTGCCGACGGTGCCCGGGGTAAGGGGATGCCGGGAAGATGTCGAAGAGAAATGTGTGCCTGTGGGGAGCAGCACGTTTATGGAAATAAAAGTCTTGATAACAATTCACGGATCCTGGCAGCCCTGCCTTCCTTGCCATACCTGGGGGCTCGTACTGCCAGGGGAGCCTTCGTCTCATTTCCTTCACTGCTGGGGAAGAGACTGCCCAGGACTCAAACAGGAAAACTGAGCCTTGGAGACGTTGGAATCCAAGAGGGAGCAGCAGGCCGCTGCTGTTTGGTCGCCCAGCGGCCTCCCTGGAGAAGAGTCCCTCAGTGATGCCTCTTCAAAGGCTCTGCCTGCTGCCCACGGTCCGTAAGGAGTGAGGCAGATGTGGCCAGAGTGTCCGCAAGGAGTGAGGCAGGTGTGACCAGAGTGCCTGGACCTGCACTGCCCTTTGCCTCCCCAGCTGCAATCTCACCTGGGGGGCTCTGGCTGAGCTTTGCAGGTTGGCCTGGACCGGCAGGTGGGCACAGGCCCATTGCACCTGGCTGAGTGTGATTAAGAAAACAGGAATGGAAATGCTTTTCCAACTGGAGGAAGTCACAAAGCCACAGGGCATCCTCAGATGAAACCCCTGCTTCCTCCATCGGAGCAGGGGCAAGCCAGATGGGGAGGGGAGATGCTTTTCCTCAGACACCAGCGCCTCTACACCCAGGCCTTTCCACACCAGTGTTATTCTGGGCTGGATGATTCTTCATTGTTAGGGCCATCCTGGCCATGGAAGGATGTTTAACAGCATCCCTGGTTTCCACCCACTAGATGCCAATAGCACCCCCAAGATGTGACAACCAAGTATGTCTCCAGGCATTGTCCAATTCCCTTGGAGGGCAGAATCGCCCCTCACCGAGAACCACTGCTCCACCCAATGCAAAGATATAACTCTCAACGTGTTTATGGCCAAGTATTGGGATGTGCAGAAGGATGTGCAGGACGCGGAACCCTGTGTGCTTGGGTCGCGGCTGTTCCTTCCGGATGCTCTGAGGGAAAGGACCTGGGTCCTGGTCAGACATAAAAGTGGGAAGTGTATTTCCCCTCTGATGTTGTCATCTGCTGGCTGGTGCCGCAGACGGGCTCAGAAAGCACCGTTTCATTTTGCTGGAGTAAAGAAGGCAGGCGCAGAGTGCTGCTCATATATTGATTGACTCATCAAATGATCCGCCGCAGCTGCCTGCATTTGTTTACAGGGCGAAAATTAATGCCACAGATGTTTACTGTATAATAGGATTTGAAATCTGTTGGGGGGAGCGCCCGTTGAAACCATTGGGCCAAGAATGAGAAAAACACTTTGCATAAAGGAGGATTTGGTTCACTAAGTAGCACACAGTGCTTGCTGTCAAACGCTAACAAGAAACATGGGCCTCCTCTCCCTTGGCCAGCGTTGGCGTTCGCGCCTGGCTCCCTGGTTTTCTTCTGCACTGTGCTTTGATGTGGCACCTTCCAAAGTGTTTTCATGATGGAGAGGGCTTCCTCTGAAAAGCAGCACCCAAGCCCAATTAACTGATATGTGATTCTTCATTAGCATCTGGGCAGGCCTGGGGCCCCCGGCTCCCTTTCCTGCTCTCGGCTTCTCTTTGCAGCGGGCAACCCTGGATTGTCTAGCCTAGCAAGGCTGCCTGGCCCTTGGGTGTGTGTCTGGGTTCCCCTGGTGATCCCACCAGCTCTGCTGTGTCCCTGCCTTCCACTGCCTGGAGCCAGGTCTCTGAATATAGCCATCCTCCGAGATGGGAGCTGCTTTTTCTTGGCAGAGCATCTAAGCTGTGCAACCGTGAGAGTCTTGACAGCACAGCCAATTCCTCGCCATGCCCAAAGGCTTTTCCCAGGCATCAGGGCAGATGGGGACCCCCAGTGCTTCTTAGTGGAGCCTCCTTCAGAGGAAATGGCTTTGGGGAGGGTCTCCCAGTGGAGGGTGGAGGACGTGGCCGGCTGCCGGTGCTCCTGGTGACCATTGGGAGGCCTGGAGAGAGCCTCCTTCCCAGGAACTTTCCTTCCAGTGGGTTCGAGTGTGCACACTCCATTTGTATTTTCACTTTCCTTATGTTTTTCTCTTCAGCCAGCTCTGATTGGATTCACCACAGATTAACATTTTCCATTATACATTATAATGTGTTTTTTTTTAAACCAAATCTCCCTTCACAGATTGCTGTCTTTATAATATAGGAATTATTTCTCAGTCACTTTAAAAGTCCTGCTTCATTAGCTTGGTGACTGTTTGGTAATTTGCAAAGTCACTTTCGCAAGTTTTAATACTGCCCGGTTGAGGATCACAGCAATAAATGTATTAGGTTTGAAAAGTGTTATGATTCTGTCTGAAGTGAAAAAATTAGAATCAGCCATTAGCTCTGACCTCAGCATCAGCCCACACCGTGCAGAAGACAATGCAGTTAGATGATGCGATCACAGCCTCCACCATGGGAAGAATCCTGGGTGAGGCCTTGGAGCCCTTTGTCTCAGCTCTTTGCCAAGACTCGAAGCAATAGCTCCTGCATCTCCAGTACCTTCCCTGTTTCCGTTCTCCTTAGAGTGGCTTAAAGCTCCTCCTTCTGAATAAGTATCTCCTGTCTAGATTCTAGAAGGCAAATGGAGACTTTGAAGACCCCAACCTCAGGCTCCCCCTCCAGCTTTTTTGACAGATGATGGTACTTGCTGGGAGACGGTGACCAGAGGCTTTCATAGGGATTTTTGGGGGGCATTCTCAGTTTTCTTCCTCCTCCTGTGTTGACGCCACCTCTGAGCCATGCTGAGAAAGCAGGGAGGTTGCCAAGGGCAGAGATGTCCAGCCCCTGCTCTGAGGCTGCCACGCACCTCCTCAGAGAGAAGGGGAGGGTGCGCATTGCTCCATTCTGCTCAATTCCCAGCAGGCTTCTCCGCCTCCCTGGAGGCTCCTCTGAGTCCCTCTCAGCCTGAGACGCTTTCCTCCTGGAAGAGAGGGTGGGCGGGCTCGGGGAGAACCCTGGAGCCTCACGTGGCCTTGTCGCGTTTCATTCGCCCTGATTAATCTGGCATCTGTATGAACCAGAGGGAGTGGTGCTCGACCCTAACCTTTCACAGATGTTCCAGGCCAAGGTTTTCTGGCAAAATCGATTTTGACATTTTGATAAGAACCCTTTCGCCGTGTTCTGTATTTTGAATCTTTGACTCTAAGCTGTTCTGAAAACCAGCTGTGAAGCTAAATCTTGTTTGTAAAATCTGCATGTTGCATCAGCAGCAGAAACCACCGGAACCTCGAGGTCATTTCATAGACACTCGAAGCAAGTTAGGTGGGATGTGAGGATATTGAATCGCGGTGGTTTATCAGACTTCTGCCATGGGAAGCATTGTGAGAGATGCATAATGAATGTCTTGAACCCTTTTCTGTCTCTAGCAGTGTTTGGAATGCAAAAAAAAAAAAAAAAAAAAAAAAGTAGACCTTTAATGGAAAGATTTGGTATTCATGAGAAAGACAGAGTCCCTGCTACTTAGGAAACTTGGCTGCCTTGTAAAACAGAATGTATGTATCAGGAGCACGGTGATCTTTTGTCATTTGGTATAAGGAAAAAAATTAAAAATTGGATTGGAATCATTTGAGGTCACTGTGTAAAAGGCACACGCCTACTGTCCAAACTGAAGTTCTCATTTGCAAGTGTTATTTGAGGGGGAAAAGAAGTGGTTTCCAAACTGCCTTAGCTTGCGAAGGAAGGGCTTGCTTCCCCCTGCCTCCCTGCCTTAGCTTGCAAAGGAATGGCTTGCTTCCCCTGCCTCCCCGTGTACCTGCACTCAGGAGGAGGCTGTGTTTCCTGCTCCACTGTCAGCAACCTCCTGAAGAAATAACACAAATGGATGCGGACAAGCAGAGGGATGGGGACACACAGGGCCCAGGCGGGAGGGAAAGGACGAGGCGAGTGACCGGTGACCTCCCGCCTGCTCTTTCTCACAGCAGCCAGCCAGGAGGAGGTGATCTGGTGGGCGGGGACATTGCAGCTGCCCTAGGGCTGCTTCCAGTGTGAGGGCCACTGCAAGTTCTTGACCCTCTTTGTCTGTCTTCCACCCTGTGGGTCCCTTGCATGACAGGGACGTGTTCCAGGTCTTGGGAGCATTTCATGAATGACAGTGGACATGCTGTTAAAAGGCTCGATGTGGCCCCTGAGAAGGCTGCATTTTGTTTGGTGACACCGAACAAAAACCAAAGGAACCAGGAGCCACTAGACCTGGGCTCCAGTCATGATTCTGCCCCTGGATTCCTCTGAGATCTGGGCACAGCCGTCTCCCCTAGGGGCACTGGGTGTCCTTGTGTACCTGGGGGCAGTGGGATGGACGAGCAGGGCCCTGGGATTTCCGAGCACCTGTGGCAAGCCCTTGTTTTCTCTGGAGCGTCACTGTACATTCGGGTGGGTTTGTGGCAGGCACTTACAGACATCCTAGTAGGAGACAGCAGACCAAAATACAGGGAGATGCTGGGATCACCCACTTTATAGTTAAGGGGTACCCTTTCTGGAGTCAGAAGATGAACAGATTGACCCTGAGGGTAGCCCCCACCCGAGACTCCCGTCTGTAGGTGTTGAGGTTTGCATATGATAGCAGGAAAAGGTGCCGTTAAGATCCTGGAGTCATTGATAATTGGGGGGTGCATCAGTGAATGAGCCGGTCTTAGAGTTCCTCTCTTTTTCCTTTGGGATGGGGTTTATCTTCAGCTCTCCAGGCCTCTTCCTCCGTTCCCTTTCCAACCTCGCCATCACTTTCCTTCTCTGGGCACTTAGATCTTTCACTGCTGTCCGCATCCCTCTCTGGCAGGAGAGGATCTGAAAGATTGACTTGCACTAAGGCAATAATGAATTTATGTGTAATCTGTCCTGTGTGTGTGTTACTTGCTCTAAAGAGGACTGGGTGAAGAGGACAGTGCTTACCTGAAGGGAAGGTGTGCTGATGGTGGGGTTCCAGGCACATGACACCCACCCAAGTTCAGGGATGCCCTCCTGTCCCCCACATCAGCCCGGAGGCTGGAAGCTCTTGGGAAAGGAGACTAGTCAAGAGCTTGTGGGCAGTCTCTTTGGGTTTATTGGACTCCAAATATTTACTGTCCAGGAGTTAAAAGGTGATATTCTTCCAATCAGCTCCTCAGGGAGTCCGTGGTTTGGCTGTCGGGAGTGCAGCTCTGTTTCCCTGCAGAGCCCCTCCTCACTCTAGCTGGGCTTGTGGGTGCCCACATGGAGCCTGCAGCCTCTGCGTGTGCACATCCTTCATTGAAAATCTCTCCTGTCCTGTGGGCAGAACATCCCCTGGCCAGTTTGCAGTCTCTCCATACCAGGCCCTTCTCCAGCCAGGGTGAGTAAAAGGTACACAGCTGAACATCAGTGCCAGTGAGTGAGAGGCTATGGAGGCACGGAACAGGCTGGTGGCAGAGAGGTCCCTGGGAAGGCCGTGCTGGGGCAGGGGTGTCGGGGGTTGTGGGTTGGAGGAGGCAGCATCACTGTGGACAGGCAGGAAGGTGGCCTCGAGGGGGGAAGGGGACAGGGCAGAATGAGCCTTTCCCAAAAGTGAGACACTCAAAGCCTTGTCATGCTGGGCAGCGCCCATCCCTGCCTACCTGTCCCTTTTGCTGACTCGGAGGGAGCCTGTGGGAGGGAGGTCCAGATCACAGGCGGGTCCCCTCCAGCCTCTCTGAGGGCACCGTGGGGTGGGGATTGGGCAGGGAAAAGAGTGGAGCCCATAGAGCAGGACACAGAGAAGCCTTGAGCTGGAAATAAGGAGGCCAGCCTCTAGGCCTGACCTGTCATTAACGAGCCATGAGGCATGAGGGTTCCCCCCCCCCCCAAGGGATCCTCCCATCTCAGCCTCCTGAGTAGCTGGGACCACAGGTGTGTGCCACCATGACTGGCTAATTTTTAATTTTTTTAGGGAAGAGGTCTTGCTATGTTGCCCAGACTAGCACTGAATTCCTGAGCTCAAACAATCCTCCTACCTCAGCCTCCCAAAGTGCTGGGATTACCAGCATGAACCACTGCAGCCAGTGAGCCATGAGGTCTTGAGCAAGGCTGCCCCTCTGGTTAGAAGTCCCCTTCTCTGTGCCTCATGGTTCCATAGCCTGGGGTACCCCAGCTCCAAATGACACATCTCCCTGTGTCTGCTGTGCACGTGGCTGGGTGTGGGTGATGCTCATTTCTAATGCATTTCTTTGTTCAGTTCCACATTTGTGGGGCACCTCTTCTAGAGCTAGCTCTCTGCCAAAAAGGAGATATAAAGATAAATAGACCGGGCACGGTGGTTCACAACTGTAATCCCAGCACTTTGGGATGCCGAAGTGGGAGGATCACCTGAGGTCAGGAGTTTGAGACCAGCCTGGCCAACATGGAGACATGTTTAATAGAGACGTGGCCAACATGTCTCTACAAAAAATACAAAAATATTAGCCAGATGTGGTGGTGCGTGTGATCCCAGCTACTGGGGAGGCTGAGGCAGGAGAATCGCTTGAACCTGGGAGGTGGAGATTGCAGTGAGCCAAGATCGCCCCACTGCACTTCAGCCTGGGCAACAAGAGTGAAAACTCCATCTAAATAAATAAATAAATAAATAAATAAATAGGAGAGGGTCTCTATCTTCAAGGAACCCCCAGCCTAGTGGTGGAAGCAGATAGATACACGAATGGTGAAAGTTAATGTAATGTACGCAGGACAGTGAGAGATACATGTGGGACCAGAGAGACAGGCAGCCAGCTGGCCCGTGAGGGCCAGAGAGGGCTTCTCAACAGGGAGGTGATGTCTGAACTGAATTCCCTTCAAAGTAAGCTCCCTCTGACCTGCATAGACTATTCACAGATATTCTAGGGCTCCTACCTTGAAGCTGAGCCACGTGCCCTGGTGAATACAAAATAGGGTAAGGAATTTTTTCACTAGTTGCCTGCAGCTTTGCTAATCCTGATTGACCGTTCTTCATACCAAGACCAAGACGATTTCAGAAGTATCTGCAACACGTGTAACTTCTGTCCTTTTGACTGTTTTGGGGACGACATTTAATTTTATGGCAAGCAGATCATTCATGATTTCAGATGACCCATCTGATTTCAGATGCTCATACTTTGAGCACTTTACAGTCCTGTCTTCACTGCTAGCCCTATTCCTTTCTTGCTAAGTCCTCCGCTACTACTGCCATCCTAACCCTGACTTGCTCCTCTTACTATCACCAGTGGGTTATAGGCCAGCAGAAACTGTAAGAGAGGGGCTTTCAGAACAAAAATTCTCAATCACCTCTGTGTTCCTAAGAATATAAGGGATCAGAAAGAATTTTTATGCAGAAAAAAGTATTTGACAACACTTAACACAAAAATTAATAAAAACTTTTGGCCGGGTCCAGTGGCTCATTCCTGTAATCCCAGCACTTTGGGAGGCCGAGGTGGGCAGATCACGAGGTCAGGGGATCGAGACCATCCTGGCTAACACGGTGAAACCCTGTCTCTACTAAAAATAAATAAATAAAAAAAATTAACCGGGCATGGTGGCAGGCACCTGTAGTCCCAGCTCCTCTGGAGGCTGAGGCAGGAGAATGGCATGAATCCAGGAGGCAGAGCTTGCAGTGAGCTGAGATTGCGCCACTGCACTCCAGCCTGTACAACAGAATGAGACTCTGTCTCAAAAAACAAACAAACAAACAAACAAACTTTTGGCAAGTTAGGGATAGAAGAGCCCGTTCTTAATCTGATAAAAGATAGCTATCAAAAGTCTGTAGCACAGGCAAATGGAAACTGAAACCAGAATGAGATATACAACACACCCACCCTACTGGTGAAAAATTTAAAAGACCGAGGATACCATAAGTTGGCAAGGTTGTGGAACAACAGGAAGCTTCATACATTATTGATGGGGATGTAGATGGTATGAACAATTTGGAAAAGTACCTGGCAGTTTCTTAGACTAAATATACATCTATCGCATGACCCAGCAATTCCTCTCTTGGACATCTACCAAGAGAAATGAAAACATATGTTCACAAAAAGACTTGTGGCCGGGCACGGTGGCTCAAGTCTGTAATCCCAGCACTTTGGGGGGCCGAGACGGGCGGATCACAAGGTCAGGAGATCCAGACCATCCTGCCTAACACGGTGAAACCCCATCTCTACTAAAAAACATAAAAAAAACTAGCCAGGCGAGGTGGCGGGCGCCTGTAGTCCCAGCTCCTCGGGAGGCTGAGGCAGGAGAATGGCACAAACCCGGAAGGCAGAGCTTGCAGTGAGCTGAGATCCGGCCACTGCACTCCAGCCTGGGCGACAGAGCGAGACTCCGTCTAAAAAAAAAAAAAAAAAAAAAAAAAAAAAAAAAAAAGACTTGTATGAGAGTGTTCTTGGCAGTTTCACTCAGTCACTGAAAGCAGAAAGCAACTCAGGTGTCTACCAACAGGTAAGTGGACAAGTGGAGGTATTTTTGTACAACAGAACGTTGCCCTGCAATAAAGAGAAACACATTTTGGATACATGCCACACACAGATGAATCTCAAAAATGTCATGCAGAGTAAAAGAAACCAGAAACAAGAGTACATGTTATAGGTTTCATTTGTATCAACTTCTAGATTAGGCAGAAGTAACTGATGGTACAAAATGATCCTAACCATGACTACCTCTGTTGTGGGTGATGGTCTCTGCAATTTACTGGGAAAAGACGTAAAGTAACTTTTTTGGGTGACTACAATGCCTGTATCTTGACAGATGTTGGGTTACACAGTGAGGCACGTTTGTCAGATGTGACCCGTGATGCATTTGAGATCCATGCATTTCACTCAGTAAAATTACTTCAGACAAACAAAATACAAACAAATATTGGACTCTAGCTAACAATATGTCTTTAGACTTATACCGATGTTGGCAATTTACTCCGAAATGCATCAAAAAATAAAATGGATTGATGAATGCACAAAAGGATGGCTGGATGGATAGTTACGAGATAGAGCAAATATAGCAAGATGTTAATTATAGAATCCAGGTGGTGGAAACAAGGGTTTCCTCTGTAAAATGCTCTCAGGTTTTCTGTATGTTTGATAGTTTTCATAGTACAATGTTGGAGGAAAACTGAGCAGTCTGTCTTTGGATTCGTACACATCTGGTAAAACTAGATTTTTAAAAATTATGGGAATTTTATGCACAAAGATCGGGAAGGTTTCCCTTTGGGTCAGGCTTGCTAAGAGTGGGGCTCAAAGAAGTACCCACAGTGGCTTAATGTGGAATGTTCTAGTTCCCAAGTTGGGGTGAGGTGGGGGTGCAGTAATGGGTCTTTTATTTAAACTTTGTACTTGATAAACACAGAACACACATCTTTCTATGTATGAAGTATTACACACTATTTATTTTTAATTATATGGCTCTTAAGTTTTTTTTTAAGGAAATAATGGGGTCTCAGGGGTAGGGCAGTTCTGTTTTTAATAGACTTTAAATGATTTGGGCCCAAGATGGGCTTCCTTTCATCGCCAGGGTGAGCTGGAGTTCAGGAGAATTTTGACTTTATTTGATTGCAAAAATTCAAAGTGATGGGCATTTTTAGTATGCTTATTTTTAAATGTAAGTAGAAAAACATACAAACCAGTACAGCTGGAATTTAAACTCTGATAACACAGACCTCAAATACAGTCACCTTACCTTCTCTCTGTCAGCCAGTGGTCTCACTTTCTACTTCTCCAGCCCTAACAGAAGACAGGAAACCAGACTGTCCTCACCCATGCCCCACAGGCTACCGACTTCCCTGTGTGTCTTCCTGCGGCCTCCCCCGTGGAAGGATGAGGGAGTGGTCTGGCTGTTCTCTACCTCCCTGAGCTCTGGATCCCACCATTTTTTCCTCTTCATCTTCAGTTTTGTTTTCATTCTTGTTTTTGTTTTTGAGACAGGGTCTTGCTCTGTCACCCAGGCTGAAGTGTAATGGCACAATCATAGATCACTGCAACCTTGAATTCCTGGGCTCAAGCAATCCTCCCACCTCAGTCTCCCAAGTAGCTAGGACTACAGTTGCACAGGATCATACCTGCCTAATTTTTAAAAAAAATTTTGTGGACATGGGGTCTTGCTGTGTTCCCAAACTCCTTGCCTCAAATGATCCTCCCGCCTTGGCCTCCCAAAGTGCTGGGATTACAGGCATGAGCCACCACCTCTGGCCTTCTGGACAAATGTAAAGAATCGCCTTGCCCCTCTGTGCCTACTTCATAGTGTTGTTCTATAAAGATTAGAATGGTTCCTGGCACAAAGTACACATTCAGTAAAAAAAATTAGCTGTGGCTGGGTACAATGACTCACACCTGTAATCCTAGCACCCTGGAAGGCTGAGGTAGGCAGATCACTTGAGGCCAGGGGTTCGAGACCAGCCTGGCCAACATGGCAAAACCCCATCTCTACTAAAATACAAAAATTAGCCCGGCATGGTGGTGGGTACCTCTAATCCCAGGTACTTGGGATGCTGAGGCAGGAGAATCATTTAAACCTGGGAGGTAGAGGTTGCTGTGAGCTGAGATCACGCCACTGTACTCCAGCCTGGGCAACTCCATCTCAAAAAAAAAAAAAAAGCTGTTATTATTAATGACTTAACTCTCCCTATCATATCTCCTTTCTACATCTTCAACTTTACTCCCCCAACCCCTCCCCAAATGTCCTGAAATTGTCCACAGTCTCTACCTTGTCACCTGGGCTCCACCAATGACCTCCTGGTTGCCGTCAGACGTTTCTCAGTCCTTGTTTCTTTGACTATCTTGGCAGCATTGATTGGATACTCTGAGCCACGTTTTTTTCTTGAAACAGACTCTTCCCTGGGCCCGCTAGGGTACCATGCTTCCTGGCTTTCCTTCCAACTCCCTGACCACCTTCTCTCTTCTCTTTGTGACCTCCCATTCCTATGTTTAACCCTTAAATATTTGTGATGCTCAAGATTCAGTCCAAGGCTCCCATTTTCCTTACTTTAAAAACTTTCTTTGGGAAATTTCATCTACTTTTGTGGATTGGGTTTCAATGATGACACACAGTTCTCTGTCTACAGCCCAGATAGTACCACTAAGTTTCAGAACAGTAACCCCATTTGACCACTGACCACTTCCCCTTGGATTCCCCACACTCTTTTCCTCTCTCCCCTGACATGCGTTTCTCTTGGTTTCTCTTTCTCAGTATATGGTACCATCCATCTGCGTTCTCCTCCCCGCTCCAGTCCGTCAGTTGGTCTAGTCGTTCACCACTTGTGTTGACTCTACCCTTCTTTCTCCCTTCTTTCTCTCTGTCCTTCTTAAGCCCATCTGAGTTCAGGGTTCTGTGATCTTTTTCTCATATTGCTGCAAAGGCTTTTTCCTCTTCTCCTTGCTCCCTCTCTTGCCCTCCTCCACTTCATTCTCTAAACCTCAATTCTGTGTATGTCATTCCAATACTTAAAACCTTTTAGTGCCTTTCCATTGCTCTCAAACAAGATCCAAACTCCTAAATTTGTTCACAAGGCCGCACTCACACTGGCTCTAGCCTCTTTCCCCACCATTCCTTCCACCTCTCTGTGCCCTTTTCCTATGGGCTTTCATGTCTCTGTTCTCTCTTCCCACGGCCCTCCTTTTCCACCCTGCACTTGGATAGCTTCTGCTCATCCTCTGGTGCTCAGCTTCACAGTCCGGCCCCCCGAGGAAGCCTTCTCTGATCTCTTTCCTTCATTCATGCAGCAAATCTCCACTGAGGGCTGATATGGTTTGGCTGTGTCCCCACCCAAATGTCATCTCGAATTGGAACTCCCACAATTCCCACGTTATGGGAGGAACCCAGTGGGAGGTGACTGAATTACGGGTGCGGGTCTTTCCTGTGCTGTTCTCATGATAGTGAATGAATCTCCAGAGATTGGATGGT
This sequence comes from Macaca nemestrina, assembly GCF_043159975.1. Classification (NCBI taxonomy): domain Eukaryota; kingdom Metazoa; phylum Chordata; class Mammalia; order Primates; family Cercopithecidae; genus Macaca; species Macaca nemestrina. The sequence goes on along the minus strand of NC_092125.1, from coordinate 226,946,384 downwards.
TTTAAAAACAGGAGTTTCTCTGCACAAGTTCTCTCTTTGCCTGCTACCATCCGTGTAAGACATGAATTGCTCCTCTTTGCCTTTTACCTTCTGTCATGATTATGAGGCCTCCCCAGCCACATGGAACTGTAAGTCCAAAAAACCTCTTTCTTTTGTAAATTGCCCAGTCTTGGGTATGTCTTTATCAAAAGAACAAAAACAGACTAATATAAGGGCCCACTCCATTCAGGCACCAAGGGCGGAGTGCTGAAGGAGAGGCAAGGGTCTCCTTCCCAGAGCTGACAGCCACTGGGGAAAGGCAGTAAGGGGCAAGCAGTGAATCTGATCGGCTCTAATAGTACAATAGCAATGAAGAAAACAGGGCAAGGTGTGCAACACCAAGCTTACCGTGTGTGTGTCTCTCTGTGTTGGCAACGTCAGATCCTCTCCCCTGAGAACATCTGAACTCAGACTTGAAGGAGATGAAGAAACTAGCCCTGCAAAGATCAGAGGGAAGGACAGCCCAGGCAGGAGGAACATGTAGGAGGCCACTGGGTGGGGGCGTTTCTTGACGTGTTAGAGGAGTAGAAAGAAGACCAGGGCTTCTGGAGTATGGTGAGTGCAGGAGAAAGCAGGGAGCTGTTGGATCCCAACAGTTGGCTGGGGCAAGACCATGTATGGTCTTGTAGGTCATGGTAGGAAGCTAGAATTTTATATTTGGTGCAGCAGACACCATTGGAAGGTTTTAACCAAGTGAGTTCCACAGTTGGACATAATTCCCGTATAATACAATTCCAAGAGTACAATTTGGTTTTTAGTATATTTACAGAGTTGTGCAACCATTGCCACAGTGTGTCTTAGAACCCTAATCAGTTTTCATCATCCCCAAAGAAAACCCTATATCCATTTAGCAGCCACTTCCCTTTCCCCCCAGCCCCTCTAGCTCAGGGCAACCATAAATCTACTTTCTGTCTCTATTAGATTGATGTATTCTGGACATTTTATATAAAAAGAATCATACAATGGGTGGTCTCTCGCAACTGGCTTTTTAAACTTACGGTAATGTTTTCAAGGTTTATTCATATTTTAGCACTTGTCAGTACTTTGTCCCCTTCTATGGCTGAGTAATATTTCGTTGTCTGGAGAGGCCATATTTCATTTATCCACTCCTCAGTTGATGGACATTTAGGTTGCCTCCTCCTTTCAGCTAATACAAATAATGCTTCTGGGAATCTTCCTGTATGAGCTTCTGGATATGTGCCTTCCCTTCCCTTGGGTATAGACGTAGGGGTGGAATTGCTGAGCCATGTGGTGACTCTGTAGCCAATCTTTTGAGGAGTTGCCAAGCTGTTTTCCAAAGTGGCTACGCCATTTTATGTTCACACCAGAGGTTTAGTTTTGAAGGTTTTGGCAGTTCCAGAGCTCTCCTGCCATGGAAAATAGATTGTAGGCAGCAAGCGGGGAGGCAGGAGGACCCATGAGGCACTGAGGGAGGCTGGATGGGCCTCTCTGCCTTCAAGGCTGTGTAACCATAGTCCCTGAAACCCGGCTGAGGAGAAGAGTGAGGCTGAGCAGGGATGAAGGGAGTGGAGAAACCATGTGGTTGGAAGTCCTGCTTAGCCCAAGAATGACTGGGTGATAGTCCTGGAGCTGGAGACCTAGAGCCACAGATGCTGGGCCGAGAAGAGGTTTGCAGCGGTGGTTTCAGAGGTGGTGCTGTTATTGGTGGCTGGAGGTGTGGGTGACCAGGCTGGGGTTGGGGGAAAGGTCACTGGAATGCGGGGAGACCAAGGAGCGGGAGGCCGGGGGTGGGTGGATCATTACATGGATGTTGAGGTCATCCAGAATGGTGGCAGGGGTGGAACTGGAGAGGAAGAGAGTGACCCAGGCCTGGCAGAACAGAGCGGGCAGCATGGTCAGGAGTCCGCAGACGGCAGTGATGGGAAATGAGGAACAGGCGGTGATATGGAATGGCACCGGCTTCCAGGGAACTGGGGTTTTGAAGGAGGAAGCAGGAGAAATACTTTGGAATTGGTAACAGGGAACAAGAAGGACATCAATTTACCTCTAGGCTCTGCAATACTTGGGGTGTGAGAGAACAGGTAGCATTCAGGGAGCCCTGGAGAGACGGGGTCCTTGGTGAATGGCAGGTTTCATCTGGGGCCTGACCTGAAAGCAGGTGGACGATGGTGAACAGTGTGTCAGTGATCCTCTGTGGGACCCAAAGCAACATGGTTGAAGGATTTGGGAGGGCGCGGGGAGCAGGCCAGGGAGGGACAGTGCCTGTGCAGGAATTCCCACTCTGTGCTCTTAGTGCCTGTCATACCCTTATCAAGCTCTACCCTCAATACTGGTGTAACCGTCCTCCCTTTAGACCGTACATTTTGTGTTATAGAGAGCATATCTTTTTATTCCCTGCAGTAGCTACAGTTTCTAGCACAGATATGCTAGCACCTGCTGTGTGTTCAAAAATATTGGTTGAATGGGTGAGAGAATGCTGAGCTCTTCCCAGATGCCGTCACAATGGCAGGATAGCAGTTAGCTGAGGTCAGGGGAGGAGCGTGTATAGAATTAAGAGGCTTCCCTACTCCCCGCTCCCCACGTTTCTTCTTACTCTGACTAGTGTAGAAGTCAAGTCCGCCCTATATTTTATCTCAGAAGTTTTGGCAAATAGCAAGGCATACGATATTGACTAAGAGCTGCTGGGATCCCACAGGCCCCAGTGGGCCCCATTACCAGCTATTTGGAAGTTGAGGCAGACAGATTGGATTGGGTTGTTGAAGGAGTTTGCCAGTTTGTGGTGGGAATTGAGTTGAATTTATTATCATTTTTGCCAGCAGCCCTTTGCCAAATATTTATTTAATCCAAGGATTCTAGAGAAGGCTAGGGGTTTGATGGGCAGGTGGCTGGATGCCAGCGTGGCCCGTGTTTGGGCTGGCACCCCTCACTCCACTTGGCACTTTATTCCAAAGCTGTGGCACCCCTGCAACACGTAGCAGCCAGTGTCTTGGGGTCTATGCCCGTGCCTAGGACTGGCCCATCCTGTCATGTGCAGAGTTGGGCATCCGGTCAGATCTCACAGCAAGTGTTGAATTTATATTTGCAGCTTTGAAAGCCAGGGAGAAATAGAAATGGAGAGATCGTTTGAAAATTCAAATTATTTGTTCCCCTTTTTTGCAGCGTTTCAGCCAGTACGGTTTGTTTCACCTTCATAAAGGTGATTAATCGAACGAAGAGAAGAGCCCTGTCTAATTGCGTGTGGGTGTGTTTGGGGCAGTGTGATCGTTGGAACACCAAGAGAATGGTGCAGAAACAAATATGTATGCCCTCTTTGCTTCCTGTTTCAGTGGTAACATCATCTGTTACAGGGTCGCTCTTTGCAGGAGAATCCTGCATTAGAATGCTCGTCCCTTTGTCCCTTTCGGAATTGTCACTTTTCTTTATGAGAAAGTGTTTGGAAAAACTTCTTAAATAAAATATAACTGAAAAATGTTGAAAGTGCGACAATAATAAAGTGGACATCACTGGCTAGAAAAAATGATCTATTTTTAAAAAGAAAACTAAATTGAAGTTGGCCAAATCACTTCACATGGCTAGATTGCAAAATCATCCCAGGATGGACAAAAGTTGTCAACATATAAATGAGTGGTTGGAGATCTTCATTTAAAATGGATTATTAATTACTTCATAAGATGATACCTACAGACAAGCATAGAGAATAACGTCATGTACAGCTGTTTACCCACCACCTAGCTTTCTTGATTTAATCTTACCCTTTGCCCCATTTAATTTGGTTTCTTAAGAAGAAATAAAACATAATGTATACACATAATCTTGATCTAATTTCCTTCCCTCTGGTCCCAGTGATGGTGTTTTTCACCCTCATTCCTCTCCTTCCTTCCTTCCTTCCTTCCTTCCTTCCTTCCTTCCTTCCTTCCTTCCTTCCTTCCTTCCTTCCTTCCTTCCTTCCTTCCTTCCTTCCTTCCTTCCTCCCTCCCTCCCTCCCTCCCTCCCTCCCTCCCTCTCTTCCTTCCTTCCTTGACAGAGTCTCCCTCTGTTGCTCAGGCTGGAGTGCAACGGCGCGATCTCGGCTCACTGCAACTTCTGCCTCCCAGGTTCAAGCAATTCTCCTGTCTCAGCCTCCCCAGTAGCTGAGACTACAGGCACACACCACCACAACTGACTAAGTTTTGTAGTTTTAGTAGAAACGGGGTTTCACCATATTTCTCAGGCTGGTTTCAAACTGCTGACCTCAGGTGATCCACCCGTCTCGGCCTCCCAAAGTGCTGGGATTATAGGCGTGAGCCACCACACCTGGCCACATATTTTCATTCCAATGTATTTGCAATACTTTTATCACATATTTATGTATGTATTAACAATACATGGCATTGTTTTGCAGATTTTAAAAGTTTATATGAGACCATCCAATATTCTCTGGCAACATTGTTCTTAAGTGTTAGATCCTCACAGAGAGACGACAGAGATAAGTGTGTGTGTATGGAATAGGTATTATGTATCTTACATATATATATATCATAACAAGAAATGCATATATTTCTGGTTCACTTATTTTAACTGCTCTATGGAATTTTATTGAATTAACATTTATATGCTAGTGTCTCTCTAAGGGGGTGTGTCTTTAGATACTCTCATATGCCTAAAAGCGGAACCGTTCGTTAGTAAATTACATACACCTTTGGCAATTGTCATTGCTGTCCAAGATGTTCGTATTGATTTATGGTCCCAGCTAGAAGTGGAGCGTGTGATGGTTCCCATTTCTTCACATTCCCATCACAGACTTTGTCTTCATTTCTACTTCCCTTGCTACAGTGAGGCTGAGCTTCTTCTCATAGAAGGTTATTGGCCATTTGGGTTTCTTCTGTGAATTGCTCATTCTTTTCCTTGCTATTGGATCATCTGTCTTTTAGTTATTGATTGATTTGCAGGGATTCTTAATATTTTCTAGACCCTGATCTTGAGTTTGCTATATGCATTACAACTGTTTTCTTCATTTTGAGACTTTTAAGAAAGTGTTCCTGATGGTGTCTTGGTGGATAGAAATTCTTAGTTTTGATGCAGTTTTTTTTTTTTTTCATTGAGATGAAATCTCACTATGTCGCCTAAGCTGGAGTGCAGTGGTGCGATCTTGGTTTGCTGAAACTTCCACCTCCCGGGTTCAAGTGATTCTCTTGCCTCAGCCTGCTGAGTAGCTGGGATTACAGGCACCCGCCACCCCACCCAGCTAATTTTTGTATTTTTAGTAGAGATGGGGTTTCACCATGTTGGCCAGGCTGGTCTCAAACTCCTGACCTCAGGTGATCCACTTGCCTCAGCCTCCCAAAGTGCTGAGATTACAGATGTGAGCCACCGTGCCCGGACAATGCAGTTTAATTTTATTATTATTTTTTTATGTTAGTGCTTCTTGTTCTTGTTTACTAAATCTTTATCCCAATCCATAAATATTATCTTCTAAATGGTTTAGGATTTTGGTTTGGCGTTCACATCTAAGTTTTAATCTATCTAAAATTCATTTTGTGTGGGAAAATTCTCCTTTTTTGCCATGTCGGAAAGAGGTGTCACATGTATTGGATGAGTCATACTTTCCCCAGTGATGTGCATATGTCAAGTCTGTCCATAAATGATTCCTGTCTTATGTCAAGGAGCTGCCTGTGCGTAGATGTGTTTCTGGGCCCCTTATGCCATCACTATAGTCGTCAGTTTGTCTATTCTTGTCTCAGCACACCATCAGCTCAGTTGCTGTAGTTCACTATAGCTTGGAAGTAAGTCCTCACAGGTGGTTGATCACATTCTCCCCTCACTTCTACCACTTTATATATGTTCTGCATTTCACCTCTTCTTGGCCTTTCATGTTCATGAACATTATGGAAGATAATCTCGTCAAAATCCTCAAATTCCTTTGGGGAGATTTTGATTGGAATTACGTTACATCTGCCAGTTTGGTGAGAATTGACCTATTGAGGATATTGAGTCTTCTTTTTTTAACTTAATTAATTAATTAATTTTAGAGACAGAGTCTTGCTCTGTCACCCAGTCTGGAATGCAGTGGGGTGATCATAGCTCGCCGCAGCCTCAAATTCCTAGCCTCAGGTGATCCTCCCACCTCAGCCTCCCAAGTAGCTAGGACTACAGGCATGTGCCATCATACCCGGCTAATTTTTAAATTTTTTGGTAGGGATGGGGTCTCACTATGCTGCCCAGACCAGTCTCAAATTTCTGGCCTCAAACAATCCTCCCAAAGTCCTGGGATTACAGGTGTGAGCCACTGTACCCAGCTGAGTTTTCTATCTTTGAGCAGAAGAGCTATCTTAGGTTAAACCCTAAGAATTTATTCTTATAAACTTTAGCTTTTAAATTGCAATCGTAAGTGGTATTTTTTAAATTATATTTTCTGTTTGTTGCTGTTGTATAGAAATTTATTTATTTATTGTATGTTGACCTTATGTACAGGCACTTTAGTGGAATCTTTTAATACTTTGCCTCTAGATTCTTTGAATTCTACATAGATAATTCACACTCTCAATGAATATTGAGAGTTCTTTCTTCATTCTCAACCCTTAGAGATTTTATTTCTTGTTCTTGCATTACTGAGCAGATCAGAACTTCTATTGTACTAGACTTCTATTGTATTAGAAGTTCTGTTTGTTTGTTTGTTTTTTGAGATGGAGTCTTGCTCTGTTGCCCAGGCTGGAGTGCAATGGCACGATCTTGGCTCACTGCAACCTTTGCCTCCTCGGTTCAAGCAATTCTCCCACCTCACCCTCCCTAGTAGCTGGGATTACAGGCTTGTACCACCACACCCAGCTAACTTTTTTGTATTTTTAGTAGAGACAGGGTTTCACCACATTGGCCAGGCTGGCCTGGAACTCCTGACCTCAGATGATCCACCTTCTCAGCCTCCCAAAGTGCTAGGATTACAGGCATGAGTCACTGCATCCAGCAACTGTACTGGAAGTTCTAATCTGCACAGTAATGCAAGAACAAGAAATAAACTTGAAGTTCTAGGACAGAGAACAAGAATAGAACTAGGAGTCCTAGTACAACTTCTAGTTGAGTAGAAATGTTAATAGCAGGAACTCTCGCCTCGTATCTGATTCTAAAGGAGATTCTTCTAGTGTTTCAAGGTTAATAGTAATATTTGCTGTAGGGGTTTTATTTTTTGGTTGGTATAGTATAAACTCTTTATTAGATCAAGGAAGTTTTATTTTAGTTTGCTAAGCATTTTAAAAATCACAACTGGATGTTTAATATTATTGAATGCTTTTAATGTCACTAGTAAGAATGATCATACACTTTTTCTCCTATAATCTGTTAACATTATGAATTATAGTTATTTTCTAATATTAATCTAACTGTAATCCTAGGATAAACCCAACTTGTTCATAGTATATTATCATTTTTAGACATTACTGGATTTGGTTTTCTAAGATTTTGTTGAGGAGTTTTGCATCTGAAAATGTTCACGATTTATAATGACTTCTATATTTCTTTTCTCGTGATATTCTTGTCAGACCTAATGTCAAACATGAGTCTGAGGTCATGGAATAATTATGCTGTGGAATAATTTGTGTAAGATGATGATTTGGATTGTTACCTGAATATTTAATTAGAACTGCTTAAATGGTACCATCATCTGGACCTGGTAATCTTAAGATGGTTTAGATACTTTTTTTTTTTTTTTTATAATTTGTCAATTTCTTTTTCTTTTTTTTTTTTAATGGAGTCTTGCTCATGCCGGGCTGGAGTGCAATGGTGCGATCTCAGATCTCAATTCACTGCAATCTCTGTCTCCCAGGTTCAAGTGATTCTCATGCCTCAGCCTCCTCAGTAGCTGGGACTACAGGCATGTCCCACCACACTCAGCTGATTTTTGTATTTTCAGTAGAAGAAGGGGTTTCACCATGTTGGCCAGGCTGGTCTCAAACTCCTGGGCTCAGGTGATCTGCCCTCCTTGGCCTCCCAAACTGTTGGAATTACAGGCGTGAGCCACTGTGCCCAGCCTACGCTTCGAACTTATTGTCATGATACAGCCATATATCCTCTTAATAATTTTTTAATATTTGAAGCTTCTCTGGTTATGTTCTTTTCACCCCCAATATTGTCCTTTTTAATCAGAATTTTGTCAACTGTATTGTTCTTTTCAAAGAACCAACTTTTGACTTTGCTGTTTGTATCTATTTTAGATTTGTTTTCTGTTTTGTGAATTCCGTTTTTATGCTGTTTTCCTACTTTCTACATTCTTTGAATTTATTCTACTTTCCTTTTTCTAATTTCTTAAGCAGGAACATTGGTTCATTAATTTTAGCTTTCCCTCTTTTCCATATGAACATTTAAATTAACAATTCCTTTCTAAATATGTTTTAGCATGTGTTCCATGTGTTTTAACATGTAGTATTTTGATTATCCTTCAGTTCGCAATGTTTTCATAACCTCCATTATGATTTCTTTTTTGAATTGTTTAAAATGGGTTTCTTTCTTTTTTAAATTTTACTTTAAGTTCTGGGATTCATGTGCAGGACGTGCAGGTTTGTTACATAGGTATACATGTGCCATGGTGGTTTGCTGCACCCATCAACCCATCATCTAGGTTTTAAGCCCCACATTCATTAGGTATTTGTCCTAATGCTCTCCCTCCCCTTGCTCTCCACCCCCCGAAAGGCCCTGGTATGTGATGTTCCCCTCCCTGTGTCCATGTGTTCTCACTGTTCAGCTCTCACTGATGAGTGAGAACCTGCAGTGTTTGGTTTTCTGTTCCTGTGTTAATTTACTGAGAATGATGGTTTCCAGCTTCATCCATGTCCCTGCAAAGGACATGAACTCATTGTTTTCTATGGCTGCATAGTATTCCATGGTGTATATGTGCCACATTTCCTTTATCCAGTCTATCATTGATGGACATTTGGGTTGGTTCCAAGTCTAAAACGTATTTCTTGATTTCCAAACATATAGGGTTTTTTTCTGGGATCTTTTTGTTACTGATTTTTAATTTAAGTTTTGGTTTCTAGTTCACTTCATTGTTATTTGGACAATATGATCTATATGATGCTAGTGCTTTTGAAATTTTTTGAGACCCAATATTGGTTCCAGCAAATATGAAACATGGAATATTTTCCATTTTGTGGGTGCCATGTTCTAAGTGTTTGTCGAATCAAGCTTGTTAATCGTGTTATTCAAATTTTCCTTATTTTTCCTGATTTTAGTTTCAGTTTGACCTATACTGAGAAAAGTGTCCTAAAAATATCCCCTTTTCATGGTGGATTTGTTCAGTTTCTCCTGGTCTTCCCATCAGAGCTTTCCTTTATTGACTACTTCACTTTTGAAAAATTTGTTTTCAACTTGTTCTCCTGGAACAGGAGGAAAATGCAGCTTGTTCCTTGTTCCATTTGTCCAGTGGCCTGTTCAAGAAAGGTTGGACTCACATCTATCATTTCCATCAGCAGTGAGCTGTTGAGAGTATGTTCAATTGCCTTGGTTTGGAGACATGCCTGCACACATTTAGGACTCTGGCTTTGCTCAAGCTGTTCCCCTGTGCAGAATGCCTTTAACCTCTCCCTTTTCCCTGCCCCTTGTTCACCTGGTGAACTCTTTCTCTTTCCAGCCCTGCTCAAAGGTTACCTTCTATTACGATTATTTGTTTCCACTTCTGCCTCCCCCAGTATCTCAGGGCCGACGCGGACCAAGTGGTCAACAAGTATTTACTGGACTGAAATAGTTTCTGCTCTTAAGGGACTCTTTTCTATGAATTATTCTCCCCTGCCCCCAATCAAATCCATCCCTTAAATTTTAAAAAACTAAGATGAAATTAACATAACATAAAATTAACCATTTTAAAGTATACAGTTCAGTGGCATTTAGCACATCCACAACGTTGTACAATCACCGCTACCTGATTCCGAAGTGCTGTCATCTTCCCAAAGTGAAACCCTGTACCCATGGCTCAGGCAGTCCCCCCCCCCCGGTCCCCCTCCTACAGCTCCTGGCAGGTACTCAGCTACCTTCTGTCTCCATGGATTTGCCTGTTGTGGATGTTTCACAGAAATGGAATCATACAACATGTGACCTTTTGTGACTGGCTTCCTTCACTCCACATGCAGTTTCTGAGGTTTGTCCGGGTTGTAGCACCCGTCAGTGCTTTGTTCCTCTTCGCAGTGGAGTAATCGTCTGTTGTACAGATGGACCATGTTTGGTTTATCCATTCATCTGCTGATTAATATTTGGGTCGTTTCCCATCCGTGTTCCATTTTTCCTGTTCTGTCACTCAGCCCCATCATTCAACATTTTGCTTTTCATTGTCATGAGACAGGTTCAGGTTGAATCAGTGGAGGTGGAGATCTTGTCCTATGACTTCTTTTTTTCTTTTTTCTTTTTTTCATTTTTTGAGATGGAGTCTCGCTCTGTCACCCAGCCTGGAGTGCAGTGGCGCCATCTTGCCTCCCCACAACCTCTGCTTCCTGGGCTCAAGCGATTCTCCTGCCTCAGCCTCCTGAATAGCTGGGATGACAGGTGCTCACCACCATGCCAAGCTAATTTTTGTATTTTTAGTAGAGACGGGGTTTTACCATGTTGGCCAGGCTGGTCTCAGACTCCTGACCTCAAGTGTTCTGCCCACCTCGGCCTCCCAAAGTGTTGGGATTACAGGCATGAGCCACTGTGCCTGGTGCCTGATGACTTCTTAATCCCGAAGAGCTTCTAGGGAGGTGAATGTGTGTGGAGCATGAATAATAGCATGACAGGCCTTGGAATGATCGTGGTGGTCAGCAAAGGGGTCAGGGCATGGAGCGACTTAATGAGCATAGACAGCCTGAATTTCTGCACACACTTCTGATAAGGGACGCCCAGCCTGGGGACGCTCTGTGATCTTTAAACAACGGTCTCACTGGGCAGCTGCGCCTCCCTGCCAGCCTGATGTTTTCATTCTTGCCAGGCTTTCCCCGGGGAGATAGGAGGACACTGGACTCAGCAGCAAGAAGGACATTTGCTTGCTGGGACCATGCCCATGATGGCTGGCATCCCCGGGGCCCTGGAGGGTGAGGCGTGAGGGGCAGTGACGCAAATGCACCATCTCCTCTAGTGGTGGTCTTTGCAGACTCTCCGTCTGCTATTCCTGAGGTTTGGGAGCAGCCAAGTGTTTAATGATCTTCTGCACCAGCAATTTTAGACTCTGGGAGCTAAAATTAGATCCCTCCCTGGTGCCTCGGGGAGGATGGGCTGGCTGTGTCCATCCATCCCATGCCGGAGTGTGGCTGGGGACAGGCTGTGCGGGAGGCGCAGGGGCGAGGCTGCAAAGAAAGAGCAGCCAGACGCTGCGTCCCTTCTGTCCCTTCCTCGGGAGAGACAGAAAGAGCCTTTGGCTGCCCTCTGTCCTCTGGAGGGTCACTATGTCTACGTTTGCATCCCAGCTTTACAGCTTCCCAGTCCTCTGGCCTCAGGCGCGTCATCCTAAACTGGGCACGATAATCCCGCCGTGGCAGAGTTGTGGGCTGGAATGAACAGGAGAAGGCAGAGCGGGGCGCAGGGCCTGGCCATGGCAGAGGCTCCATGAACGCTGGCTCCCTTCTTAAATCTTTGTAGAACTGTGGGAACACACAGTTTCTTTTTTTTTTTTTTTTTTTGAGACTGAGTTTCACTCTTGTCACCCAGGCTGGAGTATAACAGCACGATCTTGGCTCACTGCAACCTCCGCCTCCAGGGTTCAAGCGATTCTCCTGCCGCAGCCTCCCAAGTAGCTGGGATTAAGGCATGCACCACCACGCCTGGCTAATTTTGCATTTTTAGTAGAGACATGGTTTCTCCATGTTGGCCAGGCTGGTCTCTGAACTCCTGACCTCAGGCGATCCGCCCACCTCAGCCTCCTAAAGTGCTGGGATTACAGGCGTGAGCCATTGCCCCCGGCCCAGAGTTTATTTATTTATTTTTTAATTATTTCTTTCTAGACCTGTTTATGTGATCTCTTGCTCGGTGGGGTTGGGAGGTGCAAGGAGGTGACAATCGACTTTCCTTCCTGCAAAAACTCAACATGGCCCAGTGGACTGGACCCCGGCAGAACTTAGCAGACCCCAGAAGGGCCCAGTGGAACCCGGGGGACCCACAGGGACTCAACAGGACCCAGCAGGCACCGAGAAAACCTAGTGGAACCCGGGGGACCCACAGGGACTCAACAGGACCCAGCAGGCACCGAGAAAACCTAGTGGAACCCAGAGGGGCCCCGCCTTTACCATGGGTTACCTTTGACACCGAGATTCCCCCACCCCTACCCTTCAAGATACCTGGCTACCTTTCCCTGTCATTGTGACTGTCAAGCCCTCTAATCAGTCCACGAGAGAGTCCCTCCACTCCTCTCCTCACCTCCAACCTCCCTCTCCCTGAGGAAAAACAGCTCAGCAGGGGGCAGCGCAAAGAAAGCTCTCCAGGCCTTCTGTCCCCTGAAGGAGCAGCTCTGTCAGGCTGGGAAAATGGCTGTATTATTCTTCTGCAGGACTTATTAGATTAGAAACTTAGTACAAACAGCCCCAGCTGCAACCGCTATACATAGTCACTATCAACAAGGAAAATTTATGCTTTAAAAATAAAAAGAAACTCAAGTGCATTAGTCAGAGTGAGGAAGTATTCACGAAAAAAGGTTTGTTCTCCAAGTAAACAGCCACAATGGAATTGTAATCAAATTTCTTAATTATTTCTATAAATCTTGGGAACATAAAAATACACAAGGCCCTTTTTCAAAAAGTCACTGTTTACAAGTGCCTTGGATGAGAGAAGAGGTAACCGAAACAGCTGTTGCGTGACTGGAAGATTCCAGAAGGGGTGAAGCCACGAATTGGGAGCTGAGAGCACATTCTCTCATCACAGACCAGGGGCAGAGGCAGGGGGGACCACTTCTGAGGGGGAGGCACGAGAACTGCATTTAGGGCAAGTGCAGAAAGAACCTAAGACCTGGTTCTGCAGAGCTCAGCTTCTTCCAGTCAGGAGAGGCCGTGGATGAGCAGGAGGCAGGTGGCCCTGGGGGGCCTGGGAACTGGGAGGAGTTAGAGCTTCTTCGAGGGAGGCGGGAGGAGCTGGGCATCATTGGTGCCCAGCCCAGGTGAGGCAGAGGTGCCCTGTCTGTCCTCATCAGGCAGGCAGCCTGTGGGTCTGGGATGGGATGAGTGGTTTTCCCTGCTGTGTGTCTAAGGCAGAAGAGATTGGCCTGACGTCCGGATGAACCATGATGCCTTTCCCCAGGATTAGGGAGCAGTTCTTTTATAAACTATGTTTGAAAATAATTTAGAAAATTAGAAATGTAGAAAAAAAAATGTCATAAGTTATCTTGGTACATCCTGGTGTGTGTGTGTGTGTGTCTTTTCATGTGTGTAAGACAGGAAAGTACAGGAGTGGGAGGGTCAGGCACTCTGGCCCATGTGCCCAAGCACACACTTGGATGTTGGCACTTTTCAGGTGTCCAGATGTTGCCTCTTGTCACAGTGGACACTCTGGGAAGGACAATAGACAGGGTCGTTGACATCTGGCCATGGTGTGGCTGGCAGTTTTAATGCCATGGAATATGTGATGGAGACAGATGCATGTCAATAACATAATAAAGACATTTTTCCATCCACAAGTGTCCGATATTGGAATTACTCTTCTTCTGTTTTCTGTTCTACTACAACCTGCTTAATTCTTCAAGAAAGCCAGAGTATCTTGTTTGAACAGTTGGCCACACGCTCGCATGATAACACAATTCCATTAAAATGTTCATACCTTCAGCAGGAAGGCACCCCGCCAAATGCTCTATGTATTGTATTAAAGCCATAAGCAGAATTAAAGTGCGGAATCCCAGCCTTTCCAAATTGTGCTTTCCTTTACAATGGATGAGTGCAGGAGTTGTGTGGGGGGCTGCAGGCTGGGGAGGGGCAGACAACTGCACTGTTAAACCCAGGTCCCAATCCTGCAGTCACCCCAGCTGCTTGAAGTGGGGTGTCCCCTGGGTCAAGCCGTCAGTCCATCAAACACTGCCTTAGTGCGAAGCCCTGTCCCTGGTCGAGTCTTCTCCCCTCCCCTCTGGGCAGTCCTCAGCTGAGCAGAGCAGGTGCCCTTGTCCTTTCAGCCCCCAGGTATTTGCAGGTCCTGGACTGACAGGCTTTGCCTGAAGCCGTGTGGGTTTCAGAAAGGCTCTTGCCTGCCTGTTTACACTGTGACTTCACAAATAAGCTATTTTCATGGTCATTGATCTTGTCAGTGGTCCCCCAAATCATCTCTAGGCAAACTCCGAAGTGGGTCAGGAAAGCTGCTTCCCTCAGGGAGGGCAGCCTGGAGCTGCTGCAGCTCCCACCACCTGGCCTTGGGGGTATGTACCTCACTTGGGCTTTTCTGACCTCAGATTCCTCCTCTTTGTTAAGGGGGTATAGCAGGGGTAGATACCTCTTGATTCATGTTAAAACAACGGAATCCTTTTGTAATGTGGTGAGCTGCCCCTGCTCCATTTTGTCAGATCAGAGTTTTGCAACAGGGACTCTCTTAAAGTGAGACACACTTGTCACTGCAGCTAGATCTTTCTGTCTGAGCAGGAGGAGCAGCGTGAAGGTGAAACTGAAGGGAAGAAGAACCCAAACTAAGGCATTCTGAGCTCTGTGGTAACCAGAAGCCCTGGGTGGCTGGGGTGCTTGAGGGAGAGGTAGGCTGCTAACTCCTTCCACTTTGGTGTCTGTGCAGAGGGTGGGACCTTCTCCAAAGGAACAGTGCCTTTATGTTCTGGAAGAGTTTTGTACTGAGCCCACAGGGTGGCTCATAGGGTATCCTCAGGCCTCGGAGTCAGGGGCCTACACATGCTAAACTCCAGCTGCTCTTTGAGTCCAGACGCTCGCTTCAGCTCCAGCTGCTTCTGATTCTCCAGCTTGTTCGCACTTTTTCCTGGTTGTCCTGGCTTAGCCATTGGGATAGACAGACCCTGAGGGCATAGGAGCACTCCCGGGTTTCTACTCTGGATCCTTCCATAGCATATTTAGTCAAGACATTTTTGCAAGAATAGATGAATTGGGAGGCAGTATAGTAAAGTGATGACAATGTGAATTGTAGCAATGGTCAGGCCACCCCTTGGCTGTGCCATCTTGGGCAGGCCCTGTGACCAGTGTCCACACAGAGATTGTTGTGGACCAGGCCCGAAAGTGGCATGCATCATTTGTGCCACTTTCCACTGGGCAGGAGTGAGTCAGGAGGCCCCACTGGACTGTGGAGGGGCTGGAAAATGCAGTTTAAAAATGTTCCCTTGGCCGGGCGCGGTGGCTCAAGCCTGTAATCCCAGCACTTTGGGAGGCCGAGACGGGCGGATCACAAGGTCAGGAGATCGAGACCATCCTGGCTAACACGGCGAAATCCCGTCTCTACTAAAAACACAAAAAATTAGCCGGGCGAGGTGGCGGCGCCTGTAGTCCCAGCTACTCGGGAGGCTGAGGCAGGAGAATGGCGGGAACCCGGGAGGCGGAGCTCGCAGTGAGCTGAGATCTGGCCACTGCACTCCAGCCTGGGCGACAGAGCGAGACTCCGTCTCAAAAAAAAAAAAAAAAAAAAAAAATGTTCCCAGGAGGAGGAGGAGGAAACCACATTGCTGAGCATCTGCATAACTGGGTGCCTGGGGCTGGCTGGGCAATAGACAATGCCCTTCCCCCTCACAAGGCCCCTCCTGCACACCAAGGCTCCTTCCCACATAGGCTCCTCCCATACACTGAGCCCCCCCACACGGAAGCTCCTCCCACACAAAGGCTCCTCCCATACACTGAGGCTCCTCCCCACACACTGAGGCACCTCCCTATACACTGAGCCCCCTCCCACACACGGAGGCTCCTCCCACACAAGGAGGCTCCTCCCACACACTGAGCCCCCTCCCCACACGTGGAGGCTCTTCCCACACACAGAGGCTCCTCCCACACCTGAGCCCCCTCCCCACACACAGAGGCTCCTCCCACACACTGAGTCCCCTCCCCATACACGGAGGCTCCTCCCACACACTGAGCCCCCTCCCCACACGTGGAGGCTCCTCCCACACATTGAGCCCCTTCCCACGCACTGAGGCCTCCTTCAGTACATCAAAGCCCGCTCACATGCCAAGGCCCCTCCCACACATTGACCTGCCTCTCTTCCTGAGAAGTCCCTCCTGAAGAAAAGGCTTGAACACGTAAAAGAACAAGGAGGTCCGTTCTCTTTATTGTGTAGCTTTTGTTCCTCTCTCTGTGCCCAGGGCTGCCAGAACTGGTGCAGAGTGTGAGGCCGCAGGAAATATCCCTCACTATTTCTCCCTACCACGCTCTATCTCTACCACTATTTTTAAAAGGCTCTTTTAAAGGGTTTGTGAACAGTTATCCCCCGTTTGTCTCTGCCCTGATTTATATTTCTAGTGACTATTAATTGCCTACCAAATGAAGGCTCAGCATTTTTAATTAGGCTGGCAAATTCTACCTGACATCTTCGGCTCTGTGTCGGGGCAGGGAGGGAGCATGGGAGCATGTGTTAATGGTGTTGAACTAAGCCACACCCCTCCCCCAGCCCGCTGATTAACCCCAGGTTCACTAATCAATGAAGTCTAACTGGTTCTCTTTGCATTTACATCCTGCCTTGACTCTTAGCCAAGGGCTGAGGGCTTTGGTTCCAAAATACTTTCTATGCCCAGAGAGGACGCCTCTCTGCCGTGTTCGTGCAGAAGGAACTCTCACCCTGAATGGGTAGGGTGGGGGTTCCGTAAAGAGCTAGAGGGAGAAGGGCGCTTGTGGAGTAGCCAAGCTGCAGAGAGCTCCCTGTAGCTGTTCTGGAGCATGAAGCCCTCCTCGGCCTCCTTTATAAGAAGTCTGCCATAATTCAGCTGAACACAACATGGTATCAAGAAGCCACAACCTCAGGGATTTCCTTGGTTTTCTGTTCTGTTAATCTTTTCAAAACACGATTGGATTGGAAGCATCCATTCTCAGCCACAGCAGGTTGCTTGGCAGTGGCCGTGGAGGAGCTGTCCAGGATGCTGGCTGCGTGAACCAGGGAACAGCCCAGGATTCATGAATACTTTCTGGCACAATTGGTGCCCTAAGTGAGGAATACCCATACCAACATCCCAGGGTGTCTTCATGACCAATTCGAAGCATCTCTGTGCCCCTCTGTGGTCATTGCTCCTAAATACATGAAAGGACAAATGATGATATGGGTTCTGCCTTGCCCTCAGCAGATGCTCAATGACTACACTCAGAAAAATGGCTGCTAATAACAATTCAAAAGAGTTATACATCAGTCACGAATATCTATGCATGAAATAACACAGGAATCACCTTTATAAAGCAGATACTGCAAAAGAAACCAGGCAATGCAGAGAAAACCACTAATAATGGGAAAATTTAACATACCACATTCAGCACAAGGCAGATCAAGTGGAAAAAAATAACAATGGAATCAAGAAGATAGGTATTATGGAGAGATATATATATATATCTTTATGTATACATTTATGCCACAATGATATAGAATATACCTTCTACTCAGGTGTACATCGACCATTTACAACAAGTTATATATTAGCTCACAAAGAAAATCTCAGTAAGTTCTATAAGGTAAAAATACTATAAACAGTACTTTCCAACCACAGTGCGCTAAAACTGGACATTATTAACAAAAAGATGAAAATACCCTATCATCTACAAACAAAAAAAAGAAGCTATTAACTCTTGGATGAAATGGGGAAAGCAAATTAAAAATTAAAAAATAATCATAATGGAAACACTACCTACCAGAATTTATGAGATACATTTAAAGCAGTGATCAGAAGGAAATTCATATCCCTAAATGCTTTTATTAATAAAAACACAAAAATGCAAATAAGTGAACTAACTTCTTAGCCCCAAAAGCTAGGTAAAGAAACACAAGGTAAACCAAAAGAAAGCACAAGAAAGATAATAGTAAGGATAAAAGCAGAAAATAATAAGATAGAGAATGAAAGAACAGTAGACCTGATTAACAATCCCTAAATATTAACAAATGAACAAAATACTTGCTAGCATAAAAAATGGAGAGAAAGCACAAATATATGAAATAAATGACAAAAGAGACATAACCATTGACATAGAATAAATTTTTAAAAATTATGAGATTAGGCCAGGTGCAGTGGCTCACATCTGTAATCCCAGCACTTTGGGAGGCTGAGGCAGGTGGATCACCTGAGGTCAGGAGTTCGAGACCAGCCTGACCAATGTGGTAAAACCATGTCTCTACTAAAAATACAAAAATTAGCTGAGCATGGTGTCAGGTTCCTGTAATCTCAGCTACTTGGGAGGCTGAGGCGGGAGAATTGCTTGAACTTGGGAGGCAGTGAACCGAGATTGTGTCATTGCACTCCAGCCTGGGTGACAAGAGTGAAACTCTATCTCAAAAAAAGAAAAAATATGAGATTATTTTGTAGACCTCTATAAAAAAATATGAAAACAGTACCAATTTGGTATAGGAAGCTTAAAGCTTAAATAAATCAATTTCCATAAAAGATCTAGAAAAAATCCTGAAGGAACTATCCCAAACATCACCAGACCTTTTTGTTTTGAGACAGGGCCCCCCCTCTATCACCCAGGCCAAAGTACAGTGGTGTAATGATGGCTCACTGCAGCCTCCATCTCCCAGGCTCAAGCCATCCTCCCACCTCAGCCTCCTGAGTAGCTGGGAATACAGGTGTGTGCCACCATACTTGGCTAATTTTTGTGTTTTTTATGGAGACAAGGATTCACCATGTTGCCCAGGCTGGTCTTGAGCACCGGGGCTCAAGCGATCCACCTGTCTTGGCCTCCTAAAGTGCTGGGATTACCAATGTGAGCCACCACACCTGGTCCAAACTTTCAAAGACCAGATATTCTTCATTCTTTATTAATTTTTTAGAATCGAAAATAAATGAATGTTTTCTAAGTCTACATTGACAACTGAATTTGAAAAGGCAAGTACAAAAGTGAAATTGCAGAACAATATCACTTATAAACTTATAAATATTGAAGTAAAAGTGCTAAACAAATCATTCATAAACTAACCAATATCACAATAAGAAATCAATGCACCATGACCAAATGGTGTCTTTCTCCCAGGAATGCAAGGTTGGTTCAACATGAGGAAATCTATTAATGTTATATATTAATAGATCTAAGGAAAAAAATCATGATTATCTCCATAAATACTGAAAAGCCTTTGAAAAAATTCAATACACATTCCTGATATATTATTGAAGAAAATAGGAATAAATAGATGCTTTTTTAACCTGATAAAATATTTGAATCCTAAAGTCAGGATGCTTGTTAATGGGAAAACACTAGAGGCATTTCCACTTAAAGACCAGGATCAAGGCAAGGATATTCATTATCTCTACTATTATCCCACAATTGTACTGGAGGTATTAGCAATTAGATAAATCAATTACTGGCATGAGTATTAAAAAAGAAGAACCAGAACTATCTCAATTTGCACATGATACAATAGTATATTGGGATAACACTAGAGAATCAATGATAAAACTAAATTAAACAATAAAAGAAATCATTATGGTAGCAGGAAAAATTTAACTTACAGAACTTATTAACTTTCTTGTACATAAATAAGAGCTACATAAAGAAGAACTACATAAATAGGAACCAGTTTGAGGATGCAATAGCAACAAAGAAAATAAGATACTTAGGAATAAACTTAGAAAGATATGGGCAAAGCCTTGATAAGAAACATTTTTAAGCTCTTCTGAAAGATGTGAAAGTAGTCTTGAACAAATAGAAAGACATCCCTTTGTTGGATGGGTTGATTTAACATCATAAAAAAGACAGTTTGTCCCAAGTTAATGTATGAATTTAATATAATCCCAGAGAAAATATCAGTAAGTTTTTTCATGGAGCTACACAACTGATACTTAAGTTCATATGAAAAAACTAACATGCAGTAACCACGATAACCCTGCAAATCAAGAACTACTGGGAGGAATAGCTCTACCAAACATTAAAATGAACTATAAAGCCTCTATAATTAAAACAGTATGGTGAAATTGATGCATGAATATTCAAAATAGCAGTAGAATTGAATAGAAAGTCTTGACATAGACCCCGAGTACATATGGAAATTTAGTATATGACCAAGGTGGTATCTGAAATCACTGGAGCAGAGATTAGCTTTTCAGTACATTGTGCTGGGACAACCAGGCAGCCTTTGGAAGAAGATAAAATTAATGCATACCTTCCAGCATACAGAAGAATAAATTCCAAATGGATTGAGATCTAAGTATAAAAAGCGAAATCATAAAAGTAGGCTCATGCCTCTGTGGGAGGCCAAGGCAGGTGGATAGCTTGAGCCTAGGAGTTTGAGACTAGCCTGGGCAACATGACAAAACCCTGTCTCTACTAAAAATACAAAAACTCAGGTGGGAGGATCACCTGAGCCTGAGGAGGTCAAGGCTGCAGTGAATCGTGATCATGCCACTGTACTCCAGCCTGGGTGACAGAGTGACACACCATCTCAGGGAAAAAAAAAAAAAAAAAAAGCACTAGAAAAAAACATGGGTGAGTTTTTCTATAACATGGATGTAAGAAAAAGTTTTCTAACATCCAGGTGTAGTTAAAGAAAAGATTGACAAGTTTGATTACAAAAACTAAACACTTTTGATGTGGCAAAAAACAAAAAAGTCCGTGATAAGCACAGTCAAAATGCAAATGGCTTTGTAGGAGAAAGTATTTGCAACATGTATGAGAAGTAAAGGGTTAATATCCCTTATATGTAAAGAACTGTAATCATTGAGGAAGGAGTACTTGAGAGAAAAAATGGGCACGAGACATGAAAGATAATTCACATCAAGGATATACAAATGTCCTTTAAACAAATGAAAAGATGTTCAACATCACTCATAATTAGAGAAATGAAAATGGCTTTGAGCTGTCATTTTTAATCTGTCAGATTGGCAAACATGAAAAAGCAAGGCTGTGAAGAAACATGCAATCCCACACATTTCTGGGGGACTGCAAATGGGTATAGCCCTTTTGAAGGAAAGCGTGGCAATTGTACTTGTCTGTTTTGCATTGCTATAAAGGAATACCTAAGGCTGGGTAATTTCTAAAGAAAAGAGGTTTGTTTTGGCTCACAGTTCTGCAGGCTGTACAGGAAGCATGGTGTCAGCATCTGCTTCTGGTAAGACCTCAGGAAACTTTTAATCATGGTGGAAGGAAAGGGGAGCTGGCATGTCTGATGGGGAGAGAGGGAGCAAGAGAAGGAAGAGGAGGTGTCATGTACCTTTGTAACAACCAGCTCTCCTGTGAATTAATTACTGAAGGGAGGGACCAAGTCTTTTTTGAGGGATCCGCCCAAATGACACCAATAACTCCCACCAGGCCCCAACTGCAACTTGGGGACCACATTTCAACATGAGATTCGGAGAGGACAGATATTCAAACCATATCAGCAATGTCTATCATAACTGCTTATATATTGACATTTTGACCCAGAAATCCCACTTCTGGGAATTCACCCTTGAAGATATACCTCAAAAGTATGAACATCCCCACACACAAGATTATCCACTGCAACATTACTTGCAATTCCAAAATATTGGGAACAACCTGAGTGTCCAAACACAGTGGGGTGGTTGAATAACTGTTGGTGCATTATACATAGTACATGGCACAGTGGAGTACTATGCAACTGTGAAAAAGGAAGAGGAAGGTTTCTATGAACTGGCACAGGGTGTATCCCAGGATACACTGGTACATGACAATGGCAAAGTGTGGAAGAGCATCCGTGGGTGGGAGTAGGGACAGAAGGCAGGTGAGCATGAGGACAGTTCTTGGTGTAATGCTGGTGAGAGCTGCACACTCTATGCTTTCTTAAAACTCGTCAGACTGTACACCTGTAGTGAGTCCATTTATGATATGAAAATTGTACCTAAACAGAGCTGTTAAAAGGACATCTTTATTATGCCACTGTTGTACATTAAAGAAAGTAAAATAACTTTATCCGCAGTAGCCAAGATTTGGAAGCAACCTAGGTGTCCGCCAGCAGATGAATGGATAACGAAAACATGGTACATCTACACAGTGGCACACTATTCAGCCATAAGAAGAGTGAGATCCTGTCATTTGCAACAAGATTGATGGAACTGGAGTCCATTGTGTTAAGTGAAACAAGCCTGGCCCAGAAAGACAAACTTTTTATGTTCTCGCTTATTCACGGGAACTCAAAATTGAAACAATTGAATGCATGGAGATAGAAGAAGGATGGTTACTAGAAGCTGGGAAAGGTGGTAGGGGCAGTGGGGATGGTTAATGGGTACAAAAAAAAAATAGTTAGAAAGAATGAATGAGATCTAGTATTTGCTAACACAATAGGATGTCATAGTCAAAAATAATTTAATTGTAATTTTGAAGTAATTAAAAGAGTATGATTGGATTGTTTGTAACACAAAGGATAAATGCTTGAGGTGATGGACACCCCATTTATCCTGATGTGATTATTATGCATTGCATGCCAGTATCAAAGTATCTTTGTACCCCATGTATATATATCTACTATGTACCCACAAAAATTAAAAAGTTAAAAAGAAAGTAAAATAAGAAAACATACACATATCTGTGTAGTTTAGTAAAAAAGAAATAGAGGAAAGGTGAGTTAGAATCTGATGAGACTGATTACTGATGGGGTTGTTGGGACCAGGGTTGAAAGGATGGGAGGATGGGAAGGAGGCAGGAGACAGAAAGTTAGATTTCTCTTGAGTATATCTGTTTGTATGCTTTTGACATTAATAATCTTGTCAATATTTCAAACTAAAAAAAAAAGCATCAAGGGCTAGAGACAAAGCCTAATGTGGAATAAAAACAGAAACAAATGAAAGCAGCTGTATTTCAAATGGATAAAAAGCCATGCTGAAATTTGGGGGCAGCTCCTCAAGTAACTTTTGGGCTCTGTATTTTGGTCATGTACCACCAGGCTAATAAGAGGAAACAACTGTAAAAAAATATATATAGCTACTCTAGTAGGGTTCGTTTTTTCAAGTGATGTGGATTAGCAGTTCTGAAATGATTTATACTCAAGATTGAAGAGATATGTAAATGTATTGTGAGTAATGGGAGCCATTTTCCCCTAAATCAGTGAAGGGAGTTACACATATGGAAAGGCAGAAGGCTAGAATTAGTCCTGTGGTGTTGGGTTGGAATTTGAGGTATGAGTATGAACACATACATACACTCAGAGGAGTTCTAGAAATATAAATCCATGTATTAATGTAGCTGTCTGCTAAGATAGCCTAGAAGCAATGATATCTCAGTAGTAAACCTACCACCCTATTTTTTTTTTTTTTCCTAAATAACTTCTCCACTATAAGGTAGCAGGGCGACATGGTTAATTCTAAGGTTAAGGCAGAGACAGTACAAATGAGCCTGGAAAAATTTGGACCAGAAAGTAAGGGAGAGCTCACACACTCATGGAGATGTGGTAAAAGACACAGAGCCAGGAACCTACTGGTCAGAGCTGTAAAAATTGAGCATCAAAATTAATATAAATACGTGGAAAAGAAAGAAGAGTGTTTCTTATAGTAGATTGACAATGTAGAAGGAATTTACATAGTCCTAACATTTCTCCCCACAAATTTCTTACTAATTTAAAACGGGGAATTACAATTTTATAACGAAGGACTATAGTAGACGCTACCTGAATCAAGAGATCAAAAGTAACATCGTGAATACCGGGACAAACACACAGCTGTGGCTCTGGTTTGAAGAATGAAGGACCTGACATCGTTTTTGTGATATTCCTGCCGAAAATGTACAACCTGAATCTAATTATGAGGAAACATTAGACAAACCTAAACTGAGTGATGTCTACAAAATAGTTGGCCAGTACTCCAAGAAAAACATCAAGGTCATGAAAGAACTATTCCAGATTAAAGGAAACTAAAGAGATACAAAAACTGAATGTTCATGTCATGCTGGATCGGATCCCGGACCAGGCGAGTTTGTGTTCTTTTCTTTAGCTCTCAAGGGCTTTATAGGACACTTGGTGAAATTTGAAGGTCTGTGGATTAGATAATATGTTTTATGTCAATGTTAATGTTCTGATTTTTAGGAAATACACAGTGAAGAGGTACAGGGACATCGTGGCTTTGCCTTACTCTGAAACAGTTCAGAAAACAATGTGTATGTGGGGATATATTTGTGTGCATGTCTATAGGTAGAGAGGGAGAGCAAAAAAGAGAGAGAGAGAGAGAAGGAAGGGTAAAGAAAGCAAATGAGATATAAATATTTGGGGAATCTGGGTGAAGGATGTACGAAAATTACTTGTACTATTTTTGCCAATTTTCTGTGTCTTGAAGTGTTTCAGAATAAGAATCTATTAAAAAAAAGTGGGCTAACATAATATCCTTCTTAGTGGTATTAAGGATTTAATGAGATAATACCTACAGGTGCTAGTGCTGGGACCCAGACATAAGAATTACCAAAGAAATGATAGCTTTGATGATCAGGAGTGATGGCCTGAGGGTATGTGTAATGCTGGCTCTGAGTTGACCTGTTGGAGATGTCCCTTTCTTACTGGGGGATGACAGATGGCAGCCTCCTTTATGGCAAGATCCCTGAGCTGAGAATCTGGTGACCTGGGTTCCTATCAACTCTGACACCCACCCACTATGTGACTACAAGTTGGCAGTCATTCAAGTTTCATTTTGCCAGGGTTGGGGGTGGGGCGGGGAGGGCGGGGATGGGTACCGTTCCTTAGGCCTACTTTAGAATGAGTTTTAGTCATTCATTATTTAATTTATTCACTCATTAACATCATTTTTTGAAAACTATGTGCCAGGTACTATTCCTTGCAATAAGCCAGGTCCAGAGGGAATGAATGCTGTAGTCTAGGGGAGAGAAATATGCACCACGGTAGCAGTGTAGAGAAACATGCACAACCAGGTAAGTATTTCCTGGTGGGGTGCAGTTCAGGAGTCTTCCTGGTGGGGGCGTGAAATTCAGTCTTTCTAGTGGGGCGTAATTCAGAAGTGTTCTGGTGGGTAAAATTCAGAGTCTTCTTAGTAGGGGGTTATTCAGAGTCTCCCTGGGAAGTCAGTGCTCACTTGGTCTGGGAGAAGGGCTGGAGGTGCTCACCTATGATGGGGGGAATATAGGACGTGCAGTGAAGCCATGCTGGTCACTGCCCTGACAGTATGAGAGAGTGGCTGGGGCACAGGGCAGGGTGGGTGCTGGGGCATTTGAACCAAGATTGAAAATGACTCCAGGTTTGCAGAGAGGAAGATGGGCTCAGGAAGCAGTCCCAAACTCAAGAATCCTGACCAGTGCCAGGCTGCAGAGTTTTTACTGGTCTATGGCAAAATACGGGAAATGAAGGCAGTGGTGGCATCTGCATACTCATTGGGAAGGATTGCCAACTGCTGTTTCTCGGGAAGAATGACTTTTATGCCCAAGCTCATTTTTTAACATAAAATACACATTCTTTTATGAAATTATATTGAAAGCAGATGGCAATTTTTTTTAACGTCCTTACTTAACAAAATAAAAAGTTGTCAATCCTATATTTGTCTCGCCATTAAATTTTTAAAAACTGGATCATAAAATCTAAACAGCTGGGGACTTAAGCATTCTAGACTTCCTGAATGAAGTTTCATGGTAATTTCTGGTTTAAAAAATGTATCTTTAAAAATGTATATAATATTTTTAACATACATGAAATTACAGAGAATAAGAGGCACATCAGTTCACCTGCCCTCTGGATTTCAGAAAAGCCCATACTTCCTGGTACCAACCTTCATTATTTTTGCATTTTCATTTTCACCGATGATTTGTTTACCCACCCTTTCCCCCTCCAGCCCATTAGAGTGGGACCTGGCTTGAGGCCAGGGCCTGTGTTTGCATGCAGTTATTTTGATAGAGCTCTTTTGGAGCTCCTTCTTGGAGACAGCTCTTTAGATGCAGGAACATTGGGATGGGCCCTGTATTAGTCTGTTCTCACACTGCTATAAAGAAATACCCAAGACTGGGTAATTTATAAAGGAAAGAAGTTTAATTGACTCACAGTTCTGCATGGCTGGGGAGGCCTCAGGAAACTTATAATCATGGTGGAAGCAAAGGCGAAGCAGGCACCTTCTTCACAAGGTGGCAGGAGAGAGAAGTGAGCAGAAAGGAACTATCAAACACTTATAAAACCATCAAATCTCGGGAGAACTCACTCCTTATCCCGAGAACAGCACGGGGGGGGAACTGCCCCCATGATCCAATCACCTCCGACAAGTCTCTCCCTCGACACCTGAGGATTACATTCAAGATGAGATTTGGGTGGGGACACAAAGCCTAACCATATCAGGGCCCAAACAAACCATTAAACTTTTAAAAGGAATTGTGGTGAAATGCACCTAACTTAACATTTACCACTTTAACTATTTTCCACTGTACCATTCAGTGACGTTAAGTATGCTCACATTGTTGTTCGACCGTAACTACTACCCTTCTGCAAACTTTTTTGACTTTCCAAACTGAAACTCTGTACCCATTAAACAGTAACTCCCTCCCTCTCCCCTAACCCTGGTAACCATTGTTACACTTTCTGTCTCTATGAATTTGACTACTCCAGGGACCTCATACAAGTACAGTCCCTTGACTACTCCAGGGACCTCATACAAGTACCAATACATAGAAGTATTTGTCCTTTTGTGTCAGACTTATTTCACTTAGCCTGTCGTCTTTAGGGTTCATCCATTCCTTTTTAAGGATGAATAATATTCCACTGTATTCCATATTTTGTGTAGCTGCTCATCTGTCAATGGAAATCTGAGTTGTTCTCTACCTTTTGGCTATTGTGAACAATCCTGCTATGAACATAGGTGTACACATGTTTGTTTAATTCCCTGATTTAATTTCTTTGGGGTGTATATCTAAAAGTGGAATGGCTGGACCATGTGGTAACTCTATGTTTAATTTTTTGCAGAACCATTATACTATTTTCCATAGCAGCAGCACCATTGTACATTCTCACCAGCAATGCACAAGAGTTCCAATTTTTCCACAGTCCTCGTCAACTCCTGTTTTTTGTTTTTTAATGATAGCCACACTACTAAGTGTGAAGTAGTATCAAACAATCACACTTTAAGCTTCACATTTTTATCAACAGGTAATATACAAAGCTGGTGTCTGTTCTCTATCCTGAGTCCCATCCTCTCTTTGGCTTCATGCTCTCCTTCAGCCTCAATTATTGTTGCCTGTGCACAAAGTTGTACATAAAATACTTTCTGTGTGGTTTCTAACAGGGAAACACTGCAGAAAACCTAAATGTCCATCAGTAAAAGCAAGGTTAAATAATGTATGCCACACACAGATTGGAAAATACCATGCAGCAATGAACAAGAATGAGCTATATCTGTAAGTGCTGGCATTGAGTGAGGTCCATGACATATTGCTAAGTGAAAAAAATCAAGCCATACAAGAGCACATTAAAAACTACACGTGTGAATATCCAGAAACTACAGTGAACTCAAACAAATTAGCAAGAAGAAAACAACCCCATCAGAAAGTGGGCTAAGGACATGAATAGACAGTTCTCAAAAGAAGATATACAAATGGTCAACAAACATATGAAAAACTGCTCAACATCATTAATGATCAGGGAAATGCACATCAAAACCACACTGTGATACCACCTTACTCCTGCAAGAATGTTCATAATCAAAAAGATCAAACAATAATAGATGTGGGTGTGGATGCAGTGAAAACGGAACTCGTCTGCACTGCTGGTGGGAATGTAGACTAGCACAACCACTATGGAAAGCAGTGTGGAGATTCCTCAAAGAACTAAAAGTAGAACTACCATTTGACCCAGCAATCCCACTACTGGGTATCTACCCAGAGGAAAGGAAGTCATTGTACAAAAACTTGCACACTCATGTTTATAGCAGCACAATTTGCAAATGCAAAAAGGTGGAACCAACCCAAATGTCCATCAGTCAATGAGTGGATAAAGAAACTGTGATGTGTATGTATATGTGTGTATATATGGCACCATCTTTTTATACCTAAATGAACACATTTCTCTCTCTCACACACACACATATATATGTTGGACACTACTCAGCCATAAGAAGGAATGAATTAATGGCATTTGCAGTAATGTGGAGGGGATTGGAGACTATTATTCTAAGTAAAGTAGCTCAGGAATGGAAAACAAACATCGTATGTTCTCACTGATGAGAGAGATAACCTATGAGGATGCAAAGGCATAAGGATGACACAGTGGATTTTGGGGACTCAGGGGAAAGGCTGAGAAGGGGTGAGGGATAAAAGACTGAAAATTGGGTTCAGTGTATACTGCCTGGGAGATGGGTGCACCAAAATCTCACAAGTCATCACTAAAGAACTTACTCACGTAACCAAATACCACCTGTTCCCCCAAAACCTATGGAAATAAAATTTTTTTTAACAAGCCACAAAAGAACACATTAAGAACTACACATATGAATAGATATGTCTATATACATATATATGTGTCATACATGTGTATATGTATTACATGTAACATATATAATGATGTACTATATGTAAATGATTCTTACATGTGTGTACAAAATAATCATGACATGTAATATAAATGTACATATAAATTTTTTAAACACACACAGAAAGCTCTGGAAAAACAGGCAGAGGTAGTTGACTGTGATTATTTCTGAAAAAGAGACTGAGGTGAGTAGGGGAGGGTAATTTCAAGTTTTACTTGTTATGCTTCCAACTGTTTGAGTGTTGTTTCTTTTTTAACAAGAAGTATATTACTTTTGTAATTTAAAAAAAATAGAAAGAAAAAACAAATATAGTAATCCAGCATGCAAGTCATAAAACACAAATCCTCAATCATGGGGCCACACATATTTTAGGTGCATGTAATGGTAATGCATTATTCTAATGCGTACTGGGAGGCAGACTCCATTCTAAGCACTTGAAATCACCTAGTTTCCTAGAAAACCACACTGTGAAGGAGGTTATCCATGTTTTACACATAAGGAAATAAGCTCAGAGAGGTGAAGTTACCCACCTAAAGTCACACAGCTAGTGAGTGGTGTATAATTAGTGCTTTAATGGTGAGACTTCTTTCTTCCAGACAGGTACACTGGTAAATTTTTTAGAACATGGATTTTAACTTCTGATTTATTTATTTTTTTTACATACTGAGATAGTGCAGCCTGTGTTTGTAAGATTCAAGGACTATTAGGGTCTCGCATTTTGTTTGTTTGGCTTTATTTGAACACAGCTCTGATTATAAGAGCCCTTGGGCATGGGAAGAGTGCCAGGAGCTTGTCACCTGTCTCTATCAGAAGTAAATGGTGCCGTGTTTCTATTTTAAATAAAGAGAATTACTGGGTAGGACACCCCATAGCTGTGTTCTGAATCCTAGATGTGAATGGAGACTTCATAGTTTATCCTAAACTTGCTGTTGAATTCTCTAATTCTGGATATAAGCCTTCTATTGATTTACCTCTGCACATGCGCCATGCATAAACTACTCCTAGAAGCCTAAGTGGCGGATATGGTATGCCACCTTGCGCCATGTTACCAATAGTGTTGTGTTTTCAAGAAGCGTTGTTTAGTTACTTTACAAGTCATCCTTTTCTTTGAATTAGCTCTCTTGGGTGGCACCATCTTTTACACCTAAATGAACAGATTTCACAACAAAGATTTCTAAGTGCATCATTTTGTTAAACTCTTAAAACTGTTAAATTAATAAAATCAGCTTAACAGAGCCCTGATTAGTTCAAAATTGCTTTAAATTTGGTCATTAAGTTTCAGGGAACATGTAATTTTCTCCACATCTGGTACAGCTGCAAGGCGTGAGGGATGAGGACACAGTGCTGTAACAAATGCAGAGGATGGGGAGGAAACGCTTTGTCATCGACGATTTCTGCACTGCTAGTTTGCAGTCCCCAGGAATAAGCTTCCTGAGGAGACATTAGGCCTTGCATTATTTCTCCAAGAACGTCCCCTTCTTGCAGCGAGAAGACCAATGCAGAACAGCTGGGCATCAAGGGAGCTGGGTTCACTTTCTGAGAACCCTGGGAACTCACTGTGTCACTAGACACAAGTTCCTCTCTCTGTGCCTCCAAATCCCCTCTGGGAAATGGGCTGACATTCTTGAGATCCTCTTCCATTAGCTTGTTGAGGGCCGGGACTGGTAGGGGAATAGTGTCATCTTTTGCTAGGAGCTATTGGACACATCTGAGATGCATTATTTGGATAATCACATGTCAAGATGCATTTGTCTGTCTTCTTGGCTACAATGCTCCTGGCTCTTTGGCTCTTCCGGTTGGGACTCCAGGATCAGGTCTCTGAGACGCTGACACTGATGTCGCATGCGTAGCAGCCAGCCTCTTCCTCTGCATCTTTCTCCACTTTGGGGTTGAGGTTTGACAAGCTCCTCAGCCAACTTGGTGCACTATGGCGTCTGACCTGGCTGAGGGCCGTGGCGCTTGGCCTCTGGTTGGGATAGCACCACTTGATTCATCATGGGCAGCTGCGGAGGGAACATGTCAGTACTTTATGGGCAGTCCCATCGTGAGAAGGGACTGAGGCCGGATAGCCCAGTGGTGGAAATCCCGTCATTGTAGAAAGGAGGGCCTGGGATCTCAAATCTGGGAATTTTTGAGTTAGATCTAGAACCTCAGCCTGGAGGCAAGTTGGATGGAACTGTCTGTGCTTGTGGCTGCTGCTAGCCATTGAGCCGAGTGCCACCTGCAGGAGCAGTGATGATGGGGGTCAGGCCCAGCCCCTGAGTGCACGCTGCCCGCCAGTATGTGCTGGGCATCACGGCCCCCTCACAACCCTGCAAGGTAAGACGTGTGACTCCCATTTTACAGATGAAGGAGCGAGCCTAGTGAGATTATGTAAGTTACACTATGAGTCAATGGCAGGGTTAGGATCTGAACCCAGGAGTGAGGAGTGAATGCAGCATCACCAGAGGGAAAAGGAAAGAAGGAGACCTGGAGGATGATTTGTCTCAGGCAAGCTTTAGTCTGAGGTTCTAAGTCATGCTCTGAAGGTCTCTGCAGAGAGTTTGTAGCCAGATGGTACTGGACAGGGGCTCATCCCAGGCCCCTAAACCCCACATGCATCAAAACTTAGAGGAGACCAGCGTCTTCTGCTGGTCCTTTAAAAATAGTCATTTGGGCCAGGCATGGTGGCTCACACCTGTAATCCCAGCATTTTGGAAGGCTGAGGTGGGAGGATCACCTGAGGTCAGGAGTTCGAGACCAGTCTGGCCAATATGGCAACACTCCATCTCTACTGAAAAATAAAAAAAATTAGCAGGGCGTGGTGGCAGGCATCTATAATCCCAGCTACTCGGGAACCTGAGGCAGGGAGAATTGCTTGAACTGGGAGGTGGAGGCTGCAGTGAGCCGAGATTGCACCACTGCACTCTAGCCTGGGCGACAGAGTGAGACTGTCTCAAAAAAAAAAAAAAAAAAAAAAAAAGCCATTTACTCTCTAGTATCAGTTTCCAAGTCCCAAGTCTCCCATGAAGGCCAAATGCCTTCTGATATTGATGGTACTTCTGCAGGTGACTGCAGCCCAGTTGTATCAGATGTTTCTGATGACACCTAAGGTTCAGTGGCACTTATCTGCTATCATCAGAAACATGAGGGGAGGGGAGGGGAGGGGATAGTGGAAGAAAGTACATAGACAGGGAGGTGAAGGACACAGACCCTGAAGACAGAGTTCTTCCACTCATGTGTGCCCACCCGGAAGGGGGTGCGGAAGCTTGGGCGACACACGGAAGATCTGGTCCCAAATGCAGAGAGCTCGGGTAGTGGCTTTTCTGATGTGACCCCGCTGGACAGAATGTGAGCACTTTGGATGTCTGGAATTCTGTAAGAACCCAATGGAAAGAGAATGTGAGGTTTGGAAAATTCTTCTCCCTGAGTGCTCCTTTACGTGTTTAGGTAGATTTTACAGAAGAGGCTGATGGCCTGAAGCTGAGGCTAGCCGTCAGATTTCCATTAACGTCTCCCACCATCTCCAAGACCTAAATGATAGGGCTCTTGAAGACAGCAACAGAACAATGGTAGCCTATATTTTATTTAGCATCATATCTCACCGATAACATAGACACGTGTGAACGGAAGCATTCTGTACATGTATGTAGGGATGTGTGTGACCTAAATTTAAAGGATGCATATTAAAAGGAGAATTGTACCTAAAAATATGAAGTATTTTTGGCCCGTGTAATGTGGCCTTTAGAAGCATGACAAAACAAAAAACACTTTTACTAAATTCCTTCCCTTTACAATCCCCTACTCTCCTCCTATCTGGTCAAAATGTAGCTACTTTTTGGGTACATTGGTTTTAAAAACAGCTCTGTCTTCCAAAGACATGGCCAAGTTTTTTAGTTACTGGTTTTTAATACTTCCTGGTGTTCTTAGCGTCCACAGCTTTGAGTGCAGCTGGAAAAGATCTATACGGAGGATATATTTGGACAGGTATTGAATATAATAAACTACATTTAAATATTTATACGTGGAATTATTTTTTTTATGGTGCTGTTCTTTAAATCATTGAATGAGATCCTTTCATTTCTCCAAAAGATATATGAGCACTGTCTTTTGGCACATAGATCATTTTTGCCTTTGAAAGATATCTCAGTTAAAAGTGATTTCTACAGATGATCTTTTACATACATTTGTTATTGTGGCGAGCATTATATCCTGCTGTTTTACAGCAATACTTGGAGGATTTCTCCTGAAAATAGCCCTTTTTTTGTGGCAAGCTGAAAGGGAGAGGGCAAGGAAGAGGACTTGCAATATTTCATCTGCCTAGAGCTTAGGAAGGAGAGGAGAGGGCCGTGCAGCCCCCAGTATGACCCTCCTTCTCTGTGCTCGGAAGCAGCTTGAGGCTAAGAGAAATATTTGGCTCTTCTCTTCTGCTAAGAGGCTTAGAATTCTGTGATTTTTATTTTCCACTTATGCCTGCAAGGCCCTCCTTCTCCTTTGTCAATTTGAAGAGCCCTCTTTCTATTCCTAGCAGTTATCTAGATAACAATCATTTGTTTTTGAGATTGATTCCTGTAAAGAGTACATGGAACATCTCATGGACTAAAACGTGGTAAATTGTCAAACTTTTCAGAGTAGGGAGATGTCTGCCGGCTAGGTAGACGGTTTCTGGTTAGTGAAAACAGCCAAACACACAAATAAGCAAACACACACATAAGCCATCAACTAACCCAGCCCAGAAGCAGGCGAGGTTTGCTGTGGTCCAGCACGTGCAAGAGAAGGGCTGGGCAGCTTGATGGACATTTGTGCCATCCACCTTGCAGGCGTATGGCAGCTCCCACGTCCTCATACCATTTGACGTTTAGGGTGACCAAGTCATGCACTCTGGCCAGTGAAATGCAAGTGGAAATGACAAGTGCAACTTCATGACACAGATTGTCCGAGCCCAAGTGTTGGTATCCACGTTCTCTGCTTGTCCTGGCTATTTGGAAGCACATTCAGAACTGAGCTTCCCTGGGCTTGGTGACTGAGTGGAGTGAGGAGTGGCAGAACCCCCAGCAGCCCGTAGTGACCATGGGGCACAAGCAGAAAGTAGAGCTTTCCTGTTACTGCATCATGGCCTCACCTGTCCTTACTGATGCAGGTGGATACCAGCAGGCAATAGTGGTTGGCGCTGTGACACTCTCCTGCCACACATGGCACACTCACTTTCAGCCAGGTGCCCGCACTGTTCCTGAGACCATTCTGACCCCATGAGGAGGTTAGCTTGTGAGTGCTTATATTTAGCCAGTCATTGCTCACAACGGAAGGATAAAGGGGTTCAATTAAGAGAGTGTGTGGGCTGGGTGCAATGGCTCATGCCTATAATCCCAGCACTTTGGGAGGCCAAGACAGGCAGATCACCTGAGGTCAGGAGTTCAAGACCAGCCTGGCCAACATGGTGAAACCCCCTCTCGACTAAAAATACAAAAATTAGCCAGGCATGGTGGCACATATCTGTAGTCCCAGGTCTCAGTAGGCTAAGGCAGGAGTATCACTTGAACCAGGAGGTGGAGGCTGCAATGAGCCGAGATCATACCACTGTACTCCAGCCTGGGCAACAGAGACCCCATCTCAAAAAAAAAAAAAAAAAAAAGAGTGTGCAATACAGTTTGGATTTGTGTCCCTGCCCAAATCTCACACTAAATGGGAGGAGGGGCCTGCAGGAGGTGATTGAATCATGGGTGCAGATTTCCCCCTTGCTGTTCTCGTGATAGTGAGAGTTCTCAGGAGAATTGATGGTTTAAAAGTGTATGGCACTTCCCCCTTAGCTCTCTCTCTCTCTCTCCTGCTTCACCTGGTAAGACGTGCTTGCTTCCCCTTCGCCTTCTGCCATGACTGTAAGTTTCTTGAGGCCTCCCAGTCCGTGAAGCCTGCAGAACTGTGAGTCAACTAAACCTCCTTTCTTCATAAACTATCCAGTCTCAGGTTGTTCTTTATAGCAATGTGAAAACAGACTAATACAGTATGTGTGAAGAAAACATACATTCTTAGAGATCTGTTTGCCTGCTCCCACGGAGCCCCCGACCAGTGATGGGACATGCCAGTTAGCAGGAGAGAGGATGTGGTGGAGCACAGTGTGGCTGGAGGAAATCACTCTGAACGGGCTTCAGTGCGCTAACAGATTTTGGAGTGATTTATATGAAAACAGTTTAAAGCATTTACTAGCTGTAAGAACTAATTTCCAATAAATCAGACAGGATTCCCCTGGGAACCAGAAATAAATGAGGGCAAAAGAAATTGCTAAGGGTTGTTGAGCAATAAAGAGATGGGTTCTAGATACCTTAAAATGATATTTAAATGGGCAAAGTTGATTTAGCTGTCTTCTCTCATGTCTCGGAGTAAGATTGAAGTCCATAGCATGTCATTATAACCAGGAATTATTCACCAGCAGACCTGCAGCATTTCATGCACATTCCACTGAATGGCAATTTTAATATTCCAGTTTGAGTCCTCTGTTGTAATGAAAAGGCATTAATTGCTTGGTTCCTTGCAAAGTCTGTTACAAAAACATGTTCCTAGAACAAGTTCAAATTTGGCACATAAGGCAGAACTTTCATGATCTAACATTACTCATTTTTTTTTCTAATTAAGAATTTTAAATGCATATATATTTTGTGATCTTCAAGTTCTCAAGTAATTATTACACACACGGGTCGTCTGGCATCATGCCATGTGCCTTGGAAAATGCAGAAAAATAGAATATCACTGTGGTCCTTGCACTCCAGAAGTATACATTTCATAGGAAGATGAAACTGTGACACCCTCTGAGAACGCTGAAGCCACACATGTGTGTCAAATGTGAGGATGGAAGGACCAGCGGCCAGAAGATGCTGAAATTGCCTCAGGGAGGTGGAGGCCAAACAAGGGGCTCTGAAGCACCGGATAGACTTGGCCAAAGTGAGGAGACAGCTCATGTCCTGGATCAGCAAGACCTGTGGCCAGAGCTGCATGCAGGAAGGAGTTTGTGGAGTTTCCAAGGACCAAGAGATGCTCTCTCAGCGGCCCATGCAGGGTTCGGGAGACGTCTGTTCTGTTAGGCCTGGACATTTCTCATGACCAGGATGTAGCATCATTTCCTAAGGAGCTGGGAGCTCACAGCTCCCTGGGACCTGGGGAATGGCTGTTCTCTTTTTTAGGAACTTTCATGTGGGATGTTCTTGGGAGAGGTGAGGAGGAAGGAAAGGACACTCAAAGTATTGGCTGCCCCCCACACATTATCTACTTGCTTGTTTATCTACTCATTTCACTGAAGCCTCCCAACAATTGGGGTATTTTTCATTCCCTTTTCCTGGTTGAGAAGAAAGACTCTGAGAAGGTGGGAATCCTACCCTAGGTCATTTAGCTGGAGGGTTGCAGAGTGGTCTTCAAATCCAGGTCATGCCCCTTTTCAGGACACTGGAAACATTCCAGTCAACAGCAGGGGAAGTACCATCTTCTCAGTAAGTTCTAGGATATCGGGGTGACCCAAACCTAGGAATCCAGTTTCTGCCCCTGCCTTTCTCTTGCATAAAAGGTTGAATTGTGCCTCATTCAAGTGTGTGAACTTCCCCAGGCCCTGCTCAGCGTGCCTAGCAGAGCCAGGATGTCCCTGCCGACTCTGCACTGGGGGCCTGGAGGAGGCCTCACCACAGTTTGCAGCTTAGGCACGCCCCCACTCTCCCACCCATGACCTCTCACTGGTCCTGACCCCGACTCTTCTGGAATCACGCAGTGCAAGTGGCACACGAGGCCTCTGCTTGCGAAGGTGGGCGCTGACCTGTGTGTGCCCTGATGACTCCCGTGGACCGTGGTTGCTGCTGCACTTCAGACGGTGTCAGGAATGTGGCCCTTCCACATCTCGGCAGCCCTGGGTCCTCCTGACATCAGCCTGAGTAACCCCCAAGACCTCTTTGGGTCTCATTGCCAGAGGGTATCTCCATCACTCACACCCCCTTCGCCACACTGACTTCTTTGAGCCTCTGCTGAGAGGCGAGTGGCTGCTTCCACCTCTGGGACCTCTTCTTGCTGTGGCTTTGCTCGGGACCATCTTTCCCGATACCCATAGCTTCCCTTGTTCCTTCAAGTCTTTGCTGAAAGTTCTTCCTGGCCAGATCTTCCCTGACCCTGGGCCTCTGGCTTGGAACAGGTGCCTGCAGACCTCTGCTCCATTCCTGTAGTGAGGCTGGGGGAGGCCCCTGCCCGCAAGGAGCCCCGCAGGCAGCGCTGGATGCAGGCTGGAGCACACAGCCCCCCAGGCTCCAGTTCTTCTTCCCTCCTCCTGACCTTTTTCTTCTCCAAAGCACTTACTCCCAGTTGCCATATTGTGTGCCGGCTTGTTTGTTTTGTTTATTGTCTCTTCCACCGCCTCCCAGGAGGGCAGAGGTGTCTGTCTTTTTCCCCCCACTTCTCTCTCCTAAGCGCCTGGAGGTTTGTGCGGCACGTGGTGGGTGCTGTCTCCATCTCTGCTGAAGGAGGGAAGGTTCCCTGTTTACTGATCCCCCCCAACTCCTGTTCAGAGGACAGGCGAGGCCTGGGACTCGGTTGGACCTGCCCCCACGCCTCTGCCCGCTGGGCATCCTGTCTGGAGACACCTCCTCCTGTCTGACCGTGGGAAGCAAGCTGCGCTCAGCGGGGCGTCAGTTCCAAGCGGAGGGTAAAAGCGAGCCAGGCAGAGGCCACTTCTTTTGTTACTCAGTCCACGCGAGGTGGTGGCGTCAGCCCTGCTTCAGGGAGGATGCCTGCTGCTCAGCCTCCCTGGGCTGGGAATGCCCCTTGCTTCTACAAGGAGCCGTGGGGACCCCGTACTGTTTCCCAGACACGGGCACCCGACCCTAGCGCTGGAAAGTCATCTGCCCCCGTGTCCTGTGCCTGGTGCACAACCCCCTTCCCCTGTCCTTCCCAAAAGCACCAGCTGCCGCCTGGAAGAATTCTTCCCTCCCACCCAAGGCAGCGGTGGGCACGTCCTGCCCTTGGTCCTGTTCTCCAGGGAACCCAGCCGTGTGTGCAGGGACAGTTTCTCAGGGTGGCTGAAATGTATCCAAGGAC
Source organism: Macaca nemestrina (assembly GCF_043159975.1). Taxonomy (NCBI): domain Eukaryota; kingdom Metazoa; phylum Chordata; class Mammalia; order Primates; family Cercopithecidae; genus Macaca; species Macaca nemestrina. The sequence goes on along the minus strand of NC_092125.1, from coordinate 226,908,859 downwards.
GCACGGGAACTCGCCACCCAGTGCGGTCCTGCAGTTGGTGGAAAGGAGGATGGTGGCTGGGGAGGGAGGGTGGGGAGTGGGTTTTTAAATTTTAAATGTTATTATGCAATATTCTAGATATACAAAAATATAAATAACAATAAAATGGATAGCCTCATACCCGCCACCAGCTTGAGAAATAAAACACAGTTATTGCATACCTGGCCCCATCCTCCCCAGAGGTAACCACTGTCCTGAATGTTTATACGCTTTTGCTGCATGTGTATATAGAGGAGGATAATTTTCTTTCATCTGCTTCAGAACTTTTATATAAACGACATTGTACTGCAAGCATGCTTTTTTAATTAAAATTTTTATTTGAAACAATTTCAGAAAGTTGAAAAGTTTTTTAAAACATACAAGTACCATTTGTATATCATTCGCCAGATTTCATAGTTGTTCACATTTCACTATATATATACTTAATTATTCTCTGTGTGTGTGGGTGTGTGTATATATAAGAAATGGTGTACATATGTAACATTTTAACACTCTCTTGAAACATTTGAGAATACATTGAAGACATGAAGCTTCTTACCTCTAAATACTTCACTGTATGTTTAAGACCAAGGACATTCTTGTACATAACCACGTCTTATACATAACCACAGTACAAATATCAAAGTCAGGAAATTAACATCAATGTGATACTATTATTATTTTATCCTCATCCCTTAGAGAAGTTTCAATAATTGTCCCAGTAATGTTCTTTATAGCAAATGGAAAACAAATGGTTGTTTGAGTTTTGGTTCCGGATTCAATCTGGGACCATAGGTTGCATTTAGGTCCAGTTTCTTAATCTGGAAGAGTTCTGCCGTCTTTCTTTTTCTTTCTTGAATCAGACATTTTTGATGAGTATAGGCCTGATATTTTGCAGAGCGTCCCTCAGTTCTGGTTTGTCTGAGGTTCCGCATAGTTAGATTAGATTACAAAAGTGTTGTCCAAAATACTACGGAAGCTGTGTTCTGTCCTTCTCAGTACCTTGTATCAGGAGATTTGTGCATTGCTGGTTGGCGTTAACTCATCGCTTGATTAAGGTGGTTGTCTGCCAGGTTTCTCTACTGGAAAGTACTGTTTATTTTTTCTGATTAGTAAGTATCTCATGAGGTGGTACTTGGGGACTGGGTGAATATCTTGTTTCTCATCAGGCTTAAAAGTTAAAAATTTTGAAAAACAGCTCTATTGTGATATAGTTCACATACTGTACAAGTCACCATTTAGAGTGTACAATTCAATGGTTTTTAGTGTATTCACAGAAATGTGCCCCCGTTGATTTTAAACATTTTCATCACCTCAAAAAGAAATGCCATATTTTGTAGCCATCACTTCACTATCTCCCCATCCCCACTCCCTACCACCAGCTGTCCTCAACCATGAATCCACTTACAGTCTCTATAGCTTTCTCTGTTCTGGACCTTTGTAAGAATGAAATCGTATATGTGGCCTTTGGTAACTGGTTTCTTTCATTTAGCATCATGTTTTTAAGGTTCATCCACCTTGTAGCATGTATCAGTGCTTCATTCCTTTTTATGACTAAATAATATTTCCTTATATGGATATAACTCATTTGGGTTCATTATATGGATATAACTCATTTGGCTATTATTAATCATGATGCTATAAACATTTGTGCACATGTTTTTGTGTAGACATTTTGTTTTTCATTTCTTTTTTGGGTATCCACCTGAGTAAAATTGCTGGGTCACATGGTAACTCTGTGTTTAATTACTTGAGGAACTATTAGACCTAGACCATTTTCCAAAGTGGCCACACGAGTTTACATTCTTATCAGCAGGGTATGAGGGTTCTAGGTTCTCTGTCAACACTTCTTATTATCTGACTTTTAGATTCTCATCTTCCTCCTGGGTATAAAGTGTCATCTCATTATGGTTTTGATGTGACTCTCCCTGATAGCTGATAATGTCAAGCGTCTTTGTGTGTATGTTTGTATATTTTCCATTTGTATTTCTTCCTTAGAGAAATGTCTATTCAGAGTCTTTGCCTATTTTTAAATTGGATTACGTGTCCTTTTTATTATTAAGCTGTAAGAGTTCTTTATATATTCTAGATATAAGTTCTTTATCAGATATATAATTTGCAAATATTTTATCCTATTTCACAGTTTCAATTTTTTATGGTATCCTTTGAAGCACGAAAGTTCTTTGTTTTGAAGAAGCCCAATGTATCTATTTTTTGTTTTGTTGTTCATGCTTTTGGTGTCATATCTAAAAAATGCTTTGCCAATCCAAGGCCGTGAATGTTCATACCTATGTTTTCTTCTAAGAATTTTACAGTTTTAGCTCTTTCATCCATCTGTTTTGAGTTTATTTTTGTCTATGGTATGAGGTAAGGGTTCAATTTCATTCTTTTGCATGTGACTAGCTAGTTATCCCAGCTTCATTTGTTGAAAAGACTATTTTTTTCCCAGTTGAATGGTTTTGGTGCCATTGTCAAAAGTCAATTGATGACAGCTGTATGGGTTTATTTCTAGGCTCTCGTTTCTGTTCTATTGATCTGTACATCTGTCTTTGTGCTAGTACCACATTGTCTTGATTACCATTGCTTTGTAGTAAATTTTGAATTCAGAAAGTGTGAATCCTCCTACTTTGTTCTTTTCTTAGTATTGTTTTGGCTATTCTGTGTCTCTTACAGTTTCATATGAATTTTAGAATCAGCTTGACAATATCTACAAAGAAGTCAGCTGGAATTCTCACAGAGATTGAATTGAGTCTGTAGAGCAGTTTGGAGAGTACTGCCATCTTAACGATGTTAGGTTTTCTGATCCATGAACATTGATGTTTTTCCATTTATTTAGGTCTTCTTTAATTTGTTTCAACCATGTTTGATAGTTTTTGCAGTGTAAGTTTTGGACTTCTCTTCTTATAATTATTCCCAAATAGTTTATCATTTTTTATAAAATTGTGAATGCAATTGTTTTCTTAGTTTCACTTCCAGATTATTTATTGCAATTGGGTAAAAACACAATTATTTTTATATATTGATCTTGTAACCTGCAGCCTTGCTAAACTTGTCCATTAGTTCTCACGGTGTTCTTTAGTGGATCCCCCACTATTTTCTAAATAAAAGATCATCTCATCTTTGAATGTAGTTTTACTTCTTCCTTTCCAACCTGGAGGTCTTTTATTTATGTTTCTTGCCTAGTTGCCCTGGCTAGAAATTCCAGAACAATATTGAATAGGAGTAAAAGTAGACATTCTTATCTTGTTCCTGCCCTAGGAGAAAGCCAGCCAGTCTTTCATCATTAAGTGTGTTGTTAGCTGTGGGATATTTGTAGGTGTCCTTTATTAGGTTGAGGAAGTTTTCTTCTAGTTGGATGTTTAAGCGTGAGGATTTAGTCAAATTCTTTTTCAGCGTCTATTGAGATGATCATGTGAATTCTGTTTTTTAGTCTATTAATTGATATGATGTATAACTTAGTTGATTTTCAGATGTTGAACCAACCTTGACTTCCTGGGATAAGTCTCACGTGGTCATGGTATGTAATTCCTTTTACATGTTGCTGGATTCAGTTCACTAGTATTTTGTTGAGGATTTTTGTATCCATACCCATAAGAGGTATTGGTGAGTAATTTTCTTATAATGTTTTTGTTTGGCTTTGGTGCCAGAGTAATACAGGTTTCATAAAGTGAATTGGAACATACTCTCTCCTCATATTTTTTGAAAGAGTTTGTGAAGAATCACATTCATTGTTATTTACATGTTTGGTAGAATTCAGTGGTAAAGCGACCTGGACATGGGTCTTGCTTTGTGGGTAGTTTTTTTTTAAATTGCCAATTCAGTCTTTTCATTTGTTACCGTTATTAATATATTCAGACCATCTTTTTTTTATTGAGTTGGTTTTAATAGTTTGGGATCTTTATAGGAATTTGTTCATCTAAGCTATCTATTTTGTTGGTGTATAGTTCATAGTATTCCTTTGTAGTCATTTTCATTTCTGTACAGTTGATAATACTGTCCCTGTTCTCATTTTTGCCTCTAGTTATTTGAGTTTTCTTTTTTTCTTTTTCTTGGTCAGTCTAAAGATTTGCCAGATTTTGACATTTTCAAAGAATGAACTTTTTGTTTCATCAATTTTCTTTATTTTTCTGTTCTCACGTCATTAACTTACACTGCAATATTTATTATTTTCTAACTTCTGCTTACTTTTGGATTAGTTTGTGCCTCTTTTTCCAGTCTTAAGGTGGAGTATTAGGTTATTCATTTGAGATTTTTCTTTCTTATTTTTTTCTCAGTTACTTTTATATTTTTGGGAGAGAAGAAGTTTCATAGCATCCCATAAGTTTTGGTATGTTGTGTCTTCATGTTTACCAATACTTGTATTTTCTGATTTTCCATTTGATTCTTCTTTAATGCATTGGTTATGTAAGAATGTGTTGTTTAATTTATACATATTTGTGAGTTTCTCCCATTATTTTTTTGCTACTGATGTCTAATTTCATTTCATTGTGGTTGGAAGACATACTTTGTATTATTTCTATCCTTTTACATTTATTGAGGTATGTTTTATGGCCTTGCAGATGGTCTATCCTGGATAATGTTCCATGTACCCTTAAGAATAATGTGTATACTATTCTTGGGTAGAGTGCTCTAGAAACATATGTTAGTTTGTTGTTTTATAGTGTAGTTCAGATCTTTTGCCTTCTTGCCAATATTCTATCTAGTCGTTCTATCTATTATTGAACCTGGACTATTAGAGTCCCAAATACTATTATTATTATTATTTTGAGTCAGTTTCTTTTTTTTTTTTTTTTGAGACGGAGTCTTGCTCTGTCGCCCAGGCTGGAGTGCAGTGGCACAATCTTGGCTCACTGCAAACTCCACCTCCCAGGTTCACGCCATTCTCCTGCCTCAGCCTCCTGAGTAGCTGGGACTACAGGCGCCCACCACCACACCTGGCTAACTTTTTTGTATTTTTAGTAGAGACGGGGTTTCACTGTGTTAGCCAGGATGGTCTCGATCTCCTGACCTCGTGATCCACCTGCCTCGGCCTCCCAAAGTCCTGGGATTGCAGGCGTGAGCCATCACGCTCGGCCCAGAGTTTCATTCTTGTTGCCCAGGTTGGATTGCAATGTCGTGCTCTCAGCTCACTGCAACCTCTGCCTCCTGGGTTCAAACGATTCTCCTGCCTTACCTCCCAAGTAGCTGGGATTACAGGCATGTGCCACCATGCCCAGCTAATTTTGTATTTTTAGTAGAGATGGGGTTTCACTAAGTTGGTCAGGCTGTTCTTGAACTCCTGATGACCTCAGGTGATCCACCCACCTCGCCTCCCAAAGTGTTGAGATTACAGGCATGAGCCACCATGCCCGGCCTCCAAATACTATTATTGGATGGTCTACCTTTATCTTCATTTCTATCCATTTTTTTCTTCATGTATTTTGGTGCTCTGTTATTAGGTTCATTGTGTTTATAATTGTTATATCTTCCTGATAGACTGACCCTTTTATTTTTATGGAATGTCCTTCTATCTCTTGTAACATTCTTTTAAAGTCTGTTGTATCTGACATGGTATAACCATTTCAACTTTGTGTTTGCATGACATATTTATTTTCGTGCTTTTACTTTCAACCTTTTTGTGTCTTTGAATATCAGATGTGTCTTCTGTGAAAAAACTTTTTATTTCTGTGTAGTCCTATTCATCAATCTTTTCTTTTACTGCATGCATATTTTTGAGTCATAGTAAGAAAACCTCTTCCTACATCCAGGTCAAAAAGAAATTAACCCAATTTTCTTCTAGTACTTGTATGGTTTCATTTTTTTTTTTCTTACATTTAACCTTTGATTCATTTGGAATTCATTATTGTGCTTGGTAGGAGATAATGGATTTAATTTTTTAAAATTGTTATTTAGTTGTTCCAGCAGCATTTATTTAAAAGCATCTGTTTTCTCCAGTAATTTTAGAGGCCACCTTTATCATATACTAAATTTCCAAATGTGGTTGGGGCTTGTCTGGACTTCTACTCCACTTCTCTGTCAACTCATACACCAGGACACACTGTTTTAATTATGAAGGCTTTGTAGTATTTTTAATGTCTGGTAGGGCTTATGTTCCCATTGAGGCTTTTCTGTGTTCCTGGCTATTCTTGAAGGTTAATTTTCCGACATGAACTATAGTATCAATTTGTCTAGCTCCATAAAATTGCATTACATTTATAAATTAACTTAGGGAGAACTGGCATTGTGATGATATTGAGTTGTCTCATCCAAGAAGAATTTATGTCTTCCCATTTGTCGAGGAATACTTTTGTGTTATTTAGTTTTAAAAAGTTTTCTCATGGAGGTTTTGCACATACCTGACTAAATTTATTCCTAAATAGTTTATCTTTGTTGTTGCTATTATACATGGGAGTTTCTTTATAGTATTTATTTCTGAGTGCCAGTTTTATATTCTGCTAGTTTACTGAATCCTTTTTTGTGTGTTCGAGTTATAAATGTGTTTTTCTCCAGTGTGTTTTCATGAGATTCATCTTTGTGGATGTTTGTAACTCTATTATTTATTTTCACTGGTGTGTACTATTCCATTGTATAAATATATCACAGGATATTTATCTGTTTGTATTTGGATGGGCATTTAGATTGTTTCTCATTTGTTGAACTTGTCAAGTAGTTTTCCAAAGGCATTAATTCTGTTCTCACTCCTTCTGTAATGTGGGAGCCTCTGTTGCTTCACATTTTTACCAATATTAGCTAGTGTCAATGCTTAAATTTTGTCAGTCTGAGGGAGTACACATGGCACAGAAGCATGCTTTTTAATGACTGTTCTTAAGTCCTTGGTTTCCAAATTCTGACCCAAATGCTGCTTCCCACATGGACACAGTCTCCATGGATTGCACACCCCATCCCTGGCCTGCTTCCTCTAAGTGCCCCATCTCATTCAGAAACATGTGGCTGTTGGTGGGAGTTGGGAACTGCAATGCTGCTTTCCTAGTCTCCTGAGAGGGAAATGCACTTTTGTAAAAATTAAACACTTTATTAGCTGAGGAGTGTCTAGCCCTGGTACTGGCCTCCTAGAGGAATTTCTTTGCTGACTTACTTGCATTATATCTGTTATATAATTATCAACAATCAGCATCCACTGAGTAGCATCTTGTACTGACACTTTACTAGGCGCTGAACAGGGCTTAGTGATGAATAAGACCTAGCTCCCCCCGACCCTCCTGGGGCTTTCCACCCGCTTGGAAGAGGAGACATGTTTACATTAGATGATATCGCTGGATAACACCAATGATACCCAGTGGGCATGTTAAGGGCTGGGTTGCTGACACTGACAGGGAGATCTATATAAAATGAATGTGGAAAGAAAAGGACACATCTCTTCTATCGTATTATATTACAAATTCAGGAGGAAAATCGGTCATTGAATGTTTTCTTGTTTTAAAAAGCTGAATTCATCCTGATAAAGATGTATATACCACCTGAAAATATTCTCTCTGTTTCTCCAACCGACACAATCACCAACTGAAAGCTGACCTTGGAGCCCTGTTCTACCTCTAATGGGTGGATCTGGGATCAACCCTATTTCTAAAGCGGTACATTGCAGGATCCTGGGTCATGAGACCAGTGGCTGGTCCAGTTATGGCCTTGACCCAGGTGCCCCTCCCTTATTTCTTGTGACCAAATCACCAGCTCTGTGCTTCTCCGTATGGTATGGTATTGTCTATTCCAAGCTCCTGGTACCTTGTGGATCCGAGACCTGCCTTTATCTCTCAGTCTTCCTGAAATAAGAGCTCTTCTCTTCCTTCAGTGTTTGGGGCCCTGCTACCTCTCCTAGGCATTTGAAAGCTAAGTGCCCACTAGCTTTCCTCCATTAGCAAGTCCCTCATTCTGCTGCCCAGCAAAACCAGGGTTATAACTAAGGTTTGATTACAGCATATGGGTAAGAAGTTTCCATGCTCAATAAAGTGCCACGTCATCTACTTTAAAAAGGTTAACACATCCCTTCGGAGCTGGAAACCTCTCTCTCTATGCTTGCTCCTCTTGTGCCAAACAGCACACCCTCCAGGCAGCTGGGCAGCATTGCAGGTGTAGACCGGGCTTACGTCAGGCAGTGCTTTCTGGGAGAAGCCAGCTGGCTTGTGCAGACATCTTGTCCATTGCCTTGACCTTACTGGATACACTTGCTAACCTCCCAGACAAACTGGTCCAGGCTCACAAAAGTTGGTTTGTTCTTTGGTTTGTTCATTGTGAATTCATTCATCCATTTGTTTATTCATTTGGTAGACACATATCACGTACTCCACTGAAAATTCTGCAATGATCAGGTCAGTCACAATGCACACACACACCAAGAGCCTCTTTCTCCCTTTACGCTGTTGAGTATTGGGTACCTTGTTGAGCATCTGAGATGCTGTGGAATTGTTGCCAGAATTTTACCTGTTTGTCTACTCCTGTGCTAGGTGATGTGAAAGCTGCATAGGGCAGGGACTTGGCTCTTGAAAACCATGTGATTCTGTTGAAGGTGCAAATCAAGACAGCCCACAGGAAGCAATGAGTCAACACGTGCACCTCTGTGTTTTGCTCTTGTGGGTCAGAGGAGAGGCGCTTAAATTGCTCAGTGTTCACTGAGGGCTGCCGTGGGTTGGGATTGTTTCCTAGAACCATAGCTGAGCCTTGAAGGTTGGGGAGGCTTTAGACAGATTCTGGGGAAAGGCATCATACTTGGGGAGAATAACTTGACTATGTGGGTTGAGAGTAAATATAGTGTGTTCTGATGATGTCGAAGGAACCAGCTTGATGATATGTGTAAAGTGTTTCACATGTCAAATCCTTGGGACCTCCTACTTGACTAGATCAGCACTTGAGCCCTTTGTGTAGAAAGCTATGTGCCAGAGTGACCATTGCTGGGCAGACTGGCTGGCATGGGGCTGTGGTTGACTCTGTCTTGGGTGGGGCCATGGAGACACCATAGTCTGTTCCTGGTCTGACCATGATACAGAAATAGCCTTTAACCACGCTTCAAGCCCCCATCCCCCGCTTTCTCCTACGTGATTGTTGTTTGAATACTTCTATTTTTTTCATTGTTGTTGAAACTGTAGGGTAATTACCCTTGTCCTTAATAATTGCTTTAGTTTCCTTGATATGCAGAGATGCTCTAGAGTCTACACTGTTAAAAAGAGGTTAAGATTAAGTTTTTCAACCTGCCGCTGGTGTGAGAAGGATGTCTCCATGCCAATTACTATCTCCTTGATAGGATTAGTCACTGTGTTAATTGCTACTCAGAAAAACTGCCAAGTTTGTTGTTTTAGACGTTGGCTTTTAAAATATTGCAGATGTCATCTCAAATGCAAATTGTATTTGGTATTAGAGATAACTGTTGATCTATTAACACTTTGGGGCTGATTCATATCTGAGACTGTGTGAGAAAAAGGAGTCTCACCCTTGGATTATTAATTGCATCTTTGATGGTGGTTCCAGAACTGGGAGGGGGAGGCAGCTGTCAGGTCTGTTCCTTGGCACTCTCTTTGAGAGAACCCAGAGCTCTGTCAGCAACAATCTGTTGGAATTGGCCAGAGTAATGTATGAAACAACCTCGTTCTTCAGCCCAAGAGCATCACCTACCTACTCCACAGGTCGCAGTGGCTGGTTAGCTCCTGGTAAGTGCCTTGAATGTTGATGCTCCAGGGAGTGTCAAATGGCCACGGAAGTTCGTAATCTTTAGAGATTTCTGAGTCAGTAGAACCTCCCCCATTTTGGACCAGGAAAGAATAGAGAATTCTGACATTATATAGCATTTGATTTTTTATTAATGTTTTATTTTTAAGTCATTTCAAGATTTCAGAAAAGTTGTAGGAATAAAATGAAGAAATCCCATATGCCCTTCACCCAGATTCCCCCAATGTTAACATTTTATCATATCTGCCTTATTCTGTGTGTGTGCACGTGCACAACTGAACCATTTGAAAGTAAGTTTCACACATGATGCCCCATTAACCCTAAACACTTCAATGTGTATATCCTGAGAACTAGGACATCCTCTTGCATAACCCAGTGCAACGATCAAAGTCAGGAAAATAGTACCAATGCAATAGCATTATCCAATCTGTAGACTTTATTCCTGCCACCAACAATATCCTTTATAGCAGAATATAATAATAAAAACAATAATCTGTTCTAGGATCCAATCCAGAATCTCACATTATATTTAGTTTCCATGTCTCTGTAATCACCATCAACCAATTCTTCAGTCTTTCTTTGTCTTTCATGACCTTGCCATTTTTGAAGCATACAGGCCAGTTATTCTGTAGACTGTCCTTTGTGTGAGGTTTGTCAGATGTTTCCTTAGGACTAGATTCAGGATATGCAATTTTGGCAGGAACACCACAGAAGCGACACTGAGTTTGTTCTTAGTGCATCGTATTAGAAGGTGCATGGTTGCCTGCCCCTTTACTGGGATTGTTAACTTTGATCATTGGTTAGGATGGTATCTGCTAGGTTTCTCCAGTGTAAAGTTATTGTTTATTCTCTTCTTAATTAATTAGCATTTTGTGGAAAAATAGGTTAGGTCTATGTAAGTAGCTTGTATTTCATTAAACTTTTACCCCTTGTTTTAGCATCCATTGATAATTCTTGTCTGAATCAATTATTATAATGCATGCCAGATGGTGATTTTTCTCTAAATTTATTTATCGTTTAGTAATCTGTACCAAATTGGAAAGCTTTTGCTTTCTTACATTTATTTATTTACTCGTTGATTCATTTATCCCCATACGGACTCATGGATTCCTACCCAGTGAGTTCCATTGACTGGATTTTGTTGACTGAGTTACATTCATTGGGTTATATATTTGTCCAGTGGTTTATAACCTAGTTATTTTGGTAGTTATATTGTCACAGATTTGGCCAATGGGCTTTCAATATGGCTACTGTGTCTTTTTGACAAATCCCCATCATATTTTTCCACAACATTTTATTATGAAAAACTTCAAACATAGAGAAAGTTAACAGATTTTTTTTCAATGAACACTCATGTACCTATCACCTAGGTTCTTTAATGAACATTTTGTCATGCTGTCTTTATCACAGATCTGTTCAGCTGTCCACCCAGCAATGCATCTTCTGTTTAAATTGCATTTCAAATTAAGTTGTAGATGTCAGCACACTTCATTCATAAACACTTTGGCAGGCATGATAGTGTCTAGACTTCAACATTTATTTACAGTTCTTTCACTCGGTAAAACTTCCTTACAGTGCAAGGTAAACATAGTAAGTGTACCATCGAACAAGCTTTGACCAGTGCATGCACCTGTGTGACTCAAACCCCTATCGAGTTATAGAGCGTTGCAGCCAGTCCAGAAAGTTCTTTCATGTTCCTTTCTAACCAGTTCTTGCCCCATCATCTTCAGCAGCAACCAGTGTTCTGATTTTGTTCTCACCATAGATTAGTTTTACCTGTTCTAGCACTTCATCTAAATGGAACATGTGCAATATGCATTCTTTTGTATAAGGATGATTTCACTCATTATCGTGATTTTGAGATTCATCCATGTTGTTGTTATTAGTGGTTCATTTCACCCATCATTCTCTGAGCACTTCCTTTTTTCTGGCCCAACAAAATGTCCCAAGGTTGCCTTCCACTTCCTCTCACCAGCCCTGGAATTAGATCAATCTCTAATGAGCCCTGGCTCTTTTCAGCAGAGAATGGTTTCTTCTTTGCGAGGGGTATGCCATCGCTTCTAGTCACTCTCTCCCTTAGTAGAAGAAGCTAAGCAATGCATGTGTGAGGATACATTCATAGATACACAAACACATTTATATCTACACCTACTTCTAAACATCCGCATTCATGGATGTGTGTAAAACCGTGCATTCGTGGTGATACCAATTCTAGTCCAACATCACAGGGTTCCTCCTAGCCTTTCATCTTTCCTTATATGACACTTTATTTTCCAACATGGAGAAATTTTCCTGAGTATATTATTGTCTAAATCTTAAAATATATATAAAGTAATGAAATAAGAGTTAACCTATGCCACTGAAGAAAGCAAACCTACCAACTAGAGTTCAATATTTGTTTATAGCATTTTTTCTTTAGCCTGAGGGCGGATAATCAAAATACTGTGTTCATAAGCCTTTTGGGTTAATCTCCACCCCCTTTCTCTCTGGTTATGCTATTCTTGGAAATAAAATATAATTAGGCTCTTTTGTTTTTCCTTGTGTTCTACTTTAGGGTCTCTCCCCATCCTTGTTAATTTTTTTTAGGATGGAAAACATTAACATGTTTATGAAAAATCAAAACTATGCAAAAAAGTTAGATCCAGAGACGTGTCACTGCCCCCATCCCTCCTCACACATGGGTAACCACTCTCCTTATTATCCCCTTCTCTGTTTTGTGTTTCTTTGCTGAGATAAGCAGATACATGTATATTTTCTTATTTCCCCCTTTTTTTCTTACACAAAAGGCAGCTACTATAAATACTCCTTTGCACATTGCATTTTTTAAAAAATTAAACTTTCTATTTCAAGACAACTGTTGATTCACATGCAGTTGTAAGAACTAATACAGAGAGATGATCTATGCACCCTTTGAGCCATTTTTCTCAATGGTAACATCTTGAAAACTATAGCAGAGTATCACAGCCAGGATACTTGATGTTGGCACAATTAAGATACAGAACATGTCCCTCACCTCCAGGGTGTGCCTCAGGATGCCCTTTTTAGCCACACTCACTTCCTCCCCTCCCCTACACCTTCTTTGACTCTTTGCAACCACTAATCTTTTCTCTATGTCTATAATCTTTATCATATCAAGAACATTATATAATTGGAATCATACAATAAATTATCTTTTAAATTGGCTTCTTTGACTCAGCATAATTGTCTTGCGATTCATCTAGATTGTTGCACGTATTAAGAGCTTATTTCTTTTTATTGTTGAGTGATGTGCCATGGAATGAATGTGCTACAGTTTGTTTAGGCCTTTATACATTGAAGGACATCTGGATGTTTCTAGTTCTTGGCAATTACATATAAAATGTCTATAAACATTTGTGTTCAGGTTTTTGTGTGGTCACAGATTTTCATTTCTTTGAGATAAATGCCTAGGAATGCCATTGCTGGGTTGTATGGTAACTACGTGTTTAGCTTTTAAAGAATCTGTCAAAGTAGCCGTGCTTTATATTCCCACCAGCGATGTACGGATGATCCCATTTCTCCACATCCTTATCAGCATTTGGTGTTCTCACTATTTTTTATTTTAGCTCTCCTGATAGGTGTGTAATGTTATCTAATTGTGGTTTAAATTTGTATTTCTCTAATTGGCTAATGATGTTGAACACCTTTGCATGTGTTTATTGCCATCTGTATATTCTCTTTGGAGAATTACCTGTTGGAGTCCTTTGTCCATTTTCTAATTGGATTATTTTTTATTAAGCTTTGAGGATTCTTTTTATATCCTAAATACCAGTCATTTGTCTTATAGGTGATTTGCAAATATTTTCTCCTACTTTGTATCTTCTTTTACATCCTGTTAACAGAGTCTTTCACAGAGCAAAGATTTTAATTTTGATGGAATCTAGTTTACCCATTTTTCCTTTTATGTATTGTGCTTTAGGTGTTAAGTCTAAGAACCTTTTGCCTAGCCCTAGTTCCCAAATTTTCTCCTATGTTTTAAGCCCATTGTCCATTCCAAGTTAGTTTTTGCAGGTGTGGAGAAGACTTCGGTGGAAGTTTTTTTTTTTTTTTTTTCTTTTCTTTCTTTTTTTTTTGCCTATGGATGTCTGATCACTCTAGCACCAATTGTTGAAAAGGCTATCTTTCAACAAAGCTATCTTGAATTAATTTTGGCATTTCTGTCAAAAATCAGTTGGGTGTATTTGTGCAGGTCTCTTTCTGGGTTCTCTATTCTGTTCTGTTGGTTTATGTGTCAATTCCTTTGCTAATACCACACAGTCTTGATAACTGTAGCTAAGCCTTCATCTGTATCCTGCCATTCTTACTTGGAATATTTGTGCTTTCTCACTCTTTGATTAAGTTTAGCTTGTGATTATCCTATTTTTTTAAAAAGACCCAAAATTTTGATTAATTTGATCTACCTCATTTATTTCTACATCTAACTTTATTTTTCCCTTTCTTGTGGTTTTGCTGTTGTTCTTCTGCTAGTTTTTTGAGCTTAGAATTTTAAAATTTTAATTTTTCATTTTTATTAAAATAATAAAGGCTATGAATTTTCAGTCTGATCACTATTTTAAATATGTCTCATAAATTCTATTATGTAGTGTTTTTTGTTTGTTTGTTTATTTTTTCACATGAAATCTCACTCTGTCACCCAGGCTGGAGCACAGTGGTACGATCTCAGCTCACTGCAACCTCTGCCTTCCAGATTCAAGTGATTCTTCCACCTCAGCTTCTCGAGTAGCTGGGACTACAGGTGTGCACCACCATGCCCAGCTAATTTTTGTAATTTTAGTAGAGATGGGGTTTCACCATGTTGGCCAGGCTGGTCTCAAACTTCTGACCTCAGGTGATCCTCCCACCTCGACCTCCCAAAGTGCTGGGATTACAGGTGTGAGCCACCATGCCCAGCCTGGTATTTAGTGTTTTAATGATCGCATGTACATTTTTTGAATTTCTATTGCTTTACTTTTAAAAAGATTTTTAACATTATTTTCCAGTTTTATTAGACTGTGATCAGAAAACATTTATTTGTAATATTTCTGTTTTATGAAATGCATTGATTATCACCTAACTCGTGACCAATTTTCATGGATAGTCTATGTGTGTACTTACGGAGAAAGTGTAGTAGATTCCCTATCTATTATAAGGGAATTCAAGGAAAAAGTATGACGTGTGACTGAATTAGTCTGCTATCACATTGCTATGAAGAACGACCTGAGACTAGGTAATTTATAAAGACAAGAAGTTTAATTGACTCATGGTTCCACAGGTTGTACAGGAAGCATGGCTGGGGAAGCCTCAGAAAACTTACAATCATGGCAGAAGGCAAAGGGGAAGCAGGCGTGTCCTGCATGGCTGGGGAGGCCTCAGGAAACTTACAATCATGGTAGAAGGTGAAGGGGAAGCCAGCGTGTCCTGCGTGACTGAAGCAGGAGGAAGAGGGTAAAGGGGGAGGTGCTGCATACCTTCAAACAACCAGATCTCCTGAGAACTCACTCACTATCACGAGAACCGCAAGGGGGAATCCTCCCCCACAATTCAGTCACCTCCCCCAAGCTCTTTTTCCAACATTGGGGATTACAGTTTGACATGAGATTTGGGTGGGGACACAAATGCAAACCATATCAGTGACAAATTGATTTGTCAAGGAAATTGATTATGTTGTTTAGGGCTTCTGTGTCCTTATTTTTTGTCTATCTGGATTCTCTTGTACTGACAGCGGTGTGGTCAACACACTATTCTTAGTGTTTTCATCTATATTTCCTGCAGTTTCTTTCTTGTGCGTGTGTGTGTGTGTGTGTGTGTGTGTGAGACAGAGTTTCACTCTGTTGCCCAGGCTGGAGTGGAGTGTTGCGTTCTCGGCTCACTGCAATCCCCGCCTCCTGGGTTCAAGCAATCCTTGTGCCTCAGCCTCCCGAATAGCTGAGACTATAGGCAGGCACCACCACGCCTGGCAAATTTTTGTGTTTTAGTAGATATAGGGTTTTGTCATGTTGGCCAGGCTGGTCTTGAACTCCTGACCTCAAGTGATCCGCCAGTCTTGGCTTCCCAAATTGCTAGGATTACAGGTGTGAGCCATCAAACCTGGCCTATATTTCCTATCCTGTAAAGGCAGTTGTAGTCTTGTTTGGTGCTCTAGTATTCATTACGGTTATATTTTTATTGTGGAATGTGATTTTTAGCATTAGAAAGTGTCATAATGTTTTTTCTTAAATTATACTTATTCTACTTTGATATCAAGATTGCAATACTTGTTTTATTATTTCCATTTGCCTCATATATCTTTGCTGTCCTTTTAGTTTTAGGCTTTCTGAATCTCTTTGATATGGTTTGGCTCTGTGTCCCCATCCAAATCTCACCTTGAATTGTAATAATCCCCATGTGTCAAGGGCGGGACCAGGTGGAGAAAATTAAATCATGGGGACAAGTTCCCCCATACTGTTTTTATGATAGTGAATTCTCACGAGATGTGATGGTTTTATAAGGGGCTTCTCCCGCTTTGCTCGGCACTTTTCTCTCCTGTCGCCATGTGAAGAAGGAAGTGTTTGCATCATCTTTTGCCGTGATTGTAAGTTTCCTGAGGCCGCTCCAGCCATGTGGAACTGTGAGCCAATTGAACCTCTTTCCTTTTATAAATTACCCAGTCTCGGGCAGTTCTTCATAGCAGCATGAGAATGGACTAATACACTCTTTTTAAAAGTATGCCTCTTATATATAACATATAGTTGGATCTTTCTTTTTAAACCAAATTGAAAATTTTTTATTTTCATAAGCCCATTCACTTTTATTTATGTGTCCAATATGTATAATATCTTGTGTAATAAATGCAATGTGTATTATGTTTTACTTGCTGTACTTGTCTTTCGACATGGTACATTTTCTATATTCATTTAATTTCTTTTTATATATAAGAAATTCGCATTTTTAGTCTAATAGGTACCTTTGTACTCATTACCTTTAAAAATCCTATTAGTCTCTTACTAACTTTTACCATTTGGTTTTTCAGTTGTTAATGGTGTCTCTTGACTCCCACCTGTTGCCTCTGTAACCATCATTGAGCTTATTCTGGTTTTGTCTTTCCTTCTTTTGTTTCCTATCATATTGTAGTTGACAAAACATATATAATCTATGTATGATTCTCCTAACCTTAGTTACACACTTAATTTAGGTCCAAAATTTGCCAAATAGTCCCCAGTCATCTCCTGGTTGGATAAACTTAATTCTCTAGAAGATTCCTTCAGAGGTGCCTGTGGGCATATCACTCAATTATTCCATATTTTAAACTCTTATTCTGTACCTCTGATTTTTGAGGGTCTGCTTCACTAGATATAAAATCTTTGAATTTCATGAAACTGCTGCTCCATCCTTGCCCCACCTTCTAGGTTGTTTTTGAGAAGACTGACAACTGTCTCTCTTGCCCTTACAGTAAGTTATTTGATCTTTTCATTTACAAGCGGTGAGGATATTTTTCAGATGCATCGTAAGGTTTTTAATTCAGTTTGTAGTGTTTTGAGACAGTTCCTCCCCCTCCACCTTATGGCTGGGATTTTGGGCTAAGTTTTACCCGCTGAACTCTGTATTCTCATTTTCGTTTTTCTTCTTTGATAGTCTCCTACAGATGAAGACCGCTTACATCTCCGTATTGAGTGCTTCGTGTGATTTTTAGTTCAAGAGCTCCCTCTTCTGTCAGTGCAGGGTAGTACAGTTTCTGTATGACTTTTTTGGGGGAGGGGCGGGAGGAGTTGAGGATCCTTGGATGCATCATTATTTTTTGTTTTGCAGAATCCTAAATGCCCACATCTGGCTTCTCCCTCCCTCCCCTGCATATTTTCTAATGCTGCCTCTGCCTGCCTTTAAATCACTTCCTTCTAGTCCACATTCTGGTCTTTCTGGATTCATTTTTAGTATTTTCCTCCCCTGTAGGATGTACTTTCTCTTTCTTCAGGTAATTGTAATTGATTCCTAAACTCTCCATGCTCGACTTTTGCCTTCACTGGCTTTTGGACCCATCTTATCCCCTTGCTCTTTATCAAAGTTCTGGGTGGGAACTCCAGAATTTGGTAATTTGATGTTTATAGTGTCTCTTATTTCCAGTCATGTGAAAGGTGTGTGGGATTTGTGTGGTTGTTTTTGTTCTTCTTGTTGACCCGTGTAGTTTTTGGAGGATGTATTGGGAGATTTGAGTTTTTGTGGCTGTCATTACCTTGGCGACCTGGAAGTCCCTTACGTGGCATTTTAGGAGATGTGTGCAGTTGTATCAATTTCAAGTACAAATAGTAACTCGAGCCTGTTATGAACACCATCTTTTCATGTTAATTGTACCATAAAAGAATCTTGAGGATATCTTTTTTTTTTTTTTTTTTTTTTTTGAGATGGAATCTCGCTCTGTTGCCCAGGCTGGAGTGCAGTGGCGTGGTCTCGGCTCACTACAAGCTCCACTTCTCGGGTTCACGCCTTTCTCCTGCCTCAGCCTCCTGAATAGCTGGGACTACAGGCGCCCGTCACCATGCCCGGCTAATTTTTTTGTATTTTTAGTAGAGACGGAGTTTCACTGTGTTAGCCACAATGGTCTCGATCTCCTGACCTCATGATCCGCCCGTCTCGGCCTCCCAAAGTGCTGGGATTACAGGCGTGAGCCCGGCCTTGAGGATATCTTTAAAAGGTCTGCTCTCTTACGAAGGTTAAGTATCTCCCCTGTAAGCTTGTTTACACCGTGCATCTGTTTAGCCAGCCCTTTTTCATAGACACTTCAGCCAAATATTGGCATGTTTTCTGTTTCTGTATTTATGGGGTTGGACTCAACGAGCCTTTTACTATTGTGGCATATGGGAGGGAGCGTTGCCATTCTGCTGCCAGGGGTGAGTGTGATCTGGCGGCTATTACGTGTGTATGTGTGTAGGTCTCTATCAGGAAGGGACCTGCCATGCTTACCTGGCAGGGGAGATATAACAGGATCCTGAAGGCAGTTCTCCCAGGGTGAGGCTCATCCATTGCATGCCAGATGTGTTGATCCTTGCAATTTCCCCAAACGTGGGAAACTCACTGCATCATTTGTGGTAGTGGGGGACTGTGTCTGTGCTCTCTCTTGACGTCTGAGTTTTTTCTTAAAAAAAAAAAAAAAAAAAAAAAGACTCACCATCTTCTATGGACTGAATATCTGTGTTCCTCCAGAATCCATATGCTGAAGCCCTAACCCCATTGTGATAGTCTTTGGAGATGGGGCCTTTGGGAGGTAATTAGGTTTAGATGAAGTTGTGAGGGTGGGGCCCCGTGATAGGATTAGTGCCCTTATAAGAAGAGGAAGAGGGGCCGGGTACGGTGGCTCATACCTGTAATCCCAGCATTTTGGAAGGCTGAGGCAGGAGGATTGCTTGAAGTCAGGAGTTTGAGACCAGCCTGGGCAACATAGGAAGACCCCATCTCTACCAAAACAAAGAAAAAAGAAGAGGAAGATACTAGAGCTCTCTCCCTGCTTTGTGAGGACACAGTGAGAAGGTGGCCATCTGTAGGCCAGGAAGGGAGCCCTCACCAAAAATGGAACTGGCTGGCATCTTGATCTCAGACTTCCAGTCTCCAGACCTGTAGACATAAATGTCTGCTGTTTAAGCCACCCAGCCTCTGGTACTTTGTTATGGAAGCCTGAGCTGACTAAGATGCCAGCCAACCATATTTTTACAGAGTTCTCATACAAAGCCCGAAACCAGAGTCAGAGATTCAGCTCTGCCTGGCTTGGGGAAGGCGCCACACCTGACTCATCGCAGGGGGTCAAGAATGTTTGTGAGATGAATAAATGGAGTATCTTTGTTCTGGAAATAGACCACCTATGAGTTATTATAGTAGAGAAATCCCAGGCCCCCACGAAGGACAGGGAAAGCCTGTAAAGTACTTTGGGCCCAGAAGAATAATGGAAAGAGGCCAGGCACGCTGGGAAAGTTCCATTTACAAACCCGCCTTCTGCTGGGTTGAGTCTCGCCTGCTGTGGGCTCAGGGATCCTGGCCTGGCCTATTTTTTCTCTGGGTGGATACCCCATTCCCGGGAGCATTCAGATCCCTAAAGACAGCTTCTATCTCCTCTGAGACCACTGCTGAGTCTTGTCACCTGGTGTCCCCACGGTGCCGCCCTATCTTCTCTTGTTCTCCGTGGGTTCCAGAAAAAGGGACCACCTCGGCTCTGTGGCTTTAGATCTCTCCAGAGGATGGCAAAGGCCTCAGACAGCTTCTCCAATGGGACGCAGCCAACATCCAAGCTGCATTTTCAACATGAGAGCCACTGTTAGGCTGAGTTGGACAGGGAGAAAGGAATTGTGCTTGGGCACCCAGGTGGCACCTGCTGTCCCCTGACCTGGCACCATGTGTCCAACTTTGGGTTTTAACTTCCCACGAGTGCCTGGACACGGAGAGGAAATGGTTAAGAGGATAAAGACATATGGGAAGCGATCTCCAGGGTCACTGAGGTCCTGACTCCTGCCTCCCACTCCCTAGGCCCCTCTGGCTGGGCCCAGGAGGTCTCCCTCCCACCTGGTTGTCAGTCAGCTTCTGCTGTGCCCTCATGGGGATTTCCTCCTAGAGCCCACCAGGTGGGAGAACCAGGGCCGGAAGTGCTGAAGGCCCACATGGCACCAGCACAGCTGAATGGCCCGGCTTTCTCAGAACCCATCCCGTGGAACACTGGAGGCAGCGCAGGAAGGGCCAGGTTCTATGAGAGGAGCTTGGGCAGCAGGAATACTCCATGACAGCAGAGATGCTGGGGCCTTTTCCCCAGAGCCTTATTCTTATTATTTTTTTTAATCTTTAGACAGAACTCTCATTCACGACATTTAGTTACTTGTTCATTCATTCATCATTCATTCACTCATACACTTAATAAGTATTGCACTCTCCTACCTTGTGCCAGAGACTGTGCGAGACTTGGAGAATTGGTAACACACCCAGAGTCTTGCCTTCGGGGGCTTTCACAAGCAGAGCCATTGCTCTGGCTTTTGGGTTTCCATAGTGTGCATTAGCCTTTGAAGGCCTCCAGGAAGTCCTTCCAGAATCAAAACTGTTCCGTTGTGTTTCACCGAGAATTCTGGAAATTTTTTTGGTGATGGGTCTTGACTCTTCTTTATATGGTACGAGGCAGACCAGTGAATGCATCGTGAAGCAGCAATCCAGGCCCGTGGAACGGGGTGGGGGACAGTGGGGTCTCAGTGAGAGCCTGGCCTTTGGATTCAGACAGTGCTGAGTTACAGTCTCAGCCCTGCTCCTCGCTGGCTGTGGAGTTGGGGCCACATGAACCGGCTAAGCTTTGGCTTTCTCAGAAATAGTTTGGTGATAATGATTCCTGCCTAGTGGGAGGATTAAATAAGATAAATGGCAAAGTTTTATCCCATGGTCAGGGAGGACGGTGACTGCCTTGCACCATGGGTGACCCCTGCTTTCCTTCAGAGGGCATGTTCACAGGCTGGTGTGCACACACACACACACACACACGCACACACAGACACACACACGCTTCCTGTAATCCTCGCTTGCCTGGGAGGCAGCAGTGACTCTGCCTTCTAGAAGTCGTCTGAACTGTCTGCTTTCCAAACAGGGGCGACAGGACTGTGACTCGAGGTGATGGGTTGCTGAACTGCTCTGCTGCCAGACGCATTTTGCCGGCTTCTCATAATGTCAGTGAGATCTGGGAAATGGACCAGGCACGATTTCCAGCTAGATGAAACACTTCGGGGCCATCGGCTAAATAGATGATGCTTTTGAGAAAACCCCACGGGCACTGTGTCAGACAGGCCACGGGACCCTGCAAGCCTGTCTTTCTCTGTGCCCATCTGGGTGATGAGACATCGCCCGGGCCGGCTCCATGAGCCCCTCTGGCTGTGAGGACCTGCGCCTTCTGTCTCAGTGCACCTGCAGGGAAGCTGAGATTTGATCCCCATGGAACACTCAATCCTTTCTGCATCTCGCTGTCTTCCTGCCCTCCTCTTTCTCCCTTTCTCTTGCCTGACTGTTGACTATAAAATAGGATATTATTTAGGAACGTGTCCTTGCCTCCCTCCCTGGCTCCACATCATCCCATGACATAGTGGCTGTGCTCAGATGGAGAGTGAGCTATGTTTCTGTGGGCAGGGGTGGGTCATGTATCCTGGGTCCTCCCTAGACAGCCCCAGCCCTTTCTCTTTGTTCCAAGGGGCCTGGCTGCCATGCCGATTGTTTCATCCCTGTGCACTGCCTAGAGCTGCCTCCTGGAGCACACTCTCTTCTTTCCTGATGGCAACAGTCCCACCTGATGGCAACAGTCTCTGGGCCAGAGGATGCCCATTGGTCTTCATGGAGGGAGCTTGGGTCAGGCCCACTTGATCTCCAATCCTGGTTCTGCCACCTGCTGGCTCTGCAGTGGTGCCAGCTTATCCTGCTAAGCCTAGCTTCCTCTTCTACATGGGTATATCTGCCCCAGGTGCAGGTGTGAGGATCCAGGGTAATGCTCATGAGGTGCCCAGCACTCTGGGTGGCACAGAAGTGACCAGAAAATATCAACTCACCCCGTGCTAAGTCTTCACTGTCCTTAAGATCTCAAACTATTTTTTCTTGATCTTCTTCCCTGATGACCAACACCCTTGTTCCTTCCTGCCCTTGTGGGCCACCCCCTCATACATCTTTCTTTGGACCACATCTTAGGCTTTTGCCTTGCCTTTACTTACCTGTTCATCCACCCACGCACCCACCCATCCAACCATTCATTTCTTGCTTCATTCATCCAGTGATGTATTGAATGTTTCCTACATGTGTATGTCAGGCTAGGGTGAGCAAAGCAAATTCAGTGTCTGCCTGCCCTAAACTTACAGTGCAGGAGAGGATAGAGACAATGGAACAGGTGCATGTGCTTGTATATGTATGTGAGATTGTGTGCGTATGTGTGTGAGTGTGTGCATGTGTGTGTGAATGTGTGATGGGAGGTAGGTGCTAACAGGGAGAATCTTGAGAAATGCACACTAGGGTCACCTAACAGGGTCCTGTGGGGTCAGGAAAGCTTCATGGAGGAAGTGGTTCTTACCTCTTTGAGCAGATACAAGCAACCTGAGGTCAGGGGTTATGCTTTCTAGGGCCTCAGAACACCAGCATCATCCACAGGTGAGTGCCTGCCATTTATACGAGGCCCTGGGTTTGCAAAGAGGGAGGAATATGCAAAATAAATAGTAATGCAAAGGGACAGTTAATAAATACTTGTCCAATGAATTCATGGATGAATGTGCCGTTGCCAGGCTTATATTTGCTAAGCAATCTTCCCAGCACATGTTAAATCTCTGACTCCCCATGAATAAGGAGCTTAGAAGAGCTTATTTGAGTTTCTACGTGGTTCATGCATATGCAAGCGAGATTCCTTTTAATCTCAAATTTTATTTTATTAGATGTATTTACATGTATTTATTAGTTCTCAGGTTTTCCTTGGGGCCTGTGGGAAATTTCACGAAGGTATCATCCCATCTTCACTGCAATGGTTATTTAGAGGGCAGGATGGAAGATTCCTGAATAACTCGATCACCCCAGATGACCAGAGATCTTCTGGGTGTGTAATGACCACAGACTAATCTTAATCATAATCACTACCATGAACCCACACGACATGCAGTTGTATAAAGGATCGGGCACCTCCACGTTTGTAGCACCTTTACATAAAGTCAGAGTGTTCAAGCCATCCTGGACCTCACCTGGTGGGAGGGAGAATGATGCTCTGCCAGGTGGAGGCCTTGGGTCTTGTTGGTCTCCTTTCACTGCAGGAGAGGCTGCAGGCTTAGCTGGAAACATAATCGCTGCTCAAGGTCAGGCTGTGCCCAATGGCCGAGGCGCTTGGCAAGCTAGCCACTGGATGGCCTAAATTTGCACCGCTCTGCAGGCTGTCGTCCCAGTTGGCAGGGGCGCCGCAGCTGGATGGCTCAGCGTCCACCCAAAGGGAAGTGGAAAAACGAGCAGCTGGCTGAATCTCAGAAGGTTTTCATGTTCCCAATGAGATCCAGGATCAAAACAGTTTTCTAAAACTATTTTCCACTTGCTAAAGTTAAGGTTATTATTATTATTTTTCAGGAAATCGGCTGTGTACGGGTTTTATTTTTAAACATCATCGTTTCGTACAGGAGCACAAAACTCATGAATTCCATCCCTGCTCAAGCGGGGTCCCAGGTTGGAGGCGTGACACCCGTGCCTCCCCACTGGTGTCATTGATTGCCAAGGGCAAGGCTCTAGGGTTAGTGGGGACCTGATGAAACCCACCTGGGGCTCTTGATGTGGGAGTGTTTGGTGGATGTGCCTCCCCATCCCGCTGCCGAGAGCCCTGCTCTGTAACTGGTCCATGTCGTCTGGATGGTCTGTTGGCACCCTGCCCATTGCACTTCGGCTTCCCATGCTGCCACCTGCACAGGCTGCTGCCCTGCTGATTCTTGGGTCACATGAGCTGCACCCTCATTGCTGCAGCCAGCTGATAGCAGAAAGCGCCTCAACCCCATCGTCCAGTGTCTCCTTGGCTGAGATGAGGAGGTTGTAGGAGAGGCTAAGAAGAGTCAGGAAGGGGCTGTAAGGGACCAGTGGGGCAGGGCACTGCAGCCCGGGGCAAATTCTTACTGATCTTGGCAGATCTTTTTTTTTTTTTTTGAGACGGAGTCTCACTTTTTCGCCCAGGCTAGAGTGCAGTGGCATGCAAGCTCCGCCCCCCGGGTTCATGCCATTCTCCTGCCTCAGCCTCCCGAGTAGCTGGGACTACAGGCGCCCGCCACCATGCCCCACTAATTTTTGTATGTTTTAGTGGACACAGGGTTTCACCTTGTTAATCAGGATAGTCTCAATCTCCTGACCTCGTGATCTGCCCGCCTCGGCCTCCTAAAGTGCTGGGATTACAGGCGTGAGCCACCGTGCCTGGGCAGCAGATCTCTTTTATTATCCACAAAGACCTCTTCTCTACTGTCACCCTTTCCCTCCCCACCAACAGAATCCTGGGAGCCTTTTCTCCGATTGGCCCTGGGAATTATTCATTTAAGGCATTGGATTTCCGGAACTTGGAACTTCCCTTTCCTGGGGATGTGGGTGGGGTGTTGCTGAGAACACTTGGGAGGGTCCATCAACGACCCATCAAGAGAGGCGAGGCCGGCACCTCAGTGCAATGCGCCAGCGGGGTCGACAGCTACCCCAGAGAAACAGGTGGAAGCTCGGACACTTAGCGGGATTTCGGGGGTTCACTTCTCTGCATCAGTCCGTCTCTGGAGAAGGTCACAGGCGCGTCATCGTAGACTTTTGGTTGGCTCAGAGTTCCCTCGACAGTGGCATTTCCAGCTCAGAAGTTCAGGGTCTAGTCTCCCTGCAGGAAGATGGTGAGTGACGGAAACGCATCCCCTCGCCTGTTCCAGTGCAGCTCCTCCACTCACTCCTTACAGGGTCCCTGCCAGCAGCGAACCTTTCCCAGCCATTGATTCCTCATCTCAGGGGTTGGGATCCTAGCACCCCCTTTTGGGGGTGTCCTAGGATGGCAGATGTGGGATGGCCTGGCGTGTTCAGCCCAGTGCCTGTCCACGGCCCCTTGAGGTAGGCATTTGCTTCTTGCCTTCTCTGGCTTTGAGTTCAGTTGTCCCCATATCCCCTGAGGATCCAAAAGGGGCTTTTTAACTCTGCTCAATGAGAACTTTCCTTGAGGCCCAACATATGCCTCCAAAGAACCCGCTTTTAGGGGGCATGCAGGCCAAGGTTTATTGCAGTAAAAGGGGGTGACACAAAGCTTACTGCCTTCCCCTCAAATTCCCCACCTCGCCATCCCGCCCTCATTGCCTGCCCCTTGTGGAATTACAGTCATCTGCTTGTTATTTGTGATTTCCACTCGCCTTCAAGCTGTTCCAGGCAATGGCTGAGTTTCATCACCTTTACAACCCTAGGATTGGGCGCACAGCAGGTGCCCGGTGAATGCTTGCTGAGTTCATGCTGTAATCCTTGTCCTTTAATTTCATTTAACATTTTCCTCTTTGACAAAGATAGAACATGCTCATTGAAGAACATTCTTACCACACAGAAAGATATAACAAAAAGCAACCTTCACAAACATCCTCTGAAGTCCCATTTCCCAGACATAGCTGGGGTCAAGGTTTTAGAGAACGCCATCCTTCCGGACTTTTCCTTATGCACACATAGATATATAAGTGCTGGGTATGTGAAGAATTCTATAGAAATGACATCTCACCATGCATTCCATTTTGCAATTTTTTTTTTTAAATCACAGAGCTCTTTCCATGTCAACAAATACAGATCCGCACATTTTTTCTGATAACTGTGTACTATTCTTTCTATCAATATCCTGTGATTCATTTACCAAAGCAGTTGACTGAAGTCTTTTTTTTTTTTTTTTTTTTTGAGACGGTGTCTCACTCTGTCACCCAGGCTGGAGTGCAGTGGCACAATCTCGGCTCACTGCAAGCTCTGCCTACCAGGTTCACACCATTCTCCTGCCTCAGCCTCCCAAGTAGCTGGGACTACAGGCGCCCGCCACCACATAGAACATAGGCTAATTTTTTGTATTTTTAGTAGAGATGGGGTTTCACCGTGTTAGTGAGGATGGTCTCAATCTCCTGACCTCATGATCTGCCCGCTTCGGCCTCCCAAAGTGCTGGGATTACAGGCGTGAGCCACCGTGCCCGGCCAACTGAAGCCATTTTTAAAGGGTTTCCACACTCCTTCTATCATAAACTATGCTGTGGGGCATGTCCCTCTGTTCATCTCTATGCCCCTGTCCACCAAAATTAGTGGGACCAACCCCTTTTACAGGATACCAACCCCATTTATAAGTAGTTTACAAGATGCTACTTTGCTTCTGTGAACTTATCTGTTTGTTTTATTG
This sequence comes from Macaca nemestrina, assembly GCF_043159975.1. Lineage (NCBI taxonomy): Eukaryota > Metazoa > Chordata > Mammalia > Primates > Cercopithecidae > Macaca > Macaca nemestrina. The sequence goes on along the minus strand of NC_092125.1, from coordinate 226,882,338 downwards.
TTGGTTTTTTGGTTTTTTTGAGATGGAGGTTTTGCTCTTGTTGTCCAGACTGGAGTGCAATGGCATGATCTCGGCTCACCTCAGCCTCTGCTTCCTGGGTTCAAGCGATTCTCCTGCCTCAGCCTCCCGAGTAGCTGGGATTGGAGGCATGCGCCACCATGCCAGGCTAATTTTTCTGTATTTTTAGTAGAGATGGGGTTTCTCCAAGTTGGTCAGGCTGGTCTTGAACTCCCAACCTCAGGTGATCCGCCTGCCTCGGCCTCCCAAAGTGCTGGGATTACAGGCATGAGCCATCGCTCCCAGCCAAACTCATCCCTTTGTAAACGTCAAGTTGCTCCTGTGTGGGCCAATGATCCTGGGAGCTGCCTGGGTTTCCTAAAATGGGGGTAATGATCTTTTACGACAAGGGGCAACCTGAGCAGTGACCAGTGCCTCTCTTGCTCCAACAGGACTGTATGCTGCATGAGGACAGGAAGGGCTGTTTCTTCTAGCCCCTCCCCTCCCCAGGACTCCTCACGCAGGGCCCTGCACACGGGGAACTCGGGGTGGCTGCTGACGGCAAGAAAGAAGGGCTGAGGCAGGAGCCCCAGGCTGACAGCGCTCTGTCCCTCAAACCTGCCAAAGGTCGTCGCCAGGCTTTATACTCATCTTCTCAGCCACCTAGCTCCCCTGGCAGTAAAACATCATTTTCTATTAAATGAGATGTCTGACATTTACCAAACTTTTATGTGACAATTTAGAAGGAACTGGTTGCATTAAACAGCCTTATTAATATTGCAGTAACATGATTAGGGGAACATCATGGCTGTTAGACCACAGGGTTCTGATTTATGAGCTCTGGAGGCACAGAGGTCCCCATTGACCAAAACACCTTCCGCTCAATTCACGTACAGTTATCGAAATCCAGAGACAAAGTCCTGTGATCACGCAGCCCTACAAAGCGAGGGTAGTGTTGAGACCTCTTCAAGGACTCTGGACTCGGCCGGGCGTGGAGGCTTCACGCCTGTAATCCCAGCACTTTGGGAGGCTGAGGCGGGAGGATAATGAGGTCAGGAGATTGAGACCATCCTGGCTAACACGGTGAAACCCCGTCTCTACTAAAAATACAAAAAATTAGCTGGGCGCGGTGGCAGCGGGTGCCTGTAGTCCCAGCTACTCGGGAGGCTGAGGCCGGAGAATGGCGTAAACCCGGGAGGCGGAGCTTGCAGTGAGCTGAGATCGCGCCACTGCACTCCAGCCTGGGCGACAGAGCAAGACTCCATCTCAAAAAAATAAATAAGTAAAAATAAAAACAACTCTGGACTCTGTGTTTCCAACCAGGAAGTGCAGAGTATGCTCGTTAGACTTAAGGGGATTAGCACTGCAGGAGGGGGAGAGGAGGTTGGGGGGTGAGAAGGGGAGGATTGCAGGAGGGGGAGGGAGGTGAAGAAGGGGAGAGGAGAGTGAGGAGAGGAGGAGGGAAGAGGGCAGGAGGAGGGGAGGGGAGGAGGAGAGGGGGAAGGACAGAAGGAGGGGAGGGCAGGGAGGAGGCAAGAGCCAGTCTGGAGGGAGTGAGCCCGTGAGCTAGGGGACAGAAGGCAGGGGTTGGGCTTCAGCATCCATGAAGAACTCAATTCTTCAGTGACAGAGGATGTTTCTTTCTTTTTCCTCTGGTTATAAAACAGTTGATGTTCATTATAGAAAAGTGGAGCTACAGATAGGGAAAAAGAAGAAACCAAGCCACGTAGTCCCACGGCTCCCCGATGACCACTGGTGGAAAATGGCGCCTGGTATTCATGATGACTCACATCCAGATGTTCCTTCTCGGGGTTTTGAGAGGCTGGTTGGGCCCTGAGGCTCCAAGGAGTGCCCTGAAGGCCCTGGTGAAGTGTTCCTGGGGCGCTTTAACCCCAAGGAGCTCTGAGCAGCCGGAGAAAGGGCCGAGGTATCTGAACCTGTGAAGGACAGGAGCGCCCAGAAAGCTGGTTCCTAGGGTGTCCCCCGCCACATCTGGGGAAAGCCCTGCCTGGCCTGGCTCCTGGCCTGGCCCTGAAGCCTAGGTTTGAAATTGTAGCTTAATAATCCACAGCTGCGCTTTTGGTTGCCAGGGCCCTCCTGAAAAACTAAAGAAGGCCTTGGCAATTTGGGAGAGCTCTGGGAAGCAGGAATGAGGCCAGGGTCTGGGGAGGAGGGTGGAAGAGGAAGAAAGAGTCTCTGAGGGCACTGGCAAACCCCAGCTCTGAGCCTGCACCCTCTCCCCACTTTCTTGGACTCCTGGGGGCTGTGGATCTTGGCCTCTGAGTCCTGCTGGGCTGCTGCTCTGGGCTGACCCACCCTCCCGCAAGGCTCTATGGAAAGTGCCTTACCTGCTTATCTCCCGCCATCTGGAACATCCCCCTGAATCTCTCTGCCTCATCGCCCGGTCGTCCGTACCAAAAGCCATTCCTCTGATTCTAGTGTTAGTCCTGGCAGAGTGGCTGCAGTTGGCTGTCTTAGGTGTGGGAGAAAATCATTGTTCAGCCAAGAAGGAGGTGGGGGGTGGAGGGTTATCCCTCAGGCTCTTCAGCTCAGGAGCCTATGCCGGAGAAAACTGGGAAAGCATCCTTATTTGTTGGCCCAGGTGAAGAGCAGCCAGGCAGGGCAGCCAAGGTGACTCCTGGATCCAGACCCAGCCCCTGGGAGCCACGCCAGTCGGGGAGATGGCACGAGGAACTGGCGCCCGCAGTGTCTCTAGGACTGGGTGGCTGAGGCCCTCAGGCCTATCCTGTTGTGGGATTCTCTGCCTGAACCCAGAGTGACTCAGCACCATGCTCATGGCTGGGGGAACCAGTGTACAGAGGGAACCCCCGGGAACCTGGAGGGTGTGGCAGCAAATAGGAGCCATGGCTGCATCTGAGGTGGAAGGAGGCCAGTTGGGTCACATGGCAAGAGGGACTCCCAACTCGAGGTACAGTCGAGTCTGATGGTGGGATGAGAGCCCCGGTGGCTGCCTCCCTGAGTAGGATAAGCGGCCCCTGGGGGATCTGCCCAGGCAACTTTCTGGCCCCTTGATGTGGGCCTGAAGCTTGGAAATAGCCTGATGGTGTCCAGGCAAGGCTGAGGAGGAGGATGGCAGGAGCGTCCAGGGAAGCCAGGCAGGCTGGCTCAGGGGGCCGTTACAGGCACCACGTGACCCCAGCATTCATCACGTACTGGCTTAATGTGAGTGTGTATGTGTGTGGGTGGGGGGGAGAGAGAGAGGTTTGTTTTTTTTTTGTTTTTTTTTTGTTTTTTTTTTTGAAAGAGTCTCACTCTGTTGCCCAGGCTAGAGTGCAGTGGTGTGATCTTGGCTCACTGCAACCTCTGCCTCCCAGGTTCAAGCAATTCTCCTGTCTCAGCCTCCCGAGTAGCTGGGATTACAGGTGCCCACCACCATGCCTGGCTAATTTTTGTATTTTTGGTGGAGACGGGGTTTCACCATATTGGTCAGGCTGGTCTTGAACTTATTGGTCAGGCTGGTCTTGAACTTCTGAGCTCAGGTGATCCACCCATCTTGGCCTCCCGAAGTGCTGGGATTACAGGTGTGAGACACTGTGCCCAGCCGAGATTTTCAATCAAAGCCACTATATGGCTCTGATGAGATGGAGATGACAGCTTCCCTGTGCGGCAGCCAGACGGGACCGAGCGCAGGCTCCCTTGGGTCACTGCTTGGCCTCTGACATGTGCTGTCCTCTTCTGTCAAATGGGGATCTAATCCTACTGGACAGGATTGTGCAGATTAAAGGAAAAGCTTCTAATAGTGCAAACAAAGCAAGCATGGCCTTTGCCCTCACAGAGTCTACTTGGAGCTCAAACAGAGCAAGCATGGCTTCTGCCCTCATGGAGACTCCAGCAGCAGGGATGGCTCAGCCTGCCAAGTTTCATGATGCGGGTGCACGCGACGCCAGGGAGGACTTGGCTGGGAGACACCGCCCATCGGAGGCTGGTTTCGTTCTCCCTGATGGGGGTGGGCCCTGCAGAGGGAGCAGGGCCTGTTAGAGGACTCCAGGGCAGAGGGTGCCTTCCTGATCCAGGACCCTCCAGCCCTTTGTCCCTGTCCTATGGGGCTGGGGGACCATGTGGTTGACCAGCAGATGCAGGGACGGTTGCCTGGAATCCCAGTCTCAGTGGCTGAGCCAAGGCACCCTGGACTCCCCAGGTGTGGCTGTGCCTACACAGGGCTGCCCGGGCTTCTCAGTACTCATGGTTGGCTCTTGCCTCCCAGGAGACACGGACATCTGCCCATTCATCCCAGTTGTCTGTTTGCTTTGGAACCAGGAGCATGATTTACGTCCGAGTGCATTTTTATGTTTTGCACCAAAGGTTTTAAACAGTTCCTAGACAAAACAATTCTATTTTAATGCACAAAATTCCTATCTTGGGTTATCTTCTTTATAGCCACATATGTTTTATTAGTTTATTGTTATTGGCCTATCTCCTTGCTAGAACATAAGCTCCCTGAGGACCAGGGCACACCTGTGTAGCACTCTGTTCCTGGTGCCTACCACGGGGCCAGGCACGTAGGGAGGCCCCGGAAACAGGTTGGGAGGGTGCACAGACCGGTGTTTGCAGGGGCCAACTGTTTACGTAGCTCTCCCTTTGCAGCAGCTGCTCTCCGCCCATCTTTCTCTTAATAGTTATGGATTATGGAAAAGAAGAACAAAGCGCATTAAGAGGTTCCCCTACATTTGATTTGAGGAAGTTTTCATCAGAACGGCTCCATTGATTGGCCTTTCGCGTACAGCCTTATTCCCTTCTTACAAAATGAATATTGCCTTGTCTCCTTGAGAAAAATTGATTTCAGCCAGAAAGGAGAAGAGCAATCTCCCTCCTCCCCTTCTTCTTCTTCTTCTTTTTTTTTTTTTTCCTCCTGCTGAGATGGAATTTATCTCTTAGGTAGGTGGGGGGAACCAGGAATAATTGGACCAGAAGCTAATTCCCAGAGATTCATTGTCTTGAAAGCTCCCACCAGAATGTGGGAAGCTTGCCTTGAATTGCATGCTAATGATAAATGACAACTCTAACAGACCGTCACATTGAGATGTTTAGTCCTTCCTGCTAGGAGATGACACATTAATTTTCTCTCAAATTTACATTGGATTCTTAATAAAATATCGGTGTTGGAATATGACAAGTGAGGGGCCACGGAAGCACCAGGTGCCACTTGGGAGGCGTGGACTTCGGCCGGAGGAGACAGTGGTGGGGCTGAACATGAGCCAGGCACTGGGTGGCATTGGAGCAGGGCTCCCATCACTGTGCTGGGCTGGGGCTTACGTGGCCTGGCTGCACTAAGCAGCAGGAATGGCAGGCCCTCTTTCTTGACGATAGTGTTGAATCCAAAGACAGGTGATGCCATTAACCCTCTCTCATCTTAAACCCCTTTTTCTTTGGCTCATCACTGACCAAATGCTTTCAGCGTAATAAGTGAAGTTTTCTATTTTTAAGAAAAGTTACTGTTTCTTGATTAATTTGCTCATCTGATGAGCATTTATGGAGTGTTTGCTGTTTACAAGTTAGGAAGGTAGAGGAGGCAGAAGCAGCAGCCAGACGTGCCAAGTCTAAGTGGTCATACCACTTCCCGGCTTCAAAACCTCCAGTCGCTTCCATGCCCTTGAAAGCAATGTTCGGAATTCTCAGAGGACCCACAAAGCCCCGGGATCTAACCCCTCTGCATGTGCTGTTCCCTTTGTTTGGAAGGTGCCTCTCCTTGTTCTTTTTGGCTGACTTTTACTCTCTTCAATCTCTCGGTCTACTATCACTTTTTCAAGGGGCCGGGGAGTGGGGGTCATAACCCCTCTGCCCCAGTCTGGACGCAGCCTCTCTGTAGGATGCTGTCAGGTGCCCTCTGCTTTTTTTTTCCTTGCGCTTACGGAGTTGCACTCTCCAGGTTAATTTATGCTCTCTTACATTTTATGCCACATTTGTATTAAGATCGTAGTCCTCGCTTTTCCTTCATTGCTGTTAATACACGTGTACCCTTGGTTAATTTGTGTCTCTCATCACTCTTAGAGGAAAATCCACCCTGGTTCAGGAGCCCACATTACTTGGGGTGAGCTGCTTTCTTGCCCCATCTCCTGGCCCTGCCCTGTTCTCCGCCTGCCAGCCTCTGCCAAGCTTCCTCTTCAGGCCCGGGCCTTGCCACGCTCTCTACCGAAAGCCCTTCCGGGAGCCAGCTTTCATGTCCTTGCCTTCACCTCCGTTTTCACCCAGATGCTGCATCCTGGGAAAGGCCTCTGGGCTGCCCATCGCCACCCACTGACAGCTGTTATCAAAAGAACTCGTTTGCCATCTCTGGTGGGTCCTGCAGCTCTGGGGCCGGCCCAGGGCGGGCCTCTGAGCATCACTGTTCTTCCTCCCTACAGGACTGCAAGCTGTGCAGAGGCAGGGCTGTGGCACCCTCAGCACCCCACATGAATGCTCGGCCGTGATAGCTGCTCAGTAAATATTAACTGAACAAATCAGTGAACGTCAGTGTACAGTTTCAAGCCGAGGCCCTGGGAGCCCTGGGCAGGTGCATGAAGGAGGTGTTCCTGCACTCTTGCTCTGGAGCGAGTCTTCGTCATTACGATCCCTCTGAATGGGCAGCCTCTTCTTTTCAGGGACCTCCAGGGACAATTTATATGAACAAACTGTGGTTTAACGGTCTTGGGAAATACAAGTTGACTTTTTTTTTTTTTTTTTCTTTTAGACAGTCTCACTTTGTCACCCAGGCTGGAGGGTGATGGTGTCATCATAGCTCACTGCAACCTCCACTTCCCAGGTTCAAGTGATTCTTACACCTTGGCCTCCTAAGTAGCTGGGATTAAAGGCGCCTGCCACCACGCCTGGCTAATTTTTGTAGTTTTAGTAGAGATGGGGTTTCACCATGTTGGTCAGGCTGGTCTCGAACTCCTGACCTCAGGTGATGCTCCTGTCTTGGCCTCCCAAAGTGTTGGGATTACAGGTGTGAGCCACCGTGCCTGGCCAGAAATACAAATTGACTTCTGCCTCTGAGTTCTGGAAGCCCTAGCCACCCCTCATCCTGTTCTCAAGCCTCCACAAAAGCATCGTGGCCCTAGAGATGGAATCTAGGTCTGCCCCGACCTGCCAGCTTCTCCTCTTGCTTGACTTTTTGTGGTCAGCCTTCCTAGGGTTATAGCAAGGATTAAATGAGACTGACTGCATGAAGCACTAGCTACAGGATACAGCCATTGACTGTCCTTGCTTTTATTCAGAAAAATGAGGCCGGGCGCAGTGGCTCACCTCTGTAATCCCAGCATTTTGGGAGGCTGACGCAGGTGGATCATTTGAGGCCGGGAGTTCGAAACTAGCCTGGCCAACACGGTGAAACTCCCATCTCTACTAAAAATACAAAAATTAGCCGGGCGTGTTTGGTGGGTGCCTGTTGTCCCAGCTACTAGGGAGGGTGAGGCAGGAGAATTACTTGAGCCCAAGAGGCGGAGGTTGCAGTGAGCAGAGATCACGCCATTACACTCCAGCCTGGGTGACAAAGCGAGACTCCATCTCCAAAAAAAAAAAAAAAAAAGAAAAGAAAAGAAAAATGAAAGCATGTGCTAAATCTCTGCGAACGAAGCTCTTTGGAAGTGCCAGCTTCTGGGTCCTGCCCATTGAACACAGCAAGAGCAGGAGCAATCACGGCCATCTTGTGGCTTGTGGGGGGCTTTTAGGCCGACGAATCTATCTAGTCGTTTGTTCTCCGATAAGAAAACCTCTTTTACGATTTTCAATTTGCCCTTATTTTAATGAAAAGAAGCTGGGGTTGGACCGCCCAAGAAGGAGCTAATCAAATAAAGCAAATTGGTGCTACCTTCTCCTTGTCCTTATTATTCCTATGGCTCCAGCTGGAATTTATTATGAGAAGCAATTGGTTTTCATATCTGGCAGATTGCAGCCTGGGCTGGGCCTGTCAGCCTTTTCTTCCCCCTCTTTCCATAAATAGCTGAGAGTGGCCGGGCTGCGCGGTGTGGGGGAGGACGCGGAATGCTTGTAACCAGTTTTCTTGTTTGGTGTCCCCCAAATCGTGAAGACCTCTGTAAACAAGTCAGAAGAAGTCTCCTGGTTGAAAGTTAATAAGCCAGTTCCTTCCTGTGAGATTCGGGCTGTCGCCGTGGCTTCTCGGGGTTCCGTGTGGCGTCCTGTCAACCTTGCTATGTGCAAGGCATCAATTACCGCCCTCGCTGGGTTTGTGCGAGGGAGAGATAAGCAGAGTCTCATTCCTTCATCGCACTTTTTCCCTCCCCTTGCAACAAAAGGAAGAACTACAATTTAAATCAGGCTGAGCCCGTCCTTGCTCTGTATGAAGTGTTTCGCCATGAGCAGTTCTTGGGGTCCCCAAAGTACCATGAATGTTGCAACTATAGAAGGGGAGGGGTAGCTGGGATGTGCCAGGGATTTGAAACAAGACATCAGGAAGGGGTGCAGTGGGGCAATTCCCTGGTCCTCCCCTTACTGGCTGTGCGACATTGGGGAAGTTACTTCCCTTCTGTGTGCCCCAAGCCTTCTCACCCTGTAAAATGAAGATAGTAATACCCAGCTACTAAAGTGACTGTCAGACTAAAATGAAACATGGGTGTAAAGGGTCCTCCCCGGCACCTGGCACAAGGTCCATGCAGAATAAACAGCAACTCTTCTTGTTGTCGCAGTTGTCCTGGTTGTTACGGACATTTTAGTCCAGGCCACGTACCTCTAATGGTGCATGGAAATCAGGCCATTCCGTGTTGGAAAGATCAGAGAGAAAGGTGCAGGTGCATGAAATATGTAAGCTGCAATAAAGGGTGACATTTCTCATTTTCCAACTGCCCACTGGAACAGAGATTCAGCACTGGCCTCAGGAATAGTGTCCACTCTTCTAGGACACTGCAGGCCCTGTCTTGTCACAGGAGCCTGATTGACATCTGGGGTCAGGGCTTCCAGCCAGGCCCTTCCCTGTGCCTTGTGGCAGGAGCGACAGGACCAAAGGCATTGGGAGGAAAGAGCAGAGCTGACCTAGGGTTTGGGTTCCAGTTGGAAAAAGAATTCTTTAGAAGCCATGCAGATACTGTTCCTGGAGTCCCACTGGGAACTGGGACATCATCTGTTCTTAAAGGGGTGCTGCAAGTAACAGATCTTATGAATTCAGTGAAGCAATAGCCAGTCACCCTGAACAGAGCTTATTGCACAAAATCTGCTGCCTCCGGGCCAGGACTGGGGGAATGGGCTGACAGGAGAAAGATCCACCGCAACTCCACGGATCGCTGGAATAGCAGGCTGGGTCTCAGCTGTCTGCACAGATGAAATTGGTGGTTGTTGAGGTCCTGGAAATGATCGGTTAGTGACAGAGAAAGTGGGGGTTTGGGGGAGAGGGGCCATGAAGCAGACCTGTCTTGGATGCATTGATTTCTAAAGCAAGACACTGGAAAGAGTATCCACACTTTTTATTTTGCAGAATTAACCTAGTCTTCAATTCAATCCCCAGTTGCTCCATAAATTTCTACTTAATGTCCACACGCAAAATGTCTCAAGAACACATCGCCCCTCAGATCTTCAGTTATTAATCATCTTTTATCTACCTAATTTGAAAAATATCACTCCCTAAAGTGATAGGTGAGCCTGTGAGCTGCCAGTGTTTGGGGATGGCCTCTCCCATGGGTGGGTTTGCCAGTGCACCTTACAGTACACCATTTCATTACTCGCTCAGTCCCTTCATTGTTACTCCTCACAGGAGAACCCTACAAAAAGAGGACAAGTCTGTTAGTACAGAGAACATGTGCTGTATGATAGGCAGCACGCTGGGTACTTTACACACATCCTACTCACTAAAACAGAGAGACCAAGGAATTTGTTCAAGATCACACAGCTCTTAAGGAGCTGAGCTAAAATTTAAGATACAACCTAGATCTCACTCCAAATCTCATGATAATCTTTTAAAAAATATTCTATTATGGAAAATTTCAAAAATCTACAAATATGAATAGACCAGCATAATGAATTCCCATATGCGTATCATTCAACTTTAATATGGTCAGTCTTATTTCTTTTTTTTTAAAGTGAAAAAATTTTACTATAGAAATCCTGGATAGTGGCCGGGCGTGGTGGCTCATGCCTGTAATCCCAGCACTTTGGGAGGCCGAGGAGGGCGGATCACGAGGTCAGGAGATCGAGACCATCCTGGCTAACACGGTGAAACCCCATCTCTACTAAAAATACAAAAAAATAGCCGGGTGGGGTGGCGGGCGCCTGTAGTCCCAGCTACTTGGGAGGCTGAGGCAGGAGAATGGCGTGAACCCGGGAGGCAGAGCTTGCAGTAAGCTGAGATCGCGCCACTGCACTCTAGCCTGGGCGACTGAGCGAGACTCCATCTCAAAAAAAAAAAAAAAAAAAAAAGAAATCCTGGATAGTTTTATAGGATTCAAAGGGAGAGATGCATCTGAAGCTTGGGCACAGAATGGCAACAGGGGTGAGACTTGGTGGTTTACAGCAAATGGGCTGAAGTCAGATAGTCTGGATTTGAATCTTGACTCTCACACTTACTAGTCCTCTGACCTTGAAAATTTGCTTAAACACTCAGTGTACTCAACTCTGAAATGGATATAAGAGCAGTGCTTCCTCATAGGTAGTTCTGAGCATTAAGCAGTTAATACATGTGAAGAATAGAACATGGAATGACCAAGCCTCGCTCCAGAGCAAGACTGGAGGAATTCCTTCATGGTTCCTTCCCAGGGCTCCCAGGGGCTTGGCTTGAAACTCTGTGCTGATGTTCACTGATTTGTTCAGTTAATATTTACTGAGCAGAGCCGAGTGTGGTGGCTCACGCCTATAATCCCAGCACTTTGGGAGGCTGAAGCGGGCAGATCACCTGAGGTCAGGAGTTCAAGACCAGCGTGACCAACATGGTGAAACCTCGTCTGTACTAAAAATAGGGAAATTAGCAGGGCATGGGGCATGCACCTGTAATCCCAGCTTCCAGGGAGGCTGAGACAGGAGAATTGCTTGAACCCAGGAGGTGCAAGTTACAGTGTGCCAAGATCATGCCATTGCACTCCAGTCTGGGTGACAGAGCGAGACTCCATCTCAGAACAAAACAAAATATATTTACTGAGCAGCTATCATGGTCGAGCATTCGTGTGGGGTGCCGTGGGTGCCACAGCCCTGCCTCTGCACAGCTTGCAGTCCGGTGGGGAGGACGGACAATTTTGTATCAGTGCCTGCTACTCGGTAAGCACTCAATAATTGTTGGTTATTTGAATTCTTGTTGTTATTATATCACGGTCAGTCTTATTTCGTCCATACTCTCCCATTCCTTCCCTCAACGTTATTTGGAATCATCTCTCAGACATTGTATAATTTCGTCAGTAAATATTTCAGTATACTTCTCTAAAAGATAAGTTCTCTTTTAAAAAAAATACTTCTGCACTACACTGATCACTGTTACAAATGAATAATAATTCTAAATCTCATTACATACCCAGTCACTGTTCAACATTTCAGTTGTTTCACAAATGCCATCTTTCATTTTACAGTTTGTTTGACTCAGCCAGTATCCAAGTAAGGTCTACATATTGCAATTGGTTGATTATTTCTTCGTCTTTTTCAGTCTATATGTTCTCATTCCAGCACACTCCTGCTCTTTTTTTCTCTCTTACTCATTCTTCCTCAGAGAATTGGTTAAAGAAGCCAAGTCATTCGCCCCGTAGAGTTTTCCATAGTCTGGATTTTGCTGACTGTATCCCCATGACATCGTTTACCATACCATGTCCCAGTGCCCTCTGCAGATGGTAGAAAGTGGAGTTTAGAGCAAGAGTTCTGAATAGCTTCAAGGTCAAGTTTTTTGTTTTTTGTTTTTTCCCAGCAAATTATACCTCCATCAGGGGATGTCTTAGTCCATTTGTGTTGCTATAATGGAATACCACAGACTGGGTAATTCATAAACAATAGAAGTTTATTTGGCTCACGGTCCTGGAGGCTGGGAAATTCAGGAGCATGGCACCTGGTGAGGGCCTTTATACTACATCATCCCATGGTGGAAGGTGGAAGGGCAAGAGAGGGCAAGAATGAGAGAATGAGAAAGAGAAAGGAGGAGGGGGCCACCAGACTCACTTTTATAAAAAAGCCACTCCTGTAATAACTAACTCCCTCCCAAGATAATGACATTAATCCATTCATGACCTAATCACCGCTTATTAGGCCTGACCTCCCAACAGGGTTGTAGTGGGGATTAAGTTTCCAACACATGACCTTTGGGGGGACACATCCAAGCCATAGCAGAGGACACGTACTATCTGGTTGTCTCCCTTTTGTGACGTCAGCCACCATTGATGATCCATGCCCAGATCCATTCATTCATTAGGGATTACAAAATCATGATATTTTAATTCTCTCATTTCTTCTTCATTTATTGGCTGGAATACTTTTATAGAAAGTCCTTTCTTCTCCTATTTGGTAACTCAAAAGAACAGTTTTTACAGGGAAGGTAGGGTATGTGCCTAATTCTCCCCTGCTTTTTAAATACTTTTTTAGTTTTCAAAATAATGTATTGGGTCACTAGCATCTTCCAACAATGAGCAATTAGTTTTTTGTTTGTTTGAGGACTATTATGAACTCATGGATTTAAACATATTTAATGAATTTCAGTCAAATGTTGATGTTCAAATTGTCCCATCTTTGGTTAGTGCGAGCCTCTTCAAGTTGGTTCTGGAGTCTTTTTTTTTTTTTTTTTAAATTGAGATGGGGTCTCACTCTGTCACCCAGCTGGAGTGCAGTGGTGCTATCTTGGTTCACTATAACCTCCGCCTCCTGGGCTCAAGTGATTCTCTCACCTCAGCCTCCTGAGTAGCTGGGACCACAGGCATGTGCCACCACATCTGGCTACTTTCTTGTAGAGACAGGATTTTGCCATGTTGCCCAGGCTGGTCTTGAACTCATGAGCTCAAGCAATCTGCCCTCCTCAGCCTCCCAAAGTGCTGAGATTACACATGTGAGCCACCACACCTGGTCTGGAGTCCTTTTCATATTAGTTTAAGTCTTCCATACAGCTAACATCATACTTAATGATGAAAGACTATATGCTTCCCCCTAAAATGAGGAACAGGGCAAAGTGTTGATTTCACCACTTCTATTCAGCATTGGACTGGAGATGCCAGCCAGTGCAATAAAGCAAGAGAAAGAAAAGCATCCACAATGGGAAGAAGAAAGTGAAGCTACCCTTATTCACAAATGACTTAATTATATATGTAAACTATCCTAAAGAATCTACAAAAAAATTTACTAGAACTAATAAATAGGTTTAGCAAGGGTCACAGGATAACATCAACATACAAAATTCAATTGTATTTCTATATAGTACAAATGAACAATCCAAAAATGAAATTGAGAAAATAATTTCATTCACAGTAGCATCAAAAATAATAAAGTGCAGAGGATAAATTTAAGTTACAAAGTATAAAACCCATATATTGAAAACTACAAAGTCTTAATGAAAGAAATTACAGATTTACCTGGATAGAAAGACATTCCATGTTTTGCAATTGGAAGTGGTTGGAAGACTCAATATTGTTAAGATGGCAGTTCTCTCAAAATGATTTCTAGATTCAGTACAACTCTGATGAAAATTCTAGGAGCCTTTTTTCCTCAGAAATTGTCAAGCTAACGCTAAAATATATATGAAAATACAAAGGACTTAAAATAGCCAAAACAATTTTGAAAAAGAAGAACAAAGTTGGAGGACTTATAGTCCCTGATTTCAGAACTTTTTATAAAGCTACTACAATCAAGATAGATAGTATTGGCATAAAAATAGACAATGGAACAGAAGAGAAAGTTCAGAAATAAAATCTTATGTTTATGGTCAATTTATTTTCAACAAAGGTGCAAAAGCAATTCAGTGGAGTTGGGAGTGGAGAAAACAGGCTTTTTTAATTCAAAAAATGGTGCTGGGATAATTGGATAGTCAATGACAAAAATAAACTTGACCTTTACCTCACACCATATGCAAAAATTCACTCAAAATGGATCATGACCTAAATGCAAGAGCTAAAGATATAAAAGTCTTAGAAGAAGACATAAGACATGTTTATGACCTTGGGTTAGGCAAAGCACCCCTAGATGAGACTAAGCACTATTCATAAAAGAAAAAATTAACAAATTGGAACTTACCAAAGTAGAAAATTTTACTCATTTAAAGAAACCATCAAGCCATAAGAAAAGGAGGAAACAAGTTATGGATTGGGAGAAAGTATTTGCAAATCATATGTCTGATAAAGGACTTGTATCTAGATTATATGTAAAGAGCCCTTAAAACTCAAAAAACAAGAAGACAACTCAATTAAAAATAGGCAAGAGATTCAAATAGATTCAATGTCTATTCGAATGACTAACAAGGACATGTAAAGGTGCTCAACATCATTAGTTATTAGGGAAATGCAAATTAAAACCACGATACACTCACTAGGATGCTTATAATCCAAGAGACAAATAATGTCAAACGTTGGGAGGATGTGGAGAAATTGGAACCCTCCTCCATTCCTAGTGGGAATGAATGGAAAATGGTGCCGTCATGGTAGAAAACAGTCTGGCAGTTTTATTTTTATCTAATAAGATGTAAGTATCTTTCACATATTGTTGCTGGGTTTTGAATCTTGGTCAAGAAAGTTTTCTCCACTTTCAGGATATAGAGAAATTCACCTATGTTTTCTTGTAGAGTAGGTATGATTTTATTGGTTACATTGAAATCTCTTGACTGTTTAGCATCAGTGCTGCTGTATGATGTGAGGGGTAGACCCAGTTTTGTCTTTTTCATATGCCTTCTAGGTCTCCCGATTTCACTTATGAAAAACTTGACCTCTTCGGCCAGGCGCGGTGGCTCACGCCTGTAATCCCAGCACTTTGGGAGGCCGAGGCGGTGGATCACTAGGTTAGGAGATCCAGACCATCCTGGCTAATACAGTGAAACCCCATCTCTACTGAAAATACAGGAAAAAAAAAAAAAAAAAAAAGCCAGATATGGCGGCGGGCACCTGTAATCCCAGATACTCTTAAAAAAAAAAAAAAAAAAAAGAAAGAGGCGGGCGCGGTGACTCACACCTGCAATCTCAGCACTTTGGGAGGCCGAGGCGGGCGGGTCACGAGGTCAGGAGATCGAGACCATCCTGGCTAACACGGTGAAACCCCGTCTCTACTAAAAATACAAAAATTAGCCGGGCGTGGTGGCGGGTGCCTGCAGTCCCAGCTACTCGGGAGGCTGAGGCAGGAGAATGGCGGGAACCCGGGAGGCAGAGCTTGCGGTGAGCCGAGATCCGGCCACTGCACTCCAGCCTGGGCGACAGAGAGAGACTCCGTCTCAAAAAAAAAAAAAAAAAAAAAAAATTGACCCTTCTCCCACTGACTTGAGATACCTCCTTAATTGTGTATCCTAAATTTGTGTATGGAAGTGGGATTATTTCTGAATTTTCTATTCTGTTCCATTGGCTCGTCTATGCATGTGTAATTTCCATACTTTTTAAGATATGAAAGTTTTCTTGTATGTGTTAATAGCTGGTAACGCTAGCCCCTATACCTTGGGCTTCTTTTGGGAGGTTTATTTGGCTATTCTTAGTGCTTCTTCCTTTCAAATAAACTTTAGAGTAAAATGTTCTAGATCCAGAAAAAAAAAATCCTGATGGGATTCTCATTGTTACGACGTCGCATTTATAAATTAACTTGGGAAGATTGACATTTTAATGATTGCGACTCTACCTAACCAAGACATGTTATGTTTTTGCGTGAATCAAAACCTACTCTTGTGTCTTTTAGAATATTTTTAGAGTTTTTATTTTTAGGTTTTGGGAATTTCTTGTTAAACGTATGCCTAGGCATTTGGTTTTGTTTCTCTATAGTAAATGGGGACTTCCATCATTTCATCAATCTATCTAGTCAATAGTTTATATTTTAATTATCTAGCCAAGATATATATATATATATATACACACACACACACACACATACACACACACACCCACACACACACACACACCTACACACATTCATACAATGTCTATAAGCTATTGGCTGATAATCTATAGGCTAATAGCATATAGATATTTTATATACTTCTCATATATAATATGTATCATACACAGTCTTACCCTGTGTAATCTATGCAGTCTTACTAAGACTGTATTATATATATAATACATATAATCTTATAGAATATGTATCTATAAGCCAGTAGCTTATAGATATTATGTAGATATTATATCTTTCTTGGCTAGATAATTAAAATATAAGCTAACTTTATACCCATCTCTTTACTGTTACAATTTGTAGTAGGTTTCCATTGATCCCATGACCTTTTCGCCATGTTGCACTGAGCGCTATTGGTTTTGCTGGCTATTAATCTCTTAGATAAAAGGTTTCCTTGGCTAGAAACCTCTGTAGTGAGAATGAAGCTCCCTGTTGTCCTCGTGTTTTTCTTGACATGCCTCTGCATGGCTGCGGTGGAGGTCTCAGAAGGTTTCCCTGTGGCTGTCTCACACCATCAGCCTTCGTTCAGCTTCCCCGGAAGGAGATCCCGCAATGAAGACTTGAGTGTGAACAGTTTATCTGAGAAGCTATCCCAGGAAACAGTAGTCAGGGCATGTGGAAGTGAAAGAGGGGGAGGAGGAATGCAAATGAAGGGCCATTCCCCCTGCAAGTCACCACTGTGAGAACTGGAGCTTACAAGGAGGGTGACCCCCTCCACTGGGCAGGGAAACCTGGGATTGCCCCAGAGTGACCCCAGCCACAGGGCAGGGAAGCCTGGGATTGCCCCAGAGTGACCCCAGCCACAGGGTAGGGAAACCTGGGATTGCCCCAGAGTGACCCCAGCCACAGGGCAGGGAAGCCTGGGATTGCCCCAGAGTGACCCCAGCCACTGGGCAGGGAAGCCTGGGATTGCCCCAGAGTGACCCCAGCCACTGGGCAGGGAAGCCTGGGATTGCCCCAGAGTGACCCCAGCCACTGGGCAGGGAAGCCTGGGATTGCCCCAGAGTGACCCCAGCCACTGGGCAGGGAAGCCTGGGATTGCCCCAGAGTGACCCCAGCCACTGGGCAGGAAAGCCTGGGATTGCCCCAGAGTGACCCCCTCCACTGGGCAGGAAAGCCTGGGATTGCCCCAGCGTGACCCCAGCCACAGGGAAAGGAAGCTTGGGATTCACCCACCAAATCCCTGTCCGTCGGGTAAGGGGTGCTTTCAGGGCAGTAATGATCACCCAGCTGGTAGAGCACAACAGAGACTGGCCCCACAGCCTGTGCTAGCCCAGCAGCCTTAGGGGCAACCCTGGAGTCGGACCAACTCAGCGTGTATCCTGCCTGAACACTTTGTGGCTAGAATGGTTTGATTATATGTTGGGAATGATAATAACACCTACCTCACAGGGTGGGTGCAAGGATGCAAATAATATGGATCATAGTTATAGGTTATAGGTACAGGTACGGATATAGACTTAGGTATAAATGATACAGATGCACAAGTGGTGTGCTCCACCGGCACCGGGCACACAGTAAGTCAGCAATAACTGGAAGTAGGTGACATTATTAAGTTGCAGGGCTTCCATGCCTGCTCTACGAAGCTTCTGTTATCCTCTCCGTCTGCAATTCCATTCCTATTTTCCTGCTGTTCTTGTAGGAGGGGGACTATCTTTTATGCCATCATGAAGTGTGTTAAAGTCCTCCCCTGACTGGACCCTGTTGTCTAGCCCACCTGTCATTCCTCCCAGAGCAGGACCCCACTTCCCTCCTCTGATGCCTTCCCAGCAGCTCTGACTTGCTTTTTTTTTTTTGAGATGGAATCTTGCTCTGTCACCCAGGCTGGAGTGCAATGTCACAATCTCAGCTCACTGCAACCTCTGTCTCCCGGGTTCAAGAGAGTCTCCTGCCTCAGCCTCCCGAGTAGCTGGAATTACAGGTGCCTGCCACCATGCCCGGCTAATCTTTTGCGTTTTTAGTAGAGATGGGGTTTCACCATGTTGGCCAGGCTGGTCCCAAACTCCTGTCCTCAAGTGATCCACTCACCTCGGCCTCCAAAAGTGCTGGGTCTGACTTGCTTTTGATTCTTTTCTGGGTCGGCAGTACAGCCTAATTTTCTTTGCCTTGGGGGGCACAGGGGCCCTTCTGCAGCCTGTCTTTCCCCTTTGCTGTTCCTAGGACCCTGAGTTGTGGTAAGGGCCTTCCCCATCACACAGAGCCGAACAAGTTCTATTAAAATCAGATTGGCGGATTAAACACTATTAGGTTGCTCATTATTGCAAGTTAAAATGATGATTCCATTTATTAAGGCCATTTAAGCTGGACATTTAAGTTCCCTGTGGGATTGTATCCTGCTAAAAGTGCCAGATGACAGGGCTACTCTCAGAATGCCAAAGGGTGGGTCACCGGAGGAAGCTGGGTTTCCTAGGGTGAGTGCGGTTGTGATTCTGATTGTGTACATGACAGTGTTTGAGAGAGTCCCCTCTCTGTGGGTCATACCACTTACGATGTGGGAACAGTTTGCCTGAGGACACTACTGAGGTTATTAGTCATATTTAGAAAGGGCAAGGGATGGAACAAACCACAGTTCATGTCTTAGCTCACGAGAGGCTGGATTGGATCAATGTCGGGTCTTCTCCTGTGGATGGAGCATCTTCATTCTCCAGTAACAGAAAACCCATCCACAGAAGAAGACCTGGCATTGCCACACTCTCATGAACGTCTTCATTCGTTTTTGGAGAGGATGAGCCACACACAGAGCCTGCCTGTTTGATTAAACAAGTTCCCTTGCTTATTCCTTAGGCAGTGGTCCTAAGCACAGTCCGTGGACCTCAGGCACCTTCTAATTGGTCTTTCAGGGGCAGGGAGGACTTACAGCACTGTGAAGATTAAGGACAAACATCTGGAGAGGGGCTGAAGTGGGAAGAGGCTGGCATCGTTGGCCCCACGCACGAGCCTACCTGCCATTTAGAAATGGAAGCGAATTGTAAGGTTTCCAGTGCAGACTTGTAAGCGGGAGACAGATACCGGCGGGTGACAGCGTTGTGACAAGCACGTGGAGCCATTTCCTGATTGTTTTAGTCGGTACAGACTTAGGGAGGAAACCAACACTGACACAAACCAATTGTGCCCTGATCGGGAAACAATGAAGTATCGGGAGTCGCTGTTGAAAGTCTGTAATTTCCAGCGGAATTGCTGTTTAGTCATCATATTGCCACTGAATGACATAGTCAGGCTGGGTGGAAACTACAATTAGCTGCAGTCACCCTGGTGGGGCTGTTTTTTCCCCACAGACAATAGAATATGAAGCCATCAACAGCCAATGTTCTGTGCCACTTGTGAAATGGCCTATTGTTCGTAGCAAGAAGAAAAGAAAGGGGCTGGAGGGTCTTGCCCCAGCCCTGAGGGGGACAGATGGCTGACTTGTGGTTTCCTCGCCTCCGCCTCCGTTGTAGCAGAGAAACATACAAGCCGTGCTGAAGAAGCCACTTCATTTGCCTTATTTGTATAAAGAGCTCTCTGGCCGCAGCTGAGAGTGAGATGGCAAGCCTGCGCTGGCCTCGTGGCGCACAGAATCACTGGCGTTCCTCTTCCCCTGCCGCACGTTCAGGTGCAGAGTGGCGCAGCACGGCGGGGGGTGCTGCTAGCTTTTGGGGGAGTCTTCCTTGAGGTTGGATCTGCCCACAGCTACTGAAACTTTATTCTGAAAGCAGTTTATTGCCCTCAACTGCTAGAGGGGTTTAGTTCTTTCTCTTCTTGGAGTTTCCAAACCCAAATATGTGACCTGACCACTGCATCTGCAGATATGCACGTCATCAGCCTCTCCTCTCTGTGGTGGACGCATGTTTTCTTTTTGGAAAATTCAAAGTTCTTTTTCTTTTTCATCATTACAAGAATGACCATCTAACTCTTAGCATTTAGCGAGCAGGCAACTATTTCCCTGAGATACTCTGGCTATGGACTGAATAGATGACTTTACCTGGCAGTATCTGAGACCCCTGACAGCTGAAGCCCAAATGGGAAAGAATCGGGTACTTAGCTTGCTTGGGAAGCAAGACTGCAGATGCTCTTTCATATCTAGCAGTAATCTAAATGCAGGCAATGAACCAAGAGCATTTGGCCTCGGTGAATAGCTCTGCCATTGGTCTGTTCTTAACATAGTCATCTAGCGTCTGCGTTAAACTTATTTATTTCCTAATGCTGGGTGATGGATTAAAAGATGTGTAGAAAATCCTTCCACAAGAGATAAGATATTGCAGGCTGCCAAGACACCCCGGCTCTTTTTGCTTTCTGTCTCTCTTTTGCCTACTTTTCAGTGCAGAGCTCAGGCCCCCACATCGTATATCCTGATTACTCTGTGGTTATTACTGAGGGGATGTTTTTTAAGCCTATCATTGACACATTTAATTCATTAGGTACCAAATCCAAAGCAAATTTTGGCTGGCCATAAAACATGGTTAATCCAGGGAGCTGCAATAAAAGGTGAAAAATTATGTTCCAGCAAATGTGGAATATTGCTTTTCTGTAGAGACTTTTACTGGTCGACGATATCTTTCTTCATAAATTTTTCTTCTGCTTGGTGCTCTTGGTAACTTAACCATTTGTTGTTTCCAGACCACAGAATGGCTCAATGATACTCTACAACAGGAAGAAAGTGAAATACAGGAAAGATGGGTATTGCTGGAAAAAGAGGAAAGATGGGAAAACGACCAGAGAGGACCACATGAAACTCAAGGTCCAGGGAGTGGAGGTAAACAGCAGAAAAGGTTCCCTTGGTGCACAAATGTCATTTGCAGGCTGCAGTGGAGAATGGAATTGCTCGGAGTAATTTGATGCGAGTCACCTCTGTCCAAAGAATTTTTGTTTGCCAAGACCCTGGTTTTGCTTTTGTTTCGTTTTTCTACCTTCTTACCCTATAGTCTCCATTCAAGTTTTCAGTGAAACTGGATTGAACTAAAGCATTCCTGTTTCCTGGGAGTCATTGGTATATAGATGGGGATTTGCAAGGTTCCTGTGGACTCATTTGTTGTATTTATCACAGAAGAGCCTCTGGGTGCATTGAGAGTTTGCAAAGTGTCAGGGAAGAGGGGAGGCAGCGTAAGGAACTTCCCTCTTGAGGTGACCCTGGCCTCCCCCTGCTGAGCTGGTAGACCCCCGACACAGCCTGGCTTCACCCCTCCACCGACAAACCCTGGGTGTGTCAGCCTTACTAGAGGTTTGAGATCATTAGATGGGATCACAGGTGTGCGTGATTCTTGCATGGTTGGGGTCCTGCAGAAACATCTTGGGATCTTGAGCCGACTTCCAGTTTTGGCCCTTGGGTAAACACTGGTTTCCTTGCTGTTGTTTTCACCCCACAGGCTCTCCATCTTGGGCAGCCATGGAGAAATTCCCTTATTCCTCTTTGCCGTCATTAGAGGGCCCAAGCCATGTGTCACAGCAGTAGAGGGGGAGGGCATGAGTCCAGGTGAAGTCTTGGCCTGCTAGTCAACGGGCACCCACTTCCCTGAGTCCTTACTGGTCCTGGGAAGGAACTTCCCCTGGAAATAGGGAAAGTGCCACCTTGGGCCCAGAGCTGAGAAGCTGGCTTATGATCCACCTGTTATTTCAAACTGGTCAAAGAGAGGCATTCTGGAGTCTGTTGGTGTGTTGAGTTTGCGAGCATACTGGATGGATAGCTAGGACCATAAACCCACTTGAGTTCAATGGGTTGCCCTTCCACGCCAATGTTTTTTGTGACGTGCTTTGTCATGATGACTTTTTCTATATTAATCATGTGCTTTTATGGCTGTTAAAAATAGCATCAGATGGCTTGTATTACATGACCTCACAGAGAGATGACTTTTGTTTTATTATTTTTTTTAAATACCTAATAACAGTGCTTTATGGAGATGCACAAAGAAAAGCCTCTATCCAAGAAATTCCAGTTCCCTGCACTCTCCTGTGCTCAGTGTTTGCACAGTGTGGTTTAATTGACTGCACGGAACATTAAAATGCAGATTACCCCAAACACACTGCTCTGGACACACCTCTAGGACTGTGACCGGTGATTGTACAAACGCATTAGCCATCATCGCAGGGAGCCAAAGGAGGCAGGGCTTGGTTCTTCCTGGGAGGACCCTCATCTCCTATGCTGGAGGAAGAGGTAGAGAGTGAGGCAAAGCTGGGTGGGGCCCCCAAACAAGGAGGCTGCTCGCACTGGGAATAATAGGGCTGCAGGAAATCACACTGAAAGTCACAGTAGCTCCTATGCCCGTAGGCCCCTGGTATATTTCATCTTTAGTAATACGTAAATCAGGAACTTCTGCTTGTGAGTAACAGCAGGGTGGAATTCTTCCTCAGCAGCAGCTGAGAAGCCGAGGGGAAAAAACAACCCACAGTGTTCATTTTCTTTCCTCATGTTATAAATTAGAATTGTCGCTGGATGGAATCAGAATGATTTATGGCTATTTTTAGGCCATATTTATGTTTGGAGTTATTTGTGGTACTCATACTTGCAGACAACAGTCTGTCCCCTCAGAACTTTGGGAAAGGGAGACGGGCAGGATGGGGAGGGGTTTCCAGGACCTCCTGACATGGATGGCAGTGTGGGCAGTGGGAATGGCCAGCGACATGATGCTTGCTTTAGGTTCTCAGAGAGAAGCCACCTACTATGATGCATTATGTGGTGGCCTTGCCCATGAGCTCAGGGAGTTGTCCCACTGAGCCACTCAGCAAATATGGACCCTGTGTGCCTGCTCTGTGCAAGGCGCTGTGGTGTCTGCAGAGAGAATAGGAGCCATGTTCTCTGCCCCACGGACTCATGGTCAAGTTGAAGAGACTTGACGTACATGAAGGTCATCAATAGTGCTGAGAGGCAGAGCAGACTGGGCTTTTATGATAAGCATCCTGGGAGTGCAGAGTGGGCTGGAATGGTCAGACACTTCCTAGGTCAGGTGGGATACAAGCTGAGCCCTTAAAGTCGGGTGGGACTCTCTCTGTGTGTGTGTGTGTGTGTGTGTACGTGCAATTTACATATTGTTTGCAGTTTACCTTTTCCACTCTGCACTGTGGTCTGAGCTGTGTCTATGTTGATACTGAGGTTCCTTCATCCCTTTTCACAGTCCTATAGCACTCTACTATATAAACACTTGAGCCGTTTCCCTGGCCGTAGCCCCTACTTTAGATTCCTTTCAGTTTTTTAGCATTATAAATAACACTTCAATAAGTGTTCTTATACACGTCTTTTTGGGCACATAGGCAACCTGGACCCAGAATTGCTGGGTTATAAGGCCTGGGCATGATCAGTTTATTAGATTCTGCCTCTGGCTGCATAATCACATGCCTATGTCCATGCCTGGAGATTACAATTTTCCCCACATCCTCCTGCTTATTGATAGATGAGAGATGGTACCCCCTTCTATTTGAATTTGAGTTTGTCTTAATTATTCGTGAGGATGAGTGCCTTCTTCTGTTAATGGGAGCTTGTTGCTATGAATGGTCTACCATGGGCATGGACATGGATTTTTAAACAGCCCTGAAGAAGGCCTTTTCAGACAAGATCAACCCCCACGTCTCATCGGCATTTCTGCCCCAAGGGCGGGGAAGCCCAGAGGGTGTGCTCTGGCATAGGGTGTGGTTGGTCCTTTCCACCAGGAAATTGCAACAGGGATTTCCATGGGACTTTGTACATCACAGGAGGCGGGGGCTGCTGAGTTTGGACTCTGCATCCTGCTTTGGTGGATTCAATCAGGCAGTTCCCATAGACTCAGCATCTTCATCACGCCAGGCAAGGCGCCAACCAGCTACTCTTCTGCGGGTTGGAGTGTACAGTCCTGCACAGGGTCTTGGAGCTGTGATTTTTCTACCACCCGAGCTGTTTTCCTCAGTTCAGGGGCATGATAAAGATATTTGGATCTACCATTTAACATATCACTTGCTATAAGCCTTCCCTCAGGCCGGGAAAACTTCCAGCCCTGTTTATGGAACTGTTCAGCCATCTCGCTTCTTTTGTTCTCAGAAGCTGGGGCCCTCTCTACACACGGCAACTCAAAGGCACATTGATTTTCTCAGCCAGGCACAGGATGGGGGGAGCTGCTTTTGAAGCTGACGAGCTGTTAGGTCCATGATTAGTTGTCTTGTCTGCAAGCCAAGGAGAAGCTAGCTCGATAAGGTTTCCAGGGATGACAAAGGTTGGCAGGAAGGAAAAAGAGGGTGGTTGCGATGTCACTGTTTCAGGAGATGAAATCTCAGCAGGTCTGGAGTTGGCCCTGTACCCCATACAGATTTATGCCTGCTTCTCTGGTGCCTGATAGGGTGGAGGAGCTTTGGGAGTGGGAGACTCCCAGAGAGCAAAAAGCTGGATGTCAAGCATCACCCTGGTTCTGGGGTCACTGCAGCTTTGTGGTCGGATGAGCTGAGGGAGGTTAGTCAGAGATGATGCTGTTCTCTGGGCCATGCCGGAAGAATTTCTTCCAAGTTCATGATGCTTTTCTCTGGCCCCAGAAGCTTGTGGGGCTGCCTTAGGTCCTAGTGGGGCTGTCTTAGGTCCTATATCCACATCTCCCTGCTGAGAGTGCTGGGTGTCCCAGAACCCAAGGCAGCTCTGGGCTCTTGTCCTCTCCAATTTCTTTGCTGCTGGGTTCCCACAACAGATGGGAGCTACACAGTTACTACTGGGATAGTCATGGGCTTACACATTTCCTGTATACCAGGTATACCATCTCATTGAATCCTCATAAACACATGCATGCAAAGTAGATGGTATTATAACTATTTTACAGATGGAGAGACTGAACCTCAGAGAGGGTTTCTCTTGCCCTACGTCATACCTCAGTCAGTGACAGAGCTGGTACTTGAGCCTGGGACTGCTTGGTGCTAAAGCTCAAGCTCTTGCCTTTATATCAGTTGCTTCTGGGTACTCGGGTGGGGCCTGTAGACTTTTTAGATGAAGTCAGCACCTGTTTATTCAGCACACATCCTTCCTTCATCCACTGGGGATTGGAGGCTTTCTCTCCACCTAGTATGGCAATGGGTGCTGGGATGCAGTGATGTAAAGAGAACACGTGGTCCCCTATCTCATGGGGAGACTAAAAAAATCAATCATGCAACCCCGATGCAGGGTTTTGAGGGCTGTGATAGAATTACCCGGCCCTGCGTGGGGGATGCAGGAGGGGAACCTGAGGCTGACTTGCCCTGAAGGAAGTGACATGAGCATAAGGAAGTGGGGCACGGTGGGAGTGGGTCAAGTGACAGGGGAGGGCTGAGCAATATCAATGAATAGAGTCTGTTGAGAATCAGCCAAAGTGACTTGAAGCAACAGGCGCCCAGAATCGTGATGGATCAGTATTTCCCCCAGGCCTGTCCAGACCAGGTCTTATCCTCCTAGCGACGGGGCCCTCTCTGCTCTTAAGGCATGACTTGCCATGGATGTTCTGCCTTTGGAACCAATGAGTGGTCACAGCACAGAGGCTCTTGGTTTCATGGTGGTCACATTCACAGAGACAGCCCTTTCTACTGAACCTGTTCTGTGGCAGAAGGACCCCCCTGGCCTGGACCGTCTTTGGGTGGAAACACCAGCCCCTCACGTCTGATTGGCATTTTCAGATGTGAAGAGAACATTTAGTGTTGCTGATGTGTTTGCATTGCCTGTAAAGAACGAAGAGTTTCTTTGACTTCTTAACTGCCTTAAAGCCAGAAACCTGGCATTAGGATGGTAGCAGTGGTAACGAGGTTATGTTTTGAGACTTGGCCTCATTAGAAGTGATGTTCTTTATTTGGGCACTTAGGCCACATATTAAAAAAGAAAAGAAAGCACCTCTTTTAAAATAGGAATGATATTGTAGTTACTGCATTAGGAATTAACAGGGCATGAAATAACTGTCTGCCCTGTGGCAATGCCAGATCATTTCAGCTCTGCTTGCAGCCATAAGATAAATTGGTATCTTGCTTGCAGCCTGTGGAAAATATTTTAAATAGCCAGCCATGAACATGTATGGTGCCCAAATCAAGTTTGGAAAACAGCAATAAATAGATAAGGTGGAGGTAAGGTGCCTCATGAAATGAACAAGGGGCAGAAGCTCACAGAGGGCAAACAAACCAGCATGGAAGCACTGCATGTTTCACATAGAATACGTATTTCTACTTTTAGTAAAAAATCATGTGTCTCAAGAACAGAAAACCCAGCACCGCAAGTTCTCACTCAAAAGTGGGAGTTGAACAATGAGAACACATGGACACAGGGAGGGGAACATCACACACCAGGGCCTGTCGGGGAGTCAGGGGCTAGGAGAGGGAGAGCATTAGGAGAAATACCTAATGTAGATACAGGTTGATGGGTGCAGCAAAGCACTATGGCACATGTATACCTATGGAACAAAACTGCATGTTCTGCACATGTACCCCAGAACTTAAAGTATAATTAAAATAAAAAAATTTAAAAATGATAATAAGAAGAAAATTAAATTAAAAGAAAAACATGTGTCTTTGGTCTGTGGACAGATTATTTTACCCCATTCCCCTCCGGCCTCACTGTGTACCTACCAGTCCATACCCTACCATGTTCCTTGTTCAGAAGCTATTTTTTTCCCGTGTCTAGGTCTACATTGTCTTAGCCTCATAACTTCTGACTCCCCGCCCCCCAAGCCTATCTCCCCTAATCTTTAGCCAGAAGTGATGATTTCCTCCCCTACATTGCTGTTGCTTTCCATCTGTACCCTTCTTAAGGTTCAGGTTGCCTTCCTATCAGCCTTGTCCAGTTCAAAAAAGATAAGTTGAGTATTTATTTTCTCCCTGCTAGAAAGCCTGTATCCAGATACTAAGCAACAAAGAGTCTCTACAGAGTATCTACAGAATCTACCCCGACACCACCTTGCTCTGGGAAGTGGATTTGCCCAGTGACTAACTGCTTCCACAATTATACTTCCTGCAAGCCTCACCCCAGCCCTGTGATTCAGTCCTGGCAGATACGTTTATCCTCATGGGTTGTGCATCTGGGACTTGAACCTAAGTCTTTGGTTTCAGAAGTGGGGCTGTCTCTCCTGTCTGGCTTCGAGCCCTGGAGGCTGAGGTGTCTTAGTCTCATGACCGTCTCTAGTGCAGGGAGCGTCTGTTCAGGGGCACCTCAGGGAATCTCCCAGGGCTCTCTGCTGGCTTTTTATCATCTGAATTTTTGTGCCTCATTCTGCTAGTAGGCCAACGAGTTAAAACTTAATTTCCTGTTACCTGGATGTGTTTTGGTAGAATCAATTCAGGAGCTCAAATCCATAGTTTTTCCTTAATTTCTAATTACTTGGCATCCCTGGTGACATGTTTCTACCCAATTCATATAATTAAAAATTTGATAAATAACATTAAGCTAGCTCCGTTTTGAAGTAGCAGGAGCAGCCTTTCTGTTTGCATTCTGCTGAGTTCGCGAAGGACTGGCAGGGTGGTGCTTTTGCTTCTCCTTCTGTCTTAGCCACATCTAGTTGCTATCACAAAAGATCATAGACTGGGTGGCTTAAACAACTGAAATTTATTCCTCATAGTTCTAGAGGCTGGGAAGTTTAGAATCAAGGTGCAGGCAGATTTGGTGTGTGGTGAGGGCTTGTTTCCTGGTGCATACATGGCATCTTCTCACTGCATCCTCACATGGTGGGAGGGGAGAAAGAGCTCTCTGGGGTCCCTTTTATCAGGGCACACAAACCCCGTTCAGAAAGACTTCACTCTCATGATCTAATCACCTCCACAAAGCCCCACTTCCACATACCATCACATAGTGTGTGTGCGGGGAGGGGGGGTGTTAGTTTTCATCGTATACATGTTGGGGGAACACAGATTTTCAGTCTTCTTAAGGCTCTCTCTTCCCTAACTACAGCCAAATTACAATAGCAACAATAATCACGGCATCATTTATTGACTTTTACTGAATATGCAGTCCTGTGTGCATCGTCTTATGCACATCGACTCATTCAGTTACTTGGTACCATCCCTATTAGATAGATACTGTTATTATCCTCATTTCATCCAGGATCTGCAAGACGAAGACACAGCAGGTCCCTCACTGTCCACTTCAGTGGTTGGGAGTTGGTCCCCAAACACACTGCATAACTGGCTGTGACTCCTCAGTTGCAATTTGATGCGAGAGCGGTTGAGTCCTGTATATTCCCACGAGAACTTTCACTTAGGAGTAACAAGTTGTTTATCTCCTCCCAGCATGAACTGCCCATTTCCATTTGTCCTGAAGCTGTAGCTTTCGAGCTTCCAGGGTACACTCACTCTGGCAGCAAGGGTCTGTGTGTGTACTCTTGCTACGTAGGCCAGATTGTATGTTGCCAGATTTAGTATGTGCATGCACAGACATGTGTGCACACACACACAAAGGAGAATATTGATGCCCAGTTAAATGTGAATTTCAGATAAACAATAGTTTTGTTTTTTGTTTTTTTTTTTAGTACAAGTATGTCTATACTAAAATATTGTCCGTTGTTTATGTGGAACTCACAGTGTGCTGGGCATCATGTATTTTATCTGACAACCCTCCAAGCATCAGAGCAGTTCCTTTGAACGTTTGCAGACAGAGGTTTGTCTGTTTTGGATACTGGTCTCATTGAAGACACGAGGAAGTGAGTTGGTTTATCTCCAGACACATTATTGATGCAGGAACCATAAAAGGCCGGAAGGACACTGGCCATTGCTGGGGAGAAGACACTCCCCAGTTTGCTGGCAAAGCCAGAGGCTGCCAGGGCTGGGGACTTTCGTGCTCCCTCTGAAAAGTGAGTCCTGGATGTCTCTCAAATACCAAAACGTGTGGGCTTCCAGATACCCAGATCTGGCGCCCTTAGGTGCTGCAACCTGGAAAAATGCAAGCCTTCTTCTGCCAGTGTTTGGGGAGAAGCTTGTTAGTAAAACATGTGCCAGGAAGATGTAGCGGGAAGTGTGATTGTAGTTTCTGCCCTCCTTGTATCCCTGGTAGATGACAATATGTACAATATTTTGTAATTTCCATTTTAAAACTTGATTTGAGCCTTATTAAGCTAGAAAGTCCCTGATGAAGGCAGAGCAGCAGCATATCAACTGTGCTGAACTTGTACTTAATTATTATCATAACAGTCCCTCAACCTCATTGCACATTAGCCCATAAGGACAGGAATGGAAATTTTAGCATATTCAATTACAATGTAAACCCTCGAATACCACTGTTGAAATTCACCAAGGGCCGTTCTCTGTTTGGTCCCCAGCACACAGCAGGGACTGAGTGAGGTGTTACCCAGGCCACACAACCTGGACATTTGCAAGCATAATATACAGCATCACCCAGAAACTGGGCAGGCATTGGAAGACCATAATAGATACTTTTCCCCTTGGTAAGTGACCAGACATGGTTATTTGCCTTGGGTGAAGAGTAGCTCTGGCCATCACTTGACTCAGTCATCAAATATTTGATCCTCTCTGCATCTTGCATTGCTGGGGAACATCGCTGGGGAAGTTTCCTCCCGTCATTGGCGGCTGTGGCTTGTGTCTGTGTGAGTTTATGCTCATTCAGCACAAATCTCCAGGCTTGTCCTGGGATAGTCACGGCCATTCACTTTAGTTGGCATGGATTAGGTACCGGCAGAGGGCAGGGATATGGCTTACAGGCTAATTAGGCTCATACCACTCTGCTTCCCACACGCTGCAGCAAAAACCATGGGGAAAACAGAGGTGCAGATGAAGGGCTCTTTTGCTACCAGCAGGAGCTGAGGAGAGAAATGTTACTGAACAAGTTAAAGAAGGAATGAGCTCCTCACGCAGCGGCTCTGGTGAGGCTGCTTTGATGGCCGCTGGCTCTGGTCCCTTGTTTCCTTCCATGCGGTGTGTGGGTTTCTGGCTGCTGAGCCTCCCTGTGGATGCCCTCCCTCGCTGCAAGGCCGGAATGGAAGATGGAAAGCAGGTGATTTCATGAAATACTGCCTTTCTGCTTCATGAGTTTTTCTCCTGGACAGATGAAATAACCTTCCACGTCCTCCTTGTACTCCCTAATTCAACACCTTGTAATGCTGCGTGCCCTCAGGGTACACCTTTCCTTCCTGATGTAAAAACCTCATGTCCCACTCGGGCAAAACCTGAGACCGGCACAAATACTGAAGTGGTCAGTATGGCTTCTTGCTACCCTCAGTGTGGCCCAAAGATTGGTACGTTCAGCATCACCCGGGGGGTATTAGAAGTGCAGAATTTCAGGCCCCATCCCAGATCTACAGAATCCAAGTCTGCATCTTGGTGTGAGTCCCGTGTGGTTCATACACACTTTAATTTGGAAAGGACTGGGACACGCCATCCTGTTGTTGCCAGTAGACTCCTGCCTCAGTGCCTCGCCCTCAGGCAAGTGGTTATTATTTATTTATTTATTTTACCTTGTCTTAGAAGTCCAAAGGAAAATTTTACAAGTTGCTCTGGCAATTTATGACTTGACTTCAAGCACCTTTAGAAAATATCGAATTGAAATCTCCAATGATATGGTTGGAGCTTATCATTCTTTATTCTGCCCTTGGCAATGAGGGATAGAGAACAGCAGGTTTCTGAAATCAGAACACACTGAGTGGCAACGACTAAACAGTTCCCTCAGCCTTTGTTCTCTGGGTTAAATGGTCCTGTTCTTGCATCCTTTAGCTCCTCTGAACAGGGAACTTGCCTGTCTGTTCACCACAATAGCCCAGTGCTTGGCGTGGCACCTAGTATTAAGTACCTTTGGTGCCAAATAACTTTATTTTTTTGAAAGAATGAATGATTTTGGATGAATAGACCTTTAAAACAAAGGGCCAGACAGTAAATCTTTTCAGTTTTGCAAGCCAGACCGTCTGTCCTAACCATTCAATTTTGCCGTGGTAGCATGAAAGCAGCCGTAGGCAACAGTCGAGGAATGGGTGTGGCTGTGTTCCAATAAAACTTTATTTACAAAAACAGACTGTGGGCTGGATTTGGACCATGGATGTAGTTGGCCCACCCCTGTTTTAGATTATGGCCACAGTTTCTAGAAGGAATGGGGTGCTCTGTGTATGTCCTAGTACTCATGTTTACAGCCGCCCCTAGTACTCATGTTTACAGCCTGTTCATACTCAGCTTATATTTTTGCAATGAATGTATGCTTTTGTTTACAACATACCTGGTGAGGTTAGGGTTTCTTCTTTAATCCATGTAGCATAGGCTTGTTTGTTTCTTCTTGAATTGTCCTCAGCCTGAAAACATTAGGCAATGTCTCTTGCAAAGGGCAGTTTGAATGTGGGAACTAAGAAATGTCCTGTTTCTCTTAAAAGCTCAGGGCACTGCTTCATGGCATTGTAGAGAGGGCAGGGCTAGTCCTAGTGATACACTCTGTGTTCTCCTGTCCAGTGGGGATGGCTGAGCCAATGGTATGTGTCCTTGTTGAGAACAGGTGGGTTAAAGGATTGGGATGTCACAGAAGATAGGATGAAACTGCCTGCATCTTTAGGCGTGCAGTGCTTTGAAAGAAGCCTGTATGTTGCTGGATGCAACAGAGTCCCCCTAAAATAGTGACCGATGGGAGGGCACAGACGCTATTTGTCCGTGTTTAAGTATTTACATGACAGCACGAGAAAACTGGAGAGGCTCTCTTTCATCTTTGCTGCCACAATTTACGTACAGTTTATGATGGATGTGAGAGGTAGACATTTATTGCAAAAGTGTAAGAAATGTTGACTCTTCATGAATTGATTATTTAGAATTTATTTTATTAAAGATTCTAGGTGGCATGTGATAAACTGAACCTCTGCTGGTTTGCAGCTTAATGATTCATGTATCTGTGGTGGTGATAAGGAAATCAAAGATTCGGTTTGCCATTTCAGAGAAAGAATATGGATTATTATTAAGTCTGGAATGGGCCTCTTGAGAATCCTTCCTTAGGGAGCGCACATATCAATAGTTTCTTCTCGATGTGGGAATTCTAATGCTTCACTTATGGAAACATAAATTCCACAGCAAGTGGCTGCGGATTCCTTCCCTCTGGTCCTTATATCCTTCGCGCATGGAGGATGAGTTTTTATTCCTTAGTTAGTACCTGGCATTCATTGTTCTTTAGTCTCCATGCTTTTGTGTTTCCATTGCTAACTTTTAATGCTAAGAGCTCTGCTGAGGTCTATGTATTGCAGCAGCTGAGATGCCGGTAGAGACCAGGATGGCGTATTTGCCTGTCATCCCATTTGCTTGAAATTTCCTAACAAATTGGGTTAAGTCTTGGAAAAGACTAAGAGTAACTATTAGATCTCAGATTTCTGATGGAAGTGAGGTCAGCTCACACGGGATGTAGAATGTTAACCCTGAACCAATTCATGCAGAAGCCAACAAGACCACCAAGCGCATCTAGTGAGTTGCATCTGGACCAAGGACAGTATCAGAATGCCCCGTTTCAGTAGGCTCTGTGGGTGGGGGAGGTGGGGGCGTTCCTGTTCTTAAATAACAGAGTCAGGGAGGGCTTAGCAGTTGGCTGCTGAAGGCATCTGGTGTGTGGCCCCCCAGCCATCACCTCAGGGCAGATGATTCAGGCGGAGCTCCCAGGTAACATTCAATAATGAATAACAAGCCCACAGCCTTACAGTGACATTAACGAAGTGTTGGCGTTGTCTGAGAGCTTGAGTTTCAAAGTACTATGTGACTTCTTTTTCTTTCAGAAATATCAGACAGAGGTTAACTACTGTAATCTTTTCCATAGGAGACTGTGGGAAAATAAATTGGGAAACCCCAAGACTCCTTGCTTCCCCCCAGATTCCTTACCCGTCCACATGCTGTGCAGCGGAAGCAACACTTAATCCTTTTATGTGATGTGATGCCCTCACACTGGTATTTTACTCAAACCCTTCATTTTGTTGGATGCATTTATACATGGAATTAGACCTAATTGTCAACATAATGACATATTAAGTTTAGTTTCCCAAAAGAGTAAACACTGAACTGCTTGGAAGTTATTTTTTACACACAGAATCTGCTTGGCCTTCCATGGACTGATCAGTCCATGAACAAGTGAGTTTTGCTGCTGACTGCTAATTCCTTCATCATGGTAACACAGTTCAAGGAGTCTTAAATGGGCTGGGCGTGGTGGCTCACACCTATAATCCCAGCACTTTGAGAGGCCGAGGCGGGCAGATCACCTGAGGTCAGGAGTTCAAGACCAGCCTGGCCAATATGGTAAAACCCCGTCTCCACGAAAAATATGAAAATTAGCCAGGTGTGATGGTGCAAGCCTGTAATCCCAGCTACTCAGGAGGCTGAAGCAGGAGAATTGCTAGAACCTAGGAAGCAGAGGTTGCAGTGAGCTGAGATCACACCGTTGCGCTGAAGACTGTGGGACAAGAGTGAAACTCCACCTCAAAAGAAAAAACAAAGAAAAAAACAGTCTTAAATTATAGCTTCCACCTAAAAGGTGGGCAGAACGAGGCTGCCTTGATCATTGCTTTATAGCCGGTGGGGTTGTTTTTGGGTTGCTCTGTTCTCATCAAACTCATTTCCCCTTTGCGGGAAACTCCTAGGACACCCCTTCAAGGGACACCAGTCTGGGTGATGCCATTTCTTGCTGTTGCCCAGGTTGCTTCCGTCACACCAGCACCTAGCACGGTCGGGCTCGGTGTGTTTCCTGAATGACTGAATGCACGTCTGAGAGCTGCTGCTACAGCACTTCTGGTGTCTGGTGAAGGATGGTGCTTCCTGCCAGTGACTGAGTAGATGCGTGTGTTGACATTGGCAGAGAGGTCGGGTGCCAGCAGCCTCCTTGCAGGTGCAGAACCGATCACACTTGCCTTTTCCTGGAAGGTGGTTGGTTAAGTAAACCTTACTGAAGTAGCTCCCCTCCCAGATTAATGAGTCCTTTCAGACATGATATGAAATGTTTGGAAACGAGATGCGACACGGTATTTTGGCCGTATTTTTTTTTTCCCTTTCATAACACCTGGCAATAAGATTCTCAAGCTAAATACCAGACGAGTGTGCGCTTCATTATGTATAGTAACTTTGTCTATAACTTTTTTTAAGCCCTCCAGATGGAAGCATGGTATAAATGTGGAGAGGCTGAGAAGGGGAAATGGAAATAAATGCACTAAGAAATAAAGAATCTGTTTTTTATACTTTCTTTTGCAAATAGTGTTTGCAATGACATATTGTGAATGGACTGAATTATAACAAAACCAGAAATGAAACAGAGCTCAGGGGTAGGGAGAGCAATTGTTACACTTACTTTAACTGATATAATGCAAAGCAATGCTTTTTACACTCAATTAGTTTGTACATTGTGTTGGACACAAACCAGAATGTAGAACATTTTTGGGTTTTGTTTTTATATGATTAAGGGAGATGAGATGAAATAAATTCAGTGAATTACGCTCCGTTTCTTTTAGGTCTGAGATGTTTTTGTTCTGTTGTCCCTCACCCCCGGTATTGAGTGAATAAGTCCTGTTCCTGGGTGTTGGGGGCTAGAGAGCCTAATATTTGAAAGCTTTCAATAGAGTTCCTTCTTCCACTTTAGGGCCATCTTTGGCTACATAAACAAGGACACGAATCAGAGCTATTTACATCTGGCATTTTACCATATTTTGTGCTTAGAATATCAGAAGAGGCTAGCAAGCATGATCGAAGCCAACAGATGTTAGTGAGCATTTAGGCAGCAAAAGTATTTCCAAGGCTGTGTATTTCAAGATCCTTGTTTAATTTATTTTGCTTAATTATACTTTCTTGCATGTTTAATGCTCCTAATATGATAATATTAAGAATTGCAGTGTGTGGTTATGGATTGCTCATTTCAATATATGCTGGCTATGAGGGGATGTGTGGGTTGATGCTGAGAGCCAGGAACAGATGAGCTTGGGGGCCAGCTCAGTGTCTTGCCTGCGTACAGTAGTGGTCTCCTCTGGGAGGGGCGCAGGAAGGGCCTGGACGCTCCCAGCAAAGGATGCAGAAAAGCATTCCTCAAACTTCCATGTGCAGACAAGTTCCCCTGGGATTCTGATTCAGTTGGTCTGGGTGGGGCCTGAGATGCTGCATTTGTAGCAAGTGCCTGGTGCAGCTGATGCCGCGGGTGCCACGGATCCTACTTTGTGTCGTGGAAGTGAAGTCAGTTGTATTCCACGAAGGCTGCTGACCAACAGGTACCACATACAACGGAAGAGAATCGGTGCCTGCCGATGGAAGCCGTGCCCGTGATACCTGGCACACAATTTCCTTCTGGTGCGAGAGTTGTGGTCAAGGGCCCCGGTCAGACTCTTGTCTTTTAGAAAGATCGTCCCTGCTTTCATATGTGCGAAAGGAAAGCCTCGTATGGAGAGCACTCGGTGATTCTGTGTTTTGTATTCAAAACCACAAACACTAATAAGAAAACAATGGGAGAAACCTGTTAGGTATAATATCCAAT
The DNA here is from genome assembly GCF_043159975.1 of Macaca nemestrina. Lineage (NCBI taxonomy): Eukaryota > Metazoa > Chordata > Mammalia > Primates > Cercopithecidae > Macaca > Macaca nemestrina. The sequence goes on along the minus strand of NC_092125.1, from coordinate 226,847,036 downwards.
TATAATTATTTTTTACTCCAAAAAGCACATCAAATAAATAATGCAGTTTATGTTACTTCTAGAAAATGCGGCAGCATTAGTTAATTTACATAAATTATACAACTCATTATCTTTGTTTATAAAAAGCCTTAGCAATATTTTGGCTTATGGATCTGAAAGGGGGAAAAATATCGCAGACTTCAGTTCAGTATAATTTTCCTTCCCTGCGCGGCCACCTTTTTATTTACTTACAGAAAGAGCGTCTGTTTGACAGATCCCCTTAGGAGTACTGCCCTTTCCTTTTGATGAATAGAATGCATTAAGTTTGACTTTTGTTTACAAAAAGCCAAATAAATACAAGTGAATTAATCCAAGCAGCAACAGAATGCTCTGAGCAGCAGTCGTGGCTTCCTTGGCTGACTCCAGGGCCTGCAGGGGTGGGGAGGGAGCTTCAGGGGCCAGGGAGCCAGGTTTTTCTGGCCTCATGCTTGTCTTTTCTGCTGCAGAAGTTCTCAGGCAGCCTCAAGTTAGATGTTCCAGTGCCGCCCACTCAGGGTCAGCTCCTGAGCAGGTGAACTCCTCCTGCGCTGTCCCCACCAGCAGCCATGAACCACACGTGATGGTGAGCCCTGGAAACATGGCTCATCCAAGTGCCGTGAGTGTGAGACCCATGCAGCTTTTCAAAGACCTAGCATGAAAAGAAGCCACTTTTCATTATTTTAATTTTTAAATTTTTTTTAAATTTGAGACAGAGTCTCACTCTGTCACCCAGGTTGGAGTGCAGTGGTGCGATCTCAGCTCATTGCAACCTCTGCTTCCCGGGTTCAAGTGATTCTCCTGCCTCAGCCTCTCAAGTAGCCGGGATTACAGGTGCACACCACCAGGCCTGGCTAATTTTTGTATTTTTAGTAAAGATGGGGTTTCACCATGTTGGCCAGGCTGGTCTTAAACTCCTGACCTCAAGTGATCTGCCCCCCTTGGCTTCCTAAAGAGCTGGGATTACAAGTGTGAGCCACTGCACCTGGCCAAAAAGAAGCCACTTTAAATAACCCATTAATATTTTTGTAGATTACATTTTGAAATAATAGATAAAATATATTATTAAAATTCATTTTGCCTGTTTCTGTCTCACTTCTCTACTGTTGCTACTAGCGAAGTTTAAACATGGTTTTATTATATTTCCATTGGACAGCCCTGGGCCTGCCTTAGACTAACAGAGAGGCTGGAGACCTAGATTACTCTTTTTTTTTTTTTTTTTTAATTATTATACTTTAAGTTCTAGGGTACATGTGCATAACGTGCAGGTTTGTTACATATGTATACTTGTGCCATATTGGTGTGCTGCACCCATCAACTCGTCAGCACCCATCAACTCGTCATTTACATCAGGTATAACTCCCAATGCAATCCCTCCCCCCTCCCCCCTCCCCATGATAGGCCCCGGTGATCACATCCATTACCAAGACTCGGATTCTTCCACTGGTCCTGCATTAGGCTCTGACTCATAATGAGAAACTTAGGATTTGACGCAGTGACAAGGGTAGGGCTTGTTTGATGGTTTGCTTGGAGATTTGAAGGGCACATGGGAGAACAACATGGTGTAAGAAAGTGGAGCTCTCTTCCCTTGACAGCACTTGGCTGTTGCTTCTAGCTTAAATATTAAAGTCTCTGCTGGTGGATGGAGGAGCCCAGCTCCCAGGTTGTTTCAGAGTGGGAACCGGTGAAGCCTAAATTTGCCTTCATTGCTTATGCAGATCCGCTAGATTGGCAAGAGAACAAGCCTGCCCGGAGGCAGGGCTGCAGAGCTGGGGCATGCTTGGCAGAGGAGGGAACAAGGAACATGGTTCAGTTGCAGCCAGACCTAGGCCTGGCTGTGTGCCAGGGTGCCTGGACTTTGGACATCGGTGTGTTCAGAGTGTGACCCGATACTAGCAGGACTTCTGGGTGGGAGCGCCACTGTGGGTCCACCACAGGAACAGCCTGGGACCCCAAAGCCCTTGCCCTCATAAGACTTGGGAGTTAGAGACAAAGGGATGTCTGCCATTTATCAGTTGACGGTTAATAATTTAATTATTCCATGCATCCATTTATTCTAGAAACATATTTATAAGTCCACGGTGTGCCACACTTTGCTAGGCACTGGGGATACAGTAATGCACAAAACAGATAGGTTCTTCACCCCCTCGAAGCTCCCAACTTGTGGGAGTGGGGAAGAAACAGACAGGACAGAGGAGTGCAGGAAGTCCCTTAGGAGCCCTGAGAGAAGGGCTAGAGGGCAGTGTGCAATGCATATGCCTAGATGACAAGTGGCAGCCAGGCACTGGCCCTTGGTGATGGAGGAGGCAGGAACATTTAGCCTGTGGCTAAGGGAGGAAGGACCATTGCTGCAAAGAGCTGGGCAGGGCTTTCTTGGGGACAGGACAGCGGATGCCCTAAGGCTGGAAGGACTTGGTTGTTCTACTGCCAGAAAGGGATCTGTGGGCCTGGAGAGCAGTGGAGAAGGTGGGGGCGGGGTGGAGGGGCCAGGAGCCAGGTGGCGCAACAGGCTCAGCTGTGGTATAGATCTTGGATTCTGTTCTAAGTATCATGAGAAGCCACTGATGGGATCGTAGCAGGGGTCTGGGAGGCAGTGGGGGAAGTTCTGGACGAGTAACTTTGTTTTATGCTGAGTGTTGCTGGATATGTCCTTTAGACCCTCTGGCTGTTGGCTTCTTCATCTATGGAGTCGAAAGGCTTGGGGAGTGGAAGAGAGGTGGGCCAGAATGTTCTCTGAGGTTCCTTCCTATTTAAAAGTTCCATGATTTGGAGAGAGCCCAGTCTTTTCCCTTCTTGGAGTTGAGTTACCTTTGTGGCTTCTGGGATAGATTTTAGATGGCTTCATGGCACCGGCATTTTGGTGAAGTCAGCTTTCATGTCCGTGAGTTCTTTGGCTTCACAAGATGAAAGAAGACAGAATGAACAGGACTGTGTCAGAATTGCCATAGAGTGCCTAGATTTTCACTCAGCAGTTCCATGGTGGGACCTGTGCACTGGCAATGTTTTAGAAGCTTCCTGGGTCAATGATTCTGCACATCAGCAGGATTGATCCCCTGGAGTTTGTGCCTCTACTGGGGGACTAAGAGGGCCCCTGTAGCCAGAGGCTCTCTGTAGCAGTGTGCCAGATGCCTGCGACATACTCCGTATTTAACTGTTCAGACCTACCAGCAGGCCAAGGGTTTTAGTTCAGAAATTCTGAGCACCTCATTTTGCAGCTGGGGAATCTGATGGGGCTCACAGAATAAACAAATCTGTGGAAGGCTGAGGGGCCCTGTGATGGGCTTTTGTCACATGCTGATGAGTCATTTGCTGAGATGGCAAAGGGATTGGTTGTCATGAGGGCTGCTAGTGAACATTGGGATCTTGGAGCCCTGACACAGCTGGTGAGCAGCATTCTGATGCATGTTCCCCTGCCCCCTCCCAGTGAGGAAGCCAGCTGAGCATCTGCACAAAGCTTAAGAACCCAAGGGGTAGAACTAAGTGCTAATCTCACTCCCTCTTGGACACCTATAAAAATGCCCAGAGGCTTCCAAAGGCCATGGCAAAGTAACTGGTAACTTATCATCCCACCCAAACCAACTAGAACACTGGACACAATATAGGAAACAACTGTTGTCAGATAATGGACAGCAGGCAGGAATGACTGTAATATCTAAGAGGAGGAAATAAACAAGCTCTGGCTTTCTGGCTGGAGGCATTTTCCAGACAGTGCATGGCGGTGAGTGGCAACCAGGCAGAGCATAGCAGTATAGCAGTATTGAGGAGGTGACGACTAGAGTTTGGGGAGGCTGAGACAAATGGAATCCATAGGGTAGAGTGCTGAAGAGTACAGAGGAGAAGGGAGGTTAGCAGAGAAAGAGGTCCAGAAATCTGGATAGAAGATGTCCTTGATTCTTTGGCTAAATACTAAGCTGTGTATGCATCAGGCGAAACTGTATGAGGTTGGTCAAAAGACAACCACTACAGGCCAGAAGCTAAAACTTCTCAGAGCTCATCTAGAACTGGCAGATGTTCAAGTTCAAACTAGTCAGTGTGAAGAGATGCTAATGAACACCTGGGTATTCTGTAGAGACCCCAGAATGATCACATCTTAATAATGGGGCTAAACTGTCCCTGGAGTGAAGACAACTCCAGACCTACCCCAACAAAGCATATAAACAAACCAAAATGAGCAAGCTGATCTGCAAATAATGCAAGTGCCTGACAAAGCTAAATCCAAAATTCTTTAAAGTAAGACAACGAAATCCACACTCAACAGTATATCATTCACAATGCCCTGCATTCATTAGGAGAGAAGTCAGCCAGTAGAAAGAGGACCCAAAATAACATAGATATGGGATTAAAAGACAAGAGCTTCAAATAATCTACTACAAAATCCTCAGCCATTTAAAGGAAAAGATGAACAGAGTGAGGTGAGAACTGTAATATATAAGAAGAACCAAAGAGAACTCTTTGAATTGGACAATACAATATCTAAAGTAAAAATGTCACCAGATGAGTTATCTATTGATATGTAAAAAATAACCACAAATGTAGCAGCTTAAAACAACACATTTGTGATGTCACAGTTTCTGAGGGTCAGGAATCCAGACATGGCTTAGCTGAGTCCTCTGCATCAGGGCCTCTCTCAAAGCTGAAATCAATATGTGAGCTAGGGCTGAGGTCTCATCTGAAGGCTTGACTGAGGAGGACATGCTGCTAAGAGGAGGACATGCTGCTAAGCATTCTTGATTGTTTTACAAAATCAGTTCCTTGACAGATGTTGGATCAAGGGCTTCAGTTCTTAGCTGACTGTTGAGCCCAGGCTACCTTTGTTACCTTGCTATATGGACCTCCAGCATGGCAGCTTGCTTCATCAAAGTGTGCAAGCCAGAAAGATAATAGAGAAAGTTTGCTAGCGTTATAGAAGTCACAGTCTTTTGTAACCTTATCACAGAAGTGACATCTCATCATCTTTGATGTATCCCATGGGTTGGAAGCAAGTTTTCAATATGCCCAAAATCAACAGGTTGGGATTATACAAGGGATTGAATACCAGGCAGTAGATTTCATTTAGGGCCATTTTAGAGTCTGGTTATAACAATGGGATTAATACCAGATTAGACACAGTGGGGACAAAAGATAAATGAACCTGAAGATAAAGCAACAGGAACTGCTTAAACTGAAGCACCCAGAGAAGAAAGAGTAGGGGGAAAAATAATGGAGTGCAATAGAGTATCAGAGAACTAGAGAGCAACATCAAATGATCTAACAGACATATAACTGGAGGCCCAGATCATGAGGAGTGGGTGGCAGAAAAATAGTTGAAGAACAGATGGTCAAGACTTTTCCAAATGTGACGCAAACTAAAAAGTCACAGATCCTAGAAGCAGGAGAGATACAAAGAAAAGAACATCAAGAAATATAATCAAATTTGCTAAAAACCAACAACAAAGAGGAAATATTTTAATTTGGCAGGGAAAAAAGATACAGTACCACATAACAAAGATAAGAGTTACCACTGATTTCTCATTACCAACATTGCAAAGTAGAAGACAATGCAACATCTTTAGATTGCTAAAAGGAAAAACCTATAATTCTTTATTTAGTGTGCATATTCTTCAAGAGTGAAGGTAAAATAAAGATATTTTTAGACCAAAAACAGTGTTGCTAGCAGATCTATACTACAAGATATAGATAGATAGATAGATAGATAGATAGATAGATAGATAGACAGACAGACAGACAGACAGATAGATAGATAGATAGATAGATAGATAGATAGATAGATAGACAGATCGATCGATAGATAGATATAATATTTTTGTAAGATGGAGTTTCACTCTTGTTGCCCAGGTTGGAATGCAATGGTGTGATCTCGGCTCACTGCACCATCTGCCTCCCAGGTTCAAGCGATTCTCCTGCCTCACCCTCCCGAGTAGCTGGGATTACAGGCACCCACCATCATGCCTGGTTAATTTTTTGTATTTTTAATAGAGACGAGGTTTCATCAAGTTAGCCAGGCTAGTCTCAAACTCCTGACCTCAGGTGATCTGCCTGCCTCAGCCTCCCAAAGTGCTGGGATTATATGCATGAGCCACTGTGCCTGGCCTACAAGATATAGTAAAGGAAGTTCTTCAGGCTGATAGAAAATGTTACAGGATGAAAATTCCTATTTATATAAAGGAACGAGGAGCACTAGAAATGGTAAATATGACTGGACACAGTTGTGTGCTCTTGCAGTCACAGATACTTGGGAGGCTGAGGTAGGAGGATTGTTTGAGTCCAAAAGTGTGAGAACAGCCTGAACGACATAGTAACACACTGTCTCGAAAAAAAAAAAAAAAAAGTAAATGTGTGGGTAAATATAAGATACGTTTCTTCTTGGTTTAAAAACACTTTCCTGAAAATATAATTGGCCAAAAACTTATGGGAAAATTATAGCTCTTAATGCCTATATCAAAGAAGAACACAGATCGTAAATAATAACCCAACTTTATACTGCAAGAAGTTAGAAAAAGAAAATGAAACCCAGAATGAGCCAAGGGAAAATATTATGGACTGGATGTTTGCATATGCCCCCAATTTTTACATGCTGAATACATAAGCCCCAGTGTGGCTGTGTTTGGAGATGGGGCCTCTAAGGAAGTCATTATGGTTAAATGAGATCAGAGATGTACCCTTGATCCAGTATGATTAGTATTCATTTAAGGAGAAACACCAGAGAGCTCACTCTATCTGTGAGCACAGACTGAGGGAAGAAGAAAGGCCATGTGAGGATGGAACAAGAAGGTGGCCACCTACAAGCCAGGAAGAAAACTCTCACCAGAAACAAATTTGCTGGCGTCTTGATCATGGACTTCTAGACTCCAGAACTATGATAAAATAAACTTGTGTTGCTTAAGGCATCCAAGTTCTGGCATTATGTTACAGCATCCTGAGCAGACAACTACAGAAAGAAATAGTAAAGATTCAAGTGGAAACAAATGAAGTTGAGAATAGAAAACAATACAGAAAATCAATGAAACCAAAAGTTGATTCTTTCAAATATCAACAAAACTGGTAAACTGTTAATTACACTGAGGGGGGAGAGAGAGAGAGAGAGAGAGAATACAAGACCCAAAAAATGGAGAAAAGAGCTAAAAAAAAGAGATCAATAGGTAGATAGATGGATAGACAGACAAATAAAAGACCCAGGTGACTAAAATCAGGAATGAAGGGGAGAACATGACTACTGACCTTCTAGAATAAAAGGATTATAAAAGGAATACTATGAACAACAGTATGCCAACAAATTAGATAACTTAGATGAACAAAATCCTAGAAAGATGAAATGACTGAAATTTACTCAAGAAGAAACAGAGAATCTGAATAGACCAAAAACAGAGATATTAAATTTAAAATTTCCTGACAAAGAAAAGCCAAGGGTCATATGAATTCCCTGGTGAATTCTACCAAACATTTAAAGAATAACACAAAATATTCCAGAAAATAGAAGAGGAGGAAACATTTCAATTATATCTGTATATATGAACAATAAACAATTTGAAAATCAAATTAAGAAAACAATTGCAGTTATAAACAATAGCATCAAGAAGAATATAATATTTAGGGATACATTTTTAAAATGAAATTTAAGGCTTATAAACTGAAAACTACAGAAATATTCTTGAAAGAAGTTAAAGAAGATCTAAATAAATGAAAAGACATCTCATGTTGTTGGATCACTACACTTAGTATTGTTCAGATGGCAGTAGTCCCCAAATTGATCTACAGATTCATTGTAATCTTTATCAAACTATCAGCTGGCTTTTTAAAAGAAATTGACAAGCTGAACCTAAAATTTATATGGAAATACAAGGGACCTGGAATAGTTAAAATCTTTAAAAGAAGAACAAAGTTGGAGAACTAAAAATTCTCAATTTCAAAACTTGCTGTGAAGCGTAGTAAGTCAGTGAGGTATTGGCGTAAGAATAGACATATAAATCAATGGAATAAAATTGAAAGTCCAGGAGTAAGCCTTAGCATTTATGGTCAATTGATTTTCAACAAAGGACCAAGACAATTTAATCATGATAGAATAGTCTTTTCAGAAAATGTTCTGGAGCAGTTGGATATACATATGCAAAAAAAAAAAAAAAAAAAAAGAAATTGGACCCCTGCCTCATACCATACAGAAAAAAATAATTCAAAGTAGATTATAGACCTAAATGTAAGAGCTAAAACTACAAAAGTCTTAGAGGATAACATAGGAATAAATCTAGTGACTTTAGGTTGAGAAATTGTTATTATTATTATTATTATTTTTTTTTTTTTGAGACAGTCTTGCCCTGTTGCCCAGGCTGGAGTGCAGTGGCGTGATCTCGGCTCACTGCAAGCTCTGCCTCCTAGGTTTATGTCATTCTCCTGCCTCAGCCTCCTGATTAGCTGGGACTACAGGTGTGTGCCACCACGCCCAGCTAATTTTTTTGTATTTTTAGTAGAGACAGGATTTCACCATGTTAGCCAAGGTGGTCTCAATCTCCTGACTTCATGATCTGCCCGCCTCTGCCTCCCAAAGTGCTGAGATTACAGGTGTGAACCACCACGCCCGGCCTAGAAATTATTTCTTAATATGATAACTAAATGCATATGTCATTAAAGAGAAGATTGATAAGTTGGACTTCATTGAAATTAAAAGGTTTCATGCTTCAAAAGATGCCATCAGGAAAATGAAAGGGCAGCCTACAGCCTGGCAGAAAAATTTTGTAAAAATATATCTGATAAAGGACTTGTATCTAGAATATATAAAGAATTATTAGAAATTAATAATTAAAAGAAAAATAATAGAAATAGACACATAATTTGAATAGATATTTCCCCAAAGAAGATATATGAATAGCCAATTAACACATGAAAAGATGTTTAACAGCATCTTTAATCATCAGAGAAATAAAAACCACAACAGGATACCACTTCTCACCCACTAGGATGGCCGTAGCAAAGAAGGGAGAATAATAGCAAGTGTTTGCACGCCTGTGGAGAAATTGGAACCCTCACACACTGCTGATGGTGATGCAAAGTGCTGGTGCTGCTGTGGAAAACGTTCTGGCAGTTCCTCAAAATGTAAAACATTGAGTTACCAGAAGACCAGCAATTTCACTCATAGATATGTACCCAAGAGAAATAAAAGCATATTCACAGAAAAACTTATACCATTATTAATCATAGCGACAAGTAGAAACAACTCAAATAATTAGTCCACGAACTAACAAACAAAATGTAGTCTATCCATATGATGAAATATTATTTGGCAATACAAATGAATAGGGTGCTGATACATGCCACAACGTGGATGAACCTCTAAACATTATTCTAAGTAAAAGAGGCCAGTCACAAAAGTCCAATATTATGTGATACTGTTTATATGAAATGCCCAGAATAGGGCAACCTATAGAGACAGACAGTAGATTATTTATTGCCTAAGGCTGGAGGTATGTGTGTCAGGTAGGGATGGGGGGTGACTGCTATGAGTGTTAGGTTTCTTTTGGGGTGATGAAAATGTTCCAAAATTAGCTTATGGTGATGGTTTCACAAGGCTATAAATTGCTAAAAGCATTGAAGTACACTTTAAATAGGTGAAGTCTATTGTGTATAAATTATATTTCAAAAATGTGTTTAAAATAAGAAAATCGATTGTCTAAAACATAAATAATAACATTATATAGAAGCAAAGTGTATGACAACAATGATACAAAGGAAAGCAGAGGGAAGTGGAAGTATATTGTTGAAATAGTCTTACATTATTGGTGAAGTGCTCTAATATTTGTTGAAGGTAGAATACTATGATTGAAGATATATATTGCAAATCCTAGAGCAAACTACTAAAAATGAAGAGATATAGGAATAAGCCAATAGTGGATATAAAATGAAAGACTCAAAGATATTCAAATTAATGAAGTCAGGAAAGAGGAATGTGAAACAGGACAAGTAGAAAACACTGTTAGATGGTAGAGATAAACCCAACTATATACATAATTACATCAACTGTAAATGGCTTAAACATTCCAATTAAAAGCTAGAGATGATCAGACTGAACAAAAACCCATGATACTCAGTTACATGCTTTCTACAAGAAACACTTTAATAATAAAGGCACAGATGGGTTAGAAGTAAAAAGATGGGAAAAATAGAGTGTGCAAATACTAACCATAAGAAAACTAAAGTGAATATATTATCAAACAGAGTAGACTTCAGGACAAGAATTATTACTCAGGATAAAGAGAAATATATCATAACGATAAGAGGGTCAGTCCATTGGGAAAACATGACAGTCCTAACTGTCTGTGCACCTAATTACACAGCTTCAAAATACATGCCAAAGTGACAGAATTGAAAGGAAGAATGGATAAATTTCACAATTATAGTGGGGAAATTCCTTTCTCAGTGATGCATAGGAGACAGGAAATCAGTAAGGACATTGAAAACTTAGATAACACTATCAAACAACTCGATCTAATTGACATTTTTGAAATAAATACCCAACAGAGGCAGAATATACATTCTTTTCTTGCACATAGAACATTTACTAATATAAACTGTATACTGTGTCATTAAAAAAATCTCATTACATTTAAAAAGATTACTGCTTCTCTGACAGTAACTGAATTAATTTAGGATTCAATAGCAGAATAAATATCTGAAAAATTTTCAAATATGTGGAAATTAAACAACATACTGTTAAAGGTAAAATAAAAAATATTATAAAGGAAACTAGAAAATATTGGCTGAACATGATAGCTCATGCCTGTAATCTCAGCACTTTGGGAGGCCGAGGTGGGCAGATCACTTAAGTTCAGGAGTTCGAGACCAGCCTGGCCAGCATGGTGAAACCCCATCTCTACTAAGAATACAAAGATTAGCTGGGCATGGTGGCAGGTGCCCTTAATCCCAGCCACTTGGGAGGCTGAGGCAGGAGAATTGCTTGAACCTAGGAGGCAGAGGTTGCAGTGAGCCAAGATTGTGCCACTGCACTCCAGCCTGGGTGGAGCGACAGAGTGAGATTCCATCTCAAATAAAAAATTTTGAAATGAATCAAAATTAAAGCCCAACATAGAAAATTTATGGGGTACAGGGAAAGCAGATATCAGAAGGAAATTTATAGTTTGAAGTGCTTACACTATATTTACATTAAAATTAGTAAATGTAATTGATATTAACAGAGGTTTAAAACATGACCTAAACTTTCACAAAAGAGGAACCAATTAAAACCAAAATAAATATGAAAAAAGGCAATATTAAAATAAGAATAAAATAAATGAAATAGTAAGTAGACAAACAATAGGAAACATTAATAAAACAAAAAGCTATCTCTCTTCAAAGATCAATAAATTGAAAAAACCATAGCTAGTTTGAGTAAGAAACAGAAATATACAAATTATTAATATCATGAGTAAAAAGGATGCATCACTACAGATGCTATACACATTAAAGGTAACCTAAAAGGTGTCATAAAAGGATATCATGAAAATTTTATGCAAATAAATTTGGCAAATTTAATGAAATGGACAAATTTCTTAAAAGATAAAGTTTATTAAAACTGACACAAAATGGAAAATCTGAAGAGCTCTATATTTATTAAATTGAATTTGTAATTTAAAATCTTTCCACAAAAAAATACTTCCTTCATGGTGAATTTGATTTAAAAAAAATTAAGGCAGGCCGGGCGCGGTGGCTCAAGCCTGTAATCCCAGCACTTTGGGAGGCCGAGACGGGCGGATCACGAGGTTAGGAGATCGAGACCATCCTGGCGAACACGGTGAAACCCCGTCTCTACTAAAAAAAATACAAAAAACTAGCCGGGCGTGGTGGCGGCACCTGTAGTCCCAGCTACTCGGGAGGCTGAGTCAGGAGAATGGCGGGAACCCGGGGGGCGGAGCTTGCAGTGAGCTGAGATCCGGCCACTGCACTCCAGCCCGGGGGACAGAGCCAGACTCCGTCTCAAAAAAAAAAAAAAAAAAAAAAAAAAAAAAAAATTAAGGCAAAAATAATGCTAGCGTTACCAAAGATTTTCAGAAAATATGGATGATATAACACTTTTCAGGTCATTTTATGACACCAAGATGTCTAATACCAAAACCAGGTAAAGACATTACAAGAGAACTACAGATCAATATATCTCATGAACATAGATGTAAAAATCCATAACAAAATATTAGCAAATGGAATGCAACTATAAGTAAAAAAGATAATACACTATGATTAATTGTGTTGCTTGAGGGTGTGCAAAGTTGGCTTAACATGTGAAAATCAGTGTAATTCACTGTATTAACAGAACAAAGAATATTGACCATATAATCATCTCAACAGATGCAGAAAAAGATATAGTTCCGTATCCATTCATAATTTAAAAAAAAAAAAACTTTCAGCAAACTAGATAGAGAATTTCCTCAATCTGATAAAGGACATCTACAGAAAGCCTACACCTGATCATATATATATATATGTATGTATGTGTGTGTATGTGTGTATATATGTGTATATATGTATATATGTATATGTATGTATATACATATGTATACACATATATATGTGTGTGTGTATATATATATCGTTTTTGAGACAGAGTCTCGCTCTGTCACCCAGGCTGGAGTGCAGTGGTGTGATCTCGGCTCATTGCAACCTCCACCTCCCCAGTTCAAGCAATTCTCCTGCCTCAGCCTCCTTAGTGGCTGGGACTACAGGCGCATGCCACCACACCTGGCTAATTTTTGTATTTTTAGTAGAGACAGGATTTCACCATGTTAGCTAGGATAGTCTCGATCTCCTGACCTCGTGATCGCCTCACCTCGGTCTCCCAAAGTGCTCGTATTACAGGCGTGAGCCACCGCACCTGGCCACCTGATCATATTTAATAGTGTATTCTTGTACTTCCTCCTAAGACTGGGAAATGGTCAGTGTGTCCACTTTCACTGCTTCTAGTCAATAGTCTACTGGAGGTTCTAGGAAGTTCAATAGGGCCAGAAAAAGAAATAAAAGCATACAGATGGAAAAGAAAGGAGTGAAATTATTTTTATTTACAGATAACATGATCATGTACATAGAAAATGTTAACAAATCTATTAAAAATTGCTAGAACTAGTAGATGAATTTAGGAAGGCCAAAGAAACAAAGTCAATATTTTTTGAAGTGTATTTTCATATATTAGCAATGAACAATTGGAAAATAAAGGTAAAGAAAATTACAATTTAAAATAGCATAAAATATTCCTTGAAATATTTTAGGATAAAATTAACAAAATATGTAAGACCTGTACCCTTAAAACTATAACACATTGCTGAGAGAAATTAAAGAGGACTTAAATAAATGGAGTGATATACCATGTTCATGGATTGGAAGACTCAGTGTTGTTAAGATGGGAGTTCTCTCCAAATTGATCTATAGCTTCAATGCTATCCCTGTCAAAATCTCATCAGACTTTTTGTAGAAACTGGCAAGCTAATTTTAAAATTTACATATAACATAAAAATTACCAAGAATGGCTAAAAGGATTGATAAAAATCAAAGTAAAGTTAAAAGAATTGCCCTACTTAATTTCAATACTTAATCTAAAGCTACGGTAATCAAGATGATGTGATACTGGTATCATTGAGTTGATATTCCAAAGAGGTAGATTTCAGGTTTTAGGTCTAAACTTTCCGAGAAGCCAAACTAGAGAACTAAATTAATCTTTCCAAGCCATGGGGTGTGTGTGTGTGTGTGTGTGTGTGTGTGTGCGCGCGCGTGCGCGCACGCGTGTGTGTGCACGCATGTGTGTGCACGCATGTGTGTGCATGTGTGTGTGTAAGAGAGACTCATTTTTGTCTCATTCTCATTCTTGAATTGCCTTACAGATAAACTGAGTTTCCCAAGACGGCCCTCCATGGCTGACTATGTGTCATCTCCTCTCTGTCCTCTCCTTCTCAGAATAAAAGTACTTCACTTTTTTCTTTTTTGTGGTTTCAAAATGAATATGTGTTCATTGTAGAAAACTTCAGATAATATATAAAGGCAAGGAAGACGTTGATATAATGGCCTATGATGTCCATCCTTCTGAATGCTTTTCACATGCACACACATATTTTTTTTTTTTTTACTAAAATAAGGGGTTATGTCATATATGCTATTTTGCATTTTTTACTTGATTCCATGTTAAGTGATTTACATATTTTTTAATTACTCTGTGTGATATCATATACTTAACCTATTCACTGACATTAGACATTGAGACTATTACTACTATTTGCAATTAGAAATCACACCATGAGAAAGATCCTTATATCCTTATTTAGTAAGCTCGGACTTACTATGGACCAGGCTTTTCATACCTGAACAATTGTTTTCTGGAGAATATTCCTAGAAATGAAATAGTAGTGCTGGGTTAAAGGGTATAGCCGCCTAAAAATTAGCGCCATATGGCTACATCATCCTTCAGAAAGGCTGTGTTAATTTACAACTGCACCAGGGATGTTCGAGAAGTTCTGCTGATTAACAAACATGCCCTACCCCACAGGACTTTGCACAGGGTGGGGGCCGCATCTGGTGCCTAGTATTATTGACTTAGTGATAGGTGAAACCTTTTGTTCAGCAAAAGTCATTTGTACCACATCACCATGGGGATGTGTGTAAAGCATTCATCTAGCTCATAGAGGGGAACTATACATCTAGTGTCTTGTCAGAGTTCTGTAGTAAGTTTTCCAACTTGCCATTCTGCCATTTATTAACTACAACAATAAAAAAATGGAAGCTACCCTTTACTACAATAAGTGCTTTTCAGGCATTATCTGAATTTTACAACTCTGCAATGTTTCATTGATGAGAAACTGAGGCTCAGAAAGGTTAAATAATTTCCAAGGTCACTTAGCTCGTCACAGAGCCGTGGATCAAATGCCAGGGTCCAGCTCCTTCTCTAAGCCCAATCCTGGATTTTTGACTTGAACTCGTCAGTCTTCCTTTTCTAATCATCCTGACTCTGGGGTTCATTCACTCTAGAAATATTGAGCACCTTCCACAGACCAGGAAGGGGAATAGTGGAAAGCTGCATTGGCAAGGTCTTGGCCCTCACGTAGCTTCCAGTCCGGTAGAGGAGATACAATTTAATCATCCAATTATATGAAAAAACTGTGATTACTGCCATAGAGGAAAAGTGCAGGAACTCTAAGATATGAGAGCAGGAGGATATGATCTAATCTGGGGATCAGAGAGAGAAGCTCTGAAGAAGTGATGTTTCACCGAGGTTGCCAGTTAGTGGGGCTTCCCCTCATGGGGAAGGCCATAAGGAGAAGGGGAAGGCATTTCGTCGGGTGGCGGGGGGAAGGCATATGCAAAGGCCCTGGGGGCCTGAGGAAGTGTGTGCTGGAGGACATGAAGGGTGAGCAGTTAAGGTACTTAGAGCACAGAGCCTGAGGGGACCGGTGAGCAGGTGGGCACTGAACCCCGTGATGCCCCTGTGTGAAAGTGTTTGGAATGTAGCCTGAGAACGATGGGGCCCATGAAAGGTTGTAAGCAGGGCAGTGTCATCCTCTGATTATTGTAAAAAACATCGCCCACGCTTCTGCAGGGCACATCCACGGGGGTGGGAGGCACAGTCACATGGGAGGGACGACTTCTTTCATTGGTTAAAATAGGTGGTCCTGGTTCTGTTTCTCTTCTCTTTATTTTTCTTTTCTGGTGAGTTTCTTCTCCCTGTGCTAACATTCTGGGCCTCAGGCTTAAGTAAGAGGCAGATGGCCCGGGTCTTGGAGCAGGGAAGCCAGGGGACCGGCAGCCCCGAAAGCTGTCAATGTCACGCAAGTCATCCTTGCAGAGCCGCAGCCACCTTCTCGGCAGAATGTCAAGCAGCTCGGTACGGGGAGCAGCTGCTCTGCAGGGCTCTGAGCCTTGTCAGAACACCATAAACAAAATGGTGAGGTTTCTGCAGAGATAACCTCCTGGCCTCCAAGCCCACGCGGCAGCGTGCCGAGGGCCAAGCTCTCTCTTCGGCATCTGTTTTTGGTACTTCCAAAGCCCACAGTGTGGGGCTTTGGGACGTTGGGAGCCTGAATGCTAAAATGCCTGGAATCAAGGGGAGAGCAGGACTTTGAGAGTTGGCTTCCCTGTGTCTGTTCCCCGCAATGAGAAGAAGCCTGAGCTACAGCCTCAGGTTACTGCTGGTGGTCCCTCTAGACCAGAAAAAAAGAACTTTCCAAGAGAGACCCTTAGTATCCAGAGTCCCCTCCACTCCCTGGGGTTGGAAGGGAGAAAAGGGAGAGGGAGCAGCCTCTATGCCAGCCAGGTCCAGAACGAGAGGGAGTGAATTGCACCGGGGAAGGAGCCTACTCGTTGCTGGGAGAACTTGCAGCGCCGAGACGGACCTCTCAGCCTTTATTCTTGTAAACGTCAGAGATGCTTGGCTTTCCAAAAACCAAAACCCAGTAACCAGTCTTCCCAGCCTGATGTGTGTCTGTGCCCTTTGCCCATCTGGGCACTGAGGCACCAAGGCACCTGGCCTCACAGTCATTTCCTTTGCCCCATCTGGCTCGCCAGTCAGCGAGAAGCCCTCTGGTTTTCTGAATTGTGCCCACCAGGGAAGGAACACTGAAGATTTCATCTAGTCAGCTTCCCCTTGGCTCATATGAGGAAGTGCTAGAATGCTTCTCAAGCTCCCTCCTTATAGGGTAAGACCCTCCTGTCCCAAGCATGACATCCCTGGGGTTAGTAAAAGCCTATGACCTTAAGAAGAGGTTTCTGCAGAAGCAGCTTAGCTCTGGCTGTGCACTGCTGAGTGTGATGGTGGCAGGACGCTAAGGGTGGGCCCAGGGTGCCAGGTGGATGTCAGAAAGAGCAATCAAGGGCAAGCCCTTCTTGGGGAGGCAGCATTATAATTGCCATGTGGTGCCAGTTTGCAGTCACTGTTCAGGTAATTGCTTTGTAATTGACTGCATCACCTTCTTCCTGTTTAATAAATAGCACGAATGAAACCAGCCCGCCAGTGGTGGGATTGTAATTCAAATTCCATTGACTATAGTTGCGCATTTTTCATTTAGCATGTAAAGGCAGTTTCTATGTAAATTATTTCAAAAGGTTCTCCATGGACTAATGACATTAGCGTGGGGAAGGATAGAAATTGTCCTAGTAATTGATACTACAATGGCGTGGTGCATCATGGAGAAAGAAATTGGCACTGTAACTTGTACACTTTTTAAAAATAAAGCCAAATTAGGAGACAACTGCTGAAAAGCAAAAACAAGTATTTCATAAACAAGAATTCAAAATGTGACACATTTGTTTTGACTTAAAGAGCCAAATTATTTACAAACACAGAATTAATTATTCCATTGATAAACTTTCAGCAGAAAAATTATGAGCACTGCAAATATGGACATATTCTCTTTTTACTCACCCAACCAGCCACTTTACCTAAACACAGGGTACCTCTATGTCTAGTGCCCCTGCTAGCAGCAGAAATTATATTAAAGACATTTGTTCAGTTTGAAAAACACAGACTTGTAACTTTTTTTCTTTATGACTGTCAGAATATTAATTTTGCAAACCAATTCAAGAATCTCTTTAAAATGTGGCCTTCTGAGCTTCAAGGTTGTAGGTATATATTTAATAAATTGAGGTACTTTACAGTTAATATGTCAAAGGCCTGGTCTGCCACATGGAGAAAATAATTGTTGTAGAAACAAGAGTAAAAGCTTATTCCCAGGTAGGTAAATGTCCTGAAAAAATTGTATTTCATCCCCTTGAATTTGAATCTCTTGTGAATTAAATATTCAGGCATAGAGAAGTCAAAGCAGCAAAGTAGGAAAACAATCAAAACTTGAAAACGAGCATGTTCTTAAATGAAAGAATTAATCATGCTAAATTAGAAAAAGTATTAAAATAGTTTTAGATTAATGCAGACTGTGAGTATCAATATAATTGCAGCAGCTTAATTTGGCATAAAAAGCATCTAATGAAATATTTTAATATCACTGTCCATTCAATTTACCAGCTTGAATTTCATGGGGTATTAAGTGGTTTTTAAATTATCATTGCAAAATCTTCCAAATCCATGTGGAATTTTTGTTGTTGTTGTTTATGGAAGGGGAAAGAAAGAAATGTGTGTGTGTGTGTGTGTGTGTGTGTGTGTGTGTGTGTGTGTGTGTATGATTAATGAGTCTAAATCCAAATTTCTACTTTGTGGAACAGGTAGAAACCAACCCCTTGTTATTGCCCTTTGTGCCAGAAATCCATGTTTCTCCACTTCTTGGGCCTCTGCCCCCCAGGGCCAGGGCTTTCTGTGTCATCCTGAAGAGTGCACAGCTGTTCCCAGGGAAAGTCAAAGAGCAGAGAGGAGCCTTAGCAGCCATTTAGTTCAGCCCTTTATTTTGCAGTGAGGGAGATGATCACATCACCTTCTTATAGAAAGAGAGCTTTAGGGAGCCTCATTTCTTCTGGATTTTCTGACTCATAGACTATATTAAAAATACCCCAGCACACTGGAGAGGAACTCCAAATGGTAATTGTCGAAGCACGCTTGCCCAAGGATCCTGCAGGCCTAACCACCTGTGTCTCCTGACATAGCATTTTTCTGGTTTTCCAGTAGCTCCAAGACTGGGTTCTTCCATGCACCCTGTCTGCTCTTGCCCCTCTGCCCAAGTCCAGCCTTCTCTCTCCTCCATAAAGCCTCTTTCTCCTTCCCTGTAGCTCTCACCTCTCTGATAACTGCCCCCAAATCTGGAAGAGCAAAACCACCGGGCCAGCAGGGACCAGCGACTGCCACTTTACTCAACTGGATGGGTGGTTTCTATTCTTCATCTCAGCTGAATTTCTTGGTAGCGTTTGATGACAGCTTATCTCAGCCTCTTTTCTAAAATCCCTTTTCCTAGGCTTCCATGACCTAGAAATCTGAGTCTTGGTGACCCCTCTGGCCACTACTTCTGGATCTAAAGCTCTAGAAGGACTCCATGTGAAGGCTGAATAAAGAAGGATGTGCCAGAAAGGAGAGTTGGGGCTGCCTTCCCTCAGGGAGCCTGCAGTGAGGGAGGGAAATTGACTGGGGAGGGGGTGGCAGTGGGATAGAGGCGACTGTATTTAGACAGCACTGGGGAACAGAGGTTTTGTTGCGTATGGCCACTGGGAACAATGGCCATAGTGTTTGAAAACACTATGATAGTTTTCAAACAGGAAAGCTGCAGTCCTAACACCCTTGTGTCTCATGACATACTTTTTTCTGGTTTTCCAGTAGCACCAGGACAGGGAGCTCGAAGACAAGGACAATACGACAAAATGTCCACAAAATTCATGTAGGATAATGCTCATTACAGCAGTATTGATAATAGTGGGATTTGGAATTTGGAATTTGGAACAACCTAACTCTTCAATGATAAGGAACGAGTTAAATAAACCATGGGGGCCGGGCGCGGTGGCTCACGCCTGTAATCCCAGCACTTTGGGAGGCCGAGGCGGGCGGATCACAAGGTCAGGAGATCGAGACCACGGTGAAACCCCGTCTCTACAAAAAATACAAAAAATTTAGCCGGGCGCGGTGGCGGGTGCCTGTAGTCCCAGCTACTTGGGAGGCTGAGGCAGGAGAATGGCAGGAACCCGGGAGGCGGAGCTTGCAGTGAGCCGAGATCGCGCCACTGCACTCCAGCCGGGGGACAGAGCGAGACTCTGTCTCAAAAAAAAAAAAAATAAAAAAATAAAAAAAAAAATAAACCATGGTACTCTGCAAACATTTGTTGAATAAATAATTATATAAAAGAGCATAAAGAAGAATAAATATGAAAAAAAGAAATCTCTAACCTCACTGCTCCAGTTAAGGATTTTGTGCATTCTCACCCTTCCCCAACCTCCACCAAGATGCACTTGACACACTTGCCACCCCAACTACAGGAGATACCCCACATGTGCTTTTCTACAAAATATTATGTTGTACGTGGTTTCTCATGTCCTAGCATGTGCTTTGCAATCCCGGCTTTGCATGGATGTATATTGTTCTGTGGTCAGCCCTCCTCAAGTTTTGGGCAAGATATCTTCCTTTCCTGCTCTCTACTTTCTCCGAGATTCCAGCTCATCCATACCTACAGCTCCAGGGGTATCTGCACACAGGTGACTCACACGGCTCTATTTCTGTCTCAGTCCTCTTCTCTGGGCTCCAGATAGGAGAGTCAAGCAGCCATCCCATGGTGGATGTCAAATGCTCACCACTTGACATCTCCCCCTAGACTCTTTGGACTCCCCTAAGTCCAAACCCCAAATCATGACCTTCATCTTCAAATATCTTCATTTCATGAAAGGAAGCCCCATTCATCTGGTTATGCAAGTCACAAGCCTGGTGGTATTTCCTGATACCTTCTTCTCTCCATCACCCCTTTGTCCAAATCAGCTCCATTCCCTTTTCCTCTGGGAGCTGTAAAATCCAACCTTTTCCTCTATCCGTCTCCTTGGTCATCATAGCAGCCCAAGCTACCACCACCGGGACATCATCCTTCTGCATGGACTGCTTGCCCCAGCCTGTTCTCCATGCTGCAGCTGAGGGGTCTTTCCACAGTGCAGACCCCATCAGTCCCTGCTGTGTTCTTAGGGTGAGATTTGTGGCTCTCTGATTAGGAACTGGGCATCTGGAGCCACCTGTCCAAGTCGAGTCCCAATTCCTCTTCATCCCCTACCTGTGGGACTTGCCCCTGTGCTCCCATTTTCTCATCTGTGAAGATTAGTGAGTCAATCACAGCCACTGTCCTTAGATCAGCCCTACCACATAGAAATGCTGTTTTGGTATTTGCTGCTGTTGTTATTATTATTATTATTATTATTTTTGAGACGGAGTCTTGCTCTGTCACCTAGGCTGGAGTGCAGTGGCATAATCTCAGCTCACTGCAACCTCTGCCTCCCGGGTTCAAGCGATTCTCCTGCCTCAGCCTCCCCAGTAGCTGAGACTACAGGCCTGTGACACGACACCCAGCTGATTTTTGTATTTTTAGTAGAGACAGGGTTTTGCCATGCTAGCCAGGCTGGTCTCAAACTCCTAACCTCGTGATCTGCCCGCCTTGGCCTCCTAAAGTGCTGGGATTACAGGCGTGAGCCACCACGTCCAGCCTTGCTGCTTTTATTTTGCTGTTGTTATCTGTAAAACAGAGACTATAGTGAGAAACACATGGGTTAATATGGGCAGAATGCTCACAAGTGTGCTAACTGCATAGTAAGTCCTTCATGGACGTTTGCTGCAGCTCCCGGGACTCCAGCCTCGCCTGGGCCATGGGCTTCTTCATTCCCTGTGCTTATCTGGCTCTGCGGTTCTTGTGCTTGCCACGTGCCCACCCACCACAAGGCCTTTGCATGCGTTCTGCTCCTGCCTGGAACACTTTCCTCTCTTTACCTGCTTCTTGCACTCTTCAGGTCATAACTCAACAACTTCCTGACCTCACTGGTGGGGCCACTTCTCCCTGGTGTCTGGTACTCCTTCCTAGAGAATCCACAGAACTCATGCAAGGAAGGATAGTCCAGTGGAGGGAGCCCTCCGATTTCCAGCTCCATATGTGAGGACAAGACACAACTCAAGCAGCCCTCTGGGAAACCCATTGGTTTCCGAGAGCCTCCCACAGGGTGCTTGGTGGCCTCTGGTGGCTGGCCTTCCAAGGCTCCTTTTGGTCAGGTGGCCCCAATGGCCATGCATCCTAGAGAGAGATGTTCAGCCTGATGGGAGAGAGAGATCTGAAGATAGATTGTTTACAGGCAGCTCACTTCCATGCACCCCTGCCCCCATCACCACTGATGATGAAAAAATGAGTCAGCAAGAGCCCATTTCCTGTTCTTTGTTTTCTTTTAATTTGAGAGAAGATGGAGAGAATCCTCGTCAGGTAATTACACCCCAGAGGGGAAAGTATTGGAGCAGCTTTCCAGCCAAGTCTGGGACTACTGGCACTGCATTTCATGGTGGGTGGTGCTGATGCACATTGGGGAAGCTCTGTGACCTGCAAGCTGACCCTGGCCATGGGGCTGCCTCTATGGGAACATTCTAGCTCATGGCACTATTCACTTGGGCCTCAAGGATGATCAGTGGTTCTCTCCGAGCTATCTGAAGGGAGCTTCCAGTGCCTCGCCTGTCTCATGGCAGCTCCTCTGAGCAGATGCGCAAAAGCTGCCTTTTTTTCTTTCTGAAATACAGACCACAGATTCTATGGTCTTTAAAGAACTGAGCTATTTTAAAGATGTTGGTACAACAGAACCCTCTAACCTAAACATCACATAAGGGGAAATCAGTGCTCAGGTGAATCAGCTCCAAGATCTAGCCTATCTCTTTATCCTAAACCAGAGATTAACATGGGCCTCCTTTTGGGGTGAAAGTAGGGCCCCTGGGAGAGTCAGATAGCCCATAATGACACCTGTGTACCTGGCAGCCACTATGATTAGGTAACACCTGTTTGGAGCCCTATTGATGGCTGAGATCCCCACCGCAAAAACTAGAACCAGCAGGAGGTTCATGATAGAGGTGACCATGTACATTTCTAAATCTGCTACAAATTCCCAGGCCACATGTATCCTCTTTTCACAGTGTAGAGGCTAGGAAAAGACCTGCCCGCTAGCATGCTTTCTCTAAAGCAGCTGTTTCAGATGTACCCACCACTGGGCCAGTGGAGCCTGCTGTGTGCCAAGCACCATGCCAGGTTCTGAAGACTCAGGGAGCAGTGCCACATGGTCCCCGTTCTTGAGGCATGCACAGCCTGAGTGCTGAGGGGATGAGTGAGCCTGCTGGTGAGGGGCAGGGAGGAAAGACCTCACAGGGAGATTGACATGTGGTTGGGCCCTGAAGGGTGAGGAGGAGCAGGCCAGGCAGAGATGGGCATCTGGTGGAGTTGATGGCACAGGTGGAGGGGCAGAGACGCCAGGGTGTGCCACGTGCTTTTAGAGCTGCCCCAGCAGCGATTCTTGATTTGAGGTCTATGGGTGGTCCTGGAAGATCATCATGGGGGTCTTCAGCTATTGATGGCATTTTGAAAGTTCAAACAGAGATCTTCCATGACAGGTGCATCTGTGGCCATGGCATCCAATCTCTTCTCTTCGGGCGGGAATCATGAACATTCAGGGTCGTCACCCTCACCCTGCTGTCTTCCTCTGAGGATGGGGAGATGTACCTGTGGCTGATGTTAATGCACAGAATCATTGTAGTATCAATGCAGGATTTAGGCAGCAATGCTTTTCTATAAGAGGTGGAGATATTTGGAGCTGCTAGGCTAGAGTACAGGTGTACTCAGAGCATGTTAGGCTAACATTGTGAAGGGTCTTACATGACCCCAAACATCCCTGCCTAACAGTCAACAAGTTAGAGATTTGGGGAGCTGTTGAGGCTGAGTGGAAAGAGTAAAAATCCCAGCTCTACACTTCTGAGTAGTGAGATGTCAGGCAAGTTATTTAACTTTCCTAAGCCTCAGTTTCCTCCTCTGAAAATGAGGACAGAGGTGCTCTGAGGACTCCAGATTGTTATGGAGAGTTTAGCTCAGTGCCTTCCATAGACTTGGCACTCAGTAAACAGAAGCTGGAGCTACTCTTACCTCTATCACTGTAAGTGTCAAAATTGTGATGGTCACTCTGAGACTTACTCCATCAGTAAGTAAATTAACTCATCTGATTCGATCTAGCTGAGATCAGCTGCCTGGAGCAACTGCAACTTTTTTTTGGAAGATCAGAGAATGAGGAAAAGCTAAGTTATTTTTATCAGGAAACACTTGGCAAGGAGAACGGGCTTGGGGTAGAGAGAGAGGTGCTACTGAGAGGGATTCTAGCAGGCGGGGCAGTGTGACCTCAGTGAGCAGCCAGGGGGAGAGAGGGCCCGAGACCGCTGTGAGGGCGCCCCTGTGTTCTGCAGAATGCATGGCAGTGTGATGCAGGGAGAACACGGCCATCACTGTGAATCTATTTTAGGTCTCGAATCAGATGTCTTCTCCCTGTGATGGTGTGGACATGGGTCAATAGTCATCTGAGAGGGAAGACCTCTGAGCATCACAGTCACATGAGATTTGTAACTGCTCTTGGGACCGAGTTGGGCTATTCTAACCAAGGTCCTCTACCTTTCTCCTTTTCTTTCTTCTCCTTCATCATCATCACCACTAATATTTTTACATGTTGTCTTGGTCAGGCTAGGTTAGGCCATGTGCTGGTGATAAACAAGCCCTGGAATGCCAGCAGCTTAACACATTCAAGTTTATTTCTCACTCACATTGCAACTCTGGTGAGGCAAATGCCGCATCAGAGTGGTTCCCCTCCAGGTGGTGACTCAGGGATCCTGGCTCCTTCTATTGTGTGGCTCCACAATCCTGGAGTCCTTGTTTCTCATCCCTGAGGACAGGGAAGAGAGTGAAGGTGTAGTAGCGGCCGGGCCTGGAAGCAGCATACATCAATTTTACCTTCATTTCATTGGCCAGAACTCAGTCCCATGGCCAATTTAACTACAGAGGAGGCTGGGAAATATAGTCTTTCTTTGTCCAGGAAGAGAAAATCATCTAGTTAGTTTGGTGACTGTCTAGTCAGTTTCTGCATGTGTGTATTATCTCACTTAATTTTCTAGAGAACCCCATGGACCAGGTGCTATTATTATCCCTACTACGTATGAATAACTTGAAGTACAGAGAGGCCACCCGACCTTCCCTGATAAGCAGTGGAGCCGGGATTCAGGAATAAGACTGTGTGACTCTGAAGCCCACACTCCTAGTGTTCTGCATGCTGGGCACCATGGGGGTATAAGAATATAAGGCGCAGTTCATTCCCACACAAAGCTTACGATCTAGAGTGATTTCCTAATAAGAAGGGGTTGCTTTTTGTCCCCAGAGCACTTTATCTCTATTTTACTTTGTATTATGGTTATTTAATTTATCTCCTCAATTAGACTTGAAGTTTCACAATTAATGTCAGACGTTCATCTCTGCATTGTCCATAGCCCAAAGGATACTTAATGAACACTGGTTGAGTGTTCAACCACCAGTTCAACCCACACTGGTTGAGTGTGGGCCATTGAGTCAATAGAGAGTTTGGGGTTTGTGGGCATGGAAGAGGAGAGGCAGGCAGGTAAAGACTCAGGACAGGGCAGTGTGCTGGATGCAGGAAAACCAAGGGCAAATCAAAAGTTGAGAAGGAAGAGTTGGTGAATTGTGCTATGAGCAACAGAAGCATACTGGGGAAGAGGACTGAAAAAGAGCAGTAACCATGTGATCACTGGTGCCCATGCAAAGCCCAACAAGTGATGAGTAGAAGCCAGAAAGCTGGGCTAGAGCAGAGAGCAGTGAGAGGTGGCTCTTGTGAAGTATTTGGTATTAGTGGGTGAGTTGGGGAAGGAGGATCAAAGTCAGGGTGAGTGTATTAGTCTGTTCTTGCATTACTACAAAGAAATGCCTGAGACTGGGTAATTTATAAAGAAAAGAGGTTTAATTGGCTCCCAGTTCCACAGGCGGTACAGGAAGTGTGATTCTGGTATCTGCTTGGCTTCTGGGGAGGCCTCAGAAAACTTACAATCATGGTGTAAGGCAAAAAGGGATCTAGCCCTTCACATGGCCAGAGCAGGAGGAAGAGAGGGGAGGGAGATGCCACACTTTTAAGCAACAAGATCTCATGAGAACTCACTTGCTGTCAGGAAGAGAGGGGAGGGAGATGCCACACGTTTAAACAACCAGATCTCATGAGAACTCACTTGCTGTCATGAGAACAGCACCAAGGAGGAAATCCACCCCCATGATCCAATCACCTCCCACCAGGCCCCACCTCCAACACTGGGGATGACAATTCAACATAATATTTGGGCAGGGACACAGATCCAAACCATATCAGTGAGGGTGGGAGTCTTCCAGCCTCTTGTGTATGAGCAAAGGAAAATGAGCAGGAGGGATGAGAATGAAAAATAGAGGGAGAAGGTTGGTTTCAAGATCCAGTCCCAGAGGACAAAGGAAGACAAGAAAATGAGATAACAGGAAGGACTGTCCTTGGAGAGGAAGGGGCACCCTGTCCTCAGAGGCAGGTGAGAAAGAGGAACAAGGGTTCCATTTCCTCATCTATAAAATGACATGCCCCTGTTTGCACTCTCACCTTTGTGTGTTTGTGAGCATCCTGGGTTGAATAGAATCCTCCCAAAAGGCATATCCACCCTGAACCTCAGAATGTGACCTTCTTTGGAAATAAAGTCTTTGCAGATCTAATTAATCATATCAAGGTAAGGTAATGCTAGATTTGAGTGGGCCCTTATCTAATGACCGATGTCCTTATAAGAATAGGGACCTTTGGATAGGACACACGAACTCAGGGCAAACTTGGAGAGACTGCATGAAGACAGAGACAGAGACTGGAGGGATGTGTCTTCAAGCTGAGAAACATCCAGAATTGCCACAAGACCGGAAGCTGGAGGAGATAAGGAAGGTTTCTACCCAGAGCCTTCAGAGAGGGTGGGGTCTTACCAACACCTTAATCCTGTTCAAGCCTTCAGAGAGGGCGTGGTATTTACCAACACCTTAATCTTGACCAAGCCTTCAGAGAGGCCATGGTCTTACCAACAGCTTAATCTTGACCAAGCCTTCAGAGAGGACGTGGTCTTACCAACACCTTAATCTCAACCAAGCCTTCAGAGAGGATGTGTTCTTACCAATACCTTGATCTTAGACTTCTGGCATCCAGAACTCTGAGACAATAAATTGCTGTTGCTTTAACCCACCCAGTTTGTAAGCAATTGGTTATGGAAGCCCTGAGAGACTGATATAGTGGGGAACATGTGAGGTGCATTGGAAAATACTGGGAATTGTACAATTGCCGTGAAAATGTGCGGCATTTCCATCAAAACGATTATCACGTCCATCGTGTGGACATGGCCTGGCAGAGGGAAGGGGTGGGGTGAGGATACTCCAGGGTTCTGCCTTTGATGGCGCCTTCCCTTGGCCTGGAGCTTTCTCCTGCATCATATTCAGTCTCTCTGGATTTAGGTGATGGAAGCACCGTGGTCTCTTTCCTTATGGCTTGCCCCCTACCTCAGCAGAAGCAGTGTGTCTCCCTGAGTTTTAGATTTGGAAAGAGAGACATACGTGGAGTAGTGGATGTTACTATATGTCACCCAGCTTTCCACCTGGGCAGGTGACACCTGCCTTCAGCGAGGGTAACTCAGGGCTTGGGATGTTTGCTAGAAAGTTCCATACCTCTGGGCCTCTGTCGGGCCATTTTGCATTTCTAAATGATATGTTGCAACCACCACCCCATGCACATATTGCCTTTATCTTCCTGCGTGTATTGACACACATTTTTAGTGCTTTCTCCGCATATAAACAGACTGCTATCTTTAGCTTTTCTTTACTTGCTGTGGATGTAAATTATTCTCATTTTATTATTATTACCATCATCATTTTCATTATCACATGATGCCAGCAAGTGCTGTTGGCTCTCAGGGACTCTCCGACAGATGACAGTCGTAGAATGAAACTCCCAATCAATAGAAAACCCCTAACATTTGTTCCATCGATGCTTTTACCAACAAGTCTGGGTTCCTTTTGACTTTACTGTCCTCAAATGTCCCTCATTTTGCAAATGAGGAAATGGGGGCTCCCAGGAGGGTAAGGTGACTCTCACAGGACCACTCAGCTCTCAGTGGTAGAATGGGAACTGACCCCTGGGTTCCCTGTGCAGAGTACAGTGTCTTTTGTGTGGGATGAGACGTGCTCCCAAGCCCATCGCCACATTCCTCTTCTGAGTGTGCCGGGACTGCTGTGGAAGGTGTTCAGTGAAGCACTGGTGGGTTGGCTGTCATGTCTGGTTCCTCGCAGTGCTCCTACTGAAAGCCTAGGAGGACCTTCACTCCATGACAGACACAGTACCCAGAGGCTGGGAAAGTTAGGGACCAGGACAGGCAGAGACATGGGGGGCTGGACTCTGGCAGGATCATCCATCATGCTGCAGTGGGGAATCTCCCTAGAGTGTACCTCACAGGGAGAATGCTGTGTTGTGAGGGAGAACCTGGGCTATGGAGTCAGCCTGACTCAGTTCTGCCCTGGAGTAGTTATGTAAAAACAGTGGGCCTCTCTGAACCTCAGTCTCATCATCTGAAATGGAATTTTAATGCACAGCTCCTAAGAGTTGTTCAGAGATGGTGAATGTTAAGTGCCTGGCCCAGAGCCTGTTCCCAGTTGGCTGAGCTTTCCTCTGTATCCACCTTCCTCACCACACCAGCAAATGGTAAGCTTGTCTTCTGGGCCCTAGCGATGAATTAAGGGCTGCTGGGGGGATCCTCTCCAGGGGTTGCCTCAGCTGCCTGAACTCAGGAGGCTGATATCACAGCAACAGCACGCACTGGGCTTTATGCCTTCACATTTCTTTTACTGGCAGAACTGGAAGGGCAGAGAGCCTAGCCCAGGAGTGGGTGGCCGGTGAGAACCGGGTAACCAGCCTGGCTCCACTTCATTGGCAGCATTGCCCTTGGACGGTTTTGGTTGTCGCCCACATTTGGCTTCTTAGCTGAAACTCTAGAGGTACATTCTTCCTTCCAACAACTGTCTGGAAACAGGAAGTGGTGCAGGGAAGAAAACCAGATGCCAGCTTCCCCCGCTGTTTTGACTGGGCTCTGTAAATGGAAACAGCTGAGAATACTATCCAAGGGTGCGTGTGCCCATCTCAAAGCTGGTGTGTGCATTGCAGGGAGGATGCCGGGTGCAAACATACTCTGACGTTTATATTGAATATTTTAGTTTGCAGAAATTCGCAATTAAATCTACTTTCCACCTACACTATGAAAAATCCATTTATAGAAACCAAATCAAATCGGAGATCTAAGGACTGGTGGCCAGAAATGAAATATTTTTAAAATAAAATATATGGAGATTGAATTGCTGAAGCGCTGGCTTGTTCTGCGGCTTCCTGGGATGTGAGCTAGAGGGAAGGCTTATTGGACAGAGCCTTCTCTGGGGATCAATTCTGAACTACTCTTACGTCCTGGCAGTTTCAAAAGGAAAAAAAAAGTTCTTTGAAAGAACTTATTTAGCAGGCAGAGCCAATATTCTGTGTTTTCTTGAAGCCACCTTGTATTTCAGCTTCGGTGAATATGTGTGTCTCCTGTGGATCTTTATGGGAATTGCTTGAACACTCCGGAGAGGCTGGATGCGGCATTAAAACCACCTAACCTTCGCTCCCCCAGCCTTGCCATTCATCCTGAAGACTTAATTATTTCTCGAAAGATGATCCATACGGGTACTGCCTTTTTCTTAAGAATGTGAGCCCAGATGCTGAATTCCCCACTGTCCGTACTCAGGAGAGAGACACTCAGACTCAGCTCTGGCTTAAATTTCTGAATTGATTCCTGATTGAATTCTTCCTTTGAAAATCATTAAGGGCTGCTCGGTTTTTTCCCACTTCCTATGAGGGATCCCACGCCCTTGCATGCATTTCTGCACTCCTCTGCACCCACGGAGCACTCGGAGAAAATGCAACCATTTTGTGGAAGTGAGTTATTATTGCCCTTCATGGGCTCAATTCCCTTTGAGAAGACGACTGATCCCATGCCACGTGTTTCCTGCAGCTTTGCTTCTGCCTTTAGGAAGTGGGCAGAGAAATTCCTGCAGAGCACTCGGCCACCCCAGCGCCACCTCCCATGTCACACCAGGCAGAGGTTGGGTGGGATCTCTGGGAAGGCATCTCCTCCCCGCCTCCTGGGAATCCTGGGGAAGAACCACCCTAGGAAGTGTCAGGCTCTGGCAGGGTGTCCTACTCCCTGCTGGGTCACTGGAGCTTCCAGGGCCCAGGCTAGGTCGTTTTCCTGCTGCATCCCCGCCCCCTTTCTACTGTTTTCCAGTGGACAGGGAGGGGGTGGGGCTTCCTTCCAGGGAAGGGATTGGGCTACAGAAGCTGGGGGCTGGTGAAGGCTGAGGAGCAAATGCAGAGCTTGTCCGGGTGATGAGAGGTCTCCAATCGTCTCCAGGAGCTCCCGCCAGAGGCCTGCTGTGACGAGGGACAGCATGTGCTGGCAGGCCACTCGTCCAAGAGAATCATTCCTTCCTGCACCTGGGCACTGTTTTGGGGCTGGCATTTCTCTGGCATTCGGTGTGAGCAAAGCCCTTTTGGTCATTTGTCAGTGAAGACAGAAGAGTCACAATGAGTCAATTTATAGAGTACACAGGGTGTTGTGGGGTACAGGCCTGGATGGCTCCATGATCCATGTGCACGCATTCCTGGTTTTTTTTGTCATTTGCTTTCTGGCCATCCACTGGGAAATGTATTTATCACTGCAGTTTGTATAATTTGGTGGTCTGTTTTCATCTTTTACAAGCAAAATGCTTGGTATTTCAATAAGATTGAAGGGGGGTGGAAATAGATTGCATCCCACTTAGGACTCTCAGTGGGGGAGTCTAAACATGAATTATCCCAGCTTAATGCTTCAAGTTATTGGGGTTCCCCTGGGGATACAGACAGGGAGCATCTTCTTGGTTCTTGTAATGTTGCTGCCTCCCGATGGCTGCCCAGGGTTTCCAGCTCTGCCGTGCCCCTCGCTTTTCTGTGAAAACTCGGCATGCCCCGGGGGGCCTCTTTGGAGCCTGTTGGAGGAGATTTTGTAGTAATGAGCATTTGGCTTTTGTAATCCTTTTTCTGCTTCATGCTAGCAGCCTCGCACTTCCCACCTGTTAAAGCTTGCGAAGATATCATCAGCAGGCATTTTCCCAGGGGAAGCACAGTTGCGTCCCAAGCCCAGAGTAATCCAGGCTTTCCTCATTTCTGTGCAGAGGGCGTTATTTGATCCTGGTGCCCTCAGGAGAAGGTCCCTCCAGAACAAGCTCACCCTAGAAGCACTTGATAGAAGCACTCAAGGTGGGGCAGGGGGAGGCCGAGAGAGGATAACCCAAGGTGGCAGGAGGCTGCCTCGGCGGGGTTTGTGGTGGGGCTGTTCTGTTTAGCCAGAGTGTGGCCCTTTCAGGGGTTTACACTGTTTAACACTGGCTGAGTGTCAGGACTGGGGGGCTATGGATGGTGAGCTTCTCCCTGGAGCTGACTGGGAGGGAGGTTCAGCAGCTCTCTGGATGTTATGAAACCGCGGAGAGGCGCAGTCATCTTAAAAGGACAGCAGCTCTCACCGGCTGCTAGCCTGCCTCTGATGGAAGGTGTCGGTCGGACAAGCGAGAGGCTGCGGGCAGCAGTGTGCAGGGGGCAGGTGTTCTTGGCCAGCAGCCTGCTTGCTCATGTTCCTCGGTGAAACCAGCCCTGCAGAGAAAGGGCTGCCTCAGCCCCGGTCACCCAAAACCTCTATGTAGAAACCACCCACCTTTGTTCTCGTTCGGCTTCCAGAGGGAATGCCCCCAGTGACACGGCATTCAGGTCCCTGGAGTAGCGGGTTCTTGTCCGACATTAACGAATGGGCATTGTGATTTTATCCCTGTGCCTTATGAACTTGGTTAAAGATTCGACAGTCACTGTCAGAGGCTGCAAGTCATGCAGGGACTTCTGAGCCTGCAGGTGAGGAAGAGCCCAGACCAGGGTGAAGTCTCAGAGCAACAACCCTCCCCGGGCCCTTCA
The DNA here is from genome assembly GCF_043159975.1 of Macaca nemestrina. Lineage (NCBI taxonomy): Eukaryota > Metazoa > Chordata > Mammalia > Primates > Cercopithecidae > Macaca > Macaca nemestrina. Next base: position 226,815,539 of record NC_092125.1, on the reverse strand, counting down.
CCAAATGGCCTCCAAGGCCAAGGCCCTTGATCACAGGTGTGGTCCTGGTTCTATCTGGTCCTCTCAGGTCTGCCCCATGACTCCCCTCTGCACTTAGTCTGTCTCCAAGATGGTTCTGGTGTGGACTTTCCTCCTCGCCTATGCTGACAGACCTCAGGAGGAATCCACCGCCTTCTCTTTGCTGCCAGGCCAATCACTGATAGCATCAGGCACATTGGCTTGTGGTCAGACTTCAGGGGTTCAAATACTGACTCCACCTTCACTTACGTCTGACCTGAGCAATTGTTTAACCTTTTGGCTTTGGGTTATTATTATTATGAACAAGGACCATAATGGCATCTGCCTCCCTGGAGTTGGAAGCTGGAACGGGGCAGCGCGTGGACAATGCTGGGAACAGTGCCTCGCACATGCCCGTACTCAGTGCCGTCATGGGACCCATTGCAACCTGTCTCCTGCATTGCATCTCCATCTGTGCTCTTTCACTCAGGCCCCGGGGTTGAGAACGAAACCCCTCTACTCATTCTCACGAACAGGCCTTTTCCTCTTCAACCATGATTGTAACTCCCTGAGGGGAGGGCTTGTTGTGTGTTTCCTTTGTATCTGCACAGTGGTACTTAGCAGCGTTCTAGGCACCTGGTAAGGGTTTGAGTAATACAGACCGATTGGATAGTTAGTGATGCTGGGAATCTGGAATGTGGATTAAGAAGTATATTCCAGGCCAGGCACGGTGGCTCAAGCCTATAATCCCAGCACTTTGGGAGGCCGAGGCGGGCGGATCATGAGATCAGGAGATCGAGACCATCCTGGCTAACACAATGAAACCCTGTCTCTACTAAAAAATACAAAAAAGCCGGGCGTGGTGGGGGGCGTCTGTAGTCCCAGCTACTCAGGAGGCTGAGGCAGGAGAATGGCGTGAACCCGGAGGCGGAGCTTGCAGTGAGCCGAGATCGCGCCACTGCACTCCAGCCTGGGCAACAGAGCAAGACTCTGTCCCCGCTCCCGCAAAAAAAAAGTATATTCCAAATTACTTCCAGGCGTTCATCATTTCAATATCACACGGCCACATGGGAAAATGCCCACTATGTGAAATTTATTCATCAATTCAACAAATCCCCTTTATTGAGTGCTTGCCATGGCACGGTTCTAGTTCCTGAAGATTCAGAAATGAACAGATAGACAATATCCACACCCTTATCACTTACCTACAGCAGACTGACCGTGGTCAGATACAATCTCAAGAGGTGATCAGTGCCACATAGAATATAGAGCAGGCTGTATTGCTTATCTATCTCTGTGTAACAAATTATCCCCAAACATAGCAGTTTAAAACAATGCATATTTATTATCTGACCATTTCTGTGGGCTGGGGCCAGGTATAGCTCTACTGATCCTCCCACTCAGGGCTCCTTACAAGGCTGCCGAAAAGGTGCTGTCCAGAGCTGTGGTCATTGCAAGATTCAACTGGGTCAAAATCCTCTTCTAAACTCACTCATGGGGTTGTTGGGAGGATATAGTTTCTCATCAGCTGTTGAACTGAGAACTCAGGTTCCAGCTGTTTGGTGAATGCCATGTGGGCCTCTCCATGGAGCACAACAGGAAAGCTTGCTTCATCAGAGTCAGCAAGTGAGGAGAGCCAGAGAGAGTGAGCACACCAGGGCCCTTGACTGACAGTCTTCCCAGTAAAGTAAGTGCCATTAGGAACCCCACTTTACAGATGAAAACAGAGGCCCAGAGAGTTAAGTATTTTGGCCAAGGTTATGTAACTACGTAACTAGAGAGTGGCAGGGCCAAGGTTTGATCCCAACCTGTTTGGCTCCAGTACCTGTGCTCCTAACTGCCACAGTGGACCATTGCTAAGCCTTTTAGTTCCACACACTGTCTGCTGCAGTCTTCCTGACAAGGGAAGATGATGCATTTTGAAGAGATTGTTGCTAGAACTTCATGGTAACTTGGATGTGGGAATAAGGGGAAAGAAAGACATTAACAATGCTCCCAAAGTAGGGTGACTAAGAAACTGAGTGAATGATGGTGCTATTACCCAAGATAGAAGATGATGGTAGTGGAGCAGGCCTGGGGGGAGAATAAATATTTCTGTTTTGGCCATGTCAGGGGTGATGTTCAGGTGTAGATGTCAAGTGGTCTATTGAATACACATGTCTGGAGCTTAAGGGAGCAGTCAGACCAGAGATACAGACTTTTGTAGTCATCAGTCATGGATGACCACTGAGAGAAAGAGTATAAAGGAGAGAAAATGACTAAAGACTTAGACCCCTGGCACCTAAAACATTTAGCTGCCTGGACAAAAAGGGAGAGCCAGTAAGGGAAATGGAGACATAGGGGGCAAGAAAACCAGGAAAGCATGGTGACCTGGAAGCCAGGTAAAGAGGAGCTTCCAAGAAAAAGGAAGTGGTTAGCTGTGCCAAATGCCTGGTGAGAGGGGATAGAGGACCAAATGGAAAAAGAAAGCTACAAAACTGTATTTTCAGAAATGTCCTAATTTTGCAAAAATAATTTCTCCCTGCCCAAAAAGAATAAAAAGCTCTTTGGGTTTGTTAAATCTGTCGACCAATTTTAATCCATGAACATGGTATATCTCTATTCTAGATATTTTAGAAGCTATGTGATAGGGGAGTGTGGGTTATGTTGTTTTCTATAAAAGGTGTTGAATTTTGTTCTGGAGGTCAGTTAATTACTGGCAGATCCTCTTGGTCTGGTCAAGCTTGGTTTGAATCTCTATTAGGGTTGGTCTATTTTTATTTTGTCCTTATTCCTAGGCTCTGGCCTTTCCTGTAGAGTATAATCCTTGCTCCTAAGGCCTGGCCTTTTGGTGAACAAATACCCCGGGTACTCAGCAAGGGTTCTCTTGTCTGGCTTGGCCAGAATTCAAAGCTCTCCCAGCTCTGCATGACTCTAGAAGTCTCTGCTTAGCTTTCAGCCTTATAGCAGCTATGGAGTTTTGCCCTGCATGTGGGCAATTCTGCCCTCAACCCTCAACCCAGTACTCACAGGGTACCTCCAGGCAGACTTCTAGGGCCTACTTTCTGCACAAGATTCTTCTCTCCAGAGCCCAGACCTGCAAGTTCTAGCTGCTTTAGCAGTCCCAAACTCTTGATTTTTGCCTTCTCCAATCATGTAGGCTGCTTTGCCCCATCCTGCTGCGTAATGGGCCAAAAATCTGGGCAAACATGGGGCTTATCTTGTGTGTTTTCTTTCTGACAGAACCACAGTCCTGAACTGCCTGTTGCACAATGCCTGCAAACAGTAGCCTCAGATATTTTTGTCTAGTTTCGTGGTTATTTACAGCAGGAGGGCAAATCCAATCCTAGTCACTTCATTGTAGCAGGAATCAATATCCATTTGGTTTAATGTTTACCATTTCTTCCCATTCCCTATACCAGCTCATCACCCTTGTCAGCGGCAGTTCTATATATGTTTGTAGTCCTTTCGGTTGAAATAAAATTGAGTCAAACAATTTGTGATCTGAAATGAACAAAGACCCTGTAAAGACTTTTCAGTTGCCTTTTTAGGCTGGTATCTATCTGTAGAGGACTCTCAGGGAAGGGTTCTCAAAGAAGACTCAATGGGAATCCTTCGGACAGCAAGCCACAGGGCTGAGTATGAGGATGGCCTTCCTGTGCGGGGTGTAGGGTGAGCATCAGAGAAACAAATCAGGGATCCCTGAGTACAACAGTAGGGATTGAATTGTCATTTTAGCCTTCCCCAGAGATGCATGGTCCCCACGCACCGCCCCCCCCCCCCAGGGTCTTTTCCTCTCTATGAAAGTCACTGACAAGTTCCTGTGGATCCCCTGGGGTCCCCAGGAATGTATTTTCTACTCTGAGGGCCAGTGGTTGTCTTTTTCCTGGTTGTGAGCTGTGAATAAAAATGGGACCCTTAACACTGCCTGACTTGCCACATGTAGCCCTCTCTTCTAGGACTGTCCATACAAGCACATTTCTACCATCTACAGGGGCAGAATTCCGGTCATTTGCTACAGGCAAAATTCTAGATTTTTGTTTCTAAAGGGCCTCAGGTTACCAAGGTCTCTTGTATATTAGAATTTTACCACTTCTATCTGGGGGAATTAGGTATTTATCAGTATATTCTGTAATATATATATTTACTAAATTGTTTACCCAGCAAACTTTTATTAAGCAAATACCAGGCATTGTGTTAGGTTCTGAAGCTCTCCCAGTTCCTCATCCAGGGCCCCAGGAACGCACTCAGGGACCATTTCAGACACATGGGTGAGTCAGTCCCTAATGGGCTCAGAAGAGAATCACCAAAATGTTTAAGACAGAACAATCCTGAGCAGTCAACATTTCACCCTCCCTTCCCCTCTCTTCCCTTTTGCCCACCAGACCCAAGGGCTTTGGACTCATAACGGTTTCCTTTTGTAGCAATGAGCTGAGGGGGCTACTTGCTTTGACTAAGGTGCTAAGATGATGAAGTCAGATGTCCTGAGTTTGCATCTTGCCTCTCCACTGACTTGCTGTGTGTGACCTTAAGCAAGTACCTTCCCTTCTCTAGGTCTGCTTCCTGAAAATTCAAAATCTCTGAAAATTCTGTTTTAAAATAGGTGCTGGAGGCGTGGAGACCTGATTCTCTGCCTAGTGCTTCCTTTGTTTTCATGGATTCGTTATTAATCAGATATCACTTCTTGCTAATAAAACCGTATATGAAACAATGACTTGATTTCTTTATATGAAACATACTTTGTACATCTAAAAATGTTGTTGAAATCATCTGAGCCTCTGAGCGAGAGCTTCGCCTTTGACTCTGAAGCCAGCACTGTCAGCAGTTTCTCCCCCTTATTGCAATGCTGTATGTGACTCAGTATGAACTAAGCAGGGGGTGGGAGGTGCAGACCACCCCAGTAATCCAGGCTTTCTCTGGAATTCTCCCACTTGTTTATAGTCTGGGCAATTTGCCTCCTGCTGCTGCATGACTCAGACTGGGAGAGCTTCCAACCTCGCAATGAGCCAGCGGCTCCCCGGAGTCAGACGCTGGCCCTTGTGTCTCAGGCTCCTGGAACCTTCCGATAAAGCCTCCACTTCCATCTCCTCCCTGGCCACATTCAGGGAGCAACGCCCCAACCCCACACAGAGACATACACCCAGTCAGTGCACCGTGCAAGCAAGGACTGTGGGTGAGGGGGTACAAGGGGGTGTCCCAACCCCTCACTGGGTCAGAATTTCTAGCCCCTCTCTTTGGTTTGTGTCATTTTGCTTTGAAATGTAAGTTGACTTCTGATCAGGGCAGATCTCAGTTTTATGGGACCTTGTGTAAGAATGAGCAATACAAAATAAGGAACACAAAATGAGACCTGGCGTCTTAGAAGGGGCCTGTGCAACCAGAGGGGCCTCGAAAGCTTCAGTGTCATTAGCTTCACAGCAATCCTGACTGTGGTCTGATTCCTTTAAGATCCAGAACAACTGCTCCCTGTACCTTAAGTAATTATCGTTTAGAATAAAGTCAGAAAATTGCTTGCTGTCTGTTTATTTTAGAATCAAGCAGCCACTGTATAATTTGAATTTGAGATAGCATTCTTTAAAAAAAAATTCCGTTCACAATAAAGCACCAGATTGAATGTCCGATGAGTCACAAATGCCCTTCTGAAAACAGCTGCATTATAAGGACTCACTCAGAAAACATGATTTTCCTTCCTCCAAGGGTCTCCCCTAGACCCTGGCATAGAATCACCCTGACTCCCCACTCTGATCCTCCCTTCCAGGCCTGTCCCTGTTCTCATTCCTGGTGCAGCAGATCCCTTCCACATTTACTGCATCACATCCAGCATCAATGTTTTTAACTCCAAGCATTGTTTAGAAAATTGTATAGAGGCTGGGTGCGGTGGCTCACGCCTGTAATTCCAGCACTTTGGAAGGCCAAGGCAGGCGGATCACCTGAGGTCAGGAGTTCGAGACCAGCCTGACCAACATGGTGAAACCCCGTCTCTACTAAAAATAGAAAAATTAGTCAGGCCTGGTGGTGGGTGCCTATAATCCCAGCTATTCGGGAGGCCGAGGTAGGAGAATCATTGAACTCGGGATGCAGAGCTTGCAGTGAGCCGAGATGGTGCCACTGCACTCCAGCCTGGGCAACAAAGAGCAAAACTCCATCTCAAAAAAAAAAAAAAGAAAAAAACTTATAGAAATTGATTAAAGCAGAATCCTGAAAGATGGTGAATGATAGGCAGGCAATGAGAGGAAGTGTCATGTTGTCCGTTGGCGACATTTGCAAACTCTCCTGGTTTAAAGTGATTCCAGAGCAACTTTATTTCAATAGTCTGTGTTGCACTCAAAGTAAATATTAATTCCATTATGCCATAAACTTTTATTTATCATGACAGCAAGTCATAAAGTTCTCTTACTAGAATATAGCTTCTAAATTGCGTATCATAGATGAGATACAACACACACATTGGATTCTAGCAGCAATTACCCACCATCCTTTATGCAAGTCGGTATTAAATGCACTTTCTAAATATGAGTCACAGTCTGAGCTTATGCAGAAAATCTTCCATGGCTGTTACCCAGGAGCCCAGAAATATGACATGAGGGTGACAGAGGAGCCATAGCCAGCAGGGGCCAGACACAAGGATCAAAGTGCACCCAGTCACCCGGCAGTAATTCATCTGAAGCGTTCTTTGCATATTACGGGTCTGACTTTTTAAATTACGTAAATTGCTCATTAGAAGTGCCTTGTAATTGCCTTACCCTGTGGTACTGCAAGAGGTGTAGATTTTAATTATTCTTCTTTGATTTGTAGTGTGGTTTGACTTTTTCAGGGTGATAGTTTGGAAAAATACAGATCTGCTCTAATTGTTGTACCAAGTGAAAATAGATGGCTTGTTGATCAACTTCCTTGACTTTGTGGTGGAACGTACAAAGGGGTTAGTTTCCCAGCCCTTGTTGATGACCGAGGGGCTTTGCCCGTGGGGCCCGGGGAGGATCCCTGTGAGCCTGTAGTGCTGGTGCCTCGGGTTCAGCCAGCCCCTCGGATGACTTGTGTGGAGCCCGGCAGTGTATTCATGATGGATGTAACCACATCTTGGGGGTGTCTGCTCACCTCTTCCCCACAGCATGGATAGGAAAGAAAAATCCAAGGCCCACTCATCATCTTTGAAGACTGGGGCAGACACGATGGATGCTGGGGGCACCCTCATAGGGGGTGCTCCTGGGATGCCTGCTGAAGAGATGCTCTTCTCTCTAGCCCACTTCTCGACAGCAGCCTGGCCTCCTGCTACCCAGCAAGTGCTCTCACCTCCTGCAGCATGGAGGCCTCCACCTGCCCAGCCCCGCCCTGAGCCAAGCTGCTGTGGGCTCTGAAATGGGCTGCAGGCTTTCCCGGGCCCCTGGGCCTGGCCCCCTGTCATCCAGCACATGGAATCGATGAGTTGTGAGACCAGAGCCGTGGCTTCAGGGGTAAACTTCCAGGACTTGTTCTGGCTCATCTGCAGCCACGGATGAATAAAAACTCGATCAGGACGCTGGTCCTTGAAAGGCGGCTGTTTTAGGACTCACTTTTGGAAAGACAGGGGATTCTTTTTCCAAGATAAAATTATGCATTTGTCAATACAGCAAAAGCATCGACTGCTTCCTCTTGGGGGTGGTGGGTCTCTTGCCTTAATCATTCTCCATCAGAAAGCTTTGCTCTTTGAAGCCTGGCTGGCATTGGGCTTCTGTGCATCTGCCCACGGAGAGATGCTCCTCAATCCCCTCCCACACCTGGCCCCACTCTCCCTTTCTGGAGCAGCTCACCTCTCGCCGACAATAACGGGGAGAGCCTTTGTGAGTCTAGGGATGGTTTTGTCATAAAGCCCCCAGCCCATTTCCTGTCTTTTCATCACCTGTTTTATGCATGTTCCAGGCCAGATTTTTGTGACATGAGAAATACCCGAAATATGGGCTGCCACGGTGGCTGTCATTAACCAACCACTAGTTGTGCCTTTATAAATTTTTACACACCGCTAAATTATAAATATGCAATGCTGAGAGTAATGAAATATGCACCTCTAATATCTGCAGTTAGAAGATTTGTAATTCCGCATGCATGTGTCATAAACTGGGAGGAGTTGGGGAGCTTCCTCTGGTTCCCATTTGGAGCCCCTGTTGTGCTTCTCCCCATCCCAGAGTCCCTCATGAGGGTCTTGCATCTCAAGGGCACCCTTTGGGGGAGCCTCTCTCAGGTATTGGGCTTCCCCGTTGATGCCTTTTCTTTTGTTGGTCACATGGATTCAATAAACATGGTTCACCAGCACCCCCATGTTTCAGACCTGTGCGAGGCTGGCGATCCGCAGCGGAATTAATCTCCCAAATCGTCATTTTTGGGAGATGCACAAATTACCAGGCAATGACAGCACAGTGCGATGAGGGCCCGAGGGGAAGGGTACCCGGGTGCCGTGGGAGGCTAGGGTGACCCTGAACAAATTCTGTAATCTCTCTGTGTCTGTGTCCTCATTTATGACTGAGGACAGTACCACCGCCTTCCTCTTGGTGCTGCTGGGAGCATTATATGACTTACGACATGTGAAGCATTTATTTAGAGTGGTGCCTGGCATACATGAAGCACTCACTAAGCATTAACTAGTATAAGCACCGTTATTATTACTTGACTTCTTCCTGTCTTCTGCCTGATAGTTGAGATGGTACCTAGAGCACTCTCTTCCCTCTTAGAGATCATGGCTTCAGTGCCACAAGCTTTGAGTTAAAGAAACATTGCATTTTGGTCCAAAACAGAAGTATCTTGTCTTTATGTTGATATCAAAAACTATTATAAAAATGCAAACAGTATAAAACTGTATAAAAAGTCCCCCCTAAATCCAATGTAGACATACACACATGCACAAACATTTTTATGAAGCTAAACCTTACTCTATGTCTCGTTTTTAGCCACAACTGTATAGTGGACATAATTTATGTCACACAAATTAGTACATTTTACCAGCTGCAGGTGTTATTTTCTTAGCCTTTTGTTGGATGGTTACGTCGTTTCCATTGTTTCATTGATCCCACAAGTATTACTGAGCAGCTGCTAGAACGTAGCGTTCTAGGTGCTGGAGCTGTCCTAGCCCTTGTTGGCGCACAGTCTAGAGACAAGGGATGGGCAGACGATAAGAACTAGAATATGTTGCATGCCAAATGGTCGTGAGAGACACAGGGAAAAACAAAGAGAAAAGTCACGGAATGTGACCGCAACCTTAAATCCAGTGGTCAGGGCAGGCCTTGCTGAGATGACTGGCGAGCAAAGAGTTGAAGGGGTCAGGAGCCCTGTTGAAATCTGAGGAGAGGCTTTCCAATTACAACAGCAAGTGAAAGCCTTTGAGATCACAGGACAACCTGGACAAGCCCTAAAAGCTCTGTACGAAGGGAAAGAGGCCAGACACAAAGGGACACACTGCATTCCATGGTCCTGCTTCCCTGAGATCTCAGAATAGGCAAATTCAGAGAGACAGGGATTAGGGTAGAAGTTCTCAAGGGCTGGGGGAGGGGAGGGAGAATGAAGAGTTATTGCTTAAAGGAGGCAGAGTTTCTGTTTGGGATGATGAAGAGTTTAGGAAAAGGAGAGTGGTGATGATTGCACAACAATATGAATGTCCTCAATGCCATTGAATAGTGCACTTGAAAATGGTTGAAATGGTAAATTTCATGTTATGTACTTTCTGCCACTATTTTTTAAAAAGACCTTGAGATGGGAGTTGGTATTGGATAGAATGAATGCACAATGTTTAACTTAATGAACATTCTGTTAATGAATAGTTGTTTCTAGTCTTTTGTTATTACAAACAATATTTTAATAATATTTGACAATTATTTTATACACATATGTCATTTTACACTTACGTGACTATGTAAAATAAATTATAGAAGAGGAAAGTTTAGATGATGGACTGTGTGGCTTGTGGCTTTTTATTTTCACGAATATTGACAAATTGCCCTCCATAAATGGTAAATTAAATTATATTCCAGTTAACACTATGTGAAATCATTTGTTTCCTCAAGCTCTTATCAAAACATTGTGCTATCAAAGCTTTTTTTTTTTTTCTTTCAGGTCTAACATATAAAATGGCTCTTATAGTTTTACTTTGAATTTATCTTATTAATGAAGTTGAACATACTTGTTTTCTATTCAGAAATTTGCAAATCTTTGTATTAGATTTTTGGGTTTTTTTCTTATTGGTTAGGAGAGGCTCTTTATATATTACAGAAATTAACTTTTCTATGATATATAGTAAATAATTTCTCAGCTCATAATTTGGTGAACAGATCAGTGGCAATAGGTTTCAGGGTAAGGTAAGGGTGTGACTACAATAAAAATACCAGCTGGGGTTTGGTGGGGGTTTTTTGCTTCGTTTTGCTTTAGATCAGTCTAATTCAAAAGTTTATAATTTGATTTTGCTTTTTAATATTTTTCTAGACATTTTAAAAAGTGTAAGTAGACAAATGTATCTCTTTTCTGTTATGACTTCTAAAATGTATGGCATAGAGAGGGCATTTCTTGTTCCAAAATTACAAAACAAAGTTTTTAGTATTTTAATGTTTTTATTTTTTTCTTAATTTAAATCTCTGAATGATTTAGAATGTGTTATGGTAGACGGACAGTGTCGATATATTATACAACTTTATTTTTCTTCTCCAGATAGCTGCTCAAGTGCTTCCAAACTATTTACTGAATCATCTGCCTTTTTTTCTTGCTGGTAGGCATGTGCCTTCTCTGTTATATACTAAATTTCTAATTGTATTTGGATCTATTTCTGGACTGTCTATTCTGTTTCAATGAATTGTCTGTTTATCCACATTCGATTGCCACACTCTTAATTATTGTAGTTTTCTAATACATTTTCATATTCATGAAGGAAGTCCACCTTTATTCCTCTTTTTCAGAATGTTCTTGGCTACTTTTTCTTGTATTTCTCTAATAAACTTTTGAATTAGACTGATCTAAAGCAAAACAAAGCAAAAAACCCCCACCAAACCCCAGCTGGTATTTTTATTGTAGTCACACTCTTACCTTACCCTGAAACCTATTACCACTGATCTGTTCACCAACACCATAGTTTTGTCTTTTTGAAAATGTCTTATAAATGAAATTATACTATATGGAAACTTTTGAGACCAGTACTTTCATTCCACTCAATGTTGCAATTCATTACTTTTTCATTGCTGAGTAATACTCCATTGTATTTATGTACTAGTTTGTTTATCTGCTCCCTGGATATATAAGTTTAGGATGATCATGAATAGATGTTCTACAAATATTTACATATAGGTTTCCATGTAAACAGTTTTCATTTCTCCAAGGGAAACACTCAGAGGTGGAATTGTTGTGTTAGATGGTAAATGTATGTTTAACTTTGTAAGAAATTGTCAACACATTTTTATCATTTTGATTTTGTGTGTGTTTTGTTTTTTGGCTAGTTTAATAGGTATGTACTGGTGTCTCATTGTGGTTTTAATTTGCATTTCTCTAATGGTCAATGATGTCGAACAACTTTGCATGGGCTTATTTTCCATTTCTGCATCCTCTTAAGTGAAGTGTCTGTCCAAATTTTTGTTCATTATTTATTGGGTTGTTTGTCTTCTTGCTGTTGAGTCAGATATGTGATTTGCCAATATTTTTAACTAGTCTGTAACTTGTCTGTTCATTATCTGAAGAGTGTCTCCTAGAAGAAAAGTTTTACAATTTCGATGAAATCCTATTTAGCGATTGTTTCTTTTACGGATTCTGTTTTTGGTTTTATGTCTAGCAAATATTTGCTTAACTCCAGGTCACAAATATTTACTCCTATGTTCACTTTAAAAAAGTGTATGATTTTACATATTACACTTAGATCTAGGATCCATTTTGAGCTAACTTTTGTATAATGGGTGAGGCTTAGGTTGAGGGTTTTCTGTTTTTTGTTTTTGTTTGCATTTAGATGTCTTATTGTTCTAATACCACTTATTGAAAAAAAATCTTCTCCATTGAATTTGCCTTTGCACCTTCATCAACAAATCAATTGTCTGTATTTGTGGAGTTTATTTCTATTATGTCTCTTCTGTTCTATTCATTTATGTGCCTATTACATCACCAATACTACACTGTTTTCATTACTGTAGGCCTATATAGGTCTTCAAATTGGTTAGTCAAATTTCCCAAAATTTAGTTTTCTTTTAGGAAATTGTTTTGGCTCTACTAATTACTTTGCCTTTCAATATACATTTTTGAATCAGTATGTCTATAGTTACAAAAAGAATTCTGCTGAATTTTTTATTGGTATAGTGTTACCTCTATAGATCACTTTGGGGGAAACTGGAAACCTTTCCTATGCTGAGTTTTCCAATACGTGACCACAGTACAATCAGCTCTCCATTTCTCAGATACTATGTTGGTGGATTGAACCAACAGTGGATCAAAAATATTCAGAAAAAATAACAGCAATAAAAATAATACAAGTAAAAAATACAGTATAGCAATTATTTACATAGCATCTACATTAGGTATTAGGTGTTATAAGCAATCTAGAGATGATTTAAATTATATGGGAGGGTGAGCATAGGTTATATGCAAATATTATGCCATTTTATATAAGGAGCTTGAGCATCTGTGAATTTCTATGTCCACAGGGGTTTCTGGAACTAATCCTCTGCAGATGCCAAGGGACAACCATGTATCTCTCCATTTATTTAAGTCTTTAAAAATTTTTTTGTTAGTATTTTGTAGTTTTCAGCATATAGATGCTATATATATTTTTATTAGGTTTTTACCTAAGTATTTCCATTTTTGAACTATTTTAAATGGCATTTTTTAAAAACTGGCTTTCACTAATTCATTGCTAGTGTATAAAAATGCAACTGAATTTTGTGTGTTCATCTTATATCTTGTGACCTTGCTAAACTCACTTGAGTTCTAGGATTTTTTTTTTTTTTCTGTAAATTTCTTAGGATTTTTTTTGTGTGGGCAATCATGTTATCTGAAAATAGGAACAGTTTTACTTCTTGTTTTCCAATTACAAGATTTTATTTCTTTTTCTTGCCTTATTGCACTGGCTAGGGTTTCCCTACAAAGCTTAATAGGAGTTGTGAGAATGGACAGTTTTGCCCTGTTCCTGATATTAGAGGGAAAACATTCAAATCTTTCACCATTAAGTATAAAGTTAGTTGTAGGGTTTTTTGGTAGATGCCCTTCATCTGGTTGAGAATATAATAATGTTTTTCCTTCTTCTTTGGATTGTTAATATGGTAAATTACAATGATTGATTTCTGGATATTGAAGCAGCTTTGTATTCTCATGATAAATTCCATTTGGCCATAGTATATTCTTCTTTTTATATGTTACTCAATTTTATTTTCTAATATTCTGTTGGTGATTTTTGCATTTCTGTTTCTGAGAGATATTTGTTTATAGTTTTCTTTTGTGGTACTGTCTTTGGTTTTGGTATCAAGATGATACTGATCTCATAAAATGAATTGGGAAATGTTCCTGCCTCTTCTATTTTCTGGAAGAGATTGTGTAAAATTGGTACTATTTCTTCTTTAAATGTTTAGTAAAATTTGTCAGGGAAACCATCTAGGCCTAGAGAATTTATTTTTTTCAGAAAATTTTAAGCTACTAATTCAACTTATTTAATAGTTACAGCACTATTCCAATGGTTGTTTTTTAAAATCTGGGTACATTTTGGTAGTTTGTGGTTTTCGAATATTGATTTAATTCATCTAAGTTGTAGAATTTATCTATGTGAAGTTGTTCAGTGTTTTCCCTTATCTTTTTCATGTGTATGGAGTCTAATATCTCATCTCTCATTTCTGATATTGGTAGGTTTTGTCTTCTTTCTTTTTTCTTTGTTAGTATTGTGAGAAGTTTATTAACCTTATTTATCTTTTCAGCAAACTAGCTTTTGCTTTCATTGATTTTCTCTATTTTTTCCATTTTCAATTCCATTCGTAATTCATTCTTAATTTCCTATCTCCTTTTGGCCTGCTTTGAGCTTAATTTGCTCTTATTTTTCTAGTTTCTTAAGAAGGATGCTATATTATTGATTGAGACCTTTCTTCTTTTCTAATGCGAACATTTAATAGGATGAATTTTCCTCTAAACACTACTTTGGCTGTATCCCACAGACTTTGATATGTTATATTTTTATTGTTTGATCAGTTAAAATATTTTCAATTTTTTTTTAACCTATGGGCTATTTAGAGAGTTTTCTTTTCCATTTTCAAGTATTTGGAGATTTTCCTGTTACCTTCCTGTTACTGATTTCTAAATTAATTTAATCATCAGGGAATATATTTTGTAGATTTCAGTTCTTTTAATTATTTTAAGGTTTGCTTTATGACTCAAGACATGATCATGGTGAATATTCCATGTATACTTAAAAAGAATGTGTATTCTGCTGCTGTTGGGTAGCGTACTCTCTATCAGTTAGAGTTGGTTGATGGTGCTATTGAGTTGTTCTGTGACTTTGATTTCTGTCTACTCATTCCGTTACTGACTGAGAGAGAAATATGGAAGCTTCCAGCTATAGTTGTGGGTTTGTTTAGTTTTCCCTTCAGTTCTTTAAGTTTTTGCTTCATATATTTGAAACTTGTTATTATGTGCATACACATTTAGGATCATTATGTCTCTTTTTTTATTAAGCACTCTCTCTTTTTATCATGGTAATTTTCTTTGCTCTGTAGTCTACCTTGTCTGATATTGATATAGCCACTCAAACTTTATTTTTCATAGTATTTGCATGGTATATCTTTTTCCATCCTTTTACCTTTAGCCTACTCAAATCATTATATCTGAAATGAGTTTTTTATGAACAACACATCGTTGGGTCATGGTTCTTTGCTATTCATCCTGACAATCTCTGTTTTTTAATTATTGCAGTTAGACAATTTTTATTCCTGTTTTTGTTCCTTTGTTTCCTCTTTCCTGCCTCCTTTTATGTTATTTGAACATTTTTTAGTGTTCTATTTTACATTTTTTTACTGCATCTCTTTGTATAGATTTTAATGGTTGCTCTGTGTGTTACAATACATTCTTTTTGCAGTCTACTTAGAATCAATATTTACCACTTCAAGTGGAACATAGCAAGCTTAACATCATACAGACTCCTTTATTCCGTCACCCCGTATATTTTAGTTGTTTTATATATTATGTATATATATAGTGAAAACCCCAATAAGGAATGTTATGATTTTTGCTTTCAACCATCAACAATATTTTAAACTACTTGAGAATAATTGTCTATTATATTTACCCAGGTCTTTATTAGTTCTGTTGTTCTTCCTTCTTTCTTGATGTTCCAAACTTACTTCTGCTATCTAATTTTCCTGCCATCTGAAGCATTTCTTTTAGAAATTTCTTAGAGCAAGTCTGCTGGCAACGAATTCTTTTAGTTTTCCTTCACGTGATATTGTCCTGATTTTAGTTTCATTCCTGAAGGATATTTTTGCTGAATCTAGAATCCTGGGTTGACTGGCAGTGCTTTCTTTCCTCACTTAAAAAATGTTTCACTTCTTTCTGGCCTCTGTAGTTTCAGAGGAGAGATCTGCAGCCATTCAAATCATTGTTCCCCAAGGGGTCAATAACTTCTTTCTGTAAAGGGCCAAATGGTAAGTATTTCTGTCTTTGCAGGCCATACAGTCTATATCACAACTACCTAACTGTGCCATTGCCTCACTAACACAGTCATAGATACTGAATAATAGAATGGTTATGGTTATGTTCCAATAAAACTTTATTTACAAAACAGGCAGTGAGCCAGATTTGGCCCAAGGACCATAGTTTGCTGACCTCTGCCTGGAAAGTAATGTGTCGTTTTCCTCTGGCTGCTTTCACAATTTTTCTTTCTAATTATTTATTTATTTGTTTATTTATTTATTTATTTTTATTTTTATTTTTTTTATGAGACAGTCTTGCTTTGTTGCCCAGGCTGGAGTGCAGTGGCACAATCTCGGCTCACTGCAACCTCCACCTCTTGGGTTCAAGCAATTCTCGTGCCTCAGCTCCCTGAGTAGCTGGCGCTACAGGCGCACGCTATGACACCCGACTAATTTTTGTATTTTTAGTAGAGATGGGGTTTTGCCATGTTGGCCAGACTGGTCTTGAACTCTTTGGCTCAAGTGATCCGCTGACCTCAGCCTCCCAAAGTGCTGGAATTATAGGCATGAGCCACTGTGCCCAGGCAGCAAGATTGTTTTTCTTTGTCTTTAGTTTTCAGTTTGATTCGGATGTATCTGATTATGGATTGCTTAGATTTATCTTATTTGGAGTTCACTGAGCCTTTACATCTGTAGGTTTACATCTTGTGCCAAATTTTTGAAATTTTCGATGATTATTTACTCAAATATTTTCTCTGTACCACAGTCCTCTTCATCCTCTTCTAATATTCCAGTAACACAGATATTAGGCCTTTTGGTATCATCTCACAGTTCCCTAGGCTCTGCTAATTTTTTTCACTCTTTTTTATTCTCTCTTATTCGGATTGGATGATTTTTATTCAGGCTCACTTTTTTCCTGTAATCACCATTTGGCTCTGTAGCCCACTCAGTGAGTTTTCTGTTTGGGTTATGGTAATTTTCAGCTCTAAAATTTCCATTTGGTTCTTTATATTCTCTACTTATTTTCTGAAACATTTCATTTTTCCATTTGTTTTTAGAGTGTTTACCCTTACTTCTTGGAACATTTCTATAATAGCTGCTTTTAAGTCTTTGCCAGATACTTCTACCATCTATGTATCTATTTCTATGAAAGTTGAGGTTTTTTTTTCTAGTTGTTATTATGCCAGCCATTTTTGGATTTTATTCTGTGCATTTTGAATATTATGTGATGAGACTCTAGCTCATGTTGAGATCCGAAGGAGAATGTTGACATTTTTGTTCTCGTAGGTAATCCACCCAGGTGGGTTCAGGCTACAGGTTTCAGCCTGAACTTTTATGGACTGTGCTTTCAAGGTTCTGTTTTCAAAGCCTTTGTGTAGGACCCAGGGGCTGTCCTGTTTGCGCACCATACAGTGGCCAGTTTGGGGCGTGGGTGTAGTTTATCCCATAGTTCAGTTCTCAAAGTCTTTGGCATGCTGTTAGCATCAGATCCATGCATATGGTGCTTGGGGTTGAGCCCAGGAGTTTATGAGCAACTTTGTGAGATTTTCCCTCTCCACCGTCTCCTTGGGCCTCTCTTTTTCAGTCGTCTGGCCGTAAAGCTGGGATTTTAGTTACCTTGGTCAGTTGTACAGATGCCATGACTGCGCCAACATCTGGGACCACAGCAGTAGGTCAGAGTCATGAAAGAAAACAACATGAGTTCGCCTGACTCCCTTGGGATCAAAGGTCTAGCTATTGGTGAGAGAGGTTCCCTTCTTTCATGGTTTTAGGCACCTGTGGGCCTCACCGTTGCTATCTCCACCCAGGATTGCCTGGGGACTGCAGTGCAAGTGAATAGATAAAAGAAAAAAAAAAAATAGGGGATTTCTTCTGCTCTCTCTGAGTGTCCAGAGCCTGTTTTCTCACTCCTTGAGCTGCAACCAGAGCTTACTGTGGCTTTCTTTCTTTCCACAGTCCAATTCCTAGTTTCAGGCTGCCTGGAATCCAGACTCAGGGACGAAGGAAGAATAGGAAGCTTATGGCTCTTTCAGGGGTAATTCTGGTCTTCCTCCTTAATTTGCCTGCTCCTCTATACCTTTCAATGTCCAGATTTGCTGCTTTCAACATCAATCCAGGTTTTATAGCTGTATTCAGGACACTCAGTCCATCTTGCCTGGAACCAGAACTGCTTCCATATACTTTTGCTCACTTTCCAGGTGCCATCCTCTCTGTCCCTTACTGACTTTCAGCGGGGTTTGTTCTCCTTTGGGCTGCTTCCAAAAGGGCCTTCTTTTCTTTGATGGATTTATTTATTTATTTTTTCCACTTCCTTCCTGAGTTCTGCCAATTCATGTTTTATTCCCCTTTGATGTGATTTTGTGCCTTTCCTGAGCTTTTGTGTCTCTGCTTTGAGTTTTTGTTTTAAAGAAGCACTTGTTCATTATTTTTTGAAGTTGTGGTAGTGTTTGGTCAACAATTTTTAATGGCTCCATGACATTTTCCTGGTGAGCATCATACATTTTTTTATTTCTATCTTGTTACTCCTTTTTTTCCTGTATGTTTATACTAATTGGATTTTGGTTCCTTTCTTGTGATTCCTATATTTCCATAAAGTGGATCCCACTTTCCCACCCCCCAGAACTACTATGTGAAGGAATTTCTTACAGGATGTGATCTAGGGTAGGGCTTCTGGCTAACATAAATTTCCTCTGAATCATAAAGGTCCTTAGACACAGAGCCGTGTCTGTATTTGTGAACCTTTCCCTATCTCCAGCCAACAGAAATCAGCAGCTGCAGAGGCGATACTACCAATTCAATTTCTCTTCTCTACCATCTCCTCTTTCCCTCTCCCATATCCAGTTCCCTGGACCAGCCTATGAGTCCTGGCGGTGCTCTGCTGCCAGTCTATGAATCCTGTTTTCCTTTTTCTGAACAGAAGCTTGTTGGTTTTGTGCCTCAGGGCATGTGCTCACTGTTTTGATGAACTGCACTCCACGGCTTTGCCTGAGAGCTGCAGCGGTAGACGTCCTCGTTAGGGATCTTCCTGTAACCCTGTTAGACCTTTATTGCTTTGGTCGGCCCTTCTCCAGACACTGTTAAAAGAGATTAGAGATAATTTCTGGACATCAAACCTAGAATTGGTATTTCTCTTGTTCTCCTTAGCATTGGGGCGGGGGTAATTTCCTGGAGGAAAAGGGAGTAACATCATATTTACTCCACTATATGAAAGTCAGAGTTTGGGTTATTTATTTTTGAAATATGATACATATTATCAAATTGCCCTCAATAATCTTAGATGTCCTTATAATTTTCTTTATAAATTTAACCTGATGTACTAGGAAAGAAGTACGTGGGGAGACAGACAGTGCCTGTGAAAAGGCAGGAAGGCAGGTTTGGAAGGGGGGCTACTTAGCTGCAGCCATCGGTCATCCTTGGAAGGCAGTGAGAAAGCAGGGCAGAGGGGGCACATCAGAGCTCTCAGAGGCACAGGAGGGCCACTGAATTCAAGGATTACATGTTTTGAAAACATTTTTGCCTCAGGAATCTAAACTCCTACCCACAGCAGGCCAGGCAACAAACCCTTATATTCTTAAGAGACAATTATTTGCAAAGGCAGAAAGTTCATCTCCCGGGAGGGCTCCATTCCCAGGCTGAACAACTCGGTTACCAGCAAGTTCTCACACAAATGTAAAGTCTGCCTGCCAGTTACTTTGATCACTTGGTCTTGTTCTTCCATCCAGAGCACCCCTGGAATCTGCTCCTCTCCGGACACAGGGCAACCGTTTGAGTACTCAGGCAGGGTCCTCCAGTGGATGACCTTCCCCACAGCCAGCTCTGCAGAGGACAGCAGCTCTGGGTGGGCACACCCTGTGTTATCTGAGTCAAAGGCCACAGCTCCTAGTGCAGGACATGGAAAGGGTCCAGGGAGAACCTTACAGTGGGAGCCCCAGGGTTTGGGATTTCGGATGCTCTCAAGTGTGTCCTGTGGGTGGGGAGAGTCCATTTGCGTTCCATGTAGATTCATGCCCTGTGTATCCATGGTGCTGTTTGTGGTTCCCAACTGCCATCTCCAGTCCAGGCATGATTAACTCTTTTTATCATGGAACCTGAGTGTCTCAAGTGATGGTTCCCAATAATTCTAAACCAAGTGAGCAAATAGGCTGTGATGGAAGAGACAGAGGGGGCTGTGAAAAAGAACGAGAGCAGAGCTTTTAAATCACCATGCGACAAATGGAATCATGACTTAGGTTTCACAATTGAGGTGGCTGATTTCATGTGCTATTGACAAATCCTTCACATTTCTGACAGTTACAGATTTCCACCTCTGGAACATAAAGTCTGCATTCATGGAGGTCAGCTTCAGGTGCTCCACCCCTAAGGCCTGACAGTACTTTGCTGTGCATCTGAGATCTGGCATAAACAGTCTCTGACCACCAGAAAACCTAACTTTTCTTCCAAGTCCCAAAGAGATTACAGAAGTTTTAATCATCCTGGGACTGTCTGTGGCTGAAGGATTGATATGACCTTGAGACATTGACAAGAAGAATGATTAGATTCAGTGAAAAAGAGAGCAGGGGATGAGGATGTTGAAGGGGTTTTGGACTCGAAGGTCAGTGAAGCGTGCAGAGAACACGAAGAATGAATGAGAACATGCTTGGAGGTTACATTTCATTGCCCCTTCTCCTGGAAAGCAATTGGCAGCTGCTGACTTGCAGAGCATCGCTTGGACCGGGGTTCATGTTGAATCTACCCACACACTTTAGGACTTTGTGCAGTTGGAGGGAGGGTTGTTTGGGGCTTGGAGCTGCAGAAACATTATTCCTGTTGTCAGCTGAAGAAAATTGTCTGGATGTAAAGGATAGGCCTTGGCCTGACTCTATTTGTGGGGGAGGCAGAATTTGGCTTGGCATTTTATTTTCTATTCAAAGGATTTGAGATCTAAGAGATGAGGGAAGAGATGAGGAAAGAGCTTGTTGCCTTCTCCATTTCTTTACCTGAATGTAGACTGGTTCAGCAGCTCAGGGTGAAGCCTGGGAAGCAGGCCTGGCTTTTACCGTGGTGAATCTTATCAGCTGGGTCAACATGGACAACTCTTTATAGACTTTCCTGAGCCTCAAATGCCAGATGCGGGGATTCTGTTCTGTAGGACCTTGTTTTTGTGTCCTGAGGCTGCCTTAAAAGGATTGCAAACTGGGTAGCCTGAAACAACAGAAATTATTGTCTTATAGTTCTGGATGCCAGAAATACAAAATCAAGGCGTGGGCAGGGCAGGCTCCCTCAAAGGCTTTAGGGGAGGATCTTTCCTGGCCTCTCCCAGCTTCCAGTGGCTGCAGCGATCCTTAGTGTTCTTGGCTTATAGATGTGTCACTGCACTCTGGTGTCCTCCCTGTGTATTTCTGCCTTCATGCCATCTACTCCTCTGTCTTCGTCCATTCTCTTGCTGGTGTAAAGACACTACCTGAGACTGGGTAATGTATAGAGGAAAGATTTAATTGACTCACAGTTCCATATGGCTGAGGAGGCCTCAGGAAACTTACAATCATGGTGGAAGGCCAAGCAGAAGCAAGCTTGGACCTTCTCACATGGTGACAGGAGAGAGAAGTGTGGAGCAAAGGAAGAGCTCCTTATAAAACCATCAGATCTCATGAGAACTCAGTCACTGTCCCGAAAACAGCATGGGGGAAACAACCTGCCAGATCCAATTGCCTCCCACTGCGTCCCTCCCACGACACACAGGAATTATCGGGATAACAATCCAAGATGGGATTTGGGAGGGGACACAGCCAAACCGTATCATCCTCCCTGGGTATTCACATGGCCTTCTTATATTGACACCAGGCATTGGATTTAATGCCCACCCTAATCTAATATGACCTCATCTTAACTAATTACATCTTCAGGGCCTGTATTTCCAAATAAGGTCTCATTTAGGTTCTGGGGGAACATAGATTTTGGAATATTCACCTTGGTATGGATCCTTTAAAGATTAAAAGAGATAACACAAGTGAAGTAGTCAGCGGAATGCTTGACGCACGGTAAGTACTCAATAAGTGGTATTTATTGCTGTTGCTGATGTTATTGTTGCTTGTAGCATTCATAGAGTCCTTTCTAGAAAGGTGGCTGTACTATTTCATCTAGTGTTCATAACAGTTCTGATCATTCATTTAGTCGCAGATGTTTATATGCCCAGCAATCTGCTAGACTGGGGAATGCAGAAATGAAAGGCCTGGCCTTTTGTTTTCAGGGAGTTCACAATCTGGGGAGGAGGCAGACGCACACTAACAGCCTGTGCTGAGGTCCTCGGGAGGGGAGGGTGGCCATGCCCAGATAGGATGGGGGGGAAGATGCTCTGCGGGAGGCCTCCTGGATGGATCAGGCGGATTCTCAGAGGCTTTTGAGCTGAAACTTGAGGGTGAGTTAGGGTTCCCTCCATACAAATGGGGTACAGCAGTGTATGGGAGAGCTGCAGAGAGTAAGGGAGCACCCATTTGTTCACTCAGTGGCCGTGTGGGGCCTCAACTTCGAAGCAAGTTCCGTCCTGTCTGCCAGGGGTAAGAAGGTGGTGCAGAAACAAACTATCAAGATGTGGACCCTGTTCTTGGAACTGGATGGACAATAACCTGCCGTAGGGAGCACAGCCCCTCTGGAGACCAACACTGTGAAGGGAAGCTGCTCCCTTGCCAGGGGCACAGGGAAGGAAGGCCTAGGACTGGGAAGGGACCACAGCAGGCTTGCGGGAGTAGGAAGGAGGCCAGGGTAAATCCCCAGGAGGCGTGTGGCCCCGGGACAGCCCACCTGACTCTGATCTCCCCTGTCACTTAGTCTGGGACCTGGAAACTGGCAGCAGCTTAGGTTATTTAGCTGTTAGCTGTGGCTGTTGAAAGGATGACAACTCTATGATCCACCTGTGTGACACTGAAGAAGTCACTCAGCCTCTCTGTGGCTCCCTGTCCTCATCTGCAAAATGGAAATGATGACAGAATCACTGTGAGGGTTCAGTGAATTAATATGTGTCTAGCCCATAGAACAGTGCTTGCCACAGTAAACGCTGCTTACAGGTTTGCTCATGTTGCTATCTAAGCAAAATTCCCAATCAAAGGGCTTTTAAAATGAGCTGGCAATGACTCTTTGTCGGTTCTCTCTCAGTTGTACTTCATACCTTTAAACGCAGGAGGCAGAGAAGATGGCACAGGCCTGGAAGCAGTTGAGCTGGATGACGTCCACACGCAGGTGTCCTGTCCGAGCCTGTGTCCTGCGTCAGTGACTAGTCAACTGGTATATCCTGAATGGAACACAGCTCTGGGCAACTTAACAAGGGGCTAGAGGGCATAAGTTTCAAAACTCTTTTTGGGGATATTTATAAGAGACACTTGCATCGGTTAAAAATAATAATAATTGTAATGTGACCAGAGCTACAAATTACTGATTTTCTCTGTTTCTGCCCTGCCTAGGGCACATTTCTTGATGCTTTTTAAGCCAAGAGGAGATGTACTTGCTTTGCCCATTGATGCCCTTCCTACCACCCAGGCTCTGACGACTCAGGTGCCTTCCCTAAGAATGGCCTGGGGAAATGGGCAGGTATGTGGAGCTAGTATGCTTGAAAGAAAGGGGGCGGGGGAAGATGACTGCAAGGTTGACGTCAGGGCCCAGTGTGCCAGTGCAGAAGCAGGGAGGCCCCATCCCTGGCTGGAAATTTACTGCAGCTCAGAGAACAGGCCTACGTTCCTCCAAATAAGGCAGAAATCGTCCTGCATTGCTAGTTGTACAAAACAGGGAAGCAATGAGCAGTGGCAGGTGGCACCCGGAGATTTTCTGAATTTTAGGCATTGAATCAGCCCATAAAGGCTTCCCTGGGGGATGGTGGACTTGGTCAGTGACTGGTCAGCTGGAAGTCTCTCCTGGGTGGTTACCTGGTATATCACGAATAAAATATAGCACTGGACAACTTAACAGGGAACGGGGGGCGAAGGCCAGTGAGTTTCACAGCCATTTTCGGGGGATATTTACAAGAGACACTTACCCTGGTTTAAGAAAAATGTAATGTGACCAGAGCTAAGTATTTCTGATTTTTCTCCTCCATCTTGGTATCCAATGAATCACAGCTAGTATGAACTCTTGACTATATGAAAGGGATTTTCTTAGTTGACCACTCAACCGAGAGAGCTGCCAAATCAGAATTCCATGGGAGAGGATGGCTGGGTTCCTCAGCTATTTTGGGGGATGACATAAAAGGTTGCGAAGGGAGAACCTTTCTCCTCTGCAGTCAGACGAGAAGATTTTTTTCCTTGTTGTGCAGGACTTCACATGCTACCAATGAAAGCCAGCTCCCCAGTGCCACGCATTTTACTCATTGCTGGATCCCTAGGGCCTAGCACAGTGCCTGGAACATGCACATGCCTCTGGGCATATTCGTTGAATGAATGAAGGAGGGAATGCGGATGAGTGAAGGTGCACTGCTAGGGAAACTGGGAACGTATGAAGGCAGCACAAAATCGTGTGCGTTGGAGTGAAAATGGACGACTAGAGTCTCAGAGAGCTTGTTGAACTGTGGGTAATGTTAATTCAGCCAGTCAGTCAAAGGATATTTTGGGAACCTTCTTATACCAGATACATTTCTTGCCTTCATGGAGTCCTCAGTCTAGGGGAGGGGGGAAGGCAGACACTGAATGACCAGCTACATGATTTGTTACTTAATTAATTAATTTGTGGTGGGCAGTTCAGAGGAAAGGTGCAGGGGTGAGAAAGTGGCATTTACGTGGAGATCTGAAGGAAGGGTGAGCTTGAGATAGTGATATGGTTTGGATCTGTGTCCCCGCCCAAGTCACGTGTTCAGTTGTAATCCCAACTGTTGGAGAGGGGGCCTGGTGGGAGGTGATTTGATCATGGGGGCAGATTCCCCCTGGGTGCTACTGTCGTGACAGTGAGTGAGTTCTCATGAGATCTGGTTGTGTATAAGTGTGTAGCGCCTCCCCCACCCACCTTCCTCCTGCCCCGGCCATGTGAAATGCCTGTTCCTGCTGTGCCTTCTGCCATGATTGTAAGTTCCCTGAGGCCTCCCCAGAAGCTGATGCTGCCACGCTTTCTGTACAGCCTGTGGAACCGTGAGCCAATTAAACCTCTTTTCTTTATCAATTACCCAGTCTCAGCTATTTTTTATGGCAGTGCAAGAATGGACTAATATGAATAGTAAGGAGGAAACACATACTGGGCATCAGGATATAATCATTCATTCATTCATTCATTCAGCAAATAATTACTGAGCAGCCATCATCTGTCAGCCGCATTCCAAGTCCTGAGCACAATAAGGTCCTTGCTCTCAATGAGCTTAAAACAAAGTGTAAAGTTTGTGCGTCTTTTGTTAGATGTATTCCCGAGGAGTGGATGTTTTTGATGCTATACTAAATCGGTTTTTCTTTTCCCTTGGCATACTAAAAATTTTGTTATTTATTCTGTGGCTGCCAATACAGAGAAATGCAATTCTTGTGTGTGTGTGGGCCTTGTACCCAG
The DNA here is from genome assembly GCF_043159975.1 of Macaca nemestrina. Lineage (NCBI taxonomy): Eukaryota > Metazoa > Chordata > Mammalia > Primates > Cercopithecidae > Macaca > Macaca nemestrina. The sequence continues at coordinate 226,790,478 of NC_092125.1, read as the reverse complement.
CATCCTTGCTAAATTTATTTACCCAGTCTAATAGCTTATCTGTAGTACTCTGGGTATTTTCTACATATACAATCATGTCATCTGCAAATAATGGAAGTTTTATTCAGTAATCTTTATGCCTTTGATTTCTTTTTCTTGCTTTATTACACTGAGTAGGATCTCCCACCCAGTATCAAGTAAAAGTGGTAAGGGGATTGTAGGCATTCTTGTCTTGTGCTCTTGATCTCAAAAGGAAAACTTTCATTAATTCACCTTTAACTATGATACTTGCTGTAAAGTTTTGGTATGTATTCTTTATCTGATTGAGGAAGTTATCTTCTATCCCGCTTTTCTTAGAGTTTTTGTTTTTTATTGCAAATGAAGATTGTTATCTGTTCCGTTTGAATGAAAATGTTTTCTGATTGAAAAAGAAGAGATCACAGTCATCAAATCAGTTGGCCATATGCTATGTATCTGAGGCTGTAATAATCCACTCTAGGAAAGACATCTGGCGGGTGGGTGTGATTGATCAGGGTTGCTACTCAGTTGAACTTCCGGTAGTTGATAGGCATCTTTCAGGATCCATCTGGTTTCCTCAGGGTCTACACTGGTGAATTAAGTGAAGACATGATGAGGACCACCCCTTCTGCTTCCTTTAGATCCTTAAGGGTGGCTGTCATCTCCACTCTCCCCCTGGGCTGTGATGTGTGTTTTTTTGCTATCTTAGCCAGCATGGTGAGAGGGATAATTTCAGAGACTTTTGCTTGCCTTTTCCCTCTTGTACCTCACAGACCAAGGTCCCAATGTGGGGCTGTACCAACTGCCAAGTAGGCTAATCCCAGTTACACATTCGAGAAGAGGAAATGACCATCAGTTGGGCCCACAGGCTCGGTGGATCCATTGTAATGAGACTTTGGGCAGGACTCCATTTATTATCAGGCTCCTAATCTAACAGGGGGACCACGATGACACCTGGGGTCTCTGAGTCTCAAATCAACTTGGACCCTGTGCCAAACCATCCTTAAAATACCTGGGTCTTTCCCAATACACACTTACCCAAATAAATGGCAGTAAGCCCCTTGGTGAAGGAATGGGGGAATGAGCTCATTGCATACACTTGCTGTGGAATTGCCAGGTCCTTTCTCTTGGGCACCTGCCCATCTCTTTTTCCAGCAAGTTGCAGGTCTAGAAACTGACTTGCGTCCAGAGATTGGTAAGGGATTGTGACTTTTTATGGAAGTGACTGTCATCAGCCTCCCAGGCATCCAACTTTGATTTCTTCTACTCAACAAGCTTGTAAGCTGCCCATCCATCTTACCCTGTGTTCCAGTGACCTTCTCTATAACTCTCAGCAGGCCGTCGGCTGCCACTCTGACCTTGCTGCTCATTTTGGTAGTTGTGGCTCCTGACTTTACCATTTTGGGGTCCTATCACACCATTGCTATCAGCAAGCCAGGTTCTCTGTCAGCCTCTCCTTCCATCAGCACTCCATCCCTGGCCTGCAGAGGGGAGCCACCCCTAAACTTTTCAGTGATGCTTGGCCCTCTGGCACAATCCTGATGACCTTGGAGAACAGTGTGCTCTTTGGTCTTTCCTGTGGGACGTACTCATCAGCAGGTATTCTGGGCATACATGATAGATCTATTGTAGCATGCTCAAGCTCCTGGGCCCTTTAATCCCTTCTTCTGCCAGCTGTCAGGGCTTTTCTGACATTTCAGCATCTCTTTTTGCATATTTTAGGAGCCATCCCAGTGGAGAGTTCACACCGTCCCCAGGGATCCCTACTGTGGTGTTAGACATCAGGAGAGTACCTTTTCTCTATCTAGTCTTTTGGTCAGGCTTACTTGACCAGGCTCCCTCAGAGTCCATCCCCCCCTTGTCCTCCCTCCTTCCTGGTAGCACATGTTGGCTAGAACTTGCACCTCCTTCTCCTTTCTTATCAGGCCCAGCACCTCCCCTGCTGGGTTACGCCACCACGTAACCCTAGGCCCAATAGTTAGTAGGGAAAGTGGGAACATGTCTTGAGTCGAGGCACCAGTTACCTTGTAGGGGAGAGACCTCTGCACTGTTTTCTAGAACAGGGGTTTGCTAGCTCTAGTAAGGGAGGGGTGGATGCTTCTGCAGGCCTGGAAGATTTGGAAGAGTCTGAAGAATTCAAATTATTTGGGGACATTGGCACAGATGTCCCTATCCCCTGTGTTGGGGTCATCCGTTTTCTGAGCCTGGTGTCTGACTCTGGCATAACAAACCTGTATTGGTTGCCTGTCTAACCTGCTTTGCATCTCTGCTACTTGATCGGTTAGATCCTAGGCTTGGTCCTGGGCTTTATCGGCCCCACAATCAAAGGCTCTCTGGCTTTCTCATTTGGTTTCCAATTGCATATTAATTGGGCTGTTTCTTATCTTTCTGTAAAGCAGAGGTCAGTGAACATTTTCTCAAAGGGAGAGATGGTAAATGTTTTAGGCTTATTAGCCATATGATCTCTGTTGCAGCTAGTCTGTCTTTGTAGAAGGCAGTCAGAAATGGTATGTAAATGAATGGGTGTGGCTATGTTCTAATAAAACTTTATTTTTAAAAACAGATGGCCACCTATGGGCAACTGTAGCAATAGCCATCCAATTCTGTCATCCCAACAAGAATTCTCAGACACAGCTGGTGGGGATATAAAATGCTCAAGTCACTTTCTTTTTGACTCACACTTGGTAGTTTGCATTTTTCTAATAATGTGTCCATTTCTCCTAAGTTTTCAAACAACTTGGCATAAAGGTGTTTATAACATTGCCTTATCTTCTTAATCTCTGTTTCGTCTGTACTTATGTGTCTGTTTTTTTCCTAATATTGTTTAATTGTACCTTTGTTCCTCTTCCCTTAATAAGAATTGCCAGAGATTTGTCAATATCAGACTTTTCAAAGAATCAGCTTTTGACTTCATTGATCCCCTCTCTTGTGTGCTTATTTTCCGTGTCATAAATTTCAACCCTTCCGTTTCCTTTTTTCCTTCCTTCCTTCCTCTCTCCCTCCCCCTTCCCTCCCTTCCTCCCTCCTTCCCTCCCCCTTTCCCTTCCTCTTTCCCTCCCTCTTTTTTGTGTTGACTCAATTTTTCCCTGTGTGTCTATTATTTTATTTTTTCTATTTCTCGTTATTATTTTTTACTCCTTTTTTTTTTTTTAAATTAACCTTAAAATATATAACTTTTCCTCAAAGTACTACTTTAGATGCATCTACAAGTTTGGGTCAGTAGCATTTCCACTGTCACTTAGTTCAATCTATTTTCCAGTGTTTACTTTTATTTCTTCTAAGATTTATGGCTTGTTTGAAGTATTTTGAAGTTTCCAAATATATGGGGAGGAGGAGATTTCCATTATATCCTGTTTAGAAAAGTCTTCCTCCAGATATCCACGTGGCTTGCTCCCCCATGGCCTTCAGGTCTTTACTCCAAGTTTACCTTCTCGGGAAGGAAATCCAAACCACCCAATTTAAAATTGTAAAATTGTGCTTCCTCAGTACTCCCTACCTGCAGCCTGGGATTATTCTATTTCTTTTTTTTATTATTTATTCTTTTTATTTTTTCAAGATGAAGTCTTGCTCTATTACCCAGGCTGGAGTGCAGTGACGCGATCTCCACTCACTAGAACCTACATTCCTTTAAGAGCAGGGATGATTGTCTTCTTTTATTCACTGTCGTAGCCTTAATGCACAAAGTACTGTCTGGCACTTAGTAGATCTTCAGTAAATACCTTTTGAATAAAGGAAGGGCACGTTTATTAAAATTTTCCATCCTAATTGCCCTGTGATCATGCTTTGTGAAATATAGTTTCTCTCAAATTTGTTGAAACTTGATTTACAGTCTAAAATATGTTCCATGTATGCTTAAAAAGGATGTATGTTCTGCAGTGCAATGCCCTATATGTTTGGTCAAATTTATTAATTGTGTTATTCACATCTTTTCTATTCTTCTCTTTTTGTCTATTTGATCTACCAAGCACTAAGACACGTATATGAAAATTTCCCATTATGATGATGTATCTGTCTATTTCCTCCTTGAATTTCTGCTCTATGTTGCTTTAAATATTTTAAGGCTATATTGTTGGGTGTACACAAGTTCAGAGTTGTAACTTCCTCTTGAATAGTTCATCAATATGGTGATCCTCTTTATCTCTAGTAATACTTTTGGCCTTGAAATCTATTTTATCTGCTTTCTTTTGATTAGTATTTGATCTCTCTCTTTCCATCCTTTTACTTTAAACATTTCATATCCTTGTGTTTGCACTATTCCAGGTTTAAATAGCATATATCAAGACTCTTAAAAAAATCTAGGCTAGTAATTTCTTCTTTTATTTTGAGAATTGAATGTATGTACTTTGGCTGTAATTATTCATTTATTTGAATTTATTTTTTCCATCTAGCACTTTCCATTTGTTCTGTTTTTATTGTTTTGCATGTGATTTTTTTTTCTTTCCTTCATTCGCCATGTTTTCAATTGAGTTTAATGTTTTTCCCTTTTCCATTTTAAAATGTCTGTGCCCATCCTGGCCAACATGGTGAAACGCCATCTCTACTAAAAATACAAAAATTAGCCGGGTGTGGTGGCAGGCGCCTATAATCCCAGCTACTGGGAGGCTGAGGCAGGAGAATCGCTTGAACCTGGGAGGTGGAGGTTGCAGTAACCTGAGATCATGCCACTGCACTCCAGCCTGGGTGACAGAGCGAGACTACATCTCAAAAAAAAAAAAAAAAAAAAAAAAAAGGCTATGCTTAGAAGCTGTATCCTTTATTTATATTTTTCAATGGTTACCTTAGAAATTCTAACATGGATATGGTACCTTAACAGGGCCTAAGGTTAATCTACAGTTTGACCATTCTCTCAAACCATCCATGACCAACCCCCACCCAGGCGTTCCTCCCTCTACTAATGTGTTCTTTCTATGAAGATGTTGATTATATCTTGATTTTCTATACCCCTCCAAAATAGACCTTGTTATCATTATCATTTTACACAATTAATATTTCCATTCTTCCCTTCAACAGATACTTATTGAATATTAAATTCCACACACTGTTCTCAGAACATAGGAAACACAAAGAACAGAGAAGGCACAGGTCCCCACCCTCATGGACTTGACATTCTAGCTGGGGTGACAGATTCTAAACAATAAACATCATCCACGAGGAAATGATAGAAGATGTCAGAAGGGGTCATGACTGGGAGGAAAAGGTAGAACAGGATAGGAAGGCTGGGAATGCAAATGGCAATTTTCTATGGAGTGCTCAGGGGCGGCCTTGAATGAAGGCTGGAGGGTGCCAGGAAGGAGCCATGTCTGCCTGGAGGGGAAACACTGAGGTGGAGGGACAGCCAGTACAAAGTTTTAAATTGGAGCATGCTGAGCGTGTTCAAACACAGCAAGGAAGCCAGCGTGGGAGGGCCAGCTAGGATGCTAATGTAGTAACCAGACGAGAGGTGATGGTGACTTGCTCCAGGGTATAGCCAGGTGGATAGGGAGAAAGGGGTCCGGGACTTGGCACAGATCTCCTAATGGAACAGAGATGGGGTAGAGTCAAGCTTTTTTCTGCATGTTTTTGTCTTGAGCGCCTAGAAGAATAGAGTGGGCCGGCCGGGCATGGTGGCTCAAGCCTGTAATCCCAGCACTTTGGGAGGCCGAGACGGGCAGATCACGAGGTCAAGAGATCGAGACCATGCTGGCTAACACAGTGAAACCCCGTCTCTACTAAAAAATACAAAAAACTAGCCAGGCGAGGTGGCGGGCACCTGTAGTCCCAGCTACTCGGGAGGCTGAGGCAGGAGAATGGCATAAACCCTGGAGGCGGAGCTTGCAGTGAGCTGAGATCCGGCCACTGCACTCCAGCCTGGGCGACAGAATGAGACTCCATCTCAAAAAAATAAAAAATAAAAAATAGAAGAATAGAGTGGGCCGTAACTGAGATGAGGAAGCTATAAGAGAAGCAGTTTTGGTGGAAGCATGGGAGATCTGCTGTGGGCATACTGCATTTGAGATGCCTCAAAAATTCAGAGAGGCAGCTGGATCACCAAGTCTGGCATTTCAAAGGCAGATCCAGGTTTGGTTTGTTGTTGGTGGGTTTTTTGTTTGTTTGTTTTATGAGGCAGCGTCTCACTCTATTGCCCAGGCTGGAGGGCAGTGGTATAATCTTGGCTCATTGCAACCGCTGCCTCCCAGGTTCAAGTGATTCTTGTGCCTCAGCCTCCCAAGTAGCTGGGACTACAGGCGTGTACCACCATGCCTGGCTAATTTTTGTCTTTTTAGTAGAGACAGGGTTTCATCACGTTGGCCAGGCTGCTCTTGAACTCCTAAGCTCAAGTGATCTGCCTGCCTCAGCCTCCCAAAGTGTTGGGATTACAGATGTGAGCCATTGCACCTGGCCAAAAGATCCAGGTTTTGTGGACCTGAAGCTTATGCAATTTTGAGAGCCTTCTTTAAGGAACAAAACATAAAGTTACATAAAAACCAAATACAAGAGAGGCCCAGAAACTTTAGCTCCACTAGCTCTGCAGACCGCTGCCTTTCAGCAGTTGAGGAGAAAAGTCAAGCTGGAAAGATAAACGTGTACGTCATCAGCATGGAAGTAGTACTTCTAGTTGAGAGACTGAATTGTGTCCCCCTCAAAAGACATATTCAAGTCCTAAGTCCCAGTACCTGTGAAGGTGACCTCAATTAAAAATAGAGTCTTTGTAGATGTAATCAAGTTAAAGTGAGGTCAGACTAGAGTGAAGTGAGCTGTAAATCCGGCATGACTGGTGTCCTTAAAGGAAGAGGGAAATTTGGACATAGATACACAGAGGAGAAAAACATGAAGCGATGAAGCAGAGAGTCGAATGATGCAACTCAAGCCAAGGAATGCCAAGTGTTGCCAGCAAACACCTGAAACAAGACACAAGAAAGGGTTCTCCCCTGCAGCCTTCAGAGTGAACACGGCCCTGCTAGCACCTAGATTTCAGACTTAAGACTTCCAGAACTGTGAGAGAATATGTTTCTGTTGTTGTTGTCACCCAAGTTTGTGGCACTTTGTTATGGCAGCCCCATGAAACTAATACAATGAGGGAGTGAGTAGGAAAGAACATCAGAATCAGCCCTGAGGCTTGTCAGGGACATAGGAGGTCCAGGAAAGCAGGTAGAGAAGACATGACTATGAGGTGGGAAGGACCCCTCAGGAGAAGTGCACTGTGACAGCCAAGTGAACGAAAAAGGATGAAGGAGGAGGAGGTGATATGCCATCTTCAGGTCACATTCAAGGAGCCCTGAGAACTGGCTATTGATTCAGCAATGAGGAGGTTTTTGACTAAAGTAGTTAGGTGGATAGGCGGGGGGAAAAAGTCTGTTGGAATTGGTTTAAAAGAGATCAGGATGAAAGAAATGGGAGACAAGTAAGTAAAGATGTCTGTTTTTAGGGATAACTGCAAGGAAAGCAAAGGAATAAGGTGGTAGTGTTGGAAACATGAGGAGAAGGTTTTTTTAAGATCGAAGAAATAACAGCATGTTTATATGCAAGTTGAAATGATCTGGTAGGGAGCGGAACATTGATAATATTAGGAGACAGTGGGCGGGGAAACTGCTGGAGGAATGTCCTTGAATAGGTAAGAAGGAGTACAACTCATGCATGGGAGGAGGGACTGTTTATATTTTTTCTCAATTCCACCACTTTCTTTCTCATCATTTTTTCTTACATCTCAGACCTTCCTTCTGGGATCATTTTTCTTCTCCCTGAAGTATGTTCTGGAGAAGCTTCCTTTGTGGACTCTTGTTGGAAGTGAACTCTTAGGTTTTGTTTTGTTATGGAAAATATCTTCATTTCATCCTCATTATTTACAGATTGTTTTCCTGAATATACAATTTCAGGTTGACAATTCTGTTTGTTTTTCTTTTCCCTCTCAGCACTTGAAAATATTAATCCAGTGTCTCTTGAGACTTATTGTTACAATAGAGAAATCAGCCATCATTCTAATTGTCATCTCTCTTTGACTGCTGTTGAGGTTGTCTCTCTAGCTTTGTGTTCCACGTTTGTTTTTGCTTTTCCTGACTGGGATTCACTGGGCTTCCTTCTCGGATTTGATGGCTGGCTGTCTTTCAGAAGTTCTAAAAATTCTCAGACAGGCTGGGGTGATGGCTCACACCTGTAATCCCAGCACTTTGGGAGGCCGAGGCAGGTGGATTGAACTCAGGAGTTTGAGACCAGCCTGGGAAACATGGCAAAACACCTTCTTACAAACAAAAAATTTGCTTGCTCCTGTAGTGGCATGCTCCTGTAGTCCCAGCTACTTGGGAGGCTGAAGTGGGAGGATGGCTTGAGCCCAGGAGGCAGAAGTTGCAGTGAGCCAAGATCTTGTCACTGCACTTCAGCCTGGGAGACAGACCCAGACCCTGTCTCAATAAGTAAATAGATAACAAAAAATAGAAATTATTGGACAAACTCAGTTATCACCACTGCCCTGTTTTTCTCTCCTTCTTGAAGTCAGATCATTTGTATTGTACTCTGCTTTCTGCATCTTTACCTCTATTTTATGTTTCAACATTTTCTCTCTGTATTGGCTTTCTTAGTAATATCTTTTTATTTGTCTTTTAATTCACCAATTCTCTCTTTTTCTATCTAATATTTTCTTTACACTGAGTTTTAAATTTTAATTGTTGTATTTTTTAATCTCTATAAGTTCTATTTACCTTTTCCCCCCAAATCTGCCTAGTTGGTTTTGAGATTTTCTTGTTCCCTTATCATACTTTTGCTTCCCTCTTTTCTTTCTTTAAACAGATTAAACAAACAAATTTTTTATTATGTTTTTGATACTTCCAATATCTGAGTCTTGGCAGATCTGATTCTTAACTTTTCTTCTTTGTGCTGGTTCTCATGTATGGAGGATTGAGTCCTCTTGTGCCTGGTTATTTTTTCCTTTGACCTTGTGCTCCAAAAGCTGCACCAGAGACAAAATCAAAATGCCTTAACTCCACTTAATGCATCTTCATCCTTCCTAAATCTGCCGTTAAAAATCCAAAGAATGTGATTATCTTCCCTTCACATAGAAGTGTTAAGTCAAAGAAGTTGAAGTAACATCTTGAAAAGAAAAATCCCAAACGCTAAATTAATAACTTAATGTAATTTATAATTATGTTGGAGTTATAAAATCTCTTCCCCTAGATGAACACAAACTGTGACTAAATGTTTTCTAAATAATTAAATTTAATATTTTGACCAATTAGGATGTTGCAGGTGTGTTCAAAATTAATCATTATTTTTCTTAATTTAAGACGTTTTTCATTAGTGGAAAGAAATTCCAAAATTTGACACCAAACTTAGAACCAAGAGATTCTAAAATTCTTTTAAAATTTTGCCAATTTATGTCAAATTGTCTCTCCTGTGACCAAAAACATTTTGCTCTCAGGCTTTGTTTTTCTGAAAATTCTTTTTTATGTTTCTCCCATGGTTGATCTCTCTAGAATCTGAGATCTGACAGCTGAAGGGACTTCGAGGTCCATTTCTCCCTGAAAGCTGACCACAGACCATCCAGAAAAAGTGATTTCCAATAAATACCCTATGTGTGTGATGATATAGAGATGAGGGAGATAGACTGTTCGATTACAGAAGTGATACCCCATCTCTTCTATGGGTAACCCCAAATTTGTTGCTACTGAGGTTCTATAATGCCAAGGCTTGCAGAACTATCACTTTTATAGATAATGATATGAAATCCCATGTAATGATGATTATCCCAACACAAAGAGAGGTTTTTTCCTTTTTTATGATTATGAAAATACGCACACAACTGGTAAAAATACACACGATACAAAAGGATATGCAGTAAGAAGGCTGTCTCTCCCACAGACCCTCCAGGCCCATGCTCATGGGGAACAATGGCCACAGATGGATTTCCGGGCTGTTCTTGGTCACCTCAGCCCTCTGCTTCTTTCTTCTCCAACACTTTCTCTCGGGCTTCAAGGCAGGCAGCAGACATGGAGATAGGACTGGTGGTCATGGCGCTCAGCTTTGAGCCGTTACTATCAGGAAGGGAAGGAGAGAAACTTGGGTGTGTTGAGTGTCAACTGTTACCAGGCACAAATCCGGGCTCTGCATGTGAGATCTCTACTCCACAGAGCAACTTACAGAGGTGGGTATATAATATGATGAAGTAACAGAGGGTCCAAGACACCAGATGGCCAGCCCCCAGCCACAGGCTTGTAATAGTCACAGGACCCGGATTCAGCCCGCTCTTGTTTTGACCATGCAGCAGGAGGAGGCCTGACGGTGCAGCTGCTGCCAGGGAAGAGGCACGTCTCTTGTCCCTTTCCTACCCAGAGCTCCTCTAGCATCCTCCTTGGCTGGGAGATGAAGCGTACACCCCCTCCTGAGGATCCTTCTGGACCCAAATGTGAGTTGACACCAGAGATGAGGAACCGGGAGCACCCACATGTAGCATGGGTGAACCCCAACAGGATTAGGGCATTTCACCTCATTGAATCAAATTATTGATTGCACATTTGAGGTCACCCTAGTCTCAGATATCTGAATTCTAAATAAAGACATTACCCAGGACATGTGAACATGTACTGGAAAATATCAGGCAATGGTTCAATCACATCTATTTATACGAATCGGCTGTTAAGTTATTAGAGAAAAAAGTATTAAATGCCAACATGGTTTCCTGTGTCGATTCTCTCTTTGATGCAGGGAATGGATATAACAGTGAAACCTGGCCAGCTGGAGCTGTGTACATCCTATCAGCCAGATACTGGGGGAAGCAGGCAGGGCTGGCCTCATAGTCACACCACCGGAGTCAGGCTGCGGCCACATCCCAGGGCTTTGGGAGATTGGGGCCATGTTTGGCTCATGGGGTTAGAGCTGGGTGCAGTGGCGTATGCCTGTAATCTCAGCACTTTGGGAGGCCAAGGCAGGTGGATCACCTGAGGTCAGGAGTTCGAGACCAGCCTGACCAACATGGCGAAACCCCGTCTCTACTAAAAATACAAAAATTAGCTGAGCGTGGTGGCAGGCGCCTATAATCCCAGCTACTCAGGTGGCTGAGGCAGGAGAATCACTTGAACCTGAGAGGCGGAGGTTGTGGTGAGCCAAGATCACACCATTGTACTCCAGCCTGGGCAACAGAGCGAGACTCCACCTTAAAAAACAAACACCTCAGTGAGGTCCCCCATGCCAGACTTTCAGAGGAGAGCAAGCCTATGGGACTGTCATCAGTTCAGCCAGGTACTCCTGAAGGCAGCAGCAGCCCTTACGTGGATCTCAGGACCCCTTTATATGCTTAAAAATGAATGAGGATCTCACAAAGCTCCATCCTTCTTACATCGTTTTGATTATGTGAGTTACATCTCCTAATATTCACTGTATTTGCATTAAAACTGAGGCAAATTAAAACCTGAGAATACACAAGCACTGCACATTCCATGAGCTGCCAGAGCAGCAGCATCATCACATCCAGTGGCCTCTGGAAAATGCTGTGGCACACACAAGGCACATCACACGCTAGCATTATTATGAGCAGGGTCTAGAACCCCCTGGCCACGCTTTGAGAACCTCTGCCCTTGACACCCCCTAGAGAGCTGACCTAGAGAGAGAACCATGTGCTTAGCAAGACAGGTAACCTCATGCCTGGGTCAGCAGCTCCTCTTGGTCTTCTACCTCTCTGACCTTCTCAGCCACAACGAATGGGGACATGAGGAAGGTGGCCGTCGAGGGCTGCTGACTCTGGATAACTTACGTGTCCCTTGTGATTCTCATTCTGCTTTGGATGATCCACAGAGCTCCTTTGAGATCTTTGTATTTTGGCAGCAGGAGGCCCATGACAAACTATTTGGGATTCGAGACTTAGATGCCTCTCCCCAACCCGTTTGTGCAGAAAGATTGACTTTCCCCACAACATAAATGTCCACACTGAAACCCTGTAACTCCATCCTTATTACACGGTTCCAGGGAGACTCTGGGATCATGCTTCACAGTTGCTGTTTGTGCACCAAATAGAAATGTGGCAAGAGGGCACTGGGTCTGGAGAGGGTCTGCTGGTGTGGGGCCTCTGAGGGGGCCCTGCTCCGCCAGTCACTCTGAGTTCCCTGTCAGGAGACTCATAAAGAAGGCCAGCGAGGACTGCGAACACATGTTTATTTTATGAATGACTTCGGGGAAAGAGGAGAAAAAAAAAATCCTCCGGAATGTCATCCAGGAGGCTGTGTTCTTTTTATTATGTTTTGTCGGTAAACAAAAAAAAATTGGCCACATTTAATACTTATACCAGTCCTGTGGGATTTCTCTGACTAATGTAAAATGACAGTTGTCGCAGCATTCTATATAAATACAAGTCTGTTTGTGGGAGCCTGTTCTATTTTTAATGTAAACCACACCTAACTCGCTCTGAAGAATTGTACCCTTGGAATTTAGAGTCCTGTCTGTTGTCTCTTCATGGGACCGTATTATCTCAGGAGCAGCCCGGAAGAAACCAAAGACATCCAGAACTTTTCAGTTTCATGTGAGAATTATTCACCTAATTTTCCTGCAGCCATTGTGTTACTTAATTTATTGTTGTGTGGAGCTGTATGGTGATGTCGCTAATGAGCGACACAGTGTACTTGGTGAGCCAATCCATAATTTAGGAGGCTGCTGATGATCTTTGTGCTGTCTGCAGGCTGAGCAAAGCGGGCAGTAAAAATAAAGAATATACTCACAGATTACAGAAATGAGCACACACCCGCAGATACACGCGCACACACACAATACCCATTACTGGGCTTGCAACCCCCATGGTTGCATGAAGCATGAGCTTATGTGCTGAGAGGTGCAGGGAAAGCTGACTGTAGTCTTGATAAGTTCACAGTGGACTCATGGCCACCCTGTTGTGGACTGTCACACATGGAGAGTTGGTGGGAGAAGTTGGCTTCCATGAGGGGGCAAGTGTGAAGCCTTTTATGGTCTGTTCCCTTGCATCCCTCAGCCATTTCTTCCTGCACCCACTCCAGAGGGCGTGAGAAACAGAATGCTCTTTAATCCTAGTGGCAGGTCACCCAGTGACTGGCATTCAGGAGCTGAACTGATTGATGGTAGAATTGATGACGGCGCCCTTCTCTGCAGTTTTTGGACGGGGATGGCAAACGTGTCAGAGGACGACTCTCAGGTGATGACGAGCTTCCCTGTCGAGCTCGGGCTCTGCAAGCTGTGGCAACTGGCATGCGTTGAACCTCCTTGTCATTCCTGCCAGTGAGGGAGAGACCCTCAGGGGAGTCGGATCTAATACTGGACCCCACACTGCAGAGTGATGATCGCATAGGCGTGCCTTCCTGCAAGGTCACAGGTGGAACAGGGTACAGACAGAACACACCGTTCTCTCTGCTGTGAAATTCCCTTTGCACTGGGAGATTTCCCGGCAGAGGTCCTACATTTTGGCAGTGAGAAATGTCAGGGGCTCCTGCTATGTGCGGCCAAGGCATTGGATCTTGATATCGGATCCAGGAAGACAACTTGTGAAAGGAAAAGGCTGAGGGTCTTAAATGCTGCTGTCGTCCCAGCTTCTAGGGAGGCTGGGATTACAGCCTCCTCCATGTTGCAGATTTTCCAATAAACACCCTGGTGATCTGTGTGCCTTGCAGGGGCGTGAAGCCTGGTGTATTTACATACCACGGGCTAGCTTTAAAAATCAACTTTAGATTTGCCTTGCCGTTTGCAATCTCTTGAATAAAGCATTTTTGTAGCCTCCTCAAAATCCTCTCTCTGTGTTTACATTTTAATGGGCATTCCAGTGAAATGGAGGAATTTTTTTTTTATTACTTACATTTATCAAGGAAGGAGGTGGGGATGGAAACCGCCAAGCAGCAGGGCCGCCTCTCTTTAGACTCCTGGGGCTCTCTGCTCTCCAGCAGGCTACGGCCTGATGTGGGCAAAGCATGCCATGTAGCCGGGCAAGCGGGTAGGAGAGGAAAGGCCATTTTAATTTGGCTTTTAAATATACATCCCTGAAAATTTACACAATTTTAAAATAGTACTGCAGATCTCAAACATCGCTGAAAGAAATGAACACGTGTAAGAAGATTATTAAATTGCACTGGTCTATGTGGAAAGTAAAGTCTGTCACATGTAATGAGGTATCATTCCAGAATTATCCTTTTGGAAAAGAAAGGGGGAAAAATATCCATCTCTCCGCCAGGGCAGAGGAGCCCTTGACTAGTTCTTCATCGCAAATACTCTTGGAAGGAGGGTCCTAAGGTGATCTCTCCACTCCTTGGCAACATTTTCGGGACGGTTTAGCTTTCTGTGGCTGCATGAGAGGAAACCCCTCTTGGATCTTGGGCACAGAAGCCACCTCCTGGAGGCAGTAAGTTCTTTTGGATGCGGAAACGGAGTTTCTGCTTACCCTAGCATGTAGCTAATATTAAGATCTTCGTGTCCAAAGGGCTTCCCTATCACAGTCGATCATATAGTGGTAATAAAATTGGGCCAAGGCAGCTTCCGGGGCTTTGCATACGTGGAACTGCCAGTGTTTTAATCTCCCCCTGGGGATGTCTGTCTCGTTCCTCCCCTGACATTCCCAGGAGATCCCTAATTAAAGCTACAGATGCGGTTTAAAAATACACTCACCAGATGTTAGTTTAAAATGACCTATAACTGGCAGCAGAGATGGAAGAGGCTGACGGTGTCTGAGGCCTTCGGGTCGCCTTTTCCTAGGCTGTCATTCGGTATGCAAATGAAGCCCAGCAGAATCTGAGAGCCAGCTCTGCCAAGCCGTAAAACCAACTGCTTTGAAAGCAATGCATCAGTAATTCTTATCACCTGGCATCTGGAGTGCGGGAAAGCTCCGTTCCTAACTAGAACATGTCATAGCATGACTTAGGAGGAAGCTCTCATTTTGCACTCCGCAGACAATTTAAACGGATGAATCTGCTTGCTGAAGCTCATACAGCTCCCTTTAGGACAAACCATTTTTTAAACCAAATCCAGGCTCTGAGACACCCCTGCTATGACTTGACTGGGCCTATATACTACGGAGAAGGGGCCTTGTCTGGCAGCACAGCTTGTGTGTGTGTGCGTGCGCGTATGTGTGGGGTGGGTTGTGGGGGCGGGTGTCAGACCCTGAGGCTACACTTCTGGGGTTTTGTTTGGATTCTTCTGTGCAAGTTCCCACCAAGTTCCCAGTGAGTTAGATCTCAGACTTTCAGGGTAGTCCCGGTTTGCCTTGCAAAGCTAAGGAAATGGGGAATGTCATGGGTGTCAATATCTTTGGGAATGAAAGAACTCTCTTTTCCTGAGAACTGAAATTTACCAGCAGCACATTCCTATCGGGTATTTATCAAAACAAACATATAGGTCAAATGACAGTTTACTCAGCAGCCACCTGTCAGTGCCTTGGGACGTCAGCAGTCCCGGGGATGCCTGTCAAAGCAGCTGAGTGCTCTAGGCCCTGCACATTGCCAACTTCTCTCTTGATGCCCTGGAGCTGGGGCTCCAGCTTGAGGCTTCCCCGTGCTTTGGATAAAAAAAATGGGCCTGCACCTGAGAGCCATATACGTCTCGCTCTGGGGAGAAAAACCAGGCAGGGCTCTCACGCAGAGGAAAAGCGAAGCCAGGATTTATACTCAGAGAGGATGGGCAGAGAGCATTCACGCATGTGTTCTCCAGGGTGGAATCTGCCAGGCTGACTTACAGTGCAGGAATTTCGCCAGTCAGTGGAGGTAGATGTGTTTATAGATAACGTTAAAAAAAAAAAAAAAAAAAGGCAAAAACCAAGACCTCTGCAACCTTGGTATTTGAAACACAGAACACGGGTTTGTGTAATAAGTAAAATGTGTTTAAATAAGATGAATCTGTTGGTGGTGGGGAAGAGAGCCTGTAAGGCAGACTGGGTGTCTCAGAGGCATAATTATTTATCAAACTAATTAAAATGTAACCACCAGCTCATCGACTCCATAACCGGCTTTCCTGCCCAAGAAGCAGCCCTCTCCCGAGCACCTGTGATTTTATTTTTCATTCATTATCCCACTGGAACACAAAACAAAGACCCAAATTGGCCACCTGGAATGGCCGCTCTCACCCTCTGCCTGGCCATGGCCTACCTGGACAGGGTGTTGGGGAGGGATGCATGGGGACAGTGTTGTTCGCAGTGTGGGTGAGTGAGCGAGCCCACCTGGCCCACCATGAAGCCCTGAGATGCCAGGAGCTCTACAGGCTGTGGCCTGGGGCCACTTGTGATGGAGGGCACCTGTGTTCATCAGCGCCCGGAGGCTTGGGCTGTTCAGTCGGGCCATCCCTGTAGCCCAGAGCTGCCTGGTAGGGCTTTGCCATGGATGCCTGGCTTGGAAGAGTCATGATTAGCATGAACTTGCGAACCCAGAGCAGGCGAATTGACTTGGGGGTGACGAGATGCACCAGCTGGCAGAAGCAGCGTCTCTCTGGCCATCCTTCCAGAATGGAGCAGGGTTCCTGGCCCATAGTCCCTGCTTCCATGACCACCCTTGCCTCCCAGGAGCGCGTATGTGTGATTGCAGGGGTGGGCGGGGAGAGGATGCTTAGCAGAGAGAAGAGGCACAGGACTTGTTATATAAATGACTTGGGACTGTTGAGGAGGTGCAGAGAGGTCTGTTGAGAAACGAAAGGCAGAGAGCCTAGCCCAGCAAGGCCAGGGCGAGGTACCTGGCAGGAGGCCTTGACTCCTTGATCGCATTTCTCTGTTTCATGTCCCGAGGTGGGCAGGGAGCTGGGAACCTCCCCTGAAGAGCTCAGCACTGGGCCTCCTTCACGGAGCTCTCTTGGGGCCAACAGGGAAGGCCATTGCCCTTCTGTCTTCCTCACTCCTGTTCTCTGGAGTCCCCATATTTGTGCCAAGGAACTCACGGCCAGAGTCCCCCTCCCTATCTTCCTCTGGGTCATAGCTCCTAGGTCCCGTCCAGGAAGAAAGAAAATGAGGTGGCAGGTCCAGAAGCCTTTTTGCTTTTCTGTTGGTTTGTGTCCCTGAGGCCTCTAAGCAGCAACCGATACATGACTTGAATACGATCCCTAGTGATTTGATCTCTCTGGGGGAGTTGTTTAGGCAGATTACGGCAGATAATTGAGCAGAATGCTGGTGAGTCCATAGTGGCCTGGTGGTTCCAGGAGGCCTGGCTTAGAGCCAGTCCGTCAATACCTATCACCTTGTGAGGGGAACAGAGACTGAGGACCTGTGTCCACCCGACTGCCACATTGTCCTCTTCCTTTGCAGGGAGGTAAACAACCCTTGCGAGATTGGGAGAGGGCGTGTCTAATAGGCATTGCGGTGGTTCATTCCATGTGTCAATTTAACCAGGCCTTGGTACCCAGATGTTGGTCAAACACCAGTCTCGATGTCTCTGTAAAGGTATTTTGTAAATGTGATGAACATTTAAATCAGTAGACTTTGAGGAAAGTGGTTGACCCTCCACAATGTGGGTGGTGGGCCTCATCCAATCACAATGTGGATGGTGGGCCTCATCCAATCACAATGTGGGTGGTGGGCCTCATCCAATCACAATGTGGGTGGTGGGCCTCATCCAATCACAATGTGGGTGGTGGGCCTCATCCAATCACAATGTGGGTGGTGGGCCTCATCCAATCACAGTGTGGGTGGTGGGCCTCATCCAATCACAGTGTGGGTGGTGGGCCTCATCCAATCAGGGACAGGCCTTGAGAGCAGACGGAGGTTTCCCTAAGAAGAAGGAGTTCTGCCTCCAGGCTGCAACCTAGAAGCACTGCCTGAGTTTCCACCCTGTTGCCTCGTGGAATTTGGCTCAAGATTACAGCATTAACTCTTACCCGAATTTCCAGCCTGCTTGTCTGTCCAATAAATTTGGGATTTGTCAGTCCCCACAATAGATCGTGTGAGCCAATTCCTTACAAATAAACTTTTCTCTCTCTTATATATGTATATTATATATGTATAATAATATGTGTGTACATCATAGATACATATATATCATATATACATATATAATATGTATATATCATATATACATATATAACATATACATATATTATACATATATGTATGTATATTATATATACATATATGTACGTATATTATATACACACATATATATTATCCTATTGGTTCTTTTTTGCTGGAGAACCCTGACTCCTACAGAGATGGAGGTGCCACTTCCTCCTCCAGATTTTGAGGCTTCTGCTCTTGACACCTCAGTCTCCCTCCTGCTTTGGTACTCACCCAGCACCCAGTCCCGTTAGGTCCCAGGAGGAAGGATGCAGAAGAAGAGAATGCACCCCCTTCCACAGAAACAAGTGCACACAAATGACAATGCCACCTGTAGAGTCATGCCAGGTAACAAGGGATGAAAGCTACTCGCGTGGGGCTGGGACACGGGTAGCACAAGGGACTGGCCTAGTTCTGGAGGGTGTGGAGCCGTCTGCCTTTGAGTACAGACTGTGCACCAGGAGCATCGCTGAGCTTTTCCACAAAGCCCGCCATGTATGCAGGAACGGACTCCTTGCGTCAACGCATCGTCCATTCATGTATTCAAATATTGACTGAGCACCTGCCATGTCCCTGATGTTCTTCCAAGTGTTGGAGATAAATAGTGAACACGACAAAGCCCTGCCCTCATGGAGTGCACATGGGAAGGGCATTCAGTCAAGAACTAAAACATCAGCGATTTTCAAGTTGGTGTGTGTGCCAAGAGAAAGAAAAAAAGTAGGATAAGGCAATGGAACTACAGTGGGAAGATGCCTGTGCAGTGTGGGTGGACTTAACGCCACCGGAACATACACTTAATGATAGTTAAAATGGTGAATTTTACGTGATGTCCATTGGACTAGTCCGTTCTCACACTGCTACAAAGAAATACCTGAAACTGGGTAATCTATAAAGAAAAGAGGTTTGATTGGCTCACAGTTCCGCAGGCTGTACAGGAAGCGTGGCTGGAGAGGCCTCAGGAAACTTTTAATTATGGTGGAAGAGGAAGCAGGCATGTCTTACATGCCTGGAGCAGGAGGATGAGAGAGAACAGGGAGGGGGCTACACACTTTTAAACAACCGGATCTGGTGAGAACTCACTCCTATGATGAGACTAGTGAGGGGGACTCCACCCCCGTGATCTAATCACCTCCCATCGGGCCCTCTTCCATCATTGGGGATTACAATTTGACATGAGATTTGGTCGGGGACACAGACCCAAACCATATCGTGTATTTTTAAAAGTAAGTTCAAAATGTTCTAAAATGTATTATGGTGGTGATTGTGCAACTCTGTGAATATACTAAAACCACTCAATTGTATGCTCCAAATGGGAGAATTGTATGGAATGTGAGCTCTATCTCAATAAAGCTGTTTAGAGAACAAAAGACAAAGCCAGGTGAAGGTGGAGTATTTCAGATACAGCAGTCAGGGAAGCCCTCTCCAAGGAGGGACATTTGGTAGGAATTATTGTCATCATTTTTCAGATGAGTTTTAAAGAGAATGAATGACTTGTCCAGAGGGACAGGTCTAAGATGCACACCCAGGCACGTCTCCTTCCGAGCCCTTCCTCCTGCCCTTCTTGGCCATTCTGAGTTTTTTCCCTCTCTTCTCAAAGCATGTTCATGCTGATCGCACTCTGTTTTGTTTGTTGGTTGGTTGGGTTTTTTTTTTTTTTTTTTTTTTTTTGAGACAGAGTTCTTGCTCTGTCACCCAGGCTGGAGTGCAGTGGTGCAATCTCAGCTCATTGCAACCTCTGCCTCCCAGGTTCAAGCAATTCTCCTGCCTCAGCCTCCCAAGTAGCTGGGATTACAGGTACACACCACCATGCCCAGCTAATTTTTGTAATTTTAGTAGAGACAGGGTTTCGTTATGTTGGCCAGGCTGGTCTCGAACTCCTGACCTCAAGTGATCCACCCGCCTCAGCCTCCCAGAGTGCTGGGATTACAGGCATGAACCACTGCGTCCAGCTGATCATCTCACTCTGTTCTAGGCATCTTGATTTTCTATCTTGTCTCCAGCAGACATACTGGGAAACAGACATTCAGAGCCTGACCCAGGGTCCCCTAGCCAATGATAGGGCCCCAAACAACACTCTGTCCCAGGAATCAGCAAACTTTTTCTGTAAAGAACCAGCCAGTAAATATCTTAGACTTTGCCAGCCATGTGGTCTGTGTTGCATCAACTCAACTTTGCTGTTGTGGAACAAAAGCAGCCATAGACAATATGTAAACAAATGGATGTGGCTGTGTGCCCATAAAACTTTATTTGCAAATACAGGCAGCCGGCTGAATTTGGCCCATGGTTATAGTTTGCCAATCGTTGCAGCTTGTCATTTTTTCTTCTCTGGAAAGATACCCTGGATAAGGTAAGACTGGAGGGAGGCTTGATGCTTCCTGCCCCTGCTAGCCTACCCCTGACTTATACTTGTGTCCAGGAAAAGGCATGTGAAGTGCTTCATGCAGCCAGATTCCCCAGAGGAGCAATATGAAGCAGGACCCCTGTCAGATGCAGACATGTCTCTGTGGAGAGACCAAGACTAGGGGAGGGCCCAGGAAGTAGCCCTTTCCCAGATGGTTGCTTTCTCCTATGAGCAGCTAATGTGCTGCCTGCCTGCC
Source organism: Macaca nemestrina (assembly GCF_043159975.1). Lineage (NCBI taxonomy): Eukaryota > Metazoa > Chordata > Mammalia > Primates > Cercopithecidae > Macaca > Macaca nemestrina. Next base: position 226,769,949 of record NC_092125.1, on the reverse strand, counting down.
TGCCTGCCTGCATCCATCCCTCCTTCCTTCCTTCCTTCCTTCCTTCCTTCCTTCCTTCCTTCCTTCCCTCCCTCCCTCCCTCCCTCCCTCCCTCCCTCCCTCCCTCCTTCCTTCTTTCCTTCCTTCCTTCTATCTTTCCTGGCTTCCATCCATCATCTATACATTTATGCATTCATTTATCTCTCTATGCATCTATCCATCTATTCATGCATTCTTTGCTTCTTCCATCCATCTAGCCATGCATCCTTCCATTTGTCCATCCGTCCATCCATCCATCCATCTATCCATCCATCCATCCATCCATCCATCCATCCATCCATCCATGCACTGTCTCATTCAAAAACATGACTTCAGAGCCTACTCTGTACCAAACAATGAATTAGACCACAATAATTCAGTGGAGGACAGGACACAGTTTCTGTTCTCAAGGAGTTCACACCATGAACAAACCCATACATAGTCCACAAACCAAAGGAGTGAATGCCTTGATAAAAATATGGTATTCATAAGCCTAGGCCATATATTTATGGAAGGAAGTAGCCTGGGCTGGCCAGGGTGCTTTTCATGATACAAGACATTCGTTCTTACGCCAGGCCTAGACACAGCCTTGATGGCACTCCATCACCTTCTCTCAAGACACCAGCTCTTTGACCACAAAGGGTTTTGGAGGTGGAACATTTCCTAAAGGGCTGTGGGCAGCCTGCGCCCTGAGCTCTGGCTCATGGTTGCTGAGCATGGAGCTGCCTTTCAGCTGTGCAAGGCCTCCAGCTTCCCCATGGCATGGAATAGGAAAGAGAGCTCCTTCCCAGGCATGTGGGGACCATGCCGAGGCATATCTGGTGGTTGGCGGTGATGGGGGGTACTGTCATGAGGAAGAGAAGTGGAGCCACTGTTCTCTTCCCACCCACGGAAGCAGGTGACCAGCCTGTGCAGCCTGTTCAGCCTGAGCAGAATGAGACACCCGCCAGGAGGTGGGGCACAGCTGTCATCCTGTCCAGTGAAACAAAAATATTTCCATTCTGTTTGATATCTAAGAGCAAACAAAGTAGGTGAGAGATTGTCTCTGGTAAGGAAGAATACGCCAAGCTCTCTTGTTAGGGCTCTGAATTGAGCTGTCGCCCAGCCTGGAGCTGGCTCCCCTGTAAATAATGATGAAAGCAGCCCCAGCTGGCATTTGCCCAGCCAGGGGGTGGTGATGACCCCAGCCAGTTCGGGCTTCCCGTGGCTGCCACCAGCCTAATGCCTGCATGATTGTTCTGCCGTAAACATCATCTGTGTGTGCGTTATCTTCAGACAGTCTGGGCTCAGCTGCTTGGCCAGGGTCCAGTGCTTTCTCTCTCCACAGAACTCAAAATCGTGACTGTCTTAGTCTCCATAGGATAAATGAGAATTAAATTTCAGAAGGGGCTCCAGGAGCTGGCCTCCTGGGGAGCAGGGCAGGCCAGGCTACTCTCCTTCCTTGCCTCTCCCCGGCCAGGGCCCATCATGCTGGAGGGCAGATAACAGTGAGGAGAATCTTTCTGACTGTAAGCACACCATGGAGGGGGGCCTGCTGTGGCCTAGGAGCTGTTTGCCTGCAACGCCTCAGGGAGTCTTCATATTAACCCTAGAAGGTAGGTGCCATTATCACTGTATTTTGCAAATGTGGAAACTGAGGCACACAGAGGTTTCCCCATTGAAAATAAATGGGCATGGTCTCTTTTAAGTCTGCCCCCTGAGGACAATCTCTGGGAGTGGTCCCAGGTCTCAGATGGCCTAGGGTGCTGTACCCACATGACCTCAGAAGAGCTCCAGGCTCCATGACCTGTCCAAAGGCAGTGAGGTGGATGCAGAGCCAGGGGGTCCCCTGGGCTTCCTGGAATGGGAAGTAGTCCCCCTCCACCCTTTTAGCACTGACTCAGCTGGTGATTCCTCTCGTGGTTCCAGGATTAGCCTGATGAGCCATCATGGGGGCACAGCAGCCGGATTCCAGTCCTTTCCCTGATAAATGCTTTCCTGCCTGGGAATTGAGGCTTAGGCGGTGCCTGGAAGAATGAGGCTGGGACGGAGAGCTAGAGGGCCCAGGGGTCTAGGATGGGAAGAAACCACCCCCATCATCATGACAGGGTGCCCATGGTGGCCCTTGAAGAATGGTGCCCACATCTTAAAATCCTACAACACTTAGAATCCTAGAACACAGGGCTGTAGCTCTGTTACGGAGCAAGTAATTTGACCCTAATATTGGAAATAAGGGGAGAATAGAGAAGAAGGAAATAGAACAGAGGACCTTGTCTAAGAGACCCAGCAGGTCATTAGAGAGCTGTGACCAGAAACTCAGGTAGCTGAAGATGGAACCATCTTGGGGCTGAGGGCCTGAGCACTCCCAGGTCTGGCTGGCCAGTGGGCAAACTATTCACCTCCCCAACTGTTTTCTGCAACTTCATGCCTGGCCTTCAAGAGGCATTTTCCACTTTCCCTGGGACCATCAATCAGACACAGAACTCCTTGCTCCTATTAAGGCCTGAGACAAGTGCCCTCGCAATCAGTGGGCACCAGTTCTACAGAGCATCACACAGCCCCAGCCCTCGCTCCTTCTCCCTGACCCCTCGCACGGCTAAAATATTGTCCTGTGGATAGGAAATGAAAAGGGTACAACCTTATTTCTTCAAAGATCGCCCAATCTAGCCCAGAGGTATAATAAAACCCCAAACTTTCCTTTCAGGACTCATCTTTCATCAGTAATATCTTTCCGTGTTAAGTGGTAGGCACAGTAAAACACAGCGCTCAGTGACTCTGATGGCTTGGGGTGTGGGAGGGGAAGGTTGCCTTTTTGGTGTAAGTTTCCTGTGCCTCAGCTCTCCTGGATTGTGGGGTGCATGGCACACGGGTGATTGATGACAGTATCATTCTCCATCATTCAATTCAGGAGATCCCTACCAAGGGCATCTTGGCCACCTCCGAGGCCATATAGGGCTGGAACCTCCATTATCTGTGTAGTCAGATGTTTGCATTTAAAACAAAGGAGGAATTAGAGAAATTAGATGAATTACAATCTTCAGTTCATGACACACTATTGTTGTTGTTTACTTTAGAGTGTTTGTTTAAACATTCTAACAAGGAATGCCCATGACCTGCTGGCCAATCCAAGAACTAGGACATTACCAATTAACCATGTCTGTCACGGGCTCTTCTCCATCCCTCCCTGAGCTTCCCACCTCCCAAAGGTCATCACATCCCTGAATTTGTGCTTACATCTCCCTCCTATTGTTTCAGTCTTATCACTTATAAGTGCATCCTTAAATACTTCCTTGTTTACTTTTTGCCTGTCTTTGAACTGTATAAAAAATGTTTTGTCTCTTCTGTGGTCTTCTGGAGTTAGCTTTTGAAATTTAACATTGTGTCTCTAAATCTCGTTTATGTGGTTGATGTGTAGCAACAGTTCATCAGTTTTCACAGCTGTATAATATTCCCCTGTGGGTTTCTACCACCATTCGCTGAACTATTCTGTCTTCGGGCATTCAGTGGTTTCTAGATTTGTGTTAGAAATAGCATTGCCCAGATTAGTCATTTTGTGTCTGTCTCCTAGGAGTGCGCTTGCTGGGTGATCCAGGTATCTATTTTTGTGAAACAAACCACCCCACATAACCACAATCATGTATGTTGCTGTCGGGCTCAGAGGGGTGACTCTGATTTGTTCCACCACACCCGGGACCTGAGATGAAATGATTGAGGGTTGGATCCCTGGAGCTGGCCTGAAGGGGCCTGGGCCTCTTTCTCTGTATGGAGGCTAAGACCTTTGCATGTGGTCTTTTCACCTGGTCTTCCCTGGCATAGCAGCTCAGGGTTCCCAGAGTGAGCTTTCCATACACCTGGTGGAAGTTACAGGCTTCTTAGGGCCAACCCAGAAGCTCAGAATGTGAGTCCTACCACATTCTACTGATGAAGCAAGTGACCAAGGCCAGCTAGATTAGAAGGCAGAGGAACTGGATTTCACCTCTCAGTAAGAGGCATAGCAAATGTAGTTGTCTTTACTGGAATCCATGAGACTCATGAATATTCATTTTTACAAGTTAACTCAAGTTGTTTTCCAAAGTGATGGCCAATGTATGGTCCCATCAGCTGTGCATAAGTGATTTCCAGGGTCTCCACCCTCTGCATATGAAGTCAGACTTCCTAATCGTTGCCAGTTGAGTGAGGATGAAAGGGTGTCTGACCCAGGCCCTCACCAGCATTTCCCTGATTACGAGTGAGTGGGCCCCTCTTCCTGTGATTATTGGCCATGTGTTTCTCCTCTTTCCTGCTCAAGTTTTTTTTTTTTTTTTTTGAGACGGAGTCTCGCTCTACTGCCCAGGCTGGAGTGCAGTGGCACGATCTCGGCTCACTGCAAGCTCCGCCTCCCAGGTTCATGCCATTCTCCTGCGCCAGCCTCCCAAGCAGCTGAGACCACAGGTGCCCGCCACCAGGCCTGCCTAAATTTTTTGTATTTTTTTTTTTTTTAGTAGAGGCGGGGTTTCACCGTGTTAGCCAGGATGGTCTCAATCTCCTGACCTTGTGATCCACCCGCCTTGGCCTCCCAAAGTGCTGGGATTACAGGCGTGAGCCACCACACCCAGCCTCCTGCTCGAGTCTTTTGCCCATTTTTCTATCAAGTTGTCTCTTTTTTCTTGTAAGAATTATTTATATTTTCTTGATAAGAATCCTTCATCCCTTTTATATGTTGCAAATATCTTGTATTTTTAAGTTTGTAGCTTTTCAGCTTCTTTAAGATGTCTTGTTGAATAGTTATTACTTTTAATATTGTCAATGTTATCAATATTTTACAGTTAGCACTTTTTAGTCTTGTTTCAGAAATCCTTCCCTGTCTCAAAGTCAGGCGGATATTCAGCACTATTTTTCTAAAAGCTTTACAGTTTTGATGTTGACATTTGAATTCTGGATCTCTCTGGAGTTGATTTCATCTGTTGTTGTTAATCCCTTTGGGGATAACCAGTGCTGCCAACTCCTTTCCCATGATCACCTGCTATCTCGGACACATCAGCCATGGTGGGCCCATCCTGATAGCCTTTTTATTTGTACTTAGAAGACTTTCAGAGTGACTTAGGTGAGATGATGTTGTATCCACAGGAAGCTTGTTTGTAAATCCCAGGGCCCACTTTCCACTTCTCTGATTCTTTGGGGTGCCAGTCCTGGGAATAACTGGCTGCTAGAGCCCAAACCCATGCCAGAATTTGAGCGCTTACACCCCCATGCCAGGTGGCTGGGAAGATTATGCCCAGTTAACGACATCAGAGCTGGGCATACAGTCAGGGCTTCGTGCCTGAGAGTCAGTAGGCTGACTTTTTAAGCAATGGCCATAGTCACTCAGGCTAAGCTACTGCCACTGACCTACCTGCCTTTCTGCTCCTAAACACACGAGAAGAATCCCACCGCATCTGTGGAAAGAGAGCAGGAGGGAGAGCTCCAGGGCTCTGAGAAATGTCAGGACTGCTGAATCTGAGGAGGTGTTTTGGGGTGCGGGGAAACCCTCTGTGGGAGCTTTTCTTTGGTATTAGCCACAGTAAATCCCTAAATACCAGACAAGTCCAGGGAGCAGCCCAGCTGGCAACTGCATTTGGGAGTTAAGCTCAAGAAAGGTTGGTTGCATCAGCTGGCCTCGCTTTTAGTGAAGTCAGTGTGTTTATACGGTTTGAAAGCTCCTGGGGTGAGTTAGTCCATCTTACCAAGGCCTACAACGTATCTTCCTGGAAGCTATGAACTGAGAAGAGAAAAGGACACTGGAATCATGGATTCTGGTTCAGAATCCATGCTGTCTTGCTGTGTGATCTTGGACAGTTTTCTCTCCCTCTCTGATCCTCAGGTTACTTCTCTCTAGAATGGAAGGGGCAATCAGTGTCTAGGCAGTCCCTCAGACTTTCCTCTTTTTGGTTATCTCTGGATCTGTGACGAAGGCATTTGATGACTCTGAGCTGCCTCCTGCTGAAGACAGGGGAACTGGAGCAAGAAAAGGCCCAGAATTAGCCTGAAATGTAAACAGCTGAGAGCTTTCTTGTTAACTGGATGAAATTGTGAAGATCATAATACACCTCCACACTGGCCTGCAAGCTCAGCCCATAAGATTTCCCCTCTTAGGGATGGTGTCGATCATCAAGTCTTGTTTTGAAAATCTAAAGTATTTTTAAAGTGGAATTTGCGGGGAAGAGAGTAGAAGTTAAGCTTGCACCTCCGGAAGCCGGGGGGGCTTACTTCTAAGGGGACTGTCATTCTTCCAGCTCCATGGGGACTGGCAGGAGGCAGCCCTCTCAGTACTCCTGGCCCTGAAGGGGGCTGTTTGGTCCTGCCCCTTCTCCTGGGTCTGAGGCAGGTGGCACCCCCAGCAGAGACTCAGCTGCATTCACCCTAGGAGGCTGGGCTCCTTCCCCTTGGTTTCTTGGGTGCCCCCGGGGGCCAGGCCTTGCAGCTAAGAGCAGAGAGTCCCAGCTACACTCGACTGTCACAGACTGAAGTGCAAAGTGCATCCGGCAGCCAGCACGGATGTGTTGTCCTCTGACTCTGCAGGGTGACCTGTCCCATATGCCTCAGCTGTTTGGGGACAGCCTCTGAAAGAGCCAAATGTTCCTCTCCAAACTCCATAGCAATAGATGGTGAAGAGATTCTGAGCTATTTATGGTCAGGAGAGATCCGGCTGCCTCATCCCGGTGGCCATGTCTGAGTAACATTCCTCGGTGGGGAGAGTGGCGGGTGGTTCTCAGAAAGAATCGAGGCTTTGGGCGTACATCACTGGCCTGTCCCCACTTTATCTTTCCGCAGTGAGGCCCGCACTGTTCCATCAGGAAGGGGCTTCAGGACTCATCCCTCATTTTCTCAAAGGAGAGTCAAGCTCTGGAGAGGGAGTGGCCCAAGGTCACAGGGTCTGGTGCCCAGGCGGCTCCAGAGCCCAGCCAGTCAGGCCTCTGCCGTCACACCAGCCCCAGGATCACGGGCTTTGGCTTTGATCTGTAAAGGTTTTCTCTTTCACACCAGCCCCCAGGTCACAGTCTTTGGTTTTGATTTTTGAAGATGTTCTCCTTGCTTGCAGGGAGCTAAGCCTTCCTTGGGTCACTTGTATTGGTTCCCATAGCAAATTACCACAAACTGGGTGGCTTAAAAACACTGAAATGTTTTCTCTTCAGTTTTAGAGGCCAGAAGTCTGAAATCAAGGTGTGGGCAGGTGGGTTCCTTCTGGAAGCTCTAAGGCAGAATCTGTCCCGACCTCTCTCCAGCTCCTGGTGGCTGCCAGCAATCTAGGGTCCCCCTGGCTTGCAGCTGCATCCCTGCATCCCCACAGCCTCTGCCTCTGCCTCCATCCTCACTTGGCAGTGTTCTTCCCCGTGGCTCTGTGCGCCCTTTTCCGCCTCTCCTAAGGATGCTGCCATTGGAGTCAGGCATGACCTTAATGCAGTGTATCATCTCTACCCTTAATTCTACCCACAAAGACCCTATTTCCAAATCAGGTCCCATTCATAGGCTCCGAGGTTAGGATGTGGACGTATCTTTTGGGGTGCCATAATTTATTCACCTTAGGAGGACAGTGGTTTAACACACCGAATGGAGGACTGGACCTCATGGCAAGGCCGGGGGACAGAGGCAGCTCTGGTGAGGGACTGGCCAGGGGCTGTGTTCACTTGCAGGGCCTCTGGTATATCTGCCTCCACTCTGCATGCCTGCCTCTGTCTTCTCACTGCCCACCAGCCTTGTGTTCCCTCTGGTGTCTCCTTCTCTCCGTCTTGTGGCCTCTGGTTCTCATGCCTTGCCTCGACTCCTCCTGGTCCAGCTTTGGCATTCTGGCCTTGGTCTCAATGACTTCTCAGCTGCAGTTTCTGCTGCTGCCTGCCTCATTCCCATGCCATTTCCCAGCTGGGTTCCTGAGCAAGGAAGTTGCGCCAGTCACGCCTGTCTTCTCACACAGGCACAGGTGACAACCCCCCAGGCCAGCCTCAGATTGATGGTCCTGGGGGTTGTGGAGCCCACTCATGGTCCAGATAGCAGCATGGAGCTGTGGTGCCAAGCATAGCCCCCTCTACTTGGCCCTTGGAAGGCGCAGGAATGTGGCAGAAACAGGGCAAAGGTTTGGCCGCCTACAAGGAACTGCATGGTCCCCGCAGGATAACTTCCAGGGCCAGGATCCAACTAAGTGAAATTGTCAAATTGTCAGTTAACTGAAGTATTTCCAGTTTTGAGCAAGAGATAATAGGAACCTGGAGAAAAAGCAGCCACAGGGGTGTTCAGCTTCAATCCAGGTCCATTCACCCCTTACGTTCAGAACAGCAAATTTCAGGGATGCCACAGTCCATTAAGCATCAAAGAGAGATGGGGCCACCCACATTCACTGTATTATGACCCTCATTAGCAGAAAAGGACGTCTGTGATTGAGGAAAGATTTTCCAGCGACATCCCTCAGGTGCCCATCAAAGTTGCCTACTTCTCATTTCCTCACCTTCCGGGTCTTCTTCGGGCTCTCCTGGAGTCCTGTGTGTTATTACTGTGCTGTTTTCAACTCGGCCACAGTGAGTCATTTCTTCTTACCGAGTTGTGTAATCCCGTCGTTTGTCTGTAAGAGATTCCATCCCAGGGAATATTGTGTCCCCGTGCTATGGGCTTAAGACGGCAAATCCGAGCTGCGATATAAACCTAAAAGTCATTACCATTCTCCTCAAGCGCATGTTAACGACAGCACGGAATAGTGATAATTAGATGAAGCATCATTTCACACCATCACCAGCGTGCTTTACATTTATTTATCGCCATTCTTTTCTCCAGCGTCAGCAAAATGGAGACTTGTACAATATCCCAGAGCATCCAATGGGGCACCGTCCTGCCGCCGTTAATTACCACCTTATGAGCGCATGGAGCCCAGCACTCACCTCCAGCCGCTTTCTGGGGGCCTAAAGAGGAAAGTCACTCCCTGCACACCTCTGTCCCTCCATATCCTGGACCCGTCTGTCCTTGGCGTGTGCCCTCTGTCCAGCGCCCAGGGCTCATCCTATGCCATGTGTTTACTCTGGCTGCCATGACAAGGCACCGCACACGGGGCGACTTATGCAGCAGCCTTGATTTTCTCGCAGTCGTGGAGAAGCGAAGTCTGAGATCGAGATGCAGGCAGGGCAGGTTCCTTCTGAGGCCTCTGTCCTTGGTCCTCGCAGGGTCTTCCCTCCGCCCGTGTCTGTCTCCTCGTCTCCTCTTCTGTAAGGTCACCGGTCAGACTGGATCAGGGCCTGCCCGTCTGACCGCACTTTAACTTCATCATCTGCGAAGACTCGCTTTCCAAATAAGGTCACATTCATAGGTTCTGGGGCTTAGAACTTTGACACCTTTTCACAGGGACACAATTCACTCCTTAACAGTCCTAAAGCAAGATGCATCTGAACCTCATGTTCAAAGTAAGCCCTGGTGAGCCCTGGACCTTGGGGGCCTCCTGGCTTCACTCCTGTGTAAGCCCCGGTGAGAACAGGAGGGAACTTCTGGAAGAAGGGAAGATGGATGGGGTCTCAGCTTGGGCTCACACTGGGGTCCCTGTGTGACACTTGGAAAGGAGGGGGCGCCTTTCCAAGTATCTCACCTGTGGATCCTCAGCTGAGCTGCGGATCTTGGCAAGACGCTGCCCCAGCCTCCCGAGAGGGGTGCTCACTCCTGTGGGCTCCCCAGGCACCTGCTCTTGCTCTCCCCACTATCCTAGCACCCATCCCCTGCCTCCCACCTGTGTCCCCCACACTGAGCACCCCTCATTGGCAGGAACAGTGGGTGCCGGATTCTCTGTGTGTCCTAGAGCCCCAGGAGGGTCCCCAGGAGCAGGAGCCACAGGGAGATGTTGTTTTGCAGAGGGTCCTCCGGCCTCTATACCCGCCAGGTCCCCCGAGACCCTCTATGTACCTGAACCCCTGGGTGCACGGTCACATAGCTGCAGGCTTGGATGAGACCTGGTGTTACCTTTTATTTTGTTAATCTTACCCTCTCTTATTCCAGAGAGAACTTAAGGTCGGAAAGCGTAGCCTCTCCGTTTCTGTGATATCACTGCTAGAAGCCAGCCGTGTGGCCTTTGAAAAGCTCCTGTGAGGAGCCGCTTGTTTAGCCTGTTCCTTTACCGGGAAGTTCCAACCGTTAGAAAATTGCATTTTTTTTTCTTTACACTGAGTCACAATCTGTCTGCCAGGACTTCTTACTTCATATTGGACTGTTAGTACAGAATGGTCAGGTATTTTTAATAAAACGAAGTCATATGGGGTGTGTGTGTGTGTGTATGAGCTTCCGGATATCTGTGTATGTGCACAACACACATGCACCATGCTTTGTACAAAAGACAGTACTTCTTGGATTTGGGTCTCTCTCCCTCCGCATTCTGCCAGGACCCTTTTAACTCCCCCAGGGGATGAGAAGGTAGTTGCTGCTGTTTAAAGATCAGATCTGCTTTGTAGCCTGTGTTCCTTCCACGTGGGCCAAGCTGCCAGGGCTTCCCGGTAGGGCACTCCTCTGCCCCAGCAGCTGCCCGTGGGTCCTCTAGGTCCATCATGGGTGGGGTGCACTCCTGCTGTGGCACTCTGAGGTCTCTCCTGAGCACTTTGGTGGAGGCAGACCTTGGCATCGTAGGAAATCTAGGAATTGTGGGGACTAGGCAGCGTGACCCCCAGGACTTGACACAGACAGGACCACCTGCCGAAGTGAGCCTTTTCTCAGGGAGAGCATCCCTGTGGCCTCATGCTTTTCCTAGGCACGATCCTGATGCCTGAGGAATGACTTTTATCTGGGGACTGTGCAGAGCGAGTGAATTGTTCTGCCTTGTAATCTTAGTGACGCCATGCACGCAGGAGCTAGAAATAGCCAGGTAGGAACTTCTAGCAAAATTATGGCCTGAATGCCTCCAGGCTCCTAAGCCGGCCCACATGCAGATCGGGTAGGTGAGGCTGCTCTGTTAGAGAGGGCCAAGGCACCTCCCACGACGCAGCAGTCACTGGCCAAGGAGGGAGCCAGTCCCATCATCCAAGAACGGTTCTTTCAGCAGAAGCAGCAGAGGGGGGCCTCTGCCCACCAGCCCACAGGTCAGTGACTGAGCACACGCGGGGCTTCGGCCACGGCTGCGCTCTGAGTCTAGCTTCCATGGAGGCAGGCCATTCGGGGTGATGAACTTGGACATGGAGACTGGAGAAACACGTTCCATTTTCTGTTGAGGGCATCGTCCCCTCTCGCCTACCTGTCTGGCCAGAGTAGGATCAGTCAGAGGGCCTTCAAGGAGCCGTGGTCATTTGGAAAGCCTCAAAGGCTCTGCACTCGGAGCTGTGCATAAATCGCTGCGTTGCAGGATAAGATACGATTACAGTATATTCTTTGGGCTTGACATTTATGGCAAGTATAAACAGAGCGTTATTACTACCAAATCATGAGCCTCCGACCAAGAGGAAGGCAGCGCTGAGAGCACACGAGTGAGAAGGAGTTTTTAGACAAAAGAGAACAAAGTGATTTGCTCCCACTTTTAATATGACTGCCATAAAACAGGAAAGCAGAGAGCAGAAAATTGAAACCATCAGGAAAGCGCCAGGTCCAGGATGGCCCAGAAAAGTCACCGCTGATGAGATAAGTGGCACTGGCTCCCCCCCAATGGCTGGGCCAGGATTCCAGGAGAGAGGGAAGGAGGAGGGGAAGGAAGCAGGGAGAAGACGAGGGAGGAGAGAAGGAGGAAGTGGGCGGGGGAAGAAGGAAAAGTGAGGAGGGGAGAGAGAAAAAGCAAAGGCTCCTGCGTGGTAACCACGTCAGCATTGCATTTCCCTCCAGTTACTGGGAACCTGGGCTTCCTGGGTCCTTTCCAAAGGGCCATCACTTTTGTCATCTGGGAGCTGACAAAAGTCCATCTGAGTGCAGGTGTACCTTGGCACCCCCTAGAAAGGGTAATTGAGAAGATTCTGCAGGATGGATTTCACCATGTGTTTGTGTCCTGGTATCTGTTGGGTTTTTAACGGGAGACAGAGTGGCTGAGCTGAAGACTCTGTCCCAGCTCCAGTGTTGTGTGTGGCGTGTGTCTCTGCGGGTGTCCTCACTGATTTCCTCTCCCGGGCAGACTCCTTGGCCATCCACCCACAGACCCCTTTCCAGGAAAGGGATTTTTAAAGTAAACGGTCGTAAGCCATGTGTCTTAATACTTCCTGCCTTCAGATGTTCCAGTGACTTCTATTGTGGCTGGAATAAAATCTAACCCCCTGCCGTGGCCTTCCACCCCTCCCCACTCAGGTCCACACTCCAGCCTCGTCTCCCACCAGCCTCCCTCTTGCTACTCCCTTGGCTCCAGCTCACAGGCCACCTTACTGGTTCTTGGCGTTGCCACATCTGGTCCCACCCCAGGGCCTTTGCACATGCTTTTCCCTCTGAATACTCTTAATCCAGATTTTGCATAGCTGGCTCCACTCATGAAAGGACTAAGCACAAATGTCCCTTCTTCGCCCTCAGGAAGAACTAGGTATGACGTCACTGGGTAAGACTTGGGAACAGAAAGATTCATCCACCATCCAGAAGGCTGGAGAGAGCTCAGGCAGGGACTGTTGAAATAATGGAATGTCAAGGCCACTGTGGGCAGGATGATCGGCCAGGTTTGGGAGGGGAGGCATGGAATCCTGAGGTGTCCCTGGCTTCAGCAGGCTTGCTGCTTTGGCTGCAGTGTTCTTACACACCTAGAGGAGCCCCAGGCTCCCTTGTCCCCTGTCCTGGATGGACATGCCTATGAAGAGGTGGGTGCCCCCTGCAGGCTGTTCCTGGGGCCTCTGTGGAGGCCTTGGGCAGGGCTCGAGTGCCTTTGGCCAACAGGCTGGAATGCTGCATTGCACCACACCTGTCACACAGTGCAGGATGTTCCTGCCTGGCGCTGGGTTTTTGCTGATGCTGTTTTAGCACCATCCTGAAATTGAAGCCACACCAGGTGATCTTGAGTGAGAGCTGCCTTTTGAAAGATGTTTCCCCAGAACCTCAGAGCCTCTTCCTCCTGTAGACACAGGTGGAGCCTACAGATGGTTCAGGGAAATTTGGAAGTGTGCATGAGTGACTGCTACCGCCTCCTCCTCCAGTCTCTGAATCCCAGTGAATGGAGATCCCTGAACTTATGGACCATCAGCAGACTGTCTGTCCCCAGGGTCCCTCTAGCATGTCAGGGCTTGGCTCTGCAGGTACCCAGCCTGCCCCATTCCTGCTGGCTGCTTTTATAGGGAAGCAGAATGTTGGTTACGAACAGGGCCTTTGGAATCATTTAGACACAAGTTTAAATCCTGCCTCTTCCATCTACTGATCAACCGAGGACAAATTACTTAACTTCTCTGAGCCTTGGTTCCCTTCTCTGAGATTGGGCAGGTATAATACCTGCTTCCTGGGGTTGGGAGGATGTGACAGGACATCTATAAAGCCCTAGGCCCGAGGAAGCTGTGGTTCATGTCAGCTGCTGCTGTGATCACCCACACTCAGCTCCCTTCCCCGCTTCCCCCCTTTTTCTCCCCCCATGGACTTTTCAGTCCATTCCTAGTTGAAGCGGAGGCTCCCTGGAGTCCATTCATTCTGGCATTTCCAGCTCCAGGTGAAGAATATAGCTACGCACAGACCCTACTGGTGCTCTGGTGGATTTCTTGGCTCAGGGAATTTGAGGATGAAACCAAGGGCCCTGTGATGTCATCCAGTCTCCTGGAGCATCCGACAGGGAGGAAAGAAGGCATCTAGGGATGCCCCTCCCTCCCATTTTTTCCTTCATATCTTCCTTCCTGAACACTGCAGGGAGCAGCCATAGTCAACAGCCCAGGACCCAACTTCACTGCCCAAGCCTTGCCCTTTTTGGTTCAGGAGGGGCCATCAGGGCTCCTGGTGAGAAGGAGGGGGGTGAGCTGATGGAGGGGCAGCGAGGCAGAGGAACTGAGTTTCCCCCTTGCTGGAGTCTCGAGTCCTGGCACTGCCCCACTCAGCTGCAGACCCTTGAGCAACTCATTTACCTCTCTGAGCCTCCATTTCTTTGTAAATAGGGGTCACGATTTCCATCTCATAGGAATGGTCATTCTTTCGTTTAATACATGTGAGAGGGAGGGATGAGGCTTGGAGGAAGGGTTTGAGAAAGCCCCTCTAAGCCATCCTAAAAATTTCACTCTTTATCTAAGGGGCCCTGGAAAGCCATAGAAGAGTTTCTGGTTTGCTAGCTTTTGTTTTTATATTTTTATAAAAGCAGATGTCCTCATCCATGTGTGTTTTTCATCCTTAGGGTCTTATGACTCAGTGCTTCTGGACCTTTCCATGTGGCCTGCTCCTTTTGATTTGGGGAAATCCCTGGAAAGGACTCCTTGCAGTGTCTGGAGTGCTGGGCTGCTGGAGCCTGGGGTCCCTGCCCCCAGGTCCTTGTCCCCACCTGGAATGAGATAGGAGACCAATAGCATCTTCCCTAGAAGGCTGATCTCCCTCAGGGACTCTTTGGATGGTGACAGACAGGGCCCTGTGTTTTCTGGGCTGTGCTAATGGTTGTTTTTGTGCTGGAGGGATCTGGGGGCTCCTTTTCAAAATGAAGGTCCAAGCCCAGATCTTTGGGGCAGAGGAGGGGAATGGACACAGAGAACAGCCCATATTTCCAGGTTCCTTCCAGTTCTATTTGCAAATAAAGAGGTTCATTGGAAAGGCTGTGGTCACTGATCACTGGGGCTGCAAAAAGCCCCACGTCCTCCCTTTTATTCCTCTGGTACCAGGCAGGTGGGCTTTAAGGTTGCTTTTCTGAATCTGTAGCTAAAAACCTTGCCTAGATAAATGAGATGTGGCCTTGAAGTAAATGTCCCTATTATCTAGAAGTCATGGAAGCAGACATTAAAAATGGACTTCATTTATTTTACGAGAAGTCAGGGCATGTCAAGCTTCTCATAATTAGTAATAAACTCATCTCTGCTTGATGACTTTTTACACTGTTTGTATTTTTTATTGATGTAGTCACGCTTAGGTGGCCGTCACTGGAGGTGGGCAGTGGTGGGGCTGCTTCCGGTGCAGAGCCTCCCTTCCTCCTCCAGCGTCCCTGCATGCCCCGTGCCACCCCTGCCCCGGGCAGCCCCAGCTGCTCCTTCATCACAGAGCCCAGACTCGCCTCGTCAGACTTGGCTACCTCTGTGAGCTTGCAGGAATAAATCTGAGGTGCTGAATATAGATATATTTTCCTTCCTCCTCTTTGGAGAGTTGTGATTCGCAGCCTCTTCTAGGGTGAGCCAGCCACCCTCATGTGACTTGGTAGGCACATGGTCAGAGGAAATTGCTGTTTCCAGACCTAATGAGGCCTTGGGGTCTTGTTAATCGGGCTCCCTGCTATGGAACGTGTTGTTTATGGACGGACAGGGTGGCCCCAGCTTTGTCTCCTCAGCCCCATGCCAAGGAGTGGATCTCTGATGGGCAGCAAGGGTTGAGAAAGAAGCAGAGAAGCTGCTAGTCCTGGGGGCTCTGGAGCCTGGTGGCTTTGGCTGTAAAATCTCACCCTTCAACAGCCCACGTGGCACACTGGGAGGTAGGAGCCTCCCTTCTAGAAAGTTCTAGAAGCTTGCCCTGTCTGCAGAGCCTGGGGTGAAGCAGATTCACCTGCATAAGAGGGGCTCCAGGTGGGACAGGTGGAAGAGTCCTTCATTGTCTTATTTGCTCTTGCTCTGGATGAAGCCCTGTTATCAGTCATGGGTACCAGGTGACCCTTTTCCAGCGAGTCTCTGGAGACCCCAGGAGTCAGTGGGGAGCCAGCCTTTCCTCATCTGTGTGCCATGTGCAGGGGCCATGGAGAAGGGCATGCTGAGTGGGTCCTAGGCTTCACAAAAGAGCTGGGTACCTGGACAGCACCATTCCCAGTACAGAGAAGGCAATCGCTGGCCTCACCAAACTGTGCTCTGGTGAGGCTGGAGAGCCCCTCCCCACCCCCTGGTTTTCTCTTGACTTCTTTGGTACCCCCCACATTGGGCCCCGTCACCAGGACGCAGAGGACTCAGGCAGCCTGTCCTCCCGGCACCACAATCCTCCTCACCCCTCACCCCATTCAATGGCACCTTTTCATGAAGCCTTTACTTAGAATTCAGTTCCCTCTTCCTGCTCTCCTTCTGCAATTTGTGTTACACTCTTTTGTAGCAGGAAATGTTCTGGAGCATTGTCCTTTGCAGACATGAGGCGGTCTGCAGATGGGCCGGTGGACCATACCCAGATGCAACAGCTTCCTGAGAGCTGGCACGAGGGCTCCAGCCTGTGTTCTTGGAATACAAGCTCTGAGAGGGAACAGGGTGCGGTGTTTGCATGATAAGCAGGGAAGGTGAAACTCGTCCCTTCTGAAGCGGGGTCTGCTTGGGGTTTTCCAGAGCTAGTGGGCTGGTTTGCTAGGGCTGCCGTACCACAAACGGTGTGGCTTAAACATGGGAAGTTCATTGTCTCATGGTTCTGAAGGGTGGAGGTCTGGGAGGGAGGTTGGGAGGGAGGCTCCGAGGCTGGGAGGAAGGATCTGTCTTGCACCTCTCCCCTGGCTGCTGGCGTGTGCTTCAGTGTTCCTTGGCTTGTAGAAGCATCACTCTGTCCTCCGCCTTCATCTTCACATGGCATTCTCCCTGTGTGTGTCCAACCCCCACCTTTTTATAAGTAATTAGTCATATTGGATTAGGGTCCACCCTAAGGCCTCATTTTAACTTGATTACCTCTTTAAAGACTGTCTCCAAACAAAGTTTCATTCTGAGATACTGGAGATTAGGACTTAACATGTAAGTGTTAGGGGACTTAACCCATAACAGCTAGAAAAAGGGAGGCGCAGCCTGTTCACATGGGGACTGGGACTCAGCCCTGGGGCAGGTTCTGGAGGTGACTCCCACCACAGCCGTGCCAGGACAGGACCCCTGCACTGACGCATGGGAGTGTGAGTCCGAGGAGATGGTCTTTGCATTCTTGTGGATCAGGTTCAAATCTCAGGTCTACCGTTCACCAGCAGGTGACCTTGATCAAGTGGCTTAACTTCTCCAAAGCCCAGTTCCCTGTTTGCAAAGTAGGGTTAACACCACCTACCTTGGAGGATTGATTGATCTGGGGTCAAATGAGGTCAAAGATGATGAGCCTAGGTGTATCCACATTGTGCCAGGAGCATGGGAGGTGCTCACAGCTTTTGTGGCTCCCTCAGAACTATGCAGTCCCTGGAGCTGTTTCTCTTCACCTTGTCCCTCTTAGCCTTGTCCCTGCCTCGCCTGGCAGAGTGAGCAGGCTGTGCTGGCCTGCACAGGCGCAAGGATTTGCAGCAAGGGAAGGTGTGATGAGAACGAGAGGTCATCCCTCTCCTGCCGTGCCTGCCACTTTCTCTGCGCCAGAGTTGCCTGCACCCATTGGCAGTCAGGACACACAGTGGCTGGGATGAAGGGAGTTTACTACTGAACTTAATAGGGTCGTTTTCTGCGGCGCATAAATCTGTCTGTGCTCAGCTGAGGATCCTGGGTGGCTGGTACAGCAGCCATTGTTAATGGACTTGCCCCTGGAAAATGGGGCTGTGGGTATTAGAGTGTGGTTCTGGATGTTTCTTCCTTGGGAAGGGAGAGGATTTAGTAACAGAAGCTCGGTTTGGCTCTTCAGTTGCTGCCGGCCTGCCTGGCCAACGGGCTGCTTTGGACAACAAAATAGGAGGGACGCCATATTCATTTGGAATCTGTGATCCTGCATCATGGCAAGTTGTCATCCCTGGATGGAACAATAGGGTGGGTCCTCAGTTCTCTGAATGTTCATTGAGTCATTTGGTCAACAGATATCTGCTATACTGTGAGCTTGGGCCAGACCTGTCATCAGTTCTGGGGATACAAACGCAAACGGGACAGATTTGGTCCCCAGTGTCATAGAACTAAGAGTCAACCAGGGAATCTTCAGGGGAGAGGGTAGTGGCCAGGAAAAGCTGGAGAGGTGACCTTCTAGCTGACATTTGATGGGAGAGTTAGAGCTGGCCAGACCAGAAGGGGAGGCTGGAGAAGCCTGGGGCACCTCCTGGAGCCACATCCTCTTCCTTCGGAGACTTCTAGGATCCTCTCTGCTAGCTGTGTAGAAGGAACCAGAGTATCCCGTGTATCCAGCCATCTGAGCAACTTTTCCACAGTGTAACTTTTTAAAAAGTCAAGGTGAATCTCATTTCATGCAATAAATATTAACCTGGAAGGTTGGGGGTACATTAAACTTTTATGTATGGCAATAAATTTCTTATGCAAGAGAGGACTTGCTACTAGTTAAATAAATTTGGGGTGAAAATGCCTTGGTGGGGATTATCCCGACTCGTCTGCTTAGCAAGTAGCGTAAACCAGGCTTCCTCCAAGCTGGGTTCCTGTGTGTTAATCATCTTTGAGCCTCTGTTTCCTTTCTTCTCTTTCTGCACCTGTCATTTGATTCCTCAGGCCCTGGGGCTGCCTTCCTTCTGGGCTCCTCTTTGAAGAAGAATCCTTGATATCTACCCTCTAGGAGTTTAATATTTCTTGGATGCATAGGCCATAATCTGTATATATGTCTTAGAAAACCAACTCTGAAAATTTTCTCTATACTGGGACAGGGCCAGGAGGCCTATTTGCAAACGGTCACACCTACTTGCAAATGACCCAGTGTCTTCACAAGGGCATAACACGTGTGCCCTGCCTGCTTCGTGTCCTAGTCACGTGGCTTTATAACTTATGTTTAACCTGTCTTACTAGCATTTCTCTTATGATTGGTGGGCATGGATGGAATTGATGAACTTGTGCAGAGTTGGTGGACTTGGGTAGAGTTAGTAAACTTGGTTAGAGTTAGTGGACTTGGGTAGAGTTAGTGAACTTGGGTAGAATTGGTGGATTTGAATAGGATTATTGGACTTAGGTACAGGTGGTGGACTTGGATAGAGTTGGTGGACTTGGGTACAGTTAGTAGGCTTGGGTAGCATTAGTGGACTTGGGAAGAGTTAGTAGACTTCGGGAGTTAGTGGACTTGAATAGAGCTGGTGGACTGGTGGACTTGAATAGAGTTAGTGGACTGGTGGACTTGAATAGAGTTGATGGACTTAGGTAGAGGTGGTGGACGTGGGTAACGATGGTGACCTTGGATAGAGTTGGTGGACTTGGGTAGTGGTGGTGGCTTTGGATAGAGTTGGTGGACTTTGGTAGGATTGGTGGACTTGAATAGAGTGAGTGAACTTGGGTAGAGGTGGTGAACTTGGGTAGGACTGGTGGACTCGAATAGAGTTGGTGGACTTGGGTGGAGGTGGTGGACTTGGATAGAGGTGGTGGGCTTGGGTAGGATTGGTGGACTTGAATAGAGTGAGTGAACTTGGGTAGAGGTGGTGAACTTGGGTAGGACTGGCGGACTCGAATAGAGTTGGTGGACTTGGGTGGAGGTGGTGGACTTGGATAGAGGTGGTGGGCTTGGGTAGGATTGGTGGACTTGAATAGAGTTAGTGGACTTGGGTAGAGTTAGTAGACTTGAATAGACTGAGTGGACTTGTGTGGAGGTGGTGAACTTGGGCAGGACTGGTGGACTTGAATAGAGTGAGTGGACTTGTGTATAGAGGTGGTGGACTTGGGTAGGACTGGTGGATTCGAATAGAGTGAGTGGACTTGGGTAGAGGTGGTGGCTTTGGATAGAGTTGGTGGACTTTGCTAGGGTTGATGGACTTGAATAGAGTGGGTGAACTTGGGTAGAGGTGGTGGACTTGGGTAGGACTGGTGAACTTGAATAGAGTGAGTGGACTTGTCTAGAGGTGGTGGACTTGGATAGACGTGATGCATGTGGGTCTAAGATAATTAGTGGAACATGACCATTTATGCCAACCCACCTAGCTTGGGGAGGTGCTGTGTAGAAGAAGAAAGAGATTGCAGAAGTTTTTAAATAGGGACATGATTGAATTAAAACATGAGAGAGTGAGTAGGGACTGTGCCCTTGTCTGACCCAAGTGCTAAATCAACAGGAACATGGTGCCCACTTATTATATCACTCATGGACATGGGCTGGGCTGTTTTCCTTGCATCCATTTCACTTGGTGATTAATATCTCTTTTAATGTTCAGCTGCAGTGAATTCTTAACAAATTATTTTGTAACACATTGAAATCACTTTGTAAGCTCTTTGTTAACACCTTTTAGAGGCCTCTAGCTATAAAATATTACTTTATCATCTTCCCGATGCTGGACATTTGATGTAATGCTCATGTCTCGGAGGTTGTTAATAAATAATGGATGGAGAAATGATCTGGGGGTGACCTTTTGTAAAACATCATCTGTCAGCCGAACTTCACTTAATCCTTCCTCTTACGCTGTCTTCTGGCTTTCAGGATATAGCAGTTTGCAAATCAGGTGGTTTGGTTCTTGCCAGTGAGTGACATTTCACAGGACAGGTGACGTTGGAACGATTGGCCTGTGTGGTTGCCTCTGGGACCCTCAGAAGGATTTAAGCCCTGTGATTAGCAGGTCTATTTTTGGCCACCAAGTGCAGGAGGGAGGGCGTCTGGTGTGTGTCTCCTCTTAGCTGTGATGAGGCCCGGCTGACCCCAGCAAGGATTCTCCATGAGTGGAGTGTGGTAGCGCCGTGGTTAGGTGGCCAGGCGAGGGGTATTTCTCCAATAAGCATTTGTAGATCTGCCCTCTACTAAACCTGTTGCACCCTGCTAGCCCTCCCCAAAGGCATAGCAAGCCAAAGTATCCCAGGGACCAGGAACACTTGGGAACAGATGCCTGATGGAGAGTCACAGAACCATAAAGTCACGGAGGCTAAAGCCAGAAAAACCACAGTGCTTATCTAGTCCAGCCCATCAGCTTACAGAGAGGGACTGAGGTCAGAAAAGCCGAGAGTGCCTCTTCCAGGGTAGCTCATGGGTTAGAGCAGATTTTTCACTTGAATCCTGAAACTGTGATCCCCTTATCCAGTGCCCTGCCTCACAGGATGATTCTAGAGTCACTTCATTCATTCATAAACAATGCTTATCGAGTACTGACTCCATGCAGGTGGCATGCAACATCCTGAGGACACTGCAGGCAGCAAGACCAGCGAGGTGTCTTAGTCCATGCATGCTGCTAGAACAACATACCTTAGGCTGGGCAACTATAGACAACATACATTTAGTGCTCACAGTTCTGGAGGCTGGGAAGTCCAAGATCAAGACACCA
This sequence comes from Macaca nemestrina, assembly GCF_043159975.1. Taxonomy (NCBI): domain Eukaryota; kingdom Metazoa; phylum Chordata; class Mammalia; order Primates; family Cercopithecidae; genus Macaca; species Macaca nemestrina. The sequence continues at coordinate 226,748,846 of NC_092125.1, read as the reverse complement.
GCAGACTTAGTGTCTGGTAAGGGGCTGCTCCTGATAGATGGCACCTTCTCTGCATCCTCACATGGTGGAGGAGGGGCACACAGTTTCCCTCGTGACTCTTTTTTTTTTTTTTTTTTTGAGACAAGGACTTTCTTGCTCTGTCACCCAGGCTGAGGTGCAGTGGCACAATCCTAGCTCACGGCTTTCCTGGGTTTCTTGTACACAGATCAGACCTATGAGTGCATGGTGGTCATTACAGCTTCAACCTGTGCTAGAAGGCAGGCGTGAAGGAGGCTGCACCTGCAGATATGGGGTGGTGGGAGGCTTCCCTGAGGAGGGGATGTTGAAGGTGAGAGGTAGGATACGTGAGATGCTTTCTAGGCAATGGGAGAGGGTATCCCCGTGTGCTTGGGCTCTGGGGCTGCAGAGATGCCTGTCTGTGGAGTTTGGATAAGCCCAGTAAAAACACTGCACACAGAGCTTCTAGAATCAGTCAGAGTCCATGGCATAAAGCAAGGGCTCAGTATATACTGAGTGAATGAATAAATGAATGAGCCACCTGTCAAACTGGTTTCTCCGATCAGTTCAGTCAGGGGAATGGCTGTGATCATGGGGCTTCTATAGTGCATGTCCTTAGGCTCGGTGTGGCTGACGGTGAAGGATTGAGAGTCATTCCAGAGGGTGCAGAGCACCTCCCATGAACTTCCCCAGAGACCAAGCCCAGGGAGCAGTTGTGACATCCAGCTAAGCTTACACTTGGCCTGGAGGCCGGACCCCACGAGGAACAACCTGTGGTCTCCAGAGGTCGTGGGGAGGGAGGCCGCAGTGGACGCCGCATTCCAGCCTCTGTCTGGAGGCCTTTGAGCGGCAAGCGCTTGGTGGCTGCGCCTGTGGATGGGCTTCATGGTCTGAACCTGTAACACCCATTCAGGCATCAGAAAATCACCCTCGAATTATCTCTAGAGTTTTATTTCCTAGAATCCTGAATAGATCACATTTTATTGTTGAATACTGAAATCTCATTACTTTAGGAAGTGCTATTACTGGGCTATTACTGGAAAGGAATTCCTCTCTCCTGTTCTGATTAAAACCTCCTGTTCATATTTAAAAAATAATTTCAGACCTATTTTTTTTAATGCTTCTAAAAGTATAAATGTGCAGCCAAGCATCTTCTTTACCTAGGTGCCACGCCTGGGTGTGAACTTCCCTGGGCCTGCTGGCGGAGCGCAAGCGCAGCTGTGCAGAAGTAGAGACGCCGGAGTCTCCTCCTGGACCCTGTTCTTGGTTTGGGGAGAGCCTCTTTCTCTTCCTCTGGCTCAGTTGCTTCCTAAGATTCTAATGACAGTTCTGGCCAAAACAGGCATCTCCCATTGCCACTGGCTTGAGACTTCAGCTCTGGCTTTATTCACCAAGAACTGATTCTGGGATCTTGGGATCTTGGGGCGTAGGGTCCAAGATGTGGCTTCTCTGCTGACTGATGGAGTCAGGGGATCTGGCTCCACCCAGAGCAATACGTGGGGATGGGTGGAAAGCACTGCTCGGGGCAGCTCCCTCTCGTCTCTGGAAGCTACTCCCTCTGTGCACAAGGTCATCCGCTTCCTGCATCTGAATCCCTGACCTGGGGGCATCCTCCATGGCCCTCCGGGCTCACTTGGCACTGTCACATGCCGAGCCCACTGTGTCATGAATATTACCTGGTGACTTGCTCCTTTCTCCTCCTCCAGGACTCTGCCCGTTCTCTGTGACCCCAATGTACTTGGCACAGCGACTGGCATGGGGCACTCAGAAAATATTTGTCAAATGGATGGCGGAATTCGCCAGCACCCAAAAAGCAATGTGATTTGGGGAGTTTTCTCAGCGAGTGGCCATGTGACTCCCAGGGGCAGAGGCGACGTCTTCAGCACATCTCCGTCCCTTTGCCAATCACACCCTGCTCAGAAGAGCCCACCTTGCCTGCCCTCCTCATTGCCTGCCCTGTCCTTGCCTGGCTCTACTGAGCTCCATGTGGGGTATATTCCACATGGACACAGGGCAGGCGACCCCCTTCTCTCCAGGGCTCCTCCTCCAAGGCCATGGTTTGCCTTGGAGAAAGCTCAGAATAGCTCTGTGGCCCCCATGCTGATGCTGGGTGAGTGTGCGTGTGGCTAGAATTCTTTTCTGGACTCTTGGCAAATGGAATTATTTACAACCACTAGGGCCGATATTTCCCTGCTCCACAGATGACTTGCAGCAGATGAAGTAGATGCTCTCTCCTTGCAGAGAGCTAATGATAACATTCAGCTCTTCCCACCCCAGCAGTGTGTCTTTGATGGCGCAGCTGTGGATATTTTTATTTGCCCAGTCAAGTCGACTCCTCGCTGCACACATCTGAATGAAGGCCCTTGGGCTGCGAGCTGCAGAGGGCACTGGCGCCAGCCTTGTGCATTGACAGGAGACTGCAGGAACCCGCCAGCTTGGCTGCTGGCTTCCTGAGCGCTCTCTGCAGGTTCCCTCCCTGGAATGGACAAGGGGGAGCAGCCGATTTCTGATACGACTCATCTGTCTGGGTCACTGGTTCCAGAAGTTAATTTTGGATGGAACTTCACAGTCACCTGGCTTCTGGTTATGCAAAACCTGACCTTTGGCTTCGCTCTGGGGCCTTCCCTTCTCCTCACCCCAGGGCTTCTGCTGCCTCCCTCTCTTTGCCATTCTTTCCTCTTAAAAAAAAAAAAATCCTGCTGACAGGAGCTTTCTAACTTGTCATTTTGGAGATCATCAACAAATTCTATAGAGAGGTGACCTCCATTATGAGAAAGAGACGGGGAGTTGGCCGGGACCCAAGCCAAGGAGCTGGAGCCTCTTTTGACTGGCAAGGTGACATTGAGTGTCATATCAGCATTCATGGCCAGCTCTCTTCTCCTCAGAGAGTAATTATTTCTTTCAGAGCAAAAGGTCCAATTTGCTGTAAAGAACAGAGCCCCAGGTAAAACGAAAGAGCTGTAAGCTCCCCTGACATAAAGGAGACCAGACTGCCCCCGTCCCCAGCCCTGCTCACTCCACATTATAATGGCCATTTGGCCAGATTTATTATGTTTATTTGTACTTCCTTCCTGTCCTAACACATTAGGGTGGTTGCACATTGTATGGGTGAGGCCGGCTCGGCAGGTGGAGCTGAACACCTTGCAGCTGACACGGGCTCTTGTATCCTTGGCTAGCACCTGGCTCTGGGAAGGGGCTGAGATGGCACCTTTGGAGAAACACTGGGAGAACTGATGCCTGGCATCTGGGGCCAAGCTGAGATCTGGGCCCTCTGCACTCTCCTGGTATTTCCTTTACTCCTGGGACATTACAAGAATAAGTAGCCCAAGTCTGTGGCATTGGATGCCAATACCACAATAGATGCCATCCGCTGAGTGCTCACCCTGACCCAGATCATGAGACACTGGGCACTGATGGTTTTATTGAGCACAAGCCTGGGCACTCATAGTTTCATTGGGCACAGGCACTGGGCACTCATGGTTTTATTGGGTGCAGACACTGGGCACTCATGGTTTCACTGGGTGCAGACACTGGGCGTTTATGGTTTCATTGGGTGCAGGCACTGGGCACTGATGATTTCATTGGGTGCAGACACTAGGCACGGGGTGGCTTCATTGGGCGCAGGCACTGGGCACTCATGGTTTCATTGGGCGCTGACATTGGGCACTCATGGTTTCATTAGGTGCAGACATGGCACAGGGTGGCTTCATTGAGTGCAGGCACTGGCCACCCATGGTTTCATTGGGCGCAGGCACTGGGCACTCATGGTTTCATTGGGCGCAGGCACTGGGTACTCATGGTTTCATTGGGTGCAGGCACTGGGCACTCATGGTTTCATTGGGCTCAGGCACTGGGCACAGATGGTTTCACTGGGTTCAGATACCCAGCACACAAAGCAGTCCTATTTGCCCATCTATGGCTGAGCAGAGTGAGCTCACAGTCAGTGACTCCTTCCAGGCCCCGCCCCCACTAGCACAGGAGCTCCCGCTGTGTGCACCCATGGGGTGGCTCTGGGGTGGCTCTGGGTGGCCCTCATCACTTGGACTGCCTTTGCTTCTTTTCTCGTCTGCCTTCCCCTAGCTCCATTTCTGTCTTGCACACTGCTGCAGCCTCAGCACCCACCGTGGTACCTGGCCCACTGCGGTGTTCCACACATATAGTTAAATTTAAATTGTTAAATGATTGGATGAACCTGGCGTGAGATGAGGACCTGCCCAGAGTCAGAGTCATCCAGCTGCTCATCGACAGGGCCTGGGCTGTCCTGCCACGAAGCCCTTGCCAGTCACTGTGCCTTCTTGACTTCCCATGGCACCATGACTGTCCCACTGCATTGTGGCATAAGGTACCTCCACCTCCCTCCTTCGCTTCTGTTTTTGGGAGTTCAGTCAAAGCTGACATGATGCCCAAGACTAGAGGGGAGATAGTGTGGAGGCCAGAGAGGTCGGCTAGGTCCTGGGTGTGGAGGTTGCTTCCTGCCCCTCCTCCACCCCCACCATGGGGGCCTGGAGAAGGTAGGGTGGTGTCCTCAGTGAGGAGGGTCTGAAGGGGGCCCAAGAGTGGAGGGAGCAGTCATGGTTGATTGGAAATTAAGACGACCAGTGCAGGAAACTGTCACAGCTTGCCCATTGTGTAGGTGAGATCCGTGAAGGTCAGGAAATTGAATAACCTAACTAAGTTTATTTGGCTAGTTAGGGGAAGAACAGAGTTCAGACTTGAACTTGAGGTGCCCTAATTAGTGTAAGAGTTTGAGGGGGTCATTCAGAAGCACACCCTCCCTTCTGACACTAAGTGTAAATTCAGGGCAGGACCACCCTGGGGTTCCATAGTTCACGGAAGGACTCACAGAACTTGCTGAAATCTGTGATGCTCATGGTTAAGGCTTATCAGAGTGAAAGGACACAGATTAAATCAGCTGAGGGAAGGGACACATGGGGCAGGGTGCAGGAAGATTCTAGGCGGGGTTTCCAGCCATCCTGTCTGGGTAAGTTGTGGGAACACTAGCGTCTCCCCACAGCCTGTGTGTCGGTGCTGCCGACCAGGAAGCTTGCAGGGCCTTGGTGCCAAGTCTTTACCGGGGACCAGACATAGACCTGGTTAGCTACCCACATGTCTTCTGCCTCCAGCCCCTGCCTAGGTCAAGCTGAGGTTATGTGACCCCAAACACACCCCCCCTTATCACATTGTTAGACTCTTGGGCATGGCCCAAAGCTCCAAACAAAGACACTCTCACCTGAGCAATCCCCTCCCAGGAGCCCAGGGCACAGCCCAGGCCACAGCCCAGACCTCTCTGTAGATAAGCTTGATTCTTGATTCAGTACAGTGCTATGTAGGAGAGTGTCTAGGAACTAAATTCAGGCTTATTCCCTGATAGACTCTTCTCACCCGGGGTCGAGGTGCTTCAGGCCCTTGCCATGGCCCACTGGTGACATGGGTCCCTGCTGTGGTGCTCAGGCCTCTTGCTTGCATCACAGCACTTCTCTCTTTTCCAGGCTCACAGCATCAATCACGGTCACATTCCACAGCCTCTCCAGCACCCAGCCAGCCCTCCACGGGGGCAGCAGGGACTGGTCCATCCAACAACAGCAGCCATGTCCTCACCTCTTGCTGCAGCAGCAACTTGATTTGATTTGATGTATATGAAGAAATAAAACTCAGAAGTCAATTGACTTAAACATGGAACAATGCAGCTTGGTTATTATGGTGTATGCTAAATTTTAATGGCATTTAGAAAGCGTTTTGTGGGGTAGAAAATAGAAGCAAACCCATCAAACCTCAACTATGCTCTATGTTTTATAGTGCAGAACGTTTTTCTGCTACAATCCAAAGACTTTAAAATGTAATAAGGTACATTTGAACCCAAGGGTTTTAAAATCGACGTAAGAAACGTGCACATCCAGAAATGGGGTAAAATAATCCATTACTGTCCGGGTCGTATTCGACGGAAGACACACGTTCCTGGAAAGGCTTTTAACATTTCATGTTCCACAGACTCTTATTTATTGACACATATTAGTGTTCAAGGATTAATATATCGCTAAGTGAGAAAGAAAATTGTGGCCGGGAGGGGTTTTGATAGTCGGCGTTCTTGGGTTTCTTGCTATTTTTGAATGCATTTACTCAGATATATTTAAAATCACATGCCACATAAATGGATATATCAATTGAGAAGTAAGGCAAATTTTCCATTCTTACATTTCATTAAAAACGCATTCTGACTGTCACATGTCTGTATCCCCCTTGTCCTTCCCACCGAACATGATTTTTAAGAGCCTGCCATTATTGCCCCAAGTCCTGGGATATGGCACTTTCTAACAGTCTGGGTTTTGTTTGTTTGTTTGTTTGTTGATGGAGTCCTGCTTTGTCACCCAGGCTGGAGTGCAGTGGCGCGATCTCAGCTCACTGCAACCTCCACCTCCTGGGTTCAAGTGATTATCTTGCCCCAGCCTCCCAAGTAGCTGGGATTACAGGTGCCTGCCACCATGCCCGGCTAGCTTTTTGTATTTTTAGTAGGGATGGGATTTCGCCCTGTTGGCCAGGCTGATCTCAAACTCCTGACCTCAGGTGATCTGTCCGCCTCAGCCTCCCAAAGTGCTGGGATTACAGACGTGAGCCACCACGCCCGGCCGCACTCTGTGTTTTTGATCACCCTGTCTTTCAGAGTTTCTTGGCCGTTCTCATCAAAGGTGCTCAGGAGTCTCTGTGGCTCAACACAGTGTGAGAGTTCTCAGGAACGACCCGGCCCCTGTGGGTGGCGCAGCAGCTGCCTGCAGAAATCTGCCCACATCCCCGACATTCGTTTGACAGATGATCCCGTTTCCATGATCTTCAGCTTAGGGCTGAAGAAATCCTGGAGCTCGTCTGGTTCAGTGGTTCTCCACTGGGGATGATTTTGTCCCCCCACTCCAGGGACATTTTTGGTTACCATGACTAGGAAGTAGAGAGTGGCCCTCTGGGCATCTGATGGCATCTGAGATCTAGGAAGGTTCTTCATCACCTCAGATCACACAACTGGCCAGTGGTCAAGATGGAGCAAAACTCTCCTGGAGTCCAGACCCAGCCTGGGGAAGTCCTGGGCTGTGCGTGCACCTCTCTTCTTTATTGCTGCATCCCTGCCCCACCCGGGCTCTGATCTGTCCCTGAAGCTTCTACGCCAGCAATGTGGCTTGGGCTCACAGTGTCAAGAACAGCCAGGTCTTCCTGGACTGAGGCTGCCAGGCTTGACCATCCTCCCTCCCCAACCTTCCTGCATCTCCAGCCACTGCCAGAGCCCATCCTTGCCCTTCAGAACCTGCTCTCCTTCATGCAATATGGGTGAAGCCATTGCAGGTCCCTTAGGGGACAGCATAGACCTGCTTGATGCTGATAAGCACAAATCTAGGTAAGACTGAAAATGTTGGTGATATTTTTGTGAGGATCCTTGCTGTATGTGTTTAGTTTTTTGTTGTTTAGTTAAACTAGCATGCAGTTTCTTTTTCAAAAGCTCAGAAGTATCCACATCCTACCCCACCATCTAGTCGAGCTGCACATCTTTCCTGGGCTGGGTCTGTTGCAGGCTGATCACTGAGCAGGTGCGGACATAGTGGGCCCGTGGTCGGGTATCTCGTGTTATTGCTTAGCCTTGCCTGTGAACACGTCTCTGGGTTTCTCTATCAACTTCATCACCATCAGTGTTAATAATTACCATCGCCTACAGTGATGGAGCCCTATGCCAGCGTTGCCGTGAGTGCTTTGTGTGTAGGAGCTAATTTGATACCCCCAGCAGCCTCGGATCCCCCTGTGCTCTTATTACCACGTTGCACAGAAATGATGCACAGAGAGATGAAACACGTGGCTTCCAGCTGCAGAGCTAGTTGGCAACAGGACCAGGATCTGAACCCAAAACAGCCATCTAGAGCTGCCCGAGTAGCCACCACCCTACAAGGCTTCTCGCTTTCAATGGCTGCACCCTGGTGGAGCAAAGGGGCCAGGCCCCGTTGAAGTGGCCCTGGGCCAACCGGGTGGTGCTTCCACAGTGCCTTCACTCAGAGCTTTGTCACCAACCTGGTGTCACTGTGGAAGCTCCACACACTCTTGCCAGCTCCCTCCACCCCCACACTTAGCCTGCAGGAGGCATGGGAACCAGGGGAAGAAATGAAATGGTGACTCTAGTGCAGAGTCTGTCAATATGGCTCTATCAGCCATGGCACTGGGTCATTCTTGGTTGTAGGGGGCTATGCTGGCATTGCAGGATATGCAGCAGCATCCTTGGCCTCCACCTCCTGGAGTATTTCTACCCCGCAGCACCCCGTCTCCGCCAGTTGTGACTGCTAAGCAAGTCTCCAGACTTCGCCAAATGTCGCTGGGGCTGCCAAAGCTCCAGCATAAGCAAGGGTTTTGCTAAAGCCGAGGATTGGATTCTCTGTGGATTTCAGTTCTCCCAGCCCCTAGGGAACCCTGAGTTGGCTGCAGTTGAATGAAGTGAGACGTGGGCCCAGGCACTGTGCACAGGTGGGTGGGAGTGCTCCACCCCTGTCCACCGCCTCTCCCCTGCCGGGGGGGGAAGCCTTGTAGGTTCCTACGTGGTGACTACGTGGCCTGCACACTGCAGTGGAGGAAGGTTGCGCTCAGACTCAGTCTGAGTCCCACAGAGCAGAGGAGCCAAGAGACAACAGAAAACCCGAAACAGTGATCACCTGCTTCCAGACAACTTTGCTTTTTTGCCTTGTGAGGAAACTTATAAATTATTTGGAGAACAATATTAGTCTTTTTGCTTCTGAAAAGGGTTCTGCATCTTTAATAGAGCCTGGTTTTGAAACATAACTCACAGAGTTGTACAAATACCCCATCAATAGTGCAGTGGCTCATTTCATTGTTCTCAGCGCATGGAATCTTCATTATTTGCACTGTTGATAAAAGGCAGCATTTTCAGCAGATCCGCACTACTCCATTTAGCTGAGAACAATGATTTATTCCTCCCTCACTATTGGACATCCTCAATTTCCTTGGGCAATAAAGAACGCTCCCATGGATGGGATGAACAGGAGCGACCGGCTGCTCTGAGCCTGGCAAAGTCAGGAAGAGCAAGAAGGGTCCTGGCTGGTGGCTCCTGCCCGGGGAGAAGGCCGCAGAGCCTGCCTCCCCACCCCACTGGCAACCGCAGCCTCCGGTGGAAGACCAGAGTTAGTACATGTCATTGACAAATTGCCCAGGAAGCAGCCGGGCCCCTGATGGAAAACTGCCCATCTCAGCACAGACAGTGCGCCTGGTCCCAACCGCTCCTTTCTATGTGGAGATGAAATTCTAATAGAGCCCTTATTCAATACCGCAACTCAGGGATGGGCAAAGTTGTGAGCGTGTATGCATGCCTGCTCTTGTTTTCTCCATATTAGAAAATTCACAGACTGCTGAGAGAGGGAAAATAAGAGTAATAGCTTCAAACTGGAAACGGAAGAACTTTCACATTCAACACAAAAGGGAATTGTTGCAATCCTAGGGCAAACGAGAAAAGAGCCCAGCTCGTTGCTTAGCAGAGGATGTGGCATGGAGAGAGGAGGAGGGGCCGCCAACAACGGCAAAAAATTCTGCCTAGCAGTTTGCTCCGTTGCAGCCTTGCCTGGGTAGAAGGCAAGAAGGTTGGAGACTTCCAGCATTCCTTGGAACAGAGTAATGGCTCTAGAGATGCCACACCTATTGGTGGATGGCTTCTAGCCTTATCTTTACAAGGAGCCAAATACAGGGAAGCAGGCTTGCGGTGCCCCTGAGCAATGGGTATGTATGCTCACCAAACACCAGAATACTGGAGAGGTGTGTGTGTGGAAGCGAGGGCTCAAGGAACTCTCTGGGCTTCTTACCAGCCTCTTGGCCACTCACTAGTCATGCCGTTATTACCCCCGCTTTGCAAAGGAATGAAGCTCAGAGATGAGAGACGCGGCTTCTGGTCGCAGAGCTAGTCGGCAGCAGGACCAGGATCTGAAGCCAAAACAACCATCTAGAGCTGCCCATATAGCCCTCACCCTAAAGGCTTCTCGCTTTCAACAGCTGCACCCTGGTAGAGCAGTGGGGCTGGGTCCTGTTAAAGTAGCCCTGGGCTAACCTGGTGGATTCGATAACCAGCAGATAGCCGCCAGCCCAGCCAGGTCAGACCCAGAGATGAAACGCTGTTTCCTTTCTTCCCTGCACCCCCTGGGGTTGTCTGCAGTGTGCTTGCAGGGCTCCTTGGTAGAACTACTTTTTCCTAGAAGGTTCTAGAAGCAGAAGATGAATGAATCTGTGGCCTGGGTCCTTTGTGTTGGGGCATTAGGAGCTGAGATGAGCTTCTGGGAGATAGGGCGCCATGGGGCACATTTTAGAGAGGTCACCAGTACACGCAGGGCAGCTTTCCTCAGCTTCCAACCAACTAACAAGGATTACCCAACCCAGCCGCCAACCCAAAGCCACCATCGGCCACACCCTAGAGACTCCAGTGGGGCCCCTGAATCACCTCACCAGACAGGAGCAAAATCCTGTTTCAAAGAGTTATTGTTGCTATGGCAACTGGCCTTATGCACTCCCCTGGTTGCCACTGGGGGACTGAGGCGGATGCACATGGTGTGTTGGCAAAGAAAGGAAAAAATGCCAGCCCTGGGACCAACACCCGTGGGGACAGGTAAAAGGAGTCGAGGTGTTCAGCCATCAAAACCCATCTTCCTGTCTGGAGCAGCAACAGGCCGGGCCTTCCCCTGTGCAGGCTGGCACCACTGATTAGGGGACCTGTGTCCCCATGGTTACCCAGACTGGAGGATGGCAGTAAATACTAGGGCCTCGATTCCAGGCAAGAGATGATAGACTCAGGTTTGTTTGTGAATTTGAGAATTGGATATTTCCTACCATAAAGGCCTTTCCATTAATTAATGCAAATATTAAAGCTTTATAGAGCCAGCTTCCTCTAAGTCACCCTTTGTCAACAAAGACAGGGCAGAGAGAAGGGGGCAGGGAGAGGTACCCTATAGGACAGGAGGCAGCGGACTGGGGCAAGGGCCACTCTGCTCTTCCCAGGTGGGGCCCTTCCTATCAGGGAGCAGGCCTACCAAGGGGCCTCCCAGTTTGCTTCCCTCGGACTAAGAGCCCCGAGTCCTCAGCTTTTAAAACGCTAATAGGGAGGCCAAATAAATATTTCAAGGTCACCTAAGGGCTCCCTTGGGTCTTGTTTATTTATAGCATCCTGGCCACCTCCATCTAGAAATGTTTCAAACTGCAGAGGTATGAATAGTAAGAAGGCAGCTCTTCATTTATTTATTTGGTTATGAATGTATTTATTTTCGCTGTCTCTACCAACTCGATGGGCCTGGGCATAACTGGCCAGAACATGGCTCTGCTCTGGCCGTTGGCATCTGCCTGCTTGCTTGGGGAGCATCTAAATGGAAACTCTGCGTTGCATTTAGTCCTCAGCTGCAAAAAGGAAGCTAGTTAGCTCCAGGGGGCTCGTGAGGAGAGTGTACCTGCCACCACACGTAAGCGTGAGCCAAGGTGTGCTGTCATCCTGGAGACCCTAGCCCAATTCCTTGGAGCATCTATGGAGACAGGGTATAAGCAGTGCCTAATTTAGTGAGTCCTGCAGTGTGAACATTGCATGCCAGTGAGCTCATGCAGCAGAAGGGGTCAGTATTAGCTGGCTTCATTGTCCTCCCTCTTTATTCCTGGATGATACCTAAGAAGTAAGTGTCATCACACCCATTTCATATTAGAGACCAGAAGAGATCAAAATTGCAGCCCCAGGTTGTGAACGTGGAGGATGGTAGAGCTAGGACTTGAACCTGGCTCTGTCCGACATCTCCCCCTGTCTCAACACTGGTATCTCTTTTGCCCTGGAGATGGGAGCCAATGGGACTGTCAGCCTAGGATTAGTTACTATTTGTCCTCAGCCCAGATGGGCTGCTCCCTGGGGACTAGTCTTTCCTCAGCCTGTGTCCAAAGGCTCTAATGGATGAGATCACAGACCGGATCACAGATTCGGATCTGTCTGGAAGTGCTGGACCCCTGCTGCATGTCCATTCTGAAAAGCACTCTGCCCAGGCAAGACAGCACTCAAACAAGCCCCACTCTATGTTAATTTAATTAATATAATTAATTTAGACCAAATCCAGTCTGCCCATCCCAGTCTCAGCACACAGGGAGCACTCTCCTGACTGAGGGCTGAGGGGCCTCCTTCACCTCTCTACCCCAGGAGAGACCTGACCACCTCCCAGAGTTCATTCATTCAAGCATTTACTAGGGACTTAAAAAGCACAAGGCACTGGGAATACAGCAGCAATTAACACTGTCCTCACCGTGGGGAGACAGACAAGCAATAAATGTGTAACAGCAGCAGCGAAAAGGCCAGGTGCAGAGGAGACCTCTGGCATGGCTCAGCCAAGAGTCTGGCCCTGTTCTCCTGCCATTCTCTCAACGCCTCCCTCCTCCTTACTGTTCTCTATTCTCAGGCCGGCTTCCCTGTGTTAGTAAAATGACTGTAGGCATCTCAGGCCCCACAGATACTCTCCACTGTCCTAAAGAAGAGAGAACCTCTCTTTTCCCAACCATTGAGTAAAAAGTCCAAGGTTTTGCCCTGGATCTGTTTAGGTCATCTGACCTCCTGAACCAATCACTGCAGCTAGTGGATACAATTAATTTAGAGTAAGGATTGACAGACTGTGGCCCATGGACCAAATCCAGTCCACCATCTGCTTTTAAAAATAAAGTTTTTTTGGGGAGGCTGAGGCAGGTAATCGTTTGAGGTCAGGAGTTCGAGACCAACTCCTGGCCAGGCCTCGCCAACACGGTGAAACCCTGTCTCTACTAAAAATACAAAAATTAGCTGAGTGGTAGTGGTATATGCCTGTAATCTCAGCTACTGGGGAGGCTGAGGCAGGGGAATCGCTTGAACCCGGGAGGCAGAGGTTGCAGTGAGCCGAGACTGTACCACTGCACTCCAGTCTGGGTGACAGAGTGAGATCCTGTCTCAAAAAAATAGTCATTAAAAAAAAAGTTTTATTGGAACACCTCCATGCACATTTGTTTACATATTGTGTGGCTTTTCCAAGACTATGGCGGAATCAAGAAGGTGCCATAGAGACCGTATTGCCCAGAAAGCCAAAAAGATGTATAGAAAAGGCCTTTTACAGAATAAGTTTGCCAACCCCTCGCTCAGACACATCTGAGTCTGTCCTGGGAGATGGTGTTAGAGGAAATTCTCCCAACCGTAGTGAACTTTACATAAGTGCCGGAGGGCAGTTGATCTGTGCACTGTGGCACCTCCCGTTCCTGTAGCCCTTCAGCCAAAGAAGCCTGACGGCCTTGTATGTAACTAACTCTGTGCTCTGCCAGAGAGATCCTGGCTTCAGAGAGAGATTGGAAGCCGTGTTATGTAATCAGAGTAGCCAAAGGAAGAAGTGACCCAAAAGTCCCTCCAGGGAGGAATAAACAAAATGTGGTCTATCCATCCGATGGAATGATATTTGCCCGTAAACAGGAATGAAGTATGAACCCACGCTACCGCCAGGATGAACCTGAGGACGTTTTGCTGAGTGGAAGAAGTCAGTCGCAACAGGCCGCACATGGCGTGTTTCATTTATGTGAATGTCCAGGCAAATCCACAGACACAAAAAGTGGGTGGGTGGTTGCCTGGGGCTGGGGCTAGGGAGGAGTGGGGAGGGGCTGCTTCAGGAGAATGGGGTTTCCTTTCAGGGTGATGAAATGTTTTAGAATAGATAGTGGTGATGGTTACACAGCTCAGAACATCCTAAAATCCACTGACCTGTATACTTTAAAATGGTGAATTTTATGCTATGTGACTTTTACTTCAATTAAAAAAAAAAAATCGGAGACTGAGTCAGAGACTGCACTAAACTATGGGGCTGGTGGGGGATGAGGCCTGTGGGCTCAATAGGTGCATTCAAAGTGGGGACCCAAGGGCCAAGTCTTCCTGGGAGGGACTTTATTCCAGCTTTTCCTTAGCTCATATCTTGCACAGGCTCCTCAAGGAACCCCCATCTCCATGCCCACTATGTCTCTGACTTACCTGGGTGGCCTGACAGTGGCTTGTGTGCCTCAGGGTGGCACTGCAGGCACCCTCCTCCCTGGCTTTCTTGAGCACCTGATGGTGAAATGCCACCGTGCACGACAGAGTCTATAAATTTGCCTGCAGGTCTGGCATTTATGTTTGGCACCTTTGTAAAAATATTATTTCCCATTGCTACCCGGTTTTTATAATGTCAATATACTAAGATCTACCTTTCAGTATTACATTTTATACACAATGCTGCTTTCTTTATACCCTAGAGCACATGTGTTTTTCTAACTTGGCTTTCAAAAATAGTTGGTTTTCAAAGAGATGTCGCAGGAGACTTGCTGTTGGCAGTGAAATAAGTTTTTTTATTGTGGTCTGGAGCAAAATATGTGATGGAATCCTTAATTGAAATTCACCTTTAACATTCAAGTTATATTTTTATTACAATTTGAAATCCATCGTGAGGAATCGTTATCTGCAGAGATTCGTTTCCTTCGGGAAGTTTCTTCTTTGGTGATGTAATTTAAATTCAGGGAGCCAGGAAAAAACACCAGTGTCTCATATTTTGAACTGCTGGCTGAAAAGGCTACTGGTGTCAGTGCCCAGGAAACCATAAAACAAAGCACTTTCTCTGTCTACAGATTGTCTTCCTGTTGCGTCCTCGTCGGGACATTCTGGGGCTTGTCTGAGCCTCTTAACCAGCAGAATTCCCTAGAAGGCAAGGGCAGTGGCCGCCTGAACTGGCAGGCGGCATTAAAAGGAGACTGAACTCCTTCACTCTCTTTGTTTCTGACACCTCGCTTTGATCTCTTGGCCTCCCGATGCCTCTCCTTGCCTCTTCCTCCTAAGGACCGCTTTCCTTGTGTTCTCGTTTTCCAAACAGCACACATCAGTGAACCGACAAAGCCTGTCTGTGTGTGTCTGCCTTGCGCCGTGGAGCAGAGACTTGAGGCTGCGGCCAGGCAGAAACAGGACTGCTGAGTGAGCGGTGGAGAAAAAGTGCTGTTCTTAATCAGGAGTCATCACTTCGTGGAGGATAATGGCAATTTAATTAATTGCCCAACGCCAGTGCTGAAGACAGGGGCTGCAGGAACACTGCTAGAATTTGAGGAAATTATTTCAAATTGTGCATTCAACTCTTAGGATGAATACCAAATCCAGACATCATATGTTTTGACATATCTATTATTTATATGCAAATCTGGCTCTTCAAAGAGGATTTCCCAGGAGCCCACTGGGTTAGTTTTCCTGCAGGCTCAGAAAGTGACTGTCCATTTGCCTGGCATGTCCCTCTCCTCCGGTATCCCAAGGAAGGTTGCCCAGTTAAGGCCGGGTGCAGTGGCTCATGCCTGTAATCCCAGCACTTTGGGAGGCTGAGGCAGGTGATTCACCTGAGGTTGGGAGTTTGAGACCAGCCTGACCAACATGGAGAAACCCTGTCTCTACTAAAAACACAAAATTAGCCAGGCGTGGTGGCACATGCCTGTAATCCCAGCTACTCTGGAGGCTGAGGCAGGAAAATTGCTTGAACCTGGGAGACGGAGGTTGTGGTGAGCTGAGATCACACCGTTGCACTCCAGCCTGGGCGACAAGAGCGAAACTCCGTCTCAAAAAGAAAGGTTGCCCAGTTGGATCAGATTTCACCACTTCTGGCCACTTCTTCCTCTTTAAGGCCTAGTTCCATCAGGTCTAAGTAAGAATCTGGCATAAATATAGTATTGCTAGAAATAGTTTAAATAGTTTTTCTGGAGCCAAGATCACGAACAGTCCTCCCTTCTGATGCCAGGCAGGGTTGGGCACTTCGGGCTCTATGAAAACTACCTTGCCTGGTCCACCCAGCTGGTCTGATCATTCTGGATCGTTAAGCAAAGCTGTTAGGGTGGCACGTGCTTGCGAACAGCAGCAGCAGTGGCCACAGGACAATGAGAGCAGTGGCTAGTTGGAATTTATTGAGCACTCACTCTGAGCCAGACTCTGTGCCAAGGGCTTTATCATAATGCCCTAAAGTCATGCAAGGGTGGCAAAGATAAGCTGCTTTCTAAAGAAAGTGGTTAGGAAAATGTGCTCTGGAGTCAGACAGGCTGTATCAGGATAGGTTCAGCTGCAAGTGACCAAAAACATCGTAACAGCAGTGACTTAAATAAGATGGTTTGATTTTTCTACCTGGGAAACGTTTGGTTAGAGGGTTGAAAACTGGCTGGGCAGCTGGCTGCTCATCAGAGTTCCCAGCCTCCTATAACACAGTACCACTGTCCTCAATATATAGCCTTCACTCGTGGCACAAAATAGTTGCTTGAGTTCAAGCCATAGTGCCTGCATTCCAGTCAGCAGGAAAGGAGAGAACAACGCTTTTGCCTGTATCCTACTGGCCAGAATGCAATTGCAGTCACATCTAACTGCAGAGGAGGCTGGGAAATGTAGGCTTCACTCTGAGTGTCCACACGCCCAGCTAAATTTGGGAATTCTAGTACTTAAGGAAGAGAAAGCTGGGCAAATGGAAACGGAGAGCTACCTCTGCCACAGAGTTAGATGCAAAGTTAGTTGTTTTCCTTGGGTGAATTGGGATATGTCTTCTGGATATCATTTCCTTATCTATAAAATCAGGTAAATCTGGTACTTGGAGAGGATGTGTGCTAACTGCTCTGTGATGGTTAGCATAGTACCAGATGTAAACATGCGCCAGAAGGATGGAAGGCATTGCCATCATTCCTAGGACAGACACAGCCCCTGGTTCTTCCATCTGAGGCCAGCCTCTAGTACCAGCTATGGGGAATTGGCAAGCCAAGTAATTTATTCTACACTTCGTAGTTTACATACTCTGCCACATTTGAATTCCGTAATAAGCCAGTGTGATAGGTGTTCTTGCCCCCACTGTAGCAAGGCTGGCCCAAGAACTCAAACCCAGATCCCTCCAATGTGAAACGCAGTGCTCTTTCATTTCTCCATACATTGATGAGCCCTCCTGCAGGTGAAAGAATAAAAGGACAACAATATTTGACATAAAACATTAAGTACATGCCTCTTTGTTGCAGTGATTTCTTAGCCTAGATAGATAGATACATGCTTCCTAGATGATAGATAGATAGATAAATAGATAGAAAGGATAGACAGACAGACAGACAGACAGACAGACAGACAGACAGATAGATAGATAGATAGATATTCCTATAGCCTCAAAGGTTGAGTCTAAGAAATTTTGAGAAAATGCTTTCCTTTTGCCAATGAGTTCATTTATTTATACAACCAGTATCTATTTACTGAGCAACTAGTATGTGCTGGGCGCTGTGCTAAACACTGGGAATATAATGATGAACAAAACCAGACCATCTCCATGCTTGTCTGGAGCTTAGCGTTCTATGTGGGAAGAAACAAGATAATCACATGATCATAAAAATTAAGGGCAGGCTTGCCTATAAATTGTACGCTGAGACAACATGGAGAGTGTGGGTCCCAACCCTGCAGGGCTTCCTACGTCATCAACACACTAAGATCTTTGCCGCAGAAAAGGAGGAAGGAGGGCCAGGACGGACATCGCTGCCAAATATAAATAGTGAGAAAAGCATTTCATATTCCCTAAGGCTCCTGGACACCCACTGAACATTTCTCCGTGTACTTACTCAGAGGCCTAATTATTCATTTACTCCTTCTCACTCATCTCACATGTGTAGTGTAGCAATCTGGAATACAGACTCCGGTGCCAGTTAGAGTCGAGCCGGTTAAAACTCTGGTCCTGTCTGCCCAGTAACTAACCTTGGACAAGTTAGGCTAACTTCCGTGTGCCCCAGTCTTCTCATCTGTAAACATGGGCATAGGATACCTACTTCATAGGGCTGTTGAGGGCATTGAAGTGCGTTACTACATAGAAGGCACTTAGAACAACTTGTGGCAGAGTGAGCTCGATGTAAGTGCTAGCTCAGGATGATGATGGTGAGATGATGGTGGTGATGATGGTCATGGCGGCAGTGGTGCTGTTGCTGCTGTTGATGCTGTTGAACAAGACGATGGTGTGGTGGTGGTGGTGCTAGTGCTGCTGATGTTGTTGAAGATGATAAGAATGATGAGGAGGAGGAGGAGGATGATGGTGATGATGATAACTTTGATAAGGAGGATGAAGGTGATGAGGATGATGATCGTGGAGGATTCCTGAGTCCCCACCATGTGCCAGTGACACCCTCGGTGCTGGTATGCAGAGAAGAACAGAGAATATGCCCCCCATTTTTCCAGTATAGTGGGAGCGAAGGAGTCCAGAGTTGACCACAGAGCCCCATACATGTAATGGAGCAGAGAAGGGCATGGAACTCCTTCCCCACTGAAACACAGGGCGGGACTGGGCTGCCACGCCCTGCTCCAACTCCCAGTTCGAGACCCACCCCGGGAAAGGAACGGTAGCAGTGGAAAGCTGTGGCTTCTCTTGCAGGAAATACCCATGGGAAGGTTTCTCTGCCAGGGACGTGGGAACAGGGGGAATGGAGCGAAAGATGGCTGTTGGCTCCATTCTGAAAGCACCGCCTGCAGCACAATCTGTACTTACTGCTTCTGCCAGAGGTTTGAAAGTGGCCGCAGCTTCACAGCGGCTCCGTGGCTTGGTTCCCGTCCAACTTTCCGGGGCAGCTGGCCTGGTGCAGGAAAGGGGAGCAAGCTGGCCAGGGCCCTCTAAGGCTGCAGACCTCACCTGTACGCTAATCCCGCATGCCTGGGGAGCTTCCTCATGTCCACTGCCCTGCGGGCCCTGCACTGTGTGTGATGATCGATATGAGTCGATGTGTGGGCCTTGGAGAGCCTTTTCTGAATCTGTGGCTAATTTTTTGGCAAACAAGCAGATGAAATGCTTGATATTTCCCTTTGTGTTATTCAAAATTAAAAGAAGTTTGTACCTGTCTAAGCAGCAAGGGCACGCATTAGATCAATCAATCTTTGCCATTTTGTCACTCTTAATTTTTTGTTAATTTAATTAGAATAGAGATAGTCAAGTCTAGGTGTGCTAAATCACAGACCATAAGATTCCGTAAATCACTTCAGCATGTGACTGGGTGTGCGGCGTGGTTGCTAATGAGGAGGGGCAGAGCTGCGGCTTTGGAGAAGAGCTCCTGGCGGGGACCCTGGGTTGGCAAGGAGTGGAAGGACTCCGGGGACGTGTCTGACCACCTCTTGGGTCACTGAGGCCTCTGTCCCCCTGTACCCATCAGCGCCACTGCCCAGGGATGGCTCAGCCAGGTGAGGGTGCGATGGGCCCAGGACTCACAGCTCCTCCTTTCCTGCATGAGCTCCCAGGATAGGTCTCTGCAGGAGGCGGCACAGCACCAGCTGGAAGTTGGACCACCAAGCTTCAGCAGAACAGCCCTCCTACGGCCCCCCGCCCATCCTGTTTTCCTGTTCACTACTTTTTTATTTATTTATTTATTTTTTGAGACAGTCTCGCTCTGTCACCCAGGCTATAGTGCAGTGGCACGATCTCGGCTCACTGCAACCTCTGCCTCCCGGATTCAAGCAATTCTCCTGCCTCAGCCTCCTGAGTAGCAGGGACTACAGGCACATGCCATCACTCCCGGCTAATTTTTTGTATTTTTAGTAGAGACAGAGTTTCACCATGTTAGCCAGGAGCCTGTTCACTATTAACAGGACACTTGATTTTGCCGGCCAAACCACTGCAGCAATATTTCCAGAACAAATAAAGCTGCTTAGACATTTGCTGTTGGTGTTTTACATTTCAACTTGAATCTGTTGATTTCGGCCTTGCTGTTTGAATAGCGTCTCTGCAGGTTTGTTCTGGACACTAACATTTCCAAATGTGTAAGTACTGGACTTGCGGGCCAGTGCTTGAAGTGAGGGGAGCCAGACAGGCCAGGGAAGGGCCCTTAGAGGCCGCTCCTCACTCCCGGGGAGAGCCTAGGGGAAAGAGTACTGCCTGGAAAGCAGCAAACACCAGGAAAAAAATGAGGCTGCAGAGGCCAGGCCAGCCCTGAGGGCTGCTGGAGACATCTCTACAGCGTGTTCCACCCAGCACAATGCACCCTGCTTTCCAAAGTGATTCTGGGGTGCCCTCTCCCCAGCACTTTCTCCCAGAGCTCAGCTCTCACCACCCACTGCTAGCCACTCTCTTCCACATTTGGCCTCCCAGCTCTGGGCGCCTCTGACAGTCTGATTGAAGTCCCAGGCCCTCACTGGCCATTCGGCTGTGTCCAGTGCGGTTCTGAGCTTCATTCCACATGCAGGAGCCTCACTCACTCCCTCGCTCTGGGCCGTGCGGGTCTCTGGGCGCCTTGGTGTTGCGTGTGCCTCCCTCATGCTGAGGGTGCCGCAGAAGCCCACCCTGGCTCCTCCAGGCTCCTCCGCTCCCCCGGGAATGAAAGGCATTGGCCCCCCCCAGGAAGTCTGGCTTCATAAGGACCATGGTCAGGCAGAGACACATGCGCACAGCCCCAGCCCGCTGGAAGGCCATCTGTTGTCAGAAAGGTTGTGTTTTGAGCCTGTCTGTCCATCTGGGACAAGTTTGTACTGAACTGGCCACACGTGTGCTAAAGACATGGTTTGTAGTCAGCTTCACAGGCCCAAGAGGCAGAGTTCAGTTAGCGTCCTGTGCAGAGTCCCCATGATGCCCCAACTCATCATGAGCAGCTGCCGTCACCCAGCTGAGCTGTACAGCGAGAGGGAAATGCAGTGTATGGAAGACTTGGGCCCCCTGGGAGACTGCAGCCACTCAGTCATCCCTGCCAACGATGGTGGGACAATGGCAGTGTCAACCTTGCCAAGGGGCTGGGTTTCCAGCCATGGCTGGGCTTTCAGCCTGCTGGGTGGAGCATCACATCTCCCACCCCACAGTGGATATTCTTGGCCTTCTCTATCCAGCTAACATCTGCAAAGGCCTCCTCCTATGCAGTGATGCCTCCCTTCCTCCTAAGAAGGGCGTGTACCTTGACGATGGGCAGATGGAGTTGGAGGCCCAGCCCTCCCTTCCCAGCATGTGATCTGCTGCAAGTTACTTGATCCCCACCAACTTCCACCTCCTCCTTGGTAAAACACAAGTGGCAACAGTCCGTTTCCCAAAACTAAGAAGTCAGTGGGAAAATGAATAAAAAATACTTTCCCAGGTCACTTGGCTCCTTCCTCCCCTGCTGATACCCATACAGGCCACTAAAACTGTTCTGAGAAGTCCCTGTCACCAAGTCGAGGACTTTGGTTCCATCTCACAGCAGTCTCCACTGGCGACGTTCAGTGCTGTTGCCTGCTGCTGCCGAGAGGCTCTTGTTGCCATGGTTTCCACGATGCTACATCTCTGGTCCCTCTTATGTTCCTAACTGTTTGGTTCCCAATCTTCTTTGCTGGCTTGCCCTGAAAGTCATCAGCCCCTGGAACCCTGCCCTTGGCTTCCTTCTCTTCCTGGGCTCTCCATAGTCCATCCGTAGGTGGAACTCACCCATTCCCATGGCTTCAGTCCCCCCTCCAGTGGGAGACTTCTCTCCCACAAGTCCGTTCCTCCAGATTGGGCTCCTTCCCTTGTGTGTGCTGTTGACCCCTCTCATTGAACAGGCTTGGACCCTACCCTGCTTCCTCCCATCCACCAAACACCTCTTCACCACCATCTCCACCACCCAGTGACTGACTTCTCTCTCCCACCGTCATGGCAACATCACTAGCCACACAGCTGCCCCAACCAGGAGACCTCATAATCCTAGTTTCTGTTCACCCTTCATATCCCAAATCCAATCCCTTATTAAGAAAGTCCCATTCTCTTCTCCCATCTGTTCTCCATTTCTGTCCAGGCCAGGCCATGGAGTCTCTGAGCTTCATGGCTGCAGCTGCCCCTGCCGGCAGGCGGGGTCCTAGCTGCCTTAGACCCCAGCCACGGTCCCGCCAGGGTCCCAACCTGAGGCTCCCCCAGCCCAGGTGCTTCCTGGGGCCTCTTGTGCTTCTCTGTTCTTCTTAAAGCCGGAGGCAGGTTAGCGTCAACTAACACACACAGAGAGAAAGCTGCAAAATAGGTTTTAAAATGTGCATGGCGTAAAAATGATAGTGGGAGTTTGGACACAGATGGGTAGGAGGTTATGACAAGAAAAGAATTTTGCTTAATCTTGGAGTGAAAAATACTCTGATCCTGGCAGAGTCCAGTCAGAAGGAATTTCCAGCGAGATCTGTCTTCTTGCCACATTGTCTGCAACACAATTGATCTTTGCTTTGATTGCTTTCCCCTCCCTCCCCCTCCCCTGGCTTTTTGCAGATAATGTACAGAAAGCCCCTTTTTGTTGTTGGAGCAGTTTACCGGGGGAGGCCTTCAGAATCAACATCCAGCTCTGCCCAGTGTGGCCTCCCGCTTCCCCTGCCAAGTCAGAGATGGGCTTTCTTTGTGATGTGAGATCTTGGAGGGCCTCGGTTTCACATCTGAGTCCTGTCACTAGCCTTGGGCGGATGATCACTCTAAGGACCAATTTCCTTTTTCATCTGGAAAATGGGGATAGTAGTCCCTTTCTCCGGGGGTCATTGTGAGAATCAAGCCAAATGACACAGAGCTTTAATGGATGGTGCTGCATCTGTTGTCATGGCCACTGTGGATGTGAGCAGAGAGCTGCAAACACGCCTTGCTCCTCTGAGGTCAGCCCACGCCGGCCGCCCTCGGGTGCCAGCCAGGCCGTTGTGCTGCAGGGAAGGGAGGAGAGGAGCCTCTCTTCTGGGTGAGCCAGACAAAAAGAAACCTCCTGTGGCGTTTGTCCCAGCATCCTCTGACCGTGAGCCTTCCGATGTGCCTGGCTGGTATGAACAGAAACGTGGATCCAACCCACACTCCTTGCTGATTTCAAACATCCCTGTGAATCGGTTGGGAAGTAGCTAATAGCCCCTGTCTTCCTGGAAGGAAATGTTCAGGGAGGACTGGTGTTGGGAAGCTAGAGGGGAGGCAGCCCAGCCTTGGAGCCCAGCCTTGTTGGCGGTGCCGTCTTTGGCCCTGGTGAACGTCCTGGCCTTGGGCTCCTGAGTCCAGGGGGCCTGGCCAGCGGCCTGCCTTCCTGCAGCCCAAGCCCCTGGTTCTGACTGCTGATGCACCTCCTGGGAGTGCTCCTGCCCATCTCCACTTGGAGTCACGGGGAACTGAGTTGTTGGTTCTGCTGGCAGCTTCCATCCTGTCCCATGGGGGGCTCAGACTCAGAGACCAGTGCTGGAAGGCCCTGAGGCCTCTGAGCCCTCCGGCCAGAGCCAGGGAGTGCCTGGTGCATGCACTGCTGCTTCTGCCTGGGCTGGTCTCCCCACCAGACTGAGCTCCCTGCCAGACTCGGGCAGGGCCCATAATACTCTGTTGTTACACTCTCCATCCCCGTGCCATTCAGAGCCTCCCAGCATTGAGTAGGCGCTGCACAGCGAGAGGGAGGAGGAGGAAGAAGGGAGTCTGGCTCTGTGCCTGTCCCCGGCTGCCTGGCTGTGACTGTCAGAGTCACTCTGCAGCAGCACAGAGCGAGTCTGCTGCGTGCTGTGAGACGACCCTGGAGAGGTCCTCCCACCCCCAGCTATCTCTTCTCTAGCCTGTTGCCCCTAGCTCCGTCCCCCATAACCCTACCCCTTAGCCAGGTCCTTGGGCTCTGGGCTTGGCAGGCGCCTCCTTCCCCGTGGGCTCAGTTGGTGCTCCCCTGCAGCCCTGCTGGGTGTCCCTGGAGCTCACCACCCAGACTCGGGCTGTGTGGGCACTGGAGTTCTTGATGTCACACACATCAGTGTGTCCCCTTAGCACTGTGTGAACATGACCCTGTCCCCTGGCCAGCCTGGGAGAAGGCAAAAAGGGATGGAGTGGCTCCCTGGCAGGAAATGTAGGAAGGCAGGGGCACAGCCCCACCGCAGCACCCCTGCCAGCGCAGGCCAGCTTCTCCACTGATTCGCCCTTGACTGTTCCCTTAGAAACAGACACGAGTGTCCACAAGGCTGAATGAGGCTCCGTGGAGAGAAGTGGAGGTAGGTGGTGGGTGGGTAATTTATTTTACTTATTGTAGGGTGCGGGGGTGGAAAGCCAGGGCTGAAAATCTTGCTTCTCTAAGAGGTGGCTAAAGGCCTTCACAGTGGTCTAGACAGGAAAGGGTGGAGTCCAAAAACAGGGTTCCCAGAGGAGTGCGGTGAGGCCGAGGGAGAAGGGACCCAGGCAAGACAATCTTGGAGGAGAAGGCAGGCCAGTTAGCCCAGACTGGGGTGGCTGGGGCAGGCTCTGTGAGGCTGCAGTTGGGAGTCCCGTGGCTGCAGAGAGGTTTGCTTTCCAAGTCAGGGCCACTGGTTTCCCTGGGATGCTATTTGTGTCCCCCGCCTTCCACCGTGGTGCTGCATAATAACTTTTATAGCCTGGCCTGGTGCCTGGCCTGCAGCCCCAAATCAGTGACTCATCTTTACCTGCTGCTTCCCTGCGGGATGGCTCTGGGTGCAAGAACCAAGAGCCCGGGCGATGGCGCGGGGCTGGTTTCTACCCAGTCGTTTCCCCACCCTCTGAGGACCCTGGAGAAGTTCAGCCAGGGCCTGGGCCTCTAGGAGCTGCCAAGCCTCCCTCTCTTAAGCAAAGGGAGCTCAGGGTTCACAGGGCCAGAGCAAGAGGGTGACACAGCCTGCCCCGGGTGCCTGCCTCCTCTAAGCATCTGACACAGCTCAGGGACCTGCTGTCCTCAGGCTCATTCTAGGTGGGTAACTTGGCTCTGGGCCTCAGACCAGCCTCCCCTCAGAGCTCCACCTGGACCCTTGTGATGGATGCCATTACTTGTCTGACATGTCCCCAAGGGAGCCGGCAGATCCCACTGCCAATGCCAGTACCAGCGCACAGCCCAGGATTGGCCCTGCTACTTACTACTCCTGAGCCCCTGTGAGTTCTCCTCTCTGGGCCTCAGTTTCCTCCTGTCTACAACAGGGTCGCTAGTAGTGCCTATGGCAGTAGGGTTGCTGTACAGACACCCAGGCTGTGAAAAGTTCCGGGAAGGGGCCCCACCCTACAGAAAGCACTCAGTACCAAAGAAACCTGAGGGGTGCAAATGAATCCGCTCCACTCTGCAAAGAAAAAGAGCACCTTTCCCCACATGCATTCCTACAGGGAACAAGCAGCCTGAAGTCCCGGTGCCCTCACCGGCTGCCACAGAAAGCCTGTGCCCCGGGCCGGGCAGGCATCTCCGCACTGCCCGCCGGGTGTGCCAGGGTGGCATGACTCCACACCAAGCACTGGGGGCCTGGACTTGTTTGGCCTTTTCTCTCAAGATAGCCATTTTTGCACTTTCATGAGAAGGAGGTCTCGCGTCTGTTCGAGTGGCTGAGTGGTGCATCCAGCTGGTTCCTGGGGCTGTTTCCAGTTGATATTACATGTAAAGGACTCTAAACATTTGCAAACAGGTTTTGGTGTCATCATACGTTTTTATTTCTCTTGGGAAAATATATAGAGGTAAGATTGCCAGGTCGTGTAGTAAATCTGTTTAACTTAATGAGAAACTACCCAGCTGTGTTCCAAAGAGACTGCTGCTTTGCGTTCCCATCAGGAATATGTAAGAGTTAGTTGGCTGGGCACTGTGGCTCATGCCTGTAATTCCAACACTTTGGGAGGCCAAGGTGATAGGATTGCTTGAGGCCAGGAGTTTGAGACCCTCCAAACCTCAACATGGCGAGACCCACATCTTTTTTTTTTTTTTTTTTTTGAAACAGAGTTTCATTCTTGTTGCCCAGGCTAAAGTGCGATGTGCGATCTCAGCTCACCGCAACCTCCGCCTCCCAGGTTCAAGCAAGTCTCCTGCCTCAGCCTCAGGAGTAGCTGGGATGACAGGCATGCGCCACCACACCCAGCTAATTTTGTATTTTTAGTAGAGTCCGGGTTTCTCCATGTTGGTCAGGCTGGTCATGAACTCCCAACCTCAGGTGATCCACCCTCCTCAGCCTCCCAAAGTGCTGGGATTACAGGCGTGAGCCAAGGCGCCTGTCTGAGACCCCCATCTTTACAAATTTTTTTTTAGTTAGCCAGAGGCCGGGTGCAATGGCTCATGCCTGTAATCCTAGCACTTTGGGAGGCCAAGGAGGGTGGATTGCCTGAGCTCAGGAGTTCGAGACCAGCCTGGGCAACATGGCGAAACCCCGTCTCTACCAAAAATATAAAAAAATTAGCCAGGTGTGGTGGCAGGCACCTGTAGTCCCAGCTACTTGGGAGGCTAAGGCACGAGAATTGCTTGAACCCAGGAGGCAGAGGTTGCAGTGAGCCGAGATCGCATCACTGAGCTCCAGCCTGAGTGACAGAGATTCTGTCTCAATCAAACAATCACTCAATAAGCTGAGTGTGGTGGTTGGTGCACACCTGTAGTCCCAGCTACTTGGGAGGCGGAGGCGAGAGGATCATTTGAGGTCAGGAGTTCGAGGCTGCAGTAAGCTATGATTATGCCACTGCATTCCAGCCTGGA
The DNA here is from genome assembly GCF_043159975.1 of Macaca nemestrina. Taxonomy (NCBI): domain Eukaryota; kingdom Metazoa; phylum Chordata; class Mammalia; order Primates; family Cercopithecidae; genus Macaca; species Macaca nemestrina. The sequence goes on along the minus strand of NC_092125.1, from coordinate 226,722,464 downwards.
TGACAGGATGATACTATATCTGTTAAAAAAAAAAAAAAAAAAAAAAAAAAGGTTTAGTTGCTCCACATCCTTGCCAGCATTTAGTATTGTTGTTTTTAAAGCTATTCTAATAGGTACCTAGTATTTCATCAAGATTTTGGTTTCCATTTCCCTAATGACTGATGTTTTTTCATGTACTTGCTTATATGCCATCTGTATATTTACTTTAGTGGAGTGTCCAAATTTCTGTGGTCTGTTTTTCATTTTTGTTTTGTTTTGTTTTTGAGGCAAGGTCCTATACTGTTGTCCAGGCTGGGGCGTAGTGGTGTGACCACCAACTCACTGCATCCTTGACCTCCTGGGCTCAAGTGATCCTCTAGTCTCAGCCTTTCGAGTAGCTAAGACCACAGGCATGCACCACCACACCCAGCTAATTTTTTATTTATTTTTTCTTTTTTTTGTAGAGATAGGGTCTCCCTATGTTGCCCAGGCTGGTCTCCAACTCCTGGGCTAAAGTGATCCTCCTGCCCCAGCCTTGTTTGTTTTGTTCTTTTTTTTTGTCTTTTGTGTTTTAATTGACACAGGATAATTGTACATGTTTATGGGATACAGTGCAATGCTTTGATACATGTATACATTGTGTAATGATCAAATCACAGTATTTAGCATATTCATCACTTCACACATATACCATTTCTTTGGAGTGAAAACATTTAAAATCCTCTCTTTTAGTTATTTCAAAATATAGAATACAATATTGTTAACCATAGTCTCCCTAGTATGCTATCGAACACTAGAAATTATTCCTTTTATCTAACTGTATTTTTATACTCATTAACCAACCCCTCTTCATCCTCCCTCTCCAGGTTCTGGTAACCACTATTCTACTCTCTACGTCTATGAGATCAACTTCTTAAGATTCCACATATGGATGAGATCACGCAGTATTTGTCTTTCTGTGCCAGGCTTATTTCACTTAACAAAATGTCCTCTAGGTAGGTTCATCCATGTTGCTACAAATGGCAGGATTTCATTCTTTTTTATGACTGAAGAGTATTCCATTGTGTATATGTACCACATTTTCTTTATACATTCATCTGCTGGTGAACACTTAGGTTGATTCTATATCTTGGCTATTGTGAAGAGTGCTGCAATAAACACGGGAGTGCAGATATAATGATTTCGTTTGCTTTGGTTATATATATTCAGTAGTGGGATTGCTGAATCATATGGTAGTTCTGTTTTTAATTTTTTGGGGAGCTTCCAAAATGTTTTCCATAATGGCTGTACTAATTTACATTCCTACCAACAGTGTATGAGATTCCCCCTTTCTCCACATTCATGCCAGCTTTTGTTATTTTTTGCCTCTTTGATTAGCCATTCTAATTGGGTAAGGTGATATCTCACTGTGGTTTTGACTTGCATGTCCCTGATGATTAGTGATGTTGAGCATTTTAAAAATGTACTTGTTGACCATTTGTATGCTGTCTTTTGAGAAATGTCTATTCAGGTTTTTTGCCCACTTTTTAATCAGATTATTTGTTTTCTTGCTACTAAGTTGTTTGAGTTCCTTACACATTCTGAATATTAAGCCCTTGTCAGATACACAGTTTGCAAATATTTTCTCCTATTCTGCAGCTTGTCTTTTCACTCTGTTTATTGTTTCCTTTGCTGTGCAGAAGCTTTTAAAATTTGATGTAATCCCATTTGTCTGTTTTTCTTTTTGTTGCCTATGCTTTTGAGGTATTATTTTTAAAAAATCCTTACCCAGACCAATATCATGAAGCATTTCCCCTATGTTTTCTTGTAGTAGTTCTGTGGGGGGGGGGGGGGGGTTCTTTCTTTTTTTTTTCTAAGATGGAGTTTTGCTCTTCTTGACCAGGCTGCAGTGCAGTGGTGCAATCTCAGCTCACTGCAACCTCTGCCTCCTGGGTTCAAGCTATTCTTCTGCCTCAGCATCCTAAGTAGCTGGGACTACAGGTATCCACCACCACGCCTGGCTAATTTTTGTATTTTTAGTAGAGACGGGGTTTCACCATGTTGTCCAGGCTGGTCTTGAACTCCTGACCTTGGGTGATCCACCCGCCTCAGCCTCCCAAAGTGCTGGGATTATAGATATGAGTCACCGCACCTGGCCTCTTCTAGTAGTTTTATTGTTTCAGTTCTTACATATAAGAACATTTAATTCATTTTGAGTTTATTTTTTATACGGTGAGAGAGGCTCTAATTTCATTCTTATGCATGTGGATGTCCAGTTTTCCCAGCAAAACTTATTGAAAAGACTGCCCTTTCCCCAGTGTGTGTTATTGGTGCCTTTGTTGAAAATTGGTTGCCTGTAAGTACACGGATTTATTTCTGTGTTCTCTATTCTGTTCCATTGGTCTATATGTCTGTGTTTATGGTAATGCCATGCTGTTTTGGTTATTATAGCTTTGTAGTATATTTTGAAGGTAGGTAATGTGATGGCCCCTCTGGCTTTGTTCATTTTACTCAAAATTGATTTGGCTATTCAGAGTCTTTTGTGGTTCCGTATGAATTTTCTGATTGTTTTATCTGTTTCCATGAACAATGTTATTGGTATTTTGATACATGTTGCATTGAACCTGTAGATTGATTTGGATAATGTGAACATTTTAACAATATCAATTCTTCCAATCCATGAACATGGGATATCTTTTCATTTATTTGTGTCTTTTTCCATTTCCTATATCATTTTTTTATACTTTTCATTGTAGAGCTCTGTGACCTCCTTGCTTAAATTTATTACTAGGTACCTTAGTTTTTTGGTAGCTATGGTAAATTGGGTTGATTTCTTGATTTCTTTTTCAGGTAATTCACTACTGGCATATAAAAAACCTCCTGATTTTTATATCCTACAACTTTACTGAACTCATGTATTAGTTCTAATGTTTTTGTTTTTTGTTTTTTTTTTGATGGAGTCTTTAGGGTTTTCTTTATATAAGATCATGTTGGCCAGGCGCGGTGGCTCCAGCCTGTAATCCCAACACTTTGGGAGGCTGAGGCGGGCAGATCACGAGGTCATGAGATCGAGACCATCCTGGCTAACACAGTGAAACCCCGTCTCTACTAAAAAATACAAAAAAAAACTAGCCGGGCGAGGTGGCGGGCGCCTGTAGTCCCAGCTGCTGGAGAGGCTGAGGCAGGAGAATGGCGTAAACCTGGGAGGCGGAGCTTGCAGTGAGCTGAGATCTGGCCACTGCACTCCAGCCTGGGAACAGAGCGAGACTCTGTCTCAAAAAAAAAAAAAAAAAAAAAAAAAAAGATCATGTCATCTGCAAACAGGGATGTTATGGTTTGGATATTTGACCCCTCCAAACCTCATATTGAAATTTGATCTCCATTGTTGGAGATGGGACCTAATGGGAAGTGTTTGAGTCATGCAGGCAGATTCTTCATGAATGACTTTGTGTCATCCTTGCAGTAATGGGGGAATTCGTGTTCTGTTAGTTCCCACAATAGCTTGTGCAAAAGAGCCTGGCACATTCCCTCACACCTCTCTCTTGCCTCCTCTTTCACCAAGTGATCTCTGCACACACTGGCTCCCTTTCCCCTTCCACCATGAGTGGAAACAGCTTGAGGCCTTCACTAGATGCAGATACTGGCACTAAGCTTTTTGTACAGCCTGTAGAACCATGAGCTAAATAAATCTCTTTTCTTTACAAGTTACCCAGCCTCAGGTATTCCTTTATAGCAATACAAATAGACTAAGACAGGAACAATTTGAGTTTGTATTTTCCAACTTGGATGCCCTTTATGTCTTTCTCTTGCCTAATTGCACTAGCTAAAACTTCCAGTACTATTTTAAATAAAAGTGGTAAAAGTGGGCATCATTGTCTTATTCCAGGTCTTAGAGGAAAAGCATTTAACTTTTTCCAGTTCAATATGTTAGCTGTGTTTGTCATATATGGCCTTTATTGTGTTGAGGTACATTTCCTCTATATCTCATTTTTTAAGAGTTATATGTTGAAGGGATGTCAAATTTTATCAAATGCTTTTTCTGTGCCTACTGAAGTGATTATATAGTTTTCGTCCTTGATTATTTTAACGTGATGTGTCATGGTTATTGACTTGCATATGTTAAACCATCCTTGCATCCCTGGGATGAGTACCACTTGGTTAATGATCTCTTTAATGTACTTTTGAATTCAGTTTGCTAGTATTTTGTTGAGGACTTTTGCATCTGTGTTCATCATGCAGATTGGCCTGCAGTTTTCTTTTTTGTGTGTGTGCTTGTCTGGTTTTGGTATCAGGGTAATGGCAGCCTCACAGAATGAGTTTGGAAGAGTTCCCTCTTAATTTTTTGGAGTAGTTTGGAAAATATTGGTAATAGTTATTTAAATATTTGGTAGAATTCAGCAGTGAAGTCATCAGGTCCTAGACTTTTGTTTGATAGGAAATTTTGTTATTAATTTAATCTCATTACTCATTATTCATTTGTTCTGATTTTCTATTTCTTCATAATTCAGTTTTGTTAGGTTGTATGTGTTCAGAAATGTTTCCATTTCCTCTAAGTTTTCCAATTTGTTGCCATATAGTTGTTCATAATAGTCTCTTATGATCCTTCATATTTCTGTGGTATCACTTATAATGTTGCCTTTTCATCTCTGATTTTTTTTAAATTTGAGTTTTCTCTCTTTGTTCCTTAAGTAGTCTAGAGAACAGTTTGTTGATTTTTTTTGTATCAATATATCAACAAATCAAAGAAAACCAACCTTTGTTTTGTTGACATATTGTATTGGGTTTTGGTCTCTATTTTGTTTATTCCTACTCTTATCTCTATTTTTTATTTCTATCTACTAATTCTGAGTTTAGTTTGTTCTTATTTTTCTAGTTCCTTGAAGTACAATGTTAGATTTTTTATTTGAGATCTTTCTACTTTTTTGATGTAGGCATTTATTGCTATAAACTTCTGTCTTAGAACTTGTATTCCATAGGTTGTGGTATGTTACGTTTCTATTTTTAATTTGTCTCAAGAATTTTGTCACTGCTCCATTGGTAATTCATGGGCATGTTGTTTAATTTTCATCTGTTCATATGGCTTCCAAAGTTTCTCCTGTTACTGATTTTTAGTTTTATTCCATTATGATCAGAAAAGATACATGATATTATTTTTATTTAAAAAAATTTGTTGAGACTTGTTTTGTGACCTAAGTAACATATGACCTATTTTGGAGGAAGTGCCATGTGCTGTAGAGAACAATTTATATTGTGCAGTTGCTGGATAAAATGTTCTGTAAATGTTTTTTAGGTCCATTTGATCTAGAGTTTAGTTTAAATATAATGTTTCTATGTTGATTTTCAGTCTGGATGATCTGTTCATTGCTGAATGTGGGGCTGGGTATTGGAGTCTCCTACTATTATTGTATTGCAATCTATCTCTTCCTTTAGAAGTTAGATATATATATAAAGCAAATATATATATATATATATATAGCAAATATTATGTATATTTGCTTAATATATCTGGGTGCCCCAATGTTGGGTGCATGTGTATTTATAATCATTATATCCTGTGATGAATTCACCACTTTATTATTATATAACAAGTGTCTTTTTCTCTTTTTACAACTTTTGATTTAAAGTCTGTTTTATCTGATATAAGTATGGCTAATCCTGTGCTCTTTTATTTTCCATTTGCATGGAATATCATTTTCCATCCCTTTACTTTCAGTTTATTCATGTCCTTACAGGTGAACTGAGTCTCTTGTAGGCAGCACATAGTCAAGTTGTGTTTTCTTATCCATTCAGCCACTCTGTATCTTTTACCTGGGAAACTTAATCCATTTACATTGAAGGTTATTATTGATAGGTAAGGACTTACTCCTGCCATTTTTAAGCATTTTTTGGCTGTTTTGTACATCCTATGTTCCTTTATTTCTCTCTTATTGTTTACCCTTGAGGTTTGGTGATTTTCTATAATAATAAGCTTTGATTCCTTTCTCTTTTTCATTTGTGTATCTGCTATAATTTTTTCCTTTGTAGTTACTATGGGATTTACATTAACAATCTTAGAGTTATAGTATAGTATTTTAAGCTGATAATAACTTATCTTTGGCTATGTTTAAATATTCCAGACTTTTACTCCAACCCCCCCATTTTTAATTTTGTTGCTTAATTTATATCTTTTTATATTTTGTGTTCCTTAGCAACTTATTTTAGCATAGTTATTGTTGATCATTTTGACTTTTAATCTTCTGCTATAGTTTGGATATGTTTGTCCCTCAAATCTCATGTTGAAATTTGATCCCCAGTGTTGGAAATGAGACCTAATGTGAGGTATTTGGATCCTGGGGGTGGATCCTTCATGAAAGGTTTGGTTCTGTTCTCATGGTAATGAATGTGTTCTTGCTCTGTTAGTTCCTGTGAGAGTTCCCCCAAGAGTCATTGTTTAAAATAGCCTGGCGCCTTCTCTCTCTCTCTTGCATTTATTTATCACCAAGTGATCTTTGCACATGCCTGCTTCCCTTTTCTTTCCTGCCATGAGTGGAAGCAGCCTGTAGCCCTCACCAGAAGCAGATGGCGATGCCCTGCTTCTAATACAGCCTGTAGAACCAAGAGCTAAATAATCTCTTTTCTTTATAAGCTACCCAGCCCCAGGTATTCCTTTATAGCAACACAAAAATGGACTAAAGCACCTTCATACTAGAATTTTGAAAAATTATGTACCATCATTACAATAATGTAGTGTTCTGAATTTGATAACAAATTTACCTACACCAGTGAGATTATGCTTTCATATGTTTTCACAATAGTAATTATTGTTCTTTTACTTCTGGTTGAAGCACTCCCTTAAGTATTTCTTGTGAGGCTGGTCTAGTGGTGATGAATATCCTCAGCTTTGCTTGTCTGGGACAGACTATTTCTCCTTCATTTCTGAAAGATAGTTTTATTGGGCATAATATTCTAGGCTGGCAGGTTTTTTATTTTCTTTCAGCACTTTGAATATATTATCCCATTCTCTCCTGGCCTGCAAGGTTTATGCTGAGAAATCTGCTGATAGTTTAATGGGGATTTTCTTACAATGACTTCATGCTTTTCTCTTGCATCTTTTAAAATTCTCTCTGTCTCTGACTTTTGACAGTTTAATTATAATGTTCCTTGGAGAGGACCTCTTTGGGTTGAACCTGTTTGAGGTCCTTTGAGCTTCATGGATCTAGATGTCCATATCTCTATCAAGACTTGGACAGTTTTCAATTATTATTTTGTTAAATAAGATTTCTGTGTCTTTTACCAACTGTTAGTCCTCTGAAAACCTCAGAATGAAGATATTTGTCAGCTTAATGGTGTCCCACAAGTCCTATAAGTTTTTTTTACTCTTTTTGATTCTGTTTTCTCTTTTATACTCTGGGTTATTTCAAAAGACATGTCCCTAAGTTTAGAAATTCTTATTTCTGCTTGATCTAATCTGCTCCTGATGGTCTCAATTACATTTTTAATTTTATTCATTGAATTCTTCAGCTGTAACACTTTTGTTTGGTTCTTTTTTTATATACATCTATTTCTTTGTTGAATTTCTCATTCAGATCATGAATTGTTTTCCTAATTTCATTGAATTCTTTACCCATGTTCTCTTTTACTTCACTGAGTTCCCTTAAGATAATTATATTGAGTTTTTCTCCAGGCAATTTGTAAATTTCTATTTCTTTGGGGTCAGTTACTGGAGAGGTATTGTTTCTCTGATGGTGTCATATTTCTTCCTTGTTTCTTTTTTTTCATGTTTGTTGTGTTCCTGCATAGAAGTCTGTGTATCTGGTGGAATGGTCACCTCTCCCAATTTTATAGGGTGGCTTTCAAGGGAAAGACTTTCATCTTCAGATATGTCCTAAAGTATAGGTTGGGTAGGGTGCATTGGCTTTGGTTCCAGGTAGGCACAGTAGTAATTTCCATGAAGTTTCTTTTGCTGTAGTCAACATCAGTGATGCCTGTGAGTGCCTCAGTGACCTAGGCTGCTAGAGTTTGTGTGGCTGATCCACCCCACTTGGGTGCTGCTCCTGTGAAAGTGGGGCACCAGACTAGTTTGCGTGCTGAGGGAGTACTTCGAGAGTTCTTTTTATATTCTAGATACAAGTCATTTATCATTATGTGATTTGCAAATATTGTCTTTGAGTCTATAGCTTATCATCTTATTCTCATTTTATTCCCTTAATGTTGTCTTTCAAAGAATAAGTGTTCTTAATTTTGATGAAGTAAAATGTATCAACTTGTTCATTTATGAATTGTGCTTTTGGTGTCATATCTAAGCAATCTTTGCCTCATTCAATATCACAAACATTTTCTATGCTTTTTCCAGTTTTATAATTTTATATTATGTCTATGATCTGCTTTACATTAACATTTGTATATGATGCAAGATACAGATTAAAAGGTGTTTTTCTTTTTAACATATGGATATCCAACTTTTCAGCACCATTTATTGAAATGACTGTCCTTTTTCCATTGAATTGCCTTTGTACTTTTTGTTGAAAATCAATTGGTCATATATGTGTGATTCTATTTCTAGACTATTTCATTGATAACTACCCCTTTGCCAATTCCATACTACCTTGATTACTGTATTATTATGGTAAGTCTTGAAATCAGGTAGAATGTCTTCCAACTTCATTCTTTTTCAAAAATAGTTTAGGCAATTCTGCTTCCTTTGCCTTTTCATATAAAATTTAGAATTAGTTTGTTCATTTCTTTAAAAAAATCCTTCTGGGAATTTAATCAGAACAGCATTGAATCTATAGATCGGTTTGGGGAGAATTAACATAACTATTGGGTCTTCACATCAACATGGTATTTTTCTCCATTTATTTAGGTCTCCTTTGATTTCTTTCATTAGTGCTCTCTATTTTCAGCATCCAGAGCTTAAACACATTTTGTTTGATTCATTATTAACTTTTTTTGTAGCTGTCATAAATGATACTGTTTTTTTCCTTATTTCCAATTTTATATCACTGTTATATAAAAATGCAGTTCATTTTTGGCTGTTGTATATTGACCCGAGTTTAGGTCTTTATGGCTCCACATCCAGCTCTATGCCTCCCACTCCCCACCCTCTAGGCTGTCTCCTTGGCAGCAGGAGCAGCCCTGGGAACTGGGTTACTGTGTTATGATCCCCATGCCTGACTCTGAGTCACCTTAAAGGAGTGAGTCACCAGCCTCTCTTGCGGTAGTTTTCCTCTCCCTAAAGCAAGGATTAAACCTCTTGCTCTCTTATTGCTCCCAGGAACGTTAAAGATGAGTGACTAAGGCAGCAAGGGCATCAGCACTCTGACATGAATAGTTTGACGTAATTGAGACCTGGTAGTTTTGTGGGTTTTTTCCTAATCCAGGTGTTATTGTCAATTACATGTTGGGGAAAAGAGATACAGGTGGGTGGACGGATGAGTCAGGAGACAGCTGCTCACACTCTGTAGGGCTCCAGCTGCCTTCCTCCACCTTCTCACACAGCCTCAGAAGACCCCTGATCCTCCCTTGTTTTGCCTATTCTCCCAACCCAAAAGTACCTCCTTCTCCCCTCACCTTTCTATTTTTCCCATCTGCGAGATCCAGCTTGAGCCTTCCCTGCTCACCTTCTTCTGCTGCATGACATTACCCGGCACCTGTCAATCTCCCTGAGGCCATGACAGGCAGCACTGTCTCCCAACTCGGGGTTAGATATCTGCTCCATCCCCCAAAAATATGAACGTGAGGAGGGAATCTTTTCTGTGGCCTGTCATAGGGCCCATTATATGCCCCAGTCATGATAGGAGCTTAACAAGTAAGTGAGTAAAGCCATGCTATGCTCAGGGTCTGCAGCTTTTCCTTCACCTCCTTTCTTTGTGGTTTGCAGTTGGCATGGGAGGGCCTTGTGTCTGGGTTTGACAGTGAACACAAGTAAAGTGAGCAGGGGCTTTGGCAAGAAGAGTGGTGAGCAGAAACTGGTGGAGACTTGGGGGCTGCCCAAGACCTAATTTTTGAAACTGAAAGCAAAGTCAAGTCTAAAATACATCACATTAACCCTCTTTTGGTCTGTGTGTCTCTTTCTCAGACAGTGTCCCTGCTGAGAGTAAGAAGTATTCTCAAAGCCTTTTCCCAGCAGGAATGGGGCACGCGGGACTCGCATCCATTCATTCACAAAATGGTACCTGGTACAGAGTAAGGGATTAGAGAATATTGTTTGAATAAGTGAACAAATGATTCTGCCTTATGTGCCAGGCACTATGCTAGCTCTTTGGGACACTAAGATGAATAGAAAATGATATTAATTGCCCAGGTGCGGTGGCTCACGCCTATCATCCCAGCACCTTGGGAGGCCTAGGTAGGGGGATCACCTGAGGTCAGGAGTTCGAGACCAGCCTGCCCAACATGGTGAAACCCCATCTCTACTAAAAATACAAAAAATTAGCAGGGCGTGGTGGCGGGTGCCTGTAATCCCAGCTACTCAGGAGGCCGAGACAGGAGAATTGCTTGAACCCAGGAGGCGATGGTTGCAGTGAACCAAGATTGTGCCACTGCACTCCAGCCTGGGCAACAAGAATGAAACTCCATCTAAAAAAAAAAAAGGAAAATGATATTAATCCCCTAGTAGCTCATGGCCTAGTGAGGGAGGCAGACACAAACATAAATAACACTCTGTGGGTAATCCCAGTGAGAGAAATCTCTCTAAGTGTATGTAGTGAGATCAGAGAGAGGAAAGTACCAAGGAAGGCTTCCTGGAGGAGGTAACACTAGGCCTTCAAGAATGAGTAGGAGCTGGTCAGGTGTTAGTGAAGGGGTGAAGGGGAAGAGGCACAGGGACAACCTGAGTGTGGGGATGGGAGCAGCATGGTGCTCTGGTGGTACTACGGGAAAGGTGAGCAGTCTGTGGTGTTCCCTCTGAAGCCGAGGACCAGCCCTATGGCTGCAGGATCAGCACTGCAGCTGGGACCACCTAGAACCTGGTTGATTTGGCATGGGAAGAAGTTGTTGAGAGATAACAGATGCTGGCTTCTGTACTGAGACTTCCAAAGGTCCTCAATGAATCCTCACCACACCCCGCCAAGGGATGTACCAGGACTAGTCATTTTACAAGTGAGGAAATGGATGCAGGGAGGCAAAGGATCTTCCCCAAGGTCTCTGGCTTCTCAGTGGCAGAGCCAGGACCCCTGACCCCCGTGGGATTCAACCTGCCTAGAGTGCTCCTGGAGAACAGTGGGGAGGGATGCCGTTTGCTGAACACCTTTTGTGGCTTGGTGCTGGGCTGGGCAGCAGACATCTGTGATCTCATTTTATTCTCACAAATATACGGGTGGGTGGTTTTATCTGCACTTTACAAGGGAGGACACTGCCCCATCCGATGTTGCAGTTTTGGCCTCAGAGATCCCCACTCCAGACATCCCCGGCACTCTTGTCCCGCCATGGCCCATTGGCCAACGAGCACGTCACGCTATGGACCCATTTCTGAACCTCTTTCTGGGGTTGGCACGAACTCACAGAAGATGCCTTTGTACTTGCTTTTTCTACTCAGATCTCACCCTGGCCACTGAGCCTCTCCAAAAGCCTCCTCCAACACTCAACACCCTATTCTGTATAATTCTACATGCATTTGAAATGGGCTTCCGATGTCCTCTGGTGTTGGTGACCCCCAAGTGTCCACGAGAAGGTGAGCCCCTTTGGGCAGAGACTGCCCTTCGTGCGGGCTTCCCGAGGAGAGTGGCGTGTTGCCACGCACAAAGCTGATGGAAAACGTGAGCTCTGGACTTGCGGGGGTCACAATGTCTGTGTTGTCTGGTTGCTGGAGAATGCGCCGGCCCAGGAGTTTTGGGGATGCTGTCCTTAGCTTGAGCTGCAGGCCCATGTCCGTCCCCTCACCCTGCCTCCCCAGGAGTCCTGCTGAGGGCTCCCTTAGGAAGCCAAGCTCTGAAACATAGAGCCACCTCACCAGAGTCTCCTTTGGGAAAGGAAGAGCCAGCTCCTTTCCCTTGGGGCAGCTGGAAAACAACGCACAATACATTTTGAGAAAGTCCCCTCAGAACAAGAAAATTCACAAATACTTTCAGGTCTGTAGTCAAAGGAATCTGGAGTATGCTGCCTCCTTAGTTCATGACTGGTCTAAAATAAAAAGGTTTTTTTGTTTGTTTGTTTGTTTTTAGTATAGCAATGACTTATACAGTTGAGGTGAAGTGAAAATATCATTACGATAGAGGCAACATAACTTGCTACCAATTGTGCCTGGTACTCATTGCAGGTGAGTGGTGAGCCATGCTGTTGGAATCTGGTCTCTGTGGGCTAAGAGGTCCCCGGGCCTTCCCTCCTCCCTCACTTCCTGAAGGCAAGTAGGATGCATCCTCCGTGGAGTCTCTGCATCTTCTAACTCAATGATGGAGTCAGATATCCCGGTAGAGGACCAGACTTGGGGGCCACAAGATGGACCTAAAAGCGCATCTTGAAGGCCTAGTGTCACCTCCTCCAGGAAGCCTTCCTTGGTACTTTCCTCTCTCTGATTTCACTATAAACCCTTAGAAAAAAAAGCTTTTTGTTTCTTTTCCCTTTTCTTCTTCTTCTTCTTCTTCTTCTTCTTCTTTTTTTTTTTTTTTTTTTTTTTTTCTTTTTGTTTGCTGCTGTTGTTGTTTTGAGACAGGGTCTCACTCTGTCACCCAGGCTGGAGTGCAGTAGCACGATCATGGCTCACTGCAGCCTTAACCTCTCAGGCTCAAGCAATCCTCCCACTTCAGCCTCCAGAGTAGTTGATACTACAGGCATGCGCCACCACACCTGGCTAATTTTTGTATTTTTTGTAGAGAAGGGATCACCATGTTGCCCAGGCTGATCTTGAACTCCTAGGCTCAAGTGACCTGCCCACCTTGGCCTCCCACAGTGCTGGAATTACAAGTGTAAGTCACCATGCCCGGCCTGCAACAAGCTTTGATTTTGAACATGTGAGCTATTTTTGCCAAGCCTCAATTTCCTGATCTGTAAATGCGTATAACACCATACTGGGTGGATGTGAGGCTTCCACACACTGATAGGTCAACAGCAGTGCAGTGCCCTGGAGGTGGACCAAGCATGTCTCGGTGTTGAAAGAGTAACTAACTAGGTGCTGACCGAGGACAGCACCTCCCCAGCTGTTGGGGAGCGGCTGCCGTTCTCAAAGCAGCTGCCCTACTGTTGGGGATTTGGGGGATTTTGCTGTTGTGAGGGTGAGCCCTACCATCTGCACCCCCTGCTCGGGCCCCGGCACTGCAGTGGGAGACTCAGAGAACACTCTGGACAGAGGTTAAACAGTGACAAACAAGGGTCCCCCCAGTGGCAGAGCTGGGGCTTCTGCAGCAGCATGGGCTCCTGGTGCCCGTCACTCCCTGTGATAAGTAAATCTTGTCCAGTCTCCAGATTGCTTTGGATCCAGAGGATGAGAAGGGCTGTGCCAAGTGGGCAGTGTCCTGGGCATGGCAGACAGGGGGTTATGATATGGACCAAGAAGCATGAACCAGCTTTTACAGTATCCAGCACCAGGGGTGCCCCAAACCCCAGATTCTGACAAGGAAGGAGGAGGCTATTTCAGAGCACAATTGGCACCACAGCTAACCAGTAGTAAGTGTTCCTGAAAGATAGGACATGAGGCCAGAAGCCACTATGCAGGGCGATCCTCCAAGTCTTAGATGAAAAACCGGGATAGGGAAGGGTTTGAAAACTCTTTTTATATTGGACACTCGGAAAATGTCTTTGGCTTGACAACAATATCCATGGCTTTGCCTTTTCTCACCATCTTCAAGTGCTCACATGTGCATGCAGATGCACACACATGCGCACAGGCACACACATGCACACAAGCACACACATGTGTGCACACAGATGCACACGCGCACAGCCACACACACGTGCATGCACACATGCACATGCACATGCACACACGCACACACGAGCACACGTGCACATACATGCACACACAGAGATCCACACATGTACACACAAACAGGGCTTCCATGTAAACGGGACTACTTCCTAAGGCCCCTAGGCCTGGGCGGCGGCTCTACCCGGAAGCATTTGTGTCTTGTCACTCCCCAAGTGGCCCACTGCTGCCCCCGCAGCCCGCCACCCGGCAATGGGCAGAGTTACTCAGGCTTTTCAAAAAATCCTCATCTGAGTCTCTGCCAATTTTCTTCCTGAGTGATATTTGCGTAAACTACTCCTAGACATGCACAACCAGCTGTGAGGGGGACGTTCTGAGGCCTCATCAGTTTCATGTCTCAGCCCCCAACCACCTGTCTCCTGGGCTTTGGTAGAGCTTGGAACTAAGTCCCCAGCCCGGCGGCACATGCAACCTTGCCCTTAGTGTGACAGACTTCAGGCAGCTGCTGAACAGCCCTCGATTCACTGAAGGCGGGTGGCCAAGCGGGCCCTTCTGAGCAGGTTCTGGTGCCATCGCTGCTTGGCCCCATGCATGGGTTGGTGATAATACGCTCCTTCCTACCCAGCCTCCCTGAAGCACCTGCCGGCTGGCAGGGTTACTGAAAGAACTGACATGGGGGGCTCTTGGCTGTTGGGATAGTATTAGAACTAGGGCCTTTGGTGCAGCCCGGGCTTGGGGAGGGCACAGGCTGTCTTGAGGGACCACAGACAGGCACCTGCATGCAGTGTGTGACTAGAGGGTCTGGGAAGGGCCCTGCTCTGTGGGCCCCTCACTCCTCACCCTGGAGCCTGAAGTCTTGGGGCTGGAGAAGAGGCCACCCATGGTGGCCTGGGAGGAGCTGAGCCACCCTAGAGAGTGAAGCTATCTTGAGGGAGTTGGTTCCCTGTGTTGGCCTCACCTCCCCACCCCCAAATGCCAAGGACCTGGGTGGGTGTTGGAGGGTGACTGCGAAGGTGGTCTCTAGGCCCCTCTGGCTTTAAGAATGAAAGTCCTTCGATTTGCGCTGAGACAGCGTGTCTCCGTCCAATGCACTGGTGATGCCCGCGCCAGCCTGCAGGCCTCTGCCAGGCATGCCCACGAGGCGCTGCTTGGTTTTAGAAGGGAGCCCAATGCCCAGGCCAAGGCCCAGGCATGGATGTAGGTGACTAAGGCCATTACAGGGCACTGGGGGCCTGGGGACAGCCCCCCAGGAAGGGAGGGAGCCAGGGCCATCTTGTGTTCTATCCCATTTTTACCTTGGGCTACCCTACATTCAAGGCTCTCCCAAGCGCACTGGAGAGGACTCGTTTACCTCTTAGAGGAGCCAGGAGTTCTCAACAACCACCACTGCAAGCAGAGAGCTGGCCAAGACCCTGACTGGGAGAAAAGTTGTAAGCAGGCCTGGCACCAGCCGCGAGGCCTGGTCGTGGGTGCTCTCTGTCCTGCCTGCTCCGTCCAGGAGGCGTCTGAGGGTCAGAACTCACAGTGGTTCTCTGGCCCATCTCAGCTGTCATCTGAACCAAGTGGTTGCGAGTGGCTCAGGGGAAATCAGAGAATGGGACCCCCAGCCAAGCCTGGCAATGGTGAGGGGGGGCAGACAGAGACTCCTGAGAATAGGGACCAGGCACGTCTGCGTTACCGTTGCATCCTTGTGCTCGGCACGGACTTGGCACAGAACAGCTGCTCCGAGTGTCTGCAGAGTAAGAGGTGGAGCCCCTGAGCCTTCTGCGAGCAGCGGGGCCACTGGGGTCCGGGCCATTAGGAGCAGCCCCTCCTCTCCTCCCCATGCCTCGCCTCGCTCCTGCCAGGTGCGCTCTCTTGGTCAGGCCTCTACTGACCTCAGCCCTCTCTATGTCCTGAGCCCCTTGGCCACTTGTGGGAGCCTCAGAGGAGATGTAGGGACAGGGTAGGGAGGAGGAAGCCACCCCGGGCGGCACCTCTGCCCTGGTGGGAGTCTCCCTGCTGAGCCACAGCTCCACAGGCTGCTCTCAATTTTGGCGATGGTGCCAGATGGGCACGCATGGCCATCAGCTTCTGGGCACTGCCATCGACAGTAAGCCCTGGGCGCCAGGTGGCCTGGGCCGTCAGCCTCCATAGCATGCCTTGCTGGGCAAGCATCAGAGCTGAGAGGCCCATGGTGACCATCTAGTTCATCTCTCTGAATTGGCAGGTGGGGAAACTGAGGCCCCAAGTCTGGCACTCATTGGCAGCAGGGCCCAGGGTTCCTCCTCCCACTCACACACCTTCCTTTGCCACCCCTTGGTGCCTGTGTGCCCAGCGCCAGCCAGGTGTTCCAACCTCCCTGCCCATATGAAAGCAACAGAGGCCAGAGGCTGCCCTGGAACACTCCTCCTGTCCCAGCCTCCCCTGGCCCTCAGCAGACAACACCTAGGAGCTCCGTTAAGTACCTGCCTGTGGCCCCTCTCTCCAAGGTCATGACCACGGCAGCCTGAGAGAAGGACCTACACACGGAGCCCAAGGGCTCTGACTTCCCAGCGGCTGAGAGGAAAGCTGGGCCCACCTACCCAGGGTGTGCAGGCTGGACTCCTATCATCTCCTAGACAATCCCAGATGGAGGATGGAGAGACAGAGCAGACCAGGAAGGGGGTGGTGGGAAAGAGCACAACCTGATTGTCCGAATACTTCTTGGAGAGAGGAGAGCCCACCGTCAGCCCAAGATGTCCAGAGACCCCTGGCCTCCATCAGAGCCAGCCCTTCTGTCCTGCAGGGGAGGTCTTCCATCCTGCCCCTCTGGCCACCAGTCACTGAGCTTACTACTCCCTTAGCCCCACAGGCTGGTAGAGAGCCTGACCAGTGAGAAATGAGACCCACGCCCTGCCCTTGAGGGCAGAGTCCAGCATGGGACTCACCTGACACGTGCAGGCTCCCAAGGGCTTCCTGGGCCGTGGCTGGCATTTCGTGACTATCACCTGTCCCAGGTGTGACTTCCCACTGTGTGACTGTGCTGAGCCCTGCCAGCTGTCCGTGGGGTAGGAGGGATTGCTGTCTCCACAGGGAGGAACGAGGGCTCAGAGAAGCTAATTCTTCACCCAAGGCCACCAGCTCACACAGAACAGGAGCCCTCATTTAGCTTTCAAATGCAAAATAGATTAATTTTTTTATTCTCAGAAGTAAACCCCCAACTTCTCACCTCGTTTTTCTCTCCTGGGTACCTCAGCAAGGTCACACCCAAGTTCTTCTGGAATCGGACAAATCATTGCAGGGCCTTTCAAGCTCAAGGGACTTTCCCTGTTGATGGGTGGGCTGAGGCCTGGACCTGGCCAAGAACCAGGAGGTCAGGAGAGTCATTGAGCAGGAAGGAGCCGGGTACCCTCAGCTGTTGCTTTCTGCCACTGCCTCAAGACAGAGAGCTTCAAAGGGGATGGGGGCCAGCAGGTTTGTGTTTGAAAGAGCAAAGGATATGGCTGGAGGCTTTTCTCCAGTTGCTCTCCCCTCCTTGAAGGAAAGCGGTAAGGATTTGTTACGGTTGATTTTAAAGTGAGCTGTAAATGGGTAAACTTAGGTTAAGGCAGAATTGGAAAAGGACCAGATTGGGCATTTTTTTACTGGAGTATAGCCTGGACCTAGGAAATAGAGACAGAATGGGGAAGAAAGAACCAAAGACACGGGCATGACCCCTAAAAACCTGGTGGACATGGGGTCCAGGGCCTGCGGCAGAGCTGCCCCCTGAGAGCTGCGGGGTGAGGGTCCCAGCCCTCACCCTCACCTGGCTCGAGCCTCTCAATGGCCAGGGCCCCTCCTGCCTGTGGTCAGGAGCCCACGTGGGTGCAGAGTGACACGTGGAGCCCATCCGATGGCTTTGTGTTTGAACAGGCCAGACCATAATCCCTGACTCAGCAACATCTTCAAAGATTTGATAACCGTAGAAACAATAACTCTTTGCAAAAAAAGAAAAAGAGACACCATCACCCAAAGAGGGGGAGGAGGCCCTGGTGAATATTTATGACCCGAAGCTGCAGACTTCGGAAGGTACTCATCTCAGCTCGGGTTGAAGAACTCGTGACCTGAGGGTCCTTGAGTGTGGACCTCTCGATGACGTCCCCACCGCCCCTGTGGCGGGGCTGGAAATACAGAGCCCTGAAGGTTGCAGGCTCCTTAATGCCATCAAAACGCAGATGCTGCAGAAAAACAGGGTGTTTCGGGCCCACACGGAGCACTGTGCCGGGAGACACTTGCTAGCTGTGTCGCTAAAGGGGTTGTGGATTCCTAACGTGCATGGAGGGTGGGCGTCTATGTGTGTGTGTGTGTCTGTGTGTATGTGTGTGTCTGTGTGTGTGTGTATGTGTGTGTCTGTGTACATGTGTGTCTGTGTGTACATGTGTGTCTGTGTGTGTGTACGTGTGTGTGTATGTGTGTCTGTGTATGCATGTGTATGTGTGTGTCTGTGTGTCTGTGTGTACGTGTGTGTATGTGTGTGTATGTCCGTGTATGTGTATGTATATGTGTGTATGTCTGTGTGTATGTGTGTGTATGTGTATCTGTGTACATGTGTGTATGTGTGTGTCTGTGTGTGTACGTGTGTGTATGTGTGTGTATGTCCGTGTATGTATATGTATATGCATGTGTGTGTGTGTGTATATGTGTGTACGTGTGTGTATGTGTGTATGTATGTGTCTGTGTGTGCGTATATGTGTGTGTATGTGTGTGTATGTGTGTGCGCGTGTGTGTGTGTGCGTGCATCCATGCACGTTTCACTGTCTTTTTTGGAGAAGCAGATAGACTCCATAATGTATTAGATTCTCACCACAGTCGGCCTGATTTTCTAACTGTTTATCTTGCTCCGTTCCTCTGGATAAGGAGCCAGCTGGTTCAGAATAGATCCTCACACTCTTTCCATCGCCGTGGTTCGAAGGGGACGTGTCGGACCCTGGGACGGCAAGTTCGGTCATTCCGAAACTTCCCTGGGGCATGAGCAAGAGTCTCCCTCTTTGGTGCAATGACTGCTCTAGTCCCCGACTGATGCAGGAGGTTTCAGGGTCCTCCCAGCCTCTGCTCCTTCCATCCATACCTCTTCTGTGCTTGGTGCCCATCCTCCGTCAATGGAGGCATCTGGCTGACTTTAGGAGAATCACCAGCCTTTAAAGTATTAGTATCAAGGCTGGGTGCAGTGTAATCCCAGCACTTTGGGAGGCCGTGGCAGGCAGATCACGAGGTCAGGAGATCGAGACCATCCTGGCCAACGTGGTGAAACCCCGTGTCTATTAAAAACACAAAAAATTAGCCAGGCGTGGTGATACACGCCTGTAGTCCCAGCTACTCAGGAGGCTGAGGCAGGAGAATCGCTAGAAACTGGGGGGCGGAGGCTGCAGTGAGCCGAGATCACGCCATTGCACTCCAGCCTGGTGACAGAGTAAGACTCCGTCTCAAAAAAAAAAAAAAAAAAAGGAATTAGTATCAAGTTAAATTACTTTCTCTTTTTTAAAGTCATGATTCAGAAGGCTGAGGCCACCCTTGCTGGCATCTGATCTTTGAGAAAGTACTAGTTCAGAGAGAGACTCTTGCCCCATGTCAGGACTCAACAAATGCTGAATGAAGGAATGAATGAATGATTGGGATGGGATAAAGCCAGCTTTTTGCCATGATTTTAAAAAGCAAGTCTGAAGACCAAGGCCCCTCCTCCTGTGCCAAGCGCCAGGACCCTTGTCTCCTTGGCCACTCCTCAGCTAGTCTTGGGCACCTTGGTATGGTTGATCACCCCCTTCTCTTGGTTTCCAAGACACCACCTTCTCCCAGCTTTCCTCCTACCCCTCGGCTTCTTCTATTTCAGGATCTTTTCTCCCCACTCTGGGATTCCAGAGTCCACTTCCTGGTCCTCTTTCTGCTCCTCAACACTTCCTTTTTTGGGGGTGGGGAGGATGGAGTCTTACTCTGTCACCTGAGCTGGAGTGCAGTGGCACAATCTTGGCTCACTGCAACCTCCCACCTCCCAAGTTCAAGTGATTCTTCTGCCTCAGCCTCCCGAATGGCTGGGATTAGAGGTGCCTCCCATCAACATGCCTGGGTAATTTTTGTATTTTTGGGAGAGACTAGAATACATTTTAAATACTAAAATACACTCAAAGTACTAAAATACATGGATTTCACCATGTTGCCAAGGCTGGTCTTGAACCCTTGACCTCAGGTGATCCGCCCACCTTGGCCTCCCAAAGTGCTGGGATTACAGGCATGAGCCACCGCGCCTGGCTTCTCAACACTTCCTGATGACCCCCTCCCGTCCCCAGGACCTGAAAAGCCGTCTCTATGCCAGCGGCCCCAGATGTGGATCCCAAGCCCAGGCCTTTGTGTTGAATTTCACGTGTGCTCATCCACCTGTTCACTCCATATCTCCACTTGGCTGTCCAACAAGTGTCTCAAATGTCAGAAGCCCAAAGCTGAACCCCTGAACTTCCCCTCCCAAGTCCCACTTCACTGTAGCCTGCCCATCTCAGTCAGCGGCGACCCTGTCCTTCCAGGCTCTCTGGGCAAGCAGGTTGGAGCATCCTGGACTCTGCTCTCCTGCCCACCGCCACCCCACTCAGTGCAGCCTGTTGGCTCTGCCCTTGCATGCTGCCGGGACCCGAGTCTGGACCACCACAGCCACCTCCACCCCGGGCCCTTCTGGCCATTATCAATGCTGCAGCCAGAGGGATCTTCAAACACAGGTCAGATCAGGTCACTGCCCTGCCAGAAACCTTGCAGCAGCTCCTGCCTCACTCAAATTAAAAGCTCAGTCGCTGTGGCCTCCGTATTCCTAACCTCAGAGCTCCACCCTCCATCCCATCCCATCCTGCATTATCTGTGTAGACAGGTGGCTAAGCACTCCCCATTCATGCAGCACTTCCTTCCCTTGCTTTTCCAGGGAAAAGGCCCCAATCTTCTTCTTATTATTATTCTTTTTTTTTCTTTTGTTTTTGGGACAAAGTTTCACTCTTGTTGCCCAGGCTGGAGTGCGGAGACATGATCTCGGCTCACTGCAACCTCCACCTCCTGGGTTTAAGCGATTCTCCTGCCTCAGCCTCCCAAGTAGCTGGGATTACAGACACCTGCCACCACACCCGGCTAATTGTTTGTGTTTTTAGTAGAGACAGCGTTTCATCATATTGACCAGGCTGGTCTCGAACTTCTGACCTCAAGTGATCCGCCCACCTCGGCCTCCCAAAGTACTGGGATTACAGGTGTGAGCCACCATGCCCGGCCCCAGTCTTCTTGACTCATGACTGTTGGGGGTCCCACGGCTCCCGTCCTGGGCCCCCTCTCTGTCCACACACACTCCCTAGGCGCGCTCACTTGGTCTCGTGGTTCTAAACACCACAAGGCACATTTAAACTGATGCTCCCCAGACTGATTCCTTGGGCCCGGCCTCTGCCCCTGAAGTCTAGACTCAGACTCCTAAGTGTCTACTCATCCTCCCGACCTGGACGTTTGCATTTCAAACTGACCATGGCCCACATGGAACCCACACCCTCCCCCACCACCCAGCATCCGCCTCCTGTCATCCCACCTGAACCAGGACATGGCAGTTTTCACCTTCCAGCCATTCAGCCAAAATCATCAGCATCATCCATGGCCCACCCCATTCTTCCTCTCCACCCCGCACCCATCAGTAGATCCTGCAGGCTCTTCCTTCTGAGTGCTCTCTGCTTCTCACCGCCCCCGCGGTTTTGCCACGCTGGATCCCTCCACCATCCCGCCCTCCATCCTGATCATCATAACAGCTGCGTGTTTCTGCCGTTGGCCCCCGTGGTCTCTTTGTTACCTGGAGCCATCAGCGCACATCACATCCCTGCTAAGAAGCCACCAGGAAGAGGCTTTGCAGCTTAGTGAGAGCAACAGCCCCAACCCCAGTGGGGACCTCCACACTGGACCCACACACCCTCCTGAACCCATGCTGTTCTCCACGCATGCCCCTCCTTTGGCCTTCACACTCATGAGCCCATCCACCTGGAGCACCTGCCCGGTCCTGTGCACTTAGCTGCCTGGCTCCCCTTCCTCTCCCCTCCGTCTGGGTCGGCTGAGTTCCATCACCCCAGTGGAGAGACCTTTCCAGACCGGCCACCCAGCACCCTGCTCCCTGCTCTGTCTTGTTTTTCTCCATTGCTTTTCTTACCATGTGCAGTGCTGTGTTTACTCATTTGTTCGCTGTCTGTCTCTCCACTAGAGTGGAGCTTTGTGGGGCCACATACGTTTGCTGCTGTATCCTCAGTGCCTACCACAGCACCGGGCCCGGTGGCACTCAGGAAATCATGTCTAGTGAAGGACTGAGGGAGTGAATGGCCCAGGGAGGGTTTCCCTTCCACGTGGCCCTGGTTTGCTCTTCCCCCTGAGTCCCCACCAGCTTCTCCACAGAGCTGAGATGTGTCTTGGCTTTGTCAGTAAGTTTCTGTTCTATGCTCCATCTCCTGGAAATCCATGCATATATCCTCCCAGTCCAAATATTAGCAATGCCCTGACCCAAAATCAGCATAATCTTTGAGCCTCCAAGCTGGTGGAGAAGCAGACAGAACTGTTCAAGTACAAATGTGTGTGTGCAGCAGGGTCTCCACAAAGGGCACGCAGCCAGGGCAGCAGAGGGGCCGCAGCTGAGTCCCGAGGGGCACGTTCCCAGCCACAGGTGCAGAGCATCATCCTGGACTTGAGCCTGAAGCACCCCGAGGCCCAAGATGGACATTCTCTGGGATCCTGAGATTTGCCACGGGCCACACACCAGTGGGGGCTTCTCAGGGGAGGCCTCCCTGAGATTAAAGCCCCAACTGTCTCTTGACCTGAGAAAAGTAAGTGCTGCCCTTCTGTGTCCTGGCCGTCTGTGTCCTGGCCGTCTGTGTCCTGGCCATCTTCTGGCCTTCATTCAGGGCATTCCCAGCAGCCCTTGGAATAGTGGCTGGGTGCTCCAAGTGTTCAGGAGATATTGGTTGAATTTCCTTTTTTTTTTTTTGAGATGGAGTCTCACTCTGTTGCCCAGGCTGGAGTGCAGTGGCACGATCTCGGCTCACTGCAACCTCCACCTCCCGGGTTCAAGCGATTCTCCTGCCTCAGCCTCATGAGTAGCTGGGATTACAGGCGCCCGCCACCACACCCAGCTAATTTTTGTAATTTTTAGTAGAGACGGGGTTTCGCCATGTTGGCCGGGATGGTCTTGAACTCCTGACCTCAGCTCATCTGCCCACCCCGGCCTCCTGAAGTACTGGGATTACAGGCATGAGCCACCGTGCCCAGCCTATTGGTTGAATATTTTTAACCAGATAACATTGGAGTGGAGAGGCCGAACATACCGAGTGCCGGATCGCTCTGGGACTTACTAGTGACATCACCTGGACAAGTTACTAAACTCTCTCTGGGCCACAGTTTCTTCCTGTGGGAACTGGAGGTAACAACGGCCTCCCTTTCTTGGGCTGTGTGAGGATTAGTTGATGTGAAGTGATCAGAATGGCACCTGGCACACAGAGGGGCCTTCCATGCCAGCACTCACTGTTGCCACCTCATTGGTGGTACCAGGTGGATCCGTGATCCAGGAGGGGAAGGGAAAGACCAAGGAAGCAGGAGGCCGTTCTCCTGGGGTTGGGCACCTGTGGTCAACAGACAGAGGGGACCTATGGCTCCTCCATACCCACTGTGGGCCCACAGGGCATTGGGGCATGACTCGGCAGTGCCCACTCCACACCGGAAGCCTCCCTCCCCTGGCAAGCGTTGCTCTCTGTGGTGTCTGCACTGTGCATCTGCAGGTGCCTTCTCAGTGTGCCGTGGCTGGGGGAGTGGAGGAACATGTGGATCTCCAGCATTCCTCATCACCTCCTCCACCTCCTGAAGATATTTAGTCAGCCCAGGGAGAAAAGTGCCACACGTCAGAAACCATGAGAATATAAAGCAGGGCTGGCTGGCGAGAGGGTCTGAAGGGGCAGAGTGGGAGCTAGACAGAGTGGATTGGGCCCTCCCCTGTGCAGGGGCCTGTGCTGTGGGTCGTACATGCAGGCGAGGTCCCTGTCTTCAAGATGCCTGATTTCCAGCTGTGGGTCCTGGTACCCACGCTAGGAGCTGAAGGGAGACAGTGAGCGATGCAAGAGGCTGGGAGGAAAGGCCGGGGGCTTCTAACCAGGGCCTGGTGGATCCTCCTGCTGGGGGCGGGCGAGAGGGGCTTCAGGACCAGGGAAACTGCCCTGGAGGAGACAGCAGATCCCGGCTTCCACAGACAGGCGAGAGGCCATAGCAGGAAAAAGGGCACATGTGGGCAGAAAGGGGCTTGACAACACAGATGGCCAGACCCCCCTCTGTGCTGGGGGGATCCGTGCTGTGCTGCTGTCCATCACAGCAGCCTAGCAGGGATGGGATGCCATGATGATGATACATCTTTTAGACAATGGACTACAAATATTCACAATGAGGATTTTAATATCCCTCTTTTACAGACAGGGAAAGTGGGGGTCAGAGAAGTTAAGACAAACACCAGGCAGTCCACAACCAATGGGGCCAGGCTGTGAAAGCTGCCTGTCAATCCTAGGGCCCACACACTCACCCACTCTCTAGGCAGCTTCCCACATAGGGCTGGCACTCGCCACCTGGACACAGGGCTCCCTGCAGTCCCCACACCCCCCTACATTGGGGTCTGCAAGCACCAAGGGAGGGCAGGCTTCCCTTTGGCTCTCAGAGACTGGCCCGTGGGTGCGAGGGGCCCTTTGCAAACCTTTGATGGATTTGTATTTGGAACTGCAAATGAGCACCTTTCCCAGGTTGCCCTGCAAGATGCATTTTCAGAGCATAGATTAATGGAAGTGCCTGTTTAAGTGTTTTGAAAATCTTTTCTTCATTAATCTCAATCAGGAGCCGATTACTACCAATAAGGCTCATGAAGACAGCATGAGTTAGACAGAGTCTCAGGGCAAAAGAGCCCCAGGGCGAGGCAGTCCTCACAGTCCCGGGTGGGGGCCTGGCCCCAGAGCAAGCCTTCCTCAATGGTTTAGAACCAGTGCACAGGGCCAGGCGCGGTGGCTCGGGCCCGTAATCTCAGCACTTTGGGAGGCCGAGGCGAGTGGATCACCTGAGGTCAGGAGTTCGAGACCAGCCTGGCCATCATAGCAAAACCCCATCTCTACTAAAACTACAAAATTAGCAGCTACTTGGGAGGCTGAGGAAGGAGAATTGCTTGAACCCGGAGGCAGAGGTTGCAGTGAGCCAAGATCGTGACACTGCAATCCAGTCTGGGCGACAAGAGCAAAACTCCATCTCAAAAAAAAAAAAAAGAGAGAACCAGCACACAGATAATGCCTGCTGCCTGCCTGTACCCAGCCTCCCCTGTCTGGGTGTCATTACCTCGTTCTCTATTGTTTTACTTAGGTGAGATGCGACTACATATTCAATTTTATATCCTGCTTTTGTCAATGAACATGAATTCCACAAGGGTCAAACTGTGTAATCGCTCTGATCAGTTTTTCTTACCAATAAAACGCGCCACGACTTCCCTAGCTTACCTCCCAGGGCCATCACTGGGTCAGCTGTGATGGGCGGAGGAGGATGTCCTATGGCCAAGTGTTTGTCCTGCCAGGATTTTGCACATGCTCTTTTTTCGTTCATTCATTAGGCAAATAAATATTTAACATACCAGGTGGAAAATAAAGCAAGGTACAGGGCAAGAGGACAGAGAGGGGAGGGACTCTGAATGCTCCTTACACCTTTATCAACCAGGTGAACTGCTTGCCCAAATGTCACCTCTTTCTGGCTGTAGGAAGCACTGTGGACTATTTGGAAGCCCTTGCTGTCTGCCCCAGCACCATGCTGCACCTTTCTTGGGGTGAGGTGCTTGGTGGGTGCCTGATGGGGGCAGAAGAATAAGCCCACAACGACCTTCCTCTCACTACCATCCCCGCTTGGGCTCTGTGGTTGTGGCTGTCTTCTCTCGGGCATCTCTTTCCTACCTTCAGGGAGGCTGCCCCTCAGGCACAGCCATTGTATACAGGCAGCTACTTCTCTCTGATACCAACAAGAAGCATTTTGCAGTCATTTATCATGTAAACATCAATAGACATTTTTTAAAAGAAACCGAATTAGAGGTCCTTCCCCAACCCATTTCCTCTGCTCTACAAATTAAATTGCTTTGATTTTTTGTATTCTCTGCCAGATCTTAGAAATATTATTTTGTATCACGTGTCGCGGTGAGGGGTCTTTCATGAAGCAGTGTTCCTGTTTTGGCCCCGCTGGGAGGATGAGTGGGGGTGGGGGTGGGGGACAGGTGGGGCTTTGCCTG
Organism: Macaca nemestrina; assembly: GCF_043159975.1. NCBI lineage: Eukaryota > Metazoa > Chordata > Mammalia > Primates > Cercopithecidae > Macaca > Macaca nemestrina. Next base: position 226,696,398 of record NC_092125.1, on the reverse strand, counting down.
CCTGAGAGGGGGGTCCACATGGTGACTCTCAGCCCACTTGCTGCATGGGAGCAAACGGCACAGCCGCATCCTGGCCTGAAACTAAGCCTGTTGTGCAGCTGACGTGTTGTGAGTAAGAGAACAGGCTGCGGTGGATGGCACTTTCTTAGGGGCTAAACCCTCCCCTTCCTTCCTCTCAGCCTCTGGCTACAGTTGAGTCATGCTCGAGGCTCCTGGGAGGTAAAAGGTGGCTTCAGAGACTCAGAAACGTGGCCCGAAGGTGTCGTGTTGCAGCTCGGATAAGGTGAAATGGGTCCTTGGCCAAGTTCAACACAGTCTGGGCCTGCAGTGAGGGAGCCATCCCTGTGCCTAAAAAGTGCTCCACTCTGACATAAAGATAATAATGTATGGGTTTGTCATGTTGGCGCTCATCCTCCTGGAACACTGTCTTGTAGTCGGAGGTTGAGGGGGCAAGAAGAAGGGGGTGACCCTGCATAGAGAGGGAGGGAAGCAGGATGGATTTGGCTTCACCTCCAGGAGAGCTCAGGGAATCCAATCTGTGCCCTTAGACCGGACAGCACTGCTTATTTATTTCTGGGAGAACTTGAATGTATTTGGGAATTGGACCAAAGCTGAGAACGTGGTCCCCAGAAACAAAGTGTACACCGGCTCGCTATACTCACGTTTGTAAGGGCTCAAAGAGTCCACAGACCCCAGGCCAAGAGGCCTTGATCCAGGGCTGTGGGGAAGGCTTCCTGCTCTGAGAAGAGGCTCAGAGAAGGTGCACAGCCCAAAGCTCAGGGAAGACAGAGGGAGGTTTGCAGGTGGGCCTTCCATGGTGCCCTAAGGAAGGGCCGCACAGTTCCCTGGGGGCCGGCAGGGCCCGTGGCATTATGGTCTGGGTGCTCAGGTGGCACCTAGACCCTGGGAAAGAGGCTCTGGCAGTCCCCTAGCCCATGTCAGTCATCCTCTGTGAATGGCGGTGGGGGCAGGAAGGATAGTCCCCTAGGAGCTTGTCTGAGGTGGGCGCTGCAAGGGTCCTTCGGAGCAGCCTCCATGGCAGATAAAGGGGTTATGAATGAGGCTGCCAGGTGGGAAGCTGTGGGTTGGTTGGGGTGTCTAAAGAACCAGGCACTTCTTGCTGTCAGAGGAGAGTCAGAGGGGCCCAGGAGCAATCCCCCACACTATACCGCCCCTTCTCTATGGCTCAAAGAGGTCAGGCATGGCCACCACCCACCAAGAGCCTTTCTGGGACTGGCAGCATCCATCCACCTCACTCTGTTGCTGAGGCCAGCAAACAGGGGGCACCCCTTCCCACCTGCTCATTTCCTAGACAAAGGTCCCAGGGTCCACAGGGACTCCAGGTCTCCCTTTCACTTTGGGCCCTGGTCTCACTCTGCAGCCAGAGGGGCCCGGTTGTGACTCCAGCTTCCCCATCTTCTCCCTGCCCATAGCCACTGGGCCAGCTACTGAAAGCCAGCATTTGTGCTTTCATTCATTCATGCACCTGCCCTGTGCCGGGCATAGGGCCCGGTGCTGAGAAAAGAGGCTGCAGTGACTGGCACTACACATGCTTGAGATCATGAGCTGCGGTCCTGGAAAAGATGGCAGGGTAGGGGCCTCCTGGCCTCTGCAGGGCTCCCTCCTTCTGCTAGCCCCATCGTCCACCCCATCTCTGAACACTTCTGAGCAGGTTACCTTTCTAGCCTGACTTTAACAGTTTAACAAGGTGAGGGTACCTCCCCTGGACCTTGCTCTGTAACTGTATGCCCAGGTTCCCAGGGCCAGGGAGAGCTGCACAGCCCAAAGCTCAGGGCATCCTCACTAGCATCTGTAGCCCCTTGGAGTCCTAGGGTGCTCTGCCTGGTGGGTACATGGGGCCAGCAAGGGCAGGTGGTATCAACTCCCATCCCGGCGTTGGATATAGGACCGACAGGAGTGATCTCCCCAAAAAAACTGCCTACCTGGGTTTCCAACTTGCAGCCCATTATCTATTAATACAAAATAACTGCATTGATTCGATTGATACTGTTAGTTAGATCAAGCAGAGGGCCCTGGCTGGGACTGAGCAAGTCCTGATTTACATGGAGATCATTTAAAAGATTAACTTTAGTGAAAGCTTCGAGGTTTGGCAAATCCATAATTAATCAGCCTGGCTCAGAGTTTCTGTGATTGGGGGGCTGGTGGCGACTGTGCAAAAAAGCAGGGGGTGGGGGTGGGGGAAAGGTGGAGGAAACTCCTTCGCTCACCACATTTGGGCAGGAGAAATCTGAGATTCAGAGACGTGGGAGCTCTGAATAAGATCATTTTTGTGCTTAGTTGCAGCGTATTAGCTTGCGTGTGACTTAAAAATAATGGCTTTCGTAGAATTGCAAAATCAGAGTTAAAAAGACCTGAACAGTTGTCCTCCTGGGAGCCAGGTTGAGATTAAATTTGGTCCTTAAATCTGGCCTGTGTTTTTAGTAATTTATCAGGGCACCAGCAAGGCCTTTTTGCTCAGCAGTGGCGTTCAGAATGGTGTTTTCCTTACTCAACATTCCCAGGTGTCGTCCCCTTTTAAGCTGTCCTAGATGAATCTTCTAGAAGCAGGGTAGCTGACTTAGAGGCCTGAAGAGGTGGCATCCATCCTCAAGGACAAGCGAGGGCTCCAGCAGGTGGGGGACAGGAGGTGTCTGAGCCGAGAAGAGCTGTTTATTACAACCCTGAAAATGAGCTTGGCCATCTTTGATAAAAAATTAATACCGCAACGACATCGACCTTTTGACTGCTTCCTAAGTGGCCCACAAATGTCAGAAAAGCTCCGTTCCTATTTGTACATTGTGAATTCCAGCACATTTAGTCACTAATCTTAAGAGATTAATGCTCAGCTATTTGGGCTGCAGGAATACAAATGCAATATTTATAAGTAGATTGCGAGCGATCCAAACTCAGTATTTCTACAGCAATGGGTTCAAAAAGACCTCCTCAAACACCGCTGATTGTCACTCTTGCCAGCGTATCTGAGCCGCAGGAAGCTCTGCAGAGTCTGAATTGGAATGTGAAGATTTAGTATGGGGCTACACAATAATTTGCTTTAAGCTGTATAAATAGTATTTTATTTGGGAATTCATTGAAAGGAAGTTTTGAAGGTCAAATCCTTCCCAGCATTGAGTGCATATGTATTTAATTTTCAATCTCTAGTCTCTTTTCTAATCCTGAGTGGCTTGGCTCAGAAATATTTTCAGCAATGGAAAATTGAATGTCAATTTGAGAAAGCTCTCCCCTGGGATGGGCTGTCCTCTCCCTCTGCACATATTCTGCCTCCCAGGGACGAGGCGCAATCCCAGCTGGTCCTCTGGGGAAGAGTGGGTTACTCCTGAGCACTCAGCCCCTCGGACATTGCAGGTCCTTTAGGGTGAGCGTTGAGGTACAGGGAGCTCTGGATTCCAGAATATTCTCAGGGCCCCTTGCAACTCATCCTTTCATTTCTAGGGTACCCTATTTGGGGATTACACAAATGAACTCCAAACTACAGAGCAGACCTGGCAAGGGAGGCTCCAGGACGTGCTGCTGCCACGGGAGGGAAGCAGGAAGCAGTCAGCACTGGAGTCGGCATCTGTGGGAAGCACAGTGTCTCTGAAAGGTTCTGGTCAGCACGCAGAAGTGCTATCTGGAAGGAGGGTGGGGGCAGGAAGTCCACGGGCACCCATCAGACTCTGGAGAGCTATGGAGACATTGGTACTGTTGGGAAGCACAGCCTGGGGCAGGGAAAGTTGTCTTTTGCACACTGGAAGGCGAATTTCTAGAGGGGAGGACCTCGTCGGGCTCATGCACTGTTCCATCCCCAGCACCTGCACCAGTGCCCAGAGTGGAGGAGGCGTTCACTGCATATCTGTTGTATGAATGGGATCTTTGTGGTGGGGGCTCCGAAGGAAGGGAGGAGATGGAGGCACACTTGCTGTCTCTAGGGTTTTACCAAGGGCCAATAACCAAATCAGGGATTGTGTGGCTCTCGTGACCCTGCCCTGCTCAGTTGCCTCGAGTGGCTCCCCAGGGCACATGGAGTCAAGTGCAGATGCCTCCCCGCACAGGTGATAGGTCACGGCTCTGCGGTGGAGGCCCAGCACTGCCTCCCAGCAGCGTCCCCACCACATCCTCCCCAGAGTCCTATTCTAAAGTCATCTAGAGCACCTGGCTCTTCCTCTGACTCCCCACACTGTCCTCTCCACTAGGATGACATCCCCTCTCCTTCCTACGTCACTCCTTCAAAGCTGCGGTTGCCCTACACCACCATCCCTGTGCCTAATCAGAGTGATTCCCTGAGTCCCACGTCTTGTGTTGTGTGGCCTTTGCATATTGGTTTCAGAGCTGGTTGTCTCTGTGCGTCTGGTTCCTGCAGCTAGCTCTGGTGCCTGGCACCACTGTAAGGGCTCAATGGGTGTTTATTAAATGGCATTTTCTCTGGTCTACTGGCAGTGATGGCAGAGGTCATCTTAGCCCATTGTATTGCATACAAGCCACGGGCTGAATGAAATACCCAGTACCTCTAATGGACGCCTCTAAGGGAGTAGATTCCTCCCCATCTTGAGATTTGTTGGAGTGCTTTCTGCTTCTACGAATACTCTTCCATTTAAGAGTGTTGTCAGAATTTGGGAGCCATAATGACCTGGGTTACGATTTGAGCCCCACCACCCACAGGGTGTATGTCCTTGAGTAAGTTCCTAACCTCTGAGCATCTGTTTCCATATTAGATACACAATTGGATACAAGTACCTCATATGGTGGTTGCGAGGTTAAAATGTAATGATTTATGTCAAGCCCTTAGCATAGTACACAGCATATTTTAAGTGTTCAACACATGGAAACTATTAGCATGATGATGATGGTGATGAGGATGGAGATAATGATGGGCTTAATGGTGGTGATGATGATGGTTATAACTATGGTGATCATGATGGTGGTGATGATGATATCAATGATGGTGATTACGGTGGTGATGGTGATGATGATGGTGATGATGGTGTTAATGGTGGTACTGATGGTGGTGATGGTGAGGATGGTGATGATGATAGTGATAATACGAGTGATGTTGATGGTGATGATGGTGTTAATGGTGGTACTGATGGTGGTGATGGTGAGGATGGTGATGATGATGACAGTGATAATATGGATGATGATGATGGTGATGATGGTGGCAATGGTGAATGGTGATGCTCATGGTGGTGATGGTAATAATGATGGTGGTGGTGATGACACTACTGATAATATGGATGATGATGATAGTGATATGGTATGTTAGTTCTCACATTGCTATAAAGAAATACTTGAGGTTGGGTAATTTATAAAGAAAAGAGGTTTAATTGGCTCACATTTCTGCATGCTATACAGGAAGCATAGTGGCTACTGGGGAGGCCTCAGGAAACTTTCAATCAATGCAGAAGGCAAAGGGTAAGCAGGCACATCTTACATGGCTGGAGCAGGAGGAAGAGAGATTGGGGGAGATGCTACACACTTTTAAACAACCAGATCTGGCAGGAATTCACTGTCACCACGACAGCACCAAGGGGAATGGTGTTAATCATCAGAAACCACCCCCATGATCCGATCACCTCCCACCAGGCCCCACCTCCAGCATTGGGGATTATATTTCAACATGAAATTTGTGTAAGGACATAGATCCAAAGATGGCAAATCTGCTACTGCTGCTGCTGGTGGGGATGCTGATGACAATGACGGCAATGACAGGGATGATGGTGGAGGTGATGGTGATGATGACGATGGGGGTGGTGATGACAGTGATAACATGGATAATGGTGATCATGATGGTGGTGATGATGGTGATGGCGGTGGTGATGACAGTGATAACATGGTTGATGGTGATCATCATGATGGTGGTGATGATGATGGTGGTGAATCTGCTGCTGCTGCTGCTGCTGCTGACGGGAATGATGATGAGGATGATGGAGATGATGGTGGAGGTGATGGTGATGATGATGATGGCAGTGGTAATGGCAGCAATCACATGGATGATGGTGATGGTGACGATGGTGGTGAATCTGCTGCTGCTGCTGATTGGGAGGATGATGATGATGATGGAGATGATGGTGGAGGTGATGGTGATGATGACGATGGGGGTGGTGATGACAGTGATAACATGGATGATGGTGATCTTGATGGTGGTGATGATGGTGATGGCAGTGGTGATGACAGTGATAACATGGATGATGGTGATCATGATGGTGATGATGATGGTGATGGTGGTGGTGATGACAGTGATAACATGGATGATGGTGATCATGATGGTGGTGATGATGACAATGGTGGTGAATCTGCTGCTGATGATGATGGGGAGGATGATGAGGATGATGGAGATGATGGTGGAGGTGCTGGTGATGATGATGGCAGTAGTGATGACAGCAATAACATGGATGATGGTGATTATGGTGGTGTTGATGATGATGGTGGTGAATCTGCTGCTGCTGATCAGGAAGAGGACGATGATGAGGATGGAGATGATGGTGGAGGTGATGGTGATAATAACGATGGGGGTGGTGATGACAGTGATAACATGGATGATGGTGATTATGGTGATGGTGGTGGTGGTGAATCTGCTGCTGCTGGTGGGGATGATGATAATGAGGATGATGGAGATGATGGTGGAGGTGCTGGTGATGACGATGATGATAGTGATGACAGCGATAACATGGATGATGGTGATGATGTTGGTCATGATGACAATGGTGGTGAATCTGCTGCTGCTGATGGGGATGATGATGATGGGAATGAGGATGAGGATGATGGAGATGATGGTGGAGGTGATGGTGACAGGGATCTTGGTATGTTTCTACCATTTTGAGGCTGTATGAGGCTCCATGGCTTCAGGTCTTGGCAAGCCTCTCTGTTATCTGACCAGGGCCAGGACATAGAATACCCTGCCCCTTCTCTCTCATTCTCTGCATGTTCACCCATAGGGAAACCTGCCGGAGAGGCCTCTATTTCTGCCCTGTGGGCCAGTAAAGGCACCAAGTAAAATCTTTGCTAAATCCCTGAACTTCCGAGGCCCGCCATCTGTTTCCTATTAGAGTCTCACACATCCCTGTGACATATTTTTATTGTCAGGTTAGAAGAAAATATTCCACTCGTTTGCAACATTCTCATTATATTCCCTTTATAACAATTTCTAAAAGAGAATAAATATAAAATATTTCTCTGTATTGTGGAGATATTTCAGCCTGACTTTAATATGCTGCATAGTTTTCCAACTCACAATTCTTCTAACCTTGTGATGACAGTTAAGAGATCTTCAGGCTGGGGAAAACACGTGGATCAATGAGTTAGTGGAAGTGCAGGACACTTTATGAGGACTCAGGGAGAGCGGCTTTCTGCCGACTCAGAGATGCCTTGTCAGCCTTTTGAGAGTAAACCGTTCCAACAGCCCCGAAGTCTGTTTCCCTTGGGCCGTTTCTAAGAACTCAGAGATGACTCCTTTGAGATCGATCAGCAGCTGGGTCCTCAAGGAGCCTGGCCAGGAAGCTTGGTCTGAAAGGGCAAAAGTGGAAAGCCTTGTCCATGGCCTCTGAGTAAGCCTGGCTGCTCCAGGTGGCCGTCACGGCTGACTCTACCCCAGAGGACCCAGTCAAAGGGTAGCCAGATTTCTCGTTTCTACCCGGGAGTACAGCTCCTACTCTGCCTTCAGCCCCAGGCTTGTGGCTGGTCCAGGTCCCTAATTGCTGGGAAGAGCATCCTGCCATAGACTCAGCTCCACACTGGGCGGTCCCACTTGGCAGATTGAAGAAGGAAGCACTCCCAACTGCTCTCCCGAATGGACAGTCACTTTGGGGTGGGTGCCAGGCAGGTAAGCCTGCTGGTGGCCTCTACTTCCTCCTGCTGTGGCACTGCTCAAGCGGACCCCAGCCCATCTGCCGATAAGGTCCGGTTTGGTGAATTCCAACCCCTGCTCTCTTGCCAAGTGTCTCCCACTCCCAGTAAGCCCTTCCTTCGAACTGCCTTTTCCCTCCAAATCTTTGAGACCAACTCTCTAAGGCTTTTCTGATGCCTAAGCCCCTGGAGACCACCCTTACCTCCTCCTGCCCCACCCCCAAGCTCCCAAAGTCCTGCGTCATCTGTGCAGAGTCCCTTTGCATATGCAGCGTGGGTGCCAGTCATCCTACCAGACCCTGGGACCCCCGAAGGCAGCGACTATAATGATGGTGCCAGGGGAACACCTGGGCCCTGAGCCAGGCAAAGGCAACCCTGTCCCCAAGAAGCCTGCAGTCAGTTCTGGAGAACAAGACATAAACCTGGGAAGATGATCGGACAACGCTGACAAAGCCGACTATAAACAAGGCTGACCAGTGCAGAGCCCAGGAGCCCTGGGAAGAGCTGGAGCTGTGAGAATCGCTGTTGGCTGTGGGTATTCTAGGTGCCAGGAGCATCCATATTCTCTTTCATGCCTCACCCAGCCTTGTGAGCTAAACATAACATCCCTAGTCTACAGACCAGAAACAGGCCCAGAGAGGGAAAGTGACCTCCCAAGGTCACGCAGCCAGAAAGTACTGAAGTCAGGTTTTGAACTCAGGTCTAACTATAAATTGGTGTCCCAGGGAGTTCAATCCAGGAGGCCTTTCTGTGGGTGTTTAACATGATCTAGAGGATCTGCGGGGATGGGAGGAGCATATTCCAGTAGCAGCCGCAGAATTGAGGCACAGAGACCATTCTGTGCAGCAGAGGACAAGTGAGAGGTGGCTGCGTGGCATTAGAAGTCAGGGCTGTCTGGGAGAGGAAGCCTCCTGGTGGGATCACCACGGGGCCAGGATGCTGAGGGGCCAGGGACAGTGCTCTGCCTCCTCTGGGCCTCAGCCCGCCTCTGGTGCTGCGGTAGTCCGTCCTGAGCACAGCCCTTGCAAGGAAATCTGGCTGCTCCCTGCAAACCAGCTGCCTTTCTGTTGTCTGAGCTCCACTCAGTGGAACAAAATTTGCCGTTCCCCCTTGTGGCCCTGCATCTCCTGTTATCTCTATCCAGGGCGCTTCTGCCTTTCAGCTTCACCAGGAGAGGATTATTTATGGCCTTGTTTATTTTGCTGTCTGCAGGCAATGCCCAGGCTGAGCCCTGCTGGGGAGACAAGTAGCAGTGGGCAGCCTGCAGCCAGGGCCCAGCTAGCTCCTGCCTCACTTCGTGCGTAGATTCTGCACCGGGGCCAGCCCCGGAGGGATCTCCAGACCCGACAGATCCCCAGCCTTGGTGAAATCAGCTCCTCAGAAGGAAGCAGGCAGCCTCCTCTGACCACCGGGCATGCTGGCCCCTAGGCCCCATGGCTGAAGGGTACTTGGCCCCTGTGGGCCTATTCGATAGACCCAGGTTGCCTGCCTCCTGCTCATGGAGGTCCCTGAGGGAGGAATTCCCCAGGAAATGGACCAGCCTGAGGCTTGTGGCTCCCCTAGCAGGCTGGTGGTGGGTGTCAGAGAAGGAGGCAGGGCTGTGCTGTGGGCATCCTCCACTTGGGCATCTCTGTCTAAGCCTCCAGCAACCTGAGCAACTTCCTTGGTGGCCATAGCCATGTGACTTCCTCCTTTCCATTCCTGTGCAGCTCTTCAGATGGGACTGTGGCAGCTAGGGGCTTCTGAAAGCCACGGTCTGTGTGATTCCCACTCCTGGCCAGGCCCAGCCTTTGCCTTTGAGGCTCCCAAGGACCACCTAGCAGCTTCTTGCTGCAGGGCCCCTCCGGGTACCCACTTCTCAGTGAGGAGCCAGGTCCAATGGCAAGGTGAAGCCACTACCACCTCACCAACAGAGAGAAAAGGACGAGTAATTGATGCATGTGAGCACCTGGAGGAACCCCCAGAGAACACTGCTGAGCAAAACAAGCCAATCCCAGAAGGCCACATACTGCATGGTTCCATTTAGATAATATCATTGAAATGACAGAATTACAGAAATAGAGAGCAGATTAGTGGCCCCCAGGGGTTAAGAAGGAGGTGGGCTGGGAGGGAAGTGGGTGTGGCTGAAAAGAGTAGCAGAAAGGGCCCTTGTGATGGAAGATTCCATTTCCTGACTGTCCTGGTATCATCTGGGATGTACAGGAAAGGGAGACTCACAGGGCCAGGACAGCAGTAGCCCCAGCCTTAGCCCACAAGCCAGCAGCACAGGATCAGCCTTCCTCATGCAATGCAAGCGGAGGGGGCCCTGGTGGACGGGGAAGCCTATTGCCAGGAACTCAGGCTTCACTGCCGCCTGCCTCGCCCTGATCCCCTGTCCCTCCCCCACGTTGCTTCCTCCTCTTGGAGAGTCTCTCCCCCAGCATCCATGCCTCCCAGCTCTCTTTTACTTTCCAAACTTGCTCTCAGAAAAAAGGAGGCTGGCCCTCTGCTGCTCTGAGCATTTGCAGAACTCTCTGCTCTTTCCCAAGGGATCAGCTCATGGAGGCAACCATATCTCACCCCGTGCAAAAAACTGCAGGATGCAGGAGCCACAGGGAGCATAGCAGTGAGGACAGCTCCCTCAGCCCCGAACACACTACACAGACACCGGCCTTCTCCATCTCGCCAGGGCAGACATTGTCCATGTGACATACTCTCAGTAGGCAGTGATGGGTTGGCCACCCCTGGGGCTTAGGAGGAAAGCACCATTCATTCATTCATTCAAATTTAGCAAGTCCCCCCTGACCCCCTGCTACCTTCTAAGACCTGTCCTAGGCACTGGGTTCTCTAAAATGAGTCTGACATCATCGGACATTGGCTTGAGGCTTAGTCTGTTTGTGCTCCTGTAGCACAGTGTCTGAGACTGGGTAACTTAGAACAGAAATTTATTTCCCATCAATGGTTCTGGAGGCTGGGAAGTCCAAGGCCAAGGGGCCAGCATCTTGCCTAGTGAGGGCCTTCTTGCTCAGTCCCCGAGTGGCGGAAGGTAGTGGGGAGGGGAGCTGGGCATGGTGGCTCACGCCTGTAATCTCAGCACTTTGGGAGACCGAGGCAGGCTGATCACTTAAGCTCAGGAGTTTGAGACCAACCTGGGCAACACGGCAAAATCCTGTCTCTACAAAAAAAAAAAAAAAAAATACAGAAATTAGCCAACCATGGTGGCATGTGCCTGTAATCCCAGCTACTCGGGAGGCTGAGGTAAAAGGATCACCTGAGCCCAGGAGGTTGAGGCTGTAGTGAGCTGAGATCGCATCCCTGCATTCCAGCCTGGGTGACAGCAAAACCCTGTCACAAAACGAGAAGAAAGAAAAAACAAAAAGAAGGCAGAGGGCATGCTAGCTGAATGCTGCCTGAAACCTTTTTTATAAGGGCCTGAATCCCATTTTTGAGGGAGGAGCTCCAGTGGCCTTCTCACCTCTTATAGACTCCACCTCTTAAAACAATCACATTGGCAACAGCTGCATTTTGGAGGGGGCGCACATTCAAGCCATAGCAGACTGCCTAGACAGCTGAAGGGTACTTAGTTCCTATAGCCTGATCATGGCATTGCCATGGTGGCACAGGGGCCCGCCTATCTGAAGTCAGGGCAGTCCACGCAGAGAGCCCTCCTCATGGCCGGGCTCAGGGAGCCACCCTCCCATTCCTGCACCCTAGCCTTCCGGCGGGGCTTGCATGCCACCGAGCTCACAGCATGACCCAGGGGCCTGGCTGTTTTGCACCCTGGGAAAGATTGTGTCTCAGCTACAAGAGGCACCTCAGGAGCAGAGGAGGGAGCTGGGAAACTCCCTGTGCCACCACCCTGAGCTTGCAGCAGAGAACAAGCCCAATCTGCAAGCAGGAGTGGGAGGCTCTGGGCTTTCTTAGCCCGTTATTTATCGAGTAGACTCTCAGCCTCATGGCAGCTCGAGCCACAGCCTGATATGAATACTGATTGGAAAAAATGCCTCTCCCCTCATCCCCCAGGCCCAGGGCTGCCAGAGAGCCCTCCGAGCAGTCTGGGAGGCGAGAGGGAGCCGGGCATGGGGAGAAGAGGCTTACGGGAAGAGAGCGTGTTTGAAGCTGGGAGATGCCCTGCGCGCCGCGGGTCCCTGTCCTCAGGACCAAGTGAAGCCCTGGCTTCCGGGCTGGTTCCAGCACAGGATTGTTCAGGGAGGGGGCCTGGGAGGGAAAAGGGGAAGAGTAAAGCCCAAGTTCCAGGCAGCGGCCTTTATGCTAGGCTTGGAAGGGTGCTTCTGTCCTAGCACTAAGCACCTGGAGGGGTGCTCCCAGGTTCCTGCAGCATCCTTGCGAAGTTCTAAAGCTCTGTCTCGTGGGCCCGGCAGAGCCTCTGGGCCGCCCTCTGCCTGCAGACCACAGGGCCCCAGGGAGCCTGAGGTGGGAGGAGCAGGGTGAGGTTGGTCAAGGTCCCTCCTGGTCAGGGCCTGGCCCCTCCTCCCAGCTCCCCAGCTCCAGAGGTACTAGAGCAGTTGAAGTCTGGTCCCTGGACTTGCCCCTCCCGGGCCTGTGGCATCTGAAAGGGTTATTCCCTCCAGGGTCATTTTGTTTAGATTCTGTCTCTTATTAAATTGTAGTCCCTCATCTTCATACCCTGGGAATGGCACTGGGGCAGGTTCCCAGCGGGGAGATGCAGAGGTGGGATGCAGGCTGTGGGTGCAAGCTGAGGGCCCTGCAGTCTGGGTGTGGGATGTAAAGAGGTAACTGAGGCTGGAGGTTTGGGGGCCGGGTATCAAAGTGGGGCACATTCTGAGCTGTGGGCAAAGCCTGCATGTTGTGGGGGAATGGCAGGGCACAGCGGCATTGCAGGAGGATCTCTCTAAGTCCCCCGTGTCTCAGCCTCTGGGGCACAGCTGGCAGGCTTGGCCAGGTGGGACAGGAGCAGAAAGGGGAAACCGACAGCCACAGGCAAGCAGAGGAGGCCGCACAGGCAGAGGAGGGAGGCCCAACAGAGGCCCTTCCTGGCCCCATCCTCCCTGGAGGCCTGGATGCCCGAGGCAGGTCTCTGGTGTCCAGCCAACAGCCCGGCCCCTCGTTAGCCTCTGGGCCTGGAAAGTGGATCATCCTCCTAAGGGGACAGAAACCACAGGGATCCATCCTCCCGCCCTGGAGGCTGCACATCCATTCCTCCCGAGGGCGGTGAGGAAAACCGTGTCCGGGGCCTCTCTCTTGGCTTCCGATGCTTTGCTTGGCGTCCCTGGGCTGGGAGAAGGCTCACGTGAGCTCTGCCCTCATCTTTACCTGGCATTCTCCCTGTGTTCGTGTCTGTGCCCACACTCCCTGCCGTGTATGGACACCAGTCATGCAGAATCAGGGCCACCGACTCATCTGAACTCCTTACAGCTGCAGAGACGGTTTCCAAATTAGGCCACATTCTGAGGTCCTGGGGGCTAGGACTTCAGCGTATGAATTTTGGGAGACAGAATTCCATCCATAACGGGGGGCCTCTGACTTTTAAGGGAAGAGACCCCTCCCCTGGGAAACCTCAGATTCTGGGTCTGTAGAAGGCTGCAGCTTGGTGGGTTGGAGGGCCTGATGCGGGGCGCTGCCTCCCCAGCAGGCCCTGCGGGGTAAGTCCCGGGCCAGCAGGCACCTTCACTCATTCAGCGAGTACGACCGGCTCCTACACGGACGGGCGGTGTGTCCAGCACACGGGTGAAGCAGGCCGCACGACAGCCAAGGTTTTACCGCCTGGGCCTTGCTTTCTGGGAAGAAGCCAGAGGACAAACAGGTCAACAAATATAAAAAATCATCTCAAGTGGGGATGAGAGCTAAGAATCACAGAGGGCCTTGCTGAGAGTGGGACGTTTAAGCAGAATCTGAAGGAGAGGGGTTTTGAGGAACCCGGGAAGAACACCACAGGCGTGTGATGTGGAGGTGGAGGTGGAGGCAGAAGGCAGGGCCAGGCAGTGTCCAGGGAACCGGAGATGCCAGCTGTCACCCCAGCTGCGGCCCATAGGGCTGCCACCTCCAGGCAGTTGGGCAGGGCCTGGGCAGGTCAGAGGCCTTGAGACCGGGGTGAGGGGCAAGATGCACTGTCCAAGGGGCAGGTTTGGAGGGTGGAGCGTGGTGGGGAAGAACTCTGTTCTAGGGAAAACCCAGATACAGCTTTCTTTGGAGTCTTTCAAATCCTTTGAGAAGAAGCCAAAATGATGAGTGAACCAGAGTGGCCAGGAACGAGGGGAGGATGTGACTTTGAGTTGGTTTCAGTCACTCGGGGCAACCGTGGCTGGAGAGGCTGGGATCCCGCAAGGGCCTGGACTCAGCCAGGAGTCTCCATCCTCACCTGAGGGCATCCCAAGGTCCCCATCGTCCACCACTGGCCCCTGTGTCCAGGCAGGAGGGGTCATCTGTACCCAGAGGTCCCTGGCTCCCAGTTTCCCTCCTTCCTGTGGCTGCAATGCAGCTGTGGCCCCAACATCTGTCCCCTCCAAGGGACAAAGGCAGGTGGAAGCAGGCAGAGGGGGTCCTGCCCACAGGAATCAGACAGTTTTTAGAATTCAAAGGGCCTCAGGGGTCCTGGTGGAGCAGAAGGAGCATGGCCTGTGGAGCCTGGAAGGCCTGACCTGCAGTTACTGAGCAGGGTTGGACAGGAGGAAAAGTCCTGGCCGCTCTCGGCCTCAGCTTCCTCATCTGTGAAACCCAGTGCCCACCTCCGTGTCATAGTGAGACAGTGAGGATGGAATGACCATCTCTGAGCGTCCCGGGTGCGGTGCCTGCACCGAGAGGTGTCGCGGAGCCACCTCTCATCACACCAGGGACAGAGTGAGCAGGGCTCGTGCTGGCTCTGAGAGGGAAGGCCACTGCGAAGAGGGGCAGCTTCTGGCTGCAGGCAGGTGGTCGGTGGGGCTGCAGGCCCAGAGCTGCGTCCTCCCAGGGCCGAGGGTCCCTCCGGGCCCTGCTGCTCCCAGGTGGAGTCTGTAGTCCTGGGTCGGGCCTGCCCTTGCTGACAGGACACGGGCAGGACAGGCTTCCCATCTCTGTCATACTGCTTTCTGCCTGGGTCCACACTGCCACTGACCCCTCCTGGGTGGAGGGTCTGTGTCCCCTGGGCCACGGTCTGTGTCCCCTGGGCCTCGCTGAGCCATCGTTGGCTGCGACTCTGATGTCTTTCGTTGTCTGGAATCGAACCCCTCCCTGAGACTCTGCAGTAAATGAAAGAGCTTCTGTCTCTGCACCACCCAGGTCAGGCTGAGTGGACACCCTGTCCCTGCACCACCCAGGTCAGGCTGAGTGGACACCCTGTCCCTGCGCCACCCAGGCCAGGCTGAGTGGACACCCTGCCCCTGCGCCACCCAGGCCAGGCTGAGTGGACACCCTGTCCCTGCGCCACCCAGGTCAGGCTGAGTGGACACCCTGTCCCTGCGCCACCCAGGTCAGGCTGAGTGGACACTCTGCCCCGCGCAGGTCAGGCTGAGTGGACACTCTGTCCCTGCACCACCCAGGTCAGGCTGAGTGGACACCCTGTCCCTGCGCCACCCAGGTCAGGCTGAGTGGACACTCTGCCCCGCGCAGGTCAGGCTGAGTGGACACTCTGTCCCTGCACCACCCAGGTCAGGCTGAGTGGACACTGCCCGGAAGCACGTCTCCCGGTGCAGCCCCCACTCCTGCCTCACTGCGACTCTGCCACCTGATGCCTGCGTGGAGGGTCGATTCACTCGCCTGAGTCTGTGTGGGACCCACCACCCATGCAGGACCAGGGCTCCCCACTGAGGACCCTCTGAGCTACTGGTTAACAGGCTCAAGCCTGCGCATGGCACGGCCACCGTCCTCCACAGGTCCTGGGATCCAGCCTCTGTGGTGCAGGCCCACAGGCCAGACACCACCTGGGCAGGTTCTCATCCAGGACTGCCTCACGATGATGATGGACACGAATGGAAGTGTGCAGGCCTCCAGGGTGCAGGGCTCCGAGCTCCCCGGGTGCGGATGAAGGGGTGAAGGGAGGGAGAGTGCCGAGCCCAGCTTTCCAGGAGGCAAAGCCTGGGTATCTGAGGCTGTCTGAGGTGTGGAGTGTCGGAGCCACGTGAGCTGCATCTCCAACACTGGCTTCCTCGTTTGTAAAATGAAGAGGCCCCAGTGAGCTCGGAGATCCCTTCACAGAATCATCGCTAGAATTCCATAAGGCTTTGTTGAGGTCCAGCAGGTCTGTCTCAGTGGCAAGGGAGGCAGGTGGTTCCTGGAAGGCAGGTGGCACTGGGCGGGCACCCGCACTGGGCATCCCATGTGCCCCACATCTCTGGCGCATTAGCCCATGGCTCAGGTGGCACTGGCCCCATGGCATAGGTGAGACAGCAGGCTGGGGACCACTCCCACCAGTGTGTCTTGGGCTCTGTGCCCACTACCCGGGGTGGGAGAGGTGTCCACTTTGTCCACTCATGACCTGGGAGCTGATGTGGCTTCAATCCTGACTCCATAGCTGCCTCCCGACCAGTCAGCAACCGGGAACCCTGGCCTCCTCCTCTCCATCCTCACTGCAGCCTGGTCAGGCCAGAGGCCAAGGTCCCCAGGGCAAAACCGGGACAGTCCCGGTAGGAAGGAGGCCTGGCAGGGCCAGACAGCAGCCTGGGAAGGAGCCATGTGTTGCCCGGGTGTCCCACGGCACCGGCTGAACCTGCATCTTGAAGGTTTGATTGATTGCGCTGTTCAGAGTGAATATATTTTTTAATAATCGGTTTCCGAAATTAGTCTTTCTCTGTGTAGCAGCTATCACAAACAGCGTGAGTCACACTCTTTTTTTTTTTTTTTTTTTTTTTTTACCTGCCAGAGGCAGATATTTGTTTTTCCTTCAAGAGAGCAGCAGGTGAAGGTGTGGTCCCCGGATCCCAGCACCTGGAAGCTGCGGTCTGGTCCTGCCTGCTTGGAGCCTGTGGGCCGGGCAAGGCAGAGGCAGAGGCGTCCTGACCAGACCTCCTCTTGTTCCCACTCTCCGTGGCTTGGGGGCCAAGCGACATCACCTCTGCACCCCTTGGTTTCCTTAGCCAATGGCGATGGTCGTGGTTACTTTGTCACACTGTTTTGGGATCGAGACGGAATAAGCTTAGTGCACACATTGTAGCTGCTCAGTGCCCATTCAGTAACTGGTAGCTTGGTCCTCCCACCTCATACCCTTGCAGTGGCTCTGAGAAGCCAACTCTGTCCCCATTTGATTGGTCCTACAGGTGTGGGTTTTAAACCCTATGTAACCCACGTCTCATTTTGGACATCACAAAACTCCCTGAGGTGCCCAGCCTACCTACCCCCAAGTGCTCATCTTCTGTGAGCTCCTGAGCTTCTCCACCAGCTGAGCTTTTTCGTTGTGGAGTTTTCTACTTCCATTGTTTGTAATTCAAACTAATAGGTTCTTTCTGCATTTGAAAAATGAAAACATGGTGTAATATTGAATGTTGGTGTTCAAACTGCTCCCCACAGCCAGCATTTTTCAATGTCCCCCAGGGGCACGCACCCTCGATGCTTGACTGAAAAACTACCAGTGATTGTCCGTATCTCATTGGCCTGAGAAACTAAAAGCTGCTACTGTGTTGCATTAAGTGCCTGCTGTATGCAGTGCCCTGGGCTGGGCCAATCCTGAGGGATAAAGAACAGTATCACAAAGATACTGAGACAGAGCCGTCTCCGTGGTGGAGGAGATGAGAGCTAAGAGAAGTGAAAATGCAGAACCGAGGCTGGGCCATCCCGCAGCGTCCACTGGTGCAGGGCTGGGCTGCGGGTCACGAGCCCCGGGAGCTTGGAAAGGGAAGGGCATGACCTGAAGTCAGCTTCCCGGAAGAGGAAGAGGTGGTCCTGGGCTGATGGCAGCATTTGCATGGGCTGACAGGAAGGGACAGCTTCAAGGTTGATGGCTAACTACTCGAGCCAAGGCCCAGAGGTGGGGATGAGTTTGCTGCCAAAGGGGACAGCCGGCAGGAAGCTGCTCGGTGCCCTTGTTCGTCTCGCTCATTATTTGAGCACAAAGAGCAGCAAGTCCCAGCCCCATCCCGAGGCCCTGCAGCGTGGCAGGATTGTGCCTACTTCTCCCTGCTCTTAGACCAACGTGGGTTCTGCCTCCCCTGCCCAAAGCGTAGGCGCAGACTCTGGGTGGAATCAAGGTGCAAAGGAGGCCTCGATTCCAGAGGTTTCAGAGGGCTGCTCCATGCGTCAGTCATCCACCCATCCTCTCGTCACCCCACCTCTGGCTTCTGGGGGCCCCAGGACTTCCCCAACGCTGTCCTCAGTCCTGAAACCTCCATGGGGTTTCCATGGAGAAGTGCTAACAATTTTGTTTCTACTCTCCCACTTCTTTCTGAAGTTTCATCTGCATCAAAGTGAGATCCCTGATGCTCAGCACTCAACAAGGCTGTGGTGATTAAGCACTTAAATTGATTAATCAAATTTCCTGTGATGAGAACTACTGTCATTCATTAATCTGAGCAGGATTATAAATAAGAGATGGCAGATACAGGAGACAAACGTGTTGACAGATGGACACGGTGGCCTGAATCACAAGTAGGTGCCTGCTTCCTGGGGGCTTTTGCTGTGGGCAGCTGGGGACAGAGCTTCCCTAAAGACAAAATTAGACTGAGATTAAAGTATCCCCATTTTAATAACAAAATATGCATAGATGAGCAGGCAGCCGGTACAGGGAGCACGTAGGTTCGCATACCAATAGCTGGGTTGTATTCACGGAGGTGGTAGCAGCAGCTCCGAGAAATAATCTACTAGAAAAAGAGGCCAAAGCAAAGTGGCACATGAGTTGAGAATACAAGTTTGAGGGTCAGAGCAGCCCTGGGTGCAAAGCCTGCCTCCATGGTTTACTCAACACATGACTTGGCTGAGGTTCTCAATCTCCCAGAGCCTCCGTTCCCTCACTGGCAAAATGTGGATGCTAATAATCCTGATTCCACTGGACTGTTGTTAAGAGTAAATGAGACAATGTCTATGAGGCACTTTTTATCTAGTTTACAGACATTTATTGAGCACTTACTGTATGTCAGTACTGTGCTGGTATTTAGAGATTGGCAAGGAATAAAGCAAGCATGGTCGCTTCCGCCAGAGCTGGTTTTCTTATGGAGAAGGCAGACACTGAGACTCAAGGCCTGTGACAGAGTGCTACTGCCCTGGCTTTCCCAGATGCCACATTCTCTGGTGACCTCCCGGACTCAGCCCCAGTGATGTCCTTTCCATCCCTGTCTTTGAACACTTCTTCCTGCCTGTGGTCCCTCCTTGCCCCTGTGCAGATCCTCCTCCTGACTTCTTGGCCTCGTTCACTCCAACAGAACTGCCCCTCCCAGCTCAAGTATACTGTGTCTCCGCCCAAGTCAAAGCCCTGGATGACGGCTGCAAAGCATGAGGCTTCTGGTTCCCAGCTCAGTCACACACAAGCTTCATACCCGAGATGTGTATGATGATCTGCCTGACGCCCGTTTCCCCACTTCCATGGGGTACAAGCCCCTTGAGGCAGGGACCAGGTCTGTTCTGGTCCCCGTCGCATGCTCAGCCCCAGCATCGGGCCTGGCCCATGGCAAGCCTCGCTAGTACTTACTGAGTTAGTAGATGGTGCCTCAAGGTGGCCTTGGAAGCCCGTGGAGATGGTGATAGCCATGTCAGAAGACAGCAGGGAGGGTAGAAAGTCACCCAGCCCTGGGCATCCGAATCAGCATTTTCTGGAGGCTGGTGCCGGGACACCCTCAGCACAATATCTACCACTGATTGAGCTTCTGCTTGGCATATGGCCCTGCTAGGGCACTGGGGACCCGGTTTCTCCTTCCAGCCGTATTGAGTGGCACAGAGGAGGGTCACAAGCAGAGATGATTGCAGTGCCCTACAGTGCACCATTGGGGTAGAGGGAAGTCCAGAGCCTGGGGCTTTCTGGGTGAGCTGATGCCAGAGGTGGGTAGGTTTGGTAAGAAGGGAGAAGTGGGACTCCAGACAGGGTCCCTCAGGTCTCTGCACCCTCTTTTCCATTTATTTTTACCTCCTGACATCCTGTCCAGGGTCCCAAGACAGCCTCTACAGGGGGTCCCAGTTGAGCAGGCCAGCGGGAGGAGACACAGCCTATCACCCATGCCTCTGCCTGGACACAGGACCAGGAAATGCCATCCTGTCTTGTTGGGCTCAGACATTGTGATCCGTCGGTGAGCCATCGAGCCCCTCCTTCAGGCCCCCAGAGGAAGCTGCAGGAGTTTGCGGAGGGTGGGAGCTGGGGCTGGGAGCAGGGAGAAGTTAGATTCCCTTGCTCGGAGGAAACCCGCTGGTGCTCAGTGAGATTAAAACTATCACTCCTGGCTGAATTGGCCTCTTCTACTGTTTTGCTAAATATTTAAAGACCCCTTATTAAAAGAGTTACCATCTTAAAAATGTCACATCTTCATCTGTCACGTCCTCCCTCCGGAGTGTGGCCTCAGGGCTGTATCCAAGCACCCCAGAAACAGACAACCTCTTTGCCCTGGGGCCCAAGATCATTTCAAGTGGTTTCTGAGGACCCACTCTACCCAGCCCTGTGGCTGCCCAAGCATCTGCCCCTCCAGCCACAGTAGCTTCTGCCACGGGATGGGCCGGCACCAGCCTGAGCAGGTGTCAGGGACTATGGGGAGGAGGCAGCTTGGGTTGCAGTACGTGGCCACAGTGCACTCTGCCCAGCCCAGGGTTCTGTTTGCTGCTTCCCTCCTGCCTGGGCACCAGGCTGGGCTGGAGGCAGAGAAGCTAAGGACAGCCCAGCCTAGGGAGTGAGGAAACAGGAAGTGAAGCCTTGAGCCCTAGCAAGGTCTTAACCCTGCTGATGGTGGTGGGCAAGCAGAGGGTCATGGGGGCACCGAGCAAGAAGCATCCACTTCTGCCTGGAGGAATTAGAGCCGGATTAGAGGAGAAGCTGTTGTAGGATTAGGATGAGAATTAGGTCTTTGAGCAGCACCCTAAAAGGTGAATATGAGTTCACTGGACGTAGAAATGGGAGTTTCCCCCAGCCCTCCAAAAACAAAACCAGACAACACAAAGACATACAGGTTCAAGGACTTGTTCAGTAAGCAGCTGAGCACCTACTGTATGCCAGGAACCATGGCAGGCCCTGAGAATATAGAACTGAATGTTACATGTTCCTGCTCCCCGTAAAATTTGCCCGCCTAGCTGGAGAAATAGACTAAAAACAGCCCATGATGTGGAATAAAATGTGCTGTAATGAAAGCGCGTTGCAGCTGCCTCCCTAGCTCGGGGTAGGGGTGGGGGGTGGGGCGGGGGTTACCTCTGTGCCTCAGGTGGGAGGTGGGAGGGATGCCTCAAGGGAGGTGACGTCTAAGCAGGTTTTGAGGATACCCTAAATTCACTAGGAATGTGCAGTAGCTTGGTGTGGCCTGGACAGATGGAGAGAGAGGGAAGTACTGATGAATGAGACCAGAGAAAGGGCCCAGGAGTGCAAGGGAAAGGCATGGGAAAGAGAGAGCCAGAGACTTCTGGAATGATCCAAGCAGAGAGGGATGGAGAAGCTGCTGCGATGAGGAAAGACTGCCCCACAGAGACGAGGGTGGAGATGGAGCTGGTGAGCAAGGGGAAGCCCATGGGAGCTGTGGTCTGAGCTGGGTCTGAAGGGCTGGTCAACGAGGGGATGCCCCACTGCCCACAGAGGGTACAGTGAGGCTGGTGCCAGCATAGCCTGCAGGGAACGAATGCCCAGACAGAGCAGAACCGCCCAAGGGGACCAGGGACCAGGGAAAGGCTCAGCCTGGAGGGGGAGGCGTAGCTGGCCTGTGTCCCCTCCCAGGTGGAAGGACCTGGGCCCGAGGCCACCTGACGCTGGAGGAGCCAGAGAGAAAAGGGGACACAGAACAAGGACATACTGGACGTTCACTCACACCCACCCTCATGGTAGAAGAGTCTGGAACTCAGTTTAAATTTTTCAAGTCTTTCCTGAAGGTTGGAGGCTGCCTCCTCTTCCTAAGTGATGAAAATCTCAATTTGCTGCTGCCACAGAGGGCCAGGGGTTGTGTCACTGAGGCTAGGAGGTGTCACCCGATGTCAGCCTTGAGCGAACATTCAAGGGTCAGGATGGTGTCATGAATGGAGCTCCCGGAGCCTGCGGGTCCAAAGACCTGGGTCCCATATGGGTGTGGCCACAAACGCCTGGCGTCACCTTGGAGGCAGCTGTGGCCGCTCCAGGCCTCCCTCCTCACCTGATAAACGGGGGAGTCGGGCTGGTGGGTGGACAATCCCTCTCTGCTCCACACATTTTCCGTCCCGGTGCATCCTCCGCCCACCTGCTCACCTTGCTGTCGGCAAGAGTTAAGTTTTAATGAGAAAAGAATTTCTCTCTGGAATGTTGAGTATAATTAAAACTCTGCTGTGAAAAAATAAAAAAAGCCTAGCAAACACTGAGAGTCCTAGAGGAAGTGAAAATGTGAAAACACGACCCCCATTTTCCTCTCCCTATGACATGGATTATTAAGTCAGGTTTGAAAAGTTCCTATTAAATATTTAAATATTTTATTAAATATTCATCATCTCAAAAATGGCTTCCTAACAGATCCTTAGGTAAATATAACAATATTTGATCACAAAAGCTGCTTGGCCTGACTGAGGCTCAGGAAGGGTGAGACTCTGTCTGGGGCTCTGGTCCCATGGGTGCAGGGAATCCTGGTTAAAACGGGGGAGGCTGAGAGACCGGGAGAGGGACACACGCCTGGCCACCAGGAGGGCCTGGGTGGCCACGGGCTTGCTGACCGGGCGAAGGACCTCAGAAAGGTCACATGGCAAATGGAGCTCACGTGGCTTGTAGTGGTGCAGCTGCGAGCTGAACCCACGTTGGCTGGACCCCTCTGTGGGCTATGAAGAAGGCTGTCCCACAGAAGGGGCTGCCCTCTGGCTTAGGCCATCCCAGCACCAGCCACGTGCAGGGGACATTGTGAAAGGGATCTTCTATCAGACCAGCAGCTGGGCTAGAAACCCTTGACGTCCCTTCCCCGGGACTGTGGAGGGGAGGGGTGCTCCCCGGGGTTCTGTGGAACTGGATTCACAGCCCGGCCATTCCTTGTAAGGGCACCTGGTCTCCCAAAGTGGAGTATAAACAGCTTTCAGTGAGCAGGACATGTGGTAGCCCCCCTCACCCCCACTGTCTTTCTTACCTCCCAGGTATGGTGCTGGGGTCTGCAGGGGGCTCTCAACCATGGAGCTGTTGGGGTTTGGGCCAGATGGAGGAGTCAAGTCCACCGTCCTGTGCACTGGAGGACGCGGCTCCCACTGGGCCTGCACCTAGTAGATGCCAGGGCATCCCCAACCCCTCACGTCCACCTGAAATGCCCAGACACTTCCTATGCCCCCAGGGAGCCATACTGCCCCTGGCTGAGAACATTGCTCTACAAGAAGGACACTTGGTAAACACGTGGAGTGCGTGAATGGCATGGTACCATCTGGCCGGAGAGAGTAGGGGAGGGAAGCAGAGTGACTCTACAAGAAGGGCACTTGGTAAACACGTGGCGCATGTGGATGGCATGGCACCGTCTGGAGGGAGACAGTAGGGGAGGGAAGCGGAGTGAAGTCAGGTTGATAGTGTGGGGCCTGTCTTTGACCTGAAGGGCTTTGAGTGGGTGCGGGGGGAGCGGGGAGGGGGCGGGGGAGCTGCTGAGTGCTGGATTTCAGCAGCCACAGTGTCAGCTTTCAGTTCCCACGTGGGCTTCTTCTCAAAGGCCTCAGGGGATGGTGCCAGGCTAAGGGGTCCCTGGCTCTGCTCACGTCTGCCTGGCACTCGCTAGGCACATGCTGCAGCCCCTCACCCTCCCAGGGGCTCAGGACTCAGTGGAACGGCAGGGACTCAGAGCAGCCCTGCCAGTGCCACGGGCCTCCCAGCCCTGTGTGGGGGTTCTCTTGTCCACCCGAGTGCTTTCACAGGCTCTAGAAGCCTCCCCAGCCTGAATGCAACCCTTGGAGGGCAGGGACCCTGTCCCCTCCTGCCTTCCCGTGCTGAGTGTGAGGAACTCCCGTCAGCATCCCAGGCAGGCTCACTGCTGAACGAGGGAGAAGCTCCTCTCTGCTCTTTACAGTGCAGGCACCTGGGTGCAGAGAAGCAAAGCTATTTGCCCAAGGTCACATGGCAATCAATCCAGGTTTACACCCAGGTCGGTCTGACCTCGGAGCCCATGCTCTGAAGCAGGCTGTCCCTGCACACCACACAGATTGCCCATGTCACTGAGTCCTCGGAGCAGGTCAGCGGGTGCCCCTCTGCGGCTGCTGTCTTCCTCCCCGTCATTCCAAATGCATGTGTTTGCAAACCAGCAGAGCGGAGAGGGAGTCTTGGTGCCCAAGTCCAGTCCCCACACCTCCCTCCTCTCCTTCCCCAGGCAAATTCTGGGATGAGGAGGAGGCCACAAAGATTGATGGGCTCAACTTACTGGCAGCAGGCATGGGCCTGGAGGAGGAGGGGTTCTCCCCTCCAGAATTCTGATGCATGACACCTGCTGCCAGTGCCGCCCTCTCAGGCTCCTGGGCGACAGGAAGGTGTGAAACCTGACGTTTCCGTGGGTCTGGAATGTGTGTGAGCCTCCGTGTCCTGGAGGAAGGACCCTCTGCCCGGGTAGAACTGGTGTCCAGGTGGGTGCTCAGCTAAGGCACCTGCAGAGGCAGAGGCTTTCTGTGCTGTGTCCAAGCTGGGAGCTGGGCAGGCACCAGCCCTCCTTGTGAGTGGGGGACAGAGCCTGCCCCAGTCTGTCCAGGCTGCTATAACACAATCTATAAACTAGGTGGCGTATAAAAAACAGACATTTATTTCCCACAGTTCAGGAGGCCGGAAGTCCAAGATCAAGGTACCAGCAGATCCGGTATCTGGCGAGGGCCCTCTTCCTGGTTCATAGACCATCCTCACGTGGTAGAAGAGGCAGGGGTCTCCCTCTAGCCTCTTTTTATAAGGACACTAATCCCATGCACAAGGGCTCTGTCCCCATGACTTCATCCCTTCCCAAAGGCCCCACCTCCTAATCTCATCCCCTCGGGGTCAGGATTTCAGCATATGAATCTGGGGACACACAAACATGCAGACATGGCGGGCCCCTCTGTGGGCACCCAGCAGCACCGTCTCCTTGCTCCGAGAGAGCGATCCAGGCTGTTTTGCACACCCAGATGGAAATGGCTCCAAGGTACAGAAGCAAAATGTTTCCCAAAACAAACAATAACTTGTTGTGAACATTGATATCAACATGGTCTGTGGGGCGCCATGGGCTGGAGGCCTGAGCCGCTGCCGGGTGCCACTGCTGAGCAGGAAGGGTGGCTGGCGGTTTGTACATTATTAAGGAAAACAGCAAAGAAGCTGACCCTGGGAGCATGGGCTCTGTCTGGATTCTAGACAAACCACAAGGCTGATGAAGCAAGGAGATGTAGACCTAGACATTTGTCAGGATGGGGCTGGGGCTTCTTAACCAAACGAAGCTGCACCCAACGTGGTATGCACAGGCCGAGCGAAATTTTCTGACACGAGGTCCCTAACTCTCATCAGAGAAGTCAGAAGCAGTCTAAGACCACTGGGCCAGGCAGACCAACTCCCACCAGGGTAGGCCAGGATGCTGGCAGCATGTGGGATCCAGAGGGAGCCAGAGCCCTCTGACCTCGTCTTTTCCAAGGGCCTCAGTTATCTCACCTAGAAAATAGGAACGAGGGCCAGGCATGGTGGCTCAGCCCTGTAATCCCAGCTCTTTGGAAGGCCAAGGTGGGCGGATCACCTGAGGTCATGAGTTCGAGACCAGCCTGGCCAACATGGTGAAACCCCATCTCTACTGAAAATACAAAAATTAGCTGGGCGTGGTGGCACATGTCTATAATCCCAGCTACTTGGGAGGCTGGGGCAGGAGAATTGCTTGAACCTGGGAGGCGGAGGTTGCAGTGAGCCAAAATAGTGCCACTGCACTCCAGTCTGAGCAACAAAGCAAGACTCTGTTTCAAAAAAAAAAAAAAAAAAAAAAGAAAGAAAGAAAAAAGAAAGTACTGGGGCTCAGTACTGCGTACTCAGTACTCAGTGGAACGGCAGGGACTCAGAGCAGCCCCCGAGGAGTATAAGCTTGACTCCTCGCTCAAGGCACCCCCCAGGGGAGAAATACGTTTGATACCACACTTTGCAACAGGACCACCAGGTGGCTTGGGGGTAGGAGGGAGCAGAGGGGCTGGGTTTGAGTTCTGGCACTGCCGTCATGTTACCCTTAAGGCCTGGTGTCCTGCTTGGGGAGATGAGGCCCAGGATGACGCCCCACCAGGCAGCCCAGCAGGGATGCGGCCCGCTTGGGGACCACAGGCACCAACTTGGAGGCCACCATCCAGCAAGCCTTGGATCTGAATCCCTGTGGAATGTGTAGAAGTTTTGAGCCTCTCCAAGGCTTGATACTCCATCCTGAAAAAGGGTGTGCTAATTCCCTCCTTGAAGGTTGTTGTAAGGACCAAGAGTGAGGATGGGTGCCCATCAGCCAGCCAGTGAGGACATTTCCTCAGGCAACAGTGGCCCAGAGATACAACAGCCCAGTGAGACAACTTGGAGAGACTTCCCTAAAGATCCGGAACACAGAAAGTGTGGCATCAGGAAAAGGATTTCAATTATGAGCAGCCACAAGAAGGAAAGCAGGCCCCCTGCCACCTCTGCCACCTCTGCCGGAGGGGAGGAGGTGGAAGGGGCCTCTGCAGCTTTCACACCTTGTAAGCAGACCAGATGCAGAAGTAGAGACAGGTGGGATTGAATTAGCCACAGGTGCCTGAGGCTGCAGGCCCCACCGCCTCCCCGCTCTGCCTGCAAGATTCAATACCGCCCCGTGCAGGTTAGCAGCACATTGGATTCCAACGAGTCATATTTTAACACTGCCGGATAGTTGCAGGCGACAGAAAACCTGTTTCTTTCCCATTTTATATATCCAGGAAATTTGTACCACATGCAGCCTGCATGTCATTACACACTTGAAAATACTGCATTCTCTCTTTCTGGAGCCCGCAGACCCATCACAAGGCAGATAAAATGCAGGTCCGAGGGCGAGAGCCCCTCTAGTGGGGCAGAGAGAGCAGCTAAATGCAGGGCGTCTGCGTCTTACCGTTAAGAACGGAGCCCTCCCTTCCACCCCCAGGAGGATCATCCTAGAGGCTGCAGGACAATCTGTTATTTCCCCGGGGAGGTCGGTGAAGGTGTTCGCTCGGGAGAAGCAGGTGTAATTACGGAGGCCCAGGCAGGGCACTGCATTAATGGATGTAGGCTCTGCAGCTAGAGACTTATGTGCATGTTGCTGAGGCCCCAGACCCTGCTGAGGCTGCAGGTCCAGAGAGCAAACCTCCTGCCTGGTCCTATTAAAGCTCTGAGCCAGCCCCATCTCTCCTGTCCCTGGCTCCAGTTGAGAGCCACTTGCATGATGTTCTCATCTGCAGATTGTGCTTCTTGCTGGGGAGCTGCTCAGAACCTACCGGGAGGGGTTTTGGAAAGTGGATTTCCAGGGCTCCAGATCAGTGCACTGAGTTCTGCAGCTGCCTGGACAACCCCGGGCAGCTCAGTCCCCGGGCTGTGCCTGGTGCAGGGATCTCCTTCCCACTGTGGCCAGGTGGCCACCCTCGCCGCTGCAGCACTGCCTGAGGAAGGTCACAGCTCTGCCTGGGGATGGGGGATGAGTCAGCTCACCCCATCCCTGCTCTCCGAAGCCCCAGGGCCCTCCTGAGCCACCTTTCTGCCTTGAGTCCTTGGCCCCCTGAACTTTTCCAGAACACGCACTGTGTGGCAGGTGCTGTGCCAGGTTGGGGAGGTGGTGGGGAGCTTGAAGCCTACCCTCTCCCTGAGAAGCCTTGGAATGGACAGGGAGGCCTCCCTTCCTCCTGTCAATGAACCATCACTGAGCACGTTCTCTGTGGCTGCTTCCTGTGAGGTCTGGAGTCCACAGCTGAGTTTGGGCAGAGCCTCAGCCCTCAGAGCTCCAGAGGGTCAGACCTCCGCCACCCACCCAGAAGGGCTGTCGGCTCCCTGCCCTCAGCTCCCCTGGTTTCCTCTGAGCTGGGTCCCAGCAACACACCATTGTCCAGCAGCTGTGCTGGGCCACGTGTGCAGACCCAGGGATGCAGAAATACTTGAAAGGTCAAGCTCACGCCCACAAGGAGTCAGCAGTCTCATTGGGCAGGTGGGCCCCTTAGAAGCTAATGTGGAGGGGACATGAGAGGCAGGCAGCTCCCAGCCACAGTGCTGAGGTTTAGACCTCAGGCTCCCTGGGCTACACAGAACACTAGGCCAGGGGGCTAACCACCCCCGCAAACTGGAGGCCTGGAGGGCAGGACCCGCTTTGCCTGGTTCCCCATCAAATTTCAGCACCTTGAATGGGGCCTGGCACATAATAGGTACTCAGCAAACTTGTCAGTTGAACAGATAGACTCACAGGAGGCCTGTGTCTCCTGCATCCACCCCCCTCCCCCAGTTCCTCTCCAGGCCCCCCTCCACCCCGCCAGGAGGGTGTGCGTGTTGAGGCAGCTTCTCCAGGGACTGGGCAGAGCGTAATCCCTGGCCCTTGTCTGTGCCTGGGCCACAGTTTCTTTTCGTTTGTTTTAATTTTGGTCAGATTCACATAATGCAAAATTAACTTTTTTAAGTCAGCAATTCAGAAGCATTAGTACATTTACAGTGTTGTACCGTCATCACCACTATCTTGTTCCAAAACATTTTCATCACCCCGAAAGGAAACTCCCAATGCATTTGCGGCCGTTCCCCCTTCTTCCCTCCCTCTGCCCCTACTGACCACCAATCTGCATTCTGACCATGTAAGTTGACCTCTTCAGCGTATTTCCTGGAATGGAGTTGTACAATATATGGCCTTCTGTGCCTGGCTTCTCTCAGTGAGTCTGTTTTCAAGGTTCATCCGTGTTGTGGCACATGTCAGCACTTGGTTCCCCTCTTGGGGTGGATAACGTTCCATTGTATGGCGAGCCCTCATTTGCTTACCTCTTCCTCCGCTGATGGGCATGTAGGCTGTTCCTGCCTTGTGTGAAGTATGCCACTGTAGATATGTGTGTGCAGGTACCTGTTTGAGTCTGTTTTCTGTTCTTTTGGGCACTTAACCTAGGAGTGGAATTGCTGGGTCGTATGCTATTCCTATGTTTAACTTTTTGAGGACTGGGCCACAGTTTCTCCATGAAGTTCAAAAGAGGTTTTTGAATCAGCTTCCAGTTGACTAACTAGGCTCCAAGGAAATACAGATGAAATAAGACCCCATCCCAGCCCCCTAGGATCTCCTGGCCTGCTCTCAGCCCACGTGAGGCAGCAAAGCTGCTGCTGGGACAGGCGGACCCTAGGGAAGCTTTGGAGAGTCCGATCTCCCAGCAGCATCTAGTGACAGAACCTTCTTTCGGCTTCTACCCTGAAGCACAAATGTGGAATCGTGTCCAGCGGCAGCCTGGGTTCCCCGGCCTGGGAGGTTCACGGGAGGAGGCTGGCCCGGAAAGCATGTGGCCCAGAGTGAGCCACATGGAGTGACTGTGGCTTTGGGCAGGTCCCCCTCTCCCTGCACCTCCCTCCCCACTGTCATTATCTGCAGAGTCAGGGGTGGGCCCGACAGCTTCCAGCAACCTGTCCAGGTGCCCAGATCTCTATACTCCTGGGCCCCAAATCTAGGAACCACTAGTCAGGAAGGAAACTCCTCCACCAAGCCTTCCAGGCCTTTCCACAGAGAAGGCAGCCCTTTTAGCATTTTACGTCCAGATGAAATAGTTCTAGGCACTACGATGGAACCCCCAACTCTGAGTCAAACAGGCCTTCCCTGGTCCCCCCAAGTCCTGGGGGAAGGCTGCCCTGCACCTGTCCCTGGAGGTGGACATATGGGCAGATGGCACAAAGGTGGCACTGGCCATAAAAGCCATGTTCCGGGCAACCGGCTGATCCCATTGGCCTTCCTTGCTCTCTCCTGAGTAGGAGGCAAGGCCTGGAGAGCTGACCCTTAGGCAGAAGAAGGGGTGGCAGAAGACCCCCCGAGGGAGGGAAGGAGAGGGACGGTGGGGTTCCCACTTTCCTTGGAGCTGCTGTGGAGTCTTTGCTCACTCATGCTGGGACTCGGCCCCCCACAGCAGCCTAGGGGCCTGGAGGTGCATCCACTGTGGTGAGCTGCAGCAGGTGTGTTGGGTAAAGACCTGTGCGGTTGGTTCTGAAGAAAGCTGGGAACTTCAGGGGAGACCTGAGGGAACCGGGGAGGATCTGACATTTTTATAAAAGGAGGTCCCTGTGCTCATCCAGTAGGGAGGGGATCCCAGCGCTTATGTCCCCGAGGGGAGCTCTGACTCTGTCCCCCTTTCTGTTTGCACTTGGGCAGGGCTCTCGAGTCCTGGGAAGCCGCTGTTTATTTTAAAACAGCCCTGACTCCTTGAGGAAGCTGAGAGAGGAAATGGCAGAGGCAGCCTCGCCTCACGCTTCCTGGGTGGGAGTCCCCACCAGGCGGCCGCCCGAGCCATCGAGAGCTGTTAGGAGGATCCTGCTGTAATCAAGAGATGGGCAGGCAAGGGACAAAGTGCCCTGTATCTGGGGAAACTGAGGAGGCTTGTGTTTATTGAAGACCTTCTATGTGCCAGTCACTGCAAATGTATTGTCATTTAATCCAACAAACCTGCAAGATCAGGTCATCCTTCTTCCCCTCCCTACTAATGAGGACACTGTGATTCAGAATCCCGGCCACTGGGCCACAGTCATCAGTGCTGCTAAGATGTGCAGGTGAGTTTCAAACCCAAGTCTGGCTTAGCGCTTAAACCTCCACCAGGCACCCCAGGCCCAAGGCCAGGCACCCCGACCTCCACCCGGGAGGACCGAGTGAGTTTCTCTGCCTGATCGGGGAGGGTAGAGAGGGGCCTCTACCCCGCTTCGTCCCACTCAGCTCTCTCCTCGTGAGGGTCTGAGGCCTGGACAGCAGTGCTGGGTGCGAGGCCTCAGTCATCCTGGGTCTGAGGGTGCAGAGCTCCCTGGAGACATTGCCTCTTCCTTCAAGGGGCAAATTTCCTCAGTCCCTGTGTTAAAGGAAGGTTGGCTTCTTGTCTGCCCGAGATCCCAGAGCCCTCACAGTGTAGCCCTTCTTTCTGCTAAACAGCAGACTTATTTTAGTAGCAGTTATTATTTAAGACTCACCATTATTATTATTTTCATTCACAGATGAGGAAGTTGGGGCTCAGTGAGACTGAGTAATTCAGCTGGGGTTCATCCCCTACTCCGTGTCAGAGCCTCGGAGGTTCTGATGCACGGGCCGGCCTGGCTGGGGCAGCACGTCTGCTGGTGTTTGAGGCACGTTTGTTTTCAGGGGAAGAGGCGCTGCTGTGCAGACCCTGCTTAGTCCGTTCCAGGACAAGACATGCTGCCCAGCCCTCCCGCTTCCCTAGTGCAGGAGCTGCGGCTCGGCGTGTTTCTGCGTGTGTGTTTCCAACACTGGCTCCCAGGTGGAGGGCCTGATGCCGCCCTGCTGTCTGCTCTCTTCTGTAGAGATGTTTTCGTGAACTTGAGAAAAAATCGGGAAAAGGCGGATTCCCTCTGCCCAGCCCATTAATTCTGCATGCTCAGGCCCAAATTAACCTTGGCAAGCCTTGGAGAGGAGAGAGTAATTCTAACCTTAAAAATCTGCTGATGAAAGCTGGTTTCAGGAATCCGACTCCACTTAATGTCCTGGCAGACAGCTCAGCCTTACATTAACATAACCACAGACTGGCCCGGCATTTCCCTCCACCTGCTTCATAAACAAAGCCCCGTTGTCTGTTTTAGGCAAGAATCCCTGCCCAGACTCCCTGGCCGCGTGCAGCCGCGCATGTTGGAGTGTGCTGTAGGTACCTGCCTGGCGTCACGGGTGCCTAGAGTGGGTGGTGCTGGGGAGCTAGATTCCAGCAGGCTCTGGAGCTGAGTAGTAATCACAGCCAGGAATTCCAGCAGTGCCAGCCCTGCAGGTGCGTGCCCACAGGCGAAGAGAGCGACTGATTTCTGGGCAGCACTTGGCCCTCCATGCCGTCCAGAATGGCCTTGGGGAGTGGGCTCCTGGCATCTGCATCTGCTGTCCTCTGGGAATGGCAGATGAGTAGGGAGAAAGGCCGGCCACCTGGGGCTGTGTAGCCGAAGCTCCCAGCGCCAGAGGGTGCAGCCTGGGCCTCCTTACCAAGGCTCAGTGTCCCACGGTTGGTCATCCCTGAGGCTGAAATGCACACCACCACTGCTGGCCTAACAGGCTGTTGACAAGGAACACATCAGACCCAGAGCTACTTGCAGGCATTCATCAGAGATTCCTTGTGCTTAACGCAGGCAGATCTGTTGAAGGGTGAGGGGGTGCCCATAACAGAGGAAGGAAGGAAGGGAGGGAGGGAGGGAGGGAGGGAGGGAGATGGAAGGGAGGGAGGAAGAATGGGAGGGAGGGAGGGAGGGAGCGGGGGAGGTAGGGAGATGGAAGGGAGGGAGGAAGAATGAGAGGGAGGCAGGGAGGGAAGAAGGGAGGGAGAGAGGGAGGAAGGAAGAATGGGAGGAAGGAAGAATGGGAGGAAGGAAGGATAGGGAGAGGGAAGGAGGAAGGCAGGCCATCACCAGTATAAACCACTCTGGAGACCAGCTCTAACCACTTGGCAGGGCTCCAAGAAATAGGTCTCAGCAGTACACTTTGATGAAAGAGAGGGAATTTCACTTTATTTATATATTATTTATGTCCAGTACTTTTAGGAAGTATTTGAGATAGCAACAGCACTGATATATTGAAATAGACTAAAAGAACAAGAGCCCGTGGGTGGGAGATAACTGAGCAAGAATATCCAAGTACACTGAGCAGAGCTCCTACTGATGGCGGGACTGCAGAGCCCAGCAGCCTGGCACACCCAGCTCAGAGAAAGCCTGTTCTTTGCTGGGGTCCATGGGGAACCAGCTATCAGGACAGATTTCTGAGACACGAAAGGTGCAGGTCTCCAGCTCCCGCTTGGCTGGGCCTGTGCGGGGTGAGGAGCCAGGCTGCCTTCCCCAAAGTGGTCTGGCAGGTGCTGGGACACAGCAGGGGCCCATGTGGGCCTGGCTGAAAGTCCTCAGAGGATGGGAAAACAGGCAGGTAAGAGTGGCCAGGTTCCCGGACTTGACCTTAAGCAGCGGTTGCTAGAGCCGATGGGGACAGCCCATGTGGTTCGTGGAGCAAGGCCCAGCAGAGTTCAGTGCTGCCCTCCCATTCTTCCTCCCTCGCATCCTTCCTCCCTCCCATCCTTCCTCCCTCGCATCCTTCCTCCCTCCCTCCTCCCTCCCTCCCATCCTTCCTCCCTCCCATCCTTCCTCCCTCCCTCCTTCCTCCCTCCCATCCTTCCTCCCTCCCATCCTTCCTCCCTCCCATCCTTCCTCCCTCCCATTCTTCCTCCCTCCCATCCTTCCTCCCTCCCATTCTTCCCCTTCCCATCCTTCCTCCCTCCCATCCTTCCTCCCTCCCATCCTTCCTCCCTCCCATCCTTCCTCCCTCCCTTCCATCTCCCTTCACCCACCCCCTGTGCCACCGTGCCCCTCACCCACCCCTGGCCTTCTCTGACTTGAGATTCATGACTCGGATAAACTCTTTCTCTAAATCTAAATTTACCTTATTATCAATTTTTAGCTATTATTCCATTTTATGCCCACTAATTTATTAATCTTGGAACCCCCAAAAACAATAAAACTGAAGCTCCAGAGATTTTATTTATATCTTTAAATGTGATTTTTATGACTTTTTATCTAAAAATTCATTTAATTTTTATTGCCCTCCTCACTCATGTCGTTGTTAGGCCGGCAGCCGCTTTATTTAGATGTTTCTCCTGCAGATACTTGGGGGTCCTAGCAGGAAGGAGCTCAGGTGAGGGGAGGCTGGTGGGGGCAGAGGCACGGATGCCAGCCTCCTAGGGGACTACTAGGTTGGGTCCCGTGCACTTCAGTGTCCCTGGGACAGGCTGCACACCTCCCTGGTTCCTTTCTGGAGCACGCACAGTTCTCCACGACTCTTACCTCTGCTCCCATTTTGCCTTCCAGCTCGCAAAAGGGCCTATGCTGCAAAAGCAATCTAGAACATTCCTCAGAGAGGTTGGGGAGCCTCCAGCTTGAGGACACAGTGTCCCTCTCTTCATGACCCTCCTACAGAGTTTCTCACTACTCCTTGTCCAGACCAAGAGGCCCTCCTTCCTGTTCCTCATTCGATGGCACACCCGTCCTCCCTCCTGAGCAGAGCTCTGGGGTCTGCAGGGTTCCCACCTGGCTGGTCTTCTTGTTCCTCTCTGACTGCCCAAGGAGCCCCCTTCCTCGGGCTCTGGCTGACCCAGATGCCCCGGGGTGTCTGTCCTGCCCCCCAGGGCCAGAGGCCCGCAGGCACTTTCTGCCTTATGATGGGGTGGGGTGCCTACGTGTCCTGCGCCTGCCTGGCACTGCCTGGTTCTCCTGGCTGTTTCCCTCTCTAGCTTCCTGTCTGAGAGTGGGGACTGGGGGGTGGCTGGTCACCAGCTTTTTGAGGTTTGCTGCCCTTCCTGGTTTCTATCTGCTCTTCAATCGCCTCCATCTCGAAGGAGCCAAACTTCATGGCCAGACTGGGCCACCTGGTCCCCTGTGTCCCTCCAGCGTGTGCACCAGGGCTTCTGACAAGGGAGATGGGGTTGAACTCCTTTAAGCTTTGCTGACCAGGGGACTGGAGTTCCGATTCTAGCTTTGTCGTGCCCCTGTGACCTCTGCCAAGGAAGGCATTGATGCCTCTGAGCCGCAGTTCCCACATCTGCAGAGAGGGATTCATACTACTCTTCCTTCCAGGAGGGTGGTGACGTCCCTGGGAGGGCTACCCTTCCTCATCCTCCTGGGTCCACTATGGCAGAAAGAGTGACTTAACATTGTGGAAGGACAGAACCAGCCAGAATGCCAAGCCAAGGGGCGGCCACTCTCCCAGGGAACCCGGGAGAATGAATTTCAGGGAGCCTTCCCACCCCTGCCCAGAGGAGTCCCCCAAGAAAGTACAGTGTTAAGGGGCTGTTTTCAGGGGAGCCTCTGGTCCCACTGGGGGAGCCTGGGCCTGAGCTGTGGCCGGCACCTGCCTTCGTAACCTGAAGACATCAGGGTTTGGGGATCCAGGCCAGCCCTGTTGCTGTCTGGCCTCAGTCCCCCGGTGTGGGAAGGCCACAAGCTGCTTTGGGAGACACCATTGCAGACTGTCTTAGGAAAGAGGCTGGGCTAGAGCCCTGGTCAATGATGATCTAATATTCCAAATCTCTGCTGTGACCCAAACCTGGAGGCTGAATCAGACTGCAATCCATTTAGCTCAAACTCGTTTTAAAGCAATTCACTATTTAACAAGTTCTGAGGCGCCGTGCTTTTGCAGGCAATATGTGAATTGAATCATTTGGTCTAATCTTAGATTAATACAAACCAACTCCTTCAGTGAGGACAGTCTCGGGAGCAGCTCCGGGACTTCATCTCATTGTCTTGGACGAAGGCGGGTCCCAAAGAAGACCTGACTATCAGCCAATGGCCTGGGTGTCTGAGCAAGGACCAGGGGGTGGTGTGCTGGGGAGGAAGGAGCAAGGTCTTTGGGGTCAGATGACGCTTGTTTGAATCTTGCCTATTCCTAGCCGTGTGACCCTAGACAAACTGCTGAGCCTGTCTAGGCTCTGGTCTTCCCCACAGATGCCTCTGTGCAAGACAGTTGTGCAACTAGAGAACCAGGGCAAGAGGAATCCATGTCATCCTCTCCTTGCCCCATGCAGGATCTTGCCAAGGCCTCCCAGGATCTACATCTGCATTCAGGGTGCCCTGGGGAGCAACAGGGCTGCTTGGTCCTCCTCCTGTGCCTCACTGTACCTTCTGCTCATTGGGGAGCTCTGGAAAGTGCTGGAAGGTTTTCACTCCCACCTGCTCTTTGAGGAGCACCAACTTCTTCCTGACATCTAGGCTTTGACAGGAAAGGAACCACATTTTTACCCCGTTCTGTGAGCCCCACAGCCCTGCCGTTGGACATCAGCATAGCACACTCAGGCCCTGCTTCTGCTCCCAGATCTGCCCTCCAGGATGCAGGCCCCTGCTCAGGTTCACCCTACCCCACTGACAGTCCTGGGCTTGCAGTCTAGGTAGGTCAAAGTCCCTGGTGTTGTCACCCCAAATCTGGAAGAGAGAGACTTTCCTGCCTCTTGGGTCACAGTCAGAAGAAGGGGACTCTGCCTGCCATATGAAGTCAGCCCGACTGTAGTGGGAGAGAAACAGCGCAGGGAAGGCATTCAGAGAGGAGAAATGGAGACGTGAGATGGTGGGTGGGTCAGAGCCAAAGTTCTAGTCCTGAGTCTGCACTTGAGCCGTCAGTTCTCAGAGCAACCCTGAGTCCTTCCCGGAAATCTGCTTCAATGCACAGAGTCTGGACCAGTGGAGAAGGGCAGCGTCATAAAATCACAGGGCCTTTGCTTCAAAGACAAGGCCATCTGCCAGCCGCTCACGGTGGGTCCCCTGGGGGAGATTCTGCAGAACTGTGTGTGGAGTCACACACTCGGCCCCGCAGCTTCACCCTGCATGCAGGACACAGATGAGAGAGCCGGGGAGGGACCCGCCATCCTCGCCTGTGGCGGCCCCCCTGCTTTGCATCCCTTTCGTCCACCTGGCCGGGCCTTTTCCACCTGTTGTCCACCTGGCCAATTCCCTCTCACCCTTTTTGGCTCAGCACAAATGTCACTTCCTCTTAGGTGACTTTGCTGACCTTCGGAATGAAAAGGGGACACTTCATCCTCCGGGTTGCTCCTGCCCCCTCGGTACTCTGCGCTTAGCAACAGGGCTGTTCGATTTGGTCTTGTGTGTTTGCCTGGCACGTACACGCTCTCCCTCTCTCTCCTCCACAAGACTGGGGGAGGCTGGAGGACAAGAGCTCAAGGCGGGCATAGAGCAGACAGCAGTGAAAAGTTACTCACATGGGATCTGGTCCCACACGTTCCTTGGATGCCTGAGCTACGGCCCGGCCGGCCCAGGATGCCCCGCTCTGGAGGCTGTGACTGCCCTCCCTCTCCCCCCAGGTCCTGGTTCTGCCTCTCACCTGCTCCTGTCCCCTCATTGCTTGAGGATAGCATTAAACCCTCATCTTCTAGGTGGCTTTTCCCTTCCCTTCTATGAGCTGTGTTTCTTCCATCAGCTTTATACCCCAGACACATTTTAAAAACTATTCATCTTTGTCATGGGTGCATCAGATACAAGCAAGAGAGATAAACCAAGCACCAAAAAAATCTATGTTCGCTCTGATTGCCTTTGTGTAGACAGCCACTTCCCCAGCGGCAGAGAGATGGGCCCAGTGGAGCCTCCAGGGCCAGCCACAGGGGCTGTGGGGGTGTGGAGGCCACCACAGCCAGCCTAACGGTGCTCTCTGACCCCTCCCGGTGGTCTGGCTGCTAGGACTGGGGCAGGGCTGTTTGCAGAGGAGGTAGCAGAGGGACCATCATAAAAGAGGATTATAGATGGAGATTTGCTCGTAAACACCCTTGTCTGCGGCCCCCGCGGGTATTATCCTTGCATTAGAGAAGGTTTTAGGGAAGAGAAGGGAGGGGAGCTGAGGAACGAGCTTTTCCATCACAGGCACAGAGGGCTCTGGGGAATCTTCACTGGCTGATTCAGGCCTGCCCAGGTAGAATAGCAGGTGCCAACCTTCAAGCATGCTGACTTCCCAAGTCCTCGTCCCTTGAAGCCCTGACTCCCCCAGATCATGGCCCTGGGGTCCCAAGCTCCAAGTATCTCTGCCAAACATCTCTGAACTGGATCCTAACCCATGTCCTCTAGCGTGGGAGCATCGGTAGAACTTTCTGCCATCGTGGAACGTTCTGTGCTGTCCAGTGTGGTAGCCCTCGGCCACATGTGGCTGTTGAGCGCTTGAAATATGGCTTCTGCAACTGAGGAACTGAGGCTTTGATTCGATTTAATTTTACTTCATTTAAATTTGAATTCGAACAGCCACAGCGACTAGTGGCTGCCAAGTAAGATAGCCCAGCTTTAACGACACCTGTTGAGCAACGCCAAGGATGTCTTTTCCAGCAACCCGTGAAATTAGATGCTGGCCTCACACTTTCCCAGAATGGGAGGTCGACAGCAAGCCCCTGGCCTCTGGGGCTTCCCTGCCTCCTTGTGGGAGGTGGACCCAAGAAAACAGCAAAAAGGGGGCTATCCCAGAAAAGGTCTTTATGGCAGGCCAACTAGAAGTTCTAGGGTCATTTTGCTCCTCCAGGGGAAAAGGGCCATGCATGCTCATACTCAGGACCAGAAAACAAACATCCCAAACGAAGTGCAATTGGAAAGACATTTTCCAGCTTACCTTGTGTCTGTAACATATGCAGTCCATGATCTCCCGTATGCCTGGGCCACGCTCCCCTTCCCTGCCCTGCTGAAGGGCGCACAGGAAATCACACACATTGAGCACCTGCTATGCGAACGTCACTAGCAGTGATTTAAAATTGGGAATTTTTTAAAGGACGATATAATCCACACTTGTCCCAACCTGACAGGTCAGAGGTCAGCAAACAATGCTCCATAGGCCAAATCCGGCCCACTACCTATTTTTATTTATTTTATTTTATTTTATTTTATTTTAATTTTTGAGACAGAGTTTCACTCTTGTTGCCCAGGCTGGAGTGCAATGGTGTGATCTCGGCTCACCACAACCTCCGCCTCCTGGGTTCAAGCAATTCTCCTGCCTCAGCCTCCCAAGTAACTGGTATTTTTATTTTTTATTTTTTGAGATGGAGTCTCACTCTGTTGCCCAGGCTGGAGTGCAGTGGCATAATCTTGACTCACTGCAACCTCCATCTCCCAGGTTCAAGCAATTCTTCTGCCTCAGCCTCCTGAGTAGCTGAGACTACAGGCACATGCCACCGTGCCGGCTAATTTTTGTATTTTTAGTAAAGATGGGGTTTTGCCATGTTGGCCAGGCTGGTCTTGAACTCCTGACCTCAGGTGATTGGCCTCCCAAAGTACTGGGATTACAGGCATGAGCCACCACGTCCGGCCTAACTACCTATTTTTGAACAGCTGTGAGGTAAGAATAGTTTTTACATGTTTTTAAATTGTTGAAAAATAGCCAAAAGAATACTCATGACCCTTGAAAGTCATCTACATTCAGATTTCTGTGTCCATGGTAGTTTGATTGGGATGCATCCCCACCCCATTCCACCTGCCGCTCCTCCCCTGCCCTGACACGGACCTAGTAACCCCCGAGGCCACCCAGCTCTCAAAGTCGGACACATCTGCTATCTGGCTCTTAGCAGGAAGTCCCCCAGCCCCCAGGATGGGTGAGGCAAGGATGCAGAGGTGAAAAGTGAAATGACCCGAGGCAGAGTCCACATCCTCCCTCCACCCATATACCCACTGCCTCGCTCTGATGGGTGTTCCCAGGGTCTGCTGCTAGGCCACTGGGTCAGGGGCTCCTGGAGGGGTCCTGAGCTGGACTCGGGCTGAGTGGGGTCTGCAGAAGCAGCGCTGGGGGGCTGTCCTGGCAAGCGGCACCGTGTGCAGCAGAGCCTGTAGGTGGGCACGTAAGGCTTCCTGGGGCCAGGGAGTTCACGTGAGCAGGGACATGAGGAGGGCTGCCCTGTGGCCCACTGTGACCTTCAGGCCCTATCGGCTTCCCGGCGCTCTATGCCCTGAGCACGCTCTGCTCAGGACACCTTGGGTAGGTTGCTGAGTCCTCTGCGGCTTCCCCCAGTCTGGGCATGAGGTGGAAGGAAAGGGATGGAGGGTGTGTGTGTGTCAGACATAGAGACAGGAACAGGCAAGGGAAACAGAGACAGGGAGAGACAGAGAAAGATGGAGAGAGATAGCAGGAGAGACAGAGACAGATACAGAAACAGAGAGAGAAAGATGGGGAGAGACAGAGATGGGGGAAATGGGAGAGAGAGGACGAGACAGCTGCAGAGATGGAGAGAGAGAGAAAGAGACTGAGAAAGAGAGCAAGAGACAGGGAGAGATAGAGAAAGAGGATGAGACAGATACAGAGATAGAGAAAGATAGAGACAGAAAAAGAGACAGAGACAAAGGGACAGAGACAGAGAGAGACAGATACAGAGGTAGGAAGAGAGAAACAGATGGTGCTGGGGGTTGCGGGGGTTGGGCGGGAATGTGCTGCATCAGATGAGGCCATAGAGAGCTGTTCGGGAAGGGAGGTGCCCACCACATCCCAACCTGTAAGCCAGGTGCTGCCTTCTTGGGCCACTAAGCCATCGCTGTCCAGCCTTCAGAACTCCCTTTGGTGCGGGACCCTCACCGTGTTTGAGGCGGCTCTGTGGCCGTGCTCCCTTCATAAACGCCACTTTCTTTTTTCAGGCATTTACTTTGAGCTAAAGGGAGCTCTTGTTTGCTGTTGGTTCCCCCTGTAATTTCATCTTTACTTTTTTATTTCAAAAAAAAAAAAAAAAAAAAAGCAAGCCCTATAGTGTCATAAAAGCAATTTTGAATATTTACGAAAAAATTTTTCCTTGCTCAACTGCCATGTTAAGGGGAAGCTGCCAGGCCTTAATTCCCCAATGTAACTGAGTCAAAGGTTGCTTTCATCTGAAGGCTGACGTCCTCCCAGGTTTCCTATAAATACCTAGTTGCTTCCTTTCTCTCCCTTTTTGTGTATACACAAAAACAAGGGAACCCACGGCACGCACTCCCTCACACTCCCACACGCGTGTGCACCTCACACGCAGATTTATCCACGAGCCCCAGAATGTGACTCCCCCCAGTAAAAAGCTCAACTGGGGAAACCCCAGAGGACCCTGAGAGCCTGGTCAAAAAGCGCCAGGAATTTGTACAACACAAATCGCTACAGACAAACTTGATTGCTTTTCTGATTAGTGGGTAAAGGGAATGGATTCGCCATGGAATGGCCTCATGGAATATTGTGCAATTAATCCCCAGTTGACTTGATAATGACCTTGTCATATGGCCTGGAATCTGGTGAAAAGACTGCAAAGTGAGGGTGGTGGTGGCAGCAAGAGCCTGGGGTCAGGGCTGCACCGTGGGTGGTTTGGGCCAAGGGGTGAAGGGAAGCGGGGGAGGGGGAATCTCCTGTCCTTCACTGGCTGTTTTTCCTGCCGCTATGCTTCCCTCAGCAAACCCTGCTTATCCTTAAAGATTCTGCAACCTCCTCTGATGTCCCCTTCCGGTGACAGTCACTGATGAGGGTGCATATGCACGGGGGGTCCAAAGAGCGTCCTGAGGGTTCCGTTGTTGCATAAGCTCTCAGCCCACACAGCCACTTGAGAGAAAGGATTAAATTGTACCCGTGGTACCGCCTGGCAGGACAAGGATTCTCGGAGCCCAGGTCACACATCTCCCACCCCAGGCAGGCTCCGCCTCTTGGCAAGGCTCCACCCCGGCTCACCAGGAGGGGATTGCTCTGAGATACTTTCCCCAGTTGGACAGCAAACCACGACTCCACACAAGTCAGCTTTCCTTGCAACTGAAGCTTAACCCTTTAAGACCTCAATGAGAGCCATTTTTCACAGTTGTTTTCTAGTGTGTATGAGAAGTCCGTAGCGTTCAGGGTGCCACGGGCAAAACTTAAACATTGACTGTCTCAGGAGTCCTTTCCTGGGTCCTGTGTCCTGGAGCTGCCAGTGGGAAGAACTGGGATATCTTTATTCAAAAAGCCTGAGGCCCCGTGCCCTCAGAAGCCCCCATTCTGAGAAGGCAGATGGGAAAATTAACCAAATAACTAACCATGGGGGTGGCCCAGTGTGCTGAGCCAGGCAACATGGAAGGGGTCCCATTGCCCGCGGGTTCCTGAGTCCCTGGGGCTCTTTGTGTAGCGTTTTTCTTTCCTCCTCTGGTACTGTTTGACATGATCCTTGCCTATCAGGGATCCACCTCCAGCCGCACTTCCCATCCCTCCCGCCATCCGGGGACCACGCTTCTCATCCAAGGAGACCGAGGCATGGGATTGCCACAGTGGTTAGAGGAGTATCTGAGTAACTGGGTTCTGGAGTGAGGCTCCGAGGGTTCCTCTGATTCAAATGCATGAGCCTTGATGTAGAAACGGCAGCGTTCCTTTACTCTTAACTTCATTTTGCTTGTCGGATGGTTCTGGGGCAGTTGTGTGTAGACCAGGTTGTCAGCAGAGAGGTGTTAGGAGGCTTCGGGGTAAAGCGGGCCTGGGCCTTCCTCTTCTTTTGTACGTTCACCGAGGAAACACAGTTGGTGTTTGGGAAATGCTCACCTCTGAGTGTGGGGTTCAGAGATGCGGAAGCCCAGTCCAGGCAGACAGGCAGGCAATCGAAGGGGAAGTGATGGTGAAAATCAACCACCATCTTTTCAAGTCCAAGAGAAAGTAGCAGACAGAGAACAAGACAGGTGAAGAGGGCGAGTCATTGCAGAGTCTAGAGAGGAACAGAGTGAGGAAACAGCAGATGGAAACCTCTTATTTCAAAGGGTTGAGAGGAACATCCCTCAGCCGTTGATATCTCCCTCCATTTGGCTCGTCGCATGAGTCAAAGTAATGAACCTGCCTGTGAGAACATGCAAATTCCAAAGGAAAGGAGCTGATGAATGTCACAGGTGTGTTGCTTGTTTATTGCAACCAAACACTTACAATAAAGGTCCAGACATGTGTCTCCTTTGGCAAGGAGTGAGTTATCAAACAACCAAAACAATGAAAACAAAACACTGTGTCTTGAAAACCAGAAAAGTCAAGAAAGAATATTGTTTTCTTAATAATAAATACATTTCATGGGGAAGAATTGCAAGGGAATCGTTTAAATTAATTTCTGCTTTGTTTGTTTGGTTTATACAGGGCTTAAGTCCCAGCTGACAGTGATCTGTAAAAGTTCTAACATATTGAAATCTGATTTTCTTGCAGCCAGAATCCCATAGTCCAAAATGATTTCTCTTTCAACTCTGCTAATCAGACAGGCAGGGCTCCAGCGGACTCCTAGTTCAACCAAATTGCACTCGGTCTTTTTGGGGGTGTAAATAATAGCTGATGAAAGCTTTAAATGCAGAACTGGTAGCATCTCTCTGGAGAGCTGGTTCAAGGGTGTGGGGGACAACAGTGAGATTAAAATGAGCAAGGAGAGGTGGGGGAGGCCTTTTCCCACCTAGTGGATGTCCTGCGTGGCTCTGAGGAACCTTCCTCCCCTCTATGCCCCACCCCTGCTGGAGCAGATGCAGTGGGAAGCCAGGGGAAGCTGAATGGAAGGGAGATCATTCCAGTCTGGAATCAGAGGCACAAAAAGAAAACTTTGCCCCTGGCTTTGGAGGCCCCCATCACTGGGTGCCATGAGACTTCCCTCTCCAAATTGATGACCTGCTCAAGGCTGGGCCCCTGCCTCTCACTCAGACCCTCCA
The DNA here is from genome assembly GCF_043159975.1 of Macaca nemestrina. Taxonomy (NCBI): domain Eukaryota; kingdom Metazoa; phylum Chordata; class Mammalia; order Primates; family Cercopithecidae; genus Macaca; species Macaca nemestrina. The sequence goes on along the minus strand of NC_092125.1, from coordinate 226,653,311 downwards.
GCTGGATTGCAAGAGGGACCTGATCAATGGTTCTCCTTAGACCCCTTTCTCCACCTCACCAGCAAGCCTGGCCCCCAGTGCCCAGCTCTGCACACACAGGCAGAGCCAGAGAATCAGAGCAGGGCGGCCTTCCTCACCAACATGCCAGCCCCGATGACCTCACCCACCCATCAACTCTGCTCACCTGGCTGTAGGTGATGGGCCCCCGAGAGCTATCCCAACCCACAGTCTGCCCTTCCTGACCTTGACTTTCCACCCACCTTCTCCAGCCTGACCCTGGCTGTTTTCCAAAACCAAATCCATCTGCAAAAGATTCAGGATTACTTAACAAATATATGAATAAACAGGCAGAATCAACAAGCAGGGATGCACAAGAGGCCCCACAAGCTCTAGAGGCCCATCCTGGGAAGTGCCACCCCATCCTGTCCCCCCGGTTGGGCTCGTACCAGCCAGGGCCCCCTGGCCAGGAAAGGTCTGCAGCATGTATGTTTCAATGAATTCTGTAACCATCAGCCCTTCCCTGTACCCCAAAGGGTCTTAACCTAGGCTCTAGGAATGAACTCCAAGTAAATCCAAGCCCCTAAAATTACAGGAAAATGCATATGTAGGTACATTTCCCTGGTCCTTGGCTGTCCTGGGTTCTCGATGCCTCTGTGGCCCCCAGAGGGTAAGGCCCCAGCTGCCCATCAAGTCTGCCGGCTGGCATGTCCCCACAGGGCTTCGTAGGTGCTGTCCCAGAGCCTTAGTCTTAGAGCTGGAGCCAGACACAGAGGTGCCCTCGGTCTCCCTGGGCCGCTGCTGGGCGGCTATGGCCCCTTCTTGCTCCTTCTCTGTTGCGCCGTCTTCGTTCCTTCCTTCCTTCCCTCTTTCCAACTGAATTCTCGTTTTTCCTCTCTCCCTAGTGCTTGTACGGCTGCTATGTCCATTCCTCCATCATCCCCACCTTCCACCGGAGGTGCTACTGGCTCCTTCAGGTAGGTGGCTGGGACTGGATTCTTCTTCCGTCACCGGTGCTCGGGAAGGGTCTGTGGAGGGCACTGAGGGCGCGGGGCTCCGCATGCGACACGGTTTCGGGCTGAGAGCCCTGGTGAGCTTGCCTAGGGAGACTTCGGCTGTTGTGGCTCTGAGGCCAGCTCGGTGGCTGGGCTGGTGTTGTCAGGTGTCAGGAAGGGGAGAAGGCCTGGTGGCAGGGGTAGCTCTCACCCACCAATGGGAAATAAACCTAGGTGCTTCCAGCTGCCAAGGCGCCTCAGTGTTCTTTTGATGAGGACAAGAAAGAAGGCCGAGTATCCTACCCTGAAATGCCTGTTGACTGAAAGCTGTAAATTCATTTTCTCTCGTGGGTTAGTTACATGGCACGTGTGGAAAACAGGCTGCCGGAGGTTGCCAGGTGCAGTTGGATTGATTGGGATAGCTGTGGGGAAAGGAGGAAGGAGCTCCGTAATCGATTTGTGATGTCTGCCGTGACAGGGATGGAACAGGTCGTGGCTGGGCATGCTGGCCATTCCTGTGGGAGAGTGGCCTGGTGCCCAGATCTCTGTCCATGGTGTCTGTGCACAGTGTTGCTGAGCCAGGGGCGGGTAGGTGCGAGAGGCCCACCTGGCCTCTTGCCCTCTGGGGGTCGTCTGCCAGCTGTCTTGCCTGCCGTGTGGGCGGGAAGGTCTGAGGGATCCATGCAGTCGGACTAGACATAGGTCCTTTTCAAAATGCATCCTCTGATTTGCAGCTGTTCTTGGTAGAACCCATTCCCCGTGGCCTGCCTCTGTCACCCCAAGTTCTCACTGTTGCCTCTACCCAGGAGTTGCTGCCTGAGGCCTTTCCCACCATGGTTCTACTTTCTGTTGTTCAAGACAGCAAATCCCTGGGCCTTGATGGTTTAAGGATCTCTCTGACCCGGCGGGGGTGTCGGAGGGGCCTGGCAGCTGGGGAAGCAAGTCGCCCAACGCTATGACACAAGCTCAGGGAGAAAAGAGTCACACATGCCATGGAGTGCAGAGAGGCTGATGGTCCCAGGAGAGCTGGTCTGGAAGGTACCCACAGGGCTGGAGTCATCTCGAGGTGGAGGCCCGGGCTCAGCCTAGACAAGGCTCTCTATCCATTGGCTCTGCCCAGCCCCAGCCTCCAAACCCTTTCCGTTCTCCCTCAGTTCCCAGAAATAGCTGTCTGTGGTTCAGCAAGTTCAGTAGCCAATGATGCCCGAGACCGTCCAGGGATGTGCTGATTTGCAGAGGCTGCTTCCTGATACCTTACCCTGTCATCAGTTTCCCTGGCTCTGCCTCCCTTGGAGGCTGACGTGCTAGCACCTGCTTTTCTAACTGCTCAGACCTGTGTCCTTGACAAGGGGAGTTGTCACATGGTCATGGGATAAGGCTTTCGGGGTCTTGTTACTAGGAATTGATCCTAAGGTGTTCCACCCCTTGGCAGAGGGTCTTCTCCTGTACCCGATGAAGGGTGGGGTTCCACCCGAGGCCAGAGTTCTGGCGGTTGAGTCAGAGTCATAGCCCGTCCCTGAGTCCCCAGGGACAAACTCTGGCTTCCCAAGAAACACCGTTTATCCAGTGCAGCCTGCAGCCCTGTTCACGCCTTCCTGGGCCTGCAGCCCCGTGGGTCTGGTTTCTGCCCTTCTCCTTTTTTTTGGTTTCATGCCCCCTGGTCAGAACACCTCTTCAGCCATTGCCCTCCTGTCGGGGCAGCCCCTGGAAGCTGGCATCCTGCCAGCAGCCCAGCCACCCGCTCCTCCAGGCCTTTTTTCCTGCGCCCACGCCTCCGCCTGCCTCCCCTCATTCCATCATGCTCTTGTGGCTTTTTAATTCCACTAAATTTACTTTCCTGGAATCAGACACCATTGGGCAGCCACGAGGTCTGAGCTGTTGACTTCCCAAGCTCCGTTCTGCTCATTCCGGGCCCCTCCTAGATTCCTCGGGCCAGGCGAGGAGAGGGATCCTGCTCTCTGCCCGAGCCCTCCCTCACTGGCGCTCCTGTGTCCCGGCCTCCGTATGCTGGAGATATACCTGGACTGATTCATGGGTGTCTGGTTCATTACCTCCCAGCTGGCGGGGAAGCCAGAGTCTCCCCAAAGGCTGGGATGGCAGGACCAGGCTTCTTCATGGCCGAGCTGGGGCCTCTTCATCTTCTCTGCCTGAGCCCGGGGGAGCCATCCCTCCCCGTCCCTCTCCTCTGTGTCCTCCAGCATCAGACTTGTTTCTGTGATCAGATCACAAAGAGGGAGTGAACACAGGTGTGGGGGCTCCTGCTCCCCGGGTCTGTGCGGGGCAGGAGGAGGTTAAGGAGCTAAGGCCAAAGCAATGAGCACAACGCACGTCCTGCTCGGAGCCCAGAGCCAATGCGGCAGCCGGTGCCGCTCAGGGCAATTTGTTCTGGTGCTAATTACAACACCAGGATAATGACGGCGTGGCCAGGCTTAATTTCTCTGATGTTAAATAGGAAAGAAGCCATGAGATACTGGCTCAGATGGAAATTGGCTCAAGTTTGTCTCTGACACCAATTACCAAGAAAAAGGATTAGGTGGGGTCCAAGGTGTCAGGACAGCGCCCATGGTGGGAGCTGAGGAAGGAGGCTGCTCAGATGCCAGCCCCGAGCCAGCCTGGTCCTCTGAATGCAGGAGGCACTAGGAAAGGGAGTGATGGGCTGACTATGCTCTCTCAGTCCCCTGCAGGGGGTGAGCCTTCTAGAAAGGTAAGGGCATTGGAGGAAGGAGGGAGGGAGGAAGGGAAGGAAGAGGTGCTTCTGGAAAAAGGAGACTTTCTCCAAGGAACAGCACCCACTGCCCCACCTTTGTAGCCTCAGTTCAGTGGCTGCCTCCTGCCAGCCCACCGTGAACTCACTCCTGCCCTCTGAGATGCTCCAGCTGATGTTACCCAAGGCCACTTCGCACTTAGTGGGCATGTCTGCCTACGTTGGCCTGGGTTTTCCTCTCCAACTAGTTAACTCCCCGAGGGAGACACATGCGTTCCTGTCTCCCCTGAGTGCCCAGCACAGAGCCACAGCCACCACAGGGCAGGAGCCAGCATTTGGGAGAGCCATGTTCTGCTGTGGTGACCTGTGCACCCCGGAGCAGGAATGGGCAGGCCTCGCAGACTCGGGGCCTGGCGCTCAGGGTTGGTGCCAAGACTTACAGAGGAGGGCCCGAGTTGACGTGGCACGTAAGCTTCTGAGTAGCTGGGCTTTCAGGAAAGGGTGCTAACCTCTCTGTTTGTGTCTGTCTGTCTTTTAGGCTCTCTGTCTCTTTCTGCCTTTCTGTTTGCCCTGTTCTCCCTCCCTCCCCATCTCTTCATTGCTGACAAATATTCTATTAGGCTATGAGCAAGGAGACAGGCAGGAAGCCTCTCACAGGCAGGGCACTAAAGCCCATTTGGCCCACAGATGCATAAAACCATTGGCATGACCAGCGGGCACCATGTGAGGTCACCAGGACAGCTGGGGAGGGACCAGATGACCTGAGCTCAGTCCACTCCAGCTGGGCAGGGCCAGAGCCGTGACCTGGAGGAGGCCATCTCTTCCCCTCTGCTGGTGGCACACATCCTCAGCATTGCTGGGGGCTCTGTGTGTCACAGCTGACAGGGTCTTCAGGCTCCCCTGAGCCCGCCCAGTGCATTTTCTAGAAGGGTCTCTGAGACCCAGCGAGAACAGGGCCAGGCCCAGGTCACCCAGCAGGCAGGGGAGGAGCGGGCAGTGCTCCGTTCTCCTGATGCCTTGGCCTCTGCCCCTACTGCCTGATGTGGGTATCACTGCAGCCACTGGGCCCTGAGCCTCGTGAGGTGGAGGTGGCATGAAGGGGTGAGCCAGACAGAGCAGTCCCTCCTGTTTGGCATTTTCTGATGGTTTCGAGGGGTAGGCAGCAGAGGTTCAGGGCCCCCTGACTTCCCGTGTGCCCCTTTCTCCAGGTCCTCCACCTTCCATCCTTCTCTGCATTCTCTGCCTGCCCCCTCAGGGGACCAGGCCCCCATTCCAGGCCAGACTTCCCTGCAGATTCTGTATGGCTCATTTGGAAACTATTTCTGCTTCTAATGAGTGTTTTTCTTTGTGCCCTTGTCCTCTAAAATGCTTAATGACTGCTTTCCGAGCTCCAGTGAAGTGGGGGTGTGTCCCCGCATGGCTGCCATTGCCAGGCCGGGGCTGCTTGGCTGCCAAGTCCAGCTTGCTTGGGTGGAGGCAGCGGGGGGTCCTTCCTGGCCTACGCTGGCAGCACAGACCAAGCCTGTGGGGGCAAGAGCACGGTTTCAGGGAGACGGGGAACCCTGGGGCCTTGGAGACCACAGGACAGGGTGGCAGTGCAGGCCGGGGCTCCCAAATCACTGGAACAGGAAGATGTTTGGGCCTGAGTTCTAGGAATTGAGCTCCTCGGGGGGACCCTGGATTCGGAGTCTGAGGAGTTGGATTCCAGCTCTGCCTGGACCTCGCTGAGCACCAGTAGCAGTGACCATGCCGCCGGCCGCCTCTGGTCCTGGCTCCTGGCTGGCAGTGAGCCTCCACCGCACACCACACTCCACCTCGGAGGAAACAGGCTCCGAGAAGCTCCACAGTTGCTCAGTCAATAGGGGGCAATCATCGCTGCCCTCCGCTGCCTCCCGTGGGGGCACCACCGTCACCCCTGTTTATAGATGAGGCATCTGAGAATCAGAGAGATTGGGCACCTTGTCACAGATCACGGAAGTAGCCAAAAAGTGGGACAGCTGCTAGGCCCTCAGCCTGGACGCTCTCTGCTTGCTGCCCCCGCATGAGCCTCTGCCAGCCCTGGCTCCCCCTAGAAGTAGTGGGTGCAGGGCACAGGGGTGCCATCACCCCCTAGAGCAGGCGCCATGAGACTAAGCACCACAGGCATTGTGGCCAGAACAGAGCCCACCCATGGCAGCCTCTGTGGCTGGTGCTGCTGAGTGGGGACTTGGGACGGGGACAGTGCCAGTTCACCATGGGGTTCGCTCCAGGCTGTCCTGGCCCCAAAGGGCCCCCATGTCCAGGAGCGAAAGTGCCTTTACCTGGAACTCACCACCCCCCAGGAGAGGAATAAGATTCCTTCTCGATGGGGCTGCCTCCAGGTGGGATCCAGGCTTCCCCACAAGGCTTGGGACTCCGAAACCAGGTTCACAGGGGAGAGCTGAAGCCCCAGATCCCCAGATCAGTGGGTATTCTGTCCCCAGCGTGGTCAGCTTCTTGTCCACCCTCCGGCTGAAAGCAGGGTTTCCTAGGGTGGTTCCCAGAGAGGGGAGGAGGGCAAGACTGCAGCGAGAGGCCCTGGGGGAGACACCCCATTTCCACTCCTGCCTCAGGCCATCTGCCCTCCATGGGAGCCCTGCAGAGTCAGCCAGAACATGGATCTCTCCAGCCAGAGCAGGTCCCATTGGCGTCCTCAGCCCTTTGGCCCATAGGAGGAACAGCTGGGGCTGGGCAGCTCCATGGCAGAGGGACCAGCAGTCCTAGAGCCTAGGCTTGGGGCTCTCCCAAGGAGGAGGAGGAGGGCAAGTGGCCTCTCCAGGCTGCTACAGCCTCTGGAGTTCCATATTCAGGCCCCAGAGAAGCTACTTCTGCTCCTTGTTCTGGAGACTTTGCAGCCAACAGCCATTTCAGCCTCTGCCCCAGACACAGGCCCTGTAGGCCTCAGCCCAGGCGTGCCCCCAGGGAGTCCTCCCTTCCTGCTGCAGCCCTCAAGAGGGGCCGTGGGGCCCCTCACTGCTGAAGAATCCTTTTAGAGGGACAGGCCCTGCAGGTCCCTGAGGGCAACTGAGTCCCAGGCACCCCCAGCCAGCAGAGAAGAGAGCAGGCTGTGAGCCCTCCTGGCCCGGCTCCAGGGACCGTGGCATCTCATGGTGGGTCTGAGATGAGCCCAGCTCCACACTGGGGCATTAGTGTATATTTATCGCCACTGACACCAGAACCTGGCTGTGGAATGCAATGGGCCCTCTGAGTTGACTGCCTCTGGTTCCCCAAAAAGGGTCCTCAGAGCATGTCTCTTCTCGGAGCACCAAAGCGTGCTGCTGTGTCAGGTCTAGGCATCCTGCAGGGTCCCTGAACACCAGCTCCTGCCCGCTGCAACCACACAGGAGGCTGCCCTTCCGGGTCCACCCCCTGAACACTGGGTGAGTGGATGGGCGCCATCAGCCTTCTGTGTGGGGTAGGGTTTAGACCCATCAAATAGTGAGGTTAGGATCACCCAAAGAAGCACTTATTAGCTGTGTGACAGTGGGCAGTTTGTCTAATTTCTCTGAGTCTCAGTTAGCTCGTCCATAAAATGGAGCCAACAGCAAAGCAGCAGCTATTAGCTGTGTGATTCTGGGCAGTCTATCTAATTTCTCTGAGTCTCAGTTTGCTCATCCATAAAATGGAGCCAGCAGTAGCACGGACTACAGAGGCTGTTGAGGGAGTGAAGTCTGCATTGATGCCATGCATTTAAAATGTCACCCAGTTCCTGGCACAGGGCACGCATCCCACAGATGACAGCTTGGTGCTGCTAGCACCAGGCAGACCTGTAAGCTGACATCCTGAATCCTGGAGAAAGCATCTGTGACATCCCCACCCCATCCCTAGCATCCCACCTCCGCTTTCTCTCTCCCAGCGGGCTTGAGCTAGGCCCAGCCAGCCCCTCCCAAAGCATGAGCCAGGCAGGAGCCCTACTGGCACAGGCAACCTCTCCACCCTTCATACCACCATCTTCTGCAGCCCGGACAGAGAAGGGAGCCGAGGCTACGCCATGGTGGTGCTGTCATTGCAATAAATGTCCCTCAGCCACCCAACAGACTTGATATCTATTTGGAGAATGAACAGCATTTTGGCAACCCAAGTGTCTCCCCAAAAGTGTAACCCCTCCGCACCTCCCCACAGGACCATGCCCTGCAGCCCTCAGGAAGGACTGCCCTGGTGGTGAGCTCGGTGAGCAGGCCAAGTGGGACACCCGGAAGAGCATGGCCGCGCTCGCCCCTCAGCCCGTGGCCTCCTGCTGGTGGTGGGGACCTCTCCACTCGGGTGAGCTGGGCTCTTCTCCAGCAGGCCATCTCTGGGATGCACAAACTAGCTTAAGAGTACATCGTTTCTTTCTTTCTTTTTCTTTCTTCTTTTTAAAAAATCTTTCTTAAAATGGAGAATATTATAGCTTCATAAAAAATACCTGAGCTTTTTGCTCAGTAACCATTTTTATGTTTCATCAGGGTGAAATAGAAGTGGCTGGGAAATAAAGCCTGATGGAACTGGCTCTGTACCTGGGGCTTCCACCGTCACCCGTCGCTGGGGCAAGGCTCCACGGCTCCCACCAAATGAGGCTTGGCTGGGGGGAGATGAGAGCAACAGGAGGCATTGTTGTCAGGCTGACACTCTGCCCCAAAGAGGATATTTGGACCCATGTGCTTCAAGGAAAGGAAGCAAGTTGCTTCCTGAGGTGTCCAGGCCTCCACACCTGGGGTCAGCAGGGAGGAGAAGGTGCCCCAGGCCTGCCAGACCATCTGTGCACCATCCCACAGCCCAGTCCTGATGTCTTTGGTCTTATAAGCACCATGTGTTACCCTCAGTCACCAAGAGTGGGGACGTGGCTGATGCTGAGGTCCCCCTACACATGCTCACCACCGTGCGTGGCTCAGGAGACCACAGCCCTGGCCATGGGTGATGTCCCCCTACACATGCTCACCACTGTGCATGGCTCAGGAGACCACAGCCCTGGCCATGGGTGACGTCCCCCTACACATGCTCACCACCATGCGTGGTTCAGGAGACCGCAGCCCTGGCCATGGGTGACAACCATTGAGCGCTTGATCAGGAACTTCAGGGCTTGGCTTTTGGTTCTCACAGCTACCCTAGGAAGGAAAGGGCTGGGGTGAGTTCGGGAAGGAAAAGGCTGGGGTGAGTTCGTCCCAGTGTTTCACAGAAGAAGAAACTGAGGGTCAGGACAAGAATAAGGGGCTCCAGAAGACACAGGGTAGGCAGGGCCGTGGTCCAGGCACTTTAAACCGACATGGTTCCTGTCCTGGGGGAGCTCCCAGGCCACGGCGGCCACAGGCCCAGGGGCACACATGTGCAGTGAACAGAGATGAGAAGGAAGAGCAGCTTCCCGAGCCTGGATGTGCTGGCTTCACAGGGGCCAGTCCCAATGCCAAGAAGGGCGAAAGAGAGGTTGACCGACCCTGACATAAACCCCGAGATTCCCCTGACCTGGCCCTGGGCGTCCCTGTGAGGCTGGAATCTGATGGGGCCTTTCTTCCACACCCTTGGCTGCCACAGCTGAGCTGACCATAGGCACGCCCCAGAGCGCGTGGGCCTCGGCAGAGGACACTGAGCCAGCCCACTCCATTCCAAGGGGTAGCTGGAACTCGGCAGCAGAGACAGGAGTGGCCAAGCCCTGACATTTGGGGTGGATCCCAGCATGGACAGCAGGTGGAGGACCATGTGGCTTCAAAGTCATTTCTGACCCTAGCCTAGTCAGTGGTCCCTAAAGCTGGTCAAGACAGTGAATCCAGAGAAGGAGACACAGAATAGGCCGGGTGGTCAGGGGAGGCTTCCTGGAGGAGGTGAGCCCAAAGTTGAAGGATGGAGGGGAGGGGGAGTTTCCATGCCCTCTGACATGAGGCAAGCATGGGTCACAGTGCTAAGTGCCCAGTGAGACTAACAAGACCACTTGAGGGATCCCAGTTCCCATGAGCCAGTTCCACATACCTCACCCGGCACAGGGCTGTCTGGGAAAAGGCCCTCAGGACAGGTGTCCCAGCACCAGCACCAGCCAGGTGATCTGGAGGGGAGCATGGGGAAGGGCCTGGACTCCTCCTGTCTCTCTGCTGGGCTCAGAAGAGAGCAGGACAGGAAGAGCCTCACCAGACCAGGGCATGCAGGTTCAGCGTGGCCGTGCAAGCTTCCCCCAGCTGACAGTGACAGCAGTGACCATCCTCATCCTGTCATCAGGAGCAATAACAATAGTCATCGAAGGCTGTGGGCAAGCGCTTGGCCTGCCTGTGAGGCCAGCATTTAGTCACTGTCAGTATGTGGAAAGGAGGCTGGGTCTGTGCTTCACGTCGGGACTCTGCAGCCCTCGCCATGCAGAGGGAAGGCTGGCTGAAGACTCAGTACCAGCTCCCTTCACGGAGCCTGCAGGAAAGACAAGAACCCAGCAGACGCTTGTGCCATTAGATAATTAGGAGAAGGGCAAGGGGGTGTGAGGGAGGCCAGGACTCCAGCGGTGCCCCAGGTAGGAGGAAACCCTGGCGGGAGTGACCATGGTGACACTGAGAAACTCACTTAGTCCGGAAGCTGCAGGGCAGGGATGGAAACCCAGCCCTGGTGTTAGAAGCCGCCTTGAAAGCTTCGTCTGGACTAGTAAACGGCAAAGCCCTCCCGCAGCTGGGGAGGGGCGGGTTTTGGAAAAGAGAGCTGAGGATGAAAGGTTGTATCAGCCAGAGGGTTCCTGAGCTGCCTCCTGGGTCTGGCTTCATTCTAGCTGGCAGCTTCCACATCTTTCTCCATTTAATGTCCCTTGAATAACGTGATGAGGAGATAAGGTAGACACTGGGAATTTACGGTGCTATGCAAAAAATTGCTCAATTCCATTAAGATTTCAGGACCCTTGCCAAGGCTGCACGGCAGAGTGGATGGTATTTCCTGCTCAGACATCTTTGCTTGATTGCAATTTACGATGCCAAGGCCACTGCTGTACCCACCTGAAGCCTCCAAAAAATACGGCAGGGCTCCCAAAACAGCCATTATCCTCTCTGAGGAAAGTCACTGGGCATTTTCTAGAAGATTCCCTCTTCCTGATTCCTTCCTTCACCCCTCCCCACGTCTGGGGACTGGGCAACAGGAGGACATCCAGTCGGCTTTCTCAGAGGTCCCCTTGCAGGCCCCCCTGCTCACCCTTCACCTTGCAGACTGCAGTGGCCAACGTCTGCTATGCGGCCAGAGCCCTCTGGGGAGGTGGCACCCTCTGCTCCCGCCGTGTGGACGGGTGGGTACTGAGTACAGGGGAGACCTCGGGGCATCAAGAGAGTTCCTCCTGGCCACCTACGTGGGAGCACCAGAGCCAAAGGTTTTGAGTCCATCTCCACCCTTATGAGCCAAGTGACTGTGGCCAACTGAATCAACTTCTTTGAACCTTATTTCCTTTTTGGTAAAATAAAATAAAATGCCTCCCTCCTGAGCTGAATGGGAGGATGAATTGAGCTAAGACACACAGAGGTCTTTTGGACTCAGCAGCCCCCTGGGAAGCGGTGGCTGTTGTCACCCCACCCTTTCCAGCAGCTTTTACTCTAGGGGATTGGGCGGGTGGGAGTAGCAGTGGTCAGGGAAGAGGGTCCCCTGAGAAGGTCCTATCCTGCCCACCTTGCAAACGGCAAAATGCTAGGCTTGTGAGATGCAACTGTGTGATGAGGAACAGAACTCATTTGTTTCGCAGCCTCAGGCGGGAATCTGGTGTCTGGTTGAGTGAGATGGAAGCTCCGCCTTCTGGCAGTTGTCTCCTGCATGCCACCCTCCCCCAACCCCTCTGCTCCACACCACCCACTGTGACTGCCACCAGGACCTCTCCTGGCCTGGCCTGCCAACGCTCCTCTGTCCCTCAGCCCTTAGGGACTGGGCTGCCCAGGCTTGACTGGGAGAGAGGAAGGATGAAGCTGCCGGAGCCGCAGTTCCTTAGAGATGGAAATTATTAATTAGTCTTATTATCCAGAACTTGTCAGTCTCTTAATCCTTCCGTCGGCAGAGGGGTTTGTGCCTCCACGGCGTGTGCTGTCAGCTTGGCTAAACAATCGCTTTTCATATACAGCCAGAACAATGGGCAATGCAGTTTGGTTACTATCTTTATTTATCAAGCCAAACAATTCCTGCCCCCCTCTAAAAACATCCTTCAAAGATGCGGAGAATGCAGAAGCTGCTTAATTTCCCTTCTAGATGGCTTATAATATGGGGCTTTTGTTTAATTATCCTTTTCATGTAATCTTCAGCTGACATTGTGTCCTTAATATTCTAATCTCCTTTGGAGCAAAAGGGAGACTATAGTTTCCAAAGCAAAAGACAAAACTTTGCCTCCAGGAATCACTTTCTCTTTTGCCTCTGAAGTGATTCAAAGGGCAAAGAGTGAAATCCAGACGTAGTGGCATAGAATGTAGTGGAAAACGTGGGCCGTGGGTGACCCGTTCTGTGTGTGGACGTCAGCAGCTTTCTGGGCCTCCAGCCGCACCCAGCTGGTGACGTTGGTCTGCGTGGGTGTGTCAGAGACTCTAGCTCAATAGGGAAGTCCCATGACATGGTGTCATCACCACTTTTAGCACCGTTAATATTTCAGTGGCTCTCGGGATGCAGGTTCTGTATTCCCACGGGAGACACACCACCTGCTTCAGACTCCTGGCAAATGGTTTTGGCTAGACAGGTGTACACAGGTTGCCCAGGTACCCGCAGGTACACACAGCTGTACACAGGCGTCACTGCTCCACAAGCCTCCCTCTCAGTTCTCCTGCCTTCCTGCTGGCGTCGGGATCTGGGAGGGCCTGAAGGAGGCTTCTAGGCATCCCTATCGCCACCCCAAAATGGGCAGGACGTCCTGGGTGATTTTCTGCTCTTTTTCCAGGCATGCCAGGGTCCCCCTAGGTGATGGGGAATATCAACAGAGCTGTCCTCTCACTCCACCTGGCTGCTGGGAGAAGGCAGCCATAAGCCCAGGGTGTCTTCCCCAGGCCTCATTGGGTTGCCATGTGAGATGTGCTGGTGCCGGCGAGCCTCCTGCCCAGCCCAGCCCAGCCCAGCCCAGCCCAGCCCAGCTCAGCCCAGCCCAGCTCAGCCCAGCTCAGCCCAGCCCAGCCCAGCTCAGCCCAGCCCAGCTCAGCCCAGCTTAGCCCAGCTCAGCAGGCATCCCAAGCCTGAAGGCCCTGGAACCTAGGCCACCTCCCAGCATGCCAAGCCATCCTGCCTCGTGTCTTTCTTTGCTGTCCCTGCAATTCTGCCTCTCTACCTTGTCCCTTAACTGCTTCTGCCAGAGCAGCCCCACCAGCTGACAGCCACCGAACTCATGTAGCCACATGCTCCTGTGCGTTCAGCTTCCCTTCGGCTCAGTGTTCTGCCTCCCGCAGAAGATGTATGTGTGTGCATGTGTGTGAATGTGTGTATGAGTGTATGTCAGTGTATGAGTGCACAAGTGTGTATGCATGTGAATGTGTGTACATGTGTGTGAATGTGTATGAGTGTGAGTGCATGTGTATGTCCGTGTGTGAGTCCATATGAGTGTGTGAATGCATGTGTCCATGTGTGTGCATATGTGTGTGAGGGCATGTGTGCTTGTGTGTGTGTGCTTGAGTGCATATGTGTGTGTGTGAGTGCATGTGTCCGTGTGTGTGTGCATGTGAGTGCGTGTGTGCTTGTGTGTGAGTGTGTGTGCATGTGTTGAGTATGTGTGTGAGTACGTCCGTGTGTGTGTGCTTGTGTGTGAGTGCATGCATGTGCATGTGTGCTTGTGTGTGAGTGCCTGTGTGTGTTCCTTGTGTGTGTGTGAGTGCATGTGTATGTGCATGTGAGTGCATGTGTGTGCGTGTGAGTGCATATGTGTGCACTTGTGTGTGAGTGCATGTGTGTGCGTGTGAGTGCATGTGTGTATGAGTGCATTTGTAAGTGTATGTGTGTATGAGTGCATGTATGTGTGCATGTGTGTGTTTTTGCATGTGTGTGAGTGTCTGCATGTGCATATATGAGAGAGTGTGTGTGTGTGTGTGTGTGTGTGAGAGAGAGAGAGAGAAATGTCCTCGCCCCTAGGTCCCGTCTCTTCCTCTCCTCCCCCTGCTCCTTCCAGCTTTCCTTCTCCTCCAGGCCCTGATGAGGCTCTTGAAGAGGTCACTAATGACCTCTGCCTTGCTATACCGGCAGGTCACTGTGCCATCCTCATGTTTCCTGGCCTCCCAGCGGCACCCCTTCAGGCAGCTATTCCCTCCTTATGAATGCTCCCTGCTGCTGAGACCTCCCCAGCTGTCTCCCTCCTGCCTGTTCTTTGCAGTCCCTCTTGCTCAGCCTCCTGATGCTGGACTATCCCTGAGCTGCTGAAGCCTTCTCTTCTCTGTCTACACTTTCTCCTGGGATCCTCTCATCCAGCCCCATGGCCCCAGTGCCAACCGTAAGCTAGTGACTCCCACGTTCGTATCTGCCCCCTCCCTCACTGCTGTGCACCAGACTTTATACCCGACTCAACATCCCCTCTTAATGCAGAATCTGCATGTCCAACTTCTCATAGCTAGAGCAGGACCCATGATGGTTTCCTCCCCAAGCTGCTCTTCCTCCTGCCTTAGAGCAACAATGGCTCTCCATCCATGCAGAGGCTCAAGCCACCCCTCCATTATGCCTCTCTTTCCCTCACTGCCTCTTTCCTGCTCAAAAATATGTCCTGAACCCACCTCCTTCTCTCCCTGTCTTCTGCTTCCCAACCCTAAGCCATGGCTCCCTCCTACCCAGAGCTGGAGTCCCTCCTTCTTAGCTTGTGCTGCACTCTCCACAAAGCAGTGGGGGCACCCATTTAAATCTCAAATCAGATCACATCACCCTCATGCTTCAGGCAGTTCAAGAAGTCCCCACAGCACTTAATGTCCAAAACCTTACCGTGACCTCTGAAGACCTGTACCCTTGACCTTGGTCTTCCTCTCCCTGCTCACTCTCCAGCCGTACTGGCTTCTTTCTCTCCTCAAAGAATCGGGTCCTTTCCTGCCTCAGGGCCTTTGCACGTGCTCCTCCCTCTGCCTGGAGGCTGCCCTGGACCTTCCATGGTTGACACTAAGATTCAGGTCTCGTTTCAACTTTCAACTCCACATCAAAGCCCTCTTGACACTCCATCTAATGTTCCCTCACTCTCTGGCAAGCCCCTCTGTTCCCCGCTCCCCGGCATTTTATGATGAAAAGTTTATGATATACAGAAAATTGAGAGAATTGTACACACACCCATACACCTGCCACCCAGATTCTACCGTTAACATTTGACCATATCGTTTGATCACTTATGTGTTCCACCTATCCAGCAATTTTTCAAGTATTTCAAAGTAAGCAGCTGCCACAGCACACCTCCCCCAAGTCTTTCAAGGTGCAAAGGATTAACCAAAGTTCAATATTTGCATACAGTTCTCTTTTTTGCTTTTGAAGTAGAGTTTATACATGGCGAAACAATTGAACGCATACATGTTAAGTGCACTAGTTGATGAGTTTCGATTGATGCATGTGTCAGTTATACCCCAAGCCCACATCAAGATTTGGAACATCACCATCACCCCAGAAAGCACCCACATGTCCCTTTGCAGTCAGTCCCCACTGCACTCCCAGAGGTCACCACTGTTCTGATTTCTTCACTGTAGGTTCTTTTTTTCTGTTCTAGAACTTCGTAGAACTGGAATCCTGTGGTATATGCGCTCGGGTATATAGTCGGCTTCTTTCACTCCACATCGTGTTTTGCCATCCATCATGTTGCTGCTGCCCCACTGTGTTATTTATGCCTTGTCTATCCCCCCAAGCCCAGCCCCGTCCTTCAAACTTAAGCTCCATAGGGTCGGGAGCATTATCTGTTTTGTTCACTGCTACATTTGGAGTGCCTGGAGCCATGCCTGGCACATAAGTACTTGTTTATTGGATAGATGTGAATGGCGTCCACCCATTCAGGACCAGGCTTCCTGAGGGCAGGGCCAGGTCACTACTTCCTGGAGTTTCTCTCAGGCTCTCCCATGGCTGCCCCTAGGTCCAGCTGTGCCCCCAAGAGCGCAAGCACCAGCACTCGGTAAAGACCCCCAGATGGATGCGCTCTCCCTGCAGTGTGTCCCCGCCTGCCTCCTCCTCCTGAAGAGGGAGAAGGCATGCTCTTTAGAGATGCAGTTTAAACTGGTTGTAGCGTGGGCAGAACTGAAGCATCAGACAGTCTTTGGAATGCCCAGAAAGGGTGACCCTGGGGACCTGAGGCATGAGAATTCTCTGTGAGTTTAGCTTGGAGGATTGAGAAGGAAATTCAGGGCAGAAATGTTTGTTGATCCTGAATTGCTAAAATATTTCTTAGTTTGGAGACCAAGTTCTCAGAAAAACACTGTCGGTTCCAAAGAAATGAGCTCCCATGGGGTCTCATTTTGCCCTCTCTGTGCCCTCAGTTTCTCTGCAGGCGACCCCTGTGGAAAGTCTCCAGCTCAGGTCTCTGATGCAGGGGCTCTGGCAACACCTCCTCTCAGTCAGAGTGATGAGAGCTGTAAATGTGCCCAGGCTCCACCCCATGTTGTCCCAGGGTGAGCCTGGAGCCGGTGCCAGCCAACTGGGGCCACCTGCACAGCCTGAGAGGGCTGCAGAGCTCCAGGCAGGAGGCCGAGCCAGCCCGTCTGCATTAAATATGTCTCAGCCTCTCTCAGGAAGCTGGACCACGGCAGCCCGAGGTCAACGGGGAATCCGCCAGCCCCCTGCAGGATCAGGACATATTTGAAAGCAGGAAAGAGGCGGTGAGGGAAAGAGAGGCATGAAGGAGGGCTGCATGGTTGGAGATCTGTCATTGCAGTCAGACTGGAGGAAGAGAGCTCAGGGAGGAAATCAGGAGTCCTGCTTCAGCCACGAGAAGTTTAAGATGCAAATTCTGCATTAAGAAGGGATGTTGAGTTGGATCTAACATCTGGCGCAGAGCAGCCCATGGCAGCTACAAGAAGCCACCACAGCCACAGACTGCAGCCTGGGAGCCTGGGCCGGAGGGAGACCCTCAGCTCAGGGAGCTCTTCTCCCCACCCCGAGGAAGGGCAGAGACAAGGAATGCAGCCCTCTCAGATCGCAGCCAAAGCCACTGGGAAGAAGCAAGTTCCCTTCCTCTCCCGGGGTGAACTGTAAAAGCCTCTGGGCAGGGGGACCAGCTGGGAACCAGAGCAGGGGCTGGAGGATTCCCCCTTGACCTCAGGCTACTGGGGCTCAGCGTCCTGGAGGCTGAGAGCTGGCGTCTTGCTGACCCCAGGACAGGGCAGTAGCCTGGGGCGGGGAGGGGTTTGCAGAGAGAGTCTCATCCCACGCTAGGGAGGGAAACCTCACCTTTCTGCTGACGGGAGGTCTCCTCAGGTGCACAGGGAGCTGGAGAACGCAGCCCACAGGCAGTGGCAGGACTCCAGGGGCAGCTCCTGGAGTGGGCTGGCCCCTGACCTGGCCCTGAGCTCCAAACACCTCCTGGGCCTGTTCCCTCCTGGGGCAGAGGACCTTTCTCTCATTTTTATTCCCACCTTGACCCTTGGCCAGGGACACTGGAGGAACCCCACCTTGGCCCTGCACTTACTACCCTCATAGGTAGTAAGTGCTGACTTCATCATGGGCTAAAATATCGTAGACCCAGCATTCACTCTGAGCCTCACCAAGCAAGAGAGATCAAACCCAGCCACTTGCACAGCATGGCCTGGGGCCCCAGGGCCATCACCAGCCCAACCCAGGGTGGACCCGGTGTGGGTAGGTGGGTGAGTACCTGGCTCAGGGGCTGCCCACCTCAGGCCCACCTTCCCTCGGGGGGCTCACCAGCCTGACCCAGGCTGACCCCCAGTCCCAGGAGACTGAGCCTCTGCCCAGGAGGCCTGGAAAGGGCTGTTCTGGTGCAGCCGCAAGGCCAGGGCCTGGGTGTTCACACTGACCCCGGTTCTAATCCCACTTCTTCAACCATGTGGAGCTGTGTCACCTCAGGCTAATTAACCCATAACCGGGGGCTCAGTTTCCTCATCCACAGAATTTTTAAAGCACTTTGCACAGGGTCAGACACAGACCAGCACTCAGATAACAACTGTGGCTATTGTCACGACCATTGTGTTGTTACAAAACCACATGATAACCCCTGATAGAGCCACCTGTGCCAAGCTGGGCCCACAAAGCCCCTGTCCTAGGTTCTCCCCTCTCTGGCCATCAGCTGAGTCGCACACTGTGACCCACCAGGCCTCTGCTTCCAGCACTCACAGCCAAAGACCTTGGCCAAGCACCAGCCCGTGCTCACCGTGGGCCATGCCTGCCCTGGCGACTCTGGGACTGTCCCCAGAGCTGCCCGGACCTAGATCCAGCCCCTTCTGTTGCCTCCAAAAGGCTTGGATTCAAAACTCCGCAGCAAGATCTTCTCTGGCTGCCCACCCCCAGTCCCCCACCCTTTCCTGGCTAATGGCCTCCCTGTGTCCCCTGACTTCTGAGCCTGAAAGCCACGGCCCTTATGCGCGCATTACATAGCTGCAGTTGCCAGTTGTCACCCATGTGTCCATCGTGCCTCATCTCTCAGGGTGTGTCACAGCAGTCACTCCTGCTGCCACAGGGGAGAGGGGAAGGAGGCCCCATCCCCATCCCCCTCCTGACAGCTGCTCATGCTCCCCGCCACATGCCGCTCTTGGTTTTCCAGAATCAGCTGCCTTTAGGGGCAGCTGGGGAAGGTGAAAGGGTTTGGGCATGGCACCTCTTCAGCCAAAGCCATAATTCTGAACTTGAAGTAGTATGGGCAGTGCCGGGCTGAGGTCCACAGCAGAGAGAATCCAGCATGCTTGGGGTTTGGGGCTGCCGTTCCTTGCCAGAGTCACTGGCAGGATCTTCCACTGCTGGGACCCTGCCAGGCTCTGGGCCCCTGGGTGAGTCCGGGAGAGCTCCTTCCACTGAATCACAGTGGCTCTGCCCCTTCCCTACCAGGCCAGGCAGGACTTCAGAAACCATCCGGCCCAGTGCCTTGCTTTGCATGGGAAAGCTGTCACCTAGGGCGGGCCAATGACTTATACAGCGACACCCAATGACTTGGCAGAAGAGCTGGGCTTGAACCCCAACTTCCTGACTGCATGGCCGGGGCTCTTTCTGAGACTTCCCTCTCAGTAGAAATGGTGGGCAACCCACAGCATTTTTAACATTCCAGGCCAGCTTCTCAGGCCACCCCGGCATGCACGTCAGCCGCCAGCTGTTGGTGTCTGATCAGAGAGTGCACGCTCACAACATTAGCCCAAGTTGAGCTTAATTAGATAAAAGATCATTCTACTGCCAGAAACAGACCATGCTTTCCCAGCTCAAGAAGTGACATTTGCATGTAACTGCTGTTTGAGATGATGATTGCCTCTTTCAGGAAGAGACACGCAACTGCCCCTCAATTCAGTGTGACAGATTGCAGAATGGCCAGATTTTCATAGGTGTTCAGATTTTGTCCTATAAAGCAGTGCTTATGCTGGTAAATGCCTAACAATCAGCTCTCCAGGAGAAAAAAAAAATGCCTGATTGGTAACGTTTGCCAATTTCTATGGGGTAAATACCGCCACTATAGCTGACTTCAAGCTACCAACATAAGATCATCACATCCATTGCAAAATTCTCAAGAATGTACCAGGCTGCTTTCATAAGTCAGTACAGGCCAGCTCCAACAACCCACTCTTGTATTGCCTCTGCACGTCCAACCTCATAGGACCTGTTTGGGCCTCTCTACTTCCGGCCAAGACTGATAATGCCCACATCTTAAGGAATGAAAGGCAGGGTCTCCCTCTTGAGCCTCCCCTGGGGCAAGTCATCTGTCACCATGGAGATTTCCAAGGCTGACGGGGGCCTGCTTTGGGCCTCTGAGACCTGACTTCCAGGGTGGTCTCCGTCCCCTGTTGCTGCAGCTCAGCTCCCTCAGACCTAAGGCATAGCTAATCTCAGGCTCCCTGTCTCTCCCATGCGTGGGATGACCCAAGTGCACCTTTCCTCAGGGTCGTGGCAGTGCCGCTGGCGGGTTCCACTTTGATGGTCAAAAGGACACTTCGGGTGAACCTTATCTTTCCTCCCAGGAGCTCCACCTCCCCAAGCAGGATCTAAGGCAAGATCCTGCCTCTGAAAAGCCCTGTGAGCAACGCCCTGGATACAGAAGCGGGGGCTTCCCCAGTCTGCCCTCCCAGCACATCCAAGCTCTGCCTCTGACTTCTCTAGGGAAGTGGCTTAACCTCAGCCTCTCTGGGCCTCAGCTTCCTCAACTGTACAATGGAGATGAGAATAGCACCTGCCTCGAGGGCTTGTTGGGAGAGGAAAATCCCTAACAAATGTGAAGCACTTAGCGTGATACACGGCACGTAGCAGATACTCAATGAGCAGAGATGCTCCTGATAGCAGGGGCTCTTTTCTGACCCGCAGCCGGCCTCTCTCCCATCTGTGCGTCCCATGTTCCTCCCTTCCTGTAGCAAATGCATGAAGGCCCCTCAGCGGTTATCGGCTACTCTTCAAGCTCCTCAGTTAACTGTGGAGCGAAGAGTTTTGGCCACCAAGGGGGAACTGAGAAGGCAGCACTTTGGGGTAGGAAACCTTCACTTAGGGTCAAGCCCCACCCCAGCTCTGGGGCCATGCCCAGCCACACCAAAGCTTTAAGGCAAAGGGAGAAATCAGTCAGACTGACCCTGTCTTTATTTAAAATGTTGATATTTTGTTCATCATGGATTTTTGGATTAATTTTGATATTTTAAAATATTGCACTGCAATGGCATTCGTCTTCATGGCTGAGTGTTTGGGCACCTCCTGAGATTTCCACCCTAGGGCCAGCTCTGTCTGGACATTCATGGAGGACCGGCCCTAGATCTCCAGCATCCCATTCAGATGCTGGACCTGCTGCAGCCTGCAGGCGAGGCTGAGGATGCGGTGCCTTCTCGGCTCTCTTGTCCTGCATAGGGCCTGGCTCGCAGCAGGTGCTGACTTCTTGACTGAAGAGTAGAGGGACAAGGCCTACAAGAAACTGAGTGTCCCCAAAGGCTGCACTTTCTGGAGCATTCTTCTTCTTTTTCTTCTTTTTTGAGATGGAGTCTCACTCTGTTTCCCAGGCTGGAGTACAGTGGTGCGATCTCTGCTCACTGCAAGCTCCACCTCCCGGGTTCACGCCATTCTCCTTCCTCAGCCTCCCAAGTAGCTGGGACTACAAGTGCCCGCCACCACGCCCAGCTAATTTTTTGTATTTTTAGTAGAGACGGGGTTTCACTGTTAGCCAAGATGGTCTCGATCTCCTGACCTCATGATCTGCCCGCCTCGGCCTTCCAAAGTGCTGGGATTACAGGCATGAGCTACCGCGCCTGGCCTCCGGAGCATTCTTATCACCCCCCAGAGGAAGGGATCCCACGCCCTTGTTTGTCCTTTACCCTGATCTCCTCCATCACCTTCGTCTCCGTCCAGGTTCTTTGCTGTTTCTGCTGAGCCCCTCAGTTGCTCACGTCACAGCTCTGCCTCAGGACGCAAGCCCTGCTGGGAGCTTCTTAGTCATTCCCTGGAGTGGTGGTCATTTGCTGCCACCTCCCACACAGCCTCTCAGGAAAAGCCCACCTGCCTTTGAAGCCGGGGCTCTCCCTTCCCTTTCTCTGAGACTCCTCCCATCTACTCTCTGCAGTCTCTCTGGAAACTCTCTAGAATATCTCTGGGTCTCTCTAGAATATCTCTGGGTCTCTCTAGAATCTCTCTGGAGTTTCTCTGGAATCTCTCTAGAATCTCTCCCTAGAGTCTCTCTAGAATCTGTCTCGGCCAGAGGCAGTGGCTCACGCCTGTAATCCCAGCACTTTGGGAGGCCGAGGTGAGCGAATCACAAGGTCAGGAGATCAAGACCATCCTGGCAAACACGGTGAAACCCCATCTCTACTAAAAATACAAAAAACTTAGCTGGGCATGATGGCAGCACCTGTAGTCCCAGCTACTCGGGAGGCTGAGACAGGAGAATGGCATGAACCCGGAGGGTGGAGCTTGCAGTGAGCAGAGATCGCACCACTGCACTCCAGCCTGGGCAACAGAGCGAGACTCTGTCTCAAAAAAAAAAGAGTGTCTCTCTAAAATCTCTCTGGAGCCTTTCTGGAATCTCTCTCTAGAATCTCTCTGCAATCTCTCTAGAGTCTCTCTAGGTGCTTGAGCCCCAGAGCTCTCAGGTGACCAGAACCTTTCCAGCAGCAGCGCCTGGATGGGGGAGCTGGAGCAGCTATGAGGCTGGGCCAAGTGTGGGTGCTCCTGGTAGGATATGGAATGGAGGCCTGGAGTGGCCAGGGATGGCTCCAGACCCTGGTGTCTGGCACCCCACTGGCTCCAAAGAGTCCTCATTACCCCTAACTTCACTCCTGGAGCCCCGAGGAGCAAAGGGACCCTGGAAGGGGCTAGGATCAGGGATGACAACTCAGCCTATTTCTGCCCAGCCTTTCTGCCCATCCCATCACACACACATACAATACATACACACACACACACACACGTACACACAATACACATGCACACACACATCTGTAAATATGCATACACATACATGCATGATACATATACACATGCAATACACACATATACACATCAACACATATATGCACACATATACGTAAGCACTTGCATACATACACATATAATACACATAAACACATGCATACATACTCATAGTACACATAAATGTATACATGTACACACATACACATACCTACATGTACATATGCACATAATGCTTGTAATTTGCAATATAAATATACACATGTAATACAGATATGTACCTTAACATTACACACATGCAGATGATATACATATGCACATACATATATACACACAATACACATTGCAGACGTGTACACATGCACATTTATACACACGCATACCCATGCACATATCACACACAATACATATTCACACATACACGTATACATACAGGCACACCCACACAGGCTGCCACCCCCAGTGCCACATAGGCTCTGACATCTCTGCAAATAGGGACACAGAGCCTCTGGGTAAATCTGAGCTCTCCCCACCTCAGTCACCTTTGACAGCAGCCACCACGCTCCGTAGCCTCCCATGCAAGAAAACCA
This sequence comes from Macaca nemestrina, assembly GCF_043159975.1. Classification (NCBI taxonomy): domain Eukaryota; kingdom Metazoa; phylum Chordata; class Mammalia; order Primates; family Cercopithecidae; genus Macaca; species Macaca nemestrina. Next base: position 226,630,590 of record NC_092125.1, on the reverse strand, counting down.
GGATGGCTATTACTGGGGCCTCCTTTGCCACGGATGGGCCCCGGCCTGGGAGGGGGGCCGTGATGCCTGTCACCCCCTAGACACACTCCCATTTGTTTCTGTCCCCCGTTTCCAGATGCTGAAGAAGATTCAACAACCTAGATGGGGCCCTCTATAGGACCTTCCAGAAGAGCTCAAATCAAATCACAGCCAAGAGATCTTTCAAGGGTCTTTGCAGGGGAAGGAAAGAGCTGTCAGGGCAAGGCATGGCTGATTTGAGGCAGCTCTTCAGAGAGAGGCTGTGTTTGGAGAAGATGCGTGCCATTGGCAGGCAGGGCACTGGGGCTCCCGGCGAGCCTCTGCATCTCGTTCTCCAGGTGTCGGAGGAACTCACTCCTTAGGCATCCATGCATGTTAGGGGTCAGGCAGCATGCCAGGTGCTAGGGTTGCAGGGGTGACCCGGCCCTTAGGAAGCTCACAGTCCAGGCAGGTGGAGACTCACAAGGGACCTGGTGGTGAGTTCTTTGGAACGCAAAGCCTTGCTCAGAATTTATCCGTTTGGTAAATACACACTCGTTAAAGTGGCACACATCTGGCCTCCCCGCCCTCCTGAGACTGTAGTGGTGGAGGCTATCCTCACTCCTCTCCCGTCCAGCCCTCCACACCCACTGGCCCGAGCAGTTCCCATGCCAGGGGCCTTCGGCCAACATCCCATGACCTAGATGAGGGTGGACATGTCCCTCCCCACTCCTCCATGTCTGGCCCCTGAGCAGACGGGGTGACTGGCTACTGGCATCATCAGCTTGCTTCTGGCTGCTCGGTAGATGGGGTGACTTTCAGCAGTTACAGGAGCGCACTTGGATCCCAGTGGGTATGTTCCACGCTGGGATGTTGGATCTCACAGGCCTGCTCTGCAGTGACGTCCTGAAGGTGAAGCCCTCCCCCACAGCCTCTGCCTCAGGCGATTGCTTTCTGCTGTAGGAGTGACTCGGGCGTCCTATTTAATGTTGCAGAGTACGATGGGAACAAATAGCTCTTTCTCCCTACATCCAGAACCAGCCCGTCCTCCCGGTGAATCTGGGGCCGAGCTTCCCTTGCTATGCCTCCTCACATGGGATTGCACCGTGGACAATGCGGAGACGTGCTTCGCATAAGAGATGCAGTTAGGAATGTGTGGTCACTGCTGTGGGCATCCATCTGCCCAAAACACAACAGTGAACCCTCCATAAAGTTGGAACTGTCGTTATCAAAAGCAGTGACGGGCCGGGTGCGATGGCTCACACCTGTAATCCCAGCACTTTGGGAGGCAGAAGCAGGCGGATCTCCTGAGGTCAGTAGTTTGAGACCAGCCCGGCCAACATGGCAAAACTCCGTCTCTACTAAAAATACAAAAATTAGCCTGGCGTAGTGGCATGTGCCTGTAATCCTAGCTACTCGGGAGGCTGAGGCTGGAGAATCCCTTGAACCTGGGAGGCGGAGGTTGTGGTGAGCCGAGATTGCGCCACGGCACTCCAGCCTGGGTAACAAGAGCGAAACTCTGTCTCAAAAAAAACAAAAAACAAAAAAACAAAAAAAAACGGTGACAAAGCAGCCCCTCCCTGAGGCCATGGCACCCAGGCACCGTGCATTACCTTTTGAGGTCTGTGCTAGAAGGTGCTGCTGCCACAGGGGTCCTCTGACTGGGTTGTCAGGCCGAGATCCTCTCCCTGACACAGAAAGTGGGAGGTGCTTCCCTCTCTCAGGCAGGATGCTCTTTCCTGGGAAGACCTTGGGCCTCCACACTGAGGACATAACCCCAAAGCAGTTTAGGACTTCTGGCTTCAGTAGCAAAGGTATTTCTTTCTGTGCCTGTGACTCTCCACTCCAGCTCCAATCCACTGACTCAGCTTTTGTTCTGTGAATGTCATTTTCTTTGAACTTGTGTGAGTGTTGTTGTTCGCAAATAACCGAATGAAACTCCTTCTGTTCCCTTCCAAAACAAAAAGGAGGCTCTAGCACGGTCTACCTCCGCATCTGAACTCCTCCAAGCTTTTCTGATGGTGTTTGGTCTGCACAGCACCCTGAGAGACCACCCCGGCCTCCATGTACCTCCTGCCATCACCTGAGCCGCATTCACCAAGGCAGAGCCGGGACTCCGCCCACCCTCTTTCCAGTTCATAAGGTTTCTCAAGGAGCCTCTCGATGCTTGTTCACTTAAGGGCGGGCACGGGTGAGCTCTCACCCCCGCCTGGTGATTTCACAAGCACAAATGATAGAGGGGAAGGCTATTTCTCTCACTTTCTGGAAAAGGCCAAAACTAACCCTGAATTCCCCCACCCAGGTTGAGAGTAGACACAGAGGGAAGATGGTTCCGGAATGTTATGCGTGTACTGCCGATTGTCCAGTTGCTTAAAACAGGGCTTGGGGTTCATTGTTTTGGTCATTAGTTAACGAATCTGGGCGGGGAAAAAAGCAGAGTGCTAAATAATTACAAGCACTTCAGTGATTTTTTTTCTACTGACTAAGGTTAAAATGAATAGTGTTGATCTGTTGCCCAGGCAGTAGGCTTGTTAAAGGAAATGGTATTTAAAATGATTTTTGAGCCAAGGCAATTTGGCTGCTCCAAGGCATCCTTTATCTTTTGCTTTCAAGAGGATAATAATGTTTAAAAACGAAGTCACTCATACCATTTCCTGTCGCGAAGCCAGCTCAGTGATGGGCAGAGCTTCCTCTGGGTTTGTTTACTTGCTCCATGATGGAAAATGCAAACTTAATGGGCTCCCTTCTGCGGAGGCTTTGGTGTTCTGACAAAACAAAGACCCATGCTGCTGTTGAATCCGTGTCCGTGGTTCCGGCCGGCTCACCCCGGAAGTCTTGATGGCCACATTGTGGATGTTGGAATGTCGCCTGCTTGGTTAGAGCTTCTAAACAGGAGGCTCAAGGCCACTCCCTGGCTCTAGGGTGGAGTCGAGGAAACATGTCTAGGGTGGGACACGCTCCCACTAGGCTCAGGGCACCCTCCCTGCCGAGAGCATGATGGTCACCCCAGCTGGGAAGCTGCTAAGCAAGTTCTCCTGGGTAGGGCGTCTTTCCCATCATCCTCTGCGAGGAAGGCCGGGGCGATAAACTCAGCTTACAGAGTGAAGTCGGCAGAAAGCATAACTTCTCAGTGAACAGGATAAAAGGAAGGCACTACAGGGGCCCAGGGCCTGCTCTGCCCTGCTTGGGGCTGGCAGACACACACACACACACACACACACAAACCTACATATACACACATGCACACACACACAAACCTACATATACACACATGCGCACACACACACACAGAGAAACCTACATATACACACGCATGCGCACACACAAGCATACAAACACACACGCACACACAAACCTACACACACACAAACATACTTGCATGCACACACACACAAATGCGCACAAACACAAACCTATAAACACGTATGCACACACACATACACACACATACACACACATGTGCACACACAAACCTACAAATGCACATGTGCACACACACACACGCACACAAACACAAACCTACAAACACGCATGCACATACACACACACCTGCACACACATACAAACACATGCACACATGCAAACAAACCTACAAACACACACACACACAAACATATAAACATGCACGCACACTCACAAACATACACACACGATGCGCACACACAAACCTACAAACACACATGTGCACACATACAAACACAAACCTACAAACACACATGCACACACACAAACATACAAACAGACGCACGCGCACACACAAACACACACGACGCGCACACACAAACACAAACCTACAAACACACACGCACACACACACACAAACATACAAACACACACATGCACACACACAAACCTACAAACACATACGCACACGCACGCACACACACAAACGTGGAAACACGCGGATATACACAAACACAAACCTACAAACACGCACGTGCACACATACACAAACATACAAATGCGCACACACACAAACACAAACATACACACACGCGCGGTCACACATAGGAAAGTGCCAAGCACAGTACCAGGCACACGACGACAGATCCACACACTTTAGATCCTTCTCCGACCTTTTATTCCTCAAAAGCACAGCATCCATCCCCCAGGGAACTAGGGGGTTCGGCGGAAATGTTTGTCCTTGAGGGGACATTGGCCGTTGTGTAAACTCGGGGCACCTTCTCTAGGATTCCCTCAAAGGGTTTCCTGGCCACGCATCCTACAGAAGTCAGCGAAATGCAGGTCTATGAAATGAGGCTGTTGGGGGATTCTGTAGTCTTGTGGGGGTGTGCTCTGTGTTCAGCTTGGGGGTCACGTGGCACCTGTCGGGGGCGGGATGCTGCTGAGGCCTCTGCAGTGCTGGGCAGCCCCATGAGGCCATGTGGCTTCACTCCCCGTCTCTGCCTCCCAGGCTTATCAGGCCACCTGCTGGCCTCTCCAGCCCATCTCGGGAGAGCCAGCGGGGTAATTTAGGATGGCTGCCACTCCCCCATGCATTTTAAACACACTTCCAAACTGGGTTCATTTTGCCTTTGATGAGGAGGTGGCCTTCTGGGTCTTTCTTTCAAGAGATGCAGATTTAATGGACTGTGATTCTTCTCCAGATCTGCTATTCAAAAAATAAAGTAACTCAGAATTTCTATTTGTTCAGAGAGGAGAAAAAAAATCTGCTTGCTATTCAGGCCCTAGATTTTCCTGAGAGATTAGTGTACTTGCCTGCCAAGATGTTAGCTAAAGGAAAACACATTTGCTATAGATCAGAAATATTTATCCTTTTCTGGGCAGGAGATCCGGAGAAGAACCTCATCAGAATGTACAGCACCTGGAAATATGAATGAATTCAATCTCCTGAGCTGCAGGCATCTGCCAGGAGGGCTGAGGCATGGAGGGGCTCTGGCCATCTCCAGGGAGTTGAAACTATGAACGGGGAGCCAAGAGTAGCTGCTGGGGTCTGGGGGATGCAGAGGTCAAAGGGCCAAGAGGGGCCGGGTGTGGCAGCTTACACCTGTAATCCCAGCACCATGGGAGGCCGAGACAGGCAGATCACTTGAGGTCAGGAGCTCAAGACCAGCCTGGTCAACGTGGTAAAAGCCCATCTCTACTAAAAATACAAAAATTAGCCAGGTGTGGTGGTACACACCTGTAATCCCAGCTACTCAGGAGGCTGAGGCATGAGAATCACTTGAACTCCAGAGGTGGAGGTTGCAGTGAGCAGAGATGGCGCCACTGCACTCCAGGGTAGGTGACAGACTGAGACCCTGTCTCAAAAAAAATAATAAAAAATAAAAGGCCAAGAGGCCTAGTCCAGATAGAAGCCAGGGGAGGAACGAGAAGGGAACAGGCAGCCTTGATCAGCAAGCTGACCATGTCCTGGGGAAGAGGACGCTGACCCTTCCCTGCTCTCTATGCCCTCAGAGTGGGGCTGGGATCCCGAGACTGTGGGTGACTCAGGCCAAGCCCTCTCCTGCTTCTTATCCTGAGAAAAGGATCCTAGGTCTCTGTTGGGCTCCATGCAGTTGCCCCTAAATGACTGTCCCCGTCGTTTAAATCCTTCTCTCAAACTCAGACTCTTGTTTGGTTGCTACAGAGAAATAAGAGATGCAAACTTATAAATAATTAAGAAACCTAATAACTATCTCCACCCATACGGCAAGCCTGCATCCTCGTGAGAGGTAGAAGATCTGGAGAGTTTCAGGGGGTAAACTACAAACCATTATTTAGCAGTTTTTCCCACTGGGCTTTGTCATGCCTCAGTCTTCAACGATCATGACGGTTAGAGTTCATTTGACTCCCGCAGCTGCGTTCTGGGGGCTTTGTGGGGAGGATCAAGTCTGGGATGTGGGTGAGGGTAGGGAGAGGAAGCGATGAATTGCTTGTGACGTCAGAGCCCGATCTAAGATCATTCGTCTTTGGGCCCCCATGTTCCATCCCCAGAAGTGATTTGCCTTGACCACCAGCTGGTGTCCACCCGGCTTGGGCATGGCAGGGTCCCACACCTCCTGGCACAGCCAGGCAGAGCCGAGTCAGGTCGTCAGGACTCTTGACACTTGGCCTGTGATTCCTGGACTGGCAAAGCCTGTTAGCATCCCAGGACTGGAAGAAGCACCCTATACATTTTGCCTCCTTCCAGGCAAAGAAGGATCCACCGTGGAGTCTCCACAGGCCCCGGCCAGGTGTGGAATAAAGATTCCTACCCCCAGATTTAAGTGTCTGTCAGGGAGATTTCTGCTAATTAGGACTTTGTTAACCAAGAGACTGTGCCCGTTAAGCCAGAGTTCCCTAGATCTTGCTGGAACAGAATTCCTCTCAGGGCTCCTCCAGGCTAAACCCGCCCAGGAAAGCCTGCGAGTCCCGGAGGTGACAGGCACTGCCTGTTCCCAGGGTCCTGTCTTGGTCTTGCCCAGAGCGCCTCCTGGGCATCGTTTCATTTCAGGTCGATGAAAGCTCCTTGCTTGGCCCTCTGAACTGGGGAACCATTTCCTCTCTCTATCCTGGCCCAGGGCCAGCTCTCTGGGCTGCCCCAAGGAGCCGGAGGGGAGTGGCCTGTGCAGACCCAGCCGCCAGGACCCAGAGGGCCGGCTCAGAGATGTGTGGCCATCCTCTCCCCGGGCTGCCTTTGCCTGAGGTCAGCCTCACACAGGCAGCCTGAATAGTCCGGGGGCTCCTTTGTACTTGAAAAATAGTCTATGTGCGGGAGGAGGTGCTGGAGAGGGAAAGAGGTATGTGGCCGTTGTGGGCTCTCTGTAAGACGGGGCTATGTGGGGCACGCGAGCTCGTGACTTTCTGGGTATGGGCGTGGCCTGCAGACAAGGATTTGAACAAGTTTAAGCATGTGGGTGAGGACATGAAGCCCCAAAGAGCATGAGAATGTGGGGAGGGGCAAGTCCCATGTGCACTGCCTGCGTCCCCCAACCTGTCACAGTCTGCGTGTGCACATGCGTGCCCACGTCCTCCTGTAGCAGGCAGGGCAGACATGGGCTCTGCTGGCTACAATGTCTGCCCCATACCCGGGCGGCTGGTGCCCATGTCCTCGTGTAGCAGACAGGGTAGACATGGGCTCTGCTGGCCACAATGTCTGCCCCGTACCCAGGTGACTGTGCTGCTGGCTGCAGTGTCTGCCCCGTACCCAGGTGACTGGTGCCCACCTCGTCGTGCAGCAGACAGGGCAGACATGGGCTCTGCTGGCTGCAGTGTCTGCCCCGTACCCAGGTGACTGGTGCCCACCTCGTCGTGCAGCAGACAGGGCAGACATGGGCTCTGCTGGCTGCAGTGTCTGCCCCATACCCAAGTGGTTGTGACGCCTCAGACACAGCAGCGTTTCCCTGGGATTAATCCCCAGCGTCTCCATTGGGCTTTGCTTTTCTGGTGTTGGCTATAATTAAAAAGTGGGTACTTCAGAAAATAAAGGCAGGGAAAGAGGACAACATCCCCTACCCCTGTCCCGTGGTCCTTGGAGAGGAAGGTGCTTGGAAGGTCGTGTTGTTCATCCCTCTGCCTCCCAGTAGGCAGGGGTCCAGCCTCTCCTAAGAGCACCCTGGCCCCAGGCACAGCCAGAAAAGGAGGCCTCCCGGGCCCCAACGCCACCTCCCAGGGCTGCTGGTCACTGCACGGTCAGGAAGCTCAACCTCAGGCTGGACACAGCCCAAGAGCCTCCATCCTGAGCGGCCACCGAGACACTGTCCCTTCCTAGGCCATGCAAAAGTGGCACAGCCTGGAAGAGAGTCACGGAAGCCAAACCACGGTCCACCCCGGGGGACCTAGGGCCAAGACAAATAGCTGAGGCCACCAAGGCCACGGCGTTTTCAGTTTCACTGAACATTAAACTCATCACCCAAGATAGGCAGAAAGAAAAGTGGCTGCCGCTTCTCCCGAGGCAACTCGCTGAATGGCTCCTGTCGGACGGAGGAAGCTGCCAGCTCACACCTCCCCTGGAGATGGAACCCCTTTGACGTCCCAATCCCACCCATCAGACACAATGGCTGGTCACAGACACTGCGCTGTCCCTGAGGAGGCCTGGAGCTGGAAGCCAGCCACCTCCCCCATGTCAACAGCTCATGCAGGGGGCCAAGCCCAGGCCCCATCCCGTCCTCCAAACCTCTTGGGTGTCTGGGCAGGCAGAAAGCATATAACCTGGCTGAAATCCACCCTGGCTCTGCTCCTCACTCTGGGCGACCTTGGACAAGGCCCTGCCCATCTAGAGAACAGGAACGATATCCCCAGCCCCGCATGCTGGCAATCTCTGTTGGTTCACGGTGCCACATCCACAAATCAGCCTTTGTTGCTTCACCCACACGTTCCTGGTGCGATTCTAGAATGGAAATCTCACGTCACATTGCGTGGTGCCTTCCATTTGTGCTTCTTGTGCTCTCATGAATGTTACCACTTTTGTTTTTCGCCACACCTTCTCTTAAGGGACTTCCCTGTCTGGACAGACAGCCACACAAACTCAGGGCCCAGAAGAGAATATGACAGAGCCCGGCCATGACGGCAGGAGAGAGCAGATGGACTGGAGTGCGCCTTAGTAAGGGGGGTAGCGCTAGACACCTGGGAGGCCATTTTCATTCCGGAGACTTCTGCTAATTTGGATTCTACTTGCCAGAGTCAAAACACTGAGGCAGAGACAGATGCAAGCAGCCCACCCACAACCCAGGCAGGAGAGACGAAGGGGCTGCTCGGAAGACCAGCCTTGTCTGCTGGGCCCCACTCGAGGCCCTCAGTGCTCCATGTGGGAGTCTCTCCTTGGCATGTTGGGATGAGTCCAGTCCTTCCTGGAGAGTCCCTATGGAAAGAGAGGGTGAGAGTGGGGAAGGGGTGGGGGAGCATCCTGGGGGGGGCAGGAAACGTCCCTTGCTCGCCAGTGTGAGCAACAGGATACTGGAGATTTGTGAGAGAGAGTGTGTGTGTGTGTGCGTGCGTGTGTGTGTGTATGACAGTGAGTGTGGATGTGTTTGTGAGAGTGAGAGTGTGTGTGTGCGTGTGTGTGTGTATAAGAGTGAGTGTGAATGTGTGAGAGTGTGTGTGTGCATGTGTATATGAGTGTGAGTGTGTGTATGAGAGTGAGTGTGGATGTGTGTGTGAGAGTGTGTGTGTATGAGTGTGGATGTGTGAGTGTGAGTGTGTATATGCATAGGAGTGTCGTGTTGCACATGTGCATGTTAATCTACCTGTATACGCATATGTGCATACATGTGTGTACATGAGTGTGAACATGTGTGTGCAGTGTGTATGAGTGTGCATGCATGTGAATGTGGATGTATGACTACACTGTGTGCATATGTATGTGTGCATATGTATATGAGGGAGTGTGCATGTGTGTGCATGAGTGTGTAGAGAGGATTGTGTGAGCCTGGTGTGCATGTGTATGTGTATGAGTGTGTGTGTGCATGAGTCGTGTGCGGAGAGGATGAGTCTGTGGAGAGGACTGTGTGAGCCTGGTGTGTGTGCATATGTATATGAGTGTGTGTGTGCATATGTGTTCATGACTGTGTAGAGAGGATTGTGTGAGCCTGGTCTGCGTGCGTATGTGTATGAGTGTGTGTGTACATGTGTGTACATGAGTGAGTACGTAGAGAGGATTGTGTGAGCCTGGTGTGCATGTGTATGTGTATGAGTGTGTGTGTGCATGTGTGTACATTAGTGAGTATGTAGAGTGGATTGTGTGAGCCTGCTGTGTGTGCATATATATATGAGTGTGTGTGTGCATGTGTGTTCATGACTGTGTAGAGCGGAGTGTGTGAGCCTGGTCTGCATGCGTATGTGTACGAGTGTGTGTGTGCATGTGTGTACATGAGTATGTAGAGAGGATTGTGTGAGCCTGGTCTGCGTGCGTATGTGTATGAGTGTGTGTGTGCATGTGTGTACATGAATATGTAGAGAGGATTGTGTGAGCCTGATCTGTGTGCGTATGTGTATGAGTGTGTGTGCATGTGTGTACATGAGTGAGTATGTAGAGAGGATTGTGTGAGCCTGGTCTGCGTGCGTATGTGTATGAGTGTGTGTGTGCATGTGTGTACATGAGTATGTAGAGAGGATTGTGTGAGCCTGGTCTGTGTGCGTATGTGTATGAGTGTGTGTGCATGTGTGTACATGAGTGAGTATGTAGAGAGGATTGTGTGAGCCTGGTCTGCATGCGTATGTGTATGAGTGTGTGTGCGCATGTGTGTACATGAGTATGTAGAGAGGATTGTGTGAGCCTGGTCTGCGTGCGTATGTGTATGAGTGTGTGTGTGCATGTGTGTACACGAGTGAGTATGTAGAGAGGATTGTGTGAGCCTGGTCTGCATGCGTATGTGTATGAGTGTGTGTGCACATGTGTGTACATGAGTATGTAGAGAGGATTGTGTGAGCCTGGTCTGCGTGCGTATGTGTATGAGTGTGTGTGTGCATGTGTGTACATGAGTGAGTATGTAGAGAGGATTGTGTGAGCCTGGTGTTTGGCATCTAGTTCTCTCTGCAGGTCTGGAGACCTTCTTGTGCAAAGCTCAGGCTCCTGCGCCCACTCTGTGCATGCTGGCCCTGAGGACACGGCCCTGCTCCCCTGGGTGGGCACGTGGGGCCCTGCCCGCTTCTGCAGCAGCAGCAGCCTCCTCTCAAGGGCCCTCTGTTCCTCAGGCCGTGTTCCTGCCTGTGGTTGCCCAGCTTCAATTACCACAGCTCACAGAGGCGTGGGCTGGCTCCGTCCAGATGGAAGGAGGGCCGGCGTTTGTTTCCCTTCCTTTAGAGTCTGCGGGTGGCTTCAGAGAGAAGGGAGCAGAACCTGTTTCCTTTGCTGCCTTAAAGCAGCAAGTCTGGGTGACATCAAGCAGTCCCAGGGCAGAGCTTGTGGCCGCTGTCAGGCCCAGGAAACAGCAGGGCTTCATGCTTAACTGGTCACACCCAACTGGCAAGAGGGTCCCGGGCAGAGACTCTGGGAACCGTACACCAGGCCGAGAGCCATCCTTGGGGGATTGAGGTTGGGTCTGCAGGACCAGAGCTACCTCACACAGACCTTTCAGCAAAGCAAGCACAGATCCTTGGAAGTGGTTCCCACCCACCTGTGCCACGCGCCACCCCTTGTCCTTGACACCACTGCTGGTGAGGCAGCCAAGAGAGAGGATGCAGAGTAAGCAGGTTCTAGGACATTCTCCCGAGACCATCCAGGGAGGATCTCCCTGGAAGGCTGCCTCAGTCCCTGCCCTTCCAGTCAGCAGAGCAAGGCATCAGGCTGAGGAAAGTCCAACAGAAGGGCGGGAGGCAGATTGCTGAGATGAGTGGGAAATGCAGGCCACAGGTCCTGGCAGGCAAGAGGAAGGGAGGCCTGAGAACCGCCTTTGTTCCCGGGATCTCCAGACCAGATGTGCCCTGACAGCAGCCGCTTCAGGTTTCTGTGCCCCAGCGCCTGCTGGAGGGAGAGCGCTCACCAACAACATCTCGTTAGGGATGGATGGCCTTGGGCTGGGTGGGGTGGGGTTTTGGTGGGAAGAAGAGATCAGGATGGTTTGTGCAGTCAACCCTGGAGACCCTGGAGGCTGGGAGGCAGGCTTACCACATTTAGCAAAAAAAAATTGTAGACGCCTGGTTACTGTTGAAATTCAGGTAAGCAACAGTTTCTTAAAATTGTAATCTAGGTATGTCCCACACAGTATTTGGCGTATACTTCCACAATTGATTTATTGTTTATCTGAAATTCATACGTCATCGGCACCCCCACTGCGGGCTCTTCTGTTGAGGGTTTTTCTTTTTGTGCCACCTCCTGCTTTCACACCCATTTTATCCACTCCTACTAAAGCAGTAGAGTCTGAGGGTTCTAGGATGGATCAACACCCACTGGGATCCAAATTCCTCAGCTGCCAGCAGCTCAGTGGGGGCTCACATGTGCTGTGGGTTCTCCCTGAGCCCCTGAGGCTTCCAGCTGAGGGCTTGGGGACCCCTGGTGTTTGTAGCAAGCCTGCATCTCTGAGACTGCAGAGGGGCTGGGGAGGAAGCTAGGGGGTCCTCTGTCTTGGCTGCAATCTCAAGTGCCCGGGAGGAGGAAGCAGCAAGGTGCGTGCTGGTTTTCTGCTCGGGGTTAGCACATGTGGTGCAGCGGTGAGCAGACTGCAGGTTGCTAAGATGGGTCCAAGGTCAACGGAAGCCCCGGAAGGCAGCTGCTTAGGGCTCACAGGGTGGTCTCCACCCCACTCTCCCCTCTGGAGGTCCTGTTCACACCCCTCCGGACCCTGGCCGAGGGCAAGCCTAAACCCCGTCTTCATGCAAAGAAGTGGCCTTGGAAGAAGTGTGTCCTTTACTCTAGGAAGGCACATTTGCAGTCGGGGCTGTGTGTGGAATTTTTATTCCTCTAATACAGCCTAGGCAGGATTTAGTACACAAGTTCTCCAGAGGAAATGCATTCAATAAAAATTTGATGGGCTCCGGCAGCTCAGCTGAATCTCCTTACGAATTCCAAGTGTTTGTTTGGTCCCTGGCTTGGGCAGGAGCTCAGCCACGGTCTGCAGATGGCCTCTTTAGTGAGGGAGCGCTTGGAGGAAGGACTCCCCCCACATCTGGAAAGTGGCCTGCAGCCCCCAACTTTCCCAAGAAGGAGCAGGATTGCTTCACCAGGTCGGGGAGTGGGGCTTTTGACCCCAAGGAGGAGCGAAGCCCCAGGGCTCTGGAATTCAGGGAATCGGGCCCTCATAAATGAGATGAGGACACTGAGCACTGGAGGGGGATTTGATGCTGATGGAGATGTGAAGTCAGCGCAGGAATAGAAATGGCCTCGCCGCGCTTAGTGGGGGGTGTGTAATACGTTTCCAGAGATCACCCCTGACACTTCATTCGCGCAGCACACAAGTTCGAGCTCCCCTACGAGGGCCGCAGCGAGGCAGGCAGCCCTGCCCTGTGGCCCCTTCCCTGAACCCCATGGCTCACGCTGGGCACAGATGGGCTTGGAGGGAAACACACACTAGAAGCTTCCCACGGGCAAGGGCCACGTCCATTCGGCTCTGTACTCTCCCCTCTTAGCTGGAGCCTGGCACACAGAGTGGTGTCAGTCAGCGTCAGGACGATGGGGTGGCCGTGTCATGGGCTCTGTGGGATGGGGGAGCCTGCTGGCTGCCCCTCTGGCTTGTGAGGTGAACCCAGGCACAACCCCTAGAAGCCCTGGCTTTTACCAACAGCGCCAGACAATCAGAAAAGTGCCCCGGGCTCTGCTGCCCTTGGAGAGAGACAGAGCTGGGGGCCGAGAGCAAGGCCGTGTGGCATGGAGGGCCCTCCTGCCTGGGACTTTGCTTACACATGGAGAAGTGGGATTATTAAGCCAGAGGGTGTGCTTACGAAGGGGCTTTCGGGTCACAATGCAGGGAACTTCCTTGCAGTGAGCAGCCTTGGGTCCTGGGGAAATACAGCCAGCCCAGGTCGAGGCCCATGGAGTTGACCTGGGTCTCTCTCTGGCCTGGCCCTGGCTGGCCACCTTCGCCGAAGGGGAGGGAATGGTCGCTGCCCTCCCCCACCATTTCCAGGGTCAGGCTCCAGATCTGGGCCTAATCTGCCTTCACAGGGCATTTGGAAAGCGCTTACGCAGGCCTGACGGTGGCCAGGCTGCTTCGTAGGATGCCTGGTGGTGAGCAAAATACCAAGTTTAGGGCACCTGAAGGCTCTCTCAGGGAGGTTTCCCATTTCCATTTCTGTCAGGTTCAGCTCAGCTCGCTTCTTTGATGTGCAGCCCTCAGGAGGTGGGGGAAGCCTCCCGTTTGCGTGTACCCTGCCCACCCACAGTGATGCCCACTCAGTGCTGCACCCGCCACACCTGCTGTCGGAGTTCCCTGCGAGTGTGACGCATCTGCCCTGCTCTGAGCCACCTTTGCTGCCCTGCACTTGTGTCCCAGGGAACAGAAGCGTGGAGGCTGGAGCCAGAGGAAGGGCTGGGGGAGGGGAGTCAGGAGCGGGGGCCCCAGAACGGGAGAACCAGGGGAACAGTCTGACCCCAAGGGCAGCCAGAGGGGCCTCCTGGGCAGGAGAGGGTGGCACCCCCCACCGAGACTGGCCATGCCTGCCATTCTGGGGACCCCTATGGACAGCAGTGGGTTCTTAGGATGCCATGACCAGGGTACTCTGTGCCCTCACTGTGGGGAACAGGTGTGGACTGACTTTGGGCCCTGGCCAAGGGTCTGCAGCCAGCCTCCCGGGTCCTGCCAGGCTCAGCTGCCCAGGAGGTCTCCGGTGACAACCAGGTCATGCAGCCATGCTCACCTTCCTCTACTGTCTCTCACAGTCTCATGGCCCAGTGGAACCACCAGGTGTGGCTCCTGGTACTCAGGTGTGGGGAATGTGTCCAGCTGTCCTGCCCCCTTGCTGCCTGGGCTTGGCCTGGGCACAGGGCTCTGCTTCCCTTTGGCATCCGGGGACCCTGCTAGACAGACCCCTTGTCCGTCGGGGAGGCCTTCTCAGACTTGGGCAGGAAGTGTGGGCCTCGCAGGCCACCTGCTTCCAGGGCCCGCAGAGCTGCCTGGTCTCTCTGCCAACTGACTCCAAGATCAAGCCTCTGGGGCTGCCAGTTTGGTGTGAGGTTGACCCCACCCACCTGCTCCACCTGCAGGAGGGAAGAGGCTGGTGATGCACCAAAGATACCCACAGCCGTGTACTGGACGGGGGAGGTGAGGTCCAGAACATTCTAGAGCAGTGGTCCTCCATGTTTTTCCTACCCTAGCAGTAAAGATGTCGAGGCCCACTGGGAATAGCAGCTCTGGACCCTTAGGGCAGCAGACCAGCCTCTCCTAGAGGGCATGGACATCTCACAAGTGCCTCTTACAGCGGCACAGCTGGCCTTTTTCAGAATGCTATGCCCACCACTGGGCAGAATCACTGGGCAGGAGGAGTTCAGTGTAGCACATAGCCTCCTTCACGGGTGGATGTGGCACAAGCACACAGATGCCTCATGGGCACATGCATGATAATATTGACCTGGAGGCCAAGTGCACACATGTTCGTTGCACAGCTAGCTGGCCAGTGGCAGGAAAGGAGGCCCTGAGTGGCCTCCAGGACCTTTGTCATTGGGCCACAGTGGGACTGGCTGCAGCTGCCCGCACCACATCCCCGGCAGCCAGGTCGGGGCTCCTTCTGGCTTCTGAGGGCTGCTGCAAGCACTGAGGTCACTGAGTTTAGGGCCTACCTGAGGGGTGTACTGGGATGTGGACATCTAGTGCAAAAGCAAAACAGTCCTGGGCGGCCCAGGACAAGCAGAGCATGCCACCCTCCCCCAGCTCCAGCCCAGCCTCCCCACGGCCCCACAGCTGCCCCACAGCTGCCTGCCATGCCACCCTCCCCCAGCTCCAGCCCAGCCTCTCCACGGCCCCACAGCTGCCTGCTGGAGACAGCGGGAGGAGGAGCCTGTGCTTGCCCAGATGGGGCCGGGAGGGGACCTGGACTGTGCAGATGAGGCCACCCACCCAGGGCTGCAGCTTCAGGGGCCAGGCAGTGCCCCAGGGGTGGGGTGTGCCTCCCATGGTCAGGTGGGCGAGACAGCCCACCCAGAGGCCACAAGAAGCAGCACATTTGGGTCTGGCAGAAGTGTTGACAGACAACCTTGGAATGTCCTCGGGTGGCACAGGAGGACCCCACAGTCTGCTGAGCAGGACCCACTGTACCTGGTCTTCTCAGTCTGGGACGGCCTTGGGTGTCCGGCCCCAGTGCTCATGGTCACCTGGGGTACAGGAGTAAGGGCTGCTGAGGTCTCAGCAGGCACAGCTGGCCTGTGGGCATTTCACCTGCACGACCTCGCCCGCCCCTCCCAGTCCGGGAGGCCTCCTCACCCAGGTTCTCAGGCAGGCAGGTTTGGTGGGGGGCGGGCTGCAGCAGTGTGGAAAGCAGAGGCCAGTGGAAGGGGAGGCAGAGCTCTTCACATCAGTGACGACAGAATAGTCCAGACCAGAGGGAAGCCGAGAGTGGAGAATTGCAGACAGGGAAGCCGGCCAGAGGCCGCCTGGGGAACAGGCCACCCCCACCTCTATAGCCTTGCTGTGGCACTGGGCTTCAGCGTCAGGATTTGGGGCAGGAACTGGGAATGAAAGGAACATGCCAGAAACCAAGAAAATCTTCCAGGTGTGGCAAAGGAGAGCAGGGGTGGGACCGAGTCCCAGGTGTCCCAGGGCCCTGAGGCCGGTTCCCAGAGGAGGGAAGTGAGCCTGGCCCCGTCCTGCCCTGGAGCCCCAGCCTCACTCCTATGGGGAAGGTTGGAGGTTTGGGCTTCCTCAAGTCACCACTGGACACCTGCACACTCAGTCACACACACTCTCATGCTCACCCTCAAAATTCACTCACTCAAAATTCACTCCAACATCTCATACTCACCCTTAGAATGTACACACACTCACATGCTCACTCAGAATTCACACACACAGTCACACACTCACACTCACATACACTCACACTCAAAAGTCACACTCTCAAAATTCACACTTTCATACTAACACTCAAAATTCACTCTAACGTCTCATGCTTACACTCGAAATCACACTCACATGCTCACACACAAAATTCACACTATCATGCTCACACAAAATCTCACATGCTCACACTCAAAAGTCACGCTAACATGCTCACACAGAACTCCACACGTGCTTACACTGAAAAATCACACACAGAATTCACACTTGCTCTCCCACTAACTCAAAATTCACACTGTCTTATGCTCACACTCAAAATTCACTCACACTCATGTACTCACAGTCAAAATTCACACACACTCAAAATTTGCACTTGCTCTGATACTAACACTCAAAATTCACATGAATATCTCATGCTCACACTCAAAACTCACACTCACATTCTCACACTCAAAATTCACACTTGCTCTCATATTCACACCCAAAATTCACACCCACACTTACATACTCATCCTCTAACCCTCTCACATTCACACACTCACACTCCCACACACAACACACATGCTCACACATAACACCCTCACAGTGGCACACTTGCCGATACACACTTGCTCACACAGAACTGCTCACACCCCTCACATATTTGCACACTCGCACACACCCTGCCTTTTCCACACGGCTGCACACACCCCTTCCAGCTCCAACTCTCCCTGCCTCCTGGCTGCTCTGATGTGGGGAGCCGTCTCTGCACAGGTGCCTGCAGGCTATAGGCTGGGGAGGGGCACACACCTGGCAGGGGGGTCTATCGGAGCCATTTGCTCCCCCAAGCAGCACTTGGCCTCACTTCTTTTTTCTCTCTTCTTTGGCACCTGGAAAACCCCAAACATTCCCAGGAGGGCAAACAGGCCCTTTATTACCTCGTGGGCTCAGAACACAGCATCGCAGTAATTGAAAGTGGCTTGACTCAAATTGCATTTTCCGAGGAGCCCTGCAAGATGGAAGTGCAGGAAGGAGGCGGGGGGGGTGGAGGGAAACTGCAAGCACCAGCCCCTGAGCAGGCGAGAGGTAGGACCCAGGCCCCAGGGGCCTCTCCAGGCTGCTGGCAACTTTGGGGCACATGGGCCACGTCCAGATAAGAGCAGACCTGGACCCCACCCTGCAAAGGGAGCCCAAGCTCTGAGCGGGCAGCCTCTGCCACCTGCGCCAGCCTCCTAACAAGCCTCCACCCCGCCTCAGGGTCTTCCCAGCTGGGCACTCGGTGGCCTCTCTGCCTGGCACACTGCAGCTCTCCAGCCTGTGTATGTTGACTGAATTCTGGTCCATGCCCCAGGGCTTTGCCACGTGGCTCCCGCTCTGTGATGCCCACTTGTTCTTTCACCAGGTCATGATGATACCAGCAGGGTTCATGGGGCACTTGGCTGTGCAAACAGAGAGCTAAGCCCTCGCTTATTGTCTCATCAAATCGGTTCAGTACCCTGAGAAGGTAGGAAGTGGTGCTGTTGTCGCTTTACAGATGGCGAACCTGGAGCCCAGAGGGGTGGATCTGGGCTTTGTCTGGGGCCCTGACTCTGAGCTTGGGCTTGAAGCAGGGCAGTGCCGGGCCCAGCCCTCCACTGGACCCTCCACAGACCCCTGTCACAGCCGTGGGGAGCACCAGTGGTGGGCAGAGGGCCTGACTCTACATCCCACCCCCATCAGAAGAGGCACTTCAGAGGCCCCTGGAAGCTGGGATGTGGGGCTGGTGTGGCTTGAAAAAGCCTCCTCAAAAATCCTGCTACTTTGATTTGTTGCTAGTCCTGACAATTATTTTGAAATTCCTTACAGCGCTAACGAAGACTAGCAAAGCGGGGGGCGGACTACCGTGGGTGGGAAATGCTGCTTCCGTGCACCTGCGTGTTGACAGGTGGGACCTCCCTGCTCACCCTGAGTTCTCTGAGTCACCTCTGTGCCCCCAGTACCCAGCACTGTGCCTGGCTCAGGGCAATGCCTCCGAATACTTGTTGAATCAGTGAATGACACAGGGAGGGAGGGAGGGAAGAGAGACGGGAGGAGGAAAGTGGGGGAAGAGATGAAGAATGGAAGGTGGTTAGGAAGGTTGGAAGGGTGGAGGGAGAGAAGAGAGGGAGGGACAGTCCTAGAACAGGGGAGGGAGCAGGAAGACAAGGCCTCCCAGCTCTGGCCCTGGAGGAGAGGGGCGTCCACACCCACTTTTTCCGTCTACCAAAATTAACACATTGTAGCTCCCTGCAAACCTTCTCCCCCTCTTGGTTTCTGCAACACATTCAGCTAATGAGGAAGAAGGTGAAGGCCCCTCCCATACAGGGCTGGAAAATGTGCAAAAAATGCCCATGGCCTGGGACCAGGCGCTAAAGGCTATGGGCAGGACAAGCCTGGGCCTCCCTTGCCGGGTCTGTCCTGGGCTCCCTGGCTGCTGCGGGTCCCCCCCAGCAAGATACTGGCCCCTCTGGGATGGCTGAGCAGAGAGCTGGAGGCGGCAAATGGAACCACCATCTAGTGGGAACCTCGTGTCTCTAGAGAATAAGCAGGTTGCTCCTGTCACCACTTTTTTCAGTTTAAAGGAGAGTGTGTTGGAACCTTCTTACAAATGCATCTGTTACATCAAACCAAAGCCTGGGCGCCTTTTCTCTCTTTCACTGTATCCCATCCTCACGCTAAAAATACAGCTGGAAGATAAACAGAGCAGCGCTGGCCAGCTGACAGAGCCAACACCTCCCCCAGAGCCAGGCGACACTTGGGGGTGGGGGGAGCCAGGATTCAGGACAGAGAGCAAACACTGTGACACAGGTTTGATTTCTAAACTGTCAGACCCAGCAGGCTTTATAGTCCACGGACACTTGTACCATTTTTCCCCTCCTGGTTTACTCTATTTCTGGATTATTGTCTATAAGTTTCAGAATGGCCCAGGATCTCTGAGTGGTTTATAAATTAGGGCTGTATTCTGGGAGCACCCAGTAGTGCTGCTGTATTTTAGGTGGTGTCAGAGTTTCCATTATAAACCCCATTTCTCAGAGGTTTATAACTTGGCCATAAAAATGCACTGAGGCCCAAGGCTGGGACCGTACCGTGCACAGCTGCTGTGTCCCTTCCATGTCTCCAGGCGGGGACATCCAGTCAGCCTACAACAGAGAGCAAGAGGCTGGGAGACCTGGGCTTTGCCTCCTGGTGTGAGGGGATGTGGACATGGGGCCTCCTCTTGCCAGCTAGGCGAGCTATGTGGTCCAAAGTCTGCTCATAAATGATTTTCCATGAGTTCTCAAGGCCAGGAAGCTTTTCAGCAGCCCAGCGACCAAGGGGGAAAAGCTGCCATGACTCTCCTAAGCCACAACCTCTGTCACTCCTGAGTCATCCTGCAAAATAAACAAACCATCCTCTAAGGCCATCCAGGCCCCCTTTGTACAAGCTCATGACCCAGCAACCCAACAGCTACATTTCAGACTGATTTTCACATCAGGAGAAGATTCCACACTTGGTACGACAGCACTTGAAATAACACCCCCCATTTTCATTAAAGGGCGGGCTACCAAGGGTCACCTGTTTGGGATATTGAAAGAGTAAAGGCCAACAGTTCTTAGGTCTAAGGAGTTTTGTAAAAAATATGCAAATGCCTGGCCCCCACCCCTGGGAATTCTGGGTGCCCTGCTCTGTGGTAGAGCCCAGAATGAATGTTTTTTTTCAGCGATCCCCAGGCTGGCATTGGAGGGTCCATCCCACCTCTGACACCTGCTGGCGTTGATGCACCTTCCTTCACCCCTGGGGGCTCACCTGTCCCTTGGGAAGGAAGGTAGTGCCACCTTCCCACTTGTTAGGATCAGGGGCAGTACCCTCCCGATAGTGACACATGGGTCACAGCTGTAGCTCGTACCATGACTGCGATGCGCAGAGCCCAGTCTGCCACGGGAGCTGGGGAAGGAAGAGGATTTCACGCAGAGGTTCCAGAGTCCATCAGTGATCCATCAGAAATGAGGTCAAGAATCTTTCAAGTGATTACATTCTTGGGGCAAGAATGTGTGGTTTATACAAGCAGCCTTTACCTCCAGCCTTTCCAGAAACTCACATAAAATGAGTTTCCCCCATTGTGTTTACCCTACCGGGGACAGCAGGACCTTTGTCCTCCTGCTGCAGGATGGCTCTCTACATTCCAGGCATCCCAGTTCATAAACAAACACTGTAGTTCCTGCTTTTATTTGAGGGCATTGCTTGGGGTCCCGGTGGTGTGGGAGTCACTGTACCTTTGCCAGCATGACCTTGCCCCATCTGTCTGTCCAAGTCCTATACCCTCCATCGCCCCACTCTAAAGCCACCTTTTCCAGGAGGCTCCTGGGAGCTTCGAGCCTCCCCTCTTGAAACTCTCCCTGTGTGTTACTCCTTCAGCACTCTCCCAATTGCCCGAGGCATTTATTCCACAGCCAGAAACTCAGCACCTGCTACTGGGTGTCAGCTGAGCCTCCGGGAAGGCAGGAACTGTGCCTACGAGCATTTCCAACCCCCTTCCCAGTTAGCGGGGCACCTTGCATAGTAGGTTTATCAACTTTCGGTTAAGCCAGGATAATGCAGGGTAGCACCAGGGGACACTTCAGACTTCGAATCAGAAAGCCCTGAGTTCACGTCCTGGAGGGGCACCCTAGTAGCTCTGTGACCTTGAGTGACCACTTTCTTTCCTGTGATGTGGGGATCGTCACCCATATATTAAATGTTATGAGAAAAAGAAATAATGAATGTAAATCACTTGGCATCTTTGTGGCATTTAAACATGTGTGGGATGATAATTATCATTATCACCATGGACACAAGTTCCTGTTCTGGGAGAATAGCCCAAAGGCACAGGATCCTGGGGTACCCAGGTGTTCCTGAGATATGTCTGTGGCTCTCTCTCCATCACATGGAACATCTGGGAACTTTTCCAGCTGCTGCTAGGCATTCCCCACATCCCGGGCTCGAGCAGAAGGGAAGGAAGCCATCTGGAGTCCTGGAGTTCTGACCAGCATATTCTGACCCCACCAGAGGCGGTTTCTCACCAGATTCTTGCCGCCAGACCTCAGAAGGCTGGTGAGGTTTCCCGGACCTCCCCTTTCCCCAGAACCTGGCCAGGTGCTTTCCGTGGCTGGGGCTTCTGGGGACTTGGGACCTGGGCAGAGACTGTGGAGCTGTTGGCTTTCCTGGTCCCCAAGCTCCACTTTGTAGAGGAAACACCTAATACAGCATCCCCTGGGAGACAAGAACACAGGCCAGAGGAAGTCACGGTCTGCAGGGAGCTCTCTTTGTTTTCCCCATTTCTTCTGAGGTTCGTAGAATTTCTAATCCAGATTCGGGAATCACAGGCTTATCTGGATAGATGGGTTCCCTGGCTCTGTGCTCAGCTGCCACTCAGGGACTGGGAGCCACTCAGCTGCCTGGAAGGAGCTGAGGCCTTTCCTTGGGAGAGCACAAGCTGTCAGCCCATGAAAGTGCTTTCATTCATTCATTCTTCCATTCATTTATTCAGAAATGTTTACTGAGCACCTGCTCTGTGCCAATCACTGTTCTGGGTGTCTGGAATATGCCAAAGATAAAGCAGAGAACCTTGCATAAGGGACAGGGAGACGGCCCCGAACGATGGGCAGAATCGTCAGTTAAGTAACATGTGGAAGGTATCAGTGCTGTGGGAAAGAAACAATAGAGCCAGACCAGGCCTGTAAGGGGGAGATTGGGGTGGTCCTGGAGGGAGAACAAGATGCAATTTCCAATGGTGGGGCAGGGATAGCAAATTACAGGTTTACAGCAACACTGCTATGTAACAAACAGCCTGGGAATCTCGGTGGCTAACAGGGGCGCGAATCTATTTGACTGTAGGCAGCTGCAGTGGCTGTGCCCAGGCCGAGTGGTGGCTTCAAGTCTGTTCCAGGGGTCTCGCCCTGGACCTGGACTGGGGCTTGGTTTTCTGAGAGCAGAAGGTGAGAGGGCCATTGGCCGTGCAAGCTGCTGCTCAGACACAGGGGAGTCATATCCACTCCCATCACACTGGCCAGAGCAAGTGACACAGCAAAGCCCAGCATCTGTGGCATAGAGGGTGGAGAAGGAAGCAGTACTAGCTGCTGAACAGAAGCACGTCCTCCCAAAGCCAGCAGGGCAAGCCCCTGAGAAGGTGTCTCCTGTGAGCCATGGCTTGGAGGCTGGGAGGGAGGGAGCCAGGAGAAGGCTAGGACAGGGCATCCAGGGGAAGGGGACAGTCAGAGAGGGCAGAGGCTTCTTTGTGGAAGTGAGCAGAGGCCGCAAAATGGCAGGAGAGAAGGTATTAGAAAGTGCCAGAAGGGAAGATGGCAGGGGTCCCTTGAGCTACTGGAAAGGCTTGGCTTCCCACTGAGCGAGGAGGGAGCCTGGTGGGTTTGAGTGACAGGTGCTGACTTCCCATCCCAACTCCACCCCATGCCCCCTTCACTGCAGGGACACCATAGGGGAAAAGGGGAGACCAGGGAGGTGCTTGTGATGACCCAGGTGGGAGGTGATGGGGACCTCCAGGGTAGAGCTGTGGAGTGGTGAGAAGCAGCCGATTCTGGCAGATTCAGAGGTGAAGCCGCTGGCTTGCCAGCTGCTAGGATGTGGGAGAGAAAGAGAAGCTTCCCGGCTGACTCGGGATCTTGCCGTCGTAGTGGCAGCTGGGTGGGGTCAGGAGAGCCACCTTGGAATTTCAGCTTGGAGAGGCCTGTGGACATCAGTGTGAGTTTCCCGGGGTTGCCATGCAAAGCAGCGTAGACTGGGCAGTTTAAACAACAGAATCTACCGCCTCTCAGCTCTGGAGGCGAGAGTCCAAGATCAAGGGGTCGGTTCCTTCCAAGGCTGGGAGGGAGAGAGTGTCCCAGCCCTCTCCCCTGGCTTCCAGTGTTCACTGTAATTCCTTGGCTGTAGAAGGACCACTCTGACCCCTGCCTTCATGTTCACATGACCTTCTTCCTGTGTCCATGGCTTTTTCTTACCAAAACACTGGTTACAGGCTGGGCGTGGTGGCTCACACCTGTAATCCCAGCACTTTGGGAGGCCAAGGTGGGAGGATCGTCTGAGGTCAGGAGATAGAGACCAGCCTGACCAACATGGAGAAACCCCATCTCTACTAAAAGTAGCCAGGCCTGGTGGCACCTGCCTGTAATCCCAGCTACTCAGGAGGCCGAGGCAGGAGAATCACTTGAACCCGGGAGGTGGAGGTTGCAGTGAGCCAAGATCGTGCCATTGCACTCCAGCCTGGGTGACAAGAGTGAAACTCCATCTCAAAAAAACAAACAAAAGAAAAACACAAACAAAAAAAACACCAGTTACACTGGATCAGGGCCCACCCTACTCCAATGACCTTATCTCAACTAATTGTATCAGCAATGAGCCTTTTTCAAGTAAGGTCATATTCTGGGGTACTGGTGGCTTCAACAAATGAATTTGGGGGATGTAATTCAACCTATGACAACATCTAAGGAAGGACTTCTCCCCAGAGAGGGAAGAGTCCCTCACATCTGGCTCAGATCTCCACGCCTCGGAGCCCCTTCCAGCTCCCTAGGACGAGGGGGAGAGAGGAGGATTCTCCTTAGACCTCCAGCCCTTCCTAGCCAGACCCCACCCCAAGAGGAAAGAAGCAAACAGCAGTTGCCCAAACGCAGGGCAGACAGGCAGTGCCTGGGCCAGAGTCTCTCTGCTCAGGAGCCAGGTGCTCCAGAAGGGAAGGGCATGAGTGGGGAAGGCCACTGACTCGTCCTGCATTGAGTTTACATTCCTTGAGCACCTGTGATGTGGCGTGGCACCACGGAGCACTTGGAGATGTGTCAGAGGGAGCACCAGGGGCTGGGAAGGGGCTGGAGATGGCCTCCTGGAAAGACTTTGAAGGACAGATGAGATTTGTCCTAAGGAGAAAAGAGAGATTCTTTTGCATAGAAACAACTCATTTGGGAAATGCAAGCAGGGAGAGCCCTGTGCCCAGACTGCAGGGTAAGGCCCCAAGGGCAGAGAGCTGAGGCAGGGTGCTTCTGGCCAACCAGCCAAGGGCCAAGGGGCATGAGCAGCCTGGTGCAGACGTCCACCTGGAACTGTGGGGCCTGGAGTGCCTGAGGATGTTCCATTCGAGGCCCAAGAGGCCCACCCCCCGCCACCCCATTATTCGATGCAGAGCACCTGCTTGGAATGCAGACTGAGATTCAAAACAGTCCCAGAGGAAGAACCTAAAGAGCAAATGTCTGTTCCTCCTACTCCCCGTTGAGAGCCAGGTGGTCCTCCTGGCCTCCCTCCACCTGGGGTCATCAGGCTGGTCCTCCCGGCCTCCCTCCACCTGGGGTCATCCCAGGTGCCCCCTTGCTCATGTCACTCAGCAGCAGAGCTTATGTGGCCCTGGCAGCTTCCTGCTCTTGTGACCTTGGGAGGGTTCCTGAGACATCAGGAAGAAAGAGGCCTTAAGGAGCATTGCCTAAGTCATGGACTATGGCACCAAAACGCCTGATTCCTGTCTGGGTTCTGCCTCTGTATGTGACTTCAGGTGAGTCACTCAACCTCTCGGTGCCCAATTTTCTCATGGGCTTAGGTATGTAAGTACTTAGCTCACAGCCCAGCGCCCACCACACAGCCCAGTCAGGGGTGGTCGTACAGCCGGGGATGGGCACAGCTGAGTTTCAACCTGGGCCAGGGCTCTTGATGGGATTTGGGGCTACCTCTTAGCCAGGGTGACTTCTCCCTGCATCCCATTCTACCCGCCGGCAGCTCATCTCGGAGTGAGAGGCACCAGTGAGCAAATGCAGAGTCCAGGCTCCACCAGGCCCCCAAGTTCCCTTCCTTCATCCCCTGCTAAGCTGACCCCTCGTGAGACCCAGACAGACCTGGTTTCACTTTTTCCTAGGATCTGCTCATCTGCTAAGACTCCACGGCTCTTTTCCTTCCTTGAGTGATTTCACAGACCCATGGTGCAACACACAGACTCATGGTGCAACACACAGACCCATGGTGCAACAGGTCAGGGGGACGCGGGTCCCAAACAGGCCCGGTTTGTCTGATTTCAGCCTCTGAGTGGGAACAGCCAATGCAAAGGGATTGTGGAACCTGGTGGCTCTTACCGCCGGGGCTCAGGGGCTGAGTCCCCTGAGTCTTTGCATCTGCCCTCGCCCTGCGTCACATCCTCCCAAGCTGGAGAAGGTGGGCTCTGCATCAGCCTTTCCGGACGGGCCCCCGCCAGGGCAGGAGAACCTGTCCGACTCCCACCTCCATCAGCAAGCCTCCCGGCCGGCTGGGGAACATGCACTGACTTTGTAAGTCTCCACCACTTAACACAGAGTCGCGGGCTCCACCAGAGAGGGGTTTTGTTTGGAACTTAAAACACTTGCTCAAATTAATGACCAAAATGTCAGATGTGTCCACAGCTAATTATTCATTAGATGCTTAATTAGTGTGGGATGATCATGACATTTTAATGTTATTAATTTTTATACTGTAATAGGAATTAAATTGTTCTGCTGTCCCGAAGCCTCCTGTTGGAGTCACACTGTGGAATTGGAGGCTGGGAGGAGGCAGGGGCCATGGGGGGCAGCTGAGGCAGCCAGGGAACTTGCCGGCCAGAGCCAGTGCACACACACCCCTCTGCTGGCTGGGACAAGCCTCTTCAGAGCTGGGCGCTTTGGATGGCTGGGCTGACAGTGGGAACAGCTAAGAAAGAGGCCCAGCGTAGACCAGATGGCTCCTTGAGGTTCATTCCTGCTTAGACCTTTCAGGATTTCATGTTCTTCATTCCCCCACCCCAAGACAGGAGGAATACTAGGGAACTGTCCTGCAAAACCCACACAGAAAAGAGGAAGGGACTGAGGCAGTCCCACCCACGAGGGACCACAGAGGGCAAGCAGAATGTCACAGACCTGTTCCCCACTCCCCACAGGCCAGAGGAAGGATCTCACTAGGAAGAAACGTTGCATATTTTTAGACACATGAAAGGAAGCCCTGTCTGCCAGCAAAGGGAGTCACGTGGGAGACCCTTAGAGGGCTCTTGTTTGTAAAATGGGCGTAGCTCTATTGTTATTTATCATTATGAAAACAATCTATGCCCATGTTCAAAAATCTAATCATTAAAAAAGGTAGAACGGTAATAAAAATCGTGTGAAATCCCACTATCCAAAGATAGTAACTCTTCAGATTTTAGTGTCTGAGCTTCTGAGCTCTTTCTAGGTAGATATGAGCCACTTCTATCTTGTAGTCTACTTTTTTCGCTGGCATGAGCATCTTTTCAAGCTGATAGACATAGATCTGCATAATCCTTTCTCGTGGCCACGTTACATTCTCCAAATACTCCATCACTTATCTAGCCAGTCTGTGAGCGTGGCATGTTTGGATTATTCCTGATTACTCATCGTTAATAACCAGGATCCTTCTAAGTATCCTTTTCATGTCGGTCTGGTTATACCCTTGGGATAAATCCCTAGAGATGGGATCGTTGTTTCACAGGGGAATGTCACAGGTTCTCCACTTCTATCTGCAACCTGGGCCAAGGGCTTTAATTTCCCTAAAGCTGTTCCCCGACCTGTGAAATGGGTAAACGAATCCTGTTCTGAGTAATGATGAGGATTGCAGGACCTGGCACAGAGCCTGGCATTTAGTAGGTTCTACTAAATATTAGCTCCTTTTCTGAGTAGTTGCTGCTAACTCTCCATTCACAAAGCGCTTTGGTCTATATCATCTCTTTAATGTTATGATTCTAAAGGAAGGAAGAAGTAAAACAGATATGAAGTCTCAAGAAGGGGTTGGGGAAATTCCTGGGTGGGTGGCTGCAGTTGAGCAGGGGCTGATAGCTGGGGTTTATCCTCAAATCTTCGAGGTCAGAGACGCTTAGAGCAACCCACACATCCTCTGTCTACCATGTCTGGGCATCCCCCATCAGGGAGAGAATATGGTATCCATTCAGTCCTGGCGGTGTGCTTTCGGAGTACATCCCCGGGGGATGTCCAGGCAGAGGTCTGAGCCAAGGTCCCTTAAAGAGAAGTGCTGCCGTGGGGGATGGTGATCCCCCAGGAGGCCTGGAGGACCCCTCCTGCACCTGGCTCTGAGAGCCCAGGGTTAAGCCCCTTGCTTAACCTGGGCAATTGACTGAGCCATCAGAAACTCTTGATTTTCCAGCCTAGATAAGAGGGCCAAGGGCTCAGAAAAACTTCTCCCACTGGGGGACGAGAGGACATTTGAGTAGCTAAGTGGTGTCTGCCAGAGCTGGATGTGAGAAGTGGATGCAACCGTGATCCCAGAGTCAGGTTATATTTAGCAAGCACATGTCAAGGATATAGGTCGTATCAGCAACTCTCAGGCTGCTTGGAGACTGTCTGTCTTACACAATTTGAAAAACTACGTGGTAAAACGAAGCTGGCAGTTGGATTCCCAGACTTCTAGAAGCCCCTCCTGGAGGTGTGGTGGGATCTCTCCAGAGGTCAAGCCTCCCTATGGTTTCCATCCCTAATATAGCTCTTCTGCTCCCTCCACCGGCCTCTCCATCCTGACCCTGACCCCCATCCACATCAACTTCACCAGGACCCCAGCGACAGCCCCAAGGTCAGTGTCTCCACCCTGTGATCAGGTGCAAGAATAGAAGGGTCCATTTAGGTGAAGGCTGATGGCAGAGCCCCTGAAGTCCCCCACGGGGCAGGTGCCTGTGGGAGAAGCACCATCCCTCCATGAAGACAGCCGATGGACAGAGCATGTGGTCGGGCAGCCTGGGGGTCCAGGAGCCTGGGCCGCCCACCCTGCCCTCAGGAGAAATGGACCTGTGCCCACCCAGTGCTGGTTCCATGAGAAGGGCCGGGCTGGCCTGGTACGGGGAGGATGGCGCGTCTTACATCTCCACTTAGCTGACTCCTCCTGGAAGGGAGGGCGCCCCTCACTCACTGCCAATGTCAGAACAAAAAGGAGAAGTCACACATCCATCCCCTGGGCAGAGGGAGCCTGGTGCATGCTCATCTCCCTTCTGAGGTCAAACTTGGCCGTACCCTCATTGAGTGCTCCCGAAAAAATGGCCTGTGATGGCTGCAGATGGCCTGGATCCCCAGGGGAGGAGGTCCCCGGCCCTGTGCCAGGAGCAGAGCCCTCCTGGAGAGAGGAAGGCAGTTCTCAAGGAAATCTCCTGGCCTTCCTCCCTGCCCCATCCGTCACCAGACAGCCCACTCCAGATGAAATGGGAAAAGGAAGAAAAAATGTTAATGTGCAATTAAAGTTGAGATCATAAACAGGTGCTCTAATTAGAAGTCTTTTCAAATCATCAAAAGCTCATTTACAAGGTGAGATGCCAGAGGTGCCCTGATGCCGGCTGGCACGGAGATCTCTGCCACTGAGGAGGAGTTTGGGGACAGCCCTCACCTGTCTCCTTGAGGCTTCGGCAGGTGGCCAGGGGCCGGGAGAGGTGGGGGCATGGAGGAAATCTTAGCCAGACCTGGAGAAGGGCAGCTCCTGCTCATGGCGGCTCCACAGGTGGCTCCCCGGCATGGCCACGGCTCAGGCTGTCTTGGCAGAAGGAGCTCTGCATGCCTGGAGCCTGGTGTGGAGGGGGAAGCCCAGGATCCCTGTGGAGGCGTCCAGGGAGCCTTGGAGCTGGAGGCAGGGCTTCTGCCAGGCTTTGTGGTTCTTCCTCCAGTGTTCCTCAGCCAGGGACCTTCCCTGGCCCCATCTCACTTAACTTCTCCTCCCTGAGCCACCTCTGCCACTCTCATTGCCCGGGCCAATGATGCCAAATCCTGAAATTCAGCCTAGAGCCAACCCTGAGCTTCAGGCCGTGTACACAGCTGTGTACAGACATGCCCCCCTCCCTCAGTAGAGGTGATGCTGGGCTAATCCTTTGTCCCCCTGCTCCTCTTCAGGGGCTCCTTCTCTCCCTGACAGGTGCCACCGTCTATCTGGTCACCCCTACATCCAGATGACTCAAAGCTGGTCAGTTCTACTCCTACATGTTCCCCAGTGGTCCCTCCCTGCCCCTCTATCTGCACAGCCACCACCCTCCTGGGGCTTCCTCACCTCTCTCTTTGACTGTTGCCTTCATCTCCCTGCTTGTCTCGGGGACATCAGTTGTCCTGTGCTGGCCCACAGTCCACAGCACGATCAGAATGGGAGCTTTGCCAGGCGCAGTGGCTCACGCCTGTAATCCCATCACTTTGGGAGGCCGAGGCGGGCGGATCACAAGGTCAGGAGATGGAGACCACGGTGAAACCCCGTCTCTACTAAAAATACAAAAAATTAGCCGGGCGCGGTGGCGGCGCCTGTAGTCCCAGCTACTCGGGAGGCTGAGCCAGGAGAATGGCGGGAACCCGGGAGGCGGAGCTTGCAGTGAGCCGAGATCGCACCACTGCATTCCAGCCTGGGCGACAGAGCGAGACTCCATCTCAAAAAAAAAAAAAAAAAAAAAGAACGGGAGCTTCTGAAACACCTCACTTCATGCCATTCCCCCACCCAAAAGTCTTCAGCAAAGAAACAACAACTCCCCTAGCGGAGCTCCCTGTGTGGACTCCCTACCAACCCACCAGCCCCCAACTCATCTCCAGGGCTTTGCACTTGAAGAACCCACCCTGTGGCATCCAGCACCTGGCTGTCTGTCAGGCCTCAGCTGCCCTGCCTAGATTGCTGACCTCCTCCTCCTCCTCCTCATCCTCCTCATCCGTCCCTCCCTCCCCCGGCTCCTCCTCCTCCCCCATCATCATCCTCCCCCTCCTCCTCCTCCTCTTCCTTCCCCCTCCTCCCACCTCCTCCCTGACCCCTCCTTCTCCTCCTGTGCCCCCGAAAAAATGGCCTGTGATGGCTGCAGGCCTGCCAGCCCCAGTACCTTGGGATGGCCTGGGTCCCCAGGGGAGGATTTCCTCCCCACCCCTTCCTTCTCCTCCTCCTCCTCCTCCTGCCTAAAAACCAAATGAGAGTCTGCTCTGGTGAGGCTCTGGAGCCCACCTCTCTCAGCCTCCTGTGGGGTCTATGGACCACCATACCAGAAGCACTCAAGAGCTTATTAAACATGCAGTGTCCTGGGGCCTACCATGGTCCTACGGGATCAGAACTTCCCTAGGTGGAACCTGGGAATCAGCCTTTTGAATATCTCCCCACACTGACATTCTGGAACCTACCGCATCCTCTGCTGTTATTGGATGATAATTGACTGTAAAGTTCTTTAGAGCCAGGATGATGTCTTGTCGTCTCTGTACCCCAGAGTTTAATGCAGGGGTATATTTGGTTGTCTTTAACCTTCGTGGAGGATTACCTGTCATGCGGTGTTAAACTCTGTGTGTGTATTCAATCATGTAATTTTCAAAAGCGCCCTAGGAGGTAGGCGCTACTGTTATCTCTGTTTTACAGATCAGGAGACTGAGGCACTGTGAGGTTAAGTGACTTGCCTAACCGCTAGTCAGTGGTGGAGCTGGGATTTGAAGTCAAGCAGATTCTGAGCTCAGAACCTCTGCTCCGATAGATCTCCCACGTAGTAGATGCTGAGTGAATGAGTGAATGAGTGAACGAATGAATGAATTGAATGGCCACTTGCTTGGAGGAAGGAATACATTTGTGTTTAGGGAGCATACTCAGCTCCAGCTTCGGGGCATGGACTCTGCACCAAAGGTCCAAAGACAATAATCCCCTCAGCTCCTGCCAGGATGGCTGTGTTATACAGGACCACAGGAAGCAGGCCCCACGCTGGCGAAGGACTCCTCAGTCCCTACCACCCTCCTTCTGCATGCCTCTCATTCCACCCAAGGACAGTGACATGCTAGCCCCACCCCTTGACTACACAACAGTCCACTCAAGGAAAGTTCCAGCAAAGTCATGCCCCACATTCAAAGAGTGTCCGGTGGGGGGTATGGGGTGGGTGCCCATCAGTGCACTTTGAGCAGATGTAGGCCGACAGTGGCCTCTGCTCCTGGGGACTCTCCTCTGCAAAGTTCTGCTACAGTGGTGCCTGGAGCTGGCTAGGAAATCTCATTCCTGGCCAAATGGAATAACTTGGGGCTGAGAGTTATTTGATGTGTGGCCCCTCTCCAAAGTGCTGAGTACAAGCTTCTTGGCAGGGAGGTGGGGCCAGCAGGGTATAGCCTTGGGTTCCAGTCTCATGAGCCCATCCATCACGAGTGCCACAGGCAGACATGGATCCCCACAGGAGGGGTCTCGCTGAATGGGAGCATCTCTCCCGCAGAGAGGGAAGAGCACATGGGCACCCCGATCTGCCCGCCTTGCTCGGGTGGCTGCCTCAGAGGGGAGCAGGGGCCCCTTCTGGGCACCCAGCCGGGGAGCACTAGCTGCAGAGTTGGGCGGTGGGGAACCTTATCTCAGCAGTCGCAGCTGCCCCAGGCTCCTACGCCAAGGACCTAAAGAGCCGCGCGACCTCCTGCATCTTGCTGTGGAATGTGTGAGGAGGATGTTGGTACTGGCTTCTTCCAGTCCAAGAAAGGCCCTGGCACCTCATTCCCCAGGTAGCCATAGAACCTTCCAGACCAGCCTTCCTCAGCATGGCCAGACACTGCAAAATCCCCTCCGGACAGACAGACACACACAAACACACACATGCACACACACGCCCCACCTTCCTCATAATAGTATTTAACTAGCCAGCACTTGTATTAGTGGTTCCCAAATATTTGTCTTCAATCCTGTATTGCTTGTGATGAAGCTCTTATCAGTCCATGGGGAAATAAGGAAAATAAACAAAATGTAGTGGGCTTTTCCTAAGCTAAATGTTCATTTTCAAAGGACTGTCCTCTATTCTGAGATGGTGACTTTCCCCCTTTTATTACACTTTACAATGTCCTCTCTTTTATGGAAGCATGGTGATGGTAGATGGGGTGATTGTTTCTTAATGACTTATTTGGCAAAATTAAAAGACGGCACCCCATCAGCGCCCCCATTTTTAATTGAAATTTTTAGTGAGATAATTGTAGGCTCATATGCAGTTGTAAGAAATAACACAGAGATCCCGAGTACTCCTTACCCAGCTTTCCCCAGTGGTAACATTTTGCAAAATGTCGGCATAAATATCACAGCCAGAATGTTGACACAACCCACCAGTCTCATTCTGTTGTTTTCCCCATTTTTACTTGCATTTGTGTGTGTGTGTGTGTGTGTGTGTGTTTAGTTCTTTACAATTTATTATATATGTAGGTTTGTGTATCCACCACTGTTGCATGTCCACAGTTCCTTCCTTTCTTTCTTTCCTTCTTTCCTTCTGCAACTCTACTGCCTCAGCCTCCTGAGTAGCTAGGATTATAGGCACCCACCACCATGCCCAGCTAATTTTTGAATTTTTAGTAGAGACGGAGTTTCATCATGTTGGCCAGGCTGGTCTTGAACTCCTGACCTCGTGATCCACCTACCTCTGGCTCTCAAAGTGCTGGGATTACAGGCGTGAGCTGCTGCGCTCGGTCCACAGTTCCTTCCTTTTTATTTCTGAGCAGTTATTCCATGGTATGGATGAACCACTATTGTTTGAACTATTCACTCATTGAAGGACATCCGGATGTTTCCATTTTTTGACAATGACAGATGAAGCTGCTGTGAACATCACGTGCGCATTGTTTTGTGAACTTCTGGGATAAATGCCCAAGAGTGCAACTGCTGGGTCCTGTGGTAGCTGCAAATTTAGTTTTAGGAGAAACTGCCAAACTGTGTGCCAGAACAACTGTACCATCTTACATCCCCACTAACAGGGTATGACGGATCCAGGTTTGTCACGGCCTCACCAGCATTTGATGTTGTCACTGTTTTTTATTTGAGACATTTTGATAGGTATATAGTAATATCTCGTTATGATTTTGACTTACATTTCTTTAAGTCCATTTCTTTGTTTGTTTTTTTTGTTTTGTTTTGTTTTTGAGACAGAGTCTCGCTCTGTCGCCCAGGCTGGAGTGCAGTGGTGTGATCTCAGCTCACTGCAAGCTCCACCTCCTGGGTTCACGCCATTCTCCTGCCTCAGCCTCCTGAGTAGCTGGGACTACAAGCGCCCACCACCACACCCGGCTAATTTTTTGTATTTTTAGTAGGGACGGGGTTTCACCGTGTTAGCCACGATGGTCTCGATCCCCTGACCTCATGATCAGCCCGCCTCAGCCTCCCAAAGTGCTGGGATTACAGGCGTGAGCCACTGCGCCCGGCCTAAGTCCATTTCTTTAAGGCTAATGATGTTAAGAATCATTCAGGTGCTTCCATGCCATCTGTTTATCATCTTTGCTGAGATATCTCTATGTGTCTTTTGCCCGTTTTCTAATGGAATTGCTTGATTGTTTTTACTGTTGAATTTTGAGAGTTTGTTATTGCATTCTCAGTACGAGTCCTTTGCTGACTATGTGATTTGCAAATATTTTCTCCCAGTCTGTAGCTTGCTTTTTCATCTTCTCCAAATGAGCTTTTGTAGAACAAAAGTTTTTAATGTTGATGAGGTCCAGTTTTAACATTTTTCCATTTATGGACCATGTTTTTAGGACTACGTTGCCCAGCCCTAGATCCCAAATACTTTCTCTTACATTTTTCTACAAGTTTTATAATTTTACATTTAAGTCCATAATTCATTCTTAGTTCACTTTTGTTTAAGGCATAAGGTTTAGGTCGAGGTTCCTTTTGTTTCTGGGGTTTGGTTTTTTGTGTTTTGTTTTGTTGTTGGCCTGTGGATGTCCAATTACTCCAATACCATTTGTTGAAAAGTTTACCTTTCCTCCATTTAATTGCTTTTGTGCCTTTGTCAAAAATAAGTTGAGTATGTTTGTAGGGGCTGATTCTGGGTTCTATATTCTGTTCTGTTGATCTCTTTTTTTTTTTTTTTTTTTTTTGAGACAGGAGCTTCACTCTTGTTGCCCAGGCTGGAGTGCAGTGGTGCAATCTCGGCTCACTGCAACCTCTGCCTCCTGAATTCAAGTAATTCTCCTGCCTCAGCCTCCTGAGTAGCTAGAATTACAGGCACGCGCCACCACACCAAGCTAATTTTTGTATTTTTGGTAGAGACAGGGTTTCACCATGTTGGCCAGGCTGGTCTCAAACTCCTGATCTCAGGTGATTCACCTGCCTTGGTCTCACAAAGTTCTGGGATTACAGGCATGAGCCACCACTCCTGGCCCTGTTGATATATTAATATACATCTGTCTCTCCTCTGACATCACACTGACTTGATTGCTATAACTCTATATTAATCCTCAATATCAGGTAGAGTGAGTTCTTATTTATTCTTCTCTGTCAAGCCTGTTTTAGCTATTCTATTCTTATTATCTATTCTAAGCCCTGAGCCTTTCCATATAAATTATAGGATACATTGTCCATGACTATCAGAAATATTGCTGCAGTTTTGATAGGAATTGTGTTAAACCTATAGATAAATCTGAAGAGAACTGGCATCTTCACTAGGTTGGGTCCTCCAATCCATGAACAACGTATATGTCTCTTCATGTACTAGGTCTTTGATTTTCATCTATCGGCATGTTGTCATTTTCAGTATACAAATTCTGTATGCGTTCTGTGAAGTGTATGCTTAAGAATTTCATTTTCTTGGCCGGGTGCGGTGGCTCATACCTGTAATCCCAACACTTTGGGAGACCGAGGTGGGCAGATCACAAGGTCAGGAATTTGAGACCAGCCTGGCCAATATGGTAAAACCTGTCTCTACTAATAATACAAAAATTAGCCAGGCATGGTGTTGCACGCCTGTAGTCCCAACTACTCGGGAGGCTGAGGCAGGAGAACTGCTTGAACCTGGGGCAGAGGTTGCAGTGAGCCGAGATCGCGCCACTGCACTCCAGCCTGGGTGACAGAGTGAGATGTCTCAAAAAAAAAAAAGTTCATTTTCTTTGGCACTATTATCATGGTATTGTGTTTGTGATTGTGGTGATCACATATTTACAATGAACGTATAGAAATGTAGTCAATTTTTTTGTGTTGATCTTGTATCTTCCATTTTTACTGAACTCACTAATTAGTTCTAGATTTTCTTTGTACATTTCTTGGAATTTTCTATTTAGGCAGTCATGTCATCTGTACAGACAGTTGTATTTCTTCCTGTCCAATCAGTATGCCTTTTACTTCTTTTTTTTTTTTTTTTTTTTTTTTTTTGAGACAGAGTCTTGTTCTTTCGCCCAGGCTGGAGTGCAGTGGCGCAATCTCAGCTCACTGCAAGCTCCACCTCCCAGGTTCATGCCATTCTCCTGCCTCAGCCTCCCAAGTAGCTGGGACTACAGGCGCCTGCCACCATGCCCGGCTAATTTTTTGTATTTTTAGTAGAGACGGGGTTTCACTGTGTCAGCCAGGATGGTCTCGATCTCCGGACCTCGTGATCCACCCGCCTCGGCCTCCCAAAGTGCTGGGATTACAGGCTTGAGCCACCGCGTCCGGCTGCCTTTTACTTCTTTCTCCTGCTTTACTGCCGCAGAACTTCCTGTACTGTGTTGGGTGAGGGCGGTGGAAGCAGAAATTCTTGCCCCATTCCTCATCTGGGGAAGAGCACTCGGTCTTCCACCATGAAATTGATGTGAGCCAGAGGGTTTTTGTAGATGCTTTTTATCAAGCTGAGATAATTTCCTGCTACTCCTAACTTGCCGAGAGCAGTTCCCTCATTTGTTAAACTTTGCTGCCCCTAAAATCAGAAACTTTGGGACCCACCAGTTCGTACCATACCCAGGACTACTTTTCATTCACATCCTGCCTCTCACAGGATCCTGGAGGGCCCAGTAGGTTAAGGATCCACAGCTTCCCCCTCAGGTTTTTCACTAGCAATCCTGTCTTCTACCCCACTGATCCCTCTCTCCTTGGCTGAGCCTTCTGTCCTATGCCATGTTCCCAGCAAGGTCAGGAAAAGGAACCCTGACAAACGAGTGTGGGCCATTCACACATTCACATAGCCATTCATTCATTCATTCATTCATTCAGTAAACCCTGCGCCCTGTAGCACAGAAATCAAGGGCTGCAGACCTGCCCTTGAGAAATGCACTCTAACACCCAAACTCCACCTGCCCCCACACTGGCCCCTGTTGCACTGCATGAGACTTGCATCCTCTCTCCAGGGGGCTGGCCAGGGCTGGCTGTGGCTCCAGGAGTTGCTGTGCTCTACCATTTTCCTTTGCCATGAAATGTGTATCCCAGACAGCCCCCAGCACCCACCTTTCTCCAGGCTGCCCTGCAGCAGGGTGGGAGCAGCGCGGTGGTCCTCAGGTCCCCAAATCACCTCCCCCCACACACACCATTAGAGCCTCTGGCCCACGGCAGGCAGAGGACAAGCCCCCTCACCCATCCCAGCTCCAGCCCTGACTCTGGAACCTTCTGCAAAGGCTCAGGCTGCCCCCTCTCTCCACATCCACAGGATGATATGCTATTGATGTTCTCGTGTTGTTGTTTTTTAATCAAGGGAACAATTTCTTTATATGCAAATCTCTTCGATAATATTATTATCAATGTGGCCTCAGGCAGAGGCTCACAGAATTGGAGAGTTGCCGGGTTGATGGTTTTCTTCATAACGGCTCTGAGCATCATCAGGCCAGCTCCAGGGAGGAGAGCGAGGCTCATTTTCGCCAGAACAATCCCAGCTGGGAAGGTGATTGCAGGTATCAAGAGATACGGGGTGATTTCATCCTCATCTGAATATCTGTGAAACCGCCCCCCACCCTGCTCCTCCATCTCAGGTCACAGCCAAGGGTGGGCAGCCCTGACCAGTGGGCACTCCCTCCACCAGCATCCACCAGGGCCCGGCGGGCAGCTGCTCACGGTCCGAAGAGGGAGGCAGGCAAGACAGTGTGGGTCCCCTGATCCCACAGACCCAGGGCCTGTGGGAGCGCCCACCCAGACCTGGGAAGCCTGGCAGGGCCAGGACCAGGGTGAGGCACTGGCATGGGGTACTAATTCAAGGTGGTACAAAAAAAATTGTTAAGCCAAATAATATATTTTAATAGAATATTTTTGAAAATCAAGATGAAGGCAAAAAAAATCCATGATAAACACTCTATCAACATTTTAAAGAAAGGCAGGATGCCTAGGGGAAGGCTTCCCAGGGAGGAGACATTGTCACTGCAAACTGAAGGAGAAGGACAAGCAGGACAGAAGCGCAGGGAAGGGGTTTCCAGGGCTGAGAAGAAAGAGAGATGGCCCTTCCCCACCCCACCTGCCCTGTCCCAGGGGCTCCAGGGGCTCTGGAGGCTGGAGTTCCAGTCTGAACCTACTGCATCTCCCTGAGCCCCGCCCCCTACCCCTACTGCACCAAAGCCCCAGGCCCACCTCTGCTTCTCCTTCCTAAGCCTGTGGCCACTGCACACCCCTGCCCCCGACCCCACAGTCTGCATGAACTGGACAGAGGCCGGCCATGGGCCTCCCCTGCAGTAGAAGAGGCCGAGGCCTGGATCCCTGAGGTCTGTCCAGGCCGTGGATACTGCACACAGACCACAGCTGTGAGCTGGCCTCGTGGGGGTTCAGAACAAATCAGTAAGAGCCACTGGAAGGCAGAGGGGTCCTGGACAGAAATCCGAGGGTTAGGGAAAAGGCGGGACAAAGCATGAGTGTGCGGCGATTCATGGCAGAGAAGGGCATGTTCCTCCTGGCCTGACCGAGGGGCGAGGCCAGCTGCTCACTTGGAGAACACCAGCCTGGGTTCTGGCAGTGAGCCCTCTGGACACCCTCAGGGCCTCCAAGGCCAGGCCAGGGCCAGGGCCAGCCCAGAGGGCCGGGCTGACATGAGGAGTCCCTGGCTCTCTGTTAGCAGATGGGGCTGGGTGACCAGTCCTCCAGCCAGGCTGGCCACCCCCAGGAGCAGTGTCTGAAGAGTTCACTCTGTTTGTGTCTCTGGGCATTAAGCTACCTTCTTCCTTGCCCAGCTGCTGGGGCCTGTGTTTCTAAGAAAACAGCCTTTCCAACAGGCACTTTGAGTGCTGAGAAGGTCTCTCCACCCCCACGGCTGTCACCGGGGCATGCAGGCCTGCCTCTTCCTACCCCGGGCCAGCGGCTGCTCCTCTCCCCTGTGAGGAGTGAGGCACCCAGGCCTGCCTGACTGTGCATCCTGAGAAACTCAAAGCCACCACTGACTGTAGCCACCGTGGGGAGCTTTATAGCTGATGATCTTGTTTGACTCACACCCTAACCCCGTGAAGGAATGACTGTTTCCAGAGAAGGAAACTAAGGCTCCGGAAGGTGACCTAACCTGCCACTGAGTGACAGACGAGGATCTGAATCCCCACAAGCTCTTCACCATGACATCATGCGGGTCCCAGCCTCCTACAGCCATCATCTCCCAGACAGTCCACCCCTGGAGAGTCATCTCTGGGCTGGAAAGAGAAAGCTGGAAGACAAGCAGCGCCAGGTCAACCTCTGGCTTCAAAATACAGGCAGCTTGGGACTTTGAGACGTCTCAACTCGCTCCTGAGACAGGCAGGCCGAAAGGGAGCTGAGACCAGAGGCAAGAGTATAGCACAGAGCCTGGGGCCTGGCCCTGCAGAAGCGCTGGATGGGGCAGGGCCAGGGAGGTAGCAGGGAAACACAGCGCAGCTGACCTGGGGCCCTGTGTCTTGAGCATAAGAGGCCAGAATGCTCATCGGGCACAGCCCAGGCACTTCCTCTTGGAAGTCACTAGACGCTGTCTCTACCTGGAGACAGGGAGCTGAAAGCCCAGGTCTAGTTTCACGCCCCCAACCAGTTATGGGGAAAGGGCTCTTCACTTGGGAGCCCCCATGAGTGGCTGTGGTTCTGAGACCTCACAAATTCAGCCTGTGCCTGTCTGTTCTCTCCCAGCCTCCACCCCAATCCCTTCTCTTTCTGAAACCTGCCAGACATTGGGACAAACAGCAGCACCGACGCTCTAGAGATGGCTCCGAGCAGCTGGGGAAGGTTTGGAGGGTGCAGCTGGCAGGAACCTAGAAAGGGAGCCTGAGCCACTAGGGACGGAGCCCTGGGGTTAGGAAGCCCATGGCCACTGCCACACCAGTGGGACCAAGAATCCCACAGCCCAGACAAGGGTCCCTGTGGCTCGTCTGTCTCCCCACACCATCGCTGCCTTGGGAAGAAAGAGCTTGCTGTCTTTAGATTGATGAGAGCAGATTGATCTTGTTCCTGAGCTTTTCCACGCATTTCTTTTTCCTTGTTGGTAATGAAAAAAAACAACAGAAGTCAAGACTCAGGGCTTAGCCCTCAAGGAAAAAGGCCTGGGGGAGTTAGTGTTTCACTGCCTTCCTTAGCTTTGTGATAACACTAGCAATCCATGTTCATTGATGAAAACTTAGAACCTTTAGAATAGACAGGAATAATTTTAAATTAAAATAGCTTCAAGGCCTGGCACTCAAAGATAACCACAGCTAATATTTTGGGTTTAAAAAAAAAAAAAAAATTCTTTCTAAAGATAAATACAACTAGGGATCTCCTAGAGGGCCCCGGAGATCTGGCCTCCTTTCCAGGAGCCTGGGTTCCTCAGCTCTGAGTCAGGCTGGTATCTAACTTTTGCTGTCAGCATCTGCATTGGTCTTGGTGAGGAGCTTTCAAATGAGGCCTGGGGGATGTGCCCTCACAGTGGCTGGTCCTGGGAAGGATGGTAGCATGCCCTATTGACAGATGGGAATACCGAGGCCAGGCAACTTGCACCAAGTCAGTGAGAAAGGCAGAATTTGAATTAGAAAACCACATAGCTATTGAATGAATGAGCTGTTTCTTGGCCTTTTGGCTAAGATCAAACGTAAATGAATGAATGAATGAAGTGAGTGAGTGAATGAAGAATAATTGTGCCGTGCTCCACCCTGCAGCAGCTGACAATGTCTGTCAGAATGTGTTCCATGCCTTCTGTTCCCCTGTGTAGGGTGGAAACTCTAGCCCAGGGTTGGTGCCAGTAACTAGTCATGCCAGTAACTAGTCGTGACACCCAGGGAATTCAGCGCACTGCTTGCAGCCTCTGCTTCCTAGCAACTAACCAGGAGTTTCTGCCAAGCCCTGCCCATCCCACGGGTCTGTTGTAGATACAGCATGAAGGGGGCCTCCGTAAAGCTGATAGAAAGGTCAGGACAGCCTACAGAAGTCCAGGATAGCTCTTGGGGTCAAGAGGACCAGAGGCAGCGTAAACTGAGGAACCAGCTCTCAGGGGCTCATGGCAGGGAGGAGTGCAGCAGAGATGGGCATGGGGCGGGCTTGCTCAAGGTCCCTGTAACATTGGACATGCCTCCACCTGCTTCTCTGCATGGCTGGGCTGGCTCTGCATCTCTCCTCTTGTGTGAGCTGGGGCTGTCTGTCCTGTTGGCGCATACCATGTGGGAATCTGGACACAATCATGACACATCCTCCTGGCCTTGCACTGACCCCGTGCAGACAGTACCTGCTCTCTGAGCCCAGACAGAACCCTTCGAGGTAGGAACCATTATTGTCACAGATGAGGAACTTGAGGCACAGAAAGCCTAAGTAACTTAACCTGAGCTCACACCACATGGAAGTGGAAGATCTAGGATTTGCGCCGTGCACGCAGGCCCTGAGTCCACGTTCCCTCCTCCTCTGTGATCCTTCCGCTGTCTACAGGTTAAAAACATTCACGTATGGGCCCCACTGGCCTGGATGTAGCTCCCAGATCTGCTGGGTACAAGCTCTTGACCTCAGACAAGGAACCTCAACATCTCTATCTGTAAAATGGGGCAAAGCAGTCGCTCCCTCCTAAAGATGTGGTTGGGTTTTTAATG
Organism: Macaca nemestrina; assembly: GCF_043159975.1. NCBI lineage: Eukaryota > Metazoa > Chordata > Mammalia > Primates > Cercopithecidae > Macaca > Macaca nemestrina. The sequence goes on along the minus strand of NC_092125.1, from coordinate 226,589,636 downwards.
GAAATGGTGTAATGGAAAGCCCAGCACATAGTAGGTGTTTGACCGATAGTGACCATGACCAGGATAAAGTGTAACCCAGAAGTGAGGCTGTCCTAGGAGGCCACATGCTGGCAACATATCCAGAAAAGTCTTGATAAGAAGCTTCCTGCACACGTGGGCATTCTTGGAGGGGCATCTGCTGCCTGTGCCTAGCATGCTCCCCTGCCACACACCAGGAGCTGAGCGGGGTCTCTTTGGGGCCCAGCAGAGGTGGACTTCCCTACACCCAGGGGGCTTATAGTTCCACCCACAGCCCTTGCTACCCTCCCTTTTCTGGCGCCTTGGCACCCTGCCCAGCTCCCTGTGCCCACCTGTGGCTGCCACCCACACAGAAGGATGCAAATGTGTGTGGGCACAGCCCGTGCATGGCCACCTTGGCCTCAGGCTACAGCTGGCCCCAGATCGTCCTCCTCCCTCCTCAATACAAACTTAACCAGAGCTTCATGAAAGGAACCAAGGCTAATAATTTAAGAAGTAATTTGTTATTAGTGTGGCACTGATGCATTGAGCTGACCAAAGTGCCTTTCAGCAGATTATTATTAAATATTAAGTCTATTGATTCGAGGCAGAGCGGCGCTCTGGCCGGTCCCTAGCAGCTGGGGCCATGCATTTGTTTCGGTGATTTATGGAAATCAAGCCACTCCAGGGAGCCTCACAAATGTCGCTGTCCACTGTAACCCAGGTATCCTCCCAGCGGCCCTGGCGGTGGGTTATAGATGAGGGAGGGTCTGAGAAGTTAAGGAAGCTGCCCGAGGCTGCACAGCAGTTAGGTGGCAAAACCAAGACTCAAACTTGGGTCTATCTAAGTCTCTGCCGCTTTGAAGCTGCATATGGAGCACACAGTAGGGACTCATCACATGTGCATCGTTATTATTATCATATTTCCCTCCCAAATGTCAGCTCCATAGCCATAGATCAGAATGTGGGGGGGTTTTTTGTTTTTGTTTTTGTTTTTGTTTTTTTTTAACTAAAGTATGTCCAGCACCGTGACCTTTTTTTTTTTTTTTTGGGACTGAGTCTTGCTCTTGTCGCCCAGGCTGGAGTGCAATGGTGCAATGTCAGCTCACTGCAACCTCCACCTCCCAGGTTCAAGCAATTTTCCTGCCTCAGCCTCCCAAGTAGCTGAGATTACAGGCACCTGCCACCATACCCGGCTATTTTTTGTATTTTTAGTAGAGACAGGGTTTCACCATGTTGACCAGGTTGGTCTCAAACTCCTGACCTCAGGTGATCCGCCAGCCCCAGCCTCCCAAAATGCTGGGATTACAGGCATGAGCCACCATGCCAGGCCAGTAACCTCATAATATGCTCAATAAATGTTAAGATGGAAGCATGGATGGGAGGGAGGGAGAGAAGGAGGGAAGGTGGGAATAGTAAAGTCCTGGTGAGAGCAAAGAGTGACCTAAGAGTCACTTTTCCTGCCTTGTTGTCACTGTGCCTCCACGGTGGTCTCAGAGTCTGTGATGTTCTCACCTCTCCATGCCTCACACTCTTCACCTGGAAAATGGGCTGAGTCATCATGGCACCGCCTCACAGACACGCTGGGGGTTCCATAAGCAAATGCATGCGGACCCACTGAGTGCTTTGCCAGGCAAGGTGGGCCCTTACTGTCAACCACCATCCTTACTCAAAAAACCTGCAGAGGGGACTCCTGAGTACCTCGTTCCCCGGACTCCAGGAGAGGAACCCCAGGTCCAGGAAGGAGATCGATTCTGGTCCACCACAGGTCTCAGACCAGAAGCAGGCCTGAGAGAAGTGTGCCCCGATCCCCTAGGCTGGGGGACCCGGAGGAGAGGAGCCTCCCTCTCACCAGGTCCATTCCCAGCCCCTCCCTCTACCTCTTTGTTACTGAAAGTTTTGAAGTTGAGCTACCTCCAGAAGCATAGAGCTTCCGAGAGCAGCATGGCTGAATAAACAGCCCTTCCATGCCACGCCTGTGGTCCGTGGAGCGGCTGAGACTTCAGAGGACTATGACCGGGCAGGTCTCCCTGTGAGCTGGTCAGGTGGTCCTGTTCCACTTCTCTGGGTGTCCATCTGGGGCGACCACAGAACCTTTGGGCTGAATGTTGGCTTTTGAACAGATGAGAATTTTTTTCTAACCCACCTACAAAATGCCCCAAACTGCTGGCGTTCTTGGGGCTTCACACCATGCTAGTCCTTCAGATGTTCAATACCATGAAGAAAATGAAAGCAATGGAAGAAAGGCAGAGAGGAAGGGGCAGGGGCGGGAGATGAGTGACGGGAAAGGAGGCAGGTGACTCCGGCGGTACCTGGAGGCTCCTGGGCCCACCTGGGCCCTAAGCTGCAGCCCTTGGGGCATCTCCCTCCGGCCAGTCCTTCCTATGTGACCTTTGGATTCTTGGTGGAGGGGACATTCTTGCACATTAGTGCCCCCGAGTCAGGACTGCCACTCACGCTTCGAGGTGGCCATCTTCTCAGCTTCTTTCATTTCTTTCTTTCTATTTTTTTTAGAGACAGATTTCGCTCTGTTGCCCAGACTGGAGTGCAGTGGTGCAGTCACAGCACACTGCAGCCTCCTGGGCTCAAGTGATCCTCCCACCTCAGCCTCCCAAGTATCTGGGACTACAGGCACGCACCCCTATGCCCAGCTAATTTTTATTTTATTTTATTTTTTAGGGACGGGGCTCTCACCATGTTGCCCAGGTTGGTCTTGAACTCCTGGGCTCAATCAGTCAGTCCTCCCATTTTGGCCCCCCGAGTTCAGCTTCTTTCTTTAATCCATCACTTAGGCCACAGGTATTTACCAGTCAGGTATTGAAACTTACAAAAAGTGTAGGGCTTGGCAACCTCCCTCTTCTCCCTGAAGTTGAAAGCAGGACCTGCCTCCCCAGCAGCCTGGTGGTGGCTGTTAACGATGGGTGCCCAATCACTGATAGAAGAACGAATGAGTGGATGGATGGAGGGAGATTTAATCCATGCTGGAGGAGGAAGAAAAAAAGGGAAGGAAGGACAGAAAGAGAAATAGGCTGGCAGGGCCACACATGGGGAATGTCAAAGGGTGGAATGGACCCAGGGGCCCCAAAGAGTTCGGGACAGAAGACTCTTATTGGAGCAGTGCAGGTGGCGGCTCTTTGGGAAGGATGGGATTTCATCTGGAACGAGAGAGAGGGGAGGCCCAGGTGGGAGTTGAGGGTCCCAGTAACTAGTACCTGGTTTTCCCTGCCTGAGTTCTGAACCTACTGAGAGAAACAAGAGTAAGGCAGCTGGAGGTGAACTCCTGGGTTAATTCCTCCAGTGCTGTGGTGCCTGGGTGCTGGGCAGCAGTGGGGATGTGCCCAGGAGTCTCCCTTCAGTGCCCCCGGTCAGTCAGGGGCACCCCTCCCCTGCTGCAGGTACCGGATGGGTCCCGAGCCTCCCTCCAGGGGCAGGCTCTTCCTCTTCCCTGCCGGGCTCTACTCCAGGCTCCACTGAGGTGGGGCACAGGCCGGCTGTGCCCTCTGCAGGCAGCTAACAGAAGACAGGGAGGTGAGCTGGGGTTACCTACACTGCCCTCAAACTAAGGAATCAGGAGAGACCCTCCTGGCACCAAGCAGCTGGGGCTGGAGAAGGACTAGGTCCTTACTCTTGACCTCCAATAGCTTTCTCCCCAAAGAAGGAACTGCCAAGAGGTACCAAGGGCTACTCCGAAGGGAGGAAGAGGTGAGGTGTCCCTGCAACAGGAAGCATGGAGTCACATTCTCTCCCTACTGAGTGTGTCAGAGAGGCCGGGGCTGTGGACAGTTCGGGTCTGGGCCTCCTGGACTTCTCCAGCTGGACTAGACATTAGAAAACGTTGGCCAGGTGCGGTGGCTCATGCCTGTAATCCCATCACTTTGGAAAGTTGAGGTGGGCAGATTACTTGAGGTCAGGAGTTTGAGACCAGCCTGGCCAACATGGTGAAACCCTGTCTCTACTAAAAATATAAAAATTAGCTGGGCATGGTGGTGCATGCTTGTAATTCCAGCTACTCTGGAGGCTGAGGCAGGAGAATCACTTGAACCCTGGGAGGCAGAGACTGCAGTGAGCCATAATTGCACCACTGCACTCGAGCCTGGATGACAGAACGAGATCTTGTCTCAAAAAAAAAAAAAAAAAAAGAAAAGAGAAAAAGAGAAAACGTCCAGACTTCTTCGCTTGAAGCCAGGAGCAGGGCCCTTCCGGATGTCGCATGGTCAAGCCTCATCTACTGTACCTGGAGCCTTCTCCTGACCCTGAACCCTGCTCTTGCCCAGCCTGGCTCCCCTGGGGGCTCCTGGGGCTCCTGAGGCCCCTCCCATCACCGGTCACCCTGCCCGCCCCGCCCCTGGCAGCCTCATATCTGCCAATACGAAGCCATACATCTTGGTGTGTGACAAATCACTTTTTAATTGCCTGAAGGAAGAAATCCATTAGTCTTTCCTTTCCGTGAGAAACATCATAGCGTTCAGCAGAGCCCAGGCTGGCTGGGGGCCGAAGCTGGGGGCCGCGGGGCTATTTTTAGTTTGCATCAACATTCCCCCTCCAAGCATCCATTCTAGAAAGGGAGGAATTAAATCTTCCTGACACCGCAGCACCACACGGGGAGAGCTTGCCGCAGACCCGGGGAGGAGAAGCCGCTGTGGATGGAGTATTATTTGTCCAAATGAATTTGTGTCACGTTTCACGAAAGATCTGCTTCCCCTTAAACAAGTGGCGGTCCTCACCCTCCTAGGCAGCTGAGGCCCAGCCCTGTGGGGTGGCACTACCTGCTCCCCACCTCCCTGGCCAGCCCACGCCCTCTGTCTTTGTCCGGCATGTCCTCGGCGGCACGGGCTTTGGCTGCAGAAGGCCAGCAGCTGCCCAGGGTCACAGCAGTGGACACTCGGGCGGAGGGGAGCTGAGGCCACAGTGGGGGCTCCTCACTCCTTCCTAAGATCACAGAGGGCAGAGTTGGGGCCTGGGGGGCTGCTGCTGGGCTGGTTTGGGGTTCCACTAGCAGTCCTCAACTTTAGAGAAAGGCCAGCGAAAGTGAGGTTTATGGCTTGTCCCTGAGGTTGCCTCGGGGCCAGAGGAAGTGGGTTTGCCTTTTGCCCGGTACAGATGACTCTGTCTCGGATTTTGAAAAAGATTCAGAAAGAAGGAAAGAAAGCGGAGGGTAGAGGGAAGGGAAGAAGAGGGGAAGAGAGAAGGAGAGAGGAGGGGAGGGGAGAGGGAAGATCCCATCCAAAAAAGGAGAGTCAAGGGAGATGGCTGAGATGTGGACACCACCAGCCGCCCGCCCTACCCTGGGCCAGCCACCCACAGGCCATTGAGGCAGCAAGGTCGGTAGGTCCATGCCAGGGGTGAGAGCTGAGTCCAAGGGAGGAACTCAGTGAATTTCAATGAATGAATGAACGAATGACTCTGGTGACAAAGGGCTCTGATTGGCCAGCATGTGTCTTCTGAAGTCAGGCAGCCCCGGCAGGGCCCCCGGCCCTCTGGGACAATGCCTGCTGAGGGTTGGAAGCTCTTCCTTGAGCTGGGGAAGCTGCAGTCCCCAGCGAGTGCCACCTGCCTCCACCCCCAGGTCTTTTCCTAAAGAAAGCGTGCTGGTGTGCAGGGCCAGGCTCGATCTTTACGTCAGACAGAGTATGTGGGCTCAGGACCTGCCCTGTGACATGGCCCTAAAGTAAAACTCAGAGGGGCTCTGGGACATCCGGGCTGCGAGTATGGCCCAGTCACACGCTAGAGATGGGCAAAGCTGCGATTTCTCAGTGCAGTTTCTGTGCCCGAGAAACCTCAGCACTTTCTTGGGTGCAGGACCGGAAATGAGTGGCCCCTTGCGAGCTGGAGAAGACCTTGGAATATGTCACTGACGCAAACACAGGGGACTTGGCTGAAGACCATACCTCCTGAACCTCACCTGGCGGGTTTGCTAGACAACCACCTAGTATTGTCTCCTCCCTGTGGCCACCACCCTGGGATACAGCCTGTGACCCCAGGAGGTGATGCCCCAGCCAGTCCCTGTACTTTGAGACCCACAGGCACCTTTCAAAGAGACTTCTACCCCACAGGAGCCTGGGGCGCTGCCACAGGTGTGAAAACGTTTTAGCAAGGGCAGCCCACAGTGGGCGAGCTCTGGTCTTTTTGCTGCTGTTGTTTAAATCAGAACAAAATGCACTACACGATTATTTCTGTGCATGAAATGCAAGGTTGCCAAGTTTAGGTTCCACCTGATGCTAATAACCTTAATTGTAAATCCTTTATTTATAGACTTGGGCTGTAACAACCTCCTCGTGGCATTAAACTAAACGCTGACAAAGGCAGAGTGGGCCAAGCATCCCTGGCAGCCCCCAGAGGTGAAACTCCAGCCCCCGTCATCGTGTGTATTAAGTGACAGGGCTCATAAAACCCCGTAGCTCCTTTCCCCACCCCTTGGAGTCTGGCTCCCAGAGGGGCAGATAGTTGGAGATTCTCATGCAAAATAAATTGCTCTGCACTTTCATTAAAAAGTAACTGCAACTGACTCAGCACTTTCAGGGTGAGCACGGCAAGGAGGGGCTTTGTGGCAAAATCAAAGGACGGGGAGGAGGCGCCTGCCCCTGGGTTCACTCTGCGTCCCTGCTGCTGGAGCCTGCCCTTTGCTGTGGGTTCGGTTTCTCTGCATCCTAGTCCAAATTCTGTGACCATCAGGTGTCCTTAAACAGGCAGCTGGAGATCCCAGAATTTGCATCTGATTTTACTGGAGCTGGGCAGGCCTTGAGAGGGGCTCTAGCCTAGGGTTCCCTGTTCTGGAACAAAAGTAGGACTGGGCAGGGCTGCTGGGGGCAGTGACAGGGCTGGGACAGCGGCCCCTGGGTCCAGTGAGTGTATGAAGGGCTGCCTCCCCGGTGCACTGGGCGGAGGTGCGGGTGCAGGGCTTTCTGGACCGCAGATGCGATGCTCATTCTAAATAGCAGATCCGACCAAGGCCTTCCCTCTGCTCCACCTGCCGAGTGCTGCCCCAATGCCTGCAGCCTGAAGCCCTAACCCTCTAAAGAGTCCCCTGAGCTACTCCCAGGGATCCCAGCTAGCCAGGGTCTCACTGACCCCAGGCATCGACTCTGGTGGCTCCTGCCCCCAGTGCTCTCTCGTCCCCCTCTACCTGCCCACATCTTCCTCGTCCCTCTGCCATCTCAAGACATCACCTGCTCCAGGGAGCGTCCTGGACCAAGCATGGCCAGGCAGCCCTTGGCTTAGGCAGAGGCTCCCCGTCCAGTCAGGTAGCAGCTGCTGAGCAGGCAGGGGCTGACATTCATCCGCAGCTGTGGGCTGCAGCGGGCGCCTCCTCCCCAACAGCTGACAAATGCAGCATTCGGAGCGCGCAGGCATGTGGCCTAACCAGGAGGGACGCATTGCCCCACGGTTTATGGGGTGAAGCATGATTGAGTGGACAGGGCATCAGGACTGTCTTTGGAAAAGACACCTCTCCTGTGATCCTTTGCCAGTCGGCAGCCGGCCCAAGCAAACACAGCCCCAAGGCAGTCGGCAAAGTGGCCTCCCCCACACCATGAAGGACGCTTTGAGCCCCCAGGAGCAGCCAGCAGCTGGGTGCAGCCCCACCAGCTTCAGAGTGGGCAGGACAGAGGCCCCTGCCCGAGCAACAGCAACAACACAGCCCTGGCTGCCAAGGTCCTAACAGCCCTTTTCCAAAAGGCGTCTGTGCACGCCGGCGCTGAATCTCAGGCTGAACCAGCTGGAATGGGGCGGGGCTGAGCCCACGAGGCTGCCAGACCCTGGGGACACTGGTCCTTGAGGCCTCTCTGCTGAAGGGCATCAGGATACAAGAGCTGGGGTGGGATCTTCCCTAGAAGCTTCTCAGCCCGTCCTCACTGATGAATCTCTTCCCTTAAAATGAATGTAGGTCCTTTAGCCCCAGACAAACAGACACCCTCTCTAGCCCCTGGAAGGAAATGAGATTTTAATTTGGGATGATTTTATTCAGCAAATGCCCCCAAACCATGCACTTTTCAAAGGGAAACTCCAGGTTCAGTCTCGCCTTTTGGGGATAGCAAAAAAGACTTTTTAAAATCTTTTTCATTCCCAGTTCGAACTGAGAAGGGAAAACCTCTTCCTCTCAAAAGGATCTTTTCGTATTTTCTTCCACTTCAGAAAACAGTCTTTCCTCCCGTCTGACCTCATGGCTCTAGGTTTTTCTCTGCTCTGTTCTTCATGGGCCCCTGCCTGATAAATGTGTTATGATCAGAGGCAAGTTTACCGCGGAGCTAATGATGCTCAAGCTTAGGGCCCTCGTTTGCACGTGCAGTGGTGTGCTGGTAAATATTGAACAACCAGCTCTCTGGGGGGAAAAACCTGATCTGTGACAGTTGCTCACTCCCACCATGGCCAATTCTCAGGCTACCAGCATGATGTCATTGAGTGCAAAGTTGAGAGGAAAGATGTATAATTGGCTCTGGTGAGTCAGTGCAAGCAGACATCAGCAGGCCATGTCACAGGCTGTCTCCAGGCCCCTGCAACTGAATACATAAGGAGTTATGTATTCTTTTCATTTAAAAAAAAAATACTCAGGCTGGGTGCAGTGTAATCCCAACACTTTGGAAGGCCAAAGCAGGGGTATCACTTGAGCCCAGGAGTTTTGAGACCAGCCTAGGTAACATAGGAGACTTTGTCTCTACTAAAAATAAATACAGTTAGCCAGGTGTGATGACAAGTGCTTGTAGTCCCAGCTACTAAGGAGGCTGAGGCAGGAAAATTCTTGGGCTTAGGACGTTGAGGCTGCAGTGAGCCATGATCACACTGCTGCACTCCAGCCTGGATGACAGATCAAGACCAAGACCCTGTTTCTCAAAAAAAAAAAAAAAAAGAACTATATAGACCTCAGACCCCAACAAACTGAGTCTGTCTCGTTATAATGTAGGAGTGGGGTTTCTTAAAGAGGTAGGGCATGTAACCAGCTGACCAGCTGCCTCTCCATTGGTGGCCCTGCCCCAGGCCATGCTTAGACCAGGCAGCATGAAGCTATCAGTGTGGGTGAACCCACCTTTCTACTGTGACACTGGAGGAGCACGGAGTTTCCTGGCTTCCAGTCATTTGAACTTCCTGAAAATGTACCCAAGCACTGAACTACTAGCACCTTCTAGCATGTCCTGGCTAGAGGGGTCCCAGCCTGCTTTCCTTCCCCTTTCCTCCTCCCCATGGTTCAGAGTTCCCCTCGGAGATCACAGCCTCCAGATGCAAACAGCCTGCACCCTCCAGGGCGAGGGTTGCAAGCACAGAGCCCTCGGGCCCTCCTCCAGTGTTTTATACATATTTGCACCCACATATAGAAATCTGGGAGTTTCACACGCAAACCCAGATGTGTGACTTTTCTTGAAGAATCAGAAGACCTGGCCTCCTGGCCCTAAATCCCCACATGCCTGCAACAGGCAGGACTGATGGACAGCCATGGCCTTGGGGGAGAGGACATGGGCCATCTGGCTTCCCAGGCCACACCCTCTCAGGCTATCTCCCCAGTGCTCAGGCTGAAGAGCAGTGGCCATTTCTTATGGTGTCTGCACAGTGGTTTTTCTTAAAGAAATATTTCCCTCTACCCAGGTTTCTTCCAAAAGTGGGAAATGAAAGATAGTACAAGTGGGCCATGTGTTTCAAGAGAAAGCACGTAGCATATTTCTTTGTACGAGTGAAGAATATTCCTCTTGGGGCCATTGCAGTGAACCATTCCAGGGGACACGCTGAAGTTTGTGGGAATGGCGCCTCCTAGAGTTGTGCATTGCACAGCACATGGAGCCTGATTCCTCTGTGTTTCCTGTGCAAACTGGAACAGTGTCAAAATAACTCCACTTAGGATGCTATTGTTCTCTCACAGAATTGGCCACATCACACATGCATGGTAGAGTCTGCCCACCTCCAAAGTCTCACAGAAATTCTGGCCAGGAATGACGAGGGCAGACATAGGAAGGCAGGGTCAGATGGCAGGGTCAGCATGGAAGGTGCCTGCAGAGACAGCATGAGAACTGCCTGATAGGCATCTCATGAGTCATAGAACTAGCTGTTCAGGTGGAAGGTTGGCCTGAGTTGAGATTCAGGCAAGGGATCAAGCAGCGCCCTCTGCTGGGCCGTCTCTTACTATTGCATGGATCACCTTGCAGACTTCTGTTCCTCCTTCAGAGCCCAGCTAGGATGCTGCCTCCTCCAGGAAGCCTTACCTTCTAGGACGTTAGTCGTGCCCTGCCCTGGGCTTCCTCTGAACCCCGTACACGCCCAGCGTTGTACATACTTCTCTGTGTGCTGTGATTCTGTTGACATGATCTGGCCCCACTCCAAGAACAGTGCCTGGTTCATGATTGTGTACCTGGTAATGGGGACAGTGCTGGTGTATAACTGGGACTCAATAATTAATTAAATGCATGAATGAATGGAGAAATGGATGGATGGATGGATGGATGGATGGATGGATGGATGGATGGATGGATGGAAGACACATAGGAATTCCAGCCCTGGGGACCCAGGCTGGGGCCCAGCATTAGAACTGGAGTACAGGCAGGGCTTAGTCAGGGTGAGCTCATTTGGGGAACCAGATTTTACCAGGAGAGAACCCTAACCTGGAGTCTCTCCATGAGCTCCTGGCTGAGTTTCTGAAATCCTGCCACCCCCCACCCAGGAAAGCAGCTCTCGCTCTGGAGAACAGAAGCTGAGAGGGTAGCAGTCCTGCCTCCAGGCCCCAGCTCAGCTCCCTGGCTGTGAGTTCAATAGACATCTACACTTTCCAAGGACGTGGGTAACTGGTGCAGGAAATGTTGTGCACCTTCCTCTTTGCACGAGAGCTAGATTCACCCCCCAAAACCGCCCACCTCTGTGTCTCAGGGACACCAACCTGGACGCACGGGTCTAATTGCTGGCCCTTCCAGAGTACAAGTGGAAATATGTGGGCCAGTTGAGGGTGAAAAATGCAGTAAGTTAAAGGCTTCTGAGGGATAGTTACATCATCAAAAAAAAAAGGTCAAGAAAACTATTGCCAAGACCTGAACACCAAGTGAAACTCTGGCCCTTGATTAATTGACTAAATCATAGAGGCTTTGACCTACCTCTCTGAAGTTGAATGAATTAGTTGATTAGTTGCACAAAGTTGCTGCACCACCACGAGGAGGGAAGAGGTCGTTGGTCTTTAGCTAATGGCACATCCCAGCGATTTGCTTACAACCTGCCCTGGGCACATCGACCTGGAGAACTGGAGGTTGCAGGCTCTCTCTGCAAACTGGCTCTTGCCAAAAAAAGGATGTGGGGGCTGCGCTGGGCAGGACAGAGTGACCTTCCTCGAGGCTCCAGCTGTACGTGGCCCAGATTTTACGCCCTTCTTCCAGCCTCCTTTCTTTCTCCTGCACTCCTCCCTCCCTTCCTTTCTGGTTCCCTTCCTCCATGTCCTCACATTTTGACGCTTTGGGATTTGTTTTCTGACCCTTGACCTCATTGTATGGACAAGCCCCCTGCCCGTTTCTCTCCTGCCTGGAGAAGGGAGAATGGGAAAGTGGTACCTCTAGACAGATCTCGTCCATGCTGCCTTGGCTTTGGGGAAAGAAATCACCACCCTTGTCATAATTATTGACGGGAACTGGATTTGCTGAGTTAGAGGACGGGAGAAGGGTTGATATTATGGCCACAGGACTTGATTTGGTCAATAAAGCAAATTGGTTTAAGTGAAAATAAAGCAGTACTCACAAGTATATTAGAAGAATAAAGTAATTGCTGTCCAAGGTGCACGGAATATAAATCTCTGTTTGCTTGAAATTATTACAATGTCGTATTGATTACTTAGAACCTGCCATTGCCTTTTAAGTTATAGTTTATTAAACGGTAATATGTTTAACAAACATTTTCCCCGGCATGCATCATCGAAACACACAGAAGTTACACGGGCGTGTTCCCCCCAAGCCCCACCCCAGGCTTTGGTTGTTCTGTGGTCACGTGAGGCTCAGCTTGCAGGCAGCAGGGTGGCCACCCACAGAGGTTCTGGTGGACTCAGGATCCTGCCAGAACCCTGGGAGACGTGCATGGAAGGGCTCAGAATGGGCTGACCACACTGACGTGTTTTTTGTTTACCCCTCTGCCTCGCCAACAAGATAAGTCCATGAAGTCACCAGCACCGTCCGTGGTTCTCACTGCTTCCTCAGTGTTCCCCCAGAACCAAGCGTTACACCCGACACGGGACGTGTGCCATAAATACTGGTTGCATGATGGCTTTTTCTTTTTACTTCACTTTTTTCTTAATTAAAAATTTTTAATTACAAAGCCAAACAGGCTCATTATAACAAATGAATACAATTTTAAAATATTTTTCTAATTAGAAAAATTAGATGTACTCATAGTGGAACATTTATAAGATATGGGAAAGTATTAAAAGGATAATAAAAACCACCTATAATCCCATCACCCAAAAATAACCTCTGTTTACATTTTATTATATTTCCTGCCAGTGTTTTTTTGTTGTTGTTGTTGTTGTTGTTGTTGTTGTTTTATTTTTTTTGCTATACTCATATGTATGGGTAATTTTTCTTTTCACAGAGTTGGTAATATAAGATGCAGTTTACTGTTTTGCATTTTTTTCACTTACCATTGTATAAAAGCATTTCCCCTGTCATTCACTATTTCTCAAAACACATTTTTTGTTTGTTTGTTTGTTTGTTTGTTTGTTTGTTTGTTTTGAGACAGAGGCTCACTTTGTCGCCCAGGCTGCAGTGCAGTGAGGTGATCTCAGCTCACTGCAACCTCTGCTTCCTGGGTTCAAGCAATTCTCCTGCCTCAGCCTCCCGAGTAGCTGGGATTACAGGTACCTGCCACCACGCCTGGCTAATTTTTGTATTTTTAGTAGAGACGGGATTTTGCCATGTTGGCCAGGCTGATCTTGAACTCCTGGCCTCAAGTGATCCACCTGCCTTCACCCCTCAAAGTACTGGGATTACAGGTATGAGCCACCGTGCCTGGTCTAAAACACAGTTTTTAATGACTCCATAATATCCCATCTTCTGGCTATGCTGTGATTTAGACATTCCCTGTTGGACATTTGTGATGCTTCCAGTGTTCAGCATTATAAATAATACTCTGATGAACATCCTTATGAATAAATTTTTCATCTCATCCCTGGGTATTATAAAAGGACCAGTTCTTAGTCCTTTTCCCATTTGCACTGAGAATACTCACCAGCAGCACTTTTGTGGCTGCAGCGTTTACCCCGAGATAGCTTTGCCATGAAATCTCTCACTTGTATTACTATTTTCACATGGCTCTAGTAGAGCAACTTTGGAAACAAAAGCCATCAGTCTATTTTTAGCATTCTGTGTTTAGTAGTGGTATTTCCATTTACAAAATACAGCAATTCTCCAACGCTGAAAATGTCAAATCCTGGAAAACGCGGCATTTCTACATGTGGTGTTAACATTGTTCTCGAACAGTTGTTGGCTAAAGATTCATTTGATGAATCCGAGTTTTCTGAAATAGACAATTCTGATGATTCAGATGATTCTGATGTTAGTTCTGTTTAGAAATAACTCCAAGAACAGTTTTTATATTTTATTTTCACATTGAAAATCAGTGAGATTTGCTTCATCCTCAAAGAGTGTGTTTATGTAAAATTAAATGAGTGCTGCCAGCGAGCAGAATTTTTTTTTTTTTTTTCTGAATGGGAAAAGGGTTAAAGCAACAGCTCCTGGCAGATGTCATAGAAAGGGACAGATTCTGGGCATGCAACCTGTGCTGTTGTGTTAAACCAAGCTTAGTTTAATGCTCTGCTGCCATATTCTCAACATTCCTAATCATTCTTGAAAAAGGGATCCCACATTTTCATTTTTCACCAGGCCCCACAAATCACGTAGCCCATCTTGGTCAGTATATTAGTCCGTTTTCACGCTGCCGATAAAGACATACCCGAGACTGGGAAGAAAAAGAGGCTTAATTGGACTTACAGTTTCACATGGCTGGGGACGCCTCAGAATCATGGTGGGAAGCAAAAGGCACTTCTTACATGGCGGTGGCAAGAGAAAAATAATAAAGAAGATGCAAAAGTGGAAAGCCCTGATAAGCCCATCAGATTTCATGAGACTTGCTACCACGAGAACAGTATGAGGGAAACTGCCTCATGATTCAAATGATCTCCCGCCAGGTCCCTCCCACAACATGTGGGAATTATGGGAGGACAGTTCAAGATGAGATTTGGGTGGGGACACAGCCAAACCGTATCAGTTGGGGAAGACTCTTTTCCACTGGTGTTGAGGAGTCGGGCCATCTCTAACCACTGAGGGTCTTTGTGCCAGGTCTCACCCTTCATCCCCATGAAAATCAAAGCTCAGAGTGTGATCTCCTCTGTGTCCTGCTGCACTGAGCCTGAGAATTGTCACACACAGAGAATTTTCTATGCAGCTGAAGTTTACCCTTCAAACACCGAGTCCGTTTAGTGCTGCTATAACAGAATACCTGAGGCTGGGTAATGTAGAAAGAAAAAAGGTTTACTTGGCACACAATTCTGGCAGCTGGAAGGTTCGAGACTGCACAGCTGCATCTGGTGAGGGTCTCACGCTGCTTCCACTCATGGTGGAAAGTGTGAGGAGAGCCAGCCTGTACCAAGATATCACATGGCAAGAGAGGAAGCAAGAGAGAGAAACCGAAGAAGCCAGACTCTTTAACAACTTGCTTTCTCCAGAGCTATTTCATAAGAACTTACCCCTTTGGGAGAGCACGAATCTGTTCATGAGGGATCTGCCCTCATAACCCAGACATCTCCCAAGTGGCTCCACCCCCAACACCGCCACACTGGAATTCAGATTTCAGCATGGGTTTCGGCAGTGACAAACCATATCCAAACCATAGCAAGCACCAAAACCTATATATTATTATGGTCATTCATGCCTCATTTACATTGCTTTTTATTTGAACCATAACTTGCTTATGCCATTATTTTTTCTTCTTTGAATTTCCAATTCTCCCTTTCACTTTTTCTTAAATCTCGAAACAATCACAGACATACTAAAAAGTTGGGAGTCCAGTTCAAAGAAACTTTTTTCTGAACCATTTGAAAGTTGCCAACCTGATGTCCCATCACCCCGTAAGTATTTTAGCATCTGTTTCTTACCAACAAAACATTTTCTCTGACAGAACCACATCAGAACTCTTAAATCAGGAAGCAAACATTGATACATATCTACCACCTAATCCTGTCTGCAGTGACATTTTACCGATAGTTCCAATGATGTCAGCATCACGGGTCACAGTTAATAGTCGCGTCCTTCAGTCTCGAGCAGTTCTTCATTTTGTCATTGACTTTCGTGACCTTGACATTTTTGAAGCTTACAGACCAGTTATTTTATAAGGCTGCCCCTCAGTTTGGTTTTGTCTGATGTTTCCTTGTGATGAGACTCAGATGGTGCATCTTGGGCAGGAGCCTCACGTAAGGGATACTGAACTCTGGTAGCCCAGGATTTCCAATTTTTTTTTTCTCTTCAGCTTTTAAGTTCCAGGGTACATGTTAGGATGTACCCTGGATGTGCAGGTTTGTTACATAGGTAGACATGTGCTATGGTGGTTTGCTGCACAGATCAACCCATCATTTAACTATTAAGCCCAGCATCCATTAGCTATTCTTCCTGATGCTCTCCTTCCCCACCCCCACCACCAGGCCCCAGTGTGTGTTGTCCCCCCGGACATGTCCATGTGTTCTCATCGTTCAGCTCCCACGTACAGGTGAAAACATGTGGTGTTTGGTTTGCTATTCCTGCATTAGTTTGCTGAGGATAACAGCTTCCAGTTCTATCCATGTCCCTGCAAAGTACATGATCTCATTCCTTGTTATGTCTGTATAGTATTCCATGGTATATATGTACCACATTTTAAAAATCCAGTCTATCATTGATGAGCATTTGGGTTAATTCCATGTCTTTGCTGTTGTGAATAGCGCTGCAGTGAACATACACATGCATGTATCTTTATAACAAAATGATTTCTATTCCTTTGGGTATATACTCAGTAATAGGATTGCTGGGTCAAATGGTATTTCCACTTCTACGTCTTTGAGGAATTGCCAAACTGTCTTCCAAAATGGTCGAACTAATTTACATTCCCACCAACACTGTAAAAGTGTTTCTTCTTCTCTGCAACATCACCAGCATCTGTTGTTTTTTAACTTTTTAATGATCACTATTCTGACTGGGATAAGATGGTGTCTCATTGTGGTTTTGATTTGCATTTCCCTAATGATCAGTGATACTGAGCATTTTTTCATACGCTTGTTGGCCGGACGAACATCTTATTTTGATAAGTGTCTGTTGATGCAGGATTTCCGTTTTACTCATGACTGGTAATGTTCACCTTGACCACTTAATTAAGGTGGTATCTGCAAGGCTTCTCCAGTGTAAACTTACTCTTTTTCTCTTCGTAGTTAATAAATATTTTGTGAGAAGGTACTTTCATAGTATACGCAAGTATTCCCCATCAGACTTTCAGTTTTCATTCATTTATTTATTTATTAGCTTATTTTAGTCAATGGGTTATAATCTATTACCATTGTTATTTATTTCAGTGTTGATGTTGTCTCAGATTTGGTTGGTGGACATCCATTCAAGCTGGCTTCTGGGTCATTCGATGGAAGCCCCATCATTCTTTGAGCACTTCCTTGCTTTCTGAACAAGATGTTCCAGGCACATCTTGTACTTTCCTGAGATCAGTCATTTCTCCAAAGAACCCTGGTTTCTTTTAGTGGAAAGTGGTATTTAGAAGCCAAGACCTGGGCCTGAGCATGCTCCCTGCTCCCAGGCCTCTCTCAGTGGATAGAGCTGGGGAATATATGTATCATATGCATGCATGCACACACATACACACACACACACACACACACACACACACACACAGAATTGGCCTTCCACATTCCTGGGTTTCGCATCCACGGATTCAACCAACCATGGATCAAAAATATCCAGGAAAAAAATTGCATCTGTACTGAACATATTTTTTTCTTATCATTATTCCCTAAATAAACAGCATAAGAAATATTTACATAGCATTTACATTGTTATTAGTATTATAAGTAATCTAAAGATGATTTAAAGCAAGCTTGTCCAACCCATAGCCCGCGGGCTGCCTGTGGCCCAGGACAGCTTTGAATGTGGCTCAAATTCATAAACTTTCCTAAAACATTATGAGACATTTTTGCAAATTTTTTTTAGCTCATCAGCTATCGTTAGTGTTAGAGTATTTTATGTGTGGCCTAAGACAATTATTCTTCCAACGCAATCTCCCTGTACACAACCAATCTCACATCTCTGCCACCCCATGCGGGCCCCCTCCAAACCCAGACTCTGACACCCCTTGCAGGGGCACTCCGCTGTGTGGATCCCCTCTCACCCGTCAATATGCCCATAATGCTGTTGTAAGGAGGATTCTGAAGCCATCTCCAGGCTCAGGGGAAACAGTGATGGGACTGGTTAGTAATGTCTGCCATGAACAGAGGAACAGGAAGTCTATAGCAACCTGCCACACATATGCTGGCCCCGCCTTAAGATGATCAGTGTGAGCATTTATATTGATCAGGTGACCATATCATTTTGAGAGAGAAATAATAATTAACAATCGCAAACAATAAAAGTTGACAGTTATGCTGGGCAACAGGCGTTAACCAGGTCACTGGTCATGCCCTGTGTGGGTACTGAGGAAGCACAGTTCTGGGTCTGCTCTGTGGTTTTCGACCCTCTGTGTTGGGCACATGCCTACAGTTTCCAGCAGCTCCTTTGCCACCTCCCCCCAACTCCCTGCCCTCTTCTGTGGACTGTGGGAGGGCCTGGCAAGCCTCCTTAAGAATGAAGATTCCCATGCAGGGTGCACCTTAGGAATGGAGGTGCCCATGCAGGGCAACCCTTAGGGGTGGAAGTGCCTGTGCAGGGTGCCCCTTAGGAGTTGAGGTGCTGGTGGAGGGCGCCCCCTTAGGGGTGGAGATGCCCGTGGAGGGTGCCCCTTGGGGTGGAGATGCCTGTGGAGGGCGCCCCCTTAGGGGCGGAGATGCCCGTGGAGGGCGCCCCCTTAGGGGCGGAGATGCCCGTGGAGGGCGCCCCCTTAGGGGTGAAGGTGCCTTGCAAAGGCCCTCTTAGAGGTGGAGGTGCCCATGGAGGGTGTCCCTTAGGGGTGGAGGTGCCCGTGGAGGGTGTCCCTTAGGGGTGGAGGTGCTGGTGGAGGTGCCCAAGGAGGGTGCCCCCTTAGGGGTGGAGGTGCCTGTGGAGGGTCCCTCTTAGGGATGGAGATGCCCATGGAGGGTGTTTTGACTTCTACTCGGGACTCACCAGGTCTCTTTTCATTTTCTTCCTGGTTGACCTTGTTGGCAGCAGGAAGCTGACCGTATTTGAACTTCTCCTGCCACCACAGAACCCCTTGGCCACCTCCCTCATCCTCATTCCCCAGATTGGTGCCCACAGAACCTGTGCGTCGCAGATGGCTGTCAGCAAAGGCGTCAGAAATGGGATGACTCATTTCCTCTCCAATGCCCCGGGGCTTTCAGAAAGTCTACTTGTGGAAAAAGTGCTTTAGATAAAATGCAGTTGTGGACTGGCCCAGCTTTAGTTTAAATCTTTTCATCTCACAAATATTTTTACGGACCCACTATCAATCAGACAGTGTCCTCAAGTGATGTGTGAGGTTCATGAGTGATTAAAACAAAGATGCCTGTGGGCCGGGAGAGACAAACAGAAAAGAAAAAAATGAGTAACTCAAGCGTGTCAGAAAGTGATGTGTGTTGTGGGAAGAAAAAAAGAGCTCAGAGTAAGAATTGGAGGGTGAGGGTGGGAGGGTTTCATTCTTCAAGAACTTAGGGAGAGCCTCCTGTGTGCCAAGCACCCAGGCTTGGCCCTGGGGGCTCAGAGAAGAGGCTGGCCCCATCTCAGAGACCACAGCATCTATAGAGCGAGGAACATGAGACGCAGAGGTTAGGGGTTCTGGTGCTCGGAGGAGGAGTCTCAGAGGAATCTGAAAGAGGGAAGGAAGGAGAAGGAGGGTGTGCCAAGGAGAAGGAGAATCCCGAGGAGGCATTGCAGGGGAGTGGAGGAGAGGGTGCAGGGAGTGGAGGAGAGAGTGAGTTTCTGGGAGGGGCTGGAGTGAGGCCGAGGGTGCCCAGAGGCAGAAGACAGCTGAGCTGACCTAGTAACTTTGGATTTAAAATCTGTGAATCCACAGCTCCCAGAGTGGTCGGAAGAGAAGCTGATACAGAGGGTTAATGGAGTGTTAAATGCATACCTTTCTTTGGAGACCCTGGTCTGGGAGGGGAAGAATAAGATGATGGTTCTGGGGTCCAGTGAGCAAGTTTAACCTGGGCCCCCCACCATTCCTTTTCACCTCAAGAGTGTGGCCCTGATCCAGAGCCCTGAATGGGGAAGTCCAGGGCCCCCGCTGCCTGTGCCACCGAGCCCCTCCCACCTGGCTTTCTCCCACCTGGTCCTCCCCTCCCTGGCCCTGGCCACCTGGGCCCCTCCCATATGGTAGGGGCCTCGTCCCCTGTCCCCTCCCACCTGGCCCTCTCCTACCTGACCCTCTTTCACATGGTCCTCTCCTACCTGGCCCCTCCCACCCAGACCCTCACCTAACCACGCCCACCCAGCTGACCCTGTCTCACCTGGGCCTCTCTCTCCCAGGCCCAGCAGCAGCCCATAGAGACCCCAGCTCTCTCTGCCCCTCTCCCCACGAGGAATCTCCCTTGGCTTCCTCCACAGGAAGGCAAAGCACCCCTGCTTCATTTTAACGGATTTTTATCTAATTGCTGACTGGAACGGATGCAGAGACAACCTGCAACCGGGCACCTCACTGAAAGGTCTGGGAAGGTGCGGGATTGTCCTGGGAGAGCCAGTGTGACCTTCACGCGCACAGAGAGAAGCACCGCACAGTTACTCACTAGTCCCTCCCCGTCTCCACCCCAGCCACCCTGGGGTTCCCCTGCCCGCAGGGGAGAAGCAAGGAGGGGAAGAGGGTGCTCATCACATCCTGTGCCCAGCTGGGCTCCGGAGGCTGGACGAGGGCTGCAGGGCCGAAGGGCATGTGCGTGCAGGTGCACATGAGTATATGTGCACGTGTGTGTATGTCTGCGTGAGTGTGTGTGTGCATGTGTGTGCACGTGTGTATGTGCACAGGTGTGTGTGCACACACAGGGGTGTTTATGAGGAAGAAAGAATGCAGGGCACAGAGGAGGAAGGCACCCAGCTAGTTCCCAGACGCTTGTTCCTTTTCTCCATAACAGAGCATGCCTGAAGTGGCCTTGAGCTCCAGAGAACCATCTGTCTTCCAGGCAACTTCCTGTGTCCATTGGGTCACACCCTCACCGCAGGCTCCCAGCAGCCCCCTCCCCTACTGGGGACACTGTGGCTCGAGAAGCTTCCAGACCCTCCAGAGAATTTAATGCAACCTGACTCCCCTGTGGCTTTGCCTGAGTAGGGCCTGATCAGGCCTGGGTCCCCGTGGCCCCCAGAGCTTGTCCCTGGTGTCCAGTGTCCATGGCCCTTGGAGCCTGTCCCTGGCACTGGGTGTCTGCTGCTGGGACTGCTCCCTAAGAGGCTGTCTCTCGTCTTCCCAGCTGGCTGGTTCCCAGGGGTAGAAGGACACATCTTAGGCTTCTCTCCAGTCCTGATGGTCCCAGCACAGAGCCAAGCCCAGAAAAATCCCCAGGGAGGGAAAGTTAAGTAGGACTGGGACTCCAGTGTAGATCCAAGCCAGGTTCCAGGATATGCACTTTTTAAAATCTTCTCATTTAATCCTCACCAGAATCCTAGAAGTGGGCCTGTAGGTGAGGAAAGAGAAGCTCAGAGAGGACCAGTGACTTGCCATGGGTCACACAGCGGGAGATGGTAGAACTTGGATTCAAACCCCAATCTGACCCCAAGGGGCACCAACCTCTCCTTTGACAGAGCAGGGCTGATGGCCAGAGGGACTGATGAAGTAGCCTTCTCAAGGCCACCACACACCCCCAAGCACCACCCAACCCAGGTCTGGAAGCAAGGGAACAATGCCTCAATGCCTCTACCACAGGAGGCTGCATCTCTGGACCGCCGAGTCCCAGAACAGGACCTCTGAGCCCTGACCTCACTCAGCCGCTGCAAAGTGCCGTAAAGCGTGATGCAGAGCTTGCTGCACAGGGTCAGGCAAACCATGGCCCCCTTTCTCCATCCACCCAAGAGCCATTCCCAGTTGTGTTCACTGGGAACAGTGGATGTGCCTGTCTCGGCCAGACCCTGCTTGTGAAACAGCATTCAGCAGACTCCTGTGTGTGCGCCTGACAGCGGCCAACAGGAGGAAAGGAGGGAGGAAGTCCAGAAACTGGCCCACCTGGGCTTCAGGCTGCAGCCACTGTGAGCCCTGTCCACCCCGGGTCACTGCCCACACATGTCCGGGAGGTTGCTCATTAAACTGAAAGCAGGGGAGGACTGGCTCTCCTGCTTCCTGTCCAAAGGCTCAGGGCTCCGGAGCAGCCTGCCCAGTTTCACGATGGTGCACTGCAGCAAAGCAGAGAGGCTAGGTTGGGGGAAGAGCCGGTGGAGGCCCCTGCCACAGCTCCCAGGACGGTGTGCTCAGGGTTGACCTCCAGAGTCACAGTGAACCAGGAGGTTACAGTCCAAGAAGCATGGAGCTGCACGGAGAGCCTCTTACCCTGTTTCTCTCCTGCCCTGTCTGTGTTAAGCAGTAACTGAGTGGGGATGTCATTTTGGCAAACCTTCCCCCAACAGCCTGTGAGGACAGAGGGACCTCTGGGAGCTGCAATAGGAACAGCCACAGTCTAACTGGCTTTCAGAGAAGCTAAAGAGTGTGCTAAGATTGGTAGTGAGAACGGGGCCTGGCACACAGGAAGTAACTTGAGTGAATGAATGAATGAGTAAATGAATGAGTGAATGAGTGAATGAATGAGTGAATGAATGAATGAGTGAATGAATGAGTGAATGCATGAATGAGTGAGTGAATGAATGAGTGAATGCATGAATGAATGAGTGAATGAATGAATGCATGCATGAATGAGTGTATGAATGAATGAATGAGTGAATGCATGAATGAATGAGTGAATGAACGAATGAGTGAAGAGTGAGTGAGTGAGTGAACGAATGAGTGAATGAGTGAGTGAATTCAGGGCTCAGCTATGATGAAGAGGGCATACTGGCAATGAGGGGGAGCTGTGCAGAAATCTGTGCTTTAGAGAAATTGTAGTCATCCATTCCCAGAGCCATCAGCTGTGTATTGAGTGCTGCCACGTGTAGGGGCTGGAATGCAGGACCCATCCCACAGGGCTCCCCTGGAGGGAGCTCACAGCCTAGTGTACTGAAACATTGAAAGCAAGAAGGATAAGCGAAGCTCAGGGTTCTGTTCTGTCCCTGACCCTCTCTGGTGTCCCTCATCTGTGCACAGAACCTGGCTCAGAGCTGACTGCACAGATTTCCTGGAGGCCCAGATGGGGGTGCTGAAAGGTGCTGAGAGAAACTTCCCTGGTTTAAGCCCCAGGAAAGGAAAGGGCAGCTTCCCAGACATCTCCAGGCAAAGTGCCAGGAACCCTGGGTCCTGTAGCTCTAATAAGAATTCTCACTTCAATCAAGAGCTTGGATTCAAAGAGAAGGGAGGTCATGCTCTGCAGGACTATCTCGACAGTGAGTCTGTGTCCAGGCCTGAACAGCCACATGATGCGGGGGTGTGAAATCAGAAGTGATTGTCACCCTGTGCTAAGACGAGACCAACATGACTGCCCCCCTGCTCTGTCTCTGGGGAGTCTGTACTCAGGTCCTAGCAGTTTGTACTCAGGTTCTTTCAGTGGGCCATAAAGTGATGGGTTCTCCACTCTAAAATTCCTGGATGTGGGTTCTGTTCTAGTGCACACTGCAGCGAAGTGTCTGGAAGCAGGAGAGAAGAGGGAAATAAATGTAGAAGGTGGCCTGGGTGGTGGTAGCTGAAAATTACCTCGATGTAAAGGAAGGCAGGAGTCATTCCCGGGTTCATTTCATTATATGGAAGAAGAAGGGTGTTTTCCTGCCAGGTACCTCCCTTCAAGCTCCCCTGCTGGCCCAGGGCTTAGGAATTCCCCAGAAGTGGTCATCTTCCTCCATTCTTCCACCCTGCACTCCTTCACTCTTCCAGCTGGTTGCTTGGCAGATATCTATAGAGACCTAGTATGTGCCAAATGCTGTTCTAGGTGTGAGGTTGCTCTTCCTCATCTTAGTTCTAAACCAATTGCCTTACATGCTGGGATAACAATCACCAGCTGCCACCTTCCCCTTCCGTGCCCAGGGCAGACATTACTAATGGATCACAGCACATTTTCCTGCTGAACCCAAATGCAGTCTCAGAATCCTGCCCAGTCTGGCCCTGCAGCTGTCAGTAGAAGCTGATGAATAAGAGAAAAGCAATTTGCTATCCCTGCTCTTGCCCCCTGCTGTCCCTGCCTCCAGCCTGATCATCTCTGACCTGTTGGCTCTTTCTGCCATTTTCAGCCTCACACAAACACTGACGATGTCCCTCCCACACTCTCCTTAGCATCTGCGTTTGACCATGAGCTGGGTTCTTCCTCCTCCCCCAGGACTTGAGTTTCAATGACCTTCTGAGGTTGTCCCAGTTCCTGGAACCCCTTATCTTGGCTTGCTTCATCCCCCCAACTCCATGCCAAAAAAAGAAGCCAGATTTCTGTAGGGCAGAAACAAAACCCAGCAGACTTCCCAAGCCAGATGGTGGGGGCCCAAATCTGAGAACTGAATTTTTCTGACTTTTTTTTCAAGCAATCTGCTAATGGAGGCGAGAACAAGACTCAGGGAGTTATCAGCTGCCTCTGTCAACAGTAGGTAATGATGTGCGAACGCTGGCACCTCCCAGTAAACTGTGAACCTCAAGGGTATCCCCAAGTGCCTTTCAGCCTGCTTGCCCTCCAGGAGAGGGGATTGCTCCCCAGCTGCCCTTTCAAAGCCTGCAGCAAGATGGGTGTGTTCTGGGAGCCGGATTGGCCTGTGGCTTTGGAAATCTATTTATGGGACGCACAGAGCTCGCCCTTTTTTAGAACTAGAGGAAACTGACAGCTTCGATTGACAGAAAGCTCCGCAAAAAGGAAGGGAGCATTTGTTTCCATTTTTAAAGTGCTCAGGCTTATTTGGGGGTACATGTGGGTAGGACCCAGGAGGGCAGCTGGGACCAGGATTTCTCAGAGCCAAAGCAAGCGGCCCCTCCATTCATGCTCCCTCCGTGGGCCCTGTGGGTCTGCTGCCCTCCACCCACCTGTGGCCACTCCACAGCCCTGCTCCTCCTTCTTCTCTTTCTCTCCTGAGACCCAGAGCTGTCCCCTCCCCAAAGCCACTCTCTCCTCATTCCCCAGGGCAGACAGAGCCAAGGCCTGGATCTCCCTTGGAACTCTGATCAAAGGAGCCGAATGAGGTCCTGCTCCTGGAACAGGCAGGAGGAAAGACCCTGACTCCCACGGAGCTCCAGGGCCCATGGGTGGCTCTGGTCACGTTTGCAGCCTGGTGTCCCTGTCTCCCCCAACACCAAGGCAAGCACCTAGCACATGGTCCCCTAAACCAAGCTGCAGCCCAGGAGTCATTCGTTCTACCTCCTCTGTCACATTCCACCCCCAGGTCACCACTAGGTCTGTCTACCTGTTCTCCTAAATACCCCAAACCCAACCACGTCCCCCATCTCACACCAGCTCCAATCTAAGCTGCCAGGGCCCTTCTGTTTCAAATGCAGGTTTTGTTAATATGCAGCCGTGGCGAGGCCAGCGGATCAGCAGGCGGCCGCCTGTTTAAGGTGGTTTGTTACTCATAGATCCCATGAGGAGGGGGCAGGCCATGTCACACAGGGCCACCCAGGAAAGCAGGGGGTCCATCAGGAGACAGAGGGAGCCAGGGGCAACGTGGGCAGAGCCTTTATTGTGGTTTTTGCAGGAAGGAACAGGTAATGCAGGGTGAGCAGGCTTTGGAGAGATTCCTGTGGGTAATTCCCGTGGGCTCTTGGCAGAGAGGCTGCCCCTAAGTTGTCCCTGGCCTGGGGTGACTAGGGCAGGTGGAGGGTGACCCTGGGGGGAAACCCTAATAGAGGGGGTCATGGGGTATGGGTTGTGGGTGGGTTGGTCTGAAAGGCGGGTTCCCAGGCCAGTCCTTTGCTATCTCTAGGAATTGACCAGCCCTGGGGGGCAGTCCCTCCAGGTTCAGCAAGACCCCAGAGGTCAAAGCATCAGAAATACAGAAAATAAAATGGTATGATGATTGTGCCGTCCCCCGGACCCTCACCAAGGTTTTCTGAGCATGCTCTCACCCTTGCAAACTCTTCTTTGCACAGTGGCCAACAATAATGATCCTCATCTGATCATTACAGCACGCACACACACACCTCCCCTTGCCAATTCAACACCTCTGTTCTAAGGGTGAAGACCACCATGGCCATTCCTGCTGTCAAACCCCATCTCAAACCCTGTGCCCCACCCCACGCTCCAAACACACTGGCCTCTTGCAGGTCTGGAATGCACTCAATTCGTCTGCCTGGGCCATCCACCTCCCCTCCTCTGCTCATACCCACTCATCCCTGTGACCCCTGCCTAAGGATCCTCGAAAAACCAGCTCCCCTCCCACACTGCATGGGCCTCTGTGTTATGAATTTTGGATCCAAAAGGGCCACCTCACTCAGAGTGAGCACTCAGTGGGGTATGCCGGGCACCGATCACAGGGCACAGCTCGTGGCGGGCACTCCAGAAATAGCTATGGAAGAGTTTCTCAGATCTTCATGGCGGCCCTGTGAGGCAGGTGTTCTTGTTTATCCCCATTCTTTAGATGAGGAGATGGAGCATCTTAACCCCCATTGTTAACATGTGCAACAGCCGGGCGCGGTGGCTCACGCCTGGAATCCCAGCACTTGGGGAGGCCGAGGCGGGAGGATTGCCAGACCTCAGGAGTTCAAGACCAACCTGGGCAACACAGAGAAACTCCGTCTCTACTAAAATATAAAAAATTAGCTGGGCTTGGCAGCTTGCGTCTGTAATCCCAGCTACTCGGGAGGCTGAGGCAGGAGAACTGCTTGAACCGGGGAGGTGGAGGTTGTAGTGAGCCGAGATCACACCACTGCACTCCAGCCTAGGCAACAGAGCAAGACTCCGTCTCAGGGGGAAAAAAAAAAAAAAAAAAAGATGTACTACAGATCCCACCACATCTAACAGCAAGAGTGTCCAGAGCCCCGCCAAGTGGACAGATCAGCTCTCTCCCCACCCAGAGCCTTCACTTCCTGGGCTGAACAGTGAGGATTTGGGCTGGATGCTTTTCCAGCTGTTTCCCAGCTGTGACATTCTAGGATCCGGAATGTTTCATAGCCACTTTCTTTATAGGTCTTTATTTTCTTGTAGAAAAGCAAATGAAAAACATAATTTTCATTGCTTCTAAAAGTTATTGGTGAAGTAATACACATTCATGGCAAGACACTAGAACTCAGTGGGCGGGTTTGGCCCATTTCTCCCCCGGCTCCCTTCTGTCCGTCAGTCAATCGCCACATATTTACTGGGCGCCTACCGTGTGCCAGACTCTGGCCCAGACACAGGCACCGGGTGAGTGAGCTGGACACAGTCCCTGACCTCCAAGACCTGCCGCCATAGATCCTTTTGATGTTTCTGGAGGGGCTGGCAGGGGACCTTTCAGGATCTGGGGTGTCTACAAGCGTCTTCTCTGTCTGCGAGCATCTGAGTGGAGGAAGAAAAGTGAGGGAGGACTGTCTGGGACTGCAGTGGGCAGCGGAGTGGGAGGGAGGACTGTCTGGAACTGCAGTGGGCAGCGGAGTAGGGGGGAAGACTGTCTGGGACTGCAGTGGGCAGCGGAGTGTGGGGGAGGACTGTTTGGGACTGCAGTGGGCAGCGGAGTGGGGGGGAAGACTGTCTGGGATTGCAGTGGGCAGCAGAGTGGGGAGGAGGACTGTCTGGGACTGCAGTGGGCAGCGGAGTGGGGAGGAGGGCTATCTGGGACTGCAGTGGGCAGCGGAGTGAGAGGGAGGACTGTCTGGGACTGCAGTGGGCAGCGGAGTGGGAGGGAAGACTGTCTGGGACTGCAGTGGGCAGCAGAGTGTGGGGGAGGACTGTCTGGGACTGCAGTGGGCAGCGGAGTGGGGGGGAGGATTGTCTGGGACTGCAGTGGGCAGCAGAGTGCGGGGGAGGATTGTCTGGGACTGCAGTGGGCAGCGGAGTGGGAGGGAGGACTGTCTGGGACTGCAGTGGGCAGCGGAGTGTGGGGGAGGACTGTCTGGGACTGCAGTGGGCAGTGGAGTGGGAGGGAGGACTGTCTGGGACTGCAGTGGGCAGTGGAGTAGGGGGAGGACTGTCTGGGACTGCAGTGGGCAGTGGAGTAGGGGGGAGGACTGTCTGGGACTGCAGTGGGCAGTGGAGTAGGGGGGAGGACTGTCTGGGACTGCAGTGGGCAGCGGAGTTGGGGGGAGGATTGTCTGGGACTGCAGTGGGCAGCGGAGTGGGAGGGAGGACTGTCTGGGACTGCAGTGGGCAGCGGAGTTGGGGGGAGGATTGTCTGGGACTGCAGTGGGCAGCGGAGTGGGGGAGAGGACTGTCTGGGACTGCAGTGGGCAGTGGAGTGGAGGGGAGGACTGTCTGGGACTGCAGTGGGCAGCAGAGTGTGGGGGAGGACTGTCTGGGACTGCAGTGAGCAGCGGAGTGTGGGGGAGGACTGTCTGGAACTGCAGTGGGCAGCGGAGTGTGGGGGAGGACTGTCTGGAACTGCAGTGGGCAGCGGAGTGTGGGGGAGGACTGTCTGGAACTGCAGTGGGCAGCGGAGTTGGGGGAAGGACTGTCTGGGACTGCAGTGGGCAGTGGAGTGTGGGGGGAGGACTGTCTGGGACTGCAGTGGGCAGTGGAGTGGGGGGGAGGACTGTCTGGGACTGCAGTGGGCAGCAGAGTGGGGGCAAGTCTGGTCTGTGCCACCAGCCCCGTAAGCATCTTCACCTCACAGTGTGGCATCCGTGGGGCTTCCGGCTCTGGGCTCTGTGCCTCTCGCCTCTCTGCCATTCCCGGCATCCTGAGGTGAAGTGATAACCAGACCTCCTCTTTGCCTGGCTTTCTGCCACTCCCCCAGCCACCCTCCTGTGACCCAAATCCCCTCCAGGCCCCTCGCTCCGGCAGCCTCTTATCTCCTGCTTCCCAGAGCCTTGCTCTCCCCAGTCCGGCTCCTCCTCAGGGCGGCATGGAGCCTGTGCTGTGCCTGGTCTCCTGCTCATGGCTGCCAGGGCCCCCGCCTGCTGCCTCTGCTCCTGTGGGATTGGATTCAATACCAACATGCTGCTGTGTCCCCCTGGGCATGGCGGGAAGAGGGGGGTCAAGGCCGCCAGGGTTGAAGACGGGGAGTGCAGAGCCCCTCTGGATGGGACCCAGGAGCCAACACGCCATACCCCTCCAACCATCCAAAACAGGGTGCCCCAGCAGGGCCCAGGCAGCTGCTTCCCTCACTCCTGAGCAAAGAGGGAGGAACTCAGTTCCCTTCTCCAGGGAAAAGTCTGAAAATGTATTTCGGGACCCACTGTTGTTCCTTCGAAAGTTGCCTGCATGGATTAAGTCCACCAGGGCTGGCGGGCAGTGGGCATGGTCCGGAAGATGGGAAGGAATACCTCAGTCGTGGATGTCCCTGTCCCCCCAGCCCCAAAACACACGGAGCTCACCCGCTCTGCGGGCCTGGGGTGCAGAGGAGAAGCAGGGGCTTCCCCACCCCCGTCCGCAGCCCCGGGCCTCTATACAGTGAAAACCCACTTGCCTGCCGAGGCCGTCAGAATTAAAGAAGGATTTCGGCAGCTGTAGTCATTAAGATAAAAGTCGCACTAATGACTCAAGCGTTATTTAGTTCTGATATCTTAATTTAATTGGATTTTTTTAATTAAGAAAAAGACCCATAATCCTGCAAGCACTGAGCTGGTGCAGACTTTTCACAAGTTACCCTTAAAGGGCTGGGTCTTGGACCCCCGTCTCTCCTGCCTGAAGACCAGGGTCACTTTGGGAGAGGAGGGACAAAGGGCCAGGTGTCTGAACTGAGAAGGAAACAAGGAGCCACCAGGAGAGAAAGGCCAAGGCTCCCCCACATGGCGGCAGCTCAGGAAGGGGGCGGTAGCTGGCACCAGTGGTGCTGTCTGGCACGGAGGCCGGGTGTAGGCATTGCCACCACCCGCTAAGAGGGGCCTGAGTGGTAGCCATTCTCCACCCCCAGAGCCTCCCACATACCCCAAACATGGACCTTGTGCCTCCTGTCCCTCCACCCAGCAGCCCCGTCCTTCTCAAGGGCACACGGCCCTCCTGCACCCAGCTCTGCCCAGGAGAGGGGAGGTTCTCAAGCTGACCTTCCTGCCTCCTGGCCCTGGATGGCCACAGTACTCCTTGACCTCCCTGCCGCCTTCCCCACCAGGCTCTCCCAGCCAGGGGCTGCTTGGTGACGGTGATTGATGGTTTACCAATAGGAGCGGAATGAAGTTTTAATAGTCTCAGATTAAAGGATCAGGGAGCAGAGGGAAGCAGGGAGCCTGCCTGCCGACTTGGTATTTTCACGCCGAGCACAGCTCGGAGCCCTGCAGAAGGGCCTGCTAATGCCACAGTTTGGGGAGGTGTTGGAGGGGCCTGCCCTGGAGGATTCTGAGACATCAGGCAGGCTCTGAGCCTGCACCTGTCACAGGGTGGGTGCTGGAGTACCCACGGCCCCCTGGGGTTCAAAGCTGAGCCCCAGGAGCTTGGCATCCTCTCTGAATCAGGATGTACCCCAGGATGCAACTGATTGTACCCCTATGTCCTTTGAACACCCTCCTCCCTAGATCTGGGCTGAACTTCCAGCTTCTGGGAGGCCAGGGGAGGGGGCCTCAGGGCCTGGGTGCAAGAGAATTCCAGAAGGAAACACAAGTCAGACTCCCAGCGAGTTTCCGGAACCTGTCTGGGTTCTTGGATGAGAGCTTGTTTCTCTGCTCTTCTTAGGAAACCATGACGTTTCTCTTGTTTCGGAATTCTGTGTAAAATAAATGGGCACTGCCTCCAAATCACATGTGACTCTAGGGCACCGAAGCCCAGGCTGAGGATGGATTTAAATGGGGATTTGACATCCAGCTCAGGAGGGGGATTCTTCTCCTCTCCCCCAACTGTGGGGTGATTGTTCCCATCCTTGTCCCTGGTCCCCACGGGGCAATGAGGGCAGCGGGGCCCCGGCATCTGTGTGGGATTCTGCCACCACTTCTTGTGGCCCCCTAAGGTGCCCCTGCCCACTCTCCTTTCTGCAGGCCCCACTGCCCTTCAGGTCCCCTGGGATCCCTTGTATCCACTGAGGCAGGTGCTGACTCAGCCTGCAGCCCAGGCTCCAGGCACTGAGCCCCAGTGTGAGAGGCTGAGCAGAGTCTAACAGGTCTCTGCAGCAGCATGGGCAGGGAGCTGGAGCCGGGCACATGAGATGTTTCTGTCCTCTCTGGGCCTCAGTTTTCTCCTCTGTGAAATGAGCCATGGAGAAGATGGGACAGTCAATGTCCCCATCAGGCCCCAAGGATACTTGGCCATCTGGGCCATGAGTGAGGCCCATGTGTCCGACAAAGCCAGCCATGAGGTCCTCAGACGTGCAGACCGGCAGGGCTGGCTGGACCACACAGGGGCCAGGGGAGCATGATGTGATGGATTGTGTTTTGAGGTCACTGCGGCTGGTGTGCATCTCAGCCGGTGTAAGACCCCATGTCACCAAGCACAGTAACCCACTGACTGGCTCATGGGACTGCCTGGGACTGCTTTGGTGCCATCAGCAAAGAGCATCATGAGAACCTGGGACTCGGGGCAGGCACTCAGGTGGGGAAGAGAGAACACACAAAGGCTGGGAGCTGGGGCCTGGAGGGGCAGGGACAAGCAGGGCTGGAGGCGACAGGAAGGAAAGCTGGGGTGTGGGCCTCACTACAGCCCAGATTTATCTGGCAGTACCAGCTGGGAGCCCAGAGGATCAGGAGTCCCTCAGTGGGGGTGACTCGTGATGACTGTGAAGGACAGGCTGGGACCCGGAAACCCTGGCCCTCCATGCTCAGGCTCAGGGGGTGATGCTGGGCTGGGTGCTTCCCACGTGGCAGGATCCTCATCGCTGTCCTTTCTGAACAATGGCCGAGAATCCAGGCACAGCCAGGAGCTGGCCAAGCGGGGCCGGTGGGTGGTGAATGAAGGGCTCCCCGCAAACCACAGCCGATCCAGGCAGGAGGAGCCCAGCAGGTTCACCAACAGTGCCCGGATCTGATACTGATCACCCTAGCCCCTCTACCATCTGCTCAGCTACCAAGGCTGAGGTTGGTGCTCTTGGAGGAGCCTCCAGGAGCCCAGCCGGGGTGATGGAGGGACAGAGGGACAGGCAGGGAGGCCGGTGGGCAGCAGGCCAATGGGCCAGGCAGGTGGGGCAGGAGCTTCCTCTTAGGAGTCACACGGCCCCCGAAGGCGTGGGGCTCCCCCTGCTGGGCACACCCCAGCGGCACCAGCACACTCCTCATCCACTAGGATGAGCCCAAGCAGAGGTGAGACTCTTGCCTGAAAACTCGTTGCAGGCCCAGGAATGGGCTGGTTCAGAGATGAGGGGAGACAATGGGCGGCTTGCGCAGCACCCTCTGTGGGCAGAGCTGACTACATGCAGCAGTGGCACACACTCAGCAGGCCGGGCTCCATGATGCCTGTCAGAGGCCACACCTCCCCAGCCCCCCAGGCCACCGTGTAAGCCTCTCCACGCTGCCTCCCACAGGCAGAAATAGCTCAGGGATGGATGAGAATGAACCCTCACCCCTGCTTGCACACCAGTCTGGAGGAGGAAGCCATCCCCGAGGCAGCCTTCACCAGTGTGTGTCACCAGGCACCCAATTTCCTGAGCTCCATTTTCCCCCTGACCTGCCCAGTCCCGTGTTCCAGGTCAGAAGAGCAAATGCAGTCTCCAGAGAGAGCATGAGGCTTTCTGTGGACTTTGTCCCCATCAAAGCGTCGTGGCCAAGATGGTGATTGGGAGACGGTGTTCAGGGAAGCCTTTGTGCCCCAGCAAAAGCCAAGCCAGGCATGCCTGTCTCCTGCCAGCCTCACCACCTGCACCAGGATTCACAGGTTGCAGCTGCCTAGTCCTGAGGCCCCGGCCAGCCCCTCCCAAATCTGCTGTCGTAACCACTACACAAAACTTTAAAGAATGTATATTAGACAACTGTTACTCAGCATATTTGATGGTGTTTTGCCTTGGTTTGAATATGTAAAGGCACTAAGCTGTTTAATTCAGTGGTTCCTGCATCCTTGGACGGCGTAACTCAGTTGGATATCAGGGCTGGTGGCATCAGCAGGGCAGGCCACAGCTCGGCTAATTTAAGCTTTGTTTGCTGCGATGCTAGAACTTCTGCCTGGCTCTCTGCATTCCTCCCCTGGGCTGGCAGACAGCTCTGCCCACTTCCACCCGCCCGTGACACCTGTCCTGCTGCTCCCCTTGACAGCTACCTGGCCCCTGACAGGCAGCAGTACCCGCTGTCATGCTGCCTGTGTGTCCCAGAAATGTTATCTCCTCTTTTTCGGAGATGTCACCCGCAGCCGTCCGAAGAGATACCCGAATTGTACGCCACTGCTCAGATGGTTTATCTGACCCCACGACTGGCACGGAGATGCAGGGAGAAGGGCCTGATGTTTCCCGCATCTGCCGTTAACCCTCGTCAGGCCGGCAGCAGCCTACCCCACTCCTTGTTCTCATGGTCCCCAGGACCCCCAAGCAAGGCGAATGGGATGACAGGCCCTCTAACCCCACCGCCCACTCACCTGGAGCCTGTCAACAGCCAGCCCTGGGACTGTCCCAGGGCCCCCTGGGCTGTTTAGCCAGAGCTTGGGGCCCACCCACCCCAGCTGTTCCTTGAATCTGGATTTGGTTCGGGGCTGTGAGGCCCATGACAGAGGTGCTTTCTGGGTACCCTGCTTCCCACCTTTTAGAGACAGCTCTCTACAGCCAGCCCCTTCTGGGCCTTTTGTGGCCTTTGGATGCCCTCCAGCCCCTCCCCAGCCCCAAGCTATTGTGTCCAGTGTCCAGGGTCCCTGGTCATCGGGCTGTAGCCCCCAGGCACCGGGGCAGCCCCATGCCCCCTGCTCCTTTCTGTCCTGGACTTTTCCTCGCACATGGGGCAGGTGGCCACTGAGTCAGGACACTGAGTACCTGCCAGAGTCTTCCACGCGGCTGCTGGAAGTGAACCTGCTTTTGGACTGGCCCAACTCCTTACGGAGAGGCAGGGATGGGGGTGAGTTTGTGGAGCCGGCTGCACCTCGAGAAGCCTGGTTTGGGGAGATGGTCAGGACTGAGACCTGCAGCACAGCAGGACCTGGGAGGTCAGTGAGGCTTGTGGGGCCTGCTGGCAGTTCCCATGCCTTCTCTTCCCACTCGGGCCCCAGTAGAGCCTGCTGTCCACGCCCTAGGCTGGCCTCCTCATGTGGAGTGGGCCCAGCTGTAGCAAGTTTTCTCTTCAGCCTTCCACGTCGGGGTGTTAGCAACCCTTGGCTCTGATGGCCACCTTGAGACCGGATGGCAGCCAGCGTGTTTGCTCACAGCCTTATAATCTGAGTGGTATAGGTGCTCCTGCAGAGAACACAGCATTCCGGGACCACACATCTCTTTATGCCCATTGGGGAAACTGAGTCCTGGAGAGATGCAGGGACTCGTCAAATGCTATATGGCTCTGCAAAGTAGAGGCTCCTGCATTTACCCAGCAAATATTATTGTGTGCCCTGCAAACAAAGCAGACCAAATGCCTGCCCATGGAACTGCATTCTAGAGAAGGAGACATAAGAACAGGAGAACTAAGCAGAACCTGCAGAATATTCCATGGGGGTAAGCGCTGCAGAGAGAGGGTAAAGCGAGGTGGGGGGTAGACGTTCAGACCCAGGCCTTGGGTGTCATGACTAATCTAGAAGGGCCCTTTTGGTTTTAGGTTTTTAGAATTCAAATGAGGAGAACCAAATAGAAGTTGAATCCTGTTCTCCAGAAACATCATTCTAGGTGCTATGCCCATTGGGGCTCTCTGGATATCCCGACCCCATGTCCCCTCCTGGGATGCACCCCTCCTGGCCTCTGGTCCTCCCAGGCCCTCCATTTCCGGCTGCTAGGCAGGGCTGGCCTTTGTCACTCCACCTGCCAGGCCGGCTTCTAAGGCAAGAGTCTCTCCCTGGGGAGGAGACGCCAACTCAGCTCTAATCTTCCCCTTCCCAGAGACAGCATGCTGTCGGGATTATCGCTACTGATGTGATTTGTAAGGGCCGTGGGAGGGACAGCAGTTATAGTGAACCCTGAAAATTAATTAGAGAGGGCGGCGCCTTCACAGGGCAAGTGGTTGAGACCTCACTTCAGAAGCTCTGTAAGCTCCCGTGCCATGGGAAAGCGGGCTCCTCTGCCCTCTGCTTCCTGGGATGGCCCATGCACCAAAAATGAGATGCAGCAAATATGAGTCTTGGGTGCCTGTGCATGCCTGCGTGTGTGTCTGCAAGCTTGTGTGAGTGTGCGTGTTCGTGTGTGGGTATGTATGTTTGTAGGCGCGCGCGCGTGTGTGTGTGTGTGTGTGTGTGACCCCCAGACATGGTTGTTGTCCAGGAAGCTCTCTAGCCCTTCTGCCCTCCCAATCTCCAGTGGAGTGAGGGCTCAGGGACGGGAAGGAGTAGAGGGGTCCTGAGAGGCCCGTGAAGCAGAGGAGGAGGAGCAAGAGGCTATGAGGATTAGAAGGAGATGGAGACTGAGGCAGGAAAAAGGAGAGTTGAGAGGGGTGGGAAGAAAGAGACAATGAACAAAAACAGTGGGGTGGAAAAAAATAGTCAAGGAGAAGGAGGAAGGGGGGAGACAGAGAAATGGAGAAGGAGAGAGAAGGAAAGGAAGCAAGGTGGGAGAGTATGAGAGGGATGAGGAAGACAGGGTGACAACCACGAGATCAAGGTGGGTGGTGGGTGGGAGCAGAAGGGCGAGGCCCCGCAGGGAGGCGAGGGACCCAAAGCAGAGGGGCTGTGGGCGCCAGGAGGGCTCCCTGGGGAGACTCCTGCCAGTCACCTGTGCTACCTGGACATGCCCCTCATACCTCCACCTCCATTTGCCAGCAGATCACTGGGGCAGAAGGCGGGATCTCCATCTGTCCCTCCTCATTCCCCAGAGAAGCAACTCCCCAGAGAGTTGCAGCTGCCATAAAGGGCTGGAGAAGTGGGTGCTGACTTTGGGGCCCACAGGCCTATGGGGACGGGAGTGAGGCAGGCTGTGGGGCAGTGGGGTGAGTCTCTGAGCAGGGGCAGAAGGCTGGTGAGGGCCCAGGGGAGCCTGCTGGGTCAGCTGACCCAGGCTTCTAGGCCCCAGGACAACCCGGCTCCCTGACCACGTGGTAGAGTGAAGAGGCCAGGAGCACAGGGCTTGGCTGAGTGTCCACATCAGGAGCTGGTCTTTCCACAGAGTGCCTGGCTCTAGGCTGCCGGACGGGGCTGGCAGAGTTTGGGACCGTCGAACTCCACTGGGCCTACCTGGCTGAGACCCCAGGAGAGCCAGGTCCTGCTCCTTGGTGGAGGCTGCCTGGGGGCCTCAGCTATACTGTGGAGCTCCTTGGGGAAAGGAATTCCTGGGTATTTTCTGGGGGCTGTTTTATGTTGTTTGTTTTGTCCTTGTGTCTTAATCTACTCAGGCTGCCATGACAAAATACCATAGATCGGGTAGCTTAAACAGTAGGCATTTACACTCTCACAGTCCTGGAGGCTGGAGGGCCAAGATCAGGATGCCAGCGTGGTTGGGGGTTGGTGAGGACTCCCTTCCTGGCTTGCAGACGGCTGCCTTCTCACTGTGTTCTCACATAGTAGGGAGAGAGAGAGAGAGAGAGACTCTTACTGTTCTTAGAAGTCCTCCAATCCTGTTGTATTAGGACCCTGACCCCATGGCTTCGTTGAACCTTAATTACCTTCTAAAGCTGTAGCTCCAATTATGGTCACAGTGGGGCTTGGAGCTTCAACATATGGATTTGGCAGGACACAATTCAGTCCATAGCACCTTGAAATCACTTTGGGAAAAAAGATGGAGGTTTTCCTTGATCCTGCCTGTGCTCCCTAGAGACTGGGGACGAGGGATCTGGGGCGAGCCCGGCTGGGCCCCTGGGTGACTGCAAGGCACTCACTGTCCCTCTCTAGATCTTTTCCTTCATTTATAAATGGCAAAGAGCCATCGACCCTATCTCTGGAGGATGTTGGCAGAGATGATTAAGGTTATTTTTAAGTATGGAAAGCGGCCTTTAGAGACAGGCCTAGTGTAAATAAGGCTGGTTTTATTACTCAAAATAAACATTTATTAAGCACCCACCGAGTTGCAGGCAGGCACTGCACAGAATACCAAAGAGACCCCAGCCCAGCCCCTGCCAAACTTCCTGCCAGCCCCTGCCTCGCTTCCCTCCTTCCCTCCCTCCCGTGGTTGTTGACGTGCAGAGAGAACCTGGCCCAAGCAGGCAGGCAGCCCCAGCTCCAAGAAAACCACACGACCATGGCTTTGCAGATCTCAAAACCGATGAGACACCCAGACCTCAGCCTGGGTGGGCCACGGAGCCCTCCACAGGCACCCAGAAGCCTGGGTCCCTCTGGGCTGTGTCACACTTAGAAGGCTCTCTCAGCCTCAGTCCTTGCACATCAGGAGGGAAGGCAATGAGATGCCCAGTGTTGCCCTTCTGTGCCTGGTGGGCTGCATCGTGGGGGGAAGGCAATGAGACCAGTCCAAGCCCTAGATTGGCACTAGGAGCATTTGACATGCTGCCAGACTCCTGAGCACCCCCTCTGTGCCCACACAGATGGGACAGTCTTCATGGACCTTATCTGCTAGTGGGAAGGAGTTAAAACAAGGGGAGCAAAGCAGATCCATGAAAATGGGGACTTTTGTGTGTCCCACCCTGGGCCAGGGTCTGGGCTGGAGGAGGCTCTAAGCAGACAGCTGTTAGGGAAATAAGTGAGGCCAGCTGAGTGACTTTGGGGCAGGGACCTTGAGCGTGGAGAATAACTCCAGAGCAGGGGTCCGTTCCGGGAGTGTGGTTCTGGAAGGCGCTCTGAGGAGGCAGCATGGCTGGCAACCTGGCAGAGTAGAAGGGGCCCACGGTGGCAGTGGAGGAAAGCCACTCACCACGGAAGCATGGAGGGCAGGCCCTGAGGTCTCGACCACAGGCGAAGTGTGGTGATGAGGACCAGGGCAGGCAGGACTGCTCACAGGGACCCTGAAGGACAGGGGAGGGCCAGCTGCAGGAGAACCTCCACACTCAATATGCAATTGCAGATGTACACCTGAATGGCAGGCAGAAGCAGTGGCAGGGGACAGGTCTGAGTATTTGAAAGCTCTCAGCCGAGCTGTGGCAGTGGGACTGGGAAATCATGGCATCAACACAGGTGGTGGTCAATGACAGGGAAAGCAGTGGATGGATGGGAGATGTGCTTCGGAGACAGGCCAATAGTCCCCAACCCCTGTGCCAGCCCAGCTTCCTGGTGGGTTGTTTGCACCAGTGGTTCCCACCTTGATCCTGGATTATCCACATATGAATCATCCAAGGACCTTATGAAAAGTGCACATCCTCAGGCCTTGGCCACAGAGAGCCTGTAGTGGCTGTGGAATGTGTATTTTCACAGGATTCTGGGGTGATTCAGATGGACAGTCAGTCTATGGACTTCAAATCTGTGCCATGTATTTTATCCTGGGTTCACTCACCACCCATTGAAAGGTGAAGAGTGAAAACTCCGGTCCCAAACAAACTGAGATCACAGCTGGGCTCTGCCACTGTTAACTGTTTGGCCTCAGGTATATAACCTAAACTTTCATTGCCTGTTTCCACATAGTAAAGTGAGGATAATACTATCACCTACCTAACTGGGTTGTTGCCAGAATTAAGAGAGTTAATATATAGCAAGCTCATAGAATATTGCCTGACAGAGATAAGGTGATCAATAAATGTTTACCATTACTGCCATCATCACTACCACCACCATTTCCATCATCATCATCATCATCACCACCACCGTCTCCACTGTCATCATCGTGATCATCCTTATCACCATAATCACCACCATCCATCATCAACATCACCATCATCATCATCACCACATCACCATCATCATCATTATCACTACCACCATCACCATCTCCATTATCATCATCACCACCACTATCACCATCTCCATCATTATCATGATCACTGTCACCATCATCACCATCGTCACCATCTCCATCATCATCATGATCACTATCACCATCATCATATTATTACCATTACCATCATCACCACCATCATTCTCCATCATCATCATTACCACCACCATCAATCATCAACATCACCATCATCATCAGCATCATCATCACCACCATCACCATCTCCATTATCATCATCACCACCACTATCACCATCTCCATCATTATCATGATCACTGTCACCATCATCACCATCGTCACCATCTCCATCATCATCATGATCACTATCACCATCATCATATTATTACCATTACCATCATCACCACCATCATTCTCCATCATCATCATTACCACCACCATCATCAACATCACCATCATCATCAGCATCATCATCACCACCATCACCATCTCCATTATCATCACCACTGCCATCGCCATCTCCACTATCATCATCATGATCACTGTCACCATCATCATCCTTATCATCACCATCACCATCCATCATCAACATCACCATCATCATCATTACATCACCACCATCATCATCATCATCACTACCACCATCACCATCTCCATTATCATCATCACCACCACTGTCACCATCTCCATCATCACCACATCACCATCATCATCATCATCACTACCACCATCACCATCTCCATCATCATCATCACCACCACCACATCAACATCACCATCTTCATCATCACAGCACCATCATCATCAGTGTCATCATCACCACCATCACCATCTTCATCATCATCATCATGATCACTATCACCATCATCATATTATTACTATTACCATCACTACCATCATTCTCCAACATCACCATCATCATCACCACCATCGTCATCAATATAACCATCATCATCACCACCTTCACCACCATCATCACTATCATCATCACTACCACCATCACCATCATCACTGCCACCATCACCAATCACCATCATTATTATTATTGTGCCACCCAGGTGCAGACAGTGAGTTCTGGATCCCAGCCCCTGCAGCCAGGTGTAGATAGCTGTGTCCGTCCCAGCTGCCATGATCAGGTCCCCTCAGTCAGGAAACACTCAGGAAGTGAGTTTTCCCATCAACTAACTGCCCTGCCTAATCCTTTGAACTCTCAGTGGAAAAGGTTCTAAAATCATGTGTCCATTTCCCTGCCTTATTAAAAACAGTGTATCAATTTAAAATGGCTTTTGCTTTGATCATTAGGGGTCCTGGGAGGCCTTGGGGCCATCTCGCTTAATCCTACCAAGACCTTGGGCGGGAGGTCAGGAATCCTTTGCTGGGCACTGTGTGGATCCAAAACTCCCTGCAGGGTTGGTTGCCCCTCACGCCACCTCCTTCCTGTGATCCAATCCTGAAATTTATCCAGCAGAGTTCTCTTCCCTGGCTTCTGCTTTTGATCCATGAGGAGAGGCAACCCTTCCTGAGAAAGTTCCTACATTCCACTGTAGGTCAATTACACTGTAACCTGAATTGGGGTCCTTTTAGAGAGGGCTGGAGAACTTAGTGCTTAAGCTGGGAGGGTGGAGGGAGGAAGCACGGGGTGGAGGAAGCC
This sequence comes from Macaca nemestrina, assembly GCF_043159975.1. NCBI lineage: Eukaryota > Metazoa > Chordata > Mammalia > Primates > Cercopithecidae > Macaca > Macaca nemestrina. Next base: position 226,549,926 of record NC_092125.1, on the reverse strand, counting down.
AGGGGCAAACCCGGACCAGCCTGTGCATGTACCAAGGGCTGGCCTGGGATGTCGGCAGTCACCAGCAGGAGTTTGGCTGCACATGGGCTCCAGCCAGAGACCTGGACACTGTTCTGATATCAGCTTTTAATTAAGGAAAGTCATCTAGTGCCATTGAACTTTGTCCTGAAAGTGAAAGACAGGGGTGCCTTACTGGTTGGTGAATCCAGTTTGTTCTCTCAGCCTGGCACTGCCCTGTTCACCAAGGCCAAGGTCCTGCCAGCCTGCTGCTGTGTCAGCACAGACCCTGCCTGGGACCCCCACTTCCTCAGGTGGGTTTGAAGGGCCTCACCTCTGCTCTCCATCACCCCCCACCGCAAAGGGAAAAACAGTGTCATCATGTGAAGGTGGGGATACAGTACAGAGATTGGAGAGAGCCTGGGAGTCAGAATCCAAGCCTGGCCTCCCCCACAAACCAGCTGGGTGATGTCAGGAGGCTCCTTAACCACTCTGCGCCTCGGTTTCCTCAAGATGGGCAGCCTTTCAAGTGTCACTGGAGGTTGTGAGGATTAAAGGTGGTGTATCTGTAAGGCGTAAGGTGTCCCTCCCAGAGCCAGGCCTGTGCGTGCTCTGCAACAATCCATGCTCAACTGCCTTCGCCTTCATGGAAAACAAAGTGTCTTAGTCCGTTGGGTTGCTATAGCAAAATGACATAAACTAGGCAGCTTTCAAACCAAACTTTATTTCCCACAGTTATGGAAGCAGCAAGTCCAAGATCAAGGTCCCAGTAGACTCAGTGTCTGGTGAGGGCTTTCTGGTTCATAGATAACCATTTTCTCACCGCGTCCTCACAGGGTGGAAGGGGCAAGGGATATCTCTCAGGCCTCTTTTCTAAAGCCATTAATCCAATTTATGAGGATTCTTTTTCTTTATACTTTTTATGGTTTATTTTAGGTTCGGGGTACGTGTGCAAGTTTGTTATGTTGGTAAACTTGTGTCACGGGTTTGGTGTACAGATTATTTCATCACTCAGGTACTAAACATAGTACCTAATAACTATTTTTTTTTCTGATCCTTTCCCTCCTCCCACCTTCTGCCTTCAAGTAGGCCCCAATGTCTTTTGATCCCCTCTTTGTGCCCATGTGTTCTTGTTATTTTAGCTCCCACTTATAAGAGAGAACATGCGGCAGTTGGTTTTCTGTTCCTGTGTTAGTTGCTTAGGATGATGGTCTCCAGCTCTGTTCATGCTGCTGCAAAGGACATGATCTTGTTCTTTTTTATGGCTGCATAGTATTCCACGGTGCATGTGTACCACATTTTCTTTATCTAGTCTATGGTTAATGAACATTTAGGTTGATTCCAAGTCTTTGCTATTGTGAATAGTGCTGCAGTGAACATATGCATGCATGTGTCTTTATGGTGGAACAATTTATATTCCTTTGGGTACATATCCAGTAATGAGATTGCTGGGTTGAATGGTAGTTCTGTTTTTTGTTCTATGAGGAATCGCCATACTGCACTCCACAATAGCTGAACTAATTTACACTCCCACCATCAGTGTGTAAGTGTCCCCTTTTCTCAGCAACCTCACCAGCATCTGTTACCTTTTGATTTTTTAATAATAGGCATTCTGATTCCTGTGAGATGGTATTTCATTGTGATTTTGATTTGCATTTCTCTAACGATTAGTGATGTTGAGCATTTTTTTTCATATACTTATTGGCCGCATGTATGTCTTCTTTTGAAAAGTGTTCAAGTCCTTTGCCTATGTTGTAATGGGGTTGTTTGTTTTTAGCTTGTAAATCTGTTTATGTTCCTTATAGATTCTGGATATTAGACCTTTGTCAGAAGCACAGTTTGTAAATATTTTCTCCTGTTCTGTAGGTTGTCTGTTTACTCTGTTGATAGTTTCCTTTGCTGCGCAGAAGCTCTGTAATTTAATTAGATCCCATTTGTCAGTTTTGGCTTTTGTTGCACTTGTTTTTGGTGTCTTCCTCATGAAAGTTTTGCCAGTTCCCATATCCAGAATGGTAATTTTCAGCTTATCTTCCAGGGTTTTTGTGGTTTTAGGTCTTACATTTAAGTCTTTAATCCATCTTGAGTTGATTTTTGTATATGGTACGAGGAAGGAGTCCAGTTTCAGTCTTCTATATATGGCTAGCCAGTTGTCCCAGCACCATTTATTGAATAAAGAGTTCTTTCCCCATTGCTTGTTTTTGTCAGCTTTGTCAGAGATTAGATGGTTGTAGATGTGTGGCATTCCCATCCATGTGGGCTTCATCCCTGTGACTTAATCATCTCCCAAAGCCCCCACCTCCTAATACCATCACCTGGGGGATTAGGATTTCAGCATCAGAATTTGTTCAGACCAGAGCAGAAAGGAAGCTTGCTAAAGACAGAAGGGAAGTGGAAGGCAAAGATAAAAGACTGCCAGGGCTGGCCAAGGGCCCAGTCTGATAGGAAACCACACCTGTGCTCCAGCTGTCTGTATGGTCAGCCACCCCCTCACTCACCCCTCTCAGCCCCAGCCCTGCCCCAGCTCTTCCAGAAACAGAAAGCCGGTGCCTGAACTCACCAAAGCCTTATGCCTAGCCCGTGTTCTGCCAGGAAGCAATGTCTTATTTTAAGCCATATTTGTGATTCTGGTTCAGAAGGGTCTGCTCCTGGACAGGACTCGAGTTCTTGCCCGGGGCAAACCTAATGGAGCAGCACTCAGGAAAGGGGTTAGCATGCTGAGGATCGATGGAAACTGGGGAAAGAAAAACCTGGCGAAGCACCCCACTTAATCCTCAGAGTGCCAGGGCCCTGCTCCCGAGAACCCCTTGCACCTTTGCAGCTGGGCACACCATGGAGTTTATACAGATTGACAAGTCCTCCTTGGTGGTGGGACTATGGTTCCCATTTTAGGGTCAAAGAAACTGAAGCTTTGGAGAGTGAACTGCTGGTCAGCCTGAGGGTTGGCCTATGCTCGGGATGGGAGCAACAGCTGCTTCCATGCCATCCAGACAATGGCATTTCTATGATGGGAGCAGTGGCTCCTGGCTGCCCTAATAAATTACCACAGACGAGGTGGCGTAAAACAGCAGACATTTATGCTGTCATGGTGCAGGAGGCCAGAGATGTCCACAACCACAGCACTGGCAGGGCCAGTTCCTCCAGGAGAGCCTATGGAAGCCTCCCCACCTCCGCTGGCTCCTGGCAAGCATTGGTGCCCCTTGGCTTGCAACGGCATCGCTCTGGTCTCTGCCTGTGTCTCCGCAGGGCCTTCTCCCTGGGTGCCTCTAGTGTGTCTCTCCAGCTATTGCATCTAGGACCACTCTACTGCAGCACGACATCATCGCTTTTTGGGTTTTTTGTTTTTGTTTTTGTTTTGAGACGGAGTCTTGCTCTGTCACCCAGGCTGGAGTGCAGTGGCGCCATCTTGGTTCAGTACAAGCTCTGTCTCCCAGGTTCAAGCGATTCTCCTGCCTCAGCCTCCCGTGTAGCTGGGATTACAGGTGTGCGCCACCACGCCCAGCTAATTTTTTGTATTTTTAGTAGAAACAGGGTTTCGCTATGTTGGCCAGGCTGTTCTCGAACTCCTGACCTCAGGTGATCCATCTGCCTCAGCCTCCCAAAGTGCGAGGATTACAGGCACGCATGACCTCATCTTAACAGATTACTTCCATAAAGGTTCAATTTACCTGAGCTTCCTGGTAGATGTGAACTTTGTAAAGACACTGTTTAGCCTAATATACCAGCTAAGTGGTAACCCCTGCGTCCCTGTGAGCTGAGACTTCCTTTGGGGAAGAGGAGAACTGAAGGGAAGCTATTTGGAAAGGGAACTTGCACTGTGAGGCAAGGCACTGCCCATGGGACAGGAGGCCACACGGTTCCAGCATCTTCAGTGGATGAGCTACTGTGGTCACCCCCCTCATCCCCACAGACTGGGATCCTGTCCAGGAAGCCTGAGAGTCTACCCAGGGCAGGAGCCAGGCTGACCATCACCAGGGCCAGGAGAGGGCTCAGGGCTTCCCTACAGGTGCCCACCCGAGAGGCCGCAGCACGGGGGCCATGCAGGGAGTCATAGGAGAGAGACACAACGCCATGTGCTGAGTTCTGAGCCGAGGGCTGTGAGCTGGGGGCTGCGAGCTGGTCCTGTGCACCTGCCAAACAGACTTTCCAAGCAGACACTGCCAGGTGTTACACATGACTGTGGAAATGGGGCGGTGTCTGAACCCAACCAGGAAGGAAGGGCAGCCCGCTCCCCTTGCCCCCGATCAGGGAGCCCTGGCGAGTGAGCTGTGGTTTTGGGGAACACGTGGCACCTCATTTGCGCAGCCCAGGATGTGCAGGGGATGCTCCCTGTCCAGCTGAGTGGAAAAATAAATTACCTGAGGGGCCGACTCAGGCTGGTCATTTTGCCAGTGAAGCTCTGCTAACGCTCACTGGGCACGGGCCACGATCAATATGCCTCTATTTTTAACACCGGGATCAGCAGGGTCATTTTCCGGAGAACATGGGCTGTTTACTCAGCTTCCTCTCATGCGATGCAGAGAGGTCCGCCTGGCCAGCTCTGTCCTGTGCCAAGCCAACCGGCTACCCTCAGCTGTCTGTGCCTTTCTGGGGACAGTCTTTAGACTTTCAGGGGTCAGGCACAGAGGCCAGGTGTCAGGCTGGCTGCGATGGAAGAAAAGTTCCAGGCTTCCCACCTCCAGCCAACTTGGCTTCCACCTGCCAGTTTCATTTTGCAGGCCCCAGACCCACCAGCTCTTGGCTTACTGAGAGGTCCATGCCTCAACCCCAGCCCCGTCCCAGAGCTTCACCAGGGAAGGATGGACGTGTCGACCAGCAATAGTGCTAAGCCCAATGGCAGCCACGTGTTGAGCTCTGGGCTGCTGCTTCATGCACATTCCCTGCCTCTGACTCAGCAGGATTCTGCTTCTGTCTGTGCCTCTGTGGTCTCATCTGTAAAATGGGCTAATACTGCTGCCTTGGATAGCGGTGAGGGTCATATGAAATAACTCATGTTTTGGGTGCTTGACTCTGCTTCTGGCCAATGAGAAGTACTCAATAGATGTCAGCTGATGCCTTTGTGGTTATTCTTTGCCGAATGCCACAACTCCTCAAGCTGAGAGTCAAGCCTAAGGGACTCCATAGCCTGGGCTGTGCCTCTGCACTGAATTCCTCTACCCCACACTGCCTCGACTCTGTCTCTCTGGATAGAGGCCTCCTTGATTTTTAGTGCATCAAAATCACTCCCACCAAACAGAGAGGCTGGGAGGTGGGTCAGACGTCCTCCCAGAACACAGGCTCTTTATCAAGCTAAGTTCCTCCTGCTTCTTAGGGGTAGGATCCAGTTTACAGAACCTGGAACCAGAGTTTGCAGATGGCATGTCATGTGTACAGCCCTGAGCCAGGAGAAAGGAAACGAGATCTAAGCTTGCCTCTGCCTCACATGCCCATGTGACTTTGAGCCAGTCACCTCCCTGCCCAGGGCCTCAGTTTCTGCCCCAGCAAAACCATGGCCAAAAGGGTTTATCACTTTAAATAACATTTATCAAGGAGGGGTCTGAGTTCTGGCTCAGAGGGAAAGAGTGCAGTGATTGATTAGTAATGTCTGGCCCAGGTGTAGGCAGGGAAAGATGAGGCAAACTTGTTACTTACTTGTCCTTAGAGCTAAGTGGTAACACCTACATCTTTATTGGATGAGACTCTGGTGAAGAGGAAAGCGGAGGGAAATCCACTCGGAGAAGGAATTTGTACTGCCCGGCAAGACCATTCACAGTGACTTCTGAGGGCCCTCCAGTTCCTGCTTCCCTGGAGACGTCAGGGGGGGAGGTGGCAGAGGGGTGATCAAGGAAATAGAGCAAGGAGGCGGGCCTGACTGCAGGAGACTCAGCACTGGGGCTCAGGTTTTTTGTTTGTTTGGTTTGGTTTGGTTTTTGTTTTTTGTATTGTTTTGTTTTGTTTTTGAGACAGAGTCTTGCTCTGTCACCCAGGCTGGAGTGCAATGGTGCGATCCCGGCTCACTGCAACCTCCGCCTCCTGGGTTCAAGCAATTCTCCTGCCTCAGCCTCCCAAAGTAGCTGGGATTACAGGTACCTGCCACCACGCCTGGCTAATTTTTGGTATTTTTAGTAGAGATGGGGTTTCGCCATGTTGGCCAGGCTGGTGTCCAACTCCTTCCCTCAGGTGATCCACCTGCCTCGGTCACCCAAAATGCTGGGATTACAGGTGTGACCCACCGTGCCAGGCCAATTAAGGGCTTTCCTGTTACAGACCAAATGTTTGTGTTGTCTCCCCAAAATTCATACATTAAAATCCTAGCCCCCACAGTGATGGTATTAGGAAGTGGGGATTTGGAGCATTGTTTAGGTTATGAGAGTGAATACAATTAGTGCCCTTATAAAACCTTGTAAAAGAGGCCCAAGAGAGACCCCCCTCACCTTCTACCATGTGAGGACGCAAGCAAGAAGGCACTGTCTAGGAACCAGGAAGGGGCCTCACCAGACGCTGAATCGATGGTGCCTTGATCTTGGACTTTCCAGCCTCCAGAATTGTGAGAAACCCATTTCTGTTCTTTATAAACCACCCAGACTCTGATACTCTGCTATCACAGCCCAAATGGACTAAGACATGTGAGGTGCAGAATGGATTGAAATGCCACATGGTGGAGAGTGACGGGCACAGGTGCTGCAGCTGAGAGGAGCAGCACTAGGGAACCAGTGACGATCCTTGAGAGAGTGCGTGGCCCCAGGAAGGTCGGATTGTAGGAATGATTGCCTGGCAGGGGTGTGCAGGATCCACCAGAGCAGGGAGGTAGGAGGACGGGGGATTGGCCGTCACAGATACAGGGCATTTGCTATGAAGATCTGTCTTATGGCTCTGAAAGTGGAGAAAGGGGCTGAATGCATGGGGTGCCAAGAATAGGTACTTGACAGATGCCAACTGACGCCTTTGTGGTTATTCTTTGCTGAATGCCACAACTCCTCAAGGTGAGAGTCAAGCCAAAGGGACTCAGTAGCCTGGGCTGTGCCTCTGCACTGGGGAGATGGGACTTATTGGTGTGAGGGATCAACAAGGCCAGCATCGTCCTCCCCCGGAGGCCCAGTGTGCTTGGCTGTGAGATTAGAGGCCTGGAGGAGACGGTCCTCAGATCCCTGTCACCTCTGTCTGGCTAGGACTGTGGCCTCCTTAGGTGCTCCAGAAACATCTGGTGTGTAGAAAGAGATGTGCCATCACTGAAAAGGGCCCCGCCTTGTGCTTATTTACTTGCAGATTAACAAGCTTTAAGGAGTAGCCCCAGCCTCTCCCAGCCCCCCTGGAGGGAAGCAAGGCCATCTGTGTCAGTGCTCCTTATCACTGGCACAGACCATGACTCCCCCTGATGGTTGCCTGTGACTGGTCGGAGATTTCCCCGGCTCTGACCATTCTCACTCACCAGCCGGCCTAGAAGGAGGTCCCATCTAGACACGTGTCCAGGAACTTTGTTTGTAATAAAAGAGATGCCCCCACCCCACCTTTTTTTTTTTTAAGCATCGAATTTCCTTCCTAACTGCAAACGCTCCTGGTGGTGTAAAATGGGTTGATGTTCTTCACACTCACACCATCCTGCATTTCTTTACAGCAGTCTCATAAGGTTTTAGTTAAAGCAATGGTCAGCCAATTTTTTCTTAAAGAGTCAGATAGTATATTCTGCTTTGTGGTCTTTATTGAAACTATCCAACTCTACCACTGTAGCAGGAAAGCCACCATAGACAATACATCGATGAATGCACTGAATGTGTTCCAATAAAACTTTATTTACAAAAACAGGTGGTGAGCCAGATTTGGGCCTGTGGACTATAGTTTGCCAACCCCTGGCCTAGATCATCATTTCCAAAACTATAGTTGAAGGTCACTGTTATTTGCTGCCCCACAAAAATGGGATTCCACAGACAGATGAGTTCAGGGAAGACTGGGTACAACAAAGCTTGATGGGTTTCCCAGACTGTTTAATATGTTAACTCCACACTGTGAGTCCCCAAGAGGGGAGATACCATGCACGTGTTCCTAACGCATTTGATTGTGAGCCCTGATTTCTGAGAGGGCCTGGTAACTTTTTTTTCTCCCTACACACCCCTGTTCATGTCTTTCTTGAAACACAGCTTAGGAAAGTTCACTAAAGGAATCTAGGTGGTCACACCCAGGAGCCCTCTGCGGATCCCTTTGGAGGGGATGACCAGAGTCGTGGCCTGCTCCAGAGTCATGCACATCAACAATCCAGTGGCTTCTCCACAAAGAGAAAGCCGAGGCCCTGGGTCCTCCAGGGAGTTGGGAGCACCAAGAACAGAGCCACGTGTCCCTCCCCACCAGGCTCTCACAGCGACCTGCTCAGGAAGACCCCTTGTTCCCAGGGCCAGGGTCAGTAGTGTGGAGGGTGGGTCCCACAGATGCCACTGGGGAAGGGCTGGCTCACCTGCCCTCCACCCCCACCGACAGGGTCACCAGAAAGGACATGTGCACCCAAGTGGCTCCCATATCCGTGGTAATGGATGGCCGTGGCCCTTGGATGTGGGGCTGTCTTAGTCTGTTTTGTGCTGCTCTAACAGAAAACCACAGGCTGGGTAACTTACAATGAGCAGAAATATGTGAACCTCACCGATCTAGAGGGTGGGAAGTCCAAGATGGACAGATAGCCCCATCTGTGACGGCTTCTTGCTGCATCATCCCGTGGCGGGAGGCACTACGTGGCAAGAGAGAGAGCAAGAGGCCCGCTCTCTCAATAGTGACATGAATATGTGGAGGAGGGCACAGCCCTTGTGACCCAGTCACTTCCTATTAGGTCCTCCTAACACTGTTGTGTCAGGAATTAAATTTCTAACACATGAGCTTTAGGGGACACATTCAACCCCCTGCAGTGGCAAAGGCATTCAGACCATCCCCATGGGCAGCTCTCCCACCACCACCCCTGCTCCAGGGAGCACAGCCTCCGTGGCTTTACTGAGTGCAGAAGCCTCAGGCTTATGGAGGGAGTGACAGGTGGGAAGGTCTGTTGTCTACATCAAGAGGCCACATTGAGACCTGGGGCAACAGAGGGGCAGTGGCTGAGGCCACATGGAGAGGGATGTACCTGGGGGAGATTGGGCACTTTCTGGTGGCTTCAAGGCTGCCCCTCCACCCTCACAGTCTTCATAGTCCTCATGCCCAAGCCTTTGGACACTTGGACCAGTGCATGGTTGCAGTCCCTGGCCTGGTCTGGAGAAGTCTTGCCAGCCTGACGAGGCTTCCGAGCAGATCCGAGCCACGGCAACAGCCATCATGATGGTGGCATGGATGGAGGGCCCTGGGCATGGCAGCGTGGGCTCGGGGAAGCTCATGACAGCCCTCAGGGGAGGTGCTGTTATTACCTGCTGTTGTGTAGACAGGAAAAGCTCAGAGAGCTCAGGAATGTCCCAAGGTCTCAGCACCTGGAGGTGGCAAGCCAAGAGGTCCATTTGGTTTTTCTCTAAGGTCCACTTTCTTTTCTTTCTTTTTCTTTTCTTTTCTTTTCTTTTTTTTTTCTTTTTTTTTTTTTTTTTTTTTTGAGATGGAGTCTTACTCTGTCACCCAGACTGAAGTACAGTGGCACGATCTCAGCTCACTGCAACCTCCGCCTCACAGGTTCAAGTGATTCCCTCACCACAGCCCCCTGAGTAGCTGGCACTACAGGCGCCCACCACCATGCCTGGCTAATTTTTGTATTTTTAGTAGAGACAGGGTTTCACCATGTTGGTCAGGCTGGTCTCGAACTCCTGACCTCAAGCAATCCACCAGCCTCGGCCTCCCAAAGTGCTGGGATTACAGGTATGAGCCACCGCGCCCAGCCCTAAAGTCCACTTTCTTAAGTTTCTGGACATAACTTGAGAAAAATATGGCCTTCTCCTGTGTCACTGGGACAGTTCTCAGGTCTGGGTGGTGGCACCCGAGTGACGCTCACCGTGAGAAGTGGGGGCTCCGTGGACAGTTCTGAGGTCTGGATCGTGGCACCCAAGTGACGCTTGCTGTGAGAAGTGGGGGCTCCATAAACTTGGGGCAGCCCAGCTGAATCTACCCTCTCTCCGGTCAACTCACACGTGCATTCTGGCCTCTGGCCTGTGCCAGGCACACAGCTGGAAGCTGGGCCTTCCGGACCGCAGGGAGCATCCCTGCCCACAGCGGGCTCACAGTCCGAGAGGACACTGGTGTGTGAACTGAGGCAGCGGGAGGAGCTCCTGGCCGAGGTCTTTGTGTTCAGACCAGAAGAGGAAGGAGGGCTCCCTCCCCTGGGGCTGTGGAGGCTGAGGCTCCTGAGGGGGTGTCCACATCTAGACCATGGGAGCTGCTGGGGGGAATGGGGGCAGATGGAGAAGAGGAGGAGCTTTCTGGAAGGAAGCCCTGTGAATGAGGGGAACCCAGGGAGGAAGGGGCTCAGATGAAGCAGGTCTGGGGGAGAAGAAGGAAGACAGGCGAGGGGGCTGATGGGAGCCATGGAGGTCCCGGGGTAGTGTGCCCCACCTTGGGCATGGAAGATGCCATGGAGACCTCAGAGACACAGCCCTCTTCCCATGAGCCAGGTGGCAGACAGGACACCCACACATGGAGGTACCACTAACAAGTGCCAAGCCCTCCCACGTTTGGGGACAGCCATGTCAGAGACTGATAATACCACTCATTCGCGGTGGCACCAAAGGTCCCTGGGCACCTGGCCCCGAGGCTGGCTCTGCCCAGCACTGTGCAAAATCCCTCCTGTACTGGTCTTCCTGGATGGGCTGCTGGTCGGAGGGAACTTGGCATTTGACTCTGGCTTTGGAGGGTTTGGTTATCTCCTCCCAGACAAGATTTCCTCCAACCCGTGCCCATCACAAGCCCGTCCTTAGAGGGTTCAGAGTCATATAGTGTGAAACACCCTGTCCTGACTGTGTGACCTTGAGAAGGCCACATGACCTCGCTGGGCCTCAGTTTCCTCATCTGTAAATGGGATAATCATGAGAAAATGAGATGGCTGCAGAGCTTAGTAAAGTGCCACCACACGTACGTGGTTTTTGATAACTCGGTCCCGGGGCACTGGGGAGCCATGGGAAGTATCGGATCAGAAGAGCAGGCCCTGAGAGCCCCTGCCCCGCCTCCCGCATCTGCTGGGCGCTGTGTTGGGAGAGGACAGGTTTGAGGGGTATCACTTGGAATCAGTCCCTTTCCCTGGCACCAACCAGCTGTGGCCCCAAGATAGGAAGTTCGGTTGGCATTCTGATATGGCTGGAACCCCAGAAACTTTTTCCTGGCATTCATGGCTGCCTCCGAAGGGCCTGCAGCAATGTTCTCTGAATTGCTAAGCAGCAGTGTCCCTTCTCTCACATGGAGAAAATTGAAACATTGATTTATCTATTTGTTTTGCAACTAGCACTAGCGGCTTCATTACTCTGTTCCCCTGAGACACCCTCCTACACACTCGAATTGAAAATTAACTCTTTTTGCCTAGGAACAACCACAATGGGTTTTTAATTTGGAGAAAGTACAGAAACAATGGTGGGGCTGGGTGCCAGAAATCAGGAGGCAAAGCTGACCCGGGGCCCAGGGGCCCTAGACAAGAGCACCTTCCCTCCACTGGGCCGTGGACAAGCCCTTTGGAGGTGGGACAGGCCGAGAGCGGGCCTTGAGGCCATTAGGGGCAAGTGTGTACACCGGCCACGTGAGGCCTGGGTTTCTGCTCCTCACTCGAGCCTTTGCAGGTCTGGCATTAGGAGGCTGCTAGCATCCTCTTGCTGGGAATTTTCTGGAATGGAAGGAGTACTGTTTCTGGAGTTCAAACAGCTCAGTTGTAGTTTCTAACTCTGTATTGAGGGGCTTTGAGCTCCTCCTTTAAGCCATGTCTCGGTCTCCTCATCAGTCACCAGAGGGCAGGAATGTGTCTGTGTTCCTTGCATGGCTGTTGTAGGGTTTAAACAAAGCTGCGCAGCCCACAAGGATGGTGTGATGAGTGTCGTGCGCCGGCGAGGCTCTCTCCGTCTTCTTCTTATCTCTCTGCTCTTGTTGCCTTTCTGGGGATGCGTTCCCCTGGAGGACAGAAGGCAGCATTTGTTGCTTCTGTAACTTTCACATCACGCGTAGGCCAGCAGCAGGAGGAGCTGGCTCTGATCCCTGAGCTGGAGTCTGTGCTCTAGGAGGCTGTCCCCAACAACGGCAGGATCCTCTTTGGCTAGGAAACAGCAACAGCCATAATGATGGCCCACGTGGTGGTTGCTCAGCGAAAGGAGCTCTCTCCTGTCAATTTGCAGAGAGCTCTCTGTCCTTCCGATAATGCAATGTGTTACTGACCTGATTTCCTAAATCCTCTCCTACCCCCACTCCTGAGAGCCTCAATGCCCTGACCTTCACCCACCGCCTGCCCTGCATCCTTGGGTGTGGCCGTGAATGAGTCTTTTGTGATTCTCTCCGGCAGGAAGATCTGCCTGGGCTCTGGATTCACTGGGGTTGGGTTCAGCTGAGAGTGGCAGAAAATCTAAGCCAACAGAGGCTCAGTGGATAAAGGTCCTCTTTTCTCTCTGTAAACAGGCAGTCAAGGGCTACTGTGGTGACTGCACAATTTCCACGGGACCCAGGCTCCTTCTAGCTTGTTGCTCTAACACCCACTCCAGCAGCTTCTGGTCCAGTGTGGCTGCTCTAACTCCAGCCCTCGTGTCTGCATCCCAGGCACTAGGAAGGAGAGAGGCACAGCCCCTCCCTTTAAGAACGCTTCCTGGAACTGACACGTTCCCACTTTCGCTCACAAACCGTTGGCCAAGCAGAGTCACCTGGCTGGCTGCAGAGGGAGCTGGAAAGTGTCACACAGCTGTCCAGGCAGCTGTGTACCCAGGAGACTGGGGACTGAGGAACCAGAAGGAAATGGACCCTGGGGACAATAGCAGCCTCTCCACGGGCTCCATGGCTGTAACCCAGACCTTACCCTGGCCCGCCCTCTCTCAGCACAGTATCACCTGTTTGTCTGCCCGTAGCTTCTGGGTGTAAAAGAGCCCTGTTCTCCAAGTGTGGTCACCTTGGCCTGGAGTGCACACGCTCCAGAACCTTCCAGTGGCCATCAGCTAAGAAGGACCAGAAGACGAGGCTGAGGACTGGGCACATCCCAGTGGTGAGGCAGGGCCCTGTCTTTATCATCAGGGAGCAGGGGGCGTTAGTAGGAGGCCTAAAGAGGATCCCTTCCCCAACCTGCCCATCATCCTGGGGAAGAGAAGACTCAGTTCCACATTGCATGGGGGTGTGTGGAAGGAGGGAGAAGCCAAGCAGAGGCCCAGGTGTATGGAAGGGGTGCAGAGACTGAACCAGGCCAGTCCTGGTAAGCCGAGAAGATTGGCCCCCGACACGATGGGAAGTAAGGGAGCCTGAGGATGCCAGACACACTGTGGGCTGTGGGTGCTCTGAACTCTAGGGAGTGGGGCTGGGGCCAGCAGGTGGGGGCTGCAGGATTTTAGCTCAGTGAAAGGAAGGTGTGACTAACTGCTGGGGCCGTCCTCTGGTGGACCAAGCTGCATCAGGAGAGAGGAAGCGCCCCGCCACTGGACGTGAGCAGGCAGAGGCTGGCCCTGCATGGAAAGAGGGGTGGGGTAGGACCCAGCAGTCTTCCCCTGTGTGGAACCTGCTCTGAGCCTTTCTGCCAGGACAAAAGCCACATCCCAGAGCTTATCCCTGACACTCCCCACCGCCTCTGGGAGTCAGTGACCAGACTCTGAGGGTCGTGTGGAGGCTCTGTCCCATCCCAAGTCCACTCTGATCCACAAGGTCTGCCCTGGTGCCCAGACCTGCACAGGTGCACAGGAAGACACAGGGGAGTTCAACTCCACACGGTGAGTGGGTGTCCCGCCACTTAGAGGCGCCATCTCCTGGGAGGTAGACCCAGATCACTGTCCTCACCCTAGGGATCAACAGTCTGAGGTTGGCCATGTGGGAGTGGCATCAGATCCGGGCACTGGGAAGCTCCCTGGGGCCCTGAGCTCTGATGGGTGCTCTAGCATCCCCGAAGATGAGCCGGGATGGAGAATGGGGCGTCCACGGCATTCTGCTTGGGGAGGGGGTGTCAAGGACATTCTGAAAAACCCTTAGGGTGGGGACTCCAGGTGCCTGCTAGAGGAATCATATAACCCTTTCTTTCTTTGTGCCACAATTCTGTATTGTTAAGGAAAAGCTTTATTCATTATGCTTGTTAAAGATGATAAGGCAGACATTATTCCAGGGGCACCCTGGCTGTAGGTTCAGGGACCACCACAATGGGGTCATACAGTAGGGGAGAGAGATCAGGCTGGACTCTGACTCCAGCAAGGATAAGTGAGGATTTGTCACAAAGGAGGAGGGGGCGTCAGGGGACAGAAGCTGACTGAGAGGATGGCCAAGGGTCAGGGGCTTCTGGCTGAACTGACTCACTTGGATGAGGCCTACAGGCAGCCAGGGGGAGACGATGTGGAGGGTGGTCAGATACAAAGGTGGGGGTTTCTAAGCTGACGGCAGGATTGTTGCTCACAATCCCACGACAGAGAGGGAAGCCCGAGCTTGGGCCGAGTCCAGCAGAGGACTCAGCAGAACCTAACTAAAGTTTTAGTCAAAGGAAGGAGTCTTTGTCAGAATTAAGTACCCGCTCTGGGGTAGACACCACTGGACGCTGGGTGTGCAGCAGAGAACAGAAGAACAGGGGTTCTACCCGCACGGGGTTTGTATTTCATGTAAGTAGATAAATAACTGGAGAGAGGTGCGCAGCCCCTCATCTGAAACCCCTAAAGTCAGATATACTTAGACCAGAGGTCCTCACCTGGGGCAATCTGGCAGTGTTTGGAGATGCTATTGGTTGTCACAGCTGAGGCTGTGACTGGCATCGAGGTTTAAACTCAAGTGTGGACCCCCACTGCTGCTGGGCCCTGAGACGCAGCTGCAGGTAGGGGCTGTCCACACTGGAGCGCACCCGGGGGCCCAAGGCTGCTATTGGCTGCTACTGACATCTGGTGGGTGGAGGCTGGGGACACTGTAAACATCCTGCAGTGCCCCGGACAGCCCCCACGGCAGAGTTATCCGTCCCACAATGCCAGTACTCATGCCGAGGCTTAGAAACGTGGCTTGAGCCTTCAGACTTTGTATTTTAGAAATGGAATATGGCGCATAGACCATATATTATGTAATGTCCCCGGCGGGGTGTAGAGTAGCACCCCATAATCAGATGCATTAATATTTCTGCAGCAAAATGTATGAATATTCACACGAAGAGGGATGAACTGAGACTATAAATAGCCTCACTTCAGTTCAGGTCACGTTTTGCCACCAAATGAGTTATGAACAAGCTTTTGGCTTTTAGAGCTTTATGGATTTTGGAATTGGATTGTGGGCCTGTAATATAATTTAAGATAGTGATAAATGCAGTAACGACAGCCAGGCAGAGTAAAGGAAGGGGTACAGGAGGGTTGGGGATAGAGTAGCCAAGAAGGGGCCTCTGCGGAGGGGCACCTGGCAGAGCCCTGAGAGCGGTGGGATGGGCTGCGAGCGTATCTAGGGAATGACAATCCCAACAGCGGGAAGAGTATGTGCAAAGGCCCTGGGGTGGATGTAAGCTTGGAGTCTCTTAAAAATAGCCAAGAGGCCAGCCTGCCTCCAGTGAGTTCCTATGGGAGTGACGAGGCTGCCGAGGTGACCAGAGCAGATGAGTCCAGCCTACAGGCATTGTAAGGACTTGGGATTTCACTGTGAGTGTGGAGGGGAGCCAGTGGAAGAATGTGAACATGGGATCACGCTGGCTCCTGGTGCAGAGGGCAAGAGTGGGAGGCCACCGGAGGACAATGGGCCATGGGAGGACAAGAATAGGTAGCCTCAAGGGACAGAAGGGGAATGGCCAGGATGCGGGGTGCCCAGTTCATACATCCTAGAGTGGGGCTCCCCTGTGGGCAGACAAGTCAGAAACACGGCTCATCTGTCCCTCATCCGCCTCCAGCTTTCCTGCTGCGGGGCCTTGGTAGAGTCTGCCCCCACCTCCCCTGCCTCCCACCTCCCTTCTCGATGCAGCTTTCGTTATGTAAACCTGTCTGGTTCCCAGCTGAGCCTTCCTCTCTGTGTCTCCCAGGACCCTGGGTCCAGCTCCTCAGACGCACTCACAGAGCAGGGACAAGTTTGCGGTGGAAATCCCCAAGATTGTGGGAAAAGGCTGGGGCAGCCAGGGCAGTTCCCAGACAGACAAGGTGGTGAGAACAGGTTGGAATGAAAACCGGAGGAGCCTGGAGGAGGAGGAAGGCGCCCACTCCCAGCCAGGCACCTGGCTGCGTCCATCCCTCGGGCCCCCGGGTGCCCTCCAGTGTGGGCGGCCCCTCCCTGCAGCTGCATCTCAGGGCCCAGCAGTGGGGATCCACACTTGAGTTTAAGCCTCAAGAACTGGCTGTGGACACGCTCTGAAGACAAAAGTCCACAAATTAGGGAAATGTCCTTGGCTCGGATGTCGGAGTCCTCTCCCTTATCGCAGAAGGTGCCTTATCTGCACTCCCCAGAGGCCCGAGATAAAGCCCATGCTGCAAGCCAAGGGCACTCTTCAGCCTCCAGCCTGGAGTTCCAAACCCGGAGCCACACCGAACCTCCTGCCGCTTCCAAACAATACTGACACCTTGGCGTGACTTGGGCGCCCAGGCCAGGCTGTGAAGTCCTACTCCAGGGCCCAGGCCTAACTGGCACCACCCCGTCCCCGTGGGCCTGCAGCCTCCCTCCTATCCCAGTACTCCTCTGCCCTCAGCTCACCAGCTGGGCAACGATACCGGGAAAGGGTAGAAGCGAAACCCCACCTGGGCACACCAGCGACACTGTCTCCTCCTGGTCCCACTGGGTCCTCGCCACATCAGGGATCGGGGTAGGGGACTGTGGACAGCCCTGAGATGTGACCAGCAAGACAGGAGGGGCTCAGAGGGGTCCCACGCTGTACAGGGGTCACGTGGCTCACATGGTGGCTGCGGTGGAACTGAGGTGTCCCTCACTGTGGGGTGAGCAGAGAAGCATAACAGCAGTGTGGATGGGGCATCCCCACCTTGTGGCTAGGGGAGGGGTTGTGCCACCCGAGAGGGGTTGGTCAACTCAAAGTAGCCCAAATACACCAGGGCAGGGGTCTGTGATGTCCCCAACCACCCCCGCCCCCATGACCACCTGCACTCACCA
The DNA here is from genome assembly GCF_043159975.1 of Macaca nemestrina. Lineage (NCBI taxonomy): Eukaryota > Metazoa > Chordata > Mammalia > Primates > Cercopithecidae > Macaca > Macaca nemestrina. The sequence continues at coordinate 226,532,805 of NC_092125.1, read as the reverse complement.
CCAGCTCCCCTAGGAGGGGAGGGATTTAAATGCCTAGAATTGTTCCTATTCCCCAGCCACTCTGTCTGTCTGCATGCATTCCCTCCCCCACCCCCATCCCAGACCAGGTGAGAGGGAAGCGGCGTCTGTGGCAGGAGGTAGGGGGCTCACCCAGCTGCCACGAAGAATTCATAGCCTGTTGGAGTTGAGCCCATCCACCCACGCAGCCGGGCTCCTGCAGACAGCCCTGCTGTGCCTGGCAGAGCCCTGGCCAGACAGATACCCCCACCCTAAACCCCCACCCTTTCCCCACTTCTGGAAAGGGTGAATCTTTCCTTCCTAAAGGGCTCTGCGCACAGATCCATCTAAATCCAATTACCGGGAGTGCCGGGCCTGCCTCTGCGGTGAGTCGGCAGCACGCCCTCCACTCTAACTGCCCGTGATTTCTGAGCTGAATATCTTTCAGAGTTATTTAAGAGGTTCTTCCCTTTTTTCCCATTTTGATGATATGTTTCTAAATTATACATTAAACTTATCAGGGTGAGTAATACCTCGCAGCTTCCCCGTGTCAGGCCTAATGTTACTTACTCGTCTGCCGCCTCGTGTTTACATGGTTGAGGGGGATATGCTCCTTTCACATCCATTTATCTTCATCTGAAGTGTTTAGAGATGAGAACCTCAGATGGGCTGCAGACACCTGGGCTCCCCCGAGCACCCAGCTTCTGCAGGAACCTCTCCTCCTGCACCCAGGGTGTGCAGTGTCATGTCTCAGACTGGCAGGAACCTGGAGGCACCCCTTCCCCATGGGAGGATCATGGGGAACAGAGAAGGCCCCAGAGAGAGTAGACCTGAGAGGTCAGGCTCAGAGATGACAATGGCTTTTCCTGGAAGGAAACGTAAAGCACCAGGTACCTCCCCAGAACCCTCCTCCCTCGGCCCAGATGGCAGCTGTAGCTTCTGGGAGAACAGGTTCTTGATCCCCTATCGGTGCCTGGCCCTGGCCATTCATTCCTTGTTCAAGTGAGTGTGGCAGCCTCCACCGTGCAGGTGGGCACTGGGCTGGCCTGACAGTGGCCCTGGATGCTGTTCTGGGTCACTGGGGCTTTGGGACTAGACCCCAGGGCTGGGATCCCACAGAAAGTCACAGGTCCTGCCCATTGACAAGGTCTCTCTCTGCTTCTCAGCCAGGAAAATCTCTACCCCAGGACAAGCACCTGTGGCCAGGCAACCCCCACCCCAGTTCTCACTGCCCTCTGACACCCACGCTGGTGTGGCCCCGCTGGGGACCCCGGGTCTGCCAGGTCTGGTGAGAGGTGGCTCTACAGTCTGGAGCCCTTTGCTCTGCCACACACAGTCAGGATGGTCCCTGAGGGGGAGGGCTCCAGGAGCCCAGGAGGCCCTGGGCTTCATAATCACACTACACTAACGCCTCTGCAAGCATTGTTTTATCTAAACCCTCACCATTGCCATCACCAAGATCATTTTATCTAAACCCTCACCATTGCCATCACCAAGATCATTTTATCTAAACCCTCACCATTGCCATCACCAAGATCATTTTATCTAAACCCTCACCATTGCCATCACCAAGATCATTTTATCTAAACCCTCACCATTGCCATCACCAAGATCATTTTATCTAAACCCTCACCATTGCCATCACCAAGATCATTTTATCTAAACCCTCACCATTGCCATCACCAAGATCATTTTATCTAAACCCTCACCATTGCCATCACCAAGATCATTTTATCTAAACCCTCACCATTGCCATCACCAAGATCATTTTATCTAAACCCTCACCATTGCCATCACCAAGATCATTTTATCTAAACCTTCACCATTGCCATCACTAAGATCATTTTATCTAAACGTTCACCAGTGCCATCACCAAGATCGTTTTATCTAAACCCTCACCATTGCCATCACCACCTCCATTTGACAGCTAAGGACCCTGAAGAGCTTGGTGTGCCTAAGGCCACGAAGTGGAGCCCAGGTCTTGCCGACGGCAGACCTTGGACTGTCGGGTCCCATGCAGTACGGCCACCCCAGCTCCAGGCCAGGGTGATCTGAGCAACTCCAGCCACAGTTGCCCATGTGGTTCCCTCCCCTGCAGGGCAACCCCAGGGCCACCACCGGGCTCCTGGCAGCATGGCCAGAGGGACCTCTGCTCTCTGCCAGTGGGTGCCTGCCCCTGGAGCAGGACCAACAGCTCTAGGCAGGAGATTCACCCACAGGGAAGTGAGGGGGCAATTTATCATATCAATAAACTTGCTTAAAGTGCACTCTGTCTTCTATAATGAAATGGGGATGCGATCCCACCATGTTATTGGGCACCAGGGCAACCCCGCATCAGGTGCTTATTATTTTCTGCCACGACCAGGGAAGACTGATCGTGCTTGGATAAGTGCAGCTTAAAATTGAAAACCAAGCAATTTACCTTCAATCGCTTCTCAGAATTTTGTGCAGCCAGAGACAGTTAAGGAGAAACAGACTCCCTTTCCATTTTAACTGCTTCCATTAGCATTTGTTTCCTCCTTGAGATGAGGGCTTGACTAGGGAGGGAATTGTAGTGCCGTCATATTTCCCCCTTCTGGAGAAAAGACTTGCCCCAGGCTCCTCTTTCCTGAGGGCCAACAGGGTCAGGATGTTGTGGTCCCTCCCCTTCCTCCTGGCAGAGCCAGGCCTTCCCTGGGCACTGGACTGGGCATTGTGCCTGTCCTCAGGTCTACCAACGAGAGGGTGCCCAAGTAGGGGTGGGTGGTGCCCACTTCCTGGGGGCTGTACACACCCCGGCCGCCGGGGGGCAGGGTTCCCCACATGTCCCCTGCATTTGTTCAGGCGTTGAGGAGCAGATGTCCTCAAGTCAATTTTCCTATGATATTTTCGTGTCATTTCCAAATGAAGGAGCAGAGCTTGACTGTGGGATGCTTGGGGATCCAGGGGAGGCAAATCCTCTTGGTGAGAGCAGTTGGCGCTTGTGGCTTGATGGCTTGACACATGGTGTCCATCACTCTGTGCAGGTCTGCAGTTCTGGCCAGCAGTGGTTGTCTCCGCTGGCTCGAGATATCCTTCCCTCGACCTCTGTCGCTCAGCATCTGTGGGGTAAATCCTGCAAGGTTTGCTCCACATTCTAGGAAAGAAATTCTCTGCTCTAGTGATGCTGACAGGGAGACTGGACGAGGCCTCTGGATGGACCCCTGAAGCCCTTGCCCCGGTGTTCCCCTTATTCCAGGAATAATAACAGGAGGGTTTGCTCAGATGCAAATCATCCTCCGCTTGTAAATTTCACAGTTACCTCCCGGGGCCCCTCCATCAATGCCGCCAAGATAAACTGTTGTGATAGCCTCAAACCCCGGCTGCCCTTCTGGCTGTGTGGCTCCAGCCCTGGCCTCCTCTTGTTTGATCAGCCTCCCTCTTGCTGGCTGCACAAGGCGGGGTTGTGTGCAGATGGGATTTTAAAGCCCTTTGCACACCCTGGCTTAGTAAGATCACATGGAGCTTGCTCCTGAAAGAAGAACTTGAGGGCCACACCCTGAGTTTGGATCCTTTTCCTGGAAGTCTCTGCCCTGAACTTCAACATTGCCTATTTGCCCGTACAGGCTGTCCCAGGACTTGCATCTCCCTGAGGGAGGGATGAGGGGATCTATAGGACATAAGCCCCCAGTACTGCCCTCACAACCAAGGCAGCTCTAGGAGGATTCATGCACAGCTCTGAGTCATCAAGGCCCTGCTGCTATGAGTCCCTGGCCCGGGCTGATCCTCAGCCTCTTATGTGGAAGCAGTGAGATAAAGGGAAGGAAAATTTCAGACAGAAAGAGCAGCATATTCCACAGGGTCAGAGCAGGTGTGGGCCCTGCTTGGGGCAGTTTGGATGAGTACTGGGACCCCGCACTCATCTACCCACCGTGATATAACCAGGCCCAGGATGAAGGGCCAGGAACCCTGCACTGGCCCCTTGGGCTGGCATCTCTGATTTGAGACAGTCTGGCCTTGCTGCCTGCACCTTGGAGGGTGGTTCATGAGGGCTACAGCTGGAGGTGCCCCCACCCACTAGCATACTTGGAGTGGGCAGTTGGCTGCCAGCCAGCCAGCATTCCGACTCCTTCCCCCCAACCAGACAGCGTTAATTTTGGAGAGAACCTTAGAGGTGTCCCAAAGCACAGCCCTGGTCACTTTATGGTCCTGCTTTCGAAAGGCCTGGCACCTTTGCCCACCCCCAGAGAGACTGGGCAGTGGGTGTCAGACTCTGGCAGCATCAGGGAGGAGCCCAGAGACAGAGGGGCTTTCACAGAGCTGACGGCAGGGCTTTTCCAGGAGGCTGTCAGAGAATCAGGGTCACCAGACAAAACCTCTCTAAATTATTATTATTAGTATTTTTTTTTTTTTTTTTTTTTTTTTTGAGACGGAGTCTTGCGCTGTGGCCCAGGCTGGAGTTCAGTGACCGGATCTCGGCTCACTGCAAGCTCCGCCTCCCGGGTTCACACCATTCTCCTGCCTCAGCCTCCCGAGTAGCTGGGACTACAGGCGCCCGCCACCTCGCCCGGCTAGGTTTTTTTTTGTTTTTTTTTTTGTATTTTTCAGTAGAGACGGGGTTTCACCATGTTAGCCAGGATGGTCTTGATCTCCTGACCTCATGATCCGCCCGTCTCGGCCTCCCAAAGTGCTGGGATTACAGGCTTGAGCCACCGCGCCTGGCCTCTAAATTATTTTTAAGTATATTTTCACTTTCGCATTTGCTCTTGTTTTTATCGTCATATATACTGTACCTACAGAAAAGTGCATGAAACAGATAGGACTGGTGATTCCATGACTATCAAGCATGTGACCACAACTCAGGACCAGAAACTGATATTGGGTTCTCTGAGGTCTGCCATTTCCCCCATAATGAGTAGAGTAACCTGGGACTAGACCCTCACTCCGAAACTGAAGTATTTCTGTGCAGTTCCCGGGCCCTGCAGCAAACGCTATCCCACCATTGATTCTTGTTCCTTCCTGGTCTCTGAGAAAGGACCAATCCAAAGATGACAGGATTCAAAAGAGATTAATTTGTTATTTTAGACCTTGAGAAAGTGCAGTTGCACAAAATCGGAGTCCCTGAGTCGGAACGAAGTTCAGATCAATTAAAACAATTTACTTTGCTGCTAATGATTTCAGACCATTGTAATTTATTGGTGAGTAAATGACTTCAAAAGCGCATTCCTTTGTGGCTGCACCGAGGGAATTTTAACAAGTTCTTGGATAAATTAAGTCTGGAATTTGTTAACAGACCGTTATTGTAAAACATTTAAACTAGGCCTTTGCACACTGCTCCAAGGCCTCAAAGTTTCCAGGAATAATTAAAACTTCTAATCAGTTCTTCATTGTTTAAGCAAATCAAATGGCAAGAAAGGGCTCATGATAACAAGTGAGAAACCCTCCCGTCTGAAGGGTCAGTGGCCACTAGAATCCCTCCTGTGAGTCCTGTTCTCAGGGTGAAATCCAAGTTACCACTCTAGCCAGAATGTGCCTTGCACTGTTTGGTTCCCACCTGCCCCGCGGGTCTCACTTTGGATCTGTCTGCCCATGGTCCACCATGCTCAGGCTACGCTGGCTCCTTTCCTTCCTACAAACAAGCCAAGCTCACAGCTTTTCCCTGGCAGCTCCTTCTGCCTGCCACACCTCCCTCGACTTGTGTGGCTGCCTGGGTTTCACAGTTTGTTTGTTTGTTTGTTATTTTGAGATGGAGTTTCCTTCTTGTCACCCAGGCTAGAGTGCAATGGCGTGATCTCAGCTCGCTGCAACCTCTGCCTCGTGGGTTCAAGTGATTCTCCTGCCTCAGCCTCCTAAGTAGCTGGGATTACAGGTGCACGCCACCACACCTGGCTAATTTTTATATTTTTAGTAGAGATGGAGTTTTGTCATGTTGGCCAGGCTGGTCTCGAACTCCTGACCTCAGGTGATCTGCCCACCTCAACCTCCCAAAGTGCTGGCATTACAGGCGTGAGCCACCGTGCCAAGCCAATTTTCACAGTTTAGAGCTCAGCTCAGTGGCCCTCCTTGAAGGCCCTGTCCCCAACCACGCCCATCACTGTCTTTGCCATCACTGTCCTTCCCCTTTGTGCTAGCTCACCAGACTGGCAGCAGACAGTATCTTCATCTGGTCACATCTCTCTCGCCAGTGCACCTCCCCTGTGGCACATGCAGTAGGCTGGGGGTCTGTTGGATCCTGGCACCTTGCAGTAGCATTGCCTGCTTCCTAACAGGTAACAGGACAGATATTCATGGAGTGATTGAATTGGTGACGATTCCAGGCATGAGACATGGGTAGGATCCTATTGGAATAGGCCAGCACCCTCTGGGGATCCCCTGGTGACCAGGGCAGGGACTCTTAGGGACACAGGGCCATGGGAAAGACCTGCTGTCCTGCGAGCTGCCTGCCAGTGCAGAATGAGTGGGGAGTGTCCAGGCGTTGCTGCACGGGTTGCCTCCGGGAGGCTTTGGGTCAGGTCGGAAGCTTGTTTGTGCCCTGAACATAGGACACACAGTGTCCTCACTGGAGCCAACCAGCATCTCCTGCATCCTCTACCTTAGAAAACGAGGATTCTCCAGGAGGTCCTCCCCACCCTCACACACCTCAGCCTCTATAACAGTAACAACAGTAATAGCTACGGCCATTTGTTAAACCTAAGGGCAGAATCAGGCATCATGACCTCATGAAATGCAATATTGCATTAAACTTCAGCAGGGCTGAGAGGCAGAACTGCTGTTCCGAGGAGCAAACTGATGCTCAGAGGCTTATTAAGGAATGTGTCCAAGTCCCACAGCATCTAGATGGTGGGACCGGGCTTCAGGTGCCTACATCCCAAAAGCCATTATTCCATCCTGCCATCTCAGCCTTTTAAAGCTTCTTCATGCCACTCCACTCTGGGGTGTTGATTTCTCACCCAGGCCTGAAAACAGCCAGAGATGGCTCAGCAAAGTTCCGGGCTTTGCCAGTCAAGACATTCCTGGGGAGAAACAGCATATCTTGCATGGTGGATCACCTGGGGCAGGTCCTAGGTCTCACTTATGCATTCCTTAAGATTTATTGAAGAATGTGTGCCAGGCACGATTCTAGGTCCCGGGGATTTGGAGTCCTGGAGTCCCTCCTCTCAGAGAGCTGGTGACCCAGTGGGAAGAAGTAGATGATGAGCAAATAAACCAGAAAATGCTGTCTAGATGCATTTCTAGATACGCATAAGGCCTGTGGGCTTTCCTGATCAAGGGTCAAGAAAGGACTCTGGCCAGGTGAGGTGGCTCATGCCTGTAATCCTGGCACTTTTTTTTTTTTTTTTTTTTTTTTTTTGAGACAAAGTCCCACTCTGTTGCCCAGGCTGGAGTGTAGTGGCACAATCTTGCTCACTGCAACCTCCGCCTCCTGGGTTCAAGTGATTCTTCTGCCTCAGCCTCCTGAGTAGCTGGGACTACAAGCAGGCACTACCACACTTGGCTAACTTTTGTGTTTTTAGTAGAGACAGGGTTTCACCATGTTGGCCAGGCTAGTCTCGAACTCCTGACCTCTGGTGATCTGCCCACATTGGCCTCCCAAAGTGCTGGGATTACAGGATGAGCCACCACACCTGACCCCTAACACTTTAGGAGACCAAGGCGAGTGGATCACCTATGGTCAGGAGTTCAAGAGCAGCCTGGCCAACATGGTGAAACCCCATCTCTACTAAAAATGCAAAAATTAACCTGGCATGGTGATACATGCCTGTAATCCCAGCTACTCAGGAGGCTGAGGCAGGAGAATTGCTTGAACTCAGGAGGTGGAGGTTGCAGTAAGCCAAGATCACACCACTATACTCCAGCCTGGGCAACAGAGTGAGATTCTGTCAAAACAAAAAAGAGAGACAGAAGGAGGGAGGGAGGGAGGGACAGAGAGAGACAGAGGGAGAGAAAAGAAAGAAGAAAGAGAAAGAAAGAAAGAAAAGAAAGAAAAGAAAAGAAAGAAAGAAAGAAAGAAAGAAAGAAAGAAAGAAAGGAAGGAAGGAAGGAAGGAAGGAAGGAAGGAAGGAAGGAAGGAAGGAAGGAAGGAAGGAAGGAAGGAAGGAAGGAAGAAGGAAGAAAGAAAAGAAAGGAAGGAAGGAAGGAAGGAAGGAGAAAAAAGAAAAGACAGAGAAGGAAGGAAGGAGAAAGAAAAGGAAAGAAAGAGAGAGAAAGAAAGAGAAAGAAGGAAAGAGAGAGAAAGGTAAGGAAAGGGAAGGAAAGGAAGAAAAGAGAGGGAGGGAGGGAGGAAGGAAGAAAGGAAAGAGAGAGAAGGGAGGGAGGGAGGGAAAGAAAGGAAAAAAGAAAATGAAAAGAAAGAAAGAGAGAGAGGGAGGGAGGGAGAAAAAGAAAAAGAGAGGGAGGGAGGGAGAAAAAGAAAGAGAGAGAAAGAAAGAAAAAAAAGAAAGAAAGATAAAGAAAGAAAAAGAAAGAAAGAAAAGAAAGAAAGAAAGAAAAAGAAAGAAAGAAAGAGAAAGAAAGAAAGAAGACAAGACAGGAAGGGAGGGTGGGAGGGAGGGAGGGGAAGGAAGGAAAAGGACGGAGAAGGAAGGAGGGAAGGAAAGGAGGAAGGAAGGAAGGAAGGAAGGAAGGAAGGAAGGAAGGAAGGAAGGAAGGAAGGAAAAAAGAACTGTCTGAGGAGGTGGCATTTGAGCTGCGGCACAGAAGCAGCCTTGTAAGGACCTAGGGGAAGAATGTTCCAGACGGGGGACCAGCTGGGGCAAAGGCACCAAGGCTGGGAGGAAGGAAAAGGAAAGGAAATGAGGCAGAGCTGGTGAGCAAGGGGACCCGTGGCCCTGGGCACAGGGCAGAGTGTGTGGGTTTTATTCAAAGCGCAGGGGAGGCCTTCAGGGCATTTCAAGCAGGGCAGTGACATGATCTGATTGATGTGTTTTAAAAGCTCCCTCTGGCTGCTGTGGGCAACATGGATGTTTGCAGAGTGGGCTGGCAGCCTGCAGAGCTGCTGGAAGGCCCTCTCAGGGTCCTGGCGAGCGAGGGTGGTGACCACACCAGGGCAGAGCAGGGTGGGGAGAGGAGGACAGAGGTCTGGGACCTATTTTGAGGGAAGGTTGACAAATGTGCTGATGATTTGGACGTGAAGTTAAGACAAAGAGAGGACTTCAGGGCAACAAATGGATTCAGAGCTTGAAGAGCTGCGTGGAAGGTTCTTGTCCTCAGAAAGGGAGGCCCAGTGGGGAGCAGGTGGGATGCAGAGCCCCCCTAGGGTCATATTGCAGTCGAAGTGCTTGTCGGAGGTCTGGGTAGACTGATCCAGCAGGCAGTGAGCGCTGTGGGTTTGGAATTGGTGAAGTTGGGATGTGATTCGGGAATGAAGGAGTCAAGGGTCAGGCTATGGGGGATCACCCAGTAAAAGAGGAGAGGCCTAAGACTGAGCTGGGACACCCCAACATCTTAGGACATGAGACAGGAAGCAGAGGGTACTTGGGTGGAGCCGATGATGGGGACTCCATAAACTAAGAAGAGGGATCTTTCAGGATCGGGGGCTCTGGGGTCCCGGGTGGATCTCTAAACACAGGGGTGTACTTCGAGGCGGCCCCTGGATCAACATATTGATCCAAAAGAGCGCCTGTGTCTCAGACCAAATGTGATCAGTTTTTAGATTGTTTGAAGCAAGTTGGCAAACTCTTTCAGCGCCAACGAAGACTGCATTTGAGTAATTTTCATAGTATTTTTGGCAGCTGCAGAGACTCCAAGGCAAGGCAGAGAGCCCTTTAATGGAGCATTGAGAAGCGGTTTTTAAAAATACCTTTTAGAAAGCTATTTCAATTCTCTCGTCTGTAGCAAAATTAATGTATAAACTTAGTGCCTTAATTTGGTTCTTCTTTAAACGAAGAAGGTGGGAAGCTGTTTCCTCCTGCAGCTCTGCCGAATCTGGAGGCTGGCTCTGCTTCAGCACCACGGAGCCCGGGTACTGCCGGGGATGCCCTGCGCAGGCCAGCCACAGCTCCAGACCCTGGAGGCTGAGAAGCCACTGGATCTTCACAACAACCGTCTGAGGTGCTACCAGTGGGAAGATTGCCCCCATTTTAGAGATAGGGAAACTGAGGCCCAGGCTGGTTAATAAGAAGCTACATAGAGTTAGCTTCGTTTCAGAGATGAGGAGATGCAAGAGGCTTACCTGAGATTACAGAGCTCGAGAGATCTGAGTGTTAAAGTCTGACTGTTGTGCTTTTCATGGCCCTGGCGGAACCCCCCACCCCACCTAGTTATCACAGTTACCTGTGGCCACTTTCCACAACCGCACCTCCCAGTCTAGCCAAGAGGATGGCATCCCAAGGAACGTGCAGCCTCCCAGGCTCCCAGGGTCAGATTGGGGGCCTGACACTTGACCAGCCTCAGCCTCTGCATCCTCTCAGCTTCCTGGGGAGGCCAGCTTCAGCAGCAGCAAGCGGGGCAATTTAGCTTCACTGCCCCCATCCCTCCTGCTCCCTCTGTCCTTGGAGATGGGTGGGAAGTCAGGGAGGGGCCATTGCAATAAGTGACAAGATTTGGCTGCCAGCAGATGAAGGTGGGAGGAAGCAGAGCCGAGTGGCTGGTGCAAGTGGGGTGTCAGTGCCCAGGAACCAGCTTCAGGGGAAGGAAGCAGGAGGCTGTCTGGGGCGACAAGGCTAGGGACCTCTCTGCCCCACCCACTGCAATCCAGTATGCTGGCTGGGTGACCCAGGCCTGAATAGAAATGGAGAGGGCAGCTCCATGCCAGGTGCAGCTGGATCTTGGGAACAAAGGATCAGCTCAGAAGATACAGTTTGACTCAGGCTCCTTGGCCCCAAATTTGCCCGGCGTTTCCCCCACCCCCCTGCCTGCTCCTACCCTTGTGTGTGTCCTGTGCTGGCCACAGGTGCCCACTTCCCTGTCCAAGCGGTCATGAAGCACTCCCCATGACCACTCACAGCCCTGTGCCGTGGCCTTCCCTCCATTCAGGGCCATGCACAAGGTCTGCTCCCACCCAGGCTGACAGGTGCCCGCTCCTCAGATGAACGATGGGTGCCAGGCTTCTCAGGGTCACTCACTCCCTGGACTGGTTTGCTCTGACTTCCATTTTCCTCTGTGGTTGAATTGGCCATCACCCGCTGGGGACAGCCAAATCTGTCAAGCCCCACAGCACTTGCTTTTATTGGTTCTCCTGGCTTTATTGCCTTTCTCGGAGCAGTGAGGGGCAGTGAGCCACTGCAGAATCACTCAACTTGACATGGCTTTGTAGATTTCATCCCCCACCCCCACCCATGTCTCTATCTGCAGGAGAAAGTGACAAGATGACAGACATGCACTAACTCCTAGCATGAGCAGAACTGATGCCCTTGAGACAGGCAGGGCCCCCTGGCAGCCCAGGAGACTGAGGACTTGTCCAGGGTACCAGTGTCTCCACCTGTCTTCCCCCTGGTGGCCCCAGGCCTTGGACATTGTTGGCCTCTTCATCCTCTCTACTGCCCCTCGCTCTTGTCCACGGACCTGCTCTCCCCAGGCACCCAGCAAACACCAGGACACGAACCCACTGCATAAGCAAGGGTCTTGGACAAAGCTGGGTGCAAGTCTTGACCCTACCAGCTACTAGCTGCACATGACCCTGGGCAAGGTGCTTGACCTCTTTGAGTTTTCATTTCCCTTGCTTCCAAATGGGAGCAATGCCTCCTAGGATTGGTACGAGGACAAGATGAGCTGACGCCTGTGGTGTGTTCACTCAGTGTTTTGCACAGAGTGAAACCTCGATAAGTAGCGGGGAGCACTGTGAGTTTTTCTTCTTATTGACTGGCTGATTGATTGTTGACTCTGGCCCCAAGGCCTCCACAGGAAGGAAGAGAGAACTTGGCCCTGAGCTGGGCAGCCCCTGAGTATTCCATGGGGTTGCCGCAGTTTCCTGGGTGGGAGCTGGATTAGTCAGGTTCTCCAAGTAACAGAACTAATAGGATGTGTATATATATATGTAGAGAGAGAGAGAGAGAGAGAGAGGCATGACTGTGGGACTCCAAATTCTACAGAGTAGGTCAACATACCGGAGACCCAGGAAAGAAATGATGTTGTAGCTTGAGTCTGAAAGCCATCTGCTGGCAGAATTCCTTCTTTCTTGGGGATCTCAGTCTTTTTTGCAGAAGACCTTCAATGATTGATTGAGGCCAACTGACATTATGGAGGGACATCTGCTTACCCAAAGTCTAGTGATTTAAATATTAATCTCATCTAAAAAGGACTGTCACTGTGACCGCCAGAAGGGCTGGGTTCCGTGGCCTAGTCAAACTGACACATAAAATTTACCATTGTAGAGAGGGACAGCAAACCGCTCTCAGCTGACACTGTCCTCCCTTGGATCTGTGACTCCATCCCTGCCATCCTGCCCTCGGGGGAGCTTGCAGAAGGCTTCAACTCAGAGCCCACTGCCCCTGAGTCATGTGATCCAATCAAGGCCCCTGAGCGGAGAATAAAGAGATCACTCTGGCAGGTCTGGGAGGAGACTGACCAGTGTAGTTGGTGGAGGCATTGGTCAAACCCCCAGCCAAGGTCCTGAAGCAAAATCCTCCCCAGGTCCAGACTTCCAGCCCCTTCCTCCCAGGCAGGGGCTGAAAGGTGCCTCTGTGGGTGCTTAGGAAGCAGCCAAAGGGATGCCAGAGGTCCAGGGAGTGGCTGGGGCAGGGCCTGAGACCCAGCAGCTGCCGGCCATGATGCAGGCCAGGAAATGGTTCATTTAAGATGGCACTTGTTGGGCAGCAAGTGTGACACTCCCTCTAGAGGCTCAGATCAATTCTCGTGCTTTTATCTTTTCTTGAGGCTCAGCGTGATGAAAAGTGGCCTATATCTACAGCTGATAAATAACCAGAAACTTGCTGTATCTGCTTTCATTTGATTTTCTTGAACAATTACCGCCAGCATGCCTTACATTCAGAGGCTGAGATTCTAAGTGGCCAAAAGAACTTCCCAGCTGAGCCTGCCAGGGATTCGTTTGAAATGTTCTTTGGTGCATCGAAAAGCACCAGACATGATCTGAGAAAGAACTGGGAGGAAAGTGTTTCATGTTCACAGCACAAGCGTGTCCTCCTCTCCAGGGGATGGGAACATGGAGGATGGTTCCCACCTCTAGCTTCAAACCCTAGGGGAGGCTGCCCCACCAGACCCTCTGAGCTGAAGAACCATCTCCTGGCCTCAGGCCTGGCCTGTCCCACTGGTGAGAGATGACAGCGCCAGCCCAGGAGCCACCCAAAGGATCATCAGGGTGAGGAGGGTTTTGGAGTCCCTGGGATGGCTGGGGAGGAAATGGGGAGTGTGAAACTGCAGGATCCTTAGATGCTGTCTGCATTCCTCTAGGTGAGCACTCAAGTCGTTGTGTGACCCTAGTCACATGTCTGCCTCAGCACCACGAGAGTTAGCTCCTTGAAGCCAGGAACTGCTTCTTTTAATACTCAGAGTGGTATCAGCATTTAACAGGTGCTCAATACATGTTAAATAGAAGAGAGGATGGACATGTGGATGGTTGGATGGGTGAATGGATGGAGGAGTAGGTGGGTAGATGGAAGGATGGATGGATGGATGGTTAGATGGGTGGTTGCATGGAATGATGAGTGGATGGATGGGTAGGTGGATGGGTGGAAGATAGGTGGATGGGCAGATGGATGGATGGATGGGTGAATGGGTGTGTAGGTGGGTGGATGGATGGATGGAAGTGTAGATGGTTGGATGGAATGACAGGTGGGTGGATAGATGGATGAGTCAGTGGATGGATAGAAGATAGGTGGATGGGTAGATGGATGGATGGGTGAATAGGTGGATTGGTGGGTGGGTGGATGGATGAATGGATGGTTGGATGGAATGATAGGTGGGTGGGTGGATGGATGGATGGATGGATGGATGGATAGATGGATAGATAGTCAATAGATGAGTAAGTGGAGGGGTTGATGGATGGAAGATGAGTGGATGGGTAGTGCATGTATGGAGGGGTGGGAGAATGAGTGGATAGATGTGTGGATAGGTGGATCCATTGGAGGATAATAGATAAATGTTTGGATGACTAGGTGGGTGGGTAGGCAGATGGATGGATAGGTGAGTAGGTGGGTTGATGGATGGACTATTGAGTGAATGAATGTGTGAATGGAAAAGTGGCATGCATCTTTCCTCAAATCTTTGAAAGACTGTCACATTCCAAAGAGTGGAATCCTATCTTCTGTGGATCCTGAAAACAAAATCATAGTAGATTCTATAGAGAAGCAGATTTGGACTGAGGCTAAGAAAGAACTTTCTACTGACCCCAATTGGCTTTTGTTGTAATGGACTGTGTGGAGAGGGAGCAAGTCATGGTCCCTAGAAGTGTCAGGAAAAGGAAGCTGTCAGGTATAGTAGAAGGTGTCCTTGTGCTGGTTGCAGAGAGACCCCAGAGGCCTTTACATCTCTGTCCTCCATTGTTCCTCCAGAGCCCCTGTCCTCAACTGGGTCAAGGAGCCAGTTTTTCCTGGGCCAGGCCTTGGCCCCTCCAGGAGACCCATGCTCTGCTGGTGCAGCTGCTGGCCCATGGCAGGGGTGCACCCTCCAGGCTTCAGACCTTGGTCCTGCCCCGTCCTCTGACTGAGCTCTCAGATGCTGCCCGGGTGACCCAAGGAAGTGATCTTCAGAGAGGACAGGAAGCATGTGACAGTCAAGCGGGCCCAGACCTGACCGAGGTCACGGAGGTGGTGGATGGGAGAGGCAAGGTGGTGCTGCCAGGAAGCCCCTACAGGGACAAGTTGGACAGAGCCTCCTGGGCCTAGTTCCTGGGAAATGCTCAGGGTCAGAGAACCCTCCTCTGGAGCAGGCATGTGTCCTTAGCACTCACCTCCCCTACTAAGAAGTAGGAGGGCCTGAAAGGAGACAAAAAAAGGCCTGAGAGAAAAGCTGGGGCCCAGGACTGCATAATACCAGTGCCCGTTTCACTACCCCCAGCCCAGGGAAAGGGGCTGGGGCTCCATGAGAGGCTGATAACAGGGAAGGAGCCACGCAGGAGCCCCCTTTGGCTTGTGTCTGTCCCCTTGGTGTCTCTTTCTCCTTAGAAAATCTAATTGCTTGTAGCTTCCACACTGGTCATCAATTTGATCTGAGCTCAAGGGTGCAGCAGAGGCTCACCTTGTTCTGCTTAAATAATGCAGGTAGTGAGGCTATTGACGATCTGTCATCAGCTTGAAAGTGGCTTCGACAGAGCCAGAAGCCTGGGAGGGCCCCAGGGGCCTCAGCCGGCCACAGGTCCAGTCTCTGGCTGAACAGGGGCTCTTCAAGAAGGGCTAGGCCCTTGCCATGGTCCAAGGTGAATGGATGGGAGCTTGAGCCTTACCTGGTCTTTTCTACAAGGACATGCTATGGGGAAATTCTAAGCAAAAGTGAAGGCAGGAGCTGTCTGGCTAAGAGGCCTGTGTCGTGGATTGGAGAGGAGTCTCCTGGTGCAGCCTGGGCCGCCTGCAGGGGTGGGGGCAGTGCTGAGTCAATTCCGGCCAGAGGACAGGGTCTGGACTCCTGGGACATTCTGGCCCCTTCCCACTGCTGGCCTAGCCCTGCCACTTGCTCCTTGCCTCCTGGCCTCCTGGCCTCCTGGCCACAGACAGGGGTTTATGATGAGCTGGCTTGCTCATCCCTGAGCCTGGGTTGGATTTTTTTTTAATGTTTAAAAATTCCCCACAGCGTGGCAGGTGCCCGGCTGCTGGGTCACCCCATCGGCTGTTCTGTCATCAGACATCATGTTTACCCGTCAGATGCTGTTTTCCTGACACTCAACACTCAAAATAATGATCTCGCTGGAGCACCTTCATGAATGATTCATGAGGCTCTGCTCAACTTTGGGTGTTAACAGCAAATCAAAGCCCCTCAGTGAGGGCAGCAGAGCGGCAGCCGGAAGGTGAGCCCTGGCCCCAGCCTCCAGGCCCCCAGGGATGCTCAGGGCCCGCCACCCCTCTCTCGGGGTCCAGTCCAGCCCTGCAGGAGTGAGCCAGCCTCAGCCAGGCCATGGCACAAAAGGGGAGGGGAGCAGGGTCCTGGCTGTCACCCCATATCCTGGTGACCTTGCTGAGGACATTGGAGCTCCAGCCTCAAGTCAGATCCCCTCGACCCCAGATCTCTTCCACCCACAGGTGGTGTGACCTTGAGCAGGTCACTTTGATTCTCTGGGCCTCTCTTTCCTGTCTGCAAAGCCAGGTGGGGACCGCCCTCCTGCAGGGCACCTGTGAACACATGTGAGTGCCAGGAACTGAGCTTCTGGCATCCGGGTAGAGCCCAAACATGGAAGCTCAGATTATTATGTACTGTTCTTTCCTCACCTCTCCTGGTCTTCATGCTCCTATTTGTGAAGTGAGAGGGTAAACTGTGGGGTCCCCAAGTCTCTTTACCGGAAATACAACACCTACTGGGTCTGTCCACACTGTGGGGGCACTCACAGGAGGGAGCTGTGCGGCCTGCAAAGGGGGAGCTGCTTCTCAGGGATGTTTCTCTGCCAGATTCTGCAACGGAGAAGCATGGAGGGCACAGCCCAGCCAGGGGTTGTGCAAAAACACACATACGCATGTGCTCACATGTGCACTGACAGCAGTGGCAGCAGCCAAACATGACCTCATAGACACACACACAGCCTGTTCAGCACATAGAGGCATTAAAGGCGAGGCTCAGCAGGAAGAACTAGGACATCTGGGTCCTGTTCTCTCCCCGTGTCCCCAGACCGGTGACTCCCTGAGGGAAAGGCCATGTCTGCTCCATCACTGGGACCTGCCTGGCTCCTGCACACGGTGCTTGGCACTGAACTTGCACTTAATAAACATGGGTCAAATGAAGGGAATTCCTAGTGTTGAGCACTAGGAATGCAATCCCGAACAAGACCAGCAACAGTCAATCAGCCACATGACCCTCCCCCCAGCCTCAGTTTCTCCTCTGTGGCCTAGAGGGTTAAATCCCTAATGCCACAAACGTTCTAGCCTGCTTCTGCCATTCAAGTGACTGGGGACAGACTCCGCGGCCCCTCCTCTAGGCCTGTCAGCAACAGTTGCGGTGGGGCGGCAGGGGCGTGCCCATCCATAACCCTGACCCCAGGGAAGGCAGGGAGTGGAGCCACAAGACCAGAACCGGCCTCTGCCCCTCCCTAGAAGCAAGATGCAGCCCCAGCTGGGAAAGCCTGCTGCTTTTCCTTTCTTCCCTAAATGGCCTGGGAGCCCCTAAGGCAAGGATGGGGCCTTGCCCTGATGGAGTAGGCAGGACCCAGCACCAGCACACAGTGGAGGCCAGATAGCGCCTCAGAGCACCAGACGAACCTTGAGAAAGCAGCATGAGGGGCAAAGGCAGGGGCTTCCCAGTCCTGGTACCTATGGGAGGCCAGGTCCCAGGCGCCCAGGCAGAGGTGAAGCTAAGTGGCCAAGACCCAAGCCCAGGCCTGAGACCCCCAGCTCTGCCCTTTGCAACCTGTGCGGTCCTGGACAAATCACCTTGCCTCTCAAAGTGTCCATTTTCTCGTCTGTACAGCAGGCAGAGCGAAAGTACCCACCTCCGGGACTGTGGAGAAGAAGGCGCAGGGCCATGCGGGAGAGAGCTGGGCCATGGTGCGGGCCTAGTCCATGCTCTCAGTGCAGAGCTGGGGATCGGGGACCAGGGCCCAGAGCCTGGGGGGCTGCTGAGTCTGTGCTTATTTATCATGTTGACATTTTGTTCGTCATGGGGATTTTTCTCACAGTAGTTCCAACTTTTTAGAATATTGCCCTAAACATTATCTCCATTACTGAGTTTTCTGGCACCCCCTTAAATTTTGTGGCCAAGGCAAGTGCCTCTCTTGCCTTCCCTGCACGGCCTGGGCCCCTGGCCAAAGGGCTTGGACCAAAGTGTCCGAGGCCAGGAAAAGGCCAGGTTAGAAGATCAGGATGCTGGGAACGGGGGTGAGTGAGGACCAGGAAGGGGAGGATTCCCTCTAGCCCGAGGGCCTGAGCCCGACCCGGGTGGGTGTGAGAGAGAAGGAGCCAAGTGGTGCCTGATGTTGGAACATGCCAGCTGGGCTGCTGGGGGGCCAAGCTTGCCAATAAGAGTCTGACAAGAGCTGCATGCAGCGGGAGGCTCTCTCCAGCCTTACTGTCAGATCCTTACTGTACCTGCCAGGCTCAGCCAGCCTTTCCCACCTGCACTTGCTGCCAGGGTAAGGTGGGGGCTGCTGCTGCCTCAGGCTGCCCCTCACCCCCACCTCTGCCCAGGGGCCAGTGCTGGGGGACCTCCCGGAGCTTCTCTGTGCCTTGCCAAGCCCCCTGTGTTGACTTGAGAGGTGCTGACCTGACCCACTGAAATGGGAGAGTTCCCTGACCCCATCAAGGGACTTGCAACAGGGGTATGGCTCATTTGGTTGGCAGCTGCTGTGCACCCACTGGGAGGGGGTGCACACAGATGGGCAGGTGCAGGAGCCTGGGCAAGCACTTTTGGGCTCTGGCCCCATGGTAGCATCTAGGGGTGTGTTACAATTAATGCTCTTTTAGCAGTTGCCATCCATGGACAGCTAAGTGTTAAACCAGCTCAGTGGGGAGTGAGGATGATGGCCTTTTACACCCTGCCCTCTTGGTACCCAGGTTCTTGTCCAGTATCCAGGAAGAATCAGGTCACACGGACTTGAAGGATGGTGAATGTGGGGATTTGATTGAGTGGTGGAGGTGGCTCTCAGCGGGATGGATGGGGAGCTGGACAAGGGATGGAGTGGGAAGATGATTTTCCCCTGGAGTTTGGTCATCCTGAAGCTGATCTCCTCTCCGACTGTCCCCAGCCAAACTCCTCTCAACGTTCAGACACTCCTCTTTTCTCCTTCTCTGCTGTGCCACTGTGCCACTCTTCTGCTCCCCTCTCATCTGTCTGTGGATCCTGGAGCTTGGGGCTTATATGAGTACAGGATAGGAGGGCATGGTGGGCTAAAAGGCAGCATTTGGGCACAAAAACAGGAATGCCTGTTCCCATTTATGGCTGCAGGTTTCCAGAATTGAGGGCGGGTCCTTTGCTGGGGAACCATCCTCTTCTACCCAGTATTTCTTTGCCTCCTGTCCATATCACCACTCAGAGCTCATGGGCCGGAAGGGCAGAGGTCACAGTGTGCATGAAGCAATGCCTGCCAGACACAGCCATTCTGAGATTTCAGGAGACTGTGGACCATGCAGAGACTGGGCTCTAAGCAAGGCCAGCACTCAGGTGACTGAGGCCATCCCACTGGGGCTCTTAGGGACAAAACCACCCTTTGCAGGTTAAGAAGACATTTAAAAAAAAAAAAAAAAAGGTTCGGGTGAGAGGAAGGTGGTGGAAGTGATTCTGCAGAAACAGATTCTGGGCCTCAATTCCCTCCTCTTGGAGGGCCCGCTCCCCAGGAGTCCCCATCACCCTGTGGGTTGGTCCTCACCACCCGAAGGACCTGTGTTCTTCACGAACCCTTCCACGTGCTCCAGTCTTAACTGGGAGTGTGTTTCCCAAAGACAGGTAGCTCACCTTAGCAGCCCTTATATCCCTACCCCAGGCATCAGCAGGTGCTCACCAAACCCATGACCCAAGGATTACAGGGACCAGGAGAGAAGAGCAGAAAGACATTGTGTCTAACCCATGGGAACCCCGGGGTGGGACATAGATGAGTGTTTGGCCACACAGTCAGCAAGTTGCCTTGGAACTGGAACATAGAGCAAAGCCAGAGTCCTCACTGACCCCCTCCTAACACCCTGCCTTTCATCTGTGTATGTATTCAAGCCCAGCTGTGTGCCCAGCACTGTGCTGAGTGAGATGCACAGACAAGTAGGGAGGAGGGTCCTGAGTGGTGGGCATGAACTGGTGCAGAGCACACAGGAGAGGCCCAGCCTGGCCTGGGTGGTCCCCCAGGCCGTAAAGCCAGAGCTGGGTTTTGGAGAACCCCTGGGGCTGAGCCAGGCTGCAGGGAAAAGATGCGCAGAGGCGCAGAGGCAGCAGCCGGCCCCCTTCAGGACCTGCGGGAGTGTTTATGGCACGGTCCTTGCCCACAAGGAGGTGGTGACAAATTGGGGACAAGTTAAATAGAACAAGATTTAAGTCCCATTGCCAAGCAGGGAATGGGAGCCGGGGCACAGGAAAGCTCGTGATGAAGTGCCAGATGAATCACACACTGCATGGCTCTCAGCCGGGGGAGAGCGATGGCGGGGCAGGCCGGACCCAGAGGAGTAAGGGGAGCAGGCGGGACCTGGAGGGGCGGGTGGGAGGAGAGCAATGGGTGTTGGGGCAAGCTGGACCCAGAGTAGTCGGGGGGAGCAGGTGGGACCTGGAGGGGCAGGTGGGAGGAGAGCGATGGTGGAAAGAGGCAGGCCAGACCCAAAGTGTCAGGTGAGAGGAGAGCAATGGTGGGGGGGCAGGTCAGACCCGGAGGGGTGGGGGGAGGAGAGCGATGGGTGGGGTGGGCAGGCCTGACCCAGAGGGGTGGGTGGGAGGAGAGTGATGAGGGGAGCGATGGGTGGTTGGGGAGGCGGGACCCAGAGGTAGGGGTGAGAGGAGAGCGATGATGGGGGGGCAGGTCAGACCTGGAGGGGTGGGGGGAGGAGAGCAATGGTGGTGGGGGTAGGCCTGACCCAGAAGGGTGGGTGGGAGGAGAGGACATTTTGGCAGGAGAAATGAGGATGTCAGCAAAGGCCCGAGGCCTGATGGCTCAGGCTGAGTCCAGGTCAGGTTTGGCTGCAGTGGATGAGTTGGGGTCAAAGGCGGCTGAGAGGGGGCTCCTCCCAGAGCCTGAGCTGGCCTGTGTGTCCATCCCCTCCCCTGTTGGAGCTCTGGCGTGGAGCTTCCCATTCTAGCCTCAGCCACCTATTTATGCCCATCTCCTGCTCACACAAAACCAGATTCCAGAGACAAACAGGGAGACATAAAAAGGAGAAGAGATGAAGATTCATTGATGCCAGACTGACTCTATTCTGGAAAATTGAAATATTTTGTATGTAATGACAATCGAGTCACCATGCGACCTTCCCGGAATAACTTCCCAGATATATGACAGTGACAACAGCCGCCCCATTGGCGCTGACGCGCTGAAGGCTCCCCAAAGCCACCACTTAAAAAATGCCACCCGCATTATTAACATTCCTCACTTGGGGATGTTTATGGCTCGTCACTGTTATCAACAGTAACAAATTTCAAGAACCTATAAATGACACCACCCCCAGAGACAGCCCGGGACAATCCACCATCAGCCTGCCTGGCCCAGGCTAGACCGTGAACATCAAATCAGGCTTATCTGATGGGCCCCCAGCCCCCCTGCCCCCACCTCCCAATGCTCCCGTCCTCCTCACTCACCTTGACCCCTGAAAGCCGTGGCTCCATCTGCATCCGCTTAACCTCCATCGGGGGCCTTGCCCATCAGATACTGCTGGGGGGAGGGTACAGGGGTCTCCTGTTCAGAACCAGGGCTTTGAGCCACAGCAGGTGTTAGGTTTCCTGACTGCTACTGTCTTCCTGCTGCAGAGCCCCCACTCTACACACCTACAAAAAGACCCTTTTTCTCCTTCCTTCCTTCATTCATTCACTCATTCATTCATGTGCGTATGCATCCATACGACGTGTTTGCTGAAGTGATTGGAATGTTGCACGGATGCCCTGGCCATGTACCAGATGCAGTCTGGTGACTTCCATCTTAAAGGGCAAGGTCAGTGCCAGGCAGAGGGGCAGGCTCAGGACCTGCGATGTCAGAACCCACAGTGCTGTGGTCCCCATCCTAGCAGCAGCCTACAGGAGGCAAAGAACCTGGCCTCTGGCAAGAAGGGCAATGCAGGCCTCATACCCCACCAATCCCTCCCTCCAACTGATGCTAAAAACTGTCCTTGGGCCGGGCGCGGTGGCTCAAGCCTGTAATCCCAGCACTTTGGGAGGCCGAGACGGGCGGATCACGAGGTCAGGAGATCGAGACCATCCTGGCGAACACGGTGAAACCCCGTCTCTACTAAAAAATACAAAAAACTAGCCGGGCGAGGTGGCGGGCGCCTGTAGTCCCAGCTACTCGGGAGGCTGAGGCAGGAGAATGGCGTAAACCCGGGAGGCGGAGCTTGCAGTGAGCTGAGATCCGGCCACTGCACTCCAGCCTGGGCGACAGAGCCAGACTCCATCTCAAAAAAAAAAAAAAAAAAAAAAAAAACTGTCCTTGGAGACAAACAGGAAGTATATATATGGCATAGTGACAGGCAGCTCAGGCTTTGGAGCAGGCTGCTTGAGTGTGGCTGCAGCTGTAACACTGATTAGCTCGAATCTTCTGAACATCAGTTTTCTTGGCCATAAAATGGGACTAAAAGCATTCCTGGAGCTGTTAAGAGAGTCACATGAAATAGTGCGTGTCAAGGGTACAGCACGCTTCTTGATGCAAAGCCAGTACTCAGCAGATGCAGACTGTTGCAACTTGTAGGGATTCTCTCTTTTTGCTTTGGGCTTTAATTTCTCCTACAATCGTAGAAGTCCAGGTGAGGGGGGTTTGTGGCCACTCAATTTGGAGGATGTGTGTTCCATGAGAGAAGAGACGAAGGTCACTTTGGGGCCATGGGGGAGGTATCAGGGAGGAGGCAGACTGCAAGACAGGTGGCTGGCATGGCCACCTCCTGGCTTCGGCCAGCCCTCCCTGGCTTGGCCACCATGGAGTGACCTCAAGCCAGTCACTCACCCTCCCCCAGCCTCAGTTTCTCCATTTGCTGAGAAGGCCTCCTCAGGCCTGCCATTCACATCCAGCCCCTACCATAGCTCTTTGTGGAATGTTTTATACAGGATTGCTGTGAAAACCTAACAAGATAATGAATATGAGAGGGCTTTGAAAATACTCAGTGTTTTGTAAATGTAAGAGATTATTATTCCCATTTACCACCCTTTTAAAAGGATGTTTTTCCTCCATTCAGCCAAATTTAACTTGGATGATGAAGAACCCAGCCTGGGCTTCCCCAGCTATAATTTTCCTGTTCCTTGTGCCTCTGAATATTAAAACACAAAAGCTCACATTGCTGAGAGAAACCAAAACAGCAGCCTATTAGAGGTGCCATTGCACAAACGGAATTCAAAGTGATATTTCAAGCAGGGCGTTCTGTTTATATAAACCTTGAGAGCACTCGATGAATGTCAGCAGATCTTTGAAATTAAAATCACTTCTTTTTTTCATACGCTGCTCACTCTGTTCTTGAGCCTACGTCTTGGGTAGTCGTGGAGGTTAAGAAAGCACTCAGGGTTCACCTCCTACTGTTAGAAATGCTAAGAGATGAGGCAGGGAGGCATCCTAAATGCCTCCGAACCAGTCAGCCCAGGCCTGCAAGGCAAAAGCCAAGTCCTCTACCCTCAGGCTCTAAGGCCAGCATACCAGCAAAGAAAATAAGGCCTCAAAGCTGATGAGGTCCTCAATCTCAGAGCAGCCCCTTTCCCTGCTAAGCAGACACTTAGACACCCAGGAAAGGACACAGCAGGGTTGCCAGATGTCTCAATGGTAGGGTCACCTGAAGGACTTTGGTCACGCACACCCACCCCGCCATGTATACACGTAAGGTCTAAGGTACTATTTCCTAAGGCTTTAAGCAACAGCCTCCAGGAGTGCTGTCCAGAGTGCTGAAAAGGAAGCCAGACCTCGGGGGTGACTGGAGGGCATTTGGAAGAGGGTCCTTCTCCAGGGACACATTCCTGCTGCTCTCTAGAATCCTGAGAGGGAAGGGAGGGGGACCCTAGGGAGGCCAAGTCCCCTGTGTGAACTGGAGGGAATGGAACACTAGCAGGCAGAGGGAGAAGCGTGACAGGGAGGGGAGACGGGGCCCCCCGCCAGAGTGACGACTGCAGTGGAAATGAAGAGGAGGGTTGAGCGCAGAAGCTGGAGGAACTGGCAAATAAAGTAATAAAACAGAGAGATATACCTTATGACAGCAGGGAGATAAATGGAGCAAGTTATACCAAGGGCTCATTTTTGTGCAAATATTTGGGGCTCTATAAAATAAGGCTGTTTATTATAAATCTGTCTCCCAAATAAGTCTTGCCAGTGCACAGGTGTCGCCTGCAGGGAAGTTTTCCCTCTAAGGCTCGGAGGGTTGAGCTCGTGGGGTAAAGTGTGGCTGCAACTGCTCTTTCTGTTCTATAAATAGCCCTTCCCGTGGGGGAAATGAGACTGCTGGGAGCCAAGAGAAGGAGCCAGGTCCGGCCACGGGATGCCTTGGTGGCCTTGACCTTCACTTCCAGCCAAGCGGCTGCTGGGGCTGTGCAGTGTCCCAGAATCAAGGTGACTGACATACACGGTCGTGGCTGAGGAGTCTGTCAATCCTGTCTTTAAATATCAGGAGGGCTCTGCTGCCAGGTTCTCTCTCCAGCTCCAGCGGGGGAAGAGATGACAGAGCACAAAAGTGTAGCAGCAGAGAACCAGCTGAGACCGGAGGAGGACTTCAGGGCTCATCCACTCCTTTGAAAACTTGGAAAGTATAGACACCCCTCTGCCTGAAATGGCTTGTGGCAATTCTTCCTGGAAACGAGGGAAGGATCAGAAGACTTCGGGAGCTTGGGGAAATTCCCAGGAGAATCTGAGTCCTCTACCCTCAGGCTCTAGGGCCAGCATATCAGCAAAGAGAATAAGGACTCAAAGCCGACGAGGTCCTCAATCTCAGAGCTGCCCCTTTCCCTGCTAAGTAGACACAGACACGCAGGAAAGGACACAGCAGGGGTGCCGGCTGTCTCCACAGTAGGGTCACCTGAGGGACTTTGCTCACGCACACCCACCCCGCCATGCATACACATAAGGTCTAAGGTACTATTTCCAGAGGACCAGGATTCCTGTTCCTCAGAGGAATTTGCTCCTGGGTCCCAGATCTTCTTGACTGTGAAATAGTCCAGTGAATAGAGAATCAGGGTCCCCAACTTCCCAGAGCCCATTTCCTCAGCTCTAAGGTGGGGCTGATCACAAGAAGCCTGCAGCGCAAGGCATGGCACAGATCGACATTAGTTCTCTCTTTTTTTTTTTTTTTTTTTTGGAGACGGAGTCTTGCTCCAGGCTGGAGTACAGTGGCACGATCTCGGCTCACTGCAAGCTCCGCCTCCCAGGTTCACACCATTCTCCTGCCTCAGCCTCCCGAGAAGCTGGGACTACAGGCGCCCGCCACCTCGCCCGGCTAATTTTTTGTATTTTTAGTAGAGACAGGGTTTCACTGTGTTAGCCAGGATGGTCTCGATCTCCTGACCTCGTGATCTCCCGCCTCGGCCTCCCAAATGCTGGGATTACAGGCGTGAGCCACCGCGCCCAGCCGACATTAGTTCTTAGCATGCTCTGGACAAGAAGCCACCCCTGTACCATGCACACAGTGGGAGCTCCTGAATTACCCAGATGGACTTGAGTCCGCTTCTAAGATGTGGTGCTCCCACAGCAGCCTGGGCAGGTTCCACGGGGGCCATCTTCATAGCTTCATCCCTTGTTATCATTTTGGCTGGCCTTGATCACATCACACTGGCATATCATCTGTCTTCTCCACCTCAACCCTGAGGACAGGGGCTCTCTCTTCTTCCATCTCCATATCTCTAGTGCCTGTAACTCAAGAAGGTGTTAGCTGAGTGGTTGGTGGAGAGATGGCATCTCTGCCTAGATCACCTCCCAAGCCAGACCAGATTCCACCCTGTGCCAAGCCTCAGCAGCGCCCCACCCAGGAGAACCACTTTCTAGGATCAGGCGGCCCTCTTTTCTCACTTCTGTGCCCACCCCCCTTTATCCTGCTTTGTGTGCCGCCCCAGGCTTGCAACTCTGCACCCTTAGAAGAGACATCAGCTTTCTCCCTGGCTTGGGGCCTCTGCCCCGAAGACTGACTTTATACTGTTTATGTCTCCCTCGTTTTCAAGGCTTTGGCTGGAAATCTGGCTCCTTGGGCCGGTTCCGATGATATTTTACAGTGCCTTCTTAATTTACTGCCTTTTTATGACTATAGTAAAAGGCCACACATCGAGGAAGGCCATCAAACAGGAAGAAACATCCCCTCTCCTTGTCAGCTCAAGTTGAGCATTGTAATTTACAGGAAAACCTTGTGGCTTAGGGTGTTTACCTCCCATGGAACCAGTTTCTTCTCCCATTATGAGAATGAGATAATTAAAAACTTCCCTGTTCCTTTGATATTGAATTAGGTTAACTCAGCCCAATTGCAAATGCCAGTTTGAAAGCTGTTATGTCATTTGAGTTTCAATGTAGAGCCATCCGTTTTGTTTTTTTTTTTTAATCCAGAAATGCTTTTTTCTTATCTCTTATACTGATCCCAAATTAGACATAGGGAAGGGAAATAAGGGATTTGTTCACATTTGACTGGAAAATTTGCATCTCAAACAGAAATTTTAGGGAGGCTGGGGCCAGGGAGGCAACTGAGGCTGTGTGGCTTCCCCCAAGCCAACAGGCTTCACAATTCACCCAATGTGAGAGAGGGAAGGCATGAAGAGGAAAGTATGAGACCCAGTTCATAGGAGGAAAACTACAGTCCAGCTTCTCTCCACCTGCCATCTACCATCACCATGGAGCAAGCTATTCCTGCCCCTAGGGAGAGAAACCCCAATTCGAATTGGCCTAAACAATGCAGAATGTATTCTATCACCTCTGTGGAAAGCCAGAGGGAGCGCGAACTGCTGGGTCAGCCTATTCAGGGGCTCATCCATGTCACCAGCCCGCTCTGCCATCTTGAATGGTGGCTTCATGTGCCCCCACCCGGGAGCCAGGTGACTGCAGTCCAGGTTCACATGACACATAGCAGGTGTCACAAGGAAGAAGAATGGGATGTTCCGCAGCTCCTACCAGTGAAAAACCCTCTCCTGGAAACCCTCACACTTCTCTTACCTCATGAGCCAGAATTGGGTCATATACCCATTCCTAAATAATCCCCCGTGAGGAGGATGGGAGAACAATTGGCAAATGAGATTCACTCGCTGCTGCCCCCCGCCAAACACACACAATGACAAAATTGAGAAGAAATTGATTTTTTTTTTTTTTTAGATGGAATATCGCTCTGTCACCCAGGCTGGAGTGCAGTGGCATGATCTCGTCTTACAGCAACCTCCACCTCCTGGGTTCAAGCGATTCTCATGCCCCAGCCTCCTGAATAGCTGAGATTACAGGTGTGCGCCACCACACCCAGCTAATTTTTGTATTTTTAGTAGAGACGGGGTTTCACCATGATGGCCAGGCTGGTCTCGAACTGCTGGGCTCAAGTGATCCACCCGCCTCGGGAGAAATGAATTTTGATGGGGAATAAATGCTATGCAGACAATGCATGTGATGCTGTCATTAAATGTTGCACACATTCAAAGCAATGTATATGTACACAAGCAAAAGTAACAAGAAAATGGGCCCTCCCAGAATAGACTAGAACTAGACCCAGGCCTTTGAAGTTCCCTCTAAGGACAGGCTCACTCTTCTCCATCCTTGCTGGAGTCTTGAAAGTGGAACATCGTGGTATCAGGAGAGTGAGCGGAACGTGGGGCCACTGTGGAGCCCAGTGGTTCTCAAACAGGGGTGGTTTTACTCCCCAGGGACATTTGGCAATGTCTGAAGACAATTTTTTGTCATCACCCTTTGAATCATTTAGTCATGGAGGCCAGGTATGCTGCCGAGCATCCTCTAATGCACAGCACAGCGCCACAACAAAGAATCATCCAGCCCCAAGTGTCTACGGTTGTGAGGCTGAGAAACCTTATGGAAGCCTGACTTTCATCCAGGATATTCCCATGATGCTTTGCCCCCTGGGAAAGGGAGAGAGGAGGTGGCTTACCAACGAGATGTGACTGGAAGCTGGAGAACACAGAACCAGTCTTCAGCCCTCCTTCCCTTCTCTGGCAGAACTTTCCTTTACCTCTGGCAAAATAAAGAAAAAGAGAGAGAATATATTCTATGCTGCCTTGTTCTGCACGAATATCTTACTAGGAGACTGTCAGCATTTGGAGAGCAGGGCTCAGTTCCGCCATGTCTGTATCCGCCCAGCACTCACAGAGCAGGTACCTCATAAATGTGGGTTAGAAGGAGGCAGGAGAGAGGGAGTTGGAGGAGAGGTCTGGGACTGAGTAGAGAAAGTATGATTTAGAGGCAGCCAAGGCCCCCAAGGCAAACCTTGGCCTGGGCTGAGATCAGCTGGTTCTTAGCTGGGGAACAAAGACAATTTAAGAGTGGGTCAGCAAGATTCAAAGGTTTAGCTCGAGGAATTGAACCTGACAGTTCAGACCAAGCCAGAAGGTCCTTTGACAAGAGAAGCAGGGAGGAGGTGTTGGAGGAGGTGGCCCTGAGGACAGGTGCTGGATGCATGGGGCCAGAACAGGTAGAAGCAGGAGAGAGAGAGAGAGAGAGAGAGAGAGAGAGTGCGAGGGAAAGGCTATAGGGTCAGGGGAGTAATCCATCAACGTTCTGTCCAATGATGGGAAGAGCAGGGCCCAGCAGTGGAGAAAAGGCCAGGACCTCGAGAGGCATTGCACCCTGATTGGGGGCTGGTGAACTGGAGGGAGCAGGCAGGGACCCAGCCAGGAAAAGAGGTCCTCTCATAGGGGCGACCAGAGGGAGGCTACCACAGAAGAGGGGCCACTGGCCCAAGAGAGCCAAGGGCTCTGGGAGGACCCCCCATGGTGGGTGCTGGAGGGCCCCTGAGTCCTTTTATTTCACAGTGACAAGTCAGCCGTAATACATTGTCACTGTCACCTGGCCATGTCAGCAGAATTTTCACCAGGGCCTGCGGTCTGGGATGCCAGGAATTTTCCCTTGGCTCCTGAGACATTTGCTAAGCCAGGCGCCAGCTGGAGAAGGTGGCAGGAGAGGCTGAGCATCGCGCCTCGGTGCTGATCTCTGATATTCAAATTCCTGGAAGCCCTGGCGAACCTCGTCCTGGCAGGGCAGCTCGGTAGAGATACTCCCCTCAAAGTTAATAAGAAACTAAGAAATTAATTTCCTGTCCGGTGCCTCTGCCCAGCAGTGGCAGGCCAACACTCTCCATCATTGGGAGTGGACTTAAATCACAAGGAAAGTTATAACAAGGGGGCTAGGGAGGTGTCAGGTGCAGTGCTGGCCCTTCTGGAAGTTTCCTGGAAGAGGGATGGAGATGTCTGTGCAATCCCGAGCAGGTCGGGGGTGCTAGCAACACAGCGAGGCCCTGGGACCGTTGCTTCCAAGAAGGTCACTTTGGTTTTCACTTGGCCATGGTTTGTTGCAAAATTCCGGGCACCAGCTCAGCTCGGCCACGTCTTGGCTCCCGGGCGCCTCTAGAGAGAATGAACATGCTAAAGACAGTGAGGCATCTTCTTTGGGTGACCTCGTGTGACCTTGTAATCGCGTCAAATCTTTAGTTCTGCAGAAACAACTGTCAGATCGGGAGTTAGTCACCTCCAAAGACAAATACCAAACCAGTGACGTTGTTCTTTCTGTTCATGACCCTGGAGGTATGGGGGGAGGAGGAGGAAGCGGAGATTGGTTTTGCTCATTAACTCATTATCAGTGACTGAGCGGCTACTCCTTGCTGGGAACTTGTTGGGTGCCCTCCATTACGGTTCCCTTAATCCTCTCAATGGATTTTGGCATCCTCAGGTAGATGGGGGGATCCCCATTTTACCTGGGAGGGATACAAGGCCAAGAGGGGTTGAGTAACTTGCCCAAGATCACACAGTGAAGTGGCCAAGGTGAAATTTGAGCTAAGGCCTGATTCCACTCCACATCCAAGTTCTTTCCATCATCTGGCTG
This sequence comes from Macaca nemestrina, assembly GCF_043159975.1. Taxonomy (NCBI): domain Eukaryota; kingdom Metazoa; phylum Chordata; class Mammalia; order Primates; family Cercopithecidae; genus Macaca; species Macaca nemestrina. The sequence goes on along the minus strand of NC_092125.1, from coordinate 226,503,170 downwards.
CAGGCAAGATAACAGATTGGTGTACTCTTTCTATCTTATTTGAATTCCAAAGTTAGTATCTGCTGCTGAAAACAGCTGACTTCATTATAAGCCATCATTGACTCCTTTCTTCAACAAATAACCAGCAAAACAGAGTGTTCTTTCGGAGTAAGCCTTCCACCACTCGAACTTTGGCAACTTTCTCCCTAACGGGTCTCTCCCTGTGAGTGTTTGATCGTGGCCGCCAGCATGAGCCTATCCTGGTGATCTCAAAATACGGAGGTTTTTTTTCTGTTGAGAGATTGAATCTTCAGTTCCATGTGGAGGCTTATTCAACATTAAAGCGTTCCTGAACCATTTCACTTATTCAACAAATATTTTCCAAGCCCAGCTCTGGGCCAGGTGCCAGGCTCAAGGCTGAGCAAGCCAGACAGACGTGGAGCCGCCATCATGGAACTTGGCCCTCACTGGCCGTTGTCCTTGGCTCTTCAGGCTGAACCTCTGTGCTTTCTCATTTCACGGCTGTTTTCCTGAGTGCTCCCTGTGAGCCTGAGTCTGTCCTGAGGTCTTCGTCCCTATTCCCTGTGCCCGAAGCCTTTCCTCTCCCAGAGCTCCCCGCGGCTGGCTTCTTTTTATCATCTCAGACACAGCTAAAGGTCCCATCCTCAGAGGCCTTCTCAAGTTCCCTGGCTAAATTCTCCCCCCACCCCCATTTTTTTTGCTCATACCACCTCACGCCATCCAGAATCCCCTTATTCTTTATTCCAATGTTTATAGCTTGTCTCTTCCATGATCTTTGAGGGCAGAGTCTTAGACTTGGTCACAGTAGACCCCAAACATAGGCCAGTCCCTGGTATCTTGTGGTTCTTGAGAGCTAATCTGTTGAATGAATGAATGAGTGAATGAATGAAAACCCTGCAAAACGAGTGCTACAGTTACCCCCACTCTATAGAAGAGGAAACTGTTCCTCTAAAAGGCTGAGAATCCCACCTCAGAGCTCCCTGCAGGAGAGTGGGTGAGCTGGGACCCCCATCATTTCAGGTTAACTGAAGGGAAAGCCTGACTTCCCATCAGCTCCACACACTGAGTCCTTTCTCCTAAAAACGAAGGAAGCACAAAGAAATCACAAAGAAGGCACCTTGCCCTCAAACATCTGAAACCCTCAGTTGGAAGTTTGACTGCAACCTCTGCCTCCCGGGTTCAAGGGATTCTTCTGCCTCAGCTCCCCAAGTAGCTGGAACTACAGGCATGCACCACCACACCCAGCTAATTTTGTATTTTCAGTAGAGATGGGATTTCACCATGTTGGCCAGGCTGGTCTCAAATTCCTGACCTCAGGTGATCCGCCCTCTTCAGCCTCCCAAGGTGCTGGGATTACAGAAGTTCCTTTTCAACATTGCCTTTTAGATCCCCTTTCCCATCAGCTTCCTCCAAAGGAGCTGCTGGCTTGATTTACCTGCAGCCACTGCAATTAATTGCTATCCCCTGGTAGCTAACGTCTCTTAACAGCTCCATAGCAACAGTGGTTTCCAAATGCCAGAAAGTGTTTTTTCCAAGGGGACTCTATCCTCGACACAAAATAGAACATTTTGAGTGAAATTTAAACACAGTTTTTGAACGGTGCTGTTCTGATTTCTTCACACTTCACAAATGCTTTCTTTGCAAACATGGGTGTCCCAGTTACCCTGGGCTGGTGCCAAGGCCCTCAGCCCAGCTTCTGTTTTCTCAGCTTCAAGGCAGCCGTGGTAAGACCTAAAAACAAACAGGGAGTGAGTGCTGTGGGTCTCCCCGCTAAGGGGTTGCATTGCGCCTGTGCGTGCGTGTGCAGAGATGAGGACCATATTTTGTCTCCCACACCAGCAGTGATCAATTGGTAATGACAACATGGAACCCTGCCTGTGAGATTTCCAGGACCCCATCTGAGCTTAGCGGGAAAGAGTGCCGTCCGCCATGGTTTAAGTGCAAAATTCCAAGGGCCAAGATGGGGAGTAGGGATTTGTGTGTGAGTGGTTGGTTGGAATAAATCATCCTGGTGTATCACTGCTCCCACAGGTGGAAACAGAGAAACTGGGTTAAAATGAAGACTGCAGTAAATTCGCATGCACAGGTACCCAGAAAGGCCCTTGCCATGTCCTTCACTCTGCCTTGGTGAAGGTGGAAAAGATAAAGGGAGAGGGTGATGGGCAGGTGGTGGGTGTGCCAGCTACCGACTGGCACAGCCCCTAGCACAGGGGCTGTTCTCTAGTGACCGATCCAGGATGAGTGTCCCCGTTCAGATGCAGTCAACCCACCACTGATTCAACCAACACTTGCTGACTGCCTATCGGGGAATACATTTCCTTCTGATGCACGCACTGCTCTCCGGAAGCCTGGGGTCCAGAGAAGGAACGGAGGTGCCAGCCAGTCTGAAGATCAGTGGAAAGGGTGGGGCTGGCCGATGCCGCAGGAGAGACACAGAGGGCTGTCAGGGGAGTCCCAAGGGGAATGAAATTATTTTGGTTGGAAGGATAAAGGGAAGCTGCAAGGACAGTGTGATGTTGGAGCTGGGTCTTGACAAGTAGGTGGAATGTGGAGGGATTCCAGGCCTTGGGAACAGCGTGGGCAGGGCCGGTGGCAGAGCAGGCTGAGTGGTCTGGTTGACTGAGCCAAGAGGGGTGAGAAGGGTGCATGGGAGGTGGATCCGGCTGATCATGGAGGCCACTTGAATCAGCAGTGGGGCTGCATTCACAGGAAATGGGGAGCCAGGAAAGGTTAGCAGTGGGTGGCGTCATCAGAGCTGGGACTTGGGAAGGTGGCTCTCAGAGTTGGATGGGAGTGCCTGGCTCAAAGGCAGACCAGTCAGGAGGCTGATGCCAGGGGGCATGGGGAAGGCAGTGAGGGGAGACTGGGGCGGTGGCCTCAGGGACCAAGAGGAAAGCAGCACGCCTTCCCGTCTCTCCCCTCCTTCAGCTCTGCTGGCATTAGCAGTGCCTCAGACTTGGTGGCCATGGAGTCACAGTGGCGGGATTGCTCTGTGGCCTGATTCTGCCCCCACCGGGCTGACGGGGTCTTGGCCTCTAAGCACGATGTTTAGAGATGCCCCTGCTCTGAGGAAGCTGGAGGAAGCCAGGCCTTTCTCTCGCATCATCTGAAGAGGAGTGAGTGGGGTTGCCAGCCCCCTGCTAGCCACAGATGCCCACCCCACCATTGTCTTCAGCATCTGCCAGAAGAGGGACAGTTTGAGGCAGTGTCGGGGTTCACGAGCTTGCTCTCCTCTGCCGTTTGCAATGGGCTGGCACAGGGCAGCCTCGCTACTTGGCTCCAGCCAGAGGCTTCAGGATGTGGTGATGAAGATGGGGTCTGGATGGGCGTCAGTATTCAGGATGTCGAGCCCCACTGGTCTCGGGGACCAGTTGGTGCTTCCTGCAAAGGCATGTGCTCTGGGCAGAGCCTGGCCTGCCGCAGCAGCTCTGCAGAGGGGCCGGCCCCAGACTTGACTATGTCATTAGTACAGCAGGTCCCGTTATTACCCGAGGAGGCTTACAGGTTATCAGCGAGCTCCAGGAGCCACTGGAGAAAGGAATAAGATAAAGAGGGATTTAAAAATAAAATAACAAAAAGAAAAACTGTATTTTCTAATCCAAACCTTGCCCTGCAGTGGCTTTGTTAACCCCTAGTCACTCCTTCAAGACATAAACTGTTGAGAGCCACAATTACTTCAGTGATTACACGTTATCTTGTCCTACCAAGGTATTAAAGAGGAACTGGGGAACACATTAAAAAAACATACAGCCCAATTTAATCATGATTCCCTCTAAAACAATTGCTGGAATCTCACCATTGCCGTTGGCAGAGCATAAAAATCCTATAGATGCTTGATGGACCAGGCACAAATCATCCTCTGCTGCCTCCACGGCCAGCCCATTTGTCCGTCAAAGGAGAGCTTTGGGGTTTAGGTCTTTAACAGGATTGAGTGCAGGGGCTCCCTAGTTGCTCCTCCAGAGCAGAGGAAGGGTGGCCCCATCCCAACCTCCCAGATGTCCCTACTTAGAGCACCTGCCCTGCCATCACTACCACCAGGGAGATGCTAAACAGAAAGCCCACCAAACATCTCGGGACCCTACTCATAGTCAAGGTTGTGAAGAAGTTTGCTGACTGAGAAGCAGCCTTGTTCTGAATGCCACTTGCGGTGAACAACAACCAGCTCTGCTTTTCTACAAATTCTCTCTGCAAAGCGAGGGAGGTGTAATCATTTGCTTCAGAAGGTTGTGAACATCAGGAAGGGGCAAAGCTGGGAGACAGCAGAGGAGGGGGGTCGGGTGCAGCTCCCTGTCCTCACTCTCTCCCTGTCTGCTGCGTGATGTTCAAGTCAGTCTCTCCTGGTTCAGTTTTCCCAGCTGGAGATGGAAGGGGGTGGATAAGTTGGCCTGGATGATCCCTAAGTTTCCTCCCACCTCAGTATTCTCTGTTCCAAGAGGAGTAAACAGAAGGGTTTCGGAGACCCCTGACTTGCAGGACCCTGGCGGATCTTTCATGCACAAATTAAAATACATAAAGTATCCAGGAAGTGGACAGTGCTTACTGCAGAAGGGGCTGTAGGCACCGGAGCTCCTCAAGGGCTTGCGGTTCACTTGACGCCTGTGTCATCTGGATGAGGACTGGAAATGATCCCACTGGCCCACGGGAATCCCACCTTTCCAATATGCAGGATGGGGATGGGGCACCCACCTCTTTAATTCGTGGAGAGTTACGGAATATTTTTCAGGAAAATGGAGCTTTGTTTTCTTCCAGAGTTTGGAAGATAGCCAAGAATTATTTCAGAGACCCTGTTTTCATGATTGGACAAGAATGGCTGGTGTTTAGCTCATCGTCTGTTGGAGATCATGATGCTTCCTTGATGTTTGAAAAGAATTTAACTTTGCCTAGATGGGCTCCTGTCTCAAAGAATTACACTTCCCAAGTAAGCCGTGTCTGAATTAATTTGATGTTGCTCCACTTGGAAGTTCCATACGATCTTAGGAAAACTTTGTCCTTAGCAATACTGTGAGATGACGTAACACTGACTGGAGAGGTCAGTCAGAATAATACCTGGCCATTCTGAAGCTTTCCCATGGGGCGGGCACTGTTCAAATGCTGTATCTTGTTTAGTCTTCACAACCACCTCAGGGAGCAGGCACTACTATTCTCTCCATTGTATGGATGAGAAAACTGAGGCACAGAGATGTGACTGCCCAAAGATCGCAGCTAGGAGATAGCAGAACCCAGACTCGAACCTAAGGTAGTTGTCTCTGGAGCACACACTCTCTACCACTCTGCTTCCTCAGCATCAGATAGTCCTGGGCTTAAGTTAAGGGCAGGGCTTTGATGGACTACTTAGATTCTTTATGTGTAAAGCAGATGGGGCCATAACCAGTTCTGCCTTGTGAGGTTGCAGTGAGGATTAAACAAGCTAAGTCCTGGGAAGTAGTTAGCACCCAGCACCTGGAGCATACAGGTCTGAAGAAATGCTAGTTCTCAGCAATCATAGCAGTGGGGGTTATTGAAACCATAGGATCATCTGAATTGTGTAGTGGAAAGTGACCAGTTTAGCAGAAAGAAGACATGATCTTTTTTTAGGAATTAGGGCTCTTGGGTGATGCAACAAAAAACTCTACTTGACCTGACTTTGGGGGAAGAGGAGATTTGGGGGTTGGAATTGCTGAAAAGTCTTGAGGTGTGCTGGCCTGTGTTCCATCAGTGGCATTGAGGCTCTGTGTCTTCTCCCCTCAGCCCTGTTCCTCACGCCAGCTCCCTTCTCTGCCTCCATGTGCTGGCAAGAGATGGCTTCCAGGAGCACTAGATTTCATTCTCCCAGGTTCGAGTCCAGCCGGAAAGAGCAGCCCTGCCTCCAAGTGGCTCCAGCCAAAGCCTAGTGATTAGCACTGAGTGGAGCCATGAGTTTCTCCCTGAGCCGATCAGTGTGGCCCGAAGAATGCGGCTTGGCCAGCCTGAGTGACAAGCTCCATGCCTGGACTGGGTTGGAGACATGGCTGGATTGCTAAAGAAAACTTGGAAACTCTTATCAAAAGAATGAGTGCACTAGAGTTGGGTCCAGCTCAGCCTCCCATGAGCCACGTGGCGTGAGCAGATCAGGTAGCACCTTTCAGTCCAGCAGGGATGGCGGCACAAGGCCAACTTCCTCCAGAGCTGTGGAGGGGAGCAGATGGGCAGGAAAGGCTCCAGAGCACATCGGTCACTCCAGAGATGCCTCAATGACTGTTTGGTGCCATTGTCATCTGATGGGCTTGATTCACTGCCTAATGGGGCACGGTTCTGAGCAGGCACACCAGCTCTGGGAGCAGGATTGGGGCGCACGTGCTTGGAGAGGATGGAAGAGGCAGGGGAGGGCAGCAGGCCTGGCTTCCAGCCATCCGGGAGGACAAGGCCGGTCTAGGCTGCAGGCGGGACCTCTTTGAGGCTGGTAAGGAGGCCATGTGGCTGTGGATTTAGCTCCTGGGAGGGACAGGAGGTCAGAGGTGTGATGACTGCAGCCCTCTGAGACCTGATTACCCAGCATCTGTACTGTTCCACCCTCTGTCTCTGCTGGGCCAGGGCTGCATGCACTGAGAAGTACCTTTTCCCTATAGGAGTTCCCTGTGTCCATTTGAAAGGCCCATGGCTTCTTGTCCCAGGGGTGGTCAGAGCAACTCTTACAGCATCACCAATAAATCAAAAATTAGTTCAAGGTGAGAGCAGGAGACGAACAGGACAGGACACCAACCAACAATCTCATCCAAGCTCAGGCTCTGCCAAATGCAGGATGCCAACAGCCTGCATCCCTGACAGGTCCCTGGCAAGCGAGAGAAGGATGGTTGGATGCTGAACAGTCCGGCTGACACTTGCAGCCCCGGATTCCACCCTGGTGGGGGCACTGGCCATCATGGTGTCTTCTGGATTTGGGGGTCCCAGAGAGAGATAGTCCCCAGCATCCCGATCTCTTGCACGACTCCTTATGGATCAGTCATCTGGGAACTAATGTCACCCATTTTAGAAAAATCTCTTTATATGTTTCAGCCCATGTCGCCTTGGAATAATGAGTCTCATACATTGACTGCCCGCTGTGTAGTTTGATTGTGCTAAAATTACCTCCCTGAGCTCCAGGGTGGGGGAACCGTATTCTTAGCATTCATGGATGTAGAGTTAGAGGCACGCTTTCACTTCTTCTCCCTTTTCTGAAGACTCGAATCACATCTCCTCCCGACTTTTGTCTTTCTGGACCGGAAAGCCTTTATCTTCGTTTTCCTGGAGCTGCCTGCCCCTCCTTGGCTGATGCTCCCTCACCCCTGCACTCACTAGTTCAGACCGAGCTCTGCAGCAAAGACACCTCGGCCATTTTGTCTCCAGTTTCCAGGTCGTGCCCTGCTCTCCAGGCTGGGCCTTTCTGGTCCCTGCAACAACTGTGAACCAGTGGCTTCTGTGGATCCTGGGAGGTCCTCTCTCGGGTCTGGCAATGGCAGCTCGGGCTGCCAGCCTCCGTTGGCAGTTTGCTTTACTCATCCTGAGCCCGCTGCCCCACACGTCACTGCCCTGGGATGCATCTGTAGCTCCCATACCCTCCGACACCGGCTTTTACGTTACTCATTAAAATTTAGTGTCATCTGCAAATGTGGAGATTTTATCAGACATGTCTTCCCCTGGGTCATTTATAATGATTTTAGATAAGGCCAGCCCCGGGCCCCATGCACATGTGCTGTTGGGCAGCCAGGGCTTGCTGCGCAATGAAAATGCCTCCCCTCCCCAGCAGCGCCCCCTAGGGTGGCTTGACCCCCTCGCAGCCTTTGGGTGGGACTGTTCCAGAGACTTCCAGAAAGTGCAGGCAGACGGGACCCTCTGACCCCTCTCGAGGTACATGCATCTTTATCTGCTCAGCGAGACTGGAGAACTCCCTTCGGCCAGCATTCTCTGGGTGTCTAGGATGTGCCCAGGACTGTGCCAGGCCTGATCTCCCACCATAAATGTGTTTTTCCTACACTACCTTTGGGCTAAAGGAGGCAGAGCAAGCCAGCCCCTGAGCCGGCATGGTTCCCGGAACCCCGCACCAGGTGGAAATTGTTTAACTATATTCCCATGACTGGAAAATTCTGGTAATTGTGTAATAACAACAGCAGCAGCACTCAGCAATTACCCAGGGTTTTTCATCTTCAGACCACTTTACCCACATTAACTAATTAAGTCTCCCAGCCTCCCTCCAAAGCAGGGAAGGGCTGCCGGCCCGACTCCCGCTGGCGCACAGGCTCGCGTAATGAGGGCAGCCGTGGGAAGGGGCTGCAGGGACCCCAAAGGCAGCCTACCTCTGCCCTCACTTGCAGGCCCTCTGAATCCCTTGCCAGGCATCGCTCAGAATCCGCTGGCCCTGCTAAGCACTGGCAAGGAAGCGTGGAGGTGTTCTGTGTGCCCTGCCACACTCAGCCACAGTGGGGGATCCCTGGTCCCAGCACAGATTGCAGGACCGAGCCCCTAGAAGAGCACAGTTGACTACTGACCCTGCCTATTACTGGGGACACCAGGGCCCCTCTTTCAGTTCCTACTCCCTCCCTTCTCTTTTTGCTTCTCCTTTAATAGCTCCCAACTTTGGGGATCTAGATCTGCACCATCAGTTACCAGGTGCTCAACTCCAGGGTCCCCGAAGGCTGTTCCCCACTCCCTGGACACCCCACAAAGGGTGTTCTAACTACTGTGGGCCCTTGATGTGGAGACAGGGACATCTGCAGCCTCCGTCCTGCCCTGAGGAGCTTACAGACCAGCCAGGAGTCTTCCAGCCCCATCCTTGGTCCTACCAGCTGCCCACACCTCACATGACCCAGTCAGGCTCCCTGGACGTGCTTTTCCTCTGACATAGACATGAACTGGGCTGCTGCCGCCCGGAGCACTGAGGCTGAGTGCACAGCCCTCCCATGAAACATCTAGTGAGCCCCACAGAGCCCTGGGGCAGTGGCCTGGAGGTGTGAGATTGTGGCTTCAAGCAGGGCTGGCACCCAGAGACTCAGCCCTCCAAGGTACTCTCCTTTCTGTAAACGAGCATAGCAATAGCACCTGCGCCTGTGGGTTGTAGAACTTGAATGTGGAGCCCGAGACACAGCTGACACTCAGAAAGTGATCTCTGAAAACAGAAATGCCCACTGGGAGGTGTGTGCTGTGGGTCCAGGCACGCTCCCACCCCCGAGTGGCCGTGGAATGCCACAGTACCATGCATTGGAGCCATCAGAGGCAGGGAAGAGAGACCCAAGGAGACGGCAGCCTCCAGGGGCCGGCAGATCCTGGGAGACTTGAGAAGCAGGCGCCCGCGTGCCCTGGCCCTTCTCAGGGAGCATCCTTCTTGTGCTTCCGTCCATCCTCCAGGCCTGTCTGACCCTCCCCCTGCCTCCTGACCACCCTCAGTGGGTGACAGTGGGGATGGAACCCAAGCCTGCCAAGGCCTTCTTGATCAGCCTCCTTTCTAGTGGAACCATCGTCCCACCTCACACCTTTACCCAGAGCAGAGAGGACAGGGGCCCAGCTACCTGGGGCAGCCAGAAGGTGGGCGAGAAGATTTTGCACAGTCCTGCAGCCTAGTGACACCACAGCCCTGTGCCACCCAGTGTCGCCCTCTATCCCTTCCCTAATAAACCCTGCCCTTCTCCCTGCCAGCCTTGCACACCAGTTTCATGGGCTCCTACCCTCGTTGTTCATTAAGCATCCAGGTGCAGGGAAGCCTGTGCCTCTGACGATGAGGTTTATGGGACATTCAGAATATATATAAACGGTACTAATATGACAAATGCAAAGATCGAAGGAGCTTGCGATGCCGACAATGCTACTTCCTCGCCCGTCTCCCTTCTGTCTGGCTGGCGGCACACAGGCCCGCCCCCCGCGCCCCCAGCGGCAAGTGAGGAGGTGTGTGGCACTATTACATGCTATTATGACTTTCTGGGTAATGTATACATTTTCACTATCACACGGCCTCTCTCCTTCATTTTTCATGAGAACTGGCACGAGATTAATGACTGAGCCCCAGAAGAAACGGAACGCCATGCCACTCTGATTTATTGACCACTTAGCGCTGATGAAGCTGCAAACAAGAGTCAAACAGATGTTGCAGCTGCATTTTTCTTTATCAAAACCAACAGCTTTTTGCATTTTTAACCACTTCTTGCATCACCACCCTGCTTACTCCACAGAAAAGGGTCCTGGCTCCAGGCCTTCTCCTCCTCAGCGGAGATGGAGGAGCCCAGGCCAGGGCCATGGGACCCTGCTGCCTGACACCCATTGGCCCAGGATCCACCCTGGAAGCAGCCAGGAACAGGATGTGAGATCCCCAAGGCTCTTGCTGGGGGTGACTTGAGTCCCCTCCGTGGGTCTCTGGGGAAGAGCTCACTGCTGTACCCTCAACCAACTCCAAGGGCCAATTGCACACACCCAGGGTGGGCTCAGCACGCGGGAGGTGCAGAGCTCAGCTCCCCTCTGCAGCCTGGAGCACCTCCCCACTTCCGCCTCATGCCCATTTACTAGGCAGTGTCGGTGGCCTTACATATGAGCGCCGCTGGGGGCCAGGCCCGTCATGAGCCTTTTGCCTGCCTCACCCACTCCTGGCAAGGTTCAGGCCAGCACTAAAGGGTCTGCTTAACACTGAGCAGGCATTCTCTGCAGAACGTTCTCAGCCTCTCCTGTGCTTTTGGAGGAAAGGCCCTCAGCTTGTCCCCTGTCCTCTCTTTGTCCCTGCGGTTTGGGTGAAAGATGCATCTAGAAAAGGTTCTAGAAGAGACTGACTCTACCTCAGGCTCCCGGGAGATGCCCTTCCACCACCTTCAGCCTGCGAGTCCTGTGCCTGGCAGGGCCCTGGGAGTCTGGAACCAGGGAGATCTGCAGCTCCAAATGCATTTCCAGGAGGCACAGCTGGGTTAATGGACAAGCTGAACTTCCCTCGGAGAGGGGCAGAGGGCTCATGGACCCCCTCAGATGCCACCCCTCCTGGGCCCCTTCTGAGGGAGTGGACCCCCTCCTCTTCCAGCCCATGCCTGGGGTGGACAAAGACTCCTTCCCTGCCCCTCAGTCTCTGTCTGTCCCTCTAGAAGACATGCCTGGGGGTTCTCCAGGGTTGGTCCTGAGACACTGAGTCTCCGGAGAGGAGACAGCCACCACCCCTGCACCAGCTCCCACAGCCAAGGCCAGGTGCCCCCTGGCAGGCTTGTTGGCCCGTGTGCTGGGGCAGCTTGGCGGCACCCCGCTATGCCCCCGGTTTTCAGTCGGTGGGATGGAGTCCCTGCCATGTGGCTGCCCTGCAGACAGTCCCAGCCATCCGGAGCTCACACTTGTGGCCAGGAAAACAGGCCAAACCCGGGTAGTAATTGAGCGGAAACTGAGAGATTAGTGCTGCAAAGACAGCAAGGTGGGAGCCAGGCAAGGTGGGCACTGTTGTCAACGGGGTTGCTGAATGAGGTTTCCACAAGGAAGTGACCTGGGATCGACGTGGCACGGAACGCGGCAGCCAGAGACCACAGCCCAGGGAGAGGAGCAGCAGATCTGGGGAATGGGGTGGTGGGAGCCAGGTTCACTACCCAGGCAGCAGCCAGCAAGAAGCACAGGTGGCCCGGCCTGGAACCGTGGCAGGAGTGTGGGCTTGATCTCAGTGCCAAGGAGCCGTCCGGAACAGCCTGACCACGCCGGCTGCTGTTTGAAGGATGGGTCGGGGAGGGGAAGAGCAGACGTGAGGACACCCGGGAGTCGGGCACACTCCCACGTGAGCAGGAGAACAGGTGGAGGCTCAGACTTGGTGGTTGCAGGCAGGAGGTAAATGGGAGGATCAGGCTTCCTGGGGCGGGAGAATTGGCAGAACTGGATGATCGACTGGCCGTTGAGGGAGAGGGAGGGAAAATGAGGGGATGACTCCCGGGCTCCAGACCTGGGCAGCTGTGGGAAGCCTGGAGGGGCCAAGTGTCTGAGCGGGAGGTTGGGAGGCGAGGTCGGCCCTGGGAAGTCGTGGGTATTTTGAGGACTTTAAGGGGTGCTGTCAACAGCCAGGTAGGCAAGAGAGGAGAGGTGGGCTGGAGAGAGAAATCGGGATGTCCTGGGAATCTGGTGGGTGTGAGGTCAGGATGCTAGATAAGGCCACTAAAGAAGGAGAGAGGGAGAGAGGGAGAAAGAGAGCGGGAGAGAGGGAGGGCAGAGCCCCAGGCTGGATGCTGGTGGAGGAAGGGCCTCTGCACACAACAAGAGGAGAGCTGGGACGGGCTGGGGCTGCCGGCGGAGGAAGGGGACTCTAAGCAACAGAACTGCCCGCTGGAGGCTTAACCCACCTCCCCCTCTTGGGGAGCATGTCAGGGCTTTGTTCCGTCTGGGTTTGGTTTCGGTGGCGGTTGGTGGTGGTAGAGCGGGGCCTCTGTCCGTCCTGACGGCATCACAGCCATTCCGAGGCCTGACCCTGCTTCCTGCGGCAGCCCCAGTGAGAAAGAGGCACAGCTTCCATGCTTACGGGTGAGGAGCCTGAGGCACCAAGAAGGAGGAGGGATCCCCTAGTCCGCAGCTCTTCCAGAAGGCTGTGGAAGTTCTGAGACTTTTACTTATCCTTGGCTTCCCCTACCACCACCACAGTCACAGACCATGCCACGGGGCTCCCTCTCCCCAGCCTTTGACACCGACCAGGCCTCCGGGAAAGCAGGGGCTCATCTCCAAAGGTCACACTCACTTTGGGGGGTGACCCCTAGCATCTCGCCTGAAAACTCCATAACCCGGGGTGGGGCTTCTCCACAAGCTCTTCTTCCCTGCCTGAACCCACAAGGCCTGACAGGGTGGTGAACCCCACGGAAACATCAGGGCAGCCTGGACAAGACAAAGGCAACTTCACGCCACAACTGTCCAGAATCCAGAATCCAGGGCCCTGGCAGTGTCTGTCGCCTGCCGTGACTCTCAGATCCAGGCTCGCATCTGTATTCCTCCAGGCCGCCCTGCTGAGCTGGTCCGCCTGAGCCCATCTTGCCACTAGCAAAGCAGCTTGGCGAGGACTCTGACACCGTTGCGAGCACTCCATGAAACTGATACATGAGGACTTCAAGGCTAATATATTTTTCTCACAAAAACACCCAATAAAATGTAAAACTAATGAATAAAATTGCAACATTGCCAAGAAGCGATGTGTGCCCCAAATTTCCAAAAATACCTCCATCAGTCTGTGTCTGAAAACCAGCCCTACGCCAGGAAATCGTTACTACTCAACTCTGGGCATTCCAGCAGCAAGAGCTCCAGGCCCTGGGATGGAAACCGGGAGGCTGCCTGCTCCAGCATCTCTCCTGATCCTGCACTTGGTCTCCTGGACCTGCCAGGGGCTGGGACATTCTGCTAATTGTATCAAAACAAGGGAGAAAGGCAAGGCCCAGCATGGAGGCTCCCAGGAAGGGACCCCCCAGCCCCGGGTGTTGGGCATGTGCCCTCAGTTGAAAGGGGTAGTTCTAGATGCTACGATCCCTACGTTTGTAGTTACTGAAGTGGGATCCACTGACCAGTGGATCTGTGAGACTTGAGTTGAAGTGTTGATGCGCCTTGGGGTATGTTGGAGGATGGGGTGGGTATCCACTGCCTGCGTCAGGCTCTTAAAGAGATCTCAGACCTAGAAAAATGAAGAACCAGCCTTGCATTGTATCTTACCTTCCTAGCAACAACCTGTGTTTAGAAAGCCTTCCCGGCCAGGTGCAGTGGTTTGCACCTATAATCCCAGCACTTTAGGACGCCAAGGTGGGTGGATCACCTGAGGTCAGGAGTTCAAGACCAGCCTGGCCAACGTGGTGAAACCCCATCTCTACTAAAAATGCAAAAATTAGCTGAGCGTGGTGGCAGCCACCTGTAATCCCAGCTGCTCGGGAGGCTGAGGCAGGAGAATTGCTTGAACCCGGGAGGCGGAGGTTGCAGTGAGCCGAGATCATGCCATTGCACTCCAGCCTGGGCAACAAGAGTGAAATTCCGTCTCAAAAGAAAGAAAGAAAGAAACAAAGAAAGAACGAAAGAAAGGCTTCCCTGCCCTTTGTAGACCCAGAAAACTGAAGCCAGATGTCAGGAGAACACAGGTCTAGGGAGGGCACAAGCAGGAGGTTAGAATTCAGCCTAATTTGATTCTACAAACCTTAAATAAGCACCGGTGATTGTTGGACTGTCATAGCTCCAGGGCATTGTCCCTGAGGTTGAGGAAATAAAGTTGATGTTCAGACAATTAAAGCACAAAGCCAAATGCCATCCTACTAGGGTAGAGGCAGAGAGGGAATCAGGGAAGGCTTCCTGGAAGAGGAGGGCATCCTGGTGTCTGACCTCCAAGAATAGGCGGAGGGTGGTTATGCAGATGGAGGCTGAGCCCTGCAGGCAGAACTTCCTGAGATAGCAGCGTTTGGGGTGCTCTCGTGCAGGAACTCCACAGTTTGGGTTCATGGTGAGAGAGGGAGGGCCTTTGCCCCACGAGACCCTGCCTGCCTGCCCACCACCTTGGCCTCCCACAGCAGGTCCCAGGCACCCAGGCTGTGCTCAGCGGGGCTGTGGAGCAGGATGCGGCAGCCCTTTCATCTCCCAGGCGTCTGGCATCTCAGCTCCCTCCTGCAGGGCCAGGCTCCTGCTTCAGGGACCAGAATCAGAGGCAGCCCTGGGTGGCCTACTGGCCCCTGCAGCCCTTTGATCTTTACTCATCTTGCTCAGCAGCTGGCACTGCTGCCTGGCTGTGCCCAGGCACAGGCAGGAGCCCTCGGCTCAGACACAGTCCCCAGGAGGCCAGTATGTTGGTCTGTAGAAAGAACATGGGGCAAGGACACAGTGAATCACCCCGTCTCTCCACCTCCATGCAAAGGGCATAGCAGATCTACCCGACCCACCTCTTGGGCATACTGCAAGAATGAAGTGAAATGGAGATGAGACAGTACTTAGGCCAAGCAGAAAGGGAGGCCACCAGATGTCTTGGCAGGACCTGAACCTGGAGTCAGAACCCTGGCTTCCAGATCAGGCTGTGCCCTGCTGGCACATAGCTTTGGGCAAGTCACAACTTCTTAGTGCTGTAGGCGCCTCACTATAGACGAAGGACACCCTCCCCTGCCCTGCCCTGCCCTGCCCGCCTCCTTGGCTAGCAGCGGCACCAAATGAGATAATGGCTGGAAAGTGCTTTGAAAAGAATAAAGTGCCGCGCTGATGTCAGGGATTATCATGATTATTAAGGAGCATGATTACCACAATCCAGAAAAGCTGCCATTAAGGAGAAGGCTCCTGTTGATGTTGATTGAGTTTCCTGGTTATCTGAGTATTGGCAGGAAAAAATCTGTTTGAACCCTTGGTGAAAATCTTTTTTAATTATGCCAGTCTCCTTACTTACATTGGTCATGGTGTGATCTTGAGTCTTTATTTATTCATGGATTGATTGATTCATATATTCATGTATGACTCTTGCCCTGACAACATCCAAAAAAGCAGCTGCAGACCCAGCTCTCTCCTGCCTGGGGTCCTGCCTGTCTCAGGACTCATGGTTGAGTCTCAGTCTACCAGCCGGGGAAAGCAGAGGGCAAAGCAGCTTTTCCTCTATCAGGAGGAAAAGCACAGGATGAAGCCTTCCGCGTGGCTTTTTCCATCATTCCCTGCAGCGTCCTGATATCCTGTCATGTTTCCTTAGGACAATGCAAGAAAAAAATGGTTCAGGCGGGGCGCGGTGGCTCACACCTGTAAACCGAGCAGTTTGGGAGGCTGAGGAAGGCAGATCACCTGAGGTCGGGGGTTCGAGAGCAGCCTGACCAATATGGTGAAACCCTGTCTCTACTAAAAATGCAAAAATTAGCCAGGCTGTGGTGGCGTGCACGTGTAATCCCAGCTACTCAGGAGGCTGAGGTGGGAGAATTGCTCGAACCTGGGAGGTGGAGGTTGCAGTGAGCCGATATTGCGCCACTGCACTCCAGCCTAGGTGACACAGCAAGACCCTGTCTAAAGAGAAAAAAAAAGGTTCAAGAAATACCCTCTGATTGAGATGCAAGAGTTTAGCTAGGTTTTTCTGGCTTATCCAGATGCATCTAGAAAGTGACAGGATTGCTTTTTTTTTTTTTTTTTCTTTTTAACTTGTCAATATTGATGTGGCCAGATAAGCAGCGCTGCCTTCTGGGGAGACCATAAGAAAGCCACAGAAGGCCCGATGCTCATCCCAGCGACACTGCTGCCTCACAAAGGCCCCTTGGCATGTCCTACCCAAGCTCAGGGGGCAGAAAGCGACAGAGGACATTCTTAATAAGATGTCATGGGAAGGGGCTGACTGCTAAATAGAACCGATTTGAGACAAACTGGGCTTTTTTTTTTTTTTTTTTTTTTTGAGACGGAGTCTCGCTCTGTCACCCAGGCTGGAGTGCAATGGTGCGATCTCTGCTCACTGCAACCTCCGCCTCCCAGGTTCACACCATTCTCCTGCCTTAGCCTCCCAAGTCACTGGGACTTACAGGCGCCTGCCACCATGCCTGGCTAATTTTTTTTTTTTTTTTTTTTTTTTTTTAGTAGAGAGAGGGTTTCACCGTGTTAGCCAGGATGGTCTCGATCTCCTGACCTCATGATCTGCCCGCCTCGACCTCCCAAAGTGCTGGGATTGCAGGCATGAGCCACTGCACCCGGCCGAAACTGGGCCTTTTAGGTCTTCAGACTGAGAGCTCTTTCCCAGAATACCCGGTGGACAGCTGGTGCCCAGAAGTTCAGGAAACTCCGCCCCAGAAGCCAACAAGAAAGAGTGGATGAGCCGGACAGGGTGACAGAAGAGCTCTTCTAGGGAGGCGTTCCCAGAGATTCTGGGCACCAGCTGCCCCCTGGGTACTGCTTAGATGGAAAGTGCCAGCTGGGTGCGGTGGCTCACGCCTGTCATCACAGCAGTTTGGGAGGCTGAGACGGGCAGATTGCTTGAACCCAGGAGTTCAAGACCAGCCTGGCCAATATAGTGAGACCCCATCTCTACAAAAAATACAAAAATTAGCCAGGTGTGGTGGTATGTGCCTGTAGTACCAGCCTCAGGAGGCTGAAGTGGGAGGATCACCTGAGCTCGGGATGCAGAAGTTGCAGTGAACTGAGATCACACCACTGCACTCCAACCTAGACAATGGAGTGAGACCCTGTCTAAAAAAATAAAATAAAGTGCTTCATTGTGGGGCTGTTCGTCGGGGGAGAAGACCACGGCTGAAGGCGGAGGGGCTCCAGCCCTCAGCAGGAGGGGCCTTAAGCTCTGGGAGCTCCTTTTCCCCTTGGGGAGAAGCAGGTGATGATGCCTGTGTTGGGGGCATCCCACAAGCTGTGAGGGGGAAACGCGTGTTGGGCGTGAAGTGGGGAGACGGCAGTGGCTGTGGTGTGAGGTCAGGGATGTTGGGTTGGAGGGAATTGGACCTCATGCCCGTGGTTCCCAGTTACACACATATCAGCTGATGTGTAGGTCAGAGTTTCTCAACCAGGGGTGATGTTGCCCCTCAGGGGACACTGGGCAATGTCTGAAGACTTTTCCAGGGGTCACAGCTGGAGGGGGAGGGGCTTAATGACATCAGTGGGTGGAGGCCAGGGAGACTGCTAACATCCCACGTGCGCTGGACAGCCCCCACCACAGAACCATCTGGCTGCAACCGTCAGCAGTGCGAGGTCAAGAGAGCCGGGTGTCTGGGGCCTCAGTCTCTGCCTGTACCTGCGGGGTTGGGGGCGGCCCTGACCCTGGCGGGCTCCATGCCACCCTCATGCTGCCAGTCTGCTCTCCCCACAGAACCCCGACATCGTCCTGGTGCACTACCTGAATGTGCCAGCCATTGAGGACTGCGGCAAGCCCTGCGGCCCCATCCTCTGCTCCATCAACACCGACAAGAAGGAGTGGGCGAAATGGACTAAAGAAGAGCTCATCGGGCAGCTGAAACCCATGTGTGAGTGGCCTTGGCCAGCCTGGCGCCCCCATGCTGGGGACTAGGCTGGTGTCAACCAGGTGGGGCCAGAAAGGTCCTCTGTGGCCTTGGGGATGCGGATCTGGAGCCCCATCTTACTAGAATGACAGTGGCACCGTGAGCTTAGCTTTTGCCCCACCTTCACTTGGCCCCTTGTAAGCTCCCTATACAGCAGCCAGGGCATAAAATGCCAGGCCCACATGACAGATGAAAAGAGTGAGGTTTGGAGACACAGAGCATGCAGGGGAAGGAGCAGGCCAAGAGTGGGCCAGGACCGGGTCTCCAGGACCACAGACAGGAGTGGAGGCCAGCTGGGGAGGGAAAGTGTGGAACAGGGGAGGGGTGGCGGGAGCGGACCCTGCCTTCTGCCTTGCCCATCCACGAGGGATCTGGGCTTAGCCACCGCCTCCTGGACTCAGGGCCCGCCTCAGCTCCCAGGCTGGGTGGCAAATAGATGATGGTAATTGAGCTGGATTTCATTTTGTCAGCAAAGTGGTGCTTTCTGAAGCATCTGTCAGGTGCAAATCACAGAATGCAAAACACCGAGTGAGGCCGGGAAGCCGGGGCTGCTCCGTACTTTGTTGCAGTGGCCACAGCTCCCGGCAGCCGCTGGCGGCTCTCAGTGGCTTCTCCTGCTCCCTGTTCAGCAGGGCTCGGGAAAAACAAACACAGGTCTGGGGGCTTTCCTGAGCTGAGAAGAGCACGGGGGCTGTTTAGTGCTGGACACGCAGCCCTCAGGGTTCAGGGACATTGATGGTCAGGGCTCAGGGCAAGGACCTGCCATCCGCGGGGCCTGGGGGGCGGGTCAGTGGCTCACTCAGAAGCAGAACTGTCCCTGGAGCTGGCTGGAGGGAGGAAGCAGCTGCTGGTCAGCATAGACAGCGGGGGGACTGAAATATTCTTTCTGCGGCTGGGAGCAAAGGTGAAGGTCCCTGTGCCTGGGAGGGTCCAGGCTGAGGCTCGGAGCACCCGCAGTGATGCTAATCCTGAGAGTCCCCTGGGTGCTCGGACTCAGGGATCTGCTCCCAGCCTCATGTTTGGGGATGAGGGTCAGGAGGGACAGAGGGGTCTGTGTGGCAAGGGGGGCCCCCCAGTGGGTGATAGCCTTGCCCACCAAGGGCTGGACCACAAGACTGAGCTTCCTCACATATCGTCCTTTGAGCCAAGTACCCCGTTGGGAGGTTTGGACCAGGCTGGTCTCAGTGCTCCTGCCTGGAAACTCGAGGCAGGCAGCCCAGGGGCCTCCTGAGCTCAGGCCACACCCAGTGGCAACCTTCTTAACTGTGGTCCTGACCACATCCCTCCCTGCTTAAAACCATTCAATGCACACTCAATGTCCAAGCTCCTGAGCACAGCCCCTGGCCTCTGCAGGACTCTGCGCCCTTTCTGTCTGTTGTAGTCCCCACTGCCCAGAGCCTGCTGCCTCTCTGCCTGCCCCTCTCCCTGCCTCTGCCTGCTCACCCCGCCTGTCCCTCAGCTCTCAGCCTCTCCACAGGCCCTCCCACCACCCAGCTGGGCCTTCACACCCCTGTGCCCTGGCCTCCTCGAGTCCCCACAGGGGAGATGTCAGCCTCCCACGCTTCATCAGGAGGGGCCTCGTGAGCCTCTTCAAAATGCTGCTGAGCACCAGGACGCATGGGGAAACGGCCCGGCTACCCTTGGGAAGCACTCCAGCTCTCCGCACAGCGCTGGGCGTGCACAGGGCCCTGGAAATAGCCCTGGAATGGTGGAGGGGAAGGGACCTGCCCAGGGGCCTGAGCAGCAGACAGAAGCTGCAGAATCCTGGCTCTGGGAGCCGGGGCTGCTCAGTGGCACCTTCCCAAGGGCAGGCCAGAGGTTAGGAGTCTGGGGCACCAGTGCTGGGGGCCCTGCTGTCAGACCCGCCTGCCTGCCCTTCCTACTCAGTACCTAGGGGGCACCTCACTATGCAGGGCTGGCACCGGACACTGGGTCCTGCCTAGACCCCGCCCCAGTGGCCTACTCATACTTTCTCTGCCGCAGGGCCTCAGCTGGGCCAGCGCGATGACTCTGCTGACCAGGAGCTCTGGTGCCCCCTAGGAAGGGCGGTAGAAAGAGTCAGGGCTGGTGAGTCAGGAGGCGGGTGCTCGTCCTGGCTTCATGGCTGCCCCGCTATGCGGCCCTGGGCCAATGCCCCACCCTCTCTGCACCCCAGTACCCCTTCTGTAAAGGGGTAGCAAGAATCTAGCAGCCTGTGCCCTAAGACCAGCACTTCCAGCCAGCTCAGGAGGCCCGGCTCAGCTCCTCCACCCCTGCGCACCCTGTCCAAGGGGCTGAAGCTGCCAGCCTGTCCCATTTCCTGGGAGGTAGAGTCACTCCAGGGAGCTCAACTTTGTCCCTGCACTCAGGGCCTGGAGGAAGTGGTCTGGAACCTCTTTCCTGGAGCTTAGTCAATGCTTTCAAAATAAGAGTCCTAAGGACTCTTGCCTTGAAAGGGTGACCAGGGTCCAGGTGCTTCTGGAGCTCCTCCCATCCCTCAGTGTTCACCTTTAGAGGTGAGTTCCCGCTCAAAACAAGTCTTCAGTCAGGAGGAGGAGTTGCCTTCCTGGCCTTTCTGAGCCTTCTGTCTGCTTCTTCTTAGGTCACTAGAAGGAGTTCCTCTTGTCAGATTCCACTGGAAAATTAGGGCCCCTTTGCTGGACAAAGGCCCCCATCCACATGGCCGGAGAGGAACCCCAACCCCACTGGGCGCAGTAAAAGTTCTGAGAGATTGTGTGAGCCAGAGATTAGCCAACGGGGTGCTCCCAAGGGAAAAGATGCCTTTCAAGGTGGCTCCTACAGTCAGAGGCTGCTGGCCTGGGCCCTCCCAAATTCTTCTCCACACACACCTTTAGCCACACGCTCCCCATCTTCCCTGGAGCTGCCCATCCATCAGACAGGAATGCCACCTCCAGGCTGGGTGGGAGGAATTAGGCTTTATGAACTCCAGGGGGTGGAAACCAGGCCGGAGCCAGCCTCTGACGCTGAACCGGAGGGAACTGTGAATGCTGCTCAAAAATCTGCACTGCATCAGAAAATTATGTAAAACTACAACAAACTCCCCATAAATCTAATCACACTCGGCTCTCTGGTGTCTCAGGGGCGGGGTGAAGCAGAGCCGCACACAATTACTCGTTGAGCGAGTGCATGTGCTCTGACAGAGACAGTCTGAGAAACACGGCCCTGGAAATGCGGCTGCAGGAGGAGGCGCAGGTGCCGATCAAGCTTGGAACACACATAGGGCTCCAGCTAAGCGTGTCCGGGGAGAGCAGAGGTGTGCTGAGAGCCAAGAAGTCCTCAGATTTGATTCCAGAATCGGGCGGGTCACCCAACACTGGAGCCAAGCACATTATCTTCATCCCATTTCCACATAAATCACGTGCCTTCAAAGACTTCACAGTTTGATTTCCTGATGTTTCCAAATTTCTCTGCCCACCAGCGGAGCTGTCAGCGGTTTAATCAAAATGTTGTGCTTCTCAGGGGTGAAGGGAGATGGGTCTGCAGCCTTTGCCTCACCTGCTGTGAGATGGGGGCTCCATGACCTTGTGCCCTGGGAATCTCACCAGGTGATTCAGAGAATCTCATCCTGGTCCTTGCAGCTGTGCCCTTTGGTCAGAAGGGGGCTTCCCTTTCACCTGCAATCTGAGGCCTGCTTCCTCCAGGTGAAAAAACCACACAGAGAAATAAATGAAGATGGCTGATAGGAATTCCCAGGACGTTCCCAGAGCTCTTTCCTGTCTTTTGGAATCGCTTCTGTAATCATGAGAATATGGGCCCTGCCGCTATGAGGAAGGCCAAAATCACAGTGGCTTCAGTGAGAGGGAAGCTCCTTTGGCTTTCATGTCACAGTTCAGGGTTGATGTGGCAGCCCCAGGGTCAGGGATCCGCCACCCAGGCTCCCTCCAGGTGGCTGCTCCCCATTCCTAGGGCTTCGCCCTCTTTTACATGGTCCAAAATGACTACTCCAGCTCCTGCCATTGCAACTGCATTCCAACCAGTGGGAAGAGGAGAAAATAAGGTGGAGGGTGAGTTCCTTCCCTTTAAGGACAGGGCCCACAAGTTGCATACATCATTTCCACTCTTGCGTCGTTGGACAGAATTTTGTCATATGGTTACTCCTAGTTGCAAGAGAGTCTGGGAAGTGTAGTTTTTGGCTATGTAGTTCCATCCTAACATACTCTGGGGAAAGAGATTCTGCATGTGAGTCATTCAGAGCTGAGTAGAGCTGCGCTCAGCCAGGGGTGCCCCTATGGGCTTCAGCTTTCTGACTCATAGTGCACAGAATTCCTCATTTCAGTCCAAGGCCTGGCAATGACTGTCTGGGGCGCCGTCTGAGGCCTGGAGTTTATAGTACACAAGTGATCTAAAGCTTAGTATGTCTCATCCTGGAAATTCCGGGGTCTGTTCCAATGCAGCTGGTCTGAGAGAGCACCAGATTTGCACCCAGTAAACCCCCACCGTGTGAGTGAGGAGCTGGAGGGGGAGTCCTCTCCTCCCAGATCTGCCACTGAGAGATGACTTTGAGTGGAGTCGACTGCTCTGCCAGGCAGGGCTCTGTGCTTCTGTCCTGCCAAGCTGGCAGGAAACTTGCTCAGTGATCGTGGGCTGCTCAGAGCCACCGTGGTTCTAAACTGCCATGCCCCAAACCTTGCACCCTCGGCTCCACTGGAACCTACAGAAAGCCAGATGGAACCGTTTTCTTGGAGAAGATCCACTCCCTCTGGGCACCCGTGGCTTTCTTCCCTGCCCATTTCCTGGCAGCCCAGGAGGGGATGGCACACCAGGCATTTCCCAGCAAGCTGTTGGTGAGGTTGTTCCATCCGGAGTGAGTGGTGAGGGCATGACTTTTAAGCTATGTTCACAGCCCTTCCCGTGTGGTGATCTTGTCTCAGCTCTACCGCCTGGAGGCTCCTCTTGGAGTGCCCTGGCTGGCCAGATGGCCCTGCAGCCATGAGCAAGGCCTGGGCCTTCCTGCAGGCTTCGAAGGCCTGGAGATCAGCAGGCAGCTCCCGCAGCCGCCTCCGGGTTTAGCTCCATCCTGCTCGCCCACCCCAGAGCTCCGCTGGCGTCAGGCCAGAGTGCTCAGGCCTCTGGGGCAGGTGTCCTCTGCATCACTGAGCGGGCAGCAGGAGGGCTGGCTGTGGAGTCAGCAGAGTCCCAGGGCCTGCACCCACCCTGCACGCACACCACACAAGTGCTCCATGCACCTCCATGCTTCTGCACAGGCACATGATGTATCCACAGGCACAAGTGCGTGGGGATTCAGCGCCTCCACCCCCACACTTCCTCCAAAAGCAACCTCACCTCCATGGTAGGAGGTGGAGGCCATAGTAAATGTGAGGCCACAAAGGCCATGTTGAAAGTGGAGGTGGAGGCCATCCTGAGTGTGGGGTGGAGGCCATAGTGAGTGTAGGCGAAGGCCCTGGTGAGTTTGGTGGGGGCCCTGGTGAATTGGGTGGAGGCCATGGTTACTGTGAGAGTGAAGGCTATGGTGAGTTGGGTGGAGGCCGTGGTTACTGTGAGAGTGGAGGCTATGGTGAGTTGGGTGGAGGCCGTGGTGAGTTGAGTGGAGGCCCTGTTGAGTTGGGTGGAGGCCACGATGAGTTGGATGGAGGTCATACTAAGTGTGAGTGGAGGCCCTGTTGAGTTGGGTGGAAGCCCTGGTGAGTGTGAGTGGAGGCCCTGTTGAGGTGGATGGAGGCCCTGGTGACTGAGGGTGGAGGCCATGGTGACTGTAAGTGTGAAGGCCCTGATGAGTGGGTGGAGGCCATGGTGTTAGTGGAGGCCCTGTTGAGTTGAGTGGAGGCCCTGGTGAGTTGGGTGGAGGCCCTGGTGAGTGGGGTGGAGGCCACGGTGAGTTGGATGGAGGCCCTGGTAAGTGTGAGTGGAGGCCCTGTTGAGGTGGATGGAGGCCCTGGTGACTGAGGGTGGAGGCCATGGTGACTGTGAGTGTGAAGGCCCTGATGAGTGGGTGGAGGCCATGGTGTTAGTGGAGGCCCTGTTGGGTTGAGTGGAGGCCCCTTGGGTGGAGGCCCTGTTGAGTTGGGTGGAGGCCACGGTGAGTTGGATGGAGGCCCTGGTGAGTGTTAGTGGAGGCCCTGTTGAGTAGAAGCCCTGGTGAGTTGGGTGGAGGCCCTGGTGAGTGTGAATGGAGCCCCTGTTGAGGTGGATGGAGGCCCTGGTGACTGTGGGTGGAGGCCATGGTGACTGTGAGGGTGAAGGCCCTGGCGTGTGGGTAGAGGCCATGGTAACTGTGAAGGTGGAGGCTATGGTGAGTTGGGTGGAGGCCCTGGTGAGTTGGGAGGAGGCCCTGGTGAGTGTGAGCAGAGGCCCTGTTGAGGTAGATAGAGGCCCTGGTGACTGAGGGTGGAGGCTATGGTGACTGTGAAGGTGAAAGTCATGGTGAGTTGCATCGAGGCCATGGTGACTGTGAGGGTGGAGGCCACAGTGAGTTGGATGGAGGCCCTAGTGAGTGTGAGTGGAGGCCCTGTTGAGTTGGGTGGATGCCCTGGCGAGTGTGGGCTTGCTTTTGCTGTCACGGCCCCCACCGTCCATCTCCCTTAACACGCTGGTCCTCACCTGCAGCCTGTTGGTTTCTCAGGGGCCAGGGTGTCAGCCCTGCCAGCCTTCAGCACCTGTAAGGTGGTGCTGCCGAGACACCACACCGTTTCCAGGACCGGGCCTGGGCTAGCTGGCTGCAAACGGGAGCCCCTCATTGCTGAGCAGTGGCTGCAGCGGCAGAGAAATCCGCTCAGAGCGACTGCTGAGCCGGCACCTGCTCTCCAGGGACCCAGCTCACACTGGGAGAGGTCGCAGAGCCCGGGATCCCCAGACCGCCCCCAGCCTCCCTCCGTCTGTGCGGAAGGCCCTCGCTGTTGCCGGTACCCAAGCCTGGGGTTGTATGTTCAATGCGCCTTTTGTTTTCTCATAATTTTTCAGACAAAGAGCAAAGATCCAGAAGGGGGGGCTGTGTTTATTTGTTTTGTTTTTTGCTTAGATTGTAATCCTGGTGATTATAGAATATCAAGAAGGAAAATCAACAAAGGCTTCCTTCCCGGGGCTCGCGGAACCGTTCCTGGTCGACCAGCGCCACCTGGTGGCCACCGGCAGCGGACCCGCTCGGAGACGGGCGCCCCGGGAAGCCTGACTCCCTGGCCCAGGCCACCGGGAGCTTGCAGGCGGGGGCCTGTCCCACTCCTGCCTCTGGACCTGGTGTCTGAGATGTGCTGGGAAGCTGTTGGGGACCTGCTCTGTAATTCTGGAGTGGTGGGGCTTGGACTGGGGCTGGAACTAGCAGCAGGAGACCCTAGGGAGAGGTGCCTGTGCCCACCTTTTTTCCTCTCCAGCTCAGTCGATCCTGATCCAGCATCACCTGGCTGGCTGGGGACGGTGGGCTGGGAGCTCTGACCCTGACTAGGAGCAGGTATCCCTAAGGCTCAGCCAGAGTCCATCGAGGAAGGACAGCAGCCAGCCTGAAAGTCTCAAAGATAACCGGACATGGTGGCTCACCCATGTAATCCCAGCACTCTGGGTGGCTGAGGCAGGAAGGTTACTTGAGCCTAGGAGTTCAAGATCAGCCTGGGCAACACGGCAAGACCCTGGCCCTACAAAAAATAGAAAAATTAGCCAGATGTGGTGGTGCACACCAGCTACTTGGGAGGCTGAGGTGGGAAGATCACTTGAACCTGGGGAGTTCAGGGCTGCAGTGAGCTGAGATGGTGCCACTGCACTCCAGCCTGGGTGACAGAGAAAAGGGCCGGGCACGGTGGCTGATACCTGTAATCCCAGCACTTTGGGAGGCTGAGGCAGGTGGATCACCTGAGGTCAGGAGTTTGAGACCAGCCTGACCACATGGTGAAACCCCGTCTCTACTAAAAATACAAAAATTAGCCGGGAATGGTGGCAGGTACCTGTAATCACAACTACTTGGGAGGCTGAGGCAGGAGAATCACTTAAACCCGGAAGGCAGAGGTTGCAGTGAGCCAAGATCGAACCATTGTGCTCCAGCCTGGGCAACAGAGTGAGACTCCACCTCAAAAAAAAAAAAAAGAAGATGAAGAAGAAAAGAGAGCTGCAAAGACTTTTCCCCTGTGGAGCTACAGGTGTGGGCACAGGAAGGAGTTGGGGGGTCTCCCGCGTGGGAGAGAGAGGGGATGTTGCTAGAGCTCTCTCTGGCCAGCAGTGTTCACTTAGAAGCATGTTCCAGGGTCCTTACCTCTGAGCGGAGACTTCTGGGATAGGAGCAAATGGCTGAATGTCACGAGTGAGCTCGGGCCCCCCGGGCCACCCAGTTCTGGGGCTCAGAGGGAGCCGAGAATCTTACCCTGGAATCCACCAAGGCCCCAGAAAGCCTGAGCAGAGACAATGGCTCCCCTCAGAACCACCTGGATGGGGCTGAAAGGCAGGCCCTTCCCCAGACATTCTGACTCGCTGGGTCTGGAGTGGGCTTCAGATCCTGAGTTTTTTATGAAGCTAGGTTCTTGTCCTGGGGTCCCCAGGAGACCATACTTTTTAAGAAACCCTGGCCTACAGCAGCCTCTGGCAAGAGGCCAGCCAAGAGCAGGACCAGCACCTCTTTGGGCCACAGGCCTCCTCAGGCATTGGCTGGTTCTCACATCCGGGTGGGAGGAGGGCAGGCATCGGAGGCCACATGGAGCTTAGTCTAGCCGCGCTCCCAGAGGAAGCCACTCCCCGGCGTGCACTAAGTACTGGGTGTATCATTTCTGGATGTTCCAGGACTGCGTGAGGACTTTCTGTAGACTCTGGGTTAAGAAATATGCCTCTAGAAGTTTCCTTTTTTTGCAGCTGAGGTGTTGGTGCCGGCACATGGTGGGGCCTTGCTAGACACTTGTTGATTTGCACTTGTGAGAAATCGTGGAGTTGCATAAGAAGAAGCACATCTGTGTCCCCACGGCAGGCCGAGGGCCTGGATGGCAGCTCGGTCCCTGAGAGCAGAGGCCTGGCTCCCTGCCTGCATCTGCAGGGCCTGGGAGTCATGGGGGAGGCAGGGATAGTGCTGGCGGTTCCTGGAGAACATTTCCTCTGCCTTTTACCCTTCCCTCTGGGAAGGAGCTGCTGGCGTGAGGAGCAGGCAGGGCAGGTTCCTGGGATCTCCAGGTGGGTCCCAGCCCTCCTCCTGGCTCCTGCTGGAATGCCTGCAGCCCCCTTCCAACTTGGCACAGAGGACAGCAGAGGGTGGGCACGGAGAGGCTGACTTGAGTGTGGGGCTTGCTTCCTACTTTGCTCCCAGGATCCAGGTTTGTTTTGCAAATGTTGGTGTCTCACTCCAGCTAGTTTTGTGGAGCCAATCCAGCCCCCGAGTAGGACTGGAAGAGAAATACTGCTTTTGATTTCCTGTCTCTCCCGGCACCTTGCTGCCCGGGGCCGCTTCAAGGCCGCACAGCCGCTTGTGTGACAGGAGTCCCCCTTTCATGGAGTTCATCCCTGTGCTGGTGTTGGGGATACAGGGCCCCACCCACGTCCCAGGTCCTGACTGCTACACAGAGCTGATGCTGAGCCCTGCTAGGTGCCAGGGAGTGGTTCTGTCAAAATTAGAATTCGTTGCCAACATTCAGATCTCCAGATTTTCAGCCTCTCTTTAAAAAAGGAAGGCTCCGGGCCAGGTAGTTGGGAGCTCAGAGGCAGCTGCTCTGTGGACGGAGCCTGGCTTCCTGCGGTGCTGCCTCCCAGCACACGAGGAGGAACCTGAGTCCAGGGCCCTAGAGCAATCTTACCAGAAGCAAGATGGAAGCATCCAGAATCCCACTTGGTCCCCACCCCTCTTTCCGAGTGGCCTGGCGGGGCAGGGGAAAAGCTCATCAGTCCCACATTCCCTGCTCTCTCTGCCCTGAGCAGTGCCCGGGGGAGGGGGCTGCAGTTTGGACAGAGTGGGGAGAAGGGAATTCCAGAGGCCATATGCACCCAGATCTGCAGATCACCATGAGGCTCTGACGTTGCCAGGCGGCCAGCACTCCTAGTGCATTCACACTTCTCCCACGACGCAAAGAATTCCCAGCCTGGTAACAATGCCACTTAGCACATCGGAAGATTCCGAGAGCCTCGGGATGGCTCTAAGATGCCACTTCGTATGTCGCTGAGCACCTTGGAGATTTCCTGTGAGGCCAGGGGCAGGGGTAAAGGACATGCCACCCCACATGCTCTGTATTTCCTGATGACGGAGTCACTGGCCAGGCTGGAATGGTGCCTCTCCCTACCCCTCATTGACAAGGTCCATCCCACCTGCAAGAAGAAAGAATACGGCAAGGTTAAGCTCTCAACACCCTGGCAGTCTGCTGGAACCTCCAGCCCTGCCTTTTCCACAGAGTGTGTGATGCTGGGACGAAGCCCATGCCCCCTGGCAGATGGAGGACTGTCATGCCCCAACAGCGAGCCCCAGAAATGACAGGCTCACTGGGGACATGGCAGAGAGGTCCCCTCACGTGCACGCGGCGGGCGCACGCTCCATCCCGTCCCCCCTCAGCCTCTGCGCTCCTCGAAATGAGATTTCTGAAAATTTTGTCCTCAGGACCAATAGACGAATGAGAGTTGAGCGGTGAGATCGGGAAATTGAATAGTATGTGGGTGTCTGGATATGAGAAGTTAAATCTAATGAAAATTTCATCCAGTTGAACCAAGAAATCAGAAGCAGGGCCTTTATTCCTGTCAACAAGAATACAGTGAAAATTAAACCAACCCGGCTGCCATTTCCCATTGACCTTGTCGCCATGGAGACAGCCTCCTAGTGTCAACAACACCGAGGACTCCAAAGGGGCCCCATTCACTGCAGGAGAGACACGTGGCCAGTCCCTCTCCCATCCGCCTGAGACACGTGGTTCATAAGGAGAGCAGCCACACACGCAGGGTTGCCAGAGGGCATCCCAGGTTATACCAGCACCTGGACAAATGACCACAGCACCCTTTCTCGGCTCCCAGGGTGACCTGGCTTGACTAGTTAAATGGCCACCCTCTTTCTGGGTCTTTCTTGGGTGGCGGGGTACCTAGGTGGGTAGACTGGACAAACCCAGTTGGAGGAGGAGGACGGGACCCCCCACAGCCCTCCAGAAAAGGACACTGCCCCTTGTCCTTGCCACTCGCTCATCACAGCACCCAGAAATCTCTTCCCATGTGAAGGAAGGCCAAGCATCGATTCCAGCAGGTGCTGCCTGTGCAGTAACTATGGTGGCCAAAGCTCCAGGTGGCCTTGCCCTGTCATCCTTCCAAGAGTTACTGCCCCACAGAGCAAAGGGGGCAGGTAGCTGGCTCTCACCCATTCCGGGAGCCACCAGGAGCTAAGGCAGACATCTGGAGTTCTCTCTGTCTCCTCGTCCAATTCCTTTCCAAAGTCTTCCAGGCAGGACTGCAGAGCAGAGGGCTTCCCCTCTCATGCAGCTTTCCACCCTGGCCCGGGCAGATCTCCTGTGGATGCCATCACATCAGAATCCAGGGGTGGGGCCACCTGGATAGGGCCCAATGGCATACAGTTAGGTGAACCGGCAAGAGGCACCCACTTTCCAGATGAAGAAACTAAGAGCCAGAGGAATCAAAGATCTTGTTATAAGATCACACAGTGTGTGAGGGAAAGAGCTGCGGCCACTTGGGGCTCTGACCCCAGGCCAGCATGGTGCTGCCACCCTGTCTCCCGCTGTTTCTAAATTCTGGCCCCTTCTTCCCGTGTGGCCAGCACAGGGCATTGCACTTGGAGGTGTTCCCTCCCCTTTGGGAAAGCCCCACCACCGCATGGGACAGCCACGTCAGGAATGAAAGACAGCCAAGATGAAGATGCCCCTCCACCCCCTGCCGTCCCTCAGGGGTCCTCTCCCCACCCCCACCACACCCCAAGTGAGGAGGCCCTGTCATGGAGCCAAGCGTTGCTCCCACACACATCCTGGACAGTCTGGAATGAACCCTTCTTAGGTTCTTTTGGTTTTTGTCGAAATTCCCCCCAAATGCGCCCCAAGCCAGGCACAAAGCCTGCTGCCATGACAAGGCCAGCGCATGCCTCAAGGAAGCCCCAGCGCCCAGGCTTGGACGCCACGTTGCTGAGACGTCCTCCTTGCAGCGACCTCCCAGGTTTCCTTCCTCCTTCCTCTCCTGCTTGCTGTGATTTTCCAAGAGCGGGTCCCCATCAGGCCCTGCCTCCAAGTTCCTCCTGTGGGAGGCTCAAGGAAGAGTTTCTTCTGCCCTGGTCTGGGTGGTTTGGCCAGATGAGTGACAACTAACCTGACCCCGAAATGAGGAAATCCTAAGCGGGGAGCCAGGGACTTGGGAGCTTCTGCCCACTAAGGCCCCAGCCAGCAAGGCCTGGCCCCGCTGAGACAGCCCAGCACCTGCGAAGTCAGGGAGAGGAAACTGGGCATCCAGCTTAGGATGACAGCATGTGGCCCAGCCCCAGGACCCTGAGTTTCCTGCACAGTCACCAGCCCCTGGTGAAGGGGCAGCCAAGGCGCTCACCTGTAGTCCCAGCTACTCGGGAGGCTGAGGCATGAGAATTGCTTGAACCCAGGGGTCGGAGGTTGCAGTGAGTAACCTCCGGAGTAGTAGAGGAGAGAGGCATTCTGGAAAGCCCCTGATGTCAGAACCCCTTGAACTGTACACACACATACACACACACACCCCTATACACACAAACACACCTATACACACAAACACACACCTATGCACACAAACACACCTATACACACCTGCACACCTATACACACCTATATCCACACCCACACACCTATGCACACTGATATACACCTATACACACACACCTATACACACATCTATATACACACATACCGATACACCCACACCTATACACGCACCTATATGTACACAGATCTATACATGCACACCTATGCACACACCTGTACAAACACACATGCAAAAGTGTGCAGTGCATAGAGCAGGGTGGGTGTGGACTCTAGCCAGAGAGCCTGAGGATGGGGGAGGCCTGAGCCCCCATGCGGAGTGTATTATGCGGCCTCCAAAACTCATGTTGAAATTGAATTCCCAGTGCAACTGTGTCTGGACGTGGGGCCCCATGGGAGATGTTTAACTGCTATACTTAGGGTTCCTGGGAATGGATTCCTTTTCTTCACCCTTCCACCATGCAATGACATAGCAAGGAGGCCCTCACCAGTCACCGGCAGCTTGGTATTGGACTTCCCAACCTCCAAAACTATAAGCCAATACATTTCTGTTCTTTATGAATTTCCCAGTCTGCGGTATTCTGTTGTAGCAGCACAAAACAGACCAAGACACTGCCCTCACAGAGTGCCACAGACTGGGGGCTTAAACAACAGAAATGGATTGTCTCACAGCCTGCAAGCTGGGAGCCTAAGATCAAGGGGCATTGAGGTTGGTTTCTGGTAGGGCCTCTCTTCCTGGGTTGCAGACAGCCACCTTCTCACTGTGTCCTCGTATGACCATTTCTCTCTGCATGGGCACTCCTGGTGTCTCCTCCTCTGTTTATAGGGACACCAGTCCTGCTGGGATAGGGTCCCACCCATGTGACCTCACTTAACCGTAATTACCTCCTTAAAAGTCTGTTTCCAAATACAGTCACATTGGTGGTTAGGGCTTCAACCTATGGATTTGGTCAGGGACACAGTTCAGTTCATGACAGAGGAAAATAGAAGGGCCCTACCGTGGCTCAGGCTTAGACTGTGTAGATGAAGCTCTCCGCCTCTTCCCAAGGGACTGGGATGGAGCAGCTGCAACCCAAGAGGCCCTCGGCTGGCAGCCTGCCCCGTGTGGGGTGAGGCCCCTACGCCTTCCCCCAGCCCGCTCTTCCAGATCTCAATTACTCTCTTCCCAGCGGTTGGCCGCCTCTTGGGTAAATTGTTCATCAGATGATGCTCTCCAAAGCATGGGCCACATGCTGTTGTCATTGATTTCATTTTGATTATTCATATTAGTGGAAGCGCTGCTGACTTGCCACGGGCCATAATTAGGGTAAACATCTTGTACGAGGGCTAGGTCAGCATTGGAGTGGGCCTGGGGTTTCTGCAACGGCCACTCCCAGCCTCAGCTCTGCAGGCCGATCCTCACACAGGCTGCGCTGCAGGCAGTCCTGTCGGAAGGAAAGCAGTCCCCGGCCTGTGTTTCACGGGGCAGCCTCAGGGCTTCTGGGGTAGCTGGAGGAGGACACCTTTCGAGGAGCCAGCATCCTGCTTCCCAGTGGCCAGTGTGGCCATCCTGCCTGCCCCTGTCTCGTGGAGCCCCATGCTGGGTCTGACTTATCCCACCCCATACCAACCCTTTCTTCTCTCTGGTACTTCCCCTGACCCAGCCTTCCTGGGGATACAGGTCTCTCTCCACCGCCTGAGCGGGCCAGGGACCACCACCCAGGCCCCATCTATGGGGAGCTGCAGAGAGGGTCCCTCTGTCTGGGATTCAGCTCAGGCCATTCTGCCTGAGAACAGGGAGTCAGGTACCACCCAGTGAGGTACGGTGAGCAGGAGGGGACAGACGTGACCCAGAGCCACCAGGACATTACCTTTCTGGGAATTCCCCTTCCTCTTTCTGTGTCTCCTGCCTTACATGTCACGGGAGGTCACGTGATCAAGTGTGCTTTTAATGTGGTTTCCCTTTTGCTGCTTTAAAAGGGGGAAGGGGCCAACGGGGAGGCCAGCATGCGTGGCTATTAACCTTCCTTTCCTAAAGCGCTTTTTCCCTATAGAAACCTCCCTTCCCGCTGATTGATTCCATGTCGGGAAGCAGAGCATGACATGTTAAAAGCCGTCTTGATAATATTTGATATTCAGTGCTAACAACTCACCATCTCAGAGGAGGGGGCTTTTCTCCACCCACCCCTACCCCCACCCCCACCCCACCCCCAAACCCCGGCAACACCAGGGCAAGGAGGGAGACAATCTGCATATTGCATGTGCCAAGACAGTAGGTAATTTGCATTAAGCATCCAGAAACTCTCTGCTTGCAATCTGTCAGCCTTCACTGGGTCTTCATTTTATAACCTTCACAACATAAGGAGGAGAGCAAGAGGCAGAGAGAATGCGGCTGCCACACCCCCATCGGGGCTAGAGTGGAAACGTGGCCTGATTGGCGGTTGTCAGAGCAGAGGGGGCCCTGATCTCAAATGCCAGGAGACTCTGCCAGCCAGGGGATTCGAAAGCCTCACTACACCGAGACCCAAGACCCTTGAGTGGGGTATGGCCTGAAGGCCAGAAGCCAGAGGTGGGGCTGCCCTGAAATCAGCTCATCTCCCCAGAGAGCCAAGTTCAAACTCAGCAGGGATCTTCCCAAAGAACGTGTGGCCTGGCTCGGCAAGGGGCACCTGCTCAGAGTTCCCACAGGGAGAAGCTCCCATGGTGAGCTCGGCAGCGGTTTCTGCTCTTGGACTTGCAGTTCCCTGCTGAGTTTAAGCTTTCAACAGAGCTGTGTGTTCTCCCATCCTAACGACATGCAAGGAGCCTCTGCAGAGCTTTAAAAAAATACCAGGCACCACCTCAGACCAGTGACGTCAGAATCTCCTCTCTGGGGCCTGGGTACAGCCAGAGTAGGGGACCCACAGCTGGAACAGGCCACGGCCTGTACCGAGGGGAGTCTCAAATCCTGCCCTGCGGCCTCTGGAGTGTGACTTGGGCTGTCACCTCCCCTCCTGAGCCTCTGTTTTCTCATCTGTAAAATGAGTCTGGAAATGTCTTTAGCCAAGGAGTGCCCTGGGCATAGGGACAGGCCAGAGAGCCTGTAACCCCTCATCCTGCCTCCACCAGGTCCTTTCTGCAGTAATCTGTCTTCTGTATTGAATTTCTAGGTAGAGGTTTATTTAAGAAAAGGGTCCCATAGCTGTGATGAGGTTTTAAAGCCCCTGGCCCGGGCCTTCCCTCCAACTGTCAGGGACAAGGTGCTTAGGGGGCTGCTGGAGAATTCCTCCACCGTCCACCTGAAGAAAGGTGGGCTGTCAGTGCTGCCACCCGCCTGCCTGCGTCTATCACATAAAGTTCTGAACATGGCGGCTTGGCAAGCAGGTGACACTCAGCCCCACCCCTCCCCCGCAGTGACCCACCAGAATCCCAGACCCCCTGAGAATAAGATGCAGGAGGCAGGACACTGCAGACCTCAGAGGAGCCTCTTCAGAGTGGAGCAGAGGGGAAGGAAAGGGGAGCAGACACCCAGGTCAGGCGACGGCACACACACAGAAGGAAAGCAGACGGCACACACAGAGAAGACAAACTCTGAAGGCATTCCTGCCAAATCCCAAGCCTCACACGTGGGTGATTTCCTTTGAAAAACTATCAGAGGCTGGGCTCGGTGGCTCACACCTGTAGTCCCAGCACTTTGGGAGGCCAAGGCGGGTGGATCATGAGGTCAGGAGTTCGAGACCAGCCTGGCCAATATGGTGAAACCCCCATCTCTACTAAAAATACAAAAATTAGCCAGGCATGGTGGCAGGCTCCTGTAATCCCAGCTATTCAGGAGGCTGGGGCAAGAGAATCGCTTGAACCCAGGAGGCGGAGGTTGCAGTGAGCCGAGATCACACCACTGCACTCCAGCCTGGACAACAGAGCGAGACTCAGTCTCAAAAAAAAAAAAAAGAATAAGAAGAAAAGAAAAACCATCAGAGTTATAATTAAAGGGAGCTCTACACCCAGGAACAGAGGCATGAGATGAACAGCCGCCTCAGAGATCTACACGCAGCGTTCCGCGGCTGCGCCATCTGTGGATTTCACAGCCAGATGCTTCCTGCCACAAGTCCAGGCCCCAGGGCAGGGCCAGCACTGCCTGCTGGGTGTCACAGTCATCACTGTCATCACCATCATCACTAGTGATATTATGACAACAGCTTCCCTTTTTTGGGGTATGCACAAGTGCCAGGCATGTCGATCATGTTTTCTCCTGGCCAGTTCTCCAGACAGGGACTACTACATGCCCACTTTACAAGTGAGGAAACTGAGGCTCAGAGAGGCTAAGCGACTTGCCCAAATCCACACAGCAAGATCAAAACCTAGACTCAGGCCAGGTACCATGGCTCACACCTGTAATATCAGCCCTTTGGGAGGCCAGGAGTTCCAAACCAGCCTGCGTAACATAATGAGACCCTTGTCTCTACAAATAATTTTTTTGTTTGTTTTGAGACGGAGTTTCATTCTTGTTCCCCAGGCTGGAGTGCAATGGTGCGATCTCGGTTCACTGCAACCTCCGCCTCCCGGGTGGTTCTTTTGCCTCAGCCCCCAAGTAGCTGGGATTATAGGCATGTGCCACCATGCCCAGCTAATTTTGTATTTTTAGTAGAGTCGGGGTTTCACCATGTTGGTCAGGCTGGTCTCAAACTCCTGACCTCAGATGATCCACCCACTTTGGCCTCCCAAAGTGCTGGGATTACAGGTGTGAGCCACTGTGCTGGCCTCTACAAATAATTTTTTAAAAAAATATCCAAGTGTAGTGACACATGCCTATAGTCCCAGCTCCTCAGGAGGCTGAGGTGGGAGGATCACTTGAACCCATGAGGTCAGGTCTACAGTGAGTTGTGTTTATACCACAGCACTCCAGCCTGAGCAACAGAGTGACACCCTATTTCAAAAAAAAAATAAGTAAAACTTGGACTCAAATCCAAGTCTGAATCGAGCCAGCTCCTACCTGCCATGTCGACGCTCTCCTTGTCCCCCTGCATTCTAGAACCCTTCACAGAACTGGGGCCGGTGCCGCGAGGGTTAGCGGCTACCCCTGGAGCCGGTGGGAGAGCAGCTTCAGCCAAAGGAGGAAGGACGTTGCTCTTGTATCGATGAAGCCACTGGCCTCTCCCTATCTCGACCCTGTGCCCTGCTCCTCTGTGCCTGGAGCCCCAGCACCAGCTCCAGCCCCAAAGCTGCGAATCCGCTGCCTCTCAGCCTGGCCCCACTAGAGAGAGCTGGATTGCTCCCTGTGCCAGACTCAGGACTTAGCCACCCCGTGGCCGGGTCTGCTCCAGCTGAGAAAACTTTTCCGCTGGAAAAGTCAGTTTAGACTTCCAGCCCCCATCCTGCCGGGCAGGTGGGGAAACCCCAACCCCAACTCCAGGGACTGCAAAAGTGCCGGGAGGAAGGTCGAGCCCAGATCCTGGGGTGGCTGTTCAGATGGCTACCATCAGTCAGCACTGGGCACTGAGGCCCCTGTCGTCCAGGCCATGTGGGTCCTTCAGTCCCGTCCCCATCTCCCCTGGCCTCTCCTGCATCTGCAATCCCTTTGGGGCAGAGAAGTCCAGTGAGGGCAGGAAGCCAGAGTCTTGCCCTCCAGGGCGGGGCCACCTCCGCACACACTCCTGGGAGAGGCGTTGGTCCTCCCGGCTCGGTGCTTGTTGGTCCACCACCTCTATCCTGAGTCTCCACAAGAGGCTCACAGACTGGGAAGTCCCTCAGCCTCATGTCCACTCTCCTTCCGTCCTTGTTCCCTTCCTCTTCCATTCCAGCACCCCAGGAAGAGCCGCCTCGTGCACTCTGACTTCAGGGAAACAGAAGCAGAGCTCTATGTGGTCCACTCCCTGGGCTGCACCATAGTGAGGGGGAGCGAAGAGGGGAAGGAAGAGCTCAGAACCCCCGATGGGAGCAGGGGGTCCAATGGGGGCAGCCTGGCCTCCCTCCCCTCCTCCTCTCCTGCTCATCAATTCACCCCAGGAGCCGGCTCCCCAGCAGAGAGAGGGCTGCCCTCAGGGAGGGCCTGGGTCCTACCCCTTGGCCCCACCCAGGCCCCCTCTGCACCCACGGACTCTGACAGCCCCCCCGCCTCTCTCTCCACAGTCCATGGCATCAAGTGGACCTGCAGCAATGGGAACAGCAGCTCCGGCTTCTCGGTGGAACAGCTGGTGCAGCAGATCCTCGACAGTCACCAGACCAAGCCCCAGCCGCGGACCCACAACTGCCTCTGCACCGGCAGCCTGGGTGAGCCGGGGCTCCCGGGGCAGGCGGGCGCCACAGGGACGGGGGCCCTACCAGGCAGCCGTCATGGCTGTCCTCTGTGGGAGTAGCCATGACATCTAGTGAGGGAGGAGGGGGACAGGACAGTCAGGGACTGGGTGACACCACCGCATCCAGCACAGACACAAGGCAGGCCTTCGGCCTCGTCCTGCCCTGCAGCTGGCTGGCAGTCCACTCTGGGCAGGAGGGAGCAGTGTCCAGAGGGACAGCTTCCTCCATGGGGCAAGAACTGGGGGCAGCAGAGTTGGGGGAGCGAGGAACTCTGGGGCTCGGGACCTCTCCGTTCAGGCCCACACTCGGGCATCCTCTGCCAGAGGGCACTGGGGCCTTCAGGGAGACCTGCCCTGCGTCAGTGACACCACACAGGCTCAACCTCTTTCTTTAACCTCTGTCTCCAAGAACATAAAGCGTCCCGCGCTCTCCTTCCTAATGTGTCTGTTTTTCTGATAATGGTATTTGCTCTTTGAAATGTGCGTTCTCCTCTCCCTGGGCTGACTTAATTAGATAGTCCCATTAGAGGTCATGTCACTTCTCAGCACAGTCTTCATGCATTTAGGAGTCTTGGTGGTGAGGCTGTAACAGGATCGGGGAGAATTTGCCCTTTCATCAAAAGCAAAGTGACCCTTATCAGATGAAATGAAAATGGTGAAAACATGCGAGGGGTGGGAGAGAAAAGCCGTGCTGGCTGCCAGGGCTGGAGGAGCTGCCAGGGAGGCTTTGCCAACCTCAGAAACGCTCAGCTGCTGAGGCTTGGACGTCCGAAATGAGGAGCAAGGGCTCTGTCCCTACTTAGGACCTAGAAGGATTTTTGTGCCCCGGAGAGCTGAGGATAGGCCTGGGCTTACGTACCTTTCTGCCTCTGGAGCAGGGTCCAGAACCCTTTTTGGTCCTGGGGCCTGAGAGCTGGTCCCGAGAGTGCATTTCCATCACCTCCCCATTGACCTCTGATTGCCAGGCCCCAGGGGTGGCTCCTTATCAGGTCACGGGCTGAGCAGCTGTGGGAAGTTGGGGAGGGGCGGTGGGGTAGGATACGAACATAGCAACCCTCCCCAGGCTGACCCCCTCTTGCCAGCAAAGGCCCCTCCAGGTGAGCGGTGTCTGTCTCTGATGGTGGAGGGGACTTTCCTGGACGTTGACATTCTCTCCACCTTCTCCTTCCCGACTTCCCATGTGCTTCCTATTTGAAAAGAGCATCAAGGTCAAAGCCCCTCTGATCTTTGGAGGAGAGTCAAAGGGGCGTGAGACAGGCCCCGGGCTTGGGGTACAGGTCCCAGGGCTGAGGGTCTGTGGCCTGCCTGGGGCACCGGGTCTGGACTTTGCCAGAGGCCCCAGCTGCTGTGGGGCAGGTCCGCCACGGTCCTAGCTCTGACTCTCTTTCTGTGTGTGCACGTGTGTGTGCACGTGTGTGTGCACGTGTGTGCCTGGGTGTGCATGTGTGTGTTGTGTTCTGATCTCTGCAGGAGCTGGCAGCAGCGTGCATCACAAGTGTAACAGTGCCAAACACCGTATCATCTCGCCGAAGGTGGAGCCACGGACAGGGGGGTACGGGAGCCACTCGGAGGTGCAGCACAATGACGTGTCGGAGGGCAAACACGAGCACAGCCACAGCAAGGGCTCCAGCCGCGAGAAGAGGAACGGCAAGGTGGCCAAGCCCGTGCTGCTGCACCAGAGCAGCACCGAGGTCTCCTCTACCAACCAGGTGGAGGTCCCCGACACCACCCAGAGCTCCCCCGTGTCCATCAGCAGCGGGCTCAACAGCGACCCGGACATGGTGGACAGCCCGGCGGTCACAGGCGTGTCCAGTATGGCAGTGGCCTCTGTGATGGGGAGCTTGTCCCAGAGCGCCACGGTGTTCATGTCAGAGGTCACCAACGAGGCTGTGTACACCATGTCCCCCACCGCTGGCCCCAACCACCACCTCCTCTCGCCTGACGCCTCTCAGGGCCTCGTCCTGGCCGTGAGCTCCGACGGCCACAAGTTCGCCTTCCCCACCACGGGCAGCTCGGAGAGCCTGTCCATGCTGCCCACCAACGTGTCCGAAGAGCTGGTCCTCTCTACCACCCTCGACGGTGGTCGGAAGATTCCAGAAACCACCATGAACTTTGACCCCGACTGTTTCCTTAATAACCCAAAGCAGGGCCAGACGTACGGGGGTGGAGGCCTGAAAGCCGAGATGGTCAGCTCCAACATCCGGCACTCGCCGCCCGGCGAGCGGGGCTTCAGCTTCACCACCGTCCTCACCAAGGAGATCAAGACCGAGGACACCTCCTTCGAGCAGCAGATGGCCAAAGAAGCGTACTCCTCCTCCGCGGCAGCCGCGGCCGCCAGCTCCCTCACCCTGACCACCGGCTCCAGCCTCCTGCCGTCGGGCGGCGGCCTGAGTCCCAGCACCACCCTGGAGCAGATGGACTTCAGTGCCATCGACTCCAACAAGGACTACACATCCAGCTTCAGCCAGACGGGCCACAGCCCCCACATCCACCAGACCCCCTCCCCGAGCTTCTTCCTGCAGGACGCCAGCAAACCCCTCCCCGTCGAGCAGAACGCCCACAGCAGCCTGAGTGACTCTGGGGGCACCTTCGTGATGCCCACGGTGAAAACGGAGGCCTCGTCCCAAACTAGCTCCTGCAGTGGTCATGTCGAGACGCGGATAGAGTCCACTTCCTCCCTCCACCTCATGCAGTTCCAGGCCAACTTCCAGGCCATGACCGCGGAAGGGGAGGTCACCATGGAGACCTCGCAGGCGGCGGAAGGGAGCGAGGTCCTGCTCAAGTCTGGGGAGCTGCAGGCCTGTAGCTCTGAGCACTACCTGCAGCCCGAGACCAATGGGGTGATCCGCAGTGCCGGCGGCGTCCCCATCCTCCCGGGCAACGTGGTGCAGGGACTCTACCCCGTGGCCCAGCCCAGCCTTGGCAACGCCTCCAACATGGAGCTCAGCCTGGACCACTTTGACATCTCCTTCAGCAACCAGTTCTCTGACCTGATCAATGACTTCATCTCCGTGGAGGGGGGCAGCAGCACCATCTATGGGCACCAGCTGGTGTCGGGGGACAGCACGGCACTCTCACAGTCAGAAGACGGGGCGCGGGCCCCCTTCACCCAAGCAGAGATGTGCCTCCCCTGCTGCAGCCCCCAGCAGGGCAGCCTGCAGCTGAGCAGCTCGGAGGGTGGAGCCGGCACCATGGCCTACATGCACGTCGCCGAGGTGGTCTCGGCCGCCTCGGCCCAGGGCACCCTGGGCATGCTGCAGCCGAGTGGACGGATGTTCATGGTGACCGACTACTCCCCGGAGTGGTCTTACCCAGAGGTAAGCTACCACCGCTGCCACCACCTGTCACCTCCCCTCCCACCCACCTCGCCGGCCCCTGCGCCACCCTGCAGCTGAGGGATGCCTGTGGCTGCCCTTCAGAGGAAGCTCTGGACCATAAAGATGACGCTTTCCCCTCCTTGTGTCCCTACAGCACTTGAACACCTCCGCCTTTCATGCAGTGATTCTCAAACTGCACTGGGGCAAGCAGCTTTAAAGTTGGGGTTCTTGGCCTGGTGCCGCAGCTCAAACCTGTAATCCCAGAACTGTGGGAGGCCGAGGCAGGAGGACCATCTGAGCCCAGGAGTTCCAAACCAACCCGGGCAACATAGTGAGACCTGGTTTCAACCAAAAATTAAAAAAATAAGCCAGGTGTGGTGGGGCCTGCCTATGGTCCCAGCTATTCTGGAGGCCGAGTCCGGAGGAGCACTTGAGCCCAAGAGGTTGAGGCTGCAGGGAGCTGTGATTGTACCACTGCACTCCAGCCTGGATGACAGAGTGAAACCCTGTCTCAAAAAAAAAAGAAAAGAAAAGAAAAGAAAAGAAAAAGTCAGGTGTCCTTGGAGGCAAAATGCTCCCCTGGCTCCAGCCAGAGTGGTCTGCCATTTCTCGATTTATGTGTTAAGAGTCCATTTATATTTTGCTTTGCTTTTTTTAAAAAAGAGGTCCCAGGGTTGCTTAAAAAAAATTCAAAAGTCACTATTGGCCAGGTTCAGTGGCTCAGGCCTGTAATCCCAGTACTTTGGGAGGCCAAGGTGGGTGGATCACCTGAAGTCAGGAGTTCGAGACCAGCCTGGCCAACATGGTGAAACCCTGTCTCTACTGAAAACACAAAAAAATGAGCTTGGTGTGGTGGCGTGTACCTGTAATATCAGCTACTCGGGAGGCTAAGGCAGGAGAATCACTTGAACCCGGGAGGCGGAGGTTGTAGCGAGCCGAGATCATGCCACTGCACTCCAGCCTGGGCAACGAGTGAAACTCTGTCTTTAGAAAAAAAAAAAGTAGCCATCATAGATCATCTACATCCACTGCCTTCGCTCTACTTCTCTAAGCCAAACAAGAACAAAACCAAAAATCTCTCTCAAAAACCAAACAGGGCACAGCTTCTGAAGAGTCATCCTGAAGATCCTTCTTAAGTAAACCTGGCCCTCTGCAAAATTCAACACAGGTCATAGGACGCAGGACTCCAACCTGCACCCTCCCCCAGTCCCCAGGCCGCCTCAGCTCCCGGGGATCTGACTTTGAGAACCACTACTCCAAAGACCAAAGCATCTTGCCTCAGGGACACAAGCAGTAGAGGCATCTCTGCTTTTTCTCTAGAGTAGAATAGCACAGGAAGGGGACAGAGTGGCCCAGGCTTTCCCTAAATAACCTAGTGTACACAAGCATGTGCTTCCTGACCTCTCCCCAGCCTGTCTGGGTGCTCAGGGACCAGCATGTGCACCACGGGCCCTGACTGGACACTTCCGAGGAGGTGAGCTGCCCGTGGCCCACTCGGTTGGACAACACCAAAGACGGGGGCTCATACTTCCTCACTCTTCTTCCCTGCTGGCAAAGCTAAGAAAATCTGTGTACAGTTGCCCCCAGCTCTCCCATCCCGGATAGGAACGGCCCAGAAGGATCGGACTGGGCTTCCTCTTGGTGTAGTTTGGTGTGACCATGTTTCTGAGCCCCTGCTGTTTTTGTTTTGTTTTTGCTTTTCTTTTTTGAGAAGGAATTTCACTCTTTTTGTCCAGGCTGGAGTGCAATGGCGCCATCTTGGCTCACTGAAACCTCCGCCTCCCAGGTTCAAGCAATTCTCCTGCCTCAGCCTGCCGAGTAGCTGGGATTACAGGCACCCCCTGCTGCACCCAGCTAATTTTTGTATTTTTAATAGAGATGGGGTTTCACCATG
Source organism: Macaca nemestrina (assembly GCF_043159975.1). Lineage (NCBI taxonomy): Eukaryota > Metazoa > Chordata > Mammalia > Primates > Cercopithecidae > Macaca > Macaca nemestrina. The sequence goes on along the minus strand of NC_092125.1, from coordinate 226,461,203 downwards.
TATCCCAGGCTAGTCTCAAACTCCTGACTCCGCCTCCACCTCCCAAAGTGCTGAGATTACAGGCGCGCACCACCGCGTCCAGCTAATTTTTGTATTTTTAGTAAAGACAGAGTTTTGCCATGTTGGCCAGGCTGGTCTCAACCTCCTGGCCTCCAGTGATCCACCCGCCTCAGCCTCCCAAAGTGCTGGGATTTCAGGTGTGAGCCACCGCACCCGGCCCTGACCTCCTCTCTTATCATTGATTCTGAGCTCAGTGGCACCTTCAGAGCACTCACCACACCCTCCACCCCACCCCGCGAAAGCCAGTTGGGCATCTTCCCCACACCTCCTGACCCTGGGCTTAAGCAAGTGATGCAAAGGGACAGAGAGGGAGGCCAGGAACAGGGTTCGGGGGGAAGGTCAGAGCTGTCTTCTGGTCCTGGCTCCTTGAGACCTGACTCTCTGAAGCTCAGTTTCTTTATGTGTAAATGGCTGAGAGGGGGTGGCCTCAAGGCACTCCCAGTCCTAGGACCTGGTAGATTTGATCCTTGGGACACTTAGAGGTGCCCTGGAGCCCTTGATGTCTTGCAGGAGCCAGAGGGTGGAAGGAGGGTCCCCTCTTTTCCCAAGGTCCTGGTCTGTGAGACAAGCCCTGGGCTGGGTGCAGGCCCACACCCCAGCCTCCTGGGTGGCCTGGCAAGTAGGACATCAGCAGGCCTGGCTCCTTCTGTCCTTTTCGGGCCTGCAGTTCAGCAACTCGCCACGTGAGGGCAGCCCAGGAACAGGAACGCAATGGCAGCCTGGCAGCCCGGCAGAGGGAGCGGCCGGTCCTGCTTTCCCAGAAGCCCTCAATGCTTCCAGTTACCTACAACCAAAAGCTGCTGAAATTCAGCTTGATTTGGAAAATGTGCATACGCCACCCAGCTAGGCCCTTTGGGGCCCCACCTGGCCACACAGTGAGGCCTCAGAGGCTGAGAAGGGCCCCTTCCTCCTTGCTGTCCTCTCCTACCCAGGCCACTGTCTCCATACCACAGCAGGGGCGCTCCCATCCTGGGTTCTGCAGGAGACAGCACCTTCTCTCCTGACACTTCTCTCCCTTCATCTGGCCCTCGTTCTGTCCCCTCCCTGCCAGCCTGTCTGTGCACTGACTGCATCAGGAGTCCAATCTGGCCGGGTTCCGCCAAGCTCAGGGAGGGCCGTACAGGCAGGCTTGTCGGCCTGGGCCTTGCTTCCCTCTGCAAAATGGGGTTTGGTTAAACGGTTACCCAGCACCCCCACCCAGCTCTAAACCTCAATGCATCCACTTAGCAGGAATGCGATGGCTGGGGCCATCCTTCTGTCTCTTCTCTGAGAAGCCCTCCCTCCCACAGGCTGCTCCCATTTCTCCTATCTCTGTCCACCCCTTCACCTCTGGCTGCAGCTGGTCACCAACACACACACACACACACACACACACACACACACACACACACACACCAGAGGCGTCCCCCTATGCCCCAGCATCTGCCCTGGCTGCATCAGACATCTGGGCCCTTTATCTCAGGACACAGAGGCCTCAGATGGCATTTCGTGCTCCCTCCCCGCCCCCCAAACCCTCCTGCGTCATCTCCCACCACTGACACTCCTGCTGCACCAGGCAGAAGAGTCTGCAATTACAGCCATCAGGCACGCGCGCCACCACCAATTCAGTGCAGCCAGGCGGGCTGTTGCCATGGGAACCATCCCCTGAATGGATGGATGCTGAGCTGTCCTGCGGCGGTTTCCATGGAGAAGGTCCTGATGTTCTCCAGTAATCTCTGCAGTTCTTTGTTCCCGGCAGCAGCCCCAGCTTCATGCTAGCAGCTGTTGATTGCGGTTATTATTTTTTCCCTTTTTCTCACATGGTAACTGTCTATGGCCTTTTGAAGTCACTGCTCTTCCACTTCCCAGGATCCTGGGGGATGGTGCCCTGAGCTGGCCTTCTGGTGCTTCCAGACATCCCAAAGTCAGGCTCCACCTGTCCGCTGGCACTCTTCCCAGCCAGGCACCCACTCCCCCCAATGCCCTGCCTCTTCCACGGAGCTGCAAATATCCCTGGGCATCAGAACAAGCAATGCTGCGACCAGAAGGGCCCCTAGCGAGGAGATGCCACCCAGAGAGGCTGGGCCACTTGCCTGAGGACACACAGCTACTGAGGTGCAGGAGCAGGCCTCCTGCTTTTGGCTCTCGGTCGTGAGCTCTCTCCGCTGCCCTAGTAGTAACGTGACCTCCCAGGCCAGAGCAAGGCTCATGCGAGAGCAGGGGTGGAATATGCCTTCCAGCCTGGGAGAGCCCCTTCCGTGGAAGAAGTCTCTTTTCCTGGCTGGGCAATGGGAGGGGCCACTTCCTCCTCATCCCTGGAAACACTCACTCCTGCTGCAGATGCCCTGGGCCAGGCCTGGGTTCCAGGAACATTGTGGGGCGCCTAGGGCAGGCTCCTTGTAGAGGCTGGGGCTCCCTCCAGGGCAGGGGTGGGCCAGGGCCCAGAAGATGCCGAGCAAGAATGAGTGACTGACCAGGAGGGAGCATCTGGCTGGCACGGGGTTGTGGGGTGGGGATCGCTTCTCTGGCCTGGAGCGGTGGGGAGGGTGGGCTCACAGCAACTCCTCACCCCCACCTCCCAGTCTCCAGCGTGCCTGGCGGCCTTCTCCAGCCTGGACACTAGGTGGTGCTCTCTGCCCTGACCTACGCAGCTCTCCGCCCCCCTGCAGGGAAAGGTGTTTACTGGTTTGGGGGTGGGGTGGATGGCGCCTCTGGGGTGGGTCCACCCAAGGTTAGCCAGGAGAGCCCGGGAGGCCGGCACCCCCACCTTCCTCATCCCCCGGGAGAGCCTCCCTCTACTCAGTGACCAGCCCCTCTCCTCCGCTAAGCCGTAAGTAGGGGGCCTACAAATTGCCGTCCACCTCGCACCTCCCTCTATCATCACTAAGCAGGACAATGGCCGTGAAGCAGGATTGCCCAAGGCCCCGGACATGAGGCCACTCTCCTCCTCTGCTTTCTGCAGCAGCCCCAGGCTGGTCCAAGTTGGGGGTCAGGGAGTACCCTAGCCCTACTGATGCTCTCCTGCCCCTGGGCACCCTGGGAGGTTCCTGGAGGTGGGGTCCTACCCCCTGGAGCTGAGGAAGGTCATTCGAGGCTGCTCCCAGCCAAGCTGCAGGATCACGGCTTGCCTGTGGGACCCCGCGCTAGCTGTGTAGGCAGCGGCACAGACTCAAGGACCTTTGATAGCACAGGGTTGGGGGAGGGGCAGATGCTCAGCCCCGTTCCACTCCCAGCTCCCAGCTCTGAGCCCCAAACTCAGCTCACAGGGCAGTCTCTGAGCATCTCCTGCACTTAGCTCTTCTGTTTCTTAATCAGGCTCTTCACCCCACCCTGCTCCAGGCCCCCTCACCTTGCCATGCCCACAGCCTGGGGATCCTGGGTCTCTCCTCAACTCCCCACAAGAACTTCTGCTGCCCGGGCTGACACTGAGATGCTCAGGCCTGTTTTCAAAACTTGGAGTTCCCTCAATCTGTCCACAAGCAAATGACATAGCAAGTCCCCTCCCTGCCGTCGGCTTCCTTCCAGGCCAGTTCTCAGGGGCATCGTGGGCTGAAAAGGTTTGCAAAACTCTGTGCTCCCTCCTGCCTGGATCTGCGAGTTATAGGAGAGAGAGAAGGTCAGGGGTTGGAGCTGCCGGTCCTGGAGCTTCCTGAGGGCTGGGGAAGGAGCACCTCGGGGCCCTTCTCTTGCTGTAGTCCTGGAGCTGTGGTTCTCAGAAGTCGGGGCTCACTGGAATCCCTGGAGTGACAGCCTGGGAATCTGCATGGGGGGAAGGATGCAGACCCCCATCTGAGCAGTGCAGCCTCAGGGGGGCTTCCCCATGCTGCCTCCCTCAGTGGCTCATACTCCAACTCTGTTCCCCTCTCTGTTCCCTGCAGGGAGGAGTGAAGGTCCTCATCACAGGCCCGTGGCAAGAAGCCAGCAATAACTACAGTTGCCTGTTTGACCAGATCTCAGTGCCTGCATCCCTGATTCAGCCCGGGGTGCTGCGCTGCTACTGCCCAGGTAAGAAGGTTACCCCCTGCCCCAGTCCCCCAAGGAAGGTGTGGGGGCCTGAGGAGCACTGGACTCGGAGTCAGCCTTGGGGTGACCTTGAGCAGGTCGTGTCCTTACTCTAGGCCTCTGTTTCCTCGGCTGTGAAGAAGTGGATCCCAGATAGTCTATTAGAACATCATCTCCTTTGGCTCAGGGACCCAACATCGGACAGGGACCTAGGCATGCTTGACTGGGATTTTGAGGAGAACGTGATGAGAGCACGATTTAGGGTGGGAATAAGCCAGGCCCAGGCAATGTATCCGGGGCTGACCACAGTGGGAAGCTGCCACCACCCTCAGCCCAAAGGGTGACTACAGCTGGTGACAGCCGGGGCCAGAGACCACCTCTGCAGCAAGGTGGCCCCTCTGCACCTGCCCATGCCTCCCATGGCCCAAGCCAACCAGAAGCCAGGAGAACCCGGGCAATGCAGCCCACACACAGGCTGTGTCCTCCTGGGGCCCAGGGCAGAGGGCAGAAGGCTGGAGAAAGCCCGGTAGGGGTGGAGGGAGATGGGGTGGTGATGGGGGATCAGTCTAACAATTATCAGCACAAACGCCTTTGAGAATGTGACACAGCCATCTACCCTATGCCCAGAAAAGGTACACGCACATAATTTGCTTCCAATTTTAGGGGCTCAAAGATCCCCCAAGAAACCCAGTCAGGAGGCCCTCTGTGCTGTCCCTGTGGCTCTGAAGCCCTTCCCCAGGCTTCCAGCATTATCTGCTTAGCATGGTGTCCCTGTCTGGCCAACTTGTCTTTGACCTCTGGCCATCACTGCTTCCCCACTCGCCTGTGCCATGGGGTCACGGGCTACCTTCTTGGTCACCATAGTATGCCCGGGGCTGGCAGAGTGCCAGACATGTCATAGAGGGGGATGGAGACTGTGAAGGAATGAATGAGTCTCCAGGCATCTGAAGCCTGTTTCTAGAGCTTATGTCTTCTGCTCCTGGACTAGTGCTGGCAGGGCCCCCTTGGCTGCCCCATCTCATCACCACCAGCCCTCAGGATGGCCTGTCCAGTGAGCCCTGACCGTAAACAGGAGAGGGGGTAAGGATGCAGGTGTGCGGAAGGTCAGGGAGACCCACTCCTGTCCCCTAATGCCAGGGAGCCTAGAAAGGAGAGAAGATGCTCAGTATAGAAGACTGGGGGTGAGGAGAAAGGTATGGGGTGAGGAGGAGAGGTATGGGGTGGGGAGTCCCCACAGCAAGCACAGAGGTGGCCGGTGCTAGGCAGGCCCCAGGGTGCCTCTAGGTTCCACCCAGCATGGTCCAGCCTGAGCCTTGGCTGCCCCAGCTGTCCGCCACCACCACCCTGCCCTTGAATCATTCCCCCAGCCTGGGGCAGCTGAACCCCACCAGGCATTTCTCCTTTTCTCCTTCTCTCTCAGGCTCTTCTTTTTGTTGTTGTTTTTTTGTTTGGAGACGGAGTCTTGCTCTTTTGCCAGGCTGGAGTGCAGTGATGCAATCTCAGCTCACTGCAACCTCCATTTCCCGGGTTCAAGCGATTCTCCTGCCTCAGCCTCCCCGGTAGCTGGGACTACAGGCTTGTGCCACCACACCTGGCTAATTTTTGTACTTTTAGTAGAGATGGAGTTTCACCATGTCGGCCAGGCTGGTCTCGAACTCCTGACCCAACTGATCCGCCCACCTTGGCCTCCCAAAGTGCTGGGATTACAGGGGTGAGCCACCGCGCCCCACCTCTCTCAGGCTCTTCTACCAGAGCGGAAAACCCTGCTCCTCGGCTGGCTGTACGCTCAGCCTCTGCCTGAACCCAGCACCATCTTCTCCACAAACTTCCTGGGAGCCAGCGCTGCGGCCCAAGATGCCCACCCCACCCCCTGCTGGCCCAGCCCTCCCCTCCCAGCCCCCCCCCCCCCCCGCCTGGCTCCAGAAGGCCCACCCAGCAGCCCTGCTCAGCCTGGAGCACAGCCAGCTGGGGTGGCAGCCAAGCCGGGTCTGCCTATCACAGTGCAGGGCTGTGTGCAGCTGATGAGGTCCCCGGCCCAGCGGGGGTGGCGGGGAGGGCACTGTGGCATTAAACAGTGCACTCATCACCTGCTGCCAGAATGGGACTTGCCTGGCCTATAAATAGATGCCACTTCCTGTACCTGGTTCTCGCCTGGCTAAGGACCAGGACAGGGCTGCTGTCAGGTCTGCTCTCAGTTACCTGACCCCTCCACAGAAAAAGAGGGGCTGGCCTTTGTGTGTCCCCGGGGCTGGAGTCCGCCACACTTGGGTCCATCCCGGATCAGCCAGAAACCATCCGTGTGGCTCGAACTCAGTGCCTGACCTCTCTGGGCCTCAGTTTCTACAGCTCTGAGAACTGCCTGCCAGTGGGGCGAGAGCAGTGAGTGACAGGAGGTGTGTGAAGCACCTGGCCCAGGTGCTTCATTCCTGAAGAGTTCCCATTAATGAGGCCTTCGCTCTTCCTTTCCCAAGGAGGAGTTCGGAGAGGGTACCAGGGCAATTTGGGTCTCCACATGCAATTCTGCTGGTCCTGGGGCGTTTCCGGGTCCCCAGAGATGGCAGGTAGAGTCTCTGCCTAGGCTACTCACCCTCCTAGTCATTCAGGCTCATTCTGTTAGCCACAATGTGTCTTGGACCGAGGGAACAGGAGCCACAAGGCTCAAGGCACACTGAGAGCTGGGACCCCTCCACAGGCGCCAGCATTGTGTCTTCAGCTAACTCCACAAAGGGAGTCTCCTTTGGAAATCTCTGCTTTGAGGCCCAAATTGAAACATGGTGCTCTGTAAAACAGCACTGGATGTATCCATTCCTTTCTTCATCTGCCGGACAACTTTTGAGTAGCCCCTGCTTGTTGTGCACAGAGTATGGGCTTGGAATGGAGCAAAGAATAAGACCCAGCTTCTCACCAGGGCCCTGATTGCAAGGGGCTCTCGGTCCAGGGAGGAGTGCAGCATGCAAATGAATCACTGCCCCGGGAGATGACGCTGGCTGCTTGGGGACCTCATCTCTGGGTCTCCCCAGAGGAATCTGAGGCTGAGCTTGAAGGATGAACACTTGGAAGTCAGAATCAAACTGGCCTCACCAAAAAGAGAGGCTCAGAGGCCTGTGAGCACAAGCCAGGAACGACACGGGAGGAGGGGGCACTGGCAACACAAACGGCCAATGCCTGCCCGTCTCCGGGGTCCCAGCCCAACACACCCACCCAAGCAAAACACATGAGGTGATTCTGCCCTGACCAAGAGCAGGGTCCTGCCCTGGCAGCTCCCACACTGTCACAGGCAGCAGGAGACACTCAGGCACAGAATGTGTCTTCTACAAGACTCATGGGGCTTCAGGGGCAGGAGGGAGCCCACCAAGTTAGGGCAGTGAGCTGAGGGCAGTGAGCACTGAGTGAGAGGAGGTGCTGGCGGAAAGAGGCAACTCAGGCTCGGGAGAAGATAGGGGAATCCACCAAGAAGACTCTGCTGGCCAGAGAGCCCTAAAGAAGACAAAAGATGAAATGCAAAATGAGGGCCAGGCACAGTGGCTCACACCTGTAATCCTGGCATGCTGGGAGGCCGAGGCCGAGGGCAGATCACATGAAGTCAGGAGTTCGAGACCAGCCTGAGCAACATGGTGAAAACCTGTCTCTACTAAAAATACAAAAATTAGCTGGGCATAGTGGCAGGCACCTGTAAGCTAGTAGGGAGGCTGAGGCAGGAGAACACCTGAACCTGGGAGGTGGAGGTTGCAATAAGCCAAGATCACGCTGCTGCACTCCAGCCTGGGAGACAGAGTAAGACTCTGTCTCAAAAAAAACAAAAAGCAAACAAACAAAAACAACAAATGAGGTGAAGAATTGGGTTTCAAAACAATTCATTCAACAAATAGTTACTGAGCCGCCATAACATCCTGGGCACTGACCTTGGCACTAGGCATGAAGATTAAGATGGAGCTAGTCCCAGCTCTCATGAGCTAATGTTCTACTGCAGGGAGACAGAAAACAAACAAGGAGAAAAAGAAAGAACCAAGGTAACTGGTGAAAACTGTATCCCAACAGTAGAATATGGTAATAACGTCACCTGGGAAGAAGGAGATTCCTTCTGGAACATGGATGAGCAGAGGCCTCTCGCAGGCTGGGACCTGGATGATGGGATGGAGCCAGTCATGGGAAGTGGGAGAAGCATCCTGGCCAGGCAGAGGGTAGGGGAAGTGCAAAGGCCCTGGGACAGAAAGAGGTTTGGCAACATGGAGAATCTAAAGCTCGAGAAAGGCGCTGGCTGCAGGATAGTGAGTGGGGTACAGGGAGCTGAACACAGTGAGACTGGAGATGATAGCAGGAACCAAAACAAATCGTGTCCATCCTTCTGCATCATAGGAAGGAGTTTGGTTTGATTTTACTTGCAATAGGAAGCTGTTAGCTTTAAGCAGGGGGTGGCTTGATCTAAATGGTGTCTTTAAAGATGATTCTGGGTGCGTGGGAAAGATGATTCTGGGTTGTAGGAAGAACAGACTCAGGGAGACCATAGGAAGAAAACAGAGGGCTGATCTTTCCAAATGTAAGGAGAAGGGCTCCCTTGGGCACCACACTCCCCCTGGTTTCCTCTAGCGGTGCTGGGCTGTGGCCCCCAGTGCTGGATTGTGGCCTCCCGACACCCTCCCAGCAGGAGCAGGTCTCAGGTGCTCTGATGCTGCCTTCAGCAGGACGCTAGTGGAGGAGTCTAGGCAATAAATGATGGTGGCGTGAACTACAGCATCTGCAGTGGAGATGGAGAGCAATGGATCTTGCCATTGCTGATGGCGCTTGCTGATGGACTGCATGAGTGGGGAAGGGAAGAGTGAGTCCAGGAAGCCTCCTGGGTGATGGACCTGCAGGAGCAGGGCTGCTGGGCTGGGACCCCAGAGACCACAGTAGGTCCCCTCTGCTCCGTCTCTCTGGGAAGGAAGAAATGCCTTGGAGTCTGCCACCATTCCGGCGTTGCTGCAGGTTGTGCACCTGCCAGAAGATGGTGGAAGAGCAGCAGCAGTTGAAGAGGCCACCCCCCCAGGCTGGGACACATTGTCCCAGAAAAGCCGTGAGCTCCCCAAGGCTGGCCAAGGAGGCTGCTAAGAGGAGCAGCCCTGAGCGGGCTCCGATGGGTGTGGGTGCTGGCCACCTGTCTTCCTGCTGGCAAGCCAGGCCAATCTCCAGGGCAGGCATGCGACCACAAGCTTGGAGACCCGCCCAGGGATGCCAGCAGAGCCATAGCAGGTTCTGGACTTGGCCGGGGCTCCGTGCCCAGGCACCTCGGAGGTCCTATGTGACCTCCACTGTGGAGTCCTTTGGTTCAGGCTGTGCCCTGGAGCTGAGGTTCCCAGACAGGGTGGAAAACACAGAGGAAAAACCCATGGGTCCCCTTGGACAGTGACTCCCGAAGGCCTTCCCTGGGGACAATGGCAAGATGGTTGCTGCCTTAGCACATCCACCCAGGATGGACAGCGGCCACCCATCAATAAGCTGGTTTTCCCATCGGGACTGGGATCTGCATCAGAGTCCTTAGAGGAAAGCTGGAGCTCTGCTTGTCCTAGGGAGTGGCTGACTTGGATGGCTTTCTTGAGTCTATAAGCTCCTGAAAACCAAGAGCCCAAACAGTAACGTGATCCCCGTGCGTGTCCTCCCTGGAAATCTGTACTGGGGAGGCCCTGGGTATCAGTATCTGGTATTCCAGAAAAGCAGGGCAGAGGGCACAGAACCGAGACATCTGCCAGGGACAAGGCCTGGCAGGGCAGTGTGCACACCCACCATTGCCCACGGGCCACCTCTGTGGGCCACAGGCCAGCCCCCAAGATGCCAACATGAGCTGTGGAGAGGCAACCTCAACCCCAGAGCTGAAGCTGATCTCCGCTGCGGGCTGGCTTCCTCTTACTCTCAGTGAGAACATACCTCGTTTATTCCACAAATACAGTTATTTGTTAAGCCCTGTGTTGGGGCCACAGCAGTTAACGAGACCCACCAGGGCCCTGCCTTCCAGGGCTTACTGTCGGACATTGGAGGGAGGTACAACGTTCACGCCAGCATCCCCAGCTCAGCACCCACTGGGGCTGAGCTGGGGCCAGGGTAACAGAGGCACAGCTGAAGCTCCTTCATCGGGGAAGCAGAAGAACTTCTAAAAATACAGGGGCTGGCTTGTTCATTGAGTCAGGACAAGCTTGTAGGAATAGGTGAAACAAAATAAGCACAAATCAGTCCGAAGCAGATGCTGTACCTGAGCCCCATCCAGGAAGAATGGGACAAGGGAGGACGTCAGCCAGCCATGAGGCAGGGTTGGGGGCCATTCACTCATTCACTCGTTCAGCCAGTCTGTACTGAGTACCCAGCCCCTGCCCTCACTCGGAGGACAAAGCAAAGGGGCAGTTACAATACCTAGGAGTGATCACAGGACAGCTGGCTGAGTCTGGGTGAACCGAGAAGGTTCCTAGAAGCAGCATTGTGTTTGGGCCTCGAATGAGCAGGCATAGGCTGTCAGTAAGGAGAGCTGGACATTAACCAATGAAGGGTAGTGGGGAGGGGACATTCCAGGCCCTGTGTGGTTCACCAGGCTGTAGGTACCCACCCATCCCTTGACTTGGTCTTTTTCTCTCGCTTTCAGCCCATGACACTGGTCTTGTGACCCTACAAGTTGCCTTCAACAACCAGATCATCTCCAACTCGGTGGTGTTTGAGTACAAAGCCCGGGCTCTGCCCACGCTCCCTTCCTCCCAGCACGACTGGCTGTCCTTGGACGGTAAGAACAGTGCTTGGGTCGTCTTGCCAGGCACCAAGGGAGAGGGATGCTTGGGGACTCCATGCACAAGGTGTGAAAGAAGAGTAAGCACCCAGAAAGGGGCAGGAAGCAGTGCCAATGTGAGCGAAGGAAGGTCAGCTGGGTTTCCACCGCCAGGCTGAGTGCCTAAGCTGTCAGCCATTTGTGTCTGGACACTGGCTGGCCCCACCCTCAATCTCAGTCTCTCCTTAGGACAGACTGAAAAGTATGTGAGTGCGGGTCTGTGGCTGGCACGCCTGCTGGGCTGTCTGAGTGGCCAAGCAAGCCCAGGGGAGCTAAGAGGTTCCTCTGGTGAAGGACCCCAGGCAGCAAGGTCCAAGCACCAGCTGTGCCCCTCCAGGGCTGTTTCCATGGGCTCCTGGAAGCAAAAAGGTTCCCAGAGGCCATCGCCAAGCCCCAAGCCTCTCAAGGAAGAGGATGGGGAGGCAGCTCAGGCCTGGGCTTCTTTCGGATTTGGGAGCTTGCTTCTGTCTTTTGGGGCTAACCAGCCAAACCTTCTCCTGGAAGCCCTCAAATACCCTCAACTCCAGCTTCTTGGCTGATTTTAATTCCACCTCTGCCCTGTATGGCCTCTGTGGCAAGCCCAGGATCGTGACTGTGGCAGAGGGTAGAGTGTCAGGGACCCCAGTGGGCTTCAAGGGAGCAGGCAGGACCTGGTGGTCAAGGACAGGCAGGGACTCCAAGAGCTGCCAGCCTTGTCCATGGGGGTCAGTGAGTGTTGGTGGTTCCCCCTGGGGTACCAGGGGCTCTGCAGAGAAGAGCTGCCAAAGGCAGGCTGGGAATGCCAGGGTCAGAGGCTGCCCTTTCCCACCTGGGCACACATCAGGAGGCCCAGAGCTGGGGGACTGAGCCCGGTGCACTGGGGATGCAGTAGGAGGGATGCCTGTCCATAACCTCAGTATCAGGGCAGCCTGGATAGATGACAGTCCATGGGGTACCTTGCTAGAGACCTGGCCAGCCCAGGACATTGAGGTCTGGGCTAAGCTGAGCCTGGGCCCCCTGCAGGGGTGGGTTCTTTATGCAACACCCCCCCATACACACACCCCCACACACCCACAGCTGGCCTTTTGGGTCTCACCTCTTAGACTACCCCTTGCTGTTGGCTGCTGGAAGATTTCTGGGCTTGGGTACATAGTTCATTTCCTGAACCAGCCAGCATGTAAACCTCAGCCTTATCCCAGCCCCTGCCCCAGCCGAGACAGGGTGCCAATAGCTGCCTTGGCTGGTGAACCCTCAGGAGACATTCCCCAGGACAGCTTTTGAGTCTGCAGGCTCTGCACCCTAGCATGGGCTGCCCTGGGGCACCAAGCTGCCCTTGGCATCTTCCCTGGCCGAGGCTGGAGCCAGGTAGAGCTCTGATGATGACCCGCAGATGTAACCAAGAAGAGCAGGGTGACCAGGGGCTCCTGTTTAGGAAATCCGGTTTCAGTTTTGCAGAACAAATGGGGAATGAAGTCGGGAACTCTGCAGAACCCTGGCTCTCCCTGAATGACCTGGCTGGCCTCACTAGAATGAACCCAAGGATGCTGGGACCAGTGTAGGACCCCGCCTGGCAGATGGAGCCTTTTCAGAGAGCAAAGTCACAGTCAGGCAGTGCCCCAGAGCTCAGGACACATCTGCAGGCCCCCTGGAAGCACAGAGAGCCAGCCGTACCCCGGAGGCTAGGGCATGGGAGGATGCCGCCATAGAGACCGTGGGGAGGGGAGCCACCCAACTACTTCATGACAGACCAGGACCTCGGCCACCCCAGGCCCCTCGGGATTGGCCTGGCGCCAAGCTGGGCACCTGCTCCCTAGCTGCCCCCTCTCCCCAGAACTTTGAGCTCTGAACTCTGTGGGCCTCCAAGTTGAAATAAGCACCCCTACCCCTGCAGGATACACAGGAGGGCGACAGGAATTGGGGTGACGATGGCATCAAGGCCTGGGCGTCCAGCAGCATTGGCTCTGTTACCACCAGTCAGGGCACAGCTAGGGGAACAGTAGCTCCGCAGCTTGGACCCCCAGCTCAGAGCGCCCTGCTGAACCAGAGGGGCCAGCCTGGGGTCCACCGCGGCTCAGGGGCCCTGCAGAGAGCAGAGCAGGACCCTGAAGGACGCTTTCCTTTGGTCTGGGCCAGTTGTCCTTTCAAGGAGTGGGAGTGGAAGGGAGGCGGGGACAGAGGAACTGCCAGACCCCACCTGGCTAGGGAGAAGCGGGGCTTCCCTAGCTATTCTTTTTCCGCCGAAATGGATACAAGGCACTCACCCACCCAAAGGCCCAGGCTTCCCAGCCTTTCACCAGCTTGATAAATACTAAGGGGAGGGGGGAGGGGAAGCAGTGCCGCAGCCGCAGCGCAAAGGGGGCCGCTGGAACAGCTACCCGGGAGCGCGGGGGTCCCGGGCCTCTGGCCAGCCACAGGGCCTGGCCGTGAACTTTGCGTCCAGGCCGATGCTGCAGTGGCCGGGCGGTGGTGAGCCTTGCGTCCCCGCCTGTCCCTCCCGTCCCCTCCCCTCGGTCTCCGCAGTTTCTCGGCTCAGCCCCTCCCGCCCCCGCGGGCGCTGGGCCAATTCTCCCTCCGCGCCGGCCGGGCGGTGGAGACTGGTGCGCCGCGGCAAGGGGAGGAGGGCTGGGGAAGGGGTGGGCGCCAGGGGACTGCAGCGCGGAGCAAACTGGGGCACGGCTGCCGGCGGCGCGCGTGCACACACTCTCGCCCACGCGCGCGCCCGCCCGCCCGCCGACGCGCAGCCGCAATGCGGGGCCCTTCGCGGAACTGCTGGCGGCGCCGCGCCCCGCGGGGTCCAGGGCGCCCGCAGGGACTGCGAGGACAGCGGGACTAGGAAGGCCTGAGCCCGGCCATCCGCCTCCGAGTGCGCCGCAGCGTGCGGCGGGGACCGCGGGCCTTCGGTCCCGGGCGGCGAGCCCTGGCTCCCTCCTTCCGCGGCCTCCACTGCATGTGGGGAGCGCCCTTTGTCCCCTCCGCCATGGCCGGGGGGAATTGTTTGGGGAAGACACTGTCGGCCCTCATTTGATCTAAAACATGGATTTGTTTGCTTGGCTAAAGGCCGGGTGGGGGGCGTGGGTCCGGGCCGCAGCGAACTCGCGCGCGCGCGCAGCAGCAGCAGCAGCTGCGGAGAAGTGTTTGTCCCTGCGGTGCAGCCTTTGTCCCCTTGGAGTAGCTTTTGTTTGCGCAGCCCCGCCCTGCGGAGAGTGATCGTCCCCACCTTGAGGCCGCGGGGCAGGGACCCGACGTCCCCAAAATCTCAGCTGGGGCGCAGCCATCCTGGGAGAGACCGGGCGTGGAGGTGGCGGAAGATGGGAGGAGGAATCGCAGCCTTCTGGATCCCGGAGCTGCAGCGCCTCCCCCAGACCTAGGGGGTCTTCCCCTCCCTTTCCCTGCGCCCCACTGTGAGCTCCAGGGTCAAAGGCCCTGTCTGCCGGACCCCCATCACTTAGCCCAGGGCTGGCACGTGGTGGGCTACAGTACATATTTGTGATATGAATGCAGGCAGGCGTGAATGAGTGAGTGCAGGAGGGACTGTCAAAAAGCTGAATCTAACTAGTGGTAAGGAAGGCTTCACAGAGGAAGCGACCCCCCTGGTGAGACCTGAAGCCTGACCAGGGTTAGCCCGGGAACAAGGGGCATCAAGGGTGGCAGGAGAGGGAAAGGGCGGCTGTCTTTAGGCCAGGGTCTTTAGGAACTACCGTTTTCACCATTTCTCCTCCACCCACAAAGGTCCGGATTCAGAACAAATTTCCTCTGGCCTGACCTAACCCCAGGCCATTTGCACAGGACCCCAGGGAGGTCTGAGCAGGCCAGCTCTTCATACAGAGATGCAAGGGGGACCTCTTCCAGGCTAAAGACAGGCAGGCAATGGGGTTTACCCTGGAGACCCACTGGGGAGGATCTCTGGGAAATGTCACTTATGCCTGTGATAGGTCCTGTGGATACAACAGCCAGGGCCGAGCTGAACTTCAAGAGGATGCTATCTGTGTGGACTTGCCTCGCCTGTGCCTGTGTTTGCAAAGAGAATAAACCCAGGCAGTTCAACACTGCAGCCTTGGAGCTGAGGGGGTGGGGCGGGCCCTCTTCTGGCCAAGGACACGGGAACACCTTGAAGTGACCTGAGTCCCTAGAAGAGAAGGTGAGCGGAACTTTTGTGTGCCTGACTCTTTCTTGTCTTATAGCATCTGATTCTCCCCAAGGCCAAGTTGAGAAGATTTAGGGTCCCCTGTCCCCACCCCCACCTGCTGGCCCTTCTTGGAACCCCACTAAGCCGCTTAGACTTAGACTCTATTTTCAATGCTTCTCAGGCAACTGAGCCTCCTGCCTGGATGAGAGGATTGGAGTGAGACCTGTGTGCAGCTCCCCTGGGCTGGGCTGCTCTCCTGGGCTTCCTCTGGTCTCCTGGGCAGGCCCCCTTCTGGCCTCAGGGGTGAGGGGGGGCCGTGTCATCTCAGGCAGAGTGGGGAGCATGGACTAAGAGCTCAAACTTTATTATCCAGGTGCCTGCTTCCTGGGCAAGCCTCAGTGTAAGGTGGGTGAGCCCAGGCAGCTTGCCCCTGCAGCTCGCCAGGGACAGAGGGGGTTATCCTGTGACTTCTGGGGCAGCCTGGCCCTGGGGTAGGTGTCTGGGAAGACTGAGAGCCTCGCTCCTGTCTAAAGAAGTGAAGAGAAGGAAAGGCCTCTCCGTTTGGCCTTCTGATCCGACCAAGCTCTCTATGCTACCAGATGAAAGATGTGTCTCTGGGGCGGCCCCCAGCTCTGCCCCCACTTTGGAGCTGCCACCTTAGGTGTGAGAGGGCCTGTTCCTGGCATGTGGCTGTGGTCCTGCTGGCCATTCCTTGTGGGCTGATTCTAGCACCAGCCTCCACCCACCAGAGCTGGGAGACCGCACACTGCCCCAGAGTCCAGGGGTACATTCCAGGGTAAGTGGGAAAGGCCATTCCAGCTAGGACACTGGCCCCCGGGAGGCCTCTGGCTGCTTCTTCCAATGGTGACACTCCAGGGCTTTCTGCTGAGTGGGCCTGGGCTGGCCCCTCCTAGGCTGGCTCCCTCCCTCAGATCCACCCAGCCCACCTCCCAGTAACCCTCAGCTGGCCCATGAACATGTTACGTGACATGGGATGCTGTAAAAGAATGTACACAGAGTTGGCCGGGTGTGGTGGCTCACACCTGTGATCCCAGCACTTTGAGAGGCCAAGGCAGGAGGATCATAAGGTCAGGAGATCAAGACCATCCTGGCTAACATGGTGAAACCCCATCTCTACTAAAAATACAAAAACAAAATTAGCTGGGTGTGGTGGTGGGTGCCTATAGTCCCAGCTACTCGGGAGGCTGAGGCGGGAGAATGGCTTGAACCCAGGAGGTGGAGCTTGCAGTGAGCCGAGATCGTGCCTCTGCACTCCAGCTTGGGTGACAGAGCGAGACTCTGTCTCAAAAAAAAAAAAAAAAAAAAAAAAGAACGTACAATGTACACTGAGGACACATTCTAAAGGCATCACTTGTCCCAGATGATGGAAGACGGAGGAGCAAAAATTACTTCCTTGCTAAATAATGTAAAATGCCATTGCTTTGCTAAAACCAATACAGTTTGTATTGTGGAGCAGAATACAAAATTCACAAGAAATTTTCAGATAAGACAGCATGGGTGAATGATCTTGACTTCAAAGAGCTACTTTGAATTACGCCCATAGTGAAAGACCGGTAGGCCCCGCTTACCCTCTCCTGCCTCCAGGAGCTCTTTGGGGGAGCTGGAGAAGCACTGACCCAGGGGTCACCCAAAGGAAGAAAGGACCCCCGCCCCGCCGAGAGCTTTCTGATATCCACCTGGAGTGGGGACTGGGGCCAACACAAGCTGGTTAGCGCATGGGCCTCTGGGTGCTTCTGTGCGCAGCAGTGACAGGTGGCAGAAGCAGCTGGCATGAGCCGGTCTTGCACTCGGGACCTGAGGCTGAGTGGCAGGAGTCACATCCTCTCCAAGCCCAGCCAGTGCCATGCTTCAAAGCACAGGGCCCTCCTCGTAACCCGTCTCTCACTCTCTGTGGGGTCTGCTTCGTGACACATTGCAGTGGGCGTCTGTCTGCTTGGGTGGGTGTGCTCCCCAGGTGTGCTTTCCTCAGCACCGCGGCGGGTGGGAGACGCATCAGCATACAGTTTGGGGAGCATCGTAGCCATTGGGGCTCCTCAGCAGCCAGCTGTGCTCCTCAGCCAGGACCAAGAGGCCTGGTCCTCAGATCCTCCTGGGACAGTGACTTCCTGCCATTTGCAGCTGGGGCCACACCAAGCAGACCTGAGTGGAGCTCCTCTGTGTGGCAAGGAGTGGGTCACCTTGGAGCTGGGCCCCACCCGGCCTCCTTGGAGCAGCGACACATGGCACCCTGCAGAGAAATGGCCCTTAGGAGGAAGCTCACCTCTCCACAAAGGCCGAGGGGCAGCCTTTGCCACCCTGTCCTGATTGTTGGAGCGGGAAGCAAAGTCACCTCCATGGAGGAAGCCCCAGGACTCGGGCAGATGCAGGCTCGTCTCCCAGGATTGGCTTCCCGGCCACCTGTAGGCCAGGTGGCTCCTTCCAGCGCGTGCATGACAGTGGCGGCTTAGACCCTCCAGGGGTCGAGATCAGCCAGCTTTTCCTGTGACTGCCGGACAAATGCCCACCAGCTGGGTGGCTTCACACAGATATACGCTCTCACAGCTGCGGGAACTGGAAGCCTGAGCTCAAGGTCCTGGAGCGCTGAGCCCCCTCTGAAGGTGCTAGGGAGGGACCCTCTCTGGTCACTTGCAGCTCTGGTGGCTGTTGATCATCATTGTGGATCCATGGCTAGTGGCAACGGAACCCCAGTCTCTGCCCCCACTGTCCTCCCTATGTGTGTGTCTGTGTCCCTACTTTCTTTTAAGGACACCAGTCATTGGAATAAGGCCAACCCCATCCGGTGTGAACCCGTCTTAATGAATTACTAATTACTTTTGTAATTTACTAATTACAAAGACTCTATTTCCAAAAGAAGTCCCATTCTGAGGTTCCCTGTAGACAGGAGCATTTGAGGAACACTGTTCAATGCGGGACTCCGTCTCTTGTGGGCTTGTCCCCAGGGCGTGGTCCTGGGCATGATCCCGGCTGTGAGGCCTCACTGAAGGACAAAACTGACCCCAGAAAACACCAGAAGCCTCCGGAGGGCTTGTGTGCGGGGTTCTGCCCTGGGTGTCGTGAGAGGTGCCGTAAAGAGGCAGCACAGCTTAGGCTCCAGGGGCTCCGCAGTGTCGGGGAGTTTGCAGGCACCGTCTTGCGGTCATAGGTGGCATGTTTTAAGGAGTTCGCAGACACCGTCCTGCGGTCACGGGTGGCGCGTTTTAAGGAGTTCGCAGGCACCGTCCTGCAATCACCGGTGGCATGTTCTCGCTCTGTCGCCCAGGCTGGAGTGCAGTGACACAATCTCGGCTCACTGCAAGCTCTGCCTACCGGGTTCATGCCATTCTCCTGCCTCAGCCTCCCGAGCAGCTGGGACTACAGGCAGCCGCCACCATGCCCGGCTAATTTTTTTGTATTTTTAGTAGAGACGGGGTTTCACCGTGTTAGTCAGGATGGTCTCCATCTCCTGACCTCATGATCCGCCCACCTCGGCCTCCCAAAGTGCTGGGATTACAGGCGTGAGCTACCATGTCCGGCCAATGGTGTGTTTTAAGGAGTTCGTAGGCACCGTCCTACAGTCACAGGTGGCGTGTTTTAAGGAGCATCACAGGAAGTGCAGGTCGTTCAGTGTTTATTGAGCATTTACTATATACATAGCAATACATATTTGGGGAAGGATGCAGATACAGGAAAGATCAGTTCCTGGCTTGGAGGAGCTGCTCGCAGGACACCCTCCTGTTGGGATGCTCGGGGATGGCCATGCCGTGGGGCAGCAGGATAGAGCAGCCTCCCACAGCCACGCACCATGAACACACTGACCAACTTGGCTCCTGCCAAGGCCACAGCACATCCCTGTGGACCCCAAGGCCTGATTATCTTCATTCGACTTAAGGGCTCCAAGCCCCTGTGTCCCCACTGATGGCCTTCTCCCCAGGAGAAGCCCTCTGGCTCTGCGAGAGCAGTGCAGTTCTGCCCCTCCCTCCCACTCCCCTGCTTGCTGCTTCCCAGTCTCCAAGCTTCTCCTTCCAAAATGCTCTGTCATGTCCACATGGCCAGCTCTCTCCTGACTACTCTCTTCTCCCTGCCCACGCTCCCTGAGGGCTTCTTCCCAGCCAGGGCTCTCTCTCCCACCTACTGGGGTGCAGGGATGGCTGCCCCTCTGTTTCTCTTCTTGGATCCAGGCCATCCATCTATCAGCCTACAGGGCAGCTTGACCCACGTTTCTCTTGGGCAAGCCAGTAGGTCCCAGACAGGACAAATGGCCGTTCTTTGTTTTCCCCAAGCTACCTCTCTGATAACATTCCTGGTCCCTGTGGATAATCCCACCCAAAAACCCAGGAGTCACCCCTTGCTCCCTCCCTCCCCGACATCCCAACACTAGCCTAGCATGTTTCTCTCCTTTATTTCTCTCACAGTCTCTACTTCTCGCCATCCTCTCTGCCACCACCTTAATTCAGCCCAAACTAATCAATTGTGCATGTCCTAACCAGTCTTCCCACCTCCTTCCACCCGGGCTGTCTGGTCTTCCGTCACCTCGTCAATATGGATGCAGCATCTGCTGGGTGCCAGGCACCGTTCTGGGCTCTGGGGAATCCTTATTCTCCTGTAGTTTATATTCTAGTGGGGAAGAAAGACAACACACAAGTTGCAAAGGAAACTGTCAGAGGGTGATAGGTGCTGGGCAGGGAACCTCCCCTGGATGGTCTGGGAGAGGGAACCAAGGTGGCTGCTTCATAGGTTGGGGGAGGTCAGAGGAGGCCTATATGAGAAGGTGATATTGAAGCTGGGGTATGAATGACAGGCAGGGGCCAGCCACAGTAAGACCGTGGGAGGAACATTCCAGGCCAGGGAATTAGGAGCAAAGCCCCCAGGGGGAGGGCAAGCCTGGCATGTTGGGGGAGCTGAAGAGTGTGCTGCAGCCAGAATAGAGGAAGGGGAGGTGGAGGGGGTTGCAGGGATGGGAGAGGGCCAGGGGGTCAGCAGAGGCCATCACCCAGAGTAGGGGGCTGGGCTTTTATTCTGAGGTCAGTGGGGAACCATGGGAGGGGCGCTGCCACACACAGGTGTATGTTTGCAAGAACGCCGCAGCTGCCATCTGGAGAATGAATTGTGTCTCCCCTGGCACAGAGACTTCTCCAGGGCTCTGGCGTCGGTTTGGGCAAGAGGTGATGGTGGCTCTGACAAGGCTGGAACGATGACTCCTGAGGGACAGGGTGGGTCTGGGGTTGTCTGGAAGTGAAGTCAAGGGTTCTGCTGATGATTTGAATATGAAGAATGGGAGAGGATGATGAGTAATAACGCCTAGATTTGGGGCTCCAACCACCGGAGGGACAGCAGACCATTTCCTGAGATGGAGAAGTTTGAAGCAGCAGCATACCCGAGGGGATAGGAGAATCTAGTGTTCGATTTTGGTCACGTTACATCCGACAACCTCATTAGAGACGGCGGGTTCACAGTGGGGTCCGAAAGTCTGGAGGCCACTGAGAGATTCAGAATGGAGACGATGTTTAGGAGTCCTCTGCGTGCAGATGGCGTTTAGCAACCTAGCTCCGTGAAAGGGCACAGATGAAGCAGAGGAGAGGCTGCAGGATCAAGCGCAGTCTCCTCTGGTATATGGACACCAAGCAGACGAGGAGCTGGCCGAGGGGGTGAGGAGGACAGCCAGTGTGACGGAGAGAAAACCAGCAGGATGTGACCCATGGAGGCTAAGAAACGAAGGTGTTTCAAAAAAGGACATGGTCGGGCAGGTCAGATGCCAAGCGGGGAGCTGGGTAAGAGCCCTCCAAGCAGGGAGAGGTGGGTCGGAAGGTCCTGAGGCAAGAGGGAGCTCCATGGATTTGCAGAACTCAGAGAAATGGCTGGAAATTCCAGGTGAGACGGCACCATACCTGTCTCTGAGCTCAGAGCCACAGCCTTCCGCAGTCTGGGGCCAGATGAGAAAGGACAGGAGTCTCTCAGACTCTTGCCTGGCCCAGGAGATCGTGTGCCTCCCACTGCCCCATCCACTGCTCATTCAGCAGAAGGAAAGGCCCCGTCTCCTGCTTTTCCCACCTTGCACCTCTGGTGTTGGTCTCGCCAACCTTTTGACAGGTCCGTGGGCCCCAGGAGATGTTCCTGGGCTCGTGGAGATGTCCCACATCTGCTCTGAGTCCCAGAGACAGATTCCTTCTTCATGGCTCCCTGCTGGGTAGCAGGGGCTCCAGGTGAGCCCCAAAGCAGGAACAAACTGTGATTCACCCCCAAACACTGTGTTGATATCAGACCTGGTAGAGACAGCTCCCGGGCCCTGACCACTGGTTGTTGCTGGGTGCAAGAATCGTGCAGCTTCACCGGAAGCCTGCCTGGCAGGCCTGCTTAGGCAATTATGCCCCAGCTCCTAAATCAGTTACATCGGACTCTCATTATTCCTTTTTTTTTTTTTTTTTTTTTGGCAGAGTCTTGCTGTGTCACTCAGGCTAGAGTGTAGTGGCTCCATCTCAGCTTACTGCAGCCTCTGCCTCCTGGGTTCAAGTGATTCTCCTGCCTCAGCCTCCCAAGTAGTTGGGATTACAGGTGTGCACCACCACACCCAGCTAATTTTTGTATTTTTGGTAGAGACAGAGTTTTGCCATGTTGGCCAGGCTGATCTTAAACTCCTGACCTCAAGTGATACATCCGCCTTGGCCTCCCAAAGTGCTGGGATTACAGGCATGAGCCACCGCACCTGGCTGGACTCCCATTATTCTACCACAGCATTCGGATATGGGTCAGCTGTTCCCCTAAAAGCATAGCCTTGAAGAAAGGCCTCTTGGCAAAGCTGGGACCACAGAGAGACCGGTCAGGGGATCTGGCTGGTCCAGGCCAGTGGTGAGCTGATGTCCTTAGCCTTTCCTGGGACTGGGCTCCCAGAATCCATCTCCCTGGAAACCAAGGGAGGTGCCAGTTTGTGTATGCAGCTGCCGGGAGAAGTGGTCCTGAGACCCAGAACACCCGCTGTGGAGAAGAGAAGACACAAGTGCTGATTGGGCCCTAGTGCAGCCTCTGTGGGGATGCAAGTTCCTAGTGGTCCTGAGCAAGGTGAGAGGACACCCTTCCCATCCAGTCCGATGCTCAGCCTCTAATTGGGGCCAAGGACAAAGATCTGTCCTTTCAGAAGCTCCTAAAAATACACATATCTCTGACCCTTCTGAGCAGCCCAGCAACCTTGTCCCCCACATCTGTGACACCAGGACATTCAAAATAGTCTTTGATAGGCTGAAGACTGGCTCCCTCCCCGGCAGTAATCTGCTGAGACTTTGCACCTGTTGTGAAATCCTTTGTTGTGAGTCCTTTGTTAGGGAAAAAAGAGTGAGATGCAGGTATGTGTCATATGGACCATACTTCCTGAATAACAGGAGACTTTTTAAAAAATCAGGCCGGGCGCAGTGGCTCACACCTGTAATCCCAGCACTTTGGGTGGCCAAGGCGGGCAGATCACCTGAGGTCAGGAGTTCAAGACCAGCCTGGCCAAAATGGTGAAACCCCCCTCTACCAAAAATACAAAAATTAGCCACGTGTGGTGACACAGGTGGCACTTGTGGTCCCAGCTACTCGGGAGGCTGAGGCAGGAGAATCGCTTGAACTCAGGAGGCAGAGGTTGCAGTGAGCCAAGACCACGCCATTGCACTCCAGCCTGGATGACAAAAGTGAAACTCCTTCTCAAAAAAAAAAAAAAAAAAAAAAAAAAATCTGTGGCAAGCCAGGCGTGGTGGCTCACACCTGTAATCCCAGCACTTTTGGAAGCCGAGGCAGGAGGATCACTTGAGGTCAGTTCAAGACCTGCCTGGGCAACATGGAGAAACCCTGTTTTGACAAAAAAAATACAAAAATCAGCCAGGTGTGGTGGCACAGGTGGCACCTGTGGTCCCAGCTACTCGGGAGGCTGAGGCAGGAGGATCGCTTGAGCCCTGGAGGTTGGGGCTGCAGTGAGCTGAGATCGTGCCATTGCAGTCTAGCCTGAGTGACAGAGTGAGACCATCTCAAAAAAAAAAAAAAAGAGAAAGAAAAATCAGTGGCAGAGGGAAAACAGTTGATACACCAGAAACAAAGTGAGGTTGTTCAGGAGTTGGAACTTGTCCCATATTCCAATCTCCTCATTCTTATGGAAGGAACCCAGGCCCTAGGAAGAGCAGCTGCTGGCCCCAAGCCATCGCTGAACTGGGATGGAAGTCACCTCCTGACTCCTTCCGCACACTCTCCTCCCTCTGTCTGTCTCCCCTTCTCCATCCCACGGCGAAATTCACCTGTGCCCCAGAAGGTAGGACACAAAGGTGGATAAGAAACAAGCCGGCCAGCAGGTGCAGTGGCTCACGCCTGTAATCCCAGCACTTTGGGAGGCCGAGGTGGGCGGATTGCCTGAGGTCAGGAGTTTGAGACCAGCCTGACCAACATGGTGAAACCCCATCTCTACTAGAAATACAAAAAATTAGTCAGGTGTGGTGGCGGGTGCCTGTAATCCTAGCTACTCGGGAGGCTGAGACAGGAGAATCACTTGAACCCAGGAGGTGGAGGATGCAGCGAGTCAAGATCGTGCCATTGCACTCCAGCCTGGGCAACAAGACCAAAACTCTGTCTCAAAAAAAAAAAAAAAGCCGGTTGGGAGCCCTGGGCGGCTTCTGTGTGGTGGGTTGTGGTTTCTTTGGCGAGGTCAAGGTTTGCCTCTGGTGTCCTCGCAGAGTGAGCTGACACTCTCCCCACATTCACACTGGCAGGAGAGAGGGAGCAGTGACCTGGCTTTAGCCCTCTGCTCCCTGCCCCTCATGCAGAAGGACCAGTTCTGGCATCAGCAGATCAGGAGATACCCAGTGGAGGCCTCGGAGTGTCTCCTGTCATACCAAATCCTGAGATGTGCTGGCACATGGACGAGGAACTCTGCCCCAGCCCCACACCCCATTTGGGGGTCTTGAGAAGAGCTGGTGACATCTTGCATCACTTCAGTGGCACCAAGCTGCATCGATGGGTCTTGAGACACGTGGCAGACTTCTGAGCCGCCGTGATTGTTTCTTTCAGCAAAACACCTTCTGGCACAGAGTTGCCACCAGGAGGGACAGCAGCTGACATCTGCACATGCACCACCTGCCTGGACCTGGCTATGAAGTACTGATGCGTACCCATGTGTAGTGACTCACTGAGACTTCCCGGCAACCTGTGAAGCCCCTGGTCCGCAGATGAAGATGCTCAGACAACAGTGAGTGGGTGGCGCAGAGAGAGTCACACACAGCGGTGTGACCCCATCGTCCGCTCTTGACCTCCATGCCATGCGAGGCTTCTAGAGCCGCTTCCTGTTGCACCTGCACAACTTTGGAGCTGCCTCCCAGGGCTGGAGCCTGTCCTTGCTGCCTGGTTATTCATGACAACTGTCAGTAGAGTCCCTGTTAGGTGCCAGGCACTGTGTCACGTGATGAGGATCAGAAGAAATGGATCAGATGAGGACCTGCAGTCAACGAGCTTCTCGTCCAGCGGAGGAAACATCAGAACTGACCCCTGCCTTCGCACGAACAAGCATTTGGGGACCTTATAATGGAGGATGGTGACTTCTCAGGGAGGCCTGGGAGGGCTTTCTTGAAGAAATGACCCCCAACCCTAGATCTGAAGGATGAGCACAAGTTAACTCCCTGAAGAGAGAAGGCAAACATTCCAGGCCCCAGGAATGGCATGTGCAGCAGCTCTGTGGTGGGAGGGAGCCATGAAGCCAGTGAGGCAGAGGGGCAGGCAGTAGATCAGGCCAGAGCCAGGGCTGTGTGCGCCAGGCTTTATCCCCAAGGAGAGGGAAGCCACCGAAGGCTGGAGAGGCAGGGACGTGACCAAGTTGGCTTCTGAAGACGCGCACATGGCAGCCACATGGAGAACAGATTGAAGGAGGTTCAGAGAGGGTGAGGAGAGACCAGGAAATCATCCTGGCTAGAGATGATGGTAACTTGGCCATTCTGGGGGCACAGGGACAGTGTGAGAGCCATGGAGGAGATGGCATCAGGAGGTTTTGTGGGTGGATTCACTATGGAGGCTCCATGTCATTCACCTTGGAGGAGGACCAGTTAGGAGTTAGGCTGAGTTTAAGGGGCTTTTGGGACATCTTTGTGAAAAGTCAATGGCAGGTGGGTGTAGCCCCCAGAGCTGAGAGAGCAAATGGATGAGAGAGAGAGAGAAAGAGAGAAAGTCTGAAATGTCTGCATGGAGGTGGCACTGAATAAAGCACATCTGTGGGTGTGGAGGAAATTGATAAGTGTGACAATATTGATGAGTCCCAAGGCCAAGGACTTCTGTCTTAATTATCATCGTGCCCCAGTGTAGGGGCCCAGGGACACAGTAGGGTCTCAGGGAAGGTTTCTTCAAGGGAGGGAGGGAGGGAAGGACAGATGGCCTAGTGGTATCTTCATGGCCATTGTCCTCACGGCTGACTGACTTCAGCTTTAGGATCCAGCTGCCCAGATAGCCTCTCTGACATCAGAACCAGGCTGGGGAGGGTGTCCAGGACTAACCAGGCACCATCGCCTCCCTTTGGGTCTCCCTGTCACTGAACAAGCTCCAGGCAAGTGGCCCAAGACCAGAATGCCGAAGCTTGACCCTTCGCTATCTCTTTGTTGAATGTGCCCTGAGGCTGCCTTCAGAGCTTTTAAAGGGCTACCTGATGAGAAATCCTCCGTTCAGCTCACTGAAGCTGGAAGAGAAAGGAAAAAGCACTGCTCTTCCTGGAGCTGCTCAGCCCTCTCTCTAGGCCTCAGAGAGGGAGGGGTTTCTTGGGCTGGTCCTTGGCAAGTCACTACCTGGTGGGTTGTGGTGCAGGGGCCCTGGAGGGGAACCTCATCTGACCCTCTGTGATGCCCTTGACCCAGTCCCACATTTGCCTGGTGAAGGTAAGAATGAATGAATGAATGAATGAGTAAGTGAGTCAGGGGCCATGAAAACCTCCCTATCCACAGGAATCCTGCTGCTCCAAAACACACTGCTATGACAGTGACAGTAATGACCACCAGCCAGGCTCCAGGCCTGGTGCTTCACATCATGGCCCTGTTGAAGCCTCCCAGCACCCAGCCTCAGGTTGTCATTCACAGGCACCTCTCCCCCAAACTGGGTCATAAACTATATGGAAGAAACAGCCTTGATAGGTGGCAGCCCATCCACCCATCTGTCATTCAACAGTACCTGGTGGAACCAAGGCTTCACCCATCAACCAGGCATCCCCCCACCCCCCAGGAACTCACAGCCCAGGGAAGGAGGCACACAGGCCAACATAATTAATGTGATGAGTGCTCAAGTGTCCGGAAGGTGTGAGAGGCCAGGGGAGACCCCCTGTGCCTCCATCTGGAGGGAACACACTTGACAGTGGCTAATTCTCTATCAAAACTGTAATGTGTGTTCATAGGAGTATCCTTCATATGTAGAAAGAATGTGCAAGTGTTAATGTATCAGTCTGTTTTCACACCACTGATAAAGACATAGCCAAGACTGAGCAATTTACAAAAGAAAGAGGTTTAATTGGACTTATAGTTCCACATGGCTGGGGAAGCTTCACAATCATAGTGGAAGGCAAGGAGGAGCAAGTCACATCTTACATGGATGGCAGCAGGCAAAGAGAGAGAGAGCTCGTACAGGGGAACTCCTCTTTTTAAAACCATCAGATCTCGTGACATTTATTCACTACCGTGAGAACAGCATGGGAAAGACTTGCCTCCATGATTCAATTATCTCCCACTGGGTCCCTCTCACAACACATGGGAATTCAAGATGAGATTTGGGTGGGGACACAGCCAAACCATGTCAGTTAGCCACCTGTCAAGTTAAAGGGAACACCATCCACATAAGACCACCCTTATTTCTGCACCAACTGCAAGGGGTCCCCTAGACCACCCTCAGGTTTGATCATTCACTGGAAGGACTCAGAACTCACCAAAAGCTCTCATACTCACAGTTGCACTCTATTACATCGAAAGGATACAGATTAAAATCAGCCAAGGAAGGAAGGGTATAGGGCATAGTCCAGGAAGGTACCAGACATGGAGCTTCCACTGTCCTCTTCCCCATGGAGTCATGAAAAGCATGACTTTCCTGGCATTGATGTGTAACAGTACCCATGGAGTACTGCCAACCAGGGCAGCTCACCATAGCCCCAGTGTTCAGAGTTTTTATTGTGGCTCCATCACACAGGTGACTGCCCAAGTCACTGCCCTCCCTCTCCAGCTCCTCCAGAGTCAGCTGATACCACGTGACCCAAAGCCCCCACCCTAAGTCACATTGTTGATCTTTCTGGCACAGCCAACCCCTACCCTAAACCTATCCAGTGTGGCCAACACCTACCCTAAATCATATGGTTAGACCATTTTGTGACCCAAGGATCCCAGGCAAACAAAGAAACTCCAATCAGGCATGATATTCCAAGGACTTAGAGTTCACCTCCCAGAAGGTGAGGACAAAAGCCAGACCTCTCTTTGGGCAAGGTTAAATTCTTTCCTACACAAAATGGCACCTTCCCACTCCTCTGCACCCACCTGCTCGGACCTGCTTCTCCTACTCCTCACCCCAGAGACCAGATTCGTTTTGGTATCTTTATCGAGGGAGGAAAGTGTTGGTGTGTTGTCTGAGGTGTTTGTTGTTGTTTTTAAAGCATGGCTCCTACACAGATCTTCTGTAGTATTGAGCAGTTCTCTGGGGACAAAGAGCACATTTTACTATGAGAAATAGTTTGGGTGAATACTTTGTCATCTGCAGAAAATATTGTGCAAAGCTCCAGTTTTCCTGGGTGGAGATGTGAGATTAACTAAATTACAGATCAGTCCACCTAAAATGTGAAATTAAATGAGAAATTCCAGGAGCCTTTGACTGCTAAGGTGATTATTCTAACCTATGATTCCAATCACCTTTTTAAATTGCTCACCTGTGCCATGGTCCATGGTCCACGATGCCGTGAAAACGACACTGCCTCCTGTCTCCATCCTGCAGACGGCACTCCTGGCTCAAGCAATGCTCTCCTCTCGGTCGAGTGTCCTCCCAATGGCTCCATTTGCTGTGCAAGGTTGTGAATGGCTCCATTTTAAGCCACCAGCTCCCTCCCTCCGGCCCTCTCTGCCATCTCCCTCTCCTGCGCTGGGGGCTGGGAGGCTGAAGGAAGCCCTAGAACCACTGTCCCCTCCTCGATGGCTGCCCTTCTCCAACAAGCTTCTCTTCCTCTCCTCAACACTGATGGGAATGGATCTGACCTTGCCATTAGTGCCCCGCTGGGTGCATACAGGGATCTCTGAGCCAGGGCGGGGACCTGGGGAGAGAGTGTTCCTGCTCAATAATTCACCCTTAAGGGATAAGAAAGCTATGGATGCAGCATTCAGCCATTTTCCAGGACATTAACAATTCAGTGTAATTCCTAAGGCATAAAAAATGCATCATTGCTCTAATTTTATAAGCTCCATGATGTTTATTATGACATCAGAAGGTCTGGTCTGGGTCACCCAGGAGAGCTAAAGCCAGGAGAAACCGGTAGATAGCTCTGCACTGGGCCTGCACAGAGGTGCTATGGAGCCAGCCCACAAATGCTGCAGACACAGACACAGCCCTCATGAGGTGGGGCCTGATGCCCTGGAGGCCCCCAGCACTCTGCAACTTGGAAATGACTGATGCATTCATCATGAGTCTTTACACCCCTCCCCTGGAAAGCAGCAGGCAAGAGCGAGCTCTGAGCACAGAGAAGAGGGCACGGCAGGGAGCCTGAACCTCCCCGGCCCCCAGTTGCACTCAAAGACATCATTCCTCCCCTGGCATTCTTGTTTTTCCATTCCCAGTAAGAGAGTGAGTGGGTGCTCATTTTTATATTTGGTGAAACGCCCTGGCATTATTCCAAGTTACTTAAAAGTGAGATTAGACCAGGAGGATCATTGGGTGGGGCTGCGTTTCTTGTTCCCACTCTGGAGACAGAGCATGATCCATGGTATTTCACTTTGGACATGGGTGCTTCTTAGACCCTGGGGGGCAGCAGAGCCAAGCAGGGGACAGCCTCCACTTCATGGGTTCCAGAGCCAGTGAGGTGCTGGCCTGCATGGGACTGTGGCTGCACCGTGAGGGGCCACAGTGAAAAAGTGACTCAGGGTGCCAAAGAGAGATCAGTATGGGTGGGGGTCGTGCGTGTGCGGGCGGGGGCCGTGCGTGTGCAGGCAGGGGGGCGTGCGTGTGCGGGTGGGGGCGTGCGTGTGCATGACACGTCTGCACTTTTCCCTGGCCACTTTTTTCTTTTTCTAAGTAATGTCACTTAGCACCAAAGGTATCTGCAAATGCTCCCTGAACTAAATATGTCAGCTCTGCCTCCCCTGGTGCAGGAGACGGCTGTCATTTAAAATACACTTGCACATAATTGCGCCTTCCTTTGTGATTGCTCTCTTTCTTGTTGGTAACAGCTCATCTCTTCATGACCTTGGTGCTTATTATTCTTAGGTAGTAGCTAGTTGCTTCTCTAAAAAGATAACTTTCCAGCTCTCATTTTCACGGGTACCTGACAGTGGCTGTGAGGATGGTGATGTCAAAATGGCTTTCTTGTAAATGTCAGGGTCTTTTGACTCCACTGTTGCCTACGAGAGAGCACACTTGTTTCTCTTTAATTAGATCTCTAAGTTTTTGTTTGATTTTTTTTTGTTTGGTTTTTTGTTTGTTTGTTTGTTTTGAGACGGAGTCTTCCTCTGTCGCCCAGGCTGGAGTGCAGTGGCGTGATCTTGGCTTACTGCAAGCTCCGCCTCCTGGGTTCACGCCATTCTCTTGCCTCAGCCTCCCGAGTAGCTGGGACTACAGGCGCCCACCACCATGCCTGACTAATTTTTTGTATTTTTAGTAGCGACAGGGTTTCACCGTGTTAGTCAGGATGGTCTCGATCTGCTGACCTCGTGATCCGCCTGCCTCAGCCTCCCAAAGTGCTGGGATTACAGGCGTGAGCCATCGTGCCCGGCCTTGTTTGATTGTTTGTTTGTTTATTTTTTGAGATGGAGTCTCGCACTGTCGCCCAGGCCGGAGTACAGTGGTGTGATCTCGGCTCATTGCAACCTCCACTTCCCAGGTTCAAGCAGTTCTCCTGCCTCAGCCTCCCGAGTAGCTAGGACTACAGGCACCACCACCACGCCCGGCTAATTTTTTGTATTTTTAGTAGAGATGGGGTTTCACTATGTTGGTCAGGCTGGTCTCCAACACCTGACCTCATGATCCACCCGCCTCGGCCTCCCAAAGTGCTGGGATTACAGGTGTGAGCCACAGTGCCCGGCCAGTGTTTTTTTGTTTTTGTTTTTGCTTTTAAATAAATCTTACCTGCTTTGTAAGAAAGCCACACGGGGACAGCTTGATTTAGTGCCTTTTTTGAGAGTGCTTTTCTGATTAAAATGCCCATTTCCCACTGTGACTCTACTGGGCTGTAGGGTACATGGCATCCTCTTTGAAGGCTCAGCGGGATCTTTCTGCCTCATGGAAAATTTGACTGTAGCCCCACAGGACCTCATGCTGTCTCAGACTTAAGACTGAGGTCTCCTGAGCACCTCTCCAGGAGCTTAAGAAGGGTTGGACGGTGAACAGGGAGCCGTAGAGGAGGCCGTGGCAGCCCACACACTCTGCACGGGAGGATCTGTGAGCCCTTAGCCAGGTGAACAGGTGCATGGACATGTGGGAATTCTTGCTTAGAAGAAAGAGCCTGTATTGCTCTGCTGGTGCAGGCTGGACTGGGTGGGACCTGTGAGTTAAACCAGTGCATGCTAAGAGGTCTGGGCCTGGGTCTTCTCGCCCCAGCTACTTCTGAATGGCTACAGAGTAAGGTTCAGTTAGAGCATCTCTCTTGTATCTGTGTGGGATTACTCAATCTGCCTAGGGCATCCTGGCCAGCTCCCTCACACAGCTACTGAGCACACAGGAAAGGCGAGCTCATTCTAACAGCATAGGGAGGAAACTGGCAGGAAGGCATCTGCTGCCCCGAAAGATCTGGAGCATATCCTGAGGAGGACCCAAAGTGATGGTGACTTCTGGGTTTTATCCCCTGAGCCCTCACTGAGCACCCACCAGGCCCTGGGCTATCTACTTAAGTTTATTATTCGATTTCATCCCGGCTGTATTCCAGGAGATCTTTCCATCCCCATTCTATTGATGAGGAACCTGAATCTTAGAGGGGTCAAGTGACTTATCCTGTGTCACACAGTTGGGGATTCAAACTCAGGGCCATCTGACATTGCAGCCAAGTGGGCACGTTTTCACCGTGCCTCCCCACCACCTGAATTGATGTGGGACGATCCACCCTGTAGTATCCTGCTCCCCTTCACAGCAGATATGTCTCTGCATTTCCCCCACTTTAACGGGGAGAATAGCTGTGTATTTTATCATCCAACATGTGTGTAATAGTGAGGACCTGGTGGGGGTTACTGGGGGGATGGATGGGCCTGTGTCAGCCAGCAGGGTGAGTTGAAGGTGGTTTCACTCTGCTTCTTTGGATTCTTTTCTGCATTATGTCCACTAGGAGAAACCTGCCAGGTCTCGGGCTGGTGGCTAATGCATCTCTTCCTCCCTCCATATTAGAGCTGGCACCTTCCCAGGATGACACCAATCATGGCATGTCCTGGTAGCAAACACCTTTTCTCCCCCACTATCCTCCACATCACTGTCAGGGCCAGTTATCTCTTGCCAGCCCAAAGCTGAATGGCTCAAAGTGATGAGAATGGGTACGTTCTCTTGATGCCATGGGTTGGCCAGGCTCACGCAAGCAACTGCACTCATGGGACTGATGATTTTAAGCCCAGAGTCCCTGCAGCTGAAGCACAGGGGCACCTGCTGTGTCAGGTCATGCTGGCCATGCACCGTGACCCCCCCAACATGGCCTTAGACCTGTCCCTTCAGCAGCAACAATGGATTTGGATTAAACAGGATTTTCAAAGAATTATGTTGAGACTCTAGTTCAGGGGATCCAATCTTTTGGCTTCCCTGGGCCACACTAGAAGAAGAAGAGTCATCTTAGGTCACACATAAAATGCACTAACACTAACGATAGCGGATTAGGTTAAAAAAAATCACACACACACAAAATCCATAATGTTTTAAGAAAGTTTATGAATTTGTGTCGGGCCACTTTCAAAGCTGTCCTGGGTGGCATGTGGCCCACTGGCTGCAGGCAGAACAACCTTGCAGTGTAGTCTAAACTGATTTTACAGAGGAGGAAACTGAGGCACAGGAAGGGAAAGGAGTTTGCCATACAGGTAATTCTGGGGGTGGGGGTGGGGGGCGGAACTGGAACCAGAGCCCAGGCTGCTGACCCCAGGCCAGGACCCGGTCCCCCACCTCAGCGCCTCCTTCTTCCTGGACGGCCCAGGGGCCCTGACAGGTGCAGCTCAGCTGGAGATGTTTGAGACTCTCTCTGCAAAGCTCCCCCTTGCCCCTGAATCAGCCAACCATTGTGATCTGCAAGGAGAATCCCAAGTTCTGAATGCTGTTCTCACCAGGATCCCCAGCTGTCAGGGACATCGTCATGGCCAGCAAGGACTTCACAGACTCACCTTTGGCTTTTTCACGACCTTCAGAAGCACCGTGAGAAACTGCCTGTCTTCTGACACCTTCTGCCCTGTGCATCACCATCGTGTGACTCAGGGCCTCCCCTGTGCCAGTCTCATCTCCTCACTGAGTAGTCACGGGACAGGGCCTGTCTGTTCACATTCCCCTCCTGCCACTGTACCCCACATAGGCCCAGACCGACTCACTGGGAGGATCGGCCATCAGACTCTCCTGACCTGGGTCTAGCTTTTCCCGTCGGTCAGTCTTCTTTTCTCAAGTTAAATCCATTGATTTCTATTCTATACTTCTTCATTCTCTTTCTCTTCTCCTTTGTCTATGTGTGTGTGTTACAGCTTTATTGAGATATAATTAGCATACTATACAATTTACCTATTTGAAGTACAATTCGAAGTTTCTGAGTTTTTCACAGGGCTGTGCGGTCATCACCACAAACTAATTTTAGAACATCTTCATCCCCCAAGAAAGATCCTAGCACCCATGAAGCAGGGTCACTCCCCATTCGTCCTCAGCTCCCCCCCCACCACCCTCCCTAGGCAACTATTGATCTATTTTCTGTCACCATAAAGTTTCCTAATCTGGACATTTTCTATAAATGATATAATACAATGTATGGACTTGTGGCTGGCTTCTTGCACTCAGCATGATGTTTTTAAGGTTCACCCATGTTGTAGCATGTATCAGTACTTCGTTATTTTTATTGCTAAGTAAATGTCCATAGGTATGAACATCTCTTTTCATTCTCTTGGATATATACCTAGGAGTGGAATGGCTGGGTGACATCATAACTTTATGATTAACCTTTTGAAGAACTGCCAGACTGTTTTCCTAAGTAGCTGTGCCATTTTACATTTCCACCACCAGTATATAAAAGTTCAAATTTCTCCACATCCTTGCCAACATTTGTTATTGTCTTTCTTTGTGACTATAGTCACTTAGTGGGTGTGAAGTGGTATCTCATTGTGGTTTTGCTTTGCATTTCCTCAGTGACTTTGATTTCCTCAAATCAAATGCTGAACATCTTTTCATGCCCTTATTAGAGATCTTCTTTGGAGAAATGTCTATTCAGATACTTTGCCTATTTAAAAAACTGGGTTCTTTACTTTTTGTTTTTGAGCTGTAAGAGTTCTCTTTATATTCGAGATACAAGTCCCTTATGAAATATGAGATTTGCAAATATTTTCTCCTTTTTAGTGAAACGTCTTACTTCTTGATGTTGCCCTTTGAAGCATAGATGTTTTCAATGTTGATAATGTTCAATTTATTTATTTTTTCCTTTGGTTGCTTGTGCTTTTGATATATTTAAGAAACTATTGCCAAATCCAAGGTCATGAAGGTTTACTGCCATATTTTTTTTTCTAAGAGTTTTGTAGCTTTACCTCTTATATTTAGGTCTTTGATCCACTTTGAGTTACATTTTATATATGGTGTGAGGGAGGAGTTCAACTTCATTCTTTATCATGTGGATAGCCCATTGTCCTAGCCCCATTTGTTGAAGACAATTCTTTCCCCACTGAATTGCCTTGTCAGCTTTACCTGTGGCTTTTAAAAATGTTTTCTACTTCTTCAAGGCTTAAAGATATACTGAATATGCATGTTGCTCTTATTTTTAAATTGTCACTTAGTTTGAGCAGAATCCTGCGAGTTTTTCTTTTACTGGGAAGTTGATGTATACAGAAACATCTGATTTCTTACCAGACAGGAGAGGTTAGATTATGCTGCAGTAACAACAAATTCAATCTCAGGACTGGATTTCTCATTCATGCTACAAGTCCAACTACAATTGCTAGGGAGGGCCCTACTCATCATGGTCACACAGGGGCCCAGGCTGGCAGAGGCTACCTCTTCCTATAAACAAGCTTGCACAATTGCCAGGGCTGGGGGAAAGAATGTGGTGGGCAGGTCACTGGTTCTTAAAACTTCTATCTGTAATAATACACATCAGATTTACTCATGTTTCATTAGCCCCAGAAAGTCACATGGTCACATCTAATTTCAAAGGGTTCAGGCCAGTGCAAAGCACCCCCAGGGATAGCAACCAGAGATATTTGGTATATAATATTAATGACTACCATTTCCCCGGAGTGTACTGAAATGTAACAGGTGTAGTGTAATGAAATCAGTTGATGTGGATTTTCTGTTGTGCATCTTGAACTTTAGTCATTGTAGTAAAATTCCTTTGTAGAGGTTGAGGCTGCATCGAGCCAAGATCATGCCATTGCTCTCCAGCCTGGGCAACAGAGTGAGCTCCTGTCTCAAAAAAAAAAAAAAAAAAAAAAAAAAAAAAAATTCTTTGTAGAAATTTCCAGACTGTTCTGTTAAACAAATGTATCTACTTAATGGTAAGAGTTTTTAGGTGCTTGGAGTAGGGCAGAATGAGCACAGGCTCTGAAGGTGAAACCCAGATCCACTGCTTTCCAGCTGTGTGGCTTTGAGCAAGTTAGCTGACTTTTTGAAGCCTTTGTCTTACCCTCTATGGAATATCCTACTTGCAGGAGAATTAGCAGCAGTGTATGTGAGTGCCTAGCACAACAGCAGGCAGATAACAGGCATCCAACAGACTGAAGTTCCCTTCTTCCTCCTCTGCAACAGGATCCACCCCCTGGGTTCATCCTGAGACCCTCAGCAGGGTTAGGGCCGATATCAACTCCCTGTATCTGTTCCCCCCGTCCTTTTTGAGACAGGGTCTTGCTCTGTTGCCCAGGCTGGAATGCAGTGGTGTGATCATGGCTTACTGCAGCCTCAACCTCCTGGGCTCAAGCAATCTTCTCACCTCCGCCTCCCAAATAGCAAGGACTACAGACACACACCACCACACCCAGCTATTTAAAAAAAAAACCAAAACATTGTAGAGAGGAGGTCTCACTATGTTGCCCAGGCTGGTCTTGAAATCCTGGGTTCCAGTGATCCTCCTGCCTCGGCTTCCTAAAGTACTGGGATTACAGGTGTGAGCCACTGTGCCTGGCTGTATCTGCTTTAAGGGACAAAAATTGCACTTGACCTCGGTACTGCCAATGGACTCATAACTGAGTAAAGTTTTCTTTTTCTCTATTTTACAAAACAACCCAGGTATACTCAAAGCCCCATTAAAAACCCAGTGTAACAATATGCTTGAATCACGCGCATGCCTTACTCTGTCATTTTCTAACTTGGAAGAAAGAACACGAATACCACAAGGAACCACCTGTGGAGATTCAGTTCTAGGGCACTGGCAGAGCTCGAGGCACGCCTCAGGAGCACCCAGCTCATCCCGCCCTAGCTCTGACTTTCCAAGACAGGGACCCAAGGAAGCCTCCTGCTCCTGTGGTGCAGTGGGGACTCAAAGTGGTAGGCACTCCAGGAGAAGAATGAGCCCAGCTGAGGAACAGTACCAGGACATCCCCCATGCAGAAACATCACCCCAGGCTCCTGACCCCAACCCACTCAGCAGGGCTCAGCCAGTGCCTCCTGGGCTGCTGCAGCCATGACCCCACCTGTCCCACCTGCTCGGCAGAGGTGGGGCTGTGGAGGAAGGGTGAGGTACCCCTGAGGCCCCTCCTCAGACAGCTGGGATGCCAGGAGTGAAACCTGTGTCTGCCAAAAACAAAAACAAAACAAAACCAGGCAAAAGAACTTCCCCACCTGAGAGAAAAGACTGAAGATTTCTTCTCTTTAACTGGGTTTCAGGTGCCTGAACTGGATCCAAATCACCACCAGTTCCCTGGCACTTTAGAGTACAGAGGAAGGCGCTGTCTCTCCTGTGGGCCTCCACCCCTGCTGGTCTCTTCCTCACAAATCCATTCAGAGCAATTCAACAACCATCAGCTGAGCACTTACAGTGTGCCCCACCAGCACTGTGCAAGCTGCTGGGATAAGTCAGGCTTTGTTCTTGTTCTCAAGGAGATGAGGGCTGTCTTGCTCTTAGTGAAAAACAACTTTTAGAAACACTTTTTATTAATGTATAATGGACATATGGAAAAGTGCACATATTCTAAGTATGCAACTCAATGACTTTTCACAACTAAACCAGTGCCCAGGTCAAGATTAAAACAGCACCAGAAACCCAGAAGCCATCCCCACCTCCAGCCACTCCTCCTCACCCCCAAGTACCCTGTTTTGGCAAAGCTGGCAACGGTAGCTAACTTTGATTGAATGTGCATCAGTGCCAGGCACTAGTACATGCACGTTCCACCTATTGATTCCTTTAACTCTCGCACCATAGCTATGAAGGCACAGACAGTGGGGAACACAGCTAGCAAGGAGCCCACTCTGAACCCAGGGGGTTGGTTTCCCGAGCCCACGTGTCCCTGATGACTACCCTTTCATTGCCGCCCTGCAAACAAACAGAACCCACTCACTGTGTACTACAACACCAACACATAACAAAGCTGGAGGTTCGGTTCTGCTGAGAGCGTCAGGAAAAGCCACTGAGGGTGGTCAGATTTGAGGTGGACCTTGATGAATGCATAGGAGTCTCCCTAGCAGATAAAGGGAAGCAGGTGCATAGCAAAGTTGGGGGGGGGCGTGCAAGGGGTCCTGCGTGGTGACCCGGGGGGCGGGCGAGGGGTAGACAGGTGCAGTGGGAATACTGACCTAGAGCAGGATTGGAATATGTACTGGGGCTTTGCCAGGGCAGGCTTCGGAACAGGCGATTAACTTGCTCAGGTTTACAGTGGGTGACAGCCCCCAAGGGAAGCCATGGACGATCTACCGGCACGGGCAGGGCCCAGCTTAGTCAGGGTGTCCTTCACGCGGCCTCTAACAAGCGATTCCTCATTGGGTGTACAGGCTTAAGGGCTCTGCAAATGTTGGGGTTGTTTCTGTGTGCGTTTGGGTAGGGTCAGAAAAGACTCCGCCTCCAATTTCGAGACACCTTTTTACCCAGATGGCAGACATGGCCGATTTTACAGATATTTGACTCTCTATATATCTACATATCTGTATCTATCTATACATAACAAAAACAAAATAGGCGGTCTCATGACAAGTCTTGGGGTCAGGCACTTTCCCTGTGCGAGGCAGTGGGACTGCAAACAGCACAGGGAAAGAAGAAAGCGGGATCCGCTCGGGACGCCTGAGCCTCGATGAAGAGGTGCGGCTCGGGGTTTGTGGCCGGGGCGAGAGGCCCTCACGCAGAAGTCCCCATGTGCGCAGGGCTGGAGCTGGAACTTTGGAACGCGGAGGTTAGACCCACAGGGTGGGCGAAGGTCCGCACTCCAGCTAAGGGGGTCGGGCGCCGCACTCCCCCAAAGCCGGAGCCGCCGCCACCGGCCCCGCCCACCGTCCTCCGCCCCGCCCCGGCCCTCCCCGGGTCCTCGGGCCCCGGCCCCCTCCTCCCGCCCGGCCCCCGCGCTCTCCAGCTCGTTGCGCAGCGCCGGCTCCTCCCGCCGGCTGCATTGCAGACGCCGCCGCCGCAGGGCGCGCCGGGGCCGCGCAGGGAGCCCGAGCCCGGGAACGCGGGTCCTCGGCGCGGAGCCTCGGGCGGCCCCGACGGCGCGGGGAGCCGGGCAGGGCGGACGCGGGGCGGCCCTGCGGGAAGGGGAACGAGCGGCCGGCGCGGGGATCCTGGGGCCGTCGGCCCGGGCAACGGGTGCAGCCGTCGGGCTCCGAGCCGTCCCGGCCTCGAGGGGACCGTGGCCGCCCCCTTCGCGGGCCGCGCTGAGCCGGGCGGGCGGAGCGGCGGGGACCGTGTCGGGAGGGGCCGGGGCCCGGGTCTCGCGCGGGGACGCCCGGGGCGCGCTCCGCCCGCACCCTCCGGCCGGGACCCAGCCGTCCAGCGCGGCTCGGGCGCAGTTCCGGCGCAGTCCCCGCGCCAAGCGGCTCCGCGCCCCGCACCAGCCTCTGCCCGGCTCCGGGTGACGTCGCGTCCTCCCATTGGGCCACGCGGCCTGGGGGGCGGGGTCGGGTCCGGTGAGCTCACCGCCGCGCCCCGCCATTGGTCCGGGCGGCGCACTCGGGCAGTGGCGGGGAGACCGCGGTACCCGGAGCCCCGCGAGTCGTTCCAGCTGCGGCGAGTGGAGCTGAGCGGGCGCGGGGCCGGGCCAGGCCGGGCGGGGCCGGGCGGGGCGCGGGAGCCAGTGAGCGGCGGCTCGGCGCAAGCCTGACCGAGCGGGAGCCGAGCTCAGCAAGTCCGGGTGAGTGCGCGGCGGCGCGGGGCTAGGTGGAGGGCGCGTGCGGGCGAGGGCGGCGGCCGGCGGGGGCGCGCGCGGGGCGGGGGCGGGGGCGGGGCCGAGGCGTGGGGGGCACGCGTGCTCGCGAGCCGGGGGCGTGGTGCACGCGCTGCCACGCGTGTTTCTGGTGCGAGGGTGCGGTGCGGGGCCAGGCCGGGAGGGCGTGCGCGGGCCGGGCGTGTTTACGCGCGGCGGGGAGGGGCCGCGAGGGTGCGCGCGTTTCTGGCGCGAGTGGGGGGTGTGGGGATGCGGCGGACCCAGTGTGGGGGGTGTGTTTCTGGGGTGAGAGTGGGGAGTGAGTGTGAGGAGCAAGGGTGAGGGGCTGCGGGGAGGGTGTGCCTTTGGCCGAGGAGTGGGTGGGAGACACGCGTGTCCATGCCGCGAGGGTGTGTCGACGCCCGATCCTGCGTGGGGCCTGGGGCTGTGTGTCTGGAGTGGCCAGGCGTGAGGGGCGCGCGTGTTTGTGCGAGGGGCGTGTGCGGCAGGTGTGAGCCACGCGTGTCCGGGCGCGCGCGCGGGCCGGATGCGCTTCTGGAGCAGTGCGCGGACGCGCGCGCGCGCGTCTGTGCCGGAGCGAGAGCAGGGACGAGCGTGTCGGGCGCGCGCGGGCGGGGCTGGGGCGGCGTCGGGGCGCGCAGGGGCTCGGCCCGCAGCGAGTGAGTTCGGGGCGCGCGGCTTGTCCTCGCCGAGGGCTTTTGGGACCCAGCGCCGCCTCCTTCCCGCGGCGGGGGCGCGGTGTCCCTGGGCTGGCAGGTGCTGGGCGAGGTGCAGGCACAGCCCAGGGCTCCTCAGAGGGGTGCGGAATCGGGCGGCGGGGGACTGTCTCAGCCTGCAGCCCAGGGGAGCGGAGGGACGCTCGATTCACCCGCGTGCACAGTGCAGTCCCGAAAGTGGATGGAAGGCTCGGAGGAACTTCTGAGAGCTTTGCTTCCCTGCAGGCTGGCGACCGGAGAGCGCTTTCCACGCGCAGATGGGCCTGGATAGACGCTCGGGGTGGCCCTTTCACATTTTCGGAGCTCTGGTGATATGGTTTCTAGGTATTGCGCCTCTTTAGAGGTGGCGCTGAAGGCGTTCTGGTGTTTGAGACTTTTTTGATCTCTGTAGATTACCGCAGACGTCAAAAACATTTCCCTATAAATCGGGTATCAGAATAGATTTCTGAAATGATGATATTCTTGCAGACTATTTTCTTAATCAGTTGCCCCACCAGGGAGGGACGACAATTTTAAAGTCCGTTTTCTATTTTGCCCACTTTTACTTGATACGAGTTCTGTTGGCGGCCTGAAGTATCTAATCCCGGAAGCCGACTGAGTAACGTGAGAGGTGCCCTCAGATAACTACAGAAGTGCCTCCTCTGTTTGGTTGCTTGAATGAATGCATTATATTTTTTCCACCAGTGAGGCTTTTAAAAAATTGTACTCCCAAGTTTTATCGATAAAATATCTGGCTGTACATCCAAGGAGCCTTTTTCTGTTACTACCTTGAGGAACGGAACTGTTTCGTTTCCCTACAGAATCTGTGTCTTTTCGAGAAACTATTGCCGGGAACCGGATCAAGAAAAATGCATTATGCAGAAGCACTTTTCCTGCTGTGTGTTTAGAAAAAAAAAAAAAGTTATTATTCCAAGACCAGAATTAGACACTAGCAAATTTATGTTTCTCTTTTTCTTTGTATTAGAGAGTAATAATGTTTAATGTTCTAGAAAATAGCATTTACTTACAGCGTATGCATTTCCTAAATAAATGTAGCCTGGTAGTGAAAAGAAGCAGAGAACTGCTGTGTATTCCTGAGGGACCTTGATGAGGTCGTCCTGATTAATTATAATCTGAACAACTCAAATGGAAATACAGTATTTCATGCACTCGTTAATAACAGTCTTGTTTGTATTATTTAAGGATTTGGCTTTGGTGATACCCTGGCGGACGCATTATTTCAGGCTATTCTTTTTTTTTTTTTTTTTTGAGATAGAGTCTCACTCTGTTGCCCAGGCTGGAGTGCAATGGCATGATCCCAGCTCACCACAACCTGCACCTCCCGGGTTCAAGTGATTCTCCTACCTCAGTCTCCCGAGTAGCTGTGACTACAGGTGCACGTCACCATGCCCGACTAATTTTTGTATTTTTAGTAAAGATGGAGTTTCACTATGTTGGCCAGGCTGGTCTTGAACTCCTGACCTCGTGATCCGCCCGCCTCAGCCTCCCAAGTGCTGGGATTACAGGTGTGAGCCACCGCGCGTGGCCCAGGCTTTTCTTTAGTCTTCTATTTAGGACTGAACTGGCCTTTACTAAGAGCTGTTACTGCTGCAGTATGTTCATGGGGAGCTGTTGTAGAATCCAGTACGTGAATAACAAG
The DNA here is from genome assembly GCF_043159975.1 of Macaca nemestrina. Classification (NCBI taxonomy): domain Eukaryota; kingdom Metazoa; phylum Chordata; class Mammalia; order Primates; family Cercopithecidae; genus Macaca; species Macaca nemestrina. The sequence continues at coordinate 226,420,252 of NC_092125.1, read as the reverse complement.
TGGAACTGAGAATTATTTACTTCATATGAGAAAGATAGTGAAGTTAAAGAATTGGTTGACATGAAAGTTTCCCGAGTGAAAGGTGTGAGGCTCTTTTGAAACAGGTTTCACTCTGTCGCCCAGGCTGGAGTGCAGCGGCACGATCGTGGCTCAGTGCAGCCTCCACCTCCCGGGCTTAGGTGATCCTCCCGCCTCAGCCTCCTGGGTAGCTGGGACTACAGGCGCACACCACCATGCCCGGCTAATTTGTATTTTTTGTAGAGACGGGGTTTCTCCATGTTGCCCAGACTGGGCTCAAACTCCTGAGCTCAAGTGATCCACCCACCTCAGCCTCCCAACGTGCTGGGATTATAGGCATGATGGTTGGAGAAGTTCAGGTGTGATGTATTGAATTACATTAAAAGCCACATGTTAATATTAGTCACATTTAACATTTCAGAAGTGCTTGTTAGCCTGCTGGGTGACACCACTGCATACTGTCACATCATGTCATGGGGATGTTGGCATTCATAGTCATGGAGACCTTCAGTTAGAGTCTTACCCTCTTCTTGAATGAATTGCCCTAAAGTCAAATGACCATCTTTTCTTTGCTGTTCTCTTATGTGACTACATTTGGGTTAACATGACAGGCAGACAGGGAGATGCCTTCACCATCAGAAAATAGTTACTCTTCACCCCACAAGCAGTATAACAAGTGACTCATTAAAACCAGGGTATGATACCTTGTGAATAGTAACTTTAAAAATAGGGCCTGGAGGCCGGGCGCGGTGGCTCAAGCCTGTAATCCCAGCACTTTGGGAGGCTGAGACGGGCGGATCACGAGGTCAGGAGATCGAGACCATCCTGGCTAACACAATGAAACCCCGTCTCTACTAAAAATACAAAAAAATTAGCCGGGCGAGGTGGCGGGCGCCTGTAGTCCCAGCTACTCGGGAGGCTGAGGCAGGAGAATGGCGTAAACCCGGGAGGCGGAGCTTGCAGTGAGCCGAGATAGCGCCACTGCACTCCAGCCTGGGTGACAGAGCAAGACTCCGTCTCAAAAAAAAAAAAGAAAAAAAAAAAATAGGGTCTGGTGTGGTGGCTGACACCTGTAATTCTAGCACTTTGGGAGGCCGAGGCAGGTGGATCACTTAAGCCTAGGAGCTCAAGACCAGCTTGGGCAACATGGAGAAACCCCGTCTCTACAAAACATACCAAAATTAGCCAGGTGTGGCAGTGCATGCCTACAGTCGCAGCTACTCAGGAGGCTGAGGTGGGAGGATCACCTGAGCCCAGTAGGTGGAGGTTGCAGTGAGCTGTGATTGTGCCATTGCACTCCATCCTGAGCAACAGAGTGAGACCCCATCTCAACAAGAGAAAACGAAACAAAAAGCCAGGCGTGGTGGCTTTAACCTCTAATGTCTGCAGTTTGGGAGGCCAAGGCGGAAGGATCGCTTGAGCCCAGGAGTTCAAGGCTGCAGTGAGCCATGATCATGCCACTGCTCTGCAGCCTGGGCAACAGCAAGACCCTGATTCAAAAAAAAAGAAAAAGACAGTGGAGGGGGAGAATGCCAGGATGATCTTGTTTAATGCTTCATTTCAGTAAAGTTCCTTTCATAGACTAACTGAAATTTTAGTTTATAAAGTATCGTGATCCCTGTAATTTGTTTAATTTTATATTGTTTTGTAAATATTGAAAATAGAGCATAGTTTTAGACATGATGTGAAGAGACTGGTCAACTCATCTTTGAAGCACCTACTATACATCCGTTGCTTAGCAACTTAAAACTAGTAAGTTAAATATTGCTTTGAGGAAGATAAGGTATAAGGAGTTTAATGAAGGTAAATGTGTCTGGGAGTTAAAGTGCTGATCATAAAGCTACATAATGTTTTTGTAATGTGGCAAGTGAGGATAAGCCATGTAAATTAATTTATCCATTGTATTAAACTAATATTTATCAACTGCTAAAATTAATCAGTCTCTCCATTTTTTCACCTGTCTTGTTTCACCTGACTTTCACCACCCCATACATCATATTTCGCTCTCCAGCTGGCCTCGCCCCGTCACCAGCCACACGGCATGAGTCCTCTGTCACACGCAGCCAGGCTGGTGTGCTGGTGTGCCTACCCTCACCCATACTCCGTGTTACATTCTATCTCTTTTTTTCTCTGAGCCTCACTCAAGTCTTATTAATGAAGCTTTTCTTCTCACCACCCAGATTAGATGAACAGCTGTTTATGGGGTGCGGAGGGGCGGCACCTAAGCTGTATCTTCTACTATGCCTAGCATCATGCCAGCTGGGAGTTGAAGTTTCATGAATACTGTTAGTTGGCAAAGAAATTATCCAGCGTGATGCTACTCATTGGATAGGGTGAGGAGACTGTCACAAAATGTGTTTCTTCAAGCCCAACACAAACCTGATCCTACTCTGTGCCTTCATGCCTTCGGTTCAGTCTTGCCTGTTGGTCATTTAGGCACAGACTCCAAATGAGCTGCCATGCAGGTCAGTTCAAGCAGGAGTGAAAGGAGTTGAAAGTCAATTTATGTGAATATGAGTCTAAAGCCAACTGGTGGATGTGAGTTTTCACTTAAGTGGTCTTGAGGTGGCCCTAAAAATCCTGGACACTACCAGTGTAAAATAGGCCTGACACCTGAATCATTTTCCCAGACTTAGAAGATTGGCCAGAAGCCACTGTCTAGGGATGTGTGTAGGTTAACAGCTGTTTTCTTTCATATAATACAGCAGGATGGGCACTGAGTGTTTCAGCTCCACCATTCACTCAGTGAGAAGCCTTATGTAAATTATCTTGTATCTCTGGCTCTCTTGCCTGTTTTCCAAACCCATTAGTGGTTCAGAAAAGCATGGTCACCATCATCAGATTTTAAAATCAGAGTGCATTGCATATAGTAAGAGTAAGTATTGGTTTGGGAAGCTTTTGTTTCCATATGGGGGAGTGTGTGCTGGCTTCTGTTTCTTTCTGTGGACCACAGTTTTAAAAAGTTGAAAGCCACCAGACTGGATATTTCCTAATTCTCTTTCAATTCAGCTGTTCTGCTGTGATTCTCTTCTGTGGTATGTGTCTGTTATGACGCCGCATTTAGCAGTCACCTAAGGCCCGAAAGAGTTAAGATATCTCCATATGTATGAATTCAACAGATAGTCTCCAGCCAGGCCAGAGCTCAGTATACCTTTCCTTGTCTTACTGAATGTTTGGGCAGTCAACATTGAATCAGTGTTTCGAATAAGCAAGACAGTTTATTGTTGCTGTCATTTATCACATGTTTTGTAGAGAAATTGTAATAACATTTGTATACTAAGGTATATTTAATGATATTGAATAGCAATTTTTTATTTATAAGTGGAAGTAGAACTCTTCTAATTACTTAGCAAAAGGATCTACATTTCAGTTAATAGATTGACTTTTTATTTACTTTTTTTTTTTTTTTTTTTTTTTTGAGACAGAGTCTCACTCTGTCGCCCAGGCTGGAGTGCGGTGGCGCAATCTCGGCTCACTGCAAGCTCCGCCCAGGTTCACGCCATTCTCCTGCCTCAGCCTCCTGAGTAGCTGGGACTACAGGCACCTGCCACCATGCCCGGCTAATTTTTTTGTATTATTAGTAGAGACGTGGTTTCACCGTGTTAGCCAGGATGGTCTCGATCTCCTGACCTCACGATCCACCCGCCTTGGCCTCCCAAAGTGCTGGGATTACAGGAGTGAGCCACTGTGCCCGGCCTACTTTATTTTTTTTTAATTTTAGTTTTTCAGACAGTGTCTTACTGTGTCACCCAGACTGGAGTGCACTGGCACCATCTTGGCTCACTGTAACCTCTGCCTCCCAGATTTAAGCTATTCTGGTGCCTCAGCCGCCCAGGTAGCTGGGATTACAGGCATGCACCACAACACCCAGCTAATTTTTGTATTTTTTGGTATAGATGGGTTTTGCCTTGTTGGCCAGGCTGGTCTGGAACTCCTGGCCTCAAGTTAGCCATCTGCCTCAGCTTCCCAAAGTGCTGGGATTACAGGTGTGAGCCCCCGCACCCGGCCAATAGATCGACTTTAGCCTCTTCCAGCTCTTCCAGCTGCACGTGACAGAGCTCCACCTCAGACTGGCTTATATCAAAAAGGGAACTTGGCCAAGTGTGGTGACTCACACCTGTAGTCCCAGCACTTTGGGAGGTCAAGGCAGGAGGATCTCTTGAGGCCAGGAGTCTGAGACTAGCCTAAGCAACATGGCGAGACCTCATCTTTAAAAAAAATTTAAAACAAATAGCTGGACACAGTGGCACACGCCTATAGTCCCAGCTACTCGGGAGGCTGAAGCAGGAGGATTGCTTGAGCCCAGGAGTTTGAGGCTGCAGTGAGCCACAATTACACCACTGCCCTCCAGCCTGGGTGACAGCAAGACCCTGTCTCAAAAAAAAAAAAAAGGAATTTATTGACTCTTATGAAGTCCAGAATTAGTGTTGTCTTCAGATAGAACTGGCTCTAGATGCTCAATGATGTCAGTAGGCCTCCCCCACTGCCCCCACCCCACTCTCCTCCTCTATGTTAATTTTATTCTCAAGCAGGGAAGGGTCCTCAGTATGGCAGCAAGATGGCCCACTCTGAGCTCCAGGCTTATTGTCTGCCAGATTACCAGATGTCTCCAGGAAGACAGCTCTTCTTTCCCTGTAGTTCAGGAAATGTGTCATCCTTATTGGCCCATCTTGAGTCACGTGTCTAATCTCTTGAATAAGGGGACATGGTCCTCTCATTTGTAAGGCCTGGCTCATACACCCCTGCAGCCAAGAATTGGGCTCTGTGCCACCTAAACCAGGTGCACTTCCTTGGTTCAGGCTGCTCTAACAAAGTACCATGGACAGGTGTCCTGTAAACAACAGAAATTTATTTCTCATAGTTCTGGAGGCCGAAAGTCCAAGTGCCAGCATGGTGTGAGGGTCACTTCTGGGTTGTAGACTGCCAGCTTCTTGCTGTATCTTTACAAGGTGGAAAGAGGGCAAGTTGCTCTCTGGGCTCCCTTTTATAAGGGCACCCATATTTAATCCCATTCATGAGGGCTGTACTCTCAAGACCTAATCACCTTCCAGAGGCCCCACTTCCTAATACCATCACATTGGGAGTTGGGATTTTAACACAGGAATTTTAGGAAGACATAAACATGCAGTCCATTGCACTCCCCCAGGAAGAAGCAAGGTGCCCTGATCAGGGAAGAAGGAAGGGATGCTAGGGGGGCCGACTGTGAAGGAACCGGTAGGTTTTGGTCTTCACACTTGATCATCATAGTCCTAAAGAAAACACCATCCTGAAGCCACAGAAACTCACCGTAGGGCTTTCTTCCTTGCTTTTATTCTCATGGTCCCATTTAAAATGAGAAAGAGGAACCAGAACCCATCACCTTTTAGTGAATCTTTAAATGGATATTGACTAACAATTTCCTAGGACCATTTCCAGAAAGTATAGTTCAATTCCTTAGTATTATACACTGTGGTTTGGATTAATCACCAAAGAATGTATTTAAATATCCTCTTTTCTAGTGAAAGAAACGATGTCACTCTAGCCAGAACCAATGCCCCTGGCGTGCGTGCGTGTGTGTGTGTGTAAGATGTTTTATCTAATGTAAAAAATAGGAAGTACTCAGCCGAAAACTGATGATTCTGAAAGCTTTTAAATCAGTTGAATAACATTTCCCGGGAAAACAGTGCAATAAATGGCAGGTAGGTTCCCAGGCTAGCCTGAGAACAAAAACCTTGTGGGACCCATTATAGATACTCTGCATTTGCAGGAGAAAAATAATTAAAATTGTGTGCACGCATATATACATACTATAAAACATAGAACTACATAATCTATACAGTCTGTCAATAACATACAAGTATGTGTTGCAAAACAAGTGAAAGAGTGAACCTCACATTTACATATTAAGTGATGCTGCTTAAATAAGGAAATATATAAAATAACTTTGGTAAATGGAAACAGTTTTGGTGAAGATTCTTAATTCACAGGGTAGAACTCAATAAAGTTGGATAAAGTAAGTAATTTATTGATAACCTAACTCCAACATTATTCATTGTAATTATTATTATTTTATTTTTTTTGAGATAGGGTCTGACTCTGACACCCAGGCTGAAGTGCAGTGGCACGATCTCAGCTCACTGCAACTCCCACTGCCCAGGCTCAAGTGATCCTCCCACCTCAGCCCCCCAAGTAGCAGGGACTACAGGTGTGCATCACTGTGCCCTGCTAGTTTTTGGACTTTTTGTAGAGACAGGGTTTCATATGATGCCCAGGCCGGTCTTGAACTTCTGAGCTCAAGCAGTCCACCTGCCTCACCTCCCCAAGTGCTAGGATTACAGGCCTGAGCCACCACACCCAGCTCAATCTTACTTTTTATCACAAATGGAACAAAGAAAGAGACTGAAAGAAATCTTTCTGAGGTGCCTCAGATAATTAAAACAAGGATAGTCCATTTTCATACCACTATGAAGAAATACCTGAGACTGGGTAATTCATAGAGAAAACAGGATTTAATGGCCTTAGTTCCACATGGCTGGGGTGGTCTCACAATCATGGCAGAAAGCGAAGGAGGAGCAAAGGCACGTCTTACATGGCAGCAGGTGAGAGGATGTGTGCAGGAGAACTCCCCTTTATAAAACCATTGGATCTCATGAATCTTACTCACTATCACGAGAACAGCATGGGAAAAATCCACCCTTATGATTCAGTTACCTCCGACTGGGTCCTGCCCAGGACACATGGGGATTATGGAAGCTACCATTCAAGATGAGATTTGGGTGGAAACACAGGCAAACCGTGTCAGGAGAGGGTGGGTTAAAGAAGTGATTCTGTCTGTCAAACGTCTGAAGTGGAATTAACTAACCACACACAGTGAGCGAGGGAGTCTCCGGAGATGGGAGAGAGGTAATGGTAGTGGGGAGATGTTGGGTCAAACCATTTCCCACACTGATCTCTGGGTGGCATGCACCATACATCCACATTAGTTTTATTGGAGTCTGCGCTAGGCTGGAGTAGCACCTGAGCCTGATGAGAAAAAGAGGAAGAGTAAGAGTGTGGACCGAGACTTTCCTAACTTGGAGACTGCCTATATCAAAAAGGTATCCTTAGGGCTAGTTTCCTTCCCAAACTCTTCTGTGGGAACGTTACTTTCAGGAAATGCTTATAAGAACTGCCCCCCACCCCACAAAAAGGTTCACGTAAGTTTAGGAAACACATCTACTATTGATGATTATCAGTTTATAGCATGTGTTAGCATATTCAGGTTCAGAAAAGTCTTCCCTTAATGAAATGTAAATGTGTTTGTGTTTCACCTAGTATTTCCAAAACATCTTTGATAAAACATTTTGTGTTTGCTGATCAATAGCTGATGGGAAATGTTCCGCAGAATGCAACCTGGGAAATGCTTCAGTAGATAGACCATCCTCACAAAATAGTTCTGAGGCTGTGGCATGGTTCTATGAGCCCTCAGAAATTGAATGCAAGATGTTATATGTACATGTGTTTCTAGGAGAGGACTCACAGTCTTTATAATTGTCAAAGAGCCCCTGAACAAAAAAGCATAAGAATTGTTGTTAAGGGCTCTTTTCTAGCAAGGGAAGTTCAGTTTCTTTTAAATTTCTCTCATCTGTATATTTCATATCAGCATAGGGGATATTGCCCGGTGAGCACTGCAGTCACTTGGGTCCACACTGAAGAGGCCAAGTTATGAACAGGGGCTGAGTGGTTTCTTGATTATTGTGTTTATGGTTGAACAGATTTTAAAATTGGCAGCTGCTCTCTTTCCACCAAGAATTGTGGAAAGATATTATCTATGCAGAACACTGACTTTTAGTCAAACTCCAGATACATTCATTTCTGAAAACAGAAGAAACATGTTGTTTCATTGCAGTAAGGAGACTTCTTTAAAAGTGAAGGCCCACTGACCTGCAGAAGAGAATGTTGAGTGTGATTTAGTCATGTGCAACTTAAAACCAACGAACTATGGAAAGCTTTTCCTTAAAGAAATTTAAAACATCCAACTCATTTATGGTCAGATTTAGAAATCAGCATGTATTCCTCTGGATGGTCTACCCTTAAACCAATTCATCAGAGAGCTGTGAAGTTGGACCTACATTGAACTTTTGATGAATTGCTTTGATGAAATGGTGCTTTGGTGTTCTTTAATACCAAACAGTAATAAACAGTCACTTGAAACCTAGTAGTCCCTTTGTCACAAGGATGTTGAAATCTGTGAAATTACAACATCCTTTTTTTTTTTTTTTTTTTTTGAAGGCAGTCTTGCCTTGTCGCCCAGGCTCTGGCATTGGGCACCATCTCGGCTCACTGCAAGCCTCTGCCTCCTGGGTTCAGGTGATTCTCTTGCCTCAGCCTCCCGAGTAGCTGGGACTCCAGGTGCGTGTCACCACACCTGGCTAATTTTTGTATTTTTAGCAGAGATGGAGTTTCGCCATGTTGGTCAGGCTGGTCTCAAACTCCTGACCTCAGTTGATCTGCCCGCCTTGGCCTCCCAAAGTGCTGGGATTACAGGCGTGAGCCACCACGTTCGGCCCACAGCATCCTTCTTATTAGGACCTGTGGGAGAAATTTATTTCAGATCTTAGTACCAAGGAAAGTCATGCTATCCAAAGCAACTGACGTAGTGTGATCTTGAAACTCACTGCCCCCCTTTTTGCTTTGTTTGCTACATTCAGCCCAACTTGGGACTCACATTTCACTATTTTAGAGAGTTTAGTCTGTGTTTTCTGTGAAACAGTATTACCGGAGCTTGCTTTTATTCTTGTCTCTAAAATCATGAGTCCTGACTTTGCCTAATCTGCTGTTAATCACAAGTATTTTTGTTAGCCACCTCACACAGGATTGTTACCAGTTAAGTGAGAGCAGGGAGGGAAATAAAGAGGCTCAGGGGGAATGGGCTGGGACAGGGAAGGAAAATCAGGAAAAGCAGGGAAGATCAGAAAACAGACTAAGGAGCGCCTGGAGGTATTAGGGATTCAAGAGAGAGGATTCTCAGAAACGGTGCACAGTGCCACCGGAGTTGGCTATTAACATTTTGTTCCATTATTTAACTGCTCCCTTAACCACTTGGGGAGTTTCTATAAGGATCTGCAGATTGCATAGCCCCTGAAACTGGATGCAGTCAAGCTGCATCCCACAGCCACATACTTTTTTAAAAATTTATTTATTTATTTTGAGGCACGGCCTCTCTCTCTGGGCCAGACTGGAATGCAGTGGCACAATCATGGCTCACTGCAGCCTTGAACTCCTGGGCTCAAGTGATCCTCCCGCCTCAGCCTCCCAAAGTGCTGGGATTACAGGTGTAGCCACTGTGCCAGCCACATCCCCCTTTCACAGAAAGCACCCTTAAGTGTTTTGCTTTTCTCCCTAATCCAAGGGATGCTTTAATGCTGGCCTCAGTAATTCATGTATTTGTTCAGGCCTCACTGATTTGAAATTTGCAAAAATTAAAGGATGATTGTGGTCTAGGGGTAGGGTGCCAAGGGATACTCAGAGGCACTGAGTGCCATGCCGGCATGGGAGAGCAGTCCTTGATGTATTCTGATGTGGCATATGGAGCCGAGACGTGAAAGAATCCTCACAGACATCGTGACACTATTCAAAAGAAGCTTAATGACTAAATATTTTCTAAAACCCTGTGCTTCCCTTGGGGAAATAGTTTATTTCTGAATAAAATATTTACGTGGTATATTGACTTTTTAAAAATACATCTATTTATCAGAAGGGTCTATGACGAATTATAAAATTGTTTTGCTTTGTTTTATTTTGTTTTTGAGACAAGGTCTCACTCTGTTGCCTGGGCTGGAGTGCAGCAGCAATGATGGAAGCTTGCTGTAACCTCCACCTTCTGGGCTCATGTGATCCCCCCATCTCAACCTCCAGAGGAGCTGGGTCTGCAGGCACATGCCACCATGCCCAGCTAATTTTTTTATGTTTTGTTGAGACAGGGTCTTACTGTGCTGCCCAGGCTGGTCTCCAACTCCTGAGTTCAAGTGATCCTGCTGCCTCAGCCTCAAAGTGCTGGAATTTCAGGCATGAGACACTGTGCCCAACTAATATTCTTAAATCCTTTTATCTGTTAGGACCTATTTTATTAGCCCCTAATAATAAAGATAAAATATTGGACAGATATTTTATCCAGAATACAGGTATTTATTTTAAAATATATACATTTCTTTCTACTAAGTTGGGAAGGACTTGTTTACCTGTATGTTTTCCAGATTTTATAGCACTATGAAAAATATTATAATTAATCAACTTGTGAGTTCTGGAGCAGAAGTTTCTCTATGTAGAATCCAGTGTTTAGAAAAATACATATTTTTGAAACATCTTGGGCTTTAACGCTCACAAGTTAGCAAGACAGTTAGGACCATCTGTGCAGATGGTCCCCCTACAATTAGTTCTGAGGGCCAAGCCTTGCCAATAGCAGTCCCAACTAACGTATGGAGAATGCGTTTGACACAACTAGTGAGGATCCAGCAATCCCACCACTGGGTACGTAGCCAAAGGAAATGAAATTAGGATGCCGGAGAGAGATGTGCACTCCCATGTTTATTGCAACACTGTTCACAATGGCCAGGATACGGCAGCACCCTGAGTGTCCATCCGCGGATGGATGTGTAAGGAAAATGTGGTCTGTGTCTACAGTGGAGTACTATTCAGCCGTAAAACAGAATGAAATCCTGCCATTGCCAATATCAGAACTCAATATGGACAGCATTCTGTGAAGTGAAATAAGCCAGGCACAGAAAGACAAATGCCACATGATCTCACTCTGAGGCGGAGTCTAAAAAAGTTGATCTCATGGCGGTGGACAATAGAATAGTCATTACCAGAGGCTGGGAATGGGGATGTTGGGGAGATATTGATCAGAGAATGTGTATTTATGGTTAGACAGGAGGAATCAGCTCGAGAGATTATTGTACAGCCTGGTGACTCGAGTTCATCATGATATATTCTTGAACATTCCGAAGAGGGTAGACATTAAATGCCCTCACCACAAAAATGATAGCTATGTCATTGTTTAATGAACAAATGTACTCCATAGTACATTTGTACATAGTACATTACTATGTAGTGCATTTGTTAATTAACTAGATTTAATCTTTCCACAACGTGCATGTACTTCAAAACATCAGATTGTATGCATTAAATACGTACCATTTATGTCCATGTAAAAAAAAATTTGAGGCCAGGCATAGTGGCTCACACCTGTAATGTCAGCACTTTGGGAGGCTGAGGCAAGAGGATCACTTGAGCCCAGGAGCTCACTATGGGCAACATAGTGAAACCCTCCCTCTACCAAAAATACAAAAAATTAGCCAGGCATGGTGGTGCATGGCTGTGGTCCCAGCTACTTAGGAGGCTAAGGCAGGAGGATTTCTTGAGCCCAGGAGATAGAGGCTGTGGTGAGCCATGTTTGCACCAGTGCACTCCAGCCTGAGCAACAAAGTGATACCCTGTCTAAAAATAAAAATAAAAACTGATATATTCGTATTAGCTAAAAGGTGGCCCTGAAGGAGCTGCTTTTAATAGCTTGGCTGAAAAAAAAAGCCCATCGTAGAAATGACTCATGGAAACAAATATTTGTTCTACATATTATTCTGTGCCTCGTCCTTCTTGAAGTTCACATTGTATATTTCAGACAGTTGAGATTAAATCATTTAGTCAGTAAATACTTACAGAGGGCCTACTGTGCACCAGGAACTCTGCTAGGCCTCAGGAATGTAGCAGTGAACTGGGATGAACGTAGTCACTGGCCTCACTGAGCCAACACAGTTTCTGTACGTTCACGTATAGGAGACAAAGGCTCATATCGTGCTAGGTTTTTGTAGTCCTGGTGGCTCACAACTTGAGTTGTCTTGTTCACCCTTAGTTCCCTAGAGCCTTGGCACAGTCCTAGCCAGCAGTGGGCATTCCGTAAACATTTGTGGAATGAGTGTGTTCTGGCCGGAGTCTCTGTAGCTCTTCCCCAAGGATTTCAGGTGGTGGTTTGATCATGCTGGGCGCCGCCAAACAATCCGCGGGTGCTTAGTTATTGCATCCATGCCTCCTGACAGTTCCTGTGCACTTTGTCGTTTCTGTCTTTGCAATTTCCCTTCTCAAGTGTTAGGATTTTCATTTTCCATTTTTCTTTATATAAACCGTTGAAATCACGCCTTCATGTCCAGGTTAGATCCTTCATTGTTCATCTCCAGGTCTCATTACAGCACTTTTTTTTTTTTTTTTTTTTTTGAGACAGGATCTTGCTCCGTCACCCAGGCTGGAGTGCAGTGGTGCCATCTCAGCTCACTGCAGCTTCTGCCCCCCAGGTTCAGGCGATTCTCCTGCCTCAGCCTCCCGGGTAGCTGAGAATACAGGCACATGCTACCATGCCCGGCTAATTTTTGTATTTTTAGTAGAGACAGATTTCCCTGTGTTTCTCAGGCTGATCTTGAACTCCTGTCTTCAGGTGATCCGCCTGCCTCGGCCTCCCAAAGTGAGGGGATTACAGGCGTGAGCCTGGCCAGCACTTTTTTTGTTTTTTAAAGACCTCATTAGTCTTAGGAGTAATATGCTTTCTCCATTCTTCTGTATTCCTTTCACTAGTCTTACTTTAGAATGTCTCAATTTTTGTTTATGATATTTCTGATTTTCACTGCACTGAAACTATTGAGGCAGTGTGCTCCAAACTTGTTGCTTTCTGCAAAGTTAGCCGGCTTTAAGATGTTCTCCTCTGTTGTAGACTCGTTAAAGGTAGGTGCAGAATCTGTATCGGAGTTCCAAAGCTCTTTTGTACTTCATGCTGATTAGCTGCAGTTTTCCTACCTTCCTACCTTTGTCTTAGTTGGGTTTGTTACTTCACTGACAGCAGAGTTGGCTCCTGTGTGGCGGCGGTGCCGTCGGTGCTCGAGACTGTGTTGTGATGTGGCTGCCTGAATGTTCCGTGGAGAATAGGTTTGAGATTTTCACCCTGAGACACCCTTAGCTCTAGTCTTGACATATTTCAAATGAGAAGTGATCGTCAATTTGCTTTGCTGCCCTTGTAACATTTTGTCTAATCGCTGTTGGTCCGTGGTTTTGGCAGCATCCTGAATGATGTTTCTTAACGAGTCCAAGACTGAATATGGGGATAATGTAAAACAAAGACCAGGAAGAAGAAATATGGATCCAGAATTACCGCAAATGAAGAAAGCCTAAGCAGCATTGCTCATTGCCATTTCTAGTGTTTCGGTATACAGAGTCAGAGAGTTTTTAAAAAGGGGAGTATGGCAGTTTTTTCTACGGCTAAATTTAGCCATTGCTTTGGAAAATCAGAGTGGTACAGCTTGTGCCTTATCTCCACCCGGCCCTTACCCTTCCCTCTGCACTTGGACATCTTAAACGGCTTGCCAGGGAGGAGCAGCTTAATATACTCTTGTGGCCCCATTTATTCTGGGAGGGAATTAAGTGACTTCATTTTCCCTGTCCTTCTGAGCTTCCTAAAAAATTTAGGAGACTTCCTAAGCAGCGCTCACAGCGCTCTACCGAAATAGTTGCAGGCATGCCTCCTTTGCCTCCTCAGCCCTCCCTGCCAGGGCAGCCAAGGGCTGTAAGTGGAATGAGAGATGGATGGCAGCGGGGGAGCACATGTGCACTTGAGCTACAAATAACGTGTTTTAAAATAGCAGATGGTATTTGACGATTGCTTCTTCATTCACTTACCTGCCAAGGCAAAACTTTTTCTTCTCCTCTGGCAACAGGACCCGAGTGGCTCAGTTCAAATGCTTTTCAGCATTTCATCTATCGGTTTATTATAGCTGGGTAACACACAGATACTTTTGTAATAACGAGTTCTCGTGTTTGCTGATATTATTCATTAGCTGATGTGCAGGCATTTATATTCATGGACACTTTCTGGGGCTGTTCTAGAAAGTGTTTCTTTTGTTTAACCCTATTGAAACCTCATGTTATACAACAGTTGAACCTGGCTGACTTGTTAAACATTTTGGTAACTAACGAAAGTCACTCCTTTCATTGAGGGGGGTTGCCAGTCATTTGTATTCCAAATAGTCCATTTTTCTCCTGAAAAGGGGGAACATCTCAAAGTTAGGGGTTGGGTGTTTTTTTTGTTTGGTTTTGTTTTTTGTTTTGTTTTGTTTTGTTTTTGAGGCAGAGTCTCACTCTGTCGCCCAGACTGGAGTGCAGTGGTGCGATATCGGCTCATTGCAACCTCCCTCTCCCGGGTTCAAGCAATCCTCCTGCCTCAGCCTCCTGAGTGGCTGGGACTACAGGCACCTACCACCATGCCCGGCTAATTTTTGTATTTTTAGTAGAGACGGGGTTCACCGCATTGGCCAGGGTGGTCTCGAACTCCTGACCTCAAGTGATCCGCCCGTCCCAGCCTCCCAAAGTGCTGGGATTACAGGATTGGTATTTTTCATGCGAAACTCTGTGGCTATAGAAAAGTGACACTGCTGGGAAGTTCCAGTGTGTGCCTGTGAAGAAGTCAGCTCATTCCCAGCCTTGCTTCTAGAGTCTTCACCGTAACTACCTGGTTTCCTTCCCTGAGTTGAAAGCAGACCGCAGCCAGCCGGGCAGACACACTTGCTTTCCAAGTCAGCTCTGCTGGGCTTGGATCACTTTGACCATCCTCTCTTGCCCCTGGACAGGTGATAAAACTGCTCATTGGTGTATGAGCCACCTGGACTGCACTGTGGGGAGCGGAGGCTGCTCAGGGTTCTTGCCCCAGAGTTTGGATGACCTCATCAATAAATAGGCTTCCAGGAGTTTAAATTAGAAAATAATCCTTTCCACACGCACTCACTCTCTGGATGGTGCTAGGGATTCAAGACAAGGTCCCTGCTTTCAAAAAGCTCACATTCTAGCCTCTAGCAGGAATGACAGGTAGGAAAAGAGCTATCCTTTCATTTGCTCAGTACTGTTAGGACCCAGGGCAAAATGTGGAAGGTTTACCAGGCATAGCAGAAAGAATGTTGGTCTGGAGTCCAGTCTGTGTTCAGATCTCTGCCCTGAGAGTGGTATGCTCTTGGGTAAGTAACAGATTTTGTTAGCATCAGCTTCCTCATCTGAAAATGAAGGGGAAAATCTTTCTTTCAGAGTCATTTTGAGGATTCGACATAATCCATGTCGAATGTCTGGCTTACTGTAGATGTCCGGTAGCTGCTATTATTATTATTAATAATACTGGAGTGATGTCTGAGCCACATTTGGAAGAGTTAAGAAGTTCACCAGGTAGATGAGGGGGAAGGTTGACCTTGACAGAGGCCCAGAGGTAGGTGAAATTCCTGGTCGTGAACCAGGAATTTTGGAGAACATTGAGTTGTGAGAGAACCCTAAAAACGTAGTCTGGGACAGTTGTTAAAGAACAGTCCATTCTGTATCACAACAAAGAATTTACATTTTATTTTGTATGTTCAGGAGGAGGGATTGATTTTACTTTATTTTATTTTTATTTATTTATTTTTTTGAGACAGAGTCTCACTCCATTGCCCAGGCAGAAGTGCAGTGGTGAGAACTCAGCTCACTGCAGCCTCCACCTCCCAGGTTCAAGCGATTCTTCTGCCTCAGCCTCCCGAGTAGCTGTGATTACAGACGCACACCCCAACCCAGCTAATTTTTTGCATTTTTAGTGGAGATGGCATTTCACTATGTTGGCCAGGCTGGTCTTAAACTCCCGAGCTCAGGTGATCCACCCACCTCAGCCTCCCAAAGTGTTGGGATTACAAGTGTGAGCCACCACGCCTGGCCAGAGGAGGGACTTAATTTTTTAAACTAAATTATCTGATAAAATATCAGGAACCATCCCACGGTGTATTGCTTAGTACAACCAGGAAAATTAATTAGGTTTGAAGATTGAAAGTGAGTTGTGTAAAATCTAGAGGAAGCAGCAGGTGCTGCTGGGGCCTGAGGGCCTGGGAAATCTGGCCAGGAGCTGGTTTCCTGGCATAGACACTTTCTCACTCACAGCAGACGCCCAGACACTCGGGATTCTCCACTTTTACAGCAGCAAATCCCAGCCCTTCTAAACTTAGAACACACTGTGGGTGTCTGATTTCATGAAATTGTCTCTGTCTTTAAAACATTGCAAAGAAATTTTAAACATTTAAGTGAATATTAATTTGGGACATTTTAAAGTGAGTCCCTTTGAAGGCTAGGAATCCCTGTCAGAGAAAGAGGAAAAGATGTCCCCTGACTGTGCTGTGTGACACTTTGTGGAACAGCCCTGATGGAGGGGTAGGAAGGGGCAGACCCAGCAAAAGGGAATCCGAAGCCCCAACTAACCATTCCTTGACCGTTGGGCCAGTTATTGGTTGCAAGAGTTTTTTCATCTTCTTCTCGATCGTCATAATACTCAAAGCTATTCTGGGATTATGAGTCTCTTTCTATTTATACTTATGCTTTCTAATATTGTTGGAAACTAACAATTGAAGTATAATGTAAATGAATATACTATTATACTATACCCTCTGCTTATACTTTTGGGATACAGGAATTAAACCGGAAGGTCTCTTTTTTTTTTAGTTTAATATATCAATAAGGTTTCTTTTCAGCATTTCATCTATCGGTTTATTATAGCTAGGTAACACACAGTTACTTTCATCATCGTTTAATCTATTTTTAAAATGCCAGCTGGACATGGTGGCTCATGCCTGTAATTGCAGCACTTTGGAAGGCTGAGGCAGGCAGGAGGATAGCTTGAGGTCAGGAGTTCAGGGCTCCTCAACGAACTATGTTGCCCAGTTCGTCTGGGCAACATAGGAAGACCCCAGCTCTAAAAAATAAATGCCCTCAGAAGGCTCTAATAAACACTGCAGTGCTGTATTAGACACAGAGACATCAGTAGGAACTCATGTTTACATTATTGTGTATACAGGTAGATACAGAAATAACTATAGGTAAGTGTACATACATGGATTATTATACATACATATATTTCTTTCTCTTTTTTTTTTTTTTTTTTTTTTTTTGAGACGGAGTCTCGCTCTGTCGCCCAGGCTGGAGTGCAGTGGCCGGGTCTCAGCTCACTGCAAGCTCCGCCTCCCGGGTTCACGCCATTCTCCTGCCTCAGCCTCCGGAGTAGCTGGGACTACAGGCGCCCGCCACCTCGCCCGGCTAGTTTTTTGTATTTTTAGTAGAGACGGGGTTTCACCACGTTAGCCAGGATGGTCTCAATCTCCTGACCTTGTGATCCGCCCGTCTCGGCCTCCCACAGTGCTGGGATTACAGGCTTGAGCCACCGCGCCCGGCCTATACATACATATATTTCTTAGCTCTGCTCATTGAGAAGGCCTAGAAGCAGTGATACCTCAATAGCAATGAACACTCAGCACTCAGATCTTGGTTTCTAAATACCATTCTCCAATAAAAAGAACCAAAGCTCCACTCCTTAGAGAAATGGACAGTTCTAGGGCTGGCACCGGGGAAATGAAAGATGAATCTGGAGCATCTTGTAATGCCAGAAAGGAAGGAAGTGCTAAAAGGAAGAAAAAAAGGATGAGGGCACGTCAGAGGGGCACAAGGGTCAGCCAGAAGGAGCTCCTGATGGCCAAAGCTGGAACATTCGGAGCAACAAAATAAATAACAGTATCAGGTTGTGACCCAAAGTTTAGAATAAATGTTCAGGAGTCCATACTGATATATATAAGTGATTTACTAAATACATTAAATAAGGACAAATCTTACTTACAGGAGAACTCCAAATAATGCATGTAGATACTCCCCCATCTGCAAGGTGGAACTTAGTTACCTGCTTGTTGTTGGGACTGGACTTAGTGACTTAGTTCCAAAGAATGGAAAGAGAAAAATTGTAACTTCACAGTAGAGAAATGTAGCAAACATTGCCTTAACCAAGTGATGGAGGCTGACCTCACCAGGATATCATTATACCCTCTGATTGTATGTGATGAGCAGGGCGCCTCACCTCTGATGCTCTTCCTAAAAACCCAGAACCCAGTTAAGGATTAGAAAACACCAGGCAAACCTAAGTTGAGGGATGTCTACAAAATACGTGACCAGTATTCTTCAAAACTGTCCAAACTTTTTTTTTTTTTTTTTTTTGAGATGGAGTTTCACTCTGTCACCCAGGCTGGCAGGCTGGAGTTCAGTGGTGTGATCTTGGCTCACTGCAACCTCTGCTTCCTGGGTTCAAGCAACTCTCCTGCCTCAGCCTCCCAAGTAGCTGGGATTACAGGTGCCCAACACCACGCCCAGCTAATTTTTGTGTTTTTAGTAGAGACAGGTTTCACCATGTTGGCCAGGCTAGTCTCAAACTCCTGACTTCAGGTGATCCACCCACCTCGGCCTCCCAAATTGCTGGTATTGTAGGTGTGAGCCACCGCGCCCGGCCTAAAACTGTTAAAATCTTGAAAAGTAAAGGAATATGGAGAAACTGTCACAGAGCCAAGGATACTAAGGAGACTTCAAAACTAAACACAATGCGGGATCCTGGGTTAGATCCTAGAACAGAAAAAGGATGTTCATGGAAAAAGTGCTATAATCTGATTCAAGCCTTTAATTTAGTTAATAGCTCTAATATACTAATACTAGTTTCTTAGTTTTGACAAATGTCCCGTGGTTACAATAAGATGCCATGTTAGAGGAAACTGAGTGAGGGGCATATGGAAACTCTACGATCTTTGCAACTTATCTGTAAATCTAAAATTACTTAAAAAAATGTTTAATTTTTTAACAGTGTTCCCATAGATAGGGCTGGGCAGAAGGCCCAGTCTAATAATAGCTCAGGCGTAAGAGAGCCATATCCCTTAAAAAGATTGCATTTATTTATTTCATCCTCACAAACAAGAAGATACATATAAACATCCCCATTTTACAGATGAGAAAATTGTGGTACAAAGTGGGAATTATTTTTCCAAAGTCACACAGTGACAGGATTAAACCTGGGGCTTTTATTTCTACTCCAGTGTTCTTTGCACTGTCTCAGAGCTGCCCAGGCTAAAACTGCTGCTTCCACAAAAAAAGGAGGCAGGGAGAAGAGGTTCACGAAGAGAAGCTTTGAATGAATCACGAGCCAGACGGCTGCTACGAAAGCCATCAGAATGATTGACTTTTTGTCCGGGGATTTATGTGCGCGTGCATGTCTGGAAGGCAGCGGGAAGAAACTACTGCATGAAGGTGAATGTATCCTTCCTCATTCCCTGGAACCATTCAGGAAAATAGACTGCTTTAGAGAAGCACGAGAGGCAGAGACAGACACCTGGAAAGACAGCCCATGTTGTCAGCTGAGTCAAGGACAAAGTAATAAAGAGGTCCGATGCAATGGGAATGGTAGAGGAGTACTTGATCCGTTGCAGACAGTAGCACAGGTGGCTGGGTTTTAAATCGTTTTCAAGTTTTGCCTGATCTGAGTTGGTGGGGTGCTTGAGAAGTAATGTGCGCCCAGTAATTGTCGACAGAGCTACCGTGGACGGCTCTGGCGTGGTTCAGATGAGGTGATGCCTCACGTACCCATGCTGGGTAGGAATCTCCGCTGCTGTTTGAGCAGGTGGTTCTGGGGTCATTCTTTAACAGGCACTTGGGTGGAGGAGAGAGGAGTCATTCTTTCACTGTGGAAACAGTCCAGGGTCTTAGGGCAGCGGTTCTTGAAATGTGGCCCTAGACCAGAAGCATCAGCACTGCCGGGGACCTTGTTAGCAATGCAACTTCTGGGTCTCACTCAGACCCACTGGACCAAAACTCTGGGAATAGGGCTCAGCAGTCTGTCTTAAGAAGCCCTCCTAAAGTTTGAGAACCACTGGTCTGGAGGAATGGTCCCTGGGATGAGCAGAAACCCCCATCTAGGGCAGCACACGGCCTCCAGCCAGGAGCAGGCGGGTGGATCTCACACACACACTCACAGCACACGGCCTCCAGCCAGGAACAGCCGGGTGGATCACACACACACACTCACAGCACACGGCCTCCAGCCAGGAACAGGCGGGTGGATCACACACACACACTCACAGCACACGGCCTCTAGCAAGGAACAGGCGGGTGGGTCACACACACACACTCACAGCACACGGCCTCTAGCAAGGAACAGGTGGGTGGGTCACACACACACTCACAGCACACGGCCTCCAGCCAGGAACAGGCGGGTGGATCACACACACACACTCACAGCACACGGCCTCTAGCAAGGAACAGGCGGGTGGGTCACACACACACACTCACAGCACATGGCCTCTAGCAAGGAACAGGCGGGTGGGTCATGCGTGGAGACTCTGCCACTGGAAGGGAAGCTGAGACTCACACCCAGAGGTTCTGCACCAGAAGTAAGACATTCAGACCTCACTTTGCCTGAATCTTTAGATCCAGGAGTTATGGGACTTACCCAGGGGGTTAAGAGCTGGGGAACCTCAGCCCAGTTGACACTTTATTTTGTGTCATTTGATACTTCCTTGTCTGTCAAAGGATTTTTTTTGCTTTTGCCTTTTCCTATTCTGCCCTGCTCTTCCATGCCCTCAGAAAGTTTGTAGTTTCGCTGGGGAGGACGTGCCTGACAGCTCAGTGAGTTCTGGGTCTAACATTCACTTATACACCCTGCAGGATGTAAACTATATATATTTATTTATGGCCTTCTGTGTGACCACAGAAGTTCTATCATTTTTCCCACTTAAGGGTAGGGTATCATTGCAACTAACCTTTGTGAAGTTTGTATTGATACCTAGAAGGGTCTAAGTAGGTGGCTCCTTATACTGTTTTTTACCAAAGCATGTATGTGTAGCAATATTATGTAAATGTTTATTTTCTTGGGTAAAATGCTTAGGATGGTCGTGTCTGTCTCTGGGTTATGCGTCCGTCATCCTCATGTCTTCAACAGGAGGCCAACCTGTGTTACTAGAAACAGACCTCTGTGCACCTGTTTTCCGTACCCTTGTCCAGAGTTCACTCACCGCAACGAATAATAGTGTCTGTTCTGTGATGAAGCAGGAACTTGTTCTTCTGGTGTGATGGATATAGCCTAATATTTCAGGATAAGAACTAAAAATCTCAGAACTACCAGGCAGGAGGTGGAGCTAGAGCAGCTGGCTTTCTTTGCTGGGACCTCTGGAGCCTCCTCTGGCCTTGAGCCACCTCTGAGCCTCATGTGCCCATGGAAACTTGCACTTGTAACTTTCCTTCTGTGCAGAATTTTCTCGCAATGGAGGGGTTCAGCTGCTCCACTCGGGCTGTCCTAAGGACATCCACTTGGAAGCCCTCAAAGCTGACCCTGTTGTCTTTGAAGCATCATGGGTGAGAACTAGGACCAAACTCATCAGCCCCCTAAATCTATGCATTATGCCTACTCCCCCTTCTCCGCCTTTTATTAATTTAAAACTCCAGGTTTGTTCGAGCTGCGTAAATTATTTGTTGGTCAACAAAAGAGGACAAGGATATTTTCACTGCTGTTCTAGGTCCTCCCTACTGCCTGGTACATAGTAGGTGCTCCAGTGAATATTTGTGCATGAATAAGTGAATCCTTCAAATATACTTTTTTACTCTAATGATCAGAAATTCTTCTTTGCTTCTCAGTAATTGTATTGCCTGTATCCCATTATCACACACAGTATACAGTTAAAGCAATGCACAGCTCTCAATTTGCCAAATATTTCACAGTGTTTTAATTATCCTGATAAAGCTATAAAGCCAAAACAAGCATAAAGGTGTTGCTTTTGGCTTGCTAGTATGGAGATGTAAAGACCATCATTTTATCCATCTAAGCCTTACAACCCCAAGAGCTGGGCCCTGGCCCTGTGCAGAGGAAAGGACATGTGAGGAGAAAGTCTGTCTGAACTTGGGCAGCAGAGTGCAGCAGACCTCACTCCCTGGGATGCCAGCTCAGTCATTTGCATTTGAGATTGGTTTTTTATTTTAATTATCACTCCCTTCTCCTTTGGAATTGAGAGACTCAGAGATGCCGTTATGCATGATATGATTTTGTTAAGAGGCACATAATTGCTTCTGAGTATTTTCATGAAGTGCTTCTCAGAGCAGCTTAATATCATGCACTCACGGCATAGCAACAGGGAGTGCAGCTGGGGAACAAAAGCTGGCCACTTCTGTGGCACACACGGTGTCATTGTGACTGTTGGAGCAGGAGATGCCGTGGGCAGGGCCTGACTCAGTGATGTCAGGGAAGGTCTGTGTCTGCAGTGTCCGTGCTTGACAGGGGGATGGGCAGGGGACAGCTGATGCGGGGACCGCACTGCAGCGCACTGCAGCACAAAGCCACCTCCACGGGCAGCAGGCAGGCTCGCTCCAGGCTGACCACAGCTCAGAGCGCGCTTTTGGTGCTTTTCTGCCCCTTTGTCTGCCATGGGATATTGATCTTGGCCACTCAGTTGCAGAGTGGTTCCAGAGTGCTCTGGAACAAGTCAAATGGATACTGAAAACTCGTTCACCAGATGCAAGATTTGTAGACTCGCAGAAGAAATCACAGATCTGTGGCTGTGGAGGTTTAAAATTCAGTCAAGCCATTTTGATGGGATGCATGAGGATCCCCGAGTAGGTTCTGAGACAAATGGTTGTCTGGCTTAGCAGCATTAGGAACAAGCAGGGGAGTTTATAATATTCCGCATAAGGCAACTGCCATGCTGCTTCGAACTGGACTCGTAACTGAAGAGTCAACTTCTTAGGCTTCAGATGGAAGAGACCTGTGATCTGCAAGATTTCAGGTTTCTAATGGAGAGGCATGGCATCTGGAGTAAGGACACCAGCACCACCTCAGTAGTCATCTTGTGTTTTCTGACGGTGGTCACAGGATGAGAACGGCTGTGTGCAGGTTACCCCACACAGCGTGTATTCAGTTACTTCCCTGTGGGGAGTTGCCACTGAGTGAGACGCTTAGCGGCGGGATCCTCCAAGTTTGCCTGTGTCTGTCCATCCATAGTTGTGCAATTGGAAGGAAGACGTTATTTTTCACTTTAAAAGAGGAAGTGTCTTTCTTGCATTGTTGTTCCTGGAAGTAGTTTATTAGAAAATAATATGAGGAATCTTTTTTTTTTTTTTTTTTTTTTTTTTTTGAGACAGAGTCTCACTCTATCATCCAGGCTAAGGTGCAGTGGTGCCATCTCGGCTCACTGTAACCTCCACCTCCTGAGTTCAAGCGATTTTCCTGCATCAGCCTCCTGAGTAGCTGGGACTACAGGCATGTAACACCACACTTGGTTAACTTTTTTTGTATTTTTAGTAAAGACTGGGCTTCACCATGTTGGCCAGGCTGGTCTTGAACTCCTGACCTCAGGTGATCTGTCTCAGCCTCTGAAAGTGCTGGGATTACAGGCGTGAGCCACCGTGCCCAGCCAGAAAATAATATCAAGATTCTTGAAAAGCAGTCTTCCTCTTGCTTTTGTGTTTTAGTAAAGTAAAATCAGTTTGATCTGAAGTGAGGACTGAACTGCTGACTGGGTATTGACTGTCTTTTGAGTAGAGCTAAGCTTTCTGGAGAGTGAGAATATTGTCTTCTTCTGGTAAGACTGCCTCATGCCTGTGCATCTTCTCTTCCCATCACCCTTCTTTCTTCTTGGCATATCTGGTTATACTCTCAGCCCTGGGGCCAAACAGATGGGTTATATCCATGTGCCTCAGTTTTCTCATCTGGAAAATGAGGATAATAGCAATACTTACCTCATGTGATGGTTGTGAAGAGTAAATGAGTTAATATCTGCACAGTGACACAGTGGTGCCTGGCATGCAGGAAGCATTCTGTGAGTGCTAGCTCTGCCTGTTGTTTTCTCTCAAATGTCGTACGCTTTGCTCACTAGTCTTGGAATTTTTAGTCAGGATGGTAAGGAGTGGTGATAAAATATTTCTTTTCCAGATTATCCCTTTGCATAATTCAGATGACTGTATTTTGAAAATAGTTATGTTCTCAACAGTTGGAGGAGAAATATGTGGTCACAGCTGTTCAGTCAGCTTCTACATACATTGACTTCATTTGTCTAAAGATGATGGTGATGGCAAGCATGCTAACCTAGGATTTATCATGTTCTGAGCACTTACATAGATTAACAGCTCTCTGAGGTAGGTATAACTACTGTCCCCATTTAAGGGGTGAGGAAACTGAGGCATCAAAGGTTTTGTTCTAAGTTCAAAGCTACACAGCTATTATATGGCAGAGCCAGGGCTCTGCATAGCCGTTCACTGTCTGGCTCCTGCACACCTCCAGCTCTATCGTCTCCTGCTCTCCCTACCTCTGTGCTCCAGCCACACAGTCTTCTGCTCCCTGAATGCCCTGCCTCAGGGCCTTTGCATGTGCTATTACCAGGCCCCAGTTCTGGACATGTTTGGCTCCTTCTCATCATACTGATCAAACTCGAAGTGTCACCTTTCCTGACTTGTCTAAACTCTATCCCCACCCCATCCCTCCTTATCACATTATGCTGCCTTCTTCACTTACCAAGGTCTGCCTGTGCTCAAGCAGGGAGAGACCTCCCCTGTTTGCTATTGAATAGCTAGCACGGTGTTCCTTAAAATTTGTGAAGTGTGGCCAGGCGCCGGGTCTCATGCCTGTAATCCCAGCAGTTTGGGAGGCTGAGGCGGGCAGATTACTTGAGGTCAGGAGTTCATGACCAGCCTGGCCAACATGGTGAAACCCCGTCTCTACTAAAAATACAAAAGAATGTAGCTGGGCATAGTGGCACGTGCCTGTAGTCCCAGCTACTCGGGTGGCTGAGCCAGGATAATTGCTTGAACCCAGGAGGTGGAGGTTGCAGGGAGCCGAGATCATGCCACTGCACTCCAGCCTAAGCAACAGAGTGAGCTTCCATCTCAAAAAAAGTCTCCTCTCTCTCTATATATATATTTAACATATATTATTATAGATCATATATTTTATATATGTCATGTTATGACATATAATATGTATATTTTATATATATATGAAGCGAGTATGGGCAGATTGATTTTCACATCGATTTAACTCCTCTTATGTACACGGATAGGTGACCCAACTCTAACGTGTATGCTTGTGTGTGCACACACACGTGTGTGTAAATGTAGGAATGTGGAGAGATGTGTTCTAATCTTAGTAAAGTGGTACAGAATCACAACATGTTTTCTCTTTGAGTTTCAATCCTAGCTCCAACAGTAATTCCTGTTGTTTCTCTGATGTAGAAGTTGAGGTACCTATTTATGTTTGTCTCTGATGAGACACGTGTTAAAAGAAATGTGGGGCTGGGCGCAGAGGCTCACGCCTGTAATCCCAGCAGTTTGGGAGGCCAAGTCAGGCAGATCCCGAGGTCAGGAGTTCAAGACCAGTCTGGCCAACATAGTGAAACTCTGTCTCTACTAAAAATACTAAAATTAGCCAGGTGTGGTGGCAGGCGTCTGTAGTCCCAGCTACTTGGGAGGCTGAGGCTTGCAGTGAGCCGAGATTGCGCCACTGTACTCCAGCCTGGGTGGCACCACGAGACTCTGTCTCAAAAAAGAAAAAAAAAAATGAAATGTGGCTGGGTATGGTGGTTCATGCCTGTACTCCCGGCACTTTGATTCCTTGAGCCCAGGAGTTTGAGACCAGCCTGGACAACATGGTGAAACTCCATCTCTAAAAACAAAGAAACAAAAAAACTAAAACAAAAATTAGCTGGGCATGGTGGTGCACACTGTGGTTCCATCTACTCAGGAGGCTGAGGTGGGAGGATGGCTTGAGCCTGGGAAGTGGAAGTTGCGGGTAAGCCTAGATCACACCACTGCACTCCAGTCTGGGCAACAACGTGAGACTGTCTCAAAACAAAAAAGGGTGTAACATTCTCAGGCACTGAATAATGCTATTCCTGAAATAAATTATAAAAGCTAGAGCCTGGGTCAGGAAATAAAATTTTTAAAAAATTTTTTTTTGTAAAAACTCAGTGTTTTGGTAAAAGAGATGCTACCTTTTTTTTTTTTTTAATAATTTGGTCTAACATACCTTCCTTTCTTGCCATGATTACTTTCTTCTACTAGTTTAATTTAAATTGTATTTATTTATTTTGCTCACTCTAGAGGGTTCTCTACCAGATCTCATGTCAGGGTTTCCATTGGGGAATTTGACAAAGAAACTGGGGGGCAGGAACCTGAACCTCTTTTTGATCTCTGACAAAAAGATGTTTTCTGGTCCTTTATCTGAGAACTTTGGGCTGCTGAAGATGCCACCATCCTGTGTGAGGTGACAGACTCATGATCGTGCTGGGGAACTCTGGCCTGCAGAGACCTCTCTGTTTTGGTGAAGTTACGGACAGCATTTGGATGCTGGTCTCACAAGGCGGGCAAGGCCACATGTTGACTGCTTTTCTTCCAGAACCCAACCTTACTCTTCCTCCTGCTCTGCCCTAGATAACCAGTTCAGGATGTCCATCCTGGAACGACTGGAGCAGATGGAGAGGAGGATGGCTGAGATGACGGGGTCCCAGCAGCACAAACAGGCGAGCGGAGGCGGCAGCAGTGGAGGCGGCAGCGGGAGCGGGAATGGAGGGAGCCAGGCACAGGTACGAGGTGGTGCTGATGCTCGGCTCCCGTTTCGCTTCATGTTTATGGATTGGCGTGGCAGTGGATGGATCACAGGCCTCTTCTCTGCTGCTGATGCTGTCCCTGAATTCAGGCAGAAGGCCTGAGGGAGTACTTTATAGTACCTGTGCTTTTAAGCATTATAATCTGTGCAGTATGGAAGCAGCCTTGGAATGTGGAGCTTCTCAGTTGTTTACCCACCTAATCCTTAAGTTATGTCTATTCATCTCAGAATTCACTACTGAATTATAGGGTAGTGGGAGTTAAGGACAACCAATTGGAAAATAGATGCCAGCTGGGCGTGGTGGCTCACACCTATAATCCCAGCACTTTAGGAGGCCAAGACGGGAGGATTGCTTGAGCCCAGGAGTTCAAGACCAGCCTGGGCAACATACTGAGACCCTGTCTCTCTAAAAAAAAATCTAAAAGTTAGGCGTGGTGGTACATCCCTGTGATCCCAGCTATTCAGGAGGCTGAAGTGGGAGGATCACTTGAGCCTGGGAGTTGAGGCTGCAGTGAGCCATGATCACTCCACTGCACTCCAACCTGGTCAATAGAATAAGACCCTATTTCTCAAAAAAAAAAAAAAAAAAAAAAAAAAAAAGCCAGATGGTGACTCAGATTCTGCTAGGGTTCAGAATTAACTTAGAATCTTCCTACTTTCTATTCTGTATTTTATCCCTGTCTTAAGTATAGGTATAAAACATAATTGAATTCAGTAATTCATATAAGCCTTTTATAAACTCAAGGTCAATATGAAAAGAGCCCAAAGAAAGTGTTTATGTAATGATTCAGTGTAGAATGATATTATGCATTACAGCATCTTTCACAAACTTTCTGTAAGTTCCATGAAGAATGTATGATATTGCCAAATACAGGTAAATTACCAAATATTGTTTCAGAGTTCCATTGGTCTTGAAGGCTTTATATACGTTTCATTTAGGAAGTTCATTTTGGGGAAGTCTCCCAGGGAGAAATTATTTCTCGGGACCCTAAGATAAATTTAAAGGAGCTGATGGTATTTTTTATCTCCACTACTCAGTCTTTGCAAAAAAAACCTCAAATAATGACCCCTCTTTCTCTTCAAGACAAATGATAATTTCCTTTACACAGTTAAGTTTTTAGGTGAATATTTTTGGTTTTATGAACCTCATAAATATCAAGTATTAGTAATATTTCAAATAATAAGAGGTTAAAATAGCATCATATGTCACACCCAAAAAGCTAGCCTCTTTCCTCCTCACATTTTCATATTGCTCCCCCATCTTCAGAAATCAGCAGGAAAGAAATGACTTGGCACACAGTAAAATATTATTAAGGCTAAGATAGGCTTCTTTTTTTCCTTTTTGACATGGAGTCTTGCTCTGTCGCCCAGGGTGCAGTGCAGTGACACAATCATGGCTCACCGCGACCTCCACCTCCCAGGTTCAAGTGACTCTCCTGCCTCAGCCTCCCTAGTAGCTGGGATTACAGGTGTGTGCCACCACGCCCAGCTAATTTTGTCTTTTTAGTAAGAGATGGGGTTTCACCATGTTGGCCAGGCTGGTCTCAAACTCCTGACCTCAGGCGATCCACCCACCTTTGCCTCCCAAAGTGCTAGGATTGCAGGCGTGAGCCACCACACCCGGCCTAAGATAGGCTTCTTTTTCACCTGATAGTACTAGGTTTTGTTGTTGTTGTTGTTGTTTTGTTGTTGAGACAGAGTTTTGCTCTTGTTGCCCAGGCAGGAATGCAATGGCGCAATCTCGGCTCGCTGTAACCTCTGCCTCCCAGGTTCAAGTGATTCTCCTGCCTCAGCCTCCCTAGTAGCTGGGATTACAGGCGTGTGCCACCACACCCAGCTAATTTTGTATTTTTAGTAGAGACGGGGTTTCTCCATGTTGGTCAGGCTGATCTTGAACTCCCGACCTCAGGTGATCTGCCCACCTTGTCCTCCCAAAGTGCTGGGATTACAGGCATGAGCCACTGTGCCTGACTGATAGTACTAAGTTTTATAAAAGATGTAATCATTAATTTACCTCATGGCTCACATAAGAGATCTCCTTAAAATGCTTTTTCTTTCACCAACAAAAGTGGCATAAAAGGAATGGTATGTGGCCGGGCGCGGTGGCTCAAGCCTGTAATCCCAGCACTTTGGGAGGCCGAGATGGGCGGATCACGAGGTCAGGAGATCGAGACCATCCTGGTTAACACGGTGAAACCGTCTCTACTAAAAAATACAAAAAACTAGCCAGGCAAGGTGGCGGGCACCTGTAGTCCCAGCTACTTGGGAGACTGAGGCAGGAGAATGGCGTAAACCCGGGAGGTGGAGCTTGCAGTGAGCTGAGATCCGGCCACTGCACTCCAGCCTGGGGGACAGAGCGAGACTCTGTCTCAAAAAAAAAAAAAAGGAATGGTATGTAATGTCATTTTAAAGCTCAGCCACCACGCAACTGGCCTAGAATCTCATCCCATATTAACCACTATTGAATATCTTTTCATCAGTTTCAGTTGCCTTCAGTAAATGTCTGTGTTTGCCATGCAGGATAGAGACATGGCTGTTTTTGTTTAATACAAAAAAAAAAAAAATTCCCTTTTCGTTCACTCTGGCGATTTCCATGTGCTGACGAGCGTGTCTGGTGTGTGTGGAATGGCTGTGCCTTGGCCTTTTGAGTCAAGGTCAGTTTGTGGCATGTTGGGTTCGCCCAAGTCTGCTCCTGTAGGTGTTTTTACAGCTCTGATGGGGCCGACGTAACAATCCCATCATGTGCCTTTTTTATTTTGGGAGGCATTTTTTCCACATTTAAAAATAAAAATCCGCGAGGAGGCATAGGATTTCTGTAGTAAGTAAAGTTTATGGAGTGTATTGCCAGAAAAAAAAAAAAGTACTTTTTAAATAACACCAGAGATACAAATTAGCCTAGAAGTGCCATTTATTTGGGGAAGTGTTAAACATAAAACTGCTATCACAGAGACTCAGATAAGCTGTTGAAGTTTACTAACTTTGATTTTATTTTTCTTCCGTTACAACTGAGTCATAGTAAGTAACCCATGTGGTTAAAATTAGTAAATTTCTCTTTCCTGTAGCCCTTATTGTTATTAATAATGCTTAAATTTCAAGATCTCTAAATGCTCTCCTCAGTATCCTTTTTACTTTATACAAAGGACTGGATTATTATTAGATACTTTTAGTCATTTCTTTAAGGAAAAAACAATCCACATCTAAGTGATCTAATTCTCCTTCAGAAGAAGCAAGAGGCTGGGCGCGGTGGCTCATGCCTGTAAACCTAGCACTTTGGGAGGCTGAGGCGAGCAGATAACTTAAGGTCAGGAGTTCGAGACCAGCCTGGCCAACATGGTGAGACCTGTCTCCACTAAAAATACAAAAATTACCTAGAAATCGCTTGAACCTAGGAGGTAGAGGTTGGAATGAGCCAAGATCTTGCCACTGCACTCCAGCCTGGGTGACAGAGCGAGACTCTGTCTCAAAAAAAAAAAAAAAAAAAAAATTAAGAAGAAGCAAGAGAGTGAAAGAGCCACTATACCCGCCAGTGGAAACGTGAGGAAAGCTATTCTGCTCCACTGTCTCATAACAGTTTACTGCCTACAGGAAGGCTAGAGCCGAGCCACCTTTTTTTTTTTAAGGCTGTGTACACTTTCCCCAAGATGAATCGGCATGAAGTTCCTAATCAGAGTGTCAGCCGTAATAGATAGACTCGTGTCTTTCGAGTTGTGAACTTTACAAAGGTGCTAGTGAGCTGAAGCTAAGCACATTTTAGTCTCAATTTCATGGATGGTTCTTGGGGGTTTGGGGTTTTTTTGGTGGTTGTTATTTTTTGAGACAAAGTCTCGCTCTGTCACCCAGGCTGGAATGCAGTGGCGCGATCACAGCTCGCTGTAGCTTTGAACTCTCCAGGCTCAGGCAATCTTCCCACCTCAGCCTCCCGAGTAGCTGGGACTACAGGTGCACACCACCACACCCAGCTAATTTTTGTTTTGTTTTGTTTTTTACTTTAAGACACAGTTTCGCTCTGCCGCCCAGGCTGGAGTGCAGTGGCACAATCTTGGCTCACTGCAACCTCCGCCTCCTCAGTTTAAGCAATTCTCATGCCTCAGCCTCTAAGTAGCTGGGATTACAGGCGCCCACCACCACGCCTGGCTAATTTTTGTATTTTTAGTAGAGACGGGATTAGGGTTAGGGTTGGCCAGGCTGGTCTTGAATTCCTGACTGCAAGTGATCTGCCCACCTCAGCCTCCCAAAGTGCTGGGCTTTCAGGCATGAGCCAGCATGCCCAGCCAATGTTTCTTTATTTTCAGTGTTTTACGCTTTCCGTTGTGAGTTTCTAATCGTAAAGCATTTGTTTCCCCTACATCAAAGCGCTGATGGGGTGGAAGGCCTTTAGTCCTGAGGTTGTAACGTGCGCTCTTCCGTGACAGTGTGCTTCTGGGACCGGGGCCTTGGGGAGCTGCTTTGAGAGCCGTGTGGTCGTGGTATGCGAGAAGATGATGAGCCGAGCCTGCTGGGCGAAGTCCAAGCACTTGATCCACTCAAAAACGTTCCGCGGAATGACCCTCCTCCACCTGGCCGCTGCCCAGGGCTATGCCACCCTAATCCAGACCCTCATCAAATGGCGGTAAGGCTATGGTGCAGCTGGCTGGGGGTCAGCCTCACGCATCCTCGCTCACATTCTTCCTGAGCACTGCCACCCGCGGAAGAAATCTACCCGTTCGGTCCGCTTTATAGCCGGCGAGCAAAGGGCTTTGTCCTAGGACAGTTTCCAAGGGAGTTTTATGAACTTCTTCCCAAGAAATACCCAGTAAGATAATAATTAAATGTTGAATTTGTTATTTTCTTTGAACCCCTCACCAAATGGAGTGTCCACGCTGCCCTGGGACTCTCTGTTTCTTCACCATGGGATATTATATGCCCAGTTGGGTTTCATCTTGGTGGGGTTTTATAACACTCTGGTGTTTCCTTTTAACGGTGATGAATAGTGTGATAATTTCTGGTGCTCTCCCTTATAGTACAAAGCACGCGGATAGCATTGACCTGGAACTGGAAGTTGACCCTTTGAATGTGGATCACTTCTCCTGTACCCCTCTGGTAAGGAATGGGTTCACGTAGCCCCCTCGCCATCCTTCCAGCCTGGCATTGGATGTGCCTGGTTCCCACTGTTGTCTCTTGCTGACACATGGCATGTTTTGGAGATACTTTGGGATGGGAATCTTCAGTGGCCCCACCGAGATTGCCAGCAAGGACCAGTTTGTCAGTTGGCACCAATGGCAAAAGTCAGGTCTGGTCTTGACCTCTGATTGAGAACGCTTGCTGTGTCTCCCTGTCTTCTAGATGTGGGCGTGTGCCCTAGGGCACTTGGAAGCTGCCGTCGTGCTGTACAAGTGGGACCGTCGGGCCATCTCGATTCCTGACTCTCTAGGAAGGCTGCCTTTGGGAATTGCCAGGTCACGGGGTCATGTGAAATTAGCAGAGTGTCTGGAGCACCTGCAGAGAGATGAGCAGGCTCAGCTGGGACAGAACCCCAGAATCCACTGTCCTGCAAGTGAAGAGCCCAGCACAGAGAGCTGGATGGCCCAGTGGCACAGCGAAGCCATCAGCTCTCCAGAAATACCCAAGGGAGTCACTGTTATTGCAAGCACCAACCCAGGTAAGAATTCAGAATCATGACATCTCAGAGCTTGACAGAGATCCCGTTTGCTTTCATGCAGCTGCCCTCAGCAAAGTCCATAGGATAGTCACAAACATTTCCGATTTTTTGTTAATGTTTCTGATTTTTCCTTAAGAATGCCTAGTGCTGCCCCCTCCCCCAGTACAGAAGAAAGTAGCAAAAGTTCTATGTTCATGCAAGAAATACATAATTTTGGAGGAGGAGGATCTGAATCTGATGTATGCTCCTGGGGATATTGAAACGTTAGGGACGGGTCTTGAGTTCCGGCTTTGCGCTTGGTGTCTCTCAGGCATAGAGAAAGTGTTGATTCTTTAGGATTCCTAGTTGTATCTCCTGTCCTGACTATCCTTTCTACTGTACTTTTCAGAGCTGAGAAGACCTCGTTCTGAACCCTCTAATTACTACAGCAGTGAGAGCCACAAAGATTATCCGGCTCCCAAAAAGCATAAATTGAACCCTGAGTACTTCCAGACAAGGCAGGAGAAGCTGCTTCCCACTGCACTGAGTCTGGAAGAGCCAAATATCAGGAAGCAAAGCCCTAGTTCTAAGCAGTCTGTCCCCGAGACACTCAGCCCCAGTGAAGGAGTGAGGGACTTCAGCCGGGAACTCTCCCCTCCCACTCCAGAGACTGCAGCATTTCAAGCCTCTGGATCTCAGCCTGTAGGAAAGTGGAATTCCAAAGATCTTTACATTGGTGTGTCTACAGTACAGGTGACTGGAAATCCGAAGGGGACCAGTGTAGGAAAGGAGGCAGCACCTTCACAGGTGCGTCCACGGGAACCAATGAGTGTCCTGATGATGGCTAACAGAGAGGTGGTGAATACAGAGCTGGGGTCCTACCGTGATAGTGCAGAAAATGAAGAATGCGCCCAGCCCATGGATGACATACAGGTAAAAAGCAGGGACGGGGTAAGCCCGCAGAGGCCGGTGCGGTACAGTCGCTGTGATCTTTACGGTCAGTTTCCGAAGGTTGTATCGTTTTCTCCCCCGCGAAGCCTTCAAAGTCTGGTCTTGAGCGGAACATCGTTGGAGTATCTTCTTTCCTTGGGGCCACATTTTCATATGGTGAATCGGGCACCAGGAATAGGGCCTGAATACCAGTTACCCTGGTCTCAGCAAAGCCTTCCCTCTTTGTACCAGCTCCTCAGAACTCACTCAGGACCCTACAGTACATCATCTGCTTCCTCCTTGCATTTAGGTTGGTTGATTTCACTGTTTTAAGTACTAGTTAGAATATAGTCAAGGCCCTAAAAATAGCTAGGACAGGAAGCCCGTGGATAGATTTTGAATTATCTGAGTGACCTTGACCAGCGTAGCTATCATCTAGCCATTGTAAAGGGCATATATGGCGTGAGGCTCTCAGGAGGGCGGTGAAATATTCCTGAAGCTGGTAACTGACTGCCCTTATAATAAATCTAGCAATTCCAGAATCCTTTTAGGACCTTAAACGTGTTACGGACTAAGAGAATACGTACTGAAATAAACTTGACATTAGCCTAATAAGCAAATTCCATCTATTAAAATATATAGGGGAGGACCATAAGGGCAGCCTAAAAACAAGTTTGACTTCCTCTCTTTCCAGCTCCCATTGATGCAACCTGAAACAAATGTAAAAGGGAAAAAAAGACTCAAAATTCAACAGGGCACCACCCGTGCCTGTAGAAGTGATACAAGGAGAGGGAGGTGTGTGGAGGAGATCACATGTCCTGGTCAGCACGTCTTGGGAGAGGCCTGATTTCTGAGCCATTCCTGCTCATTGCATCCCAGGGGCCCCTTCTCGCCAGCCCTCTGCTGTTTGCAGAGGATGAGAAAGAAGCTTGCATGCTCACCAGTGTGTTCCTATTTCTGGGGAGTTGTCGGGGGCACCACTTCTGACCTACCGTATTAGTCCGTTCTCACACGGCTGCTAAGGACATACTCCAGACTGGGGAATTTATAAAGAAAAAGAGGTTTAATGGACTCACAGTTCCACGTGGCTGGGGAGGCCTCACAATCATGGCAGAAGGCGAAAGTCACATCTTATATGGTGGCAGGCAAGAGAGGCAAGAGAGAATGAGAGCCGAGCGAAAGCGGAAACCCCTCAGAAAACCATCAGCTCTCGAGAGACTTCTTCACTACCACGAGAACAGTATGGGGGAAACCGTCCCCATGATTTGGTTATCTCCCCCTGGGTCCCTCCCACAACACAGGGGAATTATGGGAGCTACAGTTCAAGTTGAGATTTGGGTGGAGACATAGCCAAACCGTATCATCTACCAACCACTGCAGTCGTGGGGAGGACTGCCCAGAAAAATCAAATAATGTTTTAGACAAGAGGGTGGTACATTTCTTCTATAAAGAGCCAAGTAGTGAATATTTTTAGGCTCTGTAGGCCGTACAGACTTTGTCCTAGCTACTTAATGGGCCCTAACAGCACCAAAGCAGCCTTAGCATTAAACGGAGGAGGGTGACTGTCTCCTAGTAAAACTTTATTTACACAAACAGGCAGCTGGCTGGATTCAGCCTGCCATCGTTTGCCAAATCCTGTTTTACACACTTCCTGATGGAACCCACACCAGACACCAAAACTGAGCAATCTAGAACTATATTATAAATATAAATGCCTAGGACCTTCCCACAGTGGTGGACGTGCCCTCTATCCATGCCGCCCACCATGGGAGACATTCGGTGCCACATGCGGAATCAGGCACTCGATCAGCATAGCTGTCATGTAGCCATTGTAAAGGGCGTATGTATGAAATATAGCCAGTGCAACTCAGGAACTGGGTTTCTAATTTTATTTAAGTTTAAATAGCCATTGGATAGTGCAGCTTTTTAGAAAGTGGCCTTCACTGAAACAGAGTTCATGCAGGAAATAGAAAATAACCTTTAAAAAATCCACTTCCTATTTTCACAGATCTGTAAGAGAATAGCATCTTGCCAAATTAAGAGCGTGTGTCTATGGAAAAAGCAGCAGTCTGAAGAAAGTTTTTTAGCCACGTGAAAAGATAACACTTAAAAACAATGAAATAATTTTTGAAAATGGCAAAACTGTTCATAGAGGAGTGAACAATCAAACCAGGAAAACTGAGCAATTATTGATAGTGTGGCTGCATGTGAGAGGAAGTTGTGAGGAAGAGACTCTTTAAATAGAAGAGGAATAATGTTTAAACAGTCTCCTAGAACTAAAATTCTCAATTATTTTAACCAAACCAGGGAGGGTAGGGAAATGAAGAGAGTAAAAGTGTATGAAAGCTCTCTGGTTCAGAGACAGTAATAGATTTTGTTCCACTCGTGATATAGATAGATGTGCACTGGATAGGCTGAAATATGCTAGTTAGAAATGTCAAGTTAGTAGGTAGCATAAAAACGGGCTACAGAAGGACAGGCGCGGTGGCTCATGCCTGTATTCTTAGCATTTTGGGAGGCCAAGGCGGGAGGATCACCTGAGTTCAGGAGTTCGAGACCAGCTTGGCCAACATGGTGAAACTCTGTCTCTACTAAAAATACAAAAATTAGCCAGGCGTCGTGGTGGGTGCATGTAATCCCAGCTACTCGGGAGGCTGAGGCACAAGAATTGCTTGAACCTGGGGAGGTGGAGGTTGCAGTGAGCCGAGAACACGCTACTGCCTGCTTGGGTGACACAGCAAGACTCCATCTCAAAAAGAAAACAAACAAACAGAAAAAAAAACAGGCTACAGAATTTCTAAGTCATTGAAGGGGAAAAAAGAAAAATTTGGCCCTTTTGGAAAAAGTTCAGGGATGGTAACAAAGGAAAACGTAACTATAGAAATCAGGAAACAGAGGAACCTTTTCACACATGATTCAGTCACACGCTAGGAAGTGATAATTCTATTAAAGGCCAGATTCTTGGATTTGGTTTTTTGTTTTTGTTTTGTTTTTTGAGATGAAGTCTCGTTCTGTCGCCCAAGTTCGGGTGCAGGGGCACCATCTCTGCTCACTGCAACCTTCGCCTCCCAGGTTCACGCCATTCTCCTGCCTCAGCCTCCCGAGTAGCTGGGACTACAGGCCCGGCTAATTTTTTGTATTTTTAGTAGAGATGGGGTTTCGCCATGTTAGCCAGGATGGTCTCGATTTCCTGACCTCATGATCTGCCCACCTCGGCCTCCCGAAGTGCTGGGATTACAGGCGTGAGCCACCGTGCCTGGCCTCGGTTTTTTTTTTTTTTTTTTTTATAAAAGCAAGATATATGCTACTTGTAAGAAATACAACCAAAATGAAATGAAAGAGAAACAATGAAAATGAAATGATAGAGCTATAATAGATAAATGAGTATAAAAAGAAAAAAGATAAAAAGTACGATTCAAGGCAAATTTTATATATATATAGTTTATCAAGAAGATATGACAGTTACAAACTATTGTATACCTAGCACCATAACCTTGAAACATTACAGCAAATACTAGTAAATACAAAGAAATGTGGACCCACAGTCATAGTGTGTTACTAACACCTAGCTCAGAATTTTTTCAGATCAAGTAGATATGAAAAGCATATGAACAAGTTGAACAACAAAATCAGAAGACTTGATTTAATATATATTTAATATATGATAGATTTAATATACTATATATATAACTATATGCATATATGTAGTTAATACACATAGCAATTACATATATAATTGTTCTTTTCAGATGTCCAAGACACATTTATGAAAACTGCTCATATACTAGGACATGGAGAAAATTTGAATAAAAATCCAAAGCTACCCATTTAAAACTGTCTTCTCTGAGCACAACCCGTGAAATTTAGAAATGAGTGATGTGACTTTTCAGGTCCAGCTGCTGAGAATGTTATTAAGATGTTTTTACGTTGTTACATGTTTATGAAATGGAGGATTTAGGAAAGTGATTGTAGAGTGATAACCTTTTAGGCTTCAGAAATTCCACCTTGCGTTTTAAATATATTAAATATATATTGAATACTTTCATGGAAAAAGAATAAAGGCAAAATTTACATCCTACCGTTTGAGTCACAAATCAAGAGGGCCAATAGAGAAGGTGAAAGAAGGCTACAATTTTTTTTTTTTTTTTTTTTTGAGACAGAGTCTTGCTATGTCACCCAGGCTGGAGTGCAGTGGTGCCATCTTGGCTCACTGCAATGTCCATCTCCTGGGTTCAAGCAATTCTCCTGCCTCAGCCTCTCTAGTATCTGGGATTACAGATACTGTGAGAAAGCACTAGGCCTGCACCACCATGTCTGGCTAATTTTGGGGGTTATTTTGGGTAGAGACAGGGTTTTGCCATGTTGCCCAGCCTGGGCTTGAACTCCTGAGCTTAGGCAGTCCACCCTCCTCAGCCTCCCAAAATGCTGAGATTACAGGCGTGAGCCACCACGCCTGGCCCAATATATTTTTCTTAAATTTTTAATTTTTATTCTTATTACAAAAACTAAGTCTTGTTCTTTGATGAAAATTTATAAAATCGACAGTAAGCATTTTTAACAGCTTTATTGAGGTATAATTTACATATGATAAAATTTACCCATTTTAAGTGCACACGGGATGGCTTCTAGTAAATATATACAGCTGTGCAACCATCGCCACAGTCCCTTTCTAGAAGACTTCCATCTCACTCCAGAGTGTCCTGTGCCCATCTGCAGTCCATCTCTGCCCAGCCTTAGGCAACCACTGATCTGATTCTATCCCCAGAGGTTTGCTTTTTCTAGACGTTTCATATAAGTGGAGTCATACACCATGCAGTCTACTGTGGCTTTTTCTACTTAGCAGGATGTTTTTGAGGCTCCTTCATGTTGCAGGAGAAGCATTTTGTCACCTTGTATAGTTCCATTGAGAACATTTTCAGTTCACTTAAGAACCTAAAGTGCTGTGTTTCAGTTACCACTTCTAAGAGGTATGCAAGGACATTTTTAAGAATCAGTTCACATCTCTGATTCGCATAAAGAATATCTTAATCCAGACCAGCTTTGAGGATTCTTTTTTCTTTTTTTTCTTTTTTTTTTTTGAGTTGGAGTCTCGTGCTGTCGCCCAGGCTAGAGTGCAGTGGCACGATCTCAGTTCGCTGCAACTTCCACCTCCCAGGTTTAAGCGATTCTCCTGCCTCTGTAGCTGGGATTACAGGCATGCGCCATCATGCCCGGCTAATTTTTGTATTTTTAGTAGAGACGGGGTTTCACCATGTTGGCCAGGATGGTCTGGAACTCCTGACCTCAAGTGATCCACCTGTCTCGGCCTCCCAAACTGTTGGGATTACAGGCTTGAGCCACTATTCCCAGTCTAGACTAGGGTTCTCTAGGCCAAGCAAAAGGGGTGGTTAGATATTGGTTATATAACTAATAGTGACACCTCATTAATATTACAAGTTACTCTAGAACTGCCCAGTGTCATTAATTGGTTGACCCTGAGAGTAGGGAGTACATACAAGCCAGAAGTCCTCCAAGACTGGGCTAAAGGTCTGGGGCCAGACTATGACTTGGAGATAATCAGGTCTCAGGATCTCAGCACATTTCGGTGTATTATGTTATAACCTTAAAATGATATTTGCATTGGATTGAGGTGGAAGTCTGCCCTCCTGCCTTATTATTTTTTTCTCTCCAAGGTGAGGCAGGGGAGGTAGACCTGGATAACTTTTAAGGCTCCTTTCTAACCTGAGTGTCCTGTGAACTTCTGACTTCAGGTGAACATGATGACCTTGGCAGAACACATTATTGAAGCTACACCTGACCGAATCAAGCAGGAGAATTTTGTGCCCATGGAGTCCTCAGGATTGGAAAGAACAGACCCTGCCACCATCAGCAGTACAATGAGCTGGCTGGCCAGTTACCTAGCGGATGCTGACTGCCTGCCCAGTGCTGCCCAGATCCGGTGAGTAAAGTTACAGGGATCACTACGCAGGTTAGATTCCCGGATCTAACTGGAGGCAGGGGAAGCTGATTGTATTTGATGAATGCGGTGCCATAGCAGACCATACCAAGGAAGGAAGGAAGCACTAGGACAAGTTCTGTTGCCATTTTAAAGGCCCAGCTCCTATTCCTGCCTCTCCCATTATTTTTTTTACTGCTATCAAAGCATAAGAGATCATGTTAAGCCGGGTGCGGTGGCTCACGCCTGTAATCCCAGCACTTTGGGAGGCCAAGGCGGGTGGATCACCTGAGGTCAGGAGTTTGAGCCCAGCCTGGCCAACATGGTGAAACCACATCTCTACCAAAAATAAAAAATTAAGCCGGGCGTGGTGGTGGGCGCCTACTGTAATCCCAGCTACTTGGGAGGCTGAGGCAGAATCGCTTGAACCCAAGAGGCAGAGGTTACAGTGAGCTGAGATGGCACCACTGCACTCCATCCTGGGCAACACAGCGAGATTCTGTCTCAAAAAAAAAAAAAAAAAAGATAATGTAGCATAATGTTTCCCCCTAATTCAGTTGAAGTGTTCTAAAGGCAGTAGAGTGTACTGCTACTAGGTTTTAGTATTTAGCATAGTACTAAAGTCATGATAGGTGTTGGGTATGAACTTACTCAATCGAAGGACACTGGGTATGTTTAGCAACTTGCCTAACTGAATGGAGGCATGTTCCTAATTGCCCACAGTGGCTTCTGGCAGATACCATCTTGGTTCATTCATTAATATCTAATGGATTCATTAATATCTAATGGATTGTGCAATATCTATGTCTCCTTTTTTCTCCTCTTGTTTCAGAAGTGCATATAACGAGCCTCTAACCCCTTCTTCTAATACCAGCTTGAGCCCTGTTGGCTCTCCCGTCAGTGAAATCGCTTTCGAGAAGCCTAACCTTCCCTCCGCCGCGGATTGGTCAGAATTCCTGAGTGCATCTACCAGTGAGAAGGTAGAGAATGAGTTTGCTCAGCTCACTCTGTCTGATCATGAACAGAGAGAACTCTATGAGGCTGCCAGGCTTGTCCAGACAGCTTTCCGGAAATACAAGGTAAACTAGAACAGAACCTTCATTTTGTGACATTCTTAAGATCAGAGAGGACAGATGAAAGTCAGAATCGTGCGAACGAAAACACTGACCGTTGCTTTTTTTCCTCTGAATGTGTAGAATTTTGTTGGAAGTCTCCAATTTATGAAGATTCACTGTATAACATATCTGTGTGTGTATCTGCTTTGTAAAAATATTTTATTGTAAAATATTCAGAGCATAAAGTTTGTGATTTTGTCTATTTTAAAGCGTGCAACGTGGGGGCATTAAGTATATTCACAGTGCTGTGCGACCATCACTGCTACCCATTTCCAGAACTTTCTCATTCTCCCAAATACTTTGCTTTTAACAACCAGTTTTTAAACAGTTAAACATGAAATTTTTATCAAATGTTTACAAAGTTCGTGAAGCACCTTTGTAGAAGAGTTTGAGAAGCGCGGTCTTCTCAGGTATCTGAGGCATAGAGAGTTAACTGGGTGGGAGAGGGGCCCGTCCATGGTTAGGCCAGGGCAGGAATGGAGCTCTCCTGGCACAGAACAGTGCTGATTTTTCTTTTCTTCTTTTTTCTTAAATGGAGTCACGTTCTGTCGCCCAGGCTAGAGAAGTACAGTGGTGCAATCTCTGCTCTCTGCCTCCTCCACCTCCCAATGCAGGTGATTCTCCTGCCTCAGCCTCCCAAGTAGCTGGATTTACTGGCACGTGCCACCATACCCACCTAATTCTTGTATTTTTAGTAGAGACAGGTTTTCACTATGTTGACCAGGCTGGTCTCGAACTCCTGACCTCAAGTGATCTGTCTGCCTTGGCCTCCCAAAGTGCTGGGATTCCAGGCATGAGCCACCGCACCCGGCCTTGATTTTTCTATTCTACCTTGCCATCCCAAGTACAATGTCTCTTTAGTATTCCTTAAAACACATTTCACGAGTTTATAGAATTTTTAATTAAAGTCGTTCATGTCACATTAAATAATTCTCAGAAGCTTTAGTAAAATAATATTAGCTAATAATGTAATGGTTATCACCTTGTCAACATACTGTTGGTAATGATATGGATGCCTATTATTCAGTTAATATAAAGTGAGGTGACCCCTCTGCTGCTAGGAGGTCACGACCTAAAGCAGGGGTTTTCAACTGGAGGCCTGGGGACTGCCTCCAGGCAGCGCCTGAACTCCAAAAATTAAGCAGTAAAGCTCTTCTGTGTGCATTTTTGGTGGGAAGGGGACCCATGGCTTTCTACAGATTCTCAAAGTAGTCCCCAACCACTCCCAAAAAGGTGTTCAAAGCCATTAATCATTGATCCAAAAATGAAGTAGTTGGGGTTATCTTAGGAAAGACAGTTAAGATCTGGCAAGACAAATAGTACAATGCCTCATTTGTTAAATACTTTAAAAAGGAATATATTTTTAGTCTGCTTAACATTCCAAAATCATAGTTTTATTTAGAAGCAAGGATAGTCTGAGGTTTATTCTATAAATTCATTTTTCCTCATTTATAATTAAGTATCAGTATTTTTTGGTAAACCTGGGATCTCAGCTCTGAGAAGGTGCATTAAATGAATAGTAATAAAAAGCTGACATTTCTGGTAGTTAATCATTACTGATTTTTTTTCTCCTTACTTTACCCTTAAGGGTCGACCCTTGCGGGAACAGCAAGAAGTAGCTGCTGCTGTCATTCAGCGTTGTTACAGAAAATATAAACAGGTAAACCTCAGTTTTGCACCACAGAAGGGAACTGTGCCCCACCCGAGGCCACTGAGGATCCTGGTGTGCAGTTTGGCTAAAGAGCACTACATCTAGTACCTCATTACAGAGACTTAATTTGTTTTTTGTTTTTTGTTTTTTTGTTTTTTTGTTTTTGAAACGGAGTCTGGCTCTGTCGCCCAGGCTGGAGTGCAGTGGCACGATCTGGGCTCACTGCAACCTCCATCTCCCAGGTTCAAGCGATTCTCCTGCCTCTGCCTCCCAAGTAGCTGGGACTACAGGCGTGTGCTACCATGCCCAGCTGATTTTTCTAGTTTTAGTAGAGTCGGGGTTTCACCATGTTGCCAGGCTGATCTTGAACTCCTGACCTCAAGTGATCCGCCTGCCTCGGCCTCCCAAAGTGCTGGGATTACATGCGTGAACCACTGCGCCCGGCCAGAGACTTAATTTGAACTGCCGTGATAAACAAACAAACAAAACAAAACAAACAAACAAAAACCAGGGGAAGCCAGACATGGTGGTTGGTGTGTCCCTGTAATCCCAGCTCCTCGAGAGGCTGAGGCCAGAGGATCTTCTTGAGCCCAGGTATCGAAGTCCAGCTTGGACCTCGTCTCTAAAACAAAAAGGGAAAACAAAACCATCTGCAATTAGACTTGCACCGCAAAACAGTTTTTGTCCACATTTTTGATCTTTTCGTATTGTTACCTACCGGAGATACTGGTCTGATCCTCACACCAGTATCTTTGCGGGGAGGATCCATGGTCCAATACTTTCATAAACTCCCTAGTAATTAGAGAACTCTGGGGAATCCAGTGTGTGATACGGTGATTGCAGAAGGTAAATGCTGGCTATGTATTACCTTTGAGTTTGAATTACAGAAGGTGTTTAATCTTTGGCCATTTTCCTTTCAGCTTCTTACGTATTTTAAAATGAAGAATTGTTAAAATCTTTGAAAATCAGAGGAAGCCAGAACATCTTAAACTGCTTTTGTTCACCTTAGTTAAAGGTGCAACACAAATATCTGAGTACTCTTTCGTGCAGTGTTACTGTTTGCAAACCAACTTGTAGGGTTATGGAACTAGTCAGATGGGAAAAGGAACTCATATTTTTGGGGCACCTAGTACATACTAGATTTTTTAGGTGCCCCATCTCATTTCCTTTTTGCAATTATTTGAAGTAAGCAGTATTTATTTCCAGTTTACAGATGAAGCAGCTGAAGCTCAGAGAAATTACATAAATATGAGGCCTTTCTCATCATTGAGGTGGTTATAAAATATTAAAAATTGCCTAATGGAGTTTTGACTGGTTTGCATGGTAACATTCAGGCCTGTCGGTAGATTCTAGAACCTTTTATTAGATTGTGCTTTAGGTCGTTCTAAATTTTTATTTCAGGAATAATACGTTCTAATATGTGTAACGGTCACATAGAAATCAGGGATTCTGTTAGCTTGTCATAATCCAGAACTTGCCTCAGTTTCTGATACGGGTTGCCGTTTCCTCAAGCTTCTCTAGGATTAAGCCCGATTAATAGGGGTGGGGGGACGTCTTCGGCTTCGAGCCAGTTGAGTTCATGATCCCAGAAAAGGAAGGTTTATTGTGCAAACGCTGACACCACCGTGCCTGTAGCTCTACAGCAGGGAGCCACCCTGGCTTCTGTTGGGTGAGCAGGCTTCCTGGGAGCACAGGTGATACACAGCATGAAGGTTTCAAGTCTGTGATTACAACAGGTATTGATTCCAAAATATGAGTTTGGTTTTTTTAAAAAAAAATAACCCTCCCCAGAAACTGTCATCTACAGCTAGGAAGACAGAAGGCATTATTTTTGGAAAGAGTAACAACTGTAAAACAAATATTTTGGAAAACGGAAGGCATTAATATAGCCAGGTTGCCTTTTTTTTTTTTTTTCTTGGTTGGGAGTTTTATTGATTCTGGTTTT
This sequence comes from Macaca nemestrina, assembly GCF_043159975.1. Lineage (NCBI taxonomy): Eukaryota > Metazoa > Chordata > Mammalia > Primates > Cercopithecidae > Macaca > Macaca nemestrina. The sequence goes on along the minus strand of NC_092125.1, from coordinate 226,376,601 downwards.
TAATTTCATTATATTCAGCAATCTAACATTAATCTTGTATTTTCTGTTTTTCCCCCAAGCTGACATGGATAGCCTTGAAGGTAATGATACTCCCAAGTCCTCTCACAAACCATTCCACCAGAGTCACAAACTTCACACCCATCACCAGCTGCAGGGAGGGACCGTTAAGATGGCATGGTCATGGAGTAAACGTACCCCCCTTGCCAGGCCACCTGAGCACAGTGCGTCTGTCCTCTGGGGACCACGTGGTTATTCAGTTGGAGTGGGTTTCGACATTAATAACTGGACATTTTTTGGCTGGTGTTAATCCATCTGAGCCAGTTCCCGTGAGCCCTGTGGCCACTAAGGAAATACCCTTTTTCCCAAAGCACTTCACTATGGCCCGATGGGTCTGAGTGTGTAACGTGCACAGGTGGAGATGATGGAAACCACAGGGGCTCTGTAGGCTACAGCATTCTTGTCTTCAAAGGCTTTCAGACCAGTGAAAAGGTAAAGCAGGTCAGATAAGACCAAAGAAGTTTCTGGCAGAAGGGTCCGGGATCTTGGACAATTCTGAGAAGTCAGTTTCCCTCCCTCATTTCACCTCCTCATACATCCAGAGATACAGTTAGGCAGATACAGGGATTTTCTGGGGAATATTTTTCCTTGCAATGGTAAGTTGCCTTCTTATAAGCAAAGGGCTTCATTGCAGCTTCTCATCCCCGGAGTCATACTCTGTTTTCTTAGAAATTTGGACATAGCATTTTAAGACCATGGAGAGCTCTGTATTTTTGGTGCCTAGAGACTGATGTTGAGGAGAATTCACCCTGGGCCTTCATTCCTCACTTCGGTAGCTCTGCAGGGGGCTGGGTGGAGGGCTCCTGGCACTGCCTCCTGGGCCGCCCACAGCACTGTGACAGCCGTCCAGGTTTCACGGCTTCACCACCGTGTTGGTCTTACGAGTGTTCATCTTTTACAGGTTAAAATGGCTTAAAGGTGTCAGCGTTTCATGATAAGCCTTGTATTTGGGACCTTGTAACTCAGTCAGAAACTTGCCATGTGGAATGATAGTTAGAAACCAGGAGCTGACTGCTAAATAGATTTGTGTATGGTGGGAATTGGAAGGCATGAAAAAATGATGTTCATGTTTCAAAACTGGATAGGAAATATTAATCTGAAGCATCTAAAATTTTCCTGTCGAAATCTGTTTTTAGATTCATAAACGTCTAAGGGTATTGCTATTAAAATTTTTCTCCAAGAAGGGCTAAATATTTTGATGTTTTAGGGGAAAAAAGTATGTCTGAAGGCAACCCTTAAAGTAATAGTTTACATTTTGGAAAGGTAGGTGTAAAGCTTCCTCGTTTGCCTCTTTTGTGATTAAACCCTGAAGAGAGAATGTGATAATAGAGGGGAAAAGCATTTTCTCTTCTTCCCTTCCCAGTAAACTCGAAGGACGCTGAGCCCATGCGGCCCCTGTTGTTACTGTGTTGCTTGTTCTTGTTTCCCCTGCAGTATGCACTTTATAAAAAGATGACACAGGCTGCCATCCTTATCCAGAGCAAATTCCGAAGTTACTATGAACAAAAAAAATTCCAGCAGAGCCGACGGGCTGCTGTGCTGATCCAAAAGTACTACCGAAGTTATAAGAAATGTGGCAAAAGACGGCAGGCTCGCCGGACGGCTGTGATTGTACAACAGAAACTCAGGTGGGTGGAAAAGAGCTCATGGAGTTAAAGCTCCCTAGGGAAGAGAACTCTGACTTCTTTGAAAGACTTGTCCTGGGCTGACATTGGAGTCCGGGGGCAGGCCTAAAGCATTGGCAGTCACTGTGTTCCAGAACGTTCTAGGTGTGGTGGCTGTATACTTAACACCTGTGCTGAGTCTGGTTTTGAATATTTAGCTCTTTCTCTCTGCATCCCACCCAATTATTTTGATATTGCCACCCAGTTTCACCTTATATCAGAATTTGGCAGCACCAGTTTCTACTCAGGAAGTTACCACTCGATTATAGTAGTTTAGTCCATTTCCTTTTTAGAAGAAAAAAAAAGTACAGCCCGCTGCCAGCACTCATGTAATTTTATATAAACATGCTCTTTGAGGCTGAAGGAAATCTGATTTTCAATGTGAAAATATAAAAACTATTCTTGGAGTTATTTCTAAACAGAACTTGTCCCCAATCCTAATGTAACTGAAATGTGTGTGATGCTGCATTTGGATTAGAGATAAGACTATTCTTGGGGCAAATGGGAAATGAGTGAAATTGTAGAATTACTGCAACCTTGGAAGAGTAATTAGGGTTAAGCTGTTCCATTTTAGAGACTGTGATAAAAATGTTGAGCCAAGTAAAATACATTGATCAGAACATTTACACAATAACCCAAAGAGTGTATCAGCTCCCGTGAATCACCTTCTAAACTAAGAAAGCCTCTCTAATGCCAGAATGCCTTTTGCAGCAAAATGAGCTTCTAATAAATTGTGAAAGAATATTTAAGTGGCATTTTATTTTCAGTCTTTATATAGTCTCTGTTGAAGCTGAGGGCGCCTGCACACACCCTCCTTTCTCCTCTAGTGATGCCTGGACTCGATACTATGAAAACAGCATACGCACTCATTCCCCTTCAGACTGTATACATCTTTAACGTATGCTGTTGGCTTTGCTACATGAACTGCTTAATGCAGAGTCCTCTGTCACTGCTGACCAGTTTCGCATATTGGGCTTTACTGTGTCCTTCTTGTGACAATAATATTCTGACTTTTTCAGGAGCAGTTTGCTAACCAAAAAGCAGGATCAAGCTGCTCGAAAAATAATGAGGTTTCTACGCCGCTGTCGCCACAGGTACACTAGTCCTCGTTTATACATTCTGCTCAGGGAGAATGATGAAGCATCCCTGACCTTCTTAACCCTCACTAACTCCTATGTAAAGCTAATCCCCCTGCAGGTAATCAGGGCAGATGTCCCAAATTACAGTAGGGTGGTAGAGCTCTTTAAGTAGGGATCAGGTTGCTACCCTTGGAACGCTGGTAACCATGTCAGACGATGCTGTTTGAACAATGGAGATTCATACCCGTGTTTTTCTGTTTTAATCTGGGTGTGAGGTCAACTTAGTCGGACTAGCTTTTAATATTAAGTTTCTCTTTAACCTGCGATTGATATGCCACATTGCAGTATGTTCTTTGCTCTAATCCTTTGCTATGCTAGCGTGTGTCCAAAGAGAAAACAGTTTCTAGTCTCAAAGAAGGGAAAGAAAACCATGAATTCCAAACAAGTTTTCTGATGTAGAATTTCCACCAAATAGCTGGTGCCCTCTGCTGGTCATGTAATTGCTAACATCCTCTATTATTAAACTATCAATTAAAGCTGGTCCGTGATGAGGAACAGGAGAGATTGCTGGAATGCAGCTGTTCAGGAAAAGAAAGACATCTGGGATTCTGGGCATATCTTCAATTAGTAGGAAATGGGGTTCTGTGACCCCAGCGTTCTGTGGGACATAGCATCTTCTCATGGAGCTAAGCCAGAGGAATTTCTCTTTGTTCCTCAAATTTGAGCTTTCTTTATGAAGACTAACATCTCTACTTAGATTTCAGGGGACTGGTGAAAGTGGTTTGTGTTCTTTATCCAGGTTAATATTCCAGTCTGACGTCTGTAACTGCGGCCGTCTGAGCTGGGTGTAGACCACCTTCTGTGTGGTTGGGTTGTTGCTCTGTGTGTCAGGAGCTGTGCAGTTTATAGAACCAAACATTAAAGCAGGCTCTTTAATGTCTTATTTCCTCTTCCTATTTAATTATACCAAAAGTCCTAGTATTCATATTTAATTGGACTCCTTGGAGGTTTCATTTTGCTTTAGTTTTTCTTACTCCTACAACCATCTGATTGCTAGCTTTGAAAATATCTTGCCTTTAAGACTTAATAGGTTTAATGGGTTATTTGTACTTTTACTTAAATTAACAAAAGAATTTATTTTTGTGACCATAGAAGGAAACATGCACAGCCACTGCATTAGCATCATAAAAACTTAAAAACAGTATTCACTAGGATAGATGGTTTTCCCCAGCTACAATGCCGTGCAGAAGCCAGTGTTCACTCGCCCTGTGCCTCAGCAACATTTACTTTCCACCGTGCGAGGATGGGAGATTTTTCACCATGATAGCTAATGAGTAACATACCAGTGTCAGTACTCTGAAATAGGACGTCCTGTTAGAAGATGCATCCCCAAAATGGGTATGGCTCTAAGATCATGAAATTAATTCTGCAAGCCTCACCTAAGGCAGCCTCTTTTCTTTATTGTTCAGTCGTACCTTTTACTTAGCAGGGGACTTAGGACCAAATAGAGTAGTGGATTTTCTTTATTTGGTGAACAGATCAAGGACTCACCTGGGCCCTTTTCCTTACATTCTCCAATATGTTCATAGTTCCTTCCTCCCTTTTCCTCTTAGACCTGCAAAATGCAAAACCTGAGCAAGACCCTATCCAGCACTAAAACCAGTAGACTTTGGCCACTTTGAGCAGAATCACATCTTCTTTCATGACACTGTGGTTGATACTTTCCAGATAGATTTTATTTTCAAGAAAATTACCTTAACACCACTGTTCTTTAGGCCACTTCAGACAAACCAGAATGTCTGCAAGTTAAGTTGTGCTAGACTTTTTCCTCGTTTCTTCTAGCCTGATCCTCAGACTTTGCATGAATGTGTGGGTAACGTAGGAGCAAAACTGCATAAAGTCCTATACTCGTCTCCCTTTCATGTTTGCCAAAGCTGTGTCCTGTGTTTGAGAGAATTAAGAGAATGAGATATTTAAACAAAACATAAATTCATGAAAGGTTGCCCCCACAAAATAAGCTGAGCAAAGGAGTCCTTTCACTTTTGTTTTTAGAGTTCTCTTTCTGTAAACTGGTAGAGAAAAATTTCATGAAGATTTTTGCCTTTCTTAAGTGTATATTTTAACTGGTAATAACCTCATAAGATGGATAACAAGAAGGTTCATTATGAAGAGAACATCAGATATGGGCTCTGGATTTCTCTGCATTAATTGGAATGAAATAAAAAATGTTATTGGCTCTTGACCATTTACAGTTCAGATGTTAGAAAAATAGGCAAATTTTAATCACCTCTGCACTAAGATCAGTATTCACTTCCCATTTCTATATATTCCGTTAATATGTTCAATTAAGGATCTTGAAGAAATCCTAAAAATCTATCCTGGAAGTTTGTTTTAAACTCGTATTTTCCTTAGGATGTGTGTAATCCTATTTTCATTCTGGATCGAGTTATTTAATGTTATTTTAAAAGAAACTATCTTGTCTGTTGTCCCTTAGAAGCATTAAAATCTTATTAAGATAGAAAATCTTGGCCGGGTGCGGTGGCTCATGCCTGTAATCCCAGCACTTTGGGAGGCCGAGGTGGGTGGATCACTTGAGGTCAGGAGTTTGAGACCAGCCTGGCCAACGTGGTGAAACCCTGTCTCTACTAAAGATATAAAAAATTAGCTGGGTGTGGTGGTGCACACCTGTAGTCCCAGCTACTTGGGAGGCTGGGGCAGGAGAGACTCTCTTGAACCTGGGAAGCGGAGGTTGCAGTGAGCCGAGATTGCACCACTGCATTCCAGCCTGGGCGACAGGGAGAGACTCTGTCTCAAAAAAAAAAAAAAAAGGAAAACCTCATATGACACCCTCTCAAAAAGGTAGGTAGATAGTAGCTTCAGGAATCAGTCAGAAGTGTCCCATTTCTAAGTCATATGACCCCAATTTTTTGAGACTTAAATTGGTGAATTTTCTACCTACTCATTTCACGTACCCCCACCATCACTCTCCTTTTCTTTCTTTCCAAAAAAGAAACCATGTTATACTCTTTTTTGTTGAAATAAAGCTATTTATAAGATTTCTGTTGTGACCCTCACGTGCTAATAGCTCTCTGGTGTTGTTTTACTGTCTAAAGCCCCCTGGTGGACCATAGGCTGTACAAAAGGGTGAGTTTAGCTGCCTGCTAGCCAGTTTCTCTTCTCTTCCATTTTCAGTATTTTGCTTTTTGCTTGCTTGCATGGGGCTGCAGCCTAGGTATGCCAGTAAGTTTCACATCCATTTTGAATGAAATAAAATCAAGTAAAAACTAACCCTGATTACTAACACTGCTATTTTACATGACAGGAGAACAGTCACATACATTAGATGTACAAATGCATGAGTGAGTAAAAGGAAGGGCCGTTCGAAACCACTGCAGGGCATGCCTAGGATGTGGTGGAGGAAGCCTGGGGACGAAAACAGGGCTGGTAGGCCACGTACCCGGCCAAATGAGGCTGTGTTACATGAAAACACTCAGCAAGTGGCTTTCTGTGATTAAGATAATTTGCCACGTGAAATTTTCTCCATGACTGTTTTGTCAAAATGTCTAAAGCAAGGAGGCTCACTAGGAGGTGGTAGTAGGTTTTTTTTTTTTTTTTTAATGAACCTATTTCTTACTGAGAATGGCTGTTTCCCTATACCCTGCTCCTGCAGTTGCATTTTCTAAATCTCCCCCTCCCTGGTGCTGTGAGGTAAGTCAGTGTATGAGGCTGCCCTTTCAGAACAAACCCAGGACATTCATTATAAAATAGTGAACTGGCCTTCCATCACTCGATGGTAATGCTGAATAACGAAAATGTGGTGTAAAATGTCTTCAATATTTATGTTCTACATAACAAGAGTAGGGATTCCAATAGGCTTTGAATTTTAAAGAGATGACAATGAGTAATTTTAGTTCCTGAGATTTTAGAATATGATGCCAATTTGTAAGCAGGGCAAAAGGCAAAAGTCTCCCAGAAACAACTATAATGTGTTTGGGTGATAATCAGAGATTTAGCGTCAGAAAACTATTTTTTCAAAGCCAAGAATAGGCTAGGTACGATGGCTCATGCCTATAATCCAGCGCTTTGGGAGGCTGAGGTGGGAGGATCATGTAAGCCTGGGAGGCTGAGGTGGGAGGATCATGTAAGCCTGGGAGGCTGAGGTGGGAGGATCATGTAAGCCTGGGAGGCTGAGGTGGGAGGATTGCTTGAGCCCAGGAGTTCAGTGCCAGCCTGGGCAACATAGGGAGACTCCATCTCTACAAAAGATCAAAAGCTAACCAGGCGTGGTAGGGCATGCCTGTAGTCCCAGCTACTCGGGAGACTGAGGTGGGAGGATCATGTAAGCCTGGGAGGTTGAGGCCGCAGTGAGTTGTGATCATGCCACTGCACTCCAGCCTGAGCAACAGAGCGAGACCCTGTCTCAAAAAAAAAAAAAAAAAGCCAGAAATAGAATTTATCAAAATCTAATTAATCTAAATTCATTTAGATTAATTTGACAACTTGTTTCTTATATATAATCTTAAGAGAAAAAATGAGTTGAAATTATAACATGGGAATTCTATCAACTCAACTATATTCAGTGCCCCCTCTCCTTAACCTTACACTAATACTTTATTTAGTCATCTTTAAGATTTCTGAGAAAAGGTCATAGTTCAAAAAATCTCATAGCAGTTTTAACTGCTAATGTTTCTGGACATATGATTTCCCATCTAACTAGACTTATGTTGATGCTAATCTTTATTTATTATATTTTAACCCAGGAGTTGGCAGATGTTTTTCTGAAAGGCCAGATAGTAAATACCTTAAGCTTTGTGGGCTGTACAGTCTGTCGCAACTACTCAGTTCTTTTAATGTAGCAGGAAAGCAGCCACAGACAACACATAAATGAATGGCTATGACTGTGTTCTAATAAAACTTTATATATACAAATAGATACTGGACTGGATTTTGGCCCACAGGTTGTAGTGTGCCAACTTGATGATAGAATAATTTAGTTTTTATAAGTCCTTTGTAATAATGACCTTAACCCTAGATTTAAAAGCCTTAAAAGGGCCGGCTGTGGTGGCTCATGCCTGTAATCCCAACACTTTGGGAGGCCGAGGCAGCCAGACCACTTGAGGTCAGGAGTTCGAAACCAGCCTGGCCAACATGGTAAACCGCGTCTCTACTAAAAATACAAAAATTAGTTGAACCTGGGAGGCAGAGGTTGCAGTGAGCCAAGATTGTGCCATTGCACTCCAGCCTGAGCGACAGAGCAAGACTCTGTCTCAAAAGAAAAACAAAAGAAAAGCCTTAAAAGCCTTAAAATTTTAAAAATTTAAAGGCTCATCTATTTAAAACTATAAATAATTGCTGAAGGAACAATTTGGGTTTTTTTGAGGAAAAAAAAAGCAGCTATACTCTTATATAAACTTAACTAATTAATCCTCTTTAGACTTAGGGAATTGTTCCCACTTAAAATATTTCGGGTCCCTTGTGATAGATCTAGAGATGTTTGTTTTTGAAATGTAAGAAAAAAAGAGGACAAAAATCTCCATTTCTCCCTCTATTCCCTCTCACCCTCTGCGTATATACAGATAATATTTCTTTCCATTTTAAAAAACCTCCAAGAGAATAGATGCATGCCCTAGTGTTCAGTTTAACTACAAGTTGTAGTATCATGCATGTTACATGCAATCAATATCACCTGCTGCAAGGACAACATTTTACGGGAGGTGGTTGCTTATGCGTTTTTGAAGCTTGTTAGTTTCTGTTATGTTAATAACCGTTTTTAAGAAACATTTTCAGAAGGTGCTTTTCAGTGCAAATCAGAATCCCAACCTCAATTTATTTAATGCCTGCTGCATTCTGTTGTGAACTCCTAAAACTCCTACTCATGCATGGAAAGTTGGAATCTCATGACACCCCTTATGGCTCACAACATCTACGCAAGTTTGAGAGATAGGGGCTGAGAAGGTTCCTTCTATCCTGGTGATATTTAGCTAACTCTCTGAACCGAGGAATAGCGTATATATGGCTTTGTGTGATAACCAATAAGATCTTCTCTCCCTCATTCTTCCATCAGAGAAGTCACAACGGCACTCCCTCTAACAATCCCCAAATTGAAATTACTCTTGGGAGGCAGAGCATTCTCTGAGGAAGATTTATAGTCCTTGAAATTATGTTAAACAAGATACTTATTTTGCTAATTCATAAAGTATTCCATATTTAAGACATGGTTTATACACTGAAAAGTAATATTTTCCCAGCTACTGGAGGCTGAGGTGGGAGGATTGCTTGAGCCCAGGAGGTCGACAGTGTGTCATGATCATGCCACTGCACTCCAGCCTGGGCAACAGAGTGAGACCCTGTCTCAGAAAAGAAAAGAAAAATATTATTTGAAAACTTACAGAATTAAATTTTAGGGGACAGTATTTGTAAAACACTAAAACTGACCCAAACTCCTATGTCAGTGGAGCAGGGGGAGATCTAAAAAGGCAGCATTAAGACACGACAGACGAATTCCAGCAGCAGAGCAATCAGAAAATACTACTTGTGTCTTGAAATGTTTTGTCTTTGCTCGGGGAAGGCTAAGGAAAAGCACCAAATATTTTTCATTGAGTACAGCTCATTTTTATCCCCCGTTTCCTTCAGGGCTACCTCTTAATTTATCCAGTAACTTAAAGCGAAATTAACAAACTCTCCATACTGTCATCAGGGTTTTTTGTTTTCGTTTTTGTTTTTGTTTTTGCCTTGGACACAATAGCTGTGTTTAGGAGAGAACTTTTGTCCTACACAAAGAGATTATTTAAATCAACAAAAGCGATTTCTCAGCAAATGACTGAAGGATTTTTAAGGTTTAAGAAACTTTTAAAGTACATATGCTGAAAAGATACTTTCAGTTGGATTTTGAATATATCTAACAGGATATTATTCAGTTGCATAGAGAAAAACCAAGATACCTCGTAAGTTAGCAGATAGTTCAGTTACATAACAGATTTATCCTCAAGGTATTGAGATTTGCTTGACCTAAAAAATAAAAACTAAAATGCCTCTTTTTCTAGACAGCAAATGACTTTCCACTTCTCTGAGACATTTATTTTTCATGGGCAGTAGAAAGTGTTCTCATAGATGAGAGACACCACTCTCTGAAAAGCAATTTCCAGACAAATTCCTCCTTTCCCGATATGAGACACTATTCCTATGAGAAGGCTTTATAAACTCTAACAATCACTACAGGTGTTATTAAAAGCAGTGGGAATGCTAGTATTTAAATAACCTATTTCTTATAAACTGCTGGCCTAGTCACCTGTGTTCAGTAAAGGCAGGTGCAGTTATTTTACTGGAATAAGACCTTAATTGGAGGAAGAAGAAATAACACTTTTTACTCATACATTTTTAAACAACGTATTTTCTTTTTATTTGAGAAGCGGGTTTCCAAACACTTTGCCAGAAGCTGGTAAGTAGTGGTCTCAACAGAGCAGCTCTGCTGTGCGCTTCTGAGAGCAGCCCCGGGTCATAGCTGCATTAGGTCATTACGAAGTTCTGAAAATTACGCTTGCACTTTTGGCTGTGTTATGTACACTTTTATCCAAGGGACAGTTCTCTAACAATGCCGGGAAGTATACTGAGAAGTAAACAGTGCTCTAGGGTCAACAAATGTGTTCTCACACTTCTGTAGCTCAATTTGGCATGAGGCAGAGTTTCTAAGTGGCCTGATGTGTTCATGAGAAGTAAGACGTGAACGTGGGATGTGTCATCATGGATGTATTTTAAATCTCCAAAGTAATTTTGTCTCACTTGCCTCTTTTAGGAAATGAATATTTTTGGAACACAGTGGTGTGTGTTAAATTGCAGACAACATGCTCTGTGTCATTCTTATTGGGCCTCTCTGTCTTTTTTGTTTTGCAATCCAAATGAGATTTCTGGAAAATGGCAAGATCTCTCTTTTCCTAAATTCCCCACAAGCTATTGCAGCTCTGAAAGCAACAGGTAATAATCAGAAAGCCGCATCCGCTGCCCTGTCTATTTTTGACGTCCAGCATTGCGAGAATATTCCCGCTGAACTCCACTGACTCATGAGACATTTCTCTGGCTGAGCATCACTGAGTAGATGTAATGAAGCAGCTTTGCCTTACGCTTTACCCATGGAGCCATTGTTTGCTACAAGTTTCTGAAGCAGGCCTACTTCATTGATTCATAAATGATCATTGGACGTCTGATGGAAGTAAACCCTGTGGGCTTTTGCTGGCTTTCAGTGCTGTTGCTTACGACATCACTTCAGTACATTACGATGCAACTTTTTGGGGAGGGGGAATTGAGACTACAATGGTATCCCAGAGTGGTGGTTATTCTCAGCCTAGAATGCTTGGGGAAATACTGGGATTGTCTTTAATGTTAATAGCTGAATGGTCACAGGTCAGTCTTACTATTCTAATTACTTAAGTCAGAGCCAATAAGAGTTCTACTTTGCAAGTTACTGATAGGAGTCAGAAATGTGGCCGTGCAGCTTTCCTGAGGGCAGCACTGGCGCTGTGGGAACTGTAGCTTCTGTCCTGCATTGCCTGTATGAGTTCAGGGAAGACTGCTTTGCCTGTCTTCTGTGTAAGGGAATTTAGAAGTAAGTGCAATTATAATTTTTTTTTAGATAACCTGGACATTTTTAGATTCAGTTCTTTCTTAGCCCTGAATGAGTCTAACAGTTGTAATTTCTTAAGAGAACTGAGCACTCAGTAACCCTTAGCTAAGTTTGTATAACATAACAAAAGTTTATCATGCACCTGTGTTCCAAGTCCTATAGATATGGTGACCACAGGTCCTGGATTTTCAAGTCGAATTCCAATTTCAAAAATTCTTGTCTATATTTACCAAGTTTGTATACCGAAAAATTTGCTTACAACATAGGGAATGTTAATGAAACCAGTTCAGTCCATTGATTTTGGCTTCAGTCTACAAAATTGAATTTTTTTTCCTTCCACTGAATTTTTTAGTTGTTTTTGCATAATGTGATCACAGCATTTGTAAGACAGATTAGTAACAGACGGATAGAAAACCATCTAATTCACTTTTTTTTTTTTTTTTTTTTAAGACTAACAAGCAACTCATGCCTATAATCTCAGTACTTTTTGGGGCTGAGGCAGGAGAATTGCTTGAGGCCAGGAGTTCGAGACCAGCTTGGGCAATATATTTAGATCCTCTGTCTAGACAAAAAAAAAAATTAAAAATTAGCCAGGTGTGGTGATGTGTGCCTATAGTCCTAGCTACTCAGGAGGCTAAGGCTAAAGATTGCTTGAGCCGAGAAATTCCAGGCCACAGTGAGCTATGACTGTTCCACTGCATTCAAGCCTGTGCAACCTTGTCTGTAAATAAGTGAAGAACATAAAAGCTAACAAGCAGGAATAATTATTATTACAAAAGCAGCACATACTAATTGTAGTGAATTCTGGAAATACAAATAACCAAGGAGAATCACCCAGAGATAATAATGGTTAAACTTCTATTTTGTATCCTTCTCATTGGTAAAGATTTATTTTTAATTAACATCTGCCTGAATAATCATTCATGTCCTTAACTAATAACAAGGTAATCTTAAATTTAACCATTTGAAACACTCTGATTTGAAACATATATTTCTTAAAATTTGTTTTAAAATTCTAGTATATGTCATTCTAAATCACTTTGGTGATGTAATTGTTTTCTGTTTCTTTGGAGGCAATGTAACATTCAAACATTATTTTATCGAGTTGACATTTGATTTAAAACAAAACAAAAATTAAGCACCACTGTCTCATCCTAATAATCTACCCTCAAGTAACATAAAACTTCATTTATGATTTCACTAGGGCAGATAGTAAGTCTCCGAATTTCATGTTAACTTTCAGAAGTAAGTTAACGTCAATATGGTCTATAAATTGTAAATTGGACAATGAGGCTAAAAATCTCCCTTGATTCTTAAACATGTTCTTTTCACATGTTTTAGGATTCTAAATAATTGTGTTGTAAAATCAATAAGCACATTTTATGTGAGGGTCTTCCCCCATCAAGAAGATTTTTTATTAATAAAATCAATATAGTGTCTTATAAAAGATGACACCTTAGAATTGAGAAAATGTAATTGTTGTTAATTTCATATCATACCATGGAAATTTTCCAAATGCATGTTTCTTATAAAATCTTTTGGAAAAAAACAATAAAATACGATTTTTTAAAAATTTCTGTGTTATCCTGGGAGATTTTTTTTTTTTTTTTTTTTGAGACGGAGTCTTGCAGCTCACTACAAGCTCCGCCTTTGGGTTTACGCCATTCTCCTGCCTCAGCCTCCCGAGTAGCTGGGACTACAGGCGCCCGCCACCTCACCCGGCTAGTTTTTTGTATTTTTTAGTAGAGACGGGGTTTCACCGGATTAGCCAGGATGGTCTCGATCTCCTGACCTTGTGATTCGCCTGTCTCGGCCTCCCAAAGTGCTGGGATTACAGGCTTAAGCCACCGCGCCCGGCCCCTGGGAGATATTTTTAGAGGCAGTGGAATGTTGAAACTATAGGTTTGGAAGTCAGACAAACCTGGGCTCAATTCCCTGTTCTGCCATTTATTAACTATGTGAATTGGGGCAGATTGCTTAATTCCTATAAATCTCAGGTTCTGCATTTACAAATTGGAGCTAATGGCAGTGTTGTGAGGACTACATAAAGTAACAGATATTACGTAACCTGTATAGTTATTGGAATTTAATACGTGTTCTCCTTCATTTTTTCCCTTTCTTTTTTTCTAATTCCTCCTTGAACGACTTTCTGTAAAAAAAATGTTTGTGCCATTTAAGTCATTTTGATGTCATGTATAATGCTAGCATACTATGATAACTTTATCACGAAGCTAAGAACTAAATTCTCCACTTTAACTCAGGAGTCGTGAAAGCCTGGAAAATATATCTGAAAATTGCAGTGTTCTTATTTTTCCTATGTAGATATTGTACGTGGACGTGCACCTCTCCTTAACTTAGTGGTCTGTGAGGCCATCACTAATTTCATAGCAGAGTATTTACATGACAACTTTAAAACCTTATGAAAACAACTTTTTAATTAGTTCTGAAAGAAACTGAAAAAACTGCAAAAACAAATGTGACCATTTTAACTAAAAGAAAAATGTTTTAGGGTATACCTACCCTGACCAGCTGATTATAGATTCTTTGGTGTGAAACCACATAAAACAGTTCTGGTTTATAATTCACTCTCCTTTTTATTTCATCTCAATGATGAACTTAATATTTCTAAAGCATCCCTGTTCATTCTAGAAAAATTGTGAATGTATAACATCTTTGTGTTTATGCTATCAGATTTTGAGTTCAGGATACCTCAAATTCTAGACATCTCATCAGTGATGGAGTCACTGTCGCATATTTGTGAATGAGTTCTGTGGTAGTGCAGAAAGAAAACGTAGCATTTGAAGTAGCATGCACAGGCTGCGGAAATTCAGCAGATAGGCCTGCACAAGTACCGATATTGCATGTCCAGAAGCAAAGTTGGCATCAGTGCATGCCTTGCATTTCCAGCCAAAGGGATGTTAGTATAGATACTGCATGTTTAAAAATTGAACAGACTATAGCATGTTTCAATTTTTAAAAAGCCATTTATTTATCAAGTATGCATGTCCAAAATTAGGGACCTCTAGTGATGTACAATTCTATACTGTAATATGACCCAAATTAATCCATGGTATATTTAATTAAAAAATTTCAAACTAAGTGATATTTGGATCTACTCATGAACATAGCAATGTATTCTAACTGTACCTGTTAACAAAAAAAGATTCAGCGGTTTCAGAAATAGACTGTCTGTCACTGTCAATTTGTAAACATCACGCTAGGACCAAGCTAGGGCTTGGTATATGTAGTAAGTAAATCAGACAAATAAGCAAGTTTTCAAATATTATAATTCTTTTTAGTATTACTGATAACATCATAAAGCTTTTCTTCTAAAAGAGAGCATCTTCTCTGTGAAGAGATTATATCAACTTTGCAGAAATGATTCTGCTTGGAAGTGGTAAATATAAATGTTTTCTTAAACTGCTGTTATAGCATATGTGCCATTCCAGACTCTCAACCTATACAGTATAGCAATAACTGATTACTGGTTTTTTCACAATATTTTCTTTCTGCCTATTATCAAGTTTTACTTGAGGCCGGGCCTGGTGGCTCATGCCTGTAATTCAAGCACTTTGGGAGGCTGAGGTGGGCAGATCACTTGAACTCAGGAGTTCAAGACCAGCGTGGCCAACATGGCAGAACATCTCTGCTAAAAATACAAAAATTAGCTGAGCGTGGTGGTGCATGCCTGTAATCCCAGCTACTCGGGAGGCTGAGGCAGGAGAATCACTTGAACCCAGGAGGCAGAAGTTGCAGTGAGCCGAGATCGCACCACTGCACTTCAGCCTAGGCAACAGAGTTAGACCCTGTCTCAAAAAAAAAAAAAAAAAAAAAAAAAAGTTTTACTTTACTGGTATAACTTAAGATAATAGGAGAGACTCTTAGGGAATCAGAAAAATATATTTGAGATTATGGCCCTCTGTATAGCACCATGACAAATCCATCTTTTCCTGGTCATGCTGTTGCAGAAGAGTATGGGTGTCCTAAGAAGCTGTTGCTCCCATTTGGCTAAAATTAGCCTCTCACACCCATTTTTGGGAAACAAATGTTATTATATGGTATGCAGTACCACAAACTGTGACTTACACCACATGCATTGCCTTCCATTTGATCATTCTGCTATTAAGGCAGGTTCGTAATTGTCAGTATAGAGAAATACTCTTACAGCAGACAGCTGCTTCCCCAGCACCCCATCTGCATCAGGTAGCCATATCCAAAAAAACTGAGACTGATTTTTATATTAAAAATTACAGATCGGCAATGATAATTAATAAGTAATTTGCTGATGTGAACTTTCCATGGCTCAGTCTATAACAACGTTACTTAAATTTGTTTACTACAGTATGTTTGATGAATAGAACAAAGTACCTTATCAGTATCGCACCCTATGGCTCTCCATCTGGGATCACTGGGAAGAGGAACCTGAATGTCTTTTTAAGTTATAATGTGGAATGGGAGGAAAGTAAGGAATTATAAAAATCAAAGCCTCCAAAAACCTGCGTGAAGGAGTAGAGTTGTACAGATGTATGATTAGGTTCAAGAAAGCTAACAATCTTGAGTCTATGAACAAAGCAATAGTAGCTTAATCCTTAGATATATTAAAAGCTAAATAGGCCGGGCGCGGTGGCTCACGCCTGTAATCCCAGCACTTTGGGAGGCCGAGGTGGGCGGATCACAAGGTCAGGATATCGAGACCATCCTGGCGAACATGGTGAAACCCCATCTCTACCAAAAAATACAGAAAATTAGCCAGGCATGGTGGCTAAATATAGAAAATACAGAAAATTAGCCAGGCACGGCGCCTGTAGTCCCAGCTACTCGAGAGGTTGAGGCAGGAGAATGACATGAACCCGGGAGGCGGATGTTGCAGTGAGCCGAGATGGCGCCGCTGCACTCCAGCCTGGGCGACAGGGCAAGACTGTCTCAAAAAAAAGAAAAAAAGAAAGCTAAATAAATGCATGTACAGTTTTCCTAATTTACATCACATGGAGTGATAGGACATTAATGGTGGTCCACCAGACTAAAAAGAAAGTTATTTGAATAAATTTTTATTAAGATAAACATGTGATTGTCACACTTGATTTAATACATTAGACTTTGATTTTGCTGTATTCTTAGAGCACTTGATGTAGAGCAAAGCTTTACAATGATTTTTTTCACCTTAAGAAGGGTCACATCTTTTCTTTGAATATTTTCTCCAACAATTTCACAGGAGTTTCTTTTGCCATCAATCCTCACAAAGGGTTTTAGTCTTGGCTCTTCAGTTCAGAGGGTGTGGTAATACCCCTTTTCTTTATTTGGTCGCAATTCACTATAGAGTTATCGCTTGCTGTTTTGTTTTGTTTCTCTTCCAGAGTGAAAGAATTGAAAAAGGCCAAGGAACTTGAAGACATACAGCAGCATCCCTTAGCAATGTGACATTGCTTTTCAGACTGTTTTCATTTCTGTTTTTAGCAGAGACATGCAACAACACACACGCACACACACACACGTACACACACACACACAAAATCCCTCTGCAGTTTTGGGGAGATCAGCTGCAGGATTTTAACAGGAATGTTTTGGTCATTGCATTTGCACTTTCATGGACAACTTTTAATTTGATCAGCAAGACATCTTGGAACTCAATCTTCTGTTGGATCACGGGAAATCAAGACACCAGGAGGAATTGAAAGAGGCTTCCTCTTCTCAGGAAGAAGCCATTTCCTTCTCATATAGGGCTGTATTCAAACATCGTGTGGAACTGTACAAATATTTATACCAAAAATATAGATAAGAAAAGGTGGGGCTATACTAGCAACAAAAAAGAATGCTGTTCCTGCACCTGCCGGTTATTTCCAAGAAGCTGAATCTTTGGGATTGATTCTCAGTGGAGGGCTTAGATCATACAAAAATCTTTATTGGGTCCGTGTGTTCTCATTTCCTTCACTGTTTATTTTTGTTTGTTTGTTTGTTTGTTTTAATCTCTACAGCACACTTAATGCAACTTTTGAAATCTGCAGGTTTTTAATGTCTTGTGGAAATTTGCAGAGGGGCAGGTGTGTGGTAAACGGGTAATGCATGGGAAATAATGAGAAGCAGCTCACAGAGTTTAAATTATTTTCTTGTCCCCACCACCTTCCAAGAACCTGCGAGGGTAGTAATCATCTTGTCCCCTTTTTCATGTTCAGCACTTTAATTTTTTTGCCTTACTTTCATGTGCAATGAGAATTACTTAAGAATTGATAAAGCATGTAGCCTTTTTTTAGTAACCTTGGAAGCTGTAGTAATTCTAAGGAATCATGAACCTTGCCTGGACATTTGCCACCTAAACGATCAGCGTGGTGCTGCGTTCTGGCCAGTAAATTCCATGTTTTTGGCTATATCTCATCCAAACTGAGCAGTTTCTGTGTATATATAGAAGGTAGAAATGAAAAGTGAGAAAATATTTGAAAGGGATTATATTAATTGCTAAATATTTTATTCACAAAGGTCAATAACATGGCAAGATAAAATTATTTGTATAGTTTTGTCTGAATGAGCGAGAAAAATGTGGATGTACTGTTTGTATATATTGTATATATTAAAACAAAGAGATATGTGCATGAAATCAAGAAAAAAGAAATGAACAAAAGCAAAGCATTAGTGGCTATGGTCTGTAAAATGAAACAAAAAAACTTTATTTCACTATAAGAGTACTTTATTTTAAATGTTCTTTAGAAGAACATTTTGCTAAAGCATGACTAAACTGCAAAAAAAAAAAAAAAAAAAAGAGCTACTGTATTTAGACTTAGGAAAAAAGGCAGAGTAACATTACTTAAAAAAAGGATATGTTTACATTTAATTTTGGCTACCAGGAGTTTAGTTTACTTTATTTAAATTTTTTTTGCCAATGGTGCCAAGTAATGTGAATGCTAATACTGCTTAAGAAAATTAAGTTACTTTTGCAAAACAGATAATCATAAGATGAAATCAGTATGTAGCTTAACACCATCCACTCACTCCAACAAAGAACACTTAGAATGATTTAAAAACCTGACAAAAGAAATAGTGTGAAAAGTAGAAAAACGTCACGTTTCCATATCTCCTGCTGGAAATCAGAAAATGTAATAAAATTGCACACAAAAAAATAACTAAAAAGGAAAAAGATGCAGACTGGTCTTTTAGAGATGGCATGGTATATTACTATTTCCACATAATGAGGAGCCAAAGAAATCTGATGCTTTTAACAATTAAACTACTAATGTTAAATTGAGAGGATAAAGTTTGCATTTGCTGATGCCAGTTTAAAATTCCCAGGTTACGTTTGAGGATCAGTTGGTGTAAAGCTGAGATGTTTTTTCTTGGTTCTGGCTGCCAACTGTGAGTTAAAACTCAAGGCTTGTTGTGAAGCCTAAAAATATTCACAAATAAGCTTTTAAACTGGTGTCTTTGGAAGGAAGGTAGATACAAAAAGATTGTGGTAAAAACTGGGGTCAGTGCTCTTGGTGCCTTTTCTATAATTGTACTTGTTTTTTAATTACTTCCTTTCACTGCCAACCTCGAATTACTGTACAGTATATGTCTTTCTGCTTGTGATCGGCTTTGACAACAGTGACAGCCCCACAACTAGTAGCCACCTGTACATTTGTAAACTGACCTGACTCAATTTTGTTTTTAAATGTGTGGGTTATGTTGCAGCTGTTGCAGTCCCCCAGATACCTATTATTTTACACAATTTGACCTATAGGAGGACACTTGAGTAATTTACAAACACAACTGCATTCATAAACGAGAATAGAACGTGAAAGCCAGCTCTTTCAGAATATCCTCTAGTAATACTGAATTTAGATATCTTTATTCCATATATTATGGTACAAATAACTGATCTTTGACCAGAGTAATGACCTCAGTGGATTTGCTTTAACCCTCACGTTTTTTTTTTTTTTTTAATGTTTCACATGTTACATTATTAGCTGAATACGTTAGAAAATGACAGATGATAGAGAGTTCCATAGAATTAAGAGGGTTCTCATGGAGGGGATAGGAAGTAGGTTTGAAGCCTACCGGTGTAACCTACCAGTACAACTGTGAATCCTAGGTGAGGCAAAAAGGCACTTCCACTGAAACGAAGCATTTCTGACCGCTTTTTCTTGGTTATGACTCTTAATTTCGAATATAAGATGATAGGTAAGCGCAGCTTTCTTGGATAATCTGAATTCCCAAGTGCCAGGAGTAGGATTTCATTATAAAAGTAATAGCTAATCTTATTCTATCTCCTGAAGATTTAATTGCTATTCTTGTTACCCATTCGAAATCAGCTGTACTGTGTGAACGAAATAAAGACAATTAACACGAACCCCTCTCTGGCTGCACGGTCGCTTATGGCAGTTCCACACAGTAGTTGGCGCCCAATGGGGGGTCCCTGAGACTTGCATGTAAAACTAGTCTAGATGTCTTCTTTTTTGTAAGTTTTATTTTTGTAATTGTGCATGTAAAGCATCATTGAATCAATGGATCTGTTGAAGAACTCAGCTGCTGGAAACCATGCAAAATGTTTTGAATTGCCCTTAAAATATGGAAAATGTTTTCTGAATGCTTTATATTCTTTCTGCTGTAAATTAAAAATGAAGAAAATTTCCCCATACTACGTGTGTGTTTTGCTTTAATGTGACTGGGTAGTGAGATCTAAGGTGATGGACACGTGTTTCAAAACGTATGTAATAATGTCAAGTATTTCCTTCTGATCCAGATGTAATGTTTTGACATTGAATGTTACATTGTTTCAGCTAGGTCCATGAAAGAAAAAATGTCTTCCAGCCACCATTCAGAGAGCTTTTCGCCTATCTTTCCAGGCGCCTCTCAACATATCAATCATTTGTGTAAGGCAGTGCAGTTATTTGAAAGATAGACACTAATTTAATTCACCTTTTCAGTTACAATCCTCTGAAGTCTTCTAAAAGGCATTTTCCAGCGATGACGAACGTCCTCCTTTCTGAGTATTGTGTCATCGCTGCTCCATTCCCTTTCACTGCAGAGCCTCTCCTTATCTCCTTAGTGCTCCCTCTTCTATCTGATCCATCTGGCCGCTACTGCCAGAGAAATTGTGCAGCACGGATCTCCCAAGTCCGTGAGTCAATGGTTTCCAGGGCCCACTACAATCAAATGACATTTTTCTTGTTTACCCTCTTTATTCAGTCTTCTTTTCACTTGTACCCAACCTGCACCCTGTAGGTGGTCTGTGCACACTGCGTCCATTTTCATTGCTGTCTTTGTTCATGGTGTTTGTCCAACCCTTACTGGAAAGTTCTTTTCTGCTAGTACCCAGCTCAAATCCCACCGCCTTTGTGACAGTCTCGTTTATTCGAATATATACGAATGTTTCCCTTTTCGAAGTATTCTATTTAGAGTTGGAAAAAACAGCATAGTATTTAAGTACTGTATTTTTCACTTCTCATTTAAGAGACCCACCAATGACCAAACACCTATAGTGTTTTATTTTTTGATGTCAGTAACTGTGTTGGTAGGAATATTTCAGTGACAAATATATACAAGGTAACTCACTGCGTTCAGATTTGTGCTTCCCTCCCTTCGACCAAAACCTGAGGACCTATTCTGTGTTAGGGCCTAAAAATACAGAAATGAAGGAACTACAGTCTTGATGCCAAGGCTCTCGTAAGCAGATTATAATATGATCTGCAGGGACAAATATTTGTGTTACCGAGGAAAACATGAGCGGGAACCTAACCCAACCCCATGTGACTAATACCTGAAATGGACTTCCTATTTCAACTACTTTCTCAGAGAAACATGGTGCCCTCGGGATCACTAGGTTAATCTGGAACATTCAGCAGAAGCCAATCATCTGTCTCTAATACTGTTAGAGAGAAATGGTCCCGAGCCCAGAATAACATGAGTTGCGCCCACCCTCACTTATCCACACAGTCCCCAGCCAGTGCCTAATGCACCACGTTTGCAGACCACGTCCCCAAGCGCCAGCTCTGGCCGCGGTGCAGAGAGGAAGCTGTATTGACCTGCACTCTGCGTTTCAGAGCCCGGAACGCCCTGGGACCCCTGTGGCCCTCAAGTTCCCACGTGACCTAGTCCAGGGAGGTGACATCTCGCTCTGACCCCGCCCTGGACGAGCCCGCCACCACGCGCCCGCCCACGACGCGCCCGCCCACGACGCCCCCGCCCACTTCCGGCGCGCCCCCTCTGCGCCCCGCCCACTCCCGCCGGCCCTGCCTAGTGACGTCTTTGCCCGGAGTCGCGCCGTTCCGCCCATCTCCTTGGCCTCCGGTCCCTACTTCGCTGCTCTGCTGACCCTCGCTCGCCGCCGCCGCCGCCGCCGCTGCCAAAATGTGAGTGATGCTGCGCGACGCGGGCGGCTTCGGG
This sequence comes from Macaca nemestrina, assembly GCF_043159975.1. Lineage (NCBI taxonomy): Eukaryota > Metazoa > Chordata > Mammalia > Primates > Cercopithecidae > Macaca > Macaca nemestrina. Next base: position 226,354,831 of record NC_092125.1, on the reverse strand, counting down.
CCCCGCAGGCGGCAGCTCGCGCTGGGATCGCCGTACCGCCCAGTTGCCGCCGGCCGCCGCTCGGACGCAGGCCGGGGCTGCGCGGGGATCCCGAGGCCTGGGGGTGGGCGGTGGCCCTTGGGGCGCGGGCTGCAGACGGGCTGGGCGGGTTCCGCTGCCATGGGGCGGACGCGGAAGGGGCGAGGGCGGGGCGGCGAGGCGCTTCCCCGAGGAAGTGAGTTGCCCGCCCGCACCCCGCTCCTCGCCCCTTCCCGTTCTAGTCCCCGAGGTCCCGGAGAGGAACGGGGACGACTGCCCTGGTTCGGGAGGGCCGGCTCTCGGCCCAGTTCTGCGCTGGGCCCCGGAAGTTGCAAAAGAAAGGACCTCGGCCCTGTGCTGAGCCCCTGTGGGCCCAAGAGCTCCTTGCCTGGCTAGGGGCATCTGCACTGGAAAGATCACTTAACCGTGGGCCTTCGCACTCTTAAGCGAAAGCGCTCTTGTGGCCCTTGCAAACCGGTGCTTCCAGTGGTAACGCTCAGAGAATGCTCATGGTTAAGAATCACAAGGACCCTCTCTTCCACCTCCATTCTGTTCATTGCTCACCGTCGGAGGAAGCCCCGGGTTTCTTCCAGGAGTTGGGGACCCCCCCTCGAATGTTCCTGCTGAGGCTGCTGTGTCAATAGATCACAGTGGTTAAGATCTAGATCCCAGGTACACAGGACCTGATCTAAAAACAAGCTGAACGGCAGCCAGCTGTGTTGACTTTTTAAACCTCACTTTACTCATCTGTAAAATGGGAGTAATATTCCCCTCAGAGAGTTATGAGAGTTGAAGGAGAAAATGCATGAAAAGAGTCTAGCACCACGGCATGGTCCTTACTTATCTACCAGACACTAAACTCTGTGAGGACGGCGATGAGATCTGTTGTAGCCCTGGTCATTGACACATGACAGATGTAAAGTGACTGTTCAAACAGTCCATCAGACTGTTGTATACTAAGGTACATGCTAGGTGCTATCTAGGATACAGAGAAGAGAGTAAGACGACCCAGGAACCTGTAATCTATTCGAGGAGGCAGGACTTTATACCTGAAAAACCAAAGTGATACTTTCCAAGTAATGGAGCCAATAATGACTTCAGAGTCAGAGTGGTTAAGAAGGATCTGCATGAGGAGAAATAAAGCCTTTGATGAAGATTTTAAAAGATGAGTACCTTCCCGGGGCGGGCGCGCTGGCTCATGCCTGTAATCCCAGCACTTTGGGAGGCCGAGGCAGATGGATCACCTGAGGTCAGGAGTTCAAGACCAGCTTGACCAACATGGTGAAACCCCGTCTCTACTAAAAATACAAAATTAGCCGGGCGTGGTGGTGCATGCCTGTAATCCCAGCTACTTGGGAGACTGAGGCAAGAGAATTGCTTGAACCCAGGAAGCGGAGGTTGCAGTGAGCCGAGATCACACCATTGCACTCCAGCCTGGGCAACAGGAGGGAAACTCCGTCTCTCAAAAGAGGAAAAAAAAAAAAAAAAGAGTACCTTCCTAAAAGAGGAAGCATTGCTTCAACACACCTTTCCACTCACACCAACCGCTCCCTGCATCCCAGTGTTCCTGACTCTGTTTCTGTAAATTAATCTATTTTTCTATATTGGAAAAAGGGCATTCTATAACTGTTTATAACTATGAAAACAGTTCCTGCCACAATGAAAAGATCAGGAGAGTACTGAGTACGTTCAAGCAGATGTGTGCCTTAGAACAAGTTTCAAAAAAGGACAGTAGAGTTTACCTGTCGTGGGATCAGATACTTCAGGGATACAAAGTAGGTCCTATTAAACCTTCACGTTTGTCCCTTTAGTAGGTGGGACAGTCTTGGAAATTATAGAGAAATTAGAAGAAATGTAATTAAAACTTTTGTTCATTGCTTCAGGAAGAATTTCTTTTTCTGCTTTAGTTCTAATGTAAGAAATTGTTAACAGTGAGAGTCCCGGAGTAACTTCTTTATACTTAAGAAAATGTATTTGGAATCGTAATTTACTCATGCTCCTGCCTTTACATGTTCCAGGTCTACAGGTCCAACTGCTGCCCCTGGCAGTAATCGAAGACTTCAGCAGACACAAAATCAAGTAGATGAGGTATTGCTCTGAAATGTTGGAAATATGAATTTTAAACAAGTATGAGCACTCTGGAAATCTGTTTAGAAAAAGTATCATGAAAGTGTGAATGTAAAGCAAATTCTGACTGTATCATAATTGTAACAAAACTTTGCTCCCTGCTGTGCTGGAAGATCTAAGCAAAAGTCAGACTTTCTAGGTTTCATGCTTGTTTTCCTGTGGTAGAATCACATACCTGCTCATAACATTTAGCTCAGGAAAAATAAAAAATCATATGCTTAAAACATGAACACCACTCCCTGAGTGTATTCCCCAAGAACCACTTTATAAAATAGGATAATACAATGTTAGGATTAGGTCTTTAGATTGCTCAAGCCAAGACCAGTTCTTCTGATCAGATTTTTTATCAAAATGCTTTGTCCACTTACTAGTTATCCAGCCTGAGCAAGCCTCTCTGTAGAATTCATCTCTAATGGCTGTCCACTGACTCACACAAAGTAGATACTGTCAAACTCCATTAGCCCAGCAAATCTCTATTTGTAGAATTCTTGAGCTAGAGGACCTTCATCTTTTGTTCTGCACTGTATGTGGAGAACCACAGCAAAAGATTGAGAAATTCAGACTAGTATTTCCACATTCCTAAAAGCTGTCACTGTCCAACAGATATGTTTCGGTCTTTCTGCATTTAGCTGCCCTAAAAAACGGTTAAAGTTATGTTAGATACTGTTGTGAAATAATATAGTAATATTTTGATCTGATGGTTTTGTTCGTGAACTTCTAAAAATTTTAGATTTTCCCAGTAAGAAACCCATTGTAATTCTGTCCTGCCTGAAATTTCTGTTGACTTACAAAATCAAATTGGAATTTTTTTTAACCAAAGGAATTTTAAGGAGGGTTGTTTTTTATTGAGGTGAAATTACCATAACATACAACTAAACATTTTAAAGTGTATATAATTGAGTGTTATTTAGTATATTCGTAATATTTTGCAACTGTTACCTCTTTCCATTTTCAAAACTTTTTCATCACCCTAGAACACTTCATACCCATTTAGTAATCATTCACTATTTCCCCTTCCTCCCATTTCCTTGTTACCTCTAATCAGCTCTCTCTTTCTGTGGATTTGCCTGTTCTGGATATGTCATATAAAAGGAATCATACAGTATGTGGCCTTTGGCATCTGCCTTCTTTCACTTAGCACAAAGTTTTTCGCATTCATTTAAGTTGTAACGTACCATGTTCCTTTTTATGGTTGAGTAATATTCCATTGTATGTGTATACACAATGTGTTGAGCCATTCATTTGTTAATGAGTCTTTGAGTTGTTTACATCTTTCAGCAATTATGAATAATGCTGTTATAAACATTCACAGGAAAGATTTTGTTTAGACATATGCTTTCATTGATCTTGAATATATACCTAGGAGTAGCACTGCTAGGTCATAGTAACTGTATGTTTAATTTTACGAGGAACTGCCAAATTGTTTTCTACAATAGCCACACCATTTTATTTTCCCACCAGCAATGTCCAAGAGTTCCTGTTTCTCCACATCCTTGCCAACACTTGTTTTCCATTTTGATTATAACCATCCTACTGAGCTCTTTGGGTTTTCATTTGCCTTTCTCTAATGATTAGTGATGGTAAGCATCTTTTCATGTGCTTATTGGCCATTTGTATGTCTTTAAAGAAATGTCTGTTCAGGCTTTGCCCATTTTTTAATTGGGTTGTTTTTGAGTTGTGAGAGTTTTTTATGTGTTCTAGATATTAAATCTTTCTTTAGTAGACATGTGATTTGCAAATACTTTCTTCCATTCTGTGGCTTGTCTTTTACGTTCTTCAAAATGTTCTTTTTTAATTTTTATCTTTTTTTTTTTTGAGACAAGAGTCTTGCTCTGTCACCCAGGCTGGAGTGCAGTGGTGCAGTCTCAGCTCAGTGCAGCCTCCAAGCCCCAGGTTCAAGTGATTCTCCTGCCTCAGCCCCCAGAGTAGCTGGAATTACAGGCACCCACCGCCTTGCCCAGCTAATTTTTTGTATTTTTAGTAGAGACAGTGGTTCACCATGTTGGTCAGGCTGGTCTCGAACTCCTGACTTCAGGTGATCCACCTGCTTGGGGCTCCCAAAGTGCTGGGAATATAGGCATGAGCCACCGCACCTGGCCTGATAATGTTCTTTGGTGCACAAAAGTTTTTAATTTTTATGAAGTCCAGTGTATCTGTTTTTCCTTTTGTTGTTCTTGATTTCAGTATCAAATCTAAGAATCCACAGTCAAATCCAAAGTAATGAAGATTTACCCTTATGTTTTCTTCTAAGAGTTTTATGGCTTTAGCTCTTACACTTAGATTATTGATCCCTTTTGAGTTACTTTTTGTATATAGGGTGAGGTAGGGATTCAACTTCATTCTTTTGCATGTTGGCTCTTCAGTTGGCCCGGCACTGTTTATTGAAAAAACTGTTGGATGGCCTTGGCACTCTTGTCAAAAATCAATTGGCCATAAATGTTTTCTAGTTTTCATTGTCCAAGTCATTCGCCTTTTGGTTAAATTTATTCCTAGGTATTTTATTCTGTTGGATGCTATTGTAAACACAATTGTTTCCTTAATTTCCACCTCAGATTATTTGTTGCTGGTGTATAGAAACACAACTGATTGCTATGTGTTGTTGTACCCTGCAACTTTGCTGAATTTGTTAGCTCTAGCAGTTTGTTGTGGATTCTTTGGTATTTTTTATATAAAGAGAATCATCTGCAAATACAGATAGGTTTATTCTTTTTTTCCAATTTGGATGCCTTTTCTTTCTCTTGACTAATTGTTCTGTTCAGAACTTCCAGTACAGTATTGAGTGGCAGTGTGAAAGTGAGCATCGTTGTCTCGTTCCTGATCTTAGAGGGGAAGTCTTTCACCATTGAGCATGATATTAGTTGTGGATTTTCCCATAAATGCCCTTTATCATATTAAAGAAATTCCCTTCTATCCTTAATATGCTGATTGTTTTGATGATGAAAGAGTGAGCTCATTTTTTTTAAAGCGAAAGTTTGGCTCAAAGTAATAAAGTGCTGACCTGAAAGAACAATGTGCCCATAGATTGTCTTTGAAGTCTCTGTGCCTCTATTTTTTTTGGGACGGAGTCTCACTCTGTCGCCCAGGTCGAAGTGCAATGGCGCAATCTCACCCACTGCAACCTCCGCCCTCTGGGTTCAAGTGAGTCTCCTGCCTCAGCCTCCTGAATAGTTGGGATTACAAGCACCCAGCACCACGCCCGGCTAATTTTCTTATACTCTTAGTACTGAGACAGGGTTTTGCCGTGTTGGCCAGGTTGGTCTCGAACTCCTGACCACAGGTGATCCACCCGTCTCGGCCTCCCAGAGTGCTGGGATTACAGGCGTGAGCCACCACACCTGGCCCTATTCCTCCATTCTTTGTGCATTACTTGTTGTGATCACACTCATCTAGGTGGTGGACATAATGCGAGTTAATGTGGACAAGGTTCTGGAAAGAGACCAGAAGCTCTCTGAGTTAGACGACCGTGCAGATGCACTGCAGGCAGGCGCTTCTCAATTTGAAACGAGTGCAGCCAAGTTGAAGAGGAAATATTGGTGGAAGAATTGCAAGGTAATTATCTTTTAACTCACCTTTACATTTAAGCCCCCTTCTCCATTCTCAGAGAATTAACAGGCTACAGATAATGGACTTTCATGACTCTGGGAGGTGGGTTTGATTTCCTCCACATGGAAATGTGGGTCCACTGTGAATCTGAAACACTGACTACATACCCTTTCCTAGCCTCACCCTAGGAATCCTCTATGTGTTGTGGCTGATCTTCAGAAGATGCACGTAGAACAAGAATATCCAAAATCACTCACAGTCATCAGCCCCTCCCAACCCTCTACCCCAGCAGGGCCCCAAACACATAGGAGAGGGCTGGAATTGGTTAGTTTTCGTGTAGTTCTGTGAATGGTTCCAAGGTCAAGGGAAAGAAATGCTAGAAAGCCACAGTGTGCCCAACAGAAGAGTAGAAAGCAGCCCGCCCAGGAGCACGAGCCAAAGCAGATTTTATACAGTCAGTGAGTCAGCGTGCTGCGACCAGATCCAGATGTATCCTGTCCTCTGCCTTGTTTACAAGTGACACTTTGAGACACAGGGCAAGCTGAGCAGCCTTTCCATATGTGGAAAACTTGTATACACACACAAATGCCTAGCTAGAGGCCACACATCATTTGAACATCTTTTAAAAAGCAGGGAAGTTACCTTCAGGCCCTAATTGAGAACATTTAATTTAGGCTTTAGAAATTATGAATTCTTCCAGACTGTATGCACCTGAATTTCCCTTTCAGTGACTAGACGAATATTATATGATACTCTTCAACAAGCACGTTATGTCTGCATTCGAAATGTGATATGGATACATGTTTTGTTACAGATGTGGGCAATCGGGATTACTGTTCTGCTTATCTTCATCATCATCATCATCGGTGAGTTACCCTTCTCCAAACTGATTGGAAAAGTCTTCTCCATGTGTTCACAGACCATTGATTTTGTGTACAAGAACTCAGATTAAAATTTCCCTCCGAAATGTTAGTTTTGGCTAGGCGTGGTGACTCATACCTGTAATCCCAAAGCTTTGGGAGGCCAGGAGTTCGAGACCAGCCTGGGCACCATAGCATCTTTACAAACAATTGTTAATAATTAACCAGGCATGGTAGTGTACACCTGTAAGTCCCAGCTACTCAGGAGGCTGAGACAGGAGGATTGTTTGAGCCCAGGAATTCGAGGCTGCAGTGAGCCATGGTCATGCCACTGCACTCTAGACTAGGTGACACAGTGAGACCTTTTCTCAAAAAAAAATAAAAGGTTCATTTATTCCAAGGTTTTCAGTTTTCTTTAATAAATGTTTTAGGTATTTGAGTTTTAAGTCTTTATATTTGATATAAACATTAATCCTTTGAAGTTAGGGAAAATTTATTCATTTCCACTTCTTTTCTCTGAATATATTTTTATCATATATTTACTTTTATGTAACGTAGTGGTTAAAAGCATGGAGTAACTGTGATCCATCCTGGTTACACCACCATCCAGCTGTATGGCCGTGGACAAACAATTTAATGTCTCTGGGTTTCAGTTTCCTCATTTGTAAAATGGGGATAATAATAGTACCTGCTTGTTTGCTTGTTAAAGGATCTGGTAAATATATAAAAATTGGCTGGGCGTAGTGGCTTACACCTGTAATCCCAGCACTTTGGGAGGCCAAGGCGGGCGGATCATGAGGTCAGGAGATTGAACCATCCTGGCTAACATGGTGAAACCCCGTCTCTACTAAAAATACAAAAAATTAGCTGGGCATGGTGGCAGGCGCCTGTAGTCCCAGCTACTCGGGAGGCTGAGGCAGGAGAATGGCGTGAACCTGGGAGGCGGAGCTTGCAGTGAGCCGAGATTGTGCCACTACACTCCAGCCTGGGCAACAGAGCAAGACTCTGTCTCAAAAAAATAATAATAATAAAATAAAAATTGCTTACATTGGTGCCTAGCATATAGTAATAAAAATAATAGCTATATAAATAATATATATGTATACACAAACACACACATACAACTATTATTATATAATATTCAAACAACTCATTGCCATCTGTAGCCCAGTATATGAGAACCGAAACATGACTTCTTTCATTGATTGATGGATGTTAGTGGATGTTTCCTTTTAGCGGGAAGGTACAATTGCTTGGATCCTTTTGACTCTAGTCTCCTTCCTCTAGCCCTCTGTAGAATGGAGAGAAGCCAGTAGTAGGAAATCAGCCCAGTCTAATTTCTGATCACATTTAGACTGCAGCATTGGATGTTGGCTTGGGATTTGCACTGAGAGATTAACCTGCTGTTTCCCCTTTTTGCGTCTCTCCTTCTTAGTGTGGGTTGTCTCTTCATGAAGAACCAGCGGAACTCAAAACTGCTATTCAAGAAACCTCTTCAAGACTTTTGACTTAGAACCTGCTATATTATCAAGCTTACCTACTGTTATCTCTAAAATGTTCTTTTGTGTGTGTGTTAGTTAAAGTTGAATTTCTAGGAAACGTGCCTTTGTTTTTTAATATGCACTCCAAATTAGAAGTAAGGCCAGCCCCGTCCACATTTTGCACAGTGCCTTTACAGATTTATGTATGGGCTGATGAAGGGGCCTTCTTAAGTTCCAGAGTGCTATAATCTAGATGTAATGTTGTCACTAATTAATTGCCATTGCTCCCAGTAAGTTACCCTTGTCATTCAGCATTATTTTCAGAACCACATTTTAAAACTTTGGGTAATCGGATTTCCAACTTGTGCCTTCCAGGAAAAAACACTACTGCCTAACACAAATCTGTGATAACAACAGGCTGTGCCTTATTTTGATAATTTTCTGATTCCCTAGAAGAGAACCCTCTACTTTTTGTAAGCACTACTGACTCTCGCTGTATTTAAGATGCTGGTGAAGAGCTTTTGCTCTTGCATTAGATTTGAAGATGTTTACGTTGTTGTTATTGTTATGTATCACTTGCTAAAAATGTTGTTTAATCAGAAATAACCTCCTTTAAAAAAATTTTATAGAACTATGGGTATGACCAAAGCTTCTATTTTGCCAAAATGTTAAATGCCGATAAAACGGCCTTAAGTGTATTCCTGATAGTTAAATTCAGAAACCTGCCAAATGGAACTCTAGGTGCCCCTTCAGAATTAAAATCATTACCTTGTGTATGAAACTTGTACATCTTAACAGGCCTTTCTTCCTTTTGAAAGGCTGTAGACAGTGTGGCTCCTCTTCTGATTCAGTATTCTGCATGGGGGTTAGAGAAGGTTTGAGGTAGACTCTGACCGTCTCATTCCTATGGACAGAAGAGTTTTACCCAGCAGTTGGCAGATTATCAGCTGTGGACTCCAACATGTTTCTGATAATTATGCAAGCAACAATTCTGTAGCCTCAAGTAAGACCACCTGTGAACTTGATCATTATCTGGCCCAAATATGAAGATAAACGATAACTTTTTGGAGTTTGTTTCCTATTTGTAGTCACATCTGCTTCCTAAATCATTTTCTAAATTACGCCTGCAATTAGGCATTGGTCAGGGGTGAACGACTCTTTTCACAGAGAGTAGCCAACTAGAGACCTTTGCTTTGATACCATCAACTGCAGAGAATGCTGTTGATGGGAATGCTGGAAGTAGCTGTTGTCGTCAAAGAAACTTTGTCGTCGGAGAAACTTTTCTTGTATACATGAGACTCAACATCAGGATACACAGCTTAAAGATGGGAATTCAGATATGAAAGGAAACAGGCAAGGAGGCACTGAGGGAGAAAGCACAGACTTTATTGCTCTGTGGCTCATTGTTACTGGAATATTCTAAAACTCTTGTTCACATGCTATTAAGACTTATAAAGCAGCAACAGCTGAGGCGCACCAGGACACAACTTCCATTTCTTTAACATCTGTTCCCTTAACATCGCTGAAATGATTTACTTTTGAAGACATGCCTTGCAGTGTGGCTAGCTGTGAGAAGAAAGCAGCTGGCAGTGTTAGGACACTAGCCCACCCTCCGCAGGATCTCTGGCCAGGTGTGACTCTGAAACCTTGGTGCTCGCCCCTTGGCCACAGAGCTCAGACCCACGTAACCCACTGGCTCCTGCATTAACCCAGAAATACCTCGCTTGTATCTGTGCACTTAGCTGGGAACTTACCCACTGTAGTGACCTAAATAAAGTGTTTATAAACATGATTGTGGCACCTGTGTTTCTTGTAGAGGAATAGCTGCACCTGATCCAACTCCTGAAACTGCCATTCCTTGCTGCTCCCCATACCTGTCCCTTAGAAGCTCTGAAACTCTCTCCCCTTTTCTCACCAGCCCCTCTCTAGGTACTCTACCTTTTAGTACCCAGCATTTCCCCATACCCCAGTGAAGAGAAGCAAACCACTCCCCTTCTGATAAGTGCTTTTTAGTATAGATGAGGAAACTGGCTTTTACACAATTACTAAAATTCAGGATTTGGCTTTGGAGTTCCCTAAATAGATGGTCTTTCAAAAGGGATGTGCGAGCTGACCATGTATGTGGTAGACTAGATGGCTGCTGACATAGACCCTGGGATAAGTCTGGATGGGTGAGGGACATCCCCAGACACATGGCTCTGTTTTGTTCATGTAGATATTTTCCCCATGAATGTATTTCCATTCTTACTCTAGAACCCCTAGGAAACAATATAATATGGGTGGAAGAGGACTTTTGCTTATGTTCACAGTAGGAAAATCCAAGTCCCTTTCCCGAATTACAGGTCCCACCATGATCTGGTTCTTTCTAACTTTCCGACCTCATCTCACACGACTCTCCAGCTCTCTCTTCTCCAAGCAAAGTACTTCGCCAAAGTATAGCTAGCTGTTGACACTGGAGAGACTTGTGCCCTTGAGACTTTCAACATCAGGGTGTGGCTTGAAGGCCAGAGTTAAGCTATGAATGAAAACAGGCAAGAAAGCCCTGAGGGAGAAAGAGACCTGATAGTTTGTTTCGGTTTCTCATCAGCAAACTCACTCCTTTCCAAAGGTCTTTTGCAGGTACTTTCAGCTATGCAGGCTCTACTTCCCCATCTGCGGCAGGCGCCTCTCATCTCAGGTTGAAATCCGCCTTCCCAGAGGCCTGCCTCGCTGATCTCGGGAGGCTCTGGCCTCCCCTCTCCACCTCTCTCCCAGTTACTCTTCCTTCCAGTAGCTTGTTTTCTACACATCCCTTTAAGTTTTATGAACTTATTTATGGGGTTGTTTGTCTTTCTCAATAAAACGTCAACTCCGTGGGTGGCAGGGACTTTGGTCCACTCTTCTATCCCCTGGGATTCCAAGCGTCCCTACCCAGATCTGCACGCAATAAATGCTGAACGAATGCAGTTCGACAAAACCCACCTTGGGAGTCGAGAGCAAGTCAACCTAGAGTACCGCTTGGAAGGATAAGGTGGTTTATTCAACACCTAACATGAACACTCACCCACTTCACTTTTCCCCGCTTCCTTTGCATACAATTTCATTCATCCAACAAATACTGAACATTTTTTCTGTACCAGGCAGCAGAGAGGGGCGGCACTCTGCACTGTACCTTTCATTTCTGACGTGTTGAGATACAATCTAAACTGAGCTTTCAGACATTTTTTTAAAGGGCTTTACACCTTCCTTTTCTGAAAGAGTGTCTTTTACATTTGTCTTCCTCCAGTTGCCAAATGAATCTAATTTTAGCAAGTCCAGAGAAGTGTTTTAAGTTCCAGCGTCAAAATTCTGTTTCTGGACCGGTGCGGTGGCTCACGCCAGTAATTCCAACATTTTGGGAGACCGAGGCCAGCAGATCACTGGAGCTCAGGCGTTTGAAACCAGCTTGGCCAACACAGACCAGCGTTACCAAAAATACAAAAATTAGTCAGGTGTGGTGGCCGCACCTGTAGTTCCAGCTACTCGGGAGGCTGAAGCAGGAGACTGGCTTGAGCCCAGAAGAGGGAGGTTACAGCGAGCCGAGATCGCGCCACTGCACTATAGCCTGGGCGACAGAGCAAAACTCTGTCTAAAAAGAAAAAAAATCTGTTTCTAAAAATCGGGTGGGCTTTTACCAGGGCTGCTTTACGGCCTGGTTCCTCGAAGTCCACCCGACTCACCTAAAGAGTTAGCGAAGGATGGGGGCGGTTGGGGTGGGCTCGGTAGGTCACGGGCGGTGAAAACCGTGGGAACCCGGGAAGACGCCCAAAGCACGATGAGATCCGCTGCCAGCAGCCAGCCCCACCCTGGGCTCCTTCCCACACCCGCTCGGGCAGCGGGGAGCCACCTACAAATTCCAGGACCCGACCCCAGAGAACTGGCCCGGGCCGCCCCTGCCCGCCCCCAGTCCCCACCTCTCCCTCCCCTTTCTGCCGCCCTCGACCCCCCCCGCCCTGCCTCCGCCCCCCACGTCTCTCGACTCCCCCGCTCCCATCTGCCCCCAGTCCCCGCCTCTCGCCCCCATGCGTCCCCCTTTCCAGCCTCCCCCTGACCCCGACTCAAGCACCGCCCTCCCCCGCCTCTCGCCCCTCTCTGCCCCCGCCTCTCACTCCCCTCTCCTTCCCCGCCCGCCTCTCACGTGGAGGTTGGGCCGGACCCGCCCCGCCCCCCAGAGCCCGGGTCCCGCCCCCGCGTGGCTGGCAGCTTCCTGGCCCTATCATTTCTGCGCTTGCCTGAGCGGCTGCGCCCCGGCGCCGTGCCAGGGGGCCGGACACTCCAGTAGCGCGGCACAGGCCTGAGGCCTCTCAGGGCCACCCCGCCCCCTGCCCGCGCGCCGGCCTGCCGGGATTGGCCGAGGCCGGCCTCCGCCCGAGCCCGCGCGTTATGTAACGCGCCCCGGGGGCCCCCGCCCCCTCGCCCTGGCTTATATAACCCGGGCGCCCCGGCTCGCGCCCCGCCCCAGGGCCAATGGAGGCCCGCGGAGTCGGCCCCAACAGCCAATCGCGCGGCCCGGGGGCGGGGCCGGTCACGCGGCGGCGGGGGGCGCGGCGCCGGCTGCTGCCCGGCACGCGGCGGGCCTCGAGACTGCGCGCGGGCGGCCCAGAGGGCGAGCTGCTGCGCGCGGGGCCGAGGGCGGGGGCCGCCGGTGAGTGCGCGGCCGGGCGGGAGTTCTCGGCACCCGCGCGCGGCAGAGGAGCCAAGCGAGTGCGGCCCTCAGTACCGGGGGCTCCCGGAGCGTGGCGCTTCCGAGCCGCCCGCCTCCACAGGCCCCAGCCCTCGGCGTGCGGGAAAGTTGGGGCAGGGGTGAGGACCGCGCGGTCGGGGCGCCCCAGCCAGCTGGGCCGCTGGCGTCGGACTGTCCGTTCCACTTGTCCCTTATCACCCTTGTCTCCTCCCCACAGGCCGGACTTCTGAAAGTCGAACGAGCTCCGGGTTTTGGAAATGCTGGAGGGAGAAGCCCCTCGGAGATGAGCTTGACCCCCTGGCTCGTGGTGGCCGCCTCTTACGCCATGGCGCGGACCAGAGTGAGAAACCGGTGTCTGTTGCCGACTGCAAAGTGAGCGAGAAGGAAGCAGCGGGTTGTCCCAGCCCTACATGGAGCCCCGCGGAGACCTCGAGACGCCCCGCGGGGAACCTCCTGGCCCCGGGGGACGGGGGGCTGAGGACGAGGCCCTGGGCGAAGAATCGGGGGAGCGGTGGAGCCCCGAGTTCCATCTGCAAAGGAAATTGGCGGAGAGCAGCCACAGGTGACGCGCTGGCTTCAGGCCCAGGGCCCCATGCGTTCGTTGTCCTTCCCGGAGCAAGGAAAGGGGGACCTAAATCTTTTTGTTGTTTTGTTTCTAAGTCCGGGGGAAAGTGTAGGGGGAGACTCGGGCAACGTAGGATGAAGTGATCTGGGATACTGAAGAAAATTACCGAAGAGTATCTGGAAAGAAAAGTGGTTACAAAAGTTAGCTGAGTTGGGACTCAGGTGGATTAAGGGAAAGTAAGTGGAGAATGTTTGTCATTCACCAGTTGCTTTGCCTGAAGTTCTCCACCTGGAGGAAGCAGGGTCACCAGCCTGTGGAGTGAATGATCTGATGCCAGTAGATTACTTAGAAACCTATCTGGTTTGCAGTTTGTGTTCCCTAAACCGCAAGATGCTGTTATCTTCATAGGTGTGAAGTTGTAATTTTTTAAAATCTTCCAGTGAACAGCAAGATCGAAACAGAGTTTCTGAAGAACTTATCATGGTTGTCCAAGAAATGAAAAAATACTTCCCCTCGGAGAGACGCAATAAACCAAGCACTCTAGATGCCCTCAACTATGCTCTCCGCTGTGTCCACAGCGTGCAAGGTAAACAAGCCAGAGAGAAATTCGATCCTACACATGCACCAGGACTCACACAAGCAGCCAGAGAAGTGATCAGTGGGGTCTTGGTCAGACAGATACTTTGAGCTTTTTCTGGTCCTTTATGGAAGATGAGCAAATCTATGCCAATTCCATTCGTGTCTTAATTTTTCACATGTGAAAGACCAGAAAAACTTTTATCTGTATAATAGTGTATGGTAACTATGCAATGTTTTGCTCATTTGTTGCAAGAGAGTAGAGTTTAGTATAAGCACATTTTGAAGGCTAACCTTTTAAAAAAACATTGTCTTCTATGGAAGTTATGGGGAAAAAAATGCATTCCACTAAATAGTTACCTTTACATGCCATACACATACTTTTAAAATGTGGTAATGATATATTAGGAATTTATTAAACTAAAAATGAACCGTTGTAAACACTTTTCTTTTTCTCTCTGACATCTCAAGGGATTTCATTAAAGCTGTATTCTCTTTAGCACAAACCTCAGTGCATCACATATGATATGTCCCTGAATGATGGAGTAGTTTCTGCTCCCCCCCCCAAAAAAAATTGTGTATGCATCTGAAATTTTTTGTTAGTACCTTAAATATATCTTGCTGCCTGTGATCCAGAACATGCAGAATTCATAAAATCAACTCTTAAGTTTGCACAATTATCAGTAGTTTAGGTAAAAGCAGAAAATGATCTGTTTTTGAGAAAAATGCACCGAGGTGCTCTCATCCGAAAAAAATAATCCAGCTTGATAGTGATAAAAATGGTTTCCTAAAGATACTGTTGTCACTGGACTACCTGTTTATCTCCCTGTGTTTCTTAGCAAACGGTGAGTTTTTCCAGATTCTCAGTCAAAATGGAGCACCTCAGGCAGATGTGACCATGTACAGTCTTGAGGAGCTGGCCACTATTGCTTCAGAACACACTTCCAAAAACACAGTAAGAATTCATGCATTTTGCCGTATCAACCTGGGTGACTTTTCCTAAGGACCTGCTCTAGATGTGGGTTTTTAAGAAGAATTAACAACGTTTCAGCAACCACAATTTGAGAGAAGCAAAGGAGGAACTGCTAAAGAGGCGTGGTGTAGCTTCACCCTTGCCAGAGAAAACATCCAAAAGCAAAAGCAGCCCAGTCTGTGTGCTGTGCAGTTCAGTGACTTCGGTTATGAGGTGCTTCTGGCTCCTTAGCATTCCCGAGCTCTCTTGAATTAAGAGAAAGCAAAAATTACACTGCAGAGTAATTTCCTGCATCTTACTCTAATCTCCGAATTGTTAATTTCTATTTATATCATTCTTAGTTCCAATATCTACTACTTCAAGTTGTAACAACTGGATGTTATAGAACAGGTGAGTTGAGATGCTGTCATTTTTCATAAAATTTTGGAAGAGACCTTTAGTATATCTTTTTTTAATCTCTCTTCTTGTTTGACAGAGTAATTGAGCCTCATGTTTGGTTGATACGGTGGAGATTACTTACTTTTTTGTACAGACCTCCACATAATTGTAACTTAAAGATTCTGTAATAGTGGAACATGAGCTATCCCTACTATTATAACAGTGCTTATTTTATGGACTGGTGTGTACATAGTACTGTCATAGGTGCTATGGAGATTTTTTTTAAATAGCTTAAGAAAATATTTGTCTTTTAAGATATTTAAAATAAAGCTAGAGAGGAAAGCATGCCAATGCTAGCAAACAAACTGCGGATTATAAGTAAGTTTCATTTATGTGTAATGGAAGAAATTAGAGCAGTGATGCTTATGTAATGAGGTTTGTCACAGACAGCTTCTTAAAGAAGGCGAATCTTCAACATGTCTTA
The DNA here is from genome assembly GCF_043159975.1 of Macaca nemestrina. Taxonomy (NCBI): domain Eukaryota; kingdom Metazoa; phylum Chordata; class Mammalia; order Primates; family Cercopithecidae; genus Macaca; species Macaca nemestrina. The sequence goes on along the minus strand of NC_092125.1, from coordinate 226,339,124 downwards.
AAGCATAGAATCTGCGTTGATGATGAGAACACCGTCCACCCAGGTGTAAGGCACAGTTTGCAGAGGAAAAGTTATGTGCCATATGTATGTTTAGTCTGCATAAAATGATCTAGTATATTTTTTGGCATAGAAATCGAACCTTCAGTAGGTGAAGTGCAGGTCTTAGGAGAATATTTAAGAAGGATGTTGGAGAAAATTCTTAGAGGAGTTTTGTTGCATTCGTAGGTTGTGCCTGTGTATTTTAAGATATTGATCATGTTAGAGATCTAGAAGAAATTTACCTTTCAGGGAATATTGCTGGCGAGTACCTCAATATTTGCATTTATTTTAAATGTTTTTCATAGGATACCTTTGTGGCAGTATTTTCATTTCTGTCTGGAAGGTTAGTGCACGTTTCTGAACAGGCTGCTTTGATCCTGAATCGTAAGAAAGATGTCCTGGCGTCTTCTCACTTTGTTGACCTGCTTGCCCCTCAAGACGTGAGGGTATTCTATGCGCACACTGCCAGAGCTCAGCTTCCCTTCTGGAACAACTGGACCCAAAGAGGTAACAGGCCCAATGTTTAGATGTCTGTCTTTCCTCATCAAGATCAGTTTCCTTCTTATAGGAATAGTACAGAAATTAACACATTATTTAGAACATGCAAACTATCTGTTTTTTCTTATTCCTGTTATAGAAAGTTATGGGATGAAAACAGCATTTTAAAACCTTCTGATAACATAAAGATTCAGTGCATTTTTTTCCATTTTGTCAGGTCTGTTTCACAGATTATATGTCATAAGTATTATTTCATTACCAGCATATCGTATAGTGGTTTAGTTGCTCTGAAGGCTCTGTTTCCTTTAAGTTAAAATTAAATATTTTTCCTCTTTCATGATTTTCTTGTATGAGAGATTTTACTTTGGAGATAAAATTCGGATCATTAGGCTGGGCATGGTGCCTCACACCCGTAATCCCAGCACTTTGAGAGGTTGAGGCAGGTGGATCACCTGAAGTCAGGAGTTCCAGACCAGCCTGGCCAACATGGTGAAACACCGTCTCTACTAAAAGTACAAGAATTAGCCGGGCATGGTAGTGCATGCCTGTAATCCCAGCTACTCAGAGGGTTGAGGCACGAGAAGCGCTTGAACCCGGGAGGCAGAGGTTGCAATGAGGCAAGATCACACCATTGCACTCCAGCCTGGGTGACAAGAGTGAAACTCTGTTACTCTGTTTCTGGGAAAAAAAAAATTTTTTTTTCAGATCATTAGCTGTCTTACAGTTTTTCTTGCTCCTGAAAGTTATGAGTCTTATTACTTTGTTTTCCTTCTGGAATGCTTTTTTTCCTAATTCAAAGATACCTATTGCAATTTTCTTTGTGACATTTGGTCCTGTGGGATCTTAATTTCTTTCTTTTCAGTCATCTTTTATTATTTTATATTCTTTGTGAAGCGTCTCTTAAAGAGCTTTAAATATGTATGTGTGTGTGTGTATATATATATATATCAGGTTTCTCTTTGATTCCAAGCCCTTCTCTCTAATTAAAAAAAAAATTCATTGTGGTGAAAACACATATGATTTACCATATGATATAGTTTGGCTGTGTCCCCACCCAAATCTCATGTTGAATTATAACTCCCACAATTCTCATGTGTCCTGGGAGGAACCCAGTGGGAGATAATTGCATCATGATGGCGTCTTTCCCATGCTGTTCTCATGATAGTGGATAAGTCTCATGAGATCTGATTGCTTTAAAAATGGGAATTTCCCTGCACAAGCTCTCTCTCTTTGCCTGCCACCATCCATGTAAGATGTGACTTGCCCCTCCTTGCCTTCTGCCATGATTGTGAGACCTCCCCAGCCATGTGGAACTGTAAGTCCATTAAACCTCTTTCTTTTGTAAATTGCCCAGTCTTGGGTATGTCTTTATCAGCAGCATGCAAACGGACCTAATACACCATCTTAATCATTTTTAGGCATTCACTCCATTGCTGTGAAGGATGTTTACGTTGTTGTGAAACAGATCTCCATAACTTTTTTATCTTCATATCTGAAATTCTACTATTTCTAATTTTTTACCCACTACTTCATTTAATGAAGGATAGCTTTACATGTTTCTTATTCCAATTATAGATTGCCCCATCTTTTAAAAATAGTTTTGCATAAGCTCTAGAAAACATATGTGTCATCCCTGCTTGCTTCTACCTCATCTCTTTTCCCATTTTTCAAAAATATTGATTTTATTTCTCTTCCCCTTTCCTAAATATACATTTTCAACCTTTAATTGTCTGTATTTGTTTCTCTGCTTTTGTTAGCTGTTCATTCTGTAAACATTTGTTTAACAATTACTGTGGGTCAAGAACTAGTCCAGATGCAGATACAGCTGTGAACAGGACATACACAATATTGTCTGCCAGGTCTTTCCCATTTTTTCCCCAGGTATTTTTCCTTCAGCACTGCCTGTGTCTTTTCAACCTTTTCACTTTTGCTGATTACTGATTACTGGGATATTTCCCTTCTGTATTAGTCCATTCTTACGCCGCTATAAAGAACTACCTGAGACTGGGTAATTAATAAAGGAAAGAAGTTTAATTGACTCACAGTTCCACATGTCTGGGGAGGCCTTGCGAAACTTACAATCATGACAGAAGGGAAAGCAAACCTGTCTTTCTACACATGATGGCAGGAAGGAGAAGAATGGGAGCCAGGTGAAGCGGGAAGCCCCTTATAAAACCATCAGATCTCATGGGAACTTATGATCCTGAGAATAGCATGGGGGAAACTGCCCCCATGATTCAATTATCTATCCCACCAGGTTCCTCCCAGCACACATGGAACTATAGTTCAAGATAAGATTTGGGTGAGACACAGCCAAACCATATCATTTTGCTCTTGAGCCTTCCCAGATCTCATGTCCTCACATTTCAAAACACAATCATGCTTTTCCAACAGTCCTCCAGTCTTAGCTCATTCCAGCATTAGCCCAAAAGTCCAAGTCCAAAGTCTCATATGTGACAAGGCAAGTCCCTTTCACCTATGAGCCTGCAAAGTCCAAAGCGAGTTAGTTGCCTCCTAGATACAATAGAGGCACAGGCATTGGGTAAATACACTCATTTCAAATGGGAGAAATTGGCCAAAACAAAGGGGCTATAGGCCCCTTGCAAGTCTGAAATCCACTGAAGCAATAATTAAAGCTCCGAAATAATCTCCTTTGACTCCATGTCTCACATCCAGGTCATGCTGGTGCAAGAGGTGGGCTCCTGCAGCCTTGGGCAGCTCTGCCCCTGTGGCTTTGCAGGGTACAGCCTCCCTTATGGCTGGTTTCATGGGCTGGCATTGAGTGTCTGTGGCTTTTCTAGGCATGCAGTGCAAGCTTTCGGTGGATCTACCATTCTTGGATCTGAAGCATGGTGACCCTCTTCTCACAGCTCCACTAGGGAGTCTCCCATTGAAGACTGTGTGGGCTCCAAACCCAAATTTCCCTTACACATCTGTCTTAGCAGAGGTTCTCTATGAGGGCTCCGCCCCTGTAGCAGACTTCTGCTTGGACATCCAGGCATTTCCATACATCCTCTGAAGTCTAGGCAGAGGTTTCCAAACCTCAGTTCTTGTCTTCTGCACACCTGCAGTACCAACACCATATGGAAGCTGCCAAGGAATAGGGCTTTCACTCTCTGAAGCTATAACCTGAGCTGTACCTTGGTCCCTTTTAGCCACGGCTGGAGCTGAAGCAGCTGGAATGGAGGGCACAATGTCCCAAGGTTGCACAGAGCAGTGGGGACCTGGACCAGGCCCAGAAAACCATTTTTTCCCTCCTAGGCCTCAGCCTGTGATGGGAGGGGCTGCTGTGAAGTCTCTGACATGTCCTGAAGACATTTTCCCCATTGACTTGGTGATTAACATTTGGCTTCTTGTTACTTATGCAAATTTCTGCAGCAGGCTTGAATTTCTCCCCAGAAAATGGGTTTTTCTTTTCCATCACAGCTTCAGGCTACAGATTTTCCAAGTTCTTATGCTCTGCTTCCTCTTGAATGCTTTACCATTTAGAAATTTGTTCCATCAGATACCCTAAATCATCTCTCTCAAGTTTGAAGCTCCACAGATCTCTAGAACAGGGGCAAAAGTTGCCAGTCTCTTTGCATGGCAAAAGTGTCCTTTACTCCAGTCCCAACAAGTTCCTCATTTCTATCTGAGACCACCTCAGCCTGCATTTCATTGTCCATGTCACTATCAGCATTTTGGTCAAAGCCATTCAACAAGTACTCTAAGAAGTTCCAGACTTTCCCACATTTTCTTGTCTTCTTCTGAGCACTCCAAACTGTTTCAGCCTGTTATCCAGTTCCAAAGTCACTTCCGTATTTTTGGGTGTCTATGGCAGCACCCCACTCTGCAGTACAAGTTTACGGTATTAGTCCATTCTCATGCTGCTAATAAAGACATACCAAGACTGGGTAATTTATAAAGGAAAGAGTTTTAATTGACTCAGTTCAGCATGGCTGGGGAGTCCTCAGGAAACTTACAATCATGGCAGAAGGGGACATGTCCTTCACGTGGCAGCAGCAAGGAGAAGTACCAAGCAAAAGGGAGGAAAGCCCCATACAAAACCATCAGATCTCATGAGAACTCACTGTCACCAGAACAGGGTGAGGGCAACCACCCCCATGATTCAGTTACCTCCCACCACGTCCCTCCCTTGACATGTGGGGATTATGGGAACTACAATTCAAGATGAGATTTGGGTGGGGATACAGCCAAACCATATCACTTTTTATGTAAAATATTAGTATGCCCTGAAATAATTCTTTTGGATCTCAGAATTCACTTATGCCATAAGGCATGATGTAATTCTAGTTTACTCTTTATATTGTACTTTTGCCTTATAAATCTCAAGGATTGATACTCTTACTGAGAGCAGTTGGTTAACGCCACCCCCTTTCTAGGCTATGCCTGCGTTACCTCCTTCGATTCCTTGCTTTGAGCACACAGAACATCAAGAGGACTTAGGAAGCAATCCACTCAGCTGTTGTCAGCCTATGGTCCCATATTAGAATATGTTTTTGTTTAACATGTCTTGTACAAACCTCTTAGAAGGATCTGACCATTACTTTAGAGCACGCTTTTAGAAACAAGCATCACATATTTACAGCGTAGGAATGGAAATGCATCATGGGCCCATGTCTGCTGTCTTAGATCACGTAGTCTGGCTTTCAGTGGTCCAGGACTTCTAGTGAGTGCAGTTGGAGTTCAGGCGTCTGGTGTGATGAATAAATGGTATAAGCAAACTGACCTCATAGTAAAGGCTGTTTTCTGTAGAAGATTATACCAATCTTCAGTGTTTTATTAATGCTTTCTGATTCTTCTATGATTGTTTCTTAGGAGTATGAAGACCTGGGCTGCTTATTCAATATTTTGGTTCTTTTGGATTCTCACTGTTTATGCTGCCTTCAGTGTATGTTTTTTGAACATCTCACAGTTTTCCATGGTTCCTATAACTGGGGACTTCTTGTTTCAGTGAACAAATGCCCAAAAGATATTCAGGAAGCTCTAATCAGAGGAAGTAACATACAGTCAACAAACACTGGGCAGAAATTTCAGCCCCCTCATCTGCCTCTAAGGCAAATTTAGATATTTCTGAATTACCACCTCATAAATCAATAAAATTGATGCAGAAATCAACAGAATGGCTAGGAAATCATTGGCATGAGGGTTGTGAGAAAACACTAAGAAAACTCTGAAGATTGGTACGGTTTTCTGGAGGTTTATCTGTACACAATAAAGTCATAAAACGATTCTATCATTTAACCTAGGAACACAACTTTTTGAAATTTATCCAAGGAAAGAGCTTAAAGAAAAAAAGAAAGTTATATGTCATATAGCTAAAAAGCTGAAAATAGTCTGAATTCCCAATTTTTTAGAACGGTCCAGGCTAGGCTGGGCACAGTGGCTCACGCCTGTAATCCCAGCACTTTGGGAGGCCGAGGCGGGCGGATCACGAGGTCAGGAGATCGAGACCATCCTGGCTAACATGGTGAAACCCTGTCTCTACTACAAATACAAAAAATTAGGTGGGCGTGGTGGCAGGCGCCTGTAGTCCCAGCTACTCAGGAGGCTGAGGCAGGAGAATGGCGTGAACCCGGGAGGCGGAGCTTGCAGTGAGCCGAGATCACACCACTGCGCTCCAGCCTGGACAACGGAGCGAGTCTCCGTCTCAAAAAAAGAAAGGTCCAGACTATTACAATGGAATGGCATATTACCACCAGAATAATTATGTCCAAGGATCATTACATTGACCTTTGAGATAATGAACATGGGCAGTTTGGGAATTATGGAAAGTAATAAGGGGAAGAGATAAAACCGATTCTCACTGTTATACCTGAGGCTCACGGTTCCAGTACTAAAGCCAACACTAGTATTTCCCAATACTAGAATTGGGAAATACTAGGATGTGACTGGATCTCAAAATGAAGGAAGAGGGTTCCATTTTAATCAAGGAGACCTCTCTCTCTTTTTTAAAAAATAGTTTGTTGTTTGGTGATGGTACGACATTGTTTCACTGAGAAAGACTTGGCTAAGAGGGAGTGACTGACCAGGCATCTTTCTTTCTAGCAGCTCCACGGTATGAATGTGCTCCAGTGAAACCTTTTTTCTGCAGGATCCGGTAAGTATAGTGGCTCGTGGAAGCCAGAAACAGTGGATTATGCTCTGAGTTTATTTTGCAGTTAGTTTGATTCTTATGTATTCAGCTCACTTCTGTTACAAGATACAAAAAATAAGACTTGTTTCTTGCCACAAGGAGTTCATTTTTGATTGAGAAGAGACATGCTCATGAGAAAACTAGATAAATAATGCAATAGGAGACCGGGCACAGTGGCTCACACCTGTAATCCCAGCCCTTTGGGAGGCAGAGGTGGGCGGATTACAAGGTCAAGAGGTCGTGACCATCCCTGGCTAACATGGTGAAACAGAGTCTCTACTAAAAATACAAAAATTAGCCAGGCGTGGTGGTGCACGCCTGTAGTCCCAGCTACTTGGGAGGCTGAGGCAGGATAATCACTTGAACCTGGGAGGTGGAGGTTGCAGTGAGCTGAGATGGCATCATTGCACTCCAGCCTGGTGACAGAGTGAGACTCTGTCTCAAAAAATAATAATAATAATAATAATGCAATAGGAAAAAAGTCTAGGAAAATCTTAACTCTGGGAGCATACGTGTAAGAGTCACTAGATGTGAAGTACACTAAAATGACCGTTGTTTTGGGCTCTTTTTTGTTTGCTTTTTGTTTTTCAGTCACATTTAAAATTAATTTTTGAAATTTTTAATAGCTTTAAAGAAAGCAAGAGATTTATATTTGTGAGAAGGATTTAAAAGATCTAGAGACAGTGAACCAGAAGAAAATAGATGAAACTTTTAACAGTGGTTGATTGCTAGTGGGAATTACTACTGAATTTTTTTATCTTTTAAATTTGCTGCAATATATTATTAGTGTTCCCTTTATGTTACATACATAATATATGTAATATATATATATATTCTGTTACATATTATGTATATAAGATGACAATAACATATTACGTTCTTTCATAATAAAAAGAGCAAGTATTTTAAAAGGACATTGTGATTGCCAGTTTTAGTATTGAAGTTACTAAATGCTCTAGATGTTTAGAGAGAAGAAAAACCCTCATGGTGAAATAGTCTAATATTTCAATACTCCATGGAATTGGGAGACTTGAACTCATAGGATCTGGATGCTTGGGAGGGACGGCCTGAGGAAGGGCGCAGCAGTGAGAGGAGCTGTGTTGTTCCAATGGGTCATTCACAAGTGAGTTGTATGAAGATCTTAGAACAGTTCCTGCCTCCTAATAAGTGCCATGTGTGTTTCCGATGTTAATAAATATTTTGGGGTGCTTTCTCTGAGCCAGGCACTTTGTCAGTGCTGGGATCCAGAGTTCTTAACTCATGTACCTTAAATTTTGTGAGGAGGAGACCAATAATAAACACATATTCAAATGCCTATGTGTTGGCTCGTGATAAGTTGTGTGTAGACAGCAAAGCAAAGAGCGGGAGTTCTGGGAAGTGGGAGATTGCTGTTGTATTAAGGGTGATCCAGGAACTCTTAGGAAGCCTAATTGGAAACAGCGACCAGAAGGAGGACAGAGGGTGAGCCACACCAGTATCTGAGTTGTGGCAAGTGTCTGAGAAAGTGTGTTCCAGGCAAAGGGAGCAGCAGGCACAGAGGCCCTTGGGGTGGGCCATGCCTGGCCTGTGGGAGGAGTGACATGGAGCTGCTGTGGCCAGAGTGGTGGAAGGAGGGAGGATGGAAGAAGACAGGGAAGCACGGGCCACAGCACAGGGAGCTGTGACTTCTGCACGAAGTGTTTTATTTCAGTTTATCCCTTAATTATTTTCAAAATGTTTTTCTTTGGGAATTTTCAAACATAACACAAAAGAAGAAAAGATAATGTAATAAACTGCTACGGTCTCATCACCCAGCTTTTTAAGAATTTGAAACCTGGCCAGTCTGGTGTCATCTCTGCCAGCACCAATTCCTTAACCCCCTCTTCCCAAGTTACCAGGCAGCATAGCTCAGATCTCGTCTGATTTCCTCCGTCAATATTTCAGAGTGTCATTCTAAGAGAGAAAGTTCTCATTCATGTTTTAGGGCTCAAAATGGTCGCATCTTAGGCCAGTAGGAATCCCTTTGGGTTGGCCCCTGTACCCTTGTGAGAGTGCCCCATGGTCTTTGACAGCTTCCATTGTTTTAAGCATGAGATGCCCTAGACTCATTTTAGACATTCCTTAACCCAGACGTGGCCTCAGTCATTTCTCTAAGGATCCTGGTTCCTTGTGGTGGGAAATGGCATCCATGTTTGGAGGCCCAATCTGGGTGATAGGGATGGTTGCTGCTACGGGTTGTCATTTCTTCTAGGAATTTTCAGTGAATGGAGGTAGGAAGCATTCATTTCAGTTTCCTTTTTTTTTTTTTTTTTTTTTTTGGTGACAGGATCTCACTGTGTCCCCCCAAGCTGGAATGCAGTGGCACAATCTCTGTTCACTGCAACCTCTGCCTCCTGGGTTCCGACGATTCTCCTACCTCAGCCTCCCGAGTAGCTGGGACTATAGGCATGCACCACCACAGCTAATTTTTGTATTTATTGTAGAGACAGGGTTTCTCCATGTTGGCCAGGCTGGTCTTGAACTCCTGACCTCCAGTGATCCAACCTCCTTGACCTCCCAAAGTGTTGGGATTACAGGCGTGAGCCACCGTGCCTGGCCCAGAAACAGTTTCCATTATGAAAGGCTGGTGTTGGCTGTAGTGTTGGAGAGACTTTGGAGGGGGAAGAGGGGAGGCAGGGAGGGGAGTTGGAGGCTGTTACAGAGGTACAGGGTATAGGCCAGCATGCCGGGGGAGGTAGAAATAGTTGTATATTCTGGATATTTTTTACATTTGATCTTAGCCAAAAGGCTGAGAAGAGATATTCTGGATATTTTTTAAGAGCTAATTACCAGAATTTTATTAATGGGTTATATTTGGAGTGAGTGTGAAATAAGAGTCAAGGATAACACCAGGAGTTTTGGGCTGGAGTTACCATTTATTGAGGCAGACGAAATTCTAGGAAAAGCAACTTCCTCAGGGAGGAGGGAAAGAATGTGGTGCTTAGTTTTAGATAAGCTAAGTTTGAGATTCCCGTTGAATATCTAAGTTGAGACTCTGAGAGTCTGGAGTTAAGGAAAACCTCCAGGCTAGAGGTAGATATTTGGGTCATCAGCATGTAAATGGCATTTAAAACCCTTGGGCTGGATGAACCTGAAAAATGCATTCGCGGATGTGGAGGGAAGCCGGAAGGTGTGAGCATGGATGTGGGTCAGCAGCACCGGGACACAGCTCACTTCCCGATGATTCTCTTTTCTTAGTGAAATGGGAAGCAAGGTCATCAGTTGAGGGTGCAGAGTGGAAGAAGATTATGGAGTGTGTGGGAGAAGAGAAAGAGCAAGGTGGGGCCGAGCGCGGTGGCTCACACCTGTAATCTCAGCACTTTGGGAGGCCGAGGCAGGTGGATCACCTGAGGTCAGGAGTTTGAGACCAGACTGATCAACATGTTGAAACCCCATCTCTACTAAAAATACAAAAATCACCTGGGCGTGGTGGCGCCCACCTGTAATCCCAGCTACTCACGAGGCTGGGTACTCCTGGGTAGGAGGTGGGGGTTGCAGTGAGCCGAGATTGTGCCGTTGCATTCCAGCCTGGGCGATAGAGCAAGACTCTTGTCTTTAAAAAAAAAAAAAAAAAAAAAAGTGAGGGGGAAGTAGGAACAGACTAGAGAATCTCTGGCAGCACTAAAGACCCCCTTAGGATTGGCAGTCACACCTTTACGTGCTGGCAAGAGAGTAAACAGGTGATTGGTAAAAATTGGGGAGTGTGAATTCAGTCTTGGGCTTTTTGACTTCTTTTTTTTTTTTTTTGAGACGGAGTCTTGCTCTGTAGCCCGGGCTGGAGTGCAGTGGCCAGATCTCAGCTCACTGCAAGCTCCGCCTCCCTGGTTTACGCCATTCTCCTGCCTCAGCCTCCGGAGTAGCTGGAACTACAGGCGCCCGCCACCTCGCCCGGCTAGTTTTTTGTATTTTTAGTAGAGACTGGGTTTCACCGTGTTAGCCAGGATGGTCTCGATCTCCTGACCTCGTGATCCGCCCGTCTCGGCCTCCCAAAGTGCTGGGATTACAGGCTTGAGCCACCGCGCCCGGCCGGGCTTTTTGACTTCTAGGTGAAGTGGCATCTCCCAGTAGAAGCGTCTGCTGTGATCTTTGAGGTGATCAGTCAGAGCCGCCCCTGCCGAGAGGTTCTTTGTGAGGAGTGGAAAGGAGCGCGCCCTCTGGGCCAGGGACAGGGCTTGCTGAGCTTGGTTTTAGCCTCAACTTTTTCTTTCCTTCTCAGCCAAATGCCTTTATGGATGGAGCGCCTGACCTCATGCAAGGGCCCTCATCACTGAAGCTGGAGACAAAATTGGTTCTTAGAGAGTGTAGAAAGGGACGACTGAGAACTAGCCCCAGGGCATGATTGCAGGGGACCCTGTTTTTTCTCTTGTGACACCTGATGTAGATATGTGAGATGAGACGATTATGCTTGTCCCTCTTCATAGCAGAAGGGGAAAAGTCAAACTGGGAATTCAGTGCATAGAGGCTAGGAGAAAAGTCATGAAACCACTAGTTCTGTTTTTACACTCACAGTAATCTAAGCCAGCTCTTTACACAACCTCTTACTTGTTGAATAATATAGAAAATTTAAGCTACCATATTCTTTCTTTTGAAAACAAACATGTTTAAACATTTTATATGTGGGTATGTCTCTCTTGGAAATTACCAATAAAACGTTTCTCCCAGCCTTGTTTTGCCATGGGCCAGTAGCGTGCATCAGGACCAGCACTAATATCTTTAATCTCCTCAGTGGAGGTGAAGACAGAAAGCAAGAGAAGCGTCACTCCCCATTCCGGATCATCCCCTATCTGATTTATGTACATCGCCCTGGCCAGCCAGAATCGGAATCGGAACCTTGCTGTCTCACTGTGGTTGAAAAGATTCACTCTGGTTATGAAGGTAAATCAGTAGATAAGATGCAGAGATGTCAGCAATCAGATAGGAACATGGGAAAGTCCGTTTACGTCAGTCATAGAACAACAAAAGAGCTCTTGGGTCTCCAGTTTGACCCTTAACCTCTTCAGGCGTTTGAAGCTGGTTTTCATTGATGTGTCTGTTTACTGACTTTTGGCTTCTTGTATGTCATTGCCTTCATGGTCAGCATGGCTGAACAAATGGTCTCAGCACAGGATTTGGTGACAGATACAGTCTTCTAGTCCTCCCTCTGCTGGTGACCTTTTGCTTGTGCAGTGTGGCCTTTTGCTTGTGTTGTGTGAAATAAGAGTGCTGAAATTGTTTCCCAGAGAGGCTACAAGAGTGATTTTGTTTTTGAAGTGTTTTGAAACTCCCTGAGTAAAACGTATATTTTATCTTTTACGAGCAGAACTATATTTTTAAATGAATATATCATGCATATATCAATACATAGGCAGTTTCCATGTATTACTGAAAAGTCAGTTCAGATGTAAAATGACATATGCTTTCCTACAAATTACCATCCTGTGTAACAGTCATACAATAAAAACCACAGGGCTTATGAGAAAAATGGGTTTAGGAGCACAAAACTCAAAAAGTTGCATATTAAAAATAAGACAAATGGAACAAAAATGATAATCATTTCATACCTGTTAAATGATTAGGAAATATACAAACACTACAATAAATATGGGTCATAGCACAGGATGGACTGAGGTAGCAGGTAGATGTTTGAGGTGTGTATGCATGTTTTTGTGTATTCTTTTTTTGTTGTTGTTTTGCTTTGTTTTGAGACAGGGTTTTGCTCTGTCACTCAGGCTGGAGTGCAGTGTATGATCATGGTTCATTGCAGCCTCAGACTCCCGGGCTTAAGTGATCCTCCCGCCCCAGCCTCCAGGGTAGTTAGGACCACAGGCACGCACCATCACGCCCAACTAATCTTATTTATTTTTGTACAGACAGGGTCACACTATGTTGCCCAGGCTGGTCTCGAACTCCTGGGCTCTAGTGATCCTCCTGCCTTGGCCTCCTAAAGTGCTGGGATTATAGATGTCAACCATCACACTTGTTTTTGTGTTATTTGTAAGTGGTTCCTTTCAACTGGATGCTGTTTTCTGCATTCACTTAAGGTTTCTTGAAAATAAAATAGTGCACAAGCAAATGAGATATTAGCACTTGCTCAGATTGTTCCCTAATATATCAATCACTTATTTTTTTTTTTTCTTGAGTCTTGCTCTGTTCCTCAGGCTGGAGTGCAGTGGCGCGATCTCGGTTCACTGCAACCTCTGCCTCCCAGGTTCAAGCAATTTTCATGCTTCAGCCTCCCGAGTAGCTGGGATTACAGGCGCCCACCACCACACCCTGCTAATTTTTGTATTTTTAGTAGAGGCAGGGTTTTACCATGTTGGCCAGGCTGCTCTCAAATTCCTGACCTCAAGTAATCGGCCTGCCTCGGCTTCCCAAAGTGCTGGGATTACAGGCGTGAGCCACCAAGCCTGGCCCCACTTCATTATTAAAGCAAGCATTAGACTAGAACTGACCATACCAATTTTATTACACTAAGAATATCCATATGGTACTAAATAACATTTGTAGTATTTTTGTTTGTTTAGTTATATGCAGCTACTAAATCTGATTAAACTTTTTAGTCACTCCAGTTTTAACCATTAAATTATTCGTGATGAGCCAGGTGTGGTGGCAGGTGACTGTAATCCCAGCTACTTGGGAGGCTGAGTCATGAGAATCACTTGAACCTGGGAGGCGGAGGTTGCAAGGAGCCGAGATCGTGCCACTGTACTCCAACCTGGGGGACAGAGTGAGACTGCCTCCAAAAAAAAAAAAAGAGAAAACTATTTAATGTGCACATTCTTTCTCTCTGTGTTTAAAATTGACTTTAATAGGCTTCACATTTTTACCTAATTAAAATGTAGTTAGTGATGAAATTATTATTTAACTGTAGCTTTGGCTGCTTGAAGGCCAGGCCCCTAAATGAGATTTCTACCATTTCATATAGATTTTGTTCTCTTTTTAATATGTTAAGTGGTTAGTTAAGTGGATGATTAATCAGATATTTGCCTTTAAATGGGTCTTTGGTTTTTTTTCATAGCTCCTCGAATCCCAGTGAATAAAAGAATCTTTACCACAACACACACCCCAGGGTGTGTTTTTCTTGAAGTAGATGAAAGGTAAGCACTTCTTTAAGCCTAAAATAAATTTGTTTCTGAAAATAAATATAAATGTGAAGAAGTTTATGTTTGCATGTTTATACGTTATATAACTGAAATCTGTCCATTTGCCTATTTGATCTTTGTTAAATGGAAATATATGTTGTCTAAATTTTTAATATAAATATCTTGCATATTAGAAAGTGATTACAAGTTTCCGTTGATTTCTCAACAGTATGCTTTAACTAGGCCAAGAATTATTTCATTTTACAGAGAAGACAATGAACCCAGGGGCCAGTTTGCTGAGAACAGATGTATAGTATCTGCGCTCAAACTGGGACCAAGACTCTGGTCTTTTAGCACCTATTCTGGTGTTATTTCCACTTGCCAAGTGCTTCTCAAAACAGTTTATGATGAAATTTTAGTTAGTCTGAAGTAGAGGCGAAGGTGGGGAGAACAGATTATTTTTTATAAAGAATTGTTCTTTATTTTGAACTTCTGAACTTCTGTCCTTCCTACTTTTGGGGGATGTTGAAATAGTCTTTGTTATTTAAAGGATAGTGATAGTAGGTAGTTGTTACTGCTTGTTGCTGTTTTTTAATATCTTTATTTGGAAAAAGTAAATATCAGTATCACTACCCCAGTATCCCACAATTTTTCCCCATATTTATTTTTAAATTTTACTTATGAAATTCAAAAATCTGGGAACCAACACACCACACCACACATAACTGTAAAGCAAAAATGTCAAAAACATTTTTTGATAATTTATTTAAAAAATTTAACATCTGAAAATGAGTGTATTTGATAGTATTTACCTTGAAACCAAATAGTAATGTGTGAAATACTTAATCTGTATAAAGTAAGAAAATTCAGCTAAATATAATTTTAAAAATAGCTTAAATCTCTTGTATTAGAAAATATTTGTGGGTTTCTACACATAGAAAATATTTATGGAATCCAGTTTTTTCTGAGGCATCCTTAGTCTTACCATGGTAAGTTTCCCATGAACCTTTATCCTGAAACTGTTTCTGTGTACTAGCTGTCTGTCTATCTGATATTACCTTTTGGGTGACATTTTTTTTTGTTGTGTTTTGTTTTGTATTTGAGATGGAGTCTCGCTCTGTTGCCCAGGCTAGAGTGCAGTGGCGCGATCTTGGCTCACTGCAACCTCCACCTCCCTGGTTCAAGCAATTCCCCTGCCTCAGCCTCCCAAGTAGCTGGGATTACAGGTGCACGCCACCACACCCAGCTAATTTTTTTATATTTTCAGTAGAGATGGGGTTTCACCATGTTGGCCAGACTGGTCTCGAACTCCTGACCTCAGGCAGTCTGCCCCTCTCAGCCTCCCAAAGTGCTGGGATTTACAGGCGTGAGTCACCGCACCCGCCTAGGTGACATTGTTTTTATGTAATCTTAATTATGCTGTATGAATTAGCAACCTGCATTATTCATTTAACATCATCAGCATCTTTCTACATTACAATGTGCTTTTTGTAGACTTTTTAAATGGCAACATAAACACAACTATGGAGGGCGTCAGAGTCCTCTAAGAAACTTGCTAAAAATACAGGTGCCTGGTCTTCCAGAGATTCTGATTTAGTAAGCTTACAGCGAGCCTGTGGATCTGTATTTTAGCAAGTTCCCTAGATGATTTTGATGCAACGTGTCAGATAACCAGCGTGTTAGATGATACAACCGTTTCCCCCAGGATGTGCACTTGGGTTCTTTGTTGTTTTTATAAATGCTAAGATAAACAGCTTTACATAAAATTGTCTCACATTTAGAATGAAATACAGAAGTGTTTTTAAAAACATATAAATTGTAAGAATTACCTGATGAGTATAACGTGCCATCTGTGTTGTGTATCTGTATCCCAGAGCAGTGCCTTTGCTGGGTTACCTACCTCAGGACCTGATCGGAACATCGATCCTAAGCTACCTGCACCCTGAAGATCGTTCTCTGATGGTTGCCATACACCAAAAAGGTCAGGACCTACTCCTTTATAGGAGGAAATGTTCTTCTCTCATTGATTTGTTCTAATTTTTCTTTTCATCTCATTAGAGCACAACCTTTAACCAGATAGGCATTATATTGAAGCTGCTAAAGCAATTGTTTTCTATTTAGAGATACTAAAACAGTCCAGGTGCAGTGGCTCACATCTATAATCTAAGCATTTTGGGAGGCTGAGGTGGGCGGATCGCCTGAGGCCAGGAGTTGGAGACCAGCCTGGCTAACATGATGAAACCCATCTCTACTGAAAGTACAAAAATTAGCCAGACATGGTGGTGCACGCCTGTAATCTCAGCTACTCAGGAGACTGAGGCACAAGAACTGCTTGAACCTGGGAGGTGGAGGTTGCAGTGAGCCAATATCGTGCCACTGCACTCTAGCCTGGGCAACAGGGCGAGACTCAATCTCAAAAAAAAACAAAAACAAAAAAAACCCACTAAAACATGTACAAATAAATGGCTTAAAAAGGACATTTATAATTAGTATCTATGTTACATAAATCCTATTTTTGTCTTATTATTTTATACAGTCTTGAAGTATGCAGGGCATCCTCCCTTTGAACATTCTCCCATTCGATTTTGTACTCAAAATGGAGACTACATCATACTGGATTCCAGCTGGTCCAGTTTTGTGAATCCCTGGAGCCGGAAGGTTTCTTTCATCATTGGTCGGCATAAAGTTCGAACGTAAGCCAGTCAGTTTTCATATTTTCTAAAACATCTCCTGTATCAAATAATATTCCTTAGCTTATTGACTGCTCTCTGACTTAGTTGACACATGAACTAAATAAAGCACAGATTTTTTTTTTCGGTGCTTTGGGAAGATAGTTTGACAATATGTACCATGAGCCTTAAAGTAGCTTAAATGTCCATCATTAAGTAAAATCTGGAATATTTGCCTGATGTATTATTATATTGGTCAATGAAAATTTTTGCAGAGATCACATAACATGGAAAAATATTTGACACATTAAATATAAAAATCAGCATACAAAATTACACCTATGATTATAATTATGTTTAAAACATAAACATACTATCAAATAAGGAAAAGAGGATTGAAAGGAAATAAAATATGAATTTTGGTTATGTGTAGGTACTAGGACCTATAGGTGTTTTTTTCTTTTTTCTTTTTTTCTCTCTATTTTAAATATCTCTTTAGTGAGCATGTAAAACTTTTTATAGCAGCCTTCTGCCATCAAATTCCACTTACTCGTGTCTTTTTTTTTTTTTTTTTTTTGAGACAAGTTCTCCCTCTGTTGCCCAGGCTGGAATGCAGTGATGAAGGCACAGCTCACTGCAGACTCAACCTCCCCTGGCTCAGGTGATCCTCCCACTTCAGCCTCCCAAGTAGCTGGGCCCACAGGTGCCTGTCAACACATTCAGCTAATTCTTGTATTTTTTGTAGAGATGGGGTTTTGCCATGTTGTCCAGGCTGGTCGCAAACTCCTGCGCTCAAGCATCCTCCTGCCTCCCAGAGTGCTGGGAGTTTGAAGGTGTGAGGCACTGCGCTTGGCCTGTGTCCGTTTTTTAATATTTCTTTTTCTGGCAGCACAGCTGACACCAGCTTGTTTGCTTGCTGTTGCATGTCCACATAACAGCATCATGTGGAATGGAATGAGACCAACCCGGCCCACTACTTCTTGTAGGCTACAGTACCCCTAGGCCCTTGAATCTTCGGTCCTTTTTTTTTTTTTTTTTTTTTTAAATGAGATAGGGTCTCACTCTCTCACCCAGGCTGGAGTACAGTGGCGCGATCGCAGCTCACTGCAACTTCCGCCTCCTAGGTTCAAACCATTCTGCTGCCTCAGCCTCTCCAGTAGCTAGGATTACAGGCGCACGCCTGGCTCATTTTTTGTATTTTTAATAGAGACTGGGTTTCACCATGTTGGCCAAGCTGCTCTTGAACTCCTGACCTCAAATGATCCTCCCGCCTTGGCCTCCCAAAGTGCTGGGCTTACAGGTGTGAGCCATCATGCCCAACGCTTTGGTCCATTTTTAATTGAACTCTAGGCCTTTTGACCTGGCTCTAGGTTTCCCTTTGATGTCTATTTTTTTTAAGCATGGAATTTTACTTGACTCCAGTATCATGCTGAGATCGAGAAGTTATGTTTTTTGGTATCTTGTTATACAGCATTGTCTACATGAACATGAAACTGAGAACCAGTAAGACGTATTTGAATCACCTGTTAATATTACAGTAGAGATGATGTGCAGAGCCATGGTGAGAAGAGGTCTCAAGGTTGCTCTTACCTCTTTCTACTCCAGGGTTTGGCCTCTCTGCAGAGCACGTCTAGAACTTAATGGAAGAAATGAGCTCCTGGCCGCCCTAACTCATGAGACTGATTTGTGCTAGAAAACAAATTTGATTATTAAGAAATACAGCTGCCAAGTAAAACCATTTGTATTTCTCAGAAAGGACTTTGTCCCTTCTCCCAACCTCCCCGCCCCAAGTACGGAAACCTATTGGGAAATGAACATGAAATCCGATGGTTGCTTGGCATGAATGTAGGAAACCACAGCCAGTAAGATGCCTTCATGAGGCTTCCATCTGGGGCTCGTTGATGGTCTGTGTTCCCCGGCCCCAGTCAGAGTTAAAGATACAGCCTAGATTTCTGAAGCTCTCTTTTCAGTTCTTTGATGAAATACATGTGAAATTACCCAACATATAGTGAATATTCAGAATGTTTTCAGTATTTTTAAAAATTACACCAGTATTTACATCTTAACAACAAAGATTATGTGAGGGAAAGGATTTAAGGTCTAGTAGGTATTCATCTTGCTCATAAAATAATAATTATTCATTATATTTATAAAGTATAAAGCTCTGTGTAAGACAGTGTACCAGGCCTTGAGAATGTGATGGTAATCAAAACGTTCTCTTTACCATCAGGAAACCCACACTGTAATGGGAGAGACAGTAAATAAAAATGGCACTGTCATATATAACTAGAGTTTGGTAAGTGTGACAGTTGAAATGGGAAGGGGGTTGCGAGACTGTTTAGCAAGGGACCCTGCGCATCTCTCTCAGTCCTTACCAGCAGCACTGCATGCAGGCAGGTCAGGTGGCCTCAGCTCTCATTTTACAGGTAAAATCCATACTGTGTGAACTAGAGTAACCTTCCCAGGGATCACTTGGGGAGGAGTGAAAGTGGAGACTGCAGCCAAGTTTTCTCTCTTACTCCTACTTCACTTCACATACACAGCAACATAATACTTCATGGCATTTTTGTTGCTGTTTCATGAAGGCTGTCTCCTTATTGCCTGCAGATTAATCAGTTTTGCATTACATAATTACTGATTTAAAATACACTTTAATGTGTCATTCTTATAATCCCAGCACTTTGAGAGGCTGAGGCAGGAGGATCCCTTGAGGCCAGGAGTTCAAGACTGGCCTGGGCAACATAGCAAGACCCCATCTCTACAAAAAATGTAAAAACAAAAATTAGCTGAGCATAGTGGTACGTGCCTGTAGTCCTCCCAGCTACTTAGGAGGCTGAGGCAAGAGGGTTGCCTGAGTCCAGGTGTTCAAGGCAGTAGTGAGCCAGAATTGTACCACTGCACTCTAGGCTGGGCAATAGAGCAAAACCCTGTCTCTTAAAATGTGTATATATACACAATTTAGTTTTGCAGAAATTTTCACAACTAGGAATATGTAAGTCTCATAAGGCAATCTGTATTTCCATTTCACTCAAAAAATAAATTCCAAATACCTCTGAAAGGTTTTCAAGCTCACAATGTGTTTATATTAGGAACCAAGTGTACTTTTATTCCCAGATCAATCATGTATTTGTTCCTTTAACAAATATGTAGTGGGTGCCTGCTATGGACCAGACACTGTTCTAGGTACTGAAGATCCAGGAGTGAACAAAATAGGCAAAATACCTCACCCCGTGGCACTTACCTGGCAGTGGGTTATAGGGGGAGACAGTTACATAAAACGTATAGTGTGTCAGATTGTGAAATAAGGTTATATATTCAGGTACCGCTTGCCACAGACATGGTGTACCTGACAGCATGCAGATAGATATTGATCTAGATACAGTCTAGATGCTAAGGGAGAGAAAGGAGATTGGTGCAGCTGTTCCACTGTGATGAGAATGTGCAGGGTGAGTGAATAGTCCCTACACGGGGCGATATTCCTGACTGCTTTTATGACACTGTCAGCATCCTATGATTTTCTTGATAATTTCTGCCTTTGGGAAACTGTTTCAGTTTTTAGGTAACTGAGCTGCATGTATCAGTTGAGAAACGGCAGGCTGGCATAATGAAAAAGGACAGCCCAGGCTTGGGGGTCAGACATAGGCAGATTCAAATCCTAACTGCTGCTTCTCCGTTATGTGAACTTGGGCCAATTCCTCAGACTACCTCATCCCCTGACTTTGCATATTGGGGATAATTCCTACTTTCCGGGGTTGTTGTGAGGACTCCATGAGCTGATGGCAGCTGATTCAGTGTGCCTCACGAATGGGACTTGCTTTACCAAGGTACCCACAGGCAGTACAGTGTGGTGGCACACAGTGTGGGCTCTGGAGCCCAGACTCTGGTCCCTTCGTGAACACCTGCTTCCCCCTTACCTGCCAGGCCACCTGGAAAATGTAATTTAATCAGGTGAAGGAGAAAATACTTGTAAAGCACTTGAAAATAAGGGTTTTCAAAATGTTAGGTATTCTTGTGTGTTATAAAAACTAGTACAGGCCGGGTGCGGTGTTGGGAGGCCGAGGCGGATGGATCACTTGAGGTCAGGAGTTCCAGACCAGCCTGGCCAACATGGCGAAATCCTGTCTCTCCTAAAAATACAAAAATTAGCCAGGCATGGTGGCACGTGCCTGTAATCCCAGCTACTCGGGAGGCTGAGGCAGGAGGATCACCTGAACCTGGGAGGCAAAGATTGCAGTGAGCTGAAATTACGCCACTGCACTCCAGCCTGGGTGACAGAGCAAGACTCCGTCTCAAAAAAAAAAAAAAAAAAAAAAACTAGTACAGTGCCTGTCACATAGAAGGTCCCAAGTAGACATCAGTTCCTTCCCTTCTTTGTGATCCTCTCTGTTGGCATGGGTGCCATTCACTGTATTCAGGTCATAGATGCTCTAAAATTGGAGTGTGAGACAGACTGAAGGTATTGTAATAGCGACATTCTCACCACTAGGGTGGGTTGCAGAACCGTCTTAATTAGATAACTTAAGTGTTAGGTGCATTAAACGTTAAATGTTTGGCAAACTTGGGGCCTTTAAAATTCTTATAGTAAGTTACTCAGTTACTGCCAAATTTTGAAACCAGTTATTTGCGAAAGATATTTTAGTAGCTAAGGAGGTTACTTGTCACTAATTTTAGATTTGTACATATATAGCACTGAAACCATTACAGAAAGATGAGTGCTTTAGAGAAACTTAAGGGGCCTGTTAATGTCTCATTTGTCTCTTATTAGTTTCTGTACCTCCATGGGTAGAATTCTAGCCTCATATTTTCTTTTAGGAGTCAAAGAATTGTTTTGTAAAAGCATAGATCTATCTTGGAATAGTCTATTAAAAATCACTTTCGACTTCACATTTAAATTGTTTGACTGAGTCTCTCACTGGGAATTTTCTAGGAGCCCACTAAATGAGGATGTTTTTGCTACCAAAATTAAAAAGACGAACAATAATGACAAAGACGTAACAGAATTACAAGAACAAATTTACAAACTTCTCTTACAGGTAAGGTGAGATTTTTAAAAATGCAAAATTCCCGGCCGGGCACGGTGGCTCAAGCCTGTAATCCCAGCACTTTGGGAGGCCGAGACGGGCGGATCACGAGGTCAGGAGATCAAGACCATCCTGGCTAACACGGTGAAACCCCGTCTCTACCAAAAAAGACAAAAAACTAGCCGGGCGAGGTGGCGGGCGCCTGTAGTCCCAGCTACCCGGAAGGCTGAGGCGGAGAATGGCGGGAACCCAGGAGGCGGAGCTTGCAGTGAGCTGAGATCTGGCCACTGCACTCCAGCCTTGGCGACAGAGCGAGACTCTGTCTCAAAAAAAAAAAAAAAAAAAAAAAAAAAAATTCCCGAATTGTGTTTTGTTTTAATGCTCAGTAAAAACTTTACAAAAATAAACTGTAAAGGGAGACAAATCTTTGCCCTCTGCATTCCAGAAATTTTTGTCTTTCTCTTTTCATTTTTAAATTAAATTTTATTCTTTGTTCCTTATTCTGTGTTACACAGAATATTTTTGTAAGAACCGATTGTAATACAGCAAGCCAAGTGACTGAGAGAATTCTTACACTGCAGAGGCACCAGTGTGCTCAGCCTTTGGGTTTTGGCTCCAGGATTTTTTAAATAATTTCAGTTTTAAAGATGGGAGGAGAGGGATGGTAGGTCTCAGTTTCTCTCAACTATTGTAAGGCAAAAGTGGGGAAATGCGTGTGTTGAGAAGAAATACCAAAGGTGTTTTCTATAAGAGATTCAGTGAATAAGTGGGAAATAGAACTGATGACGTCACGTAGAGTAACCGTCCTCAGTGGTTTTCAGAATGTCTCCCATAAAATCTCTAGGGTGCATGAAATACCTGCCACATTCTTGGAAGAAGTACAACATATATTTAGTTTGTTCTCTCTATTCTAAACTGGACACAGAGAACTAGAGTTTATTTTCAGGTTTAAAAAAATTAATTATACTATGGCTTTTTAACAATGTGTTTTCCTGGAAGTACCTACCTAGACTAGAACATAAGACCTTGCCCTTGAGAATTACCGAAATGACAGAGGAGTGCCTTTCGTGTCAGCGTTAAAAGTACCAACCTGCACACACCTAATTGGGGATTTCAGGAATTGTCATCTTAATTTTTAGATGATTGTAGATGAGCTCTGAGGTGGCTGCATTTAGACACCCAGCAATTCTGGACTTGTTCCTCTCTGTCCTTCTAGCCAGTTCACGTGAGTGTGTCCAGTGGCTATGGGAGCCTGGGGAGCAGCGGGTCGCAGGAGCAGCTTGTCAGCATCACCTCCTCCAGTGAGGCCAGCGGGCACTGCGTGGAGGAGACAAAGGCAGAGCAGGTACATGGGCTTATGTCACATCCTTATACAGTCGTTGTGTTTTCTGTACTACCTCAGTTCTGCACGTGGTGACATCGTAGTATGTATTCCTGACTCGAAGACCTCATCTGATAACAGACATTTTCATCCATTTTGCTTTGGGAAAAATGTCTGTAAAAAGAAGATATCACTTTTGGAAAGTGATATTTGAATTAATTGTATGCGTTCTAAAAATTAGCATATTTTGAACGATTTATTTTGAATTTGTTGGTACCAGTATCCTGTGGCATGGTGCAGGAAACTGAATTAAAGCGATTACTGTGCTTTAGTCATTATGTCTTCAGAGAAACAGAAGCTAAGTGTATTTTGTTTATGTATCTTTAGTGGACATTTTTGTAATTTTTGAAACATATTTTATCTTTCCTTTCCCTAAGATGACCTTGCAGCAGGTCTATGCCAGTGTCAACAAAATTAAGAATCTGGGTCAGCAGCTCTACATCGAGTCAATGACCAAATCATCATTCAAGCCAGTGACGGGGACACGCACAGAACTGAATGGTGGTGGTGAGTCAGCGAATGATGGTGGTGAGTCCTCCCCAAGGATCTCCTCCTGTGGGCTATCACTCTCTACATAGATGTCACGTATGTGATTCATGAGCATGAAGTCATGACCCTGTGTTGGTGCTTTTCATATTTCTTGATTTGCCTAAATAGCAAAGTAATAGTAGTAATAATAATGGCAACAGCAAATACTATTTTGAAAGTAAATGGTATTAGAATGTGTTTGTAATAGTTGCAGTTTACTTTTACTGAAGACTTAAGTTTTCTGAAAATACCAACAAATTATAGATTTTCCTCCCTGCATGGGCATCTCTTTAAACAAAAAGAGTGGATTTTAGAATGCATTTTAAATAATAAAGTATATTAAAATGAAAATCCCTTTCGTCATTTCAAACAGAAATCTTTGTGACCTGAATTCAATGAAAATCTTTGGCTCTTTTCTTGACGTGTATTTACTTTTCTCAAATATGAAGTGAGGAGCACTCCAAAAGAGCTGGATCAGTAGTAAAACTGGCATCATATTGAAAAGTTAACCTAGTTGCATTGCATGGCATAGGGAAGTTCAATAATATAGAAATCAAATTAGATTGACATTTAAATTTAGCTAACTTTCCCTTCATTTTTCTTCCTGAATGTTAATATAATTTGGAAGTTGTGATGGATCTTGATCACTAAATGTTGTTAATCTCTATCATTGTCAAATGTAGACGTTTTACACAGTGGGGTGAAATTTCTAAGGTCAGTAATGATAACAGCTATACGTTTCAGGACTTGACATGATTTATACCACAAAAAGTCAAACTGCTGCTCCCATAGGTGACATCACTGGGAACCATCTTAGTCTGTACTGCTGTGACAAAAGACCTGAGACTGGATAATGGATAAAGAACAGAAACCTATTTCTCACAGTTTTGGAGGCTGGGAGGTCCAAGATCAGGGCACTGGCAGGTTCAGTGTCTAGTGAGGGCCAGGTCTCCGCTTCTCAGAGAATATCACTTCCTTGGGTGGGGGCAAACGCTGTGTCCTCACATGGCACAAGGGACG
Organism: Macaca nemestrina; assembly: GCF_043159975.1. Taxonomy (NCBI): domain Eukaryota; kingdom Metazoa; phylum Chordata; class Mammalia; order Primates; family Cercopithecidae; genus Macaca; species Macaca nemestrina. The sequence continues at coordinate 226,314,753 of NC_092125.1, read as the reverse complement.
GAAAGGCAGGAAGAGACTTAGCTAGTTCCTTCTGGCCCTTCTGAAAGGTTGCAGATCCCATTCATGTTAACATGTGCCTGTTGACACATTCACATTGGGTTTTAAGTTCCAACATAAGAATCATGGGGACACACACATTCAAACCACAGTAGAGCCTATAGGACTCCCCAGGCAGAGCAAGTCCTGTTCTTTCATTTTTCTCTTTTCACCTCGATAGGAAGGTGAGCATTCCATTGGTTTCTTCTGCTGTTACATGTAAGGGCACAAGACAGGAATAACAGCTGCTTTTTTTATTCTTGTCCCTCAAAACCCCCACATTCCCCCTCTGCAGAAAAATTTATCTTAAATACAATTTTTACTATATAGATTATTATTCCATGTCCTAGCAGAGCTATTTCTTTTAGGAAGTTTTAAAGCTAAAATGTCTAAATGTTTTTCTCACTGTCTGGTCCTGCCAGTCCTACTCACAGGGATCTAGGCCTGGGCCTAGGATCTCATGGTAGTATCAGAATTTCACATACTGACTTCTGTCCTCATCTCAGAATAGCTTCCCTTCTCACTTCACTTCCCTTCTCACTTCCTGCAATATTCAGTTTCTTATCATCTACCATGGATCTTGTAATACCATTGGTACTATTTTTTTTTTTTTGAAGGCTGCATCTTTAAGTAGACGGCAATATTCCATCACTGATTTTTTATAAAATTGAAGCTGCGGGTAACTCCATGTGCTTACGCAGCTACTTTAGAAACTGAAATGTTCTCACTCCTTAGATTCTTATATTTGGCTCTAATAGCACACACAGGATGTGACTTTGGAGAAGAAGGAAGATCTCTTGCCATTTGGTACAGCTTTGGAGAACCAGTGTTTCTGGGAGATCTTGATTTTATTAACATTTGGAGACCAACAAGTTTAAAGAGCTAAGAAACCTTAATACTCTTTACTTGAGACACATGAGGATACAACTTAAAAATGTTATAATTTAAATGTTAGAAATTGACTAGAGATATATACCAATGAAAAGGAAAATGCTTAGTTAAGCATGATCATTGTTTACATGCTTTATGGGAACTTCAGGTTTAAAATTTATATGTTTACCTTTCTTACAATATAAGAGCAAATAATGCTTTAAGGTAGAATAAGAAGGGAGATTTTAAAAGTTAATATGAGAGGGCAAGGAACAACAGGGATATGTAAAGCCCCTTCAGCTACATGTACAGAGGCCAGCTTCAAGAGATATCATTGAGGAAATCCAGGAAAAGTAAGTGTCCATGTCTAGGGTGATGGAATGCCTGAGTGGGAGAAAATGACTCGTCCGTTGAACAGATTCAGAGTGAGGTTGCTTCCAGTTTCTACTCAGGGATGTAGAGAGCCAGAAACAGCATCACCCCAAATTTACAACAAAAATCTGGATGAAAGGCAAGTTCAAGACCTTTCTTGACAACTCAGTGCTGAGGTTACAGAGCAGCCAGCAGGCCTAAAATTTAAGGAGAGAAACATATTTGCAGGGAGAAGAAAGATGCAGCACTGGATTCCAGTGCACCGACCGCCTGAGTCAAGTAACTTGCAGAAGACAGACCCTCTCCAAGGCACAATGACAAGGAAAGACCAAAAGCTGAAAGTGGAGCAGATATTGAGAAAAAACAAAAAAATTACCCACCAAACCAGCCACCAGCTGAGTCAAAAGGTATAACTAGAGGAATCTGAAAACTGTTGTACATGCTGTAAATCCATTACAATACTTAAACCTGGCCTAAAAATTAGAATAATTCGAACAGAGGTCTAAAAGAAGGAAAGGCATGCGTCTCTGTATCCTACACAAGTTACACAGTTCTCAACAAGAAATTATGTAGCATGTGGATGGGCAAGAAGGTAAAAGAAAAAAAAAAAACCCTCCCAAGAAACAAAACCATCATCAGAACAAGACTTAGACTCAGATAGGACACAGAAGTTGGAACTATCTGACAGGGAACGTAAAATAATTATGAATGATGCATTAAAGGCTAGTGGACAAAGTGGGCACCATGCAGGGCCAGGTGGGTAATCACAGCATAGAGATGGGCATGAAAGAAACCCTCAAATGGAAATGTAACATCTGTAACATCAATGCCAGAGATGAGGAACACATTTAATAGCATTCAACACAGCCTGGAAAAGAATCATTATTCAAGCTGAAACAGAGAAAGAAGAATGAAGCAAACAGAATAGAGCATTCTAAGAATTTGGAGACAGCCTCAAACTATCCAACATAGGTATAATTGGAATCTCAGAAGAAATATTTGAAGAAATAGTGGTCAAGAATTTTCTACAGAGCCAAAGACCATCAAGTAAGTTAAATACAGAACCAAAACAAAACATTTGGGCATATCATATTCAAACCAATGGAAAAAAGAAAATCTTGAAAGCATTCAGAAAAAAAGATTATGTACAGAGAAACAAAGATAAGAATTATAACAGACATTTCTTCAGAAACCATGCACACTAAAAAGACAATAGAGTAACATCTTCAACCAGAAAAACTGTCAGCACAGAATTCTGTACCTAGTGAAAACGATCTTCAAGAAAATAAAGATGATATAAAGAATTTTCTCAAACAAATATTACGGGAATTTATTTCCAGCACACTTATTCCATTAAGAAGTGCTACAGGAATTTTTTTTTTCAAGACAAAACAGGATGATGTATTTAAATGAAATTAGAGGAAAATATTACCAAATACAGACTTGTTTACCAAAAATATGTAGTTTTCAAGCTGTCTAAGTACAGACATTGTCTATCAAGTCTCCACGTATCATCTCTTGATGAATTCTAATGCTGCTAATGCTTTACAATTGACCATGTAATTTTGCAAACATGAACATAAATTTTCCCTTGTCAATGATTATATTGTGTTTATAACATAAATAGAGAAATACACTGTGTTTATAACATAAATAGAGAAATGTCTCTGTGGATAGTGCTTTGAGAAAATCTAGGCACTCTGTAGATAGGTACAAATCATTTTTAAAGGGATACACACAACACACCAGATGGAATTTTACCCCTTACTCAGAATAGTTACCAAATAAATAGAACAATGCCAATCATATAATGATTGAAAAACATTTGTTGTCATATGTGAATGTTGAGAAATATTTTTGATGAAGGAATTTCTTAAGACAGAAGGAGTATGATACCAGACCAAAAACTTGGATCTACACAAAGAAGGAAGAGCACTGGAAATGGAATAAATGAAGATTAAAAAAATTCTATTTTTTAATTTTTAAAATTACTCATAAAGGTAATGGACTAAAGCAAAACCAGCAAACTGGATTTATAGCGTATATATAAGTAATCTTTGTGACAACAATACTACAGAGGTTGGGTGGAAGGTATTGGGAATATACTGTTATTAGGTCCTTAAACTGTATTATTTGGAGGTAGACACTAAGTACTTAAGAATATATATTGGAAACTTCAGGAAAACAATTTGAAAATTTTTTTAAGTATAAATAATAGGTTAATAGAGTAGGTAAAATGGAATTTAAGACACTTAACCCAAAATGGTGGCCCAAAACCAAATGGAACTGAAGCTGGGAGTGGTGCCATGTGCCAGCTACTAAGAAGACTGAGGTGAGAGGATCACTCGAGCCCAGGAGTTCAAGTCCAGCCTGGGCAACATAGCCATACCTCATCTCTAAAAATACACTTAAATAGCAAATGGAACAAATAGAAAATAACTAGTGGCTGGTATATTTTAATCCAGCAATATCAACAATCACTAATGTATTGAATATGAATATGAATCATATTCAATTCAGTTATTCATATTCAATATAAATAATCTCAGCACGCTAATTTACAAGAAATAAATTGTCAGATTGGATGAAAAGATCCAGCTACATACTATCTACAAGAACCCATTGTGAAAATAAACATAGGTTAAGAGCAAAAGAGTAGAAAAGATACATCATGCTAACACAAATCAAAAGAAAGTGGGAAGCTATATTATTATTACACAAAGTGAACTTCAGAATAAGGAATGTTAGCAGAGTTAGAAGGAGAGACTGTATAACAGATAAAGGAGTTGATTCCTTAAGAACATAGAAGAGTCTTACATGTTTATGCATCTAATATCAGAGCTCCAAAATACATGAAGTAAAAGCTGTAAAACTGTAAGGAGAAATAGACAAATTCACAATGATAATTGGAGACTTCAGCACATTTCTGTCTGTAATTGATAAAAGAAGTAGACAGAAAATTAGTAATGCTATAGAAGACCTGAACAACACTATCAGCAAGGTCTGCCTAATTGACATTTATGGAACACTTGACCCAACAACACAACACATATTTTTCATGCAACATTCATCAGAACAGATCAGATTATGGCCATATTACAAACCTTAAAACATTTTTAAAGAAAAGAAATCATATACTGTTTATTCGCTAACCATAATAGATCAAACTTCGAAATCAGTAACAGAAGTATTTAGAAAATCCCTAAATGTTCGGAAATTAAGTAACTTCATACTTATAAATAATCCACAGGTCAGAGAGGAAGTTTCAAGGGAAATAAAAACATTTTGGGCCCAGTGTGGTGGCTCACGCCTGTAATTTCAGCACTTTGGGAGGCTGAGGTGGGCGGATCACAAGGTCAGGATATTGAGACCATCCTGGCTAACATGGTGAAACCCCAACTCTACTAAAAATGCAAAAAAAAATTATTCATGTTCAACATGAATATGAATAATTAGCCAGGCATGGTGGTGGGTGCCTGTAGTCCCAGCTACTCAGGAGGCTGAGGCAGCAGAATGGTGTGAACCTGGGAGGCGGAGCTTGTAGTGAGCCAAGATTCCACCACTGCACTCCAGCCTGGGCGACAGAGCGAGACTCCATCTCAAAAAAATTTGAACTGAACAAAATGAAAAGACAACAAAAAATATATGGGATATACCTAAAACACTGCTTAAAGGGAAATTTACAGCATTGAGTGTTTATATGGAAAAAAGAAGAATGGTCTCGACTCAGTAATCTAAGCTTCCTCCTTAAAAGTAAGAGAAAGAAGAACAAATTGTATCTCAAGTAAGCAATAAGAAGGAATAATAAAGACCAGATATCAATGGAATTGAAAAGAGAAACTAAGTTAAATCAAAGGGTAATAAAATTAGTAAGTCTTTAGCCATACTGAACAAAAGAAAAGAAGGACAGGTTGGGCTTTATCAAAATATGAAACTTCCCCTTTTTGAAAGACACTGATAACTATGGCCATACCACCTTGAACGCATCCAATCACACCTGAAAGACACTGATAAGAATGAAAAGACAAAATATTTGCAAATTTTATATACAATAATGAAGTTATATCCAGCGTACATAAAGAACACTCAAAACTCAAGAAGACAACCCAATTAGAAACAACATTTTTCCAAAGAAGATATATAAACAGCAAATAACATATGAAAAGATGCTGAACCTAAGTCATTAGACAAAAAAATTTAAACCATGTGAGATACCACTACATATCTTTGAGAATGGCTAAATTTTTTTTAAAAGCTGACAGTACCAAGTGTTGGCAAGGATGCAGAGTGACCGGAACACTCACCCGTTGCTGGAGGTAATGCCAAATTGTACAGCCACTTTGGGAAAGTTTGACATTTCCCATAAAGTTAGACATACTCTTACCATGTAACTTAGTAATTCTATTCTTAGTGATTTACCCAACTGAAATAGAAACTTAAATTCACATGAAAACCTGTATGTGAATATTTATTACACTGTTACTTGCCAAACACAGAAACAACCCAAATGTCATTCAGCAGAATGGATAAGCTATGTATATCCACACAGTGAAATGCTACTCAACGGTGAAGAGAAATGAACTTGATTCACAGACCATTGTAGATATAAATCTTAAATACATTTTGTTAAGTGAAAGAAGGCAGAACCAAAAGGTTACATATTGTACAATTCCATTCCAGAAAAGTGTTCTTTCTGGAATGCTCTAGCTCTGGAAAACAGATCAGTATTTACTATGATTGGGTAGAGAAGACAATGTAAGGACATTTTTAAGTTATGGAAATGTTCTTTTGGTTACTGTGGTGATGGATACACAATTTTCTGTGCATTTGCCAAAACCCACAGATTTGTGCACTCCATCTCACCCCAAAATGTAAAGAGAACCCAAGATGAGATGCAGGCTTTGACAAGTGAATCTGACTGCATTACAGATGACAGGACTAAACACACGGAAGGGGTGGGGAAGAATAGAGCTCAGTAGCTTTGGAAAACAGCGCTGCAACTGGATCTCCTAGGGCTAAATACAAAATTATGAATGTGCACAAACACTGTACTCAAGTTGGTGTATTCGTTTTCCACCAGAGTACGGGGTAGCAATTCTAAAGCGACTTTATACTAGGGTTGAACAAATTGTGGAAGCCGCTATCGATAACGATAACCAGACTCCTCACTATCAGAGGAAAGCGACACACAGCCGAAGGGAAGGAACTCCATGATGCTGGATTGGCGCGAATGGTTTCAGTGTGGACTCATGCCCCTTTCGTTTAATATACAGAGGGATGGATAGACACGGGTTAGTATACTATGCCAAATAAAAAGAATAAAACAGATGGTTCAGGCAAAGATTATCAAGGAATGAAACTACAGGTGAAAGGTTAATGGGGAACTTAAACTTTGAGAAGTTTTAAAGAAACAGAATACTTGGCTGATCGCAAAGTATTCCTCCAAAGCATATTATTTATTACATTGTAAAATAGTAACTTTACACAGGACAAACAAACCTGAGAGACACCATGTTAACCAATGAACAAGGTAACAAAACATATTGACATCATGTACCCTGGGATGATGCGCGAGGAAGGACACTGCACCTCAGTGGCATTCTTTCCCCAAATACATAACCTCCATCTAATCATGAGAAGACATCAGAGAAACTCAAATCGAAGGCCATCCCACTAAAGTTGTGACCCTGAACGGAAAAACAGCATTGAGTGGTAAACTGATAAAATCCAAAGATCTGTTTTCCAGTTAGTAGAATGGTACCACTGTTCATTTCCTAGTTCGGGTCATTTTATTATGGTTGTAGACCATGGTAACATTAGTGGAAGCGGGATGACAGGCATATAGGAACTCTATTGTACTGTTTTTGCAACTTTTCAGGTCTAAAATTATTTCAAAATTAAAAGTTAAAAATCATTAATGAGTGAAAGGTAATACAGTCATTTTTCCATAATATCTTCTGAAAATAGAGAAGCCTCTTCCAAGCCAGCTAAAAATGACCAGCGTCTAACACTTCTACAAAACTTCTCAGTAGTACATGATGTAATTAGTTACTCCTTCCTTGAGAAAGTTTTCATTCTTGGTTGCTGTGAGGCCGAACCTTGCAGGATTTTCTGTTATCTTTCCAGCTTCCCTTTTTCAGTCTCCTTTATTGGCTCATTGTCCTTTACAGGAAGTTTTTAGTGCTTAAGCCTGGAGGTTTTTTCTTCTCTCCGTACCTACATCTACAATGGTGGCCACTTGCCACATTTGGCAGTTTAAATTCAAATTCAATACAGTTAAATGTAATACAATTAACATTTAGTTTCTCAGTTGCTCTAGCCGTATTCCAAGTGCTTAATAGAGGTATGTTAGTGGCTACCATACTAGTCAGCACAAATAATCCATCAGTCATCACAGAAAGTTCTGTTGGACACAGGCTCCATGTGGGAGATGCTGTGTACTTCACACAGCATCACGTAAGACGCACAGGTCTTCCCACATTCCACCCTTAGTGATTGCCAGGGTTGACCAGTTGTACAGGCAGTGTCAGCTCCACATTGGAAAGTTCCCCATCAACCTTAAACCTATGGTTTCATTCCTTGATCATCTTTGCTGGAAATTTTGGTTTCATTCCTTATTTTTCTAAATACAGTTGTAGCCATTCTATATGTCATGTGCTCTGTACCTTATTTTATTCACATTGTGTGTTGTGGATGTCTTTCTATTAGTGCATTTTAGATCTGCACTCATTTTTAATAGCTGCATAATATTCTATTGATATATACATGATAAAGTGCCATGGTTTAATTTTAGTAAGAAAGTGTATGTTCTTAATTACATGCTGGGTACCTTTAATTGCACATCCCTTTATTCTGTTTCAGGTGAATATAAAACCTTTACTTCCTTCCACCAAACACTGAAAAATAATAGTGTGTACACTGAGCCTTATGAGGATTTGAGGAACGATGAGCACAGCCCATCCTATCAACAGATCAACTGTATCGACAGTGTCATCAGGTATGAGACCGCAAGTTTGGATACCATGTAAGTCTGTTCCAAAAGCATACACTGTCACTGTAGAGACTTCATAGAATTTTTAATAGCTGCTCTCATTTGGTGTTTCACTATAAATCAGTAGATACTGATGGCGTGCCTAACACGCTGAACATTACAGAAGGCACAAAAAGCTAGAAGATGCATTCCTTCTTTGAAGAAACTGTGGTATAGTTCAGAAGACAAGACTTATTTTTGTCAAAATTAAATGGTGTAAGGCAAGCTTGTCCAGCCCGCGGCCCACAGGCTGCGTGTGTCCCAGGACGGCTTTGAATGCAGCCCAACACAAGTTCATAAACTTTCTTAAAGCATTATGAGATTTTTTTGTGGGTTTTTTTTTTAGCTCATCAGTTATGATTAGTATTAGTGTATTTTATGCGTGGCCCAGGGAAGCCAAAAGATTGGACACCTGTGACATAAGATTTGAAGGTTAATTCAAAACCACAGTAAAAGAAATGTTACAATCCAGTGATTGAGGCTGGGATGGTCAGGGAAGACTTTATCAAAGAAGAAAGTACGAAGTATTCCAAACAGAAGTGGCATGAGAAAAGCAAAGAGGTGGGAAATGGCACAGTTAGGGAACCAGCTAAGAATATGGGGCCTAATTATGTTGTTACAGATACCTGAAGAGCTACAACATTCCAGCTTTGAAAAGAAAGTGTATCTCCTGTACAAATACAACTTCCTCCTCCTCAGAAGAAGACAAACAGAACCACAAGGCAGATGATGTCGAAGCCTTACAAGGTAACAAGAATGCCCCTCGGAGTTAAATTCAAAGAACTATAAATACATCCTTAATGTTTCTCTTTAATGTCTTATATTTATTTTGTTGAACGCATAAAATTCTGGTTTCATATTACCTCTTTATGGCCAGTAAGGTTTAATTTCTCGGTTACAAACTTCTGTAAACTGGGTCTTTTACATAAATTTCTTGTTGGGAATTTTTCTTTTCACTGTCAGTTTCTCTTACACCACCAGCTGGTTTACAAATCTCAACCATACCTAAATCAGAAATGCCAACAAATGGACCGTCCATAGACGCAGGAGGAGGAGCTCCACAGATCCTGTCCACGGCGGTGCTGAGCTTGGGGTCGGGCATAAGCCAGTGCGGTTACAGCAGCACCATTGTCCACGTTCCACCAGAGACAGGTACCACACTCGCCTCTTACTTTGAAAATATACTCAATATTAACTACATTGTGATGAGAAAACAAAAGTCATGAATGCCATTTGCTCAGTTATAACTTCTAAACTACACATATTTTTTCCTTTCTTTAGTTCAGTTAAAGTATTTCTGGAAACATCATCACGTTTGTGTTGGTTACATATTTTGGACAGTATTTCTCAGTTACGTTATTTGTCAGTGAAATCAGTTGACACATAAAAAGCACTTAATACAGTACCTAGTAGGTAGGTATTAGTAAGTCCTCAATTAGTGTTAGCCATTGTTAATGCAGTTATAGATGGGACTGTGTGAGGTTACTTCCCTGCTGACTTTTAAGGAATGTGTTCCTTTCACCTGCATCTCACCATCCTGTAAGTTGTGATGAGCTCAATCACACATGCGTTCAGATTTTTGTATTGGTGTGATAGCAATGAATAGAGTTCTTTAAAAGTCTTCATTTAACACCATAATTACTTGGTAATTATTCTACTGTCTTCTTTTTATTCCTCCTTATTGCCACCTGTCCTTTTGACATTTTCATCACTAATAACAATTTGGGTAGATGAAAGAATGGTGACAAATATGTTAAACTGGGTTTTCACATGATCTGTGCTTTATCTTTGCTAGTCTTCAGTGGCCTATCAGCTAATATGTGTCGAGCCATTTCTTTGTGCCACTCTCTGCTCTTAGTTCTTCATTGGGATGATCTCATTAAATCTTTCCAACAACCTGTGAGATGGAGAGCATGGTACTGACAAGAGATCTGTGGATTGGTGGGGAAAGACCAGAGAGCATTACGTTTCTAATTAGTCAAAAGTAGAGTTTCACTGGAACTGAGCTAGCCCTTCCACAGAGGAGCATATGCACATTTTTTAGTGTGGCTTTTAATATTTTGCATTCCTGTATGGGCATGTAGCTGTTCATAATACAGCCCATGCAGGAAGGGAGGGTATCACCCAATATGAAAAGCTCTTTTTTTTATTCTGCCACTCTGCTTTCTATACTCTGCTCTTATATTACCATTTTTAATGAATTTATACTAAAATCCATATGCTTAGGAAATTTTTACTGGTATTAGTTTCTCCTGATCTTGAATCATCCTCAACATTTACAGGGCCACATCTTTATTCCATGGAGAAAAAGCGGAATCAGAACCCAGATGTTCCTTAAAACATATCTCTATGTCTTTTGCTTTCTGAAAAGTTCATGTTCATTCCTTCAGTTTGCATCCTGACTCAAACGAGTCGTGTCTGAGGACCATGGTCACAAATGCATTTCCTTGCAAGTTAATATCTTCATTTCATATGTGGACAATGAAGCCACAAATAGGCGAAGTAACTTAACTTGCCCAATATCACACAGCCCATGAGTAGTAGAGTAGGGAATCAAGTATTGACCATTAGTCTCTAGGAGTCGTTGCCATTACAGATATTTTGAACCTAAAGCAGGGTCTAATTAAGATGGAATGTAGGCCAGGCACAGAGGCTCATGCCTGTAACCCCAGCATTTTGGGAGGCCAAGACAGGAAGATTGCTTGAATGCAGGAGTTTGAGACCAGCTTGGGCAACATAGTGAGACTCTGTCTACAAAAAATTAATTTTTATTTTATTTTATTTTATTTTATTTTATTTGTGAGAAAGAGTCTCACTCTGTTGCCCAGGCTGGAATGCAATGGCATGATCTCGGCTCACTGCAGCCTCCGCCTCCTGGATTCAAGTGATTCTCCTGCCTCAGCCTCCCGAATAGCTGGGATTACAGATGCCTGCCACCACACCCAGTTAATTTTTGTATTTTTAGTAGAGACAGGGTTTCACCATGTTGGCCAGGCTGGTCTTGAACTCCTGACCTCAGGTGATCTGCCCACCTCAGCCTCCCAAAGTGTTGAGATTACAGGCGTGAGCCACAGCGCCCAGCCCTAAAATAATTTTTTAAAAGATGGGATATGAGATACAATGGCTAAGCCAATCAATAAAATGAAATTTTAAAGTATACTCAATCCAAAAGAAGAGCAGGAAAGGAGGAAAAGATTAACAAAAAAGAAACAGAACAAACCAAATAATAAGATAATAGCTCTGTATCCAGCTATGTCAATGATGACATAAAATTGATTCAACACTTCAATTAAAAGGCAAAAATTGGGCCAAGAATAGTGGTTCACACCTGTAATCCCAGGGACTCACGAGGCTGAGCAGGTAAGATTGTTTGAGGCCAGGAGTTTGAGACCAGCCTGGGCAATACAGTGAAACCCCATCTCTACAAAAAATTTTTAAACTAGCCAGGTGTGGTGACCCACACCTGTAATCCCAGCTACTTGGGAGGCTGAGGCAGGAGGATCAGTTGAGCCCAGCTTGAGCCCGTCTTGGGTTCATTGCTACAGTGAGCTCTGATCACATTACTGTACTCCAGCCTGAGTGACAGAGCAAGATCCTGTCTCTAAAAATAAGTAAATACATAAAAGGCAAAAATTCTCAAAACAGATTTTAAAAACTCAAGACCTAACTACATGCTCTCTACAAAGTACAAATGAAATTCACAAATGGATTGAAAGTAAATGAATGGAAAAAGATGCACAAGTGAAACAGTAAACATCAGAAGGCTGCAGTGACTTATTAATACATGTAAAATAGATTCCAGGACATCATTTCATAATGACAAGGCGGTCAATTCCTCAGGAAAGACATAACAGTCATAAATGTATATTCACTAATAACAGAGCTTTGAAAGCTATGAAGCAAAAATATGCAAATAGACTTTCCATAATTATATTTGGAAAATTGTACACTTCCTCTCTGCAATTGATAAAAACATACAGAAAAAATAAGAAACAGATGATCTATACAACACTATCAACCACCTTGATCTAATTGATACTTAGAGAATGTGAGGCCCAGTGACTGCATAATCCACAGCCTTTTCAAGTACACACAGTATGTTCACTGAGAAATACGACATGTTGGACTGTACTATGTCTCAGATTTAAAAGGACTGATGGTATATAAACTGTGTTCTCTGGCTAGTGAATTAAATTAAAAATAAGTAATAAGGTGTCTCAACCCAAAAGTTTATAAATCAAACAACACATTTGTAAATCTGTGATTCAAAAATGAAATCATAAAGAGAATTAGAAAATATTTCCAAATCAATGATACTGAAAGTATAGCATACTAAAATGTATGAGATGCAGCTAAAAACGGGGCTTGTAAGATCGATAGCTTTAAAAATGCTGTTAGAGAAGAAATGTCTCAAATCAGTGATCTAAAGTTATAGTTTAAAAAGTCAGCAAAAGAAGAGTGATGTAAGTCCAAGATAGAATGAAGGAAATAATAAAAGACAAAAGCAAAAATCGACAAAATAGAAAACAGACAGTAGAGAAAATTAAAGCTAAAAGTTGGTTCTTTGAAAAGATGAACAAAATTGATAAACCCCTTATACCAGTAGAGAGGGGTCTTGGTTCATGTAGCTGTACAGTAAGTCTTGAAATCAGGTAGTTTAAATCCTTCAGCTTTATTCTTTTTCAAGATTGCTTTGACTGTTAGGTCTTTTGTCTGTATAAATTGTAGACTCAGTTTCTCAGTGCCTTTTTTCCTTATTACAGGGTTGTATTTTCCTGCTTCTTTGCATGCCTGGTGATTCTTTTTAATTGGATGCCAGATATTGTGAATGGGTACCAAATATATTTGTATTCCTGTAAATATTCTTGATCTTTATTCTGGGTCCCAGTGAAGTTACCTGGAAACAGATTGATCCTTTCAGGCTTTGCTTTTTAAATTTGCTAGGCAGGACCAATAGTGTGTAGTCGAGGCCTGTTTTTCCTCTGCTACCAAGGCGAGACCTTCCTGAGTGCTCCTTGTGATGCCTCAGGAGTTAGGAGAGTCTCTAGTCTGGTGGATGGGAACCGCTGCTGTTCCGCAGCTTGTGTGAGCTTCAGCTCTTGTTCCTGCTAATCCTCTCGTGGTGTTTTCCTCCCATGAATGCCCTGGTGAATCCTTGGAAATTCTCTAGGCTGCACGCTGGGGCAGTCCTCGGGCTCACCTCCCTTGTTTCTTATCCTCCAGGGTCACTTCCCTTCAGTGTCTGAAACCTATTGTTTTGTATATTTAGGCCTTTTTTTTTTTTTTCATCTCAAACCGGAGGGTAAGTTTGGTCCCTGTTATTCCAACTTGGCCAGAAGCAAAGCCCCCTGTGGTGTTGATTTAGTCACAGGCCACTTCTGGATGCAGAGTGGGGCCACACCCACCGAAACCACCTGGATACTGCACCACAGGGGCAAGCCGGAATGGATGTTGGGGGAGCCCTCTACAATGTCCACCACAAAATCTTTTTTTCATAGAAGTAATTTTTTACAAGCAACCCAAAAATACATATCACTATTCTGTATCAATAAAATAAATTTTAATGTACAACTATTATATATCAATAATAAATAGATAAACAGATAAAAAGAGGCAACCCAAAATCCATCCACAGATGTTCACTTTAGTAAACTGTGCTATGCATATAAAATGGAACTCCGCAGCAGTGTAAAAGTATGAGACAACTGTTCAGCCATTGATAAAGTTCTCCAAGGGATATGGTAAAGTGAAAAATGTGCGTTGATGGCTAATGTACATATGTGCCTTTGGGTAAAGATGGGGTCACGGAGGAAGATAATCTATATTCATGCTTTATTCATACATAATAAATTGGAAGGGCCAGGTGCGGTGGCTCATGCCTGTAATCCCAGCACTTTGGGAGGCCGAGGCAGGTGGATCACCTGAAGTCAAGAGTTCGAGACCAGCCTGGCCAACATGGTGAAACCCCGTCTCTACTAAAAATATAAAATTAGCCGGACGTGGCGGCACATGCCTGTAATCCCAGCTACTTGGGAGGCTGAAGCAGGAGAATCGCTTGAACTCAAGAAGCAGAGGTTGCAGTGAGCCGAGATTGTGCCATTGCACTCTGGCCTGGGCAACAAGAGCAAAACTCCATCTCAAATAAAATAAAATAAGATAAAATAAAAACAAAACTTAGCCAGGTGTGGTGTGGCGCACACCTGTAGTCCCAGCTACTCAGGAGGCTGAGGCAGAATCACTTGAACCTGGAAGGCAGAGGTTGCAGTGAGGCAAGATGGCGCCACTGCACTCCAGCGGAATGGTCTTCTGCAGGGGAAACAAATGAGAACTAGACAGAGCATGGACAGGGGTGAGGAGAATGTACTACTACATGTCTTTTTTAATACTTGCTGATTTTTGAACCATAGGATTGCCTATTTAAAAGATAAAGATAAAAAGAAATTTTGAAGAATTCAGGGAGAAAAGTGTTTACAATAAAAGCAAGATTTAAATAAATGTGTACATATTGATTATTACAACTGTAAGATGTGTATTTGTGCAAAGAATATACAGAAAATCAAGAATTTTTATGCTAGACTAATGATTTTTTGTATTCCAGCAATTATAATAATGTTTGTAAAAATGTATTGAAAGGCAGTTAACAAAGTAAAATAAATAAATACAAGTAATTGATAGGAATTAAAATTAAGTATGTCTTCTTCCACCTCAGCCAGGGATGCCACCCTCGTCTGTGAGCCCTGGACTCTGAACATGCAGCCAGCCCCTTTGACCTCAGAAGAATTTAAACATGTGGGGCTCACAGCGGCTGTTCTGTCAGCCCACACCCAGAAGGAAGAGCAGAATTATGTTGATAAATTCCGAGAAAAGATCCTGTCATCCCCCTACAGCTCCTATCTTCAGCAAGAAAGCAGAAGCAAAGCTAAATATTCATATTTTCAAGGTACATAAGTTTTTAAAAATAAATGCCATTAATCTATGTAGATGTTACAAACTATAAGGACTAGGAGATAAGGAGTAAACAATAGGAGTTTCACTTGTAAGAAGCTGATGGAAAGATGCTAAAACAATCTATTTACATCAACAATTTATGTAGGTTCTTTCTTAGATCCTAGATCTGGGAAACTTTTTTTGTGAGAAAGTGATTGAGAGATGCTGAAATAAGTTTATTTGATAGCAACTGTTTTTATCCGGAATTTTGTTCATGTTTTTAGAGCCACTTTTTGCCATTCTGGTAGTATTGGCAAATGCACATTCATTGTCAGCTACTTATAACTACCAGTAAGTGGCATCCTTCTCTTCTTTTTGGGTTTAATTTTCCATAATTCACCTCTATCTTTATCCTTCCAGGAGATTATACTTCCAAGCAGACGCAGTTGGCCGGCTGCAGGAAAGGGAAGCACAAACGGAAGAAGCTGCCAGAGCCGCCGGACAGCAACAGCTCGAACGCGGGCTCTGGTCCCCACAGGGGAGCGCGTCAGAACGCACAGCCCTGCTGCCCCTCCACGGCCTCCTCTCTGCACACCTTGGGCCCGACCTTCCCACCTGCCGCCATGGTGCCCAGCCAGGCCCCTTATCTCGTCCCAGCTTTTCCCCTCCCAGCCGCGACCTGTCCCGGAAGAGAATACGCAGTCCCCGGAACTGTACCGGAAGGCCTGCATGGGCCGCCATTGTCCAAGGACCTGCAGCCTTACCCAGCTTTCCCTTCTCCTTACTTGGATACTTTTATGACCGTTTTCCTGCCTGACCCCCCTGTCTGCCCTCTGTTGTCACCATCGTTCTTTCCATGTCCATTCCTGGGGGCGACAGCCTCTTCTGCGATATCACCCTCGATGTCGTCAGCAATGACTCCAACCCTGGACCCACCCGCTTCAGTAACCAACCAAAGGAGAGAGGAGGAAAAGTGGGAGGCACAAAGCGAGGGGCACCCGTTCATTACTTCGAGGAGCAGCTCGCCCTTGCAGTTAAACTTACTTCAGGAAGAGATGCCCAGACGCTCTGAATCTCCAGATCAGATGAGAAGGAACACGTGCCCACAAGCTGAGTATGTAAGTAATGCTCATTTTCAGTGCTCAAGTGAGAAAGTGAATATCTTACTAAAGTTAATGCGGTCGCGTTGGGACTCAGCGCAGACATCCTCAATCCGCGTGGCTGCTGTGAGTGAGCCTGTCAGCCTAACTGTGTAAACACGAAACACATCTGCCTGGCTCTGTTTGGAAAGTAGACACGAAAGAATCATCTATATTCTAGTTTCTTAGATACTTTGTGAGGTTTTTTCCAAAGTGCTTTTAAGTTTTCATGTGAATTGGATTCTCTCCACTCTAAAATTCGATCCAAGTATTACGCTTAAGTGTTCATTGCCTATAATATGTATTTGTTTACTTACAACCGGGGTTATGGTCTGGTGAGGTAGGAATAAACCATGTTGACAATTTAACGATTGTACTTCATGCACAGTCGCAGGACAACAGGTGTGTATGAAGGGTTAGGAGCTACTTTATTTATTATCAGTAGAGTAGGCAGTTTATAATTACACACTTAAACATGTTATTTTTTCAGAATCAAAAGCTTTTTGATTTGGATGCTGGAAACTGAATAGTTCTGAACTGTATATACAGTATGTTTTTTCCTATACACACTGTACATACCTATGGTAAAGTTTAATTTATCAATTAAGAACAGTAGGAGATTAACAGCAGTAACTAATAACATAGAACAGTTATAAAATGGACTCATCACAGTTTCACGGATAGAAGATTCATTCTTGCCTAAAATTGTAGCACTCTGAGCACATGGGTTTTTCCTTTCCTTCTTGAGAACTTTCACCTTTTCCTTAAATGAAGCACTTTATGACTTCTCTTTGGCATATCCCAATTGCTGGCATCACTCCTCTTGCACTTTGGGGCCATTATTATGTAAAATACATGTTACTTGAACACAAGCGCTACGATACCACCACAGTAGATCTGACAGCCAAGACGGCTACTGAGCGACTAACAAGTGGGTAGCACATAGAGTGTGGAGGCACGAAATAAAGGGATGATTCCTATCACAGGCTGGAAACAATGAGACAGCTCAAAATGTTATGACACTACCAGAATGGATCACAATTTTAAGCTTACGAACTGTTTATTTCTGGAATTTTCCATTTACTATTTTTGGACCTCGGTTGACCACAGGTAACAAACTACAGAAAGCAAAACCATGAATAAAGGAGGACACTACTGTATTTTGTGATAAGATTAAAGTGTCTTTTCATTGCCCTTACTTTCTAGCAGTGTGTTGCAGGCAACAGTAGCAGTGAGAGCAGTCCTGCCACTACCGGTGCACTGTCCATGGGGTCACCTCCCAGGGAGAATCCATCCCATCCTACTGCCAGCACACTGTCCATGGGATCGCCTCCCAGCGGGACTCCATCCCATCCTACTGCCAGCGTTCTGTCCACGGGGTCACCTCCCTGCGAATCTCTGTCCGGAACTGGTTCTGCAGCATCAGGTAGTGGATCAGGACAACTAATGCTTCAAACTCCATTGCCAGGCATTCACTATGTGATAAGCTCTCACTGTGTACCCCAGGCACTGATGTGGAAGTACAGGGTTTTTTTTTTTTCCTTTTTTCTTGTCAGGTATATTGGGGTATATTTATGCACAATAAAATTCACCAATTTTAGGGGTACAAACAAGAATTCTGACAGATGTGTACCTTCGTGTAAGCACTACCACAATCACCATATAGAACATTCCTGTCACCCCAAAAAGTTCTGTGACCCTCACCAGTCCATCTCTGCCCTGACCCTTGGTCTCCTGGCAGCCACTAACGGTTTGCTGTCACTTTAGTTTTGCTTTTCCTATGATTTACGTATAGAATCAGACAGCATGCCATCTTTCGTATTAGGATTCTTTCAGTTAGCATGATGCTGTTGAGACGCACCCTTAATAGCAGTTATAGCTTAGATCTGTAATCCATTTTGAGTTAATTTTTGTGTATGGTATGAGGAAGGGTCAATATACTTTCTTTACATTGGGATATCTAATTGTTCCTGCCCTGTTTGTTCAAAGGATTAATCTTTCCCCCATTAAATTGCCATGATGACTTCATTGAAAATAACTTGACCATATATGTGTGGGTCTATTTCTGGACTCTTCTGTTCCACTGATCTGTATGGCTAGCTTTAGGCCAGTACCACAACTTTGAGTAATGTGACTTTCAAGTAAGTCTTGAAGTCTGGTGAAGTAAATCCTTCAACTTAATTCTTCTTTTCAAAATGATTTTGAATATTCTAGGTCCTTTGTCCATAAAAATTATAGATTCCATTTCTCAGTTTCTACAAAAAAGTCTTCTGGTGTTTTGATTGAAATTGTGTTGAATCTATAGATGATCAATTTGTGAATAATTATCTTCCTAATGATATTGAGTATTTTGATCCACAAGTACAACAATTTCTCTATGTAGATCTTTAATTCTTAGCCGTGTTTTATAGTTTTCAGCCTACACCTCTTACACATGTTTTGCTAAATTTATCTCTAAGGATTTTGTAATTGTTGATGCTACTGTAAATGGCATTTAAAATTTTCAATTTGCAGTTGTTTGTTGTTAGCATGTAGAAATGTAATCAAATTGTGTGTTTTTAACTCGTATTCTGCAGTCTTGCTAAACTCATTTATTAGTTTTAGTAGCTCTTTTGTAGATTCTGCAAGACTTTTCTACAGTCTTTATTATCTGCAAATATAATCTTCTTTTTTTCCATCTATATGTCTTTATTTATTTGTCTTGCCTCGTTGAACTGGCTAGGACTCACAGTGAAGTGTTAATAGAAATAGGAAAATAGACACTTCCCTGGTTCACAGTCTTAAGGGGAAAGCACTCAGTGTTTCACCATTAAGTATGATGTTAAACATAAGTTTTCCTTGAATGCCCTTATCAGATTGAGGAAGTTCCCTTCTGTTGCTGCTAGTCTGCTCAGTTGCCTTTTCTGCATCTGTTGAGATAATCATGTGGTTTTCTTCCCTTATTCTATTAATATGGTGAATTACATCAGTTTTCTGATAGTAAATTAACCTTGCATTTGGTCATGCTCTTTTATCCTTCTTTGTGTATTGTTGGATTATCTTCCTAATGTTTTGTTACACATTATTGCATCTCTGTGCAGAATATTGGTCCGTTCGCTTTCTTTACTTGTAATGTCTTTGTCTGGTTTTGGTATCAGAGTAATTCTAGCTTCAAAAAATGAGCTAGGAACTATTATTTGCTACTGTGTTTTCTGGAAGAGTTTGTGCTGAACTGGTATTATTTCTTCTTTGTATGTTTGGTGGAATTTACCTGTGAATCTTTCTGGGCCTGGAGTTTTCTTGATGAGAAGGATTTTAACAACAAATTGAAATTCTTTAATAGATATGGGTCTAATCAGGTTATCAGTTTCTTAGTGATCTTTGGTAATTTGTATCTTTTAAGAAATGTATCTGTTTTATCTAATTTGTTGAATGTATTGGCATAAAGTTTTAAATATTCCCTTTTCCTTGTAATGTCTGTAGGTTTTATAGTAATGTTCCCCTCTTATTGCTGGTATTAATATTTTTCCTGTTCAATCTGACTGTATGTTTATCAATTTTAATAACTTTTCAAAGAACTTTTGATCTCATTGGGGTTTTTTTGCGTATTGTTTTTTTGCTTTTTTATTTTATTGATTTATGCTCTTTTTTTTTTTTTTTCCTGAGACGGAGTCTTCTACTGTCGCCCAGGCTGGAGTGCAGTGGCATGATCTCGGCTCACTGCAACCTCCACCTCCTGGGATCAAGCGATTCTCCTGCCTTAGCCTCCAGAGTAGCTGGGATTACAGGCGCCTGCCACCACACCCGGCTGATTTTTTGTATTTTTAGTAGAGACAGGGTTTCACCATGTTGGCCAGGCTGGTCTTGAACTCCTGATCTCATGATTCGCCCACCTTGGCCTTCCAAAGTGCTGGGATTACAGGCATGAGCCACTGCGTCCAGCCTATGCTCTAATTTTTATTACTTCTTTTCTCTTTACTTTGGATTTTTATTTGTTTTTTTCTTATTTCTTAAGGTAGACGCTTGTTAGATCTTTGAATTGAGATTTTTTTCCCCCCAATATAAACATTTAATGCTATTGAGTGCTCTAACCATTGCATCCCTCAAATTTTGGTATGTTGTATTTTTATTTTCATGCAGCTTCAATTTTTTTTTTGAACCAAGACCTTTTGAACCAAGGTCTCACTCTGTTGCCCAGGCTGGAGTGCAGTGGCATGATCCCAGCTCACTGCACCCTCAAACTCCTGGGCTTAACAATCCTGTGGCCTCAGCTTCCTGAGTAGCTGAAACTGCAGGCATATGCCACTGTGCCTGGCCAGTCTAAAATATTTCTAATTTCACTTGTATTTTCTTATTTGATCTTTCAGTTATTTAGAAAGGCTTAATTTCCTAATATTTGGAGATTTTTTTTAGATATTTTTATTTTATTTCTAATTTAAATGCAGTCAGAGAACTTTGTTTTGTATTTTTTAAATTTACCAAGACATTGTGTAATAATCTGGAATTTGGTCCATCTTGATAAATGTTTCATGTGCATTTGAAAAGAATATGCTTTCTGCTGTTGTTGAGTCATGTGTTCTATAAATGTAAATTAGATCAAGTTGGTTGATAATGTTGATCCAACTTTCTCTGTTATGATTTTCTATCCGTTTTATAAGTTGTTATGATATAGCTCTTACATGTCCAGCTATAAATGTGAATTTCTCTATTTTTTCTTATAGTGCAGTGAGTTTTTGCTTTATTTATTTTGAAGCTCTTTTATTAGGTGCATATGCACTTAAGGTTATTATATCCGCTGATGAATTGCTCTCTTTATCCTGAAATATGTCTTGCTTTGAAGTCTGCTTTGTCTGGTATCAGTGTATCCAGTCCAGCTTTATTTTGATTAGCGTTTACATGGTAATTTTTTTCCATCTTTTTACTTTTAACTAATCTGTGTCTTTATATTTAAAGTAAGTCTTGTAACCACCATATAGTTGGGTATTTTTATTCATGTGACAATCTCAGCCTTTTCACTGCAATGCTTGCTTAGACTATTTACCTTTAATGTGAATGTTGATATGGTTAGGTTTAAGTTAAATCTTTCATCTTGCTGCTAATTTTCTGTTTGTCTCATCTGCCCTTTCTTTTTTTCCTCCTACCCTCCTCCTTTTGGGTTAATTGTGTATTGGCTTCTCAAGCATACCTTTTTTTTTTTTTTTTTTTAAGTTTTTGCTCTAGGAGTTACTTTTTTTTTAATTTTTATTTTATCTTATTTTTTTCTTTGAGACTCTGTTGCCCAGGCTGGAGTGCAGTGGTGCCATCTCGGCTCACTGCACCCTCCACCTCCCGTGTTCAAGCAATTCTTCTGCCTCAGCCTCCCAAGTAGCCAGTACTACAGGCATGCGCCACCACGTCTGGCTAATTTTTTTGTATTTTTAGTAGAGATGGGGTTTCACCATGTTGGCCAAGCTAGTCTGAAACTCCTGACCTCAGGCGATCTGCCCGCCTCGGCCTCCCAAAGTGCTGGCATTACAGGTGTGAGCCACCGCGCCCAGCCGGCTTTAGGTTTTACGGTGCACATCTTTTACTTACCACAGTTTACCTTCAAATATTATACCTATTCTATCACTTTATATATTAGAACCTTAAGACAGAGTACTTCCATGTCCTCCTTGTCTTTTGTGCTATTTTTGTCATACATTTTAACGTGTAAAAAAAACCCACAATAACACTGTTACTATTTTTGCTTTAATCAGTAAAAACCTCTTAAAGTTGTTTTCTGTGGGTGTTTTGTTGTTGTTGTTTTGACACAAGGTCTCACTCTGTTACCCAGGCTAGAGTGCACTGATGCAATCATAGCTCACTGTAGCCTCAAACTCCTGGGCTCAAGCAATCCTCCAACCTCAGCCTCCTGAGTAGCTGGGACTACCAGCATGTACCACCACACTCAGCTAATTTTTTATTTTTATGGAAATGGAACCTCACTATGTTGCCCAGGCTGGTTTCAAACTCCTGGCCTCAAGCAATCCTCTCATCTTGGCCTCCCAGAGTGCCAGGATTACAGGCGTGAGCCACCATGCCCAACCTAAAGATATTTTTTAATGAAGAAAATGTTTTTATTACTTTTTTATTTACATACTTTTTTAAAAAATTTAAATTGGTATTTTTAATTCTTTCAAAGTCAGTGAGAAGGATCTAGAAGGGTCACATGCAAGATAGGAAAGGAATGATCCATAAGGCTTCATAGCAGCCATAAAGGGATGGTCCTTGGGATGAACAGTTTCTCTGTTGTGAGAGGAGGAAGGTGAGGAGGGGTACATATATCATTAATTGTGTATGTTTGGTATCATAAAGATGATTAATTTGCTTTCTGATGGCTTTTTTCCTTATAAAATAGGTGAGATTGAGGGAGGAAATAGAGAGGTTGAAAATAGTCATTGCTGGGGGTAGGTTAGTGCATGACCAGAGAACTGTAGCATTTTAATGGTTCATTTGAGGTTGGTGATGATGAGTTTTTTATTGTAGAAACACTGTACCCTGTTGTATGTGACTTTCTCTACGTATTTGGCTACTTGGGTTTAGGTAAGAACAAAGTCAATAATTATCTTTATCGGAGTTGGCATTTTGACAGTTATGAAAAGTCAGAGGGAAAAATAAGTCTAAGATATTGCAAGGTATGTTGCTGAATGATGAACTGAGGACTCCAGGCTGAATAATGAAGGAAATACTAAGACACTGTTAACACATTTATAGTTGAAATAATTGAACAAGCCAATGAGAAAGTGAAGCTGAGATGTTAATGATTTTGGAGATGGAACAGTTATGGGTGATGATAAAGGGCAATGTATGTAACCTTGAGAGTGATAGCTCGTTAGGAATGGAAAAAGAGATCTCAGGAAGACCAAAGAACCAGGAAGCTGTTCACAGGGAGGAGGAACTTTCCCGGAAATAATGGTTGGGCTGGCTGAGGAGGAGGACTGTCCAAGGCAAGAGTCTTTGAAGAATGAGAGCCAGTTTGGCAGATCAGTCAGACAGGTCTTTTCTAATTATTTGTTGTTGATTTTTGACAGGAAGCAGCGACAGCAGTATATACTTTACTAGTAGTGTTTATTCTAAAATCTCCCAAAATGGGCAGCAATCTCAGGATGTACAGAAAAAAGAAACATTTCCTAATGTCGCTGAAGAGTCCATCTGGAGAATGATACGGCAGACACCTGAGTGTGTTCTCATGACATATCAGGTACCTGAGAGGTAAGAAAGCACTTTAGAAGACCCACTTTTTTTATTTTTGTGGTTTCTTTTTTTCTTTTTTGAGACGGAGTCTCGCTCTGTCACCCAGGCTGGAGTGCAGTTTAGCAATCTCGGCTCACTGCAACCTCCACCTCCTGGGTTCAAGCGATTCTTCTGCCTCAGCCTCCCTAGTAGCTGGGATTACAGGTGTGCACCACCACACCTGGCTAATTTTTGTATTTTTAGCAGAGATGGAGTTGGTTGGTTGGTTGGTTCGTTTGTGACAGAGTCTCACCCTGGAGGCTGGAGTGCCATGGTGCCATCTCGGCTCACTACAACCTCTGCCTCCCAGGTTCAAGATTCTCCTGCCTCAGCCTCCCAAGTAGTTGGGATTACAGGTATGCACCACCACACCCAGCTAGTTTTTTGTATTTTTAGTAGAGATGGGATTTCCTCATGTTGGCCAGGTTGATCTTGAACTCCTGGCCTCAGGTGATCTGCCCACCTGGGCCTCCCAAAGTGCTGGGATTATAGGTGTGAGCCACTGCGCCTGGTTTCTTAATGTGTTTTTAAAGACGAAATAATTATTGAATGTTTTATAAATTCTCTTTAAGAAATGTATTTTCAAATTTATTCATTTGAAGTCAAGTGATGAATGATTTCTTAAAATAAGGGTGGCAGAGATAGTGTCACCTATATTCAGATCCATACTAAACAGATCTTACACATCATGAGACAAGGAAACAAAGTCAGTGCTTTCCAAGATGGCACACAAGTACAAGAACTTTTTGTTTTAGACTCTTGATTTTTTTTGCCTCATTCTAAAATAAAAGAGCTAAGGGAAATCTCTTTCTTCCATACACCTCATTAAAACATCATATAGATATTTTCCACCAAGAAAAAAGCCTTTACCAACTTGACAAGGAAATGATCTAGTTTTTTTTTTTTTAATGTATGCCTCATGTATTAGAAAATGTAAAGTGTATTACCAGCCAAAAAAGAAGTGCTGTTCTTACATGACATGAAAAGAACCCTGTGTCTTATTCAGGACTATTAAGATTCTGTTTGTTTTCAGGGTTAAAGAAGTTGTACTAAAAGAAGACCTAGAAAAGTTAGAAAGTATGAGGCAACAGCAGCCCCAGTTTTCTCATGGGCAAAAGGAGGAGCTGGCCACGGTGTATAATTGGATTCAAAGCCAGACTGTCCCTCAAGAAATCAACATTCAAGTAAGCACAATAATAATGGCTGTCATATACTCATGTATTTTGGCCAGGTAGTGGTTTTAATATAGGTCATGCTCTTGCATGATCCCATTGAAAACGTTAATCCACACAGTTTACCTCTGCGGTAGGTGTTGTTATTCCCTCTTTACCAATAAGCAAGAAGTAGGGTATACACATGTTAAATAATTAATACAAGGCCATGCAGTTCATTGGATTTTGAACACAGGTCTTTTTGCCTCCAGGTGGTTTTTTCTTCTACCAGTTGGAATGTTAGGGGACAATAAAGAGTAGAAACACCTGCTTTGATGTGTGATTGACTGCATTTGATAGGTGATTTGTTACGTATTTCAGATACGTCTGCATGTTTGAAAAGAGTTAAAAAAAAAAAAAAAAAAAGATGTAAGATTCACACCTGAGGGTAGTATTCATACCAAGCAGAAACTTTAAGTGTCTTTTTGCTGTTATGAGGTCTTCTCAATGAGATTTTTTGTGAATAGCCTGAACAGTAAAGCTTTGATTTACCAGTGGTCCCAACCAGTGTTGGTGGCAGCTGTGGTAATGGTAGTGATGGTTGTACTAGTAATGAGATCTTTATTCCCACATGTATCAAGATGTGGGAGGCTGAAGAGTCAAGTTAAAAACAAAAGCAAGTAGGCCTAGTCCAGTGGCTCACGTCTATAATCCCAGCACTTCGGGAGGCCAAGGTGAGAGGATCAGCAGTTGGAGACCACACTAGGCAACATAGCCAAATGCGTCTCTAATAAAAATCAAAAAAATTAGCCAGGTGTGGTGGTGTGCACTTATAGTCCGAACTACTCAGGAGGTTGAGGCAGGAAGATTGTCTGAGCCTGGGAAACTGAAGCTACAGTGAGCTATGATCTCACCACTGCATTCCAGCCAGTCTCAAAAAAGACAAATAATTTGTGTGTGTGTGTGTGTGTGTGTGTGTGTGTGTGTGTAAAAATACTTTAAAAAAAGAGAGTAAACTTAGGTGTTTTAAAAAAAATATTAAGGCTTATGAAGTAAGCAAGACAATGAAATCCTACTACCCCCGTTTTTAAAAATTAACACTTTTAATTGTGGTATAATACACGTAACATGAAATTTACCTTCTGAACTGTTTTTAAGTATATAATTCAAGAATATTAAATATCTTCACATTATGCAACCATCACCACCATCCATCTCCAGAACTTTTTTCATTTTGCAAAACTGAAACTCTATACCCATTAAACAATAATTTCCCTGTTCCTCCTTCTCCCAACCCTTTGCAACCACTGGTCTTCTTTCTCTTTTCTCTTTTTTCTTTTTTCTTTTTTGAGACACAGTCTTGCTCTCTTGCCCAGGCTGGAGTGCAGTGGCGTGATCTTGGCTCACTGCAACCTCTGCCTCCCAGGTTCAAGCCATTCTCCTGCCTCAGCCTCCAGAGTAGCTGGGATTGCAGGCGCACACCACCACGCCCATCTAATT
Organism: Macaca nemestrina; assembly: GCF_043159975.1. Classification (NCBI taxonomy): domain Eukaryota; kingdom Metazoa; phylum Chordata; class Mammalia; order Primates; family Cercopithecidae; genus Macaca; species Macaca nemestrina. Next base: position 226,288,495 of record NC_092125.1, on the reverse strand, counting down.
TTTGTAGAGATCACCGTGTTGGCCAGGCTGGTCTCAAACTCCTGACCTCAAGTGATCTACCTGCCTCAGCCTCCCAAAGTGCTGGGATTACAGGCGAGAGCCATATGAATTTGACTACTATGCACACCTCATATGAGTGAAATCATACATTATTTGTCTTGGTGTGACTGACTTATAGACACACCATACTCTCTTGGTTATTATTTGCATGTAACTTTTTACATCCTTTCACTTTCAACCTGTTTGTGTCTACATCTGAAGTGAGTAGACAGCATATATCTGAATAGTGCTTTTCAAAATCTGTTCAGTCAATCTCTGTCTTTTGTTTGGAGAATTTAGCCCATTTACATTTAAAGTAATTACGGGTAAAGAAGGACTTACTTGTGTCATTTTGCTATTTGTTTTCTATGTGCCTTAAAGACTTTTTTCCCTCATTTCCTGCATTACTGTCATATTTTGTGTTTAGTTCATTTTTTGAAGTGAAATATAGTGCCCTGCTCATTTCCTGTTGTGTATATTGTGTAACTATTTTCGTTGTGATAACCATGGGGATTACATTTAGCATTCTAACATATCACTCCAATTTGAATTTATACCAGCTTAACTTTGATAACCTCCTACAAAAACTCAGCTTCTGTAGAGCTCCATCTCCATCTTCTTTCAATTACTGAAGTTATAAAATTAGGTTTTTATACATTGTGTTTCCAAAGACATAATTATTTTTATGCATTAATCTATTAAATTATATAGAAAGCAAAATATGGGATTACAAATCAAAGCTAAAATAATACTGGATTTTATAGACTACTAGTTTTCTTTGAATGTATTAGTTTCTTCAATCATGTGGAAAACAAAAAGTGGAATTACACATCATTGTTTCAATCATAATACTTTGCTGAGATCTTTATTTCTTCATACAGCTTCAGGGTATTGTCTGTGTGCTTTCATTTCAACCCTGCAAGACTTCTGATAGCATTCCTTGGATGGTAGGTCTAGTGGTATCAAACTCCCTGGCTTTTGTTCATCTGGGAATGTCTTCACTTCTCCCTTACTTTTGGCCAGGCAAAGGATTTCTTAGTTGACAGTTTTTTTCTTTAAGTACTTTGAATACATTGGGACACTGCCCTCTGAACTCCACAGTTTCTGGTGAGATACCGATACCTGCTGATAATCTTACTGAGAATCTCCTGCATGTGTGAGTTGCCTCTCTCTTGCCTTTTTTTTTTTTTTTTTTTTGAGACGGAGTCTCGCTCTGTCTCCCAGGCTGGAGTGCAGTAGCACAGTCTCCACTCACTGCAAGCTCTGCCGCCTCCTGTTTAACGCCATTCTCCTGCCTCAGCCTCCCTAGAAACTGGGACTACAGGCACCCGCCACCACGCCCGGCTAATTTGTTTGTATTTTCAGTAGAGACGGGGTTTCACCATGTTCGCCAGGATGGTCTCGATCTCCTGACCTCGTGATCCGCCAGCGTTGACCTCCCAAAGTGCTGGGATTACAGGCATGAACCACCACGCCCAGCCTCCCTTGCTGCTTTTAAGATTATCTTTGTCTTTGACTTCATGGTATTTAATTACAGTGTGGATCTCTGAGTTCTGAGTACATCCTGGTTGGAGTTCATTTACCCTCTTGGATGTTTACATTCATGTTTTTCATCAAACCTGGGGAGTTTTCAGCCATTATTTTTTTGAATAATCTTTCTGCCTCTTTCTCTTTTTCTTCCTCTGGGGCCCCCGTAGTGCTTATGTTGGTCCACTTGATGGTTTCCCACATGTCCTCCAGGTCTGTTGACTTTTCTTCAGTCTTTTTTCTTTCTGTTCATCGGACTTGACAGTTTCTATTGTCCGGTCTTCATACATGTATTCTTTCTTCTCTCTGCTCAGATCTGCTTTTGAATCCCTCTAGTGAATTTTTCATTTCAGTTTTGTACTTTTTATTTACGGAATTTCTTTCTGGTTCTTTTTAGGTTTTCTGGCTTCTTTTTAGGTTTTCTATCTCTTCATTGATATTTACATTGTTTGTACATTGTTTTCTTGATTTTCTCCATGCTTTTCTTTAATTCTTTCATCATCTTTTTCTTTTTTCTTTTTCTTTCTTTTTTCTTTTTTAGACAAGGTCTCACTCTGTCACCCAGGCTAGAGTGCAGTGACATGATCATGGCTCACTGCAGCCTCAGTCTCCTGGGCTCAAGCAATCCTCCCACCTCAGCCTCCCAAGTAGCTAGCACACACCACCCATGCCCAGCTAATTTTTAAATTTTTGTAGAGATGGGATTTTGCCACGTTGCCCAACCTGGAGCTCTTGAGCTCAAGCAGTCCACCTGCCTCAGCCACCCGAGGTGCTGCGAATATAGGTATAAGCCACCACACCCAGCTTTTTCTTTTTCTTTTTCTTTTTTTTTTTTTTAAGACAGTCTCACTTTGTCACCCAGGCTGGAGTGCAGTGGCATGATCATGGCTCACTGCAGTGTCTACCTCCTGGTCTCAAGTGATCCTCTCGAGTAGTTGGGACTACAAGTGTGTACCACCATGGCTAACTAATTTTTTTTTTGTAGAGCTGGGACCTCAGTATGTTGCCCAGGCTGGTCTTGAACTCTTGGGCTCAAGCCATCCACCTGCCTCAGCCTTCCAAAGTGCTGGGATTACGGACGTGAGCCACTGTGCCCTACTAGTTCTTTGATCATCTTTCAGTGGTTTTAAAATCTTTGTCTCGCAATTCTTTTATCTGATCTTTCTCAGAGACTTTTCCTTTTGGTTTATGTTTTGCCTTTGAATGGGCTATACTGGGGGTGTCCAATCTTTTGGCTTCCCTGGGCCACATTGTAAGAAGAATTGTCTTGGGCCACACATAAAGTATACTAACACTAACAGTAGTTGATGAGCTAAAAAATAACAAGAAATCACCAAAAAAAACTCATAATGTTTTAAGAAAGTTTACAAATTTGTGTTGGGCCACATTCAAAGCCATCCTAGGCCACGTGTGGCCCATGGGCAGCAGGGGGTTGGACAAGCTGGGACTGTACTTTGGCATTTCTTTGTATGCCTTAATGATTTTTTTTTTTTTTGGTTGAAAACTAGACATTTGAATCTAATAACGTAGTAATTCTGGAAACCAGATTCTCCCCTTTCCCAGGGTTTATTCTTATTTTCTGATTGTTGGAAGACAGGGTCCTTATTGCCCACTCTGACTCCCACAAGCTGTGTGCAAGGTGCTCCAGGAATACATGCCTTGCCCAGGGTCAGGGATGGGTAGTTGCTACTGTGCTTCAAGCTGAAATTGACCACAGGCAACCACGGCTTACCCTCTAAGCATTTCCCAGAAAGTTGCGGGCCTTCAGATAGACTCAAGTTCCAAATAGTTGCCTTGGACTGATTTTGTCAGTCGAGTTGTCTAGGTGAGGAGAGACAGTCCTAGTCTTCTACTCTGCCATCTTCTCAGAATAATCTCCCCATCTCCATTTTCAAAGAAAAGAATGAGTGTCTGTCATGTAAGAATGGCTGGGTAGGGTCTTACCAAAAAGCGGGAGCTGAGCTGGTTATTGTAAGTGTCTTTGTTTTTTTCAGTGTTGTTCTGGTTGTAAATAGACAGGTATATGAAAAATGAGGCCCACGGCAATTTAAACAAAAGCACAGTCCATGCGCCACTTAGTAATGGGGATGTTTTGTGCAAGCATCCTAGAGTGTACTCACACAAACCTCGGTGGAGTAGCTTGCTACAATCACTCCTAGGCTCTATGGGACAGCCTTTTGATCCTAGGCTACAAACCTGTAGAGCTGTTACTGTCCTGAATGCTGTAGGCGGTTGTAACACAGTGGTACTTATGTATCTAAACATAGAAAAGATACCATAAAAAAACGTGGTAGGATAATCTTACAAGACCACCATCATATATGCAGTCTGTTGTTGACTGAAACGTCATGTGGCACATGACTGTATTTAAACAATTTGTTATTTGCCTTTTAATAATAAAGAATGAGACCAGGCACGGTGGCTACTACCTGTAATCCCAGCACTTTGGGAGGCCAAGGCTGGTGGATCACGAGATCAGGGGTTCAAGACCAGCCTGGCCAACATAGTGAAACCCCATCTCTACTAGAAAACAAAAATTAGCTGGGTGTAGTGGCGGGCACTTGTAGTCCCAGCTACTTGGGAGGCTGAGGCAGGAGAATCGCTTGAACCTGGGAGGTGGAGGTTGCAGTGAGCCAAGATCGCACCACTGCACTCCATCTAGCCTGGGCGACACAGCAAGACTCTGTCTCAAAAAAAAAATAAAAATAGTTGTAATAAAGAATGAACTATAATGAGTATTTTCAGACTTGAATAAGTTGGGAAGTTAGAAACGTGTGACCAGCTTTTTACTGTTTTAAAACTCTTCAGGTGACATTGACATCAAGTAACTCGCCTGCTTTTGTTCTTTTTTGGAGGCCTGCGTCACTTGCGAAAACGAAGATTCAGCTGATGGTGCGGCCACATCCTGCGGTCAGGCTCTGGCAGAAGACAGCAGCTGAGTGACTGTGAGGATGAGCCTTCATACCCTTTCTAAGACACGTTACACATACAGACCTTTTTAAGTCCTGGACCATGAAGTTATCATTGAATGTTAAGATTTTTTCTTCTTGATTTTTTAATACACATAATCTTTTTGAAGCAGACATTGTATACAAAATCTTACTTCTCTTTGTTCCTGATACATTAAAATGGCCAGTTAGGCTCTTTTTGTAGTTGAATTGTCTGCTAAAGAGATTGGATGGCCTCTAAAGAGGTATGTGTATCTTTATTTCAGATGTCACCCAGAGTAAATTATAATTAGAAGTAGAGCTAGAATGAGCCCCAAACCTTAGCCTAATTTATTTTGTTCTGTTACGTAAGTTGTTTTCCCCTTAGAGTGTTTGAAGAAATCCCACCTACAGATTGTGTACTTTTCATAATGGTTTCCATGAATGCAGTACATTCATTTAGGCTTCATTCAACCTGGCGTTCCCCTCCATAATTAAGATAAAACATTCCAGTTTTCTCACAACACATTAGCACATATTGTCTATTAGCATATCTGGGATAACTAGGTTTTGGGGGTTGAGTTTTGGCCTTCATCCTTGTAGATCCCTTTCCTATTGATTTCCCACCTTCCAGTGAAATTCTGAAAGCCTTATCTTAAAAATCGATCCGCTTACCATGGGCCAATTCTTGTGAGAGTTTCCATTAGCATTTGCATGTATAATGTTGAAAGAGCTTCTTACTCAACCAGTGCTGTTGCCCTTTTCGGTGTTTTTGTTTTTAAAATAATGATTGTGAAAAGTTTTACAAGTAATGTAAAAGCTAGTATCATTCTTATATATTTTTGTGTTTAAATGTTCATTCTTACCAAAACTAACTGTTAACTCTTTCTTTCCAATCAATTTACACAAAAGAGGTCACTCTAGCCCTACCACAGGTCTGATTGGCACTGCCTTTTGTTTGCCCTTGAACAGGGGTAAGTGTCGTGGGGACTGCAAAGGAGAAAACATCCAGGCAGCCCAGTTGTCCTCGCCCACGGGGCCCTGCAGGCCCAATCAGTCACTGCCTTCTGTGGCGTTTGTAGTAGAGAATCACCTCCTGATATCACTAATATGAGTAGGGATTTCAGAAGTCTACAGTGAATTCTACAGAATTCACAGTGTCTTTTAAGAAGTGAGTGTGATTGTTTACTTGGTAAATCAACTCACTCTCTGGTGCTCTTTAGAGAAGTCCCTGCTTCCTTCTTAAACTTGGAAGGACACATGAAATTCACACCCCTGCAGATCAGAAAAACCAAATAGAAGAAAGTGAAGGTTATAGTAACCTTTTGTCTTTATATAACTTGCAACAAACTAACTTATTTTTTTCTTCCTTTTTTGTTTTTGGTTTTTGGTTTTTTTATGGTTTTTTTAAGGAAAATACTTCTTTCTCCTTTGAAGTTTTACAGGTTTTTGTAAATGCATCCTGATAATGATTAGGAAAATTGACCTTTTTATCCATGATGAGCATCCCGGTAGCTCAGATTTCCTTTCGAAGTAGTGGTTTTCTGGATGGTAATTCCATCTTAAGATGTCAGCGCTATTTTCAAATGCTGCCTTTGACAGTTCTTGGAATTTTCTAATATTAAGCAGTTCCATGCAAATATTCCTGTTTTATAAATAGCTCTTATAGTCTGCTCCACCTTGATAGTTAAGTGATTTCTGAAGCCTTTGTGTGTTGTTCAGGTTTTGTGATATTTTTGCTTGATAAAGAATCAAATTTGAAACAATTAACCAGCCAGTAGATTGTCTGTCAGTGACCTTCTGTAGTAATACAGTTTTTGCTAATGTAAATAAAAATGGTATCTGTAGCTCTCAGGATCATTGTGCATTTATATATGCTAAGCCTTATGTTCTCTAATAGAAGCCTTTCTTTTCCATTGTTTCTGGATATTTGTATTATCCAAATGTGCTTATTTCTTTGCCTTAGTACACATTTTATGGAGTACATGTTGTACTAGGTTTGATTTGAAACTGGTGTTTGTGGCAGAACTGTCAGGGCATGAGGAGCGCTCCTCCTGTGGGTGGACACGTTCACGCACTCACAGGTTGCACCTGCTGCTGGTGGTGAGCAGGGGGCTCAGCAGCTTGACCGCCGCCCCCCGAGGGGGCTCTCCCCAGCTTAAACTTTGTTGTTCAGATTTGTTAACTTTTTATATTAATGACTATTGAAAATAGTAATAAAAATGTATATTATAGGCTTCAATGTTTACATGAATGTTACCCAAAAAGCTGTGTTTTCTTTGGTCAGAGGTCACGATTTATGAAAAACAAGATGCTGTGTGAATGGAAATAATTTGCAATTGAGTGAAACTTCATTATAATTCACAGTGTAAATTTAATCCAAACTGAAATTTTGTTTCAACTGAATTTATAATTAACTCTGAATTTGTTTGTAATCATTAATATTTCAATTGGGTATCTTTTTAAGTAAAAACAACAAATAAACTCTGTGCATGTAAAACGTGAGAAATTGTCCGGCCCTACGTCAACAGATCTTTGAATGTGTTTTCTGTATCATTTAGAACTGTTTCTTATGATCTATTGAGGGACCCTCATATTAGTTAACCTTGCTTTCTCAGCCACATTCTGTGTTTGCCTTAGCCAGTGGGTCTGAGCACCTACTGTGTGGAGGATGAAGGTGCAGGCACTTTGAAATGTATTGGCTTATTTAGCCCATTTACACCTAGTGTTCCATTATTGGAACACTAAACTTGTGGGAGTTATTTATATGCTACTGCTCAGGGTCATCACCAAGGTCTGATTTTTCATTAAAAAAAAAAAAAAATTTGCAACCTCTGGCATAAATGGGTTAATCCTCCCTTCAATGTACATATTTTTAATACTTACTCTAATGCCAAATTTATAAAATTTGGTTATCAAAATTTCTCAGATTTTGTAGGGTGAACCTGTGTACAAGATCTGACTGTGTAACTGGTGGCAACAAAATCTAGAAGCCAACAGAGCTTTTTAAAGCTTACACCTTTCAGACCATTTGCACCTTTCTTTTCTGTAACAAAAATCATAATGAGCAGGAAGAAAAATGGCTCAGTATACTTTGCGTGTATACTACTCTGACAGGTGCTGGTCTAAGTGCTTGGCATGAATTATTTAATCCTCACAACTGCCCTGTGAAATAAGCATTGTTATTGTCCTCATTTTACAGAGAAATAAACTAAGGCAGGGGGAGTCAAGAACTGGGTCAGAGACTCATAGCTGGTGTGCACTGGGAGTAGGAATCTGACCCTAGAAACCTGATGGCAGAGCCCCAGTCTATATGAATCATCACCTGATATCACTAATATGAGTAGGGATTTCAGAATTCAACAGTGGAATTCCGCTTTTAAGTTCTCTCTGATACAGAACAGTTTTATGGTGTCAACTTTCTGTGCCAGGGAACTAGTACTGATTTAATTTCAACACTGAGAGACATGCCACAGTATTATCATAGCTATCCCCAATGTTAGCATGTTTCTGAGCTTGTGCATTCATTGCAGTTTAAAACATCTCTCCCTTAGATTTGTTATTCGTGTGTGTGGTTTTTTTTGTTTGTTTGTTTTTTAGAGTCTCGCTCTGTCGCCAGGTTGGAGGGCAGTGGTGCGATCTCGGCTCACTGCAAGCTCCGCCTCCCAGATTCACGCCATTCTCCTGCCTCAGCCTCCAGAGTAGCTGGGACTACAGGGCACGTGCCACCACAACCGGCTAATTTTTTTTGTATTTTTAGTAGAGACGGGGTTTCACCGTGTCAGCCAGGATGGTCTCAATCTCCTGACCTTGTGATCCGCCTGCCTCGGCCTCCCAAAGTGCTGGGATTACAGGCGTGAGCTACCACGCCCGGCCAAGTTCTTGATGTCTTTAGGGTAAACTCTGAGACCGGTACTCTCTAGGAGACTTGTGATGGTCAGTGACAAGATTGACACAGTTGCGTGTTGCTGTTTGGTTGATGCAGACCCCTCTGGAATGTGGTGGGATGTCAGAGCTCAATGAGAGAAACGAGTTTCTCATAAACGTCCAAGCCTCCCCTAAACCTGGTTCTGTGTGAGACCCACACAGAACTCTCAGGAGTTCACACTGTATCTTCTATACATATATAAACCACATTTATACAGATGTATTCACGGAATAGAAGTCGGTACTTACACAGTTTTTAAAAATTTGTAAGCCAGGCTCTTTCTTCCACAATCTTAAATCTTGCCTCAGCTTTCTTCTCTCTGTAAGAGACATCAAGGTGCTTTTCCCAGTGTGAGAAACTGTGATCCTTGAGCTCACAGAAACTGAGATTATACAAGTTTCAATGTTAAAAGATTAAAATCGTCAAGTGTTAGGACTTTGGTCAGCCGAGAGAAAGGATCTCAGCGCATGAGCTTCCCCCACGAACTTCAGAAACCAACGAGCATCAGACGCTTCCGCCCTTCATCTCAGACACCCGTAACTTTGAGATTTTTCCACGCTAAGATACTGGTTTCTTTTTATTTTATTTTGTTTTATTTTTATTTATTTTATTTTGTTTATTGTATTTTTTATGTTCTAGACAGTCTTCCTCTGTTGCCCAGGCTGGAGTGCAGTGGTGCGATCTCCGCTCACTGCAAGCTCCGCCCCAAAGGTTCAAGCGATTCTCGTGCCTCAGCCTCCTGAGTTGGGACTACAGGCACCCGCCACCATGCCCAGCTAATTTTTGTACCTTTGGTAGAGACAGGGTTTCATCATGTTGCCCAGGATGATCTCAAACTCCTGGTCTCAAGTGATCCACCCACTTCAGCTTCCCAAAGGGCTAGGATTACAGGCTTGAGCTACTGTGCCTGGCCATGATTTATTTTTTAAGTAATATGTTGTCTTTTTTAAGGGTCAAGAGGCCATCATAGCTAAGATAATATAGTTTATTTAAATGATTTGTCATTAAACAAGTTTAACTTTCGTGACTTTTTCTTAATGTTTGCTTCTGTTCATTCATTAGCTTTGCTTCTGAATTTTCAAAGAATTCTCTAAGAGCAAATGGAAGAAAAGAATAATTACAAATTTTCAGGACACGTTTATAGGGAAAATAACCACTCATGATATGTGCAAAACATAGAAGATTTATTTTCCAGGTAATAATGAACAGGGTGTAGTTTGCCTAGTTTTTCTCCACACTGTTTTCAAATCAAGCATTGTATTATTTTTTGTGTTTTAAGATGGGTGTTTCTGAGCTGACTAATAGATGCTCATTTCACTTCAGACACAGTATTTCCAGAAGCAATCAGGAGTCTCACGTTTCTTATATGGTTTCCTGATTCTGGCCAAAAGATGACTCAGTAAAATGTCAGGATCTTGTCCAGAGAAATCCTGAAACTGAAACAATCCAAACAAAAAAACAGATAAGTTACCAATGAATGAAGAGTCCTATAAGAAAAAGGAATCTTGAGTCAAGACATTGGACTTCTTAAAAGTATTTGTGTTTTTCCCTGGATTATAATTGTAACAAGAGTGTCCCAGGCCCAGTGGGGCTCCTGTGCCCACCTCCCCACCTCTAATGAGTGTCCTTCCAGTCTGTTCAGCTCAGTGATTGTCCTGAATTTTCCTAAACCCTCATTGACTGACTTCTATTTAAATCATGTCAGTTGCTAGGCGGGTGGCTCACGCCTGTAATCCTAGCACTTGAGGAGGCTGAGGCGGGCAGATCACTTGAGCCCAGGAGTTTGAGACCAGCCTGGGAAACATGGTGAAACGCCATCTCTACAAAAATTAGCTGAGTATGGTAGCAGGCTCGTGTAGTCCCAGCTACTCTCGGGAGGCTGAGGCATTAGAAGTGCTTGAACCTGGGAGGTGGATGTTGCAGTGAGCCGAGATCACGCCACTGCACTCCAGCCTGGGTAACAGAGTGAGACCCTCTCTCAAAAAATAAATAAAAAGTAACATATTCTATGCATTTATTGTCTTCTGTGTATTGTATGTATTGTGTGTATTATATTGTGTTGTGTTGTGTTTTTTTTTTTTTTTTTTTTTTTTTTTTTTTTTTTTTTTTTTTGAGACGGAGTCTCGCTCTGTTCCCTGGGCTGGAGTGAAGTGGTGCAGTCTTTCACTGCAACCTCCACCTCCCGGGTTCAAGTGATCCTCCTGCACCAGCCTCCTGAGTAGCTGGGATTACAGGTGCACGCCACCACACCCGGCTAAGTTTTTTATTTTTTGTAGAGACAGGGTTTCGCTATGTTGCCCAGGCTGGTCTTAAACTCCTGGTCTCAAGCGATCCGCCTACCTCGGTCTCCCACAGTGCTGGGATGACAGACTCGTGAGCCACCACGCCCAGCCTCCTGCACATGGTTCATGTCAATGTCTGGAGCATGGCCTTCTTCCACTAGGTGTTACCTTGCAGTGCCCGTGATTCCCATGCCTGTGAATCACCTGGGGATCTTGTTAAGATGCAGATTTTGCTTCCACAGGTCCTAGGTGGGCCTAAAATTCTGCATCCCTCACTCGCTTCCAGGCGCTCCCAGTGCTGCTGGCAGTGGGCCGCATGTTAGATAGCGAATGAGAGCACAAGTGGATGCCAGGCTTGAGAGCAGGGACCTCACCTATTTTTTTCATTCTTTCACAACTTACTTGATTTACCCAAAACAGGCACTGGGTAGGTTCCTGTTGCATTCGGATCTTATATCAATCACAATTCGGAAAAATTAATGCTTTGAAATAATGCTGGCCTATTATTATTATTATTTTGATATGAAGTCTCACTCTTATCCTCCAGGCTGGAATGTGATGGCACTATCTCGGCTCACTGCAACCTCTGCTTCCCAGGTTCAAGCGATTCTCCTGCCTCAGCCTCCCAAGTAGCTGGGATTACAGGCGCCACCAAGCCCAGCTAATTTCTGTATTTTTAGTAGAGACGGGGTTTCACCATGTTGGCCAGGCTAGTCTCGAACTTCTGACCTCAGGTGGTCCGCCCGCCTCAGCTTCCCAAAGTGCTAGGATCACAGGCGTGAGCCACCGCGCCTGGCCATGCTGGCCAGTTATTTTAAGGTGTGGTTTCCACCAAGAACACTTCTCTAGTTCATGAATTCAGAGTCCTGTAAAATCAGTACAGAATGTTCGCCTTTTTAAACCTAAGTCATGAATAGAGTCACTTACCTTTCTCAAATTTCCTCTTGGGTTAAAAATGTTGGTACTCGAGTCTGAAAAACAGTTTTGAAGCCAGTTCGTCAGCTCTGTTTCTCTTGTATGCTTGTTTTAAAATATACAAAATAATATTACTAAATTGTGTCTAGTTTCTGGTCTTTTTCCACATTGCAGCAACCTTTTCTTGAATGCAGACAGGCACTCCTGTTCTTATCCGGAGTTCACAAAAGTCATTGCATTGTCCTCAGTAACTTAACAGTGCAGTGGCTTATCAAACATACAACAAATGGACTGTATTAAACAATGCCTACTAAAAGGCTCAATTTTTTTTTTTTTTTTTTTTTTTGAGACAGATTACAGGCGTGAGCCACTGCGCCCAGCAAAAGGCTCAATTTTGTTTCCAGAACTTCTTAAGCATTTGTGTCCATGCTTGGAGGAATGTGGCCATAGGGGAATAAGCTGACATTTGATTAATGACTTTCTGTGTGACTCAAGGAGCATTTTACTTGCCTTGAGTCACTGACTCTTCACAAGTTACCTTCTGAGGTGGAAACTTAATCATTCCTGATTATAGATTAAGAAACTGGAGTACAGAAAGATTAAGGTTTCAGTAAGTGGGAAACTAGGATTTTAAATTGCACTCACTGGAAACTGGAATAATTACCACCAACCCCTACCCCCCAAAAATAAAAGTCCACACAGAAAGACAAAATGCTGAGGTACCAAAGAGCACGGTGCATGCAAGGAGCTGCTGGGGAAAAGAAGGTTGCACAGGCCGGGAGGGGAGAGTATCGGTAATTACTTATTTTATATAGTTCATCTTTATATTCCAAAATAGGGCTCTACCTCTTCTAGATGAGGACAGACGGTAAGTTCAGTAGCAATTAAATCAGACATGCTATAAACATGAGAAGCATTTACCTGCTTTCCTGAGACTATCCCCTCTTTCTGCACCCAGCAGCATCTCTGGCAGTATCTGCAGAAGAGAAGCTCTTTCTAGCTCCTCCGAGGTTAACGGCGCATCTTCATGAGGTGCTACAGAGTAAAAACAGACTTAACAATTCAGTTCATCCAGGTGGTTATGTCTGTTCCTCATGTCTTTGGAGAGTACCGGAGACAGGGAGATGAACACTAGAAAAACGTCTAACGCTAAGTTCACGACGTGTCATCAGTGGTGTTCTAAAAGAGGCGGAAATGCTACCAGCCCATGTGCCAGCCGGCAGAACGGGAAGCCGGGAGACGTGGATCTGACGCCCGCATGATGCGCCAAGCCCCTCGATTGCCTTGAGTAAGAGCTGAGGGCTGAGCCACAGCCTCAATCAAAACCATTTTGGTTCAAAACGTCTGACTCTCTCTCATTTCTGCTTAACTACTGCTGCCTACTGCCTTTTTGCTTTTAGATATTTGGGCGGTGAAATTGGAGAGGAAAAAGAAGATTGTTTACGACCTTCCTGTAAAGCCAGTAGGATGGTATCACCTCTTCTCTTACTGAACTTCAGGATTTCAATACAATTATTATACTTAGAATCGGCTTCAAACTCATCAGTAAGGAACTTGATTGTGGCGTTTCCTATGTGAAATGTGGTCGACCAGATGGCATATAGAATGCATGGTAAGTGTGCTTAAGGTATGTGGAAAGGGCACTCCGGAGTGTGCTGAACGAAGTGCGTGTGAGGCGTGGTAAATGCAGACCTGCTGCTGTGTTGCGATTCGAGGCTGTGGGAGTCAGGGTGGGAGGCCATGTGTGGCACCGGCATGCCGCAGGCTTACAAATAGCTGCAACCTTGATTGGAGGACAGTGAGCAGATCATCATAAAGGCATCTGAGCACATTCACAGCACTTCTGAAGACTGTTAATAAAAATCTATAAAATTTGATCATCTATAAATGCTGACAGGAAAGCTCATTTCTGGAGAAATCAATGAGAACAAATTCTGAGATAAGCTGCCACTTGTTTCGAATTTGTGTGAGATGCTACACTCATTTCAGCTAAGTTTCTTAAATTATTTGTAAAGTTTTTAAGATGACAGTAGTAACTGAGTATTTCCTTTTTTTATTTCATCTTGAGATGTGTGCTGTTTCTTTGTAAAGAGAGATTCAGTAAAGTTAATGCCTGTGTTTAACTGTTAAGAGGACAGTCAGTGATCATCTCAGTGACTCGGGAAGTTGGTTGACAGTGCCTGATGACAGTGCTTGACGATCATCAGAAAGCTGCTCGGGATGAACTTTTAGAGACTAGAAACTATAAAATCCTTGGCTTAGAAGAGGATTTTTTTTTTTTTCTTTATTTAAAAAAAGCCTAGAAGTACTCAAGATTAAAGATAAGATTAAATCTAGTTAAGTTTTTGATGGAACCTAATCCCCAAGCATTAGCCTTCTCATTTCTTAAACTAAATGGAAAGATAATGGCAAAATGAGAACTTACCTGACTGATATGTATTTCTTTAACTCAACTTAGACTTAAACTGAATTAACATAAATCAAAAGGAAATGATCAATACACTCGGAAGGCTGTGAACTCCCTAGCTCCCCAGTTTGTCATTTAAAAACATTTTAGTAAACATTTTTGTTTCATAGAACACATATCAGATTTTTTAAACATAAGGTGAAACAAATAAACCCGTTATTAATCTATAATTAGAACAACCAGTGCTACATTCAACCAGTTTGTTTAAAGTAAAAACTAAATGATGTTTTAAATTTCGTGCAATTTTTAAAATTGGAAAAAAATATATATCGCCCAAAACAAGAGTTTCAACTACAGAGGTAACATGAAACAAGCAATTCTCCTCTTCTCCTTTTACATTGTAGAGAGAGAGAAAAAAAAAACCTGTATCCATTACTACATCTAAAATGTGCTGTAAGGATCCTTTAATATTCTTTTCAAAGCTGGGACTATTGATAGAACAAGACTCAAGACTCCTTTGAACAGGAATCCCATTCTTATCTCTAATATTGAATTTAAGACTGGTAAAGGCTCTTTCAAGACTAACATAAGGGAAAAAAAAATCTTACCTGAGAGTTGAAGGGATACTTCCCCGGAGTCAAGGAGAGGAAGAGAGAAGAGAGGATTTAAGAATCCTATGAAAAGCAAACAGCAGGAGGCCAGCTTATACATGATTGCTACGAGACGGACGTCTTCCTTCTTGGCTTCTGTTTTAGAGAGCTTTCAACTCGCTCCTTCTCATTCTGCTCACTGATTATATATATGATCCTATGACCTCACATCATCCTCTCCAAAAAAAAAATAAAATGAGTTTATTGGCTACAGAGGCTAAAAGGCAATCACTTTGCATTGATGTCATTTTTCAAGGTAACAAGTCATAGACAATAAATTAACTGTCTTGTTGCCTAGTGTACAAAGTAGGTATTATATGAAGAACAGTGAGTTTATAAATCTGGCAAAAGAGCTAACTTACAACAATAAATCATGAATTAAAGAAAGGATTGGATATGAGTTGAAGTGGCCAAAGCAAAGAGACGTGGATTTATGAGTCCGAGCAGAAGTGACGCAGAGCATAAGATGAAATACGTTGGGATCCATTTTTTAATCTTTCATGGGTGAGTAGATGAGTTGTCATGGTGTGTTTGGGGCTGCCATCCCTGAAGAATGACAGTCTGTGGATTAAAACTTAAAACCAGCTATTTCCTTTAAAACAGTGAAAAGTTAAAATACATAGCAAACATTGCTCAAGGCTCAAGACAATTGTGTACGTACACATGGCCTCATGTGAAGCCGCGAGCACTTGAGTCTTCAGAGAAAGGAAATAACTTCATAAAGTTGGTGATGATTCAGCGAGGAGGGAGGAAGGACCTTACACCAGAAAACTCGCTGATAAACATTTCCAAGATGTGCCCTCTCCTCCCAGCTGTACTCTGCCCAGGCTGGTCCAAGCCCGGACGGGTGGAAAGGTCTCCTGACCAGTGTCCTGAAGTCTGCCTTCGGGCCTGCCACAGGCTCAGCACAGCAGAGGGATGCCAGGGGCATCTGTGTAAGTCCGATCATGGTAGTTCTTTGCTCAAAACTTTCTGTGGACCTAAACACAAAAGTTACAAAGATAGGCCAGGCACAGTGGCTCAAGCCTATAATTTCAGCACTTCGGGAGGCTGAGGCAGGAGGATCACTTGAGCTTAGAGTTCAAGACCAGGCTGGGCAGCGTAAAGAAACACTGTCTCTACCAAAAATCTAAAAATTAACCAGGTGTGGTAGTGCATGCCTGTATCACTTTAGTCTGGGAAGTTAGGCTGCAGTGAGCCAAGATCGCCCCACTGCACTCCAGCCTGAGTGTCGGAGTGAGATCCTGTCTCAAAAAGAAAAAAGAAAAAAAAATGGTTACAACGCAATGATAGAACTACTAGGGGAAAAACACATGAACACCTTCACAGCCTCAGGTTAGGCAAATATTTCTTAGACAAGACACAAATCACACAGGAAAAAATTGAGACAAAAAGAAGTTTAAGAGATCTGTGTACCTCAGGGTGACTCTGATTAATAACAATGTACAGTTGAAGATTTCTAAAAATCAATTTTGTGTTTTCATCACAAAAAAATGCTAAGAATGTGAAGTAATACACAAGTGAATTTGCTTGATTCAGCCATTCCACAATGTATCGAAACATCATGATGGGCCAGGCCCAGTGGCTCACACCTGTAATCCCAGCATTTTGAGAGGCTGAGGCAGGTGGATCACCTGAGGTCAGGAGTTC
This sequence comes from Macaca nemestrina, assembly GCF_043159975.1. NCBI lineage: Eukaryota > Metazoa > Chordata > Mammalia > Primates > Cercopithecidae > Macaca > Macaca nemestrina. The sequence continues at coordinate 226,272,170 of NC_092125.1, read as the reverse complement.
AAGACCAGCCTGGCCAACATGGTGAAACGCCGTCTCTACTAAAAATACAGAAATTAGCCGGGCGTGGTGGCAGACCCCTGTAATCCCAGCTACTCGGGAGGCTGAGGCAGAAGAATTGCTTGACCCTGGAAGGCAGAGGTTGCAGTGAGCCGAGATCGCACCACTGCACTCCAGCCTGGGCAACAAGAATGAAACTCCATCTACAAACAAACAAACAAACAAGTCATGCTGTATACCATAGATTCCATTTGTGTAGATCAATCAATAGATAAATGAACAAAATTGATAAACTGGACTTTATCAAAATTAGAAACGTTCGCTCAAGATACTGGTAAGAAAATGAAAAGGCTGAGCAGGGCACAGGTCACTGGAATCCCAGCATTCTGGGAGGCCGAGGCAGGCAGATCACCTGAGGCCAAGAGTTCGAGACCAGCCTGGCCAACATGGTGAAACCCCATCTCTACAGAAAATAAAAGAATTAGCCAGGCGTGGTGGCAAACACCTGTAGTCACAGCTAATCGGGAGGCTGAGGCAGGAGGATAGCTTGAACCTGGGAGGCGGAGGTTGCAGTGAGTTGAAATCATCCTGCTGTATTCCAGCCTGGGCGATAGAGTGTGACAAAAGGTTTGAAAAAGACTTCACAAGAGAAGATATGAAAGTAGCTGTAAGCACAGGAAAGAAAAATATCAGTCATCAGAGAAACACAGATTACCATCACAAGGTGCTGCTCCCACGCCCACCATTATGGCCGCCATTAGAAAGACTGACAATACCACGTGTCCTGGGGAAGATAGAGAGGCACCTGGGCTGCTTACACGTTGGATGGGAAGTGAGTGGTACAACCCCTGGGGAAAACATACACTAACTGTGCAGCCCAGAAATACCTCTTCTAGGTATATACCCAAGTCATTTGTACACAGATAAACCTTCATAGCAGCTTTATTCATAATAGTGAAAAGCTGGAAACAATCCAAATGTCCTTCAGCAGGTGCATGGGTAAAGCAGCTGTGCTATCTCACACAATGGAATTCTATACAGCAAAACAACGAAACCGTTCATAAACCCACATGGAAGCTACTCGGGAGGCTGAGGCAGGAGGATAGTTTGAACCTGGGAGGTGGAGGTTGCAGTGAGCTGAGATCATGCCATTCAAACAAAAGGTTTGAAAAGGACTTCAGGCTGGTCTTGAACTCCTGGCTTTAAGTGATCCACATGCCTCAGGCTCCCAAAGTGCTAGGATTACAGGTGTGAGCCACCATATCTGGCCATTATTATTATTATTATTATTATTATTATTATTATTATTATTTTGAGACAGGATCTCACTCTGTCACCCAGGCTCGAGTTCAGCGGCATGATCATGGTTCACTGCAGCCTTGACCTTCCAGGCTCAAGCAAATCTACCTTGGCCTTCCAAATAACTGGAACCACATGGATGAATCTCAGAGACTTTCTACCGAGCAAAATAAGCCAGGTCCAGAAGGGCATGTATTACATGATTCCATTTAAATGAAATTCTTCACAAGGAGCAACAGGAATTTCTAGTACCAAAGTTACCTGGGGCCTGGGATGGGAGATGGGGGAATGGATTACAGGGAGACAAGGGAACTTTTAGGGGTGATGAAAATGTTCTATATCTTGATCAAGGCAATGGTTATATGGATTTATACATTGGTCAAAACCCATCATTTAAAATGGGTGCATTTTACTGATGTAAAAAAATCTCCCTTGCTACCTCATTTCATGTCTGACCTCTCCTAATACTACTTCTCCCCAGCATTCTCCACTCCAGCCATTCTCAACTGCTTGCTGCTTCATAAGCACAATTCTGCCACAGGGCCTTTGCACTGGCTGACCCATCTGCCCGGAATGCACCTTCCCTGACAGGTGCATAGCTCTTCCCTCACCGTCATCAAGTGTTTGCCAGAATATTCCCTTTACATGAGGCCTTCTCAGGCCAACCCACCCCAATCTACTCTTGCCTTACTCCCACATCACAGCTCCTTCTAGCACATTATTATTATTATTATCATTATCATTTTTTTTTTTTTTTTGAGACAAAGTCTCACTCTGTTACCCAGGCTGGAGTGCAATGGTGCAGTCTCAGCTCACTGCAACCTCTGCCTCTTGGGTTCAAGCGATTCTCCTGCCTCAGCCTCCCAAGTACCCAGGATTACAGGCACGTGCCACCACGCCCAGCTAATTTTTTGTATTCTTAGCAGAGATAAGGTTTCACCATGTTAGCCAGGCTGGTCTTGAACTTCTGGCCTTAAGTGATCCACCTTCCTCAGCATCCCAAAGTGCTGGGATTACAGGCGTGAGCCACCACATCGGGCCATTATTATTATTATTATTTTAAGACAAGATCTCACTCTGTCACCCAGGCTTGAGTTCAGTGGCATGATCATGGCTCACTGCAGCCTTGACCTCCCAGGCTCAAGCAATTCTACCTTGGCCTTCCAAATAGCTGGAACCACAGGCACATGCCACCATGGCCAGCTAACTTTTTTTCCTTTTTTTTTTTTTTTTTTTTTTTTTACAGATGGGGTCTCACTGTATTGCCCAGGCTGGTCTCAAAATCTTGACCTCAAGCAATCCTCCTGTCTCAGCCTCAGCCTTCCAACCCACTGAGATTGCAGGCACAAGCCACCATGTGTGGCTTTTTTATTTTTTATACAGACAGGGTCTTGCTATGTTGCCCAGGCTAGTCGCAAACTCCTAGGCTCAAGAGCTTCTCATGCCTCGGCCCCGTGAATTGCTGGGATTCCAGGTGTGAGCCTCTGCACCTGGCTGTCACACTATTTTATGTATTTATACTTTACAGTAGGCAGACTCCATAAATATTTGTTGAATCAGTGAGTGGGGCACCAGCCCTATGGGAGTCTCTGTTTAGGGGAAAGAACAGTGAACAAAATAAAAAGTTTCTACTCTCATGAACTTCCTGACTGGAGGCAATAGACAACAACATTAACATACGCTGTAGGAATAGTTTATTGCTATGAAGAGCAGTAACAGGGAGACAATACAGGGGCAGGTGGTCAGGGCAAGTGTGATTTCAGAGAGAGCCCTCGGGACGCCCTGGGAAAGGGGCATCTGAGCAGGAACCGAAAGGAACAGGGCAGCCATCCGTTCAGCAGTGAGTGGAGTGTGGAGCCTCCAGCGAGAGAAGTCGGGAAGCGTGGCCTCCGAGGAAGACCAACTGAAAGAAGATTCCTGTGAGGGCAAATAAAGCAAGTGAAGAGAGTCCCTGGGGGGGCCCTGCTGCTGACAGCTGGGGAACCTTCCTGAAGGCCCAGGCTGGCTGCGTAGGAGTGCCTGGAGGCCTCTGCAGGGGTGCTCAGGGCGAGTGCTCGCACACTGTCCTCTAAGATGGGAAGTGCTCGAATCACTTAAGACTCGTTAACTCTTTCGACAGATATTTCTCAGCACCCCACCGATCCCCAAGCAGGGTCGGACAGAGGACGGAACCTAGCGTCCAAGAGAAACCACTTCCGTTCAATTTAAGAAAACAGTTGGGCACGGTGGCCCACGCTTGTAAGCCCAGCACTTTGGGGGGCCGAGACAGGTGGATCACCTGAGGCCAAGCGCTTGAGACCAGCCTGGCCAACATGGTGAAACCCCATCTCTACTGAAAATACAAAAATTAGCCGGGAGTGGTGGTGCGCACCTGTAATCCCAGCTACTTGGGAGGCTGAAGCAGGAGAATCGCTTGAACCCAGGAGGCGGGGGTTGCAGTGAGCCAAGATCGCGCCACAGCACTCCAGCCTGGGCCACAAAGGAAGACTGTAGGAAATGAAAAACAAAAAAGAAAGAAAGAAAAGAAAGAAAGAAAACGAAGCATGTTGGAAAGACACTGGATAGCTTCCAGAATCCCAGGAAAAGTGGAGGAGCAGGGCCCAGGATCCCACTGGCCTTCTGATCTCTGACCTTTGCCCTCAGCGACTTGACTCGCCCCTCTTCCCCCCTTCCTCTCCCTACTCACCCTTGCTCTCCCCACAATCCCCCATCTGTCCTGTAATTCAGCCTTTTGGCCTCAATGCCCAAAATAAGTGCATTAAGTGTCAAAATGTAATTTTAGTAATCATTAAAATAGTAACTAAAAGATTTTAAAAACTTGGAAAATATAATTAAAGAACTAGAATATCAGGTAGTTACTACTATGTTAAAAAAAAAAAGATGAGCTTGTGGGCAAGCACTGGTGGTGTCATTTTACAGAATTGAAAATAAAGAGATTTTTTTTCTTTTCTTAAATGTTTTGGTGGAGCATGGTGGCTCACGCCTGTAATCCTAGCACTTTGGGATGTTGAGGCAGGAAGATTGCCAAACCTAGGAGTTTGAGACAAGCCTAGGCAACACAGTGAGACCCTGTCTCTACAAAAAATACAAAACTTAGCCGGGAGCAATTGGGCACCTGTGGTCTGGGCCACCTGGGAGGCTGAGGTGGGAGGATCACCTAAGTCTGGGAGGTTGAGGCTGCAGTGAGCTGTGATCACGCCATTGCATTCCAGCCTGGGCAACAGAGTGAGACCCAGTCTCAAGACAAAAGAAAAAAAAAGTTGTTATACATTGTCGGTCTGTGTATTACATGTGCATGTTTATGCACATGCGTGTTTATATATGTGTAAAGCACTCATGAAGTCTCACCAAGAGGAAGCAGGGACTCAGGCCAAGAGACAGGGAGTCTTTGAAGACCTGTGAGGACCATTTCAAAATGAGGTGGGGGGTGAACTCCTGGGTTCCAAGGAAGAGGCTGTTTGCCAAGCTTTGTCATTCCCTGGTGACTCAGGGGGTACTTCTGACGGTTATTAGTGATGGTTTTACAGCATGGCCTAATTAAGTTACTCCTAAAGGCTTACGCTTAAAAGAAAATTAGCTTCTTTCCTTCAACAGACCATCAATGACAGTGTCACCTTGTCCCAGAAATGTACTGAGCACGTCACTCCACCCTAATGGCCCTTGCATTAAGCAGCATGGCTTCACATCTGTGCCAGGACGTACATGAACAACCACCACCCTGAGAGGTGGGATTCCTCTAATTAACTGCAAACAAAGTACATTCTGAAAAGAGAGGGGCATTTTCTGCGTGTCATAAAGAAGTAAACCATTAATATTTGGGGTGGCTTTTGTCCATGGAGGACTCCTATCTGCTGGATAAGCGTGTCATAAAAATTACAAACCTCTTTTCCGTTTTTGTTTTGAAATTGATCTAAACTCCCTCTCCCTGCTGATACGTTTGCCCTTGTATAATATGATCATAACTTCTAGTAATTATTATTATTTTTTGTCGTAGAGTCTCACTCTGTCGCCCAGGCTGGAGTGCAGTGGTACGATCTCAGCTCACTGCAACCACCACCTCCGGGGTTCAAGCGAGTCTCTATTCTCACGCCTCAGCCTCCCGAGTAGCTGGGATTATAGGTGTGCACCACCACACTCAGCTAATTTCTGTATCTTTAGTAGAGACAGGGCTTCACCATGTTCACCAGGCTGGTCTCAAACTCCCAGCCTCAAGTGATCCACTTGCCTCAGCCTCCCAAACTGATGGGATTATAGGTGTGAGCCACTGCGACCAGCTGGTCATAACTTCTGAATATGAGGTTACGTTGATTCTCTTCGGCTATGGGGATTCCATGAAGAGAAATTGATAGGAATTGACTTTGCCAAATATTTAAAGCCTATTCACTGATTGCCAAATAAATATCAGAATTTGGGGTGATCTGTGAGGAATATGTGTGTGCTTCGAATACTGCAATGTTTGTACCATTTTTATGCGCAGACTTGGGTCCAGAGAAGTTCAGGAAGCCTGAAACCAGGGCAGCTCATATTCAACTGACATTGGACTTCTGAACTTCCTGCAGACATCATCGGGGTCCATTCTTATTTGTATTAATGTAAAATCATAGGTTAGAGGCACTCAGATAGACTTTTAATTTATATTAAATTTTTAAATTTTTATTTATTTATTTTTTTGAGACAGAGTCTCACTCTGTCACCCAGGCTGGAGTGCAGTGGCCGGATCTCAGCTCACTGCAAGCTCCGCCTCCCGGGTTTACGCCAGTCTCCTGCCTCAGCCTCTACAGGCGCCCGCCACCTCGCCCGGCTAGTTTTTTGTATTTTTTAGTAGAGACGGGGTTTCACTGTGTTAGCCAGGATGGTCTCAATCTCCTGACCTTGTGATCCGCCCGTCTCGGCCTCCCAAAGTGCTGGGATTACAGGCTTGAGCCACCGTGCCTGGCCAAATTTTTAATTTTATCTAATCTACATGAATTCTAGATTTCGTTTCTCGTCACCTATATTTCAGATAACCATTGGCTTAAGCGACTACTGAATGCCTCATGTGTCAGCTGCAGCAATAACCCCTGGGGGTCACAGGCCCAGTGCTGGTCCCCTCAGGAGATAGTGGGGAGAATGGTGGGGGCTTCACAGGAGAGGTTCTTTTCCTGCAGAGGGTCAGCATAGGCTTGCAGGAAACGTGGAGAGGGCCTCGAAGCTAGCTGAGAGGAAGAGTCTCCAGGCAGACGGAACAGTGAGTGCAAAGGCCCTGGGGTCAGATGAGGGAACAGCCTGAGCCATGCACCCAGCATGTTTGCCAAGGACAAGACATAGCCAGATAAAACCAGAGATCAGTGGGGCTATGTCACGTGACCCTATTGAGGAATCTGGGGTGTTGTTATTTAGTAGCAATGAGAAGCCTGGGCATGGTGGCTCATGCCTGTCATCTCAGCACTTTGAGAGGCCGTGGCGGGCACATCACTTGAGCCCAGGAGTCCAGGACCAGTCTTGGCAGCATGGTAAAACCCTGTCTTTACAAAAAATATGAAAAATTAGCCAGGTACAGTTGCGTGCACCTGTAGTCCCAGCTACTCAGGAGGCTGAGGTGGGAGGATGGCCTGATCCCAGCAGTAGGAGGCTGCAGTGAGCCAAGATTGAACCACTGCATGCCAGCTTGGGTGACAGAGCGAGATCCTGTCTCTCTCTCTCTCTCTGTGAGTTTGTGTATATACATATATACACACACACACATATATACACACACACACATATACACACACACACATATATATGTGTATATATACGTATATACAGATATATACATATACAGAGAGAGTATATATGTATGTGTGTATATATATACACACACAGAGAGAGAGAGGTGTGTGTGTGTATATATGTGTGTGTGTGTGTGTGGTGTCTGTGTATACATATATATATAGCAATGAGGAGACAAAAAGAGTGTTAAACAGTGAGTAACGTTATTCACTCACTCATTCAACAAACATTGAGCATGTGCCAGGGACTGTGTGGGGTACTAGGGATGTAGCAATGAACAAAACAGACAAAGCCTCACCGAGTTTGTGTTCAGTGTCAGGTGGTGATCAATGCCACAGAGAACTGAGTAGGTTCAGATGGGTGATGGGATGGAAGGGCTGTTTTCCTGGAGAGGGTCAGCATAGGCTTGCAGGAAACGTGGAGAGAGCCTCACAGCCAGCTGAGAGAAAGAGCCTCCAGGCAGACAGAGCCGCGAGTGCAAAGACCCTGGGGTGGGATTGTACTAGGCCTGTTTGAGGAACGCCCAGGAGGCCCGTGTGGTTCAGAGTGCTCAAGGGGAAGAAGGGTGGCAGTTGAGGCCAGAAAGATGCAGAAAGGCAGGTCACATAGGCTCTGGAAGCGACTGTAAGGAATTTCCGTTTTAAAATGAGATAGGAAGGGCCGGGCGCAGTGGCTCACGCCTTTAATCCCAGCATATTGGGAGGCCAAGACGGACAAATCATGAGGTCAGGAGATCGAGACCATCCTGGCTAACACGGTGAAACCCTGTCTCTACTAAAAAATACAAAACATTAGCCGGGCGAGGTGGCGGGCGCCTGTAGTCCCAGCTACTCGGGAGGCTGAGGCAGGAGAATGGCGTGAACCTGGGAGGCAGAGCTTGCAGTGAGCTGAGATCCGGCCACTGCACTCCAGCCTGGGCTACAGAGCGAGACTCCATCTCAAATAAATAAATAAATAAATAAAAATTTAAAAGTAAAATAAAATGAGATAGGAGGTCCATTTTGAAGAACAGTATGACACAATCTAAATTGTGTTTTATTTCTATTATTATTATTTTTCAAGACAGGGCCTTACTCTGTTGCCCAGGCTGGAGCACAGTGGTGCGATCACTAATCACTGCAGCCTCAAATGCCTGGGCTCAAGCCATCCTCCTGCCTCAGCCTCCCAAGGTGCTGGGATTACAGGCATAAGCCACCATGGTCAGGCCGAATTATGTTTAAAAGGCTCGCTCCAGGCTGGGCCTAGTGGCTTACACCTGTAATCCCAGCACTTTGGGAGGCCAAGGCAGAAAGATCACTTGAGATCAGGAGTTCGAGACCAGCCTGGCCAACACGGTGAAACCCTGTCTCACTAAAAATACAAAAAGTGGCTGGGCATGGTGGTGGACACCTGTAATCCCAGCTACTCGGGAGGCTGAGGCATGAGAATTGCTTGAACCCGGGAGGCAGAGGTTGCAGTGAGCCAAGATCGTGCTACTGCACTCTAGCCTGGGTGACAAAGCAAGGCCTTGTCTCAAAAAATAAATAAATAAATAAATAAATAAAAAGGCTCACTCCAGCCTTTGTGAAGGGGTCAGATCTCTGCATCTGCTTTGAAGGAAGAGGCAAAAGTACATGCAGGAGTGCTGGATATGAAAGAGGAACACCAAGGATGATCCCAAAGTTTTGGGCCTGAGAACCTGGCAAGGTGATGTTACCTGTAACCAAACTGTGCAATGAGTCTGGAATAGGTTGGAGGGGATCGTCAGTGATTTGGTTTGGAAGCGTTGGTTTGGGGCGCCTGTTTTAAACCCCTGCGAGAGAGGTCAGGAAGGCAGCTGAATGCTGGCAACTTTGACAGGAGCTGTTTTTGTGGCCTAGGGGGTTGAAAGTCTGGTTGGGGTGGGTTCAAGAAACAAAAGCGGGAGGAAGGCAGAAACCATGAGCACCAAGTCTTTTGCAGAGTCTTGCTGGAAAGGGGGCAGAGAAGAGGGCCGGCAGCTGGAAGACGCTCTGGTGTCACGAGAGAGATGGTTCAATAAAGGCGATCACGTAGCTGGGTCTTCTTGCAGTGGGCTTGACCCGATTTGCCTTTTGCACACAGTGTCCTCACAGCAGCCTCTGCAGCAGGCCCCAGGTCAATGCTAGTGAGTGGCAGAGCCGAGCCTGGCCCCAGGCAGCCAGGCTTGGTGCCTACCACTGCCCCGTCCCTCAGAAAACAGTCCCCTTTCCCTGGGACAAAAGGTGGAAGCGAGCAGGTCCCCAGGAATGGTTTGGCACAGCGTCTGGCAGGTGGCGTGGAGTGTGAAGAACATGTGAGGGCAAACTCTGTTCATATTTCTACTTTAGTGACAAGTAGGTTTTGGACTTCAGGATTCCCCGAGGTGCCGATGGCCAGAATACTGGTTTCTAATAAAAGACCTCTTTTTTTTTTTTTCTGAGATAGATTCTCACTCTGTTACCAGGCTAGAGTACAATGGCACAATCTCGGTTCACTGTAATCTCCCTGCCCTGGGTTCAAGCGATTCTCCTGCCTCAGCCTCCTGAGTAGCTGGGATGACAGGCGCCCGCCATCACGCCTGGCTAATTCTTGTATTTTTAGTAGAGATGGGATTTCACCATGTTGGCCAGGCTGGTCTTGAACTCCTGACCTCAGGTGATCCACCCACCTCGGCCTCCCAAAGTGCTGGGATTACAGGTGTGAGCCACCGCACCTTGCCTAAAAGACCTCTTTCTTCTGAGAAAAGCAAAGCCCTCACCATGGGCCTGCTGGGCCAGGCCTCTCCTCCTGCAGTTCTCCCACCGCGTCTCCTGCATGCTCCTATATCTGGGCCTAAGTCCATTTACTGTTGCTGTAAAGAATACCAGAGGCTGGGTAAATTATTAGGTTGGTGCAAAATTAATTGCGATTTTTGCCATTACTTTCAACAGCAAAATCTGCAATTAATTTTGCAGCAACCTTAACATTAAGAAAAGAGGCTTATTTGGCTCACAGTTCTGCAGCTTGTACAGGAAGCATGGCGCTGGCATCTGCTTCTGGTGAGGGCACTGATGGCAGAAGGCAAGGGGGAGCTGGTGTGTGCAGAGACCACATAGCAGGACAGGAAGCAAGAGAGCGAGGGGAGGGGCCAGGCTCTCTCAACAACCAGTTATCTCAGGAACTAACAGAGCAAGAATTCACAGGCCGGTCGCGGTGGCTCAAGCCTGTAATCCCAGCACTTTGGGAGGCCGAGACGGGCGGATCACGAGGTCAGGAGATCAAGACCATCCTGGCTAACACGGTGAAACCCCGTCTCTACTAAAAAATACAAAAAACTAGCCGGGCGCGGTGGCGGGCGCCTGTAGTCCCAGCTACTCGGGAGGCTGAGGCAGGAGAATGGCGTGAACCCGGGAGGCGGAGCTTGCAGTGAGCTGAGATCCGGCCACTGTACTCCAGCCTGGGTGCCGGAGCGAGACTCCGTCTCAAAAAAAAAAAAAAAAAAAAAAAAAATTCACTGACCGCCCTGCACCCCAGGGAGGGCATTCATCTATTCATCAGGGTCCACCCCCATGACCCAAACACCTCCCACTGGAGCCACCTCCAACACTGAGGATCAATTTTCAATTTCCAAACTACAGCAGGACCTTTGCACCGGCTGTTCCCTCTGCTTGCAATGCTCTCCCTCCAATAGCTATGTGGGTACTGCGTTCACCTCCTTTTAGTCTCTCCTCAAATAAGTAGGCGATAACATTCCCAGTAAGGCCTACCCTGACAGCCATTATTTATTTTATTTTATTTATTTTAGACGAAGTTTTGCTCTTGTCACCCAGGCTGGAGTGCAATGGCTCAATCTCAGCTCACCGCAACCTCTGCCTCCTGGGTTCAAGTAATTCTCCTGTCTCAGCCTCCCGAGTAGCTGGGATTACAGGCATGCACCACCGCGCCTGGCTAATTTTTTATTTTTAGTAGAGACTGGGTTTCTCCATGTTGGTCAGACTGGTCTCAAACTCCCGACCTCAGGTGATCTGCCCGCCTTGGACTCCCAAAGCGCTGGGATTACAGGCGTGAGCCACCAAGCCCGTCTGACAGCCATTATTTAAAATTGCAGTCTGCCGTCTTTTACCCCTGTATTTCCTCTTACCCTGTCTATTTAGAATGTTCTCCCATCTCACTTACCACATTTTACTTTTTACTGTGTGTATCGGGGTTATCATGACAGCAGGGAGCTCTGTCTGTTTTGCTCACTGATATATCCCAAGTGCCTAGAACAGCGCCTGGCCTTGGTGGGCACTCAAATGGCATTTACTGAATGAATGAATTTTGGGAAATCCTTTTAGCCTGGTGCATGGGCTCTGTATTTATTTTTATCTTATTTTTATTTATTTTATTTAGTTTCCAGCCCAAATTTAATGTCTGGTTATCCATTGCTGCGTAAGAACCCCCCATCCCCACCAAAATATATTGACTTAAGACAACCACCATTTAATTGGTTCATGATTCTATCTGTGGGCGAGCAGTTGGGGCTGCTGTGGCCCGGAGTCACTCATGTGGCCCCAGTTGTCTAAGACGACCTGGCTCGCCCATCTGGAGGCTGGTGCCGGCTGGCAGTGGGGCCTCCCTCTCCACACGGCCTCATCCCCCAGGGGGTCTGCCTGGGAGAATTCACAAGGCATCTCAGGGCAGCAGGAGGGCAAGAGTGGAAGCGTCAGTGTGTCTCAAGGCACTTCCACTGCGTTCTCCAGGTCACAGCGAGGCCTCAGGCCAGCCTGGATTCAAGGGCTGGTGTGTGTGTTTGTGTAGGCTGCCATCACAAAGTACCACAGACAGCTCCGACAATGTAAAGTTAGTTCTGCAGCTCTGGACTTCACGCCAGCTTCAGAGTCATGTCCCTCGGCACCACCCACACCCATCCTAGGCCCTGCACTTTCTCCTCTGCTCATGGTGCTTTTGAGTCGTACAGAGCTCAACCTCATCTCTGAGACGCAGCCAAGGGCTCCACTGAGCTTTCCCCCTCCTCCCTCCCAGGGAGGCTAAAGGAGGGAAGGCACTTACTACGCTGCAGGCTGGCCCGCCTCCTCCACCCAGGATAGAAGTTCAGGGCCAGCGTGGGATGCCAGTGCCAGTGCCACACTAGGGCTGTGACATGTCACCCCATTGAACCCCGCCATCATTCCATCCCCAGGGCCGACCACGGTACCGGGCCTGGAAAGGGCTCTATCACTGATGATCAAATTAAGTAAGTGTTTTTGTTTTTGTTTTTGTGTTTTGAGACAGAGTTTTGCTCTTGTTGCCCAGGCTGGAGAAGAGTGGCGCGACCTTGGCTCACTGCAATCTCCACCTCCTGGGTTCTAGCGATTTTCCTGCCTCAGTCTCCCAAGTAGCTTGGATTTCAGGCACGCGCCACCACACCCAGCTAATGTTTGTATTTTTAGTAGAGACGGGGATTCACCATGTTGGTCAGGTTGGTCTTGAACTCCTGACCTCAGGTGATCTGCCCACCTCGGCCTCCTAAAGTGCTGGGATTACAGGCGTGAGCCACTGCGTATGGCCGAAATTAAGTAAGTTTAAAACACATTATTGATTCTGTTTGCAAAAAAAGGGAGATGCGCAAAATAGGAAGAACTTAACACAATTAGATATTGCCTGGTATCGTGCACTGAACTGTGTTGGCCCAAAATTTATATGTCAAAGTCCTAAGCTGCAGTATTTCAGAATGTGACTCTATTTGGAAAGAGGGCCTATAAGGACATCATTAATATAAAAATGGGGTCAGCCGGGCATGGTGGTTCACACCTGTAATCCCAGCACTTTGGGAGGCCAAGGTGGGCGGATCACGAGGTCAGGAGATCGAGACCATCCTGGTTAACATGCTGAAACCCTCTCTTTACTAAAAAAAAAAAATACAAAAAAAACTAGCCAGGCGAGGTGGCGGGCGCCTGTAGTCCCAGCTACTCGGGAGACTGAGGCAGGAGAATGGCATGAATCCGGGAGGTTGAGCTTGCAGTGAGCCGAGATTGCGCCACTGCACTCCAGCCTGGGTGACAGCGAGACTCCGTCTCAAAAAAAAAAATAAAAATAAAAATGGGGTCAATCAGGTGGACCTTCATCCAATAGGCCTGGTGTCCTCATAGGAAAAGGAGATTTGGTCACACAGAGTCACATCAGACACACATGCACATGGAGAAAGGATCATGTGAAGACACAGGGAAAAGACAAACATCTACAAGCCAAGAAGAGAGGCCTCAGGGAAGCCGCTCCTGCTGACACGCTGATCTTGAAAAAATAAATCTGAAGGCCAGGCGCAGTGGCTCACGCCTGTAATCGCAGCACTTCGGGAGGCTTAGGCGAGTGAATCCCTTGAGGTCAGGAGTTCGAGACCAGCCTGGCCAACATGGTGAAACTCTGTCTCTACTAAAAATAGAAAAATTATCCAGGCCTGGTGGCGGGAACCTGTAGTCCCAGCTACTTGGGAGGCTGAGGCGGGAGAATCGCTTGAACCCGGGAGGTGGAGGCTGCAGTGAGGTGAGATCGTGCCATTGCCCTCCAGCCTGGCCGACAGAGCAAGACTCCGTCTCAAAAATAAATAAATAAATAAACCTGAGAAAGTAAGTCTCTGTTGTTTAAGCTCCCCAAGTCTGTGGTATTTTGTTACAGTAGCCCAAGCGTACTCACACAGCTGGTTGCAATGAAGATGTATTAAATCAGACCAAGAAAAAAAATTAGAAGAGGATTAGCACAAAATAGCTCACACTTTCAAAATGTTGCTTCTCTCCCTGCGCAATAGCTTCTACATCCTGAACACGAATGCGTAGTTCTGCCAGCACATCCACAAAAAAAGGCTGTCTTCTGCTTTTCTGTGCTCTGACAATTTTGTTAATGAGAGTGTCTTGCTGGGTTAGCCTTCTCCTAATGCATGTTCCTTTCCACTTTCACGGCAGAGTCTCTACGATAACGCCTGTACTGATTTATTGCAAATAGGGTGACGGCTTTCTTGTGGGTACATGTTCATCCAACCCAGAGATAAGGCCTCATCCAGTTGCAGGAGGATGAGCTTGGGTTTTAGAATCCTAATTTTTGCTTCAGACTCACAGGAGGCAATTTTATATTCTACCAACATCTATTGAGGCAATCTGCAAGCACTCGGCCCTGTGGGGTAGCAGGGAGTGTGGACATCAGGGAACTGACTTGTCAAGGGTACCCCCAGGGGTCTGTGGGGGCAGTGAGGGCCAGCCAGCAGACACACCCACCACAGTCCACAAGCCTGTCTTCACCCGTGAGGGCCAGAAGGCCCACATCCCTGTCGCCCTGTGTGGCAGTGAGCAAACAACCTAGGTGGCCTTGGCATGTTCTCTATCAGTGGGATAATGATGATGGTATCAATATTTATGCAGGTGTCCCAGGGCTCTGTGCATTCTGGGGGCAGTGCCATGGTCTAAATATATCCTCCAAATTCATACATTGAAGCCTTAGTTCCCAGTGAGATGGTATTTGCAGGTGAGACTGTTGGGAGGTGATTGGAGGTAGATCAGATCATAAGGGTGGGGCCCCCATAATGGAATTAGTGCCCTTATAAAAACAGGAAGAGACAAGAGAGCTCTCCCTGCCTTGTGAGGACACAGGAAGAAAGAAGGCCACCATCTGAAAAACAGACACCAAATCTGACGGTACCTTGATCTTAGACTTTGCAGCCTCCAAAACTGTGAAAAATGCGTGTCTGTTGTTTAAGCTCCCACTCTATGGTATTCTGTAATAGCAGCCCTGACAGACTAAGGCAGGCAGCACATGCCCAGTGTCTCTAGGAAAGAGGTACGGAACTGCAGCAACACCCCTTTTCAGATGACAGAGGCTGCCCAAGGTGGAGAGGCCTGCCAAGGTCCTGCAGCTGACCTTGATGGGCCTGCAGTGGGCACCCAGGTCTGGCAGGACTGTAGGTTCCTTTCACTGTATTTGACATCCCCTCAAATGACCTTGACCATCTGGGAAGGTGGGAGGTGTGTGACTGAGCCCTTTCACAGGCAGCCCCCAGTGGCTGGGGTACCGCCACTGTGGAGGTGCCCAAGAGAAGCAATTGTGTGAGGTTGGACCACATGGCTCTGCCCATGCCTCCCCAAAATAGGGGTGAGCACATGCGGAAAGGGCTGCATTCCTAGTGATGAGAGTGCTATTCCACAGGCCGAGGTTTTCATAACATACTTTGAAAAACAGGCCTTGAAAATACTGCCTTTCTAGGGGACCTTGTGGGCAGCCACAGACAGGCTGAGGCTTAACTTCCAGGCATCATTTTTCTTGCAGAAATGTCCGTCACCATCCTGGTGACCTAGAAGGCTACTGCACAAAGAAGAATGGGCTGCCAAGGAGCGACGTTCCGGGTCTGGATCTAGTCCAGCGCGGGCTGTGTCATGCACCTGAGTGATGGCCAGCGGAGAGGAAGGCTGACGTGGAAATAAATATCCGCTCCGTTTATTGATCTGATTCATCCAATTACCTAGGAGGTTCGATTGAGAGAGGTCCAAGGAAATGACTCAAATGTCACCTGAATGATGCCTGAAAGGCTTCAGCCAGCATTTTTCTCCTATCACTGTTTTCAGAGGAGACTTTTAGTTACCAAGAATATTAATTGCTGCTGAGAGCCGGGTGTGAAGTTAAATGGAAATGAAAGCCCCCAACAGCTGTGCTCCGTGTGATGGCTCGGCGGGGAGAATGGATGCTGAGCTGAACTGGGCCAGCTGGCTCATTTTACTTGACAGTTTTCATTTCTATTTCTTCTCTTTAACTCATAAATAATGGAACATCGCTGTTACGTGCTGAGTTGTGTCCCCCCAAAACTCACATGTTGAAGGTCTAACCCCTGGCACCTTCGAAGGTGGCTGTATTTGGAGACGAGCTCCTCAAATAGGCAAGTAAATTAAGGGAGGCCCTGGTCCATTAGGACTGGTGTCCTTATGGAGAGGGGATGAGGACACAGACACACAGAGGGACGACCGTGTGAGGACACAGGGAGAAGAAGGCGTCTACAAGCCAAGCTCAAGAGAGGCCTTGTCGGGTGGAACCAGCCCTGTCAACACCTTGATCTTGGACTTCCAGCCTCCAGGACTGCAAAAATGTCATTTCTGTCGTTGAAGCCTCTCAGTCGGTTTGTTTGTTATGGTAGCCCCAGCAAACTAAGACACTACCCTTGACACCTCTATTCCATTTCCAATCTGATCACCAAACAGTAAATTCTGCGTAGCGCATCCAAGGACCTAACAATTCACAGAGGAATTTGATTTTTCAGGTGAGAAAACTTTCTTGTCCACTGAAACAGTAGCTAAGCTTTGGTTTCCAAAGTTCTCCTTACGGTCATTCAAGGCCTTTTGCTTACCAGAGTCCTCCAGTGTAGAGATAGAGGGAGAGAATCTCACCTCAAGTTTCTAAAAACAAAGGATATTAAACTATTGTTTCTGCTCAAATAATTTGATCTTTATTACTTTTCCATTGTCAACGTTCTCTAGACAAAGATTACCAGGAGCACACTTATAGCCACACAAAATTGAGTTTTTTTACTCATTTCATGAAACCAAAAACCACAGGTAACCATGAGGAGGTCTCAGTAATATCGAAAAGGACTTAAAGTGTCTGCGCTTGAGCTGGGTGATTCGGGGGAGGATCCAGGATGCTGTCAGGAAGAAGGGGGTGATTCTGTGCTTGGCTATCTTAATAATTGTCACCTAAAAGGCTAAAAGAGCCATGTGAGGCTAAGGCCACTGTTGGCAGAAAAGCAGCTATCACTGACATCAGCCAGGATAGGTGATGAGGGATCATCTTTTTGTTTCAATGTTCTTGCTTTGATCTGAGCAGACAAAATTGCAGGCAGAGTGGTCTTGTCTTCTTGATCTGGTGCCATCATGCGTGCTCTTG
This sequence comes from Macaca nemestrina, assembly GCF_043159975.1. NCBI lineage: Eukaryota > Metazoa > Chordata > Mammalia > Primates > Cercopithecidae > Macaca > Macaca nemestrina. Next base: position 226,255,268 of record NC_092125.1, on the reverse strand, counting down.
TCTGAGTTGATGTTCTTGAAATCCTCGCTGTTGAGTGGGACACAAGGGCAGCTGTGAGGGTCAGCCCTGCTCTCTTCCCACTCCTCTGTGTACTTATCAGTTACGTAACACAACGTGCTCTCTCTATGGTGTAGAAGCATGGAGTCCTTTACAGGGGCAGTCCCAGCATCCTTCCTCACCTCCCAGGCCCCTGACCTGGCCCGGCTTCACTCCACAGCCCCGCACCCCACAATGTGCTGTGAGTTTGTTGACATGTGGTTTGTTGGCGTTGGCAGGTCCATGAGGGCAGGGCCATGTCAGCAGGCGTACCTTGTTTTATTGATCTTCACTCAGTTGTACTTCAGATATTGCATTTTTTTAAATGGAAGGTTTATGGCAACTGTGTATCGAGCAAGTCTATCAGCATCATTTTTCCAGCAGTGTGTGCTCACTTTGAGTCTCTGTGCCACATTTTCATAATTCTCACAATATTTCAAACTCTTTCTTATTATTATATCTACTAAGGTGACCTGTGCTCAGTGGTTTTTTTTTTTTTTTTTTTTTTTTTTTTGAGCCTGAGTCTCGCTCTGTCACCCAGGCTGGAGTGCAGTGATGCAATCTCAACTCACTGCAAGCTCCACCTCCCGGGTTCACGTCATTCTCCTGCCTCAGCCTCCCAAGTAGCTGGGACTACAGGTGCCCACCACCACGCCTGCCAATTTTTTGTATTTTTAGTAGAGACGGGGTTTCACCGTGTTAGCCAGGATGGTCTCAATCTCTTGACATCGTGATCCACCCACCTCGGACTCCCAAAGTGCTGGGATTACAGGTGTGAGCCACCATGCCCAGCCAATCTTTCATGTTACTATTCAAATTTTTGGGGGGCACCACAAACAGTGCCCATATAAGACAGCAAATTTAGCTGATAAAAATATGTGTTCTGACTGCTCCATCAACTGGCCGTTTCCCCATCTCTCCCTCTCCTTGGGCCTCCTCATTCCCTGAGACACAACAATATTGAAATTAGGCCAATTAATAACCCTACAATAGCCTTTAAGTGTTCAACTGAAAGGCAGAGGCACACATCTCTCACTTTAAATAGAAAGTTAGAAATGATTAAGCTTGGCCAGGCGCGGTAGCTCACACCTGTAATCCCAGCACTTTGGGAGGCTGAGGCAGGTGGATCATGAGGTCAGGAGATTGAGACTATCCTGGCTAACATGGTGAAACCCTGTCTCTACTAAAAATACAAAAAATTAGCCAGGTGTGGTGGCGGGCACCCGTAGTCCCAGCTACTCGGGATGCTGAGGCAGAAGAATTGCTTGAACCCAGGAAGCAAAGGTTGCAGTGAGCCAAGATTGCGCCACTGCACTCCAGCCTAGGCAACAGAGTAAGACTCCGTCTCAAAAAAAAAAGAAAAAGAAGGCCGGGCACGGTGGCTCAAGTCTGTAATCCCAGCACTTTGGGAGGCCGAGACAGGCGGATCACGAGGTCAGGAGATCCAGACCATCCTGGCTAACATGGTGAAACCCCGTCTCTACTAAAAAATACAAAAAACTAGCCGGGCGAGGTGGTGGGCGCCTGTAGTCCCAGCTACTCGGGAGGCTGAGGCAGGAGCATGGCGTGAACCCGGGAGGCGGAGCTTGCAGTGAGCTGAGATCCGGCCACTGCACTCCAGTCTGGGTGACAGAGCGAGACTCCATCTCAAAAAAAAAAAAAGAAAGAAAAAGAAATGATTAAGCTTAATGAAGAAGACATGTTGAAAGCTAGGCCTCTTGTACCAAACAGTTAGCCAAGTTTTACAACCGGCCAAGGAAAAGCTCTTTAAGGAAATTCCAAGTGCTACTCCAGTGAACACATGAATGATAAGAAAGCAAAACAGCCTTCTTGCTGATATGGAGAAATTTCTAGTGGTCTGGATAGAAGATCAAACCAGCCACAACATTCCCTTAAGCTAAAGCCTAATCCAGAGCAGGGCACTGACTCTCTTCAACTCTGTGAAGGCTGAGAGAGGTGAGGAAGCTACAGAAGAATTGAAAGCTGGTAGAGGTTGGTTCATGAGGTTTAAGGAAAGAAACCATCTCTATAACGTAAAAGTGCAAAGTGAAGCAGTCAGTGCTGAGGGAGAAGCAGAAGTAGGTTATCCAGATGGATCTAGCTAAAATCATTGATGAAGGTGGCTACTCTAAACAACAGGCTTTCAATGTAGACGACCCAGCCTTCTACTGGAAGAAGATGCCATCTAAGACTTTCCTAGCTAGAGAGGAGAAGTCAATCCCTGACTTCAAAGGACAGGCCGACTCCATCGTTAGGAGCTAATGCAGATGATGACTTTAAGTTGAAATCAGCACTCATTTACCATTCCAAAAATCCTAGGGCCCTTAAGAATCATGCTAAATCTACTCTCCCTGTGCTCTACCAAGGGAGCAATGAAGCCTAAATGACAGCACATCTGTTTACAGCACGGTTTACTAAATATTTTAATATTTTAATCCCACATTTGAGACCTACTGCTCTAAAAAAAATTTCTTCAAAATATTATTGCTCACAAACAGTACACATGGTCACTCAAGAGCTCTGATTAGGATATACAAGGAGAGACTATTATTTCCATGTGTATTAACACAACATCCATTCTGATGCTCATGGATCAAGGAGTAACTTTGACTTTCAAGTCTTATTGTATAAGAAATGTGTTTCGTGAGGCTATAGCTGCCATAGATAGTGATTCCTCTGATGGACCCGGGCAAAGTCAATTGAAAACCTTCTGGACATGAGTCAATACTCTAGATGCCATTAAGAACACTTGTGATTCATGGGATGAGGTAAAAAAAATCAACATAAACAGGAGTTTGGAAGAAGTTGATTTCCACCCTCATGGATGACTTTGAGGAGTTCAATACTTCAGTGGAAGAAGGAACTGCAGATGTGGTGGAAATAACAAGAGAACTAGAATTAGAAGTGGGATCTGAAGATGTGACTGAGTTGCTTAAATTTCATAAAACTTGAACTGATGAGGAGTTGCTTCCTATGGATGAGCAAAGACCATCTTGTAGATGGTTTCTTGGGATGGGATCTGCTCTTGGTGAAGATGCTGTGAATATTGTTAAAATGACAGCAAATGACTTAGAATATTCCATAAACTTACTTGACAAAGCATTGGCAGGATTTGAAAGAACTGGCTCCAATTTTGAAAGAAGTTCTGCTGTGAGTAAAAGGTTATTAAATAGCATCATATGCTACAGAGGAATGTTTTGTGAAGGAGTCATTTGATGCGGCAAACTTCATCATTGTCTTATTTTTTTTAATTGTGAATGGTAAGAAACATTCTTCAGCTCAAGATGGTGACCAGAGGCACCCAGCACTCACTTTCTTCACAAAGGACTCAAACAGCAAATGAATAATCACATGTCAAGTAGAGCAGCTAAGAGAGAACACTGGAATTCAGAGGGAAGGGATAAGGAGCTTCTGAAACATGGAAAGAGAGGGATGTGAAGTAGCCGGCTCAGCCAGGATCAGCTCAGATCCAGGAGAAACTCCCCAGCTTAGGGAAAAGGTAAATGAGAGATTGCCACAAGGTCACATTCCCACCACAGACTCCTGCAGTCCTAGCCACAGAAAGGCCCTTGGCCCTCGTGGGCTTTGAGACTAGTATAGGGAGATGCCTGCATTGTTCCAAAAAGCGATTTTATGATGGGTCCTACACACCCCTGAGACCCGAGCAGCTGCAGCACAGCACTGTTTTGAGAGCCCACTCCCGACCAGACCCCATCCCACTCTGGGGCTCAACAGCCCCTGCATCTCCACATCCATGGAGTCCTGCTGACATTCTGCCATGTCCCCACCCAGAGGCTGCAGCCTCACAATGCAGGGTGACTGGGTCCCCAACAATCTAGTCTACGCATGTCCTATAACCTGGGAATGGGTGGTGCAGCACACCAGGGAGGCTGCCCCTGGGACAAAGGGAGACAAAGACCATGTACCCCAGAGCCACAGAGCTGCCAGCCTGGGCCACTGCCCCTGACAGCAACCCCACCATCCCCCCAGCAGTAGGGTCACTGTGCCCTTGTGATATGATTTGGCTGTGTCCCCACCCAAATCTCATCTCCAGTTGTAATCCGAATTGTAATCCCCACGTGTCTGGGGAGGACCCTGGTGGGACGTGATTGGATTATGGGGGTGGTTTCCCCCATGTTGTTCTCATGATAGTGAGTGAGTTTTCATGAGATCTGATGGTTTTGAAAGTGTTTGATAGTTCCTTCACACACACTCTCTCCTGCTGCCATGTGAAAAAGGTCCTTGCTTCCCGTTTGCCTTCTGCCGTGATTGTAAGTTTCCTGAGGCCTCCTTAATTAAACTTCTTTCTTTTATAAATTACCCAGTCTCGGGTATTTCTTTTCTTGTTTGTTTATTTTGGACGGAGTCTCTCTCTGTCACCCAGGCTAGAGTTCATGAGCGCGATCTCGGCTCACTGCAAGCTCCGCCTCCCAGGTTCACGCCATTCTCCTGCCTCAGCCTCCCGAGTAGCTGGGACTACAGGCGCCCGCCACCAAGCCGGGCTAATTTTTGTATTTTTAGTAGAGATGAGGTTTCACCATGTTATCCAGGATGGTCTCGATCTCCTGAACTCATGATCCGTCCACCGTGGCCTCCCAAAGTGCTGGGATTGCAGGCGTGAGCCACCGCGCCGGGCCAGTCTCAGGTATTTCTTTATAGCAGTGTAGAAATGGACTAATACAACCTGCAAGCACTTTCAGGAGGCCTGGGGACTGGCTTGCCTGGGCACCTTCCCAGGACCTGAGGACAAGACCACTCTACCCACCACTGCCACCACCACCTCCACATGTCATCCAGGGGCTAGGAGATTGACCACCCATCACAGCTGTGTTCATGCACAACATCGGGGGTCCTGAGGATGGGTCCACCCAGCCTGTCGCCACCAATGCTGGTGCCAGCATGTGCTGCAGAGGGGGGAGGGCATGGATTTGTTCACCACCAGTACTGGTATCATCAATGCTATGCAACCATGAGACCCACTCACCCACCCAGCCCACTACTGCCAATGCTGGCACCTGAGAAAGTCACCTGGTGACCCAAAGATTGTCCTGCCTATACCCACTACCACTAGTACCCTTATATACCACCCAGGGGCACAAGGACTGGCACACCTGGCTTGCCACCACCACCAGTGGTGCTGAAAAAAAATCTTATAAAGACTATACTTCTGTGCCCACTTAGAATCAAAGCCAAAGTGCCCTACCCAACCAATACTACAGACACATATACAGAAAAAAGTCTTTTTCTGTGAAAGCCACTCCACAATATTAGAAGAAGCAACTGTTGCCCCGAATGTGTAGATATCAATATAAGAACACAAGTGGCCGGGCGCAGTGGCTCATGCCTGTAATCCCAGCACTTTGGGAGGCCGGGGCAGGCAAATCATGAGGTCAGGAGATCAAGACCATCCTGGCCAACATGGTGAAACCCTGTCTCTACTAAAAATACAAAAATCAGCCAGGTGTGCTGGTGCACACCTATAGTCCCAACTACTCAGGAGTCTGAGGCAGGAGAATCACTTGAACCTGAGAGGCAGAGGTTGCAGTGAGCTGAGATTGCATCACTGCACTCCAGCCTGGGCAACAGAGAGGAGACTCCATCAAAATAACAACAACAACAATGAAAAAAAAAAAACATGAAAAAGCAAGGAAACATGACACTTCCACTTCCAAAAGAACACAATAATTCTCCAGCAACAGACTCCAATGAAAGAGTGATATACCAAATGCCTGAAAAAGAATTCAAAAGTATGATATTAAAGAAGCCTAGTGAAACACAATAGAACACAGATACACAATGCAAAGAAATCAGGGAAGCAATTTGTGATCTGAATGTGAAATTCAACAACAACAAAATAGATATCATAAAAAAGAACCAAACATAAATCCTCAAATTGAAGAATTAAATGAATAAAATAAAAAATACAATTTACAGCTTCAACAATTGACTAGAGCAAGCAGTCTAGATCAAATATTTAAATTTTGGGTACTACAGAAGAAGAGATGGGCAAAGGTATAGAAAATATACTTAATAAAATTTTCGTTGAAAAGGCTGAGCGTGGTGGCTCACACCTGTAATCCCAGCACTTTGGGAGGCTGAGGTGGGCAGATCACAAGGTCAGGAGTTCGAGACCAGCCTGACCAACATGGTGAAACCCCGTCTGTACTAAAAATACAAAAATTAGCTGGGCGTGGTGCTATGCGTCTGTAATCCCAGCTACTCAGGAGGCCAAGGCAAGAGAATCGTTTGAACCCAGGAGGCAGAGGTTGCAGTGAGCTGAGGTTGCACCACTGTACTCCAGCCTGGGCAACAGAGCAAGACTCTGTCTCAAAAAAAAATTTTTTTGATTGAAAATTTCTCAAGTCTTGCAAGACATATAGACATCCAGATACAGGAAGCTCAAAGATTCCCAAATAGATTCAACCTAAAAAGGTCTTCTCCAAGGCATATTATATTCAAACTGTCAAAAGTCAAAGACAAATAGAATTCTAAAAACAGCAAGAGAAAAGTGTCAAGACACATATAAAAGAATCCAGCAGATTTCTCAGCAGAAACCTTACAGGCCAGGAGAGAATGAGACAATATGTTTACAGCGCTGAAAGATAATAAAACTGCCAGCCAGGATACTATACCCAGCAAAGCTATCCTTGAAAAACAAAGGAGAAATAACGTCTTTCCCAGATAAGCAAAAACTGCAGAAATTTATCATCACTAGACTAGCCCTACAAGAGGTGCTCATGGGATTCCTACATCTGGAAGTGAAAGGATGGTAGATACCATCATGAAAACACACAAAAGTATAAAACTCACTGGTAGAGCAAACACACAAATGAGAAAAAGAAAGAGCTCAAAAGTTACCACTGCAGAAAACAACCAAACTGCAATGATAAACAGTAAGAGGGACAGAAAGGAACCAAGGATAATATACAAAACAACCAGAAACAATTTTTATTATTTTTTAACAAGTTTTAAAATGACAAAAATAAGTTGTTGCCTATTAATAATAACTTTGAGTTTAAATTGATTAAATTAAGTTGCCTACTTAAAATATATAGAGCCAGGTATGGAGTCATGTGACTGTAGTCACAGCTATTCATGAGGCTAAGATGAAAGGATCGCTTGAGCCCAGGAGTTTGTGTCCAGCCTGGGCAACACAGCACGACCCCACCTTTGAAAAAAAAATGAGAGAGATAAATAGATTGGCTGAGTGTATGAAAAAAATGACCTAATTACATGATGCATACAGGAAATTTACTTCACCTGTAAAGACACATATAGACTAAAAGTGAAAGTACAGAAAAAGATATTCCCTGCAAATGGAAACCAAAAGAGCCAGGAGTAAATATACTTAGATAAAACAGACTTTGAGTCAAAAAGTGTTAAAAGAGACAAATAAGGTCATTACAAAATGATAAGGGATCAATTCAGCAAGAAGATATAATTCTAAATATATGAGCACCCAATACCACAGTATCCAGATACATAAAGCAAATATTATTAGGCTAAAGGGAGAGATAGACTCCAATACAATAATAGTTGGAGACTTTAACACCCCACTCTCAGCACTGGACAGATCATCTAGACAGAAAATCAACAAAGAAACATTGGATTTAAACTTCACTTTAGACCAAAGGAACCTAACAGACATTTACAGGACATTTTATCCAACAGTTGCAGAATACACATTCATTTCATCAGCACATTAACATTTTCCAGGATAGACCACATGTTAGGCCACAAAACATCTAGACAAATTTTTAAAAATCAAAATCACATCAAGTATCTTCTCAAACCACAGCAGAATAAAACTAGAAATCAATATCAAGAGAAACTTTGGAAACTATACAAATACACGGAAATAAATGAAATGCTCCTGAGTGACCACTAGGATAATGCAGAATTTAAAAAGGAAATTTAAAAAGTCTTGAAACAAGCCAGGCATGATGGCTTACGCCTGTAATCCCACCACTTTGGGAGGCTGAGGCAGGTGGATCACTTAAGCCAGGAGTTTAAGACCAGGCTAGCCAACATGGAGAAACCCCATCTTTACTAAAAATATAAAAATTAGCCTGGTGTGGTGGCACATGCTTGTAGCTCCAGCTGCTCGGGTGACTTAGGCATGAGAATTGCCTGAACTTAGGAAGCAGAGGTTTCAGTGAGCCAAGATTGTGCCACTGCACTCCAGCCTGGATGATAGAGCAAGACTCTGTCTAACAACAACAACAACAACAACAAAATTTTTGAAACAAATGAAAACAGAACATATCAACATCTATGGGATACAGTAAAAGAAGTGCTAGAAGGGAAGTTTATAGCAATAAATGCCTACATCAAAAGAGAAGAAATATTTCAAATAAAAAACCTAATGATGTACCTCAAGGAACTAGAAAAACAAGAACAAGCCAAACCCAAAATTAGTGAAGGAAAGAAATAATAAAGATCAAAGCAAGGTGCAGTGGCTAACACCTGTAATCTCAACAATTTGGGAGGCTAAGCGGGGAGCATTGATTGAGCCTGGGAGTTTTAGACTAACCTGGGCAGCATAGTGAGACTCCATCAATATAAAAAATTTTTAAAAATAGGCAGGCATGGTGGCTTACACCTATAGTCCCAGCTACTGAGGAGGCTGAGATAGGAGGATCACTTGAGCCCAGGAGGTCAAGGCTGCAGTGAGCTGTGATCGTGCCACTGCACTCCAGCCTGGGTGACAGAGTAAGACCCTGTCTCAAATTTTTAAAATAAAATAAAAATTTAAAAGATCAGAGCCAAAGCAGAAGTAAATCAAATAGAAACTTTAAAAATCACAAAGGATCAGAAAAGCCAAAATATGACTTTTGGAAAAAATAAACAAAATCAATAAAACTGCTAGCTAGACTAACGGGGCGGGGAGTGGGCGGAGGTGAGAAAGAACACTAAAGAAAATCAAAAACATAAAGGAGACATTACAACTGATACCACAGAAATACAAAGGATCACTGGAGACTTTTATGAAAAGCTATACACTAACAATTTGGAGCACCTAGAGAAAATGCATAAATTATTGGATACATACAACCATCAAGATTGGACCAGGAAGAAACAGAAAACTTGAATAGGCCAATAACAAATAATGAGATTGAATCAGTAATAAAAAGTCTCCGAAGAAAGCCCAGGACTGAAAGATTTTACTGCTGAATTCTACCAAACTTACAAAGAACTAACATCAATTCTTCTCAAACTCTTCCAAAAGAGAAGGAATTCTTCCAAACTCATTCTACAAGTCCAGCATTACCCTGATACCAAACCCAGACAAGGACACAACAGAAAAAGAAAACTACAGGCCAATATTCCTGATGGACATAGACATGAAAGTCCTCAACAAAATACTAGCAAACTCAATCCCACAGCACCTGAAAAAGATAATACATCATGAACAAGTGGGATTTAGCCCAGGGATTCTGCAAAGATAGCTCAACATATAAATGTGATACATCACATCAACACAATGAAGGACAAAAAGCCATATGATCGTCCCAATAGACACAGAAAGTATTTGATAAAATTCAACATCCCTTAATGATAAAAATTCTCAGTGCATTACACATAGAAGGAACATACTTTAACGTAATAAAGGCCGCATACAACAAGCCTTCAGCTGACATCATGCTGAATGGGGAAATGCTGAAAGCCTTTCCTCTAATAACTGAAACAAGACAAGGATGCTCACTTTCACCACTCTGATTCAACATGTTACTGGGTGTCCTTGCCAGAGCAATCAGCAAGAGAAAGGAATAAAAGGCATCCAAATTGAAAAAGAGGAAGTGAAATGGTCCCTCTTTGCAGATAACATAATTGTACATAGAGAAAATCTAAAGACTTCACCAAAAAACTGTTAGAACTGATAAGTGAATTAAGTAAAGTTGCAATACATAAAACCAACACACAAGAAGCAGTGGTGTTCCCATACACCAGTAATGAACTGAGAAAGAAATCAAGAAATAAATCCCATTTACAAGGGCTATAAAATAAATTTAAAATCTAGGAATTAATTTAACCAATGATGTAAAATACCTCTACAAGGAAAACTACAAAACACTGATGAAAGAAATTAAAGAGGACACAAAGAAACTGAAAGATGTCTCATGTTCATGGATCAGAAGAATTAATATTGTTAAAACGACCATACTCCCCAAAGCAATCTACACATTCAGTGCAATCCCTATCAAAATGTAATGACATTCTTCACAGAAATAGAAAAAACAGCCCTAAAATTCGTATGGGACCACAAAGACCCTGAATAGCCAAAGCAATGCTGAGCAAAAAGAACAAAGTTAAAGGCATCATATTACCTGACTTCAAAATGTCCTGTAAAGTTAGTAACCAAAACAGCATGGTATTGGTATAAAAATAGACACATAGACCAATGGAAAAGCACAGAAAACCCAGAAATAAATCCATATATTCACAGCAAATGGATTTTCAGCAAAAGCACCAAGAACATACATTGGGTAGAAGACAGCTTCTTCAATAAATGGGGGCCAAGTGTGGTAGCATATGTGTGTAACCCCAATACTTTGAGAGGCCAAGGTGGGAGGATTGCTTGGGCCCTGGAGATCAAGACCAGCCTGGGCAACAAAGGGAGACCCCATCTCTACAAAAACTTTAAAAATTAGCCGAGTGTAGTGGATAGTGCCCGTAGTTCCAGCTACTTGGGAGGCTCAGGTGGAAGTACTGCTTGAGCCCAGGAAGTCAAAGCTACAGTGAACTATGATAGTGCCGCTGCACTCCAGCCTGGACAACAGAGTGAGTTCCTGACTCTAAATAAATAAATAAATAAATAGTGCTGGAGAAACTGAATATCTATATGCAGAATAATTAAACTACATGCCTATCTCTCCCCCATATACGAAAATCAACTCAAAATGAATTAAAGACTTAAATGTTAAGACCTTAGAAGAAAACATAGGGGAAATGCTTCGGGACATCAGTCTTGGCAGATTTTATGGCTAAGACCTCAAAAGCATAGGCAACAAAAGCAAAAACAAACAAATGGCACTATATTAAACTAAAACTCTGCTGCACAGCAAAGAGAACAGTCAACAGTGTGGAGAGACAACCTATGGAATGGGAGAAAATATTTGCAAGCTATTCATCCAACAAAGGACTCATATCCAGACTACACATGGAAATCAAACAACAACAACTCAACAGAAAACAACAACAAATCATTCAATTAAACAGTGGGCAAGTGATTTGAATAGACCTTTCTCAAAAGAAGACATACAAATGGCCAACAGATATATGAAAACATGTTCAACATTGCTAATCATCAGGGAAATGAAAATCAAAATCAGCCAGGCGCGGTGGCTCAGGCCTGTAATCCCAGCACTTTGGGAGGCCGAGACTGGTGGATCATGAGGTCAGGAGATCAAGACCATCCTGGCTAATATGGTGAAATCCCGTCTCTACTAAAAATACAAAAAAAAATTAGCTGGGCGTGGTGGTGGGTGCCTCTAGTCTCAGCTACTCGGGAGGCTGAGGCAGGAGAATGGCATGAACCTGGGAGGCGGAGCTTGCAGTGAGCTGAGATCATGCCACTGCACTCCAGCCTGGATGACAGAGCAAGACTCTGTCTCAAAAAAAAAAAAAAAAAAAAAGGAAAATCAAAGTCACCATGAGATACCTATCCCAATTGGAATGACTATTATCAAAAAGACAAAAAAAAAAAAAAAAAAAATGCAGGCGAGAATGTGGAGAAAAGGTAATTCTTATACACTCTTTGTGGGAATGTAAATTAGTGCAGCCATTATGGAAAACAGTGTGGAGGTTTCCCAAAAAAAAAAAAAAAAACAAAAAAAAAAACTGGGTATTTATCCAAAGGGAAGAAGATCAGTACATCAAAGGTATATCTGCACTCCCATGTTTATTGCAGCACTACTCACAATAACCAAAATGTAGAATCAACCTGTGTCCATCAAGGGATGAACAGATAAAGAAAATGTGGTACTATACACAATAGAATACTATTCAGCCATTAAAAAGAGTGAAATCCTGTCATTTGCAGCAACATGGATTGAACTTGAATTCATTATATTAGAAGAAACAAGCCAGGCACAGAATGACAAATATTACATGTTCTCACTCATATGTGAGAGCTAAAAATGTTTATCTCATGGAGGTAGAGAGTAGAATGATAGTTACCAGAGTCTGGGAAGGATGGGGAGGGGTTGAAGAGAGGCTGATTAATGGGTACAAACAAACAGCTTGAGAGAAGGAATAAGTTCCAGTGTTTGATAGCACAGTAATGTAACTATGGTTGCATTACATGTTAACAACAATATATTTCATATTTCACAACTAGAAGACTTAAAATGCTCTCAACACAAAGAAATGGTAACTTTTCAAAATAGTGGATATCCTAAATGCCTTGATCATTACATATTATATGCATGTATCAAAATATCACATGTACTGATAAATATGTTCAATTATCATGTATCAATTTTTTAAAAATTTTTAAGGAATTGCCACAACTACCCCAAACTTTAGCAACTACCATCCTGATAGTCAGCAGTCATCAACACCAAGGTAAGATCTTCTACCAGCAAAAAGATTATGACTTGTCAAAGGCTCAGATACTCATTAGCCTTTTTTAGCAATAAAATATTCTTTCTTTTTTTTTTTTTTTTTGAGATGGAGTTTTGTTCTTGTTGCTCAGGCTGGAGTGTCTCAGCTCACTGCAACCTCTGCCTCCCAGGTTCAAGCGATTCTCCTGCCTCAGCCTCCCGAGTAGCTGGGATTACAGGCATGCGCCACCACACCCGGCTAATTTTGTATTTTTAGTAGAGACGGGGTTTCTCCATGTTGGTCAAGCTGGTCTCAAACTCCCAGCCTCAGGTGATCCACCTGCCTCGGCCTCCCAAAGGGAAACCAAACAATTTGTGTGACTCACTTTATTGCAATATTCACTTATTGCAGTGGTGTGAAACTGAATCTGTAATGTTTCTGTGGTATGCCTGTATTTTTTCACTGATGTATCCTTATCGCCTGGAACACAGTATGCGCTCAATAAATATTTTCTGGCAATGCTGAGCATTAATTAAAGAACATGTTATCTGTGTGATACATATGTACCTGGCCAAATAACATCTGATTTTTCTTTTCTTTTTTCTTTTTCTTTTCTTTTTTTTTTTTTTTTTTGAGACAAGGTCTCACTCTGTTGCCTAGGCTGGAGTGCAGTAGTGTGATCATGACTCACTACTGCCTTGACCTTCCAGACTCAAATGATCCTCCTGCTTCAGCCTCCTGAGTAGCTGGGACCACAGGTGCACACCACCACACCCAGCTAATTTTTGTATTTTTTTTTTTTTTTTACTGCAGAGACAAGGTCTCATTATGTTGCCCAGGCTGGTCTCAAATTCCTGGGCTCAAGCGATCCTCCCATCTTGGTCTCCAAAAGTGCAGGGATTACAGGCATGAGCCATCGCACCCAGCCGACGTGTGATCTTTTCTAGTAGAATATTTCAATGTCTTGATTCTCAGGACCACTTTTCCAAAAGATAATTAAGAGTAGCTTCATCCATCCAACCACACACTCACTCATTATCCACAACCCATCCATCCATTTATCCACTCAATCTTTCGCCATCCATCCATCCATTTTATCCACCATTCATCCACCTACTCACCCAGCCAGCCAGCCACCCACCCATCCATCATCCATGCATCCATTCATCCATCCACTCATCGATCATTCATCCATCCATCCATCCATCCACTGATCCATCCACTCACCCACCCATCCATCTGCCCACCCATTCAGCCACTCATTCATCCATCTGCCCATCATCCATGCATCCATTCATCCTTCCACCCACCTATCATCTATCCATCCATCCATCTATCCACTATAGCATTGTATATAATTGTCATTTGGAAAGGGAATATCTTTGGAAAGTTTTCCAAAGGTGAATTTTCCTTTCTTGTTTCTTCCTTGTCCATATGTCTGCGTGCTTGGTAGTCAACATGTAACCACAGGGCAGCCTTTGTAGGTGCTTTGCTAACCAACATCTGGGTCGAGTCCATTGGTCTGGGAGGTGGACAATGGCAGCCCAAACGCGGGTTTCGTGCCAGCCTCAGGGAGTATGGGATACTTCCTCCCAGGAAGGACAGGAGATGGCCTCGGTGTAGGCTGGCCTTAAGGACAGGACAGGGCAGGGAACAGCGACTTGGGATCCTTACAGTTGCCTCCAGCACAACCCACCCATCCTCCACTCCTCCTGCCTAGAATTCTACTGAGCCTGGATAGAGGCGGGGCCGGGGAGGGGAGAGAGGTGAGGACAGGCCACGGCTGGGCGGGGTCTGGCAAGGTGAGGCGGGTGAGGCGGGGCGTGACTTGAGAGGGCGTGGCATGGGACAGAGGGGCGGGGCCAATGGGTGGGCGTGGCAAGGGAAGAAAGGGCATGGCCTGGAGTGGTGAGCAGAGCTAGGGGGCGTGGTCAAGGCTGGGCGGGGCTAGGACAATGTGGGGCAGAGCCAGGAAAGGTGAGGTGGGGAAATCAGGAAAGGCGAGGCCAGGAGAGGCAAGGTGGGGCTTATCGGGCCGGAAGCCCAGGTGGTGGTGAGGGGATGGGGGAGGTGGGGGTCGGAACCCTGGGCCGGTGTGGCCCTTGTGGGGCCCCAGTTTCTTGCTCCATCCCTGGAATCAAAGAATCTTGTCTCTCAGACCCATCGGAAGTCAGCCGCACCGCACCTGTTCCAAGGTGTAAGGTATCCCACGTACCCAGGAGTAAACCTCCATGTGGATCTGTGCCCTACCCGGTGGTAGGACTTTGACGTCGGGAGGGTCTGACACAAAGAGCTCCCTGCCCACTCCGAGTCTCCCCGAGAGGGGCCTCAAAACCCCAGGCTCTCTCCTGCTATCAGAACTGCTGGCTCCAAACCCATCTCGGCCCAGGCTGAGGGAACAGATGACAGCTCTATTCCAAGTGATATAAATTATTAATATTTATCAAATTGGAACAGAGAAAAATATTTGTCATTTCTAAATAGCTTTATCCAACTCGGACAGGAATGCTCAATATATTGTTCAAGCTAGTGTTTTTAAGTAACCCACATCTCCAACTATAACACATTATTTTGAATGAGTAGCACTTGCTTTCTGAACGATGTAGAGCAATCAGTCTCCATGGTAGAGTACATTTTTCATTAAAAGGCAACTCACAGATGAGCTTACGGAAGTGGGTTCTGCCAGGTGGAAGTGAAACTGAAGGCTCACAAAGGAGCTATTAGCAGCTGCCAAAGAATGAATTAAGTTGTCAAAACCTTGGCATTACCCCAGAGCATAATTTTCCTTGCCTTTCAATCTTGCTCTCACTTTCTGCTTCAGTTTTCTAATTGGCACCGCCATTATATTACACAGCGACTCTCCTACTGCTTGTTTTTGATCAGAAGACAATCAGAGGGGGAAAAAAGCTCGGCCAGGCATGGCGGCTCACGCTTGTAATCCCAGCACTTTGGGAGGCCGAGGCAGGAGTATCACAAGGTCAGGAGTTCGAGACCAGCCTGACCAACATGGTGAACCCCGTCTCTACTAAAAATACAAAAATTAGCTGGGCATGGTGGCGGGCACCTGTAATCCCAGCTACTTGGAAGGCTGAGGCAGGAGAATCACTTGAACCTGAGAGGTGGAGCTTGCAGGGAGCTGAGATTGTGCCATTGCACTACAGCCTGGGCAACAGGGCAAGACTCCGTCTCAAAAAAAGAAAAGAAAAGAAAAGAAAGGCGCAATCTGGCCATTCTTGTGGCCAGGCTGTTTTTTCTTTCTGTCTGCATGTGGAGGACTTGGACCATGACAGTATCATGAAAATGGCCAGGCTGTTTGTACTGTTATTTGAGATGTTCCATTACGGCATTAGGTTGCTGGAGCAGCCTTTTCCACTGTGGGAGCCCTGCAAGTGGCCCTCCTTGCAGGCAACACCCTGCAGTGTGTCTCCCTCCACAGCAAGGGGTGAGCAGCCAGAGGAGCCCCTCCATTGCCACTGGACTTGGGCACATGTTTACCATCTGGAGGGCAAAGTAGAGATTAAAAGTAGGAAAGTAGGAAGCAAAAGGATGAAATTCTTCTTCCCAATAATGAATGTAATCACACATAACACCGAGATTAAATCTTTGTGGCTCACTCCTATAATCCCAGCCTTTTGGAGGCTGAGGCAGGTGATTTACTTGAGCCCAGGAGTTTGACACCAGCCTGGACAACATAGTGATACCCTGTCTCTACAAAAAAAGAAAAAATGAGCTGGACATGGTAGCACATGACTGTAGTCCCAGCTACTCGGGAGGCTGAAGTGGGAGGACTGCTTGAGTCCAAGAGGAGGCAGAGGTTGCAGTGACCCAAGGTCGTACCACTGCACTGCAGCCTGGGCAACAGAGCGAGACCCTGTCTCCAAAAGGGAAAAAAAAAAAAAGATTAAATCTTTATCTGCAGCAATAAATGTATCTGGAATTTAAAGCAGGTTATAAGTGAACTTGGGATATTCATCAGTGAACAGTTTTTAAAACGAAGCCACTTAGACTGGTGTTTAATAGGATTGAATTTCAGTGGGGCTCAAAGGCAAACGTGATCCACCGCAGCAGCACAAGAGGCTCTTTCCAAAGACTAAAGGGCAGCTGTGAAAGATGCTACGAGTCTCGGCCTGGCCGTTGCCTAAGTGGTCTAAGATTTTAGAGAACCAGACTAGGAACTGAGCACATTAAACAGCTTCGCGTGTTAAACGCTTGCTTCTCTCCATCAAGTGAACCAAAACCACGCAAATCCCCGATTGATTCACTTCGTGGTTGGGCCACACTTAAAGTTTATCTCTAACCTTTACCTCTCGGTTTATGATTTCCACATCTCTCTTTCTAATCCCCTTTTCACCTAGGCTGTGTTTCCAGCCACACATTCATTTTCACATAAATGACACTTTCTCCTGAAATGTAACAATTCCGAAAGAGCGCTAAGCATTTTCTTCCTTCCTCCTCCCCATCCCTCAGACTGGCTCTGCCTGCATGTCCCCACTCCCACCCCACCCCAGCAGGACCTCTGTTCCCCCAGAGGCCAGGCTCAACCTCTGATGCGTCACCTGTGAGTCACTGCCAGCACTCATTCACTAATAAGGTCAGTAGTATAGCTTTTTCCGGAAAATGTCTGTACCTTTCTTTTTCATTCTTTCTCCCTTTTCAGTGCTGTCTCTACTCCAAGGTTTCCATTGTCTGCTGGAGCCAACTTGAAGCCCTGGCTGCTGAAAATCCTCTGGCCATCTCCTCAAAGACACGATGTCTAAGACAAAGGAGGTTAAAAGTCTGTGCTCCTACTTCATCAGACCACATGACAAGTGTGAGATTTCACCAGAACTTTTGACAAACCCAATTGTGTCCAGATGATGTTCTGGAAACCATCACTTAGATTAAGGAATACTTGAGTCCGCCAAGAACAATTAGCTGTGGGATGGTTGGAGGAACATGGGGGCTGACTGTGAACATTTTGAGAGTTGTCCTGTGGATATGAGTAGATTCATGGGGCTCTGAACAGACTTTCTGGGTGAGAATCCTGCCCTGCCTCTGACCAACTATGGGACCTTGGCCAAGTTACTTCCCTCTGCTTCTTGATTTCTTCACCAGCAGATTGTGGACAATAAGAGTATGCTCATAACTGCTCGAGGGCTGGTGCGGGGTTAGGGTGCTCATAAAGGGAAACGCTCAACACATATTAGCTGTGATAATAATGGTGGTGAACGTTTTGATGGGAAAAAAAAAAAAAAAAAAAGCCCCAGAGAGGACAAATGAGAAAGTGTAACAAAGTAGAATTTGGCCAGGTATGGTGGCTCATGCCTGCAATCCCAGCACTTTGGGAGGCTGAGGTGGACAAATGGCTTGAGCCCAGGAGTTCAAAACCAGCCTGGGCAACATAGGAAGGCCTCATTTCTATAAAAAAAAAAAAAAAAAAAAAAATTACAAAACCTAGCCAGGCGTGGTGGCGTGAGCCAGTGGTTCCCGCTAAGCAGGAAGCTGAAGTGAAAGGATTGCCTGAGCCTGGAAGGTTGAGGCTGCAGTGAGCTGAGGTTGCGCCACTGAATTCTAGCATGAGCAACAGGGCAAGATCTTGTCTCGAAAAAGTGAGAAAGGAAGGAAGGAAGGAAGGAAGGAAGGAAGGAAGGAAGGAAGGAAGAAGGAAGGAAGGAAGGAAGGAAGGAAGGAAGGAAGGAAGGAAGGAAGGAAGGAAGGAAGGAAGGAAGGAAGGAAGGAAGGAAAGAGACAGAGAGAGGAAGGAAGGAAGGAACGAAGAAAGGAGGGACGGAGGGAGAGAGAGGGAGGGAGGAAGGAAGGAAAAGAAAGAACTCAATATAAGAAAGATCCGGCCAGGTGCAGTGGCTCATGCCTGTAATCCCAGCACTTTGGGAAGCCAAGGCAGATGGATCACTTGAGGTCAGGAGTTTGAGACCAGCCTGGCCAACATGGCAAAACCCAGTCTCTACTAAACATACAAAAATTAGCTAAAAATACAAAAATTAGCTGGGAATGGTGGGCGCCTGTAGTCTCAGCTACTCAGGAGGTTGAGACAGGATAATCGCTTGAACCTGGGAGGTGGAGGTTGCAGTGAGCCAAGATTGTGCCATTGCACTCCAGCCTGGGCAACAGAGTGAGCCTCCATCTCAAAAACAAAGAAAATCCTCTTTTAAGCGCTCTTTAAAAATAGAGCCTCTCCCCCCTTCATTAAGAGTGGAATTAAAATAATAAAAACAAAATCAACCACAAGGATTATCTTCATAAGTGCCCTAAAAAGTCTCCTCAGCTTCTTCACATTCCAAGCCTTTCTCTTGACTTAACTGCCATGGGCTAAGAGTCAGGTTTTTCTCTGCCCTTGCAAGTGACCTGAGAAGTACTTACCCTCTCCCTAAGGGCCATGGACAGAGAGAAGCAAATACCAGCCCAGGTGGCTCTTCTGTCTTCATGGTGAAAACTTAGGAAGCCCTAAAATAGGAATGTGACTCAAAAATCTTTAAATGTAGATCATCTTTGATCTGGCAATTCCAGTTCAACGAACACATCCTAGGGAGATAACCAGAAGGTTTACAGATGCATTTACGAAGATGTTAACAGCAGCATTAAAATGATGAGGTAAATTAGACATTGACATAGAAAGATGCTCACAACCTATTAAGAGTAAAGGATATTGGGAGGCCAAGGCAGGAGGATCCCTTGAGCTTGGGAGTTCGAGACCAGCCTGGACAACAGAGTGAGACCCCATCTCTACAAAAAAAAGAACTAGGCATGGTGGTGTGCACCTGTGGTCCCAGCTACTTGAGAGGCTGAGGTGGGAGGATCACAGCACCGCAATCTGAGTGACTGAGACCATCTGAAAAAGAAAAAGACCTAACCACTCTGTTCCTGGGTATTTACCTGAGAGAAAAGAAAACACTTCCCCACAGAGACTCACGTACACGTGTTCATTCCAGCTTTATTTGTAATACCCCCCCCCCAACACTGGAAACAACCCAAATGCCTGCTAACAAGCGAATGGGCAAACAATTGATGGTACAGCCATGCAGTGGAATATTATTCAGCCCTGAAAAGGAATGAGCTATCGATACATGCATGGATGAATCTCCAGATCATTATGATGAGTGAAAGAAACCAGAAAAAGAACTCATAGAAGCAGAGAGTAGAATGGTGGTTACCAGGTGATGCAGAGCAAAGGATACAAAGTGTCGGTGAGAGAGGAGGAACAAGTTCAAGTCTGTTTTACAACATGGTGACTGTCATTAACGATGCATTATATACTTGAAAATTGCTGAGAGGGCCAGATCACCTGAGGTCAGGAGATCGAGACCGGCCTGGCCAACATGGTGAAACCCCGTCTCTACTATAAATACAAAAATTAGTTGGGCGTGGTGGTGGGCGCCTGTAATCCCAGCTACTTGGGAGGCTGAGGCAGAAGAATCACTTGATCCGGGGAGGCTGAGGCTACAGTGAGCTGAGATCGGACCTCTGAACTCTAGCCTGGGTGACAAAGCCAGAGTCCATCTCAAAAAAAAAAAAAAAAAAAAGAAAGAAAGAAAATTGCAAGAGTAGATTTTGAGTATCCTCATCACACAAAAAAATTGGTAAGTATATGAGGCAATGTGTATGTTCATTAGCTTGATTCAGCCATTCCGCAATGTATAGATATCCTAAAGCGCCATGCTGTGTACCGCAAATATGTACAATTTTTATTTGTCAATTAAAAAATAATCATTAAGATGTTATAAAGAAAGAAACCAGATCAAAAAAGGAGCACATATGTTATCGCTTCATTTATGTAAACTCTAGAACATTCAAGCTCATCTATAGTGACAGCAGACAGGTGAGTGGTTGCTTGCTGATGGGGGATTCAAGGAGATAAAAGGTCATGAGGCCTTGGGGGATGGCTCTGCCTGTGGTCTTGATGGTGGTGACAGTTTAACACATGTGTACACACGTGCCGGCTCTCTGCCTGGTGAAGTTCCACCCATCCCTCAAGATGCAGGGCTGGGAGAACCAGCTAGTGGCCTCCCTGGGCCCCCACCTTGCCCTGGAGTAGCTGTAGCTCCATCGTGCCTGAGAGCAGCGCTGCAGGATGCTTGTCACTGCATGGTCAGGGTCGGTGCACGAGTTTCCTGTTGCTGCTATAATAAGTTACTGTACTACAGACCTGTGGCTTCAAACAACACGATCTTATTCTCTTACCATCCTGGAGGTCAGGAGTCTGAATGGGCCTCACTGAGCTAAGATCAAGTGGTCACCTGGGCTTCCTTCCCTTTGGAGGCTCCAGGGGAGCATCCGTGTTCTTGCCTTTTCCAATTCCTAGGGGCCGCCTGCATTCGTGGGCTCCTGGCCCTGCCTGCATCCACAATGCATTGCGATACAGCATCTTCAAGTCTTTCTCTGACTCTGACACTGGTTCTCCCTCATGTATCTTTTTTTTGTTTTTTTGTTTTTGTTTTTGTTTTTTGAGACGGAGTCTCACTCTGTCATCCAGGCTGGAGTGCAGTGGCTCAATCTCGGCTCACTGGAACCTCCACCTCCAAGGTTCAAGTGATTCTCCTGCCTCAGCCTCCTGAGTTGCTGGGATTACAGGCACCTGCCACCACGCCTGGCTAATTTTTGTATTTTCAGTAGAGGCAGGGAGGCGGGGTATTGCCATGTTGCCCAGACTGGTCTCAAACTCCTGAACTCAAGCAATTCACCTGCCTCGGTCTCCCAAAGTGCTGGGTTTACAGGCGTGAGCCACCTCACCCAGCCCCACATTTGTCTTTCACCGAAAGGCACCCTTGTGATTACACCAGGCCCACCCAGATAATCCAGGGAACTCTCCCACCTCAAGATTGTTAATCACATCTGAAAAGTCCTTTTTGCCATGTAAGGTAAAACATTCATAGGTCTTAGGGCATAGGACGTGGACATCTTTAGAGGTTGTTATTCTGTCCACGTTGTTTGGTTTAGTATTAATACTTGTCTTGTGAAATCTCAGAGCAGAGGCTATGCTTTCTTTACCTTCATGCTCCTAGCTCCTAGCAAAAGGAGCTTAGTAAGTTTTTGTTGGTTGAATAAAGTGATAATGAGTGTTATTAAATGTCTATACTATGCTTATTTACTTTCTCTCTTTTGGACCGTTTGCAATCCTTGAACACAGAGCACTGGCTCATAGTAGGAACAAAATATTAAGGAGATTTAGGCCGGACACAACGGCTCATGCCTGTAATCCCAGCACTTTGGGAGGCCAAGGCAGGCAGATCACTTGAGCCAGGAGTTTGAGATCAGGCTGGACAATGTGGTGAAACCCCATCTCTGCTAAAAACACAAAAAATTAGCTGGTGTGTTGGCACCTGCTTAGAGCACCAGCTCCTCAGGAGGCTGAGGTGGGAGGATGACTTGATCCCACGTCATGGTGAACGGAGGTTGTGCTACTGCACTCCAACCTGGACGACAGAGCCAGACCCTGTCTCAAAAAAATAAATAAATAAAACAAAGCAAACCTAGGGATTTAAATGCTTCCAGAAATACCAATTTTGCAAAAATAGGTGGTGACACATCACAGACCCCCAACAGTGTTGCCATGTGAAGGACAAGCATCTTGTGAGGACTCTAAGACCATGAGCTGAGTATTTACTGGCCTGGTCACCTCCGTGCCTGGTTTGATGCTGCTCCTGGAGGGTACAGTCACAGGGCTGGGAGCGGGTGCACCTGATGCAGTATTGCCCTCAAGGCTGTCTCCACATACTCACCTGTATATTTTGTTGCACTTTTTTTTTTTTTTTTTGAGACGGAGTCTCGCTCTGTCACCCAGGCTGGAGTGCAGTGGCCGGATCTCAGCTCACTGCAAGCTCCGCCTCCCGGGCTTACGCCATTCTCCTGCCTCAGCCTCCCGAGTAGCTGGGACTACAGGCGCCTGCCACCTCACCCGGCTAAGTTTTTGTATTTTTAGTAGAGACGGGGTTTCA
Organism: Macaca nemestrina; assembly: GCF_043159975.1. NCBI lineage: Eukaryota > Metazoa > Chordata > Mammalia > Primates > Cercopithecidae > Macaca > Macaca nemestrina. The sequence continues at coordinate 226,232,754 of NC_092125.1, read as the reverse complement.
CTGTGTTAGCCAGGATGGTCTCGATCTCCTGACCTCGTGATCCGCCCGTCTCGGCCTCCCAAAGTGCTGGGATTACAGGCTTGAGCCACCGCGCCCGGCTGCACTTTTTAATATTAACTTACAACGCACTAAAATATGACTGTCCTTCTCTCCCTCACCTTGAACAGAAGGAAAAACCCTAGCCATCATTCACTTTTATGCCACAGTTGGGAAATGATAGATTCTTCTTTGTCTAAAAACCGTAGAGTGAGTCAGAGGCATAGCTAGAGAGAGAATTCGGGTCTGGCTGCCGTGCCAAGCTCTCTCTGCCCAGTGGTGGGGGTGCTTGGCCCCCTTAACTGTTGCTTAGTCACTCTGTGTCTCGCCAAAGTAAATGGAGATGTTTGATGGAGATGTTGGAACTCTACCCCATCCACTGTTCTCTCTGGGTTTGCACCACTTCTCTGATTTCTTTCCTTTATTTTTTTTTTTTCTTTTTCTTTCTTTATCTCTCTCTCTTTTTTTTTTTTTTTTTTTTTTTTTAAGATGAGGTCTTGCTCTGTCTCCCAGGCGGGACTGCAGTGGCATGATCATAGCTCACTGCAGCCTCAACCTCCCAGGCTCAAGTGATCCTCCCACCTCATCCTCCCAAGTAGCAGGCCCGCACCACCCCATCCAGCTAGTTTTTGTATTTTCTGTAGAGACAGGTCGCACCATGTTGCCCAGGCTGGTCTCAAACTCCTGGGCTCAAGTGATCCACCCTCCTCGGCCTCCCAAAGTGCTGGAATTACAAGCATGAGCCATGGTGCCCAACCTCTTTGATTTCTTAGCACAAGGGCTGTGGTGAATAAAACAGAACTGTGCCACACCCCCACGTGGCCAGCGCACTAAGGTCAAATCACATATCACATGTGAGCCACTGCCTGCCCCCTCACCGGTCCCGCCTTGAGACTCTGCATTGCTAATGAATTCCCATGTGATTCTAGGGCTAGAGACCCATGGACTCCACCTTGAATAAACAGAATAACATTTTTGCAATAAAAAATATGACTGGGCACAATGGTTCATGCCTGTAATCCCAGCACTTTGGGAGGCTGAGGTGGGCAGATCACGAGGTCAGGAGATCAAAACTAGCCTGGCAACATGGTGAAACCCCGTCTCTACCAAAAACACAAAAATTAGCCGGGTGCGGTGGCACAAGCCCAGGAGTTCAAGTCTGCAATGAGCTCTGATCACACCACTGCATTCCAGCCTGGGCAACAGAGCAAGACCCTGGCTCAAACAAAACCAAACCTGGAAGTTGTTTATAATCTTTTATTTATTTTTTTGCCTCTATTTTTTTTATATCATTGTAATTGTCCAGATGTTTAACTTATATCTTCTTCATCGGCTTTGTGCATAAGGAGAGCACACCACTCAGTTTATCAGTTAAAATTAGGCCTAGGCCTGGCACAGTGGCTCACGTCTGCGATCCCAGCACTTTGGAAGGCTGAAGTGGGTGGATCACTTGAGACCAGGAGTTTGAGACTAGCTTGGCCAACACGGGGAAACCCTTTCTCTACTAAAAATACAAAAATTAGCTGGGCATGGTAGTGGGCGGCTGTAATCCCAGCTACTTGGGAGGCTGAGGCAGGAGAATCCCTTGAACCTGGGAGGCAGAAGTTTCAGTGAGCTGAAATCGAACCACTTCACTCCAGCCTGGGTGATAAGAGCAAGACTCCATCTAAAAAAAAAAAAAAGAAAAGAAAAATTAGGCCTAAACTGAAAATGTCTGCAGTGATCTTTTTTTCCCCCTCTTAATCCTATTCCCTTTAACTCTTAGGGAACAGAGTGATTCAAAGCTGGTGTGCTCAGTGCAGGAGAAAATCCTCAGGACTGAGAATCTCAGTAAAAGGAAGATGAGGAGTGCAGACTTGTTTTAAAATCAGTAAATTGTCAATTATTAATTGACAGATAACTACCATCTGACGTGATGGAAACTGAAAAATCCTCCTTCATAATAAGAGCTAAACAAGAGCTTGAATTGCCCAATCTCAATTTCTTACTCAAAAATCGCCAAGTTTCATTCAGGAATTTCATTTTGTAACTGAAATAAAAGAGTTGGATATGCTTCACAGGATCTGTGTATATTGAAAAAGCAGCTTTATGAATTATTTATAAAATTCTATTTGAGTGATTTTCACTTCCAAATTACATGAGGTTTCTGTTTCTACATTTTCTTAGTCCTGGCATATTTGAGGATATGCATCAAGTCATTATGGTACAAAGGATGGGTTCTCTCCATTTTCCAAGCCAGTGCTGGATATGCTAAACCCTAGATGCAACATACATTTTTATATCAGTACTTGAGATAAATGACAGTCTGTGTTTCTGTCATCAGACAAGATAACAGAAGTGGAGGGAGCAAATGCCACATTTTCCTTTCAAATGAAAATGCTCCTGAAAATGCTTCCCAAGGAAAATATTATCAGTGTAGAGTAGAATTGTTTTCTAGGTGTTATTTGAACTTTAATGTCTTAGTTAAGCTCAAAAACTGTGTTTTCATTTTTTTCTGTAATAGATACTTGAGTTCTCAAAAATGGTATTGCAGATAAGTGGGGAAGGGATGTTTATCCATGTAAAAAAAAAAAGAAAGAGTGTCCCTACCTCACACCAAACATAAAAATCAGTTCTAGATGGATTAATTAAGACACAGGTTAAAACTTCATCAAATTAAACCTAATCCCAGATGGCTTTACAGATTATTTCTATCAAACATTCATGGAACTGAACATTAATCTTATAATATTATAGTATATATTATAGCCTTTGAATACAATTTTAATATGTGCATGTGTATGCGTGTGTTGTTCTTAGTGGAAAATGTTCCTGAGGAAGCCTTTAAGAGTTTTAAAATGTTATTCCATATTGGTTTAGAAAAATAAATTATTCTATTACATAAAAATTTTTATGGCCGGGCATGGTGGCTCAAGCCTGTAATCCCAGCACTTTGGGAGGCCGAGACAGGCGGATCATGAGGTCAGGAGATCAAGACCATCCTGGCTAACACGGTGAAACCCCGTCTCTACTAAAAAATACAAAAAACTAGCCGGGTGAGGCGGCGGGCGCCTGTAGTCCCAGCTACTCAGGAGGCTGAGGCAGGAGAATGGCATAAACCCGGGGGGCGGAGCTTGCAGTGAGCTGAGATCCGGCCCCTGCACTCCAGCCCGGGCGACAGAGCCAGACTCCGTCTCAAAAAAAAAAAAAAAAAAAAAATTTTATTATATAGTCACTGAAATATCTGATAAGATTTTCTGTGCCAGATGCTAGACTTTTTTATAATTTTTCTTAGAGAATTAGGTTAATCAGAACCTGTATATTGAAAAAGAAGCTTTTTTTTTTTTTTAAGACGGAGTCTTGCTGTGTCGCCCAGGCTGGAGTGTAGTGGTGTGATCTCAGCTCCCTGCAACCTCCACCTCCCAGGTTCAAGTGATTCTCCTGCCTCAGCCTCCCAGGTAGCTGGAACTACAGATGAGTGGCTAATTTTTGTATTCTTTTAGTAGAGATGGGGTTTCACCATGTTGACCAGGCTGGGCCTGAACTTCTGACCTCAGGGGATCCACCCATCTTGGCCTCCCAAAGTGCTGGGATTACAGGCATGAGCCACTGTGCCTGGTCAAAAAAAAAAACTATAAATTATGTATAAAATTATATTTGAGTAATTTTCACTTCCAAATTACATGAGATTTCTGTTTCTACATTTTCTTTGTCTTGGCATATTTGATGATGTGCATTAAGCCATTATATAGCTTCTAAGAATCTGTTACTTTTTACTATGTAAATAATGAGTTCTTGGGGATATTCCTGTTTGAAAATCATTGTACATGTAATAAATCTGTTTGTGGGATCTCCATTCCCATTCCATTGGTCACCTTCTTTTTCCTTCTGCCGATACCATGCTTTGTAAATTACTACATCTTTTAATGCTTGTTTATCTGGTAGGGAAAGTCCCTCTATCCTATTCTTGTTTAGGAACGACTTGGCTATTCTTCACCCTTTGCTTGTTTATATAAATTTTAAAGATTTTAGAGTCACATTGTCAAGTTCCTTGGAAATCCCTGTTGAGACATTTATTGAAACTGTACTGACTCTATACGTCAATTTGGAGAGAAAGATATCTTTACAATATGGAGACTTTCTATCCATGAACATATTATGTCTCTCCATTATTTAGGTCTTCTTTAATGTCTTTCATTAATGTTTCATAATATTTTTTGAGACAGAGTTTCACTCAGTCTGTTGCCCAGGCTGGAGTGCAATGGCGCCATCTTGGCTCACCACAACCTCCACCTCCCAGGTTCAAGTAATTCTCCTGCCTCAATCTCCCGAGTAGCTGGGATTACAGGCACCTGCCACCACGCCCGGCTAATTTTTGTATTTTTAGTAGAGACGGGGTTTCACCATGTTTGGCCAGGCTGGTCTCAAACTCCTGACCTCAAGTGATGCACCCGCCTCGGTCTCCCAAAGTGCTGGGATTACAGGCATGAACCACCACGCCTGATCATGTTTCATGATCTGTATATATGTCATATCCTTCTTTTGGTAAAGCATTCCTAGGAACCTTCTGGTTTTGTTGCATTGTTGCAACTATGCATTGTTGCTGATAGGTTACAAGTCAACTGATTTATGTACATGAATATTATGGCCAAACATCTTGATGAACTTCTCTTGTTATTTCTAGTATTCTATAGATTTGGGGTTGTCCATGTATACAACCATGCCGTCTGCAAATAAGAATGGTTTTGTTTCTTCCTTTGGGATCTTCAAAATTTAAATTCTTTTTTATTGTCCTAAGTTACTGTCTAGAACCCCCGATACATGTAAAATATAAGTGGCAGTTGTTTTGTCCCATCAAACCTGTGGCAGGAGGTACCCCCAAAAGTGGAGGCAGGGGAATTCCCAAAAAGGAGTACCCCAAGGTGTCCTGAGATCAGGCCAGTTAAATTTACAAAGAAAATAAGCACTAAACGCCAGCCTGGAAAAAAGCGTTTATTAGGGGAACTTACATACCGAGAACTGCAGAGTACCCTCAAGATGGACAGAGAGAGAAGGGGTGCTCTGACTACGCATCTCACAGCAAGGGGGCTCAGAATATAGAGTCATATGAAGGTTTGGTCCAGAGCTAGGGACAGTTTTTTTCTAGTAAACCTAGGTACTTTCATCAGTGTCTGGGAATGTTCAAGGCCCTGATTTGGGTTCAATTGGACAAAACCTATACAGTTGGCTGGGTTACTGTATTAGTCCATTCTCACACTGCTATAAAGAAATGCCTGCCGGGCACGGTGGCTCACGCCTGTAATCCCAGCACTTTGGGAGGCCGAGGCGGGCGGATCACGAGGTCAGGAGATCGAGACCATCCTGGCTAACACAGTGAAACCCCGTCTCTACTAAAAATGCAAAAAAAATTAGCCGGGCGAGGCGGCGGGCGCCTGTAGTCGCAGCTACTCGGGAGGCTGAGGCAGGAGAATGGCGTGAACCCGGGAGGCGGAGCTTGCAGTGAGCCGAGATCGCGCCATTGCACTCCAGCCTGGGCGACTAAGCGAGACTCCGTCTCAAAAAAAAAAAAAAAAAAAAAAAAAAAAAAAAAAAGAAATGCCTGAGACCGGGTAATTTATAAAGAAAAGAGGTTGAATTGGCTCGAGGCTCCACAGGCTGTACAGGAAGCGTGGCTGGGGAGGCCTTGGGAAACTTACAATCATGGCAGAAGGTAACAGGGAAACAGGCACACCTTACGTGGCCGGAACAAAAGGAAGAGAGAGAGGAGGGAGGTGCCACACACTTTTCAACAACCAGATCTCATGAGACCTTATTCATTATCATAAGAACAGCATCGCCCCATGACCAATCACCTCCCACCAGGCCTCACCTCCAACATTGGGGATTACAATTAGACATGAGATTTGCTGAAGACACAAATACGGTCTGATTCAAACCATATCAGAGAGCAGTCAAGGCAATCTGATTTTCAGAAAGGACACGGAAAGAAAACAGAGAGGCCGGAGGGATCCCACAGTGATCGTGACCATCTTTATCCTGTTTCAGCTCATAAGTAAAACACTTTCAACATTTTCTCATTAAGAGTAATGTTGACTTTGAGTCGATGTAGTTAGGTGTTTAAAAAAAATAAAATAATAATGTTTACTAATTTTTTCTTTAGATATCCTTTATCAGTTTGTAGCAGGACGAGCTGCAGACAAAACCCCTCAGACACCGAGTTGTAGAAGGAAGGGCTTGATTCAGCCGGGAGCATCGGCAAACTACCGTCTCAAAATCTGAGCTCCCCGGGTGCACAATTTCTGTCCCTTTTAAGGGCTCACAACACTAAAGATTTCACATGAAAGGGTCATGATTCATTGAGCAATCTAAGGGGTACGTGACAGGGCCTTCCTGCACCGGTAGTCAGAGTGAAACAGAACAGAGCAGGGAGTTTCACAGGGTTTTTCCATACAATGTCTGGAATCTATGGATAACATCGGTTGCTAAGTCATGGTTGATTTTTAACTACTAGGTTTAGGCCAGGCAGGCCCAGGCCTGGTTTTGGGTCTGGTTTTGGGTCTGGTGCCTGGCACTGGGCGGCCTGCCTTTGGTTTTACTTCCTTGTTTCTTCCTAAAACAGGTACTGAGTATAAAACAATATGAGAGGGTTTCTCTCTTCCCTCAAGTTAAGGAATTTCCTGTCTAGTCCTGTTATGCCCAGACCGTTTATTCCCCGAAGAAGACCACCAGAGTCCAGAGTCAAAGCTAAGCAGCAAGGATCTTTATTACAGGTTCGAACCTGGAACTCTCCCTCGCTCGTGAAACGAGACGGGCAGGAGAGCTCCCCCACTGAGCTCCGAGCAGTGTTATATAGTCTAAGAAAAGTGGGCATAGAGTTATTATACAAATCAGATATATGATTGGCTAGTGTTTGAACAAGGCGATTTGGCTAACTATGATTGGTTCCCGCCATTTCTGATATTTTGGTTCAAACTTTGAGGCGGGAGAGCAGGTTTATGGCAGCAAGAGTTTATCTTACTTAAACACGTCTTGTGACCTTGCCTCAGAACTTACAAAATCTCTGGTATGTGCAAAACAAAATCTCTGGTACGTGCAGAAAACCAGGTACTCACAGAACTTACGAAATCTCTGGTATGTGCAAAGATTAGAGAGCAGAACAAGGGTGTAGCGGGTGGGGGGGCGGGTACACATCTATCTTTGTGTCCTTTCATTTCCCCCTTCTCATAAGTAACTGGATGTCCAATCCTGGATTTCCAGAGTCTTATAATATAGCCTCACTTTCTGGGTGCAGGAGAGGCTGGTGATGGCTACGGAGGACCATTAGTTGGATGGTATCAAACCTTTCTCTGACAAATTGTAAAATTTTATTTACCACACAGGGGCCTATAGTGAATAGAAGTAGTAAAGACATTAGGGGGCCTAAAAGGGGTGCCAGAAGGGAAAACATTGAAGAGCTCCACCAATTGTTAGCGGCTGTAGTGAATTGTTGCTTTTTCATTTCTTTTTTTTTTTTTTTTTTTTTGAGACAGAGTCTCGCTCTGTCGCCCGGGCTGGAGTGCAGTGGCCGGATCTCAGCTCACTGCAAGCTCCGCCTCCCGGGTTCACGCCATTCTCCTGCCTCAGCCTCCCGAGTAGCTGGGACTACAGGCGCCCACCACCACGCCCGGCTAATTTTTTGTATTTTTTAGTAGAGACGGGGTTTCACCGTGTTAACCAGGATGGTCTCGATCTCCTGACCTCGTGATCCGCCCGTCTCGGCCTCCCAAAGTGCTGGGATTACAGGCTTGAGCCACCGCGCCCGGCCTACATTTCTAAGCTTAGTTCGTGCAGGCTTTGGACTCTTTCCTCAACTAACCCTGACTCATTTATATAGAAACAGCATTCTTCTTTGAGGAACATACAGGTACCTCCTTTCTCAGCCGTGAGTAAGTCTAAGGCTCTGCGGTTTTGAAGGGTGACCTGTGCTAGGGAGGTGAGCTGCCGCTGAAGGGAGGCTAGGGAATAGGCGGAGTCTTCCATAGCAACAGAGAACTGTTGTAACAGCTTGTCGTTTTCTATCATGGAGTGTTGTAGGGCCCCTCCTGCTAACCCCGCTGCAACGACAGAGGTGGTTAAGGATATTCCGGCCATTAGTGGTAGAAAAACTGCTCGTCTATGTCGCGCAGTTTCAGTTGGGGCAGTCCCTGCCCAGCCTATGAACTCTGCTGGGGTCAGCAGGGTCAGTCGGGGAACTAGTGTAACAGGGATGCACAACTGTCCGTCAGAGATGCTTTTGGACAGAGTTTTTAACAGAGTCATATTACACCAGAAGAACACACCAGGGGGAGCACGTATGGGGCTATTAGGGTATGTAGCCGTCTGGTTGCAGAGGCTGCTACTAAATGCTGAATAACAGTAGGGGTATTTCTCTTGGTATGGGTCACGGTACAGGGCTACATCAGGTATTGCAACTGTTGATGAATTAGAATCTGGCATATAGTTTGTGGGTGGGGAGGAAAGGGGAACAGCGGTTAATGGTGGTCTTCCTAAGGTTGCACACATAAAGAAAGAGGACAGGTCGCCTAAACCGGTGAGGTTGGCGAATGCTAGCCCTTCTTGTAATAGGGTTAGCCAGGAGAAGGGCTGCAAGTCTTGTGATAGCTTGGTTTCCTGTCTGTGGATTTGTGTATGGATTAAGGGTCGAATCTGGACTAGACTCCGCCACAAGTACAGGTGGCTACTAGGCCAGCTACTACTGGCATCGTAGTAGACTGCCCCATGTTGGGGCGATGTCCACCGGGAGTGCCCTGGATCTGTTATTATCTAAGTGAATATGTTGGGAGTCCCTGTCGGGTAGTGAGTCCTGAGGAGGTTAGACTTTCTCGGGTATTCGTCCTATACCCTGGCTGAGTGCATTTTACAATAGTGGTATGGGCAACCTGCATTCTGGTGCCACCAATAATTCTTACAATTATATTCAGTCTGATCATATTCAAAACAAATCATGGGTATCCCCGGTTGGGCAATTTGGAAATTAGTGAAATTGAGGTAAATTGGAGTATTGCACCCGGAGGGGGGGCAGTCTGCACTAGCTAGCAGTTTACCCGCTTGGAGGGTTTCCCCGGGGTGAGTTTTGTTCTCATAGAGCCAGAACCTCCAGACATAGGGATTAGACGACGCAGCAGTTAGGAGAGTCAGATGTATAAGGCATAAAAGCATAGGCAAGCTAGACATGGTTACGGCTATGTGGGTGACGGCGCAGGGTTAGCTTTAAGGGATTGTTCTTAGCTTTGTCTACAGTCCATGTAACTGGTGCTCCAGACGGCTCGAGAAGGTCGGATGTTGGGTCCACTGGTTTGACGTGTGTGTAGTGGATCCACGAAGCGATGCCTTCTACTTTGAGAGCGGTGGGAGTAGTCAGGAGTACTTGCAGTGGTCCTTTCCACCTGGGTTGAAGAGTTTCTTGCCGGTGGCGCTTGACTAGGACCCAGTCTCCCGGCTGGAACGGATGAGGCGTCGGCGGAGGTCCTGCCTCGTACAGTTCTCATAGTCTGGGCCAAATTTCCTGGTGAATTTTCTGTAAGGCTTGTAAGGAGAACAGGAGCTCAGAGACATTTTCAGTTTCAGGTTTGAGTAAGTCATCTTTTAGACTGGGGACCAGGGGTGGGGGTCTGCCATACATGATTTCATATGGTGTGAGGCCCAGTCTGTAAGGGGTATTTCGGGCCCGGAACAGAGCGTAGGGGAGAAGTACTACCCAATTAGCGCCAGTCTCCATGGTCAATTTAGTTAAGGTCTCCTTCAGAGTCCGATTCATCCTTTCTACCTGTCCTGAGCTTTGGGGCCTATAAGCACAATGTAATTTCCAATTTGCCCCAAGAATGGAAGCCAAATCCTGACTTACCTTAGCAACGAAGGCTGGTCCATTGTCTGACCCTATTTGGACGGGAAAGCCATACCTGGGGAGGATTTCTTCCAAAATTTTCTTTGCTACAACCTGAGCAGTTTCTCTCTTAGTTGGGAACGCTTCTGTCCATCCTGAAAAAGTATCTACAAAGACAAGTAAGTACTGATACCCATATTTTCCAGGCTTTATCTCAGTAAAGTCTATTTCCCAATAGATACCAGGCCTAGTTCCTCTACACCTAATTCCTGCGGTGGTCTGGGTTTGGGGGCAAGCGTTGTTTAGTTGGCAGGCTTTGCAATTTGTTGTGACATCGCTGGCCAGTTCAGCTATGCGCCTGATTCTAAACTTGGTGTGCCTGATTAAGTCCATCATTCGCCGGGCACCCAGGTGGGTTGTCCGGTGGATGTGTTCCAACACCTGCCATCCTAATTTTTCTGGTAGGATGGTTTGGTCATTTATATCAGTCCACCACCCATTTTTAACCTGTTTTAGGGGAAGCGTGTTCATCCATTCGCGATCCTGTTCGGTATAGTCGGGAAAACATGGCAAATTTCGCGGGCCAGGATCGGGGAGCTGGAGTGCGAGGAGCTGACTGGGAGCTTTTGCTATGCTCCTTGCGGTTTGGTCGGCTAAGAAGTTGCCTTGAGCAATTGGCGTAGTTGGTTTCTGATGCCCAGGGCAATGTACGATAGCCAATTTCTTTGGTTTCCACAAAGCAGTTAATAGAGCTAGGATCTCTTGCTTGTTTTTTATTTCTTTGCCTTCGGCTGTTAATAGTCCCCTTTCTCTGTAGATGGCCCCATGTATGTGCGCAGTAGCGAAAGCATAGCGGCTATCCGTGTATACTGTTAGTTTTTTCTCTGCCCCTAGGGTGAGGGCCTGTGTGAGGGCTATCAGTTTGGCTCTTTGGGCCGATGTCCCTGGAGGCAAGGGTTCCGCCCAGATTACCTCAGTCTCTGACGTTACAGCCGCTCCTGCATACCGCTGGCCTTGGTGGACGTAGCTGCTGCCATCAGTGAACCAGGTGAGTTCTGTGTCGGGGAGCGGACGATCTTGCAGGTCCTCCCGCACCCCATGCACCTGAGCCAGTATCTCAGTGCACTCATGGAACTGGGCGTCCAAGTCTGGATTTGGCAGCAGTGAAGCAGGGTTTAAAGAGGTTGGGGGCAGAAAAGTTATTCTGAGGGGGTTTAACAGCAGTCCTTGATAGTGGGTGAGCCGGGCGTTACTCATCCATCGGTCTGGCGGCTGCCGGAGGACGCCTTCAATGGCATGCGGGGTTATAACGCGCAACTCTTGCCCCATGATAAGTTTATCAGCGTCTCGGACCATTAGGGCGGTCGCCGCGATTATCCGCAGGCAGGGTGGCCAACCAGCAGCCACTGAATCTAATTTTTTTGACAAATAGGCAACTGGCCTCTGCCAGGGGCCTAGGTACTGTGTTAACACGGCTTTTGCAACACCCTTACTTTCATCTACGTATAAGTGGAAGGGCTTGGAGACATCAGGGAGCCCCAGCGCGGGGGCTGATAACAAGGCAGTTTTGATTTGTTGAAAGGCCAGCTCAGCCTCTTCCGTCCAATTGAAGGGCTGCCGTTCCTTTGTTGCCTGGTATAGGGGCTTGGCTAACTCAGCAAATCCGGGTATCCATAACCTACAGAACCCTGCCGACCCCAGGAATTCTCTCACTTGCCATGTCGACTGGGGTCTAGGGATGCGTAGGACTGTTTCCTTTCGGGCTTTGGTTAGCCAGCATTGCCCCCCTTTTAATAGGTACCCCAGATAAGTTACCTCCGACTTGCAGATCTGAGCCTTTGTTGCTGAGGCTCGGTAGCCTAGCTCCCCCAGAGTCTTCAAGAGGTCCTCAGTCCCTTGAACACAAGTTTCCGGGGATCTGGCTGCTATTAAGAGATCATCAACATATTGCAAAAGAGTTATTTCAGGGTGTTGCCGCTGGTACTCACCCAGATCTTCATGAAGGGCTTCATCGAACAGGGTTGGTGAGTTCTTGAACCCTTGTGGCAGCCTGGTCCATGTTAGCTGACCGTTGATGTCCCTCTCAGGATCCGTCCATTGAAATGCAAAGAGTCCTTGACTTTTGGGAGCCAGAGGAAGGCTGAAGAAAGCATCTTTTAGATCAAGAACGGTATACCACTGTTTTTCGGGATGTAAAGCACTCAGAAGGGTGTATGGATTGGACACAGTGGGATGTATGTCCATGACCCTTTTATTAACTTCTCTTAAATCCTGTACTGGCCTGTAGTCCGTACTGTTGGGTTTACGAACAGGTAACAGTGGAGTATTCCAGGATGAGTGGCAAGCCCGTAGGACTCCCTGGTCTAGGAGTCGGCGGATATGGGGCGTAATTCCTTCTCTTGCCTCCAGGGGCATAGGATATTGCCGAACCCGAACCGGGTCCGTCCCTGGCTTAACTTCCACAAATATGGCAGGTCGATGTTTAGCTAGCCCTAAGCCCCCAGTTTCTGCCCACGCTTCAGGGAAACGCTGGAGCCAAGAGTCAATTTCCTGATTGGGGGGCTTTTGCTCTTGATGGAGTCTGTACTCATCTTCTAAGGTGACAGTCAGGATAGATATTGGCCTGTTTTGGGAATCAGTTATCTTGGGCCCTTCTGGCTCAAAGTGGATTTGGGCCCCCATTTTTGTCAGCAAGTCCCTCCCTAGTAGAGGGCAGGGGCTCTCTGGGATGACTAGGAAGGAATGGGAGACTTTTCCCGTTCCTAAGTCTACAGTCCTCTGGGTTGTCAGGGGTATTTTTTGATGCCTGTGGCCCCGTGCACCCAGGATGTTTTCTTAGACATTTTTCCAATTGGTTTGGTTAGGACTGAGCGTTCCGCCCCAGTATCGACCAAGAAGCGAACTGGGGACCCCCCCACTTGCAAAGTTACCCTGGGTTTGGGGAGGGGGTCCGAACCCCGTCTTCCCTAGTCAGAGTCCTGGGTAATGAGTACGGAGGTAGGGTTAGCTGGTCTCCGTTTCTTTGGGCAGTCTTTAATCCAGTGACCACGTTCCTTGCAATAAGCACACTGATCCTTTTCTAATCCTTGCCTAGAGCCTTGCTTTGTCTGCTTTCTGCTTTGGCCATTCCCTGCCTGGGGGAAAGCTGCTACTAAAACTTTGGTCATTTCTTTGGTTGCCTTGAACTGTTTTTCTTCTGGAGTATCCCTATTATTATAAACTCGCTGGGCCATCTGAAGGAGGTCCTGAATCTGCTTTCCCTCTAAACCTTCTAATTTCTGGAGTTTTCTTCTAATATCTGATGCTGCCTGGTTTACAAAGGACATTACTACCGCAGCCTGATTTTCCGGTGCTTCCGGGTCCATAGGGGTATACTGTCTGAAAGCTTCCATTAATCTCTCTAAATACACAGCAGGGCTTTCTGTCTTACCTTGTAACACAGAATATACTTTAGCCAAATTGGTGGGCTTGTGAGCTGCAGCCCGGAGACCCGCCATTAGAGTCTGGCGATAAATGAGCAGTCGTCCCCTACCTTCTGCCGTGTTGTAGTCCCATCTGGGCCGGGTCAAAGGAAAAGCCGCGTTAATGAGGTCAGGATTTGCAGTTGGCTGGCCGTCATCTCCTGGAACCAGCTTTCTGGCCTCAACTTGGATTCTTTCCCGCTCCTCCGTTGTGAACAGGATTCGGAGGAGCTGTTGACAGTCATCCCAGGTCGGCTGGTGAGTAAACATGACACTGTCTAACAACGAGGTTAGATCTTTGGGATTATCGGAGAACCGAGCATTTTGGGACTTCCAATTGTATAAATCACTAGTGGAAAAAGGCCAATACATGAGACGGGAGAGCCCGGTATCATCGAGCGATCCTATTTCTCTGAGAGGCAGGGCTACAGTGGAGTCAGGGAGTCGGGAAGCTTGGTCCCGCAGTACGCGGCCTCGCGTTCGGCCGGCCGGCCCCCCCAGGTTACTTTCGCTCTCGGCTGCTTCCGCTTCTCGGTTTCCCTCTACGGAAGCACCACCCTGGGGGACTGGGTCCTGCGGGATAAGGTGCGGATATGGTGGGGGAAGTGTGGGTTCTAACGTTAGGGGGTCCTGGCTGTCTGGCAGCACAGGGGCCGAGGGAGCAGAGGGAGTCTTTTGTCTTGTAGGTCGCATTACTAGGACCTTGCAAGGCTCAAGGATGAATGGAGTTATCCAGGGCGGTGGGTCTTCCACAAGATTTTGCCACACTAGAATATAAGGAATTTGATCAGGATGTCCTGACTGCCCTGGCAGGAAAATCTTAGTTTTTACCTTAGTAATAATAGAGAGACAGAAAGTTCCTTCGGAGGGCCACCCTACGCCGAAAGAGGGCCACTCCGAACGGCAGAAAGTAACTAGCTTTCCCTTCTTTAGTTCTACGCTTAAGTTACGCCCCCGAGCCTTCACATCCTTAAAATTGGTAACAAGGAGTGAGAGCGGCGTGCTCTGGTTGTTGCCCATCTTTGGACTGCTCCTAGAAAGAGAAGGAGGGACGAAAATGAGTGTGAAGCAGAGGGGAGTATCCGACAGGTCCGGTCCTGGAAGGGGAAGAAAAGGTTTTATGTTTCGTTTTGGACTTACACTTAACACTTAACAATAACGGACAGACAGTGAGAAACGATGAGCCTTCGCGAGCGCGTCGGACTTCCGACCTGAGTCAGACAGGGCAACCAAGGATGGAGGCCCCCAGATGGGCACTGGGGGACGTCTCCCACCAGTCCCGAGTGGCTGTCTTTTAGCGCGTCCGCCAAGACCATGCCACTTATAAAACAGACCAATACAGATTACAGATTACGGATTTCGCGAAATTTCAGGGAGACAGACAGAGACAAAGACAGAGACAGTGACAAAGCCGGCTTACCTACAGATTAAGATCCATTGACTTGGGGGTCTGGTGGGCTTGGGGGAAATCCCGGACGAGCCCCCATTTGTTATGCCCAGACCGTTTATTCCCCGAAGAAGACCACCAGAGTCCAGAGTCAAAGCTAAGCAGCAAGGATTTTTATTACAGGTTCGAACCTGGAACTCTCCCTCGCTCGTGAAACGAGACGGGCAGGAGAGCTCCCCCACTGAGCTCCGAGCAGTGTTATATAGTCTAAGAAAAGTGGGCATAGAGTTATTATACAAATCAGATATATGATTGGCTAGTGTTTGAACAAGGCGATTTGGCTAACTATGATTGGTTCCCGCCATTTCTGATATTTTGGTTCAAACTTTGAGGCGGGAGAGCAGGTTTATGGCAGCAAGAGTTTATCTTACTTAAACACGTCTTGTGACCTTGCCTCAGAACTTACAAAATCTCTGGTATGTGCAAAACAAAATCTCTGGTACGTGCAGAAAACCAGGTACTCACAGAACTTACGAAATCTCTGGTATGTGCAAAGATTAGAGAGCAGAACAAGGGTGTAGCGGGTGAGGGGCGGGTACACATCTATCTTTGTGTCCTTTCAGTCCTTTTTATTTTTTGAGACAAGGTCTCACTCTGTTGCCCAGACTGGAGTGCAGTGGCATGATCACGACTCATTGCAGCCTCGACCTTCCCAGGCTCAGGTGATCCTCACACCTCAGCCTCCTGAGTAGCTGGGACTACAGGCATGAACCACTGCACCTATCCTTATGATGTTTTTTAAATGTTGTTAGATTTTGTTTGTGAACTATATTAACGTAAGAAGTTATCCCACACTTTAGTGGCTTGAAACAGCAAGCATTTGTTATATATGTTTTCTCAGGAGTCCAGGAGGGGCTGAGCTACGTAGTTCTAGCTCAGGATCTCTTATGAAGTTGCGGTCAATGTGTTGGTCAGAGCTGAAGTCATCCGGAGGCCCCACCAGGGAAAGATCCGCTTCCAGGTTTACTGTGTGACTGCCAACATGTAGGCTCTCAGATACAGCAGCTGGCTTCCTCCAGAGCCAGCAATCGCAGAGAGAGCGAGAGTGTACCCAGCCGGGAAGCCACAGACTTGTTATAACCTGGAATCATCAGATGAGTCACTCCATGCTCAAGTGGAGGAAAGCTTAGCTCCACCGGCTGAATGTAGAAATAGCAAATAAATGATCAGGCACAATGGCTCACGCCTGTAATTCCAGCACTTTGGGAGGCCAAGGCAGGAGGATCACTTGAGCTCAGGAGTTCAAGACCAGCCTGGGCAACATAGCGAAACCTCTTCTCTACAAATAATTTAAAAATTAGCCAGGCATAGTGGTGCATGCCTGTAGTTCCAGCTACTCAGGAGGCTGAGGTGGGAGGATCATCCGAGCCTGGGAGGTCGAAGCTGCAGTGAGCCAAGATTGTACCACCACACTTGGCCTGGCAACAGAGCCAGACCCTGTCTCCAAAAAAAGAAAGAAAGAAAGAAAGAAGGAAAGAAAGAAGGAAGGAAGGAAGGAGAAAGGAAGGAAGGAAGGAAGGAAGGAAGGAAGGAAGGAAGGAAGGAAGGAAGGAAGGAAAGAGGGAGGGAGGGAGGTGTCAGGCCTCTGAGCCCAAGCTAAGCCATCATATGCCCATGACCAGCAGGTATACATCCAAATGGCCTGAAGCAGGTGAAGAATCACAAAAGAAGTGAAAATGGCCAGTTCCTGCCTTAACTGGTGACATTCCACCATTGTGATTTGTTCCTGCCCCACCTTAACTGAGCATTAACCTTGTGAAATTCCTTCTCCTGGCTCAGAAGCTCCCCCACTGAGCACCTTGTGAACTCTGCCCCGTCTGTAAGAGAAAAACCCCCTTTGATTGTAATTTTCCACTACCCACCCAAACCCTATAAAACGGCCCCACTGCTCTCCCTTCGCTGACTCTCTTATCGGACTCAGCCGCCCGCACCCAGGTGAAATAAACAGCCTTGTTGCTCACACAAAGCCTGTTTGGTAAGGTCTCTTCACGCTGATGAGTGTGACAGGAGGGAGCAAAGTAGGTTAAATAATGTGTGGGCATGAAACACCACATTAATATTTTGTTTGGCCAGGTGTGGTGGCTCACGCCTGTAATCTCAACACTTTGGGAGGCCCAGCCAGGCAGATTACCTGAGGTCAGGAGTTCAAGACTGGCCTGGCCGACATGGCAAAAACCCCATCTCTACTAAAAATACAAAAATTAGTCAGGCGCAGTGGTTGCCGGTGCCTGTATTCCCAGCTACTCAGGAGGCTGAGGCAGGAGAACTGCTTGAACCCAGGAGGAGGAGGTTGCAGTGAGCTCATATCATGCCACTGCACTCCAGCCTGGGCAACACAGCGAGACTCCATCTCCAAAAAAAAAAAATTGTTTCGTATTTTTGCCTCTATGTCCCTGATTGAGATTGGCCTTTTATTTCTCTTTCTTTTCCTGTCCTTGCCTAGTTTTGGTATCAAGGTTACACGGGCCTCACAGAACACCTAGGAGAAGATAACCACTCTTCTAGTCTCTGGCAGAGTTTGTTTTTTTTTTTTTTTTTTTTTTTGAGACGGAGTCTTGCTCTGCCGCCCAGGCTGGGGTGCAGTGGTCGGATCTCAGCTCACTGCAAGCTCCGCCTCCCAGGTTTACGCCATTCTCCTGCCTCAGCCTCCCGAGTAGCTGGGACTATAGGCGCCCGCCACCTCGCCCGGCTAGTTTTTTGTATTTTTTAGTAGAGATAGGGTTTTACCGGGTTAGCCAGGATGGTCTCGATCTCCTGACCTCGTGATCCGCCCGTCTCGGCCTCCCAAAGTGCTGGGATTACAGGCTTGAGCCACCTCGCCCGGCCCAGAGTTTTTATAAGATAGGAATGATCCACTCCATGAAAGTTTAGGAGAACTTACCTGGAAAGTCATCCAGGTCTAAGTTTAATTTGACAAAGGTTTTCACTCCTGTTTCAATTTCCCTAATCATTTTATGACTATCCATACATTTTCTTTCTTCTTAAGTCAGTTTTGGTAAGTTATGTTTTTTCTAGGGAATTGGTCATTTTGTCTGAGTTTCCAAATGTACCGGCAAAAAGCTGTTCATAGTAGTCGCTCATCGCACAATAAGCTCTCATCCTACATAGATTAAGTAATGGAGCTTGGATTTGAAGCAGGCTATTGGAAGGCTACTGCAATAATCCAGGCCAGAAATAACGCAGGCATGAATTAGGACAGTGGGAGTAGGATGTGAAGAATGGATTGGATTCTAGAAATACACACTGGGATTTGCTGTTTTGTTAAAGGTGGGTGGTGAAAGAGAGGAAAAAGTCAAAAGGTGCTAATCTGATCTCTGCCTCGGAGAGGAGGTGGAAGGAGCTGCTTTATGGAGGAAAATGTTAGCATTTACTGTAAAGGTTGTCATTCATTGAGGTATTCTATGGATCAGGCACTGTGCTACATGCTTTATATGTATATTTGTATATGCTATATACATATGTATGTATATACATATATACATACAGCTGCTATATACTTGTGTGTATATATATTCATCTGTGTGTGTGTGTGTATATATATATATTTTTTTTTTCATTTAATCCTCACTAAAAGCCTGTAAGGTAGGTGCTATTCTCTTCATTTTACAAATGAGGAAATGGACTTTGTGGAGGAGCTGGTTCAATTCATTGCCACCAAAACAAAACCCCTTGGTCAGTTTGGAACACCCTGGGTTTGAGATGCCTATGAGGATCCATGCAGACTGGCCCAGCAGGTCACTGAATGTGTGAGGTCTGTGGGGAAAAGCGTTTTAGAAAGAAGGGACAGCAAATTCCAATGTCCTAAGCCAGAGAAAAGTTTAGTGGATTCAAGGAGCAGAAGGAAATCGAGTGACCCTAGAGGGAGTGGGTGCAAGGGAGAGGGTGATGGATGTGGTGGGAGAGAATGGCCGGGGGTGATTGAGAGCAGGGCTGGACTCAGCGCTGGTAACACCAGGCTGGGAGGGAAGCTTAGGGGCTCTGTGACTTTGGGTAGGGAGGATTGCGGAGGGCGGCAATTCCCCACCAGCTCCTGCAACAGGGTCTGGGATCAGACACAGCCTCCGGGCTCCAGGCTGTCTCTGCCCCCTCCAGGTGAGGGTTGTACAGACCTGACTCCTTCAGGGAGAGTTTTGTCCTGATTGATACCACCCCGCTTTTTTGTATGGAAGTTAGAAATTATCTCTGGTCTCTCTGGGCTCTGGGCAGAGTGCCTGTCTCTTCAACAGGGAGGGGGTGATTCTCTGGGGGAAAGCAGGAAGTCGTGGAAGTTCTGACAATGTAGTCATTTTGGCAAAGACTCTGAAAATCATTCCCATTCACATCATAGGGGCCTAAAGACGGCCTGGGTCGTCAGCGTGGCTTTTTCCATACTTTCACTCCCCATACATTTTCTTTCTTTAGGCGACTTGCACATCATTGTTGGACTATTAAGTTATGGGGGGAGGGCGTCCCTACTAAGGAGCCTCCTATTTCTTTTCTTTGTTGTTGCTGTCAATCTAATTTTTCATAGAGACCGGGGTCTCGCTATGTTGGCCAGGCTGGTCTTGAACTCCTGACCTCACGTGATGTTACTACCTCGGCCTCCCAAAGTGCTGAAGAAGTGAGCCAGGGTCCCCAGCCAGTGCCTCCTATTTCCTTACCTTTTTTTTTTTTTTTTTTTTTTTTTTTTTGAGACGGAGTCTCGCTCTGTCGCCCAGGCTGGAGTGCAGTGGCCGGATCTCAGCTCACTGCAAGCTCTGCCTCCCAGGTTTACGCCATTCTCCTGCCTCAGCCTCCCGAGTAGGTGGGACTACAGGCGCCCGCCACCTCGCCCGACTAGTTTTTTGTATTTTTTAGTAGAGACAGGGTTTCACCGTGTTAGCCAGGATGGTCTCGATCTCCTGACCTTGTGATCCGCCCGTCTCGGCCTCCCAAAGTGCTGGGATTACAGGCTTGAGCCACCGCGCCCGGCTCCTTACCTTTAATTAGGTGGCACGTTAGCCTTTAAGGATAATAGACCCGGGCCAATGGTGGCATGGTTTCAGGTAAGTCGCTGACCCTCTTAGCCATCTCCTTCCCATCCCTGAAGAAGGGGCCTAAGTTAGAGAATCCCCGGGGTTCCTTCCGCGTCCAGAGCCTTCCCTTTGCTCTCGAAGGAGGCCTGCGCGCTGGGTGTCTACTGCCCTCTCGTGGTAGAGCGTTTTTTGTTCTCCAGTTTACTGTCTGACTTTTCTCCCTCCCTCCCTCCCTCCCTCCTTCCTCCCCTCCTTCCCCTCCTTCCTTTTATTCTTTTTTCTTTCTCTCTCTCTTTTTTTTTTTTGAGACAGTCTCGCTCTTTCGCCCAGGCTGGAGTGCAATGGCGTGATCTCAGCTGACTGCAACCTCCCCTTCCCGTGTTCAAGCCATTTTCCTGCCCCAACTTCCGGAGTAGTATCTGGGATTACAAGTTCCCGCCAACATCCCTGGCACATTTTTGTATTTTTGGTAGAAACGGGGTTTCAGTATGTTGGCCAGGCTGGTCTCGAACTCCGGGACTCAAGCGATCCTCCCACGTCGGTCTCCCAAAGTGCTGGGATTACAGGCATGAGCCACCACGTCCGGCCTATTGTCTGATTTTTAAGTACCAAGGAAATCCAAAAGATTGGGGGTTGCAGGAGTAGACACTTGCACAGGAGTGTCACATAACTACATTTAAGTGTCAGGTTTAGCAATAGCAAGAGAAGGGAGGGAGGGAAGAAACGAAGAGTCACAACCCCTTTAGAACCTGAGAGCTTTCATCTTTCCCATGAAAATAAACTGATACTTTGTTTTTACTTAACCAGTACTTCAAATTTGGATTTCAAAAACGAACTTCATGTGTTTCATTACCCATCTGATGTACCTTTCACACAAGGGTTAGGTGAAAGAGGTTTGTTGCTCCTAACAGCTAAAGTTAGAATTTTAGGGTTTTGTGATTTTAGAAATTTAGATCTTAGAATACATTTTTAAAATAAATTTATATTACAATCTTTTTTCATTGATTTAATTATGACCTAATTTCTGGGGAGTTCTAATATTTTTATCTTATACCTGGCTTTTAAGGAATGTGTCTAATGAAAAGTAAAGACAGCCGGGCACATTAGCACTTTGGGAGGCCAAGGCGGAAGGATGGCTTGAGCCCAGGAGTTTGAGATGAGCCTGGGTAACACAATGGGACCACGTCTCTACAAAAAATAAAAAAGAAAATTAGCTGGGCATGATGGCGCATGTCTGTAATCTCAGCTATTTGAGAGGCTAAGGTGGGAGAATTTCTTGAGCCTGGGAGGTTGAGGCTGCAATAAGCTATCATTGTGCCACTGCACTCCAACCTGGATGACAGAGCAAGACTCCATCTCTTAAAAAAACAAAACAAAAAAAGTAGACATGTGTAGTCAATTTGTTTTTACTTTGATTTCAGAATATATTCTGATTGTTGCTGTTTATTAAATATTTACATGTTATGCAGTATTTATGTGTTATTAAGACATGGAAAAGGGGCTGGACATGGTGGCTCATGCCTGTAATCCCAGCACTTTGGGAGGCTGAGGCGGGCAGATCACCTGAGGTCATGAGTTCGAGACCAGCCTGGCCAACATGCTGAAACCCTGTCTCTACTAAAAATATAAAAATTTATATTTTTATAAATTTTAAAAATAAAATTTATTTTTAAATTTTATTTTTAATTTTATGTGGTGGCGGGCGCCTGTAAACCCAGCTACTTGGGAGGTTGAGGTAGGAGAATCGCTTGAACCCAGGAGGCAGAGGTTACAGTGAACCAAGATCGTGCCACTGCACTCTAGCCTGGGTGACAGAGTGAGACTCTGTCTCAAAAACAAAAATAATACAAAAACAAACAAAAAACACATAGAAAGGGGACTTAAAGGCTAATTTAATGAATACATGCATCTCCACCACCCAGCTTAGAAAATAAACATTGCCAACACAGCTAAATACCTCTGTGATGGTTAATTTCATGTGTCACCTTGGCTAGGCTATAGTAAACAGTTTTTGGTCAAACATCAATCTAGATGTTGCTGTGAGAGTATCTTTTTTAATATGTGATTAACTTTTTTTTTTTTTTGAGACAGAATTTCGCTCTTGTTGCCCAGGCTGGAGTACAATGGCGTGATCTCAGCTCACCACAACCTCCGCCTCGCAGGTTCAAGCAATTCTCCTGCCTCAGCCTCCCACGAGTAGCTGGGATTACAGGTATGGGCCACCATGCCTGGCTAATTTTGTATTTTAGTAGAGACGGGGTTTCTCCATGTTGGTACGGCTGGTCTGGAACTCCTGACCTCAGGTGATGCACCCGCCTCAGCCACCCATGGTGCTGGGATTATAGGCATGAGCCACTGTGCCAGGCCGCAATGAACACTAACTAGGTTGGTCCAAAAGTAATTGTGTTTTTTGCCATTAAAACTGTGGCAAAAACTGCAATTTCTTTTGCACCGACCTAATAAATCAGTAAACTTTGAATAAAACAGATGGCCCTCCACAATGTGGGGGGGCCTCCTCCAATATGTTGAAGGCCTCAAGAGAAAAAGACTGCAGCGTTCCAAGGAAGAAGGGAATTGTGCTTCTAGATGGCCTCCAGGCTCAAGACTGCAACATCAGCTCTTCCCTGGATGAAATGAACATCTTTCTTCAGTATTTAAGGACAGGTTGTATTTCTTCCTTGGTGAATTGTTTCTTATTTTCTGGTGGTTCCAAGGTCAGCAGGGATGTAGAGCTTGTTGAGGTTGGGCTGACAGTTTCCTAGGGGAAGGTGGGTGATTGGTTTTACGTTTAGCTCTCTTCTTGGACATTTCATAGTGATGAGGTGGGGCAGTGTCTTGTCGGAGTGAGGGGTGTCTGGGGAGCTTGTCTTGCTGGGCACACAGGGGGGCCTGCAGGGCTCCTTCACAGCCAGTGGGTGGGGGTGGGGATCAGGAACACACGGAGTTCTTTCCAGGTGAGCATCTTGTTTTGAGTCCCCAGAGCTCCCAGCGCTCTGGGAGGCTGAGGCAGAGGATTTCTGAAGACAAGGAGTTTGAGATCAGCCTGACCAACACAGAGAAACCCTGTCTGTACTAAAAATTTAGGCCAGGCATGGTGGCTCATGCCTATAATCCCAGCACTTTGAGGCCAAGGCAGAGTGGATCACCTGAGGTCAGGAGTTTGAGACCAGCCTGACCAACCTGACAAAACCCCATCTCTACTAAAAATACAAAAATTAGTTGGCATGGTGGTGTGTGCCTATAGTCCCAGCTACTCCGGAGCCTGGGGCAGGAGAATCGCTTGAACCCGGAGGCAGAGGTTGCAGTGAGCCAAGACTGCACCACTGCACTTCAGCCTGGGTGACAGAGTGAGACTCCATCTCAAAAAAAAAAAAAAAAAATTAGCCAGGTGTGGTAGCTTGCACCTGTAATCCCAGCTACTCGGGAAGCTGAGGCCAGAGAATTGCCTGAACCTGGGAGTTGGAGGTTGCAGTCAGCTGAGATTGCACTGCTCTGACTGCTCTGACCTGGGCAACAGAGTGAGACTCTGTCTCAAAACAAAAAAAAAGGGAATCATGACTAGTAAACTAAGACCACCCCTAGAAGCCAGCAGAACCCGGTACTGGTCAGATCAGACACCAGCTACACAAGCTTGAGAGGCCACTTCTCTCCCTGGGCCTGGATTTCTATTCCCTTCTGATTTAGAAATTCTGTGGCTCTGCGTCGTTGATTGGTATGTAAATTGGCATATATATTACTCTGTTCTCATGCTGCTACTAAAGACATAACTGAGACTGTGTAATTTATAAGGGACAAAGAGGCTTAATGGACTCACAGTTCCACATGACTGGGGAGGCCTCACAATCATGGCAGAAGGTGAAGGAGGAGCAAAGGCACATTTTTTTTTTTTTTTTTGAGATGGAGTCTTGCCTGTTGCCCAGGCTGGAGTGCAGTGGCGGGATCTCGGCTCATTGCAACCTCCGCCTCCCGGGTTCAAACAATTCTTCTGCGTCAGCCTCCCTAGTAGCTGGGACTACAGCCGTGTGCCACCACGCCTGGCTAATTTTTGTATTTTTAGTAGAGATTGGGTTTTACCATATTGGCTGGGCTGGTCTTGAACTCTTGACCTTGTGATTCACCCATCTTGGCCTCCCAAAGTGCTGGGATTACAGGCGTGAGCCACCGCACCGGGCCTTAAAGGCACATCTTACAGGGTGGCAGGGGAACTGCCCTTTACAAAACCATCATATCGTATGAGACTTATCCCCTATTACAAGAACAGCACAGGAAAGACCTGCCTCCGTGGTTCAGTTACCTCCCACCAGGTCCCACCCAGGAGACGTGGGGATTCGGGCAGTTACAATTCAAGATGAGATTTGGGTGGGGACACAGCCAAAGCGTATCCGTGTACCTTTTTGAAAGGCAATTAAAAAATAATTTTTAGGACTGGGCTTACGCCTCCCAAATAGCTGGGACTACAGGCACCCGCCACCACGCCGAACTAATTTTTGTATTTTTTGGTAGAGACGGGGTTTCAACATGTTGACCAGGCTGGTCTCAAACTCCTGACCTCGAGTGATCTGCCCGCCTTGGCCTCCCACAATGCTGGGATTACAGGCGTGAGCCACCGCGCCCAGCCTTAAACAGCACTCTTGTGCCACAGGAGCACACACAGTACAGAGTCATTTAATCTGCAAAGCATATGTATGTGTTAACCTTACACAAGCCATCCAGGAACTTGTCTTTTAAAAGTAACAGAGTGTTGTTTAAGGAGGATTCATTTGTAAAACTTAATACATGACATTACTGGAGTTCAAAATGAAGGCCTCTGAAGCAAGTTTTCCTCTAAACTTCTCCTGCCCTCCTGTCTGTGACCCTCATTCTCCCCCAGGGCTGCCATGAAACTAGAATCCCCCTTCCCCAAGGTGGGTCATAGAAACCAGAACCCCTTTTTCCCAAAGCCAGCCGTAAAACCTGAAAAGATTACTCCAACTCCCCCTGCCCGCCCACCCTGCATTCCTTTGTGAAAACTGGCTGTAAAGAAATTCCCTGACTTACCTTGTTTGGCTGTAGGTCATAAGGCTCCCATTCCAGAGAGGGTCCTGCCCCACACTCAGAAAGAAGGAAGGCTGCACAGAGAGGCCAAGAAGGACCTACATAGACCCCCCCGGGGTCTCCCCACTCAGTCCATTAGCATCAGATCAGAGACTTTTTGTCCAGTCCTATCTCTACATGGCTGTCCATACTCTGTTGAACCTAAGCATAAAAATTGATGTCTGTATCTTTGGGTCTTCATTCTGAAGGCTCCCATGTAACATAAAACTATGATCAAATAAATTTGTATGCCTTTTCTTCTGTTAATCTATCTTTTGTCAGTTGATTTTCAGCAGCTCTTCAGCAGAGAGCAAAGGAGAAATGTTCCATTGGCCCCTACAGAATGTTTTTTGTTTGTTTTTGGGATTTTTTCAGACAGGGACTTGCTCTGTCTCCCAGGCTGGAGTGCAGTGGCACAGTCATGGTTCACTCAACCTGTTGGCAGCCTCAACCTCCTGGGCTCAAGTGATCCTCTTGCCTCAGGCTCCCAAGTAGCTGGGGTTACAGGCATGAGCCACTATGCCAAGCTAATTTTTAAAAATCATATTCTGTGGAGACATAGGCCTCATTAACTCTCATTAACTTGCCCAGGCTGGTCGTGAACTCCTGGGCTCAAGCGATCCTCCCACCTGGGCTTCCCAAAGTGCTGAGATTACAGGCGTGAGCCACCATGCCTAGATCTACAGAATGTTTTACATCAAAGGGAAGCTCAGGCTAATTTCACCTTCCCAGTGCTTTTGTAGTGAATAAGGAGGAATTGGGGCCCAACGACCGCTATCAGACTGCAAAGGTGCACAGCGGGTGTCCCCCACATTAGACAGTTTGCTTGGATTGCCTTCTTGGGGCCTCTTAGAACCAGGGTCTATATTTGGAAACAGCATAATTGCAGGATGTGTGATCGTAATTGCACTGAATTATAAGCATTTCTTGCATCAGAAATTTTAAATTAGTTAATAGAAGTGAGTGCTATTGTACCGAGCATGGCTAAATACATTACTCATGTTTATTAAATGAGAATCCAAGAAGAGCATTTATTGGGTACTTGATTTGAACGAGGCACTGGGCTAAATACCTCCCTGCAGTCAGGGAGGACTTTCTAAAAGGCAAATCCAATCACACCTCTTCACTGGCTTCCCAGGGACCACATGTTAAAATCGAAGCTGCTACTGCTGCTTCCTTTTTTTTTTTTTTTTAAAGAGACAGAATCTCACTATGTTGTCCAGGCTGGTTTTGAACTCCAGGCCTCAAGGGATCCTGCTACTTTGGCCTTCCAAAATGCTGGGATTACAGGTGTGAGTCACTGCTTCTGACTAAAATCAGAGTTTCTTAATATAACTTATAAAATCTGGCTCTCTGGTCCGTGCTCACTCTGTGGCTTCCTTCCCTTCTCCTCAGTCCCAGCCCCAACCCTCCCTCCCATGTGCCCTCCCAATGAGGTTCCTTCTGAGAAGCACACTGCCTGGACAGGCATTGCCTCCTCTGCATCCCGCCCTCCCTCCCTCCCACCCCTCCCAGCCGAGCTCCCTGGTGTACAGCTGCCCCTTCCCCTGCTTCCCCCCACCTCCCGCCCCCGTGAGCTCCAGGAGGGCAGCTGCTCTCACTCCCCTTTTACAGTCCATCCACGGTGCTTGGTGCCTGGTGGCATTGTGTGGAATGAAGAGTCCTCTTAGAGAAAGCATCTTGGACCCTAATATGGATCTTATCAGGTTGGACATGCCATTCCCCTCGAATGAAAATTCGCAGCTGGGAAGTGAGTTTTACCTTATCATGTGGATGTGTGGATCTTACCAGGTTGGACATGTCATTCCCCTAGAATGAAAGTTCCTAGCTGGGAAGTGAGTTTTATCCTTGTGCTTGTGTCCTGATGTGGTTCCTGGTGCAGAGTAGACACCTGGATGGCTGCTAGTTCAGTGAAGGAGTCATTTGGATCCTGTAGTCAGCGTCTTCAATGAATGTCTCAGAATCTGCCTCTTCAATGAATTTGGAAAAGGTGTTTGAAAGGCTTCAACGGCTTAGTGAATTTTAAATACAGCTATCTGAATCAATATTGATGTAAAAACAGGGTTTTTTTGTTTTTTTGGTTTTTTTTGAAACAAGGTCACACGTTGTCATCCAGGCTGGAGGGCAGTGGTACATTCATGGCTTACTGCAGCCTCAAACTCCTGTGCTCAAGTGATCCTCCCACCTCAGCCTACCAAGTAGCTGGAACTACAGGCATGGGCCATCATGCCTAGTTAATTTTTTGTATTTTTGGTAGAGATGGGGTTTCACCATGTTGCCCAAGCCAGGAAAACAGCATTCTTCTTTTTTTTTTTCTTTCTTGAGACGGAGTTTCATTCTGTCTCTCAGGCTGAAGTGCAGTGGTGTGATCTCGGCTCACTGCCACCTCCACCTCCTAGACTCAAGTGATTCTCATGCTT
Organism: Macaca nemestrina; assembly: GCF_043159975.1. NCBI lineage: Eukaryota > Metazoa > Chordata > Mammalia > Primates > Cercopithecidae > Macaca > Macaca nemestrina. The sequence continues at coordinate 226,205,482 of NC_092125.1, read as the reverse complement.
CAGTCTCCCGAGTAGCTGGTATTACCGGCGTGTGCCACCATGCCTGGCTAATTTTTGTATTTTTAGTAGAGATGAGGTTTCACCATGTTTGCCAGGCTGGTCTCGAACTCTTGGTCTCATGTGATCCACCCGCCTCAGCCTCCCAAAGTGCTGGGATTACAGGTGTGAGCCACCACGACCAGCCAAAAACAGCATTCTTTTTTTTTTTTTTTTTTTTTTTGAGACAGAGTCTTACTCTGTCACACTGGAGTACAGTGGTGTGATATCGGCTCACTGCAACCTCCGCCTCCCAAGTTCAAGCGATTTTCCTGCCTCAGTCTCCCAAGTAGCTGGGATTACAGGTGCGTGCCACCACACCTGGCTAATTTTTGTATTGTTTAGTAGAGACGGGGTTTCACCATATTGGTCAGGCTGGTCTTGAACTCCTGACCTCTGGTGATCCATCCCCCTTGGCCTCCCAAAGTGCTGGGATTACAGGTGTGAGCCACCGCACCCGATCAACAGCATTCATTTTTATGTGACTAATAAGTCAACTGTTGGAAGAAAAAGGAATCTCATACTGGAAATCTTTAGCATCTTTTGGCACTAAAGCCTAAGATTCCATCGTTTACAAAGCATGGCACCTTATTTCATGATTAGCCTTTATGATTTGATGTTGCAATAGTTATAAAAACCTTTTTAAAATAAGGTCTTTTTTTCTTATTCTTTTTTTTTTTTTCTGTGAACATCATAGATTCGTGTCTTATTAGAGAGTCCTTTAAATAAAAACGCTGATAAAGATCACTCTCCAAGTCCTACCACACACAGGGCATACGTAACCTGCCCTAGCTGCAGTGGGCACCTCTCACCCACAGATGGAAACATCTTCCTGTGGGGGAAGACGCCCACTTTAGTAGTCATCTGCCTCTCATATCAAAACTTTCCATCAGAGTGATATCTTCCACTAAAGAAAAAAAATCAAAACTTTCTTCTGAAAAAAACCTGAGCTTGTTCTTAGCATTTAGAAAATGATTTATAATTTGTATATCCCTAAATATGCTAATTTATTTTTAATCATAGAAATTTACATTTATTTCTATGAAACCTAACTATGGAACTTCCTAAATTAAACCCAGAAGGGGATTGTTTTATTCCGTCTCAGTGTTCCTTCCTTATTAATTGTCATTTAGGGGGAGCAGTGACTCACATGCCAAGTTCCTGTGTTTTTCATTTATAGCTTTTGCACATGATACCAGAATAGGCTATGATAAAAATATCGCAGTCTGTATCATAAACACAGCCTCCTTTATCCACAGAATAAACTGTGGATTTTTGGTTTGTAATCTAGGACACATGAGAGGCTCGCTCAGTTATCTCGGATGCCCTAACCCTGTGGGGCATGACCAGTCTCTTTCTGTTTGAGGATAGTGAACAGCAGGTAATTAAACACCACGTGTCCAGAGCCAAGAGGAGAAAGCACTTTAGAACTTACAGCATCATGATTTGGAAAGACAAATAAATTCACACCTAGCTTTGTTCCTGAAATGGCACCAGTATACTTCCTAAGCTTTGCTTTGCCTACTATTTGGAAGTAATTGTACAGCCAATAATTGTTCTCTTATTCTTATTGGAATACCAGATGACTTAATTCTGTAAAACTGTCAACTCTCCCTAAATTGACCTGTAGATTTAATGAAATTCCAATCCAAATCTTTTCAAATTCAGCTTCTAAAATTCATATTGAAGAACAAAGAACCAAGAATAACCAAGACATTTCTTTCTTTTTTATTTTTCTGAGACAGAGTCTCACTCTGTCACCCGGGCTGGAGTGCAGTGGCACAATCTTGGCTCACTGAACCTCCGTCCCCAGGGTTCAAGCAATTCTCCTGCCTCAGCCTCCCAAATAGCTGGGATTACAGGCACGTGCCACCACACCTGGCTAATTTTGGTATTTTTTAGTAGAGACAGGGTTTCACCATGTTGGCCAGGTTGGTCGCAAGCTCCTGACCTCAGGTGATCCACCCACATCGGCCTCCCAAAGTGCTGGGATTACAGGCGTGAGCTATCGTGCCTGGCCTAGCTAAGACATTTCTGAAGTAGAAAAAAAAGGTGGAGGGAGATGTCCTACCAGATATCAAGAGCTGTTACAAAGTTATTGTAATAAACACAGTGTGATATTGGCACAGGATAGACAAATTGACAATGGAACAGAACGGGGAGCCCAGAAGCAGACCTGTGGCCATATGGAAACTTGATGGATGGTAGATGAGATTGCAGACCCGCAGGAAAAGGATGAAGCATTGAATACATGGCGCAGGGACTAGTGGTTACCTACATGCAAGACACGGAATCAGATCACTACCTCCCAACAGGCACAAAAGCCAATTCCTGGTATGTTAGACTTAAAGATGAAAGACAAAACTCAAAACTTTTGGAATAAAATGTGAGCAAACATCTTTATAGTATTGTGGCAGAAAAGGATTTCTTTAGCCAGGCCAGAAAAATTATTAACCTTATGAGAAAACAGTTATAAATTTAACCATATCAAATGAAGAACTTTTTGCTTATTACCAGAAAGACAAAGAAAGACACCATTAATTAGAGAAGAACAGGAGGGGTGCGGTGGCTCATGTCTGCAATTCCAGCACTTTGGAAGGCTGAGGTAGGAGGATCACTTGAGCTCAGGAGTTCAAGACCAGCCTGGGCAACATAGTGAAACCTCACCTCTACTAAAAATAAAAATAAAAAAGAATTTTATAAAAATTTTTTAAAAGGGAAAAATAAATTACAAAGGATATACACACACACACATACACACACATATATATATATATATATTTTTTTTTTGAGACAGAATTTCACTCTTGTCACCCAGGCTGGAGTGCAATGGCGCAATCTTGGCTCGCTGCAACCTCTGCCTCCTGGGTTCAAGCAATTCTCCTGCCTCAGCCTCTGGAGCAGCTGGGGTTACAGCCGCCTGCCACCACATCCAGCTAATTTTTGTATTTGTTTAGTAGAGACGGGGTTTCACCGTGTTGGCCAGGCTGGTCTTGAACTCCTGACCTAGATGATCCACTCACCTCGGTCCCCCAAAGTGCTGGGTTTACAGGCGTGAGCCACCGTGCCTGGCCACAAAGGAGATATTTTTTAACACATATAACTGACCAAAGATTATTATCTAGAATACAAAAAGACCTTTTAGGAATCAGGACAAACAACCACGTTTGGGTTTGTTTGTTTTCTGAGAAAAGGTCTTTCTCTCTTGCCTAGGCTGAAGTGTAGTGATAACAGTCCCGGCTCACTGCAACCTCTGCCTCCCAGACTCAAGCAAGCCTCCTGAATAGCTGGGACCACAGGTTCACACCACTGCACCCGGCTAATTTTTGTATTTTTTGTAGAGACAGGGTTTCATTCAAACATGAGGTTTCACCATGTTTGCCAGGCTGGTCTCGAACTCTTGGCCTCATGTGATCCACCTGCCAAGGCTGGTCTCGAACTCCTGGGCTCAAGCGGTCTGCCCACCTCGGCCTCCCAAAGAGCTGGGACTACAGGCATGAGCCACTGCACCCGGCCCCAAGTTTTTTTTTCAAATGGGCAAAAAAGCATGAGCAAGCATTTTATTTAAAAAATAAACACAAATGGTATATAAATATGTGACAAGGTACTCATCAGTAACCAAGCAAATGCACACTAAGACCACAGTGAGATCTCATTTTGTACCCACTGGCTTGGCAAAATTAAGGGCACCTGATAGTACCAGAGGGTGGCAGGGATGTGGATCAATGGGATACTTACATGACACTTATATGACTGACGGGGGTACATTAGGACAGCCACTTGGAAAAGCAATTTGTTACTGCAGTAGACTATTGTTCAGAAATATTTTCTCCTCCCCTCTATTTAAAGTTTATACTTTTCTGCCCTATTGATGCCTGGCTTGGCTGCGTGATTTGCTCTAAAGGTTACAGTAGAACCAACTAAATAGGAGCAGAAGTGACAGATATCCATTTGCCATGTGATGGCCAGTGTTCCAAAGAGAAGCTGCTCCCTCCACCTAAATCCCAGAGTGAAATAACATGGGACAGAGGCATGGCAAGCTTGCAATAGGCATATCACACAAAAGTGTAAGAAATGGCCAGGCACGGTGGCTCACGCCTGTAATCCAGCACTTTGGAAGGCCAAGGCAGGCAGATCACCTAAGGTCAGGAGTTCGAGACCAGCCTGGCCAACATGGTGAAACCCTGTCTCTACTAAAAATACAAAACTTAGCTGGGTGTGGTGGCATGGGCCTGTAGTCTCAGCTACTCAGGAAGCTGAGGCAGGGAGATCACTTGAACCCGGGAGGCAGAGGTTGCAGTGAGTCAAGATCGCACCACTACACTCCAACCTGGGAGACAGAGTGAGACACTGTCTCAAAAAAAAAAAAAAAGAAAAAGAAAAAGAAAGAGAGAAAGAAAAAGAAATGCACCTTTGTTGTTTCATTGCAATCTATTAAGAGTTGGGGAATTATTTGTTACTTCTACATAACTTAGCATGTCCTAACTGATATAGGCACCAGCTCGTAAAGTTGAGCATCACATGCCCTAAGACCCAGCCTTCCATTTTTAGAAACTTCCCCTGGAGACACTTCTGCAGAGGAGATGCGTAAAATAACATCCATGACAACATTGCCCATGATTTCGAAACACCTGGTAAAAACCCAGCATCTCTTGGTAGAGGATGGATCTATAAATAATGGCATATTTCCAGCAGAGTTAAGACGAATGCACTAAAGCTACACACGACAACACAATGAGTCTTTTTTTTTTTTTTTTTTTTAAGACAGAGTCTTGCTCTTGTCACCCAGGCTGGAGTGCAGTGGTGCAATCTCGGCTCACTGCAACCTTCGCCTCCCTGGGGCAAGCGATTCTCCTGCCTCAACCTCCTGAGTAGCTGGTATTACAGGCACCCGCCACAATGCCTGGCTAATTTTTGTATTTTTTGTAGAGATGGGGTTTCACCATGTTGGCAAGTCTTGTCTTGAACTCCTGACCTCAGGTGATCCACCCGGTTCGGCCTCCCAAAGTGCTGGGATTACAGGTATGAGCCACCATGCCTGGCCACAATGAGTCTTATAAATATAATTTTGAGTGATTCAGGCAGGTCACAGAAGTCTCCATATAGCCCAATACAATTTTCATAAAGCTCAAAAACAAGCCAAACTAAATAACATAGTTTTAGGATATATAATTATATGAGAAATGATTTTTTAAAGCAAGGGAAAGATAGACTCAAAATTCCTAAGAAAGGCTGTCTGGGGATGGACAGAAGGTGAGGGGAGAAAGCAGCACATGGATGGTGGCTCTGACCTTGACTTTGACCCTGTAAGTGTTCAGATATTAAACATTTTGGATTTGTGGTCTATGGAGTCTCTGTCACACCTACTCAACGCTGCTCTTGTAGTGCAAAGCCAGTCTTAGTATATAAATAAATGTGTGTGGCTGTGTTCAGTAGAACTTTACCTATTGACTCTGAAATTTCAGTTTTATATAACTTTTTGTGCCATAAGCTATTATTCTTCCTTGGATTACTTTTAAACCATTTAAAAATGTAAAAGCTGGCTGGGCCCAGTGGGTCATGCCTGTAATCCCAGCACTGTGGGAGGCCGAGGTGGATGGATCACTTGAGGCCAGGAGTTCGAGATCAGCCTGGCCAACATGGTGAAACTCTGTCTCTACTAAAAATATAAAAATTAGTCAGGTGCAGTGGTGCACACCTGTAATCCCAGCTACTCTGGAAGCTGAGGCACGAGAATTGCTTGAACTGGGAGGCAGAGGTTGCAGTGAGCCAAGATCGCACCACTGCACACCAGCCTGGGCGACAGAGTGAGACCCTGTCTCAAAAAAAAAATAAATAAATAAAATTTAAAAAGCTATCCTTAGATCATAAGCCAAACAACGGCAGCCATGCCAGGTTTGCACCTGTAATCCCAGTTACTTGGGAGACTGAGGCGGGTGGATCACGTGAGCCCAGGAGTTTAAGGCTAAAGTGTGCTATGACTGTGCCTGTGAGTAGCCACTCCATTCCAGCCTGGGCAACATAGCAAGACTCTGTCTCAAGCAAGCAAACAAACAAACAAAGGCAAATGGTGCACCAGGTTTGGCCATGGGAGTTTGGCGGCCCCTACTCTAGTGCTGTGGTAGGACGGTGAGCTCGCAGGTGTTCATTTTCTCACTGTACTTCACACCTATCGTGTGTGGTTCATTTATTGGCTTTTGTATAAAATATTATGTTAAAAGTTAAAAATTTTTAGAATATAACCTGGCTTGAAAGGGAGCAGGACAAAGGCAGGTGGTGTACAGGATATGCAGACACTTGAACTCTTTCCAAAACTTCCTCCAGACCTGAGGTTTTTTGCTCTTGACCGCAGAGACAGGCAGTCTCCTCATACTCCCCTGACGGTGGAGCATGTCATGTTACATGACAGAACCAATGGGAAGTTTAGTTGGGGCACTTACTGCACCTTGTGGCTTACTGTCATATGTCATATTAGCACCAAAACACAAACCTGCACTGATTTTGACTATCATTGTAGTTGGACCACTGGCCTACATAATTGAATTTAAACTATGATTTTCTTTGGATTTCAAAAAAACTAGCTCAAGCCTGTTAAGTGGTATCTAGAAAATGCTTTTTTATCACCAGCTCTGGCCCCATCTGTCTGTTCTGTTAAAAGTGGTGCATTATTTTGCCCAGGCATGGCGGCTCATGTCTGTAATCCGAGCACTTTGGGAGGCCAAAGTGAGCCTAGGAGTATGAAACCAGCCTGGACAACATGACGAAATGCCTTCTCTACCAAAACAAAAAACAGAACAGTTAGTCAGGTGTGATGGTTCTTCCTTATAGTTCCAGCTACTCAGGAGACTGAGGCAGGAGGATCACGTGAGCTCCCGCAGGTCAAGGCTGCAGAGAGCCGCGATGGTGCCACTGCACTCCGGCCTGGGTGACAGAGTGAGACCCTGTCCAAAAAAAAAAAAAAAAAAGGAAGTGGTGTGTTTTTAAAGGCCAACTCATTGGCACTGAGGAAAGAACATGTGTTGGGGGAATCCTGGGTATTTGTAGGATGGTGTTCTTGATTTTGAAAGCTGTGATAGTGAGATGACTCATATCTCCTTGCTTCTTTTCAAGGAAGTCCCAACAGCCCTATCGACTTCCATTTCACAGTTCACATCCTCCTTCTTCTTCTTCTGGAAATCGGCAGCTACATCCATCTTCCTCTTGAGTGGTTTGTACCGGTCTCATAAATGCTAAAAAAAATTTTAAAGATACATATATTTTGTTGTCTATTTGAATCATTTAACACTTATTTTCCATAAATTACAACTGCAGACAGTCTCCCTTTTAATTTTAACAAACTCAGCCAGGCGCAGTGGCTGACGCCTGTAATCCCAGCACTTTGGAAGACCGAGGTGGGCAGATCACTTGAGGTCAGGAGTTCGAGGCCAGCCTGGCCAACATAGCAAAACCCCATCTCCACTAAAACTACAAAAATTAGCCGGGCATGGTAGCGGGTGCCTGTAATCCCAGCTACTGGGGAGGCTGAGGCAGGAGAATCGCTTGAACCCGGGAGACGAAGGTTGCAGTGAGCCGAGATTGCGTCATTGCACTCCAGCCTGGGTGACAATGGCGAAACTCTGTCTCAAAAATAATAATAATAATAATAATAATAATAATAATAATACTTTTAACAAACATCCACAAGAGAGGTAACAGCAAGGATGAACTTCCTCTGGAGATTATTTGACATTTGTTTCCGTTGACCAAATATTTTTACTGGTCTTTAAGAATTATTTTCTTTATTTTCTACATTAGCTAAAAAAAAATCATAAGCATGAATCACTAAAGCATAAAATATTAGCCATATCCCAATCATAGCTCTAGTTTCAATTCAGCAGCACATATTTTCGTCTTGAGGGTTAGGTAGATTCAAGATCCAATGGTTTCTTTGGAACACAATGCTATGACTCCAAGAGTGTGGAGGTATCCCCACGACTTCCATCGTTAGGAACCAAGAACTGATCTGCGCATGAGCTGCCGGGCTTTCTTTTACATGTTAGTGAAGCATTTATGTTAGTGCTCAGCAGTTTTTCAATCCTAAGCAGGTATTTATTTACAGACAAGCAAGTCAAAAAGTCCTACCCCAAGTTCATATGCTTGTTGCTATAAAAAAATAACCCGGGCCGGGCGCGGTGGCTCAAGCCTGTAATCCCAGCACTTTGGGAGGCCGAGACGGGCGGATCACGAGGTCAGGAGATCGAGACCATCCTGGCTAACACGGTGAAACCCCGTCTCTACTAAAAATACAAAAAACTAGCCGGGCGTGGTGGCGGGCGCCTGTAGTCCCAGCTACTTGGAGGCTGAGGCGGGAGAATGGCGTGAACCCGGGAGGCGGAGCTTGCAGTGAGCCGAGATCGCGCCACTGCACTCCAGCCTGGGAGACACAGCGAGACTCCGTCTCAAAAAAAAAAAAAAAAAAAAAAAAAAAAAAAACCCAACCCAAATAACCACACCATCTCCTAGAACTTATGAAAAACTGGCAAGATGTTCAGAAATACCAACGGGATGTCTTTTGAAATTGATCCAAAGATGAATTTCAAAATGGAGATCTCCTCTGGGAAGATTGAGATGTCATGCTTTCCGTATTTGTCCCGCTGAGTACTGCTGAAAACCTCTCCAAAAGGCAGAGAGAGGAAGGCCAATGGGGCCGTGATCTCCGGACCCAAGAAACAACAAGGCAATGGGCTTCTTTCTGCCTCGTTTCCCTCTGACTGGGAACCAGAGAAGCAGCAACCTAAAAATGCCAATAGTATGGACAAAGCAAAACGAAAACCAAGAAGAGGCCAGGTGTGGTGCCTCACATCTGTAATCCAAGCATTTTGGGAGGCCAAAGCAGGCAGAACATCTGAGGTCAGAAGTTCGAGACCAGCCTGGCCAACATGGCGAAACCCTGTCTCTACTAAAAACACAAAAATTAGCTGGTCATGGTGGTGCACACCTGTAATCTTAGCTACTCAAGCGGCTGAGGCAGGAGAATCGCTTGAACCTGGGAGGCGGAGGTTGCAGTGAGCTGAGATTGCACCACTGCACTCCAGCCTGGGTAACAGAGCAAGACTCCATCTCAAAAAACACACACAAAAAAAACTAAGAAGAGTTTGTACTCCCTAGTTGTGAGACTAGGAAAGGGGCAGCAGAGCAAGACTAAAAGCTTCTTTTTTTTTTTTTCTTTTGAGACGGAGTCTCTCTCTGTCACCCAGACTGGAGTGCAGTGGCGCAATCTCATCTCACTGCAACCTCCACCTCTCGGGTTCAAGTGATTCTCTTGCCTCAGTCTCCCGAGTAGCTAGGACTACAGGCACCCCCCACCACGCCCAGCTAATTTTTGTATTTTTAGTAGAGATGGGGTTTCACCATATTGGCCAGGCTGGTCTTGAACTCCTGACCTTATGATCTGCTTGCCTCGGCCTCCCAAAGTGCTGAGGTTACAGGCATGAGCCACTGCGCTTGGCCCAAAACCTTCTAGACAATAACCACTCAATTCTAACAAAACACCACAAAAAACACAGTGGCTCCACCTGCAAGCCCACCAGGAAAGACTGGGTAGAGAACCTGAACTTCCTCCCTCACCGTGGATTAAGCCTCATCTCCCCGTCCTTCCTGGGGTGGTGTCAGAGGAGGCCTAGTGGGAGCTGGAACTCCCACATGTCTAGTAATAAAAAGGAGACGCTCACCCTCCAGGAGGTATAGCGCAGAACCCAAACTTCCTCCACCCCTGCCTGGCTGTAACAAGCTGCCCATCCTTCCTCCTTCCCTAGAGTGATGTCAGAGGAACCCTGAGAAAATACAAGACCTAAATTAGATCTAGAAACTGGGCGTGGGGGCTCACGCCTGTAATCCCAGTACTATGGGGGCCAAGGCAGGAGGATTGCTTGAGTCCAGGAGTTCTAGACCATCTTTGGTAACACAGCAAGGCCCTGTCTCTACAAAACATTTAAAAATTAGCCAGGGGTGGTGGCACATGCCAGTGGTCTCAGCTACTCTGGAGACTGAGGTGGGAGGATCACTTGAGCCCAGGAGGTTGAGGCTGCAGTGAGCCGTGATCATGCCACTGCACTCCAACCTGGGTAATACAGCAAGCAAGACCCTGTCTTCAAAAAAATTTTTTTTTCCTTAGGCCTAAATCTAACAAAACGCATACAGAACTTGTATAGTGAAAACTACAAAATGCTGTGAAAGACATTTTAAAATATATAAATAAATGGAGAGACATACCATGTTTGTGCATTGGAATACAGTCATACAGCGTAAAACGATGTTTTGGTTGAAAACAGACCGCATATATGATCGTGGTCCCATAAGATTATAGTGGAGCTGAAAAGTTCCTGTTGCCTCGTGATGTCCAACCATCATAACACTGCAGCACTGCTCACTGCTCACGTTTGTGGTGATACTGATGTAAAAAACCTACTGAGCTGCCAGTTGTATAAAGTGTAGCATATGCAATTATGTACGGCACATAATACTTGATAATAACAATGAATGAGTATGTTAGTAGTTTATGGACTTACTATGCCATACTTTTTATAGTTAGAGTATATTCCACGCACACACACACACACACACACACACACACACACACACAGAGATAACCAGTTAAGGCCAGGTGTGGTGGCTCATACCTGTAATCCCAGCACTTTAGGAGGCCGAGGCGGTGGATTGCCTGAGCTCAGGAGTTCGAGATTAGCCTGGGCAACACAGTGAAACCCCGTCTCTACTAAAGTACAAAACATTAGCCGGGCATGGTGCCATGCACCTGTAATCCCAGCTACTTGGGAGGCTGAGACAGGAGAATCCCTTGAACCCAGGAGGCAGAGGTTGCAGTGAGCCGAGACCGCCCCATTGCACTCCAGCCTGGGCAACAGAGCAAGACTCTGTCTCAAAAAAAAACAAACAACAAACAAACAAAAAAACAGTTAATTGTAAAACAGCCTCAGGCAGGTCCTTTGGGAGGTATTCCAGATATTCCAGAAGAAGACATTGTTCTCATAGAAGATGACAGCTACGTGCATGGTTTTGCCCCGAAGATCTTCCAGTGGGACAAGATGTGGAGGTGGCAGACACCAACTCTGTGTGGGTCTAGGCTAATATGTGTGTTTGTGTCTTAGTTTTTCACAACAAAGTTTAAAAAGTAAAAAACAATTTAAAAACTTTTAAATAGATAAGTTTATAGAATAAGGAAATAAAGAGAAAATATTTTTGTGCAGCTGTACAATGTGCTTGTGTTTTAAGCTAAGAGTTATTATAAGAGTCAAAAAGTTTAAAAAATTGTTTTTAAGTTTATAGGCTGGGTGTGATGGCTCATGCCTGTAATCTCAGCACTTTGGGAGGCCGAGGTGGGCAGATTACCGGAGCTCAGGAGTCCGAGACCAGCCTGGCCAACATGGTGAAACCCCATCTCTAATACAAAAATTAGCCAGGTGTGGTGGCAGCTGCCTGTAGTCCCAGCTACTTGGGGGGCTGAGGCAGGAGAATCACTTGAACCTGGGAGGTGGAGGCTGCAGTGAGCCAAGATCTTGCCACTGCATTCCAGCCTGGGCAGCAGACGGTGCCTCAAAAAAAAAAAAAAAAAAAAAAGTTTAAAAAATTAAATTAAAGTTTATGAAGTTAAAAGTTACAGTAAGCTAAGGTTAATTTATTACTGAAGAAAGAAAACATTTTAAATAAATTTAGTTTAGCTTAAGTGTACAGTGTTTATAAGACTACAGTCATATACAGCAGAGGTCCCCAGCCTTTTTGGCAAGAGGGATCAGTTTGGTGGAAGACAATTTTTCCATGGACTGGGTGGGGGGATGGTTTCGGGATGATTCAAGCGCATTACATTTATTGTGCACTTTATTCCTATTATTATTACATTGTAATATATAAAGAAGTAATTATACAACTCCCCATAATGTAGAATCAGTGGGAGCCTGAGCTTGTTTTCCTGCAACTAGACAGTCCCATCTAAGGGTGATGGGAGACAGGGACAGATCATCAGACACTAGATTCTCTTAAGGAGCCGCAACTCAGATCCCTCCCGTGCGCAGCTCACAATAGGATTCATGCTGCTATGAGACTCTAATGCTGCTGCTGACGTGACAGGAGGCGGAGACCAGGCGGTAATGCAAGTGATGGGGAGCGGCTATAAATACAGAGGAAGCTTCACGCGCTCGCCCACCACTCTCCTCCTGCCGTGTGGCCCCATTCCTAATGGAGTCTCACTCTGTTGCCCAGCCTGGAGTGCAGTGGTGTGATCACGGCTCACTGCAACCTCTGCCTCCCAGGTTCAAGGGGTTCTCCCACCTCAGCCTCCCGAGTAGCTGGAATTACAGGCACGTGCCACCACGCCCAGCTAATTTTTGTATTTTTAGTAGAAACGGGGTTTTGCCATGTTGGCCAGGCTGGTCTCGAACTCCTGACCTCAGGTGATCTGCCCACCTTGGTCTCCCAAAATGTTGGGATTACAGATGTGAGCTACCGCGCCTGGCAAAAATCATATTATTTTCATGGTACCTCTTCTGTGTTTAGGTATGTTTAGCCACACAAATACCATTATGTTACAGTTGCCTATGGTATTCAGTACAGTCACACACCCTACAGGTTTGTAGCACAGGAGCGACAGGCTATACCATCCAGCCTAGGTGTATGGTAGGCTGTACTGTCTAGGTTTGCCTAAGTGCCCTCTATGATGTTCACACAACAACGAAATCACCTAACAACACATTTCTCAGAACGTACCCCTGTCGTTAAGTGATACGTGACTGTACTTCACATAGTAAAGATGTCAATTCGCCCCAAACTGATATGCAGATTTAACACAACTGTTATCAGAATCCCAGCCAGCTTTTTGTAGATATAGATATTATCCTAAAATGTATGTGGAAATGCAAAGGAACTAGAATAGATAAAACAACTCTGAAACGAAATAATAAAGCGGGAGAAACTACCACCCTCTACCCAATTTCAGTGTTTATGGATAACCACAGTAATCAAGGCTGTGTGGTATCGGCAGAGGAAGAAACACATGGATCAGTGGAACAGAAGAGGGAAACCAGATAGCCCCACGTAATTGCAGCCAACTTACTTTTGACAAAGCTACAATGAAAGAAGACTAATGTTTTCCACTAGTGATGCTAGAGCAATTGGACACCCCTAGGCCAAAAACAACAACAAAAAAAGACTTGGCTAAAACCTCTCACACTTTATACGAAAAATTTAAAATGAATCAAGGCTTGGCACAGCGGCTCACACCTGTAATCCCAGCACTTTGGGAGGTCAAGGCAGGAGGATTGTTTGAGGCCAGGAGTTCAAGACCAGCCTGGGCAACATAGTGAGACTCTGTCTCAAAATAAATAAATAAATAAAAAATTACCCAGGCATGCAGGGAGCTGAAGCCGTGAGACATGACCAACTCAACATTCCGCTGGAGGCTATATGATCAAACAGCAAAGTGTTTATCATGAATGCAAGATGTGAGCAAACTCACACTGCCTTGCCGCCAAAAGGTTTGCTGAGGGACATCACTCCCTGGCTCCTTGAAGTTATCTACTGAGAAATCTAGCACCTATTGTTCAAAGGATGCAGTCTGTCAAGTCTGCTGTGAACCAAACACCAAATGGCCAACTGACAATTACTGACAGGACAATCATCCCCACTTTCTCGCTATCTCTTTTGCCTAATAAAGACAGTGGGCTGTGTAAAGTTTAGGGCCTTTGTCCACTAGACGCAAGGTTACCCCTGACTCCTTCTTCCAAATATATTCTTTTGTCTCTTGTCTTTTATTCCCACGTTCTCCCCACTTTGTTCAGTCCAATAGGTCTGCGGCAAGTGGTGGCACACTCCTGTAGTCCCAGCTACTTGGGAGGCCAAGGAGGGAGGATCACTTAAGCCCAGGAGGTGGAGGCTGCAGTGAGCCATGATCACACCAGTGCACTCCAGCCTGGGTGACAAAGCAGAGACCCTGTCTCAGAAAAAAAAAAAAAAAAAAAATCAAGATTTAAATATGAAATAAAAAATTGTAAAAGTTATAAGAGACAGAGGAAAAAAAATCTAAATCTTTGAGACCTGGGACTTAATGAAGAATTCTTAGACATGACTCCATCAATGAAAAAAACCCATAAATTGGACTTCATCAAAATTAAGTAGCTTTTCTCTGTGGAAGAGCCCGTGAAGAGGATGAAAAGGCAAGCTACTGACTGGGAGAAAATATTTGTAAATCATATATATGCCAAAGGACTCCTATCTGGGAAACATAAAGAACTCTTGGATCTCAACAGTAAAACAAATAATCCAACTAGAAAATAGGCGAAAGATCTGAAAAACACTTCACTGAAGAAGACATAAAAATGGAAAATAAGCATATGAAAAGATGTCCACCCATAAGGTAAATGCAAATTAAAGCCCCAATGAGATGTCACTACACACCTATTAGAACAGCTGAAATAAAAATTGAGGCAATGCAAAATGCGAGCAAGGATGCAGAAAAACTCCGATGAGAATGTAAAATGATACGCTTCCTCTGGAAAATAGTTTGGCAACTTCTTTTTTTTTTTTTTTTTTGAGACAGAGTCTCGCTCTGTCGTCCAGGCTGGAGTGCAGTGGCCGGATCTCAGCTCACTGCAAGCTCCACCTCCTGGGTTTACGCCATTCTCTTACCTCAGCCTCCCGAGTAGCTGGGACTACAGGCACCCGCCAACTCGCCCGGCTAGTTTTCTTGCATTTTTTAGTAGAGATGGGGTTTCACTGTGTTAGCCAGGATGGTCTCGATCTCCTGACCTTGTGATCTGCCCGTCTCGGCCTCCCAAAGTGCTGGGATAACAGGCTTGAGCCACCGCGCCCAGCTGGCAACTTCTTAAAAACTAAACAAGCACCAAACGTATAGCCCAGGAATTGCACTCCTGAATATTTCTCATAGAGATACAAAATAATGCCCACACAAAAACTGTACATAATTATTCCTCGCAGCTTTATATGTAATAGTCAAAACAAAAAGCAAACAAAATATCTTTTAATGGGTGCATGGTAAAACAAACTGTGGCACAAGCGTATCATGGAATACTATTCAGCAAGGAAAAAGAACGAATCATTGAAACACACAGCAACTTGGATGAATATCAAGGGCATTCTGCTGAGTGAAAAAGCAAAATCTTAAAAAAGTTCACATTTGTAAAAGTTGTCAGAATCAAAATGGAGTAACTTGTGTCAAAACCCTGACAAATGGGCCGGGCATGGTGACTCACACCTGTAATCCCAGCACTTTGGGAGGCCGAGGCAGGCAGATCACATGAGGCCAGGAGTTCAAGACCAGCCTGGCTAACATGGCAAAATCTCGTCTCTACTATAGCCAGGCATGGTGGCGGCTGCCTGTGATCCCAGCTACTCAGGAGGCTGAGGCACGAAAATCGCTTGAACCCAGGAGGCGGAGGTTGCAGCGAGCGGAGATCACACCACTGAACTCCAGCCTGAATGACACACGGAGATTCTGTCTCAAAATTTTTTTAAAAAACTCTGACAAACGGAGCCAGGGAAGGCCATGAAGAGGGTTTCTTATGCGTGCATGCCTGATAAAAACAACTATCACAAGACTGCAGAAACCACAACCTTGCACAAAGGCTACTGTGTCTTACACAAAAAAATACTTCTGCGGGTATTGATCTTTGTAGCAAAGGATCATTGTTTCAAAATAACTTACATAATCCTCCTCAGTTTTTCTTTTTTCTTTTTTTGAGACAGAGTCTTGCTCTGTCACCCAGGCTGGAGTGTAGGACGTGATATCGGCTCACTGAAACTTCTGCCTCCCAGGTTCAAGCAATTCTCGTGCCTCAGCCTCCTGAGTACCTGGGATTACAGGCACATGCCACCACACTGGGCTAACTTTTTGTATTTTTAGTTGAGATGGGGTATCACCATGTTGGCCAGGCTGGTCTCGAACTCCTGACCTCAGGTGGTCCACCTACCTCGGCTTCCCAAAGTGCTGGGATTACAGGCATGAGCCGCTGCGCCCGGCCCATCATTTTTTCTTTTTCTTTTTTTTTTTTTTTTGAGACGGAGTCTCGCTCTGTAGCCCAGGCTGGAGTGCAGTGGCCGGATCTCAGCTCACTGCAAGCTCCGCCTCCCGGGTTCACGCCATTCTCCTGCCTCAGCCTCCCGAGTAGCTGGGACTACAGGCACCCGCCACCTCGCCCGGCTAGTTTTTTGTATATTTTAGTAGAGACGGGGTTTCACCATGTTAGCCAGGATGGTCTCGATCTCCTGACCTCGTGATCCGCCCGTCTCGGCCTCCCAAAGTGCTGGGATTACAGGCTTGAGCCACCGCGCCCGGCCTATTTTTTGTATTTCTTAGTAGAGACGGGGTTTCACCGTGTTAGC
Organism: Macaca nemestrina; assembly: GCF_043159975.1. NCBI lineage: Eukaryota > Metazoa > Chordata > Mammalia > Primates > Cercopithecidae > Macaca > Macaca nemestrina. The sequence goes on along the minus strand of NC_092125.1, from coordinate 226,189,060 downwards.
CAGGATGGTCTCGATCTCCTGACCTCGTGATCTGCCCATCTCGGCCTCCCAAAGTGCTGGGATTACAGGCTTGAGCCACCGCGCCCGGCCCATTTTTTCTTTTAAAAACTCTTGTCACCTTTACCTCCCTGAATACACCCATCATATTCCCACTGCAATGCTACTCCTGAAAAAAATACCATAATCTTTTAGAGAGCCTCTTTCTCTGTCTGTGATTTAGCTTGACACATGCTGTATGATTCTATTCACACAATATTCCTTAAATAACAAAAGTATAGAGATGGAAGACAGATAAGTGGTTGCCAGGGGATGGTGGGGAGAGGGAGAGCACCTGACTAGAAAGGAGTAGTGGGAGAAGATCTTGGCGGTGATGGAAAGTTCTGATTTTATTGTGTTGGTTGTTATACGATTTCACATGTGTGACAAAGGGACAAAGTACACACACACCCCATGCCAACGTCAATTTCCTGCTTTGCCATTGCACTGGAGGATGGAACCCAGAAATGGCATGAGAGATGTACCTGTCTTGGCAAATTCCTGTGAATCTATAATTATGTCAAAATCAAAATTTCTTTTAAATGACTAAAAACTTTTTTTTTTGAGACAGAGTTTCGCTCTTGTTGCCCAGGCTGGAGTGCAGTGGCGCAATCTCCATTCACTGCAACCTCCGCCTCCCAGGTTCAAGCGATTCTCCTGTCTCAGCCTCCCGAGTAGCTGGCGGGATTACAGGCACCCACCACCGCGCCTGGCTAATTTTTTGTATTTTTAGTAGAGAGGGGGTTTCACCATGGCCAGGCTGGTATTGAACTCCTGACCTCAGGTGATCTGCCTGCCTCGGCCCCCCAGAGTGCTGGGATTACAGGTGTGAGCCACCGCGCCCGGCCAGAAGGAAGACTTCCCTGACTGGGAATCGAACCCAGATTGCAACGGTGAACGCCGAATCCTAACCACTGGACCACCAGGGAGTGTCCTAAAAACTTTTAAAAAATGGATTACGGTTCCACTGAAACTCACTAATTACTCATAAATACTTTTGAAAAGCATTTTCTAAAGAACTTTGTTGCAGTCTGGGGTGTGGATGGAACTTTGTTGCAGAGGTAGTCCTTTAAATCAGGATTAAGTCCAGCACTTTGGGAAACCGAAGTGGGAGGACCACTTGAGCCCAGGACCGGGCGCGGTGGCTCAAGCCTGTAATCCCAGCACTTTGGGAGGCCGAGACGGGCGGATCACGAGGTCAGGAGATCGAGACCATCCTGGCTAACACGGTGAAACCCCGTCTCTACTAAAAAATACAAAAAACTAGCCGGGCGAGGTGGCGGGCGCCTGTAGTCCCAGCTACTCGGGAGGCTGAGGCAGGAGAATGGCGTGAACCCGGGAGGCGGAGCTTGCAGTGAGCCGAGATCGCGCCATTGCACTCCAGCCTGGGTGACAGAGCCAGACTCCGTCTTAAAAAAAAAAAAAAAAAAAGACTGGCCTGGACAACATAGCGAGACCCCGTCTCCACAAAAAAAATTAAAAATCAATTAAAAATTAGCTCTGCATTGTAGCATGCACCTATAGTCCCAGCTATTTAGTAGGCCGAGGCAGGAGATTGCTTGAGCTCTGGAGTCCGAGGCTGCAGTGAGCTGTGATCACACCACAGCACTTCAGCCTGGGTGACACAGTAGACCCTGTCTCAAAAAAACAAAAGACAAAACCGAAATCAGGCTTAAGTGAGAGCATAGAGGTTTAAATTGGAGGTGTAGACCTCAAAAAGAGAATGAAAGAGCAAACCACAGACTAGGAAAAGATATTTGCAGCTCATGAACAGCAGACTAAAAACTTCCTATACGTAAGAAGAGGACAGACGATCCTATGAGAAAATACTCAAAAGACTTGATCAGGCCCTTCACTAAAGAGGAAATAGCCAAAATAACATGAAAAGGCATCTAACCTCACTAGCAACCAGGAAGCGTAAGTTAAAACCACAATGAGATACGACTATCCGCCCACCATATCGATAAAAATAGTCCGATGATGCCAAGAGTTATCAGGGGATGTGGAGTAAAAAGAACATCATTACTACCAGGGCAGTGTAAATGGGGTCCAATCATTTTGGAAAACAGTTTGGCATATTCAAGACCAAGACACACGTTCCTTGTAGCTCAGCAATGTTATTCCTAGGTTTAAAAACACAACCAAACCAGAAACACGTGTTTACATGTGCTGAGATACACGGACAAAAATATTCAAATGTCATTGCGTGTAATAACCCCAAGCTGGAAGTGATCCCACTGTCCATCAATATTAGAATGGGTAAGCAACAATGTCATCATTCAATAAAAGAGTGTGCAACAATGGAAATCAACTAAAGATGAACTCAACGTGGATGAATCTTCATGATACAACGTTGAAAGAAGGAGCAAGATACAGAAAACACAGTGTGATTCTATTGTATGAAGTTCACAGCAGCCTGATAAAACTGTGTTGTTGGGTAGCAAAACTATAGCAAAAGGAAGTTAATACCATACAAGTCTAGATGTGGTTAGCACTAGTAGGCAAGGAAGGCTGTGATCTAGAAAGGGCAGCCCAGGGCTTCAGGAATGGGTTACGTTCCAGTTCTTGATCCTGGTAGAGTTATTTGGATGTTCGTTTATGACAATTTGTTAAACTTTGCATTTATGCATTTTTCTATATAGGTCACAATGTAAAAAAGTTCTATATTGCTTTAAAAAGAGGCTTTAAATAAATTAGCATAATGTATTAGATAAGACTTTACTGGCCGAGCGCAGTGGCTCTCGCCTGTAATCCCAGCACTTTGGGAGGCCGAGGCGGGCGGATCACCTGAGGTCGGGAGTTCAAGACCAGCCTGACCAACATGGAGAAACCCCGTCTCTACTAAAAATACAAAATTAGCTGGGCATGGTGGTGCATGCCTGTAATCCCAGCTACTAGGAAGGCTGAAGCAGGAGAATCGCTTGAACCCGGGAGGAGGAGGTTGCAGTGAATGGAGGTTGCGGTAAGCCGAGATTGCGCCATTGCACTCCAGCCTGGGCAACAAGGGCAAAACTCCGTCTCCAAAAAAAAAAAGGAAAAGGAAAAAAAAAACTTTACTAATGCTGTTCCTGCACATATATTTTTAACAACCTACAAATAGACACATTCTGGTCTTACATGGTGTTTTGGGTTAAAATTTTGCTCTCAAAAAGCTCCTTCTATTATATCCCTCTTATTAAGTCTTATTAAGCCTGTTATGTCTCGTTCTATCCTTCACGAAGACAAAAAACAGGTTGCCTTCCATCTATACACTTTTTCAAATAAATATCAATGGCTTTTGTCTAGTGGGTGCTGACTCTGTGCCAGGTACTTGCTGAGTACCTTATAGAAATAATACCTTGTTGAACAAATGAATGAATGAAATTCATTATTGAAATTTTTCATGTAATCCATACTGGTGCTGTAATACTCCATTTGTTAAACCCCCTTCAAACTCCCTCTTTGTTCTCTCTGCCTTCCTCAAACACGGGTCTAAACTCATTTTAAACCAGTTTATCAACCAGAGGGACATGGGGACATGGGGGGAACATGGTTTTCTGATTCTTATTTGCCAGTGTCCTCCACACGCACATACACACACACACACACGTACACACACAAGGCACGCACATGCACACACATGCACACACACATACACACACACACGCACACACAGGCATGCACAGACGCACGCACACACACAAGGCATGCACACGCACACACATGCACGCACACATACACACACGCACACACAGGCACTCACACACGTATGCGCGCACACACACATACACACACACGCAATAATCCAAGGCTGCAGCATATTTAAATCTGACATTTTTCTAGAACCGAGGTGTGCTCTTCTATACGCAAGCTTTCTCCACCTCAGCACTGTTGACATTTAGGCAGCATCATTCTTTGCTGGGAGGCTGTCCCGTGCATGGTAGGAGTTTAGCAGCATCACTGGCCTCTACTCACTAGATGCCAATCACCACCTAATCACCCTAATCACCACCACCACCGCCACCAAATACTCCCGGGGACGAAATTGCCCCTGCTTGATAACCACCGGGCTATATGAACCTCATTTCTAGAATTTTTTAAAGAATCATCTTTTCCTTTCTATTATAAAAAGTCTTGCTTTGCCAGAGCTCTAATATGATTACGTTAATCTTACGTTGTTTGAATATATACAGGAGTTTCTTTCTGCTCCGTGTAACAACAGAGAAACGGAGCACGAGGAAGAACAGCAGGAAGAGTACCACAGTCGAAGTCAGCGCAAGAAAGAAGATGATCTGCGGAGAGTGTCCTGCAAAACACAGCAAAAGGAGAAACGCATGCAGAAATGTATGGACACTCATACACCCATGTGTATATTTACACTGGTAAACTCCTAAGCATGAGAAGAATCAGAGCCTTGGGCATCTCCAACCTGCTAATGGAGTAAACTTGGAAAACTTTTAAAAAGGCAAGACATGGTGGCTCATGCCTGTAATCCCGATACTTTGGAAGGCCGAGGCAGGAGGATCACTTACAGTCAGGATTTCAAGACCAGCCTGGCCAACACAGTGGTGGCAGGCACTTGTAATCCCAGCTACTTGGGAGGCTGAGGCAGGAAAACCGCTTGAACCCGGGAGGCGGAGTTTGCGGTGAGCTGAGATGGTGCCCCCACACTCCAACCTGGGCAACAGAGCGAGACTCCATCTCAAAAAAAAAAAAGAAAAGAAAAGAAAAGAAAAAAAGAAACTGAATGGCTGGGCGGTGGCTCATGCCTGCAATCCCAGCACTTTGGGAAGCCAAGGTGAGCAGATCAACTGAGGTCAAGAGTTTGAAACCAGCCTGGCCAACATGGAGAAACTCCATCTGTACCAAAAATACAAAACTTAGGTGGGCACCATGGTGGGCGCCTGTAATCCCAGCTACTCAGGAGGCTGAGGCAGAAGAATCGCTTGAACCTGGGAAGCGGAGGTTGTGGTGAGCCAAGATCGCGCCATTGCACTCCAGCCTGGGTGACACAGACTCCGTCTCAAAGAAAAAAAAAAAAAAAAAGAAAGAAACTTAATAGTTTTCCTAGAGGCCACAAAAATTAAGCAGTTTGTCCTTTCTAGCACATAGAAAATATGGGACCCAGGGGCCGGACGCGGCAGCTCACGCCTGTAATCCCAACACTTTGGGAGGCCAAGGCAGGAGGATTGCTTGAGCCCAGGAGTTTGAGAGCAGCCTGGGCAACATAGCAAGACCCCGACTCTACCAAAAAAAAAAAACACCAAAAAACAAAAATTAGCCAGGTGTGGTGGTGCGTGCCTACAGTCCCAGCGATTGGGGAGGCTGAGGTGGGAGGATTGGTTGAGCACAGGAGGTGGAGGTTGCAGTGAGCCAAGATCATGCCACTGCACTCCAGCCTGGCACAGAGTAAGGAACTCTCTTAAAAAAAAAAAAAAAAAAAAAAGAAAAGAAAATATGGGACCTTATAATCCCCTTTCCTTGGCATTGATAAAGATATAGACTCTGTCTGGGTGAAGTGTCCTCTGGCACTGCTTACAAATGTGTATCTCAGACTGAATAACAAATGCCTGGGAAGGAACCTGCTGGGTCCCTGAGGGCAGGATTCAGGAAGGAATGCACGTGGGCGGTGCCTGTTGTAGGTGGAGATGTGAGACATCATGATATTGGGGCGATTTAGATACCATCTGGAATCGCCATAAGATATACACTTTGATTGAATGGCATAGCCCAGCTACCTGGCTCTCTCGCAGGGGCAGGCGGGGTCGCAGAGGATGCTCCTGGAGAGAGGTCGGCTGGAGATGGTCCGCAGACCACGTCCCTCTCCTTCGTCCCATTCACAAGCACAGACTTTCCATCCAAAGAACAGCTTAGACAGTTCAATGAAAAGAGTTTAAATAATTAACTTAGGTCCAGACGATTCTGATTTAAAACTTTGTCAGTTTTTACCCAATGAAGTAGCCTAGTGAAAAAGATATATGGGTCTGGGTTCGAAGGCGATGCAAAGATATTTTGAGAAACTTCCACTTGACTGTTTGGCTCCCTGCAGCTTTCCATGGCTTCCTTCTGTTCGGTGACAGCTTAGTTCAGGCTGTTTTGCCTGGTTAGTCTCTCACCCCCAGTTTCTTAATCAGACTTGACCATCTCTGGCACGGATGAAGGCCAGCATAGGGTTAACAGGTCTGGCACTGGCATCAGGCAAACCGGGGTTTGAGCCCTGGGTCTGCTGCTTTCCAGAATGACCTTGGGCAAGTTAAGAAATCTCTGGGCCAGGCGCGGTGGCTCAAGCCTGTAATCCCAGCACTTTGGGAGGCCGAGACGGGCGGATCACTAGGTCAGGAGATCGAGACCATCCTGGCTAACACGGTGAAACCCCGTCTCTACTAAAAAATACAAAAAACTAGCCGGGCGAGGTGGCGGGCGCCTGTAGTCCCAGCTACTCAGGAGGCTGAGACAGGAGAATGGCCCGAACCCGGGAGGCAGAGCTTGCAGTGAGCTGAGATCCGGCCACTGCACTCCAGCCTGGGCGACAGAGCGAGACTCCGTCTCAAAAAAAAAAAAAAAAAAAGAAATCTCTGTAGCCCAGGCACGGTGGCTCACGCCTGCAATCCCAACACTTTGGTAGGCTGAGGCCAGAGGATCACTTGAGACCAGGCGTTGGAGACCAGCCTGAGTCACATAGCAAGACCCCATCTCTACAAAAATTAAAAAACAAACCAAAAAAAATTAGCTGGTGGTGCATGCCTGTGGTCCCAGCTACTCAGGAGACTGAGGTGGGAGGACCACTTGAACCCAGGAGTTCCAGGCTGATCACTTGAACGCAGGAGTTTGATGCTGTCTCAGAAAGAAAAGAAAAGAAAAATGAAACCTCCCTAAGCCTCGGTTTTCTCATCTGCAAAATTAGGATTGTATGTGCTGCCAGAACTGTTTCAAAGAACAAACGAGCGAGAGTCAGTGACACACTCTTGCACGTCTGACACGCTGAGTAAATGGCAGCCATCATCATCATCATCACCATTACTGCCATCATTGTTGCTGTTCTTGTTACGCCTTTCCCTCGTCCCTTTACCGACCCCAAATCCACCCATCCTTCAGAGCCAGATTAAACCCACTCTTCCACGCAGACTCACTTAACAACTCTGAAAAATTTGTATTGAAAGACTTTTTTTAAAAAGCCACTTTCCAGCCGGGCACGGTGGCTCACGCCTGGAATCCCAGCACTTTGGGAAGCCCAGGTGGGTGGATCACTTGAGGTCAGGAGTGCAAGACCAGCCTGGCTAACATAGTGAAACCCCATCTCTACTAAAAATACAAAAACATTAGCCAGGCGTGGCGGCGTGCACCTGTAATCCAAGCTGCTCCGGAGGCCGAGGCAGGAGAATTGCTTGAACCTGGAAGGTGGAGGTTGCAGTGAGGCGAGACGGCGCCATTGCCCTCCAGCCTGGGCAAGAAGAGTGAAACTCCATCTCAAAACAAACAAACAAACAAACAAACAAAACAGACCTTTTTAAAAAAACCACTTTCCAAAGAGAGAATTCAGCTAAGTCCGAGAAAACAGTTAATACTTTTCTTGTGAATCACGATTCCATTTGTCAGCCACTCTGATGCTGATAAATTGTAAATAACAAAAGCAGAGGGAAACCATGATTCCTGTTTTAAAACACTTTGTTTTCTCTCCAAAAAAGTCACTTTCCAGTCTGTTATAAACCAATACACTTTTGAAATACAATAAAAATGTCAAAGTAAAATAATAAAAATGATTTTCTAGTAAGAAAATCAAATGGAAAAAGAACAAATACATATAAAATACAACGCCCAAATTTTTACTCTTAGTCAACAGACCGCATTACTCTGCCAATTTGCCTTAAAAGTTTCTAAATGCTTACTCTCTAACCCTACACCGCTGTTGATGGGGGCACAGGACAAGCCATGTGTGGACCAGCACCTATCCACAGACCACAGTGTGAGTTCTGATTCCACAAAACAACAGTCACATTCTCTCGTATACTACTGGCTTTTTACCACCTGTGATGGCCTTGTGTGCCCAAGTGTGTGCCACATTTTGGAGGGTAACGAGCAATTAGTTACTTCTGTATCATTCTAGGGGCTGGCATTGAGCACATGGAGATGGGCTGATCAACAAGAGAAGATAACAGGCAGCAAAGGAATGAGAAGGAAACAGAGAAGAGGCAGACAGTGGCAAAGTTCCACTGGCAATTCTTTTCCTTTCTTTTGAGACAGGGTCTCTGCTCTGGAGTGCAATGGTGCGATCATACCTCATTGCAGCCGTAACTTCCCAGACTCAGGTGATCCTCCTGCCTCATCGGCCTTCTCTATAGCTGGCAAGGCTATAGGCATGTGCCATTATGCCTGGCACATTTTTTGATTTTTTTGTAGAGACGGGGTCTCACCCAGGCTGGTTTCGAACTCCTGGGCTCAAGCAGTCCTCCTGCCTCAGCCTCCCAAAGTGCTGGGATTACAGGCATGAGCCACTGCACGTGCCCACCCTCCACTGGCAATTCTGATCTAAATGTTCCAGGCACTGTTTCTGGAGAAAATGCCCACTTTGCCTATTGAGTTGCTACAACCTCACAGTGTTCCCACACTGCCTATTAGTATGTTACATTCTGTCTACACTTGATGGGTGCAAAATAAGCTTCAATGATAGCATTCCTTATCTTCCAAAAAATTTAACCCAGATCCTTTATTCCATAAACTAAAGGAAATGATACCTACTTTGTCCAGGGTCGACAGATGCCACGTTTCTGGTCATTAAATGTCCCAAAGCAACAGTCTTTACAACCTTGCATTAAAAATGAAAGCAATAACAAAAAAGAAGCATTTTCATCATTTGGTAACTTTCCCTGTGATGAACTTAATAAAATCATTACCGTAATGCAATCTGCACAAATTATTCTATAATTCTTGAAACAATACCCTAAGATGGCTAGTTTTTATTCTAACTGTACATAAAGTATTGTCTATGTCTGAAATGTGTGAAGATGAATGGTTCTGGCAATTAACAAACTTTCTGATTTCAAATTACTTCCATTTATGAAGAAATAACGGAAATATTTTATTAATTAAAATATGACATATCATATACTCACTTGTTACTTTAAGGTTCTACAAATCTGTTTATTTTCAAAGGATCAAGACCTAAGCTAAGTTTGTCTACATCACAAAACTACTCTAGATCAAAGAAGCGCAAACGCAAACGTACCTTTTTTTGTCAATTCTTGACCTTGTTTACAATCCTGTTCACACATGCTGCATTCTGCCCCCAGGCAGTGATATCCTGAAATGCAGTCACACTCTGCATTGCTGGTGGAGGAACACTCCTTCCTGGTCTTGAAAACACCTACAAAGTCCCCCCCAGCCCCCGTTTTATTACACTTGACCTCCAAATCCAGGAAGCAAATTTACGCTCTGCAGTAACAGTCATGCTCACTCAACTACAGTGTTCCCAGTGATTTTAAAGTTTACTTTTAAATCTCCGTAATGACATTTTTACATTTTGGTAAGTAAAAACTTCTCTCTTGTCAAATGAATGTTTCCTCTAATATTTAGAAAGCTCAGTCCACAAATAATTGCTGTCACCCGATATTATTTTACTGGACCTGCTGGTTGTCAGAAGAATCAGAGTCTTTGACACTTGAGATTTTCAAAAGACAGCAGTTAGTAAAGAGGAAAGAAAAGCTTATCTTCCCAACTATCTTCTAGAAGAAGAAAATGTCTTTGAACTCATACCTTTACACTGCCTGCATATGTCACAGGTCCTTTGTCCACCTGCGCTGGAGAAACTATTTGGAGGACAGGGACTGCAAATCTGACTCCTGTTATTATCACAGAATGTACCTAAGAAAGGCAGACAATAATGGTACACATTTGACAATGGGCAATCGTCACCCAAGGCATTCTGAAGTTTACAAGAAAATAGGATTATAAAAGAATGATGAGTTTTCTAGATGCCACAGTGATAGACATTAGTTTGATTGACTTCCTAAAATGATACATTTGCAAGATTATTCTTTGTGTAATCACAGAATTAGAAATAACAAAATACAGGCTAGGTGCAATGGCTCACACCTGTAATCCCAGCGCTTTGGGAGGCCAAGGCGGGCAGATCAACTGAGGTCAGGAGTTCAAGACCAGCCTGGCCAACATGATGAAACCCTGTCTCTACTAAAAATACAAAAATTAGCCCAGGCGCAGTGGTGCACGTCTGTAATCCCAGCTACTTGGGAGGCTGAGGCAGGAGAATTGCTTGAACCTGGGAGGCCAAGGTTGCAATGAGCTGAGATCATGCCACTGCACTCCAGCCTGGGTGACAGAGTGAGACTCTGTCTCAAAACAAAAACAAACAAACAAAAAAAACAAAAACAGATATTGTAACAAATAAATCAGCAGAAAGAAAATACTTTATCTATTGAATAAAACACAATTATTATCTTGATTGATCTAGGAGATGAGGATGACTGGATCCAGGAGGACATCAATGTCCTACACTAAAATTTAAATGCGCCTGACTTTCCCCACTCTGTTAAGCCCTTTACCACCCACTTACTCGCTGCTCTGCCCCCAGTCTGAGCACAAAGTCCTACACACAAAACTAACATTTATTTACATTTTGGTAAGTAAAAACTTCTGTCTTGTCAAATGAATGTTTCTTCCAATATTTAGAAAGCTCAGTCCACAAATAATTGCCACAAATAAATACCACAGTCTTGCCATGTGCCATGCACTGTTCTAAGCCCTTCATTTGATCCTCCCAGCCATCCTATAAAACAGGTTCCCTTATTATCCCCAGATGAGAAAGTCAAGGCACAAGAGGTGGCATGACTGCTGTGTTCACACAGCTAGGTTGTAGCATCCAATAAATATTTGTAAATGAATGAATTTTCATTTTCTGTTCCTTAAAAGGGAGCTCATTGGCCCTGACTACTAGACTAACTGAACCATACTTCCAACAGAACAGATCAAATGCACATGATAACTGGGTACTCACCAGCTGGGCAGTTACTACACAGATCCTGCAATGATCTTGTCCTCTCAAAGTTCAGGACCAGCAACAGAGTGGCTACTATGTTGTAACAGCTGTTTCCCATGATGAAATCTGGTACAGGTATGATACTAGCAAAGCTGATTCCAAGAGAATTTTAATCAAATTAGCTGGTCTCACAAATGTCACTCTGCAAAAGGTAAACATTTCCAAGGAAAGGTGGTTTCTCCTTTCAAAATTATCTATTTGCAATCATTACCTATACAATTCTACAAGAGGAAAACTCAGGGTTTTTCAGGAACAATTAATGATGGAATATTGTGGAAAAGTAGCAAATTCATAGAAACCACTACAACAAGGCAGGCATGATTAAACACACTGCTTTGTGCACGTTTGCCAAAGTCTGAGGGTGCATTTTCCATCGTGTTCTGCCGAAATGCAGAAATAACAATAGCCAGAACTTTTGGGGACTTTCATAGGTACTTTGCAGTACCATCCAGCAATAATGCCAATTACTTACTGCCCCTGGAATAAACTCCTTACAAACAGAATCTGTCAGGGGCATCAGACAATTCAGTTCAAGAAGAAGCTATCACAAAATCACTCTTCCCCCTTTAGCTGAACACCTAACTACTAACATGTGGAAAGACCTCCCTGTTCAACTCACTAACACATTTTCTTCAACACAGACATGTTCTGAGATGTGAAGCTTGTATGGTAACAAAACTCAGGAGTGAAAAACTCTCTTCAGGCCGAATTATTGATGTTTATTTAATGGGCTATTGAAGAGAAGTTATTATAGATTAGAAGGAGAAAAAGTCTAGAAATGGGCAAAGGGAGCAAAAGTTCTATCCTCACCCCCTCTCAGTGCCCCCACCCACTCCCCCAAATGGACAGACCTTGCGATCTCAGGGCTGCTGGAGAACTTTCCACTGCTTGGTCTTCAGGCTTCTGCAGCTCAGGAGGGGGAGGACTTCAGGTCGAACAGGAGTGGATGACTCAGCTGGGGGCGGGGTCTCGTAGGAAATTCCCATCACCGCTCTGTAACAGCTCTGTGAAATCGTTCATTTCACATCTGCTGACCCCAAAATCCCCTAGAGCCCCTGTCCCTGCCTGATAATGGCATTTTAAATTGCTTCTTGGAAGCTGCTCTCTACTGTCAGGATGTGTCATAGCTGATGTAGGGAAAAGGATTTTGTCCCTTAACACAGCTCTCCAGGACAAACCATTTAGCATGTCCCTAAAATACTGGATTTGAGATTAGAGGGACGAAACCATCTTCAAAATAATGATCAGCATTTTGCCATATGCGGTCCCTTAACTCCACAGTTACTGTAAAGCAATAGCTGTCATTACTTGAGCATAGCCGACATCCGAGGCGTCAGAGGTGCACTGTGGTGAATACACACTATCCTCGAAAGAACCCTAGAACTTTGTATGATTGCTGTTGTTACTGGGGGAACACTATGCAAATGAGGAAACTGGGGCCGCAGGTGGAGTCAGAGCGTCAACAGGACAGGGAGCCTGCGGGGTTGGAACCCATGTCTGCCTGGTCCCTTAGGAAGGAGGGAAATGGAAAAAGGGGAAGCACAGCAGTCGCACGGCAAGTGAATGACCAGGACTTGATTCGGGGAAGCTGAGAGCTAGAAGGGATTTTCAGAAAACTATGATTTCAATTTTTCTTAAAAAATAAATAAATAAAGGAGAAAGAGACCAGGCGTGGTAACTCATGCCTATAATCCCAACACTTGGGAGGCTGAGGTAGGTGGATCACCCGAGGTCAGGAGGTTTAGACCAGCCTGGCCAACATGGCAAAAACCTGTCTCTACTAAAAGTTAGCTGGTGGGGGGAGGTGGGGGGTGGGGGGTGGGGTGGCGGTGGACCCCTGTAATCCCAGCTACTGAGGCTGAGGCAAGAGAATCGCTTGAACCTGGGAAGTAGAGGTTGCAGTGAGCCGAGATCACGCCACTGCACTCCAGCCCGGGCCACAGAGCAAGACTCCACCTCAAAAAAAAAAAAAAAAAAAAAAAAAAAAAAAAAAAAAGGAAGAAGAGGAAGCGGAGGGCAGAAGTGCAGAAAACAGAAGGAAAAAAAAAGAACAGTAAGAAGAGAGGAGGAGGATAAGGAGAAAGAAGAGGGAGAGGAGGAGGAAAATAAAGAGAAAAGGAAGAGAAGGAAGAAGAAAAGAACAAAAAGAGAAGGGGAGGAGGAAGAGGAAGAGGAAGAATGAGGAGGAGAAAGAATGAGAAGGAAGAATGAGGAGAAGGAAAAAGAGGTGTTTCTGGAGAAGGAGGAGGAGGAGGAGGAGGAGGAGGAGGAGGAGGAGGATGCTCCAGGCTGTAGATGAACCTGCCCATCACTGAGCAGCTGGAGAACCTCAGGAAAACCAGGGGAACTGTGGCTGGAGCAGGCGTGGGCTGGGGAATGACATCGAGAGTAGTTCGGGCTGTCGCCCCGCCCCGCGGTACCCAGCACGAGCTCTGGGGTCAGAACAGCAAAACGCGGAGCGACTCGGTTCAGCGCGGAGATGTGGCCTTTGTGCCACCGCCTGCAGGCAGAGGGACTCGGAGATCAGGCTGCAGAAGCAGAAGGCAGACAGGAAGGAGGAGGAACCCAAGGAGCCTTGTGGCTTCGTGTCCCACCCTCCTGCCCTTGGCCCGCGTGCCTGGAGCCAGCCCCACCGCGCCCGCGTTTCCTCCTGCGGGACCCTTGGCCCTGGGTCTGCAGCGGGTCCTGCGGAGCTTCCTCCCCTCAGGCAGCCTGTCTCCCGCTGGCCACTCCCGCGGGTGAGCGGGTTACCTGTTCCCAGTGATTTTTATTCACTTTGCTCTCTCCCGTCTCATGTTCCCCATTCTCCTGCCTCAGTTGTGTAACCTTGAGCAAATTTCTCAACCTCCCTAACTCCGTTTTTCCAAGTACATCTTAAAGGTACAGTAACACCATAGGTCTTCCTCGTGAGTGAGGATTAAATGAGACAATGAGCGTGAAATACTTAGCTCAATGCTTGGCACATAGTTATCAAGAAAGTAGGAATTGTTAATGATCAGACTTACTGGTTTGAAATGTTCCTTCCCTATCTCCCACACCGATCATCAGCAGAGCGACCACAGGGCAGGTCATGACAGAAAAGGAGAAAAATGCATGAGTTGCCTACAAAATGTGTTCCCAAATACTGACGGTCATCTGAGAGTCATCTTACCTGTGACATCTGTGGGATCCCTCCTTGCCCCACTTTGGCAGAAATTGGCTGAATGTGAGAGTGTCACACCATGAAAATCAGACTGCTGATCCCCTCCTAACACTTTGAAAGTCACCATCTAACCAAGTAACCCCCTCGTTTACATGTGGTACTCTGTTTAACATTGCAGTGTGACATTTAACTGGGCCGTATTTCATTTAACTAAATGACACTCACTAGTCTATGTTTTGGACGTTCTGTAGGCAGAGACATTACTTCCTCTGAAAGTGACATATTTAGTTTCCCAGCACAGTAATTAGCTCACTGTCTCAGGCTTTTATGCCAGTAACGTAAGAGTCTTTACTGAGCTAAAAGAGTCTCAACATTAGTTTTGCCAGCCCACAGTTAAACAAAATCAACCACTTCAGAATTATGCTACTGAAGGCTATGCTCAACTTTATTCAGGTGTTTAAAAAATTCATGGCCGGGAACAGTGGCTCACACCTGTAATCTCAGCACTTAGGGAGGCTGAGGTGGGAGGATCGCTTGAGCCCAAGATTTCAAGACCATCTGGGCAAGATGCCCAGACCCTGTCTCTACAAAAAATCCAAGAATCAGCTGGGTTTGGTGGCATGCGCCTGTGGGTCCAACTACTCAGGAGGCTGGGATGAGAGGATTGCTTGAGCCTGGGTGGTCAAGGCTGCAGTCAGCCATGTTTGCACCCTAGCACTCCAGCCTGGGCAACAAAACTAGACTGTCTCAAAAAAAAAAAAAAAAAAAAAAAAGGAAGAAAGAAAGAATTCATCTTACTGCATGCATTTTTGTGTGGTATAAAATCATCATAGTAAGCTAAGGCAAATTATATAGTTAACCAGATATACATACTATCTAAGCTAGGCAAAGGTGTAATACTCTTTTGGTATAATTTTCATTTGCTTTATAATATATATCATATTGCTTTATCCGTTGTAGCCCTGTAATCTTTCAAATGCAATGATGTTTTTCTATTCCATAAAACCATTTCAAACTAAATCAGAGATGACACCAATAAGACAGCAACACGTTAGCCGTATTAATAATACGTTTCATTACATCCTAAACATCTCATTCTAAACCAAGAAATAGGCCGGGCATGGTGGCTCACACCTGTAATCCCAGCATTTTGTGAGGCCAAGGTGGATGGATCACAAGGTCAGGAGATCAAGACCATCCTGGCTAACACAGTGAAACCCCGTCTCTACTAAAAAAAAAAAAAAAAAAAAAAAAAAATTTTAACTGGGCGTTGTGGTGGGCGCCTGTAGTCCCAGCTACTCGGGAGGCTGAGGCAGGAGAATGGCGTGAACCCAGTAGGCGGAGCTTGCAGTGAGCCAAGATCGTGCCACTGCATTCCAGCCTGGGCTACAGAGTGAGACTCTGTCTCAAAAAATAAATAAATAAATAAACAAACAAATCAAAAAATAGATTTTATTTCATTTTGATTGACTATAGGTCTAATCTTGAATATCTCAAGCAGCTAAATACTTTGAGGCTAAATAGCATGAAGGCCCAACAATTCTCAACAAGATAAAGAAGACATTTAGAAAGAGAAAGCCCTCAAAATAAGCTTCCTATAAAATATTCTTCCGTCCTTCCAGGGCGCATCTTAGAGCGAATCTCATCTGTGGGATATTCACTATTTACACTTGTTATCTGCCCGAAAGAGCTATTCTTTCAAGATTCAATGTCGCCACCCCTACCCCAAACACCAAAACTAGTAGTCACTATCAGACATATCTGGTGCTTGTGATGTCAGTAGGTGTTCTGAGGCCTGGGAAGGAGTACATTGTTTTTAAACTTGGAACAAAGAAAATGAGTAGGAAATCAAAGAGGAGGCAGAGTAAGGAGAAGGAAGTACGAATCATAAAGAGAGGCAGGTGTCAGAGGTCGTCGACTTTGCTCACCTTTCCTCCTTGTTCTGCCCTTTCTCTAGGTGGCATCCACTCATATAGTAAGACTTATCAATAGTTGTCTCCAACTTCAGACCACCTCCAACACTGTGCAATCCCCAGGACAAGAGTACAAACAGAGGCCTGCTTACCATGTGTCCAAATATTTAGAAATTGTTGGCCGGGCGCGGTGGCTCAAGCCTGTAATCTCAGCACTTTGGGAGGCCGAGGCGGGTGGATCACGAGGTCAGGAGATCGAGACTATCCTGGCTAACATGGTGAAACCCCGTCTCTACTAAAAATACAAAAAACTAGCCGGGCGTGGTGGTGGGCGCCTGTAGTCTCAGCTACTTGGGAGGCTGAGGCGGGAGAATGGCGTGAACCCGGGAGGCGGAGCTTGCAGTGAGCCGAGATCACGCCACTGCACTCCAGCCTGGGAGCACAGCGAGACTCCGTCTCAAAAAAAAAAAAAAAAAAAGAAATTGTTCATCAATCCAAATACGCTGTTAAGTATGTTCTGTCCAGAGTAGAGACACAAACACACACACACAATGAACACAGAGGTGCGTCTGTGACTGGGTGTCTGGTGCATGGTGCTGGCATAGGGACGCATAACTCGGCTCCATCTGCTCTCTGGACCCACACTGCCAGGCCTGGGTGAAGACTCCCCCACATCACTAGATCCATGTCCTTGAAACTCCACTTGAGGCTGACTCTGTGCTGTGAGGGTTGTGGGCTGTGCTGTTGCCTGCAAGGACAGCAGGGAAGGTGTGAGCCATAGGAGTACCAGGCAGACAAACGGCAAGTGGATTTGTCAAATCCATCTCAGATACTAAGGGTGTAACAGATTCTTGTATAATCTATCATTATGCAAGAATATCACAGTGTTATTTCCCAGCAGTCCCAAGTATCCACTTTTTTCTTTTTCTTTTTTTTTTTTTTGAGACAGGGTCTCACTCTGGAGACCTCACCCAGGCTGGAGTGCAGTGGTGCAATCTCGGCTCACTGCAGCTTCCACCTGTAGGGTTCAACCGATTCTTCTGCCTCTGCCTCCCAAGTAGCTGGGACTACAGGTGCGCACCACCTAGCTAAGTTTTGTATTTTTTTGTAGAAAGGGGTTTTGCCATGTTGCTCAGGCTGGTTATCCACTTGCTTGATCCTATTTATGGTCCACTTGGCGGTTTTGGAAGTTCTTGTATATTGCCATGGAATTCACAGCAGTTATGCACAAAGTCTGAGGAAGCCTTTGTAATATTAAACAATTCATATTATTCTTGAATATGCACATATGTAATATGTAGACTAAGAACTGCAGCATTAATTCTTTACTAGAATCACCTAGGACTAGCCTCAGAATGACAATTTCAATTTTTATAAAAATATTTAAAACAATTTAAATTTCAAAAGGTTAATAATCTCAGTTCTTTAATAAAAATAAGTTTTAAATACTTGATATTTATCCACTATTATTTGTTTTTAATTCTAATAATTTTGAAACTTTTAGAAAAATGAAAAAATGAACATAAAACAAATTTAAAATTTTACATACTCAAATTCACATTTTATATTAAATACATACAAATGCTGTATATATTAAGTATAATTATATTTTATTTCTTAATCCTTTAAGTCATTACTGTCCAAACACAAATTATGCGAAATTATCTATTGTAACAAATGAAAACAAGAAAAATAAATTTTATGGGTAAAAATACGGTAATTTATGAACTATGTGTGTCTTTTTTTTCTTTTTTAAGACAAAGTCTTGCTCTGTCACCCAGGCTGGAGTGCAGTGGTATGATCTCGGCTCACTGCAACTTCTGCCTCCTGGGTTCAAGTGATTCTCCCCACTCAGCCTTCCGAGTAGCTGGGACTACAGGTGTGCGCCACCACACCCTGCTAATTTTTGTATTTTTAGTAGAGACGGGGTTTCACCGCATTGGCCAGGATGGTCTCAAACTCCTGAGCTCAGGTGATCTGCCCGCCTCGGCCTCCCAAAGTGCTGGGATTACAGGCGTGAGTCACCATGCCTGGCCCCGTATGCCTTTATTTACCACTAAGTTAAACATTCTCAGGTCATCAGAAAACATCTACACATCTGTAATATTAAACTCAGTCATCTTTGCCAACTTTGTCACATAAATATAATTGGTTATTTAGTTACTTTGAAGACTTCTCTGTGAAGTAGAATATTCTCCTTGTGTTTGATTTGCCACTAGTAAATATTCGAACATGGTGTGTGGGTTCCATTTCTGTATTTGCTGCAGGACCCAAGTGTTAGAGCCAGTGCTGAGAGACACGCAGTTGGTAGTCAATAAACCTTTATCAAATGAACAAATAAATAGACGAATGTGTTCACTCCAGTCCTGCTGTCTGCCTATCTCTTCATGACCTAATGTTTCATTTTCACTCTCTTCCTGGGAAAATCATTCTGGCATGCAGACCCCAACCCGAGCTGCCATTGTCCTTTCTCAGGCCTCATGTAAAATGCTTTTCCGATCACGGCTAACACTGGCTGAGGGCTTACTACGTGCAAGGCACTATTCTATGTGTCTACATGAGTTCCCACAATTACACCCTAGGACAGCCTTTGTCCCTGTTTCACAGGTGAGGAAACAAGGGCACAGAGAAGCCAGGTAGCCTGCCCGGTGTCACCTGACTGGGAAGGAGATGAGAAAGGGTTAGAAACTTAGCTGTCTGGCTGCAGAACCCATGCTCTTAACCTGCCTGTGCCCAAGGCCCCGTTCACTTGTGGGTCCTATGCTTGTGGAGCCCTCAGAATAGGATTTGTAATTCATAAAAGATACTACAAAAGATTACAAAAGAAACCAACTGAATTGAAATGTACCTGCCAAATATCTTTAAAGCCAATTCGTGATGCGCTCATGTATGGACTTAACATATATCTGGCATAATTTCAAATTAATCATGAGTTGACATGGTATTCTGGGATATCTGCAAGAACTGTAATGTGATATGAATATGACTTTCAGTACTATTGGTCCCAAGCCATGAGTACTGCTCCTTCAGCTATGCTTTGTGAATTACTATATTCAAAATGGGAGGAAAAGTTAGATTTCCATGACAGGTTAGTGAAAACAAAGATGGAATTTTACATCTAAGTTCACAGACTCCCTGATTTTTATCTGTGCACTCTTGGGCATCTGTGGACCTTAGGGTCACAACCCCTGTATGAAGTCTCTTTGCTGTCGCTCATGCGCTTAAACAGTTTGAGCTCTGGGAACTTGCTCTTACTCTAAGAGCAAGCTTCACTTTGATTATTTCTCCAGATGCTGTCATTGTATCTTAAGGCAAAAACTCTATGTCATTTCTGTCCCTCGCCATCCTCACCAAGATGGCACGTGTTTATGGTGTATCACTTTCTGTAGTCCATTCCTCTGGTCCTTTCATCACTGAATGTAAACAGATTGTGACTACTGATAAATAAGTGTTTTCTAATAATATTAGCTAATAATTATGGGTGGCTTCCTGCATTGCAGATGTTATGCGAAACACTTTCAATGTTTTATTTAGCCTCAGAAGACAGATTTTGTTTCCTTCTGAAGAGGCTAAATAAAATATTTGAAGTGTTTAACACAGGCCGGGTGCGGTGGCTCATCCCTGTAATCCCAGCACTTTAGGAGGCTGAGGTGGGCAGATCACCTGAGGTCAGGAGTTTGAGACCAGCCTGACCAACATGGTGAAATATCGTCTCTACTAAAAATACAAAAATTAGCTGGGCATGGTGGTATGCGCCTGTAGTCCCAGCTACTTGGGAGGCTGAGGTGGGAGAATCACTTGAACCTGGGAAGCAGAGGTTACAGTGAGCTGAGATCACACCACTGCACTCTGGCCTGAGCAACAGAGTGAGACTCCGTCTCACAGATGAACACAAAAAAATGTTGAGCATAACATCTGCAATGCAGGAACTCCATGAGGTAAGAATTATTGTTACTATTCTAATGTGAAGAAACAGAAGCCAAGGGAGTTGTATTCCTGAGGTAAGGCATTTGAGGGTTTACTCCAGGCCAGTGTTCCAGCTTTACCTATATTCATTCATTTAATCCTCATAGTGACCCTGTGAAGTACACAGGTTCTGTGATCCCCGTTTTATAGATGGGGAACCTGAGGCATGAGGGATAACTCATTTGCTCAAGATTACTTAGCTAGCATGGGACAGAGCTGGGCTTAAATCCAGACAGGCTGGACTCAGAGAGCGAGAACAGGCTCTGCCACCACACCATACTGCCACATTTAAGGAATGGAGACAACAGGTATGGAAATGGGTGTTGTCTCATTCCAAAGCTACCTTAACATCTGGCCAAGAGGTATGACTAACGTAGGAGCTAACTGTAATGGTGCATTCCTGTGAATTAGTAACAAGATTTGTTGACTCAGCAACCAAGGCTGTAAGACTGTCAATTCAGCGGTTTAAGAGCTGAGTTGGAAACCACATCAGAGCTCATCTACATGAATGACTACCAAGAAACTGACGATCAATTTAAACTTTGAGAAATGTGATAAAGAGCAGAATGGATAGCCTCATAGTAGTCACTTTTTGGAGGAAGTTAGACTCGCTTAAAATAAGAGCACATACGCCGGGCGCGGTGGCACAAGCCTGTAATCCCAGCACTTTGGGAGGCCGAGGCGGGCGGATCACGAGGTCAGGAGATCCAGACCATCCTGGCTAACACAGTGAAACCCCGTCTCTACTAAAAAAATACAAAAAACTAGCCGGGCGAGGTGGCGGGCGCCTGTAGTCCCAGCTACTCGGGAGGCTGAGGCAGGAGAATGACGTAAACCCGGGAGGCGGAGCTTGCAGTGAGCTGAGATCCGGCCACTGTACTCCAGCCCAGGCGACAGAGCGAGACTCCGTCTCGGGAAAAAAAAAAAAAAGAGCACATAATCAAAAACCATTAAGTAAACACGTGCTCTTTATTTTTAAATTCGGATGGAGAGAGAGAGTTGCTACATGCCATTAAGGGGAAAACTATTCTTTGGGGTACAAGTGACAACTGTGATCAAAGCAGTATCACCCCAAAAGGCAACATTATCCTGAAGTAACATGACTTTGTACTGAAGGCCAGCTTCTGACTGTGGGGTACTAGCTCCCCATCCCCCGCATTCACCTTAGCCCTTGGGAAGGAAAGTACTATTAAAATTAAGGAATATACAAATTCATCTCAACTACTGTCAGTTAGCGTTCAAGTGTTCTTATTCAACAAATCAAAAGCAAGGCAACACCAGGAGATGGATTTTGTTTCCTTCTGAGCTTTTTAATGGTGATCAGCATTTGCTACCAAGTAATTCCACGCAAAAGTCATTCTCCACAAGATCCGTCTCCTGTTCTTCTGTGCTTCCACAGGTGGGAGCCACTGCACCCGGCTACTCCCTCATCTTATTTGGGTTTTCTCCTCAGAAAACAGCATTCTTTGACCAGTGTCTACACGAGCACCCTCCCCCCATCATTATTCTCCATTTTCTCTCCCTCCTTTGTTTTCCTTCCTAGTACATACCACTGCCTGGCATGCTATTTATTTGTGCTTTTGTTTCTTGCCTGTCTTTCCTCATGGAACATAAGCTCCATGAGAGGGGACACTGTTCACTGCTGCATCCCTGGCACCCAGAGCACTCCTGAGAACACATGACAAGCGCTCCATAGATACTTCTGGAATGAGTTTTACTGTCTTGTGAGGCATATATAGATAAAGTGCCATCCCAACAATCTTCCCAGCCTTGAGTGGAAGGAACTAAGATAAGGCCACACAGCCCTACAGATTCTATAATAGGAGCGCAAAGTGCTACGGGAATAGAGAAAGTTTCCTGGAGGGATTGGCACTCTACCTGGGTTTTCCAGGATGGGTAATATATTACCCATCCTGATAAAAGGCTGATAAAGGCCAGGCGCGGTGGCTCACGCCTGTAATCCCAGCACTTTGGGAGGCTGAGGCAGGTGGATCATGAGGTCAGGAGTTCAAGACCAGCCTGGCCAACATGGCGAAACCCTGTCTCTACTAAAATTACAAAAATTAGCCGGGCATGGTGTGGGGGTCTGTAATCCCAGCTACTCAGGAGTCTGAGGCAAAGAATTGCTTGAACCCAAGAGGCAGTGGTTGTAGTGAGCTGAGATCGAGCCACTGAATTCTAGCCTGGGCAACAGAGCGAGTCTTCGTCTCAAAAAAACAAAAAGCTAATATGGAAGTAGAGGAGGTATTCCCAGCAGAAGGAAATGCTTTTGCCAAAGCACGAAGGAAGTGAAGTTCCAGGAAGTTCCCGAAACAGAGAAACTGAGTGAGGGAGTGTTAAGAGGTACGAATGTGGTAGATAAGAAAGAAGGGATTTGTTGAAGCACATTGTAGCAGGATTCAAACTTTTAATCCCCTACATAGGAGTCACTGCCAAATTCAGCAGATTCACAGAACTACAGACATACGAAAGGTCACCAGAATATAGTTCTCATCCTGGGTGTAGCCACTGCTTACCAACCTCCAGAGAAGTGGGCCTCAAGATAAGGAAGGGATCTCTAGGATACAGTAAAGGATAGGGAGTTGGCCAGAAAAGTTTTGCTACATTCAAGTGTCTACCGCTGGGTGGAATATGGATTTTGCCTTGCCCGTTGAGAGAAATACTGGCATAACTCCTTGATCACTGTATGTTTCCAAAGTATTGGAATTTGAAAGCATTATGGAAACGGAATTAGAGAATTATAACCGGAAATATTACGGGACTCAACATTTCAACTCTTTTGAGCTTGGTGTTTTATGTAAGATCTCACTAGGTCCTCACTCACCTCTGGGCAGGCATTGCTATTCACATTTGCAAGTAAGTTATCTTAAAAGGCTTTTTGATAACCCCTGACTGAAACCCTAAGTAATGGGATCTTACTCTCACTTCAAGAAATAAGATGCTCGCTGGGGGCGGTGGCTCATGCCTGTGATCCCCAAACTTTGGGAAGCCAAGGCGGGAGGATCGCTTGAGTCCAGGGGTTCAATATCAGCCTCGGCAACATAGCAAGACCCCGTCTCTACTTCTCAGAAAGAAAATAAAAGAAATAAGATGCCATGGAAGGGATGGCAATAAGTGTTTTCCATAAACAACCGGAGAGAAACAAACAGAAAACGCTGTCCAAGCCACAGCCTTGCTTCCACACTGGGCTTTGCAGATTTTCCAATGAGCCACCAACGAGGTGGTTAAACCATCAGAGACTGCATCTGATTCCCCAATACACCAAGGCTCGCGGGATGGGAACAGGCAAATCGTCGTCGTTCTTTGCTGAGCCTGTGGGCTGCGGTCACCAGGACGAATCTGGCCCCAGCAGGTGCCAAAGGGCTCGACCTCCCGCCTTGCATCCGGCAGGCTGTACCCACCCCTCGGAAGTCGGCGAGGTAGCTGAGGCAAAGCGACTCCAGGGCGCAGAGACCCACACGCGACGCTCTAAAGGAAGTGACCTTTAGGGGCTGTTACTCTCAGGCCAAGCCCAGCAGCACCCGGCGCATTTACGACGGATCTGACCTGCAAGCTCCGACGCGACCGCGATAGCGGCTGGGAACACGCGACGGTCCCGCCCACTGCCACCGGCTCGGCCAATCCCGGGTGCCGCGTGCTGCGGCCGCCAGAAGTAGACCTACGACATGCGGGTCAGCCGGTTGGTTTCCCGCGTCCTGTGGGAGTTGTGTCTCGTAGGCCACGGTGGGGGTGCTTTTCACACTGGTGGGCGCAGAGGCAAAGCCGTTCCCGGGGCCCCTCACAGACTTCGGTGTCAGAATTTCCCCCTTGCGCCAGCGCCGCCTCAAATGTCAGGGCTCGCCCACTCTTCTCCAGTCTCACCGACCTAACCTTTCGGGGGCTCCAGAGGGGAAATTCGCCGTTTCTGCCGGACCTCTGTAGGGCGTGCCTGAACCCGGCCTTTATGGGATGATGTCAGCTACGTTTATTCAGTGCCCCAGAGGGCTTCTTTATGCCCAGTAACTACAGTTCAGATTCCTCCTCTGCTTCATTTTGTAGTTCGGTGAGATGAATTTGACGTGAGAAATAAGATTAAAATAGGAATAAGAAATTAGTTGAAATCACGTTGTAAACTGTAGAGTTCTGCAAATGTAAAATATTAATTTATAGCAATAAAGAAGGCTGTCAAATAATAGAGGGTAAAAGCAGGATAATACTTGGTCAGCATCTGCTGTGTGCCAGGGGCTGTGACAGATGCTGGGGATGCAGCAACCACCAAGACAAGAAGGTTCTCCCGGCGTTCACAGGACTGGGGAAGACGCAATAAATAACTAAAGGCAAAATGCTAGAATGATGCGCTCTCTCTAGATGAAATATAGAAAATGATTTATTTTTTATTTTTATTTTATGTTATTTTAAGATGGAGTTTTGCTCTTGTTGCCCACGCTGGGGTGCAATGGCGCCATCTCGGCTCACTGCTACGTCCACTTTCCGGGTTCAAGCAATTCTCCTGCCTCAGCCTCGCAAGTAGCCAGTACGATAGGCGTGCACCGCCACGTCTGGCTAATTTTTTTGTATTTTTAGTAGAGACAGGGTTTCGCCATGTTGGTGAGGCTGGTCTGGAA
Organism: Macaca nemestrina; assembly: GCF_043159975.1. NCBI lineage: Eukaryota > Metazoa > Chordata > Mammalia > Primates > Cercopithecidae > Macaca > Macaca nemestrina. The sequence goes on along the minus strand of NC_092125.1, from coordinate 226,164,370 downwards.
CTCCTGACCTCAGGTGATCCACCCGCCTCAGCCTCCCAAAGTGCTGGGATGACAGGTGTGAGCCACCGCCCCGGCCAAGAATGATTTAGAGTGTTTACTTAATGAGATGCCAAATTTAAGAGCGACCCATGGAAAAACAATAACTTGGGAGCAGTTTTTTTTTCTTTTTTTTTTTTTTTTTTTTTTTTTTTTTTTTGCCGCTAAGATCAGGATAATTCTGAGGGGAGTTGTTTTTTTGGAATGATGACCAGATGGCTGTGGGTGGCTATTACTAACACTGTCAACGCCATTTCTCTGTTATTGCCTTGTGACCTTCACAGGCAGAGCAATATTTCATCATTAAAAGTTGCAACTGCTACGAGAAGCTACGTTCCTTGAAAAAACGGCGTTTTTGGCCAGGCATAGTTGCTTATACCTGTAGTTCCAGCTACTTGGGAGGCTGAGGCAGGAGGATCCCTTAAGCCCAGGAGGTGGAGGCCAACCTGGGCAACATAGCCAGGCCCGGTCTCTAAAAAAGAAATAAAACCGGCAGTTTCTTCCTTTGTACCTCCCGCGATGCATAAAGAGTTGTCAAATGTTGATTTAAAAAGGTAGTGGAGCCGGGCGCGGTGGCTCACGCCTGTAATCCCAGCACTTTGGGAGGCCGAGGCGGGCGGATCACAAGGTCAGGAGATCGAGACCACAGTGAAACCCCGTCTCTACTAAAAATACAAAAAATTAGCCGGGCGCGGTGGCGGGCGCCTGTAGTCCCAGCTACTCAGGAGGCTGAGGCAGGAGAATGGCGTAAACCCAGGAGGCGGAGCTTGCAGTGAGCCGAGATCGTGCCACTGCACTCCAGCCTAGGCGACAGAGCGAGACTCCGTCTCAAAAAAAAAAAAAAAAAAAAAAAAAAAAAAGGTAGTGGATAGGATGGGGGCGGTTCTGCCTGGAAATTGGAGACTGAACTCAGAAGTGTCTTCGTTGTCAGTAGTACAGCAGTATTTTTTGGTAAAATTTTTTTTGGTTTTATCTTCTAAATGTGTGATGGGAAATATGCATGAACTGTAGAGTGTCTTGAGTGTAACTGACTTTTAATCAGTAGACAGTATATGGTGGGTAGAGTGTGAAATTTAGCATCAGTAATCTGAATTTGACCAAGACTGCAGGACCTTACACAGTCATTTCACCCTTCTGGACCTCAACCTTCACATCTGTGGAAGGAAAATTATAAGACCTGCCAGGAAGTCAATATATAAGGTCTAAAGATGATAAATGAGAAATAAAATATTAGCATACTGTTTCAAAAGACTGATATACTACCAGAAGAAATAATTGAAACAGTTGAAAATACTTGCTTCTGGGGAGCAGGGCTAAGGGGAAGGACTGAGTTAGAGGGCTGCTGCTGCATGGGTTAACTACTGCTCCATAGCAAAACCTGGCTGCTACAGTTCACCACTGGGTTGTAGTAACTCTGCTTCAGGTTGTTAGCTGTGCAGGTTGGCTGGGGCCACTCTGTTCCACATGTTCATTCTGAAACCCAGGTTGAGGGAACAGCAGCAACTTGCCTGGGGGAAAAGCTCTTCCTACAGCAATTCAACAGTATAAGAGCACAACCTAATCATCAGGGCAGACTTTTCAAGGCTTTGTTCAGGTGTCTGTTCACATTCCATGGACCAAAACAAGGCCAAACCCAAAATCAAGGGACAGGACGTAGACTCCACCCATGCAGGGGGAAGGGGAGTGACTAATTCTGAAAAATAATCCAATCTGCCACAAGTAATACTTGACTTTTTCAAACCGTGCAGTGTATTCACTTGGTAAGAATTAATGCTGACTGTGGTCCATTTCAGGTCTTGATGGTGATGTGTATGTCTCAGGAATGTTAACTCCAGTTCATTCTCTCTGGCTCTCACTGCTGAAACATCTGTCATCTTTACACTATAGTGGCTGTTTCATGCTGTAGCAGACCAGGAGTAGGAGCATTGTTGACTCCTTTTAGGAGTTTACCACAGGCCCAGGTGCAGTGACTCATGCCTGTAATCCCAGCACTTTGGGAGTCTGAGGCTGGTGGATCACTTGAGGTCAGGAGTTTGAGACCAGCCTGGCCAACATGGTGAAACCCTGTCTCTACTAAAAACACAAAAAATTTAGCTGGGCGTGGTGGTGCTTGCCTGTAACCTCAGCTACTCAGGAGTCTGAGGCAGGAGAATCACCTGAACCCCGGAGGCAGAGGTTGCAGTGAGCTGAGATCATGCCCCTGCACTCCAGCCTGGGTGACAGACTGACTCCGTTTCAAAAAAAAAGAAAAGAGTTTACCACGCGGACTGGATCAGAAAAGCCTGTCTTCTTTTGGTTTTCCTTCCATCCAACTGTATCCCTCCTTGGTTCAAGAAGCACACATCTGACCACTTGTCTCTCCTCTCTCTGTCATTCCTATTTTCCACACCCCTTCACAGCTGCTTCCTTTGCAAACAGCCAAAAGTGAAGTCATCAGAACTCCTAAAAGTTTCTTCTTAAATGTCATATGATTAAAGACATTTCAAACTTTTGCACAAGTTCAGTGTTCATCAGTTATTCACTTTTTTTTTTTTTTTTGAGACACAGTCTCACTCTGTCGTCCAGCCTGGAGTGCAGTGGCATGAGATCATGACCCACTGCAGCCTTGACCTCCTCAGCTCAAGCGATTCCCCCCCAGTTCCCCGTCAGCCTCTCAAGTAACTGGAACCATAGGCATGTAATTTTTTAAGTTTTTTGTAGAGACAGGGCCTTGCCATGTTACCCAGGCTGGTCCCCAACTCCTGGGCTCAAACAATCCTCCTGCCTCGGCCTTTCAGAGTGTTGGGATGAGCTGCCCCGCTCAGCTCCAATTTTTAAAATTAAACAAAAGAAACAACACACTCACCACCATTGTAAGAATCACATGAAATATACCAAAGTGCTTTGTAAACTAACAAAAAATTTATTTCTTGAAATAAATGTGGCCAGGCGTGGTGGCTCACACCTGTAATCCCAGCACTTTGGGAGGCCAAGGCAGGCAAATCACAAGGTGAGGAGATCGAGACCATCCTGGTTAACAAGGTGAAACCCCATCTCTACTAAAAATACAAAAATTAGTCAGGCATGGTGGCGGGCGCCTGTAGTCCCAGCTACTCAAGAGACTGAGGCAGGAGAATGGCATGAACCTGGGAGGCAGAGCTTGCAGTGAGCCAAGATTGTGCCACTGCACTGCACTCCAGCCTGGGCAACAGAGCGAGACTCCATCTCAAAAAAAAAAAAGAAAGAAAGAAAGAAATATGGCCAGGTACAGTAGGCTCACAACTGTAATCCCAGCACTTTGGGAGGCTGAGGTGGGCAGATCACTTGAGGTCAGGAGTTCGAGACCTGACCAACATAGTGAAACCTTGTCTCTAATAAAAATACAAAAATTAGTTAGGCAGAAATGCAATTTTTTTTTCTTTTTTTTTTTGAGACAGAGTCTTGCTCTGTCGCCCAGGCTGGAGTGTAGTGGTGCTATCTCAGTTCACTTCAACTTCTGCCTCCCAGGTTGAAGCAATTCCTCTGCTTCAGCCTCCCGAGTAGCTGCGACTACAGGCGTGCGCCACCATGCCCAGCTAATTTTTATATATATATATTTTTTAATGATCTGTGGTTTTCTTTTTAATTATCTTTAGTCTTGTGATCACACATAGTTTTAAAATTTGTGTATATCTCCGCTACTTTAATCCTTTTAAGTTGGCAAAAGCACCATTCCCAATCACAAATACACAGTTCTACAGTTTTATGTTTCTGAATGGCTGTTTAAAGACAATCCTAAATTATAACTTAGTTTGACTTAGATTGTAAAGAATTCAAGAGTGAAGTTTAACTTGCTACTATTTTAAAAGCATGTGACCTTATAGATTTATAAGATGTGAGAAGTGTTGAATAATCTTTAATATTACACATAAATCATACTAAAATGCCTTTCAGTAAGTAAAAGGAACCATTTTAAATACAGGGAATTATAATTAGATTGGCATCGTTAAGGCCAAAACTCTAGACATTGCTACCTTGTTTATCTTCAGCCCTTGCCTTTACGAGGCAAATGAACACAAAACACAGGTGAATCTTGCTGGGTTCTGAGACAGTGAAGGAATTTCCCCAGTATTTAAATATATTCACATAACCAGCTATATAAATCTAGATATAAAACCAATCTCCAGTTAAGTTTTGAGATGGCACTTACCATCTTTGTGAAAAGTTGAACATTACTAACAAAGTCTAATCATATCTTGAGAAGGGGTAAACAGTGATAGCATTTACTGAATTGGAATTGGCCCAGTCTTGTACTTGCCTCCCTTTTCAACGGTGTGGCACAGTGGCTCATGCCTGTAATCCCAGCACTTTGGGAGGCTGAGGCAGGTGGATCACCTGAGGTCAGGAGTTTGAGACCAGCGTGGCCAACATGGTGAATCGCTGTCTCTACTAAAATACAAAAATTAGACAGGCATGATGGAGGGTGCCTGTAATCCCAGATACTCAGGAGTCTGAGACAGAGAATTGCTTGAACCCAGGAGACCGTGGTTGCAGTGAGCCAAGATTGCACCACTGCACTCAAGCCTAGGCAGCTGAGCGAGACTCCATCTCAGAAAAAAAAAAAAAAAAAAAAAAGAAAAGAGAGAAAACACTGGGGAAACGTTCCAGGGTATTGATCTGGGCAAAGACCTCAAAGCACAGGCAACAAAAGCAAAAACAGACAAATGGGATTACATCAAATTAAAAAGCGTATGCACAGCAAAGGAAACAACAAAGCAAAGAGACAACATACAGAATGGGAGAAAATATTTGCAAACTATCCATTTGATGAGGGACTAATGACTAATATATTAGGAGCTCAATAGCAAGAAAACAATCCGATTTAAAAGTGGGCAAAAGATCTGAATAGACATTTCTGAAGAGATACAAATGGCAAGAGATGAAAAAGGGCTCAATATCACTAATCAGAGAAATGCAAAGAAAGTAAGATATCACTCATCCCAGTTAAAATGGCTTTTATCAAAAAGGGAATAACATGCCAAGATGGATGTGAAGAAGGAACCTCATACACTGCTGGCAAGCATCTCAATTAGTGCAGCCACTACGGAAAACAGTATGGAATCCTCAAAAGATTAAAAACAGAACTACCATATGATCCAGCAATCCCAGTACTGGGTATATATCAAAAAGGAAGGGCCAGGTGCGGTAGCTCACGCCTATAATCCCAGCACTTTGGGAGGCTGAGGCAGGTGGATCTTGACTTGAGGTCAGGAGTTCAAGATCAGCCTGGCCAACATGGTAAAACCCTGTCTCTGCTAAAAATACAAAAATTAGCCAGGCGTGGTGGCACACACCTATAGTCTCAGCTACTCGGGAGACTGAGGCACGAGAATTATTTCAACACAGAGGCGGAGGTTGCAGTGAGCCAAGATGGTGCCACTGCACTTCAGGCTGGGTGACAGAGCAAGATGGAGTCTCAAAAAAAAAAAAAAGAAATTAATATATCAAAGAGATATTTGCATTCCCATGCTTATTAGCACTGTTCACAATAGCGAAAATATGGAATCAACCGAAGTGTTCATCAATGGATGACTGGATAAAGAAAATGTGAATGTACACAATGGAATACTATTCAGCCATAAAAAAATAATAAAATCCTATTTGCAACAACACTGATGGAACTGGAGGTCATTATGTTAAGTGAAACAAGTCAGGCAAAGAAAAGTATCACGGGAACTTGAAAAGCGGATCTCATGAAGATAGGTTGGTGGTTACCAGAGGCCAGGAAAGGTAGCCAGGAGAAGGGGATGAACAGGCTCATTAATAGGTACAAAAATAGGTAGAAGTGCTGGGCAAGGTGTCAAGAGCCCCAGCATCAGAAAGTGGTCGACTTGCTGATTGGTAAGAAGAATTTATCGACAACAATATAGGTTTGAAAAAGGAGTTTTATTAGAAAGAACGCTGGAGAAGAGTGCAGCCTCAGCAAGACAGGACTGAGCATGCCGTGGTGGATTTTTCATGTCTCTTTTCCAATGTCTCATCTTTTGCAAATTCAATCCAAGTTGGGTTCATTTAGCCAGGATCCTTCTAAGTTCATTTAAGAATTTTGGGGCCGGGCGCGGTGGCTCAAGCCTGTAATCCCAGCACTTTGGGAGGCCGAGACGGGCGGATCACGAGGTCAGGAGATCGAGACCATCCTGGGTAACACAGTGAAACCCCGTCTCTACTAAAAATACAAAAACTTAGCCGGGCGAGGTGGCGGGCGCCTGTAGTCCCAGCTACTCGGGAGGCTGAGGCAGGAGAATGGCGTGAACCCGGGAGGCAGAGCTTGCAGTGAGCTGAGATCCGGCCACTGCACTCCAGCCTGGGTGACAGAGCGAGACTCCGTCTCAAAAAAAAAAAAAAGAATTTTGGGCTCTATTTCCTTTGATTTAACCTGGTACCAGGTGCCAACTTTAGATAACAGGGATATCTAATTCTAAATTCCTCAGATAAGGGGCCTGCTTGATGGTCACCAGGTGATCTGTGGTCTCCTCAAGAGGGAATAAGACCTAGTGTTGGATAGTTCTGTAGGGTGACTATAGTTAACAGTAATCTGTTGTATTATTTTAAAATGTTATTATAGAAGAGAGTAACTGGAATGTTCCCGGTATAAAGACAAATGTTTAAGGGGATAGCTCATTTACCCTGATTTAATCATTACACATTGTATTAAAGTATCAAAATAGCACATATACTTAGAAAACACATACGTCTCTTACATATCAATAAATACAACTTGAGATTATGATGTAAATACATCTGACCAACTTGGTACTTATTAGACTTATGTGCTCAGCACTGCTCTAATCCTGTGGATGCGGCAGCATCAGGATCGTTTGAGGAAAAAAAATTCACACCCCTGAGACATCCGGGTGTGAATAAATGCGCAAGAGTCGCCCGAGATCGGGAGACCAGGCGTGGGGGAGAGGCCCAGGGAGGCCTGGACCAGAGCCCTCACAGACCAGGGGCGAAACAGGAAGGCGCTCCAGAAAAGGAACAACGCAAAGGGAGCAGGCGTGCACGGAGCGCGATCTAAGGAACCCCTCTGACAACAACGCCAGCCCTCAGCAGCTCCACGGACCGGCTCTTCACGAAGAGTGGCTGCCGAGACAGTTAAGCCCCGCGGGCGACGGGGCAGGCCGGACTGTGCCATTCGTGGGGGATTCCATGCGCCTCACCCAGGGCTGTCCAACTAGAAATGCCCCGGCGCCACCCCCGCCTCAGTCGGAGGTAGGCTCGGCCGGACGTGACGCAGGAGATGCCAAGGCTGCGTGAGTCTGCGCAGTGTGGGGCTGAGGGAGGCCGGGCGGCGCGCGTGCGTGCTGGCGTGCGTTCACCTTCAGCCTGGTGTGGGGTGAGTGGTCGCCTAAGGGCCGGGGCGCTGCGTCTGCAGGAAGAAGGGCGGGGTGCAGGTCAGGGCCAGCGGGGGCGCGGCGCGTGTGTGGGCCGTGGCGCTGGGCGGCGTGGGGGCGCTGGACGGTGTCCTGCTGGCTCAGAACCGGCGCGGGGCCTGGGTCTGGGCCGCCCTCGCCTCCAGCCTCCCAGTCGGGCCCAGTCGCTGGCGTTGGACTTGACTGACCGCCAGCGTGGTGGCAACGCTGAAGCGTCCAGAATCTTCTGCCTCATCTCTCGCCGGCATGGAACTGGCTAACCGTTTTATTAAACTGTGTTTTGCTTGGACGGTAAATCCTCCAGATAATCTCTAAATAGGCAAAAAAAAGATTGGGAACCTCGTTGAGTAGCTGTCGTTTGCAGTGAGAACTCTGCACGGAGAGACAGAATGTAGTTGGGTCGACTTCAGTGAGGGGATTTCCATCTTTCTCAGTCATAAAGTGCTCCGACATTTAACACTGTTGACCCCCACACACAATTTTTTAGTACAGTTATTGGAACTGAGAAAACAAAAATCCCCTCCAAAAAATTACAGGTTAATTGCGAAGGACCCTATGTAAATTTTTGCCCATGAAATTCAGTTTAGTCGTTTCTCTGAAACAGTACTTCAAAAAAGACCGTCTCCCCGCGTTGTGTGAAATGCAAGAGACCCACGTACTTTAGAAAATCCCACGAAATTGTGTGAAATGCAAGAGACCCACGTACTTTAGAAAATCCCACGTACATTGTGTGAAATGCAAGAGACCCACGTATTTTAGAAAATCTCATTTGCAGCATATTAATAAAGCTGGATTTACGAGAACATGGTAGAAGAAAATCTAAGCAATACTACACCTTTGAGCAGCCTCATTGTGTTTGCATCTCAGAGCAATTGAAACTATACAAATGAACGTTAAGATAACTAGCCTGCTGCTTTTTTTGTATTCAGTTGTCTGGGAGAACCATTTCCCTAGGAAGTACTTACTCTGCTTGAAAATGCTCGTAAACTTTAAATTTTGGGGTATCTCAGGGTTGCAGTGGAAGTTTTTTGAAATCTTTTTTTTTTTTTTTTTTTTTTAAGCCTTTTAAACATATAACATAAAAATGGCTTCCAAAAGAGCTCTGGTCATCCTGGCTAAAGGAGCAGAGGAAATGGAGACGGTCATCCCTGTAGATGTCATGAGGCGAGCTGGGGTAAGTCCCACATCGATTTGTAGCCATTCCTGTTTTAAATGGTTTTTGGATTTTTAAATCATTTTGAATAAAATAGTGTTAAAAGTGCTTCATGAAAGATTTCAAATATACACAAAATTTCAGAGATTACATAAGAATAAATACTTGTTGATCCACTGCCCCCATTTAGCGCTTGTTGATGTCTTGCCATGTCTCCTTCAGACCCATTTCTTTTTTGTTTTGCGCTCTGTGGTCCAGGCTGGAGTGCAATGGCAGGATCTCGGCTCATTTCAGCCTCTGCCTCCTGGGCTCAAACCATCTTCCCACCTCAGCCTTCCAAGTAGCTGGAACTACAGATGCATGCCACCACACCTGGCTAATTTTTGTATGTTTTGTAGAGACAGGGTTTTGCCATGTTGCCCAGGCTGCTCTCCAACTCCTGAGCCTACCTCAGGCCTCCCAAAGTGTTAGGACTACAGGACTACAGGCGTGAGCCACTGCACTGTCCTTAGACCCATGTCTTTCCTTTTTTTTTTTTTTTTTTGAGATAGTGTCTCACTGTGTCGCCCAGCCTGGACTGCAGTGGTGTGATCTCTGCTCACTGCAACCTCTACCTCCCAGGTTCAACAGATTCTCCTGCCTCAGCCTCTTGAGTAGCTGGGATTACAGGTGTCTGCCACCACACCCAGCTAATTTTTGTATTTTTAGTACAGATGGGGTTTCACCATGTTGACCATGTTGGTCTCGAACTCCTAGCTTCAAGTGACCCGCCTGCCTCAGCATTTTACAGTGCCATGATTACAGGCATGAGCCACCATGCCTGGCCCCTCAGACTCGTTTCTTAAGGAACAAATGCTTCGAAGAAATACAGTTGAAGCCTCCTTTGTAAATTTCTCCAGTCCCATGCCCCTTCTTCCTTCCTTAAAGAAAACTGCTGTCCTCGCAATCTTGTGTATCCATGCATGCATGTCTTTTTTTTTTTTTTCTTGAGACAGAATCTCGCTCTGTCACCCAGGCTGGAGTGCAGTGGTGCGACCTTGGCTCACTGCAACCTCTGCCTCCTGGGTTCAAGCAGTTCTCTGCCTCAGCCTCCCAAGTAGCTGGGATTACAGGCGTGCGCCACCATGCCTGGCTAATTTTTTGTATTTTTAGTAGACGGGGTTTCACCATCTTGGCCAGGCTGGTCTTGAACTCTTGACCTCATGATCCACCCGCCTCGGCCTCCCAAAATGCTGTGATTACAGGTGTGAGCTACCGCACCTGCCTTTAAGGTAGTGTTTGACCGTGGTTCTCATTTTGCATGTTTATATATTCTCTCTCTCTCTCTAACAATAGTGAACACTGAAGTAGAACTAACTCTGTGCCAGGCATCATTCTAAGTGCTGATAAACCTTACAACAACCCTGTGAGTTAGATATCGTCATCCTCATTTTATGGTTGAAGAAACTGAGGTACAGAGACATTAAATAATGTACCCATGTCACACAGTAAGTCCAAAAGCCGAAACTCAGACCCAGGCAGCCTGGCCCCAGAGTCTGTTAACCCTATACTCCTCTGGTTCTCAGAAATGAAGACATTATGTCGATTTAGTTTATTCATTTAAAATTGCTGCCTGATGTTGCACTGAATGCCACAATCTACCCATTCCTCTAATTAAGCATTACAATTCTGTAATAAGTATTCTTGTGTCGGTTTCCTTGTGCAAATGTGTGGAAGTTTTTTGAGGTTATATATCTAAAAGTAGAATTACTAGGCCGAAGGACTGCCCATAGTCAGCATGACTAGGTTTTGCCAAGTTGCTCTCCAGTGTCCCAGTTTGTAGTCCCACCAGCAATGTAGGAAAATTCCCACTTTCCCAGTGCCAGCTCTTGGTATTGTTGACTTTAAAAATTTTTGAAAGATAAAGCAGTATTTCATTGTTTTGACTTGCATTTCTATTTTACAAAAATACCATGAGGTTTAAATGGCAACAGTAAACTTGCAAGGTGAGTTATTAACAGGATGATCATATAACTGGTCACCCAAATCAGAACGTTTGTGGGAGAAAGGATGTCCAGTCACACAGGACAGGGCAGCAGCTATAAGTAGAGTCTGTCCAGGCAAACCAGGGCAGACCTAGTTATTAAGTATATTTAGCCAATGTATTAGTTCACATTTGATATAGTTGTGGTGCAGTATTTCCTACCATGTTACTTTCAAACAGGGCAGCTGTGTAAATGTTACTTTAGCTGGGTGTGGTGGCTCATGTCTGTAATCACAGCTACTTGGGAGGCTGAAGCAGGAGGATCGTTTAAGCGCAGGAGCTGGAGGCTGCAGTGAGCTATGATTGTGTTACTGCCCTCTAGCCCAGGTGACAGGGTGAGACCCCATCTCTATTTTTTTTTAAAGACAGTGTTAGTCTGAATTTATGTTTCAGTGTTCTTAACTATGATAACATCTTTCTTGTAGATTAAGGTCACCGTTGCAGGTCTGGCTGGAAAAGACCCAGTACAGTGTAGCCGTGATGTGGTCATTTGTCCTGATGCCAGTCTTGAAGATGCAAAAAAAGAGGTTTGTAATCCATACATGGAGGTATTCCTTCATACGGCTTCTTTGTTTCTTGAAATGTCTAAGACTGTTGTTAGCACAGACTCATTTTAGAAAATGATTTTGCTTGAATGTCTTCCCCTGACAGATTAAGAGGGTGAGGATTTTGTCTTTCTATTCTGTATCCATAGAATGTGGCAATTGCTTGATACTGAATGTGCTCAGTAGGTGGGTGGCTGGGTAGATAGGTGGCCGGTTGGACGTGTGGCGAGATGGTTGAGTTGGTGCTTAGATGGATGGCTGCATTGTTCTCCCATCAGTATTCTTCCGGCTTACACAGGCATCTTTGCCTCCTATTACACATTTTTACCTGCTATAAATCAACTGCCACATTTTCCATTCTTTTTTTTCTTTTTTAGAGGCATGATCCCGCTCTGTCCCCTAGGCTGGAGTCCAGTGGTACAGTCACAGCTCACTGCAGCCTCAACCTCCCAGGTTCAAGCAATCCTCCCACCTCAACCCCCCAAGTAGCTGGGAATACAGGCATGTGCCATGCCTGGCCATTATTCTTTTTTCTAAAGATACTTTCAGAGTTCCACTTTAGCCGGGCGTGGTGGCTCACGCCTGTAATCCCAGCTCTCAGGGAGGCAGAGGCGGGAGGATAGCTTGAGCCCAGGAGTTCGAGACTTGCCTGGGTAATATAGCGAGACCCCGTTCTCCACAAAAAGGAAAAAAAAAAAAAAAAAGACAGAGTTCCACTTTAGTTGTGTTCCTTTTTCAGTATCTTTAGAATTATGACTCTTACGTTTAAGGACGATGGACACTTCTGGAAGCTAGCATCCCTTTCCTCAGAAACATGCTCCCCCACAGGCGCTTTTGCAGACTCCATCGTCAGGCAGGGTGACAGGAGTGTGGACTGTACCCTCTGACAGCAGAGTCATGGCGGGAAAGGAGGCAGAGTTGGCTCACGAATGGCTGGTTGTGCACTGCTGAGGAACCTGGAGTGCGATTCCCTGTGCTGTCCTCAGATACATAGGAAGAAGTTTAATCCTTTCTAATAAGTTCAGATTTTTCATTACTGGATTGTAGAAAATTAGACTGTTGGTATTTACATATGATTTGTTGAAACAAATTAAAAATGACAAGCAGAAGTAAATATTCCAGGCCAAGTGCAGTGGCTCACCTGTAATCCCAGCACTTTAGGAGGCCAAAGTGGGAGGATCACTTGGGGCCAGGAGTTTGAGACCACCCCGGGCAAGATAGTGAGACCCTTTCTCTGCAAATTAAAAATGTTAAAAGCCAGGCATGGTGGTGCACGCCTGTAGTTCTAGCTACTCAAGAGGCTGAGGCAAGAGGATCACTTGGGCTCAGACGATTGCTCGAGCCCAGGAATTTGAGACTGCAGCGAACTGTGGTTGTGCCATTGCCCTCAGCCTGGGTGACAGAGCGAGACCCTGTCTCAAAAATAATAATAATAATTTTTTTTTCATTTCTGTTTGTGTTTGTGTCATATGGTGTCTGGCCATTTTAAAACAGTGATTACCTTTATTTTCAATCGACAGATAATAAGTGTACATATTTATGGGATGCGTGATGTTTCCGTGCATAATATATAGTGATTGGATCAGAGTAATTAGCATATCCATCATCTCAAACATTTCTTTGTGTTGGGAACGTTCAATATCCTCCTAACTATTTGAAGCTGTGATTATTAACTACAGTCATCCTACAGGGGTATAGAACACCAGAACCTGTTCCTCCTATCTAGCTATAATTTTGTATCTTTTAACAAATCTCTCCCTATCCCCACTTTCTTCTATCCTCCCCAGCCTCTAATGTCCTCTGTCCTACATTGTACTTCTATGTGATCAATTTTTTTTTAGCTTTCACTTATGAGTGAGAACATGGAGTGTTTAATTTGCTGTTCCTGGCTTCTTTCATTTAATATAATGTCCTCTAGTTTCATTCTTGTAGTCACAAATGACAAGATTTCATTCTTTTTTATGGCTGGATAGTATTCCATTGTGTATAAATGCCATATTCACATTTTCTTTATGCATTCATCTGTTGTTGGACCTAGGTTGATTTCATGTCTTGGCTAGTGTGAGTATTGGTGCAGTAAACAAGGGGGTGCAGGTGCCTCTTCAGTATACTGATTTCCTTTCCGTTGGCTGCTTTCCCAGTAGTGGGATTCTGGACCATATGGTAGTTCTGTTTACTGTAGTTTTTTGAGAAAGTGGTGTTACCTTTTGTGTGTTTTTGTTTTTCAGTGCAGATTCTAAAAGGGGTAAAATTAATTCTATACTTTACACATTTTCTTTTGAGTTTTGAGCTTTGCTTGGTTTTGAATCAACAGTAGGATGTTTATGGTCTTAAAAGGGATTCTAAGCCAGCCACAGTGGTTCACACCTGAAATCCTAGCACTTTGTGAGGCTGAGGCAGGAGGATTACTTGAGCCCAGGAGTTTCGAGACCATCCTGGGCAATGTAGTGAGACTCTGTCTCTACAAAAATAAAAAAAATTAGCTGGCTGTGGTGGTGCATGCCTGTAGTCCTAGCTACAGGGGAGGTTGAAGTGGGAGAATTGCTTGAGTCCAGGAGTTCAAGGCTATAGTGAGCTATGATTGCACCACTGCACTGTAGCCTAGGTGACAGAATGAGACCCTGTCTCTCAAAAAATTTTATAGGTTGCACTAAATACATAATACATTTTTATTTTGTAATTTGTTTAATGACTAGATTTTTTTTTAACCTCTTTTTAAAGTCCTAAAGTATTGTTGGCCGGGCACAGTGGTTCACGCCTGTAATCCCAGCACTTTGGGAGGCCAAGGCGGGTGGATCACGAGGTCAGGAGTTCGAGACCAGCCTGGCCAAGATGGTGAAACCCCATCTTTACTAAAGATACAAAAATTAGCTAGGTGTGGTGGTGGGTGCCTGTAATCCCAGTTGCTTGGGAGGCTGAGGCAGGAAAATTGCTTGAATCCAGGAGATGGAGGTTGCAGTGAACTGAGATCACTGCATTCTAGCCTGGGTGACAGAGCAAGACTCTGTTTCAAAAATAAATAAATAAATACATAATAAAATAAAATAAAAATAAATAAATAAAAAGTCCTAAAGTATTGTTAAAACAATTTCCATTTTGTAATTTCAGGAAGTTTGAAATTAATTAGATTTCTAGGATTTTTTTGGGGGGGGGATACTCAAATTCTCCCCCGTTACATTTTTCATAATGTTAAAAAAAAAAATTTGTGCCTTTTACTTAAAATTTGTTTCTCTATTAATTTTTTTTTTTTTTAGTGTCTTACTCTGTTGCCCAGGCTAGAGTGCAGTGGCGCAGCCTCAGCTCACTGCAGCCTCTGCCTCCTAGGTTCAAGCGATTCTCCTGCCTCAGCCCCCCAAGTAGATGGGACTACAAGTGTGCACCACCACGCCCGGCTAATTTTTGTATTTTTAGTAGAGATGGGGGTTTAGCCATTTTGGCTAGGCTGGTCTTGAACTCCTGAACTCAGGTAATCTACCCGCCTCGGCCTCCCAAAGTGCTGGGATTACAGACGTGAGTCATCGTGCCTGGCCTGTTTTTCTATTAATTTTTTAAGTTGCTCATGTACATTCTTATTGAACAATAATTGAAACAATATAGACACATATAAAGTCAAAATGTTAAGTGTCCTATTCTCATTCTACCTCTGCCCCATCCCACACTACTCCTGTTAGCAACTAGAGTGTCTTCCTTGGTCTGTGACTACCTGTGTATACAATATATCAGGTGGGGGTGCTTGTGATGATTGTACTCATACACGCATACATATAAATACATAATAAATACATAATCATACACATAAATACATAAATACACATAAATACATATATCATTGTCTTTTACAGGAAGGAGATTATACTACCCCTGCTACTCTGCAGTGTGGACATCCTTGCATGTCACTATATACAGGTTTTTTGCATTTTTTGCTAGTTAAAATAACATTCCGTCATATGGATACACCTTAATTTATTTAACTGTTCTATTGGCAGATATTTAGGCTATCTCCTGTGCTTCCCACATTTAAAATAGGGAAGTGTTACTGGACTGTCACTTTAATGCACAGTTGAAATGAAATGTTTTTGTTTTCTTTATGTTTTAAACTGTTACAGGGACCGTATGATGTGGTGGTTCTACCAGGAGGTAATCTGGGTGCACAGAATTTATCTGAGGTAAAAATTCTACTCAATTATACCTCAATAAAGCTGGGGGGAAAAAAACTAAAGAATTTCAGCATCTGCTTGTGTTCTGTTGATTTTGTTATTATTCAGATGTTTCAGGGAGGAGGCTGTGAAAAAAAAATAGAAACAACTAAAATTAACAAAATGGTGTTGTAGCATTAACTCAAAAATTTCTTTCTTTCTTTTTTTTTTTCTTTTTGAGACAAGAGTCTTGCTCTATCATCCAGACTGGAGTGCAGTGGCACAATCTTGGCTTACTGCAACCTCCGCCTCCTGGGTTCAAGCAATTATTCTGCCTCAACCTCCGAGTAGCTGGGATTACAGGCACGCACCACCTTGCCCAGCTAATTTTTGTATTTTTATTAGAGACGGGGTTTTACCATGTTGGCCAGTCTGGTCTCAAACTCCTGACCTCGTGATCCACTCACCTTGGCCTCCCAAAGTGCTGGAATTATAGGCATGAGCCACCACACCCAGCCTCAAAAAAACGTTTTTAATATTTTCTCTGGAGGTCAGGCGCAGTGGCTTACACCTATAATCCCAGTGCTTTGGGAGGCTGAGGCAGGAGGATTACTGGAGGCCAAGAGTTTGAGACTAGCCTAAGTAACACATCGAGACCCCATCTCTACAAAAATTTTTGTTTTAATTAGCTGGGCACAGTGGTGCACACTTGTAGTCCCAGCTACTCGGGAGGCTATGGTGGGAGGACGGCTTGAACCCAGAAGTTTGAGGCTGCGGTGAGCTGTGAATGCACCACTGCATTCTAGCCTGGGCAGCAAAGCAAGAACCTGTCTTATCCAAAAAAAAAAAAAAAATTGCCATGGAAGTAAGCTGAATTGGTGGAACCGTTATGAACAGATTTCGGTGAATACAGTCCAAAGTAAGATGATTTAGTTTTTTTCCACCAGCAGAAGAATGATCAGATTTTGTGTTTTGGGAAGGGCAAATTGTCTACTCAAAGTCTGAACTGGGGGAGGCTGTGGGGCTAGGGCCGCCAGCAGGAATGACAAATGCCATCAGCAGAGACCACTGTTCCTTATTTTAAGTTGTATGCGAGGAGTCAGAGGCCAGGGTGAGGGGCACACCAGCAGGCAGAGCTGGGGCTGCCAGAAGCACTCAAGAAGTGGGTTGAGTCAGACATGAGGGATCACTTCCTGCTAGATTCTCTTCCTCTATCTGCCATCTGAAAACACCCAAAACACCACATTCCCTCCTCCTGTTGGTTTCTCCGTGGAGTACAAAATGGCAAGGGTCAAATTGCTTCTTTCTTCTGATCTTTAAATGTGGAGGAATGCGTTTCTCTTATGAGAAATGCCTTGCTTGGGTTTAATAATATAATATAGACACATTTTGATCATTTTTATACCAATGATTTAGAAATATTGTTGGAAAATAGGTCAGAGAGCTTGTGGTTTAAGCTAAAATCAAATTCTTCCAAAGTTTCCTAGTGAGTGATTGGTTAGTGGCTTAATGATAACTTGATACATTTTTGGTTTTCTTTTCACTAGTCTGCTGCCGTGAAGGAGATACTGAAGGAGCAGGAAAACCGGAAGGGCCTGATAGCCGCCATCTGTGCAGGTGACGTGCAGGGGCAGCCTGTGTTGCAGCGTCATTGGTGGGTGGGGTAGCCTTTCATTCGGTGGTTTGATTTCAAATAGCTCTTCCCCTTCATAAAGCATGCAGGGCGTCTATGTTGGTGTATTTAGTTTGGGTGGCATGAAGGTGGTGTCATTTCAGAAATGAGGACAATTGTTCCGTTTTCTGCCTCTCCATGCCTTTGGTCTACGTGCTGTGAAACTTAGTGTTTTCTGTGTTTGGTTGACCTCGGAGGAAAATAAGGCCCTCTGGAATTCAGTAAACAGCTTGTTACAGCAGGTCTCTGTGCCAGAAAGTCTTTGTGCCAGCACACAGTCAGCAAGAATCCGTCAAACATCAGCACAGCAGCTCTGCCCTGTGCTTGCCCTGCAGATTCAGAAGCGCCGTGGTGCTTTCTGCTGGCTTCCGGGCGTTTCTGATTCTCTCACTGCCGAGTTATCTTGGGCACCGCATTATCTGCCACACAATTTAGAATAAGGACATTTGGTGCTTCACAGATGTCCCTCATCTTTGTATCCTAGTAATATTTTATTTTCTCATAGCCATTTTAAAATCCATTCTCGTTGCTTTCATATCAGATGATGTTCTGCCATCTTGGTTTTTTCCCATGCTGTAATTTTTGCCAGCACCTTCTTTGTTGTGTAGGTCTTCATTAAATATTTGTCAGGGCCGGGTGCGGTGGCTCACACCTGTAATCCCAGCACTTTAGGAGTCCGAGGTGGGCGGATCAGCTGAGGTCAGGAGTTCAAGACCAGCCTGGCCAACATGGTGAAACCCCATCTCTACCAAAAATACAAAAATTAGCTGGGCGTAGTGGTGCGCACTTGTAATCCCAGCTACATGGGAGGCTGAGGCAGGAGAATCGCTTGAACCCAGGAGGCGGAGATTGCAGTGAGCCGAGATTGTGCCATTGTACTCCAGCCTGGGGTACACGAGCGAGACTTCGCCTCAAAATAAATAAGTAAATAAAATAAAATAAATAAATATTTGTCAGAAGAGTGAATGAATAAATGAATGAATGGATGGTTTGGTAAACATCAACATCAAAACATGTTGCTATGTTGTTCAACACAGTAGGCCTTTTAAAAGAAGTTTCGGGCCGGAGGTCCTAGGGACTTGATACATTCAGTCAGTGGTTCTCAGTGTTCTTTTGGTGCACTTGCAAGGTCAAAGCAGATACTACTGAGGGGCCAGGTGTGGTGGCTCATGCCTGTAATCCCAGCACTTTGGGAGGCCAAGGCAGAAGGATCTCTTGAAAGCCAGGAGTTTGAGACTAACCTTGGCAACATAGACCCCATCTCAGCAAACAAACAAACAATTAGCCGAGCACAGTGCTGCATACCTGTAGTCCCAGCTACTCAGGAGGCTGAGATGGGAGGGTTGCTTGAGGGCAAGAGTTAGAGGCTGCAGTGAGCTATGATTGCACTCCAGCCTGGGCAACAGATTGAGACCATGTCTTTCAAACAAAATGTTGTTTGCCTTTTTTCTTCTCAGTCTTTCAGGAGTGACATCAGAGTGGGATGATACCATCATTTGAGCATCTATTACTGTGTTTTAAAAATTTCCCAGTTTTATTAGGTTGGTGTAAAAGTAATTGTGGTTTTTGCCATTAATAGTAATAATTGGCCGGGCATGGTGGCGCATGCCTGTAATCTCAGCACTTTGAGAAGCTGAGGTGAGCGGATCATTTGAGGTCAGGAGTTCAAAACCAGTCTGGCAAACATGGTGAAATCCCGTTTCTATTAAAAATACAAAAGTTAGTTGGGTGTGGTGGTGCACGCCTGTAATCCCAGCTACTGTGGAGGCTGAGGTAGGAGGATCACTTGAGGTCAGGAGTTCAAAACCAGCCTGGCCAACATGGTGAAACTCCATCTCTACTAAAAATACAAAAGTTAGCTGGGCGGTTAGCTGGGCATGGTGGTGCATGACTGTAATCCCAGCTACTCAGGAGGCTGAGGCAGGAGAATCTATTGAACCCAGGCGGCGGAGGTTGCAGTGAGCCGAGATGGCGCCACTGCACTCCAGCCTGGGTGACAGCAAGATTATCTAAAAAAAAAAAAGTAATAATTTTTAATATGGCAGATGTTCATAGATATAACCCACATAAAAGCTAAAGGGGGCCGGGCGCGGTGGCTCAAGCCTGTAATCCCAGCACTTTGGGAGGCCGAGATGGGCGGATCACGAGGTCAGGAGATCGAGACCATCCTGGCTAACACGGTGAAACCCCGTCTCTACTAAGAAATACAAAAAATAGCCGGGCGAGGTGGCAGCGCCTGTAGTCCCAGCTACTCGGGAGGCTGAGGCAGGAGAATGGCGTGAACCCGGGAGGCGGAGCTTGCAGTGAGCTGAGATCCGGCCACTGCACTCCAGCCTGGGCTACAGAGCGAGACTCCGTCTCAAAAAAAAAAAAAAAAAAAAGCTAAAGGGATTCTGAGACCTAAATGTTTGAGAACCCTGGCATTAGGGGCTGGGAAGAACCACAGCGGTCGACCACCCTGGCAGGTCTTGTACATGGGCTTGCTACAAGACTCATCACTAGCCTTTTGACCTGCCCTGAGGCTCAGGTAGTTATCTCTGCCAAAGGGCACTGCAGTCACTGCAGCCCAAGCAGGTGTACCCCTCTTTGGAGAGAAAGTCACAGATCCTTGAGTTTGGTTTTCTTTGGCTCTGCTGCTGTGAAGCAAGCCTCAGTCCTAGATGCTTTGACCAAAGGAAGAAAGTTAAAGAGTTTGGGCTGAGTTTGTTTCCTTATGATTCTGCTGAAAGTAAAAACCGCAAGTCAGTTTGTCCTGTGCCACAAAAGTAGCAAAGTGATCAGCCACGGCCGGGCGCGGTGACTCACACCTGTAATCCCAGCACTTTGGGAGACTGAGGCGGGTGGATCACCTGAGGTCAGGAGTTCGAGACAAGCCTGACCAACATGTCGAAACCCTGTCTCTACTGAAAATACAAAATTAGCTGGGCATGATGGCTCATGCCTGTAATCCCAGCTACTTGGGAGGTTGAGGCAGGAGAATTGCTTGAACCTGGGAAGTGGAGGTTGCAGTGAGCCAAGATTGCGCCATTGCACTCCAGCCTGAGCAACAAGAGCGAAACTCCATCTCAATAAATGAATAAATAAAATAATAATAATAATTACAAAATTAGTGGGGCATAGTGGTACATATCTGTCATCCTAGCTACTTGGGAGACTGAGGCAGGAGAATCACTTGAACCCGGGAGGCGGAGGTTGCAGTGAGCCAAGATCGTGCCACTGCACTCCAGCCTGAGCGACAGAGCGAGACTTCGTTTCAACAACAGAAAAAAAGATGAACCTCATCTGGCTCACTGTTTTGTGCTGAGGCTAGATCAAATGCCATGCCAAGAAGCATGGGCCTTATAATAATTAAAATCAACATTAAAAAATAAACAGGCTGGCTGTGGTGGCTCATAGCTGTAATCCTAGCACTTTGGGAGACTGAGGCAGGAGGATCACTTGAGCCCAGGCGTTCAAGACCAGTCTGGGCAACATAGACCCCCATCTCTACAAAAAAATATTTTAAAAAATCAGCCTGGTGTGGTGGTGCACACCTGTATTCCCAGCTACTCAGGAGACTGAGGTGGGAGGATCACTTTGAGCCCAGGAATTTGAGGTTACAGTGAGCTGTGATGATCACACCACTGCACTTGAGCCTAAATGACAGAGTAAGATTCTGTCTCTTAAGAAAAAAAGTAAAAATAGGCCAGGGGGGTGGTGGCTCACGCCTGTAATCCCAGCACTTTGGGAGGCCGAGGCGTGCAGATCACGAGGTCAGGAGATCGAGACCTTCCTGGCTAACATGGTGAAACCTCGTCTCTACTAAAAATACAAAAAATTAGCCGGGCGTCGTGGCGGTCACCTGTAGTCCCAGCTACTCAGGAGGCTGAGGCAGGAGACTCACGTGAACCCGGGAGGCAGAGCTTGCAGTGAGCCAAGATCATGCCACTGCACTCCAGCCTGGGCGACAGAACGAGACTCCCGTCTCAAAAAAAAACCCACAACACATATATATATATGTATATAAAGTAAAAATGGAAAACACACTAGCAATGTGTTTATACCATTGAATATCCTGCACCACTGTTGTGGGCACTACACAAAAAATAGGAAAAAATGTGATGATGAGCTGAGCGAATTGAGATGAGGGTTTTGGGAATGGAAAAGAGGAGTGATGAAAGAGATTTGGATCTTTTAAATTGGCAAACAGAAAAATAAGATTTTTTTTTTTTTTTTGAGACGGAGTTTTGCTCTTGTTGCCCAAGCTGGAGTGCAGTGGTACAATTTCGGCTCACTGCAACCTCCACCTCCCAGGTTTAAGTGATTCTCCTGCCTCAGGCTCCCGAGTAGCTAGAATTACAGGCGCCTACCACCATGCCTGGCTAATTTTTGTGTTTTTAGTAGAGACGGGGTTTCACCATGTTGGCCAGGCTGGTCTCGAACTCGTAATTTCGTGATCTGCCCACCTTGGCCTCCCAAAGTGCTGGGATTACAGGCGTGAGCCACCATGCTCAGCCAGGATTATTCTGAAGTGTTGCAGTTAGGAATTGGAAACATTTTGAACACAAAGAATATTAGCCTAGTCCTTAATTTTGAGTGAATGAGGAAGGCAAATTGGAAGGGAGTCTATGTTGAGAAGAAAATTAAATGAGATTTACTTTGAGTGGGGGAGGCGGAGGAAGTGTGGAGTTGGAGGAGTGGACAATTGTCAGCTGACATGCCCAGGTCTAGGAATAAGGCCTCTGGAAACAAGGTCTTGGCCACCTGGAGGAGCTGGGGAGTTGGCAGACGTGGTCATTTTGCAAGTCACCACAGGGTGGCGCTCTTGGCTGCAGAAGGGGACGTGGTCAGCTGCACCCTCGGCACTGTAGTGCAGAGTGCAGAGAGTTTTCATCCATCAGAATCCCAGGTCCTAGGAGAGTGAAACGTCTCTTCTCCAATATTCCAAATAGGGGTCTGAAGCCCCAGAAAACAGTAATTATGAGCTTACCATGATGAGTAAGAAAGACGTCAGTAAATTCCTGCATCCAACTGTAACGTAAATTTATGCACATCATTGTAGCAGTGATTTTATTACCACATTGAAGGGAGCAGCCTAAAAATTCTCACTGATCACTTTCCTCACTGTACAATCATCTATTAAAGTTTACTTTAAAATACAAGATGATGTAGGAATTTCTTCTTAAACTCGTACCAAATAAAAATTAAAAGCAATTTATAAATCCATTCAAATAAAAATTATTATTCAATTCTTATAGACTTTAAAACTTTGCTACCATACATAGCTGTCTTGTGTGTAAAAAGTAACGTGGAAAAGAGACATTTGAGGCTTTTGATTTAAGAGCTATAAATCAGGACTTGGTCTGAAACTGACACCTGATATTAGGCAGAAAGCTTATGTAATTAGGTAGTATTTGTGTGATCTTCCTGTTTGTAACAGTTACAGTCTGAGTAGCCTGTGGGTATATTATATAACTCCTTCCTTGGAGTCTTGTTGAAAAATGAAAGGTCAGTAAGACCAAGACCTCTCAAGTTTGCTGACACTAAAAGTGTACAGACTGTGCCGTAGGATCTTAGCCATCCAGGGCACCCTAAGTGTTTCCAAAGTCAAGGTGCTGTTCTGAAACATCCTTCTGAGTGTCATGTGAGGCTTTAGAATGTTTATATGTGCGGCTTAGAGAAAAAAGGTAGAATGAATACTTTGTAAAAAGCTTTAAGATGAAATAACAATTAAAGGTATATGAAATCTTTGTTTTTAATCCTTATTTGAGGACTATTACATACGCAATATGCTTGTGACCCTCCCTGAAGTTGGCCATTTTCAGTGAATACATTTAAATAAAAATCTCAAGTTAGGACCTGTCAATTTGGAAAGACTTCATTAACTGACACTTCCATGTGGTTCTTTGCTTAAGTAGCTTTCGTAAAGTGATGCTAGTGCCTTTATATCTCACACTTCCAGGCACTTCACAGGCTATCTCCTTCAGGGACAGTGTGCTGTCGATTTTAATCCTACCAGCTGGTATACCTGGATGGACAGGTGGATGAATGAGTGTTAATTTCCCATTTTCTTTTCTTTTTTTTTGAGATGGAGTCTCACTCTGTTGCCCAGGCTGGAGTGCAGGGGCGCAATCTCGGCTCACTGCAAGCTCCTTCTCCCGGGTTCATGCCATCCTCCTGCCTCAGCCTCCCGAGCAGCTGGGACTACAGGCGCCCAACACCACGCCCGGCTAATTTTTTGTATTTTTAGTAGAGATGGGGTTTCACCATATTAGCCAGCGGTCTTGATCTCCTGACCTCGTGATCCGCCTGCCTCAGCCTCCCAAAGTGCTGGGATTACAGGCATGAGCCACCGCGCCTGGCCTAATTTCCCATTTTCATGTAGAAAATAAAACTATAAAAGAGCAATACAATCCAGAAGTTCAGAGAGTACCAGTTGCCTTTAGGATGCAACTAAGTCTTTCCTTTTACTAAGAGTGAGGTAAGAAGTTCAGCCTGCCCCACAGTAATCCTCCCTTTCCTTTGGACTCGTGGTATATGTGGTCCCTGTTCTGGGGGTGGGGGAGGTGAGAGAGGTGAGCACATTGTTTATCTGTGTATGCTCTGCTGGTATCAAGGTAAATCTTCTTGAGTAAATGGTTATTGAAGTATTTTGAGTTTCTGTGCTTTTGCCAGATGTGCTCAGCAAATTGTTTGTTATAAACATACTTTATCTCTCGTACTAGGAAGTGTTTCATTTTAGAATCGTAGCTGTATGTTTGGTAAGAGCCTCTTGATTTTGAAGAATACTTTGCTGTTGCAGTTTTTGTTGTTAGAGAAGGGGTCTGTGTTGCCCAGGCTGATGCTGAATTCCTGGGCTCAAGCAGTTTTTCTACCTAGGCCTCCCCATTTGGTGGGATTACAGGCAGGAGCTACTGTGCCAGGCACTATTGTGATTTTTTAAACGTGGGGTTTTTCTATATCCACACTTAGATCTTTTTATTTTTATTTTTAGGTCCTACTGCTCTTTTGGCTCATGAAATAGGTTTTGGAAGTAAAGTTACCACACACCCTCTTGCTAAAGACAAAATGATGAATGGAGGTAAGTATATGCTTGTTTTTGTTTGTTTGTGTTTTGAGACAGAGTCTCGCTCTGTCGCCCAGGCTGGAGTGCAGTGGCGTGATCTTGGCTCACTGCAACCTCTGCCTCCCCGGTTCAAGCGATTCTCCTGTCTCAGCCTCCTGAATAGCTGGGATTACAGGTGCATGCCATCACGCCCAGCTAATTTTGTGTTTTTAGTAGAGATGGGGTTTCACCATGTTGGTCAGGCTGGTCTCGAACTTTTTTTTGAGACAGAGTCTCACTCTGTTGCCCAGGCCGGAATGCAATGGCGCATTCTCCACTCACTGCAACCTCCGCCTCCTGGGTTCAAGCGATTCTTCTGCCTCAGCTTCCTGAGTAGCTGGGATTACAGGTGCGCCCCACCATGCCTGGCTAATTTTTGTGTTTTTTAGTAGAGATGGGATTTCTCCATGTTGATCATGCTGGTCTTGAACTCCTGACCTCGTGATCCACCCGCCTCAGCCTCCCAAAGTGCTGGGATTACAGGTGTGAGCCACCACACCCGTCCTTGAACTCTTCACCTCGTGATCTGCCTGCCTCAGCCTCCCAAAGTGCTGGGATTATAGGCATGAGCCACCACACCCAGCCCATATGCTTGTTTTTTTTTTTGTTTGTTCGTTTGTTTTTTTTGAGATGGAGTCTCTCACTCTGTTGCCCAGGCTGGAGTGCAGGGGCGTGATCTCGGCTTCCTGCAACCTCCGCCTCCCAGGTTCAAGGGATTCTCCTGCCTCAGCCTCCCAAGTAACTGGGATTACAGGCATGTGCCACCACAAGTTTTTTGTAGACTGGGCGCAGTGGCTCCCGCCTGTAATTCCAGTACTTTGGGAGACTGAGGTGGGTGGATCGCTCAAGCCCAGGAGTTCGAGACTAGCCTCGGCAACATGGTGAAACTCCATCTCTACTAAAAATACAAAAAACATTAGCCAGGCGTAGTGATGCACACTGGTAGTTGGAGCTGCTCAGGAGGCTGAGGTGGAATGATAGCTTAAGCCTGGGAAGTCAAAGCTGTGGTGAGCTGTGATCTCACCACTGCACTCCAGCCTGGGGGACAAAGCAAGACCCTATCTCAAAAAAATAAAAAAAGTTTCTTGTATAACTATAGAATTTTATCTATATACATACTATCCTTTTTATTTTAACTAAAATGAGATCTACTAAATGTGTTGTTCTACAGCTTGCTTTTTTTTAACTTAACGTTATATCTTATGTTATCTTTTAACAGCATGTGTAGATTTAGATTTGCTTCATCCTCGTTAAGTGCAGCTGCTAGTCCAGTGTTAGAATGTGCCGTGCTGTATGTAACCTTCTCCTGGGGGTGGGCATGGAGGTGGTTTTTTGCTTTTGCCCTTGTAAACCATGCCGTAATGAACATCCTTGAATGCCATTGTGAGCATATCTGAGCTCCCTTTTAAAAGTAATGCACTTTTCATTATACTGCATGTTTTTTAATTACTAAACTTTATTTTTTTAGAGCAGTTTTAGGTTCACAGCCAAATTTCTGTCTACCTTCACCTGCTACCCACTCCCCAGCCACCCGCCCCTGGCCATGCATAGCGTCCCCTACTATCAACATCCCGCACCAGAATCTACACCCACGTTGACACATCATCATCCAGAGTCCATAGTTTACATGAGGGTTCTGTCTTGCTGTTGTACATTCTACATACACTTACATTTGATCTAGAGCAGTGTTTTCCTGAAAATCCATGGTTTGTTAATTTATTTAATTTATTTGAGACAGAGGCTTGCTCTGTCACCCAGGCTGGAGTGCAGTGGTATGATCTCAGTTCATTGTAACCTCCACGTCTTGGGATCAGGCAATCCTCTCACCTCAGCCTCCCAAGTAGCTGGAACTATGGGCATGAACCACCACACTTGGCTAATTTTTAAATTTTTTGTAGAGACAGGGTCTAACTATATTGCACAGTCTGGTCTTGAACTCCTGGCCTCAAGCAATCCTTCTGGCTTGGCCTCTCGAAGTACTAGGATTATAGATGTGAGCCACTGTGCCCTGCTCATGGTTTCATTTTAGTTGCTGGAAAGATACTGTGTTATCATTATAACTATCTGAAAATTGGTACTTTTTGCCGGGCACGGTGGCTCACGCCTGTAATCCCAGCACTTGGGGAGGCCAAGGCGGGTGGATCACGAGGTCAGGAGATCGAGACCATCCTGGCTAACACGGTGAAACCTCATCTCTATTAAATATACTAAAAAAATTAGCCAGGCGTGGTGGCGGGCACCTGTAGTCCCAGCTACTTGGGAGGCTGAGGCAGGAGAATGTCGTGAACTGGGGAGGTGGAGCTTGCAGTGAACCGAGATTGCTCCACTGCACTCCAGCCAGGCCAACAGAGCGAGACTCCATCTCAAAAAAATAATAATAATAATTAGTACTTTTTTAAAAAGGCTCTGGTTTCTGGGCATTTTAAATGTAGGAATTTAATTTACTTTAAGCTCATGGAAGGATTTTTTTTTTTTTTTTTTTTTTTTGAGACGGAGTCTCGCTCTGTCACCCAGGCTGGAGTGCAGTGGCCGGATCTCGGCTCACAGCAAGCTCCGCCTCCCGGGTTCACGCCATTCTCCTGCCTTAGCCTCCCGAGTAGCTGGGACTACAGACGCCCGCCACCACGCCCGGCTAGTTTTTTGTATTTTTTAGTAGAGACGGGGTTTCACCGTGTTAGCCAGGATGGTCTCGATCTCCTGACCTCGTGATCCGCCCGTCTCGGCCTCCCAAAGTGCTGGGATTACAGGCTTGAGCCACCGCGCCCGGCTCATGGAAGGATTTTAGAGGGTTGAAAGAAGTAGAAAGAACAGAACTGGGCTCCCTTTGTGATGTCTTCAGAGGGAAGACTCAAGCAGAGCGCCCTCCTGCACTACCTGAAGGTGTACCTGTTGCATCTGTTTTCCTTTAGTGCCTCAAAAACATTGAGGTTGGTCAGGCATAGAAAAATATCAGATTGTTGGCCGGGCGCGGTGGCTCAAGCCTGTAATCCCAGCACTTTGGGAGGCCGAGGCGGGTGGATCACGAGGTCAGGAGATCGAGACCATCCTGGCTAACATGGTGAAACCCTGTCTCTACTAAAAATACAAAAAAAACTAGCCGGGCGTGGTGGCGGGCGCCTGTAGTCCCAGCTACTCGGAGGCTGAGGCAGGAGAATGGCGTGAACCTGGGAGGCGGAGCTTGCAGTGAGCCGAGATCGCGCCACTGCACTCCAGCCTGGGTGACACAGCGCGAGACTCCGTCTCAAAAAAAAAAAAAAAAAAAAAAAAAAAAAAATCAGATTGTTGATGCTCACACTCGGAGTTTACAAAGCAGGTTCCCCTATGTTATCTTGGTGGAGCTTCCTGGTCCCCAGTGCCCAGCAAGGCAGGTGGCATCATCCTAGCTTCACAAATAAGGAGAGACTGAGGCCAGATCTCAAGCCCAGCCCTCTGCCTTGCATCCAGTTTTGCCTTCCTGCCCCTCCCCTGCTCTGTGGTAGCAAAAGGCTCCCACACACATTTAAGTTACCAGGTGTTGGATTTAGTCAGTAACCTCTATTATAAGAAGTGGATACTTGAAATGTCTACCCCTTCAGGACACTTTGAGAGGTAGGGCTGCAGTCATCACCAGGGAGTCTGCTCTGGGTGAGGCCCTTGTCCTCATTGTGAACCTGAAAGATCAGTGTGACAGTTTCTCCTCAGATAAGCAATCCCATCTGAAGGCCATAGTCTTTTTTCTTTTTTCTTGTTTTTGGTAGATTCAGGGTTTCACTGTGTTGCCCAGGCGGTACTTAAACTCCTGGGCTCAAATGACCCTCCTACTTTGCTCTCCCAAAGTGCTGTAATTACAGGTGTGTGCTACCAGCCCCAGTCCCCATAATCTTTTAATTCCTCCGATTTTAGAATAAGTCGGTTATAAGTGTAATGTGTGATTCCATTTCTCATTTGTCCACTGTTTGATGGCATCCGCATGCCTGGTCCCATACCTGAGCACTGAAGAGCAGGGTTTCTGGAGCCTGGCATCTTGGGGTGGCCCTCAGCTTCCCTACTCACTGTGGGAGGTTTCCTTAGTTTCTCCGAGCCTGTTTCCTTGTCCGTTGCCTGAGGATAAACCTGCTTCAGGATTGTTGGTGAAAAAACTGCCCTCACCTAGCCTCTGTACGCCACTGCATGCCACCACTGCTGAGTACTGTTTGTTTGCTAGGTTGATGTCATTCTCATTTTACCAAAAAGTGAAGCTCTGAGAGGTCAGACAGCCACCAAATGGCAGACCTGGGATTTGAACCCAGAACTCTGCTCAGGGGTCAACTGACTGTTCTCCAAAGGCCAGGTGGTAAATATTGCAGGCTTTCTGGGACTTCAGCTCTTTGGCAGCTAGTCAACTGTTGCAGCTCCACAATAGCTACAGACAGTCCTAAAAACGCAGGGTGGCTTTGTGCCAGTGAAGCTGCATTTGCAAGAACAGGCAGTAATCTGGCCTCAGCCCTGACTCGTAGTTGCTGACCTGTGTCCTGTGCTCTCCCATTGTCTTTTTTTTTGAGATGGAGTCTCGCTGTGTCATCCAGGCGCTCACTGTGCTCACTGCAAGCTCCGCCTCCCAGGTTCATGCCATTCTCCTGCCTCAGCCTCCCAAGTAGCTGTGACTACAGGCGCCCGCCACCATGCCTGGCGTATTTTTTGTATTTTAAGTGGAGACGGGGTTTCAGCGTGTTAGCCAGGATGGTCTCCATATCCTGACTTTGTGATCCGCCTGCCTCGGCCTCCCAGAGTGCTGGGATTACAGGCGTGAGCCACTGCGCCCAGCCCCCCAACTTTTTTTTTTTTTTTTTTTTTGAGACGGAGTCTTGCTCTCTCACTCAGGCTGAAGTGTAGTGGCGCATCTCAGCACACTGCAACCTCTGCCTCCCAGGTTCAAATGATTCTCCTGTCTCAGCCTCCTGAGTAGCTGTAATTACAGGCACCGGCCACCAGACCCAGCTAATTTTTTTTTTTTTTTTGTATTTTTTAGTAGAGACGGGGTTTCACCATGTTGGTCAGGCTGGTCTCCAAATCCTGACCTCAGGTGATTCACCTGCCTTGGCCTCTCAGAGTGTTGGAATTACAGGCATGAGCCACCGTGCCCGGCTTCCCATTGCTTTTTCTCTGAAGAGACTTTAAGACTTGGAGTCTAGTTTAAAAAAATAAAGAAATAAAAATCAATGCCTTCTGCTGGTTGGAACGGGAAGTGTAAAATCTGAATTCACTATAGGGTCACAGTTCCACCCTCAAGTTTGCACAGTGCCTTCCTAGCGCTGACAGGATGTGTGTGCTGTCTTCGCCACTAGGTGGATGCAGGTGGCAACCTTAAACCTTTTGCTTTTCCCGATTAAAAGTCCGACAAGAACCGTAGAACCTTTAAGCATATTTAACCAGTTTAAACCCTATTTGCACTGTTTTAGCCACAAAGATATTGTACAGTGAACCATTTACAGTTGTGCCTTGTGTTGTCCCACTCTCAGCTGTGCATCTCACCGTCGCTCTGGAAGACCTAGCCCACCCAGTTTCTAGGTTATCATTTGAAATGGTCTTGGCCTGGTTTAACCATCAGTAAATGAGGCCAGATTATGATAAACCTTTTCCCCTCAAACTAGGGATCCTCTTTTTCTCTACAGTAGTTAAATTGGAAATTTTTAATGTACTCTATTCATTTATTTTGGTGGGTGACCTGATTTTTTAAATTTTTTAGATTAGTCAAGCACAGTAGTGAGAAGAGGAGAAAGAGTAGAACAAGGAGTAACTGCCTGTGAACGATCAATTGAGATAACTCCCTGCCTTCGATCAGCGGTGGCTTGGTTTCTAATGACAGTAAGACAAGTTCCTGTAGCCATTGTTAATCTCCTTGGAAAAGAAATGAACATTGTGTGGTTTCAAAAGCTCATTAATACAGCAGAAGCACTCTGCTTCTGTTGAAGGGAGGTTTTCGGATGAATTTTTATGTGTGTTCATTGAACAGACGTTTCCTAAGCTCCTCCTTAGTACCTGGCACTGGGAACAGAAGAAGAAGAGAAAGCTGTGCCTTCGGGGTGTTCCCAGGTCTGCACTGAGTTCTAGTGGCCAGAGCCACCCGCCTGCCTGTGTGGCAGGTGCATCAGGATAGAACAGGAGTTCACAGAGGAGCTTTGTCGCTTCCCCTCCGCTAAATCTGTTCTGTGTCCCCACATCACTAAGTGGTGTCACCATCATCCAGTCACCTGGGATAGGCAGCTGGGAGTCATTCTTGAAGCCTCCTCACCTAGGCCTTCATTTCAAACCTCCATTTCCTCTGGATCACTGTCACCAGCTTAGTGCAGGCACCACCAGCTTCTACCCAGACAGCAGGTTCCTTTCCATCTCCCTTCTGGTCCCAGCCCAGTCTCTGTGCGAAGGCCGGACCGCAGAGGGCTCCATGCCCCGTGACATGGAGTTCAGCGTGACCTTCAGGTGCTGGAGAGAGTTGTCAAGGGCTTTCCATGGGGAACTGGCTGTGCCCTGCTTCACACTCTGGAGAGAGAGCTTTTGGGTGCTGGGCATGGGTTGAAGGGGTACACAGCCAGAAGGGAGAGCTATAATCATGCAGAGATCCTTCCTCTTTAAAGCAGGGGACAGGTGGAGAAAAGAGATCAGTCGAGAATGGTGTTTGGTGCCTTTGACCTCACACTTCAGGGGCGCCTCTTGTGTGCCATGGATATCATTGGCCAGACAGGGACTGATGAAGGCCCAGCCCTTTTAAAGAGTAAACAATAAACAAGGAAATGAAATGTTTATAGATTGTGATAGATTGTGTCAATGCTGGGAGGGCAGTAAATAGGATGCGGTGATAGAGTCAACAGAGGAACGTAATTTGGGGAGGAGGGGGTGGTCACAGATACCCTCTCTGAGGGATTTTTGTTGATGCTGAAACCAAAGGGGCAAGAAACTGGGAACCCAGAGCTGGTCTATGGGTGAAGGGAGCAGCCCTTGAGCTCATCCTGGAGCAGGAGAGAACCTGTTGTATTCAGTAAGGGAAGCTCCAGGTGGGAGAGTGATAGGGATGGGTATAGCGGGAGAGGTTAGGCTCTGTGTGCAGTGGAGAGGCTGGTGACTACCTGCTGTGGAGGGGCAGAGCTCAGGGCATCCATGCTCAAGAATCCCAGTTTTGATGTTATATTTGCCAAGAAATAGCCAACTGGTTGGCACAGGGGTTGCTGGGATGCAGAAGGAAAGTAGTCCTTGAGAGTGAATGTGCTTTCTACTTGCACGCGCACACACACATGCATACCCGCCTCCAGTATGTTGTGCTGTGGTTGTTTTTGAGGCATCAGAGGGTGTGCGTGCCGCCACATGTTGATCAGGGTGGCTTCTGCCTTCAGCATTGCCGCATCCCCTCATCCTTTCCCTGGCACTTCAGAATTGACACTGGAGCTTTGTTGTAAAATAGTGATGTGAGTAACTGTCATTCACTGACATCTCCCCCGACACTTAAAGTCTTAGCAGCTGCATTTAACTTACACATATTTGTTTCATTCTAACAGTGGTTTCTCTCACCCTTTGCTCTGCAGTTTTAAAAATACTCTTGTAGGGGGCTTCTAAGAGCTTGGAGCGCCAAGTAAATGTTTTTGAATGGCTAGCCTGCAGGTTGGGTTTACATGCTGTCATAGTGAATCGAATTGGTAAGTAATCGTCTTTCTCATCACATAGCCCATTAGAATGTCACCTTTTCTGTTTCTACTTTGCAGGTCATTACACCTACTCTGAGAATCGTGTGGAAAAGGACGGCCTGATTCTTACAAGCCGGGGGCCTGGGACCAGCTTCGAGTTTGCACTTGCAATTGTTGAAGCCCTGAACGGCAAGGAGGTGGCGGCTCAAGTGAAGGCTCCACTTGTTCTTAAAGACTAGAGCAGCGAACTGTGATGATCACTTAGAGAAACAGGCCATTAGGAATCCATTCTCACTATGTTCGCTCTAAACAAAACAATGGTAGGTTAATGTGTTCAGAAGCGGCTGTCACTACTGCTTTTGCGGAAGTATAGTTGTGAACTCACAACTACACAGAGATTTCTCAGCCTACAAATTGTGTCTATACATTTCTAAGCCTTGTTTGCAGAATAAACAGGGCATTTAGCAAACTACTGATCATTCCTTGTTTTGTCCCTCATTTCTTTTGTGAAATTAAATTCCGTATCACCTTCATTTGTAGCTCTTAACTGTCCCTATAGCACTGAAATAGAAGAACAGTGAACACATTTTACACAGCAAGGAGGAAAGGCATACAAGGAGAATTTTAAGAGGCTTATTATTTTCTCTGCTTATTAGCTGTGTGTTTTTAATGTGCTATTAAAAAATACCTATGAGGGCTGGGTGTGGTGGCTCATGTCTGTAATCCCAGCACTTTGGGAAGCCGAGCCAGGAGGATTGCTTGAGGCCAGGAGTTCAAGACCAGCCTGGGCAACATAGCAAGTCTCCATCTCTACAAAAAAAATACAAAAATTAGCCAGGCATGGTTGAATACACCTGTAGTCCCAGCTACTTAAGAACCTGAGGTGAGAGGATCACTTGAACCCAGGAGATCAAGGCTGCAATGAGCTATGATCACACCACTGAACTCCAGCCTGGGTGACACAGCAAGACCCTGTCTCCAAAAAAACAAAAAGAGAAAAGAAAAAAAAAAATTGGTTGTACTGGTGAATTTTTATACACTAGTTCCTTTTTCCATTATGGAAAGAGTCCTTGGATAAAAACTTTTCAAGGTTAGCCCAACATCTCTTTTCCCTTCCCCAGGTAATAGCACCCAGCATTCCTTGTGAACCACTCAGTTCCTCCTGGGTGGGCACATGACCTAGACCCAGCCAGTCAGAGCCCTGTTTTCCACCGGCCATGTGACCCAGGGGAGCTCAGTCAGTCCACAAGAATCCATCTGAGGGTCTCACAGCCGCTGTACTCTCTCTGCTGGAGTGGCCAAGGGGATATGCTGGTAACCCAGAGCACTGGTAGCCGTCTCGTCACTGGCTGCTTGGGAGGGCCCTCAGGCTGTGGGTGGCTGACCCTGGTCCAGAATGCTGGGCAGATGTTAACTTTTACAATGCAAACACACATGTAATTGTCTATTTTAGTAAGCGCTTTAACAGATGATAATGCTAAGGGAGAGAAGAGTTACATGGTGGGGAGGGAGGCTTCTGAGGAAGTGACATTTCAGGTGTGGAGCAGGAGCAGAGCTTAGGTTTTCATTCCTTCCCCAGCTGTGTGCTCAGTACCTACTGTGTGCCAACTGCTGTTCCTGGTATTGGGAATATGTCAGGGAGAAACTCAGCCTTTGTCCTTGGGGAGCTTATATTGTGGGCACCGGGGAGAGATGAAAGCAAATACTCAAATACCCACATTCTGTGAAGAAAATGAAAGAGGGTAAGGAGGCAGTGACAGGGGAATTGCATGATGGGAAGCAAAGGCCTCTCCAAAAAGACATCTCAGTGAGAATCTGAGGACTTTTGGGTGTGAAAGAGACAAGTAGGTATCTGTTCAGAGCATACCAGGCAGGAGGAGCAGGGAGGGGCGGGTTATTGGAGGTACACAGTAGGAAGTGAAGTTGGAGAGGTAGCCAGGGCCACGGCGAGGTGTCAAGACAGAGACAACCCCCAGAGAGAGACCTGACCCACCTAGTTCAAAGACCGGCCCTGCTGAGAAGAGACCCTTCTGGAGGAGGCGTGCAGACAGGCGGGATGCTGAGGCCAGTCAGGTGGCAGCGTTGGGCACCCACTTGGTGTGAGAGGGTGTCCGGGACAACCCCCACTTTTTTTTTTTTTTTTTTTTTTTTGAGACAGAGGCTTGCTCTGTTGCCCAGACTGGAGTGCAGTGATGCGATGTTCTTGGCTCACTGCAACCTCCACCTCCCAAGTTCAAGGGATTTTCTTGCCTCAGCCTCCCGAGTAGCTGGGATTACAGATGTGCACCACCATGCCTAGCTAATTTTTGTGTTTTTGGTAGCAATGGGGTTTTGCCGTGTTGGCCAGGCTGGTCTCAAACTCCTGGCCTCAAGTGATCCACCTGCCTCAGCCTCCCAAAGTGCTGGGATTACAGGCGTGAGCCACTGTGCCCGGCCACAACCCCCACATTTCCTGACTTGAACACAGATCATGTGGAGATTTCAATGTCCTGAGTTTGTGAAGGAGTCCCTGGGGTAGGGGCTGGGATGAATTTTGAGTTCAGATTGGTGAATATGAGGTAAGGTACACTTTTGTTGTTTTTTTCTTCAGAGACAGGGTCTCACTCTGTCGCTCAGGCTGGAGTGCAGTGTCTCGGTCTCGGCTCACTGCAACCTCTGCCTCCTGGATTCAAGCAATTCTCCTGCCTCAGCCTCCTGAGTAGTTGGGACTACAGGCACGTGCCACTGTGCCCAGCTAACTTTTAGTATTTTTTGTAGAGATGGGGTTTCACTATGTTGCCCAGGCTGGTCTCAAACTCATAGCCTCAAGTGATCTGCCTGCCTTGGTCTCCCAGAGTGCTGGGATTACAGGCATGAGCCACCATGCCTGGCCTTGTTTCGTTTTTGAGACAGGGTCTTGCTCTGTTGCCCAGTCTGGAGTGTGGTGGTGCAACTATGGCTCACTGCAGCTTGGACCTCCCCCAGCTCAAGTGATCCTCATGCCTTAGCCACCCAAGTAGCTGTGACTACAGGCACATGCCACCATGTCCAGCTAGTTATTTTTTTGTAGAGATAGGGTCTCACTATGTTGCCCAGGCTGGTCTCAAACTCCTGGGCTCAAGTGATCCTTCTATCAGCCTCCCAAGTGCTAGCATTACAGCACGAGCTACTGTGCCCAGCCCACTTTTAATAAGGAAAGAAAACTGGACACCTGCTGTTTGTTTACTGGATACCTGCTATTTGTTTTGTTTGTTTGTTTGAGACGGAGTCTGTCTTTGTCTCCCAGGTTGAAGTCCAATGAATGGCCCTATCTCAGCTCACCGCAACCTCCACCTTTCAGGTTCAAGCAATTCTCCTGCCTCAGCCTCCCAAGTAGCTGGGATTACAGGTGCCCGCCACCATGCCAAGCTAATTTTTGCATATTTAGTAGAGACTGGGTTTCACTACATTGGCCAGGCTGGTCTTGAACTCCTGACCTCGGGTAATCTGTCCGCCTCAGCCTTCCAAAGTGCTGGGATTACAGGCATGAGCCACTGCGCTTGGCAGATACCTGCTATTTGAAAGTCACAGGCTGGGTGCTGTGGCTAACGCCTATAATCCCAACACTTTGGGAGGCCAAGGCGGGTGGATCATGAGGTCAGGAGTTCAAGACCAGCCTGACTAAGATGGTGAAACCCTGTCTCTACTAAAAACTACAAAAATTAGCTGGGTATGATGGCAGGCGCCTGTAATTCCACCTACTTGGGAGGCTGAGGCGGGAGAATCGCTTGAACCCGGGCAGCAGAGGTTGCAGTGAGCCAAGATCACACCACTGCACTCCAGCCTGGGCAACAGAGTGAGACACTGTCTCAATAAAAAAAAAAGGAAAAGTCAAATTGATGATCTGAAAACCATTTATTACTAATAGTTAACATCCGTAAACTCTCTCAAGTTTGCTAGGTGTTTTGCCAGCATCCCTTACCTCTGAATAAGATCCTTGGAATTTTAGAGATATCTACAGGAAGGGAGATATTGAAAGGAATTGGCTCTTTGAGTTTTTGTGCCCTCAGGGCAGCA
This sequence comes from Macaca nemestrina, assembly GCF_043159975.1. Taxonomy (NCBI): domain Eukaryota; kingdom Metazoa; phylum Chordata; class Mammalia; order Primates; family Cercopithecidae; genus Macaca; species Macaca nemestrina. The sequence goes on along the minus strand of NC_092125.1, from coordinate 226,128,661 downwards.
GGAAAAGGTGTTTCTAGATGAGCATTTCTCAAAGAGCATCTCTAAGAGAAATCACCGTTATCAGAGCCCAGGCATTGCAGTGAAGATTTACTTCCCTTTCCCTGACAGTGTTTGGGATGGGGGGCTCCCGGAACCAGTTTTGTCTAAACCTTGGGCTTTTTCTGGTCCTTATTGAATGACTACATTTTTAAAACCTCCACCCTCTCGTATCTGCCCACTTCTTTCCCAGGCTGAACAAAATTGCTTCCTAACTTCTAGTAAGTTAATGGGGAGGGGACAAACAAAAATTGGAAACTTAAGTGGGAGGGGCGCTATCTACAGTTGAAAAGTGACCTGGAGTCAGAATTCAGATGTGTGGCAGTTGGCTTGACTGTGCTTCTCCTGAGTTGGGGGTGAGGGTAGGGGGTCTCTGCCATCTTAGAGACAGTAACAGCTGCTTTGAGAGCCCAAGTGGCCTGCCCAAGACCCCTGGAGAGTTAGGAAGAAGACCTAAAACTTCCTGTTGCAGGAGGAGCACTGGAGCCTCCAACTAGCTCGAGGCCACGGCTTGCCCCACGGAGCAAGGGGCAGCCAGGTGCCCATTAACTGAATTCCTGAAGCCAAAGACCGAATGTTGTTCTAGGGCTGTGATGGCCCTGCCCTGCACTTCTGAAGGGAGGTTTGCATCCCAGGTGCCAACTGGTTTAGCAAGGAAGGGGCCGGGCTTACTGACCACCTGCTGTGTGGCCTGCACTGAGCTAGGAGGTTAACTTCGGGGGTTGGGGCTCATCATTTGAAGTGTTTTTTTGTTTTTGTTTTTGTTTTTGTTTTTTGAGCCAGTCTCGCTCTGTCACCCAGGCTGGAGTGCAGTGGTGCGATCTCGGCTCACTGTAAGCTCCGCCTCCCGGGTTCATGTCATTCTTCTGCCTCAGCTTCCCTAGTAGCTGGGACTACAGGCGCCTGCCACCATGCCCAGCTAATTTTTTTTGTATTTTTAGTAGAGACAGGGTTTCACCGTGTTAGCCAGGATGGTCTCGATCTCCTGACCTCGTGATCTGCCCGCCTCGGCCTCCCAAAGTGCTGAGATTGCAGGCGTGAGCCACTGCGCCTGGCCGATTTTCTTTCACACTTTATACAAAAGGCTCGAATTCTATCCAAAATCCCAAGAGGGGTCGCATTCTTCTGCCCCTGCTTTTTCAGTTACCATATCTTCGAGAGCTTCTCTGTACCAGTATGTGGACCTTTATGTGCTACATCTCCAACTCTGTCCAACCAGTAACCCTAGAAAGTAGTCATTGGTATCATCCATTACAGAGAAGAAAGTCTTTTTAGAGGTCAAGAGCCTGTGCCATAGGATTCATTTGTATAACTGCAACATTAAATGTAAAGTATGATTTTAGTGTAGCCAATTGTATCGTCTGAGTCTGGTTACTTACTCTATATTCTAGGGTGTTGGTTTCCTAAGAAATGAGGAGGACATTATATTCTCCTGCAGCCAATTCTGCAGAATCATCTGGCTGTTTTTTTTTTTAGAAAACACTCTCCCGGCCGGGCGCGGTGGCTCAAGCCTGTAATCCCAGCACTTTGGGAGGCCGAGACGGGCGGATCATGAGGTCAGGAGATCGAGACCATCCTGGCTAATACGGTGAAACCCCGTCTCTACTAAAAAATACAAAAAACTAGCTGGGCGAAGTGGCGGGTGCCTGTAGTCCCAGCTACTCGGGAGGCTGAGGCAGGAGAATGGCGTGAACCCGAGAGGAGGAGCTTGCAGTGAGCTGAGATCCGGCCACTGCACTCCAGCCTGGGCGACAGAGCCAGACTCCGTCTCAAAAAAAAAAAAAAAAAAAAAAAAGAAAACACTCTCCCTTTGCCCTTAGTAAGGGGAAGCAGCAGCAGGGACCTGGGCATTCAAGGAGCGCTGGGTGGGTCTGGGTTGCTCTCAGACTCTTCCCTGTTTATTCGCTACAGCATCTTCCCTGTGCACACAAGGGGTCTGTCAGCACGCTGCAGAGGAAGGGGTTGTTCCTTTTCACATCTGGGCTGGACACACTCTTCACGGTTCCAGCATGAGGCCCTTCCGGAGCTGGCTCTTTCCCCAGACCCTAGCTTGAGTCCCAAGGCATCCAGGCTGGGGCCATGGGCTCTTTTGGGGCTGAGCGCTAAGGAAGGTCTTTAGCACTGGGAAGAATGTGAATGATGGATTCATCACCATCACCATCGCCATTGTCACCATCACCAGCAACATCACTGTCTCCATCATCATCAACATCCCCACCGTTGTCACCACCACCACCATCACTATCACCATCATTACCATCACCATCACCACAATCACTATCACCATCACCACCCTCACCACCATCACCATCACATCACCATCACCCTTGCCACTACCATCACCACCACCACCATCATCACCCTCACCACCATCACCCTTACCACCACCATCACCCTCACCACCACCATCGCCAGGACCACCATCACCCTCACCACCACCACCACCACCACCATCACCACCATCACCACTACCACCATCACCATCACCATCATCACCCTCACCACCACCACCATCACCACCATCATTACCCTCACCACCACCATCACCATCATTATCACCATCATCATTATCTTTTTCACTTCCTGCAGCTTGCAGGTTCCCAAGCAAGTCCTGGACGAGCTGATCAGATGGGATCTCCCCACAGGGCTGCATACCTGCTGGGCCTCAGAAACTCAGCTACTTCACAGAACTGCTTTATTTTGCTTTGCTGTTTCAATTCAGCATGTGACCACATTCTCGGATTTTCTTTTTTCTTTTCTTTTCTCTTTTGTTTGAGATGGAGTCTTGCTCTTGTCGCCCAGGCTGGAGTGCAGTGGCATGATCTCGGCTCACTGCAACCTCTGCCTCCTGGGTTCAAGCAATTCTCCTGCCTCAGCCTCCCGAGTATCTGGGATTACAGGCATGCACCACCACATTCGGCTAATTTTTATATTTTTACTGGAGATGGGGTTTCACCATGTTGGCCAGGCTGGCCTCAAATTCCTGATCTCGTGATCCACCCACCTCAGCCTCCCAAAGTTCCGGGATTACGGGCGTGAGCCACCGCACCCGGCAAGTATTTTGTTTTTAAATTCAGCCTGCTCCTGGAGGTTTTTACTTGGCTTAAAAATAACATTAGACTTGAAAGTTCATTGTCTTAAAAAATAAAGAAGAAAAGACAACACTGTGGTTAATGGAGGCGCAATCTCCAGACACAAACCTTGGGTTGATGCTGGTAAAATCTGGGAGCCAGTGTTGGAAGACAGCAGACGGGAATGAGATGTTGGCCTCTTTAGAGTCCGCGTCTTTGCTTCAGTGTTTTTCTTGAAAGCCAAGCAAAGGTAATTAACCCGTAACAACTGTGCTTGGTTCAGATCTCTTCTTTCCAGAAGAGAAAAAGATTTCACGAAGTATACTGAAGAGAAAGTTATGTTTCCTTTTTCTTTTTTTGAGATGGAGTTTCACTCTTGTTGCCCAGGCTGGAGTGCAATGGTGCAGTCTCGGCTCACTGCAACCTCTGCCTCCTGGGTTCAAAGGATTCTCCTGCCTCAGTCTCTCAAGTAGCTGGGATTACAGGCACGCACCACTAATTTTTGTAGTTTTAGTAGAGACGGGGTTTCACTATGTTGGCCAGGCTGGTCTCGAACTTCTGACCTCAGGTAATCCACCCACCTCGGCCTCCCAAAGTGCTGGGATTACAGGCGTGAGCCGCTGCTCCAGGCTGTTTCCTTGTTTTTTAGACCCAGATGGAATGTGGCCTGGCGACAGTCCTGTATTCACCCATCCTGAAGATTCCTCCCTCCAGCCCTCTGTATCCGTTGTGTGGCGGTCTCAGGCCCTGCCTGCCTGGCGCCTGGGGCCCTACTGTGGTATGTGGTCACAGTCTTACAAAATGCAGAATTCTCTTTATTTGCATTGCTGAGTGACTAGCTGAGGCAGGTAGGGTGACTGGGAGGAAGCTTTGTTACAGATAACTTGACAGCCAGGGGCGAGTTAAAGGATGATGGTAATAAAAGGATGGTCAGGCCTCACATTTGGGCTTCAGTAAATCAGTGCAAGAATAAAACTTACAAAGGTCACAGGCAAGAGTGAGATCATCCCCTTTTCTAATACTTGCTTATGCTTCTACATCCCTTATTCAGGAATACCAGCCACTCAGCATGCTTATGAAAGAGTAAATTATCTCTGGATGGTGGATAATACCATAATACCATGTCATTAGTCCATGAGGCATCTAGCTCAGCGCCACCTGGGTCTTAAAGCACTTAAAAAATGTAATTATACAACAAATACATCAATACCTGTTCATTGGGAAAGACTCAGATGATACATGAATACATAAAGCAAGACTTGAAAGTTTTCTGTTCCACCCTCCCTTGCCTCCCTCCCCTCCCTCCCCTCCCTTCTCTCCCTCCTCTCCCTCCTCTTCCTTTCCCCAAAGTCCCACTTTGGGGTCTCGCTTCCAGTCTGTTTTCTAGGAATTTACAAATGTGTAACTGTACACACCCACATCCACACGCATTATGTTTTGTACATACACAGAGCTGTACACTATTGTCAGTTTTTAAAAAATAAAATAAGGCCGGGCGCAGTGGCTCATGCCTGTAATCCCAGCACTTTGGGAAGCCGTGGGCGGATCACCTGAGGTCGGGAATTCAAGACCAACCTGGCCAACATGGTGAAACCCCATCTCTACCAAAAAAAAAAAAATTCCAAAAATTAGCTGGGCCTGGTGTCCGGCACCTGAGTTTGCAGTGAGCCGAGATCACACCATTGTACTCCAGCCTGGGCAAAAGAGCAAAACTCCATCTCTAAATAAATAAATAAATAAAATACATAGGATCCTATTGGGTACATTGTTTTGCAAATTGAATTTTTTGAAAAAGTATGCCTTAAAAATCTGCTCATGTTTAAGTCCACTTTGTTTATATAAGCGTTGAACAGAATGTTGTAGTATAACCATACTGTAACTTATTTAACCTTTTTTTTTTTTGAGACGGAGTCTTGCTCTGTCACCCAGGCTGGAGTATAGTGGTGTGATCAAGGCTCACTGCAGCCTCCATTTCCTGGGCTCAAGCCATCCTTTTACCTCAGCCGCCTGCCTCTCCACTCACAGTAGCCGGAACTACAGGTACTTGGCACTGCAGGCGCATGCCAGTATACCCGACTAATTTTTTGTATTTTTTTGTAGAGATGGGGTCTCACTATGTTGTCCAGGCTGAACTAGAACTCCTGGGCATTCCTCTATTAATGGATTTCCCCCATTAAATTTTTTTTATTGCAGTAAAATACATGTAACACGAAATGGACCATCCTAACCATTGTACGGTTTGGTGGTATTAGATACATTCATCCTGTTGTGCAACCATCAGCACCATCCGTCTCCCAAACTCTTTTTCATCTTGTAAAACTGAGACTCTGTATCCAGTAAACACTAACTTTCCTTTCCCCCTACCCCCAGCCCCTGGCAACCACCATTCCACTTTCTCTCTATGAATGAGACTACCCTCAGTACCCCCTATCCGTTGAATCACCAGTATTTGTCTTTCTGTGACTGGCTTATTTTACTTAGCAAATTATCCTCAATGTCCACGTTGTGGCATGTGTTAGAATTTCCTTTTTTTTTTTTTGAGACCAAGTCTTGCTCTGTTGCCCAGGCTAGAGTACAGTGGTGTGATCTTGGCTCACTGCAACCTCCACCTCCCAGGTTCAAGTGATTCTCCTGCCTCAGCCTCCCGGGTAGCTGAGATTACAGGCACACGCCACCACACCTGGCTGATTTTTGTATTTTTTTGTACAGACAGGGTTTTGCCATGTTGGTCAGGCTGGCCTCAAACTCCTGACCTCAAATGATCTGCCCACCTTGGCTTCTGAAAGTGTTGGGATTACAGGCGTGAGCCACTGCCCCGGCCCATAATTTCCTTCCTTTTTAAGGCTGAATCAAATTTAAGTGTATGTATGTTCCATATTTTGCTTATCTTTCATCCCTTTATAGATTCTTGGGTTACTTCCACCTCTTAGCTATTGTGAATAATGCTGCTGTTAACGTGGTGTCCACAACTCTTCCAGACCCTGCTTTCTATTCTTTGGGGTATACATGCAGAAGTGAAATTGCCGAATCATATGGTCATTCTCATTGTGGTTTTGATTTACATTTTCCTAATGACTAATGATGTGGAGCATCTTTTCATCTACTTATTGGCCATTTGTACATCTTAGAAATGTCTATTCAAGTGCTTTGCCCATTAAAATTTTTTTTTCAGGGGCTATGCTAATAATCTGTATTGTTCCATTTGTAGTATATGTGCTGCTGAAGCATGCGCTTTGCCCAGTTTTGAATCAGGTTTTTGTTGTTGCTGACATGATTTTTTTTTTTTTTGGAAACATCTTACTCTGTCTCCCACACTGGAGTGCAGTGGTACAATCTCAGCTCACTGTAACTTCCACCTCCCGAGTTCAAGCGATTATCCCGCCTCAGTCTCCCATGTAACTGGGATTACAGGCATGTGCCACCATACCTGGCTAATTCTTTTGTATTTTTAGTAGAGATGGGGTTTCATCATGTTGGCCAGGCTGGTCTCAAATTCCTGGCCTCAAATGATTGCTTGCCTCAGCTACCCAAAGTGCTGGGATTACAGATGTGAGCCACTATGGTTGACCCACACATAAGCCAACTTTAATGTTTTTCAATAAAGTTTTGTAATTTCCCCATTAAGGGTTTACACATCTTTATTGAATTTATTGTTAGGTATTATTAGGTCTGTCTTTTTTTCTCTCTTTCTCTTTCTTTTTTCCTTTATTTCTCTCTTTTTTTCTCGTTTCTTTTTCTCTTTCTTTCTCTCTTTCTTTCTTTCTTGCTTGCTTTCTTGCTTTCTTTCTCTTTTTCTTTCTCTCCTTCCTTCCTTCCCTCCCTCCTTCTTTCTTCTTTCTTTCTTTTTCTTTCTTCCTTCCTCTCTCTCTCTGTCTGTCCCTTCCTTCCTTCCTTCCTTCTTTCCTTCCTTCCCTCCCTCCCTCCTTCTTTCTTTCTTCCTCCCTCCCTCCCTCCCTCCCTTCCTTCCTTCCTTCCTTCTTTCCTTCCTTCCCTCCCTCCCTCCTTCTTTCTTCTTTCTTTCTTCCTTCCTCTCTCTCTCTGTCCCTCCCTCCCTCCCTCCCTCCCTCCCTTCCTTCCTTCCTTCCTTCCTTCTTTCCTTCCTTCCTTCTTTCCTTCCTTCCTTCTCATTGTTAATTCCTTTCTAAAATTGTTTTCTGATTGTTGCTGGTATGTAGAAATGCAGATCCTTTTATTTACTTATTTACTTTTTAAGAGGCAGGTTCCCGCTCTGTCACCCAGGCTGGAGTACACTGGTGTAATCAAATTTATGACCTGCTTTTAGGCAAAAAGGGGGAGGGCAGAGAACTCGTTCTGGATCTGTTGATTCTCAATTGCCTTCAGCTCAAAATAATCTTTATGTCAAAGTGGCATATTCTATGGTGGCCTGTCCAGATCCCCTTCAAGTCTCTCTGACCTTTCTTCTAACCTCCAGCCTGGGTGACAGAGCTAGACTCTGTCTCAAATAATAATAATAATAACAACAATAAATAAATAAATAAATACAGTACACTTTCCATTCTTGGTTTGGTAAGAGTTTTTGTCATGAGTAGATGTTGAAATTTATTGAATGATTTTGCATCATCAGTGACATCATCTGGCTTTTCTCCTTTAATCTATTACCATGGCGAATTATATCAGTAGATTTTCTAATGAACTAGTCTTGCATGCCTGAAATAAACCCAATGTGGTCATTATGTGTTTATACATTACCGGGTTCTATTTGATGAGTATGTAATTTAGGGTTTTTACATCTCATGGGTACAGTTGAACTGAAATTTTCCTTTCTTGTAGTCTTTGTACACTTTTGGAATCAGGGTTACACTAAAGTCATATCTTGAGTTGGGGAACATGCTAGGCCATTCTTGCATTGCTATAAAGAAATACCTGAGATTGGGTGATTGATAAAGAAAGAGGTTGATTTGGCTCATGGTTCTGCAGGCTGTATAGGAAGCATGGCGCTGGCTTGTGCTTGGCTTCTGGGGAGACCTCAGGGAGCTTTCGCTCGTGGTGGAAGGTGAAGTGGGAGCAGGAATCTCACATGGTGGGAGCAGGAGCAAGAGATGGGGGTGGGGGAGTAGATGCCACACACACTTGACAACAACCACATCTCGGGAGAACTCACTACCAAGAAAACTGCACCAAGCCATGCAGGGAATGTGGCTGCGTGCGGTGGCTCACGTCTGGAATCCCAGCACCTTGGGAAGCCAAGGCAGGGGGATCACCTGAGGTCAGGTGTTCAAGACCAGCCTGGTCAATGTGATGAAACTCTGTCTCTACTAAAAATACAAAAATTAGCGGTGTGGTGGCACATACCTGTAATCCCAGTTACTTGGGAGGCTGAGGAAGGAGAATCACTTGAACTGGGGAGGCGGAGATTTCAGTGAGCTGAGATAGTGCCACTGCACTCCAGCCTGGGCGACAGAGTAAGACTCTGTCTCAAAAAAAAAAAAAAAAATCCCAAAAATAGGAAGATGTGGTATCCAGTGGGCAATTATAAGCAAAGCAGCCATTATAAGTTATAGTTAAGTTTAAGTAATTTTTAAAATTGTTTTAATTTTTAATTTTTGTGGGTACATAGTAGGTGTATGTATTTATAGGATACATGGAATATTTTGATATAGGCATGCAGTGCATAATAATCACATCATGGAGAAGTTTTTTTTTTGAGTCAGAGAAGTTTAAGTAATTTTTATGTATAACTAAAAATAATAATAGAGAACTAAGATCCCAGATCTTAGTTCAAGGGGAAGTTTAAGGATCCTTAATTCAAGGAGAAGAAGAATGAGGACTGAAGTGAGAACAGACTAAGGTTTTTATCCTTTTGGAGGAAAGGATAGAATTGCTTAATTCTGGGTATTGAAAACTTTAGAGGCTGGGTGTGGTGAGTCGCGCCTATAATCCCAAGGTCAAGGCAAGAAGGATGGCTTGAGCCCAGGAGTTTGAGACCAGCCTGGGCAACATGGTAAAACTTTGTCTCTGAAAAAAATACAAAAATTAGCTAGACATGGTGGCTCATACCTCTAGTTCCAGCTACTTGGGAGGCTGAGGAGGGAGGATTGCTTGAGCCTGGAAGGTTGAAGTTGCAGTGAGCCAAGATCACATTACAGCACTCCAACCTGGGCAACAGAGCCAGATTCTTTTAGTCTTACTAGCTTGCAATCTTTGAGAATTTCTTTCAGAGAGCAAATCTGAATGTGACAAACTTCCTGAGGTTTTGTATACCCCCGTGTATTTTATTTTGACCCTTCATTTGAATAGTAATTTAGCTGAGTACAGAGTACAGGACTTTGGGTTCAAAATAACTTTTTTTTTTTTTTTTTTTTGAGACAGAGTTTCACTCTTGTTGCCCAGGCTGGAGTACAATGGTGCGATCTTGGCTCACTGCAACCTTTGCCTCCCGGATTCAAGCAATTCTCCTGCCTCAGCCTCCCGAATAGGTGGGATTACAGGTGTGTGCAACCATGCCCAGCTAATTTGTGTGTGTGTTATTAGTAGAGATGGGATTTTACCATGTTGGCCAGGCTGGTCTCTAACTCCTGACCTCAGGTGATCCACCCACCTCGGCCTCCCAAAGTGCTGGGATTATAGGCGTGAGCCACTGCGTCTGACCTAACTTTTTTCTTAGAACTTTGATGATATTAATATTATTGCATTTTATTCTAGCATTCTGTGTTGCTGGGACTTGCATAATTCTTACTCCTCTGTAGGTGACTTTTTGCTTTTTGTTTTTCTCTTTGGAAGGTTTATTCTTGTTATCCTTGGTTTTCTGAAATTTTGGGAAACGTGTCTAGGTGTAGTCTTCAAGCAAATCATTTGGCATTCAGAGGGCCCTTTCCACATGAAGACTTGTATTTTTCTTCAGATCTAAAAATTTTTCATGTTATGTTTTAATTATTTCATCTATGCCACCCTCTACTCTTCTCAGATTCTAAATGTCTCTTAACCTTTCTTCACACTTTCTATCCCTTGGCATTTTTACAAAACAACCTGTTCTTGGCCGGGTGTGGTGGCTCATGCCTGTAATCCCAGCACTCTGGGAGGCCGAGGTGGACGGATCACGAGGTCAGGAGATCGAGACCATCTTGGCTAACATGGTGAAACCTCATCTCTACTAAAAATACAAAAAATTGTCAGGCTTGGTGGCACGCGCCTGTAGTCCCGGCTATTTGGGAGGCTGAGGCAGGAGGAGAATTGCTTGAACCCAGGAGGTGGAGGTTGCAGTGAACAGAGATCGGGCCACTATACTCCAGCCTGGGCAACAGAGTGAGACTCCGTCTCAAAAAAAAAACAAAAAACAAAACAGCCTGTTCTTTTTTATTTTATTTTGTTTGAGACAGAGTCTCGCTCTGTTGCCAGATTGGAGTGTAGTGGCACCATCTCGGCTTACTGCAACCTCTGCCTCCTGGGTTCAAGCAATTCTGCCTCAGCCTCCCGAGTAGCTGGGACTATGGGCACACACCACCATGCCCGGCTGATTTCTGTATTTTTAATAGAGATGGGGTTTCACTATGTTGGCCCGGCTGGTCTCGAACTCCTGACCTCATGATTCGCCTGCCTTGGCTTCCCAAAATGTTGCAATTACAGGTTGGGGCCACTGAGCCCGGCCTAACAGCCTGTTCTTATTTCACGAATATAATATTCTGTCTAATCTCCGAGGATTGTTTTAACATCTGTTTGCTTTGTGAAATGTTTGCATGGGGATTAGTCTTTGTTTATTGAGTTTTGTACTTTTCTTGATATTAATTTTCCTCAAATGCTTGGCAATTTAAATTTTGGGCTCATATTTCAAAATTCCTATTCTTCTGTCTGTTGAACCAGGTTCTGATGACATGAGTTTGCCTCTGATAACCACAGCAGAGGAAACACAGGGCAGTGTGAGGAAGGCTGAGTCCTCTCGGTCAGGAGGGCCTTTCCAGCCCACCTAGAAATAGTGCAGATTTCTTGCTACCCAGGGTCTTGCTGTGCCTCTTGTCACCAATGCTGTGGCCTGTGGGCACACACTCCCTGTGACACAGTTTAGCATGAGAGAGGTGGGGAAGGGGGCGAAGGTAGCTGGCTGATCCTTCAAAATCCCCCAGATAATCACCCTGACCCCTGCCTCAGGGCTCCTTCCTGTTCCCTATTTCCATAAAGGGCAGAGCTTTCTCAAAACTCACAGCCACCTTCTCAGAAGTCACCTCCTGTAGACTTTTTTGTTTGTTTTTTGAGATGGAGTCTCACTCTGCCTCCAGGCTGGAGTGCAGTGGCATGATTTTGGCTCACTGAAACCTCCACTTCCTAGGTTCAGCAATTTTCCTGCCTCAGCCTCCCGAGTAGCTGGGACTACAGGTGCGAGCCACCATTCCTGGCTAATTTTTGTATTTTTAATAGAGATGGGGTTTTACCACGTTGACTATGTTGGTCTCAAACTCCTGGCCCCAAGTGATCCACTTGCCTTGGCCTCCCAAAGTGCTGGGATTACAGGCGTGAGCCACTGCACCCGGCCCCTCCTGTAGATCTTTTAGCCTTTGGTCTTTCCTTTGGTCTTATTTCTCCATCAAACAAGACCCATCTGCCTTCTATCTTTCATGAATTCCTGAAACAGTCTGGTATGCCAATAAATACTTTTGTTTTTCAGTAATGAGTTTATTCTGAATTTCAGGAGATTTTCAGATGTGTAGAAGGAGGGCTATGGGAATCTTCATGGCCCTCCATATCCATGTTACATTACACTCCTGGCTATGACCTGTCACATAGTTGTTCTGTGCCACTTTGATTAATAGCACAGTGTACCTTGTCTTGGTTGGTCTTCATGCTTACAGGAAAAAGACCTGCCAACATCAGGATTTGTAACCAGAAAAGGCGTTGAAAACATATCCTCAAAATCAAGCTATCAAATTTTAGACGAAAACCTTTCAGACCTAGAATCAGTTATGGAGAAGTGAGATGATAAACAGTTCCAGAAACTGTACATGGACCTCTTCTAAGCCACAACTTGTCTTCGTACACACTGATGTATACATAATATGGCAAAGTTTTATGTGCAACTGAGGGTGTGGCATTTATGATTCAGAAAGAATGAGTTTGTGTAGACGTAAATGGGCATTTGGGTGGGGATTAGGCAAGGACGGAATTATAATGCATGCCGGGTGGATGGTAACACCTCTTTTTGTCTATACCAAAACTGTTCAGAGAAAACCGTATCCATAAAACTGACTTTTTGTGATTACTAAATGCATAGAATCATTTAACTATCCAATTTGAGAAAAAAAATTACACGAGTAGAAGTCATCCACAGATGAGTACTCCAGGTTTTAGAGGAAAAAAAATTTAAATGAACATTTCAGTTGGGTAAATCAGTTTCTCAGTGAGAATCTTCTCAATCTCATCTTGCCAGATGACAAATGACTATTATTGTTAAAGTTTGTGGATTCTTGCAAAAGGAACCGTCGAATTGATTCAGCATCAACTAAGCGTGGATGAAAAAAAAATATATATATATATATATATATATATAGCTGTGAAAACAAAAACAAAAACAGATTTTTGGCTGCTGTCCTCAAAAACCTCCCACACGGATGATGTTCCTGACAGGATCAACAAATGTTGCATTTCAGTGTCCCACAGAGCAGCTCCGGCCGTCAGCCACTGACTGGCCTGGGCCAGGCGCAGTTTTGGTTTCGGTGACAGTGACTTCCTTGCTCTGCTCTGAACGAGTGTCCATTCTGTGAAAGTAGGTCTCATGGTTCTAGGGCCGATCCCAGGGCCATCCCACAACATTTCAGTGTGCCCGACAGCGTGCCTGGCAAGCAGCGAACTCCTGACAATTGGAAGCTGCTAATGCTGTTACAGACATCTGCAAGCAAATCAGATCAGCCAGATTCCATCACGTGAGACACGTCGGAGGACAAAGCCACATTGTGTGGAGGAAAACACACCACCATTCAGGCCCGTCGTCATCCTGCTTTCTCCTACACTCAATCTCCCGCAGTGCCCGGTAGGTTTCTGCCTGTACTGTGAAGGGTGAATGGAAAGGTGAGATGTAGAAACAAACAAACAAACAAAAAAGGGCTCGAAATGTCTATGGGGAGATAAAATTGTGGCAGTGCTTTAGAAAACAAGAAGCGCATGATTAAATGGACTTGTTTTCTTTAGAACGCGGGTATGATAATTGGTATTGAAGTGACGCACTGGGGCTTTGAGATGCCTCCCCGACCCTGGCCTCTGCGCTGGCAGTGAGAACCCAGCCCCTGCGATCTTCACAGTTCTCGGCCCATGGAAGCACAGGCCACCTGGGCTCCTGCAAACACCAGACGTGTAATTAGAGGCTCCTGGGCTGGGATGATGTGGTGTGCAGACAAGTCTTATCACGCGTCTGAGCTGCTGTGGGTGCCTGGAGTTGCCTCTGCAGCCCGGAGTGGGTGAGCGGAGGCTCCCGTGACTCACCCAACTGCAGGAACTGTCAACTGGCTTCTGCCCAGCCAAGAACTTTTATCAATCACTAAGTAGAGACACTGTGTACAAGGACACTGGTTCATCCAAGAACATCAGGACAGCCAGGAATTCAAAACATACAAAACACAGCTTCCTGCATGTTGCACCCCAGGCAGCCCTGAGGCTCAGCCCAAGGAAGGTTTGGGGCTCGGGCCAGAAAGACGCGATTCACTCTGACTTACACAAGAGGGGAGTGTACAAAAGTCATGCAGTCTCAGGGGAAGGCACTTCATTTTACATGAATGTAAAATGAAGAAATAGGCATGAAGCATGACTAGGGTGTTTATTTGACGAGGACCCAGAGTTATGTCCAAGGAATGAAGGCGCTGCCTTTCTACAACAGAGCAAAATGTCAAGTTAACTGATAACACGTACATTCCTCAGGACTGGTCCCTGAGTGAGACAACATTTTTAGCAGGGAAAAAAAGAACAAATATATGTGTTTTCCTGGATGCTGTTTTAGGGAGCTTGCTACAGGTTTACTTGCTTGTGGTTCCTGGTGGGTTTCAGGATTCCCAGGGTGAGAGGTGATGGGCCGAAGAGAGGCACACTAAACTGATAGCCTGAGATTACAGCTTTTCTCTCTTTCTCTCTTTCTTTCTTTTTTGAGACGGAGTCTTGCTCTGTCACCCAGGCTAGAGTGCAGTGGCACGATCCTGGCTCACTGCAAGCTCCGCCTTACGGATTCAAATGATTCTTCTGCCTCGGCCTCCGAGTAGGTGGGATTACAGGTGCCCACCACTGTGCCCGGCTAATTTTTGTATTTTTAGTAGAGACGAGGTTTCACCATCTTGGGCAGGCTGGTCTCAAACTCCTGATCTCATGATCCACCCACCTCAGCCTCCCAAAGTGCTGGGATTACAGGCATGAGCCACCGCGCCTGGCCATGAATTCTTAAAAGTGTAAAGGAGTGTTCTTTTTTTTTTTTTTTTTTTTTTTTTGAGACGGAGTCTCACTCTGTTGCCCAGGCTGGAGTGCAGTGGCCGGATCTCAGCTCACTGCAAGTCCCGCCTCCCGGGTTTACGCCATTCTCCTGCCTCAGCCTCCCGAGTAGCTGGGACTACAGGTACCCGCCACCTTGCCCGGCTAATTTTTTGTATTTTTTAGTAGAGACGGGGTTTCACCGTGTTAGCCAGGATGGTCTCGATCTCCTGACCTCGTGATCCGCCTGTCTCAGCCTCCCAAAGTGCTGGGATTACAGGCGTGAGCCACTGCGCCCGGCCAAAGGAATGTTTTTATTAAAGCAAATGCAAATTAACCTTGCAGGAAACAGTAGCAGATCAAAGTTAACATGTCTTAATTTTATCTTTTCAATGACAATGGCCATAATGGATTGTTTACCTAATATATATATACACACACACATATATATATATATATGTATTTTTATTTTTTGAGACAGAGTTTTGCTCTTGTTGCCCAAGCTGGAGTGCAATAGCGCGATCTCAGCTCACTGCAACCTCCGCCTCCCAGGTTCAGGCGATTCTCCTACCTCAGCCTCCCGAGTAGCTGGGATTAACAGGCTCATACCACCACACCCAGCTAATTTTGTATTTTTAGTAGAGACGGGATTTCTCCATGTTGGTCAGGCTGGTCTCGAACTCCCAACCTCAGGTGATCTATCCACCTCGGCCTCCCAAAGTGCTGGGATTACAGGCGTGAGCCACCATGCCTGGCCTGACATATTTTTAGAGTTTTATTAGCTTTTTACAAAATGCCAGAAGTCCAAAATTAATTTCTTTTTTTTTTTTTTTTTTTTTTTGAGACGGAGTCTCGCTCTGTCACCCAGGCTGGAGTGCAGTGGCCGGATCTCAGCTCACTGCAAGCTCCGCCTCCCGGGTTCACGCCATTCTCCTGCCTCAGCCTCCCGAGTAGCTGGGACTACAGGCGCCTGCCACCTCGCCCGGCTAAGTTTTTGTATTTTTAGTAGAGACAGGGTTTCACTGTGTTACCCAGGATGGTCTCGATCTCCTGACCTCGTGATCCGCCCGTCTCGGCCTCCCAAAGTGCTGGGATTACAGGCTTGAGCCACCGCGCCCGGCCCAAAATTAATTTCTAAGTTAATTTTAAAAAGTAGCACCTAAGTTCATTTTGATAGTAACTACTTCCAAATAAAATCCTATCTGAATATTGTGCCAATGTCAGTTTCCTGGTTTTGATAAATTCTATGTCATCACTGGGGGAATCTGGGTAATGGACATAGGGGATCTATTTTGTAACTTCTTTTGAGTGTATAATTACATCAAGGTGAAAAGTTAAAAAAAAAACTGTATATGAAATACATAACTGTGGTAGGAGCTTTACTTATTTTTAAGAGAAAAGCTCCAGTATACCCTAAAACTATTAATTATGTGATGAAATTAAGAACCAAAATAGAGACTAGCTTAAAATACATGTTGATCCTTGAACCAGTAGACATAGGAATATTGCTCTCTTTTCTCTAGTCAGCTGTGAATTGTTCTGGAAGACAAGACTCTATGGCCTTTTTTTTTTTTTTTTGTCTTTAGGACCCCTAATAGTGAAGCATCCTCTTTTTTTTTTTTTTTTTTTTGAGACGGAGTTTCACTCTTGTTGTCCAGGCTGGAGTGCAATGACTTAATCTCAGCTCACTGCAAACCTCTGCCTCCCAGGTTTAAGTGATTCTCCTGCCTCAGCCTCCCAAGTGGCTGGGATTACAGGCATGAGCCACCACGCCCAGCCAAGAAACATCCTCTTAAAGAGAGTTCTTACTTTTCACAGCATAGTTAGGACATCTCTTGAGACCTAGAGATGGATAAGCAACAAACAGTATTAAACTTCCATTAGTGTGTTTTTGGACTTTATTAAAAACAAGAGGATAGGCATCACATACTTGACTGTTGAAGCATAAGAACTGACAAAATTGGCTGGGCGCGGTGCCCCATGCCTATAATCCCAGAACTTTGGGAGGCCGAGGTGGGTGGATCACCTGAGGTCAGGAGTTTGAGACCAGCCTGGCCAATATGGTGAAACCCCTTCTCTACTAAAAATACAAAAATTAGCCGGGCATGGTGGCAGGTGCCTATAATCCCAGCTGCTCGGGAGGTTGAGGCAGGAGAATCGCTTGAACCCTGGAAGCGGAAGTTGCAGTGAGCTGAAAGCGTGCCACTGCACTCCAGCCTGGGTGACAAGGAAGACTCCGCCTCAAAACAAAAAAGCAAAATACTCACAACATTTACTATTACCCAAATTTTGATTTGACTTGTAAGGAGCCCCCTTATCCTTGACTTCTGTTTGCTGCCACGAAATGGTACCTACTAATCAGTCTCTTAGGTGGGCATAGCACTGCAGTGCACTCTGGCATGCCCTCACATATACTGACAAGGAACTTGAAGCTCAGGGAAGCGAAGTGAATCCTTGCTATAGAAAGTGGGAGGTCAACCAGGCGTGGTGGCTCACGCCTGTAATCCCAGCACTTTGGGAGGCCGAGGCAGGAGGATCACCTGAGGTCGGGAGCTTGAGACGAGCCTGACCAACATGGAGAAACCCCATCTCTACTAAAAAAAGTACAAAATTAGCTGGGTGTAGTGGCGCCTGTCTATAATCCCAGCTACCCAGGAGGCTGAGACAGGAGAATCGCTTGAACCCAGGAGGCAGAGGCTGCGGTGAGCCAAGATTGGTGCCACTGCACTCTAGCCTGGAGCCTGGGGTGACAAGAGCCAGACTCTCTCAAAAAAAACAAAACAAAAGTGAGAAGTCAAGACAGAAACCTGGATTTTAGGCCAGTACTTTGTTCTGTGACATAACCATCTTTGAGAACTCAACAGTGCATAAAGTGGCAGCTAACATGCAGCTGATTTCCGATTGGTACCTTACTTAGCAACAGAGAAGGGTGTCAGAAGTGCCGGGCTTGACCTATGCCACGAGAACTCTTTAGAATTAACTTGCTTTGTGTGCTGGTTGAGGAGTAAGTTGGCAGGCAGAAGGTGCTAGGGGCTGTGTTCTGGTGGTAGGGTGCCATTGGCATGGCGGCTAGGCACATTTGCTTGGCCAGGGCTGTGAAGAATCAGGGAAAAGGTACATGCTTGCAAACACAAGTAAAAATACAAAGGTAAGACGGAAAGCAAACAGAACTAATGAAACATATTCTTGACCATATGACCAAGAAAAGGTAGTGGAGGGGAGGGGAGAGGCAAAAAGTCTGAGAGGCAGATAAAGTTCTGCAAGTGCTGCATTCAGACATCCAATCAGCAGGGACTTACTGCACCTCTGGGTCAGGCAGCGCGTCAGGACAGGGCACAGGAAGATGAGTCTCTGCGCTTGGGGAACTGTGCCTCTTTGGCAAGGGCGCAGTGCACATGGGCCTGCATGATCTGGAACTTAACTGTTTCTACTACTCCCAGGTATCTTTAATCGTTTTTCTCCATTTCCACTGCCCAAGGCAGTCTTGCCTCAGTTCAGGACTACAGTAGCCTCTGTCCATTAAGTCTTCCCGTTTCCTTTTGCTTCTCTCCAATCTGTCCTCCACATAATCACCACTGTCCTCTTAAATCACATCACCTTTCTCTGGTGCTTAGGATTTTTCAGTGGCACCCACTACGCTTTTCCAGGCCCCTCCTCCTCCTGACAGCCGCTTTCTGGAAGCAGCTCAGCCGTTCCTGCTTCAGGGTGTTTCACATTGTCAGCTTCCTCCGCTGGTCACACACCTCCCTGTTCACTCCCCTCCCTCGGCTTCCATTCTAACCCTTCAGATCTTAACACCCCACAGGTCCTGTTATCTGTCCTCATTGCTCCCATTGTTCATTACCTTTTTATTTAGCACTTAGTGTAAGATGTAATCATAATTAACATGATCTGCTTTAAATTCCATAAGGTAAGGGGATTTGTTTTCGCAGGATCCAGCATGGGGCTGGGATTTAACAAATGTCTGTTGACTGAATGTCCCAAGCCTGCTTCTTCATCTGCAAAATGCCGTAAATGACACCCAGCCTTTTAGATGGCAAAAACAGTTCTCACATATGGGGCCTCACTATGTACCAGATACTATGGTTTATATGCAGTTGTCACAAAATAATTCCCACCTCTCTGCCCATTTTACCAATGAGAAAACTGAGGTACAAGGATTTAAAATAATCTGCCTCACACAGAATTAGAAAGAGATGAAGTTGGAACTTCAACCCAGATAATCTGAGCCCTCACTCTTCACTCTGGAGAGTGGCAAGACTGTGCAGGTGCCCGATGAAGGTCGTGGAGGGCTCCCACCCTCTCCCAGGGGATAAAGGAGCCTGCAGAGGACAGTGAAGAGAACCAGGCACAGGGCTAGGTGACATGGACTAAGCCCCCTCACAAGCCCCTGCCTCCATCCAAAGGCTGCCAGGAGCCCCTTTGTCCACTGTGGACTTGCCATCTCTGTGACAGGCCAAGGCAGGCGCAGATTCTCTGGGTGGCCTGAAGCAAGCAAGAAGCAAAGCCTGCCAAAGGGCCCACAGTGACTGGGACCTCGTCCTAAAAATCAGAGTGAGTCAAACCAAGTCTACACATCAGAACTGGTTTCTTCTGTCACATTGTCCTTGATGTGGACTCCCACCCCCCAATGTAATTGTTTTTGATAGTAACCCCAGAATCCAGTTCTCCTTCAGTTGTTAAAGGTAAAAACAAACAGCTCAATTCCACTGTATACTTTCATAATATGTGAAAAAGATTGCACAAATTATATTTCATTCTAAAGAATAAGAGTTTCAAGAATACATTAAACTTCAAAGAATCTTAGCTTGTGCTTAAAAATAATAATGCTGTCAAATTGCTTCATACACTTTATAAATAGAGTTTAGGCAAGAAACATTACTAATGGTATCATAAATAAGTATTATAACTTTATTAAAATGAAAAGACAATATTCAAAATAATGCAACAAAATGAATAAAATCCTTTGTCCAATACTGTACACATAATGCAGAAATCAGTGCATTTTTCTTAAGCACGTTTTAACCTTCATTTAGTTCATACTAAAATATAATAAGCTTTAAATAGCTCAAATAATATTCAGCAGTTTAAACTGTAAACAGCTTGTTTAACTGTTAAGAGAACATTGCAGTAATGTACCTCTGTTAGTGAGCACCTTCTCCTCTGTGCTTATCTCTTCAAGATAAATACATGGAAGGATGTGAAAATCGGAACACAAACTATGTGTCTCACTGCATCTAAGTGAAGCAGCCAGCTGTGAGAGTTTTCAAAGCAGAAAGATGCTGATGTGACCTCTGGAATTCAGACATACTGCGCTATGGGTCAGAAGTGTTTTACTTAAAAAGCAAACAATCCCCAGGAAATACTGAATAGGAACCAGCAACACAAGACCAGCTTGTGTTGTATTTGTTTATTAATACAGTCTAAAAAAACAAAAGCAAAACCACAACACACATCCCCAAACAATAACTCTCAATCACATAGCTAATCGCTTCATTATTTTGTAAAACTGACATCCTAACACTGGCACCTAGTATACTATCCCATTTGAGTCTAACGTACCCCACTGCCTCTAATACGGCCCGCACTGCGACGAGCTACTTCAGTGGGTGGGACCAAGCAGGAGCTGTAAGGGAGAATTAGTCACTAGTTCTATTATCGTTTTATTTTTCAAGATGTGTTACATGTACAGGTGACAATATGGTTGCCAAGTAAACTGCTCTCCCTCCCTCAACAAGACACAACATGAAACCTGGAAGTATGAGGCCTTGGGATGATTTTTAACCTAAGTAGGTACACCCATGGTAAAGAATGGATACTCTGCCCTCCATGGAAAAGACTGCCTGCAAAAATAAATGAAACAAAATAGAAAAGGCCTAAAAGCCAGAAATCTTCACTTACTAAACAAAAATATTTTTAAATGATTCTGATCTAAACAATACTGTATCTTCTTCCATTTATTTGCTCAATTTTCAGTCTATCAGGACTCATTTCTCCAGCTTGAGTTTATTATTCTGAATATATATTACTCTAAGATAGTAACTAATTGGTTAACCTGCAGCTATGGTCTATGGTTATACCACAAGTTTATATATAGGTATGTAATGTATGCATATATAAAAAGCTTCCCCATCCTCCCCTCCCCACCATCACATCTTTAAATTATAGACTTGAAAGACTTTTTTCCAACACTAACAAAATCAGGGGTTCTCAGCATAACAGCATCTCACAACTGCTCTAAACCTTCCGCATGAAGACAGAGAGTTCAACTATTTTATTTTGCAATCTAAGGGATTTTTCTGTGCACTTCAATCAAACTGGAAAATTGAGAACCATTTGCTCCTACATAACCTCTGCTGAACCACGACCCCAAGGTCTAAGGAGAAACCACATAGGATAAATGTTTACGCTTCACGTGGCCACCCAGATCCACTTTTGTTTTTGAGTCTGGCTTTTCTGTGGCTGAAGATATGCCGCAGTCAGCAGGTAATGGCTGGATTTGGGCGCTTGCAGTTGTTTCTTCCGCTTCCCTAAAAAATTTTTCATATTTGTCCAAGTATGGTGGTCGTTCAGGTAGTAGGTAATAATGGGTTGAACTAACCTTCTTCCCATTTTCAATAATGGGCAGAATGCAAGGAACCTTATTGGCAGATCCTTCGCTGTTCTGTCTTTGCAGTGCTTTGCTGCTGACATACTTGGGATCAGGGGCAAAGCTCTGTGTTGGGGGCATGACCCCATTGAGGTAAGACGGAAGGCTTTTGGGACTCGGTGTGCGCGAGTTACTCGGTGACAAAGGTTCTCTTGGCGGTACTTTGGGAGGCCTGTCTTCATCACTATAGGTGCTCGAAGTAACTTCTGCTGACCATCTTCTATAATCTGGCTTTACCGGCCTAGGAGGTATGGGAACTCTGGGGGGAATCTCAGGTTTGTCTTCATCGGAGTTAGGAGAAGCTCTGTGTATACAACAGTTGGATATCCTTATGGCTGGCTTGTGAAAGGAGCCAGCTGGTCCCGAATGAGACCTTCTTAATCTTCGGTGGGTCTGAGGTGGAGGAGGATTTGGATCTGGGACACCTCCATTTTGGTCAGACACATAGCTGAGATCTGCTGCAGAAACAGCTGGGGTATCAAAATATGCATAGTTGATTTGTCCACACCCACGGAAGCTTCGCCTGCCAGGAACATCATATTTGAAATCAGAAAGTGTAGAGTCTTCTAAAAGGAAGTCTGTATCTGAGCTAGTTAGGAATTCCACCTCACAGTCTGTGTCATCCAGAGAGAGGGCTTCAGAGATTGGCAACGGTGGAAGAGGCCTAGAACCCCTTTCACAAAGAGGGGCACAGGGGAAAAGGGAAGGGGAGTTTTTTATGGGTGTCAGTGGAGGAGTGGAAGCACAAACCCCGTTCACTGTGAGTTTCTTAAAACCACATACAACTTGATCCTCTTCAGGTGGTCCCAAGTTTTCACTTGGGGGAATAAGAAGAGGAGGCAAGCTGGACTTTTGAGATGGACCATTTTCTGCAAAGCAGTGGCCATTCATCGGAGCAGATTTGGAAGTGTGCCCTGGAATGAACAAGAGATATTAGTAAAAGATCAACAATCCTCTCTCCACCTGTGTGAGGGAGAGAGCACCCCCGCGACCTATGCTTCCCCAGCTTTCTTCCTGAGTGGCTGTTGTCACCCTGAACACCCATGCAACAACCACAGGTGTAATTAGAGAGCAGAAGATTGTTAACGCATATGGTGTGGTTCAAAGAACAAACTATCTCCTCTATCTCTCTTGGACATGTGCACAGTGCACACCCACACATCACAGGCAAGTTCTGTGACGTGTGCAAAATTCGCGGAAGATGAACAGCATATAATTTACATGAATACCATACTGCACCAGCCTTGCCATTTAAGACATGCGGCCATACTAGGCACGCAGGGTACCAATGAGATAAGACAAAGTCCTTATTGCTAGCACATCATAATATCGTGAGTGAATGGACTTGCTTGCAATGTGTTCAGTTCACACACAGCTCTTGACAAAGATACAAGGAACAAAATATTCACATTAAAAATACTATTTTCTAAGTTTTGAGGAACATTTATACTATTTTCATCTATTACTGTCAAACATGCATTCAATATTAGTAAGAAAGGTAGGAGATCTTGCCTAAGGTTTCATGAAGTAAAGTATGCATCAGAGCTGGAATGAGAACTAATTCTTGATTTTGGAAGATCACATGTCCACGACCAGTCCTACTTAGGACTCAGTCACTCAGAATGAAGGCAGTGGAGTACAATAGCTTGAGAAAAACACAGTTATCTTCTGAATCTGTTGCCACTAGGGGTCAGGCTATTGTTGGAAATAGTTCGGGTTTCCTCATTTAAAAAATAATGCTGGAGGACAAGCTAACCTGAATCCAGACTGATCTTCTCAAATGCTTACTGTGATCAGATTTTCAGAATACATACCAAGTGGTATTAGGCGCTCCTGAGCAGAAGAGTTCAGACTGTAGGCCATGGTTATCGGGTCAATATTTAAAAAGTTGCTGAAAGGAGAGGAAGATACCTTGGTCATAAACAAAGAGCAATCAAAGCCTCTCTCATTTTAGTGTCGCTTATTTATCCAGATTACAGCAGCATTATATCCTCTACTTACTTTTTAAACTCACTGCGACTGCTCCAGCAGGTCTTCCTCATATTCCCCATGGCTCGGCCATTATGTAGAAATCCAGTTTTTAATGGGACTCTGATCTCCTGAGCAGCAACTCCTGCTATTGACATTGTGCCTTATTCTGGGACATCTCCAAACCTGTGAGGCCCAGGCATTTTAAAATCAACCAGTAGCTTTCATTCCCTAGGGGGCAGAAGAGATGAGATAATAAAGAAAACAATTCAGAAATACCTCCATTAGGATAAATTACAGCAAAGCATATTATGACAGAATTTTGGGGGGGGGGGGATGCTGAATAGAAAAAATTAGTTGTGGACTTTCACTTAATTCTTACTGAACTAATTCTTATGTCTCATGAGGATACTTACATGTAAACGCTAAAAATGATTTTTTGTGTAAGTGCTAATCCAAAAGACATGAAATATTTTAGTGAAATGAGAAATAATCTATTGCCAGCAAAAGCAGACCTCCTACTGCAGAGCCTGATAGTTGCACAACAAATCACACTCACTTGGCAATGCACACAGACCCTCCCTTGACCTATTAAACCAGCCTTCTAAGTTACGGCTGCACTGGGCATGAAGCACCAGTGAATCCCGCTTATTTTTCCCAAGCTAAAAAAGTAATTGTATTTTATGCCACAGAACGAATATTCACTAAAACCCAATGCTGAAACTAAGTAAGAGTTTCTACAGTATTGGCACCTGACCACCCCAGGGTCTAGCATTTATTTGGATTTTGTATTTCAGGGTTGGCCATGGGAAGACAAATTCTCCAGTTACTACTTATTCAAGGAACAAACAGTAATATATGAAGATACTAATTTCCATTATCCTGTAAAAATCAAGTTCTGCAAGATTACGAGCTTCAGTAAAAGCCTGGGACAGCTTCCTCCCTCCCTTTTAAAGACAAACTTAAAGGTACATTCTTTACATTCTCCTTTGTGAAATACTCAGTAACTCACATCTTGCTTAGCTGCAAGGCATGGATAACAAAGGCTAAGTACATTTTTCTTAAATTAGTTTCTCAGCTTTAGGACTCCCAATCCCCCTTGTCAGATGTTACAGGTCTGGAGTCCCTACAGCCCCCTTTTCATTTTCCTTTTTTATTATTCGTTATGTAAGTGTTAGTCGGCATCAATCTCTGCTGTCTTCAGATAGCCAAGTTTACTTATGGTAAGTTTAGGTTTTTTTCCTTAGGCACCAGGATATTATCTGTCAATTATCTGTGTAACACTGACCCCTTTTGGGGCATGTACATGTACACTCTTTAACACGATCTCATTCTCTTACTAAATATTAGTAAGGGATTAGTGCAAACAGTATCTGCACAGCTGTGTGCTGGGCACTGTGCGAAGGACTGAAGATGACTGTGACACATTTGCTGTGGGGGAGAGGTACACAGGTTTTTGTTTTTTTTTTTGCTCAGTAACTTCAAATCTATTATTTACAAATCTGTCACCTCCTACTAGACTGTAAGCTCAGGACAGAGGCTGTGTCTCAATCACCTTTTAACGATCAGTACCTGGAACAGTAGTAGGTGCTCAGTAAGTGAATGTTTGTTGAATGAATGATTGTATAATACCATCTAATTATCATAATCAGTATCAACTCAATATACACATTGTGTGAGGCACAGGGGTTTTTTAAAGCTAAAAACCTTTAAAAAATACTCTGCAAGTGTCCATTATTATTTTCCCATTAGAAAGGAACACAGTGAGAGTAATGCTCTACAGGTTCAAGGTCTCAGTAACAAAGTAGAGAAGGGGATCCAATGACTGGCTCTCTGTATTTTACCCTTCCAGTCAGCTGTTCTATCTGGCAGAGATTTTATGATAGGGTTAAAATATTATTTCAGATAGTCAAGCATTATTTTTCTTTAAATCAGTCTCTCAAATATATGATAAAGAAAACATTCTGTCATTTAAGAATTCTAAATTATTGAGAAGTCTTTTGAGGATCGGTTTTTCAGATTACTTAAATGAAGCAAATGTGTATCTACCATCAAGCTATAAAAAATTTAAAAACCAATTTTAAAATATTCCAACCTCTCCCTCTGTGTACTTAGCCCAGTGGTTTATCAAGCTTTTTCTAAGCATTCTACAAGCACTGGCAAGACTATGAGAAAAGTATCTGTGGTAATATAAAAATGAAAGGCAAGATAGGAAGAAGAATATGGTATTTAAGTAGTTTGAAAGCACACGTTTGAAGATCGCTCATCCCGATTACAGGAAAATGCTGCAGGGGATTCTGGAGGCCCAACCCCCACCTGTCTGCAAGCCAACAAGTACTACTAGTAATTACTGTGTGTCAGCCTCCTAATGCCATCTACATCTTAGCTTTCAACAGAATGATTGTGTAACTATCGCCTCTGCAGAAATTGCCTTGGAATTCTAAACTTACATTTCAATGGTCGCTTAAAATTATTTATACGTTCTAGAAAAAGTTATTTTTTATTCATTGTTTCCATCACCTACTTGTTAGCTTTCTTAAGAAAAAAATTTTTTTAGTATAAAAAGAATTGTGTTCACTAAGCCAGCTCACTTCTGACCACAATAGTGTCTTTGTGTATTCATAGAAGGTGACCTGCCTCTAAATTTCAATGGGGAATTGTGAATGGGCCATGTTATGAAACTGTCCGAACTTCCTACTTGCTAGCATGGGAGACGAGGGGGGCAATATAACTGCCATGTTCTCTTCTTTTGGAAAATAACTTCAAACCGTAGACTCAAAAAGGGCAATGTGCTACAGGTTTGGAAGCAAGCTTTTAAAAAAAATGTTCCTCAGATTGTAAACCGAGAGTATGAAACCACCTGAAACTCTCTCTCTCTAAAAACCTTCTAGTATTCAGTGCAAATGGAAGGAGGGGGAGTAAATAAATCCATTTTACCAACCTCAAGCTAAAAAGAAACAAACTCTTCCCAAGTGACGTTTAATGCTGCAATTTTTCACATCTTATCTGTCTTACAACTCATTAGAGGAAAACAATTGCAAAAATGTACCTATGTGGGAAAATCAATATCTAAAAAGTACAAGATGGAATTATGTCATGGAATCCAAAAATAGGAAAGCGAACGTGAATGCAGGCAGCATGGTTTAGACGAGGACCCGAATAACCTTAGGCATGACTTCTCCAAACTTCATCAACTATTTTTAGCTTTTTTAGTGGGTCTAAAATGCAGTTAAATACCAAATTTCAGACATGAACCACCTTTTCCTGTTAACATAACTTGATTCTTTTTAAAATTCAACAAAAAAAGAAGCCCTAAAATCATTTGCTTCTTGAGGTTATCCTTTTATTAATCCACTTGTATAGCTTCAACTCATAGACAGCTCCTGAATCAATGACTCCAGCCTGGCTCAAGCTTCAGCTTTGCATTTCCTCTTGTCTGGTGATTATCTTTCCACTTGAATGGCCCTCTGGCATCTCAGACTCTACAAACCAAACTCCTCCTTTCACTTCATATTCCATTCCCCACTCAAACCAGTTCAGGGTCTAAGAGGATCACACTTCTCAAGGCACCATTTTTAACCTGAGGCCATGTACATTCAATTGCCAAGTTCCACAGACTACTTTTACATGATTTCTCAAATCTTACCTTTCCATTCACAGGCATCATTCTTCCTGGGGTCTGGAAATATGCAACCTATTCTATACACCAGTACCAGGTCAATATTCCTTAACAACAGCTCAAACTAAGATTTGCTGCTGCTCAAAAAACCTTCAAAGGCTCCTAAATAAAACCTCCTCAGCCTGGCATTTAAGGCCTCTACAATATAAACCTAATTTATATTTTCAAGCTCATTTCTATTTTCCCCAAATCTGTCAGAATTCAATTTATCCTTTAAGGTCAACTCTACCCTCCCTTCTCCATGAAGCCTCTCCCTTCATGAAACACCAGAGCAGGGGCGCTCTGTTCTTGGGTTATTCTGTGCTGGGCCCCAATTCCCATTCCACTCTTCAAATCATCCAGGACAGAACTGATGTCCGATTTATGATTTCCCCCGGTAAATCTTGGCATCATTCATGTCTATTATTTATTAAATGGATACTGAGAAAATATCCATCTCATTTTTAGAAAGTAATGACATGAAAGATTCACATACACTGTGTGTCAGTGAAGAGCTCAGTAAGGATAAACTTAATGCGTGCTGGAGTGAGGCCACTGCCCAGTAATAATGTAACAAGCTTAGGATATGTAACAGGAAGGAATTTTTATGAAATTCATTTCCAGAATTCAAAGTAGATAGTTTGTAGACTGAGTAAAAAATTATAAGCTTCAGTGGTTAACAATGTAGCTTTCTAAACTGGTTTCTGTTACAGTATATTTACTTGAAGCAACGAGGGGGGTACTTTCTGAAAACAGTGTTTTGCCTTCTCTTAAAACACTATTCCTTCTAGACTGTGTTTTTACTGCTAAATTTAAGGTCACTTTCATTTTGCTAAAAAAGTTACACCAAAAGCACACTGCACTTTCTTCATTAAGGTGAAATCACATGCCTTTAGCTTGAGGATAGTCTCTTTGAAATTGCTTAAAAAAAAAAAAAAAAAGAAAGAAAAAGAAAGAAATGCAGGCTACCTTAAGGCAGTAACCTAGATCTGCTTACCTGGCCACCAGATCTCATTAATAAATCTCAGAAGCCATCCATGGGAGGAGGAGGGGCACATTTTTGTCATACAACTCATCCAGTTCTGCCCAGTGCTTCCTTATTTAAGGGTGTGATGTAATTTCCTCCTTTCAATCTGGTTCTAGAACCTGATTTCTGTTTATTCAGGGTGATAAATGGTCTTTTCAGTTCCATTTAAGAATCACCTACATTAAGTACTTCCATAACCAGGGAAGATAATAAGGTAACTACATTTAGAGGCAAAATTTATAAAAAGAAACTGATTTAGGAATATGACAAACTCCATGATTTTAGATCCTCCCCAAATAGACCAATCTCTGCATGTTTATTTTTAAAAATGTCTAAAATAATCACCTGTGAGGAAATTAACAAAAAAAAACCCACTAATTTTTTTTTTTTTTTTTTTTTTTAGACAGAGTCTCGCTCTTGTCACCTAGGCTGGAGTGCAGTGGTGCACACCACAATCTCTGCCTCCCAGGTTCAAGTGATTCTCCTGCTTCAGCCTCTCAAGTAGGTGGGATTACAGGCATGCGTCAACACACCAGGCTAATTTTTGTATTTTTAGTAGAGACAGGGTTTCTCCATGTTGGTCAGGCTGGTCTCAAACTCCTGATCTCAGGTGATCTGCTTGCCTTGGCCTCCCAAAGTGCTGGGATTACAGGCGTGAGATACCGCGCCCGCCCCAGATTTCATTTTAATAGCCTATGATTTAGGGGTAGGAAAAGAAAGAGGGAGGCAAGTTAAGAAAACTTCCTTAGTTGTACTCTCTACCATGGTAAATGGTAAAGAGTAATAGCCTTTAAATTAAAAACATAGATGACTTTCAAAATAAGGTCATATTTTAATGTAATTAAAATACTCCTGCATGAATTCAAGAAAAGCTTGATGGCTTCAGTAAATATGAAAATGTAGTTCAGTGTGGCAAAGATGAACATTTGTGTCTGTGTTTGCAGCTCCATTCCTCAGAGGCTCTTAAACGTGTCCAGAACATAATGGACCATTTGTAGGTGGTGAAATAAGAGGCAACAGAGAAAATAATTTATCTTCAAACTGTCAAATAAAAAATAAATGACATAATTTATTCAATAATTCAGAATGCTTTCTAACTATTTTAAAAAAAGCTAAATTAACAAAAAGCCCATTCCCTCAACTACCATAATCCAGTCTTTCCACCCCCTTCAGCCTCCTACACAATTTGAGTGTGACAGCAGAAAAGTAGAATAGCAGGAATATATTCTTTTGTCTTTTGTATTTTTCCTACAGAGTAGCACAATCAGTAACTATATATACACACAGAGGGGAGAAAAATATTATTTTTTTGACATATACACAATAGATTATTTTTTATTATAAAAGCAAATTCTAATCTAAAGACAACGAGCACAATGGTCTAATGATGGGACGCAAGTCTTTAAAACTTCAAATTTATTTAACAAGCATTTAAGTTATCCAATGGTAACTCCAGATTGTTACAATTAATATAAAACCATTAATAACAACATTCACTGGACATACAACTGCCAGGCAAGCATGGTTCTAAGTGCTTTGTGTGTATTAACTTATTTAATCCTCTACAATGCTGTAAGGTGGGCTACTATGATTACTCTCACTTACTTGAGGCACAGAGTTAAATAACTTGCTCAAGGTCAAACCTGGTGAGCAATGGGGCCAGGACTTCAACCAGACAGCCCGGCTTCAGTGTCCAGGCCCTTCACCAACACACCACACTGCCTCTTCCAGTCCCTACAGCTTTTTAAACCGGCGAAATAGGATCCAACTGAGTATAATGCTCAACTTTTAAGGGTAGCACAGATACCTTTTTTTGGATTTACTGGTAATAAATAGTTTTTCTTGGGTAACCTGTAGCCTATGAAAGTTCCTGTTTTACTTCAACTCCCTCAAATTCTCCTATTAAAAGTTATTAATTGTAGATCTGGCCTATGTATCCTCTAAAAAGGGTGGGTTAAGGCATCAGTTTGACATTCTTTTACCACTTCAAACAATTATTTTGAAGCCCTCAATCTTTAATGATACACTGATGCCCCACCATAATAGAACTCTTTATGACACGGTTATTTCATATAACACAAGTCTTGTT
Organism: Macaca nemestrina; assembly: GCF_043159975.1. Taxonomy (NCBI): domain Eukaryota; kingdom Metazoa; phylum Chordata; class Mammalia; order Primates; family Cercopithecidae; genus Macaca; species Macaca nemestrina. Next base: position 226,098,769 of record NC_092125.1, on the reverse strand, counting down.
TTTACTCGTAATAAGGGGTTACTACATATACCCAACGGGCCTCCTTTTAATACACTTTCACAGTATGGATCCCAATGATGGCATTATAATCACACTGTATTGTAAAATCCAGAATTTAATAATAGAATACCTTATATTTGTAAAGCACTCTACACGTTACAAAGCACCTTCTTACACATTATCTCACTTGATCCCCACAACATCCCTGTAAGAAGAGGCAGGGATTATAATCTCCATTTTGCAGATGAGGAAACAAAGTGAGGTTAAATATCTTGCTATAAGCAAAAAGGCTATCATGGCTCTTCTGTCCTATATTCCAGCATTTTCCCCACACTTTCACTACCTCTCTGCTCTATAGTATCTTCATTTTAGGCAACAACCTCACTTCTCCTTGTGACATTCTTGTTTATAAATGGAGAAACTGAAGCAAAAGACTGTTAAGTTAAATGCTCAAGACTTAAGTGCTGGTCAACAGCAGAGGCAGGAACAGAAACTCAACTCATAGTGCTCATTCAGCTCAAAAATTCTTAGAGGGCAAGGATTAATTCTTTTCACAAATATTTATCAAGTGCTTATTCTGGATTAGATACCATGTGAGGTGAAAGAGATATGGTTGCTGCCTGAAGAAGCCTTCCATCTAATGAGGGAGGAAGAGAATAGACAAGCAAGCAAACAATTTTAGATGGAGGTACCTTCCAAGGAAACAAGCAGATACAGCAATAGGATGAGGCGGCATAGGAACATATATTTACACAGGTGGTTTGGGAAGGCCTCTCTGAGTAGGTGACTTTTACAATGGAAATCTAAAGGCTGAAAAAGAGGCAGCCCTGATAAGAGTCAGAAGACAATTCTACTGAGCGAATAGTTGTTTAAAAAACAATCTGTAATTAGTCCATTTCACATCTGGGGTATTGAATAAGAGCTTTTGGACAATGTCCTCCAATCCTTACCTTCCTATTGTTTCCAGGTTGAAAAGGGCTCCATTTCTGTAGCCAAAGCCCCACATTTTTTGGTTTCTTTTTGTCTTTTAAAGACAGGGTCTCACTCTGTCACCAGGATGTAGTGCAGTCATGTGACCTTGGCTTACTGCAACCTCTGCCTCCCAGGCTCAAGCAATCCTCCCACCTCAGCCTCCTGAGTAGCTGGGACTACAGACATGAGCCACCATACCCAGCTAATTTTTGTGTTTTTTTTTTTTTTTTTTTTTTTTGGTAGTGACAGGGTTTTACCATGTTGCCCAGGTTGGTCTCATATTCCTGGGCTCAAGCCATCTGCCCCACCTTGGCCTCCCAAAGTGCTGAGATTACAGGCATGAGCCACTGAGCCTGGACAAAAGCCCCACATTTTAAGGACACACTCATTGAGACCTGGAAGAGTGGTCTTTCTGTAACACCGCCCAATTTTACGGTGTAAGGAATTGGACTACAGTATCAACAAAGACTTCAATTCTCAGAATCCTCCCTGCCACCTTCTGAAATCTGAATCCCTAACTTTTCCCTACCTTAAAACTAATTGTTAAACTAGTAACTTACATTTAGGACCCTCAAACTCATTCGCCTCATCTACCTTTACAAAGCACATGTTTATGCTGTGTGAACAATGCCAGAATGCCACAACTGGACTGCGTTTATGAAGGGAGTTCTTCATTAGCTTTTATAAACCCAGACACCGGCCAAGGATGCTAAATGTATCCAAATGTATCCAGATGATGAGGTACCAATTCAAATGTATTTAGATTAAGAGCAGAGTTGTTTCTCTGGTAGAGGGAGCCTATGCCATTCAAATTCCTGGAATTACCCTTGGCACCTCCTTTCCCCTCCTCTGCTCCTTTCTAAAGCAATCTGATGGTATGCAGACAATCAGGTCAGTTTCAAGCATGTTAGATTGTGCCTGTAATTTAGGCAAATTGCTTTGAAAAGCTACCATTAGTTTCAGCAGAAAGGAAGTATTATCTAGTTCAACTTTTGAGAAGCAGCAGTCAAGAGGTACTTTCATACAAAAACTCAAGCATAATTGAATCTTAGAGTGACCAGGATTTATTGTGAACTGCAAATAGGAAAACCGATGATTGAAACAACAGTTTTACCTGTGAAAAGTATGAATAATTCAGACATTTCATAACAATAAAAAAAAAATTAAACAGATTTGCTTTCCAACCCTTATCAATGACTGGTCCAGTCCTGCTGAGCCTTAAAAGGTAAAACATGCTTTCATGCAACGATTTATCAACATCAACTATGTGCAAGGCTGCATAAGGTAGAAGCTATACAAGGCAGAGTGCCTACCCTTAAGGAGTTTACAATCTAATATATCTGTCAGGTTATAAATCGTTAGTCCAAGACCTCTATCACTTATTATCGAGTGTCACCTGGAACACACAGGTGAAAATAAACCTCTGCTTGAAGTGAAGGGAATGACAAATAGTTTCTGAAGTCCATGCTAAATCCTCTGTTATTTTTCTTCAAACTTGCTAATATCTGGAAAAGAGCTTGCTTGATAACATATTGGTAACCAATTACAGCCAGCATGTTAGCAAGAAACCAGCTTCTTTTATTTTGGTCTTTGCAAAATTTGGTCATTTGCGGATACCTAGCCTGTCTTTGGTTTCTGTTCAAATAAAATTTCACTTAAAACTGTATATTGTAATTACAGAAACGTAAGAAAAGAAATGCAGTTAAAAAAATAGGTACAGTGAACTTGGGTGTTCAGTCTCAACAAATGCGTACCCATTGCATTCTTACACATTTATAAAAGGTTGAACATTTGTTCTGGACGGGAAAAAAAACGGCATTTTAACCTCACCTCTCTTCAACCCTGACAGTTGCCTAGAAACCAGTCTTGCCCTACCTGTGTTGCAGGTGTACCTCAAGTCACCAACACATCTCTTTTAAAGCTACAGCCTCCATTCTGACTTAAGTTTATGACTAACAATCTATTCATATTTTTATCAGGTAAGAGACTGGTTTCTTTCAAGCAATGATGAAATCCTAATAAAGACGTAGCAAGCACCAATACAGCACCATTCACGGTTAAGGAGTCATCTAATTTGTACAGGGCTATGATGTATATATAAATACACAAATTCCCAATAAGCATTCGCATCTTGAACACATTAATTCTGCAGTCCCATTCCATTCAAAGCGGTACTTAAGACATTCAGAGCAAAGAATCACGTTTCTAGGAGAGAAGGAAGAGTTCAGAACAGCTTAGACGAATTTTTAAATACTGATTTCGGCATTACCATAGTCGCTGGGAGACGAGGCAGAGGGACCGGGGCTGACCGCCAAAGAGAACCGGTACCAACCACCGCAAGCAATCACCGAGCCTCCCACCCCAGCTTTCAAGACAGGATTTACGGGCACACGGTGTCAACAAGACAACGCAACCCCGATTTTTACAACGAAAAAAAAAAAAATCAAACAAGCCCCTAGCGCCGAAGACGCTCATCCCCGCCGGGCCACCCCGCAAGCGCAGGCGGCGGGACTAGGACTCTCAAGCTCGCCGCTCCCGAAGCCCCGTCCGCTCCAGCGGTCCCGGTGTGCGGGGACGTGTCCCGGGCGCTCGGGTGCATGGCCCCGGCCAGCCGAGGGGCCGCGCGGCGACCACGGCCGGCGTGGAGAAGAAGGCGGGCGCCGGCACCTCGCGGCGTCCCCAGGCCCGGGCTGCGCCGCCGGGGAGGGTCCCGCCCTCCACACCTCAATGAGGAGAAGCCCGCGAGCGACCGGCCGGCCCCTCCCTCCGTCCCAGAGACTCCGCGTCGCGGTGACCCTCCCCGCGCCCTCCACGCCCCCGCCCTCGCGTCGGGGAGCCGCCTGGATCCCAGCACCCGGCGCGGGGGCCCCTGAGGGAACCGAGCGCTGCGTGGCCCTCCCCACCCCCTCAGTGCGCCAGGCCCCTTACCCCGGAGGAGCGGCGGCTGCCCCGCGGCGCCCTCCCGCGCATGTCCGTCCCGGCTGGCTCAGCGCCGCGGGCTCAGGGGCCCGGACATCGCGCAGGCGCCTCTCACTGGCTCGCGCTCCCGCTAGCGAACTGCCTCGCAATGGGCCGCCGTCGCCGCGGCTGCCGCCGCCGCCTCTATATATAGCATAGGCCCCTGGCCGTGAGGTCGCCGCGGCCGACCCCGCCTCCTCCCGCAGCCAATCAGGGCGCGCGCCGCTTAAAGGGGCGATGCCGCGGCCGAGGCGTTTGCGCGGGGCCCACCGTGGCGTAGCGCGGCGCTGCCGGGAGGCGGCTTTGTGTCCGGGGCGGCGTCTCCGGGTTGACCGCGGCCGCAGCTCCGCTCCTCTGCCCGAGCCGTGCGGCACTCCCGGGAACCTCTCAACGCCGAGCTTTCCTCAGAAGCCCGCGGCCACCTGGGCCTCGGACGCCGTTCCTGCCCGAAGTGAGGGCACATCGAGCCTCGCGCGGGATTTCCCATACATTCAGGGTCCGGGCAAGATTGTGCGTTTTTCCCTCTCCGCGGGCCGCCGCTGGCCGTGTGGGCCGAGGAAGCCCTGGAGGGGGAGAAGGGAGCCTCTCTCGACTGGGCCTGCGGCGTGGGAGGGACAGTGAGGGACGCTTAGGAACTGTGTGGGGCAGTGAAGGACAGTGTGGGATGATGAGGGACGGTGTGGGCCGTGAGGGACAGTGCGGGGCTTTGGGACAGTGAGGGACAGTGTAGGACGGTGAGGGACAGTGTGTGACAGTGCGGGACAGCGGGACGGTGAGGGACAGTGTAGGACGGTGAGGGACAGTGTAGGACAGTGTAGGACAGTGAGGGACAGTGCGGGGCTGTGGGACAGTGAGGGACAGTGTAGGACAGTGAGGGACAGTGTGGGACAGTGCGGGACAGCGGGACGGTGAGGGACAGTGAGGGACAGTGAGGGACAGTGTAGGACAGTGAGGGACAGTGTGGGACAGTGCGGGACAGCAGGACGGTGAGGGACAGTGTAGGACAGTGTAGGACAGTGAGGGACAGTGAGGGACAGTGCGGGACAGCGGGACGGTGAGGGACAGTGTAGGACGGTGAGGGACAGTGTGGGACAGTGCGGGACAGCAGGACGGTGAGGGACAGTGTAGGACAGTGAGGGACAGTGAGGGACAGTGTGGGACAGTGTGGGACAGCAGGACGGTGAGGGACAGTGTAGGACAGTGAGGGACAGTGAGGGACAGTGTGGGACAGTGTGGGACAGCAGGACGGTGAGGGACAGTGTAGGACAGTGTAGGACAGTGAGGGACAGTGAGGGACAGTGTGGGACAGTGCGGGACAGCAGGACGGTGAGGGACAGTGTAGGACAGTGTAGGACAGTGAGGGACAGTGTAGGACAGTGTAGGACAGTGAGGGACAGTGAGGGACAGTGCGGGACAGCAGGACGGTGAGGGACAGTGTGGGACAGTGTAGGACAGTGAGGGACAGTGTGGGACAGTGTGGGACAGTGAGGGACAGTGTGGGACAGTGCGGGACAGCAGGACGATGAGGGACAGTGTAGGACAGTGAGGGACAGTGCGGGGCTGTGGGACAGTGAGGGACAGTGAGGGACAGTGTGGGACAGTGTAGGACAGTGAGGGACAGTGTGGGACAGTGCGGGACAGCAGGACGATGAGGGACAGTGTAGGACAGTGAGGGACAGTGCGGGGCTGTGGGACAGTGAGGGACAGTGTGGGACAGTGTGGGACAGTGTGGGACAGTGCGGGAGAGCAGGACGGTGAGGGACAGTGTAGGACAGGGACAGCAGGACGGCGAGGGACAGTGCGGGACTGTGGGACCGTGTGGGACAGTGAGGGACAGTGTGGGACAGTGTGGGATGATGAAGGACGGTGTGGGCCGGTGAAGGACAGTGTAGGATGGTGAGGGACAGTGTGGGACAGTGAGGGACAGTGTGGGGCCGTGGGACAGTGTGGGGCCGTGGGACAGTGTGGGTCAGTGAGGGACAGTGTAGGACAGTGAGGGACAGTGCGGGGCCGTGGGACAGTGTGGGTCAGTGAGGGACAGTGTGGGTCAGTGAGGGACAGTGTAGGACAGTGAGGGACAGTGTGGGACAGTGAAGGACAGTGCGGGACAGCAGGACGGTGAGGGACAGTGTAGGACAGTGAGGGACAGTAAGGGACAGAGTGGGACAGTGTAGGACAGTGAGGGACAGTGTGGGACAGTGTGGGATAGTGCGGGACAGCAGGACGATGAGGGACAGTGTAGGACAGTGAGGGACAGTGCGGGGCTGTGGGACAGTGAGGGACAGTGTGGGACAGTGAGGGACAGTGTGGGACAGTGCAGGAGAGCAGGACGGTGAGGGACAGTGTAGGACAGGGACAGCAGGACGGCGAGGGACAGTGCGGGACTGTGGGACCGTGTGGGACAGTGAGGGACAGTGTGGGACAGTGTGGGATGATGAGGGACGGTGTGGGCCGGTGAAGGACAGTGTAGGATGGTGAGGGACAGTGTGGGACAGTGAGGGACAGTGCGGGGCCGTGGGACAGTGTGGGTCAGTGAGGGACAGTGTGGGTCAGTGAGGGACAGTGTAGGACAGTGAGGGACAGCAGGACGGTGAGGGACAGTGCGGGGCTGTGGGACAGTGAGGGACAGCAGGACGGTGAGGGACAGTGCGGGGCTGTGGGACAGTAGGTCAGTGAGGGACCGTATGGGACGGTGAGGAACTGTGAGGGACAGTGTGGGACAGTAAGGGACTGTGTGGGACAGTGAGGGACTTTGGGACTGTGAGGGACTCGGACAGTGAAGGATGGCAAGGGACAGTGTGGGACAGTGGACGGTGAGGTACTGGGAGGGGCAGTGAGCGACAGTGTAGGACTGTGAGGGATGGCGAGGGACAGAGTAGGACAGCAAGGGAGCATGAAGGGACAGAGTGGGCCGGCGTGGGGCGGTGAGGCCACGCGGGGGAAGCGCAGGGCTCCTCTGACTGCATTGGAAAATGGAGGAAGGGTCCTGAAAGGTCCTGATAGAGGTTGAGCCCTTCAGAGTCTCTGGGGGTTTTCAGGAGGAGCTCCGCCACTGCTGACCTAGGGGGCCCTCGGCTTCCCAGGCTTGTGTTTACTCAGGCGACCTGAGCTGGCCCCTACGTCTTTTGGCTTTGGAGAGGCCACAGATGCCCAAGGACAAAGCCCCAGCGGGCCTGTGGGAGGAGGTTTCTCGGGGCGCCAGTGATGCAACTTAGGCTTATAGTTTAACCGTAAAATAAATAATACAAATGATAACAAACCAAGAGTGACTAAAGTAAGAAAAAAAGCAAACAGACGGAAACCCTCTAGTTTTAACTAGAACAAATCCCCTGGCTGGTCCTCTGTTGCCAGAGCCGAGACCTGTCGCTGACCTCTAGCCTCCTGGAGCCCCTGCTTGCACTTCAGCAATAATGCCTGATAGTTAGACACTGAGCACTACCTAATTGGGGTAGTTTAACATATGGAATGAGATTCTGGCCTTATTATCAGGTTAACTATTAACTCTACACCCCATGAAATGATTTGCCTTTTCCCCACTATTATTTACTTACATTCTTTTTAATTTAATTCAAAGGCCTAATTTTGAATTCAAGGACTTAAGCACGAAAAGAAAAAAAAAAAAAAAAGAATCTGAAGTATCTTTGCCCTCTCTCGGTTGCAAAACAAACAAACGTTTTGCAGAGAGAAATCTGGCTTCCTTTCTGATGGCTTTTCTGTCTTACAAGGGGCCATTGGGTCATTTTCATGCCTATGCTATTTGTCAACAATTCAGTTAACCTGTCTCCTTACTGTCATTCATTTAGTATTATTTTAGGATGATGGAAATGAGTCACAACTAATTGCTGAGTTCCTTACCAACTGACTAGTTTTTGATCCAAAGAAAATCTGTCCCGATTTTCTTCCCATTTTGTTGTCATTTATGTTCGTGGCTTACCCATAGGCTGTTATCAGTGTAAAAAAAAGATCAGCCTGAGAACTTGCCAGGGTACATCTTTTCAAACCTCACAGAACAGTATCTACTGAATGGGCACTTGAAGGGGCTCATGTTTCATCTGAAAGGAACCCTGGCTATACCATTTCAAGTCACTACAATACAGTTGTAATTTGTGCTTCAGCCTTATTGGCATGCTTTTACATTCCCCTATTCATAAAACAGTGATAATCACCAGAGCAACCATCAAACACACCCCTTCTTTAGAGAAAGAAGATCAACAGGATACTCACTCTACAGTTGTGAGCTGTATGATGTGCTAATGTTTTGGTAAATTATCAAAAATCATAAAGTCACATGAGTAATACATGATTAATCTGATTTTTCTATTTTAAACAACTTGCAAAATAAACTTGATTTATTCATTTTTGGGGAGAAACCTGTTTAGCCACTAGTTTGCCACGTTTAGCTTACAGTTATATAATACGGCTTTCTCAGCCGTGGAAGAATTACATGAGAAGACTTACACCCCACAAATTTTTAATCTAATAGTCTGTTAATGATGTGTTATAATAAAATTGATATGTCAATAATATTGTAGGACATCTTGGGAAGAGTTTAAAAGGAAAACGCTAAGCATCTTGAAGTGATACTAGCATATTGTGTTTATTAAGTGATTATTCATTGACCTTTAATAGATTAGAACACTACACCAGAGATTCGGGGAAACAGTCTCTTTTTCCTGAACCCAATTTGTTTTGAATTATCTCCAGTAAAGCATGACATTTAAAGTAAGACAGTGTTTTTTATATCTCTCACAGTCTGCTTACTTTTGAGGCCATTTTAAAAAGAATTTATATTAGTTGATTGTTTTTAATAGAAAAGAACTCAACATCTAAAACTTTAGACTTGCATCACATTGACCCAAATTGTCATTCTTCACTTGCCCTTCTTTCAGTGTAAGCAGCAGCTGTCTTTGGAGTGAGAACAAGGGTGAGGTTCTTGCTCAGAAACCTTAGAATCACGGACACTGTTTTCCTGAAAACATTGCTTCTTTCTTTCCTCTCAAAGAAATGCCACATGTCATGTGTAAGCATAACATGCTGGACAGGCACCTTATTACATTTATATTTGCATTTTGGTATTATTTTAATCCTGTAGAAGAACATATACATTTTGGTATTTGTTCTTCTTGATTATAGATGTTTTTGTGTTTCTACTTTGTTTATGATAAATATTTTAAAGTTAAACACATTTTATATGTCCCTCTTGGTCCTAGAGCCTTTGTTTCTGTCTATACGTAATATAAATGTATATTATGCACTTAAACTATTTTATAGATAAGTGTGCAATAAAAAAATATAACCAAGAGAGGAATTACATTTCCTAGAGGGCGTTTGCTTAGTGTGCTACATTGCATTTGGGGAACATTCATATTGCTGTTCATGGATGTTTCCAGAACGCATGCATGTACACACACACACACACTCTCTCACACTCTCACATATAAAATAAACTCTAGATGATTCTTTTTTTTTTTTTTTGAGATGGAGTCTCACCCTGTCCCCAGGTTGGAGTGCAATGTCACCATCTCAGCTCACTGCAACCTCTGCCTCCCGGGTTCAAGCGAGTCTCCTGCCTCAGCCTCCCGAGTAGCTGGGACTGCAGGCAGGCACCACCACGCCCAGCTCATTTTTGTGTTTTTAGTAGAGACGGGTTTTCACCATATTGGCCAGGATGATCTCGATCTCTTGACCTCATGATCCGCCTGCCTCGGCCTCCCAAAGTGCTGGGATTACAGGCGTGAGCCACCGCGCCCGGTGAACCCTGGATAATTCTGATAAGAGCCTGGATTCACCCATGAGGAGTACCACAATGCCAAAGAGATTTCCATGGACTTTTTACTTTTTAACCTTAGTGGCCACTTGAAAAGTAGCACAGAAAATATATTTCTTGGCAACATTTCATTTTTCCTTTTTCAGTTTTTTTTTTTTTTTTTTTTTTTTTCTGAGATGGAGTTTCGCTCTTGTTGCCCAGGCTGGAGTGCAATGGTGCGATCTTGGCTCACTGCAACCTCCGCCTACTAGGTTCAAGCGATTCTCCTGCCTCAGCCTCCCGAGTAGCTGGGACTGTAGGCATGTGCCACCACGTCGGCTAATTTTGTATCTTTAGTATAGAGACTGGGTTTCTCCATGTTGGTCAGACTGGTCTCGAACTCCCGGCCTCAGATGATCTGCCTGTCTCAGCCTCCCAAAGTACTGGAATTATAGACATGAGCCACCACGCCCAGCACATTTTTCCATTAGTTAGTTATGGATACTGCTCTCCCTTCCTAGTTTTTCCCCAAAAAGGATACTTCACCTGTGAGAAGTCTGAGCAGGTTGGTTTTAATTTCCCAATCTATTATTTTAAGTGTTAGGGCCAGGGCTTCACTACTTTTTCTTAGTATGAGTTTTAGACAGGCTGTTTGCATAGTTGTTTAAACTGAGCCACCTTTCATTTACCAAATGCTCTCTTAACATTAGATGCTATTGGTGGTTATTATGTTTCTAATTCTATCCCATCTCTAAAATGTATAACTGTTGGAAATTTTTTAGTCTTATGGATACATTAATTTTTATTTATTTATTTACTTTGAGATGGAGTTTTGCTCTTGTTGCCCAGGCTGGAGTGCAATGGTGCAATCTCAGCTCATTGCAATCTTCACCTCCCAGGTTCAAGCAATTCTGTTGCCTAACCATCCCAAGTAGCTGGGATTACAGGCACCCACCACCATGCCCAGCTAATTTTTTGTATTTTCAGTAGAGACGGAGTTTCGCCATGTGGCCAGGTTGGTCTTGAACTCCTGACCTCAGGTGATGCACCTGCCTCGCCCTCCCAAAGTACTGGGATTACAGGCGTGAACCACCGCGCCTGGCCAAGTCTTATGGATACATTAATTTAGATACATAATCTAGATGTTTACAAGACAATTTTTTAAATTTCTTTTAGATGCTAACCTGACTTTATTTTCAAATTATTTAAACATTTAAGCATTTTCTCCTAAGTAAATGCTGTATTTCCTATTAGCCGGCCAGTAGGGTGTGCTCTAGTCCCTTGCCAAATTAATTAATTAATTAATTTAAAATGTTAATATAAACTCTTCATTGAGAGATTTCAGAAATATATTTCACTTCTTCATTGCCACTGGTCACATATGAGATGTTTATATAGCTGCAGTTTATATGCAGATGCAGGATATCAGGAAAGTAACACTGCTATATTAAAAAAAGAAAGCTTTGAGATGCTTACTCCTTGGCTGAGTTCTAAAATAATTTGGTATTATTTTACCAAGTTGATACCTTGGTAGCAGGTATTTTCTTTTATTCTGGATAAAGAAGAACAGGAAAAGTAGTGTAGGAATGAAAGGATCTGCTCTGGACTCAGGGTTTCGGTTTGAACACCAGCTGTTTCACTTTGGGCAAGTCACTTGACCTCTTGAGGCCTTGTCATGTGGGGATAAGAGTGGTTCCTATTGGACAGATAATTGAGATAGTACATGTAAAAGAGCTTGTAACATTGTCCAGCACAATCAAGGTTCAATAACTGTTAGATGTTTTATTATTACTATTATTACTGTTTGAGACAAAGGCTTGCTCTGTTACCCAGGCTGGAGTGCAATGGCGTGATCTCGGCTCCCTGCAGCCTCTGCCTCCTGGGTTCAAGCGATTCTTGTGCCTCAGCCTCCTGAGTAGCTGGGACTACAGGTGTGTGCTACCATGCCTGGCTAATTTTTGTATTTTTAGTAGAGACAGGGTTTCACCATGTTGGCCAGGCTGGTCTTGAACTCCTGGCCTCAAGTGATCTGCCTGGCTTGGCCTTCTAAAGTGTTGGGATGACAGGCGTGAGCCACCGCTCCCAACCTATTTTTATTATTGTTATTCTCATTGTTATGGTTACATATTCTTTGGGAAATTTTTGAACATCTGTCATTGCAAGATTGAAAAATTCTTTTTTTTTTTTTTTTTTTTGAGACGGAGTCTTGCTCTGTCACCCAGGCTGGAGTGCAGTGGCCGGATCTCAGCTCACTGCAAGCTCCGCCTCCCGGATTTACACCATTCTCCTGCCTCAGCCTCCCGAGTAGCTGGGACTACAGGCACCCGCCACCTCGCCCGGCTATTTTTTTGTATTTTTTAGTAGAGACGGGGTTTCACCGTGTTAGCCGGGATCGTCTCTCGATCTCCTGACCTCGTGATCCGCCCGTCTCGGCCTCCCAAAGTGCTGGGATTACAGGCTTGAGCCACCGTGCCCGGCCAATTGAAAAATTCTTGATTGCTTGATAGTATACATGATTTAATTAGTCCAGAAGGTTGTTTCCTTAAATCCCAGCGGCATAAATGACTTATAAGGTAAAATGTCTTAATTGACTCTGCAGTATTTAAGAGACTGTAAAACCTTAAGACAAAAAAAGGCTCTGTGTTAGTTGATAGCACCAGCAATCCATAGGGGAGATATGCTAAGAGCACAGAGAATCTTCTTAGCATCCCTGAAGGCAAGCTCACAAGTAACCAACCGTAAGTCTGTGAGCAGTTACTTCTAAGCCCATAGTCATAAACATCCATAGACATGTTTCCTTTAAAAAACACATTTAGCCTGTACAGAAATCTATTTAGCATAAAGTCCTTGCAGAACGTTTTGATAGGAACAGCTTTAGAGTTTTCTCTGGAATGTAAGGACAACAGATATACTCCGTGACTTGATGCAGTAATATTGTAAAAGCTGAATGAATGCCAACACTTCTTGGGATTTCTAACTGCTCCTTCACGCATGTATTCACTTATCCATCAATAAATATCTATTGAGGCTGGGTGGGGTGGCTCACGCCTGTAATCCCAGCACTTTGGGAGCCTGAGGCGGGTGGATCACCTGAGGTCAGGAGTTTGAGACCAGCCTGACCAACATGGCGAAACCCCATCTCTACTAAAAATACAAAATTAGCTGGGCATGGTGGCCGGCACCTGTAATCCCAGCTACTCGGGAGACCGAGGCAGGAGAATCACTTGAACCCGGGAGGTGTAGGTTGCAGTGAGCTGAGATCGTGCCACTGCACTCTAACCTGGGCAACAAGAGCGAAACTCCATCTAAAAAAAAATTTTATATATATATATCTTCTACTATGTGGCAGTCATATGCTAGGTATCCAGCAGCGTACAAGAGTTACAATCACTGTCTTTAGTGAGCTTTCAGTGCAATGGGGACTATAGACAAGAACACAGGAAGCTGTGATGTCATACTGTGATAGGAGCCTGTGGGGTGCTATGGGGGTACATAGGATAGACACCAACTGCAAGAACTGAAAGATGATTCAGAGCGTCCAGGGTGACAACAAAGGGAGAAGAATGTTCTTAGGAGGGCAAAGAGCAAATGTTCAGAATGTGACATGTCCGAGGAAGCCAAATTCTCTGTAAATGAAGGTAAGAAATGAGGCTGGAGAGGTTAAGTAGAGGCCAGATTTTACTTGACTGCAGAAGTGTTTGGACTTCTTGCTAAAAGTAGAGGAGTCATTAACAAGGTTCAAGTGGACAGTGAAAGTTGATATTTGCATTTTAGAGAGATCCTCTTGTTGCCAGAGGTGTCGTATGACCAGAAAGTTTAGAACTTGGGTCTAGGGAGTGCTGGGCCATCTTCTTAGTTCTGAATTATCTTTTCCAGCTAGGGCATCAGTTCTCCTAACTTGGGGACACAGACATTTGCACCAATCCTTGGCAGTAATTGTGTTTATTTTATTTTATTTTAAAAATTTGTTTATTTATTTATTTATTTATTTTAGATGGAGTCTTGCTCTGTTGCCCAGGTTGGAGTGCAGTAGCATAATCTTGGCTCACTGCAACCTCTGCCTCCTGGGTTTAAGCGATTCTCCTGCCTTAGCTTCCCAAGTAGCTGGAATTACAGGCACCCACGACTGTGCCCAGCTAATTTTTGTATTTTTAGCAGAGATGGGGTTTCACCATGTTGGCCGGACTGGTCTCGAACTCCTGACCTCAAGTGATCCACCCACCTTGGTCTCCCGAAGTACTGGGATTACAGGTGTGAACCACCGCACCTGGCTCCCTGGCAGGAATTATGAAACAGACAGGAAACAAGGAAGGGGACGTAGAGAGAAATATGCACAGATTTTTGGAGAGGCATTGCCTTTCAGAGAATGTTAGGTACAAAAAGCTGCTTTTTTATTTTAAAACAAACTTTTACATAATTGAAGTTGGAAAGAACAAAACAACACAGTTAAACTATCGAACAATTTAAGGAGAGTAAAACATTTGTGTACCAAGGTATGCAAATTTGGGTATAATCATAAAGAAATTTACCAGGCCAGTAGTGGAACACAGACTGGGTATAATTATTAAAGTATCAGTGTCAAGGCCGGGCGCTGTGGCTCACGCCTGTAATCCCAACATTTTGGGAGGCCAGGGCAGGTGGGTTGTTTGAGCCCAGGAGGTCAAGACCATCCTGGGCAACATGTTGAAACCCCCTCTCTATAAAAAATACAAAAATGAGCTGGGCATGGTGGTGCCTGCCTGTAGTCCCAGCTACTCAGGAGGCTGAGGTGGGAGGATTGCTTGAACCCAGGAGGTTGAGGCTGCAATGAGCTGAGATCATGCCGTTACATTCCACTCTGGGCAACAGAATGAGACGCTGTCTCAAAAAATAAAGTATCAGCGTCAGCTGAGTTTTACTAAACTACTCATATTTGCACTTTGCTTTTTTTAAAAAAATTATTGAGTAGGAAAATGTTTTGTAGCCATGTCACAGAACCATAAAGCTGCGAATTAGGTTTAATTTTTATTATTTTTATTTTTTGAGCCAGAGTCTTACTTTGTGCCCAGGCTGGAGTGCAGCAGTGCAAACACTCACTGCAGCCTTGACCTCCTGGGCTTTAGTGATCTTCCCGCCTCAGCATCCAGAGTTGTTGGGGCCACAGGTGTGGCCCACATGGTGTGCCACCATGTCCAACTACTGTTTAAAAAACCTTTTTTTGTAGAGATGGGGTCTTGCCATGTTGCCCAGGCTGGTCTCGAATTCTTGGGCTCAAGGGATACTTCTGCTTTGGCCTCCCAAAGTGCTGGGATTACAGGTGTGAGCCACTGTACTTGGCTGAATTAGGTTGTAAAATTAATGTGTGTAGTTCATATCCTGTACTTCTGTTAGTTCTTCATTCCTATCACTGTCACACAAAATTGTTTTCTTTAAGAAGCTAGTGGGCCCTCTTCTGCTGTGTTGATTTTAATGAGGTCCTGGAGTGAGTTTGCCTTCCAGCGTCTGAAAGGGAGAAGGCACCGCTTCAGCTGGAGAGACCAGTGGGGAAGCTGGGTCCTCAAAGAACAAAGTTTGAGTTAGGAGCAAGCAGGTGGAGGGAGTATTAAGTGAAAAGGTGGTGAATGTAGGAATTTGTTGCGTTTGTGGGACATGGTAAGTCCTGTGTGCCCAGTAGAAAAATTTATGTTACCTAAGACAAAAGTCTTTGGTAAGAGGGATCTCAAATCACTCATTTGTTTGTTCAGCCAGTATTGACGACTGTCCCCTGCATGCCAGGCACTGTCCTACCACTCACTGAGTGTGCACCGGTGAATAAAATGGATCTAACCCTTGCCTCTGTGAAACTTACAGTCTAATGGGAAAGAAAGTTGCTACATAATTAGCGGATATGTAAGTGTGATGGTTAATAGTGTCAACTTGATTGGATTGAAGGATACAGAGTATGAATCCTGGGTGTGTCTGTGAGGGTGCTGCCAAAGGAGATTCACATTTGAGTCATGGGCTGGGAAAGGCAGACCCACCCTCAATCTGGGTGGGCACCATCTAATCAGCTGCCAGCTCGGCTAGAATGTAAGCAGACAGAAAAATGTGGAAAGAGAGACTGGCCCAGCCTCCCAGCCTATGTCTTTCCCCCATGCCGGATGCTTCCTGCCCTCAAACATCGGACTCCAAGTTCTTCAGTTTTGGAACTCGGACTGGCTCTTCTTGCTCCTCAGCCTGCAGATGGCCTGTTGTGGGACCTTGTGATGGTGTGAGTTAATACTTAATAAACTCCCATATAGATATATGTATACACATAGTTTTATATATATACACACACACACAGTTTTTTTTAATATATAAAACCATATATATGTATATATTCCATGAGTTCTGTCCCTCTAGAGTACTGTGACTAACACAGTAAGTCATTCTAAAAGTAGTGTGCTCTCAGAAAGTCCTGAGACAGAGGGCAATGGGGTGGTGGTGGGAAATGAGTGGTTTTGACTGAGTGGACAGGGAGGGCAACCTTGGGGGAGATGACATGTTGAGACCTAAAGTGTGAGAAGGAGCTGTCCAGGTGAAAAGCCTGGGGAAAGTACACTTTGGGTACAGAAACAGAAGGAATAAAGGCCAGAAAATAGGAGAGAACTTGGTGTGTTGGAGAAACTTGGAGGAGGTCAGTCTGAAATCATGTAGGAAGCTATTGTCTGTGTCTAAGTGAGAACTGATGACTTGAGGGAGAGTTGCGGTACTTGGAATGGAGCAGAGCAAAACGATTCCACAAAGACTGATTCTAGGTTTACATTTTGGATTTAGGCCGGGCATGGTGGCTCATGCCTGTAATTCCAGCACTTTCAGAGGCTGAGGCAGGCGGATCACTTGAGGTCAGGAGTTCGAGATCAGCCTGGCCAACATGGGGAAACCCCGTCTTTATTAAAAGTATAAAAATTAGCTCCTGCCTGTAGTCCCAGCTCCCAGCTACTTGGGAGGCTGAGGTGGGATGATCACTTGAGCCTAGAAGGTCGAGGCTGCAGTGAGTGGAGATCATGCCACTGCGCTTCAGCCTGGGTAGTGGAGTGAGACCCTGTCTCAATAAAATAAAACAAAACAAAAGAAATAAATTTTGGATCTAGAATGGACAGGACTTTAGTAGTAACTTGCATATGAAAAGTGAAGGAAAAGGAAAATAAATGATGATTCCAGCTTTCAATAACTGGGTGAACATGGTGCAGTAGTTTACTGAGTAGGAGATGGAGGGAGTTGGGCATTGGAGTATGGGAGATGGTACCCCTGATAAACAGTGGGACTTATAACTCAGCTGAAGACCTAAGGGCAAAAGAGATGTGAAGCACAGCAATTTTTCCAAAATGCTTCATTTCAGCAGTCCTGTGTAAAATGTGGGTAGAGATGGGCAACCTGGTTCCATGTTACTCAAGAAAGCTTGTGCAGAGATCCCTGTGGTTAGTAACCTGGATTCCAGGGATGAAGAGCAGCTCACGCAGAGGCTCAGCTCCTTGGTCTTCAGCCACTGAGGGTAACAGAAACGGTGTCTGGCTGGCAGTCTCATTTTGGAAAATACAGGTTCCTATCCGTGATCTGTCTCTTGGAGTCAACAACATTGCAAAAGCAACAGATATCTAATGGAGACACCACTAGAACTCAGGACTTTGGGTTTAATACTCCTTTCATAAGAGAGGATATGAATTTCAAATCATTTATGAAGGTCAGATGAATATTGATTGATCCTTGAATTAAATTTGCCAATGCATCTGGAACCATAATTTCTTTTGAGTTGTTTCTGACCTCTTCCTCAGTCCAGCTAAGACTGTGGGATTAAAGTAATCTTTCCAAATTATACTTTTTAAAATAATGACTGTAAATGCCTGATACATTAAAGGTGTCAGAATTTTTTTTTTTTTTTTTTTTTTTTTGAGACAGAGACTTGCTCTGTTGCCCAGGCTGGAATGCAGCAGCAATTTCAGCTCACTGCAACCTCTGCTGCCTGGGTTCGAACTATTCTTGTGCCTCAGCCTCCCAAGCAGCTGGGACTACAAGCACCCGCCACCACAACTGGTTAATGTTTGTATTTTTAGTAGAGACGGAGTTTCACCATGTTGGCCAGGCTGGTCTCCAATTTCTGACTTCAAGTGATCCACCTGCTTCAGCCTCCCAAAATGCTGGGATTACAGGCTTGAGCCACCGCCCAGACAGATTTTTTTTTTTTTCTAGAACAGGTGTGTGTGTGTGTAATTAAGACACATGACCATTCCTGTGTTGTTGAGTTTCTCTTGTAAAATAGGTGTAATTAAGTCATTAACCTTAGTGAGCTATGATGCATAAAAACTCTTTGGGAAAAAAATGTAACAAAATCTTAGTTTTCACTGACTTATAAATATAATAAAATCAACTTCCTATTAGTGCACACCATCCTGAGGCATCAGAAGGTACCCCAGGACATCCATGGTATCCATTACATTCATTCAACAAACATTTACTGAGTATCTTACTACATATATTTCTAATGGTTTCTACTTTTTCAAAGTAAAATCCAGAAAAATTTCTAGTCATTTGAACTTTGCTTCTCTTTGAAGTTTTCTTTAATTCTTTTTATGCATTTGTCCTGTCTCATTAGAGTGTATGATCTTAGTAAAGATTATGATTGCTTTTGTATCTCTTATAGCACATAGCACCATTGTTGACTGTCTTGGCCATAAGCTTAAATTATAGGATGGAAAATTCAGGTGAATACTAACAGCCTAATTGATATAAAAATGGAAAGGAAGCATCATCAGACCAAGACTGTAGATTCTACCTCCTTAAAATTTTTTGAGAATCAAATAAACTCTTTGAACCAGTGTTTTTTACCAGCACCCTAAGGAAATAGGCCGGGTGCGGTGGCTCATGCCTGTAATCCCAGCACTTTGGGAGGCTGAGGCAGGTAGATCACTTGAGGTCAGGAGTTCAAAACCAACCTGGCCAACATGGTGAAACCCCATATCTACTAAAAATACAAAAATTAGCCGGGCATGATGGCTTGCGCCTGTAATCCCTACTCAGGAGGCTGAGGCACAAGAATCGCTTGAACCCGGGAGGTGTAGGTTGCAGTGAGCAGAGATCCCGCTGCTGCACTCAGCCTGGGTGACAGAGTGAGACTGCATCTCAAAAAAAGCAAAAAACTAAGGAAATAATCACAATACAGAAAGCTTTATACCCAAAGAGGTTCAATATGGTGTTATTCATAAGAGTGAAAAACTGGCCTGGCAGTAGGACAACTGGCCAAGTAAAATACACACTGTCTATTCATATGCTAATGAGAATTTTATAATTAGGAGTAATATGATTATGAAGATTTTGTAATTGGGAATAATACCTAATAATAGCTAACACTTTTGTAGCATTTACTAAGAACTAGGTACGGTTCTAAGGCTTGACATGTATTAACCTTCACAACAACCCTAGGAGGTACATCCTATTATTGTACCCAGTTTACAAGGTGAGGTTAGGTCATGTGCTGAAAGTCACACAGCTATGGGAACTAGATTCCAACCTAGGCAGTTAGTTTTCTTTTAACAACCACAGATTCTTTCATGATCATGTTTAGTGAAAAAAGTCAAACACATAGTACCTGGCTGACAGAATAATCTGTACAACAAATTTCTGCGACAAAAGTTTACCTATAACACAAACCTGCACATGTACCCCAAACCTAAAATAAAAGTTTTTTTAAAAAAAGTAGAATACAAAATTGAGTATGGAATATCTATCCTCATGTTATCAGTTAGGATTTTTTGTTAGTGACAGGAAACCCAACTCAAATTGGATAAATAAAAAAAGGAAATCAGTAGATCAGTACTGGAAAAGACGAGGGATGTCACTGCACACATTGCTTTGTTCACATGTTCAGATGATGTCATCCAGGGCAGGACTTTCTCTAACTTTGGGCTTTGTCCACTTTTGTGTTTACTTCATTTTGAGGTTCCTTGGTGGCATGATGGCTGCCAGCAAACCCTGGGATCATCTAATTAAAAATTTTAAAAAGAACTTATTTAATAGTTTGAACAAAAGAACCCTGGGTCTGATTCTCACAAATCGAAACTGAAGGCCAGGGGAGTGCAATGTTCCAATTGGCCAAGCCTGAGTGTAGGACCTCATTTGGAACCATGGGGGAGAATCAGATCCATCTGAAGCTCAAGAGTAGAGGAGGACCAAGAGTAGAGGACGACCAAGAGTACAGGAGGACTAAGATTAGAGGAGGACCAAGCGTAGAGGACGTCCAAGAGTAGAGGAGGTGATAGCTTCCCAGAGATTGAAGAATGGACTAGGAAAAAAAGGAAATGGATATGTCGGCATACATCAAGTATCCACAACAGCCATGTTATTATGCACAGCATTTGACACCGTTCACTTAAAAATTTCTTAAAGTTTTCTGTTCTTTGACCTCAGTTACACTACACGTCACACCTTTTGATACCTCTCCTCAGTCCTGCTCAGTCATTTATTCTTCTCTTCCTTGTATGCTTAGATGTTGGCATCTTTGAGGCTGTCTTTACTTATTCCTTAGTTTAGTCATCTCATTCTATTCCTGAACTTTTATTACGACCTCTATGTAAATTACACCAAAATCTAATTGTAGTCCCATTTTCTCTCCTGGTCTGTAGTCCCATTTTTTTTTTTTTTTTTTTTTTTTCTCCTGGCCTTTAATCCCATATTTTAAATTTCTTACCAGTGCATCTCTCCTTGATATTTGTTGCAGACTGGCTTCCTTGGCAAGCAGTCTTTGAGATGGAGATGAACATGGAGGACATTTATTAGAGTGTTGAAAGGAGGGTGAGGAAAAAGAATTGGGCAGAGGGAGAAGTTAAGTTGTGATCCAGGTACAACATAGGCCTTAGCTAACTACATGGAAAGTTCTGGAACAGGATTGACCTTTTGGAGCTGTCCTAACTTGGGCAAGAGAGCTGGACCTTTATTCCTCTTAACTCTTACTGGTCAGTCATTGATATGGCTTGCTTTTGGAAGGAAGAGTAAGCTTGGACAAGGCAGTTTTCTTCAGCTGAGGCACTCTACAAACAGGATTGACAGCTAAGGGCCATTTTCTGGCAGCATTCCCAGGAGCTTGAGGAATAAGGCTTTCATAACTCGGTGGGGATCTGGGTAGCTCATCATGGAAATTTCCTTTTGTTCTCTCTGTTGTTAGTGTATCCTTCCTCACTCCATTTTCCTAGTAGTTTTGTTGATGTTTCTACTTTGATATTTTGAGGCTATATTATTTGGAGCATACAAGCTTAGAATTGTTAAATATGTCTGATAAATCCAACATTTTGTTAATTTGTAGTAAGCCTCTATTTCTAGTAATAACTTTTGCATTAAAGTCTGTTTTGTTTGATATTTCTTTACTTTCTTTTTCTTTCTTTCTTTTTTTTTTTTTTTGAGACAGAGTCTCACTCTGTGGCTCACGCTGGACTGCAGTAGCATGATCTTAGGTCACTGTAACCTCCACCTCCTGGGTTTAAGCGATTCTTGTGCCTCAGCCATCTGAGTATCTGGGATTACAGGTGTGTGCCACCATGCCTGGCTAATTTTTTGTATTTTTAGTAGAAACAGAGTTTTACCATGTTGGCCAGGCTGGTCTCAAATTTCTGGTCTTGAGTGATCTGCTCTCCTCAGCCTCCCAAAGTGATGGGATTATAGGCGTGAGAGACCATGCCTGGCCTGTTTGATGTTTCTAGAGTCACATTGGCTTTCTTTTGGTTAGTACTTTGGTGTATCTTTTTCTAAAATTTTCTTTTTACTCTTTGGGTGTCCTTAAGTTTTTGGTCTGTTTTGTAAACAACACAGAGCTGGATTAAAAAAACTTTGTCTTCCATTGGTGAGTGTAGTTCACTTATAATTATTGTGATTACTGATATATTTACTAATAATTTCAATTCATTTCTACCATGCTATTTTGAACTTTCTATTTGTCTTGATTTTAAGGGTTTTTCTTTCTCCTTTCTTGCTTTTTTTCTTTACTCGTTGCATTTTTTTCTCATCTCATGCTCCCAATTTGGAAGTTATACCCTCTATTTCTCTTTTTCGGTGGTTACCTAGAAATTGTGAAATGCTTAACATAGCAAAGTCTAAAGCTAGTATCTTTACTCTCCTGAAAAATACAAGAAACACTTAAGAACATGTTAATTCACACCACTGCCTCTTAATTTTCATGTTCTTCCACCTCCCAATTTTCATGTTTTTGTCCAGAATTTAAACTTCTTTTTTTTTTTGAGATGGAGTCTTGCTGTGTCACCAGGCTGCAGTGCAGTGGCAAGATCTCGGCTCACTGCAACTTCTGCCTCCCGGGTTCAAGCAATTCTCCTGCCTCAGCCTCCCGAGTAGCTGGGACTACAGGTGCGCACCATGACCACGCACAGCTAATTTTTTTTTTTTTTTTTTGAGACGGAGTCTCACTCTGTCGCCCAGGCTGGAGTGCAGTGGCCGGATCTCGGCTCACTGCAAGCTCCGCCTCCCGGGTTCACGCCATTCTCCTGCCTCAGCCTGCCGAGTAGCTGGGACTACAGGCGCCCGCCACCTCGCCCAGCTAGTTTTTTGTACTTTTTAGTAGAGACGGGGTTTCACCGTGTTAGCCAGGATGGTCTCGATCTCCCGACCTCGTGATCCGCCCGTCTCGGCCTCCCAAAGTGCTGGGATTACAGGCTTGAGCCACCGCACCCGGCCCTAATTTTTATATTTTTAGTAGAGACGAGGTTTTACCATGTTGGCCAGGATGGTCTCGCTCTCTTGACCTCGTGATCCACCTGCCTCCCAAAGTGCTGGCATTACAGGCATGAGCCACTGCACCCAGTCAAACCTCTCTTTCTTCAGTACCATTAATTGGACATTATTATTGTTGTTTATATAGTCAATATTTATTTACACTTAACTGTATGCCTTTGTTGTTCACTACTCTTTGCCTCTTCAATGTTATTTTAGGGTTGGTTTTCTAGCTTTTGACAATATATATTTTTAAAATGCCTTCAGAGATGCTATTTTTGTTGAAAATCTATCAGCTTTTGTTTGCTTGAAAATGTCTTTTTTTATCCTCATTCTTGAAAGATAGTTTCATGTGAATACAACTCTAAGTTGACAGTTTTTTTCCTCAGAAATTTGGAAGTATTATCCCATAATCTTCTAATGTTATTGTTATTGATGAAAAATTAGTTATCAGCCTAACCGTCCTTTCTTGTAGGCATTAGATCTTTGTTTTCTGTGTTTAATGCCTTTCTCTTTGTTGGTGCATCGCAGTTTGCAGTTTACTTACAATGGGTCTATGGAAGTTATTTTTATTTGTGAAGATTGTTGTTTTGTTGTTTTTCATCGATTCTGGAAAATTGTTAGCCATTGTTTCCATTGCCTCTATTGTTTCTTCCCCATTCTTTTTTCTCCTGCTATAACTTTGATTAGGTAAGTATTAGATCTTTTTACTCTGTCCTTGGTGTCTTTTAACTCTTTTGCGTTTTCTATTTATTTCTCTTTTTGTGCTACATTTTGTGTAATTTCTCCAAATCTATCTTCTAGTTTGCTATTGCTCTCTTCAGCTATATCTGCTACTTAACATCAATTGACTTTATAATGTCAATTATTATATTTGTCATTTTTAGATGTATTTTTTAAATACATCTAAAAATAATCAAATATCAAAAATAATCAAGGTGTATTTGATTATTTTTGATAATTTTTTCCTTCTCTGATACCTTCTTTTATTTCTTTAATTACTGTAAACAAAATTTTTTATTTTTATAGATTAAGGGGTACAAGAGCAGCTTTCTTACATGGATATATTGCGTAATGGTGATGTCTGGGCTTTTAGTGTACCCATCACCTGAAGGGTAAATATTGTACCAATAGGTAAATAGTGAAAATTACCATTAGGTAATTTTTGATCCCTCACCCACCCCTCCCACTTTCTCACCTTTTGGAGTCTCCAGTGTCTGTTATTCACCTCTGTATGTCCATGTGTAGCCATGATAGTAAACATTATATTTTATATTTGTTATCTAATAATTCCAACATCTGAGGTCTTCGTGGATTTACTTAGGCAGTTTGTTTATTCTGCTTAGTTTTACTTTCAGTAAACGTCATTCTCAGCAGTGTTTCCTCATGTGTTTTGTGCTTTTTGATTCAAAGCTTATATTCTTTGGAATTTTATGTATGAGAAGTCAAGGATCGGAGTTGGTTTATGCTAGACACCTAGAGCCACTTTTAGCCAGATCACTTGAATAAACTAAATTTTTGGCTAGAAGTGTTTTTTGGACCACCACACGGATCTCTTTCTCTCTCTCTCTTTTTCTGAGTCGGAGTTTTGCTCTTGTTGCCCAGGTTTGAGTGCAGTGGCATGATCTTGGCTCACTGCAACCTCCGCCTCCTGGGTTCAAGCAATTTTCCTGCCTCAGCCTCCCAAGTCGCTGGGATTACAGTTGCTCGCCACCATGCCTGGGCAATTTTTTGTACTTTCAGTAGAGACGGGGTTTCACCATGTTGGCCAGGCTGGTCTCAAACTCCTGACCTCAGGTGATCCACCCGCCTCGGCCTCCCAAAGTACTGGTATTATAGGTGTGAGCCACTGTGCCTGGCCCAGATATCTCATTACTGTGTAAGGATGAACTTGTGAAGAATTCTCAGGGAAACTTTTTTCTTTCTATCACAGCCAAGACATGAGCAAACAAGTATTCCCTCCATCCCCTTCTTCAGGGCAAACATTTTCTAGGGTCCCAACTTTATGCAGCCTTTCTTTTGGCATTCCACTCTATGTAGGTCCCAGGCTTTGTCTCTCAAATCCCACAAACTCAACCTACTAAAAATCAAGGCTAAGCATCAGCAAAGTTTTCTGTCAGGGGCCAGATGTAAATGTTGTAGGCTTTGTGGGCCATATGGTTTCTCTCACAACTACTTTATCTCTGTGGTTGTAACGTGAAAGCAGCCATAGACAATACATAAATTAATGGGAGTGCTTGTGTTCCAATAAAACTTTATTTACAGCAATGTGTGACAAGCCGGATGTGGCCCATAGTTTGCTGACTCTTGCTCTAGGCCATCAGGAATTGGTAGATGCCCTCAGGGAAGATGCCAACTTCATCATTTTCTTGCCCAGTTGGTGTCATGCTTTCTCTCTATGTCATGCCTCTGAGGATTTCACTTACTATTTTGTCAGTTCAGTCATACATTTATAAAGATTTAAAAAATACTTTGCTTTCAGTTGAAGTATTCCATACCAGGAGGGTTTCTATGGATGTCACCAGGTTGGAGTGCAGTGGCAGGATCTCGGCTCACTGCAAACTCTGCCTCCTGGGTTCAAGTGCTTCTCCTGCCTCAGCCTCCTGAGTAGCTGGGATTACAGGTGTGCGCCACCACGCCCAGCTAATTTTTGTATTTTTAGTAGAGATGGGGTTTCACCATGTTGGCCATGATGGTCTCCATCTCTTGGCCTTGTGATCCACCTGCCTCAGCCTCCCAAAGTGTTGGGATTACAGGCGTAAGCCACTGTGCCCGACCAGAGTTACCAGTTTTTGAGAGGAAGACCACAGAGGTAAGATTCCATTTTCATGACATCATATCATGGATAAATGCAGTAACATGATTTATCATCATTGATGTTGACGTTGATCACCTTGCTGAGAAATACGTAGCCTTCTAAGGCCTACATAAACATAATCAGTGATGTTCAGGTCAACTATTCTGAACAAAATTTGAAGGGTCGAGTCATTGAATCACCATTAAATCTACAACAGAAAACTCAGAAAACTGTCATATTCATTGCAGTTCATGAACCCAAATACATATGTTGATGGGAATTCTTTAAGCGTAAGGTTAATTTGGTATAGTGTGAGAGCCGGGTGTGGTGGTGTACACCTGTAGTCCCAGCTACTTGGGAAGTTGATATGGGAAGATTGCTTGAGCTCGGGAATCCAAGGCTGTAGCTCACCATGATGGAGTCTGTGAATAGCCACTGCACTCCTGCCAGGACAACATAGCGAGACACCCATCTCTAAAAAACAATACAAAAAACATACAAGTATGCAATGTGTTTTTTGGTGATGCTGTGAACTAGAAATTAATGTTAGAACAGAGTCTTTTCCTTTTTTTTTTTTTCTGTTGCCCAGGCTGGAGTACAATGGCGCAATCTCAGCTCACTGCAACCTTTGCCTCCCAGGTACAAGCGATTCTCCTGTCTCAGCCTCCCAAGTAGCTCAGATTACAGGCATGCGACACCACATCTGGCTATTTTTTTTGTATTTAGTAGACACAGGGTTTCACCATGTTAGGCTGGTTGCGAACTCCTGACCTCAGGTGATCCACCTACCTCCGCTTCCCAAAGTGCTGGGATTATAGGCGTGAGCCACAGCGCCCAAACTAGAACAGAGTCTTAAGATCTGTTCTTTAAGGGAGACTGAGGCGGGCGGATCACAAGGTCATGAGATCGAGACCATCCTGGCTAACACTATGAAACCCCATCTCTACTAAAAGTACAAAAAATTAGCCGGGCATGGTGGTGGGCGACTGTATTCCCAGCTACTTGGGAGGCTGAGGCAGGAGAACGGTGTGAACCCAGGAAGTGGAGCTTGCAGTGAGCTGAGATCACACCCACTGCACTTCAGCCTGGGCCACAGAGCGAGACTCTGTCTCAAAAAACAAACAAACAAACAAACAAAAACTCTGCTCTTCAAAACTTCTGGCATATTATTTTAACTGCAAAAATTTTTGCATGTATCCTTGCCAAGGTGAGAACATCTATATATGTCCATATGTCAGATATAGTCCTTGATTTTCTAGAATTGTTTTGCAGAGGAACACATCTTCTCTAGAAATCTGTCTGATGACACTGATTCTTGTTTCCATTCACTGAATAAGCCTTTTGAATGTTTTAACAGTTAAATTTTCCACATCCTACATTTGATCTTTTCCAGCAGCCAATAAAAAAGTTTAGTAAAATGAGGCCGGGTGCGGTGGCTCATGCCTGTAATCTCAGCACTTTGGGAGGCTGAGGCAGGCAGATCACCTGAGGTAGGGAGTTCAAGACCAGCCTGACCAACATGGAGAAACCCCGTCTCTACCAAAAATAAAAAATTAGCCGGGCGCATGCCTATAATCCCAGCTACTCGGGAGGCTAAGGCAGGAGAATCGCTTGAACCCGGGAGGCGGAGGTTGCGGTGAGCTGAGATCGCGCCATTGCACTCCAGCCTGGGCAACAAGAGGGAAACTCTGTCTCAAAAAAAAAAAAAAAAAAAAAAAAAAAAAGAAAGTTTAGTAAAGTGAATCTGAATGATTTATTTATACAGAAAGAATGAATTTCCTCTTAGTCATACATCCGACACCCACACGATACCTCGTCATTTTCAGAAGAAATCTGATGCCCAATTAGTGTGTTTTAATTTAGCCAGTGGATTTTCCATCTGGCTCTAATGTGTATTCTGGAGGGTGGACTAGTATGGAGTTCAATGGTTGGTTTGGTTGTGAGATGGGATTAGTGGCTACAAAGAACGTTTCATAGAAGTAGGACTTCATAGATTCTGACTTTTTTCCCCTTTTTTTGGTTAGTTACAGGATGAATGAGGACAGAGGAAGCAGATACTACTTATTTTGCGATTACATGCCTTAATATAGTTTAAAACAAGGAAAAACCTTCACAAAAATAGACGATACAGCAAACTGTTTTCTTGCCTAGCGAAATTTCTGGCAAATAGGTAAATGCTTCCTTATTCTAGGATATAAGTCACAGATTTTAGATAAGCACATTTTGCACAAATAACAAGTTCTCTTTTTAAAAGTTTTAGGCCAGGCGTGGTGGCGCATGCCTGTAATGCCAGCACTTTGGGAGGCTGAGGAGGGCGGATCACTTGAGGCCAGGAGTTGAGACAGGCCCGGCCAACATGGTGAAACCCTATTTCTACTAAAAACACAAAAATTAGCCAGGTATGGTGGCACACTCATGTAGTCCCAGCTACTCAGGAGGTTGAGCAAGAGAATTGCTTGAACCCAGCAGGTGGGGGTTGCAGTGAGCCGAGATCGCGCCGTTGCACTGCAGCCTGGGTGACAGACAGAGAAAGTCTCAAACAAGAAACAAAAACCAAAAAACAAACAAAAAACCGTTTTGTCATTTTTGCAGATGAACACACACACACACACACACACACACACAGATCAATCTTGTCAACTTTTAAGACTTCCCTGTGTTGAGTGCCTTCACATACTAATATTGAAATTCATGATTAAACTCAACCCACAGAAAAATATAAGACTAAATAAGGCTATTATAAAACTGAAGTTTTCAGTAAAAGTATTGATTCCTATTATAAAAATAGAGGCGATTCCAGATTTAAGGGCTCCTGGACAAAATATTCTGTTTTCCATTTTGTGGAATGGATTATTTCAGTTCATTTCCAAGAGGTTCGCATTCTGTTTTCATGTTAGGTTTTCTGACCTTCAGTGGTTCTGTTTTCATATACTTGAGCATATGGTCCCAGACAGCTGACATTGTTCGTGTGCTTTACTTCCCTAAGAATTACACAACCTTCCCAGGCTTTCTCATCTCCAGCAGTTTTGCCACACTGTTGAGTAACGTCCACCCTTGGTGATCTCTTAACATTATTCCCATTCTGTATGTAAACAACAAATTAGCATTTATGACCCAGGTTTTCTGTTTTTCATGAAGGTATCAGACAATCTCAAATGTCTGTGGAATGTTAAGTTTGACTAGGAAGGTGTAAATTGTTTCTTTTGATAGTTCTTAATTTCAGATGATTATGAATTCATTATTTTTAATGAGAGAAAGGTGATTGCATACCTGTGAAACTTTCAAACATTGACCTTTGGTAAAACACAATTCCAATTGTGTTTAATCATGACTACTTAGATATAACTGAACAAGCCCCAGGCACAGAAGTTTACGACTAAAACATTTAGCCCTTCCAGGAACAGAACCAGAAATTTCTCCATATGTCTGTAGACACTGAACTTCAGGATGTCTGTGAATATTTTCTGTGTTCCACTGTCCCCTCGAGTTTGTTTCCCAGCCATGGAAAATGCCCATGAGAAAGAGTTGTGCAATTGCTAACTGTTAGTCACTTTATATTTCCTGTATTCCCTATTTAATTTCCCTGGTAGCTGGCAAAAACATCTAGGATTTAAGTTGCTGAAGGGTATTTGGGAAAACCCACATAAATGTCTAAGATGAGGTTTGGCAAGCAATGAATCTTGGTGACATAACAATATTATAACTAGAGATTTCATCAAACAGAGGAGACAGGAAATCCTTGACACTGCCAAACACCCACTTAAGCGCACTTGAGTCCGAGAACCATCGTTTGTTAAAAATGGATTTTACACAGTTTTTAATTTGATGAGGCTGCTGAAATAAAAATTTGGACCTGAATTTCAGATGCAATGAGATTTCTCAAAAGGACTTTAGGAAAAAAGAAAAGAAAGAAAAGAAAAAAAGAACTCATGTCAAGTTCCTGTAAGGAAAGCAACAGCTGCTATGGAAAAGCCCAACCCTGCCCCACCAGGAAGGGGCCTGAGCTTTGGCAAGGATACACTTAGCCTGACCAATCCACAGACTCAGCCTCCACCACCAGTGGGATGACAGATTTCCCAGTCATACTTTGCTCACACCCAAGAACCTAATGGACATAATTTTAAGTTGAAGGCAGCATTATCTGTGGGCACAAAAATAATTAGAAAGGACAAATAAGATCTAGTACTTGATAGCACAACAGGGTGACTACAGTCAATAATCATTTAATTGTACATTTAAAAATAACTAAAGACCCCCTCCCGTGCCATTACCCTCAGCCTTCCCAACCCCTCCCTGCAAAAAAAGAAAAAATAATAACTAAAAGAGTATAATTGGATAGTTTGTAACACGAAGGAGAAACGCTTGAGGTGATGAATGCCTCATTTAGCCTGATGTGATTATTACGCACTGTAGGTCTGTACCAAAATTTTTCATATACCCCATAAATGTATGTATCTACTATGTACCCACAAAAGTTAAAAATTAAAAAAAGCAGTATCTAAATGGAGGTATTAGAGCTATCTTTTCCACTGTGAATTCACTGGTCTGAATTTTATCCCAGCCTAGATATTGTTTAATAGTTTGTAAGTTTTAACTTCTTCAAGGTACTTTTTGTTCATGTTTTGTTTTCACTGTAGTCTTGCTCAACACATATGATCAGATTCTGTTCTAGAATTTGTTAACTTTTTATTAGAGGGATATGTACACTTGAAAAGTAAATCTACTGTCCTATTCTTTACTTTTCTCAAGCTATGCCTGCCAATTCTGTTGTACTTATTGTATCCTCCTGGCTTCCTTTCCTTTCCTTTCCTTCCCTTTCCCTTTCCCTTTCCTTTCCTTTTTCCTTTCCTTTTTCCTTTCCTTGCCTTGAGATGGAATCTTGTTCTGTTGCCCAGGTTGGAGTGCAGTGCTGCGATCTCGGCTCACTGCAAGCTCCACCTCCCGGGTTCACGCCATTCTCCTGCCTCAGCCTCCCAAGTAGCTGGGACCACAGACACCCGCCACCACACCCGGCTAATTTTTTTGTATTTTTAGTAGAGATGGGGTTTCATAGTGTTAGCCAGGATGGTCTCGATCTCCGGACCTCATGATCCACCCGCCTCGGCCTCCCAAAGTGCTGGGATTACAGGCGTGAGCCACTGCGCCTGGCTGGCTAGCTACTTTCTTTGTTAAATTCTTTCATATTTAATTTTTTTTTTTTTTTTTTTTGAGACAGAGTCTCGCTCTGTCTCCCAGGCTGGAGTGCAGTGGCCGGATCTCAGCTCACTGCAAGCTCTACCTCCCGGGTTTACGCCATTCTCCTGCCTCATCCTCCCGAGTAGCTGGGACTATAGGCGCCCGCCACCTCGCCCGGCTAGTTTTTTGTATTTTTTAGTAGAGACGGGGTTTCACCGTGTTAGCCAGGATGGTCTCGATCTCCTGACCTCGTGGTCCGCCCATCTCAGCCTCCCAAAGTGCTGGGATTACAGGCTTGAGCCACCGGGCCCGGCCTTTGATATTTAATTCTATCACTTTGATAAGTATTGAGGTCATCCATTACCACAATATATGTCTATTTATTCAATTTCCACTATTTAAGATATTTTTATTGTATGACTTGGATCATGAATTGAGTGTTAGATTTGTATGATTTAATATTTTACCATTATTTGGCAATGTTATCTGCGAATGCTCCTTGCTGTGGCATTGATCTAATCTCATACCACAGTGATCAGTCGTGGTCCTCTTCAGTTTGCATAGATACCTTAGACTGAAGACCATCGTCTTACTTCAAAGGTTGGCATCTGTTTGTGTTTTCATAACTCCTGTAGACAGCAGATGACTGGGTTTTGCTTTATAGTGAGGTCTAGTGTGTTTGTTCATAGTGTTATGTGTAACTTACCTCCACATTTGCATCTTCAGTCCCGCTCCCTGGACTCCAGGTCTTGGATGTCTAATAAGTATCTGCATTAGACATTTCTCTCTCTCTCTTTTTTTTTAGACGGACTCTTGCTCTGTCAGCCAGGCTGGAGTGCAGTGGCACGATCTCGACTCACTGCAATCTCTGCCTTCTGGGTTCAAGCGATTCTCCTGCCTCAGCCTCCCAGGTAGTTAGGATTACAGGCATGCCCTCACCAGGCCCAGCTAATTTTTGTATTTTTAGTAGAGATGGGGTTTCGCCATGTTGGCTGGGTGGGTCTCGAACTCCTGACCTCAGGTGATCCACCCGTCTCGGCCTCCCAAAGTGTTGGGATTACAGGCGTGAGCCACCGTGCCCTGCCTAGACATTTCTTATATTGATTTCTTAGGGCTGTTTTAAGAATGTACCACAGGCCGGGCGTGGTGGCTCACACCTGTAATCTTAGCACTTGGGGAGGCCGAGGTGGGTGGATCACGAAGTTGGGAGTTCGAGACTAGCCTGGCCAATATGGTGAAACCCCATCTCTATTAAAAATACGAAAATTAGCAGGCGTGGTGGCATGCGCTTGTAGTCCCAGCTACTCAGGAGGCTGAGGCAGAAGAATTGCTTGAACCTGGGAGGCAGAGGTTGCAGTGAGCTAAGACTGTGCCACTGCACTCCAGCCTGGGTGACTGAGTGAGACTCCATCGCAAAAAAAAAAAAAAAAAAAAAAAAGGCCATAAAAAGAACGTACCACAAATTGGGTGGCTTTAAACAACAGAAATATATTCTTTCACAGCTCTGAAGGCCCAAAGTCCAAGACCAAGGTGTCACCAGGGCCACACTGCACTCTTAGGTGGAACCTTTCCTGGCCAATTCCTGGCTTCTGGCTGCGGCTGGCAACCCTTGGTGTTCCTTGACTTGCGGCTGTGTCCCTCCCCCGCTGTGCCTCCATCTTCCCATGGTCCCAGTCATACTGGATGAAGGGCCCATCCTACTCCACAATGAGTTCATCTTTAAAAAATTGCATCTGTTAAGACCCTGTTTCCAAATAAGGTTACATTGTGCGGGCCTGAGGGTTAGGGCTTCGGTATATTGTTTTGAGGGATGCAATTCAACCTCTAACAGCATCTGAAACTTCGCATGTCAAAAGAGAATTTTAAATTTCTACCTGTACACCTCCTTCTCCTTCAGCATTTCCTACTTCAGTAAATGGCAGCACCACCCACACGATTTCTCAGGCCAGATGCCATCCAGGAGTCAACTTTGACTTCTCTTTTTGTGCTCACACCGCAAATCCAATCTGTCAGAGAATCCCCTCAGCCCACCTTCAAAACATCTTTCCAGCCTCACTGCTTTTCACTGCTCCATGGCACTGACCCTAGTTAAAGCCACCGTCCCCACTTGCTTGGGATTCTTAGTAACCTCCTATATAGTTTCCTTGCTTCTCCACTGGCCAAGAATTTGCTGTCGGTTGTCCACAAAGCAGCCAGAGAGAATCTTTCAAGAACACGCCATTCCCCTGCTAAAAGCCTCCCGTAGCTTCCCAGAACCACCAGAACACAAACTACACTGCCAGCCTTGGGCTCAGGGCGCTGCATGGTTTCACCCTCACCTCATTGCACTGGCTGCAGCTGCTCCTGACTTTCTGTGTGTGTGGGTCTTCGAAAAAGTCTTTTATTTTAATTTAATTTAATTTTTTTTTTTTAAGATGGAGTCTCACTCTGTCACCCAGTCTGGAGTGCAGTGGCGCTATCTTGACTCATTGCAACCTCCACCTCCTAGGTTCAAGCAATTCTTACGCCTCAGCCTCATGAGTAGCTGGGATTACAGGCGCCCGCCACCACGCCCTGCTAATTTTTGTATTTTTGGTAAAGACAGGGTTTCACCATGTTGCCCAGGCTGGTCTCGAACTCCTGGCCTCAGGGGATCCACCTGCCTTGGCCTCCGAAAGTGCTGGGATTACAGGCGTGAGCCACCCCGCTGGCCTTTATTTCATTTTATTATTATTTTTGGAGACAGGGTCTTGCTCTGTCGCCCAAGCTGGAGTGCAGCTGTACGATCACGGCTTGCTGCAGCCTGGACCTCCCAGGCTCAATCAATTCTTTGGCCTCAGCCTCTGAAGTAGCTGGAACCATAGGCACATGCCACCACACTTGATTAATTTTTGATTTTTTTTTTTTTTTTTTTTTAGATGGAGTCTTGCTCTGTCACCCAGGCTGGAATGCAGTGGCACGATCTTGGCTCACTGCACCCTTCGCCTCCCAGGTTCAAGCAATTCTCCTGTCTCAGCCTCTGAAGTAGCTGGGACTACAGGCACCGGCCACCAGGCCTGGCTAATTTTTGTATTTTTAGTAGAGACGTGATTTCACCAGATTGGTCAGGCTAGTCACGAACTCTTGACCTCAGGTGATCCACCCGCCTCAGCCACCCAGAGTGCTGGGATTTTAGGCGTGAGCCGCTGCACCCGGCCAATTTTTGATTTTTTTGTACAGATGAGGTCTCACTGTGTTGCCCAGGCTGGTCTTCAACTCCTGAGCTCAAGCAGTCCACCTGCCTCAGTCTCTCAAAGTGCTGGAATTACAGGCATGAGCCACGGCACCCAGCCCAAAAAAGTGCTTTAAGTGCTTTCATGGAGGCATAATTTACATACCATAAGATCCACTTGGTTTAAATCCACAATTCAATGATTTTTAAATAAACTTGTAAAATTGTGCAAATATCGTTACAATCCAGTTGGAGATCATATCTATCACCCCAAAAGATCCCCCGTATCTACATACATAATGAATGTTTTTAACAGTTTCATTGAGGTATCTTCTTGTGGTTTTTATAAAAGATATATTCTGGCTGGGCACTGGAATTCCAGCACTTTGGGAGGCCGAGACGGGTAGATCACCTGAGGTCAGGAGTTCGAGACAAGCCTGGCCAACATGGTGAAATCCTGTCTCTACTAAAACTACAAAAAATTAGCCAGGCATGGTGTCGTGCACCTGTAGTCTCAGCTATTCGGGAGGCTGAGGCAGGAGAATCGCTTGAACCTGGAAGGCAGAGGTTGCAGTGAGCCAAGATCGCGCCACTGCATTCCAGCCTGGGTAACAGAGTGGGGTTCTGTCTCAAAAAAAAAAAAAAAAAAAAAAAAGGTATTTTCTGCCTTGGGACCTTAGTACTTGCTGCTCTCTTTGCCTCCAGCTTCTCCTGGCTTACTTAGGCCCTTCAGTAATCTGCTCAAAACCTCCTTCTACAAAGAAGCCTCTTCTGACCACCCTATCTAAAATGGAAACTCTCATCTGCTTATACTTCATCCTGATCTGACGTCTGTTTGTTTGGTGTTGCCTTCCCCAGAAAGGACCACGAGAGCAGGAACTTTGTCTTGCATCTGATTATTACATCCCCAGGGCCTAGAATGGTGCCTGAGGTACAGAGGTGCCCAAAAAATATGTGTTTAGTCAATGCAGGAATGAAGGTAATTGGAGCATCTTCAATTTCCTTATCACTTTATTGTCAGTTTTTGCTTCTTTTAATTCACAATGTTTCTTTGAGTGAATGTCTTAGGGCTGCTTTAAGAACGTAAATTGGGTGGTTATTTTGACTTTTATGTCTGGTTTTCAGTATTTCTACTTCTAATTTATTTCACTTACCTAAACCTCGATCTTCCTTCCGGGAAAGATAAATTTGGTTCATTCTAATCCTCTTTCTCCTCCGGATTGTGGTTTAGTAGTCTAACCTTCTTTTTGAAATTCTACGCATGTTTTATAGTTTTTACACTCTGTTTACTGATGGATAACTTGCTGTTACTGGTTTTACTTTTTATTGAGTTGATCTACTTATCTGTCTGCTTTCACATACTTTAAGCTGCCTATTTTATTCTGATTGTGATCAAAGCTGTCACTAGTGTTTATTGATATTTTTCTGTTCTCTCTTTTAGTTTTACATTTCTACAGCATGAAATTTGTACTCACTAGTCTTTCTTTCTTTTTTTTTTTGGCAGAGTCTATGTTGCTCAGGCTGGAGTGCAGTGACATGATCTCAGCTTGTTGTGCTCAAGTGATCCTCCTACCTTAGCCTCCAAAGTAGCTGTGACCACTGCTGTGCCACCATACCCAACCAATTTTTGTATTTTTGGTAGAGATGACGTTTTGCCATGTTGCCCAGGCTGGTTTCGAACTCCTGAGTTCAAGCAGTTCACCCGCCTCAGCCTCCCAAAATGCTGTAACTACAGGTGTGAGCCATCGCGCCTGGCCCGTAGTCACTAGTCTTTACTGATTATTTCACCTTTCTAGTTCTGAAAATCGTCTCCATTTACCTTTGAGAAATGTGAGTTTGGTATACTGTAGCTGTGGGACTAGTAACTTTTCTCTTAGCTCTGAGGTCAAATCACTTTTATTTGGACAGGTTTGCTGGGTTTTCTTTTTAAGTTTTGGTTTGAAAACTTAAGAAATGGATGTATGAATGTTTAGAGCCTTGGTTTCTATTGTTTTCTTTTGTTCTCGTTTTTAAGAGTGTTCCTGAGAAAAATCCCATGCAGCCTAATAATGATACTAGGATTTCACTGGGAAAATTTTAATTTTAATTTTAATGTTAGAAAATTTACTTTTACTGGCCGGGTACAGTGGCTCATGTTGTGAATCCCAGCACTTTGGGAGGCCGAGGCTGGCAGATCACTTGAGATCAGGAGTTCGAGACCAGCCTGGCCAACATGGCGAAATCCCGTCTCTTCTAAAAATACAAAAATCAGCTGGGCGTAGTGGTGGGTGCCTGTAGTCCCAGCTACTCGGGAGGCTGAGGCAGGAGAATCGCTTGAACCTGGGAGGTGGAGGTTGCAATCAGCCAAGATCACATCATTGCATTCCAGCCTGGTTTCCACATTGCTGATCTTTCCTGATTACCCTGGTACATTTGTTTAGCACAATGGATTTCTTGGATTCATTCTCTGCGCCTTGAATATCTCTTGCCTTGTTATAATCTATTTGTTTAATTTGCAAAGAGGAATTTGCTATATACTAAGCATAGTTAATCCTTTGCTCTTGGCATCTATTTTGCCATTTTCAGCTTTTGTTGGGGTACATTTGAAAATTATTTACAGGTTTAACAGGGTGTTTTTTATTTTCCTTTTTTTTTTTTTTTTTTTTTTGAGACAGAGTCTTGCTCTGTTGCCCAGGCTGGAGTGCAGTGGCCTGATCTTGGCTCACTGCAGCCTCTGCCGCCCAGACTGAAGAGATTCTCATACCTCACCCTCCGGAGTAGCTGGGACTACAGGCGCCCGCTACCATACCCGGCTAATTTTTGTATTTTTAGTAGAGATGAGGTTTCGCCATGTTGCCAGGCTGGTCTCAAACTCCGGACCTCAACAGACCCACCTGCCTCAGCCTCCCAAAGTGCTGGTATTACGGGTGTGAGCCACCGTGCCCAATCTCTTTTTTTCTTTTCTTTTCTTCTTCATCTTCTTTTATTTTTATTTTATTTTATTTTTTTTGAGACAGGGTCTCCCTGTCACCCAGGCTGGAGTGCAGTGGTCTCATCATGGCTCACTGCAGCCTTGACCTCCTGAGCTCAGGCAATCTTCCCACCTCAGCCTCCCTAGTAGCTGGGACTACAGGCATGCACCACCATGCCCAGCTAATTAACAAAAAAGTTTTTTAGAGACAAGGTCTCACTATGTTTTCCAGGCTGGACTTGAACTCCTGGGCTCAAGTGATCTACCCCCCTCAGCCTCCCAAAGTGCTGGGATTACAGGCGTGCACCACCACACCTGGCCTGGTGTTTTTTGTTTTTTTTCTTTATTGAAAGGCATCGCTTTTGAAGTTATCTGTTTTCTTTCATATCCTCAAGTAATTCGATGTAACCCATTTGTGATGGCTCGCGGACCCAGAGAAGATGTGGCAATTTTACTATTCTATGTATCTTCTGCTCTTTCTGGCTTGCTCTTACACTTGTAATGTATTTATGCATTCCACAAATACGTATTAAAAGCCTATTCCGTTCCAGGTGCTTTTCTGGGGACTGAGCTACATCAATGAGCAAATGAAGTTCCTGCTGTTAGGGCACTTACATTCTAGAGACGGATAATATCTCTATTTATATACAAGACAATAAGTAGACAAGACAATATTTATATACAAGACAATTAAGGGGAAAAGGTGCAGTAAAGTTAAAAGACAGAGTGGGGCTAAACGGGCTATTTTATTTTACTTTTTTGAGATGGAGTCTCGCTCTGTCACCCAGACTGGAGTGCAGTGGCGTGATCTTGGCTCACTGCAGCCTCTGCCTCCTGGATTCCAGTGACTCTCCTGCCTCAGCCTCCCAGGTAGCTGGGATTACATGCACGCGCCACCATGCCTGGCTAATTTTTATATTTTTAGTAGAGATGGAGTTTCACCATGTTGGCTAGGCTGGTCTTGAACGCCTGGACCTCAGGTGATCCTTTTATCTTGGCCTCCCAAAAGGGCTGGGATTACAGGTGTGAGTCGCTGTGCCTGGCCTGTAACGGGGCTATTTTAGATGGGATGGTCACTGATATGGGGTTATTGAGCAGAGATCTGAATCAGGGTGAACAATGAGAAGACACAGGGGAAGAGTGTTTGAGGTCATGCAAAGGGCCTGAGGCAAGAGAGTGCTTCGCTTGTTCAAGTCAAGCAAGGCTGGCCTTAGAGTGAGGGCCAGTCCTGGGAGATGCATTTAGAGAGGTGTACCCTGTCAAGCCACTGTCCCCTTGATTACGATTTGCCGGCCACCTGGCCTTGTCACATTCCTGGAATACACCTGTCCTTGCTGCCTTGTGCCTTTTCTCTTTCTGTTCTCGGGAGTGCCAGTGTTCTTTCTGTGGCTGTTCTCGTGGGTACCTTCTCATTGTGCTTTTTACAGCAGTACATTTGTTTACATCTTTTTGTTTTTTTCTTTTGGAGGAAAATCTGTATTATTTCAATTCTTCTTATGTACTGAAAACTCATTAGTGTACATTTAATCCAGCTTGGTGGCAAGTTCTTTAGCCTTTGCCTTTCTGAGATTGACAATGCGGGCCACAGACTTGGGAGCCAGGACATTGCCTCCCCAGTGACAGCGGATCTCATCATGTCTGTCTTTGTAATTGGGCCTGATAGCTTCCACCGGCTTAGCCAAAGCTCCTTTGTCTTCTG
Organism: Macaca nemestrina; assembly: GCF_043159975.1. Classification (NCBI taxonomy): domain Eukaryota; kingdom Metazoa; phylum Chordata; class Mammalia; order Primates; family Cercopithecidae; genus Macaca; species Macaca nemestrina. Next base: position 226,060,571 of record NC_092125.1, on the reverse strand, counting down.
AGTTAACCCATGGGAAGGCAAAGGTGGTGCAGATTTTCCTGTGGACTAGACGTCCCAGTCTTGCCTTCCCCTCGATAGTGCAGTAAGGAGCCCCCATTTTACAACACAGGGCAGGCAGGAAGACAACAGCTCGATGGGATCCACATGGTGTGCAGTGATCACCAGCTGAGCCTTTCTGTTCTCCACCAAGGTGGTGACGGTGTTCACTCCTGCTTCAAGGACACTGAAGGACAGGTGGTCTCTTAGTGGGGACGTCCCCTTTGCTGGCAGCTTTCTTCTCAGCCCGGAGCCAACAGCTTCTGCTTCTTCTCTTGCTTTGTCTCTGGTCTGTACTTGTGGGGAAGCTTAAGCAGCTGAGGAGCTGTTTGGCGGTCCAGGGCCTGGGTGAACGGGTTCATCACAGGAGGCACTTCCAGCCTCTGATAGAGGGTGGCTCTCTGCCGCCACAACCTGATGCAGTGGGGCCATTTCACAAAGCCGGTGAGGTCCCTTTTGGGCTGGATGTCCTGTCCAATGCCAAAATTCTTAGTCCTCTTTCTCTCTCTTTTCTTTCTTTCTTTCTTTCTTTCTTTCTTTCTTTCTTTCTTTCTTTCTTTCTTTCTGTCTGTCCGTCTGTCTGTCTTCTGACAGAGTTTCGCTCTTGTCGCCCAGGCTGGAGTGCAATGGCGCGATCTCGGCTCACAGCAACCTCTACCTCCCAGGTTCAAGTGATTCTCCTGCCTCAGCCTCTCAAGTAGCTGGGATTACAGACATGCACCACCATGCCCAGCTAATTTTGTATTTTTAGTGGAGACGGGGTTTCTCCATGTTGGTCAGGTTGGTCTCGAACTCCCAACCTCAAGTAATCCACCCACCTCGGCCTCCCAAAGTGCTGGGATTACAGGCATGAGCCACCGCGCCTGACCTGGCCTTTTCTTAAACAGGGGATTCACTACTTTCTTGGCTTTCTGCTTATTCATGACAGCAGGGGCGGGAGCCACCTTCTTCCCCTTGGGCTTCTTTCTTTTTGGCATCTTGGGCTGTGGAAGGAGAGATTGTTTACTTCTTTATTGACTTGCCCTAGCACCCCAACTGGCATATCAGTGCCACGTGGGTCGAGACCAAGTTTGTTTGATTACCATGTACTCCCAGGACCTACTAGAGCACCTTAGGACTCAGCAGGCTCCAACAAGTGTTTGTTAAGTAAGTGAAAAAAGATAAACATCTTGGCCGTCGGGGTAGCTCACGCCTGTAATCCCAGCACTTTGGGAGGCCGAGTGGGCGGATCACCTGAGGTTGGGAGTTCCAGACCAGTCTGGCCAACACAGTGAAACCCCATCTCTACTAAAAATATAAAAATCAGCCAACTGTGGTGATAGGCTCCTGTAATCCCAGCTACTCGGGAGGGTGAGGCAGAAGAATCGCTTGAACTCGGGAGGCGGAAGGTGCAGTGAGCCGAGACTGTGCCATTGTGCTCCAGCCTGGGAAACAAGAGAGAAACTCTGTCTCCAAAAAAAAAAAAAAAAAAAAAAAAAAAAAGATAAACTTGTATTGGTCAGTGAGTTTCCCTGAGTAGTTTAATTCACTTTATATAAGCATGTCCCTCTTTTACTGGGAAGAGAGAACCAGGAGAAGAAAAGAAAAAGACAACCACAACCAAATAAATATGTCCCCACCTCTCATCTTATTATCTCCATCTCCCATGTTTATTACCAAATAACACAGTTGGTATTCCTGGGATTCCCCTATTTGACATTTTTCTGTTCTCATGACCTTGAGGTCGATCCCATATGAATACTAAGGCTCTGGTATTTCTGTCACCACATGTATCAAGCTCTTACCAAACATATTTTCCCATTGCATCTTGGTTTTCTTTTGACATATTTTTCATAACATTAACCTTATAAGGCATGTAAATATTTCTTTCTTTTTTTTTTTTTTTTTTTTTTCTTTTTTTGAGACAGGGTCTTGTTCTGTCACTCAGGCTGAAGTGCAGTGGTGCAATCACAGCTCACTGCAGCCTTGACTTCCCAGGGCCAAGCAATCCTTCCACCTCAACCTTCTGAGTAGCTGAGACCACAGGAATGCGCCACCATGCCTGGCTAATTTTTAAATTTCTTTTTGTAAAGATAGGGTCTCACTATGTTGCTTGAGTTGGTCTTGAACTCCTGGGCTCAAGCGATCCTCCCACCTCGGCCTGCCAAAGCACTAAGAGGAGCCACCGCGCCCCGCCCAGACCCGTCTTTCTACCCTGACTTCTTGTTAAGTGATGACAGTGTGCTCCTTTTTCATCCTGCCACAGTAGATGGGTTTCTTTTCTTTTCTTTTCTTTTCTTTTCTTTTCTTTTCTTTTCTTTTCTTTGTAGAGACAGGGATCTTGTTTTGTTGCTCAGGCTGGTCTCAAACTCCTGGCTTCAGACAATCCCACCTCAACTCCCTGAAGTGTTGGGATTACAAGTGTGAGACCCTGCGTCTGGCCGAGTAGATGGGTTTCAATTCCGTGCAGTTATACGCAATTTCTAACTAATACAGTGTACTTGAGAAGGTGAGATTTGATCAGGGCTTTGAAGGTTGTGAGTAGCAACTAACTGGGAGAAGGGGGCCAATGAAAGAGGCTCTGTTCAGACTTAGGGCTTTTGAATATCAGGGGTTCATCATCCGAGCTGCTGAATTAGACTAGGACTTCTTAAATACTTCTAAAATTGGTCTTGGGAACGAACCTGCAAGAAGAAAAAAGCCTAATAAAAATAGTAGTAGTAGCAGTAGTAGCAGTACTAGTAATAGTTGGCTGGGCGTAGTGGCTCACACCTGTAATCTCAACACTTCAGGAGTTTGAGGCTGGTGGATCACCTGAGGTCAGGAGTTTGAGACCAGCTTGGCCGACATGGTGAAACCCTGTCTAAAGTACAAAAAATTAGCCGGGCTTGGTGGTGGGCGCCTGTAATCCCAGTTGCTTGGGAGGCTGAGGCAGGAGAATTGCTTGAACCCGGGAGGCAGAGGTTGTAGTGAGCCGAAATGGCACCACTGCACTCTAGCCCGGGCAACTCAAAAGAGCAAGACTCGGTTTCCAAAAAAAAAAAAAAAAAAAAAAAAAAAAATCAATCTGGGCAACATAACAAGACCCTGTCTCTACAAAAAATAAAAAAATTAGCCAGGCATGGTGGTGTGTGCCTGTGGTTCCAGCTACTCAGGAGGCTGAGCTGGGAGGATCACTTGAGCCTGGGAAGTCTAGGCTGCAGTAAGCCACGATCGCACCACTGCACTCCAGCCTGGGTGACAGAGCAAGGCCCTATCTCAAAATAATAATAATAATAATAATGGCTGGGCGCGGTGGCTCACGCCTGTAATCCCAGCGCTTTGGGAGGCCGAGGTGGGCGGATCACCTGAGGTCAGCAGTTCCAGACCAACCTGGACAACATGGTGAAACCCTGTCTCTACTAAAAATACAAAAATTAGCCAGGCATGGTGGAGCTCGCCTGTAATTCCAGCTGCGTGGGAGGCTGAGGCAGGAGTATCGCTTGAACCCAGGAGGCGGAGGCTGCAGTGAGCCTAGATTGTGCCACTGCACTCCAGCCTAGGCAACAGAGTGAGACTCCATCTCAAAAAAGAAAAAAAAATAATAATAACTAACACTTCCAATGTAATAGGCTCTGTTCTAAAGGACTTACATGTGTTACCTCCTTCAGTCTTCACAGCTACTGTTTGAGGAAGGGTAATTCCCACTTTATGGCTGAGGAAACAGAAGCAAAGAGAGGTCAAGCAACTTGTCCGAGGCTGCACAGCTAGAAATGGATGAGCCAGGATCTGAACCCAGGCAGTGTGGCCTGAGTCTGAGCTTACTAGTTCATGCCAGGCAGGGTTTGACCAAAACCTTGGACTCACTCGTGTCTCCTTTCCTTCAGTGACTAAGAGGATTCCTGAGATGGCTGTGCAGACATGAAGTGTTGACTGTTCCTCCACGGGAATGTACTCTGGGTTCTACCCCTCAGCTGCTGCTGCTAAGCCAGCGAGGCAGGTGGTGGTTTGGAAACACCTTCATGTATGTGCTCTTCTTTTTGTTGTTTTTGGGATCCTTACTGAATTAATTTTCCCCTCATTTTATGAAATATAGAGGTTCTTGCTATATCTTATACCCCACCCCAAATTCTACTGATTTGTGCTGAGCCGTGATGAAAATAATGATCCCGAGTACATGCAGGGCTTCTTCCAGCCTCTAGAACCTGGCTTCGTCTTCCACGGCTCCTCCTGGGATGCTCCTCCAAGAAGCAAAATCCTATCCTTTACATCCAGATCAGGACAAACTCACAGAGTAGTTTGCGAACTACTAGTTTAGACCTAGTTCAAAATCTGCTTGTTACGGTTTGTGAGAAGAGGAGCACAGAAATCGAAAGTAAATGAGAGTAACAGCCTTTTTATTTATTTAGCATTGCCCCCAACACCCAAGCATGTGATCAGGGAATTAGTCTTGACAGGGTATGGACCCCTTTGGATGCTGTTGAACTTGCGATGAGTTGCATGCTGCATGAGCTATGTTAAAGTCATAGGCAATAGGACCGATTTTTGGTTCCTGAAGGGGTGGAAATAAAAACAAAACATAATAAAACCAAACCAAACGAAGTAAAACAAAAGAAGTGACCCTTGATCACAGTTTGAGAGTCACTGCTCGAACCCATATCAAATTTTTCCACTTGTGCATCACCGTAGTATTTCAGTCTACATCACATAATCTAGGACTGGACCATACAGGTTTATTGTTTTTTGAGATGGCACCTCACTCTGTGGCCCAGGCTGGAGTGCAGTGGCGCCATCTTGGCTCACTGCAATCTCTGCCTCCCCACTCCTGGGTTCAAGTGACTCTCCTGCCTCAGCCTCGTGAGTAGTTGAGATTACAGGCACGCGCCTGGCTAATTTTTTCGTATTTTTAGTAGAGACAGGGTTTCACCATGTTGGTCACGCTGGTCTCGAACTCCTGGCCTCAAGTGATCCACCTGCCTTGGCCACCCAAAGTGCTGGGATTACATTACAGGTGTGAGCCACTGCACCCAGCCTGGACCATACAGTTTTTATTTATGATTTATTTATTTTATCCTGTTTTTTATTTCATAGAGATGGGGTCTTGCTATGTTGCTCAGGCTGGTCTCAAACTCCTGTCCTCAGTGACCCCTCCCTCCTGAGCCTCCCAAAGTGCTGGGACTAGGGCGTGTGCCACCATGCCTAGCTATTTTTTTTAAGTTTTTTTTTTTTTTGTAGAAGCAGGGTCTTACTATGTCGCCCAGGCTGGTCTTCAACTAGTGGGCTCAAGTCATCCTCATGTCTCAACCTTCCAAAGTGCTGGGATTATAGGCGTGAGCCACTGTGCCTGGCTCAGAGATACATTTTTAAAACCTCATTCTAGTTGCTTCATCGATGGAGGTCTCACCTTCTTGTTTGTATTCAGGACCCATAAGTTGGCACTCAAGGATTTTTGCTTCTGTTTTTGCCATGATTCAAATCAAGAGATGAGATAGGAGCCAAGGCAACTATCTCTACAAAAAAATACAAAAATTGGCCAGGCATGGTGGCTGATGCCTGTGATCCCAGCTACTTGGGAGGCAGAGGCGAGAGGATTGCTTGAGCCCAGGAAGTCAAGGCTGCAGTGAGCCAGGAGGGCGCCACTGCATTCCAGCCTGTCTCAATTAAAAAAACAAACAAACAAAAAAGGTAGAGTTGGACAGAAAGCAGAGTCCGCTTTGCCTCAGTTGGTGGTAAAAGGAAAAAAGAAAGTCTGGAAACATTTATTTATTTATTAGAAATGCAAAGCCAATGAAGAAACTTCAGGCAAACGATTGTAGTGACTATTTATTGGAGGTTATTGGGTGCCAGGCATTGTTCATTTACATATATTATTTCATTTAACCTTTATACCATCTCTTAAAAGTAAGTATAATTATCACTGTTTTGCAGATGAAGCAAATGAGGTGTTAGAGAGGTTAGGCAACTGGCCCAAGGTCACCCAGCTACTAAATGGTGGCAGTCTGTCTGACTTGGAAGCCTATGTGCTTTTGCTTATTCCCATTATTGCTTGGTGACATCAATTATTACGAATAGGGAATGTTACTGGATTTAGAGGATATGTGTACTCTGTCATTTTTCTAAAACAGCCTTCTTTGGCATTGTTTCAGGGTCTTATATTTCCATTAAAGCCTTTCCTTTAATACTTAGCTTTTACTTCAGAGGACAGTGCGGGAGTTACAGCTGGGTCTAGGCTATCCTGCAAATTGCAATTCCAGCTTTTCCTTTCCATCTCTTGGGAGAAGACAGACAAAGCCTTCTTCTTTGGCTTTAATTAGGCTGTAATTCAGCCTCATCGCCGGGGAGGTCAGGACCTGCAGCTTTAGGAGAGATCTGTGTCCCGTCTTTGAGAACAGCAGATTTGCTTCGGGACTGCCTGGAGTGCTGTCAGCACTGTGACCAGGATGGGGTTTTCAGATGCTGCTTTCTGATTCTTTAAGGCTAATTTTTACATTTTATTATTATTATTATTATTTAGTGCTTTAGTAGTTTTCAAAGGCTTTTATTGTTTAATTGAAAAATACGTTTATTAGTTCATATTTTTTATTTTTCAGACAGAGTCTTGCTCTGTCACCCAGGCTGGAGTGCAGCGGCACAATGTCGGCTCGCTGCAATCCCTGCCTTGGGGGTTCAACTTATTCTCTGCCTCAGCCTCCCGAGTAGCTGGGACTACTGGTGTCTGCCACCACACCCAACTAATTTTGTATTTTTAGTAGAGACAGGGTTTTGCTATGTTGGCCAGGCTGGTCTTGAACTCCTGACCTCAAGTGATCCGCCTGCCTCTGCCTCCCAAAGTGCTGGGATTACAGGCGTGAGCCACCATACCCGGCCAATTAGTTCATAATTTAATCAGCTTTGACCATTATTCAAACAATTTGCGATCCTGAATTAGAATTCCATTGCAGTTTATCTAAGATGAAGGTACATTTAATAAAGGAACATTTATCTACTAAGATACTTAACTTGGTTGTTGAATTATCCTCAAAACATAAATTTATAATCGTATTCCTTTAAATATACTGTATTTTTAAAAACTGAATTGACTACTTTAAGGATGCAGGTACAGCTAAAAAAAGTCATTTAGAACTTTTTAAACAGTACTTTGAGTTGCTGTTTTAGAATTTTTTATACGTAAAACATAACTGAATTTACGGCTGGTATTTGCATTTCTAAATCAGAATGTCAGTTCTATACTTGAAAACCTTTTTTAAAAAAGTGTTTTAAAAAACAAGATTCCAGGCCGGGCATAGTGGCTCATGCCTGTAATCCCAGCACTTTGGGAGGCCGAGGCGGGTGGATCACTTGAGGTCTGGAGTTTGAGACCAGCTTGGCTAACAAGGTGAAACCCCATCTCTACTAAAAAATACAAAACTTAGCTGGTTGTGATGGTGGGTGCCTGTAATTCCAGCTCTTTGGGAGCCTGAGGCAGGGAAATTGCTTGAGCCCAGGAGGCATAGGTTGCAGTGAGCTGAGATCGCACCACTGTTCTCCAACTTGGGCGACAGAGTGAGATTCCATCTCAAAAAACAAAACAAAACAAACAAACAAAAAACAAGATTCGAGAATTGGCTACATTCAATATGGGTTCTTCAAAATGATTCGATTTCGATGATTATGCAAAGGCTTAATTCTGGAGAAGCAAATTCTCCGCTTTTCATATTTTGCTTTCTTTGAGGTGTCCTAGTAATTAATAGAGAAATCAGAATAATTATGGTTCCGGATGTTATTATAAGGAAAGGGAATGTCAGGAGGGAAAAAAAATAGACTCCCCTCTTAGGAACGTAAGTGGTCTTATGAGAAGTAGTTTACTTACCACGTGTATTAGTCCATTTTCACACTGCTGGTAAAGACATACCTGAGACCAGACAACTTACAAAAGAGAGAGAGGTGTCATTGGACTTACAGTTCCACGTGGCTGGGGAAGCCCCACCATCATGGTGGAAGCCAAGGAGGAGCAAGTCATGTCTTACGTGGATGTCGGCAGGCAAAGAGAGAGAGAGCTTGTGCAGGGGAACTCCTGTTTTGAAAACCATCAGATCTTGTGGGACTTATTCACTACTACCAGAACAGCATGGGAAAGACTTGCTCCATGATTCAGTTACCTCTCACTGGGTCCCTCCCACAACATGTGGGAATTCAAGATGAGATTTAGGTGGGGACACGGCCAAACCATATCACCATGATACCTCTAAAATAGATGTGTATGTGCGTAACTAGTTTTTCTTTAGTCAATTATCTCTGTCACGCTGTTAACGTTCTTTTTTTTTTTGAGGTGGAATTTCACTCTTGTTGACCAGGCTGGATGCTGGAGTGCAATGGTGCGATCTCAGCTCACCACAACCTCTGCTTCCTGGGTTCAAGCGATTCTCCTGCCTGAGCCTCCCAAGTAGCTGGGATTACGGGCATGCACCACTACACCCGGTTAATTTTGTATTTTTAGTAGAGATGGGGTTTCTCCATGTCGGTCAAGCTGGTCTTGAACTCCTGACCTCAGGTGATCTGCCCGTCTCGGCCTCCCAAAGTGCTGGGATTATAGGCATGAGCCACCCCACCAGGCCTGTTACTGTTCTTTTAATCCTTCAGATCTAATTGGGGATCAAAGCCTTGAGTTCCGGCTGCTAAAAGACTCTTCATTCATCCCTTCCCTGCGGTCCAGCTGCCTGCAGCTGCTGTATCTCTTGCCTTTTAACTGGTGTTCTTGATTCCAAGATCTTCCATTCTGCAATCCATCTTTCACACTGCCACCTGGGTGATGGCTGTTTTGAAAACAATACCTGATCATGTCACGCTGCCACCGAAAATCCTCCCATCTTCACTTCTCACAGAATAAAACAGAAGACAACATAAGACTCAGGCACAAAGTAAAGGCAAGGTCAGACACAGAGCCCTGGCCTCTTAAATCACCGCCCATCATTCCTTCTGAATTTGCAGGTGTTCTAACCTCAGGGACAAACCATGGTTTGTCCTCTCAGTTAAACTTTACTTTTGGTCTAGAATGTTCTTCACCAGCCTGCCTCCCCGACCTGGGACCTCTGTGGATGCCTTGGCATCAACACCTCCTGGATAAGCCTTCCTTGATCATCTCTTTCCTCCCTCTCCTGCTTCTTCTTCTTCTTTTTTTTTCTTTTTGAGATGGAGTCTCGCTCTGCTGCCCAGGTTGGAGTGCAGTGGTACAATCTCTGCTCACTGCAACCTCCACCTCCCAGGTTCAAGAGATTCTCCTGCCTCAGCCTTCCAAATAGCTGAGATTATAGGCATGTACCTAATTTTTTTTTTTTTTTTTTTTTTTTTGAGACAGAGTCTCTCTGTTGCCTAGGCTGGAGTGCAATGGCTCGATCTCGACTCACTGCAACCTCCGCCTCCCAGGCTCAAGTGATTCTCATGCCTCAGCCTCCCGAGTAGCTGGGATTACAGATGTGCACCGCTATGCCCATAATTTTTGTATTTTTAGTAGAGACAGTATTTTACCATGTTGGCCAGGCTGGTTTCAAATTAATGGCCTCAAGTGATCCGCCCATCTCGGCCTCCCAAAGTGCTGGGATTACAGGTGGGAGCCACCACGCATGGCCCCTCTCCTGCTTCCAGTGAACCAAAATCCCAATGCATTCTAAATATTAATCTAGGTTACATGAGTTTTAATTATGATATTTGTATATAATTATTGCATTTTAAAAACAGGGTTGCACAGTGGTTGAGGCCTCTGGCTCTGAATGCTGACTGCCTGGATTCCAGTTCTGCCTCTGGCATTTCCTGTCTGGGTTATATGGGGAAATTACTTAAGCTGCCTGTACTTCGGCGTGCCATTTGTCAAATGGGGATAATAACAGGGCCCACTTCACAGGGCTGAAGATTTAGTGAATCAATATATGTAAAGCTCTTGGCTGTGACAATAAATAATATTTACTGAGCACTTTATTCGTGCCATGAGGGGAAGTCATTATGTAAATTGCATAGATTTTATTTGAGAAAATACTTCAAAAATATTTTATTTAAATTATTGATATATTCGTCTGTGAAATAAATAATTGCATAATATAAAATCAGTTGTAAGAAATTGCTAGTTATCCATAGTGTTTTTCCTGAGGAAAATAAAAATTTTCAAACAAAGGAATTTTATATTCTTTTTCTAAGATGGAGTCTCATTCTATCGCCCAGGCTGGGTGCAGTGGTGGTTTCGACTCAATGCAACCTCTGCCTCGTGGGTTCAAGCGATTCTCCTGCCTCAGCCTCCCCATGCGTCTGGGATTACACACGTGCGCCACCACAACCAGCTAATTTTTTGTATTTTTAGTAGAGATGGGGTTTCACCACGTTGGCCAGGCTGGTCACGAACTCCTGAACTCAAATGATCCGCTTGCCTCAACCTCCCAAAGTGTTGGGATTACAGGCGTGAGTCACCTCGCTAGGCTGGAATTTTATATTCTTGGGCAGAAAAGTTTAATGTACTTCTTGGGTTTTAGTCATTTTAGTCAGAGCCTTGACTGACTGGCAGATTACCTACAGTTTTTTAAAGTAATATATTCTGTTTCTGAATAATGCAGCGCCTAGATTGCCTGCCTCATATTAACATACTCAGCAGAACTAGAAGTGATAATTAAACATTTCTGGTCGGGCGCGGTGGCTCAAGCCTGTAATCTCAGCAGTTTGGGAGGCCAAGGCGGGAGGATCACCAGAGGTTAGGAGTAGGAGACCAGCCTGACCAACATGGCCAAACCCTGTCTGTACTAAAAATACAAAAATTAGCAGTGTGTGGTGGCGTGTGTCTGCAGTTCCAGCTACTCGGGAGGCTGAGGCAGAAGAATGGCGTGAACCCAGGAGGCGGAGGTTGCAGTGAGCCGGGAACGGGCCATTGCGTTCTAGACTGGGCGACAAGAGCGAGACTCCATCACACACGCGCACACACACACACACACACACACACACACACACACACACACACATATTCTGATGCTTCTTTCCGTGACCATACCAAAAATAATCATACCAATTATTTTCTCAGTTCTCGCGTGCATGGCTGATTCTAATTTTGACCATTATAAATGATCCTGAAATGAACAACTATTCACCCCAAACTTTTTGTACATGTTTAATTTTTTCCTTAGAAAAAATTGATCAAGGCAGAATGATCAGATCAAAGGAAATGATGGAATCTTTGGATACCAATTGCTAGCTTACCTTCCAAATAAGTTAAACTAATTTACACTCTAACCAACAGTGTTTGAGTGTTCATTTCCTCTATATTTTGCTATCAATGAGTGTTGATCTTTTTTTAAAAAAAATCTTTCCTAACTTTATATGCCAAAAAAAAACAACAAAAAAAAAAACAAGGTATATCATCATCTTACTTGCATTTATTTAGTTTATTAGTTTTTAATAAAAGATTTATGCTTCAGATTCCACTATTTTTCTGATTAAAAGAATGTTTTTTTTTTTTTTTTTTTTTTTTGAGATGGAGTTTCACTCGTTGCCCAGGCTGGAGTGAAATGGAGTGATCTCGGCTCACTGCAACTTCCACCTTCCAGGTTCAAGTGATTCTCCTGCCTCATCCTCCAAGTAGCTGGGATTACAGGCATGTGCTACCACGCCAGGCTAATTTTGTGTTCTTAGTAAAGACGGAGTTTCACCATGTTGGCCAGGCTGGTCTCGAACTACTGACCCCCGCCTCCACCTCCCAAAGTGCTAAGATTACAGGCGTGAGCCACCGTGCCTGGCCTGATTACAATATTTTTCATAGCCAAAACTTTTTATATCTAATAAGTTTTAATTGCATGTATCAAGTATGATGAAGAAGAATCACAAGACCTTAAACTCCGGACAGTGAAGACATTATTATTATTATTATTATTATTATTATTATTATTATTATTTAACTTTTATTTTAGGTTCAAGGGATACATGGTCTGGTTTGTTACCTGGGTAAATTGCGTGTTACTGAGGCTTGGTGTACGAATGATCCCGTCACCCAGGTAGTGTGCATAGTACTGGAGACGTAGTTTTTTAACCCTTGTTCCTCTCCCCTCCTCCTCCCTCTAGCAGTCTCGTGTCTGTTGCTCCCATTTTTATGTCCATGTGTACTCAATATTTAGCTCCCACCTAGAAGTGAGAACATGCAGTCTTTGATGTTCCGTTCTTGCATGATTTGCTGAAGAAATGGCCCCCAGCTGCAGCTGTGTTGCTTCAAAGGACATGATTTCACTCTTTTTTATGGCTGCGTAGTATTCCATGGTGTATATGTACCACATTTTCTTCATCCAGTCCACTGTTGATGGGCGTCTAGGTTGATTCCGGATCTTTGCTATTGTGAATAGTGCTGCAATGAACATACAAGTGCATATGTCTTTTTTGTAGAATTATTTATTTTCCTTTGGGTATATACCCAGTAGCAGGATGGCTGAATCAAATGTTAGTTCTGTTTTAAGTTCTTTGAAAAGTCTCCAAATTGCTTTCCATGGTGGCTGAACTAACTTAACATTCACACCAACAGCGTACAAGCATTCCCTTATCTCTGCAACCTTGCCAACATCTGTTAGTTTTTGTCTTTTTATGTATAATTGTTTTTTTTTATTGAGACAGAGTCTTTCTCTGTCACTCAGGCTGGAGTGCAGTGGTGCAATCATGGCTCACTGCAGCCTCAAACTCCTGGGCTCAAGTTATGTATATATTTAAATATATATACAGGTGAAAAAATGTGTGTGTGTGCGTGTACAGACACACATAGGTTATTTGAATTTAAAAGATAAGGATATATACATATATACATATTTTAAATTCAAAAAAACCTTGATGGTGTTTGAAGGTAGATTCCTGAGGACTCGAGGGAAGGAAGGGGTTAAACAAGGCACTGGGCAAGCACGGGGCAGGCTTCTCGTCAGGAAATCTGGTATTTCAGGTTGGACTGGACTTTGGAGATGGCTGCTCCTTTGTTCAAGGGAAAAAATGCTTTAGATCTGGCTGCGCTCTCAGATGTGACTTGTACAAAATGAATTCTAGACTTTTCTAGCATGAAGAAAGTGAAGCGGGGGACTTCCCATAACTTGAACAGACTTTACCCCAGGAATCCCAGACAGCAGCATCTCTGATTCCCTGAAGTATGCACAATTACAGCTGTGGCAACGCGCCCTGGGAAGGCTCAGCACCACAGCGAACCCGAGAATATTGGGAACAAACTTGGAAACGTGGAGACAGATTGGACAAACCTTTTGGTGTTCGGCTATTTTTTAACACAGGGCCGTTTATTTACCATGAGATTACTGTGAGATTTCACATTTTCTGTGAAAGGAATCCTTAAGTAACAGTGAGAGTGAAGTTGCCAGATTTACTTCCACATGATTTTGTTTTCCTAGTCTCCATATTTTGCGATTCATTTATTTATATTTCTCCAGTGACCAGCACCTATCCTGTAGATTCCTTCTTGCAGAAACTTTTTTTTTTTTTTTAGTTGCTTCATTTAACCTGTGACTAATTGGTTAAATAAAAACAACATGTACTCCTAGTATTTACAAGTACATTTCGTTCCGGGCCAGATAAAAAGGAGTAAATGGCACTGTTCATTCCTGTTGTTTTTTATCCCTCCCTTTCCTTCAAAATTATAAACAAAATTCAAGTTAGAAAGTTCTTAATTACCTAATAGTGTTCCTAGTGTTTATTTAGGTTTATTGTATTCAATTTATTTTGTGAGATGGAGCCCTGCTCTATCACCCAGGCTGGAGTGCAGTGGTGTGATCTCGGCTCACTGCAGCCTCCATCCCCCGGGTTCAAGCAATTATCCTGCCTCAGACTCCTGAGTAGCTGGGATTACAGGCATGAGCCACCACGCCCAGCTAATTTTTTTTTTATTTTTATTTTTGTAATTTTAGTAGAGACAGGGTTTTGCCACATTGGCCAGGCTGGTCTTGAATTTTTGACCTCAGGTGATCCGCCAGCCTTGGCCTCCCAAAGTGTGGGATTACAGGTGTGAGCCACTGCGCCCGGCCTACTTAGGTTTATTTTGAATTACATTTATTGGTTTCTTTAGGAATTTACCTACTAAGCACAAACTCACCCTTCATTCATGTGTGCATTATTCTGTAACTATTTTCAAATTCCATATTTGCGTGTGTTCTCACCAGCCAGGTTATGACTTCTCAAGTCCTTCAGTTTATTCACAATTTAGAAAAGGGAGAAAGTAGAAGAAGGAACTGACTAGGAAAGAGATCAGTTCCAATGAGATTGGTAAACCTGGGATGTAAATGAAACAGCAAAGTTGTGATTTAATGGAAAGAGCAGTAGACCGGAAGTCTAAACACCTGGGTTCTAGGCTGGGCACTCTCCTTATTAGTTGTGTGAAATCGCACGATTTCAGTTTACCTCTCTGAGTCCTTTTCTTCACTTGTGAAATGAGCATTATCAAACTTGTCTGGCCATTTCCATAAGATTGCTGGGAGAATCCAATGAGATGCTATATACAAAATCACTTTGTGAACTCCAAAGCTCTTATAAAGGTAGTCTCGAGTAGCTGGGACTACAGACACATGTCACCACGCCTGGCTAATTTTTGTATTTTTAGTAGAGACAGGGTTTCGCCACGTTGGTCAGGCTGGTCTTGAACTACTGACCTCAAGTGATCCACCCGCCTCGGCCTCCCAAAGTGCTGGGATTACAGGCATAAGCCACTGTGCTAGGACTCTTGCTGTATTTTGATATCTCCTCTAAACTAGACTATAAGCTCCATGAAGGCAGGGACACACCTCACCTTCCACCTTGACATTCCCGGAACCTGCCAAACTCAGTGTGCCTCACGTCGGAGAGGCCTGCTATGTGTTGGTCTAGGAGAGGTCTTGCCACCTAGCCAATATTACTCCATTCATTCCGCTATTGATCCCCTACTCTGTGCAAGGACCACTCTGGGCACTGGGACCCAGTAGTATATACCCCGCCACAACTTCTTGCCCTTGTGGAGTTTACATTATAAATTAAGGAAAATATGTAGTGTGATATATGAGAGGGAATATTCTTCCACTTATATATGTAGTGAAGAAATCCCATCTATCACCCCAAAGGAATGGAAATTAAATTGCCCTTTCGTATAGAATTCTACATTGGCTGCTTCCTGCTGCCACATAGCAGAATTCCATTTAATTCCACTTCTCCTGCAGTAGACAACAACTCAGGTTCCATTTTAGAACCAATTAACTTTTCCCTGTCTGATGCTGGCTTCATTATACAGGAAACACTTTGGTTTTTTTGAGACAGTCTTGCTGTATTGCCCAGGCTGGAGTGCGGTCACATGATCTCATCTCACTGCAACTTCCACCTCCTGGGTTTAAGTGATTCTCCTGCCTCAGCCTCCCAAGTAGCTGTGGTTACAGGTGTGCACCACCATGCCTGGCTAATTTTTATATATTTTTATTTTCACCGTATTAGCCAGGCTGGTCTCGAACTCCTGGCCTCAAGTGATCTGCCCACTTTGGCCTCCCAAAGTGCTGGGACTACAGGTGCAAGCCACTATACTTGGCCAGGAAACTTATTTTTATAGTGAGCTTTTTGGAAAAAAAGTACAATGTTACTCTACATCTGTTATCCCTAACTAAAATTACATTCAGTACAATCTATCTGTTTATTGAGGTCTTGGCTCCTCATTTAGGAGAGTAGTTGCTGTCCATCATTCACCAGTGAATGCATATTGAGGGCCTACTATGTGCTAGTAGCTTTTCTAGACTGTTACAGCCATAGGCGTGAAATTGGGATTTCACAATTGGGATTCTCACAGGTTTGAGAGTGTTAGACCTTTTGACTCTGCACCGGCTTGCTCTGCATGAATAAGCTTTTTGAGTCCATGTACTATTGTTTGTTTGTTTGTTTGTTTTGACACAGAGTCTTGCTCTGTCACCCAGGCTGGAGTGCAGTGGCATGATCTCGGCTCACTGCAACATCCACCTCCCAGGTTCAAGTGATTCTCCTGCCCCAGCCTCCTAAGTTGCTGAGACCACAGGCACGCGCCACCACGCCCGGCTAATTTTTGTATTTTTAGTAGAGATGGGGTTTCACCATGTTGGCCAGGCTGGTCTTGAACTCCTGACCTCAAGTGATCCGCCCACCTCAGTCTCCCAAAGGGCTGGGATTACAGGGGTGAGCTACTGCATCCAGCCAATGTACTATTTTTTGAATAAAAAACTTTCATTTCTCTTCCGAGCAATGATCACGTATTCCCCTGTGTTTGCCTCTCTGTGTATGTAATATTTAGTGCATTAGCTTTGTCACTTCTAATTTGACTACTGAAATACCTCTTTGTGTTTTCTTTCCCTTTTTGTCAACAGAGTTCCAATTAGCTAAGGTAACTACATATGTGATTCTTGGATAAGTGAGATGTTATTAATTTCATATTTTCCTTTCTGTAGCTTTATGCTACTCTGCCTTTCTCAATGTCCTGATCTTTATTTTGGTATGCCTAAAGGGAAGAAAGCTAAGGGGCTAGGGTGATGCTGAAAGCTACCAGCAGATCAGATCTAACTGGAAAAAAATAATCAAAAGAGTGTTTGGCCAGGCGTGGTGGTTCAAGCCTGTAATCACAGGACTTTGGGAGGCTGAGGTGGGCAGATCACTTCAGGTTAGGAGTTCGAGACCAGCCTAGCCAACATGGTGAAACCCTGTCTCTACTAAAAAAAAACACAAAAAATTAGCCAGGCATGGGGCATGTGCCTGTAATCCCAGCTACTCAGGAGGCTGAGGCAGGAGAATTGCTAGAATCGCTGGAACCTTGGAGGGGGAGGTTGCAGTGAGCTGAGATCAGGCCACTGCACTCCAGCCTGGGAAACAGAGCGGTCTCCATCTCAAAAAAAAAAAAAAAAAAAGTGTGTGTTCATACTTAGAAAGTTAAGGTGGGAGGATCGCTTGAGCCTGGGAATTTGAGGCCAGCCTGGACAACATAGTGAGACCCTGTCTTTAAAAAAAAAAAAAAAAAAGGCTGGGTGCAGTGGCTCACGCCTGTGATCCCAGTACTTTGGGAGGCCAAGGTACCATGGACCACCTGAGGTCAAAAATATAAAAATTAGCCAGGCATGGTGGCCCACGCCTGTAGTCCCAGGTACTTGGGAGGCTGGGGCAGGAGGACTGCTTGAACCTGGGGGGCGGAGCTTGCAGTGAGCCGAGATTGTGCCACTGCACTCCAGCCTGGGCAACAGAGCAAGACTCAGTCTCAAAAACAACAACAACAACAAAAAAGAGAGAGTGAGAGAGTGTGTGTTCATTATTTATGTATATGCATAAGTTGTATGTATACGTTCCCCCAACTTGATTATGAGTTTTGCAAATTCCCCACTAAAATAATATTCTTTATATAGGAATACCCCAGTATATGTTGTCGATAACATCCTGTAGGAAGAACCAGCTCAGACAAAGTGCTACTGAAACTGAAAAGGTGTGTGTGCCCCCAAAACTAATGTTAATAAAGTAACATATGTTGCCAGATACTTGACCAGCCTGGCCAACATGGTGAAACCCCATCTCTACTAAAAATACAAAAATTAGCCGGGCGTGGTGGTGTGTGCCTGTGGTCTCAGCAACTTAGGAGGCTGGGGCAGGAGAATCACTTGAACCTGGGAGGTGGATGTTGCAGTGAGCCGAGATCATGCCACTGCACTCCATTTATCACTGAGCTCACTTAAAGAAAAATACTACCTGGGTCAAAAAGTTACTTTTAACTAAGCATTGAATGCTAAACTGGAGGTCCTAAGAGGCATGCATTCTTCTTTTTTTAGGTGGGGGCACGCAGAGTCTTACTCTATCCCACAGGCTGGAGTGCAGTGGCATGATCTCGGCTCACTGTGACCTCTGTTCCCCAGGTTCAAGCAATTCTCCTGCCTCAGCCTCCTGAGTAGCTGGGATTACAGGCATGTACCACCACGCCCAGCTAATTTTTTCGTATCGGCTAAATTTTTTGTATTTTTAGTAGAGACAGGGTTTCGCCATGTTGGCCAGGCTGGTCTTGATCTCCTGACCTCAGGTGATCCGCCTGCCTCGGTCTCCTAAAGTGCTAGGATTGCAGACATGAGCCACCGCGCCCGGCTGAGGCATGCATTCTTCTGAAGGCTGGTTTACCCTGATCCTACAAGCTTGTAGCTGGAATCTGGGTGGTTTCCCAAGAGAACTGACAGTTCCCTGGTGAAGCTATTCATGGCTGTCTTGAAACCAAGAGAGGGGTGTAGGAGCAAAGGGAATTTCCTTTCCCCATTTTTGAAGGTTTGATCATTTGAGTCTACAATGTGAACTGTCAATAGAAGGCTAACAGGACAAAAGCACACACATTCATTCTGTGTACATGCACAGGGAGCCACACAAGTATGAGACTCAAAGAAGCGCCAGATGACTGCAGTTTTTACACCCTACAGAGAGGTCTAGACGCCTGAAGCTCCAGGCGGGAGGTGGCGACAGGTCATGGGGGCCGCCAGGAGGAAAGGCATGGGTGAGCAAGGGCTGTCTTGTTATGCAGATGAGTCTTGCACACATCATCCCTGGAAAGAATGGCTGGTAGCCTACAGTAAAAGTTCCTCTATCAGAACTTCAGTCTCCTTTTCTTGTGAGTTCACCTTTCCTGGATCTGGATAAGGAGACAGAGAGATTGATACAGGTGTTAAAAAGAAATTACTTAGGCAGACAGGGAGGGTAAGAGAGTCCTCAGTAGAATTTTCTTTTAATAAAAAGCAGCCCCCAAATCATTTCTTTTCTAACAAAAAGCAGCCTGAAAAATCAAGCTGCAAGCATAGATAAGCGAGCTGGAAACTTGCATAGGTGAATGTTGGCAGCTGTGCCAATAGAAAAGGGCTACCCAGAAGCCAGGTATGTTCAACACAGAGGCTCTCTCCCCTTTTCTTTGTCCCCACATGGGTAGTAAAGAAGCAGGCTACATGGTGCTGGCCAGATAGAGACCCCACCTGCATAATGAGAGACTAGGGGCTGGGCATGGTGGCTCATACCTATAATCTCAGCACTTTGGGAGGCTGAGGCGGGTGGATTACCTGAGGTCAGGAGTTCGAGACCAGCCTGGCTAACACGGTGAAACTCTGTCTCTGCTAAAAATCCCAAATTAGCTGGGTATGGTGGCGCATGCCTGTAATCCCAGCAACTCGGGAGGCTGAGGCAGAAGAATCTCTTGAACCCGGGAGGCAGAGGTTGCAGTGAGCCGACATCATGCCACTGCATTCCATCCTGGGTGACAGAGCAAGACTCTGTCTCAGAAAAAAAAAAAAAAAAAAAAAATTGGGGTGGGGTGGCCAGCTTCTTTGCATGCTATGTGAATGGCTCACCTGGTCCCACCAATCCTTTGTGCCCTGTGTAAATCAGACACCACCTTCTCGAGTTCATCTATAAAACCAACCGCATCTCACCGCGAACGAGGGGATCCACTCGGAACCCCTTCCCTCTGCACGAGGGAGGGCGGAGGTCGCAGTGAGCCGAGATCGTGCCATTGCACTCCAGCCTGGGTAATAGAGCGAGACTCCATCTCAAAAAAAAACCAAAAAAAGGCTGGGCGCGGTGGCTCAAGCCTGTAATCCCAGCACTTTGGGAGGCCGAGACGGGCGGATCACGAGGTCAGAAGATCGAGCCCATCCTGGCTAACATGGTGAAACCCCGTCTCTACTAAAAAATACAAAAAACTAGCCGGGCGAGGTGGTGGGCGCCTGTAGTCCCAGCTACTTGGGAGGCTGAGGCAGGAGAATGGTATGAACCCGAGAGGCGGAGCTTGCAGTGAGCTGAGATCGGGCCACTGCACTCCAGCCTGGGCAACAGAGCAAGACTCCGTCTCAAAAAAAAAAAAAAGAAAAAAGAAGAAAAAGAAAGATGCTAAAATGACGTTTTAGAAGTTGCTTGTCCAGTCATATATTTTTGTCAAGCTTTGTGTTACAAAAGAGTCAAAGCCTAGTATCATTTTTAGCAGGGGGTGTGGGGGAGGGGGTGGGAAGTGATAAGTAAAACTGGAGGGAAGGCTAAAGGATTTGAAGGACAGAAAGGCACATATCCTTCCTAGACCTCCCCTGGCTCCGGGATGGAAAATGACTTGGCAGGGACCCTTTTTGTGCAGGCCAGAAGGGAATTTATTTCCCAGCTGTTCTGGTGTATTTTCCTTGTTAGTCTTTGCTCCCACGGTCTAAGAGCAAATACCGGATCTTAGCGCCTACAGTACTGGTCAAGAGCTGCCGCTTCAGTCCTGTGTGACTCACAGCTGTCCGTGAACCACCTACTGTAACAGCTGGCTAGACACCATGGTCCTGCAGCCCTGCAGCCCAGCCATGTCTTCTTAGCTTCACCTCGCCGGCCTTGCTTTGACCTGAAATCACCATCACCTTGATGGGCTAGTAAAGGTGGGGTTTAGACATAGATACTTTAATTCATTTTTCTTAAATTGTACTTCTCAATTGTCACTGAAATATCTTGGAAGACGTATTTAATCTCGGCATCAAATTAGAATTCTAGGAGACCAAGGCAATTGAATATGGCATTGGACAAAATTCCACTTCATATCCTTTGGTGTATAAATGATTCAGTCCTTAAAGAAGAGAGGTTCAGGTTAATTTGAGGCTTCGTTACGATTTGCTACTATCTTGTGGTAAGGATGAGGGGAACTGCCTTTAGAAAAACTGGTTCCGTGGTAGGATCATGGTAGGATGACCTCTGGCCTCTGTCCCTCTGCTGTCTGCCATAGCTTTCTTCCACTCTGAGGCTTATTCCCGAAGCTTCACTAGAGACAGGTAAAAATACAGTTCCTGCCCTCAGACAGTTTCCAAACCAGCTGTGGATACAGATTATCATAGGAGAATCATAAAATCACAGGAGTACAAGTAAAATGCAGTTTCAGAGAAAGTACACGTTACTTTTTGCCTCAGCTTGTACTATAATATTAGCCTGTGTCTTTATCAGCCTGGAGTTCTACTTCCTTTTATTATTTTAAAAGAGAAAATTGTTCTGCTGGCCTAGAAATACCTTGATGCCAGAGGCCATGTTATTTTCATCTTTTGATCTCCTCTCTATTCTAGTACATTCAGGCTCCACACAGGACACAGCACACATAATACTGCCTGGTAAGCATTTGCTGACATCACTGAATCAGGGAAGGCGTTGCTGAAAAGGTAGAACTTGAGCTCTGTTTTTAAATAGAGAGGGGCAGTTGGCGGTGACACACTCCCCATCTATGAGTCATTTGTTCTGGGCCGCAAGGAAGAATTTGAAAACTCAAAACAGAGCGAGGAAGAATGGCAGGTTGGTCGAATGACTAGAACAGAGCTGGGTGTTAGTTTGATAGAACATGAGGTGGGAGAGGAGGCCAACCAGCCTGGTTGCTGTTCTGGAGAATAATTGAGATATTACAGTGGCTAGATGCAGGAGGAGGGCCTTCCTGGGGTTGGAATGTGTGTGGAATGAATAGCATTTCTTTCCCTCTCTATTTCATGCTGAGGACTCCATTGGCTTCTTCATTGGTCCCTTAGCACGTTTCGTCCGTTCCTGGCGGTGGGAAGATTGGAGTGGGGTGAGGAGGGGAGCTGTTCAAATGATTTCCTTGTTCCTTTCTTCAACGTGTGTCAGTGTTACTAATTATTTTGTTCCGGAATTGGTTTGTTCTCAGGAAAGATGTTGAGTGCATTTTGAAAAACTATGTGAAAATTAGATTGAGGAAATAAAGTTTTTCCATTGTGGGAAGGATCCTGGATGACTTTATAGAGATTCCATTGCTGAATAAGATGACCTCTTTATTTTTTATTTATTTATTTTTTTTTTTTGAGACCGAGTCTTGCTCTGTCACCCAGGCTGGAGTGCTGTGGCCGGATCTCAGCTCACTGCAAGCTCCGCCTCCCGGGTTCACGCCATTCTCCTGCCTCAGCCTCCTGAGTAGCTGGGACTACAGGTGCCCGCCACCTCACCCGGCTAGTTTTTTTGTATTTTTTAGTAGAGACAGGGTTTCACCGTGTTAGCCAGGATGGTCTCGATCTCCTGACCTCGTGATCCGCCCGTCTCGGCCTCCCAAAGTGCTGGGATTACAGGCTTGAGCCACCGCGCCCAGCCAAGATGACCTCTTTAAAAACAGCTACCCAGCTCGGGGCAACAGCTCAAGCTAGAGACAGCGTAAAAACAGTGAGTTTGGGGAAATAAATAAGTTTCTTTGTTGACGGTGCTTGTGAGACATGTAGGAAGAGAGAACAAATATGGATGGGAAATCAGGCCTTGAGCTCAAGAGAAGTCAGCGCAGAAATGGAGATTTAGCAGACAAAGGTGGCAGCATAAAGGGGGTGACGGTTGAGAGGCACAGGCTGCAGTGAGCCAAGATCATGCCACTGCACCAGCCTGGTTGATGGCGCAAGTCAATGAGGTCCTTCACTGGACTCTGCTGTGGCCTAGGTGACTGGTGTCCAGGGCTCCATAACCACCAGCAATTAGAAGCAGCTGGGCCCAGTGGCTCATGCCTATAATCCCAGTACTTTGGGAGGCTGAGGTGGGTGGATCACCTGAGGTCAGGACTTTGAGACCAGCCCGGCCGACATGATGAAACCCTATCTCTACTAAAAATACAAAAATTAGCCAGGTGTGGTGGTGTGCACCTGTAATCCCAGCTACTTGGGAGGCTGAGGCACAAGAATCGCTTGAACTCCAGAGGTGGAGGTTGTAGTGAGCCAAGATTGCACCACTGCACGCCAGCCTGGGTAACAGAGTGACAACAGGAAAAAAAAAAAAGCAATATTTTCTGTGCATTTCCATTTGGCGTGCTATGATGGAGTGCGTCCTTAACTTGTGATCAGATTCTTAGTGGTTTCCAAAGGTTAAGAAATTGGTGTCATAGAATTGGCTGGGTGCGGTGGCTCATGCCTGTAATCCCAGCACTTTGGGAGGCCGAGGCAGGCAGATGACGAGGTCAGGAGATTGAGACCATCCTGGCTAACATGGTGAAATCCCGTCTCTACTAAAAATACATAAAAAGAAAAAGATCAGCTAGGTGTGGTGGTGAGCACCTGTAGTCCCTGCTACTCAGGAGGCTGAGGCAGGAGAATGGCATGAGCCCGGGAGGCTGAGCTTGCAGTGAGCCGAGATTGTGCCACTGCACTCCAGCCTGGGCAACACAGCGAGACTCCGTCTCAAAAAAAAAAAAAAAAAAAAAAAGGAAAAAAGAAGAAGAAAAAAGAAATTGGTGTCATAGAATGGAAAGATAAGAGCAAGAAGGTCAGGACTTGGTGGGGGGTCAGAATTGAAAGAGTAAGAAGAGGGGAGCCAGGGGAATGGTGTCTTCAAGTTGGATGGGACTCAAAGAACACACCGGACTGACCATTAGAAGGTTATTAGTGATAAGCAGAGGATGGGAATTAGGGAGTGGGGACAGCTAGTCTAGACTTTGCTTTCTGGGAGGTTAACATTTGACAAGAGTGAATGTTTGCTGAGTTCCTAAGAAGGGTCAGACACTGTGTCATTTGTTGTAGACATAAATGTGGGCAAAGATGACATCGGTTTTGTGCTCGTAGATGTTATTGTCTCGTGGGAGAGAGAGGCACTGATCAAATAATGACACAAAGGAAGCGTATCCTCACAAACAGGGTCAGGGCTTCGCAGGGAGAAACATGGTGCATAGCATAGGAGCATGCTGTGATCTGGGGGTCAAAGAAGGTTCCCTGAGGCTGCAAACACAGCCCTAAGGGGTGAATAGGAGCGATGTGGTCAGCAGGGGTGTGGGGGTGGGAGGCAGAGATCAGAAGAGTCCAGGTCACAGGGAGAGCAAGTACAGAGCCTCGTGAATGTGGATCCAGTGAGACAAGGGATCATGGCAGAAGGCCACGCTCGGTCTTCTCTCTCATAAGGATTTGGGTCTAAGAATAATTAGGTAACCACTAATGTTAGATGGTGTGACATCTGCATTTTCGAATAAAGTGGAAGAGTCCAGGTGGTAGTGATTGTCTGGACAGGGATCCTGGGAATGAAGGTGAAGAGAAGCAGATGGATTCAAGAACAATGCAGAAGCTAAAATTAGCCCCAAGTGGTAGAGGCGGGGGAGAGAGGGAGCACAGTGATCTGGAGAGGTGGGTAAGACAGAAACGCTTTTCGTCAGGTGGAGAACGCTGGAACTCATTCGCAGGCAAAGAGAAAGAGCAATGAAGATAGAGAACTCAAAGAAGTAAGAGCGAGTGGGGAATATATACGTCCTGGAATCAGAAACACTGATCCTCTGAGAAGAAAAGGCTGGTGGCTCTGTAGGTACATTTATAGGTGGGAATGAGGGAATTTGAGATTTGAAGTCTTGATCCACAAAGCGGGGCTCAGATACGTTCTTGGAGTGAGGCCGTGGTCCCCTAAGTAATGGAGTAGCACCGGGCTCTGGAGGAAGAACAAGAAGCTGGGAGATGGTTCACAGAAGGGCCACAGTGCTGTTTAGAACACAGGAGAGGATGAAACATTTTTCTCTATATATGGTATGTAAGTTATTTGTGTATACGCAGAAACATTGCATAATCCTCACAGCACCTTGCAAAGTCCATATTGCAATTTTATAGTCGGAAGCGAGAGTCAGGGAGTTCTGAATTTCAAATGTCAAAGCAGACATCTTGGGCACCGTGGAGTCATCTTTCTCCTGGATTCATGAAGTAGTTTGCCCAACTGTTGGGATCAGTGGTTGGTTGCTGTAGGGTGAGAAGGAGCAGAGATCCACCCAGAGACTTGCTTTACGACTTAGGAAAACTTGATAATCTTCTCATGAACTAGGTATCTACACAAGTCTCCCTTCCCTCCCCTCCCCTCCCCTCCCCTCCCCTCCCCTCCCCTCCCCTCCCCTCCCCTCCCCTCCCCTCCCCTCCCTCCCCCTCCCCTCCCCTCCCCTCCCCTCCCCTCCCCTCCCCTCCCCTCCCCTCCCCTCCCCTCCCCTCCCCTCCCCTTCCCTTCCCTTTTTCTTTCTTTCGAGATGGAGTCTCACTCTGTTGCCCAGGCTAGAGTGCAGTGGGATGATCTCGGCTCACTGCAATCTCTGCCTCCCAGGTTCTAGCAGTTCTCCTTCTTCAGTCTCCCAGGTGGCTAGGATTACAGGCGCACACCATTATACCCAGCTAATTTTGTGTATTTTAGTAGAGAAAGAGTTTCACCGTGTTGCCCAGGCTGGTCTCGAACTCCTGAGCTCAGGCAATTCACCTGCCTCGGCCTCCCAAGGTGCTAGGATTACACACGTGAGCCACCGTGCCCAGCTGCAAGTCTATTTCAAATAGCATGTTAATTTGTATTTTATACTCACAACGTAGTCCAGCCATAGGAATATCGATAAAACATACCAATTTTCTAAAACATACACTAGGCTGGGCACAGTGGCTCACACCTGTAATCCCAGCACTTTGGGAGGCCAAGGTGGGTGGATTGCTTGAGCTATAGTCAGCTTGGGCAACATGGCAAGACCCCGTCTCTACAAAAAGTACACAAATTAGCTGGGCATGGTGGTGCACACCTATATTACCAGCTACTCGGGAGGCTGAGGTGGGAGGATCACTTAAGCCCAGGAAGTTGAGGCTGGAGTGTAGTAGCATGATCACAGCTCACTGCAGTCAATGTGAGTAGCTGTGATCATGCTACTACACTCCAGCCTGGGCATCAGAGCAAGACCTTGTCTCACAATTTAGAAAAGCTAAAAATTGAAAAATGCACACGTTTGTAAAACTTCAGCAACAAAGATAGTGAGAAATTGTATGTCAGATCTATTATACTAAGCATGCTTGTTATTGACCTAATTCAAAAAAAGAATTAGAGTGAATTGACCTTTCAAATATTACCCAAAAGTATTAATGTTCATCTTCCTCTTCCCTCCTTAAAATATCATTATGGAATATCTGTTAGATGGGGTATTCTCTGAAACTTGCTTTTAACACGTCAGATTCTTATTGCAGAACTCCTGACTTGATACACTTGTGATGGCTCATATTCTTTTCCAGGCTGCATGAGTACAGTTTTGTCATAAAAGTACTTGTCTAAAATGCCTATTCTTTGAAAATAGGAGGGAGGAGAGTGATTTAAGCATGCCATGTTGAACTATAAGGGAATAACATGGGCCGGTGAGGTGGCTCACGCCTGTAATCCTGGCACCTTGGGAGGCCGAGGCAGGTGAATCATTTGAGGTCAGGAGTTCCAGACCAGCCTGGCTAACATGGTGAAACTCCATCTCTACTAAAAATACAAAAAAAAAAAAAAAAAAAATTAGCTGGGTGTGGTGGCACACGCCTGTAATCCTAGCTACTAGGGAGGCTGAGGCAGGAGGATCGCTTGAACCTGGGAGACAGAGGTTACAGTGAGCTGAGATAGATCACATCACTTCACTCCAGCCTGGGCAACAGAGTGAGACTCTGTCTTTTAAAAAAAAAAAGGCCAGGCGCAGTGATTCACGCCTGTCATCCCAACACTTTGGGAGGCCGAGGTAGGCAGATCATGAGGTCAGGAGATCGAGACCATCCTGGCTAACATGGTGAAACCCCATCTCTACTAAAAATACAAAAGATTAGCCAGGCGAGGTGGCAGGCGCCTGTAGTCCCAGCTACTCGGGAAGCTGAGACAGGAGAATGGCATGAACCTGGGAGGCAGAGCTTACAGTGAGCTGAGATTGCGCCACTGCACTCCAGCCTGGGCCACAGAGCGAGAGTTTGTCTCCAAAAAAAAAAAAAAAAAAAAAGGAATAGTACGGTTCTGGCTGGAGCCGTGGCCCTGTTTGGCAATTTTGAGGTAAATGCAGCTGGAATCGTTTTCAGTTCAACCCTTGGCAAACCTTCAGTGTGTACCAAAAAAAAAAAAAAAAAAAAAAAAAAAAGGAAGTTCAAAAGCTATCCTCAGTAGTCATCACCCTATCTCTTAGGATTGGCAATAAACAGGAGGACTGCTCCATGTCCTGTTAAGGAGCAGTGAGCTCTGGGAAGAAGTTAGCATTAATCACTGAGTTAATACTTCTCAGCTACAGAGGTTGGCACATTGTAAGTGTACAATGAATACTAGCTATTACTGTTTTTAAAAAATTATTATTATTTAGATTATGTACTTCCAAGGATTCCATCTGAAACCCTAAGCATTCCTTTCATATACGAAATAAGGTACATACCAAATTTTGAGGCATGCTTGCAAAGGATGAGGGCGCAGAGAAATGTCCCCGCAGTCTTTGAACGCATTGTGATTATGAACCAGATTGCCTTCTCAACACACGTGGTTTACCAGGTCTAGACCGAGATATCCAAGTGTTATACTCCACAAGTTAGAAGAAGAACATGCATCACCGTGAAAGTATTTTTTAATTCTCCTCCAGCCCTGAAACTGATTTCTGTATTACAATCAAGTGTTCAAGCACTCACAATTCGCTTGGAGAACCAGATAAGTTTAGCAGCTGATGAAGCCTCCACCTTCTGGGTCTGATTCCTTTCTGAGTTCCCAGGAGGACTAGGTTTTGGAATTTCCCCTAAACGTATATCCTCTCAGGGCCGAATCGGACCTTTGGCGTTTCCTGTTCTGTACTGGGAACCAGAAGCTTTCTGAATTATCTCATAGGACGTTTCCTGATCTTTCGAGCATGAAGATCATGTTTTTTCCTTCCTCATCCCCTGATTCTCAGTCTCCAAGGAACATGTGTGTATTTCATTACAACCCCATGGTTTCCCGCACTCAATGATAAATATGTGGGTTACAGTGTGAACATCCATACAGCACACCAAAGGTTACCCGTACAGATTTATGGCTTGTTACATCATTTTACAGTAGGGCTGACTCATTAGATCCGTTTATTTAGCAATGGAATCATATTAAATAAGGCAACGGTACCAACTTACACTAGCCCTGGCTTAGCTGACTCCACCACCTCCTCCCTCTTCTAATCAGTAGCCTGATAAGGCTGATCTGTACCCACGGGAACAGGCCTTGACTCGGGAAGCTGGCATGAGCTTCTTAATAGGGTCACTGTCTCTACTGAGGGACATCAGGAGCATTCTGTGTCATGAGTACTCAGGAACCTAAAAATAGGGGTGATAATCCTTTTTAACAACACCATGTTTACTTGTAAGGTTTTGTGTGCTTGTCTCTTGCAATTGTTTCCTTGAACCTCTTTTGTTTGGATCTGACTGTTCTGGTTCCTAAGTCCAGAATGTGATTTTCCTTCCCTGTGCCATGCAGACAGCAAAGATCACTTTATTCCTCTTTACTCCTGCAAATTGCTGATCGCACTGGTTCTTTATGTTCAATTGGAAATAAATAAGTTACTACCAGAATCAAAGTTAAATTTAGTGTATTCGTTGGATGTTTTCAACTTTTTTTTTCACATTTCAAGTATACAGAAAAGAGGAAAGAATTGTACCAGTCAACACCCACAGGTCCACAATTAAAATTCTACAGTTGGCATTTTAATACACCTATTTATCACATAACCCATCTATCCATCCATAAATCATCTTATTTTAAAAAACTCTTTATTTAATTAATTTATTTTTGAGACAGGGTCTTGATCTGTTGCCTAGGCTGGAGCACAGTGGCACAATTAGAGCTCACTGCAACCTTGACCACCTTCCAGGCTTAGGCGATCCTCCTGTCTCAGCCTTCCAAGTACCTGGGACTACAGGCACATACTATGTCTGGCTAATTTTTGTATTTTTTTGTAGAGACCAGGTTTCGCCATGTTGCCTAGGCTGGAAAACTCTTTTATTTTAAAATAATTTTAGACTTTTAGAAAAGTTGCAAAATAACACAGAATTCCCAAATACTCTTCACCCAGCTTCCCCACACATTAGCATCTCACAAAACCAAAATACAATGATCAAAGACAGAAAAATCACATTACTACAACACAATCCACTATGTACAGATCTTACTTGAATTTCATCAGTTTTCACACTCGTGTCCTTTTCTGGTGCAGGATTCCATCCAGGAGCCCATACTGCATTCAGCCATTGTATCTTCTTAGTCTCCTCTGACATGTGATCATTCTCAGCCTTTCTCTCCCATAACATTAACCCTTTTGAAGTGGACTGGCCATCTCTTTTGTTGAACATCTCCTGATTTGGTTTTGTCTGAAGATTCCTCATAATGGGATTGGGGTTATGCATATTTTACAAGAATACCAGATGTGATGTTATGCTCCTCTCAGAGTCCCTCGTATTGGAGAGAGTACAGTAATGTCACTCTGTCTAATTACACTGATGCTGTGTTGGATCACTCAGTTGAGGGGTTCTCTGCCAGGTTTCTCCACTATCAATTTACTCTTTTTGTTTTTTTTTTTTTTTTTTTTGAGAAGGAGTTTCCCTCTTGTTGCCCAGGCTGGAGTGCAATGGCGCCGTTTCAGCTCACTGCAACTTCCACCTCCTGGGTTCGAGCGAGTCTCCTGCCTCAGCTTCCCCAGCTGGGATTATAGGCACCCACCATCATGCCCAGCTAATTTTTGTGTTTCTAGTAGAGACAGAGTTTCACCATGTTGGTCAGGCTGGTCTCAAACTCTAGACCTCAAGTGAACCACCCACCTTGGCCTCCCAAAGTGCTGGGATCATAGGTGTGAGCCACCGCACCCAGCCCAATTTACAATTTTTCACTTTGTGAATAATAAATGTTTTAGAGGAGATACTTTTTTTTATCCTTAAACTTTTACTTGCTAATTTTAGCATCTATTGGAAAATCTTGCCTTTATTTCTATGGTTGTCTCATGGCAATTTTCTGTGTCCCTCGTTCTTTCTACATTTACTAGCTGGAATTCTACTAAGGAAGGTGTCCATTTTTCCTCATTTGTTGATTCAATTATTTATATTCAGATGGATGTGTTGATATTTATTTTATTCTTTGGGTTGTAATCCAGTATTGTCATTATTTTGTTTCTCCAGTTGTCTGAGTTTTGTCACAGGAAGCTCCTTTGCATTGCCTCCTGAGTCCCTTGGTACTTTGAGTACTTCCTTATTTTCTGGCACCACAAGATGTTGCAGACTCACGTTCTCTAAGGAGCTCTGGGTTCTTTTATTGGAGAATGATGTTTAGACACCAAGATCTGCACAGTAGATGTATTTATTGCTATGAGGGTGTGTCATTGCTTTTAGGTCCTCTCAGTAGATAGAGCTAGGAAATGCGTGTAAGTTTACTAACACCTACCCACATCTGTATACATGTCTACATTGACACGGCTAGGCAATGTATGTAAGTTTATTAACATCGATCCACATCTGTACACATATCTATATTTATGTCCATGTTTATCTATCAGCGCATGTGTATACATGTAAATCATGAGTTTATACTGATCCCTCTGAGTCCAGTTCAAGCCACAGGGTTCATTCTCGTTTTACTCCTTTCCTTCTTATTAACTTCTGTCTCCAGCAGTGAAAACCATGGCTCTCATTAGCCGTAGTATATTTGATTTGTTCAATCCTAGTGTACACATAAAGTCATTTCAGAATTGCTCATCCATACTTTTGTGAGAAACAAGTTCACTAACTAGAGTACAATACTTGTATACAGTGGTTTTCAACATTACAGAATATATCCAAGATACTGTTTTCCACAGTTAAGCAGGATAGTGCCTTTCTTCCCTGCCCTCCTCAGTGTGGAGGTGTGGTATTCATTTGCAATACAGTCAGGTTCGTTTGTCACTGTTGGTATTCCATGTTGAGCTTCCTCCACATCTTGGTTGATTTTAATATTTACATTTACTTTTTGGTGGGGGGAAGTGATATGTGAAACATTACCAGGATTCTGAAGTCAGAGCTATGCAGAAATGTGTATTTTGAGAAGTGTCGCTCCCCTCCCTTCCTCCCTGCTGCCTTTTCCCCATTCTTTCCACCTCTTTCCTCTATTCTTCGTGGTAACCACTCCCGTTTGTTTCTGGTTCTTTCTTTCTTTCTTTCTTTCTTTCTTTCTTTCTTTCTTTCTTTCTTTCTTTCTTTCTTTCTTTCTTTCTCTCTTTCTCTCTTTCTCTCTTTCTCTCTTTCTCTCTTTCTCTCTTTCTCTCTCTCTCTCTCTTTCTCTCTTTCTTTTTTTTTTTTTTGAGTCAGAGTCTCACTCTGTCTCCCAGGCTGGAGTGCAGTAATTTGATCTTGGCTCACTGCAACCTCCAGTTCCTCGGTTCAAGCAATTCTCCTGCCTCAGCCTACTGAGCAGCTGGAATTACAGGTGTCTGCCACCACAATGCCTGGCTAATTTTTGTATGTTTAGTAGAGATAGGACTTTGCCATATTGTCCAGGCTGGTCCTGAACTCCTAACCTCAGGTGATCCGTCCACCTCAGCCTCCCAAAATGCTAGGATTACAGGCATGAGCCACCATGCTGGGCCTCTGGTTTATCCTTTCTAGATTTCTTTTACACAAAAGAGCATTTTTATGGGTTCCTTTCTGTTTTTACATGACTCCATCTTTTTTTGGATATGTTTCATAGTAAGTTGCAGTGGCCAGTACAGTTTGTCCCTGAACACTTCAACACATCTATTGTTAACTAGAATGCAATATTTGTGTATGGTTATGCTTTTGAGGAAAAATTTGCATGCAATAAAATGCATAACTCTTAAGTGTATCATCAGATTAGTTTTGACAAATGTGTATGTTTTCGTAACGGAAACCGGTAACAAGATGTACAACATCGGCCCAGCTACTTGGGAGGCTGAAGCAGCAGAATTGCTTGAACCTGGGAGGTGGAGGTTGCAGTGAGCTGAAATCGTGCCATTGCACTCCAGCGTGGGTGACAGGAGTGAAACTCTGTCTTTAAAAAAAAAAAAAAAAAAAAAAAAAAAAAAGAATTGATTTACAACATCATCACCCTAACTTCATGAAATTCTCCCCTGCCCTTCCTTGGTCATCCCTGTTCCAGCCCCCAGGATAACTGGTGTTCTAATGTTTTTCTACCACAGACTAGTTCTGCATCTTCAAGAACTTCACATAAATGGAATCATACAATTTGTACTCTTTTGTGGAAAGCCCTGTTCACTCAGCATATTTTTTTTTTTTTTTTTTTGAGCCAGAGTCTTGCTCTATCCCCTAGGCTGGAGTGCAGTGGCATGATCTTGGCTCACTGCAACCTCTGCCTCCTGGGTTCAAGTGATTCTCCTGCCTCAGCCTCCCAAGTAGCTGGGACTACAGGTGTGTGCCACCATGCCCAGCTAATTTTGTATTTTTAGTAGAGATGGGATTTCGCCATGTTGGCCAGGCTGGTCTCAAACTCCTGACCTCAGGTGATCCACCTGCCTCAGCCTCCCAGAGTGCTGGGATTACAGGCGTGAGCCACCGCGCCTGGCCCCTCAGCACATTCTCATTTTGCTGTGCGCCAATAGTCCATCCCCTGCATGGCCGTGTGGCATTTCGTTGCCTGAATATAGTACAGTTTATTGCTAATCCATTTTTGGAATGCAGGCTTGAAAAGCGAAGCATTTCCATTTATGTACAGTTAGTCCTTTTTTCACCTGATGCTTCAGATTATTCTGGTGTTCCAGTGACCATAGTATATATATTTTAAATTATTTAAAATAATTCAGTTTTAAACATACTGCCTTTTGTTTTTGTTTATTTGTTTTTGTAGAGGTAGGGTTTCACCATGTTGCCCAGGCTGGGATTAAACCCCTGGGCTCAAGTGATCCTCCCACCTCGGCCTCCCAAAGTTCTGGGATTACAGGTGTGAGCCACTGCATCCGGCCCATATTGCCTTTTGCCAATAGATAGATAGATAGATACATAGATAGATAGATAGATAGATAGATAGATAGATAGATAGATAGAGCGAGCTTCTCTTTCAAAAGAGCTCAGTGCTAAACACTATCAGGCTCTCTCTATGCAGACAGATAAAATGTCCTTTAAGATACTGAACATTAAGGAATGAATTTAACAAAAGCTTTCATTTAGTAACCATTTCTTGAACATGTCTTATATGCCTGTTACAGTGGTAGGCATCCGGGAATACAGGTATGAGGAGGGCAGAGGCCTGCTCTGTGAGTGTTTTAGTGCATTAGGATGATATGAGACAGAATTTTCTGTGAAAAATCTTAATCATCATCTCCTGGGTTTCCTCCGAATCTTGTGAGAAGCGCAGGGACGTTCGAGGCTGGTACTTCTGATGGTAAAACTGTACCGTGGGTTTTGCAGCTGTCCTGTGGGCTTGGGGTTATGAACAATGTAAGTAGAAGCAGAGAATGAGCGAGAACAAAATGGGTCCTCACATGGACCCGGAGCTCTTCCACCAATGAATCTTGGTGTCAGGGAACAATTCTGATCAATTTGGGGCCAAGTCTCCCGGCAGCTGAGTTTTGCCCTGACTTGGCGGTCCTTGGACGCACCTTGACTTCATGGGGGAGACAGGGGCTCACACAGTCAGCCTCTGTATAGGGTGACTGCTTCCTTGACCTCTTACACATGCACAAAGCAAAGCCAAGGGTGGCGAAATCACTTGCTCAGGTATTTGATGACTGCTGAATTTAGCTGAATACACTTGTCCATTGTAAGTCTCTCACTCTCTTTTCAATCTTATTGAGTAACAACCTGTAAGAAAACTTTTTGGTATAATCCAGTAACTTCTAAACTTGGAAATGACAAATGCTTAAAAAAAATGAACTGGAATGGAAAGGACTTTCTTCCAGAACACTTTAAAGAAACATATTATCATGTGGAATCTCATTTCGAATGAATCAGAGTACAGTAAATCTCAAAATATCCACCGACCTGCCTGCTGTGGTTTACTCAACAGGAAAATGACTTCAGCAGCATAATCTTTTACTCCAGATCCACATCAGGCAGCTTTTTGTGCTGTTCTGAAAACATCTTAATTCTTCCCCAAGTACCATGTTTCTTGGAATTATTCACCGGAAATTAATAGTATTCTGAATTTTAAAGTAATTCAAACCACAAGTGACTTTGTAATGGCTCTTAGCAGTAGTATAAAAAGCAATTGAGCACAGTTTATGATAGCATTAGTCACTATCGTGTATAGTACTCCCTTCCTCTGTCCCAAATATGTGTGTTTCTATCCCTCTGTGATCACTGGCCTGCTGTATTGGGTAGGGAGAGCAAATAAGACAAATTAGTAAAATATGTTGGGAATGTCAAGGGCTAGGGGAAAAAATTAGGTAAGAACAGGATCTTGAACAAGCTGGGATAGAGGCAGCAGGGAGATCAAAATAGTAAATGGGGGCTGGGCGCAGTGGCTCATGGCTGTAATCCCAGCACTTTGGGAGACTGAGGCAGGCAGATCGCTTGAGGCCAGGAGTTCAAGACCAGCCTGGTCATCATGGCAAAACCCCAACTCTATTAAAAATACAAAAATTAGCCATGTATGGTGGCCCATGCCTGTAATC
The DNA here is from genome assembly GCF_043159975.1 of Macaca nemestrina. Classification (NCBI taxonomy): domain Eukaryota; kingdom Metazoa; phylum Chordata; class Mammalia; order Primates; family Cercopithecidae; genus Macaca; species Macaca nemestrina. The sequence continues at coordinate 226,026,286 of NC_092125.1, read as the reverse complement.
CCAGCTACTCAGGAGGTTTAGGCGAATCACTTGAATCCCGGAGGTGGAAGTTGCAGTGAGCTGAGATCACACCATTGCACTCCAGCCTGGGTGACAGAGTGAGACTCTGTCTCAAAAAAAAAAAAAAAAAAAAAAGGAAATAGTAAACGGGGTGATCCAGGAAGGTGTCACTGGGAAGGTGACATATGAGTAATGACCTCAATAATCTGTGAGTAACGTGGACATCCGGGGAAGGACGTTCCAGGCAAAAGGACGAGCACCCGCAAAGACCAGTGGCCAAGTGTGCCTGCAAGCACAAATGCACAGATGGAATGTGGTGAACACGGGGGAGTGCAGGAGGGGACAGGAACAGAGAGCGGGCAGGGGCCATATCAGGGAAAACTGCACCATAATGACTTTGGCTTTTACTTTGAGTGACAGGGGAAGCCATCGAGGGCTTTTGTTGTTTGAGATCAGGTCTCACTCTGTCACCTGGGCTGGAGTGCAGTGGCATGATGATGGCTCACTGCAGCCTCAACCTCCTGGGCTCAGGTGATCCTCCCACCTACTACAGATGTGCACCACCAAGCCTGGCTAATTTTGTTTGTTTGTTTGTTTGTTTGTTTTTTGTATTTTTTGTGCAGAGATGGGGTTTGGCCATGTTGCCTAGGCTGGTCTCAAGAGAGCCGCCTGCCTTGGCCTTCCAAAGTGCTGGGATTACAGGCATGAGCCACCACGCCTGGCTTCATTGGAGGGTTTTGGGCTAAGAAATGATATAATCTGATTTGTGTCTTAGCACCCAAAGCAGAGAGAGCAGTTGAGAGGCTCTCATGAACTGGAGGCTGCAGCATACAAGTTCCTCTGGAGAAGGCAGAGGCCATTCCCAATGTTGAGAGACAGGCCAATTCTCCCCAGGCAAGGAAAAATAAGGATGGATGGCAATTGCTCAGAGAATGGACTAGCTGGGGATTAAATGTCTGTTATTTTTGGAAGATAGGTTTTTTTTTATTTGTGCCCTGCTCGTGATTTCTTGCTGCATCCTTCAGAGCACGCCACAGGGAAAGATAAGAGCATGGCCTTCCAAATCTAGCACTGAATTAGAAGACCTTATTTTTGGCCAGGCTTGGTGGCCCAGCACTTTGGGAGGTGAGGCAGGTAAATCACTTGAGGCCAGGAGTTCAAGACCAGCCTGGCTGACATGGTGAAACCCTGTCTCTACTAAAAATACAAAAATCAGCCAGGTGTGGTGGCACATGCCTGTGGTCCCAGCTACTTGGGAGGCTTGAGGCAGGAGAATCACTTGAACCTGGGAGGTGGAGGTTGCAGTGAGCCAAGATTGACTTACTGGACTCCAGCCTGGGCAACAGAGCAAGACTGTCTCAGAAAAAAAAAAAAAGGAAAAAAAAAGACCTTATTTCCAGTCTCGGTCCTGATGTTGACCTTGTAATATCCTGGGGTTGGTTACTTAATCTTTCTGAGCTTTAGTTTCTTCCGTGGAGAGTATGTTTGTTAATTACATTATGGAATTACTATGTCAATTTAAAACAGGGTAATGACCCAAGGGTCATAAAGTACTCTGAGTGTCTTTGACATAGGCACGACAGACAACTGTGGTAGTAACAGCACTGGTGTCGCTACTGAAAGAAACACATGGCATTTCAGCACCAAAAAAGATTCATGGACAGGAAAACTGTGGGCGACCGGGAGGAGATGGTGGCATGAAGTTGGAAAGACATGAGTGGTGAGGAGGAGGACATTTAATTTCAGGACATTTTGATGGATGTGAACAGGGATTTCGTAATGCTATTTGTAAAAGGTTGGGCACATTAGAAGGGTGAGGACAAAAGGGAGTGTGTGTAATGTAAATCACTTACTGGCCCTAGAATCTGGTGTGATGCACGTGCCGCCTTTCCACCCCGTTCATGCTCAGCTGCTGCAGCTCACTCAAAGACTTTATATTTTTGAGCAGCCTGTTCAATAGGCTAGTGAGTTTGACCTCTGATACATCTGCCATGTGTAATCATAGGTGCACTGAAATGTGTGACATTTATTTTCCTTATTACACACCAATTTGTCAAACAAAACTGGAGTGTCACATAAAGTGGCACAACTTTGGATGAATAATGAGGTGGACCATGGTGGATCTTTTGAAAGACACAGGCTGATCAGACTGGGATGACAATGTGTCACTGACTAAGGAGAGAACATTCAAGGTCATCTATCGGTTGGGGTTAGGATGTCTGTTGCAAGTCAGGAGAGGTGGCTCGTGCCTGTAATCCTAGCACTCTGGGAGAATTGCTTGAGGCCAGGAATTTGAGACCTGAGCAACATGGCAATAATTTTTTTTTTTCAAGAAGAAAACAAAGTTAACTGGACATGGTGGCATGCACCTCTAGTCCTAGCTACTCAGGAGGCTGAAGCAGGAGGACTGCTTGACCTGGAAGGTTGAGGCTGCAGTGAACTATGATTGCACCACTGCACTCCAGCCTGAGTGACACAGCAAGACTCTGTCTCCAAAAAAAAAAAAAAAAAGAAAAAAGAAAAAAAAAGTCCGTTGCTTTAAGTGCTTGTTTATTCATCCAGCAGATAGTTTTTGATAATATATTGTGTTGGGCGCTGCAAGGTATAAAAAGATGAGTAAGACATGGCTCCTATCAGCAGTGAGTTTATAATCTAACCGGGAAATAACTATACAATCAGGCAGTTTGTGATATGTGTCATAGGCAGTCATGAAAGTGGCAGAGGTCAGGGGGCGGGGGTCCCTTCCAGCTGGGAGGATCAGGGATGCTTTGTGGAGGAACTGGCATCCGAGCAGGAGGCAGCCGTGCTTTCACATTGAAGGGATAAAGAGGCCAGGAGACCGTTGGTGAGGCCTCACGGGGAGCCTCCACCTTGACTGGACTTTGGAGGCCAGGTCACTCATTTGGCAGAGAGGAGACTGAGGAGACGTTACGGGCCAAGAGCCAACCCTGAACGCGGTATGGGTGTGTTACAGACGAGCCATCAGGTAGACCGGAGCAGGAGAGAGTTCTGATGACGTAGATTTGGGCAGGCTTTACCTTTGAATGTCAGGCTGCGGAGTCTGCAGTGGTGGAACAGTACCGAAGATTTCTGAGCAACGGGCTTTTTGGGAGGACAAATCTGGCAGTGAGGTCTAGGATAAACCGAAGGGCAAACAAAACCAGAAACGAGGAGACTCTTGGGATAGCGCCAAGTCAGAGGTGAGGAACCAGGATGGATGGGAAAATAACAGGAGAGGCAAGTGAGGATGTCATTTCAAAGGAAGCAATGAACACGGTTTGAGCGGTATAAATCCCGAAGAGCCATAGAAGCAAAATCTAAACATCAGGGATTATTGAAGGGAAGGAAGAGGGAAGCTGCAGGGTCAGTGTGAGGCTGGAAGGGGAGGCATGGAACAGGGAAGCTAGGAGATGCAATCTCAGTCTGGCAAATCATTATAGACTCTAACCATCAGCGTGCTGGAGACCAGCTGGTCCTTCCTGCCAGCTGGGTATCTTGAACTCTTCAGGTATGTAACTGATAAATGGCCACTAAGGTTTCTTGACGCCTCATCTAATCTCCATGAACACGGTCAGATATCTGGTTCCTGCTGCTTGGCCTTATTTCCATGGGCTGTCCATGTCAGCATGGAAGTGAGTACTCGTGCAGCTTTGGTGGAGAATAAAGGTCATGTACATACGTGCTTATTTCTAAATGAGCTGTAATTATATTCGCATCTCAGGACTCCATGACTCACCTCTGCCCTTATTAACTCCACCCAGTGATCTGCCCCTTGCATTCAAAGATGAAGTCACTCCATCCACTTCACTTTTCAAATCTTGGCAGAGCTTTCATGATGATTTTTTTCTTTGAAAGGAATCCAAAAGTTTGGATACCAAAACTTTCAGAGCCATCAACGGCTCATGGGGAGACGCGTCCATCCCCAAATGTGAGGTGTGCTGTGTGTTTCTTGCTGAGACATGGGGAGCTCCTCCACATCAGAGGGCAAAGTGCCCACGGGCAGCGAATGTGCTTGTCACATTGAACTTTAACCAAAGATCAAAAAGCATGGTGGAGATTCGGGGTTCTTAATCTAAGTCGGTTTAAACTCCTGGCGAGAGGGGAGAAGCAAAACAAATATGAGCGTGACATCCTGCTTTTAGCGCTGAGAGCCGTGGTTCACACGAAAAGGCTGTGAATCAGAAGGGGCCGAGAGCTCATCCTGTGGTCAGCACAAACGATGTTTTCCACGAGGGAATGAGCCGAAGTTAAGAAGGCAGAAAAACACTGGAATCCCTTAAAATGCCTTGTTGTAAACACACGTCTCAAGTATTTGTTGAGTATTTACTATGGTGAGATTGTCGTAAGTGCAAAGAAGGCACAGTTTTCCGCCCTTTCGGATTTACATTGGCCAGTTTCGAAGATAAATGGGAGGATCTCGAGATGAGGATTTTTAATCATTTGTGGATGTGGGATGCAGTCTTCACAGATGCAATATTTGAGACCAGTATCCTTGGGAACAATGGCGAAATTACTTATTTTCTCTAAAAAAATTGTGATTTTAAAAATACTTTAACTATCAGATAGTAGAAACATAAAATAATGATTCCCAGTTGCTAAGATTCATATCAGCTAAATATTCACCAGGTTCCTACAACATGCCCTCACACACCTTACCTTATTCCACGGCCGCAACAACCTTGTGAGATTGTTTTATCACCCCCCATTTTACAGATGAGAAAACTGAGGCTCAGAGAGGTCAAATAACCTCTCCAACCTCCTACTAGTAAGTGGCAGAACAGGGATCAAAACCCCAGGTCTTCTGGTCGTAAATTCTCTGCCGTAAATTCTCCGCCTTCCCCTCTATCAAAGCTGCCCCATGAGGAAAAAACACCTAAAACTGACTCATCTCTAGGCCTATGGAAAAAACCTACCTAACCCCTGAAGTCAAGGAAACTTAAAATTCTCCTGCCAGATAGACTTCAGCGTTAAACGACTTTAGGTTTCAGAATCCCTTCTTATATACCACTCCCACTTTGGGGTCAAATGTCTTCCACATGAAATCTATCAAGCAAATCTGAGGAGGTTTCCAGAGCAAATTGCAAAATCCATAATGTTTACATGGTCTAGATAAATTTTTATTGTTTGTTTATATTCCAATTTCCTAAGAACTGATAGTAAAACTATCCTTACAGAAACATGAAGAAAATTTCCAACGCTCCAATATTATTTGTGTCTACCTGTACTATCCAGTTGAAAAATATAAAATCCATGTTACTCGTGGCCTCTGTCCCTTATTCCTGGACCTGGGCGTTAGCCTAGAGTCGCTCTGAAGTTAATGATTAAAATCTTTGAGTGGACATTCTCCACCATTTCTTGGGAGCATTCTTGAGTTACCCGTTAGTTTCCAGTCTTAAACAGCGTAATACAGTTCCCACCTATTGATAATGGTTTTTAGATCATGAATCTCCTTGTGGGGTTACTTTGGAACATCTCTCACCTCTTTATTGGCAGGCTTGATGGTCAAGGTCACTTCATCCTTTATCAGATTGTTATTCAACCACAATCATTTTTTCAAGGATTTAGAAATACACAGATTGCTACTAAAAGAAATGTCCATATCTTTAACCAATGCCCGTTTCTAGTACATTTCTCTAAGCATAATTATTTTTATCACCCAGATTCTTATGATTCACTCAAAAGAAATTTAGAGCCAAGTCTGGCTTTTAAGCAAATATTTCTAACAAACTGACCTATTTTAGTATCACTCACCATAAGGTTAATTCAGGACAGTGAATGACAATATGTCAGTGAACAGCAGAGGCTACCTTTCTTGACTTCTAAACAACTCAGATTTTGGGAGACTTTACGTTTTTCTTCAGTGATTCATAATCAGTTTTGCAATTTGAAAGCAGTTTATGAGTCATTCAGTTTATGAATTTGTTGTCACTTCCTTAGAAAAGGGCTCCCTTTCCTTATAGCTTTTCAAGTTTAATTCAGTCGCCTGAAAGCTTTCATTTAACCTCATTTTTTTCTGCTCCATGAAGATAAACGATGTTATATATCCATTTTACTGTTATTATCGGGTAAGAAGGCCTAGGGGCTAGTGACATAAATTCCATGAGGCATCAGTATCTTGGGTTTTTAATTCACAGGAGAATGGACAGTTGTAATGAAAAAAAAAAAAAAACTTATAAAAATACCAGTCCTGTTTTCTAAGTTTTAAATATGGATTCTCTGTTTTTAGTTATCTTGTTTCTGCTTCACAATGCAATAAACTCTAGCCACCTGCAGGACTGCTGGATATTCTGACCTTTCCCTAGGATGAAAGAGCCACTTCAACTGGAAATCTTTACAGCAAAACACCCTCAACTATTCAAGGAAGAAACTTGGTAGACTTTCGTGCACAAGGCCTTTGAGAAGAGAAAGTAGGCCCTCGTTCAGGCCCAGACAGATCATTGACAGCGTTTTTGGATTCCTTTTTTGATCAGGAAATTAGATCAACATCCTTATAGGGAAAGGTTCATTTGGGGCACAGGTGGGGCTCTTTAGTTAAAGTGTCTACTTCTCAGTCCATATTAGGCAACAGGAACTGCCTGAAAGGCATTTATTTTTCATTCTGTGTCATTCAACCATAAATGACTCAGTTCTGATATTATTTACCAAGCTCCCGTTGAACTCATAGGAGAGGCAGCTGTGCAGCACTCGTAATGCTAATCTTAATATAGTCTCAGCAGGGTATGCAGTCAGTGAGAAGTGAGACAGGTCATTTTTCCTTAAGATCATATTAATTAACTCGCTGACTCATCTCCCAGGGACTGGACTGAGTCCTCAAAATGCTTCATTTCTAAAATCATGGAGGCTTAATCTAAGTAATTTTACTGTCATCTGGTAAAGCTTATTAAAGCTTAAGGGTTTTCTTTTTTTTTTTAAAGGCACACTCGAAAACTTATGGGATTAGAGACACTAAGGTAATTTTAGTAGCAGCAAAGAGTATTTCATTGTTAACATTTAAACATTAATCTGGCATTCTGGAAGACCTGAGATCTTATTGCTTCTTAAAATAAGCTTTGTTTTTTAGAGCAGTTTTGGGTTCACAGCAAAATTGAATGGAGAGTTCCCATATATTCCTTGCCCACGCAGGCACAGCCTCCCCACTGCCAATGTGCTGTGCCATAGTGGTAACTTTGCTGCAATTGATTAACTCACATTGACACATCAGTATCACCCAAAGTCCACAGTTTACATTAGAATTCACTCTTGGTGTTGTACAGTCTATGGATTTTTGACAAACGGATAAAAACACTTATCTACCATTACAGTATCATACAGAATAGTTTCACCGTCTTAAAAATCCTCTGTGCTTACCCATTCAGATCTTCTTTTTAGTTTCAAAGTTAATGATCTAAATATGAGAACGGAAATCTGCAAATTTAAAAAAGCACAAGAACCCAAGTGTTTAACTTAAAATCAATGGTTGCTAAAAATCATTATATATCGTGTAAAAATATTAAATATTAAATTTCAACATTAATCTTAACATTTAATTAATTCAAAACATATGTCTGAAATTTACCTTTGCAGTAGCGATAAAAAAAATGTGTTAGCTGAGTAAACAGTTTAAGTGTCTGAGAAACTTTTAACCAAGGGACTATAGTCACTATTGCTAATTCCCTGCTATCTGGAACTTAGCTACAATTAAGCAAATAAACAACAATAAAGGACAGAAAAATCTCTCAAAAATCCCCCCAAATTAGGAAAATCAGCAACACATTTCTTTCTTTTTTCTTTTTCTTTTTTTTTTTTTGAGATGGAGTTTCGCTCTGTTACCCAGGCCGGAGTGCAGTGGCGTGGTCTCGGCTCACTGAAACCTCCATCTCCTGGGTTAAAGCAATTCTCCTGCCTCGGTCTACTGAGTCGCTGGGATCACAGGCATGTGCCACCATGCCTGGCTAACTTTTTTGGTATTTTTAGTAGAGACGGGGTTTCACCATATTGGCCAGGCTGATCTCAAACTCCTGACCTTGTGATCCACCAGCCTCAGCCTCTCAAAGTACTGGGATTACAGGCGTGAGCCACCGTTAGCAACACATTTCTAAATAACTCATGAGTCAAAGAAGAAATTACAATGGAAATTAGACAATATTTTGAACTGAATGAAAATGAAAACACAATTTATCAAAATCTGTGACATGCAGCTAAAGCGGTGCTTAAAGGAAAGTTTATAGCAGCATTAAATGCATATATTGGAAAAAAAGGTCTAAAATTAATGATCTAATCTCCCACCTTAAGAGACTAAAAAAAGAGGAGCAAATTAAACCAAATATAAGCATAAGTAAAGATAAGAGTGGAAACTAATGAAAGAGAAAATGATAAAACAATAGAGAAAAATCAGTAAAATCAATAGCTGGTACTTTGAAAAGATTAATGAAAGTTATACCCCTTAGCCAGACTAATTGAGGAAAAAAAAAAAAAAAAGAGGAAAACGACAAATTACCAATATCAGGAATGAAAGGCCATCACCATAGATCCTACAGATATAAACAGATTATAAGGGGATATTTTGAATAAACTGATGCCAATAAATTTCAAAATTTAAATGAAATAGAAAATTTCTTTGAAAGATAAAAATTACTAAAACTGATTTGAGAAGAAATAGAAAATTTTAATAGCCTTATATCTATTAAGGAAATTATTATTGTTATTACTATTATTACTCTGAGACAGGTTCTCACTCTGTCACCCAGGCTGGAGTGCAGTGGCACAATCTCAGCTCCCTGCAACCTCTGCCTCCTGGGTTCAAGCGATTCTCCTGCCTCAGCCTCCCAAGCAGCTGGAAGTACAGGCGCCCGCTACCACGCCTGGCTAATTTTTGTATTTTTAGTAGAGACGGGGTTTTGCCATATTGGCCAGGCTGGTCTCAAACGCATAGCCTCAAGTGATCCCCCACCTCGGACTCCCAAAGTGCTGGGATTACAGGCATGAGCCACCACGCCCAGCCTATTAAAGAAATTAAATTTGCAGTTTAAAAACTTCTGACAAAGAAGATACCAAGCCCAGATGGCTTCATTGGAGAATTTTATCAAATATTTAAGAAAGAAATAACATCAATCGTATGCAAATTTTCAGAAAATAGAGGGAGAAGTAATACTTTCTAACTCATTTTATGAAGCCAGCATTACCATGACAAAATTATTATAATAAAGAAGATTATAGACCAATATTATAGATTCAAAATCCAGAACAACATATTAACAAATCAAATCCAACAATATATATATGGAGGGTAATACCATACAGGGTGTATTCCAGGAATTCAAGATAGGTTTAATTTTCCATTTGCTGTTTTTTTTTTTTTTTTTTTTTTTTTTGAGACAGAATCTCACTCTGTCACCCAGGCTGGAGTGCAGTGGCGTGATCTGGGGTCACTGCATCCTCCACCTCCTGGGTTCAATTGATTCTCCTGTCTCAGCCTCTGGAGCAGCCTAGATTACAGGCGCCCGCCACCACGTGTGGCTAATTTTTGTATTTTTAGTAGAAACGGGGTTTCACCATGTTGGTCAGGCTGGTCTCGAACTCCTGGCCTCAAGTGATCTGCCCGCTTCAGCCTCCCAAAGTGCTGAGATTACAGGTGTGAGCCACCGTGCCCGGCCCAAGATTGGTTTAATTTTCAAACTAAATTAATGTAACTCACAGAATAAAGGATAAACATTTTCTGGTATCTGTGTTGGTGGTCCCTAAGGCTGCCTCCAGATTCGCCTCCTAAAGAGGACTCCCGGGCTTCAGGATCTAGTCGTGCTCATGGCTAAGTTTTATCACAGAGGAAGAACACAAAGCAAAACCGGTGAAGTCAAAAGGCACTTGGGGTGAAGTCTGGTGTAAGTTTCCAAAATTGTGCTGAACTCCCTCGGCCATGAGTTGTGACATGCGTGAAATGCTGTCTTCTAAGAAACTTGGAGAGACTCGGAGTGCAGGGTTTTTACTAGGGGCTGCTCATATAGGCGACCTTTGCATGGCACATACCAAAATTCCAGACTCCCCTCAAAAAAGGAAAGAAGGTGTTCAGCATAAACCACATGGTTTATACCAAACAGGTTAGGCACGTGAGACTCTCGCACGGCCTGGGGATAACAGGAACCCTCCTAAAATCTAAGTCCCAGATGCCAGCCAAAGGCCAACATTTGCAAACGGGACTTTCTTTATTTTTTATTTTATTATTATTATTATTTTGTGTTTGATGGAGTCTCATTGTGTAGCCCAGGCTGGGGTTCAGTGGTGGGATCTCAGTTCACTGCAACTTCTGCCTTCCAGCTTCAAGCGATTCTCCTACCTCAGCCTCCCTAGTAGCTGGGATTACAGACACCTCCCACCTCACCCAGCTAATTTTTGTATTTTTAGTAGAGATGGAGTTCCACCACACTGGCCAGGCTGGTCTCAAACTCCTGACTTCAAATGATCAGCCCACCTTGGCCTCCCAAAGAGCTGGAATTACAGGTGTGAACCACCGCACCTGACTGCAAACAGGACTTTCAAAGGAGAGCAGTCCCAGCCCTGCCATGTTAATTCTTTTCTATACAATATCTCAGTAGATGTACCCCATTCCCCCCAAAAGAAAACACTTCTGAAAAAATTTAATACCCACTCATAAACTCTCAGCAAACTGATGACAAAAGGGAACTGCCTCAATCTAATAAAAGACAGCTACAAAAAAAAGCCCTGCAGCTAACAATATCCTTAATAATGAAACACTGCACGCTTTTCCCTGAGATCGCGAGAAGACAAGGATGTCCACGCTCACCTTTCCTATTCAACATGTACTGGAGGTCCTCATTTGTGCAATAAAGCAAGAAAAATAAATAAAAGCCGCACATGTTGGAAAGATGTAAAACTACTTTTACTCACAGGTAACATGATCTTGAACATAGAAAATCCAAAGGAATCTACCAAAAACAAAACAAAACATGTTATCAGCTATAAAGACTGAGTTTTGTAAGGCTGAAGGATACAAGGTCAATATTAATTGAAATTTCTATATACAATTGCAAAAATAGTTGAATTTCTATATGTAATAGTAACAAAGATTGAAAATTCAGATAAAAATACCACTTACAATAGCTTCAAAAATCATGAAGTACTTAGGGATAATCTTTTTTTTTTTTTTTTTTTTTTTTTTTTTGAGACGGAGTCTCACGCTGTTGCCCAGGCTGGAGTGCAGTGGCGCGATCTCGGCTCACTGCAAGCTCCGCCTCCCGGGTTTACGCCATTCTCCTGCCTCAGCCTCCTGAGTAGCTGGGACTACAGGCGCCCGCCACCGCGCCCGGCTAATTTTTTGTATTTTTAGTAGAGACGGGGTTTCACTGTGGTCTCGATCTCCTGACCTTGTGATCCGCCCGCCTCGGCCTCCCAAAGTGCTGGGATTACAGGCTTGAGCCACTGCGCCCGGCCCTTAGGGATAATCTTAACAAAATAAGAATAAAACCAGTCTATGGAAAACTCTAAAATATTGCTGAGAGAAATTTTAAAATACAGAGATAAATAAGTAGCTAGACCTTGCTGTGGATGGAAAGACTCAATATTTTTTAAAATGTCAATTATCTCCCAATTAATTTGTAGATACCATGTAATCCCAATTAAAATTCTAGCAAGCTTTTTGTAGCAAATGGTAAACTGCTCCTAAAATTTATGTGGAAACAAAAAGAGCCCACAAAGAACCCAATAAACTTATTTTGAAAATAAAGAACAACATTGGAAAATTCCTATTACCCGATTTCTGGATTTAATATTCAGCTTTGGTAATTAAGACAGTGTGGTATCACCACACAAATAGACAGATAACTCAATAGAACAGTACAGAAAAGTGAAAACAGACCCACCTATACCTAGTACATTGATATTTGACAAAGTAGCCAGGATAATTCAGTTGAGGGGAAAGAGAGTCTTTTCAACAAATTATGCAGGAAAAACAGGACATCTCCATGGAAAATAGGAGCCCCGATGTTTACCTCATACCTTATACAAAACTAGCTTGAAATGGATCATACGCCTTAACATAAAACTTAGAGATGACTATATAAGAGAAAATCTCTGTATATAAAAGAGAAAAATGTTTGTAACCTCGGAATAGGCAAAGATTTCTTAGCTAGACATCAAAAGCATGAACTATAAAAGAATTGAAAAGTTGACTTCAAAGTTAAAAACTTTTGATTTTGGCAAGACACTGAAGAAAATGACAAGGCAGGTCACAGACTGGGAGACGGTATTTTCAGTACAGCAAGCACATGAAAAGATGTCCCGTATCACTAGACATCAGGGAAATACAAACTAAAACCCCACTAGAAGGCTAAAATTTAAGAACATGACAATCCCTAGTGCTGGTAAGAATGTGGAACACCTGAAACTATCGTACGTTTACGGTCGTCATTCAACATGGTACGACCACTCTGAATAACAGCTCTACCATGTCTTATGAAGTTATATATGTGACTTTATTCCACTCCTGGGCATTTATTCAAGAGAAGTGATAGCAAAGGCTCACATAAAGACATGCACGAATAAAGACATTGAGTCTTTATTCATAACAATTGTCAAAGAACCAAAAACAACCCAAATGCCCATCCACGGTGAATGAACACATTGTGACATGTCTATAAAAATGAGATTATTTTGCAATACAAAGGAACAAACTAGTGATTCATACGGATGGATTTTAAAAACATGTCCAGTGAAAGAAGACTCTGTTTATATGAAACTCTAGGAAAGACAAATGAATCTAGGACTGGGCGCGGTGGCTCATGTCTGTAATCCCAGCACGTTGGGAGGCCGAGGCGGACAGATTACCTGAGTTCAGGAGTTTGAGACCAGCCTGGTTAACATGGTGAAACCCTGTCTCTACTAAAAATACACAAATTAGCCAGGTGTGGTGGTGGGTGCCTGTAATTCCTGCTACTTGGGAGGCTGAGGCAGGAAAATCGCTTGAACCCGGGAGTTGGAGGTTGCAGTGAGTTGAGATCGTGTCACCGCATGCCAGCCTGGATAACGGAGTGAGACTCTGTCTCAAAAAAAAAAAAAAAAAAAAAAAAAAAAAGTGAATCTAGAAGACAGGTCTCTGGTTGCCTTGGGTCAGGAGTGGTTGGTCCAGATTTACCGGGAAGGGACATAAGGGAAACTTTTAGGATGATAGAAATGTCCTTTATCTTTTTTTTTTTTTTTTGAGACGGAGTCTCACTCTGTTGCCCAGGCTGGAGTGCAGTGGTATGATCTCGGCTCACGGCAACCTCTGCCTCCCGGGTTCAAGCGATTCTCCTGCCTCAGCCTCCCGAGTAGCTGGGACTACTGGCGTGCACCACCACACCCAGCTAATTTTTTTATTTGTAGTAGAGATGGGGTTTCACCATGTTGCCCAGGCTGGTCTCAAGCTCCCAGCCTCAGGTGATCCACCCGTCTCGGTCTCCCAAAGTGCTGGGATTACAGGCGTGAACCGCTGTGCCCAGCCCGAAACATTCTATAGCTTAATCGTGATGACGGTTACGTGGGTGTACATATTCATCTGTCAAAACTCACATTGCACACTTAGAGTTTATACATTTTATGGCATGTAAATTATACCTTAATGAGGTTGAGTTTAAAGGTCCAGAACTTTTCTCATCTTGTGTGATTGAAACTGTGTGCCCATTAAACAACCCCCTACTCCCTCTTCTCCAGCTCCTGGCAACCACCATTCTACTTTCTGTCTCTTCATTTGACTGCTCTCAGTGCCTCTCGTAGGTGGAATCATACAATGATTATCTTTTTGTGACTGGCTTGTTTCACTTAGCATAATGTCTTCAAGGCTCATCTATTCAATTTTTTTTTGAGGGGCCATCATAATGATTTTTTGTAACGCATGACAGCCTTACTCCTTGCCATATTGCCGCCCCCACCCCCACATGAGTCCCAGTTTCAGCAAATAACTCCCATGTGGTGACATCATTATCCCCATCTTCTGCTCCCAGAGTTCAGAATTGGCTGCAGAATAAGGAAGTGCATGGGCTGGGGAGAAACAGCATGTTAGGTAAGGAGAATTCCCTTAGACAGAAAGAGGAAACACAAGCCCTTTCACTAGGGACAAAAGTCAAAGCTGACAAGACTGGGATTAAAACATTGCCTACAGCCCTCAGGTCAACAGAGAGCCCTACTTCCTGCATCCAGTGGTTCAACTTTTTTTTTTGGACATAGGGTCTCACTCTGCCACCCAGGCTGGAGTTCAGTGAGTGGTGCCATCGCAGCTCACTGCAGCCTCAACCTCCTTGGCTTAAGAGATTCTCCCACTCCGAGTGGCTGGGATCACAGGCACGAGCCACCATGCCTGGCTGATGTTTGTATTTTTGCAGAGATGGGGTTTTGCCACGTTGCCCAGGCTGGTCTCCAACTCCTGGGCTCAATCATTCCTCCCGCCTCGGCCTCCCAAAGTGCTGGGACTACAGGCGTGAGCCGCCGTGCCAGGTCACTTGATCTACCTTTTAAGATGCACCTTGGCATGCCTGAAGTCAAACCTTGACACAAAGCTGAGACACGTGTTCCCCATCATCTAACTCCATATTGTCATCTGCAGATAGAGGTCATGGCAGCAAGTAATCATAGTTTCTATTGACCATATGGAGGTCTGAAGGCAACTGCTTCATTAATTTTTTGAAGCCAGTGATTATTAAGGATGGAATCTGTTATTATTTCAGTGTTTATTGAGGACCCATAATGTGCTAAACACTTGTTTTGATCACCAAATAAACAGTCTGCACAAAGCAATATGGCTGTGGTTACTTCAAATTTCCAGGTCATGGGGACCAGTTGCAAGGGAAGCATGAGTGACCAGATAAATATTAATAAGCATCATGTGGATGAGTATAGGGAACATATATTTAAGGTAATATAATTTAAACTATATTTAGGAGGAGGATGCCATCTGAGGTGTTGATTATAACCCAGGAAGGAGATCTGTAAGTCATAGTAACCAAGCCAGACCATGCTGGGGACCATCAGCAGGTGTGTTGAAAACAAAGTATATTTTCATGCTATTAAATGTATATGGGGTGAACCAATGAATAAACGAACAATTTTTAGCAAATCACTTGTCTTTTTGGCCCTCAGGACGAACACCAAAATGGCCTTGCTATTAAAATGTAAACCTTTTCTTTTTCCTGAACCAAGACTCTCAGGCCGTGCAGAGTCTCTATTCTTAACTTTGGTTTCCTTGGCCAGGCGCGGTGGCTCACGCCTGTAATCCCAGCACTTTGAGAGGCAGAGTTGGGCAGATCATTTGAGGTCAGGAGTTCGAGACCAGCCTGGCCGACATGGTAAAACCCTGTCTCTAATAAAAATACAAAAATTAGCCGAGTGTGGTGGCACGCACCTATTATCCAAGCCAGTTGGGAGGCTGAGGCAGGAGAATCGCTTGAACCTGGGAGTCAGGGGTTGCAGTGAGCAGAGATTGCATCACTGCTCCACAGTCTGGGTGACAGAAGGAGACTCCATCTCAAAAAAAAAAAAAAAAAAAAAATGGATTCCTGTGTGAGACTCCTTGTTAGGAAGGACATTGTTGACTAATACATGGTTATCTAGTCCTGTGGTGATAACCTATTTTTCATGAAGTCCAGTGAGGAAAAAGAAAAAAGATTTTTAAAAAAGTCCCTATTTAAAATCAAAATAGATTTGAGACCCATGGGAAATATGTAGACTTAAAAAATTTAGGTTATCTTATTGATTCAGTAATAAAATGCCTTTGAGAAAAATGGAACTGCATTGTTAATATCGGCGACATCAGTCTGTAGTAAAATGAAAATGTTTTCTAATCTTTTATCCAGAAATTAGATCTTGGCCTGTGTAATGACAAGAATTGGCCTATATGTCCTTGATCACGGATGTGGCCCCTTGTGGCTTAGGTTATTGGCTGTGACTATCACTGGTAAGACGCGCTCCCTGCCTCTTCCCTCACGCCTTCTACCGAAACAGCAGTATAGCTTAAAATAAGGCATTTAATGACTAGTGCAACATATAATAATACTTTAGCCATATTGTTTATAACATATATAACCATAATGTACATAACATAACATACACATGAGAATTAAAACATGCTGTAATTAGAAAGATCATTACATTGTTTGTAATTAAATATTTAAGTACATGCCCTGTGTCAAGCACAGTACAAGCTGATGGGCAAAAAGGACTAAGCAATAATGAAAAAGACATAATAATGAGTGCCACTGAGGAAGTGGAGAAACTGAAACCCTTGTACAGTGCTGGTGGGATTTTAAGATGGTGTAGCTGCTTTGCAAAGCAGTTTGGCAAGTTCCTCAAACAGTTAAACATGGTGTCACCATATGACCAGCAATTCCACAACTAATTATGTACTCAAGAGATACGAAAACATATGTCCGTGAAAAACTTGTACACAAATGTTCAGAGTGGCATTACTCCTAATAGTAAAAAAGCGGAAACGACCCAAATGTCTATCAATGGATAAATGGATAAGTAAAATGTCATGTACATCCACACAGAAGTGTTATTCAGCAATAAAAAGCAGTAACCACATGCTATGCTGTGGTCTCAATGTCTGTGCTTCTTCCATCCCCCAAAATTCCTATGTTGAAACCTGATCTCCAATGCAAAAGTATTAAGAAATGGGGCATTTAAAGCCGGGCATGGTGGTGTGTGCCTGTAATCCCAGCTACTTGGGAGGCTGAGGCAGGAGAATCCCTTGAACCTGGGAGGCAGAGGTTGCAGTGAGCTGAGATCGTGCCACTGCACTCCAGCCTGGGTGACAGAGGGAGACTCCATCTCAAAAAAAAGAAATGGGGCACTTAGGAAGTGGTTAGGTCTTGAGGATAGAGCCCTGGTGGATGGGATTCATGCTTTTATAAAAGAGACCCCAGTGAGCTCCCTCACCCCTTCTGCTGTGTGAGGACACAGCAAGAGTGCACCATCTGTGAGACAGAGAGAAAGCTCTCGCCAGACACCGAATCTGCTGGTGCCTTGATCTTGAACTTCCTAACCTTCAAACTATGAGAAATCATTTGTTGATTGTAAGCCACCCAGTCCAAGGCATTTTTGTTATAGCAGCACCAATAAACTAAGACA
Source organism: Macaca nemestrina (assembly GCF_043159975.1). NCBI lineage: Eukaryota > Metazoa > Chordata > Mammalia > Primates > Cercopithecidae > Macaca > Macaca nemestrina. The sequence continues at coordinate 226,009,195 of NC_092125.1, read as the reverse complement.
TGCTACTGCATGGATGAATCTTGAAAATGTGCAAGTGAAAGAAGCCAGTCACGAAAGACCATCTATTATATGATTTTATTTCTACAAAGTATTCAGAATAGACAAATCTGTAGAAAGTGGAGATACATGGTTGCCTAGGGCTGGGATGGCTGGAGGAAACAGGGAGTGACTGCTATTGGGTATGAGTTTTTTTGGGGGGTTGAAAACGTCTAAACTTGATTGTAGTGATGGTTGCATGATTCTGAATATACTAAAAGCCTTTGATTTGTACACTGTAAATAGGTGAATTGTGTTGGCATATGAATTATATCTTAAAGCTATTATGAAAAATACTTATATATATTTATATATAATATCTATTTTTATATATTTTATATATACATATATGTATGTATTTGAGATAGAGTCTCATCGTGTCACCTAGGCTGGAGTGCAGTGGCATGACCATGGCTCTTGAACTCCCAGGTTCGAGCAATCCTCCTGCCTCAATCTCCCGAATAGCTGTGCCACCACACCTGGCGAATATTTTTGCCTTTTTTTTTGAGATGAAGTCTTGATCTGTTGCCCAGGCTGGAGTGCAGTGGTGTGATCATGGCTCACCGCAACCTCCACCTCCTGGGTTCAAACGATTCTCCTGCTCCAGCCTCACCAGTAACTGGGATTACAGGCATACGCCACCATGCCCGGCCTAGAGAAATATTTTTTTTAAGAAAGGTAAATAAAATAGCCAAGATCTCTGTGCTAATAGAGCTAATTGGGACTAGTAACAATAAAGCCAGAAAATAGTGGAATACTGTAATGTCTTTAGCACACTGATATAAAATAATTTTCCATGGAGATTTGCATCTCTAGTGAAAGGATCTTTCAGGAATGAGTGTAAAAGAAAGATGAGGCGTCCCAGAGTAGAGCTCAGCCAATTTCAAAGGACTGATATCATGCAGTCCACTTTTCTGATTACAATGTAATTAGTAATCAATAACAAAACTGTGAGGCCAGGCGTGGTGGCTCATGCCTATAATCCCAGCACTTTGGGAGGCCAAGGCGGGTGGATCATGAGTTCAGGAGATCAAGACCATCCTGGCTAACACAGTGAAACCCCATCTGTACTAAAAATACAAAAATTATCCAGGCATAGTGGCATGCGCCTGTAGTCCTAGCTACCTGGAAGCCTGAGACAGGAGATTCGCTTGAACCTGAGAGGCGGAAGTTGCAGTGAGCCGAGATCGCACCACTGCACTCCAGCCTGGGTGACAGAGAGAGACTCTGACTCAAAAAACAAAACAAAACAAAAATTGTACCTAAAATTCCCCATACTTTTAGAAATTAAAAAGTTTCTAAATAACCTAATATAAAATAAAATATCATTATGGAAACAAGGAAGTATTTGAGAGTGAATGAGAAAAATAATTACATATTAGAACTGGAAGAATCTTGCTAAAGCAATAATTAGAGTAAAAATTTTAGCCATAAGTATTTCTTTATATCAGAAAGGAACTGCTGCTGTTAATTAGTGAGCCAAGTATTCGGTGTAATTCGGTGTAACAAGTTGGATTAAGGACTTGGGAATAAATGTGAAGAAAGTGAAAACAAGGGAATACTCAAAATAAAAACAGAAATCAATGAAACAGATAACAAAGAAATAGAAAGCATTAATAAGGAAAAATTCTTTGAAAAGACCAAAAAAAGAAACACCCACTTCAGCAAAACTGATCAAGGCCAGAAGAGAGAAGCACCAAGTCAAGACTGAAATAGGACCCACAAATACAGGCCCAACAGAGCTCCAAATGATAAGAGGACCCTGTAAACATCTTTAAGACTATCCACTGATAAGTTACCAGAGCAAGAAACCGTATCAACAGTGACTCACGAAGAAATAGTAAACCTGCCTGGTTCTAAACCCATTAAAGAAATTGAAACAGGCCATGTGCAGTGTCTCATGCCTGTAATCCCAGCACTCTGGGAGGCCAAGGAGGATCACTTGAGCCCAGGAGTTCGGGACCAGCCTGGACAATACGGCGAAACCCCATCTCTACGAAAAATATGAAAGTTTAGCCAGGTGTGGTAGCACGTGCCTATAATCCCAGCTACTCAGGAGGCGGAGGTGGGAGGATCACCTGAGTCTGGGAGGTTGAGGCTGCAGTGAGCTGTGATTGTGCCACTGCAATTCAACCTGGGCGACTGAGCAAGACTCTGTTTCCAAAAAAAATAACAAAGAAATTGCAACAGACAATAAAATCTGTCCTCAAGGAACTATCAAGCCCAGGTATTTCTACAGCTAAGTTTACCAACTGTTCAAGGAAGAAATAATCTCAATATTGCACAAACTCTTCCAAGTAATAGAAATGAAGCAAAGACTCCCTAATTAATTGAGACCCAAATCAATTTGTATAAGCACAAAACCAAAAAAACAGGCAAAAATGGTACAAGAAAGGAGAATTCCTGACCAATTTCACTCATGAACGTAGCTGTAAGAATCCTAAGCGAAATATTTGTCAGCAGAACCAAGGAAGGTGCAGGCCCACCCTGTTTTATTGTGGTTCACTCTCTTGCACTTCACTGATGCTATATTTTTTACAAATTAAAGGATTGTGGCAACCCTGCGTTGAGCAAATCTCCTGGTGCCATTTTCCAACGGTATGTACTCACTTCCTGTCTCTGTGTCACATTTTCAAACTAATTCTCACACTATTTCAAACTTTTTAATATGTATTGTCTCTGTTATGGTGATCTGTGATCAATGATCCTAGACGTTACTGTTGTGATTGTTTTGGGGCTTCATGAACTGTGCCCACATAAGACTGCAAACTTGATCGGTAAATGTGCGCCTTCTGACTGCTCCACCGATCGGCCGTCCTTCCCGTCTCTTTCCTTCTCCTTGGGCCCCCTATTCCCTGAGACACAACAATTAATAACCCTACAATGACTTCTAAGTGTTCAAGTGATAGGAAGAGCCGCATATCTCTATGTCGGTGAAAAGGTCGTTGCAGGTTTTGCCATTGAAAGTAACGCAAAACCCGCAACGACCTTTGCACCAACCTAATATTTTAAATCAAATGCTGAAAATGAGTACACTTAGTGAGGAGTGCATATTGAAAGCTGAGACAGGTCAAAAGCTGGGTCTCTTTTGCCAAACAGTTAGCCAAACTGAGTGCAAAGGAAAAGCTCTTGAAGGAAATTCCAAGTGCCGCTCCAGTGAACACACAAATGATAAGAAAGCAAAACAGCCTTATTGCTGATATGGAGAAAGTTCTAGTGGTCTGGATAGAAGACCAAACAAGCCACAACACTCCCTTAAACCAATGCCTAATCCAGAGCAGAGCCCTAACTCTTTTTTTTTTTTTTTTTTTTTTTGAGACAGAGGCTTGCTCTGTTGCCTGAGCTGGAGTGCAGTGGCGTGCGTGATCTTGGCTCACTGCAACCTCTGCCTCCAGGGTTCACGCGACTCTCCTGCCTCAGCCTCCTGAGTAGCTGGGATTACAAATGTGCCCCACCACACCCAGCTAATTTTTGTATTTTCAGTAGAGACAGGGTTTCACCATGTTGGCCAGGCTGGTCTCGAATTCCTGACCTCAGGTGATCCACCCACCTCGGCCTCCCAAAGTGCTGGGATTACAGGCGTGAGCCACAGCACCTGGTCTAACTCTTTTCAATCCTGTGAAGTCTGAGAGAGATGAGAAAGCTGCAGAGGAAACTTTCGAAGCCAGCAGAGGCTGGTTCATGAGGTTTAAGGAATGAAGCCATCTCCATAACGTAAAAGCCAAAGGTGAGGCAGCAAGTACTGGGAAGCTACCCCAGGTTATCCAGAAGATCCAGCTAAGATCCTTGATAAAGGTGGCTCCACTGAACAACAGATTTCCAATGTAGATGAAACAGCCTTCTACTGGAAGATGATGTCATCTAGGACTTCTATAGACAGAGAAGAGAAGTCGATACCTGGCTCCAAAGCTTCAAAGGACAGGCGGACTCTTGTTAGGAGCAAATGCAGCTGTTCATGTTAGATCGAAGTCCACGCTCCTTTGCCATTCCAAAAATCCCGCGACTCTTAAGACTTAAGCTAAATCTACTCTGTCTGTGCTTTATAAATGAAACAACAAAGTTTGGATGACAGCACATCTGTTTACAGCATGGCTTACTAAATTATTTTAAGCTCACTGTTGAGACCTACTATTTAGGAAAAAGATTTCTTTCAAAATATTACTGCTCATTGACAATGTACCTGATCACTCAAGAGCTCTGCTGGAGATGTACAAGGAAATGAATGTTGTTTTCTTGCCTGCTAACACAGCATTCATTCTGCAGCCCATGGATCCAGTAATTTTGACTTTCAAATCTTATTATGTAAGAAATTTGTTTTGTAGGGCTATGGCTGCACATAGTGATTCCTCTGAAGGATCTGGGCAAAGTAAATTGAAAACCTTCTGGAAAATATTTACCATTCTAGATGCCATTAAAAATGTTTGTGATTCACGGGAGGAGGTCAAAATATCCACATTAACAGGAGTTTGAAAGAAGTGGATCCCAACCCTCATGGGTGACTTTGTGCGGTTCAAGGCTTCAGTGGAGGAAGTAACTACAGATGTAGTGGAAATAGCAACAGAACTTGAATTAGAAGTGCAGCCTGAAGATGTGGCTGAATTACTACAATCTCATGATCAAACTTGAATGATGAAGAGTTGCTTCTTGTGGATGAGCAAAGAAAGTGGTTTCTTGAGATGGAATTTACTTCTGGTGAAGATACTGTGAACACTGTTGAAATGACAGCAAAGGATTTAGAATATTATTTAGACTTAGCTGATAAAGCAGCAGCAAGTTTGAGAGGACTGACTCCAATTTTGAAAGAAGTTCTGTGGGTAAAATGCTATCATACAGCATCACATGTTATGAAGAAATATTTCGTGAAAGGAAGAGTCCTAATCAATGCAAAAAACGTCATTGTCTTATTTTGAGAAATTGCCACAGCCATGCCAACCTTCAGCAACCACCACTGTGATCAGCCAGCAGCCATCAACATAGAGGCAAGACCCTCTGCCAACAAAAAGATTGTGACTCACTGAAGGCTCAGATGACTGTTAGCACTTTTTAGCAATAAGTTATTATTATTATTATTTGAGACGGAGTCTCACTCTATCGCCCAGGCTGGAGTGCAGTGGCACGATCTTGGCTCACTGCAACTTCCGCCTCCTGGATTCAAGCAATCCTCCTGCCTCAACCTCCCAAGTAGCTGGGACTACAGGCATGAGTATCACACTTGGCTAATTTTCATATTTTTAGTAGAGACAGGGTTTCACCATGTTGGCCAGGCTTGTCTCAAACTCCTGACTTCAAGTGATCCACCCACCTCAGCCTCCAAAAGTGTTGGGATTACAGGTGTGAGCCACCGTGCCTGGCCTTAATTAAAGTATGTACATTTTTTAGACATAATGCTATTGCACACTTACAGACTACAGTATAGTTTAAATAAAACTTTTATATACACTGAGAAACCAAAAAATTAGTGTGACTTGCTTTAATATTTGCTTTATTGAGGTGGTCTGGAATGCAACCCAAAATATCTCCATTGTATGCCTATATGAGAAAGATAAAGTTTATTCCAGGAAAATCTATTGCAATCTGTACCATCAGTCGATTAAAGGAGAAAAACTATGTGATTGTCTTAATCAATGTAGAAAAGTAAACTATAAAATTTAACATTCATCCATAATTTAAAAAATCTTAATTGACTATAAGTAGAAGCGAATATCCTTCACATAATGAAGACCATTTCTAAAAACAAACAAAACTACAGCAAACCTCAAACTTTATGGTAAAACCTTAAAAACACTCTCTCGGCTGGGTGCGGTGGCTCACGCCTGTAATCCCAGCACTCTGGCAGGCCAAGGTGGGTGAATCACGAGGTTAGGAGATCAAGACCATGCTGGCTAACATGGTGAAACCCCTTCTCTACTAAAAATACAAAAAATTAGCTGGGCGTGGTGGCGGGCGCCTGTAGTCCCAGCTATTCCGGAGGCTGAGGCAGGAGAATGGTGTGAACCCAGGAGGTGGAGCTTGTAGTGAGCTGAGATCATGCCACTGCACTCCAACCTGGGCGACAGAGCAAGAGTCTGTCTGAAAAAACAAAAACAAAACAACAAAAACAATTATCTTGAAAATGAGGAAGAACTCCAAGGCATCAAGTCTCGTCAGTTTGAGTTCACATAGTAATGGAGATGCTTGTCAGATCAGTAAGACAAGGAAGAAAAGAAAATTATAGAATTGGAAAGAAAGAAAGAAAACAGAAATCATTCAGAGATGTACTTGGTTGGCTTCTTAGAAAATCCTGAGGAATATACAGATGGATTAATAGAGCATTTCAGCTAAGTTACTGCATACAAAATCAAAATGCAAAGATCCATTACGTTTCGATAATATCATCACACTAACAACAGTGAAAAATAGATAATAAAAAGGATACCAGGAGGCGTGGTGGCATCATTACAAGCTCACACCTGCAATCCCAGCACTTTGGGAGGCCGAGGTGGGAGGATTGCTTGAGTCCAGGAGTTCAAGACCAACCTGGGCAGCATAGTGAGATCCCATCTCTACAAATAATAATACTAAAAACTAGCCAGGCTTGATGGCACATGCCTGTGGTCCCAGCTACTTGGGAGGCTGTGGTCGGAGGATTGCTTGAGCCCAGGTGGTAGAGGCTGCAGTGAGTTGTGATCACACCACTGCACTCCAGGCTGGGCGACAGAGCGGGACCCTGTTTCCAGAACAACAACAAACGATGCCATTTGCAATAATACTTAGGAATAAACGCAACAGAAACGAGCGAGACCTTCATGGAAAACAGGATGCAATAGGCTTGTCAGACATAAAGACCTAAATACATGGAGAATTAGATCATGTTTTTGAAGACATAACCTCCAAAAGACATCAGTTCTCCTCCCACTAAGCTACAGATTCAATGTCATTCCAATCAAAATCCCAACAATTGTTTCTGTTTGGTTTTGAATTCAGCAAACCACATTTTTAATGTGCTGGTTATAATGTAGTTATATACGAGAGGATCTCATTATGTAAAAGCAAAACATACGCACTCACCGTATGCATAATTAATTGCTCTAGAAAAAGATCTGGGTGGAGGGAGTATTCGTTTCCTGTTGCTCTGTAACAAAACAGCACTGACTGAGCTGGGAAAACAACACCCATTCATGAGCTCACAGTCGTGCGGGTCAGACGCCTGTCCTGGTGTGGCTGGGTTTTCTTCTCAGGATATCATAAGCCTCAGGACATCAAGGTATTGACTAGGTTGCATTCTTGTCTGGAGGCTCTAAAGGAAAATGCACTTTAAAAAAAAAAAATCTTCAACTTATTTTAAGTTCAGGGCTACACGTGCAGGATGTGCAGGTTTGTTCCATAGGTCAATGTGTGCCACGGTGGCTTTGCACAGATCATCCTATCACCTAGGGTTGGTTTGTTTGTTTGTTTGTTTGAGACAGGGTCTCGCTCTGTTGCCCAGGCTGGAGTGCAGTGGTGCAATCTCGGCTCAGTGCAAGCTTCGCCTCCCGGGTTCAAACCATTCTCCTGCCTCAGCCTCCCGAGTAGCTGGGACTACAGGTGCCCGCCACCCACACCCGGCTAATTTTTTGTATTTTTAGCAGAGACGGAGTTTCACGGTGTTAGCCAGGATGGTCTCCATCTCCTGACCTCGTACTCGGCCCACCTCGGCCTGCCAACATCACCTAGTTATTAAGCCCAGGATCCATTCTTCCTGGTGCACTCCCTCCCCCTATCCCCACAGGCCCCCGTGTGTGTTGTTCCCCTCCATGTGTCCATGTGTTCTCAGCATTCAGCTCCCACTTATAAGCGAGAACATGTGGTGTTTGTTTTCTGTTTCTGCATTCGTTTGCGGAGGAAAATCCACTTCTAGGCTCATTCTTGTTGGCAAAATTCAGTCCTTTGTATCACAAGACTGAGCTCCCCTTTCCTTGCTGCCTGTCAGCTGGGGACTGTTCTCAGCACCCAGAAGCTGCCCACGTCCCTTCCACGCGGCCCATTCAGGCCAGCAGGGGCACACAGAACCCTCCCATGCTGCCCCGACTGCCTTTTCTGTGACCGTCTGGAGAAAACTGTCTGCCTTAAAGGGCCCACGTCACTAGGTCAGGCCTATCCCGGCCCGCGGGATAGTCAGAGCAGGCCCTGGAGGAGGGGGTGGGAATTTGGGGAACAAGAGACACGAGATATGGAGACAAAACAGTGCTCTGATCAAGTCTCGTTTAATGGCTGTAATGCACTGCTTTATATATACTTGGAAGGGAAGGGGTTGGGCTAAGGCGGAAATGATCTCATTGCCGAGGGCGTGGCCAGGTTAGTTTCGGTTTCTCCGGTCGGACGTCATGTTGCGCTTGCGCTATTAAGTAACAATTTTCCCCGGCGCGGGAAAAGTGAGTGAAGAAGCAGCAGGAAGAGCGCCATCTTTAATGAGGTATTAGTACAGGGGAAAAAAGGCAAAGATAGGGAGAAGGTGTGGGGTGGAAATGAGTATAGCTCAGGCGTTTAATCCTCAATTATTATTCGCTATGGCCGGGGCGTGCAGCTCCGGACACAGGCCCACTGAGTGTTTTCTCTATTTTCAAGTCAACTGATTTAGGACCTGAATACATTGCAGCTCCTTTTCACAGCAGTACCTAGATTCACGTTTGATTGGATAACTGGAAAACGGTATGTGTATATCGGGGGCCTGGAAATTCGGTGGGGCGGGTTACATCTTCGATTTCTGCCAAGCACACTGAGATTACAATTTTGTGTGTGTGTGTGTGTGTGTGTGTGTGTATTTTAAGATGACTCTACACCGACTTTTAGAGGGAAAGATTTAAAAAATAATTTAGGAAATGGAATAAGTTACCAAATAAAAAGCGCATGTAGCCGGGCACGGTGGCTCACACCTGTGATCCTAGTACTTTGGGAGGCTGAGATGCATGGATCACCTGAGGTCAGAGGTTCGACACCAGCCTGGCCAACGTGGCAAAAACCTCTCTCTTCTAAAAATACAGAAATCAGCCGGGCATGGTGGCGCCGGGCACGGCTGCCTGTAATCCCAGCTACTCAGGAGGCTGAGGCAGGAGAATTGCTTGAACCTAGGAGTTGGAGGTTGCAGTGAGCCAAGATGAGATCATGCTACTGCACTCCAGCCTGGGCAACACAGCAAGACTCTGTCTCAAAGGAATAAAAAAAAAGAGCATCTATAGACCACAGAGGATTTTTAGGGCAGTGAAGACACTCTGTATGATATTATAATCGGTTGGTTTATGTCAATATGCGTTTGTCCAAATTCATAGAACATATAACACCAAGAATGAAACTAATGTGAATGAAGGACTTTACTTAATAGTGAAGATTGGCTCAGCAATTGTAACAAACATGCCACACTCATGCAAAGTGTTAATAACAGGGGAACTGAGTTGGGGCATCTGGGAATTCTGTACTTTTGACTCTGCTTTTCCTGTACACCAAAAACTACTACTACTACTACTACTACTAATAAAGTCTACTAGTTACTAGTTAGTTAAAAAATCAAGGCTGGGCGCAGTGGCTCACACCTGTAGTCCCAGTACCTTGAGAGACCAAGGCAGGTAGACTGTGTGAGCCCAGGGCAACATAGCAAGACCCCATCTCTACAGAAAATTTAAACAGCTGGGCATGGTGGTGAGCACTTGTAGTTTCAGCTGCTCAAGAGGTGAAGGCACAAAGATAGCTTTGAGCCTGGGAGTTTGAGGCTGCATTGAACTATGCACACAACACTGCACTCCAGCCTGGGCAACAGAGTGAGACCTGTCTCAAAAAATAAAAAAAATTCAAACAGCACAGAACTAGTATCTTAGGCCATTATTGGGCACCGAAGAGGCTTTGGGTTGCATTTCTTCACTCATCAGCGTGGGTAAACCATTGCAGAGCTCTAGTGTGGACACCACTGGGGAAACAAGGTTGGGAGTAGCAAGGAATATGGGAAGCAGAGACAGTGAATAGTGCCTGACAGTGAATAGAGCCGGCTCAGCTGGCCTCTGGCCTCACAGTGAATACAGCCGGCTCAGCTGGCCTCTGGCCTCACAGTGAATAGAGCCGGCTCAGTCGGCCTCCCGGCCTGACAGTGAATAGGGCCAGCTGAGTTGGCCTCTGGGCCTGACAGTCTATGTGTCTTAATGTTTTTCATGTAGCCCCAGTGTTCAGAGCTTGCTGGCTGTGATGTCACACTTTCCTTAATGCCGGGATTGCAGTCATCCTCGTGCCTACCTGCCTGGCTGCGGGAAGCTCTGTTTACTTCTAGGCTCTTCTCCCCAGGGCCACTTCCTTGTCTGCAAATCCGTGTGAGCCAGCCCTCTGCTCTGATTCCAGACTTCACCTCCTGGATTCCCGCAGGCCACCTCTGCCGCTTCCCAGACCTTTCCCTCCCGTCCCTCTCAGGGTGAGCTGTGACCAGGCAGTAACTTTCAGCAGGACATTGCTGCATGCTTTGGAATCACAGATGGCAGTGACACCACAGAATGTAATGCTGGACGCCAGACGCACCTGCCTATGAGTCCCAAGGCCTGAGTCTCTTTGGAGAGTGGGTTCCTCACTGGTGCCTCTGTGCGTGCCATGGCCGGCCACATGCGGGACGATACAGATGACACATGTGTCACACCAAGGCAGGCTCAGAAGAATGTTTGAGATTTCAGAAAAAGTATTCAAGAAATCATTATGGGAGACCAGAACCTTGTGGGGTCAGAGTTGTTGGCTCACAGCCTCTTAAATTTTAGTTTTCCATATTAAAAACTTAGAGGGCAGGTGAAGTGGCTCACGCCTATAATCCCACACTTTGGGAGGCCGAGGCAGGCGGATGACTTGAGGCCAGGAGTTCGAGACCAGCCTGGCCAACATGGCGAAACCCCGTCTCTACTAAAAACACAAAAACTTAGCCAGGCGTGGTGGCGCACATCTGTAGTCCCAGCTTCTCAGAAGGTGAGACATGAGAATCACCTGTGGGAGGCACAGGTTGCAGTGAGCCAAGATCGCGCCACTGCACTCCAGCCTGGGTGACAGAGTCGAGATTCTGTCTCAAAAAACAAAAACTTAGAGATTTCTTGTTTTTCTTTTAAAAAGTCAGATGGTGCCGTGACAGTGTGCATTGGCACCAGATGTCTGGCGGTGGGCAGGGCTGTCTTTTGGGGCAGATGTGCTCTTTTGAGCTCACCAAGGCCCCTCCATGCCCCACAGCCTGGATGATGACACCATCTCATTTTTTAAGCTTCATATTAAGGGCATTGGGTGTTCCCAATTAGCAGGTTGCGCTGATGGCCAAAAGTATTTCTCAATCACGTAGAGTTTTCCTGGGATCTTCCTGGTTCGTGGCTGAGTAAAAACAGGCCCTACCATCTAATCATTTAGACCCTTCTTTTGTGCCCTTTCTGTCCCCGGGTCTTGGAATGTGCAATTCCTTTAACAGCCATAAAAAACATAATGCTGAAACTTTTCAATATCAGTAGAACAATCAGAAAGGGGCCTTTTCTGTGTCTGTTTTAGAGTTGACTCAAAAACAAATTCTAATCCTGCAGAGAACTGCTTGTGTTGAAATATTTACAGAAGGTCAGGGGTTTCTCCTCCCGCCTGGAGCAGAGAAGTGAAGCTGTGGGCCGTGGTTGAGCGAGGCTGGCCTTTCAAGCCTTGTTTATTCTGGAAATAACTTTGGAAAATGCCTCATATGGTTCCCCAGAGGCCTGGAGGTGGGCCTGTGCCGTTCACGACCAATGAAAACAAACCATTCCTCTGCAGTGTTTAGCAGAATTTATTAAAAAGATCTTTTTTAGAACTTCTAGACAGACCCGATGGACTAGAAATGAAAGTGTGAGGAAGTCACTCCACAAAGTGACACACACACACACACACACACTATATAGATGTATATATTTATGTATTTCACCCACTTTATAACTGATTTAGATAGTGGAAATTTTGTAAAGTACACTGCAAAGCAGCGGTTTGAAGTGGATATGAGACACTTGTTTGTTTTCTTCAATCTCCGGAATGAAATCATTCCCCGAGGACCGGGTTAGCTGCTCCCTTCCCGGCATGGCCCTGCCTGTTTAAACTCACTCCCAGGGGGACGAGACTGTTGCCTGATGCAGCTGGGGCAGCCAGCAGAAGCACTGCTGGCTGCTGGATGAAGAAACCTTTACATCCCAGGATCCCTCTCTGAGATCAATGAACAGATGGGTTTTCACAACAAGCTCCGTCTCCAGGCAAGCTTTATGTATGTTACCGACCATGGCCGTGAAGTCCAACCTACAGCATCTTTTTTTTTTTTTTGAGACGGAATCTTGCTCTGTCACCCAGGTTGGAGTGCAGTGGCGTGATCTCGGCTCACTGCAACCTCTGCCTCCCAGGTTCAAGTGATTCTCCTACCTCAGCCTCTTGAGTAGCTGTGACTACAGGCACCCGCCACCATGCCCGGCTACTTTTTTGTATTTTTAATAGAGAGGGTTTCACCGTGTTAGCCAGGATGGTCTCAATCTCCTGACCTCATGATCCAACCGCCTTGGCCTCCCAAAGTGCTGGGATTACAGGCGTGAGCCACCTGCCTGGCTGCATCCGTTGCATTCCTAGACACCTGACTCACGGAGCATTTATGAGGGATAGTTGCCTCCGAGTGTCTCATGCTTTTTGTCAGCCTCTCTCTCTGCCATTACTCTGATAAATCTCCGTCCGCTGCCACTCTCTTCTCCTGCAGGGACCAGTTCTAGGACCTGGTGTAGGGTCTCTGGGACCCAAAGTTCATCAGTGAGTTCTTCCTCCAGATTTTTCAAGCAGGACCCGAGAGAGAAAATCCATGTTCCTCCACACTCTTGGAATTTTTAGGGCGTGGGCCTCGGGGCTGTTGGTAGACAAGAGCTCCTGCTGTATGGACAGGATGATGGCCTCTAAGAAGCCTCAAACCCCAGCAGTCTGGCTGAGACCATTGTGTTGTCCCAGCGTGTGACAGTGAGGGGACACTCAGGACACACAAGGCCGTGGTGGAGCGAAGCTTCTGGGCCCGCACCGTCCTCGTGTGAACGCTATGTCTGCCTTTCCTGCAGCGTGCTCACCTGGGCCTGCACGGAGCTCCTCTCACCTAAGCTGGTTTGAATTCAGTTGGCATCATTTACAATGAAAAAGGTCTTAAAAATAGATAGGCAGGCACGTCACTGAAACGCTCCTTATGGTCTGAAAAAGAAGGTCAAACTTTAATGTTGATAAGAATTATTTGAAATTTGAAACCAGGCGCGGTGGCTCACACCTGTAATCTCAGCACTTTGGGAGGCCGAGGCGGGTGGATCACCTGAGGTCAGGAGTTAAAGACCAGCCCGGTCAACCTGGGGAAACCCCGTCTCTACTAAAAAACATAAAAATTAGCCAGGCGTGGTGGCACACGCCTGTAATCCCAGCTACTCAGGAGGCTGAGGCAGGAGAATAGCTTGAAACCAGGCAGTGGAGGTTGTGGTGAGCCGAGATTGCGCCACTGCACTCCAGCTTGGGCAACAGAGCGAGACTCTGTCTCAAAAAAAAAAAGAAATTTGAACGTGCACATCTAGCCAATGATGGGCAAAATTAAATAAATAAAAAGAAAGTGCACATCTTTGGTCTGTGTGCGGATTTGTTCATTGTAGCTTTTAAAAAAATTCACATTCTTTTCCAAGTATAAAATCCTTTTTAAAAAAATGTTGTAACGATATTATTGTGATGAGTGTTGGCATTTATTGAGTGTTTACTATGTGCCAGGCACTACTTTATATTTGCACTGGCTCTTTTCATCCTCACAGACACCTATGAGTCCCTATTGTTATCTCCCTCTTTTTGTAGATGGGGAGACTGAGGCACAGAAAGATTAAACAGTTTCTCCCGAGTCACACAGCTAGTAAGTGGCAGAAGTGGGATGTGAACCCAAGTGCCTGTGCAAAGTTCAGGGACTGGACTTTGAATACAGAAATATTGAGAAGTATTGAAAACCATTACGTTTATTTCACTGTGACAATCTTATTTATGACCGAATTATCCATTTTTAATTTTTATTTGTTTATTTTTGACATGGAGTCTCGCTGTGTTGCCCAGGCTGGAGTGCAGTGGCATGATCTCAGTTCACTGCAACCTCTGCCTCCCAGCTTCAAGCAATTCTCCTGCCTCTCGAGTAGCTGGGACTACAGGCAAGCGCCACCACGCCCAGGCAATTTTTGTATTTTTAGTAGAGACAGGGTTTCACCATGTTGGCCAGGCTGGTCTTGAACTCCTGACCTCAAGTGATCTGCCCACTTCAGCCTCCCAAAGTGCTGGGATTACAGGTGTCAGCCACTGCGCCTGGCCCATTTTTAATTTTTAAAAAATGTTTTCTACTGTCGAGTAGGGGTTCAGGACAGACTGCCCCCAAATATGCTGCTTTGGAATGTTGGTGATTTTAAGTGGAAGGCACTGGAAAACAGTAAATGCAGAGACAGGGTTTCCCTGAACTCCTCTCATCTGCCCAAAGGCAGAGCCTCCAAAAGGACATCAGTTGTGCTAAGTCCCCTCCCCAGGAGTCAGTGAGGGCTGCCCTAACATCCAGACAGTCACAAACCCTCACGTCTCCCATCCAGTCTTCCAAAGGCCAGTTTGCTTTCCTAAAAATCATTTCGTCTCCTCGCAGTAGCCGACATCTCCTCTCCCTTTTCTCTGTTAAGATGGCATCACTTTTTTGTAATATTCAGTTTTTTTATTCCTATGAAACCCCCTGTGCACATATTAAAAATAAATAAATTTGTATACCCTTTTTCCTGTTAAATCTGTGTATCGTCAGTGTATTTCCTAGACCCAGCTATCGAACCTAGAGGATAAAGTCTTTCTTCCCCTGACTCTATTTCAAGGCAATAAAAAAGCTAAAAATGCCCTAAAAGACATATTTTACTCTATGACTTGGGTTATTAGAAGACGTTAACCCAGGGAGGTTGTACTCTGTTTTTCAGCGGTGGAGCTGGTACTGGAATTCACACCCTTGTTTTCATCCCAGCTGGGCCATTCCACAAATGGAACTTTAAACAAATACTCACTTCTAGAAGTAGAAGCTGGGTTGGGGTCTGGTCTTAAAGGATGAACCTGAAATGGCGGAAGAGAGCCTGGCGAAGCCCTCTGGCCTCCTTCCCAACGGGTCCCAGCTGTTTACCACTTCCCTAACTTGTATTTGGCTACTAAGGAATCGAATCTGTCTGTCCAGTTTTTTATCTTGATCATCCATAGTGTTCTACAGACCACATAGAAAGATGGTTACAACGTTCAGCACCTCTTGCTAAACATCCTGTCCTGGAGGCACATGGAGAAGGTCGGCAAAGGCTCATTCCTCTGAAACATTTCATGCAAAACGGATTTGGTTGAAACCCAAGATTGTGATCTGGAGTCTTTAGCAACTGTGCTAATTTCCTACCTTGAGCATTTCATTTTTGAGCAACTAGAATAACAACTGGTCTTCTTTAGTCTTGACCAAAGGGGGATAAGGGAACCAAAAATCCTTCGCTCCTCATTTCCTGTTAGATTGTGAAACAAAAAGGTAAACATTTAACGGAATGTGGCAGCTCAGAACAATTACCCCTATTGTGGTGTGGACACTAATTTCTACTCCTTTTTACACAAACTCCTTCCGGTAGAGAAACTGAACAAAAGAACATGCCAGCCCAGCCGTGGGCTCCTCGGGCCGTGCAGATCAGGAAGTGAGAAACACCGGCAGAGATTTGCTTTGGGAAAGTTTGTAGACATTTTCAAAGTCAAGGGTGAAGTGTCCTTGGTTTACTCAGAATGGTTTTCTTTAAAGGAAATCACTGTTACAACTTCAGAAGCCCCGACATGCCTGTGTAGTTATGAGAAGGGATGAAGGCTTCTCATAGCTTCATAACCTTGTTATTCAGAGACTGGAACTCGGTGAATGGCTGGGTGCTTGACCCTTTTGTTCAGTAGCCCTGGCAAGAGCTCGCATTTTCTTCCTTTTTAGGTTTCCCCACTGTGAGCCCTTCGAGAACAATGTCATGTTGATCGATGGCAGTGACTCACGCCAGACCTTTCCATGCCTCCTCTGCAAGGACTCAGGAGAGTCGAGAGCAAAACCATGCCATAGCTCCATGAAGGAGGGCAAAGAGCTTTATCCACGCTGAAGAACAGGCGGATCTCGCGGCTACAGCATTGGTCTTTACCTTTTAACTGCTTGATTCGAAACATTCCAGCCAGGTATGGTGTGAGCCACCGTAATCCCAGCACTCTGGGAGGCCAAGGCGGGTGGATCACTTGATCTCAGGAGTTTGAAACCAGCCTGGGCAACCTGGCAAAACCCCATCTGTACAAAAAAATACAAAAATTAGCCAGGCGTGGTGTGTGTGCCTGTGGTTCCAGCTACTCGGCAGGCTGCGGCTGGAGGGCCACTTGAGCCCAGGAAGTGGAGGTTGCAGTGAGCTGAGATCATGCCCGTGCACTCCAGCCTGGGTGATAGAGCCAGACATTGTCTCCAAAAAAAAAAGAAGAAAAAGGAGAAATAGTCCAAGACTATGGAGAAAGCCTTCTTTGGGGTCAGTGTGAACCATTCTTTCATTCGTTCAACAAATGCTTACTGAGGAGCTACCATGTCCCGGAAATTGCCTCCACCTCCAGGAAGACAGTGGTGAGCAAGTCAGACAATCTCTAATCTCATGGAATTTATAAATAAATGGGCCGTTACAATTACCAGATCAGAAGTGCTGTGATGAGCAAATAGAGGCTCATGGGAAACTCCTAAGAAGGGCTTCTGAGCTGGACTTGGGGGTCAGGAAAGGCAGAATGCGGGGGCTGACTCATCCAGACCGGGGTGGGGTGGAGGGGGGTGCCTCCTACTTACTGTCTGTCTCCTTCTAGACTGACTTCTCTGTCATCATGAATACACCCCTTTAAGAGATACTTTTAAGAGAAAATAATAGGATGCCTTATTTATTTAAATGTTTGTTACATTTTTACTAACCACCACATACCTACAGGAAAGTCACCAGTAAACCTCAAAAGCTTTTTTCTCTGGGACATTGAAGAGTCAATTGCCAGCCAGAAGGCCCATTGAGCCTGAGCAGTTCAGGGTGTGCTTCCTACAGATAAGGACGTCCTCCTGCATAACTGTCCCAGGAAAGGGGTCCCGATCCAGACCCCAAGAGAGAGTTCTTGGATCTCACACAAGAAAGAATTCAGGGCGAGTCTGTAATGTGAAAACCAGTTGATTAAGTAAGCAAAGGAATAAAAGAATGGCTACTCCATGGACAGAGCGCCTGTTTTTATGGCTATTTCTTGATGATATGCTCAACAAGGGGTGGATTATTTATGCCTCCCCCTTTTAGACCATAGAGGGTAACTTCCTGATGTTGCCATGGCATTTGCAAACTGTCATGGCGCTGGTGGGAGTGAAGCAGTGAGGATGACCAGCGGCCACTCTCGACACCATCTTGGTTTTTGGTGGGTTTTAGCCAGCTTCTTTACTGCAACCTGTTTTTTCAGCAATGTCTTTAAGACCTGTATCTTGTGCCAACCTCCTATCTCGTCCTGTGACTTAGAGTGCCATAACCATCTGGGAATGCAGCCCAGTGCGTCTCAGCCTTATTTTACTCAGCTCCTATTTAAGATGGAGTCGCTCTGGTTCAAACGGCTCTGATATAACTGCTGCACAACCATTGACGTTGGGAAGGTAGCACAGGCTCGTTGCCACCATTGAACCCTCAGACCCCACCCAAGCGTTGCCAATTGTTCCAATAATGTCCTTTATGGTGAAAGGACCAGATCCACGGTCACACTTTGCATTGAGTTGTCACGTCGTCGTCTTTAGTCTTCCCTTGACCTATATCACCTTGCCACTTTTGTATGTAATAGTGTAACAGTCCAGTGGGTTCACCTTGCCCGCTGCCTAGACAGAGGTGAGTTATCACGACAGGGGAATTGCAATGGAGAAAGAGTAATTCACAGAGTCGACTGTGTGAGAGACCGGTGTTTTATTAATACTCGAATCAGTCTCCCCGAGCATTTGGCGATTAGAGTTTTTAAAGATCATTTGGTGGGTAGGGGCTTGGGAAGTGGGGAGTGCAATGGAGATGGAATCATAGGGGGTTGAAGTGAGTTTTTCTTGCTGTTTTCTGTTCCTGGGTGGGATGGCAGAACTGCTTAAGCCAGATTACTGGTCGGGGTGGTGTTAACTGATCCACTGAGTGCAGGGTCAGCAAAATATCTCAAGCACTGACCTTAGGTTTTACAATAGTGATATTATCGCCAGGAGCAATTTGGGGAGGTTCAGACTCTTGGAGTCAGAGGCTGCATGACCCCTAAACTGTAATTTCTTGTTTTGTTGGCGGTGGTGGTGTTTGTTTTTTTTTTTTGTTTTTTTTTTTTTGAGACAGAGTTTCACTCTTGTTGCCCAGGCTGGAGTACAATGGCACATCTCGGCTCACCACAACCTCCATCTCCCAGGTTCAAGTGATTCTCCTGCCTCAGCCTCCCAAGTAGCTGGGATTACAGACATGCACCACCACGCTCGGCTAATTTTGTATTTTTAGTAGAGGCGGGGTTTCTCCATGTTGGTTAGGCTGGTCTTGAACTCCTGACCTCAGGTGATCTGCCTGCCTCAGCCTCCCAAAGTGCTGGGATTACAGGCATGAACTACTGTGCTTGGCCAGTAATTTTTAAACTTGTAGCTAATTAGTTAGTCCTGCAAAGGCAGAGGGGTCCCAGGCAAGAAGGGGGTCTTTTCGGGAAAGGGGTTTTACCAATTTTGTTTCAGAGTCAAACCATGAACTGAATTCCTTCCCAAAGTTAGTTTGGCCTCTGCCTAGGGATGAACAAGGACAGCTTAAAAGTTAGAAGCAAGATGGAGTCGGTCAGGTCTGATATCTTCCACTGCCATAGTTTCCTGAGTTATAATTTTGCAAAGGTGGTTTCAATAAGACACTTGCTTTGTAGCCTGCACTTTGGTGTTCATTTCTCTGATGTGCCTTACAGTTTGGGCCAAGTGATGCATCTTTAGCGGGAACAGCTCAGGAGTAGTGCAGTCTTACTGTATTACAACACATGCGGTGACATTTGTTGGCTCGGCTTCTACACTGTAAAGTTGCTCTTTTTCCCTCTTAATGAATAAGTAACTTGAGGGAGATACTAAAAAAAAAACCACCCCTTTCCTCATCAAACTCTGAATGTGTTCAGTATGGATTCATGGCTTTCTATTGTATCCACTAGGTTATAGTCTGTTGCCATCTTTATTTTAATGCTCAAATTCTCCCATATTCAGTGACCACTTCAAGCTGACTTCTGTATCCTTTTGACACATCTCAGTCATTCTTTGAGCACTTCCTTTTCTGCTGAGATGGGTACCTGTTCTAGGCTCCCCCTGTGCTCCCCCTGTCTAGTCTGGAATCAGCTGTTTCTCAAAGGAACTCTTGGTGGAGAATGGTGTCTAGAAACCAAGATCTGGACAGCAGGCGTGCTCATTGTGATTGAGCTACTGCTGCTCCCAATCCTCTAGGCAGCCAGAAAAACAACCACAAAATTAGCTGTGGACATGAAAACATGTATGTTTGGCTGGGCATGGTGGCTCACCCCTGTAATCCCAGCACTTTGGGAGGTTGAGGCATGTGGATCACCTCATGTCAGGAGTTCGAGACCAGGCTGGCCAACATGGTGAAACCTTGCCTCTACTAAAAATACAAAAAAATTAGCTGAGTGTGGTGGTGCGTGCCTGTAATCCCAGCTACTTGGGAGGCTGAGGCAGGAGAATTGCTTGAACCTGGGAGGTGGAGGTTGCAGTGAGCCAAGATTGTGCCACTGCACTCCAGCCTGGGTGACGGAGTGAGACTCCATCTCCAAAAAAAAAAAAAAGTGTTTATTTCTGTATGTTTTTACTCACACCAATACCTTCAATTCCAGTCCATTACCACAGGATTTATTCTAGTTTTATCTCTTTTCATATTTGTATCTCCTTTCTCTGACAGTGAGACCCTGGCTCACATTATTCTAAGTATACTAACTTGTTTGACTAATCCCCTGTAGATGATCAGTCTCTGCCACCTTCTCCCCGACCACATGTGGATGCCCTCCTCACTCTGCTTGGCCCTGTGCTGAGTCTTCAACATGCACAGAGGTTCTCCTGACCCCACTCGGGCTCTGATCCTCCACACCAGACCATCCCTTCACACGGGCTCCCTCCTCCCGCATTTGGGCTCCGAGTCCCCATGCTGAGCTGCACCTTACCTTGCTTGAGCTCCGACATGCCATGCCAGGTCTTGGCCTTGTGAGGACACCTTTCTCACCTTATGCTGGAGCTCCCTGGTACAGACTGCCTTGCACTGTGCTGGGCTTTGCCTGCTGCCTGGATGTGCTCCTCACCCTGCCTGGGCCCTGAAATCACCCTGCCTGGGCCCTGAAATCCCACTGCAGGCCATTCTCACACATGGATGCCTTCCCTACCCTGCTTGGGCCCCCACTCCCATGCTGACTGCCTCTCCCCCATTGTATTAATCCATTTTCATGCTGCTGATAAAGACATAACTGAGGTCAGGTAAGGTGACTGACACCTGCAATCCCAGCACTTTGAGAGGCCAAGGCGGGCAGATCATGAGGTCAGGAGTTCGAGACCAGCCTGGCCAACATAGTGAAACCCTGACTCTACTAAACATACAAAAATTAGCTGGGCATGGTGGCAGGTGCTTGTAATCCCAGCTACTCGGGAGGCTGAGGCAGGAGAATTGCTTGAACTTGGGAGGTGGAGGTTGTAATGAGCCGAGATTGCACCACTGTACTCTAGCCTGGGTGACAAGAGTGAGACTTCGTCTCAAAAACAAAAAAACAAACAAAAAAAAACCATACCTGAGACTGGGCAATTTACAAAAGAAAGAGGTTTAATGGACTTATAGTTCCATGTGGCTAGGGGGACCTCACAATCATGGTGGAAGGTGAAAGGCATGTCTCACATGGTGACAGACAAGAGAAGAGAGCTTGTGCAGGGAAACTCCCCTTTATAAACCAGATCTTATGAGACTTATTCACCACCATGAGAACAGCACAGGAAAGACCTGCTCTCATGATTCAGTTACCTCCCACCAGGTCCCTCCCATGATACGTGGGAATTCAAGATGAGATTTGGGTGGGGACACAGTCAACCCATATCACCCATGCCTGGATGCCCTTCTCATGCTTGGGCTCTGTCATCTGCACCAGGCCTTCCACTGCCCGGCTGTCTTACCCACCAGGATTCTGACTCTCCCCACTAGGCCACCTCTCTTCTCCATCACTGCTATGGATTGAATGTTTATGTTCTCCCCAAATTCACATGTTGCAATCCCAATCTCCAATGCAATAGTATTAGGAGGTGGGGGCCTTTGGGAGGTGATTTGGTCATGAAGGTGGAGCCCTCACAGCTGGGATGAGTGCCCTTCTACAAGAGGCTCCAGTAAGCTCCCTTGCCCCTTCCACCATGTGGGGACACAGCGAGAAGTCATTGACTATGAACCAGGAAGCTGGCCCTTGCCAGACACTGAATCTGCACTTTGATCTTGGACTTGCAGCCTCCAGAAATGTGAGAAATAAATGTCTATTGTATATAAGGCACC
The DNA here is from genome assembly GCF_043159975.1 of Macaca nemestrina. Taxonomy (NCBI): domain Eukaryota; kingdom Metazoa; phylum Chordata; class Mammalia; order Primates; family Cercopithecidae; genus Macaca; species Macaca nemestrina. The sequence continues at coordinate 225,987,587 of NC_092125.1, read as the reverse complement.
CAGTCCATGGTATTTTTATTAAAGCAACCTAAATGGACTAAGACACCTACCTTGCTCTACCAACGCTTCATGATGTTAGGACTGAATTGTTCAGGAAGGAACAAAAAGGGAAGGGAAAGAGAAAGGGAAACAGAAAGGAAACAAGAAGAAGAACATGAAGACGACAGGGAAACCATTTGCTTTTTTTTAGCTTCCCTTTTTTGTTATACCTTCGAAGTCCCCTAGGATCTGTCATCATATCAGACCTCATGTCACACTGCACAGGCGCCCCCAGCTTAGCCACCTTCCCCATCCCCCTCTTCTATTCACACCTCCACTCCTCCATCTCCCTCCTTCCTCAGATCCAGTGATCCATCCTTCTTTGTTTCAGCCCTCTTGGAATCGGCTCCAGAGTGTGCAGGTCTGGACTGCCCAGTTTGTCAGCCTCACTGAGAACCAGTTATGTGAAAAGAATGAGGAATTTTAACTTCTCTCTAGAGGATGGTGAAGACACGGGATACGTGATACCTCAGATGTAATACCCTGTGATTATGAGAATGTTTCTCTGCAAGGGCAAATAGAGATAAACATGTCCTTTTAAGGTTTTGATCAGTTTTTAAAATGATAACTAGCATTAGTATTTATCTTTTTATTTTTATTTTTTTTGAGGCATGATCTCCCTGTCACCCAGGCTGGAGTTCAGTACTATAATCATAGCTCACTGAAGCCTTGGACCCCTGGGCTCAAGCAGTCCCCAAGGTTCCTGCCCCAGCCTTCCAAGTATCTGAGACTACAGGTGTGTGCCACCACACCTGGTTAATTTTTATTTCAAATTTTTTTATAGAGAAGGGGTCTTGCTATGTTGCCCAGGCTAATCCCAAACTCCTGTCCTCAAGCAATCCTCCTTCCTCGGCTTCCTAATGTGCTGGGATTACAGGTGTGAGCCGCTGTGCCCAGTCTAGTATTTCTCTTTGATTCGGATCATTTTCATTTCAATAAGTATAGATATTCATTACTTCACTATTATATTGATTCAACATTCCTAAAACTAATTAAGAATGTTGGAAAAAATACAACTAAATTAATAATAAGACTCATTACAGACTTTACTTTTTATTTTTATTTTATTTTATTTTTGAGACAGTCTGTTGCCCAGGGTGAAGTGCAGTGGTGCGATCTTGGCTCACTTCAACCTCTGCCTCTTGAATTCAAGCAATTCTCCTGCCTCAGCCTCCTGAGTAGCTGGGATTACAGGTGCTCACCACCATGCCCAGCTAATTTTTGTATTTTTAGTAGAGTCAGGGTTTCACCATGTTGGTCAGGCTCGAACTCCTGACCTTAGGTGATCCACCTGCCTCAGCCTACCAAAGTGTTGGGATTACAGGCGTGAGCCACCACGCCCGGCCTATTAGAGCCTTTAAAAGTAGAAATATACCTCCAGATTTCTATCAGCATTTCAAAAGGAAGCTTGAATCAGTACTGTTTGCTTCCACTAGAATTAATTCATAAACAAAACCAAAAACCCTCAAAACAGATTGAGTCTGTAATTTATTTCAGTTGAAATTTTAATTTTACATTACATTGGCCGGGCGTGGTGGCTCACACCTGTAATCCCAGCACTTTGGGAGGCTGAGGTGGGTGGATCACCTGAGGAGTTTGAGACCAGCCTGGCCAACATGGCGAAACACCATCTCTGCTATAAATACAAAAATTAGCTGGGTATGGTGGTGTGCACCTGTAATCCCAGCTACTTGGGAGACTGAGGCAGGAGAATCGCTTGAACCCGGGAGGCAGAGGTTGCAGTGAGCCGAGACTGCACCACTGCACTCCAGCCTGGGCAACAGAGGGAGACTTTGTCTAAAAAAAGAATAAAAAAAAATTACATTTATCCACCATTCACATGTTCAGTTGGGAAATGGTATGTATTAGAAATTTTAAAAATAGAAGCAAGACCAGGACAACCACAGAAAGTTCTAACACAAATGTATTAGTCCGTTCTCACAATGCTATAAAGAAATCCCTGAGACTGGGTAATTTATAATAAAAAGAGGTTTAATTGGCTCACGGTTCCACAGGCTGTATAGGAAGCATGGCTGGGGAGGCCTCCAGAAACTTATAATCATGGCAGTAGGCAAAGGGGAAGCCAGCACATCTTACATTCTTACATGGCTGGAGCATCAGGAAGAGGGATCGGGGAGGTGCTCCCCATTTTTTTTTTGAGATGGAGTCTCGCTCTGTCACCCAGGCTGGAGCGCAGTGGTGCGATCTTAGCTCACTGCAACCTCTGCCTCCCGGGTCCTAGCGATTCTCCTGTCTCAGCTTCCCGAGTAGCTGGGATTACAAGCAGGCACTACCACACCCAGCAAATTTTTGTATTTTTAGTAAAGACGGGGTTTTACCATGTTGGCCAGGCTGGTCTAAAGCTCTTAACCTCAGGTGATCCACCCACCTCGGCCTCCCACAGTGCTGGGATTACAGGCATGAGCCGCCGCGCCTGGCCTATTTTAAATTTTTAGAGACAAGCTCTTACTCTGTCTCCCAGGTTGGAGCACCATCATGGTTCACTGCAGCTTCCATAATCCTAGGCTCAAGTGATCCTCCTGTCTCAGCCTCCAGAGTAGCTAGGACTACAGGCACACCACTGCCTTGGCTAATTTTTAAATTTTTTGTAGAGACTCAAAATATTAGGTCTCATTATGTTGCCCAGGCTGGTCTTGAACTCCTGACTTCAAGCCATCCTCTCGCCTCTGCCTCCCAAATTAGTAGGATTACAGGTGTCAGCCCAGACTCATGGCCAATTGGTATTTTAGTATTTATTTCAGTATCAAAATTCCGCTTTAAAAAAACATCAGTATAGGCTGGACGTGGTGGTTCATCCCAGTAAAACAGCACTTTGGGAGGTTGAGGCGGGCAGATTGCTTGAGCTCAGGAGTTCAAGACCAGCTTGGGCAACATGGCAAAACCCCGTCTCTACAAAAAATACAGAAAATTAGCCATGCATGGTGGTGTGCTCCTGTAATCCCAGCTACTCAGGAGACTGAGACAGGAGGATCGTTTGAAGCTGGGAGGTCGAGGCTTCGGTGAGCTGAGATTGTGTCTCTGCACTCCAACCTGGGTCACAAAGTGAGACCCTCTCTCTTAGAAAAAAAAAAAAAAAAGATATTTTGGCCAGGTGCAGTGGCTCACCCCTGTAATCCCAGAACTTTGGGAGGCTGAGGTGGGTGAATCACTTGAGGCCAGGAGTTCAAGACCAGCCTGGCTAACATGGCGAAACCCCATCTCTACTAAAAATACAAAAATTAGGCCAGGCTGGGTGGCTCACGCTTGTAATTCCACCACTTTGGGAGGCTGAGGTGGGCAGATCACTTAAGGTCAGGAGTTTGAGATCAGCCTGGCCAACATGGTAAAACCCTGTCTCTACTAAAAATACAAAAATTAACCAGGCATGGTGGCACGCACCTGTAATCCCAGCTACTCGGGAGGCTGAGACAGGAGAACTGCTTGAACCCAGGAGGCGGAGGTTGCAGTGAGCCAAGATTGCGCCACTACACTCCAGCCTGGGTGACAAAGCAAGATCCTGTCTCAAAAAAAAAAAAAAAAAAAAAAAAAAAAAAGGGACATTTTATTGAAAACTTTTCAAATTCATGAAATGGAGAATAGAAAGATCAAAACTAAACATCTATAACACATCCCAGAGCATCTCTTGGAGCCTAGCTTATCGTGGCTTAGCTGTTTCCTTTATCTCCAGGGCACCCCCAGGGCCCTGACTGAGCAGCTCTGTGACCCTGAAAACACACAGAGTGGTTCCACTGTCCCCTCCGTGAGTGAGGGGCTTTGGTTTTGGGGTTGGGGGCAAGAGGATTTGGTAGGGAATAGCAGGAGGAAAGTGATGATGAGGGCTGGCAGGGCTTGGGATAGGAGTGGGGAAACGGATTGAGGAGAGAGCCAGAAATCTAAGCCAATTGCCCACTGTAGTCTAAAAGAATGGCGCTACACTCACAAACACACTACGTTTTTTCATTGTTGTTGTTTTTTGAGACAGAGTCTCGCTGTATCACCCAGGCTGGAGTGCAGCGGTACAGTCTTAGCTCACCGCAAACTCTTACCTCCCGGGTTCAAGCGATTCTCGTGCCTCAGCCTCCTGAGTAGCTGGGATTACAGGTGTGAGCCACCATGCCCAGCTAATTTTTGTATTTTTCGTAGAGATGGAGTTTCACCATGTTGGCCAGGCTGGTCTTGAACTCCTGACCTCAAGTGATCTGCCCACCTCGGCCTCCCAAAGTGTTGGGATTACAGGCGTAGCCACTGTGCCTGGCCCACACTGCTGTTTTGACACATGAAAATACTATGGTATCAAAGGAGCACGAGGAAATGACGACGGTGAGGGTAGGTTCACTGACTTGATCGTGGCAAATAGTTTTAGGGGTGAATTCCTATGTCAAAAGTACTCACCATTAAGTGTTTATTTTATGTTTGTTTTATTTGATGTCTCAATAAAGCTGTTTATTAAAAATACTAAGGTATACAAGAATGCTAAAGCCAGTATTGCAGTTGCTAGAATGTGTCAAAATATAAACAGGTCACCTGACACTGGGCTTTCTGTTGGGCATGGGGAGGGCCTGGATTAGTAATTTATCTGTAGGTCATGGGTGGCCTCAAGGATCTGAACAGCTTCAGGTGAAATATTTTAATGGGGTCTGGCAATTAGCCCAGAGGTCCCCATTTTGTGCATTTAATTAACCCTTGCATGCAGGTGTCAGGGAGGAAAAACGTTGCCTCTACCCTCTTATATGATTAGGGGCCTGCGAATTAAACGAGTTAAAGACAGGCCTGGCACAGTGGCTCACACCTGTAATCCTAGCATTTTGGGAGGCTGAGGTAGGAGGATCATTTGAGCCTAGGAGTTCGAGACCAGCCTGGGCAACATGGTAAGACCCCATCTCTACAAAATATACAAAAATTAGCCAGGTGTGGTGGCACACGCCTGCAGTCCCAGCTGCTTGGAAGGCTGAGGTGGGGGGACAGCTTGAGCTTAAGAGGTGGAGGTTGCAATGAGCCAAGATCAAACCACTGCACTCTGTCTGGATGACAGAGCAAGAGCCTGTCTCAAAAAATGAAATAAAATAAAATAGCAAAAAACAGGTTACCAGGAGACAAGGCACACAATTTTTATAAACATTGACATGCATAAGAGTTTAAAAAAGTGAAACTCAAAGAAGTGGTTAGGCTCAGGAATATACACCATTTTAACAAAGAAAGGCAGGTTTGAGCTTGGAGAGACAAGGAATCATAGGAAAGTGACTAAGAAGCATATGGGGATGAATGGGAAGTCAGGGGTTATTTTAGTAAGGGTCTGTTCACGCAGACTCGTGTCGGGGTCAACCGCCTCTGGGGATGAGTGCTCTTCTCATCTTCTGATGGGGGTGGAGGGACACCTTTACAGGGGAAATTTATGCCCTGCTTTCAGGCAGTGAGGGGGAGGACGGAGAACTCTACTTGCTTGTCGATTCCTGAGTGCTTCCAGCTCAGAATAATCCTTATGCCAAAATACATCTTTGGGGGTGGCATATTCTTTTTAAATTTTTAATATTTATTATATAGAGATGAGATCTCAATGTGTTACCCAGGCTGGTCTTGAACTCCTGGACTCAAGTGATCTGCCCACCTCGGCCTCCCAAAGTGCTCGGATTACAGGTGTGAGCCACTGCACCCGGCATGGGGGTGGCATATTCTGATCCCCTTCTCAGGGAAAACCATGAGCAACTGAACATGACAGAGGGCTCTGTGTCTCTACTCCCGCTCTCCCCTCCAACCCCTGCCATTTTATTGGACTTGACTGTGGGACAAGGAGGTGTGGGAACCTGGGCCAGTCTGCCTGGAGGGTGATGGAGCTGGCATCTCCTCCAGGGTTCGGCATTTCAAGCGTCTCCTCTTCTAAGCCCTGGGGTCTCCATCCTCCTCCCTCTCTCTTGCCTCGGGCACCCGCACCTCCCCACATACCATCTGGTTTTCTGACTTCCTCCCTCTGTTCTCCCCAGACTGGGCGCTAGGATCAGCTTTTGCATCTTTTAAAACCATATGCACAATTTTCCCTCAAAGTTTGTTTCTCTAACGGGTTCACAGTTTTTCTGATTTACTAACTACACACTTTTTTGAACACCGATCATTTATTTTTTCCAATACAAAATATTTTCTTCTGCTTAATATTTTCCATATAATATCACCGTACTTTACAGAACATTTAAATAACCTCTTAAAAAAAAAAAAAAAGGAGGATGACTCAGAAGCCTCAAAAGCTGTGGCCACCAGCTGAGATCCTAAAATGACCCAACTGTGGAGCGGGGATAGAATGAAATAAAATAAACCCCTTTCCAAGAAGCTCAGCCCTGGAGAAGAACATTTGTGAACAGAACTGTGGGCCTGTTGCCATTCTCCACCCTTCTGTTTGGGTTGGCCCCCATCCCACACGGTCATCTTCTCTCCTAACCAAAACAATGGCTGAGCTCATGAAGATTTTTACATTTTTCCTAAAAAGAAGTTTTCTATCTCAATTAATATTTAAAATTCCAAGTTAGAAGGTACCTTTGGAAAAGTACATCCTTAGGCCGGAAACCCTGTCCTCTGAACACCACTTAAAAGAACTCAACAGCCTGCACGAATCTGAGAATTCCAAGGTCATAGGTTTTTTTTTTAGCCTTGTTTGTAAGAATAACAAGACCAGCTCACACATGTCCAAGCGTATTACTCACAGTTAAAAGTAATAGTAAGATTTAATTGGTTTTCTTTTTTCTTCTGTGATATGTGTCTATTCATCAGCCTCTTACCACTCTTAAGTTTTTCCTCCCTCCCTTAACCCACATCCTCAAGAAGAATTGAAGAATTTTCCAGTTATGCAATTTTGCCTGCAACTTTGCTTAGTGCTAGTCTGGAGTGGAGGAGGGGGCGGGGCATCTTCAGGTTCTGTTCCATTTCCTTAGCTCCCCCCACCCCGTAATTTGGAATCATGAACATTTTCGAATATACCAGAAACAGAGCGAATAGAACAATGGGCCCATCTTCCAACTCTAACAATCGTTATCACTTTTCAGCGTTGTTTTATTTAGTCTCCATGCTCCAGCCTCTTTTGTTTAGAAGTATTTTAAAGCAAACCCTAGAAATGACATAATTTCACCCATAAATGCTTCAGTGTGTACCTACAACAGAGAATGTCTTGCCTCCAGTGTAATGCAATACCATGATGAAGCTAATGCAATGAACAAAAACCCTTTAATAAGAACTGCTCCAGCCAGAGTGGACCCCAGCCAAGCATCTGGAGGCTGGCTCAGGGCCGCTGCTGGTCAGCAGAGTTGGTGGTCGCAGAGAAGTGGATGGGGACAGGAGAGCAGGGACAAGCTGGACTTCATTGATACCTGTGTGTGTGTCTGTCATGCATCAAGTCTAAGAACTTTGGAGAATCATGGCTGGTGCTTCACGCAGCCTCCCGAATCCCACGACAATGCCTCTTTTGGCCACCTCTTCACCCAGAACTCCACAGAGAGAGGGATGTGGGGAAATCTAGCTCCAGCTTCACCACAATGACGTGGTCCAAGCCACCACTATCCTTTCAGGTGCAGCCCGCTTTCCCATTTCCCTGCTTTCTCAATAATGGATTTTTACTGTTGGTTTGTCCAGATTCAGAACCAGACAAGAGCCCAAGGTTGCCGCTGACTGTTCCTTCTTTTTTAATCTGCAATGCTTCCCGCTCCATCTTTTCTCATGACATTGTTTTTTGATGTACCTGGGCGGTTTGCCCTGCAGAAATTCCCCATATCCGGAATCTGGCCAATTCTATGCTCCTGGTGTAATGGTGGTTGGTTCTCGAGGCTTGATAAGGTTCAAGGTTTTGTTTTTGCTGTTTTATTTTGTTAGCTTTTCATTTTGTTTTGTTTTGAGACAGGGTCTCGCTCTACTGCCCAGGTTGAAGTGCAGTGCCATGGTCTCGGCTCACTACAACCTCTGCCTCCTGGAGTCAGGTGATCCTCCCACCTATGCCTCCCGAATAGCTGAAATTACAGGATCGCACCACCATGCCCAGCTCATTTTTGTAGTTTCTTTTTTAGAGATGGGGTTTCATCATGTTGGCCAGGCTGATCTCCAACTCCTGAGCTCAAGTGATCAGCCCTCCTTGACCTCCCAAAGTGCTGGGACCACCGCGCCCAGCCTGACGTTCTTAGTTTTTTAACTCCCTTACGGCTCCAAGTCATGTCCAGGTGATAGGTGGCTGGGAGAAGTCAGGGAAGAGTCAGTGGGCTACCTGGACTTTACTCAGCTTCCTTAACTTAATCACTGCGCATGAATCGTCCCGTGTAGGGAAACTGCTTAAATGCCACTGTTATATTCTTCCACCCCAGCCTCATGGCATGGGTGGTGGTGGCTCTGTATCCACCTTGGGAATAGCTAGCTCAGTGTTTCTTCTTTCAGCTTGCTGAATCTTCCACGCCTGGTGGTGCCCGTCTCACTTTGGATATCAACTGTAGTGTTTCAGTTGGATGAGTGTCTAGTGGGAAGGAACCACATCCCTCCCTGCCCTGTACGATGACTCTAGGTTCTCTATTTAACAAAGGACACGGAAACTTATGGAAGTGGGTCCCCTCTCACCAGGATGGAAGCAGATGAAACACATTTCAGTGTAGCGTCCAGAGACCCACAGTGGCCTCTCCGTGGATTCCCTAATGTGGCCGATTGATATTGTCCATGATTTTTGCTATGCCCTTGAACTTGTATAGCCTGGTCTTATTGTCACAGTTCAAGAAGAACTTGCTCTAGCAATCCGTGACTTTCGTTCAAGATAATTTTCATCAACATTGAACTCTCCTCTTTCTTGAACCAAACTCAGCTTCAGCCAGGCCACATCTTCATCAGGGAAGAGAAGTCAGACTGGGTGCCTCAGTTTCCCCAAGCTCCATCGCTGCCTAAATTCCCAGTGTTTTGAAAAGCTTCTTTACCTGAAGTTGTTTACTCTCCAACTCTGAACTGATGAGCTTTAGGATGAATGTTTGATACAGAGCTTGATGGGAGGCTCATGATCCTACCATATGATTTTTACATTAATCCTTTAAGATTTTCACTGAATGCCAGGTGGCTCATGCCTATAATCCCAGCACTTTGGGAGGCTGAGGTGAGAGCATTGCTTGAGCCCAGGAGTTCAAGACCAGCCTGGGCAACATGTGAAGCCCCGTCTCTACAAAAAATACAAAAATTAGCCAGGCATGGTGGTGTGCACCTGTAGTCCCAGCTACTCGGGAGGCTGAGGTGGGAGGATCACTTGAGGTCCAGGAGGTCAAGGCTGCAGTGAGCTAGGATCACCCCACTACACTCTAGACTGGGCAACAGAGTGAGACCCTGTCTTAAAAATAAATAAATAATAAATAAATAAATAAATAATAAAACAATGACAATATTTTTGAAAAGACCTCATGGATTGATTAGAACACATCTACAGGCCAGAGCTCCACCAAGTTTGATTTCAAACCCCGATCTGCAGTTCCACTTGTGTTCTGACAGAATAATATGTATTCGAGATAAGACAGAGCTCTCGGGAAGCCAAATCAAGGCTGATAGGGACGGGTGCCTCTCCTATGCACTAGGCTCACCAGTTAGAGTGTAATGGAAGCAAAAGGGAACGTACTGGAAGTCTCTCTTGGACTCATCCAACAGATGTGAGGTTGAGGCACTGAGTTTGAAAAGGAGTGGAAATTGGCCGGGGGCAGTGGCTCACACTTGTAATCCCAGCACTTTGGGAGGCCAAGGCGGGCAGATCACGAAGTCAGGAGATCAAGACCATCCTGGCTAACATAGTGAAACCCCATCTCCACTAAAAAAAACAAAACAAAAACAAAAAAAATTAGTTGGGCGTGGTGGCGGGCGCCTGTAGTCCCAGCTACTCGGGAGGTTGAAGCAGGAGAATGGTGTGAACCCAGGAGGCAGAGCTTGCAGTGAGCTGAGATCACACCACTGCACTCCAGCCTGGGCGACAGAGCGAGACTCCGTCTCAAAAAAAAAAAAAAAAAAAAAAGAAAAAAAGAAAAAAAAGAAAAGGGGCGGAAATCATGTAGTTCCAGAAAGCTAGCAGCTCCACATTCTTGCTGGGAGGCAGGTGCTTGGATTTGAGATTTCATCAGATTCCCTCAAAGGGGAAGAGGCAGTTCCATAAAAGGAAATTCAGATGCTCTAAGGATGGAAGAATGGCTAGAAAGCAACTGAAACCCAGCACACATCCACAGCAGCAGGCAACTCAGACGAGCGTCTGTAATTTAAGTAGAAGGAGGAGCGCCAGCTTTCTTGTATCATGAAAACGTTTACAGTTTCTGGGCTTAGAAGAAAAAAGCCCTAAAACCTTGAGGATAAAGGAATTCATTTTCTAAAATTCAGTTCTATAAACAACACTGTGAAAGGCCAGAGGAAGGTTATCAGATTGGGATATTTGTGTTTAATTTCTTGACTTACCACATTCCAGGAGCAGATTTATAGTCATTGGTCGGGAATGTGTCAGCGAGCACCCGGGGGTCAGGGAAATGTGGTCATTTGCATTTTGAAACACAGAACTGTATGTTTCTTCAGCTGCCGATTTACCAGCTCTCCGGAGACAACAGGCTGAGTTCATCTTGGCTGAGGGACACCGGGACTGACCGATTCTCTCTGGTTGCAGAAATCACGGCTTTCCTTGTTCAGGACATCTGACCAACGTTAGGGACTGGCGAGTCAGTCAGCTGTAAAGGATGGTCCCTCCAATTGGGGATCTGAGAGATCAGCGAAAAGGGATTTGGGAGGAAATGAAGTTTGTCATGCTGGGCCAGAGTGGTCATATCATTAGAGGCAGAAAAGTGTCTGTTTCCATTTCTGTTTATTAAAAATCATTAAACACTTTGGAAGCCTCAGAGAGGTGCTCAGCCTGGAGTCCCTACAGCTGTCCCCAGGTTGCCGGTTCATAGCTGATCCCTACGGAAGCTCATGGACACTTGAAATTCATTTTCATTTATAAATGTACACCCATAATGAATCTCTGATGAAAGGAAACGTAAGGAACACTGATAATGAAAAGAAAGGCCATCGATGAGAAGAGAATAATCAAATTTCTACAAGTTGTCTGTAACATGAGTTTTCCAAGACTTTTTGTTTATTTGTTTGTTTTGTTTTGGAGACAGGGTCTTGCTCTGTCACCTAGGCTGGAGTGCAGTGGCACATTTCTGCTCACTTGCAATCTCCACCTCCTGGGTTCAGGTGATCCTCCCACCTTGGCCTCCTCAGTAGCTGGGACCACAGGCACAGGTCACCATGCCTGGCTCATTTTTTGTATTTTTTGTAGAGATGGGGGTCTCGCCATGTTGCCCAGGCTGGTCTCAAACTCCTACTCAAGTGATCCTCCAGCCTTGGCCTCCCAAAGTGCTGGGATTACAGGCGTGAGCCACGGCGCCTAGCCCTTCTCAGCTTTCTTAGCTGTTTCCTTCTCATCAAAATTAGACTTCTCCAGGCCAGGTATGGTGGCTCACACTTGTAATGGAGCAATTTGTGGGGGCCGAGGTGGAAGGATCTCTTGATCCCAGAAGTTCAAGACCAGTCTGGGCAATGCAGTGAGACCCCATAAAAGAAAAAAAAAAGTTATAAAGAAAGAAACAAGAAAATTAAACTTGTCCAATATTAACAACTAAAAATATAAAGACAGTGGTGTACAATTTTGCTTGTCATTCTTTAGAAATAAAGGTTACCCATACCGATGATGTGTTATTTGCTGAGGCGTTCTTGCAGCTAGCAGCCTGAAACTTCTCTCTGAACTTGCCATTTAGAAGTAAAGTGTGGAATTTACATCTATAAAAAACTTCAGTTCTTAAAAATTCAGTGTTTAAAAACAGTGACATGCAAAAACTTCCAAACAATTTATAAAACCAGTTTTTGTGGCCAGGTGCGGTGGCTCACGCTTGTCGTCCCAGCACTTTGGGAGGCCGAGGCAGGTGGATCACTTGAGGCCAGAAGTTTGAGACCAGCCTAATCAATGTGGTGAAACCCCGTCTCTACTAAAAATACAAAAATTAGCCGGGTGTGGTGGCGCACCTGTGATCCCAGCTACTTGGGAGGTTGAGGCATAAGAATCATTTAAAGCTGGAAGGCGGAGGTTGCAGTGAGCTAAGATCACATCACTGCACTCCAGCCTGGACAACAGAGTGAGACTCTGTCTCAAAAAAACCAAAAAAACAAATTAATAAAACAAAACCAGTTTTATCTTTCTTTTTTGATGCCATAAGATGTATTTAACTTTGAATTTACATTTGCCACAAAATGTCACTTAAAAATTCATTGAAGAATCAGACTTTTCTTAATGTAATTAAGTAAAAGTAAATTAAACAGCATGTGTCTCTACTTAAATGTGATAAAGTTGAAATACATGTTTTTATGTAAATTGGGTTTTTGTTGTTGTTGTTGCAGTAGAAATTGACCAATTGCAACAGTAGGAGATGGTGTGGGGGCTTCAGCCTCTGACACACACTACAACCCCCAAAAGAACCAACAAAAATGAACTCCAATCCGAAAATGACAGCCTCTTGCTGCACGAATGCTGAGCGTAACGTTGCTATGTTTCTTTGCCTCACTCTGTGCCAGAATGCGGCCCCTCTAGCCCTTGACTTGGAAAATCTGGAGCTACCACTAAAGTCAATGGCCACTGAAGGCACAAAAGGCCGTACGTGGTGGGCGAGGGGGTGCTCAAGAACGGGGGAAGTGGAGTCGCCAGGCCTCAGAACAGTGCCAGGGATCTGGGGAGCAGGAACTACCAGGCGATCTCTTTAGAAGTCCAAGCTGCCCTTTACTCAGAGCTGTTGATATGAGTTACCAAATTGCCTTCTAGAACAAATTTGGGAGTCTTGTGCCTTGGGCCATGTGCTTCTTTCTGTAGCTGCTCTAAGTCGACTCTCTGACGGTCTCTTTTCTGTGGTCTCTGCCCTACCCCAGGTTCTGTGCAGGGGTCTACCAGAACCTTGACCTTCCTACAGTGTCTGGTGTGGAGGCGGCCACCCAGTCATGATTAGTGGGCTCTCCCCGACGCTACCTCTCTTGTGACAAGTTAGTCTTAAGGCCAGACATCCCCCGGGGTCGTTGCTCTTGGCCCTTCCGTGTGGGAGACACTGCTACCTGCCTACTTGGTAACCATTCCCTCCTTTTGCCTAATTGTCAGAAGCCCAATTTTGTTCAGAGTGGCACCATGGCCAGCTTAAATTTCTACCTTTAGGCCAGGTGTGGTGGCACACACCTGTAATCCCAGCTACTCGGGAGGCTGAGGCAGTAAAATCACTTGAACCCCAGAGGCAGAGGTTGCAGTGAGCAGAGATCGAGCCACTGCACTCCAGCCTGGATGACAGAGCAAGATTCCATCTTGAAAAATAAATAAATAAATAAATAAATAAATAAATAAATAAATAGCTGGGCATGGTGGCTCACACCTATAATCCCAGCACTTTGGGAGGCCAAGATGGGTGGATCACCTGAGGTCAGGAGTTCGAGACCAGCCTGGCCAACATGATGAAATCCTGTCTTTACCAAAAATACAAAAAATTAGCCAGGCATGGTGGCAGGTGCCTGTAATCCCAGCTACTTGGGAAGGATGACGCAGGAGAATGGCTTGACCCTGGGAGACAGAGGTTTCAGTAACCTGAGATCGCACCATTGCTCTCCAGCCTGGGCAACGAGAGCTAAATTCTGTCTCAATAAATAAATAAATAAATAAATAAATAAGTAAGTAAATAAATAAATAAAACAAAATGTCCACCTTTCCCAAAGCCTTTGCAGCTAGGGATGGCCAAGTGAAATGGTTCTGAGTTGTGCAACAGATCAGCCAGGCATTTCTGGAAGTTCTTTGCTTTTGTGATATAGCACCACCTTGCCCTCCTTCTCCTGGTTTTTGTTTCCCTGCTTGGAATATGGACATGAAGCTGGAGCTGGAGCAGCCATCTTAAGCTCATGAGGTGAAAAAAGCATGAAGCAAAAGTCACATATGGCCGGGCTTGGTGGCTTATCCCTGTAATGCCAGCACTTTGAGAGGCCAAGGCAGGAGGATTGCTTGAGGCCAGGAGTTCAAGGTCAGCCTGGGCAACATAGCAAGATCCCATCTCTACAAAAGAATAAAATTAGCTGGGCGTGCCTGTAGTCCTAGCTACTGGTGAGGCTGAGGCGGGAGGATCACCTGAGCCCAGGGGATTGAGGCTGCAGTGAGTGGTAATCTCACCACTGCACTGCAGCCTGGGTGACAAAACAAAGCAAAAGTCACATGCTAAGGGTGGTGGAGCAGGAAGAATGGCATGTCATAGAGGTCAGGCCTGGCCCTAACCTTTAGAGACCCAGGGCAAGAAGACATACAGAGGGCGTTTGAATTTTTTTTTTTTTTTTTTTTTTTTGACGGAGTCTCGCTCTGTCGCCCAGGCTAGAGTGCAGTGACGCGATCTCAGCTCACTGCAAGCTCCACCTCCCAGGTTCACGCCATTCTCCTGCCTCAGCCTCCCAAGTAGCTGGGACTACAGGCGCCTGCCACCACACCCAGCTAATTTTTTTTTTTTTTTTGTATTTTTAGTAGAGATGGGGTTTCACTGTGTTGGCTAGGATGATCTCAATCTCCTGACCTCGTGATCCATCCACCTAGGCCTCCCAAAGTGCTGGGCTTACAGGTGTGAGTCACCACGCCCAGCCGGGTGTCTGAATTTTAAAGAGTATCAAGCAAGTGAACAAACTTAAAAAAATATATATGTTCTCCATTCCCATCTTAACAATACACCTCATCATGGCAAAATTTTAAAAACATATGTGAGGTCATGGTTTTTATGTGTCAGCAAAATATGAAAGTCAACCAAATATTTCAGCACACTTTTCTGTATTCCAGTGCCAATTAGTTCATTGGGAATTATGATTCAGAATCTTACTGTGTTTTTTTTTTTTTGTTTTTATTTTTTGAGAGGGAATCTCACTCTATCGCCAGGCTGGAGTGCAGTGGTGTGGTCTTGGCTCACTGCAACCTCTGCCTCCCGAGTTCAAGCGATTCTCCTGCCTCAGCCTCCTGAGTAGCTGGGACTACAGGCACCTGCCACCATGCCCAGCTAATTTTTGTATTTTTAGTAGAGATGGGGTTTCACCATGTTGGCCAGGATGGTCTCAAGCTCTGGACTTCATAATCCGCCCGCCTCAGCCTCCCAAAGTGCTAGGATTACAGGCGTGAGCCACTGTGCCCGGCCTCTTGCTGTGTTTTAGTATCAGCTTTTTGAGCACTAGTTCTCACTGTAGAGGGGTGTGCACATGAGGATATAGGATGAGACCTATTTGAACAAATAACGCAGCAAACCGGGATATGGCCTGGAAGGGTTTTTTTGGTTTGTTTTCGTTTTGTTTTGTTTAAGTAAATCTTACGTTGGATGCAGTGGTTGATGCCTGTAATCCCAGCACTTTGGGAGGCTGAGGCAGGGGAATCACCTGAGCCCAGGTGTTTGAGACCAGCCTGAGCAATATAGTGAAACCTCGTCTCTACAAAAAATAAAAAATAAAAAAAAATTAGCTGGGCATAGTGGTGCACGCCTGTAGTCCCAGCTACATGGGAGGCTGAGGTGGGAGGATTGCTTGAACCCAGGAGATTGAGGCTGCAGTGAGCTGTGAGTGTGGCACTGCGCGCCAGCCTGGGCAACAGAACCAGACCGTGTCTCAATAAAATAAATAAATTAGTTAATTAATTAATTAAAGTAATTCTTAAATTTGGGCTTCTTTCATTATGATTTATGTTATTTTCAAGGAGAAAAAAAACCCTTTAATTCTTCTTAGTCGGGAAGGTATTTTTGGCTTGATCTAAATGATGGCAATTTTATTCCATTTGTACATCTTGTACAGTGCTATGGAATCCGAGCTAAGCCAAATAATTATGAAAACAGCTTCATAAGATAAAGTTTAAAGAAGTTCTTTATAAAGACACATGATGGATGATAGCTTTCCGTTTTCTAAATGGCAGTTGCACAGGTCATGCAGAAGGCAAACTTAATAGGTAGCTATTATGTCAAACCGCAAAGAACTTTGAATTCCGTGGTGGCGGATTCTCTGACCTCACCGCCGACATGCGGAGACTTAAATCTTCTAGTGGTTTCAGATTCAGAAATGTAGTCTTTCCATAGCCCTTTTCCTGTGAGTTGTCAATGGAAAATGCTTCCAGAATGACTGTCTCACAGACAGCTATGCTTCAGGATAGTGGTTGAAAGTGTACAAGGGTTCAAACTACATCCAAGAGGGTTGAAGTGCACAGAGCAGAAGCTTTTAGGTGACAATTCTTATTGATGGGTCCGAATCTAGTAAGCCCTCCCATGCCTGTGGGACCACCCTGGCCTCAGTCTGTAGCCTTAATTCTGTGAGTTCCCGTCTATTTCTGCTTCCGGTCTAGACTGAGCTCCTGTCACAGGCAGCCGCCGGGGCACTCACCTCTTGTATCATGCTACTGGCAGGGTTCTCTTTTTCCTAAGAGACTTGGTCTCTTCTTTTTTTTTTTTTTCCCCCAAGGGAAGAATGAGGTCTTCATTTTTCTATCACCAGTACCTACAAGTGTATCTAGCATAAAGAGTAAGGTGGTTTTTTAAACTGGCATATAATAATCATACATATTTTAGGCTGAGCACAGTGGCTCATGCCTGTGATCCCAGAACTTTGGGAGGCTGAGGCGGGCAGATCACTTGAGGTCAGGATTTCAAGACCAGCCTGGCAAACATGGTGAAACCCCCTCTCTACTAAAAATACAAAAATCAGCCAGGTGTGGTGGTGCATGCCGGTCATCCCAGCTACTTCAGAGGCTGAGGCTTGAGAATCGCTTGAACCTGGGAGGCAGAAGTTTCATGAGCCAAGATCATGCCACTGCACTCCAGCCTGAGCGACAGAGAGAGACTCTGCCTCAAGTAATAATAATAATGATTATACATATTTTATATGTACACATGATATTTTGATACATACAATGTATAATGATCAAATCAGAGTAACTGGGATATCTGTTATCTCAAACATTTCTCTTTTCTTTATGTTGAGAACATTCCCATTCCCCTCTTGCCACTATTTTGAACTCTGCATTACACTATTGTTAACCATAGTCACCCCACTGTGCTGTCGAACACCAGAACATATTCATTCTATCTGACTGTGTTTTTGTACCTGTGTTTGTACCAACCTCTGTTCATCTCTCCTCGTCCCCTCTCCCAGCTTCTGGTAACCATCAATCCAGTCTCCATCTCCATGAGACCTACTTTTTTGGCTCCCACATGACTGAGGACGGCGTCTTCCACCCTCCAGTTTTTACTGCTCTCAAGTTGCTTTCTGTCTCCCATTGTCCTGCGCTTGCCTTGTTCTGTGTGCCCTTTGCTCTGGCTCACCTTGTGGAAGCCCTCAGCCCCTGGAGATGCTGAATGCCAGAGACACAGCTGTGCAGGTGCACACAGAAGGCGCCGGCCGATCGGGCTCAGGGAGACAATCCACACGTGGGAGAAGGGAAGCGTGTGTGTGTGTGTGTGTGTGTGTGTTATGGGTGGAATTGTGTCCCTCTCTGCCCCCAAATTCACAGGTGGGAGCCCTAATCTCCAATGTGATTGTATTTGGAGATAAGGCCATTAAGAATGTAATTAAGGCTAAATGAGTGGAGGTTCTAATTTGTGTGGGGACCTAATCCAGTAGAAATGATGTCTTTAGAAAAAGGAAGAGATGAGCTGCCGGGAGATGCTCATGAACAAGGTCTTTGTCTTCAGGGGATGAGGAAAGTCCAGGTGTTCGTTTACTCTAGAGCTATGGGTCAGAAAGGGGTTTCGGCATCAGCATCTGCAACCTTTGTAAAACGGGGCACAAAATCGGTGATGGAGAATTAAGCTCTTTAGAAGCCTGGTTCGGCCCGGTGTGGTGGCTCATGCCTGTCATCCCAGCACTTTGGGAGGTCAAGGCAGAAGGATCATTTGAGCCTAGGAGTTCAAGACTAGCCTGTGCAACATGGCAAAACCCCATCTCTACAAAAAAAAAAAAAAAAAAAAAATTAGCTGGGCATGGTGGCTTGTGCCTATAGACCCAGCTACTCGGGAGCTTGAGGTGGGAGGATCACTTGAATCCAGGAGGCGGAGGTTGCAGTGAGCTGAGATGGCACCACTGCACTCCAGCCTGGGTGACAGAGCGAGACTCTGTCTCGAAAAAAAAGAAAATAAGAAAAAAAAAGAGACATTAGGGGTGCTTGTACCCTAAGTAAAGGTCATATGAAGGCACAGCAAGAAGGCAGCCATGTGCACACCAGGAAGAGAGCCCTCATCCTGATGGCACCTTGCTCTTGATCTCCGGTTCTCAGGACTGTGAGAAAATGAATTTCTGTTGTTGAGGCCACCCAGACTGTGGTCAGCCGAGCAGATGAATACAGTGTGGTTTTCCCCGAGTTCCTTTCTCATTTAAATCTAGTACATGCTTCCCTGAACTCTTCCTTGCCAGGCTATAAGATCTTAGCTGTCCCACAAGTTTAAACATATAGGTTATTTCATGTTTGGCTCTATGTTTTTCTCCTTACCCTGGTAACTGTATGTGAATTAACTTTGGGGAGGGTGTGGGGCCTGTAGAAGGGAAGGCTCTAAGGGGAGGCCAACAAATAGCTGAGTTTGTCTGTTTGGCTTGAAGGAATACGGATTGGGCAGATGATTATAATGGTGACACCTCTGATTAGCACCTTCCAGTTCACAAACACCCACCCAGGAATGATCACATTGGTGCCTCCTGTTAAGTCTGGGAGGCATGCAGCCTAGATAATAGCACGTCTGTTTTAGAGATGGTACAACCGAGGCTTGGAGAGGATAGATGCCTTGGCCAGACTCATAGCTGCCAGTGTGTGTCAGAATCAGGACTCCCGGCCACACGGGGAAGATGACAGTGCGTCTCTGTGGGGTGCTGTGTGAGGGGTATTTGGGGAAGTTATGGTAATGAACTGGATGATATTGTATCATTCACAGAGGTTCCAGAAGGAGAGGTGTCCACCCAGGCCTCTGCCTGGAGATGTGCATTCCATCCGCCATGTGGACTGAAAGCTGTCTCCTCCATGGCCTTGCACCTTGCTGGGGACTCCTGTGACACTTTATCTGTGACCCTTTTTCAAAACAACAGATATTTTCATAGAAATAGATCATTTGTTATCTCTCTGGGTCATTTCTAAAGATTTTTCTTTTTTTTGAGACAGGGTCTTGCTCTGTTGCCCAGGTTAAAGTACAGCAGTGCTATCTTGGCTCATTGCAGCCTCAACCTCCTGGGATCCTCCCACCTCAGCCTCCCAGGTAGCTAGGACTGCGGGAATGCGCCACTACACCTGGTTAATTTTTACATTTTTTGTAGAGATGGGGTTTTGCCCTGTTACCCAGGCTAGTCTCGAACTCCTGACCTCAAGCAATCAGCCCACCTTGGCCTCCCAAAGTCCTGGGATTACAGGTGTGAGCCACTGTGCCTGGCCTAAAATGTTTTGTTTTGTTTTTAAACTCTTGGTAAAAGAAGCCATTTATGGTCAGACACAGTGGCTCACGCCTATAATCCTGGCACTTTGGGAGGCCGAGGCGGGCAGATCACAAGGTCAGGAGATCGAAACTATCCTGGCTAACATGGTGAAACCCTGTCTCTATTAAAAATACAAAGAATTAACTGGGAGTGGTGGCAGGCACCTGTAATCCCAGCTACTCGGGAGGTTGAGGCAGGAGAATAACTTGAACCTGGAAGGCGGA
Source organism: Macaca nemestrina (assembly GCF_043159975.1). NCBI lineage: Eukaryota > Metazoa > Chordata > Mammalia > Primates > Cercopithecidae > Macaca > Macaca nemestrina. The sequence continues at coordinate 225,967,845 of NC_092125.1, read as the reverse complement.
GGTCGCAGTGAGCCGAGATTACCCTACTGCTCTCCAGACTGGGAGATAGAGCCAGACGCCTTCTCAAAAAAAAAAAAAAGAAAAAGAAAAAGAAAAAGAAAAAAAGAAGCCATTTAATTTGGCTTTGCTTGGGTTTGATTTTGAGATTGGCAGATAACACCTTGTTTCTCCTATTACATCTTGGAAATCCCCCTCAATGCATGAAGAACAAGAAAGAAAACACAAAGTCAATCCTAGATAAAGCTGGGAGAGGTTTGTATAACTGAGCTAAGAAGGATGAAGCCGGAGTCGATGGAAGCGAAGTGGCCCAGAAAGCAAGCAGCTCACCTGGGATGGCTCAGGCGTGGGAGGGGCTGTTGTCTGTGGGAAGGTCAGGGTGGGCTGGCGCTGGAAACAGCAGGATTTTTATGAAGAGCAATTAGATGCTGCCCACTCACTTCTCAGAGCATAGCTGGGTTCTTGCCCGGCTGCACTGAATCACCTGAGGGGCTTTAAAAATGCTGACACCCAGGCCCACCCCCCATAACCACCCCCTACCCCCGCCACTGTGACTTATCTGATTGGAGAGTCTGGGGGGAAGAAACTGGCCCCACTCCTTTGCCCTTCCCTGTCTGTCCTTTGGGTTCTGCTGGCCCTCAGAGAGCAGGCGCTCAGGTGCTCCCGTCCGCTCTGGCCCATCTGGAGAGCCTGCCATTTTCCGGCCGGGCTGAGTGGGTGAGCTTAATTCTAGGGTGTGGTGGGAGCATGCGCCCTTGGCCAGGAGACAAGAAGCCACCTTCTCCAAACAGCTGCAGCAGTCAGGGAGCTGATGTTTTGATCTCCGTCTCTCTGACTCCAGCACTCATCTCTCAATTAGCTCTGCATGTTTTCTCAGGAAGCCACTGGGAGATGTGGCCCATCAGAATGAGGGAGTATCCAAGAATAACCAAGAACAAGGAAGGCAGGAAATCCCAGAAACAAGGGCTTCGACAGTGAGCCCAGGGAATTTCCAGGGTGATGGTGCAGTGGTGAAGGGAAATCCAAGGACAAACTTGTGTGGCAGCTAAGGGAACAGAGAGTGAGCCAGGGCCAGGGGCCCAGGGCTCCAGGAAGGAATGTCCTGAAGACACAAGTGGGACAGACTGATGGTCAGATGGGTCTAACCATGTGGAACGACAGGCTGTCAAGGACTGTGGGGAGATGAGTCCAAATAAAACTCAACGAATTCAAATATAAGGCAACCACTAACTTTGGGGCAAAGTTAACAAAAAGTTGTAGAAGCAGTAAACAATATTTACACAGTCCTAATATATAAATATTGAATGCCAGTGTAACCAAAAATAATGTCGTAACTGCATTAGAAAGATGGGGTGGGGGCAAGAGCACAAAATCCTCTGATAGGGGCTGGGTGTGGAGGCTCATGCCTATAATTCCAGCACTTTGGGAGGCCAAGGTTGGTGGATCACTTGAGGTTAGGAGTTGAGACCAGCCTGACCAACATGGTGAAAACCCATTTCTACTAAGAAAAAGAGAAAAATTAGCCCAGTGTGGTGGTGCGTGCCTATAATCCCAGCTACTCGGGAGGCTGAGGCAGGAGAATCTCTTGAACGTGGGAGGTGGAGGTTGCAGTGAGCCAAGATGGCGCCACTGTACTCCAACCTGGGTGACAGAGAGAGACTCCGTCTAAAAAAGAAAAAAAAAAATCCTCTGAAATCCTCTGATAGGAAGAAGATGGTAGATGATGTCTAAAATAGATAAATCAAGACAGTGGAGTAACTATACAAAAGTAAATAATGGCGGTGGGAGGGAGAGCATCAGGATAAACAGCTAATGCATGCAGGGCTTAATACCTAGGTGGTGGGCTGACAGGTTCAGTGAACCACCATGGCACACGTTTACCTATGGAGCAAACCCGCACATCCTGCCCATGTATCCCAGAACCTAACATAAAATAAAAGTAAAAAGTAACTATTAGAATAATTTGCTAAGAGTTGAAAGTACCCAGGAGAATTGGGTGGGGAGGGGGCAAGAGATTGCTCTTTTGCTTGGTTTTTGCCTTGTAACAAATGTTTAATACTAGTTGACATCCCAAAAGCTCACAAATTAAAAACATATGCTTCACCTTGATACACATTTTAGAAATGTTGCCCTGTATTCAGTCCCCAACTCCTGCTCAGATTTGAAGAAGACAAGCTTCACCCAATACATGCTCCATGAAGATCATTGGTCCCTTCGTATCTCTGGCATATAACCTAGCTATTCACACTCTGAGTGTGTAACTGGAGTATATCATCAATAATAAAAATCATCAGTTACAGTTCTAGTTTTATTTTTATTTTTTTGAGATGGAGTCTCACGCTGTCACCCAGGCTGGAGTGCAGTGGCGTGATCTCGGCTCACTGCAACCTCCACTTCCCCGGAACAAGCAATTCTCGTGCCTCAGCCTCCTGAGTAGCTGGGCCCACAGGTGCACACCATCATACCTGGCGAATTTTTCTATTTTTAGTAGAGATGGGGTTTTGCCATGTTGACCAGGCTGGTCTCGAGCTCCTGATCTCAAATGATCTGCCCGCTTCAGCCTCCCAAAGTGCTGGGATTACAGGCATGAGCCATCACCCCTGGCCTAAACTTGATTCTGATTGGCAGGTTTAAAAAAAAAAAACATACTCTATAATGTAAACAATCGTATTTCAATACTAATTTATACTCTCAGATACTTCCAAAAGGACTTTGAGGTAGCATACAGTAAAATAATAATGAAAATCAGTAAAACTAGAAGCTTTATTCATAATTGCCCCAAATCAGAATCAACCAATATGTTTTTCAGTCAGTGAATGAATAAACAGACAGTGGCACCCGCAGACAATGGAGTATTATTCAGTGATAAAAAGAAATGAGGCTGGGCACGGTGGCTCACACCTGTAATTCCAGCACTTTGGGAAGCCGAGGCTGGTGGATCACTTGAGCCCAGGAGTTTGAAACCAGCCTGGGCAACATAGTGAGACCCCTGTGTCTATAAATAATAATAATAATAATAAACAAAATTAGCCAGGCATGGTGTCACGTGCCTAGGTCCCAGCTACTGGGACCTGTTTCTGAAGAAAGAAAGAAAGAAAGAAAGAAAGAAAAAGAGAAAGAAAGAAAGAAAAGAAAGAAAGAAAGAAAGAAAGAAAGAAAGAAAGAAAGAAAGAAAAAAAGAGAAAGAAAGAAAGAAAGGAAAAAGAAAGAAGGAAGGAAAGAAGGAAGGAAAGAAAGAAAGAGAGAAAGAAAAAGAGAAAGAAAGAAAGAAAGAAAGAAAGAAAGAAAAAGAAAGAAAGGAAGGAAGGAAGGAAGGAAGGAAGGAAGGAAGGAGAAAAGAAAAGAGCTATCAAGCCACAAAAAATTGTGGAGGAACCTGAAACATATCGCTAGGTAAATGAGCCAGTCGGAAAAGGTTATACACTGTATGATTTCAACTATATGACACTCTGGAAAAAGCAAAGTGATAGAGACAGCAAAAAAGATTGGTGGTTGCCAGGGACCAGGGAGTGAGGGAGAGGGCAGAGATGACCAAATGGAGCACAGGAGCTTTAGGGCAGTGAAACTATGATTTGGTGCTACACTATAATGGTGGATCCTTGTCATTGTACATTTATCAAACCCATATAATGTGTAATACAAGGAGAGAATCGTCATGTAAACTACGAGCTTGGTCGTAACGAATCGGTATAGGCTCAGCAAGTGTAACGAGTGTACACCCTTATTTAAGATGAAAGTGGGCGCGGTGGCTCATGCCAGTAATCCCAGCACTTTGGGAGGCTGAGGTTGGTGGATCACTTGAGGTCAGGTTGACCAGCCTGGCCAACATGGTGAAACCCCCTCTCTAGTAAATATACAAAAATTAGCTGGGTGTGGTGGTGTGCACCTGTAGTCCCAGATACTTGGGAGACTGAGGCAGGAGAACCCAGGAGGCAGAAGTTGCAGTGAGCTGAAGTCACGCCACTGCACTGCAGCCTAGATGACAGAGTGAGACTCTGTCTCAAAAAAAAAAAAAAAAAAAAAAAAAAGGTTAATAACAGGAGAAAGTGTCTACAGGGAGAAGAGGCGCACATGGGAGCTCTGTGTTTTCTGTTTCATGTTCCTATAAACCTAAAACTCCTCAACGAAATAAAAAGCTCCATTTAAAAAATCAGGACCTTCGTACCAAAAAAACATTAAAATAAGAATGAAGTGACAAGTGCAATTTAAGTCAGGAACTTGTTAGGTGAAAGTACTGAGGTGGAAAAACAAACCTTTATTCTGAATTCTCTGAGAAGCAGATCAAAGGAGGGATGAGTTACATATGGCACATTGTCTACGGAAAGGAAATAGACCTGTTTTTCAGGAGAGACAGGCCAACTCCGAGATGAATGTGTCCCACAGTTTGTTGTTGTCATTGTTTATTTTAGAGACAGGGTCTCTTTCAGTCACCCAGGCTGGAGTGCAGTGGCACAATCTCCGTTCACTGCAACCTCTACCCCCCCAGGTTCAAGCGATCTTTCCGCCTCACGCGCCTGAGTAGCTGGGACTACAGGCACCCACCACCGCAGGGATGGGGTTTCACCATGTTGCCCAGTCTGGTTTTGAACTCCTGAGCTCAAGCGATCCATCCTCCCGCCTCAGCCTCTCAAAGTGCTGGGATTATAGGTGTGAGCCACCAGGTCTGGCCAGTTTTTATTTCTAAGGGAGAAATAGCATAATGGGTGATGAGCCTGATTGTGCTGTTGCTGTAAGTTCTACACATTACCTTAACAATCCAGGTTTCAAAAACCCATGGGGGCTTGATGCTACATTTTAGCTCATCAGGACAGGTCTGTGCTGCGCACCGAGTGGAGTACACAGATATCTTTCTTCAGGATCAGTGCTTATGGTTTCATTTTAGGAATATCTATTTGCCTCTCAACTTTAAAGTTGAGTCAAGGCTGGGCCAGATGTGTTTTGTCTGCTTCTATACTCCTGACTTGTTCACTTTTCCTTTAAAACGCTGCTTTCAGGCCAGGTGTGGTGATTTATGCCTGTCATCCCAGCATTTTGATAGGCCGAGGCAGGTGAACTGCTTGAGGTCAGGTGTTCGAGACCAGCCTGACCAACATAGTGAAACCCCATTTCTACTAAAAATACAAAAAAAAAAATTAGCCAGGCATGGTGGCATGTGCCTTTAACCCCAGCTACTAGGGAGGCGGAGGCAGGAGAATCACTTGAACTCGGAAGGTGGAGGTTGCAGTGAGCCGAGATCACCCCACCGCACTCCAGCCTGGCTGACAGAGCGAGACTCCACCACACACACACACATACACACACACACACAAATGGTGGGGGTGCTGCTTTCACAAATCACTGCGTAAGCAGTGTGCTTATTGTGATAGATTTTAAAACTTACAATCTTCTTGTTTTTTTGTATTAGCAAAGGAAAACATGAAACCACACGTTAGAATTCAGGGGGCTTTCCCTGGAGTCTCTGGCCTTTACAGTTGAAGAGGCTCTGACAAATGTCAATGGTTTGCTCATGGGTACATGGCTAGTAGACACCAGAGCTGGCTCTAGGACGCATTGATGTCATTTAATTGATATATCTGACCCCGCTACTAGCACACAATTACTGCTCTGGGTGAGGCCGAATTTAGGGGCATTGGTCATCATGTTGGGGACATTTTCCCAAAGGAGATGACATGGCTGTCCTCAAGCAGGGAGCCCAACTGTGTCCGGAATTGCTTCCTTCCGGTGGGTTCTTGGTCTCACTGACTTCAAGAACGAAGCCACGGACCATTGCGGTGAGTGTTAGTTCTTAAAGATGGCGTGTCCGGAGTTTGTTCCTTCAGATGTTCAGATGTGTCCGGAGTTACTTCCTTCTGGTGGGTTCGCGGTCTCGCTGACTTCAGGAGTGAAGCCGCAGACCTTCGCAGTGAGTGTCACAGCTCTTAACGGTGGCACGTCTGGAGTTATTTGTTTCTACCAGTGGATTCGTTGGTTCGTTGTCTCCCTGGTTCAGGAGTGAAGCTGCAGACATTCCCGGTGAGTGTTACTGCTCATGGAGGTAGTACGAACCCAAAGACTGAGCAGCAGCGAGATTTATTGCAAAGAACAAAGCTCTCTCTACCTGGAACACAACCCAACAGGGCTGCCCCAGCTGCCTCGGGTGGCCATTTCTTATTCCCTCATTTGGCCCCACCCACATCCTGCTGATTGGTCCACTTTACAGAGCACTGATTGGTCCATTTTACAGAGTGCTGATTGGTGCATTTACAAACCTTTAGCTAGACACAGAGCGCGGATAGGTGTTTTTGCAGAGTGATGACTGGTGTGTTTACAAACCTTTAGCTAGACACAGAGCAGTGATTGGTGTGTTTACAATCCTTTAGCTAGACAGAAAAGTTCTCCAACCCGGAAGCCCAGCCGGCTTCACCTCTCACAATGGCTGTCCTGCTCACACAACCTGCCTACCTCTTGGGAAGATACCTCCTATTTGGACTTGCTGGTTTTTGTGCAGTCATGCAGAAAGCCCATTTTGCATGACGCCAGCTGAACTAGGAGCAGAGAGACATGTGCAACATTATAGATCTTTTATAGTTAAAAGGATGAGGAAATTCTGATCCCCTGACCCTCTCAACACCCTCCCCCCATCACCCAAAACAACCACCATGAAAGCGTTCTGCACTTCAGTGTAAAAGGTAAATCTTGTAACACTTGGCCTTGGCCTAAGTGCTGGGTGTCCAGAGCGGACAGAGGCACATGGCGACAGTCGTGACAGCAGATTCCTACTGCTAAGACCCCGGCCTTTGTGCTCTGTGGCCTGGGCTGATGGGTGGATGGGTGCCTTTACTTGCCTGATTGAAGAGAGCACCCACTGGGGGCCTTTTGGTTTGAAACATTTTTTGCAACTAAGGGGTGGTAAAGATGACGCTAGTTTAACTGATTTTAAGGCTAATTAATCAGTCTTATTTTTTTCTTTTTCTTTTTTCCTTTTTTTTTTTTTTTTTAGACAGAGCCTCACACTATTGCCTGTGCTGGAGTGCAGTGGTGCGATCATGGCTCACTGCAGCATCAACCTCCTGGGCTCAAGCGATCTTCCTGCCTCAGCCTCCCAAGTAGCTGGGACTACAGGTGCCCAACACCATTGCCTGGATAATTTTTTTGTATTTTTTGTAGAGACAGGGTTTTGCCATGTTGCTCAGGCTAGTCTCAAACTCCTGGTCCCAAGTGATCCTCCTGCCTCAGTCTCCCAAAGTGCTGGATTTACCGCACCCAGCCAAATCAGCCTTCTAAAGAGCTTAATTTTCCATCACTGATTTGTGCTCTTTTACAGGAAGGTTGCAGACTCCGATGCTGATGCTGAAACCCCTTTCTAACCAGTAGCTCTAGAGTAAACAAACGCTTGGACTTTCTTCATCCCCTGAAGACAAAGAACTTGTTCATGAGCCTCTCCAGGCAGCTCGTGGTCTGAGCTGTCAGGAATGACGGATGAGTGGCTGCTTTTGCCGGGCGCCTCCGCGGCAGCTAAGGTAGCACTCACAAGACTGTCTACAGCATGGACTCAGTGTTCAGGTGTTCAGGGAGTTATTACTGGAGCAGCTCACTCTATCTTAAGGCAGACAGCCCCGGGCAAAGCACAGCGGATAAACACAAATGACATCTTATGAAACCTAAGTTCATGTGAAATCCCAGATAATTCTGTTGTCAGAAGTGAAAATATATATTGCATTTTTATCTAAAAATAAAAATGAACGTGATCTTTCTGCTCTTTGAGATCTAGATTTCGAAAATCGTTTCTCAGATGAAGAAGGAAGCCATTTCTTTGTACTATATCTTGGAAGAAGATTTTTTTTAAAGGAAAGCTGTAGGTTATATATACAGTCAGAAGTTTGAAAAGATACATATATATATTTATTGAAAACTAGAAATGTTTTTGAAATAAGTTTTAAAAAGGAAAACAGAGTAAAAAGGGGGAAAGCAGTTAATTACGTAATACAATACGTATTAGATAGGGGGAAAACCACTCCATTTTTCTGATCCTAATCCTAGGAAGAAATTTCCTTGGAGAAATCTGCATCTTAGGCAGCTCTGGGAAGAACCCAAGGGCCCTCACTCCATCTTTAAAGAGCCCACCCTGGCATTCCCCAGTGGAATTTGCTGTGTTCGGGAAGTTTAAAAAATGTTTAAGACAATGTGGATTTTGCAATGAGATTTACCCATAATTAACTCATGAGTCGCTTCTTTTGTGTTCCACTCTACCTCTGCTTTGTGGTTCCTGGAAGTCCTTGAAGAACCGGAGCTGAAGGTACAGGGCCCACGTTTGCCCAATCCCAGGCTGCAACAATTGGTTTCAGTCACCGCCTCTCTTGGAATGTGGTTTGGAGGTGGAGGAGAGGGAGGAGGCAGGAGGCCAGTGGAGCACCACGAAGCAAAGCAACTTTCTTCTCCAAAGAAGTACTCCTCTTTTTGGTCACTCCTTTTCTGTTTTTGTCTTTGAGACAGGGTCTCGCTCTGCTGCCCAGGCTGCAGGGCTGTGGTGCAGTCACAGCACACTACAGCCTCAACTTTCTGGGCTCAGGCCATCCTCTCACCTCAGCCTCCCCAGTAGCTGGGACCACAGGTATGAGCCACCACACCTGGCTAATTTTCTTGGTCACTCCTACCTGCGTCCCTGCTGCCTTCAGAGTGACTGCCTCTCTTCGCCTTTCTCTTGGTTCGCCTTACTGCCTCAGTTTCCCCCAGCCCCAATCCTTTATGCCCAGGCCTTCCAACCAGCACAGTTGATGTAGACATTTTGTTTTAAACACTGGGGGTTGAATAATGGAGGAATCTTGTCTGGAGGGGAGGTTTCTCTCTAGCGGAGGGGGCTTCCCTCTGTTCTCCCAGTTCCAGGACGCCTTTCTACCAGTCCTATGCTGTTCTCAGATTAACCAAGAAGCCTCTGGTTGGATGACTGGGTTAGGAATCCCCAGTTTATTGGCAAGGTGGTGACTGGTTGACACAAATTCTTGGCTGGGCGCAGTGGCTCATGCCTGTAATCCCAGCACTTTGGGAGGCTGAGGTGGGTGGATCACTTGAGGCCAGGAGTTTGAGACCCGCCTGGCCAACATGGCAAAACCCTGTCTCTACTAAAAATACAAAAATTAGCTGCACGTGGTGGCGGGCGCCTGTAATCCCAGGTACTCTGGAGGCTGAGGCAGGAGAATCACTTGAACCCAGGAGGCGAAGGTTGCAGTGAGCTGAGATTGTGCTACTGCGTTCTGAGACTCCGTCTCAGAAAAAAACAAAACAAAACAAAAAACACACAAATTCTCGGTATACTTGGTGTGGTACTGTGGGAAATAGATACTTGGTCTCTATCTGTGTTCCTAGCACAAGCTCCTAAAGTTCTTGAAATTGTCAGTGTGATAAGAGTGTTTTTTGTATGCTAGTGAGATTACTGATGACTGGGGGCCCCTACAAAGCTTCAGGATGACTTGCTGGCCGCCAGGAAGACCAAGGAAGGATTAGAGGGTTAGAGCTTTCACTGCTTCCTCCACCATTGGGCCAATCACCAATGGCCAACGATTTCATCAGTCATGCCTGTGTAATGAACCTGCATAAAAATCCTAAAGTTTCTAGCCTGGTGAACGGGGTGGCGGTGCTGGGAGGGGAGCTCCGAGACCCCCTCCCCACACCTTCCCCTGTGCATCTCTTCCATTTGGCTGTGCCTGTGATGAATCCTTGGTGATGAACTAGTAATGCTAAGTAAAAGGCTTTCTCTTTCTGTGAGACATTCTAACAAATCATTGAGCCTGAGCAGGGGCTTGTGGGAGCCCCCAGTTTCCAGTCAGTCAGTCAAAAGTACAGGTGGCCTGGGACTTTCGCCAGGTGTCTGGACTGAGGGTGGTCTCGTACGACCGAGCCCCTCACCTGTGAAGTCTGCTGCTAACCCTGGGAAGTTAGTGTGAAGACTGAGTTGCAAAGTTGGAGACACAGTTGGTATGTGGGAAAAGAAACCACACTTTGCTGTCAGAGGCAGCGTGAGTAAAAACAGTTCACTTGGCAATTGCATTCTTATATTTCTTCTGCTTTAATAATTTATTATATGTAATTTATTATTACTCAGTAATGTGAATCCATCTAGAAAAAGAGTTTCTGGGATGGGTGCGGTGGCTCATGCCTGTAATCCCAGCATTTTGGAAGGGTGAGACAGGAGGATCACTTGAGGCCAGGAATTCAAGACCAGCCTGGGCAACATAGTGAGACCCTGTATCTAAAAAAAAAAAAAAAAAAGAAGAAGAAGAGGAAGGAGGAGGAGGAGGAGGAAAAAGAAGAAGAAGAGGAAGAAGAAGGAGAAGGAAGAGGAAGAAGTGGAAGAAGAAGAACAAGAAAGAGGAGGAGGAAGAGGAAGAAGGAGGAGGAGGAGGAGGAAGAGGAAGAGGAGGAAGAAGGAGGAGGAAGAGGAGGAGAAGGAGAAGGAGCAGGAGGAGGAGAGGGAGGAGAAAGAAAAAAGAAGAAGAAAGAAGAAAGGAAGAAGAAAAGGAGGAGAAGGTGGAGAAGAAGAAGAAGGAGTTTCTGAATGTACATTGACCAAACCTTGGGACCTATGAGTTCTCATCAAGACACTCTACAGGAGACCTGGCCTGCAACAGCCAAGCAGACTGCCGGGTTCCCAGTCATGGTGGTGTGAATACCAGGCTCGGGATACTTAAGGAACTTGCCCCACATTACGTAGGAAATGGTAGCACTGAGATGAAGACCCAGGTCCCTGGTTGCTTATCTGTGTTCTTTGCACATATTGCTGCTCAGAAGAACACGGGACCCCAGGAAAGCCTGGGCTTTTTGGGAGATAAAAATTTTCCAATGACACTTTGTATCATTACCTGTGCCATACAAATTACAGACAGGTATTTTCAACCCTAAAATTATCCTTCCCTGACTCCACATCCTTCTGGGCTTGGAGAGTGAGGACCTTCAAGAGAAGCTCCTGGGGCAACAACGATGGAAGTTGTCTGTGGGATGGGCTTGAGAACAGCCTTGCAGAAATCAGCACACCCAGTGTGGTTGGTGAGAAACGGACACGTGGTCCCAACACCCCCAGAAGAGCGCCCAAGTGACTTCAAGGGCTAGGGATGCAAAAAAACTTCAGATTTGATCAGTGAGGACAAAGAGCCTAACATTTGACAACTGGAGGCCCCAGTGGATTCTTTGGACATCATCACAGGAGCCATAGAGGTGGGGGGCCATGCTCTGGACCTGGTGGGACAGGTCAATCTTAGCAGTGGACAGGAAGGACAGGATTTTGGACCAGTGTGTGCATTTCTGTCCAAGATGCCAAATCCACCTCCCTGAATCCAGATTCCACCCAGGATAAGGAAAGAAGGGGCGGGTGAGATGGGGAAAATCCCAAATTGACCAGAGGCCCTGGTTACACAAAATAAGTGGAATGTAAACCAGTTGTCCAACTGACTTTGATTATCTAAGGTTTTCTGTTACCAAAGGGTGATGTCAACAGAGTAATGAGTTCAATTATAGAGAAATAGACAACATTATTGTGTCAGCCAGGGTTCTCCAGAAAGACAGAACCTAGAGGATATATTTATTAAGAGATGTCCTTTGAGGAATTGACTTGTGTGATTGTAGGGGCTGTGTGGTCTGAAATCTGTGGGACAGACCAGCAGACTGGAAATTCAGGTGGGAGCTGATGCTGGAGGGATTTTGTTTTGTTTGTTTAGTTTTGGTTTTGGTTTGGGGATTTTTTGGAGACTGGGTCTCACTCCTGTTGCCCAGGCTAGAGTGCAGTGGGAGCAATCACAGCTCACTGCAGCCTTGACTTCCTGGACTCAGGTGATCCTCCCACCTCAGTCTCCTGAGTAGCTGGGATTACAGGGATCGGCCACATGCTCGGCTATTTTTTTTGTATTTTTAGTAAAGACGGACTTTCTCCATATTGCCCAGGCTGGTCTAAAACTTCCAAGCTCAAGCAATCTTCCCTCCTTGGCCTCCCAAAGTGCAGGGATTACAGGCATGAGCCACTGTTTCTGTCCCATTTGTTTTGGGTTTTTAATGTGGTGTTAGTCCATCCAGGCTGCTATAATAAAATACCATAAACTGGGAGGCTTATCAACAATGGAAATTTCTTTCTTTCAGTTCTGGAGGCTGACAAGTCCAAGGGCAAGGCAGATCTGGTGTCTGGGGAGGGCCCACGTTTGACTCATGGGTGGCACCTTCTTGCTGCATCCTCATATGGTAGACGGGCCAAATGTGCTCCCGTGGGTCTCTTTGATAAGACCGCTGATCCTGTTCGTGAAGGCTCCACCCTTATGATGTAATCACCTCCCTAGGCCCCACCTCCTAAAACCATCCCCTTGGGGGTTAGGATTTCAACAGATGAATTTTGCAGAGGACACAAACATTCTAACCACAGCAATGATAAAATACACATATTGTAAATTTTACAATTTTCATCATTTGTAAATCTAATGTTTGGAGGCATTAAGTCCACTCACGTTGTTGTGCAATCATCACCACCATCCATTTTCCGAACTTTTCAACTTCTCCAGCTGAAACTCTGTACCAAATAAACACGAACTCCCCACTTTTCTCCCACTGTCCTGGCCCATCGTAATCACGGATGCTGCCGTCTAGAGGCAGTTTTTGTTTTTGTTTTCTGAGACGGAGTTTCACTCTTGTTGCCCAGGCTGGAGTGCAGTGGTACGATCTTGGCTCACTGCAGCCTGCACCTGCCAGGTTCAAGCTATTCTCCTGCCTCAGCCTCCCGAGTAGCTAGGATTACAGGGATGTGCCACCACATCAGGCTAATTTTGTATTTTTAGTAGAGATAAGGTTTCTCCATGTTGGTCAGGCTGATCTCAAACTCTGACCTTAGGTGATCCACCTGCCTCGGCTTCCCAAAGTGCTGGGATTACAGGCATAAGCCACCGCGGCCCAGCCAGTTTTTGCTCTTTTTTTTTTTTTTTCTGACAGTCTCGCTCTTTCACCAGGTTGGAGTGCAGTGGCATAATCTTGGCTCACTGCAACCTCCATCTCCTGGGTTCAAGCAATTCTTCTGCCTCAGCCTCCTGAGTAGCGGGGACTACAGGCACCCGCCACCACGCCCAGTTAATTTTTATATTTTTAGTAGAGACAGGGTTTCACCATCCTGGCCAGACTAGTCTTGAACTCCTGACCTCAGGTGATCCACACACCTCAGCCTCCCAAAATGCTGAGATTACAGGCGTGAGCCACCGAGCCCAGCCTCTACCTCCTGCCTTTAATTCCTTCTCCTCGTTTGAAAAATGGGGTTGCTTCTATTTGATCATCCTTATCAGTGTTTCTGCCTCAGCTTACAAACAGCTGGTGACATCCTCTATCCTAACAAGGATGGTGCCCTAACAAGGATGGTGCCCATCCTCCATCCCACCACTCTGCTCCTGTTAACGTCACCTGCTCCGGCTCACATCGCCTGCCAGCTTCTCCTTCCTCCTGGTGCTTGGTGGCTTGAAAGCAGCATCTGCCATTGCTGGGCTCTGCCTCCACCTCCCGTTCACTTCTCAGGCTCCATGGTGGCAGGGGGGTGGTCAGGTTTGGGGTGGCCTCTCATCTCTAAAGCCCACGGCTCTTTCTTGGACGCCTCCTGCTTGACGTCCCTGTGATATCTGATGCCCCCTCCTCGAGCCCTCTCTCCCCTGGGTTCTTTCCTGGCTCTGCGACCATTGTCACTTTCTCCTGCCTCCATTTCTTCTTTTCCCTTTCCTTACCCCTTAAAGGTAGATGTTCTCAAGGTATCCCCTTTAGCCCCCTACAGTTCTGCTGTTGTCTGCTCTACTGGGCGGTCTCATGGTTCTACTTGACCAACACACTGATTGCTTTCAGATCTGTGTCTCTAGACCCGGTCTCTCTCCTCTCCTGGACTCCTCTTCCTACATAGCTCCCTGCTGCCTGGTGATGCCGAGCTCCACCTGCACCTCCCTCGGGAGCCTCATTGTCTGTCTGTAGTGCGATGTGTTGTTATTATCTTCCTCATCCTAGGCAGAAGCCTCCCCCTCGGGCTCCTGGACTCGGTCATCAGTGTGCACCGGTCACTCATCTAAGACCATCTGGGCCTTCTCTCTTTCCCTTACACTCTCGACTAATGAGTCACCAAGTTTACTGATTCTTCTACCTGAACAGCACCAGGACCTTCCCGTCCCTCCCTCCACTGGTGCCCAAGTCCAGGCTTTCCCGTCCCTCCTGTGATATTACAACAGCCACCTGGCTGTCGCCTTCAGCCTTCCATAAAAGCATTTGTGATGACGTTTCTTCCATGCAGAGACCTTTTTTATACTCATAAAATAGGGAGTACTCTTTATCATCAATTCTTTTTAACATAAACAGTAAAATTTTATTGGAAATATATATATTTTTTCTTCCTGCTTAGACTTTTGACGTCCCCTTCCCATTGCCTGGAGGACCAAGTCCAAGCCCCTTAGCATGACCTCTAAGACCACGGAATCCCCGTGGTACCTTCCCACTTGGGGCTCCTTTCGTTAACCCAGGACTTGCAACTATGGGTCTCAGCCTGTTTAAGGAAAGAAAAACCCAAAGAGTTAAAAAATTGAGATATAGTTCATATGTCATAGAATTCACACTTTTTTTTTTTTTAAGACAGAGTCTTGCTCTGCTGCCCAGGCTAGAGTGCAGTGGTGCAGTCATAACTCACTACAGCCTCAACCTCAAGGGATCCTCCCGCCTCAGCCTCCCAGGTAGCTGGGACTACAGGCAAATGCCATGACACCTAGCTAATTTGGGGGGGTTTTGAAAAAAATTTTTATAGAGATTGGATTTTGCCATATTCCCCAGGCTGGTCTCAAACTCCCGGGTCAAATGATTCTCCTGCCTTGGCTTCCCAAAGTGCTGAGATTTTAAGTATGAGCCACCATGCCCGGTCCACACTTTTACTCTATTTTGTTATGCTTTTGAAGTATGTAATTTAGTGACTTTTAGTATATTCATGGAGCTGTGCAACCATCATCACTATCTAATTGCAGAACATTTCATCACCCCAGGAGGAAATGCTGTACCCACCAGCAGCCACCCTCCATATACCCACAACCACATCAACCCAAGGCAACCACTGACCCACTTTCTGACTCTGTGGATTTGCCTGTTTTGGACATTTCTCATACATGGAATCATACGATTTGTGGTCTCTTGTGCTTGGTTTCTCTCACTCAGTAGAGTGTTTTCAAGATTCATCTATATTGTAGCATGTGTCAGAATTTCATCTCTTTTTACAGCTGAATAATGTTCCATTTCATGGAGAGACCACATTGTACTCATCCGTTCATTTATCAGTTGATGGATCTTTGGGAGGTTTCCACTTTTTGGCTCTTCGGAATATTCTGCTATAAATATTCATGTACAAATTTTTGTGTGGACATATGTTTTCAATTATCTTGGATATATATACCCCACAGTGGGACTGCTGGGTATGATAACACAAGGTTTAACTTTTTGAGGAACTGCCAGACTGTTTTACACAGTGGCTGCTCCATTTTCTATTCCTACCAGCAATGTATGAGGGTTCCAATTTCTCCACATCTTCACCAACACTTACTATTATTTGACTTTTTAATTATACTCGTCCTAGAGGGTGTGTCTTTGCTTTTTATTTTTGTATGGCCTTTGAGCTAAGAATGTTTTTACTTTTAAAAAGGGTTGTAAAACACACACACACACCAAGAATATGTGTTAGAGTTCACATGTGGGCCACAAAGTCTAAAATATTTGCTATCTGACCCTTTAAATGAGACCATCCCGGCTCTCCTCTAATCCAGAGGAAAAGAAAATCACGTTCCACTTTACTCTTTTCTCACCTGGTTCCTCTACTGTGAATGCCTGGCTTTCCCTTTTCTGCCTGTTTGCTGCCTTCTCCCTAAGGCCCAGATGAAATCTCATTTCCTTGGGGAAAAGTTTCTTGGTTCCCTTCACATTCCCAATTGCATTTCCATTGTTTTGTGAATGTTCTCTTATATCAGATCATAGCATTCATGTTCATGTTTTTACCCCTAGAGTTCATCTGAGACAAAACATTCTGTTTTTACCCCTACAGTCTACTGGGAACAGTAGCAATTAGGTTTCGTTTTTTTTTTTTTTTTTTTTTTTCATCTCTCTGTGCTAAGTCTTGTGCTGAGCACAGGACATGCTTGTTAAATTAAGGAGGACACAGAACGATAAGATAGACTGGAAGATAGTCTGTCTTTTCAGGAAGCTTAAGATATAGTTAGAGGGGCTGGACACAGTGGCTCATACCTGTAATCCCAGCACTTTGGGAGACCGAGGCAGAAGGATCACCTGAGGTCAAGAGTTCGAGACCAGCCTGGCCAACATGGAGAAACCCCGTCTCTACTAAAAATACAAAAAAATTAGCTGGACATGGTGGTGGGTGCCTGTAATCCCAGCTACTTGGGAGGCTGAGGCAGGAGAATTGCTTGAACACAGGAGGTGGAGGTTGCTGTAAGCTAGAGGCACACAACTTACATCACAAGACTGTGGGGAGCTGCAGAATCATTATTCGAGCAGCATTTATTATCATGTTTTATTATCATTATTGCTTATTATCATTATTATCAACCATTATTCAAGTACGTACTTGTGCCCAACACTGTGCCAGGCACCAGAGGCACAATTGTGAGCAAGAAAGAAGTCATTGTGTTGAACTAAACAAGCTGCTGCAGCCTTAACCGTCCCTTTGATTTTTTCCCATTTGAAAATGTTTACTTTTGTCATCATAAGAAACAACATATGTACGTTGTAGGGAATTTAAAATATAATAGACACAAAGTTGCATTAACACTTTGGATTATTGATATATATACTTAATTGCTTTCCACTGAGCTGATGCTAATCTATCTTCTTATCAACATATTACCTCTGCACAAACTCTGGCATTTTCTTTGGTTTTTCAAGAAAAAGTTGAAATAATTTTACAAATCCTGGTCCATATATATTATAGATAACATGAAAATTGGTAATTAGAGAAGAAGATCACAAACAATTTCACTTTTTTTTTTTTTTTTTTTTGAGACGGAGTCTCGCTCTGTTGCCCAGGCTGGAGTGCAGTGCCACAATCTCCACTTACTGCAAGCTCTGCCTCCCGGGTTCTCCCCATTCTCCTACCTCAGCCTCCCGAGTGGCTGGGATTACAGGCGCCCGCCAGCATGCCTGGCTAAATTTTTGCATTTTTAGTAGAGATGGAGTCTCACCGTGTCAGCCAGGATGGTCTCGATCTCCTGACCTCGTGATCCACCCACCTCGGCCTCCCAAAGTGCTGGGATTACAGGCATGAGTCACCACAATTTCACCTTTTATGATCAGTGATAACTTATTAAGTTGATTGACTTCTACACATCTTTGAGATATAATTCACATACCATAAAACTCACCATTTAAAGCATAAAACTCGATGGTCTTTAGCATATTCACAGGGTTATGCAACTGTTATAACAAAAAGTTTAGATTTTCATCATCCCCAAGAGAAACCCTGGTGTCCTTTAGCAGTGACTCTATG
Source organism: Macaca nemestrina (assembly GCF_043159975.1). Taxonomy (NCBI): domain Eukaryota; kingdom Metazoa; phylum Chordata; class Mammalia; order Primates; family Cercopithecidae; genus Macaca; species Macaca nemestrina. The sequence continues at coordinate 225,950,345 of NC_092125.1, read as the reverse complement.
ACTTCACCCCAACCCACCACACTAGCTTTATGCAACCACTAACCTATTTTCTGCCTCTGTAGATTTGCATATTCTGGACACGTGGTGTAAATGGAATTATATAATACGTAGTCTTTTTTTTTTTTTGAGACAGAGTCTCGCTCTATTACCCGGGCTGTAGTGCAGTGGTGCGATTTCAGCTCACTGCAAGGTCTGCCTCCTGGGTTCACATCTTCTCCTGCCTCAGCCTCCCAAGTAGCTGGGACTACAGGCACCTGCCACCACGCCTGACTAATTTTTTTGTACTTTTTTAGTAGAGACAGGGTTTCACCATGTTAGCCAGGATGGTCTCGATTTCCTGACCTCATGATCTGCCTGCCTCAGCCTCCCAAAGTGCTGGAATTACAGGCATGAGCCACCACGCCAGGCAATATGTAGTCTTTCGTGACTAATTTCACTCAGCATAATGTTTCAATGTTCCTCTATGTGATAGCATGTGTCAGCACTGCGTTTTCTTGTTAAGTGATATTCCATTGTATAGATATGCTACACTTTTTCTATGTATTCATCAGCTCATAGACATTTGGGTTTTCTACTTTTTCTCAGCCATCCCTTTGAATGCCAGTGTCCATTCAACCACCCGGCTGGCCAAGGAGGCCCCATCTTCTTCCAGCCTGGAGAGCTCCCTCCCTGGTGATGACGTTTGGACGCTGTCGTTCCTAAACTGACAGCACTGCGTGTGATGGCATGGACACTGTGGTAGTCACTAGAGTTCTTTAACAAATTGTCATGGCCCTTTTTTTTTTTTTTGGCAGTGTCTTTCTCTGTCACCCTGGCTCAAGTGCAATGGCACGATCGTGGCTCAGTGCAGCCCCAAACTCCTTGGCTCAAGTAATGCTCTTACTTCAGCCTACTGAGCAGAAAGGTAAGACTACAGGCATGTGCACCCCACGCAGCTTTTTTTTTTTTTTTTTTTGAGATGGAGTCTTGCTATGTCACCCAGGCTGGGGTGCAGTGGCTCGATCTCGGCTCACTGCAACCTCCACCTCCCGGGTTCAAGCGATTCTCCTGCCTCAGCCTCCCGAGTAGCTGGGACTACAGGTGTCCGCCACCACACCTGGCTAACTTTTTGTATTTTTAGTACAGACGGGATTTCACCATGTTAGCCAGGATGGTCTCGATCTCCTGACTGCGTCATCTGCCTGCCTTGGCCTCTCAGCTAATTTTTTTATTTTGTAGAGATGAGGTCTCACTTTGTTGCCCCGGCTGGTCTTGAACTCCCCTCCTCAAGCCATCCTCCTGCCTCGGCCTCTCAAAGCCTGCTGGGGATTAAGGCATGAGCCACTGTGCCCAGCTGGGCTCTTCTCTAAGTTTTCATAGAATTGCACTCCCCCACCCCCTTTGTAGTTGGGGCGGCCGTTTGACTTACTTTGACCAAAGCAATCTGAGTGCAAGTGATGTCTGTCGCTTGGGTGGAAGCTTGTTGTGATTTGGCTCTGTGTTCCCACCCAAATCTCATTGTAATCCCCAGGTGTCAAGGGAGGGACCTGGTGGGAGGTGATTGGATCATGGGGGTGGTGTCCCCCATGCTATTCTCATGGTAGTGAGGGAGTTCTCATGAGATCTGACAGTTTTATAATGGCAGTTTCCCCCACTCTTTCCTCCCTCCTGCCACCTTGTGAAGAAGGTGCCTGCTTCCCCTTCAGCTTCCGCCATGATTGTAAGTTTCCTGAGGCCTCTCCAGCCATGCGGAAGTGTGAGTCAATCAAACTTCTGTCCTTTATAAATGACCCAGTCTCGGGCATTTTTTTAATAGCAGTGTGAGAACAGATGAACACAAAGCTCTAAGAGCCAGCGTGCATTTTGTCCTGTTTTCTTCCCCATGCTGCAGTGGCCGTGGGAGTGTATGACAGATAAAGCCTCCCTCTGCCTGGATGACTCTGCCCATGAGAACCTTCTGGATCATATTGGACAGACCACGTAGAGCTTCAAGGTTGTGTGGGCCCATGCCTGATCTAGCTTGTCTCAACCAACAGTTCTATGGGAGTTCACTCAGGACAGGATCTGGAGTGGCTGCTGCAGGGGGTGGGGTTGACCCAGGACCTGAGGATGAGAGGACGGGGTAGGCAGAGGGTGGAGGGAGGGTGGGGGCCAGAAACAATTAGAGTCGGGTACCTGCCGCCCCCTGGAAAACTTTAACTGAGATGGCTACTTGCAAAGATTACAATCCCACTCAGCTTTTCTTCCAGGGGTAAAACTGCTTCAAAAGTAACCATTACTCAATCTACCTCTCCAGGGAGATATTACATTATTGAGCATTTCATTATAGTTCTTGGGTGAATTTGGATTTATCATTCTGTGTCTTATGTTTCTTTGAAGTGAATCCAGCAGTAACATATCCCTGCTCTTTTCGGATCACACAATGATCCAATTCTGGTGCGCAACTGACAGAAAAGACAGCTGGTGTGTTTTCGGCACAACTCCAGCGTAGCAATAATGGCCAAGGCCTCTCAGAGGGAATTATGTCCTTGTCCAAAGAGCCACCTTTGAGATGGGGGGAACGGTGTCACCCTATTTTATGCATGTCCAAGTGCTCACCCGTGAAGCCAGACTAGAGACTGAAAAGCACTCCACACCTGGGCATGGTGGCTCATGACTGTAATTCCAACACTTTTGGAGCCTGAGGCTGGTGGATTACTTGAGTCCAGGAGTTCGAGACAAGCCTGGGAAAACAGCGAAACTCTGTCTCCATTTAAATCATTATTTGTATATATAAAATAAAAAAGCACTCCACATCCCTTTATTGCTGGAGATCACACTGTTTTCTGTAACTTTCATTGTCTCACTCTTTAGAGGTAATGACGTGAATTATTTTAGTGCCAGTGTGAGTTAATTTACCCAAATGCTTTCAGCATTAAGGTGTGAACTGAATTTCAGGAAAATACTTGTGATTAGTATCGCTTATTGCTATTTTACTTGAAGCTAAAAGATAAAATCAGAAACAATATCCCAGTAAGGGCCCCCAGCAGGCGGTCCATCCCGACGATGACAGAGGGAGAGGAGGAACAATGGCTACACTTTAAAGTGGCTACATCACCTTTTTCTGGGCCAAGAAGCCCAGGTGCAGATGTTTTCCCTGCAGGGAGTGTGCCGAGCTGGGTTTTATGGGCTGCAAACTCCTATCAGAAGTTGATAAAGTTCTGGGCCATTGGTTTCTAGCTGATTGGAGAAGTATTTCATAAGCTTAGAGTGTGAAACACCTAGAGATGAATCATCCATATGGGCCAGTTCCCCTAAAAAAAAAAAAAAAAAAAAAAAAAAAAAAAAAAACTCTCTACTGTTGTAAACAGACACACACACCCCTTAAACTTTATCAGGGTCTCAAGTAACTGATGGAATCGGACGTGAGCGGTGGCTCACACCTGTCATCTCAGCACTTTGGGAGGCCGAGGTGGGTGGATTCCCTCAGGTCAGGTGTTCGAGACCAGCCTGGCCAACACGGTGAAACCCCTTCTCTACTAAAAACACAAAAATTAGCTGGGTGTGGTGGCACACACCTGTAGTCCCAGATAGTCAGGAGGCTGAGGCGGGAGAATCGCTTGAACCCGAGAGGTGGAGGCTGCAGTGAGCCCCGATGGTGCGACTGCACTCCAGCCTGGGTGACACAGTGAGACTCTTGTCTAAAAAAAAAAAAAAAGAGAGAGACGGAATCAGACGATGTGTGGACAACCCCTACACAGGAGGGAAGAACACAGCAGCCCTGGAGGCTTCCGGTCATTGGAAGAGACCGGGGCTGCATGCATATGGGGTCACTGTTGACAGCAGCCCCTGCCTGCCATGCTGAGTCCCTGTGTGTGAGCATTGTGAGCATCCCCAGCTTGGTGACTGAGCCATCTCCTTGTACCCCAACCACAACCTCCTCTGTGACTCCAGTCACCTCCTGTCCCTTCAGAAGGCCACTCACAGGACACACACCCTTCCTGTGGTGACCAGTCACCTCATTCATGAAGGAATGACTGAGGCCATGACTGAGGTGTAGCAGAGTTAAGCTATACCGCGAGTGTCTGTGGGCACTGCAATACTTTGCAGTTGCTGGACTGGTGAACGTTTTCTAAATCATTTTTCACAGCCGTCCATCTTCTGCCACGTGGAATCCAGGTTTCCTGGTGAAAGAGAGGGGTTCAATGAGCCACGGCATTTTCCACCAGAGCGTCAGCATCTGGGCCTGTTACATTTCCTTTTGAGGCCCAGTTTTCATGAAAACGAATAAAACTTACAGCTTTAAAAATATCTAGGATGGGCTGGGCACGGTGGCTCACACCTGTAATCCCAGCACTTTGGGAGGCCGAGGTGGGCAGATCACAAGGTCAGGAGTTCAAGACCAGGCAGACCAAAATGGAGAAACCCCGTTTCTACTAAAAATACAAAAATTCGTGGGAGAACAGTGGCTCACGCCTGTAATCCCAGCACTTTGGGATGCCAACGTGGGCGGATCAAGAGGTCAGGAGTTTGAGACCAGCCTGACCAACACGGTGAAACCCAATCTCTACTAAAAACACAATAATTACCTGGGTATGGTGGCGCACGCCTGTAATCCCAGCTATTCAGGAGGCTGAAGCAGGAGAATCACTTCAATCAAGGAGGTGGAGGTTGCAGTGAGCCGAGATCATCCCACTACGCTCCACTCTGGGTGACAGTGCAAGACTCCATCTCAAAAAACAAAACAAAAATTAGCCGCCTGTGGTAGCACATGCCTGTAATTCCAGCTACTTGTGAGGCTGTGAGGGGAGAATCACTTGAACCCGCGAGAAAGAGATTGTGGTGAGCCAAGATCACACCACTGCACTCCAGTCCGTGCAGTAAGAGTGAAACTCCTGTGTCCGAAACTGGTTCCTTTCGGTGGGTTCTTGGTCTCACTGACTTCAAGAATAAAGCCGCGGACCGTCACAGTTAGTGTTGAGTTCTTAAACATGGTGTGTCCGGAGTTTGTTCCTTCAGATGTTCAGAAGCGTCTGGAGTTTCTTTCTGGTGGGTTCGTGGTCTCACAGACTTCAGGAGTGAAGCGACAGACCTTCACAGTGAGTGTTACATCTCTTAAAGGTGGCGTGTCTGGAGTTGTTTGTTCCTCCCAGTGGATTCATGCTCTCGCTGACTTCAGGAATGAGGCTGTCCCTCACAACCTTACAGCTCATAAAGGTACTGCAGACCCAAAGAGTGAGCACCAGCAAGTTTTACTGTGAAAAACAAAAGAACCACCACTCCCCAGCATAGCAGGCGACTCCAGCGGGTTGCTGCTGCCTCCTGGGTGGTCAGCTTTTATTCCCTTATTTGGCCCCGCCCACATCCTGCTGATTGGTCCATTTTACAGAGTGCTGATTGGTCCGTTTTACAGAGTGCTGATTGGTGCATTTACAAACATTTAGCTAGACACAGAGTGCTGATTGGTGCATTTTTACAGAGTGCTGATTGGTGCATTTACAAACCTTTAGCTAGACACAGAGCACTGATTGGTGTGTTTACAATCCTCTAGCTAGACAGAAAAGTCCAAGTCCCCACCTGAATCAAAAGCCTAGCCAGCTTCACCTCTCACTCCATTTCAAAAAAATGAAAATCGAGAAAAACCTAGGATGGGCCAGGGGTGGTGGCTCATGCCTGTAATCCCAGCGCTTTGGGAGGCCAAGGCAGGGGATCACTTGAGGTCAAGAGTTTGACACCAGGCTGACCAACATGGTAAAACCCCACTTCTTCTAAAAATACAAACATTAGCAGGACATGGTAGCAGGTGTCTGTAATCCTAGCTACTCAGGAGGCTGGGGCAGGAGAATCACTCGAACCTGGGAGGTGAAGGTTGCAGGGAGGTGAAGGATGCAGCAAACTGAGATCGTGCCACTGCATTCCAGCCTGGACCACAACAGCAACAGCAAAATAGCTAGGATGCAGCACTTGTCATGGACTTAATCTAATTATCGTGTGAGATGAGTCAATGATCATGAATTGTAGGGGTAAAGAAAATGAGTCACAACGAGACCATTGGTGATGGGTCAGAAGGGGCTCCCTGGTTTCACCTTCTGCTGCCCTGGGGGGTCCGCGATTCCCTGGGAGCTGTGGCTGGGCGGTGCTGCCCTCAAAGGCCAGCTGTCATGGGCTTTCCCCACCCCAACCCTGAAATTTCCCCCATTTGTCAGAGCTATGGCCACCTTACTGGCTCAGAAGTCAAGCTACAATACTGCAATGGAACCGGGTGACGAAGTGTCATAAATAATTAATACAAATTCTGCCAACAAGTTTGGAGTTAACAGCCAATCTTAAAATGGGTAAGAGAAAGAAAGGGGGAGGGAGGGAGAAAGGAGAGGAGAGGAGAGAGAGAGAGAGAGACAAAGAAAAAGAGAGAGATTTTCTGGCATTCATCCTAAGCATTTCAGCCGCAAACTGGTTTAGGCCAGTGAGACAGGATGTTCTGCAGAGCAAAGATCATGTGACTACACAGTGCGAACAAACAGATGGTGTATCATTAACAAACTGCAACGCTGCATTTCCTAGTCTCTCCAGGGTGTCAGTGACCCAGGCAATTTAATTAAAAACATTAAAAAAAAAAAGTGACAAGGGCCAAAGTTTCATCCTGTTTAAATTCAACCTCATCAAAAAAGTAGAGGGGCCGTCCCTTCCATGAAACGTCCACATATGAGCCCCTCGGGGAAGTGGCACCAACGTGTAGGTCAGTGACACAGTCAGGCCTCTGGTCAGTGGGCATTGATCCAGAAATGCAGCCAGGGCATGGCCAGGGCAGGGGCAGCTCCAGGACAGAGAGCAGCTCTCCTCCAATCGGCCTCCTGGGGAGACGGGACAGGCAAGCTGCAGGGAGCTCAGGGGGGTTTATGGACCAGGCTGTGTACACAGTTTGTCCTGGGTACAAACAAGCAGGTGGCCAGTCTCACCTTTGCTCTAAGAAGCGGGATCCAGGCAGGCCAGGAGGCCCAGAGAGTAGCTGTCAGGAGACGCTGGGGCCCAGCCAGAGCTTCTCCCACTGCAGGAGCGGAGCAGGAGCTCAGACACTCAGCACTGTCTTCGCTTGAACCTCCCTAGAAATGGCAGCATAAAGTGATGGTCAAGGGACGTTGGGTTGGGATTCAAGAAGCTTATTTCCAAATCCCTGCCCCACAGTCCACCAGTGACAGACACTGTGCTGAAGTTAGCCTCCGCACGCTCACCTGCAGAATTGTGACAACATGGCAAGGGCAGATGAAGGCCCCAGGACAGTGCCTGGCATTGAGAGTGCCCTGTCGTGCAGGTGGGCATGGGGCTGTCTAGAATTGAGCTCTTTTTATTTTTATTTTTTGAGTTGGAGTCTTGCTCTGTAGCCCAGGCTGGAGTGCAGCGGCGCGATCTTGGTTCACTGCAACCTCTGCCTCCCAGGTTCATGCGATTCTCCTGCCTCAGCCTCCCGAGTAGCTGGGATTACAGGTGCCCAACACCACACTTAGCTAATTTTTAGATTTTTAGTAGAGACGGGGTTTCATCGTGTTGGCCAGGCTGGTCTCAAACTCTTGACCTCAGGTGATCCACCCGCCTCGGCTTCCGAAAGTGCTGGGATTACGGGTGTGAGTCACTGTGCCCGGCCAATATCTATGTTTTTAAAGATTCCCAAAACGGTGGCAAACTTGAGGCTCCTGGACATGGAATGTGAAGAGGCCAAGAAAGCTGCAGGAGAAACCCTAGAGCGGTGGGACAGCTGGGGATCAATGGCTTAGGAATCTGTAAAGAAGGATATTTAGGTTTTTAGAATTTACAAAAGGCCAGGCATGGTGGCGCACACCTGTAATCCCAGCTCTTTGGGAGGCTGAGGCAGGGGGATCCCTTGAGCCAGGAGTTTCAGACCAGCCTGGGCAACATAGGGAGACCCAGTCTCTGTAAAAAATAATTTTTAAAATTTAAAAGAAATTCATATAATCTTGGGCTTCCCAGCAGGTAAACAAAAGAATCCTAATTAATCTCAAATGCAGATCATAAGAATTTGGAGAAACTGTTTGCACTCCATCTATGGAGATCAGTAGCTTTCTAGATTACAAAAATTCTAAATAAAATGTAACTTGGATAAAACTTGATTTTTGCACAGTGATACACCTAAAAGAAGCATAACTCTGACCTCAAAGGCTTTGAAGAGAAATACAGGCAGATCACACAGCGGATCATACGCGATGAACCGTTCTCAAACATCTTTATCCCTCTCTCCTCTCAACATTTGTTCATCACTTGCTGATATTTGTTGAGCACGCAATACATGCTCTGCTCTGGATGCCGGACCAGCAAACAAGACCCTTTCAGTTCCTGCTCCACTACATTCTAGAGAGGAAAGGCAGACCGGCAAATAGCTAGATCTTGTCGTGTACAGTTACTTTAGATGAAAGGCAGAGGTATCTCTCCATTGCTCAAAGTATGATCTGAATGACAAAATAATCCAGCCACACAAAGATGTAAGATAGAGCCTTCTAGGCAGAGGCAACAGCTTGTGCAAAGGGCCTGAGGCGGAAATGAAATGAGCCTGGCATGTTTCCAGAGGGAAAGTCAATGTTGCTGGAGTAGGGGTAGCAAGAGGCAGGTGTTGGGAGGTTTGCAGGAGCCAGAAAACAAGAAAAGGCCTGTCGAAGATCTAGTGTAGAATCATTGTGGACCGCACAGACGATGCAGCATTAGGGATCTATGCAGGAAGCACTCACCTCCGGGTAAGCAGACCCAGGTGTGAAGAGAAAGCTTTGCTTGGCTGTGTATCCAGGCAAATGCTGGATGAATACATTCATACACTTGAAGTTACGATCAAATGTCCAGGGCTGGATCTTTCACTTTTTATTTTAAAAATTTTATTATTTATTTATTTACTTACTTGTTTTGAGACAGGGTCCAGCTCTATTGCTCAGGCTGGAGTACAATGACACAATCACAGCTCACCGAAGCCTTGAACTCCTGGGTTCAAGCGATCCTCCCACCTCAGCCTTCCTAAATGCTGGGATTATGGGCGAGTGCCACCACTCCTGGTCTTTTACTTTTTTTTTTTTTTTTTTGAGACAGATCTCACTTTGTCACTCAGGCAGTAGTGCAGTGGCACAATCGCAGATCAGTGCAACGGCCACCTCATGGGCTCAAGAGATTCTCCTGAATCAGCCCCCGAAAGTAGCTGGGACTACAGGCATGCATCACCATGCCCAGCAAATTTTTGTATTTTTTTTTTTGTAGAAATGGGGTTTTCCCATATTGCCCAGGCTGGTTTCAAACTCCTGAGCTTAGGCAATCCGCTCACCTTGGCCTCCCATAGTGCTAGGATTACAGGCATGAGCCACTGTGCCCGACCAGCCTTTTAGTTTTTATGACTGCTTACTTTAACCAAAATTTTTAATTAACCAACCGACTGCAAATCCTAATTGTATTGAATCTTTCTTTTTTTTTTTTTTTTTTGAGACGGATTCTGGGTCTGTTGCCTAGGCTGGAGTACAATGGCATGATCTTGGCTCACTGCAACCTCCGCCTCCCAGGTTCAGGCGATTTTCCTGCCTTAGCCTCCTGAGCAGCTTGGATTACAGGCACATGACACCACGCCTGGCTAATTTTTTTTTTTTTTTTTTTGAGACAGAGCCTCGCTGTGTTGCCCAGGCTGGAGTGCAGTGGCATGATCTCGGTTCACTGCAAGCTCCGCCTCCCGAGTTCACGCCATTCTCCTGCCTCAGCCTCCCAAGTAGCTGGGACTACAGGTGCCCACCACCATGCCTGGCTAATTTTTTGTGTTTTTAGTGGAGACGGGGTTTCACTGTGTTAGCCAGGATGGTCTTGATCTCCTGACCTCGTGATCCGCCCACCTCCGCCTCCCAAAGTGCTGGGATTACAGGCACAAGCCACCGTGCCCAACCTGTATTGGATCGTAGGACTCTACTGTTCTTAAATATTTTGGTGCAAATCACAGCATTCACTAATTCCACACGCTTCTCAAAACTGGTAGTAGTTTTTGAGCCAGTTCCATGCAAACGTCCTCATCCTGCACACATACATGCACATCCTCATACACACAAACATAACTGAAAATTCAGCCCCATAAACTTGGCATATAAATTTAGTTCAAGTACAACCAGAGGAAAAAAAAAACAGGTCTGATTTTTAGATATTCTGCTTAACCAATCACAGAATTCAGTCAGAGTGGCCTGGCTTGGTGGCTTACGCCTGTAATCCCAGCACTTTGGGAGGCCGAGGCAAGCAGATCATTTGAGCCCAGGAGTTTGAGACCAGCCTGGCCAATATGGTGAAACCCTGTCTCTACTAAAAATATAAAAATTAGCCAGCCATGGTGGTGCATGTCTGTAATTCCAGCTACTCGGGAGGGTGAGACAGGAAAATCGCTTGAACCTGGGAGGCAGGGTTGCCGTGAGCCGAGATCGTGCCACTACACTCCAGCCTGGGTGACAGAGCGACACTCCATCTCAAAAAAAAAAAAAAAAGAAAAAAAAAGAATTCAGCCAGAGTAGCATACAGGTATCAACCAACTACTATACAAACTATACAAATACCTGGCTATCTGAGAGATGCCAAAAAATAGTATTTTGCTTGATCCATGTGCTCAACAAAGTTAATCTTGTTGGCGACATGAGGCATCAATACCAGAAACAAGAATGATGCCAGGGAGGCTGGTAGCAAGTGCTTCCCAAGGGCCTGGCCCTGCCGAGCCTCTGTGTGCTTGCCAACGCCAGGACTGCTGTTCTATCCGGGATGTCTGCTGCCAGTTTGTCTGTAAAAATCTTCTCTGTCTTTCAAGTACCACTTCTTGCATGAATCTAAATTTTGCTTGTCCTTAGGTGACCACTTGCTTTCCAAATTTTTAAAAATATATTTTCTGATATTTACAAAATATTGAATATAACATATACGTTAATAATTAACTAACATATGTTAATAAAAGTGTAATAATAATAAATCCTTAAATCCAGCAGTCAAACCAATAGCTAGAACATCACTAATAACTTTATCTACCTATGGTACCCTCCTTCTCCCTAGCTACTTGTCCTCTAAGGGCAAGATGGCAACACCTGTTCCTATGCCTGTAGTCCCAGATACTCAGGATGCTGAGGTGGGAGGATCATTTGAGCGCAGGAGAGCGAGGCTGCAGTGAGCCGAGATCACACCATTGCATTCCAGTTTGGGTGATAGAGTGAGGACTCTGGTTCAAAGAAAAAAAAATGGGACTGGGTGCAGTGGCTCATGCCTGTAGCCCCAGCAGTTTGGGAGGCTGAGGCAGGCAGATCACCTTCTCTGCAAAAAATACAAAAATTAGCCAGGTGTGGCTGTGTGCACCTGTAATCCCAGCTACTTGGGAGGTTGAGGCAGGATAATTGCTTGAAACCAGGAGGTGGAGGTTGCAGTGAGCCAAGATCGTGCCACCACACTCCAGCCTGGGTGACAGAGCGAGACTCTGTCTCAAAAAAAAAAAAAAAAAAAAGTTAAAGCCTGGGTGTTGTGGCTCCTGCCTATAATCCCAGGACTTTGGGAGGCTGAGGCAGGTGGATTTCTTGAGTCCAGGAGTTTGAGACCAGCCTGGGTAACATAGGGTGACTTTGTCTCTAGAAAAAAATTCAAAAAACTTGTCTGAGTTTGGTGGCACGTGCCTGTAGTCCCAGCTAACTCAGGAGGCTGAGGTAGGAGGATCACCTGAGCCCAGGAAGTCGAGGCATGATGGGGCCACTGCACTTCAGCCTGGACAATAGAGCAAGACCTTACCTCAAAACAACCCGAACAAACGAACAAAAAACCTTTGTGTTATCATGTTATTGCTTTTATCATGCTACATAATTTCTTTCCAAATGCTTTTTTATTAAGCATCATTTAAATACAAAAAAATGCACAGATTTTAAGCATATAGTTTGATGAGTTTGGAAAAATGTTTACACCTATGGAACCACTGCTCCATCAAAAATATATATTAGCGGGGTGCGGTGGCTCACGCCTGTAATCCCAGCACTTTTCCCAGGCAGGCAGACCACGAGGTCAGGAGTTCAAGACCAGCCTGGCCAACATAGTAAAGCCCTGTCTCTCCTAAAAATACAAACATTAGCGGGATGTGGTGGCACGCACCTGTAGTCCCAACTACTGGGGAGGCTGAGGCAGGAGAATTGCTTGAACCCAGGAGGCAGAGGTTGCAGTGAGCCAAGATGGCACCATTGCACTGCAGCCTGGGCGACAGAGCGAGACTCTGTCTCAAAAAAATATATATACATATATATGTGTGTGTGTGTGTGTATATATATATATATATATAAAATTTCTGGCTGGGTACAGTGACTCACACCTGTAATCCCAGCACTTTGGGGAGCCAAGGTGGGAGGATCACTTGAACCCAGGAGTTCAAGACCAGGCTGGGCAACGTAGTGAAACTTCATCTCTACTAAAAATTTTTTAAAAAATTAGCCAGGCCAGGTGGCGCACACCTGTGGCCCCAGCTACCAGGAAGGCTGAAGTAGGAGCACTTGAGCCTGGGAGGTGGAGACTGCAGTGAGCCATGACCATGCCTCTGCACTCCAGTCTAGGTGGCAAAGCAAATCCCGTCTCAAAAAAAATAATAAAATAAAATTTCCATCATCCCAGGAAGTCCTCCATATCCCTGTCAATCAACACCCTCTCCTCTGCCAGAGGCAACCACCATTCTGTTTTCTGTCTCCATGAATTCGTTTTGCCTGTTTTAGAATTTCATATAAATGGAATCACACAATATTTACTGTTTTGTGTCTAGTTTTTGTTGTTTTTCACCGTAATGTTTTTGAGATTCATCCATGTTATTGGGAATACCAACAGTTATTTCTTTCTATTGTGGAGTAGTATTTTATTGTACAATTTATTTACTTGTTTATTTGCTGATGAGTATGTAGGTTGTTTTCAGTTTGAGGCCTTTTTTTTTTTTTTTTTTTTTTTGAGACAAGGTCTTACTCTGTCGGCTGGAGTGCAGTGGTGTGATCATGGTTCACTGCATACTACAGCCCTGACCTCTCTGGCTCAAGCAATCCTCCCACCTTAGCCTCCCAAAGTGCTAGGATTACAGGTGTGCACCACCACGCCTGGCCACAGGCTTTTAAGAACCGTATTACGGTGAATATCCTTTTTGTGAAGATCATTTTAAAAATAAATGTAGGCCAGGTTTGGTGGCTCACGCCTGTAATCCCAGCACTTTTGGGAGGCTGAGGCGGGCAGATCATAAGGTCAGGAGTTCAACACATAGTGAAACCCCATCTCTACTAAAAATACAAAAAATTAGCCAGGCGAGGTGGCAGGTGCTTGTAATCCCAGCTACTTGGGAGGCTGAGGCAGGAGAATCGCTTGAACCTGGGAAGCGGAGGTTGCGGTGAACCAAGATGGAGCCATTGTGCTCCAGCCCAGGCAACAGTGGCCGCCCGGTGGCTCACGCCTGTAATCCTAGCACTTCAGGAGGCCGAGGCGGGTGGATCATGAGGTCAGGAGTTCGAGACCAGTCTGGCCAAGATGGTGAAATCCTGTCTCTACCAAAAATAATGAAAATTAGCCGGGCATGGTGGTGGGCGCCTGAAATTCCAGCTACTCGGGAGGTTGACGCAGGAGAATTGCTTGAACCTGGTAGGTGGAGGTTGCAGTGAGCCCAGATCGCACCACTGCACTCCAGCCTGGGGGACAGAGTGAGACTCGGTCTCAAAAAAAAAGAAAAAAAAAAGTATATATAGAGAGTGTTATCTCAAATGCCTGCTTATTTATTACTTAGTTTTGCTTGGTTTCGGGCCCTGCGGAAATGGCATCATGTTGGCCTGTTCTTCTAGGACTTTCCCCCCTACTTTGCATTTTGTTTCCAGGTCTAATCTACGTTATTACATAGCAGCTGGTGTTCTAATGTGGCCCTTATAGGCAGCATCTTTCTAAACTGTCTTTACATTTTAAGTAATATATCTACATATTCTTTTTATCATCTACAAATAGCAACTGTCTTGTTTCTTCCTTTCTAATCTTTTTATGTTTTGAATGTATTTTTCTTGTCATCATCTTGAATGCCAGTACATTCTGGGGACAGCAGCTATATAGTAGTATTCTTGTCTTGTGTCCTAATCTTAAAGGGAAACTTCCGATGTTTTAAAATTTATATTGTTGGCCAGGCACAGTGGCTTACACCTATAATCTCAGCACTTTGGGAGGCTGAGGCAAGCAGATCACCTGAGGGTCAGGAGTTCGAGACCAGCCTGGCCAACATGGTGAAACCCTGTCTCTACTAAAAATACAAAATTGGCTGGATGTGGTGGCGCACACCCGTAATCCCAGCTACTGGGGAGGCTGAGACAGGAGAATCTCTTGAATCTGGTAGGCGGAGGTTGCAGTGAGCCAAGATCACGCTGCTGCACTTCAGCCTGGGCAAAAAGAGTGAAACTCTGTCTCGAAAAATAATTAATGAATTAATTAATTAAAATTTATGTTGTTTGTGTATATTCTCTTTATCAGGTTAAAGTTTTCTTTTAGTCTACTAAACTTTTTTGTGGGTTTTTTAATTAAAATGAGTAGGAAATTTTATCAACACTTTTTCTGCATCCATTGAGATTATTAAATCTGTTGATTTATTGAATTTATTGACTTCTCAATCTATTGCTCCCATGAATGACTGCCCGGAGTTACTTAAATTCGAGATTAAGGGCAGCACAGTCCTCCAGACTACCATGTCAGCCCAAGACTTCTGACATCATCAGTTCAGGGGTCCCAGAGCCATTCTCAGACCAACCAGCTGCAAATTCTGGGGTCTGAACTCCCTCAGGTTCACTAGAACGATGCATAGAACTCAGGAAAGTGTTGTACTTACTATTACAATTTTATTATAGCTAAAGGATAGAAACAGAACCAGCCCACAGAAGAGATGCAAAGGGAAGAATCTGGAATTGGGAGGTTTTCAAACAGAAAGCTTCTGTGTCCTCAGAAATGCAATCCCCTTTTTGTATCAATGTGGGACAACATGCAGGGCATTGCCAGTGCAGGACACCCATCTAAACTTCGGTGTCCAGCATTTTGATTGAGGTTTCATTATATAGGCATGAGTGATTGAGTTACTGCTCACGTGGTTGATCTCAGTCTTCAACAATGTACACACCCCCTGTCCCTCTCCCTGCCAAGATCTGGCTGATTTCAGTGGCCCAAAGCCCTAGCGTTCTAATCACATGATTGGCCTTTCTGGCATGGTCAACCTCCATCCTGAATCATTTCATTAGCATAAACTATATGGTGCCGTCCAAAGAGTCCACTATGAGTCACCTCATTAGCATAAACTAGCAAGTGTGGCCCAAGAAGCCCACCATGAGTAACAAAGACACTCCTACTACTCAGGAAATTTCAAGGGTTTAGAGGTTAACTCCCAGGTGGTGAGATAAAGACCAGACCTAACTTTGAGTATAGTTAATTCTTCATGACATATACAGATTTTATGATATCGATCCATACTTGCATTCCAGGAATCATATGACATTATCTTTTTAAAACATGGCTAGATCTATTTTGTTAATAGTTAAAAGGACTTTGCACCTATGTTTGTGAATGAGCTTGGCTTATGATCTTTCTCTTATTGAACTTGCCTGGTTTTTAAATTAAAATTATACTGAGCTCGTAGAATGAGTTGGAGGGTGTTCTCTTTCTTTCTGTGTGCTGGAAGAATTTTTGTTAGATTGGAATATTTGTCTCATGGAAGTTTTGAGGAATTCACCTGTAAAACCCGCAGAGCCTGCGTGTTTTGTTGTGGCAAGATTTTTAATATTATTTCCATTTCTTTAATAATTGTAGGACTATTCAAGCTTTCTATTTCTTCTCAAGTCAGCATGATTATATTTTTCTAGAAATTTGTTTATTTCATTTAATTTTCAAATATATCAGCATAAAACTGCTTATTCCTTTATTTGTAAAATCTCTGCTATATTTGTAGTTAAAAACCTTCTGCTGAGTTTGTAGTTAAATATTTGTGCCTTTTTTTAATTGATCAATATAGCACCAGAGATAGGTCTATTTTATTAGTATTTTCAAAGGGCCAGCATATGGCTTTGTTGATTCTATCTACTGTATGGTATTATTCTCCCTATTAATTACCTGCTCTTTTTTTTTTATTACCTTCTCCCTTTTCTTTCTTTGGATTTATGTTTTTCCCCCATAACTGTGTTAGTTGAAGTTAACTTATTACTTTTCAGACTGTATTCTTTGCAAATACATGTATCTAAAACTATGCATTTCCCTCTGAGTGCAGCTTTCACTATAATATGCTAGTTCTAAATAATATTTTTTAAATTATTGTTCTGAGTATTTTCAAATTTGTATTATTTGAGCCATGATTTAGAATTCTGTTTTTAAATTTCAATACATAAGAACTTCATAATTTATCTTTTTGCTATTGACTTCTACTTAATCACATTTTGTTTAAAGAATGTGATGGATGTGATACTAATTTTTTGAAATTTGTTGAGATGTGCTTTATGACCTCAGATCTGATTAATTTTTGTAACCATTCCATGTGTCCTTAAGAAGAATAGCCCAGGCGCAGTGGCTCATGACTATAATCCCAGGACTTTGGGAGGCTGAAACAGATAGATCACAAGGCCAGGAGATTGAGACCATCCTGGCTAACATGACAAAACGCCATCTCTACTAAAACTACAAAAATTAGCCGGGCATGGTGGCGGGCGCCTGTAATCCTAGCTACTTGGAAGGCTGAGGCAAGAGAATCACTGGAACCTGGGAGGCAGAGGTTGCAGTGAGCCGAGATTGTGCCACGGCATTCCAGCCTGGGTGACAGAGCAAGACTCCATCTCAAAAAAAAAAAAAAGAAGAATGGATATTCTCTAATGATTGCTTTTAGGGTTTTACGTATGTTCATTACATCAAAGTTGTTAATCAAATTGTTTAAATATATTTATTTATTATTTTCTTTTCTTTTCTTTTTTCTTTTTCTTTTTTTTTTCTTTTTTTTTTTTTTGTGCCCAGCCTATTTATTGATTCTTTCTTGCTACTTGACCTACCAATTATTGAGAAAAAAGCATTGGTGGATTTGTCAATTTCTATTACTTTTTTTTTTTTTTTAAAGACAGAGTCTCACTCTGGCGCCCAGGCTGGAGTGCAGTGGCATGATCTCGGCTCACTGCAGCCTCCACCTCCCAGTTAGGTGGAAGGTTCCCGGCTGGAACCTTGCAGCAATTCTCCTGCCTCAGCCTCCCAGGTAGCTGGGATTACAGGCATGCACCACTGCGCCTGGCTAATTTTTGTATTTTTAGTAGAAACGGGGTTTCACCATATTGGCCAGGCTGGTCTCAAACTCCTGACCTCAGGTGATTCACCCGCCTCGGTCTCCTAAAGTGCTAGTATTACAGGTGTGAGCCACCGTGCCCAGCCTCTATTACTTTTTTATGTATATGGTGTGAGACAATTTTATTAGGTGCACATACATTTAGAATTATTGTCTTCTAGGTGACATGAAAATTTCATTTTTATATAGAAACCTTTTCTGTCTTAGAGTCCTAGTGTGTGTGTCATACTGATGTAGTTATGCCAGTTCTCTTATAATTTTTTTTGGTGTCTTTTCCCCACCTTTTGCTTTCAGCTTTTCCATGTCCTTTTGCTTTAGACGTCTCCCTAACAGGGTTTATCCGAGGATGATAATGTCTGCTTTTTAACTCAATGAGTTTGACCCACTTATATTTTGGGGGACGGTGAATATTGTGATATGTAAGTTTCCAACATCTCACTGTGAGGGAGACTGGAAAGTTTGAGTATCAAGATCATGTATCTTTTCCAGTAATCAAAGCACGTGATGTAACAATTCAGATATTTTGGTTGTCTTGACTCTTCTTCAATAGAATTAACAGTTTTGGATCTTGAGAAAATGTTATTTTCTGGTTAAGTATAGGGGTAAAATGAAATCTTTGGTAAATTAGTGAATTCTCATGAAAGTTTTTCTTGGGTAACTCCAAGAGGCAGCATGGTGGAGAGAAAGCATGGGCTCCAGTGCCCCATTCTCTCGCTGCATAATTTGGAGTAAATTCCTTATCTCAGTGACTCTGTGTCTTCATCTGGAAATTGAGAATAATCACGCCGGCCTGAGATTTTTTACCATGTGAATGGAAGCACGTGGTACATAGCAAGGACTCAATGAATGCGCCCATGTCCGCTCTCCCTCCTCTTTCTAGGGCTGTGGCCTTGGTGATGTCAAGAACATTTTGCAAATATTACAAGTAAGATAAGGCATTGTGATTATTAGTCGTTAAAATCACTTTGTTTCCTGACTTAGGTGATTCATTGCAACCCAAAGAAAGTTTTGTGTTGTGTTCTGGCTGGCAAAAACTTTGCAAAACAACAAATACTTCTTTTCATCAGCCTGTTCTGTGTTGGTGGGATGTCAGTCTACAACCACATCAATTTCAGGTAACAAGAAGCGTGTGAGCTTTCTGAAGCTTTTTGTTTACTTATATGTTTCAGGGTCGTTCAAGTGTGACTTTCCTTATTTGTTTTAGGGTCATTCAAGTGTGACTCGCGTAGTAGCATTGCGTTCTTGAGAATTCGCAGAGATCGAAACACAGATATGAAATAGGGCCACAAAGAATAAGGCGTTCCCAATGTGTGAGAGTTAAAAAAGCACAAGAAAGCAAAAACATTCAATGTCTGCATCCTATATAGATGAGAAACTTAGCAGTATCCTCTTTTCTGGACTCTTCGGACCAATCATATGCTGATAAAACAGGGTCTTGCTACTTTCCCCTCATTTTTATCATCTTCAAACATTCTGAGAGCCTACAGGAATAGAAGCAAACAGGTTTGATGTGACTGGTCATTTGGCCAAAGGTATTTTACTCTGTGCTCAGCATTTTGTTTTGTTCATGCTCTCTAGCGGTTTAGAATCTAAAAAGGAAAGATTAGATAGAGGAAGTGTGAAAATGCATACACAATGTGGGAAACCAGGCCACGAACTTGAGTTTTTAAATGCATAGTACGAGGCCGGGCTCAGTGGCTCACGCCTGTAATCCCAACACTTTGGGAGGCCAAGGTGGGCGGATCACCTGAGGTCAGGAGTTTGAGACCAGCCTGTCCAAAATGGTGAAACTCCGTCTCTACTAAAAATACAAAAAATTAGCCAGGTGTGGTACCGGGCGCCTGTAATCCCAGCTACTCATGAGGCTGAGGCAGGAGAATCGCTTGAACCTGGGAGGCAGAGGTTGCAGTGAGCTGAGATCGCACCATTGCACTCCAGCTTGGGGGACAAGAGCGAGACTTCATCTCAAAAATAAATAAATAAATAAATAAATAAATAAATAAATAAATAAATAAATGCATGGTATGGTTTGGCTGAGTTGGAAACCATGGGATAATCTGGAATGGTTTATTAGAAAGGCTAATGGTGGGGAGTTAGGTACCCAGAACCTTGGGCTAGTGATGACTGACCCTTTCTGGCTATGTGATCTTGGGCAAACTGCTTCACTTCTCTGTGCCTCAATGTCCTCCATCATGAAGAGAGAATATAGGGTGCTTTCTTGGCAGGGTAGTTGTAAGGATGAAAGGAGTTGGTATATATTAAGTACCTGCTTCAGTCTAGGACTTCTCAGCCAGCACGCAGGGCATATGGGCTTCAAATGGATGAAAAAGGTGCTGATCCCAGGGACCTGGCTGTGAGGAGTGTCTCCCCCAAAACATTGCATTTTCTTTGTTTTTTTTTTTTGAGACAGAGTTTCGCTCTTGTCACCCAGGCTGGAGTGCAGTGGTGCAATCTTGGCTCACTACAACCTCTGTCTCCCAGGTTCAAGCGATTCTCTGCCTCAGCCTCCCAAGTAGCAGGGATTACAGGCGTTTGTATTTTTAGTAGAGACAGGGTTTCGCCATGTTGTCCAGGCTGGTCTCAAACTCCTGACCTCAGGTGATCCACCTGCCTCAGCCTCCCAAAGTGCTGAGATTACAGGCGTGAGCCATCGCGCCCAGCCAAACACTGCATTTTCTATGAAGGCCATGATATGACAGAGCTTGGAGGGCACTGCCAGGCCTGATTCTCTGGGCCTGAGGGTGCGGCTGTCTCGGTAGTTGAATGTATTGATGTGGCTCAAGACAAAGTCCTTGTTAAGAGTTTGAATTTGGGCTTTTGACTTCAGAGGTTTTTGAGCTTTTACTGGATCTGCTGGCAGCACAAGTATTCAACACTGTGAACATAGCTAAGACCAAAAGCAACCGAAGTGATTTCTGCCTCTCCTAATATCAACGGTTAAAATACAATTTGAATTAAACATGTGAAAAATTATTCTGTGTCAACATTTGTACTAGGGGCTAAATTCCTACACACTTTGTCTGTCTCTCAGATAGAGTAAAAAGCTGCCACACCTTGAAACGTGCGATTTTGTGGAGTGGCTAACTTTGTGCTGCTCTGCCTGTCATATGACCAGTGGCTGTAGGGGTTTGGACTGAATGTGCTTGGTGGAATGTGTAAGCAGAATATTGGTCAGCACGGAAGGTGAGGTGGGCACACCAGGGCTCCTGACACTGATCTTTGTACTTTTGTGTATGTTTGACAATTTCCATAATTAAAAGTTTTTTTAAATGTGCTTGGATAATTAAAAGACTCATATATAAAATAAAGTATGATATCCAATTATGATTAACTCTGTTATTTATATTCTTATGAAAATTTCTGACCAGACACAGTGGCTCACAAATGAAATCCCAGCACTGTAGGAGGCCAAGACGGGAGGACCACTTGAGGCCAAGAGTTCGAGACCAGCCTGGGCAATATAGTGAGACCCTGCCTTGGTCCATTCTCACGCTGCTAATAAAGAGATACCTGAGACTGGGTAATTTATAAAGGAAAGGGGTTTTATTGACTCACAGTTCAGCATGGCTGGGAAGTCCTCAGGAAACTTACAATCATGGTGGAAGGGGAAGTAAACATGTCCTTCTTCACACGGCGGCAGCAAGGAGAAGTGCGAGCAAAAAGGGAAAAGCCCCTTATAAAACCATCAGCTCTCGTGAGAACTCACTCGCTATCATGAGAACAGCAGCGTCGGGGTAACCACCCCCATGGTTACATTACCTCCAACTGGTCCCTCCCACAACACTGGGGGATTATGGGAACTAGAATTCAAGATGAGATTTGGGTGGGGACACAGCCAAACCATATCAGACCTCATTTCTATAGAACAAAAATAGGAAATTCGCCAGGCGTGGTAGTCCATGCCTGTAGTCCCAGTTGCTCCAGAGGCTGAGGCAGGAGGATTGCTTGAGCACAGGAGGTCAAGGCTGCAGTGAGCTATGATCACTCACTGCACGTTAGCCTGAGCAACAGAGCCAGACCCTGTCTCAAAAAAAAAAAAAAAAAAAAAGCAGTAAGTCATCAGTTAAGTTTCATGGGTAACTAATTAATAATTAAAAATAGCAGCACTGGACATTTACACACTTGTACTTACATAAGATAGGTACACGGCAAATATTATCTCATGGAATTCTCACCACAACCCAATGATATAGGTGCTTTATCACCCCTACTTTATGGACGAGGAGACTGAGGAACAAAGAGTAACCCATCCAAGGCCACAGAGCCAATAAGTGGCAGACCCAGGATTCAAACCCAGGCCAACCTGCCCCCATAGTCGATGCTCTTAGACTAGATAGGGTTGTACCACAGTTTAGCTTTGCCCCTAGTATTTGGCCAAAATTTGCTCTATGGCTTTGGCGCTGGGGAGGGAGCCAGGTGCCGGCCTCAGCACTGTTTCTGGCTTCTTTGAACTTGTGTGTGCGATTTGCAGAAGCCAACCGTCATAGTCAGCTTAATGTCAGGATCATAAATCAGAATAGAATTAGGATATTGTGTTAATATAGGTGTATTCTCTTTCAAAATATAGGTAAGTATTTTAAACACTCCTTGGAGAAAATATCTTCTGTGTGCTCTTATCTTAAAATTCTGCCAGTCAGAGCTAGGCACGGTGGCTGATGCCAGCCTGGGCAACATTGTGAGACCCCATCTCTACTAAAACAATTTTTTATAGCCAGACATGGTGGTGTGTGCCCATAGTCCCAGCCACTTGAGAGACTGAGCTGGGAGGATTGCCTGGGCCCAGGAGGTTCAGGCTAAGGTGAGCCATGATCGTGCCACTGCACTCCAACCTGGGTGACAAAGTGAGACCTTGTCTCTGAAAAAATAAAACATAAAACATACAAATTCTGTCAGTCAGCTGAAGAATAAATAGGTAATTATAATTGTGAGAAAAAAAACGCTGCTGTAACTGGTGATGGTGAGATATGTTAATTTTACGTGCAAAAACAATTATTAAAACATTCAAAAGATAAATAAATAGAGAATATAAATAGCAAGAATGTATTAGCTAAATAACTTTAAGGACACTGTGCCAACAAATGTTCATAAAAATGTAAATAACTGATAAGGCAGGATAAGAGAAATTAGATTATATCATAATTCCAATTGTGGAATCGTTTAAGTGATTTATATTTATAACATTAAACGAAACCTTTAAGAACTATATTGAATTGATAGTTAAATCCATTTAGGTTATCCGTCTTTCAAGTAAATGCCCTGTTTGAGAAGTCTTCATGTCTTGTAGGATGAATTAAAAGCAGAACATCAACATTTCACAAAGAGGACCAGCCTCAATGGCTCACACCTATAATCGCAGCACTTAGGGAGGCTGAGGAGGGGAGATCACTTGAGCTCAGGAATTCGAGACAAGCCTGGGCGACATGGCAAAACTCCATGTCTACAAAAAATAAAAAAATATTAGCCCAGAGTAGTGACGTGCACCTCTAGGTGGTCCCAGCTATTCAGGAGGTTTGAAGGGAGAAGATCACCTGAGCCAGGGGAGGTCAAGGCTGCAGTGAGCTGTGATCATACCACTTGCACTCCAGCCTGGCCAATATATCAAGATCCTGTTTCAAAACAAATTTTGTTCAAAAAGAGAAAAAAATCCCCAAATTCATGTACAAAACATCAATGGCAAATTATCTTCTATCTAGACATAGTAAAGAATAAAAAAGTGTGAAGAAATGAAGGCTATGTTACAGAAAAGTGAAAAATACTAAAACCATTTTGCTCTTTTGTCATCAATTGAAAGTTAACATTCTTTTTTTTTTCTTTCTTTTTGAGACGGATCTCGCTCTGTCACCCAGGCTGGAGTGCAGCGGCACCATCTCAGCTCACTGCAACCTCCGCCTGCTGGGTTCAAGTGATTCTCCTGCCTCAGTTTCCCGAGTAGCTGGGATTATAGGCGTGTGCCACCACACCTGGCTAATTTTTGTATTATTTGTATTTTATTTATTTATTTATTTTTAATTTTTTTTTTATTTTTATTTTTTTTGAGACAGAGTCTTGCTCTGTCGCCCAGGCTGGAGTGCAGTGGCGAGATCTCAGCTCACTGCAACCTCCGCCTCCCGGGTTCAAGTGATTCTCCTGCCTTAACCTTCCAAGTAACTGGGATTACAGGTGCCCGGTACCACGCCTGGTTAATTTTTTGTATTTTTAGTAGAGATGGGGTTTCACTATGTTGGCCAGGCTGGTCCTGCATGGTTGATCTCATGATCCACCCACCTCGGCCTTCCAAAGTGCTGGAATTACAGGCGTGAATTATGTGTTGGAATTACGGGTCATTACTCCTGACCTCAAGTGATCTGCTCACCTTGGCCTCCCAAAGTGCTGGGATTATAGGAAGGAGCCACCGAGCCCAACCCGTAAACATTCATTTAATGTGTAACTGTGCCTATAAGATTGATATGGACTGGTGTGATGGTTCACGCCAGTAATCCCAGCATTTTGGGATGCTGAGGCGGGTGGATCACCTGAGGTCAGGAATTCAAGACCAGCCTGGCCAACATGGTGAAACCCCCTCTCTACTAAAAATACAAAAATTAGCTGGGTGTGGTGGCTCATGCCTGCAATCCCAGCTAATCAGGAGGCTGAGGCAGAAGAATTGCTTGAACCCGGGAGGCGGAGGTTGCAGTGAGCTGAGATGGCACCACCACACTCCAGCCTCGGTGACAGAGTAAGACTCTACCTCAAAAAAAAAAAAAAAAAAAAACTTATCTTAAAAATTATAAAATTTGACTGGGCGCGGTGGCTCATGCCTGTAATTCCAGCACTTTGGGAGGCTGAGGCAGGCAGACCACAAGGTCAGGAGTTCGAGACCAGCCTGGCAAACATGGTGAAACCTCTTCTTTACTAAAAAATACAAAAATTAGCTGGGCGTGGTGGTGCGCACCTACAACCCCAGTTACTAGGGAGGCTGAGGCGGGAGGATCACTTGAATCCAGGAGGCAGAGGCTGCAGTGGGCCAAGATCGCACAACTGAACTCCAGCCTGGGCAACAGAGTGAGAGCCTATCTCAAAATAATCATAATAATAATAAATCAATAAAAATAAAAATAAAAAAGTAATCAATATGAGATAGATCTAAGGTCAGAAGGTAAAGAGCATGGGATGAGGATGACCACAAGCCAAGTGACAGTTGGCATAAAAAACAAAAAATCCAAAAATCCAATACTTCGAACTACCTTGGGAAGGTAAATCTTCCTCTGTGTTTTGTATCAATCAAACATTCATGAAATGTTATAACAGTAGCGGCTGCCAATGACATGTAGATACTGCACACAGTGGAGAACTAATTGCAAAAATGAAGGATTTTTCTAGTGAATAGTTAAATGAACCAGAATAGTTTCATCAATAAAAGAGTTGACTAAAAGATGTCATGATTACTTTTTCAGGAATGTGAAGGGTTTTTAATAGAAGGGTTTTTATAAGCAAAACATATATTCTACATGTCTATGGAGGTCTGAAAAAGATTTTTATTTATTTATTTAGAGAAAGGGTCTGGACGGGGCATGGTAGCTCACCCCTATAATCCCAGTACTTTGGGAGACCGAGACAGGAGGATCAACTGAGCCCAGGAGCTCAAGACCAGCCTGGGAAATGTGGCAAGACCCTGTCTCTAAAAAAGAAAAAATAAGATAATAAAATTAAGAGACAGGGTCTCACTCTGTCACCCAGGCTGGAGTGCAGTACTGTGATCATGGCTTGCTGAATCTTAACCTCTGGGCTCAAGTGATCCTCCTTTCTCAGCCCCACTGAGTAGTTGGGGCTACAGGTATGCGCCACCACCCTTGACTAATTTTTAAAATTTTTGTAGAGGTTGTTGGGGGGCTCTCCCTATGTTGCCCAGGCTGGTCTTGAACTCCTGGCCTCAAGTGATTCTCCTGCCTCGGCCTCCCAAAGTGCTGCACTTACAGGCATGAGCCATAGCACCCACCCTAAAAAAAAAGCTTTTAAATGAAATCACACTTCTGGCTGGGCACGGTGGCTCACACCTGTAATCCCAGCATTTTGGGAGGCCCAGGTGGGCAGATCATCTGAAGTCAGGAGTTCGAGACCAACCTGGACAATGTGGTGAAACCCCATCTCTATTAAAACTACAAAAGTTAGTCAGTCATGGTGGCATGCGCCTGTAATCCCAGCTACTAGGGAGGCTGAGGCAGGAGAATTGCTTGAATCCGGGAGGCAGAGGTTGCAGTGAAAGAAAAGAAAGAAAGAAAAAGAAATCACACTGCATAGGGAAGATTTGGGGCCCACATGCATTGATCAATCTAAAGACACGCAGTGAGCTTAGGTTATTTTCCAGGCACTGTGTTAGGCAATAGGAACCAATGAGCAAGTAGGAGCTACCCCTTGTCAGAGCCCCTGTGCCAGCCATGGGCACCCCACAGGCCTTGGGCACAGCCATAACAAAATATCAGAGACCTGAAAAATTGTATTGACTACTTAATAGAAAAACAACAACAACAACAACAACAACAACAAACATCGCAGCTCTCCCGGCAAGATGGTGAAGGGGCAAGGCTGGAGTGACTTGGGGGCACCTGTCTCACCAGGACCTCACCATGTTGGCTATTGAGGTCCACCAAGTTGCCATCACTTTTACACGAAGTTATCAGCAGACAAAGCCATGATGAACTGGGCATGCTCGTGGAAAATCCACAGCTGTGAAAGCTATTTCCAGAGTTCACACTGTCAAGTTCAAAAATGAACTGGAAAGAACCACAGAATCCACCTTGGGTAGGCTGAGGCCAACATTTATAAATCTGATGACTCAAGTTATGCTTGGCCAGAATGTGCTACACCTCGTGGAAGCAGTACACCTGATGTCTTTCCTACACGCATTCCAGGGACCTAAGGGAACTTCAAACGAATCAGAGGTGTTGCGTTTGTTGACTGTCCTGGCTGTGATGTTTTGAGCTACTGTGCTGAACAGGGCAGCATTGACAGATGCTGCTCTTTGTTGACAGCTGGTAATTAACTTTGCACTCAGCCTCAGACTTCTTCTGAACATCTAGTTGCCATAGACGAAAAGCTTAAACATATTTTTATTCGACAAAAATCAGATTTTCAAAAAGATTTGCGGCTGGGCGTGGTGGCTGACATCTGTAATCCCAGTGTTTTGGGAGGCTGAGGTAGGAGGATCACTTGAAGTCAGGAGTTCAAGACCAGCCTGGCCAACATGGTAAAATGCCATTTCTACTAAAAATACAAAAATTAGCCAGGTGTGGTGGTGTGCGCCTGTAATCCCAGCTACTTGGGAGGCTGAGGCAGGAGAATCACTTGAACCCGGGAGGTGGAGATTGCAGTGAGCCGAGATCACACTGCTGCATTCCAGCCTGGGTGACACAGAGTCTCATAGGACTCTGTCCCAAAAAAAATAAAATTAAATTAAAAGATTTGCCTTTTATTTTTTAATCTTATTTATTTATTTATTTATTTGAGACGGGGTCTTGCTCTATTGCCCAGGCTGGAGCACAGTGGGGTGATCACTCACTGCTGCCTTGACCTCCCTGGGCTAAAACAATCCTCCCACCTTAGCCTCTGGGGTTGCGAGGGCTACAGGTGCAGGCCACCTTGCCCGGCTACTTTTTGTCTTTTTTTCGGTAGAGATGGAGTTTTACCATGTTGCCCAGGCTGGTCTCAAACTCCTGGGCTCAAGCCATCCTCCCGCCTCAGCCTCCCAAAGTACTGGGATTACAGGTGTGAGCCACTATGCGTGGCTCTTATTTTATTTTTTATTGATATATAACAGCTGTACATAGTTCTGTGGTATATGTGATAATTTGATACATTCATATAATAAAATCAGAGTAACTGAGATCTCCATCACATTAAATGTTTATCTTTTTTTAATGCTAGGATACAAAATAAAATAGATTCAGTAAAAGTCAGCCAGGCTAAAGAACAGTATGAATAGGTCCTTGCATTTTTGCACAAAGTACAGTAGCAGAAGGACTTCCTATTGAAACTATTTCAATTTCTGCTCAGCCAAAATACAATATTGAAGTTGTCTGTGCATATGTAGTAAAAAAAAAATAAAATAAATAAAAAAATTCAGTCCCTCCAAGATAATACTTTGGAACCCCAATTTATTATCATTGGGTTCTTCGATGTCAGCAAACCTGCTATGAGGTTGATGATCCTAAGATGGGTGTAGCCAGCCAGGCACGGTGGCCCACATCTGTAATCCCAGCACTTTGGGAGGCCAAGACTAGCAGATTGCTTGAGTCCAGGAGTTCGAGACCAATCTGGGCAAGATGGCAGAACCCTGTTTCTACAAAAAGTACAAAAATTAGCTGGGCGTGGTGGCGTGCCCCTGTAGTCCCAGCTACCTGCGAGGCTGAGGTGGGAGGATTACCTGAGCCCAGGAGGCTGAGGCTACAGTGAGCCATGATGACCCCACTGCACTCCAGCCTGGATGACAGAGCAAGATCTTATCTCAAAAATAAATAAATATATATATATTTTTAAAAAGAGGGTGTAGCTGATAATAGTATTTGAAAATGGGTATTAAAATGGAGAGGAGATTAAAGTCAGACCTGGTATTGTTCCAAAGGTAGTGAAGGAAAACTCATGTGTGAACCAATCTTTTCCAAAATTGTTTCACTTTTTGCAGAACACAGTGACCTTCAGCACGCACCTCCGGGGAGTCTTATCGTAGTTGTAACAAAAATTGACCCAATGTTGTGCTAACCTGACATAATGGTGGGGCAGGTGCTTGGTGCAGCTGGAGTTTTACCTGAGATCTTCACTGACATGGTTTGGGTCTCTGTCCCCATGAAATCTCAGGTTCCATTGCAATCACAGATGTTGGAGGTGGGGCCTGATGGGAGGTGATTGGATCCTGGGGGCGGATTTCCGGCTGCTGTCCCTGTTTGGTGCTGTTCTTGTGATCGAGTTCTCACGAGATCTGGTTGTTTAAAAGTGTGTGGCACCTCCCCACTCTCCTTCTTGCCCTTGCTCCAGCCATGTGACATGGCTGTTCCCTCTTTGCCTTCCACCATGATGGTAAGTTTCTTGAGGCTGCAGAACCATGAGCCAATTAAACCCCTTTTCTCTATAAATTACCCAGTCTCAGGTATTTCTCTTTTCTTTTCTTTCTTTTTTTTTTTTAGACAGAGTTTCGCTCTATCCCCCAGGAGTGCAGTAGCATGATCTTGGCTCACTGCAACATTTGCTGCCTGGATTCAAGCGATTCTCATGCCTCAGTCTCCCAAGTAGCTGGGACTACAGGTGTGCGCCACCATGCCTGGCTAATTTGTGTATTTTTAGTAGAGACAGGGTTTCACATGTTGGCCAGGCTGGTCTCGAACCCCTGACTTCAGGTGATCCGCCAGCCTCAGCCTCCCAAAGTGCTGGGATTACAGGCATGAGCCACTGCGCCAGGCCAGGTATTTCCTTATAGCTGTGCGAGAACGGACTAATACATTCACAGAACTGGAAATTACCTATTTCCTACTTGGATGGCTTCTAGGTGTACACATAGGAGAGACAAGGCCGGGTGCAGTGGCTCACGTCTGTAATCCCAGCACTTTCAGAGGCCGAGGCGGGTGGATCACAAGATCAGGAGTTAGAGACGAGCCTGGCCAAGATAGTGAAACTCCCGTCTCAATGCAAAAATTAGCCGGGTGTGGTGGAGGGCACCTGTAATCCCAGCTACTTGGGAGGCTGAGGCAGGAGAATCACTTGAACCCAGAAGGCGGAGGCAGTGAGCCGAGACTGTGCCCCTGCACTCCAGTCTGGGCAGCAAGAGCAAGACTCTGTCTCAAAAAAAGAAAAATTAAGAAAAAGAGAGACAAAAAGGCAGAGAACAATGTGCTCACGCGGAACATAGGGTCTCTATCCACAGGAGAAAGTGTTAGTGCAGTCAAGGCTGATGTGGGTGAAATAGTTCTCACTAATTCTGTGTACACAGAAGTAGAAGAAAATATTGCTTTAGTCAAAGCGTTGAGAAACACGGGCGTTTCACTGGTTCAAGTCAGCCAGAAGAGGACTGGCCATCAAGCTGATGGTCAGTTAAATATGTATTGGGATGACGTCAGAATTTTTCTTAGCAACCTACGGGTATATTTTCAAAGCAATAATGGGGAATACATGTCACAGCTCATTACCTTAGTAGAAACTGTTAGATTATTCTCATTTTTGTGTGCGTGATAAAAATTTAACCTGTGCTGGGTGTGGTGGCTTAAGCCTGTAATCCCAGCACTTTGGGAGGCCGAGGCAAGTGGATCACCTGAGGTCAGGAGGTCGAGATCAGCCTGACCAACATGGTGAAACCCCGTCTTTATTAAAAATACAAAATTTAGCCAGGCATGGTGGCGCCTGTAATCCCAGCTACCAGGGAGGCTGAGGCAGGAGAATCACTTGAACCTGGGAGGCAGAGGTTGCAATGAGCTGAGATCTCGCCACTGCATTCCAGCCTGGGCAACAGAGTAAGACTCTGTCTCAAAAAAAAAAAAAAAAAAAAAATTAACCTCTCCTAGTAAATAGTAAGGTCCATAATAAATGTCAAAGTTGACATATTGGTAGATTTAATCTACACTTTAGCAGAAACTGATCATTGCTAAATAGTTTCAGATTTGTCAATCAGTGCAGGTTTGTAGTGAAACTGCCTGTTACAACCAGCCTTTGCTGTAGCATAAACACCAGTGAGCCTGTTTGAAATAAAGTTTTTCTTCTTATTAAAAAAAAAAAAAATCTGGAGGCTGAGTAAGGTGGCTCACCCCTGTAATCGCAACACTTTGGGAGGCTGAGGCAGGCGGATCACCTGAGGTCAGAAGTTTGAGACCATCCTGGCCAACATAGTGAAACTCCATCTCTACTAAAAATACAAAAATTAGCTGGGCATGGTTGTGTGCACCTGTGGTCCCAGCTACTTGGGAGGCTGAGGCAGGAGAATCACTTGAGCCTGGGAAGTGGAGGTTGCAGTGAGCTGAGACCGTGCCACTGCACTCCAGCCTGGGTGACAGAGTGAGACCCTGTTTCGAAAAAATAAATAAATAAATATCTGAAAAATAAAGTTAATGTTGACTGTCTACGATACGCAACATGATGTCACTGTTGTTAGTTTATATTTTATAACTCAGAAATCTCACCGCACTAGAAAGCTGTTTGCAGTGATGTGTTTCCCTCCTTGCTCACATTCCCAAGTTTGCACAGTGATTGATGGGAAAGGCGAAGGTGATCATAAATCACAGTTTGAAGCCCCCTCTAGGACCAAGACGCTTTTCCCTCCCCTGGATCCGTGAGTTGCCAGTAGATGTCCTGATTTCGAAAGGGACCAGAGAAGAGCTTGTGAATTAACGAGAAAAAATGCATTGCACCTGGACAAACAGCCCCACACAGATGGCCTAGAGAAGGGTCGGCCATGTTACGTTCCTATAGAGAGGCGAAACCATTGTTCAGAAAGCTCAGATGAACTGTTTACCATCTCCCCTGAGAACCAGACAAGAGGAAACTGGTTAAAATTGCAACAGGAAGTTTACATTATAGTTTTTTTAAAGTCTGCTCCCAGTGAGTGGTCCTGGATAGTATTATTGTGGTTCTGGGAGGATATAAATGCTTTGGTACCTATCCCCTGATGATACAGAGCCTCTATCACATACATCTTGTGTGGGCTGGAAGAGTGCTTTGAAGTTCAAAACTTCAAACAGATGGAAGAGAGAGATCCAAACCTCTATGAAACCCATTTAGGAACCTGCATCTCAGATGGAAACTTGAACGACAACAGATATCTGAATATTTGCCTAAGCAAACTTGGCCACAGCATTCTGCCCCTGCTAGATGCTGCTTCTCCAAAAGGCGACTCTGGTGCGTGTTGGGTGTTACATCATTCTCTCCTTTAGGGACTTAAATGATGAAATAGCAAGAGAGGGAATTAAATATATGGGATTGGGGGTTGTGAGACATTTAGCAACGATGACGTTACTCAAGATGACATAAGGAGGCTTATTCACCCAGCCCTTCCTTGTTTGAACAGTGACTCGGCCATGAGACTTGTTTTTAAAGCAACTAGAAATAGAATCTATCGCTGTTTGCTATGATATCAAAAATGCGTGTCTTGGGCTGGGAACTAGGAATACAATGAGGGTGTATGCTTTAAACCAAGCTGGGGTTTTGGAACATTTGCAGAAATAAATGTATATTCCAAAAGCAATGTCATCCTTTTTAGAACCTTTTCTTTGGGAAACATTAAAATATAGGAGCCACCCAGAATGAGCCTTGAGTTCCCCGCGTTCAGAGACCCTCCTGGGTGATCATAAAGGCTGTTGCCTCCACCCTCAGGGCACGCCCAAGGAGGAACCCTAAACAGCCTAGGGTCCCAATCCCGTCCTTTCCTTCCCATCTAATGTCAACGTAAGGTAAGCATGAGAATTTCTTTTGGTATAACTGAATTACTCAGAAATCAGGAAAAACCAATGAATCGATTAGGTATCAACTAACTCCTGCTGCTACCTATCTGCATGCAACCATGCGCAAGGCACCATGGGCGATCAAGAGGGACCCAGGACAGGATTCGTGCCTGCCTCCAAGGACTTTGATACAGCTGGAAGAGAAGAAAAGGACTTGTGAGCCGGGCTCAGTGGCTCTGCCTGTAATCCCAGCACTTTGGTAGGGTGAGGCGGGCAGATCACTAGAGGTCAGGAGTTCGGGACCAGCCTGGCCAATATGGTGAAACCCCATCTCTACTAAAAATACAAAAATGAAGGCTGGGCGTGGTGGCTCACACCTGTAATCCCAGCACTTTGGGAGGCCAAGGCGGGTGGAGCATCAGAGGTTGAAAATTCAAGACCAGCCTGGCCAACATGGTGAAATCCGTCTCTACTAAAAATACAAAAATTAGCTGGGTATGGAGGCGCACACCTATAATCCCAGCTACTCGGGAGACTGAGGCAGGAGAATCACTTGAACCCGAGAGACAGAGGTTGCAGTGAGTTGAGATCTCACCACTGCACTCCAGAGCGAGACTCTGTCTCAAAAACTAAATAAATAAATAAACAAATAAATGGACTTGTGAGAAAAAATCAGAAAGGAGAGAGCGATGAATGGGAATATTTTCTTAAGTAGCAGGAGAGCAGCATGTAACAGGAAAATGAGACTGGCTGTAAATGTCTGCAAATCTGAGGACCGTGGATGGGGGTTCACATTGCCCCCACAGGAGGCCACTGCAGGAATCCTCGTTTCTAGAGGTTTCTGGGAGCCTGCAGGAATGGTGAGGGACCTGGGCAAAATAGGGTTGGCTGGGAAGAAAGAGGAAGGGTAAGTTTGGGTCACTGAACCCACTGATAATGGTGGGGTATGAAGGATGTGCCCTCTGCCAAATAATTCTAAATATAGGTTTGGCATGGCCAACCTGGAGGTGTGGATTTAGGAGTCACCATTCTGGCAGTGAAAAGTTACCATCAGGAGAATGGATGAGGACACTCAAATGAGAGCCTAAGAAGGACCCAGACATTCCTGCTCCCTCCTTCCCTGCCTCCCTCTTCTCCCTCTCCCTCAGCCTAAACTCAGTCATCCAACAGAGATTTTATTGAGTATCTACTATATGCCAGGCATGGTGCTAGGCAAAAATGAAGAAGGAGACGGGGTGCGGTGGTTCATGCTTGTAATCCCAGCACTTTTGGGAGGCCAGGACCAGAGGATCACTTGAGCAAAAGAGTTCAAGACCAGCCTGGGCAACATAGGAAGACTTGGTCTCTACAAATAATAAAGAAATTAGCCAAGCATAGTGGTGCACACCTGGCATCTCAACTACTCTGGAGGCTGAGGTGGGAGGATTGCTTGGGTCTGGGAGGTCAAGGCTGCAGCGAGCCATGACCCGCCACAGCACTCCAACCTGGGCGATAGAGCAAGATCCTGTCTCAAAAAAAAAAAAAAAAAGAAGAAGAAGGAGGAGGAGGAGGAATAACATGAAGATGAGAGAGATGAAGAAGGAGGAGGAGGAGGAATAACATGAAGATGAGAGAGAGGAAGAAGGAGGAGGAGGAGGAGTAACATGAAGATGAGAGAGAGGAAGAAGGAGGAGGAGGAGGAGTAACATGAAGATGAGAGAGAGGAAGAAGAAAGGAAGGAGAAGGAGAGCAGGAGGGGGAGGAGGGAGTTCTTTCACTCTTTCTTTCCTTTGTTTTTGTTTTTGTTTTTGAGACAAGGTCTGGCTCCTTCCCCCAGGCTGGAGTGCTGTGGCAGATTACAGCTCACTGCAAACTCTGCCTCCTGGGCTAAAGCAATCCTCCTACCTCAGCCTCCCAAGTAGCTGAGACTACAGGTGCACACCACCACGCCCAACTGGGATTATAGGCATGAGCGACTGCATCTGGCCATTCTCTTTTTCTTTCTCTTTTCATATCTTTTCTGTATCATTTGAGAGGGATTCGAAGGTTCTGTGGCCCTCGAGACTTCGGTGCATATTTCCTAAGAATTAAGATATTCTCAGCCGATGATTTCTTGCTCTCTAAAGAAAGAAAATATTTTTTATTAAAAAATATATATATGTGTGTGTGTGTGTGTGTGTATATATTTTTTTTATATATATATATATATTCTCAGCTGGGTGTTGTGGCTCATGCTTGTAATTCCCAATACTAAGGCAGGAGAATTGCTTGAGGCCAGGAGTTCAAGACCAGGCTGGGCAACATGGTGAGACCCCATCTCTACAAAAACACAGAAAAATGAGCTGGGCGTGGCAGCACCTGCCTGTGGTCCCAGGACTCGGGAGGCTGAAGTGGGAGGATCACTCCAGCCTGAGCTACAGAGTGAGACACTGTCTCAAAAAAAAAAAAAAAAAAAAAAAGATATTCTCTTATACAAGCAGTATAATGATCAAAATCAGGAAATTCAACATAAAGAGAATGCCCTTATCCAGCCCACAATCCACACTTGAATTTCATCACCCATCCCTGCAGCTTTCTGGCGGGCCTGGGCCCTGATCCAGGATGGCCGAGTGCTGAGTCATGCACCCCTCCTCACCCGAAGCTCCTCTGCCCGCACCTTGTACAGGGCGCCTTCCTCTCTCTCAGGTCCGAGTCTAACCACAGCTCCCCACCTGCTGGTCCCCACGGGGGCGGAGATGCGGTCTCCCAGTGCCTGGCTCTGTGACTTCAAAGCAAGCGTCCACATCCTGGTGTCTCCTGTCCTCTCCATGAAAAGTGATCCCAGGGTCAGGGTGTGCCTTGTTGCCACTGCAGGGACTGGGCGTCCAGACTGGGATCACAGGGGCACACTGGGATCAGCACCGGCCTCTCCGCTCACAAGCTGCATGACCTCGAGCAGCTTCGCCCGTCTGTGCAGCTGTAAAATGAGGATGGTGGCTGTACCTGATCTGGAGTTTTCTGAGAGGTAAACGGGTCTGTTATGAGAATCCAATGAGTCCTTATATGTAAAGCGCTCAGGACAGTGCCGGGCACGTAGAAAGTGCTCAGTAGGCTGGGCACGGTGGCTCATGCCTGCAATGCCAGCACTTTGGGAGGCCGAGGAGGGCGGATCACTTGAAGTCAGGAGTTTGAGAACAGCCTGGCCAACATGGCAAAACCCGGTCTCTACAAAAAATATAAATATTAGCCAGGCATGGTGGCATGCACCTGTAGTCCCAGCTACTTGGGAGGGTGAGGCAGGAGAATCGCTTGAACTCAGGAGGCAGAGGTTGCAGTGAGCCAAGATTACCACTGCACTCCAGCCTGGGCGACAAGAGTGAGACTCCATCTCAAAAAAAAAAGAAAGTGCTCAGGGCCCTCTCCCCCACTTTACTCCTCCCCTTCTCCTCCTTCCCTTCTCCTCCTTCTTCCTCTTCCTCCTCCTTCATCTTCATCATCACCATCTAGCATAGTGCCTGGCACACAGTAGATACTCAACGAAATCCCAGCAGTCTCTCCAGCAGAAACAGGTGTGGGGAAGACGGGCAGAGCATTTAGAGCTAGGGCCATCATCTTCCCAAGCTCTGCCATTCTGCACACCACGAACAATTGGAAGAGTCAAGTAATAGGGAGTTTGTGGACACCAAGGAGGGAAGAAAGCGTTTTCAACCGCAGGAGGTGGAAACAGCTTAACTTGATCTTATGTGTGTAACGGTGTTGGAGTGCGGGCGGTGCCACAGCTGGTATGGCCGCACTCTGTCTGCCTGCAAGTGTCCATGTCACGGAGGGAAAGGAGAGACCTTCTGGATTGATCCATGGGTTATCAGGGAAAGTTCGTCACTATCACAATCATTATTACAGCTCCCGTGGATTAAACACTTCTCTGCACAAGGCTCAGTGGTGCACACTTTGCGTGGTGATTTCTGGGTTCTTATTGTGGGATGTTCCCCCTTTGCAGGTGTAGAATCTCAGGCTCAGAGAGACTGACGCCACACAGGTCATCAGTGGTCCAGCTGAGATTAAGCAAAGGGTCTGGCCGGGCACGGTGGCTCACGCCTATAATCTCAGTACTTTGGGAGGCTGAGGCGGGTAGATCACCTGAGGTCAGGAGTTTGAGACCAGCCTGACCAACATGGTGAAACTCTGTCTCTACTAAAAATACAAAATTAGCTGGGGGTGGGTGGTGCATGCCTGAAATCCCAGCTACTTGGGAGGCTGAGGCAGGAGAATCAATTGAACCCAGGAGGTGGAGGTTGCAGTGAGCCGAGATCGTGCCATCGCATTCCAGCCTGGACAACAAGAGCGAACCTCGGTCTCAGAAAAAAAAAAAAAAAAAGCAAAGGGTCCGAGAAGGTGGAGGGCAGAGCCTGTAGGAGAGGAAATGATCTTGGCCTTCCCCAGACTGGAAGTAAAAAAAGATGATGGAGAAGCAGCAATATGTTGAGCTGAATGGAGCAGGCTCAGGGCCCGTGCTGTCTGAGGGCTCCGTTGCTGGGTCCTGCGTGTAGTTTTCTGAGGAGGACAGTGGACGGCGGCCTCGGAAGCCACGCGGAAGACCACCCATAATAGGAGCTGGGGGATTTTGCTAGGTGGAAAATGGAAGGTGAATGAAAGGATTGGCCAACACCAGCAGCTTGAGTCTATGATGGTGGGAGGACCGGACCCTGTGTCTCCCAGGAGCCTTCTGTGACTTGGGAATGGAGAGGGTATCTGGAGGCGCCCCTGGAACGAGCTTGGTGAACATGCAGCTGGGACAGGTCGGAAAGGGCTCTGCGGTGGAGAGAGGGTCGGGTGCTCAGGACGGCCCTCCACACGGTGAGTCAGCAGCCCTTGTTGATTCAGGAAGGAGTTCAGGCCCTCAGTAAACTAAAAGTGGTGGCGAGTCAGGGAAGGAGGGCCAAGGTCAGAACCTTTGGATGTGTGTGTGCGGAGAGTGGGGAGGAGAAAGGGCCCTGGAGCAAAGGGGCCAGAGGAGCGGGAAGGTGACCCCGACCCTGCTGCGCCCGGAGGCTCTGGGAGGTAGGGGTTTGCAGAGTCAGAGAGCAGGAGTTCCTGGGGGACCGGACAGGCCCTCTGGGGGACTCCAGTTTTTTCAGTTACCTGAGGTCAAGGAATGAAGGACAGGGAGGAGGACTTCCCATAGGCACTACCTAACATTTAAAATGCAAGAAACACAAAATGTGTCTCAATCAAATCAGTTATTTCTTTCTGAGCTGTGAAGATCTGAGGCTGCCCTGCCTCAGCCCAGTATTAGAGAGGACGGAGTGTCCAGAGTGATGGGCCAGGCTGTGCCCTGGAGTCAGGAGTGCTGACTTCATGGGATGTCCCTTGATCCCGTGGAACTGGCCTGCCTGGAAGTTATGCTCAGGGTAAACTTTTTTTTTTTTTCCTGAGTCGGGGTCTCGCTATGTTGCCCCAAATGGAGTGCTGTGGCACCACCCCTGCTCACTGCAACCTCCACCTCCCAGACTCGAGTGATCCTCTCATCTCAGCCTCCTGAGTAGCTTGGACCACAGGCACGCACCACCTGACCCGGCTCATTTTTTGCATCTTTAGTAGAGACGGGAGTTTTGCCATGTTACCCAGGCTGGTCTTGAACTCCTGAGTTCAAATAATCCTCCTACCTCAGTCTCCTAAAGTGTCGAGACTACAGGCGTGAGCCACCATGCCCGGACCAGGGTGATCTTGATTGTCACCGGAACCCAAAGGTGGAATAATAACAGGGACTTCCCAGGGTCTTGACAGTCTTCGCTAATTTGAATGGAACGCAGTCACTGGATGAGGGTACAGAGAATCCCTGAGCAGAACCCTGGTGTTTTGTTTCTTTGCTGTGGCCCTGCCCTGCCCCGGCCTCTGAGAAATGCGGAGCCTTTCCTTTCCCCATCCCTCCCTCTCCCTCGGGGTGATTTCAAAAGGTCTCAGCTTCTTATAAATACTCCTTGGGGTCAGGGAGGTAAGAAGCTTTTTTATTTTAGGCCTCTGGTGGAAGATTAATGGGACTGTCCCCTGGCGAGGTGGCAGAGGGCAGGTCTGGCTGAGAGCTTGTGTGCAGGGGTTTGGGGAGCGGACGCTGGGAATGGAATGAAGGCCCCACTGCACACAGCAGCCTTGCTGGGAAGGGTGGGGGCTGCAGATACCTGTAAGGCTGCTCGACTTTGAGAGGGACATCTGGGTCTTCTGGGGTCAGGTCCTTGGAGAACTCTGGAAATGCTCTGGGATTCCCCAGGGCCCACGACGACACGGTGCTCAGCCGAGAAGCCAGGGAAATGGAGGCGGCCGCCGTGCCCTAGAAACGAGGCCCCTTCCTCTGTTCCAGTCTCTTGGATGAAGAGTTGGAGGGACAAAGCTACCTTATAGTGGCTGACATTGCCACCCACCTTTTTCTGCAGGACACCAAAGCCAGATGACCTTTGATTTAGAAACATCATGCGACAATTCTTGCACCTGAGTGCCGTGGGACCCATTCACTCCTTCCTGGCCCCAAGCAGCTGACGCAGGAGGCCTAAGTTTTAATTGATATAGACTTGAAATATTCAGAGAGCTAAGCTATCAAATGCACCTTGTTCTCTGCATTTTTCTTATAACAAAAACATGCCCCAGTGTCAAATAACCATGCCGGGGATGGCAGGAAAGGGACTCACAGGTTGTGATTTTACATGTGACGTCAGAAAGGCTCTGTAAACAGGAGGTGGGACGTGCGCCTGGCCAGCACCCCCGACTCCCATGCGCAGTGATTCAGGCTGGATGGCACGTAGTGAGCCAGGCGAGGTCACCACTCCACAACCCTTGTGACTGTCACCTTTGCATAAGCAGAGTGACTTTTCCCCCAATCTCATACCAGTCTGGCAGCACGTATGAAAAGAACGGTGAGAGAAGCTGTTTTATGCATTTCTAAAGGAAGCGGAGAAGTAAGAGCTTGGTATTTTTCAAATGGAACTCAAAGGTCTTTGCAGCCTGGGCTCGACTCTGGGCTGAGAGCTGTCGGAGGCGCTGCTGCAGGGGTGGCTGTCGTTCCTCAACCCAATTCTATCATTATTATTTACATTCTATGTCTTCTCTTTCAAGATTATTTTTTTGACATTTGCCTTCTGGCAGAGCTGGAACCGATGAGTGGGAGGTGGATTTTGGCGGAACACAGGAGGAATTCTCTTAGTCAGAGCCATCCAAAAATGGAAAGACCTGACTCAGAAGACAGTGTGTCCTCTGCCTGCATAAGGTCCTGGTGAGGTCCTGTCAAGGGTGCTCTGCCCCGTGCTTTGACAGATGTGTGCGAAGATGAAAAATAAATAGCCACTCTTGAGCATGTCCTCTGTGCCGGACAGTTTTAGGTACTTTTACGTGAACTAACACATTTAACCTCCAAACAATCCTATGAGACAGGAACTATTATGGCCTATTATTACCCTCATTTTACAGATGAGGAAACTGAGGCACAAAGAAGTTTAGTAACCCGCCCAGGTCACAGGGCTGGTATTCTAAAGAGGCAGGACTCAGCCCCAGGCAGCCTGGTGGCCCTGCTCCTACCTTGACCACCGGTGAAGTTGATCCTCTCATCATCAGGAATCAGGGGCCACATGACCGGGCACAGGGACCAGCTGTTCTGTGCTAGAAGGAGTTTAGAAGGCAGCTGACTCAGCCCGAAACGTGGGGTTAGAAGTCCAGAGGGCTTTTAGACTCTAGTCAAGGGAACATCAGTCAACTGACTGATGTGCGACGACTATCAGAGAGGTTCAGGACTGCGCTTCGGTTGAGCTCAGCGACTCTTTGTTCTTTGTTTTTGTTTTGTTTTTTTGAGACAGGGTCTCACTCTGTTGCCCCGGCTACAGTGTAGTGGTGCAGTCTCAGTTCACTACAAGCTCCGCTTCCCAGATTCAAGCCATTCTCCTGTCTCGGTCTCCTGCGTAGCTGGGATTATAGGTGTGCACTACAACACTTGGCTAATTTTTGTATTTTTAGTAGAGACGGGGTTTCGCCGTATTGACCAGGCTGGTCTCGAACTTCTGACCTCAGGTGATCCGCCCACTTTGGCCTCCCAAAGTGCTGGGATTACAGGCATGAGTCGCCTCGCCTGGCCTCAGTGACTCTTTGAACCAGCATCTCAATCAGGAAACCTGGGTACCACTTGGCTCCAGGACCTGCTCTGTCTATAAAATGAGAAGCAACTAGAATATCCCTAAAACTCCTCTTAGCTATAAAATGTTCTGATTCATGACCAAGGGAAGAAAGAAAATGTATATGGAACCAAATAAAAATACTTTCTGACGTGAGCCAAGGAAGGGGAGAAAAGGATTTGGCTTCCTTATTCAGCCCCACCCTATAGAAAGTTCTGGCTCTGGCATGAAGACACACTGGTCTGGTTTCCTCTTGCTTTTATTTCACAAGAGCCCCCAAATATGACACTTATGAATGCCCTGATAGTAGATCCTAATCAGGTGATTGGCCTGGGGGCTGAAACTTTGCACAACCATTTCCCCTGGTGCTTGGCAATCTGAAGCATTCCTGAGACTTTTAGCTAAGAGTAAAGAGCTTCTCACGTGTTTCTCATGGTGATGTTTTCCTTGCAACAGTTCTATAAAATGAGTTAAAATAATTTTTATGACCTTGCACTTGGGAAAACCAATAGACACAAAGGTTTAGTTATTTTTCCACAATGTGAGAAGATGGGAAAAGTGGGAGAAGTTTTGATCCCGGAATTGGCTAGCTCCTTCTCAACCAAGCAGACCCTGGGATCTTTTCCAATCACATCTTTGATGAGAAGGAAGTGGCTTCTTGCTCTCCAACAAACATTTGCCTCCAGATTCCTGCACCTACTGTACAATTACAGAAAGTTCCTGAGGGTTGAAGTCGAAGCTTCTGTCTTCTGTCTTCCTGTCAAGGTATCTTGGACCTCTGACCAAACCCTCAGATTAAAAGAGGAAATATCTTCATGGCTATATTTTTTTTTTTTTTTTTTTTGACATGGAGTCTCGCTCTGTCACCCAGGCTGGAGTGCAGTGGCGCGATCTCAGCTCACTGCAACCTTCACATCCCGGGTTCAAGCGATTCTCCTGCCTCAGCCGTTCGAGTAGCTGGGAGTGCAGGCGCTCGCCACAATGTCCGGCTAATTTTGTGTATTTTTAGTAGAGATGGGGTTTCACCGTGTTAGCCAAAATGGTCTCCATCTCCTGACCTCGTGATCTGCCCACCTCGGCCTCCCGAAGTGCTGGGATTACAGGCGTGAACCACTTCGCCTGGCACTGTTTTTGTTTGTTTGTTTGTTTGTTTGAGACAGAGTCTCCCTCTTGTTGCCCAGGCTGGAGTGCAGTGAAGCGATCTCGGTTCACGGCAACCTCTGCCTCTGGGGTTCAAGTGATTCTCCTGCCTCGGCCTCCCGAGTAGCTGGGATTTCAGGCCCACACCGCCATGCCCAGCTAATTTTTTTGTATTTTAGTAGAGTTGGAGGGGAGCATTTTACCGTGTTGCCCAGGTTGGTCACGAATTCCTGAGCTCAGGCAATCCGCCCACCGCAGCCTCCCAAAGTGCTGGGATTATAGGCGTGAGCCACCACGCCCAGCCAACGTTCTGAAGCAAGAGAATTTCTGAAATCCCAACTCTTCTCTACCCTAAAAGACAGTTCTGCCCAGTGGGGCCCAGTGAGTTGTCTCAGAGCATCAGGCCCTGGTATGCAACAAGACAAAGCAACCTCTGTCACACCCTTAACCATGAAGGATCGTTCATCCGATTGGAGGGCACCAGAGGGAAATGTTGACATCCTCAATTTCATCAGAATCCTTTTCCAAAACACAAATAAGACGTCTGAAATATGGAAAATATGCATCACGATGTTGAAATCTCACAACTAAATATCATTGCCGGTCCTGTGTGTTTACTAAGTTTATATTCACAATTTTAAAACTATCGATCAATTCTTTTTTTTTTTTTTTGAGATGGAGTCTCGCTCTGTCATGTGCAATCTCAGCTCACTGCAACCTCCAACTCCTGGGTTCAAGCCGATTTTTCCACCTCAGCCTCCCGAGTAGCTGGGATTACAGGCGCCCACCACCACGCCTGGCTAATTTTTTGTATTTTTAGTAGAGTTGGGGTTTCACCATATTGGCCAGGCTAGTGTGGAACTCCTGACCTTCTGATCCACCTGCCTTGGCTTCCCAAAGTGCTGGGATTGCAGGCGTGAGCCACCATGGCCAGCCAATCAATTCTTTTTTTAAAAAAAATATAGATTTATTTAGAACCAGGGGAGAGAGTGAATTGCAGTCCCTAACTACCACAAATAATGCAGTTGCGTTTCCCACATTTGGAGAAATGGCCGGGATCAGCCCATCCGGAGTGCAGGGTGTGAGCCTCGCCCTGGGAAACCACCTTCGTGATCGTGGTACCTCCCCTGTGGGTAAGTATTATTGACTAATGAGGTCATAATACTGTTTCTTAGAAAAGTAAAGTAAGGCTAGGCCCAGTAACTCATGCCTGAAATGCCAGCACTTTGGAAAGCTGAGGCGGGAGGATCCCTTGAGCTCAGGAGTTTGATATCAGCCTGGGCAACAGAAGGAGACCCTGTCTCTACCAACTGAAAAGAAAAAAAAAAGGAAAGTAAGTTTAGGACATTTTGATGATGGGTGGAAATTGGCATAAACTTGGGATGAGAGGAAGGTCTTGGACATATAAGTGGGTTGTATTCCCCAGGCTTGGTGAGTTGGTTTGGAGTGGCCAAAGACCACATTTTCAGTTCAGAAAAGGATTTGCCTGGAGGCCATAGGATTGTAGTGTCATCCGAAGAGCTCCATGCTGGGGACTTCTACAATGACCGGGACACAGAGCAGGGTTTCTTTTCTGATTGTCTTTAGACTTAACATAATGATCCAGAAGCAGAGACTTCTGCTGCCAATCTGTAACTTTCTTTTCTAAACATGTTTCCGTGGTCTCTGGGAGAATGTTAACGTAAGAGCCAGTGTGCGTGAGGCTGGGCATGGTGGCTCATGCCTGTAATCCCGGCACTTTGGGAGGCCGAGGCAGGCAGACCGCTTGAACCTAGGAGTTCAAGACCAGCCTGACCCACATGGTGAAACCCCATCTCTACTAAAAATACAAAAATTAGTTGGGCTTGGTGTTTCGTGCCTGTAATCCCAGCTGCTCAAGAGGCTGAGACAGGAGAATCACTTGAACCCGGGAGGTGAAGGTTGCAGTGAGCCGAGATCGTGCCACTGCACTCCAACCTGGGCAATAAGAGCCAGACTCCATCTCAAAATAAAATAAAATAAACAGTGTGCATGAACCTCGTGCAGCTGTCAGCACGAGGTGGGCTCTGCGTCAACAAGATGTTAGCTAACGCAGGACGCAACAATGAATTACATCTCGTGTTTTCCATTTATCCCCCAATGATAGCAGTTTTTGTTTTTTTGTTTTTTGCTGTTTTTGAGACGGAATTTCACTCTTGTCACCCAGGCTGGAGTACAGTGGTGTGATCTTGGCTCACTGCAACCTCCACCTCCCGGGTTCAAACGATTCTCCTGCCTCAGCCTCCCAAGGAGCTGGGATTACAGGCGCTCACCTCCACATCCAGCTAATTTCTGTATTTTTAGTAGAGACGGGGTTTCGCCATGTTGGCCAGGCTGGTCTTGAACTCCTGACCTCAGGTGATCCACCCGCCCCACCCTCCCAAAGTGCTGGGATTACAGGCATGAGCCACAGTGCCTGATTGATAATAGCAGTTTTAAAAGAGAACAAAAATTATGGCCCATTGTCACAGTGAGGGTTTTGGTAGGATTTATTAGTTATAAATATTTCTGATTTATATA
Source organism: Macaca nemestrina (assembly GCF_043159975.1). NCBI lineage: Eukaryota > Metazoa > Chordata > Mammalia > Primates > Cercopithecidae > Macaca > Macaca nemestrina. The sequence continues at coordinate 225,906,879 of NC_092125.1, read as the reverse complement.
TTAGCTTCTTTAATCTACCCTCCCAATGGCAGACGGAATATTTATTAACCTCCCCTCTCATTGTCCACCAAGCCTAGGATCTGAGATGCTATGAAATTTCTCCTAAGATAAATCTGGATCATAGGATGCACCTCAAAACATAGGGACCTTTGCATTGTTTTCCACTGCCATCAATTCTAAAATTTTCTCTCTTTTTTTGAGATAGGGTCTTACTCTGTCACCCAGGCTGCAGTGTAGCGGCACGATCACTACTCACTGCGGCCTCAATCTCCCGGGCTCAAGCAATGCTCCCACCTCAGCCTCCTGCGTAACTGGGACTACGAGCACACACCATCCTGCCTGGCTTATTTTTATTTTTTGTAGAGATGGAGTCCCACTATGTTGCCCAGGCTGGTCTTGAACTCCTGGCCTCAAGCAATCCTCCCACCTTGGCCTCTTGAGGTGTTGGGATTCTAGGTGTGAGTCACCACCCCTGGCCCTAGAAATTTTCATAGTCAAAAGAACATCGTTTCCCCAGGCTGGTGTTAGGAAACTGGGGGATCCTGTGTTCTCTCCAGCACCAGGTTTTCCTGAGCAGAAAGTGAGCCTTATCGTGTTCTCAGAATCATCAGATATTTGTAGAGCCAGAAAACATCTTAAAAATCATGTTGCCTCATTGCTTTTTGCAGGTGAGGATGTCAAGACTTGGAGTAGGTGACAGTTGGCCTTGGGCTTCGGTGGCCAGCCCATGACTACAAAAGCCCAAGAAGCCAGTGAGTCCCCTGGCTCCCTCCACCAAGTGGCCTCTGGGTGATGGGGAAGCTTGTCCTCTGCTTTGTCACACACAAAACTCTAAAAGTCAGGATCCCAATGCATCGGCCTGGAGAGCCCGTGCAGGTGAGAGACACACACTGGAGGATGTGTTGGGGCCAAAGGCAGAGCCAGTGACGTCACTGCCAGGCCCCATGCAACCAGACAATATGGGACTCCTGGTTCCAAAAGCTGGAGAAAAGCTTTTTCCTGTCCTCCCTTCGCCTGTCATGCTGGTTTTTCTTTGCGATTGAATGGTGTGCTCCCTGGGACGGGGTGGGGGGCGGGAGCGGCGGGTCCTCAAAGACATCTCTGGGAATCTCACAGACTCAGGTGCCCTGGGGCAGGGCGCCTGAGTCCTAACCCTGAAACCCTAAATGTTCTTGATCCCCCCAGCCCCTGCCCCACTGCCACCAGATCCCTCATCCCACTGGACTTCATTTACAAACCACAAAGTCAGAAAGAAAAGTATTAAGAAGTCCGAGAGGGGCCGGGTGCGTGGCTCGCATCTGTAATTACAGCACTTTGGGAGGCCAAGGTGGGCAAATCACCTGAGGTCAGGAGTTCGAGATCAGCCTAGACAACATGATGAAACCCTATCTCTACTAAAATACAGAAATTAGCCGGTCATGGTGGCCTGCGCCTGTGATCCCAGCTAATCGGGAGGCTGAGGCAGGATAATCGTTTGAACCCAGGAGGCAGAGGTTGCAGTGAGCCGAGATCGCACCACTGGCCTCCAGCCTGGGTGACAGAGCAACACTCCGTCTCAGAAAAAAAGAAGTCCAAGAGGGCAATTGCAGAGAATTAAACCCCCTGGGCGGGCCCCTCTGAGGGCAAGGGTCTGTGCATCCACATTGGCCATAGGCCGCGGAAGCCTGGCCAGAGGTGAGCAGCCACTTGGATGTCTGCAATGGCTCCAGAGGTGAAAGATACTCGAAGGCCGGGGAGAATGCAAGCTTTGGGGCTGGGCACAGTAGCCCATGCCTGTAATTCTAACACTTTGGGAGGCCAAGGTGGGCAGTTCCCTTGAGTCCAGAAGTTGGCAACCAGCCTGAGCAACATGGTGAATCCCTGTCTCTATCTGGGGAAGAAAAAAAGGAAAAAGAGAAGAAAAGAAAGAAGAAAGAAAAAAGAATGCAAGTTTCATGTTTGGCCAAAGCCTCCGCTGAGGGGAGCCTCTCCAGTCCTGACTGCTGTGTGCCCTGGGTGGCGGAGGAATTTGGGGGTGGACTCTATCTCAGTTGTATCTGGAAGAATTCTCAGGTTAGAGGGTTAAAAATATCTTTTTTATCCTTTCTCTCTCTTATTTTTTATTTTTTATTTGAGACAAGTTCTTCACCTGGGTCTGTCACCCAGGCTGGAGTGAAGGTGCCATCACGGCTCAACGCAGCCTTGACCTCCTGGGCTCAAGTGGTTCCCCCACCTCAGCCTCCTCGGTAGCCAGGACTGCAGGTGCACACCACCACACCCAGCTAATTTTTATATTTTTTGTACAGATAGGATTTAACTTTACTGCTCAGACTGGTCTCAAACCCCCCAGGCTCAAGAATCTGCCCACCTCCGCCTCCCAAAGTGCTGGGATTACAAGTGTGAGCCACCGCGCCCAGCCAATGTCATTTCTTAACGTTGATTTCCCCCTTAGGATGGACACTCTGCTGGGAGATGTGGGAAAGGGTCTGCAAGTGGCCCCTCCCCTGTCATCTGAATCTTTTGTTTGGTGAATAGGAGGATTTATGTGGAATATGGTTTTTCTGACAACATCGACGTTCCTTCCCGTGCCTTCTGAGTCTCTTTCTCTTAATTTGACTCTGGTCTCTGCTCTTTGCTGGACTCAGTGAGTATCTCATGCTCAGTTTTGGTGGAGGTCACGGATTTAACTCTTAGAGACACCGTGGGGCAAGACTCAAGCCCATGAAGCCATGAGATGGCAAACCCCACATGTGAAGGCACCACCTAGTAGTGAACATTCTCCAGGGAGGCAACCTTGGTGTTAATTCATTTATTAAGAATCATGAGGCCAGGTGTAGTGGCTCACGCCTGTAATTCCAGAGCTCTGGGAGGCTGAAGCGGGCGGATCACAAGGTCCGGAATTCAAGACCAACCTGGCCAACATGGTGAAACCCCCTTCTCTACTAAAAATACAAAAATTAGCGAGGCATGGTGGCGAGAGTCTGTAGTCCCAGGTGCTCGGAAGGAAGGCTGAGGCGTGAATCTGGGAGGTGGAGGCAGTGAGCCGAGATCACGCTACTGCACTCCAGCTGGGCCAACAGAGCGAGACTCCATCTCAAAAAAAAAAAAAAAAAAAAAAGAATCATGGCATCCAGCACCCTTCTAGGTACTTCACAAAACCATGCAGTTATTTTGTCCTGACCACCCCTGAGGCAGGTGCTGTTATCATTCCTGGCCTTCAGATGCAGAGAGTGAAGCCTAGAGGGAGAGACTCTGCATCCCAGCCTCCGACTCTCACTCCCAGAAAATGGGGAGCTGGAGCCAGCCCAGGGCTGTGCAGCTCCTGAACCCAGCGCCTCAGGTGCCCCGCTCCACTGCCTCGCCATCACCTGCAAGGGCTTTAGGCACCCAGCACCCAGCACCCAGCACCCAGGCAGGCGGCGCAGGGAGCAGGCCTCTTTACCAGTTTAGTTGCCACATCCCCAAAAAGCATGGAGTCTGGAGCAGAGATCGTTCCAGCGACAGTGAGTTTGGGAAATGCTGAGATCGACTCTTGGCGGGGTGTGGAGGTACCAGGCTGCTCTGCCTGGGGAGGAAGAGGTGGAACTCTCTGGAACATCCCAGTTACTCAGGAAGGCTGAGGCAGGAGAATCACTTGAACCCAAGAGGTGGAGGTTGTGGTGAGCTGAGATCGTGCCACTGCACTTCAGCCTGGGCAACAAGAGTGAAACTCGGTCTCAAAAAAAAAAAAAAAAAAAAAAAAAGAAGAAGGGAGGAGTGTTATTAAAAGATCCTGTTCTAAGGACAAAGACCCCCACTTGGGCAAAGGAAATTATCAGAACCACAGCTGGAAAACTCGCAGAGTCTGGACAGGCCACCTCCACCCTCGTTTCCTCCCCTAAGTACCCCTCTACAGACATCTGCTGCCTAAGAACACGTGAACACAACGTGGACCTACGGCCCTGTTATTCCAGCTTGAAAAAAAAAAGCACACCAGGTTGACTCGGTTGGGCTCTGCACCCCAAATGCCATAGCAGCCTCCCGGGGAGGCGGGGAGTGCGGTGTTGGCAACTCGCCCTGGCTGGACTTTCCGCCGGCTTGCCCTCTTTAGCGCTGGTCAGGCTCTGTGGTGGATGTGTCGAAAGTTAGAGGAACACTGAGTCATCCTCCTCCCTTTCAGCTGCGGCATATTTCTGGGAATGCGAAGCACATTTGAGCGACGTGACATTCCTTACCTCGCCGCAGCAAGGCAGCTGCCCACTTCCTTTCGAGTCATGTTGCATCATCTTTCAGAACAGGACTAAACAAATAGGCTTGATGCATGGTTTTAGGAAAGAAAGGCAAGCGTGCACGTTTGAGCCCCGCCCTCTGCGTGTGCTAGGGCACGATTCTCCTGCCCCCGAGGGACAGAGGGCACACACTGTTGTGGTTCCTTTCCTGCCTTTCCATAGATAAGAACCATGTATATGTGTTCGATGCGCATCTCACAATCACAAAAGAGGCATGTGACATTTAATATAGGTGTGTTTCCTAACACATGTGTCAGAGGCATCTATGGCTACATCAGTTCCAGTGATGGGCATTGCGGTTTTTAAAATTCTTTGTCCTCGGCATCTTGGAATAAGTCACAGGAAAGGTAAATGATCTATGTAAACCCTTTGGCCCGCGGATCAACTTTTATACATCTAAATTCGAGAAAAACGTTATTTATTAGCAGGAGAGTGAACAAGCATTTCAAGCTTGCAGAGGGAAGCTGGGGGTGCAGAGAGGATGCAAAAGTGAACAGAACGGGCATCTGCTCTCAAGAGGCTGCAGGGCCATGGTGGAGACAGAGCCCTGTGGAGCAGGATGTGTGGGCAGTGGACAGTGCACCAAGTATTTGCTCAGGGGAGCCGGACCCGGAGGGGACCCGGAAATGCAAACTCCAGGAGGGATGTCTGAGCCCAGCGGGGGCTGCTGGGATAATGAGAAACAGTCTCCGTGCAGGTGGAGGGCACTCACAGAGAGGGGTGGGAAGATCTGAGCACAGCTCTGTCCCAGGCTGGAAACTGACTCTGTATCCAGAGCCACGGGGCCTGTGGGAGCCGTACGGGGGCTGGGACACCTCCAGGTGTTCAATGGTAGGGACTGTGAGCCCTCTAAGTCTTGAGCAGAGAGTGACCTGCTCCAGATATGCCTTGGGAAAGTCATCCTGGTGACACACTGAAATTTGTCCTGGGAAAGATTGAAGGTGGGGACACGTTAGGAGGTCACGTCAGTGCTGCAAACAGGGCTGGAATGACAGCCAGGGCTGCAGTGAGCGAGACGGGGGTCACACAGCAGTGGTGCAATTGCAGTTGTGCGTGTGGAGCACTGGCCCTGTGATCACACGGTGCTGCACACTCACGAGAGCCGTCTCATTTCGCCATCAGAGCCGCAGCCCCACGTGACAGGTCTGCTATCGCTCCATCTTACAGATGAAGAAACTGAGGCTCAGGGAAGAGAGATAGCTGCTCACTGTCACACACTGTGTAAGTAACAGGGTCAGCACAAAAAGGGAGGTCTGTCTGACTCCATTCTGTCCTGTTAGAGTGAAATAACAGAATTGCTTGAAACCCAGTTAACTGTGGAGGGAGAGGGAGGTGTTCTGGTGGCTTCTATCTGGGGGCCTCAGAGAACAGATGAGGTGACTAAGATGGGGGCAGGCAGGTGGGGGAAGAGGAAGTTGTAGCTAGGCTGAGTGGGACCAGGTGAAAATTTGACACCAAGAAAACACCACTGGTGGTACTGATGGTCTAAGATTGGAGCTATAGACACAAGGTTCCTATAAAAGACTGGGGTTAGAAGTGTCCCCTTGCTACAAAAGGAAGACGTTTGGATGTATTGCTGGAGTAAGAAAGCAAGGTGCAAACAATGTCATAGGACAGTGCCCTGAGAGTGTCACATGCCAGGCACTGGCTAAATGCCACGCATCCTGTGACAGCCTTTGATGCGATACTACCGTCATCTTCAGTTTATAGATGAGAAAACAGACAAGTAGCCATTAAGCTACTTGTCCAAGGCCACGGAGTTAGTAAGAGGTGAATCTGGGACTCAAGTTGAAGTCAAACTTCCAAGTGCATCTGCAGAGACAAAATATGGGAAGAATTCACCTAACTGAGGGTTACAAAACTGTTTGCCGGGACTGTAGGCTCCTCACATTCCCTTTAGTTTCTTTTCTTTTATTTCTTGAGATGGAATCTCACTCTGTTGCCCAGGCTGAAGTGCAGTGGTGCAATCTCGGCTCACTGCTACCTCCACCTCCCGGGTTCAAGCGATTCTCCTGCCTCAGCCTCCCGAGGAGCTGGGACTACAGGCACACGCCACCACGCCAGGCTAATTTTTACATTTTTAGTAGAGACGGGGGTTTCACCATGTTGGTCAGGCTAGTCTTGAACTCCTGACCTCAGGCGATCCGCCAGCCTCGGTCTCCCAAAGTGCTGGGATTACAGGCGTGAGCCACCGCACCTGGCCACATTCCCTTTGTTTGCATATCTGTATTCTCTAAACTGTCTCTATTTAATATGCAACATTTTTGTAATAGAGAAAAAAAGTTTTAGTAAAGCAAAAAGGTGGAAGTGTAAACCGGTAGACATGGTAGACATTTTGGAAGACAATTTGCCAACATCCATCAAAAGTTTAAAATTTGGCCTATTCCTTGACACAGAAATTCTTTGACACAGAAATTTGGCCGGGGTGCTGAATAGAACACTGAAGGACAAGGAAGAATTTATCCATGGAGCGGGTAGGGTGAGCGCAAATTCTAGAAAAAGGGAACCTCATTGTCTGCAAAAGCCTGATGGCAGGACAGTCCGTGACCGATCCCAGCCCAGTTTCTCTGCAGACTCCTGCGCTTGTCAATTATACAGGTAACTGGGGCACCCTCACCCCTACCCCACACCACCGCTCAGACTTCCGGAATCAGAGTCCACAGAGGTGGGGTCAAGGCATCTGAATTTTCATTTTATCCATCCAGTGCCTTGGGTTATTCCCATGACCAGTAAGTTTGGGAAATACTGGCTGCTGCAGGAAGCATCAGGAACTGCTCTGGGAAAGCTGGCCGGAGCTGAAAGGAAACAGTCTCGGATCGCATATGGAATTTAAACTTAATACCCAAGCCTGTTGCTTCTTTTCTTTCTAGGGGAGATGTCACAAATTCTGCGCCAGAATCTCACAAGTCACAAATAACTTATGTAGCCAAACACCACCTGTTCCCCAATAACCTATGGAAATAAAAAAAAAATTAAACAATAAAAAATCAAAAAACGAAATTTTGGGCCCGGCGCGGTGGCTCACGCCTGTAATCTCAGCACTTTGGGAGGCTGAGGCAGGCAGATCACGACGTCAGGAGATCAAGACCATCCTGGCTAACACGGTGAAACCCCGTCTGGACTAAAAATACAAAAACCTGGGTGAGGCCGCAGGCACCTGTAGTCCCAGCTACTGGGGAGGCTGAGGCAGGAGAATGGCGTGAACCCGGGAGGCGGAAGTTGCAGTGAGCCAAGATTGCACCATTGCACTCCAGCCTGGGCGACAGAGCGAGACTGCGTCTCAAAAAATAAATAAATAAATAAATAAATAAATAAATAAATAAATAAATAAAATAAAATTTTGATGAAGGGATAACCCTTTGCCCAGAAAGACTCCCCCTCCCCTGACATTTGAACACATTTTCAGAGACCCAAGAACAGCTCTCCGGAACCCAGTGGAAGGACCTCGGGACAGTGATTTCAACCGAGAGGGCCTGATGGGATCAGAAAGCCAACTCATCCCGCGGCGGTGCAGAGACCAGGCAGGTGCGGGACCGGCTAACCGGGGCTTAGAAGCCAGTGAGGTTGGGAGCTGAAGCAGGGGGCCTTTGAGGAAATGGAGGAGGTGGGTGAGGTCAGGAAGGAGGAGAGTGCAGCATGGGGGCCATGTGGGGGCGCAGGATTGAAAGGTGAGGGAGGCTTCCCTCTTGGAGAGCCCCTGGGCAGGGCCGGGGATGTTGGGGGTACAGGGACAATGTACCTGGACTGTTTCCAGTTTACAACGAGTAGAACTGTGAGGAATTCAAGCAGAGCTTCCTGGAAAGGCATGGAAATTCAGGTAGAAAGGGGAAGGGGGCTGAGGCTGAAGATCTGATGCTGCTTGAGCGTGGATGACAGCTGATTTCCTGGGGTCCCCGGCCTGCTCCAGGGAGGGGCTGGAAAACAACACGGAAAACAAGACCTGGAGAAACCCACCTCGCAGGGGCAGGCAGAGAGGCGCCCATGGAAGGGGAGAATCAGGGGAGACAGAGGGACAGAGACAGAGAGACAGAGACACAGACAGAGACAGGGGGACAGAGACCCAGAGACCAAGGAGCAGAAAGGCCCTTGAGTTGGGCAGCTCAGAGGTCACTGGGGATCCTTAAAAGTCTTTTTCTTTTGCTAACTGTGCCATAAATGTCCTTGTCCTCAGTAAAGACATGACCAAGTATTTAGAGATAGGAGACATGACCTCCGCAATTTACTTGCATAAATGGTTTAGAAAAAAATCCTTATCTATTTGGAGACAGTGATAAAGCCAGTGTGGCAAAACGCACCCCCATGGAGAAACTAGGCACAGGGTTTGTAGGAGTTCTTGGTCATATTCTTGCAATGTCTTTAAGTTCGAAATTACAGAAACACAAAAATTCCCTTGATTTAGAAAGAGTACTTGGAGGGTTTTGATGACGGCGGGTCAGCCAGCCTGGACAAAGCTTAGAGAGCAGTTTGACAGCGAAGGGAAGGAAAAGGAGGCAGTGATCCTTGGAAGGAAGGGATTTTTTTTTTCCTCTTTTTTTCTTTTTCTTTCTTTTTTTTTTTTTTCTTTTTTTCTTTTTTGAGACGGAGTCTTGCTCTGTCATCCAGGCTGGAGTGCAGTGGCCTGATCTTGGCTCACTGCAACCTCTGCCTCTCAGGTTCAAGCAATTCACCTGTTTCAGCCTCCTGAGTAGCTGGGATCACAGGCATGCACCACCACGCCTGGCTAATTTTTGCATTTTTAGTAGAGACTGGGTTTCACCATGTTGGCCAGGCTGGTCTGGACCTCATGTCATCACATGACCTCGTCATCCGTCCGCCTCGGCTTCCCAAAGTGCTGAAATTACAGGCGTGAGTCACCGCGCCCAGCCTTTTCCTCTTTCTTTTTTTTTTTTTTTTTTTTTTTTTGAGACAGGGTCTTGCTCTGCCGCCTAGGCTGAAGTGCAGTGTCACGATCACAGCACCCTGCAACCTCAACCTCCAGGGCTCAAGCAAGGACAGTCAGTGACTGATTCTAGCCCAGTTTCTCCATTAGAATCTTCTGCTTGTCAGTTATACAGACTTCTGGGGCGCCGTCACCTCTCCCCCGACACCACCACTCAGACCTTCCGAATCAGAGTCTGCAGGAATCTGAATTTTTATCTAGTGCCTTGGGTCATTCCTGTGACCAGTAAGTTGCAGCCTCCCGAGTAGTTGAGACCACAGAGCCGGCTAGGATGGGATGGATGGATGGATGGATGGATTGAGACAGGGTCTTGCTCTGTCACCCAGGCTGGAGTGCAGTGGCGCAATCACGGCTCACTGCAGCGGCCTTCCCCTCCCAGGCTCCAGCGATCCTCCCGCGGCAGCCTCTGGAGTAGCTGAGACCACAGACCGGGCTAGGATGGGACTTTTTTTTTTTTTTTTAAATATGGGGAACAGGGAGGAGGAGAAGGTGCTCGTGCTCGGACACACTCCAGGGCTGAAACAATTGTCCCAGAGATGAGGGCGAGGAGAAGCGGCCGGAGAGCAGAGGGAGACGAGGGAGCAGAACGAGGAGCCCCTAGGTGGGAGGACGGGGGTCTGCCCAGCTCGGCCCGGTAGTGCAGCGGGGGGGCGCCCTCCCGACCGAGGGCTGCGGAGGTGACGGCGGGGACGTCCGCTCCGTGACGAGGAGGGCCGCCCCGGGGCCACAGGATGCGGCCGCCCTTTGCAGGCGCAGCGGCGGCGCTGGGTCAGCCAGGTCAGCTCGTGGGGAGCGGCCCCCGGGCGCGGCGGTCAAGCTCGCGAGTGGGCTTTGGCAGTTTCGGGCGCGCACGTGTGCGGCGGCTCCTGCCTCTGCGGAGCTGGCGCCCTGAAGAGCCTTACAGGAGGGTTTGGAGCCCGGGTTTATGCTTCCCCAGCCCCAGAACCCGAATCTGCTCCAAGTGCGACCGACGGGGGTGCAGCCCGGTGTCCACCGCAGGACCCCGGAGCAGCGTCTCCTGGAGCCTGCGCAGAGGCTGGGCTTGGCGAGGGAGGGGGTGCTGCCAGGGGCCCCCCGCGCAGGCAAAAGGAGGATGCTAGTGACCCATTCTTTCTCGCAGTGCGCTTTAATTTCAACAAATCCTCCTTCCCCTTGTGTCCCCTTCTCCAGCTGCAAAATTAAAAGTATCCAGGACCTGGAGTGGTGGCTCAAGCCTGTAATCCCAGCACTTTGGGAGGCCGAGGCAGGAGGATCGCTTGAGACCAGGAGTTGGAAACTAGCCTGAGCAACATAGGGAGACCCTATCTCTACAATTAAAAAAAAAAAAAGCTAGTCGCGGTGGTACATGCCAGTAGTCCCAGCTACTTGGGAAGCTGAGGCAGGAGGATCACTTGAGCCCAGTGGGTTGAGGCTACAGTGAGCCATGATCATGCCACTGAACTCCAGCCTAGGTGACAGTGAGCCCCTGTCTCAAAATAAAATGGGAGACCTGGGGAAAGCAGATGTGGCTCAGGCCAGGGACTAGGGTGAGGCTGTGTGTGCAAAATTTAATGAGGGGTGTCAAAAAAAAAAAAAAAAAAAAGTACTCAACATAAATAATATTTTAGTGCAGTGTTTTTTAAAATACAAATTAATACAGACAAGTCATCATGAGCAAGAGATTTTTTAAAGTCTAGATAAAGACAGGATCAGGTTATTTATTTATTTACTTACTTATTTACTTATTTATTTTCGAGACAGAGTCTCACTCTGTCGCCCAGGCGGGAGCACAGGAGTTGATAAGTAGCGGGCCCCCAACAAGCTCCACTCCTGACTTCATGCAGGCCTTCCTGGGTCCCACAGGCAGCCTGGGGAGTACCATGGCTCGTGGATGGTTTTCCATGATGGAGGGGCTTTTGCTTAGGAAATGGGTTTACACTCACAGGATGACTCGGACACCAGTTGCCTTGTCTTTGGAGGGAGTGGGGAGACCCACTCGGCTTGCCTCTGGGACTGGACCGGAGGCTGAGAGCCCAATCTTTGGGGTGAAGCCACATTTGGGGCTGCCAAGACCTGGAGATGTAAAACATGGGTGGTAGCCCACAAGGATTTACATGCTTCACATGAAATGTGGCCCAGCCCCCACTGGGGGTGCCCACCCAAATTCCACGAAGGAGGAAGGTCCACGTCACTCCCGCAGCCTCCCTGTCCCCTGGGCCCCTGTCTAGCCATGTTTCCTACAGTCATTTTCAAGAAAGACACCTGGATTTATGGAAAACGGAACTTTGGAATCCTGACCTCATCCACTGTCATCTGCTCCTAGAGGGTCATTTCGCTCTGTGGGCAGAGATACCACATTAGACTTTTGAGGAAAATGATGACTTGGTTTTTGCATCACTCTGAAGGTCAGACACCCACATCCTCTTAAACTTGTGCATCTCTTCAGAGTTCCATAGGGTGACATGGAACCCTGCTTGGCAGAGACAGCACGTGCCACAGAGCAGTTTCATAACATGCCCTGAGGGACCTGCTTCTGCTCCTTCCACCCTGACATCTGATGGTATATGCTCTCGGCAAAGGGAAAGCCCTTTATTGTTATTTTTTGAGACAGGGTCTCACTCTGTTGTATAGGCTAGACTGCAGTGACACACTCTTGGCTCACTGCAGCCTCAACCTGCTGGGCTCAAGTGGTCTTCCCACCTCACCTTCCAAGTAGCTGGGACTACAGGCATGAACCATTATGCCTGGCTAGAAGCCACTTTAGAAATGTTTAAATACACACACATGCACACACGCACACACACACACACACATGCAAAGTGGGGCATAAAGAAATGGGCTTCAAGGCTGGACACAGTGGCTCATGCCTGTGATCCCAGCAATTTGGGAGGCCAAGGTGAGCAGACCACTTGAGGCCAGGAGTTCCAGACCAGCCTGGACAACATAGTGAGACCCCGCCTCTTGTTATATGTATCTAGAGACATAGATATACATATACAGATAAATAGATGTATAGACAGATATATCTATAGATATAGATAGGTATATCTATATAATCCTGTCTTTATAAATATAATAAAATTTTAAAAGAAATGGGTTTCCAAGCTGCCCAAAGCTGGCCACCTCCCATGTATTAATCGCGATGACTTACAGAAATTTCCCAGCATTGCCCAGCAAGGGTGTGGACTTACAGTCCCGGTAGACAATTCTGGCAAAAACCCTGGACTTGGACGTGAATGCGCCTTGGCCTGGGGAGCCTTTAAGGAGAATCTTTGGGGTTCTCTGCAGCGCTGAAGGAAGCCTATCCCGGTTCTTTCACATTTGCCTGGAACAGCTGGATGCTCCATGATCTCTGATGAGTCAGGGCCTTTTGAATTTATTTTACATTTATTTTGAAAAAACTCGGATTTGGCCGTGCATGGTGGCTCACACCTGTAATCCCAGCACTTTGGGAGACTGAGGAGGGTGATCACCTGAGGTCAGGAGTTCAAGACCAGCCTGGCCAAAATGGCTAAAGCCTGTCTCTACTAAAATTACAAAAATTTGCTGGATGTGGTGGCACGCACCTGTAATCCCAGCTACTAGGGAGGCTGAGGTGGAAGAATTGCTTGAACTGGGAGGCGGAGGTTGCAGTGAGCCAAGATCGTGCCACTGCAGATCTCATGCAGAGCAAGACTTTGTCTCAAAAAAAAAAAAAGAAAGAAGGAAGGAAGGAAGGGAGGAAGGAAGGAAGGGAAAAAGTAAGAAAGAAAGAAAGAAAGAAAGAAAAAGAAAGAAAGAAAGAAAGAAAGAAAGAAAGAAAGAAAGAGAAAGAAAGAAAGAAGGAAAGAAAGAAAGAAAGAAAGAAAGAAGGAAAGAAAGAAAGAAAGAAAGAAAGAAAGAAAGAAAGAAAGAAAGAAAGAAAGAAAGAAAGAAAGAAAGAAAGAAAAGAAAGAAAGAAAGAAAGAAAGGAAGGAAGGAAGGAAGGAAGGAAGGAAGAAAGGAAGAGAGAGAGGGATGGAAAGCAAGAAAGCAAGAAGGAAGGAAGGAAGGAAGGAAGGAAGGAAGGAAGGAAGGAAGGAAGGAAGGAAGAAAGGGAGAAAGAAAGAGAAAGAAACTCGGATTTGGCTGAAGCCATCCCTCATTCAGCTCTAGACTGTAAAACTCCATTTGCCCAGCAGTTGAGTTTAAAAGAAAGGAACATAAAATCATGCTCTTTTGTTTAATGTTGCTTTACTCTTTCCAGCAAATGTGTCTGGGGTGGAAGTGGATGGATCACAGACCCACAGTGTGAGGCTGAGATTCTGCAGCATTGGGTGACTCGTTGGGGCCCCACAACCACACAAGCAACTTGGGGTGTTCTGCGCCTGTTTTGTTTTCAGGTAGATGGGTGGACGCGGCCTCAGGAGGACCTGCAAAGGGCAGAAGAAACATTACAAGAGCATTGAGGCTGGGTGCGGTGGCTCACGCCTGTAATCCCAGCACTTTGGGAGGCTGAGGCGAGAGGATCATTTGAGCCCAGGAGCTCGAGATCAGCCTGGCAAACACAGTGAGACCCCATCTCTACGAAAAATAAAAAAATTAGCTGGGCATGTTCGTGCATGTCTGTAGTCCCAGCCGCTCAGGACGCTGAGGCAGGAGGATTGCTTGAGCCCAGGAGTTTGAGGCTGCAGTGAACCATGAATGCACTACTGCACTCTGGCCTGGGCAGCAGAGCCAGACCCTGTCTCAAAAAAAAGAGCTGTAGCAGAAAATACTGACCACCTAAATTGGCCTACCCTGGGGGCCAGGAGAGCTCCTGCCAAGATCACCCTCAGCCTAGACACCACTGATGCAGCTTCTGCCCTGCAGTCCACTCACTGCTGGCTGGCGGCGGACCTCAGGTATTTCATCTTCTTGCCTGAATTTCCACCCCATGGGAAGAGAGTGGTGGCTTCAGTCTCCTGGACGCTTGCTGAAACCCTTCCCACTGTACTGGGCACTGGGTCATTATCTAAGACAGTGACCCCTCCTAAATAGGGTAGGTGAGACACCCAGCCAAAATCAGATTTGAGTTTCAGGTTATTTATTTATGTATTTGTTTGTTTATTTATTAAGAGACAGGGTCTCACTCCGTCGCCCAGGCTGCAATGCAGTGGTGCATTCTCAGCTCACTGCAGCCTCAAACTCCTGGGCTCAAGTGATCCTCCTGCCTCAGCCTCCTAAGTGGCTGGAACTACAGGTGCACGTTACCATGCCCAGTTAATTTTTTAATTTTTTGGAGAGACAGGGTCTCACTGTATTTCCCAGGCTGGTCTTGAACTCCTGGACTCAAGCTATCCTCCTGCCTCCACCTCCCAGAGTGCTAGGATCACAGGCATAAGCCCCGCACCCAGCCTTGAAGGAGACATTTTTCAATAAGTGTCACTCATTGTGTTCCTAGACATGAATGAGGGTCAGTCTTAGCATCCGCTAAAATTGATGAACACCTGGATGGCAGAAGATTGGCCAGGTCTGGACTTCACAAAGCTGCACTCCTTTGCCTCATGTGTTTTGGACAGTTCAAGAGGAGGAGGTGGCCCAGGCATTAGTACCAAAACAATCTGGGGAGAGCTGGGGCTGAGTTCCTGTGACAGAGATGGCTGAGCACAGGCATGGAGGTGGGAGGAGAAAAAAGCTCCTAGAAGGCCAGGGAGCCCCATCCCCTCCATTCACACTATTCTAGGACCAAGCTTTTTAGGAAACCTAGAAACAGATCATTTTTTTTTTTCTTCAGACAGAGTCTGGCTCTGTCACCCAGACTGGAGTGCAGTGGCACAATCTCGGCTCACTACAGCCTCTGCCTCCTGGTTCAAGTGATCCTCGTGCCTCAGCCTCCCAAGTAGCTGGGACTACAGCTGCACACCACTGGGCCTGGCTTATTTTTGTATTTTTAGTAGAGATGGGGTTTCACCATGTTGGCCATCCTGGTCTCAAACTCCTGGCCTCAAGTGATCTGCCCGCCTCACCCTCCCAAAGTGCTGGGACTACAGGCATGAACCACGATGCCCTACTAGAAATAAGAAAGTGTTTCTTTCTTTTCTTTTTCTTTTTCTTTTTTTTTTTTTTTTGAGACGGAGTTTCGCTCTTGTTGCCTAGGCTGAAGTGCAATGGCACAATCTCGGCTTACCACAACCTCTTCCTCCCAGGTTCAAGCGATTGTCTTATTCTCCTGCCTCAGCCTCCTGAGTAGCTGGGATTACAGGCATGTGCCACCATGCCTGGCTAATTTTGTATTTTTAGTAGAGATGGGGTTTCTCCATGTTGGTCAGGCTGGTCTCGAACTCCCGACCTCAGGTGATCCACCCGCCTCAGCCTCCCAAAGTGCTGGGGTTACAGGCATGAGCCACTGTGCCCGGTCAAAAGTCTTTCTCTTAAATGATTTACCCACTTATGGATAATGACAATCACATCAACTATAATTTATTTCAACCTCACTAGTTGGACATATGTAATAATTTGTACATTCATGTTGTAAAAAAAAGTTTCACCAAGCAAGAACAATGAGAGGGAAAACATTTAATTTATATAAGAGAAAAACGAGTTTTTCGTGATTTTAGAAGCCCTCATTTGTATATCAGTAATTTAATGCTGATTTAAATGATCCTTCTTTGTTCCCCAAATAAAGCTGCCAGAGTCTCTAGGGGGCAAGAGTCTATTTTCTTCTACTATGGGTTTCTATCCAGTTTTAAGGGTACTGTAACTTAAGGAGTTTAGGGAAAAAAAAGAATATCTGTTTCTAGGTTTCCTAAACTCAGGGGTCCCCAGATCTTGGGCCATGGACTGGTCCGTGGCCTGTTAGGGACCAGGCCACACAGCAGGAGATGAGCTGGTGCCGGGGGTGGGGGTGGGGGGGTCCAGGGCGGGGATTGAGTGAAGCTTCATCTGTATTTACAGCTTCTCCCCATCTCTTGCATTACCGCCTGAGCTCCGCCTCCTGTCAGATCAGCGGCGGCGTCAGATTCTCATAGGAGCATGAACCCTATTATGAACTGTGCGTGCAAGGGATCTAGGTTGCACGCTCCTTATGAGAATCTAATGTCTGATGATCTGAGGCAGAACAGTTTTATCCCGAAACCAACCCCCAACCCCCGGCTGGGGAAAAATTGTCTTCCACAAAACTGGTCTTGGGTGCCAAAAAGGTTGGGGACCTCTGCTATAACTCACTTTCTTCTAAAAATCAAAGGGGATCAGAATATGCCACGCTGGCTGGGCATGGTGGCTCATGCCTGTAATCCCAGGACTTTGGGAGGCCGAGGTGGGTGGCCCACCTGAGGTCAGGAGCTCAAGACCAGCCTGGCCAATGTGGTGAAATCCTGTCTCTACAAAAATATAGAAATTAGCCAGCATGATGGCAGGTGCCTGTAATCCCAGCTACTTGGGAGGCTGAGTCAGGAGAATCACTTGAACCCTGGAGGCAGAGATTGCAGTGAGCCAAGATTGCACCATTGCACTCCAGCCTGGGTGACAGAGCAAGACTCCACCTCAAAAAACAAAACAAAACAGGCCTGGTTGCAGTGGCTCACACCTGTAATCCCAGCACTTTGGGAGGCCGAGGTGGGTGGCCCACCTGAGGTCAGGAGTTCAAGACCAGCCTGGAAACGTGGTGAAACCCCATCTCTACAAAAATACAGAAATTAGCCATAATCTCAGCTACTTGGGAGGCTGAGGCAGGTGAATCACTTGAACCCTGGAGGCAGAGGTTGCAGTGAGCCAAGATTGTACCATTGCACTCCAGCCTGGGTGACAGAGCAAGACTCTGTCTCAAAAAACAAAACAAAACAGGCCCAGGTGCGGTGGATCACACCTGTAATCCCAGCACTTTGGGAGGCTGAGGCAGGTGGATCACAAGGTCAAGAGACCGAGACCACCCTGGCTAACACAGTGAAACTCCATCTCTACTACAAATACAAAAAATTAGCTGGGCGTGGTGGTGGGCATCTGTAGTCCCAGTTACTCGGGAGGCTGAGGCAGGAGAATGGCTTGAACCCTGGAGGCAGAGCTTGCAGTGAGCGGAGATCACGCCACTGCACTCCAGCGTGGGCGACAGAGCAAGACCTCGTCTCAAAAAAAAAAAAGAATATGTCCACCCTAAAATGTGCCGTTTTGACATAAGGAGTATTTTTAGCTGAAGGCCATTGAGAAAAAGCAGACACAGGAAGAGCTCTCTGCCCATCCCTATCTGCGTAAAAGCAGAGTGTACATGTTCCCTGGGAAGCTGTCCCCCTCTCTATTGTACCAGGAAGGGAGAACCACCTTTGTCATGGAGATGGAGCTGAGATGAGTCGACATAAACAAACCTTACTAAATACCCCTTACCTTCCATGGCTTCCTTACCTTCCATGGCTTCCCCCGTATTCCCACAGTTTGCAGCCCCTCCAGGCCCATACTTCTTTTCCTGTCTTGTCACTTCTCCACATCCTATTACTCTTTGTTAAAATGCTACAGAAGCTCCCCACATTTAACCACCTCTTTGCGTCTTCATTTCTTTTCTATGAAGGCCTCTGGGCATGAAAACATGAAAATATTAACATCAAATGAAATTCAGCAGGCCAGGTGTGGTGGCTCACACCTGTAATCCCAGGACTTTGGGAGGCTGAGGCAGGCGGATCACTTGAGGTTGGGAGTTTGAGACCAGCCTGGCCAACATGGTGAAACCCCATCTCTACTAAAAATATAAAAAATTAGCCAGGTGTGGTGGCACACACCTGTTATCCCAGCTACTCAGGAGGCTGAGGCCGGAGAATCACTTGAACCCGGCAAGTGGAGGTTGCAGTGAGTTGAGATTATGTCACTGCACTCCAGCCTGGGTGATAGAGTGAGACCCTGTCTCAAAAAATAAACATAAATAAAATTTGGATGCTTTTTCTCCTGTTAATCTGTCTTTTGTCAATCTAATTCACATGACCCAGGAACATAATATAAGAATGTAGAGGAAGGTTTTTTCCTTTCTTACAGTTTTCTCTAATTAGATGAAAGATTGATGTTTCTATAATTTAATCTGATCTGGAAGATTTTATGACACAATAAGTGATTTTGGGAAAGAAACATCCGATTATCACCATAGCATGGATCCAACTTGGAAGATTCTTCCCAGACCTGGTTGTAGTCACCCAACACCTCAAGAATATTCATTTCCTGGCCGGGCACAGTGGCTCGTGCCTGTAATCCCAGCACTTTGGGAGGCTGAGGTGGGCAGATCACGAGGTCAGGTGTTCGAGACCAGCCGGGCCAACATGGTGAAACCTCATCTCTACTAAAGATATAAAAAATTAGCCGGGCTTGGTGGGGCATGCCTGTAATCCCAGCTACTCGGGAAGCTGAGGCAGGAGAATCTCTTGAACCCAGGAGGCAGAGGTTGCAGTGATCGCTCCATTGCACTCAAGCCTGTGTGACAGGACGAGACTCCATCTCAAAAAAAAAAATATATATATATATATAAGTTTCCTGCCTCTAGAGACAAACAGATAAGAGATATTTTCTAACTGCAGAGACTTGCAAGTTTAAAACAAACAAACAAAAGCAACATGAATGCTGTTCTTCCTCGGGGAATTTTCTTCCCATCTGCCAGGTGATTCACCGCCTGGCTTCTGTAACTGTCTGTGCTAATTGGTCATCACTTGCTGATAGTAACCAATCCCTTATTCCTGATCCTGGGGAGGAGAAAATGTGAAAGTGTGAGAAGGAAGTGGCTTAATGCTTTCTCAAAAAGAGGTTGGGGAGGAACCGAAACAGTAAGCCAGGGTGTCGTCAGCATGCCTTTGTCCTCCTCCTCCTCGTCATCACTGTGATACCTGCTTGTGTTCACCATGGCCCAGCACCAAAGCAGGTACTTCATATGCTTCATCTCCCAGCCACAGGGGATCAGTATCCCTCTTGGGACACCACCTCTATCTAGGACACCAAGACGACAGTTCCAGGGACCAGCCATGTCCAGTGTGCTAATGTATGTCTTCCTGTCTATGGAGAAGAGAAGATTCCAGGTGGTTACCAGGCCCAAAAAGAAGATGAACCACCTCAGGGCTATTTTTGGCTTCTCAGAAAAGACGAAGAGTTCCCAGAAATAATTAATTCACTCATTCAACAAATATTCAGAGCACCTGTAATTTTCAGGTACTGTGATAGGTGCAGGGATGAACTAGTCAGAGATGGTCCTTCCCTCACTAGAAATGGAGTCAGCCCTGGTTGGGCGTGGTGGCTCATGCCTGTAATCCCAGGACTTTGGGAGACTGAGGCAGGCAGATCACCTGAGGTCAGAAGTTCAAGACCAGCCTGGTCAACATGGTGAAATCCTGTCTCTACTAAAAATACACAAATTAACCAGGCATGGTGGCACATGCCTGTAGTCCCAGCTATTTGGAAGACTGAATCATGAGAATCGCTTGAACCCGGACAACAGAGGTTGCAGTGAACCAAGATCACACTACTGCACTCTAGCCTGGGGGATATAGCGAGACTCTGTCTCAAAAAAAAAAAAAAAAAAAAAAGAAAGAAAGAAAGAAAGAAAAGAAAAGATAAATACCTGAGACTGGGTAATTTATAGAGAAAAGGGGTTTAATTGACTCACGCTTCCGCAGCCTCAGGAAACTTACAATTATGGTGAAAGGCGAAGAGGGAACAGGCATGTCACATGGCTGGAGCAAGAGAAAGAAGGAGAGTGGGGAGGTGCCACACACTTAGCCAGGCGTGGTAGCAGGTGCCTATAATCCCAGCTACTCAGGAGGCTGAGGCAGGAGAATCACTTGAAAGTGGGAGGAAGAGGTTGTAGTGATCCAAGATTGATCCACTGCACCCCAACCTGGTGACAGAGTGAGACTCCATCTCAACTAACAAACAAACAAAAATTATGAGATTTTTTTAGGCGATTTTTAAAAGCTCATCAGCTATTGTTATTGTTAGTGTATTTTATGTGTGGCCCAAGACAATTCTTCTTCTTCCAATGTGGCCCAGGGAAGCCAAAAGATTGGACACCCCTGCACTAAACCCAGGACAAGATCAAAGAGAGCAGAGGAGGACTGTGATGCAGAAGAGCCTAGCCGCTACCTGTAGCTGGGCCAACAAAAGTGTGAGACTTGGGCCGGGCATGGTGGCTCACACGTGTAATCCCAGCACTTTGGGAGGCTGAGGTGGGTGAATCACCTGAGGTCAGGAATTTGAGACCAGCCTGGCCAACATGATGAAACCCCATCTCTACTGAAAACACACACACAAAAATTATCCGGGTGTGGTGGTGGGTGCCTGTAGTCCCAGCCTCTTGGGAGGCTGAGGCAGGAGAATTGCTTGGACCCAGGAAGCGGAAGTTGCAGTGAACCAAGTTCGTGTCATTGTACTCCAGCCTAGGCAACAAGAGCAAAACTCCATCTCAAAAAAAAAAAGGAAAGAAAGTGTGAGATTCTCAGCTGTGCAGAACTGCTCCTGAGCTCACGTGGCTCCCTTCCTCAGGACATTTTCAAAGCCAGCAATGTTGTATCTATCAGGGAGGAAAACCTTTCCTCTACCCTCTTAGGTTCAGCAGCTGAGGTCCGCAAATTAGACTGACGAGAGACAGATTAACAGAGGAAAAGGCATACAAATTTTATTTGATGTTCGTATTTCAACAGAGGGTGCCATCGAGGAAGAGGCACAGGATGGCATGTGCCACTGGGAACACAGGGGTGCCCAGGGAGAAGCCACAGCTTCTGGAGACATGGGGCTTTCTCTCTACGAGAAAGAAATGAGTCACCAGGGTTAAGAAGTCACCACCAAGGGGTGTGGCCAAGCCGACTGCCTCTGACATGACCATGAGGGATGTGCTGTCTGCTTGGAGTGTCACCTGAGGTGGCCACTCAGCAGCCTTCCTGCTGATACTGTCCACCCAGCGGCCGCTGCTCCTTGTGGCACCACTAGAAGACTATGGAGTCCTGGGCCCCACCCTGGAGGAAGCAGAGTTCGGGGGTTCCCGAACTTTTTCCTGAAGATGTTGGAATGGTTGAAAGAGAAGATGAGGAAGATGAATGGCTGATTATTTGGATTTTGACCTCCTTAAGATACCAGAATAAAAAGTCTCTTAGTGGAGCACGTGGGCAAGGGACAAGAATGTGTTTGCCCAAGGACTGGCAGTGCACGGAGCAAGCTTTAAACTGCATATTGCAGAGGAGGCAGGATACTCCGGGATTCCATGGCTTGGGTTGCTGTGGAGGACAGCCGTGCAGTGTAGAAAGTCCTAGAAGATGGGAAGGGACTGGTGATTCCTGTGGGGAACAGTTAGCACAGAGGTAAAAAATAATACTTGTGGCCCCAAGTAGGGACTCACCGGTCAGAGATCTCAGAGGTTGTGGAATGAGACTGAGAATGAAGTAGTTGGAGCAAGATGGTGTCCCACTCAAAACGGGGAGAGCCGACCGTGAGTCTAAGGCAAGTGGGATAAAGAGGGACTTACAGTGATCACGAGAGAAGGACAGAAGTTCCGCTGTTATCAGAGCAGACCGGCACACAGAAGGAATTCTGTCCAGATTTAGACAGAGTTCCCTGGATGGGCGGTGATATGATTCGACTGTGTCCCCACCCAAATCTCATATTGAATTGTAGCTCCTGTAATCTCCACATGTCATGAGAGGGACCAGGTGGAGGTAATTTAATCATGGGGTGGCTTCCCCTATCCTGTTCTCATGATAGTGAATAAGTCTCACAAGATCTGATGGTTTTATAAAGGGTAGTTCCCCTGCACACACCCTCTTGCCTGCCACCATGTAAGACATGCCTTTGCTCCTCCTTCACATTCTGCCATGATTGTGAGGCCTCCCCAGTCATGTGGAACTGTGAGTCCATTAAACCTCTTTTTCTTTATAAATTACCCATCTCTGGTATGTCTTTACTAGCAACGTGAGAACAGACTAATACAGGCAGAGAGCAGAGCCCCAGAGTGAGAAATCTGCCGAGAGCTGCTGTTTTTCCAGAATCAGATTCCTTCGCCTACCTGTGTCCACGGAACAACAGCTATGAGCCAGGCCCTGTGATACATGCTGGGGTCACGGTGGTGAACAAGATAGACCTCATGATCCTTTTCCCCCAAGAGCTGACATTTGGATGCAGGAGGCAAGCAAAAGCCAAAAACAAATAAGTCAACAGACCAATAAATGCAATGATTGCAAGTTAGCTCAGGTATTCTGAAGAAACAGGGACTAAGATGGGGAAAGATTGAGGGGGACCTACAGAAGGAAGGGTCAGCAGGGGAAGCCCTTGGAAGATGGGAACTTCACCCCAAGACCTAAAGCAAGAGAAGAAGCTAGCTAAGTAAAAGGGAGCCAGAGCAGCAGTTGCAAAAGTCCTGGGGTAGGAAAAAGTTGGGCATATTTAAGGAACAGAAAGAACGGTGTGGAAGTGGAATGGGATGAGGTTGGGGAGAAGGATAGGGGCTTTCAGAGTTCTTGACAGGAAGGAAACATGATCTGCTTTGTGTTTTAAGAAGGCCCTTTTTTCCGGGCTCTGTGGCTCACACTTGTAATCCCAGCACTTTGGGAGGCCAAGGTGGGCAGATCACTTGAGGTCAGGAGTTCGAGACCAGCCTGGCCAACATGGTTAGTAGAAACCCCGTCTCTACTAATAACACAAAAATTAGCCAGGTGTGGTGGTGGGTGCATGTAATCCCAGCTACTGGGGAGGCTGAGGCAGGAGATTCCCTTGAACCTGGGAGGCAGAGATTGCAGTGAGCCAAGATTGTGCCACTGCACTCCAGCCTGGGTGACAGAGTGAGAGTCTATCTCAAAAAAGAAAGAAAGAAAGAAGGAAGGAAGGAAAGAGGGAAAGAGGGAAGGAAGGAAGAAAGGAAGGAAGGAAAGAAGGAGGGAAGGAAGGAAGGAAGGAAGGAAGGAAGGAAGGAAGGAAGGAAGGAAGGAAGGAAGGAAGGGGAAGAAGGGATGGAGGGAGGAAGGGAGGGAAAAAAAGAAAGAGAGACAAGAAAGAAAGAAAGAAAGAAAGAAAGAAAGAAAGAAAGAAAGAAAGAAAGAAAGAAAGAAAGAAAGAAAGAAAGAAAGAAAGAAAGAAAGAGAGAGAGAGAGAGAGAGAAAGAAAAGAAAAGAAAAGAAAAGAAAAGAGAAGAGAAGAGAAAAGAAAAGAAAAGAGAAAAGAAAAGAGAAAGAATGGGTCAGTGTGGTGGCTTTTACCTGTAATCCCAGCACTTTGGGAGGCCAAGGCGGGCAGATTACCTGAGTTTGAGACCAACTTGGCCAACATGGAGAAACCCCGTCTCTACTAAAAATACGAAAATTAGCCGGGTGTGGTGGCAGGTGCCTGTAATCCCAGCTACTCAGGAGGTTGAAGCAGGAGAATCGCTTAAACCCAGGAGGTGGTAGTTGTAGTGAGCAGTGATCGCGCCATTGCACTCCAGCCTGGGGGACAAGAGTGAGACTCTGTCTCAAAAAAAAAAAAAAAAAAAAAAAAAAAAAAAAAAAAAAAAAGAAAGAAGAGAGAAAGAGAAACCATTTTGCTGTTATGTGGAAATTAGATTGTGGAGGGCTTCTGACAAACTCTTGACTTGCCTGGTTAACAATTTCAAGTCTCCCAGGGACTGGCCACCGTGTGGAGGGGCCATTAGCCAAGCAGAAATGATAGAAACCTGGAAGTTAGTAACTATGTAATCTGAGGGTTTGTTCCTAGAAGGATAACATGGACAGGGCTGGGTGTGTTTTGAAATCTTCAGCACGGGAGATTTCAAAAGACATTGAAGAGACATGTGATTCTGAGACGTGCATCTCAAAAGGGGAGACCCAGGCCAAGCTTGGTGTCTCACGCCTGTAATCCCAGCACTTTGGGAGGCTGAGGTGGGCAGATCACGAGGTGGTAAGTTCGAGACCAGCCTGGCCAACATGAGAAACCCCATCTCTACTAAAAAATACAAAATTAGCCGGGCGTGGTGGCGCATGCCTGTAATCCCAGCTACTCAGGAGACTGAGGCAGAAGAATCACTTGAACCCAGGAGGTAGAGGTTGCGGTGAGCTGAGATCGCGCCATTGCATTCCAGTCTGGGCAACAAGAGCAAAATTCCGCCTCAAAAAAAAAAAAAAAAAGGGAGATCCATTCAGAAAAGTTGAAATTCTGATTGTGTAATTACACAGGACTTCTTTCCAATGACGGGAAAAATCATCAGTGACCAACTATAAACATCATTCCAGAGGAGAGCTGAGATTGTTAAGGGATAGGTTACTACAAAGGAAAGAAAGGTACCTTAAACATGAACAAATACAAGAAACAGATAGATATCTCAGAAGAATCATCTCAGGAATCCAAAGCACAATAGAACGATTCAGGACAACGTAAAGGCAGGAAGGGAGGGAGGGCCAGTGGGGACAAAGGCGCAGCATTTCTGGGAGGCGTGGGGAAGGGAGATTTCCTCTTCTTGCATGTTGTTTCTGCATTTGTATCAGGGGAGATCTTCCGGCAAACATGGCGCATGTCACCATTCCCAATGAGTGAGCCACAAACCTGCCCCAGTGGAGAGCAGGTCACCTATCATGTAGGCGACTGAATGGACAGCCAGGAGACTTTGCTATCTGCAGCTCCCCGCCCTCCAACACACACACCTGATGCCAGGTGGCAATGCAGGTGTTACAGTGCGCTGGGATACAGACGTGGAAAACAGCAAGACCACAGGCTCTCCCTAAAGAGGGTTTGCCTTTTTTTTTTTAATTTTTATTATTATTTTTTCAAGACAGAGTCTTGCTCTGTCACCCAGGCTGGAATGCAGTGGCACAATCTTGGCTCACTACAACCTCCGCCTCCCCGGTTCAAGCGATTCTCCTTCCTCAGCCTCCCAAGTAGCTGGGACTACAGGCACCCGCCACCACGCTGACTATTTTTTTGTGTATGTGTATTTTTAGAGAGATGGGGTTTCACCATATTGGCAAGGCTGGTCTCAAACACCTGACCTTGTGATCCGCCCGCCTTGGCCTCCCAAAGGGCTGGGATTACAGGCGTGAGCCACCACACCCGGCCATACCCTGTATTTTTGGCATCCCAATATCAGTTGTGGCTGCCTCTGTGAGTTGGAAGCTGTGTTGGGAGGCAGCCCTCACCTTCCTGAACAAAAGTCTAAGGAGACTGCACTCTCCTCCCTAGTGGCCAGGGAGTGGGGTGTGGCTCTGAGACTTGGCGGATCGATGTGCTTGACTGCACAGGTGGACGCAGGGACTGTTGAGGATTTTGCCCATGGAGGTTTTGCAGGCAGCAGCAAAGCTACCACACTGTCCCTTGAATGGGCACAGCCCAGACCCTGTCTCCTGCAGCTGGTCCCCCCAATCCCTGCCTGGTTTTTCTTCCTCTGTTTAACACTCTTTATTTTGAAATAATGATAAATTCATGGCTGGGCTTGGTGGCTTACGCCTGTAATTCCAGCACTTTGGGAATCCGAGGCGGGTGGATCACCTGTGCTCAGGAGTTCAAGACCAGCCTGGCCAACATGGCGAAACCCTGTCTCTACTAAAAATACAAATATGAGCTGGGCATGGTGGCAGGTGCCTGTAATCCCAGCTACTCAGGAGGATGAGGTGGGAGAATTGCTTGAACTTGGGGGGCGGAGGTTGCAGTGAGCCAAGTTGTGCCACTGCACTCCAGCCTAGGTGACAGAGCGAGACTCTGTCTCAAATAAATAAATAAATAAAAAGTTATAAATTCACAGGAGGTTATAAGGATCATACAGAGTTCCTGTGTGGCTATAACTTTCTGAAGCGGATGTATCTCACGTAGATATAGCATAACACAAGGACCAGAAAAAGGGCTTGTACGACATGTATACCGCCCTGGCTGTTTTTAAAGCCTGGCTCAGGGACTTACTACTGGTTGCTGCCCCATCCAATATCCTTCCAATAAATTGTCATTCTGTCTACATTAGCCAGAGTCCGTTTTGCCCTCTGTCACTAGGAGCCGTGAGTGGTCTGGTTAGGATTGGAAAGGTTAATACAACCTAGAAGTCTGGAGACCTCACAGCGCCACTAAGGAATGGAGAGTGAGAAGGAGGGCTCCTAGATCCAGACCTCAGGTCTGGGGGACAGTAAGACAAGAAGCTGAAGCGGAAGCTCATGAAGCATGCGTCTGGACTTTCCTCCGTGAGCAGGGGGACCTGTCAGAGGTTTCCAAGATGAGGCTGAGAAGATCAAAGAGGCCTCTGGCCGCAGAGCAAGGGCTGGGTTTGAAGCGTGGGATTGGGAATTGATGATAAATAGTCCAGAGACATTGGCAGGGCATGAGAGGAGGAGATGATTTAGGAATGATTCAGAGGTAGACCTGGAAGACCTGGGACTTGATTAGGAGGAGGAGGAAGAGGAGGGAAAGAGGGAGGAGGAGGAGGAAGAGGAGGAGGGCGGGTGGAAGGGACTAAAGGGTTTTGAGTCACAGACTCCAGCTTCATCTTCACTGCAGATTAAATGATTGAATTTCAAGGCTTCCAGGAAATGGATGGCCACTCCTCCAGAGACCTTGGGCCCGGCTTTATCAGCAGCAGTAGCGGCAGCGCTTGCTTATTAAACAGGATTCTTTCCCTCCTGTGGAACTGAAAGGCTCATCCGGGCGGTGCACTGCTGCCTCTGTGTGTGTGCGCTGTCTTTGGAACCAGAGGTTTGGTGGGATCTGCTGAGGTTTGCCAGCACTACTGATAATCCCCTTTTCCTCCATGTGGGTTTATAACAATAATGATGAGAGCTAACATTTCTGAAGCGTTTCCTCTGTGCCAGACACTTTGCTAAGTGCCTCACGCCTTTCAACTTCTATTTAATCATCGCTGTTCTAGGAGGCAGGACAGTGTGTAATCGCCCTGTTTTCCACTGCAGTATGGGAATCAGGCAGACTGAGACCGAACGTCATATTCTTTTGTTTTCTTTATCATCTTTAATTGACCCCAAAATAATTATACGTGTTTATGGGGTACAGTGTGAGGTTTTAATGCGTGCATACAATGTATAGTGATCAAATCAGCGTAATTAACCATCAACTTACACATTGATCATTTCTTTGTGTTGGGAAACTTTGCAACAAAGCTTTTTTTTTTTTTTTTTTTTTTTTTTTGAGACGGAGTTTTACTCTTGTTGCCCAGGCTGGAGGACAATGGCGCGATCTCAGCTCACTGCAACTTCCACCTCCCAGGTTCGAGTGATTCTCCTGCCTCAGCCTCCAGAGTAGCTGGGATTACAGGTGCCCGCAACCACGCCCAGCTGATTTTTGTATTTTTAGTAGAGACGGGGTTTCGTGATGTTGGCCAGGCTAGTTTGAACTCCTGACCTCAGGTGATCCACCTGCCTCGGCCTCCCAAAGTGCTGGGATTACAGGCATGAGCCACCCCGCCTGGTCAAAGCGTCATTTGTATTACTGCACAGAGGCTGCCACAGAACATGGCTTAGCCTCTCTAGGTTTCCCAGCTGAGAGTGAACTTGAGGGTTCTCCCCAGGTTAGAAAGTCGCAGGCAGCACTTTGCCACTAGAAAGGAACGAAAGTTACCTAAACACGGACAAATACAAGAAACTGGTAGGTGTCTCAGAAGAATCATCTCAGGAATACAGAGCATGATAGAGGGGATTTTTTTTTTTTTTTTTTTTTTTTTTTTTTTGAGACTGAGTTTAGCTCTTGTCACCCAGGCTGGAGTGTAGTGGTGTGATCTCGGTTCACTGCAAACTCTGTCCCCCAGGTTCAAGCAATTCTCCTGCCTCAGCCTCCCGAGTAGTTGGGATTACAGGCATGCGCCACCATGCCCAGCTAATTTTGTATTTTTAGTAGAGAGGGATTTCTCCATGTTGGTCAGGCTGGTCTAGAACTCCCGACCTCAGGTGATCCTCCCACCTCGGCCTCCCAAAGTGCTGGGATTACAGGCGTGAGCCATCGCGCCCGGCAGAAGGGAAAATTGAAAACAATTAGGTAAAAAAAAAATTGGGCCTTACTGTGAAGACAGTTTCCTGTCCACTCTGATCACTGAGGAGTGGGCAGAGCTTGTATAGAGAGTGGGCCCAGTTCCTTCTCCAAGACGCACTTTTTTTTTTTTTTTGAGACGGAGTCTCACTCTTGTTCCCCAGCCTGGAGTGCAGTGGCGCGATCTTGGCTCACTGCAGCCTCTGCCTCCTAGGGTCAAAGTGCTGGGATTAGAGGTGTGAGCCACTGCGCCTGGCTTTTTTTTTTTTTTTTTTTTTTTAGATGGAGTCTCACTTTGTTGCTCAGACCAGAGTGCACTGGCGCAATCTTGGCTCACTGCAACCTCTGCCTCTCGGATTCCAGTGATTCTCCTGCCTCAGTCTCCCAAGTAGCTGGGAATACAGGTGCCCACCACCACACCTGGCTAATTTTGTATTTTTAGAAGAGATGGGGTTTCATTATGTTGCCCAGGCTGGTCTCGAACTTCTGGCTCAAATCCAACTCGGCCTCCCAAAGTGCTGGGATTATAGGCATGAGCCATCGCACCTGGTGGCGATGCATTGATCAGGATATCAGCCCAGTCTTAGGGAAAGGGTAGAGAGAGGTCACCAGGGTCCCCCAGCCCAGGACCCCCCCGGAGATGCCTCCTTAGCTAGGGACGAAAAAGGGCTGATGTGTTTGTGAGGCTGGTAACGGTGCTTTGCCAACAAGGTGAAGACAGTGTTGATGGAAGGAGAGGAGGGTCCCAGTGTTAGAAGCTACAAGGACCACAGGGTGTGAGAACTGGGGGTGATCAAAACCCTTCAGAGCAATAAAAGGGAAGAGGAAGGTACAGAAATGCAAGTTGTTAGGAAGGCAGGATGAACAAGGCTTGGTTTGACCCCTGAGAGGTGGGGATGATGGGGACTCATGGGATCATGGGCTGCTCATCGAGACCCAAACAGACAAGGTGGAGAGAGAGAAAGATCAGTTTTGAATTTAGCTGTTTGGCCCCCTGGGTCACCAGGGGAGAGATACTTACTAGAAATGCACATTGAATCATCCACATGTTCATGCAGCAAATATTTATCACACACCTGATATATGCCAGGAGCTCTCCTAAGTGCTGGGGATGTCCCGGGAGAAAGACAACTGAGCCAATTCCTGCCTGCATGAGGTTTGGAATCTAGTAGGGGAGACTGACATACAACCACCATTTACTTATATAAAGTAAATAGTGATGATAAACTACTCCAGGTGCCATGAGAGAGAAACTGGGGGCTCGTGAAGGGTGTCTAATGGAGAGGAGGCGACCATAGCAAGGGGAGGCAAAGACACCCCGGGCAGAAGAGAGGACCCAGACCGCACAGGCAAGGCTCTGTGGCAGAAAGAGGATGGTCTGCCAGGCACTGTGGCTCAAGCCTGTATTCCCAGAACTTTCGGAAGCTGAGGAGGGGACATCGCCACCAGGTGCAGTGGCTCATGCCTATAATCCCAGCACTTTGGGAGGCCAAGATGGACGGATCACTTGAGCCAGAAGTTCGAGACCAGCCTGGGCAACATAATGAAACCCCATCTCTTCTAAAAATACAAAATTAGCCAGGCAGTCACTTGAGGTCAGGAGTTCGAGACCAGCCTGGCCAACATGATAAAACCTCGTCTCTACTAAAAATACAGAAATTAGCTGGGCATGGTGGCACGCACCTGTAATCCCAGTTACTTGGGAGGCTGAGGCAGGACAATCGCTTGAACCCAGGAGGCAGAGGTTGCAGTGAGCTGAGATCACGCCACTACACTCCAACCTGCGGAACAGAGTGAGACCCCATCTCAAATAAATAAATACATACATACATACATAAATAAAGGATTCATGCGAGGACTGAGAGGAGGCTCCTGAAATAGTTCAGCTGAGAAATTCCAGTAACGTGGACTAGAGCAATGGCTGTGGAGAGAGAGACAGGAGGGATTTGAACAATGCTGTATTTTGGAGCTATAATCAATAAGCCGTAGTGATGAACTGAATTTGGGGAGTGAGGGAGAAGAAGAAACAGCAGGACCCTGAAGGGAGCTGCTCAGCTCAAGAGAGGGGGGCCAGGTGCAGGCAGGAGTTGCCAGCCCTGCCTGGGGCACCCTGCCAGGCCACAAGACATGCAGGCTAGGTGTCAAAGAGCTGATTGGAGTCAGGGGTCTGGAGTGTGCACTAGATGTCAGGGACACGGAGAGAAATTTGGAAACCATCCACTTACTGTTGCTGTTGAAAGACATGGGCATGAGGGGACAAAAGAACTCTTTCTCCTTTCTTTTTCTCTTTTTTCTTTCTTTCTTTCTTTCTTTCTTTCTTTCTTTCTTTCTTTCTTTCTTTCTTTCTTTCTTTCTTTCTTTCTTTCTTTCTTTCTTTCTTTCTTTCTTTCTTTCTTCCTTCCTTCCTTCCTTCCTTCCTTCCTTCCTTCCTTCCTTTCTTTCCTTCCTCCCTCCCCCCTCCCTCCCTCCCCAACTCTCTCTCTCTTTCTCTTTCTCTTTCTCTCTTTCTCTTTCTTTTTTCTTTCTTCAGGGTCTTACTCTGTTTTCCGGGCTGGAGTGCAGTGGCACTGGGCTTAAGCAACCCTCCCACTTCAGTCTCCCATGTAGCTGGGATTGCAGACATGCGCCACCATGCCCAACTAATTTTCGTGTATTTTTATAGAGACAGGGTCTCACCATATTGCCCAGACTGGTCTTGAGCTCCTGGGCTCAAGCAATCCACCCATCTAGGCTTCCCCTAGTGCTGGGATTACAGGTGTGAGTCATCAAGCCCAGTCAACTTTTATTTTCTTTTAGAGACAGGGTCTTTGTCTCCCAGGCTGGAGTGCAGTGGTGCAATCATAGTTCACTGTATCCTTGAACTCCTGGGTCCAAACAATCCTTCTGCCTCAGTCTCCTGAGTAGTTGGGACTTCAGGCAGGTTCCACCACACCTGGCTAATTTTTTTTTTAAGTTTTCTAGAGATGGGGTCTTGCTATGTTGCCCTGGCTGGTCTCAAACTCCTGGCCTCAAGCAATCCTCCTGCCTCAGCCTCCCAAAGTGCTGGGATTACAGGTGTGAGAGCCACTGTACCCATCTGAACTTTTAGAACAATCAGAGAAGGGAGTCCAGGACACGGGCCTGTTGGCGAGGGTGCCCTGCTTTTGTGGAGAATAGGGTGGGGGTTCTCTGGGGAATGAGGTTGGAGGTGGTGGTTGAAACAATGTGTGAGAGAGGTTTCTTAGAGTAAGAGCTGGATGTGGTGGTGGTGGTCATCCTGCAGAAAAAGAGAGGATGCCCCTAAATACTTGCAGGGAGACCATGTGTAAGAGTGTGGACTCAGCCGGGCGTGGTGGTTCATGCCTATAATCCCAGCACTTCAAGAGGCCAAGGCAGGTGGATCACCTGAGGCCAGGAGTTTGAGCCCAGCCTGGCCAAGATGGCGAAACCCCGTCTCTACTAAAAACACAAAAAGTTAGCCGGGTTTGGTGGCAGGTGCCTGTAATCCCAGCTACTCGGGAGGCTGAGGCAGGAGAATCGCTTGAACCCAGGAGGCGGAGGTTGCAATGAGCTGAGATTGCGTCATTGCACTCCAGCCTGGGCAACAAGAGCAAAAATTCCATCACACACACAAAAAAGAGTGTGGACTCATTTTGTCTATACTTGCAGTATGATTTTTGGCTTAACACAAGGAAAATTTGCCCAAATCCAGAATAATGCAGAGCTGGCCAAAATGATCTACAGGGAATTCAGCTTCAGATGGACACTTCGGAGAGATAATCTTTGTTTTTGTTTAGTATTATCATTATTATTTATTTTGAGACTGTGTTATGAGACTAGCTAATTTTTGTATTTTTGGTAGACATGGAGTTTCACCATGTTGCCCAGGCTGGTCTCAAACTCCTGGGAGCAAATGATCCGCCCATCTTGGCATCCCAAAGTGCTGGAATTACAGGCATGAGCCACAGCGCCCTGCCCTGGGGGAGATGGTCTTTCAACCTTGAGATTTTATTGTTATTGCGGTTCTAGCTTCAGTTCGAAACAAAGGAAAAAGCAATTCGCTTTGTGTCAAAACTAGCTTTTTAATGAAAATGTAAGTAACTAAATCCAGTTATTTGATACATTAATTGAACTCCTGCGGTGCTGGGCACTGGGATGTGGTGGTGAACAGCTGCATACAAAACCACCCCGCCCTTATGGACTTTGGGGATGGATACTTCGGTTCCCGCCTGTATGTGCGTATTGACGTTTTATCCAGGAAGTGCAGTCTACCATCATTTCCATATTTTCCTATTGGTCACTGGAGTGTAGCAAAAAGATCAGTGTTGAAAAAAGGGACTGAGTCAGTTGAACAACACATCAGAGATGAAACATCTGGTCACCAGCATGTAGGAAATTATTCGAAAGTTGAATAGATGAGTAACTGTCCTACTTTCTCGAGAAAACTTACCTTTTCATCAAAAGAAAAACACATTCCATGTATTCAGCACCGATAGAAGCCGCAGTGATGAAGGTGGTGATGTGGGATATTTCGGTACTGAGTAATTCACAGTACAGATGCTGCATTCGTCCTGCCCGGACGCTGCCTCGAAGCCACATGTCTGTGCCAAAGGAGGCGGCATAAACAAAATCAAAGGCGTATGATGCAGCTCATTAGTAACCCATTGAGCCCCTGTCTCAAAACACCTCACTCCTATTCCTATTCTATGCCTTTCCCCACTCAGAAAGTGCCATGGATTTATTAACCTTTGTTATTGCTTCATCAAATATTTATAAAGGGCTTCTGGGGGCAGACTCGGAGCTGGGCACCTAGTGAATGGGGTTGGGGGGAGGGTTAGACAGACAGGTCCAGGCCCCAGGAGGTAGGGGACAGTCAGGTAGGATTCTCTGAGTGAAAAGAATAGAAATCAAGGCAGCTACGGGAATGAGAAGGGAGGCTGACCTGGGGGGACTTGGGAAGCCTGTAGAATGGAAGGCAAAGATGGTGGAAGATGGGGGGATGGGCAGGAGTGAGGAGGAGGGGTATGGAGGTGGAGGCACGGAGAGATGGGCCGTCGAAGAGCAGCAGTCCAAGGGAAGTCTGTTCTGGGCACCACCTTTGAAATAAATCTGTTCCAGTGGTTTTGTTGTTGTTGTAACTTTTTCTTTTTTTTGAGATGGAGTCTCCCTCTGCCGCCCAGGCTGGAATGCAGTGGTGCAATCTCCGCTCATTGCAACCTCCGCCTCCCCTGTTCAAGCGACTCTCGTGCCTCAGCCTTCCAAATAGCTGGGATTACAAGCATGCGCCACCACGCCCAGTTAATTTTTGTATTTTTAGTAGAGACGGGGTTTCACCATGTTGGTCAGGCTGGTCTCAAACTCCCGGCCTCAGGTGATCTGCTTGCTTCAGACTCCCAAAGTGCTGGGATTACAGGCGTGAGCCGCCGCGCCCAGCCTGTTGTAAATTCTAATGCCCCCTGCACTCAAGGGTCAAATTCCAGAGAGGAGTTGTCTGAATGACCCAGCTTTTGTCACACCCTCTAGAAGAGGGGACACATTGGCTGACACTATATAATGAGGAACCAGCCATTCTCCAAGGAAAATTCATTCTGTTTCAGGGGGGAGGCTTGACAAAGGCCGTGGAGGAAGAAGGAGGCACATCTACTTGTTTTTTGTTGTTTGTTTTTTTATGAGATGGAGTCTTGCTCTGTCACCCAGGCTGGAGGGCAGTGGTGCGATCTTGGCTTACTGCAACCTCCCCTCCCAAGTTCAAGCAATTCTCATGCCTCAGCCTCCCCAGTGCTGGGACTGCAGGTGCATGCCACCACACCTGGCTAATTTTTGTATTTTTAGTAGAGAAGGGCTTCACCATGTTGGCCAGGATAGTCTCGAACTCCTGACCTCATGATTTGCCTGCCTCAGCCTCCCAAAGTGCTGGGATTCCAGGTGTGAGCCGCCCGCCAGGCTGGCCACAGGAAGATCTTTAGAAGGAAAACAGTTGCCCCAAGTGGTGGCTCGCATCTGAATTTCAGCACTTTGGAAGCTGGAGGTGAGAGCATTGCTTGGGCCCAGTGGTTGGCAGTGGGGTGAAGTAATAAAAAGAAAAGAATGTGATCTGATTTTCTCTTATTTATTTATTTATTTATTTATTTATTTATTTATTTATTTGAGACAGGGTCTCACGCTATTGCCCAGAATGGAGCGCAGTGGCAGGATCTCAGCTCACTGCAATCTCCACCTCCCGGGTTCAAGACATTCGTCATGCTTTCGCTTCCCAAGTAGCTGGGACTATGGGCATGTACACCACCATGCCCAGTTAATTTCTGTATTCTTTGTAGAGACAGGGTTTCTCCCTCTTGACCAGGCTGGGCTCGAACTCCTGACCTCAGATGATCTACCTGCCTCAGCCTCCCAAAGTGCTGGGATTACAGATGTGAGCTACCATGCCTGGCCTGATTTTCTTTTTGAAAGATTGCCCTGGTTGCAGGGCGGAGGGTACATTGGTGAGAGCAGTGAACAGAGTAAATGTGCTGTGAGGGCTCGAGCAGCCTCTGGACAGTGGCGATGATGGAGCATGAGGTATGGGTGGGAGGGTCAGTTATTTTAGGAAGGAGAAAACAAGCATCGCAGACACAGGAGACACAGGGCGGGCTGAGAAGTCCTTCAGCGTAAGGAAAAGCAAGCAGATTCCATGGAGCCAAGTCCAAGACCCATGCCGTCTTGAAGGAAGGGAGGAGCCCGGGGTGCCAGGCACCCAAGTAGGCCGGCAGTGGAGACAGGACAGAGCAGGAGCTGCTGCACGCCCAGATCAATAAGTAGGTCCGAAGTCTACAGAGGCTACGACAGCCCAGGAGCAACCACAGGTCCACAGGAAAAGCACAGGAAGGCGAGTTGTCTGCTCTGTGTGCCTTTGGTTTTGTCTTCCTGCCAGGAAGGAAGGAAGAAGTGAAGACCGGCATGACCTGGCAGGTGTTGGCTGAAGCAAGTACAGTCTTCCCAGGTCTTCAGTGAAGAGCAGGGCGGTCTCTGGAAAGGGGTGTGGGATAGAAAATGGAGTTCACAACTAGGAATGCTTCCTATTTATCCTGTAGACACTGCTGCACAGATGCATAAAGACATAGATCCCAGAACGTTAATTAAGGCACCATTTGTGGCCGGGTGCGGTGGCTCACGCCTGTAATCCCAGCACTTTGGGAAGCCGAGGCGGGCGGATCACCTGAGGTCAGGAGTTAGAGACCAGCCTGGCCAACATGGTGAAACCCCGTCTCTACTAAAAAAAAAAATAATAATAATAATAATACAAGCTGGGTGCAGTGGTTCACGCCTATAATCCCAGCACTTTGGGAGGCCGAGGTGGGCAGATCACGAGGTCAAGAGTTTCTAGATCAGCCTGGCCAACATGGTAAAACCCTGTCTCTACAAAAGATACAAAAAAATTAGCCAGGCATGGTAGCATGCCTGTAATCCCATCTGCTTGGGAGGCTGAGGCAGAGGAGAATTGCTTGAACCTAGGAGGCGGAGGTTGCAGTGAGCTGAGATAGCGCCATTGCACTCCAGCCTTGGGCGACAGGACAAGTCTCCATCTCAAAAAACAAAATTAGCCAGGCGTGGTGGCGTGCACCTGTAGTCCCAGCTACTCATGAGGCTGAAACAGTAGAATTGCTTGAACCCGGGAGGTGGAGGTTGCAGTGAGCCAAGATCATGCCACTGCACTCCAGCCTGGGCAACAGAGTGAGACTCTGTCTCAAACAAAGAAACATACAAACAAAGGCATCATTTGTAACACAAGACAAGCAGACTAATAAACACATAAGGAAACCGCCTCAATGTACATGAATATGGAATTGGTAAAACACATCGGGGGCATCTGTACAATGGAATGGGGCAGCCATTAAAAATAATGAAGCTGGCCGGGCGCGGTCGCTCAAGCCTGTAATCCCAGCACTTTGGGAGGCCGAGGCAGGCGGATCACAAGGTCAGGAGATCGAGACCACAGTGAAACCCCGTCTCTACTAAAAATACAAAAAATTAGCCGGGCGCGGTGGCGGGCGCCTGTAGTCCCAGCTACTCAGGAAGCTGAGGCAGGAGAATGGTGGGAACCTGGGAGGCGGAGCTTGCAGTGAGCCGAGATCGCGCCACTGCACTCCAGCCTCGGCAACAGCGTGAGACTCCGTCTCAAAATAAAAATAAATAAATAAATAAATAAAAATAATGAAGCTGACCTGTGTAATGTCCAAGATTATTTATTTATTTATTTATTTATTTATTTATTTATTTATCATTTTTTTAGACAGAGTCTCACTCTGTTGCCCAGGCTGGAGTGTGGTGGCATGATCTTGGCTAACTGCAACCTCCATCTCCCGGGCTCAAGCAATTCTTCTGCCTCAGCCTCCTGAGTAGTTGGGATTACAGGCACGAGTCACCACGCCTGGCTAATTTTTTTTGTATTTTTTTAGTAGAGATGGGGTTTCACCTTGTTGGTCAGGTCTCGAACTCCCGACCTCAGGTAATCCACCCTCGGACTCCCAAAGTGCTGGGATTACAGTCGTGAGCCACTGTGCCCAGCACTATTTATTTATTTTTTATTTATTTAAAAAAGGGCCAGGTGTGGTGGCTCACACCTGTAGTCCCAGCTACTTGGGAAGCTGAGGCTGGAGAATTGCTTGAACCAGGGAGGTAGAGGTTGAAGTGAGCCGAGATCGCGCCACTGCACTCCAACCTGGGTGACAGAGCAAGACTCCATCTAAATAAATAAATAAATAAATAAATAAATAAATAAATAAGAACCCAAAAGAGAAATGGGCAATGGCTATGAACAAGGAGTTCACAGAAAGGAAACCCAAATGACTAACACATAAGAGAAAATGCTCAACCTCAGAATAATAGAGAAATGCAACTTAAAGCCGTAATAAGGTATCACTTTATGTCCATCAGATTGGGAGAAATTAAATATCAGAGTTGGAAAGGACAGAAGCAGCCTGAACTCTCATCCATATGAACTCTGTACAACCATTGTCGGGGGACATTGGCAGTACACAGTCAAGTTGAAGGTAAGCATGCCCCATAACACTGTAATTCCACCTTCTAGAGAATCACTTGTACAGGTGTGTAAGGACACGGGCACAACAATATTAGACCTAGTGGCATTAGAAACAGCAAAATTTGAAAATAAACTAAATCAGGGTCAGCAAACCAGACCACAGACCAAAACTTGTCCACCGCCTGTTTCTGTAAACAAAGTTTTATTGGAACACAGCTACGCCCATTTGTTTGCATATCGTCCAAGGCTGCTGTCCGAGTACAATAGCAGAGTTGAGAGGCTGCACAGAGAATAGATGACCTGTAAAGGCTGAAATATTTACAGCCTGACTCTGCAGAAAACACTTGCTGACCCTTGATCTAAATACTCATCGGGGAATACAGATGATGCTACAAGCAATGAAAATAGTAAACCAAAGCTACACGTGTCCACATGACTAAATCTCAAAAACAAAATATTTTGAAAAGCAAGTTACAAAATGTTACAGTATGATGCTATTTATATGAAGCCTGAATACACGCACAGACTAGTATGCATGTTTATGGACATGCGTGTTTGTAGTAGTAGAGTTAAAATATGTGGTTGGGCGCCGTGGCTCACGCCTGTAATCCCAGCACTTTGGGAGGCCAAGGTGGGCAGATCACCTGAGGGCAGCAGTTCAAGACCAGCCTGACCAACATGGATAAACCCCATCTCTACTAAAAATACAAAATTAGCCAGGCGTGGTGATGCATGCCTGTAATCCCAGCTACTCCAGAGGCTGAGGCAGGAGAATCGCTTGAACCTGGGAGGTGGAGATTGCAGTGAGCCAAGATCGCACCATTGCACTCCAACCTGGGAACAAAAACAAAACTCCATCTCAAAAAAAAAAAAGAATTAAAATATGTGTGGAGATACCAGAAAAACAGTTCCCACTGGGAAGAAAGGGACTAGGGCCAGGGATCAGGGAGGGAGTTACATATAAAACTTCAATGGTGTATTTAATCTTGTTTTTTTTTTTTTAATGACATAATATGCAAATATGGAAAAATGGTTTCAGCTGGGTGCGGTGGCTCACGCCTGTAATCCCAGCACTTTGGGAGGCCGAGGTGGGCACCTGACGTCAGGAGACCAGCCTGGCCAACATAGTGAAACCTTCTCTCTACTAAAAATACAAAAAATTAGCTGAGCGTGGTGAAGTGTGCCTGTAGTCCCAGCTATTCGTGACGCTGAAACAGGAAAATTGCTTGAACCCAGGAGGCAAAGGTTGCAGTGAGCTGAGATTACACCACTGCACTCCAGCCTGGGCGCAGAGTGAGACAAGAGACTGTCTCAGAAAAAAAAAAAAAAAAAAAAAAAAAAAGGCAAGGCACAGTGGCTCACGCCTGTAATCTCAGCACTTTGGGAGTCCAAGGTGGGCGGATCATGAGGTCAGGAGTTCAAGACCAGTCTGGCCAACATAGTGAAACCCCGTCTCTACTAAAACTACAAAGAAGTAGCCGGGCATGGCGGCACGCGCCTGCAGTCCCAGCTACTCGGGAGGCTGAGGCAGGAGAATCACTTGAACCTGGGAGTTGGAGGTTGCAGTGAGCCGAGATCACACCACTGTACTCCAGCTTGGGCGACAGAGCAAGACTCTGCCTCAAATAAAAACAAACAAACAAACAAACAAACAAAAACAACTGAGGGTTACATTAGGGGTCTCCCATGTCCGTTGCAGTTCTAGAATTCAGTGGCCCATCATCAGCTGATGAATGGATAAACAAAACGTGGTCTGTCCACACAAGGGAATATTATTTGGCCCTAAAAATAATGAAGTTCTGGCCGGGCACAGTGGCTCACATCTGTAATCCCAGCACTTTGGGAGGCCGAGGTGGGTGGTTCACCTGAGGTCAGGATTTCAAGACCAGCCTGGCCAACATGGCGAAACCTCATCTGTACTAAAAATACAAAAATTAGCCAGGTGTGGTGGCAGGTGCCTGTAATCCCAGCTACTCAGGAAGCTGAGGCAGGAGAATAGCTTGAACCCAGGTGGCAGAGGCTATAGTGAGCCGAGATTGCGCCACTACCCCTCCAGCCGGGGCGACAGAGCGAGACTCTGTCTCCAAAAAAAAGAATAAAGTTCTGATCCATGCTGCCACATGGATGGAACTGGAAGACGTTATACTCAGTGAAGGAAGCCAGATTCAAAGGACCACATCTTGTACGATTCCATTCCCATGAAATCTCCAGAACAGGTAAACCCACACAGATGGAAAACAGATTCGTGGCTGCCAGGGACTGGGGAGAATGGGAGGGTCCCAGGGATGATGGCTAAGGGGTGAGGGCTTCTCTTTGAGGTGATCAAAATGTTCTAAAATTGATTGTGATGATGGTTGCACAACTATGTGAATATACTAAAAAACCATAGAATTATACATCTTAAATGGGTAACCCATATGGTATGTGAATTATATCTCAATAAAGTTGCTAAAAAATAAAAGCCTCCATTTCTCCCCTTGCCCTGCCCCTCCAAAAACCCCAAAATTTTAATGGTAGTATGTTCATTATTTGAATGTTCACTCCATGAACCAATGTCCTAGCTAGAACGAATCTCCAAGCTACTTAGAAGAGTTAGGGACAGCCTGTCAGAAAACTGGGTGTGGGTAATTAACTTCTGCTACACCTGAGACGATCTTTTCTTTTTGCTTTCTTTTTTTTTTTTTCTTTGAGACGGAGTGTCACTCTGTTGCCCAGGCTGGAGTGCAGGGGCACGATCTCTCGGCTCACTGCAACCTCCGCCTCCCATGTTCAAGCAATTCTCTTGCCTCAGCCTCCTGAGTAGCTGGGATTACAGGGGCGTACCACCACAACCAGCTGATTTTTGTATTTTTAGTACAGACAGGGTTTCACCATGTTGGTTAGTCTGTCTTCAACTCCTGACCTCATGATCCGCCAGCCTCGGCCTCCCAACATGTTGGGATTACAGGTGTGAGCCACCGCACCCTCTTTTTTTTTTTTTTTTGAGATGGAGTTTCGCTCTTGTTGCCCAGGCTGGAGTGCAATGGCGCGATCTCGGTTCACTGCAACCTCCACCTCTTGGGTTCAAGCAATTCTCCTGCCTCAGTCTCCCGAGCAGCTGGGATTACAGATGCACTCCACCATGCCCGGCTAATTTTTTGTTGTTGCTGTATTTTTAGTAGAGATGGGGGTTTCACCAGGTTTGTCAGGCTGGTCTCAAACTCCTGACCACAGGAGATCTACCCGCTTCTGCCTCCCAAAGTGCTGGGATTACAGGCATAAGCCACCATGCCTGGCCAATCTTTTCAATTACAGAGATTTGAATATGGGAAAGAGAAAAAGGACTCCAGTTTCCCCAGCGCAGTTTCATTAAGAGACTGTGAGTGGAGAGCTCTACCAGTGAAAGTGCGGACTGGTGGCCCTCTACAGCAAAGGCAGAGGAGGTGAAATTCTGACTCTGGAAACTTGTCACTGCCACCAAATAAATAAATAAATAAATAAATAAAATAAAAGCATGGGTAGCAGCCGGGCACAGTGGCTCACGCCTGTGATCCCAGCACTTTGGGAGGCCGAGGCGGGCAGATCACCTGAAGTCGGGAGTTCAAGACCAGCCTGACCAATATGGAGAAATCCCATTTCTACTAAAAATAGAAAAATTAGCCGAGTGTGGTGGCGCATGCCTGTAATTCCAGCTACTCAGGAGACTGAGGTAGGAGAATCGCTTGAACCCAGGGAGGCGGAGATTGCTATGAGCCGAGATCACGCCATTGCACTCCAGCCAGGACAACAGAGCTAGACTCCATTCAAAAAAAAAAAAAAGGGTAGCGAATGGGATGGTTAGATTTTGTGTGTGTGATTTGGTACTAGTCTAACAGGAGAATACAGTAGCTTTGGTTGTTTCACAATCAAGTGAGTTTGTTTCCAACTGTAAAAGTGATTTGGTGCCGGATATCAGTTTTATGGCCTTTCCCTGGGTGTAATAACTGGAAAATGCCCCAGGAAAACCTGTCGGAAATCTAGAATTGCTCCATATAGATCCTCCTGCCTCTAGGAATGAGAGTTGATGGAGACTTGGCAAATCATTACATTATTCTACACTAAAGCCTGATAGGTCCACAATAAAAGTTAATGATTAAGTACATACTTTCCGACATTTCAGAAGAGTCTAGACTGAACGCACTGGAAAAACATCTTTGCATGTTTCCTCTTTAGTATTTCACGGAATAAGATTTTAAAGTGGCTGGGTGCGGTGGTTCACACCTGTAACCCCAGCACGTTAGGAGGCTGGTGAATTGCTTGAGCCCAGAAGTTCAAGCAAGGCCAGCCTGGGCAATGTGGCAAAACTCCATCTCTACAAAAATTACAAAAACTAGATGGGTGTGCCGGCATGTGTCTGCAGTCCCAGCTACTCGGGAAGCTGAGTTGGGAGGATTGCTTGAGTCTGGGGAGGCTGAGCCTGCAGTGAGCTGTGATTGTGCCATCGTACTTGTACCTGGGTGAAAGAGTGAGGCCCTGCCTCAAAAGACAAAAAAAAAATTTAAAGCTACTTCAATACCAGCCT
Organism: Macaca nemestrina; assembly: GCF_043159975.1. Lineage (NCBI taxonomy): Eukaryota > Metazoa > Chordata > Mammalia > Primates > Cercopithecidae > Macaca > Macaca nemestrina. Next base: position 225,865,312 of record NC_092125.1, on the reverse strand, counting down.
AAAGCCATTAGTGATTTTTTTTTTCATTTGTCACCCAAACAGTCCCACTTAAGAGAGTTCTTTTTTAATTAATTAATTTTTTTTTTTAGATGGAGTCTCGCTCTGTTGCCCAGGCTGGAGTGCAAAGGTGCGATGTCAGCTCACTGCAACCTCCGCCTCCTGGGTTCAAGCGATTCTCCTGCCTCAGCCTCGTGAGTAGCTGGGATTACAGGTGTGTGCCACCATGCCCCAGTAATTTTGAATTTTTAGTAGAGATGGGGTTTCACCGTGTTGGTCAGGCTGGTCTCGAACTCCTGACTCAGGTGGTCTGTCCTCCTCAGCCTCCCAAAGTGCTGGGATTATAGGCATGAGCCACTGCACCCAGCTTGTCATGCTTTTTTAACAGGGACCCACAGGAGAAGATATATTTACCATCAAGTCTAGACTGTATGATGAAAAAGAACATTTTACTGAAATGCTGTTATTAAAGGGCTGCATTCCGGGCCGGGCGCGGTGGCTCAAGCCTGTAATCCTAGCACTTTGGGAGGCCGAGACGGGCGGATCACGAGGTCAGGAGATCGAGACCATCCTGGCTGACACGGTGAAACCCCGTCTCTACTAAAAAAAAAAAATACAAAAAACTAGCCGGGCGAGGTGGCGGGCGCCTGTAGTCCCAGCTACTCAGGAGGCTGAGGCAGGAGAATGGCGTGAACCCGGGAGGCAGAGCTTGCAGTGAGCCGAGATCTGGCCACTGCACTCCAGCCTGGGCGGCAGAGTGAGACTCCGTCTCAAAAAAAAAAAAAAAAAAAAAAAAAAAAAAAAAAAAAAAAAAGGGCTGCATTCCAGTATTTTCTGTTTTATTCTATTTTGTTAAAAACGTAAATGTTAGGGGCCAGGCCCAATAGCTTGGGCCTGTAATCCTTGCACTTTGGGAGGCCATGGTGGGTGGATCACTTGAGCCTAGGAGTTTGAGACCAGCCTGGCCAAGAAAACACGACCCCATCTCTACAGAAAAACTTAAAAAATTAGGTCGGCATAGTGTCATGCACTAGTAGTCCTAGCTACTCCAGAAGCTGAGGCAGGAGGATCACCTGAGTGCAGGAGTTGGAGGCTGCAGTGAGCTATGGTTGCACCACTGCACTTCAGCCTGGGCGACAGAGCGAGACTCCGTCTCAAAAAAAAAAAAAAGAAAAAGAAAAAAGAAAAAAGGCCAGGCGTAGTGACTCATGCCTATAATCCCACTATTTTGGGAGGCCTAGGCAGGTAGATCACCTGAAGTCAGGAGTTTGAGACCAGTCTGGCCAACATGGTGAAACCCCATCTCTACTAAAAATACAAAAAAAAAAAAAAAAAAAAAATTAGCCGGGTGTGGTGGCAGGCACCTTGTAGTCCCAGCTACTTGGGAGGCTGGGGCAGGAGAATCACCTGAACCTGGGAGGCAGAGGTTGCAGGGAGCCAAGATCGCACCACTGCACTCCAGGCTGGCGACAGAGTAAGAGTCTGTCTCAAAAATAAAAATAAATAAATAAATAAGAAAACAAAGTTACTCGCAGTCCACTAAATTGGTATGATGACCTACCATCGGGACACAATCAAAGATAGTACCCTCAGTGAATCCGTCTGAAGTTCTCACCCCTCTCTGACCATCAGGCCTGCAAAGGACTGTGGAGCCCCAGCCAACAAGGTCCACGGAAGCCTCATTCCTTGTGTCTAAATATATAAATGTTACAAATCAATTTACTACAGTACATAAAATAAAATGTAAGGACCAATTTTGGGGCTTAGAAGCCAGTACCCCAAAATTTGGCATTTGATATGCTGAGCTGAAAAAGCCTTAAGGTCCCTCTGACCTTCCCCCAAGCCCACCATCTGTCCCAAAGAAACCTTAGCTCCTTTATCTGCCAGAGATCCAGACCCAACAAGCAGAACAAGGGTTTCCTCCCCTTCCTGGAAGACCAAAAATGTAACCACACCCAAACAGACCCTTTTTCAAGACAGTGACTGTCTCCAAGGATCATTTAAAATTTCAAAGAGAACTATCTACAAGTTAATTTCTGTTCCCCGATCAGATCATTCTTCCCGTAATCATTTATTGCCCATCAATAGAATTCCTTATCTCCCAGCTGTGCTCCCATAACCTGTTCTACCAAGATCCAAGCCCCTGTTCGCTTTTTCTGTAATCTCAAGATGGTACAGAAGCTTCCATATCTTACTAGGAAGTTGGGTCTTCACTCTGAAGGCTCCGTGTATTGTGTTAAATCAACTTGCATGGGCCGGGCGCGGTGGCTCACGCCTGTAATCCCAGCACTTTGGGAGGCCAAGATGGGCGGATCACGAGGTCAGGAGATCGAGACCATCCTGGCTAACATGGTGAAAACCCGTCTCTACTAAAAATGCAAAAAATTAGCCGGGCGAGGTGGTGGGCGCCTGTAGTCCCAGCTACTCGGGAGGCTGAGGCAGGAGAATGGCGTAAACCTGGGAGGCGGAGCTGGCCGTGAGCTGAGATCCGGCCACTGCACTCCAGCCTGGGCGACAGAGTGAGACTCTGTCTCAAAAAAATAAAAATAAAAATAAAATAAAATAAAATAAACTTGCTTGTCTTTTCTCCCATAATCAAACTGCCTCAAGCCAGTGATTTTTCAGCGAACTTTTAGGGGACCAAGGGCCCTGGTACCCACACCTACCTTGAACTTTGGTGGGGCCAAGAAGTATAAATGGTGCCTTTGGCCCCTGGCCCCGCTCTCTGCTCCCCATCTTCGGCTCTGCCCCTGTCGCCCAACCTGCGCTTTGAGCTCTCCTCCTGCCTCTGCCTACAGCTGGCCGCCTCTGGACCACCCCTCTGGCCTGGAAGGCCACAAGCCAGCCCGTCCACCCTCAGAATGTTGGCTTGGGACCATTTAGGTGGGGAATTCTGGGATCCCAGATAAAAAAGTAAAACTAGAAGTGGGGGCTGGGCTCCTTGTCCCGTGGGGAGGGGCACGGCCAGTGGAGGGCCAGAGCAAGCCCTCCTAAAGCTGAGGTGCAGGTGAAATAGACATTCCTAGGAGGCACCACCGTCTGCCCGCCTGCCTTCTCCGCAGGTGCCTGTCTTCTTTTTTCTGTTTTTGAGACAGCGTCTCACTCTGACACCCAGGCTAGAGTGCAGTGGCACTGCTGTGGCTCATTGCAGCCTCGACTTCATGGACTCAAGTGATCCTCCCATTTCAGCCTCCTGAGTAGCTGGGACTACAGGGGGCAAGTGCCACCATGGCCAGCTAATTTATTTTGTAGAGATGGATCTCACTATGTTGCCCAGGCTGGTCTTGAACTCCTGGGCTCAAGGAATCCTCCCACCTCGGCCTCCAAAATTGCTGGGATTACCAGTGTGAGCCACTGAACTCGATTGAAAAATAGTTTTAAATAACTTAGTTTATAACATTCATAACCTAATTCATAATATTTAGATATAAAAGGCCAGCTCTGATATCTAAGAGGAAGTCCGGGTGGCTAGGATTCTCTCACATACGCATCCTTAGCACAGCTAACCTGTCCATATCAGATGCCTTGATGGCTGAAATCCCCAGTGCCCTTTTGGAGAGCAAGAGTAAACTATCTGAAAGTATGAAGAAGAAAACGAAAATAAATCACAATGCCACCTCCCATAAATAGCCACTGCTAATACCTCAGACCATCGTTCTGGTCTTTTTTCCATGTATATCTACATGTCTCTATCTATATATTCAAACAAATCGTTTTACAGAATTTAGTAGCACTAATCATTGCCGCTTTCACTTAAATGTGTTGTGAGCATTTCCACGTATTAAATATTTTTCTAAGCCTGAGTCATGAGTAAGTCATGTTTTAAGCCTTTGATAAATTTTTCCAAATCGTACACCAGAAAGAGTGCGGCACTTTGTGTCACCACCAGCAGTCTTCGAGGACACTTGTATTTGGGCCCCTCCCCAACATTGTGTGTGAGCCCCTAAGAGGGGGGAGAGGGCAGGAGCACAGGTTCTGGACACCTGCATAGGTCTAAAACCCGAATCTGCAACAAACTTCGACGTGACTTTGGGTGAGTTATTACATTTTCCAGCAGAAGCATCATCCAATGTTTTCTATAAAGGTCCAGATTAGAGTTGGTTTCACCAGCTCCTATCTCCAGCACACACAAGGGCCCCAGGCTTCTAAGTCCCCGAGTTTGGTTTAATGCTCTGCTGTCACTGCTTTAACATTCTTAATTAATTAATTTTATGTATTTCTTTATTTTGAGACAGAGCCTCACTCCGTTGCCTAGGCTGGAGTGCAGTGGTGTGATCTCGGCTCCCTACAACCTCTGCCTCCTGGGTTCGAGTGATTCTCCTGCCTCAGCCTCCCAAGTAGCTGGGATTACAGGCGTGTGCCACCATGCCCGGGTAGTTTTTGTATTTTTAGTAGAGACAGATTTCGCCATGTTGGCCAGGCTGGTCTCTAACTCCCAACCTCAGGTGATCCGCCCACCTCAGCCTCCCAAAGTGCTGGGATTACAGGCATGAGCCACCTTGCCCAGCCACATTCTTAATTTACAAACAACACCCCTGCATTTTCATTTTGCACTGAGCTACTACAACTGTGTAGCCAGTTGTGGGCCAGACGGTGTATATTTTCGGCTTTGTGGACCATAGGTCCCTGTTGCAACTACTGGAGTCTGCATGTAGAGGGAGAAGCAGCCAGGGACAGCAGGTAATGAATGGGCATGGTGGTTCTCCAGTAACATTCCATCTGCAAACACAGCCGGCAGCCCAGATTTCGCCAGTGAACCATAGTTTGCTGACTCCTGAACCAGTGCCTCAGTTTCCCCAAAGGTAAAAATAGGGAGCCTTATTTCATAGGGCTGTTCTGAGGACCAGTCACTGAATGCACATAAAGCACTTGAACAGTCAGCATTATGTAGTGTTAACTGTATTACTGCGTTAGTCTGTTTGCGTTGCTGTAAAGGAATACCTGAGGCTGAGAAATTTCTAAAGAAAAGAGATTTTGGCCGGGCGTGGTGGCTCACGCCTGTAATCCCACCACTGGAAGGCCAAGGCGGGCGGATCACGATGTCAGGAGATCAAGACCATCCTGGCTAACACAGTGAAACCTGTCTTTACTAAAAACACAAAATTAGCCAGGCGTGGTGGTGGGCGCCTGTAGTCCCAGCTACTCGGGAGGCTGAGGCAGGAGAATCACTTGAACCCGGGAGGCGGAGGTTGCAGTGAGCCAAGATCGAGCCACTGCACTCCAGCCTGGGCGACAGAGACTCCGTCTCAAAAAAAAAAAAAAAAAAAAAAAGAGAGAGAGATTTAATTGACTCATGGTTTTTCAGGCTGTACAGGAAGCATGGTGGCCGGCATCTGCTTCTGGTGAGAGCCTCAGGAAAGCTTCCAATCACAGTGGAAGGCAAAGGCGGAGTAGACGCATCACATGGCGAGAGCGAGAGAGAGAAGAGAGAGAGAGAGGAGAGAGGTGCCACACTCTTTCAAACGACCAGCTCCCCAGTAAACTCAGAGGGAGTACTTGCTGATTACCGCGCCATTCATGAAGGATCCGCCCCTGTAATCCAGTAGCTCCCCGCAGGCCCCACCTCCAATATTGGAGGCCACATTTCAACTTGAGATTTGGAGGAGACAAACATCCAAACCATATCAATTACTTTTTTTTTTTTTTTTGAGATGGAGGTTCACTCTTGTTGCCCAGGCTGGAACGCAATGGTGCAATCTCAGCTCACCACAACCTCCGCCTCCCGGATTCAGGTGATTCTCCTTCTCCTTCCTCGGCCTCCCGAGTAGCTGAGATTACAGGCATGTGCCACCATGCCCAGCTAATTTTGTATTTTTAGTAGAGACGAGGTTTCTCCATGTTGGCCAGACTGGGCTTGAACTCCCGACCTCAGGTGATCTGCCCACCTCGGCCTCCCAAAGTGCTGGAATTACAGGCGTGAGTCACTGGACCCGGCCATCAATTACTTGTTTAAAAAGTGTGCCGGGCGCAGTGGCTCATGCAGTAATCCCAGCACTTTGGGAGGCCGAGGCAGGCGGATCACCTGAGGTCGGGAGTTCGAGACCAGCCTGGCCAACATGGAGAAACCCCGTTTCCACTAAAACTACAAAATTTGTCAGGAGTGGTGGTGGGTACTTGTAATCCCAGCTGCTCAGGAGGCTGAGGCAGGAGAATTGCCTGAACCGGGAGGCGGAGGTTGCAGTGAGCTGAGATTGCACCATTGCATTCCAGCCTGGGCAACAAGAGCAAAACTCCGTCTCAAATGAACAAATTAACATAATGTAAAATATACTCTTTTTAGCCACTTTTAACTACGCAGTGCCATGGCATTAAGCACGCTCATACTGCTGTGCAACTTCTCCACTATCCAACTGCAGAGTTATTTTGTTGTTGTTGTTGTTTTATATCTTGCAGAACTAAAATTCTGTATCCATTGAACGCTAACTCCTCATTCTCCCTATCCCTATCCCTCGGCAGCCACCATCATCCTACCTTCTGTCTCTGTCTCTATGTGTTTGACTGTTCTAGCCGCATCATACTCATATGAGTATAATCATGAGTGGAATCATACAGTATTTAAACTTTTTGTGACTGGCTTATTTCACTTTGCATAACATCCTCAAGGTTCATCCATGTTGTATCATGTGTCAGATTTCCCTTCCCTTTTTTTTTTTTTTTTTTTTTGAGACGGAGTCTCGCTCTGTTGCCCAGGCTGGAGTGCAGTGGTACAATCTTGGCTCACTACAACCTCCATCTCCCAGGTTCAAGCGATTCTCCTGCCTCAGCCTCCCGAGTAGCTGGGATTACAGACGTGCACCACCACGCCCAGTTAATTTTTGTATTTTTAGTAGAGATGGGGTTTCACCATGTTGGTCAGGCTTGTCTCGAACTCCTGATCTGAGGTGATCCGCCCACCTTGGCCTCCCAATGTGCTGGGATTACAGGCGTGAGCCACCACATCTGGCCAATTCAAGATTTTTTGTCCATTTTTGATTTGGGTTGTTTGGGAGCTTTTTGTTTAGTTTTAATTAAGAGTTTTCTATGTATTCTAGACATTAATCCCTTATCAGGTATGTGATTTGGAAATATTTTCTCCCATTTCCAACCCTATGGGTTGCCAAATACTTTCAGCCCCATGGACTGCCTTTTTACCTTGTTGGTAGTATTCTTTTTTTTTCTTTCTTTCTTTTTGAGATGGAGTTTTGCTCTTGTTGCCCAGGCTGGAGTGCAATGGTGCCATCTCGGCTCACTGCAACCTCCGCCTCCCAGGTTCAAGCCATTCTCCTGCCTCAGTCTCCTGAGTAGCTGGGATTATAGGCACATGCCACCACTCCTGGCTAACTTTTGTATTTTTAGTAGAGACAGGGCTTCACCATGTTGCCCAGGCTGGTCTCGAACTCCTGACCTCAGGTGATCTGCCCACCTCGGCCTCCCAAAATACTGGAATTACAGGAGTGAGCCACTGTGCCCGGCCCATTGTTGAAATTTTTATAGGGATTGCAGGGATTGCATTGATAGTAGATGCTACTATCACTTTTTTTTTTTTTTTTAGACAGTCTTGCTTTGTCACCCAAGATGGAGTGCAGTCATACAATCAAGGCTCGTTGCAGCCTTGACCTCCTGGGCTCAAGGGATCCTCCCACCTCAGTCTCCCAAAGTGCTGGGATTACAGGTGTGAGCCACAGTGCCCGGCCTACTATCACATTTTTTAAGTTTAACAAATTGGTATATTGAAATTGCATTTTGTTACAGTTTAGTTTGCATTTTTGTTCCTAATAAGGTTGATTAGCTATTTGTAAATCTTTCCGAATGTTTGCAATCTTTTGTCTGTTGAAATTAAAAAAAAAAAATTCTATTGGTGTTTTAATATCACATATATAAAGGATATTGAGAATATCAACATTTCTCTTGTTATATAAAATCTCCAAATATTCCTTGGGCCCCTCTTTGGGCACTGTGTAGGATATTGGCTGAAGTAGGGAGGAAAAGGCCATAATCCCTGCCCTTGTGGGGTAGGAAGATTGATCAGCAGTATTGAAATAATTACCCAAGGCCGGGCAAGGTGGCTCAAGCCTGTAATCCCAGCACTTTGGGAGGCCGAGACGGGTGGATCACGAGGTCAGGAGATCGAGACCATCCTGGCTAACACAGTGAAACCCCATCTCTACTAAAAATACAAAAACTTAGCCGGGCGAGGTGGCAGGCACCTGTAGTCCCAGCTACTCGGGAGGCTGAGGCAGGAGAATGGCGTGAACCCGGGAGGCGGAGCTTGCAGTGAGCTGAGATCCGGCCACTGCACTCCAGCCTGGGTGACAGAGCGAGACTCCGTCTCAAAAAAAAAAAAAAAAAAGAAATAATTACCCAAATATGTCATTACAGATGGGCGTAAGTGACATAAAGGCTAGAACAAAAGTACAGTGAAGGGGACCTGATCTAGCTGTGGGCTCAGAGAAGGCTGAGATGCTAATGATGAGGTGCAAATAACTAAAGATGGTGTGGAGGTGGAGGGGTGAAATTGAAGTTGAAGAGCCTTCTTGGCAAAGATGTGAGCATGTGCAAAGGCCCTGAGGTCTGAAGGAGCTGGATGTGTTCAAGGACATGAAAACAGGTGTTTGAACTGAAATGTGAAGAATGAGAAGTTGAGGGAAGTGGGGTCAGGCATGGAAACGAAGTTTCAGATGGAAGAGAAGACATCAGGTAATCAGTCAGCAACTCTTTATTTTGTCTCATAGACACTGTGGGTACAGTTGTGCATTGACAGCCATCTGAGGCCTAGGGTGATGCCCATGGGCATTTTCTTTTTTCCACTTTTGGGATGGAGTCTTGCTCTGTCAACCAGGCTGGCATGCAGTGATAAGATCTTGGCTCACTGCAACCTCCGCCTCCCGGGTTCAAGCGATTCTCCTGCCTCAGCCTCCCGAGAAGCTGCAAGCACCACCATGCCTGGCTAATTTTTGTATTTTTAGTAGAGGCGGGGTTTCACCATGTTGGTCAGGTTGGTCTCGAACTCCTGACCTCATGATCTGCCCGCCTCGGCCTCCCAAAGTGCTGGGATTTCCAGTGTGAGCCACTGCGTCAGGCTCTGGCTTTTTCTTAGATCAATGCACCACCCAGCACCCTGCTGGTCTCCTGAATTGGCTTATTCATTCATCCATTCATTAACTCCACAAATATTCATTGAGCACCCAGTGATGTGTGAAGTTTACTCTGAGGGGCTGGGGCTGTAGCAGTGAACAAGACCCCTGCCGTTAGGGACAAGAGAGATGGACGATAAACAAAAGTGCAAATAAATCAGCTAGTCTCAGATGTCGATAAATCCTTAGAGGTAAATTAAAGAGGGAAAAGGGCGGAGAGTCACGTGGCTGGACCTTCGCAACCATCACGAAGCTGGCTGAAGGGCCTTGCAGGCCAGGTAGGAGCTTTACCTTATCCTCAAGGCGAAGGGAAGTAACAGGTGGCTTTCAGCCAGAAGGTGGTTCCATCAGGTTTGTGGTTGGGAAAGGTCCCTCTGGCTTTTTTGTGGACTGTGGAATGGGGAGCAGAAGAGTGGATTCCAGAGATCATGGGGATACTATTTCAGTGGCCCAGGTAGGAGGTGAGGGCATCCTGAGAAAGGGTGGAGGCAGGGACCACAGACTGGCAGGGATGGACGAATCCAAGGTCTTCAGGAAGAACAGTTCACGAGACCTGGCAAAAGATGGGTCAGGGGAGGAGGGAGAGGGTGGAGCCCAGGAGGTCGCCTGGGTCCTGGCTAGCTGGAGAGGGCGCCACTGAATGAGAAATGACTCATGGAAGGGCCTGACTGTGGGGGAAGACCCTGCGATTGGTCTTGGTGAGTTAGTGCCTGGAGGCATCTGTGGAAATAGCAAGCTGGTGAAGGCAGAGGAGAATCAGGAAATGCAGACGGGGCAAGTGTGCGGGTTTGAGATATTTCAGGGGTGAACAGCATTGGACACTGGGAATGAGGAAGAGGCAAGTGACAAGGATGGACCCAGGTTTCCAGCTTGTGCCATCTAGAAAGAGGGTCTGCTGTTTTGTGGCTTGTATTTTCCCTGATTTATCATTTGCCTTTTACTTTTGTTTTGGGCGGGGTTAATTTAGCTCACTGTAAAAGAACAGTTTTCCCGCACATTTTATTAACACCAAAATTAAATGCATTTAGGGTCACAGAGATTTGGGGCCATACTAAACCGAAATTTAAAAAATGAAGTCCTTGGCTTGCCATGGTGGCTCACACCTGTAATCCCAGCACTTTGGGAGGCCAAGGTGAGTGGATTGCTGGAGCCCAGGAGTTTGAGACCAGCCTGGGCAACAGGGCAAAATCCCATCTCTACAAAAAATTAGCCAGGCGTGGTGGTGGTGGGCTCCTGTAGTCCCAGCTACTCAGGAGGCTGAGATGGGAAGATGCCTGGAGCCCAGGAGGCGGAGGTTGCAGGGAGCCAAGATTCAGCCACTTCACTGCAGCCTGGGCAATAGAGCAAGATCCTGTCTCAAAAAATAAATAAATAAATAAATAAAATAAAATATAAAATAAAATATTTCCTTCGTATCCTCAGAAACAATTCAAAGCCGTGTGTAAACCCAAAACTGAGTTCATCACTTCTAAGATCAGAAGAATTTGTGTCTGCTTATGATGAACTCACACACCATAATCTTCCTAAAATCATTGAATTCCAGGTGTGACTGAGAAAAGTTTCAGATTGCAAGTTGACACTGTTACCTGAAAGCTGCACACACCTGCTGAATCACTTTTTAAACAAGCATGAAAACAACAATTTCTCTTGTTCCCAGTACAGCTTTGAGCCACAAAAATTAATTACATCACCTAGGAAATTAGCCCTGTGTTTTGCATCCAAAGGTCAATGTTCAGACTGAGAAATGGTTTAGTGCTTCCAAACACAGGGCTCAGCATATAAATATTTATCACGCAGAGGACAGGAACTCATTGTACACGGCTTGTTTACCTTATCAGGCAGTTACCTGGGGCAAAAAGGCCACTGTCTGCTTCCTGTCCTAATTTCCCTTGCCCAAGACCTTGGGCAATTGTTTATTTGACAGAGTGTTCCGTCCCATTCCCTTTCTTCTGGGAATAAAGGCACAGGATACTAAACAAATAAATCACCTGGTCTGTGAACACCTGATTTCTGGAGAGGCTGAGACTTCTAGGTGTTTGCTAGAAAGATCCAATGACAGGAAAGAGAAAACAGCTGCTGCGTTCGCAAGAAAACGGAGGATGCATTTCTGCCCATGACTTTGGCTTGTTTGGGTTTGCGTTCCAAGTGCTCTGACTGGGCTTTATGGAATGTCCTGTCAGGTTTTTGATTGTGAAAATAAAGTAACAGAGACACAGGGGAACAGTAATCACAGACACAATTTGTAGCTAAGACGCAGCCTTTCATTTCATTCCTCTTCTCTATGTTTACAAATTGCGAATGTTAGGGAAACGTTGGCCAAGTTGGCTCTTCAACCTCACCACATATTTATTTTGGCCACTCTTAGCTTTTATTTCGAAAGGTCTCATACTCACCAGCTCAGGTGCTTGTTACATAAGAAAGCTCTGCCGGCAGAGTGCCAAAAATTCAGCTCAGCATTTTCTGCCTCCCTGCAGTGGTCCCAAGGAATGGATACCTCTGCAACCATCTGCAACATGGACCCTTGCAACAGAAATCTCAGGTTAGGTGACACTGACCAACATGCAGGGGAACTATGTCAACAAGCTAGTTTTCTTCTTTCCTTCCTTCCTTCCTTCCTTCCTTCCTTCCTTCCTTCCTTCCTTCCTTCCTTCCTTCCTTCCTTCCTCCTTCCCTTCTTCCCTCTCTCCCTCTCCTCACCCCCTTTTCTTTCTTTCTTTATTAATAGAGTAGGGGGTCTCACTATGTTGCCCAGGCTGGTCTCAAACCACTGGCCTCCAGTGATCCTCCCGCCTCAGCCTCCCAAAGCTCTGAGATTACAGGTGTGAGCTTTCAGGCCTGGCCCCAAACTAGTTTTCAAGGGTTCATTTTCACATCCCTTATATCTTGGTTCTCACCAGTCAATCATTACGTACTTTGCATGGATTTACTAGAATAGATTTTAAATCTCTTGTTTTAGCCACTTCTACTTGTAAAGCTACCAATCCTAGAAGTTTACTTGCAACTCTGCATTCTTGTATTTTAATTTGCATTTGGTTTTGCACATATTTAATTTGCATTTAGTTTTGTGTATATTTAATTTGCATTCAGTTTTGCATGTACTTAATTTGCATTCAGTTTTAGATTTAGTTTGATTGTTCATTTGCATCTCTCCTTTTTGAATTGCCTGCTGTTCTTTGCTCACTTTTTCTATTTTATTATTATTAAGACTAGTCACATGCAGTAGTGAGAAGGAGGGAAAGAGTCTATCGGACTTTTAATATCACATATACAGTGGATATTAGGAATATCAACACTTCCTTTTTTTTTTTTTTGAGATAGAGTTTTGCTCTTGTTGCCCAAGCTGGAGTGCAACGGCGCGATCTTGGCTCACTGCAACCTCCGTCTCCTGGGTTTATGCCATTCTCCTACCTCAGCCTCCTAAGTAGCTGGGATTACAGGTGCCCGGCACCACACTCAAGCTAGTTTTTTGTATTTTTAGTAGAGACAGGGTTTCACCATGTTGACCAGGCTGGTCTCGAACTCCTCACCTCAATTGATCCTCCCACCTCAGCCTCCTAAAGTGCTGGGATTACAGGTGTGAGCTCCTGACCTCAGGCGATCCTCCTGCCTCAGCCTCCCAAATTGCTGGGATTACAGGCGTGAGCCACCACACCCGGCAGCACTTCCTTTGTTACATAAAATCTCCAAATATCCACTGGGCACCTCTCTAATCCTAGGACTATGCACGGGTCCTTTTATTTGTTCTAAATGTAATCCTCCCAAGCTTCATGAGATAACCCTTCCGATTAACTTTCCAAAATTTGGTAAACAAATTCATATTAATATTCAGCAATCCCATGAAGGCAAGGCTTTGTTTTGTCTTGTCCATGGTTGAATTTCAGCACTAGATGTGTGTGGACCAAGTAGGTGTTTGATAAATATTTGTTTAATGAACAGAAGATCCATACAGGAATTTAGAAATTAGTATTCTCCCCTAAGCCATCTGCTTTCGCTTTTTTTCTCTCTCTTTCTTTCCTTTCTTCCTTCCTTCCTTCTTCCCTCCCTCCCTCCTTCCTTCCTTCCTTCCTTCCTTCCTTCCTTCCTTCCTTCCTTCCTTCCTTCCTTCCTTCCTTCTTTCCTTCCTCCCTCCCTCCCTCCCTCCCTCGCTCCCTCCTTCCTCCCTCTCTCTCTCTGTCTCTCTCTCTCTCTCTCTCTTTCTTCCTTGTTTTAAGACAGGGTCTTGTTGCTCTGTCCTACAGGCTGAAGTGCAGTGGCATGATCTCAGTTCATTGCAGCCTTAACCTCCTGGGCTCAAGCAATCCTCAACCTTAGCCTCCCGAGTAGCTGGGACCACAGGCACACGCCAGGATGCCAGGGATTTTTTTTTTTTTTTGAGAGACAGGGTCTCACTATGTTGCCCAGGCTGGTCTTGAACTTTTGGGTTTGAGAGCTCTTCCCACCTCAGCCTCCCAAAATGTTGGGATTACAGGTGCAAGCCACTCTGCTGGGCTGCCATCCTCTTTCAAAGCTTAAAAAAAAGAAAATCCTGGTGGGCGCCGTGGCTCACGCCTGTAATCCCAGCACTTTGGGAGGCTGAGGCGGGCGGGTCATGAGGTCAGGAGATCGAGACCTCCCTGGCTAACACGGTGAAATCCCGTCTCTACTAAAAATACAAAAATTAGCCGGGCGTGTTGGCGGGCACCTGTAGTTCCAGCTACTCGGGAGGCTGAGGCAGGAGAATGGCTTGAAACCGGGAGGCGGAGCTTGCAGTGAGCAGAGATCGTGCCACTGCACTCCGGCCTGGGTGACAGAGCAAAACTCCATCTCAAAAAAAAAAAAAAGAAAGAAAGAAAATCCTAATCTTCTATTACACCCCAAAGTCAGGCTTTCATTCCCATGATTATACTGTTTTTCTCTAAAATATTTTCTTGATATACAATAATTTAAAATGTGTGTGGGACAGGTGTGGTGGCTCATGCCTGTAATCCCAACACTTTGGAAGGCCAAGGCAGGCGGATCATTTGAAGTCAAGAGTTCAGGATCAGCCTGGACACTATGGTGAAACTCCATCTCTAGTAAAAATTTAAAAAAAAAAAAAATTAGCTGGGCATGGTGGCGGGCACCTACAATCCCAGCTACTCAGGAGGCTGAGGCAGGAGAATCACTTGAACCCAGGAGACGGAGGTTGCAGTGAGCTGAGATGGTGCCATTGCACTCCAGCCTGGGCAACAAGAATGAGACTCCATCTCAAAAAAAATCAATAAATCAATAAATCAATAAATCAATAAATCTAAATATATGTATATCCCAGGGTGTATACGAAAGTGGAAAAATATTTTCAGCTTTCTTCTTATCCTTCTTCTTCCTCTTCTTCTTCTTCTTTTTTTTTTTTTTTTTTTTTTTGAGACAGGATCTGTCTCTGTCACCCAGACTGGAGTGTGGTGGCACAATCAACCTCCCAGGCTCAAGTGATTCTCCCACCTCAGCTTCCAGAGTAGCTGGGACTACAGGTGTGAACCACCACTCCAGACCCCCAAATCCTCTTTGATGTATTTTGTGGGCTTTTGACCAGTGCAGCGTCTTCACTAGAATGTCTCACTCTAACTGCCTGAAAACGGACATGATTAGTTACCCTATTATAATGTGTGTTACAATGCTAACTTTCTCTACTTTACTAGCTTTCACTTGTCCACCCTGAAATGAGATTTGGGGGCTATGCAAACCCTGAACATGCAGGGAGTATGTGGTGTATCACTTCTGTGGAATGAACTAAAGAATTCCTGGCTCAGGGAGGCCGAGATGGGCGGATCACGAGGTCAGGAGATCGAGACTATCCTGGCTAACATGGTGAAACCCCATCTCTACTAAAAATACAAAAAATTTGCTGGGCATGGTGGCGGGTGCCTGTAGTCCCAGTTACTCAGGAGGCTGATGCAGGAGAATGGTGTGAACCTGGGAGGCGGAGCTTGCAGTGAGCTGAGATCGGGCCACTGCACTCCAGTCTGGGTGACAGAGCGAGACTCCGGCTCAAAAAAAAAAAAAAAACAACGAGAGAATTCCTGGAAGTTCTGTCTCCCTCAAGGACTCCCCCCACCACACACACACACCTGGGTTCAAGTCCCACCTGGGTTCATGCAATATTTACTGTGTGCTGACTCTGTGTCAAGCATTATGTGAGGCAACAGCAGCAGAGATTTGTACCTGGGGCTAAAGATTTCTAGGCATGTTATCTTTTTTTGTTGTTTGTTTGAGACAGAGTCTTGCTCTGTCACCCAGGCTGGAGTATAGTGGCGCAATCTTGTCTCACTGCAACCTCCGCCTCCTGGGTTCAAGCGATTTTCTTGCCTCAGCCTCCCGAGTAGATGGGATTACAGGCACCTGCCAGCACTCCTGGCTAATTTTTGTATTTTTAGTAGAGACGGAATTTTGACATGTTGGCCACGCTGGTCTCAAACTACTGACCTCAAGTGATCCACCCGCCTCAGCCTCCCAAAGTGCTGGGATTACAGGCGTAAGCCACCACGCCTGGCTGTATTCTCTTTTTAAAAGTAGGTTCAACTGGGATAGCTATCACATAAATCACCAATGCCCTGTGATTGGTGTGAATCAATTTATGAGATTGCTCAAGGTCACCAAGCCTGGAAGAGGTGGTGTCGGGATTCCCACCCAGGCTGCCTGGCACCATAAATTCCAAATGAGTGTTGCCCTGCAAGTCCTCATTTTGGGAGGATGCATGGTGCCTGCAATCATCCTCCTATTCCCCAAACATGTTTGGAGTCACCTTCTTGGAATTCTATTAGAAACTAAAGGACTCAGAATCTCACACGAGCTCTACCAGTAAGTAGCTAAGATACTTACATGAATCACTTCACTCCTCTCACCCCAGTCTTCTCATTTATAAAATGAGGAGATTTGATGCAATGTTTCACAAAATTCCTTTCAGCTGTAGTAACCTGTGTTCTGGACGTCTCCGCTTAACCGCAGCAAAGTGGTTAAGCGGAGACGTCCAGAACACAGATTATTAGAGCTAATTCTTTCATTGGTCTCGAGCTTGGATTCTGTGCTCTTCTCTGTAGTGTGGGGATATATATATATATACACATACACACACACACACACACACACACACACACATTTTTTTTTTTTTTTGGTTTTTTTTTTTTTTTTTTTTTTGAGATGGAGTGTTACTCTGTCGCCCAGGTTGGAGTACAATCTCAGCTCACTGCAACCTCCACCTCCCAAGTTCAAGAGATTCTCCTGCCTCAGCTTCCTAAGTAGCTGGGACTACAGGCATGTGCCACCACACCTAGCTAATTTTGTATTTTTAGTAGAGACAGGGTTTCTCCACGTTGGTCAGGCTGGTCTCGAACTCCTGACCTCAGGTGATCTTCAGCCTCCCAAAGTGCTGGATTACAGGTGTGAGCCACCGCGCCTTGCCCAGTGTGGAGATATTTGAACTTACCCAGGCTATCTTGCTGGGTTGTTGATTACATGAAATAATGGCTTTGAAAACATGGCAAATTATAAAGTTCCAGATGGACGTAGGTTAGTCTTGTTATTTTCTGTCATCCACTCTTCCAGCTACTGCTACTTTCTTTAGCCTGCAATTCACTTTGGGTTTTTTGTTGTTGTTGTTTGTTTTTTTCGTTGTTGTTTTTTTTTATTGTTTGTTTATTTGTTTGAGACAGCCTTGCTTTGTCACCCAGGCTGGAGTGCAGCAGCATGATCTCAGTTCACTGCAACCTCTGCCTCCTGGGTTCAAGCGATTCTTGTGCCTCAGCCTCCCGAGTAGCTGGGACCACAGGTGTGCGCCACCACACCCAGCTAAATTTTTTGTATTTTTAGTAGAGATGGGGTTTTGCCATGTTGGCCAGGCTGTTCTCGAACTCCTGACCTCAGGTAATCTGCCCACCTCAGCCTCTTAAAGTGCTGGCATTACAGTCTTGAGCCACTGCACCTGGACGACCTGCAATTCACTTTGAAGTTCAATTAATAAAAATATATTGGGCTGGGCGTGGTGGCTCACACCTGTAATCCCAGCACTTTGGGAGGCCAAGACAGGAGGATTGCTCGAGACTAGGAGTTCGAGACCAGCTTGGGCAATAAAATGACACCTGGACTCTAAAGGGGAAAAACATGTGTGTGTGTGTATGTGTGTGTGTGTGTAAATGTATTGAACATCTACTCCATGCCTGTATTTTGCGAGGCTCCAGAGAAGCACATAGATCCAGAGTTCAAGGAGCATATATCTGGGTGAGAGACAGACACAGGGACAGCTGACTGAATACACAGAGAAGCAGCCAAGGGAACCAGCCAGAGGCTGAGCTGAAGCCTAACAGCTCACACTGGGTGATTCCATCACTTGGAGGAAGGGCTGCACACTCTGAGACCTAAAGGATGCTAGTAGGGCTTGAACTGTGTTCCTCCAAAGATATGTTGAAGTCCCAAACTCCTATACCAGTGAATAGGACTTTATTTGGAAATAGAGTCATTGCAGGTGTAAAGATGAGGTCATACTAGTGTAGGGTGGGCCCTCAATCCGATATGTCCTGTGTCCTTAGAAAAAGAAGGTATGTGGCCAGGCGTGGTGGCTTACGCCTATAATCACAGCACTTTGGAAGGCCGAGGCGGGCGGATCACAAGGTCAAGAGATCGCGACCATCCTGGCCAATGTGGTGAAACCCCGTCTCTACTAAAAACACAAAAATTAGCTGGGCGTGGTGGTGCGTGCCTGTAATCCCAGCTGCTTTGGAGGCTGAGGCAGGAGAACCGCCTGAACCTGGGAGGTGGAGGTTGCAGTGAGCCGAGATCAAAAGTAGCTGCGGTTACTGGCGCATACCACCACGCCCAGCTAATTTTTGTATTTGTAGTAGAGATAGGATTCTACCATGGTGACCAGGCTGGTCTCAAACTTCCCACCTCAGATGATCTATCTGCCTTGATCTCCCAAAGTGCTGGGATTACAAGCGTGAGCCACTGTGCCCAGCTAGAAGTCTCTGTTGTTTTAAGCCACTCAGTGTTTTTGTTTTGTTTTGTTTTGTTTTGTTATTTGAGATGGAGTTGCGCCTTTGTTGCCCAAGCTGGAGTGTAATGGCATGATCTTGGTTCACTGCAACCTCCGCCTCCCAGGTTCAAGCAATTCTCCTGCCTCAGCCTCCCAAGTGGCCGGGATTACAGGGGCACACCACTATGCCTGGGTAATTTTTTATATTTTTAGTAGAAACGAGGTTTCACCATATT
Organism: Macaca nemestrina; assembly: GCF_043159975.1. Taxonomy (NCBI): domain Eukaryota; kingdom Metazoa; phylum Chordata; class Mammalia; order Primates; family Cercopithecidae; genus Macaca; species Macaca nemestrina. The sequence continues at coordinate 225,846,983 of NC_092125.1, read as the reverse complement.
AGCCAGGCTGGTCTCGAACTCCTGACCTCAGGTGATCCGCCCACTTCGGCCTCCCAAAGTGCTGGGATTATATGCATGAGCCACTGTGCCCAGCCTTGTGGTTCTTTGTTAGGGCAGCCACAGGAAAGGAAGATCAATTCATAGGAACCAGACACACAAAGAATGGGGATTAACCTGAAAGAATCAAAAGGATCAGAACCCAGTATGAGAAGATTTATTCAAGCATGAAGCTGAGAATAACCATTCAGATAACACAGACTCCAAAGAAATGGGGTCAGTGCTCCAAAGTGAAAAAGTTAAGATCTTGCTCGCAGAGGCAGAAAACAAAGAAATGTAGTAAGATTATAACGTGTTCTATACAAGGCTTGTTTATTAATTACAATTTAATTAGTTACAGTTTGTTCTCTTTTCTGTATAGCTTGTTTCCTTTTCCTTTACAATTTAAAAGAGTGTAATTAACATTCCATCTTAAACAATGTAATAGTCATGAAGTTTTTGTCTGAGAGAGGAAAGAGGAAAGTTAATTTATAATGAAAATCAACAGCGAAGAGGAAAGAGTCTTCCCTGGCGCTCTTTAGTCATTTACATTTTACAAAACAATGTAGGTAAGGAAGAAGGCTAATCTGTAATCAAAGAAACAAAAGTTACAGATGCCTAGGTTACAGTTGCCTGATTACTGCCTCATAATCACATTCCCTTAAGGCTGAAAATATTTTAAAATTCCAACAGGTTAGTTTTTTTGTTTGTTTGTTTTGTTTTGTTTTGTTTTGTTTTTTTAGATGAGGGTGGGTGGTGGTGTCTCCTCATGTTGCCCAGGCTGGTCTCAAACTCCTGGGCTCAAGTGATCCTTCTGCCTTGGCCTTCCAAAATGTTGGGATTGCAGGTATGAGCCACTGCATCCCACCTAGATTTTAAATCACTTATTTTCACAGCAGTGGAAGACGGTCCCAGGCTAAGGGGGCAGTGTTTGCAACAGTTCTAGGAAGGCAAAACCTTAACGAGTTTAAGGAACTGAAAGAAAGTTTATGAGGTCCAGCCCCACCTGTCCACGGGAGCTGTGGACCAGATGGCAGGGGCAAGTCATGGCACTTGTCTGGATGCTGGCAATGGTGATGGGAGCCAGGGAGGGTGCTCAGCAGGAGAGTGGCAGGACCTGGTTTGTGAGAAGATGGTTCTGCCGTGGGATGGAGAGGGCATGGGGGGAGCCCAGAAAGCTCACTGGAGGGAGATGGTGCAGTGAGAAGGAGCTAGTGGAAGGTTCTGAAGTGACCTGACTAGGGGTGAATTGGGCTTGGTTATGTTGTATATTAGTCCGTTCTCATGCTGCTAATAAAGACATTCCCGAGACTGGGTAATTTATAAAGGAAAGAGGTTTAATTCACTCACAGTTCAGCTTGGCTGGGAGGGCCTCAGGAAACTTACAATCATGGCAGAAGGGGAAGCAAACATCCTTCTTCACATGGCAGCAGCAAAGAGAAGTGCAGAGTGAAGAGGGGGGAAAGCCCCTTATAAAACCACCAGATCTCATGAGAACTCACTATCGTGAGAACAGCATGAGGGTAACCACCCCCATGACTCAATGACCTCCCACTGGGTCCCTCCCATGACAGCTGGGGATTATGGGAACTACAATTCAAGATGAGGTTTGGGTGGGTATACAGCCAAACTATATCATGCTGAAAGCAGAGGAAACCAAGTGTGTTTGAATTATAAAGAGATGTTTTTATGAAGTCAGTTTTCAGGCTAGTGGAGAGTGATGCCCTTCATTAAGTAACCAAGGAGGTCTGGACAGGGGTGGGTGTTTTAATTTAATTTAATTTAATTTAGGAGATCTAAGTAATTAAACATGAGGCCAAAGTACATAAGAAAGTGGCAATCTTTTATTGCAAATATGCACACACTCTCGGGCGAGGTTCTCTGGTCCTCAGGTGTGGGGGGCCAGGGAAGTTGTGCCGGCGCTCTCGGGTGAGGTTCTCCAGTCTACAAATGCGGGGGCCGAAGAAGTCACAGCAGCGCTTACCGGCGGCGGACTTTTATGCCTGGGAGCTGGAGGGGGAGGAGTTCGGGGCGTGTGTGTAGGAGTGGCTTCTTGAATTTCGGTGTCCCTGGCTTGATGTCACTCTGCGCATGCTCAGTTGATTTGGTTCTTTTCCCGGGCGCCGGAAAATCTGTGATGAAGAACCCGGAAACAACAGGGACTGCTCCATCTTGTTCACCTTCCTCCATCTTGTCCCTTCTCCCTCACCCAAACAGTCCAACCTCTTATTGATTATAAGAATTTATGGCGCTGTGGTCTGTCTGGCTGCTTCCTGCTGTTAAGGGGTTTAGTTAGGGTCTGAGGTTGGCATTTGGGTGTAGGGATGCAGGAGCATTTGGTTGAAGGTGACTCAGGTGATCTCTTGGACCCTGGCTCGGATAAATTTTATTAGAATGGGAGCAAGACATAACATAAGGCAGAGGATTAGTATGGGAATTAGGAAATCACAAAGGGCACCTTGCCAAGCTAGGTCTTCCATGAGAGTAAAAAGTTGGGAAACGTACTGGTTGGGGGATGGGTCAGGAAGGAGGGTGTCTATGAGGTTTATGAGGGAAAAGTCAGTTAAGTTAAGATGAAGAATGGTGAGGAAGCGGGAAAATTTGAGGAGGGTGTTAATCCTTGAGTAGAACCTGGTCACCTGGAGAAAGGGAAGGGGAACAGATGTTTTGAGTTAGGTTAAGATGTCTCGTCCCAAGAGGGGATGGGACAAGAGGGCACGATGAGGAAAGAGTGGGCAAAGCATGCATAGTCCAGGCAGTAATTTAACATTGGGGTCTGGCGAGGGTTAGATGGTTTACCGTCTACCCTAACTACTGAGATAGTGGATGGCTGGCTAGGACCTCCATAGGTTGACAAAACAGAATAGGTAGCCTCCGTATTGATGAGAAAAGAAATTGGCTTACCTGCTATCTGTAGAGTTACCCTAGGCTCAGCAAGGGTGACCGGGGTCTCCGAGTGTGGGTACCGTCAGTCGTCGTCCAGGTGTAGGAGCTGGAAGGAGCATTCTGGCCTTTGAGGAGAGGCACCACGTTGAGGCGCAATGCCTGCCCTGCTGGCGGGGCAATCAGACTTCCAATGTCCTTCCTGTTGGCAGGTTGGGCACGGCATGGTAGGCAGGTGAGGATTTGGACACTGTTCTGCCTAATGCCCAGTTGTGCCACACTTAAGGCATGGACGAGACGGAGTGGCCAGCTTGGCCTGGGGACACTGGTTTGCCCAGTGTCCTGGGTCTCCGCATTTATAGCAGGAGCCCTTGGGAGACTTGCCCTGTGTCTTCCGTGCCGGCAGAGTGGGCAACGCTGGTTGGAGGGCAGCCACTAGAGCTTGCGCCTGAAGCACAGCCCTTCTTTTCTCCTTGTCTAGCTCTGCAGCCTCAGCTGCTTCTTCTCTGGAGTTAAAAACTTTAAAGGCCAATTTTACTAAGTCCTGTATGGGGGTTTGAGGCCCATCTTCAACCTTTTTTAGCTTTTTTCGAATATCTGAGGCTGACTGGGAGATAAAATAGGAGGCTAGGACAGCTGCTCCAGCAGGGGAGGTGGGGTCTAGCCGAGTACATTGGGCTAGTGCCTCTGTAAGGCGATTTAGGAAGGAAGTCGGGTTCTCATCTGAGTGCTGGATGATTTCCTTTAGTTTATCAAAATTGACCACTTTGTTAGAGGCTGCCTGCATACCGGCCAAGAGACATTGAACCATAATGTCTCTCCTATGGCAGCCGGGCTGCTGTGGTTGGTAGTCCCAATGTGGTTCTATGGACGGGACAGCCATCTCTCCTAACGGGACAGTGGCGTCAGTTAAATGCCATTGATCTGCATGTTGCCTGGCGGCTGCAAGAATACGCTATCTTTCCTCTGGGTTAAGGGAGGAGGACAAAATGACCTGTAAGTCATGCCAGGTTAGATCATACGCCTGACATAGGTATCGAAACTCCTTGGAATATAGGGTGGGGTTAGCAGAGAAGTCGCCGAGCCGTTTTTCAATCTTGGAAAGGTCTGCCAAGGAAAAAGGGACATGGACTCTAACTAGTCCTTTGGCTCCAGCGACCTCTCGGAAGGGGGCCAACAAACTAACAGGGGAGGTTGAAACAGACTGACCAGTCGGGTAGGTTGAGACTGGCTGACCGGTAGAGGGGGTTGAGGCAGGCTGACTGGTAGAGGGCTGACTAGTGGGGGCCACTACCACGGTCTTGGAGCGAGTGTGGGTAGAAATAGGAGAAGTAAGAGGAGTGGCTGAGGGAGGGGCGGTAGGAGGAGCATAGGGAGGGGGGTTGGTAGGTCGGGAGGGAGGTGCCCCACCGTCGGCCTCGTCTGAGATGGAAGTAGAATCTTCCTCTGCTTGTGGTGTGGGGGCCGAGGGCTGGGTTTTAACTAACAAGACCTGGGCCATTGAACACTGGGCCCACAGGTCTGGGTGAGAGCGCAAGTCCCAAAAGCCTTGGACATAGATAATCTCTGACCACTTTCCAAGCCTTTGGCAGAAATTAGAGAGATCTAATAGAAAAGTGTGCCATCAAATTAGACTGGTTGTCTAATTTATACTGCGGCCATGCCACAGTGGAGAGGAAAATTAGCCGCTTTCGTTTTAAATCTTGAGCTAGATGTAAGGCTTCCAAGTTTTGGAGGAGACACCCTAAGGGGGTGTTCCTAAGGATTTTCGATTGTGAGGTTCCCATTGTTTAACCACCAGAAATGGAAACTGACCTCAGGCAGTGGCAAAGCGTCCTTTGCCGCTGCTAGAGACGGGGGGCTTCTGGAGCCACTAACAGAGAATTGAGGAACTTCAAGACGGACATGTCCGGGTTGAAGACCTCACTGCGCCACAGGGTGGCTACGTCCTTGGGCGTACGTACGACTCCAGGCCAAGGACACGGAAACGGACGGAGATGGTTAACAAAGGGAGTACTCACCGAAGAAGAAATTCTCAGAGCGGCACCAGTGGAAAGCTGGAACACTTGTTCAGTGTTGGTGGCTGGTTGGGTTGGGAGCCGGTTCACTGGGGAGGAGGTTCGTTAGACCCCTAGGGGATGTTGAGGAAGGGTCTCCTCCTGGGTCGGGTTTTGGCACCAACTGTTTTAATTTAATTTAATTTGGGAGAGCTAAGTAATTAAACATGAGGCCAAAGTACATAAGAAAGTGGCAATCTTTTATTGCAAATATGCACACACTCTTGGGAGAGGTTCTCTGGTCCTCAGGTGTGGGGGGCCAGGGAAGTCGCGCCGGCGCTCTCGGGTGAGGTTCTCCGGTCCACAAATGCGGGGGCCGAAGAAGTCACAGCAGCGCTTACCGGCGGCGGACTTTTATGCCTGGGAGCTGGAGGGGGAGGAGTTCGGGGCGTGTGTGTAGGAGTGGCTTCTTGAATTTCGGTGTCCCCGGCTTGACGTCACTCTGCGCATGCTCAGTTGATTTGGTTCTTTTCCCGGGCGCCGGAAAATCTGTGATGAAGAACCCGGAAACAACAGGGACTGCTCCATCTTGTTCACCTTCCTCCATCTTGTCCCTTCTCCCTCACCCAAACAGTGGGGACACCAGCTTCACTTGGGCTTCTCTTTTTTTTTGAGATGGAGTTTCACTCTTGTTGCCCAGGCTGGAGTGCAATGGCTCGATCTTGGCTCACTGCAACCTTGGCCTCCTGGGTTCAAGTGATCCTCCTGAGTAGCTGGGATTACAGGTGCCACTCTGCCTGGCTAATTTTTTTTTTTTTTCTTTTTTTGAGACAGAGTTTCACTCTTGTTGCCCAGGCTGGAGTGCAATGGCACGATCTCAGCTCACTGTAACCTCTGCCTCCCAGGTTCAAGTGATTCTCCTGTCTCAGCCTCCCGAGTAGCTGGGATTACAGGGGCACACCACCACACCTGGCTAATTTTTTGTATTTTTTGTAGAGTCAGGGTTTCCCCATGTTGGTCAGGCTGGCCTTGAACTCCTGACCTCAGGTGATCCACCCACCTCAGCCTCCCAAAGTGCTGGGATTACAGGCCTGAGCTACCACTCCTGGCCAAGCCATTTTTGGTATTTTTAGTAGAGATGAGGTTTCTCCATGTTGGTCAGGCTGGCCTCGAACTCCTGACCTCAGGTGATCTGCCCACCTCGGCCTCCCAAAGTGCTAGGATTAGAGGGGTGAGCCACCACGCCTGGCCTCGGGCTTCCCTCTTAATCATCAGTTTTGCCCCAAATGATATGGCTAATCACAAAATTCAGCTCCCTTCATCCTCCTCAAGAGCATCCTGTCCCAAAAAAAAGAGTTTCAATTGTGTCATTTCGGTGGCACAATCGTTTGATGAATCCTCCTGTCTGGAAGAGGGAAACCCTCCTTTGAATATGTAAATTCTGGAGAGTTTGTAAAAACAGTCAGTCCCAGCTCCTCATGGCAGTAACTTGTAAGCCTACGTTTAAAAAGATCATGCCAGTGCATGGCATAAAGGTACCTCACCTTATTTTCAAAGGCTATTTGCTTATAAATAAATAAATGCACTTTCCCATTTCTGTTTAATTAGGAACTTTATAAGCTAATCATGAGCTGAGTCTCATTATTCCTATAACATGTAGACAGAAATTCATGACTGTAGTGAATGTGGCCATTTTAGCTCATGACTCAATTTTTCTTTTCCTTTTTTTTTTTTTTTTTGAGGCAGGGTCTGGCTCTGTCACCCTGGCTGGAATGCAGTGGCACTATCTCAGCTCACTGCAGCGTCTGCCTGTCTGGCTCATGCCATTCTTCCACCTCAGCCTCAGAGTAGCTGGGACTACAGGTGCTCGCCACCACACCTGGCTCATTTTTGTATTTTTTGTAGAGATGGGGGTCTCACCATGTTGCCTAGGCTGGTCTCGAACTTCTGGGGTCAAGTGATCCACCCAACTCAGCCTCCCAAAGTGCTGGGATTACAGGTGTGAACCACCATGTCTGGCCTATGACTTGATTTTTCTAAGACTTGTAATGATGTTAATGAGAATAAACAGGGAGTCTAGCTTATGTGGTGGTTGTTTTTATATGAGATGCTCTGTAAGATAAGGTTGAGGAAAAGGATTTAAATACAGTGCGGAGAAGGGCAATAATAAGACAGATGCAGCTAGTTCAAACAGAGAACTTCATTATATTTTAACACCACATAAACAACCACGTCTTTCCCAGGCCCCACTCTCTCACTCCCTTGGGTAATGTCACCACCCCCATGGCTTTACTTATAGTCTACAAAGCCTGGTGACACCCAAACCTGCATTGTCCATGCTGGTCCCACTCAGGAGCCTCAGACTGGGTCCCCTCGCTTCCAGTTAGGTCTCCATAGTCAGAGGCTCCTGTGCTGAACGTGCCCCAACAGAACACTCCTCTTCCCACCCAAGCAGGCTTTTCCCACGTTTCTCTGGAGCATACATGGCACCGCCTCCCACCCACTGCTGGGTTCCCTCCCCACTCCCTGCCAGGACAGCATCAGGCTCTGGTTGTTCTGTTCCCAAGCATATCACATGTGCCCCCATGTCCATCCCCACTGCCGTTGCCCAGGCCGCCATTTCTTGTCGCCCAGGTCATTGTTAAATCTCTAAGTGACCTCCTGTCTGCTGCCCTCCTATCCATTGTTCACACTGCAGCCAGGATAATCTTGCAAGAATGCAAACCTGCTCATGCCACATTCCTTAAAAGAAAGAAAACAGCCCTTTGATATCTTCCCATTTGTTACTCCAAAGCTGAAGTCCAATGTTCTTTTGTTTTCTTGTTTTCTTTTTTTCTTTTTTTTCTCTCTCTCTCTTTTTTTTTTTTTTGAGACAGAGTCTCGCTCTTGTTGCCCAAGCTGGAGTGCAGTGGCGTGATCTTGGCTCACTGCAACCTCTGCCTCTCAGGTTCAAGAGATTCTCCTGCCTCAGCCTCCTGAGTAGCTGGGATTACAGGCGCCTGCCACCACACCCAGCTAATTTTTATATTTTTAGTAGAGATGGGATTTCACCATGTTGGCCACGCTGGTCTCGAACTCCTGACCTCAGGTGATCCACCCGCCTTGGCCTCCCAAAGTGTGGGGATTACAGGTGTGAGCCACTGCCCCCAGCCTGAAGTTCAATTTTCTTAATGTGACATTCCCATCTGATTCTTCCTCACTGCTGGGGATGGGGTCAGCGGTGGGGGGGGTGACTTCTTTCTTCACTCTTCCCTGGCCTTGGGGGTTGAGCCGAGTGCCTACCCTGGCCCAGGGCATTCTATTCCTCTGGACAGGCACACATTTGACCCTGCATGGAGACCGCCTGTTTACAGTGTGCCTTACCCACACCTACAGGTGCACCGAGGCATCCGTTTCCCCATGTCTTTTAAACCAAACTTGACTCCATGCCTCCATCCTGCCAGGTGTGGAGGAAGTTAATGTCATTCACTTTGGGTGTGCTTTTCCCATCCTGAGCCAGTGCCCCAGCCGGAGTGAATAGGAGGAAGCCCCAGTGTCTGAGGGCCACGCTGGGTAACGTCAGGCGCCCTTCTCATGCCCACATTGCTACGGCCAGATCCTAGAATCTTGGCCCAAATGGGAATGCTGATGTCCAAGGTGCAGGTATGTATGTGTATATATGTGTGTATATACATGTATACATATAAAAACTTATATATGCATATGTAAGTCAGGTTCCAACAATGCCGTGTATATATATTATATATGTTATATATACATATATGTATATATGTATAAATATGTAAGCTTATATATACACATATAAACATATATAACATACACATATAAAATATAAAAATATAAAACACATATACAAAACATGATATATATATAACATCACAATAGTATTATTTCTCCACATTCCCCACTAATTTTTTTTTTTTTTTTGAGACAGAGTCTCACTTTGTTGCCCAGACTGGACTGCAGTGGCCCCATCTCAGCTCACTGCAACCTCCACCTCCCGGGTTCAAGAGGCTCTCCTGCCTCTGTCTCCCAGCTTGCTGGGACTACAGTTGTGCGCCACCACACCTGGCTAATTTTTGTACTTTTAGTAGAGACGGGGTTTCACTATGTTGTCCAGGGTGTCTCGAACTCCTGACCTCAGGTGATCCACCCGCCTCAGACTCCCAAAGTGCTGGGATTACAGACATGAGCCACCGTGCCTGGCCTTCCCCACTAATTTCTATCAATTTACCCCACACTAAAGAGTATTTCTGTTACACGTTCCAAGGATGGTTTTAGGGATTCGTTGCTATGAGCAGACTGCCAGCAACTTCCCGAATCTGCCAGCTGCTTTTCTTCTTTAGAAAGAATATTCTCAAATTGCCCCCAACTAATCAGAGAAAAGAACATTGGCCTTCTTTTCTATCCTTTCTGGCCTTCCTTAACTTTTCCCCCAACCTGAGAAAGAAGCCAAAAATGGGAAGAATTACAGCATGCCGCTCTCCAAGTGGGGAGGGCCTATGTGCCAGAATTTCTAGTTAGAAGGGAGATATTTTCCACTTTGTTCTTTAAAAAGAGTGGCATGTTCCTCTTTTAACAAATGTTATCTGCTGCTAGCTACTGCCTCACATTTGCATCTGTTGGATAGTCTTTGATATTTTTTCCAGAAACCTTATCTGCTGTCTCAGAAATAAACAATCTTAGAAGCCAGAATTCCTCAGATTTCTTAAGGAGATTGTATCCTACCTGTGGAAATTTAAAAAGAAAAAGATTTAAGTAGGAAACTTAACAGATTTATTGGTTTTTATTACAATCTCTAAAAAACTAGTCATCTTCATGACCAGCCTAGGCAACATGGTGAAACCCCATCTCTTCGAAAAATACAAAAATTAGCTGGGTATGGTGGTGCACACCTGTGGTCCCAGCTAGTTGGGAGGCTGAGGTAGAAGGAGTACCTGAGTTTGGGAGGCTGAGGCCTCAGTAAGCCAAGATCGTGCCACTGCACTCTGGCCTGGGTGACAGAGCGAGACTTGGTCTCAAAAAAAAAAAAAAAAAAAAGGTAGTCACTAGTCACGTGAAAACTACCATCTTACAACTCTTCCTTCCCAGGACAACCTTTTTGTAAAATCAGGAACCAAGGGTTACAGTCGCCACTTGCCCCAGGCAATGACAGCCAAGGACATTGTCCCTGAATTTGGGTTTCTCTTGGGAAGGGGACATCGGCTGACAGCTTTGTGATGTTGGGAGTACAATCATTTTCAAAACAGCCAGTATTTGAAATTGTGTTTCCCATTCTCCTTTGAGAAAATGTTGTGTTTGTTTTCTGTGATATAAACAATCTCATTGTGAAGACTGAAAATATTCAACATGTTTCAAGAAAGGGGGAATATTAACAAATCCGGAGCTAAAACATTAGAAGCTGGGAACTGCAGGTGCATGAACTGTAGGAATAGTATCACGGGAGTTCATGTTCCCAAATTTCTAACCTCAAAGCCCAGACAAATGCTCAATGCAGCAGAAATGCTTCTCTTCTCAGGCTATTCCCCTCTGCATTCCGATTAAAGAAGTGTTCTGGAGAACAAGCCGGATGGGAATAAATCTGGTTTTTCGCTTTTCTCTAATTGAATATTGCTTCTGTTTGGAGTCAGTGCCTTTCCCCGCCTGCCCAGCGCCTCCCAGGAAGGGGGTGCGCGGAGCTTCGTGAGCGAGGCTCCAGTGCACCATGGCGACATCGTGCCATAAAAATGTCTTCTCTCATTTTCAAGGTAAACTAATGTTATTGCCACCAGGAAATAGACCACATGAAAACAAACGCCGGGGACCTGGAAGAGTTGCCCAGGCAGTTGCTCTTGTCGATTCCCAAGCTCATTACCCTCCTTAACTAAAGTCAATGGGACGAAACACCCGGCTTCTGCAAAGGCCCCTAAACATGAAACCTGTATATTTAAAATCTGTGACTGTAAATTAACTACACTGAGTCTTCTTCTTGTTCACAATGAATTTTCCATTTTCTGTCTTCTGATAAGTAATGCCTGGTTATCCAGTCCTTGTATCCTGTGTCACAAAATGCTGCTGATCAAGGCTGGGCATGGTGGCTCACGCCTGTAATCCCAGCACTTTGGGAGGCCGAGGTGGGTAGATTAGTTGAGTCCAGGAGTTTGAGACCAGCCTGGGCAACATGGCGAGAGCCCCTCTGTACAGAAAATACAAAAATTAGCTGGGCATGGTGATGCACACCCATAGTCTCAGCTACTTGGGAAGCTGAGGTGGGTGGATTACTTGAGCCTAGGAGGTGGAGGTTGCAGTGTACCAAGATCGTGCCACTGCACTTCAGCCTGGGAGACAGAGTGAGACCCTGTCTTTCTTTCTTTCTTTCTTTCTTTTTTTTTTTTGAGATGGAGTCTTGCTCTGTCGCCCAGGCTGGAGTGCCGTGGCGTGATCTCGGCTCACTGCAAGCTCCACCTCCTGGCTTCACGCCATTCTCCTGCCTCAGCCTCCCAAGTAGCTGGGACTACAGGCGCCCGCCACCACGTCTGGCTAATTTTTTGTATTTTTAGCAGAGACAGGGTTTCACTGTATTAGCCAGGATAGTCTCGATTTCCTGACCTCGGGATCCGCTCACCTCAGCCTCCCAAAGTGCTGGGATTACAGGCGTGAGCCACTGCAACCAGCCCCGAGACCCTGTCTTAAAAAAAAAAAAAAAAAAAAAAAGGCCGGGCGCGGTGGCTCACGCCTGTAATCCCAGCACTTTGGGAGGCCGAGGCGGGCGGATCACAAGGTCAGGAGGTCGAGACCACGGTGAAACCCCGTCTCTACTAAAAATACAAAAAATTAGCTGGGCGCGGTTGTGGGCGCCTGTAGTCCCAGCTACTCGGGAGGCTGAGGCAGGAGAATGGCGTGAACCCGGGAGGCGGAGCTTGCAGTGAGCCGAGATCACGCCACTGCACTCCAGCCTGGGCGACAGAGCGAGACTCCGTCTCAAAAAAAAAAAAAAAAAAAAAGGTGCTGATCTTGAACTCATTGATGATTTGCAGTGTCGGGGGTGAACATCAGTAATCACAAATTTCCCCGTGTAGACAGTAAAGTATCAAGTGTCACGGATAACTTGGTGAGAAACGTGAGTGTCTGATGGTGCAGGGGTCTTCATGTTTGTGAAATTTCTTTTCTTTCTTTCTTTTTTTTTTTTTCTTTTTTTGAGACAGAGTCTCACTTTCTTGCCCAGGCTGCAGTACAGTGGTGTGATCACGGCTCACTACAACCTCCACCTCCCAGATTCAAGCGATTCTCCTGCCTCAGCCTCCTGAGTAGTTTGGATTACAGGCATGTGCTGCTATGCCCGGCTAATTTTTGTATTTTTAGTAGAGACGGGGTTTCACTGTGTTGGCCAGGCTGGTCTTGAACTGCTGACCTTGTGATTTGCCCGCCTCGGCCTCCCGGAGTGCTGGGATTACAGGCGTGAGCCACTGTGCCCGGCCTCATGTCTGTAAAATTTCTAGGGGTCTGGTGGTCTGGGGCATGCCAGGGTGCCCCCTCTGAAGTGAAGAGCCAGCCACTGTACTTTTGGCACCTGCCATCTGTATGAAAGAATCACGTGTTTGGGAGGTCGCTGGATTTTAGAGGCCACAGATGCCACATCTGGATGACACGTTCTGGCCAATTTACTGGGTGACCCCAAAAGCCACTAGCTTGGAGAGGGCCAACAGCCAGAGAAAGCGCTTCAACTCAGCCAGGTTGCGATGCGGTGGCTCTGCCCTCAGCCTGTAAGGTCCAGCCTCATGCCATCAGCAGTCACCGGTCTCACCACGTGCACCAGCCCCCAGAAGCACTGGCGTTCAAGGATGCTGTGATGGTTAATTTTGTGTGCCACCCTGATGGGGCCATGGGGTACCTAGACATTTGGTCAAACATGACTCTGGATGTGTCTGTGAGGCTGTTTTAGATGAGACGAACATTTGAATCCATGTGGGAGCCCTCTGGAGGTTCAGGCCTTCCTCATCCGGGTGGGCCTCCGCCAATCAGTTGAACTCCTCCTGCCTGACTGTCTTGGGCTGAGACTTCAGTCTTTTCCTTCCTTCAGACTCAAACAGAAACACCAGCTCTTCCTGGGTCTTGAGCCTGCCAGTTTTCAGACTGCAGCTACACCACCGGCCCTCCTGGTTCTCAGGCCTGCAGACGCCAGCTGCAGCCATACCACCAGCCCTCCTGGGCCTCCAGCTTGCTGCCTGCAGACTGGGAATTGTCAACTCCATAATCATGGGAGCCAATTTCTTATTCAAAGAAAATACACACACACACACACATACACACACCACACACACACAAACACACACATACACCACACAAACACACACATATACCACACACATATACACACACCACACACACAAACACACACCATACACATACACCACAAACATACACACCATACACACACACCACAAACACACACACCATACACACACCACACAGACATCAAACACAAACACACACATTACACACACACATACACCACCACACACACATACACCACACACAAAAACACACACACCACATAAACACATACACCACACACACATACACACACTACATACACATACACCACATACACACATACACACCACATACACATACCACACACACTACACTCATACAAACACACACATACACACCATGCACATACACACACGCACCACACACACACACACACCACACACATACACTACACACACACACCACACAACACCACACAACACATACACATACACCACACACACACCATACAGATACACACATAAACACACACAAAGATACACATACACAAACCACACATATACACATACATACACCACACACACACCACACATATACACACACCATACACACCACACACATACACATATACACACCACACACAAACACACAATCACACACCCCACACACACCACACACACACACCACACATACAAACACACACACCACAGACACCACACACATACACCACACACACACCACAGACACCACACACATACACCACACACACACCACACACACATACACACATCACACAGATACACACATAAACACACACAAAAATACACGTACACACACCACATATATACACATACATACACCACACACACATACACACACCACACACACCACACACATACACATACACACACCACACACACATAAATACACACAAACACACACCACACATACATACACCACACACATATACACATACAAACCACACACATACACCACACACACATACACACACACACACATCCCACACACACCACATGCACATACACATACACACACCACACCCACACATACACACATAAACACACAAACACACATACACGTGTATGCACACACACACACCACAAACACATACATGTACACACCACACACACACATACACACACCACACACATACACATACACCAGACAATAAACGCACATACACACATATACACACATGCACACCAACACATGCACACATACACACACCACACCACACACACCACACACACAGACACACGTGTATACACACATACATATACACACATGTACACCAACACATACACACATACACACACGTGCAAACACACCACATGAACACGTGCACGTGCACACGCACACACACACACACACACATATTTTCTGTTTCTTTTTCTTTTAACTTTTTTTGAGACAGGGTCTCACTGTTACCCAGGCTGGAGTGCAGTGGTGCGTTCTCAGCTCACTGCAGCCTCAACCTCCTAGACTCAGGTGACCCTCCCACCTCAGCCTCCTGAGTAGCTGGGACCACAGGCATGTTTGAGACCAGCCCAGCCAGCGTGGTGAAACACCATCTCTACTAAAAATACAAAAATTTGCCAGGCATGGTGGCAGGCGCCTGTAATCCAAACTACTCGGGAGGCTGAGGCCGATGCACGAGAATTGCTTAAACCTGGGAGTCGGAGGTTGCTGTGAGCCAAGATCGCACCACTGCCCTCCAGCCTGGGCTCAAGCGATTCTCCTGCCTCAGCCTCCCAAGTAGCTGGGGACCACAGACACGTGCCACCGTGCCTGGGTAATTTTTATTTTTGTTGTTTTTGTAGACAAGGTCTTGCTATGGTGCCCAGGTTGGTCTCAAACTCCTCGGATCAGGTGATCCTCCCGTCTCAGTCTCCCAAAGTGCTGGGATTACAGGCGTGAGCTACCTTACCCAGCTCAATGCCCCCACTCTTTTTTGTTTGTTTGTTTGTTTGTTTTTTGAGAAAAGGTCTCACTCTGTCAGCCAGGCTGGAGTGTACGGCTCACTGCAACCTCCACCTCCTGGGCTCAAGCAATTCTCCCACCTCAGTCTCCTGAGTACCTGAGACCACAGGTGGACATCAACATTGCCTGGCTAATTTTTTTCTATTTCTTGTTTTTTTCTGGAGACAGGGTTTTGTCATGTTGCCCAGGCTGCTTTCAAATTCATGGGCTCAAGCCATCTTCCCCCGTCGGTCCTTCAAAATGCTGGGATTACAGGCGTGAGCCGCCGTGCCTGGCCAAATTTACCTTTTAATCCATGGTTTGCCTCATATTGAGATGGGATTGTAATAGAACTAGAGGAAGGACAGGCTTTCCTCCAGACCCAGAACTGGAGGCTGGATGCCCTGGAGGCTTGTAAAGTTTTTAAGGCAGGGCATGGTGACTCCTGTAGTCCCAGCTACTTGGGGGGCTGGAGCAGGAGGATCGCTTACGCTCAGGAGTTCAAGGCTGCGATGAGTATGATCGCAACGTTGCTCTCCAGCCTGGGTGACAAAGAGAGACCCTCTATCTCTTTTTAAAAAGCAAAAAAAGAGGTCTATAAGGAGGCTGGTTTTTATTTCATCTGTAATAGCTGTGTTCTGCTTGGGGCAGTTCTGAAATTATTTGTGTGTGAAACGGAACACACGGTTGCCGGGCAGGCGGGGGCCAGATTGGAATGATGTGCTTTTTTTTTTTTTTTTTTTTTTTTTTTTTTTTTGAGCTGGAGTCTTGTTCTGTTGCCCAGGTGGCAGTGCAGTGGCACAATCTCGGCTCACTGCAACCTCTGCCTCCTGGGTTCAAGCAATTCTACTGCCTCAGCCTCCCAAGTAGCTGAGATTACAGGCAGCACCACCACACCTGGCTAATTTTTGTGTTTAGTAGAGATGGGGTTTCACCACATTGGCCAGGCTATTCTCGAACTCCTGGCCTCAGGTCATCCACCCGCCTCAGCCTCCCAAAGTGCTGGGATTTCCGGTGTGAGCTACCGCGCCTGGACAACACAAAACTTAAAAATGGCTAGAGCTGAGTCATCTCAGAAGGAACGGCCTGAGGAGATGATTTCTGTTCCTATTAACTGGGTCCCTGTTCTTATTCTAAGTCTGGTTCTTCACCTTTCACTATGCTGTGAGCTACTCCACATCCTTCTAGTAAGTTTCAATTTAACTTAAGTTGGCCAGAGCCACTGTCTCTGCCCTTGAACACGTGGTAGCAGATAGAATCACCCCTGGAAGGTGCCCAGTGAGTATAAGGAGGCGGCAGTGCAGGGAGCTGTAGCGAGTATCTGGGGGCTGGAGAGTTCATGAGAGGGACACTAAGAAGATGTGATGACCAGAGGGCCACACTGGGCAGCAGGACCAGAGCCTGCAGGGAGGTCTAGGCTGATTCGCCTTGTGGGAGCTACTGCTGGGGTGTTCACAGGGACCTGACTAGGGGCAGCTTCAGCTCAGTGGTGGAGAGAGCACAACAGCAGCGAGGTGAGGGCTGAGTGGAAGCAGCGGGTAGAGGGGAGGTACAGACATCATCTATTTTTTTTTAATTACATTGTAGTCCCAGGACTTTGAGAGGCCAAGGCAGGTAGATAGTTTGAGACCAGCCTGGGCAACAGAGGGAGACGCTATTTCTTTCTTCCCTTTTTTTTTTTCTTTTTGAGACGGAGTCTCGCCCTGTCACCCAGGCTGGAGTGCAATGGTGCAATCTCAGCCCACCACAACCTCTGGCTCCAGGGTTTAAGCTGTTCTCCTGCCTCAGCCTCCCAAGTAGCTGGGATTACAGGCACCCGCCACCACACCTGGCTATTTTTTGTATTTTTAGTAGAGATGGGGTTTCACCATGTTGGCCAGACAGGTCTCGAGGAGACCCTGTTTCTACAAAATAATACAAAATATTAACGGGGCATGGTGGTACGTACCTGTTGTCCCAGCTACATGAGAGGCTGAGGTGAGAGGATCCCCTGAGCCTGGGAAAGTCGAGCTGCAGTGAGCTGTGATTGGGCCACTGCACTCCAGCCTGGGTGACAGAGCGAGATCCTGTCTCAAAAAATATATATATTTATTTATTTGATTGTCAATCAAATTTGTGTATATTTATGGTCTGCAACATGGTGTTTTGAAAGATGTACAGTAGTTCCCCCTTATCTCTGGGAGACACGTCCCAAGATCCCCAGTGGATGCCAGAACCGCAGCTAATTCTTAACCCCATATGCAATATGCTTTGTCCTCCACATACATACTGAAGACAAAATTTCATCCTTTAATTAGGCACTGTAAGAAGTTAGCAACAATAACTAGTTAAAATAGAATAGTTACAGCAACATACTGTAATCAAAGTTGTGTGAATGTGCTCTCTCTCTCTCTCCCTTTCTCAGTATATCTTCTTGCACTGTGCTCACCTATTTTCAGACCAAGGTTGACTGCAGGTAACTAAAACCACAGGAAGCAAAGGTGTGCTTAAGGGACGGCGACTGTACATTGTGGAATGGCCAAATCAAGCTAAGTAACACTTAATAAATCTGCTGCCACACACTCACTTATTTATTTATTTATTTATTTATTTATTTATTTATTTATTTTGAGATGGAGTATCGCTCTATTGCCCAGGCTGGAGTGCAGTGGCGTGATCTCAGTTCACTGCAAGCTCCGCCTCCCGGGTTCACGCCATTCTCCTGCCTCAACCTCCCAAGCAGCTGGGACTACAGGCGCTTGCCACCACGTCTGGCTAATTTTTTGTATTTTTAGTAGAGATGGGGTTTCACCGTGTTAGCCAGGATGGTCTCGATCTCCCGACCTCGTGATCCACCCACCTCGGCCTCCCAAAGTGCTGGGATTACAGGCGTGAGCCACTGCGCCCAGCCCTTTTTTTTTTTTAACCACACACACTTATCTTTTTTTTTTTTTTGGTGGTGAGAACACTTAAAATCTACTCTCTTGACCGGGTGCAGTGGCTCACACTTGTAATCCTAGCACTTTGGGAGGACGAGGTGGGAGGATCACCTGAGATTAGGAGTTTGAGACCAGCCTGGCCAACATGGCGAAACCCCGTCTGTACTAAAAATACGAAAATTAGCCGGGCCTGGTGGCACATACCTGTAATCTCAGCTACTCAGAAAGTTGAGGAAGGAGAATCGCTTGAACCCGGGAGGTGGAGGCTGCAGTGAGCCGAGATCACATTACTGCACTCCAGCCTACACGATGGGAGTGAAACTCCGTCTCAAAAAATAAAATAAAATAAAATTTTTAAAAATCTACTCTCTTAGCAATTTTTTTTTTGAGACAGAGTCTTGTTCTGTCACCCAGGCTGGAGTGTAGTGGTGCAATCTCTTTATTAATTAATTAATTTATTTATTTATTTATTTAAGACAAGGTCTCGCTCTGTTGCCCAGGCTGGAGTGCAGTGACGTGATCTTGGCTCACTGCCATCTCCACCTCCTGGGCTCAAGCAGTTCTCCTGCCTCAGCCTCCCAAGTAGCTGGGATTACAGGCATGCGCCACCACACCTGGCTAATTTTTTTTTTTTTTTTTTTTTTGTATTTTTAGTAGAGACAGGGTTTTTCTATGTTGGCCAGGTTGGTCTCGAACTTCTGACTTCAAGTGATCCACCTGCCTCGGCCTCTCGAACTGCTGGGATTACAGGCATGAGCCACCTCATCTGGCCTCTTAGCAATTTTTAAGAATACACTATGTTATTGGCTGGGCATGGTGGCTCACGTCTATAATCTCAGCACTTTGGGATCTTTTGAACTTATTTTTCTTAACTGAAATTTTGTATTCTTCTTTAGAAATTATCTTGCCTTTCCATTTTATTTATTTCTTTATTTTAAGACAGCATCTTGCTATGTTGCGTAGGCTGGTCTGGAACTCCTAGGCTTCAAGCCATCGTTTCACCTTAACCTCTCTAGTAGCTGGGAACACAGGCAAGCACCACTGTGCCTGGAATGAAATTTTGTATCCTTGGACTGACATTTCCCCAACCTTCCCGGCAACTCCGGGTAACTACCATTCTCCTCTCTGCTTCTGTGAATCCAACTATTTTAGATTCCACGTGTGAGTGAGATCATGCGTTCTTTGTCTATCTGTGCCTGGCTTATTTGACTTAACATAATGTCCTCCAGGTTCATCCACGTCTTTGTAAATGACAGGATTCTTTTCTTTTTTAGGGCTGAATAGTATTCCATGTATAAATGCCACATCTTCTTTACCCATTCATCTACTGATGGGCATTGAAGTGGGCTCCATATCTTGGCTGTTGTGAATAGTGCTGCAGTGGACGTGGGAATGCAGTTGTCTCTTCAGCAGACTGATTTGATTTCCTTTCCTTCAGATATATACCCAGTAGTGGGATTAGAGCATGATATGGTCTGGCTGTGTCTCCACCCAAATCTCATCTTGAATTGTAGTTCCCACAATCCCCACATGTCATGGGAGGGACCCAGTGGGAGTAATTGAATCATGGGGGCAGCTACCTCCATGCCATTCTTGTGATAGCGAGTTTTCATGAGATATGATGGTTTCATAAGGGACTTTTCCCCCTTTGCTTGTCTCTCATTCTGCCTCCTGCAGCCCTGTGAAGAGGTGCCTTCCACCATGATTGTAAGTTTCCTGACAACTCCCCAGCCATGTGGAACTGTGAGTCACTTATACTTCTTTTCTTTGTAAATTACCCGATCTCAGGTGGGTGGGTAATTTCTTTATAAATTACAAAGTGTGAGAATGGACTAACACAGAGCATGTGGTAGTTCTATTTTTAATTTTTTTGAGGAACCTCCACACTATTTTCCATAATGGCTATACTAATTTACATTCCCATCAGAAAATATCTTAATTAACATATTGGTTGAGCTGCTTTCACATAGATCAGATGACGGTGACTTAGACAAGACAGAAGGTTGATTTTTCTTGCATGTAAAAGCCCAAGCAGACTTAGGTGGGGCTGTGGGGTGAGTGGCTCTGTTGCCTGAGGTCAGCCTGCAGGCAGCCCGCCCCCTCCACATGGCTCTGCTGTGTTCAGGGTGCTGTCTTCATCTTCATGGTCAAAGACAGCCCACTTGTTCATGTACATGCTGCAGTGTTTAGAAAGGGAAAGGGGTCAAGGACAAGCAGTGTCTTTTCAGATGCATCCTGGGAGCTCAGCAGCATGGCCACACCGGCCAGTGAGAGAGTCTGGCCTTTGTAGTCACCAGTGTGTGGCCAACCAAACCCAGGGAGCTTCAGTTCCAAAAGAAAAAAGGGAACTGGATGACAGGGAACCAGCAGCAGTGGCTGCCACAGACAGCTCTGCCGAGCTGGGAGGAAACTGGAGGAGTGGAGAGGGCAGAGAGGCAGAGGGGAGTGGTTGAGAGAGACACTGAGGTCCCAGGGGGAGATCTCAGAGAAAGTGGGCAATGCAGGGCACAGACGGAGACCTTGGCCTTGGATAGGAGGAAGGCGGGAAGCAGGAAAGAATGGAAAATACAATGAGGTTTGCGGGTCTGGTAGCCACCAGTAACAGCCATTTTCTGTGTAAGATAGGAAACCGAGTCTTCTGCTGTGATTGAGTGGGGGTGGGGGCAGGGAGTGGCTTGGTGTCTGAGAAGCGGGGACAGTCTGAAACAGTCCTTGCTGAGAGGGGTGATCAGGACCTACGTGGTGGTGGTGGGACGCCACCCTGGGAATCTCAGCAAAGCTTAGCAGGATTGAGGGGCAGGTGAAGTTGGTCACCACGGTATATCATAGCCCTGATCTTGGGGGCTGGAAGATTTCAGTTAGGGATGCAAAGTAATCCAAGTACGGGTTTTGAGAAAGCAGACAGTTGAGTTTCTCCAGTCAAAGTCCCTATGAGGACAGAAATGAGGATGCTTTCACTGAGTGATGACACAATTATTTCAGTACGTCTCCCAGAGTGAGGTAGAAGAAAACGCTTCGTGTTTGCAATAATAGATCTGGGGAAAAGGACTGATGAGACATTTCCATGAAGTCACACTGACATTTTTTCTTCATTAGACTTTGTCAACCAACACATGCGTTTTTCTGAACAGCAAGCGTCATTCACGAATGCAGAACAAAACCAGATAGGTTTCATTGGTTTTAGAAAGACATGGCGAGATGAGCAGCAGGCAGCTTGCTCGTTCTGTGCAGTGGAGGAGGAAGAGGCTGGGCCCCTGCTGTGTGGGGGCAGCCCGGGAAGGACGCGGTCACAGCCTTGGGTCATCAGTAATTAGTGAGCGTCACGGGTAAAGAGTTTTATGGGCAGTAATAGTTTTCTGTAAATGAAAATTGCTTCTCCTCACTGGGCAATTTAGTTATATCTAAGTTAATCCAGGAAAGTCTTATTCATATTAACTATGACACATATGAGTCAATGAGTGTCACCCAGAGACTTAAAGAGGAACTGGTGTCCTTTCAGTTCTAGGACAGCTGGCTGCAGCGGCTGGGTGTTTGGAGGTTGTTTGTGCTGTTTCAGCCATCTCCAGGTGAGGCTAACGGGTAACAGTTGGTAGGACTGGAGTCGAGGGCGGTATCTTCCAATCTCCTCCCAGATTGAACCAAGTTCATCACCTGCATGTCATGTACAGCTGGAAGGCTTTCCTTTCCCTCATGGGAATTTGTTTACTCATTTAGTTTCCACATAGAACTGGGTTCTGAAGAAGTGATTATTAGAGTCACAGCAACAACTTTAATGATGACAGCGACTTTTTTCCTTCAATTACGTCCCCAATGAGGTCTTTGGTAATTTTCCACAGGGAGATTAGTAAGGGAGAGGAAAACTTTCACCTGCTTTTAAAATGTATTCTGAAGTCCAAATATCTTCATGAATCTGAGCCTGTATTTTGTAGCATGTGGGTTTTTCCCAGAAAGGCTTAGAAGAGCAACAACAAAAATGTTGCCTATTGAAGCGCAGTAGAACATATACTATTTACCTTTAAACCAAGCCGGAGAATGACTGTCCACATACTCCTGCGGCAGGAGGTGCTCCTGGGCATCCCTACATGGCGACTGGGCAGCCCTGCAAGGCGTCCCCGGGAGACGCACACAAGCAGTTTACTCTCCAGCTCTGCCCTGTCTTTTGTCCTCAGCTGGGCCATTTACTGATGATAATAGCACCGTGCATTTATATAGTAACTTAGAATTCCATCACAGTGCCGCAGCAGTGTACGATATTTGTGTCGGGGGAAGAATATGACAATCACCATTTTACTATGGACGCAGTGACTCCAGCCATTCATTTCTTGGGGAAAATTAAGCAAACTGCCTCAAGTCTCCAAGTAGGGAATGGAAAACGTGTGTCAGTGGAGTGTGAATTAATCTATTTGCCGGACGCTATGTATTTCACTGGCTGCATTAACAGTACACATGAATCATGTGTAGATTTTTGTTTGTTTGTTTTTGGAGACGGAGTCTTGCTCTGTCACCCAGGCTGGAGTGCAGTGGCACGATCTTGGCTCACTGCAACCTCCAACTCCCGGGTTCAAGCAATTCTCCTGCCTCAGCCTCCCAGGTAGCTGCGATTAAAGGCGGGCGCCACCACACCCAGCTAATTTTTGTATTTTAGTAGAGACGGGGTTTCACCATGTTGGCCAGGCTCATCTCAAACTCCTGACCTCAAGTGATCCTCCTGCCTCGGCCTCCCAAAGTGCTGGGATTACAGGCGTGAGCCACCGCACCTGGCCTCTGCCTACTCTCTAACTGTTCTAAGCCGACTTCCACCAGCTTTGCCCAGGGACAGCGATGCCTGTCTCAAGCCATGCAGGGGCACAGATCAATCAGCGTCAACTCCTGCCCAGCCTAGAGGTGTGGGAAGGTATAGCCCAGGGTCTACCTTTGACCATTGGTGGACAGGAGCTAGTAGATACACTCTTTTGCTGTCTTTCCCCAGGAGAACAGTTCTCAGACTATTTTCATAAGGCTCCTCTGAGGGTCCCGGCAAACGGATCCGCCTGGCTAACTCAGTAACAATCCTTGTAATGGCTTTTTTGATTGTATCTTCCAGCCTCACTTGTGCTTCCTGGGCTTACACACCCATCTACTCTGCCTTCAGCAGACCTTTCTAGGCTCTGCCTAGACAGAGAGTCACTTTAGTTTATTAAGAAAAAATCCACTTAATTGCTACTTCTAACAACACTTAATTTCCTACCCACAAAAAATTAAATTTTAATATTTCATAACCAGTTCATCAATTATGCTTCAACGTCTCATAATAACACCTGCTGGAATTTTGCCTGGAATGATTAAATAGCATATCTACCTATGAACCATGCAGGGCAGGGTGGGGCAGTGGAAAGAAGATGGACTTTGAGGTTTCCAGGCCAGCCCCACTCATTACTAAATATGTGTTCTTGGGCAACTCACTTAACCTCTCTGAGTCTTTCTCAACCGCATGTGTGAAATGGCCGTAATACAATAAAACTAGAAATTAATGACAACTGGAAAAGCAAAAAATCTTTCACCTGGAAATTTAAAAGCCTCTAATAACTCTTAAGTCAATAAAGAAATATAAAACAAAGTTCAGCCGGGCGCGGTGGCTCACGCTTGTAATCCCAGCACTTTAGGAGGCCGAGACGGGAGGATCACAAGGTCAGGAGATCAAGACCATCCTGACTAACACGGTGAAACCCCGTCTCTACTAAAAATACAAAAAATTAGCCGGGCGTGGTGGCGGGCGCCTGTAGTCCCAGCTACTCGGGAGGCTGAGGCAGGAGAATGGTGGGAACCGGGGGGGCGGAGCTTGCAGTGAGCCGAGATCTCGCCACTGCACTCCAGCCTGGGCGACAGAGCGAGACGCCACCTCAAAAAAAAAAAAAAAACAAAAAAAAACAAAGTTCAGAATGTCTCGAAAATAAAGACGAGGCTGGGCATGATGGCTCACGCCTGTAATCCCAGCACTTTGGGAGACTGAGGCAGGTAGATCGTGAGGTTAGGGGTTCGAGACCAGCCTGACCAACATGGTGAAACCCCATCTCTACTAAAAACACAAAAATTAGCCGGGAGTGGTGGCGCACGCCTATAATCCCAACTACTCAGGAGGCTGAGGCAGGAGAATCACTTGAACCTGGGAGGTGGAGGTTGCAGTGAGCCGAGATCATGCCACTGCACTGCAGCCTTGGCGACAGAGACTCTGTCTCAAAAATAAAAATAAAAATAAGGGAAGGATGAAAACACAACACATCAAAATGTGTGTGACGGAAAGCTAAAACAGGAAAATTATAACTTTTAATACTTGTATCAGTAAAAATTTAAAAATAAAAATGAGTGAGTTAAACACCCAACACAAAATAGAAATAGAAAACAGACATACAAGAGAGGACAAAAGTTTACTCCTTTGAAAATTCAAAGAAAATGGACAACCATTTTCTTTGATTGCTCAAGGAAAAAAGAGATGAAAACATAAATAAGAATAAGAATGAAAAAAGGACAAAAGTACAAAATCAGAAAAATGTAAAATATTTATAGTAAGAGAAGATGATAAAAACATGAAAATATAGGTTAAATGGGTAAAATCCTAGAAAAAATTTAAACTTGTCAAAACTAACTAGAGAAGAAATAGGAAGTGCAATGCTCCCTGTTAATTGTAGCACAGTCCCAACAAGAACATCAGATGGTTTTTTCTGCAACTGGACAAGTTGATTATAAAAGTCCTTTAGAAGAAGAAAGGAGCAAAGAATCGTCAGGAAAACTCCATCCCAAAAAACAAATGAAATACTTAGGGATTGGCTAGCCTACTATAACGCCTCTGTTAAATCTATATGGGCTGGGCACGTGGCTCATGCCTCTAATCTCAGAACTTTGGGAGGCCGAGGTAGGAGGATCACTTGAGCTCGGAAGTTCAAGATCAGTCTAGGCAATGTAGCGAGATCTCGTCTCTATTACAATTCAAAAAATTTAGCAAGGTGTGGTGGTACAGATCTGTAGTCCCAGCTATTTGGGAAGCTGAGGTGGGAGGATCGCTTGAGCCTGGGAGATGGAGGCTGCAGTGAGCCCTGATCATGCCACTGCACTCCAGCCTGGGCAACAGAAGGAGATCCTGTCTCAAAACAACAAACAAAAAACCCCAGTTTGGTATTGATATGTGCACATATGCACAGACAGATCAAACAGAATAGGAAATCCAGAAATAGACCCAACTGAACATAGAAATTCAATATACTATTAAGTTGACATCTCAAATCAGTGGGAAAATTTTAATACATGGTATTAAAATACGAAGAAATACAAAATTGAGTCCTTTATTTATTTATTTGTTTATTTTGAGATGGAGTCTTGCTCTGTCGCCAGGCTGGAGTGCAGTGGTGCGATCTTGGCTCACTGCAAGCTCCGCCTCCCAGGTTCATGCTATTCTCCCGCCTCAGCCTCCCTAGTAGCTGGGATTAGAGGCATGCGCCACCATGCCCAGCTAATTTTTGTATTTTTCGTAGAGATGGGGTTGGCCAGGATGGTCTCCATCTCTTGACCTCGTGATCTGCCCGCCTCAGCCTCCCAAAGTGCTGGAATTACAGGCGTGAGCCACCGGACCTGGCCGCATTGAGCCCGTTCTTAAACCGCACAACAGAATAAAGTCCAAATGGATCACATATTTAGATGTAAAATAAGGAAAACTTGGAGAAAATTACTGTATAACTTACAAACAAAGAAACTTTCCTATGACTCAATTTCCAGAAACAATAAGGAAAAGGATTGATAAATATGTTTACATAAAAATATAAAATTTGGCTGGACGTGGTGGCTCTTATGTGTAATCCCAGCACTTTGAAAGGCCAAGGCGGGTGATCACCTGAGGTCAGGAGTTCAAGACCAGCCTGGTCAACATGGTGAAACCCCATCTCTACTAAAAATACAATTAGCCATGTGTGGCAGTGTGCGCCTGTAGTCCCAGCTACTTGGCAAGCTGAGGCAGGAGGATCACTTGAACCGAGGAGGTGGAGGTTGCAGTGAGCCGAGATTTTGCCACTGCACTCCAGCCTGGGCAATAGAGTGAGGCTCCGTCTCAAAAAAAATATGCTAAGAGGCCAGGCGTGGTGGCTCACGCCTGTAGTCCCAGCTACTTGGGAGGCTGAGGCAGGAGAACGGCATGAACCCGTGAGGTGGAGGTTGCAGTGAGCCGAGATCGCGCCACTGCACTCCAGCCTGGGCAAGAGCGAGACTCTGTCTCAAAAAAAAAAAGAAAAGAAAAGAAAAAAAAAAAAAAAAATATATATATATATATATATGTATGTATGCATGCTAAGTAAAAAAACAAAGTGAGAAAAACATTTACAAAAGGATTTATATTTTAGGTTAAGCCATTTGAAATTTGACCATTTTTGACGTAACAAAATGGCAATTTCATAGGCTTCAACTTAATACCTAATATTCAAAGAGCGCCTAAAAATAAAATGGGGACTATCTCCATAGAAGAATGGACTAGAGACATGAACACACTCTTTACAAAATAAAAATGCAATGACTTTTAACCATATGACAAGATGCTGAAGCAACTCCTAAGATTCTATCCCAAAGATACATTGCAAAAATGCTCAAAAGATATGTACAAAAGCAATTTAGTACAGCACTGTGTGTGATAGCAAGAGTGGAAACAACTCAGACGTCTTGATATCTGATAGAGTGAGTCCTCCAACTCTGACCTCTTCTCTCCACAATGATCTTGGATATTCTTAGATTTTTGCATTCCCATGTATGTTATAAAATCTGTTTTTCTTTTTTTTTTTGAGATGGAGTTTCACTCTTGCCGCCCAGGCTGGAGTGCAATGGTATGATCTTGAAAAATCTGTTTTTCAACTTACCCAGACACTCAGTCTTACTGAGTTTTGTATCGGGATTAAATTGAATCTGTAGATCAATTTGGGCAGAATTGGCATCTTTATAAAATTGAGTATTCAAACTATAAACATGTATTTAGATCTTCTTTAATTGATCTCAATGTTTTATAGTTTTCTATGTAGAAATCTTTAAAAATCTTTTCTTAGATTTATTATATGTTTTTTGGTTTGTTTGTTTTTTGTTTTTTTGTTTTGAGACATAGTCTTACTCTGTTGCCCAGGCTGGAGTGCAGTGGCGTGATCTCGGTTCACTGAAAACTCTGCCTTTGGGTTCAAGCAATTCTCCTGCCTCAGCCTCCTGGGTAGCTGGGATTACAGGCGTGCACCACCACACCAGGCTGATTTTTGTATTTTTAATAGAGACAGGGTTACACCATGTTGACCAGGCTGCTTTCGAACTCCTGGCCTCAGGCCGTCCATCTGCCTTGGCCTCATGAAGTGCTGGGATAACAGGCGTGAGCCCACCGGGCCCAGCCTACTCTGTTTTTTATTTTCTTTGAAACTATTATAGGCTGGGCGCAGTGACACATGCCTGTAATTCCAGCACTTCGGGAGCCTGAGGCAGGAGGATTGCTTGAGTTCAGGAGATCAAGACCAGCCTTAGCAACATGACAAAACCCTATCTCTACAATAAAATACAAAAATTATCCAGGCATGGTGGTGCGTGCCTGCAGTCCCAGCTACTCAGGAGGCCGAGATGAGAGGACCACTTAAACCTGGGAAGCGGAGGTTCCAGTGAGCTGAGATCACGCCACTGCACACCAGCCTGGGTGACAGAGTGAGTCCCTGTCTCAAAAAAAAAAAAAAAGAAAAGAAAAGAAACTATTATAATGATATCTTATCTTTAGATTTCATTTTGTCTTTGTGACTGGATTTAGAAATATAATTTTTATACCCTGACTTTGCATTTGGTAACCTTGGTAAATTCACTTATTAATTCAAATAGTTTATCAGTATATTTAAAAGTTTTTGTTCCCAACCAATCATGAGGTCTATGAATAATGACTGCCTTCTGCTTTTAAAGCAAAATAAACATATGAATCTTCATATCTTTGTTTTTCTCCACTTACTGCATTGGCTAGTACCTACAATATTTACTGTAGGATTCTTTGATATACCCTTTATAACATTAGGGCAGTATTAGGGACGTTCCCTTGTATTACTGATTTGTGAAGGTATTCATCATAAATGGATTTTATTGAGATGAACTTTTCTTTCTTTCTTTTTTTTTTGAGAGAGAGTTTCCCTCTGTCACCCAGGCTGGAGAGCAATGGCATGATCTTGGTTCACTGCAACCTCCAAGGCCTGGGCTCCTGAGCTCAAGTGACTCTCGTGCCTCAGCCTCCCAAGTAGCCGGGATTACAGGCATATGCCACCATGCCCAGCTAATTTTTTTAGTATTTAGTTAGAGATGGGGTTTCACCATGTTCACCACGTGGGTCTTGAACTCATGGCCTCAAGTGATCTGCCCGGGTCTCGAACTCATGGCCTCAAGTGATCTGCCTGCTTTGGCCTCCCAAAGTGCTGGGATTACAGGCATGAGCCACCGTGCCCAGTTGTTAAAAGGTTGAGTTTTGGCCAGGTGTGGTGGCTCATGTCTGTAATCCCAGCACTTTGGGAGGCCGAGGCGGGTGGATCACAAGGTCAGGAGTTAAAGACCAGCCTGGCCAAAATGGTGAAACCCCATCTCTACTAAAAATACAAAGATTAGCCAGGCACGGTGGCAGGTGCCTGTAATCCCAGCTACTTTGGGAGGCTGAGGCAGGAGAATCACTTGAACCCAGGGGGCAGAGGTTGCAGTGAGCCGAGATCATGCCACTGCACTCCACCCTGGGTGACAGAGTGAGACTTTGTCTCAAAAAAAGAAAGGGTGAGTTTTATACTATGTGACTTACACCTAAATTTAAAATTTTGGAAAAAAAAAAAATCCGTGTATTCCTTGGATATTTTCAATACACTATTATATCAGTTTTCTAGTATTTTATTTATGGTTTTGGCTTATTCACTTACATATGGGACTAACCTATACTACTTTTTTATAATAAAATCTTTGCCTGGTTTCAGTATCAAGGTTCTTTTTTGTGTGTGTGTGACAGTCTCACTCTGTCGCCCATGCTGGAGTGCAGTGGTGTGATCTTGGCTCACTGCAACCTCTGCCTCCCGGGTTCAAGTGATTCTCCTGCCTCAACCTCCTGAGTAGCTGGGACTACAGGCGCCCACCATAATGCCTGGCTAATTTTTTGTATTTTTAGTAGAGATGGGGGTTTCATCATACTGATCAGGTTGGTCTCGAACTCCTGACCTTGTGATTCGCCCACCTTGGCCTCCCAAAGTGCTGGGATTACAGGTGTGAGCCACTGTGCCAGGCCGATTTTTAATATTTTTACATGCACCTGTGAGCCCTTTGATTCTTTTTTCTTTTTTGAGACAGGGTCTTGCTCTGTCGCCAAGGCTGGAGTGCAATGGCGTGATCTCGGCTCACTGCAACCTCCACGTCTCAGGTTCAAGCAATTCTCATGCCTCAGCCTCTTGAGTAGCTAGGATCACAGGTGCGGGCCACCACAACTGGCTAATTTTTGTATTTTTAGTAGAGATGGGGTTTCTGCATGTTGGCCTGGCTGGTCTCGAACTCCTGACCTCAAGTGATTCACCTGCCTCAGTCTCCCAAAATGCTGGGATTACTGGGATTACAGGTGTGAGCCATTGTGACTGGCCTGATTCTTTTTTTTTTTTTTTTTTTTTTTTTTTTTTGAGACAGAGTCTCACTCTGTCGCCCAGGCTAGAGTGCAGTGATGTGATCTTGGCTCACTGCAGCCTCTGCTGCCCAGGTTCAAGCAATTCTTCTGCCTCAGCCTCCCTAGTAGCTGGCATTACAGGTGCCTGCCACCACGCCTGGCTAATTTTTGTATTTTTAATAGAGACGGGGTTTCACCATTTTGACCAGGATGGTCTTGAACTTCTGACATCATGATCCACCTGCCTCAGCCTCTGAAAGTGCTGGGATTACAGGCGTGAGCCACCACACCCAGCATCCAGCCTGATTCTTAATGTTGTTATTAATGCCTTCTCTTTTTCTCTTCATAACTTTTGCAAGAGAATTATCTCTCTTATTAGACTTTCAACAATTATTTCCTTGTAATATGTGCATTTAAAACAGTACGCTTTACCTAAAAGTAGCACCTTAGCTGCAAAAAGCTTTCAGATGTTTTTGTTACTCAATTTTAGACAGTCAATACGTTTTAGATTTCTTCTTGTATATTTTTATGATTATGGAAGTTTTAAAAATCTGCATGAAAAATAGCTTCTATATTCATTACACTGTGTGCAGAGTATAAAATGTATGTTTTATTAATTCCATGCAATTTACTGAGATATTTTTTGTAGCGAAAATCACAATTTCTTTTTTTTTTTTTTTTTGAGATGGAGTCTCGCTCTGTCGCCCAGGCTGGAGTGCAGTGGTGCAATCTCGGTTCACTGCAACCTCCACCTCCCAGATTCAGGCCATTCTCCTGCCTCAGCCTCCCAAGCAGCTGGGACTACAGGCTCCTGCCACCACACCCGGCTAATTTTTTTTTTTTTTTTTTTTTGCATTTTTAGTAGAGACGGGGTTTCATTGTGTTAGGCAGGATGGTCTCGATCTCCCGACCTCATGATCCACCCACCTCGGCCTCCCAAAGTGTTGGGATTACAGGTGTGAGCCACCACACCTGGCCTGAAAATCACAATTTCAATGTTGGATGCCACCCATTTTTGCCTTGACTCACACTGTTTCTTTAGCACTCGTCAGTGGATAATTAAATGATCTGGGACTGTGCAAGGTATGGAATGTTTCATGAACCTGCTGGTCGTCCTTGCACAGCAGCCAGGCTAATCATCTCTGTGTCATTCCAATTTTAGAATCCAAGCTGCAAAAGCAATCACTGAGATTCTTCATGGCCTAATACTTGGTCAGTTTTTATAAATGTTCTGTATGTGTTTTATGTGCTTGGAAAGGATGCACAATAAGCAATAAGTATATGGGGTGTGTGGCGGGTGGGGGGGCTTTTTTTTGTTTGTTTTATGAGATGGAGTCTTGCTCTGTTGCCCAGGCTGGAGTACAGTGACACAATCTCGGCTCGTTGCAACCTCCGCCTCCTGGGTTCAAGCAATTTTCCTGCCTCAGCCTCCCCAGTAGATGGACTACAGGCACATGCCACCATGCCTGGCTAATTTTTTGTATTTTTAGTAGATATGGGTTTCACTGTGTTAACCAGTATGGTCTTCATCTCCTGACCTTGTGATGCTCCCCCCTCGGCCTCCCAAAGTGCTGGGATTACAGGCATGAGCCACCGAGTCCGGCTTTTTTTTTTTTTTTTTTTTTGAGACAGCGTCTCGCTCTGTCACCCAGGCTGGAGTGCAATGGCATGATCTCGGCTCACTGCAACCTCTGCCTCCCAGGTTCAAGCAATTCTCCTGCCTCAGCCTCCCAAGTAGCTGGGATTACAGGTGTGAACCACCATGGCAGGCTAATTTTTGTATTTTTAGCAGAGATGGGGTTTCGCCATGTTGGCCAGGCTGGTCTCCAACTCCTGACCTCAGGTGATCCGCCCGCCTCAGCCTCCCACAGTGCTGGGATTATAGGTGTGAGCCACCACACCTGGCCTCTACCTCTCACTTTGAATCAGGAGACCCTGGACTTACTCCTAATTGGGCTTTGGATGTCCAACCCTGCCTGGGGCTGGGGGACACTGCTAACCTGGGAGGCAACTTATTTGGCCACACATCTGAGGTATGTTCTCCAGTTCACTTGATCACAACTAAACCTGATGTTGACATTGCCGTCTTCCTGACTCTGTGCCTCCTTTGGGATGGAACTTGGAAGAGAAGTTTCACACACTTATTACAAGAAGTTGGAAGTCCTCAACACTTAAAATAAGAAAGGTAATGAAATGCACGTGTGCTGGGAGGTGCCACTCACACAGGCCTACTTTGTACTCCTGCATCAGCCGCACCTTCATTCCCGGCACCCCCACCCTCCAGAGTCTCCACCAGCGTCAGCCAGTGAGGCCTCCCCCATCCCCCACTCCTGACTCAAGTCTCCCTGGTCCACACCTTCTTCATGCGGCCAGGATTTGGAGCTTGGGTAGTGGAGACTACATATTCTTTTCCAGCATATGAAGAACGTTTCTAAAAATTGACTCTATTTTTAGGCTGTAAAGAAATCTCAGTAAGTTTCATGGAACTGATATCATACATACCATATTCTCTAAACATTATGTAATGAACTCAGAAGGTTTTTTTTTCTTTTAACAGAGCTTTAGAAAAAAGACCACAATTCTAATAATATACAAGATAACATAGAAATAAAAATAGAAATGATTCCTTTGCATCTACTTTCTTGCCATTGTTCTGAGTTTCTGGGAGGCAGGGGAGTGGAGAAGATGATGTGCTGAGGTCCTGTCTAGCGCTTAAAATGTTTGACTCTTGGTCAGGCACAGTGGCTCATGCCTGTAATCCCAACATTGGGAGGCTAAGGTGGGAGGATCGCTTGAAGCCAGGAGTTTGAGTCCAGCCTGGGCAACATTTCCAGACCTCATCTCCACAAAAAATACAAAAATTAGCTGGGCATGATGGCACCTGCCTGTAGTGCTGACTACTCAGGAGGTCAAGGCAGGAGGATTGCTTGAGTCCAGGGGGTCAAGGCTGCAGTGAGTCATGATCACACCACTGTGCTCCAGCCTGGGCAACAGAGTGAGACCCTGTCTCAAAAAAACAAAACAAAACAAAACAAAAAAATACTTGACTCTCTTATTTAAATCCTTAAATCATTCGCTTGGAGGATCTGTTCTTTGACGGCGCTGAGAGCTGCCCCCTCCCGCGTGTGTCTCCCCACGTTTCTCCTGCCATCTCAGCAGAGCCCTCCTCCCACGTCGCCCCATTACCGCAGCCCACGCGGGGCCGTCAGCTTTGTCAACTTTCGTCTGGCTAATTTCACTGGAGGCGCCTCTTTATTTGGAATTTTTATAAACTTGTTTTGTTCATAGCTTCCGACTCACCATGTATTCCATCCTCCCCCACAGGCCAAATGGAAATGGAGCCTTTTATGAAGTTTCCCTCTTTTTAAGCTGGAAAGTTGGCAGCGACGTGGTTTCGAAGTGAGTCGGAAAGTCTGGTTTGGGCTGGCAGCATCACCCCGAAGATGAGGGCCGTTTACAAGTTTGTTTATAAAAAGTGGGGGAGCTGGGGCTGTGTTCTCTTGGCGCTGTGCTGGGATTCTGACCACTCGAATATGAAGCCTCGTCCCAGCAGTGCTTGCTAGTGCCTCCTTCAGGGACCAACCCTATCAAGTGGGAAGGCATGAAGTGCAAGAAATCAGCATTCCCAGAGGCAGGTCAGCTTTCATTCTGTCATATTCGGTTTCCTTAACTTCCCTCCTAACAGGCTACCTCGGAAGCAAATGTTTCCCAGCACTGTCCCCTTCTAGAAAGACCTTGTATGAGAACCTTATCTTTGCACGGAGTGTGGAGACCGCTGTTAGGGCAGACGGGATGGATTTGACCAACACCCAGGTCACAAACCAGTGATGACGGAGAGACGAATTCCGTGAGTTAGCCAGGGCGCAGTGGGACAGAGGGAGCCTGGCTCCTTCCTTACAACAGCTTCTTGGAGCAAGGAATCTTGGACAAAAAAATAAAAGCACTAGGTCGGCTCAAGGCTATTTGTTCGACTCTCCATCTAACTCTGTTCTGGGTTCCAGAGACACCAACGTATACAAGACTCACTCCGTATGTCCCAGGAGTCCATGGTCTACCCAGGAAGGCCGAGAGGGGAAGGAAGACCTGTTCTGGGAGGCTGAATCACTGAGCTGTGGGCAGGCACCTGAGGAGAGCAAAGCCAGGGCAGACCCCAGGGAGGGGAACTGAGCTGAGCCTGGCAAGACGAACCCCAGCTTGCCCTCCTCCATGGAGAGTGGTGAGGAGGCCCACAAAGGGCCTAGAAATGTTCATCATGGAGCTTGGGAGAGAGGGAGAGAGGGGCCACTCAAACTGTGTATGCCGGTATCACCATTATAATTGCCTACACTTTACAAAAAGGCAGAACTGTACAAAACTGTCACTTTCTGAAAAGGAGACAGAATTCTGAGGTGGGGATTCCACCCAAGTACGGTCAGGCTCAGCTGCTGGTGGGAAGCCTCTCCAAAATGAGTTTAAGGCCACAGGCCTTGGATGCTGGGCAGAGAGCAGAGCCTGCTGGGCACTCCGGTGCCACAGGATACAGGCAGATTCTCCCCCGACAGCCCCTTCCATGAACACCCTGGTACCTGCCCTGCATGGTCCTGCTTCTGGGAACTTTTTTTTTTTTTTGAGATGGAGTCCCACTCTTGTCGCCCAGGCAGTGGCACTGTCTCGGCTCGCTGCAACCTCTGCCTCCTGGGTTCAAGCATTTCTCCTGCCTCAGCCTCCCAAGTAGCTGGGATTAGAGGTGCCCCCATCACACTCATGTGTCTCTGTGTTGTCATTTAACGTCAGTGCAAGGCCTCTGATCAGCTATATTGAAATAATAATATTACATATAATAATATTGAAATAGTTATCATGGGAATATAGAAAATCACTTGTCTTCTTAATCAAAGGTTTAAAGTGCTTTTGGAATTGTTTTGATAAGTGTTCTTTTCACCGGTTTCAGAGTCTTGTAGAGAACAGATCTACAGCAACCCTGGGGCTCCTCAAGGAGGGCAGCGGTGGGTATTTTGGGAGGGGCCTCATGGTGGCCCCACAGGCCCATCAGATCTCTGATTAGCACATTTGGAGAAGGGGTGGGCATTCTCCGCGGAGAGCCCCATGCTTTTGGGGAGCTTTGTGATGAATAGTGGCCAATTATTCACACCATGATAAAAAAATATCAGTTACGATAGAAAGCAAGCTCTTCTCGTGATCACGACTCAGAGCGAGGTGGTGCTCTGATTCTCTTCCCTTTGTTACCGGAAAAGGGTCCTAATCCAGACCGCAAGAGAAGGTTCTTGGATAGCGCATGAAAAAGAATTCGGGGTGAGTCCATACAGTAAAGTGAAAGCAAGTTTATTTGGAAAGTAAAGGAATAAAGAACGGCTACTCGTGGACTGCTCAGCTACTTGTACTTACTGTTATTTCTTGATTATATGCTAAACAAGGGGTGGGTTATTCATGAGTTTTCCGGGAAAGAGGTGGGCATTTCCTGGGAGTGAGGGTTCCTCCCCTTTTTAGACCATATAGAGTAACTTCCTAACATTGCCATGGCATTTGTAAACTGTCATGGCACTGGTGGGAGGGCCTCTTAGCATGCTAATGCACAAAAATTAGTGTATAATGAGCCATGAGGATGACCAGAAATCACTTTCGTCGCCATCTTGGTTTAGGTGGGATTCGGCTGGCTTCTTTACTGCATGCTATTTTATCAGGAAGGTCTTTGTAACCTGTATCTTGTGCCAACCTCCTATCTCATCTTGTAACTAAGGATGCCTTAACCTCCCGGGAATGCAGCCCAGTAGGTCTCAGCCTTATTTTACCTAGCTCCTGTTCAAGATGTAGTTGCTCTAGTTCGAATGCCTCTGACACCTTGAATTCCTTTTCGGGTCTGAAATGGACACTGTGAGCTGGCAAGAGGGGAACTGGGTAACTACTTACTGATTGAGTTTCAAAGGAGAGCTCTTAACTTCATGAGAAACGTATCCTAATCTCCCATGTTAATAAGATGGTTCCAAGAATGATTATACTCCTTGATTGTTGATTAATAGATTGACACAGACCAGAATGAGGTCTCTGGGGACACAGTGCAGGGCTCAGACGTCTAAGGTCCCTTCACCCCTCTGAGAATGTAGTATTGCAGAAGTGTGTTCTGTTAATCAGGGTGGAACAAGGGCGCAAGTAACCCCCTGAAGCTCAGAGGGCAAACACAAAAAGTGACTCCCTTGACTCCAGAGGCCAGGTGGCTCTCCAGCAGCAACTCAGGGATCCAGTCTGCTTCCCTCTCACAGATCTGCCATCTGGAAGTTCTTTGCTAACAGCCCCTGATGAGAGAGCAGGAGTGTGAAGAGCTCACACCTGCTCTAACATGCTGAACTGATAGCAGCCATCACTTCCACTCACATCCATGGGCAAGAACTCAGTCACATGATCCCACCCTAGCCCAAGGGCTGCTGGGAAATGGAGTCTTCTTGTGCACCCAGGAAGAAGAAATGGTGTAGTAAACGGGAAACAATCCCCAGGTCCCATGTAAGTAGAAAGCAATTGTCTTCATTGTGTTTAATTGTACTAAGGCCTATCAGGAGATTCACAAAGCTTCATAAAACCAACTTTTTCTTTTTTTTTCTTTTTTTTTTTTTTTTGAGACACGGTCGTACTCTGTCGCCCAAGCTGGAGTACAGTGGTGCAATCATGGATCACTGCAGCCTCAACCTCCCAGGCTCAGGTGATCCTCCCACCTTAGCCTCCCAGTAGCTGGGACTACTATGAGTGTGCACCATGGTGCCTGGCTAATTTTTGTATTTTTTGTAGTGATAGGAGTCTCGCTGTGTTTCCCAGGCTGGTCTTGAACTCCTGGGCTCATGCAATCTACCAGCCTCAGCCTCCCAGAGTCCTGGGATTACAGGTGTGGGCCACTGCACCTAGCATCAACCCTCTTTGTGTAAGACAAGTAACTTTGCTCAAGATGAATCCTTAGTGGACAAAAATTTCCGTCTTGTCAGTTCTCTGCTTATACAGTTGCTTATTTCTAAGTCTGACTCAAGCAAGAGGTTTGGTCCCCCACAAGTAGAAACTAATGGGAGTGTTGTCATTGGAACATCTGCACATGAAAATGTCTTGGTGGTGAAGGGATGGAAAACGTGTGCTGCCAAGGAGTTCCCAGCACCTGAAAGCAGCAGAATGTGTGCAGCAATTAATTGTCCTATAAAGGTTGGAAATTATATAAAGCAAAAAAATTAAAGTTTAAAAAATTTTAATAATTATTTTTAAATGCCTGAACAAGTCCCCAGAATAAAAATTTATGCTTGTCTTAAGACACACCCTTGCAGTAGCAGCATTTGTTCCTTGGAGAGATTCAACCTGGTCCCAGAGAGTGGCCTGCTTCTCTGTGCTGTGATGCCAACCAGAGGTGATGCTATGGAGAACAAATGATAAAAACTGGTGCAGGGTGCGGTGGCTCACGCTTGTAATCCCAGCACTTTGGGAGGCCGAGGTGGGTGGATCGCCTGAGGTCAGGGGTTCAAGACCAGCCTGGCCAACATAGTGAAACCCTGTCTCTACTAAAAATACAAAAATTAGCCGGGCGAGATGGCAGGTGCCTATAATCCTCCTGAGGCAGGAGAATCACTTGAACCCAGGAGGTGGAGGTTTTGGTGAGCCGAGGTCGCACCACTGTACTCCAGCCTGGGCAACAAGAGAGAGACTCTGTCTCAAAACAAAAACAAAAACAAAACCGGGTTGGCATGATAAACAGAGTCCACACGGGCCTTCAAGAGAGATCTGAGTGTAAGATGAGTATATTCTTTTAAAATGATTCAGGAGGAAGAGTGGTGAGAATAGTATATTTTGGTCTGCCCAATCATTTGAATTATGTTACAGAGTTGGCACATTTATGAGACCACGAACTCATTGTTTTATCTCCAAGCATAGTTTATGGAGGAAATATATATATATATATATATATATATATATATATATATATATATATTTTTTTTTTTTTTTTTTTTTTTTTTTTTTTTTTGAGATGGAGTCTTGCTCAGTCGCCCAGGCTGGAGTGCAGTGGCACTATCTCAGCTCACTGCAACCGCCGTCTCCTGTGTTCAAGCTATTCTCCTGCCTCAGCCTCCAGAGTAGCTGGGATTACAGGTGCCCACAACCACACCTGGCTGATTTTTGTATTTTTAGTAGAGACAGGGTTTCACCATGTTGGCCAGGCTGGTCTCGAATTCCTGACCTCAAGTGATCCTCCTGCCTCTGCCTCCCAAAGTGCTGGGATTACAGGCATGAGCCACTGTGCCTGACGTGAAAGCAACTTTTAAGCAAGGAAATATTGGAAACACACACAATCCTCTGATCTCTGCTTACACCCTGGAGAGGTGAGTTTAGGGCAGGTGTAGTGGGTTTGGGAGCCTCAGCGGGCGAGACCGGTCCTACCCATGGCCAGATATTCACAGGGAAGGGAGCAGTCTGTGATGCAGGACCTTCCTGGTTAAGTACATGGCCTTGTTTTATTTCTTCTTTCTGAGACAATCAGGACATTATACCAAGTGATTAAAATTTATTTGCATAGGAACATTATATTACCTGTGAATATCACCAGGAGAATGAAGGTGCAGTGGTCTGTTTGGGTTGAGAAACTGAGACTCTTTGGTGTGATGGAACAAATACACTGTTCTGGGAGAAGAAGAAAACTCAGATCTTTTGCTGGCCCTAATGTTGAGCTGCTGAGTGACCTTGGGCAAGTTACTTCATCTCTCCAGGCCTCCGTCTCCTTGTTTTTGGAGTGTTGAGGTTACATTATTACATCACTTTGTAGAGCCTTCTCATTTGGGACTTTGTAATCCACAAGGGAAACTGTCTGCAAGCCCTTAATCTTGATTGAAATATGGTCAAAAATAGATCTGGAAGTAATTTTAAAAAGCAATTTAAAATGTTAAATATGATGTATTAGACTTCCTGAAAAATATGACCAACAACTTTATGTTCTCAGCTTTTTACCAAACTCTTTGAACACTATTTGTTTTTATAAGAGAGAAGTCTTATAATAAATGAGCAGAGCATCTGAAGACTAATTACACCTCTAGAATTACCTGGAGATGACAACTGCAATTGCTCTGGTAACGAAGGATCCTCTCTGCTCTTCTGCCCTAAATGATAACTCCATCTCAGTTCCTCATGGTGTTTAACAAAAGTCCTTACCACCTTCAAGGGCTTCTCTCACCAGACCTGGCATTTTCTCTGTCTGAAAAGAAGCCAGCAAATTGTGTTACAAACTCCTGCAATGGTACTTCTTAGAGAAAGCAACATGAGGTAGCCCAGTCTCACTTGGTGAAACTTGCAGCGTAGAAGATCCTGGCCAGCGGGAGACATGAAACTTGTCACAAGTTGGGCAGGATTTATCAATATCCTATAGCTGGGTGGGATTCATCAATATCCTGGAGCTGGGGGGATTCATCAATATCCTGTAGCTGGGGGGATTCATCAATATCCTGGAGCTGGGGGGATTCATCAATATCCTGGAGCTGGGGGGATTCATCAATATCCTGGAGCTGGGGGGATTCATCAATATCCTGGAGCTGGGGGGATTCATCAATATCCTGTAGCTGGCTGGGATTCATCAATATCCTGTAGCTAGGGGGATTCATCAATATCCTGTAGCTGGGGGGATTCATCAATATCCTGGAGCTGGGGGGATTCATCAATATCCTGTAGCTGGGGGGATTCATCAATATCCTGGAGCTGGGGGGATTCATCAATATCCTGGAGCTGGGGGGATTCATCAATATCCTGGAGCTGGGGGGATTCATCAGTCTCCTGTAGGTGGGTGGGGTTCATCAATATCCTGTAG
This sequence comes from Macaca nemestrina, assembly GCF_043159975.1. Lineage (NCBI taxonomy): Eukaryota > Metazoa > Chordata > Mammalia > Primates > Cercopithecidae > Macaca > Macaca nemestrina. Next base: position 225,807,461 of record NC_092125.1, on the reverse strand, counting down.
GTGGGCGGGATTCATCAATATCCTGTAGATGGGCGGGATTCGTCAATATCCTGTAGGTGGGCGGGATTCGTCAATATTTTATAGCTGGCTGGGATTCGTCAATATTTTATAGCTGGCTGGGATTCGTCAATATTTTATAGCTGGCTGGGATTCGTCAATATTTTATAGCTGGCTGGGATTCGTCAGTATCCTATAGCTTGCTGGGATTCATCAATATCCTGCAGCTGGCCAGAGGAAAACCTCAAGGTTTTTGGGTTGGCTGCTTCCAAAATGTAGGCCCTCGAGTAAAGAACCTAATTTTATATGAAAGAGACAACTGCTGCTGACCAGGTGGCTGCTGAATAGATATGTCTGATCCATGCAGCTCAGTTGAAAAACAAGTTAAATGGAGTAAAAAAAAATCTCTTTGGGAGCGAGAACAACGTAGGCTGTGTTGGGGCCCTAAGCGGAATTTCACTCAGCGGGAGCAACCGTTTCATCAGAGAAAGGATTATGGAGCTCTTGAGAGAGGTTTCCAAGAAACAGAAAAATGGTCCCAATTCAAGTTCGGTAAAGAATGAGGTGTCTGTTGGCCGCTGAAACACCGAGCCCAAGAGAAGCCGAAAAGTGAGGGAGGAGGTGAATGCGCTGTAAGAGGCGGATTCATGGGAGGAGAAAATAAAGCGGTGTCATTGACACCAAAGGACGCAGGGACAGAAGGAACATCACGGTGGGAGGGCAGAGTGGAGATTTGTGGAGGTGGGAGGGTCCCCAGCTCGCCCTTCTTGGTCAAGTTTAAATGAAGGCCAAGTTCTTTCCATTCAAACTCTTGAGTGTGGATACAATGCCACAGTGAGCAACGCCCGGAGTTCTGACTTCTGCTCCGTTTAAGTTCAAAAAGAACCTAAACGATGTCGTTGGGAAACTTAGGAGTCAGGAAACAATGCTTTAAAATGCACGGAAGTAGAAATAAGAGCCTAGAGTCACGCAGACATCTTTCATTTCCACAGCCCAGAAATCTTTCCTTTCTACAGCCCTATAAACTGTTGAGGGAGCCCCTTCTTGGACAACAAACACGATGTAATAGGATCCTTTCAAGCTCATAATTACCTCAGACATCCTTCTTTAGTCGGGAGAAGACTTGGGATTCGGTTCTCCATCACAACTCCGTGTTTGAAAACATTCCAGTAATTTGTGAATGCAATAATCGAGGAGATTTTCATGCTGTGCTTCACCACTCTCATTACACAGAACATTGAGCTCTTGTGTTGAATATTTTATTTTAAAGGACTGTGCTTTTTTTCGTTTTGCTGTTTCACTTTTTTCATTCTGAAAGTAGCACATGCTCATTGTAAAACAACCATCCCCTACAAAAAGCACTGAAGTGCCCAATTTAAAAGGCTATTGTCACCTGTCCCACCCCAATCCACTATCAGGGTTCAGTGTGGACCCTTCCAGACCACTTCTTTGCATATATAAACCACATAAACACGGAGCTCTTTTTCCCCTAAGCTTTGAGATACAGAGTTAAAACCAACATTTATGCATGCCTTTGTGTTGAGCCATATTTGATACCTAAGTCCTTGTTTGATCCGTGATCTAAACCAGAAAGCTTCCCCTCTGGGAAAACCACCCCACTGAATGCCACATGCGGGAATCAGAGCTCTGTTCTTACCTCCTTCCAATCCCACAGCTGTTGAAATGATCATAGTTGGAATCATATCATCAGTCATGGAAGGGAACATAGATGGTGTTGGGCTCAGGAAACCCCGATACCCTGAAATATGGCACATGGGCATGCGGAACGCTTTGAATTAAAGAAAAATGGAAAAGCCTCAGAAATAAGCCTCAGAGGCTGGGCACCATGGCTCACACCTGTAATCCCAGCACTTTGGGAGGCCAAGGCGGGCGGATCACCTGAGGTCAGGAGTTTGTGACCAGCCTGGCCAACATAGTGAAACCCCATCTCTACTAACAATACAAGAAATGAGCCAGGCATGGTGGCGCGAGCCTGCAGTCCCAGATACTCGGGAAGCTGAGGCACGAGAATCATTTGAACCTGGGAGGCAGAAATTACAGTGAGCCGAGATCGCGCCACTACACTCCAGCCTAAGTGACAGAGCAAGACTGTTTCAAACAAACAAACAAACAAACAGAATTGGTAGGGTTTGAATAATCATCAGAAAGGGTGCAGAAGCAAGAAAGAGCATAGTGTATAATATATTCACAGACAAGGATGGGTCGAGATTTACGGGAGTGGATTGTTTAAGTCAAGGAGAGAAATGAACCTGAGTGGACAGAGGGAGGCAGGTGATGGAAGCCCCGAAAAATCAGGCAGAATGTGGATGCTTTGTGATATGGGAAATGGCCACAGAATATCCTCAAGCAGATATTTAGGAGGTGTTAGTGTATCCATGCAGAGGAGGAAGGATCACCTTCTGACTTATGGATACGCATGCCGAAGTGAGCAATACGTACACCTCACATTTCTGTGGGTTCTTTTTTTTTTTTTTTTTTTTTTGAGAGGGAGTCTCGCTCTGTCACCCAGGCTGGAGTGCAATGTTGTGATCTCGGCTCACTGCAACCTCTGCCTCCTGAGTTCAAGCGATTCTCCTACCTCAGACTCCTAAGTAGCTGGGATTACAAGCGTGTGCCACCATACCAGGCTAATTTTTTTTTTTTTTTTTTTTGAGATGGAGTCTAGCTCTGTTGCTAGGCTAGAGTGCAGTGGCGTGATCTCAGTGCACTGCAACCTCCGCCTCCCAGGTTCAACCAATTCTCTTGCCTCAGCCTCCTGAGTAGCTGGGATTACAGGCACGCACTGCCATGCCCAGCTAATTGTTGTGTTTTTAGTAGAGATGAAGTTTCACCATGTTGTCCAGGATGGTCTCGAACTCTTGACCTCAAGTGATCTGCCCGCCTCAGCCTCCCAAAGTGCTGGGATTATAGGCCTGAGCCACGGCACCCAGGCTTGTGGGTTCTTAAGTATCCTCTAAGTTTCATTTGGTGATTAACTAAGGAAGGAGCAGATGTGAGGGAGAAAGTCGAGGGTTTGGTTTTGTTCTTTTAATTTTTTTCTCAGTCTCCCAAGTAACTGGGATTGCAGGCACACACCACTGTGCCCAGCATTTATTTCTTTTTTTTTCAAGATGGGGTTTTGCTTTGTTGCCCAGGCTCCTGGCCTCAAGCAATTCTCCTGCCTTGACCTCCCAAAGTGCTGGAATTATAGGCATGAGCCACCACACCTGGCCAAGGGTTTGGTTTTGGACATGATAAATTTGAGGTGCCTGTAAGATATCTAAGTGAGGCTGGGCGCAGTGGCTCACACCTGTAATCCCAGCACTTTGGGAGGCCGAGGCAGGCAGATTGCCTGAGCTCAGGAGTTCCAGACCAGCCTGGGCAACATGGAGAAACCCTGTCTCTACTAAAAATACAAAATTAGCCAGGCGTGGTGGCGCATACCTGTAATCCCAGCTACTAGGGAGGCTGAGGCAGGTGAATTGCTTGAACCCAGGAGTCTGAGGTTGTGGTGAGCTGAGATGGTAAAATTGCACTCCAGCCTGGGCAACAAGAGTGAAACTTAGTCTTTATATATATATACACACACACTAATAATTTATATATATATATACACTAATATATATACTAATATATTTATTTCTATATATATACTATATATACACACACATACATGTATCTGAGAGAAGAAAACAAGTGAGTGATTGGTTATACAAGTCTAAAGAACAGAAAGAGGGCCGGGCGCGGTGGCTCAAGCCTGTAATCCCAGCACTTTGGGAGGCCGAGACGGGTGGATCACGAGGTCAGGAGATCGAAACCATCCTGGCTAACACGGTGAAACCCCGTCTCTATTAAGAAATACAAAAAAAAAAACTAGCCGGGCGAGGTGGCGGGCGCCTGTAGTCCCAGCTACTCGGGAGGCTGAGGCCGGAGAATGGCGTGAACCCGGGAGGCGGAGCTTGCAGTGAGCTGAGATCCGGCCACTGCACTCCAGCCTGGGCGACAGAGCGAGACTCCGTCTCAAAAAAAAAAAAAAAAAAAAAAAAAAAAAAAAAAAAAAAAAGAACAGAAAGAGGTCAAGGCAGGAGAGAACAGAGTACAGAGAGTATTTAAATGGAAGTTAGTGAGTCAAGGAACCGTCTCAGTTTGCCCTGTTCCATCTACAATGGTTAGCAGCAGAGTGGAACCAGAAAATAATGTCTGTCCCCTTGACCAAAATCCATCTCTTAATATCCGAATCCATGTCTCTAAATGTAGCTAAGTCCCAGGCCCACAATGCTACCTCTCAATTTTCTTTTTCACTTGTTTGTCTTGCTGAAATGTTTATCTCAATGATAATGAAAATTCTATGTATCAAAATGTGTAGGATACATCTAAAGTCATGTTTAGAGGAAACTACAACTTGGAATGCTTATATTAGAAAAGAGGCCGGGTGCGGTGGCTGACACCTGTAATCCCAGCACTCTGGGGTGCCAAGGCAGGTGGATCGCTTGAAACCAGGAGTTCAAGACCAGCTTGGCCAAATGGTGAAACTTTGCCTCTATTAAAAATACAAAAATTAGCCAAGCGTGGTGGTGTGCACCTGTAATCCCAGCTACTCAGGAAGCTGAGGTGGGAGAATTGTTTGAATCTGGGAGGCAGAGTTGCAGCGAGCCAAGATCACGTCACTGCACTCGAGCTTGGGTGACAGTGAGACTCTGTCTCAAAAAAAAAGAAAAAAAGAACAGAAAAGAGGACGTCAGCTAGGCACAGTGGCTCACATCTGTAATCCCAGCACTTTGGGAAGCCTAGGAGGGAGGATTGCTTGACAAAACCGTCTCTACTAAAAATACAAAAAATTATCTGAGCACAGTGGCTCGTGCCTATAGTCCCAGCTACTCGGGAGGCTGAGATGGGAGGATCACCTGAACCTGGGAGGTCAAGGCTGCAATGAGCTGAGATCACACCACTACACTCCAGCACAGGCAACAGAGTGAAACCCTGTCTCAAAAAAAAAAAAAAAAAAAAAAGAGGAAGGGCCGGAAAGTCAACAACCTAAGCTTTCATCTTAAGAAATTAGTAAGCAAACAGCAAATTAAACCCAAAGAGAGCTGAAGGAGAAAAAAATACAAATAAAAGCAGAAATTAATGAAGTAGAAAACAAGCATAAAATAGAGAGGATGAACACGTTATCTGTACTATTATTATTTCTGGTTCTTTTTTTGTTTGTTTTTTTGAGACAGAATCTCACTCTGCTGCCCAGGCTGGAGTGCAGTGGTGCCATCTTGTCTCACTGCAACCTCCACTTCCCAGGTTCAAGTGATTCTCGTGCCTCAGTCTCCCAAGCAGCTGGGACTACAGGCACCTGCCACCATACCGGGCTAATTTTTGTATCCTTAGTAGGGATGGGTTTCACCATATTGGCCAGGCTGGTCTTGAACTCCTGACCTCAGGTGATCCGCCCACCTCGGCCTCCCAAAGGGCTGGGATTACAGGCGTGAGCCACCGCACCCGGCCTGTTTCTGGTTCTTTGAAGAGACATTAATGATAAACCCCTGGCAAGACTGATCAAGAAAAAGGAGACAAAGCGTTAAATACATTTCACTCCTAAATAATCAATATTAGGAGTTTGCTAGGGCTGCCATAACAAAGTACCCCAGGCTGAGTGGCTTAAACAACGGAAATTTATTTCACTTTTTTTTCACTTTTTCTTTTCTTTTCTTTTGGGGTTTCAACATGTGACCCAGGCTGGTCTCGAACTCCTGAGATCAAGTGATCTGCCCACCTCAGCCTCCCAAAGTGCTGAGGCATGAGCCATCGCACCCGACCAGAAATTTATTTCTCATAGTCCTGGAAGCTGGAAGTCTGAGATCAAGATGTGGACAGGTGTATTAGTCTGTTCTCACACTATTAAGACATACCTGAGACTGGGTAATTTATTAAGAAAAGAGGATTAATCAGCTCACAGTTCTGCAGACTGTACAGGCTGCTGCTTCTGGGGAGGCCTGGGGAAACGTACAATCATGCAGAAGGCGAAGCGGAAGCAGGCACAATCTTCACACGGTCAGAGCAGGAGCACAAGAGAGCAAAGGGGGAAGTGCTAGACACTTTCAAACAGCCAGCTCTCCCGAGAACTCTGTTCAGAGAACAGCAAGGAGGACGTCCGCCCCCACGATCCAGTCACCTCCCAGCAGGCTCCGCCTCCAACACTGGGAATTACAATTCGACATGAGATTTGGGTGGGGACCCATAGGCAAGCTCTATCAGCAGGGTTGGTTTCTCCTGAGGCCCCTCTCCTTGGCTTGTAGATGCCATCTTCTCCGTGTGTCCTCACAGGGTCTTCCCTCTGTGTTTGCCTGTGTCCCAATTTCCCCTTCTTATAAAGGTACTTTAATTCCCTCTTTGAAGATCCAATTACAGGCAGGTATTGAAGGTTAGCACTTCTTTGTATGAATTTTGCGGCGACACAACTCGGCCCATTGTATAAACAACCGTGCAGCTCTTATAGACATTTAAAAGGTTAGAAATTTGTGCCAAAATTAAAATTAAGAGGAAGTGGACAATTTCCTTGGAAAACACATATCACGAATCGATCACAACAAGAAATATAAAATCTGGCTGGGCGCGGTGGCTCATGCCTATAATCCCAGCACTTTGGGAGGCCAAAACAAGTGGATCACTCGAGGTCAGGAGTTTGAGACCAGCCTGGCCAACATCATAGGCTTTGATAGGGTTTTGGTAGAAACCCCGTCTCTACCAAAAAATACTTTCGCTTGAACCCAGGAGGCAGAGTTTGCAGTGAGCCAAGATCACGCCACTGGACTCCATCCTGGGCCACAGAGCAAGGCTAAAAGAAAGGAAAGAAGGAAGGAAGGAAAGAAGGAAGGAAGGAAGGAAGGAAGGAAGGAAGGAAGGAAGGAAGAGAGGGAGGGAGGGAGGGAGGGAGGGAGGGAGGGAGGGAAAGAGAGAGAGAAGGAAGGAAGGAAGGAAGGAAGGAAGGAAGGAAGGAAGGAAGGAAGGAAGGAAGGAAGAGAGGGAGGGAGGGAGGGAGGGAAAGAGAGAGGGAGGGAGGGAAGGAAGGAAGGAAGGAAGGAAGGAAGGAAGGAAGGAAGGAAGGAAGGGAGGGAGGAAGGAAGGAAGGGAGGGAGGGAGGGAGGGAGGGAGAAAAGAAATACAAAATCTGAATAGCCTATAACTATTAAAGAAATCGAATTCACAATTTTAAATTTTTCCACAAAGAAAACTCTGGTCCCAGCTACTTCACTGATGAGTTCTTCTAAACAGTGAACAAAAATACAATGCCAATCTTACCCAAATCCTTCCTGGAGAGAGAAGAAAATCGAGGGAGGGAAGGGGAAGCACTCTCCAATTTGTTTTATGAGACAAGCATGACCTTGAAAACCAAACCCGATAGGCTGTTTCTAAAAGGGAAAATTACAGCAGGCCAGTCTCTAAAACATGTTAGCAAAGCAAATCATTCAATAATAAATAGAAGAATTTACCACAATGAAATTATGGGTTTTACTTTTTTTTTTTAATTTTATTTTTATGTTTTTGAGATGGAGTCTGACTCTGTCGTCCAGGCTGGAGTGCAGTGGCGCAATCTCGGCTCACTGCAACATCTGCCTCCTGGGCTCAAGCCATCCTCCCACCTCAGCCTCCTGAGTAGCTGGGACTACAGGCACGTACCACCAGGCCTGGCTAATTTTTGTAGTTTTTGTACCTATGTCCTGTATACTATAAAATATTATTGAAAGAAATTTTAAAAGACTTAAATAGATGGAGATCTATATATAATGCTCATAGATTGAAAATATGCAAAAGTTTCAGCTCCTCTCAAATCAATGTATTGTTCTAAAATGCTTAAAGTTTGTTTTTTGTTTTTTGAGACAGGGTCTGACTTTGTCACGCAGGCTGGAGTGCAGTGGTGCAGTCTCGGCTCACTGCAGCCTTGATCTCTCAGGCTCAAGCAACCTTCCTGCCTCAGCCCTCTGAGTAGCTGGGACTACAGGCACGCACCACCATGCCTGGTGCAATTTTTGTATTTTTTGTGGAGACAGGGTTTCGCTATATTGCCCAGACTGGTCTGAAACTCCTGAGCTCAAGTGATCTGCCTGCCTTGGCCTCCCAAAGTGCTCAGGTTATAGGCGTAAGCCACTGCTCCTGGTCCCTTGGCAAGTTTTTAACTTTAATGTAGTCCAGTTAATCAATTTTATGGGTTTTTTTGTCCTATTTAAGAAATATTTTCTTACTTCAAGGTTATACATATATTGTCCTATACTAGCTTCTAGAACTTTTATTGTTTTATTTTTCATGTTTAGATCTGCTATTTTTCTATAATTTGAGCGAGACCCTGTCTCAAAAAACAAAACAAAACAAAAAACAACAAGAAAAAAAACTTGTGAAGGACTTGTATCCAGATACACAACATGTCAACATATGCTTATAAATCAATAAAGAAGACAGACAAGTAAATAGAAATGTGGACAAAAGGCTTGATCAGGCCCTTTACAGAGGAGATACTGAGACAGCTGATAAACATATGAAGAGGTGCTTAACCTCATTACTCATAGGGAAATGTAAATTATAATTGTCATTATCCACCAGTGTACATCTACCAGATGGCTGAAAGTAAAAGACAAGGCCGGGTGCTATGGCTCATGCCTGTAATCCCAGCACTTTGGGACGCCAAGCGGGAGGATCATTTGGGGAGTTTGCAACCAGCCTGGCCAACATGGTGAAACCTCATCTCTATTAAAAATATAACAATTAACCGGGCATGATGCTGTGTACCTGTAATCCCAGCTACTTGCGAAGCTGAGGCAGGAGAATCGCTTGAACCCTGGAGGCAGAGGTTGCAGGTTGCAGGTTGCAGTGAGCTAAGATTGTGCCACTGCACGCCAGCCTGGGTGACAAAGCAAAACCTTGTCTCAAAAAAAAAAAAAGTAAAAGACAAGCAATATCAATTTGTGTAAGCGAGTAAACTATACTCACTGCTGAGAGTGTAAATTAGTAAAACCCTTTGGGAAACTGACATTACCTGCTAAAGGTGAATATATATTTACCCCAAAATGCCCCTTCTGGGTATAAGCCCAACAGAGATGCCTACATCTATATACCAAAAATGTGTATAACGATGTCCATAGCAGCATTATCTATATCAACCCTAAAGTGTATTAAGCCTCAAGCCCAAGTGTCTGTCAATAGGAGGATGGATAAATATCAGAAGGTATATTCATGGAATAGAACACACACAGTTCTGAAAATGAACTATAGTTACATGCAACAACACAGAAGAATCTCAAAGTCAAGATGAACAAAAGAAACTAGACACAGGAGAATGCATACTTCTGATTCCATTTACATACAGTATTTTTTTTAAAGGCTAAACTAAACCTTACAGTTCAGGGATGGACACTGTAGCTTTCAGGATCTCTGTGTGGATGGCACAGATTCCAGTCTACCAGGAAACATGGAGCTTGCATCAGAGTTGTTTGGCTGCACTGACCACACTGCTTAGTTCTGTTGCCTAGATGACAGAGTGAGACTCCATCTCGAAGAAGAAAAGAAGAAGAAGGAGAAGGAGAAGGAGAAGGAGAAGGAGGGGGAGGGGGAGGGGGAGGGGGAGGGGGAGGGGGAGGGGGAGGGGGAGGGGGAGGGGGAAGAAGAAGGAGACCCCAGAGAGCTTGCTTGCACTCTATCTGTCTCTCTCTCTCTACCATGTGAAGACCCAGCAAGAAGGCAGCCATCTACAAACTAGGAAGAGAGGCCTCACCAGAACCTGACCATGTTGACATCCTGATCTTGGACTTCCAGACTTCAGAACTGTCAGAAAATAAATTCTCTTGTTTAAACCACCTTGTTCATGGCATTTTTGTTTTAGCAGCTGAGCTAATACAGTTGCCAACAAACACAACTGCAAGTGCAGGGCAGTTAGCACTCCCAGGGGCAGCTCTCAACCAGAATTTGGTAAATACATGCCCCAGCTCCCCTACCCTTCAGCAGGACAATAATAAGGTGCTATAGACTTGAATGTTTGTGTCCCCCTAAAATTCATGTGTTGAAACCTAATTCCCAATGTGATGGTATTTGGAGAGGTGAGGTCTTTTGCAAATGATTAGGTCATGAGGGTGGGGCCCTCTGAATGGGATTAGTGCCCTTATCATAGAGACCCCAGAGAATTCTCTCATCTCTTCCAACAGGTAAGAGAACACAGTGAGAAGATGGCCATCTATGGACCAAGAATTGGGCCCTCACCAAACACTGAAACTGTCATGCTTTGGTCTTGGACTTCTCAGCCTCTAAAACTGTGAGAAATAGATTCTGAGCTAGACTGAGCCCCAGTCACTCACATGGAAGATTTGGTCATTCATACATTTTTTAGCTTTTCCCTCTTCCTTGTCTCACTCTCTTTCTGCTTCTGGGGATCACTTCCCCAGTAAACTAATAGCTTTTGGGGGAATCCAGACTAAGACACACGCTATAGAAAAAAGCCAGAAAGCAATGAACACAAAAGCCAGAATAGGGATGAGCTCTTGGCAGGGGTTGAGAGGAGAAAGACTTAGCACTACGGATGGTGTGAAGAGGGCTTCTAGGGATATTCTATTCTATTTTATTCTAGGCCTGGCTGGTGGTTGCATGTGTGTGATAAATCATTGAGTGTTCATTTTGTGCACTTTTCTGCATTATATTTCATAATATAAAAGTTTAATAATAATGATGTTATTAAGATCAAAGATTAAAATAATTTGAAATTTTCATGCTTTTATTAGTTGCATAATGAGTAGTTAAGTGTTTAGAAAGTTCTGTTTAGTCGATTCAGAATTTTAATAAATTGAACAAATAGATAAAGCACAAAAGCCACTCGAACTTTAAAGATCCCAGCCACATGTTGTCTGGCAGTTGCTTCTTTCCAGACCCAAGCAGATGTTGGCTGGGACTTCTCTATGGACGCTGGGTGTCGACTGTTTTCACAGGTGAACCGCAAATCGAAGCAGAGGGGGCTCCCAGGTGTGGGGCAGCAGGCTGAGCCTCAGAGGACCTTGGGCTCCTCTGGTGGCTGCCTCTGCCTGGTTCCAGGAGCTGTCCCGATAAGATTGCCAAGTGGAGCAAATCAGAATACAGAATGCCAAATGTTGCTTGGAACATGCTGAGCATAAAAATTACTCTCTGTTTATCTGAAATTCAAATTTAACTGGGTATTTGTATTTTATTTGGCAACTGTGTGACCCAGTGAGGCTTTACCCAGCCCACAAACAGGGAGGCTGTAGCTGCCTGGGTGCCAACCATGCCTGGATTCCACCGCCTTAGTTCTAGAACCTTGGCAGCTCAACACCCATTGGCTCCAGCATTGCCCAATGTCTAGACCCTGGGTTCAGGCTCCGGCTCAGCTCAAAGTGCAACCGTGACCCTGTAGGTTCTAATTCCCCCAGTTCTTCTAGAAGACCTAAAGTCCAGGGTTGGCTTCCACAGGTATGTTATAAGAAGGACATACATTTGGAAATCAGAATGCATTTTCCTGCAGAAATGGTTCAATGGAGTTTCACTGGCATGCCCAGGGCAGCCCAGGACAATCTGTTTTATCCCACGATGTGCCCATGTGTGCACAGGTAAACCGTGCAACTTCAACCAATCCTATTCCACGTAGAGTAAATAAGCATTTGGGTGTCAGTGCTTGGCCTCTGCCAGGTGTTGCAGGAGGATACAAAAAAGAACTGGATGGCCCTGTCCTCTGGAGTTTGCAATGTGTTGTCATTACAGGACTGTAATTTTGTGACTTTTTTCATATGGACATAAAATGTCTGGATTCTAACTCAGAGTGTCAGGGGGGCTGCTGGGTTCCCACCAGGAGGCGGTGTGACAGGAGGAATAGTGTACATGTGTGTGTGTGCACATATCTGAGAGTATGAGAGCGTGTATGTGCACATATCCGAGAGCATGTGTGCACATATGTGTGTATGTTTGTGTGTGTGTATGAGTCTAGATCATGTCAGAGCCACAGAGGCTATCTGAAGAGTGGAGAGCAATATTGACGGCAGGTTGCCAATAATTTATTAACTCCGCACAATGTAAGAGAATGCACTTTGTGTTTTCCTTCTTCTTTTTTTTTTTTGACAAGATCTCTCACCCAGGCTGGAGTGCAGTGGCACAGTCTCAGCTCACTGCAGCCTCGACTTCCCAGGCTCAGGTGATCCTCCCACCTCAGCCCCCTGAGTAGCTAAAACTACCTACAGGTGCACACCACCACACCGGGCTAATTATTTGTATTTTTAGCAGAGACGGGGTTTCACCGTGCTGCCCAGTCTGGTCTTGACTCCTAGGCTCAAGTGATCCGCCTGCCTCAGCCTCCTCAAGTGCTGGGATTCGAGGTGTGAGCCACCGTGCCCAGCCGAGAATGCACCTTTCTCTATGTTTGCACGGCACACACTTTGTACACACAGGTGCACACACACACCCATGTCTATCACTGCTCAGATCTGAATTGGGAGCCACAAGTTGACAACATTGTAAGTCAGGGAATGGGATGGGGAAGGGCAATAGAGACAATGGGACGGCACAGTCCCTTGAGGAGGCTGAGGACTGAGAACACGGCCGATGGGATTCAGACACCATCTCCGAATCCCACCTCCCGCCCGCACCCGAGGACGGCAGATGCTGTATAAATAACCGCTGCACAAACGGAAGAATGACCCCAAGGCCTGGAAACAGCCTGGGAGGATCCACAGCTCCAACTCTGCCTGTGTCATGACCCTACACCGTCCAGGTCTCAGGCTTGTGGATAGAAAAGAAATGGTGGAGATAATGCCCGTTCCTAAAGCTATGATGACGACATGAGGTTAAAATACGTAAAAACCTCAACACAGTGACTAGCACGAGATCTGTTATTACAAACAACATTATTCATAAAAATTTACTTGGCTTCATGCTTTGCAGAAAAAGTGTGTTCACAAAGTGGAAAGAAAAATCCAGCCTTAGAACCAAGAATCTTGACAAGATCAGGAAAAGCTTCTCCCTTTCCCCGCCTCCTGCTCCGAGGTTTTCCCGCTTCCTTCCCGGGAAAGGCGGGACTCTTCCACCACCTTGTGGACACTCAGGGATGGCAGGTGAGCAGGCACCCACCACCTCACACCAGCTCTCCTCTGCACTGTTGGAGCCTGTTATTCTGGGTCCAACTGGGTCTCTCTAGGCCTACACTGCACGTGTCCGGTCTCCATCCTCTGTTCCTCTCTGGGCTGCAGCAGGGGATGGGGCTCCTGTGCCCTCCTGGCTGCCTGCTGGTCCCCGTGTATGTGGCAGGGCTGCAGCAGTCCCCTGTTTTCCTTAGACTCTGCCGTGGAGTTGGTGGGGCTCCTGCCTCCCTGCGGCCCTGGCTGGCTCCGTAGACTCCTCCAGGTCTCTCTGCCAAAGTCCCCCCAGCCAGCCTCCTAGCCCGACTGTCCTTCCCACACTGAGGCTGAGGGTCCCCCCACCCCACATCATGTGCCTGCCCCACGGGGCCATTGCAGCTTCAGCTCTGCATCCAGGCACCAAATGGGAGCCACAGGAGCTCACAGGGCAAATTAGAGCCCCCAGAGTTCTGATCCCCCAGCCGGGCTGCGGCCGCTGTGTTGGCATGTGGGGGCTCTGCCCAGAACAAACTCTGCCACGACAGCACCAAGGCGCAGGGAGAACGGAGCTGGGATGCACCCCAACCACCTTCCTCCCCCTCGCTCTCCCTCCTCGCTCTGCCGTCTTCTCCACACGCCCAGGACCAGAGGGCGAGCGTCTCTTGTCTTTCCTGCATGTTCTGTCATCCCCTTCCACTCTGGCCCCCAGTCTAGACCTATTGTCCAGACAGGAGAAATCTTGTCTACCCCAGGGAGAACCACTGCTCTCTGCCCTGACCTTGGAGGAACTAAAAAGCCGAAGCTCTAGACTTAGATGGTTCTCACTTTGGAAGTTTAAAAAAGGTCAAAGGAATTTTCAAAATCCCTTTCTTTTTCAACAATGCTTAGATTTCAAACCTCTTCTCCTGCTGCAAAATCGCATTGTGAACATCAGAACCTCGAGATGATCTTTAAGTTTTCTCAGCATTCCGCATCTTCCCTTCCCTCTGCAAGCGGCTAAAAGTTACAGAAGCGGTTGAAGCCAGTGACTCCCCATCCCCATCTCCTCCTCTCCTGGGGACAGGGGCCCCATCTCCCAGCCCTGTTGTGGGTTGGGTGTGGCTGGTGTGGCTGTGTGGCAGGGTCCTAGCCAATGGGATTCGAGTGGAACATGGGCCTTCTGCACACCTGATCCCGCGGGCACGCACCGCCTGGGCTCCTCCCTCCATACACCAGGGCAGAGCAAGATGGAGGCAACCGGGATCCCTGAATGACTTCACAGAGGTCCCCACGCATCAGGCACACTTCTGCCAACCTCATGTGGAAGTAAGCTTCTATTGCATTAAGTCCCTGAGGTGTTAAAGGTCATTAGTTAATGGCAGGCCACTTGCATGCAAAATAGAAAAGCACATCGGTATTTTTTTTCAAACTATTACCGTTACAGAGATAAAAGAAGCCAGAACCAGCCCCCTCCAATGGCTCCTTCTCTTAGGCCTGGGCAGGATCTGTTGAAATTCCCACGGTGTCCTCTGGGGCTCTCTGTCCTGCGCCTCTCCCTGGCAGTGCGAGCTCCACAGTTCACCTGCCATTAGCTCTCATGTGCAGGGGACTCGCAAAGGAGGCTCTTTGAGCTCCAAACCCAAGTCTCTGGTGGCCTAGAGGCTGCAAAGGCCTCAAGCTCAGCGTGTCCCAAAGCAAACCTATGGCACTCACTCCAGCACACACCTGCTTTGGCCTCCATGAAGCCACCTCTTCCCTCACCTCTCAAGCTAGAAACTTCTTGGCACCACCCTCCCCGTTCCTATACCTCCCCCCACTTTCAATCAATCACGGAGTCCTAAGTGCCTGGCCAATTCATCACCTCTGTCCCTCCACCAATACCCCTGACTCTCCCACCTGGGCCACCTGGTGAGCCCATCTGGTCCCCTGGTTCCCTCCAATCCATTTTCACTCTGAGCTTTATGATCTTTGCTAACTATGAATAGGATTCATGTCATCCGCTCCCCTACATAAAACCTTTCTAGGCTTCTCTTTGCTCTTAGAAAATGGCAACTGCCTAAGAGGCCACACCTGGGCCTGTCCCACCTCCCCAGCCCTCACCTCCTTCCCAGGGCTCTGCATCCCTGCCCCCCATCCACCTCCTTCGCTGTGTGCCTCCAGGCCCTCTGCCCTCCCGGATCCCTAACAGTGCTGAGCCCTCTGAGCCCTCTGTGTGGGACAGGCTGTTCTCTCCACTTGGCCTGGTAGGGCTCCTTGAGGAGCCCTCAACCCTCCCAACGGGGTGGAATCTGCCGCTGTAAACTTCTACAGGGCCCTGTGCCTCCCCTCGGCAGCACTTCCCTGCACCTCTCCCTGGCAGTGCGAGCTCCACAGTTCACCCGCATAGCTCCCATGTGCAGGGGACTCGCAAAGGAGCGTCTTTGAGCTCCAAACCCAAGTCTCTAGTGGTCTAGAGGCTGCAAAGGCCCTCAAGCTCAGCGTGTCCTGGGCTTATCATTCCTGGGGGTATAACCTGGGGTTATAATTCCACTACCGGCTGCATAATTATTCGATCCATAATGATTGGACTCAGCCCAGCTCACTTCTGCCCCAGCCTTTGTACTTGCTCTTCCCAGTGCCTGGCGTGACTCCCCACACGTCAGCCTGGCTGGCCTCCTCAGCTCCTCGGGTCCTTCTTTTCTTTTTGAGATGGAGTCTCACTCTGTGACCCAGGCTGGAGTGCAGTGGCACGATCTCAGCTCACTGCAACCCCTGCCTCCCAGGTTCAAGTGATTCTCCTGCCTCAGCTGAGTAGTTGAGATTACAGGCACTTGGCACCACTTCTGGCTAATTTTTGTATTTTTAGTAGAGATGGGGTTTTGCCATGTTGGCCAGGCTGGTCTCGAACTCCTGACCTCAGATGATCTGCCCGTCTCGGCCTCCCAGAGCACAAGGATTACAGGTGTGAGCCACCGTGCCTGGCCTGCTCCTCAAGTCCTTCTTCTAGTGTCACCTTCGAGGTGAGGACTCGCCAACAACCCGATGGAAACCTGCAAGGCTGGCACCTCCCCAGCCCCACACTCCCTAACCCCTTCTCTAGGGCGTTGCCATCTTCTGACATACCATTTATTTTATGTCTTGTTTAATGTGGGTGCATCTGTCTCTCAAATGTCCTTCAGCTGGGTGCGGTGGCTCACACCTGGTCTTTGGGAGGCTGAGGCAGAAGGATCACTTGAGCCCAGGAGTGGAGACCAACCTGGGCAACATAGCCAGACCCTGTCTCTCCGTATTTTAAAAAAGGAAATAAATAATAAATGCATCAAATGTCACTCCCGGGGGGCGGGAACTCTGCCTTGTTTCCCGCAGCATCCCCAGGACTTGGACAGCTGCGGGCCCAGAGCCGCGACGCCTGCAGCAGGCCCGGCTCCCCGACTGAGCACATGGGCACAGGCTTGGCACACGCACTGCAGCATTCACGTATCAGCGAACACATGGGCATCTATTTATACATGAAGACACGAAAATGTGTTCATTTCTTTTAAAATCAGAAGCAAACGGTGAGAACTGTGAGGCCGAGGGGAAGTTTTCCTCTGGGATCCTGGCAGACCCTGGAGACCGCGCCGTCGTGCGCGAAACACCGGGACGGGCCTCCCGCGCGAAGGACCCAGGAGGACGCCGGGCTCCCCTCCCGTCCGCGGGGCCCCCGGCGCGGCGCCGCTTTAAGGCTCCGAACCCGGCGCGGATGCAGAGGCTGCGGCCATGACGTCAGCGCCCCGCCCCGGGTGATGCTGCAGCAGCCGGGACCGCGGCCGGGCAGGCAGCAGCCCAGCGGGGACAGGGATGCCTGCCGTCTCCACCCACAGGTACCACCGTCTCCTCCGCGCCCTCCGCCCGCTCCCTGGCTCGGTGCCTGCCGGAGCGCCGCGCCCTGGGCCCCGGGGTAGTCAGGGCGCCGAGATCGGGACCCGAGGCCGGCACGGAGACCTTTGTTCCTCGTGGAAGTCTCATGAATTGCAGAGTCCACGGAGCTCCTCCGTCTCGCCCCTCCGAGGGCAGGAGCCTCGGGTCCAGGGGAAGGTGCCGGCCAGATGGCAGGTGCTCTCATCCTTGCTGGCAAGGGGAAGAAACCCCGGCCTTGGCCCCAGCTCCTGATGCGCTCCTTGAGCCGGAGGCCTGGTCCCTGGTCACCTGGGCAGGTGTCATCCGCTCCCGGCTCACGTCTTGCCTGGGGCTGAGCCCTCTTGTTGACCAGGGGCCTGGCAACGCCCCTCAGCATCCCAGGGTTACTTAGCGAGGGCACCGAGGACTCCCCTTTCCCTAGCGAGTCAGCACCGAGGGGAACGCTCTGAGATGGAAGCCGTTCAGCTCCTTCTGCCCTCGACAATAAGCAACTTCTCCAATTATTTCTAGAGTGACAGCCTTGCATGTTTTTCAGCTCTTACAGGGAAGCAGAGTCAGGTGCGGAGAAAGCCACGTTCAGGCTGCACCTGGGCTGGGCTTTTGGGAAAAGTTGGCCCTGGAGTAGGGGTCAAGCTGCCGGAGATGCAAAGTGGGAAACGGCCGCGATTCAGTAACTAGCCTATTAAGTGCACCCTCCCAAGTCCGCAGAGCCCCTTCCTGGTCCGGGAGGACCTCACTGAAGAATTTTGAGAATGGGTAGAAAGAAGCGTGAGGGGCTGGGCTCGGCGGCTCATGCCTGTAATCCCAGCACTTTGGAAGGCCGAGGCGGGTGGATCACCTGAGGTCAGGAGTTCTAGACCAGCCTGGCCAACATGGGGAAACCCCATCTCTACTGAAAAAACAAAATTAGCCGGGCGTGGTGGCGCATGCCTGTAATCCCAGCTACTTGGGAGGTTGAGGCAGGAGAATTGCTTGAACCTGGGAGGCGGAGTTTGCAGTGAGCCCATATTGCACCACTGCTCTGTAGCCTGGGTGATAGAGTGAGACTCGTACCAAATAAATAAATAAGTAAATAAGCCTGAGGAAGGGAAGTGGCCCAAGGCAACCCCGTGGCGGGAACCCATTTTCATAAAGAGAAGAAAGAAATGAGGAAATGGTTTTGGCTCGTAGTAGGATCGTTGCAAGCATTCAAACTACATGGACACTAATTACTTTTATTATTCATTTGCCGCTTAAACTTCCCACAACACAGTTGGAGGGATCTGTTACTTTAAACATCCCCTGTACTCCGGAAGCATAGTGGGCCCCTGTATAACCTTTGGGGGGTCCAGGGAGATGAGTGCATTTCCTTTTGACCGAGTAAATGGTCATATGGTGCAGTAAAGATGGTCTGGCGAATGTTTGCATTTGTGTATTAAAATCAGATTTTATGATCTTAATTTCCACTTTCACCCATTTTTATGGAAACATTAAAAAATGATTTTTTTTTTTTTTTTTTTTTGAGACAGAGTCTCACTCTGTTGCCCAGACTGGAGTGCAGTGGCACAATCTCGGCTTACTACAACCTTCACCTCCTGGGTTCAAGCAATTCTTCTGCCTCAGCCTCCGGAGTAGCTGGGATTACAGGCACCCACCACCATGCCCAGCTAATTTTTTGTATTTTTAGTAGAAACGGGGTTTCTCCATGTTGGCCATGCTGGTCTCGAACTCCTGAGCTCAGGTGATCTGCCCACATCGGCCTCCCAAAGTACTGGCATTACAGGCATGAGCCACTGTGCCTGGCCTCAAAAATGAATTTCTAAAATTCTTCTTAGAATAAACATTTGTGAACAACTTTTACTAAATGTAGTTTTAATAAAAATGGTAATGCTGATCCCCAGATTTGAAGATGAATCCTTAGTAAAGACTTTCCCAGCCAGGATTAAACTAGGTTTAATTCTGGTTCAGATGCTAGAGAGAAGTTCATTGAGTGTGCGAGGCTCTCCCTTCTGCTGGGACAGGCTGCAGTGGGGTGTGGCGGAGGTGGCAGTAGAGTTATCCTCTTGCAGGTAGAGAAGTGGGCCATCTACGTAGTCCACTTTAAATAAGGTCGAAGAGGCTCCTCTTTTCAAAAAGACACTTCAGGGGCTGGGCGTGGTGGCTCATGCCTGTAATTCCAACAGTTTGGGAAGCCAAGGCAGGCGGATCCCTTGAGCCCAGGAGTTTGAGGCCAGCCTGGGCAACATGGCGAAACCCCGTCTCTACAAAAAAAAAAAAAAAAAAAAAAATACAAGAATTAGCGTGGTGTGGTGGTGTGCACCTGTAGTTCCAGCTATTTGGGAGGCTGAGGTGAGAGGATCACCTGAGCCCAGGGAGGTTGAGGCTGCACTGAGCCATGATGACTGTACTCCAGCCTGGGCTAGATAGACGGAGACTGTCTGTCTGTCTCTCTCTCTCACTCTCTCTCTCTGTTTCTCTCTCTATACACACACACACACACACACACACACACACACACACACTTCTGCCATATGCTGTTTAAAGCTGAAATTTTTCCAAATTAGGCCACAGTTCTTCGTTCCAAATTTAAAGGGAAGCTTTCTAATGCACTTAAGTTCACATTATGGTTAAAATGCTGATCAGAAAGAGCAGGAGATATGTCTGTGTGCCTGAAGGTGGGAAGAGGCTGGGCAGAGGGATGGAAAGGGAGTTGGCCACTGAGGGCATACGTGGGTCTGTGACCTTCGGGCAGAGTCCAATCCAACTGTCCACCTCACCTGTGCTGGGTCTCACCCCCGACTCGGAAGGAGATGGTCTTACACGGGGTTGGAGCTGGCGCTCTATTTCTGTGCTTTTGATGAATGAAGCTCCAGGGGATGCTAACTGCTACTTGGGTTTTTGGAAGGAAGACCTGCCAACCGGCAGGTTTTACCATGCAGAAGTGCTTGAGCTACGCCAGTGAGGAACATAAATAAGATTAGCTTTTTAAACATGTTAATCTTGATTTACTCCTTATAAATGAATTCTATTTCAAATGAAGTATTACTTGTCTACATAGTTCTTAGGTTCATCTGTTCTCTTCCTACAGGAAAGCGTGGTATTTTCCAAGGCCACAGGATAAGTCCTTTATAGAAGTGACAGGAGACTCTGTCTCTGCTATGTCACTCCCTGTCACCTTGGAATAAAATCCATCTCTTAGCAAGGCTTCAAGGCCCTCCGTGATTAGCTAAGACCTTTCTGAGGGCTTCATCTCTCACCCCACCCCCACTGGGCCCAACTGTTACTCATCTCTCTCTTTTACCCAATGATTCCACCACCTAGGAAGGCCCTTTCCTCCACCTTTTCACCTAACTCGAGGACAAGAACTGTGTCTTTCTTTTATCTCTATCACCTCAGTGTCTTGGTACTCAATACTCAGCTGAATTAGAGGCTGGGTAGGTGGGTAGATGAGTAAATGTTTGGAAGGGAGGATAGGTAGATGGGTGAATGGAAGGATGGATAGAGGAGTGGGTGGAAGAATAGGTAGGTGGATGTGTGGATGGTTTTTGGATAGACAAATGAATAGATGAATAGAAGAGAGGATGTGTGGAAGGATGGATGGGTAGATGACTGAGTGGAAAGATGGATGAATGGATGGCTGGGTGAGTGGGTGGAAGAGTGGGTGGTAGATGAATGGGTGGATGGATGGATGGATGGATAGATGGATGGATGGGTTGGTGGGTGGATGGATACATGGATGGGTGGGTGACTGGATGGGTGGATGAGTGGATGGATGGATGGATGGATGGATGAGTGGGCGGGTGGATGGATGGATGGGTGGGTCGATAGGTACATGCATAGATGGGTAGGTGGGTGGGTTGATAATACATGGAAGGATGGGTGGGTAGGTGGGTGGATGGATGGATGAGTGGGTGGATGGATAGGTGGATGGATGGGTGGGTGGGTGGATGGATGGGTGAATGGATGGATGAGTGGGTGGGTGGATGGATGGGTGGGTGGATGGATGGATGGGTGGATGGGTGGATGGATGGATGGGTGGATGGATAGATGGATGGATGGATAGATGGGTGGGTAGATATATGGATGGATGGGTGGATGAGTGGGTGGGTGGATGGATGGATGGGTGGATGGATGAATGGATGAGTGGGCAGATGGATGGATGGATGAGTGGGTGGGTGGGTGGATGGATGGATGGGTGGATGGATGGACAGATGGGTGGATGGACAGATGGGTGGATGGATGGATGGATGGATGGATGGGTGGAAAGATGGATGGGTGGATAGATGGATGGGTGGATGGATGGATGGATGGATGGATGGATGGATGGATGGATGGGTGGGTGGATGGATGGATGGGTGGATGGATGGACAGATGGGTGGATGGACAGATGGGTGGATGGATGGATGGATGGATGGGTGGGAAGATGGATGGGTGGATGGATGGATGGATGGATGGATGGGTGGGTGGGTGGATGGATGGATGGGTGGATGGATGGATGGATGGATGGGTGGGTGGATGGATGGATGGATGGATGGATGGGTGGATGGATAGATGAGTGGGTGAGTGGATGGATGCATGGATAGGTGGGTGGGTAGATGGATGGATGGATGAGTCATTGGATTAACACAGTGTTCTTTATCCTGCTGGGATGTCTCTAGATCCAATCATTTTCACCATTGGTGTCTTCCAAAGAGAAGAAACACAATCTCTGAGTGGGTAGGGTGGTGGAAGAGTTTTAGATACAAATCCGGAGTGAGGAAGTTCAGAGTGATTCATAAATAATTTATTGTCTAGTGATAGTGTGATGGAAAGCTGTATGGTGAGTTAATGTCAGAAAAAGAAGAGCCTTACTTTTGAAGCTTGAAACTAATTTTGAGAGAAAGCCTGTGATATTTATCTTGGCCAATGACAAGGGCCATCATCAGAAATCAATGTTGGGAAAGTTGTCCCAGTTTGGGGGCCTATGTCTCAGGAAGGACTTCAAAGGGAATTTAGTCTGTTGCTTTTTTGTGGAGCAGGTGGGGTGGGCTGTGTCTGAGAGAATCCTGGGACCCCCCGCCCCCGCCATTGTGTTGGTGTCTGTCTCTTCCCCTCTGATCTGAGCAGCTTTCCTCTCCTTGTGCTTATAAAAGTGG
Organism: Macaca nemestrina; assembly: GCF_043159975.1. Classification (NCBI taxonomy): domain Eukaryota; kingdom Metazoa; phylum Chordata; class Mammalia; order Primates; family Cercopithecidae; genus Macaca; species Macaca nemestrina. Next base: position 225,785,407 of record NC_092125.1, on the reverse strand, counting down.
ACATTGGCTGAAACACACAAGCTAACATATTAGAATCCATTCTGTTAATATTAATAATCTAGTTTACTTTCAAATGGGTGAAAAACAGTTCGACGCTTTGGAGCCGGTGCCTAAGTGGTGCAGGTTGCAAACCCCAGCTGGGCAGAGGACAGGGGAGGATGGGAGTGGAGGGGTGTCTCTCTGGGAAGGCCTTGAACTTGCTCACTCCTTACCTAGGTCATGGGCATTGTGAAAATGCTTAAAAAGTAAGTTGAAGCTGGGGGGTGGGGATCTGTTTCTCAGCTCTCCCTGGTTCTGTCCCTCTGCATTCGCGTGTTGTCTGTGACTACAGGATTCCAGAGTTTGGCTTATTTCTTTAAAGAAAGCATTTTTGAATACTGTCAAAGCCTCAATTCTCCCCACTGGACTAAAACTCACTTGTCAGTGGGTGCTAAAGGAAAGAGGCTCATGTTAAGCCCATTCAGCTGCCTTTAGGGAGGGTCCCCTGGCCTACTGCAAAGGAGGGAACACAAGTGTTAGGGAGTAGAGGGGACTGACTATGACTATCCGGGGAGAGAGGAGCTGTCCCTGCACCGCGAGGAAGCACTCGGGGTGCCTGGGGGTGGTTCCTAACCATGCCCGGTCTCTCTTCCTCTCTGGTCCCCTGGGACCTTCAGGGAAGGAAAAAATTAGCCCTGGAAATGGGCCGCAGGTCCTAAAATAGCCCTGGTGTCCTTGGAGGCCTGAGAGAAGCTGAGAGGCTCTCACTTCCTCAGGACAGTCCCGACCGAGCCTCTGTTTGGGGGATGGTCCCTTTGAGTTTGAGGTGGGGACCTGCAGGGCGGGGGTCCTCTCTCTGAGTAGGGAAGGCACTGGGCTTCGGCCTCCTGGGGCAGAGGAGCTGCAGATGGGAAAGTGAGGCCCAGAGCATCAACCGTGAGCAGTGGGGTCTGCTGTTGGGGGACGGTGTTTGACTCTAAATTCTGCAGTGTGAACTCAAATGTCGGGGGAGGACTACCCAGGCAGAAGTAACTGTGGCCCCCCCCCACGGGCTTTCCTCGCAGGGACGCCCACCAGCCCTCGCCACGATGATCCCCGCAGCCAGCAGCACCCCGCCGGGAGACGCCTTCTTCCCCAGCGTGGCCCCACAGGACTTCTGGAGGTCCCAGGTCACGGGCTACTCGGGGTCCGTGACACGACACCTCAGTCACCGGGCCAACAACTTCAAACGACACCCCAAGAGGAGGAAGTGCATTCGTCCCTCCCCACCCCCGCCCCCCAACACCCCATGCCCGCTTGAGCTGGTGGACTTCGGGGACCTGCACCCCCAGAGGTCCTTCCGGGAGCTGCTTTTCAACGGCTGCATCCTCTTTGGCATCGAGTTCAGCTACGCCATGGAGACGGCGTACGTGACCCCGGTGCTCCTGCAGATGGGCCTGCCTGACCAGCTCTACAGCCTGGTGTGGTTCATCAGCCCCATCCTCGGTGAGCCCCAGCTCCTCCCTGATGGTGGAGGGCCTCTGGAAGCTTCCAGAAGCCTCATTGCAGCAGCTTGAGGGTCCTTAGGGGAGAAGGGAGGATCAAGAGTTAAGTTCCCCTCATTAGTCTGGGACTGTGGGGAGCATAGGTACTGCCGGTCATATCCCAGATTTTAAGTTCCTTATCAAAACCAGACAATAGAACAGGGATTTAGCAGTCCTCAAGGGCTGACACCATCTCATGCCAGGCTCTCCTTGTCAGAGGGTCCAAGTCATAGCACTTGGTGACATGTGGGCCTGGAAGGTCCTGAAATTTCTTGGATTCCCAAGGAAAGTCGTGGCTGCTTAGGGCCTTAGGGTACAAAGTGGAGGATTTAAGGAGATGCCGAGCGATCCCAAGAGTTAGCTTTGGTTTCCGAGTTCAGGGTTTTGTCACTGACTCTGTTTCATCATCTTATTCTTTTGATGCACTGGGGGTGTTTGAGAGCAGCCACTTCAGGAATGTGGAGGCTGATTCGATGTCCCCATGTGCCGTGGGGACCCCGGCGGACCCCAGCAATGACCACTGGCCTGCTCTGTTTCAGGATTCCTACTGCAGCCTCTGTTGGGTGCTTGGAGTGACCGGTGTACCTCAAGGTTTGGAAGGAGACGCCCTTTCATTCTTGTCCTGGCTATAGGTCTGTTGTTTTGGCATGGAAATAAAATGGAGAGGAAAAAATAAAAGGCCCCAACTGCCTCCTTTTAGGAAAATTTAAAAGAACATTGACCATAGTAGTTATCCAGATAGCTCTGGACCCGCACTGGCGTGAGGCAGGGAGTGCCCGGTAACCTGACCTGAGTTAACTGTGAGAATAGATCCTTTGATCATTTTTAAAAATGAGTTGATAAAGTTCATCTCATTTCTTCTCTGCTTAATGAAATAAAAACCCCCATCCAAGTGCAAAATATATGGTGAGTTTGCAGGTGACTTTTCCACCAGGCTGTGCTTGAGGTTTAAGTTTTAAAAATTCTTGGGTCCTAAAGATTCTAGACATAAGTTGTGAGCTGCGGGGGAAAGAGCTGGTCTGCATTTTCTTGGGGTGACTTTGTTTCTCTGTGTCCAGGGGCACTGCTGGGCCTCTCACTCTTGCTGAATGGCCGGGACATTGGCATCGCCCTGGCTGACGTGACCGGCAACCACAAGTGGGGCCTGCTGCTGACCGTGTGCGGGGTGGTGCTGATGGACTTTAGTGCCGACTCAGCAGACAACCCCAGCCACGCCTACATGATGGACGTGTGCAGCCCCGCGGACCAGGACCGAGGCCTGAACATCCACGCCCTCCTGGCAGGTGAGTCTCCCTCAGCAGGGCCGAGGCTGGGTCTGCAGGGCTGCAGGCTTCAGACATGTGGCTTTTGAGGCCCTTCCTCACTCCATGATTTAACAAAGAAGCTGGGAGAATTCCAATATATAGAGAAACACTGAAGTGATTGAAAATACATATCTTGGCCGGGCGTGGTGGCTCAAGCCTGTAATCCCAGCACTTTGGGAGGCCGAGACGGGCGGATCACGAGGTCAGAAGATCGAGACCTTCCTGGCTAAGATGGTGAAACCCGTCTCTACTAAAAATACAAAAAATAATTAGTCGGGCATGGTGGCGGGTGCCTGTAGGCCCAGCTTCTCGGGAGGCTGAGGCAGGAGAATGGCGTGAACCTGGGAGCTGGGTGACAGAGTGAGACTCTCTCTCATAAAAAAAAAAGAAGATACGTATCTCATACAACACCCATCAACCACAACCTATGCTGTTGACACATAAACAACAATTATAGGTCTATAAATCCAAATGTTTCTATTCATGGATTCTCATTGTTTGAGGTAGTTATGTTCTACAAAGTCACCACAAACCCTGAATTAGCAAACACCGAGTCTCGCTCCTAGGAACAATACAGGGTTAGGTTCCTGTGAGCCTCTGGTCACAACATTTTCATCAATGGATCAACGCATAACCTTGTTGTATGAGTTTCTGTTTAAAACCCCTTATTTCATCTATGCCTTTGGCTGATTAATGTTGAATTGACGGCCAACAGCGCTGCAACTCACGCCTGAACGAAGCATCACTGTTGCACGCATTTTCTGCACGAGGTGCATCCGGCCTTCTTGCACTTGGGAACGTCAGGCAGCTTGGAGGCCATTTAAACAGTGAAACACCAACAGAAAACATAAAAATGTAAAAAAGGTGGCACTAAATAGACCACACAAAAAAACTCTTGCTTTGGCCAGGTGCGGTGGCTCACACCTGTAATCCCAGCACTTTGGGAGGCTGAGGTGGGCAGATCACCTGAGGTCGGGAGTTCGAGACCAGCCTGACCACCATGGAGAAACGCCATCTCTACTAAAAATACAAAAAATCAGCTGGGCGTGGTGGCGCTTGCCTGTAGTCCCAGCTACTCGGGAGGCTGAAGCGGGAGAATCGCTTGAACCCGGGAGGCAGAGGTTGCAGTGAGCCGAGATCGTGCCACTGCACTCCAGCCTGGGCAACAAAGCGAGACCCCGTCTCAAAAAACAAACAAACAAACAAACACACACACACCAACTCTTGTTTCCAGTGTGAGTGTGGAGACAAGAAAGCAGAGCTCAGCCCTGCGGGGCCTCAGCTGGACCATGCGCCCTTGGAAGTGCAGGCGATGTGCTGTTGTGTGCAAATCCTTGAATGATGGTGAGAGCACCGTGAGGTCTGGTTCTGGGTTTACCTCACTAAATGGTAGTGAGGAGGTGAATTCACAAATACAGAATCTACAGAGAATGAGGATCGAGTGTGTGTGCATGGCCACACGTGTTATACATACCATGCGTGGATGTGTGTATATATACACACCTGTGGCATGCTCAGTGGCAAAACAGGAGAAATGTTACCATCAAAGCCAGGAATGAGGCAAGACTGCACCCGTCCCACAGAACCACTGCCATTAGGGAGACACAAACAGAAGGAGCGAGGTCAGCCCCACTGGTCTCTGGGGCTGGACGTACAGAAACTTCAAGGGAATTGGCTGCAAAGCAGTGCAGGAGTTCAGTATGATGCTTAGTTATCAATGTGCTGTATAAAAGTCAATACTGGTCGGGTGCAGTGGCCTAATCTCAACACCTTGGGAGGCGAAGCCAAGAGAATTGCGTGAGTTCAGGAGTTTGAAACCAGCTTGGGGGAATAGTGGGACCACATCTCTAAAAACATAAAATTAAATAAATAAATAACTCTAGCTTTTCTATATAAAATATTTGCCTTGTTGCAGAATAAAATGGAAGAAAAAAATTCCATTTAAAATAGCAACTGGGGCTGGGCATGGTGGCTTATGCCTGTAACCCCAGCACTTTGAGAGGCTCAACTGGGTGGATCACTTGAGGTCAGGAGTTCAAGACCAGCCTGGCCAACATGGCAAAACCCCATCTCTACTAAAAATACAAAAAATTAGCCAGGTATGTGTTGCGTACCTGTAGTCCCAGCCACTCAGGAGGCTGAGGCAGGAGAATCGCTTGAACCCAGGAGGTGGAGGTTGCAGTGAGCCGAGATTGCGCCACGCACTCCAGCCTGAGCGACAGAGTGAAACTCCATCTCAAAATAAATAAAGTAAAAAATAAAATAAAAAACAAATAAAATAGCAATTGGCTGGGCTGAAGGTAGCGAGTTGTCTTGATTGATGGCTCACAGTCAGTTACAGACGGAACTCCTTCCTCCACTCTTTCCCCAGCCCTCACTGCTGCACTTGACTAGTCTTGAAAAAGCAATAGATATTGGAACGATGTTTAAAAATCAAGGGAAAGGCTTAATGAGACCCATACAGGACCCGAATGAAGAGGCTGGGTCACCCGGTGGTTGGGGGCTCGGGTTCTGGAAGCTGAAAGTCCACACTGAGCAAATGGCTCGGCCTCCCCAAGCCTGGGTCGCCTCTCCTGGAAAATGTTGCTGCTTCTCTCCCTGTTTCCACACGTGCGCTGCTGTGGGCGAGGGAACCTCTAAAGGGGCCATGCTGGGCGAGTGCTGGGCTTGGCAGAGTGGAAGAGGGACGTTGGTTTTTACCTTACGCCCGTCTATGAGAATGCACCACTTCGATCATTCAAGAAAATTAGTAACAAAGTTCATCTGGGCCGGGTGTGGTGGCTCATGCCTGTTATCCCAGCACTCTGGGAGGCCGAGGCGGGCAGATCACCTGAGGTCAGGAGTTCGAGACCAGCTTGGCCAACACGGTGAAACCCCACCTCTACTAAACATAGAAAAATTAGCCGGGCCTGGTGGCGCATGCCTGTAATCCCAGCTACTTGGGAGGCTGAGGCAGGAGAATCGCTTGAGCCCAGGAAGAGGAGGTGGCAGTGAGCCGAGATGGCGTCACTGCGCTCCAACCTGGGCAACAAGAGTGAAACTCCGTCTCAAAAAAATAAAGAGATAAAAGATAAAGTTTATCTGAAATCTGACCTTGGATAAGGGTCATGAACAGCAACGATGTCTTTCAGGAGGGGAGGAGGGAAGGTAATTAGAATCATGAGCGTGGGAAGTCAAGAATAATAAAATGCCCAGGGGGCAGTGGGGAGGCAGAAAGACTCCCAAGTCTAGAAGAACAGAGGCAGAGAAGCGACGGGACTGGGGCTTTTAAATGGGCATGCGAATGAAATGAAAAGGCCCATCTGGGACAAAGGAAGGAAGATCTGCAGTGAAACCTCGAAATAATGAGATCCACAGCCATGCCACCCTTGGGTATGTGTGGAAGGCTGAGCTGGGAGTGTCCGAAGCCCAGGCCTGTCCGTAGAAGTTCTTATTTGAAAGGTAAACCCCTCATGTGGCCAAGTCTTCCCCAAACCAAAAATCCCATGCTGGTAGCAGGCAGGTTCCTCCTCACCAGCAGCGGTAAACCGAGAGAACCCTCCTCTCCTCTCAACACTAGACAGACTCAAAATGTGGCTCAACTCACAATAAAACAAAACAAAACACCGGATCCCTGATGGGGTGGGTGTCGTGGACGCGCAGCTGGCTGGGGTGGAGCCCCTGTGGCTTCCCTGGCTTTTGCCATTGAAGCACAGAGCCGAGCTGGAAGAAGCCGCGGTGTCTGGAGGTAAATCTGCCCGCTGCTGTTGGCTGGGTCCCCACGGCATCGCCCACAGTTTCTTGCCGTGCTCTGTGGCCAGGGCTGGGCTGGCCGGTGCCCCGAGGCGTGGAGCGAGAACAGCAGGAACAGCAGTGATCCAATCCCTACTTTTCTGCTGTGGGCTGATGGCTCAGAGACCAGAGAGCTGCCCGCCAGGGTGTGGGGAGGCGGGACCCGTCTGTGGTCACCAGAAGGGGTGACTCTCCTCATGGTGTTCCATGCACGGGGACAAACACCCACGTGCACACGTGCGGTCGGCTGTGTGTGGGTGATGGGGTCGGCCCTGAGCTGGAGGGGGCCTTGGAGGGAGGATGTATCCCGTGTCAGCATTTGCTCCAGGGGCCTGAAAGGTTACGGGGAAAGTGGAACAGGCAGGAAGTGGAAGGGGATGTGGGCAGGTGGTCACTGTGCTGCCGCTGGGGGTCGCGCCAGGAAGGGCCCTGCAGGTGGCTGTGCAGGACAGGAGGGAGACCTCCTCAAGGGGCCCGCCCTGGGAATCCTGTCCCATTTCGTTGGGGTTTAGGTGGGACGAGTACTGTGCCCACGTCCCTGGAATGGCCTTGGCTACCTTCATGTCCTTCTAAGAAACGGAGCCACCACGCTTGGGCTTCTCCTCCCGCAGAAGGGAACTCAAACCCTGTCTCTTTCCCCAGGTCTCGGAGGAGGCTTCGGATACGTGGTCGGCGGAATCCACTGGGATAAAACTGGCTTTGGGAGGGCCCTGGGGGGGCAGCTCCGTGTCATTTATCTCTTCACCGCGGTCACCCTGAGCGTCACCACCGTCCTGACCCTGGTCAGCATCCCTGAGAGGCCGCTGCGGCCGCCGGGTGAGAAGCGGGCAGCTATGAAGAGCCCCAGCCTCCCGCTGCCCCCATCCCCACCTGTCCTGCCAGAGGAAGGCCCGGGTGACACCCTCCCGTCGCACGTGGCCACCAACTTCTCCAGCCCCATCTCCCCACCCAGCCCCCTCACACCCAAGTACGGCAGCTTCATCAGCAGGGACAGCTCCCTGACGGGCATCAGCGAGTTCGCCTCATCCTTCGGCACCGCCAACATAGACAGCGTCCTCATTGACTGCTTTACGGGCGGCCATGACAGCTACCTGGCCATCCCCGGCAGTGTCCCCAGGCTGCCCATCAGCGTCAGTTTCCCCCGGGCCCCCGATGGCTTCTACCGCCAGGACCGTGGACTTCTGGAGGGCAGAGAGGGTGCCCTGACCTCCGGCTCTGACGGGGACATTCTGAGGGTGGGCTCCTTGGACACCTCTAAGCCGAGATCGTCAGGGATTCTGAAGAGACCCCAAACCTTGGCCATCCCGGACACGGCCGGAGGAGGGGGTCCCGAAACTAGCAGGAGAAGGAATGTGACCTTCAGTCAGCAGGTAACAGCAAATGTCGGGGGAGCCGGGGCTCAGAGGGCAGCGTCGGGGGTCCCCCTGGTCAGTTACATGACGAACAGGGAGAGTCCATCCAGGAAGAAATTCCCGGCTGTCATGGAGGTATTGTCAAGCGCTTTGGCCTAAAGAGAAAAGCCTTAGAGGCCAGGCGCGGTGGCTCATGTCTGTAGTCCCAGCACTTTAGGAGGCTGAGGCAGGAGGATCGCTTGAACTCAAGAGTTTGAGATCAGCCTGGGCAATATGGCGAAACCCCATCTCTACTAAAAATACAAAAAGTAGCCGGGGCGTGGGGCACACATGTGTGGTCCTAACTACTCTGGAGGCTGAAGAAAGGATGGCTTGAGCCCAGGGGGTTGAAGCTGTAGGGAGCCATGACTGCACCACTGCACTCCAGCCTGGGTGACAGACAAGACCCTGTCTCAGAAAAAAAAAAAAAGACAAGCCTCAGAAACATGACGTCTTCCCCTGCATGTTAGTGAACAAGTTCTGGCCCTGAGTCCACCTATGAGTGAGTGAGTTCAGAGCATTTGTTAGGTATCAGGTGGTTTAAAATCCTGGCTGGGAGCGACAGTGATAATTCTTTTAAACACTTATGTTTGCCCAAACGTAATTCAGGCCGGGCTTGTCCTGCCAGTGAGTTTCTTACAGGCATGGTGTGCACCCCACTTGTTCCTGGTATTTCTCCCTAGACGTCCGGGCTCCAGCCCATTTTGGCAGTGGGAATCCCGTGCCAACACATCCAAGTCTTCCCTGACAGTGAACCTGCAGGTCTGGGATCATCCCTCCTGGTGCCTGACATCGGTTCACTCCTGGAGGCTGTACAAATGGTAATCTCCAGGGCAGTGCCATCTTCCGCGAAGGCCAAGAACCTTCCAGAAAGCTGTTTGAGTTGTATTTTCTATAGGTCAGATGAGCTGCAAGACCACCAACTGATCTGTGGGGTTTCATGGGCTGATTTTTTTTTTTTTTTTTGGAGACACAGTCTTGCTCTGTCGCCCAGGCTGGAGTGCAGAGGCATGATCTCGGCTCACGGCAACCTCCACCTCCTGGGTTCGAAGGATTCTCCTGCTTCAGCCTCCTGAGTAGCTGGGACTATAGGCGCCCGCCACCACGCCCAGCTAATTTTGTATTTTTAGTAGAGATGGGGTTTCCCCATGTTGGCCAGGCTGGTCTTGAACTCCCGGCCTCAAGTGATCCGCCCACCTTGGCCTCTCAAAGTACTGGGATTACAGGCGTAAGCCACCACACCCAGCCAGAATCCATGGTCTTTAAGTAAAGAAAGGTTATTCTGTTATTTAAAGTAGACATAAAAGTTACTGGCCTGCCCACCCCAGCGGGCGTTGCAGGAGGAGAGTGCATTTCAGGAGGAATGTGGTGTTCCGGGTCCTACAAAGCCGAGTGTCATTTGCCTGGTCCCTCGAGGGAGGCAGCTGGAAAAGCCGAGCAGCCCAGAGACCTGGCCCAGGAGACACCTCACCTGGCCACAGAGGCATGTGGGCCGTGTCTCCTAAATGAAGTAGACCCTGCTCTGCCTGGCCCTGTCCCATTGGGTTTAAATGGGACCCGGTCCTCAGTTCATTTCCCCCTCAGGGGTTAACATGTCCTGTCTCTGCCTAGATGACTTCCCTGATTTAGTCGGAGGTTAACTGAATGGGGCTTGCACTGTTCATTTTCCTCTCCTCTCCTCTCCTCTCCTCTCTTCTCCTCTCCTTTCCTCTCCTCTCCTTTCCTTTATTTTCCTCTCCTCTCCTCTCCCCTCCCCTCCTCTCTCCTCTCCTCTCCCCTCCCCTCTCCTCTCCTCTCCTCTCCTCCCCTCCCCTCCCCTTCCCCCTTTCCTCTCCTTTCCTTTCCTCTCCTTTCCTCTCCTCCCCTCCCCTCCCCTCCCCTCCCCCCTTTCCTTTCCTCTCCTCTCCTCTCCTCTCCTCTCCTCCCCTCCCCTTCCCTTCCCTTCCCCCTCTCCTCTCCTCTACCTTTCTTTTCTTTTTTCTTTTTTGATTATTTTGTCTTGTTTTGGTTTTTACGTACTTTTTAAAAATATAGAGAGATGGGCTCTTACCGTGTTGCCCAGGTTGGTCTTGAGCTCCTGGGCTCAAGCGATCCACCTGCCTTGGCCTCCCAAAGTGCTGGAATTACAGGTGTGAGCCACCGAGCCTGGCCTTGTTTGGTTTTGTTTTGAGACAGGGTCTCTGTTGCCGGGGCTGGAAGACGGTGGTGCAATCACGGCTCACTGCAGCCTCAATCTCCCAGGCCCGAATGATCCTCTCATCTCAGCCTCCTGAGTAGCTGGGACTACAGGTGTGTGCCACCACACCCAGCTAATTTTTTAATTTTTTTTAGAGATAGGGGTCTCACTATGTGGCCCAAGCTGGTCTTGAACTCCTAGGCTCCAGTGGTCCTCCCAACTTGGCTTCTCAAAGAGCTGGGATCCCAGGTGTGAGCCACCACACCCGGCCCCGTTTTCTCCTTGGAGTGAGCAGGATGGTGCCTTTCGTTTGCTTTTCTCTGGTGTGTGTGGCCGGGGTGTCTTCACGCCTGCGTACAGTCTCAGCACGAGGAAGGTCGCTGCCGAGGCGTGCGCAGGCCTCACAGGGACATCTACTGAGGCTCCTGGTGGCACCAAGGACACAGACAGCTCTTGTCTGGAAAGGGCTTGAGGAACTGGGAATCACTGGAGAGCCAGGAAAGCCCATCCTTATGAAGGAAAGGAAAGGAAAGAGGTTTTCTTTTTTTTTTTTTTTTTGAGACGGAGTCTTGCTGTCGCCCAGGCTGGAGTGCAGTGGCCGGATCTCGGCTCACTGCAAGCTCCACATCCCGGGTTCACGCCATTCTCCTGCCTCAGCCTCCCGAGTAGCTGGGACTACAGGCGCCCGCCACCTCGCCCGGCTAGTTTTTTGTATTTTTTAGTAGAGACGGGGTTTCACCGTGTTAGCCAGGATGGTCTCGATCTCCTGACCTCGTGATCCGCCCGTCTCGGCCTCCCAAAGTGCTGGGATTACAGGCTCGAGCCACCCCACAGCGCCCGGCCGGAAAGAGGTTTTCTAATTGCTCAGGTCGAGGGCACCGCCAGCCTCGTTGTGGATGATGCCGGGGTAATTTATCTTGCCTTTGTCAACACTGGATCATCCCAGACTGTTTCAAAAAGTTCAGACTGGCTTTAGATTCAGTTCTTTAGGTGTGGTTGAAAATCTCGGGCCAGACATGGTGGCTCATGCCTGTAATCCCAGCACTTGGTGGGTGGATCATGAGGTCAGGAGATGGAGACCATCCTGGATAATACGGTGAAACCCTGTTTCTACTAAAAATGCAAAAATAACTTGGCCCGGCGTGGTGGCGGGAGCCTGTACTCCCAGCTGCTGGGGAGGCTGAGGCAGGAGAATGGCGTGAACCTGGGAAGCAGAGCTTGCAGTGAGCTGAAATCACACGGCTGCACTCCAGCCTGGGCAACAGAGCAAGACTCCATCTCAAAAAAAAAAAAAAAAAAAGAAAAAGAAAATCTCATCTTCATCCCTTTTTTCCATTTCCTTTCTCCGTAGAGTGTAATTTATGCATCAGTGCTTTGAGGAAAGTAAAAATCATGAGCTAAATATAAACACATCCAGGCTCAACGGAGACAGAGGCGTAACTGCAGCGCTGTTCCTCCGCAGGCGTGGGGGACGCGCTCTGCTGATGTGGGTGTCCTGGGAGCCGGCACTGCGGCCTCTCCGCTTCCTTTCCCACCGGGAGTGTCCAAGGCCGACCGCACCACAGACACCCCAGTGGAGCGAGGCAGCAGCGCCTCTTTGCTCTCAAACGTCTAAATTCAAAAACGACTAGTTCCCCGAGGTAGGAGGGAGGATCACTTGAGGCCAGGAGTTTGAGACCAGCCTGGGCGACATAGTGAGACCTCATCTCCGTAACAATTTTTTTAAAATTAGCCAGGCGTGGTGGTGCACGCCTGTAGTCCCAGCTACTCAGTAGGCTGAGGTAGGAGGATCACTTGAGCCCAGGAGGCTGAGGCTGCAGTAAGCCATGACTGCACCACTGCACTCCAGCCTGGGCGACAGAGCAAGACTCTGTCTCTAAAACAACAACAACAACAACAAAATGACAAGTTCCCCTGACTGGAGTCTATACCCCAAACCCAAGCAGGGCTACTTGGAATGAAACCTTCTCATTCCAGGAGGAGTTTGCAAACCTAGTGAAGATGTCCATGGAATGTTGTTCTTGAGCCCCGGAAAGAAATCGAAGCCCCTCGCACCAGTTTCCATCCTGTTGACCGTGGGGCTTGTTGTGTGTTGTGTGAGCCCCTGTCGAGGGCCGAGGTGCTCGTGTGGGCAGGGGCACCCTGTCTTCTGTGTGGTGGAGGTTCCACCTGTCCAGAGAGAATTTTGAACACATGTTCCTGGTGGCCACCTTGAAATAAGTCTTTCCCAGCCTTCTCTTATGAAAAAGAAAGGACTTCCTAAGTGTTTGGATCTGAACTGACCCACGTGTTTGTATTTCAAATGTATTTTGCATTTTGCAAAGTCTTATCTTACTCCCTGTGGCACAGATCGTGTCCTGTGGCCAAACCGTAGGCATACCTGAAATGAAATTCTAGTCTTAGCTGGTCCGGGCCTCGGAAGCGATGCCCTGAAGCCGTTCCTCTGAGGTTGGTGTCCACGCGGGGCTCATGCCGTCTGATATGAAGACAGACCGGTGCGGTGTTTCCGAGAACGCATTCCCCTGAGCAGAGCAGAGTCTGTGCTGCCTGATGGGGTGCGGGGCTCTGATGAGGGGTTTGTGGGCTCTTCCCAGGTCGCCAACATCCTGCTCAACGGCGTGAAGTACGAGAGCGAGCTGACGGGCTCCAGCGAGCTTGTGGAGCAGCCTCTGTCCGTGGGCCGCCTCTGCTCCACCATCTGCAACATGCCCAAGGCACTGCGCACCCTCTGCGTCAACCACTTCCTGGGTGAGCTCCCGGCCAAGCCTCCCCGTAGTCCCGGTCCTGCTCAGGGCTCTCGCCCCACTGGCCTCCCAGGATGTCCCTGAGCCTCCCTTCCCAGAACTTTTCTATGTTCACCAGCCCCCTACAGCAGCACCAAGGGCAGGCCTGGGGTGCGGTGGCTGCCCTGGAGGGCTTTTCTCCGGGGTGCCTGCCCTGGACAGCCCCAAACTAAACCAGGTGTCACCATTGAGAGCCACATAGCTCACTCTGGATCCGACACCTGGGTCTCCACAGGGCCAAAATTCTTATTACCTGAAGCCCTTTGGACAACTCCACAGTGAAATGATGGACCCACACCTTCCCACCTTCCCACCTTCCAACTTTGTCTTGCTCTGTCTTCAAGCACAGACCCCACACCTGCCTGCCCATGTCTATTGCCGTTCGTAAATTCACACGGCTGGCCTTTGAATGACGAATGAAAAGCACCAACTTGCATTTCATTCCATTTAGTCTCTTTTCGCTGTTGAGTGGTTGAACATTTGAACATGATTCAGAATTTGAGGCTGGGCACGGTGGCTCACGCCTGTTATCCCAGCACTTTGGGATGCCAAGGCTGGTGAATCACGAAGTGAGACGATCGAGACCATCCTGGCCACCATGGTGAAACCCCGTCTCTACTAAAAATACAAAAATTAGCCGGGCGTGGTGGCGAGTGCCTGTAGTTCCAGCTACTTGGGAGGCTGAGACAGGAGAATTGCTTGAACCCAGAAGGTGGAGATTGCAGTGAGCCGAGATGGCACCACTGCACTCCAGCCAGCCTGGTGACAGAGCAAGACTCCACCTCAAAAAAAAAAAAAAAAAAAAAAAAAAAGAAAGAAAAAAAAGAAAGAAAAGAAAAGAAAAGAAAAAAGAATTTGAGATAATCTAGGCTCTCGTATATTGTGGGACATAAATCAACATGACCTTCTAGAAGGCAGTTTCGTAATGGGTGAGAATCTTGAAAATGGTCCTACCTTTTTCCCCTGTGACCTTACTCAGTATTCCATGCAAGCCCGTAATCAAAAACTATATTCAGAATATATATGCAAGGTACTGATCACAGCATGGCTTAGGACAGCCACAGTCTGTGATCGGGGATAGAGGTGTCAAACAGTTGGGGAAGGGTTAAATATATCAGGGTGCACCCACACTGTGAAATATTCTGCTGCCATCAAAACGAGTCTGTTTAATAATTCTCGATGGCATAGAACATTATAGATGATAATTCATTATGGTTCGAGAGGGCCTATAAATACCACCTTCCTCTACCAAAGACGGAATTCCTATGGTTCAAGGAATGGAGTGCTAAGCACATCTGCCAGCACATCCATGCCTGTGCTTCCTGGTGGATTTCTCCCAATTGAATGGACCCCCTCCCCTGTATTGCCGAGGTAGCTGGAGCACCTCCACTGCTACCCTTGCCTCATGTTTATAGAAATATATGGTGTTTTAAAATAAAAAAAAATTGTAAGGAAACTCTGTTAGTCTGTTCTCACACTGTTAATAAAGACATACCCAAAACTGGGTAATTTATAAAGAAAAAGAGGTTTAATGGACTCACAGTTCCACATGACTGGGGAGACCTCACAATCACGGCAGAAGGCAAAGGAGGCACAAAGGCACATCTTACATGGCGGCAGGCAAGGGGGCGTGTGCAGGGAACTGCCATTTATAAAACCAAGGTCTCATGGGACGTATTCACAACCATGAGAACAGCATGGGAACCGCCATGATCCCGTTACCTCCCACCAGGTCCCTCCCGTGACACACAGGGATTACAGGAGCTACAGTTAGAGATGAGATTTGGGTGGGGACACAGCCAAACCATATCAGAAACAAACACAGTTTTAATCGCTCCTTGCTTTTATAACCAGTAGATACGTGTTGGTTACAGAAAGGGCAGAGTGCTGGCCTTTGCCCCCGAGGTCATGAACCCCTTTCTTTCTTCCAGGGTGGCTCTCATTCGAGGGGATGTTGCTCTTCTACACGGACTTCATGGGCGAGGTGGTGTTTCAGGGGGACCCCAAGGCCCCACACACGTCCGAGGCGTATCAGAAGTACAACAGCGGCGTGACCATGGGCTGCTGGGGCATGTGCATCTACGCCTTCAGTGCAGCCTTCTACTCAGGTACCTGCCGCCAGCCAGGCTGGCACGGCAGTGAGGGCTTTGGTTGGGTCCCTGGAGCATGTGAAGTGAAGGCAGGTTCATGTCCTTACGATTGCAGACACTACATCCCAATTTGGGGGGCGCCACTGTCTTTCCCCGCTGCAGGGCACTGGGCCTGGGGGAGCCGGACTGAAGAAATGGAGCTTGTGGGCCTCAGGCCTCTGAGAGCTGGTGGCCTACGGGGCACGGGTGCTTGTCAGAACCTGACTATACCCGCAGGCCGTAGCGAGGGTGAAGTGGGGGCCCAGGGGGAACCTGAGGCCATTCCCAGGCAGCGTACTGTCTGCCAGCGCCCAGCTCCTTCCCACTTTGATTCAGGGAGCAACCTGTCCCCAGGGAGGTGGGGGCAGGGGTGAGTGATCGTGGAACATGGGAGTGGGCAGGGGCCAGGGGCCCAGATGACTTTGAGGTTCTCTGTCTGGGGTACCCTTGGAGCACGGTGCTGAGTTCACACCAGGGTGAAGCCGAGGTGCCAGCCCCATGGGGCCTGGCTGGTAGCGTGCACTGGGCAAATTTTATCCCAGAGGTCCACACACTTTTTCTGCAAAAGGCCACAGAGTTGGTATTTCCAGCTTTGCCGGCCCAGCGGTCTCTGTTGCAGCCCCTCACTGAAAGCCACAGACAGGGGAAACCGAATGGGCGTGCCGTGTGCCAGTAAAACTGCACTGTGTTCACTGAAATATGAATTTAATGTGATTTTCACATGTCACAAAATATTCATCTCTTTTTGATTTTTTAAATTAATTTTTTTTTAAATTTACAAAACTAGTCTGCAGGTTGGACTTTGCCTTCGAGCCATAATCTGCCAACTGCTTTATTTTAGTTGCCCCCATCTTCATGGGTTCGAGCCCCAAAGCAGAGGGTCACTGAGGGGCTGCGGCAAGAAGAAATTTGTCAGATCTCACTTGCGAGTCCACGGGGCGTCACCTTGGGTGTTGGGTTCCCCCATAGCCGTGTGGCCTTGGGGCATGGGGAACTGGCCCCATTTTATCGATTCTAGGGAGCCCCGTTGCTGATATCCATGCTGTCGCGTCCTCTTGGGGGCGTAAAGATGGTGGCCGACGACGGGATGGGCTGCTGTTGTGCCCATAATTACACAAGAACACAGAGGTTTAGCTCGAGACCCTCAGTCCTTGAGCCTTTTTGGTGTCACAACCCCAAGATCCCTCCACCGGCAGAAGCCCTGGGGGACCTGACCCGAGCCGGTGTGAACAGGACACCCCGGTCCTGCCATCCAGCCAGACAGCCCTGTCCTGGGCTCCCACCAGAGTTACTGGGGCGGTCTCTCAGCTCCCCTGGGTGCCCCAGGAAGTACTTTCTGGTCTGGGGCAAGTGGCCTGCCAAGCCAGGTCCCACCACTGCTAGCTTCAGGTCAGCCGCGGGGAGGTAGCGCTGGAAGCTGAGTCCCCGGAGGCTCTGGCCGTGTGGCACCGCTCACCCTCTCTGTGGCCCGCAGCGATCCTGGAGAAGCTGGAGGAGTTCCTCAGCGTCCGCACCCTCTACTTCATCGCCTATCTCGCCTTCGGCCTGGGGACGGGGCTCGCCACCCTCTCCAGGAATCTCTACGTGGTCCTGTCGCTCTGCATAACCTACGGGGTTTTATTTTCCACCCTGTGCACCTTGCCCTACTCGCTGCTCTGCGATTACTACCAGAGTAAGAAGGTAGGTGCTCTCCCTTGTCTTGCTTCGGGTCCGCTTCTTGGAGAAGCCCCTCCTGAGAACTGTCCCCCAGGACCAGCGGCACAATCCGCACAGCCGGGTGCACAGTGATGACTGTCAAGACAGCAATGGCAGAGCATTCAACCAAGGGGGGCCCTTCTGAGCCTGGGGTGTGCACCTGCCTGTAATCCCCTCACTGCTTCCTTAGCACGAGCCTCCAGCTCACCCAGGCTCTGGGTTGGGCTCTGTCCTTTGCAGGGATGCACGGAATGGGAGGCTGCCCCTTCCTACTCCTTTGTCAGGTCACGGGGTCTCCTGTTGACGCCTGTCCCAGTCATTCAGGGTGGGGCTTATGGGGAGGCAGTGAAGCTCAGAAAACTCAGCAATCCAGATCAATAACATGTTAATACAGTATTTTTAAAAATCAGAATTTTTGCCAAAAAACCATGCAGAACAAAAACGTCAATTTTTCTTTTCCTTTTTTTTTTTTTTTTTTTTTTGAGATGGAGTCTCGCTCTGTCGCCCAGGCTGGAGTGCAATGGCACGATCTCGGCTCAGTGCAACCTCCGCCTCCTGGGTTCAAGCGATCCTCCTGCCTCAGCCTCCCAAGTAGCTGGAATTACAGGCAGGTGCCACCATGCCCAGCTAATTTTTTATATTTTTAGTAGAGACGGGGTTTCACCATGTTGGTCAGGCTGGTCTCTACTAAAAATACAAAAAATTAGCCAGGCGTTGTGGCAGGCATCTGTAGTTCCAGCTACTCAGGAGGCTGAAGCTGGAGAACGGCGTGAACCCTGGAGGTGGAGGTCGCAGTGAGCCAAGATTGTGCCACTGCACTCCAGCCTGGCCAACAGAGCAAGACTCTGTCTCAAAAAAAAAAAAAATGAAATTTCACTTCACATAACTTAAAACATGGCTGTTTCAATCAATGAAACTCAAGTTTCTCCTGGATCCCAGAATTCAACCTGTATTTATAAACATATAATATATTTAGCTACTATTTTGTTTAAATGAACTCATTGGGCTAGGTTGGTAAATGTTATAATTTTTACTATTTTCTACAGAGAAAATAGTTTCTAATTCAAGTTGGAGCTATCTGTGCAGCAGTTTCTCTACAGTTGTACATAAATGTTTTTACTATAAAATGACCTAATGTATAAAATACTACTGCATGCCATAATAAAGATAGTAATACTTTCAAAAAAAAAAAAAGAGAGGATCAATAACAGTGCTGAGCCACCCCATATTGGAATCTGAGGCAAAAAGAAAAATGGCATTTAAAAGTGCCTTAAAAGGCCGAGTGCAGTAGCTCATGCCTGTAATCCCAGCACTTGGGGAGGCCGAGGCGGGTGGATCACTTGAGGTCAGGAGTTCAAGATCAGTCTGGCCAACATGACGAAACCGTGTTTACTAAAAATACAAAAATTAGCGGGGCGTGGTGGCCCGTGCCCATAATCCCAGCTACTCGGGAGACTGAAGCAGGAGAATCGCTTGAACCCAGGAGGCGGAGGTTGCAGTGAGCCAAGATTGCGCGACTGCCCTCCAGCCTGGGTGACAGAGGCTGCGTAAATAAATAAACAGGCCAGGTGCGGTGGCTCACGCCTGTAATCCCAGCACTTTGGGAGATCGAGACAGGTGGATCACGAGGTCAGGAGGTCGAGACCGTCCTGGCTAACACAGTGAAACCCCGTCTCTACTAAAAAATACAAAAAATTAGCCAGGTGTGGTGGCGGGTGCCTGTAGTCCCAGCTACTCGGGAGGCTGAGGCAGAAGAATGGCGAGAACCTGGGAAGCGGAGCTTGCAGTGAGCCGAGATCGCGCCACTGCACTCCAGCCAGGGGACAGAGCGAGACTCCGTCTCAAATAACTAACTAAATAAATAAATAAAGTGCCTTAAATTTTTGTTGATATTTTGCTCAGCATAGACTTTTAACAGCTGTACTGAGATATCGTGCACCATCTAATAGCGTGTGACGTGCACCGTTCGGTGGTTTCGGCACACGCAGAGTTGTACAACCGTCACCACCATCAATTTCAGAACAGTTTTGTCAGCCCAGGAAAAATCTGTCAGCTGTCACCCCTCTGACCCTCCCACTCTACCAGGCCTAGGTGACCACTAACCTACTTCCTGTCCCCATGGACTTGCCTATTTGGGACGTCTCCTGTGATGGAGTCAGGCGATCCATGGTCTCTTGTGTCTGGCATCTGTGGCGCAGCTGTAGGCTTCAAGCTCCATCCATGCTGTTTCCTGGATCAGGGCCTCATTCCTTTTTATGGTCACATAATGTTCCCACCATAATTTTCTTTTGCAGTGACTTTGAAATTTTAAAATGCTGCATTGAAATATTACCTGCACAGCCTGGGCAACATAGTCAGACCCATCTCTTAAAAAAAACATTAAAAATTAGCCAGACGTGGTGGCATGCACCTGTAGTCCCAGCTATTCAGGAGGCTGAGGTGGGAGGATCACCTGAGCCCAGGAGGCTGAGGCTGCAGTGGGCTGAGATTGTGCCACTGCACTCCAGCTTGGGCAACAGAGCAAGACCCTGTCTCAATAAAGAAAAAGAAAAAGGAAGGAAGGAAGGGAGGGAGGGAAGGAAGGGAGGGAGGGAGGGAGGGAGGGAGGAAGGGAGGAAGGAAGGAAGGAAGGAAGGAAGGAAGGAAGGAAGGAAGGAAGGAAGGAAGGAAGGAAGGAAGGAAGGAAATGTGACCTGGATTACTGAGTTTCTCTCTCTCCCTTTTAATCTCATGCCTCAGTTGCCTCCCCTAGGCCTGGGCCTGATTTGTTTTAGGGAGTTTGGAGTCTGACACGTTCAGCTGGGCTGGCCCTGAGCACAGCCCTTCTGATGGGGGTAGAATTGGCACAGGGAAGCCGCAGGGGAGGCCCAGGCTCCCAAGTCACAGCAATGCCCACTCACCCAGCACCTTGCAGACCGGCTGGTGCTGGGGGAGCTGAGTGACGGAAATCCATGCCATGGCTCCCCACTGTCGCTCTGCACAGACCACACTCTCAGCCACTGTCTCCCAGCGTGGCATGCAGGGAAGGGAGAGTGAGTGACGCGTCCAAGCTGGAGGCCACGAGGACCTCGGAGCCTCAGACAGAGGACCAAAGGGCGTCATGTGCAGAGGACTTTGTGGGGAGTGGTGTTGGGCAGGTCCCATCCCGGACGAAGGTGAAGGATGGGATGGCAGGAGTGGAGTGGCCGCCTGGCTGTGCAGGTTGGTTTTCTTTGGGTGAGAGGACGGGGAAGAGCTCAAGTGCTGAGGGGGAAAGTGTCTCCGGCCACCTCATCTGCCCCATTAGTCACGGATTCTTTTCATTGTCGTCATCTCTCCAAACACAAACATTGTTAAACTCTTGGCTGAACTCCCTGTGCATGTCGGCACTGGAAAATGTGAGGCCGCTGTGCGTGGCCGCTCAGGCCTCCTGGGCTCGCAGGACACATGGAGCTCGGTCACCTCGTGCCGGCTGCGACGGGTCTCGCTGACACGTTTCTTCCTCTGGGTCAGTTTGCAGGGTCCAGTGCGGACGGCACCCGGCGGGGCATGGGCGTGGACATCTCTCTGCTGAGCTGCCAATACTTCCTGGCCCAGATTCTGGTCTCCCTGGTCCTGGGGCCCCTGACCTCGGCCGTGGGCAGCGCCAACGGAGTGATGTACTTCTCCAGCCTCGTGTCCTTCCTGGGCTGCCTGTACTCCTCCCTGTTTGTCATTTATGAAATTCCTCCCAGCGATGCTGCAGACGAGGAGCACCGGCCTCTCCTGCTGAATGTCTGACATCGCGGAGCCTCGACCCTGCACACGCGCCTGCACCTGGGGGTCTGCAGCAGGCCGACCAGTGAGGACCAAAGGACCTTGGTGGACAGGGGGACAGGCTGCCTACTGGAATGTAAATATGTGATAAAATAATAAACGACAGCCGCAAAGCCTGCGGTTTCTAGGCATTGCTCTCCGGTGGCTGAGAGGTCCGTAGGGGATTGAGTTACCCTCCTGAGGACTTGAGCAGGGGGAGGTTTGTAAGAATCTTTTTTTGAAAGTAAAGGTGTAATTCAATGCTTCTCAACCAGGGGCAATTTTGCCACCCCACCCCCACCCCCGGGAAGACATCTGGCAACGTCTGGAGATAGCTTTGGTTGTCACAACTCAGGGATGCTGTGAACCTCCCACGGCACACAGGACCGCCCCAACGGCAAGGAGCTAGCAAGACCCAGATGTCAATCATGCTGAGGTAGAGAGAGCCTGGTCTAACTGGACCATACATTCTGTACATTGCATCCCAGGGTAGAGTCAGAGCATACAGGTCTTTTGGATCAGAATGCCTCATATTCATTCACTTGTCCATTCATCCATTTATTCTCTCATCCATTCATTCATCTACCCATCCACATATCCACCCATCCACATAACCATCCATCCACTCATCCAAATATCCTCCCATCCAAATATCCACTCATCCATATATCCATCCATCCATCCACCCGCCCATCCAAATATTCACTCGTCCACCCATCCACCCATCCAAATATCCACTCATCCATATATCCATCCATCCACCTATCTACCCATCCAAATATCCACTTCTCTATATATCCATCCATCCACATATCCACCCATCTACCCATCCAAATATCCACTCATCCATATATCCATCCATCCACACATCTACTCATCTACCCATCCACATGACCATCCATCCACTCATACAACTATTATCCACCTATCCGAATATCCACTCAGCCATATATCCATCCATCCACATGTTCACCCATCCACCCATCCAAATATCCACTTCTCCATGTATCCATCCATCCATCCATCCATCCATCCATCCATCCATCCATCCATCCTCTTATCCACTCATCCACCCTCCAGATATCCAGCTAGTGCCTGGGTGTGACAGACAGTGGTTGGCCCAGGAATCCAGCTGTGAGTGTCCACTCCGCCCTGCTGGACCTGATGTGAGAGGAAGGGAGACACATGGCTCGCTGAGGCTCCATGCAGTGCAAGTGCAAGTGCAGGGAAGGAGGACGGGGCGGCAGTGGCGTGCTGGGTGGCCTCACTAGTGAGGTGCCATTTGAGCCCTGATGAAGCCAGGGAGGGTTCTCCGAGGTGAGCACTTGTTTCACAGGTTCGAGGGAGCACAGGCACCAAGATGCTTGGATTGTAAAATTCCAAAAGTTGGGATCTCAAGGAGGTTGGAGCCGACGTGGCTGGTCAGCACCCATCCTGCCCTTTGACTCCACAGGCAGGGACTAGGGGCTGGAGGGCGAGGTTTGGGTCATTCTTCCCCCTCCATCGACCAAGGGTTCATTCCACAGATGGACCTCATGTGCCTGCTGTGCGCAGGTGTTGCTGAGCCTGGGTCTGCCCGGGCCGTGCCCACTGCCTCCCAGTGTCCCTTTATGGACCTGGCAAAGCTCTCGTGACTGTGGCAGTCCCTCACCATCTGGCCTCTGACCATCTTCCATCACCTGACACCGCGAGCTCACTGAAGCCCTTTCCCAGAGGCCTGGGAGGGCTCCTCCCCACAGGGTGATTAATGGCCACAAGGGGTCACAGCCAGGTCCCTGTTATCGCCAAGCTGGGTCTGGCCTGGGATTGTGCAGCCCCCAGTTCCCTCACTGCATGGTCCCTGTGTTCTGGGGACATAGAAGACATCCCTGACCACAAATCCAAAACAAGCGACGGGGATCTGGGGCCCGTTGCCAGCCTGGGGGGAGTCTGGGGTTTCTGATAGTGTCTTATCATCTTGCTGTGACCAGTTAGGGCCAGCCAGAAAGGCTACCTCCCCACCTGGGCCACAGCCTCCCTCCCAACCACGGCCTCCCCGCCTTGGTTATGACCTTCCCACGTGAGCCCCAGCCTCCCATGGGCCATAGCCTTCTTCAGTGCCACTGCCTGCTGCCTCCTGGAGCCCCACTGCTCCTCTCTGCACCCCTGCCGGCCTCCTGGCCTCCTGTCTACCCTCACATCCATCTTCCACCCTGAAGCTGGGGGGCTATAAACACAGGCCTGAGCCCATCCCCTCTTCCAGTCTTCCATGACACCCACCCTGGCTCCCCAGAGCCTGAGGAATCAGGTGGAAATTCCTCCCGCCAAACGGAGCCCAGCCTATCTTCCTGAGCCGGCCACCCGCCATGTTGCCAGCCCCCTGTACTACAGCCACAGAACCCTTGCGGGCCGCAATTGGTGTCTGTGTTTAGGATCTTCCTGCAGGCCAAGTCCACCTCTTCTCTGCCGATCAATATTTGATTCATCCATGTAGACCTGTCTGAAACGCCACCTCCTCCGTTCAGTCCATCCTGGTTGGAGCCAGCGATTCTTTCCCTGTGCTTTCATGTGATGCTGCTTTACCCTTCATGGTCATGAGCTCAGCGAGGTGGCTCTCATGGTCCCTGATACACGTGTAGCTGAAGCACAGAGAGGTTTAGTGGCTTTCCAAAGTCACACAGCTCCATTGGGCCTTCATGGACCTGGGCCCTGTTAGTCCCATGCCTTCATGGACCTGGGCCCTGCAGTCCCATGGAACTGCGGACTTATCCTCCCCACATTTATGTTGCTTGGAAGAGTTTCAGACTTTCTAGAAATTGTGGTGTTGGGTGGCTGTCCTCTGGTCTGGGCTGTCTTTGCCAAGAACTGGTCAAAATGAAGAATAAGGGGCTTCCCTCTTACTCTTGGCTTGTCAAATCCTAGGCCCTCTTCCTAGAACTTTCTAACAAAACACAGATTGCTTCTACATGTGGGGATCGTCCCTGTCAGTCTCTCTTTTCTGAGAACCTGCCCTGCCTCCCGAACTGCGGGGGTACTGCCCTCAGGCCGGGTCCAAAAAGCTGCCCTTGACCTTTAGGTCTGTTCCTAGCAGATGGCAGTGGGGGCAGTCACTGGCTCCAAACCACAAGGCCTGGGACTCACTGAGAGCCACATTCGTTTGACTTCCACATCTCAGAGAGGATTTCTCTCTACTTAAAAATCAAGCTGTGGGCCGGGCGCAGTGGCTCACACCTGTAATCCCAGCACTTTGGGAGGCTGAGGCGGGCGGATCATGAGGTCAGGAGATTGAGACCATCCTGCCTAACATGGTGAAATCCCATCTCTACTAAAAATACAAAAAATTAGCTGGGCGTGGTGGTGGGCGCCTGTGGTCCCAGCTACTTGGGAGGCTGAGGCAGGAGAATCACTCAAACCCGGCAGCAGAGATTGCAGTGAGCTGAGATGGCACCACTGCACTCCAGCCTGGGCGACAGAGCAAGACTCTGTCTAAAAAAATTAAAAAAAAAAAAAAAAATTCAAGCTATGATGATGAGGGTGGTCACCGCTGCTTGCTGTTTGCGAAGTCCTCACTATGCACGCGGTCACGTGTGAATGAATCTTAATCTATTCTCCGACCTTGCTGGAAAGGTGGTACCATTCCTGCATTTGACAGACCTGGATCCTGAGACAAGCACACCCAGTACCTGGCCCAGGTCACAACCGGGTGGAGTTTGAGCCCAAAGAGTCTGAGTCCAGCCTCATGCCGCCGAGTGCCTCAGGAGCACTGTGAGCCGGCCGAGCCCCTGAGGGCGGGCGGCTTCCTTCCCTGTGTCCTGAACACTGTGCTGCTACAGGGAGGCCTTGGGCTCGCTCCCCAGAGAGCTCAGCTTGGAAGGAGCTTCTCATCCCATTCAGAGGTGAGGGGACAGCGGGAGAAGGCCTCTTGCTTTATCGGCCAGCGCTCCCTAAGACTCACGCTTCTCAGGCCACTCAAAACCAAAACTGCGCCACCAAGATCTGAAGCCATTCCCGATTTTCTTGTCAGCAAACTTGGAAAGTGGCTCCTGTTCCTTGATGCCACTCAGAACTGCCATCGAGCGCTGCCCACAGCACTTAGCATGGAAACTGAACATCATCAAAGGAATTGCCCTAGAGGTCATCACCTCCCTGGGTTTTGTGTTTCTACCTCCCTAGGCTGTTGGGCTAACCCTGGACCATTCCCTTGGGAACTAGGACAGGGTAAGGTGGCATTCCCACACTCACCAGGCTGGGCTACAGGTTTCTGGGGGGAACAGAGGTGGTTTCCCTGGAATATACAAGAACTGACAATTGCCTGGGCCCCCGGCAGTCGGGCGGTCCCGGCCCTCCCTGCACTCGTTTGGAGCGTGTCTGCAGAATCCACTCAGGTGCGTGGCACGTGACGTGTCATCCTTAGCAGGGAGCGGGTGGAGGGCATCCGAAGAGGGAAGGAGCAGGTGTCTGGAACTGGGGGTGGGTACTTTCATGGCACACAAGGACCCCCAGCAGCTGCTCAGGGGGCTTTTCGGGGAGTGGAGGCTGGTTATGGGAGTCTTGATTCTTGGAAGTCATCCACTGCTGATGCCGTCCTGGGATTCTCTTCTACACAAGAAACATTGAGTTCCTACCGGGTACCTCCCAAGCCCTGGGGGATGCAGCGGAGAACAGAAGAAACCTCCTGTTCTCTAGACAAGGCCTTTGCCCTCATTCTCACAGCCGTGCCGCCCTGCCTACCTGCCCACAGCCATCAGCCTCATCTGCCCACACTCAGCCCCCTCTTCCCAGCCGTCTCCACACTCTGCTCTGCTGGGGCCTGTCCAGTCGCCCCTTGATCTCTGACCCACCCGTCTGGCCGCCTGCCTCCAGGAAATGTCGGATTTCTTACACAATGCTCACTGTCAAACCCTCCAGCCTTCCCCACCATCCCCAGGGAGCCTTGGCTCACCCCTACTGCAAAGGCTGCAGGTCTTGTGGCGGCCACAGGCCTAGGGAAAGCACCTGGGCCTTGTAACGACTGCCACCTGGTGGCCAGGACGGGGACGGACTCTTTTGACGGCTGCCCAGCAGCAGGGTCCAAGGGGATGGACGGGGCTGGGTGGTCAGGTGCCCAGAAAACAGTGGGATAGGCAAGAAATGGCCTCAGGAATCCTCTCTGGGACAACTGAAAGGTGCCCTAAAGGCCTGTTTTTAACCAAATTTACTCCAGTGGATACTCAAACCCTAGGGGTTCAACCAGAAGCCGATCCCCCAAGCCCAATTCCCCATTTCTAAGATGGTGTCAACCAGGGCTGGGGTCAGAGGGGCTGCAGGGCCCATATGGCAGGCACAGTCAGGAGAATGTGAAGGGAGGGTCTCTAGGTGCCCAGCAGAGGCGTCCCTGGGATTGCCTTCCTAAGTCAACCCAAAAGGTCCTTCTATCTGGTCCTTCACACCTACTTCCCAACAGCACATCTGGACTGGCAGCAAGGAACCTTGCCCTGCAGGATGGATCCATCCGTCCGTCCGTCCGTCCGTCCGTCCGTCCATCCGTCCATCCCATCCATCCATCCGTCCGTCCGTCCGTCCATCCATCCTATCCATCCGTCCATCCATCCGTCCGTCCGTCCATCCGTCCGTCCATCCATCCCATCCATCCGTCCATCCATCCATCCGTCCGTCCATCCCATCCATCCATCCGTCCGTCCGTCCGTCCATCCATCCCATCCATCCATCCGTCCGTCCGTCCGTCCGTCCATCCATCCCATCCATCCGTCCATCCATCCATCCGTCCGTCCATCCCATCCATCCCATCCGTCCGTCCGTCCATCCGTCCGTCCATCCCATCCATCCGTCCATCCATCCGTCCGTCCATCCCATCCATCCGTCCATCCATCCGTCCGTCCATCCGTCCATCCATCCGTCCGTCCATCCGTCCATCCATCCCATCCGTCCGTCCGTCCGTCCATCCATCCCATCCATCCGTCCGTCCATCCGTCCGTCCAGCAGGGCCCATCCGTCCATCCAGCAGGGCCCATCCGTCCATCCAGCAGGGCCCATCCATCCATCCAGTATCTACAGAGCAAGTGCCTTCCACACAGAACTTGGTTCATTAAGAAGGGAGCCTGTGCACACACACAGCTGGGCTGCGGGAGATACAGGGGGACTTCTGCAGTCTGGGTCCCTGAGGTGCCAAAAGGAAACAATGACCACTCTTGGCAAAGACAGTCACTGGAGAAGCCACCTTGAATTGGAGGAGCAGAGAACCAGGACCCAGAACTTGAGTTGCCAAGGATCCCAGGGCAGCTAGGAACCCAGCAGGGATTCAGGGAAAGGACCTGAGATACTGAGACTGCCAAAAGCCGACAAAGCGGCCTCCAAGAGGACCCGGTGAGGGATCTGTGGCTGGAGCTCATCAGGGACTGAGCAGGAGGCTGTTCCTGGACCCCTGGGGATCCACGATGGATGCCAGCTCCGGCCAGGCTCCACCTTCCAATGGGAGGTCCAGGAACCTCATGAACCAGAAAGGGCTGGCTTTATCCTGCAGCCCACATCAGTCCAACTGGATGACCAAGTGCACGGCTGCCTCCCCTGGCTGGCTCATCTGGCAGACCTTCCCTAGGAGAAGGTAGGGAGGCCGAGGACCCTGCTGTTCCTGGGTCTCCACTGGGCAGCAGGAAGGACCCCAGGGGTCCAGTGCAGGACAGACTTTTCCACTGGTCTTGGGGCCTGGCAGCTTCATCCCCAGTGTCTGGGTAGCTGGTTCTGATTTCAAAGCTGAGTTCAGATATGTACCCTGGCCTTCTGGGCTGCTCAGGTGAGGCTGACGGTGGTCACTGGTCTGTGTTGGCGCCCAGCCACACTGCCCCGGGTCTCACCACGTTGTCAGGCTAGTGAGGGCTCTTAGCTCAGATGAGGGGTCCTCACGTCTCCTCAGTTTCCACACAGAAGGGCCCCGCCACCATTCATCAGCTGATCACATCCACAGCTGTATAGCTCACCAGTGCTGATTTTTGAGGGCCTGGAAGCTTGCAATCCCGTGTGTGTGTGGGAGGCCACCGCTGATCTCTCCACGGTGCATCCTTGCCCTCAGATACGTGATTTTGTCTTACCCAGGTGAGGCCTAAGTGAGGTCTCCCCTCCCTAGACTTACCGTGGACACTTACCAACCATGCAGCCACACACCCTGCGGCACACCTACACTGTGCTGAGGCCCTGGGACTTACACCATGTCCTGCCAAGTGCCATCTCCCTAGCCCACCTGCAGTGGAACCAGCGGGGCTGCTGAGCCACCATGTCCAAGCTGAGGATGCATTTCCAGGAACAAAGGGGCAGAGGGCACATCTTGGGGCAGCAAGAGGCGAGGGCCCAGCTTGGGGGTGCTGCTGGAGGACAGCACCATTTCCCTCCACCCCGTCCACCCAGCAGATGTCTGGTTAGCATTCCCAGCCCTCTTCCTCACATGCGTGCATGGCAGAGTGGTGACAATGGCCACAGCTGTTCACACCTGAGAAGCTGCCCAGCTCTGATGAGGCCTTGTTGTAGCATCAACCTACCATCTACTCAAGATGCTTGGGTCCAATCATTTGACCACCCTGAAATCTACACCTCACAGACCTGTACCTGCTAAACACAGCAGCTTCCTAAAGGGGGGCAATCCCAGAGACCCACAAAGACAGCGCCTGGATTCCAGCCTCTCCCAGCCACCCCAGTGCCATCCTCTCACTCAAGACCTGGACTGAGAGCCACCTGGGGATCCCGCGACCGGCCTGTAGGCCCATTCCTGTGCCCTGGTCAGCTACGATGCTGAGCAGGACCCCTGCTGTTTGCCTCGAGGACCGTCACTGCGTGTGCCACTCGGGTCCTTGTATGACGATGCTTTCTCAGGTCCTGAGTGAGGCAGTGCCTGGTGCCTGCTGCTCCCCAAGTCTTTACCACGTGGCGGATCCTGCCTGGTTTGAGGGCAGTTTACCAACAGCCTTCTGGGCTGTTCTCTTCCCATGTCCCAAAACATCCAGAAACTCATGGCCCCATGCCAGACGACAAGGGGTGGACACACTTCCCGGGACAATCCTGAGGCTTCAGGAAAACGCCCTCGACAGGTTCTTAAGCCACAGTGCAGATTCCCAACAGGTTCTTAAGCCACAGCGCAGATTCCAACCATGCCTGCCCATGTGGCCATGTCCACACGCTGCAGGCTGCCTGCTGCCCCTTTGGAGGGTCAGAGCCCCCTAGGACTGGGATACATCTGCCACCTGAGGGCGACTCTAGAGCTGTGCGGGAGGGTGGGGTGCTGGGGCACTGGCTGGCCTTGGGGAGAGACAGGTGAGGGCGGCTCTGACGTCTCCTGAGCAGGGAGGCTGCCACACGCCCATACACGCTGGCGACGTCCACAGATTAGAGGTGTGGGGTGAATGGCGAGGGGTAGGGGAAGATGCTTTTAGTCCCAATGCCAATGCCTGCTTAGGGCCCATCCCGTTGCTGGGGGAGCCTCCATAGAAAGATGGCACCCTCACCAGGGAAAGCCTCTTCCCAGACAGAGGATGTTTCTGGAAGCCGCTCAAACAGGGTCCTGAGTAGCAGGGAACAGCCGACTCTCCCTCTGCTCCTTCCCCACCTAGCGAACAGCCAGGATCCTCGCCCACTCTCCAGGAATGAGACAGCGCATGGGAGACACCCAGGGGTTGTAGTGTAGCTTGGTTTTATTTATGTCCACAAATATTTCAAAAAAATTACAAAATACTCAAATGGAGAGAACACAGAAGTCACGATTTCTGGGTGTCTACTGTTCACACTGTGTTATCTCACGGCGAACTACTCATATATACATTTAGCTTCAAGATATATAGAAATGTAGCAAATCCGAGTGTGCACTCTGCCTCTGCCGCAGTGGAGTGAAGCTCAACCTCGAGGACACTGAACAAGATACGGACACACACAGAGGAGCCAAACCAAACCCTGAACAAAGGGAGGAAAATCTGAAGGAAACCAAGTGGTTGGGCTTCAAAGACACCGTGAAGGTCAGGGCCTCCTAAACAAACTGTAGCTGACCAGGTGAGGGTTTCGGGTCGAGGGTTTTTTAGATGGAAGAATCTCAGTGCTTCGCCTTGGGATACGGGGAGAAAAGCAAACCTAACGAGAACACCTTCGGACAGTACAGACCTCAGAGGACTCGACTCTTAATTCTTTGGAAAAACAGATGACAGAGGAGGAGATAAAGAAGGTTGAACTGAATGGCAGATGTTGTGTTCTACCAAAAAAGAAAGAAAAACCAAAAGCCGAGAAGGTGGGGGCCCGGGCGCAGGAGTCTGGCAGCCCAGCAGGAAGAGGCCTCACTCAGAGCCATGGGAACAAGCCTGCCGTGAGAGCCTGTCCCCACCCCAGAAGGAGACGAATGCCTCCAAGCCAATGTGGTCTGAAGTCCCACGGCAGAAGGTGAATGTGAGCTTTCCTCCCCGCTAAGAAACTACAGCTAAGGCAGAAATGGAATGAGAGAAAAATGGAAGAAAAAAAAAAAACCTAGAAACATTTTCAACAGACAAAACAATCCTATCCCAACTGAAACCAAACAAGGTTTTTAAGAGAAACTGGAAATGCCCCTATTTGACTCCAGAACCTGAATTTGAGCTAGTACCTGCTGGTTTCTGGATCAAACTATCAGCCTCTCTTCCTGCTCCCTCTGCGGCCTGGGTCCTAGGTGGACTTTGTGTCCTCTGACCCAGTGTGGTCTCTTTTTGTCCTACAATTCTTGGGATGGGACCAGCACAATGGCAGGAGAGCTGTCAAGTGTCTGAGAGAAAAAGGTCGGAAGAGGACATGTCCTGGCAGGAAGCAGGGCTGACAGAAGGGAGACAACCCAGAGGGGCCTGCACGCAGCCTGGGAGAAAGTGCATTACAGCTGCACCCTGGAAAGGAGGGCAGGCTCTCTCCAGGACTGTTCCGCTCAGAAGGGCCTGGCCTCCTAAGAAGCGGCCCCCACAAAGCCGGCTCTCTGACTGCACATTTGTGGGTGGGACTCCAGTTCCCACTCCCAGGACGAAGAGTGGGACTCAAATGGTTTCCCAGTGCGGGGTGAGGTCACCATGCAGACCTGCTCCTAGGGTGAAATACAGACTACCCCCAACACCTGTCTTAACTCCAGGATCTCCCTTCCTCAAAAGTGGCCTCAGTCTGTGGCAAGAATGACGGGGCCGTCCTCACCACAAGATCCAGATGACAATGAGCACGAGAGGGCAGCCTTCTAACAGATCCTTTTGGCAAGCATATGTCCTGGGTTGCTCATGTGCTGAGTTATTTGTATGGAATCATTTTCTTGAATTTCTTAGATGATGAAATTTTCGGAGTATTAAAAAAGACATTCATCCAGAACAATCAAGTGTGTGTACATAGAAATCTAGAAGGAAATCTACAATGGACACAGGCCCATGCGCTTTCCATCCCGTGGAAACAGAACAGTGACACCGGAGAACAGAAAGTGAACATTCACCTCCTGCACTCCCTGTGCAAAATGGAAGAGGTCTGATGGAGCAGAAGTCTGCGCTGCTGGCAGAGCACAGGCTAGGAGCAGACACAAGTGAAACGCAAGGCAGCAAAACAGACAGTCTGTAACATCGTCCCTGCAAACCCTGGATGCTCGCTGCTGTGACCAGGCCTCGGCCCAAGCCTCTCTGTCCATGTGGAACGCCCCTTTGCTCCCTTTAATTAAAGGGATAATTATATATAACTTTTTTTTATTAAAAAATCAACTCTGTATTCTGTCAATAGTTGGTAGGAATTCACAATTAGTGACATGGCTGGAAAAAATAGATCACAATAGTAGTTTATGGAAGAAAAAAAGGCTGTTCTAAAATTATTTATTTACAGACGTAAAAAGCCATGCTGCAGAACTTTCTCAAATTATGAAGATTTCCTACAATGTATTAAAATAAAAGATTTTTCTAAAAATTATAGCTCTTGGATTCCAAATTCCTATGCCACCGATCTGCAAGCCTCGCGGGCTCTGGAGCACTCGTGGCGGAGTGTGTCAGTGTGTCTGCACGCACAGTGAAGGGTGTGAACTGGATTCTAGCACCTACTGAGAAATCAAGGAAAAGAAAACTAAAGCCAAACCCCAAGATTGCAGGGAAGCTTTCTGGATGTTCAGTCCAGTCCAGGACTCACTAAGTTTCTGGGGGACTGTCATGCAGGGAGATCCAAACCAGTCTCGGGAAATCCTCTCGACAAACGAACACTATTATGTGGATACATTTTTAGTTGTGGGTTTTTAAATATATAAAGAAATCTTTAGAAGATATTCTTTTTGCTTTTGCAGCTCCTATTGTATGTAAAAAGTCCTGTTTCTCCCCCCAAGAACTGGGGTTTCCACAGCCAGCATTAACAAATAAATAACTTATAACTGCTTGTCACCTTCTTTCTTCAGTCGACTGGAAAGACAAAACAGGAAAGCATATTTAGTCTCAGGCCTAGGCAGGCAGTCAGGCAGGCTGGGGGCAACCCCAAAGGCAATAGCCAGGCAATCCAACCCCAAGCCTGCAGCCTCCTGTGTAGCTGACCTACCCTCCCAACACCTCCCTTCCTCTGCTTCTCCCATCACTGTGGTTCCGCAATGTCCCCTCTAGGGCCCAGCAGGCCGAGGGGGAGGAGCCTGGCCCTGGGCACTGCGGGAGAAGCACCGTGGGCACATGGGGGGTTTGGTGGGAGCCTGGGCTCAGATCCCCCTCCACTCCCTCCCAGCACCCCACCTCACCTGTAATAATCTTCCTGACTTGGTAGGTGGCCACCATGCATGTGGGGGTGTCCATGCAGCCACTGCTGCTCCATGGCCAGTCTCTGCAGCTCAGCCGACTGGGCGTGCATGGCCTGCAGCTGGTGGGCTGCTGACATGGGGGGTGGGATGGCCCCAGGCAGGTCTCGGGGATAGGGGGTGCCTGCCAAACACAAAACAACCTGCGCTACAGAAATAGCCAGAGGACTGGCCAAGACCGGGCCAGCACAGGCACAGCAAACGGCAAGGAGCACAGGAGAGGTGCCAGCACGGACACAGGAGCCAGCCCCTCCCAGACTGCAGAAAGCCAGAAGGCAGAGCCTCCGGGGAGGCAGGAGGTGCCCTTGGGAGCCTCTGCCTGGACCCTTCCCGGCCCCTCCTCCACATGCTCCAGGCCTCAGCCCAAGTGCTTCTCCTTCAGAGACCTGCTATGAGCCCCCTCTGCTACTTTGACTGGTCCTGCAGTCCTGGCTCTTAGCAAGGCTGATGCATTTATGACCCCCGCCCCCAGAGTGCCAGAGTGCCAGAGTGCAGGCTTGTTTCCCCCACGGACCCCCTGCATGCAGGGGGAAAGAACCTGCCTGCTCAACGCATGAATGAATGAATGAATGAATGAAGACAGCAGACCAGACCCCAACCCAACTCACACGGCCTCCCCGCCCCTCCTAGAGGGGAAGTCTTACCGAAAACTGGATGGCGAAGCATCTCGTGCTCGTGAGGAGGCTGTCCAAGCAGAGGGTTGGGGAGAGTGCCAGGCGGGTAGGGGAAGCGAGCCAGGTGGGGGCCAGCAGTCAGGGGGTCGACCAGCGGGTGAACGGGGCCTGCTGAACCTAAAGAAAGGACAAAAGGCCCAATGGAGGCGGCGCGCGGCTCTTCAATGTTTGTCCCCCTTAGCTGGAATGGCCGATGACTTCCTCCTAGCCCATGCTGGCTCCGGGTCACCAGGGCCGGATGCACCACCTGGTTGCAGGTGGCCCTGCCCTAAAGTGGCTGCCTCCACCTTCAACAACAGCTCCAGAGGCAGACAGAAGTGATGAGCCCACCGCTGATGCAGGTACTTCCTAGTCCCTTTGTGGAGCGCCCCCAACAGGCAATCCCAGTCCGGTTTGGTCAAGGATCCGGGATCAGCAGGGTTCCTCTCGTCAGCCACCTGGGCCTGCCCTCTGCCTGTCAGGTCACAGGAGCATACAGCCTTGCCCCACCAGGTGTTGGGCTGGCACGCCCTGCCAAGGGCTATCTCCCTGCCTTTCACTTGCAGAACCCAAAGGAGGCCAGCAGAGCCGGTGGCGCAGAATGGGGACCCGGCCCGGCACTGCCCTCTCTTCTCTGCTGGCGCCAAATCTTGCGTCTCTCCCTTCAGAAAGTTGCCTTGATCTGACCTCACCACACCACCTCCTACCCTCACCTCCAGCCAACACAGGTGCTGGCAGGGATTTCAGGGTTGCCACCTCCAGCCACACTGCCCGGGGGTCCCTGGAAGGTTGGGAGCCCCCCTTGGCCTCTGTGGCTGCTCTTGCCCCTGTTTCCCACAGCTTGCCCTTTCACCTCCTCCATGTCTCTGCTACGTCCTCAGCAGGCCTCTCCTGACAGCCTTCTCAAAACTGCCACACTGCCCCTGCCCCCCACTCTCCTGATTCCCTCTTCCGGATTTATTTTCTTCCAGAACGTGCACTTTCCACCTCTCACAACCCAGCACACATCTTTCAACTACCTCCCCAAACTGGAAGGTGAATGTGGACAGGGGTTCTGCCAGCACCTACAACTGTGCCTGGCACATCCCAGGGGTTCAGTAAACACATGCTGAATGAATGATGCAGGAATGAGCAAATGACTACCTGTCCTCAACACTGGTTAGACCAAAGCTTGTAAGGTCTACACCAGGTGGCAACAGAGCTTCAGATATGAGGATGGCAATGGTGAGTGCTCTCCCATGCCAGGACTGGGTACAGGAGCAGGGGAGGCACCTGGTGCCTCCAAGCAAGGTGGCTCCCCACCCTCCCTCTGGGCCTTGGCCTCTCAGTCATCCTGCCCCACACTGGAGGGTGGCTGGTGAGGAAGCCCTGCACACAGGCTGTACCACGGGACCTGTACTCCCAAGTCCCATGGAGCGGTGAACCTGCCTCCTTAAAGCACAGTAGCCACCCTCCTGCGCCATCTCACCTCTGCCTTAGAGCAGCCTCCCCACAGCTGGTGAATGAGCGGCCTTCAGGAGCTCCTACTCCCATGGTGGATAGGACTGGGCAGCCCTGGCCAGGTGGGTCAGCTCGGAGAACTCAGCCAAAGCCAGCAGGAGGCCTGCCCAGCCTCGCTCCTCAAGAGAAGAGGACTGTGCTTTTAATTCTCACCAAGTGACCCCTGAGTAGCGCAGTGCCTCATCTGTACGTTCCTTGGCTCCAAAGGCCACATGACACTGCTGTGCTGCCCTTACCCTGCCCCGTGGGCCTAGGCCACTTCCCTCCACCCCAGGCACAGGGCCGATAACACAGGCTTCACGCCTGTGGGCTGCAGCTGTCTGAGGCCTTGCGGTTCTGGAGAGCTGCAGGGCCAAGGACAGACTGTGATACAGCAAAACCATGATGGTAGTGGATGCTGAGCTCTTCTAAGATCTGCCAAGTATGAGGAATCTGTTCAGAAAAGAACACTTTCCGCTCCTGGATGGTGACTGTCACTCATCAGGCTCTGCACCCCTCCCTGTGCCTCTGTCCCACCTGCCACGCCGGGGCACGCACCTTGGTGGAGGGGGTCCTGCTGGTGGAGGTGGAGGTGGGAGTGAATGTGTGAGTGCTGGTGATGGTGTGGAGTCACGTTGAACATCTGCAGTCGGGCCAGGGGGTCGCTGGTCAGTGATGCCATGCGCTCTGCGTGGATACGCTCTGCTGCCAGTCTGTCAGGGTAGCTCATCTCGGGCCGCAGCTGGGGGCCCGCCAGGGCCAGTCTCTCCCTCTCCAAGGGGTTCAGGCCCGGGTGGAAAGAAGCAAAAGGGTGGGGCCCGGCCGTCGGGGGTATGGTGAGGGCGCTGTGCCGGGCAAAGTGCTCCATGGGGTTGGCGGCTGGGTGTAGGGGGTCCAGCTCTGGGGGCTTCACCTCGAAGCCCGGTTTCATCCTCTCCCGCAGCTCGCGCTCCCGGATCTCCCGCTCTCGGATCTCCCGCTCCCGGAGCTCCCGCTCGCGGATGGTGGGGTCGACGTTGTAGAGGCCAGGCATGTGGTAGGCCAGCAGGGGGTCCGTGGGGTTAAGGGGCATGTAGAAGGGGTGGTTGCGGTTGGTGGGCGACATGACATGGGGCCGGGCGTACTCGCTCAGAGTCCGAAGGGCAGGTGTGTCAGGCCCGATGTAGGGGGGCACGGCAGCAATGGTGGTGGGTGGTGGCTCGAAGGATGGCCGCATATGGCCAGGACCACTGAGCTGGGGGTCACTGAGACGACCTTCATGCGCTGAGCTGGATGCCTTCTGCGGAAGGAAAAGAAAACATGAGGGGTCCCCAGAGCGCCCCAGAGCGTCTCCGCTTGACCCATAATGCGGAGGTGGACCTGGTCCTGCTCCTGGCCTGCTCTGACAGGCCACCCTGTTCCCTCCACAGAGACCCGGCCCTGGTCTT
This sequence comes from Macaca nemestrina, assembly GCF_043159975.1. Taxonomy (NCBI): domain Eukaryota; kingdom Metazoa; phylum Chordata; class Mammalia; order Primates; family Cercopithecidae; genus Macaca; species Macaca nemestrina. Next base: position 225,749,568 of record NC_092125.1, on the reverse strand, counting down.
GGCCTGACACCAGGATGCAGTCCAGGCCCTGCAGGGTCGGGCTCATCTGTGCCTGCAGCTCCCCTCAGGCCCAGATGGGAGTGTGCCCCTGTGAGACAAAGCTCATGCGTGAGGTGTCTACGTGTGAGGGTGTGCCTGGCAGTAACAGCCAGGGGGCACGGGTGAGTGAGCCCAGCAGGCCAGGAACCTCACCGGGAGCCCCTCATGCCACCTCCTGGGTTGGCTGCCCTCTCCTCCCGACGACAGCAGAGAGCTGGCCACCACCACAGCACCCAGCCCATGAGGCGGCCACAGGCAGGACAGCTGGAGAGGCCCCTCGAGGCCTGGTTACCGCCTGAGTGCTCGGGTCTTCTCTCAAGGCACCCCTTGTGCTTCTCCCTGGCTCCTTCAAATTACTTAGAAGTTATGAACCCAAAGGCTACAGGGGAAGGACAGGCCCTTTCCTTGAAGGCCCTCAGGCAGGAGGACGCCCAGTTACTGCTGGGAGTCAGCCTAGACCTGCCATGTGCAGTTACCCCGGCAGCTTGGGACGTGCAGCCCCCATCAGGCGTGGAGAGAGGGTGTAAATAGCACCCAACCCTCTAGCTGCCAGGAGGCCGAGTCAGGCAGCCAAGGGCAGTGCTGGGTGGCCCAGCGTGGCTCTCAGGCGCAGGACGGAACAGCGCCCCCCTCACACCTCGCCAACCCTGGACTCACAGCTGCCCGCTCTGCCTCGCGCTCCCGCTCTCGTTCCCGCTCCCGCTCCTTCTCCTTTTCCTTCTCCCGCTCTCGCTCCTCTCGGGCTTTCTGCTCAGCCTCGCGCTTGGCCTTCTCAATGGCCTCCTCCCTCTTCTTGGCCAGCTTGGACCCGGCCAGAGGCATGAAGTACAGGTCTGTCCGTGCACACGAGTTGTAGCCCCGGTCCAGGTGTTTGTAGAACCTGAGAAAAGCCACAGATCTTGCTGGGAGCTCCTGCCAAAACCCACCCCGTCCCTCCCTCCCACCAGAACTTGCCCCCACCAGCCCACCTGTGCCTGACCTGTCCCGGAGCTCTAGGAAGCTTACCTAGCTGACTGGCTGGCGTGGCTGGGGGTGTCCACCACAGTGGGCTCAGGGGATGGGCTCCTTGGTGGGGGAGGGGGGCTCTCAGGCTCCTCAGCGTCATCCAGAGCCTCCTCCTTGATCTGGACTGTGGGGAGTGGGCAGGATGACCCCCCTGCTATGCTGCCTCCTGAAGCCACCGCAGCAGAACAGGGTGGCTGGGCCGAGGTGCCAGGTCCCGCCGGTGGGGTAGAGGTGGAGGGGCAGGTCGGAGGGGTGATGGGAGGAGGGCCTCCAGGGACAAAGGGGTGCTGAGCAAATGGGGGTTGGGGGGCCACCTGGTGGAGGCCTGTAGGGGGGTGGGAGGCAGGAGGCGGGGGCAGGTTCTGGCTCTGGGTCAGCCCAGGGGGCTGGGCAGGTGAGGAGGGCAACGGCTGGCTCTGAGGCATGAGCTGCAGGGGTGGGGGGTGAGCCGACGGGGGATGGTGTGTGGACAGGGAGCTCAGGGGCTTCAGGGCTGGAGGGGGCGGCAGGTTGGCATTCATGGAGAAGGGCGAGGGCCCTGAGAGGTGGGGAGGGTGCTTGTGGGCCTGTGGCGCCGGCAGCTGGGGGATGGGAGTGGTGGGCGGGGGCTTGATGTGGGGCATGGCCAAGGGCGCTGGCGGCAGGGGCTGCTCCCGTGGAGGCTGTTGGGGCTGCAGCGCCGACTGAGAGGCTGGCAGCTGCAGGGAGGTGTGAGGGTGTGCTGCGGCTGGGGAGGTCCCCAGAGGGGCCTGGCCTTGGGAGGCCTGGGGAGGGAGGCCAAAGGGCTGTGGGGGGCCTGGGTGCTGCAGCAGGGGCCCAGTCTGTAGGCTGTGAGGGCCAGGTGGGCCCTGACCGTGCAGGGTGGGCTGGGCATGAGACGGTGCAGAGGGCTGGCCTGCCGACCCAGTCAGAGGCTGCAGAGGGGGGTGCGGTGAGGGATGTGGCGGGGGATGCGGGGAGGGTGGCCGCTGGGGGTGCAGGGCCGGTGCCTGTTGGATGTGGGTATGCGGAACAGGCGCTGTGGGAGCCTGTGGCTGGTTAGGGGCCTGGGAGGCCGTGGGGGAGCCCTGCGGGGGAACTGCAGTGGCAGAGGGCATGGGCCCTGGCGCAGGCAGCTGAGGGGTTCCTGGAGGAGCTGAGGAGGGAGCTGGGGTGACCCCAGTGGGAGCCTGCAAGGCTGGGGGCTGGGCCTGCAGCATCTGCTGCTGGGCTGACGAGTCCGAGTCACTCTCATTGTCCTGGGGGCTGGGGATGCTCGGGGACGTGCTGCGATTGTCCTGGTCGATGTCTTTGGGGTCACTGCTACCCTCATCGTTGACGCTGCGACTGTCTGAACTCTCTCCCTCGCCTTCAGATGGTGAGTTGGGCCGGCTGATCTCCTAGAATCAGAGAAGGGAAGGATGGAAGTCCCAGGAGGGCAGAGCCCTGTCTGCTCTGCACCGCCAGCGCTGGACACACAGTAAGGGTTTGAGCAGATGAAGTAGCAAGCTTGGCTCCAGAACCACAGGTCGTGCCCCAACCCAGCCAGTGTCAAGGGCCACTCCAGCCCCACACTAGGAGACAGGGCACGGCCACCGACTAGGGAGAACCCCGGCTGGGGGCTTCTGAAGAAGCATTAGCTTAACTCAGCAAGGCTCAGCGGCAAACCTCACCTGCGTTTTTGTCTTCTTGGAGCTGGTCCTGTCAGCCTCCTCCGTATCAGAGGCCACCTTCTCCCGCTGGCGTTTGGTACTCTTAAGAGGGGAAGAGGCTTCCTCCTTCACCTTCTGCAGGGGGAAGCCCACAAGGAGCAATCAGGCCAAGGGAAGCCATCCCATCAGCCTCAGCAGGGAAATGACGACAGTTTATAGACAACTTTGCTCCCTCATTCTGAGTTCCATCTCCAGGAGCAAAAAGCTCTAGAAGGGTCAACTAGGGCCAAGAAGGAGCACGTATCTGGGGGTGGGAATGACAGCCAGCCCTCCGCATCTGTGGGTTTGCATCCTCACATTCAAGCAACCGCGGACTGAAAATGTAGGCAGGACTATGATGGTTACATCTATACTGAACATGCACATAGTGTTTTCTTGTCATTGTCTCCTAAACAAGGCAGTGGAACCACTGTTTACTGCGTTTACATTGTACTGGGCAGTAGAAGTAACCTAGGGATGATTTAGAGTCTACAGGAGGATGTGACTGGTTACGTGCAAAACACTGTGTCAACGTATATGAGATTTGAGCACCTGTGGATTTTGGTATCCTGGGCGGTGGAGGTGGAGGCTCTGGAGCCAATCTCCAGAAGATACCGAGGGAGGACTGTACTTGGCTCTGGAGGGAGCCGTTCTAACCACTCCCCACACTCTCTACCTTTGAGAACTTGGGAAGTTTCAGACAGAGGTGGCCCCCAAGGGTTGGTGCTGGAGCCCCTTTCTCTAGGCCCCCAGCCTTCAGTCCACAGCCCTAGGCCAGGACAATGCTGAGCTGCATCCTTGTGTCTGAGGGAGCTGATCACGAATGCCAGCAACCCAGTTTTAATGGAAGGGAGGGACAGAATAGCCCCTACTATTCCCCCAGCACCTGACCTTGGCCGACTTCTTCACTGTCTCTGCTTTACTGTCATTGCTGGAGGTGCTGGCAGCGCTAGGGGAGTTCCGGCCGCTGGAGCGGATGTCTTCATTGATGGGTGAGGTGCGACCATCAGGGCTTGCTGGCTGCTTCTTCCGACCACTGCGTAGTGTCGACATCTGCCCACCCAAACCGAAGACTGGTGACACCAGATTCCCGGTCCCCATGTGGGCCCACCTGAGCCCAGCCCACAGGAAGGAGCCTGAAGAGCACACCCCATCAGCCTCTCAGCAAATCCTAGACCTTGGCAAACAATAGGCTACCCTGCCCGTCGCTGGCTGCGTGAAGGTCCGTGTGGAGCTCAGGGAAGAGGTGGGGAAATGGGTGGGCTCATGCCAGAAAGCGGTTCTCAACCTAAAGCACTCATCCCAAGGGACTGTCCTGAACAACGTGTGCTGGAAATGAACCACGCTTTCTGAGTGGCAGAAAGTCGACTGGGGCCATCTTTAAAGCACCCTACCCTTTCTGTTTATTCCTCATAATTGTCCATTCTCTCAACCAAACCAAATGAAATCAAACGCCTGTGGATTTAATCTAACAGGACAGGAAGTGACCCAAAGAGATGAAGCTGTCAAATAAAGCTGCTCAGCTCCCCAAGCCGCTGAGGGCTTCAGCATGTTTCTGCAAAGCCATGAGGGCTCAGAAGAGATCAGGAGACCAGGAGACAACGGTTCTGGCTGAGTGAGCGGGGCGGGCCAGCCCTGACAGCATACAAGGGGTGGAGGAAGGTCCCACCCACCTGCCTGAAGGGGCCATAGGGGAGGCTCAAGGGAAAGACCCTGTCAGTACCCTCAGCCCCAAACCTGGAAACAGCCCCTCCCAAAGTCTCTGGCACATTTCCAACCTAGAAAACAAAGTCTCTTTATGGGAGGAGCTATGCAGTGAGCAGAAAAATGTACCAGAAGTTTCCAAAATGGGATCAAACATTTTAAAAAAACCACAAACACCCTAACACAAAAGAGCCTGCAAATTTAAAATAGCAGAGATTTGCTACAATGGAATCGACACCACACTGCAAGAAGCTCCCAGGGCCTTGGAGAGCCTGCACTGAGCCAGAAGCTAAGAATTTGCTATAAAACCCAGGGCGGCATGCCGCCCTGGGGCCCCTCGAAGGAGAGAACAGAGCGCTTTTCCCAGCCCACAGGCAAGCTACTGCCTTGCCTCAGGCAAAGCAGCTCCCCTCCAGGGCTCTGTTTGGTAAACAAGACTTTCGCTTCCTCCCCCTGGTAGGCTCAGGCCTCGACACATCCCAGGAAACTGAAGAAGTTGCCAGGAGCCCCATGGCCTCAGGGGACTCACCGAGCCCCGACTCCTCCGTGTCCTCATGCTATGCTTCCCACTGAGCCCATCATCCTCTTCCTTGACGGGTTTGAACATAAACGGTGGTGGGTCCACAGGCTTCTCAATAGGTGGGAGCTCGCCGTATTTCTTGAAGTGGATGCGACAGTCGGTGCAAAGCAGGATGTTCTCCCGGCCTCCGTGGTGCCAATCTTTAGAGGCTGTGTGAGGGAAGTGGCAGGGGCCAGCCTTGGAAACCCTCCCTCTCCCTGCAGATGTCTGGGCAGAGGGGCCCTTCTGTGGGCTCTACCCAAACTTGATGCCACCAGCACCATGCAGTCCTGGGCCCGAACACCCCAGAGCTAGCGCTGCCCTGCTCCCCCAAGGCCAGGAGGAGAGGGATTCAGAAGCATCTGCTGCCCACTTCATCTTGGGGTGCCCAGGAAAAGCTTGTAGCAAGCTCCTAGGAACCACAGTGTCAACCACCGATCCCACTCAGCTTGTCCTGCCTACCAGTCAGTATTCCATACCGACTGCCAAGCAGGGGAGTAAAGTAAACTAAACATTTCTAACTTTCTCTAATCCCGAAGCACAATGCAAATGTCAAATCAAGTACTGTCCCTGGCAGGCTTCCAGCTGGATGCATGAAATGTTCAGAACACAGAAGTGCTTGTGCCCCCGCCCCAACCCAGGGGCGTGACGAGGCCACTTACTGGTGGTGAAGCAGTGGCGGCAGGCGTACCCCTTCAGCTCCTGCTCGCTGTCCTCACTGTCGAAGTCATCTTCACTGGCTGAACTCAGGTCCACTGGGCGTGGCAGGCACATAGTGAGGGTGGGGGAAGACACCATTATACTCAGCCAAGGCGGGGGGGTCCCCTGTGACCTCTGGCCTGCTGCAGGCTCTGGCCACCAGCCAGACTGGCTGGCTGCACAGGCTGAGGTGGGACAGTGTCTGTAAAGGACCACTTCGAGCTCCTCAGTGTCAGTCACCAGAACAGACGGCTTATGCGTGAGGGGCCATACTTAAGGGCCTGCCCTGTCACTGATGCCCGTAACGGGTGAGTCTGAACTGGGACAAGTGCGCCCATGCTGCCCCCCTCCCTAATATGTCCAGGCAATCCTGATAAATTCCATCTTCACCGAGTGTCCCCCACCAGTCCTGCTAGGTGATTTCTGGTCGCCTGCATGAGCAACACAGGCGCCCCTCGGGTTCAACGTCCCAGGCCAGGACAGAGCTATAAGGCATTTTTGCTACATCCCAGTTTTTTAGGAGTGAGAAGGTGTGGGCTCCAGCACCATTAGATTGTACATCATACTGGGACCAAAAAGAGGATCTTGGTAAAGCAGGAGGAAAAAGAAGAAAGTGTTAATCTGATCTTATTACAACCAAAAGTGCAATGAGAATTCAAACAGGACATCAAGTACATCACCTGTCAAATGGAAAACTTTCCCAAGAAAAGGCCAAAAACATCCCAGGCCAAGACGTATATTTTTTGTAAAAACCTAAGATGATGTCGAGTTTATGAGAAATATTTAAATGTACAAATAATGTTCTAAAGTCTCCCTCCTGAATCCTCACCCTGTTCCCCACCCCCACCATAGGCCTATATTTAGGTCAGGTTTCACACATGCACTGGAACATGGGTGCACACCCACTCATGTTTCCTGGAGCCATCAGCTCCTATGGGCCCAGAGCGGGACAGGCTGCCTGTGAACAGTCTCCCCTCCGCTCACTGTGGTGCCAAGACCCCTACTCACAGAATTCACTGGACGGGGGTCTGGAGGGTGTGTTGACAGGTGTGGACGCAGTGCGAGTCTTAATCCTCCTGAACACGGCCTGCCTGCGGTGCCTACGATGGGCTCGGGAGCTGGCTGCTTCGGGGGTCTTCTTCCAATAGTAATAGAAGGTGATCAGCTCCCCCTGCAAAAGAGAAGGGCTGACTATGAGGGAGGGCCTGGGGCTTTTCCGTGCCCCACCGCACCCTCTCTGCCAGAGTGGAAAGCTGGGTGTGTAACAGCCGCACCACAGACGAGAATGAAGACCAGTCGCTCTTGGAGTGGGGAGAGGAACTGGGCTTGTCCAAGAAACAGCCACTGAGCTGCCCATGGACTGCACGAAGGGGGCCTGCCTCCTCAGTCCAGCACAGCTTGACTTCCAGACACCAAGAACAAGTACTTGTTGGGTGTCTCCTATGTCAGACCCCACCACCGTTGTAAGCATGGGAGGCACATCATCCACAATAGACGAAAAGGAGAGAAGATTCCTGCCCATGAGGAGCTTATACATTCTAGCTGTGTGTACCTGTGAGTCTGTGCATGTGTGTGAACACAGTGATGCTTTCTTTACAATAATGCCAGTGAAATCACACAGGTGTGAGAAGGAAATGCCCAGCCAGTTAAGACTCCCCCAGAAACAACCAACCAACCAAAGCAAACTGCCCAGGTGGTGAGGAATCAGGGCCAAGCAGGTCGGAAAGAACAGAGACCTCGCGCTCAGGAAACTGCTCCACAGCCTCCACCCGGCTCCATCTGAAGGCCCACATCTGACATGCCGGCACGATGTCCAGAGGCAAGCACTGGGCTTGGCAAAGAAAGACTATGTTGACAAAGAAAGACTACAAGAGGACAGACACAGCGGTGCTGATGCAAAGGTGAAATGTCACACATCCAAGGCCTTTTCATGGCCCAGCAGAAACAAAAGCAAGACATCTTTTTGGAAATATAGCAAATGTAAGCTTTTTAAAGAAAGGGCACTTTGGGCACCCCCAGCCCTCAGGGCGCTGCAGGCTGCCGTCTCACCCTACACACACAAGACGATTTCTTTTTTTTTAGTCTCACGCTGTTGCCCAGGCTGGAGTGCAGTGGCGCGATCTCGGCTCACTGCAAGCTCCGCCTTCTGGGTTCACGCCATTCTCCTGCCTCAGCCTCCTGAGTGGCTAGGACTACAGGCGCCCGCCACCGCGCCCGGCTAATTTTTTGTATTTTTTTTAGTAGAGACGGGGTTTCACTGTGGTCTCGATCTCCTGACCTTGTGATCCGCCCGCCTCGGCCTCCCAAAGTGCTGGGATTACAGGCTTGAGCCACCGTGCCCGGCCAAGACGATTTCTTAAACAACCAAGATAAAGTCTCTTTACCTAAAACTAAAACTAAAAAAAAAAAAAAAAAAAAATCAGTCAAGTGAGACAGCACAGAGCACCCGGTTCCCCTCTAATTAAATCAACACTGCAGAAAGTCTATCAGCTTGGCGACTAGATGCTGGGAGTTGTCTTGGAGGTACCTGCACCCCCACTTTGCCTCATCAAACACTGTCTTGTGAATGGAGGAGCCAGAAAGAGAGAGGGCAAAGTGGGGGGGGGGGGGGTGGTGGAAAGACTAGTGTTAGAAGGACTAAAATAGACAAACCAAATAAAGACATGTAGCTGCCACGTGACAAACTCACCCAATCAGACCAGGTTTCACCCAAAACACCCCCAGAGGAAACGGCCTCAGAACACAGTGACAAGAGAAGTGGGCAGATTTTAGGTGGGGGAGTGGCTTCCGCAAGGCAGGGGATGCCTGTGCATTTAATACTTGACTGCCCACAGCTGCATCTTATGCCTGGGCATTTTTCTAAGAAGTGGGACCACAGCTGTAGTCCCTAAAGGAGGGCTGGAAGGGCTGGAATGCCTTGAAGGAGGGCTGACTGGCCTATAAAACCCATCACATGGATCTCCTGGAGCACTGGCTGTGTCTCAACCTCCTCAAGCACTTAACGCTTAACAAATCACTCCTGATCACCAGTACCTAGCAGATGAAGCATAACCCCAGGTCAGCGGGGCCAGGGAGCCACCTCAGGACAAGCACACTCATGTCCCTACACGTATGTGTATGCGCCCACCCCTCGGTTCCATGAGATGGGAACTGAATGATAAGGGGAAATGCAGATACTGCCGTTGGAATTGCTGACTGGCTTCTCTCCCATGCTAGTCTAGGAATGCGGGCTACAACTGTCCCAGTGGGGATGAGCATCCTGGCCCCTAAGGTCATCATCTGTGAACATCCTGGCTCTTTTCACTTCCCACTTTCCAGACTTGGAAATGCATTTATCTATACTGCTCCTAGGTGTTGGCTAGAGGGAAGATTCATAAATCTTGCTAGGGGATTATCACTGCTGACATAAACGCTGACCTGTGTCTGGTTTTCCTCTGAGAAAATATGGAAGACAAGTCAAGGCAGGGAGCAGTCCCACTCCAATACTCTGTCCAAGTGTCGTGCTTCATGAGCTCAAAAGGGCAACGGGTGCTGTGGTAAGTCACAGCCCATCCCAGAGCTTGAAAGCAGCATGAGAAAAAACTCACAGTGGTTCCTTCTACTTCCTCAGTTCAAGTCATTTTAGGAGCTACTCAATGATAAAAGCTTGGGATGTGGCCGGGCGTGGTGGCTCACGCCTGTAATCCCAGCACTTTGGGAGGCTGAGGCGGGTGGATCACGAGGTCAGGAGATCGAGACCATCCTGGCTAACACGGTGAAACCCCGTCTCTACTAAAAAAATACAACAAATTAGCCGGGCGTGGTGGCGGGCGCCTGTATTCCCAGCTACTCAGGAGGCTGGGACAAGAGAATGGCGTGAACCCAGGAGGCGGAGCTTGCAGTGAGCTGATCACGCCACTGCACTCCAGTCTCGGCGACAGAGGGAGACTCCGCCTCAAAAGAAAAAAGAAAAAAAAAAACCTTGGGATGTAAGAAGAAATGCAAAGCTATAGGAGACAAAAGGGAACAAAAATGGGAGAGAAAAATCAAGTAAGAAGGTGGTACCTGAGCTTCTGCCATACCTCCAAGTTTTACCTGAAGGCTGTCAGAAAGCAGCAACCTGACCTTTCTAAATAGCATTTGTCTATAATGCAATATTGCTACACACAGTTATAATCAATTATTCCTATTTATCAAATACTATGTTTTGAAATGGCTTTAAAAGATAGTAACCTGCAGATCCCAGGTTAAGGGAAGAAGCCAGGCGCAGCAGTTTACGCCTGTAATACCAGTACTTTGGGAGGCTGAGGCAGGAGAATCACTTGAGGCCAGGAGTTCAAGACCAGCCTGGGCAACATAGTGAGACTTAGTCCCCAACCTCAAAAAAAAAAAAAAAAAAAAAAAAAAAAATTAGCTGGGCATGGTGGTGTGCACCGGCAGTCCCAGCTATTTGGGAGACCAAGGCAGGAGGATTGCTTGAGGCCAGGAGTTCAAGACGAGCCTGGGCAACAATCTCTACAAAAAAGTTTAAAAAACTAGCCCAGCATGGTGGTGTGTGCCTATAATACCAGCTATTGAGGAAGCTGAGGCAGGAGGATCACTTGAGCCCAGGAGGCTGAGCTACGTAGCTCACGGCTGACCTGCAGTGAGCTACGACTGTGCCACTGCACTCCAGCCTGGGCAACAGGGCGAGAGCTCAGCTCTTTAAAAAAAATAAGATTTAAAAACAAGAAGTCAGAGTTCAGTGAGGTAAGAAACTGCCCTATGCTAGACAGAAAAAAGGCTCAACTTTCAAACCTTTGCTCCTGGCACCACTGTTCTCTGCCAACAAGTGAAAAAAATCAAGACAAAAGAAAGAAATTTAACATTGAAATCAACATCAACTATTTGTTGACACTAAAGTAACACCCCGTAAAGAAGTAGCAGAGTCCAGAACAGGTTTCACCATCTGAGTGCCAAGGATGAAAATGACCAGACAAAAGGACTGTCCTCCACAGCAGTGAAGTCACAGGTGGTAAGAACGGTAAACTTACAATTCAGGAAGGTGACGGACTGACCAGAACTGTCATACACTGCTGGTGGAAATACAGAATGCTCAAACAATTATATCTATCAAAAACCCAGCGATTCTTCTCTTATTTACTCAAAAGAAAAAAAAAAATTCTCACACAAAGACTTTTCCGGATCCATTCATAGAAACTATTCTTTTTTTTTTTTGAAATGGAGTCTCACTCTGTTGCCCAGGCTGGAGTGCAGTGGCACGATCTCTGCTCACTGCAAGCTCTGCCCCCCCGGGTTCACACCATTCTCCTGTCTCAGCCTCCCGAGTGGCTGGGACTACAGGCGCCCACCACCACGCCCAGATAATTTTTTTTTGTATTTTTAGTAGAGACAGGGTTTTACCATGTTCGCCAGGATGGTCTTGATCTCCTGACCTCGTGATCCGCCCGCCTCAGCCTCCCAAAGTGCTGGGATTACAGGCGTGAGCCACCGTACCCGGCCAGAAACTATTTTTAACAGTCCAAACTGGAAATGACCTAAAGGCCCACGAGCAGGAGAATGGATAAACAAACAATGGCATCCCCACATTCACTAGACTACGACTTGGGAATTAAAAGGCACAGACCAATGACACATGCAATGACATGGGTGACTCTCAATGACACCATGCTGCATGAAAGCAGGCAGACAGGACGGTGGGTGCTGCATGACTCCTTTCCAGAAATCACAAAAACCAAACTAGTGGTTGCCGAGAGCCTGGAGGGTGGGGGACAAGAAACTAAAAGAACTCAGGCAAGCATTCCGGGGTGATGAAAATGCTCTATAAGTTGAATGTGGTGTCACTGACACAAATGTATACAGCCATCAAATCTCACGAAACTGTGTACTTAAAGTGGGTGCATTTTTATGGTATTCATACCACATATGACAGGGATACCAATTTTACGTCAATAAAGCTGACGAAAAACAACAACAAATCCAGGCCAGGTTTTATTAGCTGCCTCTCAACCACTGTTATGTCTACCAAGGGATTCAACACTGGAATGGAGCGAATCTAGGATTGGAAATGGCATATTGGTGACTGCATGGGTGGCAAGGTCTTGAGCACAAACAAAAGAACATGTCGGGGAAAGCTCTGGTTCTACAAATAGGGAATGAAGCAGCTAGAGGCCTCGCCAGGAATGAAGTCAATTGAACTTTAATCAAACATGTATAGTGTGTGCTGCAGAGACCTGCTGCACATAAATTCAGGGAACAAAAGCTGTTGCAGAAATCAATAGCTTACTGAAACATTAACACAGGCAATCATTAATCAAAAGGCAGCTCCACAAAGGCAGCCTTGCAAATTAGCTCCTGATTTTGCTTGCAAGCAAACACAGAGGTATAAATGTTGTCGACATGAATGGCCTATAATGATCATTTTGCTCCCGATGCTCTCACCTCATCTCACAACAAGGTCTCACAGTCAACATATCTTATGTCTCAGTGCTATAATTGCACACAGCATGAGGAACTCAACTGGTTTAGTGCCTGGGCAGAAATGGGAAAGGAAGGGGGCGAAGTCATCTCCAACTGACAGTGTTACTGGCTGCAGCTCTTGCCAAGAGAAGTGCTCAAATCCACTGGGCTATATTTAGCAGATTCTCTCTCCTTTCCTTTTTCTATTGGCGGTGGGGGGCTAAATTTTTCCCACAGGTCATATGCAAAAAGCCACTGGCAATGACAGGAGCTTGGCTCCTGGACTTAGGAGTCTCTTCCTAGCAGAGCTGTCTTTCCAGGGTATATACTAAAACAGAATTAAGAAAATAAGCACCATTAGGTTCCTCTAATTTCCCATAAAAAGAAAAACAAGGGGAAGGGAATGCCACACATGGAAGAAGAGAGAGGGGAGAAGTAGTAAGCTGCCTGGCACCAGGCAATCTGGGTGAGGGGCCTCAGGAGAGAAAGAAAAAGCTAAGGACGCAGAGTCAGCTGACTCTGGGCCTAGTGGGGGACAGCTCAATGGTAGCGGCTCCTGCCATCCAGGGGCCTGCTGGGCTCAGACCACTTTCTCCTCCTTAGCCACCACTTTACTTCTGCCCCTCCAGGGTTAGGATGCCAAGTCTATCAAGTTCACACATACAACATAAGACATCAGCGCAGGTCTTTAAGAGCTCCCTCTGCTGCCTGGAGCAACAGGGGCTGGGGCTGCCTACCTCCTAGAGGCTGGCTGTACCCATTTCAGGTATTAATACTGGTTCTGCGGCCGGGCGCGGTGGCTCAAGCCTGTAATCCCAGCACTTTGGGAGGCCGAGACGGGCGGATCACGAGGTCAGGAGATCGAGAGACGATCCCGGCTAACACGGTGAAACCCCGTCTCTACTAAAAAATACAAAAAAATAGCAGGGTGAGGTGGCGGGCGCCTGTAGTCCCAGCTACTCGGGAGGCTGAGGCAGGAGAATGGCGTAAACCCGGGAGGCGGAGCTTGCAGTGAGCTGAGATCCGGCCACTGCACTCCAGCCTGGGTGACAGAGCAAGACTCCGTCTCAACAAAAAAAAAAAAAAAAAAAAAATACTGGTTCTGCCGTTCTGGCCAGGCCCAGTTCTGCTTTACCGTGGGTAAGTGATAGGTGACCCGATGCAGGGGCCAAGTGGGTGCCCCTGTCTATGTGCGTGTGTGCACAGGTGTGAGCAGGGTCTCCTTCCAGGCTTTCCAACAGGTCAATTTACCTGCACGCATGTGCTAAAGTGAAACACTATCCACCAACACAAATGCTATTTAATTTCCCGCAGGCACTGGAATGCTATGGGAAGAGAACCTGTAACCTGTCCTGCCCAATTAAAAAATAAGAATTCTTTCTTTTTTTTAAAGTAAGATAAACTACATGTTTTCTCTCTTTAGGGGCATGGGGGAGTGCAAAAGTAGAACAGATTATTGAAGAGGAAGGCACTGCAAGCATTTTGAATATAAAAGGCTCATTCGTAGCAAGCATGCCTGTTTCCAGTACGGGGCCCAGCTTCTCTTCTGCCTGAGCCCAGCACAAACTCCTCAGACAAGATCCTCTGAGAGGCTGACATGGAGGGAGGAGAAGGTTAAATCAATGGTTTCTGCTGTCGCATATTAGGAGCATAAGGGTACACCCAAGATTGAGTCCCATTGTTTTTGGTAATTATATCATTATTACCACATCACCCAAGAAGTCTGGACACCCCCTGAGGAAGAGGAGGGACTGCAACAGAAGATGAGGTCTGGGGACCCCCACACATGGCATCCAGGGTGTCTGCAGCCTGCCACCTACCATCAGGTCTTGTGTGCGTGTGTGTGTGTGTGTGTGTGTGTGTTTTAAATTAAGCCAAAGGACTCAGTCCTTTGTAAATAACCATATACACACTCCCTTTCAATTCAGTGCATGGTGAGCAGTGAGAATCTTCCATTGTCACAACACGGTTTTACGACCAACAGCAAAGAATGATGAGGACTGCTGGCCTTACAGCTATGTTAAGGAAGGCCCTGGAACACCAGTTTCCTGCCTCCTTGTCCACACAGACAGAGGGGAGATGTAGGCAGGCACGTATCTAAACCAGATCCCTGCAGCGTCGCATGTGCCCAGGCTCCGGTCTTGTGCCACTAGTGAGGGTCAGCTGCAGCTCCTTTCTTTTTCACCACCAAAGTTTCCAATGGGCACCCTTTCTGGGCCAGGCATCGTCCACTAACAAGGAGGGGGCAGTCTGAGAGATGGGGGATCAGGAGGTAGGCCTGGAAGCTTCTCATGGATAACAGGGTTATAAACACAGTTTCCTTCTGAAGCTATTTCACAGGTCCTCGAAGCCCACCTGCCACTATCAGCTGAGCAGACTGTAGTTATGTGATGGGACAGGAGCCACCAGGGTCAGGGCTGCTGAGTGCATATCCTTGTATACAACTGATCCCATCTCAGAGTTTTAAAAAGTAAGCATTTAGAAAAAATCATTTTAATTATTTAAGACACATGATTATCTGTTCCTATGGCTAAACAAATATTTTAACATGAATACAGAAGGAGCAGCTAAATAATCTCTATACAATGCCTTAACTCTCTATGCTAATGTGCAATCAGAATCAGAATGTTGTTCCCCTGCTAAAACTTCTGTTTGAAAAAATGCCCCACAGTTATCATCTGGCTCCTTCTTTGGTGGTTCATGCAAAAGGCATGAAGAAATCCACCCCTTCCTTACTGGATGAAGTGGAGAGATCTAAAACTTTTTATTAAGATATGTTTTTTCAGGGAGAAATCCCAGCAAGCAACAGATAATAAAAAAACAAGGCCTCAAATTATGTAGGGGCAGAGAGGGAGAAAGAAACACGGTGCAGAGCTGCTTCCTAAATCCGGGTCCAGATAGCGGCCCAGAGAGTGACCCAGGCCATGAGGAAAGAGCTCTGGCCCTGAGAGCCGGTCCCAGGGAGTCGGCATGCAACGCTGTCCCCTGAAGAGCTGCTCTAACGGGAGTGCTCCAACGCTGCTGCTGAGCGGAGCTGGAAAATTTCCTGGCATGGAATCCTAAGCGAGTCATTCTTTCCTTTCCCTCCCTAACGATTCAAGGGCTGGATCTGACAACTGTTCAGAACATCTGAGGTGAGAAGCCGGGCACTGGGCAGAACCAACAGCGATATTCAGGAGCAGCCACCTTCTACAGATCTTTTTCCAGCAGGCAACTGGTTGTCTTCCAGTAACAACTCTGGTAATTAAAGCACTGTTCTCCTGGGCTCCTTCTTTTGTTAACCAACCGAATCCTCTAATCCCTAAAGGAGCCTGGCACTGTCAGCGGACTCTGCTGCTAATCGTTAAATATCACCTCTGTGGTCTCCGAGTGCAGCAGGGAAAATGATGATCTGCTTGAAGGCACATGCAGAGAAGTGGCATTCTGAAATCTCAGCCTCCTACGTTCAAGAGGCTGAAGGGCTCTGATCTAAACCACCACCCACGAGGAAGCCCACAGTGAGGGGGCAGCTGCCTCCAGGCAAGGCAGTCCCTCGGTGCCACCTCCAGATCCTCTTCTGGGGAAAGGCAAAGGGAAGGGAGGGAAGTACGTGAAGGTCTTGTGGGTTTAACTTGTAAACAGGTGGGGCCAGTCTAAGACACTCACAGAGATGGTTCCTTACCCAGGCACTTTTTCATAACATTAAAAAAAAAAAAATCAGTTAAATTTTTTTTAAAAAAAAAAACAATTATTACCACTACATTTGTACAGTGCAAAGGAACTGAAAGAGCTCAATATTTCTGCCAACACTGAACACTGTAATGAGATTTCCTAAGCTCTGTGTTGTTCTGGTTGATGAGCTCAGTCACTTGCTGATCCCACCCTGGCCCCACCTCCACTCAGACGTCTGGACCTAAGGTCCTGCCACAGCTTCTCCTGGGCCGGCCCTCCTGCTGCACGCAGACTACTGAGTCTTCGCAAAGCCCCGCGAGTGCCTTGCCACTTCTTCTCCAAACTGGCAAAGGTTCCTCAGGGCCTAAGGAACAAAGACCCAGCTGCTTGACTACTTCTTCTGAGCCTTTCTCTGTGTTGCTGGAAGACCCTTCTACCATATTCCCCTGCCTCACGGCCTTTGGCTTATGTCAAACACAATGGCCAGTTTTCTGTTCCTCAGTGTTCTCCTGCCTGCGGGGTGAGCCCCCGAGCCCCGTACACCCCCACCTCCTCCACGTCCAGGCCCTAGTCCTCCTCATCACTCAGAACTCAATTCATCACATTTGCTGCCTTCTTCTCCATGAAGCCGTCCCTTCACTCCACTCCCCCACTACTGGGCGGCACCATACTGTTTTCACTCCTACACCTTTTCATTCCCGCCTCTGTGCTGGCACGTACAGGCTTCCCTGAGTTGTAACCACACATGGGCCCACCCAACTTGCCGAAGTACGTGCTCATGTCATCTGGGAGTACCCCATAGGTCTAGGACAACATCTTGAATAGGTATTCAGTAAACATCTGATGAAATGATTATTTCCGGAGAATTAAAATTCACCTGAAATTAAAAGGATAAAACTTTTAAGAAATGGATACCGAATTATCACTTTCTTATTTTGCCAAGTAAGGTCATTAGAAGTAACTGCCTCCTGATCTCATCATTATTTTGTAAATGACATTTTATCTCCAAAAAGGTAAACAAAAAAAGTTCTTTGATTACATTTACTGTTACGAAAAATGGCTACATTTATTTCTCATGGGCCAGTGAAAACGCAATCCATGTGCTGACGTTTGGAAGTGGCTGCTCTGAAGGTGAGTATCATGGACTGGTGGCTTCGGAAGCCCCTGAAAATGCTTCCTCACTCAGCAGCTTTATTTACAAACAAACAAGCAAACAACCTTTTACTTGGCTATGAAATCTACAATGATAACTAAGCTAGCCATATCTTTTTATATCTTAATACATTTTATCTTTTATATATACTTTATCTTCATCTTTATTTATATTTTATCTTCATAGACACCCAAATAGATACACTTTCATTTTCCCTGCTTTACAAATGAGGCAACCGAGGCACAGTGACATGAAGCCATGTGGCCAAGTTCAGTTTCAATGAAGTCTAAAGGCCCTTAACCTTAGACTCTGCTGTGCTGCTGCTCTAAAAAGTCTGACAGTCATGGTTTAATGCACTAACAGGAAAGAGCCATCTAGATTTTTTTAAGCGAGGGGCGCAAATTTGGGTTATCTTTGATCTCTGGAATCTCTGGAGTTCAATGCAATAGCATCTTAACCCTCATACCTGGACTTTCAGCAGTTATGGCTGAAGAACACAAAAGATCCCTGTGCATCCTGATAACAACAGGATGCCAGCCTTCCCAGCTCAGGGTAGAGCCCCCACCCCAGCACCCATGGACTACAGAACTGCACCTGCTTGAAGCAACTTCAGGCGCACCCAAATCAGAAGCACATTTGGTAGCCGTAAGTGAAGATTTAGAATTATGTACATGTCTATTGAAACGCTTTCTGCTTCCTGTACCAAGAACAACCTCTATGACGACATGAGATAGACACTGGGAGCCTACAACCATGAACTCTCCCCACCTCACTACCTACTTACCATACCTCACACCACCCACCAGCTTGTGATACAGGAGAAGCCCTCTGGCCTACTTTTGGCTCTAGGTGACATATGTCCCAGAAATGTGCCAATAAGTGGCCTTCACCTGCCTCTTGATCCAAAAGCAGTGATGCCTGAGTGTAGACAAGGCAGAGTCCCTAAAGAGATACGGGCTCTGCCCCAAAAAAGATGTTTGCATATACCTACTATACAAAGCATCTTTCCAAACTGCTTCCAGCTAGAAGTATGTATTTAAATCCGTGGCTCCGAACTGTGGCTCAAAACCATACAGGTGTTGGCGGGATCCCAGGGTGGGTCTGCTGAACCTCTACGACCTTATTGCTACCCACTGCAAGTAGATCTATTAAAAAAAATTATATTCATTGATCAGCAATAGATAACTATTCGTTTGCTTGCTTGTTTGTAAATAAAGCTGCTGAGTGAGGAAGGGCTGACAGTGGCTTCCTAACTTCCAACTTAACTAAAAAATAATAGTAATTAAAATAATTTAAAAATAAATAACAGATTTAGAAACCACTCATTTGAAGGCAAAGATTGAGACCACTGCAAAACAGTCTAAAGCCCAGGCTGAGCTGAAAGACTCCCACCACAGGTGGGGAATCACCCCGGTTTCTGGCCTGGAAGCCCTGGGCAGTTCTGACACGATTTCACTTACATGGAACCCACACACGACGGCCCCCTTGGAGGTTTTTATTTCTAAACTTCTTGGAGGTTTATTTCTTGTTTTACTGAACTGTTTGTTTAAATACAGGCTGTAAATATTTTAAGTGTAATAATGCTCATACCAGAAATATCTTGTTTCCTCAGTAGAGCCTCCCAAACCCCAAGAATTCATTTGTTGACATCACTTTTCTTTCCCACAAGCTGAACACTTCATTATTTCCTGAATTCATTTTATTAGAGTTCAGAAACAGGGCAAGCGGGATTTCACTGCCGTTGGTTCTATCGCTACCTCACCTTTCTTGATGTTTTCTAGTTCCTGTAACAAAATCACAATTCTACCAGCAAAGGGGGAGACGAAAGAAAAAACGAAAGCCATAAAACTGTTAAAACTACCATTCTCTATCTCGTCAACATTTTTCTATTTATTGGCCTTTCATTATATGTGCAATCTTATTATCCCTGCACAGCATCAAAGTGACATCCGTCAGGGTCACCCTATAAAATATACATCAGCAATGTAACATTTAATGACGGGAGCGGGACGAACGATGAAGGAGAGAGCGAGGCCTGCCGCAGGACATTTGAAAGGGATCATCAGTTATATCTGTGCATTTCCCGAGGTGATAACTGAATGACAGGGGCTGGAGGGAAATCCATTTTTGAGCTCAGAAAAGATAGTTAGGAGAAAAATGTTTTTGTATTGGAAGCATGTAATGACTGCCAGGAAATGAGAACAGCTACTCTAACAACACTGCTTCTTATATTTTATGGATTTTATGGATGCACAGCAGATTATCATGTATAATCCATTTCTGCAAGTTGAATTTTAAAATTCCTCAATACAAAGAAAGGAAAAGAAAGGGTACTTAATTTTGTCACTGTATTACCTTTAATAAAAGGAGCAGAAACAAAAATTACACTTCAAAGCACAAAAACACAATTACAGTACCGTACCCTCTTCAAGATGTGAACTGTCTCATCTTTCACCTGAATGTTGGACTTAACCTAAAGCAAGTATCTTAGAAAAATTCAGGCAAGCCCGCAAACCAGGCCTCTGCTTCTTTGTGCTCTTGTCTCAAACGTGCGGCCAGAGCCATTCTTTCACAGAGCCTTCCAGCAAAGAAGCTACAGAAAGGAAGGTGAGAGACTGCAGCTATCTTTATGCAACTGCATTGGCTGAACTGTGTCCTCCCTCAAATTCCTGTGTTGAAGTTCTAACCCCCAGCGCCTCTCAATGTGACTTTATTTGGAGATAGGCTCTTCCAAGAGGT
This sequence comes from Macaca nemestrina, assembly GCF_043159975.1. Lineage (NCBI taxonomy): Eukaryota > Metazoa > Chordata > Mammalia > Primates > Cercopithecidae > Macaca > Macaca nemestrina. The sequence continues at coordinate 225,729,911 of NC_092125.1, read as the reverse complement.
GATTATGTTAAAATGAGATGGAGTGAGCCCTAATCCAATATGACCGGTTTCCTTATAAGAAGAGATGAGGACACAGACACCCACAGAAGGAAGACCACAGGAAGACACAGGGACAAGATGGCGTCTACAGCCAAGGAGAGAGGCCTCAGGAGAACCAACCCTACTGAACTTTGGTCTTGGACTTCCAACTTCCAGAACTGTAAGAAAATAAGTTCTGTTGCTAAAGCCACTCGGTCTATGTATTCTGTTACGGCAACCACAGCAGACTAATACAAAAGCCTAAGGACAGGGCTTCATGGTGAGCCTCAAGGAAAGGAGAGGAACCAGCAGAGGAAGTGAGGCCTGCAGAATGAACCTCTAAGCCCTGGGCTGTGAGACGGGGCTCATGAAGCTAACTGCCAGCAGTGAAGATGCAGTCTGCTGGGGGAGAAGAACAGGTGCCAAAGGGTAGAGCAACGTGGAAAATAGCCACATAATTTTCTACTTTAAGTGGGGCCAAACCTCACAGCTTATCCTAGCAGCTCTAAAGGGCAAATGCCACACAGTTCCCTCACAACGGCTGCATTCTGACCCAGGAGAACCAGCCCAACTCCAGAACAGCTCTCAGATGCTGTGGATCTAAGACGGCTGGCTCACATGAAGGGACACGGAGGAAGCAAGAGAACCACAAGATGGGAAGGAAAACTGTTGCCAACAGAACACAAAGGAAGAACCCTCCAGAGTCTCACAGGCAAATGTGTGAGGCTCTCTGACCACCACAACTCTGTGGTTCCAGGGGTTTCCAAGAGACTGCTCTGGGTTCCTCACATCAACAGGCACACCGCAGCTGAGAAAACACACATGACGGGAACCACCAGGGGTTGGGGTGTAATTTATGGAAACAGCCAAGGTCTCTGAATCTGTGACTGTGACATACGGGCTCCGAGGATTCTCTCCTGGTACGTATCTAAGTTTCCTCAAAGGTTCTTTACAGAGGACAGCTGGCTCTCCCTCAAGAGGCCCAGGAAGTGTGGGACTGGCAGCGCCACCCCATGCAGGCTGCTATGCATGTGGGGCCCATAGGGGGGACAAGGGGGTCGCTGTCTAGAGACTAGGAAGCTGCTCCCTACCCCAAAGGGAATTTGGAAAAATGATGGAGCTAACTCCCCAGAGGAGAGCCAGGAGCTTCCTTTTCCATTTAACACAGAACCTGAATGCCAGACGGACCTAGACCTCTGGAACACAATGTGTAGCAGGGAAGCCTCTCGGGCTGGGTGGGATCACTTCACCTAACGCAGCACGTATGCCACAAACTCACCACAGCACACCTTAGCCTGCATCAAATCGTGGCAGCTCCTGTTCTGGAGACAAATCACCACTGTTGTCACGATGGGTGACCTCAGTCACCCCACTCCAACGCCCACCTCATGGCTGACATGGCGTGTGGCAGGAGGAGGTATGTCACTGTGCTCCTAGGACACACTATAACCCCAACCCTCCCACCCACACACATTTATGCTGGGATTGGTTTGTGATGCAAAAGCGCCCTTGGCCCTCTCTTGGGAAGTAACTTTTTCCTTCATGCCCACACTGCAAAAGGCCTCTCTTGGCATCAGAACATCTAACAGAGCCTCAGAGCAAGCCGTGCTGACGATGAGCTCTGCGTCCTCACCGCTCAAGCCTAAATCCCAGACACAACTCCCAAAAGTCAACAAGCTTTCCATTAAGTCAGAGCTTTTTTTCTTTTTCTTTTTTTTTTTTTTGAGATGGAGTCTCACTCTGTCGCCCAGGCTGGAGTGCAGTGGCCGGATCTCAGCTCACTGCAAGCTCCGCCTCCCAGGTTCACACCATTCTCCTGCCTCAGCCTCCCAAGTAGCTGGGACTACAGGCGCCCGCCACCTCGCCCGGCTAATTTTTTGTATTTTTAGTAGAGACTGGGTTTCACAATGTTAGCCAGGATGGTCTCGATTTCCTGACCTCGTGATCCTCCCGCCTCGGCCTCCCAAAGTGCTGGGATTACAGGCGTGAGCCACCGCGCCCGGCCTTTTTTTTTTTCTTTTTTAAAACAGTTTTGCTCTGTCGCTCAGGCTGGAGTGCAGTGACATGGTCTCAGCTCACTGCAACCTCCACTTCCTGGGTTTAAGCGATTCTCCTGCCTCAACCTTCCGAGTAGCTGGAACTATAGGCACGTGCCACTGCATCTAGCTAATTCTTGTATTTTTAGTAGAGATGGGGTTTTACCATGTTGGCCAGGCTAGTCTCAAACTCCTGGTCTCATGATCCGCCTACCTTGGCCTCCTAAAGTGCTGGGATTACAGGCGTAAGCCATCAAGCCTGGCCCATCGAGAGGTTTTTTTAAAAGCTTGTGTTTCCAGCTGCACACGTGTGTTGAAAGGTTTCTGAAGCTTTCTGCAGTTGGAAACTCAAGCTTTTAAAAAAGCTCTTGACTTTCCAGCTGCAGAAAGCTTCAGAAACCTTTCAACACGAGTCAAAACCCTCAGCAATGAAGGAGAACAGAAAGGTAGAGATTTCTCTTTAAGGTGACTTCAGACTTGAGCCCGTGGCCCAGGAGACCCTCTGCTGATGGAGGAACCAAAGTCAGGGCAGAGAGGGGTGTTCCAGAGCTGGACCTTGGGGTCCTGGTCCTGAAAGTGCTCAGTGCTGCTGTAATGTCTGCCAGGGCTTTGGAGCCTCCATCTCCTACCACATTTGGCTTCTTGAGTCCTTCCCTGGGTAAAAGGGACCAATGGTTTTTCCCACATGTCCTGCCTCTGACCCCAGGCTCTCCTTGGGTGCAGACGCCTGGAATGCCGTTCTCCTGGTTGCTGCTGGCCCACCCTGCCAGCTCTATCTGCTGTCATCCACACAGCCTCATACACACTCTTTACTGACCCATAGGAAGCGAGTTTCTGATGCGCCTGTTTCCATGATTACCAACTCTCTCACTCAGCTGTGACCTTTCTGTGGCTCATACATCACTGAGTCCTGCAGGATATCAAGTTCTGTCTCTAACTTGATTCCCCTCCTCCCTTTCCTCCAACTGGACTCTAAACTGCAAGTGAATAGGGGATGTGGCCACTCTAAACCTTGTAACCTGAGCAATCATTAGGAGAGTGCCTGGCACAAGATGGGTGCTCAGGAAATGTTAATTTGAACTGAGATCTATCACAGACACACAGACGTATGAGAATTATACTGCACCAGAAATACATAAAACAGAGAAGTCACTAACAGTCATAAAAGTGAAATAACTTCAGTTTCAGTGATAAGAAATTTGGAAATCTTTCAGTGAACCATTTCAAAATTGAGCTAAATATACATAGATGGAAAATTAGTTACGAGAATCAAAATTCTTCAAGATAATTATTATTTCCCTTAATTTATCTGTACATTATAAAAAACAAAACAAAGAGTCCCTTGATCCATCTAATTAGTTAAGGTTACTCTCAAAATTGAAAATGATTTCCCCAGCTCCGGGGATGCGCAAGTGTGAAATGAGAACAAGAGTCTTACGGGTAGTGTTCCTGCACATACGCGTATGCACTAACGTGCACTTGGAATTTACCAAACACATGTATTTTTTGTTTTACAAACCTACGATGAACCACACAAGCCTTGGCTCGACACTGTTCCAGGGGCTAAGTCTTAACCTGAATTAACCAAGCTGCACTCTGGTCCGATGACACTTTGGCACTAAAAGAACAACTTCCATTTTTCTGAGGCTGAGTGTTTTCTCATTTCATGCTGTGAGAATCCTCTGAACCTGCCTTAAGAGCACTCAGGAAGGTGGTTATAGTCAAAATCTCCCTCTAAGGATTAGTAATAACACACGACCAAAGCTCAAAAGCAGGAGAAAGTGAGCACCAAATTCCTTCAGTGTGCTGGAGCACACACAGGCTTCCCACAGGCAGATAGCAAGAGGCTCTGGGATTATGCCTACAAGCTAGCCATCCTGCTAAGCTCTTAAGAAAACAGAATGGGCCAGGTGTGGTGGTTCATGCCTGTAATCCCAGCACTTTGGGAGGCTGAGGGAGGCGGATCACAAGGTCAAGAGATCGAGACCAGCCTGGCCAACATAGTGAAACCCCGTCTCTACTAAAAATATAAAAATTAGCTGGGCGTGGTGGCACAGGCCTGTAGTCCCAGTTACTTGGGAGGCTGAGGCAGGAGAATCGCTTGAACCCGGAAGGCAGAGGTTGCAGTGAGCCGAGATCGTGACACTGCACTACTCCAGCCTGGTGACAGAGACTCCATCTCAAAAAAAAGACAAGAAAGACAAGACAAGACGGAAAGGAAAGGAAAGGAAAAAGGAAAAAGGAAAAGGAAAAATGAAAAAGGAAAAAGGAAAGGAAACAAAAAACAGAACAAGGACAGCCTACTGGGCTGTGGCCTGAGGCACCAGTAATGACAGCTCTCTGCCCACTGCAGTGGTCAGTGCTTCCACCAGCTTGGCTCCAGTGATCTCAGGTCCACCTTTGTGCTCACAAGTATCCCAATTTCTTCAGAACCAGGTGGCATTCACAGCTGCCTCCACATGGATGAGGAAACTCAATTCTCAGCTTAGGCCTTGGCTCAGCCGCACGCACACGTGTGTGTGTGCGTGTGCACACGCATGTTGGGGAAGAATGGGGAAAAACAATGAACAAGCATCGACTGTCTAGCCTTTTTCAACTGGAGTTCTTAAAACAAAGCGACTATTAATATTTTCTCAATTCTCCTACGAATGGAACATAACAAGTACCTTTCTAGATACACAGGAAAGATGTTAACTACATTACATACAATGGATGCCTGGCTTCTGAGGCTTAACTCTCGGAACACTGAGTGAAAACGGCTGCCACTGGCTGCACGACCTTGAGCAAATTCCCTAACCTCTCTTGGCCTCTGTTTCCTCATTTTAAAAGTGGAGAAAAACAACCACAGGAAGGTTAAGGAACCTCCTTGAGACTCTCCTTATCTAGAAACCTGGGCTGCGTCGCCACGAGCTCCCTCCTTTACAGGGTTGTGGTGAGGATGAAAGTGCCAAAAAGGACCTGGCACACATGCTCAGTAAGTGACAGGATTTTTTCTTAAACATCCTTTTCTATCTGGGAAAAGGACTACAAACTCACAACTAAGTACACCTTAAAGGACTATTTTAATTGACTGAATTAAAAAAAAAAAAAAAACCTTTCAAAGAATGGTTAATACAACCAACGTCCTTCCTCTATCATGTTTCCCCTAAAACTACAGCACCTTATGTAGTCAAAGAATAAGGGAATGTTAGAGATGGTGAATGATAACGGTATCTGGGCCCAGTTCACAATCTGAAAGATAAGCACTGGGCAAGGAGAAGAGTATTCTGTCTGAAGATCCCAACTGGAACCAGCCCCACAGCCCACTGATGCAACCTAAGAAGCCCAGCTCCAGCTTCTATTCTTACATAATCGGCAACAGAATGAGGACACACAAGATCATAAACATTTCAGCAGGAATAAAAACTAAACCAAGAGAATGCACCTGCCAATCTATATCAGGCTACGTACTACAGGGTTTGTGAGCCGTCTGTAGCTTTGATGCACAGATTGGAAAGGTCCAGCTTAAGGGACTTACGATGTCCCGTTGTTTAATTTTATGACACCATCACTCCACTCTTAAACGTGTCGAAGAACATACACTTATGTTAAAATTTATGCCCAACGGCCAGGTGTAGTGGCTCACGCCTGTAATCCTAGCACTTTGGGAGGCTGAAGTGGGTGGATCACAAGGTCAGGAGTTTGAGACCAGCCTGACCAACATGGTGAAACTTTGTCTCTATTAAAAATACAAAAACTAGCCGGGTGTGGTGGCACGCACCTGTAATCCCAGCTATTCAGGAGGCTGAGGGAGGAGAATCGCTTGAGCCTGGGAGGTGGAGGTTACAGTGAGCTGAGATTGCGCCACTGCACTTCAGCCTGGGTGACAAAGTGAGACTCCATCTCAAAAAATAAATAAATAAAATAAAAAATGTATGCCTACTATAACGAATTCTATTGCCGAATTTCAAAAAAATTTACTTGTGGTAACGTGGGACTCATTAGTGTCACAAACCCCAGAATGAAAACTGGTGGTATTGATTACAAACTCTCTTAGCAGAAAGAAGGTCTAAAGACTCTTTAGGAATTAAGCTAGAAAGAATCTGTGTTTCTGATGCTGAGCATAGGGAACAGGTTGTACAATCAACCGCATCACCCCAAAGCCTCCTTGGGTCTACTGCCTCCTCAGGTCGGGGTTCTACTGTTTATTCCACATCGTGGCTGTCCCTCTGTCCCTCTAGGCTGTGTGATTGGGAATGTGTAAGCTGGGATGCACACAGTTGCATCTCTCCCTGAGTCATGCGCATCCTCTTTCTGCTGCTCTAGTTTTTTCTTGCGGGATACAATGTCAATTGTGTAATGTGTCCCCTCTATAGGGGTAAAGAGATGTGCTGATGTGCTCAGAAAATGAACGTGCTTCTCTGGATGCAATGAGGTACTAAAACACCTACATCTTAAAGGGGCGTAAATAAGAAGAGCAGGGATCCTCTCCTGGGAACTCAAGCAATCATTTAAACAGTGCTGCTCTCACAGAGCAGCAAATAAAGAGGTGAGTGAGATCTGCTTATGGCAACAGCAAAGATGAGCGGTTATATGCTAACTCTAGGTAGGAGTGATGAATACCTGAACTAATGAATATCACTTAAAAATTCTTGTCACATATTATCTGGATCAGAAGGCTGTGACACCACAACCAGATGCTTTGAAGGCATTTTCTCTGCTCCCTCTAGTTAAAAGACAATTAACAGTTCTTCTGTACACTCTTACTTACCTGTTCCAGAAGGCTACTAATAAAGAGGTCAGGTTACTTGTTTTCCAGTCCCAGCTAAACTTTCTGTCTCCTGCTGTGGGCAGGAATGGCAGTGGCATGTCACCAGCATTCCTGAGTGGCAGAGGGCAACAGCTGGCCATCAACATGCCAGTCATGGGCACAGCTCTCAGCTGATGCAACAACCACATTCACTTCAAGGACAATCTAAAATTGAACTTAGGGCAGCACCTGACAAGTCTCTTGTGCTGGCACCTTCCTCCTGGGCCCACCTAAAAGCAGCTCTGCACGGCAATTTCTGCCAGCCACAGGTCCTGTGTCCTCCATCTTCCTTCCTTGGAATTCCTAGCAAGACTGAGTCAAGCATGGCCTTGGGTCTATACTGTTCTTTAGAGGAAGCACCGAGGAAAATGTATCTCTTGAATTATTCTACTTCTATTTCAGAATTTAACATGTTCACTGTCTAAAATGAAAATGGGTGCCGGGCGCGGTGGCTCATGCCTGTAATCCCAGCACTTTGGGAGGCCGAGGCGGGCGGATCACAAGGTCAGGAGATCGAGACCACGGTGAAACCCCGTCTCTACTAAAAATACAAAAAATTAGCCGGGCGCGGTTGTGGGCGCCTGTAGTCCCAGCTACTCGGGAGGCTGAGGCAGGAGAATGGCGTGAACCCGGGAGGCGGAGCTTGCAGTGAGCCGAGATCACGCCACTGCACTCCAGCCTGGGCGACAGAGCGAGACTCCGTCTCCAAAAAAAAAAAAAAAAAAAAAAAAAAAATGGGTTTCACATATAAATGGGCAATTGAATTAATAATACCAACACCCATCACAGTGTAAGAAATAACTTGATTATTAACTTCTACTGACGGCCCCATGCTTCCTTCTTCAAGAGTTTCAGACTGCCCGTTTGCCCTCTGCCCAGCTAGAGGGTTCCGAACCCTCAAGAGAAACCCTCAGGGAAAGTTGACACTGTGCTTTAAGCAGAAATCATAACTGATCCAAGGGAGACCCTGGATGCAACCACAGAAACCTGAATGGCAGCAGGGGCAGGCTCCCATTTTAAATCCTGCCTTCCATGAATTCACAAAGGCTATACAGGAATCCCCCAGATGCTGAAAGGACCCTGAAGAGTATCAGATAACGATGTACTTCCAGCTCCTGGTGACCAAACAAAACAACGTAACACAACACAACCAACTGTGGCCTCAGAATGCCTGACCAGCTACCTGGAGGGTTTTATTTCTTGAAGGGAAGCCTTCTACCCAAAAAAAAAAAAAAAAATTCCTGGTTCACAGCAGTCAAAAGAACCACAAAGGAGCAGTAGTTTCTAAGCTTCCATGTAGGTGAAGACAAAAATTTTTATAAATTTCATGAATACTTATATCCCAACTGGTCAAAATATCAAGATATTTAAGAAAACTTGTAGGACTACAATTAACTATTCTCTCCTCACAAATTTTTCTTTAGAATCAGAGAGACCAAAAAGAAAAAAAAAAAAAATTACCACTGCTCCTATATAAATCGTAAGAATAAAATAGAGCCAAGAGAACTTCTTAGGAACCCCTCTGATCCCAAGCCAAGAGATCCTTCCCACATTGATAATGGGCATTATCAATAACGAGAACATTCCTGAGGTCCTATGAGCTTGTGCAGCCCTGTCTTGTAAAGACAGTGAAACCACACAAATAAGGCTTCCTACTCCCTGGGCCTGAGCTCTGAAACCCAGCCGAGATAGAATCCCAAACAGCCAGAGGGCTTCCCTTCTGAAGGCAGTGAACTGAACATACATTATTTAAGATGAATATCCAGAACTCTTACAAATGAAAAAGAAAAGGACAATCCATTGAAAAATAAGCAAAAGACTTACACAGGCCCTTCATGAAAAAGACACATAGCCAATAAACTGATTATAGCATGCCCAATATGATTAGTAACCAGGGAAATACAAATTCCTCAAATGCCTAAATTCTTTGTGTTGGATTTTCAAGTGAAGTTTACCTCAAGGAGATAACACAGAAGACAAAGGTTTTGAAATCTACTATATATTCTCTCAGGGGAAAAGCTGCAACTTTGGGTGCAGAAGTAGTGTGCAGAAAGGAGAGAGGATAAAAATATGACTTGAAAGGACTGCACAAGTAGAAAAAAGATAGATAAAGGGAACATACTCAAATAGATTCAACACTATTTCATTCAAAATCCCAGCTGGTTAGTTTGTGAACAAGACAAGCTGATTTTAAAAATTTTAAAGAAGAATAAAGTGCCACTCATCAAGATACTCTTGAAAAACAAGAAAAAGGTAGGGGACTTGCCAAGTCAACTATAAACAATTATCCTAAAGCTAGACAGTGAAGCTACTGGGATAGACAGAGAGCCCAACAGAACAAAACGGCTAAGAAACAGATTCACACTCTTACGGAAATTTCACTCTGACATAGCTGGCAACACAAATCAGTGGAGAAAAGGCTGGACTTCTCCAGAGATGACACTGGGACACCTGGTGATTTATTACAGAAACAAGTAAATCTGCTCTCCTTCTTTATGCTACATAGTCACCAAACCCAGGGACTAAGAACTTAAATATGAAAAGCAAAATTACAAAATTTTAGAGAACAGTAAGTATAGGAGACTGCCTAAATGACCAAGAGAGATTTCCTACAAATAAAAGCTCAAAGCATAAAGATTGATATATTTAAGGAGAGAGGATAAAATCGTTTAAATTAACAACACATTAATCTTTAATCAATCATAAAAAATGTGAAAAGATAAGACACAAGCTAGAAGGTATTTGCAACATACATTATTTAAGATGAGTATCCAGAACTCTTACAAATCAAGAAAAAGACAATCCAATTGAAAAGTATGCAAAAGATTTATATAGGCCCTTCATAAAGAGGAAACACAAATAGCCAATAAACTCATTAAAGGATGCCCAATATGACTGGAAACCAGGGAAATACAAATTAAAATCACTCAGACATTTCAAATTTATAATGTTGGTAAGCATTTTAAGGTCTAATTCTATCAAGTGTTGGCAAGCATGTGAAGTTACTGGAATTCTTATATACAGCTGGAAAAAAAAACCCAACAATCTGGCTTCACTTGGTAAAATAGCAGATACGCATACCTATAACTCAAAAATTGTCAACTATACCCTGAAGAATTCGTGTGCATGTGTACCAGTTGATGTATACAAGAACGTTTACAGCAGAACTGTATGTTAACAGCAAAACACTGGAACCAACTGAAATGTCCATCAACAGCAGAAAAGAGAAGGAAAAGATGTTCTATTCACACAAGGCTGTGAAGTACCACAGGATGCGGAGCTGCCTCTCGGGATAAAGAGGAATGAAAACAGCAAGGTGCAGGACATTCTTCCTCCATGACTCCATTCACAGGAAGTTCAAAGACAGGCAAAACTAATATACTGTGTAGGAATACACATATATGAGGCAAGCCATAAGGAAAAGGAAGGGGTTATAGCAGAATATCCAGTGTAGTGGTTATCTTTGAGTGGAAAGGACGGGGCATTGCACTGGAGAGGGAACAGTCTGTGCAACCTTAAGCTGTGTGGTGGCAACAGTGTGGCTGTTTTTATACCATACACAAATGTTATATTAACTCTTCAATATTTAATTAAAAAAAATTAAACCAGAAGATTGCCAAATATTCCAATTCTGCATTTAAATAAAGGTTTCTCTTCTCTACAGATAATTTGGAAATGACATGCAAGTACTTCCTTGCTCATTAGCCAGCCAGGTAAGGGGTTTAATGACTTCTCTTCCACCTGACCTCACTTTTCCCTATTGCCGACTGCCTGCTCACTCTAAAGGTGCTGTCCGAGCTCCACAGCACACCCACTGCAGGGACGCTCCCACTTGGGAGCACACTTCTGTGTGTCAGCTCTTCAAACCCACAGGACCTCCCCTTCTTTCTTAGAATCAGTTTTCCTAAGTGTTTGTTGTATTATCTTTACGAAAGTATAGTGCTTATGAAATGACACTTCTTAGAAAGACGTGTGTGAGCTGGGAAGGGTGACATGAAATCTTCAAAATTATCAAAGTCAGTCTAAAATAAGCAGAGCTGTGCTTCTAGATAAGGCAGAAAATGACTACTCTATAGGTGTCAACAGTCTCCAAATATAATCTACAGCACAAGTAGCCTCAGGGGTATGAAGAATACGTCTATGAACTCATATCAACTCACTCTCGTGTCTGTAAAACCTGAAAAACGAAATACATAAATGGAAGGTACTAAAACCTTCATCCCCAGCATCCACTGACGAGCCATGTCAATGCCTTGTTCTTTATTCACAGCAATTTCAGAAACCTCTGTGCCACCCCCTCCATTTACTTCTAGATTTCTGCTGTTGTGTGGCTCAGTGGATGCCCCTACTTTAGGGAATCCCAGCAGGGGCAGACTAACACAAAAAGCCAAGCTTGCTGTGCCTCTTGTTTACAACAACACAAAAAATGTCTTAGGCAAGACCCTACCATGACTCCTACCACCACACGTGCTAACAAACAACCATGAGGAAGGGGATGCAGTTCTCTCTGGTCACCCACGCTCTGCAGTCAATCTGAGATTCATGTTGTGAGGAGAAGTCAGGGAGCCACCATGGAAGGTCGCATGGAGGGAACCTTACCGCTTCCCTCTCTAAATGAAGCCCCAACTGTAGTATGCGAATAAAACAATCCGTCAGCTAAGTGCACACTGTTTTGTATACGTTAATAGTTTTCCATTTGTGAGGAGAAATCAGTGCAGCAATGACGACCCTGTCTCTTAAATGCATCCACTTCTGCAAACAGTTCATCACCTCCAACTGCCTATGGCCAAAGAGCGTCTCCCCTAAGATCCTGTTCAATCTCTCTGTCTGTGGGCCTGTCAAGATACAAAGCCAAACTCGACGGAATTTCTCTGGCAGAAGTGAAAATACATCATGGGTTAAGAACAAGAGTAGTTAGATGGTGAGGATGTTAACATAAGGAGGTGGGCATGTACAGGAAAAAGGAAAACCAATACCAGACACCTAAAATCCAAGACCTAGAGACAGTCATCCTGTGACCTGAAGCAGAGCCATGTGCCACAACCAACCACTCCACATCTGAACCCAGAGGCATCCTGTGACACATCTGCAGAAACAAGAACATACAGAAGAGCAGAGACCCCGCTCCAGACAGCTACACCCACGTACACAGAGGCCTTTGGCACAACTCCTGGCCAGTTGTCACTCCCCCCCAGGTAGGGAAGCTGCTGATCTGGGGAGTGGAAAAAACAAACCTGGCATGCACGGTTCAGCGTCCTCATGGTTTTGGCAGCTAGCTGCTCTTTTTTGTCCTCTTCCCCAGGGGAGGCTCTTCCCCTGCCCACTAATCTACATCCCACAGTCCGAACCATATCAATAACTAGAGGTAATATTTTGAACCCATCTCTCTTTGTTCAGAACTTGGGGAAGGGAGAAGGGGCACTAATTTATCAGTCTCATTCGGAGACCCAAACAGTAGTGAAGATAGAGCCCCAGAAACCTAAGTCCAAAATTCTCCCAACTAATTCTTTTCTATCTAGTAAATATTTTTAAAACTATTTTTTTTTTAAATATCGTATTTATCCAGTTAAACTATGTACATTTTGAATCCATTCTTCCATAAAACATACATACATCTCAAAACTAGCTATACAAGAGGGAACTCCTGATCTTCACTTCTCCCTCCCAAACTTACCTCCCCATCTTAACAAGCAGCACTTCCCCTACTCAGTGGCTCCTGTGCCAGCTGGGGATCCTCCCTGACGCTGTCCTCTCCGATTTGCCCCTTCTGATTCAACACCAAATCTCACCAATCCTGCCTTCCAAAATATTATCTAAAAACAAACAAACAAACAAACAAACTTCTCTCTGCCTCAACTGCCACCACCCTTATCCAGTCTCCGGGTTACCTTTCATGATCACACTGACTCCTACCCGGTGCTGTTTCCACTCCCCTTGACCTACTACAACCCAAATTCCACGTTCTGTCTTAAAAATAACAAAATAAACAGGAAAACTGATGTTACTTCCCTGTTTGAGATTCTTTATTAACTTGTCACATTCTCAGCACAAAAATCTAGTTAGGCGTTCAACAGCATGGACTCTAAAAGCCACAGTGCCTGACAGTAAATCCCAGCTATGGTATTTCCAAGCTGTACATACTTAGGTAACTTACGCAGCCTCCTATCTATGTGGTCAATGAACCGATGCACGTAAAGACTGAGAACAGTGTCTGGCACCTGAGAGGCCCTCAGGACCTGCTATTACTGCCATGGACCATGCAAGGCCCCCATGACCTGACCTCTCCCCGTCACTGCTACTTCACCCCTCCCCATTCTCCTTTTTGCTCCATACACTCCAGCTACACTTATTTTTTCAGCTTCCCCTGAGTTCCAAGCCTATCCTTCTCCAGGGCCTCTGTACAGGCTGATCCCTTGGCCTGGGGGGGCTCTTCTGATTCTATCCTTCCCTCCTCATTCCTGGGGTCATAACTGAAATGAAATATCTTCAGATATTCCTTTCTTAAGTTAGGTCCCACTGTCATAATTTCTCATAATACTAAGTAGATTTCTATTATTGCACTTATGAGAATTTATAATTATATATCTAATTATTCACCTAATCTGTCTTCTTCACAGAATTAAAATTCTAGAGGCCGGGCATGGTGGCTCATGCCTGTAGTCCCAGCACTTTGGTAGGCCGAGGCGGGTGGATCACAAGGTCAGGAGTTCTAGACCAGCCTGGCCAACCGTGTTTCTACTAAAGAATATAAAAATTGGCCGGGCATGGTAGTGGATGCCTGTGATCCCAGCTACTCGGGAGGATGAGGCAGGAGAATTGTTTGAAACCGGGAGGGAGAGGCTGCAGCGAGCCAAGATCGCGCCGCTGCACTCCAGCCTGCGCGGCAGAGTGAGACTCTGTCTCAAAAAAAAAAAAAAAAGTATTAAAATTCTAGAAACCAGGGAACATGTCTTTTGTTTATTGCTGCATTTCTCACATCTCACACAATGTTCAGTGTTCTACAGATCTCCAATAAATATCCGTAAGACGATTAAGTATAAAGAAATCTAGTAACAACTTGACTTATATGTTGTAAAGAAATAACCTAAAAAGTCATGTACATGCTCAAGAGGTTTCAGGTTAATGATTCATTCTTGAGACCAAAAACCTCAAAGAAGGCATTTGTAAGAAATAGAAATAAACAAAATACACAATTGAAAAAAATCAAAAAAGCTAAATCTAACAAAATCCTTTTTAAAAAAAAAAAATCCTTTTATGCTTATATTTTTACCTAACCTGGAAAATGAGTATCTCTATCTCCATCTGTCTGTCTATAGATAGATAAAAACAAGCTTAGCCAAAACTTTTTCCATCTATCTATCTATCTATCTAAAAGATAAAAACAAGCTTAGCCAAAACTTTTTCCTCTCCCCTGGGTCTCAGTATTCATTCCTAGCTTTCTAAAAACTCAGCCAAGACAAAATTCCCTATCAACCATAAATACCTGCTTTGAACACAGTCAATATTCACCCCTACCCCTCCATCTAGGAGCTTTAATTATGGCTCCAAAGTATGCATAACTCACACTAGCAGTAGAGTCCATCTACAAGGCACGTGGAGGCCCTCAAGAGTTATGGTCAGCATCTGTTACGCCAGCACACCAGAGCAAACATCTGCCGCAAGGTTGTGCTGAAAACATTTCTATCAAGTGAGCCATCGTGTCTGGAAGATTACCAGCCCTGGAGGGATGTTTGCCAGCAAAGTTTCAGCTCTTTGTGAAGCAGCCCTCTGACCGAAGCAAGCCACACAGAGTGCTGCAGAGAACACGATGTGCATTCTCTGGGGGCATTTTCAAGGGTTTCTATTTCATAGAAAATGAAAGGATTCTAAACCATGTAGAGATGGTGGAAAATATAGTTGGATACCACCCAATGAACATGTGCACCAAAATACCATGATAAAGTTTATCCTGAAAGTAGGAGAAGGAGAATGTGGTGGGCTTACTCACAAAAAGGAATAGTAAGGTGCTCAGATAGGAATTCTGCAGGGATTCGTCCCCAAGTTCCCAAAGAAGCAACCTACCAAGAAGGAAGCTATTTTGCCAGATACTGTCCTACATTTTATAGTACTTGATCTTACCTTTCCAGATGTTTCTGTGAATTTTTTAGTCTAGTGCACCATCAGTTCACTAACTGCTCTAGGAAGATCCAAATACAATAGTTTCCGTCTCCATCAAGGGCAATAAATGCCAAGTAAAATGCAGTATCCTATTTAGTGTGGCCTGTGTGACTGGGGGCCCAAAGCCAGGAACCATAGCATCCACATCATCTGGGCTTTTCTGATTGGACCATAGTGTGACAAAGAGCAGTGGCTTAGGGGACCCTCCTTTCTCTTGCTGACTCAATCTAAACTGCTCTGGGTGAGCACTCCCCCTTTCCATATCCCATTTAATTCTGCTCATAAAATGGGGTTGGTTTCCTAACAGGTCAAGGTTTTTTAAAAATAGTACACAGTGTTAATAAAACATACTGGGCATCTCCCAACAAATGGACCCAAGCGCAGGCAAGGTCCATTTCTGGTTATTTCTGTTATCAATATTATTTGAAGAGCATAGGTAAGATAAAATAACAACCCTCAACTCTGATACATCCATAACTGGGCAACTACATAATACAGAGACAATTTACATGAATGAAAGTTTAATGGCATCAAATCAACTATGGATTACTAGTATCCAGGTAAAAGTAAAAACTATAGAGTTGAAAATGTCACTAAGAAAAGATATTAAAATATAAAAATACCTTTTAAAACTTCATTTTTTTGTTTATAATCTGAAGGGCAATTAGAAGCTTCAGATGATAGGAGCTCAAGGCCTAGGATTTTGCCATGAAGCCTGGTCACCTCCAATCTCCACCTGGGGACTTAAAACACTACAAAATCCTATACATTATAACCCAAGAAAAATCCCTGCTTCTCCACTAAGGGCTCCTGAGACCAGAAAGACAAAAGAAGGATGGTGACCTATACTTCGGGAAAACCAAATTAGCTGCCATTTCTCGACATTCTATAATCCCAACTTTCAATTTCTAATGCTGGTGGCTCTAACTGTACAGGTACGACAGAGCTGAAATCCAAAGTAAACAGACATAATTCATCTTGCACACAACACTATACAGAGCTTTCCCCATTATTAAGAAGCTTCGCCAAAATCTTGATTGGAAGCATGCTAAACATACTGCCCACAATTCCAAATTAAACAATTTTGAGAAATATTTCTTGCTTTTCAGATTCTCAAAATATTTGAAGTTCAACAACTACATACAGGCAAGATCATTCTGATCATCAACTGCTCAATTAATTCTCACTACTGTCCTGGGAAGCAGATAATATTATTACCATTTTATAGATGAGAAAACTAAAGCACAAGGAGATGAAGTAATTTGTCTAAGGACAGCGGGAGTGGAAGAAGAATTCACACACATTTCCACTCTCCAGTAATTTAACTTAAGAAGGAAGGAGCTACTGCAGAGAGAACAAACTTATCAGTCATGGAATCCCACATCACTCAGTGCTGGAGAGGGGGAATGAGTAACAAAAAAGTGACAAATCACAAGGTCTGAGTCCCAGCTCTCAGCCAGTCACCCAATTGCTTCAGAAGACTGTTACCAAAAGGAAATAACAATACATTAACTTGCTCTGTAAACCATAAAATCCACTACTAGTGTATATATTATATTTCCATGAAGCACTTACCACAGTTACACTTGGTTTTTGTTTGCATTTCTTAGCAGGTGATTAATATTTTAAGGGTAGAGAAACTGCATTACTCATTTTTATATCCTCAGCATCTATCTAAAACGTCTTTCCCATAGAAACTCAAATGTCTGTTGAGTGACTGGTTGAGTGAGTAAATAAATGTAAATAAGATAAAAAGGAAAACATATTTTAAGGGCCAAACAACCTAAAAGCATTCAATGAGGGAAGTTTGTTACCAGACTTTCAGATAGGGTATCTAGTATTTCCTGTAGTGTATTAAGATACTGTATATTCCCCTTCTCCTCCCCACAGAATAAATCAAGTACAAAGAAACTAAAAATAATAATACCAAAGAATGAGCAATTTCCAGGTCAGGTGCAGTGGCTCACGCTTGTAATCCAAGCACTTTGGGAGGCCGAGGTGGGTGGATCACAAGGTCAGGAGTTCAATACCAGCCTGGCCAATATGGTGAAACCCCATCTCTACTAAAAATATAAAAAATTAGCCAGGGGTGGTGATGCATGCCTGTAGTCCCAGTTACTCAGGAGGCTGAGGCAGGAGAATCGCTTGAACCCGGGAGGCGGAGTTTTCAGTGAGCCGAGATCACGCCACTGCACTCCAGCCTGGGCAAGAGTGAGACTATGTCTCAAAACAAAAACAAAACAAAAGAACAATTTCCTCTTTGGTCTTGTCTGCATTACTAGTTTAGGAAAAAAAGGAACCTCTCCTGCTCAGCTGTGCAGGCACCTGGAGGCATCTGAAGCTGGAGGTAGGAAAAAAAACGTGAAGGTGAGCTTGACCTAGAAGGAAGGTGAGCTTGACCTAGAAGGGTGACTGCGAACAAAGTGCTTTGAGGAAGCAACGTCAAACTTGTGTGGATCTTTTTGTAAACAGGTTCATTTCCTAAATTCTTTTGTGGGAATGTAAGACATTTGTGTTTCTAAAAGAGGAGAGGAAACAGAAACAAAAACCAAAACCACCAGCCTGCAACGAAGGCCTGCAGTGGGGGCACAGAAGGAAGCAGGAGAGGCTCCGGCAGAGAATCAGCCAGTGAGTGTCCAAGGAACATGGGAGCACAAATCTGCGAAGGAACACTCGAATGAGGACCAATTTCATTATTATTATTCTGCTCTGTAAGGCATAGGGGACACCACCCCTCTCTCTGTGCTTAAAGGACAGCCATTCCATTAACTACCCACCTTGAATGGATTCCAGAGAAAGACCTTGTCCCCCAAGGAACATTAGCAAAAGCCTTCAAGCAAGGGCTAAGAGCCTTAGTGACAAATGAGAAGGCACAGAACAACTGGGCAGAGATCATCTCTTGACAACCTATGCTAATTCTCCTGTTCCTACCATCAGGAAAGTGGGAGGGGGAAGAGCTGCTGTCCTATCACTTGGGGTCCATTCTGGGGTCAAATTTGAATCCCAGCTTCTAGAGCTGAATTCAATGTGGAGTTTATTGTCTGTGCCAAAATTCAAAAGCTGATCAAGTTGAAGAATGTGACATGGACATAATGTGAAGTACATGAAAACTCACATACAAAGTACCTGTCCTCCTGGAATCAGTCCCCAGTTATCACAGAGCCGAGAGGAAACCAGTCCCCTATTATCAAATCCTCTTACTCTTGACTAGAGTGATGGAATTTGGGAGGAACGTAGCAGACTTCTAAAGATTGCTCAGCTACAAGCAGGATTTTCATCTCCTTTTCAGCCGTGGATAACAATGAAAGCAGTCAGCCGTCTAATAAGTCAAGTTTAATTTTTTTTTTTTTTTCTTTTTTTTGGAGACGGAGTCTCGCTCTGTCGCCCAGGCTGGAGTTCAGTGGCCGGATCTCAGCTCACTGCAAGCTCCACCTCCCGGATTTACACCATTCTCCTGCCTCAGCCTCCGGAGTAGCTGGGACTACAGGCGCCTGCCACCTCGCCCGGCTAGTTTTTTTTTTGTATTTTTTAGTAGAGACGGGGTTTCACCGGGTTAGCCAGGATGGTCTCGATCTCCTGACCTTGTGATCTGCCCGTCTCAGCCTCCCAAGGTGCTGGGATTACAGGCTTGAGCCACCCCGCCCGGCCAGTCAAGTTTAATTTTAACAGCATAAAGTATTGCCCACTACTCCTCTTTGTAATTTCCAGAAGTAAAACCCAACTCGAATTAACTTAAAAAAATTGTTATTGAGGTAAAATTCACACAACATAAAATTAATCTTTTAAAGTTTACAATTCAGAGGCAGTTAATACATCCACAATGTGTACAGCCCTCACATCTAATTCCAAAACACTTTCATCGTCCCCAAAGGAGACCCCTTTCCCCTCATTAAGCAGTCAAAATGAACTTTTTCCACAATGGCATTTTGTGTGATACATCATGCTTTCTCCACAGTGTCAGTTTATTCACTTTCAATAGCATCTTTGCATTTTAAAGGTAAGGGAAAACCCAAAGGACCATGAGAACTAACACTCACAAATGTGCTTTCCTGTCTACCACGTGACTGTATACACATCTGGTGAGACAGTTATCTCAGGCAAAATGTAATGTGTGTCTTCCCTGGGAGGAGAAACAGGAGCTGATTCTAATGGAATGTTTACTATGTGACAGATACTGAGTCAGAAACAGCACAGCAGCCAAGACTGGGTGCTCTGCAGCCACACTGCCCAAGTTTCAGTTCCGATTCAGTGTGAACTCTGTGTTCTTTGGCAAGTCATCATCATCTCTCTGCCTCCTTTGTCTTCACATGTATTGTGATGGCAACACCACCACTTGCCTCATGGAGATGCTATGAAGGTTAAGTAAGTTCAAGTGCTTAGAACAATGTCTAGTGCCTAAAAAGAGCTCAATCACTGCTGCCTTATTTGACGTTCACTACGACTCTGAGGGAGGTTCTATTTGTGCCCCCATTTCATTACTGAGGAACCTAAATTTTACAGCATCTAAGAGACTTACCCCAAAGCCCCAGAGAATGAGTGGGATAGCTGGGATTTGAACCCAATTCTGAGTTCTGCTGGCTTAGCAACCATTCTGTAAAATGTACCAGGGAACAAAACCTTTCTGATCACATTTACCAAACTCATGTTAAGCAAAATCATGCTCACACATGAAAATGTAAAAAAAAACAAAAAACAAAAAACAAAACAAACAAACAAACACACACATGAAACTGTCACCAAAATGGCACTAA
Organism: Macaca nemestrina; assembly: GCF_043159975.1. NCBI lineage: Eukaryota > Metazoa > Chordata > Mammalia > Primates > Cercopithecidae > Macaca > Macaca nemestrina. The sequence continues at coordinate 225,710,160 of NC_092125.1, read as the reverse complement.
CCCAACTGTGCTAAGTTTTATTTCCTGCTGGCTTCTCAGTTCTCTAAGCCTTGAGGATCCATGCTCCTTAGACCATTATTAGCTCCTCCCCTATATGCAGTAAGTTCCTGGCTCTTCTGATCTTTCCCATTCTTACTGGACACCATCCCCTGACTTCAGGCTCTCACCGTTCTCATTCACAGAGACTAAGATCTTCTGCTATTTGTACTTTCTGATTTCAGGCTCTTTATTCTCTGATACACACTGCTGCCAGAATAATCTTCAAAAGATTGACTGCAACTTTCAACTTTAATTCAATAATACAAATATTTCTTGAGCATCTAGGTGCAAGGCACCATGATGGAGATAATATGGAGTAAGACAGTCCTTGCCTTCAGGAGCTCAATCCAAAAAGGGAGTCATAAGACAAAGCAGAGCCAGAGAAGGGCCCTAAGAGAGGCACGATGTTCTACGGGGGTGTTCAAAGGAGTTATATCCTCTTCAGATTAGAGAAAGATTAATGAAGGAAATTAAGTTTAAAAACAGAGCATTTCCACATGGAGTAAGAGAAGGGCAGGCATTCTGGGCAGAACACTGCAGGAAAACGGCAGACAGGAAGTCTGAGTGTTTGGCAAGGGCCAGAAGTGCAGAAAGAAAAGCAGCAGGGAAGGGGCTTGGAAAAGCTGATTTGGACCACAGTATAAAAGGTCTTGACTCTCAGGCAAGGGGGTCAGTACTGAGTGTGACTGATGAATCTCCATGGCTCTGCTCTCCTGTGTGCTTTGTTCAGGGCTGGTTCTCACCGTCTCCCCATCACTCAAGGCCTAGTCCAATTCTCAGCTTCTTCCTAAAGTGTGTCTTGACCACCCCAGTGTAAAATAAGATCCCCTTCTATTAACAACGACCACCTCTACAATTTATTTGGCAATTAATCACGTAGTGCTTCTAACACCTGTTACCAGTCTTAAATGATTTTTCCTTTTTATTACTTACGATGCGTATTTATGTTTTGACTCCCCAGTGAAGTATTCACTGAACTCTAGAGTAGGGGAGGAGTGTTCCTCAAATCTGGAAGATCACCAGAAAATACGCAGCTTACAAACAGATTTTGTCAGGTGACTCTGAAGACCAGCTGGGTATGCCATAATCCACTACACCCATGGAATCAGGCACAGGGCCTTGCTATACTACAAAAAATTTGCTATTTTTACAGATACCTGTGATTTGTACTTTATGTCTCAACAGGAAACAGGTGCATCAATGTGCACGGCCACTAAGAGTACATGAGTGTCCCTTGCTTTTCAACAACCTCATTTCTACTTAAAACTGATAAACTTTTTTGTAAATATAATGGGTGTGAAGTAATATGTGCATTTTAATTTGCATTTCCCTATTTGTTAGTGAGGCTGCAAAACTTTCCAGACTTTTCAGATTTCCTCAGATAAAACTGCCTGTTCTCATCTTTCACCCATTTTTCTATTGAACTAGTTGTATCTATTACAGATTTATACAAGTTCTTCACGCATTCTAGATACTAGTTCTGTTATGCTCTAAATATCTTCTCAGTCTGTCACGTTTTTCTAGCTTTACGGCTCCCTGTGAAACACAGACTTTTCAAGTCTTAATACAGATAAATGTATGATCACTTACTTTTTGAGTTGTACTTTTTGTACTATTTCTTATAAACCCTTCCCTACTCACGGAACATTAAAATGTTCTGTTTCCTTATAAAGTTTTGTTTGTCCTGGCTTTAACTTATCTGGAAGTTATAATCTTATTGTATTTTGTTCCTATGCCAGCTAAGCCCATTGGTCCCAAACCATTTACTGGATAATTCGTTAGTTCCCCACGGATATCACATAGTTCTGCCCCCATTACACTGACGTCTCTATTTTGCATCAAGACCACCAGGTCTTAATTACTCTAACTTTGTAAGTCTTAGTTCATTTGGACAAAGCCTATCTTCCTTGTTTCTTACTTAATTTTCTTGCTATTCTTGGATCTTTATTCTACCACACAGATCAGTCTGCTGGCTCCACAAAAAACCCTGTTAAAACTGTGACTGAAATGATGTAGTAATGAGAGAGTAAGGGTGTCTTTATAATGTAGAGTACTTTTTCCATCAACATTGACACACCATCTCTCCATTTATCTATGCTTTTTTTTTTAGATCTTTTAATATTTTATGTCTTTTTTTTTTAAATAAAGAATTTGCATATCTTTTTTTTGAGATGGAGTTTCACTCTTGTTGCCCAGGCTGGAGTGCAATGGCATGATCTCAGCTCACTGCAACCTCCGCCTCCCAGATTCAAGCGATTCTCCTGCCTCAGCCTCCCTAGTAGCTGGGATTGTAACAGGCATGCGCCACCATGCCCAGCTAATTTTGTATTTTTAGTAGAGATGGGGTTTCTCCATGTTGGTCAGGCTGGTCTCGAATTCCTGACCTCAGGTGATCTGCCCACCTCGGCCTCCCAAAGTGCTGGGATTACAGACGTTAGCCACTGCGCCCGGCCTGGCTCCGTATTTTCAATAAATTACATTCTCTACTTTGTTGGTGGTGGTCCACAGGAACACTACCGATTTTTAAAAAATCTTTAAACAGTAAAATTTTTCTATATTTTCATTTGTTCCAGTAATTAAGTCTCTACATTTTTAATGTGGTTAAATGCATCACCTACAAACAAATCAGTTTTGCCTCTTCTTTCTATTCCTGTGTCATATATATTTGTGTGTGTATTTGTGTGTGTGTATACATATATATTATAGTTCGACAAACTCACGCTCTGTTGCCCAGACTGGAGTGCAGAGGTATGATCACAGCTCACTGTAACTTGAACCCCTGGCCTCAAGCAGTCCTCCCACCTCAGCCTTCCAAGTAGTGGGGCTACAGGCACACGCCACCATGGCTGGCTAATATTTTTATTTTTGTAGAAATGGGGTCTTTCTATGTTACCCAGGTTGGTCGTGAAATTTTGGCCTCAAGTGATCCTCCCTCTTTGGCCTCTCAAAGCACTGAGATTACAGGAGTGAGTCACTTCACCTGGCCATATATTTACATACTTTTACATAAACACACATATATAGGGTCTTTGTCCAATTGTGTCATATAGAAATCTGGCCGGGCGCGGTGGCTCAAGCCTGTAATCCCAGCACTTTGGGAGGCCGAGGCGGGCGGATCACGAGGTCAGGAGATCGAGACCATCCTGGCTAACACGGTGAAACCCCGTCTCTACTAAAAATACAAAAAACTAGCCGGGCGCGGTGGTGGGCGCCTGTAGTCCCAGCTACTCGGGAGGCTGAGGCAGGAGAATGGCGTAAACCCGGGAGGCGGAGCTTGCAGTGAGCTGAGATCCGGCCACTGCACTCCAGCCTGGGTGACAGAGCAAGACTCCGTCTCAAAAAAAAAAAAAAAAAGAAATCTGAGTAAAAAGTCTAATAATATTAGTGATGACAGTAGGCAACCTTATTTTGCTCTTTATTTTCAGTGAAGGACTGACAGTTTCACCATTAATTATGATGCACAGGGGCTACATGTGTGGCTCACGCCTAAAGTCCCAGAACTTTGGGAGGCTGAGGAAACAGTAATCGCTTGAATCCAGGAGTTAGAGACCACCCTGGGTAACATGGTGAAACACCATCTCAAAAAAAAAAAAAAAAACCAGAAAAAAAGAAAACAAAAATTATCCAAGCGTGATGGCGTGCACCCGTAGTCCCAACTACTTAGGAGGCTGAAGTGGGAGGATCACGGGAGCCCAGGAGGTCGAGGCTGCAGTGAGCCATGATTGCACCACTGCACTCCAGACACAGTGAGACTCTCTCTCTCAAAAAAAAAAAAAAACATATATATATATACACACACACACACACACGCACACATATATAAATATATATGACAATATAGTTTTGGAAGTTATTATTTTTCACATTAAGGAGATGTCCTGTCATTCCTAGTCTCCTATAAGCCATCATTACAAGGAACGCTGCATTTCGCCCACTGAATTTTATGCAGCTATGGAAACAAATGCACTTGTTTCTCAGTGAATTATATTATTTCTCAGTGAATGGCAAACTACATTTTCAAAGACAGCCGAAACAGTGTCTCCCACCTCACATAGTCTTTAATGTGACCTTGTCACTCTCCATCAAAAGATGGGGTCTTCCAGAGCCCAAGGAGGGAGAATTGCTTGAAGCCGGGAGGTGGAGGTTGCAGTGAGCCGAGATCCTGCCACCGCACGCCAACCTGGGTGACAGAGTGAGACACTGTCTCAAAATAAATAAATAAATAAATAAAGATGGGATCTATAACTGGGTGCAGTGGCTCATGCCTATAATCCCAGCACTTTGGGAGGTTGAGACAGGAGGATCACTCGAACCCAGAAATTCGAGGCCAGCCTGGGCAACAGAGACAGTTCTCATTTCTACAAAAAATAAAAATATTAGCCAGGCATGGCGTCATGCACCTGTAGTCCCAGCTACTCAGGAGGCTTGGGTGGGAGGACTGCTTGAGCCTGGGAGGTCGAGGCTGCAGTGAGCCGTGACTATGCCGCTGCACTCAGCCTAAACGACATCAAAACCCTATCTTAAAAAAAAAAAAAAAAGCCTACTTTCCCTTCCCTTGAATGTGAACTGGACTTAGTGATTGTTTTGTAAACAATACAATACAGTAGAAGTGATGCTGTGTTAATTTTTTTTTTTTTTTTTTTGAGACAGAGTCTTGCTCTGTCACCAGGCTGGAGTGCGGTGGCGTGATCTTGGCTCACTGCAACTTCCGCCTCAACCTCCGGGTTCAAGTGATTCTCCTGCCTCAGACTCCTGAGTAGCTGGGGCTACAGGTGTGCACCACCACACCCAGCAAATTTTTGTGCTTTTAGTAGAGACGAGGTTTCACCATGTTGGCCAGGATGGTCTCAGTCTCTTGACCTCATGATCCGCCTGCCTCGGCCTCTCAAAGTGCTGGGATTACAGGCATGAGCTGCTGCGCCTGGCCAATACTGTGTAACTTCTAAGGCTAGGTCAGAAACGGCCACAGAATGCAGCCAACCATCTTGCTGTGGGGAGCCCAAGCCAAATGCAGAGGCCAAGTATAGGTATTCCAGGTTTCCATCCCAGCTGAGCCCAGCCTCAGAGTCACCATCACAGCCAGGTGGCAGACGTGTGAGTAAAGAAGATCACAGCTGTTTATGTCACACCCAGCCATTTGTGTCTTCCCAGCTGATGCCCCAGAAATCACGGCACAAAGACACCCTTACTGCCCCATTCAAAATTCCTGAACCATGGAATCCATGAACAGAACAAAAAGGTTGTTTTATACTGTTTTGGATGGGTTTGAGATGGTATGTCATGCGACGGTAGAAAGCTGGAACATAAGACTAGAGTCTTTCATGGTAAACTATCTTTGCATTCCTGGGATAAATCCTACTTGGTTGCCATGTAGTACTTTTCATACATTGCTGGGTTCAGTTTGTTAATATTCCACTTAAGACATTTTATGTTTTGCTTAGCGAAGAGAGAGATTGGCCTACAAAAATGTTTCCTTCTTACATTGTATTTACATGGTTTTGAGATCAAGGTTAAACTTAGCCTTTTAAAAAAAGTTGTGAAGCTTGCCTTCTTTTCCTCGTCTCTGAGAAATAGCTTAAAGATTTGTTAATTAAATATTGAGTATATTCACCAGTAAAACTGCCAGGGGGAGGTGCTGGTGCTGGGAAAGGGGTACTTAAACCAATGATCCAGTTTTTTTTTTTTTTTTTCCTGAGACGGAGTCTTGCTCTGTCGCCCAAGCTGGAGTGCAGTGGCGTGATCTGAGCTCACTGCAACCTCTGCCTCCCGGGTTCAAGCAATTATTCTGCCTCAGCCTCCCTAGTAGCTGAGACTACAGGCATGCGCCACCATTACCCAGCTAATTTTTGTATTTTTTGGAGACGGGGTTTCACCATGTTGGCCTGGCTGGTCTCAAATTCCTGACCTTGTGATCTGCCCGCCATGGCTTCCCAAAGTGCTGGGATTACAGGCCTGAGCCACTGCGCCCAGCTTTTTTTAAGAACATAGAGACAGAATCTCACTAGGTTCAGGCTGGTGTCCAACTCCTGGCCTCAAGTGATCCTCTTGCCTCAGCCTCCCATAGTGCCGAGATTACAGGTGTCAGCCTGGCCAAAACCTTAGCTTTTTAATTTCAAATCATCCTCGGTTTTTAAAAGCAGAGTGTCTCACAGATTCTAATCTGAGATTACTCTCCCACAGTAATTGTTGACTAGATTAAGCTACTTCTTGATTAACAGAGTGAGAGAGAAGAAGAGTCCTTGGGTAATCAAAAACCACAGTAAAAGCACACCAGGGCCGACAATCTATACAGCTACTTACAAAGGTGGGCTAGATGGCAGCAGACTTGTGCCGACCGTGTCAGGGCCAGGCGGAAGGCTGCTCTGGGTGAGGTGATACAGAGCCAAGCTCGGTCCTGAAAGCTTGGCTCCTCACCCCACCCTCCTTGAGGATGCCTATCAGCCCTAGACAGTCACCAAAATATTGCCAGAGCTGGGGAGATGAAGCCCCTGGTCCCTGTGCCACTTCTTTGGAATAAACCAACTGACTATATGTCGGTTTTTTGGGTTTCCTTTTTTGGGGGGTGGGGGTGGACAGGGGAGTAGCAGAGGTGTTGTCCGAAGTATCATACAGTTTTTGAAGACAAAGAAGACTGCAGGCTAAGTTAAAACACTGAAAGCATAGTGACTGATGGTCAAGAGTGAGAGGTGAGCATGGCTCTGCTGGTAGCAGTATGCTCAATATAATCTCTCAGGAGGACACAAGGCACTGGCTACCAAAGGCCTTAAAAATGCACATACTACTTCAAATAAATATTTCTAGGAATGAATCTTAAGGAAATAACTGCCCCAAAATAAAACAAAGTCACTTATTAAGAATTTTTCTTTTGCAGCAGTAACCGCTCCCCATAAAATACCCCAGAAACGGAAAACAAATGTTCAAAACTAGAAGTTGGTTAATAACATTATGACGTCTTTTAAAATGTAACCATCAAAAATGACTCCACAGATACATGCTTTAAGCAAAAGATCAATATAGATAAGTTTTAAACAGTTATAAAATAAAAATAAAATAAAAAATTAGGTTATAGAACAGAATGAGGCCATTTCTGTTTAAAATATTTATTGATAAATGCCTAGAAACAGTCTGAAGAATATGGGTCAAATTGTTAATTAGTGGTCATCTCTTAGTGATGGAATTACTGACTTTTCTTTTTCTTTTTTGAGACGGAGTCTCACTCTGTTGCCAGGCTGTACAGTGCAGTGGCGCGATCTTGGCTCACTGCAACCTCCGACTCCCTGGTTCAAGCGATTCTCCTGCCTCAGCCTCCCGAGTAGCTGGGATTACAGGCACACGCCACCACGCCCAGCTAATTTTTGTATTTTTAGTAGAGACTGAGTTTCACCATGTTGGCCAGGATGGTCTCAATCTCCCGACCTCATGATCTGCACGCCTCAGCCTCCCAAAGTGCTGGGATTACAGGTGTGAGCCACCACGGCTGGCCTGATTTTAATTTCCTACTGTATATTCTTCTGCGTTTTCAAGGGGGGAAAAAATTACTAAAAACACACCCCTTCCCTCTCCCCCTAACAACTACAAAGCCAAACTTAAGTGTATCACGATTTTTAACTGTAGTAGTAGGATTCTAAGTGAGTCAATCTACCAGATTCACATTTTTTTAAAACTGAGACAGGGTCTCACTGTTTCCCAGGCTGGAGTGCAGTGGTGTGACCACAGCTCACTACAGCCTTGACCTCCTGGGTTCAAATGACTACAGGTGCGTGGCACTATACCTGGTTAATTTTTTTATTTTTATTTTTTTGTAGAGACAGGGACTCACGATGTTGCCCAGACTGGTCTCGAACTCCTGGACTCAAGCAATCCTCCCTCCTTGGCCTCCAGAAGTGCTAGGATTATAGGCGTGACACTGTCCCCAGTCAGATTAATATTTTAAGGAGAAAAAGGCAGTACTGCAACTTTTTGATTTTTTAAGGTGCATTTTTAGGAATAAAGGGGCAACAGGTCTGCAACTTACTCTCAAATGGTTCATGTGGGGGAAAAAACCACACACACACACACACACACAAAAGGAGGGTTAAATAATGTGTTAAGATGTTAATATTTGGAGAATCTAGGTAAAGAATATATGGGAATGCTGTATACTCTTCTTGCAAATTCTTGAAGTTTGAAATTATTTTAAACCAAATGGTTTTTAAAAAAAATTATGCATAGAATAACCCAAACTTTTTGAAAGTCAAGTGTTACACACAGAATAAATTTCTGTGTATCTGCATGTGTTTTTGTGAGAGGGAGAATAGTTCAGAATAACTAGAACAGGTTGAAAATTGAGAATTCCATTTAGTCCAGTTAGAATCTTAAAAAATCTAAGAAGTATTACATACATATATAATTGTAGACCATATTTTCAGCCCAGGTAAAAGTCCGAGTTCATACAACTTTGTGGAAGGAGTGAAAAGAACCCTGCCACAAATGTGCTACAGGGCCCTGCATCATCTCCACAACAAAACACCCAAGTTTCAAAAATCCACTTCATCAAAGATCAAGAATAACTCTGGTTAGAACTGTTAAATCAGTGGAAAGTTAATGAACACGGAGGATAAAGTCCAGAAAGTGCTGTCTGCAGGGTTTGGGGCGGGCATTCGCATTAGGAAACCCTCTGTGGTACAGGTTCTCTTAGTGGCCAACTGTTTGGTGATCTGCACATTTTTAGCATAGAACCTTGAAATGATACAGCTGTGATGGTCATTACAGAATTCTCTTTTTGTGTGACAGAATTGTGACAGGCTCCCAGGACCTAAACCCAGAAGGAAGCAGGACCACATTTCTGCCCAGAGAAGGAGACGGAGCAGATTCCAGGACACCGATCAAACAGAAGCTTCCATCACAGTGCCCTTTGCTACCTTATGAGACAGTTCGCATCTCAACAGCTCTAGGATACAAAGCAAGCACATATATTTATAAGTTGGCCAAGGAATCCTACTGTGAATAAAGAATTTCTATGATAATAAAATCCCACTTTTTTTTTTTTTCTATAAAAAGCAAACCTTGTCCCAAATGCAAGCACTTACCACAGAGGTTCTGTGGGGGAAGCCTACCTCTAAAGGCCCTAGTTCTTGATTCATCCCTACTCCATGACCTGGACAAGACCTGTGAGGGTGCCATTTTTAGTATCACTGTGCCTCAGTTTCTCCACCTGTGCATGTGGAGTGATACTGGCAGCCCTAATAGACTTATGGGGATGACTGCTGAGCTGATGTCTATAAAATATTCTTAATTGCAAGGACGAAAGAGCTATAAATACAAGGTCAAAGCAGCATTTAAAAACCTTTTTAAAGCTGCAACCACTTCTTTCTTTTGAAACAGAGAACCACAGGGAGGATCAAAGGCATGTCGCTGTTAACTGCTGCCCTCAAGGCCTCGCCCTCCACCTGGCAGAAACCCCAAAGGGAGGTCTACCATGATTTTTACCTTGACTAACAAAATCTCAAGACAAGTTGTACAATGGTTTCCTGAAACATTCTGAGTAAAGAAACGGGAAACCAACATAGCTTACCTAGCTTGTTACCTTCTATGAAGACTGGCACTAAAAGTAAAAGGCAGCCTTTGGGCGGGAGAAATGCAAACACGGAGGGAAAACATAGTTTCCCCTCGTCTCTCTCTGCCACAAAAGCCCGGCCACAGTGACTCCACCACTAGGTTGAAGCAGCCTGCATAATAAAACGCTTAACCTTGGCTAAGTTAACCTCCTCAGCCATTAAAAAAAAAAGCGGGTGGGGGCAGGGCTAGCAAAATCAAGCTTACGGGAAATAAGCCTAATCAAAGCCGAGCAGTAACAAAGGGCACCAGAAACATTTCTACTGTATCACATCCCACAGGCTGGCCAAGAGCCCGGAATTTTCATTACAACTTTCAAAGAGAGCGAGAGGAGGAGGAAAAAAGATTTCACAAAAGCATTATCAAGGCCCCAACCCAGGATGCCCTGCTGTACAACCAAAATTTGTAAGAGGTCAGCCTTTCAGAGAGTCAAAAACCCAGCATGTGGAAACTGGCAGGCCTTTTATATAGTGGGAGGGGTTCTTAAAACGACTACTGTTTCGCACTGAAGTCTCCGAGCTTCACACATCATTAAACGTTTCTGAACCACAGAGAAAGGAGGGCAGAGTTAAGGAAATAAATCAAAAGTTCCTCTGGGACGCACAAATGCCTACTTGGAACAGGCTTTCAGCACGAATATCCTCCACATTAAACAGGGAGGACTTTTCAAAATAAAAGCAGAAAAGAGATTCATTTTGTTATAAGCAGTGCACTTTTTCCTTTTGGTGTAAAGGTTATGTGTGCTATAAAAAATGACTCCTGTCATGAGTGCTGCAGGGAGGTGGAGGCTGGGCTTGGGGCAGGGGTGGTGGTGGTCAAAGAAAACAAGTAGAAGTGAATACAACGCCAGAGAGCGCTGTGTTTGGGGGTCCCCAAACAAATCTAAATGTCCTGCAATGATTTGGGGGTAGGATGTGAGGTAGGAGAATGGTATCAGAAAGGAATTTCTTCTACATTTATTCCTTGCCATCCTTGCCCAAGAACTGAAATCATTTCCCCACAGTCAGAAAGAACTGTCTTCTTTGTGTGTGTGCAACACACATAGTTGCAGATCTGGAGAAAAGAGACTGTGCCGTTTGGAAGGCAGAGCCTCACACTTCTTAAGGAAGTATCAGTTGTCTCAAAACCAGCAGAGGGAGTACAGTGTTTGAGAAGAGGAATGGCCAACCGGATTCCTAAGGATTCATGTTTAGCCCGGACAATGGTGGTAAAGCTGAGCTATCTACCATACCTTCTGCCCTTGCTCTCCTGTTATTCAGCAATAGTAAACAGAATGAAAAGCTATACTGCCTACTTTAGCTTGAATTAGCCTGTTCTAACAACCGAATGAGGCAGCAGAGAGAAAAGCAGAACTGTCCACACTTCTGCTGGGATACAGTTCCTGTGAGCAGCACTGTTTTGGGGAGAGGAATAGAAGTGGGGGAAGGCGGCCGGGCGCGGTGGCTCAAGCCTGTAATCCCAGCACTTTGGGAGGCCAAGACGGGCGGATCACGAGGTCAGGAGATCGAGACCATCCTGGCGAACACGGTGAAACCCAGTCTCTACTAAAAAAATACAAAAAACTAGCCGGGCGAGGTGGCGGGCATCTGTAATCCCAGCTACTCGGGAGGCTGAGGCAGGAGAATGGCGTAAACCTGGGAGGCGGAGCTTGCAGTGAGCTGAGATCCGGCCACTGCACTCCAGCGTGGGCAACAGAGCAAGACTCCATCTCAAAAAAAAAAAAAAAAAAAAAAAGAAGTGGGGGAAGGCTCAGTGAAAGGCAGAAAGTCCAATTTGGACTGACAGCAAATACCAAAGCAATGATTTTACCTTAAAATCCAGGGTTCCTAGGCCAGTCTGTGAACAGTTCATTTCCAGAATTTTTGTTTATGAGGGGGCAGAAGGGAGAACTCTGTCATTCAAGCTTTGCTTTCAACAGCTGATTTGAAACAAAAGCAGCACACACATGAAGGCATATGTCTGCTAAATGGTTGCTATCTTAATCTTTAGCCACAGTTTATCAAAACATGTAGGAATGGGTTGAGAAATTAACTGATGCTAAGATTATCAGCATGGACAAGTTCCTGGGGAGGGCCTGGGGACATGATCAAAGCTACTGGTCCCTCTGCCAGGAGCAGAGACCACTATTTCATGCATGATGATGCTGTGCTTTGGCACTGGAAATCTGTGCTCAGGTACATTCTAAGTGTCGAAATCATGTAATTAATGGTTAGTCTGGGTATGCACTATTCAATCAGGCAATTTTTTTTGTTTTGTTTTGTTTACTAAATCCAAACACTAATGCTTTCTCATTGTGGGAAATGACAGCTGGGATGAAGACAAGTTCAACTCAACAGAACAAACACAACATATATGTGATTTTATGTCAGTCTAGGAACTGTGCACTGGTGCACACACAGCAGGCACTGAGTTAACACACATGCCTGCCTGCCTGCCTGCTGGGTGAAGGAGGGCTGGGCAGGGGAGGGGGGGCCACCCTGGCTGGGGGACGCCAGCTGGGGCCATTGTTGCCACTTTCTTCTCTTTGTAGACATTAAGTTTCACAAAGGGCCGAATGATAAAGGTCCACAAGACCTCATCCAGAATGGCTGTTGCAGGAAGCAGAGGCCTGAGCAGCCTGTAGCCAGAAGCCCGGGCAGCGGGTATGCCAACTCCACAGGCCCACATGAAGAGCCTCTGTGAGGAAGATGTTACAGCAATAATTCTCTAAGTCTCCCAGGGATGAGATCAGGACAATGTATGGAAGGTGAAGTGATGCAGATTTCAGCTTAATAAAAGGAAGGTGGCCCAAAAAATGGAACTGTTTAAAACCACAATGGCTCCATTTAATGGGTTAGATGTCCCCACTCTGCAGGAATGCTGTAGAAGATTCAGGTGGTGAGAAATACCTCAACAGACAAGTAAGCTACTTCAAGCACTTCCTTCGGCAAGGCATTTCAAACAAGTTTTAACACTGAAAACACCCACCCTTCAAAGAGCTTGAAGCCCCAAGTGTAAATCTTCCAGGATGCACAAGACTCCCCAAGCCCTCATCCTCCCATTACTACTTAATGTCCACACTACATTGTTCGGCACTTGGTTTCCCTCCAACATGCACTGTGGCAGCCAGTCAGACATCCCAGGGAGCACAACCACAGCTCCCTATTTTCTCCCCATGCTCAATAAGCTCAGTAAATGCTTGATGATTGACTAGTATTAGGAATAAACTCGGAGCATTTTACATTCACCCCATCTAGTTAAACATCCCAAATAACAGATTTCCAGAAAAATGTTGCAACAAATCTAAGTATTTATAGACATGCCCGGTAAGGTATGTAGCATTTGGAGAAATAATAACTAGAGTACTGTACAAAAGAAAATGGTCCACTTTTGTATGAGTCTAAGATATACTGGACAAATGGGCATTCCTATTTGTAAACACGGACATCTTAATAAAAATACAAAATGACTACATAAAGAAGAATTACATCCTTTAACTCATCTGGTGGCCATAAAATGGACAGAGGCACATGGACTTTTCTCCTGAGTCACCTGATAGATTTACATGATCAAAAGAAATAAGGGCTTCAAATTTTTTTTTTAAGAGATGGGGTCTTGCTAGGTTGCCCAGGCTGGACTCAAAGATATCCTCCTGCCTCAGCCTCCCAGGTAGTAGGGACTACAGTAGGAGCATCTACCATGCCCTGCTAGAACTTCAAGTTCTGAAGGGCAAATTCACCCCACAGGATAGAACAAATGCCAGTATTCTGGTTAATAGCCCCAGATGAGCCAGCTTCCCACCCATCCCCAGTAAGGTGGCAGACACATAAGGGAAGCCATCTTGGACCTTTCAGGTCAACCCATCTACTAGGTGATACTACAGAGTGAGCTTTAGACACATGGCATGGAAACAAATGGCCAGTTGAGTCCCACCTAAATTCCTGATCTACAAAATTATTAAAACTATAATGTATATAGTTTTAAGCCAATAAATTAAATATACTAAAAGGTTTTGGTTTTTAGAAATTTATTTAAAAGTTTTAGGGTTTTTCTTTTTAGCCTCACATTATCCAAAACATGTAGAGTTTGCCCCCAGTTCACAGGCTGGGCTTTACTTTGCGAAACTAGCCATGTATCCAGATTCATCGGGCCTGTTTCCTTTAGAACTTAATTATTCTTCCTATTGTTCCACAAATTACAGATTCTCTCCAAATGAAAACACTTCCCTCCACAACTTAAGGCCACAAACCTCTGACCTAATTCAATGTGTCTCATTAGCACATTTGCAAAACAGGGCACTTGTGGGAAGAAGAACCAAGTTCTGATCTCAGAAGTCCTGTGCCTAAGTCAATAATCATCAAGTCCCAAAGGTGCTGGATAGATGCTGCTCCAGCCCTGAAAATAATCAAACACACAAAAGTTACTATTAATATTTCTTGCCAAACAACAATCACAAAACCCCAACTCCTGTACATGGGAACAAAGCAACAACGGCCGCAGCTGCAAATACATAAGCGAAGCGTCACTGAAGAAAGTCTCCAACTTAATATTGCTCCCAACAGCCTCAGTGGTGGTTCACTCATACAGCAAAGACACGGGATAAAAAATTCCACAGACTGTTTTCAAGATAATAAAATGGCATATGATGATGACTCACTAACAGACTAAAAGGAAAAAATATCCGTCAACAGTCATAAGAAGCTTACAAAGCTGCAGAGATCTGGCACCACTAAAGCTCCTCCACCTCCCCTGGCTCTCACCTCCAGTACACACACATACGTGGGACATGCAAAGTGTGTGTGTTCATGTGCACACCCTTTAGGGATTAATTTGAAGCTAAGGTGCAATTGGCTAATGGCTTACTCTACTGCTTAAGACAGTATTTTATTCTTGACTGGCTCAATAAACCTGCTGAGAAAAATAAACAATGGATTTCAATCTTATAAATAATCTAGAACACAGAGCCGCTGTTCAAACATGAGAGCTGATTTACTGCGCACAACAAACAGAACAGGAAGGACCAGTGTGGCACAGTGAACCCCAAGTCCTAGTCCCATTGTCCTGGGACAGTAGAGTTCACAAGGGTTTTCTGTCTATTACACAAAGTTGAAGGCTTGGGATATCCAGGTTTCAAACTGGTCTTAAAAAAAGCATTTCAAAGCAGAACAGGTGGAGAAGTTTTGGTGGTGCCAGATCCCTGCAGCTTTGTAAGCTTCCTATGACTGTTGATGGATTTTTTTTTTTCCTTTAGTCTGTTAGATTTTGCTCACACTGAAGAGCAAAAGACGAGGAAAATGTTTCTTTAAAAATAATGAAGAGTTTTCATGTCTTAGAACCAACAATTATCTACCTATGGTTACAATGTATTTCTAACCCATCATTTATACATGTGTGAACACACACACACATTTCATTTTAAGCAAATAATAGGGCCTGTTACAGGACTCTAAGGGTGCTATAATGAGGTATTAAAATGAGGTCCCTGCCCAGAAGGCTTTATATTCTATATAAATACATATACGCATTCATGCACACATGTGTACAGAATAAAAATGCATGGAAAAGAGGAATCAGAGTCAAGTACAAGACTAAAATAAAATAAATTTTAATTTTTTTTGTTTGTTTGTTGTTGTTTTTGAGACAGAGTCTCGCTCTGTTGCCCAGGCTGGAGCATAGCAGCGTGATCTCGGCTCACTGCAGCCTCGACCTCCTGGGCTCAAGTGATCTTCCCACCTCAGTCTAATAAGTAGCTGTAACTACAGGCGTGCGTCACCATACCTGGCTAATTTTTTGTATTTTTTGTAGAGATGGGGTTTCACCATGTTACCTAGGCTAGACTTGAACTCCTGGGCTCAAGTGATCCTCCCATCTTGACCTCCCAAAGTGCTGGGATTACAGACATGAGCCACTGTACCTGGCCAATCTTAATTTTAAAAGGGTGAAACAAAACCCAACTCTGCTGAGATGAAATGGGCCTTTTGTGTAACAGCAACCAGTCAGGGGAGGAGCAGAGCAGCCTCAGCAAGACCTTTAGAAATGAGGGAGCTTCAGCAGGGCACCATGGCTCACGCCTGTGATCCCAGCACTTTGGGAGGCTGAGGTGGGTGGATAACCTGAGGTTGGGAGTTCGAGACCAGCCTGGACAACATGGTGAAACCTCATCTCTACTAAAAATACAAAATTAGCCGGGCGTGGTAGAGCATGCCTGTAATCCCAGTCACTCGGGAGGAAGAGGGAGGAGAATCGCTTGAACCCGGGAGGCGGAGGCTGCAGTGAGCTGAGACTGTGCCATTGCACTGCAGCCTGGGCAACAAGAGTGAAACTCCCAACTCAAAAAAAAAAGAAATGAGGAAACTCAGAAACCTTTCAGAGAAGACCCCTGGCCCACCTGGCCCCTTCACTAGAGGCCATGAAGGTAAGCACCCTTATTTACCTTCAGACATCCCATCCTAGACAGCACAGGCCTGGGGTTACCAAAAGCTCCCCCAAAATCCCAACTCTGTCAACTGGGATTGTTTAGACATTTCAAAAGTCAGCCGGGTGTAGTGGCTCACGCCTGTAATCCCAGCACTTTGGGAGGCCGAGGCAGGCGAATCACAGGTCAAGAGAACGAGACCATCCTGGCCAACATGATGAAACCCTGTCTCTACTAAAACTCTAAAATACAAAACTTAGCTGGGCACGGTGGTGTGTGCCTGTAGTCCCAGCTACGCGGGAGGCTGAGGCAGGAGAATCGCTTGAACCCGGGAGGTGGAGGCTGCAGTGAGCTGAGATCGTACCACTGCACTCCAGCCTGGGCGACAGAGGGAGACTCCGTCTCTACATACATGCATACCTACATACATACATAAATAAAATTTCAGTAGTCAAATCCTGGGGATTATGATGCCACAATTGAGAGGATTTAGAAGAAGGATTTAAGATACCTGAGCAGAACAAAGAATTATATTTCCAAAGTGGGGTAGGGAGGAAGAAACATGGGCCATTAATACTCAAACTTAATTGAAAAATTAAACATCTTAGAAAACTCAGCTTAATGGAATTCTGGTTTCCCAAAGGAAAGTTTCTCCTGTTTGCTTTTCCTATTTACCTAACACAATTAATGGTTTTCAAATTACACATGACAGGAAAAAAAATTCTTACTGGGAGTGGGGGTACGCCTTTCCCATGTTGAACAGCTGGGACTGAGACTGAGGTTAATGTTTTGCTTTACTTTTCAAAACAATACTATTAATTTTTACTCTATTTTCCTAAGCATTACTCAAGGGTACAGTTTCAAGTAAGATTAAAAACAAACTATTCAAGGATTATAATTTCAGATACATTTTGAAACTTAGTTTTAATGTTGGTTTCCTAACAGACTAGATAGATATATTTTTAAAATATCAGCAAGCTAGTTTTCAAAGTCAGAATAGATCTTACAAGGCTAAAAAAGAATCTACAATATAAAATACAAGCTCCAAGTGGATAAATCCACTGAGTATAACCACAGTAACCACAACTTGTAAGGCTTTCTAAAGACCAATTCAATTCTTCCATTTGTTTTACTAACTAATAAAATGGTAGAGACCATTTAGGCTTAAAAGTAATAAATGTCTCCATCTAAAAGTCATCCAGGTAACCAAGACACAGCCAAATCATAAGAAATACAGGTTAGCAAATACCAACAGCAAATAAATTACTGATCCCTACATACTTCTACATGAAGTAATACATTTCAAATAATTAAAGCATTCTTATGCCATTCCCACTAGTTTTCATATGTAGGATAATGCCAAGTTCAGGCTGTTTACACTGAGAACAGCAACTATCCAAGGCCCTTGGTTTAAAAAGTCACCTAATTTTTTAATACCTCCTTTTCTTTCCAACATCAGCACCAAAAGTCTCTTACATACATCACTTACACATGGGAATATCAGCCAGTCTCTCACAGATTACCCTCACTAAAACTGGACCACTGCCCAGTCAAATATCCATATAGTTCAGACTATCACAATTAATAGATTCACGCCTCTGCTCCATTTTAATGGGAACAAACTCTCAGCACAAGAATAGCTATAGGATCACAGTACTTACTGCCAAAATGCAGTGCCTGTTTCTACTGGCAATCACTTTGGCCTCAAATGGAAAATTCCAACTGTTTGTATCTATGTGAGCACAAACTATTAAGAAAAACAGTATGGCACATAAATGTCTTTCCTCTTTCCCATCTTGCCAGCCCCTCAAATAACTTACATTTCTTTTTCATATATAAGGAATGCAAGTAAAAGAAAGCAATGCCTGAAAACACTATGGTATTAAATCTTTAAGACTATGTAAACTTCATGTTAACAAGAGAAGGCCATCCTTACACATAAAAAGGCTTATTAGAAACTGAAACAGAATCTGGCAAGGTCTAACTAAGACCGCATGCCACAAGGTAAAGAGAAGAACAAGAGTTTTTGTATAAAATAAGAGAGGAGTTACAATCATGTTTCTAGGAAAAAATGGGAGTGGGAATTGAGAAGAAAACTACATTAAGAAGTCCTGGCTTGCAGCCGGGTGCGGTGGCTCACGCCTGTAATCCCAGCACTTTGGGAGGCTGAGGCGGGCGGATCACGAGGTCAGGAGATCGAGACCATCCTGGTTAACACGGTGAAACCCCGTCTCTACTAAAAAATACAAAAAATTAGCTGAGCATGGTGGCGGGCACCTGTAGTCCCAGTTACTCGGGAGGCTGAGGCAGGAGACTGGCGTGAACCCGGGAGGCGGAGGTTGCAGTGAGCTGAGATTGCACCACTGCACACTCCAGCCTGGGTGACAGAACGAGACTCTGTCTCCAAAAAAAAAAAAAAAAAAAAAAAAAATCCTATTAATGACAATGGAAATAAGCCCAGATACTTTCCTATATGTTTGGAAATATTTTGTAATAATTAGAAAAACAAAATCAAGCCCTAATAGTGAAACTTTACAATTTTAACAGAATTAAGACAGTATCATTTTAAGAATGATATACTACGTAGGCGCAGAATTCTGCAAGACTGCATTACTGTAAATAGCGGTGCTTCCTAAACTTTACTGTACTTTGGAATCCTCTGGGGAGCCTGTTAAAATGCAGATTCTGGCTCAAGAGACAAGGACAGGGCCTGAGAATCGTCCATTTTAATAACGGTGATGAGAGTGCTGGCCTGAGGAGCACACTGTGAGCGGTGAGGATAGACAAGGTAGAAGAGGGACAAGGTTTAAAAACAGAGATCTTCTAATGTACTGGTATGTGGCCGTGACACATTTGCACATTCTCAGCAGCATCAACTGACTAAGGAAGTTCATACTTTGTTATGTAACATTAGATTAAGCATTAATGAGGCTAGGAAAATTGTTTATCTAAGGTTATAATCTGAAGTTAAATAAAACTTCAGGCTGGAAGCTCATATTGAATGCTAGAATCATTTTTAACCTCTTAATATTAACAGAATCTTGATTACTCAGTCTTAAAGCCCTTTCTCAATAGTATTTATTCTCTGCTGCAGGAATATGGTCTATGCAAATGATATTTTGCCCGAAGAAAAAAGTACAGTTAATGGCCAGTAGTTATGTACATATTTAATAGAATTCATTCCCAGAAATGTGGCTAAGAAAGGTGGTTGATTTTCATGTTATTTATCAAATTAAAAATTGAAATCTCTAATACCTTTCATCCCATTACTTAAAGTTAAAAACGTCAAAACTGGCTGCCCTTTCACTGGGCCCTTGGTCCCATTCAAACAGTGACACATTTCCAATAGAGAAAATGAAGGCAAAAGGCAGGCTTCCATTTCCATTAACTTTCAATTTTTAACCCCCATCTCTGTCTTCCTACAAGACTAAATTATGAGAAGAGCCTCCTCTTTGGTCCCATCCTATACACACTTTGGGAGCACAGTTCTCACTTCTCTTCTTAAAAGCCTTAGATGGGTCCCATCCCCACACTCACCCATACACATTCTTTGGAGGGAGTTCAAGGTCCCCCAAAATCTACCCTGAAGCTATAATTTGGGCCTAAGTTCTACTGCATCCACTTATGCAACCTCCTTTCCAACCACGCTCATGTACTTTCTGGGCACGTTTTACAATTTCCTGTCTCCGTGCCTTTGTTCATAGTATTTCCTACGGCTGGAGAGTTGCTTTTCCTCCACCCTCCCAACCAGGACCTGTCAAAAATGAATCCTTCCTTCAAAGCCCAGTTCAAACACCACTCCTCCAATTAGTTTTCTAGGAGCCTCTGTGCTCACTTTGTAGGGCCTGAACCTCCCCCCACCAGGGCCCTTGGCACATTCTACCAAGTATGGCAGGCATGTAAATGTCACGCTGGCTCCCTGCAGGGCGGGATGGCACTTTGCTTCTCTTTATAGATACCCTACCCATTGCAGTGCTCAGTGGCTACCCAGAACTTGAAAAAGTTGAACTATATGCAAAATTTAGTTCTGATAATGGGAGGTGAATGAAAATGAGTTTCTGGTATAGTAAATATCAACGTACCACCAACTGGGATTACAAATGACACAAAACTTAATCTTTACTGGGCTAGGTGCTCAAAAATAAAAAGAAAGAGATGAGAAGGACAGCCAAAGCATGTCCCCTTTCACTTTCCATCTCCCTCCAGAGGCTAACACTTTGGGAATACCTCTTTACTACCAAGCTAGGGCAGATCAAATTGTCTTCTCACCAATCTTAGTTGCGTTGGAGACAAGCAATGGCAGGTCACTGAGGAAGTGCTCCTGGACTCCGATCCAGCGCCAGCTGAATTTGTCTAAGTAATAGGAGACACAGCTATAAACAAAGGCCAGGATTCAAGGGACAATCATCCAGGTGCCAGACACAAAAAGTCTTTGGTTCAAATAACAGACATGTCCTCAGAGAAGAGATATGTCACCATCGCTTGAATAATTATCTCACGATTTTGAAGAAAACTGCAATGTATAGACAAATCAAACAAAAAATTATTTTTGGATCATCCATGATTTTGTGCTATTCATAACATGGATTCACCTTTAGGTAATTAAGATTCTCTATCAGGCCTCCGACTTTTTCAGGCATTACCTTAACATCAAAGGTCACGTACCATCCATCTACCCAACAGTAAGTGGCAGGGCTCAAAGCAGAATCAAGAGGCCTAGTTATCCACTGTCCTCCCAAAAGTTCAGACACCAGACGCTCTGTGACTTACACAAATATACTAACACCTAAGACTCTGATGTGGTTTATGACACACGGTGGCTTGAGAGAGAAGAGGTATACAGTCAAGGTGAATCTAATATGCTCCACCCATATTCCTGACTACATTTCACTTACTAATTATATACTTTATAAGCATATTGAGGGGGAGGAAAATGGTTATAGAGAAAGAGAGAATGGGGAAAAGAAGAATAAACTACAGGATATTTGCACAACCGTGATACTAAAAGACTTGACTTGTAGTTATTCTCTTGGGTACCCTGAGTTTAACACGTAATACCCATTCAACTAAGCCTCTATAAACAGTTGGGTTTTCCGTAATCACAGCCACTATTCCCACTTCAGTGGGCAGCAGTGTTCAGAGAAAAGCCAGATTTAGCTCCTGTGTAATAAACACCAGAAACCAAAAGAGCTAGGGAAGCTGTTTACGTCTATGCCCACCAGGAACCCTTCTCTGCTATAACCGCATGAATGAACTGGTACGAATGAGAGTCTCAACAAAGCTTCAAGACGGAGGTTGTTAACTAGGCGCTGCCCTCCCAAGTTTTTGGCAAGACAGATTAATGAAAAACAGGTAACTTCTTCTTATACAGGCTCAGTATATTTACAAGCAGAAAGTACTGTACTCTTAAAAGCATTTAGCTACCACCTTATGTAGTATTTAAGGCAGATAGGAAGAATAATCATTTCCAAGTATTTTTATGCACTCTTTACAAACATCTCATTTAAATTCTCAAAATAATCAAAAGGATAGGAATTATCACCCCATTTTACAAACACAGGAATTAAAGGACAGAGGGGATGAATGAACTGCCTAAGGTCTCAGAGCAAGTATGTAGCAGAGGAGGCAAGAATCATCATTTTGCTCTCAGGCACTGCAACAAGTAATGATGTACAGGCATTTTATAAATACCGCAGCACCTACACAACTCTCATGCAAAGAAACACCGTTTTACAGAAAATAACTTCCCAGTGTTGTCAAGATTTGACCTGAGCTCTCCAATGAACAGCTCGAGGGAGACTACACAGTTAAAAAGAGATCATCAAGTACTATAGTTACCAGTAAGGCCAAGAATAGAATACAGGTCTGCTGATCCTCGCACCAATGCCCAATGAGGCATGTTCTTTTGGATGCTGACACCCTTCTGAAGTTTCAAGTCACTTGAGAACAGCAAAGAAATGAGTTAATAATTCTGGTAGACGGAAGAAAATGTAAGCCAGGCATGGTAGCACGTACCTGTAATCCCAGCTATTCGGGGGAGGATCACTTGAGCCCAGGAGTTTGAGACCAGCCAGGGCAAGAGAGCTAGATCTTGTCTCATTTGAAAAAAAAAGAGAGAATGTGAAAAGTACCTAGATTAGAGGAATTTGCTATAAAAAGGGGCATGACCATAAGAATTCTACCCAGCAAGTTTTGAATCAACAACACTGGTACATGCAAATCTCATCTTCAGCAGCAAAAAGTAAAAAATGACCTCTGCCCTCCCCTCCCTGTGGGCTGTGAATGATTAGCTTGGCTATGTTGATAACTAGAGAAAATAAGAAAATACAAGATGAGTGCCTCTCCCAGCTCATTATAATACTTACAGATTTACCCTACTACCAAACTCCTCCAGTGCAATGCGAAAGACAGCAAGGACACTATGAATATTTAGCAAATGTCAGGCAAAATAAATCCTCCATTGCTGCAAACAACTGTCTCATTAGTTCCAATGATGGTGACTGATGAAGACTTTGGAAATAGGAAGACTGCTGGGTGCCAGAGAAGGGAGAAGAGCTACAGGGTGGGAAACTGTGAAGGCCGAAGAGTGATGGGGAAAGGTCTCAGGAAAGAGGCTAGTGGAAAAGACAATCAGAGAACTAGCTCAAAAGGTTGGTGTACTAACAATGTCTCTGAAGGAGAAAAAAGGCTATTTATTTACTGAGTCACACATCATCAATAAGAAGGGGCAATCAAGAGCAAAAAGAAAGAGTAGAAGAGCTTACCTAGGTTAAAGGTTACTCACATCTGCTTCCACTACGGAGATAAAACACTATATAAAATTACCCAGCATTTCCAAATGCCAAATGGGGCAGATTTTAGATTTAATGCTTAATCCTGCAATTATAAGTTTATTTTTTGAAACAGAAAGATTAAATAATTGTGAAGAGATTTCTGTATCAAATTCTTCACAGTTTGCAACTTTTAGCGGAGCACAGACAGAACTTGAGAGGCTACAATCCAGCGATCAAGAGAAATCTACTCAGTGATCTCTTTTTCACTCAGCCATACCAAACTTCCTACACTTGGGCAAAGGCATTTTAATTTTTAATCATATCAAACTTCAAGTCACTGAAATCCCCAGAAAACTTACAATATGTATCTCAATATTCCATATTAAATAACTCTAACCTGTTCTGGGAAGGGTAAGAAATAAGTTGATTATATAGATTGGCTTCATAATACATCTTAGTTTAATGCTTATAAACAGGTTTCTCTCTCTGTTTTTTACCATTCTCAATATGATCCATCCTAGCATATGAGATGCATAATACTTAAATTTAACTGTCATTGACTGATGCAAACCATCCATTTATATATACAAGACTATACTTGAAATCACAAAACCCTTCTTCCCCATGAGTTATCACTGTCCTTGAGGTGCTATACAGTAAAAGTGTCCAGAAAAACAGCTCATTTTTTAAAAAAGACGGAATTAAACAAGAAGTCAGTAAACAACACCCCATTTAAAAAACTAAGCCAAAAAACCCAAATTCCCCACACACTTTTATAGTAGATATTCTTCCATCCATCTCCCACCTAACTCCCTAAAAAAGCAGCTCAATGTCTAGGCAGATTAAACATGGATCACTTCTCCCAAAGTCCTGAAGAGTGTTTCTCGTTACTGAGTCCTCCCTTCACCCTCAGAGACTGGACAGTGGCTAGTCCAACTCCATCCCATCTGCCCTATCCTGTGGCCTAGCCAGAGGAAAGACTCTCTCTTCATCTGCCTCTACACCACCAAGGAAGGACATGAGGAGGGAGGCAACTACAGGGAAATGAGAATGAACTTCCCAGCACTCTCTTCATATGATTTTACTCTGCATTTTCCTCAGCAAATCCTTCCACCTCACGTTTACGGAGCATATTTGTCAGTTCTGACCCCCAGCTTTGTGAAATACAAAGTAATTTTTCGTAAAGCTCCATTTAAGCAATTTACAAGATCCCCTTGTGTATCCGTCCAGTGGAAAGTGCAAACTTTTAGGGCTAGAATATTAAAGAGTTAAAACTCCTCTTCAAAACACACTTAAAAATGGAAAAAATCTCCACAGAACTCAAAGTATAATAAGCTACAAACCTCTAGTGTGGTTGATGACTTCTGCCAATTACCAAATTCAAACTAGTGATAAATGCTATTTCCTATTTCAGCCACTGTGTTTAAAATTAGATGTTAACTCTCCAACAATCCTTCCCCCACAACTAACCCTCTGTTCCCAAAGACCTTTCTGTTCTTAGAGTTACAACAGAAGTCTATGTTCTTCAGGCAGATAAGCATAGTCTGTCACTTTACTATCTAAAACCATGAACTCAAATGAAAAAGTCAAGAGAGTAGAACGGAGAAATTCTGGAGGCCAGAATTTCTCTGAGTCTGAGCACAGCGCAGGGTTAAAGGAAACCATTTCATAAGATCAAATGTGGAGAGGCAGCAGGAGCAAAGAGGAAAAAATCAAGTTACATAAAGTCCAATTGTACTCACTGTTTCCTTATTGGGAAGCAGCTCCTTTCTAATTCTGAAGAAGTTCTTCCCGTACTGCCTGAGTCCCTTAACGAAGCGTTTCTGTGATAAAAAGAAACAAATGGGATGTAAAAACCAAAAACAAAACAGGATGTCAGCAAAGCAAAGATATCTACAATCAGCAAAATAACAACCACAAAAAAAGTCTCGGCTAGGGAATACTGACGAGGTTGGGAGAGCATGTCAGCAGCTCAGCTGGGACCCACTGGCCAGGGCAGGCCCCAACTATCTTCATCACAACCCCAATCCCACCCACCAGGCAGGGCAGCACGTTTAAGAGAAGGACGTCCTGCGTCTAAGGCTAAGAAGCAATCTGTCCCCTCTGCCACCAGGCACATTCTGGTGCACGAATGTATAAATATGCTCCATGTTTTAATAAAACACAACTGCTTTCCCACCGGAGAACCAAGCTTCCCAGAAGTGTCGAGCAGAAAGGGGGAACAGAACCAAACCTGGTGACTCTTCTCCAGAAGGAGACCCTAGGGGGTTAAAGGCCGCTTTCCTTAATCCAAAGAATTTGCCAGGAGGCACCGGAAGGCACCAGTATCGCGGAAGCCCACCGGGAACCCGAAACCCAGCCGGCCGGCCCCGCCGGCCGTCATTAAAAGCCACTCCGAGCCACCAGAGAATAACCAGCACCCCTTCCGCCCTCCGGACGCCACTCGCCGCCCCCATCCATTTTCGCAGCAGTCTCAGACTCGCCCCCAACCCCAGCCCGGAGACTTTCACTTTGTCCCATGCCTCCCGAGCACTCCTCCCCGCCCCGGTGGGGGCAGCTCCTGGCTCCGAGCCCCCACCTCAGGGCTCCCAGCCTGGTCCCTCGCGGCCGACCCCAGCAGCCACAGGTAAGCGCCTGGGGTCTCGGGCAGCAAGAGGCCGCCGCCTGTCACTGGGCTCCGGCTCCACAAAGCGCAGGGCGGAGGCGGCCGCGGGTGGCTCGGCGTGTGACCGCGGCGGGGCCGCGCGGCGCGGGGCCCGGGGGGCGCGGGGCTGGGGCCGCCGCCGACGGGGGAGGAGGCAAGAGCGCGGCGCGCAGAGCCCGGCGCGGCCGCGGGCGGCTGCAAAAGGCGGCCTGGATCGCCGCCGCCCTCCTGCCCGCCCGCCGGGGCCCGGCGCTCCGGCCCCGGCCCCGCCCCCGGCCCGACCCCCACTCCACGGCCGGAGCCTCCAGGGCAGCCAGCGCTGGAATCTGTGTCCTCCTTCCGACAGGAGAACATCAAGGCAGCAAAGCACAGAAACTTCCTCCCTACCGCAGCAAGCTTGGGGATAGGGCGCCCACGGGGCTGGGGCCCTTCCCAGGCTGCTGGGTCTCCAGCCCACGTTCCGGATGGACGAGGTCTGCAGCACCGCGGCCGCATGCCCTCCGCCCCCGCCCCACCTCAGCTGCGAAATGGGGGGCTGGCCCCGACGCCCCCCGTGGTCCCTTCCGGCCCGCGATTGTGGGCAGCCGCTCCCTCCCGGCCCAGGCATTAGCCTGCACTTCCCCGGGCGCCGCTTCACAACTAAATCACCGCGGAAGCTTCCCAGCCAATAAATCACCTGCCCACCGGGCAGAGGGTCCCTCCCACTCCCTGTGTTTGAGACCCGCCAGGAGGATTCAGTGAAGGGCCAGACTTAGCCTTTAAGACCAGTCTGCAACCTCCTATTCCAATAGTGGAGGCTTTGCGTTTTTGATTTTCACCCTTGCTGAGATATGACTCATCATTGTCAATTTTCAATATAATTCATACAGTTCGAAGGGAAAATCTGTCAAGGCACAAGAAAGCAGCAAGCTCTCCTCTAGTGTGAGGAGGAGTGACCTTTGTTACTTGACAAAAGTATCGTTTATATGATCAACAGGCATCCTACGCTGCGTGCACACAGCATATCACCGGGAGAGACGGCGCGGAAAGATGGCCCTGCCCTCAAGGAGCTGCAGTCTGCCCAGGAAGGCAGACAGGTAAACAAACCAGTCCTAGGGCCTGCAAGAAAAGCAGCAGAGGAACAAAGGGTGGTGGGTGGAGCTAGGAAGAGGAAGCAACTTACTCTGCTTGCTGATGTCTTAGAGGAAGTGACAAGGAAGAACGTGAGCCTGCCAGGTGGGCTCCAGCAGGGCTTCCAGCAGAAGTCAGCCAGGAAAAGGCACAGAGAACATTCTGGGAACTGCAAGGAGGACAGGGTGTGCAGAATGGAGTGCCAGCAGATAAGACGAAAGAGGCAGGCAAGGATCGGGTTGCAGAGAGCCCTTCAGGCTGCATGGAAGAGTTACTAATTGTAGGCTGGCAGAGAGGCTGAAGCTGGAGCTTTCCATGAAAAGAGTGGATGAGGACTGTGCCAGTGGTAGTGTGGCCTAAGTGTAGATTAGGGACAGACCAGTTAAAGAAGCCGGTGACACAGTTCAGGTATGAGATGAGGACCTGAACTACTGGCACACTCCACACCTCAGCAGTCATCAGAATTCCTGCTTCTTAATCCATTCTTAAAGTATTCAGGTATTTACTGAGCACCTAGCTGGGGTCTAGGAAGATAATAAAGGTTGCCATGGACCTTTATTCAACTGTGATTCATTTTTGCAGGTAAGATAAATATGTGTGAAGTCATTACAGAACATTCTGAGATGTTATCTGGCCAAGCATAAAGAAGTGAGGTACAGCTCATCAGTGCAGCAAGGGACCCAAGAAGGCTAGACTGCAGTAGTCTGTAGTAGTTCAGAATGCCTTCACCAAGGCAGTGACATCAGCCAGATCATGAGGGGTGGGCAGCTACTGCAGAGGTGGGAGGTGACTTGGTGACCGGGCCCTCCGCGAAGGTCAGAGGTGGAGAACGGGAGGTGGGTTATGGGAGACAGAGTCTATACAGACTTGGAGCGGGCAATCTGGAGTGAGCCAGGCTGTGGAACACCAGGACCATGCAATCTAAACGTGGGCTTGATGCCAAGTGACATCTAGTAGGTCCAGTAAAAGAGGCCTACACAATGAGGCAACATGTGAGAAAGGCAGACTCTGGAACATCAGGGTAATGTGGTAGAGCTGGACAAATTCAGATCCTGTTTCTTCCATTTATTGTGATGTAATCCTTTGAACACCATCCATTCAACCAATAGTTACTAAGTACCTACTATATGCCAGAAGCCTCATATGTGTTAATTCGAAATCTTTACAATTATTATCCCCATTTTACAGACAAGGAAGCTGAGGCACAGACAGGTAACTAGATCAACTCCTCAGAGACAAAGCCAGAATTCAAACTAAGCCCCCTCAAATCCACGTACTTCACCGCCACACTCTGTAAAATGCAGGCAGGCGACTACAGTGGTAACTATTTTCTGTTACCATTTTCTATGACTCTGTACTTTCCTCTTCTTGGGTCCAACATCAAATCATCAAGTCCTCAGTATTCTTCCTAAGAAGTGTCTTTCAACGCCCTCCTTTCCTGCCCATGCTAGTGGCAGTCCCAGGCCAGATCTTTCTCTCTCTTTCCTAATAACTAGCCTATTAACCATCTCCCCCAGCCAGCCATTTAAAAGTCTCTGCCAAGGAATTTTTCCAAACCATAGATTTCGTCCTGAGTCCCACCTTATCTGGCCCTTAGCCCCTACCTAAGAACGGCATGATGGTCTCTGCAGGACAGTGTTTACACTCCTTAGCCCTGAATTCAAGGCCCTCCAGGATCCTGGCCCTGCTCACCTTTCCAGCCAGACGTCCAGTAATGCCAACTGGCCCACACTGGGACCTCTGTCTCAACTCCAGAATCTGGGTAAGGCATCTCCAGGTTCACCTCAAAATCTCTCCTGCTCCCAAATGAAACCAGATGTCCAGTTACTCTCTCATTTGTTTATTTGTATAAGGCCTGCTGACCCCAAAAGTCCATAGACTCTTAAAGAATTACATCTTACACCTAGTGCCTCCCTCCATATAGCACTAGGCAGTTGACGCTCACCATATTTTTTGTCTCCTTTAAAAATTATTTATTTATTTATTAACGATGAGGTCTCGCTATATTGCCCAGGCTGGTCTCCTGGCCTCAAGCAATCCTCCCGCTTTGGCCTCCCAAAGTGTTGAGATTACAGGTGTGAGTCACCGCACCTGGACAAGTGAAACCAACAATGAGATGCTGAGGGCCTGGGCTAGGGTGGTCACAGTGGAAATGGACTGTTGAAAGACAGGTCCATTTTGAACTCTCCTAATAGAGCTGACCTCTTGACTCCATGACGCCAAACTCTTCTGGTTTTGCTCATACCACTTGGCCTAATTCCTACTCAACCTCTAAATGCTGGAGTCTCCCCAAAGCTTTGTCCTAGGGCTTTCTGCTATATACATTGTCTCCCCATATGATCTCCACTGTTCCTTTGGTTCTAAATATCTATCGAGATTCTCACTGGTATTTCTAAGACTAAATCTATGGTCCAGGTCTACTAGGAACACTCAACTTGAACGTCTCACAGGTATCTCAAACTAATTACTTCCAGAAATAGGAATTTGACATCTGGTGGTGAACACAGACCTAACACAGCTGTCAATGTATATCAATACAATGCTATCAAGAGCAAAGCACCCTTGGCCCCACTTTAAAAAAAAAAAAAAAAAAAAAAAAAGGAAGTAAAAGCTTCATGTGGCCTGTACTGTTACTTCTCTATGGAAAGCCACAAGGCCTCAAAACCAGCAAAACATCTGCTTCTCAGAGACCAGCCTTTACCTTGTGGTTTACCAGAAATGTAGAGTAGCCTTGAAAATCGAAACAAAGACGACCACTCGCAGTAGTCAATGATTGGAAGGGGCACAGGTGAAAGAGGCTTCTGTTGTGGTTATCTCCTTGCCCTCTACAAATTCACCTCTCTTCAAATGAAGACCTTGAAGTTTTTAAGACTTTAACAATTAACACTATTGACTTACAAATCAACAGGCCCTATAAGCCTCTAAATGCAAGTTCATGGACACAGTCTGTTTCTTAACAGTCTTGTAGTTGTTGAGCTGAAATTGGGCATTTCCAGTGCTGAAATGGAAGGCCTCATGAATTATTTCTGTGTCCATTAGTTTTTCTATCACTCCCAGTGTATAGATATTAGAATAGCAGTATGCCAAGGGTAAAGGAGGAAGGAAATGTAGAAGGCGAGTCACTGGCTTGGCCACTGCTGCCAGAGCTGGGCAGCTCTGCTGTTTATGCTTGCTAGCTCATAGCCTGCCCACTCTCAGACACACGAACTGAGGGTCTTGGGATGCCGGCACTTGTTTCTCCGGTGTGTTCATGCCTAACCAACCCAACTATGTGCTGCTCCTTGGGAACACAAAATAAGTCCTTTTCTGTTTCTGTATCCCCACAGCCAGGTGAGATCCAAATATAAATATATATTTATTTATGGCAAGGAGGTCGTTGCTTTGTGTTACAACTTACGTTTATGATTTTGTGCTCTAATTTTTAGATAAATTGCTATAGGCCGGGCGCGGTGGCTCAAGCCTGTAATCCCAGCACTTTGGGAGGCCGAGACGGGCGGATCACGAGGTCAGGAGATCGAGACCATCCTGGTTAACACGGTGAAACCCCGTCTCTACTAAAAAATACAAAAAACTAGCCGGGCGAGGTGGCGGGCGCCTGTAGTCCCAGCTACTCGGGAGGCTGAGGCCGGAGAATGGCGTGAACCCGGGAGGCGGAGCTTGCAGTGAGCTGAGATCCGGCCACTGCACTCCAGCCTGGGTGACAGAGCGAGACTCCGTCTCAAAAAAAAAAAAAAAAAAAAAAAAGATAAATTGCTATAGTTTTCCACTATTGAGCTGAAATTTCACATCACAATCAAAAGTTACCTACCTACAACTCCCCAGTAGAGAAAATTTAACTTCTGGCTTTAAAAAAGTTAAGTTACCTGAACCTAGCATTACTAGCCTTGGGTTTTAATAGAACCTGGAAAGCTCTATTTTGAATTTTGCTACAGTGGAAAGAACACAAGGTTCAAACTTGGAAGCCATGTGATCTAGTCTGCTCCTCTGTTCCAAAAAGGAAATTCTGACATGGCTGTTTAGACATAGCCACTTTAGAAACAGCTATATTGGAATAAAAATAACAATAACATAAAAATAAAAATAACCAGGTCAAAAATGCATTAAATTAATGTGTTCAAAAGTTCCTCGTGCTATTGCTTGAGCCCACCCCCTGTCAGAGTCCCCCAAAGCCTTGTGCCTCTGCCTCACTGGTCTGCCTAGATACTGATCCTCACCTCTCCACCCTTGGGATGGCAGGTGGGCCTGGTGCAAGTAGCATCACCATTAACCTACTGATGAGTACAAACGGCATTTTTACACGCATCATGGTATGAAAAAGGTAGGGAAACACCACCCTAGAACAATAAAAATGGTGAACACTGAGCGCTATAATGTGCCAGCCACTGTCTTAAAGGCTCTAACGCACTGGCTCATTTAATCACCACAACAACTTACGAGGCAGAGGCTACTACTATTCCCATCTTATAGGTGGGAAAAGTAACCATATATCACTAAGTCCTTGAACCAGGCTGGGAGGATCAAGGGAGACGAGTGTAAAAAATCAGGAAGCCTCAGAGCTGTGGTGGGCCTAGGAATGGAGCCGAGGGTGCAGACCAGGGATGTGT
The DNA here is from genome assembly GCF_043159975.1 of Macaca nemestrina. NCBI lineage: Eukaryota > Metazoa > Chordata > Mammalia > Primates > Cercopithecidae > Macaca > Macaca nemestrina. Next base: position 225,679,002 of record NC_092125.1, on the reverse strand, counting down.
GATGTGGCTGCTGCCTGTGTTTGCATTCCAAGATATTGTTTCCCAAAAAATCTACGTGTGGATAGAGAACACTGGGCTGAGAGTAAACCCTTCAGAGGGTAAGGTGTGCAAATTCCCCTTATCTACGTGTGAAACTCCCAGCACGTCTCCTTCTGGCGTCATCCCAGGTGCTGGACATGACCCCTGTCTGCAGTAGCAAGAGAGCAGAAGACAGGGGCTGAGCTACAAAAATGGCTAAAAGATACCTCTGCATTAACCCCTGGCTGAGAGCTTTCAAAATTAACTCCCTCTGGTGAATTTTAACTAGTGTATCACAGTCAGAAACTCACCATGACTTCTGAAAAGCGACGTCTACTCAGTCCTCTTACATAACTGTTTGGAAAACACTGTAGGTATTAAAATGATTCCCACTGTGAAAATGGCTCCTTCTGTTTTACCCTGTTTACTGCACAAAATTTTATGTTAATAACTTACTGGTTCACAGGGGACAGAAAAGCAGGCAGATCTGCAAGTAAGCAAACTACAGTTCCCCGCAGAAGACACAGAGGCAGTGAGTAAGGGGGAACAGACCCATGGCTCCACAGAAGACACAGAGCAGCAGATGAAAAAGACATATCCTAAATGTTAAAGGTAAGGAGGGGCAGGGTAAAAAAAAAAAAAGGGAACACGGATGCCAGCCAGAAGAAATAAAAAAGCCTTTCCAAACATTTGTATTACATGATGCTGGCTCTCACTGATAAACCACTGGATGAGAACTGTCCTTCATCCATATCATCCTGTTGGTTACAGATCCCACCACCCCGTATCTAAAACACATTTCCTTCTGGAGCTTTACTGTTGATGCTGCTTTGAGATGTATCATTTGGCTTTAGTTTTAAATATTTAACATTTTAATGAAAGGGTGACTGGAGTAAGGCACTACTTTTTCAATAAAGAGCAACATAACCAATTTGTCTGGGAGGAGACCTGCCAGCAAGCCATGAGGAGCATTTCCAAAATTTCCAGTATAGGCTGCTCCCAATTTTTGCCTCCACTTTAAAAACACTTTGCACTTACCAGTGTTATTCCAGGAGAGCCAGTTAATAGTTTAATGAAACTAGTTAGAGTTTAAAGGCAGCAAATGGGATAATTTAAAATAATCATCCCATTTTTATTGATGATTCTCAAATCTCAGCAACTGGGATAATTTAAAATAATCATCCCATTTTTATTGATGATTTATTTATTGACATTTTACCCTAGCTCAGACTTGCACCTACACTTTCTATTCAGACTAATGTCCTCCGTAGTTTTAGGACATCACCATCCCAACTTGGGCACTGACAACCCATAGGCCACATCTTCCTCAAAGCGGCAACTCAGGAACCCAGAGAACTGACTGAAATAGTTCAGTGTTTCTTGAGTTCCCCAAGGCCTTCAGGTTTCTGTGCAGAGTGGAAGTGGTAGTGGTAGTGGCACAAGTATGCTAATTGCCACAATACACTCTCCAAGGTAAGTGTCACCGGGCCCATTCTACGGGATAAAGAAACTAAAGGTTAGGTAAATGAAATATCCTGGCCCATCCCACACCTAATCATCATCAGGGCCAGGATTCAAGTCCAGTTCTAACAATAAAAGCCATGCCAATGGTAACAGAGTGAGTGTGAGCTGCTAAGTAGTTCTGTGTATTAACTCATGCCACGAAAGTCCATACATGCCATAGGGTGACCCAGTGCTACACTGGGTAGGCCCCTCCAGGCATTCCTCTGTCTTCCAAATACCCACTGAGGTGCAGGCCTATTACCCTTACGTTACTACTGGCACAAGTAAAACTTCTTCCTGCATATACCTTAAGACAGGGGTCTTCAGTCCCCAGGGTACAAACCACTACCAGTCCATTGCCTGTTAGGAACTGGGCCACAGAGCAGGAAGTGAGCGGCAGGCAAGTGAGCAAAGCTTCATCTGTATTTACAGCTGCTCCCCATGGCTCAAATTACTGCCTGAGCTCTACCTCCTGTCAGATCAGCAGCGGCATGAGATTCTCATAGGAGCATGAATCCTACTGTGAACTGCACATGTGAGGGATCTGGGTTACATGCTCTTTTTGAGAATCTAATGTCTGATGATCTGTCACTGTCTCCCATCACCCTCAGATGGGACTGTCCAGTTGCAGGAAAACAAGCTCAGGGCTCCTACTGATTCTATGTTATAGGGAGTTGTATAATTATTTCATTGCATATTACAATGTAATAATAATAGAAATAAAGTGTACAATAAATGTAACACGCTTGAATCATCCTGAAACCATCCTTCCCCCCAGTCCATGGAAAAACTGTCTTCCACAAAACTGGTCCCTGGTTCCAAAAAGGTTGGGGACCTCTGCTGGATACCACTGTAGTCTTATAAACACTGTTTAATTAACCTAAACATTTAAAATGTTTCCTTTCTTCAATAATAAATTAACTTTAGTTTACCGTAACTTTTTTTACTTTATATAGTTTAAAACGTCTCTATTAAACTCATGGGCCTAGCACCTCAAATCTCCCCAGCTTCTCTCTCACCAAGCCAGCCTGCCCTCTCTTAGCTACCTGTGGCTCTATTTCTGTCAGCTGCAGCAGAGTTCTCCAAGAAGAAATGCCTAGCTTGCTCTCTGTCCATTCCCACTCCTTCCATCAGTCACCATGCCCTCTAGATTCATTCTTCATGGAGTTTCCTGTTCAGCATGCTCCCCTGTTTTTGCAGGGGCTCTGCCAACTACAGGGCCACGTCATGCTAGTGACTGCACTGGTCTCCTCCCTGGCCTCAGTGTGTCTCCACATCACTCCCCCGCAACATTCCAATTCTGGGCATTCTGTATATTAATGTGTCCTCTTATTTGAAGACCTGTGACAATTTCCTAGCACGTCCAAACTATCGGTCTGCTAGTTAACAGTCTCCACAATTGGGTTCCCAATCACCTACACCACCATGTAGTGAAGTCAGTTACTGCAGTACCCCATCCTGATTCCATTCTCTGGGTATTTACCAATGCCTTTCTCTCTTCCCAATCTAGAATGTCCCTTCTTCACTTCTGCGTATTCAAACACATCAATTCAACTAACATTCATTGAGCACTCATTCTAGTGAACACACTGTGCAAAGAGCACAGCGTGAGGCACTGTGCGAAGCGTGTTCCAGTTTCAACTCTATCCCTACAGAGTCCGCTCTGCTCTCTCTCCCTTCTCTGAAAAACAATTCCTGTTTACAACTAGAATGAATAACCACTTCTGTCATTAAAAGGTCTATAGATCTTCCACCAAATTGTGGATTCCTTTCCAGCAAGAGTTGAGTATTTCATGTCTTTTGTAATCTTCAGAGTGCCTAGCAAACTGTAACCAAGCAATATGATAACTGTTGGGCATGGGTATTGTTTTTGGTCCTAGAGTTTTCCCTAAAACACAATACATGTTTGGTAGATGGAAACAAAATTTCTAATCAACGTTAGATTTATGTTTCTTTTTATCCAAGAAGAATGGAGATGTAAATAAGATTTCAAAATAGGATTAATTACTTGGACTTTCAGTGCAGAACACACTGTTTTATATCTACCAATCTTAGAGGAATAAAGGGTGTGATACTTGTTAAGGTACTTCTTAAGATACTTTAAAGGAAAGTCTACCTATACCTATACACAAACTTAAACTCTTGAAATAAAAGCACATGTCAGAGATTATATGCTGTATGCTGGATATCCATGAGGAAAATTTTCCCACAAACAACCTGGCATGGTTCTGCCAGTAAATAACTACATCCCCTGTACTGGTAACTAGCCCTATCTCAGGACTGCTGTGTTCCTGGGTGCAAGATGGGTGTCCAGGCCTCTACCATCTTCAAAGTCTCAACTTCTATGTGCCTGGTTCTCTTAACAATGGAACAGTAGTAAAGCAGGGTAGCCTCTTGGTCCTACATAGAGACAAGAGGAGGACTGAACTATTTCCAAGAAGACATCCTGTTTTGCATGATATGTTTTGTCAACTGTCTTAAATACCTTTAATATTTAATAACACCACTTCCACTTGGTTCTCCCTCTCTGGACATGTGTCTTTGAAATAAATCCTAGTTTCAGCACACACAAAAAAGACCTGTTTCCCAGGCTAGTCCAGAAGATTCTATGGTAATTACAACAGGATCCCAAATCCAAGACCCCTGAGTAACAGTCCATTTCTAAAAGAAGTCCTCTCTAGGGTCAAATATGGCAGCTGTTTAGCTGACACAGAGGAGTAATACCAAAGAGTTCTCTTTTCTGTTTCCTTTCTTCTCCTCTTTTTCCGAACCTTCCAAAGGCCAAAGAGAATGAGAAGGAGCACTTGGGAAGGTAGATCTAATATAATCCTGCCTGGCTGTTCTGCCCATCTCAGTCCATGAGTATCATGATAATGGGCAGCTCCTGGTTCAAATCGTTATTTTATTTCATCACCCCACCACTAGCAGCCTCCAGTTAAGATTAGCTATAGAAACATAACACAGGCCGGGTGCGGTGGCTCAAGCCTGTAATCCCAGCACTTTGGGAGGCTGAGATGGGCGGATCACGAGGTCAGCAGATCGAGACCATCCTGGCTAACCCGGTGAAACCCCGTTTCTACTAAAAAATACAAAAAACTAGCCAGGCGAGGTGGCGGGCGCCTGTAGTCCCAGCTACTCGGGAGGCTGAGGCAGGAGAATGGCCCTTAAACCCGGGAGGCGGAGCTTGCAGTGAGCTGAGATCCGGCCACTGCACTCCAGCCTGGGCCACAGAGCGAGACTCCGTCTCAAAAAAAAAAAAAAGAAACATAACACAACGGGTGACTGAAGTGCCAGGTCTTTCAGTGTGTGAGGCCAGCAAGAGTCCAACAGCCCCTAAATGTCCCAGCTGACTCTTCTGATGATGTGCCCAGAAATGTCTACAAAAGCTGAGCAGCTGTCAACTCAACACTTCCTGCCACACCTGCGCTATCACTGGAATCAGAGAATGATAAAGCTAGAAGGAATCATTAGAGAACTATGCTGGTTGAAGCCCTCATATTACAGATGAGAGCCATAAATCATTTAACTGAAATTAAACCAACAAATCAAACCACACATACCCACAAAATCTTTACATTTGTGACAAACTATATTTTCTAGAGGTGGCCACTCCAATACAGATTCCATCCCATATGCTCTTGCAATGTGATAATGACACTCCTTCATTTTCAGGTGGGTCTCTCTGTTCTCCTGAGCCTGGGGAGACCTCTGTAACTGCCTTGACCAACAAAATGTGACAGAATGATACCAGGTGACTTCTAAGTCCACGTCATACAAAGCAACGCAGCTTCTGCTGGGCTCTCCTTCTCTGGACATGTATCTTTGAAGCCCTGAGTCCGGCTTGCCTTAGCCCACCAGGGATGGAGAAATGCTACAGAAGCCCTAGCTATTCTAGTCCCCAGCCATCTGAGTCTTCCTAGCCCAGACTCGTAAGTGAAGAAGCCTTCAAGATGATTCAAATACCACCTGTCACTTGACTACAACCTCGGAAAGCCCAAGTCAGAGCGGCACAGTGGAGCCATTCCTAAATTCTTGTCCCACAGAAACTGTGAAAGATAATAAATGATCATCATTGTTTTAAGTTGGGCTAATTTTTATTATCGGGGTAATGTGTAACATAGTGATAGGAAACTAATACAAGATTCATCGCTAAAACCACTAAAAACTTTAACCTCTTAGTCACTATTAATTTAAGCAAACAAATAAGCAATCTTCCAATTATGCTTCCCCAATTTGCATGCCTGTCACTATCTATAACCTTACTCTGCTTCATTTTAAGGCCTGGCTCTTACCATCACCATATGTGATATGATTAGATGACATGACATAGGCTACGTTACTGAGTATATGAGGAAAGGGTCTTTGTTTTGTTCACTATTATATCCCCAGCACCTAGAACAGCACTTGATAACACAAAGCAGGTGCTTGATAACCAGTAGCTCAGTACAAGAATGTATCTGGAGGTGACTGGGCTTAGTCTTCCTCCAAGGCTATTTGACCTGTCATCATCTGTTCTCCAGTTTGACTCAACATCTCTTGATATATATTCATTGCACTGTTAAGTTTCTAACATCTAACTACTACTGACAAAACCATTAGATGTTCTTAGTTCAAACCTACTAGAGGAACTACGCCATCCCCTCCGTGATGCCAGCTCAGCATCCAGAGTAAAGCCAGTGATTTCCTTTGTCAACACACCTGTATGCCAAAACCCTTCCCAGGAGGTCTCAAATACCAAATAAAAGTTACTCCATTTTTCATTCAAAGACCATGTGCCCAATGGGAAAATTACCTCATGCTAGTGGTTTAAAAAGCAACTGCACCCACTAACACAGCCCATTGAGCTATCCTATAGATACATCTCTGTCAATGCCCCTCTGGGTCTAGATAATTACATTGAGTACACTGAAGTCCTTTCATTATTGCAGGCCCAACAGAAAGTATTGCCACTGGGCGAATATCAGAAAGCATGCATCAATGCACTTTCTTTTTTTTTTTTTGAGACGGAGTCTCGCTCTGTCACCCAGGCTGGAGTGCAGTGGCCGGATCTCAGCTCACTGCAAGCTCCGCCTCCCGGGTTTACGCCATTCTCCGGCCTCAGCCCCCCGAGTAGCTGGGACTACAGGCGCCCGCCACCTCGCCCGGCTAGTTTTTTATATTTCTTAATAGAGACGGGGTTTCACCGTGTTAGCCAGGATGGTCTCGATCTCCTGACCTCGTGATCCGCCCGTCTCGGCCTCCCAAAGTGCTGGGATTACAGGTTTGAGCCACCGCGCCCAGCCAATCAATGCACTTTCAAGTCAAATGAGAACTGGCTAGTTAAGCAGCAGCATTAACAGATGTAGAGATCGCACCAGCCAAATGCCTCTTGCCAATTATGTCCACACAGCTACGCCCAAATTAAAAATAACCCAACACGGCAGGGTGCGTCGGCTCATGCCTGTAATCCCAGCACTTTGGGAGGCTGAGGCAGGCAGATCACAAGGTCAGGAGTTTGAGACCAGCCTGGCCAACATGGTGAAACCCCATCTCTACTAAAAATACAAAAATTAGCCGGGCATGGTGGCGTGTGCCTGTGGTCTCAGCTCCTTGGGAGGCTGAGGCAGGAGAATCACTTGAACCAGGGAGGCGGAGGTTGCAGTGAGCCGAGATTGTGCCACTGCACTCCAACCTGGGCAACACAACGAAACTCAATCTCAAATAAATAAATAAATAAATAAAATAACCCAACACTCATGACAGAACCCAAATGGGCATGGGAGGCTCTTTCCCTCCCTACAATATCACCCTACAGTCTCTACATAAATGCCCCTGTAAAGTGGCTCCTAAGTAGGTCATTAAAATGTTCACCTTTCCTTGGCAAAGTAGATCTCAACACAGGAGGAAAGAGAAATAAGCTAAAAAAAGAAATGTGGATTGTCCAGAAGTTACAAGGGAACAAAAAAGTGGAAATCCTTAGCGAGAAAACCTTTTGCAAAAACTGTAATTAAAGGAATCTAGACCAGTGGTTGCCCGATAGAAATATAAGCCAAAAATGTAAGTTTTACTTTTCCAGTAACCATATTTAAGAAAAAAAACAGGTAAAGTTAATTGAAATGTTTTATTTAACTCAATAGATCAAAAATATTATCATTTCAACATGTAATCAATATAAAAGTTAGTAATGAAATATTTTACATTCTTTTTCTTCCTGCTCAGTCTTTGAAATCAGTGTGTATTTTACACTGACTGCACATCTATACTTGGGCCAGCACATTTCAGATGCTCAACAGCCACAAGACACCAGTGGTTACCATATTGGAAAGCACAGGTCTAGAATAATCGCCACAAGACACCAGTGGTTACCATATTGGAAAGCACAGGTCTAGAATAATCCTAACTTCTTTTTTTGTAAAATACTAAATCATCCAAAGCACTCCAAGTTTTCTATTAGGGAGGCAAAATAACTATACTGTTAGAATCATGGGCAATGATATCATAAATTCCTAAAATAAAATCACATAGGGCTGTTATTTCAAATTACGTAAAACTTGTCTTCCAGAAGAACTCGACCAAATGCCAAAGTTCTTAACATCTGCCCCACTTCCCAAACAAGGGAAACTGAAGACCCCGACGAGCACCAGGGCCTTCTGTCAGCTCCTGACAGAGAAGGGGCTCCTGGATTTTGTTTCCCCTTCATGACAATACAACATGGGACTGGGTTCCTAATTTGACTCTGTTCATTTAAAGAATGATCTCAAAGAAGAAAGGAAAATCAATTACCCCTTTAGGAAATGTAGTCCAGGGTGGGGGTGGAGGGAGCATTTCAATGACAAAAGCCAAACCTCAGTCATAATGCAGATCCCTGTCTAACAGGTGGTCATTATTTTTTTTCTTTTCTTTTTTTTTTTTTTTCCTTTTTTGAGACGGAGTCTCGCTCTGTCGCCCTGGAGTGCAGTGGCGCGATCTCGGCTCACTGTAAGCTCCACCTTCCTGGTTCACGCCATTCTCCCGCCTCAGCCTCCCAAGCAGCTGGGACTACAGGCGCCTGCCACCATGCCCGGCTAATTTTTTTGTATTTTTAGTAGACATGGGGTTTCACTGTATTAGCCAGGATGGTCTCAATCTCCTGACCTCGTGATCCGCCCGCCTTGGCCTCCCAAAGTGCTAGGATTACAGGTGTGAGCCACCGCGCCTGGCTGTTTTATTTTCTGTTACAGGTACTCTGGTCTCCCACCTACCCCATGCAGGATGGCTATCCCCATGCAGGGCGGCTGTGACTTTCAAGAGAGTCCCCCAAGGGAGGGTCCCAAGATCAGGGGCTGATAATGGGCCCCACCACAAGGCTATGCTGCTGGTTTTTGTTTGGAACAACAGCGCTCCCATGATACCTCGCTCTTGCTGAAAATATTGGTAATACGGAAGCATGAACACAGCTGTGTGTAAATTACACACACAAACAGATTAGATCTGTATATTTATAAGGAATACAAACATACTAATAGCTCATTTACATACACAGCTGGATACACTGGGCTGCATGCAGAGGGGTTTGAGTTCCAAAATATTTCTCTAAAATTTTACAAAAAGAAATGCTCAGGTTACTGCTAAGCCAGGCTGCTCCCCCTACCCTCATACAGTATGTCCCCAGAAATAGAGTCCTTTTCATTCTCATTTGTGATATCTGAGATGCTATGAAGGAGAAATCTCAACAAGAGCTGTTAGATTTCACTTTTATGATTATTTATTATTATTTTTAGAGACAGGGTCTTGCTCTGCCACCTAGGCTGCAGTGGTATGATCACAGCTCACTGTAACATGGAGCTTCTGGGCTCAAATGATCCTCCTGGCTCAGCCTCCCAAGTAGTTCAGACTACAGGTATGTGTCAGTCACCATGCCCAGCTAATTTTAAAATATTTTTTTGTAGAGACAGGGTTCTCACTATGTTGCCCAGGCTTGGTCTTGAACTCTTGATTTCAAGCAATCCTGTTTCCCTCAGCCTCCCAAAGAGTTGGGATTATGGGCATGAGCCACTGCGCCCAGCCAGATCTCACTCGTATAGGAAAAAAATTATAGGATAGTTTTCAGTTAAAAGGATGCATACATATATGAAGAGAGAGACCTACTAAAACATCTGTTACAACAGCATATGGTAAGGCAGAATCTTTGCATTTTCAAAATGTTTTCATAAACTTTATTTTTTAGAGCAATTTTAGGTTCACAGCAAAATGGAGCACAAGGTATAGGGATTTCCCATATAGATGGGTCTCTGAATTTTTTAGCTAATTTTGAAAACTTGTGAGAAGAGCAATCAGCATTTTGTGCTCACTATATTAAACCTGGGAGAGCTGGGCTCTGATTCTACGTCTGATTCTACCAAGGCCTCAGTTTACCTCTGATGGTATCAGAAGTACTCAAATTTAGCATTTAAAAATACTAACTTTTAAAATGTTGAGTGTTCCAGTAAAATAGTTAAAGAAAAAAAAAAGGTAATAATCCAACTAAGAAAAAAATATTAACTTATACATATCTGGATAATAACAGACTCATTACAGGCCCTAATTTTATTATTTAAAATGTTTACAACAAAGCTCTCTAACTGATATTCTCCCTCTCTCTCTTTTTGCCTTGATATGGTTTCTATAAACTCCTGGTTTAAAAAAGAAAAAGGGTCCATTTCTGAGGCTTGGGTTTACTGTACTTACAGTTCCACCAATAAATCATCTCCCAATCTGGGCTGGAGAAGCACTGGCCACGGTTTGATTGCTCCAGCCCCAGGTTGCCAGGCAACCCACACAAGGGGGAAGTCTGAGAACCGCTGACAGATAGCCAAGTGGCTGAAACAACAGACTTCTCTCTGTCAAAAATGTGTTTGAGAGAGCCACTTGCCCACCTCTGCTCTCTGCTAAACACTACATGATTGTAAAATCAAAATCAAAAGGCCACTGTAATAAAAACACACTTCCTGTTCAATTACTAATTGTTCTAAAGCTGTGGGGAGGCCCAGATCCTACAGTGTATGGCAACAGAAATGCGATACTGTAAATGAGATAAAGCCGGCAGCATGCAAGAAACCTGATCTAAATGCATCTCTGCAGCTTTCAAGTCAGGGGAGCTGGTGCGTGGAGGAATCAACTGCCTAAGAAAGCACCAGGAAGAAAATAATGAATGTCAAGATGTTAAAGAAACAAAGCAAACAATAACTATGAAGCTAGAGGTCAAGACTACTTAGTAATAAAACCAAGAACATTCTCCATTGTTTTGAAACACAATCTGGAAGCAATGGAAGTTTTCTCCCTCAGAGATGGAAAGGAGGAGCAAGGAAGGTCGATGACCCTTGGGAACCACACCCCTTGGCAGTTCCAGGTGGATTCCCTGATACCTGACTGTAAACGGGATTACAGGAAATAGCAGCATCCTTAGGATAATGCGGGACAGTAACAGGTCTGAGAGTCTAATGCAACATTTAAAATACCTATGGTGTGAGCTGGGCACAGTGGTTCACGCCTGTAATCACAGCACTTTGGGAGATCGAGGTGGGTGGATCACCTGAGGTCAAGAGTTTGAGACCAGCCTGGCCAAAACAGTGAAACTCCAACTCTACTAAAAATACAAAAAATTAGCTGGGCGTGGTGGCAAAAGCCTGTAATCCCAGCTACTGGGGAGGCTGAGGCAGGAGAATTGCTTCAATCTGGGAGGCAGAGGTTGCAGTAAGCTGAGATCGTGCCATTGCACTCCAGCCTGAGCAACAAGAGTGAAACTCTGTCTCAAACAAACAAACAAACAAACAAAAAATACCCATGGTGCATGTACCAAGCCAGTAATACTCTGCCCAACACCAACACCATCCAGCATCCTTCCATGAAACCACTGTATTGAAACTGTCATCTTGGACTTTGGAAACTATCTGTGGTATGTGGAAGGGGCCAGCACTGAGTGCACAGTTCTTTATCTCTTTTGTGCCATGGACCCTTTGGCAGTCTGGTAAAGCCTAACTCCTTCTAAAAATGGTTTATGGCCAGGCACGGTGGCTCACGCCTGTAATCTTAGCACTTTGGGAGGCCGAGGCAGGCGGACAGGAGGTCAGGAGATCGAGACCATCCTGGTCAATACGGTGAAACTCTGTCTCTACTAAAAATACAAAAAATTATCTGGGCGTGGTGGCGCATGCCTGTAATCCCAGCTACTCAGGAGGCTGAAGCAAGAGAACCGCTTGAACCAGGGAGTCGGAGGTTGCAGTAAGCCGAGATCACGCCACTGAACTCCAGCCTGGCAACAGAGTGAGACTCCATCTTATTTAAAAAAAAAAAAAGGCTGGGCACAGTGGCTCACGTCTGTAATCTCAGCACTTTGGGAGGCTAAGGCCAGCGGATCACCTGACGTCAAGAGTCAAGAGTTTGAGACCAGTCTGGCCAACATGGTGAAACCTCGTCTCTACTAAAAAAAAAAAAAAAAAAAAAAATTAGCTGGGCGTGGTGGTGCACGCCTGTAGTCCCAGCTACTCAGGGAGGCTGAGGCAGGAGAATCGCTTGAACCCAGGAGGCGGAGGTTGCAGTGAGCCAAGACTGTGCCACTGCACTCCAGCCTGGGTAACAGAGGGAGACTCCATCTCAAAAAAAAAAAAAAAAAAGAAAGTATGCCAGAGTAATGTAAGTACTCTATGAACACATTCAATAACAAGAGCTAGCAGAGGGTTTTCTTCAGTTCTGGGAGGTTTTTTGTTTTTGGGGGTGAGGGGGCTGCTTTGCTTTATCATGTGACCTCAGATGATAAACCCTTGGAGGGCAAGGATAACAAGTTTCTCATCATTCAATCTCCAACGCAATGTGCAGCCTGGTTTCCTGCCCTAAGCTTCCAAACTAGCCCTCTCTACACCACTAGCCCAGCTCCTATAGGGGCCTGGGTTTCCTTGACTCTCCCAGTGCCCAGAATTGGGTCTGGCATATAAGAGGTATAAGAGCATATTCCGCAAAATGGTATGTATGGACACAAAAGACATTTTTTTCCTATGTTCTCTTTCCGACAACCCATCAGCCTGAGAAGGCACACGCTCCTGTGAGGGGATGCAGCCTCTCTTCTTCTACCCCCACCACTGCCCCCCTCTCACTTCACAAAGGCAGCCTCCTCTCCCCTGCTCCCATCTGGAAGGCTACCGGGCAGCATTGCCCTAGGGGCACTGAACAAGGGGACAATTTAAAACACTGACACTGGTGCTGACACAGTGCCGAGCTCTGAGGTCAGGATGAGAAAGACTCCACAAGTCAGATACTTTCTGATGCTCTGCTTTCAACAAAACACAAGGAGGTCCTAGTGGAAGTGTCATCTGATAGATTACAGAAAATCAGTCTGATGACAAATTATACTTTTGGCATTACTATGGAAAGAATTCAAATAACTGAGTGACACTGTAACAAAACCATCATTCCCATCTACTTACTCATGTAGACAAGGTTTCTGGGCACTCATGTGTTTTAAAAAAACCCATACAATGTATTTCCAATAAATGTTAAGCAAAAATTAAAATTATATCAACATTTACAATATTTCGTTGTTTTCATCAACTGTGCTCTAATAATCATAATTTGAAAAAAAGTTTCTTCTATACTTAGCTTTATTATTAAAGGAAATAACCATACACCCAATTTCAATACACACACTTTTTGTTGCAGGAAGTAGTACTAAAGGTGAATCTGACACTAGACTTTCAAGCATAAAATGTATCACCTTAGTATAAAGTCCCTGGGGAAGTAGAATGGAAATAAAAATTAAAGGGGGAAAAGAATAAGATGCAACATTAGACTGGTTTTAACTCAAATGTGGGAACAAAGAAATGACTTAAAGTTGGAATTTATACTTAAAAGGGAAGCAGAGCAAAGAAGTTTGGAACATTTGCACCCTGGCAATGTGGCAAAGAAAGAAAAGCTTTTGGTCGGGCGTGGTGGCTCACGCCTTTGGGAGGTCGAGGCGGGTGGATCACGAGGTCAGGAGTTCGAAACCAGCCTGGCCAACATGATGAAACCCCATCTCTACTACAGATACAAAAAATGAGCCAGGCATGGTGGCACTCGCCTGTAATTCCAGCTACCCGGGAGGCTGAGGCAGGAGAATCACTTGAACCCAGGAGGCAGAGGTTGCAGTGAGCCGAGATTGCACCACTGCACTCCAGCCTGAGCAACAGGAGAGACTCCATCTCAAAAAAAAAAAAAAAAAAGCTTTCTCAGGAGACAAGGCTGTAAAGCAATCACTTGCTAGAGATATTTGCGTAACTAAAAGGGAGCCAAGGGCTGATATCCAAGACAAAGAAGGAAAGGCTTTCGGGCATTTCAAAGACCTTCCCAGCAGCCCCTCCCATCATAGGATCAGAAACCTAAGAAGAAAGAATGGTTTCCAGGGCCAGGCTTGGGGTTTGCTGCCCTCTGCAGCCTCGGGACATTGCTTCCCACAGGCCCCTCTGGCTACATCCTTGGCTCAAAGGGCCTCTGAATAGCTCAGGCTGCTGCTTCAGAGGGTGCAAGCCAGAGGTCTGTGGCAGCTTCCAGGTGGTGTTAAGTCTGCAGGTGTACAGAGTGCAGGAGCGATGGAGGCTTGGCAGCCTCTGCCAAGATTTCAGAGGATGTATCCCAGTCCAGAGGCCTGCTGCAGGGATGGAGCCCTCACACAGATATTCTACTAGGACAGTGTGGATGGGAAATGTGGGGTTGGAGGGCCCACACAGAGTCCCCACTGGGGCACTGCCTAGTGGAGCTGTGGGAAAGGGCCATTGTCTTCCAGACCCAGGAATGGTAGATCCATCAGCAGCTTGCACTGTATGCCTGGAGAAGCTGCAGGCACTCAAAGCCACAGAGGTGGAACTGCCCAAGGCCTTGGCAGGCCCCCCACCCATCACTGCCCCCAGGATGTAGCAAATGGAGTCAAGGGCTATTTTGGAGCTTGAAGATTTAATGATTGCCCTGCTGGGTTTAGGACTTGCATTGGGCTCAATGCGCCCCTTTCTTTTGACTGATTCCTACCTTTTGGAATGGGAATGTTTATCCAATGCCTATACCCGCATTGTATCTTAGAAGTAAATAACTTGTTTTTGATTCTACAGGCTCACAGGTGGAAGGGACTTGCCTTGTCCCAGATGAGACTTAGGACTTTTGAGTTTATATTGGAATGAGGTAAGACTTTAGGGGACTATTGATAAGGGATAATTGTATTTTGTAACGTGAGAAGGACATGAGGTTTGCAGGAAGCCAGGAATGGAATGATATAGTTGGAGTATTTGTCCCCTCCCAAATCTGATGTTGAAATGTAATCCCCAATGTTGGAGATGGGACCTGGTGGAAGGTGACTGGATCACGCGGGTGGATCTCTCATGAATGGTTTAAGCACCATCCTCTGGGTGCTGTCCTTGCAATAGTGAGTGAGTTTTGCAAGACCCGTTTGCTTAGAAGTGTGTGGCAGCCCCATCCCCTTGCTCCTTCTTCCACCATGTGATGTGGTGTTCCCGCTTCAGCGTCCGCCTTAAGTAAAAGCTCCCTGAGGCCTCCCTAGGAACTGCGCAGATGTTGGTGTCATGCTTATACAGCCTATAGGACTGTGAGCCAATTAAACGTGTTTTCTTTATTTAAAAAAAAGATGATAAGGGGCATAAATCACTATGGTATTTAAAATTCACTTTTAATATTTAAAAGAGTGATGGGGCAATTTTATTTTTAAATGTCAATGTTTGTAATGTTAGAAGTTACATCCTTATGATTTAAAAAAAAAAAAAAAAAAAAAAGGCCAGGTGTGGTGGCTCACGCCTGTAATCCCAGCACTTTGGGAGGCTGAGGCAGGCAGATCACAAGGTCAGGAGATCGAGACATCCTGGCTAACATGATGAAACCCTATCTCTACTAAAAATACAAAACAATTAGCCAGGTGTGGTGGCGGGCGCCCATAGTCCCAGCTAGTTGGGAGGCTGAGGCAGGAGAATGGTGTGAACCCAGGATGTGGAGCTTGCGGTGAGATGGAGCCACTGTACTTAAAAAAACAAAACAAAACAAAACAAAAAAGGTCAATTTAAATTTGGGAGTGGGTATGTGCTTTTAGGCAAAATTCTTTTAGGGGTTTCATAGGGATAAAACATTTTTTTAAGCTTTGTATCTACCTAAAGGAAGACCCATAAATTATTTGGGGTACCAAGCATGCTTCCACATCTCAGCTATATTTAGTTTGGTTTCACCTAACAGAACCAAACTAGGGTCACTGAAAACACTTTCTTGAACCAAGACAGGCTGCACCATGGAAGATCTTGCAGTATGTAACTGCTGTTCCATCAAGGTACAGACTTTTATTTGAATTCCAAAGCTGACTATGGCTCTATTCAAGGACAGTAAAAAGCACAAATTCCTCAGTGTGCCAATTAAAGTGCTTGGCACCTTGCATTCTGTCACTTCAGCCTGGACTCTCGCATACCCACACCACACCCGAGCATCTGGACTCTTTTTTCCTTATTTTTAAGCCATCATCTATCTACACATGCAGATGGGCCAGCCCCAATGCTCAGTGGTTGAAGAAACTAATCTTCATGAGCAGGAAATTACTGAGGTGATCTTGGTTCTGAACCAACTGCACAAGAGAGACAGACAATCGTCTTCCATCATCAACCACCTGGGGTGGGAGCCTCACTTTTTTTTTTAATACTTTAAGTTCTGGGATACATGGGCAGACGTGCAGGTTTGTTACGTATGTTTACACGTACCATGGTGGTTTGCTGCACCCATCAACCCATCATCTACATTAGGTATTTCTCCTAATGCTCTCCCTCCCCAAGACCCCCATCCCCCAACAGGCCCTGGGTGTGTGATGTTCCCCTCCCTGTGTCCATGTGTTCTCATTGTTCAACTCCCACTTATGAGTGAGAACATGTGGTGTCTGGTTTTCTGTCCTTGTGTTAGTTTTCATAGTGTTGATGGTCTTTACAATTTGGTGTGTTTTTGCAGGGGCAGGCACCAGTTGTTCCTTTCCATCTTTAGTGCTTACTTCAGGAGCTCCTGTAGGGCAGACCTGGTGGTGACAAAATCTCTCAGCATTTGCTTGTCTGTAAAGGATTTTATTTCTCCTTCGCTTATGAAGCTTAGTTTGGCTGGATATGAAATTCTGGGTTGAAAATTCTTTTAAGAATGTTGAATACTGGTCCCCACTGTCTTCTGGCTTGTAGGGCTTCTGCAGAGAGATCCGCTGTTAGTCTGATATGGGCTTCCTTTTGTGGGTAACCCAACCTTTCTCTCTGGCTGCCCTTAACATTTTTTCTTTCATTTCAACCTTGGTAAATCCAAGATTATGTGTCTTGGGGTTGCTCTTCTCGAGAAGTTATCTTTGTGGTGTTCTCTGTATTTCCTGAATTTGAATGTTGGCCTGTCTTGCTAGGTTGGGGAAGTTCTCCTGGATAATATCCTGAAGAGTGTTTTCCAACTTGGTTCCATTCTCCATGTTAATTTTAGGTACACCAATCAAACATAGGTTTGGTCTTTTCAGGCAGTCCCATATTTCTTGGAGGCTTTGTTCGTTTCATTTCTTTTTTTTTTTTTTTAGAGTCTCGCTCTGTCACCCAAGCTGGAGTGGTGGCGCGATCTCGGCTCACTGCAAGCACTGCCTCCCGGGTTCACACCATTCTCCTGCCTCAGTCTCCCGACTAGCTGGGACTACAGGCACCCACCACCATGCCCAGCTAATTTTTTTGTGGGTTTTTAGTAGAGACGGGGTTTTACCATGTTAGCCAGGATGGTCTCAATCTCCTGACCTTGTGATCTACCCACCTCAGCCTCCCACAGTGCTGGGATTACAGGCTTGAGCCACCGCGCCTGGCCTGTTCATTTCTTTTCGTTCTTTTTTCGCTAATTTTGTCTTCATGCTTTATTTCATTAAGCAGATCTTCAATCTCTGATACCCCTTCTTCTGCTTGATCAATTCGGCTATTGATACTTGTGCATGCTTCACGAAGTTCTCCTAATGTGTTTTTCAGCTCCATCAGATCATTTATGTTCTTCTCTAAACTGGTTATTCTAGTTAACAATTCCTCTATCCTTTTTTCAAGGTTCTTAGCTTCCTTACATTGGGTTAGAACATGCTCCTTTAGCTGGGAGGAGTTTGTTATTACCCACCTTCTGAAGCCTACTTCTGTCAATTTGTCAAAGTCATTATCCATCCAGTTTTGTTCCCTTGCTGGCAAGGAGTTGTACTCCTTTGGAGAAGAGGTTTCCTGGTTTTTGGAATTTTCAGTCTTTTTGCATTGTTTTTTCCTCGTCTTCGTGGATTTATCTACCTTTGGCCTTTGATGTCGGTGACCTTCAGATGGGGTTTCTGTGTGTACGTCCTTTTTGTTGATGTTGATGCTATTCCTTTCTGTTTGTTAGTTTTCCTTCTAACAGTCAGGCCCCTCTGCTACGTCTGCTGGAGTTTGCTGGAGGTCCACTCCAGGCCCTGTTTGCCTGGGTATCACCAGCGGAGGCTGCAGAACAGCAAAGGTTGCTGCCTGAGGAACCCCACTTTTACGCAGAGGTAAAATCTACCAAGCATGTGGATTCTAAGGTTTCGTTTCAGCTCCAGTGGAGGCTGTGCTGTGTTAACCATGTATGCAATGGACACAGAAGGTGTGTGTGTGGCACTTGCCTGCATCTGCCACCCCAGCTCCAGATCCAACTCGAGCCAGGCCCTGCCTGCTTCTCCGAATACATCCTGCACTCTGTCTCCTCACAGGGTAGTTCTGTGGTCTGCGGAGCCGCTATTGTGTGGGGTGATCTGACTTGGATTCCTGAGTACTTCCACTCACCACTGCTGCAGCTCTAAACAAATTTCCTTCCTATCTCATGCCTATGTCATGTCATACTCCTGTGTTTCCATCTTTCTGTGTACCCCATGGAACTTCCCCATTCTGCCCAGCACTATGTTCTGGGCATCCAAGTCCACCATTGCCATTAGAACATCATCTCCTTGAGGTGAGGAGTTCCTGTTCAGGGCCATCTGGAAGCTTCTGCACATGAGAGGCATTTAATAAATGTTTCTCCGATGACGTTTCCTATTATCAGTATCTGGGCCTTTCAGAGCCAGAAGAGGACTATTTAATTATTATTACTCTCATTTCTTAGTGAGAGGACCAGTGACTCTCCCAAGGTACAGCAACTGGTCTAAGGCACAGACTCAACCAGAAAGCGGTTTTACCAACACTTTTGCCTTCCCAGCATAAATATTCTAAAGAAAATAATTACTGCATTTTCCACAGATAGATGAAGAGTTATCTGAAAAAAGTAGAAGTGAGGGAAGGGAATAAAAAGGGGGGAAAAAAAAAAAAAGGCCAGGCACAGTGGCTCATGTCTGTAATCCCAGTAGTCTGGGAGGCCAAGGCAGGCAAATCACGAGGTCAGGAGTTCGAGACCAGCTTGGCCAACATGGTAAAACCCCATCTCTACTAAAACTACAAAAATTAGCCGGGCATGGTGGCACACACCTATAGTCCCAGCTACTTGGGAGGCTGAGGCAAGAGAATCTCTTGAACCCTGGAGGCGGAGGTTGCAATGAGCCGAGATCACGCCATTGCACTCCAGCCTGGGCGACAAAGCGAGACTCCATCTCAAAAAAACAAAACAAAACAAAAAACAAAAAAGGAAGAAGAACCAGAATTTCTTGTTTTTGAAAAAAATCACAAACTGAAGAATGACCGGACACGATGTCACACCACTCACACAGGAAACCTCACGTACGAAACCTCACACGACAGCACTGCAGCTCTTTCGCTTGGTTAACTTGGGGACAGCCCTGAAACACGAGATCGGCCTTTATGGCCTTCTTCCCAGGCTGGTGGAAGATCAGGCTGCTCTGACTCCAGGCCAGCTGGGATTGGCGGGGCCTCTCAACACAGTCAAGAATGGCTAACGGCAGGCAGAAACATTTTGTGGCCTAATAAAGGATCAAAGAAATGTTCCTTACAGAGAGGAAATGAATTATCCACACATCCAGCTCCTTCGTGTCTTTTGTTTGTTTGTTTTTGGCTCTTTGGCCTATTTGGATAAAACATATTACACTGAGGAAGCATCAAAGAAAGTGAAACAACTGTGACATTTAAAGGGAACTCTGTCGGCTAGACAGAGCCCCATTTTGGGTTCAGCTCCAACTTCTCCCTGTTCTCTTTCTCCTGGCCATGGGGAGTATTCATCCACAGCTGACACAAGATTATCAGCAAAAGTTTTAACAAGAACCAGACCTTTCTCTTCTAATCTTTTCCCCAATCCAAAATGTCACGAAAAAACCTGAAAGAATATTGTTAGAATTTAAAAATACTCTATTATTGTGTCCCTCATGCTGAAAAATGCACATCTAGGTATGAAAAACGCATAGACTGCTCTGTCAAAGACCACTACGTGATTGCACTTCCGTAGCAGAGGTCCCGTCTTTCCTTTCAGCTAAATTTAATCTGTTCTAAATTCTGAAAGTTACTGAGTCCTAAAGACATTTATTTAGCAGGTCCTAACAATGAGCAGTTTATAGGCAATTGTGAAACATGACCACAAAGATTATTGGATGGGGGTCAAGTAATTTGAATTTCTCGAAAAACACAGATCACTCTTGACTGACATGAGTGATCAGTGGTATCATTTACTCAGAATGACTTGAGAGAATAGTAACATGGAATGAGAAGCTCCTTCTACCCTGAAGGAGGCACTTTTATAGCTATACAACCTCTACCCTACTCAGTCTCTGTGTGGCAAAACTAGTTTATCCTCCTCATGGCATCTACCTGAATTCATCTTATTTAAGTTAATTTGCTTATTTGTCTGTGGTCCCTACTAGAATGCAAATCTCATAAGAACAGTACCTCCACGGTTATTTCTATTCCCAGAGTTGAGAAGGTGCCTCATACACAGTCAGTACTCATTGAGTGACTGAGGAGAAAAACAGCAGGAATATATTCTACAGCCAACACTCAAATCTGCGATCTTAGTTCTACACAGTCGTCCATTCACAAAACTCTGTCTCCTCGCACCTTTCCTCCACCTTCAACCTCTCCATGTTAATGCACGTTGGCTCCATTTACCAGTTAATGATTTAGTGATCCCATTGAGGAGCCAGGAGCTCCAAGGAACAGCCATTGAGAAGCACAGCACCCAGCAGAGCTGCGTGTGGAGGCAACCCGCACCTCCCTCTCCATGGGACCTAAATGGCCGGCATAGCACATGCTTCCTTCCTTCCCAGCCCTTCCTGTATTCCCAGCCCAGTCCAGACTAGACATCCTTCTGACCAGATGCTCACCCTAGCAAATCCCAACTGACGCCTCACATGGATGTCCCTTAGAGACCTACTGTCCTCTCAAACGCAGTTCTCCAAATGGCCTCATACCCCAACCCCCGAGTCCTGCTGCAACTTTCTCACTTTCAGATCCACACAGAATCCCTTTTAACCCCTCCAGTTATAGGAACAGAAGTTCAGTTTTGTCAACAGTAGCGATCCTGTCTCACCGTCTCATCAACGATGCCCATCCAGGTTCCCCCATCAGTGTCAACCACTTGCCAAACCCATCTCCTCCTTATCCTGTGACCTGCACCAAAGTCTCTTCCTAGCTAGCTAAGTCTCTTCCTCTAGCCCACCTTTTGACAGCACTCTCAGGAACGTGGAAAAGGTTGCCCATGGCCCTTCTAGTCTGTGTCTACCATTGTTGGTGCTCTTTATTCTAGCCTAACCATCTACCGGTAGCCATACCTAAGATGTGAAACTACAGACTTTCCCTATTTACTGCACAGCTACCATGATCTCCACAATATCCCTCTTCTTGACTGTGTCCCTCAACTCCTCTACCACTTCCGTACTGGTTTCCCATGTTCTCTATGCAGCCTGGGGCTTAACTATCCGTTATTTCAACAATGCAGTCAATACTCATTACCTCAGCTGGGTGCGGTGGCTCACGCCTGTAATCCTAGCACTTTGGGAGGCTGAGGCGGGTGGATTACTTGAGGTCAGGAGTTGGAGACTAGCCTGGCCAACATGGTGAAACCCCGTCTCTACTAAAAATACAAAAATTAGCTGGGTGTGGTGGCGCGTGCCTATAATCCCAGCTACTCAGGAAGCCGAGGCAGGAGAATCGCTTGAACCCCGAAGGCAGAGGGTGCAGTGAGCTGAGATTGTGCCACGGCCCTCCAACCTGGGTGACAAGAGCAAAACTCCATCTCAAAAAAGAACAAAAAAAGCCGGGCATGGTGGCTCACGCCTGTAATCCCAACACTTTGGGAGGCCGAGGCGGGAGGATCACCTGAGGTCCAGAGTTCGAGACCACCCTGACCAACATGGAGAAACTAAAAGTACTAAAAATACAAAATTAGCCGGGTGTGGTGGCACACGCCTGTAATCCCAGCTAATCCAGAGGCTGAGGCAGGAGAATGGCTTGAACCCGGGAGGTGGAGGTTGCTGTGAGCCGAGATTGCACCATTGTACTCCAGCCTGGGCAAGAAGAGCGAAACTCCCTCTCTAAACAAACAAACAAACAAACAAACAAAACAAAAACAAAAACAAAAAATACTCCTTGCCTCAACATCCTGACCTCCCATCAATTTTCCAGCCCAATCTTCCACCTACTTTGGCTGCATATTAGTGTCCTAACATCCTGGGACATTGGAAACTTGTATCCCAGATGAATTAAATTGGACCCAAGTCTCTGTCTGTGTCTAAAGTTCCTCATGTGACTCCAGCGTGCATCTAACAGTGTGAAGTGCTGCTGTACACTGACAGCTCTCAATGTCTCTCACTAGGAGCATAGTCCTGATCCAGTCCAGTGGTTCTCAGGGCCTGGATGCCCACGTCCTACCCCAGGGATTATGCTGACTGACTAGGGTACAGGCCAGCATTGGGGCATTTTCAAGTTCTCCCAATGACTCTAACGCACAGCCAAGTTCACAAGATGTCCTCAGCCCACCTCCACTCTTCCAATGCTACCGCCAGATTGGTCTTCAAGGGCAGCTCCAGTCCTATCCTTCCCCACAGTCAAAAATATGTAATTTTTCCTCGTTTCCTGTTGAATTAAACATAAACTTCTCAGTCAAAAGTGGGAGGCTCTGAATTAGCTACCTCACATCCTCCCCTACCCATAAGCTTCATCCAAACTGGGCAACTTGCTACTAACCAACCATTCAAATTCTTTTAGCCCTTGTTCTCCAATTAACCTCTGTCAGCTCTGCCCGGTGAAATCCTATCCATCCTTCAAGGTCCTCTCAAATAAGCCTCCTCTATAGCACACTTCCTGATCTCCCTGTCCAAGAGCTGGGAGCAGCTGCTCACCTCGGCAGGCCCTGTGAGCCCCAGCGCACCATCTGAAGCAAAAGAGGCACTCAAAACAAGTTTCCAATTGTGTGTACAGCAGGTACACTTTTCTTTCTAGGTATTTTCTTGCTTCTACTCAGGAAAAACAGCTCCTCTCACAAATGCTGAATTTATAGTAAACATACGTAGTAAATATCGTCTAATCCAGTTACTAAAAAAGCTTCAATCTTGACACAATGAGAGGCTGCAGAAGTCAGAGGAATGCATGACTCAGAGTCCTACATAACTGAAGCCGTAAAAACACTGTTATGGGAGATATGCTGTTAGGAGGAAACAGAACCGTCCTCAAGAATTCCTCATTAATTTGATAATGTAATTTAACAGTGAGGCACAAAATAGGAGTGAACATCGCTGGTCTAAGATCCTGGTGGCCTTCTGACTTCATCTTCTCCATCCACTCCGGGGCATCTTTTATTTATTTATTTATTTATTTGAGATGGAGTCTTGCTCTGTCGCCCAGGCTGGAGTGCAGTGGCACAATCTCGGCTCAATGCATCCTCTGCCTCCCGGGGAGGTGATTCTCCTGCCTCAGCCTTCCATGCAGCTGAGATTACAAGCATGCGCCACCATGCCCAGCTAATTTTTGTATTTTTAGTACAGACAGTGTTTCGCTATGTTGGCCAGGCTGGTCTCGAACTCCTGACCTCAGTTGATCTCCCCTCCTCTGCCTCCCAAAGTGCTGGTATTACAAGCATGAGCTTCTGCGCCCAGCCTAAGGGAGACTTTAGATTTAAGACAGAAGTATGTCAGGAGAGAGGAGGTAGCTTTAAATGAATGACTTCCTCTCATGGTAGGGTTCTCATTTTTTCACTTCCTGTTTCCTTCTCCCAACACTCAATTCCAGTTACCAGTGTAGTATGTCTCACCTGTGAAAATGTAAGACTCTAATGTCACTATATGTAGAATGTGCTAAGCACACACATTAAAATTGACTCCAATTCTGTTGCTAAGAAACTGCACAAGAAAAGGGTTTTCCATCCTCTTCATTTATAAAATAACCGCTCTGTCTATGGGAGAACAAATGCAATCTCTCAAGTCCCCTTGTGCCTTGTTCTTATTTTTTAAATTAACAGAGAAAGATGATAGAGAGTGGCTGAAAGTGTATGCTATCTCCATTTTTTTTTACATACCCTTGAAAATGCGATGGAAACATGGCTTCAATAACCCACTGCTCTAGTATTTATTAATCTTTCAAGCTGAAGACTCCCCCCATTACTCCCCGTACTCGCCGCTCAAGCAAAAATGAAAAATATACCATCAAAAGTACTCTTCGATTTAAAAAGATTATCCCAAGCAGCCGGGAATAATTTAAGGTGTGTTTGTATTCCATGTGGGGTTACTTTCCAGGTCTCTGTATAGCCCGAATGCCTAAACACAGATGTGTGCACATGCACACGCGTGCACACACACAGCCCTAAAGAACAGCACAAGGTATGCTGGCTTTTATTTTCTTAATCCAAAAGTAGGGCTGGGGATGATGAACTTAAAACAACGCACTGCTTAAAGACAAAAAGAAAAGAATAATCTTGCTAAACACAAAGAGCAAAATGGGCATATTAATTTCTTTGACCATAACATAAAGAGAAAGCCTAGAAAGTAGTGAGCCGTGGATGTGAATGGAAAGGTCACAGTTGAATCTGTACATTTATCCCAGAGGCAACTTCTACTGACATGAACTACTGAAATACATTTTTGAAATATCTCTTCCTTTCTAATAAAATGCTTGTCCTATTTCATTTACTAAAGGATTTTAAAAATACATTTTTCTTTAGAGCTTGTTAAACAGTAGAATCTTTCTGCAAACTAATTGACAGAATTGACTGCCTTACACCAACTTTCCTGTGCATATAATTGATTTTTAATTTGCTGTCTCATTTCCGAAAGGACTTGAAAATAAACTCCACTCTATCCGTACTATTGACTTCTATAAGCAAGGGTTTGGTTCAAAGGCTGATGGGAATTAACCATAGGAAAAATAGTCTAATTTTATTAATAGTTGAAATCTTAGGCAAATCTCACTTGAATCTACATTTTTCTTTTTTAATATTAAGGGCTAATTCTTACTATAGGTCACATTAAGAATACATAATATGGAGTAATATGTACATACGTATAATAGATCAACATTTCTATTTCTCTTGTTTTTCCTACTCTCATACAAATTTAGTTCTTCATAAGAAACAGTACCAATGTCATTTAAAACTGGAGGAAGGGTGGTTAGTAGAATGAGATCCTACTGTGATTCAATTTAAAAAGTACTAAATACCTACTATGTGATGCAGTAGACACACTGTATCTTTATTTTGGGTTAATGGTAAAGGTTCCAAATGAATTGTAAAAATTTTCAAGTTATAATTTTAGAAATATAATTTCAATGTTCTGACTCAACTCACAGGTATGCAAACCTGCATACATAAGTTGACAATGACATAAAACCACGTACGTACATAAACAAAAACCAGAAGAGAGCAAGAAGCCAGCAAGTGAGACGACGAAGCCAGACACTGTGAGACTATGTGTTAGTGGTGAGGTTTTAAATTGCCTTTAATGATTTTAGGATGTTGTTTTAACAATTAAAAAAAAAAAAATCTGCACAAAATCCTAAAAAGAATAAGAAAGTGAAAAGGTTCATACTAGATGACCTACAAGACTCTCCTATCATCATTTTTGAATGACTACATAAAATGGTCAATAACTCTGGAAATTTTACCATTCCTAAAATAAATATAACTAAGCCTTCCCCTATATTGTGGATGTAAAATTTTAAAACAAAATCACCAAAATTATTAGTATCTGAAATCCATGTAACCATTAACTACAAGCTCTGAGAGCCTCTTTGTCATTGTCCTCTTTGCTGTTTTCACCTCCACAACAACCTCCTGCTGCTACTGGACCTTAACTGGGATTTTGCTGTGAATTCCATTTTTCCTCAGCTGCCACGCAAACAGTAAATAAAATTCATTGTATTTCTGCCCCACTAAGCAGCTCTGTCTTCTGGCACATTCAGACGCATGGCTTGAGAAGAGTGAACAATGAAAACAATGTTTTCTCAAGCAGACATTCCAAAAAGGGCATAACAAAGGCATCTGAAGATGCAAATACTTGTGTGTATTCTGTGTAAGTAATTCCTTGACTGGCCGCACGGGTTCACTGGATTACAAATATTTAGAAAATTACTTTGCCATCTCATGTCAATTTCGAAAGAAAGATTTTCATTTATATTTATGATAGACTGAGCTTTAAATTGAAGGAAGATTTAGATGTTTTAAAATTTATGAACTTGTAAATAAATCCATGTACATGGCCAATTAAGGTTATCACTACCACAGATTAACTATCTTTGGATAAAAATCTCAGAGTTTTTATTTGTATCTAAGTTGTTCACCTCAATGTATTACATCAAAATTGATATAAAATATTTAATGGGTAGTGTATTTCAAGATAAAAGCTATAGTTACCCAAGATGAAATAAAAACATCCTGTAGTAACATGCTAAGCAACAGAACCTTCACTAGGTGCAACGCCTGGATTGCTGCGGTAAAAGCTAATTCAACATGAAAATAATTTTAAAAACCAAAACACAGTTAAGTGGATAGGAAGCAAAGAGTGAGAAGAGTGAGTTGCACAGCTCAGTGGAGCACCCAATCTTACAACCTTGCAAGTCAAACCAAACTCCACAAGGAAAATGCAGGCCCTGAATTTTAAAAAGAATTCAATTAGCATCCCCAGTATTTCCATAATCAACAGCTGAATGCTAATTAAGAGCACAGCATCAGGCGGCAACGGAATCCCAGTGCAATAAGCACCAACACAACAGCAGCAAATGCTACCTTCAGCTCGCATGCATAAATAAACAGAATTAATAACTACCCAAGCATGGAAGGGTGACTTAATCTGTTTCGATTAGGTACAGCTCAGCCTGGGGCCTTTATGTTATATTTGAATGTGTTCATCATGTTTAATTAAAAACCTAATAATCTAGGGTTTTGTTAGTGTGGGTTTTTTTTTTTTTTAAATGTTTTAATCTGTATTTCCTCCTCTTTATCTTCCTAAGTTCTACCAATTGATGACTTCTTGAAAAGGAACAGTATTTTTAGCATAACAGATGTCACATTGATAGTTAACTATCAATGTGACTCTCAGAGGCAGAAGGCAGCCATTTACTTTGGCTCCATCCTTGCCCATACCTTGGTATTTAAAGCTTCACAAACTGACCTAGCATTTCTTCCAAAATGCTTCTCTGATCGAAGTTTACTTAGCCTGAAAGACATGACCCAGGCTGGCTACCAAGGTGTTGCTCACAGACACTCGGCAAAAGCAGAATTCATTTGCAGTATCCAGTACAGAATTTGACAGAAATTGGCACATTTTGGCTTCAGTTCAAGATTTAAATTATCTCAGCCCCAAAGCAACTTCAATTAGGAACATCATACATGCACATTGTCAGAGAAATAAACTGAGAGTTTGAGATGAAAGGCCTCCTATTGTGTGATTCTGAGGTCTAAGATCTCCAGAATTCAGGATTATCTGAAAGACCTAGGAAGAAGAGGTTGGGTGATAGGAGAAGGAGGAGGAGGAGAAGGAAGAAGAAGAAGAAAGAGTTTAATGTGTGAGCTTTTTCCAAAAGTACTTTTATTATTATTATTATTATTATTGTTGTTTGGAGACAGAGTCTCGCTCCGTTGCCCAGGCTGGAGTGCAGTGCCATGATTACGGCTCACTGCAGCCTTGAACTCCTGGACTCGAGTGATTCTCCAACCTCAGCCTCCCAAGTAGCTGGGACTACAGGCACATGGCACTATGTTCAACTATTTTATTATGTTTTTAATTTTTTGTGGAGACAAGGTCTTGCTGTGTTGACCAGGCTCCAAAAGTAAAATTTTTAAGGTTGGTTTCTGAGGCATTTAGAAGTTTTCCTCTTTAATGTGCTGATTCATAACTATTAACAATTACAAGTTTTAAAATGCTGGATTGAAGACACTCAATTATAGTGAAGAACTTTTTAAAAGGATTACCTTGAACAAAGAGTCATCAACATTCTTCAAGCCTCTTATATGGAGAGAAATTATCTTCATCATTAAGTCCTCACCCTTAATAAGTTTACAAACTTGGAGGACAATCAACTCGGAAATAAAATCGCAAGGAATAAACAGCTGGGAATCAGAAGTCAGCACAAGGAGGCAGAGGATGAACTGCCAGTGAGCGACGTGCACAGAGGAGACAGTGCAAAGAGGGAGCACTATCCGAGGGATGGGCCAGGAACCTAACTGAGCCTGGAGAACGAGCAGGCTCTGCACTGGCACGAGAGGTTAGTTTCTTCACAGAGCAGCAGGCCTGCCAGGCCCAGGGGGTCCAGAGGCCCAGCCTGTCCGCTGCACAGCAGGGAACTCACACCTTCGGGTGCTTATTTCATCAACCCTCTAACGGAGCAGCTGCTTCAAAGTATTCATGTAAATGCCGAGGAAAACCCATTCATCAAGACTGTTGTAGTCAGATCAGACACTGAGTAGTTAGAACAAATTAACACACCAGTGGCAGCGAAGTTTAATAATAACTAGCCAGGCATTGTGGCTTGCCTGTAGTCCCAGCTGCTCAGAGGCTGATGTGGGAGGATCACTTGAGCCCAAGAGTTTGAGTCCAGCCTGGGCAACATAGCAAGATCCCCATTTCTTAAAAAATAGTAATGATAATAAAAATAATTAGAATGTTCCAAGTATACAGAAAACCGGGAGGAAAAAAGGGAGATAGGCCCATGTACTTACGTTAGCTGGGACACATTTGTTTTGCTTATTCCTGTGATTCCTGAAGTGAGAAAATGTGGTAAATTCAACAGAAGGGGGCCACATGAACACAGCAGGTGTTTTTTTCACAGCCAAAGCCAGGCGAGGGTAAAGAGGGGACTGCCTTGTTGCCACATAAATCTCTTCAAAGATTTGATTTGGATCCATTCACCAGAAGCTTCCTTCAACCTCTCAATTATTCAGTCTGTCTCTCTTCTTCACTGCTGAGGTTTTCAAAGTGAAGCTTCACTTCCTACACATAAGGGAACCATTTGATCCTGAGGCTCTGCAAGGGCTGGACGACTGCCAAGACATTTCTCAAACCAAGAAGCAAACATGATAAAAATGACCCCAAACGGATACGGATGTATGCAGTTAAGGATCATTATTCCATACTCAAAATATTCACCACTTTGGAGTCATGTTTTGTTTTTCAAAATAAAGCAAGGCTGTTTCTGATGTGCAAGGCTTCCCTCTCAGCTCACAGCTACAAATCCCCAAGTAGCAGCAATGGGGAGACAATCAACAGCTGCCTGATGTTACAAGCAGGCGCTTCAGGAAAAGGAAAGCAGCTTTCCCTTCAGCAGGAAGAGAGGACTTTGGCTGTGTATTTTTAAAATTCCAGAGGGAATGAAAGGTCACAAGAGAAATGAAAGAAGGGAGAGAGGAGAGCCATGGCTGGCGAGGGGCTGGGAGGCATTAGTGAGGAGTGGGAGGGTGGGAGACCAAGAAGAGGCAGAGAGGTGGGGAAAGAGAGAGGATGCCAAAGGGCATGGAGACTGAAGAGAGAGGAGATGGCCAGGAATGGAGGGAGAGAGAAGCAGAAGCAGCCACGGATTGCAAGCTGACAAGGCCCTGGGGCTGCCGAGGCCAGGCTGAGAGTAATGAAGGCAATCTCACAAAGTGTGGTTAAATGACCACAGTCTATACACTTGTTCCATCCTTTTCATCTCCTTATGTGTTTCTTCCACACAGGCTTTTTGCAGAATTTTAAAATCTTGTCAATTGGATCTCTTATGCACTCCTCACATAAAGAGGCTTACTGTAAAAAAAAGAGTATCAATATGACTTCTCAAAACTGAATTTAACATTGTCTAAACATTTTAAAATGTTTAAGATGTTTCTTTTTATTAATCATGTAAGATTTATATATATATGTGTGTGTGTATGTGTGTGTGTGTATATATATATATATATATTTAAAACAGCTTCATCAACTCCGTAAGTCTGATAAAATTAAAGTCTTAAGGGACTATTCAACAAGCACTCCATTACCAAACCCTCCGGGCCATTTCAGTGCATCTCAGCTCCGCCTAGCTTTTTCCATTCCTCAGCCCTCACCTACCCTCACCCACAGCCATTCTAGGAGCAAATTCTCTTTTCTCTACCTTCAAGGTGCAGCCTGGATCTCACTGCTTCTTATCATGACCACTGCTGCCACACCACCCAGCCACCAGTCCCAGCCTCGTGTGCAGCAGCCCCCGGAGACCACCCGACTCAGGGGCCAGAGTGAGCCCCACTGTCAGAGCCAGTCACTCCTCTGTTCAGAAGCTGCTCATGTGGGGCACATCACCACGCCCTGACGGCAGGCCAACAGGCCACACCTGATCTGCCCCCTCTGGGACACCCCTCCCACAAGCCCACCACTCGCCTCTCCTACCAATCCCCTCCTTGCTGTGCTGGAGAAACACTCCTGCCTACTTCTTGAACATGCCAAGCATGCTTTCACCTTAGGGCCCAGAATTCTCTAATATCCAAAAGGCTGCCCTCCTCACTTCACTAAGGTCTCATCTAAATGTCACTTACTTACCAGGGCTTTCCTGATCCTCCCTTAACTAAGATAGTACCCCACCCAGCTGATTCTCCCTCATTACCCTATTCTGCATCTGCTTCACCATCCCCTGACACATACTCATTTACGAAGGTCTACCCTCTTAAAACTTAAGACTCACAAGGAGGGACAACACCTGGCGCACAGCAGGCACTCAGTAAATATTGCTGAATCAATGAAAGAGCGGGATCAGGAAAGCACATACAATTTCTAAACATTCTTTGTTAGCATATTTTAAATACAGGAGAGGAACTTGCAATCAATAGGTGTATTAGTGCCAGCCTTCATTTAAATTTCACTCGACCTGAAAGGCAAATGTCAAGCGGTAACATTCATACTGAAGACTATATTTGCAAAAGCACAAGAATTCTGTAAGTCGTTTACAGCAATGCCTTTTACAAGTCACAAGATGGAGATGTAGCTTCATTAAAACTGTCTGCTAGATGGGAACCCATGGGTTTGCAAGGCCGTATTTGTGGGCACATTTCTCTCTCCCCACTTCTTTCAACAGGCCACAGCAACACAATCAATATGTAAAATCCACGGTATTTATTTAATCAACTCTCTGCTTCCCACTTGTAATCAATGTCCTTTAGGAGGTCAGGGGTCTTATAAACCCTATACAAACAAGTCACCAAGCCAAGCATGGTGGAGCATGCCTACGGTCCCAGCTACTCAACAAGCTGGGGCAAGAGGACTGATAGAGCCCAGGAGTTCAAAACCAGCCTGAGCAACACAGCGAGACCCCCTTTTCTAAAATAATTACGATTAAAAAAAAAAGACGAGTCACCAACCCTACTTTAGGTTATATGTCCACGGGTTTTAACATGCTGTGTCTTTAAATAGGGAGGTATCACAAGCTAGACTGCACCAAAAACGAATTCGAATTAACTTTTTTTAGGAGTAACTATCAATTTCTCCTTTCTTTCCATGAAACCTGGACAATCTTTCCCATCATCATCTATGAAGTCTAATCTTACTAAAATCAAGTCTTTCTGTACAATTATGAGGCTGAAGGCCCCATCCTCCTGCCTGGTGCTGCCACGGACAGCCATTCTGCATGACTGAAGCTTCTGCTTGAGTCTCTTTCCCTGAGCAGCAGGGAGGTCACACACTGAGAAGCCGGTGGCCCGATGCCCCAGAGCACAAGGCGAACGCTGGTCCCCGCTCACCACTTCGTCCTCAGTCCAGCACTTCTCGATGAGCTTGGGTACAGGCTTCTTCACCAGGCGCTGCAGGGCTTTGCCAGCATCATAACCGCTTTCATGCAGCTAAAACAACAAAAATTTTAGTTAGTTAACTGCACCAAATAACAGACAGGACACAAACCAATAAAAGGCAAGCTCCACATTGACTTTCTCTCACAGGAGAGTCAGGAAAGGGGCACTGAGACTCCATCATTTCAGTACACACGGGAATTTGTTCTCATTCAAGACCATCCTATCCCAACCCCTATTCTACTCGCTCTGGGAGAGGGAGACAGCCAAGGCAGAGAGTATTTTGGCAAAAGTAAGAATAGGATTCCCCTATATTCCCATAAAACAAACATTTAGGGAATGTTTGGCCCTGCCCAGTGCTCAGGACATTCTATGTAATCATTATCTTACCTAATCCTGTGGGGAAAGTATTCTCTCATTTAATCTATGGTTTAGGAGCTATCATCGCCCTATTTCACAGATGAGGAAACTGAGGCACAGAAAGATCAAGTAAAGGTGTTCACCACACTGAGCCAGCAGGTGGTGAAGCCAAGACTCCAACCCAGCCAGGAGGACCCCTACTCTTGCCTCATTCTCCGCAAAGCAGCATAAAGTCATACTTGATTATGTTCTTTCTTTTTAGCATTTCTTAAGTTTTTCGACTGTGCTAATTTCACACACACAAAAAAATTTAAAGTGTCTAAAATTTAAGAGCTTTTTAAAGAACGTAAGTCTGTGATAGTATGCTAGTTTTTCAGTACATATGAATAAAGATGCAGGTTTATCTACATATTCCCTTTAGGACCAGACTTGTTTCTTGTCAACGCTAATCAACTTTTCTCATCCTGCATCTTTTCAACCCTGTGTAGTGTCTGGCACCATGGACTCCTTCCCACCTTGCAAAGATGCTCCAGACACTCCTAGTTTCTGAGTTCCAACTTGCAGATGATGTAGAGAAACAGCAGGTGCAAAGATCCTCTCTTGCTTTATCTACCTCACCATACTGAGGCTGTCACTCAGAATTCTCATCGGAAATCTTTCCTTTACACGTCTAGTCTTCTTACACAAAGAATGATTTTGTCTAAGACTTGTATCTCCAGTGCTGAACACAGTCCATAGTATAAGGTAATACTCCAGAAAAACTTGCTAACTTCCTAAATAAAATACTAGATTCTGGGACACAGCAGTAAACAACACAGAAATCCCTGTTCTTATGCAGTGGACATTCTGATCTTTTCACTCGTGCTTCAATCTCTTATTTCAGCAATGAGCCAGCATTTGTTGAACATTCAGGACAAGTAAAGCTGAACATTCAAGACATGTAAAGAACAAATCTTATTAAGTCACGGTCCTTATTTCCAGGAAACTTACAAATTGGTACGGATACAAAACATACAAAATGACAAGATCAAGTAGGTTGTAATAATTACTCTCCCTTTGGTTTAGGCAAAGACCTATGGAATCACAAGAGGAGAGAGCCATGTGTTTCCTCTTTCTAACAGAAGACTCAGGAGGACATGCAGATGCCTTCCTGGCAACTGCTGGAGCCCCTGGGCTGGGCACACAGTAAGCTGGCAGTGGTAAATATTTGTTGAATGAAATCAATAAATAAGTGCTGAAACACACACTGCAAGTCTCTCTTCCAACTATTTAACTGCTAACGAAAGGATTATCACAAACATTCATTTTCTTTTTCTTTTTTTTTTTTTGAGACGGAGTCTCACTGTGTCTCCCAGGCTGGAGTGCAGTGGCGCAATCTCGGCTCACTGCAAGCTCCGCCTCCCGGGTTCACGCCATTCTCCCACCTCAGCCTCCAGAGTAGCTGGCACTACAGACGCTCGCCACCACACCCGGCTAATTTTTTGTATTTTTAGTAGAAACGGGGTTTCACCATGTTAGCCATGATGGTCTCGATCTCCTGACCTTGTGATCCACCTGCCTTGGCCTCCCAAAGTGTTGGGATTACAGGCGTGAGCCACCGCGCCTGGCCCAAACATCCATTTTCAATGCTTATTCAGCAAAACAGAAAGTATTAAAAATTTGAATTTCCAGAGCATTCTCACAGTTTAGAGGACATTAACTTATTTTAAATCAAGACTGGGAAGTCCAGGCTGTACATGAGCTATAACAATAAATCAACTACCTTAAAACAAAACAAAAGACCTGCCACAATGATCAACACTGGATCCCACTTGGGAGTGGTGGCGCAATGAGTAAATATTAACTTATCTATTTTTATTATTATTTATCATTAGACTAATTTATCACTATCATTAGACTCTTTTAAAAATAAAATACTACTATGATTTGCAAATGTTTGAAAACTATCCAATCTAGCCTTCTTTCAGAGGTATAAAAAGATCTGAAATAAAGTCAGATTCTCATACTTTGCTTAATATTCTCATACTTTGCTTAATAACAAGCAGACATTTGTCAAGTTCTATAATACAATGCGGATTTATAATCACAGGTCAACGTGGATGGGAACTGAATGATAGAATTACATGCCTTTTTAATGCAAAAAGCACACATTTTAGTGATAATTTGAAACTAAATGAAGTTGATCAAATCATAAATTTCTAATGAAAAGCTCATGACAAAATTAACAACTTTTATAAGAGGTAATTATACTGTATGGGGTAATTAATTATAAGAAAAGTGTGAGGCTAGGCACAGTGGCTCACACCTGTAAACCCAACACTTTGGGAGGCTGAGGTAGGAAGATTGAGCTCAGGAATTCAAGACTAACCTGGGCAACATAGTGAGACCTCATCTCTACTAAAAATTTAAGAAATTAGCTGGGCGTGGTGGCATGTGCCTACAGTACCAGCTGTAGTCCCAGCTACTGAGGAGGCTGAGGTGAAAGGACGGCTTGAGCCTGGGAGGATAAGGCTGCGGTAGCCTTGATCACACCACTGCACTACAAGTCTGGGTGACAGAGTGAGACCCTGTCTCCAAAAAAAAAAAAAAAAAAGCGGGAAAAACTATGGACTTTGGAGTCAAACTGCCTGGATTCCAA
This sequence comes from Macaca nemestrina, assembly GCF_043159975.1. Classification (NCBI taxonomy): domain Eukaryota; kingdom Metazoa; phylum Chordata; class Mammalia; order Primates; family Cercopithecidae; genus Macaca; species Macaca nemestrina. The sequence continues at coordinate 225,644,345 of NC_092125.1, read as the reverse complement.
CTCTAGCTCTAGTATTTACTAGGTACATGACCTTGAGAGAGTTACTTATCATTTTTGTGCCTTAATTTTGACATCTTTAAAAATGGATAAAACAATAACATCAACCTCTTAGGGATATGTGAGGATAATATTAGAAAACATATGTTAGCTGCATCTTTTAAAAAGAAAATAAAAAAAAAAAAAAAAGAAGAATTGGCCTCATCTCAAGTTTGATCAACTTTCCAGATTACAGAGTAGTCTTCTCAGAGACAGAAAAAATTTTGTTAAGCTATAAACAAAAACCACTTATGTGTCACATCAAATTACCCAGGTTAAATGAAATTTGATTAAAACTCTGGTATCATATACAGGAAAAATTTTGATTTTTAACATCTTGGCTGGGTGCGGTGACTCACGCCTGTAATCCCAGCACTCTGGGAGGCTGAGGTTGGTGGATCATAGAGTCAGGTGTTGAAGACCAGCCTGGCCAACATGGTGAAACCACATGTCTACTAAAAAACTACAAAAATTAGGCAGGCGTGGTGGCAGGTGCCTATAATCCCAGCTACTTGGGAGGCTGAGGCAGGAGAATCACTTGAACCCAGGCGGCAGAGGTTGCAGTGAGCTGAGATGATGCCACTGCACTCCAGCCTGAGAGACAGAGTGAGACTCCGTCTCAAAAAAATAATAATAGTAATAAGAAAAATAAAATCTTATGTGCCTGCTACCAGGAAATTGCTCATAAGAACATAAAGCCCACTCCAAAAGCAAACTGCTGAGTGGATGAAGTTCAATAAAATATCATTAATCCCTCCGGCATTCCGGCCTTCTGGTGAACCAAGAAGAGCTTTAAACTATAGCTGGAAGAGATGCTTCCACTGAAGTGCTGAACATCTCGTTAAGGTTGTTCCGTTTGTCAGACAGCATGGCTGCAGCTGCACAATGCCCCTCAGCTGAATTTCTAGTGATGAGCTTGGCATTCACACTTCCTTCACAAAACTTTATTTCAGATGGCAGTTTCTCCTGAAGAAGCTATTCCAATAACATGGTAACTCGAGCTTCCTTCCCTACTCTATTCTCTAAATAATGGAGGATTCTCTCCTTTTGTTTGACCTGTTTGTCTGGCTGCCCTCTTAAAATATCCCTATTCCTTAAAAAAAAAAAAAAAAAAAAAGTCCCTATTCCTGACTTTCCGATGATACCAGTAAGTACTGAGAGTCCCTACCTGTCCTCACCCCTACACAAAGATACATCTGAAAAGTAAAAAGTGTGGGATTATTTACCCAAAGTGATACATTTTTTTCTTTTCTTTTCTTTTGGAGACGGAGTCTCATTCTGTTGCCCAGGCTGTAGTGTAGTGGTGCAATCTCAGTTCACTGCAATCTTCGCCTCCCAGTTCAAGTGATTCTCCTGCCTCAGCCTCCCGAGTAGCTAGGATTCCAGGCACCCGCCACCATGCCCAGCTAATTTTTGTAATTTAGTAGAGATGAACAAGTTGGCCAGGCTGGTCTTGAACTGACCTCAGGTGATCAACCCACCTCCAAAGTGCTGGGATTACAACAGGCGTGAGTCACCATGCCCGGCCCCAAAGTGATGAAATATTTCTTCAATGGATGAAGAATATTATTGCGCTATCATCAGTATGTCACAGGGGCAAGTATAAAACTTGGTCAAGTGGCTGTTCTGGTGTGCCCTCCTCCTTAGGGAACCTAAGGGACTTTTTCTTCTTAGGGAACCAAGGGGACTTTTTCTAAAGGGGCACTATCTTCTTAATGTTATAGACATTGACTTCTACCTTGTAGAAATCTTGTCTGAGAAAATTCCAAGACAGAGTTTTACATCTTTAAAGAAATACTTTATATCTTTTTTTTGGAGACAGAGTCTCGCTCTGTCACCAGGCTGGAGTGCAGTGGCGCAATCTCGGTTCACTGAAACCTCCACCTCCCAGGTTCAAGCGATTCTCCTGTCTCAGCCTCCCGAGTAGCTGGGACTACAGGCACGCCACCATGTCCAGCTAATTTTTGTATTTTTAGTAGCGACGGGGTTTCACCATGTTGGCCAGAATGGTCTCGATCTCTTGACCTCATGACCAAGTGTTGGGATTACAGGTGTGAGCCACAGTGCCTGGCCTGTCTTTTTATTAAAGATACACTTTTAACATACTAGAAGTTGTTATGGCCCACACAGCTTCCTAATAGGGAAACTTACCTTTACAACATTTAAGGAAAATTACTGGTGATCAGGACATTTTTCTTTCCTTCAACACATTTATTGAGTGTTCAACTATGCCAGGCACTCTCCTAGGTGCTTTTTTTCTCTCTTTGAGACAGAGTCTTGGCTCTGTCTCCCACGCTGTTAGTGCAGTGGCACGATCATGGCTCACTGAAGCCTCAATCTTCTGGGCTCAAGCAGTCCTCCCACCTCAGCCACCAAAGTACTAGGACAGTTGTGCACCACTCCTAATTTTTGTATTTTTGATGGAAATAGGGTTTTGCCATGCTGCCTGCGGTTGCTGGTTTTTTTTTTTTTTGAGAAACAGTTTCACTCTGTTGCCCGAGCTAGAGTGCAATGGCACAATCAGCCCACTTTCGCCTGAATTCCTGGGCTCAAGCAATCCTCCTGCCGCAGCCTCCCAAGTAGCTCAGCTTACAGGCCTACGCCACCACGCCTGGCTAATTTTTTTTATTTTTTGTAGAGACGGACTCACTATGCCGCCTAGTGTGGTCTCAAACTCCTGGGTTCGAGTGATCTTCCTGTCTAGACCTCCTAAAGTGCTGGGATTATAGGCATGAGCCACTGCACCTGCCCCAAATAACTCTTCTTAAAAGGAGTTTGCTTTCTGGATGATTATGAAGATTTTCTTTCTTTTTCTTTTTTTTGAGACAGAGTCTCACTCCTGTTGTCTAGACTGGAGTGCAGTGGCATGATCTTGGCTCACTACAACCTCTGCCTCCCGGATTCATGTGATTCTTCTGCCTCAGCATCCCGAGTAGCTGGGACTACAGAGGCGCACATCACCACGCCCAGCTAATTTTTGTATTTTTAGTAGAGATGAGGTTTCGCCATGTTGGCCAGGTTGGTCTTGAACTCCCGACCTCAGGTGATCTGCCCACCTCGGCCTCCCAAAGTGTTGGTATTACAGGCATGAGTCACTGCCTCCAGCCAAAATTTTTCTTTAGATGAGGATAATGTTCAAGAAATAATGCTCAAGAAAGAGCTAAACTGGATATTTCAACTATATTCCTTACATAAAGTAGAACTGGTAAATTTATCAAAACACTGGCTATCTTAAATTTCTAAAAATTATCCTTAGAAACATTCCCCTCTAATACAACATCAAGTTCTGAAGGATTGCCATAATTTCATATTGTGAAAAACATTACATAGATTTCAAATTTTAAACACCTGATCATGACCACACAGCTACGTCTACAGTCAGGAAATTAAACACAGGCTTCCCAATACTGCTAAGGTAAAATGTCCTTTAATGTGAATAAGATTTTCTACCATTTCCCTAAGAAGGCTGTTCAAAATAAACTGCAATGAAGATGGGGAAAAAAGAAACACCTCTCAAACGTCTTACAGCTTCACTTTGTAGCCACAGAAAAGCAATTAAAGCAAGATATTTAAACCTTTCTGTCCATTTTGCAGCCAAGCCAGGCTGGTAAAATCTGGGATTAAATGCAATTTTAATGTAGAGTATAGAGAACTGTACATTTTGGAGCTACTGGAAAAAGATCAGTACAAAAAGCAGGGACCAATATAAAGCATCCTGACTCAGTGAGCTTCCAATCTTTGAAAGCTAAGGAAGGGAGAAGCACTTAGATCTTATGCCACCCCCATGCAGTCACTATAGCAGGATGTCATTTAGCAGAAAGCACTTTCAAATTCATTACCACAGGTGTGTGGCAGTGGTGGGTTTTCCCCCCCCTAAATCCAATGATCAAGGAAACATTTACTTGAAAATCTTTCCGCCTCTTTTCCACATCACTAAACTGCATGACTGCACTTCTACCCAAATAAAACCTGTCTTCCCTAAACCACAGGTCAAAACCTAAGATTTATGATTAGGGAATCCTATAACAAAATAGTGATTTCTTCAACAATCCACCAGCCTTTCAAGTCATTCCATCTCAGAACTATCCCTGTTTTGGTGTTTTCTATCAATTGGCCTTTGGTCTCTGGGTGTGCTCCATGGAATCCTCTGAGATGTGATCTTTCCTTCGTTTCTGATTGTTCACTGTGAAAGAAGAAACGTGAGTGAACGCTTTCCCTATGTGGTGTCTAGCCCTCTTCTGCCACACCTTCTGCAGCAGAAGTCCTTGGTGTGCTTGAGATCTAGCAGGACATTCCAGCCTCAGAGGCAGGCTGCTCACACCATATTCTCTTTGCTTCCATTCATTCAACCAAGAGTTACACCAAGCAACTCTGAAAGCTAGCAATGGGGAGGGATACGGTGGTGTGCAAAGACAGGCATGCATGAACTAAGCAAAGTGGACTTCGTAGGGGATTCTAGTGCTAAAAACAATAGTAACTTCTGAATAACAAACACTTCATTTGGCTCCACTATAACAAAAGCAACCACTGCACTGATTCATCCAGAGCCAAAGACACTGTGCCACAGTAACTGGATATATTTAGCTAGTTGCATAAAAAACTCTCAGTAACTAACTCTATGTGCTACAATAAATTATCAACTTGTCAATACCTTCTGCAGCCTAGTGAAAATACACAGGATGTGAGGCAAGTGACAGATTCTTGCCAAGAGCCCTGTCCCAAACCAGCTGAGTTGAGGCTTTCATCTGTTAAATGGGCCTAACACCACCAGCCCTCAGCTGTGTCACAGAACAATGGAAAGTGCTAAATGAGACAAAATGTGTCAAGATACTCTGAAATGTAAAATAGCTGTAAGCTGTACAGTGATATCATCATGGGGAGTAATACTTCAGATACATGGCTCTCACCTAACACTATTCAAACAAGAGGTTCAATTGAGCCAACAATGCCACTAGTCACTACACATCTGCAATTGTCTTACTACAGCCTCTGACCTCCTCCTGATTAGCAGAAGGAAAGGATCATGCTACAAGAAAAACATTTCTGCATAATTGCCCAAGTTAAATCTGCTACTCTCACTCTGCCTGACAAATTATTCCATGCTTATTACTTTCTATAATTTAATATATATAAGTGCTTTACTGGCAAGCTTCTCGAAAGAATAAATAATACTTAATGACGGCCTACAGTTTAATTAACTCATGATTGAACTTCTCTCATGGATTGCTGTAAACATTAAATTATATCCTTCCTCAAAGCTACCATGGATAAAAATCTTGTTTAAAGCTTTAACTCTCTTGCCTAAACAATTCTGAAATTCCAGCAGATCTATATGTTGGGCAGAGGTGGGAGAATCCACCTTAATGCATGGTTTTAAAGTGTGTTATTTTATAGAGCAAGGATGAGGCCTTAATTTTAATAAGATTGAAAATGTGCACATGTCCAAGCACCTCATTAATATTACAGCAGTCATTAAACATCTCTAGGTCTCAGGCAGTCTTATTAGCATAAACTCTGCGTATTACCACAAGGTTTCAAGTTTCTTTTCTGGCTTCTCAGCTACCATTTTCTGTCTGCGTGAGGTTGCAAATAAATTTTCCTTTTGGCATGGCTCAGCTGTCAGGCACCTCTGTTCTATAATGAACCCATGAATTACACCTCCCTGCTCTGACATCTCTGGTCTCACACATCAAAATATTGTTCTTCAATTGTAATTTATAACTTAATTTAAATGTCCCTTTTCCTGTGACCTTTTTAGATCAAATGGCATTGCATCTGGCAGTTTCTACTATGCCAAAGCATACTTTTCAAATACAGCCATTATAATAACTATATAAAAAGCCTACTTAAGTTTGACTGCATTCAGGCTAATTAAATAATTCCAGTCCACTAAGAACAATATCAGACATCAAAGTATTTTGTTATGCAAAATACCTGTTTATATATCACAATAAACTGTCAAAATAACTGAAAAAGGAAAAAAGGAAGGATTTGGAATAAATCTTAAAATTCTTCATATAGTTTTAATTAATTATTTCAACTATTAAGATAAGTGAGAAAGACCTTGCTGAAATATGTTCAAAACAAAATTTAAAAATTTCTTGGCCAGGCGCGGTGGCTTACACCTGTAATCCCAGCACTTTGGGAGGCTGAGATGGGCGGATCACCTGAGGTCAGGAGTTCGAGACCAGCCTGGCCAACATGGTGAAACCCCGTCTCTACCAAAAATACAAAAATTAGCCAGGCATGGTGGCACACACTTGTAATCCCAGCTACTTGGGAGGCTGAGGCAGAAGAATTGCTTGAACCTGGGAGGCGGAGGTTGAAGTGAGCCAAGATGGCGCCACTGCACTCCAGCCTGGGTGACACAGCAAGACTCTGTCTTAAAAAAAAAAAAAAAATTCTTGGCTGGGTGTGGTGGCTCACACCTGTAAACCTGTAATCCCAACATTTTGAGAGGCCAAGATGGGCAGGTCACTTGAGGTCAGAGTTTGAGACCAGCCTGGCCAACATAGTGAAACCCCATCTCTACTAAAAAGAAATATAAAAATTAGCTGGGCGTGGTGGCGTGCGCCTGTAATCCCAGCTACTCAGGAGGCTGAGGCAGAAGAATCCCTTGAACCCGGGAGGTGGAGGTTGCAGTTAGCCGTGATCACGCCACTGCACTCTAGCCTGGGCAAAAAGAGTGAGACTCTGTCTCAAAAAAAAAAAAAAAAAAAAAAAAAAAAAAAAACAAAGAAAAAAATTTCTTATAACCATAATTCACAAATATGAATACATTTCATTTATACCTCTGTCATCGATGACCTAGTGCCAAACATATGAAACACATAAATGTTAAAAAACTAGAATTGAAACTAAGAGCACAATGTTTATTTTTATTTGGCCACTATCATTTCAAATAATGCTATTAGGTACCAGAGAGGCTAAAATTTGTCCGAATGGTCTTATGGGAGCAAAATTCAGGGATAATGGAAAAGATAAAGAATTTAACTGCAAAGGGTAGGGTTTGAGAGAAAGGTCCAGTTAATTTTCAGAAGGAAATATACAGTTATTGAACCAACCTTCCCTCCCTCTTTCCATCACTTTCTGAAACTACAATGTTCCAGGAATTATGTGCCAGCCCCTGGAGTCACATGGAAGAAAGGAGGGGGTCGCAACATTTGCTGAGCAGTGCACAGCGTGCTAGGAACTGTGTTAGGTCTTTATGATTTCATCATTCCACATGCCTCTCTTCCATGGCAAGAGTACTAAAAATGAGGAAATGAAATCGAGAGGTTCAGTACGTTTCTCTAGGCCACCTCCCTAGCAAGTAGTAGCATGAAGATTCTAACATAAACCTATGTTTTAGGAAGATGTCCCTACCCTAGAATGTTGCTACTGGGGCAGTTTAGGACAGGCAATCTGGTGGGAGCAATGGGCACAGGGACTTTTTCGGCTGCAATGACAAAGCAAGCACACTGTCTTTTCTTAACTTGGGGCTAGGGGATGAGGGTGGGTGGAGGAAAGGAGGGAGCCAGCAGTTCGGAAAAGAGGAAAGACGCACATGTAAACAAACTAACAAAAAACCCGCCATCCATGAACACACTCAAAGTGCTAAATGAAAGCTGATGGGGATAACATTTGCTCAGTCTGGAAAATCTAAAATGCATTCACAGAGTAGGTTTTGAAAATCAACAACCAGTGTAATATGATTGACTTGCCTATGCTTTATGAACAGCAACAACCAAATAAAAAACACTATTCTAGGAGAAATAAGCAGTATTATTATTATAGTAAAAATTGGCAGTAATATATCTAGGTAACATCGCCCTTATAACTGAATTTCCTTGGGCTGATACAGCACTGCCATATATCTCATTTGCAATTAGTTCCCACATAATATTATGCCTGGAAATTAGCAGGTCACAGTCTCCTGGCTGTGGTGTTTTTGAAGGTCTTCTAAGAGACCCCCAGGAAAGGAGCCTCAGCCAGGATAGATTAGCAAGTAAGCATCAAATGCTGCCCTTCAACTGAGGAAGGTAAGCTATTTTGAAAACACAAACCAAACCAAACTCTGAACTCTTCACCAATTTTGACCCTCTGTCTATTCTATTTTAAGGCTCTATCTGACATTGTCTTCACACAAACACCAACACCAAGAAGGGCCTCAGGAAGTACTGGTACCAAAAGCACAAGTTCAGGAGTTCTCCAAAGCTGAAACCTAAGCAGGATAGGGTTCCTGGCTCTGGCTTTCGCTTTTAATTTAAATTTAAAAACTCATATATTGTTTTTTAAATAGAGAGAGACAGAGTCTTCGCTGTGTTGCCCAGGCTAGTCTCAAACAATCCTCCCACCTCGGCACCCCAAAGTGCTGGGATTACAGGTGTGAGCCACAGCTCCTGGCCTGGCTCTGGCTTTGATTCAAACATTAGCTCTGGCACAAGCTGTGTGATATTAGGCAAATTAATGGTCTCACTAAACCTCAGTGTTTTCTCCATGGTAGAAAGGGAGAATAGAGTGCCTTTCTTGGAGGTCACCACCGACAGGAGGAAATGCTCCAGAGGACAGCCAACTGAGAAGGGAAGCAACACAGGGAGAGGAGTGAAGGCCCAAGACCTCAGGGCAGAGAGTGTCTCTCATACCACAGGATGACACGAGGAAACCCAACTTCAGCAGCACAGGCTTTGACTCCCCACCCCAGTGCTAAAGAAAGAGAACAAACTGTGGAGCCCAACAGGAATGAATCCTGTTCTACAAAACAGGGCAGGATGAAAGATGAGAACAAGAAGGCAAGCAACAGAGAACTTGGTGATCTGTTGGGACCTGGAGAAACCAGGAGCCTCCGGAGAGAATGAACAGGCTACACTAGGCAGGGCGGACCTGCGTCCTTCGCTTCTTTCGCTGTCACAGAAGAGGCTGAGGTAGGTCATTTTTGGAACTTCGCAGTTTTCAACATTCCTTCACTTTACAAAGACTTTTTAAAAGGCAAAATATTATAGAATATTCTTCTAAAAAGGAATAAACAAATGGTAATAATGTTAATACATTAATTTAGAAAAATAAAAAAACAAACAATATAACCATTGAATTAAGCCACATTCCCCAGGCCAAACACTCAATGAATGGCTCCTGCACAGGCTTCACTTACACTTTAGGGATTAAGGTTGTGCCTCTTAATTTTCAAGTCTCTGTGAAAGCTGAAGTTTATGCCACAGGTCTTTAAATGCAATTATGGATAATTAATCATTTACATAGTTAACATGTCTACAGCTTGACTTCCTTTTTTATAAATGCGAGATCAGCCACAGAATAGTAAAACGGGAGGGTGCGGAGGGTGTAGGCTGCTCGCTGGGGCAGGAGGACTCCACAGAACGCAGTCAATAACCTACTAAGAAGACTCAGTTTGAGGACCCACAATGAGTGTAACTCTCGCCACAGGGAGAAAAGTTACTGGCATATCCGTGAACCTAGACTGTTTATGCTGCTTTTCTCAATAATTATTTGTCAGCTGAGAAAGACCTATGTCTGGCCACAAGTGGAAATGGTTCAGGACCACAAGTGGAAACTAAAACATGTTTTCACTTACTCCTGGCACCCTCACAGCCTTGAAAACAGAAAAAAATATGTGACATGAAACTGGGCAGAAGGCTGGAGGATGACATAAAAACCACAGGTCTAACCACCTCACGTAGGCACTAGTGAACCTATTCATACATGCTAAATTGACCTAGAAAGTATGTGTGAAAGGTTTTCACACAAAAACACAAAAATCAAGACCAGTTACGTCAGTATTAAGAAACATTTATAGTAACTCCTTTATTTTATTTTATTTTATTATTTTTTTTTTTTTGAGAGGGAGTCTCGCTCTGTCGCCCAGGCTGGAGTGCAGTGGCCGGATCTCAGCTCACTGCAAGCTCCGCCTCCCGGGTTTACGCCATTCTCCTGCCTCAGCCTCCCGAGTAGCTGGGACTACAGGCGGCCGTCACCTCGCCCGGCTAGTTTTTTTTTTGTATTTTTTAGTAGAGACGGGGTTTCACTGTGTTAGCCAGGATGGTCTCGATCTCCTGACCTCGTGATCCGCCCATCTCGGCCTCCCAAAGTGCTGGGATTACAGGCTTGAGCCACCGCGCCCGGCCTATAGTAACTCCTTTAAATCCTACTTAGTAGAATTGAGGTACAGAAATAATTGCCCCCAGTCCAAGGGCTCAGCAATCTGAATCTCAGTGCTTTGTGATGAGTGATTCTAAGGTTATGCGAACAACAGTCCACTTAATATTTCTGGCAATGATAATGAAGTTATGGAACAACGAAGACCAAAGAGGCGTACACTGATGCATATAAAGCTCCAGAGTTGGGAAAATATCTGAGCGACTGTACTTTTATCTAAAAACTTCAGCCAAGAACGCAGCTTTAGTAACTAAGAAATAAGCAAAAAGCCTCTGGGCAACCAAAACAGTGTCCCTAAGCCAAGGCCCTGGAGAGCCAGGAAGCCCCCACTCTGAGCCTTAGACACTTAGCTACCTCACAATTCTAGCTTTCCCAATCTAATAACAGGTCTCAAAAGAAAAAATCAGAAAGAGTGCATGATTTCAAAAGAGAAGAGGAGCAGCAGACAGCCTGACTGTGGGAGACACAAAAATTTGGCAACTATTATGCAAACCAAAGAGCTCAAACTCTAACAGTTGCATTCTTTTGTTAACAGACACCAGTAATGATCACTCAGAGGCATCAAGTAAAGGTAGACTTGACTTGAGAAGATATGAAAATGTATTCCTCTTCATTTCTAAAATGGAAGAAAAAAAGTAAAGAAAGAAGAAAAGGAGGAGAAGAGCCAGTTTTCCTAAGAATGCTGGGATAACTAGTACTCCAGAGTGCTGCAGCGGCTGGAATACACAGCCCAACAAATACTGGGTGTGGGGAGAAGGTAGGCCATCCAACAAATAGGGGAGCAGGAAGGACAGGAGGGGGGCACCACAGTGTCATTATCTATGAACCCCAGCAAGTCGCTGGTTAAGGGGGAAACATCTAAGATTCTGGAGGACAGGCTGGCCAGGACAACACAGGTTGTCAGAGTCCAGTGGGGCTGGGCTCTGGGCAGGGCTGTGGAACTGAAGCTAAAACAGACATCAGAGACTTGAAAAAGCTACAGCTTCAAGGATCAGCTGGGTTTGTCCCAGGCCAGGTCAAAGACCAATCTTAAAACAACACAACTTCCCACAAGGGTCACTAGCGAGCAATACCTTCCCTACTCTATCAGGCCCAGGCTAGGACTGGGGCAGGCTGGACCCAGTTTTGAGGGGCTAGGGTAGTGGCTGAGAAGAAACACTAGGCAACCTGGGAGGTCAGAACATATCAATTAATGTGACAGTTATACATGACAATTTTGTTATCTAAATAAATATATTCTTTGCATAAGGAAGCCAAATACTCCTTATTTTATAACTCAAATGTCCTCACGTTACAGAAATATCATAGCCACTACTAGAAATATTTTTATATATTCTCAATATCAGAAAGTCCACACTTTAAATAAGTCATAACAGCCGGGCAAGGTGGCTCACACCTGTAATCCCAGCACTTTCAGAGGCCAAGGCAGGAGGACTTCTTGAGGTCAAGAGTTTGAGACCAGCCAGGACAACACAGTGAGACCCTGTCTCTACAAAAAAATAATTTAAAATAAATAAATAAAAATAAGCAAGTCACAACAGATGGAAAAATAATAAAATAATAATAAATAATGAACTTTTTTAACATTTCAAAATAAGTAATATATTTTAGTAATATTTTATATAATAGTCATTTTAACTGTGGTAGGCCAAAAAATGACCACCAGAAGATATATACATCAAATCCCTGGAGCCTATGAACATGACCTTATTTGGGAAAAGGGTCTTTGCAGATGTGCTAAGGATTTTAAAACAAAGGAGATGATTCGAGATTACTTAGGTGGGCCCTAACTCCAATGACAAGTACTTATAAAAGAGAGGTGGTAGAGAAACCAAGACTGGAGAAGACACAGACACACAGAAGAGAAGGCAGAGTGAAGATGAGCAGAGAAAGATGGGGCCACAGCCAAAATATGCAAACAGCCACCAGAAGGTGCAAGAGGCGAAGAGTGGACTCTGCCCGGAGGAGCCAGAGGGGTACCCCACTGACAACTTGATGTCAGATTTCTGGCTTCCAGAACTGTGAGAGAACACCTCTCTGTCGTTTAAGCCACCAAGTTTGGGAAATTTGTTACAGAAGCCACAGGAAACAAATACACTAACCTTCAAAAATTGGGGATAAAAAATTATTTAAGAGAGTTGTAAAAAAGCATTCTGAGGTATATTTCCAAAACATAGGAAATGAATACTACGACAAATATTATGAATTTTAGAATTTTGTAGTATGCTGCAGAACTAATACATGAGCCCTTCTGAAACTCATGGGCCTGATTTGCTCTAACAATGAAGTGTTCACTTAGATTCTCATCAAATACCCTCCCCACAAGGGTCGCAGAAACTCAAACATGTTAATCACCAAATAAAAAAACGAGTATGATTTTATTAAAGCTTTTTTTTTTTTAAGACAGAGTCTCACTCTGTTGCCCCAGCTGGAGTGCAGTGATGTCATCTCGGCTCAATGCAACCTCCACCTCCCAGGTTCAAGCAATTCTCCTGCCTCCTGAGTGGCTGGGATTACAGGTGTGCACCACCACGCCCAGCTAATTTTTGTATTTTTAGTAGAGATGGGGTTTCACCATGTTAGCCAGGCGCATCCTGAACTCCTGACCTCGTGATCTGCCCGCCACAGCCTCCCAAAATGCTGGGATTACAGGCCTGAGCCACCAGGCCCGGCAATTTTTTTTTTTAGATGGGAGTCTTGCTCTGTTGTCCAGGCCAGAGTGCAGTGGCATGACCTTGGCTCACTGCAACCTCTACCTCCCAGGTTCAAGCGATTCTTCTGCCTCGGTCTCCCGAGTAGCTGGGATTACAGGCATGCAATACCATGCTTGGCTAATTTCTGTATTTTTAGTAGAGACAGGGTTTCACCATATTGGCCAGACTGGTCTTGAACTCCTGACCTAAGGTGATCCACCTGCCTCAGCCTCCCAAAGTGCTGGGATTACAGGCATGACCCACTGCACCCAGCCTAAGCCTCTTTTTAAATGTAAAAAGGCAAAATGCTTTTATCAATTTGCTAAAGACATTGTGTTATTAATACTTAATATAGGCTCAAATATGTTAAAATTCTAACTATCAAATGGTAAGTGGATGTTTTTATAAATACCACATATATCTCAAAACATTTTACCACTCTTTAACATGGAAAAATATCACCTGATAAAGAAGTTTCTTAAAGGAGTAAATGAACTTTCTAACTTGTGCCAAACAAAAGTAAAAGCTGGATCACATTCCTCAGTCCCTGCTGAGCGCCTAGGAAACAGGAAGGAGATGCAGGAAAAGCTGTGGCATGAAGGATTTCTGATTGGATGAACAGCAAATCCTCCAAATTACAGACTAACCAGACATTTCTTTCTTTTTTTCTTTTTGAGACGGGGTCTCACTCTGTCGCCAGGCTGGAGTGCAGTGGCGCAATCTCGGCTCACTGCAACCTCCACCTCCCGGGTTCAAGAGATTCTCCTGCCTCAGCCTCCCGAGTAGCTGGGACTACAGGCACGTGCCACCACGCCCAGCTAATCTTTGTATTTTTAGTAGAGACGGAGTTTCACCATGTTGGATAGGATGGTCTCAATCTCTTGACCTCGTGATCTGCCTGCCTTGGCCTCCCAAAGTGCTGGGATTACAGGCGTGAGCCACCACGCCCAGTCTAATTAACCAGACATTTCAAGAAGACGCTATAAGGTACTGGCCTCAATTTAAGCCAAGTTTAAATAGTTATGTATATAAATATTGTGTATATAAATAAGTGTGCTTATTATTTTTAGACGATAACCACACTTGCCTCATAGAATTGTTATAAAGATTAAACGAATTCATTCATAAAAAGCACTTAAACTTTTGCCTAGCATATAAATACTCAAACAACAAATACATTTCAATTTTATCGTTTTTATGAATAAAATCAGGAAGCTGACCAATAGTTGACATCTAAAAAATAAAATTAATAGTGATGAATTTATGGTCCTATGACTGGCTCAAAATTCAGTAGAAAAGCTCAGGGTGGGAAAGAAATGGCTTATCAAATGCAAATATACAAGGAAAAATGAAACAAGACTACAGCACAGGACTAAAAAAAATATGATGAGCACACATTCTTATAAGCTGAGACTGCACTGAGAAGATGAGCTTTTAGGATAACTGAGGGGTATCCCCAGGTCACCTTATGTTGATCAGACCTGAGGAGTGTTGCTTAGGGCAGGTGCCACATTTTAAATGACAGACAAAGCAGAACAGGAGGATAAATAAAATGGTAATATATAAAAATGGCTAATACCACAACATGGATGACACCAAAAGAAAGCAGTCACAAAGGCCACTTATTATATGATGCCATTTATATGCAAAGTCCAGAATAGGCATATCTACAGAAACAAAAAGCAGATGAGTGGTTGCCTAGGGTTGGGAAATGAAAATGGGGAGTGATTGCTAATAGGAATAAGGTTCCTTTTTGAGGTGATGAAGGTTTTCTAAAATAGATTGTGTTGATAGTTGCACAACTCTGTGAATATACTAAAAGTCATAAAATTGTACACTCTGAATGGGTGAATGATATCCTAATAAAGCTGTTATATAAAGAAAAGAAGAAAGGAATGGCTTAAGAAACGTAAGAGTGGGTAAGAGGCAGGCGAAGTCAGAACCACAGCTGTGGAGGGCTGCATTAGGACTAAAGCCAACGAAGAGAGTCTGTGTCAAGCCTTTTCCATTACGGTAAGTAGGGAAGGTACCATTACCAGAGGCTGCTCATGTAAGTGACCTTTTATCTCCCCATCCACCCCAGAGAAGCTTAGCTAATGCTCTCTCTCATGTTTAGGGAAAAGAACAAAGTGGGGTGTAAAGTTTGACTTTAAATAAAGCTACAGATTATCTAAAAAGAAACAATGTACTAAATTTTAAAAGCCACTTCATTTAAATGAGACAAAAAAATAGGCTGGGCACGGTGGCTCACGCCTGTAATCCTAGCACTTTGGGAGGCCGAGGCGGGAGGATCACTTGAGGTCAGGAGATCGAGACAATCCTGGCTAACATGGTGAAACCCCGTCTAATAAAAATGCAAAAAAATTAGCCGGGCGTGGTGGTGGGCGCCGGTAGTCCCAGGTACTTGGGAGGCTGAGGCAGGAGAATGGCGTGAACCCAGGAGGGGGAGCTTGCAGTGAGCCATGATGGTGCCACTGCACTTCAGCCTGGGTGGCAGAGCAAGACTCCATCTCAAAAAAAAAAAAAAAAAAAAAGTACAAAAAATAAATCACGCAATTTGTGTTAAAATGTTGTTACGCCGGGCGCAGTGATTCAAGCCTGTAATCCCAGCACTTTGGGAGGCCGAGACGGGCGGATCACGACGGTCAGGAGATCGAGACCATCCTGGCCTACACAGTGAAACCCCGTCTCTACTAAAAAATACAAAAAACTAGCTGGGCGAGGTGGCGGGCGCCTGTAGTCCCAGCTACTCGGGAGGCTGAGGCAGGAGAATGGCGTGAACCCGGGAGGCGGAGCTTGCAGTGAGTTGAGATCCAGTCACTACACTCCAGCCTGGGCGACAGAGCCAGACTCCGTCTCAAAAAAAAAAAAAAAAAAAATGTTGTTACAAGGAACTTTAGAATTTATGAATTTCTCAGCCCAAAGGAAGCCACAAAGGTGAACACTTAAACACTTAATTTTCAAAACAATAGCTCAAAATGTTTCTAATTGATCAAAGTACAAAAAATAAAAGTTGAAAATTATGTATTATTATGCTAATAATCAGCTGAAAAGGTCTTGGTTCTACCAGAAAACCCCAATGCATGATCTTTTTCTGCATCCTCACTAATGCTCTAATTAACAATACAACATTCTGTTGACTTCAACATCCTGTTATTACATAAATAAAACAATGGCAACAGTGCCTGTCAAGGCTGATTTATATGAGGTGCTGTTCTGAAATTTATTGGATTTCCATAATAAGAAATCATAGAGCATATCAACTTTTCCCATTAGACTTTCCAACAACAAATAAAAAATCCTGAATGACAAGAAAACCCACCATCTTACCTTAACCCAAGCCAGCAAACATTAACCATTTAATGTTGACTCATGTGGATGGAAACGTTTAAGTCAAGGGTGTGGGTATGGAATGAATGTCCAAAGGCTCCTCTCACATGCTTAGGGAAAACTTACGAAAGGGCCTCCTGGCAATGCCTTATTTGGGAGCTTAGAAGTATTTCACATTCAAGTCATAAGCACTGCAAAGCTAATCCAGGTCCAGATGCTTTAGTGAAGACCATTTATAATGAACAAACAAAAAATCACTGACAAAAATTCTATGGACTTAATATTTTAGAACAAAAGAGAGATGAAAATGATCCTTAGAATAGTGTTATCTGTATAGTCTGCTGTGCCAACTTCATAACATCAAATTCTGGATGATCAAGTGTGATATGAACTTGAACTTGATTTATCTATTGAATCATTCAACAACCATTTAGTATCTCTCTACCATGTATCAGGCATCAGACTAGGGTTAGAAAACACAAATAATTAATACTCAATAGTTAACAAATAGTGATATTTGGCCAAGCGCGGTGGCTCAAGCCTGTAATCCCAGCACTTTGGGAGGCCGAGACGAGCGGATCACGAGGTCAGGAGATCGAGACCATCCTGGCTAACACAGTGAAACCCCATCTCTACTAAAAAATACAAAAAACTAGCCGGGCGAGGTGGCAGGCACCTGTAGTCCCAGCTACTCGGGAGGCTGAGGCAGGAGAATGACGTAAACCCAGGAGATGGAGCTTGCAGTGAGCTGAGATCCGGCCACTGCACCCCAGCCTGGGCGACAGAGCAAGACTCCATCTCAAAAAAAAAAAAAAAAAAATAGTGATACTTATAGATCAGAGATGAAAAACTATTAAGCTGCTGGGAGCCTTGAATTCTTTGTTGAAGGAGATGTGGGTGTGCATAAATAAGCAAACAAATATGCACTCTGTTGAATATGTAAAGAGCTTAATCCAAATGTCTAAAAGATGCCCATATCTCAGGGAATAAAACTGTCCAGGCGGAGGTGAAATCTTTGTTGCATGATTATAAATTTTACTTACATACAGTGAATATATAGATATGTTTAGTGTTGGTAAGAAAATGGCAATGAATTACTGAGAAAGAAAAACCAAAATAATTTCAATTTTATTAGAAACTAGGAAAGATATCTGAGCCCAAAGAAGGAAATCCAGTATCAGTTTAGGAAAAATAAGTCGGCATGATATATTCTATAAAACCTTAGTCTTAAACGATAGGGCTTTTCTGCAGTTTCTAAGTAGGAATATAAAGGCCTATTTTGTAAATGGCCAAATAAATGTAAGCACTCAAAGGTGACTAAATTAACCCCATTAGGATAAGACAGACCATCTACATGTTACATAGCATGATGTTTACAAATTATATGTCAGCTACAAGTGTTCAGACGAGCCTAATGCAAACAGTGTATGAGGAAACACACACAGAGATATTTCCACACAAGATCTGTCTGGGGGAAACACTATTACTTCTTCATATTTAACATAATCTTATATTTAATACATAAAAATACAAATAAAACTTTTTATTTATTTATTAATTTTTTTTTGAGATAGAGTCTCGCTCTGTCGTCCAGGCTGGAGTGCAGTAGCGCTGTCTCTGCTCACTGCAAGCTCTGCCTCCAGGTCACACCATTCTCCTGCCTCAGCCTCCCAAGTAGCTGGGATTACAGGCACCACCATCACGCCTGGCTAATTTTTGTAATTTTAGTAGAGATAGGGTTTCACTATGTTGGCCAAGCTGGCATGGAACTCCCAACCTCAGGTGATCCACCCACCTTAGCCTCCCAATGTGCTGGGATTACAGGAGTGAGCCACTGTGCCCAGCCAAACAAAACAATTTTACATTTATAGGTATTCACATTTGAAATATTAAAATAAAATAAAACATATCATTGCTACCTACAAAAAGGAATACGCCCAATGTTACTAAGAAATCCCTCTTTTCCTAACGAGAGAGGCCAACATGTTTATTACATCTTCTCCCTCTACAGCAGTACAAAGTTGTTTCTTATGTATGAAAAGATAAGAAATACATGTTGACATAAATGAACAAACAAAGAACAACTGTCCTGAACTATCTGCCAGTTCACCAATGGACCAAAAGTAGTAATTCATGTGGCCATGAAAATAAGATATTTATTAACTGCCTCTGATTCTTCAATGACGCCTCTACCATTAAGAATGTGGGCCAGATCAGGTGGCTCACACCTGTAACACCAGCACTTTGGGAGGCCGAGGCGGGCGGATCACCTGAGTTCGGGAGTTTGAGACCAGCCTGACCAATATGGAGAAATCCCATCTCTACAAAAAATACAGAATTAGCTGGGTGTGGCGCCGCATGCCTGTAATCCTAGCTACTCGGGAGGCTGAGGCAGGAGAATCACTCGAACCTGGGAGGCAGAGGTTGTGGTGATCCGAGATCATGCCATCGCACTCCAGCCTGGGCAACAAGAGCAAAACTCTGTCTCAAAAAATAAGACATATGGCTAAAGTTTTATATAACCTGAAAACCATCTTCATTAAATTAAAACAAACTAAACACTCCAAACAAAAGGCAGAGCTTGCCAAACTGGATAAAAAGGCATGAGACAACTAAAGAACACAGGAGATGTTACCTTAAAAACAAAGAAAAAACAAGATTCAAAGTAAGATATTGTAAAGAGATATACCATGCAGACAACAAGTGTAAGAAAACTATAGTGGCTGCATTAGTATCAGACAAAATAGACTTCTAGACAAAGAATATTAGTAGACACAAAGGTGGTTACGGCAGAAAGGTAAAAGGGTCCAAAGAGAAAGACAAATATTTTAAGTGTTCATGTGTTTAATAACCAACTTCAAATATATGAAACAAAAATTAACAGAATCAAAAGGAGAAACAACCAACTCTATAATCACTTTTTAAAAATTTTTTATTTTTGAGACAGGGTCTCGCTTTATTGGCAGGCTGAAGTGCAGTGGCGCGATCTCGGCTCACTACAACCTCCATCTCCCAGATTCAAGCAATTCTCCTGCCTCAGGCTCCTGAGTAGCTGGGACTACAGGTGCGTGCCACCACGCCCAGCTAATTTTGTATTTTTAGTAGAGATGGGGTTTCACTGTGTTGGCCAGGCTGCTCTTGATCTCTTGACCTCGTGATCCACCTGCCTTGGCCTTCCAAAGTGCTGTGATTACAGGTGTGAGCCACTGCGCCCGGCCTATACAATCACTATTGAAGACTTTCATACATATCTCTCAGTAACATACAACTAGGTGAAAAAAAAATTAGTGTAAGAGAAGGTATGAATACTAACATCAACCTCTGACACCTGCATAACAGCACACCCGGTAACTACAGAGTATAACTTGATTATAAGGACACATGAAACATGAACCAAGCTGAGCCAAGAAACAAGTCTCAAAAGATTTCAAAATACTGAGGTGTTACTGAGTACTCTTTGACCATTGAATTAAATTAAATTAGAAATCAGTAACATTCCAAAAAGTAAAACTTAGAGAAGCCCCAAGTATCTGGAAATTAAGGAATTTAGTACTAAATAATTCATGGGTCAAAGAAATCACCAAAAAACTCAAAAAAATTTTTGAACAGAATAATGGAACACAACAAATCAAAATTTGTGGTAAAATCAGCTATTTAACATCCCACTTTAGAAAGCAAGGAGGAAAATGATCAAATTAAACCCCAAATAGGTAGAAAAAAATTAATAAAGAACAGAAACCAATGAAATATAAAACAAATAGGAAAAACTAATAAAACCAAATTCTAAAAAGATCAATAATGTGGAAATATCTTTATATTGATCAAGAAGAAACAAATGACCAACCTGGGCAACGTGGAGTCCATCTTAAAAAAAAAAAAAAAGAAAAAAAGAAAAAAAGGCACTTTCTATATAAAAAAATTTAGATGGCTAAACTGTGAATTCTAGCAAACATTTGATTAAGAAAATAATATCAATCCTTTATAAACACCTTAAGAAAACAGAACAGAAAGAACTATTTCCCAACTAATTTTCTGAGGGAGTATTATTCTGATATGAAAACCAAAGTTCTTATTACAAAACTCCTTATTACAAAAAAAGAAGACTACAACTCAATATCCCTCATGAACACAAATGTAAAATTCCTTAACAAATTATTAGCAAGTTGAATCCAGTAGTATGTAGTGACCAAGCAGGATTCATCCTAGGAACAAATAGTTCCTTCACATTTGAAATCAATGTAATTCACTATATTAACAAAATAAAGAATAACAATCACATAGTAATCTCATTAGATGCAGAAGGAAAAAAAAAAAGAAGGAACTGACAAAATTCAATGTCCATTCATAATAAAAACCTCAACAACCTGGATATATAAGAAAACATTCTAACTCGATTTAAAAAAAAAAAAAAAGGGCCAAGTGCAGTGGCTTATAATCTCAGCATTTGGGGAAACTGAGGAGGATCACTTGGGCCCTGGAGTTCGAGACCAGCCTGGACAATATAGTGAGACCCCGTCTCTACAAAAAATTTTAAAATTAGCTGGGCATGATGGCGTGCCCTGTAGTCTTAGCTACTCGGGAGGCTGAGACAGGAGGATTACTTGAGTCTGCGAGGTCCAGGCTGCAGTGATTCAAGACTGCTACACTGCACTCCAGCCTGGGCAATAGAACAAGACCCTTTCTCAAAACAAACAAATAAATACAACAAAAACTGCATTGTACTTAATAATAAATGACTGAAAACTTTCTAAGATTAGAAAGATAATGTCCACTCTCATCACTTCTATTCAGTATTGCAGCAGAGGTCCAAGGAAGTACAATAAAGCACAAAAAAGAAATAAAACACACAGATCATAAAGGAAGAGGTAAAACTGTATTTGCATATGACATGTTTAGCAGGGCCAAAAAAAGCCAACATATAAAAACTGATTGTGTTTCTATGCTATTGATGACCATTTAGAAATTAAAATTTTAGTTACAATAGAATCCTCAAACAGGAAATACTCAGGAGTAAATTTAACAAAATGTTGTAGGATCTGTATTCCCAAAACATCTTATTGTAAGAAGTAAAAGAAAGCTGGGCATGGTGGCATGCACTTGTAGTCTCAGCTACTTAGGAGGCTGAAGCAGGAGATCACGAGAGCCAAGGACTTCAAGCCCAGATTGAACAACATAGCAAGATCCCTTTAAAAAAAATTTTTTTTAAATCAAAAAAATCAAAGAAAACTTCTTTAAAAATAGAGAAATATCATATTTATGGATTAGAAGATCCAATATTGTTAGGATGTCAGTATTTCCCAAACTGATCCATAAATTCAATAGAATCCCAATTAAAATTCCATCAGACTTTTTATTTATTATTATTACTATTTTTTTTGAGTCGGAGTTTCACTCTTCTTGCCCAGGCTGGAATGCAATGGCACGGTTTCAGCTCACTGTAACCTCTGCCTCCCAGGTTCAAGTGATTCTCCTGCCTCAGCCTCCCAAAGAGCTGAGATCACAGGCATGTGCCACCACACCTGGCTAATTTTTATATTTTTAGTAGAGATGAGGTTTCACCATGTTGGCCAGGCTAGTCTCAAACTCCTTACCTCAGGTGATCCGCCCAGCTCAGCCTCCCAAAGTGCTGGGATTACAGGCGTGAGCCACCGTGCCTGCCAGACTTTTTAAAACTTAGAAACTAGGCCGGGCGCGGTGGCTCAAGCCTGTAATCCCAGCACTTTGGGAGGCCGAGACGGGCGGATCACGAGGTCAGGAGATCGAGACCATCCTGGCTAACACGGTGAAACCCCGTCTCTACTAAAAAAATACAAAAAACTAGCCGGGCGAGGTGGCGGGTGCCTGTAGTCCCAGCTACTCGGGAGGCTGAGGCAGGAGAATGGCGTAAACCCGGGAGGCGGAGCTTGCAGTGAGCTGAGATCCGGCCACTGCACTCCAGCCTGGACCACAAAGCGAGACTCCGTCTCAAAAAAAAAAAAAAAAAAACCTTAGAAACTAGCAGGCTGATTCTAAAATTTACATGGAAATGGAAACTACCTCAAATAGCCAAAGCAATCTTTAAAATCACATTTAAAGTAGAAAGCCACCCCTGAGGTTAAGACTTCCTATAGAGCTACAGTATTCAAAACACAGAGGCCCTAAAAACTATCAATGAGACAGAATAGAATCCAGAAAAAGATCCAACATAAACAAGCAGCTGGTTTTCAATAACAGTGTCAAGACAGTCAAATGAGAAAAGTTTTTCCAACCAATACTGTTCCAACAACGGGTATCTGTGTGGGCGAGAATCAGTTTTCACTCCATAATTAACACATTACAATTCAAAATGAACCGAAGACCTAAATGTAAGAAGTAAAGCTTCTAGAATAAAGCACAGAAGCAACCTTTGTAATCTTGGAGTAATCAGAGGTAGTACCACAAAAGGAAAATAAGGCTTCAGCATAAGTATATATTACAGTCAACATTAAGGAAAAAAAGTCAGGCCAGGTGCAGTGGTTCATGTCTTAATCCCAGCATTTTGGGAAGCTGAAGTGAGAAGATCACTTGAGGCCAGACATTCTAGACCAGCCTGGGAAACACAGTGAGGCCCTGTCTCTAGAAGAAACAAACAAACAAAAACCCTACAAGAATTAGCCAGGTGTGGTAGCCTATAGTCCCAGGTACTCAGGAGATTGAGGGAGGAGGACTGCTTGAGCTCAGGAGTTTGAGGTTACTGTGAGCTATAATCACTCCACTGTACTCCAGCCTGGGTGACACAGTGAGACTTAAAAAAAAAAAAAGAAAAAAAATTTTTTTAAAAGAATGAAAAAAAGTCATGGTATGGTACAAATAATTCCCAATACATATATCAAAGGACTTCTACCTGAAATATTAAAAAAAAAAAAAAAAAATCCTTAAAGAAAAAAAATTTTTTGAAAGAACGAAAAAAAGTCATGGTATAGGACAAATAATTCCCAATACATAGATCAAAGGACTTCTACCTGAAATATTAACAAAAAATCCTTATAACTAAATCATAAAACAAAATTTTTTAAGTAAACAAATTATTTGAACAGATGCTTCACAAAAAAAGATAAACAAATGGGCAATAAAACATGAAAAGATGCTCAACCCTATTAAATTAGGAAATTCCAATAAAACTTCAATGAGATACCCCACTACACATCCATTAAAATAGATAAAAATTAAAAAAAAATAACTGACAATAGCAAGTCTTGGTGAAGATGCTAAAGAGGTAAAATTATAACACACTACTGATGGGAATCTAAATTGGAACCACTTTAGAAACCTGTAGGCCGGGCGCCGTGGCTCATGCCTGTAATCCCAGCACTTTGGGAGGCCGAGGCGGGCAGATCACAAGTTCAAGAGATCCAGACCATCCTGGCCAACATGGTGAAACTCCGTCTCTACGAAAAATACAAAAAAATTAGCTGGGAGTGGTGGCGTGTGCCTGTAGTTCCAGCTACTCAGGAGGCTGAGGCAGGAGAATTGCTTAAACCTGGAAGGAGGAGGTTGCAGCGAGCCCAGATCGCACCACTGCTCTCCAGCCTGGGCAACAGAGCAAGACTCCATCTCCAAAAAAAAAGAAAAAAAAGAAACCAGTTTGACAGTTTCTGAGAGAGCTTCCTACATACAAATAATCCTGCCACAGCAAGTATTTACCTGAGAGAACTGAAGATAAATGCCAACATAAAGACTCATATAACTATGTTGAAAAAACTTTGCTTTATAATGGCCAAAAGTTTATAAACAACTAGAATAGCCACCACCAGGTTAAAGAATATGAAAAAATTGTGAATATGCATATCCATACAAGGAAATACTTATCAATAACACGAGAATGAACCATCGATACATGAAACAACACAGATGGCTCTCAAAATCCTTATGCTGAAAGAAGTCATACAATATGATTCCATTCCTGTAACATTCCGCGAAATGCAAACTACTCTAAAAGGATTTTTTAAAAAAACAAAAAACCATTGAAAACACGATGCATCAATGGTTATCTGAGGCTGGAAGCCGAAAATGATAATAAGACGCCATGAGGCAACTTTTGGGGGTATTGGAAATGTTTTGTATCTTGACCTTCATAGTAGTTTCACAGGTTTATGTATCTGAAAAAAACCCTCAAATTTTTGACTTTGAAACAGAGCAGTTTATTATACATAAATCTTACCTTAATAAGTTGTTTCAAAAATTACACACTAGAAATCTTTTTTTTTTTTTTTCTTTTTTTGTTGAGACGGAGTCTCGCTCTGTCACCCAGGCTGGAGTGCTGTGGCTGGATCTCAGCTCACTGCAGGTTCCACCTCCTGGGTTCATGCCATTCCCCTGCCTCAGCCTCCTGAGTAGCTGGGACTACAGGCGCCTGCCACCACGCCTGGCTAATTTTTTTTTTTTTTTTGTACTTTTTTAGTATAGACAGGGTTTCACCGTGTTAGCCAGGATGGTCTTGATCTCCTGACCTCGTGATCTGCCCACCTCAGCCTCCCAAAGTGCTGGGATTACAGACGTGAATCACCATGCCCGGCCGAAATCTCTTTTGTTAATAATGAAGAAAAAACAGAATCAAAATAAGTAATCTCAGAGCTTAGATTCAAAAGTAGGTCCATATAATTGTCATAAAGAACTGATACCTCTGGGCAACATCGAGAGACATCATCTCTACAAGTAAAAATAACCAGCTGGGCTAGGCGCGGTGGTTCACACCTGTAATCCCAGAACTTTGGGAGGCCAAGGCAGGCAGATCACCTGAGGTCGGGAGTTCGAGACCAGCTTGACCAACATGGCAAAACCCTGTCTCTACTAAAAACACAAAATTTGCCAGGTTTGGTGGCGCATGCCTGTAATCCCAGCTACTCGGAAGGCTGAGGCAGGAGAATCACTGGAACCCGGAAGGTTGCAGTGAGTGGAGATCGCACCATTGCACTCCAGCCTGGACAACAAGAGCGAAACTCCGTCTCAAAACAAAAACAAAAAACAAAACAAAACAAAAAACAGCTGGGCATGGTGGCGCACACCTGTGGTACCAGCTACTCTGGAGGCTGAGGTAGGAGTATTGCTTGAGCCCAGGAGGTCAAGGCTGCAGTGAGCCGTGATCCACTACTGCACTCCAGCCTCGGCAACAGAGCAAGATCCTGTCTCAAAAAAACAAACAAAAAAGAACTGACAGCTCAAAAATTTTCTACAGCAATTGCAGTTTTAAAAATGAAACGATTTATTTCAATGTACTCATATTTAAATACTCCTACTGGATGTTCAACACACTTTAATGTGGCCATATAGCCTATTTCATTTAATTTCTATATTGCCCTAGGAAGCAGGAAATATATACTAATTATTCACAGGTTTCTTCTAAACTGATAAATGCCTAACCTTGTTTTAAATCTATGCTATACTCTAAGAAAACAATAAATGCTTCCTATATAACAATGTATATATCTTTTTAACTTATTACTTAACACAGCTCAAATCTTCTATTACTCTAGGGAAGTAAAAATCCCAGTAACTTCTCTCACATGATATTTTCATTCACTTCACTTTTCATTAGGAAGACACCTGCAACTAAAGTTTTCAGAGTCAGTTCAACAGTGAAGTACAAAAATTAAAACAGCACATAACTTTTCAATTCATCACAAAATATGTACACATAACCTAAGACACCTGAGCCATGTCAGGCTAGAGAGTTTCAGTGTCAAAAAATAAAAAATTGTACAACAAAAAAATCTCTGGGAGTGCTAATAAAACCTTCAGAAGGAGCTTGTCACAAAGAACCATGGGCAAAAGTAGCCAAAATGATTTCTATACTGAAGTATGGTCTACAGAATTCTTAGAGAGTTTGGAACAAAAAGGGAAATAAATCATATACATTCAAGAAAGTGCCAAAAATAGACATTTAATTAAATATGGCAAAATCTTCATTATTTAAAATCCAACTGACAGCACAGTTATGAAAGCAGAATTTTTTTCACACAGCTTTTATACAGAGAACAACAGGCCAGACATAGTGGACCATGCCTGTAATCCTAGCACTTTGGGAGTCTGAGACAGGAGGATCATTTGAGACCGGGAGTTCGAAATCAACCGTGGCAACACAGCGAGACCGTGTCTCTACAAAAAAATAAAACTTAAAAAAAGGCCAGGTGCAGTGACACACAACTGTAATCTCAGCACTTTGGGAGTCCGAGGCAGGAGGATCACTGGAGCCCAGGAGTCCAAGACCAGCCTGGGCAATATAGTGAGATCTCATCTTAACAATATTCTTTTAAAAAATTAGTCAAGCACGATGGTGGGTGCCTATAATACCAGCTACAGCTCTTGGGAAGCTGAGGTGGGAGAAAAGCTTGAGCCTGGGCAGTGAGGCTGCAGTCAGCCAAGACTGTGTCACTGTACTCCAGACTGGGCAACAGAGCAAGATGGTCTCAAAGACAAACAAACAAAAATTGGCCGAGTGCGGTGGCACATGCCTGTAATCCCAGCTACAGCTACTCAGGAAGCTGAAGGGGGAGGATCGCTTGCGCCTGGGAGGTCAAGGCTGCAGTGAGCTGTGATTGTGCCACTGCACTCCAGCCTGGGTGACACAGCGAGACTTTGTCTCAAGAAAAAACAATAGGCCGGGCGCGGTGGCTCAAGCCTGTAATCCCAGCACTTTGGGAGGCCGAGACGGGCGGATCACGAGGTCAGGAGATCAAGACCATCCTGGCTAACACGGTGAAACCCCGTCTCTACTAAAAAATACAAAAAACTAGCCAGGCGAGGTGGCGGGCGCCTGTAGTCCCAGCTACTCGGGAAGCTGAGGCAGGAGAATGGCGGGAACCCGGGAGGCAGAGCTTGTAGTGAGCTGAGATCCGGCCACTGCACTCCAGCCTGGGCGACAGAGCGAGACTCCGTCTCAAAAAAAAAAAAAGAAAAAACAATAACGAACAACAACAACAACAACAGAAAAAAGTTCATATCAAGGACTTTCTCTTTGTACATACACTTTTAAGGTATTCTGAATTCACAAACATTCATATCTAACCTACCACAGCCTCTACTGGCTGTAGTATCATCAACCTCTGAGTTTCAGTTTTCTCATCTGTAAAATAATCTCAAAGGCCCCTTCTGGCTCAATCATATGCTCAAAATAAAGATTCTGTATTTAAAGCTAACAAAAAAATCCCCACAACTATCCTATCAAATCAGTGAGAATGTACACAAACACAGTATTTATGACAATGTAAAAAAACATTCTCTTATTTAGAGAATGGTGTATCCCTAGCAAAACCACTCAAATGTTATATCATACTCAAGAAACCTAATCATACTAGGAATAAAAATCAGCCATATCATGCAGATATCTACATGTTTCCTCAAAAGCAAGCTGCGTAGTAGAAACTGTAGTAAAAAGATCTCTAAATCAGGAATGGGATTACTTTCTTCCCTCTGTTAGGAGCTTTTGGGATTGTCAGTATTTAAGTTATCTGGCCGCCTTGGATTCTTATCTATTCAGAGACTGGGACAGATGATCTCCAAAGTCTCTTCCAACTATAGTGACCTCTCAAGAAAAAAAAAAAAAGAAAGAACAAAGGGGTGCTTAAATGACATTTGGTTAATCATCAGAAGAGGTGCTCAGCCTCATACTCAACAGCCTACATACACATACGGAACCATGCAGACTATCAATATACCAGAAATTGATTCCATAAATATCATTACCTCTTCAGATTTAATGGTTTCACATTAGTAACGAGAGAGAGGAATTATTTCATGTAACTTTAAAATACATTCATATTCCTATACAGCCCCATGGGATATAGCCTAAGGCCAAAATAAAGTCTAAAAACAACAACAAATAAAGAGAACGAAAGACAACTGGTTTCAGTAATCATATTGTTTGCAGCAGTGTGTTGTTATTTGAGCTGCTGTGTGTTTATAACGGGATTAAAGCAGATGAGTAATGATGATGGTATGTCACGCAACCAACTCAGTAACATTAGCCTCATTTATTTCATTTTACTTTTAATTTCTTAGAAATTATTCTTGTAAAACATTTCATAGTCATGTAAAATATTAACATGTTCTGAAGTATATTTTATAAAAAACAAGTTTATGCAAAAAAGTTTAGCTTCTTCCCATCCCTCCATGTGCTTTAAAATAAATACATTGTCTCAGAAACAGTGAAGTACAAAAGCACAGCTTTTAGATTCCAATCTTGGGGGTTGACCTTAAATTGTGACTTAATCTCTCTCAACTTATTTCCTTATGTCTAAAAAGGTCATAATAGAACCTAGAGGCCGGGCGCGGTGGCTCACGCCTGTAATCCCAGCACTTTGGGAGGCCGAGGGGGCGGATCATGAGGTCAGGAGATCAAGACCATCCTGGCTAACATGGTGAAACCCCGTCTCTTCCAAAAATACAAAAAATTAGCCAGGCATGGTGGGCGCCTGTAGTCCCAGCTACTCGGAAGGCTGAGGCAGGAGAATGGCGGGAACCCGGGAAGCGGAGCTTGCAGTGAGCCAAGATCGTGCCACTGCACTCCAGCCTGGGCGACAGAGCGAGACTCCATCACAAAAAATACAAAAAATAAAAAATAAAATAAAAATAGAACCTAGAGGGGGTTGTGAGGATTAAGCAAGATCTTCTATGCACAGTACTTGGCTTTGTGAAGCCGCAGTGAAGTATCAGGTACTATTATTAGGATCTCATTTGAGAATCATCTCAAACCTGTAGCACAGACACAGATTAGGAAATTAACCTGGAGGTGCCACATCACAAGCCTGGAGCCCCCAAGGCACCCAACAGCCAAGACCACAACTCACTCCTGAATCTGCAGGCGACTTCACGCTCCGCACTCACCACACATTCCCTACAGCCAGTTCAGGGGAAAAAGAAGTGTCTTCCCACTCAGGATGACTTCAAAAGACTTACTGTGTTCAGCGCATTCAGAGTGGTGTCATCCCGAGAGGCTGCGACACAGCCGTCTTCTGTAGAGCCTCCATCACACATCCCTGCAAATGCCGCCATGCTCCTTCAGAAGAAAAGGTTTTTCCTTCATTAGTACATAGCAATATAAGGACAGAGACTTAGATCTTCAATTTTCAGGGGACATTTCCAGCCCAGAACAAATTCCATTACTACATGCATGATGAACCAGTTCCCAGCCCTGCCTCTGCTCGTGTTTAAAAATAATTTTTTTTTTTTTGAGATGGAATCTCACTTTGTTGCCCAGGCTGGAGTGCAGTGGCGCAATCTCGGCTCACTGCAACCTCCACCTCCAGGGTTCAAGGGATTCTCCCGCCTCAGCTTCCCGAGTAGCTGAGATTACAGGAACGCCACCATGCCCAACTACTTTTTGTATTTTTAGTAGAGACAAGGTTTCACAGTGTTGGTCAGGCTGGTCTCGAACTCCTGACCTCAGGTGATCCGCTCGCCTCGGCCTCTCAAAGTGCTGGGATTACAGGCGTGAGCCATCACACCCAGACCAAAAATAAATTTAAGTTCCTCTTCACTCACAGAGAAATACATATGTTACTTTTAGTCAGATCCATTTGTATTGTTTCTTCTCATGCTTTATCAGTACTAAGATTTTAGATTTGAAAGCATGAAGAATCTAAATCTATGAGCCACAATATTTCAGTAGATGACAATCTTCTGAAAGAAAAGTCTCCAGAAAACATGTGAAATTAAGTCACCTAAAATTTTACTTAATTCCTCTCATTCTGCATATCAACTACCTTTAAGTGAATTAAAAGTAAAAAATCATGGCTGGGTGTGATGGCTCATGCTTGTAATCCCAGCACTCTGGGAACCTGACATGGAAGGACTGCTTGAGGTCAGAGAGTTCAAAATCAGCCCTCACAACAGAGAGACCCCATCTCTACAAAAACTTTAAAAAATATATTAGCCAGGTATGGTGGTGCATGTCTGTAGTCCTAGCTACTGGGGAGGACGAGGTGGGAGGATCACTTGAGCCCAGGAGGTTAAGGCTGTAAGGAGTTGTGATTACACCACTGCACTCCAGCGTGAGATCCTATCTTCAAAAAAAAAAAAAAAAAAAAAAAAAAAGGTGAAAAACCAGAGATAAAACCTCTTAGTCATTCACTCCACTTACACATTCTCATCTCTACTGAATGCCACCATGCACAACACCATTGACTAGAAAACAGCCAGGTAACTGGGGCAACACAGCAAGGACCTCCATCTCAACAACAACAACAACAACAACAACAGAAAATTAAAAATAGCCAGGTATGGTGGCATGTGTCTATAATCCCAGCTACTCAGGAGGCTGAGGCAGGAGGATCACTTGAGCTCAGGAGGTTAAGGCTGTTGTGAGC
This sequence comes from Macaca nemestrina, assembly GCF_043159975.1. Classification (NCBI taxonomy): domain Eukaryota; kingdom Metazoa; phylum Chordata; class Mammalia; order Primates; family Cercopithecidae; genus Macaca; species Macaca nemestrina. Next base: position 225,613,816 of record NC_092125.1, on the reverse strand, counting down.
TATAATTGTGCCACTGTACTCCAGCCTGGGTGACAGAGCAAGACCCTGTTTCAAAAAAACAAAACAAGTAACAACCGAAAAAAAAAAGAAAAGAAAAAAAAAAAAAGAAACCCACAAACCCAGCCAGGGCTAGAATTTGGATGCCCTAATCCTTGCTTTCGTGTTTTTGTTGTCATTGCATGCTATTGATGCTGCCAAGACCAGAATCACTACATATAAAGTCTGCCTGCCTGCTCTGTGATGTGTGAGGAGCAAATTCACACTTGTCTCTGCATCTGAGGCATTTGTATGTTCTATGTAACTTCTACGAGGTGATCACAGGTAAATGTTCTCATGTAGGCAAGACACAAAAATGTCAACTTCAGGACAGGCACTAATGAACAGCCACAAAGTAGAGAGAGAACATGAAATCTGTAGTGGGTTTTGTTTTTGTTTTACATTTTACTTGAAGGTCCAGGATGCAAGGGCAGAACGTGTCAGCTTGTTATATAGCTATAGTGTGCCATGGTGCGCTGCTGCACCTATCAACCCGTCATCTAGGTTGTAAGCCCTGAATGCATTAGCTATTTGTCCTAATGCTCTCCCTCCCCTCATCCCCACCCCCCTGTAGTGGGGTTTTAAGATGAGCTGAATGACTCAAGTACTCAACTGGATTGAGAGGTTTTGATAACTCTATGTATGGCCTAAGCTGTTTTCATCTTGAAAAGTTCCAAAATTTGATGTGGGGCAAACATCAAGAAGAAAAACATTACTTCATCATGAAAAAAATTATTCTCTGGTAAGAAGAACCAGGGTCCTGATTACAGAGGGTGTAACCAAACTTAAAGTCAGAGAATGCCCAATATAGAAATAAAATCTCAGGGGAAAGGCAAAGTTTACTGCCTATACAGTTCAGATGGTCTAATTCAGAAAGCAGGATGGGGGTAGATTCCTATTACCTTGCTGCCCTCAAGTACATAAGGAGGTCACAGTCGTTAACTCCAGGCATCCAGACCAGTTCCTCATGTTGGGTCACTGTATCACCATCTGGAGAAGGAAATGGTTGCAGATCTGGAAGTTTGGCCTGTAAGACAGGGATGAGTAAGTCACAATCAAGAAGCATGTATTAATCATAAAGAGCTATCTCAATAAACAGTCTTTAGGAACAGATACAATGTTTTACTAAGCCTCTTTCCTTGGATGGCAGAAAAATAACAACAAAACCATGAGTCATTTAAACTGACCTATTTCACATGTCAGGATCATTTCACCATAGATTTCACAATAGACTGTTTAATATCTGCTTAACAGTGTCAGAGCAAACCAGTGCCAGCATGATACCAAGAGTAAAACAGAAGCAGACACATATGCATAAAATAAATAAACAAAAAAACACAAAATAATGTCTTTACACGGTAACAGCTATTGATAAAGAAGGGAAATGCACGTACATTTCCAATATAACAAGCTGACAAAAAAGACATATGCAAATAATGATATCTCACCTAAGGATATTTGCTAAAAAATTAAGTGAGCTATCCTATCAGAAAAGTGTTACTCTTAAGACACTCAAGAGCAATATAAGTCATGGTCAATACCAAAAAATGATGAGTATTAAAGTTAACATTAAAATACATAGTTGAGGCCAGGCCCGGTGGCTCAGGCCTGTAATCCCAGCACTTTGGGAGGCTGAAGTGGGTGGATCACAAGGTCAGGAGTTCAAGACCAGCCTGGCCAAGATGCTGGAACCCTGTCTCTACTAAAAATACAAAAAGTAGCCAAGCATGGTGGCAGGTGCCTGTAATCCAAGCTACTTGGGAGGCTGAGGTAGAGAACTGCTTAAACCCGGGAGGCGGAGGTTGCAGTGAGCTGAGATTGCACCGCTGCACTCCAGCCTGGGAGAGAGTGAAATTCCATCTCAAAAATAAAATAAAGTAAAATTAAATTAAATTAAAAAATATATATATATATATATACAGTTGAGGCTGGGCACAGTGGCTCATGCCTATAATCCCAGCACTTTGGGAGGCTGAGGAGGGTGGATCACCTGAGGTCAGGAGTTCAAAACCAGCCTGGCCAACATGATAAAACCCCATTGCTACTAATAACACAAAAAAATTATCAGGTGTGGTGGTACGCGCCTGTAGTCCCAGCTACTTGGGAGGCTGAGGCAGGATAATCGCTTGAACCTGGGAGGCAGTGCTTGCAATGAGCCAAGACTGTGCCACTGCACTCCAGCCTAGGTGACAGAGCAAGACTCCCTCTTAAAAAAAAAAAAAAAAAAAAAAATTATGTGTGGGGGGGTATGTGAGTGTAGTTGAATTGACCTGTGGTGACAGAAATCAGGGCAGTGACTTCTTTACAGAAAAAGGAATTGCTTGTGAAGGAACAGGAAGGACCTTTCTGGGATGACAGAAATGTTCTGTGCCTTGATACGAATCATCAGGGCAGACTGAAAAGCACACATAAGATTCAAACAATTCGCTGTACATAGAGTATACCTCGATAAAAAGAATTTTTAAAAATATTTGAGCAACAGTGCTCCCCAAAAAGACTCTAAGTCATCAGATTCAAATACCCGTGGCATTTTCTCAACCATACTCTGCTGGGACAGAGCAAGAGCAAGCAGGTGCCATGACCACCATAAACAGCAGAGACCTGTGAAAAGTCAGACATTTGCAAGATACTCATGTTCTCATCCTGTCAAATGATGAACATGGGCACATCAGTCTGATAAAGCTCCATGGTACACAAAGCCTGGGCAAAAAATTTAAGTGAATGCAGCAGGTTGAAGATAAGCCAGCAACATCCAATAGAAATAAAGTAAGAATTACATATTTAATTTTAAATATTCTAGTAGTCACGTTAAACAAAATGCCATATCCCAATCTGGACTTCCAAGTGCTGAACAGCTATGTGTGGCAGTGACTCCCCACCTGGACGTGCAGGTGTTAAGTACTCAAGAGTGAAGTGGACCACAGTGAAATGGAGATAGAACTGCCCCATCCAGGGAATGCTGTCACACAGGAATGGGAACCAGTGTGTGTACATCCTCCATCTTTTTCCAAATTCCAGAAATCTTCACTTTTATGTAAAAGCTTGTGGTTTTAAATGTCGGTTATTCAAGTTTTTGAAGCAACTGCATAGCAAAACATCACATCAACAGGCCATGTGGCTCTCAGGCTAGCCATGAGCACCCACACAGCTTTACAGGCTGTCTTCCAGGCCTCTACATGTGTATCAAGCTGACTTTCTCCAAGCAAGGATGTTCTTCTTTGGTTAAGTATTGACTTCTATAACATCAAACTGAGTGTCACAATTAGTTCTGCTTAATATATAGTGAAAATAGTAGGATAAAATTAAAACACAATGGGCCTGGCGCGGTGGCTCACGTCTGTAATCCCAGCACTTTGGGAGGCTGAGGCGGGCGAGTCACCTGAGGTAAGGAGTTCCACACCAGCCGACCAACACGGTGATACCCCGTCTCTATTAAAAATACGAAAATTAGCCAGGCATGATGGCGCACACCTATAGTGCCAGCTACTTGGGAGGCTGAGGTAGGAGAATCGCTTGAAACCTGAAACCTGGGAGGTGGAGGCTCCAGTGAGCTGAGATTGCACCACTGCACTCCAGCCTGGCTGACAGAGCAAGACTCTGTCTCAAAATAATAATAATAATAATAATAATAATAATAATACCACAACAAATGTTGGAATCAAAAGGTCTTTGACACTACTACTGAGCTCCGCTTCCCCAGCACCAAGTACAGTACTGGGCACAGCAGTTCTCTAATGTCCATTAAATTACTCAAAAAATACTATTACCGTGAGCAGGACCAAGCTCCCTCTCCATCCTCGAGAAAAATGGACTACATTGACAGTTTACAGAAAAAGAAACAAAAATGCCTCTTAATCATAAGAACTGATGAGTCAACCTCACTGACAACAGAAATGCAAATTAATGGCACATATTCAATTTTGCATCTGTTATACTGACTTAACTCCAAATGTTTGACAATACATAAAGCCATGAAAAAAATTAGCACTCATATTAGTTGCTAGTATCAACACAAACCAATACAATCTCCATGGAGGGGAATGTGGCAACACCCTCAAAATTATATATGCACTTGTCCTCTAAGTCAGCCATCCCCCTTCTAGGGATATAGCCCCAAGATACACTGGCAAAAACATCAAAATCCATATGCACAGGCTATTCACTGCAGCATTACATGTAATGGCAAATGACTGGACAATCAACTCATATGCCTATTAATAGGGATTAGATGAATAAACTGCTACATTCATACATGGAGTTCTATGAAACAGTATTACAGAAGGGAATGAGAAGGAGCTCTACATACTGCTATGAGGAGAACACAAGAATATCTTGTTAAAAGAAAGGTGGCAAAAAGGATATATATTATGTTATTATTTATCTAAGAAGGAGCAGAGGGAATGAAAACAAGAAGCTTAAATAATAATAATCTCATTAAAACTGTAAACCAAATGGAAAGAAATGCAACAATTCAGCTGGTTCTACTCTAGGAACTGTTTCAAGTAACTCTAAGATATATTAATTTGCTTATACAGCCCTGGCAGGATATACAAAACAAAATGCAATACTAAACTGTTTTCAATAAGCATATTGTTTGTAGCAGTGTGATTATTGTTATTCTAGGCTTTTATATGTATATTATGGAATTGAAGCAAATAAGCAATTTTGTTGGTGTCATTAAAAAATAGGATTTGAGTCACGGGAAAATGATAGAGATAAAAGAAGGACAGAATTAGTATAAAGGCCATATAAAAATATGAATTTGAATTGGATATATCAGTATAAATTTATAATGTATTTTATCTTTAAGAAAGTAGGAAAATAAAACACCTATTTCCTATTCTGTCTACAGAAAAGGCCTCGAAATAGCAACCAACCCAGTAAGAATGAATACCCCAGCACCCAGTATATAAATACCACTTCCCACTACAACAAAAGAGGGCTCTTCTGAGACAAGTTTAATTCCAGATCTAGGGAATACAATGTATAAGGTGAGGCAGTAAAATCATGTCTTACCAGAGAAAAAGGATTAAATGAAAAGGACAAAAACTACTGGGATTAAGTGAAAAGGACAAATACAGCAGGAACGTTAATCAGTTCATTATAGATTAAAAAATAATCTTAAATCCACTGGTAGTCATTGAAAGATAAAGGTGAAGTTTCATTTTATTTGTACAATGAATAAATGGATGGTAGAATTAGAATATCACTGTTTTGAAATCCCTAATAAAATAATGGATCTAAGAAACAATCAGTGGTGGCCAGGGATGGTGGCTCATGCCTGTAATCCCAGCACTTTGGGAAGCTGAGGCGGGTGTAATCCCAGCACTTTGGGAAGCTGAGGCGGGTGTTTCATGAGGTCAGGAGTTCGAGATCAGCCTGGCCAACATAGTGAAATCCCATCTCCACTAAAAATACAAAAAATTAGCCAGGCGTGATAACGGGCGCCTGTAATCCCAGCTACTCAGGAGGCTGAGGCAGGAGAATGGCTTGAACCCGGGAGGCGGAGGTTGTAGTGAGACGAGATTGTGCCATTGCACTCCAGCCTGGGCAACAGAGCAAGACTCTGTCTCAAAAAAAAAAAAAAAAGAAAGAAAGAAATGATCAGTGGCTGCTAATTACAATTAAAAAAGAGACATATGAGCCTCCTGGCAGAAGTACATACCACCACCCAGGAAGCATTTTTCCGGAAGGCAGGGTACCAAATTAGAATGCGGCCGAACCTCTAGATTTAACTACTAATTCTCAAGTCATGCAAAGAACAAGGTAACAAATTTAATGCAATCAGCCAAATCTAGACTATAGAATACCCTACGGGATGAAACAGCTTCTTTACCACATGCACTGGGGGACTGGGGGAAGGACCTGTGAATTAGGAGAGATTTAAGAGATGTATCGGCCGGGCGCGGTGGCTCAAGCCTGTAATCGCAGCACTTTGGGAGGCTGAGACGGGCGGATCACGAGGTCAGGAGATCGAGACCATCCTGGCTAACTCAATGAAACCCTGTCTCTACTAAAAATACAAAAAACTAGCTGGGCGAGGTGGCGGGCGCCTGTAGTCCCAGCTACTCCGGAGGCTGAGGCAGGAGAACGGCGTAAACCCGGGAGGCAGAGCTTGCAGTGAGCTGAGATCCGGCCAGAGATGTATCAACCAACTGTAATGAATGGCTCTCATTTAGATTCTAATTTGAACTATGAAAATATAAAGAAACAGAGAAAGATACAGACGGACAATTAGGGAAATCTGGGCATAGCATACACCTGAATATTAAGATATTGCTAATTATTATATGTTGTGATATATTTGATTGTGTCCAAATCCCTTATCTTTGGAACATCTACAAGGAAAATGATGTATTGTGAGATATTTAAAATAACAGCAGGAAGAGCTGTGAGGGTGAATAAATGAAATGGGTTTGATGAGGATTTGATACTTGTGGAAGCTGAGCAATGAAGAGAAGGACTTCATTGTATTATTCTTTCCCTGCTTTTGTATATGTTAGTATAATAAAAAGGTTAATTTCCCCTAATAAAAAGGTTGATTTTTTTTTTTTTTTAAAGACTGTCTGGTTCTGTCACCAGGCTGGAGTGCAATGGTTGGCTCAGTGCTGCCTCAACCGCCTAGGCTCAAGCAATCCTCCCACCTCAGTCTCCTGAGTGGCTGGGACTACAGACATGCATCACCATGCCCACTTAATTTTTGTATTTTTTGTAGAGATGGGGTTTTGCCATGTTGCCCAGGCTGGTCTCAAATTCCTGAGCTGAAATGATCTGCCCACCTTGGCCTCCCAAAGTGTTGGGATTACAGGCGTGAGCCAAAAGTCAAAAACTTTAAAAACGTAAATGTTGCCAATTCCTTTTTAAAAGTTCTATTATTTTTGGTGCTCCAAGACATTTCTTTTCGAAAATGAAGCACACAGAATACATTTAAAATCTGATGTAAAAAACCAAACATCTGATTTTAAATGGTAGTATACAAAACTCCAATCACAGTAAATTTGCTCCTTTTCCAAGAATGTAAGCATCTTTTCCTTAGGAACTACATTTTCTTTCATGGTAGGAAAAAAAGAAATCTATAAAAGAAAAGTCTGGTACAAAGATCTCCAGACACTGGAAACACACAGTGAGAGGGAAAAAATGGGTAGTAAAATACAGTGCAAGAGAAAGTAGGGAATAGGAGACGGAATTGAGTGGCATTAGGTGAGTACCAGGTTCCCAGATGGAAAATACAGCCCCAAGGCGGCAGTCAGGCCCACCTAATGGAACACACCAACAAAAGACTCTACTTGCACAAGCAGACATTGTCCTCCTGCAGCTTCTTTCCGTCTGTATTAGTTATAACCCCAGGTTTGGGATGAGAAGTATCTTCTATAAACTATGTGACCCTGATAGTTTTTGTGTTCACTTCACTTCTTAACTCCTTCACTTCTTAATTTCTTTCCAAGGCTCACTGCTGCCTGTATCCCATGTCTTTAGACATGACGGCCTTAGCTGTGTACTCCCCAGCATCCATTCCAACTCAAGTGCTAATCATCCTCAACTCCTTCCTCATGGTTTAGAAATAGACACATGACCCAATCCATGGCAACAATATGTGGATCTACTGGGGACATGCTGGGGAAATTTTCCTTGCTCCTAAGGGCAAAAGAAGTCCAATTCTTTCTTCCTCTCAACACTTGCTGAACTTCATTCATTGTAAGACCCACTGTTATTTTATGTGCATTGAGAAAGGATAAAATGTAGCCAATAAATTATAACCACACCACAGAATATACAATGAAGTCCAACTACAGAGAGCAAATGTGAAGGAAAAAAGTGCATCTTAGAATTAGTCGAATTGAGCTGAAGATGACGCCACCTCCATGGAGGCCACCTGGGTACAAGAGAGTCTCAGAGAAGCACAGCAGAGCCCCAGTCCTGCCTGATCAGGATGCTGTGACATGGGAGACAGAAACAGAGCCAGAGTACTGCCAGTGAAAGCATCCTAACTGACACTGAGATCAAAAGAGAATGAGCCGGGCCCAGTGGCACATGCCTTTAGTCCCAGCTACTCAGAGGCTGAGACAGGTTGGATTGTTTCAGCCCAGGAAGAGGTCAAGGCTGCAGTGAGCAGTGATCATGCCTCTGTGCTCTAGCCTTGGCAACAGAGTGAGACCCTGTCTCTAAAAAAAGTAAAAACAACAACAAAACCCAAAAAGCTGTAGTAAATGCGACGAAATAAGAAAGGGCAACAGTGGTGACACAGCAACTCTCTGACTGAAAAGTGTCCTAACCATCTTGATTCTGCTGAAGAACAAGAGATTGTTTATTTTTATGGAGACAGTCTCAGTCTGTCGCCCAGGCTGGAGCGTAGTGTCACAATCTTGGCTCACTGCAACCTCTGCCCCCTGGGTTCAAGTGATTTCTCCTGCCTCAGCCTCCTGAGTAGCTGGGATTACAGGTGCACACCACCATGCCCAGCTAAGTTTTCTATTCTTAGTAGGGATGGAGTTTTGCCATGTTGGCCAGGCTGGTCTCAAACGCCTGATCTCAGGTGATCCACCTGCCTCAGCCTCCCAAAGTACTGGGATTACAGGCCAGAGCCACTACACCCAGCCAGGAAAAGAGATTTTAAACATCTTTTATCTTTTTTTTTTTTTTTTTTTTTGAGACGAAGTCTTGCTCTGTTGCCCAGGCTGGAGTCCAGTGGCCACGATCTTGGCTCACTATAACTTCCCCTTCCCGGGTTCAAATGATTTTCCTGCCACAGCCTCCCAAGAAGCTGAGATTACAGGCACCTGCCACCACGCCCAGCTAATTTTTGTATTTTTAGTAGAAATGGGATTTGCTATGTTGGCCAGGCTGGTCTCGAACTCCTGACCTCAAGTGATCTGCCCACCTCAACCTCCCAAAGTGCTGGGACTACAGGCATGAGCCATCGCGTCTGGCTTTAAAATGTTTTAAATAAAAATATGTGATCAAGTGTTCATCAATGGATGAATGGATAAACAAACTGTGATACATACATACAATGGGTCATTCAGCCTTAAAAAGGACGGAAATTCTGACACATGCTATTAACATGGATGAACAGTGAGGACATTATGCTGCGTGAAATAAATCAGGCACAAAAAGACAAAATACTGTATGATTCCACTCACATGAGGTATTTTATCAGGTAGAACAGTCAAAGACAAAGAGAGGAAGGAGAATGGTGATTGCCAATGCTGCAGAAGGAAAATGGAGTTACTGTTTCTGGGTACAGAGTTTCAGTTTTGCAAGATAGAAAGAGTTCTGGAGATAGATGACGGTGATGGCTACACAACAATATTAATGTGCTTAATTACTGAACTGTGCACTTAAAAATGGGAGATGGTAAATTTTACTTCATGTATGTATTTCATCACAATTTTTGAAATGTGGTGATCTGAGGGGAAAAAAACAAAACCTCCGTATTTATATAAAATTCCCTATAGCACTTAACAACATTCTAAGATGCTGCTCAACAGAATAAAGTGCCAGCAGAATAGTAAAAAAGAAAAATCTATTAAGGAAGCTATGAAAATGCACCTCACCTGATGACTAGGACCAACACGAATCTCACCCTGGGTACTGTTCAGCCTCCTGGAACAGAAATAGAGCAGATTAAATTAGCACAATATAGTTTTGACATAAACATTCACACATTTTTCAAAAAAAGTAATTCTCTTCAAATAAATGAGGAAAAAATGAGGAAGAATTAACGTCCCCACTACTTCTAATGTTCTGTATACATACACCACCCACCACCACACACACACCTCTAAAACCTTTTCCTTCTAAAATCCTAAGAACTGCAGCTACCTTTCATGAGAACCTTCCTATATCATCGTTCTTTTTTTGAGACAGTCTCGCTCTTGTCGCCAAGGCTGGAGTGCAAAGGCATGATCTTGGCTCATTGACACCTCCGCCTCTTGGGTTCCACTGATTCTCCTGCCTCAGTCTCCTGAGTAGCTGGGATTTCACGTGCCTACCACCATGTCCGGCTAATTTTTGTAATTTTAGCAGTAAATTCCAGTAAATTTTGTAATTTTAATAATTTGGGGTTTTGTCATGTTTGGCCAGGCTGGTCTCGAACTCCTGACCCTCAAGGGATCCACCTGCCTCAGCTTCCCAAAGTGCAGGGATTACAGGCGCGAGCCACCGCACCCAGCCCCTATGCCATCATTCTTTCATGCCTCAGAGAGATGGACTTTCCTGTAGTACAATTCCAGTCACACATTTCTTCCTTTCAAAACATTTCAGGGTGCCCTACCTTAAGCCTTATAAAATACAAATGAGAAAACTTATCCTAGGACACAGACTGAGCCATCCATCCATCCATCCATCCATCCACCCAAGCACCCACCCATCCATCCATCCAACCAACCAATATTTAAGTACCTATTATAAGCCAGGAATTGTCCTAGGTGTTGGGATAAAGCAGCAAACAGGGACAGGCACAGTGGTCCACACCTGTAATCCTAGCACTTTGGGAGGCCAAGGCGAGAGGATCGCTTGAGCCCAGAAGTTTAAAACCAGCCCGGGCAACACAAAGTGACCCCATCTCTATAAGAAAATTAAAAATTAGCTGGGCATGGTGGTGCACACCCGTAGACCCAGTTAGGAGGATCCCTTGAGCTGGGAGGTCAAGGCTGCAGTGCGCCATGTTCGCACCACGGCACTCCAGACCGGGCAACAGAGCATGACCCTGTCTATAAACAAGGCAACAAACAAAACAGTGTCAAAGAAGATGGCCCAAGAGGAGGCACATGCCCTTGTTTTTCTCTCATGGATCTGATAGCCATACCCACTATGTTTGACATTGTTAAAAATACATTTTGGAAAGCTATTATTTCCTTTAGGGCACCTGGGTCCAGTACTTTCTTCTTTTAATCCAACCATTTTCTCACGAATAATCTTGTTTGGGCAAAGGTGGTAGTAAATGTGACAAAGGAAGAAAAAAAGAAGACAAGGAAGAAGGAGAGAAAGGGAGGAGGAAGGAAGAGGAGAAAGGGAGGAGGAAGACAAGGAGGAGGAGAAGATGAAGAAGAAGAAGAGAAAGAAGGAGAAATGTGGTGGTCCAGTCCTCAAGAATCTTACAAGCCTCCAGCTGGCGAGGCAGCATCTGCACCAAAACACCAGAACAGGCTGATGCCCGTATTAATCAACATAAGACACTTCAGAAGACACAGTACAAAAATGTGAAGGGGAGGTACCAAAATGAGGCAGGCTTCATGAGGAGACACAGAAGGAGATAACAGGCCTAGCAGCAGGAGAAAAAAAAGAGGACTTTCCAAGTAAAAATGAAAGCATGCAGAGGTGGCAGGCTGAAAGGGAGGGGTGGTGATGGGGAAATGCTTGCATGTGGGATGACTTCATCATACAAGTCATCTTCATTTCTTCATTAGGAGAATGGCATGTGGAAAAAAGAAGCTAAAAGATGGTTTGTTCTCATAGGTTTATACAGGAAATGGAAGAAGCTGTTTTAGGAGGTTCCAAAGATAAGGGATTTGGACACAATCAAATATATCACAACATATAATAATTAGCAATTTCTTAATATTCAGGTGTATGCTATGCCCAGATTTCCCTAATTGTCTGTCTGTATCTTTAGGAGGTATGTAGAGGAATCAAATCAGCCAAGTTATTTTAATCACGAGCACTTCTTTAAGAAAAACAAGCAAGCAGTCAGTGTTACCACTATTTCCCTTCCGACTTGTCCCTATTTTCTAACTAGCTGTGAGCAAAACAAGCTGCCAAAAGTTCTAAATACTTTCCAAACGCTTTCTTGCCTACAAGCAGGTCTAGCCAGAATGTATCATTTCAGAAACTTTCAGCCATAGCCCATTCAGTAACTTGTGCCTGCAGCTCAACCTTCGGGTTCTTCCAGAAGGTCTGTTACTCTAGAGTTCTCCAGTGGTTGGATATCATTTCCATACCATGGCTGCACTGTTAAGTCCTTGATAATTCCAGAAAAAACATTCCTGTTCCATTTTTATTTTATTTTGGAGATGAGGTCTTGCTATGTTGCCCAGTCTGTTCTCAAAACCCTGGGCTCAAAGGGATCCCCACCTCAGCCTCCCAAAGTGCTGGAATTATAGACACCACACTCACCCCCCAACCCCATTTTTATTTTAATAAGCTAATTTATTGTCATATTTAGCTAAAAAAAACCCAATGTGCCATGATAACGAAACAAACTCCCCAATACCCGGCTGACTAGAACTACTTACATGTCACGTATTTCCATAAAAATAGGATGTAGATAATTACTATTAAACTAACAGAAATGAGACAAAAAACGTATTGGGCCATCTTAAGAGACTTGAAAATTGTTTCTTTTAAGTTTATATCAGGGAAGAGTACTAATAAGTAGGCTATAACATGAAAACCAAGATAAAATAAGGAACCTTCTTAAAAGCTTATTTTAAAATCCCTCTTTGCAACAAAAGTATTTTTAAATTGTATGTAACTTTTAAATATCAGGATTCTGTAGCAAGGAATACAACAAAGTTCTTTTTCAGCAGGTAGGATCTGAGGTGCAGACAATGGCATTAACCTACTATATGCAAGAGTTACAAAATACAGAATAAATGGCAAAAGTACTTTTTAGGTCCAAGATATAAAGAGGTAGATAGCAACACACCCCATTAGAGAAAGCTTGATGCATCTGACAGAAAAACTGTCAGAATATGAACTGAAGATGAAAGACAAGAAGTACACATGGTGGGGAAGTGCCAGCATCCAGCTATATCTGGATCCACTGAGCAATCAGAATCCTCCTTACTGAACTAAGTATTCCTCCCCTGCTGCCACAATGCTCTCCTCTTCTTTTTCTTTTTTAAATCCTGTATCCCGAGACAGTTGCATCACCCTTGATAGGTTAGGCAGCCACAACGCCCCAGAATGTTTCCCTGGCACATGGAAAAAGCACGCCCATGAGGCTGCAGCCAGGTGCAAAGTGAGTCTGTGAACTGCCCCCTTCTTGAATGCACCTTTTGTGGTTCATACCTCACTCATTAATAATATTTAAACATAATATCAACAGCTTGTAGGAAACACTCTTAACTGTCAATTGCAATCTTGATGCAATGACTACATTTTGTGTAACATGACACTTCTCAAACTTTTAGGTCTCTGTACCCTTTTACACTCTTAATAATTACTGGAGTGTATCTTGGTGGTCCCAGAATCTGTCTCATTTCAACAATGTTTGGACAGCACACATCCTGGGACTCCATCTGTTCCAGCCTCCCACCGCCCTCCAAGCTCCTCTCCATTTGCAACCTCCAGGACCCTTCTTCTTGGCCATCTCCTGCTTCTGGGACCAGCCACCACTGTTTTTGTGGTTAGCGCCTCATTGCTGACCAACCGCGAGCTCTTGGATTCATCAGAATTATCCCATCAAGGTAGCGGCCGCCATCAACCACCTGGTCAATTTGCATCTATGGGCTTCTTAACATCCATCTCTCTCTGGGCTTCTATTTAAACCATAATGATGTGGCTCTGGGAGGCACAGGTGACTTCTTCCATGAATTGGCCTACCGAGAAGCTTCAGGGTACAGAGTGTCTCTTGAAGATGTGTGTGTGGCATTGGCCCCCATTTCCAGGATGTGGAGAAGCCATCTCAAAATGAGTGGGGGTAAAAACCCTGGGTGCCATGGAAGTCACCATGGCCCTGGGGAAGAACGTGAACCAGACCCTCGATCTTTAGGCCCTGGGTTCTGCCTGCACAGACCCCCATCTCCGTGACTTCTGGAGAGCTACTTCCTAGATGAGGAGGTGAAACTCAACAAGAAGATCGGCGACTACCAGATCAACCTCCCCAGGCTGGGCTGGGTAAGTGTTTCTTCCAAAAGACTCACCCTCAATCACCACTAGGAGCCTACAGAGCCCAGCAACCTTTTAGGAGCCTCTCTAAAAGTTCAGGGCTTCTGCCTAAGCGGCACCTCCAGCCACTACCCTGGACCCCTTTCCCAAGCTTTGGACAAAATGGAAATAAAGCTTATTGCAAAAAATAAAAATAAAAATTACTGAACATCCCAAGAAATCCAAATTTTTGAAAACTTTCAAAATATTTATTGATTTAAAAATAGTAATAAGCCCATTATATAACAATATGCATATTCTTATAAAAAGTAATTGCATTTAAGCAAAAAGCTTTAGTGAAAACTGAGGCATTCTTTCATGTTTTTGCAAATCTCATTAATATTTGACTTAATACAAAAGACAGTTTCTCCTATCTACTTTTCAATTCAATCTGCTGCAATATATTGTTATGGTTAAATTATATGAAGATAATCCAGCCTAACACAGCCATGTTATTAGAAAAGGGAAGAACAGCCTTTTTGATACTACACCAAAATCTCAACAAGTTCCCAACACTTTGGGAGGCCGAGGTGGGAGGATCACTTGAGGTCAGGAGTTCGAGACCAGCCTGGCCAACATGGTGAAACCCTGTCTCGACTAAAAATACAAAAAATTGGCCCGGCGTGGTGGCGCATGCTTGTAATCCCAGCTACTCAGGAGCCTGAGGCAGGAGAATTGCTTGAACCTGGGAGGCAGAGGTTGCAGTGAGCCAAGATCGTGCCATTGTACTCCAGCCTGGGCAATAAGAGTGAAACTCTGTCTCAAAAAGAAAAGAAAACAAAACAAAACCAAAAACAAAAACTCAACAAGTAATCATTTCTTAAAGATGTATACACGGCCGGGCGCGGTGGCTCAAGCCTGTAATCCCAGCACTCTGGGAGGCCGAGACGGGCGGATCACGAGGTCAGGAGATCGAGACCATCCTGGCTAACACGGTGAAACCCCGTCTCTACTAAAAATACAAAAAATTAGCCGGGCGAGGTGGCGGGCGCCTGTAGTCCCAACTACTCGGGAGGCTGAGGCAGGAGAATGGCGTGAACCCGGGAGGCGGAGCTTGCAGTGAGCTGAGATCCGGCCATTGCACTCCAGCCTGGGCGGCAGAGCGAGACTCCGTCTCAAAAAAAAAAAAAAAAAAGATGTATACACAAGGTGAATCTAAAAGCCCATCAGTAGACTTTGGATTGTGCTACTCCGAAATCTGTTGGTCTGTCTTGCCTTTGAATGAATGGATCTTCTACTCAGATGTGATTTTGTAATGTCATGCATTGGTTTTATGGAGAATGTCAGTTTAGTCAGTTCTGCAGATCTTTCAAATATCAACCAGTTCTTTATACAGTATTTTTAAAAAACATATTAATATCACCTATCTCATAAGAAATGCCTTTCAGTGTAGAGAAGCTGTCAGGCTCACAGTGGTGAGTACAAGCTTTTCAAAATTCTAATTTTCACTTGAAAGTTTATATCTTAGCCTTGTCAAGTAATATCAGTGTTTTCCTTGAAATAAGAAGCTCACTTAATTCATCTTCAAGAAAGTTTCTGCCAAATGCCCATGTCTGAATGGCCACAGTTTGTCTGTCAGTTGTTCTTTCAAAGAGTAACTGATATTCCATGAAAAAAGTGGCTAGCTTCGCTTCTAACTCAAATGTCTCGACGGAACCAAGGCTACTCCTCAAGACAATTATTGTCTTTTGGTATATAGGGCAGAAGACTTTTAGGTCCGGAAGCCAAGTCTTGGGATTAAAAAATAATAATAGGCTGGGCGAGGTGGCTCACGCCTGTAATCACAGCACTTTGGGAGGCCAAGGCAGGTGGATCACCTGAGGTCAAGAGTTCAAAACCAGCCTAGTCAACATGGTGAAACCCCGTCCCTACTAAAAATACAAAATTAGCCAGACGAGGTGGTGTGTGCCTGTAATCCTAGCTACTCGGGAGGCTGAGGCAGGAGAATTGCTTGAACTCGGGAGGCAGAGGTTACCATGAGCCAAGGTCACGCCATTGCCTGGGTAAAAAAAGAATGAAACTCTGCCAAAAAAAAAAAAAAAGAAAAAGAAAGAAAAGAAAATGATGATGATGATAACAATAATAGT
The DNA here is from genome assembly GCF_043159975.1 of Macaca nemestrina. Classification (NCBI taxonomy): domain Eukaryota; kingdom Metazoa; phylum Chordata; class Mammalia; order Primates; family Cercopithecidae; genus Macaca; species Macaca nemestrina. The sequence continues at coordinate 225,597,824 of NC_092125.1, read as the reverse complement.
AATAATGAGGTCCACAAGCCATGCTCTGAGAAGCACTGATTATGGCACATTCTTAACTTCAGAAAGTCCTGGAGGCTAAAATTCATCTAGAAGATGCCAGCTTTCTTCTTTGATTAATAATAACAGTAGCTAACATTTCAGCACTTACTATCTGTCCTAGGTGCTCTACAGTATTATCTCATTTCTAGGTATTAAGGCATTTAATTAATGTTTTGATATTAACAGACATATTAGTATTGCTATTCACAGAAATTCAGGTCTCTTTCTATCCTGTGTTCAAAACAACATAGCACTACACATGGTGATGCACACCTGTAATCCTAGCACTTTGGGACGCTGAGGCAAGAGGATAGCTTGAGTTCAGGAGTTTGAAACCAGCCTGGGCAATAGGTTCTAAAAAAATGTTTTTTTAATTAGCTGGTCACGGTGGCATGCACCTATAATCCCACCTACTCAGGAGGCTGAGGCAGGAGGATCACTCCAGCTCTGGAGTTTGAGGCTGCAGTGAGCTATGATCATGCCACTGTACTCCAGCCTGGGCAATAGAGCCAGACTGTGTCTTTAAGAAAATAAACAGGCCAGGCATGGTGGCTCACCTGAGGTGGGCGGATCACCTGAGTTCAGGAGTTCAAGACCAGCCTGGACAACATGGTGAAACCCCGCTCTACTAAAAATACAAAAATTAGCCGGGCGTGGTGGCAGGCGCCTGTAGTCCCAGCTACTCGGGAGGCGGAGGCAGGAGGATTGCTTGAGTCTGGGAGGCAGAGGTTGCGGTAAGCCAAGATCATGCCACTACACTCCAGCCTGGGTGACAGAGCAAGACTGTCTCAAAAAACAAACAACAACAACAAAAAAAAAACATAGCTACTAAAGAGGTTTCTGCTTGGATGTACAATGCTGCTGAATTAACAAAAACAAAGTAAGTCTAGTAAAAGCCAGGGTGGTCATCAACTTCAGAAGAAAAATCCAGACCAAAGGCAGTATGAATCCTAGCCAGGTCAGATAAAGAATACTACCATATGAATTAAAAAACCAAAGATGCAAGTCATGTCCTGGATAATGCTACATACACACACATCTATCTTTATCGTCATCTTAAAAGTTTTCATGTACATTATCTTAAATCTAGGTGTAGGCCGGGGTGTGGTGGCTCGTGCCTGTAATCCCAGCACTTTGGGAGGCAGAGGTGGGTAGGTCACCTGAGGTCAGGAGTTCGAGACCAGCCTGGCCAATATGGAGAAGCCCTGCCCCTACTAAAAATACAAAATTAGCCAAGCGTGGCAGTGGGTGCAGTAGTGGGCGCCTATAATCCCGGCTACTCAAGAAGCTGAGGCAGAAGAATTGCTTAAACCCGGGACACAGAGGTTGCAGTGAGCCGAGATCCCACCAGTGTACTCCAGCCTGGGGGACAAAGCAAGACTATCTCAGAGAAAAAAAAAAAAAAATCTAGGTGTATTATAGTTACATAACAAGCACAAGCAAAATAATAATACTAGCTATCAATTACTAAGTGCTTTCTATGCTGGGCATATATTATTTCATTATTCCATGACAACTCTATGAGGAAGTATCTCCATAGGTAATAATAACAATACTAATTTTAATACTAATAAAGCAACTAATATATCCATTGAATGTTTACTATGTACCAGGTATTGCAAGCAAAGCAATTTCCATTTATTTTCTTATCTAATCTTACAGGCGACCCTGAAAGATAGGTGCTATTGTAGTAAGTGTACAGGTCAGGCCACTGAAGCCAAGAGACATTATGCAGTTGCCCAAGATTAAACAGCAAATAAGTGGAGAAATCAGGATTCAAACTCAAGGTCAGCTGACTCCAAAGTCAGAGCTCTCAATCACGCTCCTATATGGCAGAATGATTAAGTTACTGAACCAAAATCATACAATTAATCACAAACAGAACAATGAGAATTCATATCCCTTTCCCTATTTTGGTTCTATGTTCATTTCAAACACCCAAGCAAGACAAAATGATCAAAAGAAATTTTTTAAGTTTGAAAGTCATGATGAAAGAGAAAAACCTATCAAAATTAAAGGCCAATTTATATAATACTCTTGAAATGACAAAATTACACAAATGGAGACAGATTTGTGATTGCCAGGTGTTAAGAGATGGTGGGGAGAGAAAGGGACGCTGACGGTGTGACCATAAAGGGAGAGCTTTGTAGTGATGAATAGCTCTCTCTCTTCATTGTTGTGGTGGTTACACAAAGCCATACATGTGATAAAATGGCACAGAACTACATGCACACAATCTACTAATGCCAGTTTCCTGGTTTTGGTATCGTATTACAGTTACAAAAGATGAAACCACTCTGGTATCTTTGCAACTTTCTATGAATCCAAAAAATCTAAAGTTTTAAAAAAGTCAAATGAAGAGGGGAATATACTACAGGCAGGTGGCAAATCAGAAAGAACACCAGACATGAGAAAAGCTGATTAAAGGACAAACAGATCAACCCCAAATTACACTGTACACAGCTGAACCAGTAACTGAAGAGAGGGCCACAGTTTATCAGCAATGAGATTCAAGAAATTAACTCCAAGTGACATATTCCTTTTTTCCTTATGTTTACTAACGATTCCTGCTGTGGATTCATCATCTTAGAGACACCTTTATACTCTGAATCATACTACGAAAACCAAATTAAGAACTGTCATCATCATCCCCAGCAAAAGAAGGAATTTCTCTGTGTAGCTAATGTAAATAATATATGTTTTTCAAAACAACTTAAGTTCAGCCTGTATTATTCTACAAATCTTTGTTTTGGAATATGAAAAAAAATAGTTCCAGAAGCCAAATTACAACAATAAAGGTAAGTTGTTGTTTTTATTCCTGAAGTATTAAAAAACAGAAAGTCATTGTATATGAAATCTGATACCAAAAAAAAACCCAGTGTAACAAAGCAGTATCCATAGCAACTACAACTTAATATTTCAGTCCTCTTCAGCTGCAGTGGATTAAATAAAATGACAAGATGTTCCCTTTGAAAAGTAACCTGTTACCATGGAAACGTTTTAGTCTAAGAAGTAAACATGGAATGGACAGAAAGGAGCAGGGAGCCTGCAAACGAGTATCAAAAACGGAGAAGCATCTTTGCAGAGGAGATGGAGGTGGTGATGGCAGGCAAAGGGAGAAGAGCATGCCTGCTAGATGCAGAATCCCGGCCCGACCCACAGGGCTTGGCCCAGAACATGATGTGGCCACTCCTTCACCCTGAAGAAAGGGGAAGGGGCAGGAAGGCAATGTTCTGTGAACATTCACCAAAGACACCCAAAGATCTCTATGTGATCACGGCAACTGCTTAAGATAGGCACTTGATTCTACAAGGGAAGATGAGGGAGGAGGATACAGATATGGGAAGAAGACATGAACAGAAGGCACCACCGTGAAGCAACTAAGGGCAAGACGTGACCCCTCATTCAGCCCCTCCCCAAGCCTTGGGTCGTTAATAGCCGTGTAGCCTGTGGCCCATTCCCAAGGTGCTGGGACAGAAAAGGCTCAGGTCAGACCCCTGCTCTGTGGCTAGCGTCATGTACGAATGAGAACACTGAGATATCTCTCTTCCTGTCCTTCAAATGGTAAACATCACACAGCAGACATTCTTATCTTTTCCACAGGGTATTAAGTTGAGCAGGAAGACTGACATGGTATCAACAGAATGAAGATCTTAGAAACTCTGCTTAGTAGCACATTTAGAAAATGACCACAGAAGAAGTCTGTGAGTCCAGAACAGAATACACCACATTTTAAGAAAACCAAAAGGCAATTTATCAGAATCACCTTTTTAGATGGATTGTGAGATAGGAGTGAAAGCGAGGATTAAGAAGGAAGACTAGTGCTACATGCTGGATTTCTCAATTTTCTCCAGCATGAACACATACTTCAAAACTGCCTTGAACAAGTCTGAAATTTCTTTAAAATCTAACATAGTATCTTAAAAAGTCATGCGAATGTTGTATTCTATCCCATCATATATTCTCATTCATTTTTAGAGAAAAATTTCCATATATGTGAATAAAATCATTGTGCTGGCTGACTCTGGGCATACTTCCTGTGGGTTAGCCCAGCTCCTTAAGAAACAACACCACCACCAACTAAATAAATAAATAAATAAATAAATAAATAAATAAATAAATAAATATTAAAAGAAAAATCATTGTGCTCTGTACATCCTATTAGGATCTCCCATGACGCTGGCACCTCACTCCTGAGAGAGAGGAGCTGTCACAACCACACCTGAGTCTAGATGTTCAAAAGCAGGGAAAGAGCATGGACTTAAGAATTAAATGAACCTGAATTAAACTTTTAGTATCAGGCTGGGCATGGTGGCTCATGTGTGCAATCCCAGCACTTTGGGTGGCCAAGGTGGGTGGGTCCCTTGGGTCCAGGAGTTCAAGACCAGCCTGGGCAGCACAGCAAGACCTAGTCTCTGCAAACAAACAAACAAACAAACAAACAAACAGACAACCCAACCAACCAACCAAACAACAACAAAAATTAAAAATCAGCCAGGCAGGCATGGTAAAATGCACCTGCAGTCCCAGCTACTTGGGAGGCTGACGCAAGAGGATCACTTGAACCCGGGAGTTGGAGGTTGCAGTGAGCTATGATCACGCCACTGCACTCGAGCCTGGTCAACAGAGCAAGAACCTGTCGCTAATAAAATTTTAAAAATAAAAAGATAAGTTTCAGTACCCAAGGTTCTGTTTGCTCTAAGTGTGATTTTGAGGACACAATTAAATCTGAATCCTTAGTTTCCTCATCTATAATATGAAGTTGATAATGCTACTATGCAAGGTTGTTATAAAAATAAAAGATGATTTATGGAAAGTACTATACACAGTATCTGTTGCTTAGGGGTCATTATTATTATTAAACTCTATATACTGGCAGTAAGTGAGAATGGGAGCTAATCCTGCTATTATGAGTTCCCACAGTACCACTTACCTCTCCTTCCACCCATATCAGTCAGGATTTTATATTTATTTTGTATAGTTATTTCTTTGAATGGCTGTCTTGTCCTCTAGACTGGAAGTACATGCGGGTAAGAACTAAGTCTGGTTTTGGTCACCATTATGCAGAACTCAATGGTTATTAGATATATTTTTAATAAATAAATGACTTCAATATTCTAAATCAACTACTGCTTAGCCACAGACAGCAAGTAAGGGCTCTGCTGCAAAACTTAGTGAAGTCACTGTGACAGAAGACCAGCCCTCCAAGCAAAATTAACTTAAAAGTAGGTTTGATTAAACTGCCTAAAACGAACAAAATTCATCATTCAATCAAAAATAAAACTAAAAACAAATAAAAATGAAAAAACTAAGAGATTTAGTCAACTTTAAGTTACCACTTCCATATTCACACACAAATAAATACAAAGGTCAACACAAGAACTTGTCCAAAATCCAAAATCACAAAGTTCTAAATTTTCTCTGATGGAAAGTTCGAGAGGCCATTGATCCAATCTTCTAGCTTAACAGAAGAAACGAAGGCCAGAGGAAAGAAAAGTACTCTTTTAAAGGGTCACACTGAGTTCATTACTGAAGACTCCAGGCCACACAGGCAGCTCTCCCACAGGGTCCTCCTAAATATAATTCAGGGTCCAGAACTAGAAATTTGACATTGCCTGAAGAATAATAAGAATTTCCATGCTGGTAAGACACAGTAAATATGGCCTCCACACACAATAATGTATGAGTAATGTCAGGAAAAAAACTGGTCAAAAAATTTAACGTGTGAGAAAGATCTAGTTTCAAAGTGCTACAGTGACTTTGCTCTGCCGTCTAAATTTCTTATCTGCCTTCTCTCTCTCCTCCATCATGTGGTAACCTACCGTGTATCTGGCAACGTCATAAAACAACATTCCACCACAGACTCCTCGGGAAATTTACTGTAATGGCTTGCGGCAAAGTTTAGGAGCCACGGCCTAACAAAGCTGCCTGCACATACACGGAGCTTCAGCCAACAAACTTAAAAAAAAAAAAACACCCACTATGACCGAAACCCATTTACAAAGCAGCAAGCTGCTCTCCTGACCCAAGATGGTGCTAGCTTTCTGCATATTGAAATCAAACTGTATAACAAAGCTGAATGAAGCACCCCCAGAAAAAAAAAGGGACTCTGGACCAAGCAAGCATGTCTACAACACGTCTAAAGGTTTCTTTGTCCCCTCTGGGGAATGTTATTAAAAAACATGACAATTGCCTTACTCCTTCTCGCTGCAGTGGTATGAATATAGGAAGAGAACACAAACAGGCAGTAACTAACACACACACGCACCTAGTGTGTGTAAGTGAGAAAGCGGCAGGAAATGTTTAATGCTGAACACACCCAATATTATAGATTATGGAAGCAGAGTTTCTTAAAAAAAAAAAAACTCCAAGATGTATAAAGAAAACCATAAACACCCAAAGAGAGTAAGAAGAAAGTTGATCAGTAAACAGTTATTAAACATACTGGTTAATAATTTAATTACTGTAATTCCTAAAACAATCCCTAGCATTGTCTTAGTTGAACAGGCTATTGAAAATAAAAATAAAAAGATGTTCGCCAGGCACAGTGGCTCATGCCTATAATCCTACCACTTTGGGAGGCCAAGACAGGAAGATAGTTTGAGGCCAGGAGTTTGAGACCAACCCAGGCAACAAAGTGAGACCTGCGTGCCTATATTTTTTTAATTAAAATTTTAAAAATATATAAGTTGTTGAGATAATCATATCTACATGACCTTGAGGCTGTACATTTGACCTTTGAGTTAATAACAATAATGTACTAAGCAACTATGTGCCAAGCACTTTCACACTGTTTTCATCTAATCTTTACAAAAACTGTAAGAAATATTTATTTCCAGATTACCCATGAGAAAAATGAGGTTCAGAGGAGGGAAGGAACCTGTCCCATGTCACCACTTGCCCAATGTCACTTATTAGGTGGAATCTGAACCATACTACCTGGCTCCAAATCTAGCCTTTCCTCTTACCATAGATGATGTATTCATTTATTCAACATATTCACACCAAAGACCTATTTGCCAGGTACTCTACTAGAAATGGAGACTATAAGAATAGACTTGGCCCCCGCCCCAAAAGTTTAATGTCCAATAGGGATAATAATCAAATAATCACAAATAAATGTGTAGCTCAAAGAAGTTTGACAGAAATAATCTATAATTTTCTCAGTTGAATTAAGATGAAGTGTTTTACCTTAGACTCAAAGTATCACAGAGTATACAATATGAGATTAGTTATCTTTCAGAATTGTTTTAGCACATTCAAGCATGAGTCTCATTAGACCAAAAAGAAAAATAAATCAGACTCATGCTTTATCACCCACAGTGGTAGGATTACAGGCATCCCCACATCAGAAACTGCTCAGAAGAGATGATAACCAATTATCTGAGCTTATTTAGGAAAAGATTTGTGAATGTACACACCATCTAAAATATTCCTTTAGCTATCATGTTCTACCTTCTCTCTCATCCTGTCAGACGTTTATCTTACAGCTTTAGAATAAATGGTTTTCTGGTGGAAGACAACTCGGTTCAGTAACAAAAAGTACCTGGCAAATGGGTCTTTGGTATGAATATGTTGAGTAAATGAATACACAAAGTAAAATGGAAAAGAAAACAAATTCAGAAGGAAAAGAATCAGGAAAAAAGAATAACTACAGAATCACAGATATCTGGTCTTAGGTATATTAGAGTCTTCTAATTCATAAATTAACACACTAGCCAAGAGTCAAGGAAGAAGTGAAAAGCAGATTAAGAATGAAGTGTCAGCCAGGCAGGGCAGCTCACACCTATAATTCCACCATTTTGGGAGGCCAAGGCGGGCGGATCAACTGAGGTCAGGAGTTTGAGACCAGCCTGGCCAACATGGTGAAACCCCGTTCTCCACTAAAACTACAAAAATTAGCCAGGCATGGTGGCAGATGCCTGTAATCCTAGCTACTCGGGAAGCTGAGGCAGGTGAATCACTTGAACCTGGGAGGCGGAGGTTGCAGTGAGCCTAGATCGTACCGTTGTACTCCAGCCTGGGTGACAAGAGCGAGACTCCATCTCAAAAAACAAACAAATAAATAAATAAATACATAAGTAAATAAATAAATAAATAGAATGAAGTGTCAGGCCAGGCACAGTGGCTCACGCTGTAATCCCCGCACTTTGGGAGGACAAGGCAGCATGGATTGCTTGAGGCCAGAAGTTTAAGACCAACCTGGGCAACAAGGTGAAACCCCTTCTCTACAGAAAATACAAAAAATTAGCCAGGTGTGGTGGCGCCCACCTGTATTCCCAGCTATGTGGGAGGCTGAGGCAGGAGAATCACCTTAGCCCAGGGAGGTCGAGGCTGCAGTGAGCTGAGATCACACCACTGCACTCCAGCCTGGGTGACAGAGTGAGAACCTATCTCAAAATGAAAAAGAAAAAAAAAAGTGACGTGTCAATTAAACACAATCAAGTTCATTCTAGCTTTCAACCAAAGACAGACTGCAAAACTTGTGTTGACAGAGGCACACTTTAAATGTGAGGCTCCCTCAGATTCGAATTCAAGATTCTATTACAATGATAAGAACAACTAATAAGATAATAATTTTGTGAACTTTTCTATTCTTTTTGAAACATCTACTTGCTATATTCCCAACATTTCCTGATACTCTCAAGTGCAACAGAAGCGGAACCATAAGCCAAAATGAAACAAACTAGCATCTTTTCCATGTTCAAGCTGCACAGACCAAGGACTTCATCAACCACTAGAGTAACTTTCCATGTGCTGTTCCCTCACCTCCTCCACCAGACAAGCACAGAAGCCCTAAAGCAAGCCTTTAGCATTTCAAAAAATATTTTTCCAAGACAGGATAATATAAAAGAAATACATACTACACAATAAGTAACTCTAATGAGTTACTTTATTGGATTTGAAACATAGACAAATTAGACTCTTAACAACAGAATATCCACAGATCACAGTCAGTAACCACAAGTTTTCACCATCAAATAGATGGCAGCATCCAAGTTCCATAAATGCAGATTTGTACTAGGCCCACACAGGCCAGTCACACCAGTAGCAGGAACCTGATCCAGAGCTGATTCAGCTGTGAGCACAGCTTCCTGTTCACATTTTTATCTGTTAACTGTAAAGAAAGTTTCAGAAGAGGTAAAGATCTAGAACAGAAAGGCAATATCCTCCCAAGTCAAACAATAAGTTTGTTCCTTGAGCCTGAAATGTGAGTCCTGCCCAGATCCCACATGTGCATGACAGAAAGTGGTGCAGTGTCCAGTTCCTCTCGTCTATCGAAGGGATACTTTTATTAAAAGAAAAAAGCAGGAAGGAAGAGCAATGGTGCTTTTAAACAGAGTAAAATAAGGCAAGTTCCAGAAGGAACACTATATGGTATGGAGGAAAGTGGGTACCTCCCCAAAACTCCCCAGTGCAATGCCCAAATAAATATGGTCACAATGGGAAGAAAACCCTCACATGGATGAAAACATTGATCACAAAAATAATAAATGCACACCCTAAATTATCCTTTGACAATTCATCTCCTTAGCTGCATTCCCAAAATTGAACTTGTAAGAAAACAAATTATACTTCAGTAATATTTTCAGTGACTAGAATTCACCAACACTAGCCTTCCTAAAAACTTTCCACTAAAATCAAGGGCCTCCCTGGAAAGAGTTGACCATGCAACACTCCAAATTCATCCTACACAACTTAAGAGCTTACACAAGGAATTTCTCCTTGTATTCATGCATAGTAAATTTCTTCTCCTTCCTATGAGGATTTTTCAGCTGTACATTCTTCTATATTGCATGCTTTCTTCCATCTTCATGAATGCACAAAATTTAGGTGGCATTCAAATTTTTTCTAACCTTTATCAGAAGACAAAGGAGTGGAAACAAAAAGGAGCAAATAATATAATTTTAAAACTTCATTTAATATCTGCTTGGGTAAGAATTCAATTTGTCCTAAATCTTATTCTGACTGGCTCCCTAAATAAACCATGGTGAAAGCCATCTATGTGAACTCGCTCTGCAACAGGACACCCAAAAAGCACAACTTCCCCTGGGTAGAAGAAACTAGTGTCTGGCTATCAGGCAGTGGGCATGAAATGTGGCCTTGTCAATGACTGCCTTCTCAGCACCAACTACTCTTTTTACTCCATTTAAGAGAACAGAATTCCAAGTCACATGACAACATACGCATATGCAAAAAATGCTATCTGATTCTAAAACAGATACAAAAATAAACAAAATACCTAAACTTCAATTTCTAATATAAATGCCAATGCATACATTTTTTAATTGCCAAAGAATTTTCCATAAGCTCTACAAGGAAGATGAGTCTGCTTCCTTTTGAAGGCAAGAGATGAAGTAAAAACTGATACGACATAACCTTTCATTTTTTAAAAATCCATTTTAAGGTGATATTGTTGCAATCATAATTCACACCTGTTCCCTGCATATGTCAGACTTCAGAAAAAGATCAGAAAAATTACAATTTGCTCTGGCAAACAGACTCTCAATCAAAACAAGGTTCCACCCACCTTCAAAGCAACCAATAGCTGCCCACCTACCATCCTTCCTAAAACATCCAAACAGAGCTGCTCTCCGGCCCAGGCATTCCATACTAGCCACAAGGCAAGGGGGCGGCCTGCAGGCTTGCTCTGTAGGTCTCGAAGGCAAACAAGCTTGGCAACACACACCCAGCACGACTGAGGTTAAGATTATACTAAGAGCTGAAGAGGTAAGGGAAAGGGAAAGAGGACAGGGACAGAGGGGCCCACAAAGCTTCACATTCTGCGTCTGCTGACTGCCTCTCTGGTAGTCCCCATTCTTAGTTCTGATTTTACGCTTCACAATACCACCTACATAGCCAGCCAGGGCTGAATTAAAGGCTCTCAGGAACATGCACTATGAATGATGCAATGATTCATAAACACCTTCAGAAGTGAGAAAGAGCAGCAAAACCCATCACTGTTTCGGTGAGGCCAGGGGAAGATAGCCTACCTGCAGGGGCTGAATGGATCATCCATGACTAACACGGGCTCTGGTGAGTCTAGCTGGATTCCTGAACCTCTACTTTCTGCTAAAACTCTGCCCTTTTCTACTCTAACAACTCAAAATGGAGGCACATGCAGTCTCAGAGACCTCATAGAGCTTTCACTGAGCTTGTGCTATGACCTAAGCCTTCACGCAGAACGCAGAAACTTCCCCTCACACTGACAGGACTGAGCATGTGCTGTGACCCTCCCTCATCCACACACTGTCTCTCCACGACGCAATCAATCTCAACCCTGCTGTTTCCGTAAATAAAGCCCAGCCAACAGACTCTGCAGCTTCTCCCTGCACACCAAGCTAGTGTGCAGGGAAGTGGGGCCTTAGAAAGGGGATCCAAGACAGCCAACAGCAGGGAACTGAGCAAGCCCAGCCATGCAGAGGCTTCAGTTAAATGCCCTGCTCTGTCAGGACCTCAGCAAGAAATGCTCTCTGCTCTGTCAAGACAATACCAAGTTTTGCCTTTTTTTTTTTTTTTTAAAGGTAAATGCTGATTTTAAAAAGCAAGATCATCAAGAAATAGAATCAAAAGACACAGATATGAATGACTACACACAAGATCAACTAACAGAAATACTGCAACACATTTAAAAACACAGTAATAGCTACTTAAGAGAAGCAACTTCACAAATTTCTCTTTGAAACTCTAAACATTTTGAAAAAGACCAATCAGGGTAAAGTTATGGAGTGCTTGGCCTTGTCACACAGGTACAGACAGAGTGTAGATGGTATTGTGGGCAGGGTAGCTAAAGAAAGCTGTATTTTCTGCAAAGAGCTTAATCTTCCTTAGATAAGATACTAAAAATAATAAATAAAACATTCCCCAAATAATAAATTAAAACATTTCCTAAAGTAATACTAGCCCAATCAAGTCTAGCTTGAAGAATGTAATTCTAACAATTAGAAAGGCAGGAAGGTTTCAAGATTCAACATCGTGCCACAAACACATGAGCATCCAAAAAGCTCATTTGAGGTCCTGATTCAAAATACTAAGGCAGATTCACATAAGAAATCCTAGCTTTAGCCGGGCGCGGTGGCTCACGCCTGTAATCCCAGCACTTTGGGAGGCCGAGGCGGGCGGATCACAAGGTCAGGAGATGGAGACCACGGTGAAACCCCGTCTCTACTAAAAATACAAAAAATTAGCCGGGCGCGGTTGTGGGCGCCTGTAGTCCCAGCTACTCAGGAGGCTGAGGCAGGAGAATGGCGTGAACCCGGGAGGCGGAGCTTGCAGTGAGCCGAGATCGCGCCACTGCACTCCAGCCTGGGCGACAGAGCGAGACTCCGTCTCAAAAAAAAAAAAAAAAAGAAATCCTAGCTTTGGATGTGCAGGCTTAGTTTCCACTTGCAAACTAAGAGGTGATTCTACAGATTATTAATCAGTTACAAAAAGAAAAAGAAACGGAAGACCATGAACCTCGCCAAAATTATAAAGGACAAGATAGGGCAGGAAAGGGCAGTGTGAATTCTGTTTCCCAGAAATGTAATGGAATGTCAGGAAATTAAAGCCTGTTGAAAAGAACACACAGTGTCCTCAAGATTCCTACAGTAAATGCAGAATCAATTCCATTTCTATAGCACTCCCGTTTATGCTATGAAATAAACTAAATTCTGAAACTATGATTCAGTAAACTCTTATCCTGCCGATAACATAATTTACAAAATACAAGAAATGCCAAGTACACTTAAATATGTTTTCCTTTGACCTAACACGTGAAACAAGTATCTACAGACTGGAAGAACATTTTCTCTTATTGGTATATGAGACAACATATTCCCAAAACTGCTGTTTCTACAGTCTAGAGAAAAATACTTTCTAAATGCAAAAGTAATGGAATTAGAACCTAGTGGCCAAATAATATGAACATGGGCAGCAAAGAATATCCTCCCAAAAGTGTATGTTAAAAAAAAACTACCTAACCCTTTCATATGGAAATGTTTACTTGAAGAAATCAACACAAAATAATATGTAATAAATTCATCAGTCTCTGAAAATCCATGAAACTATTACATAGAGCACAGTATAAAAACAGTTATTGTAACAGCAAGTTAAGAAATGTGGATTCTGATTTTGGTCTCATTAGACGCCCTGAGTTACCAAAATCCAATGGCCTTCTCCTGTAATAATGGATTCCAATGGTGGTGCCAGCCTTTGTGGACACCCTCTTCATTGTCTTTCCTGGTGCTGGCATCTCACATGCCATGCCACCAAGACAGACAGCCCTTTCTCTTGTCACCTCTCAGGGGCAGCATACCCCAGTGGTCACACCCCAGATCTCTCCTTCACGCTCTCTCTCGTGGAAAAGTCACCCACACTACCACTATGCCAGCCAGCTCCACTCTGAAGACACTTCCTTCCTGGCAGCAGCTCAGAAATGCAGGAGCTCCCGGACTCCTCTCACTGCACCTCTCTGGGGAACCGCACGTCTCTTATTAGATTGTAAGTACTTCAGGGACAAGGACGCCACCTAAATCATCTTTACTGGAACCACCCAACTCTCCTATTTTGTACCTCAAAAAATTCTATCTGAAGCACTGGAAAGGGCACAGTATCACTCATATAGTATGGCTGGCCAAAATTACATAGCCGAGATCTAATTGTGGGGAAACGTCAGACAAATTCAAACTGAAGAACATTTGGCAAAACTGGCTTCTAACTCTTCAAAAAGGTTCATGTCATAAAAAACCTTTAAAAAAGGTGAGGAAACACGTCATGAAAACAAAGACAGACAAGGGATATTAAAGAGACACAACAATTAAATGAGGCTCATGATCATGAGGAAAATTACTATGAAGGCCATTGTTGAAAAAAATTGGAAAATCTGAATATGAACTATACTGGACTATATCATATTGTATTAATGTTACCTTTTCTGATTTTGATAATCATACCATAGTTACGTAAGATAATTTTCTTGTTCTTGGGAATACACACTAAAGTATTCAGGGGAAAGGGGTGTGATGTCTGTATTTCATTCCCAAATTGTTCAGGAAAGGAAAACACAGGTTGAGTAATCCTAATCCCAAAATCCCAAATCAAAAATGTTCCAAAATATGAAACTTTCTGAGCACCAACATGATGCTCAAAGGAAATACTGGAACGTTTTAGATTTTTGGATTAAGGATACAGAATAATGCAAATATTCTAAAATCCCCTCTCCCCACCAAAACATGAAATCCAAAACACTTCTAATCCCAAGCATTTCATGTAAGGGATAGATTCAATCTGTACCACAGAGAGAGTCATAATGCAAAGATGGTAAACACAGAGAGTAATACAACAAAAAACAGAGATAGAGGTTATCTGATAAGCTATATATGTCTAATAATTTTGTGCATGAAACAAGGTTTTGACTGGATTTTGATTGTGATCTGTCACAAGAGGACAGGAGTGGAATATTCCACTTGTGGCATCATGTTGGTGCTCAAAGCATTTTGGATTTTGCAGCATTTTAGATTTCGAATTTTCAGATTAGAGATGCTCAATCTATAATAAAGTAAATCTATAATAAAGTTTAAAAGGTAATAAAATAATAAACATAAAGCAAATAAGGCAAAATACTAACAACTGGTGAATTGAGTAAAAGATATATGGAGGTTCTTTCTCGTACTAGTCTCATAACTCCTCTTTGAATTATGAACGTAAAATTCCAAACAGAAAAATTTTAAATACATTAAACAAATGAAAAATACCTCCACCAGCCTCCCCAACCATCAATTCTCTCTCTTTTTTTTTTTTTGAGACGGAGTCTCGCTTTGTCACCCAGGCTAGAGTGCAGAGTGCAGTGGTGCGATCTTAGTTCACTGCAAGCTCCACCACCCGAGTTCACGCCATTCTCCTGCCTCAGCCTCCTGAGTAGCTGGGACTACAGGCGCCTGCCACCACACCCGGCTATTTTTGTTTGTTTGTTTGTTTTTAGTAGAGATGGGGTTTCACCGTGTTCACCAGGATGGTCTCAATCTCCTGATCTCGTGATCCGCCCTCTTTGGCCTCCCAAAGTGCTGGGATTACAGGTGTGAGCCACTGTGGCCGGCCACAACCATCAGTTCTCATGGCATCTGGAGAGGTGACAGGAGAGGCAATGAATGACCTGCCTCTCTGCCTGAGGTCACGGTGCTCTCACCCACAAACAGAAGTCAATTAACACCCAGCTCCAAACTCACTCCCATCTCAAGAATATAGGATCAGTACTCCTCCCCCTCCTAATCAGAGAATCTCAAGGAGTCGTGAAACCAAGTAGTTCCATAATTAGGTTAGCCACTAGGTTACGTTCAACCACAAATTTTAAAAATGGGCCTCTGTTTCCATGGAGCAAGCCTTGCTTTACACCGAGTTCACCCTGGTACCCTACTCAGTGCTTAAGGCCATCCCAGACAGGGGCCTTGTTTTCTCTCCTAGTTCTTTTTACAGGCTACCTGCATACTGATGCTAAGTACCCACCTGGACCTCACTCCTGCCACCACATTTTCGAGCCCATCAACTGCTAGCCTGCAGGGATGTACACACCATCTGCACCCTGGCGCCCTCATATTTCCATCTGTTGCCAACTGCCAAGGCCTCCCCAGAAGTCCTGTGATCCCCATGTATGTCTATAATCTCTGGATCCTAGACATCCTTCTCTCCTCCTATTAATCTCACATGAACAACAGGTGAAGGATTAGCACTTCTGAATAGATTAAATGAGAGCTGAGTGGGAGAGAAGAATACACAATTCAAATCAATTTTTTCTAAAATTAAAAACACTTTGTCCACTATAATAATTTGTATTAAGTAGATTATGTATGCTTATCAAAGGTAAGTAAAAGCTGTAACATGAAAATTGCGTAAGTTTTATCTTAAAGAATTTCCTACTTCCCAGAAATAAAAAATGTCTATAATGTTGTATTCATTAACATGAAATTTTAAAGCCAAAATGGCGGGGGTGGGGAAAGCAACACTCAGGAAATTCTAGAGAAAAAGACATGGAAGAGATATTCTAATTAGTACTGACTTCACATCAAGAGAGAAGTGTTCAGAAGCAGTTTCTTTAAATTTCATTTACTAATTGCCCCTAAAATCTAGACACGGAACTGAGACACACACACACACACACACACACGGAACTGAGACACACACACACACACACACACACGGAACTGAGACACACACACACACACACACACACACACACGGAACTGAGACACACACACACGGAAGTGAGACACACACACACACACACACAAACACACACACACACACACACACACACCCCACCCCTCTCCATCCAGGAAGCTTACTGATTTATCTATTAGCTTTAACAATTTGGATGGGCCCGGGGGATCACAAATATAATTCCAGCACCTTGGAAGGCCAAGGCGGGTGGGTGACCTGAGGTCAGGAGTTTGAGACCAGCCTGGCCAACAGAGTGAAATCCAGCTTTTACTAAAAATGCAAAAATAAGCCAGGCATGGTGGCATGCACCTGTAGTCCTAGCTACTCAGTAGGCTGAAGTGGGAGGATCGTTTGAGCCTGGGAAGCAGAGGCTGTAGTGAGGCGAGATTGCACCACTGCACTCCAGCCTGGGTAACAGAGCAAGGCTCCATCTGAAAAAAATGAAAAGAAAAACCAACACCAACAACAAAAATCAATTTGTTCAAAAGTTTTCTGAGATTTCCTATGGTGAAAATTACACCCTATTAATAAATGTTAATTTTTTTCACTTCCAACCCTCACATATTTTCTTCTTCAAGTCTTAATGAATATCAAAATCCTGCCATTGTTTCTGGTTTCAGAGGAAAAAGTTCCCACACTCTGCCTCTAACTATGTTACTTGCTGTAGGTTTATGGTAAGTATTCTGTTAGACTAAGGAAATTCATTCTATAATTTTCTGTTCTGAGAGTTCCCCCCTTGCCATTATTAAAGAACATTGAATTTTATAAAGTGCTTCTTCTACATTAAGATAACTGCATGGGTACAAAAAAATAGAATGAATGAATAAGGTCTAGTATTTGATAGTGCAACATGGTGACCACAGTCAATAATAACCTAACTGAACATTTTAAAATAACTAAAATAGTGTAATTGGATTGTTTTTAACACAAAGGATAAAAGCTTGAGGGGGTGGACACCCCATTTTACCATGATGTGTCTATAATGCATTGCATGCCTGTATCAAAACATTTCATATACCACATACATACACCTACTATGTATCCACAAAAATTAAAAATTAAGAAAAAGATGAGCCAGGCGTGGTGGCTCACGCCTGTAATCCCAGCACTTTGAGAGGCCGAGGCGGGCAGATCACCAGAGGTCGGGAGTTTGAGACCAGCCTGACCAACATGGAGAAACCCTGTCTCTACTAAAAATACAAAAAAATTAGTCAGGCATGGTAGCCCATGCTTGTGATCCCAGCTACTCGGGAGGCTGAGGCAGGAGAACAGCTTGAACCCAGGAGGTAGAGGTTGCAGTGAGCTGACATCAAGCCATTGCACTCCAGCCCAGGCAACAAAAGCTTAACTCTGTCTCCAAAAAAAAAAAAAAGAAAAAGATGATTGCCTATGTTTTCTTCTTCCATATGCTGAAGAGGTAAAACATGCTAACAGATAAATTATTATTAAGCCTTTCTTATATTCTATAAATTTGGACATGCATATTTACCTTGCTCCCGTTTGTCAACATTTCATTTAAACATTTTATATTCATGTTCGTAAGATGGAACCTATACATTTTATTTTATTTTTTACCTGGTTTTAGTGTAAAGGTTTTATCAGCTTCATAAAATGACTCAGGGTACCCATACCAACTTTCTCTGTTCTCTGGAACACTGGTAGAACTCACCTGTAAAGTATGTGTCTGATTTCTTTTTCTTTTTCTCTTCCTCTTCTTTTGTGGGGGTTGGGGGAGGGGGGAGACAGAGTTTTGCTCGTTACCTAGACTGGAGTGCAATGGCACAATCTCGGCTCACTGCAACCTCCGCCTCCTGGGTTCAATCGATTCTCCTGCCTTGGCCTCCCAAGTAGCTGGGATTACAGGTGTGCGGCCACCATGCCCAGCTAAATTATTATTTAAAAAAAAAAAAATTTTTTTTTTGAGACGGAATTTTGCTCTTGTTGCCCAGGCTGGAGTGCAACGGCACAATCTCGGCTCACTGCAACCTCTGCCTCCTGGGTTCAAGCAATTCTCCTGCCTCAGCCTCCTGAGTAGCTGAGGTTACAGGCACACACCACCATACCTGGCTAATTTTTTGTATTTTTAGTAGAGATGGGGTTTCTCATGTTGGCCAGGCTGGTCTCGAACTCCTGACCTCAGGTGATCCACCTGCCTTGGCCTCCCAAACTGGTGGGATTACAGGCATGAGCCACCAAGCCCGACCTGATTTATTTTTCTTTTTGGTCTGAGATAAAAAAATATTATCCTATGCAAATTATAAAAACTCCCTTTAAAGGCAGAAGGTATGTAGTTTTTACCTATTTCCTCTTTTTTCCAGGCTGAAATTTGGATGTAATGGCCACCACTACATTGCCACCTTGAAACAAGAGAACAGCTGCAGCCAAGTTAGTAGAGGGTGGACCCCTGATGACTGTGAGGTCCTAGTCTAGGAGTGCTTCCTTTCAAACTCTGCTTACATGAGAGAGAAATAAAAGTGATATTTTATTTAAGCCTTTTACACAGTCTGTTTCTGAAGTTTCCAGTATTTGAAGTTCTTGGGTATAGATCTAGCTGTTTGTCTCATCTGACCATAGTTAACGGCACATGGTTTCTTCCGATATTTCTGATGGTGAGCTCAGCATTCAAGGATATTTTATCTGTGGGGATCCTACAGGATCTTGGATGAGGGTGTGACCCACCAAAAAAATTTTACATATGCTTCTGCCAGGTATCTTGAGGGGTTTACTGGCATGAGACCACTTTTTCTTTTTTTTTCTTTTGAGACAGAGTCTGGCTCTGTCCCCCAGGCTGGAGTGCAGTGGCGTGATCTCAGATCACTGCAACCTCTGCTCCCAGGTTCATGCCATTCTCCTGCCTCAGCCTCCCAAATAGCTGGGACTACAGGCACCTGCCACCATACCCCGCTAATTTTTTTTTTTTTTTTTGTATTTTTAGTAGAGATGCGGTTTCACTGTGTTAGCCAGGATGGTCTCAATCTCCTAACCTCGTGATCCGCCCGCCTCGGCGTCCCAAAGTGCTGGGATTACAGGCATTGAGCCACCGTGCCCGGCCGAGACCACTTTTTATATTGTCTTCTTATTCTAGAATTCTCGTATTTTAAGAGGGCCCAGAATCCCAACTCTAAACAGATGGGTTTCCCTGTTACTCCCTTCTAGGTTGGAAAATGTTAATGAACTCAATCCAGCCTCACCATGAGCTACTGAAGGATCAGCTTACTGCTTTAGTTTTCAGTTTCTCTTAATTCTCCGGAGCTCAGTCCTGCAGTTATGTGTTATTCCAGTGTTCCAGATAACATTCCTAGATGCTATCTGACAAAGGGTTTTTGAAATGATCAAAGGGTTTTTGAAATGATCAAATCAAATGACCAAATGAAAAATAGGCTTTTGTCCTGTTTTATTAAAGTTCTCTTAACTTCAGTAGGCTGCGTTTTCTAAACATACATGTACTCTCAACTGTCTCCAGTATTTGCATCTCAGGTAAATGTTTTTGAGAATTCAAATGTGATGGCAGACAAAAGCAAACAGGAAAAAGATTGTATCCAGCTCTAGCTGCTCATCCTCAAAAGCTACACAAAGACCACTAGCTGTGGTGAGTGGAAAAGGGAACTGTTACTCAAATGAACGTAAATTTTAGAATGTCTCAAATTCGAATTAGTTGAAATACAGGTGTTTTAGATTGTTAACTTTTCCGCTTAAGCATAAAGATTTATGTTGAGAAAAAAAAATGGTCCCAATGTTACAAAGCAGAGTTAAGTGACGGAAAATTAGGAAATAAAGACATTAAAGATAATGAAATAAGGTTTCTTAATGTTAAAGGAGAGTGTTACAAATAAGGAAAAGGGAATAAAGTAGCAGAAATTCTGTAGTACTGGACTGAACTTGGAGAATTTCATAAGAACTTACGAATATACACAGAACTATAGGTGCAAATGTGTGCATTATCTACGCGATAGATGCAAACACACGCATTCCCTCGCTGTTTCTCAGAAGGCCAGAGAGCAACAACACAAAGTAATGAGCACACTTAGCACCAAATCTAGGTTTTAAAATATCATTCTCCAAATGCTGGGACAATCTGACCTCAAAATGAGTAACAACAGTAGCAGGTTATAAACAATTAAATAAAATAGGAGGCCATTAGTCCACTAAATAAATAAATCGAAAGTTTGATGAAGATGAGATCTGCACATTCACAAAGCAACCTCCCATAAAATCGTTATTAATTACAAAGGGAAAAAGAGACACTGTACAATGGCAAAACCTGGCAGACGCCAGGTTCAGCAACTGATCGAAGTGAACATTACCAGCAACCGGACAAATAAGAATTGTATACTGAC
Organism: Macaca nemestrina; assembly: GCF_043159975.1. NCBI lineage: Eukaryota > Metazoa > Chordata > Mammalia > Primates > Cercopithecidae > Macaca > Macaca nemestrina. Next base: position 225,577,254 of record NC_092125.1, on the reverse strand, counting down.
AGGATCTAGAAAAAAAGAACACACAATTTCTGTGATACATGACCTGAATCTAATAATAAGGAAACACCATAAATGCAAACTGAGGGACACCTGGGCACAGTGGCATACACCAGTGGTCCAGCTACTAGGGAGGCTGAGGTAGGAGGATCACTTGAGCCCGGGAGGATCACTGAGGGGAGAAGATCACTTAATCTAGGCTGCAGTGCACTTAAACTGTACCTACGAACAGCCACCTCACTGTAGCCTGGGCAATATAACAAGACTCCATTGCTATTTAAAAACAACAACAACAACAAAAAACATTAATGCAAACTGAGGGACAGAATACAAATTGGCCTATTCTCTTCCAAGGTCATGAAGCCAAGAAGCAACTGACAAACTGTTCCAGATTTAAGGAGACTAAACAAACATGACAACTAAATCCATATTGCCAAACAGGAGCCTTTTGTTGTAGGTTTTCATTGGGGACACTGGCAAAATGGGAATGGGGTCTGAGAAAACCACAGTAATAATATTTTCATTGTTAATTTCCTGATTTTGAGGGCTGTATTGTGGTTAGGTAAGAAAATGCCCGCGTTCACAGGAAATACACAAAATATTGGAGTGTGAAAGAGCTTCAGGGAGACAACATACTTTCAAAAGATTCAGTTAATAAAGGTCTTCTACTCTACTTGCAAGGAACTATTCTGTTTTAAAACAAAATAAAATGCACACAGTATTCTAACTACCGCACTAACTCTTTTTTTTCTTTTTTTTTTTGAGACGGAGTCTCACTCTGTCGCCCAGGCTGGAGTGCTGTGGCGCAATCTCCGCCGCCTCCCGGGTTCACGCCATTCTCCTGCCTCAGCCTCCCGAGTAGCTGGTACTACAGGCGCCCGCCACCACACCCGGCTAATTTTTTTTTGTATTTTTAGTAGAGACGGGGTTTCACCACGTTCGCCAGGATGGTCTCGATCTCCTGACCTCGTGATCCACCCGCCTCGGCCTCCCAAAGTGCTGGGATTACAGGCGTGAGCCACCGCGCCCGGCCTGCACTAACTCTTAACTCTTGCTGTTATTAACGTTATTGCGGTTGTCAGTCTAGGAGACACAGTATAGTCCCTGCAAACGCCTGCAGTTTATGACTGCTCCTGAACATAATCATAATAACATACAAGCCTCAATACTGCTGTAAAACTATACCCTAGGAAGAGGAAGAGGAGAAGGCAGAAAAGGATGAGAAGAGGTGAGAGAAAAGCAGATAGGCTGCAGAAGACTGTAGGTGATCATGAACATTTTCCCCAGATAAGATCAGAGATCAGATCTGAGCCCTCAACTTGTTTTCCCATTTACCGGCAAGAGAGGACTAGTATGCAAAACACAAAAGAACCAAGAATATAATTCGGTGTTTCTGCAGTACAGACCAAGCCTCTGATGAAACCGCTGACACTTTTATGAGACATTATTAGACAGTGAGAGATAGCATCCATACAAAATGTTCCATTTTAAATAATATGCCTTCTTCACTGTCCTTAAATGCACTTCAGGAGCCTAAAGAACGTTTCTTTTGGCAAGGGGAAATAAAAGAACAGCTGCCTGGGAAAATTCATGCTTAATTATCAGGAAGATAAAGCCATTTCGTCTCCAATGGCCATTATCATATCTTTTGTTCTTACTGGGACTCCATTCACCATTACTTCCTTTCCCTCCTAACTCACAGACAGGAAGGAAAGGAGATCTTTTCCCAGGAAGAAGCGTAGACAGCCAGAAGGGGTCCAGAGTATAGTGTTAAAAAAAGAGAAGGCGCTGGCCCATGGTTGAACTGCTGGAAGTAGAGAGATGGGAAGATGGGGTAAAAAAAAACAACCAAAAATCTAGCAAAACTTAATTGCTATAGGGGATAGATTCGTTTGCTATAAAAAGTCCGAATCCATTTCTCAATAAATCAGCAAATCACCCAGATGGCTAACGGTATGATAGAATCATGACATCTTGGAAAGTAGTTTATGTTTTGCTTTTGGATTTAATGCTTTACAGGATTAAAACAAAACAAAATTTAGCTGGGCGCGGTGGCTCATGCCTGTAATCTCAGTACTTTGGGAGGCTGAGGCAGGCAGATCATGATGTCAAGAGATCGAGACCATCCTGGCCAACATGGTGAAACCCTCTCTCTACTAAAAATACAAAAATTAGCTGGGTGTGGTGGTGTATGCCTGTAGTCTCCACCAAGCGATAGGGCGAGACTCCGTCTGAAAAAACAAAAAACAAAAAACAAAAAACAAGGCCGGGCGCGGTGGCTCACGCCTGTAATCCCAGCACTTTGGGAGGCCGAGGCAGGCAGATCACAAGGTCAGGAGATCAAGACCATCCTGGCTAACACGGTGAAACCCCGTCTCTACTAAAAAAAAAAAAAAAGTACAAAACATTAGCTGGGTATGGTGGTGGGCGCCTGTAGTCCCAGCTACCCGGGAGGCTGAGGCAGGAGAATGGCGTGAACCCAGGAGGCAGTGAGCTGAGATCGTGCCACTGCACTCTAACCTGGGCGACAGAGCGAGACTCCATCTCAAAAAAAAAAAAATTGATATTTTTCAACCTTGTCTCTAAAAGAAAATTTATAATTACTTCTGCAATTCCCAAGAAGAAACGAAAAATCGGACAGTTTACAGAAGTGTTCTGCAGGGTAGCTTTCGTCATCTCCATCTTACTGATGCAGAAAGAGTCCAGAAAGTGCATGTTTTACCCATGGACACGAGGATGAAGCAGCAGCACAAGACTAGAACCCAGGCCACCCAGATCCAAGAGGAGAGATCTTACCAGATGGCTGGAAGGATCAAGCAGATTAAATGCCTAGAAGGTGTTAGACAAATGAAAAAAGCAACTAAGGACAGTAAAGAGAGGCATATAACCACATCCCTATGCTCATCTCTTTTTGCAAGCTAAGACCAATCTATTTTATATTTTAGTTTAACCACCAACACTGGTGTTTTAGCCAAATGCACCTAAGACCTAACTGGCTTTATTTATGAAGACTTCTGAGCTGAAATTTATTGACTTTATTAAGTTTCTTGGCAGACTCTGGATCAGACCCTTCAAACAAACTGAAAACACAGTGACATTATTTTGCAGAGTATGCTCACCACAGAAGTAAATCTGGGATGAATCTTGTTCACATGTGCAAAACTGAACGCTCCCTGAGTGTAGAAATGTTAAAAACAAACTCCAAAAGCAAAGCCCAATTACCTCAGGGTTCAAAGTCAGGCCAACATTAGATTTAAGGCTCTCTCATTTTTCACAGTCCTTTAGTAGTCTGTATTCCACTTGGGCAAAAAAATATGCCCCCCAAATTTTTGCTCAATTAAGTTTTGTTCCCGCTGGGTACAGCGGCTCACACCTGTAATCCCAACACTTTGGGAAGCAGAGGAGGGAGGATCGCTGAAACCCAGGATTTAGAGACCTGCCTGGGCAACATAGTGAGACCCCAACTAGACAAAAAATTTTAAAAATGAGCCAGGGATGATGGCACGCACCTGCAGTCCCAGCTACTTGGGAGGATGAGGCAGGAGGATCACCTGAGCCAGGTAAGTTGAGGCTGTGGTGAACCCTGATCATGCCACTACACTCCAGCTGAGGCAACAGAGTGTGACCGTCTCAAAACAAACCAACAAAAAAAATCAGTTTTGTTACTTAAATTTCATGGCTAGCAGTAATATAGTCATAATCCCTTATCTAAAATCCTTAGGATGAGAGGTTTACCAGAATTCAGAATTTTTATTTTAGCACTACAGCAAATATATCACAGCATGTAACACCCCAGCAGTGTTCAAGCAATAATCCATATTCTATCATATTAGTATTTTTAGAGTAAAACTTATACAAACTCACACAAAGTGAACTGAATTAAAAATATAAATAGCCTCCTATCAGTTCAGGTGAGGTTCAGCCATCAAATGCATTTTGGCAACAACCGTGGCATAAAATTTGTTAGATTTTCAGAACTTTCATATTTCAGAATTTGAGATAAAAGAGTATAGATCTATATTACTATAGATGCTTTATCAATATTAATAAGTATTCTAGATTAAAAAGAATGAAATATAAGTTTACACCTGATAATAACAAAGTAATTCCATGACATTTTTTTTTTTTTTTTGAGACGGAGTCTTGCTCTGTCGCCCAGGCTGGAGTGCAGTGGCCAGATCTCAGCTACTGCAAGCTCCACCTCCCGGGTTCACGCCATTCTCCTGCCTCAGCCTCCCGAGTAGCTGGGACTACAGGCGCCCGCCATATCGCCCGGCTAGTATTTTTTTATATTTTTTAGTAGAGACGGGGTTTCACCGTGTTAGCCAGGATGGTCTCGATCTCCTGACCTCGTGATCCACCCGTCTCAGCCTCCCAAAGTGTTGGGATTACAGGCTTGAGCCACCGCGCCCGGCCTAATTCCATGACAATTACCAAGAAATCCATTCTCCCCAAATGTTAAAGGCAACAAACTCTAGAGTACAGAACAGCCAGTCTGTTTTCCACGATCACACATTATTAGTTCAATAAGCAGTAATCCACCAGGAACAACAACAACAAAAAACAGATCCCTGACAAGACACAACATTCAGAAATATAATGACCAGGTTAGAGAAAACAATAAAATGAAGCTGTACACTGAAATTTAAAAAGGATCTATGCAAATAAATGTGAAAAAAATTCCAAACTTTCAGTGCTGATCAATATGCTAATAAAGTATGGAAAATTACATAAATCAACATGTAACTACTATTGGAAAATTAGCTCTGAGAAATAAACAATTCCATATTAAGGTTTACTTTCAACTGCTCACTTAAAGTTCCTGCATTATTTAAGGGGAGGACAACAGTCATGAAAGCCTGCAGTCATGGAATCACCATTCCTTAAATTTCCAGTGGACTTTCTTATGTGCAGTATTTCACAGGACCATCACACAATTAGAAAAACTTTGGCATTTCCTTTCCACATTAACTTACATATTTACCTAAATAACTCAGGGCACTATGAGTCAGCATACAGTACACTATGTAGCCATGACTACTTACTAGTTCTACTCATTAAAACTGGGGGAAAACTATATAGGAAATCGGCTTATCACACAGCCTCCTCCCTCACAAACTTGAAACAAAGACAGAAACAGAGGTAAATTCTGCAAGGGTATGCACCCTGGCAATTCTAAGAATTGGGCTGTGCATAGCCAGTTTTTCTATACTCTGTTAAATCAGAGGCATTTTTGGATCATTTGAGCCGCTGTGGGAACTATACCGCTAACCCCAAACTTCAGGGATATGAGGAAATGTTCAGGATAACACCAGCAAGCCAAGGCAGTAGGCTCCATTGGCTCCACTGCTGCAAATGTCTACGACGGCCTTTACACTTCAACTGTGAGAAGTTTGAGATTTGCTTCAAAGTTTATTTATAAATGGGCACTTAAGTATTTGTTCAATTCAACTCACCCAACACTACTCAAGCACATAAAACACACAAAGCAGAAGGTGGACATAGGGAACCAAGTGTAGACGAAAATCAGTGGTGACTAGAAAGGTCACTAAGAGAAGTGATTCAGGATGCAGATCCTGTAAGTGTGCTGCTATCATCATGTCTCTCTGTTCCTTATTGCATCCATATTTTAAAACAAACCCGATGGGATGTATTGCCCTGAAAGACGGCCAGCAATACACAATGAAAAATAAGAGAAGAACTTGTGTGAGTGCCTGGCTTACAAAGGTAAGTTACACATTACTTTAATAAGCATTCAACAAAACATGTGTAACTTACATTTGTAAAAAATAATTTTGGTTAGTTGTTACAAACCTGAGAGCTTAAAAGACAAAAGCTACTTCAGTTAATTAATATCACTTGTGCAATAGGAAAACTATCAAGTGATTAAATAAACACAGTATCACTAAAATAACATCCAATTCCTTTGTATCTAGAGAGAAATCCAAGCTCAAGCATTTTACAATTTACCTGGACAACAGAAAGACATGAGAAGGAAGCTAATAAATGTGTATGTAAAATAAACATTTCAAAATATAAGAGGCTTATGAAATATTACCACTGACCAGCTTCTTTATCATTGGAACATGGCATACTTTTGAAAAACACAAAACAAAACTCAAGCATCATAGTTTTATCTTCTCGAGATGGAGGTCTTGCTCTGTTGCCCAGGCTGAAGTGCAGTGGCACAATCTTGGCTTACTGCAACCTCCGCCTCCAGGGTTCAAGCAATTCTCCTGTCTCAGCCTCCGGAGGAGCTGGGATTACAGGTGTGGGCCACCACGCCCAGCTAATTTTTGTATTTTTAGTAGAAATGGGGTTTCACCACGATGGCCAGGCTGGTCTCGAACTCCTGACTTCATGATCCGCCCACCTCCACCTCCAAAGTGCTGGGATTACAGGCGTGAGCCACCCACACCTGGCCAAGCATCATAGTCTTCTAAAGGAGAAAAGGTACTCTTCAATGAGCATTATGTTACTATCCATACATCAAGCACCATCTACAATCTAGCTTCTGATGCTATCTAGCAGCAGTCTGATGCTGTCTAGAATCTAGCATCTAATATTGAGAGGAAGAGAGGGAGGGAGACAGACAGATACACTAACATGAGCCCCAAAAGAGCTGTGGGCAGCTTCATAAAACCACAAGAAAAAAAAGTTCCCTTTTACCCGCTAGGTTGACTACCCAACAACATTCTAAGTTTTACATATGGTTTCTGAGAGTCCTCTAGAAAAATGTTCTCACTAAAATGATACCCATTTTGCCTTTATGCTTAATGTAATTCTTTTGCTAACTTCTTTGAGCCAAGTATCTTTTACTTATTTATTTATTTACTTATTTTATTTATTTATTTTTTTAAGACAGGGTCTCCCTCTGTCGCCCAAGCTGGAGTGCAGTGGTGCCAACACAGCTCACTACAGCCTTGACTTCCCAGGCTCAAGCAATCCTCCTGCCTCAGCTGCCTAAGTAGCTGGGACCACAGGTGCAGCCCACCACATCCAGTTAATTTTTACTTTATATTTTGTTGAGAGGGGAGGTCATGCCATACTGCCTAGCTAGGCTGGTCTCAAACTCCTGGGCTTAAGCGCTCAAGCAATCCTCCTACTGTGGCCTCCTAAGGTTCTAGGATTACAGGCATGAGCCGCTGCGCCTGGCCATGGACGTTTTCTTTCTTTCTAAACCTTCACATGTATAAACATGCCTTGGGTGTCCAGAGCATATATTACTTGATCACCTGCTAATATCCTGTTTTTAAAATCCTTAGTAAAATATGCAGTCACATGATCAATACAGAGCAAGTATGAATACATACACTCATAAAAATTCTTCCATGTGCTACATTAAAGTAGCATCTATGACAGACATAAAAATTGTTGAATTACTTGACCCTACTGCTTCTCATTAAAAAAAAATAATAATTCAAACTGTTACATAGATCTTACCAAGATGTTTTGAGAACTAGATGTGTCTGACTTATACCAACAGTCTTACTAAAGATATTTCAGTGAGCACTCCTGGAGTTTTATTACCAAGAGTGAACAAAACAAATGAGTAACCAACAAACTTTCCAAAATTACCTAGTCTTTTTCAATATGGTATTATGGAAGGCTTGACAGAATGGGAATGAGAGAAATAATCTACCAATTCTTAATAGTTAATCCAAAATACAGATCAACTAAAAGTGTATCTTTATCCCATCTTCTTTCAACCCAAATTTTCTCATTTTTCTTTTTCCGAATAAAACTAAAGAGCAAACAAAAAGCCACTTTAGATGTCGAAGACATTAATTACAACTCCTTCCAAAGAAGTTTACTGAAGGACTCTGGAGTCATTTTTTTTTTAAAGTATGTTACTAGTGTATGTATGTCCAGATGCATAAACTACACACACACACACACACACACACACACACACACGAGAAAAGGAAAAGAGTTCTCAATGAATGGACACAAGTGACTCACTTACCTTGTCTCAGGGTTATATCCTAATATGTAGAAAAATGAATCCACTCGGGCTTTGAACTCTCTAGCAGCAAATATGTCAGAAAAATGGGAGATGTTACACTTCCCTCTGGGAAAAAGAGAAAAAAAATAATTAGTAATACCCTCCAGTGTTTTTGCTAACCAAACCTGGAGGGTAAGGGTAGAGGAAGCACTGAACTAGGTCCATGTGCATGGAGAATCGGCTACAAACACCACACTTCATTTTACCTATTCAGCTGTTTCATGACTGCTTCACTGTACACCTGTGTAATCTGACTGCTTTATATCACCATTTTACTAATAAAGTAAAAGTAATTGAAACAACAAAGATAAACTAGAGACAGGACTATGAGAAAAAATATTAAAGTAGAAACGGAGAAAAATTAAAACCATTGTGAAAGTAAGAAAAATTCAGCCTAAAGCCTTTCTAAATCATAAAAAAAAAAAAAATGAGCCTTTTTCCCTACTATGTTATGATAGGCAGAAAGCATAACTGTTTAAAGCTAAAATGTGTAATATTTGACATGTCTTTGGAATACAGCTTCTGGCCAGTATTTTTCTTCTCCTATAATGTGCAACAAATAAAGTTAGTTGGAAATTAAAACCTAGAGAAATTTTAACTTTTTTATATAAACATGGGCCCCAATATACAAGAAGTTCTCAAATTTTGGGGTAACTTTAAATGGCTCTAAGTTAGAAACCACTTTCCCAGAGAAATACTAAAATAAAGCAGAGTAGAGTTTTCAGGTTCATCTACCACTTCAACCAACCTGCAGCTGAAAACTCTACAACACTTACTACAGAATGGCTTGAGCAATGTTTCCATGTACCAAGTATCAATGTAAATGCCAGAAGCATTACATCACGTGGTGAGGCCTAACTTCCAAATACAAACACACACGTGCACACACACACTCACTCCAGGATTCCCAAAGAGGCAGGGGAGGCTTAAGAACTCTAACTCCCTGGCCGGGCGCGGTGGCTCAAGCCTGTAATCCCAACACTTTGGGAGGTCGAGACGGGCGGATCACGAGGTCAGGAGATAGAGACCATCCTGGCTAACACGGTGAAACCCCGTCTCTACTAAAAAATACAAAAAACTAGCCGGGCGAGGTGGTGGGTGCCTGTAGTCCCAGCTACTTGGGAGGCTGAGGCAGGAGAATGGCATAAACCCAGGAGGCGGAGCTTGCAGTGAGCTGAGATCTGGCCACTGCACTCCAGCCTGGGCGACAGAGCGAGACTCCGTCTCAAAAAAAAAAAAAAAAAAAAAAAAAAAAAAAAAAAAAAAAGAACTCTTAACTCCCTCAGCGGTCACTTTAATGTTAAGTGGAAGCCAAAGGCTACAGTGAGGTTAGAGGGAATTGGAGGACCAGAAGTTCCCATTTCATACCAAAAGCCGTGCAGCATACTTCCAGGATGTGGCCTTCTACTGCTTGAGCAGGCTATCTGTTGTGGTAAGAACTCCATGAGTATGCACAGTAACAACATACACACCAGCTAATGGCCACAGTGTTAGGAAGAGAAGCTGGCTGAGGGGTTATCAGCATGGGTTCATTCATTCACTTCCTATCAAGAAATTAAAAAGCAAGATTCTTCTTTCCCTCAAGTGCTTAAGTACCCTATAACCAAAGCAGGGTCAGCCAGGCACAGTGGTTTCATATCTGTAATCCCAGCACTTTGGGAGGTTAGGGCAGGAGGATTATTTAAGGCCAGGAATTCGAGACAAACTTGGGCAACATTAGTGAGATCCCAACTCACCACACCTGGTTAATTTTAAAATTTGCTGTAGATGGTAGTCTCACTAGGTTGCCCAGGCTGGTCTCAAACTCCTGGCTTCAAGTGATCCTCCTACCCTGGCCTCCCAAAGCACTGGGATTATAGGTGTGAACCACTGCACCCAGCCCCCATCTCCATTTTTTAAATTAAATAACAATGCTGCTGATATCAAGTCCCTTTGGGAACTACAGATTAGAAAGTATCTATAGTTCTATAGAATAGAAAGTATTCTAGGGTTACTGAGCACTTGAAACAACACTGATATAACTGAGAACTGAATTCAAAATTTTATTTGATCTTAACAAATGTAAATTTAAATAGCTACATATGGCTACTAGCTACCATAGTGAACAACACAGATTTACAAGACATTTCCATCACAGCAGAAAGTTCTATTCAAAGTGCTATAATATTCATACCTACTATTTGTAGATAGTAAAATCCAAATCAAGGAAAAATAGTCTCAGACTAAGAATCAACTTCCCAGGCCCAGAACTGCCTCCTCTAGTATTTAACTAGAACTAAAACAAGCTTCTGGGAAAGAAAAGGCAGGTACGATCTTTTTTACAAATGAACAACTGGCTCACTTTGAAACTAACTACCCATCCATACAAGGTGATTTAATCCCTGAAAGCCAGAAGAAATAGGTTCCTTTATCAGTAAAATAGAGGTAACACCTACTGCACTTACAAAGACAAAGCCTACAAAACTCTACTACACAATGCTATGTAAAGTTAAGTTATTCCTATTATTGTCCATTACTAAAGAAAACTGATTCTTCTTTTATTATTCTTTGTTATTTCACTCTTAAACTGGAGTAATTAATGATGTATCAATTAAAGGTAAAGACAACCCATAACTCTAAACACAAACACTGGAAATTAGGTATGTTTAGGGCAGGGTTTATCAATCTCAGCACTAACGACAGTTTATACTAAATAATTATTTATTGTCAGAGGCTGTCCTGTACATTGTAGGATATTTAAGAGCATCCTTGGCCTCTACCTAGTAGCACCCATACACATTTCTTCCTGACAATAAAAAATGTCTCAAGACTTGCCAAATGTCTCCTGTGGAGGGCAAAACTACTAGCTTACGGAAAGCCAAAAGCAATAGGAATAGAAGCATTTCATCTGATAAATGACTATGAAGTTGTCGTAAATGGGATTTTTCTCTACCATCAAGCTCTTTCTCTATTTGATTCTGTTCGTGTATATGAAAGGTATTGATATTTAAACATTTTTACTTTTTTATCCTTTCTTATGCCTCTAATTGCACTGTACCTCTAATACAATGTGGAAAAGAGTGAACATCCTTGGCTAGTCCCTGATGTCAGTGGAAATGTCTCCCAGGTGTTCTTATTAAATATGACACCAGTTTTAAAAAATCAAACCATAATCATAGTATTGGAAAAATTGACTATTTTCCTCCTTTAGATTTAATAGTTTGATATATGCTATCAAAAGAGTGAAAAACTGAACCAACCTTGCATTCCTTGAATAAATCCCAGCTGGTCACAAAGTATTTTGTAAATAAGGTATTAAATTTTTAAAAAACAAAAAGAATTTGATTAATTACATCTAAGTTTTCTTCCTCATAAATTTGTTTTTATCTTTATTATTTCCTTCTTTGTACATTTTTATTGTTGCTGTTATTCATGAAAGGTTTATTCATAACAGCCTAGAAACAACCCAAATGTCCAGCAACAGGTAAATAAATTGTATATATGTACAATAAAATACTACACAAATACAAAGATCTTACAATAAAATACTACACCAATACAAACATCTAGTGATACATAAAATACCATGGACAATTCTTAAAAATAAAATGTTGAGTATTAAGAAGCCAGACACAAAAACAGTTTACACTGCATGATTTCGTAGCTTTAGAAGAGGAAAAAATAACTTACAGTGAGAGAAACCTGAACAGCTGGTGATTCTGGGTGGGAGGTTTTGAGAGGGAAGGATCTTGAGGGAACTTCCTGAGATGAGGGGAATATGCCAAGTCTTGTTTAGGGTCAAACAAATTTATGAAAATGTACACTTAAAATCCACATTGTACTGTATATTAAAAAACTACTGGAGGAAAGTAAAACAATGAGAACCATTACCATATAGCTGTAGCTGTTTAAAGTTGGTAATCTTGCCAGTTAGCCGGCCCTCAAACACTGAGTACTGAGCAGAGCTGAAGAAAGGGTTTCCATAACCAGGTAAGGCCACCAGGATTGGCTCTGATTGGGTAGCATCCATTTGAAATATTTTACAAATCACCTCGTGAACAGTGTTTACCTTTAAAAATGTGTGCATATGTGTGCAGAAGTATGGGTATGATTTTAAGTATTCAGTACTTTTTATCAGAGCCCTTTTCTCATCATGAACTCTGTCAAAAGTAGGACATTATTTGACACTGTTTACAGAATAGATGAGGAGAGAGTGTTAAGAGAAAACTGCCACCACATCCACCTTGCTGAAATACCCAGTTTCAGAGCCTTCGAAAGTCCTGTATACCCTGTATCTAAAGCAATGCTTCATTGTTAACAGAAATATAACTAAGACAGGGAAGCCCCATGTGTTAGCACCCTTTCATTCAACAGTAAAAAAGGCGTCCTGGAAATGACTCATTTCAGTAATCCTTCAGTGGGGCCCCGGGATTTTACTCCTCATGACCTGCCTCAACCTTCCAAAGAGGTGGGATTACAGGTGCAAGCCACCACTCCTGGCCGCCGCCTTTTTTTTTTTTTTGGAGATAGGGTCTCCCTCTGTCGCTTGAGCTGAAGCACAGTGGTTTGATCTCAGTGCACTGAAGACTCAACTGCCCAGGCTCAGGTGATTCTTCCAGCTCAGCCTTCCTGGTAGCTGGGACTACAGGTGTGTGCCACCACACCCAACAATTTTTTGTAGAGATAGGGTTTCACCATATTGCCCAGGCTGGTCTCAAACTCCTGGGCTCAAGCAATCTGTCCAGCTTGGCCTCTCAAAATGTTGGGATTACAGGTGTGGGCCACCATGCCTGGCCAAAAAAAAAAAAGATAAAAAATTATATTTATATATATTTTTTTATATAAAATTTTAGTTTGTATTTCCTCTTTTGCCCAGGAGTTGCTTAACAGGAAGTTTTAAATTTCCAGGTGAAAGGACCTTCTGTTGTTTGTTTTTCTTAGTAAACTACAGTTTTATTGCATGTTAATCAAATGTTTTTTTTTCTGTGATCTAATATATGACCAATTTTTGAGAAGGTGGCAAGATACATAATTCAATGTGTATTCTTTATTATTACAGGATAGAGTTCAAAATATGTCTGTAGGCCAGGTGTGGTGGCTTACGCCTGTAATCCCAGCACTTTGGGAGGCCGAGGTGGGCCGATCACAAGAGGTCAGGAGTTCAAGACCAGCCTGGCCAACAAAGTGAAACCCTGTCTCTACTAAAAATACAAAGATTAGCTGGGCATGGTGGCAGGCGTTTTTAATGCCAGCTACTTGGGAGGCTGAGGCAGGAGAATCGTTTGAACCCAGGAAGCAGAGGTTGCAATGAGCCAAGATGGTGCCACAACAAGCAGGAGTGACAAGAGCAAGACTTAATCTCAAAAAAAAAAAAAAAAAAAAAAAAAAAGATTATTAGCTTAGGGGGAAAAAAGTCCAAAACTGTACAAAATCTGTGACAAGGAAGATTTTTAAACACTCCTGAAAGACAAAAAAGTGGACATGAACAAATGGTAAAACATCCCCTACTCAAAATGGCATTTCTCCACAGATTAATTAATAAATCCAATACAATCCCAGCATAAATACCAACAAGCTTTCTTTTTCTGAAATAAAAAAAAATATTAAGGTTCACATGGAAAAACAAACAACTAAAAAAGGGAGGAACACACATTAAAACATACTATAAAGCCTCTGTAATTAAGAAGTGTAGTGCTGGTACATAAATAGACAACAGAACAACAGAACAAAAGAGCAAGGACAAAATACGTATGGAAAGCAAGACATGACAATGGTAACATCTCAAACCACTACAGTCAACACAGATCGTTTATTTAGTAGTGCTAGAACAACGGGGTAGAATTATTCTTTAAATATGGTGTAGGGAAAGGCTTTCTAACTATGACTCAAATCTATTGCCCAGAGGCAATAAAAGACTGATAAATTTGATTAGATAAAAATACATTTTATACAATAAAAAATCAATAAATAAAAGTAAATGAAAACTAACAAAAGTGGGAGAAAAATATTTGCAACAATTGCCATGTACCACAGTCATATAAAGCACTTTTTAAAAGTAAAACAAAAAGAAAACCAATAGAAAATACGTAAACAGACAATTTACAAAAAAAGAGACAAAAATATCCTTCAAACATATGAAAAAATGTTCAAACTCATTGTTAGTGAAATAAAATAAAAACACGGAGATACCACTTCTCACCTATCAGACTTTTAAATTTTTAAAAAGACCAAACATTCTATTAAGAAAACAGGCAAGCAGGTCTGGCACAGTGGCTCACGCCTGTAATCCCAGCCCTTTGGGAGGCTGAGACGGGCGGATTACGAGGTCAGGAGATCGAGACCATTCTGGCTAACACGGTGAAACCCCGTCTCCACTAAAAACACAAAAAATTAGCCGGGCGTGGCGGCGGGTGCCTGTAGTCCAAGCTACTCGGGAGGCTAAGGCAGGAGAATGGCATGAACCCGGGAGGCAGAGCTTGCAGTGAGCCAAGATCGCACCACTGTACTCAAGCCTGGGCGACAGAGCGAGACTCCATCTCAAAAAAAATAAAATAAAATCTTCTAGTGTTGGACTAGAATTGAAATTAATACAACAGTCTGGGGTTAGGGGAAGTTAATAGGCATAGGTTAGTATACATATACATCCTAGCTCTGCTTGCTAACTGGATCTAGAAACAACGACACCTAGTAGTAATATACATGCCTAAGACCCAGATCTTGGTTTCTAAACACTGCTCTCCACTAAAGGCAACCCGGGCTCCTCAGAGAATGATTAATTCCAGCGCTAGAGGTTGGAAAATAAAAAACAAGTCTGAGAACATCTTGTGGAGCTAGAAAATAAGAAAGTGCTCAAAAAAATACGGAGGTTTGCTGGAAAAATGCAGGGGCCAATCTGAAGTAGCTCCTAATGGCCAAAGTTTGGTAATAAAACAAAAAATAATAAATTATAACAAAATAAATATCCATAAGTTCATGCTGATGTAAATACTCAGATAGATTTATGGGGTAAAAGGGAGATTTCTTTACTACAGTGGAATTCCAATTAATAAATGTAGAAGAAAAGAAGAAAAATGAAAAACCACCATAGGCAAGCTTCACAGTAGTAACTTTTACAGATGAAATCCACTGATAGGTGCTTAAAATCACTGGGTGAAAATTTAAGGAGATAAATGATTTGCATAGTCTCAAAGTATCTCCCAAGTTAATTAAGTACCGGGGAAAAGCTGCTTTACAGTGAAGAAACCTGGCAGACGCCACATTCATCAAGTGGACAAGGTCAATGTCACTAGTAATTAGACATTATCAACCTCATGAAGCCCATGATAAGATGCACTCAGAAACACATAATTTCTGTGATTCTTGCCCAAAATGCCTTACCTCAGAAAAGCCAAATTGAGGGACATTTGACAAAATAATTGATCAATAATACTTACAACACCAAGGAAGGTCATGAACGACAAGGAAAGACTGGAGAACTATTACACGCTGCAGGAGACTAAGGAGAAATAACTAAATGCATTGTGGGATCCCATATAAGATCCTAGAACAACAACGAGGATGTTGTTGAAATTCGAAGACCATCTTTAGTCTAATGCTATTGTATCAATGTTAATTCCCTGGTTCTGATAACTGTACTGTAGTTGTAGAAGAAGTTCACATTAGGTTAGGGGAGGGATATATTGAACCTGAGTACTTGTAACTTTGCTGTGTGTCTAAAAATAGCTCCAAATAAAAGAAAGTTCTTCAAATACTATGAAATACTCTAGGGCAGACGGAATATCTTAATGGGTAGGTTCCCATAACCAAACATAGAGCCCTTCATCTACTAGTAGATTAATAAAGTGTTAAATGATGAATGAATAAATAAAGGAATTGACAGGTTATGATGTCTAATGTACTAAGCATGTATAGACAAAACAATAAAAATGTTATAGGTCAAAGTTATTTCACATGTAAAAACAACTGTAGATTAAAGCCAGAAAAGGATTCTTAAACTGCAAAACTAAGAGCTGTGAGACACCATGAAACTCCTTAAGAAACTTGCAGGAGCTAAAGGGTTTTTTCTTTTTTTGAGACGGAGTCTCGCTCCGACACCCAGGCAGGAGTGCAGTGGCGCAATCTTTCAGCTCACTGCAACCTCCGCCACCTCCCAGGTTAAAGCGATTCTCCTGCCTCAGCCTCCCTAGTAGCTGGGACTACAGGCACCAGCCACCACACTTGGCTAATTTTTTGTAGTTTTAGTAGAGACGGGGCTTTGCCATGTTGGCCAGGTTGGTCTCGAACTCCTGACCTCAGGTGATCTGCCCACCTCGGCCTCCCAAAGTGCTGGGATTACAGGCGTGAGCCACTGTGCCCTGCCACTGAAGGATTTTTAAATGGTTGGGAAACTGTCCACAGATGTAACTAATCTGTTTCCAGCCCTAAACACATACATGATACTAGTTGCTCATAACAAAGTAAGGAGATAAATTAATTTAGGATGAAAAAAAAAAACAGACTGGAAGCCTCAAACAGCTAATTTAGGGCTCCTTGGCCCTGGTCTTCCAGAAAATTCATCCTAAGGCATTTTCCTATAATAGGAACCCCTGGGTAAAATGGTAGCCTATAACCTGACCTGCAGTAGGATATTTTTTTCCCCAGTGACTCCCTGAAATAGGAAGCAGATATTCAGAAAGTTGAAAAACAGCCCTTAAGTCGACATTTACGATCTCCTCTGCTGCCCTCCACAATCAATACTGGAGAATGCACTGATGTGAGTGCACAATAAACCCGAGAATGTTCCCCAGGTCACATGTCCTCAGTCCAATCACAAAGCAATCACTCCAGATCCTTGGATCATTAATAAAACATTATCCTTAGGGGAGAAAAAGTAGCATAGAAAACAAATTACAAGTTACAAGTTTATCTGCTCATTCTTAGAGCGCGTTGAGATGGCTCCCTAAGCTGAACTCTTCTCCATATACCTGAAGGAATCTAAGTATCTAATCCCTACTCCTCCAACGGGCCACAGAGAAACAGTAAAAAAAAGTGCATGCTGAGTGATTACACCATCATTAACTCAGTACAAAATTAAACTTAATTTCACTTATTCTTTTCTTCTCCTTATACTTTTAAGAACTCAGCAGAAATTCAATGAGCTATGGAGTGTACTATACATGTTACTAGGGCATGAGATGCTCTTTGAGGGACTACTTTCACACTCCTTACCATACTGGATGTGGAACCAGATGTGTGTGTTTGGTTCAGGATTCTGTCATTAGTCATGTGACCTTGAATAAGTTTGTCAAAAGGTTAGCTCAAACGTTAAAAAACTTGACACTGGTCACAAGGCTACAGCAGAGCCAGGATTCAAACGCAAGTCTTCTAACTTCAGTCTATTATACCACAATGCCAGCCAAAAATATTTACCTAGGAATAAACAGAACTCAAAAACTACTCTATTCAAAATGCTAACTTTACTCTTTGGTGCTTATTGATAACGTGTGATGAAATAAGATCAGCAGCTGTAGAAACTTATCTTGAAAGGTAGAGACAAGGGACAGCCAAGGTCAAGTATTCAAAACTGACAGCAATGCAGTTAATGCTGGACCTCAACACATTTCTACAACTGCGAAGGGCTCAGATTTCCCTACAGGAAGAAACTCTGGTAGGAAAAAGTTATAATCTCACAATTTACAAAGAAGCTACAGGGCATTTTGTTTTCCTTTTGATTTACCACGGCTAAAGGATAAAGCTCTCTCTCCTCCTTTATAACCCAACTCTAGCACCAGCTTGAAAGAAAGAAAACCTTATACATCAGTTTCCTCCTGAGTGAATGGAATGGCAAGAGCTCCCTCAGAGTTACTGCGACCAGATGAATCCACACAACTGAGCCCTTTGATCTTCAAGAAGAATGGTGCTAAGCACTAACATGATCAGTCTTTTTCTTTTTTCTTTTTTGTTCCCCATGGTTTTTTTCATTACATTTATTTGATCCCTTTTCATGTGCCTACAGACTATTTTATTTGTGTCTCTCTCAAAATTGAATTTATTTTTAGTAGTACTGGTTTATAACTATGGAGAAAGAATAAACTCTGTGCATAAACTATGAGAAGAAAATTGGAAAAAAAAGTTAAAGCTTAACTTTAACCATCTCCCACCAAATACATCCCAAACATTTTTTAAGTTAATCTACCTTGGTGAAGAGAAAGAGAATAAACAGAGACTGCTGGGGGCACTGCCATCCCATTCTATTTTACGGGACTAATGGGACAATCAAAGCTTCTGTCACGGTGAGTGCTGCTGCCAAGAGCGAGGCCAGATCACTAAGTGACAGCAAAGAGACCCTGCACCATTAGGGAAGCGCGTCCACACACACGAGTGACCCTGCACCACTAGGCCAGCAGGTCCACACACACGCAACACTGCACCACCAGGCCAGCACGTCCACACACATGTGACTCCGCACCACTAGGCTAGCATGTCTACAAACACACAAGACACCACACCAGTAAGTCAGCGCATCCACAAACACGTGTGCAACACCGCACCACTAGGCCAGCACATCCACACACACACGCAAAACTGCATCATTAGGCCAACGCGTCCACATGCACCGAGACATTGCACCACCAAGCCAGCGCGTCCACACACTCACACGACACTGCACCATTAGGCCAGCTTGTTCAGTGACCAAACAACCACCTGTCATCTGATGTCTTTGAAAAAAATCCAGTAGTCAAGTCACAAAAGAATGTTGTACTATAAAATCAAATTCAAGATAAAAGTTTTATAAAGCAGCTACCACTTTTTATGACCACTTTGAAGAAAACACCACAGGAGGAAAAAAAAAAAAAAAAACTAATTAATGAGGATTCTAATTATATACCCAGTGAAAAGAAGATGAAGTATTACCACTGTAGCACTGTGGTGGCCAGTGAAAGGACAGTGACTTACACATTTACACATCTCCAAGAAACATCTGATTGTAAACTTAGCTACAGTAAATTCATGGAATCCAGATGGAATTATTTGGGATAACCTGTTCTTCTGAAAATGCTAAAATAAGATAAACATGGGCCGGGTGTGGTGGCTCATGCCTGTAATCCCAGCACTTTGGGAGGTTGAGGTGGGTGGATCACTTGAGGTCAGGAGTTCAAGACCAGCCTGGCCTCTTTGGTGAAACCCTGTCTCTAATAAAAATAAAAAAATTAGCTGGGCATCATGGCACATGCCTGTAGTCCCAGCTACTCAGGAGGCTGAGGTAGGAGAATCACTTGAACCTGGGAGGCGGAGGTTGCAGTGAAGTAAGCCAAGAACAAGCCACTGAGCTCCAGCCTGGGTGACAAAGCAAGACTCCGTCTCAGAAAAAAAGATTCTACAAATCTCAATACCAATGATAACTACTCAAATATATTGATTTTAAGCATTTATGTCAAAACATGTTGAATACACAGTCACGTATCTCACATATTTGTTCAACTGAAACTCTAAATCGCTTAAAATCTTTTCCCTCAACCTGTGAGACAAGATGGAAAGAGGAAGGAAAGAGTATGCAAACCAGTGTAAGAAGTATTCCAGGATTTGGCTGAGTGCGGTGGTTCACACTTGTAATCCCAGCACTTTGGGGAGGCCGAAGTGGCTGGATTGCTTAAGCTTAGGAATTCAAGACCAGCCTGGGCAAGATGGTAAAACCTCGTCTCTACAAAACACACAAAAATTAGCCAGGGTGGTGGTGTACACCTGTAGTCCCAGCTACTTGGGGAGGTAGGATTGCTTGAGCCCAGGAGTTTGAGGCTGCAGTGAGCCATAATCTCACCACTGCACTCCTGGATGACAGAGCGAGATCCTGTCTCAAAAAACAAAAAAAAGAACAAGACCAGAAATATTCAAGGATTAAGTGACTGGTCCATTAACAATATTCCAGGAATTCAGTCACTGGACCCAGCTAACAATATTCCAGGATTAAGTCACCGGTTCCAGCTAACAATATTCCAGGATTAAGTCACTGGTCCCAGGTAAAAATCGAACTGTTTCATCAATATAACCAACCCTGCATTAACTTCCTTTGTTCAGCAAGTGAGCTTAAGCTTGGAAAGCTAATCTTAAAAGTCACACAAAGCTTGTGGAAGTTCACAGGAAGTTTATAAAACACTGAGAAATTCTCTAAATTCATCTAAATTCATGTAAGAAGTCAAACCTAACTACATCCACGCCATACCCCACAGCAGAGTTGGCAAACTATGGCCAGAAAAGCCACATCTGGCACACCGCCTGCTTCCTGTGGCCTGAGAGAAGAGTTTTTGCATTTTTAAATGGCTGAAAAAGAAAGTAAAAGAAGAGTATCTCCTGACACATGAAAATTAAATGAAACTCAAATTTCAATATCCATAAAGTTTTATTGGAGCACAGCCACTTCATTTATTTCATGTTGTCTATGGCTTTTATGCTGCAATGGTTGAGCTGAGTCACTGCAACAGATACCATGTGAAATATCAGCTGACCCGAAAAGCTTGTCAAAGCCTGCCCTAAAGTTGCTACTAATTTACCTTGAAATAACAGACTTTAGCTATGTAGCTTTGCACAAAAGACTCCAGATGGTTTTTCTGAATACCATCTGAGCATCAGAATGGAGAAATTACTGTAACTCATTGTAGTTTTAAGATAAAAGCTACCAAAATCCTAGAATTTTATTAAAACCGTATTATAGTACTTAACAAAAAAAAGTAGTTTTTCACCACTTTATTAATGATTATTTCCAGTGAGGAAAGGGTTTTAAGAATATTAGTAGTCTTACTTCCTATACCACTTAAAAGACCCAAAGTCAGTCATACATACACAAAATGAGCCATTACAGCCATCCTTTTCTTGAAAGAGACAGAAAATACCCAAAGATGCAAATGTCATGGTCATTTTTTTGACATAATTCCTGAACACATTATGACCAGCTGGAATGTTACCTTCTGCCTCAGAATGAAATCTTCAATATCTTTCTACCCACCTCTTCTCCCTACCAATGAAGCTATCTAGTAGGAAATTTTTCAGACATACAGAAAATGGAAGAATAGTTCAGTGAAAATCTCTATAAACTTTGCCTAGATTCTCAATTAATTACACGCTGCCATATCTGCGTCATCCGTTTCTCTATCTTCTCTAGTGGCAGGAATTAAATCTTTAGAAAGTAAACTGCAGACCATCAGAACACTTTCTCCCACCTCAGCTTTCCAAAGTGCCAGGATTACAGATGTGAGCCACTGCACCTGCCCATCGGAACATTTCACCCACATACTTCAGCAAACAATACCAGGATAATAATTTCCAAGGAAATGAAGATACAGTAATATAGAAAGGGCATTAAAAAGTAAATTATCAAAAAAGAGAGAGAGAGAGGTAAAGCTAGATTAGTGAAGATACGGAGAACCTCTGCAATCTCAACAATCCAGAGCAGACACTGGAATGTTCACTCTGAGGCCAAAAGAGGAGTCTGATTAATACAGTGACTACTAAAAGATCAGGAGAGATTAGATTCTCCACCTCCTGCACTCAATGACTGCTCCTTCACATGGAAGAGCATGTCTCCAGTACTTACCTAAGGGCAGCAGCATGGTAAGTGTCAACGTAATCAGAAATGAAGAGCTCTCGGTTCTTGATAACTGGGTCTGTAATGACAAGTTCTCTTCCAGAGTCTGTCAAAAAATTAATTAAGAGGACATTAAAACTGAGTTTCCCAAAACAAGTAAAAAAATTTTGTAAAACTTTTCTTTCAGGTTTACCACCCACTAAATAACCAGGCCTGGTGAGCATCATAAGTATGCAAAATAGAGAAGAGGAATCACAAATTGCAAGAATAACAGTAACAGAAAGTACAGTTTTTGTCAACAAAGTATCTTCTTGGCTATGTTTTATACCCCTTACTAAGTCCCTATATTTTGCCAAAATGGATTAAGTACAAATGGAAAAAGAGCAGAAACAACTATCTTATCCTAGCACCTCTTCAACTACCAAAATACTTAGTGATCCTGTCCATCTTATTTTTCTTGCTAAATATTACAAAATGGAGTGAAATCACACAGCTTCCACTGAAAATAATATTTTTAACAAGGAATTATAATTTACTTGCTTTAACGGAGGTTTTTTTTTTTATAGTTTCAAAGAAGGAAAAAAAAAAAAAAAAACCACCCAGCAAGATAAAAAAGAACATCATTCTTCCAAGTTGTTTTTCACTGATTTGTTGACTCTGAGAAGAGTGCAGCAGGATCAGGGCCAGGCAAAGTTTGATGCCAGCACCAGCACTGCCATTTAGAGGATGCACAGCCCCAGCAACGTCCTTAGCATCGCTCAACCTCAGTTTCCTCATCTGGAACTGGAGAGGGACAGACCCACCTCACGTGACTAATGGGTAACCAATGTGAATCGTCAAGCATAAGGCCTACCAACATTCGAAAATCCATTTTTTAAAAAGTTATCTTCATTTAATTAATGTCTTTAGAAAGAACATTGCCCAAAGCTAAGAAATACATGAATCAAACCAGAAGGACATATTTACCATTTTCATTATGTCGATCCTGAACCAAATGCTGATACACAGAATCTGGGACCTCAGACTGACGGTAGTACCATTTGACGTTCATGAGGAGATGGTCCCTCTTACTCTGAAAAGGAAAATCTAACAGCATTAGGAACAGGATTTCAGGTGGCCACAAGTGCATACCATACCCATGACAAAAGCCCCTGTAAACGGGTGGACAGGTAGGTAGGGAGAGACACAATTACCATCAGGACCACAATAATACGTAAGTCAGTTATGAGGTCAAATTTTATTTTTTAAAAACACCCATCAATAGATCCCTCTCACCTTACCCCTCTAAACTGCTTATTTCAGGAAACAAAAGGAGACCAGTCTCGAATCTGTTTATCTCCCCAGTTTGATTAACTAATCCATTCAATATTACAGTTTTATTTAACATTAACTATATAATACTATATGAATATATCCTTCTATTTTAATCTTTAATCATTTTGGTAAATATTTAGAGTCAATGTTAGCATACTGTCAAGGCTCATTAAGGGCAATAGGCTAGAAAGAACTTACCCAGCAAGGCCTGGCACAAAATAATCTCTTCTCCAAGGTTTGCCTATTACCCAAACTAAATTAGATTCTCCTTCCACTTTTTAGCCACAGTTACTGTTATGTGCCAAATGAATATAGCGAAGAATGGGTGGTGATGAAGGTACTATGAGTCCAGAGACCTCATCTCATTTATTTCCGAATCTCCAGGTAATAGAACATCTTATATATAACTATTTGTGAATAATGAAGAGTTTATGATGATCACATAAATGATCCTGTAAATGTTTATAGGACACTGAACTATGTTATCCCTAAAAGTTAATTTTGTTCCCAGTTTGTTCAGAGAATAAAGGATCAAACATTGCCCTTCCATTAGCAAGTTATAGGGCTACAGCTTGCAAAAGATCATCTCTGTGCCTGGTCAAGAAATAGCTCAACAGGGAGCGCACTGAGGTTTCCTGCGGCCTCCTAAAATACTTTTCCAACTCATGTGTGGCCTTAACAGAATTCTCCAAGGTGAAAGGAATACCATTCCTTTCAGCAGCCTCTATGTTCTCATCACAGGCCCGCTGGTCAGTAATGAATGACAGCTAAAATTCAAGAAATGCCTCATGTTTATAAAGGGGATGCCTAAATCCTAAAACATGATAAAAGAGCCCTCATTAATGAAAGAAGATACTTTCTGCTTTAACGAGCAGTCACAAATATAGCCAACACTAAAACACTACTAGGAAAGTTCCAAAACACCTTTACTAAAAGACACTTAAAAGCCATTTAAAGAATCAGAAAGATAACAATTGCCACAAGTTTCAACAGAACTCAAATGTGAAGATGTGGTTTTATTTATTTATTTATTTTTGTTTTTTTTTGAGAAGGAGCCTCACTCTGTCACCCAGGCTGGAGTGCAGTGGTGTGATCTCAGCTCACTGCAACCTCCACCTCCTAGGTTCAAATGATTCTCCTGCCTCAGCCTCCCAAGTAGCTGGGATTATAGGTGTGTGCCATCATGCCCAGCTATTTTTGTATTTTTAGTAAAGACAGGTTGTGACCATGTGGGCCCCACTGGTCTGGAACTCCTGACCTCAAATGATCCATCCACCCGCCTTGACCTCCCAATGTGCTGGGATGTCAAGCGTGAGCCACCACACCCGCCAAAAATGTGCTGTTTCAAGGTAAACACAACAATGTTTTAAAATCTACCAGTCTACATATTTCTGAAACACATTTAAGATGTCTGAAAACCTGAAGGGCAACAGAAATACCTTTTAGATATAGTAACTCAAATTTGTACAATGTCTATTTTTCAGAACCAAGCCAGGCATACTGGTGATCTTTTGAGGTACAATATCTATGTTATCTTATGATGTAGGAATACCTACTGATTACACACACAAATAAATCACTGCTTTCGTTTATTTGTACCTAGATGTATGAATCCTAATATTATACTTTACAATGGCAGTGAAAGAACTATTGGATTCCCCAATGCAGTACTATGCAATAACCAGGGAGTGGCAGCATTGTGCTACAAAGACTTCACAATCAATTCCACAGACAAAACACACAAAGGTAGACTGAAAGTAAACAACAATTTGGAACAAATTTAAGTAGCTGTAATATCCACAATCTTTCTAAATAGGCCAGTAACTTAATTATAAATTAAAAGTCTATTATAAAGGCAGGCAATGTGTGGTTTCAGCAGGTACTAGATTAAAATTAGGTAATCTAGGATTGCAGTTCAGTCTGCAACTGCTAGTTGCAACCTTAGTGGAGTCCCCCAACCCTCTGAAAAGGGAAGGGATGGAACAAAATTGTTTCTATGTTCTCTTTCCATTCTTACATGTTTACATCTAGATTTCTTCCTCAAACAAAACCAAGTAGATAAAATGATGCTGTGGGAGAATCTCTAATTTTTTCTCTGTATCTGTGCAATGGCACTGGCTAACAGCGCCATCCTAAAGAAGGTTTACAAATTAAAATGTCACCTTCAGGGGAAGCTGGCCACTGCTATATGAGGGAGAAAAGAGCATCCCCTCCCTGAGTAAGTGTTCCCAAAGCTACCTCAGACACAGAAGTATTGCTCGAAAGTTAAGACACAGGTAATCATCTATTTCCTACTACTCACTAGTCAAAGAATTTTGGTCAAACTCACAGAAAATTAAAGCCAGACATGAATTTAGAGATCATGTGATTCATGCAAAACTGTCTGGGTTTGAATCCTGGCTCTGCAACTTACTAAGTGACTTAGTGACTTTGTGACTTTGGGCAAGTAACTTCTCCAAGCCTCAATGCTCTCATATACAAAATGGGAGAAAACCAAGTTTCTACCTTATTCAGTTGTGAGGATTAAATAAACTAATATAAAGCAAGTTGATGAGCTCAATAAATGTTAGATATTACTATCACTGTTTTACAGAAAAAAGAGAGTAGCCAAGATAGAAAAGAGGTCACTTAAAGGTTTTGCTTTTCTAAGATTCAAAATTATGTTAGTAATGGCAATATAAAAATAAGTCATACAGCAAATTAAGAGGAAAATGTCTTCACTTTTCCAACAATTCTAGAGGCTTATCAAGAATTTTTTTTTTTTTTTTTTTTTTTTTTTTGAGAGGGAGTCTCGCTCTGTCGCCCAGGCTGGAGTGCAGTGGCCGGATCTCAGCTCACTGCAAGCTCCGCCTCCCAGGTTCACGCCATTCTCCTGCCTCAGCCTCCGGAGTAGCTGGGACTACAGGCGCCTGCCACCTTGCCCAGCTAAGTTTTTGTATTTTTAGTAAAGACGGGGTTTCACTGTGTTAGCCAGGATGGTCTCGATCTCCTGACCTCGTGATCCACCCGTCTCGGCCTCCCAAAGTGCTGGGATTACAGGCTTGAGCCACCGCGCCCAGCCTAAGAATTTCTTAACAATTAAGCTTCACTTTTTACTAGCAATATAATTTAACAATGACATAAATGTCAAAATGTTTATAAATAATGTATTTTAAACAGAATGTGGAATCAAGAGGGAAGTGAGCTTCCTGTGTGAAAGCACCCTAGGGTATACTTCTGAATAGTAAGAGGAGCCCACTGGGAAGTAAATAACTTCTCACCAGTTTGTTTGTTTAGAGACAAGTTCTCACTCTGTTACCCAGGCTGGAGTGCAATGGCACCATCATGGCTCACTGCAGCCTCGACCTCCCAGGCTCAAAGTGATCCTCCTGCCTCAGCCTCCTGAGTTAAGTAGGAAAACAAGCACTCAGCTAATTTTTAAAATTTTTTTGTAGAGGTGGACATCTTGCTATGTTTTAAGCCACTAAACAGGAGCACATCCAATCTGCTTACAATAAGGTTGGCTCTGTGAGAAAAAAAAAAAAAAAAAAAGGTAAGAGGAGTTGTTTCTGGGCTAAAATATGGATTCTTCCATATCCCTGGCTGGATTTCTCTTGAAATGAAGAATATATGTTGATTTAAGGAGATTAATAGAGGACAAAATCCATCCCCCAAATCTGGGCTTAGAAAAAAGACAGATCCTTATGGTAGCTACTTAGGAGCAGAATAGCAAAGATTTCTACACATCTTTGAATATCAGACAATAGTGCTGAGATTTAACAAATTTAAAATAACTGAAATGAAACACTCAGAACTAGATAACTGACAAGGGGTAGACTAGGGGAAAAGGCGGGCAATGGAGACAGGAAAGGCCAAGAAAAGGTTTCTGTTGAAGGGCAACTGTGTTGTCATCAGCAACACACAACACAGTCTGCCCAAACACAGACACAGGGTCTAATGCCAAGATGGAAACTTCCTTTCCTGTAGATCTTTCATGATTACTAATTTAGTGTTTTATCGATTTAAATAGCCTGAGTCTTTCCCAGAAACATTCTTAATATCAGCCTCAAGACAATGTTTTTCCACAACATGAAAATAGTAATAATAATCAAGGGGGTATCTGGAGAGTTCATAAATGCCAATAGGACAAGGGCAGAGAGAGAGTCCTTCAAACAGAGGCGGCCTGCAAGCCGGATGGAACAACCGTAAATTCACCTACGATGCAGAGGAAAGAGCTTCTTTGTCCCATTGATCGCTAGCTGATGATACCTGCCACCAGCTCACAGCAGGGATCATCAGGTCCCCAAAGCCTCCAAAACAGACCACTCCTGTCCCTCTGTGTTATCAAATGTGACAGGGACATCAAGGCCAAAGACAGCCTCAACAGAGTACCAAGATGGATATTAGCAAATAGATAAATTTGCCAAGTCAAAACAATCTGCTAGAGAGAAGAGGATAACTTCCTGCATATTTTTTAACTGCTCAGTAATGGGGGCTCTTGATTCAGAACCAAGTGAAATCAGATCAAAATTCTTACTTGAAGTAAGCCAATACAGCCAACCAAGTTTCTCCAGAAATTTGGGGTGAAGTGGCTAACATGTGTATACTGTAGGGCTTAAAAAGATACTTTCTGAAGAAACTTTTCATGCATTTCCACAACATGGTGATAATAAGGTTAAGAGCTGTCTGAACATTAGAGGTTTATTGTATAACTCAGAAATGTATACATACAACTTTTAATTGGTAGTCAGCATACTAATTAAGTATACAGAGGGGGAAAAACTGTCTCCTGGAGACATCACCATCTCCCTTCAAGTGCGCTCACTAACCGGTTTAAAGAGGCATTAACTCCACCTGTTGAGTCCACCTCCATCTACAGGACAATGACTGTTAGACTGTCACCTTAGCTAAGACCCTGGGGACATAGTGATAACGGCTTCAATCATTCCTGACTTCAAGGGAGAAGGGTAGGGACAGACAATGGGGTCAAAGATCACTCTTCTTCAAAGGTCAAAGCTAACTCCAGATACAGACTGAGTAACCTCTCATTCAAAATACCTGGGACCAGAGGTGTTTCTGATTTCAGAATTTTCTAGATTTTGGAATCTTTGGGTATACATAATGAGACATCTTGGTGATGGGACCCAAGTCTAAACACAAAATTCATTTATGTTTCATATAAACCTCATACACATAGCCTCAGGATAAGTATATAAAACATTTTAATAACATATGCAGCCTGTCACAAAGGTCAGATGTGGAATTTTCTACTTACCGTGTCATGTCAGCACTCAAAAAGTGAGAGATTTTAAATTAGAGATGCTCAACCTGTATTTATTTACACAGGCAAATCAAAACTAAAGATAAGCTTTCTGTACCAGTCATAGTTACCCAACTTTGTGGATAAATATCTGAAATTAAATTTAATTCAATTAAAATGAAATTAGATCCAGGAATCCCACTTCTGGGAATTTACCAAAAGATTTAAAATCAGTCTGTCAAAGAGAAGCCTGCACTCCCAAGTTTATTCACAATAAACAAGTTAGGGAATCAACCTCAGTTCCTATCAACAATTAATGGATAAAGAAAATGTGAGATATACACACACACACACACACACACACACACACACACACACAATGGACTACTATTCAGCCTTTAAAAAAGAAGACTCCTGTCATCTGCAACAACATGAATGGAACTAGAGAATACTATCCTAAGTTAAATAAATAAGCCAGGAATTGAAAGACAAATACCACATGTGCTTACTTATTACATGTGGACTCAAACAACCCAACTCATAGAAGCGAAGAGAAGTGGTTACAGAGGCTGGGCAGTGGGGGACTGGGGAGCTAATGGTCAAAGGATACAAAATCTCAGTAAAGAAGAATAACTGGGTTTTTAAAAAGATCAACTGCACAACATGATTAATATAGTTAATACCTGTATTGTACATTTCAAAATTGGTAAGAGTAAATTTCAAACGTTCTCATTATAAAAAATTGTAAGTAATTGAGGTGATGGTATGTTAACTAGCTTGATTTAATTATTCTACATTGTATTAATGAATCATACATCATTTTGTACTCCATACGTATATACAATTATAAATTGTCAACTTACAACAAAATGAAATTTTAAAAATGAAATTAGGAAATATCTTGTAATATTTCAAGCCTCTACCCTACTTAACATAAGACTCTAAGAATGGCCGGGCACAGTGGTGCAGGCCTGTAATCCTACCACTTTGAGAGGCAGAGCCAGGTGGATCACCTGAGGTCAGGAGTTCAAGGCCAGCCTGGTCAACATGGCAAAACCCCATCTCTACTAAAAATACAAAAATTAGTTGGGCATGGTGGTGGGTGCCTATAATCCCAGCTACTTGAGAGGCTGAGTGAGGCAGGAGAACGGCTTGAACCCAGGAGGTGGAGGTTGCAGTGAAAGGAGATCGTGCCACTGCACTCCAGTCTGAGTAACAACAGCGAAACTCTGTCTCAAAACGAAACAAACAAAAAGGCTCTAAGAATTTTACATATCTATGACGGGTGCGGTGGCTCACACCTGTAATCCCAGCACTTTGGGAGGCCAAGGCAGACGGATCATGAGGTCAGGAGTTCGAGACCAGCCTGGCCAACATGGTGAAACCCCGTCTCTACTAAAAATACAAAAATTAGCCGGGCATGGTGGCCCATGCCTGTAATCCCAGCTACTAGGGAGGCTGAGACAGGAGAATCGCTTGAGCCTGGGAGGCCGAGGTTGCAGTGAGCTGAGATCGTGCCATTGCACCCCAGCCTAGGTGACAAGAGCCAGACCCCGTCTAAAAAATAAAAAAAATTTTTTTTAATTTTAAAAAAGAATTTTACATATCTATATATATTATCTGTATAACTTTATAGCCATTACAGCTCCATAATGCCAGGAAAGAGGTATAGAAAAACCTAAAGCAGAGTATACCACCAGGCCTCAGGCGATCAAGGTTCATGTACACCAGGGTTCTGCTCAGACATGGGGACCAGTGGGTAAGGAGAAAAGCTGAAATACTGACTCCACAGACTTTTCTCAGGGGAAAGAAAGGACTCTGAATATACTTTATAATCACACCATGCTGTACACATCTCCCAAATGGCACTGAGTCATTAAACATTTTGTTTCATTTTGAGAGGGCAAAGTGAGGGCAAGTAAATTTCTTAGTGCCATTGACAAGTATCCACTCTTGTTTGATCCTGGAACACCTTCTTCCAACCTCGGTGTATTTTAGTGTAGGGCTGGGGCTGAACAGACCTAAAAATCCATAGGGTCGTCTTCTACATCCATTCTCAGTGGTGCCTGAACTCACCTGTGGAAGGACCACGGCTGTGGCACAGCTCCCCTCAGGTGGCCACACTACTCTCATTTCTAAAATACCTTAAAACGAGGGGCAGGCAGGGGAAAAATAAAACAAAATAAAATACCCGGGCTAGGCGCGGTGGCTCACACCGGTAATCCCAACACTTTGGGAGGCCAAGGCAGGTGAATCACGAGGTCAGGAGTTCAAGACCAGCCTGGCCAAGATGATGAAACCCCGTCTCCACTAAAACTACAAAAATTAGCTGGGTGTGGTGGCGACCGCCTGTAATCCCAGCTACTCGGGAGGCTGAAGCAGAGAATTGCTTGAACCCGGGAGGCGGAAGTTGCAGTGAGCTGAGATGGCATCACTGCACTCCAGCCTAGACAACAGAGCAAGACTCTATCTCAAAAAAAAAAAAAAACCAAAAAAAAACTGAAAACAACAGAATCCTGTTGGTGGTAACGTCACATTTATTAGCATTTCCAAACAGGTGTACCTGGAACTACTGGTACACCCAGTATAGAGCAGACTACTGGAGGGGTCTGCTCAGAACTGGAATAATATTTTTTTTTTTTTTTGAGACAGAGTCTCACTCAGTCACCCAGGCTGGAGTGCAGTGGCACGATCTCGGCTCACTGCAACCTCCGCCTCCCGGGTTCAAGCGATTCTCCTGCCTTCGCTTTCTGAATAGCTGGAACTACAGGCACATGCCACCATGCCCAGATAATGTTTTGTATTTTTAGTAGAAATGGGGTTTCATCATGTTAACCAGGATGATCTTGATCTCCAGACCTTGTGATCTGCCCAACTCGGCCTCCCAAAGTGCTAGGATTATAGGTGTGAGGCACCGCACCCGGTCAGAACTGGCATAATGAATTTTTAAAGAAAAGTAAGTAGATGAAAGAAACAGAAGCAGACCACGGCCACAACCATCCGACTAGGCTGCTTACTGCTTGTAGGCACTAGGATCAAGGTTACGGGCTCATTTTCAAAACCTATGAGTGGTATTCAATCCAAAAGACTGTTGTCAAAAGATAACATCAGCATCTGGGTCTGTGTGAAAAGATTTAAATCACCTTCTATCAGATGTTGAAGCATGAAGGGGAAATGGTAGGAGGGCAGATGACTTTTTACAGTGTTTACAATCAAGATATACAAATAACTGGCTACATACAAATACTCTGAAAGATGATGTAACTATGAATGTACTGAAGCACAGGCTCAGATGATCAGCAATAATTTCAAAACCACTGCTTCTTGATGATGCCTTGTTTGTTAAACTACTGCCTCTGTTAAATTATTTTTACACTTTAATATGGAGAAAAATCAACCAATATTTTGGTAGAAACTAAAACAGTACATGAAAACTAAATCATCTCTGAAATGCTAGCTAAGGAGTCAAAACTCATTAAGGATTTTCTACTTAGGATTATATTGTGTATGAACACTGAAACTTTCAGACAATTCACTCTTGTATTTGTTTGCAGCAGAGAGGCCAAAAGTAAGTGCAGGTAAAACCTTGGGAATATTTATACTTCTTGCCCTCACCTGTAATCTACAAGGCTAGGTAACTAGATAACCCTATTGTCCTTAATGTCACACCCATACACACACACACACACAGAGAGAGAGAGAGAGAGATAAACTATACGTAAAGGGGACTTAGCACATACAGACAGACATAGCAAACTAAAGAGCACTTATGTAGCTCCCCATAAGTATCCCACCATGTACTTCAACCTGACTGTGGGGGTTAATATCAGGTATCTGAACTGGATTAAGGGACAGCTAGATAGTTGGTAAAGCATTATTTCTGGGTGTGTCTATACAGGTGTTCCTAGAGAAGACTAGTGTGTCAGATGGTATCCTGCATGGGAAGATCTGCCCTCAATGTGGGTGGGACAGCATCTAATGGGCTTGGGGCCAGAATAGAACAAAAACAGCAGGGAAAGGGAAACTTTGCTCTCTCTCCAGTAGCTAAGACATCCTTCTCCTTCTACCTTTAGGCATCAGATCTCTAGGTCCTCCAGTCTTTGGACTGAGGACTCACACCATTGGCCCCCCAGGTTCTCTGGCCTTCAGCCTCAGACAGAGTTGTACTATAGGCTCCTTTGGTTCTGAGGCTTTTGAACTTGAACTGAGCCACACTATCAGTTTCCCCGCATCTCCAGCTTGCAGATGGCCTGCAATGGTCTGAATGTTGTCACCCTCAGAAACTCAGGCTGAAACTTAATCCCCAATGTAAAAGTATGAACAAGTGAGGCCTTTAAGAGGTGATTAGATCATAAGGAGCCTGATAACTCACTAATTCATTGATGCGTTCACGGGTTAATAACTTATCACAAGAGTGAGTCCTCTTATAAAAGCGAGGTTGGCTTTCTCATGTGAGCCCTCTTGTCCTGGATGCCTTCTACCACATATGGCACGGCACAAAGCCCTCCCCAGAGGCCCACCAGATACAGTCCCTTGACCTGGACTTCACAGCCTCCAGAACTATAATACATTTATTTTCTTTATAAATTACCCGTCTCAGGTATTCAGAAAAAAAGACTAAGACATGGCTATCATAGGACTTAGCTTCTATGATGGAGTGAGACAATTCCCATAATAAATCCCCTCTTATCTGTCTGTCCATCCATCTGTCTATCTTTCTATCCAGCCAGTCAGCCAGCCAATTGGTTCTGTCTCTCTGGAGAACTCTAATACACTGACAAATACTAAATGTCAGACTCAGCTTTAAAAGTTCAGTTTTGAAGGGTCAATTTGGTAAGATGAAATTTCGCAGATAAATTAAAATCCTACATTTGGACCTCCAAAATCTGCTGACCAAACAAAAATGAATCCCATTCTAAACAGTATTCTCCCAGCAGCTATGGTTTTATCAGATCAACACAGAAGCACAAATTTTCTCTTTGGTCCAAAGGATTTCTCCCATAAAGGAAGAAAAAAATAGCTATTCATAGCGAGTGTAATAAGAAATTGTCAAATTCTCCCTTAATCCCTACTAAAGCTTTAAACATTCCATTAAATTTCTTTAAGGAAAAAAAAAAAGAGTACAAATACCATGAAATTTGAATTTTTGTAATTATACTTTGGTTGTTGTTTGGTGATGGTGGTGATGGCAGTAACATTATTCATTGTGAGGGAATTAATGACTTCTTATACGTGACATAGCCAGAAAAGTTATAGAGCTCAACCACACACATCAAAGGTGGGGTCAGACTGCAGTAATGAGCAGGATGTCAAAGAAAGGGTGGGGAAAATCTGGGCTGTAGGCTCCCAAAATTCTCTAGAAATTTCACAAATTGAATCTCTCACATTATTTAACATTACATTATTTTACAAGTAAGAGTTACCAACTTATGGTTAAAGATACATGACAGAGAGTTTACAATTAAAAACCGATGATGAGCTACCACGGTATTTCCCTGAGGTTGGGCACAGTGGCTCATGACTGCAATTCCAGCACTTTGGAAGGCAGAGGCATGAAGACTGCTTGAGCCCAGTAGTTTGAGACCAACTTGGGCAACAAAGTGACACTCTGTCTTTACAAAAAATTTAAAAATGAGACAGGCATGGTGACATGCTCTTGTAGTCCCAGTTATTCTGGAGACTGAGGAGGGAGGATCTCTTGAGCACAAGAGCTTAAGGTTGCAACAAGCTATGATGGCACTGCCACACTCCAGCCTGGCGACAGAGCAAGACCCTGTCTAAAAAAAAAAAGAAAACATTTTATTAACTCAATACACTTTTTACAGAAGGACCTCTCAAACATCTTAAGCTTCAAGATTCCTTGGATTCTTAAAAATTATTAAAGAGTCAAAGAACATGGGTTATATCTTACCAATATTTACTGTATTTAAAAATAAAAAAATTTCTGGCTGGGCACGGTGGCTCACGCCTGTAATCCCAGCACTTCGGGAGGCTGAGGCAGGCGGATCACGAGGTCAAGAGATCAAGACCATCCTGGCCAACATGGTAAAACCCCATCTCTACTAAAAATAGAAAAATTAGCTGGGTATGGTGGCGGGCGCCTGTAGTCCCAGCTACTCAGGAGGCTGAGGCAGGAGAATCGCTTGAACTGGGGAAGTGGAGGTTGCAGTGAGCTGAGATCACGCCACTGCACTCTAGCCAGGCGACAGAGCGAGACTCCATTTTAACAAAAATAATTAACTATTTAAATAAATTTTGGACGGGCACAGTGACTCACGCCTGTAATCCCAGCACTATGGGAGGCCGAGGTGGGCAAATCGTGAGATCAAGAAATCAAGACCATCCTGGCCGACACATTGAAAACCCATCTCTAGTAAAAATACAAAAATTAGCTGGGTGTGGTGGCACACACCTGTAGTCCCAGCTACTTGGGAGGCTGAGGCAGGAGAATCACTTGAACCTGGGAGGCAGAGGTTGCAGTGAGCTGAGATCGCGCCACTGCACTCCAGCCTGGTGACAGAGTGAGACTCAATCTCAAAAAAAATAAAAGTAAAAATAATAAAAATAATAATTTTTTTGTAATTTATGAATTCATTAAGAGTAACAGTAATAAACCTACTACATGCTCGTGTTAACATAATTATAACACAAATAACTACAGTTTTTAGAATCAACAAAATGTAGGAAATGAGTAACAGTTTTTTTTCCGTACATCTCTTTTACTTCTGGCTTAATAAGAAAACAGATTCCCATATCTGCTTCTGCTTCTGTATTCAATCTGTTGAGCTATATCACACATCATTTAGCCTTTTGTGGAATGCACTGTACACTCTTGAGAAAATGACAGTGAAAACAAAAAACAAATGATGTTTTGGTATCATTATGAAAACAGTTCAACCCTACAGACCCCTGGACCATAGTTAAGAACGGCTGGTCTCTGAAATGAAGTCGACAAGCTGCACAGATGGCTCCAGGTGTCCTCTGTTTTAGACACAGTCATTTAAATGAAAAGTATGCTCCCAAAACAGCACCATGACCAGAGATTTCAAAGCACAAAATCATTAGATGTCAGATACTATTAAAAAAGATTTCATTACTATTTATACAACCAAATATTCCAGACATTCCAGTAGAGAGCAGAAGTTATACAAGAAGAAAATCTAAACAGGAAGCTCTCATTGTCAAATTTAAGGTATCTTTCTTTCCAAACACTGAGCTCATGATATAAAAGAAATATTTAAAGCTTGATTCAAACAAGTATGTATTTGTCTACATTAAAAAGCTATATACTACTTTAAAAAAACGGTGAACCCTTGAAGCTGAAAGCACACAGAAAATAATAACCTAGATAATTTCCGCAGTTCCAGGCAACTTTCTGGTCATTTCAAGAATGATTCTGCTTCCTATCTGAGAAAACTGGCAACATTAAACAAAATCTTTAAGAAAAAGAAAAATATTAGCTTACAATGTTATATTGAATCATATCCTTTATAATGACTAATATACCTAATTTATGTGAATCTAGCAATATTCCTCCCTCTCCTGGTGATATGCTTTTTGTACCACTGCTGTCTGAATTAAACCATGAGTGTAGAGTTGGTAACACAGTAACTTTTAGCAACACAAATATTTGCACTTTTAAGAAGCACTAGAGACACAATTTTAGAAATTACTGACTCGAAGTTGGCCTACATAATAGGAATTCAAGTACAGCCAGCAACTTACCAATAAAGAAATTCAAATAGTTAGGTAAGAAAAGGGAAAATCAGCAGGAACACTAAAAAATTATACTTTCCTGGTTTATGTAAATCAGTCTGTCTTATCTTAAATATCTTAATTATTTCTTCTCTTCCTTTAACTTAAACCAAAACAAAGATGGTAACCTTTAAGACTAGTTAGTCTATTTATAACCGCTGCATCTACAACCACTTTTCTAATACAAACAAGCTCTGCTAGCTTATCTCGGTGCACATGCCAGACAAGAAAGGCCCACTGGCCTGCTGGAGAGGAGAAATGGAAAGCAGGAAATGAGAAGCATTAGTTAATCCCCAAATAATCGACCAGTGTATTCAGTCAAGTGTGAGCTGAGCTGGGAAAATGCTGCTTTAAAAAAGAAAGAAAGAAAATCAAAGAACATGTGACTGGAGCCACAATTCATTTTAAAATAGGGTAATTTCTGTCAAAGAGATTCTGCACCACGTTCAAGCACCAACAACAACATACGGAAATGTTCATATCTTCTGCAGTAAGACCCCTTCCTTTAAAATCTCTTGTCATCTTTTTTCAAAAACAAGTTTCAACTTTTGGGTTTTGTTTCTTGTTTTGGTTTATCTTAACTATTGAGATATAATTTATATACGCACAATAACATTAGCTCATTTTACAGTTTCAACTAGTTTTGACAAACGTATGGAGTTGTGTAACCTCCACCAAAATCAAGATAGGCAACATCCTCATTACCACAAAAAGACCAACTTCCATTACAGAATCAACATTTGCTGTGATGAAAAGGCTTTGGGTGCCAGTGTTGACAGAAAAACAATATTCTAATCTAACTTCTTTCCTCCATTTTAGCTCGCAGAGAAGTTAATATGGAGAAAAACAATTCGGAGTCCACCGTGACTCTTCCATCTATTGCTAGAGAATACTATAGACAGGAATCCCATGATCTTTAAATCAAGTAATTGGCTAGATAAAACTTCTGGGCTGAGATGTAATATGGTCTCAGGAAATTCCTAGAACATAGAACAGTTTTGGTGACAACTGATATAAAAATAAACAAAAATAATTTCAAATTAGATCTGAGATATACTTTCCTCAAACTATGTAAGAAATATTTACTGAGCATCTGCTAGGCACCAGACACTGCTCTGGAGATGGTCGCTGAGGATACAGAAGTGGGAAAAACAGGAAGTCCCAGTCCTGGTAGAACTTCCATTTCAATGGAGGAGAAGACCCCTTACCAATTCCCCCACCTCACTCCTCTAAAACATCAAATAATGGTTAAGTGCTTTTAAAAAGTTATGATGAATGAAATCTGCCACTTCGTAACCATAAATCCTAGGCAAGTAACATTTACTTACACTGTTATTTAATCTCTTTAGGTATTATTTTCCTTAAAATTAGTGGTCTTCTCAAAAGTACTTCAAGATAGCAGGAAAAACTGTATTGTGACCTGATACTTCATACACTGAGATGGGTTTAAATAACCCTAATGATTCCATACACCAGTTTCTCTACCTACAGGACCTAGGAGGAAACCCAAATGTCTTGCTTGCTCCCTTGAGCTTGTTCATGAAAACTCCCAAAGGTGGCTCTACTTTATTATCTTTCTTATTTTTCTTTTTAAAATTTTATTAGGAAATATTTGACAGGCAGAAAGGCATAAACATTAACAGAACCATCTGTACCAAACATACCTAAAGCAGTAACAACATGACCGAACCTAAAGAAGCTGCCTGTGCAACCTGCCTACACCCCACAGGCAACTACCACCTTGAATTCACTGATCATTCCCATCCAGTACTTCATGCTTTTACTTAATATATACATATAACTAAAAATACATAAGGTATTATTTTGCATGTTTTTATACTGTACATAAATGACTGTACATAAACTAGACTCTTTGAGTTCTTCTATGCTTTGTTTGTTCAGCATTATGCTTACGTGATCCATCCACGCCCTAGTTCACTTATTTTAAGTGACATGTATTACCTTCATATACAGCACATCACACTGCATTCATACATATTCCTGACAGTAGACATCTGCGTCATTTCCAGTTTTCCACCATTACAACCTTGGTTGTAAGAAGTATTCCTATATACGTTTACAAACATAAAACTTTTCAATTCAAATTATTTAAATTACTCTGAATGTTTGGTGACACCACTAAGTCTTTAAATTTTGGTATTGGTAAAATGTGGTTCACAGTGTCTTACTAAGTAATTTAAATACATATGAAAGGCTAAAAAAGTTTATGTCTAAGCATGGTTTTAGATAAAGCCATTAACTGTGATGTGTTGCCTTTTATTTCTGGAGACAGTCTCACTCTCACCCAGGCTGGAGTGCAAGTGGCCCAGTCACAGGTCACTGCAGCCTTGACCTCCTGGGCTCAAGCTCTCCTACCTCCGCCTCCTGAGTAGCTGGGACTACAAGAAAATGCCACCATGCCCAGCTAATTTTTGTACTTTATATAGAGACCAGGTTTCACCATGTTACCCAGGCTGGTCTTGAACTCCTGGGCTCAAGCACTCCTCCCACCTCAGCCTCCCAAAGTGCTGGGATTACAGGCATGAGCCACTGTGACCAACCAATGTGTTGTATTTCCATTAATAATTCATTGCAAAATATTTTCTAATTTCCACTGTGATTTCTTATTTGACCCACAGACTACTTAGAAGAATCTGGGTTCCTTGCACACATCTGTGTATTTCCCAGGTACTACTTTTGGTTTTGATTCCTAGCTTAGTAGCATTATGGTCAGAGAACATGTTCTGTATGATTTCAATGCTGTGAAATATGTTAAGACTATGATCTATATATAGTCTTTTTTTTTTTTTTTTTTTTTTTTTGAGACGGAGTCTCACTCTGTCACCCAGGCTAGAGTGCAGTGGCACAATCTCAGCTCACTGCAAGCTCCGCCTCTCGGGTTCACGCCATTCTCCTGCCTCAGCCTCCTGAGTAGCTGGGACTAAAGGCACCCGCCACCACGCCTGGCTAATTTCTTTTTGTATTTTTAGTAGAGATGGGGTTTCACCGTGTTAGCCAGGATGGTCTCGATCTCCTGACCTCATGATCCGCCCGCCTCAGCCTCCCAAAGTGCTGGGATTCCAGGCGTGAGCCACTGCACCCGGCCTATAGTCATTTCTGATAAATATCACATAAGCACCTGAAAAGAATGCATATTTTTTGCAGTTGTTGGGAATGGTGTTCTATATATTACAATCAATTCACATTTAATCATTATTCAATATTCTACATCCTTACTGATTTATCTGTTTGTTCAATTACTGAAGGAGATGTGCTGAAATCTTTGTAAATGTCTATTCATCAAGAGTAGAATTAGATCAACTGCAGTATATTTATACAATGCAATATTATATAGAAATGAAAATACTGCAACTTACAAAAACATGAATTTCACAACATGCTGAGCCAAAAAAATCAGACACGAACAAATATATATTGCATTTAATTCCCTTTATATACAAAGTACAAAGACAGACACAACCAATCTGTGATGGTAGAGCTCATAGCAGTAGTTACGCAGTTAGTGGCTAGGAGAAGTCAGAAGGGTAACCTCTGGAGTGCACACATGTTATTTCTTGATACCAGAAGTTAGACAGATGTATTCACTATATGAAAATTCACTGAGCTATTTACCATGTCTATTCTTTCATGAATATATATTAGACTTCAATTAAGTCTAATTCACGAAATTAAAAATTAAAATCTTTCTAAAATTAAAAGTCTAATTCGCAAATGCTAAAATTTACATACACATATACACAACACATATGCCCATAAAGTATCTCTGGAAAGATACAAGAAGCTGGCAACAATTGTTGCCTCTGAGGAGGAGAACCCTGAAATAACTTATACCAAAAAGTAAGAAAGTGCTCAAATAATGTGAAAGACACACAAAACTCAGCCTGAAAGGACAGGCCTGCTGGGCTAGTTCTGCTAGAACAACTTGAGAATCAACACATAATGTTAGTAATAGAGTAGAAACTACAAAGAAAACCAGAAATCGTGCATCCATGCTGATATTGGTAAATGAATAAAGTGAATAGTTGCTAAACAACCAGATACTTTCATAGTCACAGACCACCTTTCCATAAAATATTCACTAGTAACAAAGGACGAAAAAAGTAATCTTTTTTTTAAAGACACTGTTTTGCTCTGCTGTCCAGGCTGGAGTGCACTGGTGCAATCACCGTTCATTGCAGCCTCAACATCCCATTCTTAGACTCCCAGGTAGCTAGAACTACAGGCCTGTGCCACCACACCTGGCTAATTTTTTTTTTCTTTTTTTTTTTTTGCAGAGACAGGGTCTCACTATGTTGCCCAGGCTGGTCGCTAACTGATGGCTCAAGTAATCACCCGACCTTGGCCTCCAAAAGAGCTGGGATTACAGACTTGGGCCACTGTGCCTACCTCTAAAAGGTAACCTTCTAATTAACTTTTCGGCCTTGTAAACCCAATCTTAAGTGATCAAAGTGAATGCTAGTAACAGAAGGAACCAAAATTGTGCCCTGCTTGGCAAGGTACAAGGAAAAGATCCCGAACCAGAATCTAATAATGAAGAAATACCACACAAATGCAAACTGACAAACATTCTACAATGCACCTGAGCTGCAATCTTCAAAAGTGTCCAGGTCATGAAAATCAGGGGAAGACTGAAGAACTGCTCTAAAATGAAGAGGATTAAAGAAACATAACTAAATATAACCTATAATTCTGATGAGATCCATTCCCTACAAAAGGCACTGAAACAAAAGGCAAAATGTGTACAGGGTCTGAGGATTAGACAGTAATAATATTAATGTTAATTTTTAGGTTTGATTGTTGAATTGAGGGCTATATGAGAAAATGTCCTTGAGGGAAACATACACCCATTATGTATCAGTGTAAAGGGGTATTTATTTTTCAACTTATTCTCCAGTGGTTTCAGGGGAAAAAAAAAAAAAAAGTTATCTGTGTTGTACCTGCACCTCTTCTATAGGCTTGGGGGGGGGGGGGGGGGGGCGGTTAGATAAAAGATTGGAAAAATTTTAGTGCCAATTATAAAAATACATAATCATAGACACTGGTCACTAAAAGCCACTTTGACAAACAACCAGACTTAAAACTCAGTAAATAAGTACGAAAAAAGTTACATGTAACTGTAAGGATAAAAGCATGTTAATGTCAGCCAGTTAAAAATTAGTTTCAGGAATTTAGTCCATAATAAAGATTAAATTACAGAATAGCAGGGAAAGATAAACTATTTAACGGGTTTGTTGAGATTCCTAGAAAGTCATCTAAAAAAAATTAAGTTGTATCTATACTTCATACTGTACGATTCAAAATGATCTGAAATGATTCTAAATGGGTCAAAGACTGAAATGTAAAGAATAAAACCATAATGAAAAAGTGCAAATTAAAGTTACATGAGGAATATATTGTTCATACTGACAAATATCCAAGTTGATAACACTCTGCTGCCAGGTTATGGGAAAAGGGTTGTCATTATGTTTTACAGAAACATAAGCTGGCACAATTGTGTTATAGAAAGAGTAACTGGGCAACATCTACCAAAATTACAAACATATTCACCTGTTTCTCCAACAGTAACACCTATTGAAATTTATTCTAAAGATACATTTGCACCGGGCGCGGTGGCTCACGCCTGTAATCCCAGCACTTTGGGAGGCCAAGGCGGGTGGATCACAAGGTCAGGAGATCGAGACCATCCTGGCTAACATGGTGAAAACCCCATCTCTACTAAAAATACAAAAAAATTAGCCGGGCGTGGTGGCGGGCGCCTGTAGTCCCAGCTACTCGGGAGGCTGAGGTAGGAGAATGGCGTGAACTCGAGAGAGGCGAAGCTTGCAGTGAGCAGAGATGGCGCCACTGCACTCTAGCCTGGGCAACACAGGGAGACTCCATCTCAAAAATAAACAAACAAACAAACATTTGCATATACACAAAATAACACAAGTTATTTGCTGAAGCAATCTAATGTCTATTAATGGAGGACTAATAAACTACAAAAACCAACCAATACAATGAATATAATGTAGGTAATACATAGTAAGGAGGGGCAGAAGAGAAGGAAATTTTCTATATACTGATAGAGAAAGATCGTCAACATACATTCTTAACAGCAGGCTGCAGAACAGTATACATAATTTGACAGTTTTCATATTTACTTATAAATGCACTGAGGCATCTGGGAAGAATACATATGAAGGTAGTAACAATGATTACCTATGTGGGGTAAAGTTGGAGGAAAAAGAATTTGGACAAATAAGAGCCCAAGTATGAGAGGCCAACTTTTCAGCATACCTTTATAATATTTCTTGGTGTTTTCTTAAATTTTTTTTAACTTTCTTTTTTCTTTTTTCTTTTCTTTGAGACAGCCTCACTCTGTCGCCCAAGTTGGAGTACAGTGGCATGATCTCAGCTCACTGTAACATCTGCCTCCTGGGTTCAAGTGATTCTCATGTCTCAGCCTCCTAAGTAGCTGGGATTAGGCACCCACCACCACCTCCAGCTAATTTTTAGTAAAGATGGGGTTTCACCACTTTGGCCAGGCTGATCTGGAACCCCTAACCTCAAGTGATCTGCCTGCTTCAGCCTCCCAAAGTTCTGAGATGTCAGGCGTGACCTACCGCACCTAGCCTACTTTCTTTATTACAGAAATTGAGGCCGGGCGCAGTGGCTCACGCCTGTAATCCCAGCACTTTGGGAGGCCGAGACGGGCGGATCAGGGAGGTCAGGAGATCGAGACCATCCTGGCTAACATGGTGAAACACAGTCTCTACTAAAAATACAAAAAAATTAGCCAGGTGTGGTGGCGGGCTCCTGTAGTCCCAGCTACTCAGGAGGCTGAGGCAGGAGAATGGCGTGAACCCGGGAGGTGGAGCTTGCAGTGAGCCAAGATCGCACCACTGCACTCCAGCCTGGGCGACAGAGTAAGACTTCGTCTCAAAAAAAAAAAAAAAACAAAAAAACAAAAAAAAAAAAACAAAAAACAAAAAAACAAAAAACCCTAAAAATCAAATTATATTATGAAAAATAATATG
Source organism: Macaca nemestrina (assembly GCF_043159975.1). Classification (NCBI taxonomy): domain Eukaryota; kingdom Metazoa; phylum Chordata; class Mammalia; order Primates; family Cercopithecidae; genus Macaca; species Macaca nemestrina. The sequence continues at coordinate 225,534,367 of NC_092125.1, read as the reverse complement.
TCAGAAAATTTCAAAGTTAGATAAACTGACAATTTTCTACAAGTGTATGAGTTAGTAAAACTCAAGAAGAAAAAAAAGAAATTTAATATGACTTCTAATTCTTTTATTTTTTTTAAATTATATAAATGTATTATCTATTCAAAAACTATTTTTTAAAAACACACAGGGTGTTTATGTCATAGGCCTTTGCTCTCTCTCTCTCCCCTCTCTTTCTATCCTAATATATTGCTGCTCTATCTTTTTTATGTAGCTAGCCTTCCAGTGTATAGATGGTATCTGACCAACGGAGTTGGAACCTGCAGCAGCCATATACTGTTAGAGAATAAAACGGAACAGAAACAAGCCTATATAATTACAGTTGTCCATGCCAACAGTCTGGTGGCCAATCTTTTACACTTAAAACTTAAAGAAGTTACACATATTCAACTGCTTGTAGAAGCAAATCACATACTTGTTATGCTGAAACAGATCACTTAACCTTAAAAATGCTCACCATGTTTCTGAAAGTGAATAGGCATAGAGCCTTTACATATGAGAGCTGGAGTATCTTACTGAATATAAGATGTTCCACTGAATGCTACCTTATAAAACAAGCCCTAGAATGAAAATAGCTTGTCACCAAATCTTATTCATCGTGAGATATACCGCTGAGGCTGGACATGCACTTTAAAAGGGAAAGAGGAGCCAGGCGCGGCGGCTCATACCTTTAATTCCAGCACTTTGGGAGGCTGAGGCGGGCAGATCACCTGAGGTCAGGAGTTTGAAACCAGCCTGGCCAACATGGCGAAACCCCGTCTCTACTAAAAATACAAAAATTAGCCAGGTGCAGTGATGGGCACCTGTAATCCCAGCTACTCGGGAGGTCAAGGCAGGAGGATGGCTTTGAACCTGGGGGGCAAAGGTTGCAGTGAGCTGAGTTTGCACCATTGCACTCCAGCCTGGGTGACAGAGCAGGACTCCATACAGGGGGAAAAAAAAAAAAAAAGGAAAGAGGAAATCATTAATAAGGTGTAACTGAAACCTGCCCTGAAAGAAAGCAATGAGCACCTCTTTTTATCATAACATCTGTTGTCTATGTTTCGTATTTCCACAAACTCCTCTTTGATTACAGATTATGTCTTTCCAAGAAGACTATTTGGCAGCAAACTGCTGACAAAGTATTGATGGCAGACCTCCTTACACAAAGCTTATTAGCATTTCTATCGCTACACTGCACACTCTGGCATTATAAATCACACACACCCAGTGTCACACCCAATAATCAAACAGCTACCTAACAACTAAGGGTATTACAAATGCATTGAACTAATTTTTGAATATATGCTGATAATTAAATTCCATTATGGTTTCTAACTTTAAACCTAAAGGCAGGCAACACTGAAATCAAGTGTCATCCACTGTGCCCTCACATACGCCATGAAATGTCATTTATATTATATAGTTCACTTCCAATTACTGAATACACCAGCCAGAGCATCTATCACTTATATTAAAACAAGCAGAACCCAGCAGTAGAGCAGTGGAAGGCATCACATGGTTTAAATGGATTTCTCACCTTTCAAGTATCAAGGGGTCCTCTTTCCAAGAACATCTCACTTAGGGGGTTGTTGGCCTTTTAACAAAGGAAGCTGCTCCAGTTGAAAGAAACATTCAAAAGACAAGACATGCCGTAAAGCACAGCTCAGAGCTAGAGACATCTGCCCCTTGTGTTAAAATACAAAACCGTAAAAGATCCTTTATATGAAAAATACATATATGAAAAACTTGAGCTTTTGTCAAGGTTACTAACAAAGAAGTTATATTAGTATCTAAGGAGTCCTTGTTTAGGCACATGTCCCACAGAAATTAGGGAGCCCTCTTGCCCAGAAGATCTATTAATTTCCAAGTTTTTAAGACCAAAGAAACGTTTCTTAAAATCCTTGCTTAGAGCCCCAAAGTTAAAGCAGCCATCAAGCACAAAGCTATGCTCCACTGTGTTCTACTGTCTGTGTCCATGTCTGTTACTCATGCAGAACCACCAGGATTAGTACAAGTTAAATTTCACGGACACGTAGAAACGCACATTCCAGCTCTCTGCCTGCTACCATCACATGATGATCTTTAAAACAAGAACCAAGAAAATGTCCCTAATCCTCTGTGTTCAGAAAAGCTTTTACTGTCAAAAGAAAACTTTAATAGCTGGCTCTTGGTAATTAACACATAATAGAGCCACCACTGACCTATTAACAGTATTACCACATTCTATAATTGGAGGGTAAAAATTAGCTATAGAGGGAACTGTAGGAAACCATTGCCTAGCTCTACCATCAATGGTATGTCAGACAGGCTAACAAGAAAAACTGTCAAAGTTCTAATTGGCAGTAAATAATTATTGGAACATAAAATGAAACAACGCCCAAGAAAATTCAATCTGACCACACAGAAGAATAGATAATGGAACCAAGCCTAGGGAATTTATAGAGGCTACTGCCTCTGCATTAATAAAGAAATCATTATCTGGTAACTATACCTCCAATCAGGCTCTAGAACAATGGTTCTAGAACTACCCCATCTCAAATCTGCATGCCAAGAAAACTACTGCCTAAAGCCGGGCAGAGTGGCTCACGCCTGTAATCCCAACACTCTGGGAGGTCAAGGCAGGTGGATCACCTGACGTCAGGAGTTCGAGACCAGCCTGGCCAACATGGTGAAACCCTGTCGCTACTAAAAAATACAAAAATTAGTTGGGTGTGGTAGTGCATGCCTGTAATCCCAGCTACTCGGGAGGCTGAGACAGCAGAATTGCTTGAACTTGGGAGGCAGAGGTTGCAGTGAATTAGATCGCGTCACTGCAATCCAGCCTGGGAGAGACAGCAAGATTCTGTCTCAAAAAAGAAAAAACACAAGATAAAGGATGCTTAAAAACTAACCAAATATCAACAGTAAAATGGAAGGATACTTAGAAAATCAACTGACATTATAGACAACGTCAAGTAATTTGACATAATCTCTTCTTTGAAATTCACCATCCCATCATCATGTGAGCCTATGTATACCTATGTATACAGCTCCTAGTAGTGGATAAAGTAAGCAAACTTACATGAAGAAAGAATTCTATTACTATAAGCTATCATTAAACAACTTAAATATCTAGAGAAAATTCATTAATAATAACTGAGGTGATTCAAAGAGTCCACGGCATAACCAGTTTAACTGCATTTGCCAAATAACTGGTCCGTATATGCTGGAACTCATCTCATGCACTATAGTGAAATCTGCTAGACAAGTGAGTGAAAACAAGTAAGCTTTTATTTCAGTTCTAATGTACTGCGTAATAAAATTTAAAAACACACACAACTAAAATGTGGATTAAACCCAAAAACTAAAATTTCATTAAATCGCATTATAAGACTTTCACTTACTAAAATACAGAAAATGTTTTCTATCTGCATTGGACTTTTTTGGTTATAATTTACATGTGAAATGCAGAGATTTTTAAATACACTGTTTAGTTTTTATAAAGGCTCAATGTCAAAACAGTTCCATCACTCCAGAAAGTTCTCTCAAGCACTTTCCCAGTCAATCTTCACCCTACCCATAGAAAACCTCGATCTAGCTAGCTAGCTATTTTTGGAGACAGGATCTCACTCTGTCACTCAGACTGGAGTGCAGTGTGGTGTGATCTCGGCTCACTGCAACCTCCACCTCCCAGGCTCAAGTGATCCTCCCACTTGAGTTGTGCGCCACCATGCTCAGCTAATTTTTCTTATTTTCTTATTTTATTTTTTTTGTAGAGAAGAGGTCTCATTTTACTGTGTTGCCGAGATTGGTCTTGAATTCCTGGGCTCAAGGGATCCTCCTCCCACCCAAAGTGCTGGGATTACAGATGTGAGCAACCAGACCCTGCTACTACTCTGGTTTCCATCACAGATTAATCATAGGGTAGATTTATATGTAACTTTTTAAGAAACTGTCAAACTATTCAAGTGGTTGTACCATCTTCATTGCCACCAACAATGTATGAGAACTCCTTGCATTCCTGACATCGTTGTTAACATTCAGGGTTATCCATCTCTTCCATTTAGCCACTCTAGAGGCTGTTTTAAGGATCTTATTGTGACTGTAATTCGCATTTCCCTGATGGGCACTTTTTCATGGGTTTATCTGCCATTAACGTGTCTCTGTTTAAGACTCTGTCAATTTTTAAAAACTGATTTGGTCTTATCCTGTAAGAGTGTTGTTTGTTGGAAGGTATTTTTTTAAATGTATTCTGCATCCAATTGCTTTCTCAGACATTGAGTGACAAAATTTTTTTTTTTTTTTTGAGAGGGAGTCTCACTCTGTCGCCCAGACTGGAGTGCAATGGCGCGATCTCGGCTCACTGCAAACTCTGCCTCCCGGGTTCACGCCATTCTCCTGCTTCAGCCTGCTGAGTAGCCAGGACTACAGGCACCCGCCACCATACTCAGCTAATTTTTTTTTGTATTTTTAGTAGAGACAGGGTTTCACCATGTTAGCCAGGATGGTCTCAATCTCCTGAACCACGCTCGTGATCCGTCCACCTCGGTCTCCCAAAGTGCTGGGATTACAGGCGTGAGCCACCATGCCTGGCCAAGTGACAAATATTTTCTTACAGTCTGAAGCTGCTCTATTTTCGTAACAATGTCTTTTGATGAATTCCAATTTTTTTCATTTATGGTTAGTACTTTCTATCCCCTCATTAAGAAATAATTGCCTACATGAAAGTAAAGACACTCTCCTGATTTCTTCTACAAGTTTTTGTAAGTTTAAGATTATATTTAGATCAATGATCCATCTCAAATTAATGTATAGTATGAGGTTGGGTTATATTCTGTTTTTCACATATGGATTATCCAGTTGTTCCAGTCCGTTTATTGAAAAGATTTTTTTTCCCACTGAAAATAATTTGATAATATGTGTGTGGATTCATTTAATTTTGCATTCAAGAGATATAAAGTACATCTTAGTCCGTAGGATCACTGGCATTTTAATCTTACTTTGTATGGCATTACCAATATTGGAAAGCATCATTTTCTACTATTAATACACTTCATATTTACATGAAACAAAATATTGGTGTAATGGGTATACAGGGATTATTTTCCATTTGAGTTATGCAATTACATTTCTTAAATATATAATTATTTAGTATGTATGCACATATGCTGAAACTGTTGTGACACTTTTAATGGCTAATGTTCATGTTTCTAAAATATGTAAATTTTCAGCTATTAATATAACTGCTTGCTGGTATATAATATCAGATAAAATATATATAACAAAAATAATCATAAAATGACACATTTCCTCAAATCTCCAACCTCACCTACCACACAGCTGCTCCTCAGGTTCAATGTAAAATTTTCCTCAAAAGTTAATATATTTTAAGTTATTATTTTAAAGAGAGAGGGTCTTGTTGTGTTACCTAGGCTGCAGTGCCGTGGCTAGCCACAGGGCTGATCATAGCACACAATAGCCTTAAACTCCTGGGTTCAAGCGATCCTCCCACCTCAGCCTCCCAAGTATTAATGACTGGGATTATAGGTGCATATCACTGTGCCTGCCTTTTTTTCTTTCTTTAAAAACAATTTATTTTTGGTAGAGGCAGGGTCTCACTGTGTCACCCAGGCTGGTTTCAGACTCCTGGCCTGTACCTCCCAAAATACTGGGATTATAGGCATGCTCCACCACATCTGGCTGTTATATTTTAAGGGATACTTTCTAAACTACAGGAAAATTAGCTGGGTGTGGTGGTGGGTACCTGTAATTCCAACTACTCCATCTCAAAAACAACAAAAAAAAGCCACACACACACACACACACACACACAGAGAGAGAGAGAGAGAGAGAGAGAGACAGACAGAGGGAGAGGGAGAGGGAGAGGGAACTGATATCTCTAACACAGATACTGGGCAGGGGTAGTGGTCACGGTACAGAGAACAGCATATTCTCACCATCAAAGGTGAAATTTCACAGGCCAATTAGGGTATCGATTTAAGATGATAGGACCATGTCTCTTTTACATAGATCTGAGCCTGGTCTAGGAAAAATCCTAGAAAAAACTTACGTGCTTGTGCCTCTGACACGGACTAGATCACATCAATGGGGGTTAGGGACAAAAGCCAATTAGCAAAGAATAAAATGATTCCTCTCTGATCTTATCTTCAGTACCTATTTCTCCCTCATGGTTTACACAGGAATGGTGGCAGCCATGAGAGATAATGGGTTAAGATTTAAGCACTCAAGTGTCTGTGGTCCTGGGGCTTAGTAAAATTCTATTTCAATAAAAACTAAAACTAACATAGTAGAAGTACTAGAAGGATGGTAGCACTGGCAGCATAGTTTACAAATGTTCCTTAATCCCCACATAAAAACAGATCAATTAGAGTCAAAGCAAATTCCTGCTGACACACAACAAAATTCAGAAACAAGGCATCTCTACAAACTGCAAAATATAAGCAGGTTGGAAGGGATAAACTACCATCAGCCATAAGATATCTAGATACGAGCATCTGCACAAGAGAAAACAGACTCAATCAATGAGATACGGGATACAGCTAAGATTAGGAGGACCGTAAAATAGCTAGCAGGCAATGAGGAAGGCCAACGTGTGAGGAACAGCTGAAGCCTGGTGGGGTTGCCCATACCAACAGCAGGTCAGAACCCCTAGAGACCCGGTAGGGCTAAAGGCGCTGAAGTAATCTAGCCACTTTTGAACTCTCCAAAACTGGCCCACTGTAGCTCCCTGCCGGCACAAGGAGCCAAGGCAGGGGAGAAACTACCAGTAATGCAATATAAGTTCCGTAAAAAATACAAAATAAATTAAAGAAAAAAGAAGATCCAGATGAAAGTAAAATTCAGATGAAAGATGAAAGTAAAGGAGAGGAACAGTCAGAAAAGCAAGCTGCCATTTTTTTAACACTCCATAAAAACAACAGAAGGAAGAGCTCTGTAAAGTTATAAATTCAGGAAAATTAAATTCACATAAAAACAAGCAAAAGCAAAGTACATTACACAAACTTCATATAATGTTACTATTTTAAAAAGAGAATATGGAACAGACTAACACCCCTATAGACAAGGACAGCACAACTGCTCATAAAAAATAAAAAACTATAGGCCGGGTGCGGTGGCTCAAGCCTGTAATCCCAGCACTTTGGGAGGCCAAGACGGGCGGATCACGAGGTCAGGAGATCGAGATCATCCTGGCTAACCCGGTGAAACCCAGTCTCTACTAAAAAATACAAAAAACTAGCCGGGCGATGTGGCGGGCGCCTGTAGTCCCAGCTACTCGGGAGGCTGAGGCAGGAGAATGGCGTAAACCCGGGAGGCGGAGCTTGCAGTGAGCTGAGATCCGGCCGCTGCACTCCAGCCTGGGCGACAGAGCGAGACTCCATCTCAAAAAAAAAAATAAAAAAATAAAAAACTATAATGCACTACTTCAAAACATGCTAAAGATATTATTAAATAAATTATACCAGATATTAGAGAGTAACATAAATCACAAACAAGAAAATTCAGCAATGAAGTGACAGACATAAATAATTTGAAAAATGAAGACTAAACCCGAAGCAATATAAAAGTAAGTGAACATAGCTGGCAATGTCTTTAAAAAAAAAGAGAAGTCAGAAAGAAAAAACATTTAAAAGTCTAAAGAAATAAAAAATATGAAAAGGACTAAAGAGAGGCCGGGCGCGGTGGCTCAAGCCTGTAATCCCAGCACTTTGGGAGGCCGAGACGGGCGGATCACGAGGTCAGGAGATCAAGACCATCCTGGCTAACACAGTGAAACCCCGTCTCTACTAAAAAAATACAAAAAGCTAGCCGGGTGAGGTGGCGGGCGCCTGTAGTCCCAGCTACTCGGGAGGCTGAGGCAGGAGAATGGCGTGAACCCGGGAGGCGGAGCTTGCAGTGAGCTGAGATCCGGCCACTGCACTCCAGCCTGGGCGACAGAGGGAGACTCCGTCTCAAAACAAAACAAAAAAAAAAAAAAAAAGAAAATGACTAAAGAGAAAGTGACAAATATTAAAAATAGGCACTGGGTACGGCAACTCACACCTGTAATCCCAATGCCTTGGGAGGCTCAGGCAGGAGGACAGGAGTTCAAGACCAGCCTTGGCAACATAGCAAGATCCTGTCTCAAAGAAAAATAAAAAAATTATCTGGGCATGATGGTGTATACCTGTAATCCGAGGTACTAGGAAGTGTGAGGCAGGAGAATGGCATAAGCCCAGGAATTTGAGGCTACAGTGAGCTATGATCCTGCCACAGTATTCCAGCCTGGGCGACAGAATGAGAAACCCTGTCTCTAAGGAATCCATTAGAGAACAAACTTCAGACCACAAACAAAAATGACTACAGAGACAGCTATATAAGGACTAGTGGTGAAAATGAAGTATATAGTGACTCGAAGAACTAAGACTAAATGAGGGTTAAAAAGACCATAGTGGGTAATCTAAAAATGCAGACATTCTATTATCATTTAACACACAGAGGGAGAAAAGGGAGAATGCAAACACAAATTTTTTATTTTACTGTTTCCAGAAATCGTAATTGGTGGTGTCAGCACTAGTATTGTTACTCTGAAACTACTGTATGGGTAGATGAGATAAAAGTAATTGAGTCTGGGCCCAGTGGCTCACTCCTGTAACCCCAGTGCTTAGGGAGGCTAAGGCAGGTGGATCACTTTAGTCAGGAGTCCAAGACCAGCTTGGCCAATATGGTGAAACCCCGCCTCTACTAAAAATACAAAAAATTAGCCAGGTGTTGTGGCACATGCCTGTGGTCCCAGCTACTTGGGAGGCTGAGGCAGGAGGATCACTTGAACCAGGAAGGCGAGGTTGCAGTGAATCAAGATCATGCCACCACACTCCACCCTGGGCAACAGAGCAGGACTCCGTCTCAAAAAAAAAAAAAAAGTAATTATGGGATATTACAATTCTGTCACCCCTTGTGTCCTTAAGAACCAGAAATCTGTCTGAAAGAAAAGAGATAGAGATGGAAATAGTTGACATTAAATAAAAACTCTGTAATCCTGGATTTAAATGAGAAATAGCGTGTTGTATCAGTATAAATTGTAAGACATCATATATAATATTTCCCAGCTCTGTCCACTCCAATTATAGATATTTTAACTTCATTAGTATATAAATCAAGAGGCCCAGAAATAATAAACAGCCCAGCAGCAATGAGACTCAAATGTTCTAGATTATGCTCTTGCAATAACATCTCTCACTAAAAGAAACCAGGGATTTGAGAAGAGATGCTGATTATGTGTCTGCTGCAAGACATGTACAAGATGAGGATGGAACACCTTGGCATAGAGATAGTAAGGAATCTATCAAAGATTCCCAGGATCATGTCAGGACTCAGGAGCCAATAAGAGGTTCCCACTAACCAAAAATGGGACAATCTGGCTCCGATAAGGATTAGGAATTGCAACCAGCTGAAATCCATCAAATAGGTTTAAGAATACTCTGACGCATTACTTGAAAACTGGGTAAATAAATGGAAGCAACGGTCTTTATTCTGTCTTTCCTATATAAACTGTGCAACTGGCTAACAAAACAGTAGATGACAGACAACACTACTATATAAAATTAGCTGATAATGAAAATGAAATCATAAAATTAAAATCTTATAATTTTGAAACTCTCAAGGAATTAATGGATACAGGATAACAAAAATCAGACATTACATACTTTCTGATAAAAGTATCCTATACCACTTGTAATCTTGCCGAAATGGAACAGACCTGAGTCTCATCAAAACTCTGGATCTAGCTACTAATACACAAGAAATGCAGGGGTCAGAGGCACATCTTTAACTGTACTATACAATTAATAAAATCCAGATTGCAGTAGATTATCTAGGTCAAATGGCTTGGAATCAAAAACAAAATTTAGGAAAATAAAGCAATGCAACGACAGACATACAGATTATTTTATAATAGATTCAGAAGACATATCATATGCATAACTAAACTACAGTGTGCAGACATCTACACCTGGGTGACAAAACTATAATGGAATATAACTACTATATATCAAGATAGTGAATTCCTTAGGGAAAGAAGGAACTGTCATTCAGAGGACCTCGAAGACGGCTGGCCACATCCTGTTTCTTGACCTGGGAGGTAGTTACAAATTATAATTCATTAAGCTATACATATGTTTTATGTGGTTGTATGTACCTGTGTTTTATTCCACAATCGAAAGTTTTTAAAAAAGAAAACACTAATAACATACCTCACCTGTGTTCTGCTTAGAAAAAACACATCAACTAAAGCTAAGGCAGCCACAGAAGAAACTCAGGAGAAGGGAAGCGAATCTAAAGGACAAGTCCCATCAGGATAAAGGTGGATCTCCTGACTCAGACTCAGCTGGAGACCAGACGCCGCAGATGCACTCTATGAGCAGATAAAAGATAGATTTTACCAACGCTCACAAACTTAAACATTCCATAATTATGTGGTTTCTAGCTGAAAGACAAAATAGCATCCAAACCAAAAGAACTAAATTAGAAAATATATGTAAGAAAATATAAACACGATATAAGAAAGCAGCTGGAATTGTCATGGGATCCTACAAAAGGAAGAATAGCCGCTTAACACATAATAGATAATCCCTTCCCAGTCTGGAATGATCATAATGGCATCCTTAGATTAAGAATGCAGCCCAGGAAACTAAAATTTAAGAACAATTCGGAAATATAAAAAGCAAAAAACATTTATGAGAGAACTTGCATTAACTCACACTCATAATAAATGCCACAGACATAAAGCTTCTAATAGAACAAGCCCCTTCCCGGCCTCTACGTCTGAAAAGCCTTAAAGGAGTCCTCCCTCTCCTCGTCTCTCACACATCAAACAGCAAGTCGAAAACCAGGAAATCCTAGACACCCTGTCTTCAACTGTCCTCCATAGAAAATTACATAGGAAAAGTTTAAGCACAGGCTTTAAAATTATGGAGACTTGGGTTCGAAATCTGGCTCTCATACTATGTGACATCAGGAAAATTACTGAACATCTCTGAGCCTCTATTCCCAATCTGAAAAACCAGAATCATTTCTGTCTACCCTTACAAGAGAACACTACAAGGAGCTCTTCCAGCCCCAGTGCATCTAATAATTACCTCAAATTATTCCACTGAATTGTAACTGTTCCCTATCTACAATACAAATCACTGACAGCAAAGACACATTTTTGTTGAAAATCAGATAAACACTGCTTGTTAACTTCACATCCCTCCCCTCCACCACTAACTCTAATATTAGCATTCTGGGTCAGACCCCTCATACAGTTCATGTGAACTGTCTCAGGAGCTTCCCAATTTGTTCTATCTCTAATCTTTCTTAAAGAGTAATTCTGATCACATACTTATCTGCTAAAAAGCCATCTTGGCTCCCCAGTGACCAACAAATAAAATCTAGTTTCTCAGCTTTCAGAGCTCAGCACACCTTTCCAGTTCTATCCCCAACCACTCTCTTTACCAAACCAAGCTAGACTCCAACATTCAACGAAAATATTCTGCCTCTACTCTTTGTCTAAAAAGTTTTTCTGTTCTCCAGCCAAATTCTTTCCAACCTTGGAAGTCCCACCTTAAAAGCTCCTACTTTGACTAAGTCCTTCCCTCAGAAACCACCCTCACACTTCCCCAAGTTCTGTTCTCTGCAGAGTATGTTGGGACCCTCAAAGGCATGTTTCATTCGTGTTACTCACTTTGAACCACTGTGTGTGCAGATGCCATATCTTATTCATATTCTTACATTCAACAAACACACATTAAGCTCCCACTATGTGCCATGCACAGTAAAGCCTGAAGCCACAGCAGTAAACAAAACAAGCAGATGTCTCTCCCCTCATGGAGCTGGCCATTCTTGATGGGGAGACTAATTCATTTCTTCTTCCTCCTGCACAATGGACTGTTCTTCATACAGTATTTATTTAATAAATGCTGGCTGAATTTAATAAAAACATTTCAAAAGACCAATTAACACAATGGGGAAATTTAAAGTAAATCACTGAAAACTCTCATTTATACTCTAATCTGCAAATCTGACATACTCTAGCAGGGTTTCTCATTTTCAGAAACACGTCTGACTTTTTAAATTCATCAAATGTCCCTCAAAGTGCCTGGGCTGGAGAAGTCCCAAGGCCTAACCTTCCCAAACCCCACATCGAAGGGACGTCGTCTCATCCAGTCTCTCTGGGTGGCCGTGCTTGGTTTTATGTAACTCTGGCCTATGGCCTCCCACTGACTCTATGAGGCGTGGCCCCCTGACCCAAAAGGCAGCCAAATCTTGAGCAGACAAAAACACATACACGACAGGATAAAAAGATAAGCTGGCCCAAATGCTGTCAGTAACTTGAAATAATGGCAACTAAGTCATATCAGGAAAGAAGAAATAAAGATGCAAGATGCCAAACAAAATCTTTATGAAATACTTTTGATCATGAACTCATCTGCTGAATCATCCCTCAAGTAGAAACAGGATCCCAGAGCTTCTCTCACAGAACCTCCCTTTGAACATCTTCCATACTAATCCCCAAAATGTACCACCTTAAAACATGGCTTAAGAAACTATTGACCCAGGCCAGGCACAGTGGCTTATGTCTATAATCCAAGCACTTAGGGAGGCCAAGGCAGGCAGATCACTTGAGGTAAGGAGTTCAAGACCAGCCTGGCCAACACGGTGAAACCCCATCTATACTAAAAATACAAAAATTAGCTGGGTGTGGTGGTGGGCACCTGTAATCCCAGCTACTTGGGAGGATGAAGCAGGATAATCACTCAAACTGGGGAGGCGGAGGTTGCAGTGAGCCGAGATGGTGCCACTACACTCCAGCCTGGGCAACTGAGCAAGACTGTCTCAAAAAACAAACAAACAAACAAAAACTACTGACAAGGCCAGGCATGGTAGCTCACACCTGTAAACCCAGAACTTCGGAAGGCTGAGGTGGGCAGGTCTCCTGAGGTCAGGAATTCTAGACCAGTCTGGCCAACATGGTGAAACCTGGTCTCTACTAAAAATACAAAAGTTATTCAGGTATGGTGGTACACGCCTGTAATCCCAGCTACTTGGGAGGCTGAGGCAGGAGAATCAGTTGAACCTGGGAGGTGGAGGTTGTAGTGAGTCAAGATCACGCCACTGCACTCCAACACGGGCAACAGAGTGAGACACTGTCTCAAAAACAAACACACACACACTACTGAACAATAGATAAAAATCAAATAATCAGCTTACTAAATTCCAAGTATTTACTCACATTTTTATTTATTTTTTATGCATTCACTTGGTGTCCTATTTATTGAATATCTAACTAAGTGCTAGGTCCTGTGATAGTCACAGAATAAGACAGATTAGGTCTTGCTCTCAAATTTATTTTATTGGAGAAAGGCAAACAAGAGTAGGGCCCCCCAGTTCCTCCCACTTTCTTTCTTTGTGCTGAGAAACACAGGGTGCCTTCACAGTTCTGTCACTTGGACAGCTGCAAGTTTTGTCGTAAAAGCTTGAGCCCAAGCCAGGGGCTTAGACATTCCCAGGCATTGCTGAAATACTGCAAGATCAAATGTGGCAAAACTCACAGAAACTGGTTCTGACCATGAATTGAATTCCTCAAACCCTCGTATAAACTCTATAACCTGACCCCTCCTCATGGACACACCTAAGTACAACATCTATGTCGTACCTCAATGTCTGTCACAAGCGTGGTACAGCCCTCTGTGTGTAAGTTCCCCTAATAAATGCTTTTTTCGCCCTGCTGTTTGGTGCTTCTTTCTTTGGAATCCTAATCAGCACCATCTCAGGACTAAGTCAGTCCCTTGCAGGAACACTCCTACCACCATTGCTTTTGGGGTAAATCCATCTGAGAGTTGGCTAGACAGAAGAAGAAACAAATAAACCGACAAGGTAATTTCAGATGATAATCAGTGCCATAAAAACAATAAAGATATTAAAACTGAGCAGTATCTTAGAAAGTGACTAAAAAAGGAAAAGGAGTGGGGTCTGAATACAATGGTAAGAAAAACCTCCCAGAACAGGTGCCATTCGAGCACCTGACAAAAAGGAGCCAACCACTCAGGGATGCAGAACAAAGCCATCAAATCCACACTGAGCAGTACTATGGACCACGGAGAATGTCAGAAATGTTTAAAACTCTTTTCTCCCTCAAGAGGCTTTGGGGAGATAAATTAACTCAGGAAACAAATGTTATGAAACTGTAGAGACTTAAGCTGAACGCCAGAGATGTCCTGAGGACAAACGGAAATGCCCTGCAGCCCACCAGTCATGTTCCCTCAAAGGCCAAGCTAGTGCCTCTGGTATTCTCATTCTGGCACATATGCTGCTGGAAATAGTATACAAACTATGCCTTTAAGCTTTCCAAATTGGAACCTGAAAATTTTAAAATCTTAATTAGTCCACACTTAGGAAATATGAAGGCTTCCAGGCACACTGTCTGTTTGCTGTTCTGGAAAATCTAGTCCTTGAATTGCATTTCCTTCACTTACCTGTGAGGTTCCTTGACTTCTTCACACTCTTGCAGCGTTCTCGGCCACACTGATTCACAGCTGCTGCTTCCCTCCGAGAGACCACATGCCTGCTCTCACCCAGAATCCTCTAAGCAGTTTCTTTATCTAGAAAGAGCTGAAGAACTGCTGAGTAGAAAGAGTCTGCAAACTATCCTGACTGCACTGTATTATTCTATCAGTGTGTGGAGCAACTCAAAAGTTACTTGGCTACTATATCAGATGTTAAGAACTGAGCATGAGCTTCCCAAATGTTTGTTCACTATAAAGAAGAAAGCCAGCAGACCTCTTCCAACTGAGACTCTGAAGAGAAGGCTGCAAGAGATTTCTGTGGCGCTGCTATCAGATCCACGACATCATGTCCTAGCCTCCGTGGGGCAACAAGAAAGTAAAGATCAAACCACCTGAGCTGCCAGATAAGGAATGTCTTTCTCTATAAATAACTTAGTGATGTGAAGAGGCTTTTCTGGGATAAAACAAGTAGAGAAGTTATATATTGTACAAAAAGAATGGTCAAGAGAAAGATGGTGTAAAAGCAAGAAAAAGCTTGACCCTCCCAGAAGCCACTGGCTGTTTTGACCGTCCACTGACAGTGAATGGCAAACGGCCATCAGCACTCTTTTTGCTTTTAAAAAAATAATAAGAATAATAATTTATATATATATATATGCCATTAGATGAAAATCCAAGTACCATCACGTATTTTCAATGCAAAATACAAACTGTCTATATAGCCACCTAATGAACCCTGACCCAACATGTTCCCACAATCCAAATCCAGTTAGTGACTAAAAATTCTCCATAGGATGATAACTCCAGGACAAACACCATGGCTAACCCAAGAAGACCCCGGGGTACCAGTTTCTACACCTAGAATCCACTTTTCTCTCCCTTTCATACCTATCTAAGCCAACTCCAAATTCACTCCAAATTCTCCTCCTGAGCATTACCAGCTGACAGGTTCCATCACGCGTGCTTCCTTTGCAGTGCACACTTACTATGCCAGGTGCACTGCTTTCTTGCGAAACACATCTAACTTATGTCCTGCCCTTCCCACAGAAATCTGCACATGCTGAAGGTAAGAACTCAGATCCCGTCTTAAAGATGCTGCTACCATTCATTTAATTCCTTCCTCTAAAGGTGCCTACTACAAAATGATACGTAAGGTGAGGGTTTAATAACCTTTGGCTTAACACATTGAAAGGAAATAAAGATTTTTATAGTAGGAAAAAACACTGTAATGCTAATGTGAAGTAGTACATTCATAGTAAAGACACTTTATAGTACTTCCCTCCTCAGTGAAAAGGAACAAAGAAATACAACTGAAAACACAAACAATTCAACTAAATCACAGGCCATTTCATGTTTAGCAACTTGTCTTTAAAACCCTCCCTACTACTTCCACCCTAAATGCATTTACATGCAAGATATAATAGGCTCCTGCCCGTCCAAACCAGTAGAAGGCACTTTTCTTTTCTTTTTTTAAGACAGGGTCTCTGTCTGTCACCTGGAGTGCAGTGCTGGAGTGCAGTGCTGGAGTGCAGTGCTGGAGTGCAGTGCTGGAGTGCAGTGCTGGAGTGCAGTGCTGTAATCTCGGCTCACTGCAGTCTCGACCTCCCCAGGCTGAAGCAATCTTCCTACCTCTTCTTCCCAAGTATCTGGGACTACAGGCGCACACCACCATGCCCGGCTAATTTTTGTACTTTTTGTAGAAATCGGATTTCACCACATTGCCCAGGCTTATCTTAAACTCCTGGGCTCTAGTGATCCACCCGCTTCGGCCTCCCAAAGTGCTGGATTACAGGCATGAGCCACTGCACGCAGCCAAAAAAATTATCTTTTAAAAGCCATCTTTGGCTGGTGCAGTGGTTCACGCCAGTAATCCCAGCACTTTGGGAGGCCTAAGTGAGAGGAATGCTTGAGGCCAGGAATTCAAGACCAGCCTGGGAAACATAGTGAGATCCATCTCAAAAGAAAAAAAGTCATCTTTGAACAGAGTTCTACTTTTACACCCTACCCTAGGAGAATCAAACTTAATCATATTTGCATGGAGATAATCCATGTTTGTTTAAGAAAATGAACTGAAATTCAAATCATAAATTTAGTTCTAAATCATTAAAATACAAATACATACAGAACATGTTGAAACTGTTCTTTCCTACAATCACCATGTAATCTCTTCTATCATTCTACTCTGTTTTGGTATTCTTTGCATGTTTTTCCATCTGAGATATGCAACAGTTCTCCTAAGCCCAAGAAATGGCTGCAAGCTTGGGGTCATTAGTACTCAGGAACTGGGCTGTTTGTGGATCTCATTCTGTGCTGAATGGTGCTGACAGGTTTCAGACAAGTCCAACCGTGGCAGAGAGTGCCTATTCCCCATTCAACTTCCATTCTCCCCATTTTCCATAATAACAAAGCACCTATGTTACTGGAGCACAGTAAACCAAAGTTGTTAGGCAGGGCTACTGGAAAAGCTCTGGAATGGGCCTACAACAGCTTTTGCTGTGTGCCCCTCTGATATGGTTCAGCTGTATCCCCACCCAAATCTCATCTTGAATTGTAGCTCCCACAATTCCCATGTGTCGTGGGAGAGACCCAGTGGGAGGTGACAGAATCATGGGGGTGGGTCTTTCCTCTGCTGTTCTTGTGACAGTGAATAAGTCTCATGAGATCTGATCGTTTTATAAAGGGGAGTTCCCCTGCACATGTTCTCTTGCCTGCCGCCATGTAAAACATGACTTTGCTCCTTATTTGCCATGATTGTGAGGCCTCCCCAGCCATGTGGAACTGTGAGCCAATTAAATCTCTTTCCTTTATAAATGACCCAGTCTCAGGTACGGCTTTATTAGCAGCACGAGAACAGACTAATACACCCTCTTTCAGCTGCCTCGCTGGGGTGGAGGACCAGTGTCCCCCAGTCCACTGCAGAGCAGTGATTTTTACAAAGTTAAATAGCTAGAAAAGTTTCTAAACAGTTACTTTCGGCTTCTCTATTCATCTCCTGGTGGACAGGTAGCAAACAGTCCTACTGGTAAGTCACCATTTGAATAGCACTGGTCTAGAGCATGGATTTGAGGGGCTGTAGCTCCAGCCACCATATGGGACCATGGCGAGACCTTGAGAAGAAAACCATGCACCGGGGCAGACAGGAGGAGACTAGATACCTGAGGTTTGGGTCAGTCTACCAACCCTGGGCAGCACACCCTGAAAACACCTTGTTTTATATGAGAACACAGATGTTTATCTTAGACAACTATGATTTGGGGTTATGTAATAAACAGCCAATCCCAACAACAACTGACGCTCCTACATTTGTAGACCATACAAAAATGTCACAGCACTACATTACCGCTTTTTATTCTCACATAAGAATAACCCTGTGAAGCATGTAACATGGGTATTATTTTGATTTGACAGCTATGGAAACTAATGTCCTAAAAGGTTAAATAGCTTGTCTAAAGTAACACGGCCAGCAAGTATAGACCGGCAAACAAAAGCCAGCTAGGTACTCTTTCCAAAACAGCAACTCACCTCTCTATGAAGTGAAATCACCTCATCACGATTGTACATAAAATACGTTATAAATGATCAGAGGTGTGTACTTACAACAAACTACATAAAATGTGTATGCCACTGGGTAGAAAGATACAACAAAACTGTCACAGTCAACTAGTTAATATAAAATCAGATTTAATGGCTACAGTGAGAATGTACTGCATTTTACAGTGGTAACATAGCATCTGTGAAAGTAGATAGAGGCGCAGAAACCACAGAAAATTTTTATAATAATTTAGCCAAAAATATAGCAAGTGAACTATGAGCTAATACTACATATATAGTCTCAACATTTGAGCCTCTACATATAACATATAGTCTCAACTAATACTAGATCTAAATACAATCTATCAATAAATAATAATGTTTAAAAGTTTGAATAATAATGTCATGGCTAATAGTAACATACTGTCCTTTGGCATAAATAAGACTTCTGAGAATCACTGGCAACCAGATGCATTCTGAAACACTCTGCTGATGGTAAAGAAGGTTGGCAGACAGCCATCCCCACTCACTTACAAGAGGCCCTGGTGAGCAAAAGCATACTATTAAAAAGTTGCGGGGGCCAGGCACAGGGGCTCACATCTATAATCCCAGTGCTTTGGGAGGCCAGGACAGGAGGATCATTTGAGGCCAGGAGTCTGATACCAGCCTCGGCAACATAGTGAGACTTCATCTCTACAAAACATTACAAAATTAGCCGGGCGTGGTGGCATGTGCTTGTGGTCCCAGCTACTCAAAAGGCTGAGGCAGGAGGAGTGCTTGGGCCCAGGAGGTTGAGGCTGCAGTGCTCTATGATCACACCATTCATTCCAGCCTAGGTGACAGAGCAAGACCGTGTCAAAAAAAAAAAAAAAAAAAGCTGCTGCTTTCGATCTACCATGTTATCTGTGACTGTGGACTAATTTTTCTTTGGGTAAATTTTCTTTGCCTATGTGGGTATCAACCATTTTATTTCATCTGAAAAAAAAAAAAAAAAAGACGCTAAAGCATTTGTCCATATCCATACTTAACTGTTAAATATTAAATTAAACAGAAAAGTTACACCTATCATTAAATGCCAGTAAAAACTCTTCTGTTGTCCTGAATACTTTGTTACAACATTTTAAAAAGTACATACACACAAGAAAAATTCGGACAAACTTTAATGTATTTTACTATGTTCATTTAACCTGTCATATTTTCCCTTCAGATACACACTAACTGCCAAAGAAAAAAGATGAAAAAGCATGTTTAAGCAATCATTAATTGCTCCTAGCATTTAAACATGCTGTAAAAATCCTTAAAGATCATTAGTGAAAATGAGTTATTACAATACCTATCCACTAATACACTATACAAAAAACAATTAATGGAAGGAGTGGTTAGAGGGATGTATTGGTATAGATCTAGATATATTAAAAAAGGATGCATCGACTCAAATAACACAGGAAAGAAGAAGTGCAATTCCCACTAACTCTGCAAATGACCCTCAAACTTTACACAGGCACAAGCCTATAATGAAGAAAGCAAGCAAGTTCCTTCAGGGCACTAATCCCCAAAAGTTTATACTAGCTCAGGCCTCAGCAAACTACAGGCCCACAGACTGTCCAGATACCACCTGTACTCTACTGATCCACTAGAAATAAAGTGATCCGGTAAAATAAAATTTTACTGAAACACAGCCACACTGTCATGCTCATTTGTTTACAAATTGTCTATGGCTAAGTTGAGTAGCTGGCATAGAGAAAATAAAACTGAAAGACTATCTGGCCCCTAACAGGAAAAACTTGCTGTCCCTGCATACAAAAATCATCTGTCAATAGTAAGAATGTTAGGAATCAGCTGGCTGAGCAGCAGCAAAAAACAGGATGTCTCTTCTCTAGAAACTGGTAGGAGCAAGCTTTTTGCCTCATAAACACTTTGACATATATACACATGTAGTCTTAATTCATGAGACATAAGATTTGTCTTTTAAAAAGCTGACCCAAATACAAAACATCTCCAATCGGTTTCTCAGACACAAGTCAGAATTTGACATTAAAATCTAGTGAATTGCACTGATACTTTATCTTATAAACAAATCCAGTTTGTAGGAAAATAAATTTCTCTTTCTCTCTCTCTTTTTTTTACTTAACTAAGACGGTCTTGCTCTGTTACCCAGGTTGGGGTGTAGTAGTACAATCATAGCTGACTATAACCTGGACCTCCTATGTTCAAGCTATTCTCCTGTCTTTGGCCTCCCAAGTAGTTGGGACTACAGCTACAAGCTACCATGCCTGGCTCTTATTTTATTTTTATTTTTTCTGGTAGAGACAAGGTCTTGCTATGTTGCCAGGGCTGGTCTCAAACTCCTGGCCTCAAGTGATCCTTCCATCTCCAACTCCCCAAAGTGCTGGGATTATAGGTGTGAGCTACCACACCTGGCCAGAAAACAATTTTCTCTAATGAATTAACTGAAAAGATTTACCACACAGTGTGTCTATCTTTGGAAACAGCACTGACACGAGGTACTTGGTGGTATTCAAGTACAAACCCCCATGACCCGCAAGAAATTTCATCTTTAATAATCTTTAAGAAAGGTCAAAAGCATTAACATGACAGATGCCCAGGGCATAAGCCAATAAAAAGGAAAAGTTAACTGGGTTTTCTCTCTCATATGTAGTTAAAACAGCAAATGTTTAATCATTTACTTTTTACTGATACTAATTTTTTTTTTTTTTTTTTTTTTTTGAGACAGGGACTTCCTTTGTCACCCAGGCCAGAGTGGAGTGGCATGACCATGGCTTACTGCAGCCTCAACCTCCCAGGTTCAACTGATCCTCTGGCCTCAGCCTCCTAAGCAGTTGGGACTAGAGGTGTGCGCCACCATGCCCAGCTAATTTTTATATTATTTATAGTTACGGGGTTTGCCATGTTGCCCAGGCTGATCTTGAACTCCTGAACTCAAGTGATCCACCCGCTGCCTCAGCCTCCCAAAGTGCCAGGATTACAGGTGTGAGCCACTGTGCCTGGCCCCTGATGCTAATTTTTAAATGGACATTTGAATTCTCGAAGAATTATTGTTGCCTCTTGTTAAACCAGGTCACTGAAATAACCCATACAATAAGCCAATGAGAAGGAAAAAATATATGGGATTGGAAAACAGAATGAAAATCAATGTTAAAATTCCATAACTAAAACATGTAGATAGAAAAGAATTTATCTGACAACGTCCTAAGAACCCCCGTCCTGCATTTACTGTCATGGGGAGGGAATAATGTCTGCAGCACAGGCTTTCCCACTCCGATTCACAGCCCTTTTACATATGAACGTGCACACACGAGACAAGATCTGATGTGGACAACAGTCAAGTCTCTAAAGCAAGAGAGTTCAATTAATTTTTTAAATAAACATTTTACTGGATTTTTTCTTTAAATGGTCAATCCTGTTGACAATTTTCCAGTCCATCTTCTAGAAGAACTCACTACTCAACCAACTGCCTGGTATTCAGCTGTGACTGTGAGGATGGATAACTATATTTCCTTAAGAAACAGCAGGAAGATATCATTTCATCCAAGCAGAAAATAAGACCAACAGTTGTCCAGGTCTCAGTGGTTCTGTATGTCCAGGTCTCAGTGGTTCTGTATTTATTCCTAAAAGAGCAATATGTTCTAAACATCTCTTTCCCGCCTCATGGGGTTGGGAGAAGCAATATGCTCAGGAAAATTCTAACTACTCCAAGCAGCTTAACAAAACAAGCTGAAAACCCTAGATGTGTTCTCCACACTACTGAGATAGAATGCAAGTGTGTATTCGAAAGATTTCCTTGCTGGAATTATAAAGTGTACAGCAAGCCAGCCTGCTGTAATGCCATCTCGCTCTTGCCCCCAGACTACCTCCCATGGACTAAGCAGGAACGAACATACCAGCTGTGAATCTGGTAGGGGAAACAGGAAACAACTCGGAACACACTGGACAGAAGAGAAAACAGTTAACCACTTATGAGAAGATGGCACTGACTCCAGCAGGTGACAGGTGGGATGTGAAGGGCATTCCCAGCCCTCCAGCAGAAGCAACGTCACGGAGCTAGGTACTCGGTGGGTTGCACCATTCTGAGGCAGCGGGGTTCTCTCCAATGACTCTCATACAGGAACCAGACCTGACTCTGTTTCTCCCAGGATGGTCCTCCCTCACTCCACAGCCTCTCGTGGCAGCTGGACACCCACCAGGGCCAGATTCCACACACAGAAACCACGTCCAATGCTCTGTTACTAGAAGTCGACCACCTGGATTTCAAGGCCTCTGTCTCTTTCTGCCCTTTGTTCATCAGTCTCCCTTCCCTCTCAACTCTCTCCCCTCCACGCCAGAGAAAAGCATTTTTAAATCTGATGAGTTTTTCAGGGAGCAGAAATGTGAGATTACACTGTTCTTCAGCCTCACCTCATGGTTTTGCTACAGAAACCAACATCTTCTAACACAACTTTGCCCATACTCTTCCTAAGGCTGAGCCAAAAAATCTTTCATGAACAGTACTGTCTCCACCAGCAGAACGTAAATATACCACAGCACTGACTTTGAAACATTGAAGTAGAGAGTCTTACTTCTCCTCAGACAGAAGGCAGAAGGCTGCAAATGTCACCTAGCAGACTGCAATTGTGCTGTTCCAACTGACAAGCCCAGTAAGCAATGCCCATGACAGGACCTCCTGCAGAACTTCTCCCATCCTGGCGGACAGCAGGGCAAGAGGTTTCCCTTGGAGGCTCGCCCTTCTCTTTGCTCCCTAGCCGTCACGCTATGCTGGGATGAGACACTACGAGCACCCAAATGACACAGTGACCATTTCTTTTGGTCACTGAGGCTCACAAGATGGGCTGTTTTTCTTTTTCAATCAAGGAGCTGAAATCCTACCAACCACCTAACAAATTAACAACCCCAACCCTGTCCACAGTTAAAATTAACGAAAAAAAGCAAGCCCACCCTCTTGTATACATTCCTTCATAAGGGAGAAACTTCAAGTTCAATGTATGTTAACCAAGTGTCAGGTCAATGTACCATGCAAATATATTTGATGTTTGCTAAGGTCAATACTAAACTGTTAAACACAGAGAAAATGAGGAAAAACAAGGTTAAAAAAAAAAGGGTACAGATGCCCAACTCTCTTTTAATAATCCCAAAAAAACACAAAGCTACTTAAGCAAAAATAAATCACAAATCTATTCAGGAGCACTGTAAAATGGAAGGGAATTATCCAAAGGGATTCACCGGCTACTGACTAATTTTAATGTGAAATGCCTCACAAATCTCCCTGTGACACTGACAAATCACCAGCTGAGGCAAATCCCAGACAACGAAACATTGTAAGAAGGGCTCTTTTTAATAATTTAGCCCATCAAGGAGAGAGTATTGATTCTTATTTTCAGCAGAAAGAGAGAGTGTTATCTCCAGTCTTACAGCTCAGTGACAACATCAGAGAATTTAATCACAGAGCCTTTTCTGCCATGCAATCCTTAAACTGTCACCTAGGATTCTGTGCCATTCCTCATCCATTTGGAGAGAAACTCCCGGTCTCACAGATGTGTCTTCCTACTTAAACCACAGTAACATATTATATGGTTGTCTGTGTCCCACCCAAATCTCACTGTGAACTGTAATAATCCCCATGTGCCAAGGGTGGGGCCGGATGGAGATAACTGGATTGGGGGGCGGTTTCCCTCATCCTGTTCTGATGGTGAGAATACGTCTCACAAGATCTGATGGTTTCATAAATGGGAGTTTCCCTGCACAAACTCTCTTGTCTGCCACCATTTAAGATGTGCCTTTGCTTCTCCTTTGCCTTCCACCATGATTGTGAGGCCTCCCCAGCCAAATGGAACTGTGAGTCCATTAAACCTCTTTCCTTTATAAATTACCCAGTCTCCGTATGTCTTAATTAGCAGCCTGAGAACCGACTAATACACCAAGTCCTACAGATTAAACGTATCTATCTGTCAATTACGATTTGCCAGCTGTTTTTCTTTAAAATTTTTTTAACAATTCATCGGATATCTTTGTACATTTCCAGCTTGTTTGTTAATAAATCTGCTCAGTATCTTAAGAGAAGACTGATAATCATAATAGCTGTGCCAATTCTCTGGACATCTGTGGATATTTTTAATATATCCAAGGCAATGCTAGTAACAAAAGAAAAAGCCAGGGGGAAGTGATACAGAAATCAGTTGTTATTTCCTTATCCTGACACAGGAAGATCAGAAAGTCCCCCACTTTCCAGGGGAAATTAACCAAATATTAAAGTTAGCAGTAATACTGATTCAAGAGTGTCCTTGCATCTTTAAATACTAAAAAAGTACTCAAAACACAGAAAAAAAGTGTACACTGAAAACAAGCCAATACTTTTTTTTTGAGATGGAGTCTTGCTGTGTCAGCCAGGCTGGAGTATAGTGATGTGATCTCGACTCACTGCAACCTCCACCTCCTGGGTTCAAGCAGTTCTCCTGCCTCAGCCTCCCAAATTGCTGGGATTACAAGCGCGTGCCACCACACCCAGCTGTTTTGTATTTTTAGCAGAGATGGGGTTTCACCATGTGGGCCACGCTGTTTTCGAACTCCTGACCCCAAGTGATCCGCCCACCTTGGCCTCCCAAAGTGCTGGGATTACAGGCATAAGCCACCATGCCCGGCCACACCAATACTTTTTAATTCAAGTACAAATCAAACTACATCCTGAGAGACTGTTCCCCAATCCAGTTACACTACCCGACTATCCATTATCACTGCTGCTGTGAATAATTAGTACTCCCTTCCAGGGAGTGGGGGGTACAGACCACGTGACAGTGGATGTCATTATGGTGACAGACTGAGAGTGGGAGGTGGGAGCAACCATTTATGCTGGTAATTTGCCTTAAGATGTTATTCCCAAACATCCTTCCATGATCTTTTGGATCAAGATACCTTAATCCCAACTGCCTTCACGTCCAAGGTCATCACACACACACACACACACACACAGACACACACTTCTATTAGAGAGGACCAAAGGCATTTGACAGCTGCCTTTGTAGGTCCTTCTGCCTTTCCATCCAAACTATCCATCGTTACAAGGCCCTGTTGCAGTGCAGCAGCGCTCTCCACTCTAATCAGGCATCAAGAAACTTCACTGTCTGCAGGCTGCAACCAAAGGCAGCGTCCTCAAAACAAAAGCGCACCCCTCGTGTGGCAATCATTTACCTGTTGTAAAAGCACAGTACACTTCTAATAAAAATGCAAAAGGCCAAAAATCAGCATTACAGGCCAGACATAAAGAAATGAAAAGCAGGCTGGGTGCAGTGGCTCACCCCTGTAATCCTAGCACTTTGGGAGTACAAGATGGGTGGATCACGAGGTCAACAGATCGAGACCATCCTGGCCAACATGGTGAAACCCCGTTTCTACTAAAAATACAAAAAATCAGCCAGGCATGGTGGTGAGCACCTGTAGTCCCAGCTCCTCGGGAGGCTGAAACAGGAGAATCACTTGAACCTGGGAGGTGGAGGTTGCAGTGAGCCGAGATTGCGCCAATGCACTCCCGCTTGGTGACAGAGCGAGACTCTGTCTCAAAAAAAATAAGAAAAAAAGAAATGAAAAGCAAAATGTAATAAAACAGCCTCATGCTATGTTCACTGGAAAATTTATATTCATGTATATATAATGTATAAGTTTTATAAGTTATAGAAGCCCGTAAGAATTTCAACAGTTCAGGAAAAAAAAAAAAAGAAGAAGAAGAAGAAAAAAAAACCTAAACTTGAGTTATACACTGATGTCGCTCGCTAAAATTACTAAAACTACAGCCAGGAATACTCGTTTGGTTCCGTGACCCTCTCCTTTATATGGAAGGTAGAAAGCAAGGTGGAGAGACACCCAACAGTCACTTCCTTTTTAAAAAACAAAAACAAAAAAACTTACACACAGCAGATTTTTCTGGCTAGTATTGGCCAATCTTTCTCTTGACAGTATTAAGTGCTATCATTTGTGTTAACAGTCCCATGATTTAATTTATTTGTTTAAAAGAAATCTTTCTTCATCTGATTAAAAAAAAAAATCAATGTGACTTTTCTGTCTTGTAATTAAAACAAACTATCAACACAATGGATAGGGGGCAACTTCTCAGAGCCAGGAACTGTTCCAGACACTGGGAACAAAAAGGTGAATGAAACACAGCCCCTTCTCTTAATCTAGCTAAGAGGACAGACACATACAGAGGCATGATGTGAGAACAATGCTGGCTGACAGCGCCTCTCAGGCAGAAGCAAGAGATGACTGGAAGTGGAAGGTGGAGAGGAGAGGCTCACTTTTATTTTTCATTTCAATGTATACCTTAACATTTTTAACATTCATTTTTGGAATTATATGTTTTACAACTTCATTAATAGAGTTCAGAGTCACAAGATTTTGACTAAGTTTACCTATAACTAAGTAGTACCACCATGATTATCACAAGCTGGTAAATAAACAAGATTAACTCAATACGCCAAGGGCACATTTATGCCAAATAAAGGCAAAGTCACTTCATGGCAAGCTGTATTTACACTGATGGTTTCTCAGTGGCAATAACTGAAAGAAAAGCGACAGGAAAACTGAGTCATTACAAGGAATCCAGCCGTCTACACAAGCCACGCACCATCCCAGCATCCAAGAATGTGGGCCATACGCAAGCAGTAACATTTACATCACAAGCGGCTACTTATTTCACAACAACGTCATCGCCCAGTCTATTAAATTAATGTTGGCAGTCAGAATTTTACTGGTTTTGTAGTTTGGTTTGAAATTAATTTATAAACTGCCTTTTATAGCTGCATTAGGGATGTAAGCACACAAATTATACCTCATTTGTATATTGGGGAAGGGAGGAAATTAAGCAATATAGAAGAACACAAAAACTATTTTTGAAGTCCTTAACATACTCAAGTTTCAAAAACATGAAAGACCCTGGAACTGTATCAGAAGTTCCACATCTTTAACTTAAACAACATAAGGAGACCCCGTCTTTACAAAAAATTTTAAAATTAGCAGGGTGTGGTGGCACGTGCCTATAGTCCCAGCTACTCAGGAGGTTGAGACAGAGACCAAGGCTGCAGTGAGCCCTGAACATGCCACTGTACTCTAGGTAGGTGACAAAGCGACACCCTGTCTCAAAAAAAAAAAGAAGAAAAAGTTCTATATCCTGCAAAGGACAAGATCAGATTTGCTTTTACACTGGTTACTGGAGTTGGGGACAAGTCTTCATTTGCTAATGCTGGCCGCCCATCAGAATCTCTTGAGAAGTGCTTGAAAGGAGTATGGATTCCTGGGTTTGACTCCAGAACAAGTGAATCAGTATTCTCATCTTACATGTGAAGACAGTGGGACTCTGAAAGATTAAGTCACCTGATCGTACAACTAGTCAATGTGTAACCAACATGATTCAAACTGATGCTATGATTTTAACAGGAAAAACCTGAGGTTTTTTAACTACCTCCATGATCTGGGGGAAGGGTATACTGCAGTTTCCTGAACTACTCTTTCAACTTCTCTGTAAGTTTGAAATTATTCTCAAATAGAAAGTTAAAGACAAAAACCAAAAAGAATAGATAACAGGTTGAGACATGTTAAGAGGTAGAGGTGGGATAGGAAATGGAAAAGGATGGGGCAGAGGCGTCTGAAAGGAGGGCAGAGGCAGAGCTCCAGCTCCTCACAGAGGAGGTCGGGTGGTTTTCAATTTTGTTTCGTTGTGGGGGAAGAGGAGGTACCAGGCAATAGCAAGTTGAGGACTAAAAAAAAAAAAAAAAAAAAAAAAAAAAAAGAAACAAACAAAGGAAGGAAGAAAGTCCACGTATCTGTAAGGTGGGCAATAAAGGAAGGATCTTTCTGTGTTTTACTACATTACAAACTCAAACCAGCATTTACCAACTTGACAAAAAACAAAAACAAAAACCTGTTTATGTTCATAGAGAAATGCATTCTGAAGTCCAAACAACTGGCCACACAACAAATTCTAAACCCTTCCACTACTACATGAAACACCTACTTCTGTGCTAAACTGTAAGGCAGAGTTTCTCCTTCAAGAAAATCTGTGACGCTTGGAATTGAGGTTTATCCTACTTAAGAAAAATCTCAAGAAAAGTGTTTGCCACCCATACAGCTGATAATTATTTGTAATCCTCATGGATCAATGGGAAATTGTACCACAAAATCTCGTCAGTCAACATAACAATGTCTCTAACTAATTGCAGTAAAGTAAAATCTACATTTATTCCCTTGAAAAACAGGACAAATCAACTCTTTCCCAACTTTTTTTCTTTCCCCCGAGACAGAGTCTCGCTCTGTCCTCCAGGTTGGAGTGCGATGGCATGATCTCGGCTCACGGCAAGCTCCGCCTCCCGGGTTCAAGTGATTCTCCTGCCTCAGCCTCCCAAGTAGCTGGGACTACAGGCATGCACCACCACGTCCCGCTAATTTTTTGTATTTTTAGTAGAGATGGGGTTTCACCGTGTTAGCCAGGATGGACTCGATCTCCTGACCTCATGATCCACCTGCCCAACCTCCCACAGTGCTGGGATTACAAGTGGGAACCACCAAGCCTGGCCTTCCCAACTTACTTTAAGAGATAACTAAAGGCTGGGTGCGGAGGCTCACACCTGTAATCCCAGCGTGATTGGATTGGGAGGCCAAGGTGGGTAGATCACCTGAGGTCAGGAGTTCGAGACCACCCTGGCCGAAACTCCATCTCTACTAAAAATACAAAAATTAGACAGGTGTGGTGGCACATGACTGTAATCCAGCTACTCAGTGGGCTGAGGCAGGAGAATCACTTGAACCCAGGAGGCAGAGGTTGCAGTGAGTCGAAATCATGCCACTGCACTCTAGCCTGGGCAACAGAGCAAGACCCCGTCTCCAAATTTAAAAAAAAATTTTTTAAAGTGAAAAAATACATCTATTTGTATTACTGGCAGCATAAAACAAATTTATGTTAACACCAAACTTTATTTATTTATTTATTTTGAGAGAGCGTCTCATTCTGTCACCCAGGATGGAACACAGTGGCATGATTACAGCGCAGTGTAGCCTCAGCCTCCTGGGCTCAAATGATCCTTCCACCTCAGCCCCACAAGTAGCAGATAATTTTTGAATTTTTTATAGAAACAAGGTCTTACTTTGTTGCCCAGGCTGGTCTCAAGCCCCTAGGTTCAAGCAATCCTCCAGTCTTGGCCTCCCAAAGTGCTGAGATTACAGGCATAGGTTACCACGCCCAGCCAACACCAAAGTTTTACATTACATAGGTGAAGCTACTATCCAACTATTTTCCACCAATTACCATCTAATAGGGTTGAAATGACATGACCTTTCAAACTTCCAGATACAGGTGACAAAGAACATTATATTTTTAATATAATTTCTATTTTCAATATTTAAAAATTCTATCTACTTTTAACATCTATGCAGCTGTCACCTCAAAAAATTCAAAACAGATTCTAAATTTTAAAAATTTCCCAATTTATGTTCCAGGAAATTTAAGTGAAAGGAAGGAAAGCTATAACTAAAATTTACTAATGGCTAGGAGTACTAATATACATATTTCAAAAAATTACCAAGGAATAAATATTTAGGATACTCCAGAGAAAAATTAAATCTGTAAGCAGTTTCAAACTCCTCAGTTTATGAATGTTTTGGTTACTTCAGCTATTAAATTTTAATCAAGCTAAAACATAGGCCTTTTTCCTTCCATCACTAAGAATGTCAATGGGATGAGGGAAAAGCCGAAAGGTGGGAGGAATAGAGTAACTAAATCAGCTAGCATGATGGAAACACGCGCCCTTCTGTCCTTTTAGACAGCACGTTTCTTGAAAATAGGTTACTAGTTCCTTAAAAAGAACACAAAAGCTATTTACAGGCTGAAAATCTAAGATTTTCTATTCTCAAATTTTCCTTTAGAGAATACATTTTGGGATAAAAGGGAAAAAATACATTGATTTTAAGGGGATGGGCAAAGTATCTGATACGATCTAATCGTAAAACATAAGATCAAAGATAAGAATTGAAAATGCAACTTCCAGGCACCAGGCATAATAATTTATATAGACTCTAAAAAAGAATTAACTTTAAGTATATTACTTAAACTTCACTCCAGTCCTTAGAAACGTTTAATATCCTTGGGAAAGAGTACCATCTCTTCTTCCACTGAAGGCCTTGATAATTACAGAAGATATTGCCGGCCAGACGCAGTGGCTCACACCTGTAACCCTAACCCTTTTGGAGGCTGAGGCAGGCAAATTCCTTGAGCCCAAGAGTTCGAGACCAGTCCGGGCAACGTGGCAAAGCCCCGTCTCTACAAAAAATTTAAAAATTAGCTGGGTATGGTGGCAGGCGCCTGTATTACCAGCTACTCAGGAGGCTGAGGTGGGAGGATCATCTGACTGGGAGGTCGAGGCTGCAGTGAGCCATGATCAGGCCACTGCACTCCAGCCTGGGCAACAGAGGGAGGGACCCTGTCTTTAAAAAAAAAAAAAAAATTCCCATCAAAAAATAGTATGATATCCTAAAAACAAAGTTAGATTAAATAAAACCACAAGCTTACTTCCATGGCCAGAAATGTCTTTGGCAATTCCATTGCTAAAAATATTCCGGAGAATTTGTAAAGCCTAGAATAAGCCCCGCATATTTGTTTAGACTTCTTTTTTTTCTTTCTTTCTCTCTTTTTTTTTTTTTTGAGACGGAGTCTCGCTCTGTCGTCGAGGCTGGAGTGCAGAGGCGTAATCTCGGCTCAATGTAACCTTGAACTTCTGAGTTCAGGCAATCCTCCTGCCTCAGCCTCCCGAGTAGCCGGTACTAGAGTCTGGTACTACAGCCGCACAACACTATATCTGGCCTTTTTTTTTTTTTTTTTTCCTTTGAGATGGAGTCTAGCTCTGTGGCCCAGGCTTGAATGCGGTGGTGTGATCTCGGCTTAATGCAACCTCTGCCTCCCGAGTTTAAGCGATTCTCCTGCCTCAGCCTCCTAAGTAGCTGGGATTACAGGCACCCGCCACATCTGGCTAATTTTTGTATTTTTAGTAGAGACAGGGTTTCGCTATGTTGGCCAGGCTGGCCTCGAACTCCTGACTTCAAGTGATACACCCGCCTCAGCCCCGCAAAGTGCTGGGATTATAGGTGTGAGCCACCATACTCAACCTAACGTTTTTTGTTTTTTTTTACTTTGTGTAGAGACAGGGTCTGGTCAGAGACTAGTCTGACCAGTTCAAACTGATCTTGAACTCCTGGCCTCAAGCAATCCTCTCTCCTTAGCCTCCCAAGGTGCTGGGATTACAGGCATGAGCCACCACACCCAGCTGTTCAGATATTTTTCAATCAAATAGTATGGAAAAAGGTCTGTGCGAAGTGACTTCATAATCTTAGCACTTTGGGGTACTGACACAGGAGGATCCCTTGAGGCCAGGAGTTCAAGACCAGCCTGGGCAACACAGAGAGACCCTATCGCTACAAAAATTTTAAAAATTTTTAAATTTTGGGTAGCACGCACCTATAGTCCTAGCTATTTGAGAAGCTGAGAAAGGAGAATCACCTGAGCCCAGGAGGTCGGGGCTGTAGTGAGCCAGAATGGCACCATTACACTCCTACCTGGGTGACAGAGTGAGACCCTGTCTGTAAAACAAACAAAAAAAAACTCCAAAACATGAAACAGCCCAAGAAAAGCAAGGCTTAAGTCCTAACAGTGCCTCTAAGCAAAAGAGAGCAATGCACTATCCCTGAAAGAACAAGAAGCTGAATAAAACTTGCAAAGGATCATTAAATCTAATATATGCCTATGGTAACAAAAAGCTGTTTAAATCGTAGGCAGTTATAAAAGCATAGGGTTATTGATATTTGTGATCTAAAAATAGGGCTTGATGCCCCTTTTTAGAAAAAAGATGATGAATATGATGAAAAGACAGTCTTAAGAATAAATTGACTGGGCACAGAGGCTCACGCCTGTAATCCCAACACTTGGGTTCCAAGGCGGGAATCACTTGAGGTCAATTTGAGACCAACATGGTGAAACCCCATCTCTACTAAAAATAAAAATTAGGCCAGGCGTGATGGCTCATGCCTGTAATCCCAGCACTTTGGGAGGACGAGGCAGGATGATTACCTGAGGCCAGGAGTTCAAGATCAGCCTGGCCCACATGGCGAAACCCCATCTCTACTAAAAATACAAAAATTAGCCAGGTGTGGTGGCGGGCGCCTATAATCTCAGCTACTCAGGAGGCTGAGGCAGGAGAATTGCTTGAACCCAGGAGGTGGAGGCTGCAGTGAGCTGAGACCGCACCACTGCTTTCCAGGCTGGGCAACAGAGCAAGACCCTGTCTCAAAAAAAAAGAATAAATTAACTGACAATTAGCTTTGATGGGGAAGCAGACACAACACTGCTCCGGGTGAAAGGAAAGCGGGCCCAGCCGGGTTCTCTGATGCTGGTAGCAGTCAGCCTTGTCATTATAGGTCAGTTGGGTGCTTTCAGAATTTTCTTAATTTGTTACATTATAAGTCGACAACTAGTAATCATCTTTCATTTAGGGTAGCTGGATTAATCCCAACATTTGTATTAGCAGTTCTTCTGAAAATCCAGACGTCTTAATATCTTTCACTAAAATCAAATATAAAAAGCAATCTCTCGTGATCTTTATCAATGGTTATTTTTGGCACACTTAATGGGGAAGTATGCCAAAGCAGAGAAGCCACAGTAAATAATGAAAAAGTAATATAGCCTCAAGAAACTTCTGCACCACTAAAAAAGCAACCAGATTGGAGTTCTTTCTAAGCAACAAGTAGGTAACAAATATAATACAATCAGCATTTCTAAAAACGCACTTTATAATAAATTTTCATTTTTAATTCTTAAATGGTACTACAGTATCAAGCATGAAAAGCACTAATGTTAGAAGTGATACTTACTAATGATAAATGCCCACTTAAGTAAAAATAACTCTTTTAACACTGGTTTGACTGAGTTCTGAACAATCGAGTTCAATCAAGCCTCCCACCTCAGCCTCCTGAGTAGCTGGGACTGCAGACATATGCCACCACACCCAGATAATTTTTAATTTTTTTGTAGAGATGTGATTTCATCATGTTGCCCAGGCTGGTCTTGAACTCCTGAGCTCAAGTGACCCACCTGCCCCAGCCTCCCAAAGTGCGGGGATTACAGACGTGAGCCATCATGCCTGGGCTGATTTGAGGTTTTAAATGACAAACAGCAGAACCTTCACTGTTTTTAATCTTAACTTTTAAATTATTTTCAACACCTAAGCAATCTACTGATAGGCATCCATAGTCAAAAAGTATAGATCCTCTTTCCAGAAAAATGCACATATATAGGAGACTTTGCTAGCAATTTCAGGATGTTCAGACCCTCTAAAACTCAAAGACTTTATGGATTTCAGATTAAGAATGACAAGAATTTGGGCCAGGCCTAGTGGCTCACGCCTGTAATCCCAGCACTTTGGGAGGCCGAGGAGAGCAGATCACAAGGTCAGCAGTTCGAGACCAGCTTGGCCAACATGGTGAAACTCTGTCTCTACTAAAAATACAAAAATTAGCCAGGCATGGTGGCAGACACCTGTAATCCCAGCTACTCTGGAGGCAAAGGCAGGAGAATCACTTGAACCCGGGAGGTAGAGGCGCAATGAGCTAAGACCGCGCCATTGCACTCCAGCCTGGGCAACAGAGCGAGAGTCCGTCAAGGAAGAAAAGAAAAAGAAAAAGAAAAAAAGAAAAGAAAAGAGAAAAGACCAGAATTTGTAAAATTCAAGTCTTATAGGATAATAGATAATGCTTAATGTATGCTTGCTATATGCTAAGTATGGTGCTAAGAAATTTAATGAATTATTTTATTTAATTTTTGCAACCCTTTGTCATAGATAGTAGTATTATACCCATACAACAAGTGAGAAAACTAAGAGTTAGAAAGGTTAATTAACATATCCTATGTTACCAAGAAACATGTCAAAAGAAAAAACGTTCCCTAAAGGAAAATGCACAACAAAAACAATGATTAAAAAAAAAACACACACACTCCAGGCACGGTAGCTCACACCTGTAATCCCAACACTTTGGGAGGCCGAGGTGGGTGGATCACAAGGTCAGGAGGTCAAGATCATACTGGCTAACATGGTGAAACCCCATCTCTATTAAAAATACGAAAAAAAAAAAATTAGCCTGGTGTGGTGGAATGCACCTATAGTTCCAGCTACCCAGGAGGCTGAGGCAGGAGAATTGCTTGAACCTGGGAGGCAGAGGTTGCAGTGAGCCGAGATCGTGCCACTGCACTCCAGCCTGGGTGACAGAGCAAGACTCTGTCTCAAAAAACAACAACAACAAAACATACACAGCCAGGGACAGTGGCTCACACCTGTAATCCCAACACTTTGGGAGGCCAAGATGAGAGGATTACTTGAGGTCACGAGTTCAAGATCAGGCTGGCCAACAAGGCAAAACACTGTCTCTACTAAAAACACAAAAACTAGCCGGGTGTGGTAGCCCACACCTGTAATCCCAGCTACTCAGGAGGCTGAGGCAGGAGAATCGCTTAAACCCAAGAGGTGGAGGTTGCAGTGAGCCAAGATCATGCCATTGCACCCCAGCCTGCGTGACGGAGTGACACTCTGTCTCAAAACAAAAACAAAAACAAAACAAAACAAAACAAAACACTACTCAAATAAAACAGTTCAAACCACCCCTACAATACTATCCTAATTATGTGTGTTAACCACCCAACAGAGGTCAAACACACAAAAAGGTATGGCTAAAAGAATTAAAATGCTAACTAACTAATATCCTCACTGGTCCTTGATCTTCTAGTGAGGAACAGGATGGGTGCAGCCAACAGGAGTCCTGTTCTGCAGAGCCACAACCGTGACAATGAAGATAAATGTGCATGTAAGTCCCCTTGAAAGGTTGCAACTTTCCTGCCTTGGCTAGAGCCTCTGTCATGGTGCCATGTGGTTTCTATGTAAATCTGCTGGTGGGTAGAATCATTTCTGACCAGTTTAGGGAGGTTCTGGGTAATGTTATCTTTGCCTTCTTACCTCCCTCACTACTCCCTCCCCACCACTGAACACAGTACTTTTTACTAGAAAACATCCAAGCTAAAAGATTATCAGTACAAGTAAAAATGTTGTCTCTCTAGCAGATAGAAAAATGAACAGATAAGTTAAAACTTACAAAATTAAATCTGATGAGTTTATTCCATCATTAGTGTAGAAACACAGATCACATATACCTGAATATGCAAAGAAAGTTAAATTATGATGCAATCAATGCTATCCTATAAAAACTAAATTAACAAAAATAGTCTATTAGGGAAGACATCTGGTGTATCACGGCAAGAAATGTTAATGATATTGTCTGCAACCCTGTAATCAATTTTTTCTCCCAGCAGCTCTCTCATTACACTGTATTAGGTCTGTGTGCCTGCAGGATTTATGAGAGCTCCACATATGGGGAAGCTTTGCCAACTGGCTCTGATTCAGATCCAGCTCAAATGACTTTGGCAGCACAAAGCATCATTAAAGAACAATCAATACAGTTAGTTTTATGTACCATCATCTTGACTAAAAGATGATTTGTCCTCTCACTACAGAATCTCTCACACCTACATATAATGGACCCAAGTGCTCCACCAGTCATGAACTTATTTAAATCATCAGTAGACACAAATATTTTTATTGCTAAAAATTAAATACTAGTCATCATTAATTCTAATATAAAAAGTTTACCAAAAAATTAATGTTATTTTGGGGAAGACGTAAAATCCATTCAGCAAATCCTGTTGAGTATTACACTAAATAAAAGTATTAATAATAGCATCCACATTGGTTAAGAAAATATCAGCCTGAAAGATAAAACCTGCTTTTTAGATATATGTGGAAATAAGACATACCAGTAAATAAGACATATTGGTAACTGGTAAAGGCTGAAGCTTTAAAAGTAGGTAGTCACACTGGGAATCTACTAATTTGTCCCTTAAGACGTCAGTCTTTCTCTGGGAATTAAAATTAGACTTTTATCTACACTACACTGGGTTCTCTCTTCTACCGTAAATGGCTATTATTTCAAGAATTCCAAGGTTTCCACAATGTGAAACCCCTATCCCCTTTTTTGGTATGACCCTTGAGTAATTATATCAGCAAATATGTAAACATGTTATGCTGTTGCAACAATTACTCCTGATTTGGTTACAATTATCAATATATCATCTCTACTGTCTTGGTCCTCTTCATTTTTCTTACCCATGAAGGGCAGCCCTAGCCTCCTACTTGGAACTTTCACCATCTTTCCCCGTTCCACACCGCAAACTGCTGCAGTCAATCTTCTTAAGCAGTGGTCTGCAAGTTGGCTTGCCTAGAATAAAAAAGCTTACACA
Organism: Macaca nemestrina; assembly: GCF_043159975.1. Classification (NCBI taxonomy): domain Eukaryota; kingdom Metazoa; phylum Chordata; class Mammalia; order Primates; family Cercopithecidae; genus Macaca; species Macaca nemestrina. Next base: position 225,497,914 of record NC_092125.1, on the reverse strand, counting down.
AGCTCTCTACTGCCTATGACATAAAATCTTAACTTTGCTAACCCTGAAGATACTCTATAATCTAGCCCCATTTTATATCTCCACATCTGCCTCCCCAAATCCACTAACCTGTGCTCTTCAGTGACGTCCTGCGGGTCATCTTCTCACAACTCCCAGACTCGTCAGCCTCACTGCCTGCGTTGCTTATAAGGACAGGCTGCCATGTACACCTGGAAGGCTGCTACACTCAGCCTATCCACTTCTTATTGATGTGTGAAAAACATATCCAGCTCCTCAAAACCTACCCACCTTCACAGAACTTTCCCAAGAGCCACAGCCCATCTGGAGCACTTTCTTTTCTTTGCCCCAAGATATTAATATTCTACACTGCAACTGAACAATTCACCATATATTGACAGTATCTTGCATTGTGTGTGTCTAAGTGTGAGAGACCTTGCTATCCTCTTGTATCATTTGCTAATTCAGTATGAACTGGGGTGCCACAGTCACTTCTCTACACTGACTTCAATGCTTAACTAAAACTACACTTCTTTCCTATTAACCCAGTAGTCATTCAGAATAATAAATACTCGACTTTCAGAAAACATTACTATTAAATTCTCCATTAAGTCCTACCATTAAAGGAAGGAAAAGGAAGTGTGAACTTTCCTAAAAAGGGGGTGCACTACACGATAATAACCCCTGTGATCACCCACACGGGTTCCTGTGCTTTAAGGGATAAAGCACTAAAGATACTTCATCATGCTGCCTCTTACACATCCCTCAGGACCACCACTAGTAACAGAGGAATAACCAAGGGATAGCTGTAAGAAGTATAGCTACAGCCCGACCCAAGCCTCTTAAAGTGCTTATTCTATATTTAGCACTGGAGAAAAGCCTCGCTATGTCTGAGCAATACTCTACAAAACGTCACCCAAGAAGACAACACCCAAAATAGTTTAGATTGGTGGGCCATGAGTCCCAATGAGCCTGGGGAAACGCACATTCCACACTTGAACTCAAACTTACCCCCTTTTTTCCCCATTTCAGTTGCCAACATCCATACTCGCTGCTGATTGCCAGCTCCTGCTCCTTGCAGCAGCCCAGCATGCTCTCTGCTGGTGCCAAAATACCCTTCCACCAAACCCCGCTAACTTCTGGAACTGTCCTAGAGGGGTAAGGCAAGTCCCGTATTTTGCTTCCTCTGTGCATGTACTTGTTACTCCTTTAAAAACACATATAATACAGCACATTTTAAAAGGGGCTCTGGGGAGGGAGGTAATATTCCTATTTTATACCCTATGGGATATAAAATACTGATAGCTTTTAAAAACGGGATTCTCCTTACCCCTACAGGCCCTCTCCCGGCTTCAGAAAGATGCTGTGGTGGCTGTGATGCCACCGGCAGAGAGCATGCTGGGGGGTCACACAAAGCAGGAGTTGGAGATCTGCAACAGGCCTGGGAGTTGTGGACCTAAAAAAGAAAACAGTTTTAAGTTAACGTGCCCAATGCTCCATCATGCCCTGGTTATTAGGGGCACGCAGCACACAAGTTGGTATCTGCAAAAACTCTTTAGCAGATGACCTCTGAAACCTCAGATAATTTGTTCTACCACTAAAGTTAACCTTTTTGCATTAATCAAAGCTGTTACCTTATTTCAGTGTGAACAAACATATGACCCTTCTGGCTCTACACTTTAATCCAGGTCCTATCATAAAGCAGTATGGTGTGTGCCCCTCAAAATAACCAAGTTAAGATGTGAGATAGTGCCAAAGCACAGTTAACAGCAACATGCTATGCTTATAATAAAAACAGAAATGCAATGGCGTCAGATAAACACAACCGTAAAATGAATCACAAGTGGACAAACTGAGCTTTCAGAAGAGTTTCTAATGACAGAAGCTAGAGGCATAAGACATGTACTTAATAAGGAAATAGGGCATTTGCGTGGCCAAAGAAAGGCCCTGCCATTTTCTCAAAGTTCAAATTTAACTGTGTAAAGCTGAAGGCAAAGTAAACAGACAAAGGCCCCAAAACAGAGGGAAAAAGACAACAATCGCATGAGTTATAATTTTCTCCAAACGCCCACAAGGTGAGTATAATAAACAGGCACAGAGCATAAAGTTCCAGAAAGACATTACTTATTTTTATAGGCAAAACTAGTTTACTATGTATCACGTGTCCTTTTTAAAATTAACTTTGAAAACATTTAAAAACCAGGGGAAAAAAAAATACAGAACAACTTCTGAAAGCTAGCGCAGTACACCTCAGATAACAGTTTGAATACGTTCCTTTTCAAATATTTTAGAGAGTACATAACATTTTTTAAACCAACTTCATGTGGTTTGGAATGAACTAAAAAAACATAAAATCCCAATACTTATGTAAGAACCTGTCTTACATTTGTCTAAAAATTACAGGTGAACAACCTTTTAATATTAAATCATTATTAGGGTGTCCTGTTACATATAATTCCCTTTGAAAAACAAAGAGTAACAACTTTCTGTAAACAAAGATTTTAATATATTTCATTAACTATTTATTTTTGTAAGTCTCTTAAGCTCCCTCCACACACACACACACACACACACACACACACACACACACACACACACACAACAAATACCAGGAAAACAAGCTAATGTTCAGAATGTTTTATCATGATCATTTTCTTTTCTTTTTCTAAAGATTACCATCTAGAGTACATCCTGGGATCTACACTAAAATGTCTGTGCAGTCAGGCTCTGATCTCACGGCCTCAGTGATAGTGTAGCTGACAGAGTGTCCGTAGCCATAACCTTCTCACCACACACCTTCTCCCCACCATCCCCAACACTGCGAACTCCAAATTAAAGATTCAACTGTGCACCTGAATGTACAGCATATTCAATAATTTTTGCCAGAAGCATCAAAATAAAAATGGACTTCTGGTTAATCTCTTCCACTAGGAATACGACTGCCCAAACCACTCAAATCCTTACATTCAAATTAAGGGTTTTAAATCAAAAACACCTGGTAAAGCATTTCCAAATACTTCTGCATTATTTTAAGCATGCAAATAGTTCAAGTAATTATTAAAACATTTTACGCATTTTAAAAAGGCATTTTTTTGGCCGGGCGCGGTGGCTCAAGCCTGTAATCCCAGCACTTTGGGGGGCCGAGACGGGCGGATCACGAGGTCAGGAGATCGAGACCATCCTGGCTAACACGGTGAAACCCCGTCTCTACTAAAAAATACAAAAAACTAGCCGGGCGAGGTGGCGGGCGCCTGTAGTCCCAGCTACTCGGGAGGCTGAGGCAGGAGAATGGCATGAACCCGGGAGGCGGAGCTTGCAGTGAGCCGAGATGGTGCCACTGCACTCCAGCCTGGGCGACAGAGCGAGACTCCGTCTCAAAAAAAAAAAAAAAAAAAAGGCTTTTTTTTTTTCCCCCAAAACAAGTCATTGTTCTTACATACGAAATGAGAAAATGTTGACAGCATCTGTTTCCCTAGTTTTTTTAGTACTTCTAATAGGTTTTTCTTGGACTATTGAGTTGGTTCTTAATACAAGCATCCATACATACATACATACGAATTACAAATTTCCAACTGAAAAGAATTAAGTTTGAACAAGACTTTACCAATATTCTTGCACAGTAGATTGCTGCAAATATCAGATTGTCTCAACCTTTCTTAAGCTCCTTTAAAATTAGAATACCTAGAGTTTTCTGCATTGAAAAAAATTTCACATATAGATAACAATTTTAGTAAATAACATTTTCAGAAATATATTTTATGGAAACACATATAATTAAACAAAACTTTTTCAATAGTTTCTTAGAGTCCCTCGATACAAGTAAATTAGAAGAAAATGAATTACCCAATCTCACGGTAGTAGCTAAACACTAAAACTTAAAATCCCAAGTACCCTATCCTGACTGGCAGCCATGAGTGAAGACAAATTGCTGGGAAGCTCAGAAAATGGGGCCAATAAAATGCTGAGATTATTTATTCCCAAGGCGTCATTTTGATTTCCACTTACGTTAATACCACTCTGTCCATTTAGAGGTTGACATCAATATCATGCAAAAAGGATGTGGTGGTTCAAAAAACTTTCAACATCATTACTCCATGATTATGGCAGGAGGGGCAGTATAGATATATAACCTCCTCTGACCAACTGCACCAAACTCAGGGCTACAGAATTCCATCTTGCTTAGTGCGGTGGCTCACGCCTGTAATCCCAACACTTTGGGAGGCCGAGGCGTGCAGATCATGAGGTCAGGAGTTCAAGACCAGCCTGGCCAACCTAGTGAAACCCCATCTCTACTAAGAATACAAAAACACAGCTGGGGGTGGTGGCAGGTGCCTGTAATTCCAGCTACTTGGGAGGCTAAGGCAGGAGAATAGCTTGAACCTGGAGGCGGAGGTTGCAATGAACTGAGATTGCACCACTGCACTCCAACCTGGGTGACAAGAGTGAAACTCTGTCTCCAAAAAAAAGAATTCCATCCTACCTCTTGCCTCTTAAAGAATTAAACAAAATTAGAAATTACAAATTTATATGTGTAAAGGCCACTTGGTCCTTGGATATAATAGCTGAAAATACTTGATAATGAACTTTAATGGAAAGTTTTTACTTCATTGTCCAACACTACCCAACAAGTCACAAATGCATAACTGGGTGATACTGACCTTTTTATACGGCACAAGCCAAGAAAGTAGAGAGAAGAAGGAGCTATAGAAATACTCAATTTTGCAGGCCTACCTTGAAGGACTGTCAAAAACAAAACCAGAAACAACGGATGTGCCACACAGAAACAAATCATCATAGCATAAGGCATTTTTCATAACAGTTGGCCTTTTCTGGGAGGTTCACATGTATACTAGGCCCTCATTTATCTTTACTGAAAGTCAGTCATATGGAAAACTCAAAACAATATAATGATGCTTTAAAAATGTTATGACTTAGGCTACATTCATTCAAACTCCTAAAGAAAACAAGAAACTGAATTTTCTTCAAGTATTTTAAAAGAAATAGAGTTTTATTATTTCTATACATTACACCCTGCAGGCTAACAAAAGGTAAGTGAGTAGACTTCTTTGGTTTAAGAGAATGTTAATTTGTTGTTGATGTGTGCACTGTTATCAAACAACTATTACTAAAGTTTTTAAAAAATATTTATCCAGTGAATTTATTCCACTTAAATGTTACTTCATTCAGCATTCAGTAAATACTTACTGGGGACATTACCGCCAGCCAATGTGCTATATATGTACACAATATATACATCAGTGAATAAAAAGCATAAACCTAAGGTACCAACTAAACACCAACATCACAATCAGTGTCATTCTATGAGGCACTGGACACTTTGTAAGTTTGACCTTTTAATTTAAAAACAATCTGCTTGACAAGGTAGGTACTTTAATTTTTTTTTATTTTTTTTATTTTTTTTTTATTTTTTATTTTTGAGACAGAGTCTTGCTCTGTCACCCAGGCTGGAGTGCAGTGGTGCGATCTCGGCTCACTGCAACCTTCGCCTCCCAGGTTCAAGCAATTCTCCTGCCTCAGCCTCCCGAGTAGGTGGGACTACAGGCGCCTGCCAACACGCCTGGCTAATTTTTTGTAATTTTAGTGGAGACGGGGTTTCACTGTGTTAGCCAGGATGGTCTCGATCTCCTGACCTCGTGAGCCACCCGCCTCGGCCTCCCAAAGTGTTGGGATTACAGGCGTGAGCCACCGCGCCCGGCCCGGTAGGTACTTTATATCCCAACTTCACAGGTAAATAAAGAAAGTTAAGAGGGTTAAGTGTATTTCCCAAGGTCATGAAAGATGGCAAGTGATGGAAGGAGTATGTGAACTCAGACAACCTCATGTCGAAGTCTGAGCTCTGAACCTGGGCAATCTATCATCCCTCATCTCAATCCCAGAATAACAGACCCTAAATTCTGAATTAGCCATGTTCGAATTACGTGGACTTCCTGCCCACCCCCCACCAAAAAAGGGCTCTAATACAAGATTTACCTCCTATTAAACGAATGCCCATTCCGTGAATGTCCATACACTACATCTTCTGTGCTAAGTGGTAACAGCCAAGCTGGGATTAAAGAACTGCGGTAGATAATGCATAAGTCTGATAATTAAGTCACTATGTGTACACTTGAATGTGTGCACAAAGAGTGTGTGTAATGAAGTTGCTATCTGATACCTCCCGGCATCATCTATGGTTCTAATAAGAAAAGAAGACATAATTACTCATCCTCAGTAAGTTTTTGTTACAAAGGAGGAGAAATAGCTTCTTGTTACTTTTAACGCATTTTGAAGAAAATAAATTTGGTGGAGGGAGGGGAATCTCAATGGCAAGTGGATCCTAAGATGAAGTTCATTTCTCTGCAGCCCTTCTGCTATACTGTCATGGAAGGCATGAATAAAGGGTGATGAGTAGCAAACAACTTATGAGTACAGACCAGGGATCAGAGAGAAATTCCAAGTGTTTTTCCTCCAGCTGCTCACATCTGACAATGAAACGAGAGGGATATGGTATTAAATGATAAATAACTTGGCCCCCACATTCACAGCAATAATGGAAATGTGCATTCTCCAAGGTAACTAGTAGTATGCATCCTTAGCTATTCCACATTCAGAACTAGCACTTAGAAGGTAGGCTGTTAGGGACACAAATGATACAGCGGCATTCTCATCTATGTGGAGCCGTAACAATATGTCAAGCCCAGCTAACCATAACCTGGAAACACTTTAACATCCCCAACTATCACCCCCAACTCTAAGGAATCTCTGTATCTGGCTTAACTTTAAGGACAATTTAAGTTTTAATAGAACAGTTAAGGAACCAAAAGGAATCAATGTTATTAACCCAAAACAGTACTTGTAATAGCTACATATACTACCTAGAAACTCATTTGGTATAAGTAACAGCTGAAACACCTATGTAACTTTAGGAAACCAAAAGCATGTTTTCCTCTATTGTATGAATGATGGCAATGCAAGAATCCACACTGAATTTCCATGGAGAATATTACAGGAGTCAGTTTGCTTGCTTATTCGTGAATAAAGAAAAGGTAGGAACTGCTACAGGAAACTACTATACAAGGAACTCTTCAGTGTTATACTGAATGAAAATTACTGTCTCAATGACCTTGTTAGCATTCTCAGACTCCATGATTATTTCCAGATGGCAAATTATTTGTCTTATACTTCTTAATGCCTGGGTTTATATAAAAATATGATTTTATTGTTTGTAGTAAACACACAAAGAAATCATTTCTTTTAGAACTAAAAATGAATGCCCTTCTTGTCAATCCTATTCGGAATGTTCTCCAAAGAAGACTGACATCCAATAATGCCACAAGTTGTCTGTCCACTTAGAATCTAAGATCACTGAGGGAATTAACAATATTTTATACTTCTTCAGTCCCCCTTTAGGTGCTGAGTTCAATAAAGAACACAAAGCAGGTATTCAGTAAATGACTGTGGAAAGCCCTGATTATAGCCAAAACATTCCTATTTGCACTCTGTGATATAAAGCTCCTCAATGATACTGACTCATTCAGAACAAAACCTCAAAGTAACTAAGTCACATGGTGACCTATAAAAGCTATGAGAGGGCAGCAGAAGGGTTGGAGATGTTAACCTAGGCTCTTTCCCTTGCAATTCATGAAGATACACTCAAGCTAGCCCAGGTGAGAGCTCTTTACTCAGAGCGAACAGGACAATCTAAGAATCCCATGGGAAGAACATCAGTAGAGTGGGACCCAGAAGAGTCCAGGAAGAGTGGCTGTGCACGCACTCCCCTTGGCAGTCTGCTGCTCTCCCCACAGCTTCCCTGTCCTCCGCTTTTCCCAGTTTCCTACCCTAGCATGTGAGCTTGCCTATGCCAGCCCTAACCCTGCTCGTCATTAAGGTAATTCTTTTATTTTTAATTTTTACAGATATATTAAGGGTAATTCTTGAATTAGCCATTTACCTTTCCCCTCTACTAACTGCCTCAGTCTCTCAGTTTCTCAACTCTAAATTCTAAAAATGAAATTTGGCTCAATTAATCTTTTCATGCCAGGCCACAAGGATCACAGATTGTCATTCCATATTACTAGTCCTTCAAAAAGCTAAGTAAAGACTTCGCCAGCTATTTTACTATTTAGTTCAGAAATCTACAGTGCAAAGCAACCTTTTTAATCAACAATACTTCTTTCTCCTGCTTCTAAGTACGCGCTGTCCATAATTCTACCCCGCCTCTTCTGCTTGCCTGACCTCCTGCTTTTGACTACTTGTTCCATAAATACTTTGGGTCAGCGCATTCAAACAAAATCAGACCTCTCCATTTGTAAATAAGCCCAATCAAATGAATACTTCCTAAGAGAATGAAAGCTTCCTAATAGAATACCTAATTCACTACCTTTAAAACCTCAGCTCAGTTAGGAACTTAATTACTTGATACTATCATAGCCTCCACCTACCCTGTGGAAGTGTGGGCTCGAAATACACCTACCAGGGTAGGACGGTGGTGTCCCTATGTGTTTTGATGGTTGAATATTAATAAAGCAGAAGCCATGGATCCTATCCCCATAGGCAAGATAACCACACAACCTACCATCCACATTCAGACATTTTTGAGAGTGAAAGGGGAGGCTGTTTAATAGTTTAGCAGGACAACAGACAGGGATCAGGACATAGAGGCAGCTGTGTTCTATACCACAGACTCCAATTCCAAGGGAATGCAGCAGCAGAGTTGAGAAGACAATCCAAGTCCCCACATAAAATACAAAGACCCTTCTCCTTACCTCATATAGAGCTATTTCATGAAATGTGACCCAAGGCCCTCGATTCAATAAACTGCCATTATTCTAGTCTCGGTGACTGGCGGTAGATGTCTCCTCCTCCCCATGCCTCACCTCATTAGCTTTTGTTGTCTTTACCATCGTAATCTTACCTACTAATGTATATCATAAAGGGCATTCACCCAGTTATTTTTACAGTGCCCAAACGTACTTTATACACAAAATTTCACCATGGCAAAGGGATTCTCATTTATAGTATAAACGATGAAATACACTTCTCAGTTACAACCCCAAACCAACTTTTTATTTTATGATTGTTAAAAAGATAAAATACCTAATTACTCAACATTTCAAAACTATCGGTTTTTGTTTCTTTCATTGCTCCACTAGTCATGTTATCTGCTGTGAGCAAAATCAAATTCAATTTCTTCTTCTTTTTACAATCTTGCAGAGAAACAAAGCTTATTTCCTTCTGCTCATCTTTTTCCCTTATAGCTTCAGTAAACTGAAGGAGAAAAAATCTTGATCATTTTCATCCATTTGATTATCTTTTAATAAGTACAGAGAAGCAAGAAAATAAGAAAGTGGAAATAACTATATTTATTCCCAGAGCAAATATTTCATCATCTGTTATTCTTACACAACAACTATGAAGATGTGCTGAATACAGAACCTCAAACAAAAACATGAGAAACAGCAGTGTGTGATTTAGAAAAAGGTATCTAAACATACTGCACCCTACTTCCCATATTGTTTTGGTAGACAGCTTTAATGTGTTGTATTAGACCAATACTGACAACAGAAGCTTCAGCTTTTATTGCTGTTAATACCCTGAGCAATTACCGTAACTCAGCAGGAACCTCTGCCCAGGACAGCAACTATCATATTGTAATCAGCATTTCATAAGAGATGCTGTTCAAACATGAAGGCACCTGCTAATGTGCAAAAAACTGTACAAAGGGGACTCAAGATCTAATAGATAAAATAAAAATATTTACAATTTTATTTCACAGCTATGTATTTTTCATGGTGCACTGATGTTTGGTTTAGTAAAAATCACACACAAAGACAGTGGGCAGGAAAAGGGCAGTAGCAGCAGCCACTACCAAATCAAAACGCTTCAGGAGTAAGGCTGCACCCGTATTTCAGGTGTCAGTGCTGTATCTGTTTAAAAAAAAAAACACACACACACTTTGGAAGGAAAGATATAAGTAGCAAAGACCTCTAAAAATGGTTTCTAAAAAATCATATTGACATAAAAACTGGATAGAAAGCATTTGATTTACAAGATTAAACTGGAAGGCCACCTTGCAATGCAACCAGGAAAGTTAAAAGCCACCTATCAAGAATAGATCCATCTTAGAAGTAAATGGCACATCTGACTTTGTCTTAAAACAGTAAGCATGCAACAACTTAGGCAATAACTTTTTAACAAAGAAAAATAAATAACATGTGTTTTTGTTTGTTTACTGAATATACTAATTTGGTACTTGGGTCATTAAAAATGATTAAAAAAAAAACAAAGGAGATGCAGAAAAAGATCTTTTCAAACTACATTTTTTAGACTGAAATATCACAGACAACATATGTCAGAACACAAATATTGTCAAATTACAAAGGATGCTGGAAATAAGAGCATTCACAGATAGCAATACACATCTCTACAAAGCTAAGGAATTAGGAATTCTCTACGCCTAAGAGTAGAGACAGTGGTTCACAATCTTCCAAGTACTAGGATCCCTTGTAAGATCAGAATGTTTCAAAAGATTCCCAAATGATACTACTTCGGTAGTATTTCAAATGCCAATTGTTTGAGGAAAATAACAAACACACACTGGTTCCTGACAGGCGTGGTAGCTCTCACTTGTAATCCCAGCACTCTGGGAGGCCAAAGCAGGCAAATCACTTGAGGTCAGAAGTTGGAGACCAGCCTGGCCAACATGGCAAAATCCTGTCTCTGCTAAAAATACAAAAAAAATTAGCTGGCTGCACTGGCACACACCTGTAATCCCAGCTATTCGGGAGGCTGAGGCAGGAGAATTGCTTGTTCCCAGGAGGCAGAGGCTGCAGTGAGCCAAGACTGCACCACTGCACTCCAGCCTGGGCGACAAAGCAAGACTCTGTCTCAAACAACAACAACAAATAGTGGTTCTTAACTGTGTATTGCTTTTAAATAGCCGGGCGCGGTGGCTCAAGCCTGTAATCCCAGCACTTTGGGAGGCCGAGACAGGCGGATCACGAGGTCAGGAGATCGAGACCATCCTGGCTAATACGGTGAAACCCCGTCTCTACTAAAAATGCAAAAAACTAGCCGGGCGAGGTGGCGGCGCCTGTGGTCCCAGCTACTCGGGAGGCTGAGGCAGGAGAATGGCGGGAACCCGGGAGGCGGAGCTTGCAGTGAGCTGAGGTCCGGCCACTGCACTCCAGCCCGGCGACAGAGCGAGACTCCGTCTCAAAAAAAAAAAAAAAAAAAAATTAAGTGAAATTTTTAAAAATCATAAAAGCATACTGAAAACAGGCTGAAAAATTGTTGTCCAGACGTGTGAGATCAATTTATTCATATAAAGCTTAGCATGTTTATTTGCAGACCTCTGCCAAATCTCTGCAGATATCCAGGGATCCAAAGCCTAAAGTGTGGGAACCACTGGTCTAAAAAAGTGATTTCATAATGAGGAACATCAACACTTATATATTCAGGAAGAATTTTTAATGAGAAAGTACAGTAGCTACGTCCTCACTTCTGCAACACAGGGACTAAAACTGGAAAGAAAGTATAACAGCTTTATCGTGCCCAAGCCAGACTTCTTTCAACCTCTACCCCGGGAAACCCCCACAACAATTTCAACACACTCCACACCAGCCGAAATATTGAAGGATGTGACAGGTTTCCATTGGAAACTATTCTCTGACCCATTTATATTATTTTCCCTATTCATCAATTTACTGAATTTACTTTACTTCAGGCCCTTAACAATGGCTGAGAAGAAACAAGCTACTTCAGAAATTCAAGTGAATTTATCTGAAATTGTCAAAAGTTACTAAAGGGATAAAAACTTCAGAAATACTGTTTACAATATTAGCATTATGAGAGTAAGTGTTACAAAGCTGAAAAGATGGAACTAGTAACCCTCATTTCAGTGCTACTGCCACAAGGCAGTCAGCACTCAAAAGGTGAACTGGTAACCTCGTCAACAGCGATGGACTAACAATAAGAAGAGATAGCCAATGGAACTGGAAAAAGAGAGAATACAGAGCAGAGTGAACAGCACATTAAAAACGCTTACCAGTTTGAAGTCTTGAATGCTACAGATGAAATACGGTGTGTTTGGCCTCCGACTCTCGATATACACACAGTCTTTAAAAGAAAAAGAAATTTTAAAACAATGGCATTTATCTTTAAGGGAACAAAGACAGGGCCCATAAAGCCACTGCATAAATAAATAAATGACAAGGCACATATCTTTTATTGTAATTTTTTTTCCAAAAGATGATATTAAATTGCAAATATCTTTATGCTAAAGGAAAACAGGCCTTTGGTTCTTCCTGATTATTTTTCTAATAATTTAAAGAACCTGATGAAGCCTAAATTATTTTCTTCAGAGTCCCTGAAGAAGGAGGGGAGGATTCCAAAGGATTATCCATATTCAGATGAAGACATTTAGATAAAAGAAACTGCTCACTCAAGATCACACATCAAGATGAAATCTTGAGTATCTTATTCATATAGATGCTCACATGTCTTCAAAAAAGAGAAATGGCTTTGCCACATGCTACTATATTTGTAATAAATATTTTGTGAGGAAATAAGTGAAACATGCAAAAATGACTAGTTTGAACATGCTACTACGATGACCTTTTCAACTAACCAAAAAGAGAAAGAAAACTAATCTCTTAGAGACAATTTGCCATTACATTGTACCCTAAACACATTTTATTTTCTAATTGTAAACAAAACCAATGCCACTAATCAGAGATGGAATAAAGTAAATCAAGCTGCATTTTCTTCAGGGAAGAAGAGTGCTTTCTTAAATTACATTTGACATGACAGTGGTTGGAAAATAATTTTTGATGCTCTCAATGACTGGAGTGTAAAGCATTGCTTTTTTTCTTTTTTTTTGGCTGGTCTCCAACTCCTGGGCTCAAGCAATCCTCCCACCTCAGCCACCCAAAGTGTCAGGATTACAGGCATGAGCCACCATGCTTGGCCAAGGTTGCTTTTTAAAATGCCATGTTAAGACACTTAAATAAAAAGTAATGATTTTAAGGAAAGCAGTGGCTATAGAGACAGGTAACCTCCTCCTACCCCCATATCACAACCTGAGATCATCATAAAGCTTAGGACAGGAAAGTCTATGTATTATTTACTGAAAAGTAAAGTCACAGTCAATCAAATCTAGGAAGAGTGACCATAATGCCTCATTCATTCACTCATTTTGCATAGACAGGGCCTCACTATGTTGCCCAGGCTAGTCTCAAACTCTTGGGCTCAAGCTATCCCCCTGCCTCCGCCTCCTAAAGTGCTGGGATTACATGCAAAAACCACCACGCCCATCCCATAATGCCACTCATTTTATACTTCCTCTTGACCCTTCAGAATGGGTGTGTCTCAGAATAATTCAGATGCTTGACAACACAGGCTACTGCCTCGTTTGTCTTATGCGTTGAGAGCCAAGAAAAAGCACAGAAGTAGCAACAGGGAGTCATCACAAGCCCCAACAGACCCACTAAGATGATCAAGAAGTCCTCACAAATGAGACATTCCAAAAACCTTTCTGCAGAACATCAGGATCTTTGTACCTACCCAAAAGGCACTCCAGAAAAAGAAATCTCAATGACAACTATTTAGGCATTCAGAATTCCCCAACTGATTCTCTACTCAATGACGGACTCAACAGAGATTTAATCCCTGAATCCATGTAAAACAGTAGCTCAGGAATGAACTGTTGACTAAGCTTTCCCTATATCTTGTTCCAAGGTCCCAGATGCTAAATAACTCTGCTTCAGCATTCAGGCAACATCAACTTAACATGCTAATCATCTTAAGGGACAAGCAAGAGAATTCTTCCCACCACAGTAGATCATTCTTTCATACTCCTACCTTGGTATTCAAGTAAAAACAGAAGAAACTCAATTCCCTAGATATAAACTGTATCTCCAAATTACGCAATTTTGGAACAACCCAAAGTTCTTAGTTTCCTGTGTTTCAGTCCCTGTTATACCCACTGCCAGCATTTCAAATCTCTGGTTATCAATTATTTACCCATCTTACTCAACTCAACATGCCCTCTCCTTTCTGTTGCTTCCTATATACTATATTTCATGACATTAACACCATCACAGCCTAGCTACTGACAGAGCAGGAGCATCACCATCTTGGACAAGCACCGCCACTTTAAAGTTCCCCTTGATCAAAAACTGCCTAAATCCAACCCAAAGGGCATCAGCCTAATGGCTAATGACATCATGACCATAAACCACAACTGATATCTCCAACCAGAAACATTCCAACCCTAAGATAAACCCCTCTCTGACCACAGACCTGCCAGCCCAGAGATAACCTCCCCTCTGGCTAGAGAGATGTCAGCCCTGAAACATTCCAACCCCACAATAAACTTCTCCTCCACCAAGAAACATTCCAAGCCTGTGATAAGCTCTCTTGCCCTAAACCCTTAAGTAATACTCTTAGTCTGTAATAGAGAGTGCTCCTGACCAAAATCAGCGAGAAGCCCCTGTCAGGTTTCTTCTCCAAAATGAACCTGTCTTTTGACTGTTGAGCCACTTTTCATACTTCTTTCCTCACTCTTTAACTCGTACAGCTACGACTCACTGGCTTCAGAACTAATAGGTCCCTTTCTAATTAATTGCTTCTACCTTCTTGAGGCTCAAGTGACAAAAAATACTTCAATGGTCTGGTCTCACTCCACACCCCATCTTCCCCTAGGCTGCATTCACTACAAGAAATCCCAGCTCTGCTCCCAGTCGGCAAAACTCCTTCTTCTTTCCTTCTACCAGTCCCTGATCATACCAACCTTAGAATTAGTTATCAGTTCCATATAGAGTAACTTCTCATGGCTCCTCTGTAACTAAATGGCAATACCTCCCTTCTTTTACATAACATTAACAATTTACTTTCCTTATCAAGTTATTTGGCAGTCAGGTGGTCTGCACTGTCCACTAACAATTTACTATCAATCTTGTAGACTCAGAGGAATGTACTCAATTCTACGTTTCCTGTACTCACCAACAACTAATGTCTGCCATTAGTGTGGGGGTTAAAAAATATAAAAAATAAAAAATAAGGCCAATGCAGGTGGATCACCTGGGGTCAGGAGTTCAAGACCAGCCTGGCCAACCTGGTGAAACCCCAACTCCACTAAAAATACAAAAATTAGCTGGGTGTGGTGGTATGCACCTGTCATCCCAGCTACTCAGATCACTTGAACCCAGGAGGTAGAGACTGCAGTGAGCTGAGATCACGCCACTGCACTCCAGCCTGGGCGACAGTGGAACTGTCTTTAAAAAAAAAAAAAAAAAAAAAAACAACCTGAAATAAACGGGAGATGCTTAGAAAGCAAAGACTATGTATACTGTTATTCTTTTTACACGAAGAAAAGCTTTATTTATATATACTTTAAATTATCCATAGGATCATGACACACCGTCTTACTCTGAGACATAAAGCTAACTTATATATAAAAAACTTTCCAGAAAAAGGAAAGAGAACCTATGTTCTTTCATTTCCCACTGCAAAGTTACATTCAGGAAAAGGACTGCCTGTAAATACACTAAGATGTAGCTCTGTTAGAGAAGGAAGGAAAGGAACATGCTGGTATGTCAAGGGCAGCCAAGCACATCTGTTTGCCTAAACACATCTCAACAGTTGTACTGGAGCTGCCTCACACACCTAGCCTGAGAAATTCTGCCATGAGGGATAAGTGTGAGAGAGATCCTCAACCGGACATACGGAATTACCACTATTACTTTTTATTAGATTAAAAGCCACCTCTTTTTGTTTAAAAAGCGATTATGGCAACTCAAACTAATCCACAGCTATGAATTCATAACAGACAGTCCAATACACAAGGCTAATAATCTGTAAAATGGGTGAGTGCATCAAGGGATCTCTATTAGTACTTAGAAACGCATACATGAAAAAGTTAGAGAAGCTCACTGCAAAATTAGGTGACAAAACTTACAGTTTTGTAAGCCACTGGAAGGTGGCTATTTAAAAAAAACAAACTTTACATAATAGTGGTAAAACACAGAATGGCTAAGATTGGGGTAATAAGAACTAAAAATATTTCACACTATGTAAAACTTGCCATAGGAATGGGAAAAAAAAACACATTGCTTTGACCTGATTTGTCTAATTCATTTTTAAAATCAAAGCATGATGAATTATTGTAGAGTCAAACTTTTCTTTACAACCCTCTGACAAATATTAGGATGACCCAACAAAAAATAAACATAATTTAGAATTCAAGTCTCACAGAAAAAAATTCTATTTTATATTACTCTTAAAAGTATTCAAAACAAGGTTCAATTAAAGCCAAATTGTCATATAAAAAGTATTTCCCTTTGGCTTATTAATCAAGCAGCTATTTAAGAAAATAATTTATATAAATGTTTATAGTTAGCACAAAAATATAGTGCTTTATTTGAAAAGGGAAAGATAAGAACGTAGTCAAGAGCAATGTTAAAATCTCAGTTGGAATATATGCCCAGTAATATTTTAAAGCCAAAATGATTTGGCAAGATTTTCATGCAATTTACCAGAGTGCATGGGTTGTCTGAAGCTGGTTATAAAATTGGTTTTAGTCAGTAGGATCAATGATTCTCAACCTGAAAATCTCTCATGGCCCCCAAGTACTGCAGATACTTCTTTTTTTTATTAGAAAGCTAGCAGTTCTGAAAGAACTGCGCAAAGCTGATGCGATCCATTAAATGCATAATGCACATTTTCAGAATTACCCATATAAAAACACGTATTTACCAGAATTGAGCAAACGGTTTCTGCAGGGCAAGTATATATATTTTTTAAATCTTCAAATCAGCATGCCTGTAATGGGCCAGAAAAATGAGTGAGGCTATTACCATCAATATCAATTATTCCAAACAACACATGATAACTAATGTGTCTTTACTAGGGATGTCTAGAAATGAAACCATGGGTCTAGGTTGAGACTTACTCTCTAACATCCAACTTCTGTCTGGGAATGGATCACAGGATTAAGTGACCTCAAATCCTTGTTAACAGAGAGCAACAAAATCCGTAATTTGGGCAATGATACTGAACAGAGGTATTTCTGGCTGTTTCTCACAACCTCAGCGTAGCTTCATGTCCAAAGATCTATTGTGCCATCTGTAAACAACAGAGTATTTGCTAAGCTGGAGAAGGAAGTCAGCCAAAACGCGAAGGCAGATTCTCAAGGCAAAGAAGGTCCTCTGCTTTTTCAACCCTCAGCAAATCAGCAGGTTTATGTAAATATAGCAAAAGCACAGTCCTCTCAAGGGTAAAAATCACCGTCTGAAGCATTAGGCAGTTTGTCATTATGAAACACAAAGAACCTGTCAGCATCTTTCCTGACAGCCTCCTACAGAGCAGAGTGGACACTTACCTCACCCACTAATTTAGCAAGCAGTGCCATACACGCCAGCATTAAAGCTGTGGTCACAACATACATAGGCAACGTGCCGCCACTGCTCCACCTCATAAAGAATTTTCCTATCAATGTGTTTCCGCCTATTAATCTTTGAAATACCTTCTCATCCCTTTGCAAAGCATGGCAGTGCCACTATGATATAATTTCCAACAGAAAACCCCGTCGTAAAAAGCACACATGAACAAAGACTTTCTCACAAAGAGATTTCTCGGAGACCAAGCTGGGTGGCACAGCGGCGAACATGGGAAGTTGACTCTCAGGACTGTGCCGCTCTTCTGCTTTCTATTTCTCCTCTACATGACTCCTCCACCCTCAATGCTTGGAGGTAACAGTCAATGAGGTACAGTATGTTGGTCTAACAAGGCAGAATAAAAAATTCACCAGTACCTCTCTATAGTTAAAACAGATGTCCCCCATTTTCCAAGACACACAGAGTGTATATGTTATGTGTGTGTGCATGCTGGAAACAACACTGAAATCCTGGTACCCAAATTCCAACCCAGAGTCTCTGCATATTGCATGTCCTCCAACAAACCCTCCCATTTCTAGTCTCCCAAACCATAAAACAGCCAAACCCATCACCATTCCTCAACTCTATAAACAATGCACTGTTCTTCATAGTAAACACTCAAAAATTGTATGAGCAACAAACAAACTGAACAAAGACATGGTTAAATAAAAGAGAGATCCTAGCAAGAAAGCCGCTATGCTCTACCAATATGAACAAAACGAATGCTGTCTTCTAATACTTCTTTAGGAAATAACTCGATTGCCAGGTAACCTACTTTAGTTTTCTGCCAGAATCTTTGCTGTGAGGGGTACTCATATGGACTGTAACACTGGAGAATTTGAAAGGGAAAAGGATTGCTGCTTGGGAAGCTCAGGTGAGAGCATCACTGGAGCCCTGGAGTTCAAAGCTGCAGTGAGCTATGATCCAGCCACTATACTCCAACCTAGGTGACAGAGTGAGACGCTGTCACTCATTCATACATACACACATACATACATGGAAAAGGAAACAAAAACTGGGAAAAGTGCACCTCCGTAAATGAAACCTTCCCAGTCCTTACCCTTACTCTGTTTATCATCTGTTATCAAAATCGGCTACATCATCTTAAAGATTCTAAACTTGGTGGAAAAAGATCTCAGATAACATGTATCTTTGTTTCCTTCTTTTATAAACATCACACTAATTAAATTCCATGTTTTGAAATGTCTATAGACTCCCAAGTAGTGCTACAAAGCCTACCTGGGCTTTTGTTGGAACACAGAACACTAAATACTTCTAGCAAACATTCATCCGTCTTTATCCTCACTGCTAACAAGGACAGAGAAAAAACAAGTTGAGGGGAACAGGTCATAATAAACTAAAAGAGATTTTGTTGAAAATTCCTACCTTTCTCTTTTCTCCTTTAGAAGTCAGGAAATCTGCCAATGTATTGAAAACTTAAAAACTGATCTGAAATAATTATCTTCCCAACTTTAAAAAATAATGCTGGGCCAGGCATGGTGGCACATGCCTGTAATTCCAGCACTTTGGGAGGCTGAGGCAGAGAACTGCCTGTGCCCTGGAGTTTGAGGTTACAGTGAGCTATGATTGTACCAACACTACACTCCAGCCTGGGTGACCGCATGAAACCTTGTTCCTTAAAAAAAAACAGTGATGTGGATGTTTTGGAGTAACTGCTGCAGCATGACCCCCACCTTCCCAAATCAATCATATGCTAGACAAACTTGCGAACTCTGTGGAACAAGAAAAAGCAAAATTATCCTGCCAGCAGCAAAAATCTTATTATACTGATATGCTAAATATTAGTCATGGTTGGACACATATTCCCCAAGCAAAGAACACTGTAAGCACTCTCATCTCCTTATTTTATTCTGAAAACATTCCTTAAATAGCACCCTTGTCACCTGTGTTGGTTGAGTCCCTATCATGAAAGTGAGTCTAGCCAATGTAACATCCAAGTTCCAGTTAAGTGACTGCATCTCTATACTAGTTTAAAACTTTGTTTATATATAGCTTATGTGCCATAAGAGAAAAAAAGTAATCTAAGGGGGGAAATCTATTTTAAAATTCAGTGACAGCCATCTACCTATTGAAGTAGTGTTTGTGGCCCCACAGACACAAAGGAAGAGAACTTCCAGGCTTCGTTCACTCTTTCTGCACCCTTGATACTTCAGGGTACCTAATTTCCTAAAGCTTAAAAATGCAGGTAACAACTCTATCTTCAATTTAACAACTCATCCCCTCCCCCCAAAAAACTACTATGAAATCCCTATTAAGTAGAGGACGATTACTGACGGAAATGCTGACAGATCCTTAACTTAATGATGAGAACTGACATATGGCTGAAATAATATACATTCAAGAAATCAATGCAAAGAGTCCAAACACTTCTAGAACACTGTGCCCAGTATTTATAGGAAAACATCATCAGTGACAGGTAGGCTGGGTGAAAATTCTTCTCTCCCCATATGGCTGACAACAAACAAATTGCTCGTCTGATATTCTGGTGTCACATCCTGCAGAGCAGATTTCAAGCAACACTGCTTGCTCCTTTTCAGAAAACAACGCACTAGGAGCCTGGGCTTTACAATAAATGATTCAACCAATTTACAGGGCTCACTGGAAATACACAGGACCATTCACAACGCCTGCGTTATAATTCTTATTTGGCAAATGATTTTATTATAAACTAGTATCACAGTGAATCCATTTTCTTTACAGGTTTTCTGCTACTGTTTAATGGACTGTCAGTATAATTTAGATTTCATCTATTTAAACTCATTCAAGCCTGGCTCCTGATTGTACAGTAAATGGAACATATTTCTATTCAAATAAATTAATGACAGTTAATTGTAGTCTGCAGTTCTCAGTTTTGTAAATGCAACTGTTCCACAGTTCCTGCATCAAGCTACAAAATTTCCCACACCAATTATTTTCCCGTACTTCACAGGCATCTTCCATTTCTTGGATGCCTTCCTTATAAGACTAATGTACATATTCATTTAATATTCTTTCCCATTCAAATATTTACCTCCAACTTTCTAGAAAGTTAGGATTTAAATGCAACCAAAATGTCAGAAAATAAAAATTTAACTGCCATTCTGGAAAAATGTTCTACTAAGGGATTTTTTTTAAGTTAACAAAATTCAAGATTAAAAGGCATTTTTTTTAAACTTACTCCTGGATGATTTTCTTACATATTTCAAATCAGTTACAATGTCAACATTAAGTGAAATTTATTAAAAGTAGACTAAATATCCCATATGGATTTAAATATACAAACAAGTCACATGGCATATATTAACACACACTGAATTGCTTCTGAGATTGATATTCTGTTTAAGAGAAATTTACTTATGGCCAAGATTAGTGGCTCACACTAACAATCCCAACATATTGGGAGCTGGAGGCAGGAGGATCACTTCAGGCCAGAAGTTTGAGACCAGCCTGAGCAACACAGCGAGACTCCATCTCTACAAAAAAAAAAAAAATTTACATAGCTGGGCATGGCGGCAGGCACCTGTAGTCCCAGCTGCTTAGGAGGTTGAGGTGGGAGGATCACTTAAGCCCAGGAGGTTGAGGCTGCAGTGAGCTATAATATAATAGCACCACTGCGTGCCAGCCTGGGGAACAAAGCAAGATGCTGTCTCTTAAACACATACACACACACACAAATTTACTTCTGAGTGTTATTTACTAGAAATCACAACAATCCCATGAGTGATTTTTCTTCTTGAGTGATTACTCTTTCATGGAAGAGGAAACATCCACACAGCTGTGTAAGACAAGCTTAAAGGAGAAAAAGGCATGCAAAGATGCACCTTAAAAGAAACTTATTGGCTGGGCACAGTGGCTCAGGCCTGTAATCCCAGCACTTTGGGAAGCCGAGGCAGGCGGGTTGTGTGAGCCCAGGAGTTCAAGACCAACCAGGGCAACATGGCAAAACTCTGTCTCTACAAAAAAACACACAAAAAAATTACCCAGGTGTGATGGCGTGCACCTGTGGTCCCAGCTACTCAGGAGGCTGAGGTGGGAGGATCGCTTGACCATGGGAGGCAGAAGCTACAGTGAACAGAGATTGTGCCACTGCACTCCAGTCTGAGCAACAGAGTGAGACTCTGTCAAAGAAAGAAAAGAGGGAGAGAAATGAACTTATCAAATCAACACCCAAATAGTAATAAAGTAAGGATCCAGAATTTGCTGCCCCAAACTATAACCACCAGGGTCATAGAATGACAGATGGGAAGTAAAGGAAAAACAGAGACACCCTTTTCATTCAGCAAGCAAAGTCTGCTTACCTGGCTTTGTTTCTCCTCTCCTATAGACACATTCAATCAAGACCAAGCCATGCCCATCCTCGTGCTGCTGCTACTACGACCACTCTTCCTCAACCAGGTCCTATCACAATCCTGCTCAACCTTCAGGACCCAAATACCACCAACTTACAACCTGTTCTATTCAGTTATCTGTCCACTCACTGCCTATTACTAACATATCACTTCCCTAAATGAGAGTAATTTCTCCCCACAAAATGATCAAGGGCTAAAATTCTTTCTACTTTTTTTATCTTGCAGTACCATACCACTACAAAACATCTTCCACAAAGTTGCAGGCACAGAAAACTGTGCTTATTTTATTGACTGATTGATAAAATGCTACTAATACTATAGCTGATATCTAATACACCCCATTAAATTCTACTAGCTTACTTGAAATCTATTACAGTGTCAGCAGGCTTCAAATTTAATTGTTTGCTTTAGTTTATATAAACTTGAAAGGGCAAATGAAACCTGTTCCCTGACTCTCTAAATCTACCCATACCTACTCCTTCTCTCCCTTAAATCGTCGTTGTTTTCATTCGGGTTTTTGTTGCCATTGCTGTTGTTTGGGCAGGTCTTACTTTTTCTAATTGAAGTCAAAGAATAAAGATTTTTTTTTTTTTTTTTTTTTTTGAGACGGAGTCTCGCTCTGTTGCCCAGGCTGGAGTGCAGTGGCGCAATCTCGGGTCACTGCAAGCTCCGTCTCCTGGGTTCAAGCCATTCTCCTACCTCAGCCTCCTTAGTAGCTGGGACTAGAGGCACCTGCCACCACGCCTGGCTAATTTTTTGTATTTTTAGTAGAAACGGGGTTTCACCATGTTAGCCAGGATGGTCTCGATCTCCTGACCTGGTGATCCGCCCGCCTCAGCCTCCCAAAGTGCTGGGAATAGAGGCATGAGCCACTGCGCCCAGCCTGAATAAAGGTATTTTAAGAATAATTTAAAACACCAAGACGCTTTCCTATGACAATAAATATTGAGACCTCATTTTTCCATTAAAGATCTTCAGCCCACTATGAATTACAAATGTCATTTTACAAATATTCAACAGATATTTTGAAAAAATAATTCCACCGACACAATACTTTCCAATAATCTCCTTATGATATAGTGATTTTGCTTTATGAAATACACAATATACTCAGGATAAAAAGAATTTTGTGGGTGTGAGGGATTTTGTCAGGTAATCTGCTGTCCACCTATCACTTTCATAATGAAAATTAGCACAGATTTCAGCAAGGTCATAGTATTTAAAGTTATCTAAATGCTTCCTGATTCCTAAAATGAGATGAGAGCTTCTGTTTATTGTTCAAGCCATAGGAGGCTCTGGATGCTTTCTATATAAAACCGTACTCACAACAGACTTCATTCAACAAATGAGTGCAGCTGCTCTGGGCCAATATAACACTTAATGAGAGTGTTGCTTCAGCATGCTCCTTTTGTAATTTGTACCTTGGAAAAATTATGTTTTGAACATCTGCTAAGACAAAATGTATGAGAACTTTGGGAGGAAAAATTAAGACATCCCCATTCTAAACAAAGTATATGAAAGACCCTTTGTCTTACAGGCAAGTCTTGTCAAGGTTACATTAAAAATAAAAATGAGTATAAAGGTTCTATAAGGAAAAGAATCATAATCTCATAAAAATATTCACACACCAACTGATTGGGCACCACTAATGTGCCACGTAAATGCTGGAGATACTAAGGTGAAAAAAACACTGTCCTTCCCTTGACAAGTTCACAATCTAATATAAGAGGTAGACATGGAAACAACCATATGCCTTCAGTTATTTTATTTTATTTTATTTTTTAAGACAGAGTTTCGCTCCTGTTGCCCAGGCTGGAATGCAATGGCACGATCTCAGCTCACTGCAACCTCCGCCTCCCGAGTTCCAGCGATTCTCATGCCTCAGTCTCCCAAGTAGCTGGGATTGCAGGCATGTACCACAACACCCAGCTAATTTTGTAATTTTAGTAGAGACAGGGTTTCACCTTGTTGGTCAGGCTGGTCTTGAACTCCCAACCTCAGGTGATCTGCCCACCTCGGCCTCCCAAAGTGCTGGGATTACAGGCATGAGCCACCACGCCCAGCTGTCTTCAATAATTTTAATGGTTACTTATTTTTTTTGTCTCTGAAACAGGGACTGCTAGCTGGGCCCAATATTTATTCTCCCCTTCTTCCTTATTAAGAAGGCTGAGCATGGTGGCACATGCTTGTAGTTCCAGCTACTCGGGAGGCTGAGGTGGGAGGATCACTTGAGCCCAGGAGTATGAGCCTGCAGTGAGCTATGATCACCACTGCACTCCAGCCTGGGCAACAGTGTGAATCCTCATCTCAAAAACAAAGAAGCAAAAATAATAATAATAAATAAAATAAAAAATAAAAAGCATAACATCTGGTATGTAGCTGGACACACGGCCCCTCAGAATAAAGACACTTTCTAGCCTCTCTAACAGCTAACTCGGTCATGCAACAAAGTCCTGGCCATGAAATATAAGCAGACCTATAATATTTCAACTTCTGGAAACTGAATCCTGCAAAGGGGAAGCCTTGCTCTTCTTACTCTTCTTAGTAATCTGAAGGCAAATATGTGGGCTGGAGGTGGAGGAGGAGATGTAGTGTGGAAGAACAAAGAGAATGGAGGCCACATACAATGGAGTAACAGAAGCTTTGACTGTAGCTCAAGAACCAAGCGAGAATCCACATCTCCTGATTCACAGTTCAGTATTTTCGGCCACTATACTAAAATATTTTTATAAATTATTTTCAAATCAGGCAAAATATTTAAATTCATCCATTAAATTTAAATTTCTAGATGCCCTAGTGGCATTCAGAACACAAATTTTGGGGAAAATATTCTAATTTTTTTAAATAGAAAAGCTAGGAACAGATGATGCTTTAAAAAATAGAACACAGAGCTCTTAATTTAGAATGATCAAAATAAGTTGATTAGATAACAAACTATCACCTTCTACTAGGATTATGAATCAACCCCTAGCGGCAGACGAAGTTCACAACTTCCTCCCCTAAGAGACTTTACAGTGTGGTCAAGTTCCTAGCATGACTCTACTACAAGGTTGCACAAGTAGGAGTAAGTGATGGTAACTTCCCCTGCAGACTGCCTGGCATTCTTTGTGGGGGCAAGTGGATGGTGTCTGCTGGCACTGCTCAGTCTCCCCTCTTTCTTACTCCACTTCTGTACAGGTTTGATCAGGACTTGAGAGAGAATA
This sequence comes from Macaca nemestrina, assembly GCF_043159975.1. Lineage (NCBI taxonomy): Eukaryota > Metazoa > Chordata > Mammalia > Primates > Cercopithecidae > Macaca > Macaca nemestrina. The sequence goes on along the minus strand of NC_092125.1, from coordinate 225,472,930 downwards.
CACGACTGTTTCTTCCACAAAAATATAGGACTACTGATAAATTTTCTAGAACATTATATCATTTATAAAAGTTAAAGATGACCAAAATTCATACTATCCTAAATTCTCAGATTATAATCCATATTTTACTTCATACTAGAAAGACGATATCCTCTGTTATGCCACAGCTCTACCTCCTTTCCACACCCTCAACTCGGGGACCAAAAGAAGAGCACAAAAATGTGTCTGATGCACTCACGGTGGCAAAGATTTACCCTTCAAAGATTATAAAAAATCTCCTATTCTATTGACACATTTCTCCAATTTGTCTTTTTTGTTGACATTAAAGTTACATAAGGACATTTCTCTAATTTCAAAACTACAAATTCAGTCACTTTCATAGGCCAAAGCCCTACGATACACCAGGGCTGGTTAGAAAGAAGTGTAATGGTAATATATTTAAAATCTTTAAATGTCCAGACATACTAACTCAGCAATTCCATTCCTTAGTAATGTGTTGATATTCATCACTGCTGTTCAGAATGGAGAATATTTGGAAAACATCAAGTCCAACAATACAGAACTAGTTAAACTGAGGCATATAGTCATTAGTGTGTGAGCATCTCATATTTTTTTGTGCCATGGATGAATTTAGCATTCTATATACCTGTTCTCAAATAAATATTTTTAATGTACAAAAGCAACATATATTGAAATATTTATTATACTATAAAAAACAACTTGCAATATAATAATATGTGTACTTCTTTGTTGATTCATTAAATAACAGAATTTACTAGAGGTCATTCCCTCAATAACCTCCATACTTTAAAAGTGATGAGGAATATAAACATTGAGATTTTTTTTTTCCATGTGATGTGACAGAATATCTAAAATTTATACTGATGTCATAGGCACTGCCAGTATTGCCGTGTTTATCATCTAGCTTCATAAATGAAGTGAATGCTGAACGTCATTTGAAATGTGATGAATTGGTAAAAATAAAGATGCAATTTTTTCCTCACCCAAGTTCACAACCCCTTAAATTCTCCTTGGTAGGCCATATACCCCAGGTTATGGATCTCAGCATGAAGATCATACAAAGCAGCCATAACAGTTCAGATTTACAATTCCTGGCATGGAAATAAATTCAGGACATGTTAGGAACCACATTACAAAACTGCGAATAGCTGAACTCCATATGTGTTCACTAAGGAAACTGACCATACGACAAATGTTAACAGTGGTTAAGTAGTCTCCATTTTAACTTCTGTTTGTCCAAATTTTTCAATTTTATTCCTTAAAAATGTATTATTTGTTCATCAAAAAGGGAAAATGCAGGAGGAAACTTATTGAAGAAAAATTTTTTTAAGTCTATAGCCAAATATTACAAATGTACTCAAAGGGCAAAAGAAGCAGCAGTAAGTAAATGCAGGGGAGAGAACATAAAAATGGACCATCCCTAATCATTACAGAAGCTAAGTTAGAGAAACAACACTGAAAAGGGTGTTGGAAATCCGTTATGTTCATGTATCAGATGCCACAGCACTTAGAATCCTGACAACTGGGAGATAATAGAAGTAAAACATATGACAAAACTGATGGTCTCTACAACAGCCAGCCTCCACCAATCCTGACCTAAATGCCAACTGCAATCTTTAAAAAGCTTGCAGTCCATGATGCCAAATATCTATTTTGGGGATAGCTGCCGCAGACTTCAAAATCATTCTGGTTTATAACCCTGAAAGATAGCTCTGAGTTTTTCTTCATCCAAATATCTTCCAGCCAGTCCAGAGAACAAACTGGAAATCAAGTCTCCATTGTCTAGTTAGAAACTGAGTTACAGAACTCCTTGCAAGGAAGAAATAGCATTTCCCCAAGTCTGAGTGCTAACAGACTAATTATCAAATGCAAACTTCAAAACCTTATGTGAATTTCTGTGCTGTGAAATGGTGGTAATTAAGCCACTACTTTTCAGCTAAACTGTTCTGAGGATGTAAAAATACAACATACTAGGTGAGACCTTTTCGTGATATTTCCTTTCCCTCTACTAAAAAGGGAAATTATAATTATACACAGTATTACTAACACTGCCACAATCAATTTGGTAACTGCACAGTAGCTATGTTTTATAATACCCACACAATGGGATGGCCAGGACAAGTAAAGTCTAAAAACTAAATACTATCTAATAATAATGACAGCCTGCCTCAGAGCCAAGTTATACAGAGCTTTACAAACAGAGCCCAAATTAAAACGTTAATGTAAAAATTAAGAATAAAAAGCACAGCTAGGTGTGGTGATATGCACCTGTGATCCCAGCTACTTGAGAGGCTAAAGTGGGGAGGACTGCTGGAGCCTGGGAGGCAGAGGGTGCAGTGAGCCGAGATTGGGCCACTGCACTCCAACCTGGGCGACAGAGTAAGACCCTGTCTCAAAAAAAAAAAAAAAAGAATAAAAAACAATATATTGAAATTATGTTAAAAATCTGTATCATAAACTCACTCCACGTTCCCCTTCTAAAAGAGAGGTATAACTATAATCAAAGCTCCCCTCCCATCATTTTTTTTAAACTATATGAATCTCTATTGATCAGTCTACAGTGAGACACTAACACTCCATCTGTCAAGTATCAACATCTGTCCAACACACACAGAGAACCAGAACAATGCCTGCAGCCCTCAAAGGGATATAAAATTGTATCTTTGCCTTTTAAAGTTTGGTTTATACATTTTACACATTACACTATCACACTGCACATAATTAAAAAGGCATTCCTTGTGAAGATAACTGAATAGGGAAATCTAGAGATATAAGTCAGAAAACACATTTAGGGGTTAAATGAGTGAACAATGGTAGAGTATCTTTCGTACGTAACATATACCATGCTGCCTAATTAGAGTACATTTTTAATGGTGAAATAATGAAAAAGATTTAAATGCACTAGATATTTAATGCATATATAATGACAAATAGTCATTATGTATGAATTCAATAGACTTGGTAAAGCGACTAGAAATTTATCCATTTCCAGGTATTTAGGCATTCACTTAAAAGAATGAAGTGACTAACTTACCTTCTCCCATCTATCTCTGGTACTTACAATATGCATTATAAAACTCAGACTAATACTAAGGAAGGAGTAAAACACATTCATCCTCACTCTTTCTAGTATTTAGGGTACTCACACAGCTCCAAAGCAAAACTCATGCACACAGCCATCTATTCTGCAGTATTTAAAACTTTTTAAAGCAACAAATCACTCTTGTCCACATACATTTTAAAGTAATTTAACAAACAAAATACACTGCTCCATCTTGAAATTCATAGACAGTATTTTTAATTTTGGAAAGTCTGGTTTTCTCAGCTGGTGAAGCTGTCAGAATAAATAGAAGGCAATATCTGGAAAGATGACAAACACATGGGTCAATGTCAAATACAAGCCAATCTCTGTCAAGAAAAGAGCCAAATTCCTGCATTTCCATTTAAATTACGTTATCCAACTCAAATACCATCACGCCACTTCAAATGAAAATTGCTTCCCTTTAAAGAGCTTTTTACAAAACTGATAGAGTATAACAGATTAAACAACTCTTTCAGCAATTTTCTTAGCTACTAAAAAGTAAGGCATCAAAGTATAATTATAATAAGGGGAACATTTAACAATTAATTGAGCCAGCTAAAGCTAAATCTCCAGAGCTTAGGAGTTAAAATGCTTGCTCACTAAGCAAAAGGGCAGAGGATTTTAATATAACTGCAGGAAATCTCAGTCCAATTAGATTTTAGGTAAATATAAATCTTGTTGCACTGTGATTGGAACTGTGTCACAGTCCACCAGACTGATTTTAGTATCTGGCTTGGAGAGTCAAATCAAAGAACTCCTTGCCCCACTGTCGTCTCTCCACACGCTACTGAATTAATCAAGTACCTCCAGGTTCTGTGCTGAACAAAGAAGGTCTTCTGAAGGCTGTCAGCTTGCTTTTACAACCAACCAATAAGACTCTCAGAGTATATCACACAACTGTGAGGCAGTAACATCTCTGAAAATATTCATGATTTACCCTAGTTTATAATGGCGACACCTTAACTAATTCACTGTCTTTCCTCATTCAGAATTAGATCATGTGAGGCCAGGGGCCATGCTTTTGGAGTTTTGATAATGGAGACTTAGCAACTATCTTTCAAACCAAGGAGGATTAAAAATTAAGTAATCAAATTAACTAGGGTGGCAGTTCACTTCCTTAACTTAATATGCATCTTTTATCCCTGTGAAGATTTAGAAAAGTGCAGAAGGATTTAACAGAATCAAAAGTATCATATTAACATTTTGGGGGTCAAAAAAAATCAGAAATGTATTTTATATTTTTAATCATTTTATAAGTTGAAAGAATTCCGTCTGTTACAAACTGGCCTTGTAATCCCAATGTAAAACAGTAACATTTAACAAAGATTTTAATATAAGATTGGCCCTTTCTGAGCCCCGCACCTATGTGCTTGTATATATACTTATTTAATCCCCAACACAATTCTGGAGGTAGGCACTCTTATCCCCATCCTACTGATGAAAAGACAACAGCGCAGAGGCTGTCCTCCACTCCCTGTTAACCCACCAGCAGTGGGGCACTGGATTATGCTGTCCTTTCTCCCTCTGTGGAACTGATTCCGATTTGTGGTCAAGATGAAACCTAAGGAAGTTTACGCACAACACTGAAACATCTAAGAGAATTTTTTAGGGTTGTTTCATTTATAAGTCTAATTAACTTATAAGAAGAGTTAAGTACCTGAGGTTTGTGTTAATAGACTTTTTAAAAATAGAAAACAAATATTAAATTAGTAAAGTCAAGCTTAAAGATATTAATGAGTTTATAAACAAGACTAATTTGTAATTCAAAATCCCTTAAAAGTGATTAAAATGTATAACTTATAAATGAGATTTATAAGCTGAATTTTTTAAAAAGTAGAACAGTGTCCTTCAATTTGCAACTTTAACAAATGGAGTATCAATATTTTTAAACCAAGGTAAACTTTCTGGACAGTCGTTTCTGCATATAAATATCAATCTTAAGGACTCTTCCCGGCCAGGCACGGTGGCTCAAGCCTGTAATCCCAGCACTTTGGGAGGCCGAGACGGGCGGATCACGAGGTCAGGAGATCGAGACCATCCTGGCTAACACGGTGAAACCCCGTCTCTACTAAAAAATACAAAACACTAGCCGGGCGAGGTGGTGGGCGCCTGTAGTCCCAGCTACTCGGGAGGCTGAGGCAGGAGAATGGCGTAAACCTGGGAGGCGGAGCTTGCAGTGAGCTGAGATCCGGCCACCGCACTCCAGCCTGGGCGACAGAGCAAGACTCCGTCTCAAAAAAGAAAAAAAAAAAGGACTCTTCCCAAAAAGTCCTCCCATCAACTGCTCTGTGCACCTGTCTCCTACTCAACTACTAAAGGAAGCACAGCTAAGACAATGCTACCCAAGAGAGGCACCCAGGGCTAAGCACTCAAATCTAGCAGCTAACTCTGCCTATGGTAATAGGTATCTAGGGAATGACTAAGTGCCTAGAATGTGCTAGACACTTTTCTAAGTACCTGGGATACATCGGGGAGAAGATCCCTGTCCTTCTGGAACCAACCAGCAGGGAAAAAGACACACAACAGAAATGGAAATGGAAGACGTCATGGGTGTGAGTGATTGTGAAAGGTGAGGGGATCCAAGAATTTAAAATCCTAGTGGGCTAAAACAATTGCTGGATCAAATGGCCCCAGGAAGGTGGACAGTTAAGAGGTAGAAGAGTGGGTAGATCATCACTAGGCTGCATTCCTGAATCTGATCATTAATTGCTCATAAAAATACCTTCAAAGATTGACCTTTCAACATGTTTTTGCTCATTTCTAAGCATGATTTTTAAACAGTCACCTAAAGAACATTTCTGCTTCCTTTGGAACACAGTTTTTGAACACACTTTTGTTCAGTGCTTCTTACGTAGATATTTCTGCTATAACACAATGTATGTTACTGGGAAGACCACATATTCAGCAAAAATGTTCACTGAAAATAAAAGGACTTATATAAAATACAGGGTAAAAAGCAGACTACTCAAACCCCATGCAACTCTGAAATCAGATGGCTATTTTGTTAAAAATCAATACTTAAGAAATAAGAAACTCAGGCAGGTACCCAAGAGCGGCTGCATGCTGCCATAGGTGATATTGAAAATACATGAAAACAACAGATGCTGGCTTGAAGGCACCAAAACAATGCAGTAATCTGGGGGTTTTTGTGAAGGTGAGCACAGCAGGCAGGGCAACCTGCCAGAGAGCATCATGTTAGCATGTGCCTCTCTGGGGAGAGAACCCCAGCGGACAGGTGCTCATTTTTCATTTCATTTTCAATAGAAATGAGAAAGCTCCTGCTGGTGCAACAGCCAAACTGAAAGTTTAAATTCTCACCTATTTTTTTCCTTTCCTGCTAAAATACAATCCCGCATTATACCATTAAAGTATATGTTATAATTCTATTCCCTCTGGTCACACTCCTCTTGCCTAGCAAAAGTTGCACATGAACCAGCATAAACTGCACATTTTATTGACATCACTCTCCTATTTACTTACCTATCACACACAAAGCAAAACAAACTATTGCTAAATAGCCATATGCAATAACGAGGTCTCATGGCCAGCCCACATTTATTTCCCCCACCAAACTAATTCCCAATCTCATTGTGGGGAATAACTTTAGCCCCACCATGTGCAGGCTTGGGACAGCAATCAATCCAGGTTTCTGTCTTTTTTTATACAAGACATGTACATGCAATTCAAGGTAGACATACTATATTTACTCTTCTGGCACTGTGAATCTTGAGCTGAGTGACAGCAAGGGCAGGAAGATGGTGAAGGGCCCCTATTCCAGTTACAGCATCTGGCTGGAACGGTCAGTAGTTCTCACCAACCAAGTATCTGAACACTCTCATTTCAAGTAGGTCTCGGAGACTTTTTTCCAGCTTCCCAACCATTATGCAGGAAGCCTGTAATAATGTGAGTCACTCTAACAACAAATTGCCTTTTGTGTTATGTGATCACTGTATATCACCTTGCATTCAAAAAACTTTTCATGCATACAACATGCTTGCTTTTTATTAGATCATAGAAAATGTGTATTTCTCTTTCAGTTACTAAGGGTTCAAAATCTGGTAATCACCATTAGCCTACATATTCTTGAACAATTTACCTCTCACCTTCTCAGCTCACTTCCAATAGTTTCCTTACGGACGATGTTGCCTAGGCTAGCCTCAAACTCCTGGGCTCAAGTGATCCTGCCACCTCAGTCTCCTGAGTAGGTGGGACTACAGATGCTCACCACTGTGCCCGACTAGACATACAATTTTTGGAAACAGGAGAGCTACAAATAATTTTAGGAGTAAAAGGAAAAAAGAGAAAAAGAGCAAAGTAATTATATCACTTGCATTTTCGAAGACATCGGTCTATCTTTTCTTTTTCCTTCAACACAGATGTATTTGTTTTTTGTATTCTCTTCAGGATTTTATGCAAATGTCCATTCATTCTTGGCTTTAACCAATTCTCACAGGCCCATACCATTTTATAAACCAGCTGTGTGACCTTGGCCTCCATGTCTTTGTTTCCTCATCTGTATAGCGGGGAAACAATGTCTAGGTTGCATAGGAATTTTCTAAGGACCAGAAACTACATGCTCAAAGCAAAACCAGTAGATATAAGGTGCTTTAAAACTGGTTGTCATCTATGTCGTTGCTCCCTTAGTATTTACAGCCAAGTTCACAGTGCCCTTTGAAATCAGGCACTTTAGAAGATCCAAATTATTCCCAATCATTTGGCCAGAATGTAATTCTGCAGCCACCTCTGTTCTTCTTGGATTGCATGCACTGTATTTAACATCAAAATCTCAAGCCATAAAGTCACGTATTTTTTCTCTTTAATTTTTGATCTGCCCAATTTCTAGTCTGCCACAAGTAAGTGACAAGCATGCTGGGTACTAATCCTCTCAGACTCAAGGCAATGGACTCATTTTCTAGCTGTGTATTAGCTTGGAAAAGACTGGGAGGCACTAATGAGTGATCAGTGACTCTCGAACCTAAACATGTGTTTAAATCACCTGGGCATCTTATTATATAAAACATGGATTCTGATTCAGCAGATTGGGGGCGGAATCTGAGATTGTGCATTTCTAACCAACTCCCGTGGGATGCCAATCTGTGGCCAATGCTTGGAGCAGAGAACAACTACAGTATAGGTTTCATGATACTTAATGATCCTTTCCCTATAAAATCAAAAAAGGTATGATTAATTTGTCTAAAATATCACTTCTCATTTCTCTAATTAGAATAACTTTAGTATTTTCTCTTTCCTCTATCCCCACGAAGTAGTAAGTTTTTATGTGCTAAAGAACTGTCTTTCACATACGTGGAATTTGAATAACTTCCTAATATACACGAAAAGGTAATCACCTAAAAGATGAAATAAAATTTCTACAGAAACAGAAGTAATTAAAAGTTAATGTAATCCACAACTAAAAGTTCACTATAATGTGACTGAAAATAAGAACTACATTTTCCCTACTGTTCCAAAGACACACCACTAAGAGAACTGAAAATGTCACTCAAATGTGAATCACTTAAACCTGAGTCTACCTAACAACAAAGCTCTTCCTGCCTGTTACAGGATGAGTTTGTCCTTCCCAAAATTCATATGTTGAAGTCTTTACTCCCAATAACTCAGAATGTGACCTTATTAAAGAACAGGTAAGGCCAGACACAGTGGCTCATGACCGTAATCTCAACATTTTGAGATGCTGAGGCAAGATGATGGCTTGAGGCCAGGAGTTCAAGACCAGCCTAGACAACAAAACAAGATCCCTTCTCTAAAAAAAATTTAGAAACTAGCTGAGTACAGTGGCGTACACCTGTAGTTCCAGCTACTTGAGAGGCTGAGGCAGGAGGATCACTTGAGCCCGGGAGTTCAAAGCTACAGTAAGCCGTGTTCATGTCACTGCACTGCAGCCTAGACAACAGAGTGAGACCCTTCCCCTGCCACTCAAAAAAATAAAAATGAAAAAAAAACACAGGGTCATCATTGCCAATGCAACTAAAATAAGGACATATGAAGATATAATTACACTGTAGGTGTGATTCGTTAAGATGAAGTAAGGTGAGCCCTAATCCAATATAACTGGCATCCTTATAAAAAGGAAAAATGTGGATAGACACAGAGATATGTACACAAAGAGAATGCTATGAAAGATCACCACTACGCTGCCACAAAGTAGCAAACTGCTGTAAGCAAGGACAGAGGCTTGAAACAGAACCTTCCCTGGTGCCTTCAGAGGTAACATGAGGCCGGGTGCAGTGGCTCATGCCTGAAATCCCAGCACTTTGGGAGGCCAAGGTGGGCGGACAGCGCGAGCCAAGGAGTTCAAGGGTTGCCTGGGCAACATGGCAAATCTTGTCTCTACAAAAAATACAATTAGCCAGGCATGGTGATGCATGCCTATAGTCCCTGCTACTCAGGAGGCTGAGGCAGGAGATTGAGGCTGCAGTGAGCAATGATCGTGCCCTAACACACCAGCCTGGGCAACCCTGTCTTAAAAAGAAAAGAAAAAGAGGTAACACGATCCTGCCAACACCTTGCTCTTGGATGTGTGGCCTCCAGAACTGTGAGACAACCTACCTCTGCTGTTTCAGCCACTCCATTTGTTATACCGTGCCACAGCATCCCTAACAAACTAACACACAGCCTCATTGTGTTTCCTCCCAAATAAGACTAACGTTGATTAAATAACATTAAAGATGATTGTGCAGACAGGCAATAAGGTCACAGAGGGTCTGGAGTGCCAGGTTCTGGGAACGAACCTGCTGGTGAACAGGGAATACAATGAAAAGCTTTAAGCAGATTAATAATAGGTCTAATAAGTGCAAATGATTTTGTCACAGGTCTGAGAACAACACTAAGCTCTGCCTAAAGATGCCTTTATGCTATGTTACACAAAAATATTCTTGCCATTATCAATAAAACTTCTACCCCACCATAAAACACGAATGTCTTAAGAAGACACCTTCATTTGCATGTCACATCTATTAATACCTAAACTTCTTCTAAATATTAAGAGATGTAGATAAAAAGTTACAGATCAAATGAGCTTATACATACCTACATATATATATATATGTAGGTATATATATACATATATATATATACACATATATATATACATATATATATACACATATATATATACATATACACATATATATATACATATATATATATATATATATATCCTGGAACACCAAATGTCAGATCTTGGTTTTATTTTGGGAAGGCAATATTTGTCTGAGTAATAAATTGCCTTAAAGCAGCTTTCCATGATTCAGGGAACTAAGGATGTGACACCACTTTCAGCCACCACAGACCAACCCCTCAGTGAAGAAGCAGTAGCTAAATGTTAGGACCACTTGTTAAAATGCTGGGGACTCCCTCCCCACTTTAAACAGTAACTTGATTCAATGGAAATTTTCCATTTAGAAAATAGTTTCATGTTATCTTTACTTTTTCTTTTAAGGCAAACTTTTTACTGAAGTATAATACATATACAGAGAAGTGCAAAATGCAATAAATTTTCAAAGAACAAATAAGTGTAACCAGTACCATAAAACATAACATGACCAGAACTTGGGGGTCCCCTTAATGTTCTGTACCCAGTACCCATAGGGCAATCTCTCTCCTGACTTCAAACACCAAAGATTAGTTGTGGCTGTTTTAAAATTTTCTATAAAAGGAATTATACCATATTATGCTCTTCTGTGTAAACTCAACATTATGTTTGAAATCATTTATTTGTTTTTGCGATGAGGTCTCACTCTGTAACCCAGGCTGGAGTGCAGTGGTGCAATCACTGCTCACTGCAGCCTCAACCTTCAGTGCTTAAGGGATCCTCCCACTGCAGCCTCCCAAGTAGCTGGGACTACAGGAGTACACCACCAAGCCCGGCTAATTTTTGTATTTTGAGTAGAGACGAGGTTTTGCCATGTTGCCCAAGCTGGTCTCCAACTCCTGGGCTCAATCCACCTACCTACCTCCACCTCCCAAAGTTCTAGGATTACAGATGTGAGCCACTGCACCTGACCCATAATCATTTACTTTAAATAGATTTTAGAAATATGTATATTCCATTTTTATTCAAACTAGATCCTCAGGTTTCATTTTGCCTAGTTTGAATTTTTTCCAGCTTAAATTCCACTTGCATCAAAAGAAAATAACACTTAAGTGATCAAAGTAAACAATTCTTGTTTCCAGGACATTTTTCCTCAAAATTGGCAAATAAAAGGGTCAAATATTTTGTAACACCTAAGATTTCACAAACCACAAACTTATCTACATAAATACATATTTTGCACTTTGTTCATGAAAGTAGAAGGAACACATATTCTAGGACTATATCTAGGGTAAATTGCACAATCAAAATTATCAGTTAATATGACAAAATATTAAAAAATGGAGAACCAGCTTAATACATACTTTTGGAAAAAAAAAAAAAAACCATTTCATTATCCAAATAGCAAGCAACACCAATATGCCAAAATAAAAAAAAATCTCACAATAATATGAATTTAATTTTTTAATCAGTTCTACCTGCACCAGAAATAAAGGAATCAAATTTCCTAGAACCTAACAGAAAACAGTAGAAAGAAATTAACATGCCACCTACAGCAAACTCCAGAAATCAATATCCTATGCTAAAGAAGCCCAGAAGGGAAATCTGGCTGCACACAGCTGTGTAATAAATCAATTTGTTACCGTGACAGCCATCTCAAAACAGGAGTAATGGTTGACAGACAACAAAGAAGTTAGATCTGACTCATGGACAATATACAATAGAGCCCTACAAGGTTTTTGTTTTGGTTTTATTTTTAACAGGCCTGTTAAATCATTCATTGGGAAGTAATACAAAACAGACTTCCAGAAGCCTTACTCTAATTTTAACATCATCAATGAGTCAATACATTTTTTTAATGTTTCTAGAAATTTCTTTATTCAACGAATATTACGGAATACAGGCTGGGCACTGTGGCTCTCGCCTGTAATCCCGGCAATTTGGGAGACAGAGGTGGGCAGATCACTTGAGGTCAGGAGTTCAAGACCACCCTGGCCAACATGGTAAAACCCCGACTCTACTAAAAACACAAAAATTACCTGGGCCTAGTGCCACACGCCTGTAATCCCAGCTACTTGGGAAGATGAGGCAGGAGAATCACTTGAACCTAGGAGGCAGAAGTTGCAGTGAGCTGAGATGGCACCACTGCACACCAGCCTGGGTGACAGAGCAAGACTCCATCTCAAAAAAAAAAAAAAAGAAAAAAATGTATATATATTATGGAATATACACTATGTGTACACTATTGTCAGTAGACGGCAGGAATTCAATGATGAGTGTGAAAAAATAAGAACTGCTGTTTTGGCCGGGCGCGGTGGCTCAAGCCTGTAATCCCAGCACTTTGGGAGGCCGAGACGGGCGGATCACGAGGTCAGGAAATCGAGACCATCCTGGCTAACACGGTGAAACCCCGTCTCTACTAAAAAAATACAAAAAGCTAGCCGGGCGAGGTGGCGGGCGCCTGTAGTCCCAGCTACTCGGGAGGCTGAGGCAGGAGAATGGCATGAACCCGGGAGGCGGGGCTTGCAGTGAGCTGAGATCCGGCCACTGCACTCCAGCCTGGGCAACAGAGCTAGACTCCGTCTCAAAAAAAAAAAAAAAAAAAAAAAAAAAAAGAACTGCTGTTTTTTTGGAGGAGGAAGACTTATTAATCCTAACAAATAAAAAATTATTATTGTTGTAAGTGCTAGAAGACAAGACACAAAAAAGGCTATAATAGTATTTATTAAGGAAATTTGTTTGACTAACCTGGGAGAGGAAAGGCAATGACACTGGGGTGGGAGAGCTGAAGAAAAGACAAGAATTAAGTGCGTTACTGAGAGGAGAAGAGCAAGTGCAAAGGCCCTTTGCAGGAGAGAACATGGGCAGAGTCAGTAACAAAATCCATTATGCTGAGCTCCTAAGGACAAAATTAAGGTAATCAAAGAGTTTAGAAGCAAAAGTGAAAAAGACCTGGTTGTGACAATGCATGAGATTAAACCTTGGTGACAGATTCTAAATAATACTCAGTTTCTCCATGAGATCTCAGGCTTCTAAACACTAAACAATTTAAATATAGCTTGGGACAAAGCAGCATGATTATATGAAAGCCTACTTTTACCCTCAAAGTATCCCTGCTACGTTCATTCTTAGTGACATTTCAAGAAGTCCCTATAGTTTATACTTACTCTGAGTAGTAAAACCAATTCAGAGATGTAGAAAGCAAAAAATAATCTATTCGAAAAATCTTTTTTTTTTTTTTTTTTTTGAGACGGAGTCTCGCTCTGTCGCCCAGGCTGGAGTGCAGTGGCCGGATCTCAGCTCACTGCAAGCTCCGCCTCCCGGGTTCACGCCATTCTCCTGCCTCAGCCTCCCGAGTAGCTGGGACTACAGGCGCCCACCACCTCGCCCAGCTAGTTTTTTTGTATTTTTTAGTAGAGACGGGGTTTCACCGGGTTAGCCAGGATGGTCTCGATCTCCTGACCTCGTGATCCGCCCGTCTCAGCCTCCCAAAGTGCTGGGATTACAGGCTTGAGCCACCGCGCCCGGCCCTCGAAAAATCTTAATCTGTGCTTGATATCCCATAGAAACAAGTGAGTATTAAAGATCTATTCAGTTGGAAGCGGTGGTTCAAGCTTGTAATCCCAGCACTTTGGGAGGCCAAGGTGGGTGGATCACCTGAGGTCAGGAGTTCGAGACAAGCCCGGCCAACGTGGTAAAATCCTGTCTCTACTAAAAATACAAAAATTAGGCCAGGAGCGGTAGCTCACACCTGTAATCCCAGCACTTTGGGAGGCTGGGGTAGGTGGATCACAAGGTCAAGAGATCGAGACCATCCTAGCCAACATGGTGAAACCCTGTCTCTAATAAAAACACAAAAATTAGCTAGGTGTGGTAGCACGCACCTGTAAGTCCCAGCTACTTAGGAGGCTGAGGCAAGAGAATCCCTTGAACCTGGGAGGCGGAGGTTGCAGTGAGTCAACATCACACCACTGACCTCCATCCTGGCGACAGAGTGAGACTCCATCTCTAAATAAATAAATAAATAAATAAATAAATATTAGCTGGGTGTGGTGCCATGTGCCTGTAATACCAGCTACTCAGGAGGCTGAGGCAGGAGAATTGCTTGAACCCAGGAGGCGGAGGTTGCAGTGAGTTGAGATCTCACAACTGCATTCAAGCCTGGGCAACAGAGTAAGACTATGCCTCCAAAAAAAAAAAAAAAAAAATCTACCATTTAAAAGGCCAGATGCAGTGGCTCATACCTGTAACCCCAAGACTTCGGGAGACAGAGGCAGGAGGATTACTTGAGGCCAGGAGTTCAAGACCAGCCTGAGTAACATAGCAAGACACCATCTCTACAAAAAAAATTTTTTAATAGGCCAGGTGTATGCATACCTGTAGTCCTAGCTACTCAGAAGGCTGAGGCAGGAGAATCAATTGAGCCCAGGAGTTCAAGGATGTGGTGAACTATGATCACACCACTCACCTCCAGTCTGGGCGACAGTGAGACTCTGCCTCTTTTTTTTTTTTTTTTAAAGCTAGTAATCCACTGAAGATATCCTTTACAACATTCTCCACAGATCCTAAGCTTTTAAGATACAACTAAGCACACAGGATCTCTGCAAGTGGGTGAGGATAATGGTTTTCATCACTAACAAAGGATGTTATTGTAGTAGTTTATACCAAGAAAGGAAAAGACCAGGTGCAGTGGCTTTATGCCTATAATACCAGCACTTTGGGAGGCCAAGGCAGGAGGATCACTTGAGCCTGGGAGGTCGAGGCTGCAGTGAGCCGTGATCATACCACTGACAACCTGGATGACAGAGCAACACCCTGTTGTCCCAAAAAAAAAAAAAAAAAATCAGGAAACAAAACAAAGACAAGAGAAAACTCAACCCCCATCTGGGAATCTAATCACAGTACTCTACTTTTTTTTCTTTTTTTCAAGAGACAGAGTCTTGCTCTGTCCCCCAGGCTGTAATATAATGGCATGTAATTCACTGCAGCCTTAAACCCCTGGCCTCAAGTGATTCTCCCACCTCAGACTCTCAAAGTGCTGGGATTACAGGTGTGAGCCACCTTGCCTGGCCCAGCACCCTACTTCTGATTCTTCAGTTTAAGAAACCCTAAAGAACAGACAATATTTAACAAATACCCATTTAGAGAAAAAGCTGTTTGGAGAAGGCAGCCAACTCAGTTAGCTTCAAATCCATTACCAAAAAGAAAAGAAACCACTGAGAAGGTCAAAGACAGTCTCCTTAACCAAATAGTCAAACATCCACTGGACCCGGCAGGATGCAAAGGCACAGCTCCCACTCAAGCAAAAGGGTGCCTCAGGTGAAGTTGTTTTGCTCTGGGTGCCATGGAAATCTTCCAAACCACGTGTGGCCTTTATAGATCCTTCATAACACACTCAGCTTTCAGAGAGAGCATACCTTTTTCACATTTCACAGAGGTCTTCAGATTCACTGAAACACTATCAGCCTCCATAAATACATAGTTCTTGCTCAAGCACTTTAAGTACCATTCTGTAAATAAGTCCTTAGCAATCTCCCTACACATATTCTTCCAGACTCAAGAAGGGAGGTGTATTAGTCCGTTCTCACGCTGCTATAAAGAACTGCCTCAGACTGGGTTATTTATAAAGGACAGAGGTTTAATTGACTCACAGTTCCACAGGGCTGGGGAGGCCTTAGGAAGCTTACAATTATGGTGGAAAGGGAAACAAACACATCCTTCTCACATGACCACAAGAGAGAGAAGTGCTGAGCAAAGGTGGAAAGGCCCCTTATAAAACCATCAGATCCCGTGAGAACACACTCACTATCACAACAACATGATGGGTAAACTGTCCCTATGATTCAATTATCTCCACCTGGTCCTGACCTTGACATGTAGGGATTACTACAATTCAAGGTGACATTTGGTGTGGACACAGAGCCAAACCATATCAGGAGGACTTCCTATAATCATAGTTCACCACATCCAGCTAATTTGTAAAAATTTCACTACAGTCATAGAGCACTGCAGCCTTGACCTCCTGTGCTCAAGAGATCCTCCCACTTCAGTCTCACAAGTAGCTGAGACTACAAGTACATGCCACTGTGCCCAGATCCAAGACTGTTTTTGGTTGATTTGTATTTTTAGGAAGATACTCAGCAGAAACATGGTGCCACAGTCCCATAAATGGGAAAAATAGCAGGTATTTTTCATGTTAAAGAGGTTTCCTAAACTGTGGGGCTTCTAAGAGTCACTAATTCTGACTCTCTAAAACTGTACAGGCAGCATTTTCCACACATATTTGACTACTATTTTTGGTGAAATGTCCCCACTGACACCAGAGTAACATTCCATATATTGTAAATGTTGAGAAAGGTTATTTAGCATTCAATACTACACAAAGCAGCCTGCCTTTTGACAATGATCCAAACTTCATTACAATTAAATTGTTATCAAGAGAAAGGATAATAAATAAATCTTTCCTTATATTGAAGTTATCATAATGTAATCTATATCTAACAGGGTTAACACATTCTGCTCCTTTCCCATGATTTAGGTGTGCGTATGCCCTAAACAAGCAATCTGTGGTAACTCTGAGAGATTCTTCAGTCACTAAGAAATTCTTATTGCCTAATAGCTGAGTCTAAATCAAATATAAATACAGACAGTACTGTAACCCCCACACACATCATTTAATCCTTACAGCAGATTTCTAACTGCTCTAAAACCTCCACTCTGATAAATTTATATCACACAAACACCGTCTCAGTTAATCTTCAACCAAGAAATTGTAGTTGTGAATACAAATTTGTCTGTATTAAGTTCTAACACTGACTTTCTTTTTTTTTTTTTTTTTTGGTGGGGTAGGGGGAGAGGGCGGCTGGAGACAGGGTTTTGCTCTGCTGCACAGGCTGGAGTGCTATGATGTGAACGGGGCTTACTGCAGCCTTGCCCTCCTGAGCTCAAGAGATTCTCCTACCTCAGCCTCCTGAGTAGCTGGGACTACAGGCTCATCACACTCCCAGCTAATATTTTGCTGTTTTGTAGAAATAACAGTCTCACTATGTTGTCCAGGCTGGTCTCCACATTGCTCAAGCAATCCTCCTGTCTCAGCATCTCAAAGTGCTGGGATTACAGTCCTGAGCCACCACGCTCAGCCCCACTGACATCTTTTGAAATTTAAAAAACTCCTATGTGGGAGAATGAAAATCTGGAACTTGATGTGAAGTTCAGAACAGTAACAGCATTCCTCAGTAAAATGATTGTTCCAGATTATGGACATAACACAGTGAAGTATTTTAATCTCTTTCTCAGAAAAACATAAAAATGGGCAGCTTTAATCTGCTAATTACATCTCATATGAAATTCATGTCACTCTTCAACAGTAAAAGCAACTCAAACAAAATGATTTCACCTAGGTTTTACTGGCTTCTGTAAGAAAAGTATCTTCTTTTTTTTGAGACAGGGTCTTACTATGTCACCCAGGCTAGAATGCAGTGATGCAATCATGGCTCACTATAGCCTTGACCTCCCAGACTCAAGCGATCCTCCTGCCTCAGCCTCCTGAGTAGCTGGGACTACAAGTGTGTGCCACCACGCCCAGCTAATTTGTAAGAATTTTTTTTAGAGATGGGGTCTCACTGTGTTGCCCAGGCTGGTCTTGAAGTCCTGGGCTCAAGCAATCCTTCTGTCTCGGCCTCCCAAAGTGGTGGGATTACACTGTGCCCAGTCTAAAAAAGGTGTTTTAATACACACAATACATCAAATGAAAAGGAAAGGCTTTGCTAGTATTCAGTAGGTTTTGACTCACTTGTTTCCCTGATCTCATCTAAAAGTTGAGTCTTTTTTTGAACAACACTATAAGCCAACAATACACTGGCATGACCATAATACATTTTCTGGAAAACCAAGCAGGTAAGATGACTTCTTCTATTATCGTTGATTAGAGAGCCTGAAGCTCAAATTTTTGGAAAAGGAAGTTAGAAGGAGCAATAAACCTCTGATCTTCAGGCTTTTTTTTTTTTTTTTTTTTGGAGACAGAGACTCGCTCTGTCGCCCAGGCTGGAGTGCAGTGGCACGATCTTGGCTCACTGCAACCTCTGCCTCCTGAGTTCAAGCAATTCTCCTGTCTCAGTCTCCCAAGTAGCTGGGATTAGAGGTGCACACCACCGAGCCCAGCTAATTTTTGTATTTTTAGTAGAGACAGGGTTTCATCATGTTGGTCAGGCTGGTCTCGAACTCCTGACCTCGGGTCATCCACCTGCCTCAGTCTCCCAACATGCTAGAATTGCAGGCGTGAGCCACCACGCCCAGCCTTCTAAAGGCCATTTTTAAAAAGTACCTCCCTAGAGTCTGGTCGATCCTGTCCCAAGGTAAAATTTCCTGTTTCCAAGAATCTTAAGGTTTACTTGGCTCCACCAAGCAGTCAATTCTGCAGGGTCACCACAGTCTAATTTATGATTGAAGATTAAAAAGCAAGGATGAATTCAAAAGACAAAAAAATACTAAGCAGATGGTCAAGTTAGAGAACAAGCAGCGTAGGAAAATAAGGAAAGAACTCATGAATGCATAAACCAGGACATAAGACCAAATTAAGGCAGACACAAGCAAGAAGTGGGTTTACTAACTGACCAAAAGTGGGTCACATGTTTACCAAATTAAGTTTCCTACTCTTCTGGATTCCAAGCCTTCCTTAAAGTGTACAAAGCGTATTTATTTCACCATAATGCTAAGATCACTGCCCCACTGCAAACACTGGCAAGACCCAAACGTAGCACTCCTTACCTCCTGGTCTGTAGACAACATCGTCTTCAGTGATGTAGGATGTTATCTCGCCGGTATCTGTCCTTTCATAACGGGACTTTTTTTTCGGTGGTTTCTTCTTGTTCTTCTTCGTGGACTCCTCTGCGGTGGCACTATTGTTGTCATTGTCCTCGTCTTCACTGTGATCACTCTCAGCGTAATTCTTGGCTCCTCCTTCCAAGGTACAGCTCCGGCGTGGCCTTGAATTCTCACTCTCTCTTGCTTTGTCTCTTTTCTCTCTCTCTCGGTCCCGGTCTCGGTCCCGGTCCTTCTCTTTCTCTTTGTCTTTGTCTTTGTCCGCTGTCATGATTCGCCACGTGCCTTCTTCTGTCCTCTCACGGCTAGGCCTCCGTGAAAGGTAGACAGTAAGCCTGGGCTTCAGTCTTCTGAATTTCTCACTCAATTCCAGGGAAAATCCAACCACTCCAACAACCCCAACGTTTCAAAAATGCTAGGAGAGAAAAAAGAATGGTTTTACTTTAACGTTTTTTCATATTTCTTTCCTAAAATAATGTTTTGTTAAATGAATCTCTTACTTATTCATGCTTTACACCTAAAAACTTCACACAAGCCACAGGAGAAAAATTAAGATAAGTGTTAAAATTTTAAATATGCAGTTTTCGGTCTCAGCAAATGGTTTGCGGTTTTCTACCACGCCAATAATAAAAACCGTCTGAATGCATCAGAGTAAACTGTACTTCCTCTACCTTACATGTTTTCTCCTTCTGAAAGAAAAAGCAAAGAGGTACCCTGGTAGACAACATATAATGGGTATTATCATACAAAAGGAGCTTCATAACCCATAATATTAATTTAAAGAGAAAAGAATCTGTAGTAAAAATTATTTCCAGGCCAGGCACTGTGGCTCATGCCTGTAATCCCAGCACTTTGGGATGCCAAGCCAGAAGGACTGCTTGAAGTCAGGAATTCAAGACCAACCTTGGCAACAAAGTAAGATCCCATCTCCACCATAAAATAAAATATTTCCACCTGAAAAAAAGAGTACTAGTTTGTAGCGCTGTCAAAAATGTCTCAGGATCTCTCATAGGACACTATATTCTAAACATATTTTCTGGCTACTTCTACAAACTCCCAGAACTTCCTTCAAGAATAAAAATAATATTTAACTCAAATGAAAGTGAGAGCTTCAGAGCAAGATTTTTCCACCTTCAGCTACATTTTACACATCTTATCATCCTACTGTTTTCAGTTATGTTCCAAGGAAAATGATCTCTCTAAAGATGTATTACTGGCCAGGCGTGGTGACTCACACCCGTAATCCCAGCACTTTGGGAGGCCAAGGCAGGAGGATCACGTGAGGTCAGAAGTTCAAAACCAGACTGGCCAACGTGGTGAAACCCCGTCTCCACCAAACACAAAAAAAGTAGCTGGGCATGGTGGCACATGCCTATAGTCCCAGCTACTTGGGAGGCTGAGGTAGGAGAATCACTTGAACCTAGGAGGGAGAGGTTGTAGTGAGCCAAGACCACGCCACTGCACTCCAGTCTGAGAGACAGACTCTGTCTCAAAAAAGAAAGAAAGGAGGTGGGGGGGGAGAGGGGGGGGGGAGAGGGAGAGAGAGAGAGAGAGAGAGAGAGAGAGAGAGAGAGAGAAAATGTATTATCTCTGCCTTAACAAAACATAACAGCTTCCAGACACAACCTTCCATCTTTAGGGACTATTAAGTGGTTTTTACAGTCTTCCAAATTTCTACTATAAATGGTATTCCTAATAAAGTCCTCCCCAAAAAGAAACCCAAGAAGAAAAATCCGAGATTTTTAAGAGTCTGCAATGGGAAAAGTGAATCCCAAACTCCAACCCAACACCGTTCTTACAGATATTTTATAGCAGGAAAAATTTTTTTCTTTATAAGTCAGTTTTAGAATAGACCTAACAATAAATTTATAAATAAATAATTTATCTTTTGTGTTTTTCTTATGATCTTCCCCAATACCCTATTATCTCAGTTATTCAACAAATCTTTACTAAATCCTATGTGCCAGCTGTTAGAAGTAAAACCACAATGGAGGAGAAAACTCATGGTCCTTGTTCTCAACGTTCAAATGCAACAAAAAGAGGCAACTGATAAATCTAAGAAGTTTCTGTTTCTCATGCACCTACAGCAAGAAAGGAAATAGTCCATACAAACAAACAAAAGATTGGTCCTCTTAACAACAACCATAAACAAATCAGTTTGCAGTTACATGCTTCAGATGCAGAAAACATTCTCTTTGGTCAGCCGGGCGCGGTGGCTCACGCCTGTAATCCCAGCACTCTGGGATGCTGAAGCGGGCGGATCACAAGGTCAGGAGATCGAGACCATCCTGGCTAACACGGTGAAACCCCTTCTCTACTAAAAATACAAAAAATTAGCCGGGCATGGTGGTGGGCACCTGTAGTCCCAGCTACTAGGGAGGCTGAGGCAGGAGAAGCGCTTGAACCCAGGCAGCAGAGGTTGCAATGAGCCGAGATTGCACCACTGGACTCCAGTCTGGGCGACAGAGAGAGACTCCATCTCAAAAAAAAAAGAAAAAGAAAAAGAAGGCCGGGCGCAGTGGCTCAAGCCTGTAATCCCAGCACTTTGGGAGGCCGAGACGGGCGGATCACGAGGTCAGGAGATCGAGACCATCCTGGCTAACACGGTGAAACCCCGTCTCTACTAAAAATACAAAAAAACTAGCCGGGCGAGGTGGCGGGCGCCTGTAGTCCCAGCTACTCGGGAGGCTGAGGCAGGAGAATGGCGTGAACCCGGGAGGCGGAGCTTGCAGTGAGCTGAGATCCGGCCACTGCACTCCAGCCTGGGCGACAGAGCGAGACTCCGTCTCAAAAAAAAAAAAAAAAGAAAGAAAGAAAAAGAAAAGAAAAAAGAAAATTCTCTTTGGTCATGCTAAAACCATAACAATTACCATATATTCTCTGCAGAGCTCTTAGGTCAAATCTCACATGGGAAAAGACCTCCTCATAAGCCTCTCAAAATATCCTTAGACATTCAGCAAAATAGAAAGTATTAACAGTCTTCGGGAGACAGGTGATGAAGGAGCAATCATGCATCAGAAGTTACATTAGAAGAAGGAACGCATGTAGCACAAAACTAGATTACTTCCTTCTTATGTAAGACACATGCTTTCAAATAGGATTTCTATTTTCTAAACATATTTCAAGAAAAGGAAAAATTATTACTGCCTACAACATTTTGCCCAGATGAACCATCTGCTAAATGGATATTCATAAACCCCCAAGTCCTGGTAGGCTACTAGTGCTAGCAACTGAAAATACAGAGACGTACTACTTTCTCGACGAGTCTTAAGTTTAGAGCACGAACGAACCAATCACGAAAGAAAGAAAACTATCAGGCCGGGGGCAGCGGCTCATGCCTGTCATCCCAGAACTTTGGGAGGCCGAGGCAGGCAGACCACCTGAGGTCAGGAGTTCAAAGCCAGCCTGGCCAACATGGCAAAACTCTGTCTCTACCAAAAATACAAAAATTAACCGGGTGCGGTGGTGGGCGCCTGTAATCCCAGCTACTTGGGAGGCTGAGGCAGGAGAATCGTTTGAACCCAGGAAGTGGAGGCTGCAATGAACTGAGATCGTACCATCGCATTCCAGCCTGGGAGACAAGAGTGAGACTTCGTCTCAAAACAAAAATCAAACAACAACAAAAAAAACTATCAGCTAACACCGTTAGCTGTTAAAATGTCCCTCTTTGACCCTGAAAACCCATCAATGTCTATTGGGAGTCCAAAAAGAATGAAAAGCTTGGGCGGAAAACCCCTCCACTGCACTTGCAGTTTCGGACAGAAACACTTCTGATGACTTTAAGAAAAAAAATCATTCTCCCTGGGGTTAACAAGATAACTGCTCCAGAAAACTGTGTAGAAAACATTTTTTCAGTACTCAGAGAGAAAAAATAGTAAGTCCAAATTGTACATTCAACACTACTCACTACAAAATCATACACTGTTTCTATTTACAAAGAAAATAGAGTTGTTTCTGCCAAAAGTGAGCAAGAAAGTTAAAAATTCAAGAAACAATAAAGATGTCTATAAAATGAAATCCAGTATATGTGTATATTTATAAAATAAATGTTGAGTTATCTGAAAGTTGGATCTATTTACATATTACATTATCTGTATGTTATATTATTAATATATTAAATTATATGAATACCATATCATTTATATATTGATATATTTATATAACCAACTTTCAGATAAGTATGAACAATAAGCAAAAGTCAATCCAATTACCATTTATATTTGGCTCTAAAATACAGCTCAATGGGAATATATTTTTTTCCTCTGCGTTTAACATACAAATCATAATTCTTCTGAGCCTTAGTGTACAGTGATCAACACATACCAGTGATGTGACAGCTAAAGAAAGGGACCCAGAGAGGAACCAGATGGCACTGAGAAGGAGAGCTGTCACTTCGATTTGCTAGAAATGATCTACAAAGTAGACAATACAACAACAGCATCTTTATTATAGCAACATGAGGTTTACAGAGCAAGTTCCTCATTTGATTCTTTCAACTCATGAAGTGAACTGGACAGAAGTTGTCATCCTCACTTTACAGTCTCCAGAACGCAGCCAGTGGGCATGAAGTAGGATGCCAGCGCAGCTGTCTCAAAGCTCAACCCTATCTGGCCTGCACAGGAACTCCTGCTGCCTGTGCTGCCAGGGTCTCCAGCTCTTCACAGGCACCAACTTCTCCTACACTCATCCATGCTGATGATTCACATAGACAGATTTAAGAAACACACTCACTCTGCCCTCAAAGCTATTTTTCTCCAGTCAGAAAGCCAAAAACATTGAAAATATCTGTGTCAATCACTACCCAACCCAGTGAAACAGGAAACACATTATAACATACTTTAAATAAGAAAAGGAGGAAAAGCTAAGCTAGAACACATTTCAGATTTACAACAAGCTTCAGCTACTCAGTGAACAAATGTCACTGAATGCCTATTATGTGCTACTTATTGCTCCAGGTGTTGGTAAACAGCAGAAAAATCAACACAAAACCCCTGCCCTTATCCTGAGCTTATGTGCTCAGCAGTGGAGAGAGACCATCAACAAAAGGCACCATACCTAATGAGAAGATCTTACGTGGGAAATCTAAGGGGGACAGACAGCATGGCAGGACTGCAATTTTAAACAAGATGTTCAGGGAAGCCCTCTCTGAAGGGGCTTTGACCCTGACTAGGTGCATTAGAGAGAAAGCCAAGGACACATGAAGGGAGGTGATTCCTGAAGAGGGGAAAGAAGTGCCAAGGTCCAGAAGCAGGAACCAGCCAGGCTCACTCAAGACACAGGAGGCCAGAGGGGCAGGAGTAGCACAAGAAGGGGGAGAGAGGTCAGAGATGAGTTCAGAGGTGAAGAGGCAGCGGGAGGAGGACCTGGATCCTGGCAGGCCTTGTGGGCCAGGAAAAGGTCTCTCTCTGGCTTTTACTCAAGTGAAATGAAGTTACTCGAATGACACTTCAGCAGGGATGTGAGTAGCAAAGAAAGGCATGATCTGACTTCTGTTTACCAGAGATCACTCTGGCCGCTGAGAACAACCTCAAGGGGCGCAGGAGGGCACAATCACCCAGGGAAGACAAGCAGCAGCTGGGAAGGGCTAGGGTAGTAGCAGCAGAGAAGGGGAAAAGTCTCATGTTTTACATGTTTTATAGATAAGAGTCAAATAAATATGATGTGCTGATAAACTTTTGAAGCGAGGGTGAGAGTGAGAGGGAAAAAAGAAAAAGGAATCTGGCCTGGACCGATGAAGCTGCTATTTGAGTTTCAAGGGGAGACCAGGAGTTTGGCTTTGAATGTGTTAAGCTTGAGAAGCCTAGAAAATCACGTAGAGTCTATGTCGGCAGAGGTCCAGGCTGGAGATAATAATTTAGTTTTTAAAGCCATGAGACTGAATGAGATCACCCAGGAAGTGAGTGCAATTTTTTGACAAAAATTTTAAAACTCATAAAAACATTTTTTGCTCACACTTGAGTGCAGAGGATATTCAAAATACACTTACGAGTTATACATTTCCAAAGGCAGTACCCTTAGGACTCTTTTTAGGTATATTCCTCTCAATCATTTCCTGATTAGAAGATTATACATCATCATTTCATCTTAAGTAAGAAAATGTGGGCAGTTGCCAAAGCCCAGATAATAGCAGCTTCACCTATTTAGTTGAAGGTCAGATTCCTTACAGTTTTTGGACCCTATGAGATTCCCCACTTAATCTAGGGGAAAGGATCAAAGCTTTCAAGAGTCAATATACAGAATTACTCTTCATTTAAGGTTACTTCAGCCTCCACAAACACCATCTTACCTCTTCAAAATGAAGCCAACACCACCCACAAACACCTCACACTACTTCTCAAAACCAATTCAGATAAAGCACGAAAATTTCAGTCACGCTCATGGTCCAAATCTGATTTAAGAGAACCACTTCCTGGCTGGGTACAGCTGCTCATGCCTATAATCCCAGCACTGTGGGATAACAAAGTGGGGAAATCATTTGAGGCAAGGAGGCAATCATTTGAGACCAGCCTGGGAAACACAGCAAGACCCCATCTTTACAAAAGAAAAATAAATTTAAAAATTAGCTATGCATGGTAGTGCAGACCTGTAGTCCTAGCTACTCCGGAGGCTGAGGTGGGAGGTGGGAGGATTGTTTGAGGCCAGGAGTTCAAGGCTATAATGAGCTGTGATCACCACCACTGCACTCTGGCCTAGGGGAGAGAGACCCTCTTAAAAAACAAAAAAAAAGAAAACCACTTCCTGTCAGTACTTAAGCTTAAGGAAGGGACCCAGGACAGAACTGGGGATACTGGACCGACAAGCCAAGATCCAAGTTCTTAGCACTGCTGCTTGCTTTACTGCCTTGGGTAAATCACTCTACCTGTCTGAGTGTGGTTTCACTGCTGTAAATGGGGACAATACCTACCTATTTCACAATGCTGCTGGTGAGAATTACATAAGTATACTATATTTACATAAGTACATTTACATCGTACTTATAGATTGCAAAGTGCTTTACAAATGTAAAATATCAATAATATATATTTATTTCAGTCATGATTTATATCTACTATGGTAGATAATAAGCTATGGAAGATATAAAGGTAGCCAAAACACCCCTATCCTCAAGAAACTTATTTGGGGGCGGGGGGTAAAAATCTATCCAGTTCCATGATTAAGAAACAAATCATGTAGAATTAACTACAAATGAAGAAAAAAATTAAAAATATCTCCTCTTGGGTCATGTAAAACTGACTTATCCATGGAAATCTGCCCCTCGCTCCTGAGTTCCCAGTCCTCACGCTCTACTCATCTCCACTGCTCAAGCCAGGCTACTTGTTAGGATGCTTGACTTTTGACTAAATACATTGAGTGAAGTCCTCCAATTAATTCTTCCTCACTCAACCACAGTAAGACATATTTATATTTTTCAAATGCCCGACCACACTCTAGGCATTTTGCTTAGCACTTAGTCTACCAGACACATCCTGAACACCTCTGTAATGGACCCACTGCTCCAACTGAATCTTAGCTTACCTACTTCAAGCCATCATCATCCCTCACACAGATGAATACAATTGCTTTCTAACAGGTCTTTGTGACTACAAAACATTGTTTGCCTTTGCCTTCCTCCCAATCTGTTCTCCAGTGTGGCCAGCCAGCCAGCATATCTGACATCCCACCACTTTTTTTTCAATAATAGCTCAATTGAGATATAATTCACATTCCATATGAATCACCATTTTAAGCATACAATTCAATGCCCACCATTCCTTTTCAAAGATTATGGGGCTGCCCCTTCACCTCTCCAGCCTCACCTCTCCCCTACTGCTTCCATTTTCACCCCTCCTGCACGCTCCTCCTGCTGCCTCAAGACACTCCTTCAGTCCCTAGAACCCAACTGCTGGGAATACTCTTCCCCGCCCCTTTGTCTGTGTACCTTCTACTGACCCTCAAGAGTCTCCAGTATTTCTGCTCTCCAACTCCAGGAGGCCTCCCAGACCTACCCACAGTCCAGCCTTCTCTTTGCCCCACGGATCCTGCCTGTAAAATGGCCCTCATTGATCCCACTACTGTTATCAGTTGTTAACTTACATCACTTCCCCACTAGCTGCAAAGTCCACAAAGGCAAGGATCATGTCTACCATGTCGTAGTCCATGAAGGAACTCCCATTCAAGCAATTTCCTCTCTGTAGCAAATTCAGGAGAGCATTTTCCTCGTTATTATTGGATTATTCAGTAACAGCTGACAGGGGCTGGCCACACACCCTCCTGGAAGTACTCTTTTCCTTTCATTCTAGACATGATCCTCTCCAGGGCCTATCTAACTGCTCCCTCCACTTCTTATGCTAGGCCAACCAGTGTAGGATTTATGTTGGGGCACTCCTTCTTTTCTCATCCTCTACTTTCTACCTGGCCAATCTCATATACAATGCATTCACCGGCAATCAGATACCAGGACACACAGGAGGATCCACACATGCACAGGCCTACCGGATTTCCCCTTCAGCTTCAGATGCATGTGAAAACTGTCCACCTGGGGTCTCTTCTTGGATATCTCAAAGGTACCTCAACATGTCCAAACCAAAGGCATACTCTGCGTGCACCACCATGCCTGGCTAATTTTTAAAATTTTTTCTAGAGACAGGGTCTCACTATGTTGCCCAGGCTAGTCTTAAAACTCCTGGGCTCAAGCAATCCTCCTGTCTCCCCTCTTTCATCCCTACATCCCATCATCAACAAATTCTCTTATTGTTACCTTATGAATTTCTCTCGAACTTGTACCTCCGAACACCTCCAACATCACAAATCTTAGTTCAATCTACTAGTATGGCTTTGCTGGACCACTTGAATCAAGTTCTTGATTAGTCTCTTCAAATCCACTCCTCTGAACTCCTACAATTATTTTCCTGTACTGCAGCCAGCGTGTTCCTTTAAAAAGGCTAATGACATTATGTCAATCCCCATTTTACAATACTTCAGGGACTCCTCACTTTGGTACATTACAAATCCACATCCTTAACATGATCTACAAGGTGCTTATCCTTTTTTGGCTTCATCTCACAGCACTGTCTTTCAGTCTACACCCAGTCACACAACACACCATACTCCTTCCTACCCAGATTCCTTTGCTCAGGTTCTTCGCACTCTTTTTTTTTTTTTTTTTTTTTTTTGAGACGGAGTCTCGCTCTGTCACCCAGGCTGGAGTGCAGTGGCCGGATCTCAGCTCACTGCAAGCTCCGCCTCCTGGGTTTACGCCATTCTCCTGGCTCAGTCTCCTAGCTGGGACTACAGGCGCCCGCCACCTTGCCCGGCTAGTTTTTTTTTTTTGTATTTTTAGTAGAGACGGGGTTTCACCGTGTTAGCCAGGATGGTCTCGATCTCCTGACCTCGTGATCCACCCGTCTCGGCCTCCCAAAGTGCTGGGATTACAGGCTTGAGCCACTGCGCCCGGCCCTTCGCACTCTTTGTAATGCTCTTCATCTGGCCTAGGTGCCTCCTACCCTTCCTTCAAGTCATAGCTCAACAGCAATGTCCTGAGGATAGCTTTCTTGTCCAAAACAGGTTCAATTCCCTTCATAACGTTTTCCACAACTGTAGTTTTACATTTACTTGTGTAATTCGGTTAGCTTCTATCTCCACCTCCCAGCTAGAAGTTCCATGAGGGACTGACTCTTGACTGTTTTTTGTCCTTTGCTGTATTTCCAATTCTTAACTCACTGCCTGGCACAGAAAGAAAAATAAGAAATTACTTCTTCTTCCTTCCCACCCTCTCACGCAAACGTTGGATCAGTATATAGGGCATTATGATGAGACTTTTATTTGGGAGAGAAAATATTTCATGAATAAATAACTGAAGAGATACTTGATTTGGTTCATAAACCATGAGTAGAATAAGGAGACGCAAAGAGAAGGAGAAAGACAGCCCAGGTGGGAGGAACTTCACTTAAGAGAGTGTTCAGTGAAATCGCAGTTACAGGGGAAAAAGAGCAGAGTACAAAGTAAATTTAAGTAGAGCAAGTGGAAGGGATAAGGGAACATCCCCAAAATAATAAAGCAGCTAACACTTACTGGGCACTTAACATGCACTAAGTACTTTACACATGTTAACTCATTTAATCTTCACTATAACAAAGGTGACAATGTAATTTATGATCCAAACTGGATACATTTGAGAGCGGAAAAAGACACAACAAATAACTACGCAGGAAAAACATATGAAAGCCAGGTTACATGATCATCCTAACTATACTCTTATTCAGTCAGTGCCACTGTTATGTATATCTTATCAATGCAACAGTAAGCACTGAGAGGTTGAGCAAGTTGACCAAACTCACACAACTATGTGTGAGACCTAGGATATGAACCCAAGCAGCTGACTCCAGAGCCTACACGCTTAACCACAAAGCCATCCTGCCTTAAATGACACAGCCTTAAAAGCCAAGTTATCCAACAGATTAGGTTAAGTGAAAAAGGTGCTGCTGCAGGCTATTGAGATGAAAAGAGCAGTCTAGGAACATTCATCTTATCTGGCAGTAGGAGATGTTTTCCACCAAGAAGAGTTGTTAGTGTCGGCCAAACAAGCTTACTTTCAAATCCATGTTCTCTGAAAGCCTAAGTAAGGAACCGAAGCACAAGTACTTTTGCCTGTGCCATTTCTGCATTTACTGTGTATCCAAAAAATGTGCTAGCATCCTCCTTTAGGAATACAAGGAGACAGTCCACGTGTGGAAGACCTACATGAACATCTTACTCTGCTGGTCCTGCCTCCAAGAGAAGCAGCTGCAGCCAGCATGCAGCGGAAAACCAGAGGCACCCTACAGCTGGGCGACTTGCTTCCAAAGGGAAATCAATTTTCCTTTCCTGTTGCCTTTCATATCAACATGCCTGGGAAAGAAGATGTAATGGCTTTTGCTCTGGAAAGGAAAATGTCACTCTAACACTTGTATTCACTGAATAAGAAGTAAGGCATTCTCATAAACAGTAACCTGATGCAGAGAATACTTCAAAATATGCCAGAGAATTGCGGATGAAGCTGCAAGATATCACGGAAATACGAAGTCAGCAGATCTGTAAACTCAGACAGAAATAAAACAGCTTTTTATCTGAAAGTTACGTGGTATTGAGAGTTTTTCCATGTTGTGAAGTTCTTCCACCTGACCGAAACCAACCACATAAGCAAATAGCTACATATACCCCTGCACAATTCTCTACCTCTGAGGTTAATGAATAAACTCTATCAACCCTGCTAAGAGTTTATATACTCATTCTCAGAATATACGGCTTATTTAAGGAACCTGAATAACTGCAATGGGATGCCCAGGTCAAATTCAAAGAGCAGCCTCTGTGGTATCAGAGAGAAGGCAGCACAGAATAAACCCTTTAATGAGGACTGGGTCTAATGCTGATAGCAGCACTTCCACATCTCCTTGAGCTTTGGGGGAAAAACTGAGAGAACTAAGATTAAAAGACACTAATAAATAAGGCTCCTCAATTTCTTCCAAAAAGACATACTAATGACAAAACACAAGACCGCTGCAGAGGGTGCAAAAGTACTCAGAACAGCAAAACTCAAGGCTACAATTAACAACCCAATTAAAACCAAGTAAGAAACAATATGTAATCTTTATTATCTGAAGCAAAAATTCCCAAAGATGAGGTGCCCCAGGAGGTTTCCAATAAAAATTTAAAATCCTGTCTTTCTTTAAAAAACACACAAACTCAGCCGGGGGTGGTGGCTCATGCCTGTAATCCCAGCATGTTCGGTGGGGGGCCGAGGCGGTAGGATCACCTGAGGTCAGGAATTTGAGACCAGCCTGGCCCACATGGCAAAACCCCATCTCTACTACAAATACAAAAAAATCAGCTGGGCATGGTGGCACGTGCCTATAATTCCAGCTACTTGGGAGGCTGCGGCCCAAGAATCGCTTGAACCTGAGAGGCAAAGGTTGCAGTGAGACAAGATGGCGCCACTGCACTCCAGCCTGGGCAACAGAGCACGACTCCATCTCAAAAAAAAAAAAAAAAAAAAAAACCCACACAAACTCATTCATACAAGTAACTACTTTCATATACTTGTAAATGTGAAGCTTTTTCAATTATATACAGCTAGCTCGTACATTGCCAACAGTTGTGTCTTTTATACTCAGCAGGTTAGGGAAATGCACTGTTCACTCTAAATTTGGGAACAGATAATTTTTTATTATGGTGGGCTATCCCGTGCATTATAGGATATTTAGCAGCATTCCTGGCCTCAACCCATATAGATTCCAACAGCGCAATTTTGTAGTTCTCACCAGGGCAGATTCCACTGCCCCAATGAGAACTATAAAAATATCTCCAGATACTGCCACATATCCCCTGGGGAGCAAATGTGACCACAGTTGAGAACCACTGCTTTAAACAAGTTATTTGTCTACTGCAGAGATTTCAAAGGGTTAAGCATCTGTGTTGCTTCATGCGAAATTATGCTTCACTAATATGCAATCCATAAAACACCATCACAAAAACTATAGTCTGCCATGTTCTTTGTTCTCTGAAATAAACTAGACAAATTCAAAGTATTACTTGAAACAGTAATTCCACAGATGTTTGAGGGTGAATTAGGAGAACATGAGCAAGTATCCTGAAAATTCTGTTGTTTACTGGCAAGTCCTGAAGCTTGCTAGGAACAATATTACTCATCGGTGACCTGCTCTGGTCTTGGGGCCAAGTGGAAGCTTCCACTGTCACACAACTAAAGACAAAACCTGGTGTCCACAAATGCCAAGGGCAAGGGAAGCCAAATGCTGATGAAACCACATCCCTGATCTGAAAGGGGAAAAGAATTCCTAAACTCACTTACCCAAAGCATGGCTGTAAACAGAAAACCAAGTGGAAAAGAAAAATGCAAAAAACAAGCAAAAGGGTAAATAAAGTGTGGTATACGTTCACACAATAAAATATCCAGCAATAAGAAATGAGGATACATGTTACAATATGGGTGAACCTTGAAAACATTATGCTAAATGAAAAGAGCCAGTCACAAAAGATTAGACATTGTATGATTCCACTTGTAATAAATGTACAGAAAAGACAAATCCATAGGGACAGAAAGCAGATTACTTGTTGCCTAGGGTTGCAAGGGGTAAATACAGAGTGACTGCTATGGTTATGGAGCAGATTCTGGGAATGATGAAAATGTCCTAAAATTGATTGTGGTGATAGTTGCCAGTATCTGTGAATATTCTAAAATGCATTGAAGTGTCTGTGTGTGTGCGTGTGTTTTTAAGACAGGGTCTCACTCTGTCACCCAGGCTGGAGTGCAGTGGCGTGATCACGGCTCACTACAGCCTTGACCTACCGGGCTCAAGTAATCTCCCCCACCTCGGCCTCTCCAGCAGCTGGGACTATAGGAGTATGCCACCACACCCGGCTAATTTTTTTGTATTTTGCAGAGATGGGGTTTCACTGTGTTGCCCAGGCTGGCTTCAAATTCCTGGGCTCAAGCAATCTGCTTGCCTTGCCCTCCAATAATCCACCCACCACCTTGGCCTCCAAAATGCTGGGATTACAGGCATAAGCCACCATGCCCAGCCAATTGTACATTTTAAACAGGTAAATTATATGACATGTGAATTATATCTCAACAAAGCTATTTTAAAAACACACACACAACAGCAGCAGCAGCATTACAAACTAACAAGAAAAAGCTCGGGCTTCACTACAGCCAAACAAAGGTGCATCTGGCTATGAAATTCACAAGGATGAGCTTTACCTCTGCAACCGAGAAAAACCACCTTTTAAAGCTGTAAAAACATAGTCAATTAAACAAGTAGACAGAGTTTTATTTCACGTAATGCTGAGAATGAAAGAGAGCCTCCTTCTTTGGACCACGGTAATCTTTAATATACAGGAATTCTTGGTCAGGCTTACCATCTCTGTATAGCGTGTTCAAAAGTAGATTAAGTTGGACAGCATTTCTTTCAGTTTGCAAAGCCCTAAGATTCTAAGTTATTTGCAACCGTGGCACATAAGCTCTCAGCGTGTGATGAAAGGAAACGACAAGGTGAATTTTACATTTAACTTAATACAATTATACTTCACACCTATAGGAAAAAATCAAAAGCATTCAAAATGCACTTCTAATCCATAGGTACAAATTATATCAAGGGAAAAATGGAACCACAAAACTCATCGGAGCCATTCTTTTAAAACTTAGAATCTCCAAGTCTAAGATAAAAAGCAAAGTAGCTCTGACTAAAAAACAGAAGTCTCAGTCAAAATTCAATTTGCTGTTTTCTATGTCTGAGCCATTCTAACTGGGTATGATTCTAGGTTGACCAAATGTATTAACCCTGCCATCTCTGTTAACCTGATGTCATTCAAAGAGAAAAGCAGAAGAGCCACTAGAACAATTCAATTCAGATGCCAGCAACTAGTAACTAACCAGGGAGGGCAGGAGAAGTCCCAGGGCCTAGAACATAATGCTAAAATGCAGTTATAACACTGATCATCAAATAAATATCGATCTCCAGAGGAGATTCTGTCAATTCCCCCATTATTTCAGCAAATGTTTACTGAGGTCATACTAGGTGGCCTAGGAGCTATGTCTAGAACACACACAATCTCTAACCTCAGAGAGATTACAATCTAGTGGGGGACAGAGCAGACAATAAACAAACAAGTAGATTTCTATAGACACAGTCTGTAAGTTGGCCATAAGATGTGCTATAGAAAAAAAACAAAGCTGGGCAATGGGCATGGAGAGGTCATCAATTTAAGGTAATCACTGGCAAGGGATCATTGGACCTAACAGAAAGTAAGGTACAAGTTACACGGTTAAAGTCGGGGAAAGCATTCTGGGCAGAGAAAAGCAAGCGCAAAGCTCTGACTCAGGCAGAAGCATACCTGGCATGTCCAAGCAACAGCAAAGGGACATGGTGGCTGAAGCAGTGAGGGCAAGAAGAGTTGGAGATGGAGAGACAGCTCAGTACTTACTCAAATAAGGGAAAAGTCATGGTAGAGTTTTGCATAGAGAAGTTACAATCTGAGGTACATTTTAACGGACTCCCTCTGGCTCCTCTATGATTAGGAAACAACTCAGGCAAGGTCATAGTAGTGAAGGTGTTCAGCAGTGATCACGTTCTAGCCCTCACAAACAGCTGACAGAGTGCATGTGGTGTGAGAAAAAAGGAGAGCCAAGGAAGACAATATGGTTTAAATCCAAGCAACCACAGTCATTTACTGACATGCAAAGAGAACAAAAACTGGGAATTCTGTTGGAATGTATTAAGATGTATGTGTTGAGTGGTCAGAAAGCTCTGGGCTGGACCTAAATCTAGGAGTCCTCAAAGCACAAGTACTAATAACCATGGAGCTGGATGGTATCAAAACAAATTACTAGGGATGAAATATTCAAGATGGCAAAGAATGCTTTCCAGTGAATATTATGGACAGGCCAAAAACGTTCTGTGAACTGCCAATGAAGTTGCAATGGTAGAATGATGGAAAGACTGTACATGACCATGCTCTGAAAACCCTGAGCTGAAAACAATACACTCTTTCATTCACAGAGAAGCCCTCCACATATGTAACAGTTGCCTATGGCCAAATTCTGTATTAATGATGTTACCAAATGCTGCATTTAATAAAATCCAGGCTGCTGTAGTCCTTCCCGGTTGGTTTCCACGCTAGAAGACACATAGGATGGGAACACCTCCCCCTGCTGTTTCACAGGGAAATACACCAGCTGTCCAAATGACTTTTGCCAGGCCCTTCTGGGCTAATGAATTAACGAAGGAAAAACTATTTGAAAGATTTTCACCTTGTAAATTAATTTTAAAAAGAGTTATCAGATTTAAAAATTAACTTTCTTAACATTTTTGAGGGCCTAAATTAAAATTTTTAATGTCCATGTGAAAAGAGAAAAAGAAAACATGTAGTGACTAATTATATGAAGTTAAAACAAAAGTTCAACTCCAGAAAAAATGCAATTTAATGGGTTCGCTAGTGATGTTTAGTTGGTACCACAATCTGAATCTGAAATAATTCAAATAGAGCAACATTTATATGCCTCAGGAAGGCACACTGCTTTAAAATCATTGATATGAAAAGGTATAACTGGATCCAATATCTGTTAGCATTATCATGAGAAATGTATGATTACATTTGTAAGAGAAAGAAAGGGGAAAGCTGCTAGATTTAGAAAAAAACATTTCAGCCGGGCGTGGTGGCTCATCCCTAAAATTCTATCTAGCACTTTGCGAGGCTGAGGCAGGAAGATCACTACAGGCTAGGAGTTTGAGACAAGTGTGGGCAACATAGCGAGCTCCCATCTCCACAAAAAATAAATAATAATTTTTAAAAAGAAAAAAAAGAATAATCTCACTCTGAAAATATATTTTTTGCTTGTTTTTTTGAGTTAGGGTTTCCCTTTGTCACCCAGGCTTGGATACTGAGGCATGATCATGGCTCACTGCAGCCTCGACGTCCTAGGCTCAAGCAATCCTCCCACCTTTACCTCCAGAGTAGCTGGGACTACAGGTATGTATCACCACACCTGGCTGTTTCCTTAATTTTTGTAGAGAAGGGATCTTGCTAGGTTTCGCAGGCTAGTCTCAAACTCCTGAGCTCAAGCAATCCTCACACCACGGCCTCCCAAAATCCTGGGGCTACAGGTGTGAGCCACCATGCTCAGCCTGCAAATCTAATTTAAAGAGATGAAATTATCAAATTCTGGCTAATGACAGGAAAGATGTTTCTAGCAACTAGAGAAAATGCAGTATTATTCCATCACTTTCTATCTACTCCCATGCAAACAAATTTCTTCACTACAAGTGGAAAAAGGAAAGTATGAAAAAGCATAGAATGGCACATACCTTCCAAAACGTCACTTAAAATTACCACTGCAGGTGTCAACAATAACCTCTATGGTTATTCAGCCTCAGATATACTTGGCTTCTGGACTCAATCAATATGTCAATCCTATTGTAACTTCACAGTTTACAGTGTCTCCTTACACTGTTGTTACAGCAACAGCAACAACAACGACAAAAACTCAAGAATATGCCAGCATCCTTGTATCAGATGTTTACAACCAACCAACCAAACAAAAGTCTTTAATACTATTTGCTCAGGGTAAAATACCATTTCTATCTGCAAAACAAACAAAGTCCTTGAAATATTTAATCAGCAGTAATTAGAATTGGAGGACAGAATGACTAGAATCAGATGGAGGGAAGAAAAGGTTTTCGTTTCTACCCTCCTGATAAGGAAAACAGCCATACATTCAAGAATAAAATAATATTTATCATTTAGAGGAGTCCTATTTATTTATTTATTTATTTATTTATTTATTTATTTATTTATTTTGAGACGGAGTTTCACTCTCGTCACCCAGGCAGTTCAATGACACAATCTCGGCTCACTGCAACCTCCGCCTCCCAGGTTCAAGCAATTCTCCTGCCTCAGTCTATCGAGTAGCTGGGATTACAGACGCCCGCCACCACACCCAGCTAATTTTTGTATTTTTAGTACAGACGGGCTTCACCATGTTGGCCAGGCTGGTCTAGAACTCCTGACCTCAGGTGATCCGCCCTCCTCGGCCTCCCAAAGTGCTGGGATTACAGGCGTGAGCCACTGCGCCCGGCCAGGAGCTTAATTTATTACAACAAGCTCTCAAGGATGATATAATGATCCCACATCACAGATAATATACTCCAGTTCTGTTTAGCATGTAACATATATTCTAATAAAAATTCATACCCCCTGACAATGCCTACCTGGGAATAAAAAAGAGAATGTCTTCAAGTCTACGTCATGGGTTTTCAACATAAATATGATTCCCCTCTAAAGCAAGCATCTGTCAAAGATCTTGGAAAGAAGGTCATTACTGAGAAAAGTATTTATTTGTGAAATAAACAAAGGGCTCCAAAAGAGAAGTGCCAAAATAAGAAAAAGTTAAGTATCATGTTTCTTTAAGAAATGGAGTGAAAAAGTTTAATGCGATAATATCTTTTGGCTGGCGTAGTGGTTTGTGCCTGTAGTCCCAGCACTTTGGGAGCCAAGGCAGGTAGATCACTTGAGCCCAGGAGTTTGAATCATGGCCAAATCCCATCTCTACAAAAACTACACAAATTAGCTGGGCATGGTGGCAAAGGCTTATAATCCCAGCTACTCGAAAGGCTGAGGTAGGAGGCTCACTTGAGCCCGGGAGGTTGAGACTACAGTGAGCCATAATCGCACCACTGCACTCCAGCCTGGGCAACAGAATAAGAACTATCTCAAAAATAAATATTTTCATATTAAAAGATTTTCAAATTATTAAATTTTTAATATTTATTCTTTGGTCTTATTATTCAGCTCCCATTTATAACAAAACATACCCAAATTAAATCTATAGCAAATTTAAAATGCAAGCTTTCATTAAATAATATGTGCAAAGTTGCAGGTTTTTCTATAGATCAATGGCCTAAGAGAGGCCTCATCTTGACATTTATAAATTATTAACACAGCCCTGTTAAATATCACTAGGCTAAAAGGGAGCCTTTGATTTACGGACCTGGACATTATCATCATCAGAAGGAAAATAATACATACTTCTTTTTCGGGATTTAAAAAAAACAAAAAAACAGCTATGTCCTCAGAGATTTACCAAATAAGTTATCTTAAATATGAAAACAACTGAATAGGATCACACATACAAACAATAACTGTGATAACACCAAGCAGTACTGAAGGAGGTAGAGACTCCATTTCTTCCGCAAGTCAGCGGATCTCCCAACAAGACCACCTCCCAACAAGACCAGCCTCCCAACTAGTCTTGTGTTGGCAAGGCTTAATCAATATCACACAGCTATTTCTTTCTAAGCTTCCATCTCATATAGTGTAACTCATGGACTCAATCAATATGTCAACCCTATTGTAACTTCACAGTTTACAGTGTCTCCTTACACTGTTGTTACAGCAACAGCAGCAACAACAACAACAACAAAAACTCAAGAATATGCCAGCATCCTTGTATCAGATGCTTACAACCAACCAACCAAACAAAAATCTTTAATACTATTTGCTCAGGGTAAAATACCAATTCTATCTGCAAAACAAACAAAGCTCTTGAAATATTTAATCAGCAGTAATTAGAATTGGAGGACAGAATGTAAAATAAAGACAGTAGAGCAACTGATAGATTAAATAAGGTCTGTATTCCACCAACTGTTTAAAATCAAGTTCCCCAATGTTGACTTGACAAACCTCCTCAATTTTGTTGTCCAGGAAAAATACTCATTTCATACTCCATTTTACATACTCATACTTCATTTTACAAGCAAAGTAATCATTTCATACTCCACAACCATAAAAATATCAGAAGCTCAGTTTGGTGCCCAATGTAAGCATATACTGAAGAACTCTAGTCTCTAGTGACCCTTCAGATCACCTGGAAAATGCAAGCAAGGCAATATACACTACCAGAAAACATAAATCCCAAAAGCAACTGACAAATGCAACCTGGGAGGCTGAAATGTAAATGGAGCACACAGTTACAACAGCATTCTCCAGAGAAATCCCCTTTCTCACTTCAGCAAAGAGAGGTCTTCTCAAAAGCTTTCAATGGAAAAACTGCCACTTCTGATTAAAGTTAATTTGATCAAATCCATGGGGCCTTGGGGGAATGCACAGATCCCTCTCTTTTCTCTCCCCCGTGCTCTACCTTGCAAATTCTAAAGTGACTAACAATATGACTAACTGCCTAGAGGCATGTGCCATTTTCAGCAACTGGTAAATTACAGTTTTTTTTTAAATCAGCTGGTTATGATATGTGCTGCTTTCTTCCCTATATATAGGCCTGTCACTTTTGATATAGTTTAAATAAATGACATAATATGGTATAGATAAAAAGCATTTTTAGAATATTAGAGAGTATCAGAATTGTGCAGAAAAGGCCCAGAGTGGTGGCTCATGCCTGTAATCCCAACACTTTGGGAGGCCAAGGTTGGCAGACTGCTTAAGCCCAGGAGTTCAAGACCAACCCGGGCAATGTCGCAAAACCCCATCCTATACACACACACACACACACACACAAATTAGCCAGGCGTGGTGGCCAAGCACCTGTGGTCCCAGCAACTCGAGAGGATTAGCCAGGTGTGTTGGCGGGCACCTGTAATCCCAGCTACTTGGGAAGCTGAGGAAGGAGAATCGCTTGAACCCAGGAGGCAGAGGTTGCAGTGAGCCGAGATCACACCATCGCACTCCAGCCTGGGTGACAAGAATGAAACTCAAACTCAAACTACATACATACATACATACATACATACATACATACATACATACATGTTGAGTATCCCTTGCTTGGGACCAGAGCTGTTTCAAATTTTAGGTATTTTCAGATTTTGTAATACTTGTATTATACTTACTGGTTAAGCATCTTAAATCTGAAAATCTGAAATGGTTCAATAAGCATTTCTTTTGAGCATCATCTTAGCACCCAAAAAGTTTTGAATTTTGTAGCATTTCAGATATCATATTTTTGGATTTGAGATCCTCAACCTGGACTCTTAAGGTTTACACTAAATATTACCATATAAAGAGTCTATGAAGTCCGTATGTAAGAAAACTGTTCAACAAGTTAGTAATCAACAAAATTAAATACCCATGGTAAATTTCCCAGTGTAATTCATCTCCACATTACAAAACTTATAAATGATCAATGCCAAGTCTCTTCCTTAGAACAGTATGTGAGTCACAGATAAGAATAACACAAATCTTCCAATTTAACTGCACTTAACTATCTTAGGAGTTCTCAGTGGAAATCTGACATCTGTCACATCAACATGTGCCTTATCTATTGATGGGGTTTCAGAAAAATAATCCAAAATAACCCAACTGGTCTTTCTTTTCACGTTAGAGACTCAGCTCAAATGAAGAACCATGTAAAGAATGATTCTGTCACAAAACATTCTCAAATGGCAAACTGAAGGACTAAAGTAAGTCACGTATTTTTTTACATTAAAAAAAAGAACCTGACAGCAATGAGAGAGGTGTCACCTCCCAAGTGTGACATTAAATCAAAGTGCTCATAAACTAAACTACCAAGAAGGAATACCAGAAACTCAAGGAAAAAATGTCTCTTAATGCCTAAAACAACCTTAGGGTCCCAAGGCAAAAGTATCTCTGCCCTCAATGAGCCCTCATCACAACCCAGGCTCCAAACCAGGGACAAAGGCAGAATCCCTCTTTGGTCCCCAGGGACTCCCAACCACCCACAGGGATGAGTACCAAATAGGCAGTTATTGCTGGTCACTAACTTGAACTGGAGGAAAACATCTGAGGCAGTTCTGTGAATCTTTTTCTCCATTCACAGCGCCCTCATTTGTCCGAGACCTGTTCTTGCTCTCTATAAACACAAATGCCACCTACATTTGTCTCCATTTTTAGTATCTTCATTCAAAAACTTATGAAGCAAAATCACGTCAGGCCCAATTTCCTCCTTCAAGAAACCACTCCTCCAGTTCTCCCTAAACAGCCTCCCCCTCAACTCTCCAATACAAGCTTTCTCTGCAGATCCCCTGTGCTTGAGCTCACCCTTTCAAGCACCTTTCACCTTTGCTCATGCTGTCCTTACCACCAGCCCAAGAGGGGTTTTTGATAAATGCATACCATTCACATCCACTTCAAGTGTCAGAAAAGTAATTTGGCCGGGCACGGTGGTTCACATCTGTAATCCCAGCATTATGGGAGGCCGAGGCGAGTGGATCCCCTGAGATCAG
Source organism: Macaca nemestrina (assembly GCF_043159975.1). Taxonomy (NCBI): domain Eukaryota; kingdom Metazoa; phylum Chordata; class Mammalia; order Primates; family Cercopithecidae; genus Macaca; species Macaca nemestrina. The sequence continues at coordinate 225,432,231 of NC_092125.1, read as the reverse complement.
GAGTTCAAGATCAGACTGGCCAACATGATTAAACCCCATCTCTACTAAAAATACATAATTAGCTAGGCGTGGTGGCATATGCCTATAATCCCAGCTACTCGGGAGACTGAGGCAGGAGAATTGCTTGAACCCGGAAGGCGGAGGCTGCAGTTAGCCAAGATCATGCCATTGCACTCCAGCCTGGGCAACAGATGAGTCTCCATCTCAAAAAAAAAAAAAAAAAAAAAAAATCGTTGATGCTTCCAATCCATGCCAAGGCATTCTTGCCCTTAATTCCTTTTGTAATCACACAGTCAGTATTTTACAGGTTAGCATTCTAACACATAAGAATAATGTAAAACCCTTATTATTCACTGATTCATATGTTTCATGTATCATCTCCCCGCACCCTTCTCTGTAGGGCTCCACTGACAGAACACACCCTTGTCTTTGCTAGCTTTATAAACACGAGCTAGTCAATTTCTCTGTCTAGACTTCAGTTTCTTCACTGACAAAATGAATATAATAATATAATGTATCTCATGGAGTTGTGAGGAATAAGCAAAATAATCCCTGTAAACTACCAATCCACACAATGCTAGCAGATACAAGATGCTCAATAAACCTCAACACTGCTGATGACAAACCATGTAATTCACATCTTTAGAATCCCACAGCACAGAGGCAAGCAATAAACATTTTGCAGAAAACAGTATCTAAAACACATCAATCTGGTCCCAGGAAAACTATTTGTTTGTATTGCTTAACAGGAAGAGTTGTCTGTTCTCCTCAAGAAGCCTGCCTTGGCTCCTCATATCCCTCCAAAGGGCCCTCACCCCTCGGGAAGCCTGGTTTCCCAAGCCAACCCTTCTCAGGCTGCAGAAGCATGGTCTCCTGCTTTCCGTTCAGATCCACGAGAACAGGAACTGTGCCACATTTACCTCTAAAAGTAATGAAATATTTGGTGCATGAATAAAATCAATTTATTAGATTTCATTTTTCATTATTCACTAACAAGCTTTCCTCTTTTATAATCAAAGGGCACAGATTCTTAAGTAAAAACAATATGGTTCTCATTAATGTTTTTCTTAAATACTTAAAACAGGCAACTTTTGGGTCTTTCTGTTTTAAAAATTAAATTATGGGGCTGGACGCGGTGGCTCATGCCTATAATCCCAGCATTTTGGGAGGCCAAGGCGGGCAATCCCGAGGTCAGGAGATCGAGACCATCCTGGCTAACACGGTGAAACCCCGTCTCTACTAAAAATACAAAAAAAAAAAAAAAAATTAGCCAGGCACGGTGGCATGTGTCTGTAGTCTCAGGTACTTGGGAGGATGAGGGCAGGAGAATTGCTTGAACCTGGGAGGCCGAGGTTGCAGCAAGCTGAGATTACACCATGGCACTCTAGCCTGGGCGACACAGCGAGACTCCATCTCAAAAAATAAAAATAAAATAAAAATACAAAAAGTAAATTATAACTCTCCATCTCACATGCTAATAGTCTTTACATTCCCCTTTCCATTCCAACTTTCTCTAAAGAAAAAACGTAGAAATAATCATGTGTCCACAAAACCAGAGAATGTCTATACATAAGAGAATGTTCTCAGATATTATTCCTCTTATAGCCATGTGACTCACTTAAGAACTTTAATCTAGGGCCATGCTGTCCAATATAATAGTCACTATCTACATGGCTATTTAAATAAATTAGAATTAAATAAAATTTTAAAATGTACCTCGTAGGTCACACTAGCCACATTTCAAGAGCTTACGAGCCACATGTGGCTAGCAGCTACCACAATGGACAGCACAGACACAGAACATTTCCATTGCCACTGAAAGTTCTATTCCACAGTGCTGATCTAAAGCTAAACGTATGTTAAGTAAAAATATTAAGATTCTCATTTCCTCAATAAGCCACTCTCTTTTAATCAACTCTAATAGCCTCAAGTACAAGAATATGCATAAACATGAACCCAGGGGACTTTATCTTTGACTCTCACAAAGGCAACAGATTACAATTCTTCTTAGAAAAGACAGTGAGACAGTCCTATAGCAATCTAAGGCTTTATTCTTCCATTTCTTCAGCAATTTACACAACGTGACCCAAACAAAAAAGAGCAAGAAACCATTTTTTTCCACTATACCTTTATCTAACATAGTCACATCTGCCAAGTTTTAGAATCACAGGTTCCATTATCTCACACCATCAGCACTCTTCCTTTATAAATTCCCCTCTCCACACTGATCTTCTCCGATTCACTCAACATATTATACCATCACTCTGAAATCAGGGCCTAGAGTCTCTGGCAGACAGGCTATATGTAATGACAGCCCGGATACAATCTTAAGTCTACCCTCCCTCAGAGGATTTCCCAACCCTATGCAATTGTCATGTGGGTAGGTAGAAGGCTGCACATTTTTCTTCATAATAAAAACAAAACTTCAATTTCTGCAAAATCAATAAATTACCTCTGTTTTTATAATACAAGATGATGGCAGAGTTCTGTTTTCTACAAAACTAGAGCTTTTAGGAGCACATGTTTTCAATCACTTATATTTCAAGAATGATTGAAATATCTCCAAGCGCTCCCTGAGAACTTCACTGGTGTGATCTGCCACTCAAGTTAATTACCACAGGCTGCTTACACACAGGAAGAGAGGCAACAGGAGAGAACTCATGACCTTGCACAGGGATGTTTTATAAAATTCTCTAAAATTTAAACTACAAACATTTTTCCATAATGCAACACTATGGTACTGCCTTTAAAATAGTCATCATGGAATATCTGTTTTCTTAGTGATGTATGGGGAAGGTGGTAGCAGGGAGGGGTGCAAGAGATTCTGTGCACACAAGAAGGGCAGTCATGTGACACCAATGTTCTTTTCCTATACACCTGCTGGAAAATGGAGAAAGCCAGAAAAACCTGTTCACAGTGATTATCATTCTGACTTTCTGGTTATTACTTCACCAATAGAAAAAAAATACATCTGAGTATACGCATAAGTTGCGTTTCTCTGGAGTACTTCCTTATGCCCTCTGAGTCCAGGTACCAATGATCTCTGAGGGGAAAGGTGAGCAGCCATCTGCCATGAGAAGATGCCAAAATGTGGGCAACTATTCCTTCCTAACCAAAGCACTTCTGAATCTGAGAAAGCAAGCAAACGTAATGCGGTGGTCTATAAAGCAAATTCTCGCCCAGAATTCTAGCTTCAATGGAGAGGATTCCACAGAAAATGTTTCCAGAAGGACTCTGACAACAGAAAGAAGCAATTCAAGAACAAGGACATAATGCCACATGGGTGGGGGGAAGAATGGAAAAGAAGGAAGACAGAGAAGGAGTCTGAGAAAAATCTTAGTTCTTAAGCATAAGAATCAGAATTGTGGGCTTCAGGGTAAAAAAGAAGAAGAGACTGTGAAACGTAACATCTATGTTTAAATGGGTCCTTGAGAGAAAAGAAAGCACTCAGCCAGGATTAAAGGAAAAGAACTGTACCTCCTCAGCTCCCTTTCAGAGTATGATAAACCTTACCAATTTAGAAGTCGAGCACCCTTTCACAGTTCACATTCAGCTCAGACTGGGAGTCGGAAATTGAAAACACTATAGCCCGGGAGAAACAGACAGGTAAATATACAAAGGACTGAGGCAACTGCTTCCCACTAATATGGGTCAATCTTGCAGGAATACTTGCAAAAATAAAAAAATTACCAAGTGCCCTCTACGAATGCTTAAATACAGGTCAAAATTTCCAATGGCTCAACCACCTGAGTGGAGAGCCAGAGAATGGGAGTAGGAAAGCATGTAAAACCATGGAGGCCCTGGAAACAAATTTCCTAGGCTTTTAAAACCATTTATCTTTTCTAACTTACAGAAAACGCAAACTGAAACCATCCAGAAATAAAACAAATGGGGCAGGGGGCAGAAGAGAAACGGCCAATAATAAGCTACTATTCTCCTATCACTTTCTCACCAGTGCAGGCACCTCCAAAGCAAACCACTCAGAAATTTTATATACAAGGAATAAATCATAAGGATCTCATACATGATTATTCACATACTAAATTATTTATAATAACCAAGGAGTCTCTTAATATTTTTGTCAGGAACTCTGAAAATGAGGTTTTAGAAGCCACAGCATACCTATTCATCTTAAAAGGTAAGATGGCTGGCTTTCAGTTTAGCTCAGCTTTCATTTCTATTGTAAATATTTGACTTTAGAACACTGAACACCATGGCAAAGGGCAAATATTTACTTAGCTTAATTATTCCATATATATTGTTCTACTTCCCCTGTAAATACAAAATATGAGTTGAAACCTCAAATCATTAATACCTAAATTTGGCCACAGATTAAAATATGCTATTAAACATCTCAACAAATTGAGATTAGGTAACACTTGAAGTTCTATATCACAGGTCTTAAACTAACTCAAAAAAAGTAAACAAAATTTATAAGACTAGAGATCAACAAAGAAATTAACCTGAAATAGGTATTAACACAATCACCATAGATTTTCACAGATCCCAGTAGAAATAAAGAAATTCAATCTTTAGTTGAAATTTTAAGAGTAGCCATTAAATAAGTAGGACAGGAATGGAAGGGGAAATTGATTCTTTTATATCCTAATATTCACATTGAGAGAGCTGGGCAAATATAGTAAGTCAACTTGGTTCTGGGTTTGAGAAATAGGCACTTAAGTACAATAAACTCCACACTAGAAATATTTTTGTATATTCTATTCTCATTTCAACATAATCATGCAAAGCCCTAATGAGACTGGGGGCTTATTTTTATCATAATCTCCTTTACTCTGAACCCTACCTACCCTATTTTGGCTAAGTGACAGATTTTGGCCTTCCTCCATCCAGGCTTCCTCCTTGTACTGAAGCTCTGTCATATCATGAGATGAAGTCTCAGTAACAGGTGAAATGGGACTTGTTCCCTTCTTTATATTATAGGCTGTCTATAACAAAGTCAGGCTCTATATTCTTCATAATTTCATGACTAATAATTGCAATTAAATCCTATCTCATTTCTTTTCTAACACTTATGGAGTGTGATACAATAAATTCTTCACATTTCAAGATCAATCTCTATCAACAATCTCTATCCACAGCCTTTGAATTTGCTTAAGCCACACAACCAATTTCTGTTCTGAGGTACTACAAAAATATTATGTGGCTTGTTTTATTGTTTAAATGAAACTTTCCTATGGGCACTGTTGTTGTTGTATGACATTAATTATCTGTCCAGTTCAGTTTTACCCACCATAAACTTTCTCAAAATGATTGGGACCATCTCTTGTTTTATGAGTGTATTTCTTGATTCCTTTGATGTCTCAATGTCCACTAGGGACTGGTAATAAGCCTTCCAACGTATAGGTAGTAAAAATTGTTATCTACAAAATAAAAATAACTATACTAACTCACAAATGTCTCTATACATAGAAATGTGAAGTGTGTAATAATGTTTAACAAGAAATGCTGGCTCTAGTATTATAATGCATAATAAAAATTAGGCAACTGATGACTCATACTTCACAGGTATGCCAGCCTCAATCAGGTTTTCAACCAAGTCTTTATTAGAAATGACAAGTGATTCTTTCGCATGCCTTAATTTAATTCAAAGAGCAATCAAGGATCTGACTGTGAAGATAACAGATTCAATGATGGGAAATACAACTACTCAATGCTGTAATTTGGTAAAATAAACACTGGTATAGCCCAAAGATGCCAATCAGAAATTAGACTCCATAATTTATCAACTCTGCCTGTCTTTACCAAAAGAATGGAAAGAATGGAATTCAAAACTTCTATTAGTATAACCATCAAACTTCAAAAACCAAATATAACACATGTTACAAATTATCCATATTTTAGGTGCCAAATGCCTGAAGAATTAATAACATCAAAAATGGAATATTCAAAGAGGAGAGGATGCAGGCCCAGCTGCAGGCCAAGCCATCCTCCCAGGAATCCTACAAGTCTATACCACACGTGTACCTCCACCCTTTTGTTTTCCTTTTAATCCCACTCCTCCCCCCAGACTTGCTCTTCATCTTTTCCCCAATTCTCTGCTTGAGAATGACATAAAAGGGTACCACTTAGTAGAATCTAATCATTCTACTTAAAGAGTAAAGAAATGAAATGGCTGAACCCTGCTAAAGAGAAAAGACGGGGAGGGACGAGACACCTTTCCAGAAACCTCTTCAGAGACACACAGAAATTCTACAACCCATCTGCCGTAGACTGTCTAAGGGAAAACTGTTCCCCACAGTTACTGGTGCTGCTTTTAACAGAATACCAATAAAGGTATAAAACACAAAAAAATATTCATTTATGGCAGAGATTAAAAACAGAATATATCCATTTATATGACTTTGTTTTTAAAAAATAAATCGACTGGGTGCAGTGGCTCAGGCCTGTAAACCCAGCACATTGGGAGGCCAAGGTGAGCAGATCACCTGAGATCAGGAGTTCAAGACCAGCCTCACCAACATGGCGAAACCCCATCTCTACTAAACACACAAAATAAGCTGGGCAGGGCAGCGCATGACTGTAATCTCAGCTACTTGGGAGACTGAGGCAGGAGAATCGCTTGAACCTGGGAGACGGAGGTTGCAGTGAGCCAAAATGGCACCACTGCACTCCAGCCCAGGCAACAAGGGCGAAACTCTGTCTCAAATCAATCCATCGATCACAGCTACCAACTCCCTGGGACTATTACAACCTAATCTTAATTAAAAAATAAATTCACATCACAGGTTTTCCTTCAAAGCCAGGTTAACAATACTACTTCACTGGTTAAATGCCAGTTTTTTTGGTTTTTACCACTGGCCTTAAATGATTACATTAAAACGCACCAAAAGGATCTTAGTAATTCAAGATAGATACTAAACAAAATTTTCACTTAAAGTCATGCTAAAGCACAACAAATTTTTCATGGTTCAAGGTGTGCAAAAAGCCTTCATTTTAAAGAATACTTCAGTAACCAAATACATTTTCAATGAATCACTGTACCAAATAATAATTAGGTATATTAAAACATCCACTTTAATTATAGGCAATTTTGTTAAAAAAGCTAGTATCATGAAACCACTGTCATAAAGAAGAAATAATTTATCAAAAAAAAAATCCTGGGCATAAACAAAAAACCCCTCCCTCCTCTCACATGGAATCAATGCTGAAACACAGGAGCTTATAAAATCATTTCACCAACTGTTACAGAAGCACTACGTATCAGACACAAGAAAAGGGGGCTTAAAACCAACATATTTCAACTACAGATTTAAAAACAAATAAGAATGATTAAGCAATAATCAAGTTCAAAAGTATTTGGTGAAATAGTAAGTGTAGCTTCTACAAAGGATAATCAAACCCAGGCACGATCTGATGCCTGTTAACCCCACATCTCCCTATGAGAAAGCATTCCCGTCCCCGCCATCTTTGCCTCCTGCAATTGCAATAAACAGGAAACACAAGTTGTCAGACGCTAAAAACCAGCGATGGGTGGGAAATCCCTTTACTCACTCATCCATTCATTCATGCATTCCATTCATTTGAGACAGGATCTCGCTCTGTGATCCAGGCTGGAGTGCAATGCACGATCATGGCTCACTACAGCCTCAATGTCCTGGGCTCAAGCAATCCTCCTGCTTCAGTCTTCCAAGTATCTGGGACCACAGACACGTGCCACCATGCCCAGCTTATTTTTCAATTTTCTGTAGAGACGAGGTCTCACTATGTTACCCAGGCTGGTCTCGAACTCCTGGGCTCAAGCAATCCTCTCTCCTAGGCTGCCCAAAGCACTGGGATTACAGGAGTGACATACCACACCCAGTCCAAATTTGGATTTTAAAGAACTAATTTGATGCTTCTATAGAGAGGAGCTTTTAAACTACACATTTCCTGATTCAACAGTTTACCTACTACACACAGAAAGGCTTTCCAGGAAGCATTTTATATTTGCTAAGTGCATGGTAAGTAAAATATTTTAAAGTCATCAAAGTTTCAATAACAATTATCACTACTTCCTTACTTTGAAAGCTACAATCATATTTCCAAGTATTAAAACAACAAAATACAAATAATCCTAAGAAATCCACAATAAAGATTTATCCATTAAGGCCGGGCGCCGTGCCTCACGCCTGTAATCCCAGCACTTTGGGAGGCCAAGGAGGGCAGATCATGAGGTCAGGAGATCTAGACCATCCTGGCTAACACGGTGAAATCCTGTCTCTACTAAAAATACAAAAAAAAACAAAAAACAAAAAAAATTAGCCAGGCGTGGTGGCATGCCCCTGTAGTCCCAGCTATTCTACTGTTTAGAATTGTTTTCAATGTCCAAAAATGTGACTGCTTTAGACATGCCAAATGAGACTAATTTAAATAACCTAAGATTGCTCCAATTACCTCTGGTTTTTCAGGTGGTACAATGTATAAATCAAAGAAAAGAAGCTGGTGCATAAAACCCAGCTGGCTGAAGAAGTTAAAAATAAAACTCTACAATGATATGGTTTGGGGAAAAACATCAGAGTCCCATTTAGACATGTTAAGTGTTAGGTGCTCACTGGACATCTGAGTGGAGATACAAGGAAGGCAGCTAAGTAGGTCTGGACTAAAGATAACATTTTAACTCTTTATTTACATAATTTTTTTTTTAAACAGAGTCTCACACCCATCACCCAGGCTGGAGAGCAGTGGCACAATCTTGGCTCACTGCAGCCTCGACTTTGCAAGCTCAGGCAATCCTCCCACCTCAGCCTCTCAAGTAGCTGGGACTACAGATGCACATCACCATGCCTGGCTAATTTATTGTATTTTTAATAGAGACGGGGTTTTGCCATGTTGCGCAGGCTCGTCTTGAACTCCTGGGATCAAGCAATTCGCTCGCCTCAGCCTCCCACAGTGCTAGGATTACAGGTGTAAGCCACTGTGCCCAGCCTGCATTTAGGTAATTTTTAAAGCCATGTATCCTAGGGAGTTATGTAGAAATTCAACAAATATTTATCAGACACCTATTATGTGCTGGAGATAGAGCAGTAAACCAAAGACTCAAAATTCTCTGTCATTCAGGACTTTACATTCTGGTGGAAGAAACAAGACAATAAGCAATAAAAATAAAGATGTAGCCAGGCACGGTGGCTCATGCCTGTAATCCCAGCACTTTGGGAGGCCAAGGCAGGTGGATCGCCTGAGGTCAGGAGTTCAAGACCAGCCTGGCCAATATGGTGAAACCCCATCTCCACTAAAAATTAAAAAATTAGCTGGGTGCAGTGGCGGGCGCCTGTAATCTCAGCTACTCGGGAGGCTGAGGCAGGAGGATCACTTGAACCCAGGAGGTGGAGGTTGCGGTGAACTGAGATTACGCCACTGCACTCCAGCCTGAGCAACAAGTAGCAAAATTTATAAACAAATTTCGAAATTTAAAAATAAATAATAAATAAATAAAATAAAGATGTAGTTTGTGATGAAGACAAGTACTCTAGGGGAAAACAGCAGAGTAAGGACAAAGTGGAGCCAAGACTGAGAGTCAAGGTAGGCCTCTCACTGAGACTCAAAAGCGGGAGAGTGAGCTACAGATATTTGGAGAAATACATCCCAGGCAGAAGGAACAGTCAGTGCAGAGGTCTTAATGACCATCACAAGGGCAGTTTCCCTGGAGCAACAACGGATGGATTTAAGAGGAAAGAAGAACTGGAGATCTGGGTACAGACAACTCTTGCTGAGAAGTTTTGCTGCAAAGGACGCAGAGAAATCAGCAATAGCTGGCAGAGTATCTGTTTTAAGATTGGAGAAAAGCGGCATGTTTGTATGCTGCTGGGAAAGATCCAGCAGAGAATGAAACATCAACATTATGAGAGACAGGAAATTACTATGTGAGGGGGCACAGGTGGCGCCTCAGAGAGTTCCCTGAACAGCTGGTCTATATACAAGCAGTGGGGAAAGCACAGGATGCCCTGGAAGGTAGCAAGATGTGGTAGGAGTCTGCAGAAGGGCTCTTAAGACTGTTCTGATTTTCTCATGTAAGCAGGAAGCCCAGCATGAGGCCAAGGAGGAAGTATGAAAGGGCAATGTATGAAACAGGCATCTAAGAAACTGCACAAGTGAATGGACTTGCCCAGGAGCCTTAAGGGTCCATTCGACGTTTATTAACCAATTGGGAATTGATACTAAGAAACTCACCAAATCTGAGACATAAAGGCTGACTCTGACTTTCTACAATAAATAAAAACTTCTTTAACAAACTGCTGAAAATGGTCAGTGTCTAACATACTTGAATATACAATACTTGGGGAGAGTTGTAATTTCTCCAAATAATGTGTTGAAAGAGACTGCATCCCATTTTCACACCATATTCATAATTGCTTCATTGTACATAACTTGAAGGGAGTCATCAGTCATTGAAGGATTTAATAACCTTAGGCTGAAGTTAACTCCCTTACGTCAGACCACAGTACACAAAAGCAAGGTTTTAATTACATATTGCAATAGTAAAACATCTTATATTCTTATTCACAGAAGTACACATTTAGTTTAGTTATATTCTTATTCACAGAAGTACAAATTTGCACAAAAAGATTATCTAACAGCACTCAATCACCAAGAACTGCCATATAAAAATCTATTTCTAGCAATACGGTGCTGGTTGCACAACTCTATGAACACAGATGGTCCCCAACTGAAGATGGTCTAACATGATTTTTTCAAATTAACAACAGTCCAAAAGCAATACGCATTCAGCGGAAAACATACTCTAGGTAACCCATACAACTATTCCATTTTTCACTTTCAGTGCAGGGCACAGCGACTAACGCCTATAATCTCAACACTTTGGAAGGCCAAGTCAGGAGGATTGCTTGAACCAACGAGTTTGAGAGGAGCCTGGAGAACATGAGACCCTTATCTCTACAAAAAATTTAAAGCCAGGCATGGTGGCTCATGTCTGTAATCCCAACACTTTGGAAGGCAAAGGAGGATCACCTGAACTCAAGAGTTGAAAACCAGCCTGAGTAACACGGTGAAACCCGTCTCTACTAAAATCACAAAAATCAGCTGGGTGCAGCACCTGCTACTGTAATCCTAGCTACTTGGGAGGCTGAGGCAGAAGAATCCCTTGAACCCAAGAGGTGGAGGTTGCAGTGAGCCGAGATTACACCACTGCACAGACTCCATCTCAAAAAATAAATAAATAAAATTAAAATTAAAAAATTAGCCAGGCATAGTGGCACACACCTGTAGCCTCCCAGCTACTCCAGAAGCTAAGGTGGGAGGATCACTTAAGCTTGGGAGCTATGATCGTGCCACTGGACAAAACATCCATCTGTCTGTCCATTTGTCCGTCCATCCATACATTCATACATACATATAAACCATGAGATATCCAACACTTTCTTACATAACAGGATTTATGTTAGAAGATTTTGCCCAACTGTAGGCTAATGCAAGTGTTCTGAGCATGCGTAAGGTAGGCTAGGCTAAGTTATGGAGGTTGGTAGGTTAGGTGAATTCAATTCATTTTCGACATGTATTTTCAACTTAGGATGGGTTTACTGAGACACAACTCCATCTTAAGTCAAGGAGCAGCTATATACTGGAAGCCATTGATTTGTATACTTTTTAAATGAGTGAGTTATCTCGTATAGGAATTTTCTCTCAATAAAGCTTTTTTTAAAATCTATTCCAAGCTTTTAATCTAAAGAAATAGTTTTATCAAGTAAAAAAATTGTTTTTTTTTTTTTTTTTTTTTTAGTTTCTTTGTTGAAATTTCAATGGAAAATGGAGCAAATTAAGTATGTTCTGACAGCTTATGAATATAAACTTTGTGGAGACTCAGAATTCTTTCAGAATGAAGGGCAGAATTGAGGATGCAGTTTTTGGCCTTTGGTTCGGTTGTTTTTCTTCTTTAGTTGAATAAAGTTTATAGTTTCTGACATTCCTGCTTTATCCCTTTGATGAAGACATACTGGAATCACTTTGACTAAAATAAACAGCAAATTTCCGGTTGTAGATAGCTACAAATAACTCCTCTATCCTATTACAGACATTCATCAGCAAGACTGAGTAACAAACCAACACCTGGATAAAAAGGAAAGGATACAATATCACAAGTACTAATTCAGGTAATATCACATTTCTTAGAGTTATGACACGTCAAAGGAATTTTATACTTCAAATCTAAACAGCAGGCAAGGAATTTATATTTTTTCCCTGAGACAGGAAAGATAATTCAATAATTTCCCCACTGAAGTTTCAGTTCCCATGCCAGAATGTGAGAAGTGAGAGTTCTTCACCTTGAAAATCAAATCACCACAGGGACTAAAAATAAAGGTTATATTCTTCCAAGCAAAGCGATTACAAGACTGACAACTCAAGATGCCCATGGAAGGAGCAATGGATACAGAAAAAAAACAAAAAACTACTAACAGACTTAGCCACTTCCAAAATGGAAACTGTAAATGTGGGAAACTCAGTGAACTGCCCTACACTTGGATCTCATTTTGTGTAACCCAAGAGGCTAACATCTGTTCTGCCTCCTTCATAAGGTAGTTGTAAGGATGGAACTAGAGGCCAGTAAAGGCTGTTCGGTAGGTGTAAAGTCTTCTGCCAAGGGAAGTATAATCCTCATTTCATTCTCAAAAAACTCAGTCTCTGTACTGATAGTCTTCTGCATGTATAAAATTTATACTCTGTATTAGTCCGCCATAACAGAATACCACAAACTGGGTGGCTTAAACAGCAAAAATTTATCACTTGCAGTTTTGGAGGCTCGAAGTCCAAGATCAAGGTGCCAGCAGATTCACTTTCTAAGTGAGGGCTCTCTTCCTAGCTTGCAAATGGCCACCTTCTGGGGCCGTGTCCTTACATGTCAGAGTGAGCACTGGTCAGCTCTGGTCTGTCTTCCTCTTCTTATAAAGACACTAATCCCATCATGAAGACTCCCACCCTCAGGATCCCATGTAAACCTACCTACCTCCCAAAGGCTCCACCTCCAAATACGACAGCACTTGGGGAAAGGGAAGCTAGGACTTGAACATAGGAATTTTGAGGCAATGCAATTCAGTCCACGGCACTCGCCTACACAATTTCTTTACTGATTGTCTCTAGGCAGAAATTAAACCTTTGTATCGAGAGAGAAAGGCAGTTTTAAAGGCTGGCTTTAAAGGGGATTGAAGGTAGCTTACTGAGATTTAGACAATGTAAAATAAAATTTAAAAACAGATGAGGGTATTTGGTGGAGAACAAAAGCTAAGAAGTATTAAGTATTTACCTTTGAGCATAGTCCTTAGGTTAACACCTAGTCTCACGGGTCACACAGGCTACAAAGCCTTTACTTTTACTTACACAATATTGCTTCGCTTTTCCTTGGAACAAAGGAAAAAGTGGAAGAGAAGGAGAATCGAAAACATGAAACCATGAATGAGCTGCTACATGAAAGTATGTATTCATGTTCATTTTGTACCTTTTGTTAGATGTGGCCAAAATTTTATTTTATTTTACTTTATTTATTTTTTTTTTGAGACAGAGTCTCGCTCTGTAGCCAGGCTGGAATGCAGTGGTGCGATCTCAGCTCACTGCAACCTCTGCCTCCCAGGTTCAAGGGGTTCTCCTGCCTCAGCCTCCTGAGTAGCTGGGACTACAAGCGTACACCACCATGCCCAGTTAATCTCTGTATTTTTAGTAGAGATGAGACTTTACCATGTTGGCCAGGATGGTCTCGATCTCTTGACGTGATCCACCCGGCTCCGCCTCCCAAAGTGCTGGGATTACAGGCATGAGCCAACATGCCCGGCCAGCCAAAATTTTATAAGCAAATGGCTCAAAGGAAACTTGATGAGTTACAGGATTCTAAATCTGTAAGTTAGAAAACAAACCAAAGGTCTGTTTTCTTCTGGTACCAAGAGCTAAGAAAAGTTTATCCTCTATGTTCTCATAAAGAAAGCAGTTTAACACGGTGAACAGCAGCCTTGAGAACCCCTTTATAAACAATTCAGTACACACAAACACTGTTCCACAAGTGTTCATACAAGTCAATGGCCTCAAATCAATACAAGTAAAGCAAACCTGCCAAAAATAAGAAATGCAAAGCCTTCCTTTTTAGGGCTCACCATAATGAGGAGTTCTTAATGAGGGGGTTCATGGATAGGCTTCAAGGGTTACATAAACCAACTGCAATTTATGTACTCTAACAGTCACAAATTATGTTGTGGGAGAAAGATCATATATTACACCAATACTAAAAGAAGTCCATGATAAAAATAAAGTTAAGGACCTGTATCAAGAATTAACGAACCATCAGGAGAGCCTATCCAAACCATCTTAACAACCAAGGCACTGGGTACTTATATGCCACAATTAGGTTGATGTTAAATTCCAACAAGTAGCTAGTACTGGATAAATGCAGAGTCAAACGCTCTAACTTAGCTTACCCTGGAAGCAGTTCTAACCTCCTCTAAAAAGTGCACAGTACCCATTGCATAGTAAGCCCTTGAATATGCACTGCTGCGATTATTACTGGATATACTACAAACTCCAAGGACAGGATCAAATCTTTTGCATTTCTGAGTTCCTTGATCATTAAAATAAATGGTCCTCAATAAACAAAGAAAGTAATACAAACATTTAACTCTACATAGATCTAGCAAATAAAGACCTTAGCAGAATGGGTTTATTTCTAAAAATTGAAACGTATACCTTTGTTTTACAAAATGAAATGTTTTGGAAAATGAAGAACACAGGGAAACTGAGAAGAAATAACACTTATATGGAACCACTAACAAATTAATACTACGGTCATCCCTTGGTATCCAAGGGGAATTGGTTCCAGAATCTCCACAGATATCAATAGCCAGACACTCAAGTCCCTTATATAAAATGGTACAGTATCTGCATATAACCTACTCACATTCTCCCATATACTTTTTTCTTTTTTTGTTTGTTTTGTTTGTTTGAGATGGAGTCTCACTCTGTCACCCACGCTGGAGTGGAGTGGTGTGATCTCGGCTCACTGCAACTACTGCCTCCCAGTTCAAGCGATTCTCCTGCCCCAGACTGCCACGTAGCTGGGACTAGAGGCGCCCGCCACCACACCTGGCTAATATTTTTGTATTTTTAGTAGAGACAAGGTTTCACCATATTGGTGCTGGTCTCTAACTCCTGACCTCAGTGATCTGTCTGCCTTGGCCTCCCAAAGTGGGAGATCACGCATGGGATTACATGCGTGAGCCACCGTACTCGGCCCAGTATACTTTAAAAATAATCTCTAGATTACGTATAATACCTAATACAATATAAATGCTATATTTTTTAATTTGTGTTTTTTCTGAACATTTTTGCCCCATAGTTGACTAAATGACACAGAAGCCAAGAATACAAAGGGCTTACTGTAGCATATTTTACATGAACCCTAACCTATCATTGTACCAGAATTATGCCCATTTAAAAATCTAATTAGATTGTATTATTCCTTTTTAAATCTAAACTTTATGCTTTCTCCTTACAAGACAGAGAACGAGGCACATGTAATACATAAGATTTATGGTCCTCGTTTCTCCTGCTCCATGACAAATAGTAGAGAAATAAAAACTATAATACAGCTGGCATCAAAAATGAGCAGTTACATGAAAAAAAAAATTAATAACTAAGAAGGGCTAAAATCCACTACACTGACACCACCAAATGGTAGCAAGTATGTGGAGCAACAGAAACTCTCATTCATTGCTTGTGGGAATGCAAAATGATAGACACCTCGGAAGACAGCATGGCAGTTTCTTACAAAGCTAAACATGCTCTTACCATGCAACACAGAAATCACACACCTTCATATTTACTCAAAGGAGCTGAAAACTCATCTCACCACAAAAAACTGCACACAGATGTTTAAAGCAGCTTTATTCATCAGTGCCAAAACCTGGAAGCAATCCAGATGTCCTTCAGTAGGTAAGTGGATAAATAAACTTCAACACATCTACATGATGGAATATTATCAGTGATAAAAAGTAGGGAGCTATCATGCTCACAGAGACATGGAGAAACCTTAAGAGAAGTAAACCAATCTGAAAAGACTACATACTGTAGGAGGCCGACTATATGACATCTGGAAAAGTAAACCTATGGAGATATTAAAAAAGATCAGCAGTGGCCAGGGGCTTGGGGGCAGAGAGGGAGGGATATATAGGGAGAACACAGGGCATGTTTAGAGCAGTAAAGACTCTTCTATATGAGACTGTAATGGTAGATGCATGTCATCAAACATTTCAAAACCCATGGAATGTATAACACCAAGAGTGAACCTTAACATACACTACAGACTGTAGTTATAAATAATGTATCAATATTGGCTCATCAACAGTAACAATGTACCAAACTAAATCAAGACATTAATAGGGGAAACTGGGAATTGGGGAGATACGGGAACTCTGTACTTTCTACTCAATTTATCTGTAAACCCAAAACCATTCTAAAAAATAGTCTACTGATTTAATGTTTTAAAATGTTCTAATGTTTTAATCTATCATATACAATAAAATGCTACTTATCTAAATGCTTAAATGTTAGGCCTGTTAGCAAAACTGAAGAACACCAGTTTTCTTGCCCCCTGCCCAATAAAAAGGCCAGATTGCTTTAATCCTTATATTTTCCAGCACTTTTAGTTCTCCTTTTCCATTCAAAGAGCCAGGAAGTGCTAGCCAGAGCAATCAGGCAACACAAAGAAATAAAAGGTATCCAAACAGGAAAAGAAGAAGTCAAGCTATTGCCCTTTGCTGACAATATGATTCTATACCTAGAAAACCCTAAAGACATCATCAAAAGGCTCCTGGTACAATAAACAACTTCAGTAAAGTTTCAGGATACAAAATCAATGTACAAAACTCACAGCATGTCTATACACCAATAATGTTCAAGCTGAGAGCCAATCAAGAATGCAATCCTATTTCTAATAGCCATAAAGAAATAAAATAACTAGGAATACATCTAACCAAGGAGGTGAAAGATCTCTGCAAAGAGAACTAGAACACACTGCTAGAAGAAATGATAGATGGGCTGGGCGGGGTGGCTCACGCCTGTAATCCAAGCACTTTGGGAGGTCGAGGCAGGGAGATCACAAGGTCAGGAGTTCAAGACCAGCCTGATCAATATGGTGAAACCCCATCTCTACTAAAAATACAAAAATTAGCCAGTCGTGGTGCCCATACCTGTAGTTCTAGCTCCTCTGGAGACTGAGGCAGGAGAATCATTTGAACCTGGGAGGCAGAGGTTGAAATGAGCCAAGATCACGCCTCTGCACTCACACCTAGGTGACAGAGCAAGACTCTATCTCAAACAAAAAAAAAAGAAAAAGAAAAAGAAAAAAAGAGAAAAAAAATGACAGATGACACAAATGGAAAAACATTTGATGCTCATAGATTGGAAGAATCATTAAAATGAAAAAATCATTAAAATGACTACACTTTCCTAAGCAATCCACAGATTTAACGCTATTCCTATCAAACTACTAATGCCATTTTTCACAGAACTAAACAAAGTAATTCCAAAATTCATATGGAACCAAAAAAACTGCCCGAAGAGCCAAAGAAATCCTAAGGGGGGGGGGAGGGGGGGAACTGGCGGCATCACATTACCCAACTTCAAACTATACTATAAGGCTACAGTAACCAAAACAGGATGGTAGGGGTACAAAAACAGACACATAGACCAGTGAAACAGAACACAGAACCCAAAAATAAAGTCATACAACTACAGCCATCTGATCTTTCACAATGCTGACGAAAACAAGCAATGGGTAAAGGACTGCCTACTCAATAAATGATGCTGGGATAGCTGGCTAGCCATATGCAGAAGAATGAAACTGGATCCCTACCTTTTCCCATATATAAACATTAACTCAAGGTGGATTAAAGATTTAAATGTAAGACCATAAACTGTAAAAATCCCAAAAGAAAACCTAAAAAACATCATTCTGACCCTTGGCTTTGGGAAATAATTTATGACTAAGTCCTCAAAAGCAACTGCAACAAAAACAAAAATTGACAACTAGGACCTAATTAAACTAAAGAGCTTCTGTACAGCAAAAGAAACTATCAACAAAGGCGGGGCATGGTAGCTCAGGCCTGCAATCCCAGCATTTTGGGAGGCCCAGGGGGGCGGATCACCTGAGGTCAGGAGTTTGAGATCTGCCTGAGCAACATGGTGAAGCTCCATCTCTACTTTAAAAAAAAAAAAAAAAAAAAATTAGCCAGGCATGGAGGTGGGTGCCTGTAATCCCAGCTATTTGGGAGGCTGAGGCAGAGAACTGCTTGAACCTTGGAGGCAGAGGTTGCAGTGAGCTGAGATCACGCCACTGCACTCCAGTCTGGGTAACAGGGTGAGACACCATCTCAAAAAAACAAAACTGTCAACAAAGTAAACAGACAACCTACAAAATAGTAGAAAATGTTTACATATCATGCATTTGACAAACGTCTAATGCACCAGAATCTATAAGGAACTTAAACAATACAACAAGCAAAAAAGAACCCCATTACAAAGTAAGCAAAAGGCATTAACAGACATTCCTCAAAAGAAGACATACAAGTGGCCAACAAATATGATAAAATGTTTACATCATTACTCATGAGAGAGATGCAAATCAAAACCAAAATGAAGTATCATCTCACACCAGTCAGAACGGCTATTATTAAAAAGTCAAAAAACAGCAGACACTGGTGAGGCTGGGGATAAAAGGGAACAGTTATACATTGTTGGTGGGAATGTAAATTTGTTCAGCCACTGTGGAAAGCAGTTTGGAGATTTCTCAAAGAACTCAGAACTGCCATGCAAACCAGCAATCCCATTACCGGGTATACATGCAAAAGAAATTAAATTGTTCTACCAAAAATACAGATGCACTCATATGTTCACTGCAGCACTATTCACAATACCAAAGACATGGAATCAACCTAGGAACCCAGCAATGATGGACTGATAAAGAAAATGTGGTACAGGCTGGGTGCAGTAGCTCATGCCTCATTCCAGCACTATGGGAGGCAGAGGTGAGCAGATCACCTGAGCTCAGGAGTTGGAGACTAGCCAGGGCAACATGGTAAAACCCTGTCTCTACTAAAAATACAAAAATTAGCCAGGTGTGGTGGCACACATCTGTAGTCCCAGCTACTCAGGAGGCTGAGGCAAGAGAATCACTTGCACCTGCGAGGTGGAGGTTGCAATGAGCTGAGATTGTGCCACTGAATTCCAGCCTAGGCAACAGAGTGAGACTCTCCAATAAATAAACAAACAAGGCCGGGAGCGGTGGCTCATGCCTATAATCCCAGCACTTTGGGAGGCCGAGGTGAGTGGATCACCTGAGGGTCAGGAGTTCGAGACCAGCCTAGTCAACATGGTGAAACCCCATCTCTACTAAAAATACAAAAAAAATTAGCTGGGCGTGGTGGCGGGTACCTGTAGTCCCAGATATTTGGGAAGCTGAGGCAGGAGAATCGCTTGAACCCAGGAGGCAGAGATTGCAGTGAGCCGAGATCACGCCACTGCATTCCAGCCTGGGCAACAGTGAAACTCTGTCTCAAAAAATGAATAAACAGGCCGGGCGTGGTGGCTCAAGCCTGTAATCCAGCACTTTGGGAGGCCGAGACGGGCGGATCACAAGGTCAGGAGATCGAGACCAGCCTGGCTAACACGGTGAAATCCTGTCTCTACTAAAAAATACAAAAAAAAAAAAAAAAAAACTAGCCAGGTGCAGGGGTGGGCCCCTGTAGTCCCAGCTACTCGGAAGGCTGAGGCAGGAGAATGGTGTAAACCCGGGAGGCGGAGCTTGCAGTGAGCTGAGATCCAGCCACTGCACTCCAGCCTGGGCGACAGAGTGAAACTCCGTCTCAAAAAATAAAAATAAAAATAAATAAATAAACAAACAAATAGAAAATGTGGTACATATATACACCATGGAATACTATACTACCTTTAAAGAGAATGAAACCATATCCTTTCCAGCAACATAGATGTAGCTGGAGGCCATTATCCTAAGCAAATTAACGCAGAAATAGAAACCCAAATACCACATGTTCTCACTTATAAGTGGGAGTTAAACAATGGGTACTCATGGACATAAAGATGGCAACAACAGACACTGTGGACTGCTAGAGAGGGAAGGCGGGAGAAGGGTTGAAAAACTGTTAGGTACTCTGTTCACTCACTACCTGGCTAATGGGATCATTCATATCCCAAACCTCAGCACCACAGTATATACTCATGCAACAAACCTACACATGTACCACTTGAATCTAAAAATAACAGCTGAAGGCCAGGCACAGTGGCTCATGTCAATAATCCCAGCACTTTGAGAGGCTGAGGCGAGTGGATCACCTGAGGTCAGGAGTTCGAGACCAGACTGGCCAACATGGTGAAACCCCATCTCTACTAAAAATGCAAAAATTAGCAGGGCGTGGTGGCGGGTGCCTGTAGTTCCAGCTACTCAGGAAGCTGAGGCAGGAGAATAGCTTGAACCCAGGAGGCAGAAGTTATAATGGGCTGAGATTGCGCCACTGCACTCCAGCCTGAGAAACAGAGCAAGACTCCGTCTCAAAAATAAAAAATAAAATAAAAGCAGTTGAAATTATCAAAAAGAAAAAAATTGCAAATAAAATGTAATGGATGTACTACTGAAAAAAATAGTAAGATCTAACTAAACTCAAATTGCTCTTGCACTCAACACACTTAAGAGTAAATACCGTTACAGTCCTTTCCACAAACATCTAACATATCGAGAAAGGTGCATATTTCATTACTGAACATTTACTTTAAGAATTATGTGAGAATTATGATCTGTAGAGCACAGGCTCTGAAAGAAAGGACGTTGGCTAGATAAGTGGCCAAAAAACATACACATAAAATGAAAACTTGTCTGCATCACTTTCCTTCCACTCAAAAAAGAAGGTAACAGTAAGAAATAAATAGCAAAAAACAAAAGAAAAAAATGTTCAAATGTTCAATGTAGATACAGGTTTTTCTGTATAATTTAATCAATTAATAAATAAATACACATGTATCTTTCTTCCCCCAACCACACCCCCACACACAACTTTTTAAAGTTCCTGGATAATGTTCTGAACTATTTTTTTATGTTTTACATGTAACTTATGCAAATCATTCACTTTACTAAGCAAATGAACAGTAGTATCTGTGGCCAAAAATAATAAGATTTAAAATTCTGAGTCCTTCCAAAAGAAGAAATTGTATTAAATCTTTGGAATAGAAAAAAAAAAAGTTCATATTAGGGAGTAGATCTGGGTATTGAAGGGCCTGTCTTTTTTTGTTGGTAATGCCAAAGAATGTCGTCACATAAGACTCATCTTATAATACTATATATGTATAAGTTATCAATTACATATATTTAACATTTTAAGTGAAAGCAAGTTTATTAAGAAAGTAAAGGAATAAAGAATGGTACTCTTTAGGCAGAGCAACAGCCTATATTTAACATTTTTTAAATGTTTAAAATGATAAAGCTGGTGAATAAAACAACAAAAACATCTTTGAGTGATATAGATCAGCAGAATTTCTCCAGTCTCATTCCTGAGAGACCACCACATAAAAATAACTTGATTATCTGCTTCTGTATGTAAAACTCAGGTTGTTTGTGCAAAACATAAACTGCCCCAACTAAGAAATCCTGAGGAACATGCAAAAGGAGGTACTTTCACTGTCATTTTATTAAAAGGCACACAAGTCAAGTCATTACTGCTGCTGAGGTTCAAAACCAGCAGAAACCTGAATATACCACTGTTTCTACCCAGCTATTTTAACATCATTGGTAGATAATGTGGTAAGCTACTGGTAAATACAGCTGTGAACACAGCAGCACACACCATCTAGAGGCTTTTGACTTAAGCAATTTTTCAAATGCACAGTATATTTACATTCTTTTGCTCCTTTGAAGCCCACCAGTCACATATAAATGAACCCTTTCTTAAAATTACAACTACAAAAGCTCATTCATCTTGTGGAAAAGAAGATATGAGAAACAGATCTAATTGGTCAGCTTTAGAACAAGTGATTATTTCGAATCATTAATGGCATAAACACTTTACTTTTTCTATTTTTATTTTTTTAAATAGAGACAGGGTCTCGCTATGTTGCCAAGGCTAGTCTTGAACTTCTGGACTCCAGAGATAGAGATCTTCCCAATATGGCCTCTCAAAATGCTGTGATTTTGAGCCACCGCACCTGGTCCCAACACTTTACTTTTATAATGATCTCCCATACTTACCTATTATATTCTTATTATCTTAACAAGGAGTTTCTGATTAACACTCTAAAATTAAATGTTTTCTACTTTTTTGTTTTTCAATGAGACAGGGTCTTACTCTGTCACTCTGGCTGGAGAGCAGTGGTGCAATCATGGCTCACTGACCTGCTCAGCAATGTCAGTTTCACAAATCATCATGCTCATTTTTATTTGCTTTGTCCTCCTCCACTGGAAAATAAATGCTATGAGAACAGAGACTTCATCTTTTTTGTATCTTCAGCAACTAAAATAGTACCTAGTACATAATTAGCGCTCATCATATTAACTATTCACTGTTTTCCAATGCTAAGCATGGTCCTAAGCATTTCGTAAATCCTGTAAGTAGACTCATTATTTTCTGGTATGAGAAAAACAGTCACAGAGGCTAAATAACTTAACCCAGGTGTCACAGTGAGTAAGTGGTAGAACTAAGAATAGAACTCACATTCAGACAGCCTATTTACCACTACGCTGTACTGAATAAATTAATGAATCACACCAGAGTTCAATGATAACTTTAAAAACTGAGTAAAAGTATGCTAATTTTCCTATTGACTAAACATCGACATTATTGTGTTTTATTATAAATATTTAAGTATGTGAACTATTTCATGGATTAATTAGATTTCAGAGGGCAAGTCTAAGACCCCAATCATCATTAATATGTGGAATTGGATAACATAACCCGAAAAAAGATTTACAAATGAATTTGTGACATAACCTGTTTGAATTGGATATAGGATACCTATTCCCTCCATTCTTCCTTGGATTCAGCAGTCTGCTGCCAATCTAAATGTTTTAATTTCTTTTAATTAGAGAAAACATTTTCTACATAAGTTACAATTAAATTATCACATTTTCTAGAAAATACTGCACTCTACTGCTTCATTCTAGGTTGTGTGAAGATGGACCAATTTCTCCAATGAATTAAAAAAATCTTAGTCTAAGACAAGCTCTCTTTCTACCCAGCCACCCCCACGAGATGCCACTCCCCCAACAACCCTCAGCCCCCATCTTCTATGAGCAAACTGGGCCTCTGACAAAGGTACCACATGTATAATATCAGGTTTAGTTATAATCAGATTTCTTTTTTTTTTTTTTTTTTTTTTTTTTTTTTTTTTTTTGAGACGGAGTCTCGCTCTGTCACCCAGGCTGGAGTGCAGTGGCGCGATCTCGGCTCACTGCAAGCTCCGCCTCCCGGGTTCACGCCATTCTCCCGCCTCAGCCTCCCAGTAGCTGGGACTACAGGCGCCCGCCACCGCGCCCGGCTAGTTTTTTGTATTTTTAGTAGAGACAGGGTTTCACCATGTTAGCCAGGATGGTCTCGATCTCCTGACCTCGTGATCCACCCGCCTCGGCCTCCCAAAGTGCTGGGATTACAGGCTTGAGCCACCGCGCCCGGCCTATAATCAGATTTCAATCAAGTTTGTTTCTATGACTTTTGCTCCTTTTTAAAAATGCAGTGGATAAGCTGGGCGCGGCGGCTCATGCCTGTAATCCCAGCACTTTGGGAGGCTGAGGCGGGTGGATCATAAGGTCAGGAGTTTGAGACCAACCTCGCCAACATAGTGAAACCCCATCTCTACTAAAAATACAAAAATTAGCCAGGCATGGTGGGTGGCACATGCCTGTAGTCCCAAGCTACTCAGGAAGCTGAGGCTGGAGAATCACTTGAACCCGGGAGACGGAGGTTGCAGTATAGCCAGAGGTTGCACTCCAGCGTGGGTGACAGAGTAAGACTCCATCTCAAAAAAAATAAAAATAAAAATAAATGTAGTAGATAATAACAGCTCTGGACAGTAGTATCTACTCAATAGGAAAGCAGACAATAAAGAGACCAGACCATTAAGAACCTATGTCAGTCACATTACAATCTATGTTACAGCCTGAAAAGCCTGACTTTTGTTACATGCCTATATTCAAACACTCGAATCTACTCATAAATACTTTCTAATAACTTGAAACCAATAACACTATAAAATATAGTTTGTCGCACATGCCCCGGAGCAGACATTTCTAAAAGCTTCCATTTACCACCCAGCCCATGGCCAAACTGCTGTTGGTCAATGGGTTGCTCAGGTCCTTTTGTACAATGTTAACAAGAGGTAAGACACGAGGGGGGAACATTCTAGCCACCTTATCTCCAATGATGCTAACATTTATTTCTGTTTGAGTTTTACAAACTAATCCTAGACTAGTAAACAAAGAACCCATTTTTTATTGTTGATTTTTACACAAAATACTGGCTTCCTATGTAATTATAAAATGGATGGCTCTATCGGCTTCTCAGA
Source organism: Macaca nemestrina (assembly GCF_043159975.1). Taxonomy (NCBI): domain Eukaryota; kingdom Metazoa; phylum Chordata; class Mammalia; order Primates; family Cercopithecidae; genus Macaca; species Macaca nemestrina. The sequence goes on along the minus strand of NC_092125.1, from coordinate 225,407,682 downwards.
CTACACAATAGCAAGCAAAACCCTTTGGCCTTGGAAAAGCATGGTAAATATAATACCTACTAATAAGCTACATGGTTTACCAATTTCCTCAAAACCAAAAATAAATCTCTCACAAGTAAACTATTAAATAACAAAAGCTTGTCTTATTCTATCACTTGCTTAAAAGCAAGCACGGTGGCATGGGAAAGGGATTAAGAAACACAGCCAGTCAAGTCCATAAAACCTCCAGTGTAAGATAAAACTACCCTGTAGGAGCAGCCAATGCATTCTGACCTAACAGCTGTACAGTTGCACTAATTAAAATGAAAAGCTAGTCTGCATCACACACAGGCAATTCACTGAACCTTACTGACAAGTTGATGGGGTTTACCATCACAGTCTTCCCTCCCTAACCTACAATGTAAAAAATAAATTGCCATATAGCTGAAGGTACCGGAATGGGGCTGAGGGGAATACACACACACACAAACACACACACACCCTCCCTCCCTCTTTCAGGCATTTCAGAAATAATCACAATCATGTAGATTGGAACATATCCTATACGCTATAAAAACACACACACAAAGGAAGTGGTACAGCTACATTACGTCAGCTCTTGCCTCAATTCATAAATGCAAAAACCACAAAATAAGACAAAAATCTAAACGGCCTTTTTCTGGAAACCTTAGAGTGAATAAATGTGGGTTAAGTCTTTAAATATGTTATTGAACACTTCTCGCTGATGCATTGCTTTCATCAGCCACGGGGAGGGAAAAAGTGTAATCTCAGTCAATTCTATCATGCAACCAGATCAAATAACATTTCAAGTGCAGCCTGCCAAGCGCCAGCGCCTGCCGGAGTACAATGAGCGCTCAAGTGCTCTGGACTGAAAAACCATCTTTCACTGGGGCCAGGGATCTTTATAAAATAGTTTAAACACTACTAAATTACAGAGTTAGAAAAAAAAATACAAGCTCAAATCTGCTGGCCCCACACTGTGAAGTTGCTGTTAAGCATCTAAAAATCTGCCTTGTGTAATTTACTAGGCAATGTAAATATTCAGAAAGGCAACTGCCTCTTAGAGCCTAAATCTAACACATGCATAAAAATGTAGAGTTAGTTGTGCTTCTGGAAATAATTGCCCACAGATCAATGTGCTTACATGGGATATTGTTCCCATCTGTAAGGTTTCAAATAATGTCTACTTTAAATTTGGAGTTTCCAGAAAGAGAGAAAAAAAAAAAAAAAACCAGAACTCAAAACAGTAATTTTGGCAAAGTGAGGACTTCATTAAATCTGTTCTCAACTTTTACTCAGTGTCTCAATCTTAAAACACAGAGACACACAATTTCAAAGGGAAAACGGAATTTCTCTGTAGACACCCGTGTTCATTTACAGACCATTTTCTAGATTTTCCGTGTGGCTAAAAGGCCTCCAGCCAAACAATGCCCACAGAGCGCGGGGCACATGTGCGCCAGGGAAGCTTAAACGCTGCAAGTAAAAAAAGTAACCTATTACAGGAGTTTCTTTCTAAGCAAACAAAAAGTGGTCAAGCAGGTCTCCCTACAGTTTCAGAAAACAAGAGTTGAGTAAACAAGAGAGGAGAAACAAGGAAGACAGCACCTCACACTAAAAAATTCTCTTAACAATTTAAACATAAAACAATCTTCAAGACTACCTCCGCATTTTAGCTACTCTGGCAAAATAACAGTAGTTTGGTCCAAGAAGAAAATTTCATTTGTCACTAAGTAGCCTCAAATCAAATCCATCAGATTTATTTTATTTTTAAACTTCAATTTATTCCACAGTAATGCAATGTGAAGTTTCTGATTAAACAGCGACTTCTGCATTATACTCCGCTCAACTTCAAAAGCACTTTCCTTTCAGAAGAGAAATATTTTTTTGTATTTTTAAATAGTGTTTTCTCTACACCTCCTCCCCCCCAAAAAAATGTTTTCTGTTCGATTTAACTGAGATTTCCAGAGTTTAGGGCTACTGAAAAACTAGTGAGCCCAACAGAAATGCAATAGGACACGGCAAATACTGACTCCCCGTTCCTGGAAAGCCATCATCATTCTTGGGAACACCCAAGTTCCATCTTTCTAGGGTCGGCTGGAACACTCCGTGCACCCACCCCGAAAGCCCCCCACCCCCCACCCGCACTTGTCCAACTTTCTGGCCCGGCCCGAGACTCGCGTCCCCCTCGAAGCACGAGGCCGCCGGCCACTTGCCTGCGGCCCGCCTGTGGAAGGATCTGAGACCGCAGGGCCTGGTCCTCCTCCTCCTCCAGCGCAGGGCCCCGTCAACTCCGGACCCGTGGAAAGAGGCGGCGTGGGCGGGCAGGTGGGGACTCGGGGAGAGAAGTGCACTTGCTAAAACAAAAGGAAGCCTAAGCGGCCGCAGGGCAGCACCGCACCAGCGCAAGTCCCCGCAGCTCCAGGAGGCGGTGGCCGCGCGGGGCCCCGCCCGCTAGGGATGCGGCCGCTCCGGCCCGCGCCTGCTGCCCACGGCCGTGGCACTCGGCTCACGCTCCTTCAGCCCGGGAGGCCGGGCCACCACTGCCACATGCCGGTGACCCAGACGCTGGGAGAGAAAGAGCAGCCTCCCCGTGACGGCGGCGGCCGGCAAAACCCGGGCTGGAGGCCAGCCCGCTCGATGCGCGCCCCTGCCGGCCGCCGCCGCGCGCGCGCACGCGCACACACACACACACACAATGCCAGCTGCAATTTTATCTCCTTCGTTGCTTGGCCGGCCTCCACCCCCCCCATCCAGTCCTCCCTCCCCTCCGACAGCCGGAACTGGAAGCCTGCGTGATTGATGGCAGCTCTTAATAGCGTGGTCAGCTAGAAAATGCATCTGCAAGCAAGACATTAAAGAGGCAGCGCATCCCTGTGAGTGATCAGCATTTCACACATCCTAGAGCTGCCTCTGCTTCTGCCAGGAATATTAATGCCAACCACCTCTGACGTCTAACAAATGCGGATGAAACAACCAACAATCACAGACAAGCTAAACATTTGTTTCAAAGATGCACCGAGAGAAAGCAGCATTGTTTGGTGTCAAACAACACTTTTGACCCCAGTTTTCCTTACACATTAAGAATTCTCTGTAAGTCATTTGTTTAAAAATCTCACCAATCCCTTTTCCACAAGTAAATAAAGATCCATCTGTTAGACAAGACATACTTAAATTGTGCATGATTGAAATTCATCTAATAAGGAAGCAAAATAAATGCACATTCCTTACCATGTGGCTTTAAATAAACATATAACCTACCAGCTACCAGATTCCAGACTCCCTCATTAATTCAGTTTTTCTGTGCATCTTAACAGATTACCAACTGTTAATTTCAAACTAATTTCTTACCCACCCCCAATTAAGTCTGGATATATATATATATATATATATATATATATCAACTTGCTAAATTTTATTAAAATTAAAGTACATTTAAATCATGTATTCTCTAGTGGTGATAAGATTACCAACTGTTAATTTCAAACTGATTTCTTACCCACCCCCAATTAAGTCTTGTAAAAAATATATATATATCAACTTGCTAAATTTTATTAAAATTAAAGTACATTTAAACCACATATTCTCTAGTGGTGATAGCCAAGATCATTTTGTCCTCTCAAAGAAGACATTGTATAGGAATTTTTAAAATGTATTCCTATAAAATACAAATTCTAAGTATTAAGTTCACTCAGTGTCAACCCAAATTAGAAAGGTGCAACTCAAAATTTGAATGATTACTCCTGGTATCTTCACTATTACACCTTTCCCCTTCCAGGCAAATTTCATGGAACTCTCAAATAACTTCATAAATGTTAATTAGACTTTCCAAGGCCCTATAAAGTGACTGTATTATCGGGTACTCTCTTTCCAATAAATAGAGAAATTTAGACAGATTAAAGTGATTTGCCTGTGGTCTCTCAACAAGATGGCGGTGGGGCCAGGCTGAAGAGAACCCAGGGGTCCTGTCTTGTTGCCACAGATAGCCAAACAGACATGCACATGCACGTTTGCTATTTAAAGATAACTCTGCTGATCTCTTTTTAAAGACAAATCAAGTTATTCTACAGGACATAGAAATATCTGTCTCAAACTCCTAACACAGCACATGTACTGAGCAAGAGCTGATGAGGCATAATGTCTTTGCCCCCCTGAAAGGTGGCTGTGATCAATACAAATCAGAGATGGTCTGTAGTGCAAATCTAGCTCTGCTATAAGCTCCACTAAACACCATTCCTCAGTGAAACCATCCTGAGGGGGACCTGTGACTTGAAAATCTGCTTCATAACCAAGTGGCATGAGATTACTCCACATATGTCAGAGATGAAACTGATCCTAAAGCCTTGCTGCAAAGCTACTCCTGTACTTGGACACACTTCCAATTTTCTAACCAGCTATATCCAGACACATGGCACAGGCTGAAAAGAATTTCGTTTTTCTTTTCCGCACACCATTTTAAAAGTGCTGGTTTATACTGAGTTGGAATAGGCTGGTGAGAAGCAGCAAACTGCTCTATTCTGAATTCACACCGTACCTAGTCTCTCAGGGATTCTAAATGCTTTGACAGCATTTTATGCCACTCAAATTCTTTGTGCTCATCTTGCACCCGCTGCTAATCCAACCTGCACCCAGCCCCCCACCTTCCAGTTACACCAGTTTTTCCACTTCCCCCAGGTATAGGGATTTCTACCACAGGTCAGTATGCTCCTTCCCACTAGAGCAGGAATAATCTCCCTGCAGCCCCCAACAGCCACTCACAGACCATTTAAAGCCTCCTTCAGATCTCAGGTCAAACATCACTTTTTCAGAGAAGCTTCCCCTGAGACCCCATTCTAGGTCAAGTTCCTTTAAGTTCTCATAGAACTGTGTTCCTCCTTCACAGCATTGATCTCGGTTTGTAATTCATGGGTGTGATTTTTTTTTTATTAACACTCATAGCCCCTTCTAAGCACTTCCATAGAGTTCTATATGTTTCCTCATAATGTAGATTTGTATCAGGTACACAAATCTGTGGAATGAATAAATGAACTGAGGTCAACAACACTGCTTTACTCACTCCATATATCCTCTGCACATTTCTTTTTTTATTTTTTATTTTTTTTTTTGAGACGGAGTCTCACTCTGTCGCCCAGGCTGGAGTACAGTGGCCGGATCTCAGCTCACTGCAAGCTCCGCCTCCCGGGTTCACGCCATTCTCCTGCCTCAGCCTCCCGAGTAGCTGGGACTACAGGCGCCCGCCACCTCGCCCGGCTAGATTTTGTGTGTGTGTTTTTCAGTAGAGACGGGGTTTCACCGTGTTAGCCAGGATGGTCTTGATCTCCTGACCTCATGATCCGCCCGTCTCGGCCTTCCAAAGTGCTGGGATTACAGGCGTGAGCCACCGCGCCTGGCCCTCTGCACATTTCTTGGCACAAAGAAGCCTATCTCAAATAAGTAGCATCTATGCAAATAAGAATCTCTTCTATTGGCCGGCACGGTGGCTCACGCCTGTAATCCCAGCACTTTGGGAGGTAATCCCAGCACTTGGCAGTCGGGCGGATCATGAGGTCAGGAGATCGAGACCATCCTGGCCAACACGGTGAAACCCCGTTTCTACTAAAAATACAAAAACTTAGCCAGACGTGGTGCCGGGCACCTGTAGTCCCAGCTACTAGGGAGGCTGAGGCTGGAGAATGGCGTGAAACCAGGAGGCGGAGCTTGTAGTGAGCCAAGATCATGCCACTGCACTCCAGCCTGGGTGACAGAGCGAGACTCCATCTCAAAAAACAAAAAACAAATCTCTTCTATTAACCTTTAAAAGCCTAGTAAGCCAAGAGTGGTGGTTCACGCCTGTAGTCCCAGTCACTGAGGAGGCTGAGACAGGAGGATCCTTTGAGCCTAGGAGTTTGAGTCCAGCAACATAACAAGACTAAGTCTCTAAAAAAACAAAGAAAAATTAAGAAATCTAGTAAAAAGGACTTTTATCCCATTTTATGAAGATATAAATAATTGTGCCTGGGGTTACTCAAAAACACAGAGATCCTCACTAGGGTCCTATTTCCAAGCTACACTTTTTTTTAAGAGTTAATGAAGTATAGAAGCCATTGCTAGTTTATTCAAGCTAAGTTCTTCCTATTACCCGGCCTTTAAGGGATATGCAAACAGCCACAGGTAAACTGAACAGAGGACTAAATCTTGTACACACACAGAGCAATATAAACAGAATATAAAACTTAGAAAGTACTTTGTACACTAGTTTGTCTTCACAGTCCCTCAGAATCCAAAAGCACTACCAAATTCTGCTGTAAATGAAGGGAGTTCATTCTTACCTTTTACACTGAACTTACTTTATTTTCATGTTTTTTTCTCTAAGTAACAGACCTGACATGGAAGCCTTCAAAAGAACTCTCTCCACCTAGGAACTCAATGGTGGGTCTACTCCTCAAAGTAAAACATTTGTTTTAACCCTCATTAGTATGAGTTTGTAAATTACTTTGTGAAGAGGAGAAATCAAAGTTATTACAACAAAAACTATAATTTTTCAGGTGTTTTGCACATGACCACATGAAAAAGTAAAAGAAAGATTATGCAAGGTAAATGAAAAAAATATTAGATATACCACATCCCTCCCAAATTAATACTCATTATGACTGTCAGCATTCCACAAGGGATTCCTTGGTTCCCACATGTTATCTCCCTGGCCTGGTCTACACCATTGCTTCTTTTTGTCCTAAGCTCCATTCCACACAAATTCCAGCTCTTGGTTTCCATAACACCCATCATTTATCAAAACAACCCTGTCAAGTTGAGTACCATTAACAGATAATGAGAGGAGACAACAGATGTGGCTGGAAGCAAAGCACTCCATATTCTACAGGCCTCAGCATGCAGCCAAGTGAGCTGACATCTGACTTTATTCTAACAGTTATAATTAAATCGAAAGTCTAGTTAAACTAACATTAAAGCTATGACCAGAAACAGCACACAGGAGAAATGTGAAAGCGAACCTTAGCACTAGCTGAACAGGACCCACATTATTCCAGACCCTTAACCAGGAGCAACCACCCTGCATTTACACTCTCCACTACCTTGCTCTGTCACAGCAAAGGAACAATCTTAGCCATATTTTCTAAAGATGGCAACTTTGGGCCACTGCCCAAGACCACCGAGGCAGCAAGGAGACTGCATTTTTACATGCAAGTTCAAGCAGTAGCACTCATTTAATAACATTAATAAGGGTCAAAATTATAACTATCAAGTTAGAGACAACATTCTTTCCCATAGCATTATCCAGTACAACCATTCAGACCAAGTAATTTAGCTCTCCCATATCAAAATGTCAACACCCCAAAGTCACCACGCAAACAGTGCCTGATTCAAGGGTTGTATTAGTACCAGTTAGCTATGTCCACATAGGATGCTAGGGTGGAAAGGATTTGATCTGTTATCACAGTCTCCCCTTTTATGTACAGTTTTGCTTTCTAAGGCTTCAGTTACCCTCAGTCAACTATGGTTCAAAAACAGGTGACTAAGGCACAGTAAGATACTTTTGAGAGGCCACATTGATATAATTTTCATTACAATGTATTGTCATAATTGTTCTATTTTATTAGTTATTGATAATTTCTTAATTTTCCTTATACATTAAACTTTACGATAGGCAGGTATGTGTAGGAAAATAGTAAAAACAGGGTTCAGTACTATCCAGTTTCAGGAACCCACTGGGGCCTTGGAACACATTCCCAAGGGTAAGATGAAACAACTGTCCTATACAGAATATGGAGGGATATGGTTTGGCTCTGTGTCCCCACCCAAATCGCATCTTGTAGCTCCCATAATTCCCATGTGCTGTGGGTGGGAGCCAGTTGGAGACAACTGAATCATGGGAGCGGGTCTTTCCCATGCTGTTTTCGTCATAGTGAATAAATCTCACAACATCTGATGTTTTTGGCTTTTTTGTTGTTGTTGTTGTTTTTGAGGTGGAGTCTCCCTGCCCCCCAGGCTGGAGCACAGTGGCGCAATCTCGGCTCACTACAACCTCCGCTCACCACAACCTCCAACTCCCAGGTTCAAGCAATTCTCCCACCTCAGCCTTTTGAGTAGCTGGACCTACAGACGCATGCCACCACACCCAGCTAATTTTCTATTTTAAGTAGAGATGAGGTTTCACCATGTTGGCCAGCTGGTCTCGAACTCCTGACCTCAGGTGATCCACCCACCTCAGCCTCCCAAAGTGCTGGAATTACAGGCATGAGCCACCGAACCCGGCCGATCTGATGGTTTCAAAAACGGGAGTCTCCCTGCACAAGCTCTCCGTCTCCTTGCCAGCTGTAATCCATAGAAGACCTGACTTGCTCTTCTTTGCCTTGCGCCATGATTATGAGGCCTCCCCAGCCATGTGGAACTGTAAGTCCATTAAACCTCTTTTTCTTCCCAGTCTCTGGTATGTCTTCATCAGCAGCATGAAAACATACTAATATATAAAGTTACAATTTTAAGCAAACTATCTACTTCTTTTGCTTTTCCAATTCACCAAAATGTCACTAGACAACAAAAACTCTAGTTTTTAAAACAAAAAAGAAAAATATAAAATTTTTGAAGCTCTTTTAGAATTTATTTTTTTTTTCTTTTATTGAGGCAGGGTCTCACTATGTTGCCCAGGTTGGTCTTGAACTCCTAAGCTCAAGCAATCCACCCACCTTGGCCTCCCAAAGTGCTAAGATTACGGGTGAGCCACTGTACCCAGCCCTCTTATAGATTTTGTTTTAGAGTATATGTTCCTACGGAAAATCCAAGCAATTCCACTTAACAGGCTGAAGGTTTACCAAGTTCTTCTCTAGAACATATGTACAAAAGCGTGCACGCATACATAAAAACATATGTATTCATTTGTCTGAGGGTTCACTTGTTGATTTATGTCACAAAGATAAATCCTACTATTTATGTTATACAGCAACTCACTTCTCTCACTTTAGAGCAGACCATTAACATCCCATTCCTGTTTATAACTGCACATAACTGAACAGTGTGGGAGTCTCATAATTATTATATAACAAGCCCCTTATTGAGTCTTTTTCACATTTTTTATTCATAGACAGTGCTACAACAAACTTCTTTGTACATACATGTATTTCTACAGTGAAGGAATCCCTAGTTCAGTGAATATGCACTCCTTCAGAGAGAGTCAAACAGCCATCCAAAAGCTGTACAACTTATACTCTTACCAACAGTGGGTCCTGGTCCTATTCCCATATTCTGGTTTTTTGTTGGTTTGGTTTTGGATTTTGCACTCTCCTGGATCTCCTACCTTTCCGGTCATTCTCTCTTTCTTTCCAAGACTCCTCCTAAATACAGGTAGTCCCTGTCAAGCCTCCTCTTATCACACTCTGCCATCTCTCATCAGTGAGGAGATTCACTCTCAAGCTGCTTCTTGCTTGCGATTCCAAAATTTCATTTTTCCAGCTAAACTTGCTTCTTAGCAAGAGGCCCACATTTGCAAATGCCCTGTGGGTTCCGCCATAATGGCATTCCACAGACATTCTCAAAGAATCCCAAACCAAATCAAAATGTTCTTCCCCCTGTGTCCTGGTTTCCCCAACACAGTCTCAGGATACATCTGTTGCCCTGGTGTAAGTATTAAGAGTATGCCCTTTCTATTATGACTTATATTCTAAAACATGTAAGAAATCAGAATTAGGACATTAAAATATAAAATACCTCTTAGCTTTCAGTACTACTGAATGATTCATATTATTTTATTTTGGTAATAGGTAACTATCATCTAATCCATAGTTCACAGTCTTAAATGCCAATCAAGGTCAGACATATATTAATATAAATTTTTAAAATAACCTTCCTAATTACCTATCCATTTATATCACTTTCCATTCAGCCAATATTTAATGATCTATTATCCATATATGCTTCTTTCCAGGTAAAAGTGCTAAGGAACAGAAATATAAAATATTAAATCAATTAGGTTGGTGATAATTACATCCACAGAAAAAGACACAGAGAACCATAAACACATTAAAATAATGTTATAATAATTAGCCAAATATTCCATGAGTATTAGATAAGTGAGTTTTTATGTCTGGTAATGCCATAATCTTAGTATTTACTCTTTTATATTTAGTAATAAAATGTATGAGTTAATTTCTAGATACTGTTGCAAGCTACATAATATACTCTTGAAAAATAACTAGAAATAACATCCGATTATTTAAAAAAAAAAAAAAAAAAAAAACCCCAAGACAGACTGGTCTTTAGTAAAACTCTGAATAGCATACTTTAAAGTGAAATAATATAGGTACAACATTAAGGTTGGGCATTAGTTACAACTTTCCTTTATGCTTTACTTTCCAACATAGTCCCAAATATATATACATATATGTTTGTTTGTTTGCTTTTTGAGACGGAGTCTCGCTCTGTCGCCCAGGCTGGATCTCGGCTCACTGTAAGCTCCTCCTCCCAGGTTCATGCCATTCTCCTGCCTCAGCCTCCCGAGTAACTGGGACTACAGGCACCCGCCACCATGCCCGGCCTTTTTTTTTTTTTTTTTTTTTTTGTATTTTTAGTAGAGACGGGGTTTCACCATGTTAGCCAGGGTGGTCTCGATCTCTTCATGACCCACCATGCCCAGTCATAGTCCCAAACATATATTTAAGAGTGATAGGCCAGGCGCAGTAGCTTACACCTGTAATCTCAGCATTTTGGGAGGCCAAGGCGGGTGGATCACTTAAGGCCAGGAGTTCGAAACCAGCCTGACCAACATGGCAACACCCCATCTCTACTAAAATTACAAAAATTAGCTAGGCATGGTGGCGCGCGCCTATTATCCCAGCTACTCGGGAGGCTGAGGCAGGAGAATCGCTGGAACCTGGGAGGTAGAGGCTGCAGTGAGCCCAGATCGAGCCACTGCACTCCAGCCTGGGTGACAGAGTGCGACTCTGTCTCAAAAACAAAAACAAAAACAAAAACAAAAAGGAGTGATAAACTGCTAATAAGTATTTAAAGTATTATTTCATGAAATACATTATCAGCATTATAAAAATATATTCCATAAAAAAATACAACTTCCCACTAGGCTCCCGTGGGCATCACAGAAAACCGTATTGACATTAGTCATCAATCGAACGTCAGGCCTGGAGGTTTTAGTTTTTGGAAGTGTCCAGCCGTCTCATGGACGTAGGATGTAAAATTAGCCTTAAACCAACTTCAGACAGAGAGCAAGACCTCTTAGATAGCACATGTTTTAAATGTGTTTAAAGATATTTTCAGGCCGGGCGCGGTGGCTCAAGCCTGTAATCCCAGCACTTTGGGAGGCCGAGACGGGCGGATCACGAGGTCAGGAGATCGAGACCATCCTGGCTAACACGGTGAAACCCCGTCTCTACTAAAAAATACAAAAAACTAGCCGGCGAGGTGGCGGGCGCCTGTAGTCCCAGCTACTCCGGAGGCTGAGGCAGGAGAATGGCGTAAACCCGGGAGGCGGAGCTTGCAGTGAGCCGAGATCGCGCCACTGCACTCCAGCCTGGGTGACAGAGCCAGACTCCGTCTCAAAATAAAAAAAATAAAAAAAATTAAAAAAAATTAAAAAAAAAAAGATATTTTCATTTCTATTTCAAAACTCACTAGCAATCTCAGACTGTATAGATCAAATTATTAAATTCCAATACAGTGATACCTTGAAAAGCCAAAGCAGAGTTAAGAACAGAAATTTCTCATTTGGAAAAGTGTTACAGATTTAAAAAACAAAGAGAGTTTTGTTTTTTAAAGAGCTCAGGGACTCAGGGCCTCAATGAGGTGTTTAAAATGAGGCCCCTCATGTATTCTGAACTGATGATAAATGATAAAATCAGTGTGGAGATCCAGCCAAATGTATTGGAAGTAATCTTAAGGATAACTCAAAACCACAACTGGAATCAATATCCTAAGAATTCAAAATACTAACCAGACAGATAATTGTATGACTTATTAAAATAATGTAAAGAAATTCAAAGTATCATTTTGCCCTTTATTACTGGGATATGTTTTCTCTAGTATTATGCCTCCAATAAATGAAAATATTTTAAAATAAAATTACACACGTGTATTTCAGAAAAAAAATACATACATTTTAATGTTTCAAAAAATTAAATGAGTACCATTTGCCAGTGTCAACATCAGAGGTAGCATTACAGATCCAGGAATTGCCTGCCTAAAAGCCAATAACTGCTCTCTAGAAAATGCCAGAAGACTCCAGTTAAAAATATACACTTAAACATTATATAATACATTGGCTAAAACAAAAATCAAAAGACACAGTTTCGAGAATGTTTGACCTACACAACACAGGGTGGTTTCTTGTGTTCTTTTGAAGGGATTAGAAGTGAATGAGACTGTCATAATGACAAATGCTGAACATACATTCTGGAGTTTAATTTTAACTAAAAGAGCAAATACTTGGGCTGCAGGAAACAACAACTGAGTGAGTACAAAGGAAGGCACGGGCTAACTTCTAACGTTTACATCATCTGATTAACTCCAACAATAAAATCTAAACACTGATCATCCCCTCCAATCTTCAGAGCAAGCTGACTCTACAGTGAAGAATATGAGAACCGTTATCAGCTGACTCTGGTATGTTTAAACGATTATAATGTAAAGCATGTTCATTCTCTTAAGTGAAAGGAAATGACTGCCAAATGCTTCCTTTACAATCTCTCCAGAATAGGGCAGGTCCTTTAATGTGAGATTTTCCTGACATTCCAATAGTAGCAGGCATTGAACAAACAGAGATGCATTAAAAGCCAACCTGGTTCTATTATCTTTTATTGAAGAACTAGCAAAGATCAGACATGAGCCCTGTGCTATTTACATTTTTTGGTGCATTAATCACTTTTATACTCAAGGGCTTTAGAAAAATTCAATAAATTTTTTTTTAATGAAAAAAAAAAAACCACAGGATGTAACCACAGCTATATTAGTCTTTTTCTCAGGAAGGTCAGAAAAGCTTTAAAAACAGGAAGTCTGTGCTATAAGGTTGAGAAATGTTTGTTTTAACAGCCTAAGGCGTCATGGTTGCAGTTTGCAGTCAGCTGCTATGGAGGGACTACAGTTTATTCTTTCCAGCCAAGGATTAATGTCCCTAGGGAAAAGGCCAAAAAGGTACCCATATACCTAGAAAAGCACATCCTAAAATAAGGCTTGTTATAAAATCTGAATCATAAATCTTGCAAGATACCTTTCAACATTAAATAGGAACTAATTTAGTAACTGGAGGAGGAACAGTTTTGTCTTTTGTGATAATTTATAAAGGCTAAGGAAAAACCATAGTAACCAATGCTAAGACAACCTCCTAGAAGCAATTAGCAGTGGGTTAAGAATTAGTGCTTGCTATTTTATACATGTTTTCTATTGATTACCTCCACTTTAATCATTATACTAATATTAATTATTACATTCAAATGTAAAAATGACACTCTTACTTGAGTGCAAATTCTTGCAAAAAAGGCAGATTAACTTTAAAAAAATTTTTAGCCCTAACAAAATGGTTTCTGCTTTTAAGAAAAAAGTTTTTAATAATTAAAAACTTTGGCCAGACCCAGTGGCTCACGTCTATAATCCCAGCACTCTGGGAGGCTGAGGTGGGTGGATCACCTGAGGTCAGGAGTTCGAGACCAGCTGGCCAACATGGTGAAACCCCATCTCTACTAAAAATACAAAGATTAGCTGGGCATGATGGTGGGTACCTGTAATCCCAGCTACTCAGGAGGCTGAGGCAGGAGAATCGCTTGAACCCGGAAGGCAGAGCCTGCTGTGAGCCAAGATTGTAGCACTGCACTCCAGCCTGGGCAATAAGAGCGAAACTCCACCTCAAAAATAAAAAATGATAATAATAATAATAATAATGGCAAACTTCGACTACAGTGCTGAAGTCTTAACATATCTAACATTAAAGGCATTTTATTTCAAAAATTACAATTTGCTGATTTCACTCTTTATTTATACTTAGCTTACACAGGCAATCAAAATGAGGCTTTTTCATTGTGGACTCCATTTTAAATGGGATTAAATGTTATATTATGAAAACTTTAAGCCAGAAAAATCCAAGTATTAATATTAAAATACATATATCACATGAATTTAACATTCATTTGGCTTTTAAAGGATAGTGATTGGGAAAATCCTATCGTGATAAAGTGCTTTAAAATACAAACATAAGGCCGGGCGCGGTGGCTCAAGCCTGTAATCCCAGCACTTTGGGAGGCCGAGACGGGCGGATCACGAGGTCAGGAGATCGAGACCATCCTGGCTAACACTGTGAAACCCTGTCTCTACTAAAAATACAAGAAAATTAGCCAGGCGAGGTGGCAGGCACCTGTAGTCCCAGCTACTTGGGAGGCTGAGGCAGGAGAATGGCATGAAACCGGCAGGGCAGAGCTTGCAGTGAGCCGAGATCGTGCCACTGCACTCCAGCCTGGGGCACAGAGCAAGACTCCGTCTCAAAAAAAAAAAACAAAACAAAACAAAACAAAAATACAAACATAAATGGCTATTACCACAGAGTTTGCCATTCACCCCAAGAAGTGATTTTCTATTTGATAGTTATAGCTACCTTTAAATTTTTAAATATTTATTTCCACAATATCCCTAGAGAGGACTGAACTACTGCCATTTAACAGATGGGGGTAAAATGAAACTCTCTCAACTTTATCTTTTCCTTTATGGTTCAGAAGACATCACTGTAATAACTTTATCTTTCCAAGGGGTATCACTCAAATAACAACTCATTCTAAAAGGCCTATACTGCCTTTCAGTTGAGTGTACACTATATTATGCTCTGGCTTCTTTCCTAAAATTGGAAGACAATAGAGTAATGCCTTCAAAATTTTGAGGAAAATAGTCTCCAGTCTACAATTCTATACCCAGCCAAACTGTGAGATAATCAAGGATGAGTATGAAATAAAGAAATTTTCAGACACACACAGCCTCAAAACATTTACTTCCCATGCATCCTTCTCAGGAAAACACTTCACAAACAAGAAAGGGAACCAACCAAGAACCCATGAAAAATGACCTCAGAGTCATATGAAAGGGAAGTCTTCTTCCAACAACTCAGTGGCAGATCTAGACACCAAAATGAGGCAATGGGTTCCAGGAGGACAACACCAAGGGTGATCTATAGATTAATATTTTCCATTACATTGAGAGGAGTTTAAATAGTTCTGCTGGAAAATTTAAGGATGATTTAGAGATAGAGGCATATAGAACAAAACAAAGAATCAAAATAGAGACAGGTATTAATTCCAGGAAAGAAGTTGTGCAAGAAATGGAATTCAATCATATCACCCCTTTTTTTTTTTTTTTTTTTTTTTTTTTTGAGATGGAGTCTCACTCTGTCACCAAGCTGGAGTGCAGTGGCGCAATCTTGGCTCACTGCAACCTCCGCCTCCCAGGTTCAAGCTATTCACCTGCCTCAGCCTCCCGAGCAGCTGGGACTATAGTGTGTGCCACCACACCCAGCTAACTTTTGTATTTTTAGTAGAGACAGGGTTTCACCACGTTAGCCAGGATGCTCTTGATCTCTTGACCTTGTGATCCGCCTGCCTCGGCCTCCCAAAGTGCTGGGATTATAGGCATGAGCCACTGCATCCAGCCCACAATATTTGTTTTAAGCTATAACAATATATACATGCCTATAACAATATAAACATTCGGCTGGGTGCGGGGGCTCACGTCTGTAATCCCAGCACTTGGGGAGGCCGAGGCAGGCAGATCACCTGAGGTCCGGAGTTTGAGACCAGCCTGATCAAACACAGTGAAACCCCGTCTCTACTAAAAATACAAAATTAGCCAGGCGTGGTGGCGGGCACCTGTAATCCCTGCTACTGGGGAGGCTGAGGCAGGATAATCACTTGAAGGAGGCGTAGGTTTTGGTGAGCTGAGATTGCGCCATTGCACTTCAGCCTGGGCAACAAGAGCAAAACTGTGTCTTAATAATAATAATAATAATATAAACATTCAATACTGATTTAACCACAAATGATGATATTACCACAATGGGAAGGAAGAGGAAAAGGAGAAAGCAGAAGATACATAAAAGGTGACGGCCTGGCAAGGAGGTTCGCATCTGTAATCCCAGCACTTTGGGACTACACGGCAGGCAGAATGCTTGAGCTCAGGAGTTCAGGACCAACCTGGAAAACGTGGCAAAACCTCGTCTCTACAAAACATACAAAAATTAGCCAGGTGTAGTGGTGTGCACCTGTAGTCCCAGCTACTCAGGAGACTGAGGCAGGAGGATTGTTGAGCCCACAAAGTACAGGTTGCAGTGAGCCATGATCATGCCACTAGATTCCAGCCTGGATGACAAAGCCAGACCCTGTCTGGGGTTGGGGAGATATAAAAGGCTAAATCCTCATTACTCATTGGGTAAACTCAGCAAGTGATGTCTAAAACAGAAAATAAAAACAGGCCAAGCACAGTGGCTCACACCTGTGGTCTCAGCTACTTGGGAGACTGAAGCAGGAGGATCCCTTCAGCCATGGAGGTCAAAGCTGCAGTGAACCGTGATCAAGCCACTGCACTCCTTCCTGGGCAATAGAGTAAGGCCCCATCATGGGGGAAAAAAAAAGACAAAAAGAAAAGATAAAGAAGCCAGGCATGGTGGCTCATGCCTATAATTCTAACACTTTGGGAGGCCAAGGTGGCAGGACCACTTGAGCTCAGGAGTTCAAGTCTGGCCTAGGCAACACTGCAAGATCTCATCTCTACAAAAATAAATAAATAAATAAATAAATAAATAAATAAATAAAAAATTAGCCAAGTGTTGGGGTGCACACCTGTGGTTCCAGCTATTTGGGAACCTGAAGGATCACTTGAGCCTGGGAGGTCAAGGCTGCAGTGACCCATGACTGCGCCACTGCACTCCAGTCTGGGCAACAGAGCAAGACTCTGTCTCAAAAAATAAAAATAAAACATAAAACATAAGCATGACCTTTAGCAATATTGAGATAAGTGACAAAAGAAATGGTTTTAAAAGTTCAGTTTGCCTCTGAGAAGTGGAACTCAAGGATGGGAGGAACTACTAAAATAAACAAATAAAAAAAATAAACAGTACACCACCATTTGATTAAGTACGTGCACATATATTACCTAGAAAAAAACACATAAAATTAAAAATTAACACAAATATTCCCAGAAGATCTTTGCTACCTTTTTTTAAAAAAATTCACTAACCTATGTGCTTTGATCACCTGGTGAAGAAAGTAATAAAATTTCAGAATGGAAAAAAAGAAAAAGAATTAAAAAAAAACCTAGCCAAAGAAGCAATCAATCTTTTTAAGATGTAAGCATCAGACTGAAATTTATTTTTCTTCAGAGGGCAGGTTGTACTACATTTTGCAACTTGCTAGTAAGACTCCTGAAATTTGGCCCCTCAATAATCTTATACCAAAAAGAAAGGAAAAAGACACACACACAATCACAATTTTAAAAAATAAATGACATAACAACTCAATCACTGTAATTTTAGTATGTATAAATGAGAAACACATCACTAAAGTAACAGCTTTGTTTTTTTTAAAAGAAGCTGTAGGCGAAAGTATACATGTATCATCCAGCTTCAAAGAACTTAATGAATTTTTAAAATCATTTTTAGCATTTTACTCACTTGTTTATTCACAGTTATGTTCCATAGTCACCTAATGGTTTTTGAAAACGAAAGTAAGAATAAGACGGATAAGGGAAAGGAAAATCAAGGATGTTCTATATTGCAAGTTAATCATTAGGTCAACAGTGGTAGTTTTTAGTATCTCTCAAACACAATAATGCCTTGTCATCACTTGAGAATACTGAATTTTAATGCCATAAAAATTTTTAATGCCAAAAAATTGTCAATAAAAAGTGCTTATGTACACTTCACAAGTTCATTAATAATCCTCTAAGAAGAGCTAAATTAAAGCTTAGCAAGCAGTTTCTCATGAAACAAAATTTGCTTTAGTTCTGGTTTTTAGAACTAAACGAACCAAGTGACAAATTAAGATGTGGAAACACACCTTAAAGGTTGTGCTTTGAAAGTATTCAATGACTCAAACAGAGGTATCATTAGGCAGTAGCAAAACAAATACTGAGATTCCTATTTCATTTGCAATCTGTTAAGTTTCAGACGGATAATTTTACAATGACCACCAATAGCTATCAAGATAAACTTTGAAAGGAGATAGACATACATTCCCTAAATTTCATTAGAGGATTGGAAGGTAACCAGGATAGATCCAATTTTCAGCATTAAAAGTGATCAAACGAGTCCAATAATTCACACAGAAAATGCCATTGTGCTGTCTATACTGTGTGTATTTAATGTCCATGGGAATGCTGACATGTGCACTGCAAGTGGTGATTGAAGAGTCAACTAAGTTAAGGGCAAAGGGCTTGCAGCAAAAATTTAAACTAAAAATAATCCATTTACAGGAGAATAGTACCAGGCAAGCTGGAAAAACTAGAATCAAAGTCTGTATTTCCAGTTTCAATAGTAAACAGTTGTTAAGAGTGGTTAAAACACAAGACCATAAGTGCATGCAATTTCAAGTAAGAAACATCTGTTTTATCAATAGTATCCCTGTTATGGCCTCCATTTCTTTACTAAAGGAGAATGTGAGAGTAAGAACAAGAGCAAGTACAATGTATGAAAGAATGTAAGCAGTCAATTTACCTTAGAAAACATCAGGACCTTCATATAACTTCCTAAAATCATAAATTCTAAAGCTGTTAGATTTCTAGAACTTGACAGATTTTCTTTAAAAAACAGGGTCAGATAAGAATTTTGCCTTTCCTCCTACTGGTTTTTAGTCCCCACCAGCTGAAGTAGGGTACCCGTTTCTACACCAAAGAGCGGCAAAATGAAGAAAATCAAGCAAATTACACAGCAAAGGCAGAAATGCCTTCTATTTCATGAGAAAAGAGAAATGGTACAAGCCAGTGGATCACCAACCTCAACGCAATGAAGAGCTGAATTTTTTTGTTTAGTTCTGAGAAGAAAGCTGTGGTTTAATTTCATCAATAGTGAAGTTTAGTCCTACATATTTTGCTGGGTGATTTTCAATGGTGGGTGACGCTCTTCATCTGTACTCATAAGAGCAGGCAGCAACATTTCATCCTTAGTTCCGACTGAGCTTCCCAGTCTTCAGCACATTTAGCCTAGTGGTAAAGGTCTCTGGCTCTGGAGTCAGATGGCCAGGGTTCTCCTGATCTAAAATTTTCAAACTGCATAACCTTGGGAAAGTCTCCATGTGTTCATCTATACAATGTGATTAGTAACAGTACCCACTGCACACGGTTATCATGGAGATGAAATGAAACAATTCAAGCAAGGCCTTGGATGGAGTGCAGAGCACACAGGAAATGCTCAACGAATGCGAGACACCATTAGCAGTGTCATCTTGGACTCTGTCATCGACTTATTGTAAAAACCTGATTAAAACAATTAAGGGAGGGCCTAAATCACCCCAACTGTGAGGTTGATAATTCATTATTTGTCTGTGAAGTACATCACCCCGTTAAAAAAAGAAAAAAGCAGGCAGGGGGCAGCAAAATCAGCATTTTGCTTTTCATCCTTGTTACTATCACTGCTGCATTATTTATGTGAACTGGGAAGGAGTGTGTCTGGACAGATGCTCAGCTGGGTTCTGCAAGCAGAGCATCCATCACAAAAGGTAATGCCTGTCTCAGGAGCAAGCGCCTTTCCCCTGCCTCCTCTCTCCCCTTCACCAGTCACCACTAGGGAGAGCACAGTGGAGCCACACAGCGGCTGAGCAATGTCAAAACGTCATTGTCCAAGCACTCTGTTCAATGATTTTGATGAAATAAAGTAATCCATTCCTAAATGATTCATTGTGTCCCAAATTAGCATCCTTAAAGTAATTATTAAATATCCAAAGGGGCCCAGGGTGTATTAGAAACAAAGGAGGGGGTGAGGAACATTGATACACTTCCAACAGTGTATCAACAGGTACCCTACTACAAATTTACTAAAGCAGGAATCATGAAATGATTGAAATAACATCAAATTATACAACATAAACATAGAGGAACAAATGACAGAGATTTGCCCTCTGCTTAATTCAACTTACATAGATGTCTATCAAAGACAAGTTTCTACATAGTCACAAGCACACTCTATTCAAATAATCTTCTTTATTTCCATTTTCTCTGGACAAGCAAAAATAGGCCTACCAACAGTTAATGGGTTAAAAACTGTCACATTTTCAAAACATTTACATTATTTAAATGCTTATGTGTCTACCACCACCCCCAGAGAATTAATCACCTCCTTATTACTGTCACCTCTCTACCCTCCATATAATTCTACTGCCACGTTTCTCACAGACTTAAAATTATTTTCACATAAATTGGTCTTTGCTGCTATATGAAGCAACTCAGGGCATGGAGCACATTTATTCATTTTTGTATTCCCAAATCTTCCTAAATAATTTACTTACTCATTAATGGAACTTACAAGCCCTACTATGTGCCAGATGCTTTGGGGCGGCCGAGGCAGGCAAATCACAAGGTCAAGAGATCAAGACCGCCCTGGCAACATGGTGAAACCCCATCTCTACTAAAAATGCAAAAAAAAAAAAAAAAAAATCAGCTGGACGAGGTGGTGCGCGCCTGCAGTGCCAGCTACTCGGGAGGCTGAGGCAGAAGAATCGCTTGAACCCAGGAGGCAGAGGTTGCAGTGAGCTAAGATCGGCCCACAGTACTCCAGCCTGTCCACAGAGCGAGACTCCGTCTCAAAAAAAAAAAAAAAATAGCACAAGCACTTAGAATACACCTATGAACAAAGTAGAAAGACACTCCTGGCCTCAAGGGGTTTACATTCTGCAGGGAGAAACAATGACCAACAGATTTTTTTCTATTCTATAAATTTCACACAATATTCAAAGGCAGTAAGTGCTAAGGAAAAAGAAAAAGTAGAGCAAGATAAGAAGGATTAAACATATGCAGAGGGTAGGTACCAGCTGCAGAGAGACAGAGAGAGACAGCAAGAGCGAGCAAGAGAGAGCGAGTGAGCCACAGGACTAGAATACAACTGAGGGTGGAGGGTGCTAGCAACAGATGAGTCTAAGGTCAGAGTAGGCCTCATAGGCCACTGTAGGAGAGTTCTTATAATTGTGTAACCCCAAGAGTAGACAATGAATGCCAGACACCATTAGCAGTGTCATCTTGGACTCTAATTAAGTTCCATTAATGAGTGAGTAAATTATGTAGGAAGATTTGGGAATACAAAATGAATAAAACGTGCTCCATGCCCTGAGTTGCTTCATATAGCAGCAAAGACCAATTTATGTGAAAATAATTTTACTTATTTTGGACACATCCCAAAGTACGTTACTCGTACATGAAACATCCAGGCTACACTAAAATTTAAAACCTGGCCGGGTGCAGTGGCTCACACCTGTAATCCCAACAGTTTGGGAGGCTGAGGAGGGAGGATTACTTGAGATCAGGATGAGACCAGCCTGGCCAACATGGTGTAACCACGTCTCTACTAAAATTACAAAAATTAGCCAGACATGGTGGTGCACACCTGTAATCCCAGCTACTTGGGATCCCGGCTGAGGCAAGAGAATTGCTTGAACCTAGGAGGCGGAGGTTGCAGTGAGCCGAGATCACACCACCACACACCAGCCTGGGTGACAGAGAGAGACTTCACCTCAAAAAAAAAAAAAAAAGTTGTTTTAGCATTTCTCATGTACCCCATAGGTCATCTTAGAAGCAGCCCACCCTGAAGACACTGCCCTAGGCTGGTAAAACTTGGGACAGTTAGCACTGCATTCCTCAGACAGCTGGGAGCACTGCAGAGGTCTGCTTCCCTAAGCCCCTCAACATAGCCTGGGACTTCCCTGCAGGCCTGAACACAAGATTTCAGGAAATGGAGAGTTGAACTGAAAAAGTTTTTGTATTTTTCCACTCAAGAGATTCTTTTTTTTTTTTTTTTTTTTTTTTTTTAGACAGAGTCTCACTCTGTTGCCCAGGTTGGAGTGCAGTGGCCCAACCTCGGTTCACTGCAACCTCCGTCTCCTGGCTTCAAGCGATCCTCCTGCCTCAGCCCCTGAGTAGCTGAGACTGAAGGTGCCCGCCACCACACCCAGCTAATTTTTTTTCTATTTTTAGTAGAGACGAGGTTTCACCATGCTGGCCAGGTCGGTCTCAAACTCCTGACCTCAGGTGATCCGCCCGCCTTGGCCTCCCAAAATGCCGGGATTACAGGCATGAGCCACTGCACTCGGCAAGAGATTCTTCAAACCTCTTCTGGTGAGAAGTGAGGCACCTGACCAGGACCAATGGGATTTGGTGACTTGGTCTCACACCTGCTTTCTCTCTGTTGGAAGGGTTGCCGGCCTCTATTAGAAATTCTAATTACTATCTGGTAAAAATACATTCTCCTTTCTGACTGCTCAAATATGTGAGATGGGTCCCTCAGTGCTAGCTAATCTCAAAACTCAAAACTAAATCATCTTAATAACATAAACCCTTATCTCTGTCTTGACAGCAGTAACACAGAGCTAACAGTCAGCTACCAGCATATCTCATTTCATTGCATTCGCTTTGCTGTGCTTTGCAGATACTACTTTTTCTCGCCCAGCAAATTGAAGGCTTTGGCAACCCTACATCAGGGGAAGTCTACTGGTGCTTTTTGTTCTTTGTTTCTGCTTTCTTCAGCCCTTTTTCCAAGCCAACCTCCTCTACTGCACTCATTGGAATGCTTACATTTATTCTACTTTATAGAATACAGTATCGCCCAATTCTAGAACCACAAATAAAGCCAACTGAAATCTTCAAACGATATTTGTTGTAATTCTTGTCTTCTGACAGAGATACAACTCAATGCATGCACAGGTCTTCCTGCCTCAACCTTTGCTAACCTAGCCCCCATTCACCTTCCCCTTTGCTATCAAACCAATGTTTCTGAAACTCAATTCCGGTAACATCCCTTTCCTACTTAAAACTCACATTAGCTTTTTCATTCAAACTATAATGACAGTGATACTAATATTTATTGAGTGCTAACTGTACACCAGGTACTGCTGTAAGTATTACACATATATGACAATATCCCTTCAGGATAGGCACTATTATTACCTCCACTTTTTTTTTTTTTAAGTGAGCAAACCAAGAGACAAAGATGTTAAGTAACATCTGTTCAATAAAGCCATAGACTTGGCCTTCATATTCCTGGGTTCCGCATCTGTGGTTTCAACCAACCACGGACTGAAAATATTTGGCGGGACAAAAAAAAGATGGTTGCTTCTGTACTAAACATGTATAGACTTTTTTTAGTCATTATTCCATAAACAATATAGTATAACTATTTACATGGCCTTTACACTGCATTAAATACTATAGGTAATTTAGAGACGATACAAAGTATAAGGGAGGTGATGGTCTAAAGTATGTCGGAGGATGTGCGTAGGTTACATGCAAATACGACACCATGTTATTTAAAGAATTTGAATGTATGTGGATTTTGGTACCCACAGGTGGTCCTGGAACCAATCCCCCACGAATACTGAGAGAGGACTATGTACTTAGTTTCAGAACCTGCATTTAACTCCGGCTCTGTACCTCAAAATAAAAAGCTATTTGACATAGGAATTCAATTAATCAATCAACAGAGTTGTCTTTGACCTCTACCTATCAAAAACTACTGACAGCACAAACGATTTAGAACTTTGAACAGAGAAAAGAGAGGGTGTTCAGAAAGGAATGCTGAGTCTCTCTCACACAGCTATCAAATCCTGAATGCCTCACAAACATCAGATTAGCCATCCATCACCAAAACGGGAGGCGGAGGTGGGAAAAGAAACTGCAGAATGACAACAAAGAAGAATAAAATCTAACAACTCAGCAACAATATACCCTCAGGTTAGAGATAAGGAAGAATAAACAATTCAGTCTGAAAGGGCTTTTACCAAGAAGAGATTAGTAATTAGACTGAATGGCTGTGGCTCAATATAAAGTATAGAGATGCAATTTTTTCCCCTCTAAACAGAACATGGGAGCAACCCCAGAAGTTATTCAAGAGGGCTTTAAAAAAGAAAACAAACTCTGAAACAAAAAGTATCTTTAAATACTAATAATTGTTTTTTTTTCCTAAAATCACTATTAGAACACTACCTGACAAGGTCTTTAAAGGGTTCACTGTTGATTAAGCCATTTTCATGGCCTAGTAAGTTTGAGTTCTATTAATTCAGATTGTGCTGTGTACACTGAAATTTTGTATTAGGCAGGCTCAACAGAACAGTTCTTCAAATTAAGCAACTGCTTAATGTTAGGTAGAAAAAATATGTCTGCTGTGAAATATATAGTGTCCAAGTACTATTTGGTGCCAACAAAAGCTAATAAACAGGCTGTGTTTTTAAGTTTAAGCAAAAGAAAAGTAACCACTACCTGTACAGAATACAGTTTGGCTCTTTCAGTATTTCAGATAAAAAGAAGGATTGAAACCAGAAACAACCTACTTTCAGCTCTGAATTACCATCATTACATTGTACAAATCATTAGGTGGGGACAAAATACACCAAAATAGAAATCACAAGCTGAAAGAGCCTTGAATTCCTTCCCTTAAATGAAGCTCTTATATCAAATGAATCTATATAGTCTCTGTGTATTCCAACAATTTTGTCAACTTGTAAATCAAGGATTTTGTTCCATAGCTCTTGTCAATTTTCTACATTTAACATCTGACAAAGAAAACCAGCTTTTATCTTTACCACCCAAAGATATTCTATCCCTAGGCTCTAAAGTCACTATTTAAAATGATGTCGTTTATATCATGTAACATATTTAGAAATACATTTATTTCTGGTAGTAACAAAACAACCCTGGATATTTGCATAAATTAAAGCTGTTAATAAGAAACCACTTCTATATGTATCTTTCTCTGGGTTTCTGGCTCAGGGGTTGGCAAAAAGGGCCCATGGGTTAAGCCCAGCCACCGGCCTGCTTTTGGTTTCTATACTTGTAAATGGTTGAAGGGTGAAGGTGAAGAATCAAAAGAAGAAAACTACTCCATGATGTATGAAAATTATATGAAATTCCAATTTCAGTGTCCATAAAGAAAGATTTCTTGGAAACGGTCAGGGCTGTTCATTTGCATATCACCTATGGCTGCTTTTGTATTTTAAAGGCAAGGTTGAATAACTGCAACAGAGACTTGATGACCCACAGAACCTAACATCTTTACTATCAGGTCCTTTTCAGAAAAAGCTTGCCCAATCCTGTTCCAGCTATTGTAAGGGAGTTAAAAAAACATGTAAGGAACTATGGGCAGCAACTTGACTAGAAGGGGTATAATTACTGAAAGGAAATGTCCTCTAGTGGGCAAATCTGGCGCTAGAAAGTAAATTCCTGCCAACAATGATCAGATGACATCTCCATTTCATGAATTATTCCAGATATGAAACTGCCATTTAATCATGTGATCCTTTTAAGCAATACCCAAAGGCATAAATCCATATAAAATATTTTATAACCATAACATCAGAAAATGTTTTCTCTAGAGCAAAAGAAGCTATTGCCATCAAAGAGAACAATAAAAAACAAAAAATCAAGATATTCAAACAGGTAAACTGGGGAAATGGGTAAATTGGGGAAAACAAACCAATGGGTTTGGGTAAACTGGAATAAATTGGGGAAAAAATAGTAACTAAAATTCCCTCCAAAGGACTAGGAGAGGTTATTGTATATAGAGAAGTTTTCTAAAGTACAAGAAATAAATTAAGTGCTATGTGTGCAGTGTTATACATTTAAATAATATTTCAATCTTAGGTTAAGGAAAATTTCTTTTTTTTTTTTTTTTTTTTTTTTTTTTTTTTTTTTTTTTTTTGAGACGGAGTCTCGCTCTGTCGCCCAGGCTGGAGTGCAGTGGCCGCATCTCAGCTCACTGCAAGCTCCGCCTCCCGGGTCTACGCCATTCTCCTGCCTCAGCCTCCCGAGTAGCTGGGACTACAGGCGCCCGCCACCTCGCCCGGCTAGTTTTTTTTTTTTTTTTGTATTTTTTAGTAGAGACGGGGTTTCACCGTATTAGCCAGGCTGGTCTCGATCTCCTGACCTTGTGATCCGCCCGTCTCGGCCTCCCAAAGTGCTGGGATTACAGGCTTGAGCCACCGTGCTCGGCCGGAAAATTTCTCCTGTATATTTCAAGATACCAAGAGACTCTGCCGATTTACATTCATATAAAACAAAACGTGAGTAATACTATCTGTATCAATGTTCTGTCACTTGCCAGAATAAAGAAAACATTTAGTAAGTTTGTTAATTTCAAGTCTGAGAATTAAGCAAATATCCCAAATCTTTTGTAAACTCAAAGATTTAGTAACTTTCTCTACATATTACACACCTGCTCAAAAATTTTACCTTCTGGCCGGGCGTGGTGGCTCACGCTTGTAATCTCGGCACTTTGGGAGGCTGAGGCAGGCGGATCACGAGGTCAGGAGTTCAAGACCAGCCTGGCCAACATAGTGAAACCCCGTCGCTACTAAAAATACAAAAATTAGCTGGGCGTGGTGACGAGCACCTGTAATCCCAGCTACTCAGGAGGCTGAGGCAGGAGAATCCCTTGAACCCGTGAGGTGGAAGTTGCAGTGAGCTAAGATCGCACCACTGCACTCCAGCCTGGGCAACAGAGCTAGACTCAGTCTCAAAACAAAAGAAAAAAAAATTACCTTTTATTTCTAGTAACAAAAAATATTCAATCTTCTTTCCCAGAAACTTTATTAACTTTCTATTTTTCTTAAGAAAACTCCTTTGGTTTACACACCAATTCTGTATAAATTAAAAACACACAATTTCAGGTGAAAGTTCTAATGAGTAGTGTATATTTTGTAAACACAAATGCTTATTTTACATTACTCTGTGATTAAGATGTAAAAAAAACATAGATGCACAAGTGGTGCCAGAAGTAAACCTAATACTCGATACCAATAATCAAAGCCAATACATGATACTGGTTCCTCACAAGTGCACATTAGTTTTAACATTACTGAAAGATGTGGGAAACTCTATCATATTTTCCAAAACTCCTGATTTATTTCCAAAGGAAAAATAGTTGTAACTATGTCAAAGTAACTATTTTGGCCAGATGCAGTGGCTCACACCTGTAATCCCAGCACTTTGGGAGGCTGAGGCGGGCGGATCACTTAAGGTCAAGAGTTTGAGACCAACCTGGCCAACATGGTAAAACCCTGTTTCTACTTAAAATACAAAAATTATCCAGGCATCATGGCGGGCACCTGTAGTCCCAGCTACCTAGGAGGCTGAGGCAGGAGAATCGCTTGAACCTGGGAGGCAGAGGTTGCAGTGAGCCGAGATCATGCCACTGCACTCCAGCCTGAGCAACAGAGTGAAATTTTGTCTCAAAAAAAAAAAAAAATTGCAATTAATAGTTTTAAATCTTAAATCTAAATTTATAGGAGATTCATTAGTTTGCCCTTGGTAATCCCCACTTTCTGCCTTGCAGAGCCTAAAACCCTAAGAGGCTCTACAAGCTAGAACTTCTTAGGCTTCAAAACAGTTATTTCCAAACCATATTTGGTGAATTATATGTAAGATGAGTCAATAATGTAAGGATTAGATTTCCCTGAAAATGCACAGAAGGTTAAAAATTAGAAGAAAAAGTGATAGGCATAATAGCCTCTGGGTTTTGCTTAATGCAAACGTTCTGAAAGGTTCAACATTAACACGGACATTCAGAAATCAGGCATCTAATTTCAACCTTTTAAAAAAGTTGTTAAAAAAAAAAAAGGTCAAAATAAGTCAAACTCTTCCCATTTGTTCGAATAGAGGGTACATTTACTTCCTACCCCAAAAGATGTGAAAACAAAAGATGTATTAGCTATAAAGATATATTCCTTTCACTTAATGCTCCACAAATGTCTGAAAAGCAAACTCAATTCCATTTAGTTGAATCAGTAAGGGAATTCCAGTTTTTCTAAGACAGCATTGTAAACCAAGCAGAGATATTCCCTAGGGCCATATAATTCTGATATATTAGCTAACCTTTGTAAGCCAAATCAGAGCACTTCTTTCCAAAACTCACATTTCTACCAAACCGGGACACCGTGTGGTGGGAAAAGAGTTGAGAACACCTGGAATATTTCTCCAAAGCAAAATTTAACTTTCCATTGCCAGGAGAAGCATGAACATGCTGACTTATACTGCCCTCTAGAGTCTCCTTGTAATATTTTTTAGCCTGAAGTAATTCTAATCACAAGACTCTTCTAATTACTCAAGCTGTCAGTATTCTATCACTGTAAACTGACCTTTATTTATTGATTTACTCATTTATTGAGATGAAGTCTCCCTCTATTGCCCAGGCTGGAGTGCACGACCTCAGCTCACTGCAACCTCCACCTCCTGAGTTCAAGCGATTCCCCTGCCTCAGCCTCCGGAGTAGCTGGGATCACAGCCATGCACCACCACACCAGGCTAATTTTTGTACTTTTAGTAGAGACAGGGCTTCACCACGTTGGCCAGGCTCTCGTCTCAAACTCCTGACCTCAGGTGATCCGCCCACCTCGGCCTCCCAAAGTGCTGGGATTACAGCGTGAGCCACTGGGCCCAGACAACTGACTTTTTTTTAATGGATTAGTAGTCTTTTTTTTTTTTTTTTTTTTTTTTTTTGAGACAGAGTCTCGCTCTGTTGCCCAGGCTGGAGTACAGTGGTGCGATCTCGGCTCACTACAACCTCCATCTCCGGAGTTCAAGCAATTCTCCTGCCTCCGCCTCCTGAGTAGCTGGGATTACAGGCACGCGCCACCATGCCCAGCTAATTTTGTATTTTTAGTAGAGATAGGGTTTCTCCATGTTGGTCAGGCTGGTCTTGAACTCCCGACCTCAGGTGATCCGCCCGCCTCAGCCTCCCAAAGTGCTGGGATTACAGGCGTGAGCCACCATATTCAGCTAGTAGTCATTATTAAAGCATACAATATTTCAGTTACCCACTGTTTTTTATTTGTTTTTTGTGTTTGTTTGTTGGGTTTTTTGGGGGACAGAGTCTCACTCTGTCGCCAGGCTGTTACACAGTGGCACAATCTCAGCTCACTGCAACCTCCGCCTTCCAGGTTCAAGCCATTCTCCAGTCTCAGCCTCTCGAGTAGCTGGGACTACAGGCGTGCACCACCATGCCCAGCTGATTTTTGTATTTTTGGTAGAGACGGTGTTTCACCATGTTGGCCAGGATGGTCTCGATCTCTTGACCTTGTGATCCGCCAGCCTCAGACTCTCAAAGTGCTGGGATTACAGGCATGAGCCACGGAGCCCAATAACCCACTATTCTTAAAGGTCAGCAGTACTTCCCCCAAAGGACAGGAATGCACCCCAAACAGAATCTTATAATTTGCTTATTTAAAAAAAGTTTTAGGCCGGGCGCGGTGGCTCAAGCCTGTAATCCCAGCACTTTGGGAGGCCGAGGCGGGCGGATCACAAGGTCAGGAGATCGAGACCACAGTGAAACCCCGTCTCTACTAAAAATACAAAAAATTAGCTGGGCGCGGTGGCGGGCGCCTGTAGTCCCAGCTACTCAGGAGGCTGAGGCAGGAGAATGGCGGGAACCCGGAAGGCGGAGCTTGCAGTGAGCCGAGATCGCGCCACTGCACTCCAGCCTGGGCAACAGCGTGAGACTCCGTCTCAAAAAAAAAAAAAAAAAAAAGTTTTAAATAGCTCAAACTGCAAAGACTTCTAAAACAAAGACCACTTGTAGCATATATTAATTAACCCATGTGGCCCAGAGTTTTGTCTAGCAAAACTCCAAGTTCACATACTTGGCCACATGCACACGAACCTCAGCCAACGTAGCCAACGCTCCCCAAAGGCTACTTCTGCAGCTAAACATCTGTCCTTTCAGCTCCTGGCAGTTCCTGCCTTTTCTCTTGCCAGGCAACCAGAGCTCTAAAGGGATCTTAAGGCACTAATGAGAAGCCGTGACAATCAAGACCTGTGGAAGTTGCAAAGCACAGACACCAATATCCACTTTTACTGAGCATGCATGCAATAAGCAATGTGCTAAGGACTCCAAGTAAATTAAAATCATTCCTCTAAACTAATAACTCCACAGGCAACTATAACACACCGTAAGTTGAGACTTTCTATTATTCTTTATGTTTAAGAACTTATTGAAAGGCATGCTTTACCATGCACCACTAGTAGGACAGCTTTGCCTCAGCTGTTATAGTAACTATAGAAGTAGGGTTATTTTCTTG
This sequence comes from Macaca nemestrina, assembly GCF_043159975.1. NCBI lineage: Eukaryota > Metazoa > Chordata > Mammalia > Primates > Cercopithecidae > Macaca > Macaca nemestrina. The sequence goes on along the minus strand of NC_092125.1, from coordinate 225,377,458 downwards.
TTTGTTTTAATCTAGAGTCATAAGAGACCATTAAAAAAAAAAAAAACCCCCTATTCAAACCATGTTTAGAGCTAAAAAGTCTATATTCTTTTTAGGGGATTAGTTGTCATTATTAAAAGGTATGATATTTCAATTACCCACAGTTATTCGAGATCAGCAGTATCTCCTCAAAGGGCAGGGAATGCACCTAAAACGGAATTTTCACTAGGCACCTGTGGTATACCATAACACCAAAAAGCATCCCTCAAAAAAGAAACTAAAACTAAGATGCTGTGCTCCATACCCAGGTATCTGTTATTACTTCTGAAAGCAATCTAAGTAATCTCGGGGATCCCATCCAGCAGATAAAAACAATGGCATCTTTTGGGGCATAAAGTGAAGATGAGATTTCCACAGGCTCTGAAACAGGGGCTGGCTAGCAACTAGGGCCAAGAGACTGTACCTGGTTTTAAAAATAAAGTTTCATAGCCAGGCGCGGTGGCTCATGCCTGTAATCCCACCACTTTGGGACGCCGAGGTGGGTGGATCCAATGCGGTCAGGAGTTCAAGACCAGCCTGACCAACATGGAGAAACCCCGTCTCTACTAAAAATACAAAATTACACCGGGCGCGGTGGCTTACGCCTGTAATCCCAGCACTTTGGGAGGCCGAGACGGGCGGATCACGAGGTCAGGAGATCAAGACCATCCTGTCTAACACGGTGAAAGCCCGTCTCTATTAAAAAATACAAAAAATTAGCCGGGCGTGGTGATGGGCGCCTGTAGTCCCAGCTACCTGGGAGGCCGAGGCAGGAGAATGGTGGGAACCCAGAAGGCGGAGCTTGCAGTGAGCCGAGATCATGCCACTGCGCTCCAGCCTGGGAGACAGAGCGAGACTCCGTCTCAAAAACAAACAAACGAAAAATAAAAAATTAGCTGGGCGTGGTGGCGCATGCCTGTAATCCTAGCTACTTGGGAGGTTGAGGCAGAGAACAGCTTGAACCCAGGAGGTGGAGGTTGTGGTGAGCTGAGACCATGCCACGCCATTGCACTCCAGCCTGGGCAACAAGAGGGAGACTCCATCTCAATCAATCAATCAATCAATCAATCAAGTTTTATTAGAAAGCAGCTGCACCTTTTTTTTTTTTTTTTGAGACGGAGTCTCGCTCTGTTGCCCAGGCTGGAGTGCAGTGGCACAATCTCAGCTCACCACAACCTCCGCCTCCCTGGTTTCAAGTGATTCTCCTGCCTCAGCCTCCCAAGTAGCTGGGACTACAGGCACGTGCCACCATGCCTGGCTAATTTTTGCATTTTTAGTAGAGACGGGGTTTCACCATGTTGGTCAGGCTGGTCTCGAACTCCTCACCTCAGGTGATCCGCCCGCCTCGGCCTCTCAAAGTGCTGGGATTACAGGCGTGAGCCTCTGCGCCCGGTCTGGTTTTGTTTTTTGAGACAGAGTCTTGTTCTGTCACCCAGGCTGGTGTACAGTAGTGCAATCACAGCTCACTGCACCCTCTACCTCCCAGGCTCCCGAAGTGCTAAGATTACAGGTGTGAGCCACAGTGACCGGCCAGCTTCCCCTTTGGATTTTATCTGTGAACTGAAGGACTTAGGCTGCATCAGTAGTTCTCAACCATTCACATGCCTCAGAATCACCTGGAGGGACTTGTTAAAGCAAGGGGTATTGGGTGCCAGGCTTCATTTTCAGTTCAGAAGTCATCACTCCCATCCTCACAGCAAGAAAACAGCTAAACAAACTGAAATCAATGGCCTTTCTTAGATCCATTAGAGAATTGGGGTCACAGGGCAAACAGCTACCACAAAATTTGGAGAAAGAAGACACAAGAAAATACAGAGAATCACAGAAAAGATCAAATTACCAGAAGTGAAAGCTACAGGAACCAGTAAGCAATACAGTAATCATTACGTGAACGGTAATGCTGACAAACTGCAGAAGACTGAGTGTGGACTAGCTTGAGAGTTAAAACTTCTAGAGGTCCAGACTTAACAGGGACCTATAGCTTTTTACCTCCAGGAGCCTCAACAGGTTCTCACAAGAACATCAAAGAAAAAAATCCCCTTGTATTTTAGGTAGGGAGAGGGGAAAGTTACCATTTTGAAATTGCTCAGAGCATTGACCATAACAAAGGCCCACCTGCTAAGAGAAACTACTTTGCAAGAGCTTTGTAGACCTGGGGAAAGGACAATTACTCAACTCCCTCTTGCTTTCTCGCAGAAGGGGTGAGGGGAGGAAAGCTAATAAACTCTCCTGAAGATCACAGCCTACGGATTTATGCCCACTAAAAAACTGAGATTTAATATTAGATTACAGAATGCACTCCTTCCCCAACACCTTTCTACCACATCAACAGAGCTCCAGTATTAAAAAAACAAAAACAAAACAAAACAAAAAAATGCATTACAACTGACAGAGCTTCAAGACAGACTATTTAAGAAGGAGTTCTTAGGGAAACCCAAAGAAACCAAGGGAGGAAAAAAACAAGAAAACTACAGGAAACTAAAGCATCTAGCATCTATGCCCACAGCAAACATGAAGCACAGTATGGCATTTTCTGAAAAAGCTAAACATAATCTTACCATACAATCTCACAATTGTGCCCCTAAGTATTTGTCCAGTTGACTTAAAAACTATGTCCATACAAAAATCTGCACAAATTTTAGAGTAGCTTTATTCATAATCAAAGACAGAAAGCAACCAACTGTACTTCAACTGTACTTCATGAATAGATAGGCAACTGTGTTGTTCATTGAACAATAAAAAGAAATGAGCACTAAAGAACAAAAAAGAGGAACATTAAATGTACATTGTTAAGTGAAAGAAGACAATCTAAGTATACACACCATAAGATTACAACCACAGAACTTTTTTTTTTTTTTTTTTTTTTTTTTTTTTTTTTGAGACGGAGTCTCGCTCTGTCACCCAGGCTGGGGTGCAGTGGCCGGATCTCGGCTCACTGCAAGCTCCGCCTCCCGGGTTCACGCCATTCTCCTGCCTCAGCCTCCCGAGTAGCTGGGACTACAGGCGCCCGCCGCCTCGCCCGGCTAGTTTTTTGTATTTTTTAGTAGAGACGGGGTTTCACCGTGTTAGCCAGGATGGTCTCGATCTCCTGACCTCGTGATCCGCCGTCTCGGCCTCCCAAAGTGCTGGGATTACAGGCGTGAGCCACCACGCCCATCCAGAACTTTCTTTAAAAGGAACTTTAGGCCGGGCGCGGTGGCTCAAGCCTGTAATCCCAGCACTTTGGGAGGCCGAGACGGGCGGATCACGAGGTCGGGAGATCGAGACCATCCTGGTTAACACGGTGAAACCCCGTCTCTACTAAAAAATACAAAAAACTAGCCGGGCAAGGTGGCGGGCGCCTGTAGTCCCAGCTACTCGGGAGGCTGAGGCAGGAGAATGGCGTGAACCCGGGAGGCGGAGCTTGCAGTGAGCCGAGATCCGGCCACTGCACTCCAGCCTGGGTGACAGAGCGAGACTCCATCTCAAAAAAAAAAAAAAAAAAAAAGGAACTTTAACTGTCTTTAAAAAGCAAAACTATAGACACAGTAAAAGGACCAGTGGTTGCCAGGGGCTGGGAGAAGAAGGGAGAGATGATTACATGGAGCACAGAAGTTTTAATGGTGGTGAAACTATTCTGCATGATATTGTAACTGTGGATAAGCACATGACATTTATGTTTCTGCCAAACTCCACAGAATGTACAACACAAAGAGTGAACCTTAAACTGTAGACTTCAGTTAATAATAATACATTAACACTGCTTCATCAGTTGTAACAGATAAGCCACACTAATGCAAGATGTTAATAATAGGGGAAACTGTGTTTGTGTGTGTGCGTGTATGGGAACTACTTGTACTATCTGCTCAATTTTTCTATAAATCTAAAAGTGTTCTAAAGTATAAAGTTTATTTTAAAAAAAAAAAGAGAAAGAGAGTGTGTTGGGAGTCACTCCTTGATCCTAATTCAGTTAAGTCTTCGGACAGGCCCAATAATTTACATTTTAACCACATTCACAACTGATGCTGCTGGTTCAAGAGCCACATCTTGAAACTACTGGGCTAGGGCTCCTTTCAGTTCTAAATTTTATTATTCTATTCACTGACATTTTCACGAGAATTGTGGTAGCCAGCCCGCAAAATGGCCCCCAATGAGCTCTGCCTCCTGGTATTCAAACTCTTGACAATAATGTCTTCCAAGGCTATGTCATAAAAGACACTGCAGCTTTCACTTTGCTCTTATGTGAATCCTTTCCTCTGGAAAGCCAAGGTGCAGTATCATGAAGAAACTCAGGCAGTACGATGAAGAGGTTCCACGTGCAAGGAACTGAAGCTTCTGCCGACAGCCAGCATGAACTCTGTCAACCCTGTGAATGCGCTATGTTGCAATTGGATCCTCCAGGCCCTATGAAGCCTTCAGTTGACTGCAACCTGAGAGGGGACCTTAAGCCACTCCTAAATTCCTGACCCACAAAAAGTGTGTGGGATAACAAATGCTGAACGTTGTTTTAAGCAGCAGTCTGGAGGTATTTTGTTACATACATAATATAGGAGTTTAATCTAAAATATGTATGTGGCTAGGCACAGTGGCTCATGCCTGTAATCCCAGCACTTTGGGAGGCCAAGATGGGCCAGATCACCTGAGGTCCAGGAGTTCAAGACTAGCCTGGTCAACGTGGCAAAACCCCATCTCTACTAAAAAATACAAAAACTAGCCAGGCGTGGTGGTGGGTGCCTGCAATCCCAGCTACTCAGGAGGCTGATGCAGGAGAATCGCTTGAACCCGGGGGGTGGAGGTTGCAGTCAGCTGAAATTGTGCCACTGCACTCCACTCTGGGCAAAAAGGTGAGACTTCGTCTCAAAAAAAAATACAATACAATACAATACAATACAATACAATACAATACAATACAATGCACATAATAGAATTGTTACTGTTGACCCTTCTTGCCCTTACTTTGATACAGCTGGAGAAGTCCTGAAAAAGTATCCAAATTCATTACAAGGTGAAGATCGATTTAAAGAACTCCTCCACATTTCTCAAAGTATTATATTAATAATGAATTATATCATTTCTTCAGGACATAAAGGATATGGGGTGGGAGGACATAAAGGATATGGGGTGGGAGGACATAAAGGATATGGGGTGGGAGGAGAAGGGAAAGGAAGGAAGGGGAAATGAGATTTTCATCACCTTCCCTAAGCCGGTGCTGGTCATCCTAGAGTAGAAATCTGAGAGTTTCACTTTATTGCTTAAAATCCTTTAATATTATAGTTTCCCAAAGCTTATGGAAGCGAATCCAGACACTGCTCAATGTCTGCACTACACCTACCTAGCAGGCTCGTCAGGCAGCATGAGGGATGCACACAAACATGGGCTGACTTTGCAAGACCTTGGATAAGTTACTTCATCTCCCTGCCTCGGTCTGCTCAACAGTAAAATGAAGGTAATTATACTACCACTATCATAGTTACTATAGAGACTTAATACATTAAAACATAAAAAACACTTAGAACAGGACATTGTCTAAGTGCTCAATAAATGTCAGCTATCATCATCATCTGCCATTTCCTCTCTCATAATCCAGACTGTTTCAAGCCATTATGAACTACTGGAATTTTCAAACTCACCCTCTTCCTCCTGCTCCAGCTATGTGAAGATGCCTGCTCCAGCTTTGCCTTCCACCGTGAGTAAAAAGGTCCCTGAGGCCTCCTCAGCCTTACTTCCTGTACAGCCTACAGTACTGAGCTAACTAAACCTCTTTTCTTTATAAATTGCCCAGTCTTCAGTATTTATAGCAATGCAAGAACAGACATAATAGTAGTGATTTACCATATTCAACCTTTCTCCTATATTGTTTGTAGCATTTTGCTGTAATATAAAATATTAAAGCAAAATCCTTATACACAAAGAAATGGATAGAGGATGACTCTACAGTAAATACAGTAAATGTACATACTATAGCAAGTATGGTAAAAATGCAACTGTAGAATCTAGATGGTGAGTGCAAGGGTTCTCTCACTATCTAATTCCTGCTATTGTTCTGCATTTAAACCATCAGATTTTTTTTTTTTTTTTTTTTTTGAGACAGAGTCTCGCTCTGTTGCCCAGGCTGGAGTGCAGTGGCACAATCTCGGCTCACTGCAAGCTCTGCCTCCCGGGTTCACGCCATTCTCCTGCCTCAGCCTCCCAAGTAGCTGGAACTACAGGCGCCCACCATGCCCAGCTAATTTTTTGTATTTTTTAGTAGAGACGGGGTTTCACCATGTTAATCAGGATGGTCTTGATCTCCTGACCTCCTGATCTGCCCGCCTCGGTCTCCCAAAGTTCTGGGATTGCAGACGTGAGCCACCATGCCCAGCCTATACTTGTTCTTAAAGTGAGCATATGTTTTCCTTTCAACTTCTCAATAAATTGCCAATATGAAATATTTTATCAACTTCAAAACAATCCCCAAATTTCAAAAATATAATAATCTTGGAATGTTACCCTTGGTTTATATCATAAAAGAATAGAGGAGGCAATTATCAGAAGAGTCACACTTCAACTTCCATCATTTTACCCAAGGGATAGTCAAGTAAAGTAAAACTGCCCTAAGTGTCTTATTTTCTTGGGTCTCTCAACACTCTTTTAGGCAAACACTTGGTCTTCATCAAGAACAAAGAGTAACAAAGGTGTCTGTTACCTCTAGAAGCAAGGCGGAAAAAAAAAAATCTAAAACCTTTGGAGAGTCACAGTTTGACATCTTCCTTCTCAGCCTCCTTCTTATATCCCAGCAGTCCTAGCCAATAAAGAATGGTTTAACTCTTCTTTCTGAAAAAAACAAATGATTATCGTTCTTTAGGAAATATATTCCTCCTTCCTCTGAAGACTCAGAAGCAGACCTTTCAGGAGAATTTCTGGATTAGAGTGTGCCATTTCAGCCAAGGGACTTCCTCTACCAGAGTCCAAAGATAACACATTTTAATGAATGCTTGTTGGACTGTTTTCTTTTTTTGACAATTTGAGCGTCTTCAATGAAAGCATGCCAAGCATTACCACAGAATCATCTTAGGGCAGTGCTTTGGTAAACCAAATTAGGAAACTTTAGAAAAGACTAGAAAACTAGTAAGTGAGCTGTACATTCACTTGGAGTTTGCCAGAGAAAAAGGAAAATAACATTCCAGTCACAAAGAATAAATCACAGAGAGCTTTAAGGCTTAATTGCCATGTTTTCCCTCCAAAAGAATCAAAAGTTTATCACACCTGTTTCCTAAATTGCCAAAAATGTGAGTTATTGAGAGAAGAGTCATACAATTTTCAGGAATTTCCATTTCTTCTGTTGTTGAACCTTTGAAAAACAACTGCAAGTTGAAGAGAACTCACATGACCTAGAAACTGTTCTGAGTTCTATCAATGTTGAGGAAGCAGATTTTTTTTTTTTTTTAATTTTTTAAACTTTTTGTAGAGAGACAGGATTTCCCTATGTTGCCTAGGCTGGTCTCCAACTCCCGGGCTCAAGTGATCCTCCTGCCTTAAGTGATCCTCCTGCCTTGGCCTCCCAAAGTGCTAAGATAACAGGTGTGAGCCACCATGCGTGGCTGGAAAAAAAATGTTTTCATCCAGAGAGTAAAACTCAATGAAGTGGCATAGCACATAGTACATTTCAACTTTCCCCTCTCAAACATTTCAGCCTACACACTCCAATTTCACACTCGATGAAAGCTTAAGTAAAATGTTGGCACAAATGAAACTTTTAAATCATTTTAGACTGTTAACTAGCACATGTCCTGCAGAAATTTTAAAACTCACTAAATAAATTATAAATACAGTTATGGGAGCAAAGCACACTGTGGAATATAAGGATGTAGAATAAATAGCTATTCAGAAAGTGTGGCCAATTTTTGTCCCACCCCTAAGTCAAGGGGCAAACCATGACCCCATTGTGGGACTGGGCTGTCAAGCACTCTCCCTCCTTGGCTAATGCTCTTCCCTCTGTTCAGAAGACCTTCCCTGCCTTCTCTCCATGGGGCAAACCTGCACCTCTCCTCCAAGATCCAGCTGAGCCTTTACTTCCTCTACAGCCCCTGATCAGAATATCCGAGGCATAAGTTTCTGGAGCTTTCTTTATGCCTTTCTTTTGTTGTTGTTCTTTATTTTTTTGAGATGGAGTCTCGCTCTGTCACTCAGGCTGGAGTACAGTGGTATGAACTCGGCTCACTGCAACCTCTGCCTCCCAGGTTCAAGTGATTCTCCTGGGCTGGTCTCAAACTCCTGACCTCAAACAATCCTCCTGCCTCAGCCTCCCAAAGTGCTGGGATTACAGGCATGAGCCACCATATCCAGCCTATTCACACCTTTCTGACACCTACTACTCACTATAATATACTTAACAAGCCTCTTCCCATTCCCCACCCCTCAAGGCAGAGCCTGCAGCCCTGGTCATCCTCTATCCCTGTCACCCACCACAGTGCCCAGCAGACAACAGCACAGTCAGTAGTCACATTTACTAAGGATGTACGTGCCAGACATTATGCTCAGTGCTTTATATGATATCAACTCATTTCACCCTCACAACAACCCTATGAATAGTATAATAATAAACTATAGTATCCCTCCAATCAGTCTTCCCCAGCCTCCTTAGGAGGTTCCTTTTCGTGTGAACAGGCTGTAACCTACAGGACTCTATCCTGGCCATACTGTCATCTCTTTCCTCACACTCTTCCTGGGCAATCTCCAATCCAGATCTTCAGAGCTCATTCCAGACCCATATATGACAGGCACTTGGATATCTCCTTGTGAGTGTTCTGTACTTAAAATTGGTCATGACCCAAATCTTGTCCATCTCTCTCCCCAAATATGCTCTCTCTTTATGATTCTAACAGAACACTCTATGTCCAGTCACAGTCTAAATCCAATCAGGGAGACAGAAACTACATGGTAATTTGAACAAGGGAAGATTAAAAATCATTAACAATAACGAGATTAATGAGAACTTGGCAAATAAGAAAAAGACCTTGAAAGAACATAGCAATAGCTGACATAAAATATAGTAGCAAATATAATATTATGTAACACAGCATATAATTGCCACCACCCTTAAGGCTGAGACAGAGCACCCAAGAAAGAGTTCCCCCAACACTAGGGCTGAGATCCAGACCTTGCTGGAGGGGGATCATACCTGACAGAACTTCAGGAGATCTACTCTGTGAAATTTGCCAGAAATCAGTCCTCTAGAATGCCAAGGAAAGTTGTTTGTGGGGAAGTGTCTCAGTGGAGGCACTCCGCTACCTGGGCAGTAGGAGAGCTGCTGGCCACTAAACTGCAAATGCCTGAGCACTGAAGAAACCCCATGTGCCACATCAGCCTCTCTTGGAACCGTCAAGTAAAACTCTTTCCTCCTCAGTGTCTCTCCAGCACCCTCTACTGACAAAACTTAACATCATGCCAGCTGGCAGAGGAAAAGCAAAAGGCCCAGATTCATTTTCACAGAGCAAGCAATGAAGGACAAACTTCGAGGTGAGAAGCAATAAATCAATAACTGACACAAGCACCATCATCTATCAGTTGTCCAAACCCAAAACCTAGAGGCATCCTTGATTCCTCCTCCAATCATCACGTCCTACAGGCCCTACCTTCTTTCGAAGTAGTTCTTGAATCCATCCACTTCACTCCATCCACTTTACTCCATTATGATTAATGTTAGTAATAGTGATACATTATTGTTTAATTAATTATATTACATTACATAATAACATATTATTGTTAATAATAGTGTTAATGCCCCCATCCAGTTTTACTTGCTTGCTTTTTGTTGTTTTGTTTTGCCTCTGGGCCACTGCACATGGGTTTCCTCTGCCCACAACAGCCTTCCGTCTTTCCCCTATTGCCATATCCACTTTTCAGTTAGCTGATCCTTCATCATTCTTCAGCTCTCAACTCTCTTGCTCCAAGTCAGTTGCCCCTGCTAAGTACACCAAATAGAACCCTCTTCTTCCCCACTGAGAACACTTACCACACATTATTGTACAATCATATGTTGCTTAACGATGGATATATGTTCATCCTTGTGTGAACATGATACAGTGTAGTTACACAAGCCTAGATGATACCTATGGCCTACTGCTCCTAGACTACAAACCTGTACAGCATGTTGCAGTACTGAATACTATAAACAACTGTAATACAATGGTATATCTGTCTAGGGCACTTACCATGAATGGAGCTCACTGGAAGTCGCTCTGGGTGAGTCAGTGAGTCAGTGCTGAGTGAATGTGAAGGCCAAGGACATTACTGTACACCACTGTGAACTTTATAAACACTGTGCTTAGGTTACACTAAATTCATCTTTTAAATATTCTTCTTTCTTCAATAATAAATCAGCCTTAGTTTACTGTAACGTTTTTACTTTATAAACCATTTTTAAAACTTTTTGACTCCTAATAACTCAGCTTAAAACACAACATGAATACACCGTGCAGTTCTACAAAGACATTTTATTTTTATAACCTTATTCTATAAGCTTTATTCTATTTTTAAATTTTTTAACTTTTTAATGTTTCTGTTGAAAACTAACACAAACACACACATTAGTCTAGGCATACACAGGGTCAGGACCATCAATATTGCTCTTGCACCTCCGTATCTTGGACCAATGGAAGGTCTCCAGGGGCAATGACACACATGGAGCTGTCATCTCCTGTAACAACAATGCCTTCTTCTGGAATACCTCTTCCAGAATAGCTGGAGGCTATTTTGCAGTTAATTATTTTATATGTAAGTAGAGGACGTACACTCTAAAATAATGATAAAAAGTACACTGTAGTAAATACATAAACCAGTAAAACAATCATTTATAATCACTATCAAGTATTATGTACTGTCCATAATTGAATGTGGTATACTTTTATATAACCGGCAGCATATTAGGTCTGCTTACACCAGCATCACCACACACACACATACACACACACACACACACACACACACGAGTAATATACTGGGCTACAACCTTATACCACATACGATGTAACTAAGCAATAGGAAATTTTCACCTCCATTATAATCTTATGGAACCAATGTCATATATGTGGTGTGGTCCACGATTGCCCAAAATTTCTTTACACAGCACAGGACCATAATTCCTTATTAACTAACTCTCATCATTCATACTTTTACCTCTATAAAGGCAAGAAAAATTTCTTAATCACTGAATCCCAAAGAGTTAGCAAGATGTCTAGAACAAAGCAGACACTCAATATCAGTTCAGTTGATGAATGTTGAATGAAGGGGAGTGACATGGTTAGGCGTTTGTCCCCACCCAAATCTCATCTTGAATTATAAACCCCATAATCCTCATTATCCCCACATGTCAAGAGAGAGACCAGGTGGAGGTAACTGAATCGTGGAGCCAGTTTCTTCCATGCCGTTCTCGTGATGGTGAGTGAGTTCTCATAAGGTCTGATGGTTTTATAAGGGGCTTTTCCCCACTTCGCTCAGCACTCACTCTGTCCTGCCACCCTGTGAAGAAGATGCCTTGCTTTCCCTTCACCTTCTGCCATGATTGTAAGTTTCCTGGGGCCTCCCCAGCAGTGTGGAACTGTGAGTCAATTAAATCTATTTCCTTTATAAATTACCCAGTCTTAGTTCTTTATAGCAGCGAGAACAGACTAATACGAGGGGAAACATTTTATGAAGCGAATAACAACGTAAAAGGAGAAAATTTTGGCTTTGACATTATATCTGATATGTTGATCAGCATACATGCAATAAAATTATTACACATATGTAACTCTAAGGATAAGGAGACAATGCCTTTGTCTCATGCCTAACAATTAAGATAAAGTAAAATATCAAGTCTATTCCTCAAAAGAAAAAAACTAATTCAACCAGCTGGCAATTATAAATTTGTATGATTTCAGTATACTGTATGCAGATGAGGAAAAAGACTGTTAGTTTTCAAGGTGAACCGTGCCATCCCAGTGTAGTACGTATATATCAAAGGATTCTGTTTATTTACACCCAATAATGAAAATCAAATATTACAACATGACATTCCATAGCACACCATGCTTCTACAGTAGAAAATCAATACATCCTATTTGTTTTCAGTAACTTGTTTACCCAATCACAGTTCTAGAATCATTATGCAATGCAAACAGTCTTCTAAAGCACTCTGACCCATATGAAAATAAAACTAGGTCCTCTCTGACACTCCCAAAGGGAGTATCTCTCTGGCTAACTCCAGGAATTTGCTCAGGGATTTATGGAGCAGACTGTAGAGCTGAATTGGTATATAAAGTTACTCTGCCACTCTGGGAGGAAACTTAGCCAAATCCGCAATAGTGAGTAGCAATCTCATCCACTCAATGGCCAGGGGAAATATATTCAGGACTGGTAGAACTCACACAAGCCAAAGCACTAAAATATACAAAGTACAACCACCAGGGGCGCAGGCTCACACCTGCAATCCCAGCACTTTGGGAGGCCAAGGCAGGTAGATCACTTGAGCCCAGGAGTTCAAGACCAGCCTGGGCAACATGGCAAAACCCTGTCTCTACAAAACATACAAAAATTAGCCAGGCATGATGGCTAAAATTAGCCAGACATGATGGTTAAAAATTAGCCAGGTGTGATGCAGTATCCCTGTAGTCCCAGCTACTCGAAGGGCTGAGGTGGGAGGATCACCTGAACCTGGGAGGTTGAGGCTGCAGTGAGCTGTGATCATGCCACTACATTCCAGCCTGGGTGACAGAGTGAGATCCTGTCTCCCAAAAAAAAAAAAAAAAAAAGGTATAATCTTGAAGATTTAAGCTCTTTTGTTGTTATTGTTTATTTATATCATTCTCACAGTCTAAAGGGGGAAACAAACTTAGGATACAGACAGACATTATTTCAGCAACTCAGTAATTGTTTAATCCTCGAGATATATTGTGGACAACTGTATGATCTTACTTAAAAGTGTGTGAGTTTATTACACACTTGTTTAAAAAAGACATAGTAAGTGTGCTGTTTATTCAAGCTGGGCACAGTGGCTCACACCTATAATCCCAGCACTTTGGGAGGCTAATGTGGGAGGACTGCTTGAGGCCAGGAGTTTGAGAACAACCTGGGCAACAAGGCAAGACCCCGTCTCTACAAAAAATTTTAAAAATTAGCCAGATGCAGTGGTGCGTGCCTGTAGTCCTATTTTTTTTGAGACAAGGTCTCACTCTGTCATCCAAGCTGGAGCGCGGTGGCAGAATTTGGGCTTACTGAAACCACCACCTCCCAGGCTCAAGCAATCCTCCCACCTCAGCCTCATTTTTTTTTTTTTTTTTTTTAAAGACAAGACAGGATTTTGCCATGTTTGCCAGGCTGGTCCCAAACTCCTGGCCTCAAGGAATCTTTGGCCTCCCAAAGTGCTGGGATTATAGGTGTGAACCACCGTACCTGGCCACTCTTGGCCATATTTAAACTATTTTTATTCCAACTGATATATATTTCATCTTCTATAACATGTATAGACATGCATAGTCTAATCAAGAAAATCTTGTCAATAAAATGAAACTTAACAAGGGCCTCGGGGATATTCTCTCTACCAAGACTGATCTTTTCCTTTACTTCTACAGGGCTCAGTCCCTCACTTATCTGCTAAAATGTCAGCTTTCCCCAATCGTTCTTTAAGCCCACCACGACCACTTACTCCCTCAGCCAAATCTCAGCTTGCCATTTCCCCTGTGCCTGCTTGGTTTTTCTCCACAGCACTTTTCACCATCAAATCTTTACTTATTTGTATATTACTGTCTGTTTTCTCCCACTAGAATATTTTCTCCATGAATTAAGGAATATTTGGGTTTGTTTCACTCACTGTTGCTTCCTCAGCACTTAGAACTGTGTGCTGAAGCACAGTAAGTGCTCAATAAATAGTGACTGAATGAAAGAAAATAGACAGTCCCGGAAATTAATCTTAATACTGACACTGTGAAATGAAAAGCTCTCCAAGTGGGAGTGGACATACATTTAAGAGATGATTCCCTTTCATTTAACTTAAAGCCCAAAGGACTTTTCAAAATGAAATTGTTATTCCAACTATACCCAAAAATCATTAAGGCTGCCCCTGAGTGCTCACATACATTTTAACAAAAAGCAAGGAATTCTATGTCCTGCTAAAGCAATGGAAAAAATCCTGATGTAGAAAATGTAAACTGCTTAAGTTTCATATGTGGGTAGTAACGATGTTACACCACACCACTCAAACATTATGAAGGTCACATTAACCACAGGGAGAATTCCGTTTCACCTTTGTTTCTCCACATACACGTCCTCTAATACTACAACTCTTCACAAACACTGTATTAGCTGCATTCTTAAACATGTCTACTATCTAAAACATACACAGCAAAATAACTGATGGGTACATTCTCAATCAGGTAATTCTGATAGAAAAAGTATACCATCCAGTGTGCCATCTGGCCATTAAAACAATAGGTAAGACAGAACTGATCTAAATAGCTCATAATATGGTCTAAAAGAGATCACCTTCAAATTTTAGTGATAAAATAAGAAAACAGAAATAGAGGTGTTGATCAGTTAACAAAAGTCAGTAAGCTAAAATGTACAAAGTTCCACACTGCATTTTGTGGTAAGAGACAAAAGAAATAAAATATATGTTCTCCATACAGAAAGACTTCTTAAATCAACTGAGATGAAATAAATAGTATGTACAGGATAATGGAGACAAATGCCCATAGTCTAAAATGGAAAACTTCAAAATCACCTAGACCCAAGAAAACAGAAATCACATATTAGGACAATTTGATTTTCCCATGACATGCATGGCGCTGTGGATGCAGTTTATCCCACCTCCAGTCAAGCGAGTCCATGAATAGAAACTCTCAGGTATAAACCACTCCTCCACCACTTCACCCTAGCGCATTCTAGTGACTTTCATGGTGATATGGTTTGGCTGTGCCCCCACCCAAGTCTCATTTTGAACTGTAATCCCCATAATCCCCATGTGTCTAGAAAGAGACTTGGCAGGGGGTGATTGGACCATGGGGCCATTTGCCCCAAGATGTTATGGAGATGTTGAGTGCTCAGGAGATCTGAGGGATTTATAAGTGGCTCTTCCCACTTGGCTCCTCACTCCCTCCTACCGCCTTGGGAAGGTGCCTGCTTTGCCTTTTGCCATGACTGTAAGTTTCCTGAGGCCTCTCCAGCTACATAGAATTGTGAGTCAATTAAACCTCTTTCCTTTATAAATTAAACAGGCTCAGGTATTTCTTTATAGCAGTGCAAAGACAGACTAATACACATGGTTATGTTTTTCTCAACCACTGACACTTGGCATGTCCAGCTATTATAATTTCATTTCTATCTCCCAAATGGTTTTCAATCTGTCCCATTCCATTCCAGACTACCCTTGGCCTAGGTTCAGCTGTCATGATCGCCTGGCTAAACTACTGCAAAAAGAGGTGTGATGAGATTATACTCCTGCTTAAAACTTCTACAGGATTCCATCGTTCACTGAATGAAGTCTAAACTCCTTAATACTCTAATATATGGATTGGACCTCTGGCCTCAGCCCCTTCTCCTCCATGCTCCAACCCTCCATGTCTTGGCATACATACTTTTCCACCCCCTAACATATATTCCCTTTCTTTTCTGTTTTAAAACATCTTTCTTACTGGCCATGAACGGTGGCTCACACCTGTAATACTAGCACTTTGGGAGGCTGTGGCAGGAGAATCGCTTGAGCCCAGGAATTCAAGACCAGCCTAGGCAACACAAGGAGAGCTCATCTTTACAAAAAATAAAAATTAAAAATTAGCCAAGCATGGTAGCACATGCCTGTGGTCCCAGCTACTCGAGAGGCTGAGGCAGGATTGCTTGAGCCCAGGAAGTTGAGCCTGCAGTGAGCCATGATCCTGCATTGCAGCCTGGGCTACTGAGCAAGAGCCCATCTCTTTTGAAAGGGTCCAGTTTAAATGTAACCTCTGTGAAAATTTCTTTGATCCTTACAATCAGAATTATTTGTTGCCTTCAGGGTACTGCCAAAGTACTCTGTTTATATCTCTGTTCAAAGAGATTATATCTATGTTAATGGAAATCATAGTCTGATGATAGCTTTTGTCTGTTTAACAAAGCACCCTCCTCACCCACTTTATTCTAGGAAACTACCACTTCATATGGGGACCTAATAACATGTAGTTTGGGTGGATCCAGGGTTGCTCACCATACTAAATCCTCCTGGCCACCATGATTTGTTCAAGAATGGGCCCGTGTCTCAGGAAGAACCACTGAGAACCCTCCCCATAACTTCTGCTAGAACCACCAGAAGAAGAAGAAGGAAAAAAAAAAGGATCTCTTTTTGCTGGATCCGCTAGCAACAGGGATGAGGCCTAGAGCTACAGACAGCCATCTTCGCTGTAACATGAGGAAAGTCTGATAAACCCACTGAAAAAGCTGAAAATACTCTAAGTTGAAAATGAGGCCGGGCGCCTCCGGTGGCTCAAGCCTGTAATCCCAGCACTTTGGGAGGCCGAGACGGGCGGATCACAAGGTCAGGAGATCGAGACCATCCTGGCTAACACAGTGAAACCCCGTCTCTACTAAAAAATACAAAAAAAAACTAGCTGGGCGAGGTGGCGGGCGCCTGTAGTCCCAGCTACTCGGGAGGCTGAGGCAGGAGAATGGCGTAAACTCGGGAGGCGGAGCTTGCAGTGAGCCGAGATCCGGCCACTGCAATCCAGCCTGGGTGACAGAGCCAGACTCCATCTCAAAAAAAAAAAAAAAAAAAAAGAAAATGCATTTAATAATTTAATACACTTACTTTACCAAACATCACAGCTTGGCCTACCCTGCATGATATTTGCTCGCAACACTTACATTAATCTACAATTGGGCAAAATCATCTAATACAAAGCCTATTTTATAATAAACTTGAGTATCTCATGTAACTTATTGAATACGGAAAGTAAAACACGAAATGGTTATATGGTACTCAAAGTATGGTTTCTATTGACTGTGTATCATTTTTGCACCATCATAAAGTTAAAAAATTCTAAGTCAAAGCATCGTAAGTCAGAGACTATACTGACATACAAGTCGTGATTGTGGTCTGACTTACATTATAATTAATTGTACTCAGGGCCGAATTAACAGCTACAAGAGGACACCTGGCAGATAAGAGAAACAGCAAGAAGGCCTGTGTGGCTGCAGCAAGCAAGTGTAGGGGTGTGTATCGGGGTCGGGGGGCAGTGAGAAAGGAGGAGGGCAGACAGGGGAGGGGTGGTGGGGAGGGTGGGAGAGAGAAGGAGGGCAGACGGGAGGGAGGAGGAGAGAAGGGAGATGAGGGGAAGCGAGAGAGAGACAGAGGGAGCAGGAGAGAGAAAGACAGAGAAAGAGACAGAGACAGACACCCCCAAGATGGCATTGTGAAAGGTCAAGCCACTGCAAAGTCCCAAGCAGAAGAGGGACAGGATCTGACTTTTCTTTTTTGTTTTTTGTTTTATTGAGATGGAGTCTCACCCTGTTGCCCAGGCTGGAGTGCAGTGGCACAATCTCGGCTCACTGCAAGCTCTGCCTCCCGGGTTCATGCCATTCTCCTGCCTCAGCCTCCCAAGTAGCTGGGACTACAGGCGCCCACCACCACACCCGGCTAATTTTTTGTATTTGTAGTAGAGACGGGGTTTCACAGTGTTAGCCAGGATGGTCTCAATCTCCTGACCTCGCGATCCACCTCCGCCTGCCTCAGCCTGCCAAAGTGCTAGGATTACAGGCATGAGCCACCGCGCCCAGCCCTGACTTAACTTTTAAAAGGATCTTTAGGCTTGCTGTGTTGTGAAAACAACTGGCATGGGGGTGGGTGTGGAAGTGGGAGGTGGGCAGGGAGAACAAGACCCGTTAAGAACCTGCTAGGGAGCAGGCGCAGTGGCTCACGCCTGTAATCCCAGCACTTTGGGAGGCACAGACAAGCGGACTGTGAGGTCAGGAGATACAGACCATTCTGGCTAACACTTGGTGAAACTCCATCTCTACTAAAAATACAAAAAATTAGCCAGGCATGGTGGCGGGCGCCTGTAGTCCCAGCTACTCAGGAGGCTGAGGCAGGAGAATGGTGTGAACCCAGAAGGCGGAGCTTGCAGTGAGCCGAGATGACGCCACTGCACTCCTGCCTGGGCGACAGAGCGAGACTTTCTCCCAAAAAAAAAAAAAGAAAAAAAAAAGAAAAAAAGAACCTGCTAGGGTAACCAGGCCAGAAGTGATGAAGGCTCAAAGGTTTTATCCGATTTTTTTTAAACATCCTGATTTTTTTTTTGCTACCAACTACAACTTTGGAAAGACAGATAAATCAACACATGATATTCATACTTGATTTACTGAGTATCTACTATATTTAAGACACTCTAATTATTACCTTATCTAGTTACAGAACTATCTTCTTAAACTTAAACCCATATGCAGCGAACTGGAATTCTCTAAATATCCCATATACATTTTACCCCCAAAACCTAATCCTCCCTTACTCTCTTATCTGTTTATTTCATTGATGTTATTTCCTGTCCTAGTTGTTACTAAAGATAATAAGAGAGGAGGTATATCTGAGACAGAGCTTCACTGTGTCGCCCAGGCTGGAGTGCAATGGCACAATGTCAGCTCACTGCCGAGAACTCCACCTCCCGGTTTCAAGCAATTCTCCTGCCTCAGCCTCCCGAGTAGCTAGGATTACAGGTGTATGCCACCACACCCAGTTAATTTTTGTATTTATTTTAGTAGAGATGGGGTTTCACCATGTTGGCTAGGCTGGTCTCAAACTCCTGACCTCAAGTGATCCGCCCACCTCAACCTCCCCAACTGCTGGGATTACAAGCGTGAGCCACCACTCCTGGCCATAACTTTCTATATTACTTAAGTAGTTAAATACAACTACACATAATTTCATCTAAAGTTCAAGACAATTCTGAGAGAGAAACACCCTTATTTACCTCTACCATTTTACAGGTAATGAAACTAAGCTTAGAAAAATGAAGTAACTTGCCAAAAATTATTATGCTGGTAAATAGTGGAGCTGAGACTCAAACGTGGGATTCTAACTCATCCACAGTCACTTAAGTCAGAAACCTGGGAATTATCTTAGACTCTTCTCTCAGCCCCACGCCCAGATACCCTCTCTCATTCACTCTCACACCATCACTATCTTAGTTCAGAGCTTCCCCATCTCTAAACTCAGTTACCACAATAGTCCCACAGGTTATGTTGCTTTATCTTGTACAGCCCTCCCCTTCCATCCATTCTCCATGCTATCATCAGATACTCTCTTCAGTTCCAAACACAAGCTTTGTGCTCCAACCCAAGTATATGGTTAGGAACCCTACAGATTATGGGAACAGAACCACAAGTGTCAAGAGCTTTCTTCATCAGTATGCATGCATTAATTCCAGGACGAGCAACTTACCAAGCAATTTTTGGTAGCATCCCAACTTCAACATTCTCATTAACATTGGCAAGTATGAAAAACCTGGTGATTGGTCAATTTCTTCTTTTGTCTTTCTTCCCAACCCCAAAGGTGTGGACTTTAAGCATTTCAAGGACCTCATCAGACTTAGTCCCACCTTCCTATATTACTCCTTTCTTTTCTTATCCAATCAAAACTTCCATTCCTAAAAGGCCCAAATAGGTCTTGTTTCATAATGAGGTATCAGAAGATACATATTTTAAAAAGAGGATCTAATTAAGTAAGTAGGTCTCTATTCTGGCATTTCATAGGCATGGGGGACAGCGATGATGGTAATAATAATGGCTAACATTTATCAAGATTTCGGTAAGCTGTGAGCCAGGTACTGTTTTACTTGCTTTACAAGTACTTAATTATCTGTTCCTTTAATAATCAAAACCACTCCATGAAGTGGGTATAATTATTATTATTATCACAATTTTTGGATAAGGAATTGAAGAGCTGGAGGAGTTAAGTAACATGCCCAAGGTCACCCAATCTAGTAAGCAGTGCCAGCGCTCCTAACCACCTCATACTAAGAACTTCACTATAATGGTAGACTCCAATAGAGATATATGAAGGAGATCACTGTGAGCTTATTCATTCATTTTTAAAATATTTCTTGGGAGTTTATTATATTCTGAGAATTATTCCTGCCACTGGGAATTTAATTGTAGATAATTTCACAAGAAAGGCATCAAATAATACATAAGTAAAAAGCAAAATAACACAATTTTTTACTCTGGAAAAAAAAAAAAAAAGGATAAGGTGATGTAGAGTAATGCGCTACTTTAGACTGGAAGCCAAGGAGAGCCTCCCTAAGGAATAATATTGAAATGAGATCTAAATTATAAAATGAAGCAAACAAAGAAAAAACCTGATGGAACTACATTGAGGCAATTATGATGAATGCAATACACCTCAGTGAGAGTTAGCTTGTTAGTTCCTAAAACAACAGAAAGGATAGGAGGCCACTGTGATTGACGCTAAGGGAGCAAGTGGAGAGTAGTCACAGTTATATCAGAGACTCAGAAGTGTCAGCTATGCTGGCACACAGCCATAGGAAGAAAAAATCTGTATTTTATTCTCAGCAGAATGAGAATCTGAAGGGTTTTAAGTAAGAGAATGAGGTGATCTACGTTTCTGAAAAAGCAATCCCACTCCTCCAACTCTGTGTAAAGAATGAACTACAGGTCAGGCGCAGTGGCTCACACCGGTAATCTCAGCACTTTGGGAGGCCAAGGCAGGTGGGTAACTTGAGATCAGGAGTTTGAGACCAAGCCGGCCAACACAGCGAAACCTCATCTCTACTAAAATTACAAAAATTAACCAGGCATGGTGGCAGGCACCTGTACAGAGCAAAACCTCATCTCTACTAAAAATAAAAAATTAGCCAGGCGTGGTGGTGGGCACCTGCAACACCAGCAACTCAGGAGGCTGAGGCAGGAGAATAGCTTGAACACAAGAGGCCGAGGTTACAGTGGGCCAACATTATGCCACTGTACTCCAGCCTAGGCGACACAGCAAGACTCTGTCTCAAAAAAAAAAAAACAAAAGAACGGATTACACAGTGATGAAAGTGGAAGACTGGAGAGGAATTAGGAGGCTGTTACTTCTAGAACCATGCCTGGCACATAGTCAGTAGTCAATGTGTTGAATAAATGAATGCTGCAATAGTCAAGGTAACAGAAGATGAGGGCTAAGACCTGGGTGGTAAAGTGCTACATGTAGAAACCATTCTGCCTCATTCAACATCTGTGAGTGTCACAAACCCAGTAGTCTTTTAAAAACCAGAGCCTCTTTTTCTGGCTGGAAACACGGAGCGTATAGAAGAGAAGAAGGTGGTTCCTGCTGTGCCAGAAACCCTTAAGAAAAAGCAAAAGAATTTCACAGAACTGAAGATCAAGTGCCTAAGAAAGAAGTTCGCCCAAAACATGCTTTGAAAGGCAAGGAGGAAGCTTATATATGAAAAAGCAAAGCACTATCACAAGGAATATAGGCAGATGTACAGAACTGAAATTCGAATGGCAAGGATGCCAAGAAAAGCTGGCAACTTCTATGTACCTGCAGAACCCAAATTGGCCTTTGTCATCAGAATCAGAGGTATCAGTGGTGTGAGCCCAGAGGTCCGAAAGGTGTTGCAACTTCTTTGCCTTTGTCAAATCTTCAATGGAACATTTGTGAAGCTCAACAAGGCTTCAGTTAACACGCTGAGGACTGCAGAATCGTATATTACATGGGGGAACCCAAATCTGAAGTCAGTAAAGGAACTAATCTACAAGCGTGGTTATGGCAAAATCAATAAGCAAATTGCTTTGACAGATAACGCTTTGATTGTTCCTTCTCTTGGTAAATATGGCATCATCTGCATGGAGGATCTGATTCATGAGATCTATACTATTGGCAAATGCTTCAAAGAAGCCAATAACTTCCTGTGGCCCTTCAAATTATCTTCTCCACGAGGCGGAATGAAGAAAACCTTGAGTATCTACAATATAAGCTGCTCCAAAGTGCTTGAAACATCTGAGCACACTTTCCAAAATAGGTAGTGTTCTGTTGCCCATCATGACAATCTCTCAGTAACTCTGAAACATACTCATTCAAGCAGCCCCCATTTACAAACATCCACCAACCGTACCTCTGCCAGCCCTGCTACAGGAAAAAACACTTAGGACATGCCAAGGATTATGCCAAGTACTTTGCATCTAGTGTCTCATTTGCTCCTTACTACACCCTATGAGTCTAATATCTCCAAATAAATAGCAATCTATGGTAACAAAGGCAATATTCTTATAGGAAACATGTTTTTAGTACCTGGCACCTATGGGAAAACCTCTCTGATGGAAGAATTTAAGAGGAGGGTGGAAGGGAACAAATTCCATTTCTTCCAGAGTTCCTAAACTATACCAAAGTCAAACTTATGCTACCCAGTTAGTTTTGCTCGATGATCCTCTCTGCACTGACAGGTGAAAGAACACGCAGAACATGCATGGCTTATTATTCTGAAAAGTCCAAAATACTGTGCTTATTCCTATAGCAACTAGGAAGCTAAATAGAGACCCAGTGTTAACTCCACACAGACTTCCTCAGAGAAGCCTTTCCTTTGCAGTTTTATCTTCTTTCTCATACCAAATCTTTAGTTCAGAATCCCTTTCACTTAAAAAAAAAAAATTATCATCTAGTTACATATGCAAGGCACTAAAGAAACAACAACAATAAAGTAAATATGGAAAAATATTTCATTCTAAGAAGTCATAACAGAATTTTCAGCACTTGACTGTAGTACGGGAACTGTCCCCAAATAACTGTTTTAAGATTGCAAAAAATAAAGATCAATTCAATATAATAATAGTTAAACCTTAACACAGTTCTTAATGTATACGGCAGACACTAATCTAGAATAACCCATTTAACCTTCACAACAGCCATTCAAGGGCCACTATTATCCCCATTTTACAGACAGCAAAAAGATACAGAGGCTAAGTAACCTGCCAGTGAAGTAGTAGGGACAGGATTTGCCTTGCGTGTCTGTGTTCTTATACACTACATACTGCTACTCTTCAAATGGGGAAAAAAAAAAAAAGAAAAAAAAATTGACTATCACCCAGAAGGCGGTCATACGAAGATGAATTTTGACTTTGCTTTTTATTTCTAATCCTTCGGCATAAAAGAAACACTTCCTTTGCAGTTTCATATTCTTGTACTAAAGCATAGCTTAGGAACATTTTCATTTAAAAAAAGAAAAAAAATACTCCCAGTATCATCTAGTAGTTATAAGAGATACGGAAGGCATTAAACTACATTATTCCTGTAATCCTTACAAGAGAAATTCGGGTTCAGAGAAGAGCTTCTGAAAATGATAAACAGTAAAGTAGTAATTCAGAAAAGTTCAAGTTTCATCTTAATCTTTATCTCATTGAGGGACATATTTTAAAAGTAGGAACACTAACAAAGTGAGAGATAATGTAACTTGTACTCAGCATAAGGCTGTAGTTTGTAAAAGCAAGGTTTCTTAAAACCTTGTGAGTCTCTTTTTCCTTATGCTACAGTAGATGTTTCAAGAAATGAAGCTATTGCCTTTGTAAGAAACTGTTATGATCAAAAGAAATTAAAGGAAACTTACCAGAGATAGTTTGTGTTGGAAATAATTTGGAGTGCCAAACTTTAAACCATTTCATAATTTTTAAATTTTGTTTTCATAGATATTACATTACGAAGAAAAATTTTCCAGAAATATTTTCATCAAAGTCCTATTTAAAGAAACTTTTGATTAGACATTATTAAATTGTGTGTTGTTTTAAAACAATAATAAGAATCTGTCCTGAGCTATTAGAAAGAAATGTATAGCATGTTATTTTAATAGGCCTAAATGAGGAAGGATCAATATTATTTTAATTTTTAAAGGTCTGTTTATGAAATGCAATCATCCTTCATTAAAAATGCAAGCTGTGCTTCAGCAAGAGGTTAGCGTAAATGATTCACAGAGAGATCTCTCTCCAGTATAATCTTCCTCTCCTGGGAGTTTCCTTCGGATGTTTCATCAAACCACCCAAGCTATTATTAAAAATGCTTCCCTGCGATAAAAGGAGGGAATAAACAATATAAACACACTTCCCCATTCTTATTCACCAATGACTCTTCCATTTGAGTGATCCATACCTTTTTCAGTCATAGGTAAAATTAATTTTTTATATTCCACACATTTTTATAGTCATTTCTTTTCACAAGCATTTTAAGTTAATGTTATTTTATAGTATTCAAAACAAGAAATTCAGATTTTTAAGGTAGGTTTTTATTCACTTACCGATTTTGATATTTCAGTGTGAGTGTTGTCTTTCATTGAAATTAAAAGAAGTTTGCCTTCTATTTGATAGATTTTAAAAGATTTTAAAATGTCAACTCATCAAAGTCAAGACACTACAAATTTAAATTCAATTCTCTTCTATTTAAAAATGCTAATGAAAATGGCTGTTTCAATGCAGCAGCATCTGGCTCATTATAACACTCAGTTTTAACTAATAAATCCTTAATTATTAAATTCTGGTGTTCAATTTCTTTCAAATAAATAAGCCAAACACATAACGCTACACTTATAAATACCTGGGATAAATTACTTATACCATGAAAAAGCATACCTCTTGATTCTCTGGCTGCGAAATAAGACCCAAAGTATGTAAGGGACACACATTTGAAAGACCCAGCATTAAAAATTTGGGCTCCACTGTATGTAGGTCCCATATTCAAAGGCTAGCAAATCTTTAACTCTACTGGGTCCTCATGCATAATGCACAGGGCAACTTGTCTGTGCAAATGGGCCAGTTTTTTTCCATGCTTTTTCAGAATAAATATGTCAAAACTGAACATAATCATATACCCCTAATTGTGGCTTTACAAAGCAGACCCTACCTTCACCAAACTTGATGTTTTTATTAAGGAGTTGCTGAATATATTTAATGAAGGTATTATTGCACATCATGATGTCTCGTAAAGGTTGAAATCCCTGAGAGAATATGTTTGGTTTTAAGCCCTAATATGTGTTCGGGAGTGTTTCATTTTTCTCTTCCACTCCCAATTCCTTTTTTTTTTTCTCCTTTTTTAATCAGCAACATCGACAGTACTGAGTGAATATTTTACAATGGAGTTGTGAAGTATGTGTGTTCAATCGTTTCAGCTTCCCAGAAGATTCATTACAGTTACATTAGAAAGTCAAATCAGGCAATTCTGCAGTCTGGTGAAAGCCAGCATATGAAAGAAGGTTAATACAAAAGAATTTCATTTTAGAGGACATTTAGGACTTTAAAAAGCAACATTATGATAAAATTTTCAAGATATTTGTTCTTGCCTTAGCACATGCTTTCCAGGTCTAATTTCAGAGCTGTCTAAATGCTTTTCTAGGAAAGAATGAGGGTGCATGGGAGGAAATTGTTTGATCTACAAGGTCTGCCATCTTAATGATCCTCACGCTAAGAACACTGCAGATGTATGTTTTGCCCTCACTCATGGGGAAAGAATCTATGGTTCTCCAATTATGCTGATGAAGTAGAAGTCAAGTAAAAGTGAAGGTGCGTTCATTTAAAACATAAAGGTTTTGGTGATTGTTAACATCTGTCTTTCTGATTATAAATAAAACTAACTGCTGAGATTTTCAGCTCTTAATATGTATTTATATAACAAAAATCAGTAAGTTAATTGTTTTCCATGATTAGTAGCAGGTATAGAAAAATCTTCTTCAGATTGGTACATGTTTAACTGGCACTTGTGCATAATACAATAATTCCCCTCTCTCTAGAATTCAAGCCTCAATAAACCCCTAACTAATCTTATGTATTTGATTTATTTCCACTGGTTTACAGGTAAGCAAAAATAAGAATAGACTATCTACTGAAAGGCAAGCATCGCCATTCAGTACAGTCAATTTTCAGAATACAAATTCCACTTCAATACAAAGGCTCACCTGTGCATGAGCAATGCCAAAGTTTAAATATCATAGCAAGAGGGAAACAGCAGCTAGCAGTGGTAACAGACATGAAAGGCAGCTGGCTGTCTTCAGTGCCACCTTTGGCAGCAGTACAGATGGACTTTGTAGGCCACTGGCTATGCTTAATTTAATATGAAGCTAAATACAGTCAAAACATCTGGTGTACCACTGATGGTTATCATGATAAATTAAATCTGACATCACACACAAACCCATTCAATATTCTATTTATATCCCTTTTACCTAAACCACAAAACTAAAAATCCACATTTACTTTTGTTTCTCATTTCCTCCTAGCAGTCCTCTACTTTGGAAAAGGAAGGTTTTGTAGATCTGTTGTTTATACAAGTTGGGGGGCCTTCTTTAAGAAAAGGACTACAGGCCGGGCGCGGTGGCTCACGCCTGTAATCCCAGCACTTTAGGAGGCCGAGGCGGGCGGATCACGAGGTCAGGAGATCGAGACCATCCTGGCTAACACCGTGAAACCCCGTCTCTACTAAAAATGCAAAAAATTACCCGGGCGAGGCGGCGGGCGCCTGTAGTCCCAGCTACTCGGGAGGCTGAGGCAGGAGAATGGCGTGAACCCGGGAGGCGGAGCTTGCAGTGAGCCGAGATCGCGCCATTGCACTCCAGCCTGGGCGACTAAGCGAGACTCTGTCTCAAAAAAAAAAAAAAAAAAAAAAAAAAAGAAAAGGACTACAAAATTTGCATACAAAATGTCAAGGGGGCCATTTAAGTGAGGGTCTCTTTGGTTTAAGCTTCATGGACAATTTGCCTCTGGGGAGGGTGAAAGGCAGTGTAAAAACTAAATAGTACACCAAGTGGCACATGGAATTGGGACAAAGAATACAAACATTTTAAAAGCAGACGATTTCACTGATAACCTACACAAGAGCAAACAAGACTTTCTAGGCAAGCACATCAGCAAAAACAAACTGTATTGTCAGAATCTGTTTATAACATATATTTCTAAAATGCAAAACCCCAAATTGGGCCAGGTGCATTGGCTCACACCTATAACCTATAAATCCAGCACTTTGGGAGGCCAAAGCAGGAGAATCACGAGCCCAGGAGTTTGAGACCAGCCTGGGCAATATAGTGAGACTCGTCTCTACAAAAAATAAAAATTAAGTTAAATTGAAATTTTAAAACCCCAAATCTACAGCATGCTACCACAACAAAAGGGCTATTATAAAGGAAAAAAGTCAATTAAAGAACCAAATTATCAGTCAAGTGTGGTGGCTATAGCTGTAATCCCAGCACTTTGAGAGGCCAACACAGGAGGATTGTTTGAGCCTAGAAGTTTAAGACCAGCCTGGGCAACACAGCAAGACCCCATCTCCACTAAACATTTTTAAAAATTTAAAAATAAAGTAAAAAATAATCAAATTATCAATTTTATAATAAGTCAAGAAACAAGTATAGTTCTTACAAGCAACGAATTCATAAAACAGAATTAGATCATGGCTAACAATTTGCTATTTTTAAAAAGTCAGAGCACCACTTATAACTAAAGTGACTACTGCCTCACCTGCAATATTCAAATTATTGCATTTTTTATTATATTGCTTTGAAGGATATTCAGTGAAAATAATTTTTAATTCTAGTGCTGTATAATATTAGCATCACCTATACTCTTTTAAACAAAAAGGACCTAAAAGCCCTGACTCTGCATCTGAAGGGAGGAGAGCATGCCATATAATAAATTCAGTACAATCAAAATGAGAACCATATTTCTGTTTA
Organism: Macaca nemestrina; assembly: GCF_043159975.1. Classification (NCBI taxonomy): domain Eukaryota; kingdom Metazoa; phylum Chordata; class Mammalia; order Primates; family Cercopithecidae; genus Macaca; species Macaca nemestrina. Next base: position 225,349,784 of record NC_092125.1, on the reverse strand, counting down.
ACTTTATTCATCTTGGCTCAAGAGCTATAAAAAAAGTTATTAAAATTAATGCATCAAACTATAATTCTGTCCTTTTTATTACTGGTAATATTCTTTCTAAAGTATTAGTCTGCTTAGATGTACTAGTATATCTTTTTGAAAGTCTTCTTTGAAGATAAGGATCACTTTAACTTTAGAAGGAAAACATGCAATTATATTAATTTGGCACTGAATCTTGTTAGTTTCAGTGGGTTTGAAACTTTGAAAATGATTTATTCATTAGAAAGTCACTTACTTGGCCGGGCATGGTGGCTCACGCCTATAATACCAGCACTTTGGGAGGCTGAGGTGGGTGGATCCCCTGACGTCAGGAGTTCGACACCAGCCTGACCAACATGGTGAAACCCTGTCTCTACTAAATACAAAAAATTAGCCACGCATGGTAATGCATGCCTGTAATCCCAGCTACCTGGGAGGCTGAGGCAGGAGAATCGCTTGAACCCACGAGGCGGAAGTTGCAGTGAGCCGAGATTGCACCATTGCACTCCAACCTGGGCAACAAGAGCAAAACTCCTTCTCAAAAAAAAAAGCAAGCCAGTTACTGCTTCTGATGGCACTAATAACGATGGAAGATAATGAAGTTCTTGTCATTCAACACAAAACGCACAAAGAAAGTGCTGGCAAATGTCACAAAGTAAACATTTTCCTGTTTCTGTTAAATAAAATTCATTCCTAATAACCACTGTCCTGTATGAACTTTCCCTAGCAAATTATTGCTCCATTTCTCTTTCACTAAATAATCAATTTTTTCTAAAGTTAACACAAAAGAAATGCCCTGGAAATCCTCATTCTCTAGTCACGACTAAATGAACCACATGGGCTACCAAAATCAAATTCTCTAGTGCATCACTAATGTAATACTAAATGGGATGCTCCATCAAAAGAAACCTAGAATTTACATAATTTCCCATAATCTTATCAGAGGAACAAATGTTAAGACAATGGGAAGAAAATCGAGATAAGCTCACTGTTGTTGCTGGTTTGTGTATTCCTGTTTTTCTCAACTCCTCCCATGGCTGACAGAACATTGTAGTTGGGTTAAGAGAGCTGGTATAAACTACTTCACTAAAATTTTGCATTTGAATGTCAGCCTTTTTTCTTTTTTTTTTTTTTTTTTTGAGACGGAGTCCCGCTTTGTGGCCCAGGCTGGAGTGCAGTGGCCGGATCTCAGCTCACTGCAAGCTCCGCCTCCTGGGTTTATGCCATTCTCCTGCCTCAGCCTCCCGAGTAGCTGGGACTACAGTTGCCCACCACCTCGCCCGGCTAGTTTTTTGTATTTTTTAGTAGAGACGGGGTTTCACCGTGTTAGCCAGGATAGTCTCGATCTCCTGACCTCGTGATCCGCCCGTCTCGGCCTCCCAAAGTGCTGGGATTACAGGCTTGAGCCACCACGCCCGGCCAGCCTTTTTTCATTCTAGTCAGCCTTTTTTCACTCTAAAGTATTGATTCAACCAAAAAGTCAAACATTCAAAGTCTGTTCACCAAAAACACTCATCATAAAGATGTTTATTTACTATCCATATAAGGACGCAAAATGGTATTCCTAACAGCCAATACACAGAATCAACCTAAGTGTCCATCAACAGACGAATGGATAAAGTCATATATATATGTATGTGTGTCTATATATACTTTATATGTGTGTGTATATATATATACACATACATATATATGCAATAGAATACTATGTGGTCTAAGAAAATCCTGTTACTTGTAACAATATGGATGAACCTGGAGGACACTATGTTAAGTGAAACAAGTCAGACATAGAAAGACAGATACTGTATTATCCCACTTACATGTAGAATCCTAAAACGTTAAACTCAATTTTTTTTTTTTTTTTTTTTTAGAAAGAATCTCGGTCTGTCACCCAGGCTGGAGTGAAGTGGCGTGATCTCAGCTCACTGCAACCTCCACCTCCCAGGTTCAAGCAAATCTCCTGCCTCAGCCTCTCGAGTAGCTGGGATTACAAGCCTGCACCACCATGCCCGGCTAATTTTAGTATTTTTTAGTAGAGGTGTTTCACCATGTTTAGTAGAGTGTTTCACCATGTTGGCCAGGCTGGTCTCGATCTCCTGACCTCCTGATCCACCCGCCTCAGCCACCCAAAGTGCTGGGAATACAGGCGTAAGCCACCATGCCCGGCCCTCAATCTTTTCTTCAAAAGAGACAGAGTTTCACTCTGTTGCCCAAGCTGGAGTGCAGTGGCACAATCATAGCTCACTATAACCTCAAATTCCTGGGCACAAGAAATCCTCCTGCCTCAGCCTCCTAAGTAGATGGGACTACAGGTGTGCGCCACCACATCTGGCTAACTTTTTGTTTTTATTTTTTGTAGTGACGAGGTCTTACCAAGCTGGTCTCGAATTCCTGGAATCAAGGGATCCTCCTGCCTCATCAACCTTTTTTTGAAGCTGAAGTAGAAGCAAACAGTAGAATGGTGGTTACCAAGGGCTGAGAGGAGGACTGGGGAAATGTGAGTCAAAGGACACAAAATTTCAGGGAGAAGGAATAAGTTCAAGAGATCAACTGTATAATATAGTGACTATAATTAATAATAATGTACTATATGCTTGAAAATTGCGAAGAATAATAGATTTTAAGTGTCCTCGTCACAAAAAAAAGTGAAGTAATTATACTCATTTTAGCCATTCCAAATGTATACATATTTGAAAACATCATGGTATACACAATAAATGTGTACAATTTTTGTCAATGGGATTATTCTCTCACCTCAACATTGAGATTCTAACTAAAACGATATTTCCCAACTATTCAGATGCTGAAGCCAGAGGCTTGCTTAAGCCCAGGAGTTGGAGACCAGCCTGGGCAACATAGGGAGACTCCATCTCGAAAAAATAAATAAAAATAAAAAAAATAAATACTGTGATTGTCAAAGAAAGAGGTATTAAGTCACTGAAAGGTTATATTTTTCCTTTAGAAAAATGAAAAATTCCTACTTTACTGTCAACTATTACCTCTTCTGACACATTAATTTAACTGTAGAATCCTTTTACATGAGAAAATTACTAAATCAGACACCACATCTCAGAATCTGCTAGATGTCATTTGGAAAAGAGCATCATTCTTTCAAAGGGCAAGGATGAAGAATCAGAAAGAAAAAGGCCAGAAGCACGCAAGTGAAACAAGCCAGTGCACCTGAGGCCTTTGTTGGTCCAATCAAACTATGGGTCAAACTACAGGTATTTCAAAAGGGGGAATAAAAGACATCTGCAGTTACTTTAGAAGAGGGTTAAATTCTCCTAAGCAGACGCTTCCTAAAAGAAAAAACAGAACGGAAAGTGCAAAATTCTTTCTTCTCCTCTTTGGAGAATATGGTTTGGCACAGTTTTTAAAAAATCAAAATCTCAAGAGATATGGGTGCCAATCCCATCCCAGTAACTAAGTGGCTCTGCTGATTGCAGGTTGTGTGCAAGTGTATACCCACTACACTCAACTGCAAAACAGCCATAAAGAACTTAGAACACTATACAAGTTCAATAGACATGAAGAAAAACACTACAAAATTCAAATGTGAGGGACAATCTTCCTGCTGATATACCTGTAACTCTAAATTCTTTCTCTCTCTCTGTGTGTATACACACACACACACACACATACACACACACACACACACACAGAGTATGTCTTGATGATCAGAGCTATTACATTGTATAAATCTAATTAAGGTCAGTTTCCTATGAAAAGGAAGATTTATCTGAGAAATAATTCAAAATAAATTCTCCTCAAGTAAGTAGACCTAGGCCTGTAATTAGTTTTGTTTTTGCTTTGTTTTTTGAGACGGAGTTTCACTCTTGTTGCCCAGGCTGGAGAGAAGTTGCATAATCTCTGCTCACTGCAACCTCTGCCACCCAGGTTCAAGCAATTCTCCTGCCTCAGCCTCCTGAGTAGCTGGGATTACAGGTGCCTGCCACCGCATCCAGCTAATTTTTTGTATTTTTAGTAGAGACGGGGTTTCATCATGTTGGCCAGGCTGGTCTTGAACTCCTGACCTCAGGTGATCTGCCCGCCTTGGCCTCCCAAAGTGCAGGGATTAGAGGCGTGAGCCACTGCGCCCAGCCCCTAGGCCTGTAATAGTTAAGACAATCATTTATACATCATTTATAACAATCACCACAGTCCAGAAAAGTCAGCCTTAGATGCCAAACAAAATCCGAGATGAATGAAAAGAAAGAGTCCTGGGTCAGTAGTACAGCTTTGTTGCAAGTATCTGGAGGGACCTGGTAGAGGTGTGAGAGATACAGTTCCTTGGTGTGAAGGATCAGAGGTCACAGGGAGGGTAGCAGGAAGCCCAAGAACAGGTAACTGAATTTGGACAGGCTTTTGATATTTTAAGCCCATTTCTATGGATTTCTTTTGTTTTGAAGATAGGGTCTTGCTCTGTCACCCAGATGGTTTCTTAATATATTCACTATAATTATTCCCTTGGAATACTAACATTAATCCTAAGTTAAATTCTTTGAAAATCCAGCCAGTGTCAGTTATGCTAAATGAAAACAAAACACTTTGGACAATTTTATATTTAAAAAGAGAAGCTCTGCACTCTAGGATTAGAAGCAGTGGAGCCAGCAAGACTCTCAGAGCAACATTAGCTACCATTTATGGAGCACTTCTTATGTTGCATATGCCAGGCTAAATTATTTTCATACATTATCCCACTAATGTATAAACAACCCTATTAGTTAGCTATTATCAGCTCCATTATATAGACGAGGAAAGGGAGGCACAAAGACGTTCCATAACTCTAACAGGGTTCTAGGACACAGAGGTGGCAGAACAAGGATTCAAACCCAATCCTTCTGTTCTCAAGCTCAGACTCGGAACCATTACGCTTTACTGTCTTACCAAAATGAGAATCAAAATGAAAGAACCCCAAAGAGAAACAAAAACTCACAGGAAGAATCTGAGTTCTTTAAACAACACCAGAGCACTCCTGTTCTAAAACTGGAGGATTTTCAGGTTTTGCAATGTGACAAACTTGGAAAAGACACATCTGACACTAAATCCTTTGGCAATTTTATTCCACCTCGGGGCTTCAACTACCCCACTCTCAGTATCTCCATCTTAACCTTGACGACTTCTCAGGTATTAAATATTTCCATCTGCCTAATAACAAAAATCACTCAGCTCAATGAAAAGCCGTATTTATTAGCATCTTCTTCCTCCAATCAGTTTGTCCTCCTGTGTTCCCAATTTTTTAATGGCGCAGATAGGTAATGCAAATTACCTACGCTTCACACCTCCCCCACATGTAAGACTAAATGCCTTGTTCTAACAATGGCCAAATCCAACTAATTCTACCTCTACAACGTCTCACATCTGTCACACCTCTTCATTTCCCCTACAGTTAGAAAGGTTAGATTCTCGGCCAGGCACGGTGGCTCATGCCTGTAATCCCAGCACTTTGGGAGGTCAACGCAGGCAGATCACCTGAGGTCAGGAGTTCCAGACCAGCCTGACCAACATGGAGAAACCCCATCTCTACTAAACATACAAAAAAGTAGTCGGGCATGGTGGTGCATGCCTGTAATCCCAGCTACTCAGGAGGCTGAGGCAGGAGACTCACTTAAACCCGAGAGGCAGAGGTTGCAGTGAGCCAAGATTGTGCCATTGCACTCCATACTAGGCAACAAGAGCGAAACTCCGTCTCGGAAAAAAAAAAAAAGAAAAAGAAAAAAGAAAGGTTAGATTCTCATTATTTTCCACCCAGTCTTCACTCTCTTCCTTTCATCATATACTAGAAATAGCTTTCCTAAAACACAACTCTATCATGTCACTCCTTTACTAGAACACCTTCAAAAAGGCTCATTCCCCACCAATCCACCCTTCAAGATTCAGATCAAACCTCTCCTTCTCTAGGCAACCTTGTGTAATCTCCTCCCCCTAAGGAGAGGTCACTGCTTCCTCCTCTGAACTTCAGCAGTACCTCACTTGACCCTTACCAATTTCATCCTCATATCACAAGTACCTGTACTAACATACAAGCATCGTCACCCTACTGGAAGACAAGCGCCTTAGGAGAAGGTTCAATGTCTAATTGAACTGTGAGTCTCCCACAAATTCTGGTGAAAATATACTTGCACACAGTAGGTACTTAAATATTTGACAAATGAATGAAAAAATCATAAATCAGCTTTCTCGGTTATAACATAAGTTTTTTAGCACAAGAACTTGTGTCCATTTACTTAATTTTTAAAAAGCATACAAACTGTGAAGACTAATCATAATTTCCATGAAACCAGAACTTTTTGCTTCCTAGAATAGCCAGAGAAAGGCGCTTATTTTATTTGAAGACAAAAAAAGTAGAATCAGTTAGCTAGGTCAGGCACCACTTAACTCTACTATTCACTGAGGCCAGGAACACTTCCTAGGGCCTCAGCTTTTGTTCTTGTGGATGAAGCCTCAGGAGGGCTTTCCTCTGACAATGGACTAAACAATTCAAGGTGACCACCCTTTTTAAAACCTCCTCCTCATTTCCCCAATACTTCTTCTCCAAACATTGATGCTTCCACCATAAGGTCAGCTCCTCTTTTCCTTCCCCTTATGGCAAAGCTTATGGAGAAACTACGCCACATAAATGAAGACTAGGAGTTCAAAATGCCTCAATGACCTGGGACCATGGAAAATTAGTATTTTTGCCTTCTACAGTAAAGTCACACTCTTGAGCAAAGGAGGAAAAAAATTATCATCACAGTCCCTCAATCAGCAAAAATCTAGGCATGCAAGATGAAAACAAGTTAGGGTCCAGTAAGCTTAAAAAAAGAAAACACTGACTCAGAAATTTCCTATCTGCAATATATAGCAGGTTTAGAGGACAAAAATGAAAACAGAAGATTATTTCTAGACACCCTGATGGAGAAAGATAATATTTACCTCAGTAGTTACAACCATAGGAACAAATCCAGATTCTATTTGTTTTTGTATAGCTCAATAAAAATTATAGGGTGTATTCACTTCTCAGTTCAGAAATAAATTGTCCTTAAAAAAATAATAAGTAAGAGGTACTTCTAGGGCCGGGCGCGGTGGCTCACGCCTGTAATCCCAGCACTTTGGGAGGCCGAGGCGGGCGGATCACAAGGTCAGGAGATCAAGACCACGGTGAAACCTCGTCTCTACTAAAAATACAAAAAATTAGCCGGGTGCGGTGGCGGGCGCCTGTAGTCCCAGCTACTCGGAAGGCTGAGGCAGGAGAATGGCATGAACCCGGGAGGCGGAGCTTGAAGTGAGCCGAGATCGCGCCACTGCACTCCAGCCTGGGCGACAGAGCGAGACTCCGTCTCAAAAAAAAAAAAAAAAAAAAAAAAGATAGAAACCTAAGAGGAAATTTGATTATTTATGTACTCACACAGGAATACTCTGCACTCTAATTCTAACCATGGAAAACATTCTTTCCAAGAAAGTTGTATAAACCACAATATCCATTTCAGAAGACAATCAAAGTATCATTCATTCATTATACTTTAATATCATTTCTATGTCCTTTTTGTCTAATCCTTCAGTCAGAATTCTAGACGAGTATTGTCCAACAAAACTTTCGGGAATAATGGAAATATTCTTTATCTGTGTTGGCCAATACAGCAGCCACTGGTCAACATGTAGCCACTGAACACTTGAAATGCAGCTAGTGTGATTGAAGAACTTAACTTTAAATTTTATTTAAGTTAATTTAAATAGTCACATGAGGGTAGTGCCTACCATAAAGAACCGGACAGTAAACTTTTCTGTTAAAGAAAATGAAGAAATTTACAGGCCAGTTAGGTGTTCAAGAGTTCTGTTTACAACACAAAAGATGTGAATTCACTCACTTATCAATACATGTAACAACACCGACGCTTGTCCCTCAAGAGACTTTGGTTCTATTCTCATAATGCAAGAGCTCTAAAGTTTCAAAAGTGTGGGTGTGGACTAGGAGGACAAAGGAAATCCATTTCACACCCCAAGTTCCAAGAGAAACTGTGTACTCAGAGAAGGAATTCATCATCCTTAGGGGAAAACGTTCATCAGGCAACTTCTAGAGGCCAGCGGCTGGCACACGATGGCCCACAGGCCACATCTGGACTACAACCTGTTTTTACAAATAAATTGTATAGGAACACAGACATACCCATTTGCTATAAAAGCATGTATCCATGCTTTGGGGCTATAAGGGTAGAGTTGAGTAGTTGTGACCATCTGGCCCACATAGCCTAAAATGTTTACTACCTCACACAGTAAATCATTGATTTGAGTAAATGTTTTTACCCAATGATCTGAGTAAAAGGAGTAAAAAACTTTGTTTTGGGGGGTAAACTGCTGCTGTATTTTATTTTTAGGAAAAAAGCAATTTCAAGGAAAACACAAAAAACAATCATATATGGAAGATTTAAAATACCGCACTTCCAATCCCAATCCACAGTATTCCATTAAAAAATCACCGACCCAATAAATGACTGTCCAGGTACAAAGTGATAGGCAGATGCCTAATTCTTGAAGGACAACCTTAAGACACTGAATTCTGAACCATTTTTAAAGTTGTAAAACTCCAAACACTTTAAAGGATGTAAAACACATCATTTTGGTTTGTTTGGAGACAGGGTCTCAATCGCTCACCTGGGGTGAGGTACAGTGATACAGTCATGGCTCACTCCAGCTTCAACCTCCAAGGTTCAAGCGATCCTCCCACCTCGGCCTCCCAAGTACCTGGGACTACAGGCTCATGCTATCATGCCCAGCTAACTTTATTATTTTATTTTTGTAGAGATGGGGGTCTCTGCCCAGGCTGGTCTCGAACTCCTGGACTCAAGCGATACTCCTGACTCAGCCTACCAAAATGCTGGGATTACAGACGAGTCATCACACCCAGGCCACACAATTTTTATTTTTATTTTTTTGAGACAAAGTCTCACTCTGTTGCCCAGGCTGGAGTGCAGTGGCACAATCTCAGCTCACCACAACCTCCATCTCCCAGGTCCAACCGATTCTCAAGCCTCAGCCTCCAAAGTAGCTGGGATTCCAGGTGCACACCACTGCACCTGGCTAATTTTTTGTATTTTTAGTAGAGATGGGGTTTCACCATGTTGGCCAGACTGGTCTTGAACTCCTGACCTCAGGTAATCCGCCCACCTCAGCCTACCAAAGTGCTGAGATTACAGGTGTGAGCCACCGTGCCCGGCCAACATCATTAATTTTTAAGTACACTAATAATATTGGAAATTTTCTAAAACAAAGCTTGAAACAACTATCACCAAAAGTTCTGTAACACAAAGAGTCAATACCAGTGAACAGTGTTTTCACCTGTAATGGAGTAAACATTCTTATTTCAGAATATTATTGAAATAGTTAAGTAAGGTATTGTCATGAGGTACAGTTACAGTACCTGACACAGAACGGGTATTTAAAATTTTTTTTTTTTAAAGGATGACTGTAAGGGGTCATTCCCCGTGGATTATGGATAATTAGGGCCTTACTTTCTCAATAATGCAAACCTACATTTTCAATACTGTAACATCACTGAATGTTTTGGCCAAAACTAGATTTAGAGAAAATGTCACCTACTGATAGAGAGCACAGTCTCGAGAAGCAGACTGTCTCAGTCTACTTATAGCCCTACTACGTACTAGCTCTGTCTTCAATTTCCTCATCTGTGGAAATAACTACACTTAACACTCCATGAAGAACAAAGGAAGGGTACAGTGACGTAGAACAACATTGTGGCAAACTGCAAGCACTCAATAAAATGCTGTATTTTAAAAACCTATGGCTAATGTACTGCCCACAGGAATGTAAATTGGTACAATCTTTTTTAGAGGGTAATTTGGCAATTTCTACTAAAATCTAAAATATGCCTAACCTTTGACTCAGTAACTCTATTTTTAGGAATTCATCCTGTAAAAATATTTCCAGGTTTACAGAAAGATATTGACAAGGATGTTAACTGCAGCATCATTCATAATAGCAAATAACTGAATGCAATCTAAACATCTATCAGTTGAAAACTGGCCAAATTATAACACTAACATGTTTTCTTATGGAATACCTGTAATTATTAAAAAATAGACTATGTGTGCACCTGTTTGGGGAAATGTTCATGATTTGTGGTTAAGATTAAAAAGCAAGTCTCAGTACAGTATGTAGAGTAAAATCCTATTTCTATTAATTAAAAAAAGACAGAAAATAACTACAGCAGTCAGAATCCACTAAGGAGATGTAACAACCCACCTATTGGGGGGAAACAATGTAATGAAAAAGAAAATGCATATAGCATAAATGTTTTTTAGAGAAAAAACATAAAACCCCTAACAGTTATCATTTTGGAGATTAGAATTATTAGAAACTTGGCCAGGGGTTACGGCTCACACCTAATCCCAGAACTTTGGGAGGCCAAGGCAGGTGGATCACTTGAGGTCAGGAGTTCGAGTCCAGCCTGGCCAATATCACGAAACCCCATCTCTACTAAAAATACAAAAAATTAGCCGGACGTGATGACGCACGCCTGAAGTCCCAGCTACTAGGGAGGCTGAAGCAGGAGAGTCGCTTGAACCCGGGAGGTGGAGGTTGCAGTGAGCTGAGATTATGCCATTACACTCCAGCCTGGGTGACACAGAGACACTTGTTTCAAAAAAAAAAAACTATTAGGAACTTTTATTTGCTAAATATTTTTTTGCATTATGTAAAGTTTATAACTGGCATATACTAACTTCACTATCAGAAAAAAGAAAGATAAAATAGGTTTTTAGAGATTTGTGAGAAACTGCTGCAAATGCTGTTTAGCAAAAGATATAAAATTTTGTATGTATGTACTGTCATATGTATATGTACATATGTAATATCTATATACCCAATTCTGTAAAATAATCCCAATCTTGTAATACATATAACTAGAAAAACAGACTGCAAGAAAAGACACCAAAATACAGATAGCTGTTATCTCTATAAACTCCATGAAGGCAGGAGCTTCAACTGTTTTATATTGAAATATATACTCAGTTACAAACATATGCTTATTTTTTTTAATTACTAGATATAACCTGTCACTACACTTGACTGAAACATCGCTACTTGAGATATTTGTTCCTGATACATGCAACTCTGTACTTTATCCTCTTGAAGCATCATTCTAAGTACAATCTTACAAAGTAAACCTAGAAATCTACCAAGGAAAAAAAAAAATACTGTACCTTGCTCTGATAAGAACTTTCCAATGGCTTTGAGGAACTCAACAAGGAAAATCAGTGTTTCTAAGAAGAAGAAATTTGGCCGAACATGGTGACTCACACCTATAATCCCAGCACTTTTGAGAGGCCAAGGCAGGTGGATCACCTGAGATCAGGAGTTAAACACCAGCCTAGGCAACATGGTGAAACCCCATTTCAACCAAAACTACAAAATAATTAGTTGGGCATGATGGTGGGCGCCTGTAGTCCCAGCAGCTACTCAGGAGGCTGAGGCAGAAGAATCACTTGAACCCGGAAGGTAGAGGTTGCAGTGAGCTGAGACTGGCCACTGCACTCCAGCCTGAGCGACACAGCAAGACTCAGTCTCAAAAAAAGAAAAGAAAAAGAAATTTACGGGCCGGGCACAGTGGTTCATGCCTGTAATCCCAGCACTTTGGGAGGCTGAGGCAGGTGGATCACTTGAGGCCAGGAGTTCAAGGTCAGCCGGGTCAACCCAGGCTGCGAAACCCCAGATGGCAAAACCCCATCTATTAAAAGTACAAAAATTAGCCAGGCTTGGTGGCACATGCGTGTAATCCCAGCTACTTGGGAAGCTGAGGTACAAGAATCGCTTGAACCCAGGAGGTGAAGGTTGCAGTGAGCAGAGATTGTGCCGTTGTATTCCAGCCTGGGTGACTAAGAAATTTACCTCTTTAAAAAAAAAAAAAGAGAGCCGGGCGCGGTGGCTCAAGCCTGTAATCCCAGCTCTTTGGGAGGCCGAGACGGGCGGATCACAAGGTCAGGAGATCCAGACCATCCTGGCTAACCCGGTGAAACCCCGTCTCTACTAAAAAATACAAAAAACTAGCTGGGCGAGGTGGCGGGCGCCTGTAGTCCCAGCTACTCGGGAGGCTGAGGCAGAAGAATGGCGTGAGCCCGGGAGGCAGAGCTTGCAGTGAGCTGAGGTCCGGCCACTGTACTCCAGCCTGGGCGACAGAGCAAGACTCAGTCTCAAAAAAAAAAAAAAAAAGAGAGAGAGAAAGAGAGAAACTTTGTTGAAGAAGTGAATATCTGGTCTGCACCTTTAATAAAATATCAATTAAATTTTTTTAAAAAAAGAAATTTGCTGATTGGATTACCAAAGAAAGTTTTCATGAATTTTAAGGTCCAAAAATGTTACTATTGTCATCTTAACCTAAAGATCTAAAAGTCAAAACATCTGTCTAAATAGAGATGTTCAAGAACTATTTCATGCTTTGAAATGCTATAGCAATAATATGTAATTATATTAAATCATAACCAGATGATATGTCTTCATAACAACTCTCATCCAAAGAAAGCAGACGCTGAAAGGAGGTTGCTGGCCGGGTGCAGTGGCTCACACCTGAAATCCCAGTGCTTTGAGAGGCCAAGGTGGGCCAATCACTTGAGCTCTGGAGTTCAAGACCAGCCTGCCCGACATGGCAAAACCTCATGTAAAAAAATACAAAAATTAGCCGGGTGCAGTAGCTCACACCTGTAATCCCAGCATTTTGGGAGGCCAAGGTGGGCGAATCATGAGGTGAGGAGTTCTAGACCAGCCTGACCAACATGGTGAAACCCTGTCTCTACTAAAAATACAAAAATCAGCCGGGCCTGGTGGTGTGCGTCTGTAATTCCAGCTACTTGGGAGGCTGAGGCAGGAGAATTGCTTGAACCTGGGAAGCAGATATTGCAGTGAGCTGAGATTGCGCCACTGCACTCCAGCCTGGGTGACAGAGCGAGGAGACACCATCTCAAAAAAAAGTTATATGTAAAGCAAGTTACAACGCCGTACATACATTTGATATCAATGATAGTCAAAGACAACGAGAAGGAGAACTGTCACAAAAGAACTGCCATAGAATTTTAATAGAATGATCTCTAGGTGATCGTTCCCACTCATTTACTCAAGTCTTTGACATCAGCTCATAGCCTTCCTTCTCAATGGGATCCTGTCATAATCCAGGGTGATGGCAACAAAAATGTACTTATCTAACCAGGTACCTGGTTCCTAAAAGTGTCCTTTCTCCACGAATCCACACACGCAGCCACAACTTGCTCCACCTCTAAAGCCATTCAATCGAGTCATCCCATTCTCTGGCCATAATCACCAGCAATCCTGAATACTCCAGATGCATTTGTTCTCCAGCCTCAACAGAAACTGTCTTTCTTTGGTTCTCAGTTTTCCTCATTTCAGCATGTTTCAGACTTCACTTCTACTTTCTCTGGTTTACACTCACTGCTTGTAGGAATTTAATATTATCTCCTTCATTTTGGCAAACTACTTTTTTTTTTTTTTCCCGGAGATGGAGTTTCACTCTTGTTGCCCAGGCTGGAGTGCAATAGCATGATCTCAGCTCACCACAACCTCCTGGGTCCAAGCGATTCTCCTGCCTCAGCCTCTCTAGTAGCTGGGATTACAGGCATGTGCCACCACGCCCTGCTAATTTTGTATTTTTAGTAGAGATGGGGTTTCTCCATGTTGGTCAGGCTGGTCTCGAACTCCCGACCTCAGGTGATCCGCCCACCTTGGCCTCCCAAAGTGCTAGGATTACAGGCGTGAGCCACTACGCTCGGCCATCATTTTGGCAAACTATTAAAACCTATAAGAAATCTAATTTATTTCAATGACTTAAAAGAATCAAACAAGAATTACTAGCCTATTATACAGAATAAAACCATGCTTTATCTCATCTTCTCAAGGACATAAACATGATCAACATGAAAGTGCTCATTCATTGGTGGATATTTTAACTCCTCAATAGTCCAACCCTCATCTGCTTTTCCTTAAAAATTATTTCATTATTCCAGCTGAGGAGAATTAAATCATGAGAAAAGCCCCATATCTCCTTTCATAGCAGCATTTCTTCTTTCTTTTTTTTTTTGAGACAGAGTCTCGCTGTGCCAGCAGGCTGGAGTGCAGTGGCGCGATCTCAACTCACTGCAACCTCTGCCTCCTGGGTTCAAGCGATTCTCCTGCCTTAGCCTCCCAAGTAGCTGGGACTACAGGTGCACGTCACCATGCCCAGCTAATTTTTGTATTTTTAGTAAAGGCAGGGTTTCACCATGTTGGCCAGGATGGTCTTGATCTCTTGACCCTGTGATCCGCCTGCCTTGGCCTCCCAAAGTGCTGGGATTACAGGCATGAGTCACCACGCCCGGCCACATTTCTTCTTTCTTTATAAATTTTTTCTGGGCCAGGAACAGTGGCTCACACCTATAATCCCAACAATTTGGGAGGGTGAGGCAGGAAGACTTCTTAAAGCTAAACATTCAAGACCAGCATGGGCAACAAAGTAAGACCCTGACCCGGTCTCAGCAAAAATCAAAAAAAAATAAAATTAGCCAGATGTGGTGGCACACACCTGTAGTTCCAGGTACTCAGGAGGCTGAGATGAGAGGATCTCTTGAGCCCAGAAGCAGAGGCTGCAGTGAGCTACAATCACGCCACTGTGCTCCAGCCTGGACAACACAGTAAGATCTTGCCTCTAAAAACTAAACAAACTTTTTTAAAAGACAATTTTTTCCCTTAACTGTATTTTCTAGCACCTAACATTAAACACACATGCTGGTTATTTCATGTTTTCTAGAAAACAAGTAACTAACATAAAAACAAAAAATAAATAAATAAAATACACATGGTGGGTGTTTGATAAACACTGGAATATTTTATCTCTTTCATCACTTAAGCTTTGCATATATTAACTCATCTAACTCTTATAACAATTTTATGAGGTAGGTATTATTACTATCTCCATTTTGTATTGAGGAAGCTGAGGCCCAGGGAGGTTAAGCAATTTCCTCATTAATAAAAAGCTTCTATGTGGTAGAGCTCAGATTTAAACCCAGGCAGTCTTGGATTCTGCATCTGTGTTCTTAGCCATCATGCCACCCAGGTTAAACTTTTGCTTAACTGAGACATCTTTCCACTGAAAACATGGTTCATAATTAGTTCAAATATATTCAAGTAAACACCAAATTAGTACATAGTTTCCATACCAATTGTAATAATCTCTAAATTCTTCATCTGTTTATTATTCATAACACAATAATACATTCTTCCTATTTTCACAAACCATTTCTTATATAAATTTCCTAAACTTTAAATTTCCTCTCACTTTAAATGGCTCAGTAATTTTCTAATTTTTTCACTCACCTGAAGTTACCAGGTTACTTTCTTCACTGTCTCATTCTTTTCTTTTTTAAGACAGGGGCTCCCTCTGTCGCCCAGGCTGGACTGCAGTGGCATGATACTAGCTCACTGCAACCTCTGCTTCCCAGGTTCAAGCGATTCTCATGCCTCAGCCTTCCAAGTAGCTGGGACTACAGATGTACGCCACCATGCCCCACTAATTGTTGTATTTTGAGTAGAGACAGGGTTTTGCCATGTTGGCCAGGCTGGTCTTGAACCTCATGTGATCTGCCCAGCTTGGCCTCCCAAAGTGCAGGACTACAGGTATGAGCCACCACCACCTAGCCCCAAAACACTGTTTCATTCTATTAAGCATGTAATATACAACTGACCAAATTTTATAACTAAGTTTTCCTCTTTCCTTCTTCTAAAAACCATCAATGTTTGAACTTCCCCTTAAATTCTTTTTTCTTTTATTTATTTACTTATTTATTTATTTTTGAAGCAGGGTGTCACTGTCACCCAGGCTGGAGTGCAGTGGCACCATCATGGCTCACTGCAGCCTCAACCTCCCCGGGATTAGGTGATCCTCCCACCTCAGCCTCTGCAAATAGCTGAGAGTGTAGGCATGTGCCACCTTGGCCAAATAATTGTGTGTGTGTGTGTGTGTGTGTGTGTGTGTGTGTGTGTGTGTGTGTGTGTGTGTGTGTGTGTGTGTGTGTGTGTGTGTGTGTGTGTGTGTGTGTGTGTGTGTGTGTGTGTGTGTGTGTGTGTGTGTGTGTGTGTGTGTGTGTGTGTGTGTGTGTGTGTGTGTGTGTGTGTGTGTGTGTGTGTGTGTGTGTGTGTGTGTGTGTGTGTGTGTGTGTGTAGGTGGGGTTTCACCATATTGCCCAGGCTGGTCTCGAACTCCGGCTCAAGCTATCTGCCTGTCTCCACCTCCCAAAGTGCAAGGATTACAGGCATGAACCACCACACCAGACCTAAATACTTTCTTTTACTGAATGTTGAAACAGTATCAAAGTCAAAAATTAGAACCACTTACTCTGAGTGAAGCCAATAAGCACTTCACCGAAGGAGCTCTAAGTAGAACAAGAAAGAAAGTTATCAATATTTCATCTGCTAACATTTACACTGCAACCTACTTAAGTTAAGTTTTATGGGTGCTTCCATTTCCGGAAAGTATTGGCTTATCTAAGAAGTCCAGACTTTCTCTTTGCCTTTCTAGAAAATACATACTATCAAGTGTCACCAAATATTTTTCTTATGTTTTATACCATTAAAATTTAATAATAGAGCTGACTGTGAAGGGAGAAAGAACAAAGAGAATACCCAAGTCTAGGTTTAATTTTTAGAATTTTTTGAATAAAAATATCAAGAAAATAGGAAAACAGAAGAGAATGAACATTATATTTTCTACATGAAATTAAAAGAAAACAGTAGTTTTAGACAGGTCACTCTGAAAACAAAGTGTCATACTTTTTTTTTTTTTGAGACGGAGTCTTCCTCTGTCGCCCAGGCTGGAGTGCAGTGGCACAATCTCAGCTCACTACAAGTTCCGCCTCCTGGGTTCACGCCATTCTCCTGCCTCAGCCTCCTGAGTAGCTGGGACTACAGGTGCCCGCCATCTCACCTGGCTAATTTTCATTTTTTTTTTTGTTTTTTGTTTTTTTTTTTTAGCAGAGACGGGGTTTCACCGCATTAGCCAGGATGGTCTCGATCTCCTGACCTCGTGATCCGCCTGCCTCGGCCTCCCAAAGTGCTGGGATTACAGGCGTTAGCCACCGCGCCCAGCCCCAAAGTGTCACACTTTTAATAAAAGTATATGGTATGGTTAAAAAAAAATTAAAAAAAAAAAGCTTTAACTACCCAGACCTCAATTTGAAGCCCAAATGTTATATTACTAATAGTGATACCCTGCACAAATTAATTCTCTGAACCTCCATTTCCTCATCTGGAAATGAGTAATAATACTATCTACCCTGAAGAATGGGTAATTAGAAGTAATAAGAATACAGCAGCTCAATCATTCCTTTTCTCCAACCATTTCTTACAGTCACCACACTAAACAAACAGCAAGAACTGACTCACCTCAAGCCATTACATAAAAGTTATCCAATGTATTAGACAAAGTATCAAATAATTCTCACTGTGATGACCCCACATAAACTGTTGTCTTAAAGTCTCTCTGCTGTATTCAGCTCTAAGAAGATGTTTCTTGATGTACAGTGAAATTTACAATAAATTACCTGAAAATTTTCTCAGGCATGCCAAAAATCACAAGATCTATTTATATATTTTAGCAATCTAGTGAAAATGTTCTTTACTTACCAAGAACTGATGATACTTAAACTTCCTTTCAGAGGTCCCTACTCAGTTTAATTTGTGATAACACTTGTATGTGAGAGAGCAAACACTATACATTTTAAGCAAAGAAAAATACCATAAAAGACTTCATTTTTTACAGAGCTTTAAAGAAAGTTGATTCTGATGTTCAGAAATACAGTGGTTTGGGAGTGATGGCTCCTAACTGTAATTCCAGCACTTCGAGAAGCTGAGGCAGGAGGATCGCTTGAGCCCAGGAGTTCAAGACCAGCCTGGGCAACATGGCAAAACCCCTTCTCTGCAAAAAATACAAAAACTACTCAGTTGTGGTGGTATGTGCCTGTAGTCCCAGCTACTCAGGAGGCTGAGGAAGGAGGATCACCTGAGTCTAGGAGGCGGATGCTGCAGTGAGTCAAGATCATGCCACTGTGATCTCATCTCCCAAAAAAAAAAAAAAGAAAGAAAGAAAGAAAAAAAGAAATACTAAACAGTTTTGGTTTTTGTTTTTGTTTTGAGACAGTCTCGCTCTGTCACTCAGGCTAGAGTGCAGTGGTGTAATCTTGGCTTACTGCAACCTCAGTCTCCTGGGTTCAAGCAATTCTCCTGCCTCAGCTCCCAAGTGGCTGGGATTACAGGGATGCGCCACCACGCCTGGCTAATTTTTGTATTTTTAGTAGAGATGGGGTTTTGCCATGTTGGCCAGGCTGGTCTCGAACTCCTGACCTCAAGAAATCTGCCTGCCTCGGCCTCCCAAAGTGCTGGGATTACAGGCGTGAGCCACCACGCCCACTCCAGTTACTCAACAATTTTATGCGTAACATTACTTAGACTCTATCCTAAGGAAATAATTGTAAATATGAGATGACATTTATCTGCTAGAATATACATTCCAGCCGGGCGCAGTGGCTCACACCTGTAATCCCGGCGGTTTGGGAGGCTGAGGTGGGCAGATCACGAGGTCAGGAGTTCGAGACCAGCCTGGCCAACAACATGGTGAAATCCCATCTCTACTAAAAATACAAAAATTAGGCTGGGCGCGGTGGCTCACACCTGTAATCCCAGCACTTTGAGAGGCCGAAGTGGGTAGATCAACTGAGGTCCAGGAGTTCGAGATCAGCCTGACCAACAAGGTGAAACTCCCTCTCTACTAAAAATACAAAAATTAGCCGGGCATGGTGGCAGGTGCCTGTAGTCCCAGGTACTCAGGAGGCTGAGACAGAAGAATTGCTCGAACCCGGGAGGCGGAGGCTGCAGTGAGCCAAGATCACAGCACTGCACTCCAGCAAGACTCTGTCTCAAAAAAAAAGAAACAATGTAAACTCCATGAGAGCAGAGATCTTTTTCTATTTATTTATTATCATATCCTCAGTGCCTAGAATAATGACAATTACTTATTTACTGAATGAAAATAAAAAGATCCATAGTGTTACAACAGTAAAAAACAAAAAACACTTATGATACATTATGCATTCATTATAATGATGATGAAAATTTATGATTACATAAAAGTGCTTACACTCCTTTAAAAAACATTAACTTAGTTGCCGGGAGCAGCTTATGCCTGTAATCCCAGCACTTTGGGAGGTCGAGGCAGGCGGATCACTTGAGGCCAGGAGTTGAAAACCAGCATGGCCAACATGGTGAAACCCTATCTCCACAAAAAAATACAAAAATTAGCCAGGCATAGTGTTGCGCACCTGTAATCCCAGCTACTCGGGTGGCAAGATTCTGTCTCAAAAAAAAATGCCTAAGTCACTAACTTAGGCATTAAGAAGACTGGGTTCTAAGGCCAGCTCTGTCATTAATTTGACCTGTACCTCGGGGTAAAGGACAACCTGTTTGGGCTCCAGCACCCTCGTATATATTATTTCCTCTCCATTTCCTGGCCCTGGCTGGTCTTAATGAGACTGGCTTTGGGTAGACATTACAGCGAGTACATGCCTGAGTTACCTCAGAAAGCAAAGACTAACACAAACAGCAGAGAAAAAGGGGATGCGACCTGGAGCAGATCAAATGCTGCATCCCACTGGACTATGAGATCCTTAGTGATCTGCTCTTCAAGCCACACTGACTCAGAATCATCCATTTTTAACTCTAGGACCTCAAAAGCATACTTGAACCACTTTACAATAAACAGCAAGTAATTTAGGTCATCTGAGTCAACAGAACAATGCCATCCAGGGTATACCAAAATATCAAGCCCTACTGTCAAAAGGACCAGAAAATAAAGTACAGGTGAAGAGGAAGTGATTTCACCTGCTGGAAATAGAAAAAGGAGATCTGTGTGCCAGCCAACAACTATCACACAATGGAACAGGATGCTTACCTCTCTGCTGGAGGAAAAGAAGCTATTCTCAAGTCCTTAAAATAAAAACTATTATAATCTTACTATATCTATTTTATGTCATCTGAGAGCAATCCATGAGGACAATGCTTCCTCTTTCAGAGAATCTTTCAGTTGAAAATCTCAAAGAATTCCCAAGCACCACTTGCCCTTCAACACCTACCTACACCTCACTTCTCTGCCCCACACTCACAAACTTTATCAGCATCCACAATTAAAGAACCATGAGAGGCCGGGCGCGGTGGCTCAAGCCTGTAATCCCAGCACTTTGGGAGGCCGAGACGGGCGGATCACGTGGTCAGGAGATCGAGACCATCCTGGCTAACACCGTGAAACCCCGTCTCTACTAAAAAAAAAAAAATACAAAAAACTAGCCGGGCGCGGTGGCGGGCGTCTGTAGTCCCAGCTACTCGGGAGGCTGAGGCAGGAGAATGGCGTGAACCCCGGAGGCGGAGCTTGCAGTGAGCTGAGATCGGGCCACTGCACTCCAGCCTGGGCGGCAGAGCGAGACTCCGTCTCAAAAAAAAAAAAAAAAAAAAAAGAACCATGAGGCCAGGCGTGGTAGCTCATGTCTGTAATCGCAGCACTCTGGGAGACCAAGGTAGAAGGATCACTTGAGCCCAGGGTTGAGACCAGCCTGGGCAACATAGTGAGATCTTGTCTCTACAAAAAAAAAAAAAAAAAAAATTCTTGGCCAGGCACGGTGGCTCACGCCTGTAATCCCAGCACTTTGGTTTTGGGAGCCCAAGGCAGGCAGATCACAAGGTCAAGAGATTGAGACTATTCTGGTCAACATGGTGAAACCCCGTCTGTACTAAAAATACAAAAATTAGCTGGGCATAGTGGCACACACCTGTTGTCTACTCAGGAGGCTGATGGAGGAAAATTACTTGAACCCAGGAGGCGGAGGTCGCAGTGAGCCAAGATCGTGCTGCTATACTCCAGAGCCTGGCAACAGAGCAAGATTCCGTCTCAAAAAAAAAAAAAAAATTTTGTTTTAATTAGCTGGGTGTGGTGGCACAGGCCTGTGTTCCCAGAGGCTGAGGTGGGAGGGCTGCTAAAGCCTGGGAAGTCAAGGCTGCAGTGAGCTATGACTGTCCCACTGCTCTCCAGCCTGGGCAACAGGGCGAGACCCTGTCTTAAAACAAATACATAATAACAAACAAAGTAAAACTGCTCTGCCACTTCCTAGCTGAGTGACTCTGGGAAAGTTATTGAATCTCTCCGTGCCTCCATTTTCCCACAATAATAAAATGGGGGTAATACCTGTTACATAGGATTGTGATAAAGATTAAATTCATCTAGAATGCCTGGGTAAATACTTAGGATAAAATAGATTTCCAAAACTGTAAGGCCAATTTCTACTGAGGCCTATTCCTTAGAAAGAAAACTGAAGACACATAGGAATTGTCATTCCTTGTACTGATCTAATTACCAAACCATGCAACATCTTAATACAAAAGAGAAATCGAAAGGAAGGAAGTGAAGTTTTACTGCCTCATGGTTTTACTGACAAGCAGTTTTTAAATTGCAGGTTCACAGAGGGATTTTGGGTACCCATTAATCCCCTGAAATTATACCTGATTTTGAGGCAGCGTGCTACTTCTATAAATGTCTTCACTGAATTTCCACTAGCTCCAACCCTATTTCTCTATTCTCCTTTACAGCAAATATCCTCACAAAGGTGCTATACTCACTCTCTCAAATTCTGCTTTCATTCTCTCTTAAACCCACTCCAGTAAGAATGTTGAACCAAACCCTCCACTGAAACTAATCTTGCCAAGATCATCTCTCCACATTGCTAAATCCAATGATAAGTTCTCAGTCCTGAGCTGATTTTTAGCAGATTTTTGACACACTTCATCTGCCCCTCCTGCTTGAATACATTTTTCTCATCTGGCTTCCAGGATGCCATATAATATAGTCTACGATATCTTGGTTTTCCTCCTTTTTTGCTGATCTCTTTATCAGCTTTTGTTGCTGACTGTTGTCTCAGACTTTTTAACGTCCCTGGACTTTGTCCTTGAACGTTTTCTCTTCTCTCCCCTATACTCCACTGGTAATCTCCTCTGGTTTCCCAGCTTTACTTTACTTACACTTGCCACACATTCACAACTATGTATCTCCAACCCAGGTTTCTCACATGAATTCCAGACTCTTACATCATCTTAAAACTGTCTACCTGGCATCTCCACTTGAGTATCTAATACAGCGTTAACCTCAGAGTGTCCAAACTAAGCTCAAGAGGCCAGGTGCGGTGGCTCACGCCTGTAATTCCAACACTTTGGGAGGCTGAGGTGGGCAGATCACTTGAGTCCAGGAATTCGAGACCAGCCTGGCCAACATGGTGAAACCCTGTCTCTACTAAAAATACAAAAATTAGCTGGGTATGGTGGCAGGCACCTGTAGTCTCAGCTACTCAGGAGGCCGAGGCAGGAGAATCACTTGAACCTGGGAAGCAGAGGTTGAAGTGAGCCAAGATTGCGCCACTGCACTCCAGCCTAGGCGACACAGTAAGACTCAATCTTAAAAAAACAAACTAACAACCTGCTCTAAACACAGCCTTCCCATGTCAGCTCCTGACACTGCCATCCTTTTAAGCTGCACAGTCCCAAACCTTGGATTCATCCTTGACTCCTTTCTTTCACCCCTACCCTACAGTGAAATTCATCAAAGACCAGGCATGGTGGCTAATACCTATAATCCCAACACTTGGGGAGGGCGAGACAAGAGGATCACTTGAGCCCAGTAGTTCAAGACCAGCCTGGGCAACATAGTGAGATCCCATTTCTACAGAAAATTTTTAAATTTAGCTGAGCATGTATAGGCATACACCTATAGTCCCATCTACTTGGGAGGCTTAGGTAGAAGGATCATTTGAGCCAGGGAGGTCAAGGCTGCAGTGAGCCGTGATCACACCACTGCACTCCAGCCTGGGCAACAGAGTGAGATCCTGACTAAAAAAATTTAAAAACTCATCAGAAAATACTGTCACTCTATCTTCAAAATACATCCAGAAGTCATACACTTTTCACAAGTCTACTAGCAAATGGATGTAAGCACCATCATTTCTCACATGAATAATTAGCATGATAGCCTCCCACCTATCTCGTTATTTCTAGCCTGTTGTCCCAATCTACTGTCCACAAAGGAGTCTTCTGTCCTTTTACCATGCAAATAATGCACTATGGGAGGCCGAAGTGGGAGGACTGTTTGAACTTAGGAGTTTGAGAAGAGCATGGGCAACCCAGGGAGAGTTGTCTCTACTAAGCAGAAATCAATTTTTTTAAAAAAAGAAAGAAGAGAAAATGCAAATCACATCATGTCACTTCTTTGCTCAAAACCATCCAGTGCCTTCCCCATTTCAATTTCAGCCAAAGTCCTTAAAAGGGCCCCAAGGAGCAACTTTACGTGCCCCCACCCCTTACCGGTGCACACCTACCTCAGAAGTCAAAACAGACAACGTAAACTCTGAATGGGAGGTCCTCAGAAAGATCCGTCCAAGTCCTAACCGCTCCCCCCCGCCCCCGTTCCTGGGGACTGCCACCGAAGATTGCCAGGAGCCACCAGAAGCAAGGAGGAAGTACGGGATGGGCTGTCCCTAAGAGCCCCCAGAAGGAAGTAACCCTGCCAACAGACATCTTAATTTCAGACTTCTGACCTCCACAACTGTGGCACAATAAATGTCTGTTGTGTTAAGCCACCAAGCATGTGCTTGTAATGACAGGCCCAGGAAACTGACACACCACTCTAGCCCCTGCTCATTCTGCTCCCACCACGCTGTCTTCCTTGTGTCCACTTTAGGACCCTTCCACTGACTATTCTCCTCTGTCTGGGAAGCTCATGCTGCAGAACTCCGCAGGGCTAACTCCCATACATTTTAGCCTTTTGCTCAAACATAATCCTCTCTATGAGGCCTATCCTGACTCCCCTATTTAAATTGCAACAACCACCATCTTCCCATTTCTTTCCAACTCCCTTACAGTATCTATTTTTTTCCCACAGCATTTATCATATTCTAATATACTACATAACATTCTTGTTTATTACCCACTGGATTCCACTAGAATATAAGCTCCACAGAGGCAGGGTTTTTAGCTTGGTTTGGGTTTTTTTTTCTCTTTTGTTCACTGGTATATCCTAAACATCTATAAACTATGCCTGGCAGATGGTAGCTATTCAATTAATACGTGCTGAATAAATCTGTTGAACAAACATGTATATGTATCTGTCTTTTTCTGGAAACAGAAACCACAGTTTTTATCAGATTAATAAAGTGACCTGCTACCCAAAAAAGGTTTCCAAATCTTTGTTCTCAAGCTTTAAGTGGTTAAGGAAAAGGGAATTCTATCCTAAAAGACCCCAACTCTAAAAAAAGCAAACAAAACCCCAAAAATACTCATACTATGACTTCGTATCTTACAAATGGCAGATATAAGTTTAAATTTCATACTCCCAAAACCTAATTTTGCTAAAGAAAAAGACAGTCCACTATAATTTAGTGGCTTGAGAAGTACCCTCACCCACTTTTCACAGAACCTTGTACACTAAAAAGTGTACCCAGGATGAGCTTATGTCTCTACCAACTTAAGCAACAAAGGGTGGCCAATCAGTGTGAAGCATTCACATGAGCCAATCAAAGTTCCATACAGCTCAAGAACATGATCCAATGCTCCACCTAGGTAAAATCCTATCCAAAGTAGGGGAGCAGAACCAAAGTAAGTCATAACCTGTCTAGCATCTATCCTTACTATGGAATAAACAGATGCTTACTCAAAATACAACACTTTTTAAGACCTTGAGAAACCATAGAAGAGATGTCATTTACACACGCCTTCAGCATGAACCATAAAGTGTAACAATGAAAGGCAGTCAAGCATAGGAAAACCTGTTAATGGATTTTGATAACAGCAGAAAGGCACCCCCTACATTCCTTATTATTCCTGCAACATATTTCAGCTACTACTAAACAGGTCTAGGCTAACACAATCACACCAAACACCAGAATTCAACATATTCCTTATTCAAGCATACATTCTTCAGACATATCTTTTATATTAAATCAATGACCATTACAGAGGAAAACATGCACATCTGCTGTTAGGCAATCTTTCTTGTTCCATCAGCAAGTGGATTCACAATGCAACCAAGTCCTAGTCCTTACCTTTTCTGGTTCCATTCTCCCAACAGAGGAATTTCAAGGATACAGAATCTATGAAATACTTTGAAGAGAAAGGCATTTTAAACTCTAATTAACTCAGTTTGCCTTGAGCTGCTTTTTTTTGAGAAGAAGTCTCGCTCTTGTCCCCCAGGCTGGAATGCGATGGTGCAATCTTGGCTCACTGCAACCTCCACCTCCCCAGTTCAAGCGATTCTCCTACCTCAGCCTCCTGAGTAGCTGAGACTACAGGTGCCTGCCACCACACCCGGCTAATTTTTGTATTTTTAGTAGAGACGGGGTTTCACCATGTTGGCCAGGCTGGTCTCAAATTCCCGACCTCAAATGATCTGCCCACCTCGGCCTCCTAAAGTGCTGGGATTACAGGCGTGAGCCACCGCACTCAGCCTGCCTTAAGCTGTTTTTTTAAATACTGGTAAGACCTTCACATCTCAGAACACATCATTTTATCAAATCCCAAACCCAACCACTCTTCATCACCTCTACCACTACCACACTAACTCAGGCCCACAGCATATCCCTTGCAGAGTCTGGCCACACTCCCCATCAGTCTGCCTGCTTCCACTCTGACTGGCAGCAGTCTGACTTTCTTTGTTTTCAACTTGAGAGCAGTTACTGTTTATTTAAATTGATCAGACTAGAGAAGCAATCATGGTAGACACCTCAGTTCATTCTTCTAAGAAGCCTGTTGATCCGGTCCTCCCTGTTGCCAGCATCTCCACCTTCTACAAAATGAGTGGTTTATCTTCATTCTACCTTGTGGAGAAAATAATTTGAAGGGCCACAGGAAGTTATTTGCTTTTTTTTTTTTTTTTTTGAGACAGAGTATCGCTCTGTCATCCAGGCTGGAGTGTAGTGGCCGGATCTCAGCTCACTGCAAGCTCCGCCTCCTGGGTTTATGCCATTCTCCTGCCTCAGCCTCCCGAGTAGCTGGGACTACAGGCACCCGCCACCTCGCCCAGCTAGTTTTATTTTTTAGTAGAGACGGGGTTTCACCGGGTTAGCCAGGATGGTCTCGATCTCCTGATCTTGTGATCCGCCCGTCTCGGCCTCCCAAAATGCTGGGATTACAGGCTTGAGCCACCACGCCCGGCCCGTTATTTGCTTTTTTAAAGTGTTTTCCAACAGTATAGATCTCATGAATCAGATCCTCCATGCAGATGATGCCATATTTACCAAGAGATAGAGCAATCAAAGCGTTATCTGTCAAAGCAATTTGCTTATTGATTTTGCCATAACCACACTTGCAGATTATTTCATTTACTGACTTCAGATTTGGGTTCCCCCATGTAATATATGGCTCTACAATCCTCAGCGTGTTAACTGAAGCCTTGTTGAGCTTCACAAATGTTCCATTGAAGATTTGACAAAGGCAAAGAAGCTGCAACACCTTTCGGACCTCTGGGCTCACACCACTGATACCTCTGATCCTGATGACAAAGGCCAATTTGGGTTCTGCAGGTACATAGAAGTTGCCAGCTTTTCTTGGCATCCTTGCCATTCGAATTTCAGTTCTGTACATCTGCCTATATTCCTTGTGATAGTGCTTTGCTTTTACATAGATAGTGCTTTGCTTCCTCCTTGCCCTTCAAAGCATGTTTTGGGCGAACTTCTTTCTTAGGCGCTTGATCTTCAGTTCTGTGAAATTCCTTTGCTTTTTCTTAAGGGTTTCTGGCACAGCGGGAACCTTCTTCTCTTCAACACCCTCCACGGTTCCAGCTGGTAAAGAGCGCAGTCTAACTTTCACACAGCAGCCAAAGTGATCTTTGTAAGACAGAGATCAGATTCTGTCACACATACCCTGATGAATACCTTCCAGTGGCATTATACTTAAAATGAAAGCCAGAGTCTTAGCATGGTCCACAGCGAACTTTATGACCTGGCTCCTGCCCCTCTTTCCTGGTATCACCTCCTGCTGTTCTCCCAGAGTTTTTCCACTGTTCCTTGACCAAACCAACAGGCTTCCACCTCGGGGCTTTTGCACTTGATGTTACCTCTGCCTGGAAAGCTCTATTCCTATACCTCTGCATGGTTCCTTAGCCTGTTCAAGGCCTTGTTCAAATGTCACCTCTTCAGAGAAGCCATCCCTGAATAACCTACTTAAAATGGTACCATCCGTACACCGTGTCTCTCTGTCTGAGTATCACGGTTGCCTCATTTTATAATTCGTTTAATCTGAGTCAGAACTGAAGCATTTATTTCCCTGTAAAATGAAATCTGGGCAGAACAAATGCTATTTTACAGGCCACTCATTTTGAAGTTAAACACAATATATAAACAAATATACACACCTTTAAAAAAAAAAAAAAAAAAAAAAAAAAAAAAAACATGCTTTGGCCAGGCGCAGTGGCTCACGCCTGTAATCCCAGCACTCTGGGAGGCCGAGGCGGGTGGATCACCTGAAGTCAGGAGTTCCAGACCATCCTGGCCAACACGGTGAAACCTCGTCTCTACTAAAAATACAAAAATTAGCCAGGCATGGTGGTGGGTGCCTGTAATCCCAGCTACTCGGAAGGCTAAGGCAGGAGAATGGCTTGAATACTGGAGGCAGAGATTGCAGTGAGCCAAGATTGTGCCACTGCACTCCATCCTGGGCAACAGAGGAAGACTCTGCCTCAAAACACAAAACAAAACCAAAAAACTCTGCTTTAGTGTATGGTTTTCCTTTATCATTCTTAATTTAAAAGTATTACCAGCCTGGGCAACACGGGAAAACCCTGTCTCTACAAAAAATACAAAAATTAGCCCAGCATGGTGGTGCACACCTGTAGTCCCAGCTACTTTGGAGGCTGGGGTGGGAGGATGGCTTGAGCCCGGGAGGTCAAGTTTACAGTGAGCCATGATGGTGCCACTGCACTCCAGCCTGGGTGATAGAGTAAGACCCTGTCTCAAAAAAATAAAAGCATTAAAAAGAAGTGCTACATGTACAAGAAGTTTATGATTGTAGTACTAGATAGAGTAGAAAAAAGAATAATGGAAATACGCCAACTGCCCAATAACGGGAAAATACTTAAGGAATATATATGTGAAAAAAAACATAATACAACCATGTTAATATAAGTCATCATAGCAAAACTTTATAATATGTATTAATTTTTAATATATGTTAATAATGAGTACATAGAAGCAGAAAGGTGTTTATTAAGGAGTTTTTTTGTTTTTTTTTTTTTTTTTGATATGGAGTCTTCCTCTTGTTGCCCAGGCTGGAGTGCAGTGGTGTGATCTCGGCTCACTGCAACCTCCACCTCCCGGGTTCAAGCGATTCTCCTGCCTCAGCCTCCTGAGTAGCTGGGATTACAGATGCGCACCACCACACCCGGCTAATTTCTGTATTTTTAGTACAGACAGGATTTCACCATGTTGGCCAGACTGGTTTCGATCTCCTGACCTCATGATCTGCCTGCCCTGGCCTCTCCCAAAGTGCTGGGATTACAGGCGTGAGCCACTGTGCCCAATCAGTGTTTTTTTTTTTAAGCTGTAATGATAGTGACAAAGAAGTCCAACCTTTATAATGCACAAATATTTACTAACCATGTAGCATGTATGTGCCTGACCAGCCCTGACAGATGAGGATTCAATAGCAAACAAGAACTGTCCCTGTGCTTTCAGAGCTCACAGGGCAGCAAACCCGCTGACAAGTACAGGTGCAATTACAATGAGGCACAATAAGAGATGGCTCGAGGGAGTACAGGTGCCAGGGAGAGAACCCTGGGCACAGCCCTAACTGAGGAAGGCTTTCCAAATGAAATGATCCCTAAACTGAGACCTGAAAAATAAATAGGAGCTAAGAAGCAAAAGGAGGGGAAGACAAACAGGTATGAATCAGTGGGTGCTTGGGGTGAGAGGCAAGAGAAGACATGAAACAGAATATGTGAACTATTATTTTTTAAAAACCTAAAATAACTTCTATATTTGATGGCAGAATTTTTGGTAAAATTTATCTTATATAAAATATGATACTACATTGGGCACAGTGGTGCACAGTGATACTAGGTTGGGCACACCTGTAATCCCAGCATTTGGGGAAGCCAATGGGGGAGGGCTGCTTGATCCCAGGAGTTCAGGACCAGCCTGGGCAACATAGCAAGACCTCCTCTCTACCAAAAAAAAGAAAAAAAGAAAAAAAGAAATATATATATATACACACATACACACACACACATACACACACACATATACATAAATATATACATATACACATATATGAGATATTAAATGAAAGCCAACAGTGATACTTTACCAACCACTCTGGCTTCTCAAAGCTTATTTGTCCTGTGGCTACTACCTCTCTTTCCTTCAGCCTAACCTACTATCTGACCAAAAACGAGCAGTGGCAGGAAGTAATTTTAACACATCACACAGGTGCACAAATAACTCTTTATCAAGGCTGACCAACACACTTCCTATCCCCACATTACAAATTTGGGGCCAAAATTACTCAGACAGACGTGTACCCTCCAGTCTCTCTGGCTGACATGCTACCTTATTACCTCGCCCCAGTTCCCTTCAGATGCCAACAGACACTCCGTGCCTAGCATTCCAAGCCTGTCTTCCTTGGTCTACCTAACTTATCTGGCACCACTCCTCCCCACAAATTCTGTACTTCAACCAGGTTCTCTTTACTGAACGCTGCGCATACCATATGCATTCCTGCCTCAGGCCAACCCCTGCCTGGACTGTCCTAACCTGCTCTCCCAGTCTGCTATTCAAACAGCACCCATTCTTCAATGGCCCACTCAGCTTTTTAATGGATCTTTGGTTAACTTCTTTAATCTCTAACCTGAAACTGAACTATATTTGTTATGCTAAACAGTAAGTACTTGGTTAAATTTCGCTTTTGTTCTAGAAATCTCTAAATGTTGTATTCTTGTAAGGCTTCCCTCCTAAATTCTGCCGCCAAAGATAGTAACTTTTATTTATTTCGTATCCCACTAACAGCAACATTAAACTTGGAAAACACACCTCCCACACCTGTTGGCTAGCGGACAGATCCTGGGTGGAAAGATGAGCCAGAGAGCATTCAGTGCCAGCTGCTCTTCTCTGGAACTGTAGGTTCAAGCACCAAGATTAGGACTAGACTTATGTGCTACTTTGGGACAGGAAATGGCATATACACTAAAAATGCGAGATAGTTAAAGGACACCCCCCAAAAAAATTAAACATGAGGAAAAACATGTGTTCCTAATGTAGGCAAACCCCACCATATTACAAGTCTCCCCAGTACCTTCTATACTATGTAGCTAATAATACAAATAAATAATAAATCTAATCTATTTGATAAATGAATAGATTTAATACCAGTAAGAGAAATATGAAGGTAATAGGTATAACCAACAGCCTAGAGTTTAATTAATAAAGCTCTAAGGTAATCCCTGTGTCAGTTTAAAAGATGCTAATGAATTATTTTTACATTTTTTCAAATCCAGAAATAAACTAAGCCATTCTCTAGGAAGAAAAAAGGTCAGGCTTTACTTACAGAGTCTTGCTCTTTATCCAGGCTGCAGTGCAGTGGCACGATCTCGGCTCACTGCAATCTCCACCTCCCAGGTTCAAGCAATTCTCGTACCTCAGCCTCCCGAGTAGCTGGGATTATAGGCATGTGCCACCATGCCCAGCTAGATTTTTTTGTATTTTTAGTAGAGATGGGGTTTGGCCATGTTGGCCAGGCTGGTCTCAAACTACTGACCTCAAGTGATCCACCTACCTCGGCCTCCCAAAATGCTGGGATTACAGGCGTGAGCCACCGCACCCAGCCCAGGCTTTACTTCTTTCGGGAGATAGGGTGGCAGGGGTTTCAGAATGAACTGAAAAACCAAATACTGTGTCCCTTTCATTTGGCAAGAACTCCTTTTCCAAAGAAGGGACTCAGAAAAGATGAAATTATTTATATAACATCTGAGAGAACATTCTTAAAAGACAACAAAATATACAGAAAGGTATTTTTTTTTGTTTTTTGTTTTTTGTTTTTTGTTTTTTTGAGACGGAGTCTGGCTCCGTCGCCCAGGCTGGAGTGCAGTGGCTGGATCTCGGCTCACTGCAAGCTCCGCCTCCCGGGTTTGCGCCATTCTCCTGCCTCAGCCTCCCGAGTAGCTGGGACTACAGGCGCCCGCCACCTCGCCCGGCTATTTTTTTGTATTTTTTAGTAGAAACGGGGTTTCACTGTGTTAGCCAGGATGGTCTCGATCTCCTGACCTTGGGATCCGCCCGTCTCGGCCTCCCAAAGTGCTGGGATTACAGGCTTGAGCCACCGCGCCCGGCCCAGAAAGGTATTTTGGATCCAGGAGAATACAACCTCTTCCAAGAAGAGATTTACTCTCTACTCCCTAGGAACTATTAATAACATGGAAAATCCCACTCAAGTTACATGAGGTCACACATCCACAATAAAGGTAGCTGCCTGAAGGTGGTCTGCCAAGATAAACACCAACTTGTTAACTCCCTAAGTGCTATGCAGATGCCCAAGGTATATGTACACTTAATGACTCTCTAGGTTGTTGGAGTATCATGTTTCTACTATTACTACAGTTCTTTCAGTCCACATTTTAGTGGTTTTTTTTTTTCATATCTGTTCCCCACTTTTCGTCATGACTTCCAGGAGGGTAGGGGCACATCTTACTCATTTTTATATCCCCAATGCCTAGCATTGTATCTTCCAAGAGACTCTAAAAAAATAAAATACTGCCAAATGAATGGGCAAGCTCAAAATGTCACTCAGATAATCCCTTATTAACAGCTAACTGCCCAGAGAAAGGGAGACTTGGATGACAGCAGCTTCCTAGAAAACATGACCTGAAATTACAGATCATTTCTATAACAAGTTACATTTCACTTACTAAGCAACTGGTCTCTCCTTTCAGAATAAATTTTACTGTTCATGATCAGTGTAAGTATATGGCAAGCATGATTATTCTGAAATCTCTTCTTTTCAAACTAAACACATAGCTCCCAGGCACCCATAGGAATCACAGGAGAAGAAGAGGGAGAGGCAGTAGACATTAGTTTCAAACCTGTAACTCTCTTAGAGTCAAACAAAAGTAGAAAATACTAATAGAAAACTTGGCTGGGCGTGGTGGCTCAAGCCTGTAATCCCAGCACTTTGGGAGGCCGAGAGGGGCAGATCACGAGGTCAGGAGATCGAGACCATCCTGGCTAACACGGTGAAATCCTGTCTCTACTAAAAAATACAAAAAACTAGCCAGGCAAGGTGGCGGGCGCCTGTAGTCCCAGCTACTCGGGAGGTTGAGGCAGGAGAATGGCATAAACCCAGGAGGCAGAGCTTGCAGTGAGCTGAGATCCAGCTACTACACTCCAGCCTGGGTGACAGAGTGAGATTCCGTCTTAAAAAAAAAAAAAAAAGAAAACTTGTCAGAAACCATTTAAAGACAAGTAAAGGACACCATCATCTCCCAGAACTTATCATCAACAGAACAGGTGAAGCTTAACAAAGAAAGATAAATTAAGCCGGGCATGACAGCTCACACCTGTACTCCTAATACTCTGGGAGGCCGAGGTGGGAGGATCGCTTGAGCCCAGGAGGTCAAGGCTGCAGTGAACTATGATTACACCAGTCCAGCCTGGGCAACAAAGCAAGACTCTGTCTCAAAAGAAGAAGAAAAAAAAAAAAAAGATAAAGTATAAGAGTGCCTGGCCTTCACTTAATGAAGCCCAAGTTATAAATTCTCATAACCCATTAAGTTTATAATTGAAAGAGTATCAAGCACATAGCTTTATCTATGTACATAAAAACAAACGTAAGTTCAGTAATTCATACCAGAAACCAGGTAATCACAAGTCCAACAGTTTACCTTATCTTTGAAATACACTATGTAGTTGGCTAATTTCACAATAATCAATTCTTACGGGATGCTCTTATAATAGCCACTCAAAGAGAAAATTTCAAATACTGACCTCTAATTCAATGTAATACAAACAAGAAGTCTTCTGTCCAGAATTATACCAAATGGCCACAATTCCTTTCTCAGAAACACCATAAACAGGCTGAAGCTCTCCACAAATCTTCTCTGTAAGTGGATCCCACAGTGGTTGTGACACGGTGCTGAGTGCACATATAGTTACTCCTAGACAATCACCTCCTAAGACAGATGACTATCACTGTGTCTAAATGAAACAACTTCAAAAATGCAGCTCTGCCAACTAGTGTCATTAGCGTTTTCTAAACGAAACAGGTGTCACAGATGAGCTCAAAATAGGTCAAACTCCTCTCTCCTTGGTGCTTTAGCAACATTCAACTCCCTAACACCTCCCCCAAATGCTGGATTCTTTTTAATGGTGTCTTACATCGGGTATGTTTCTCAACATTAGGAAGGTTTAAAGAAGCTGCGAGGATGGGAGGATGGTGGAACATAAAGAAGCAGGGAGGCCGGGTACAGTGGCTCACACTTGTAATCCCAGCACTTTGGGAGGCCGAGGTGGGTGAATCACTTGAGGTCAGGAGTTTGAGACCAGCCTGGCCAACATGGTGAAACCCCGTTTCTACTACAAATAAAAAATTAGCTGGGCATGGTGGCAGGCGCCTGTAATCTCAGCTACTTGGGAGGCTGAGGCAGGAGAATCGCTAGAACCCGGGAGGCAGAGGTTGCAGTGAGCTGAGATCGTGCCACGGCACTCTAGCCTGGGAGACAGAATGAGACTCCGTCTCAAAAAAAAGAAAAAAGAAAAGAAAGAAGGATCTATTTTGATACTGGGAGTCTAAACTGAATGATTCTGGAGAAATTCACAGACTGGGCTGAGGCTCACCTTCATGACAGCTATATCAAAGGCCTAAATTTCCAAGGCTCAGAAATCACTACAGTAAGCATATCAACAGCATGTGATACTCTCCAAGCATTTTGCAACCTTAACATTTCCATCCTTTATAGTACTTTGATATCCTCAAAAGATGTCCTGGATTTCAAAGCCAGTCCCACATCAACAAGGCTGGCAATCAGCATCCCAGAAAACTGCAAGGAGGTTAAGACCCAAGCAAAATGCACTTGGGGATGCAAGGAATTTGTCAGCACCTATATTCTCCTAAGAAGCGGTAAAAATATGGCCACTTCCTACAGGAAGAAACTAATGCCAAATAACCAAACCAAAAGTGAGAAAACCTAAATTATATTAACTTCTCATGGGAAGAGGCACTTAACCAGTAAATTCTGAGTCAAAACAGTTTAGCGGGGAGAAAGAAAGGACCCATATTAACTGTTCTAATTACAAGTTACTCTTTGACTCTTCAGAGCTTATTTCCTTAATGATTAAACGGGAATAAACAATTTGAGGGCAGGTGCGATGACACCTGTCATCCCAGCACCTTGGGAGGCCAAGGAGGGAGGATCACGAGGTCAGGAGATTGAGACCATCCTGACTAACACACAGTGAAACTCCACCTCTACTAAATACAAAAAAAATAGCTGGCCTGGCGGCGGGCACCTGTAGTCCCAGCTACTCGGGAAGCTGAGGCAGGAGAATGGCATGAACTCGGGAGGCAGAGCTTGTAGTGACCCGAGATCATGCCACTGCACTCCAGCCTGGGCAACAGAGTGAGACTTCATATCCAAAAAAAAAAGGGCCTCTGAAATCATTTCAGAGCTAATTCTGGCTCTCTCTACATCTTTATATTAAAGGGTCCTGGACCTGTGATTGTTGAGGTAGCAGGGAAAACTGCTACTTGTTCCCATTCCTAATAGAAACCATCTTTTGATGACATTCCCAATGTATTTTTCCACAAACAATATACTTACAAATTTCTGGGACTGAAAAATTGCTGAATTTGTTAAAAGAGAAGAAAAAGGTGGCCCAGCAAGATGGCTCATGCCTGTAATCCCTGCACTTTGGGAGACCAAGGTGGGTGCATTGCATAAGCCCAAAAATTCGAAACCAGCCTGGGCAACATGGCAATACCCCATCTTTAACAAAACAAAACAAAACAAAAAAGTTGGCCAGGTGTGGTGACATGCACTTTTAGTCCCAGCTACTGCCAGAAGGTGGGGCGGGAGGGGTGCCTGAGGTGAGGACGGCTGTCACCCAGGTTGGAGTGCAGTGGCGCCATCATGTCACACTGCAGCCTCAACTTCCCAGGTTCAGGTGATCATCCCATCATAGCCTCCCAAGTAGCTGGAACCACAGGAATGCACCATCACACCCAGCTAATATTTCTTATTATTTCTGTAAAGACAGGGTCTCCCTATGTTACCCAGGTTGTCTTTTTTTCCCCCCGAGACGGAGTCTTGCTCTGTCGCTCAGGCTGGAGTGCAGTGGTGCAATTTTGACTCACTGAAACCTCCACCTCCCGGGTTCAGGTGATTCTCCTGTCTCAGCCTCCCAAGTAGCTGGGATTACAGGTGCCCGCCACCATGCCAGGGTAATTTTTGTGTTTTTAGTAGAGACAGGGTTTCACCGTGTTGGCTAGGCTGGTCTCAAACTCCTGGCTTTGTGACCCACCTGCCTCAGCCTCCCAAAGTGCTGGGATTACAGGTGTGAGCCACCGCCCCCGGCCCCTTTTTTTTTTTTTTCTTTTTTTTAAAGAGACAAAGTTTTCTATGTTGCCCAGGCTGGCCTCAAACTCCTGGGCCAAAGCGACCCTCTGGCCTCCGCCTTCCAAGTAGCTGGAACTATAGATACATGCCACATGCCCAGCATGCACTTTTATATTTTCAAGGGATTTCCGTATCTATTTGTTCACTTCAGTTTATGTACTACTGCCCCTATGTGACAGCTAAGGAAGTAGGGCACATAATCATACTTCAAGCCCACAGTTCAGGTGGAAGTGGACTCTAGGTCTTCTCATGCCAACCAGGAGTCATGGCTTATTTTTCTTATGCACAGAGGCTATCACAGTTCAGGACATTTTAGTGAAGCCAGAAGAAACAGGAATTACATGGCCTGGTGTGGTGGCTCACGCCTGTAACCCCAGCCCTTTGGGAGGCCAAGGTGGGCAGATCATCTGAGGTTGGGAGTTCGAGACCAGCCTGACTAACATGGAGAAACTCCATCTCTACCAAAAATACAAAATTAGCTGGGCGTGGTGGTACATGCCTGTAATCCCAACTACTTGGGAGGTTGAGGCAGCAGAATCGCTTGAACCTAGGAGGCGGAGGTTGCGGTGAGCTGAGATCACACCATTGCACTCCAGCCTGGGCAACAAGAGCGAAACCCCATCTCAAAAAAAAAAAAAAAAAAAAAAAACCCCAGGAATTATGTAGCACATATAAAGTATGTTTTAAATACTTGGAGAGCTCTCTCCACTGTAATAAACATATCTCTTAGCAAAATATTGTTTCTAGAGTTATAAATAGTATTCTCCCATAGGCCACCCAGATCTCAGATCTCATCTTGATTCCAATGGGCACTACACAAGAATACACGGGTTGTTTAATTTATATTCATTTTATTATTTTTCAGGACAGTGCCTCTAAGCCAGGAAATAGCCTTCAAGTGGAAGTGGAAACATCCACAGGCTAAGTTAAATGCTATATTCAAGCCACTCAATGTTCACAGTCTCATTCTAAGTAATGAGGTCACTGACCCAGTGTCAGTCAGCATCATCTTCAATCTCCCTATGAAGAGCTGAAGGAAAAGAAAATCTAATTAAAAGCCCAAGAAAAAATCCACTTTAATCAAAACAACTAAAAGGCCAAGGGACTTTAAGGTAGGAAAAAAACTTAAGACATGAAAAAATTAGGAATTAAAAAAAGGATGTCAAGAGGGAAAAAGAGGAGATACTGCAATTTTTTTTTTTTAGACTAGTCAAATACAGTAGTGAGAAGAGGGAAAGAGTAGAATAAGGAGTTTGATTTGTAACCATCAATTAAGATAAACCACTAACTTCAGCCTGATATTGTAATTTAAATGACTAAAAGCAAGCCAATTAAAAATGACTTTCCAAACAGAAAAGGCATAAAACTATAGAAAAATGATGAAATACGAAGGGTTAAAATACAGAGAACCACAATTTTAGGAATATTTTACTACGAAGAACAGGAAACTGAACGTTTAAATACATACAAAAGCAAAAGGAAGGAAACAATACATTTAGCTCTATCAAAATCAACAGAAAACCATCTACTATGAACCTCTGTTGACATCTTCTCCCAAGTGAAACAATACAGATGAGGTTCACAGACTTAGCCAGTGATAAGACCTACTAGTCTGTAATCATCCCTGGGCAACAGACAAGGGCTATCAGAGGACCCAATAGATGGAAGCCAATGCTAGAAGGCAGAACTAGTTTCCTCAAAAAAAAAAAAAAAAAAAAAAAAATCCGCCAAGGCCAGGAACAGTGGCTCATGCTGTAATCCCAGCACTTTGGGAGCCTGAGGCAGGAGGATCACTTGAGGCCAGGAGTTCAAGACCAGCCTGGGCAACACAGGGAGACCCTAGAAAAAAATTAACAGTTGTTTTAACTGAAAACAAATCAGTCAAGCAAATTACTGGTATGCTTTAAAAATAACTGGGTGACAGGAGAATTACTTGAACCTGGGAGGTGGAGGTTGCAGTGAGCTAAGATCGCACCACTGCACTCCAGCCTGGGTGACAGAGTAAGACACCGTCTAAAAAAAAAAAAAAAATCATAATGAATCACAAAATAAAAATACACACCAGATCATTATTGTTCTTTTTTTTTTTTTTTTTTTGAGACGGAGGCTCGCTCTGTCCCCCAGGCTGGAGTGCAGTGGCGCGATCTCAGCTCACTGCAAGCTCTGCCTCCTGGGTTCACACCATTCTCCTGCCTCAGCCTCCCGAGTAGCTGGGACTACAGGCGCCCACCACACGCCCGGCTAGTTTTTGTATTTTTAGTAGAGACGGGGTTTCACCGTGTTAGCCAGGATGGTCTCGATCTCCTGACCCCATGATCCGCCCATCTCGGCCTCCCAAAGTGCTGGGATTACAGGCGTGAGCCACCGGGCCCGGCCTATCGTTATTGTTCTTAAAGTGAAGCAATTTAGTCATCTTACCGTAAACACATACATGCTTTAGTAGACATATTAAGAAATCTCTGGAATAAAAAATGACCAGATTAACTAGAAAGCAGTTGAATCACCCACCTGAAAAACTGACTTACTAAATTTAAAGCACTTACCATATTTTAAAATCTTTTTACTTTAAAGCCTTTTTCATTTCAGATTTTATATTTAAAACATTTTCCAAAAAAGTAAGAGTTTATATCACCTCCTGCAGTTGGAAATCAGTTTCAACTACATGTTATTTAAAAGAAATCACTCCCCATCCAGTACGAAAGCACTGAGATTCCAAAGCAGTTGTCACATTAACTCCATTTCAGAATCCAGGTACCTGACTGCAGTCTCTAGTAAGAGAAGCCTCTAACTGGAAAAATAACAGGAAAAGTTGCACTTTCTCATTTCAAATTCGGGGCCTACATGCTGAATGAAGAAAGAGAGAACTTCAAGTTCAGCCTAACAGGCATTTACTACAAATAATAAGACAATGGTTGGCACTCAATTTTAAAATAAATGACTAGGCCGGGTGCAGTGGCTCATTCCTGTAATCCCGACACTTTGGAAGGCTAAGGTGGGAGGATCGCTTGAGGCCTGGAGTTTGAAACCAACCTGGGAAACATAGCAAGACCCCACTTATATAAAAAATTTAAAAATTAGGCGGGGTGCAGTGGCTCACGCCTGTAATCCTAGCACTTTGGGAGGCTAAGGCAGGTGGATCACCTAAGGTCAGGAGTTAGAGACAAGCCTGGCCAACAGGGCGAAACCCAGTCTCTACTAAAAATACAAAAAAATTAGCCAAGCATGGTGGCAAGCGCCTGTAATCCCAGCTACCCAGGAGGCTGAGGCTAGAGAATTGCTCGAACCCAGCTGGGGGACAGAGATTGCAGTGAGCCAAGATTCTGCCACTGCACAACAGCCTAAGTGACAGAGCAAGACTCTGTCTCAAAAAAAAAAAAAATTACCCAGGCTTTCTGCTGTAGGCCTGGGTGGTTGCTGTAAAAATGGGCAAGTTCATGAAAGTGGTGCTGTTCTGGCCAGACGCTATGCCACATGCTACTCAGGAAGCAAAGATATCATCATGAAGAACATTGATGATGGCACCTCAGATCGCCCTCACAGCCATGCTCTGGTGGCTGGATTTGACCACTATCCCCGCAAACTGACAGCTGTTGTGGGCAAGAAGAAGATGAAGAAGAGTCAAAGATCAAGTCTTTTTTGTTGTTGTTGTTGTTGTTGAGATGGAGTCTTGCTCTGTCGCCCAGGCTGGAGTGCAGTGGCACAATCTTGGCTGCAACCTCCACCTCCCGGGTTTCAAGCGATTCTCCTGCCTCAGCCTCCTGAGTAACTAGGATTACAGACGTGCATCACCACACCCACCTAATTTTTGTATTTTTAGTAGAGATGGGGTTTCACCATGTTAGACAGGCTGGTCTCGAACTCCCAATCTCAGGTGATCCACCCGCCTCGGCCCCCCAAAGTGCTAGGATTACAGGCGTGAGCCACTGCGTCCAGCCTTTTTGTTTTTGTTTTTGTTTTGAGACGGAGTTTAGCTCATTACCCAGGCTGGAGTCCAATGGCAGACCTCAACTCACTGCAACCTCTGCCTCCCGGGCTCAAGTGATTCTCCTGCCTCAGCCTCCTGAGTAGCTGGGACCACGGGCGCATGCCACTACGCCCTGTTAATTTCTGTTTTTGGAGACGGGGTTTCATCATGTTGGCCAGGCTGGTCTCGAACTCCTGACCTCAGGTGATCCACCAGCCTTGGCCTCCCAAAGTGCCGGGATTACATGCATGAGTACACCACGCCCAGCCAAAGATCAAGTCTTCTGTGAAAGTTTGTAACTACAATCATCTCATGCTCACAGGGTGTTCTGTGGATATCCCCTTGCAGAAAACTCTCATCAACAAGGATATCTTCAGAGACGCTGCTCTTAAATGCAAGGCTAACGAGAGGCCAGGGTCAAGTTCAAAGAGAGGTACAAGACAGTCAAGAACAAGCAGTTCTTCCAGAAGCTGTGGTTTTAGATGTTTCATTTAGGTTATTAAATATTTTAATTAATTAAATTAAAATCAAAATTAGCCAGGCATGGTGACATGCACCTGTAATCCCAGATACTCAGGAGGAGGCTTAAACAGGAGGATCACCTGAGACCAGGAATTTGAGGATGCAGTAAGTCAAGCTTGTCCAACCCACAGCCCAGGACAGGTTTGAATGAGGTCCAAAACAAATCTGTAAACTTTCTTAAAACGTTATGAGTTTTTTGTGATTTTTTTATTTTTAGCTCATCAGCTATTGTTAGTGTTAATGTTTTGTTTTGGTTTTGGTTTTTTTGCTTTTTTTTAAGACGGAGTCTCACTCTGTCACCCAGGCTGGAGTGCAGTGGCACAATTTGGGCTCACTGCAACCTCCACCTCCCGAGTTCAAGCAATTCTCCCTGCCTCAGCCCCCCAAGTAGTTGGGATTACAGGAATCTGCCACCACGTCCAGCCAATTTTTGTATTTTTAGTAAAGATGAGGTTTCACCATGCTGGCCAGACGACTGGTCTCAAACTCCTGACGTCAGGTGATCTGCCCGCCTCAGCCTCCCAAAGTGCTGGGATTACAGGTGTGAGCCACTGCGCCTGGCCAGTGTTGCTGTATTTTACGTATGGCCCAAGACATTTCTTCTTCTTCCAACGTGGCCCAGGGAAGCCAAAAGATTGGACACCCCTGCAGTGAGCCATGATCACACCACTGCACTCCAGCATGGGCTACAGAGCAAGACTCTATGTCAAAAAATAAAATAAAATTAATTAATTAAATGACTAAAATCCAGAAATTGCAGTCTTTAAAGAGTAAATTTTACAGCATGTGACTGATCTCAATGAAGCTTTTATTTAAATGTGTTTTAAAAATAAATTACACTCAGAACAAAGTACTCCATATAACATAAACCACCTGTCTCTATGACTGAGAGACCACAAAAGTGTATCTTAAAATTCTGATATATGAAAAGATCATCAACTTCATTCATGGTCAAAGAAATGCAAATTCAAATGATATTGCAGGAGCCAGGCACTGTAGTACACACCTGTAGTCCCAGCTACTCAGGAGGATCACTTGAGCCCAAGAGTTAGAGGCTGCAGTGAGCTATGACTGCACCACCTCACTCCAGCCTGAGAAACAGAGATTCTGTCTCTAAAAACACTTTTTAAGGGCCGGACGCGGTGGCTCAGGCCTGTAATCTCAGAACTTTGGGAGGCCAAGGCAGGTGATCGCTTGACGTCCGGAGTTCGAGACCAGCGTGGCCAACATAGTGAAACCCCATCTCTACTAAAAACACAAAAATTAGCGGGGCGTGGTGGTGCATACCTATAGTCCCAGCTACTAGGGAGGCTGAGGCAGAACTGCTTGAATTTGGGAGCCACAGGTTGCAGTGAGCCGAGATTGCGCCACCGCACTCCAGCCTGGGCAATACAGCAAGACTCAGTCTCAAAAAAATTTTAAGGCCAGGCCTGGTGGCTTACGCCCGTAATCCTAGCACTTTGGGAGGCTGAGGTAAGTGGAGTGCTTGAGTCCAGGAGTTCGAGACCAGCCTGAGCAATGGTAAAACCCTGTTTCTACAAAAAATACACAAATTAGCCAGGTATGGTAGTGCATTCCTGTAGCCTCAGCTACTTGGGGGGGTTGAGATGGGAAGATCGCTTGAGCCCAGGAGATCGAGGCTGCAGTGAGCAATGATCACACCACTGCACTCCAACCTGGACGACAAAGCAAGACCCTGTCTCAAAAAAAATTGTTCTTTTTTGTTTGAGACAGAGTTTTGCTCTTGTTGCCCAGGCTGGAAAGCAATGGCACAATCTCGGATCACCACAACCTCCACCTCCCAGTTTCAAGCGATTCTCCTGCCTCAGCCTTCCAAGTAGTTAGGATTACAGGCATGCACCACCACACCAGGCTAATTTTGTAATTTTAGTAGAGATGGGGTTTCTCCATGTTGGTCAGGCTGGTCTCAAACTCCCAACCTCAGGTGATCCGCCCACCTTAGCTTCCCAAAGTACTGGGATTACAGGTGTGAGCCACCATGCCCAGCCAAAAAAAAAAAAGTTTTTAAATAAAAAGATAATAGCACTGTACACATTTCTACCTATCAGATTAACAAAGATTATGAAATTTTACAATATCCAGGGTTGGTGAGAAGGAAATCAGAACCCTAAAATATTCTGTGTGTACACAGGCAAATCTTTGGGGGCAATTTATTTACAGCTTTCAAAATAAAAAGTAAGGCCGGGCGCGGTGGCTCAAGCCTGTAATCCCAGCACTTTGGGAGGCCGAGACGGGCGGATCACGAGGTCAGGAGATCGAGACCATCCTGGCTAACACGGTGAAACCCCGTCTCTACTAAAAAATACAAAAAACTAGCCGGGCGAGGTGGCGGGTGCCTGTAGTCCCAGCTACTCGGGAGGCTGAGGCAGGAGAATGGCGTAAACCCGGGAGGCGGAGCTTGCAGTGAGCTGAGATCCGGCCACTGCACTCCAGCCTGGGCGACAGAGCGAGACTCCGTCTCAAAAAAAAAAATAAATAAATAAAAATAAAAATAAAAAGTAAATATAACCCACTGATTCAGCAACTCCACTTAAGAGCTTATCCTATACACATACTTGTATAATTGTACAACAGTACAGATATGAGGATGCAAACCAGTCTGAGACAATTTAACCATCCATCAATGGGAAAAGTGAAGTATACATCCATACAGTGTCCGATTATGCAGCTGTTTTCAAAAACAAACCTGAGTTATAAGTATTGAATTGAAAAATATATGTTTGGAATTTTTTTAAATTCAAGATGCTATGTACAGTGTGCTTATATATGCATGGAAAACATCTGGAGGAATACTAAATTGTGTGAAAGTGATTACAATGAGTATATATTAATTTTATAATTACAATTTGTATTTCATTTGAACACATGAAGCTATCAAATAAAATCATTTAACTCTGGTGTTGAATCTGCCTATGCTATGATCCCAACCTATCTTTCCAACGCTCTATGGTTCTGGTCAAACCAGTCTGTTCCTTCTTTGAGAAACCAGTCCCAAGGACTCCCTCTCCAAAATGCTCTTACTCTGTGATCTGAACAGCTACCAGCTACAGCTTCAAACACAAATTACCCGAGTTGAAAAAACTATGCCTGCCTGCATCTGCTATAGAACATTTTAAAAGATATCTTTTTAAAAAAGAAAATCGAAACACAATTT
The DNA here is from genome assembly GCF_043159975.1 of Macaca nemestrina. Classification (NCBI taxonomy): domain Eukaryota; kingdom Metazoa; phylum Chordata; class Mammalia; order Primates; family Cercopithecidae; genus Macaca; species Macaca nemestrina. The sequence goes on along the minus strand of NC_092125.1, from coordinate 225,306,398 downwards.
AATAATCCCCATCATAGAAGCAGCAAAAGTACTCACCATTTCCCAAGCTTTCCAGGCTCTGTGCCTTTGCTTCATGCAATTTCCTGCCTGAAATCCTCTTAGCTACTTATCATATGTCCAAATCCTGCCAATCCTTCAAAACACAGGTGAAACACCAGCTCCTACACCAGATCTTCCCTAATGCCCCCATCCAGAGCTGATTCTCTTTCTTAAACCATAGTAGCAACACCTCTGGAGGCACTTTCTTCTACCTAGTACTCAGTTGTGTACATGTCTCATCTTTCTCATTAGTGAGAAAATCATCAAGGGTACAATCTCTGTCTTGGTCATTTTGTATGCCCTATTCTGCTACATTAATTAAACTCATATTTCACTAAAGCATATAATAAAAAGAAAGGGGCAAAAAAAAACAGGCTTTTATTATGTATTCATTTGAATTAGGTCTTGTTTACCTGCAACAAATGCTATATAAGGAAAGTACAAAAGGTAAGATCCCTCCCTCTCCATCCAGCTGCCCAGGGCCCTGGTATGCCTCCAAAAAAGGCAACTATGGATTCTAAGAAGTCCTTGGACACTATAACTTCTTAACACATTCAGAACATTAGGTCTAAGTTGACGAAAAGAATTTATAAATTATATTTTAAAGTAAGTTTATTTATGACAATTATACAATTGCACAGTTTATATGCTGAGGCAAACAAAATATGACACTCAATACATGGAAAGATAAACTGTATGAAACTAAAGCTATCTGAGCTGTGAAAAGAAGTCACTGTTCGACTGGGCACAGTGACTTAACACCTGTAATCCCAGCACTTTGAGAGGCTGAGGCGGGAGGATCACGAGGTCAAGAGATCAAGACCATCCTGGCCAACATGGTGAAACCCCGTCTCTACTAAAAATACAAAAATTAGCTGGGCATGGTGGCACATGCCTGTAGTCCCAGCTACTCGGGAGGCTGAGGCAGGAGAATCGCTTGAACCCGGGAGACGGAGGTTGCAGTGAGCCAAGATTGTGCCACTGTACTCCAGCCTGGGGACAGAGTGAGACTCCATCTCAAAAATAAAAAAATAAATAAATAAATTTTAAAAAAAAAGAAGTTCACTGTTCATTATCAGAACCATTAGAGAATAAATATTCCAAGTCTACATATAACCCCAAGTTACTAAAGTTTTGGAGGGGAGGGTGGTCTGTTTTTTTGTTTTTTTGAGACAGAGTCTCATTCTGTTGCCCAGACTGAAGTGCAGTGGCTGAATCACAGCTCACTGCAGCCTTGACCTCCCAGGCTAAATCAATTCTCCCTCCTCGGCATCCCGAGTAGCTGAGACTACAGGTGCACACCACCATGCCTGGCTTTTGGTTTTTTTTGTTTGTTTTTTTCCAGAAAGACTGGGTTTTGCCATGTTGTCCAGGCTGGTCTCAAATTCTTGGGCTCAAGTGATCTGCCTGCCTCAGCCACACAAAGTGCTGGGATTACAGGCATGTGCCACTGTGCCCAGCCAACTAAAGTTTTTGTGGCATCAAAAGTGTTTAAGGATTCCACAAAGACTAAATTCTCACTAAGCTATGCAAACAAAGGTGCTAAGCCATTCCAACCAAAATATGTAAGAAACATGTAGATGTTTTATAAAGCTAAATTTCTTAAGGAATACGAATATTAATGAAAACTTTTCTCAATATATTAATAGAAACAACATGTATGCACATTTTTCCAGTTTATAGATGTTAAAAATTAAGTCTCAACAAGCTCTTTAATCATATGTGTATAATCCTAAGTATATAACAACTTAGGAAATTTCAGTAATTATTCCTACAATAATGAATCACATAAAATATATATATGTACACATGACAGATTATGCTACCAAGATCAGAATGTTCAAATCAGAAGGCAGTTCATCTTGTTAGAAAATTTATCCAGCAATAAAAATCTGAAGCCATAGTTAGATCGAGACAAATTTTAGTGAAAATTCTATACTAAATACTGAACTGGAGGTGGGGGGTTATTCTTACAAATAATACTGAAGGATTACAAACAATACTGTCAAATTATCAAATGTGTTAATACTACATTAGCCATTCCACTGGCATTTATGGCACAAACTGCCAGATGTAGTGCAATACTAATTCTTCCCTCCTTCCAAAGTAAGAGAACTCCTGATTCTTGACTAGGCACATAGGAATTTCCAGTACAGAATATACATTCCAGCTTCTCTTGCAGTTATATGTGACCTTGTTATAATCGAAGGGACATAGCAGAAGCGATATGTACAATTCCTGGAAAGTATCTTCACAAGATGGGGGCATGCCCAGCTTTTGCCTTTTCCTCCTTCCTGCTGGTCAGAATGTACAACTAATGTGAGAAAGTGGAGAAGCCACCTTTGACTAAAAGGAAAGAGTTACATGTTGAAGGCTGGGTCCCCTAATGAGCATGAAGGTACCATACTGGTTTAGGACTGCCTATGAGATACATGAAAGAAAGGTAACTTCTATCTTGTTCAAGCCATTGTTATTTTTGGTTTCTACTACTCACTGCTGAATCTAATCCTATCTAAAACAAGGCAAAATTATGGAGAAAGACTATTATATTCATTAAATTTTACTCTTTCAAATGATTTTTTATCTTTGCTTTGGTTTGTTTGTTTGTTTTGAGCCAGAGTCTTGCTCTGTCATCCAGGTTGCAGTGCCGTGGCTCCCTGCAACCTCAGCCTCCCAGGTTCAAGCGATTGTCCTGGCTCCTGAGTAGCTGGGATTACAGATGCCCGCCACCATGTTCAGCTATTAAATAATTTTGAATACACATTTTAAACTTACTAGGATTAAAATAAACTCATTTTGGGGGGCCGGACGCAACAGCTCATTCCTGTAACCTCAGCACTTTGGGAATCTGAGGTGGGTAGATCGCCTGAGGTCAGGAGTTCCAGACCAGCCTAGCCAATATGATGAAACCCCATCTCTATTAAAAATACAAAAATTAAGCCAGGTGCGGTGGCTCTCACCTGTAATCCCAGCACTTTGGGAGGCTGAGGCGGGTGGATCACTTGAGGTCAGGAGTACCAGACCAGCCTGGTCAACATGGTGAAACCTCACCTCTACTAAAAATACAAAAATTAGCCAGGGATCGTGGCTGGCACCTGTAGTCCCAGCTACTCGAGAGGCCGACACAGGAGAATCACTTGAATCCAGGAGGCGGAGGTTGCAGTGAGCAGATACTGCACCATTGTGCTCTAGCCTGGGTGATAAGAGTGAGAATCCAACTCAAAAAAAAAAAAAAAAAAACACAAAAATTAGTCGGGCATGGTGGTGCGTGCCTGTAGTCCCAGCTACTCAGAAGGCTGAGGCAGGAGAATCACTTGAACCTGGGAGGCAGAGGTTGCAGTGAGCCGAGATCGCGCCATTGCACTCCAGCCTGGGCAACAGGAGTGAGACTCCATCTCAAAACAAAACAAAAATAAATAAATAAACAAACTTTTTTTTTGAGACGGAATTTCACACTTGCTTTCCAGGCTGGAGTACAATGGTGCAATTTCAGCTCACTGCAACCTCTGCCTCCCAGGTTCAAGAGATTCTCCTGTCTCAGTCTCCCAAGTAGCTGAGATTACAAGCATTCGCCACCACGCCCAGCTAATCTTTGTATTTTTAGCAGAGACGGGGTTTCATCATGTTGGCCAGGTTGGTCTCAAACTCCTGACCTCAGGCAATCCACCCATATCAGCCTCCCAAAGTGCTGGGATTACAGGCGTGAGCCACTGCATCCGGCCAACAAACTTATTTTTGATGATTCAAATAACTAAGCTCTAAAATGTTTTTTTCTACACTATATTTGAGGTATAAAATTGCTATTATCAATAATTTTTTGGCCAGACGCAGTGGCTCACACCTATAATCCCCCAGCACTTTAGGAGGCAGAGGTGGGCGGATCACCGGAGGTCAGGAGATCAAGACCAGCCTGGCCAACATGGCAAAGCCCCATCTCTACTAAAAATACAAAATTTAGCCAGGCATGGTGGTGATCGCCTGTAATCCCAGCTACTTGGGAGGCTGAGACAGGAGAATCGCTTGAGCTCGGGAGGCAGAGGTTGCAGTGAGCCGAGATCATCCAGCCTGGTGACAGAGGGCGACTCCGTCTCAAAAAATAATAGTAACAACTTCCTAAGTATGCCTTGGGGTCAAGCGATTAAGCCAAATCTCCCTTATCTCTACCTCAATAATACCATACGGTAATATTATTCATTCATTTAACAAATGAATGCCTACTATACTCCTCGCATGAAAGGTGCACTGAAGTGACCAAAGCAGATGACGGGCCTCTTCCTACAAGAGCTGACAAGCCAGCATCAATGCAGCCAAGGCTATAGAAGCTGAGTGAAACCCTCTGCCTCCCTCTTCTCTAGCCTCCAAGTTCATCACTCCCCTGCTGTCATATTCTTGCTTCAGGCTACAATATGAGAGTACAATATGACTAGACTTCAGCTTTGCTCTGCTAATATAATCACACATAACCATATTCCCCAAAGATGACACTGCTGTTACCAAAATTAGCATCGGCATCTTACCAAAATGCCATAGCAGCCATCATTGATGGTGGGTCAGTTCTCCACACGGCAAATCTTATTTATCACAAGATATCTTTCCCTAATTGTACCTTATGGGGTTCTCTCATCCTTAAATTCTGTTGTTGTGACAGGATCTCACTGTCTCCCAGGCTGAAGAGCAATGGCACCATCTTGGTTCATTGCAGCCTTGACCTTGTAGGCTCAAACAATCCTCCCGCCTCAGCCTCCTAAGTAGTTAGGACTATAGGCACGTGCTACCACACCTGGTTAATTTTTAATTTTTTTGACAGAGACGGGGGTCTTGTTACATTGCCCAGGCTGGTCTCAAACTCCTGGTCTCAAGTGATCCTCCTGCCTTGACCTCCCAAAGCACTAGGATTACAGTTGTGAGCCACCACATCTAGCCTTATTCTTAAATTTGAAAAATACTTTGCAGTTCCGCCACCCCCCACCCCCGCAGTCCCAGGGACTATCCTGAAAAATGTCAGAAGGTGGGATTGCTTCGGTAGATAGCCAAATATTTTTAGTTATTCCTCACAGGCCATTACATCAACCTCACTAGAGATTTGAAGCCGGACCAACAAGATGTCTTGCTCTCTCCCTCAATCGCCTTCCTTCTTGCATCACTCTAAGAGGATGGAACACTAATCTGATTGGGTCAAGAGTCCACAATACTGATTGAACCCTGTTTACAAGTATGAAGATCAACGAAGATTAAAAGTCACACAAATCTTGATTCAAGTGCAAGATAGAAAAAAAGTCACATACATGTGAGAGTTTGCGTTCTTGTTCTTGGTCATTTCACTCTTACACACTCTAAAACACTAATCGTCGGGTCTTCTGCAAAGCCATCAACCAAAGAGTAGTAAGACAGTGAAATTGAGGAGGATGAGAGAGCCCTTGACTAGTCCTGGAGCTTAAGTAATATGCTCTCACCCTGTTTACTACACAAATTTACGTTGGTATTTTGGCCAAAAGCCCAAATTAATAATAAAGTAACACTTCTAATTTCCCACTTGCCATTGTTCTACTTACATAAATCTCCTTCAGAGGCCAGGCGTGGTGAGTCACACCTGTAATCCCAGCACTTTGGGAGGCTGAGGTGGGAGAATCACTTGGACCCTCAAGGTCGAGGCTACAGTGAGCCGTGATCATGCACCACTCAATGCACTCCAGAACCTCGGCAACAGAGCAAGACCTTGTCTAAAACAAACATTCCTTCAGGAACATAATAAATAAGAGGAACAGCTAAGCCATGACATTCTGATCATTTATTAACACCCCAAACTTCAAACTGCACTATTACTCTATTCACTTGGTATTTAATCACATATTGTTTTTTAGCATTTCCTATATCAAGGAATAGCGAACATTTTAGAATTGATACCTCAGAGAGAATTTATTCAAACCATCTGGTGTTCACCCATTGTCTCCTGCAGATCTCCTGATTATTATAAATAACAAAGAGAACATACTGCAAAGCTAGATCTCTGGATGACAATAACAATAATAATAAAAAGAGGCTAATATTTATTGACCATTTACTCTGTGCCAGGGACTTTTTTAAATACTTTATATGAATTAATTACTTTGGTCCTCACAACAAACCCATGAGTATTATTATCTCTATTTTACAGAGGAGGAAACTGAGACCCAGAAAGGTAAATAACCTGCCTGAAGTCACAGAGTTAATAAGCAGTGGGCTGCAGATTGAGTCTAGAGCTCTTAACAACTTTTCTGCAACAGCATAATGGTTAATGGCAGACAAATACTACAGCTTGGTAAGTTCTGAAACTTAGGGCCAAAAAGATATTCAAGGAGGCAAAGGACAACACAGATCTGCATCTCAAGAAAGAGATTTTCAAACTTCTAGGCTGGACCAAACTGGTGTTAAAGAAGTACTGAGGAAGGGCTGGGTGCGGTGACTCACGCCTGTAATCACAGCACTTTGGGAGGCCGAGGCCAGCGATCATGAGGTCAGATCAAGACCATCCTGGCTAACATGGTGAAACCCCGTCTCTACTAAAAAATACAAAAAATTAGCTGGGCGTGGTGGTGGGTGCCTGTAGTCCCAGCTACTCGGGAGGCTGAGGCAGGAGAATGGCGTGAATCCAGGAGGCGGAGCTTGCAGTGAGCTGAGATCACATCACTGCACTCCAGCCTGGGCGACAGAGTGGGACTTCGTCTTAAAAAAAAAAAAAAAAAGTAGTACTGAGGGAGAAGTTAATGGATAGAATCATGAAGAACATCAATATTTAACATAAACCCTGCACATTTTAGATCAAAATGGTAATACAGTAGGGTAGTATTTGTGTATATTATAGATATACAACATATATTACAAATCAAAATACATAATAATTATACCTACTCCATAGGAACTAGAACATAGTTTAACTATAATTACTTCAGGTTTATAGTAGCATCTCTGTTGGCTGTAGCTAAGATTTTTCATGCTAAATCCTTAGGCAAGAACGCAACCTATAATACTGTTCCTATGAAAGAAAATAATCTGCTTTAAAATCTTTCTTCAGACATGCTTTCCAGGGAACAGACAGTTGTGAAAAGAAAGTCAGCCTAAATAGATGGACCATATTTCAATGACTCTAAGACTCATAATGCTTGTTTTACATTTGTATACCACCGGAATTAGGAAAGGTCTCACAGAGGTTAACTGGCAGCATTTTTTTCATTCTTAGCAGTATATAAAATAATAGTGCATTTTACAAATGATGGCATCTTAGAGTCAATAAAATGTGTTTTTCAGAATACATCTAATTCTAAGTGTGAGCACACATACTGCTGTAGTCAAAGGAAAACTTTCTGCCTTCAAGAGATGTATAATCTAATAAAGAGAACATAATTAGTTCTAAAATATAAATGGAAGTAATAAACATTAATACAAGATATGAAGTGATCAAATGAGTGAGAAGGTTATAACAAGAATTGAAGAAAAGGTATTTAAGTGGTAGGAAATAGAAGTGGCCAAACCAAAAAAACTTCAGGCACTGTGTCCTGAGCAGTTTGTTGTTGTTGTTGTTGTTGTTGTTGTTGTTGTTGACAGAGTCTCACTCTGTCGCCCAGGCTAGAGTGCAGTGTCGCAATCTCGGCTCACTGCAACCTCTGCCTCCCAGGTTCTAGAGATTCTCCTGCCTCAGACTCCTGAGTAGCTGGGACTACAGGCACCCGCCACCAGACCCAGCTAATTTTTGTATTTTTAGTAGAGATGGGGTTTAACCATGTTGGCCAGGATGGTCTCAAACTCCTGACCTCAGGTGATCTGCCCACATCGGCCTCCCAAAGTGTTGGGATTACAGGCATGAGCCACCGCGCCTGGCCATGAGCACAGTTTCAAATGAAACAGATTAAATCTGATGTAAGAACAGAAAGAAGGTAGGAAATAAAAGCTATCTCAACACAGATAGGGAAGATGAATAACGTGAGGTTTTGGTCATGTCACTCTCCTCTAAGAACCAGCAACTATGTTCCAGTCAAAGTAAAGCATTGCTTCAAGGTATTAAGAACTAACTAATCAAGGGGAAAAACATTTTTTAAATGTCACATCTCTCTCCTTTGAACTACTGTGGCAGTTTTAAAATAAATCCAGACTGGGATTGGTGGCTCATGCCTATAATCCCAACACTGGGAGACCAAGGCAGGAGGATGATTCAATCCAGGAGTTTGAGACCAGCCTGGGCAACATAACAAGACACCATCTCTACAACAACAACAACTTTTTTAGCCAGGTGTGGTGGCATGTGCCTGTAGTCTCAGCTACACAGGAAGCTGAGATGGGGGAATCACTTGAGCCTGGGAGGTCAAGGTTGCAGTGAGCTGTGATCATGCCACTGCACTCCAGCTTGAGCTGGACACTGAGACCTTGTCTCTAAAGTAATTATTTAGCTAATTAATTAAACTTAATAAATCTACAAATTATTTGATACTCCTCCCTGCAAAAAAAATTATTTGATACTCCTCCCTTCAAACAAAATAATATAAACATTTTTAAAGTTTTTTTTTTTTTTTTTTTTGAGATGGAGTCTCACTCCGTTCCCCAGGCTGGAGTGCAGTGGCACGATCTCTGCTCACTGCAACATCCGCCTCCCTGGTTCAAGCGATTCTTCCACCTCAGCCTCCTGAGTAGCTGGGATTATAGGTATCTGCTATCACGCCCAGCTAATTTATTTTTGTAGAGACGGGGTTTCACCATGTTGGTCAGGCTGGTCTTGAATTCCTGACCTCAGGTGACCCGCCTGTCTCAGCCTCCCAAAGTGCTGGGATTACAGGCGTGAGCCTAAAGTTATTTTTAAATAAAATAAATCGGGACATAGTGGCTCATGCCTGTAATCCCAACACTTTGGGACACCAATGAGGGTAGATCACTTCAGCTGAGAAGTTCAAGACCAGCCTGGGCAACATGGCAAAACTCTGTCTCTACAAAAAATATAAAAATTAGCTGGGTATGGTGGCGCATGCCTATGGTCCCAGCTACTTGGGAGGCTGAGGCAGGAGGATCATTTGAGCCCGGGGGTTCAAGGCTGCAGTGAGCAGAGATTGTACCACTGCACTCCAGACTGGATGACAGAGCAAGACCTTTCCTCAAAAAACTTAAAATTTAAATTTAAAAAAAAAGTAATTTTACAGGTGCATCTCAAATTGTTCTATTAAACTAGAATAGTAGTATCTATCCCATGAGTATCTCATGAGAAAGAAACAGGTATTCTTTGGGGTAAGGGAGGAAAATGAAAAACAAAATCCCTCTATAGTATAAAATGTTTCTGAGGCTTTAAAGAGCTCATGTGCATTATAAACGTATTTCACCTCATACTTAAAGTACTTGCAACATATTAGTAAGCCATAAATACAGTTTGGGAAACACTGACTTGGGTAGGCAGGTAGATAGGCAGGTGGATGGCAGAGTCACAGAAAATAAAAGGAGAGTAAGACAAATGTAGTAAAATGATACCACCTAAAAAAAAAGGATCATAACTGACTATGAGTTATGACAATGAAGTCTCCTGAAGGAAAATAAGCTGTTAGAATAAGCTATCAAAATCAACAATAGCCGCCAGGCGCAGTGGCTCATGCCTAGAATCCACTTGGGTGGATATACTTCCCCAGCATAGCCAGGTCCTGCCACAGAAGATTTCCAGTGCCTCCCCAGGCAGTTCAAACAAACAAACACGCTCATCTGCTCACACTCCCCCTGAACTGTACTCACCCCACACACACTGAGTGCCTCCATCACTGTACTCCCTTGCTCCCCACCCTAGAAGCAGGAAGAAGGTCAAAGAATCAGACCTTTGGCTGGGCATGGTGGCTCACAACTGTAATCCTAGCACTTTGAGTGGCCAAGGTGGGAGGATCACTTGAGCCTAGGACTTCAAGACCAGCCTGGGCAACATGGCAAGACTTGATTTCTACAAAAATGTAATTAGCCAGGTGTAGTGGTGCACACCTCTAGTCCCAGTCCCAGCTACTCGGGAGGCCAAGGAGGGAGGATAACTTGAGCCCAGGAGTTCAAGGCTGCAGTGAGCCATGCTCATGCCACTGCACTCCAGCCTGAACAATAGAACAAGACCCTCTCTCAAAAAAGAATTAGACTTCTGGGAGCCTAGGGAACATATGTAGGTGCCAATGAATGTGTCCATGCATGCTCTGCTGAATGTGTGCATGGCTGTGTGAGCTAGAATGGGTTTTTGTAGCAGGAGCTCTGCCCTGCTGCTTCAGGACTGTCTAAAGATGCTGCACAGCCATGCTTCCTCACAAGCTCTCTTTTAAGGTTAGTCCAGGCCAACAATGTCAATACTGTCCCCCTTAGGGTGGTATATTTATTGCAACACACAGCCTGGACACTCATATACAGGGCCGTGGCACTAGGGTAAGGCGCCACAAACTCCTCCTGCTGAGGAGGCAACAAGGCATCTGGTTGGGATCCATATCCCTGATAGTATTCCAGTATGTATGAGGCACTGCGGAACCAGGGTTTTTGTTCCTAGGTGAGGCCTGACTCGTATGGCTTAAATTTCTGTTCTACTTTTCTCCAACTTGAGATGACTTGGAAGACTTCCTGTTCCTTGCAATGAAAAACAGCCTACGGCCGGGCGCGGTGGCTCAAGCCTGTAATCCCAGCACTTTGGGAGGCCGAGACGGGCGGATCATGAGGTCAGGAGATCGAGACCATCCTGGCTGACACGGTGAAACCCCGTCTCTACTAAAAAATACAAAAAACTAGCCGGGCGAGGTGGCGGGCGCCTGTAGTCCCAGATACTCGGGAGGCTGAGGCAGGAGAATGGCGTGAACCCGGGATGTGGAGCTTGCAGTGAGCCGAGATCTGGCCACTGCACTCCAGCCTGGGTGACAGAGCGAGACTCCGTCTCAAAAAAAAAAAAAAAAAAAAAAAAAGAAAAACAGCCTAACCAAAGTCCTTAAAAGTCATGTGTATAACTACTTTAAAATTAAGATATAACCCATGGCTTCGACTTCCGATGCAAAAACCCAAGACAAATAGGCTATGAGGATTCCTCAAATACCAAGTGGTTTATGAATTAGAGGTCACATCCTTTTATAACCTAACCATATAAGGAAAATTTTCACAGTTAAACATATTGCTCACACTTGCTGACACACTGGCAAATTTTACCAATTAAAAATATGCCATGCACAGTGGTTCGCGCCTGTAAAACCAGCCCTTTAGGAAGCCAAGGTGGGTGGATCACTTGAGGTCAGGAGTTCAAGACCAGCCTGGCCAACATGGTAAAACCCCATCTGTACTAAAAATACAAAAATTAGCCAGGTGTGGTGGCACACATCTGTAATCCCAGCTACTCAGGAGAATGAGGCAGGAGAATTGTTTGAACCTGGGAGGCAAGGTTGCAATGAGCCGAGATCGTGCCATCGCACTCCAGCCTGGGCGACAGAGCGAGCTCCGTCTCAAAAAATAATAATAATAATAATTTTACACTGGCACAAACAGGTCACTTTATAAAAAAAAAAAAGCATCTTATATTAACTGTACTCTCTGACCTAGTTACCTAATGTACAGACACACAGTATATCTTATATTACTTGGCACACCAACAAGTTAGCCATACAAATCACAATTCCAACCCAAACTCGAAGCTAGTAAATGTATTTAGTATTTGAGCTTGAGTTACTTGTGTTCAAATGTTCATTAAATTGGTCTATGCAATCTTAACAATGTTCTAACACATATTTAAAATGTTCATTTCTCCTCCATTATTAAAAAAAAAAAAACACACACCAACTATAACTCTGTTAGACAAGAAACCAAACATAAGCCAACAGGCTCAGCAAAATCACACTTAAATAGGACAAGGAAAGTTTCAACTCCAGAATAATTATCAGGATACCAATCACACAAATATGATTCAACAATCACTTAAATATGATTCAAGAGGAATTCCTAGTAGTAAAAAAAGAAATCCTGTGATTAACTAGAGCACAGCATTATCAGAAACTGATTATGTAAAACAACAGTTTTTCTTTCAGGATGTCTGTGTGTGTGTGTGTGTGTGTGTGTAACGAAGTTCACAGCTAGGTTACACTAATGACTCACTTAAACATTTGAATTTTCTGCTATCTTAACCTTTAAATCAACTGCAAAAGTAGCTGCCAAAAGTAGTTTAGTAGGAAAGCATACTACTCCCAAAAGAACTTGGTATGTCCAACTTATTTTACTACTTAAATTTTTTTTGATCACTGAGATTTGAAACTAATTTTTAAGTAATGAATGCTTACTAAATCCATTATCATACTCAGCATATACAGGTTTTTAGAAGGGCACAGATTATATTCTTATATGTGTGTTTTTACAGCACCTGGCACATTTCTGTTCAGTATCTGTTCAATATTACACATAATTATTTCAGGACCTGACAGTGTTTACTGTCCTATTTTTCTTTTTTTTTTTTTTTTGAGACAGAGTCTCGCTCTGTCACCCAGGATGGAGTGCAGTGGTGCCGATCTCAGCTCCCTACAACCTCTGCCTCTGAGATCAAGCAATTATCGTGCCTCAGCCCTTCAAGTAGCTGGGATTACAGCCACGCACCAAAGTGCCAAGCTAATTTTTGTATTTTTAGTAGAGACAAGGTTTCACCGTGTTGGCCAGGCTGGTCTCCAACTCCTGACCTCAGGTGGTCCACTCACCTTGGCCTCCCAAAGTGCTGGGATCACAGGCGTGAACCACCACACTAGGCTTTACTGTCCTATTTTTTAAAAGCTTTTTTGACTGACCAGTAAATCAAAGTTGAAAAGGCAACTGGTACATTTTATTTCTTGATTTGGATTATCTTTCTGTCGTGAATTGGTTCTCAGTTCTAGTTTCCTTGTGACAAAACACTGATGGAGAATACATTGAACTGAAATCCCCTGAATCTATTCCCACTGAGAAAATAATACATTTGAACTGTTCACACTTCATTGTAAAAGATACACAACTTTAGAGATTACTCTTGAAGTTCTGAAAGTAAAGTGAATCGGAAGTCACATTTCTAGAAGCAGTCAGTCTGGAACAGATGTTTATCCTACACACCCAGTCCCCTTTACCACTGCAAAACTCTCTAATAGTTCATTACATTAGAACAACTGAGATGGGTTAGGATTTGTGAAAATAAAAATTCTTTTGAGACATTTATTAAGCAGATTATCTCTGAAACTGTACCTTAGTTTACAAGCCTTCAGGCAGCAATTTGACCTTCTTGTATGTTAATCCGTGTACACCCTCATTTCACATTTTCTCTGGCTTCCAATTTTATTTTTTATCTAATCCATACAATAAGTCACCCTATCAGACTTTATAAGACTACTGAAAACAACACTACTGCAATGCAAGGCTACTACATTTGCAAAACTGCCGATTTTAGTGAGATCTCCCTCCCTCAACTCCTCCTCTACCCCTCTACCTGGGTTAAATCTCGAGAAAAACCTCTGTCCAGTGCTACAACTTTACTTTCCATAGAGTAGGTTTGATTTTTTATTAATGATACTAAAAACTTTTTTAAAAGACTGCTGGTGTATATGATTTCCAATACTGGGAACAGAAATAAACCCTCTTGTATAATATTTCAAGAGAAATTGTCTCATAAAAGATGAGAAGGTATCAATTCAAAGGAGTCCTGGGAAGTCACAAAGTGTAAATACTTCTGGTAACAGAACAAATTAATGTCGAGGCACAACCAATAACATAATAATGCCTCAATGCAACCGTGCCTGTCAAAGGACATCTGTATTAGCAGCTCGGGGAAGTGGCATTTGCAGAAAGGCACAACAACTGTGCTTAAAAGAAAATCATTAAGCCTCAGCCGTTAATCCCCTCCCCCATCCTCTTCGTCTGGGTCTTTTCAAGCAATTAACCAGTAGAAGGTGCTATTCTGCAACCCACATGTATTCACACCAACCTCCATCCTTGGGCCACAGCTGGGTTTACCGCAGGTGGACTAGCCTATTCCCTGTCCAGTATTCAAAGGAGCCCCCAAACAGAAAGCCAGATCTTTTCTTTTAACCCTTATTTACAAAAACAACATTGACAGCTCAATTGCCAGGAAACCTGACACATCACACCACTAAAAACATGCAAACATCATCTTGCTAAATATTAACCTCAACACAATCTTTATAATATTAACCAATAAAATCTATTTCTACCTAGAAAGACTCTGCTCACATTCACTACTAAGAGTCAAGTGAACAAATCACTGTCCCCAACAAAATCAGGGTCAATGAGAAATACGAAAGCAATGAGAGCTGAACATAAGGCCACAACATATAAAGAGGGATTTTATCTTTACATACACAAAAAAGAAAGAGCAGCAGAAACCAGGGCTGCAAAGGGAAGAAAGGGAGGCAGAGAGAAGAGGAGTCTCTGAACATGTTTTTGGGTGTCCTTTAGTTTCCAATGCACTCTTCTGCCTCACAAGGTTGCAAAAAAGGCCAGGCATGAGATGGGTGGAAGAAAGCTGAAACAGAAAAGCACCCTCCCTTCCCCCATCTTCTCTCTTCTCTCCCAAAAAGAGCTGTGTTTGTCTGTGCAAACCTAGTCCCAAATATGGGAGAGAGAGAATGAACGTGTGTATGGAAGAACAATGAGCCCTCAGCTTGGTATTGTGTGTGTATGTGTGTGTGTGCGTTTATGTGTGTGTCTGTCTGCCTCTGCCTCTTTTCCCTTCGACCTCAACAACAACAGGGAGAGCTGCAAGCCAGTTTTCCACCCATCCCAGGCCATCAAAATCAAAACTGGTTGATAATTTACAGTAGTATTAACTCAACAAGCAAATCCATGGAACAAAATATCAACCCAAAGATGATTTTATTATAGTATAGATCCAGCTTCTCTCCCCTCCCCCAACAGACTGAGACTAAAGAGACCAGTGTACACTAGACAAAAAGGTCCCTCTTTAAATGGAAAGCAATTATGAAAACTGTCTCAAATCTTCGGTGCATCAATTCCTGCTATATTAAAATGTCTGTTTTCTAATTCACCAAGTTCGTCCTCTTACTAGTTAGCTTTTTTTGCGTTTAAAAAATTGCTTTGAAGAAGGCTATTTCAGGATTCATACAAAACTACTTTCTAAATGTACCTTAAAATAGCAACACATACTGAAACATTTAAAGCACCCAATTTCTCAAGGACACATTTTGCTGAAATCAATGTTTGAAGTCTGTAATCCAGAAAAATTGTAAGCAAACCTTGGAAAAGAGACAGAGGAAAATGACAATTCAACAATGAATCATTTTGTTTTCCTTTCAACAACTTCTCAAGCAACCAGTTTCAAAGGAAGCCTGCAATACTTTTCCCCCTTTCCAACAGACACACATACATACATTATCCTATGTAAAACTACGAATCCTTCCGTCACCTTAAAAATTAATGATAAATAGAAGCCACCCTCCTTCAGAGAGCAGAACTAAAACAAGATAGTAAGAATTCCATTCTGCTGCAAATGACTTTGGGTTTCCTAATTCTCTAATCACATACAGCTGAGAACTAGAGATTGGGAGCACAAAGAGGAAATCTCCCCCCTAATGAGAAAATGATACTTTAATAATAAAGTCCTCCCCCCAGCACCCCGAAATCCACAAACATTCAAGAAATTCACAGTTCCAGTCCTTGACTTCCTTCTCTTCCAGTTTCAGCCAATAATTTAGTCACATGAAATAGTTTAACCTCAAACAAGTACAACAAGAGCATGAATAAGAGGCCAAGAGAGAGCATGGGTCAGAAGGCACGCAGGAACGGTCACCTGGCCCGGACATGACCAAAGAAGTGCCCTGCCCTCGTCCGGCTCCCCTCGACTTCGGCTTCGACCCCAGCCTTTTCTTTCTGCCTCCCCCCGGGCGAAGGACTGCTTTCACGGCCGACCCTCTCTGACCACCAGGACGAGGGGCCAAAAAAGAAAGCACACGACCCGGCGCGGGCAAGTTGGAGACTTACCTTCCCCTAAAGCGCTACACCATCAATAGAGAGGTGTTCGCGGCCCAGCTCCGGGGAAAGTGGTGGGGACGGGGCGGGAGGCCGCGCGGAGGCTGCGGGGCCGCGGGGCGCAGGGCCGAGAGGGGCGGCCCGCGGGGAGGCGACGCGGAGGGGCTGAGGGGGCTTCCCTGCCGTGACCTTTCCTGCGACTTGAACCTAGGTTCCCTCCTCCTCGGTCGGGCAGATCTTTCAGAAGCGGGAGCCCAGGATCATGTCTGGTTTTGTTTTCCGAGGGCGAGGGGGCTCCCTGAGGATGATGGTGATTTTTTTTTTTTTTAATCCTCAACTAGGAGAGAAAATGAGGCAGAGACAATGTGGGGAGCGAGAGAGGGGAAGAGGAGGGGGGAGGAGGCGGGGACCGAGGCCCAGCGGGGCGAGCGTCTCGAAGTGTTCGGGAGGCTGAGGAGGCTCCGGAGCGCGGAGGGTTGCTCGCGAGCGTCTGTGGGAGCAGCGGCACCTCCGCGATGGTGGCGGAGCCGCGGCGGAGCTGCTGCACCGACCCGCCGCCCACTCCCCGCTCGGGCCCGGCCCACCTCGCAGTATCGCACCTCCCCATTGGCGCAGCGCGGCGTGACGCGTGCGTAGGCCCGGCCAATGGAAGGCGGAGGGCGGGCGGACAAGGCGGGATCTCTTTTCCCTTTTTTTTTTTTTTTTTTTTTTTTTTTTTTAATTTTTTTAATAAAATGAGCAGAGACGAAGGCTGGGAGAGGCCAAGCCTTGACAACGCCGCGGCCGGGGGCTGCAGGGCGCGCGCTGCAGGCGGCGGCCCGGGGCGGTGGGCTGGGCTCCCGCCGGGGGCGCGTCTTTGTGAGAGTGCGAGGCCGGCCCTCCTCCGCCGCGGACCGCCCCACGCGCCCCCCCGGGCGGGGCCGGGCTAGCTGGGCGGGCAGGTCCCGGTTGGGGTGGGCGGGAGTTCGGTTGCTCCTGCTGTTACCCGGGTCTTAATTGGCCTTTTCAGTCATTAGGACGCGGATCCATGTTCCTGCGGGCTACAGAGTGGCTGTAAACGATTCGCATAGGGACTCTTTCGAAATTCTGATGAGCAGCTCATAATATTTTTCAAATAGTGTACATGACAAAAGATGAATTAAGAAAGAAAAAAGTGATAAGTCGCACTGCTTATTTGAAAAGAATAAAAAGTGTCATGAAGGCATAAAGGAGAGACTGTACAGGTACAGAAGGGATTTTAGAAAGAGCAGTGTACAACTCTATAGGGTAAGTGTGAAAAAAAATCTAAAAAGAGAAAAGACCAAACATCACCTCTTTTTCTTTGAAGAATAAAGTATTGTGTCCCACCTCCCGAAAGCCTGATAATCACAGGGTCTATCATGCTGTAAAGGGAGTAGGGGCAGGCCAAATGATCATATTCTAGTTAATGTAATTTATGGGATTGAGGGGTTTGGAAATTTCAATTATGATTAGCAATTTTTGAAATGCACATCATGTTTATTGAGTTCTGTCACAGAGCCTGGCACGAATCCAGGGTGAATCATCAACCTAATGTTGGTTTGTTAATACTCTGTAAATGCTTATTGGTGTCCTTATACCATACACTCTTCCCGAAGGAGTTAAGGTCTGTATAAAATAAAATAAGGGGTAGAGGCCGGGCGCGGTGGCTCAAGCCTGTAATCCCAGCACTTTGGGAGGCCGAGACGGGAGGATCACAAGGTCAGGAGATCGAGACCATCCTGGCTAACACGGTGAAACCCCGTCTCCACTAAAAAATACAAAAAACTAGCCGGGCGAGGTGGCGGGCGCCTGTAGTCCCAGCTACTCGGGAGGCTGAGGCAGGAGAATGTCGTAAACCCGGGAGGCGGAGCTTGCAGTGAGCTGAGATCCGGCCACTGCACTCCAGCCTGGGCGACAGAGTGAGACTCCGTCTCAAAAAAAAAATAATAATAATAAGGGGTAGAAAACGTAGCACAAAATAATTCACTCATCTATTTCAAATGAAGTGATAATTTTATCCTTGGAGTATCTATTCAGATTATAATTCCCACATTCAATTATTCTTTAAAGAATAATTTGGACTAACAGATGCTATGGGACCATGACCCAAGAGATCTAAAAAAAAAAAGAAAGAAAGCGATAGATCCTTGCCATCACCTTTCTGAGTAACTTTCAGCAAGAAAAATCCTCTTTGCTGGAGTTATGAAATGGGGAAAGTAGTTAATATCTCTTTATATATCTAATAATGTGAGAACTGAATTTTAAAACCTAATAAATTCAATAAACTGCCTCCAACATTCTACATATGGATAGAGCTATTTGACTTACTCTTTGGAAATGATGAGGGATAAAGTATATCAGTTAGATGGCTTCAGTTTCCATGAAAATCTCTTATCTACAAGAGCATTCTTCTTTTTTTTTTTCTTTTTTTCTTTTTCTTTTTTTTTTTTTTTTTTTTTTTTTTTTGAGACAGAGTCTCGCTCTGTTGCCCAGGCTGGAGTGCAGTGGCAGGATCTCAGCTCATTGCAACCTCCACCTCGTCGGTTCAAGTGATTCTCGTGCTTCAGCCTCCTGAATAGCTGAGATTACAGGCGTGTGCCACCACGCCCGACTAACTTTTCTAATTTTAGTAGAGATGGAGTTTCATTATGTTGCCCAGGCTGGTCTTGAACTTACAGGAGCATTTTTTCCAATAAAGATTCAGCTCTGTGGTAGACAAATGGGCAATGCACTGCCATCCAGCAGGAAGGAGAGAAGCTCTCCACGTTAGGAAATAACATTTACTGTGGTATTAGGGATTGGCTGTCATTTTCATTTATCCATAAAAATGTAAATTTGGGAGTTCAGAAATGCCACGTAATTACGAAGCATAATATACGGTATCAGACCACAAAATTAGCAAACTAAACCCATTTAACTGTAACAGTCCCATGCAAGAATTGTGGTCCAGCCATAAAGCCGGAGAGTAATGGACCTCCTTCCAAGGATCTGAGAAGCTGATAATGTAGTAAAATAATCTTCATAATAAGAACCACTATTAAACTGCTGATTGAAAGCTTATTATGTTCCCAGTGCCCTAAGAAACATGTTACATTCTTTAGCGCACTTTTTCTCTCCATGAAGTGTGTTATTTTTTTTTTTTGAGACAGAGTTTCCCTCTTGTTGCCCAGGCTGGAGTGCACTGGCCCGATCTCGGCTCACTGCAACCTCCGCCTCCGGGTTCAAGTGATTCTCCTGCCTCAGCCTCCCGAGCAGCTGGGATTACAGGGATGTGCCACCATGCCCGGCTAATTTTGTACTTTCAGTAGAGATGGGGTTTCTCCGTGTTGGTCAGGCTGCACTCAAACTCCAGACCTCAGGTGATCCGCCCGCCTTGGCCTCCCAAAGTGCTGGGATTACAGGCATGAGCCACTGCGCCTGGCTTATTATCTCCATTTTAAAAGTCAAGGAACTGGGGCTTATGGAGGTTAAATAACTGAAAATTAAAGACATAAAATACCGACTGGGATTTTTTTCCCATATTAAACTTTTTAAAGTTTCCTTATTCTTTTTTCAGCAATATTTTTAAAGTGGAAATTAAGTCAATAAAAGTAATTGAATAATAATAGTTATTGAATAGTTTTTGAATCTGAAAATATCAAGGACTTTTGTTAGTTATTTTACGTATCTTACTACAGGTTAACATACAGAGATCACATCAGAGCTGTATTAAAAGAAGATGGAGGCCGGGCGCAGTGGCTCAAGCCTGTAATCCCAGCACTTTGGGAGGCCGAGACGGGCGGATCACGAGGTCAGGGGACCGAGACCATCCTGGCTAACACAGTGAAACCCCATCTCTACTAAAAAATACAAAAAACTAGCCGAGCGAGGTGGCAGGCGCCTGTAGTCCCAGCTACGCGGGAGGCTGAGGCAGGAGAATGGCGTAAACCCGGGAGGCGGAGCTTGCAGAGCTGAGATCCTGCCACTGCACTCCAGCCTGGGCGACAGGGAGAGAGACTCCTTTTCAAAAAAAAAAAGAAGATGGAAATGGGGATTATTTAATAAATGATATTGGGACAAGATAGCCATATGGGAAAACAAAAAACAACAACACACCCCTTAGATTCATATTACTCCTAACACACCCCACCCCCAAAATCACAGGTGGATTTTTTTTTTAATTTAATTTTTTTTTTTTTTTGAAGTCCAGGAATTCGAGACCACTCTGGGCAACATAGTGAGACCCCTCTCTCTACAAAAAATTTTTAAAATTATCTGAGTGTGATGGCACATGCCTGTAGTCCAGGCTACTTGGGAAGCTGAGGTGGGAGGATGGTTTGAGCCTGGGAGGTTTAGGCGTGCCACTGCATTCCAACCTGGTGACAAGAGTGAGACCCCGTCTCAAAGGAAAAAAAAAAAAAGAAGTTAGCCCTTGCTTATACGTGTTGAAAATGTTTCTCCCCAGTCTGCCTGTTTCTTTTTTTTTTTTTTTTTTTTTGAGACGGAGTCTTGCTCTGTCGCCCAGGCTGGAATGCAGTGGCCCGATCTCGGCTCACTGCAAGCTCTGCCTCCCAGGTTCACGCCATTCTCCTGCCTCAGCCTCTCGAGTAGCTGAGACTACAGGCGCCCACCACCACGCCTGACTAATTTTTTGTGTGTGTGTATTTTTTAGTAGAGACAGGGTGTTAGCCAGGGTGGTCTCGATCTCCTGACCTCGTGATCCACCCGTCTCGGCCTCCCAAAGTGCTGGGATTACAGGCGTGAGCTACCGCGCCCGGCCAGTCTGCCTGTTTCTTGCATTGCTATGGTGTTTTTATACCTCATAGAGATGTAAAATATTTATGCAGTAAAATTTATTGGTGTTTTTTCCTTTATGGCGTCTGGATTTCCTGCCATGTTAGAAAGAGCTTCTTCAATCCATGATTTGAAAAAGTTTTAATATTATTCTAATATCTTTTATTTCATTTTTTTAAATTATAAAAATTTGGCATAGACAAAAGAATATACATTATGTGTACATAAGCTGAGGGGGATAATAATAAACACCAGTAAACTCACCCTAAGAAATTGTGGTTTGGTGATTTCACTTTTTTAATCATTTATTTTAATTTTTTTTAGAGACAAGGACTTGGTATGTTGCTAGGCTGATCTTGTAGGAGGGCTCAAGCCGTTCTCCCACCTCAGCCTCTCCAGTAGCTAGGACTGCAGGCACCTGCCACCATTCCCGGCTTATTACTTTCATTTTTTTACATTTAAAAATATTCAAGGCCAGGCACAGTGGTTTATGTTTGTAATCCCCGCACTTTGGGGAGGCCAAAAGGGAGGATGACTTGAGGCCAGGAGTTTCAGAACAGCCTAGGCAACAAAGCAAGACCCTGTCTCTAAAAAATTTTAAAGATTTAAAAAAAAAAAAATCCATCTGGGGCCAGGCGGGGTGACTCACACCTGTAATCCCAGCACTTTGGGAAGCCGAGGCGGGTGGATCACCTGAGATCGGAAGTTCAAAACCAGCCTGACCAACATGGCGAAAACCCACCTCTACTAAAAATACAAAAATTAGCTGGGGCATGGTGGCAGGCACCTGTAATTTCAGCTACTCGGGAGGCTGAGGCAAGAGAATCACTTGAGCCCAGGAGGCGGAGATTGCAGTGAGCTGAGATCGAGCCACTGCACTCCAGCTGGGCAATAGAGTTAAGACTCTGTCTCAAAAAAAGTAATAAATAATAAAATAAAAAAGAATGAGGTAAATCTGAATTGATAAAGAATGATAGCCATAATTTAGAGTTAAATGAAAAAAGCAAGTCATACAATCATTATGTAAAGTATAATTCTATTTGTATTTCTAAAAGGACAAATGTGTATGTGTTTCCAAAATGCGTAGAAGCATATCCTCCAAGAAACTGTGTACATTGAGCCCATTGAGTGTGGAAGAGGGAGTGAGGAAGGAACAGGAGGCTGACATTTGACTTCATTCGACTCTGTTCTGTTTTACTTTCTTCTTTTCATATCAAGCATGGATAATTCTTATAATTAAAAAAAACCATTCAAGTTCTTTGAACATATGGCTGGTAACTAGTCTTCATAATTCACCAGAAGTACTCAAGCTTTAGAACATGTAAATTATTTTCCCCTAAAATGCCTTAAGCAGAACCAGGGTGCTTTAGCAAGCCTTGTAACAGACTGAAGCTTGTTTCTAGGCATTTTCTATGAAATTGGCTTCCAAGTTTATGTAGTGCAAATACAAGCCAATAACGAGCCTCAGCTATATCTCCCGTTGCACTTTTTCAGGTTGAGCCTCCAGCAACACTTCTTTCTTCCCCACTGCCAGTTCTCTGAGCTCACCTTGCATTTACCCACAGCGGGTTTTCACTTTATAATTTATTGTAAATCAAAATTTCTCCCTCTCCAGTTTTTTCCCCTCGGGCCAGGTAAGTAACCCCTGGTAGCCTTTGAAAGTCTCTGCACTGAATTGGAATGGAGAAATGGTTGATATTTTAGAGCACATGTGTGAGCAAATAGAGAGGTGAAACAGCTTTTCAAAACAAAGGATCAAATATCAGAAACCATTTTCCTTTGTTTGGCTGTGATTTATTGTGGATGAGCAATTAAGATTTCTAATTCTGGCTGGCACGGTGGCTCTTGCCTGTAATCCCAGCACTTTGGGAGGACAAGGTGGGCGGATCACCTGAGGTCAGGAGTTCGAGACCAGCCTGACTAACATGGTGAAACCCCGTCTCTACTAAAAATACAAAAATTAGCCAGGCGTGGTGGTGCATGCATGTAATCCCAGCTACTCGGAAGGCTGAGGCAGGAGAATCACTTGAACCCAGGAGGTGGTGGCTGCAGTGAGCTGCAATGGCGCCACTGCACTCCAGGTTGGGCAACAAGAGCAAAACTCCGTCTCAAAAAAAAAAAAAAGATTTCCAGTTCAACTCCAGACCCTATTGAATTTTATTTCCACCAAGGTAGAAGTGGGTCTGATTACCAACACACTTACATACAGATCTCAAGAAACCCTGCTTCACTGAGCCCCGTCGGATTCAGGGGAGGGATGCCCTTCCCTTTGAGTTACACTTAGCCAGTGCCACAGCATGTTGTTTGGGGCAGTACAATGCCTTTTGGATGAAATCTAAACCCAACATCTGACTCCTGACCACTTGTGGTTATTAAAAGTCTCCTAGGGCTTATGAAAGAATTAAAAGGAGGAGACACTGATTTTCATTGTCTTGGCCCAATTCCAAGTTTGATAATTAGGAGTCCTCCTCCCTCTGTCTTCCTGCCATTTCACTGAGACACCGGGCAATTCCACACTTCCTGTTATAAACAGCTGTCCACTGTTAACTGAGTGAGCCAGAGAGCCAGCGAATTCCACCCTAGGGGAAGCTGCATTTCAAAATAAACATTTCCTCCACATCTACTCGTAAATTACCTAGGTTTACCTTGGAGGAAAGGTGTTATTTTCTAGGGATAAGAAGGGCATAATAATGGGGAGTTGAGAACTATCCACAAACCCTAGTTTGTCTAAATGCCAAACAAACAAGACTAACATTGATCACAAAGGGGCCCTCAGAAGAAATCTCCTCACTGAAGAAAATATACTTTAGATTCTAAAATTGTCTTTAGGGGGTCCAGAATTTCATTGTATAACACTGATGTGGCAGCTGCTTTTAGTCACCAAAACTCACTTCTTCAATCCAAGGCATCTATACAAACAGAAGAAAGAGGGAAAATTCTGTAACCCAGAAAAAAACAGAAAAATTCACCTCCGCCATCCAAGCTCCGGTGTCGACATGACACGTGACTGACCACTCATTTTAGTGCTTCCCTCCTCTTTGTTCAACTTTTCCAGGCACCTTAATTTCAAACTATCCACATTCCCATTCCTTTCAATGCCAAATGTCTCCTACTACTCCAATTTCCAGAATAAATTCTGCTATGGCTGGGCACAGTGACTCAACACCTGTAATCCCAGCAGTTTGGGAGGCCAAGGCGGGTGGATCACCTGAGGTCAGGAGTTCGAGACCAGCGTGGCCAACATGGTGAAACCCCTTCACTACAAAAATACAAAAAAGTAGCCGGGCATGGTGGTGGGCACCTGTAATCCTAGCTGCTCAGGAGCCTAAGGCAGGAGAATCGCTTGAACCTGGGAGGCAGAGGTTGCAGTGAGCTGAGACTGCACCACTGCACTCCAGCCTGGGCCACAAAGCAAGACTCCATCTCAAAAAATAAATAAAATAAATTCTGATACTTTTGCTTTTTTAAAATCTTATCAATAAAAAGAGCATTTTAACATGGAAGCAACTGAGATGTCCTCATTAGGTGAACAGATAAGCTGTGATACATTCATGCAATGCAGTATTATTCCACACTAAGAGGAATGTGCTATCAAGCCAGGAAAAGGCATGGAGGTGCTGGGTGTGGTGGCTCACCCCTATAATCCCAGCACTTTGAGAGCCCAAGGCAGGAGGATCCCTTGAGGCCAGGAGTTAGAGACAAGCCTGAGCAACATGGTGAGACAAAAATAGTAATGATCTTTAAAAATAAAAATAAAAAATAAAGAAAAGATGTGAAGGAACATTAAAGGCATATTACCATGTGAAAGAAACCAATGTGAAAAGGCTACATACTATATGAGTCCAACTATCTGACATTCTGGAAAAGGCAAAATTATGTCTAGGAAAGGCATATTCTGGGAAAGGCAGTGAAGGGATTAGTGGTTGCGAGGGCTTTGACAGAGGGAAGGATAACTAGGTGGAGCACAGGAGATTTTTAGAGCACTGAAACTATTATTCTGTATGATACTTTATAGGTGGATATATGTTACTATACATTTGTCAAAACCCACAGAATGGGCCAGGCGTGGTGGCTCACGCCTATAATCCCAGTACTTTGGGAGGCTGAGGCAGGAGGATCGTTTGAGCCCAGGAGTTCAAGGCTGCAGTGAGTGTGATTGCGCCACTGCACTCCAGTCTGGGTGACAGAGGGAGACTCTGTCACCAAAAACAAAGAGGCTGGGTGCAGTGGATCCCAGCACTTTGGGAGGCCAAGGCAGGAGGATCACTTGAGGTCAGGAGTTCTAGACCAGCCAGGCCAACATGGTGAAACCCCATCTCTACTAAAAATACAAAAAAGTAGCCTGGTATGGTGGCACGTGCCTGTAATTCCAGCTACCTGGGAGGCTGAGGCAGAAGAACTGCTTGAGCCTGGGAGGCAGAGGTTGCAGTGAGCCAAGATTGCACCACTACACTCCAGCCTGGGCAACAAAGCGAGACTCCATCTCAAAAATAAATAAATTAATTAATTAAATAAAATAAACCATGGACTTTAGTGAATAAGACTGTATCAACATTGACTCATCAGTCATAACAAAGAGACCACACTGATGGAAAATGTTAATAACGGGCAGCAGCGGGGAGTGAGGGGTATATAGGAACTCTGTCCTTTGGGCTCAATTTTGCTGTGAACCTAAAACCACTCTAAAAAATGAAGTCTGTTGGGCGTGGTGGCTCACGCCTGTAATCCCAGCACTTTAGGGATTACACACCCGTAATCCTAGCGAGGCAGGTGGATCACCTGAGGTCAGGAGTTCAAGACCAGCCTGGCCAACATGGTAAAACCCCATCTCTACTAAAAATACAAAAAATTAGCTGGACATGGTGGCAGGCGCCTGTAATCCCAGCTATCGGGAGGCTGAGGCAGGAGAATTGCTTGAACCCAGGAGGTAGAGGTTACAGTGAGCCAAGATCATGACACTGCACTCCAGCCTGGAGAAGATGAGCAAAACTCCATCTCTAAAATTAAAAGTCTATTAATTAAAAAAGCAAGAGCATTTGAGTTCTGTCCTTTTTATGGTGAAGAATGGAGACTTGCTCAACATCTGAAGTACGGATTTAGCATGAGGAGGTTCCAACGTGGAAGCCAGGCAAAGCAAGCAATCTGACCTCAGGAAGGGAAGAAACAGAAGTGGGGCCACGGGAAGGTCGGGACTGCAGCTCTCTCCCCAGCATTAATGTCACTGGCCCCCTGTTCTCATCTTCCCACCGGCCGGCCTCCTCACCCTGCACCGCGTGGCTTTTCTTGACTTCACAGCCTTCTCCTATGAGCACCTCCCTCATAATTGCGGTTAGCATGTGGCTCCTCACAGCCTCTCCGGTTGTTCCGTGGCTTATGACTGAGCGGCTTGGGCCGCTTCTGCCAGCTCCTCATGACTTCAGTATTTCCTGGTTAAAATTCCTAAGAGGGAGAAACCTAATTGGCCCAGGTCATGCTTTCAGGCCCCACCCTGGCCTGGCCACTGAAGGCTGTCAGGCGTTGGTCAGTGCACAGCTAGGCTGTCCCAGGGAGTTGCTTCCGCAAAGGCTCAGTAGTGCAGCTTGTCTGCAGATAGGCCCAGGGGCGTGACAGCTCTCCTAATGTGTCACACAAATACCAGAGTATCCCCTTAGCTGGGGATACATTCCAGATCCCCAGGGATGCCTGAAACCTTGGATAGTAAACTATTTCTATTATGATTTTTCCTAGGCATTCGTACCTAAGATAAAGTTTAATTTATAAATTAAGCACAGTAGGCCGAGCACAGGGCTCACGCCTGTAATCCCAACACTTTGGGAGGCCGAGGTGGGCGGATCACGAAGTCAGGAGTTCAAGACCAGCCTGACCAACATGGTGAAACCCTGTCTCTACTAAAAATACAAAAATTAGCTGGGCGTGGTAGCACGTCCCTGTAATCCCAGCTACTCAGGAGGCTGAGGCAAGAGAATCACTTGAACCCAG
The DNA here is from genome assembly GCF_043159975.1 of Macaca nemestrina. Lineage (NCBI taxonomy): Eukaryota > Metazoa > Chordata > Mammalia > Primates > Cercopithecidae > Macaca > Macaca nemestrina. Next base: position 225,279,650 of record NC_092125.1, on the reverse strand, counting down.
GAGGTAGAGGTTGCAGTAAGCCGAGATCATGCCACTACACTCCTAGCCTGGGCAAGAGAGTGACACGCCATCTCAAAAAAAAAAAAAAAAAAAAAAAAAAAAATTTAAATTTAAAAAATTAAGCACAGTAAAAGATTAACAAGAGCACTGGGGTGTGGTGGCTCACACCTGTAATCCCAGCACTTTGGGAGGCCAAAGTGAGAGGATCTTTTGAGCCCAGGAGTTCGAGACCAGCCTGGGCAACAAAGTGAGACTCTGTCTTTACAAAAAATACAAAAAGCTACCCAGATGTGGGGACGTACACCTGTAGTCTCTACTAAAAATACAAAAAACTAGCCGCGCATGGTGACGGGTGCCTGTAGTCCCGTGTTGGCCAGGATGGTCTCGATCTCCTGACCTCGTGATTTGCTTGTCTTGGCCTCCCAAAGTCCTGGGATTACAGGCATGAGCCACCGCGCCCAGCCTATGTAACTCTAATTTTCTTTTTTTTTTTTGAGACGGAGTCTCGCTCTGCCGCCCAGGCTGGAGTGCAGTGGCCGGATCTCAGCTCACTGCAAGCTCCGCCTCCCGGGTTCACGCCATTCTCCTGCCTCAGCCTCCTGAGTAGCTGGGACTACAGGCGCCCGCCACTGCGCCCGGCTAGTTTTTTGTATTTTTTAGTAGAGACGGGGTTTCACCGTGTTAGCCAGGATGGTCTCGATCTCCTGACCTCGTGATCCGCCCATCTCGGCCTCCCAAAGTGCTGGGATTACAGGCTTGAGCCACCGCGCCCGGCCGTAACTCTAATTTTCATCCTAGGGTGTAAGAAATAGCCCAGAGCTACAGAGCCAGGGAGAGGTGACAAAATGACTTTCTCCAGGACATTAAAAACTTTTAAGTTGATTACCACAAATAAAGGAAATGAATTTCAGTCTCTATAATTAAGAATAAAGCCAGGCGCAGTGGCTCACGCCTATAATCCCAACACTTTGGGAGGGTGAGGAGGGCTGATTACCTGAGGTCAAGAGCTCAAGACCGGCCTGGCCAACATGGTGAAACCTCATCTCTACTAAAAATACAAAAACTAGCTGGGCATGATGGCAGACACCTGTAGTCCCAGCTACTCGGGGGGCTGAGACAGGAGAATCCCTTGAACCTGAGAGGCGGAGCTTGCAGTGAGCGAAGATCACACCACTGCACTCCAGCCTGGACGACAGAGTAAGATTCTGTCTCAAAAAATAATAATAATAAATAAACAAAAATAAAATAAGCCAGGTGCTGTGGCTCACACCTGTAATCCCAGCACTTGGGGAGGCTAAGACAGGCAGATCACTCGAGCACCGGAGTTCAAGTCCAGCCTGGTCAACATGGTGAAACCCCGTCGCCACAAAAAATACAATTAGCTGGTTATGGTGGCATACATCTGTGGTCCTAGGGAGGCTGAAATGGGAGGATCGCTTGAGCCTGGGAGGTGGAGGCTGCAGTGAGCCAAGATTACACCACTGCACTCCAGCTGGGGTGACAGAGCAAGACCCTGTCTCAATTTAAGAAACAAAAGCAAGGCCAGGTGCGGTGGCTCATGCCTGTAATCCCAGCACTTTGGGAGGCCGAGGTGGGCGGATCACGAGGTCAGGAGATCGAGACCATCCTGGCTAACACAGTGAAACCCTGTCTCTACTAAAAATACAAAAAAAAAAAAAAAAAAATTAGCTGGGCCTGGTGGCGGGCGCCTGTAGTCCCAGCTACTCGGGAGGCTGAGGCAGGAGAATGGCCTGAACCCTGGAGACAGAGCTTGCAGTGAGCCGAGATCGCGCCACTGCACTCCAGCCTGGGGGCGAGACTCCGTCTCAAAAACAAAAAACCTAACACATCCACAGAGTGACATATTATGATAGAGAAAACTAAACCCTAACACTAACCCTAGCTCAGTTGTGTTTTATAAAATCTAACAGAATTTTTTTAACTTCTTTTCAAGAGCCTGTGATAATATACTAATGAAAATGCACTTGCAAACCCAATGTAGAAAACAAATAACGTGACTCGTAGACTCAAGTGTGAATTGCAAAACTAAAGACATTTCAGAATAAAATATATGAGACATTGTTGAACAAGACCCAAAAAACACGAGCTGTTCAAAGACTCTTTTGGCTAAAGTAATATTAAAGATTTCATATGACATTATAATATGTGAAAGTCACAGATTGGGATAAGATCATTGTAATTTCCATAACCATGAAAGGGTTAGTGATCAGAATACATAAAGAAAGTTTACAGACCAGGCACGGTGCCTCATGCCTGTAATCCCAGCACTTCAGGAGGCCGAGGCGGGTATATCATGCGGTCAGGAGTTCAAGACCAGTCTTGCCAAGATGGTGAAACCCCATCTCTACTAAAAATATCAAAATCAGCCAGACAGATGGCATGCGACTGTAGTCCCAGCTACTTGGGAGGCTGAGGCAGGAGAATCGCTTGAACCCGGGAGGCGAAGGTTGCAGTGAGCCGAGATGGCACCACTGCACTCAGCCTGGATGACAGAGCAAGTGTCTGTCTCAGAAAAAAAAAAAAATTTACAAATCTATGCAAAAAAGACAAGTAACCCAATAGAAAACTGGCCAAAGGATAAGAATAGGCAACCACAGGAGAAGACTTTGTATGTCCAACAAAAACAAAAGATGCTCAACCTACTCACTCATGTCTAAATTCTCAGCCTCCCGAGTAGCTGGGACCACAGGTGCACACCACCACGCCTGGCTTATTTTTGTATTTTTTGTAGAGATAGGGTTTTTCCAAGTTTCTCAGGCTGGTCTCGAACTCCTGAGCTCAAGCAATCCGCCTGCCTCAGTCTCCCAAAGTGCTGGGATTACAAGTGTGAGCTACCTTGCCCAGCCCATGTCTTAATTCTTTTTTTTTTTTTTTTTTTTTTTGAGACGGAGTCTTGCTCTGTGCCCCAGGCTGGAGTGCAGTGGTGCGATCTCGGCTCACTGCAAGCTCCGCCTCCCCGGGTTCACGCCATTCTCCTGCCTCAGCCTCCCGAGTAGCTGGGACTACAGGTGCCCGCCACCTCGCCCGGCTAATTTTCTTGTATTTTTAGTAGAGACGGGGTTTCACCGTGTTAGCCAGGATGGTCTCGATCTCCTAACCTCGTGATCCGCCCGTCTCGGCCTCCCAAAGTGCTGGGATTACAGGCTTGAGCCACCGCGCCCGGCCTTCTTTTTTTTTTTTTTTTTTTGAGACAGAGTCTCGCTTTGTCGCCCAGGCTGGAGTGCAGTGGCCGGATCTCAGCTCACTGCAAGCTCCACCTTCCGGGTTACGCCATTCTCCTGCCTCAGCCTCCCCAGTATCTGGGACTACAGGCGTCTGCCACCTCACCCGGCTAGTTTTTTGTATTTTTTAGTAGAGATGGGGTTTCACCGTGTTAGCCAGGACGGTCTCGATCTCCTTGACCTCGTGATCCACCCGTCTCGTCTCGGCCTCCCAAAGTGCTGGGATTACAGGCTTAAGCCACCACACCCGGCCCATGTCTTAATTCTTGATAGTTTCATAGTTTCATTACACAACAATTTAGCAGCATGTGTATGTGTGTGTGTTCATTGTGGTAAGACACATATGACATAAAATTTGCCATCTTAAACGTGTTTTTTGTTTGTTTGTTTGTTTTTTGAGACTGGGTCTCCGTCTGTCACCCAGACTGGAGTGCAGTGGCACGATCTCAGCTTACTGCAACCTCCACCTCCTGGGTTCAAGTGATTCTCCCACTTGAGCCTCCGGAGTAGCTGAGATTACAGGCATACACCATCACACCTGGCTAATTTTTTTTTTTTTAGTGGAAATGGGGTTTCACCACGTTGGCCAGGCTGGTCTCAAACTCTTGACCTCAAGTGATCCACCTGCCTGGGCCTCCCAAATTGCTGGGATTACAGCCGTGAGCCACCGTGCCCGGCCAGGACTGTTTTAAATGTTAAATATTTCCCAAGAACCTGTGACTAGATTATATCTACATAATGGTCTGTATCTGTGTGTGTGTGAAGAATTCTCCCTGTAGAGGTAGATTCTTGTCTTCCTAAGACAAATCTGAATCAGTCTAAGATCATATCATCCATGACTTGATCTCCTCCCTCCCCTTCGTCCCTGTTTAGATTCCATGGTCAGAGTCCTCTCTGCCGTGTGTACACCTTTAGCAACCTCCCCCTCACTTCCTCACACTCCCTGGGCAAAAACACAACCCTGGTGATAATTCCAATTTGCTGCCTGGTAGGCACCTGCACCTGTCCCGCCAAATGAGGCTGGCATCACACTGACGAGTTTCACTTTCAAATTCACAACCACAAACCTCACGTGGAGTCTTCATGCCCCTTGGCAATCATACAATGCTTATCCAGGTTAATTTCTCCCCTCATTTTCCAACCAGTTATCTTATAACCTCTCCTTTCTGCTCAAACCTCCAACACCTCCTCCCTTCCCCAGTTACTGGCTTTCTTTCGGTTCACTGTGAGTTAACTCCCAGTTAATGGCTTTCTTTCGGTTCACTGTGAATATTGACACAATCAGCAGAGAAGCTGTGTGATCTCCCCCTCCCCACACCTATCTATCTTCTCTAAATCCCCACCCTCTGGGCTCCTGCCTACTATTATAGACGAAGTATCTCTGCTACCAGAGCCCAGCCCTCTGCCTGTGCACTTGATCCAGTCCCCTCTGATTACTCATAGGTACCGCTCAGAAATTCTCCCCTCTCTCTGCTACATCAGGGTTTTTTGTTATTGTTGTTTTTGTTTTTCTCTCTGCTGGATCATTGCCATTAGAATATGCATAAGATAATCCGGGCGCTGTGGCTCATGCCTGTAATCCCAGCAGTTTGGGAGGCTGAGGTGGGCAGATCACCTGAGGCCAGGAGTTCAAGACCAGTGTGACCAATATGGTGAAATCCCATCTCTACTAAAAATACAAAAATTAGCCAGACGTGGTGGCACATGCCTGCAATCCCAACTACTTGGGAGGCTGAAGCAAGAGAATCTCTTGAACCCGGGAGGCTGAGGTTGCAATGAGTCAAGATTGTGCCATTGCACTCCAACCTGGGCAACAACAGTGAAACCCCATCTTAAAAAAAAAAAAAAAAGAATATACATAAGTTTTTTTAGTCCCCTATAATAAGGCTTCTCTTAACTACGCTTTAGACATTATCTACTGCCCCATTTCTTTGCTCCCTTTTCCAGCAAAACACCTTTGAAAGAATTATCTACAGTTGCTGTATCCAATTTCTTGTTTCCTATTCTCTGTAAAATCCACCCCAATCTCACTCTAACTCAATCTCTCCTCCAAAATTTTCCTGTCAAAAAGAAGAGACAGTGACTCAAACCTATAATCCCAGCATTTTGGGAGGCCGAGGCAGGAGGATCATTTGAGGTCAGGAGTTCAAGACCAGCCTGTCCAACATGGCAAAAACCCCATCTCTACTAAAAACACAAAAATTAGCTGGGCATGGTGGCGCGTGCCTGTAATCCCAACTACTCACGAGGCTGAGGTACGAGAATCAACTGAACCTGGGAGGTAGAGGTTGCAGTGAGCCGAGATTGTGCCATTGCACTCCAGCCTGGGCAACAGAGACTCTGTCTCAAAAAAAAAAAAAAAAGAAAAGAAAAAGGAGAGCCAGCTGGACTCCAAAAGAGAGTCCATCTTTCTACCGAGCCTGGGCCGGGTGACCCTATTTTGCCTCTTTCCCAGGCTTGACCACTATGTCATCATCAAGTTCCCACTGCGTCTGCCATGAAGAAGATGGAAGACAACAACACACTTGTGTTCACTGTGGATGTTAAAAGCCAACGACAACAAGTCACACAGGCTGTGAAGAAGCTCTATGATGTGGATGTGGCCAAGGCCAACACCCCAATTCGGCCTGATGGAGAGAAGAAGGCATATGTTTGACTGGCTTCTGATTATGATGCTTTGAATATTGCCAACAAAATTGGGATCATCTAAACTGAGTCCAGCTGGCTAATTCTTATCTGATACAATTGATCACTGCTCCTGCCTCCTCTTTGCCAGAGGGGCTCTTGCCATTTTGTGAATTTTATCTCCAGAAACCCAACCGGGTTCTCACAGTGAAGATGGGAAAACCCCTCCCCTCACACTTCCAGGAGGGGAGAGGAAAAGCAGCCATTTTGGAATACACCCAGAACACTGATGATTTTGGGGGGATTTTTTTTTTTTTTTTTTTTTGAGACAGGGTTTTGCTCTTGTTGCCCAGGCTGGAGTGTAACTGCGTGATCTTGGCTCACTGCAACCTCCACCTCCTGGGTTCAAGTGATTCTCCTGCCTCACCCTCCCAAGTAGCTGGGATTACATGCATGCGCCACCACGCCTGGCTAATTTTGTATTTTTAGTAGAGATGGGGTTTCTCCATATCAGTCAGCCTGGTTTTGAACTCCCGACCTCAGGTGATCTGCCTGCCTTGGCCTCCCAAAGTGCGGGGATTACGGGCGTGAGCCACTCCACCCGACCCAGAACACTGTTCTTAATAAGGCCTGCCCTGAAAGGAAACTACAGTCAAACACTGCATAAAACGTTTTGGTCAACAACAGACCACATATATGATGATCATCCCAGAAAATACCATATTTTTACTGTACCCTTTTAATGTTTAGATTTGTTTAGATAAGGCCAGGTGCAGTGGCTCACGTCTGTAATCCCCCAGCAGCACTTTGGGAGGCAGAGGCAGGAGGATCCCTTGAGTCTGGGAAGTGGAGGCTGCAGTGAGCTGAGATCTGGCCACTGCACTCCAGCCGGGGAGACAGAGCAAGACTCTGTCTCAGAAAAAAGAAAGAAAGAAAGAAAACAAAAGAAAAAAGCTTTATCAGACAAACAAAAATTGAGAAAATTCACATCCATAATCCCAGCATTTTGGGAAGCTGAGGCAGGGAGGCCCCCTTGGGCCCAGGAGTTCAAGACCAGCCTGGACAACACAGTGAGACCCCCGCCTCTACAAAAAATTACAAAACTTAGCCAGTCATGGTGGCACATGCCTGTGGTCCCACCTACTCTGGAGGTTGAGGTGGGAGGATCACACAAGCCAGGGAGGTCAGGACTGCAGTAAGCCATGATTGCGCCACTGCACTCCACCCTGGGTGACAGACCAAGACTCTTGCCTCAAAAAAAAAAAAAAAAAAAAAAAAATTGAGGAAATTTTTGCCGGCAGACCTGCTTTGCAAAAAATGTTTAAAGTAGTTTTTTTGTTTGTTTCTGTTTTTGCTTTTTGAGGCAGAGTCTCACTCTGTTGCCCAGGCTGGAGTGCAATGGCATGATATCGACTCACTGCAACCTCCACTTTCCGGTTCAAGTGATTCTCTTGCCTCAGCCTCCCGAGTAGCTGGGACTGTACACGCGCACCACCACACCCGGCTTATTTTTGTATTGTTAGTAGCAACAGGGCTTCACCATGTTGGCCAGACTGATCTCGAACTCCTGACCTCTGGTGATCTGCCCGCCCTCCCAAAGTGCTGGGATTACAGATGTGAGCCACTGCACCTGCCCTAAAGTTTTTTCTTTCTTTTTTTTTGCCTGGGCACAGTGGCTCATGCCTGTAATCCTAGCATTTTGGGAGGTCAAGGCAGGCAGACTGCTTGAGCCCAGGAGTCCAAGACCAGCCTGGGCAACATGGCAAAAACTCATCTCTACAAAAAAAAAAAAAAAAATACAAAAAATTGGCGGCATGTGGTGGTGCACACCTGTAATCCCAGCTACCCAGGAGGCTGAGGTGGGAGGATCACCTGAGCTTGGGAGGTCAAGGCTGCCGTGAGATGAGATTGCACCATTGTACATCAGCCTGGGTGACAGAGTGAGATGCTGTCTCAAAAATAAAATAAAATAAAATAAAATAAAATAAGGCCGGGCGCAGTGGCTCATGCCAGTAATCCTAGCGCTTTGGGAGGCTGAGGCGGGCAGGTTGCCTGAGCTCAGGAGTTCGAGACCAGCCTGGGCAACATGGTGAAACCCTGTCTCTACTAAAATACAAAAAATTAGCCAGGCATGGCAGCGTGCATCTGTAGTCCCAGCTACTCAGGAGGCTGAGGCAGGAGAATTGCTTAAACCCAAGAGGAGGAGGTTGCAGTGAGCCGAGATTGAGCCACTTCACTCCAGCTTGGGCGACAGAGTGAGACTCTGTCTCCAAAAAAATAAATAAATAAAAAATTAAAATTAAAAAAAGTTTTTAAGAGAGATGAAAAATGACATTGGTCAGAAACTCAGAAACGCACGAAGAAAGGATGAACATTAGAAAAGGATTAAGTGAAGATAAAATAATTTTACATGAAGTGACACAAAAAATCTAAGGAATAAATATATGTTGAAGGAGAAAGTTAACACACAAAAAGACATTTATGGAATGGCACCATTCATATGAATTATAAAAACATACTAAACAGGCTGGGCCGGGGGGCTTACGCCTGTAATCCCAGCACTTTGGGAGGCCGAGACAGGAGGATCACGAGGTCAGGAGATCGACACCATCCTGGCTAACACGGTGAAACCCTGTCTCCACTAAAAAATACAAAAAACTAGCTGGACGAGGGGCGGGCGCCTGTAGTTCCAGCTACTTGGGAGGCTGAGGCAGGAGAATGGCGTAAAAACCCGGGAGGCGGAGCTTGCAGAGCTGAGATCTGGCCACTGCACTCCAGCCTGGGCAACAGAGCAAGACTCTGTCTCAAAAAAAAAAAATACAAAAATACAAAAATACAAAAAATTAGCCGGGCGTGGTGGTGGGCGCCTGTAGTCCCAGCTACTCGGGAGGCTGAGGCAGGAGACTGGCGTGAACCCAGGAGGCGGAGCTTGCAGTGAGCCGAGATGGTGCCACCGCACTCTAGCCTGGGTGACAGAGCGAGACTCCGTCTCAAAAAAAAAAAAAGATGGCTGTGGCCTAGCATGGTGGTATGGGCCTGTGGTTCCAGCTACTCAGGAGGCTGAGGCAGGAGGATTGCTTGAACCCAAGAGGTCGAGGCTGCAATGAGCTGTGATCGTGCCACTGCACTCCAGCCTGAGCGACAGAGTGAGACCGCGTCTCTAAAAAATAAATAAATAGGCTGTGCGCAGTGGCTCATGACTGTAATCCCAGCATTTTAGGAGGCCAAGGTTGGCAGATTGCTTGAGCCCAGGAGTTCAAGACCAGCCTGGGCAACATGGCAAGACCCTGTCTTTACAAAAAATACAAAAATTAGCCCAGCTTAGTGGCAAACGCCTGCAGTCCTAAGTACTGGGGAGGCTGAGTTGGGAGGATCACTTGAAGCCCAGGAGACAGAAGTTGCAGTGAGCCGAGATTGTGCCACTGTAGTCTAGCCTGGGCAACAGAGTGAGACTCTGTCTCAAAAAAAAAAAAAAAAGTGAAAAAGGCAGATAATATATTAGTATTATGAAATTAGTTTTGACCTCACAGACCCTGAGAAAGGGTCCCCAAACCTCACTTGAGAACTATTGATTAATCCAAATCACAATGGGAAGTCGTCCTTCCAGTTGGGGCCTAATTGAAGTCCTGGCTTCCTGACTTGGTTGTGAGGTTCCTAGAATCACAGAGCCACAAAGCCACAGAGCCACAGAACGAATGTTTAGGGAACAGCAGGGCAAGTAACTAACATGAAACCAACTAGTGAGTCTCAACTAGGCACTGCTATAGACCGTGTGACATCATTAAGCACAGGTCTTTTTTATTGGCTTGCGCACTGCATTTTTTTTTTTTTTTTTTTTTTTTTTTTTGAGACAGAATCTTTCTCTGTCACCAGGCTGGAGTCATCTTGGCTCACTGCAACCTCCACCTCCCGGGTTCAAGAGATTCCTCTGCCTCAGCCTTCCTAGTAGCTGGGACTACAAGCACATGCCATCATGCCCGGCTAATTTTTGTATTTTATTTTATTTTATTTTATTTTATTTGAGGCCGATTCTCGCTGTCGCCCAGGCTGGAGTGCAGTGGTCCGATCTCGGCTCACTGCAAGCTCCGCCTCCCAGGTTCACGCCATTCTCTTGCCTCAGCCTCCTGAGTAGCTGGGACTACAGGCGCCTGCCACCACGCCTGGCTAATTTTTTTGTATTGTTAGTAGAGACGGGGTTTCACCGTGTTAGCCACGATGGTCTCGATCTCCTGATCTCGTGATCCACCCACCTCGGCCTCCCAAAGTGCTGGGATTACAGGCTTGAGCCACCACGCCTGGCCAATTTTTGTATTTTAAGTAGAGACGGAGTTTCACCGTGTTGGCCAGGATGGTCTCAATCTCTTTTTTTTTTTTTTTTTTTTTGAGATGGAGTCTCGCTCTGTCACCCAGGCTGGAGTGCAGTGGCCGGATCTCAGCCCACTGCAAGCTCCTCCTCTCGGGTTCACGCCATTCTCCTGCCTCAGCCTCCCGAGTAGCTGGGACTACAGGCACCCGCCACTTCGCCCGGCTAGTTTTTTGTATTTTTTAGTAGAGACGGGGTTTCACCGTATTAGCCAGGATGGTCTCGATTTCCTGACCTCATGATCCGCCCATCTCGGCCTCCCAAAGTGCTGGGATTACAGGCTTGAGCCACTGCGCCCGGCCGGTCTCAATCTCTTGACCTCGTGATCTGTCTGCCTTGGCCTCCCAAAGTGCTGGGAAAACACCGCGCCCGGCCGCATTTTTTTATTTTAAAAAGTCATTTAAAGAGTGTGAGCCGGGCACGGTGGCTCAAGCCTGTAATCCCAGCACTTTGGGAGGCTGAGACGGGCGGATCACGAGGTCAGGAGATCGAGACCATCCTGGCTGACACGGTGAAACCCCATCTCTACTAAAAAATACAAAAAGCTAGCCGGGCGAGGTGGGGGGCGCCTGTAGTCCCAGCTACTCGGGAGGCTGAGGCAGGAGAATGGCGTGAACCCGGGAGGCGGAGCTTGCAGTGAGCTGAGATCCGGCCACTGGACTCCAGCCTGGGCGACAGAGCCAGACTCAGTCTCAAAAAAAAAAAAAAAAAAAAAAAAAGAGTGTGATGTGGCCAGGTGCAGTGGCTCATGCCTGTAATCCCAGATTTTTAGAGGCCACGGCAGAAAAATCACTTGAGGCCAGCAGTTTGAGACCAGCCTGGGCGACAGAGTGAAACTCAGTCTCTATGAAAAATTTTTAAAAATTTGCCAGGCACAAGTGGCTCATGCCTGTAATCCCAGCACTTTGGGAGGCCAAGGTGGGTGGATTACCTGAGGTCAGAAGTTCAAGACCAGCCTGGCCAACATGGTGAAACCCCATCTCTACTAAAAATACAAAATTAGCCAGGCGTGGTGGTGGGTGCCTGTAGTCCCGCCTACTTGGGAGACTGAGGCAGGAGAATCACTTGAACCTGGGAGGCGGAGGTTGCAGTGAACTGATATCGTGCCATTGCACAACAGCCTAGGTGACAAGAGCAAAACTTCTCAAAAAAAATTTTTTTTTTTTTTTTTTTTTTTTAAATTAGCCATGTGTGGTGGTACATGCCTGTGATCCTAGCTACTAGGGAGGTGGAAGTGGGAGGATCACTTGAGCCCAGGGGTTTACGGCTGACGTGAGCCCTGATCTTGCCACTGCACTCCAGTCTGGGTGACAGAGCGAGACTCCATCTCAAAAAAAAAAAAAAAAAAAAAAAAAGAATGTTGTCCACAGTTTATTTTATTTTTATTTTTAGGTTTTTTGAGACGGAGTCTCGCTCTGTTGCCCAGGCTGGAGTGCAGTGGTGCGATCTCGGCTCACTGCAAGCTCCCCCTCCCTGGTTCACACCATTCTCCGCCTCAGCCTGCGGAGTAGCTGGGACTACAGGCGCCCGCCACCACGCCCGGCTAATTTCTTGCATCTTTAATAGAGACGAGGTTTCACCGTGGTCTCGATCTCCTGACCTTGTGATCCGCCCGCCTCGGCCTCTCGAAGTGCTGGGATTACAGGAGTGAGCCACTGCACCCGGCCTATTTTAATTTTTTTTTTTTTTTGAGACGGAGTCTCGCTGTGTCTCCCAGGCTGGAGTGCAGTGGTGTGATCTCGGCTCACTGCAAACTCCGCCTCCCGGGTTCACGCCATTCTCCCGCCTCAGCCTCCCAAGTAGCTGAGACTACAGGCGCCCGCCACCACGCCCGGCTAGTTTTTTGTATTTTTAGTAGAGACGGGGTTTCACCATGTTAGCCAGGATAGTCTCGATCTCCTGACCTCGTGATCCACCCGCCTCGGCCTCCCAAAGTGCTGGGATTACAGGCTTGAGCCACCGCGCCCGGCCTTTTTTTTTTTTTTTTTTTTTTTTTTTTTTTTTGAGACGGAGTTTCACTCTTGTTGCCCAGGCTGGAGTGGAATGGTAAGATCTCAGCTCACTGCCGCCTCCGCCTCCTGGGTTCAAGCGATTCTCTTGCCTCAGCCTCCCGAGTAGCTGGGATTATAAGGCGCCCATCACCACTCCCAGCTATTGTTTTGTATTTTTAGTAGAGACAGTGTTTCATCATGTTGGCCAGGCTAGTCTCAAACTCCTGACCTCAGGTGATCCACCCGCCTCGGCCTCCCGAAGTGCTGGGATTATCCGCGTGAGCCACCAGGCCTGGCCTTTAAAAAAAATTTTTAACACACAGGGTCTCACTGTGTTGTTCAGGCTTGAGTGGTGCATTTTTTTTTTCTTTTTTTTTCTTTTTTTTTGAGACGGAGTCTTGCTCAGTCGCCCAGGCTGGAGTGCAGTGGCACGATCTCAGCTCACTGCAAGCTCCCCCTCCCGGGTTCACGCCATTCTCCTGCCTCAGCCTCCTGAGTAGCTGGGACTACAGGCGCCCCTCACCACGCCCGGCTAATTTTTTTTTTTTTTTTTTTTTTTTTTTTGTATTTTCAGTAGAGACGGGGTTTCACCGTGTTAGCCAGGATGGTCTCGATCTCCTGACCTCGTGACCTGTCCGCCTCGGCCTCCCAAAGTGGTGGGATTACAGGCGTGAGCCACCGCGCCCGGCCGAGTGGTGCACATTTGAAGAGAAAAAGGCATAAACAACTTTGTTTCCCAACATCTAAGGCAAGGTTTCTGATTCCAAGGATTCCTCGAGTGCCCAAAACCCCTGGAATTACATAAAGGGAATGCGAGGGTGTCGATGTATATCTGTGTATGTGTGTGCACGTGCGTGTGAGCAGCTGACACGTACATTTTTGGGGGAGGCAGAGCCACAGCACTTGATGGGGTTTCAAAGGGAGTCCATGTCTCAGAAGATGGCTACAAACCACTGCTCTGAAGGCAAGGTCATCCAGGGAACGGCTACTTAGAGCTTTCCTCTCTCCACTGTGTGCGGACTGGGGAATCTGGCCGCTGCTTTTTCTGCTCGCAGGCTGTCTTTCTGCACGCTCTCCACTGGTGCGAGGGTGGAGACTTCTCTCAGCTCGAGCCGTTTGCTCCACTGTCTCATGACACGAAAACAGATGCGCACGAAACAGCCCATTCATTAAAAGAATCACGTGAAGAATGACCTCCACCTGCGGAAGTCATCAAATAACAGAATAATTCAGGGCTGGAGGGGCAGGGAGGGGACATCTAGATGCGGAGAGCTCATTTGTCTTTTTGTTCTCGCAGTTTGGCTAAGAATGACCAAATGTTCATAGAAATATGAACCCTGTAAACATAGCATTTGAAACTCCAAATATTTTAATCCTTGAACATATATAGGATGGATAGTGTTGGACTAACTTCAGATCTGGGTAGCTAAAGATTTCTCTCATTGGTCCGGGCGCGGTGTCTCATGCCTGTAATCCCAGCACTTTGGGAGGCTGAGGCAGGAGGATCACAAGGTCAGGAAATCGAGACCATCCTGGCTAACACGGTGAAACCCCGTCTCCACTAAAAATACAAAAAATTAGCCAGGCGTGGTGGCGGGCACCTGTAGTCCCAGCTACTCGGGAGGCTGAGGCAGAAGAATGGCGTGAACCTGGGAGGCAGAGCTTGCAGTGAGCTGAGATCGCGCCACTGCACTCCAGCCTGGGCGATAGAGCGAGACTCGGTCTCTAAAAAAAAAAAAAAAAAAAGATTTCTCTAATTGGAAATAAATAGTAAAAGAAATTATATTTGAGACCAGGTGCTGCGGTGGCTCACACCTGTAATCCCAGCACTTTGGGAGGCCGAGGTGGGCAGATCACTTGAGGTCAGGATTTTGAGACCAGCCTGGCCAACATGGTGAAACCCCATCTCTACTAAAAATACAAAAATTAGCTGGGCTTGGTGGCAGGTGCCTGTAGTCCCAGCTACTCAGGAGGCTGAGGCAGGACAATCACTTGAACCTGGAAGGCAGAGGCTGCAGTGAGCTGAGAACGTGCCACTGCACTCCAGCCTGGGCAACAGAGCAAGACTCTGCCAAAAAAAAAAAAAAAAGAGAGAGAGAAAAGAAAGAAATTATATTTCAGAAAAATAAAATCTCATCTTTTTTCCTCTAACCATCTAAAGTTCAATACCATGATAACCAAGTTCTTTCATTCAGTTGTCTTTGCAGGTTCATGTTTATTAATCAGCTGTACTTTCCAAAATCATATTATTAGTGGAGGATTCTGAGTAGTGAAAATTAGTAGCTTGATGTCTCATCTAAATGCCAAAAATATGCAGCAGAAATACAGTTAAAAATAACTTTAATTGAACAAATGTTTGAAATAACTCATCATTTATTTTTGTATATTTCGTGACACAATGACAAGATGTCATGGCCATTTCTGGAAAAAGAGATTTATCTGCCAAGAGGCATGTGTGCTGACCTTCAAATTCACAAGTGCTGAAACTGCTAATGACCAACGAAAGTGTTTCCTCTGAGTGGGATTCCATATCCCCCCAGACCTCTACTGCTGTATTCTGTTTTTACCTTGCAGCAATAAAAAGTAGCTCATTCTTGGTTTTTATCTGGCAAAATATCACAATTTAATTAAATTATTTTGGTCTGAGTCCAAAACAGTCTCTCCACAGTGTCCCGAAAGTTACAGGTTTTCTGACGGATGCCAAGACCATTAAGCCCACTTTATGATGATTGTACACCCATGTATCATGTTCATCTATATTTTACAGTTCATTATTTAACAGTGCTTATTTCAAAGGGTAAAGTCTTTATAGGATCATTTGGCTGATTCTTAACTTGGCTAATTTACAAATAATTTCACAAATATCTTTTTGTCACTGTTATTTGTCCACAAAGATCTGATCGAGAGTATGGAATCTTTACATTATAAATGCTTCACTGCTTTACCCAGATGCCCCTTATGGTTTCCTTATGACAAATAATGACCACTCTGTCAAATAAATGCAATACACATTCATAATGTGGTGAACTGATTTTTTAAACAACTCTTCCTTCATTATACCTTTCAGAAATCAATAATCTAAGCTGTATTTCCTGCTCATTAATGCACAATAAAAGCCATCATATAAAAAAAGAAAGCTAAAAAAATGGAAAAAATAACAAAAGATCTTTTTCATAATAAAACATTTTGGGTTACTAATGAAACTAAAAGTATGAAAATTCTAAAAGTTTCATATACATGCAATAAATTATCCTAAAGACTGAAATGCATGTAATGTTTATAAGGCTGTTTTCTGGGCTGGGGAAATACACTAGGGACACTAGCCAGATCACTGGAATTCTAGCCAATGCCTCTTTTCATTTTTTATAGAGAAACACAAGTCGATTTTTGATGCTTATTAAAAAAAAAAAGTGATTCCTTGATTCACATCTTAAGTGAAAAATATAATTTATTAACAAAGGGTAAGAACATCAGAACTATCCATAATAATTGGTCTATCACACAAATATTTGTTCCCTTCCTACACAGGACTGTTTTCTGGGAGCAGAGAATCACTGTGGATTTAGCAAGGGCCTTGGAAGCCCCCAGGATGCTTTACACTGGATTTCATTAGCTACCTGGTATCTCTTTGTGGTTGATAAGTAAACTGCTGCATTTCTTTTTTTTCTTTTTTTCTTTTTTTTTTTTTTTTTTTGAGACGGAGTCTCGCTCTGTCGCCCAGGCTGGAGTGCAGTGGCCCGGATCTCAGCTCACTGCAAGCTCCGCCTCCCGGGTTCCCGCCATTCTCCTGCCTCAGCCTCCCGAGTAGCTGGGACTACTTTTGCTGGGACTACAGGTGCCCGCCACCTCGCCCGGCTAGTTTTTTGTATTTTTTAGTAGAGACGGGGTTTCACCGTGTTAGCCAGGATGGTCTCGATCTCCTGACCTCGTGATCTGCCCGTCTCGGCCTCCCAAAGTGCTGGGATTACAGGCTTGAGCCACCGCGCCCGGCCAAACTGCTGCATTTCTAACTAGAATCGACTGGGTCATCCCGAATTACTTCAGTCTAGTACTGCAGTTTTCCCAACAAAGACATGGAGGCACAGCAGAGGGTGAATCCACAGTTATCAAGCTGGGGATTAGACCAGGAAGGCTCTTTCCAGATAAAGTAGCTATCTGCCATGACTGTGGTGGGAGGGGCAGGTCAGTGTAGAATATCACTTATCGCGGTACACAAAACTTCAGTTACTTGAAGAGTTAAATAGGCTGGGCACAGTGGCTCGCGCCTGTAATCCCAAGACTTTGGGAGGCTGAGGCGAGCAGATCTCTTGAGGTCAGGAGTTTGAGACCAGCCTGGGCAACACAGTTTTAAAATTCTACAAAAACATTTTAAAAATTTAGCCAGGTGTCGTAGTTCACACCTGTCATCCCAGCACTTTGGGAGGCCGACATGGGCAGATCTCTTGAGGCCCGGAGTTTGAGACCAGCCTGGCTAACATGGAGAAACCCCATCTCTATTTTAAAAAACACAGAACTAGCTGGGCATGGTGGCGCATGCCTGTAATCCCAGCTACTCAGGAGGCTGAGGCCGGAGAATCATTTGAACCTGGGAGTCAGAGGTAGTGAGATAAAATTGAGCTACTGCACTCTAGCCTGGGTGACATAGCAAGACCATGTTTCAAAAAAAATTTTTTTTTAATTAAAAAATTAGCCAGGTGTAAGGGCACATGCCTATAGTCTCAGCTACTCAGAAGGCTGAGGTGGGAGGATCTGCCTAAGCCTAGGAGGTCAAAGCTGCAGTGAGCTATGATTGTGCCACTAGCCTCCAGCCTCAGAAGCCTATAATCTGGGAGGCCAAGGCTGGCAGATCACTTGAGGTCAGGAGTTCAAGACCAGCCTGGCCAACATGCTGAAACCCCGTCTCTACTAAAAATACAAAAATTACCTGGGTATGGTGGTATAGCTGTAATCCCAGCTATTCCAGAGTCTGAAGGAGGAGAATTGCCTGAAAGGTGGAGGTTGCAGTAAGCTGAGGCTGCACTCCAGCCTGAGCAACGGAGCCAGATTCCATCTCAAAACAAAACAAAACAAAACAAAAAAACAACAAACAGTTAAATATAACAAAATCTCTAAACATGGGTGAAATTTAGGTGACTGCTTACCTTCTCAGTCTTCCAACTGCCAAAGGTTGGAATGGCCCTGGGCCCAGTCCTCAGCTTTCTTTTCTTTCTCTACACTTGCAACTTGGATGCCAAATTCATACTTATGACTTTAAATAAAGCTATATACTGAAACTCCCAAGTATATATCTCTAGCCCTCTTCCTCAAACTCCAGATTCATGGATCTACATGCCTACATATAAGTCTGATGGACGTCTGATATGGTTTGACTGTGTCCCCACTCAAATCTCATGTTGAATTGTAGCTCCCATAATCCCTATGTCATGGGAGGGACCTGGTGGGAGGTAATTGATTCATGGGGTTGGGTTTTTCCCGTGCTGTTCTCGTGACACTGAATAAGTCTCACGAGATCTGGTTTTATAAAGGGGGGTTCCCTGCACACGCCCTCTTGCCTGCCACCATGTAAGACATGCCTTTGCTCCTCCTGCACTTTCTACCATGGTTGTGAGGCCTCCTCAGCCATGTGGAACTGTGAGCCCATTAAACCTCTTTTTCTTTTTTTTTTTTTTTTTTTTTTTTGAGACAGAGTCTCATGCTGTTGCCCAGGCTGGAGTGCAGTGGCGCGATCTCGGCTCACTGCAAGCTCCGCCTCCCGGGTTCACGCCATTCTCCTGCCTCAGCCTCCTGAGTAGCTAGGACTACAGGCGCCCGCCACCGCGCCCGGCTAATTTTTTGTATTTTTAGTAGAGACGGGGTTTCACCGTGGTCTCGATCTCCTGACCTTGTGATCCGCCCGCCTCGGCCTCCCAAAGTGCTGGGATTACAGGCTTGAGCCACCGCGCCCGGCCACCTCTTTTTCTTTATAAATAATCCAGTCTTGGGTATTTCTTGTAGCAGTGTGAGAACAGACTAATACAGCATCTTAAATTGATTAGGGCTAAAACCAAAGCCCAGCTTTCCCTCTCTCAAACCTGCTCCTTCCCTGGGTTTCTCCATCTTGGTGGATGGCAGCTCCCTCCTTCCAGCTGATGGAGTTGTTCCACAACCTCATCATCATTGTCGATCCCCCTCTTTTATACAGCCTGCATCCGAGCCATCCGCAAACCCCACCTTAAAAATAGGTCCAGACCCTCACTACTCCTGATCACCTCGGGGGCCACTGCCCTGGTTCAGATCGCTATGGTCTCTCACCCAGCTTACAGCACCTGCTTCCTCATCTGTCTTCCCACCCTCCCACCAGCTGTTCTCACCAGGGATAGCAATTGTTTTCCAACTTAGGCCTGGGCCCAGTGGCTCATGCCTGTAATCCCAGCACTTTGGAGGCCAAGGTGGGCAGATCACCTGATGTCAGGAGTTTGAGACCAGCCTGGCCAGGGAGGCGGGGAGATGACCCAACGCTCCTGATTCCCGTTGACTCTAAGCTGGTTTGCCTCAAGCTATGCATAAAGCCCCAGGTCCCTCCAACCTGGTGAAACCTCATCTCTATTAAAAATACAAAAATTAGCGGGGCGTGGTGGTGCTCACCTATAATCCCAGCTACTTGGGAGGCTGAGGCAGGAGAATTGCTTGAACATGGGAGATCGAGGTTGCAGTAAGCCAAGATTGCACCACTGCACTCCAGCCTAGGCAACAGAACAAGACTGTGTCAAAAACAAACAAAAAAAAAACAATCAAAAAAATGAGAAAATGACAACTGAGGTCACATTTTGCCCTCCTCACTTCAGAGTCCTCCATTGGCTCCCATCTCATTCAGGGAAAACCCAGGGACGTCACCAGGGACCCACAGAGCCCTATGTGATGCGGTCCTATATGTGTTTTCTCCAACCTCATTCCCCACTGATCGTGTCCTGACCCACTGTGCTCCAGCCTCATTGATCTCCTGGTGTTATTCACATAAACCTTGCCTGGACTGAGCACCCCAGGGCGTTGGCATTACCAGCCTGATGGCCCTGCTGTATGTTGAACTGTGTCCCCTACCAAAGCTATGTCCAAGTCATAGCCTTATTTGGTGCTGTGGTCTGAATGTTTAGTCCTCAAAATTCAGATGTTGAGACTGAATCCCCAGTGTGATAGTATGAAGTGGTGGGACCTTTAGGAAGTGACAGGTCATGAGGGCTCCACCCTTGGGAATGGGATTCGTGTCATCATAAAAGAGGCCAGAGGTGGGAAGATTGCTTGAGCCCAGGAGTTTGAGACTACAGTGAGCTAAGATTGTGCCACTGCACTTCAGCCTGGGTGACAGAGCAAGAAAGTTCTTGTCTCAAAAAAAAAAAAGTGGGGGATGGGAGGGAGAGCATTAAGATAAATACCTAATGCATGTGGGGCTTAAAACCTGCATGATATGTTGATAGGTGCAGCAAATCACCATGGCACATACATACCTGTGTAACAAACCTGCATGTTCTGCACATGTATCCCAGAACTTAAAATAAAAGTTAAAAATTAAATGTAAAAGAAAAAAGAGGCACCAAGAAACCTGTGTGCCCCCTCCTCCACCATGTGAGGATGCATAGAAGGTGCCATCTATCAGGAGCAGCCTCTTACCAGACTCTTAATCTGCTAGTGTTATGATCTTGGACTTTCCAGCCTCCAGAACTGTGAGCATTAAATGTATGTTGTCTATAGTTACCCAGTCTAAGGTATGGTTTTTTTTTTTTTTTTTTTTGAGACGGAGTCTTGCTCTATCGCCCAGGATGGAGTGCAGTGGCCGGATCTCAGCTCACTGCAAGCTCCGCCTCCCAGGTTCACGCCATTTTCCTGCCTCAGCCTCCCGGGTAGCTGGGACTACAGGTGTCTGCCACCATGCCCAGCTAGTTTTTTGTATTTTTTTAGTAGAGACGGGGTTTCACCGTGTTAGCCAAGATGGTCTCGATCTCCTGACCTCGTGATCCGCCTGTCTCGGCCTCCCAAAGTGCTGGGATTACAGGCTTGAGCCACTGCGCCCTTCCCGGTATGTTGTTATAGCAGCATGAATGGACTAAGACTTTTTTATTTTTTTGGGATGGAGTCTGGCTCTGTCACCCAGGCTGGAGTGCAGTGGTGCAATCTCAGCTCACTGAAACCTCTGACTCCTGGGTTCAAGCGATTCTCCTGCCTTAGCTTCCCAAGTAGCTGGGATTGCAGGCACATGCCACCACGTCCAACTAACTTATTTTTTGTTTTGTTTTGTTTTTGAGATAGAGTCTCGGTCTGTTGCTCGGGCTGGCATGCAGTGGCGCGATCTCAACTCACTGCTACCTCCACCTCCTAGGTTCAAGCGATTCTCCTGCCTCAGCCTCCCGAGTAACTGGGACTACAGACACATGCCACCATGCTGGGCTAATTTTCTGTATTTTTATTAGAGATGGGGTTTCACCGTTTAGCCAGGATGGTCTTGAACTCCTGACCCGCCTCAGCCTTCCAAAGTGCTGGGATTACAGTCATGAGCCACTGCACCCAGCCAACTTATTGTATTTTTAGTAGAGAAGGGGTTTCACCATGTTGGCCAGGCGGGTCTCGAACTCCTGACCTCAGGTGGTCTACCCGCCTCAGCCTCCCAAAGTGCTGGGATTACAGGTGGTGTGAGCCACCATGCCTGGCCTGGACTAAGACATTTTGGAATAAGGCTTTTGCAAATGTAATCAAGTTAAGAGGAGTCATACTGGATTAGCGTGAGCTTTCAATCCAATGATGATGATCTACTAAGGAGAGAGATTGAGAAACACAGAAGAGATGCACAGAAAAGAAGGCCATGAACTGATGGAGGTGGAGATTGGGGTGATGCAGCTGTAACCCTAAGGCAAGTGACCCTAAGGATGGCCAGCAGCTACCAGAGGCTGGAAGAGGCAAGAAAGATCCTCCGAGAGCCTTCAGCGCCTGCTGATGCCTTGATTTCAGACTGCTAGGCTCTAGGGCTGTGAGACGGTGACTTCTGGTTTTTGTTGTTGTTGTTTGTTTGTTTGAGGCGGTGTCTTACTCTGTTGCCCAAGCTGGAGTGCAGTGGCATGAACTTGGCTCACTGCAACCTCTGCCTCCCAGGTTCAAGTGATTCTCGTGCCTCCGCCTACCCAAGTAGTTAAGATGACAAGCAGGCACCACCATGCCCGGCTAATTTTTGTATTTTTAGTACAGACAGGGTTTTGCTATGTTGGCCAGGCTGGTCTCGAACTCCTGGCCTCAGGTGATCCGCCCACCTTGGCCCCCCAAAATGCTGGGATTACAGGCGTGAGCCACCACACCTGGCCTGATTTCTGTTGTTTTATGACATCCAGTCTGTGGTCATTTGTTACAACAGCCACAATAAACTAATAGAGGTCTCCCCTCAATGTCAGATACTTCCTACTGCCACTTGGAGGGGGCTTGCGGGGAGGGCTGTGTGTCTCTGCTCCACATCTTTCTCTCAGGTCACCACAGCCCCAGCTGAGAGGACTCTTCCACAGTCTGGGCAGGACCACAGGGTGATGTCCTCCTTCCCAGTTCTCTTTCCAATTCTCTCAGTGTCACATAGACTCCGCTGCTTCCCTAGGCTTTCCTTGTTGAGTTGTGAAAAAAGCAGATATTGCTTCTTGACCCCCTTACGTTCTATTATTATTTTTTCTTTCTTCCTTTTTTTTTTTTTTTTTTTTGAGACGGTTTCCCTCTATTGCCCAGGCTGGAGTGCACTGACATGGACTCAGCTCACTTCAACCTCCATCTCCTGGGTTCAAGTGATTTTCCTGCTTCCACCTCCTGAGTAGCTGGGATTACAGGCGCCTGCCACCACGCCTGGCTAATTTTGTATTTTCAATAGAGACAGAGTTTCGCCACATTGGCCAGGCTTGTCTTTAACTCCTGGCCTCAAGTGGTGATCCACCCACCTCGCCCTCCCAAAGTGCTGGAATTACCCACTGCGCCTGGCCAACTTTGAGTATACTTTGAGTATAAATCTTTGTAGGAAACCTTAAGAAGCATAACAACAAAGAAACCCTCCTACAAATGTTTCCAGGAAGAAAAAGCAGTGGTTGGAGGGACCTGGGGCTTTATGCATAGCTTGAGGCAAACCAGCTTAGAGTCACCGGGAATCAGGAGCGTTGGGTCATCTCCCTGCCTCCCTGGTCACTGGTAGAGACATGGAGGAGGAAGGCTACCCACAAAGAGGCCAGATCACAGCTGCACACAGGCTAGTGTCCGGGAGCTCACCCAGGGCTGCAGGGGGAAGTGGCTTCGTCTCAAGCTGTGCTTAGGGCCCAGCTGTGGCTGTTCCCCGAAATCAACATGCTACCTTGACCAGATGATGCAACAATATGTCCAGACCCCTTTGCTCAGGTCTACACAGCAAGAACACAGGGCCAGATGGCAGTGCCAGCTCCCATTTGCACTCAGCATCGACTGCTCTGAGGCCCCAGCGGGAGAACATACGGCTCCAACACAAATGAAGACTGGCCAGGACCTCAGCCTTCTCCTGCCCGTGCCCTTGAACTGGTGCTGCTCCTCCTAGGAGCTCCACATCCCCCTTCCCTTTGCTGAGAACTTTGAAGGAGAGATAAGGGGAAGAGAATCCCAAAAGGTTTACCTTTGCCAAAATAATTGTTTGCCAGGAACAGCCTCTGCTTCTAAGGGCCAAGGCAACTGAGTTCTTTTTTTTATTTGAGACAGAGTCTCGCTTTGCCGCCCAGGCTGGAGTGCAGTGGCGTGATCTTGGCTCACTGCAAGCTCCGCCTCCCGGGTTCACGCCATTCTCCTGCCTCAGCCTCCCGAGTAGCTGGGACTACAGGCGCCCACCACCTCGCCCGGCTAGTTTTTTTGTATTTTTTAGTAGAGACGGGGTTTCACTGTGTCAGCCAGGATGGTCTCGATCTCCTGACCTCGTGATCCACCCGTCTCGGCCTCCCAAAGTGCTGGGATTACAGGCTTGAGCCACCGCGCCCAGCCGGCAACTGAGTTCTTAATAAGTCACCTTGTAATTTACTCTAACGAAACCTCCAGATACAGTAGGAACCCCAGAACACCGCCAACCTCTCCTGTTTTTACAAAGAAAGGAACCATTAAGACTGAACCACGTTGTGTTTCCAACTGAGGCTCAGAGAAGTTAAGTGATCTGGCCAAAGCCACACAGCCAGTGGCGGCAGGAATCAGTGCTCTGAGCAGTCACCCTTTCTCTAGTCGCAGCATATCATTCTTCTGGTGGGAAACACCAACCTCCCAGTCTCAGTCCGTGCTGTCAGGCGAGGAGCTATCCCCAGAATCTGAGGGTGACCATGTGACCCAGGCCTAATCAATCAGTGATTCCATCTCCCTTGGCCATAGTGATTGGTTCAAGGATACACACGTAACCCATTTTGAGCCTATGAGAGTCCGGCTTAGGGTTTTTTTTGGAACAATTGAGAGAAAGAAACTAGGGGTGCTGAGCTGAACCTACAGAGGTGCTGGGACCACCAACCAGAGAGATGGATTGAGGCTGAGTCCTGATGTCATCGTCTCAGTCTCTGGACCCAGCTGTGCCTGAAGCCACATGTCCTTTTTGGTTTAAACTTCCTTGAATTGGTCACTGCTGTTGGTTCAGCAAATGAAAGATGCTGAACCAACTGGACCCCAAACTCACGCCCTCTTCCGACACTAAGTTGCCATCAGCCCAGGTCCACCAGACAAGGTTCGCCATCCCTGTTCCCCACGGGGAGCAGACGAACACATGGCCATGGCTTTGCTGTTGTTTTCACCTTTGGATCAAACTAGCTCCAGGGACTTGGGAAGCACAGCAGAGCCCAGGGAGCTCTCTGCACCTTTCCCTCTGCGCCCTTCCCAGTCACCTGCTGTATCTTCCCTCCTTTCCAGGAAGGAGGCAGCGAAATGTAAGCTTGCATCCACCATCTCAAAGGAGACAGGAACATGGATCAGGACCCAAACGTAACACTTGATAAGCTTTGTATCTGGCATACTTTTGTTATTCTTGTCATCCCAGGGATGCTTTCTCATGGTGTCCAGGAAAAAAAAAGAAAGCCCTCATGAAGAAAAGAGAGCCAAAGTGGGGAGCCTGCCTATGCCAGCCTCTGCATGGATTTCCAGCATCACCGCTGGTTTGACAAATGCAGCTGCTCTGCCCCGGCTCATGTGTGACAATGTTTTTGGCAAGAGCTGCATCCCAAGGTCTCAAGTGCGGTCTGACGACACATCACCGTGTGTGGTTCCTGAGGGACTTTGCTCTCCAAACCTCATGTACCAATAACCCTGAGGAGACCTGGTCCCCATCCTGCCATGTGAGTGGGACTTAGGTACAGGCAAGATTTATTTATTTATTTATTTATTTATTTTTTTTTTTTTTTTTTTTTTTTTTTTTTTGAGACGGAGTCTCACGCTGTCGCCCAGGCTGGAGTGCAGTGGCGCGATCTCGGCTCACTGCAAGCTCCGCCTCCCGGGTTCCCGCCATTCTCCTGCCTCAGCCTCCTGAGTAGCTGGGACTACAGGCGCCCGCCACCGTGCCCGGCTAATTTTTTGTATTTTTAGTAGAGACGGGGTTTCACTGTGGTCTCGATCTCCTGACCTTGTGATCCGCCCGCCTCGGCCTCCCAAAGTGCTGGGATTACAGGCTTGAGCCACCGCGCCTGGCCTCAGGCAAGATTTAATAAGTAGGCTGTCACTGTTATTTTGCAGGGATCAGTTAGAACAAAGGATACCCAGGCAGGCCAGGGCACACTTTTTTGGGGACTCATACATTTGAGGTCAGCAGTTAATTTCTAAGCCAACTCCCGGGTTCAAGTGATTCTCCTGCCTCAGCTTCCTGAGCAGCTGGGACTACAGGCGCCCACCACCACATCCGGGTAATTTTTTTTTTTTTTTTGGAGACAAAGTCTCAATCTTTCACCCAGGCTGGAGTGCAGTGGTGTGATCTCGGTTCACTGCAACCTCCGCCTCCTGGGTTCAAGTGATTCTCGTGTCTCAGCCTCCTGAATAGCTGGGATCACAGGCACCTGCCACCATGCCCAGCTAATTTTTTTGTGTTTTTAGTAGAGACAGGGTTTTACCATGTCAGCCAGGTTGGTCTTGAACTCCTGATCTCAAGTGTTCCGCCTGACTCAGCCTCCCAAAGAGCTGGGATTACAGGCGTGAGTCACTGTGTCTAGTCTTAATTTTTTTGTTGTTTGTTTAGTAGAGACAGGGTTCCATCATGTTGGCCAGACTGGTCTTGAACTCCTGACCTCAAATGAGCCTTCGCCTCCCAAAGTTCTGGATTACAGAGTTGAGCCACTGTGCCAGCCCTAGGTCTTGATACTTCCGGGTTGGGGTGACATTAGTGTGGAGACATCACCTCTGTTTATCGGTGAAGTAAACTGAGAGTGGCCTTCTTTTAGGAGGAGGGGGCCACCGCCTACTTTGAGAGATGCCCCAATACATAGCTTCCCCTTAGGTCAGAGTAGGTTTGGTCAAACCTTTGTTTTTTCAGCAATTGCCTCTCTGCTCTGGAAGTCATATTTCTCTAGTACGAGGCGTATTTCTGCAGTGTCTAGGCCCTAGGAAGGTGTTGGCTAGAGACTTACAAAGGTCTTTTAACACTGCAAGCTCTTTCTGCCAAATACTGCAGCCCGTTTCTTACGGAGGTTGGCTGGCTGGCTTTGATGTTGGACGAGATGAGGCCCAACGTTCCATAAAAGCAGGGAAAAGGTGTGACCAAGATGACCAAGAGGAGAGACCCAAGGATCTGATCACTCCTGACCCCGCCTCGGGATGCCCTTCCCCAGACCAGGCACCCAGGGCCCCTGCCTTGTGTGGAGTCACTGATTCTCCCCGAATGGCCCTAGAGCACTCCCTCAAACAGGTGCTGTCACTCAGAGTGACAGAAGTCAGTACAGGACACCTGTGCAAATTCTCCCCTGAAGTCGCAGCCTGACCACAGGTGCCCTCCAAATGCACACTTAGCATAGAAGTGTGGTTCCCTTTAAAGCAGGTGCACGTTAACTTGGGCACTCACCCTGTGGCTGACTCTGCCATGCTCATTTCCAAAGTGGCCCCCGGGACTGGTCCCAGGAAGTCCCGTTCCCAGCCCTGGTTTGCTGGTTTTTCTGGCTCGTGGCTGGCCATGCCATACACAGCTGCACCTGCCCCGCAGCTTTGCTTCCCGGTGAGGCAGAGGCAGATACCAGGTGTTGCTGCTGAAGATCAGAGTTCGGTGCTAGGGCAGCCAGAGAGGGAGGGGAGCTGTGGCCAAGCAGAGAGGCAGGCAGGCACAGCAGCCGCTCTTCCCACACCTGTTTCCTCCTCTGTCCTTTCATTCGCTGAAAGTCTGAACAAAAGACCTCAACACACAAGAAATCTGAGGGAAGGAGATGGTACCCAAAAGGTTCGGAAATCAAAGTGGGAGGCCGGGTGTGGTGGCTCCCAGCACTTTGGGAGGCTAAGGCGAGAGGATCACCTGAGGTCAGGAGTTTGAGACCAGCCTGGGCAACATGGTGAAACGCCGTCTCTACTAAAAATACAAAAATTAGCCAGGTGTGGTGACAGGTGCCTGTAATCCCAGCTACTTGGGAGGCTGAGGTAGGAGAATCACTTGAATGTGGGATGTGGAGGTTGCAGTGTGCTGAGATCGTGCCACTGCACTCCAGCCTGGGCGACAAAGCTAGACTCCATCTCAACAAGAACAACAACAAAGAAATCAAAGTGGGCCAAGGAAGAAGTCTGGCTTTGACCGGGTTCCATGGCCTCTGCTGTGCCTTATCCCAGCATCTGCGGTGACACAGGAGAGAGTGTTGACAAGGACGTGCTGTCCAGGAATCTCCCTTTATCCAGTGACAGCTCCATTCATCTCGCCCAACTTTGCCCAGAGCTCTGGGCTGGCTTCACTCTGGCTCTGAGTCCCTGTGAGCCACAGGGTACGGTCCACTTGCAACAGTAAACCTGTGCCAGCCAGCTGGGGCTGGAGAGCAGGAAGGGCTGGGATGACAGCCAGCCCAGCTGGGCAGCAGGGAGGCCATGGAGGCCCAGGGTCTCAGGGCAGCCCCACTGCGCCCCCTGGCGGCTGAAGAAAGCTCCTGGGCGCGCCTGGACCACCAGCTGACCTTCTGCACAGTTAAGGAGTAGCTGTGACTTGGCTTTCATATGCAGAAATAAATAAATAAATAAACAAACAAATAAATAAATAAATAGAGTAGCCAGGAGGAGTAGCTAGGGTGAGGGCCTTGACCAGGGCTCCTTACATATCACCCCACCCCTAGCAGGCGGATACAGGGGCATCCTGCTCTCATGGCAGGGAAAGCCAAGCTGCACCTGCAGAAAGTTGGGGGAAGGATTACCCACCTCGAATCCCCCGTAGAGAAGAGCTCCTCTCCAGCCCCGTGGCCCTCAGCCCTCAGACATTGTATGTTCTGGCCAGGAGTCCTGGTTGTACACCGGCCGACCTAGAGCTTCCATTTTCACAGCCCTAGCCTAGCCTGGTGTAAGCTCGGGGAAGGCGGCAGTTGTAACAGTACTAACTGCACAGCGGTGCCCTTTCTTAATAATAACAAGAAGGACAGCTGGGGGTGGGTGTGTACTGGGAGTGGCCACGACCTTTGAGCACACTGTCTGAAAACACCACAATTTCAACAGTTGTTTTGTTTTTGTTTTTGTTTTTGTTTTGAGACAGAGCCTCACTCTGTCACCCAGGCTGGAGTGCAATGGTGCGATTTCTGCTCACTGCAACCTCTGCTTCCCAGGTTCAGGAGATTCTCGTGCCTCAGGCTCCTAAGTAGCTGGGGATTTCAGGCGCGCGCCACCACGCCCAGTTAATTTTTGCATTTTTAGTAGAGATGGGGTTTCACTGTGTTGGCCAGGCTGGTTTCAAACTCCTGACCTCAGGTGATCCGCCCACCTCAGCCTCCTAAAGTGCTGGGATTACAGGCGTGAGCCACTGTGCCCGACCTTCAACAGTTTTTAAGGTGATCTGTTGGCAGCTAAGACTTAGAATTTTTTTTTTTTAAAGACATCTTTTCAACAAACAGTACTGGGACAACTGGCTATCCACATGCAACCTTATATAAAAATGAACTCAAATGGCTCATAGACCTGAATGAAAGACCTAAAACTATTAGACTCGTAGAAGGAATCACAGGTGCAAACCTTTTGGAGCTTGGATTAGGCAATGGTTTCTTAAATACAACACCAAAAGCACAGCAACAACAACAAAATAGACAAGGTGGACCTCATCAAAAGTAAACACTCTTGTGCATCACAGGACACTATTGGCTGGGCATGGTGGCTCACTTCTCTGTAATCCCAACACCTTGGGAGGCCAAGGCAGGAGGACAGCTTGAGCTCAAGAGTTCAGGACCAGCCTGGGCAACATAGTGAGACCTCATCTCTACAAAAAAATTTTGAAAAATTAGCTGGATGTGGTCCCAGCTACTTGGGGGGCTAAGTGAGAGGATCACTTGAGCCCAGGAGTCTGAGGTTGCAGTGAGCTATGACTGTTCCACTGCAAAAAATAAATAAATAAAAGTAAATTAAAAGTTAAATAAGACGCTATCAAGAAAGTGAAAAGACAACCTACAGAATGGGAGAAAATGTTTGCAAATCATGTAACTGACAGAATTCTACAACTCAACAAAAAAATACAAGCAACTCAATTCAAAAATGGGCAAAGGGCTGTGTGCAGTGGCTCATGCCTGTAATCCCAGCACCTTGGGAGGCCAACGCGAGCAGATCACCTGAGGTCAGGGGTTCTTGACCAGCCTGGCCAACATGGTGAAAGCCTGTCTCTACTAAAAATACAAAAAATTAGCTGGGCGTGGTGGTGGGCGCCTGTAATCCCAGCTACTCAGAAGGCTGAGGCAGGAGAATTGCTTGAGCCTGGGAGGTGGAGGTTGCAGTGAGCCGAGATCGTGCCACTGCGCTCCAGCCTGGGTGACAGAGTGAGACTCTGTCTCACACACACACACACACACACACACAAAGCAAAGGGCTAGGTTCAGTGGCTCATGCCTATAGTCCCAACACGTTGGAAGCCAAGGCAGGAGGATTGCTTGAACCTAGGAATCTGAGACCAGCAGCTGGGGCAACATTGTGAGACCCTCGATTCCATAGGAAAAAAAAAAAATTAGCTGAGTGTAGTGGCACATGCTTGTAGTCCCAGCTACTTGGGAGGCTGAGGTGGGAGATCAAGGCTGCAATGAGCTACAAGTGTGCCACCGCACTCCAGCCTGGGCAACAGAGTGAGACCCTGTCTCAAAAAAAAGGACTTGAATAGTCATGTCTCCAAGATTACAAATTGATGGCCAGGCACAGTGGCTCGCACTGGGAGACTGAGATTGGAAGACTGCTTGAGCTCAGGAGTTTGAGACCAGCCTGGGCAACATGACAAAACCCCGTCTCTATCAAAAAAGTACAAAAAAATTAGCTGGGCATGGTGGCGCTCGCCTGGAGTCTCAGTTACTTGGGGGACTGAGGTAGGAGGATTGCTTGAGCCCAGGAGGTCGAGGCTTCAGTGAGCCCTAATCAAGCCACTGCACTCCAGCCTGGGTGACAGAGAGAAGCCCTGTCTCAAAAACAACATGAGCAACAAAAACAAACTGACAGTAAGCACATGAAAAGATGTTCAACGTCATTAGCCATTAGGGAAATGTAAATCAAACCCACAATGAGATACCCCTTCACAACCATTAGGATGGAATTTAAAAACACAGAAAACAGCTGGGCGTGGTGGCTCACGCCTGTAATCCCAGCACTTTGGGAGGCCAAGGTGGGCAGATCACCTGAGGTCAGGAGTTCGAGACCAGCCTGGCCAACATGGTGAAACCTACAAAATTTACTAAAACTATAAAACTACAAAAATTACTAAAACTTTACTAGAACTAAAACTTTAAAACTACAAATCTTTACTAAAACTACAAAAATTAGCCGGGTGTGGTGGCGCACACCTGTACTCCCAGCTACTCAGGAGTCTGAGGCAGGAGAATCGCTTGATCCCAGGAGGCAGAGCCTGCAGTGAGCCAAGATCGCATCAATGCACTCCAGCCTGGGCGACAGCGTGAGACTCTGTCTAAAAAAATAAAAAATAAGGCTGGGCGCAGTGGCTCACGCCTGTAATCCCAGCACTTTGGGAGGCCGAGGTGGGCGGATCACGAGGTCAGGAGATCGAGACCACCCTAGCTAACATGGTGAAACCCATCTCTACTAAAAATACAAAAAATTAGCCAGGTGTAGTGGCAGGCACCTGTAGTCCCAGCTACTCCAGAGGCTGAGGCAGGAGAATGGCGTGAACCCGGGAGGCGGAGCTTGCAGTGAGCCGAGATCGCGCCACTGCACTCCAGCCTGGGCAACAGAGCGTAACTCCGTCTCCCCCGCTCCGCCAAAAATAAAAAATAAAAAATAAAAAGTAAAAAATAAAAAATAAAAAAACCCAGAAAATAACCATTGTTGGTGAGGATGTGGAAACTTGGACTCCGTGAACACTGCTGGTGGAAAAGTAACATGGTAAACCCATTTTGGAAAACAGTTCAGCAGCTTCTCAAAAACTGAAATATAGAGTTGCCATATGCCCAGCAATTCCACACCTAGGTGTAGACCCATGAGAACTGAAGCCGTATGTTCACACACAAATTTATACACAAGTGTTCACGGGAGCATTATTCATAACATCCCTAAAATGAGAACAACACAGATGTCCATAGAACTGAACGGTGGCATGCGCCCGTAATCCTAGCTGCTCTGGAGGCTGAGGCCTGAGGATGCCTTTGGCCCAGGAGTTCGAGGCTGCAGTGAGCTATGATTATCACTGCACTCCAGCCTGGGTGACAGAGTGAAACTCCCTCTCAAAAAAAAAAAAAAAAAAAAAAAAAAAAAGCGATCATGCCATCTCAGAAAAAAAACAAAAAACATAACTTCTCTCCTTTTTTGTTTTAATTTTCTTTTTTATTTTTGAGGCAGAGTCTCTGTCACCCAGGCTGCATTTCAGCGGTAATCATAGCTCTCTGCAGCCTCGAACTCCTGGGCTCAAGGCGTCCTCCAGCCTCGCCTCCTAAAGTGTTGGGATTACAGGCGTCAGCCATCATGCCTGGCCTCCTCTTCATCCTGAGCACCAAAACGTCGGAACTCAGAGGTAGGTTGCTGTGTGCCTTATGTGAGGTACACTAAAACCACACGGTGTGGACCATGGGGCTCATTCATGTCTGGGGCACCTGTTGTGTACCAGGCACCTTTCTTGGTGCAGGATTCACTGCGGTCAGCAAAATAAAGTCTAATGGAGCTTACAGTATAATTAAGGAAGAAAAAATAAAAAGCAGATATATAACATTTCAGGTGGTGTTAAGTACCTTGCAGAAAATAAAATAGGGTATGGGGTAGAGCATTGGCTGGAGAAGGGCTGGGGTGTATGTATGTGCATTTTCGGGAGATGGTAGCACTGCTTTGCCTTGAAAGTGTTTCTCAAAGCCTCAAAGCCCCAGCATCCTAATAGTCTGGAAACCCATTAACCAGCAGATACACTTAAACTCTGCAGAAGTCAAGACCTCCCTAGCATTGTGGCTGAGCCAAAGTCAAAGCCAAACAGCTGCAGGGTCTCCTTTTTAATAAGGTACCACTTCACACCTACTAGGTTGGCCATAACTGACACATGCAAAATAGCAAGTAATGAGAATGTGAGGAAACTGGAACCCTGCTATATTACTCGTGGGAATGGAAAATGGTGCAGCCGCTGCGGAAGGCAGGTTGGTGGTTCCTCAAAATGTTAAACATAGAATCCCCACAAGACCCAACAACTCTACTCATAGGTATTGACCCTGAAGAACTGAAAGCAGGGGCCAGGTGCAGTGGCTCGTGCCTGTAATCCCAGCGCCTTGAGAGGCTGAGGCGGGAGGATCCCTTGAGCCCAGGAGTTCTAGACCAGCCTGGGCAACATAGAGAGACCCTGTCTCTATAAAATATTAAAAAATTAGCGAGGTGATCGCGCCACTGAACTCCAGCCTGGGCGATAGATCGAGACTCCATCTCAAAAAGAAAAAAATAAAAGTTAAAATGATAAATCTCGTCTTATTTTACTACAATTAAGAAAAAAGACAAGGACATTGTCTTGCTCAGTAACCTTTCCATAACAGCATCAGGAACCTGGCGAAAGGCTGAGACGGTGGCGGGGCTGTGGTCTTTCCTTAAAAAGGTGCAGTCATGGTGGCAGTCGGGTGGCCAGGAGACAGCCTGGAAGTAACCGTCTTCAGTTAGCGCCAGTCTCAGAAGTGGTGACTGTGCACGGGTGACGATGGAGGGTTTATAATTGCTCCTGAATTAATGTGCTTACTTCTCACCCCTGGGGCGCCTGGGTTTAATTACTGTCTTAGGTCACATATGCAAATGAGTCTGCTATCACTCCTGGTCCCGGTGGACAGCAGCCCGCATTACCCAGCCCTTGCACATTGCAGCAAGACCAGCGGGAAGAAGCTGCAGTGCCCCTGGCCAGGCTGGCCTGTTAGAGCTGAATCCGATGAAGGTGATGTGATGCCTGCCCCCTGTGCTGGGTCTAGATGAACTGAAGAGTTCAGGGTTGCCAGGGGAGTCCTTGATCCTTAAAGCACGGGGAGACCAGCTGTCAATGGTGGAGAAACCCCGGAAGCCCTGAATTCATGAGTACCTGGGTAGGGAGGAGTTTTACACAAAAGGTAAGAACTGGGAAGGCAGCAACCTGAAGAAGAGGCCATGGATGAGGGGTGCAGACCCAAAAACCTTGGGGGCTGGGCAGAGAGGGAAGAGAAGCAGGCAGGAGGGACCCCAGCTGCCTAAGGGGGTGGCCACCTGCTGCCTTCTGGGAATGCAGTGTCGTCCATTTTCCAATCTCTCAGAACCCAGAAACTAGGGCCAGGCACGGTGGCTTATGCCTGTAATCCCCGTACTTTGGGAGGCAGGAGGATTGCTTAAGCCCAGGAGTTGGAGACCAGCCTGAGTAATACAGCAAGACCTTGTCTCTAAACAAAAAGTTTTAAAATTATCCAGGCATTGGCTGGGCAAGGTGGCTCACGCCTGTAATTCCAGCACTTTGGGAGGCCGAGGCGGGCGGATCACAAGGTCGGGAGTTTGAGACCAGCCTGGTCAACATGGCGAAACCCTGTCTCTACTAAAAATACAAAAATTAGCCGGGTGTGGTGGCGGGTGCCTGTAATCCCAGGTACTCAGGAGGCTGAGGCAGGAGAATCGCTTGAACCCAGGAGGCGGAGGTTGCAGTGAGCCAAGATTGTGCCATTGCACTCCAGCCTGGGTGACAAGAGCAAGACTCTTGTCTCAAAAAAATAAAATAAAATAAAATAAGCCAGGCATGGTGGCTTGTGCCTGTAGTCACAGCTGCTCAAAAGACTGAGGTGGGAGGATCGCTTGAGCCCAGGAGGCGGAAGATGCCGTGAGTCCTGATAAGCCGCAGCACTCACTGTGACACAGTGAAAAAACCACCAGAAATTGACAATTTTACATGAAGTCAGTTTTTTTTTTTTTAGATATTGGCAATTAATTAAAATAAACCACACACACAGAGTAGGCTGCCTGGGGAAGGGATTGGGTGGGGATTGAGTGGGAAGGGACCCAAGGAACTTTTGGAAGTGCTAGAAATATTCTGGTTACCCAAGTGTATTTGTTAAAATATGTCACACTGATATGGTTAGGCTTTGTGTCCCCACCCAAATCTCATCATAATTCTCATAATCCCCACGTGTCGAGGGAGAGACCAGGTGGAGGTAATTAATCATGGAGCCAGTTTCCCCCATGCTGTTCTCCTGAGAGTGAGTTCTCACAAGATCTGATGGTGTTTAAATTATTTATTTATTATTATTATTTTTGAGATGGAGTCTTGCTGTGTCGCCCAGGCTGGAGTGCAATGGCATGATCTCGGCTCACTGCAGCCTCCACCTCCCTGGTTAAAGCAGTTCTCCTGCCTCAGCCTCCTGAGTAGCTGGGATTACAGGCACCCGCCACCACGCCCGGCTAACTTTTTAGTAGAGATGGGGTTTCACCATGTTGGTCAGGGTGGTCTTGAATTCCTGATCTCCGGTGATCCGCCCACCTCGGCCTCCCAAAGTGCTGGAATTACAGGCGTGAGCCACCGCGCCCAGCAGATCTGATGGTTTTTTAAGAGGCTTTTCCCCCTTTGCTGGGCACTTCTCCTTCCTGCCGCCATGTGAAGAAGGTGCCTGTGCCCTTTGCCTTCCACCATGATTCCTGAGGCCTCCCCAGCCATGCTAAACTGAGTCAATTAAACTTCTTTCCTTTATAAGTTACCCAGTCGGCCGGGCGCGGTGGCTCAAGCCTGTAATCCCAGCACTTTGGGAGGCCGAGATGGGCGGATCACAAGGTCAGGAGATCGAGACCATCCTGGCTAACATGGTGAAACCCCGTCTCTACTAAAAATACAAAAAACTAGCCGGGCGAGGTGGCGGGCGCCTGTAGTCCCAGCTACTCGGGAGGCTGAGGCAGGAGAATGGCGTAAACCCGGGAAGCGGAGCTTGCAGTGAGCTGAGATCCGGCCACTGTACTCCAGCCTGGGCGACAGAGCGAGACTCCGTCTCAAAAAAAAAAAAAAAAAAAAAAAAAAAAAAAATTACCCAGTCTTGGGCAGTTCTTTATAGCAGTATGAAAACAGACTAATACACACACCATACACTTCAAATGGACATCTGTTACTGAATGTCAATGATACCTCAATAAAGCTAATTAAACAGAAAAGGGAATTGGGAATGGGAAACTCACAGAAGCCCAAGGAGAAGTGTTGGGACGTAGAATCAATTTACAAGGGTTTTTTTTTTTTTTTTTTTGAGTCAGGGTCTCACTCTATCGCCCGGGCTGGAGTGCAATGGCACGATCTTGGCTCACTGCAACCTCCACTTACCAGGTTCAAGTGATTCTTGAACCTGGTAAGTGGGATTACAGGCGCACACCACCACACCCATCTAATTTTTATACTTCTAGTAAAGATGGGGTTTTGCCATGTTGGCCAGGCTGGTCTCGAATTCCTGGCCTCAAGTGATCCACCCACCTCAGCCTCCCAAAGTGCTGGGATTACAGGCCGAAACACCTTCCTCCCCTTTCCGTATGTCCTGCGCCTCTTCTTATCTAAGTATATCGGCACCTGATTGTTCAGCTGAATCATTTTATTCCACACGGGAGCCCGAGTTAGTGTGATCATTTATAGTACTATGTGTGCTCATCCTTGAGTGGTCGTACCGTTGTGTTTTTAGCCCCCTTTTATGGCTGGAGAAACTGAAGCACAGTTGGGGGAAAAGCCAGAATCCAGAGTCACACAGCCTGGCTCTGTGTTCTCTGACACTGCTGCCTGCACCGTGGCTGCTATCGGGGAGCGGGTGCTGGGAACCTGCTGCTTCGGGGACAGCTGGTGTGGATGCATCTACAGGCCCTAGTAGGGAACACATTGCTAAGAAGCAGGCTCCTACAACAGCCCCGTGGACTGTGTTGGTGGCATTCAGAGGCCACCTTCCTGCCTCGGCTGCATTCATTCAAATGAAAATTACCAGGACTTTGGGCTTTTTAGGGAAAGCCTGGCTGCCTCTCATTGTGTCCTTGAAAGCTTGGCATTCTAGCCCTGCCCGGTTATCACCACCTCTGAAATTCATTTACTTGTTACACCAGTGGTTCTCAAGTCTGGCTGCACACCGGAGTCCGCTGGGGGTTCTCTAAAAAATACTGATGCTTTGGGTTCCACCCGGAGGTTCTGAATTAATTGACCTGGGGCGAGTCCTGCTATAGAAGCTTCAGAAGCCTCCCAGGTGATTCTAATGTGACCACGTTTCAGAATCATTGCTTTAAACTTTCAATTTACCTTTTTTTTGAAGACAGGCTCTCGCTTTGCTGCCCAGGCTGGAGTGATCACAGTTCACAACTCCTGGGCCCAAGCAGTCTCTCCACCTCGGCCTCCTGAGTAGCTGAGACTACAGGGGCCATGTCACCACGCCCAGCTACTCTTTTACTATTATTTTCAGCTGGGTGCAGTGGCGCACGCCTGTAATCCCAGCACTTTGGGAGACCAAGGCGGGCAGATCACCTGAGGTCGGGAGTTCAAGACCAGCCTGGCCAACATGGTGAAACCCTGTCTCTACTAAAAATACAAAAATTAGCTGGGCGTGGTGGTGCAGGCCTGTAATCCCAGCTACTCTGGAGGCTGAGGCACGGGAATCACTTGAATCCAGGAGGTGGAGGTTGCAGTGAGCTGAGATCATGCCACTGTACTCTAGCCTGGATGACAGAGTGAGATGCTGTCTCAGAAAAAACAAAATAAAACAAAACCGAACTCTATATATATAAATAGTTTTTTTTTTTTTTTTTTTTTTCAGCCCAGGCTAACTCCAGACCTATCTTAAATGTTTCACTGAGAATGGCTTTCTCGAAACGTATTCATGCTGCCTGTCCTGCTTCAGACAGGCTCCACAGGAAAAGACCCAGAGGTCTGCACTTCTGCTCGGCTCACATCTGCCAGTCAGCGTCAGGAATGTGCTTCGTTTCTGCTGGGTCAGGAAGTTTAGTCACAGTTGGCTTTCCTTATTTGGGGCCTCTGTGTCTCCGGGGTCAATGTGGTAAACCGCTCAGTCCAGCCTGCAATGGAAATAGCTCCAACCCCAGTCCAGCAGCCTCCTTTCAGGGTGGTGCCGACTGGAAGGGGTCCTGTCTACCTGTGTTTGCCATCTAACCTCAAGAGTGATAAATGAGGTTCACCTCACAGTCAGGAAATGTTGACATGAAACCAAACTGAAAAATACTCATGCAAACTCGAGGCCTTCGAGTTGAGATAAACAAGATGTACAACATGCCAGTAACCGTCAGACCCAGTTCCCTGATTTACTTCCCTCCGGGATCAGTTCTCAGATACCGGTCATGGAAACCTGGAAAGGGTTAGTGTCTGGGGTTTTACGTGGGATGATTGCATTAAGTTAGGCAGGAGAATGACTTTGTTACGGTCATCATCTGGAGATTAAGTATAGTTTAAGGAAATGTATATGGGTGTAGAGCTGACAAGGGGGGAACCACGATGGCTTTGATATGTCAATTTCACAAGTCACCAGTTATTCAATCAAATACTAATCCATGGCCGGGCGCGGTGGCTCAAGCCTGTAATCCCAGCACTTTGGGAGGCCGAGACGGGCGGATCACGAGGTCAGGAGATCGAGACCATCCTGGGTAACACAGTGAAACCCCGTCTCTACTAAAAATACAAAAACTGGCCGGGCGCGGTGGCTCAAGCCTGTAATCCCAGCACTTTGGGAGGCCGAGGCGGGCGGATCACGAGGTCAGGAGATCGAGACCATCCTGGCTAACACGGTGAAACCCCGTCTCTACTAAAAATACAAAAAGAAATTAGCCGGGCGTGGTGGCGGGCGCCTGTAGTCCCAGCTACTCCGGAGGCTGAGGCAGGAGAATGGCGTGAACCCGGGAGGCGGAGCTTGCAGTGAGCCGAGATCGCGCCACTGCACTCCAGTCTGGGCGACAGAGCGAGACTCCGTCTCAAAAAAAAAAAAAAAAAAAAAAAAAAAAAAAAAAAAAAAATACAAAAACTTAGCCGGGCGAGGTGGCGGGCGCCTGTAGTCCCAGCTACTCGGGAGGCTGAGGCAGGAGAATGGCGTGAACCCGGGAGGTGGAGCTTGCAGTGAGCTGAGATCCGGCCACTGCTCTCCAGCCTGGATGACAGAGCGAGACTCCGTCTCAAAAAAAAAAAAAAAAACAAAAAAAAAAACTAATCCAGGTATTACTGTGAAGCTATGCTGCAGAAGTAATCAAAGTTACTAATAAGTAGATGCTGAGGAATTATCCTAATTACTCTAGATCTGCCCAACTCCATAAACGAGGTGTTTTTTATTTTTTTGAGACAGTTTCACCCCATCACCCAGGCTAGAGTGCAGTGGCGCAATCTCAGCTCACTGCAACCTCCACCTCCCAGGTTCAAGCAGTTCTCCTATCTCAGCCTCCCAAGTAGCTAGGACCACAGGCACACACTACTCCAGGCTAATTTTTCTGGTATTTTTAGTAGAGACTGTGTTTTGCCATCTTGGCCAGGCTGGTCACAAACTCCTGACCTTAGGTGATCCACCCACCTCAGCTTCCCAAAGTGCTGAGATTACAGGTGTAATCCACTGTGCCCGGCCAGTGAGGTGGTCTTCAAAGCCGAGGTTTCAAGAGAGAAATTTCACCTGTGAAATGGTAGCTTCACCCAAGCCCCTGGAGTTCCAGCCCGCTGCTGGCCATCATCCCTTCCCAACGGGCAGCCCTGTGAATTTCAGACATGCTTACCCAGGCTCCACAATCACAGAAGCCAGTTATTATTTTTGAGAAAGGCTCTCACTCTGTCACCCAGACTGGAGTGCAGTGGTGCAATTTTGGCTCACGGCAGCCTTGACCTCCTGGGCTCAAGCAATCCTCTGGCCTCAGCCTTCTGAGTAGCTGGGACCACGCCGACATGCCCGGCTAACTTTTCTATTTTTTGAAGAGTCAGGGTCTTGCCATGTTGCACATGGCCAGTCTTGAACTCCTGAGCTCAAGTGATCCTCCTGCCTCAGCCTCCCCAAGTGTTGGGATTACAGGCATGAACCACTCACTGCACCAGGCCATCAATTCTTAATATCCGTACCTCCCCTTACTGGTTCTGTTTCTCAGGTTAAATCCTGAGATAAAAAATGAACAAGAATGTCCACAAGAGGGCTCCCCAGATCCCTGACTGTGCATTGGAACGTGCAACTTAAGATACTTCTTTTAAGGAGAAAAATCAAGTAATAGAATGAGACCTCTTCAAGGTGCAGATGGCAACCAGTTTCTCACTTCTTTTAATTTTTTTGAGATGGAGTCTCACTCTGTTGCCCAGGGTGAAGTGCAGTGGTGTGATCTTGGCTCACTGCAACCTCCATGTCCTGGGTTCAAGCGATTCTCATGCGTCAGCCTCCTGAGTAGCTAGAATTACAGGCACATGCCACTGCACCCGGCTAATTTTTTATTTTCTTTTGAAACGGAGTCTTGTTCTGTCACCTAGGCTGGAGTGCAGTGGCGCAATCTCGGCTCACGGCAACTGCCGCCTCCTGGGTTCAAGTGATTCTCCTGCTTCAGCCTCATGAGTAAATGGGACTACAGGCGTCTGCCACCATGCCTGGCTAATTTTTGTATTTTTTAGTAGAGACAAGGTTTCACCATATTGGCCAGGCTGGTCTCGAACTCCTGACCTTGTGATCCAGCAGCCTCAGCCTCCCAAAGTGCTGGGATTACAGGTGCGAGCCACTGCACCCAGCCTCATTTTTGTATTTTTAGTACAAGCGGGGTTTTGCCATATTGGCCAGGCTGGTCTTGAACTTCTGACCTCAGGAGATCCGTCTGCCCTGGCCTCCCAAAGTGCTGGGATTATAGGCATGAGCCACCCACCACACCTGGCTTTATCTCTCTCACTTTTAAATAAACGTATTCTCCGCACCCTGTGTTCAGCATTACCCTAGAACAGTACTTTCTCCAACATGCAAGTTTTCCATCTGCATAATTCAATGCAGCGGCACCAGCTACAAATGAGAGCTTCGGAGCACCTGAAACCCGAAGCTCGAGAAACCGAGGAGTGGAATTCACTCATTCAAATCAGGTCCTGGGGTCTTCTCGATGCCCTTCTACCTTCCTGCCCAGAGTTCCCTTTTAATCCTTCTTTCACCTGCTTTCCCCAGGAAGAGACCCTATGCCAGCTCTTCCCAGGATGGTCACCTTCACCCTGGAGTCTTTCTGGTCTGAACAATATGGCTGTGTAACCTAGCAGCTACCATCCTTAAGATAATCTACAAATAGGCCTGCATTTGAAGTTTCTTCCTAACAAGGTGTCTCGCTCTGCCTCCCAGCTTAGACTCCCTGTTGTGACCCCACTACCCTAGAGGGACCGCGTATGTCTCTTTTCTTGCCTTTGCCTCTAGTTCCCTTCCCAAGGACCCAGGAAAATGTCCTCAATGGATCCTCATCCCTTGCTGTTACGACACCAAACCTTAGTTCTCAAAGGCCAACACCCTTTCGCCAGGCCCCCTGAACGTGAAGGACAGACCCAGATTGTTCCAAACATACACAGGCACACGGAGTATTCTCATGGGTCACTGAGGCTTTTTATTTTAAGCACAAAACCACCAGGCATCTTGCCTGTGGCCACCCCGGAGATGACACGAGGCTCACATGACTCCAGACACTTGGTGGAAAGTAAGGCGAGAAAAACAGTGATTTGGGCCAATTACACGACGGCAAAGCTAGAGCTGCCAAACAGGGCTCCGGGGAGCTTGGTTCTGTAGAAGTTCTAAGGAAGCGGCACGGACTCCACGGCGGCGGGTGAGGGGCGCTAACTAGCAGGGACCCCTGCAAGCGTTGGTCGGGGCCTCAAGCTGCCCGAGCTGACACAAGGGGAGGGGTCTATTTAGCCAACAGGTGACCGAAGGGCTTGCCTGCCCACAGCTTACTTGGCCAGGGGGTTTCTGAAGTTCCTGCCGGCAAACTTAGCCTTGCTGCCCAGCTCCTCTTCAATTCTTGGGAAGGAGAAAGATAAAAAGATGGGGAGGAAAAAAGAAAAGTCAGACCTCAAGTTGTAAGTTTTCCCATCCTAGATGTGGTCAGACACAGCCCCACTCCTGGGAAGTTGAGAACACAGAATCTGTCCACCTTCTTCAAACCCTCTAAACTTGTGCTTCTCTGAGAAGCCAGATTTGGGAGGCCAAGGTGGGAGGATCACCTGTGGTCAGCCTGACCAATATGGTGAAACCCCGTCTCTACTAAACATTCAAAAAAGATTAGGCAGGCATGGTGGTGGGCACCTGTGATCCCAGCTACTTCGGAGGCTCAGACAGAACTGCTTGAACCTGGGAGGCAGAGGTTGCAGTGAGCCAAGATTGCACCGCTGCACTCCAGCCTGGGCGACAGAGTGAGATCCGTCTCAAAAAAATACAAATAAATAAAATTCCGCAGCAAAAAAGAATGGAAGTCTGAAGCTATGACTGCCCCACTGCACTCCAGCCTGAGTGACATGGCAAGACCCTGTCTCAAACAAACAAAATAACAAAAAAGCCCTGTGTCTACTGTTCACCTGCTTCTTTGTGTGTGTATGAAAATTCCCAGGATACAGTTTTAATGAAGGGGTAATAGGGGAGAACTTAGGAAATGGGTGTTCTGTTTCCCTACAAGTCCAGAAAATAACTAAAAAGGGGGTTTGTATCCCAGTGGTGCCTGAGTCAGTGGGGGAATGGTATATTATATTATTGGCCGGGTACAGTGGCTCACGCCTGTAATCCCAGCACTTTGGGAGGCTGAAGTGGGCGGATCACCCAAGGTCAGGAGTTCGGGACCAGCCTGGCCAACATGGTGAAGCCCCATCTCTACTAAAAATACAAAAATTAGCTGGGTGTGGTGGTACGCCTGTAATTTCAGCTACTCGGGAGGCTGAGGTGGGAGAATTGCTTGAACCTGGAAGCGGAGGCTGCAGTGAGCCGAGGTCGCACCATCGCACTCCAGACTAGGCAACAGAGCGAGACCTCATCTCAAAAACACAAAAACAAAAACAAAAAGTGGGTGGCGGGGGGACCAGGGGACAGGGGGACAGGGGGACAAGTCTCCTGGTGTTCAGGGGCTTCTCAAGGACACAGACAGGAAAGGGAGACCAGAACAGCCCCACAGCACTGAGAAGTGGAAACCCAGCCACGTGCCCTTTGACTTTTTCCTCCTCTCTCCAAGCCCTGGCTCCATATCCACAAACGGGTTAAATGTGCTGAAACAGATCATGAAGGGGCTCTCTGGAAGCTCTAAGAAAGTCATGGATCAGCTGTCAAAGGGGGTCCCAATCTCTCTTACAGGAAGAGGGCAGCACTGTGCGGAGCAGGTTTCTGCCTCTGATGGCACTGCAGGGGTTGGGGTCTAGGCCTGCTCAGGGCCTGGCTGGCTGCACTGTGCGCCTGCCCCTGTACCTGTTCCCAGAGCCAGGAGCTCCTGGGGGAGGGCAGTGCCCACACTGAGTGCAGCCCCAGGGAGTGAACCACAGGCCCCTTGTTCTCCAGAGCCCTCCTTACCTGAGGAGCTGGTTGTACTTGGCCAAGCGCTCAGATCGGCAAGGGGCACCAGTCTTGATCTAGGAGAAAAGAAAAGCCATTTGCTTATAGTGGACAGGCTTTGCAGGCATTTCTGGCAGGGAGAGGGTGTGATGTCAGAGAGAGAATTTCTAGAGGATCTGAGCCTAGGAAAGGAGGGGCTACAACATACAAGCAGGGCCCTCATGCCCCCATTCTGTTCAGGCTCAGAAACCAGGACAACAACTCAGCGGACATGAGCAAAACAGGGACAGACACGGATCTTCACTGGTTTTGGGTCTTCCAGGAAGTTGAGGTCAGAGAGAAGAAAGGAGGAGACGCTCATTCTTACCTGCCCAGTGCACAGCCCCACAACCAGGTCAGCAATGAAGGTATCTTCAGTCTCCCCAGAACGATGAGACACCATGACGCCCCAACCATTGGCCTGGGCCAACTTGCACCTAGAAGCCAAGAGACAACCTGGATGGCATGACCCC
The DNA here is from genome assembly GCF_043159975.1 of Macaca nemestrina. Classification (NCBI taxonomy): domain Eukaryota; kingdom Metazoa; phylum Chordata; class Mammalia; order Primates; family Cercopithecidae; genus Macaca; species Macaca nemestrina. The sequence goes on along the minus strand of NC_092125.1, from coordinate 225,236,882 downwards.
ATTTTCTGGTGCCACAAACCCCAATGCCATTACCCCTTGGTGCCAGCAGGAAAGCAGTGGAGGGGCTGTTAATGGCTAAGGCTCTCCATGCCTGGGCTCTGTCAAGAGCACAGAGGACAACCCTCACCCTCCTCTGAACTCTTCCACCCCCAGGACCTTCTTAGCCCTCTTCATAGTTGAAACACTGGGTTCAGCCTCCCTTGATGGGAGAAAGACTAGTGTTCTCTGACTGAGCTCTTCACAGAATACATCTGCTTGCTATGTTGCCCAGGCTGGTCTTGAGCTCCTGAGCTCAAGTGATCCTCCTGCCTTGGCCTCCCAAAACGTTGGGATTACAGGTCCAACATTTTGGGCCTGTAATTTAAAAGGGTCCCGAGTTCAAACACAAAACCTGTTAAAATCCCAAGGTGTCCTACATTCTGGCCAGCAGGATTCCCCATCGACAGAACAAAAGGGCCCTTTTCTGATTCACAAGCCGTAGCTACGGGAAAGCTGCTTGCCTGGGAAGACACTTACGCCTGAAGCGACTCGGTCACGGAGCCAATCTGGTTGACTTTGAGCAGGAGGCAGTTGCAGGACTTCTCGTTCACGGCCTTGGCAATCCTCTTTGGGTTGGTCACTGTGAGATCATCCCCGACTACCTGGATTCCTGCACTGGCCGTGAACTTCTGCCAAGCTCCCCAGTCATCCTGGTCAAAGGGATCTTCGATAGACACCACTAAGGAGAGGAGGGACACGCCTCATCAGTGTGATCCTCCCAGTGTGCTCCTCTGCAACGCCCAGCCTTGCTTCCCCCTAGACTTGCTGCTCGCCTGGCCTCACACTGCCCAAAATTATAGGACAGGGATGGCTCCCCAACTGATCCTTGAAACAATGTGCCCCACCAACCTACTCCTGCAGCAGTGGACAAGTCACCCACAATCCTGGGTCAATAGATCTAAAACAAAAAATCTCACTTTGTCACCCAGGCTTGAGTGCAGAGGTGCAATCATAGCTAACTGTAGCTGTGAAATCCCGGGATCAAATGATTCTCCCACCTCAGCCTCCTGAGTCGCTGGGACTACAGGGGTTTCCCACCCATTCAGCTACTTATTTTAATTTTTTTGCAGAAATGGAGTCTTGCTATGTTCACTAGGCTGATCTCAAACTCCTGGGGTTCAAGTGATGCCGTTTTAGTCTCTCCAAGCGCTGGGATTCCAGGCATAAGCCACTATATGCCCAGTCTCAAAAAAACTTTTTAAGACCTATATAAGAAGAGAACACTTGCCGGGCGCGGTGGCTCAAGCCTGTAATCCCAGCACTTTGGGAGGCCGAGGCGGGCGGATCACGAGGTCAGGAGATCGAGACCATCCTGGCTGACACGGTGAAACCCCGTCTCTACTAAAAAATACAAAAAAAACTAGCTGGGCGAGGTGGCGGGCGCCTGTAGTCCCAGCTACTGGGGAGGCCGAGGCAGGAGAATTGCGTGAACCCGGGAGGCGGAGCCTGCAGTGAGCTGAGATCCGGCCACTGCACTCCAGCCTGGGCGGCAGAGCGAGACTCCGTCTCACAAAAAAAAAAAAAAAAAAAAAAAAAAAAAAAGAAGAGAACACTTATTTGTCTAGGGTGGTTTGAGTTTAGTGCCACTGAAAATCAGAATGGAGCCAAAGACTCAGAAGTGAAAAGACCTGAGTTTGGGTCTTGGCTCAACCTTGACTAAGTTGTTTAGGGTAGTGGTTAAATGCACAGACTCTGCAGTCAGATTTCCTGGTCTGAATTCTTGCCCCACTATTTGCTGTGTGCTCTCGGGCAGATTATTCAACCAGCCCATCAGTTTCCTCTCCTGTAGAAGTCACAGACCCTATCCTGTGTACACACAGAGCCTAAAATGAATATTCCCAGCTCACAGGAAGCAAAATACATCTCAGTAACAAGTGGCTCTTCTAATTCTGAAGGCTTGGTTCCCTCGCCTGTCTAATGGAGCACAGACCGCTGCTGGCACCCGAGCTCCTTAGCTACACAAGAACCTCTGTGAAGCCCTGTGTATGTACAACTGGGGGGAAGCCCCCTGATGAATCCCCCACGGGAGCCAGAGGTTCAGACACACCCTCCCCATCCCCAGCCAGCCAGATGCTCCAGCTGCCATGCTACAGGTCAGTGGCAGGAAAGGAAGATGGCACTCCGGGAACACTCACCTGGGTAGTCCTTGATGAAGGACTTGTACAGGTCAGCCAGCTGATCAGGTGAGATGTACCTGCTGGGGTCATCGGGAGACTTGAAGTCCAGGTCATACTTCCCAGACCTGAAGAACTCGGAGGCTGCTACGTCCATGCCAATGACCACCTTATCAGTGTAGCCAGCTTTCCCAATGGCAGTCTTCAGCAGCTCCAGGCCTGGGAAGAGATGGTGGCAACAGGTTTGGAAAACAGGTAGGTTCCCTTCAACAGCTGTTACACATGGACTGTAACACAAAGGTCAAGAGGTGTTCGGGCCCCAACCAGTAGTTTCAACAACGTCAGTTACTTTTTTTCTGCTTTGGGGCAAGAAACCATGGGCCAGAGCTCCTGGTGTAGACTAAATGGGAAATTCAGCACAGCTTCCAAGAAAGTAGCCTTTCTCCCTGACAAATGCTCCCAAATTTAGTGCCCAGGAACAGCTGTCCTGGCCAAGATACAGTTACAGTAACCAGCTGAGATCAGCTGTCCCAAGGCACAGGCCTTAAATAGAGCTGAAGCGGGATCCAAGAGAAAGCCCAGTGGAGGCAGCCCTGGGTGGCAGGATCCTCCTGCCAGGCCGTGCCGTTGAGAGTTCAGGTTCAGGGTCTGCCATCCATGGCTAAGCTGTCCTGCCAGCAGGACAGATGGACAGACACCTGGCTCCCCAAGCTATTAGGTATTGCTTGAGCCCAGGAGGCAGAAATTGCGCCACTGCACTCCAGCCCAGGCGACAGAGACTCCGTCTCAAAGAAAGAAAAAAATAAGTAAAATCAAATGAAGCTCCCCTTTCCCTCCTTAAAACCCTGTTTGAAGGGTCTTGATCTTTACAAACTACAGGTGGAATGAAAACCTTTTCCACAGAGGCAGGTGTGGACAACCCCTGCACAGAGGGAGTTGGTGCTGCAGGGCTGGCTGGGTGGGTGGGGATTCCCCAGCGCCTTTACCTTCTTTATTCTCCAGGATATTGGGAGCAAACCCGCCTTCATCCCCCACATTGGTGGCATCTTTCCCGTATTTCTCCTTGATGACATTCTTCAGGTTGTGGTAAACCTCCGCTCCAATGCGCATGGCTTCCCTGAAGTTTGCTGCACCGACTGGGAGGATCATGAACTCCTGCATGGCCAGCTTGTTGCCGGCATGAGAACCGCCATTGATGACATTGAAAGCCTGGGGAGAGAACAGAGAAGCATGGCACCGGGCCCAGAGAGCCCCACAGGGCAACAGGCCCCTCTGGTCCTACCATCCCCATCTAGCTCACAGATGAGCCCAAGACTTGCTCCTTGAGGAGCATCAGTGGGGTCAGGGTGGCCATGAAATGCTCACCAGGTCTCTGACTCATGTTTTTAGAGACAGGATCTGACTATACTGGTCTTGCCCAGGCTGGTCTCAAACTCTTGGGCTCAAGTGATCCTCCTGCCTCAGCCTCTTGATTAGCTGGGACTACAGGTGTGCACTACTGCAACCAGTTCATACCAGGTCTATTCTGATAACTGCAAATTCATGATCATCAGGAGAAACGCTAGTGACTACGTCAGCTAATGCTCACAGCCTAGCAAGGAAAGTACTGCTGTCATTTCCTACCCGAGCCTCCACTGCAAATGAAGGACCTGGGGCACAGGCAAGTTGAATTACCTGCTCAAGGTCACACTTAACAAGGGGCAGAGCTGTGCTGGGAGAGTCACATGTGTTAAGAGATCAAGGCACAGGAGGTCTTGGGTCCCCAAGAGCAAGCTGAAACCCCCAACTCCTTGCTTGGGAAGTTCCAATAGACCACTCACCGGGACTGGCAGGATGACTTCAGAGTTGCCAGCCAAGTCAGCGATGTGGCGGTACAGGGGGACCCCCTTCTCAACAGCACCAGCTTTGCAGACGGCGAGGGACACCCCCAGAATGGCGTTCGCACCAAACTTAGCTAGAACAGAAGAGAACCGAGTGGAATGAAGTCATTTCTGACTCACCGGCTTTTCTCCTGCCATCTCCTCCCCCATCACACTGTTACTAGAAATGCAAATAGCATTCCCTGTGGACTCACCACTGCTTTTCCCCTCTAAGACAGAGCCCAGCTCTGGCCAACTATAGGAACTGCTGAATTCATTATAAGGAGCAAAGCTGTTCCGAGTAACCGAACTGACAGGCTATTATCACCTGGTTTTGCTCCTGATACTCGAAAGTGTGATTTCTCTTTTTTTTGTTTGAGATGGAGTCTTGCTCTGTTGCCCAGGCTGGAGTGCAGTTGCGTGATCTCGTCTCCCCCATTCATGCCCTTCTCCTGCCTCAGCCTCCCGAGTAGCTGGGACTACAGGCGCCCGCCACAAGGCCACAAGGCCTGTATAATTATTATTTTTTTTTTTTTTTGAGACGGAGTCTCGCTCTGTCGCCCAGGCTGGAGTGCAGTGGCTAGATCTCAGCTCACTGCAAACTCTGTCTCCCGGGTTTACGCCATTCTCTTGCCTCAGCCTCCTGAGTAGCCAGGACTACAGGCGCCCGCCACCTCGCCCGGCTAGTTTTTTTGTATTTTTTAGTAGAGTCGGGGTTTCACCATGTTAGCCAGGATGGTCTCGATCTCCTGACCTCGTGATCTGCCCATCTCGGCCTCCCTAAGTGCTGGGATTACAGGCGTGAGCCACCGCGCCTGGCCAAAAGTGTGATTTCTTAAGAGTGACGCAAAGAAATGGGAGGAGACGACAGGCTCATTTAGCTTGTCACTAAGATCATGGACCTCTTCCTGAAAGTTGTTAAAGTCTTTAGGAGACTTCATGATCTTCCCCAGTAAAGATGCCTCCTCGGGCCACTCACATTTATTTTCTGTTCCGTCCATCTCGATCATCAGTTTGTCAATCTTCTCTTGTTCTGTGACGTTCAGTTTCTAAGAGGGAGAGGAGAGAATGAGGGGTTGGTGTCACTCTTATCTGCACAGCCTTTGCTCCCCTACCATGGAATCTGACTTTGGAACTATGTAAAATAAAAATCAATTCTGTGATGTTTGTTTTATAAGCAAAAAAAGTGGAGGACAAAAATCAATGGTGAGACAAAAACTGCCTTCTGCTTGCTTTGATGGTGTTTCATTCACCCAACAATGAAACAGATGGACGCTCTCAGACACAATGCTTGTGTCACAAAGGTAATGGTCTACCCAGGGAGTCCAAAGTGACTTTACACCCAAGAGAATTGTCAGGTATGTGCTATGTAAACCACCGCTACGAAGGAACATGGCTTTCATGGGCAATAAATAAGCAAAGCTCATTGTTCACTCAAGCAGGCTGAGCCCTTGAAAGGTGGGCTCTGCTGCTCACTCTTGGCTAACCTCAAAGATTGCAAATCTCCATCCTCTGATGGGAGGCATGATTTCTGCAGGTAGTCTGAAATCACTTAGCAAAGTGTCTAATAATGGATCAAAATGAGTTAAAGTAACAAAACTGATGTACTAAGAACTGGCTCAAAAGTAATCCAATAAAAACCAGCATTACTTTTTAATTTTTTTTTTAACTTTTTGAGTCTCGCTCTGTTGCCTAGGCAGGAATGCAGTGTCACGATCTCAGCTCACTGCAACCTCCACCTCCTGGGCTCAAATGATCCTGCAACCTCAGCTGGGACTATAGGCATGCGCCACCATGCCTGGCTAAGTTTTGTACTTTTTTTTTTTTTTTTTGCAGAGATGGGCTTCGCCATGTTGCCCAGGCTGGTCTTAAACTTCTGGCCTCAAGGAATCTGCCCATCTAAAGTGTTGGGATTACTGGCGTAAGCCACTGCACCCAACCAAAAATCAGCATTCCATTTTAAACTTACTAATATATTAACAAGGCATTATTTTTATCTATAATATTCTTGATATAAAAAAAAATGCAAAGAAAATCAGCTTTGATCCCATCATGCTGTGCTAGCAACTTGGTGTCTTTTGCAGCTTTGTCAAGGCATCGCTGGAACAGGCAGGCAGTTACCCAGGCACAGCCTCAGAGGCCAGTTCTCACCAACAGTTTGGTATGGTATGTTTCTCCCAGGGGGAAGAAAATGCCGGGGGATGTCCTGCTCATCATGTGAGTCACACTATGTAGGGATATGAAGGGACAGAGAACAAGGTATATGTGGAGTTTCCAGGAGACTGGCAGAGGGTGTTGCAGGCAGAACAGTAATGAGAAATTTCGTCTGGGGGCCGGTCAGGCAGGGAGTAATTACAGAGTGCCACAAAACCCAGGCTTAAACCAACAAGTGGGGGACAGAGACAACAAAGGAGCTCCTCCTTTTCCCTGTACAGAATGAATTCATGGAGGAGAGGAACTAGATTCAAGAACAGATGGAGGCTGTGGCTGGGCTTGGACTGGGCCTAGAGAGTTTTGTTATTTTTATTTTTTGAGACAGAGTCTCACTCTGTTGCCCAGGCTGCAGTGCAGTGGCGCAATCTCTGCTCACTGCAACCTCCGCCTCCCAGCTTCAAGTGTTTCTCATGTCTCAGCCTCCCAAGTAGCTGGGACTATAGGGGTGCACCACCACGCCGGGCTAATTTTTGTACTTATAGCAGAGATGGGGTTTCACCATGTTGGCTAGACTGGTCTCCAACTCCAGACCTCAAGTAATCCACACACCTCGGCTTCCCAAAGTGCTTGGATTACAGGTGTGAGTCACTGTACCTCGCCCAGAGCATTTTTAGACAGGGCTTTTCAAACCAGTCCCATCTGATGAGTGCCACAGGAATTACGGAGGGACGGGCCGAAGGGAGGGTAAATGATAATAAAAACCTGCTGAGTCAGGTGGGTTGCTAGGTCCCCAGCCCTACTTCACCTCCAGCAGCTCTACTTTTATGTTTGACATATTGAGGTTTCCAGGATGATTTTACTTAACAGGAAGGAACTCCACTGCTAAAGTCAGTAGAGCTATAGTATATAATTCCAACGTCTATGAGAAATTAGTCACCATGGACACTACCACAAACACCCCTGAGAAAGCACTCTTAAAATCTGGATCTTAATTTCCCCAAAGGTCCAGAGAGTTGCAGAGGCGAAAAACCTCAGGGCTCTAAGTGTCTCACTCTTCTGATGCAATTCCATCTGCTCCCAGAAGTGGACTGTGAGGCAGCAGGCAGGTTAGACTTATGTCATGCACGGATTGTTCTCATGCATGACAGGGAATCCAATCGGCTTCTGTAGCTCTCAGAATAAGCTCTTCCATAAACAGGAAAGCCCCTGGGATTGGGAGACGCTCTGGTGGCATTAGACACATTAGTTATCAGGAGGCAGGTCCTACCTTGCTAACCAGGGCAGGCGCAATAGTTTTATTGATGTGCTCAACAGCCTTTGAGACACCTAGAAGGAACAATCAAATCAAATTACTTGACATTAATTTTAAAACCAGGCTTGAGCAGCATTGCTAGAGAGAGCCACTGTTAAGGCTGACCCGGAAGCCCACCAAGGGACCTTCCATGGGACCTCTTACCCCTCTCCCCTTCCCCCCAGAATCGGAGGACTTTCCGGCCTAGTCTGAGTGCTCCTACCTAGGACCCCAGAGGGTTAGAGCCACACAAACAGCAGCTGGCTCAGAGCGATCTGACCGGTTAGTTTGCAAGACCATGCACTGGAAACACCAGCCGCAGACTAAAGGCTGTCCAATCAGTTACCTGAGTGCACAGGGCTGGTGCCAGGAACTCATTAATATACTTAACAGGTCTGGAGACGCCTGCCCAGCAGAGGAGGATGAAGAAGGAGAAATGAGAGAGACTCAGAAGAGAACCAGTGATTAAGGACTGCGAGTGAGAGACAGCAAGGGAACAGGAAAGCAGAGGAGAGCATTTAGGGGGTCATGAGTTCAATCTTCCACAAATGCTGACTTACTGAGCACTCATTACCATCAAGGCACAGCACCATCCTGCTCTGGGTAAGTCCCCACACAGGCCATTAAACAACGGTGACATGGTAACATGTTGGTGTGTGGACACTGCTTCTTATAGCATTAAAGCAGGACTGAACACCCAGCACCACCACTGCGACACCAGCCCAGTGTTTCGCAACCTGATTTCATCATTGTCCCTCCCCTGCAGCCTCTCTGGAGTTTTCCGGGTCCCCCACGGAGAATGTGTGATCTAGCCCTGTGTGCTTTTCTGTAATTTGGCCACATGTTCTATCTCTAGAAAGGTCAATGTTGCACACACACTCAGTCAATTTGAATACAGCCAGAGGCTGGCTCTGCCACAGAGAGGACTCCTGTGAGTCAGTCAACAGGAAAATCAGACTAAATGACACATCTGCAGCTCACCATTAAGGGTAAGCCATTGGCTAGACCTTCCCTGGATACTTTCTTGCCCTTGAAGAGGCTGATGATCTGGAGGGCCCACAGAAACCCCCTGGGAGATGGGGAAACTTTTCTTTAGTTAACAGGCCCTGTTCTCATCCTTGGGTTCCTGTCCTAATCATGAAGGAGTATTTCACAGACTGGGGACAAACTGCAATAGAAACAAGCATTGAAACTCTCGACCCAGAGCATGCAGGCTCAGGAACCCTGTAATCCACACACCAACTTTCCTGTCCACGTGGTGGTGCACTGCTTCCATCAACATCATGGGTTACGGTAGGTTTACCTGCCATAAACCTGCAAATGCAAGCCCCACCCAGAGAGAAGGACAGGACTGGGCAAGGCCAGGAGTGGGGCTGGAGGCAGGGAGGCCATGGGCTGTGGGTTCTAAGGCTTACCCTTCCCCATATAGCGAGTCTTATCATTGTCCCGGAGCTCTAGGGCCTCATAGATACCAGTTGAAGCACCACTGGGCACAGCAGCTCTGAAGAGACCTGGATGAGAAGAAAAAAAGTCATAGTAGCAATTCAGAAATCCAGTTCCAGCACAGTCCCAAGTCCCCTCCCGCCCACAAATGCATTTGTCATCAGGGAGCTGTTTCTTCCTCCTACCACCTGCGTGAATTAAACACTCTGGTCTGTTCTTCGTGCCTCTCACATATTTATGATCCTGTACTGCAGACTTTACTGCAAAGATGACTGATTCCTCTAGCAGAAAGAAAGTGCTCTATAGCAGAGCCTACATGCCAGCTGGGGGTCTTGTTAAAATGTAGATTCCGACCCAGGAAAATATGTGTACCTCACAAGCTCGCGTTGGTGCCCTGTGGATTACCCCAGCAGCACTGCCCAAGAGAAATCCAATGCAAGGCACACAGGGAACTGAAGATGTTCTGGTATTTTTTTTTTTTTTGAGAGTCTCGCTGTATCCCCCAGGCTGGAGTGCATGGGGTGATCTCGGCTTACTGCAACCTCCATCTCCTGGGTTCAAGCAATTCTCCTTCATCAGCCTCCCCAGTAGCTGGGATTATAGGAGCATGCCACCACACCCGGCTAATTTTTGTATTTTCAGTAGAGACAGCGTTTCACCATGTTGGCCAGGCTGGTCTTGAACTCCTGACCTCAAGTATCTGCCCATCTAGGTCTCCCAAAATGCTGGGTTTACAGGCGTGAGCATCACACCCAGGCAGGTACTATATTGATGTTAAGCATAAAATCAAGGGAATTTAACTGGTTCAGGAGGAGTATCTAGCTCATTTGCTTCAGTTTGGACAATGCTAAATCCTATTTTGGGAGTTCTATGCCCAACTGGAAACTGGCAAACAGGATGGATGTGGGGGGAAGGAATAAACACAATAAAATGCACAGTTTAATAAATGTAAGAAAGTTCCATTCATTTCAATTTCAAAATGTCCGCCTCCCAACAATCTTTTAGCGTCTGGGGTCTTTTGTTGCTTTAAAGTTCTTTAGGCCGGGCGCCGTGGCTCAAGCCTGTAATCCCAGCACTTTGGGAGGCCGAGACGGGCGGATCACGAGGTCAGGAGATCGAGACCATCCTGGCTAACACGGTGAAACCCCATCTCTACTAAAAAATACAAAAAACAACTAGCCGGGCGAGGTGGCGGGCGCCTGTAGTCCCAGCTACTCGGGAGGCTGAGGCAGGAGAATGACGTAAACCCAGGAGGCGGAGCTTGCAGTGAGCTGAGATCCGGCCACTGCACCCCAGCCTGGGCGACAGAGTGAGACTCCCTCTCAAAAAAAAAAAAAAAAAGAAAAAGTTCATTAATTTCTAAGCAGAAAGTTCCACCCATTCACTAAGCAAACCAATCTTATTGGATGAAGGGAATTCTCAGCATCATGTGAGAGCCCTCAGGATTCCCCATAAAGCGAGTGTCCTGGAGAAAACCCACTGTGCTTGAGAGCCCACACAGCAAGCAGCCAAAGGCAGAACACAGGCATTCTTCTGCCCAATGAAGTCGGGCCTCAAGGATCCTTTCTTCCTGAGGGGTAGGGGAGGTGCAAGGGGAAGGGAAGGGCTGGGGTTCCACTGCCAGGCCTGTGACTCACAGACGATGACTCAGCTCCGACTGGCAGTTCTCTGGGAGTTTAGCACCACTGAGTGATTCTGCCTGAAGCTCCTTTGCCAACCTCACCCACTCTGTCCATCGCACCATGTGCTGAAAGTAACACAGGGCTGGCCGGGCGCGGTGGCTCAAGCCTGTAATCCCAGCACTTTGGGAGGCCGAGACGGGCGGATCACGAGGTCAGGAGATCGAGACCATCCTGGCTAACATGGTGAAACCCCGTCTCTACTAAAAAAAAAAAAAAATACAAAAAACTAGCCGGGCAAGGTGGCGGATGCCTGTAGTCCCAGCTACTCGGGAGGCTGAGGCAGGAGAATGGCGTGAACCCGGGAGGCGGAGCTTGCAGTGAGCTGAGATCCGGCCACTGCACTCCAGCCTGGGCGACAGAGCGAGACTCCGTCTCAAAAAAAAAAAAAAAAAAAAAAAAAAAAAAGAAAGAAAGTAACACAGGGCTACAAAGGCACTGGATTTTCTTCTTAAAAGAAGGAGTTTCACCATTCTGTTATTTTTTCATAAGAAAACTCCTCCTATGGGGACTGACAGCCAAGCAAAAATGAGAGCCTCTGCACTATTCCAGAGCCCACAGGTAAAAACTGTCCTTGATCCGTGCTAAAGAGTGATTTCTAGACACAGAGATAAGGGTGCTACATTCACGTCTACCGGCCCCCCCTCATCTCTTTCCCTCATGGTATCACCTTACTTCATGAGGGAACAGTATGGTAATACCTTACTTCAGTGAGCCATCACCTCAACTGACTTAGGAGTCAACTTATGTGGTTTTAAGCCAAGAAGCTGGCAGCGTCAGACGTGGTGGCTCACGCCTATAATCCCAGCACTTTGGGAGGCCGAGGCGGGCGGATCACCTGGGGTCAGGAGTTCGAGACCAGCCTGACCACTATGGTGAAACCCTGTCTCTACCAAAAATGCAAAAATTGCCGGGCGTGGTGGTGCACGCCTGTAGTCCCAGCTACTTGGGAGGCTGAGACAGAAGAATTGCTTGAACCCGGGAGGCGGAGGTTGCAGTGAGCTGAAATCATGCCACCACACTCCAGCCTGGGTGACAGAGCAAGACATCTCAAAAAACAAACAAAAAGCCAGGAAGCAGCAAGACACTGGCTCCATGCCTGAAAATCCCCCAACCCTCACAGTCAGGAATCACAACCTACTAGCATATGCAGATACAAAAAAAGCTTATATATATATATATATATATATATATATATATATATATATATATATTTTTTTTTTTTGCCTAAGGCTCCAGCATTTGTAGAAAATTTGTAAAATGAAGCGAGGTAGAAGCAACTCTGGAAACGAAGGTGGCACATACCTTTTGAGGTGAAGAGATCAACCTCAACAGTGGGATTCCCACGAGAGTCAAAGATCTCCCTGGCATGGACCTTGAGAATAGACATGGTGAATTTCTGTAGGAGAAACACACAGTTCATGTTTTCCATAAGCCATAATGCTGTATTTGCTCACTCATTCAAGGAATCACTTCTGAGGTTCATGGACTACAAACAATCGGCATTGGACTAAATACTGGATGTAGGAAAGTTGATTAGGGTGGGGGAAAAAGCCTGCTGGAAAGCAGTGGGAATTCTCCTAAGTAAGTAGTTAGGGCCGAGCTCCGAAAGGCCTTAACCTATTTATGCCTAGTGTTCCATTACTGGAACGCTAAGTGTGTGGAGTTATTTTTATCTGACTGCTCAAGTCATCACCAAGGCCTGATTTTTCACAAAAAAGATTTGCAACCTCCGGCATAAATGGGTTAAACCGCAGCAACTGAGGTCTTGTACTGTAAGCAAAAAGGAAAAAAAAAAAAGAGAGAGGGAGAGAAAGCCCACAAATGTGTATGCCCAGGGAGAATCAAATCCAAATAGACGAATGTGTTGCTGGATGCAGAGCAGCCAAGGAGCTGTCTGAAACTGGCTATTGTCATGAGTGAACAATGAGGCCTGGCATGGGAATGGAAAGGAACCAAGAACAGACATGAAGGTCACAAGCAAAACCACCTAGGGCAAGGCCAAAAAGAGGGTGGGGGGACGAGGGGAAAATCTGGCTCGTAGCAGAATTAAAACAAAATAGCGAATTAAGTTTGGACATAATTCTTCATTCAGATTAAATTTGAAGTAGCAGCACAATATTCACTTAGTAGGTATTTAATAATCAGAAATTCTGAGTTTGGAAGTCAGGAACAATAAAGTCCTTGGACCATGAGATCTTGGCTACCGCCACTTCCTGGGACTTTCCTATTTCACAGTACTCCGGACTTCAGTATTGTTATGTCATTAATGACAACATCTTTATTTTAATTACTTTTTTAAGAGATGGGGGTCTCACTATGTTGCCCAGGTTGGTGTCAAACTCCTGGGTTCAAGTGATCCTCCCCTGCCTTGGCCTCCCAAAGCATGCTAGGATGATTATAGGGGAGCAGCCAATAAGACATCTGTTTTGGCAGATTTTTAACTTGCAAAATTATTTACTGAAGTCCCTTCTGTGGCTTTGTTGTCTACCTAACAATGGAGTTTTATTCATTAGCCAAGAAAAAGGTACTTAGTTTTTATCTATTAGGTTCCAAAAAGGCAAATTTGTTTAAACATATTTAAGTTGGCCAGGCGCGGTGGCTCAAGCCTGTAATCCCAGCACTTTGGGAGGCCGAGACGGGCGGATCGCGAGGTCAGGAGATCGAGACCATCCTGGTTAACACGGTGAAACCCCGTCTCTACTAAAAAATACGAAAAACTAGCCGGGGGAGGCCGAGACGGGTGGATCACGAGGTCAGGAGATGGAGACCATCCTGGCTAACACGGTGAAACCCCGTCTCTACTAAAAAATACAAAAAACTAGCCGGGCGTGGTGGTGGGCGCCTGTAGTCCCAGCTACTCCGGAGGCTGAGGCAGGAGAATGGTCTAAACCCGGGAGGCGGAGCTTGCAGTGAGCTGAGATCCGGCCACTGCACTCCAGCCTGGGCGACAGAGCAAGAGCGAGACTCCGTTTCAAAAAAAAAAAAAAAAAAAATCCTTCTTGGCCGGGCGCGGTGGCTCACGCCTGTAATCCCAGCACTTTGGGAGGCCGAAGCGGGCGGATCACCTGAGGTCGGGAGTTGAAGACCAGCCTGACCAACATGGTGAAACACCGCCTCTAATTAAAAAAAAAAAAAAAAAAAAAAAAATATATATATATATATATATATACACACACACACACACACACACACACACACACACAAAATTAGCCGGGCGTGGTGGCGTATGCCTGTAATCCCAGCTACTCGGGAGGCTGAGGTAGGCGAATCGCTTGAACCCAGGAGGCGGAGGTTGCAGTGAGCCGAGGAGATCAGGCCATTGCACTCCAGCCTGGGAAACAAGAGCAAAAAAAAAAAAAAGGAAATCCTTCTCAGATCAGGGCCCGACGTCTGATGGCCAGCCGGGGAGCCGCTCTTGCCCAACTTGGGCGAGGTCGCCTGGAGGGCTTACCAATGATCTAACGGCTCTGCGGCAGATTCCTCAAGAAGAGGTGCCTTCTCGAAATGAGTCACCGCTTACTGGGCCGAAGCGCGGGCCGCGAGTGCAGGCGAGAGGCGGGGGCTGCCGGTGGGGGAGGCGGTTGCAGCCTCGTGGGCATCTCCTCTCTCGCCGCCCTCCTCCATTTTAGGGAGGGCCTGGCCTCAGTGGGCACCACCGCTATGTCTGCGTCCATCCCAAAAACCTTACACTTGGCTACGATGGAAAAGCAACTTCCACTCCCAACTCCCGCTGTGCTAAGCGGCTCGCGTGTGCAGCTCCCGACCTTCCCCTGACGGTGATCCTGCCCCGCAGTCTGTAATCACGTGTTGATCTGCACTTTCCCCTCCAAAGAAATCGGGACCCAGCACGTGCACCTCGCATTGTGCCCCCGTCCCGGGCCTCGGGGTGAGCGGGGGTGCCACTTCCCACCCAGGGAGTCGGCTCGCACGCGCCCCCGACCCCGCCACGCCGGGCCTGTTGGCGCGCAGCCTCCCTCTGAGGGGAAAGAGCCCCGCAAGCCCAGAAAAGCCCTGCGCCGCCTGCCCGTTGCTCAGCCCTTCCCTAATCGTTACCTAGCCGCTGGGTCTCGTGGCCTAGGAGAAGAAGCGGCGGGTGCAGCAGACACCGAGGTGAGTGTGAAGCCGGCGAGGTCTGCGAGGTCTATGCGCTCCGGCTCCCCACACCTACTGTCCACGCCGCACTCGGACTTCCTGCCCAGCTAAGGCGGGCCCCACCCACTTCCCGCCTTCCAGACACGCCTCCTCAGGGCCGCCTCGCCATTGGTCGGGAAAGCCGTCACTCGTGCTCTCACCTCCCGGAAAGGGGTGAGACTGCGGCGGCTGCAGCCGGGAAAGGGGGGGTGACGACCCGCGGACGTGAGGCGGGCGGAGTTAGGGTGCCCCGACTACCCAGCGGCCCTGTTGTGGTGCGAGCGAAACTCTAGCCCCAGATAGGACCCGTAAGCCGAACTGAGGTGTGCGGAGCCGGGGCCCCGGGTCAGAGCCCGGGGCGGCGTGGCGGGCATGAGAGCTCGGGGCTCCGTCACGTACTGCGAGTCCCGCACGCACTCAGCGTCGCTCCGGGGCCGCGCGTCCGGCCCTCGACCTTGCTGACGACTTTGGCAGCCCGCGCCTGCCCCGGCCCTCCTGCCCCGCCCCTCTTGTCCTGCGCCGCGATCCGGGAGACCCCGTTGGCGTCGAGTCGTTGAGAGGCTACGCGCCTCGGCCCCACTCCGGCGTTGTGTCGCGGGCCCGGCCGCAGCGGTGCGCCTCCGGGGCCACGTGCGCCGCCTGCGCCTGCGCGCTGCCCCCCAGCCACGCCCGTCCGGCCGGGCTCCGCCTGGCACCCGCCAAGGTGACCCTGTCCCTTTCTCCTTGCTGCGGTGAGAATCAGGCCGAGATAGCCAAAGGAAGGTTCACTTTCCTTTAATTCTACCTCATATTTCTTGAGTGCCTCCTAGGTGTCTGGCGCGCCACCACATGCTTCCCCAGTGTTAATTCATTCTCTAGCCCATGTTAATGTTGCATCTGAAATTTCACATCCCCCTCAGTCCCATCTAGGGAACTAGATCAAACCTACCTGGATTCTTGTGAACCATTCATGTAAATTATTTGGAACTGGAATTTCACATAGACCCGGGGAATTTCTCAAAGTTCAAGACGGGTCATATTCCATGGAATATGGAAGGAGTTGGTGGAGTGATTTCACCTTTTTGATCGAGAACTGATAGCCATTAAAACTCAGCTCCGCAATATATCCCCCCCGACTCCAAGGGAGGGCTGAAATGATCACTTCGTTTTCTGTTACGGTGACTTTTATATTTTTCAACATTATTGCTGGTCTCTAAGAGAACTAAAACATCTCCTGATTTTCCTCATTTCCTTGCAAAGAGATGTTCAAATATGTACTTGAATTTAATTATTTCTTCTGGTCCGCTGCAAAAACTACTTTTCTTTCTTAACCCCTAGCGTTTTTGTCCTCTTAGCTACTGGCAGGTTTCCATGGCGTTGGTTAAAAGTGAAGGCCTACTAAGTACATAGTATTTGCTTTCCAGTGGGTAAGAAGCAAGAACTTTAGGATTAAATTCAGCAAAATGATAATAATAATAATAAAATTTTGCAAGCAGAGTTTGTGATTTCACCAGCAATACACTAACGTTTTTGGCTACTGAAAACCACTATCTCCAGCCCCATGACTCAGCAGCTAAATCAGCCAACATCTCCTGCTGTTAAGGACTCTAAGAAATCAGGCACTTGGTACTCTTACTTTCAGAGCAATTCTAAGGCGTGGCCCTGAAAGGGCTCCAAACAATCTTATTTTACATTAAAATGGTTAGAGAGATAAAGATACTCTGCTGTGGCCAGAACCAGTAAATCTAGCAGGAAATGAGAGGCAGAACATGATCCCAGACTGCTGCTGTTGCAAGATTCTTGGAGGCTGCAGCACCACATTCTGAGCCGGCACTTCGACCTCACATTGTAGCTACAATGTTAATGATTACTAGAGATGGCCTGAAATCTTTTTCAAAATTCACAGGCTGCGAAATGCCTTCCCTGTTTCCATAGCTCCTTAGGCTTTGTTAGCAGGCTGTGGGGTTCACATTTGCTTGTAGTCAGCACAAGGGCATTGCATTTAGTTATTATTTCTCACTTGCTGTAAGCTTGTTGAGCAGGTTTATTGGTGGGGGGCGGGTGGGGAATAACTGTCCAAAGCTATCAGAATACCACACCTTGAAGCACTGTAGGTAGCACATGCACGGTGTCTGCAGGTGGTCAGCATCAAGGGAAAGTGAATCTACTATGACCTGTAACTTGCTTGAATTACTGATTCTCTTTGTGACACGTATGTAAAAACCACTGGTCAGCTTGAGAAAGTGATCTTTATGAAAGAAGGTCTCCAGCCAGATAGGGAACTTCTGGGTTGGAGAAGGAACTCTGGGAAGGTAAGATACCAGATGAGTGCAGAAGCGGATCTAGGTGGATGGTCCCTCCTCATAACAGATCATAAGGTTTTGGTGTTTGTGTATCACTTAATATTTCACGTACACCAGAGACCACATGAAGTGTATATAAATGTCTGTGTACCCACATTTCGCTTAAGAAATGGAACACTAGGCTGGGCGCGGTGGCTCACGTCTGTAATCCCAGCACTTTGGGAGGCCGAGGCGGGCGGATCATGACGTCAGGAGTTCAAGACCAGCCTGACCAACATGGTGAAACCCCGTCTCTACTAAAAATATAAAAATTAGCTGGGCGTGGTGGCAGGCGCCTGTAGTCCCAGCTACTCAGGAGGCTGAGGCAGGAGAATCACTTGAACCCGGGAGGTGGAGCTTGCAGTGAGCCGAGATCGCGCCACTGCACTCCAGCCTGGACGACAGAGCGAGACACCATCTCCAAAAAAAAGAAATGGAACCCTAGACTCCAGGCTCAGTGACTCACATCAGTAATCCCAGCACTTTGGGAGGCTGAGGCAGGAGGATTGCTTGAGCCCAGGAGTTCCAGAACAGCTTGGGCAACGTGGGGGAGACCCCATTCTCTGTAATAAATAAAAAATTAGCCAGATGTGATGGCACATGCTTGTAGTCCCATCCCAGCTACTTGGGAGACTCAGGTGGGAGGGTCACTTGAGCCCAGGAGGTTAAGGCTACAATGAGCTATGATTGTACCGGTGCCCTCCAGCCTGGGAGTAAAGAAAGACCTGTCTCAAAAGAAGAAATGGGGCTGGGCATTGTGGCTCACGCCTGTAATCCCATCACTTTGAGAGGCAGAGATGGGTGGATCACATTAGGTCAGGAGTTTGCGACCAGCCTGACCAACATGGTGAAACCCGGTCTCTACTAAAAAGATAAAAAATTAGTCAGGTGTGGTGGCACGTACCTGTAATCCCAGCTACTCAGGAGGCTAACGCAGGAGAATTGCTTGAACCTGGAAGCCAGAGGTAGCAGTGAGCCAAGATCACGCCATTTCTCTCCAGCTTGGGCAACAAGAGTGAAAAAAAAAAGAAAAAAAAAAAAAAAAAAGAAATGGAAAGTTTAAAAAAAAGAAAGAAAGAAAAAGAAATGGAGGCCGGGTGTGGTGGTTCATGCCTGTAATCCCAGCACTTTGGGAGGTTGAGGCAGGTGGATCACCTGAGGCCAGGAGTTCAAGACCAGCCTGGCCAACATGGTGAAACCCTGTCTCTACCAAAAATATAAAAATTAGCTGGGTGTGGTGGTGAGTGCCTGTACTCCCAGCTACTCTGGAGGCTGAGGCAGGAGAATCATTTGAACCCGGGAGGCAGAGGTTGTAATGAGCCAAGAGTGTGCCACTGCACTCCAGCCAGGCGCTAGAGCAAGACTCCTTCTCAAAATAAATAAATAAATAAATAATAATAATAAAAAGAAATGGAACATTAGTAATGTCATTTAGGTCCCCTGTATGTTCTTGACCCCAGAGATAGCCACTATTCTAAATTTTGTGTTTTTTTATTCCGTTGCTTTTTAAAAATGATTTAAAAAAATTTTTTTTAGAAGGAGTCTCACTTTTTTTGCCCTGGCTGGAGTGCACTGGCACAATCTCGGCTCACTGCAACCTCTGCCTCCTGGATTCATGTGATCCTCCTGCCTCAGCCTCCCGAGTAGCTGGGATTACAGGCGCGCACTACCACGCCCGGCTAATTTTTTTTGTATTTTTAGTAGAGGCAGGGTTTTACCATGTTGGCCAGGCTGGTCTCGAACTCCTGACGTCAGGTGATCTACCTGCCTCGGCCTCCCAAAGTGATGGGATTACAGGCATGAGCCACCGCGCCCGGCCTATTTTATATTATTTTATTTTATTTTGTTTTATTTTTGAGACAGAGTCTTGCTCTGTCACCCAGGCTGGAGTGTAGTGGCATGATCTCGGCTCACTGCAACCTTTACCTCCTGGGTTTTTTTTTTTTTTTTTTTTTTTTTGAGACGGAGTCTCGCTCTGTCACCCAGGCTGGAGTGCAGTGGCCGGATCTCAGCTCACTGCAAGCTCCGCCTCCCGGGTTCACGCCATTCTCCTGCCTCAGCCTCCCGAGTAGCTGGGACTACAGGCGCTGCCACCTCGCCCGGCTAAGTTTTTTTTTTTGTATTTTTAGTAGAGACGGGGTTTCACTGTGTTAGCCAGGATGGTCTCGATCTCCTGACCTCGTGATCCGCCCGTCTCGGCCTCCCAAAGTGCTGGGATTACAGGCTTGAGCCACTGCGCCCGGCCAACCTCCTGGGTTTAAGCAATTCTCCTGCTTCAGCCTTCCGATTAGCTGGGATTACAGGCTCGTGCCACCACGCCCAGCTAATCTTTTGTAGTTTTAGTAGAGGTGGAATCTCACCGTGTTATCCAGGATGGTCTTAATCTCCTGACCTCGTGATCCTCCAGCCTCGACCTCCCAAAGTGCTGAGATTACAGGCGTGAGCCACCGCACCTGGCCATATTTTGTTTTTCAATATATGTAAAACAAATATTATAAATATGGAACACTTCACGAATTTGCATGTCATCCTTGTGCAGGGCCCATGCTGATCTTCTCTGTATCATTCCAATTTTTTTTTTAGTATGTGTGCTGCCGAGTTTTCAAATAGTCATGCTAGGTTGGCACTCCTCAGGGTGCCCAAAAGAGAGAAGTAAAGGGGAGGTGATTAAGTAAGAAGGCCCAGGGGAGCTGGGGAAGCCAGGAGCAGGCACCCTGGGAGCAGAGTTCCCCTGAGCAGAGGTAATGAAGGGGCACCCAAGTGAGAGGTGAGGGAGAACAACTTCTGGAAAGTCTGTCTCAGCAGGCATCAGAGGAAAGCATCTCTATTTGGCATCAAAGAGCTCAGCATGGCCTCCCTCAGGGCCCCAGCGCCTTTATCTTTGGCATGGGTGTGATAATAGCCTCAGGGAGGTTGCCAGTCTGGGAATTACTGCTTCAAGCTAGAATGGACGCCTAGCAGGCACTAATATCCCTAAATAGTATCTGCAGGAAGTTATCCAACCAGTTTTCTTTTCACGTGTCTCTGTTCCCTCCCTCTTTTTCACAGAATTCTTAAGGTTGTTACCGAGGTTCTTTTTTTTTTTTTTTGAGATGGAGTTTTGCTCTTGTTGCCCAGACTGGAGTACAATGGCTCACCACAACCTCTGCCTCCCAGGATCAAGCGATTCTCCTGCCTCACCCTCCCTGGTAGCTGGGATTACAGGCATGTGCCACCACGCCCAGCTAATTTTGTATTTTTAGTAGAGACAGGGTTTCTCCATGTTGGTCAGGCTGGTCTTGAACTCCTGACGTCAGGTGATCTGCCCTCCTCGGCCTCCCAAAGTGCTGGGATTACAGGCATGAGCCACAGCGTCTGGCCACTGAGGTTTCTTAAGGTTGTCACAGCGTCACTTAGAGGCAGGAGTGCTGGCCCCTGTGCCCCTGGGATGGCCCTTGTCTTGAGAGGAGGAGAGGTCAGATGACGATGCTGAGTTCCAGAAGGAAAATCAGGAGCCAGGTTCTTCAGAAGGTAGTAGTCCCGAGTGATTTAGGCGTGGGGAGCAGGGTTTCGCCACGCCTTCAGGCACACCACAAGATAATGAGAAAATTCTCCCTGCATATATCACAGACCAATTAAGTTGCTGGGCCAGGCACAGTGGCTTATGCCTGTAATCCCAACACTATGGGAGGGCAAGGTGTGCAGATCACCTGAGGTCAGGAGTTTGAGACCAGCCTGGCCAACGTGGCAAAACCCCATCTCTACAAAAAAACAAAAATTAGATGGGTGTGGTGGCACATGCCTGTAATCTCAGCTACATAGGAGGCTGAGGCAGGAAAATTGCTTGCGTCCAGGAGGCAGAGGTTGCAGTGAGCCGAGATCTTGCCACACTGCACTCCAGCCTGGGCAACGCAGTGAGACTCTGTGTCTAAATAAATAAATAAATAAATAAAATAATGTTGCTGAGGCCCTGTTACCTGCCAGACACCAGGATGCTTGTACGTATAACCCATTTAATCTTGTAAGCAAATCCACGAGCACACTCCATCTGATGGTCTCCACTTTGCGAGGGGCAGAGAGGCAGCAGCTGGTGGCTGAGGTGCCAGAGGACCAACCCAGGCAGCCTGGCCCCCAGTCCTCGCCCCCAGCCTCAGCATTGTGTTCCTCCAAGATGAAGATTGTTCGTCCCCCTAGTCCTCGGATTCCAGTAAAATGCTACACCACCACCCTGAGTCCAAGGAGCCTTGTCTTGATTTGCATGTGTGTACCACAACTACCTAGAATTTAGCTGTAGCAGCTTCAGGATTTGAGAAACATGACTTAGGAAGCTTTCGGGCCTGCCGGATTCTGTATTCTCTCTAGAACAAGTTTGCAGTCCGAAGGAGAGGCAGCTTGCAGTCAGAGATGCCAGTCACACTGTGTCAGCATTGGAGTTCCAATGATAAAATGTCCCCCACCCCATACTCAGGTTGATGTTTCTGGCATTTCCTAAGCAAAGGGGTAGAAATTTTCTGATTTTTGACTGGGCCCGGTGGCTCACACCTGTAATCCCACACTTTGGGGGGCCAAGGAGGGCAGATCACCTGAGGTTGGGAGTTCGAGACCAGCCTGACCAACATGGTGAAATCCTATCTCTACTAAAAATATAAAAATTAGCTGGGTGTGGTGGCGGGTGCCTGTAATCCCAGCTACTCAGTAGGCTGAGGCAGGAGAATCGCTTGAACCCAGGAGGTGGAGGGTGCAGTGAGCAGAGATAGCACCACTGCATTCCAGCCTGGGCAACAAGAGAGAAACTCTGTTTCAAAAACAAAAGAGACTTTCTGATTTCGGACAAACACATTACAGTTCCCTTGAAGTGAAGTCCTTGGAAGTAAAGTCGCACACCTCCTACACTGGAATTCTCTGGCTAACTGGGGTTTTTGTTGTTTGCTTGTCTTGTTACCTGGTGGTCAGGGAAATGCTGAGGAGAGAATGGATTTCAGCACAGCATTTGTTAGAGCCTCTTAGGTTGTTCTTGGGGCTAGAAGAGAAATGGAGATTTCTCTTCCGCACTTTGAATGGAAAAGCAAGTGGGTAGATTTCTAACTGGCTGAATGAGTCTCCTTAAGGTACTGATCTCAAAAGCAAATGTAGGAGACTGGATGAAACTGATAGGCTGACCGTGGTGGCTCACACCTATAATTCCAGCACTTTGGGAGACTGAGGCGGGCAGATCACCTGAGATCGGGAGTTCGAGACCAGCCTGACCAACATGGTGAAACCCCATCTCTACTAAAAATATAAAAATTAGCCGGGCGTGGTGGCAGGCACCTGTAATTCCAGCTACTCAGGAGGCTGAGGCAGGAGAATTGCTTGAACCCAGGTGGTGGAGTTTGCAGTGAGCTGAGATCATGCCAGTGTACTCCAGCCTGGGTGACAGAGTGAGACTCTGTCCCCCCAACACTCTCACCCAAAAAAAGGTGGGGCCTTTGGCAGGTGATTGAGTCCTGCCTTCATGAATGGGATTAAGGTCCTCATAAAAGAGGTTGGAGGGAGCTGCCTTTCTCTTCCGCCATGTGAGGGCACAGCATCTATGGAACAAGAGCAGAAAGCAGGCCCTTGCTTGATACCAAATCTGTGGGCGCCTTGATCTTGTGTTTCCCAGCCTCCAGACCTGTGAGAAATAAATGTCTACTATTTGTAAATGCCCAGTCTAAGGAACTGTGTTTTGGCAGCCTAAATCATAGTCACAGGCTGTAGATAAACTTGAAGTTTTGGGGGAGGACGTTATTCCACCTACTAGAGCCTCTCACTCTGCAGGGTCTCCCCACATGGCTTCTCATCATTCAGTAGTCTATCTAGCCCAGGGCTTGACAAGCTATGGCCTAAGGTCCGAATTCTGTTTTTATAAATGAAGTTTTGTTGGAACACAGACACACTCATTTCCTTTCTTTTTTGAGACAGGTCTCACTCTGTTGGCCAGGCTGGAGTGCAGTGCTGCCAGTCATGGCTCACTGCAGCCTCAGCCTCCCAGGCTCAAGTGATCCTCCCATCTCAGCCTCCCAAGTGACTGGGACCACAGGTATGTACCACCATGCCAGCTAAATTTTTTTTTTTTTTGACTTTTTGGTAGACATGGAGTCTCCTATGTTGCCCAGGCTCCATTTCTTTACATATTGTACATGGCAGCTCTCAAGCTGCAATGGCAAAGTCCAGTAGCTTCAACAGAGACTGCAAGGCCCACAAGGCTGAAAATATTTACTATTCAGCCCTTTATAGAGAAAGTGTCCTCACCTGTGGTCCAGCCCAGCTTCTCACACGGAAGCTATAGCCAAAAAACAAATGATCCAAGAGGGCCAGTCCCAGCGTGCAAGTGCTGATGGCCTCTGTTGCTCATGTCTCATTGGCCAAAATGGGTCCCACGGTCAAGCCCAGAGTTAGGGTGGTAGGGGCTACCCACGGGCCTAGATACTAGGACCCCCCACAACCCAAGAGAGCCTACCACGGGGTATGGGAGTTGCTGAAACAGGTAGGCTCAACAAGGAGACTTTTTCCTTCTTTCCTTCCTTCCTTCCTTCCTTCCTTTCTTTTTTTTTTTTTTTTTGAGACAGAGTCTTGCTCTGTCACCCAGGCTGGAGTGCAGTGACCGGATCTCAGCTCACTGCAAGCTCCGCCTCCCGGGTTCACGCCATTCTCCTGCCTCAGCCTCCTGAGTAGCTGGGACTACAGGCGCCTGCCACCACGCCCGGCTAATTTTTTTTGTATTTTTAGTAGAGACGGGGTTTCACCATGTTAGCCAGGATGGTCTCGATCTCTTGACCTCGTGATCCGCCCGTCTCAGCCTCCCAAAGTGCTGGGATTACAGGCTTGAGCCACCGCGCCCGGCTCTTTCTTTCTTTAAGACAGGTTCTTGCTCTGTCACTGAGGCTGGAGTGCAGTGGTATGATCAGAGTTCATTGCAGCTTCAGCCTCCAGGGTTCAAGTGATCCTCCCATCTTAGCCTCCTGAGTAGCTGGGACCACAGGCACGTACCACCACGCCTGGCTAATTTTTTATTTTTATTTGTTGGTAGAGAGAGTCTCACTTCGTTGGCCAAGCTGATCTAGAACTCTTGGGTTCAAGCGATTCACCATCTTGGCCTCCCAAAGTGCTGGGATTATGGGCGTGAGCCACTGTGCCCAGCCGATGAGGAGACTCTTGCTTTGTGCCAGGGAGAGACCATGGTGGCCCCGTAGGTCTTGTAGGTTGTGGCAGTGGATGTGTGAGAAGTGATTGGATTCCAGATAAATTTGCAAGCAAAGCTGATAGTTTTGGCTGGGCACAGTGGCTCATGCCTGTAAATCCCAGCACTTTGGGAAGGCAAGTTGTGAGGATTGCTTGAGCCCAGGCATTTGAGACTTGGAGTGGTAGCATGTGCCTGTGGTCCCAGCTATTCAAACAGCTGAGGGCGAGTATCCCTCGAGCCCAGGAGTTAGAGGCTGAAATGAGTTATGATCGTGCCATTTCACTACAGCCTGGGTGACAGAGTGAGACCCTGTCTCTTAAAAGACAAAACGACGCCGAGCGCAATGGCTCACACCTGTAATCCCAGTGCTTTGGGAGGCCAAGGCGGGTGGATCACGAGGTCAACAGTTCAAGACCAGCCTGACCAATATGGTGAAACCCCGTCTCTACTAAAAATAAAAATTAGCCAGGTGTGGTGGCGGTCACCTGTAATCCCAGCTACTCGGGAGGCTAAGGCAGGAGAATCACTTGAACTTGGGAGGCAGAGGTTGCAGTGAGCCGAGATCACGCCATTGCACTCCAGCCTGGGCAACAAGAATGAAACTCCATCTCAAAAAATAAAAAATAAGCTGGGCATGGTGGCTCACGCCTGTAATCCCAGCACTTTGGGAGGCTGAGGTGGGTGGATCACGAGGTCAGGAGATCGAGACCATCCTGGCTAACACGGTGAAACCCTGTCTACTAAAAACACAAAAAATTAGCCAGGCGTGGTGGCGGGTGCCTGCAGTCCCAGCTACTTGGGAGGCTGAGGCAGGAGAATGGCGTGAACCCGGGAGATGGAGCTTGCAGTGAGCCGAGATAGTGCCACTGCACTCCAGCCTGGGTGACACAGCGAGATGCCGTCTCAAAAATAAATCAATAAATAAAGTAAAACAAAACAGAAAAACAAATAAATAAAAGGATCACTCAAGGTGTGGTTGCTCACACATGTAATCCCAGCACTTTGGGAAGCTGAGGGAGGATCCTTTGAGTCCAAGAGTTTGAGACCAGCCTAGGCAAATTGTGAGACCCCATCTTGTGTCTACAAAAGTTTAAACTGTTAGCTGGGTGTGGTGGCATGCACCTATAGTCCTAGCTACTCAGGAGCCTGAGGCAGACAAATGTTTGAGCCCAGGAGGTTGAGGCTGCAGTGAGCGGTGACTACGCCATTGCATTCTAGTCAGGGCAACAGAACGAGATGCTGCCTCAAAAAAATAAGAAAGAGAATCCTGTCCAATGTGAAGTTCGTACTCTGGGGAAGGGTCCTTGGTTCTGAGTAATAAGCACACATAGGGCCCCTCTTAGGGAGGCAGGATGTGAGGGACACAGGAACACACCTCCCCAAGTCCCCCTAGGAAGACAGCAGACTTGAGATCTGAACTGCACTTACTGAAGGACTATTATGCAATAAAGGGAATAGACCTAGTCTCTGTGGCTCCAGAGATGAGGACGACTACAGAGAGCATTCCCAGGGAGACTGAGGGCATCTCAGTTTCAGAGAAGAAACCATTTCCAAGATGACGTGGTGTTCTCATGTCATTTTGGTTCAGGAGAGGCTGTTCAGGAGAGGCTGGGGGCCCTCTGTAGGAGGGTCTGGAGAATTCCAGCATCTGAAGGCTGCAGTTTGGGGTTTTACCATAAACACACACACACACTAGAGATATGCATATGTGTATAATATATAAGGCAAACTAAAATTAACTTACTTTCCATTCTTTTGAGCTCTTTAGAATATCTCTGAGATTATTTGTGAAACCTCAAGGTTAAAAAGATAACGACAAGAAACAAGGCTAAGAATCAACATCCCAGGCTCCTGCCTCTTTTCTATTAACCATAGAAATTAAGTTCAGCAAAGACAAAGACGCTTCTGTTACCTCCCAATTAGTCTGCCCTGTTTGGACACAGTCCCAGACCTCATACCCGGGAGCCTGTGCATGGACTCCTGGCAAGAGAGGCGCCATCCTGGGCCCAGTGCCAAGGTTCCTCTTTCGGTCCTGTCCTCAGGATGTCCTTGGGCTCCCTCAGGACAGAGGCTCTTCCTCCTCCTGCCAGCTCCTCAGATCCCAGCTCCCGAAGCAGGGGCTTGTGTCTTGCCAGTGCTTCTTGTTTTTCTTTATTTTTTATTTTTTTTTGAGACAGAGTCTTGCGCTCTCAAAAAAAAAAAAAAAAAAAAAAAAATTAAATGGGAAGACTTCAGCTATGACAGGAAATATCTTCTCCATTTACATAGGGCGTATGCCGAGTACATGGATTTGTAACTTTATTTCATCCTCTTCATTTACCTAGGGTGTATACCAAGTAACCAATGGAAACCTCTAGAGGGTATTTAAACCCCAGAAAATTCTGTAACAGGGCTCTTGAGCCATTATGCTCAGCCTGTGAGTACTTTCTTTCCTTATTCTTTTTTTTTTTTTTTTTTTTTTTTTTTGAGACTGAGTCTCGCTCTATCGCCCAGGCTGGAATGCAGTGGTATGATGTCGGCTCACTGCAGCCTCTGCCTCCTAGGTTGAAGTGATTCTCCTGCCTCAGCCTCCTGAGTAGCTGGGATTATAGGCGCCCGCCACTACACCCGGCTAATTTTTGTATTTTTAGTAGAGATGGGGTTTCACCACGTTGGCCAGGGTGGTCTCAAACTCCTGACCCCAAGTGATCTGTCCACCTCGGCCTCCTAAATTGCTGGAATTACAGGCGTGAACCACCTTACCTGGCCTAAGGAGAGAGTCTTTGGTCAAGAGATACATACCTTGTTTGAGTTAGAGAGTCGCTCCCAGTTTGGGAGTGTTTTTATTTATTTGTCTATTAATTTATTTTTTATTTTTAAAATTTTATTTATTTATTTAGATAGTTAATTAGTTTTGAGATGGCATCTTGCTCTGTCGCCCAGGCACGCTCTCGGCTCACTGCAAGCTCCACCTCCCGGGTTCACACCATTCTCCTGCCTTAGCCTCCCGAGCAGCTGGGACTACAGGCGCCCGCCACCACACCCAGCTAATTTTTTGTATTTTTAGTAGAGATGGGGTTTCGCTGTGTTAGCCAGGATGGTCTCGATCTCCTACCCTTGTGATCTGCCCGCCTCAGCCTCCCAGAGTCTTGCTTGGGATTACAGGCGTGAGCCACCGTGCCCGGCCTGGGAGTGTTTTTAGACGTAGGGTTACGGGAGAGTGTCCCCCCTTCCCCTTTGCTTTATATATGATCTACTCAGAAAGGCCCCTCACGCAGCAACATTTATTAAATATCTTCTACCCACCAACTCAGTGCTGCGGATTTGAAGGCAAGTTAGATGTAGTCCCTGCTTTAAGACACTCAGGCAAGCTGAGCAGACAGAATCACACACAAAGAGGACACAAAATGGAGTGTTGAAGGGGTCCAGAATATGCTACTGTGGCAGAAGAATTATTTTGAGCTGAAGGTATTTGAGAATAGATACTTTTCCTGAGCTCCCTTATCTGGCCAAAAGCAAAGGCTTCCAAAAGAACTCAAAATCCCCTCCTGGGAGCAACCAAGAAAGATTGACTGATTCTTTTATTTTTATTTTTACTTTTTTTAAAAAAAAACAAAACAGGGTCTTATTCTATCACTCTATCACCCAGGTTGGAGAGCAGTGGTGCGATCGTAGCTCACTGCAGCCTCAACCTCCTTGGCTCAAGAGATCCTCCTGCTTCAGCCTCCCGAGTAATCGGGGACTATAGGCATACGCTACTGAGTCTGGCTAATTTTTGTATTTTTTCTAAAGATGAGGTCTTGCCATGATGCTCAGGCTCGTCTCACGCTCCTGGACTCATGTGGTCCTCCTGCTTTGGCTTCCCAAAGTGTTGGGATTACAGGTATGAGCCACCACACTTGGACCAAGAGTGACTGACTCTTAAAGTCATCACACCCAGACAGACATTGTCACAAAACTGTAATTGCCCTACAGGTTCTTTCTGCCCACTGCACAGACAGCACCAATTCCCTGAGACCATGATATTGCAGTAGAGAAGAAGTTTTATTAACACAGAGCTAGCCAAGCAGAAGGACCTGAGGTATTGCTCAAATCAACCTCTCTGAAAACTCAGAGGCTGGAGTTTGTATGGATAGTGTGTTGGGCAGGGAGCTGCTGACAGCGTGCTGCCATCGGTTGGGGATGAAATCGTAGGGGTGTGGGAAATGGTCCTAGTGTGCCGAGCCCACCTTTGGGTGGGGACACAGGACAAGTTGAATCATGACTCATGGGTTCACGTGGGGTCAGTTGGTTGCCAGAATGCAAAAATCTGAAAAACATTTCAAAAAAGCAATCTTAGGTTCTACAATAATGATGTTACCTATAGGAGCACCTGGGGAAGTCACAAGTCTTGTGACCTCTGGCCACATGACTTGTGAGCAGTAAAGGATTATAGAAGCAAGGCCAGCTTTCTCGCGCGGCCGGTGAGGAAGAAGCGCGAAGAACGGTCAGTCATGCGGGTGTGGTGGCGGCGGCGGAGCCTGTGGGCCCGTAGCTGGGCTCTGCGAGGTGCAAGAAAGCCTTTGAGGTGAAGGTACGTGAAAGTCACCGTGACAAATGTTTTCCAAAAACTTGTAGAAGGCTGTGAAAAAACTACTAGGATCGCACGTCATGTATTGAGCATATAGGTTGCTGTAGATGAATGTTCTTAGCTGTCATGTTTAAAAATACTTCTGCTTCATTGCCTCAAGTGTGGCATGCAACATTTTGGAAGGAAAATTGAAGACTTGTTCAAGAAAACATGAACAGAAGCAAATGATGAAAATGAGCATTTTACTTGATGTTGATAACATCACAATAAATTATGGAGAAAAATACGTATTTGGCTGTTTTAATTGCTGAACAATAAAGTATTTTCTTTTAAATTAAAAAAAAAAAACCAAAAAAAGAAGCAAGACCAGGTGCAGTGGCTCACACCTGCAATCCCAGCACTTTGGGAGGCTGAGGCGAGAGGATCATTTGAGCCTGGGAGTCTGGGACCAGCCTGAGCAACACAGGGAGATCTTATTTCTACAATTTTTTTTTTTTTTTTTTTTTTTTTTTGAGACAGAGTCTCGCTCTGTCGCCCAGGCTGGAGTGCAGTGGCGCAATCTTGGTTCACTGCAAGCTCCGCCTCCCGGGTTCACGCCATTCTTCTGCCTCAGCCTCCCGAGTAGCTGGGACTACAGGCGCCCGCCACCGCGCCCGGCTAATTTTTTTTGTATTTTTAGTAGAAACGGGGTTTCACCGTGGTCTCGATCTCCTGACCTTGTGATCCGCCCGCCTCGGCCTCCCGAAGTGCTGGGATTACAGGCGTGAGCCACCGCGCCCGGCCTACAATTTTTTTTTTGAGACGGAGTTTAGCTCTTGTTGCCCAGGCTGGAGTACAGTGGTGTGATCTCAGCTCACTGAAACCTCTGCCTCCTGGGTTCAAGCACTTCTCCTACTTCAGCCTCCCAAGTAGCTGGGATTACAGGCATGTGCCACCACACTCAGCTAATTTTGTATTCTTAGTAGAGATGGGGTTTCACCATGTTGGTCAGGCTGGCCTTGAACTCCTGATGTGCCCGCCTTGGCCTCCCAAAGTGCTGGGATTACAGGCGTGAGCCACCATGCCCTGCCTTCTACAAAAATTTTAAAAAATTAGTGGGGTATGATGGCATGCACCTGTAGTCCCAGCTACTCTGGAGGCTGAGAAAGGAGGATCTCTTGAGCTGGAGAGGCCAAGGCTGCAACAATAAGCTATAATAGTGCCACTGCACTCCAGCCTGGGTGACAGAGTGAGATCCTGCCTTAAACAAACAAACAAACTGCACCTACTTTTTTTTTTTTTTTTTTTTTTTTGAGACAGAGTTTCGCTCTTGTTGCCTAGGCTGGAGTGCAATGGTGCCATCTTAGCTTACCGCAACCTCCACCTCCCTGGTTCAAGCAATTCTCCTGCCTCAGCCTCCCGAGTAGCTGGGATTACAGGCATGTGCCACCTCGCCCGTCTAATTTTGTATTTTTAGTAGAGACGGGGTTTCTCCATGGTGATCAGGCTGGTCTCGAACTCCCGACCTCAGGTGATCTACCCGTCTCGGCCTCCCAAAGTGCTGGGATTACAGGCGTGAACCACTGTGCCTGGCCCTGCACCAACATCTTAACATAATTCAGGCCTCTCCCATAATCCTAATCTTGTGGCCTTTCGTTCGTTTTACAAAGGTGGTCAAAGGTGGTTTTCTGTCCCTGAGCAAGGAGGGGGTTAGTTTTAAGGCAAGACTATTATCATCCTTGCTTCAAAGTTAAACTGTAGACTGAATTCCTCCCATGGTTAGCTTGGCCTATGCCCAGGGATGAGTAAAGACAGCCAGCTTGTGAGGCTAGAAGCAAGATGGAGTCAGCCAGGCTAGACTTCTCACTCTGTCACAATCTGGGCAAAGGCAGTTTCAAAACCATCATATCTTCCATCTGTTCTCCTTGGGACCCATTTAGTTTTACTAAAAGTCATTTGTTTTTCCTTAGGGGTCCTTCCCTTATTAAGCCCCGATTTCAAACTGCCTCGTTGGGCCATATTTTTCTGTGAACTTCTATACCTACATGAATAAAGATCTTTTCTCTCGCTAACCTGTCCTTTGTCAATTTAATTTGCATACTCCAAGTGCTGAACCTAATAAAGGAAAAGTTTTTCCTCGACAGTGTCAACTAGGGTGGCAATACTGGTTTCTGATTTGTGTTGAAATATGATTCAAGCTACACACTCTAAATTTATCTTGTCATTCCTCTGAAGATCAAGGTTCATTTATTTATTCTTCAACAAACATCACTGAGGGCCTATTAAATGCCAGGCCAGGCACTGTTTTAGGAATGGAGAATAGAACAGAGAACAAGGCAAAGTTCTTGCTTTCATGGTGTTACTCTCTGGTGCAGGAGGCAGATGACAAGCCAGTAAATGCCTAGAGTGGAAGCTGGTGCTGATGCTGTGGAGAATATTGAAACTGCCATTGCAAAATCGTAGCTGAGACAATGAAAGAGATCTGACCTAACCAATTCCATCTTGCTTGTAACCTCCAAGCTGTTCTTGTTCATTCCTGGGTGTTGGCTGAACTGACTTTGGAAGGAACTTAGTTTATAGTTTAAAACAAAGGGCCGGGTGCGGTGGCTCACGCCTGTAATCCCAGCACTTTGGGAGGCTGAGGCGGGTGGATCATGAGGTCAGGAGATCGAGGCCATCCTGGCGAACATGGTGAAACCCTGTCTCTACTAAAAATACAAAAAAATTAGCTGGGCATGGTGGTGGGTGCCTGTAGTCCCAGCTACTTGGGAGGCTGAGGCAGAATGGCATGAACCCTGGAGGCAGAGCTTGCAGTGAGCCAAGATCACGCCACTGCACTCCAGCCTGGGCGACAGAGCGAGACTCCGTCTCAAACAACAACAACAACAAAAACAAAGAGGATAACAGCTCTTTCCCAAAACGAAAGAGCTGGGAACTAGACTGCCTTTATAGGACTAACAAATTAGCCACGAGATTAGAAATTAAGGTTTAGGAGTCATGCAGTTGGAGGCTACAAGATTCTGACCCTCCCTAAACTGCTCCTAAGACCAGTGCTTGAGATACGTTGCAGACCCTGCCTTGATGGATCAGGTGGCACCACCCAGATGGATAAACTGGCTCACCTGATCTTGTGGCCCCCACCTAGGAACTGACTGAGCATGAAAAGATAGCTTCAACTCCCTATGGTTTCATCTGCAATCCAACCAATCAGCACTCCTGGCTCACTGGCTTCCCCCACCCACCAAATTATCCAGAAAAACTCTGATCCCGGCTGGGCGTGGTGGCTCACGCCTGTAATCTCACCACTTTGGGAGGCTGAGGCAGGCATATCACAAGGTCAGGAGTCTGAGACTAGCCTGGCCAATATGATGAAACCCCGTCTCTACTAAAAATACAAAAATTAGCTGGGCATGATGGTGCCTGCCTGTAGTCCCAGCTACTGGGAGGCTGAGGCAGGAGAATCGCTTGGACCCAGGAGGCCAAGGTTGCAGTGAGCCAAGATCACGCCACTGCACTCCAGCCTGGGCGACAAAAAGAGACTCCATATCAAAACAACAACAACAACAACAAAAAGTCTGATCCCTGAATGCTCGGGGAGACAGGTTTGAGTAATAATAAAGCTCCGGTCTCCTGCACAGCTGGCTGTGAGTCAATTACTTTCTCTCCTTTTTTAAATTTATTATTTTAATTATTTATTTTGTCATTTTTATCATTTTAACTTTTTATTTTATTTATTTATTTTTTTGAGACAGAGTTTCGCTCTGTCGCCCAGTCTGGAGTGCAGTGGCATGACCTCAGCTCACTGCAACCTCTACCTCCCGGGTACAAGCAATTCTCCTGCTTCAGCCTCAAGAGTAGCTGGGATTACAGGCATGTTCCACCACACCCGGCTAATTTTTGTATAAGGCGTCTAGGTTGAAGGCCCAGCTTTGCCTACAGCAGGTCAAATATCTAGGCCCAATCTTAGCCAGAGGGACCAGGGCCCTCAGCAAGGAACGAATACAGCCTATACTGGCTTACCCTCAACCTAAGACATTAAAACAGTTGTGGGGGTTCCTTGGAATCCCTGGCTTTTGCCAACTATGGATCCCTGGATAGAGAAAGATGGCCAGACCACTCTATGCTCTAATCAGAGAGATCCAGAGGGCAAATACTCATCTAGTAGAATGGGAACCAGGGGCAGAAACAGCCTTCAGAACCTTAAAGCAGGCCCTAGTACAAGCTCCAGCTTTAAACCTTTCCACAGGACAAAACTTCTCTTTGTACATCACAGAGAGAGCAGGGATAGCTCTTGGGGTCCTTACTCAGAGTCGGGGGACAACCCCACAACCAGGGGCATACCTAAGTAAGGAAATTGATGTAGTAGCAAAAGGCTGGCTTCACTGTTTACGGGTAGTTGCAGCAGTGGCCGTCTTAGTGTCAGAGGCTATCAAAATAATACAAGGAAAGGATATCACTGTCTGGACTATTCATGATATAAATGGCACACTAGGTGCCAAAGGAAGTTAATGGCTATCAAACAACCGCCTGCTTAGATACCAGGTGCTACTCCTTGAGGGACCGGTGCTTCAAATACATACGTGTGCAACCCTCAACCCTGACACTTTTCTCCCAGAGGATGGGGAACCAACTGAGCATGAATGTCAACAAATTATAGTCCAGACTTATGCCACCCGAGTTGATCTCTTAGAAGTCCCCTTAGCTAATCCTGACCTTAACCTATATACCGATGGAAGTTCATTTGTGGAGAATGGGATATGAAGGGCAGGTTATGCCATAGTTAGTGATGTAACTGTACTTGAAAGTAAGCCTTTTCCTCCAGGGACCAGCGCCCAGTTAGCAGAACTAGTGGCACTTACCCAAGCCTTAGAACTGGGAAAGGGAAAAAGAATAAATGTGTATACAGATAGCAAGTATGCTTATCTAATCCTACATGCCCATGCTGCAATATGGAAAGAAAGGGAGTCCCTAACCTCTGGGGGAACCCCCATTAAATACCACAAAGAAATTATGGAGTTATTGCACACAGTGCAAAAACCCAAGGAGGTGGCAGTCTTACACTGCCAAAGCCATCAGAAAGGTGAAGGAGAAAAGGCAGAAGGAAACCGTCGGGCAGATGCTGAGGCCAAAATTGCTGCCAGGCAGAACCTCCCATTGGAAATACCTACAGAAGGACCCTTGGTATGGAACAACCCCCTCCGAGATTAAGCCCCAGTATTCCCCGACTGAAACAGAATGGGGACTTTCTCGGGGGCATAGTTTTCTCCCCTCGGAGTGGTTAACGACAGAAGGAAAGGTACTTATACCCAAAGCTAACCAGTGGAAAATACTTAAAACCCTCCACCAAACTTTTCATATGGGTATTGAAAACACTCATCAAATGGCCAAATCCCTATTTACAGGGCCGAATTTCCTCCGGACCATCCGAAGGTAGTCAAAGCCTGTGAGGTGTGCCAAGGGAATAATCCCTTGGTCCATTGTAAGGCTCCTTTGGGGGAACAAAGAATAGGTCACTATCCCAGAGAGCACTGGCAGTTAGACTTCACCCATATGCCTAAGTCAAAGGGATTTCAATACTTGTTGGTCTGTGTTGATACCTTTACAAATTGGATAGAAGCTTTCCCCTGCAAGACAGAGAAGGCTCAGGAAGTGATTAAAGTCCTAATTCATGAAATAATTCCTAGATTTGGGCTCCCCCAAAGTTTACAGAGTGACAATGGTCCGACTTTTAAAGCCAGAATAACTCAGGGAATTTCCAGGGCGCTAGGGATACAATATCACCTTCACTGCGCCTGGAGGCCACAATTCTCAGGGAAGGTCCAGAAGGCAAATGAAACACTCAAGAGGCACTTAAGGAAACTAACACAAGAAACTTAACCTCCCATGGCCTACTCTTTTGCCCATGGCCTTGTTGAGAATCTGAAATTCTCCTCACAAAATGGGGCTCAGTCCATATGAAATGCTGTATGGACGACTTTTTCTCAGAAATGACCTCCTCCTTGATCAGAAAATGGCCAACTTGGTCAAAGATATAACTTCTTTGGCAAAATATCAACAAAACCTTAAAAACCTACCTGAAGGATGTCACAGAGAAAAGGGAACAGACTTGTTTCAACCAGGAGATCTAGTGTTGGTCAAATTTCTCCCCTCTACCTCCCCATCTATGGACTCTTTGTGGGAAGGACCATACTCAGTAATCCTCTCTACCCTCACTGCAGTTAAGGTGGCAGGAGTGGAATCTTGGATTCACCACACTCGAGTTAAATTTTGGACACCCCTTGAGGAACCTGAGGGACTGTCAGCTCAGGAATCCCAAGATCATCCAGACCAGCCTTGATACACCTGCGAACTGCTGGAGGACTTGCATCTCCTATTTCAGAAGGAAACATCCCAGACTAAAAAGGCTCCTACCACTGATCCTGAAGAAAAACCCCTTCCTCCTTAAAAAGATAAGTGAAAACCTACATAATCTTTATCTTTAACACCTCTCCTTGCCCCTTTAATGGAATCCTTTTACTATTTCATCATATTGTTAAGCAGCATACTAACCATACTCTTTGCAATAGGACTATATACTGTAGCCCCTGCCAGGAAGAAAATCCTAATCACATCAACCTTCTTTCTATCTTCCTTCCTTCTGACAGCAATTTACTCCTACCTTTAACTCAGACTGGATAAAATGATCTCGTCTTCCAGAGCACACTCTTTATCTTCCTATTTACTCTTTGCCTATCTATCCCTCCTGCTTCCTTGGATACCTCATACAATCACCCCTCTCCTTCCACTAGCTCCTAATTACCTCTATAAGACTCTCAACTTAACCCACTCTCTGTTAAACTAGTCCAATCCTTCCCTGGCAAAGGACTGTTGGCTTTGTATCTCTCTATCAACCTCTGCTTATGTTGCCAGTTCCATTCCCGCAAAAAATTGGGTCTTTATCAATTTAACCTACCACCCTCGTTATGAAGGAAAAGACCCTTTCCGACTTCTAAATATCCAATCATTAGCCGACTTCCCCATCTCTGATAGGACCAAGAATACCCTAACAGGATGCGCAATACAACTTTTACGTTCTTACATTTCCAACCTCACCTGTTACACAAGCAGTGAAAAGCCCATACACAGCCCTGTAACTACGAATGCCATCTTAATTTTCCAAGCCCCTTTATGCATCCAACACAACCTGTTATCAGGCCTGCCCCTGGGGCACCTACTACCGCATCAGTGTAATTACACCCTACAACTTCAAGCCCCAACTAATCATAGTAACTTCCGAGTTACTCAAACAGCTCCATTCAGACAGCTTGTCTGCTTCTCAAGGCCTCCAAAAATCATCACCTCCTCCCTGCTTAACAAACAGTCCAGGTTTTGTAATGGCAAACATACTCCCTGCATGACCATTCACCCCTGGGCCCCCTGCAGCATTCACCACCACTAGTGAATGCCTTCTCATCCCCTCTTTCAATCACTCTCTTGAATGGTTCCTAGCAGATACAAAATGATATTTTTCTCCAATGGGAAAATAGAACACAGGGAGCCACTCAGTTTGCTCCCAACACCCCTTTCCAGCTGCTCACTGGAGCTACCTTGGCAAGTACTCTACAGGTATGGGAAAATGAAAACAACAAACTCACACACCTTTTTAACATACAACCAGTTCTGTCTACCCAGCCAAGGTATATTCTTATGTGGAACATCAACCTATATCTGCCTCCCCACTAACTGGACAGGCACCTGCACCTTAGTCTTTCTAAGTCCCAACATTAACATTGCCCCAGGAAATCAGACCCTATCAGTACCTCTCAAAGCTCAAGTCCGTCAGTGCAGAGCCATACAACTAATACCCCTACTTATAGGGTTAGGAATGGCTACTGCTACAGGAACCAGAATAGCCAGTTTATCTACTTCATTATCCTACTACCACATACTCTCAAAGGATTTCTCAGACAGTTTGCAAGAAATAGCGAAGTCTATCCTTACTCTACAATCCCAAATAAACTCTTTGGCAGCAGTGACTCTCCAGAACTGCCGAGGCCTCAATCTCCTCACTGCTGAGAAAGGAGGACTCTCACCTTCTTAGGGGAAGAGTGTTGTTTTTACACTAACCAGTCAGGGATAGTATGAGATGCTGCCTGGCGTTTACAGGAAAAAGCTTCTGAAATCAGACAACGCCTTTCAAACTCTTAAACCAATCTCTGGTGTTGGGCAACATGGCTTCTCCCCTTTCTGGGTCCCATGGCGGCCATCTTGCTATTACTCACCTTCGGGCCCTGTATTTTTAACCTCCTTGTCAAATTTGTTTCCTCTAGGATCGAGGCCATCAAGCTACAGATGGTCTTACAAATGGAACTCCAAATAAGTTCAACTAAAAACTTCTACCGAGGACACCTGGACTGACCCGCTGGCCCTTTCACTGGCCTGAAGAGTTGCCCTCTGGAGGACACTACAACTGCAGGGTCCCTTCTTTGCCCCTATCCAGCAGGAAGTAGCTAGAGCAGTCATCACCCAATTTCCAACAGCAATTGGGGTGTCCTGTTTAGAGGGGGGATTGAGAGGTGAAGCAAGCTGGGCTTCTGGGTCAGTGGTGACTTGGAGAACTTTTCCATCTAGCTGGAGGATTATAAATGCACCAATCAACACTCTGTCTAGCTAAAGGATTGTAAATGCACCAATCAGCACTCTGTAAAAATGCACCAATCAGCGCTCTGTGTCTAGCTAAAGGATTGTAAATGCACCAATCAGCGCTCTGTGTCTAGCTAAAGGATTGTAAATGCACCAATCAGCGCTCTGTGTCTAGCTAAAGGATTGTAAATGCACCAATCAGCACTCTGTAAAATAGACCAATCAGCAGGATGTAGATGGGGTCAAATAAGGGAATAAAAGCTGGCCACTCAAGCCAGCAGCGGCAACCAGCTTGGGTCTCCTTCCTCACTGTGGAAGCTTTGTTCTTTCACTCTTCACAATAAATCTTGCTGCTGCTCACTCTTTGGGTCTGCACTACCTTTCTGAGCTGTAACACTTAATGTGAGGGTCTGTGGCTTCATTCCTGAAGTCAGTGAGACCACGAACCCACCAGGAGGAACAAATAATTCCGGATGCGCCACCTTTAAGAGCTGTAACACTCACTGCGAAGGTCTGCGGCTTTATTCCTGAAGTCAGCGAGACCATGAACCCACCGGAAGGAAGAAACTCGGGACACATCTGAACATCTGAAGGAATAAACTCCAGCGAGACCAAGAACCCACCGGAAAGAATAAATTCTGGACATGACATTTTTTTTTTCTTTGAGACGGGGTCTCCGTGGCACAGTCTTAGCTCACTGCATCCTCAACCTCCTGGACTCAAGAGATCCTCCTGCCACAGTCTCCTGAGTAGCTGGCACACAGCCATGCCCCACCAATTTTTTTTGTAGAGATATGGGTCTCACTATGCTGCGTACACTGGTCTCGAACTCCTGGGCTCAAGCAGTCCTCCCAAAGTGCTGGAATTATAGACGTGAGCCACTATTCTTGGCCTCTTTTCTTCTTTTATCCCTCCACATATGTCTTTTTTTTTTTTTTTTTTTTTTTCCTGAGATGAAGTCTCACTCTTGTCCCCCAGACTGGAGTGCAATGGTGAGATCTTGGCTCACTGCAACCTCCATCTCCCGGATTCAAGCGATTCTCTTGCCTTGCCCCCACAAGTAGCTGGGATTAGAGGCGCCCACCACCATGCCTGGCTAATTTTTGTATTTTTAGTAGAGACGGGGTTTCACCATGTTGGACAGGCTGGTCTAGAACTCCTGACCTCAGGTGATCCACCAGCCTCAGCCTCCCAAAGTGCTGGGATTATAGGCGTGAGCCACCGTGCCTGGCTGTGGTGTTTTTTTTTTTTTTGACGGAATCTCACTCTGCCGCCCAGGCTGGAATGCAGTGGTGCTATCTCGGCTCACTGCAACCTCTGCCTCCCCAGTTCCAGTGATTTTGTGCCTCAGCCTCCAGAGGCTGCTGTGATTACTACAGGCACACACCACCACGCCCGGCTAATTTTTGTATTT
Organism: Macaca nemestrina; assembly: GCF_043159975.1. Taxonomy (NCBI): domain Eukaryota; kingdom Metazoa; phylum Chordata; class Mammalia; order Primates; family Cercopithecidae; genus Macaca; species Macaca nemestrina. The sequence goes on along the minus strand of NC_092125.1, from coordinate 225,198,101 downwards.
TTAGTAGAGACGGGGTTCACCATGTTGCCCAGGTTTGTCTCAAACTCCTAGCCCCAGGTGATCTGCCTGCCTTGGCCTCCCAAAGTGCTGGGATTACAGGCATGAGCCACTGAGCCCGGCCTCTATATAAGCCCTAAGTTCTAACTGCTCCTCTGAGTTACTCATTGCTGAGTTTCCCTTGCATGTGATTCATGAGTTTCCAGGAAAGGGGTGGGTAATTTCCAGAATGAGGGTTCCTCCCTTTTTAGACTATATAGGTAAACTTCTGGGCCAGGCATGGTGGCTCACGCCTGTAATCTCAGCACTTTGGAAGGCCAAGACTGGCAGATCACTTGAGGTCAGGAGTTTGAGGCCAGCCTGGCCAACACGGAGAAACCCTGTCTCTATGAAAAATACAAAAATCAGCTGGGTGTGACAATGCACTCCTGTAGTCCCAGCTACTCAGGAGGTTGAGGCGGGAGAACCCGGAGGCAGAGGTTGTGGTGAGCCAAGATTGTGCCACTGCACTCCCACCTGGGTGACAGAGCAAGACCCTGTCTCAATAAAATAAAGTAAAATAAAATAAATGAAGAAGGAAATAGACTACATAGGCTAACTTCTGGATGTGGCTGTGGCATTTATAAACTGTCATGGCGCTGATGAGAGTGTCTTTTAGCATGGTAATGCATTATAATTAATGTATAATGAGTAGGGAGGACTACTAGAGGTCACTTTCATTGCCATCTTGGTTTGGCTGCTTTGGGCTGACTTTTTTTTTTTTTTTTTTTTTTTTTTTGAGACAGAGTCTCATTCTGTCGCCCAGGCTGGAGTGCAGTGGCACAATCTCGGCTCACTGCAACCTCCACCTCCCAGGTTCAAGTAATTCTCCTGCCTCAGCCTCCTGAGTAGCTGGGATACAGGCGCACGCCACCATGCCCTGCTAATTTTTGTATTTTTAGTAGAGACAGGGTTTCACCATGTTGATCAGGCTGGTCTTGACCTCCTGACCTTGTGGTCTGCCTGCCTTGGCCTCCCAAAGTGCTGGGATTACAGGCGTGAGCCACTACACCTGGCCTGGGCTGACTTCTTGACCACATCCTATTTTATCGGCAGGGTCTTTATGACCTGTATCTCATGATATCAATCCTGCAGACCTCATCTCTCTCTCTCTCTTTTTTTTTTTTTTTTTTTTGAGACAGAGTCTCACTTTGTCACCCAGGCTGGAGTGCAATGACACCATCTTGGCTCTCTGCAACCTCCGCCTCCCAGGTTCAAGCAATTCTCCTGCCTCAGCCTCCCAAGTAGCTGGGATTACAGGCGTGCACCACCATGCCTGGCTAATTTTTATTTTATTTTATTTTATTATTATTTTTTAAGATGGAGTTTTGCTCTTGTCACCCAGGCTGGAGTGCAATGGCAGGATCTCAGCTCACTGCAACCTCTGCCTCCTGGGTTCAAGTGATTCTCCTGCCTCAACCTCCCAAGTAGCTAGGACTACAGACACTTGTCATCACACTGGCTAATTTTTGTATTTTCAGTAGAGATGGGGTTTTACCATGTTGGCCAGGCTGGTCTGGAACTCCTGACCTCAAATGATTCATCCACCTGGGCCTCCCAAAGCACTGGGATTACAAACATGAGCCACCGCGCCTAGCCTCCAAGTAATTTTTGTATTTTTAGTAAAGACGGAGTTTCACCATATTGGCCAGGCTGGTGTTGAACTTCTGGCCTCAAAGTGATCCACCCACATCAGTCTCCCACAGTGTTGGGATTACAGGCGTGAGCCATTCTACCCAGCCAAAGAGTTCCGCTTTCATGTACTTACTGTAAATCTTACCCTTAAGTGAAAGCCTCAACATTACTGAAACACATACTTACCACAAATCCTGCCCTTATGCAAATTCCCTAAGCTATATAAGCCCTGGGTCTTGGGGTGTAACATTGCAGGGATCCACCATGTCATCCGGAGGCTGCCTGAGACATGGTTTCTGTTTGTAAGTCCCTATTAAATGTTTCCTTCTGATCACTGTGTTGGTCAGCCTCTTTCTTTGGCCTCTCAGCTCCCTGGGCCTTTAGGGGTGGGTTTGCATAGACCTGCTCACCACAGTACAGTGCTTCATACTTTTTTTTTTTTTTTTTGAGATGGGGTCTCACTGTGTCGCCCAGGTTAGAGTGCAGTGGTGCCATCTCAGCTCACTGCAGCCTCCGCCTCCTCAGTTCAAGCAATTCTCCCACCTCAGCCTCCCAAGTAGCTGGGATGACAGGGGTGCACCACCACACCCGGCTAATTTTTGCATTTTTAGTATAGATGGGGTTTCACCATGTTGGCTAGGCTGGTTTTGTTTTTTGTTTTTGTTTTTGTTTTTGTTTTGAGATGGAGTCTTGCTCATCGCCCAGGCTGGAGTGCAGTGGCACCATCTCGGCTCACTGCAAGCTCCACCTCCTGGGTACACGCCATTCTCCGGTCTCAGCCTCCCAAGTAGCTGGGACCACAGGCGCCCACCACCACACCTGGCTAATTTTTTGTATTTTTAGCAGAGACGGGGTTTCACCGTGTTAGCCAGGATGGTCTCGATCTCCTGACCTCGTGATCCGCCCGCCTCGGCCTCCCAAAGTGCTGGGATTACAGGCGTGAGCCATCGCGCCCGGCCGGCTAGGCTGGTTTTGAACTCCTGACCTCAGGTAATCCACCGGCCTTGGCCTGCCAAAGTCCTGGGACTACAGGCATGAGCCACTGCGCCCGGCCTTAGTACATTTTTTGTTGAATGGATGAAGTGCCTCTCCGTAATGGATGTTTGGGTTCAATTTTCTGGCTCCCTCAAACCCGCCTTCTGAGTCTCAGACCCTCTCCTTGTCCGTACCTATCCATGCGGAGATCGGAGGTGTGGTGTTGCGATCCATACATACTGGTTTGCATCCGCGGTTCCCGGTTCCTAACTCCCACAGTCCTATGATAATGTTGGAGCACTTGAGGCCTTAGGAAACAGAACCTCTCCTCTGAACTTCTCCTGTCCCTCTTTCACCGGTCCAACCAGGATTCTAATCTGATGTGGGTCCAAAGGCCCTCATTCCAGAGAGGGTCCTGCCCCATACCCTAGAGCAAGCCTGTTCAACCCGCAGCCCAGGATGGCTTTGAATGCAGCCCAACAGATATTCATAAACTTTCTTACAACATTATGAGACTGTTTTGCAATTTTTTTTAAAGACCATAAGCTATCATTAGTGCTAGAGTACTATGTGTGGCCCAAGGCAATTCTTCTTGTTCCAGTGTGGCCCAGGAAGTCAAAAGATTGGTCAGCCCTGCCCTAGAGGAAGGAGTGCTCAGACAGAGGCCAAGAAAAGTCTGAACAGACAGGCCTTGCAGGGGTTTAGATCGTGGGCTTTTTGCCCAATCACATTTCTACACAATTATCAGTCGTGCCCGTGTAATGAAGCCTCCATAAAAAAGCCAAGAGGACTGGGTTTGGAGAGGTTCTGGATAGCTGAATACATGGAGGTTCCTGGAGGGTGGTGAGACCAGGGAAAGCATGGAAACTCTGCCTCCCCTAAACCCCACCCTATGCTTCGCTTCATCTGTATCCCTTGTGAATCCTTTATAATAAACTACTAAACATAAGTAAGTGTTTTCTTGAGATCTGTGAGCCATTCCAACATATTCATCAAACCCAGGCTGGGCACTGTGCCTCACCCTGTAATCCCAGCACTTTGGCAGGCCAAGGCGGATGGATTACTTGAGGTCAGGAGTTCGAGACCAGCCTGGCCAACATGGTGAAACCCCGTCTCCACTAAAAATACAAAAATTAGCTGGGCATGGTGACGCACACCTGTAATCCCAGCTACTCGGGAGGCTGAGGCAGGAGAATCGCTTGAACCCGGGAGGCAGAGGTTGCAGTAAGCCGAGATCCCCCAACTGCATTCCAGCCTGGGAGACAGAGTGAGACTCCATCAGAAACAAAACAAAACAAAACAAAACGCCAAAGAGGGGGTCGTGGGAACCCCAAATTGAAGCCAGTGAGTCAGAAGCTCTAGAGGCTCAGACTTGTGACTGGTATTGGGGGAGATAGTCTTGCGGACTGAGCCCTCAACCCCTGGAATCTGATGCTATCTCCAGGTAGATAGTGTTGAAATTGAATTGCAGGATACCCGGCTGGTGTCCACCCCCATACATTTGGTCACAGAAGTCTTCTTCTGTGTTGATTGTTGTGGTGTGAGAATAGAGGAAAAACATAGTTTGGATAGAGTTTTTTTCTGACACAGATGGTGATCTTCAGGACTCCACCTGCACCCATGAGATTGTGAAGAAGTGGACCCAGCCTTCACAGGCGTCCAAGTTACCTTCCCCATGGAGACTTGTTTTACAGATCGCAAAAGACATCTGCATTTTTGTATGGCTCCAGCAGGATCTCTCTGCTCTACGAGGATTAATGAGCCAGTCACATCTCTCCCCAGCTTCCTGGACCAATGGCGCAAACCTAGTTCAGAAACCCAGCAAGCTGCCTGAGGCAGCATTAGCCAGGCATCTGTGGTATGCAAGTTTTGGCACTGGTTTGTTATTTGGATGTTCTTCTCCTTCAGGCAGAAATTTACAAAGCACTCATGCTCCAAGTACCATGGCAGAGAGAGGTGAAGCAAATTGTGAAAACTTCAACCTCAGTATTGAGTTTCTCCTTGACTTGTGTTGAAGCCAATGATGGCAAGGGATGCGGATGACCTGGATGTTTTCTCTTGGGATCCACCCTCTCACAGGTGTTCCTCTAAGCATTTTGCAGGATGAGAAGTTGAAAAGGGAGGGGAGAGATCCCCTCCCCTCCCCTTCCCTCCCCTCCCATCTCCTTTCCTTTCCTCACAGGGTCCTGCTCTGTTGCTCAGGCTGGAGTGCAGTGGTGTGATCTTGGCTCACTGCAACCTCCACCTCCTGGGCTCAAGTAATCATCTCACCTTAACCATCTGAGGAGCTGGGACTAAAGGCACGTACCACTATACCTGGCTAATTTTTATATATTTTTTTGGTAGAGACGGAGTTTTGCCATGTTGTCCAAGCAGGTCTTCAACTCCTGGGCTCAAGCAATCTGCCTACTTCGGCCTTACAAAGTGGGTCCTGATTTCTCTGCAGCTTATGGACACACCTTCAATGGGGGCACCAGTGGAGGCGCTTTAGCTTGTAATCTCCATCAACATCTCCCACAAGACACCTCCCCAAACTTGATCTGGTTTGGGGAGTCACTCCTGTCTGGAGGAAAACATCTCTAATTTAGCCCTCGAGATTACACATATTAAGTTCAACTAAGTACGAACTCAAGATATATTAAATACAATTTCCAAACACACCAGCCATCATGAGTGAGAATCAGCAGAAACTATGAATGACAGACTTAGGCCACTTCAGGTTTTTGGAGTGATCAGATACAGATTATTTTATTTATTTATTTATTTATTTATTTATTTATTTATTTATTCATTCATTTGAGATGGAGTCTCGTTCTGTTGCCCAGGCTGGAGGGCAGTGGTGCGATCTCGGCTCACTGCAACCACTGTGATTCTCCTGCCTCAGCCTCCCAAGTAGCTGGGATGACAAGCGTGCAACAGCATGCCTGGCTAATTTTTGTATTTTTAGTTGAGATGGGGTTTTGCCGTGTTAGCCAGGCTGGTCTCGAACTCCTGACCTCAGATGATCCACCTGCCTTGGCCTCCCAAAGTGCTGGGATTACAGGCATGAGCCATCCCGCTCGGCCAGATACAGATTATTTAGTTGTAAAGCAACTGTTCTGGGTCTTTCTTTTCTTCCTTCCTTTCCTTTCCCTTTCTTTCTCTTTCTCTTTCTCTTCCTCCCTCCCTCCCTCCCTTTCTCCCTCCCTCCCTCCCTTCCTTCCTTCCTTCTTTTTTTGTTCTTCTTTTGAGATGGAGTCTTGTTCTGTTGCCTAGGCTGGAGTGCAGTGCCACGATCCAGGCTTACTGCAGCCTTCACCTCCTGGGTTCAAGTGATTCTCCCACCTCAGCCTCTCGAGTAGCTGGGATAACAGGCACCCACCACCATGCCCAGCTAATTGTTGTATTTTTAGTAGAAACAGCATTTTGCCATGTTGGCCAGGCTGGTCTCAAACTCCTAACCTCAAGTGATCCTCCTACCTTGGCCTCCCAAAGTGCTGGGATTGCAGGCGTGAGCCATTACGCCTGGCCCTGGGTGTCTCTTTCGATCTCATTGCTCCTCTGAGCCTCCTATACAGAGATTCTGGCGCTACTGCACACCATGTGTTTGTGTCCTCTACGTTAAACTTATTTTTCCTGGCTAATGTGGTCCAGACATGTTGGAAGGGATTCTAAAGTAATAATCCTGTGACCACGTGACTGTCAGAATAATTCTTTTCTAAAGAAAAGGATCTTCATTACATGCCTACCCATCTCTGTCACTACCTTTAATGCCACCTCAGATATCTCTTTTCATTTCCTGCAGCCCTTATTGCTTCCATGGTATCAGGCCCCTTGACATTTCATCATACTAGTTTTTTTCCATTTTGTAGCTGACTGTCTCACCAGTCACTCCTGTGTGGAGGAAAACATCCCCAGTTTAGCCCTTGAGATTACACTTATTAAGTTCAACTAAGCACAGACTCATGATACACAATTTCCAAACACACAAGGAAGCCAGCCTTGATAAGTGAGAAACTATGAACAACAGACTTAGACCTTTTTAGGATTTTGGAGAAATCAAATGCAGATTATTAAATAACTACTCATGGATTTTTTTGGGGGGATGCTTTTTGATTTCTTTTTTTTTTTGAGATGGAATCTTGCTCTGTCGCCCAGGCTGGAGTGCGGTGGCGTGATCTCAGCTCACTGCAACTTCCATCTCCTGGATTCAAGTGATTCTCCTGTCTCAGCCTCCTGAGTAGCCGGGATTACAGGTGCCCACCACCATGCCAGGCTAATTTTTGTATTTTTAGTAGAGACAGGGTTTCAACATGTTGGCCAGACTGTTCTCGAACTCCTGACCTCAAGTGATCCACGAGCCTCGGCCTCCCAAAGTGCTGGGAATACAGGCGTGAGCCACCATGCCCGGCCCTGATTTCTATTTTTAATAGAGACAGGGTCTTGCTATTTTGCCCAGGCTGGTCTTCAACTCCTGAGCTCAGGCCATCCTTCTGCCTTGGTCTCTCAAAGTGCTGGGATTACAGGTGTGAGCCACTGTGCCCAGCCAAAATTTTTTAAAAATGAGTTTAAAAATGAGCAATAAGAAGGGATCTTTTTAGTTTTATTTTTTGAGATGGAGTCTCGCTCTATGGCCCAGGCTGGAGTGCAGTGGCCGGATCTCAGCTCACTGGAAGCTCCGCCTCCCGGGTTCCCGCCATTCTCCTGCCTCAGCCTCCCGAGTAGCTGGGACTACAGGCGCCCGCCACCACACCTGGCTAGTTTTTTGTATTTTTTTAGTAGAGACGGGGTTTCACCATGTTAGCCAGGATGGTCTTGATGTCCTGACCTCATGATCCGCCCGTCTCGGCCTCCCAAAGTGCTGGGATTACCGGCTTGAGCCACCGCGCCCGGCCAAGAAGAGACTTTTAAAAATGATCATGCGTTCTCTGATGCAGAACCAGGGCTGAGCTCACACTAAAGGCCTTTCCACACTTACCACATTCATAAGGTTTCTCACAATGGGTTCTTCGATGCCTAAAAAGGCTTGTACTCCAAACGAAGCTTTGCCCATATCCTTCACAGTTTTGAGGTCTCCTTTTAAAGACGTTCTGATCTTTTTCATTTAATTTATGCCCAAATTCACAGAATTCTCTGCCTTCAGAATCCTGTAGAACGTTCTCTCTGAGACTGCTAGACTCTTCTGTCAATGGTTCAAGTTTTGCTGTAATTCCCTCCTCTGACGCTGGCTTTCCAATCTTGGTCTTGTTCTCACCATCTCGACTTGGTCACTGGATTGCTGTGGAGCCTCACACCGGACGAACCTGCCATCGCCCTGTCTGCTCCTACGGCACAATCAGGAGCTGTGCTATGTGCTCTCCTGGCTCTGCTTTCCAGGAAACAGAAGTAGATGTAACACTTTGAATTTCTGCATTTTGATCTGAATCAATGACTCCTGTTTGTACTTCTACTCCTTTTACATTTAAACTAGACCTACCTAGAAGTAATCCTACTGTCCCCACTGGCATCATCTGACTGGAGACAGCAACAGTCTTTAACAGTCCCATTACAACAGGAGAACCTGGTCCATATTGATTAATAGCTTGCTTAAATTCTTTGAGTAATTTAAAAGAAAAAGGCTCAAATGTAGCAATAATATTTCCCTGTTGATCTGGGGGATGTATTCTAATACGGAACTGCCAAGCCTCTATATCACCCTCTCTTCTAGCTTGCTGAATTCCTGCCTGAATAGAACTGAGAGCGGTTGCTTGAGGCACTGCTCGAACTGTCACTGGGGCAACTATAGTGTCCTCCGGAAAAGAAAGATCTGGAGGGTCAGGCCACTCTTTTTCTTCAAAATAAGGAGGGGGTACAGAAGGGTAGGGATGAACCCCTTCCTCCTTTGCCGCTTTAGCTTGCAAACAAACCTGCGTTGTCACCTCTTCTGTTACTTCATTATACTTTCCTTCCTCCTCATCATCAGCGTGAAAAGGTTCCAAGATGGAACGAAGCAGAGCCCACACTTGTCCCATTGTTACCCTGATGCTTCCAAGCTTCCCTTCTTACTCACCACGGGGATTGCTTAAGAGTACTCAGGTGTCCTCCAGCTTAGTTCCACGTTCTCCAACTGTTGCTCCAGCGACCCTTTGACCTGGGTTTGAGCCCCCACGTTGGGTGCCACTTCCCAAGACCAGCTCAGTCGTGGAGATCCGAACCCAGTGGCGCTAGAGGAATTAAAGACACACACAGAAATACAGAGTGTGGAGTGGGAAATCAGGGGGCTGACAGCCTTCAGAGCTTAGAGCCCCGACCAGAGTTTGACTCACATGTTTACTGACAGCAAGTCAGTGATAAGCATTATTTCTATAGATTATAGATTAACTAAAAGTATTCCTTGCGGGAACCAAAGGGATGGGCTGAAACAAAGGGATGGGCTCTGGCTAGTTATCTGCAGCAGGAACACGTCATTAAGTCACAGATTGCTCATGCTATTGTTTGTGGTTTAGGAATGCCTTTAAGCAGTTTTCTGTCCTGGGTGGGCCAGGTGTTCCTTGCCCTCATCTCGGTAAACTCACGACCTTCAGTGTGGGCATCATGGCCATCATGAACATGTCACGGTGCTGCAGAGATTTTGTTTATGGCCAGTTTCGGGGCCAGTTTATGGCCAGATTTGGGGACCTGTTCCCAGCACTCTGTCTCCTGGGTTCAAGCAATTCTTCAGCCTCAGCCTCCTGAGTAGCTGGGACAACAGGTGTGCACTACCATGCCTGGCTAATTTTTAAATTTTTTTGTAGAGACAAGATCTCGCTCTGTTGCTCAGGCTGGTCTCGAACTCCTGACCTCGTTATGCCCCCTCCTCAGCCTCCCAAAGTGCTGGGATTACAGGCATGAACCACCACACTTTTTATTTTCTGTGGAGACCAGGGTCTCACTGTGTTGCCCAGAAATTGTTATATATCAAACACATCCACAAACTTCTTACTAAATACTTATGTTAATTATAAGAATTTGCAGATCATTTGGTTTTGTTGTTTTTTCTTTGAAACAGAGTCTTGCTCGTTGCCCAGGCTGGAGTGCAGTGGCACAATCTCAGTTCACTGCAACCTCCACCTCTTGGGTTCAAATGATTCTCCTGCCTCAGACTCCCGAGGAACTGGGATTACAGGTGTACACCCCATGCCTGGCTAATTTTTGTATTTTTAGTAGAGACAGGGGTTTCTCCATGTTGACAAGGCTGGGTCTCGAACTCCTGACCTCAAGGGATGTACTCATCTTGGTCTCCCTAAGAGCTGGGATAACAGGCGTGAGCCACCATGCCTGGCCTAATCCTCTGAATTTCTTAACCTCTCATGGTTTTTCTCTTTGTCTGTCTGCACTGCATTCTGGCTAACCTTTTCAGTCAGTCTTTCTGGAGGCCAATCCTGTTTTCAACTGGGTCTAATAATCTGCTTTTTAACTGAAGGGGTGGCCTACCCCTCCACATCTGTTTCTCGTTAGGTGGAACGAGAGACTTGAGAAAAGAAATGAGACACAGAGACAAAGTATAGAGAAAGAAAAAGTGGGCCCGGGGGACCGGCGCTCAGCATACAGAGGACCCGCGCCAGCATGGATCTCTGAGTTCCCTTAGTATTTATTGATAATTATCTTTACCATCTTAGACAAAGAGAAGTGAGAGGATAATAGGATCATCATAGGGAGAAGGTCAGCAGTAAGACATGTGAATAAAGACCTCTGTGACATAAGTTTAAGGAAAAGTGCTGTGCCTCGATATGCATAGGCAAACATCTCCATAAACCTTTTTAGTGCATAAAGAGCAGCATTGCACTAGCAAATTCCACCTTTCTTTTTTTTTTTTTTTTTTTTTGAGACGGAGTCTCGCTGTGTCGCCCAGGCTGGAGTGCAGTGGCGTGATCTCGGCTCACTGCAAGCTCCGCCTCCCGGGTTCATGCCATTCTCCCGCCTCAGCCTCCCGAGTAGCTGGGACTACAGGCGCCCGCCACCACGCCCGGCTAGTTTTTTGTATTTTTAGTAGAGACGGGGTTTCACTGTGTTAGCCAGGATAGTCTCGATCTCCTGACCTCGTGATCCACCTGCCTCGGCCTCCCAAAGTGCTGGGATTACAGGCTTGAGCCACCGCGCCCGGCCAAATTCCACCTTTCACCCTAAGGCGGTTTTCTCCTTTCTCAGTAAACAGAACATACAATCGGGTTTTACACCGAGATGTTCCATTGCCCAGGGACGGGCAGGAGACAGACGCTTTTCTCTATCTCAACTGCCAACAACCGCCAAGAGGCCTTCTACCATCTTACACTAGTCCTCCTCAGCACAGACCCTTCATGGGTGTCAGGCTAGGGGACGATCAGGTCTTTCCCTTCCCACGAGGCCATATTTCAGACTATCACATGGGGAGAAACCTTGGACAACACCTAGCTTTCCTAGGCAGAGGTCCCTGCGACCTTTGGCAGTGTACGTGTCCCTGGGTACTTGAGATTAAGAGAATGGTGATGACTTTTCACCAGCAAGCTGCCTTCAGGCACTTGTTTAACAAAGCACACCCTGCACAGCCCAAAATCCTTTAAACCTTGAGTCACCACAGCACATGTCTCTTGCAAGGACAAGGTTGGGGGCAGGGTCACAGATTAACAGCATCTCAAATACAGAACAAAATGGAGTCTCTTATGTCTACTTCTTTCTATATAGACACAGTAACAGGCTGATCTTTCTTTCTTTTCCCCACATTAACCCATTCATTTTCATTTCTAAAAGTGATGTTTAGTTCTTGTTTTAAAATCAACATGCTCTGGCCAGGCACAGCGGTTCATGCCTGTAACCCTGGCAATTTGGGAGGATGAGGCAAGCGGATCGCTTGAGGCCAGGAGTTGGAGACCAGCCTGGCCAACATAGTGAAACCCCATCTTTTCTAAAAATACGTAATTTAGCTGGTGTGGTGGCACATGCCTGTAATCCTGGGATCCAAGTGTCCCGGGATCACTTATGCCTGGGCTGTTGAGGCCAAAAACAAAACAAAACAAAACAAAAAAAACTTGAGGTCAATCTGACTTTTTCTCTTGCGCCCCACATTCACTTCCTCAGTAATTCTTCTTGACTCTACCTTCAAAAGATACATCTTTCTGTGACAATCATGTCGCACTGCACTCCAGCCTGGATGACACAGACCCTGTCTCAAAAAAAAAAGTGGGGGAGGGAGGGGAAATATGAATATGCATATTTGTGTGTTTATTCACATATTTAAGGAGAAGCAAGGAGCGGTCACAGAAGCATCGTTCCTAACTTGTCTCATTCTTGCTGCTCCCTTCTTCTGCTTACCTGGGATCACCCCTAAGTAAGCCACTTCTCCTAAGTTCTTGCTGCCTTCTGGTCTCCAGGGTTCCTACACTAAGACATTCATCCTGTCCAAAGCCTGCTCCTTTCCCTGTCTTTTCCATCTCAGTAAATGGACAGCTCCAGACTTCCAATTGCTCAGGTCAAAAACCTTGAGGTCAGGCTGGGTGCAGTGGCTCAAGCCTGTAATCCCAGCACATTGGGAGGCTGAGGCCGGTGGATCAATTGGGGTCAGGAGTTCATGACCAGCCTGGCCAACATGGTGAAACCCCATCTCTACTAAAAATACAAAAAACTTAGCTGGGCATGGTGCCCCATACCTGTAATCCCAGCTACTGGAGAGGCTGAGGCATGAGAATCACTTGAACCCCGGAGGCGGAGGTTGCAGTGAGCTGAGATGGCGCCCCTGCACTCCAGCCTGGGTGACAGAGCGAGACTGTGTCTCAAAAACAAAACAAAACAAAACAAAACCAAAAAAATTTGAGGTCAATCTGACTTTTTCTCTTGCACCCCACATTCACTTCCTCAGTAATTCTTCTTGACTCTACCTTCAAAAGATACATCTTTCTGCTTTCAGCTCAAAGGAGTCCAAGGTGCGACTTTCTTCAGTCATCCTGAATCTGAGTTCATCTGACACCAGCCGCCTCCACCATGCTGTCAAAGTTTGACCCCAGTGAGATCAAAGTCGCATACCTGAGGTGCACTGGGGTAAAGTCGGTGCCAGGTCTGCGTTGCTTCCCAAGATCGGCCCCCTGGGTCTGTCTCCAAAAAAGGTTGGTGATGACGTTACCAAGGCAACCAGTAACTGGAAGGGCCTGCGGATTGCAGTGAAACTGACCATTCGGAACAGACGGGCCCAGATTGAGGTGCTACCTTCTGCCTCTGCCCTGATCATCAAAGTCCTCAAGGAACCACCAAGAGACAGAAAGAAACAGAAAAACATAAAACACCGTGGAACTACCACTTTTGATGAGATCGTCAACATTGCTCGACAGATGCGGCCCTGATCTTTAGCCAGAGAATGCTTTGGAACCGTTGAAGAGATCCTGGGGACTGCCCAGCCTGTGGGCTGCAAAGCTGATGGCTGCCACCCTTCTGACATCATAGATGACATCAACAGTGGTGCGGTGGAATGCCCAGCTAATTAAGAAGCACAAAGGAAAATATTTCTTTTTTTTTTTAATTTTTTTTTTTTTTTTGAGACAGAGTCTCGCTCTGTCACCCAGGCTGGAGTGCAGTGGCCGGATCTCAGCTCACTGCAAGCTCCACCTCCCGGGTTCACGCCATTCTCCGGCCTCAGCCTCCCGAGTAGCTGGGACTACAGGCGCCCGCCACCTCGCCCGGCTAGTTTTTTGTATTTCTTAATAGAGACGGAGTTTCACCGTGTTAGCCAGGATGGTTTCGATCTCATGACCTCATGATCCGCCCGTCTCGGCCTCCCAAAGTGCTGGGATTACAGGCTTGAGCCACCGCGCCCGGCCGAAAATATTTCAATAAAGGATCGTTTAACAGGCTAGGCTCAGTGGCTCAGGCCTGTAATCCCAGCACTTTGGGAGGCCAAGGTGAGGTCAGGAGTTCTAAACCAGCCTGGCCAACATGGTAAAACCCTGTCTCTACTAAAAATACAAAAATTAGCTGGGCGTGGTGGTGCATGCCTGTAGTCCTAGCTACTTGGGAGGCTGAGACATGAGAACCACTTGAACCCGGAGGCAGAGGTTGCAGTGAGCTGAGATTTGAGCTGAGATTGTGCCACTGCACTCCAGCCTGGAGTGAGACTCTGTCTCAAAAAAAAAAAAAAAAAAAAAAAAAAAGGATTTTTTTTAACAACTAAAAAGAAGAAAAGATAAAAAAATATATTATATATAGGCTCCAGGCTCCAGGCTTCAGACACATTTCTCTAGGTGCTTCTCACCGTTTCCGGTGCTGCTCACATGGGCTGGGTCTGCATTACCTCTTGCTTGTGTCAGCATGATCGCTTGCTAACTTACCACCCTCCTTCTGTCCTGGGCCCCCATAGCTTGTTCTGTGCACAGATTGCCCAGCTTAGTGACACCATCAGATCACTGTCTTCTTCTGCTCAAAATCTGCCAATAACTTCCGGAGAAAATCCAAGCATCCTATCATGGTCGATAAGGCCCTCCAGCATCTGCACCTCCAGTCACACTCTGACCTAATTTCTTCTTCTTATCTTCTCATTGTCTCTAATGTTGACATATTTGAGGAACAGGAGAAAGGGCAGTGTGGCTGGACCAAGTAAGTGAGTGAGTGGGAGAGAGGTACAGGGAAGGGTTACACACGGAAGCGTGTCTTGTGGACCTCCCTCTGAGAAAGAACTGGCCATTCAGCTGGTGAGTACAGTTAACTGGTGGCCTACAGGTTTTCATCTTTCTTTGTCTTGTTTTTTTGAGACAGGATCTCACTCTGTATCCTGCAGTGGTACAATCGTGTCTAACTGCAACCTCTATCTACTGGGCTCAAGCGATCCTCCTGCCTCAGCCTCCTGAGTAGCTAGGATTACAGGCACATGCCACCATATTTGGTTAATTTTTAAGAAGTTTTTTTTTTTTTGGTGGAGAAAGAAAAAAAAATGTTGCCCAGGCTGGTCTGAAATTCCAGGGCTCAAACAATCTTCATGCCTTGGCCTCCTAAAGTGCTGGGATTACAGGGATTGCACCCACCAGGCCTCGAGTTTTTGAGCCAAGGCCATGCTCTGTCGGGGCAGCTCCGAGACAGTGACTAAGTGTGCTGGGGTACCAGGCCTGGCCATCTCTGCCCAACGGGCTGTCCTGATGGCCCCTATTTGCTCCAAAGCTTCCCATTGGGTTAGCCAAGATGGTTCTGCATCATCATCTGAGACTCTCCCTGATAAATCCCACTCCCTCCAGCTGCTACCCCCAATACACCCTTTTATTTTAATAGTTTTTGGGGAACAGGTGGTTTTTTGGTTACATGGATAAATTCTTTAATGGTGATTTCTGAGATTTTGGTACCCGCGTCACCCAGGCAGCCCACACCATACCCAACGTGAAGTCCCAATACACCTTTTTTTCTTTTTTTTTTTTTTAAGACGAAGTCTTGCTCTATTGCCCAGGCTGGAGTGCAGTGGTGTGATCTTGGCTCACTGCAACCTCCACCTCCTGGTCCAAGTGATTCTCCTGCCTCAGCCTCCCGAGTAGCTGGGACTACAAGAGAGCACCACCACGCCCAGCTAATTTTTGTATTTTTGGTAGAGATCGGGTTTCATCATGTTGGCCAGGCTGGTCTCGAACTCTTGACCTCGTGATCCACCCACCTCGGCCTCCCAAAGTGCTGGGATTACAGGTGTGAGCCACCACTCCCCGCTCCAATACACTCTTGCATTCCTAAGTCCACCTGAGTGCTCACTTCCTGGAGGACCCCACTGACTCAACCATCTGGAGAGGAGAGGTGGACGGGTATTGGATCCTATAGGACCTTGTGGGCCATGGTGAGGGGTTTGAATTCTGTTCTGGTTCTAATGGGAAACCACTGCATAGTTTTAAGGAGAGAAGGGCAATGGGTTTGGTTTTTTTTTTTTTTTTTTTTTTTTGAGACAGAGTCTCGCTCTGTCTGTCCCCCAGGCTGGAGTGCAGTGGTTCGATCTCTGCTCACTGCAACCTCTGCCTCCTGGGTTCAAGCGAGTCTCCTGTTTCACCTTCCTGTGTAGCTGGGATTACAGGCATGCACCACCATGCCTGGCCTGGATTCACCTTTAGAATGCTTTCCCTGGACTGTAGACAATAGGAGTGAACACAAGAACCTGGTGGTGATCTTTCAGGAGAAAGATCCTGCTTGGACTAGAGTTGCAGCAGCTAAAGTGCGAAGCGATGGTTGGATTCAGGACGTGTGTTTGGAGGGAGAGCCAGCAGGCTTACTGATGCGTGGGATGACTAGTATGAGCTACTGGTGGTAGCATTTGCTGAGATGGGGAAGACGAGGAGGGGAATGGAGCTGGAGAATGGGGACGGTGGCAGGTTGGAGATGCCTGGTAGACCTCGGGGGAGGCTGAGAAGGTGGTTGGGATTACAAGTCTTGGAAGTGGGAGAAGAGGTCAGGCTGGAGACAGACATCTGGGAGGTGATATTTAAAGCAGCAGAGCTGGCTGAGACTGAGGAGAGAATGTGCCACCATTGAGCACAGAAGGAAATGGGCGATTTCCTCATCGATACTCTATTATGGTACATGCAAAATACTGAGTGTATTTCAACAATTAAAACAATGAGGTTGGACAAGTGTGGTGGGGGAGGTGGGGGAGGTGCGGCAGGGATCACTTTCATTCAGCAGTTCGAGACCAACCTGGGCAACCTGGCAAAACTCCGTCTCTACAAAAATACAAAACTTAGCCGGGTGGGCTTGGTGTCCTGCCTGTGGTCCCAGCTACTCTGGAGGCCGAGGTGGGAGGATCGTTTGAACCCAGGAGGAAGAGGTTGTAGTGAGCTGAGATCACACCACTGCACTCCAGCCTGGATGTCAGAGCCAGACTCTGTCTCAAAACCAAACAAAACAAAACAAAACAAAACAAAACAAAACAAAACACAGCACCAATGAGGTTGATCTACAGTACAACATGGAAAAGTGTCCATCATACAGAAAGTGAAAAAAATCAAACCTCTGAACCATGTGTGTAATAACCCAACTGCGTGTGCGCGTGACTTTGTGCATCTGGAGTCTACAGAAGGGCATGGCCACGTCAACAGCGGTTCCCTCTGCAGAGGGAGCTGGAGGAAGGACAGGAAATGGAGGGATTTGCTTTTGCCTCTCTACACATTGCTTGGATATTTTATTTATTCCTTCATTTTATCTCATTTCATTTTGCTTTGTTTTTTACAAAAGGCATGTATTCCTTGTAGTGTACAATTTCCGGAGCCCACACCTGTTTGCCTGTAGCTGGGACTCAGATCAGATACAGTCAAGGGTGGCCAGGCAAGAGGCAGTGACATCCTGTGTTCCCTGGGGCACATCCCAGAAGGGGACCATGGGGAGCAGGAAGGTGGGGACTGAGCCGCTAGTGGTACATCCGGGTTTTCCTCTTCAGTTCCTCCCTCCTCCGCCTATGAACCACAATCTAGGCAGACCCCCTACAGGGGCCGGGAGGGTCCACTCTTCTTTCCCTTTTTCAAGGGGAAGGGTTTGTTTTGGGAGGAGTTCTCTCGTTAGGCAGAGTGGTCCCAGGGCTCCGGAGGTAAATACAAGCACTCCACTCTCTTCAGTCTCTTTTTACATTGTCTTTCCCAGTGGGGTGTTAAGGGCTGGCCAGGGCATGCTTCCAAAATTTCCTTTGATTATTTGGAAAAAGCCTTACATAATTCAACCCCAAGGACTCGAGAGGTGAATCGAGTGTTCAGGAATCAAGTGGACAGTGGCCGAACAGAAAGTTCCAATTTTGTGAATAGTGTTGTTTTGATTAATTAACCATCTCCGTCTCCCGGTGAGGGGTCTCTAAAGACTGGGCGGTAAAAAAAGCAAACAAAAAATAACAAAAACCTCCCAAAACTGAGCAGTAATGTCTCTGCCTGTCCTGGAGGGCCCCTCGGGTAGGTTTTACATGAGCTCGGGTGTCTTGAGTGAGTCCACAATCTGGGAGGCAGGCAGTGCCAACTCAGAGGACCATAGTGGGTGGGAGGCTGGGTCAGGGGTGACCCTCAGGGGACCCTGGTCCACCGGTTGGCCAACTTTGTTGTCATCTCTGAGGTTCGGTTGATTGAAAGTGGCCCAAAGACACAGGGTGATTAAGTCTCTAGAAGGTTCTTGCTATTCTCACTGAGTATTTTAAAACTACATTTTATCAGGTGGGAAACTCCTCAGAAATCATCCCAGTGTTCTTCTTTCTTCTTCTTCTTTTTTTTTTTTTTTTTTTTGAGACTGAGTCTTGCTCTGTCGCCCAGGCTAAAGTCCAGGGGCGTGATCTCGGCTCACTGCAACCTCTGTCTCCCAGGTTCAAATGATTCTCCTACCTCAGCCTCCTGAGTAGCTGGGACTACAGGTGTGCGCCACCACACCTGGCTAATTTTTGTATGTTTACAAAAAATAAATGGGGTTACAAAAATTAGATGGGGTTTCACCACGTTGGCCAGGCTGGTCTCGACCTCCTGGCCTCAAGTGATCTGCCATCCTTGGCCTTCCAAAGTGCTGGGATTACAGGTGTGAGCCACCGTGCCCGGCCATCCCAGTGTTATTCTTATTGATTGCTCTGTGTGTGTGTGTGTGTGTGTGTGTGTGTGTTGGGGTGAGTGGGTGTGGGTGTGTTTTCTTTTCTTTAAAAAGTTTCTAAAATTTGAATCAGAGTCTTGCTCTGTTGTCCAGGCTGTAGTGCAGTGGCATAATCATGGCTCATGGCAGCCTCAAACTCTTGGCCTCAAGCAATCCTCCCATCGGTCTCCCCAAATCCTGGAATTTAACAGGTTGGCCAAGAGCAGTGAGCCATTGCACCCAGCTGTGTGCATGTTTTCTAAAAAGTGCAGATAACTTACTCCCTGGTTTGTTTTCTTAGTGAGCTCATATTGTCTACCTTCTAAAGACCAAAGCGTCAGGACTGCAGAGCCCCATTCTGGCTTTGGCAAACACGTGGAGTGAGATTGGTTTCCACCTGAGAAATAAACCTGGTTTCCCTCCGGGCATGCTCCTCTCCTGCGTGTTACCTACGTGGTAGGGAGATGGTGTTGCAGACTGCAGAGGCTCACCCCCTAGAGGGAGAACTTCCTAAACTGAGCTGAGTCCTGGTGTCCTGTGTTCCCTTGAAACACTCTACAGAGGCTGCCTTGGGGTGTCTCTCTCAGAAAAGACTCCTCCAGGCAGTGAGGAAGGCAGGACCTGGCAGAGGGAGAACCCCGTGTTGCTGGAACTGAGGCTGATTCTGCAATGAAGCTCTGGTCCCAAATTGAGACATGAGGTCTGGGCCTTTGCATCCCTGTTTCTTTTTACTTTTACTTTTACTTTTCTTTTTTCTTTTTCTTTTTGAAATGGAGTCTCACTCAGTCGCCCAGGCTGGAGTGCAGTGGCTTGATCTCAGCACACTGCAACCTCTGCCACCCGGGTTCAAGTGATTCTCCTGACTCAAGCCTCCCGAGTAGCTGGGATTGCAGGCGCGGGCCACCATGCCTGGCTATTTTTTGTATTTTTAGTAGAGACAGGGTTTCACCATGTTGGCCAGGATGGTCTCGATCTCTTGACCTCGTGATCCACCCACCTTGGCCTCCTAAAGTGCTGGGATTACAGGCGTGAGTCACTGCGCCCGGCTTTTTTTTTTCTTCTTTCTTTCTTTTGAGACGGAGTTTCGCTCTTGTTGCCCAGGCTGGAGTGCAATGGCTCCATCGCGGCTCGCTGCAACCTCTGCCTCCCAGGTTCGAGCGATTCTCCTGCCTCAGTCTCCTGAGTAGCTGGGATTACAGGCATGCGCCACCACACCCGGCTAATTTTGTGTTTTTAGTTTCTCCATGTTGTATTTTTAGTAGAGACGGGGTTTCTCCATGTTGGTCAGGCTGGTCTCCAACTCCTGACCTCAGGTGATCCACCCACCTTGGTCTCCCAAAGTGCTGGGATTACAAGCATGAGCCACCAGGCCCAGCTCTTTTTACTTTTCAAAACCATTGCTACTTGAAAATTAAAATGACATCCGGGCTCACTGGATTCGCTCATACAAAGGCAGGGGCATCTAGACCGTAGACAGTAATCTGTGCTGGTTCAATGGCCTTGAACACTACTCATTTCATCAATGAAAAAATCATTCTTAGATCTCATTGTGCTAATTAACAAACCATCTGGTATGGATTGGAGATAGAGCTAGAGTGGCTTTTGTTGAGTCTTTCAAATGTAGGTTCTAATCACCCCTGGAATTTTGCGCTCCCAATTCCGCAGCACTGACTGCCCCTAGAAAGCGGATTAAAGCTAAGTGACACATACAGCTCGTGCTGAAGGGTTTTGAAGTAAATTACAGGCACCATAACACCCTTTTCAAGCTCTGAGCTCTTGAGAAGACCACTGAGCTCAAAGTTAGTCCAACAAATAATGTTCATCACACACAGCATCTTCTGTTTAAGAAGGCAGGACATTGGCCGGGTACAGTGGTTCATACCTATAGTCCTAGGACTTTGGGAGGCTGAGGCTGGCAGATCACTTGAAGTCAGTAGTTCCAGATCAGCCTGGCCCACATGGTGAAACCCTGTCTTTACTAAAAATACAAAAAATTAGCCAGGCATGACGGTGTGTGCCTATAGTCTCAGCTACTCGGGAGGCTGAGGCATTAGAATTGCTTAAACCCGGGAGGCGGACATTGCAGTGAGCCGAGATCATGCCACTGCCCTCCAGCCTGGGCAGCAGAGCGAGACTGTATCAAAACAATCAAGTAAAAATGGTTGTTATCAACATGGCGGGTAACATATAAACCAAACAAGCCAGGAAATTGAGCACTCAGTTTTAGAAAATTTTTCATCCAAAATGGTTAACAGATTTATAATGAGAGTTTAAAGGGGTCATCTCGAGTTTTCTAGAACGTTCATTTATGCCAAGCGGTTCCTTCTCCACTGATGTCAAAGATATTTTACTGTAGACGGCACCAAATATACCCCTTCATTATTTTCTCCTTTTAAAGAAAACAGGACAAATTAGTGACCTGGAAGGTCTGGATAAAAAACACATCAGAGAAATCATTGTTTTGAGAGTTCTTTTCAGCTTAATTAATTCACATTGGCTGCTCAAATTCATTTTAGGTCTGGAGGCGATTTTCAAACAAAATGTTATGACAGAGATCATAACAAAGATTTGGAGCAAAGATTTCTGTTTGCTGAGCTGTCACTCAAGCTAAACAGATAGCAACAGGGAATCTTTAGGCAAATTAACTTTCCCCTGAATGGGTTCTTTTATCCCGTCCATCTGCATTCATTCCCGTGGGTACTTGGAGACCGAGCTAACAAGTCAGATATACATAATAAAGAAAATTGCCCAAGGGAAAAAAAAATCAACTGTTCATTTGGGAAAATGTGGTGCTAGTCTAAATAAAATTCTCTATTAATTTCAAGGGATCTAAAAATCTATCACCAGTTCTTCAAAAAGTTAAACAGACTTATCCTATGGCTTAGCAGTTACATTCCTAGGTATGCACCCCGAAGAACCAAAAACAGGTAGTCAAACAAATACTTGCACACAAATGTTCATTGAAACACTATTCTCAGCAGCCAAAAAGTGGAAATTACTCAAAATTCCATCAACAGATGAATGGGTAAACAAAATGTGGTGAAGACGTATACAACAGAATATCATCCAGCCATGAAAACAAATTAACTACTGATGTGTGATATAATGTAGATCAACCTCAGAAACATGACGCTAAGTGTTAGAAGCCAGACAAAGGTCATGATCCCATTTATATGAAATAGATGAATGATCCCATTTATATGAAATATTCAGAATAGGTGAATTTATCAAGACAGAAAGCAGATTAGTGGTTGTCAAGGGATGGCGAGGGGGGAATTAGGAATGACTGCTAATGAGTACGGTATTTTATTTGGGGTAATGAAAATGTTTTGGAACAAGATAGAGGAGCTGGTACACAGCATCTGTGAATGTACTAAATGTCACTGAAGTGTACTTTTAAAAAAGGTTAATGGCCGGGCGTGGTGACTCATGTCTGTAATCCCAGCACTTTGGGAGGCTGAGGTGAGAGGATCACCTGAGGTCAGGAGTTGGAGACCAGCCTGGCCAACATGGTGAAACTCCATCTCTGCTAAAAATACAAAAAAATTAGCCAAGTGCGGTGGCAGGTGCCTGTAATCCCAGCTACTCAGGAGACTGAGGCAGGAGAATCACTTGAACCCAGGAGGCAGAGGTTGCAGTGACCTGAGATCTTGCCATTGCACTCCAGCCTGGGCAACAACAGTGACACTCTGTCTCAAAAAAAAAAAAAAAAAAAAAAAAATGGTTAATGTGTCCAGGCACAGTAGGTCAAACCTGTAATCTCAGCATGTTGGGAGGCCAAGGTGGCAGGATCGCTTGAGCCCAGGAGTTCAAGACCAGCCTGGCCCACAGGATGAAACCCTGTCTCTACTAAAAATACAAAAATTAGCCGGGCATCGTGGCAAACGCCTGTAGTCCCAGCTACTTGGGAAGGTGGGGCAGGAGAATCACTTGAACCTGGGTGGCAGAGGTTGCAGTGAGCTGAGATTGCACCATTGCACTCCAGCCTGGGATACAGAGCGAGACTATGTCTCAAAAAGAAGAAGAAGAAAAAAAAGAAAGTCCTGGCATGGTGGCTCACGCTTGTAATCCCAGCACTTTCGTAGGTCAAGGCAGGCAGATCACGAGGTTAGCAGTCTGAGACCATCCTGGCCAACATGGTGAAACCCCGTCTCTACTAAAAATACAAAAATTAGCTGGGTGTGGTGGCGCGTGCCTGTAATCCCAGCTACTCGGGAGGCCAAGGCAGGAGAATCACTTGAACCAGGGAGTTGGAGGTTGCAGTGAGCCGAGATCGCACCACTGCACTCCAGCCTGGTGACAGAGTGAGACTCTGTCTCAAGAAAAAAAAAAAAAAAAGGGGCTCATGCCTGTAATCGTAGCACTTTAGGAAGCTGAGACGGGAGGATTGCTTGAGCCCAGTAGTTCAAGATCAGCCTGGGCAACATAGCAAGACCCTGTCTCTATAAAACAGGAAAAAAAAAAAGGTTAATGTTATATTAGATTACTTTAATTTTACCCCAATACAAGTTTGTAAACAAATCAAGTTCTCTGTAAACAAGTATTTGATGGTCTGGAAAATGGGAGTTCCTCAATATCCAAACAACCATTTCTGGGCAGTTTCCTGACCATCCGGTAGGTTTCTTGGTCCAGCCCTGAGTCTCCTTGGCAATGCAGCAGGGAGACACCAGGCTCATTCCTCTTTCCTTGTGGTCTTGTATCTTTCCATCCCTCAGCCCTCCACAGACCCAGCTGTTTGCAATCACACCCTGGATCTTGTATGAAGCAAAACCCAAAAAACAGGGCCAGGAGTGGTGGCTCATGCCTGTAATGCCAGCACTTTGGGAGGCTGAGGTGGGCAGATCACTTGAGGTCAGGAGTTCAAGACCAGCCTGACCAACATGGTGATACCCCACTCTACTAAAAATACAAACATTAGCCAGGCACAATGGCTCATGCCTGTAATCCCAGTACTTTGAGAGGCCAAGGTGGGTGGATCACCTGAGGTCAGGAGTTTGAGGCCAGCCTGATCAACATGGTGAAACCTTGTCTCTACCAAAAAGACAAAAATTAGCCGGGCATGGTGGTGTGCACCTGTAATCCCAGCTACTCGGGAGGCTGAGGCTGGAGGATGGCTTGAACCTGGGAGGCAGAGGTTGCAGTGAGCCGAAATCACCCCACTGCACTTCAGCCTGGGTGACAGAGCAAGACTCTGTCTGAAAAACAAAAACAAAAACACAACAAAAATTCTGCATGGTATTTTTCTGACCACTGGGTGTCATGAGCGTACAATAAATGCTTCAGCTGGAAAAACTGCATATTTACAGGACTGCCTTCAATATGGTGGTGGTTCTCCTGACTGCAGGGGATGTGGCCTTCAATAATAATAAGCCCTTCAAAAGTTGCTTTGTTTTTGCAAGCATGACATTGAGAAGCAAAGAAAATGTAGACAATTGAAGATAAGCAAAAACACAGCACTGGCTGCTTTTTTGTGTTTTCCATAATATTTCAGTGGAGCAGCTGTTGTGGGAGGAATATAAAAATCTAAAGTAAGGCTGGGAGCAGTGGCTCACCACTGTAATCTCAACACTTTGGGAGGCTGAGGCAGGAGGATTGCTTGAGGTCAGGAGTTTGAGACTAACCTGGGCAATATAGCAAGACTCTGTCTCTATCAATGCAAAAAAGAAAAAAAAAAATCTAAAATAAAGTATTCTTAGGGACACCTCTCAGGAATTGTAACTAAGAGATGGGCAAGGTGGTACATGCCTGTAGTTTCAGCTACTGAGTTTCAGGCTGCAGCGTGCTGGGATCGCACTTGTGAATAGCCACTGCTCTTCAGTCTCGGCAACATAGCAAGACCCTGTCTTTAAAAAAGACAGTTCTGAAAGAAAAATGAGCAACCTTGAACCCTTTGGCCTCAGACAGTACAGGGCTTGTTCACCTAGAAAGTTAAAATAAAGAAAGCAGGCTGGGCACAGTGGCTCATGCCTGTAATTCCAGCATTTTGGGAGGCCGAGGTGGGTGGATCATCTGAGGTTAGGAGTTCAAGATCAGCCTGACCAACATGGTGAAACCCCGTCTCTACTGAAAATACAAAATTAGCCAGGCATGGTGGCGCATGCCTGTAATCCCAGCTACTCAGGAGGCTGAGACAGGAGAATCATTTGAACCTGGGAGGTGAAGGTTGCAGTGAGCCGAAATTGCGCCACTGCACTCCAGCCTGGGCATCAAGAGCAAAACTCCTTCTCAAAAAAAAAAAAAAGAAAAAGAAAAAAAAGCAAGCAAGCAAGCAAGCGGTTGCTCATCTATATCCCAATGACTGGTCTTTTAATTTTATTAGAGA
Source organism: Macaca nemestrina (assembly GCF_043159975.1). Lineage (NCBI taxonomy): Eukaryota > Metazoa > Chordata > Mammalia > Primates > Cercopithecidae > Macaca > Macaca nemestrina. Next base: position 225,173,626 of record NC_092125.1, on the reverse strand, counting down.
GCAACTTCCTTGTCAATCGCCCTGAACAGAGTTGATCTCACTTCAGAGCAGTATGATTATGAATTTTCAGTGATACCAAGTTTTGGCACCAGCACTTCCTCATTGATAAAAGTACTCTTGGTTTCTTCTTTCAGCTGGGATAGCTCAGAGAGGCCTAAACGTGCAAACCGATACCTTTATTTATTCTTCTTGGCTGTGAAAAATCGTCCATTATAAGAACATTGTTAACATTTTTTTGTGGGGGGCATGGGGTCAAGAGTTTTGCTCTGTTGTCCAGGCTGGAGTTCAGTGGCACGATCTCAGCTCACTGCAACCTCCACCTCCCGGGTTCAAGTGGTCTCCTGCCTCAGGCTCCTGAGTAGTTGGGATTCCAGGTGTCTGCCACCAGGCACAGCTAATTTTTGTATTTTTAGTTTAGACAGGGTTTCACCATATTGACTGGGCTGTTCTCAAACTCCTGACCTCAAATTATCTGCCCACCTCAGCCTCCCAAAATGCTGGCATCACAGGCGTGAGCCACCGTGCCCAGCAACATTTTTTTATATAATGTGTTTTTTTGAGATGGAGTCAAGGCTGTCGCCCAGGCTGGGGTACAGTGGCACAATCTTGATTCACTGCAACCTCTGCCTCCAGGGTTCAAGTGATTCTTATGCCTCAACCTCAGCCTCCTGAGTAGCTGGGATTACAGGCATGTGCCACCATGCCCAGCTAATTTTGTATTTTTAATAGACATGAGGTTTTGCCATGTTGGCCAGGCTGGTTTCAAACTTCTGGCCTCAAGTGATCTGCCTGCCTTGGCCTCCCAAAGTGCTGGGATTACAGGTGTGAGCCACAGTGCCCTGCCAACTTTTTTTGTTTTGTTTTTTTAATTAGGAAGGAAGGTCAACAAGTTAAGTCGGAAGTAAATCGGGGCTCTTGATAGGTTAAATCTAACACTTCCAAGGACACCAGGGTCATTTATACCCACGGGGTCTGCCTACAAGTTATAAGGATTCTAATGTATTTTATGTTAGAGATGGGGTCTTGCTAAGTTGCCCAGGCTGTATTTGAACTCCTGGATTCAAGGAATGCTCCTGCCTCAGCCTCCCAAATAGCTGGGACTACATGCGTGTGCCACTGGGCCCAGCTTAATTGTTCTTAAAAGCCTATCTATGTTCATGAAGGTCAAAGTGTTGAAATCTGGCTGTACAAGTTGGCTCACATCTGTAATCCTAGCACTTTTGAAGGCTAAGGTGGGTGGATCACTTGAGGCCAGGTGTTTGAGACCAGCCTGGCCAACATGGCAAAACCTCATCTGTACTAAAAATACAAAAAATTAGCTGGGCATGGTGGTGTGCTCCTGTAATCCCAGCTGCTTGGGAGGCTAAAGCAGGAGAATCTCTTGAACCTGGGAGAAGGAGGTTGCAGTGAGCTGAGATCATGCCACTGTTCTCCAGTCTGGGTGACAGAGTGAGACTCTGTCTCAAAAAACAAAAAACAGGCCGGGAGTGGTGGCTCAAGCCTCTAATCCCAGTACTTTGGGAGGCCAAGGTGGGCCAATCACCTGAGGTCAGTGTTAGAGACCAAGTTACCCCTCCCTTCCCCTATAAGCCTCACAAACAGCTCTTGTAACTCCTCCATGAGGCTGCTAAACTGCTATAACTTCCTCCTTAGACTGCCCCCATCACCCGTCTTCTTTGTTCTATGCCAGTAATCGTTTTTGCAAAATTTTAAGAGGCCTGGCAAACAGACCCAGGATGTGGTCGCACCTAGAAAATTCCCAAGCCTTTCCCCCTCTATCAACCGCCCGCTTTGCTAGCCTGGGGCTGCCTTCTCTGACTGTTTGTAAAGGAGCAGCCCGGGAGGTTAATAAACTTGCTGGCCTGACTTTGGGTCTACTTGTCTTACATTTTAGTGCCAAAACCCGGGAAGGGGATAGGCTCTGGCTGGGCATCCTTAAAGGACTCTCCCTCTCTCTCTCTCTACTCCCCACTGCCATCTCCCCCTCTCCCGGCTGACCTTCCCTTCCCAAACCTGGCAAAGACCTGAAGGATCTCTTAGACTCTTCCATTGCTGGCAACTGCATCCACCATCAGGGCCTCCACAGGGGTGAGTAAGAGAGACCCTTGCCATTTACCCGGAACCCTTGACCAACTATTTCTTGCCTGAAAGACCCAATGCTGGACCAAGGGCTTCCACCAGCCTCCAGGCCTTTGGTTCCTCCATCTCGGGGATGCCTGATTTGGGGGTTACCTCCCTTCTCCCAGCACGATCGGCAGGACAGGGGACACCTTCTCCCGCCGTTCTTGTCATTGGCAGTCTCTTCTTCCTCTACCCTCTCCTTCCCTTCACTATGGGAGCCTCTCAGTCTACCCCTTCCAAGACTATCCCCCTTGGGTGTCTCCTGCACAATCTCAATGCTCTCTGCCTCTGCTCAGAGGTCCGTCCTAAGAGGCTTATCTTTTACTGTAACACAACATAGCCTCAATATAAATTAGACAGTGGTTCCCAATGGCCTGAAAATGGCCCTTTTGATTTCAGTGTACTCAGGGACTTAGATAACTTTTGCCACCGCAATGGAAGCTGGTCTGAGATTCCTTATGTCCAGGCTTTTTTCACCCTCGGTTGCTACCCTTCTCTTTGCCGGTCCTGTTCAACCTTCCAAATCCTCCTTGCCTGCTCCAAGCCCGACTCATCTTCTGCTTCCCTCCTGTCAGCTCCAACTGACAACTCCTCTTCTTTTGACCCTGCTGACTTTTCCATTCCCCAACTGTACCCTAATCCTCCTCCCCATCACCCCGACCCTTTACCATATGCCCCAGCTCCAGCTCTGTCCCCTTCTCCTCCTCTCTCAAACCACCTGGCTTCAGACTCTAAGTCCTGTCTGTCTCCACTTCTTACCTGCTCCCAGACCCAGCATGCCCAATAGCCAGCTTCCTTACTCCCACTCCGAGAGGTCGCAAGAGCTGAAGGAATTGTCCATATCCACGTTTCTTTCTCTGTTACTGATCCTTCCCAAATCAAAAAGCATCTTAGGTCCTTCTCCTCTGATCCAGATACTTATATCAAAGAATTTAAATATCTCACCCAGTCTTATAAACTTACTTAGCATGATCTCTATATTATTCTCTTTTCTACGCTCCTTCGGGAAGAGAAGGAAAGAGTGTGGTTCTCAGCCCAGGCACATGCTGACGACCTCCATTGGCAAGATCCTACTAAGCCAGTAGGGGCTGCAGCAGTACCCCAGGAAGAGCCTTCCTGGGAATACCAACCCACAGACCCTGGCCAAGTGTCCCATAACTATATGGTTACTTGCCTCATTGTAAGCCTTAATAAAGCTGCTCATAAAGCTGTAAACTTTAAAAAACTCAAAGAAATTTCCCAAAGGGCAGATGAAAACCCTGCTGAGTTTCTTTCCCACCTTACAGAGGCTCTCCAAAAATATACCCATGTCGATCCTACCGCCTGTAAAAGGACTATTGTCCTCAATACTCATTTTATTTCCCAATCAGTCCCAGACATTTGGCGCATACTTAAAAAGGCTGAGGATAGCCCTCAAACCCCACAGCAAGACCTCCTTAACCTGGCTTTCGAAGTCTTTCATAACAGGGTTGAGCAAAATAAATTAAATAAAGCCCAAAGAGATTGTGCTAAATACCAGCTTCTAGCAACGCCTATCCATCAGCCTAGGCATAGTACCCAAGGGCACAAAAGATCCAATAGCAGCATCCCTCCCAGGCCTTGTTTCAAGTGTGGCAAGGAAGGCCACTGGGCTGGGGCATGCCCTAGTTCACGAGGGCCAAAGAGCCCTTGCCCGGTTTGTCAACAGACAGGTCACTGGAAATCTGACTGTCCCCTCAACAAGCAGACAAGCCTGTCCCTCCAGACTTCCACCTCTTCAGCAACACAAAGGATGAAGAGCTGCTTGCACTCCCACAGCAACTTGGCCTGGCTGCTAAAGATTGACAAGGCCCAGGGCCCCAGGCCCCATCTGCCATCACTGCAACCTCTGCCTACCAGGTTCAAGTGATTCTCCTGCCTCAGCCTCCCGAGTAGCTGGGACTATAGGTGCCTGCCACCGCATCCGGCTAGAGACGGGTTTTCACCATCCTGGCCAGGCTGGTCTCGAACTCCTGACCTTATGATCCACCCGCCTCGGCCTCCCAAAGTGCTGGGATTACAGGCATGAGCCATCACACCTGGCCAAGGATGCCTTCTTCACCATTCCTTTATACCTGGATTCCCAAGACCTCTTTGCTTTCACCTGGACTGACCCTGACATCCTCCAGTCACAACAACTCACATGGACTGTCCATTCTCAAGGCTTCAGGGATAGCCCTCATTTATTCGGACAAGCTTTAGCCCAGGACCTCACCTCCTTAGACCACTCTCCTAGCCATCTCCTTCAATATGTGGACGACCTTCTCCTTTGCAGCCCTTCTCTAAAAGACTCTCAAACTCACACAGTGACTCTTTTAAACTTTCTTGCTGCCAAAGAGTATAGAGTTTCCCCTTCCAAGGCTCAGCTCTCCACCCCCAAAGTGACTTGCTTAGGAGTTCAACTTTCTCCTGGGGCCCGGGCTATGACCCCAGCCTGAGCAGCACTCATAAACAATCTGCTCCCGCCTTCCTCCAAAAGCAAAGTCCTTTCCTTTCTAGGGCTGGCATGCTTTTTTAGAATATAGATTCCCAACTTTGCCCTTCTGGCTCACCCCCTCTATGAAGCAGCCAAAGGCCCCCTCAACGAACCCCTAAACCCCTCATATACTCCCCAATTTCCACAAACTCCAAACCATTCTTGTCACTGCACTGGCTCTGTCCTTATCTGATATCACCCAGCCTTTCACTCTCTATACTGCTGAGAACCAAGGAAGAGCCCTCGGTGTACTAGGGTAACAGAAAAGAAATCCTCCTTCCTTTGCCCCTGTAGCCTACCTCTCTAAACAACTCGATAACACAATCAAAGGATGGCCTGCTTGTCTTAGGGCTTTAGCAGCAGCAGCCATTCTAGCTCTAGAAAGCAGTAAACTAACATTCAGCCAAAACACCACCATCCACAATCCTCATAATCTATAAGATCTCCTCTCCTCCCGAGCATTAAGCTCCCTTCCTCCTTCCCGGATTCAATCACTCCACGCTCTTCATCAAAAATACCGAATTCAGCCTTGCCAAGAGTGCTACCCTCAACCCAGCATCCTTCCTGGGAATACCTTACTCCCTGTATCCTCTTCTCCTCCTACTCATTCTTGCACTGACATCCTAGACCACCGGTAGCCACATTTCCCAAACATTTCCTCCGAGCTTCTCAGCGACCCTGATGACCAGCTATTGATAGATGGCTCCTCTTCTGGGTCCACTGGCTCTCGCAAAATTGCTGGATACGCAGTTGTTTCTCTTGACTGAGTAATTGAAGCCAAACCCCTACCTCCAGGAACCTCCTCCCAAAAGGCAGAACTTACAGCTTTCACCGGAGCCCTAACCCTTTCCAAAGGCAAATGAGTCAACATTTATACAGACTCCAAATATGCCTATCACATCCTTCATTCCCATGCCACCATCTGGCAAGAGAGGGGATTCCTTACTGCCAAAACGACCCCCATCACTAACAGCCCCCTTATTTACCAACTCCTTCAGGCTGCACACCTCCCAACTCAAGCAGGAGTTCTACACTGTCAAGGACACCAAACAGGATCAGATAACATTTCAGGAGGGAACAGAAAAGTTGATGAGACAGCAAAAGAAGCCTCCCTTTCGTCTGCCCCTGCGTCTCTCCTCCTCGTTGTCCCTGCAATCCAAGCCCAGTATTCCCTCACTGAGAGAGCTTCACTACTACAACAAGGGGCTCTGCCTTTAGAGACAAAGCCCTCACTCTCACTGGAAACTATCCTACCGCCTTAGCTAACAGAGCTACCAACTGCCAACTACGACTGCTCCAAGCTCCCTCACCCTGCCATTCAGGGTCCCATAACCCTCGACACCACTAGAATTGGCCAAGTCCCCTTATGTATCACTTCTTCCAACAAACACATACACATAGGCACCATCCCTCCTTCCACCTGTAATTCAACCCAAACCATCTCTCACCCTTCTTCCCACACCTCATTCCGAGTAGGTTGTTCAGTCTTTCCTGAAGCCAACGGTCTCTTCACTCAGCCCCTTCGCATCACCTCTCCCCCTGCCTCTCAGACACAGAAACCCCTTCCCCAAACAGGGGTTCTCAAAGGGGTCTTTCTCTCCTCCTCACTCTGGGTTGCTGAAGCCAAGCCTAGTCCCTCTAAATGAGGAAGGTACATGCTACAGCATCTGTTCTCAATTCACTTGTGTGTTTGTATCAATACCTTGGGCATCTTTTTCCTCTGTAGATCCACAACCTACTTCTGTCTCCCTACTACCTGGACAGGTACCTGCACCTTAATTTACCTTACCCCTGATATTAATCTCGTTCCCTCAGACCAAGAACTCCCTATTCCCGCCATAGTCCATGCCCATTCAAAGAAGGCAATACAATTTATTCCTTTGTTAGCAGCCCTTGGGGTCACAGCAGGTGTTGGACTAGGAGCTGGAAGCTTAGCAACTTCATTCTCATATTTTCAGTCACTCTCCAAAGACTTTCAAGCATCATTAGAAGAGACTGCAGATTCTATCACTCACCTCCAAAATCAATTAGGCTCTCTAGCAGTTACCCTACAGAACAGCAGAGGCATTGATCTTCTTACAGCCAAAAGGTCTGCGTCTTTTTAGATGAACAATGTTGTTTCTATCTCAATCAATCTGGGTTAGTATGAGACGCGGTGAAAAAACTCAAATACCGAGCACAAAAATTAAGGGACAGTCAATCCACATCGCCCCAGTGGTTCAGTAACTCCTGGGCTCCCTGGCTTCTGCCCCTCCTAGGTCCTGCCATAACCCTCTTTTTCCTTTTAGCATTTGGCCCCTGCCTCTTACGTCTCCTTACCCAGTTTTTACAGAACCATATCAGAGCATTCACCCATGGAACAATAGAAGACATGACGCTGCTCCAAGGCTACCAACGGTTCCAAAACCAACCTCCACCATCTGGCCTTTCCCTTTAACCAGCGACCCTCTTCAGCTTGAAGTAGCCAAATGAGAATGGCGCCCCTCTTCTCTTATCTATTATTTATTAAAAGGCTGAAATATTTGAGACAAAGCTACCCCTCCCTTTCCCCATAAGCCTCACAAACAGCTCTTGTAACTCCTCTGTGAGGCTGCTAAACTGCTATAACTTCCTCCTTAGACTGCCCCCATTACCCGTCTTCTTTGTTCTATGCTAGTAATTGTTTTTGCAAAATTTCAAGAGGCCTGGCAAACAGACCCAGGATGTGGTCGCACCTAGAAAATCCCGAAGCTTTTCCCCCTCTATCAACCCCCTGCTTTGCTAGCTCAGGGCTGCCTCCTCTGACTATAAAGGAGCAGCCCATCAGGTTAATACACTTGCTGGCCTGACTTTGGATCTACTTGTCTTTTCTCTCGGCAACACTTACAGTCAGGAGTTTGAGACTAGCCTGACCAACATGGTGAAACCCTGTCTCTGCTGAAAATACAAAAATTGGCCGGGTGTGGTGGCAGGTGCCTGTAGTCTCAGCTACTTGGGAGGCTGAGTTGGGAGGATCCCTTGAACCCAGGAGGCGGAGGTTACACTCCAGCCTGGTTGATACAGTGAGACTCCATCACAAAAAAAAAAAAAAAAAGAAAGAAAGAAAAGGAAAAAGAGAGTAACCTGGGGCTCATGCTAGGTTTAAGCAAACACTTCTAACCAGGGTTATTTACACCCATGGGTGGGTCCATCTGTGAGTCTTAAGGATTTTAATGATTCCTAAAAACTACTCCCAGCTGGGTGTAGTGGTACGTGCCTGTAGCCCCGGCTACTCAGGAAGCTGAGGCAGGAGCATCAGTTGAGCTCAGGAGCTTGAGAGCAGCCTGGGAAACACAGCGAGACTCTGTTTCTTTAAAAAAAAAAAAAAGCCGATTCATGTTCATGAAGGTGGGAATATTGAAATCCCAGGCCCAATCCATTAACAGACCCTAACAGGTCTACCTTCAATGTATTTTCTAAGTTATGCTTAGAAAATATACACTGAAACAGTGTGTATCTGAGGCTGTATCACTTAGGAATGCTTTCAGATGCAAGTAACAGAACATCCAACTACCAGTGACCCAGTAAAAGAGGAGTAGCCGGGCACGGTGGCTCAGCACTTTGGGAGGCCAAGGCAGATGGATCACTAGGTCAGGAGTTCAAGACCAGCCTGGCCAAGATGGTGAAACCCTGTCTCCACTAAAAATGCAAAAATTAGCCAGGTGTTGTGGTGCATGTCTGTAGTCCCAGCTACTCGGGAGGCTGAGGCAGAGAATTACTTGAACCCGGGAGATGGAGGTTGCAGTGAGCTGAGATTGCACCACTGTGTTCCAGCCTGGGTGACAGAGCGAGACTCTGTCTAAAAAAAAAAAAAGAGGAGTAATTTTTCTTGGAAGACAAGACATCTGGTGGCAATTGCTGGTACTGCTTCAGGTGCCCTATGAAGCTTTTGAGGACCCAAGCTCCTCTTCTCCTTTGCTCCACTGTCATCAGCATGCTGGCTTTTTATCTTCATGGTTGCAAGATAGCTGCCACAGCTCCAGGCATCAGACCTAATTTTAGAACCAAAGAAGGGAGAAGAAGCAATGTTGTCAGGCTCCCCTGCTCTCCTCTGTCTTGTTTTTTGTTGTTCTTTTTTTGAGACAGGGTCTGGTTCTGTTGCCCAGGCTAGACTGCAGTGGCACAATCACAGTTCACTGTAGCCTCTACCTCTTGGGCTCAGGTGATCCTCCTATCTCAGCCTCCCCAATAGCTGGGACCACAGGTGTATGCCACCACATCTGGCTAATTTTTTTTTTTTTTTTTTTTTTTTGAGACAGAGTCTTGCTCTGTCACCCAGGTTGGAGTACAGTGGTGTGATCCCAGCACACTGAAACCTCCGCTTCCTGGGTTCTAGTGATCCTTCCACCTTAGCTTCCTGAGTAGCTGGGACTACAGGCACATGCCATCACAACTGGCTAATTTTTGTATTTTTAGTAGAGATGGTGTTTTACCATGTTGCCCAGGTTGGTCTTGAACTCCTGACCTCAAGTAATCAACCAGCCTTGGCCTCCCAAAGTGATGGAACTACAGGCATGAGCCACTGCACCTAGCATGGCTGGCTAATTTTTTACTTTTTTTTTTGTAGAGATAGAGTCTCACTTTGTTGCCCAGGCTGGTCTCAAACTCCCAGCCTCAAGTGATCCTCCTGCCTCAGTCTCCTAAAGTGCTGGGATTACAAGCATAAGCCACCGTGCCCAGTTGCCTATCTTTATAAGAAAGCAAAACCTTGCCCAAAAGTGTCTCCAGCACCCTGTAGGTCTCATTAGCTAAAAGTGAATGACATGTCTACCCTTAGCCACAAGAGGGGCTGGGAAGGGGGCAAGGGAAGGGGATTGGTGTCTGCCACAGTTGAGTAAATGGAAGAGATTGATCAATAAAAGATGACACTTATATAAGGGACCAAAAAAGCCCAGCAAATATAGACTGAAAACTACAAAAGTCTTGGGAAGATCATTCAGCCATTTATTCATTCATTCCTGCTATTCAATCCTGTTAGGATTTTTACATCTAAGTTCATGAATGGCACTGGCTTATAACTGTTTTTCATGCTGTTCTTGTTAGATTTTGGTGCCAACGATATATGAGCCTCACAAAATGAGCTGGAGAGAGTTCTCTGTTTTTGGCAAACTTTTCCTGTAAAGGGCCAGATGGTAAACACGTTGCATTTTCCAGGCCCTGTGTCTCTGTTGTGACTGCTTGAAGCAGCCGTTAGAGTGTGAGAGTAGCCACAGACGATACGTAAAAGCCAAATTGGGCCCACAAGCTGTGGTTTACCTAGCCCTGTCTAAGCTGTGTTTTATGTAATTTTGGAATTGTTTGTTTCTTCAATGTTTGGGAAAACTTGCCTGTAATATGTTATGGGCTTGTTTTTGGTTCATGAGAATAGTTTTCCACTGTTGGTTCAATTTATTTAATAAATACAGAATTATTCTGGTTGTCTCCTCTTAAACATTGTTAAGTTATATTCTTGTAGGAATTTGTCTATTTGATCTACATTCTCAAATTAATGGATAAAGAACTTTTCATTATTAACTTTTTAAAATCATGGTAAAATATACACAACATAACATTTACCATCCTAAACTTTTTTTTTTTTTTTCCGAGACGGAATCTTGCTCTTGTCGCCCAGGCTGGGGTGCAATGGCATGATCTCGGCTCACTATAACCTCCGCCTCCTGGGTTCAAGCAATTCTCCTGCTTCAGCCTCCCGAGTAGCTGGGATTACAGGCACCCGCCACCACACCGAGCTAAGTTTTGTATTTAGTAGAGATGGGGTTTTACCATGTTGGCAGACTGGTCTCAAACTCCTGACCTCAAGTGATCTGCCCACCTCGGCCTCCCAAAGTGCTGAGATTACAGGCATGAGCCTCTGTGCCCAGCCTGTCCTAATCATCTAATCATTTTGAGGTGTACAGTTCAGTTATGCACGTTCACATTGTGGTGAAACCAATCTCCAGAACTCTTCATCTTGTAAAACTAAACATTTAAGCCACTTATTTATTTATTTATTTATTTATTTATTTTTTGAGACCAAGTCTCACTCTGTCGCCCAGGCTGGAGTGCAATGGCACAATTTCAGCTCACTGCAACCAATGCCTTCCCGGTTCAAGCGATTCTCCTGTCTCAGCCTGCCATGTAGCTGAGATTATAGGCGCCTACCATCACACCCGGCTAATTTTTTGTATTTTTAGTAGAGACAGGGTTTCACCATGTTGGACAGGCTGGTGTCGAACTTCTGACCTCAAATGATCCACCTGCCTTGGCCTCCAAAAGTCCTGGGATTACAAGTGTGAGCCACTGCACCTGGCCTTAAGCCACTTTTAAGTGTACAATTTGATGGCATTAAGTCCAGTCACAATGTTGTGCAACCATCACTGCTATCTAGTTCTAGAACTTTTTCATCATCCCAATCTGAAACCCTGTATCCCTCAAAAAATAACTCCCCATTCCCCTCTGTCTCCAGCCCCTGTTAACCACTATTCTACTTCCTGCCTCTATGAATATACCCATTCCAGGAACCTCATATAAGTGGAATTATATAACGTCTGTTCTTTTGTGCCTGTCTTATTTCACTTAGCGTAATATTTCCAACTTTCGTCTTCATCATGGCATGCACCTCTCCGAATCCCATTAGCTCAAAGTGCATGACATGTCTACCTTTAGCCACAGAGGGGCTGGGAAGTGGGTGACCACTTTATTTTTTATTTTATGTTTATTTATTTATTTTTTGAGATGGAGTCTCCCTCTGTACCTCAGGCTGGAATGCAATGGCACGATCTCAGCTCACTGCAACCTCCATCTCCCAAGTTCAAGCGATTCTCTTGCCTCAGCCTCCCAAGTAGCTGGGATCATAGGCACCCGCCACCATGCCTGGCACATTTTTTTGTATTTTTAGTAGAGACGGGGTTTCACCATGTTGGCCAGGCTGGTTTGAACTCCTGACCTCAGGTAATAAACCTGCCTTGGCCTCCCAAAGTGTGGCATTACAGGTGAGAGCCACCATGCTCTGCCATGAGCATTCTTTCTTTTTTTTTTTTTTTGAGACGGAGTCTCCCTCTGTCACCCAGGCTAGAGAGTGCAATGGCCGGATCTCCGCTCACTGCAAGCTCTGCCTCCTGGGTTTATGCCATTCTTCTGCCTCAGCCTCCCGAGTAGCTGGGACTACAGGCACCCGCCACCTCGCCCGGCTAGTTTTTTTTGTAGTTTTTCATAGAGACGGGGTTTCACCATGTTAGCCAGGATGGTCTCGATCTCCTGACCTCGTGATCCGCCTGTCTCGGCCTCCCAAAGTGCTGGGATTACAGGCTTGAGCCACCGCGCCCAGCCGAGCATTCTTATACATGTCTGTTGGCACCCAAATGTACAGATTCCTGTTGGGTATATACCTATGAGCAGAACTGTTAGGTCATAGGATTTGGATGTATCAACTTTAGCAGATAGTGTTTTCTGAAGTGGCTGAACCTATTTCCTGCACCCTCACTAGCAATGTATGACAGTTCGCATTGCTTTGCAATCTTGCTCACATTTGGTATTGTCAGTGTATTTAGTCCATTTTCACACTGCTAATAGACATACCCGAGACTGGGTAATTTATACATGAAGGAGGTTTAATGGACTCGTTCCACCTGGCTGGGGTGGTCTCAAAATCATGGTGGAAGGCAAGGAAGAGCAAGTCATGTTTTACATGGATGGCAGCAGGCAAAGAGAGTTTGTGCAGGGGAACCCCCTCTTATAAAACCATCAGATCTCATGAGACTTATTCACTCTCATGAAAACAGCACAGGAAAGACCCTCCTCCATGATCAATTACCTTCCACTTGGTCCCTCCCACAACACATGGGAATTGTGGGAGCTACAATTCAAGATGAAATTTGAATGGGGACACAGCCAAATCATTATCAGGTAGCTTTTTAAATTTTTGCCTGCAGGGTGAGGGTGACTTTGTAGTGGTATCACTATGGTTTCAATTTTCATTTCTCTTGTCACTAAAGAGGTTGAACCTCTTCAGATGTTAATTGGCCATCTGGAAATCCTCTTTTGAAAGGTACTATGAGTCTTGGCCTATTTGACTATGAGCTGGATTTTTTTTTCTCATTTATTTGTAAGTGTTCTTTATATGTTCTGGATATGGGTCATTTGTTGGTTATATGTACTGAAAATATCTTCTCCTGCTATGGGGCTTGACATTTCACTTGGTATGATATGTTTTGATGAACTAAAGGTTTTAGTGTTTCTTTTTTGGGGGGTAGAGTTGGGGTCTTGCTATGTTGTCCAGGCTGATCTTGAATTCCTGGCATCAAGTGATCTACCTTGGCCTCCCAAAGTGCTGGGTACAGATAAGAGCTACCATGCCCCTCGAGTTTTTAACTTCTGTGTTGCTCATATAATCTCTCTCTCTCTCTTTTATTTTTTTTAAGACAGAGTCTTGATCTGTTGCCCAGGCTGGAGTACAGTGGCACGATTTCGGCTCACTGCAAGCTCCACCTCCATGGTTCACACCATTCTCCCGCCTCAGCCTCCTGAGTAGCTGGGACTAGAGGCGCCTGCCACCACACCTGGCTAATTTTTTGTATTTTTATTAGAGATGGGGTTTCACTGTGTTAGCCAGGATGGTCTCAATCTCCCGACTTCATGATCCACTGCCTTGGCCTCCCAAAGTGCAGGGATTACAGGCATGAACCACCATGCCCGGCCCATAATCTCTTTTTTTAATATCCTATTTAAGAAATTCTTTTTTTTTTTTTTTTGACAGAGTCTTACTCTGTCTCCCGGGCTGGAGTGCAATGGCATGATTTTGGCTCACTGCAACCTCTGTCTCCTGGGTTCAAGCAGTTCTCCTGTCTCAGCCTCCCAAGTAGCTGAGGTTATAGGCGTGCACCACCACACCCAGCTAATTTTTGTATTTTTAGTAGAGATGGGGTTTTGCCATGCTGGCTAGCCTGATCTCAAACTCCTGACTGCAGGTGATCTGCCGCCTTGGCCTCCTAAAGCTCTGGGATTACAGATGTGAGCCACTGCACTCAGCTCTGTTTAAGAAATTCTTTTTTCTTTTTTTTTTTTTTTTTGAGATGGAATCTCACTCTGTCACCCAGGATGGAGTGCAGTGGCACAATCTCAGCTCACTGCAACCTCCGCCTCCTGGGTTCAAGCGATTGTCCTGCGTCAGCCTCCAAGTAGCTGGGACTACAGGTGCGTGCCACCACACCCTAATTTTTGTATTTTTAGTAGAGACGGGGTTTCACCGTGTTAGCCAGGATGGTCTCGATCTCCTGATTTTGTGATCTGCCCGCCTTGGCCTCCCAAAGTGTGCTGGGATTACAAGCATGAGCCACTGTGCCCAGCCAAGAAATTCTTTAAAAAAAAAAAGAAATTCTTTAGTAGCACAGAGACTGAAGAAAAAATTCTTGCCAATTTCCTCATTTATTCAGGTATTGAATTTCTCTCAATAATCTTTGGCCAGGTGTGGTGGCTCGCACCTGTAATTTCACACTTTGGGAGGCTAAGACAGGCAGATCACTTGAGCGCAGAAGTTCCAGACCAGTCTGAGCAACATGACAAAAACCCATTTGTACAAAAAATGCCAAAAAATTAGCTGGGTGTGGTGATGCATGACCATAATCCCAGCTTCTCAGGAGGCTGAGGATTGCTGGAGCCGAGGAAGTAGAGGCTGCAGTGAGCCAAGATCATGCCGCTGTATTCCAGCCTGGGCGATAGAGTGAGACCCTAAAATAATAATAATCTTTTATTAGTTATTCATGGGCATCTGATATTTTCTGATGCCATTGTAAAATGGTAGAAGTTTTTAAAGAGAGACTTAATATTAGTATAGTTTTAGATTTACAGAAAAGTTACAAAGACCGTACAGAGATCCTGTAGTGGTATAATTTTTAAAATTAAAAAACTTTACATTTCATTTTCTAATTGTTGCCGTTTTGTAGAAATACAATTGTATTTTGTATATTGACTCTTTTTTTTTTTTTTTTTTTTTGAGACAGAGTCTCTCTCCCTGTTACATCTTTTTTATTTTTAGATCAATATAGTGAAAGTTTGCTGGGTGCAGTGGCTCAGGCCTGTAATCCCAGCACTTTGGGAGGCCAAGGCAGGATGATCACTTGATCTCAGGAGTTTGGAACTAGACTGGGTAGCATAGTGAGACCCCATTTCTACAAACAATTAAAAATTAGTTGGGGATGGTGGTGCAAACCTGCAGTTCCAGCTACTTGGGAGGCTGAGGCAGGAGGATCACTTCAACTTGAGATTTTGAGGCTACAGTGAGCTTTGATTGCACCACTGTACTCCAGCGTGGTTGATAGAGGAAGACTCTGTCTCTAAGAAAAAAAAGTATGGGGCCAGGCACAGTGGCTCATGCCTGTAATTCCAGCACTTTGGGAGACTGAGGCAGGCGGATCACGAGGTCAGGAGTTCGAGACCAGCCTCGCAAACATAGTGAAATCTCGTCTCTACTAAAAATACAAAAAATTAGCCTGGCGTGGTGGCGAGTGCCTGTAATCCCAGTCATTTGGGAGGCTGAGGCAGGAGAGTCGCTTGAACCAGGAGGTGGAGGTTGCAGTGAGCCAAGATCACGCTACTACACTCCAGCCCTGGTGACAGTGCAAGGCTCTGTCCCCAGAATAAATAAATAAATAAATAAAAGAAAAAAATATGGTAGAAGTTTGTGTGGGCACTAAGTAAAAGACTGTATATTTCTTTTTTCTTTTCTTTTCTTTTTTTCTTCTTCTTCTTTTTTTTTTTTTTTCTTGAGACGGAGTCTCACTCTGTTGCCCAGGCTGGAGTGCAGTGGTATGATCTTGGCTTACTGCAACCTCTGCCTCCCAGGTTCCAGCGATTCTACTGCCTCAGCCTCCCGAGTAGCCGGGATTACAGGCGCATACCTGGCTAATTTTTGTATTTTCAGTAGAAACGGGGTTTCACCACGTTGGCCAGGCTGGTCTTGAACTCCTGACCTCAGGTGATTCGCCTGCCTCGGCCTCCCAAAGTGCTGGGATTATAGGCCTGAGCCACCGCGCCCGGCCACAAGACTGTATATTTCTGATGCGGAGCTTCCCTCTACATGCCAAACTGTGATTCAGCCAAAAGTTGACTCTTGTATCTTGGGTGAGGGAGGCCACATTCAAGGAGTGCTGGTCCCACTAGCTCCCGGCAGGCTGACCGCATTTGGTCTTTTTTTTTTTTCTTTTTTTTTTTTTTGAGACAAGGTCTCACTCTGGTGCCCACGCTAGAGTGCAGTGGCGTGATCTTAGCTCACTGCAACCTCTGCCTCCTGGGCTCAAGCGATTCTCCCACCTCAGCCCCACAAGTAGCTGGGACTACAGGTGCAAACCACCACACCTGGCTAGTTTTGTTTGTTTGTTTGGTTGGTTGTTTTTTTGAGACGGAGTCTTGCTCTGTCACCCAGGTTAGAGTGCAATGGTGGTGATCTCGGCTCACTGCAACCTCCAACTCCTGGGTTCAAGTGATTATTCTGCCTCAGCCTCCCGAGTAGATGGGACTACAGGTGCGTGCCACCACGCCCAGCTAATTTTTGTATTTTTAGTAGAGATGGGGTTTCACCATATTGGCCAGGCTGGTCTTGAACTCCTGATCTCATTGTCCGCCCGCCTCGGCCTCTCAGAGTGCTGGGATTACAGGCGTGAGCCACCGCGCCCAGCCCCACCTGGCTAATTTTTGTATTTTTTGTAGAGATGGGTTTTCACCATGTTGCCCAGGCTGCTCTTTAACCCCTGAGCTCAAGTGATCCACCCACCTCAGTATCCCGAAGTGGTAGGATTACAGGCATGAGCCTCTGAGCCCGGCTCACATTGGGTCTTTGACCCTGCTTCTCTCTTTACTGTTGTGCAGGTTACCAGGACTTTTCCAGTCTGGTCAGCTGACTCTGGTCATATCACTGTGACCATTAAGAGCTCAGAAAGGCCGGGCGCGGTGGCTCACGCGTGTAATCTCAGCGCTTTGGGAGGCCGAGGCAGGTGGATCACGAGGTCAGGAGGTTGAGACCATCCTGGCTAACATGGTGAAACCCTGTCTCTATTAAAAAATACAAAAAATTCTCCAGGCGCAGTGGTGGGTGCCTGTAGTCCCAGCTACTTGGGAGGCCGAGGCAGGAGGATGGTGTGATCCCGGGAGGTGGAGCTTGCAGTGAGCCGAGATCTCACCACTGCACTCCAGCCTGGGCAACAGAGTGAAACTCTATCTCAAAAAATAAAATAAAATAAAATAAAATAAAAAAGAGCTCAGAAAAGTTCCTGGCAATAGTACATTCTCTGGACAGGCTAACCCTTGTTCATTTGGCTCCTCTATGACCCTCTTCATTCCTGGTATATTTCATGATATTACTGGGTTATTACTTCGTTCTCTGAAGTCTAAATCCAATTTTCAGCAACTCATGGTTTAATTTAGCTTGGTAATTCCCAATATCTTTGTGGCAGGCTGAATAATGACCCCCCAAAAATGTCCACATCCTAATCCCCCGGAACCTGTGTACGTAACATTACAGGGCAAAGGGGACTTGCAGATGTGATTAAGTTAAGGCTCTGGAGACGAGATCATCCTGGATTATCTGGGTAAACCGTAAACGTAATCACAAGGACTGTAATACGAGGGAGGTCAAGAAGACCAAAGGAGGAAGTGAGGGACGGGGCAGTTAGGGGCTAGTTAGGCAGATAGAGAGGGAGGGTCTCTGGAGAAGGACAGAGAGAGACAATGTTCACAGCAACAACTGAAGAACAGCTGAGGGGAAGAAATGTGGTTAACAATTTCCCCTTGTGCCAGGATGTTGCTCAAAAGTGACTGTCCCAACTAAGGCGCAGGTGCAATAAATCAACCCAAATGTCTTTCACTTAACCCAGCTCATTATAATGTCATTAACATAACATTAGCATTGTGGTTTTAGCCCCCCTGTGGGTTTTGTTTAGGCCCTCATGGATAATAGCCAGGATGGAGTCGCTCTGGCCAACCCCAGGCATAGGTAGATGCAACACTCCTAGGAGGGAATTTTACCCCTCCCATTGGAGCAAAGCCCACGGAAGACTTCCTGGCTGTTGTGGCATAAAAGACACAGAACTCAGTCCTGTTTCTGGCAACCTGCTTTTGTTGCAGTAAACTAAGGAACGGAGAGACCAATAGGAGAGAGACCGGAGGATTGTTTATTTTAGGTATGCACTGGCTCAGCGGACTCACATCCAAAAAGCTGAGCATTGAACAAAGACAGAGCGGGGTTTTTTATAAGTGGCCTTAGAGAAGCAAAACAAAAGCAGTTAATCATATGGCGGCAGATCACGTAATCTATAGCATAACATAACTTGTGACCTTGCATAGCTGCATTGTAGCAGCTTTGAAAGAAAAACAAGAACTGGCTAAATACAGACATTTGTAAAACATAATAATGCTTAAGAAGCCTGAGAAAAGAGTAACAGTAAAAGAATCTTTCTGTCTCTTTTTTTTTTTTTTTTTCTTCAACCTTGCTCTGGAAGCGGGGGAGTGTCTGGAGCCCATTCCTTTAGCCTTGGCTATTTCAACAGCATTATAACTGTCCTTGAAATGAGCTTGCTAGGCAGAGGAAAACTTGTTCTTTTCTTTTTCTTTTGAAACCTTGCCTTGCCACATTCTGGGCCTTAGCTTTTGCTTTTCTTGGAGTGAATAAGTGCAGTACTTATTATTAATATTATTTTTAAATTTCTGCCTCACTTTCAGGACCCCTCTCTTTGCTGAGAGTTTTCCTTTTGTTTAATAAATCCTGTTCTATTCTACTCCCTCTCCACTGTCTGTGTGCCTTATTCTTCTTGGTCGCAGAGCAAGAACTCAGACCTAGCTGCACTAAGGACTAAGAAAACTACAAAGGAAGCAAGAGATTGGAGTGATTGAAGGAAGAGACCATGAGCCAAGGAATGCAGGTGGCCACTAGAAGCTGAAAAATGCAAGGGAACCAGATGGTCCCCTCAGAACCTCTGAAGGAGCCAGCTCTGCCCACACCTTGACTGTAGCCCAATGAAACTGATTCTGAATTTCTGACCTTTAGATTTGTAAGAGAATGAACTTGTGTTGCTTTAAGCACTGAGTTTTTGGCAATTTGTTACAGCAGCAGGAAACCAATATAGTCCCCTGCTTGCCTAATGGGTCCCTTAGGCATGAGGGGAGGGTGAGGACTCATTATGGATTTGACCAGGAAGGGTAGATTTGACCTGCTTATTGACCAGGGAAGGGTGGAGCTGAAAGACATACGAAGCTGCCTTGCAGATGTAAACTAGGGGTGGAGCATGCTGAAGAGATATAAGCAAGACTCTGGTCTACTCTAGGAAGTAGAAGGTAGTGCCAGCAGGAGATACAAACAGAACATCCAATTCTCGTGGCAGGAGGACGGTGAGTTTGCACAGAGAAGGGGCACAGGATGTTGATGGCAGGCTGAGCTGTAAATATTTTTAGGTATTTGGTTCCTATTTTGCTTATACCTAAATTAATGATAGAAAAGAGGATTTCCACTAGGGTTTTGGTCTGATTGTTTTTGGATGTGGGTTACTGGTACCCAGTGGGGAAGAGGATTGAGACACAGGAGGAGATGCCTGTTGGGAGACACCCCTACCCGACAGGTGCTGAATTCCAGGAGGATGTGTGAGGCTGGAGATGCTCTCTAAGACTGCGAAATTCATCACCAGAAGGCTAGTGAGAGAAAGCAAGGGTACCCCCATGGAGTTGGACCTGACTGTGGCTGGATATTCTGCAAGTGGGTTAGTTCACACAATGACTTACTCATGTTGATGCTCCATTTATATGGATATAGCTGAAAGTCAGAAAGGAAATAGAAATCTGTGAGTTTAGCATCGAAATGCCGAAGGCATGTCAGAGTGTGTGTACTTTAGGTAGAGGACAGTCTCTGGGCTGTTGACTTAGGTCTCTCCATTCTTCTTGTATATGTAATTCTAAGAAGTGTGGTCATCTGGTTTCTGCCAAACAGATGAGGAAGCCAGGAGATGAGAACGGACAGACAGACAACCCTCAGAGGCAACAGCTGGAAGCCTATGTTAGAAATGCTAACAGTGGGCCGGGCACGGTGCCTCACACCTGTAATCCCAGCACTTTGGGAGGCCAAGGCAGGTGGATTACCTGAGGTCAGGAATTCGAGACCAGCCTGACCAACATGGTGAAACCCTGTCTCTACTAAAAATACAAAAATTAGCCAGGCATGGTGGCAGGCGCCTGTAAACCCAGCTACTTGGGAGGTTAAGGTCAGAGAATCACTTGAACCTGGGCAGTGGAGGTTGCGGTGAGCTGAGATCATGCCATTGCACTCCAGCCTGGGCAACAAGAGTGAAACTCCATCTCAAAAGAAAGAAAGAAGGAAAGAAGGAGAGAAGGAAGGAAGGAAGGAAGGAAGGAAGGAAGGAAAGCAAGCAAGCAAGCAAGCAAGCAAGAAAGAAAGGGAAATGCTAACAATGAAAAAACAAATCAATACACACACAATAGTACCTCCAGCTGCTCCTGCCACTCAGCCCTTCCCAAGAACTTCCCAATCTCCCTACAATCCACCAATCCAGGGTTAACTCCTGGCAGAGCAGGGAGCTTCCAGACTCTCTTCCACACCAAGTCTGGCTTCTGTTGTGATTGGTTATGCCCCGGCCCTATGGATACCCGTGAGCATAGATGTGCATTACTTTAGTAATCAATTAAGTTAGCTAACTTTCCCCTCTCAATACCTGGTAAAAGAAATCCAAAAACATCATAGTTAGGGGTCTTTTCTTTTCTCTCTCTCTTTCTTTCTTTCTTTCTTTCTTTCTTTCTTTCTTTCTTTCTCTCTCTCTCTCTCTCTCTCTCTTTCTTTCTTTCTTTTTGAGACGACAGAGCCTCCTTCCTGAGCCTCCCAAGCAGCTGGAATCACAGGCACATGCCACCATGCCTGGCTAATTTTTGTATTTTTAGTAGAGGCGGGGTTTCACCATGTTGGCCAGGCTGGTCTCGAACTCCTGACCTCAGGTGATATGCCCCCCCCGCCCCTTGGCCTCTCAAAGTGCTGGGATTACAGGTGTGAGCCACTGTGCCTGACCGGGGTCGTTTCTTGCCCGGAGAATTTTATATATATATATATGTTATAGGCCCAGCGGACATCAATATATTACAATGCAGGAGAATAACTGATGTTCATATTAGTGGAACTCAGTCATTAAGAAAAGTTTAATAACATTCAGTTTTATCTATTTAAAAATGTACCATGCATTTTAGAGGTTTTAATCATTTTGGTGCTTACAAAGGATTGAGCCTGTAACCATCAGAACTCACTTGTTCAGAGTGACTCATTCTTCAGGATGAGCTCACACTCCTGCATGAAACAGAACAATAGCCTTTGTGTGTTACTTACAGCCAAAATATGCATATTCTTGTGTAGCCAGACTCATTCTTTTTTGTTTGTTTGTTTGTTTTTATTGTTGTTTTTGAGACAGAGTCTCGCTGTGTTGCCCAGGCTGGAGTGCAATGGCACGATCTCAGTTCACTGCAACCTCTGCCTCCCGGGTTCAAGTGATTCTTGTGACTCGGCCTCCTAAGTAGCTGGAATTACAGGCACACACCATCATGCCCGGCTAATTTTTGTATTTTTAGTAGAGACGGGGTTTCACCATGTTGTCCAGGCTGGTCTTGAACTCCTGACATCAGGTGATTCACCCACCTCGGCCTCCCAAAGTGCTGGGATTACAGGTGTGAGCCATCGCGCCTGGCCCACCAGACTCATTCTTTTATGCTGGTCCTGTGCAGCCTGGGCTAATGGTGCCTCCCTAGTCATTGGTTCATCATCTGTCCTTGCTCACCTGGGCTGACAGTGCTTCCCTGCTCACCTGGGCTGACAGTGCTTCCCTGCTCACCTGGGCTGATGGTGCCTTCTTGCCCACCTGGACTGGCCATGCCGCCCTGCCCCCTTCTTTTTCCTTGCCTCAGTGGGCCTTATCAAGGGGCAGTGGTAGAACCAAGGAAGAACAAAGGCTCCTTTCTCCCTTTGACCTTATGTTGTAATAATGATACGCTTGTCAACTCATCTCGGACAGCCAATCCAACCATAGGCCCTAGAAAAATAGGAGTTTAGAATTAAAAAAACAACCTTGATCAGCCAAGGATGTGGTTGGATGAAGGCAGAAGGAAGCTCATAGCATAGAGAGACTCACTAAAAATAAAAGCAACAAAAACAGAGCGGACATAGGGCATGCACCTGTTGTCCCAGCTACTTGGAGAGGACGAAGTGGGGGGAGGTTGCTGAGGCAGGAGGATCACCTGAGTCCTGGGAGGCTGCAGTGAGCCATGATTGCACCACTGCACTCCAGCCTGGGCAACAGAGTGAGACTGTGTCTCAACAAAGAAAACAAAACCCAAAAAACAAAAACAAAAACCCACCACCACCACCACCAACAAAAGCAAACCCGAACAAACAACGTGTCTTCCAAATCCAAGAAGACTCACGTTCAAAGGTGATGGAAAATTTCAGGGTTGAAGTAGACAAGGAGTCAGAAAATAGGCAACCCTACTTACCATACCCGATTCTGGGTCCAGCATGTCCTTGGCAGGGTGCTGCACGGTGAAGGGACGTGAGTGACCCTCTCTCTAGAAATGTGCCCTCGCTGGCAGATGGCCTTGCTACTCCAAGAGTCCATCATCTGATCTGACCCCCTTATTGCCTTAATCACTCACTTTCACAGCAATTCTCAACACCAGCCAGGTCAACAGGTTGCCAGCCAGCCCAGGCTCTTGCCTGAGCGAAAGACAGGCAGAACCAGGGCAAAGCGTCAGATGTGATGGGTGGATACGCTGCACAGCAGTTCTGCGGCAGGGCTGCTGTCATCATAGCCACACAGATGCAGTATGTGCACTGTGTTTTAAGGAGCTGTGTGAGGCAAGGAAAGTCCCAGGGCCCTCCTGGGAAGCCAGCCCCAAATGCCTGCGGCAGGGCAGTGAGACCCATGGGGCTGGGAGCTGCCAGGAGTGGTGGGCCCTCTCCATTTCACTGTGCTCTTCCCGGAGCACTCCTCTCTCTGACTCTCCAGGGCCCTTTCCTTCCTCCCTCCCTCTCTGGGCAGTCTTCCCCTCCCCCGTGGCCCAGGCTTTCTCTGAGCTCCTTCCTGCTCCAGTCCCCCTCGCCTGGGCTCATCCAGTCCTCCCAGGCTTCCATGACAGCCTGACATTTCAGTCTCTGCCCATCTGCTGCTCCCTGATTCTTTCTGGGTCTCCCAATTCAGATTCCCAAGAAAAAATTCAGATGACCGAGTTTGTGTTTTCCTGCCAGTTCCATGTCAAGGGTCCCGCCCGGGCTTGTAAAGGGTCTCGCTCTCCTCAGCAGAGGTGGGGTCTCGTGATTTACAAGGTAGCCCTTTCCCCAGGACTGGGAGTCAGCAGGTGTGCGTCACTGATTTAGCAAGGACAGGTGAGTGGGTTTCTCATTTTTGCAAAGAAATGGTCCATAAGCTGGAGATTGCAGCATTTTTCCTCCTGTTCCCTCACTAACCAGCTGGGTGGCAATGGTAAGTAACTTCCTTTTCCTGTAAAATGAGGGGTCTGAATAGATGCTAATGCCATTTGCTACACACCAGGCACTGCTCCAACTACTGCAGGCACATTTATTGATGAATTTCCACAAAGGAGGTGCTATCACTAACTCCTTTTAAAGAAAGGAGGCGGGCAGGTGCGGTGGCTCACACCTGTAATCTCAGCACTTTGGGAGCACCAGGCGGAAGAATCGCTTGAGTCCAGGAGTTTGAGGCCAGCCTGAGCAACATGGTGAAAACCTGTATCTACAAAAAATACAAAAATTAGCAGGGCGTAGTGGCATGCGACTCTGGTCCCAGCTACTTGGGAAGCTGAGGCAGGAGGATTGCTTGAGTCCAGGAGAAGTGAGCTGAAATCGTATCACTGCACTCCAGCCTGGGTGACAGAGAGAGACCCTGTCTCAAAAAAAGAAAGAAAGAGAGAAAGAAAAGAAAGAGATAAAGGAAGAAAGAAAGAGGAAAAAAAAAAAAAAAGAAAAGAAAGGAAAGCTGAGGCACAAAGCACTGAGTAACTTGCCCAAGGTCACACAATTAGCAGGTGGCAGAGATCCGGTCTAGTTTCAGAATTCTTGCCCTTGACCATGCTTTGCTCTCTCTCTGAGATTCTTTCAGCTCTTGAGCTTTAGAAATTGAAGTTTCCAGCAAGTTCTTTGCAGCAGCTGATGTTCTCTGTTAAATGACAGCGGGGAGTCTTTGAAATATTCAAGAGAGCCTGGGTTCACTGCTAACATCCTTGTTGTGAAGGCCTGCTGCCGTTTGCCATTCCAGGACCAAGTGGATAATGAGTTAAGCTAGGCTGGGAGGGGGTTCAGCTCCCCACAACAAGGCAGGGGCAGCCCTTTGTGTCCGGCAGCATGGTAGTCCCCGTGCAGGAGCTCCAGCTGCCCTTTGTGTTTGACCTTGTGGAAGGGCATGGGAAACGCTGGCCTGTCAGCAGGCATAAACTCAAAAGTTTCTCCTTCAGCTAGTTTCAGGGACGGTCTAGCCAAGTAGATACACAGGATGAGGTAATCCATGGATCCTGTGAGGGAAGTTGGCTGATTGACTTAGGTGTGCCCAAGTGCCTGTAGGTGTCAGAACAAATCTATGCAGAAACGCGGACGCCCACACCAGCTCAGATGGCCTAAAGGCACGCATTGGAACGTGGCTCATGAGCTGGGACCCGGGATCAACCGCTGGTTTAAGGAGAGGACCGTGAAATGCCCGAACGTGGATTCCAGGCTGTCTCCCCGGGTGCCTGGCTGAGGGCAGCCACGTGTCTGCAGCGGTGGCATGTGTCCACGACTGAGACAGGCAGAGTTTGCAGGCAGCGGTAATCCATCAGCAGTCCCCAGATCTCTAACGTCAGGCGAAAGGGCATAGGAAGTCCCACTGTCCAGGGAAGTCCTTCATCCTGCTTCTCCCTGCCTTGGGCCTTTTCCCATTTCCGCGGTCACCTGTCTATAATGGCTGCACTGTGCGGCCCTGCAGGTGCTCCTGACACTGAACAACCAGACCCATGGACTGACCGGATATGAAACTGACGTGGGAGGAGATCAGGCAGGTGCTGGGGCTGCCTGGCCCAATGCACAGAGCCAGAAGGGCTGTTGTGGGGAGGGTGTTATTGTTTTAGTGGGTGCAGCAACGAGTGGCTTAGCCAGTTGGGCGGATCACTTGTAAATTGTTATTTACAGTTTCTGATCCTTTAAAAGAAGAGCTTCGCGGGAATCAGTCTTCATTCCAGATGTGCAGCACCATGAGGGCCCTGGTGCCTCTGTTGTCCCTGTTCCTGCTGGGTGGCCAGGCCCAGCATGGGTCTGACTGGACCTACTCAGGTAAGCCCCTAGCCCCTGCACGCTCCCTCAGTTACCCTCACACCCTTACAACAGGACAAGCGCCCTTCTTTTTTTTTTTAGACAGAGTCTCACTCTGTTGGCCAGGCTTGAGTACAGTAGCGTGATCTCCGCTCACTGCAACCTCTGCCTCCCGGGTTCAAGTGATTCTCCTGCCTCAGCCTCCCGAGTAGCTGGGATTACAGGCACCTGCCATCATGCCTGGCTAATTTTTGTATTTTTAGTAGAGAGAGGGTTCCACCATGTTGCCCAGGCTGGTCTCGAACTCCTGACCTTAGGCGATCTGCCCACCTCCCAAAGTGCTGGGATTACAGGCGTGAGCCAGCACGCCCAGCCAAGACTCCTCCTTTAGGGCATTTCCCAGGATGGCCAGGGAGCCCACCTGCCATCTGTTGGGGATCTGCTCATTGTGGCTTCAGATGTTATCTTTGCAGTGTCTCAGAAGGTATGGAGAACAAGCTGAACTGAAACTTCAAATAAGGAAAAGAAGGAAATAGCTTTCCCCTTCACAAACTCCTGATTTATTTACAGGCTTTTTGCTTTTTTTTTCCACTCACAGTGTTGGCTGGTTCGAAAGCACACTCACTGCTTCTCTTCGTAAAGACATTTGCTTTGTTGGTCTGTGTAAGTGGAAAATAAAGTTCTTAGAAAAGACTCTTGCTAACCTCACGGAAGGTGCTGTGGGGTTTACAAGACCTTCTTTCTTGGAAATTTCATGGTAGGCAGTTTACCTAGAACATCTTGACATAAGAACCCAGTTCCCTTTGGTCTGTGGGAGGCCAAAACCAGACTTTTTTTTTTTTTTTGAGACAGAGTCTTGCTTTGTTGCCCAAGCTGGAGTTCAGTGGTGCCATCTCGGCTCACTGCAACCTCTGCCTCCTGGGTTCAAGCGATTCTCGTGTCTCAGCCTCCCAAGTAGCTGGAATTACAGGCACTCATCACCATGCCTGGGTAACTTTTGTATTTTTAGTAGAGATGGGGTTTTACCACGTTGGCTAGGCTGGTCTCAAACTTTTGACCTCAAGTGATCTGCCCACCTTGGCCTCCCGGAGTGCTGAGATTACAGGTGTGAGCTACCACACCAGGCCCCAAACCAGACTTTTAAAATGTGAAATGTAAAATCCTGGCATTCAGCATGGGTTCTGGTCCACATGTGAGCCAAAGCTAGAAGGCTGTGTCTGTGGGGTGTGTGGACACTAAATGGCCCTTTCCAGGGGCAGTGAGGAGAGCTTCTTCCCGCGTCCCCCTCCTTTCTGTACAGGACCATGGACTGGGGTCCATGAGGAGGCTGGTGGCCACTGGCCGATGCAGGAAGTGAGACAAACATCTGCTTCCTGCAGAGTCCGCCCCAGCTCAGCTGCTCCAGAAGCATTCCTTCAGGATGAAGGGGATGATCTGTTAAGTCAAGGGCAACGGAATTAGGGACATCCTGGGAGGTTCAGAAAGTCCAGCCAGCTCTGACCAACCGCTGTGTTCCTGAGCACAGTGATCTTACACATGGCAGTGCCTCAGAAGCCTGGGGCATTCTGCTTCACTTGGCCAAGCAGTGCAGGCAGGTGGTTCAGAGGTGAAAGAAGAGAGAATTCAGACAATGAAGTCCTTGTCCTCCCCAGGCTCTGCCCAGCCTCTGAGACAGTGGGCTTCCTGGAAAGCTACTAGGGACTCTGGGAGAACCTGAGAGTAGCGTAGCTTTTGTAAATGACTTTCAGGGACACCTGAGAGATGTTCCAGTATTGACAGTGGCCTGGGCCAAAGCATCTTGCTCTGAGAAGGGGTTGTGCTAGAGGCCTCTTGCTTGATTACAAACCAAAAAGCGCTGAGAGGCCCCGGTACAAACACCTTTTTTTTTTTTTTTTTTTTTTTTTTGAGAGTTTCACTCTTGTTGCCCAGTCTGGAGTGCAAAGGCACGATCTCGGCTCGCTACAACCTCTGCCTCCTGGGTTCAAGCGATTCTCCTGCCTCAGCCTCTCAGGTAGCTGGGATTAAGGGCTTGTGCCACCACGCCCGGCTGATTGTTTTGGATTTTTAGTAGAGACGGGGTTTCTCCATGTTTGTCAGAGTGGTCTCGAACTTCCGACCTCAGGTGATCCGCCCGCCTCGGCCTCCCAAAGTGCGGGGATTACAGGCGTGAGCCACCGCGCCCAGCCACAAACACCTTTCTTAAAACAAGCTGTGTACTCACCACACAGCTACCCCCGCACAGGGAACAGAGGAGAGATTCTCCATGCCACATGGCTGACACCAAGCTCCACAGCTGGTTGGGGGCCAAGTCACCTATGATAATGACTCACCTATGTTACTCTGTCCCCTATGATTATCAATCCTCTCTGAAAAGATCAACTTTCTCCTTATGAGTTCTAAAAAAGTACTCACTCTGGGTTGTCCTGGAACCTGATGCTTCCCTAGTTTCCCTGAATCCATAAGTGTAGACACCTAGATGGTCTTTACCATACTGGGAATCCATAAAAGAGGCTGGAGCAAGAAAATAGTGGTGGGGGGTTCCTGCAGCATGGGGAGGTGCGGGCTATGTTCCTGTTGGGGGCATGGAAGGACAATGGGGCCCTTGACAGGAAATGAGGAAGAGGCCTCAGGAACAGCACAGGAATGGCAAGCCAAGGATCCCTCCATGCATTCATCAGCTGGAAATAAGTCAAAGGAGAGCAAAACGTTCTGTATAAAAGATTCTCAGGCCGGGCGCAGTGGCTCACGCCTGTGATCCCAGCACTTTGGGAGGCCAAGGTGGGTGGATCACCTGAGGTCAGGAGTTAGAGACCAGCCTGGCCAACATGGCAAAATCCCGTCTCTAATAAAAACACAAAAATTAGCCAGGAGTGGTGATGCACGCCTGTAATCTCAGCTACTTGGGAGGCTGAGGCAGGAGAAGCTCTTGAATCTGGGAGGCAGAGGTTGCAGTGAGCCCAGATCACACCACTGCACTCCAGTCTGGGTGACAGAGCGAGACCCTGTCTCAAAAAAAAAAAAAAAAGACTTTCATTGATTTCAAAACACTGTCTTGCTCCCAGGGCCAGCAGTTGCCACAGGAAAGTTAGACGTTAGGACCAAAGCCCCTCAAACACCAGAGTCCTTGGAGTTGACCTCGTTGTCTTTTTGGCCTCCTTCTGGGGGCCCTGCTTCCGCTTTCTGGAAGGTGCCGCCGTGGGTCCCTGCCCAGCGGGCCCTGGCCTCTGGCCCGGTGAGGTTCCTGCAGAGTGGGCTCAGCCAGGCAGCCCCTTGAACTGTCTCTCTCCTGTCTCAGAAGGAGCACTGGACGAAGCGCACTGGCCACAGCACTACCCCGCCTGTGGGGGCCAGAGACAGTCGCCCATCAACCTGCAGAGGACGAAGGTGCGGTACAACCCCGCCTTGAAGGGGCTCAAGCTGACGGGCTATGAGACCCAGAAGGGCGAGTTCCCCATGGTCAACAACGGCCACACAGGTAAGGGGAAGGGGTGGCGAGGGGCTCCAATCCACGGGCAGCCCCTGGCAGCCTGCAGGGGAAGGCAGGCGACACGTGTCCCTGCCAGGAGTGGCTTACAAGAGACACAAAGCATGGCCTCAGAACTGGAGGCCTCGAACATGAGGGTCGAACACGAGGGCTGAGCGGCCCGGAAACCTGGTGGCTCTTCCAGAGAGGGCAGCATCTGTCTTTCCACTCAGCTCCCTGCTGGTCCCTTCCTGCCATGTTATCCTCTTACTCGAGCTCACCCAACCCACGCAGCAGGCGACAGGCAGGACAGGCCGTGCTGCTGAAGCCACCTTTCCCACGGGGACTCTCTGTCCATCAGCTGGGGTCAGCTTTTCCACAGTTCCTATTTCAGTCTATTCAGCTCAAAGCACCTGACAGGTAGGACCAGGGTTTCTCAGAGTTTTAAGAAGGAAGCTCTGGTTTTCTGCTCCCTACAAGAAAGAAGGTGAAGGTCAGACAGAAAAAGCAGGGCCGTGGGGATGCCCCACTTCAGGAATCCAATATAAGAAACTGTTAATTTTTTTAATTTTTTTTTTTTGAGACAGAGTGTCACTATCTTGCCCAGGCTGGAGTGCAGTGGCATGATCTCAGCTCACTGTAGCCTCCACCTCCTGGGTTCAAGCGATTTTCCTGCCTCAGCCTCCTGAGTGGCTGGGATTACAGGCATGCACCACCACGCCCAACTAATTTTTTTTTGTATTTTTAGTAGAGACAGGGCTTTCACCATGTTGGCCAGGCTGGTCTGGAACTCCTGACCTCAAAGTTATCTGCCCACCTCAGCCTCCCAAAGTGCTGGGATTACAGGCACGAGCTACCACTCCTGGCCTGGAAACTGAAATCTGTGCTTTACTTGTACAGAACATCCTCCTGATTTTCCAAGTTGGCTCGACTCCTCTGAGCCTCATGACCACCCCAGGAGGGGGCATTTTTCAGGCAGGAAGTCTGAGGCCTCAGGAGGTCGAGGGACTCACCCAAGGCTACACAGTGTCTGACGGCCAAGATGGGCTCACACCCCCAGATGTCAGGTTTCTTGGCCACATCCTTCTTAGGTATTGCACTCTCTCACTCCTGCCTGGGTTGAGACAGTTCCCTGCCTGCCACACAGCAATACAACAGTCACCGGACTTGGCCAGGCATGGTGGCTCACACCTGCAAACCCAGTACTTTAGGAGGCTGAGGTGGGAGGATCACTTGAGGTCAAAGTTTGAGACGAGCCTGGGCAACTTGGTGAGACTCCATCTCTACAAAAAATCAAAACGTTAGCCAGGAGTGGTGGTGAGTGCCTGTAGTCCCAGCTACTTGGGAGGCTGAGGTGGGAGGATTACTTGAGCCTGGGAGGTTAAGGTTGTGGTGAGCCGAGATCACCACTGTACTTGAACCTGGGCAACAGAGCGAGACCCTGTTTTTTTTTTTTTTTTTAAAAAAAAGGGTCACAGGACTTAGTTTTCTTATCTTGAACCTGGGCAACAGAGCGAGACCCTGTTTCTTTAAATAAATAAATTAAAAAAAGAAAGGTCACAGGACTTAGTTTTCTTATCTTGCACAATCAAGAAAATAAAACTGGCCTGGTGAGATGGCTCATACCTGTAATCTCAGCACTTTGGGAGCCCGAGGTGGGCAGATCACCTGAGGTCAGGAGTTCGAGACTAGCCTGGCCAACATGGTGAAACGTTGTCTCTACTAAAAATACCAAAATTGGTTGGGCGTGGTGGCGTGTGCCTGTAATCCCAGCTACTTGGAAGGCTGAGGCAGGAGAATTGCTTGAACCCAGGAGGCGGAGGTTGCAGTGAGCCAAGATCATGCCATTACACTCCAGCCTGGGCAACAAGAGCAAAACTCCACCTCAGAAAAAAAAAAAAAAAAAGAAAGAAAAAAAGAAAGAAAACCAATTGTCCTTTATAGGACTGGTGAAAGTAGCAAATTGGAGAATGAAGCTTTGTCTGTAAAAGGACTCAGGTTTATGTGGCCAAGAGCCCTGAAATACACAAAGAATGAACAAAAGCTTCATTTTCATTATAACATCAAGCTCTTGTTTCCAAAATTACTCTCGGACGCTTCCAGATTGGCAGGCTGAACTCTTCCTCCTCTCCTTGTCCTCTCCTTGTGGAGAAAGGGTGAAGCACAAAGGCCAAAGGCAGTGGCTTTGTTCACCCTCCCTGGACAGCGGGCGGGAAGCAATCAGTGATGGAGGGATCTCCACGGGCAGCCCCTGCTGAGTGCGGGGTTCGTGCTGAGGGCCCGGGAGAGGGAAGGCATAAGGAAGAGAAGAGCCCAGCTTCCCAAGGGGCTTGCAGTGACTCGCTCCTCCCAATTTCCAGAGGACCCTGTCCTTTCTTCCTTTGGGGCTGTGCTCAAATTTCTGTGGTCTAGAAGCCTGTTCCTTTGGGGTTCTCACCTCACACGACAGCATGCCGGACATTAGAGTGGACCCAAAGTTCACGTTAATTATATATATATTTTTTAAAAATTTTCTTTTGAGACGGTGTCTTGCTCTGTTGCCCCAGCTGGAATGCAGTGGTGCAATCTTGGCTCACTGAAACCTCCACTTCCCAGATTCAAGCGATTCTCCTGCCTCAGCCTCCCCAGTAGCTGGGACTACAGGCGTGTGCCACCATGCCCACCTAATTTTTGTATTTTTAGTAGAGATGGGGTTTTGTCATATTGGCCAGGCTGGTCTCGAACTCCTTACCTCAAGTGATCCGCCCATCTCAGCCTCCCAAAGTGCTAGAATTATAGGCATGAGCCACCGTGACTGGCCATAATTCTATTTTTTGATGTAAAGAGTTTTTTTTTGAGATGGATCTGTCACCCAGGCTGGAATGCAGTGGCATGATCTTGGCTCACTGCAACCTCTGCCTCCTAGGGTCAAGCAATTCTCATGCCTCAGCCTCCTGAGTAGCTGGGATTACAGGTGTGTGCCACCACTCCCAGCTAATTTTTGTATTTTTTGTAGAGATGGGGTTTCAGTATGTTCGCCAGGCTGGTCTTGAACTCCTGGCCTCAAGTGATCCACTAACCTTGGCCTCTCAAAGTGTTGAGATTACAGGCGTGAGCCACTGCACCTGGCCTGATATAAAGTATTTTGAAAGATTTTATAATTTAGCTTTTGAAGTTATTTGGCTATATTGCCACTGGCTACTTTTCAGCAAGCTCCAAGCACATTCAGGAATTCTACTGAAGGGGAAAAAAAAATAACCTACAAACTTTGATTCTAATGAGAGTTTGATGAATACTAAGCTTAACAATAAAGTTGACGTGATGTATTAAAGATTTGTTGATTTTTGGTTTTGCAAGATTCTTTTATTTGAGACGAAATCTTGCCCTATCGCCCAGGCTGGAGTGGGGTGGCACGACCTCGGCTCACTGCAACCTCTGCCTCCCTGGTTCAATTGATTCCCCTGCCTCAGCCTTCCCAGTAGCTGGGATTACAGGCACGTGCCACCACGCCTGGCTAATTTTTGCATTTCTAGTACAGATGGGGTTTCACCATGTTGGCCAGGCTGGTCTCGAACTCCTGACCTCAAGTGATCCACCTCCCAAAGTGCTGGGATTACAGGCATGAGCCATCACGCCTAGTCAGGTTTTGACAGGTTTCTAATCACATGTATCGAGCAATCGTTTCAGTGTCATGAAAACCCTGTGGTCCACCTGTTTCATCTCTCCCTTCCTTCCTAAACCCTGGCAATCACTGATCTTTTTATTTGACCTATAGTTTTTCTTTTTCCAAAATGTCACATAGTTGGAATCATACAGCATGTAGCCTTTTCACACTGGCTTCTTTCACTGAGTAATATGCATTTAAGGTTCCTCCATGTCTTTTCATGGCTTGATAGCTCATTTCTTTTTAGTGCTGAATATTCTATTGCCTGGATGAACCACAGTTTATCCATTCCCCTATCCAAAGACATCTGGGTTGCTTCTCAGTTTTGGCAGTTATGAATAAAGCTGTTATAAAACCTGTGTGCAGGCCAGGCATGGTGGCTCATGCCTCTAACCCTAGCACTTTGAGAGGCTAAGGTGGGAGCATCACTTGAGCCCAGGAATTCGAGACCAGCCTGGGCAATGTAGTGAGACCTACAAAAGTAATCAAAAAATTAGCCTGGCATGGTGGCTCAAACATACAGTCCTAGCTACTTAGGAGGTTGAGGTGCGAGGCTCGCTTGAGCCTGGGAGGTCAAGGCTGCAGTGAGCTATGATTGCACCACTACACTCCAGCCTGGGTGACAGCGAGACCTTCTCTCAATCAATCAGTCAATTCCATGTGCAGGTTTGTGTGTTTTCAATTCATGTGGGTAAATACCAAGAGCTTGCTTGATTGTATAGTAATGTCAGAGGCGTTTGAACCAGACTGACCCATCTTTTACAGGGTGTGGGTAAAATAAGGCTGAGACTTACTGGACTGCACTCCCGGGAGGTTAAGGCATTCTAAGTCACAGGATGAAAGAGGAGGTTGGCACAAGACACAGGTCATAAATCTTGCTGATAAAACAGGTTGCAATAAAGAAGCCCAACAAATCCTACCAAAATCAAGATGGCCACGAGAGTGACCTCTGGTCGTCCTCACTGCTACACTCCAACTAGCACCATGACAGTTTACAGATGACATGGCAACGTCAGGAAGTTACCCTATATGGTCTAAAAAGGGGAGACATGAATAATCCACCTCTTGTTTAGCATATAATTAAGACATAACCATAAAAATGGGCAACCAGCTGCCCTTGGGGCTGCTCTGCCTATGGAGCAGCCATTTTTTATTCCACTACTTCCTTTTTTTTTGGCGACAGAATCTTGCTCTGAGGCTGGAGTACAGTGGTGCTATCTTGGCTCCCTGCAACCTCTGCCTCCGGTTCAAGTGATTCTCGTGCCTCGCCTCTCAAGTAGCTGGGATTACAGGCGTGCACCATCATGCCCCCGTTAAGTTTTAGTAGAGACGAGGTTTCGCCATGTTGGCCAGGCTGGTCTTGAACTCCTGACCTCGAGTGATCTACCTGCCTCGGCCTCCCAAAGTGCTGGGATTGCAGGCATGAGCCACCGCGCCTGGCCTATTCCTTTACTTTCTTAATAAACTTGCTTTCACTTTATTCTGTGGACTCACCCCAAATTCTTTCTTGTGTGAGATCCAAGAACCTTCTCTTGGGGTCTGGATCGGGACCCCTTTTTGGTACCATATAGACCAAGTTGGAAAGAATGGACGTTGAAATAGTATTAAGTCTTCCTATCTGTGAACATGGAATATTTCTCCACTTATTTAGTTCTTCCTGATTTATTTCATTAGTTTTATGATTTTCTGTATATAGATTTTGTCCATATTTTTGGGCAGTTTTTGTATTTTTAGTAGAGACGAGGTTTCTCCATGTTGGCTAGGCTGGTCTTGAACCCTTGACCTCAGGTGCTCTGCCTGCCTTGGCCTTCCAAATTACTAGGATTACAGGCATGAGCTGCTAGGCCTGGCCTCCTCATTTTAAAATTACATTTAAATTAGATTCAACATTTCAATAAAGAGAAATTCAAATTGAAACACAGGCTGTTGAGACACACAAATTGCTACAAAATTTCTAAAACTAACTCCCAATTGATCTGTTTTGCTGTAGACTAGTAACAGTTGGTGGGCCGGCACTGATCCATTAATACATATTGCCCAGGTGTAGTGGCTCTCCTATAATCCCAGCACTTTGAGAGGCCAAGGCAGGCAGATTGCTTGAGCCCAGGAGTTTGAGACCAGCCTGGGCAACATGGTGAAATTCTGTCTTTACAAATAAACTTAAAAATTAGCTGGACATGGTGGTGTGTGCCTGTAGTCCTATCTACTTGAAGGGCCGAGGCAGGAGGATTGTTTGAGCCTGGGAGGTAGAGGCTGCGGTGAGCTGAGGTCACGCCACTGCACTCCAGCCTGGGTGACAGAGTAAGACCCTGTCTCAACAACAACAAAATATATATTTAAATTTTCCAAAATACATTTGATAGGCTCCAGAAAAGCTTAAATGCCTGAGGTACTGGGCCTCTAGTGTTCAGTGTTTTCTTAATATATACTATTTTCTTAATAATTGCTATTGGCTACTTCTTTTATGAAGTTCCTTGAAGATACAGATAATCGTGTATTCATCTTTTCATCACGGTACTTCCCACAGATCCTGACAGAGCAAATTCAAAATGTTCACTGAATGGTGCATTTGAGCAGAAAAGACCTGAATATAAAAGGATAAGTCCTCAAACAGGCACCCATGAGTGACGCAGAATTCTACACAGGTTTTGATTTTTTAATGCTCCACGGGGAGGCAGGAGGCTGGTTGTTCCTTTCTCTTTTTCAATTTTATTTATTTATTTTTGAGATGTAGTCTCACTCTGTCGCCCTGGTTGGAATGCAATGGCCGTGATCTTGGCTCACTGTAAGCTCTGCCTCCTGGGTTCAAGCGATTCTCCTGCCTCAGCCTCCCGAGTAGCTGGGATTACAGGTTCGCACCACCATGCCCGACTAATTTTTGTATTTTTAGTAGAGACGGGGTTTCTCCATGTTGGCCAGGCTGGACTCGAACTGTAGACCTCAAGTGATCTGCCTTCCTTGACCGCCCAAAGTGCTGGGATTACAGGTGTGAACCACTGTGCCCGGCCTCAACTTCTAGTGAAATAGCTTTTCACTAGAAAAATTTCAAAAGTAGTACAGAGATTTTCCACATGCTCTTTGCCCACTTCCCCTAACACTAATATCTTATAACCATAGTACAATTATTATTATTATTATTATTATTATTATTATTATTTTGGAGATGGAGTCTCATTCTGTTGCCCAGGCTGGAGTGCAGTGGCACAACCTTGTCTCACTGCAACCTCTGCCTCCCAGGTTCAAGCAATTCTACTGCCTCAGCCTCCTGAGTAGCTGGGATTACAGGCATGCACCACCATGCCTGGCTACTTTTTTTTTTTTTTTTTTAGTAGAGACAGGGTTTCTCCATGTTGGTCAGGCTGGTCTCGAACCCCCAACCTCAGGTGATCTGCCCATCTCGGCCTCCCAAAGTGCTGGGATTACAGGTGTGAGCCACCACGCCTGGCCACCATGGTACAATTATTATTGAATTTAAATGATATAACACAGTTAACTCCAGACCTCATTTGAATGGCATGACTTTCTCACTCCTATATTTTTCTGGTCCAGGGTCTAACCCAGGATTCCACATTGCACTTCGCTGTCAGGTCTCTTTAAGTCTCTTCTAATCTCAGTCAGTTTCTCAGTCTTTGACTTCCACGACCTTGACAGTTTGCTGATTGTTTCTTGAGCACAGCAAATTCTTGGATTATGTGGCTTTTCTATTCTGATAAGAAACTGGTTACATTGGGTTCCCATAAAGGGGAGCAGCCTCTTCTGGAAGTTGAGTTGATTTGCAGATCTGGAAGTTTCAGCCACTTGACTTTTGGGAACAGCCAGTTAACTTTTGGCCTTGCCTTTTCAAAAGCACAGCGATGGCCAGGTGCGGTGGCTCATGCCTATAATTCCAGCACTTTGGGAGGCTGAGGTGGGTGGATCACCTGAGGTCAGGAATTCAAGACCAGCCTGGCCGACATGGTGGAAACCTGTCTACACTAAAAATACAAAAAGTAGCCAGGCATGGTGGCGGGTGCCTGTAATTCCAGCTACTGGGGAGACTGAGGCAGGAGAATCGCTTGAACCCAGGAAGCAGTGAGCTGAAATCTCACCGTTGCACTCCAGCCTGGGCGACAAGAGAAAACTCTGTCTAAAAAAAAAAAAAAAGCACAGCAACAGGCTCAGGTTTGTGGCTCTTTTCCAACTGGGCCTGTGTGGGCCTGTCAGTGTAACCAGAAGTAACACATTCTGTCTCCCGGGGGCTGTGTTTTGGGGAAATTGTGAGGACCTCTCTCATTTCTTCTGTGGTGCTGACTGTCCATTTAGGGAGCTCTGCTCGGGTCCTCAGTTCCTCAGCTCCCATCCGCTTTTAGCATTGCTGACCTTGCATGCCTCCTTTTCTTGCAAGCATTGATTTTTGAGGCCAGCCACATCTCAAGCTCTAAATACCAAGCACTTGTTCTGCCAAACGGCCGGTGAAAACCTTTCAGGCCAGATTACTGCGTTACAGCACATTACGTTATGAATTTAATCATAGCTCCCTGCTCCTTTAGACAATTTGGAAAGGAAGAAGGGGGGCATCTGACGGGTTTTAAATACCTCATATTTGCTGTCTTTTAAGAAAATGTTCTTGTTTACAGCCACCACTGATGACTTTAAATAGGAAGATCTTGCCGGGCATGGTGGCTCATGCCTATAATCCCAGCACTTTGGGGGGCTGAGGAGGTCGGATCATTTGAGGTCAGGAGTTTGAGACCAGCCTGGCCAATATGGTGAAACCCCGTCTCTACTAAAAATACAAAAATTGGCCGGGCGTGGTGGCATATTCCTGTAATCTCAGCTACTGGGAAGCCTGAGGCAGGAGAATCGCTTGAACCCAGGAGGCAGAGGTTGCAGCGAGCCTAGATCATGCCACTGCACTCCAGTCTGGGTGACAGAGTAAGATTCTGTCTCTAAATAAATAAATAAATAAATAAATAAATAAATAAATAAATGGGAAGAGCTTGCTCATGAGACACATGCTGCCTGGCCGTTTCCAATGCCAAAGTTCTATCCTCATGGGTATTTTTCTTAGTCACTTTTCTTAGTAACTGAGTCCATTTTTCCTTTTTGTGTAGTTCATTCCAAAAGACAGAGATTTCAGCTGGGTGTGGTGGCTCACGCCTGTAATCCCAACACTTTGGGAGGCCGAGGCAGGTGAATCACTTGAGGTCAGGAATTCGAGACCAGCCTAACCAATATGGTGAAACCCCATCTCTACTAAAAATACAAATATGAGCCAGGCGTGGTGGCGGGCACCTGTAGTCTCAGCTACTTGGGAGACTGAGGTGGGAGGATCCCTTGAAGCCAGGAGTTGGAGGCTGCAGTGAGTTGCTCCAGTAAGTCATGATCGTGCCACTGCACTCCAGCCTAAGCAGCAGAGTGAGCCTGAAAAAAAAAAAAAAAAAAGAAAAGAAAACAGTTCTAAGAGGCCCCATTTCCTATTCTTATACCTTCGGCAAATTCCAAAATCGGCCAGAGATAGAGAGTAGAATTCTAGTTTCCATGCCCATTGACCGTAATTTTTCAGGACCTTCCCTTTCTCTGGGGCCAGCAAGCCGGACCTGCCACTATGTGGTCGTGTCTTTGGCCTGTTGGTTCTGAGCGGGAAGGTGTGTACTGGGGAGAGGAACTTGCCCGGTCTGGTTTACTCGGTGCCTGGCCTCCATCCTGACCTCACCCTGTGCCCTGCGTGCAAACGCCTCTTCTCCTTTGGCGACCCTGCTCATGGCATGCTAAGCCAGTCTATGGTATTGACTTGCCCTAGGCTCAGACAGGTGGGAGGTGAGCAGAGAAGCTACCCAGCCTGTAGGCCTGACCCCTCTGTGTTCACCTACTCTGCTCTCAGCCCCACCTTTTCTCTCCAGTGCAGATCAGCCTGCCCTCCACCATGCGCATGACAGCAGCCGACGGCACTGTGTACATAGCCCAGCAGATGCACTTTCACTGGGGAGGAGCGTCCTCGAAGATCAGGGGCTCTGAGCACACTGTGGACGGGATCAGACATGTGATCGAGGTACCTGAGGACTCCCATTGTGTACTCTTTCCTTCAAACCCTGTAGTCACTTTCCTTTTTATTTATTTATTTTGAGACACAGTCTCGCTCTGTTGCCCCGGCTGGAGTGCAGTGGCGCGATCTCAGCTCACTGCAACCTCCACCTTCTGGGTTCAAGCAATTCTCTTGCCTCAGTCCCTTGAGTAAATGGGATTACAGGTACCCACCACCATGCCCGACTAAGTTTTGTATTTTTAGTGGATATGGAGTTTCACCATGTTGGTTAGGCTGGTCTTGAACTCCTGACCTTAGATGATCCACCCGCCTTGGCTTCCCAAAGTGCTGGGATTATAGGCGTGAGCCACAGTGTCGGCCATCACTTTTCTTATTAAAATAGCCAAGGCTGGGTGCACTGGCTCACACCTGTAATTCCAGCACTTTGGGAGGCCAAGGCAGGGGAATTGCTTGAGCCCAAGAGTTCTAGATCAGCCTGGGCAACGTAGCAAGATCCTGTGACTAAAAAAAAAAAAAAAATTAGCCAGAGTGGTGGCACACACCTATAGTTCCAGCTTCTGAGGAGGCTAAGGTGGG
Organism: Macaca nemestrina; assembly: GCF_043159975.1. Lineage (NCBI taxonomy): Eukaryota > Metazoa > Chordata > Mammalia > Primates > Cercopithecidae > Macaca > Macaca nemestrina. The sequence goes on along the minus strand of NC_092125.1, from coordinate 225,134,981 downwards.
AGGATGGCTTGAGACCAGGAGGTTGAGGCTGCAGTGAGTCCTGATCATGCTGCTGCAGTCCAGTCTGAGTAACAAAACAAACAAAAACAGCCAAAAGACTTTGTGCAAAGGTAGCAGTTAAGTTATCCTGAAGTTGAGTTTATTTTTTATTCACTCAGCAACTGTTGATGGATCACCACTTTGTGGCAAGGGTTCAGGCAAGGTCCTGCCCTTACAGGACTCAGGTGGGCAGGACTTCACAGCCCACAGGGTGTGGCAAGCCCTCCTTTGTTTCAGCTGGATTTTTATGTGTTTGATTTTCTTTTTTTATTTTTTGAGACGGGGTTTTGCTCTTTTGCCCAGGCTGGAGTGAAGTGGTGTGATCTTGGCTCACTGCAACCTCTGTCCCCTGGGTTCGAATGATTCTCCTGCCTCAGCCACCCAAGAAGCTGGGATTACAGGCACCTGCCACCATGGCCGGCTAATTTTTGTATTTTTAGTAGAGAGAGGGTTTCACCATGTTGGCCAAGCTGGTCTCAAACTCCTGACCTCAAGTGTTCCACCTGCCTCAGCCTCCCAAAGTGCTGGGATTACAGGCATGAGCCACTGCGCCTGGACTGTGTTAGATTTTCTGAGTTCTCTCTTTTGCCAGAATCCATCCAAAGGATGACTACACGTTAACAGTGGTTGCCTGGGACAAGGGGCACAAGCTCACTCTCCCTGCAAAGTCCCCAGACACCCCAGGAGAACCCTATGTCCTCATGTGACCCCTTCAGACTCTGCCAGCTTGTCTGCCTGGAGGGAGGGTGTGGTTGGGAAATGGCCTGAAACTGCCATCTTCCAGAATCCCACTCTTGCTCTTTCCATTCTTTGGGAAGTTTCTGCTCTTGATTCATGGGATTTGCAGCCCAAGTGGAGGGAGATAGAGGTCCAAGTTGCTTGTGTGGAACAGTCTGAGGCCTCAGATGGAGCACCTTCCTTTCTCTTCCTTCTTCCCTGGAAATCTTAAGCATCCAAATTTCTATGAACTGCCCTTGACGCACCCTACCTTGCTCTTACAGATTCACGTTGTTCACTACAATTCTAAATACAAGAGCTATGAGACAGCCCAAGATGCGCCAGATGGTTTGGCTGTACTGGCAGCCTTCGTTGAGGTAAGCAGAAACTACCCACGTGTGTCTGCAAAATCTAGTTGAACAGTCTTCTTCATTAGCACTCTCCATCTTTTCCTGAGCTCACAGTTCTTGGAAACATTGACTGGATGGAAGATCACTGTGCTTCTGTGCTGTCAATCTCCAGACCTTAGTTACCATGGACAAGCTGACTTACAAGAGCTGGAATCCCAGAGGGGTTGCGTAGACACAAATTGTTCGAAGGGCAGGGGGAAACCTGCAACCCAATCAGACAAAGGCAACACCTCTGCATTTCCTTTATTTATTTATTTTTTTTTTTTGAGAAAAAGTTTCACTCTTGTCGCCCAGGTTGGAGTGTAGTGGCACGATCTCAGCTTACTGCAACCTCCGCCTCCCAGGTTCAAACGATTCTCCTGCCTCAGCTTCTCAAGTAGCTAGGATTACAGGTGCCTGCCACCATGCTTAGCTAATTTTTGTATTTTTAGTAGAGATGGGTTTCACTATATCGGCTAGGCTGGTCGCGAACTCCTGACCTCAGGTGATCCGCCCACCTTGGCCTCCCAAAGTGCTGGGATTACAGGTGTGAGCTACCATACCCGGTCAACACCTCTGCATTTCTAAGAAAATCTAGACGGTGGGGCTGGGCGCGGTGGCTTACATCTGTAATCCTAGCACTTTGGGAAGCCAAAGTGGGTGGATCACTTGAGGTCAGGAGTTCAAGACCAGGCTGACCAACATGGCAAGACCCCATCTCTACTAAAAATATAAAAATTAGCTGGGCATGATGGCGGGCACCTGTAACTCCAGCTACTTGGGAGGCTGAGGCAGGAGAATCACTTGAACCCAGGAGGCGGAGGTTGCAGTGAGCCAAGATCACACTATTGCATTCCAGCCTGGGCAATAAAGCTAGACTTCGTCTCAAAAAAAAAATAAAAATAAAAAATAAAAATAAAAATAAAAAAGCTGGGTACGGTGGCTCACGCCTGTAATCCCAGCACTTTGGGAGGCCGAGGCAGGAGAATAACTTGAACCCGGGAGGTAGAGGTTGCAGTGAGCTGAGACTGTGCCATTGCACTGCAGCCTGGGCAACAAGAGTGAAACCAAAACCAAAACAAAACAAAAACGCCAGGCATGGTGGCTCATGCCTGTAATCCTGGCACTTTGGGAGGCCGAGGCAGGCGGATCACCTGAGGTCAGGAGTTTGAGACCAGCCTGACCAACACGGAAAAGCCCCATCTCTACTAAAAATGCAAAATTATCAGGGCGTGGTGGCGCATGCCTGTAATCCCAGCTACTGCGGGGGCTGAGGCATGAGAACCACTCAAACCCAAGAGGCAGAGGCTACAGTGAGCCAAGATAATGCCACTACACTCCAGCCTGGATGACAAAGCGAGACTCTATCTTAAAAACAAAACAAAACAAAAGTTGGGCATGCAAAGAAACAGGAAAATGTAATCCATATTTAGGAGGAAAAAAATAACTCAAATCAATCAACAGAAACTGACCTGAGTGGACCCAGAGCGATTAGGCAGACAGGACTTTAAAACAACTATCAATGCTGTGGCTAAGTTAAAAAAAAAAAAAAAAAAAAAAAAAAAAAAAAACCCCAAAACCACCAACTATCATAAATGTTTGAAGAATGAAAGGAAACTATGTTCAAAGAATTGAAGGAAAATATGATGACAATGACTCAAAAAGGGAATCTCAATAGAGAAATAGAAACTTTAAAGATGCACCAAATGGAAAGTCTAGAGTTGAAAAGTATAATAAACAAAATGAAAAAAATCACTAGATGGGCCCAAAGCAGATGTGAGGCAGCAGAAGAAAAAAAGAATCAGTTCATTTGAAGATAGAGCAATGAAGTTATCCAATTTGAAAAACAGAGAAAAAAGACAGAAGAAAAATGAACAGCCTTGTAGACTCACGGGGACAACATCAAGTATAGCATCACACACACATACACACACACACACACACACATATATATATAATGGGAGTCCCAGAAGGAGAGGAGAGAGAGAAAGTGGAAGTAAAAAACCAAACAAAACAATAGCCAAAAAGCCTCAAATCTGAGGAAAAACATAAATTTACCAATCCAAGAAACTAAAAAAACCCCAAATCTGATAAATAAACCCCAAGTCTAGATACATCAAAAATTAAACTGCTGAAAGCAGCAAGAGAAAAGGGATTTCTTATATGTAGAGAAATGACCGTCCAATTAATGGCTGACTTTTCAAGTCATCAGAACATGGTGGAATGACTGTCAATCAACAATTCTATATCCAATCAACCACCCTTCAACAATGAAGGTGAAACAAAGACATTCCCAGATATACAAGAACCAGTATAATTGCTAGCAGTCCTGTCTTACAAGTCATATATAAGGATGCTCTTCTGGCTGAAAGAAAATGAGGCCGGGCGCGCTGGCTCAAGCCTGTAATCCCAGCACTTCGGGAGGCCGAGACGGGCGGATCACAAGGTCAGGAGATCGAGACCATTCTGGCTAACACAGTGAAACCCCGTCTCTACTAAAAATACAAAAAAAACTTAGCCAGGCGAGGTGGCAGGCGCCTGTAGTCCCAGCTACTCGGGAGGCTGAGGCAGGAGAATGGCGTGAACCTGGGAGGCGGAGCTTGCAGTGAGCTGAGATCCGGCCACTGCGCTCCAGCCTGGGTGACAGAGCGAGACTCCGTCTCAAAAAAAAAAAAAAAAAAAAAAAAAGAAAATGATACCAGACAGTAACTCCGATCCACAGAAAGAAGTGAAGAGTACTGGAAATGGAGAACAGAGAAGACTACACACATATATTTTTTGTGTTTTCTTCTTTCAATTTCTTTTTTAAAACCATCAAGATTATTTAAAGCAATGACTATACCACTATATATACCACTGGCTTATAATATATGTAGATGTAATGCATATGACAAAAATAGAAGAAAGGACAAGGAAGAAATAGAGCTCTTTTGAAGCAAAGTTGCTATATTTTACTGAAATTAAATTAATATTAACCTGACATAGATTGTGATTGAGTTGTATATGGTAATCACTTGAGCAACCACTAAGAAAATAACTAAAAATGATTAAATGGTACATGAAAAGTATTTGCTTAACACAAAAGAAGGCAGTAAAGGTGGACCAATGCAACAATAAAGGCACGAGACATCTAGAAAACAAATAGCAAATGCAGTCAGAAAGCCAAGAAAGCCAAATTCATGCACAGTGAAAGAGATCAACCACTTGACTGAAAAGAACCATTGAATATAGACCTTTTTCACCCAAAGCAACTTTTCTGACTTTTAAAGCCAATACTCATTCAGAAAGAGTGATCTGGTGTTGGGGGAATTGTAGTCGTTCTGCCTTGGACATTTGGCTCTCTGTCGGAAGTCCTGAGGATGAAGAAGTGAGCTCGTGAGATCAAGCCCTCCTCATCACAAAGAATCTGACTGTGGCTGACACTGCCCAAAACAAGCACACAGGCTGGGTGTGGTGGCTCACACCTGTAATCCCAGCACTTTGGGAGGCCAAGGTGGGCAGATCACGAGGTCAGGAGTTCGAGACCAGCCTGGCCAACATGGTGAAACCCCGTCTCTACTAAAAATACAAAAAAATTAGCCAGGTGTGGTGGTGAGCACCTGTAATCCCAGCTACTCAGGAGGCTGAGGCAGGAGAATAGCTTGAACCCGGAAGGCGGAGGTTGCAGTGAGCTGAGATCACCCCACTGCACTCCAGCCTGGGCAAGAGAGAAAGACGCCCTCTCAAAAAACAAACAAACAAACAAACAAAAAACCCACAAACAAACAAACAAAAACAAGCTTGCAGGGGACTTTTTTAGAGTAAGTGTTGGCCATTTCTGAGGGCATCACCAATGACTGAGAAGCTTCTTTCCCTGGAAGCTGCCAAAATACTTAAGATAGTGCCTTTCTGGAGGGACTCCTGAACCTGTGTGGTTGGTAGCAAAGAACAGTCAGACTGTCTCTGCCAAAACACAACAGGGCGCAGGCTGCCTCTCCTTACTCTCTAGGCTCGGCCCAATCAGCTAGAAAGCTGAGCGGCTGGATGAGTAGAGATGGTGCTGGGGCCTCTTCTTCACTTATGCTCAGTGCTCTGCGCTTCGTTGCAGGTGAAGGATTACCCTGAAAACACTTACTACAGCAGCTTCATTTCTCATCTGGCCAACATCAAGTACCCAGGTAAGGGAAGCCAACTGTGGCTGCAGGAGGGAAAGGGAATGAGTGTGAGTGTGAGAGTGAGGTGTGCCCAGGGGGCAGGGGATTGATGCTGGTGGGGAGGGTGGCCAGTGGGCCCTGCCAAGGGAGTCCACCCCTCCCTGTGCCAGATTACTTGTTCCAGTGATTTCTGCTGTTGGCTTAGGCAGCAAACCTCTCTGAAAAGGCTGTGCATAAATTCGATGTGTCACTTCCTATGATTGGAACTTCTGGCTGGAGTTGCACTAAGTAGGGATATCCTCGCTTCGATGACTGTCACCTCAGCTGGCAGTGACAGTCCTGGCGGCTAGAGAGATGTCCACCTGGCTCCAGGCTGAGATGAATGTCAAGAGGGAAGCCCTCGTCATCCCGCTTGGACATACAGACACTCGGGGTGTTCTTCCGTCCCCTCTGCCTCCAGAAGGCAGCATTCTTGTAAGAGCCATCTCCCGCCCAGGGTCAACCCTTGACTTTGAGCTATAACCACATCAGCTCTGCATTCTCGACTTCACGTGTCCCATTCCGCCCGCACCTCCCAGCCTCCCAGGCTCCCAGTCCTCTGACTTCAGCACCCAGCCCCTCCTGCAACTCACCTGACCCGAGTCCTCCAAACCTGGGGCTTCCACATTCTCGCTCCTAGTGACGCCTGTGTTCTTTCATCTGTCTCCCAGCTGAGATTCCACCCCAACACTCTGAAGTCTCCCTCAACACTCCCATGCAAACACCCTGTATGCCATCACTCCTCTACCCCTCCACAGACTCACTGGCAAAGCTCCAGACCAACTCAGAGCTGGCAGCCAAAGAGCTGGATGCAGTTGGACAGGAATCCATAGACATCTAACTGGTATTATTATCGCTATTATTTTTGAGACATGGTCTCGCTCTGTCGTGCAGGCTGGGGTGCAGTGGTGGGATCATGACACAGTGCAGCCTCGACCTCTGGGGCTCAGTTGATCCTCCCACCTCAGCCTCCTGAGTAGCGGGGACTACAGGTGCACTACCATGCTTGGCTGGTTTTTTGTATTTTTAGTAGAGACAGGGTCTCACCATGTTCTCAGGCTGGTCTTCAACTCCTAGGCTTAAGTGATCCGCCCGCCTCAACTTCCCAGAGTTTTGGGATTATAGGCATGAGCCACTGCACCTGGTCAACTGGTATTATTTTTTTATTTATAGCTACAAATATGAACAGTGCCCAGAAATCCTAAAGTACCACCCTGGGCATTTTCTTTCTGACCTCCCAAATTCTTGTCACACGCTTTCTCCTCTCTCCTGAAGCCCCTGTGCCCGGGCTCCAGCAACTCCCCTGGAGCTAATGCTCCCACGCTCACTCCATTGAGAAGGCAGAAGCCACAGGCCAGAAACACTCCACTCCTTAACCCACGTGCATCTGGACCAAATTCCACGTCCCTTCTTTAGCTGCAATGGATGACAAATCCCTGCTCTTGTCAACACCACCCCTCCCATGTGGGCCCCAACCCCACTCCTCTTCCACGCTCAGGGCCTCCTTTCCTGCCATTCTCTCCCCTCTCTTCTGCATCACTGATTTCTCTTTTTTCTTTTTTGAGATGGAGTCTCGCTCTGTCACCAGGCTGGAGTGCAGTGGCACGATCTCAGCTCCCTGCAACCTCCGCCTCCCGGGTTCAAGTGATTCCCCTGCCTCAGCCTCCTGAGTAGCTGGGATTACAGGCACACACTACCACGCCTGGCTAATTTTTTGTATTTTAGTAGAGAGAGGGTTTCACCATGTTGGCCAGGATGATCTCGATCTCCTGACCTCGTGATCTGCCCACCTCAGCCTCCCAAAGTGCTGGGATTACAGGCGCGAGCCACCGCGCCCGGCCTGCATCGTTGATGTCTTACTCTTTATTAAAGCCTACTGTTCAGCACACACATCTGCCCTAATGCCTCCCACCTCCAAACACAAGCAAACAAACGTATCTCCTGACTTTACCATTCCCCAGTTGCCCCCCAGTTCTCTGGCTCCCCTTGAAAAGGTCATAGAATAGTCCTGTTCTCCTTTCTCACCCACCCCACCCTGAGCTGCCCCTGCTCCACCGAGCCGGAGTGGTGGACAGATCTATGGGCCACTCTTCTTCTCTTGTCTTAGTTTACCTTCAAAGGGTGGTCCGCAGCACCCCAGCTCCGCCCTCTCACTCTCTGGCTCCTGCTCTAAGTGTTGGGTGGAGTCAGGCTCTGTCTCATCTCAGTGACTCCACGCAGTCCCACAGCCTGAATTAAAACTTACCACTTAAGGCCGGGAGCGGTGGCTCACACCTCCCAGCACTTTGGGAGGCTGAGGCGGGCCCATCACCTGAGGTCAGGAGTTTGAGACCAGTCTGGCCAACATGGTGAAACCCTGTCTCTACTAAAAATACAAAAATTAGCCAGGCGTGGTGGCGGGTGCCTGTAATCCCAGCTACTTGGGAGGCTGAGGCAGGAGAATCGCTTGAACCTGGGAGGTGGAGTTTGCAGCAAGCTGAGATTGTGCCATTGCACTCCAGCCTGGGTGACAGAGTGAGACAACATCTCAAACAACAACAACAACAACAAATTTACAACTTAAACCATTTTAAATGTACAGTTCAGTAGCATTAAGTACATTCACATTGTGGTGCAACCATCACACCCCTCCATTGCTAGAACTTTTGTCATCTTCCTAAACTGAAACTCTGTACCCGTTCAACAGTAACCCCCCATCTCCCCTTCCAGCTTCTGGTAACCACAGTTTCTGTCTCTAAGAATTTGACTATTCTAGGTACCTCATATAAGTAGAATCATACAGTATTTATCTTTTTTTTTTTTTTTTTGGTCTGGATTATTTCACTTAGCATAATGTCTTTTAGGTTCGCCCACATTATAGCATGTTATCAGAATTTCATTCCTTTTTAAGGCTGAAGTGGCCGGGTGAGGTGGCTCACACCTGTAATCCCAGTGCTTTGGGAGGCTAAGGCTGGCGGAGCACTTGAGGTCAGGAGTTTGAGACCAGCCTGGCCAACATGGTGAAACCCCATCTCTACTAAAAATACAAAAATTAGCCGGGTGTTAATGGCAGGTGTCTGTAATCCCAGCTACTCAGGAGGCTGAGGCAGGAGAATCGCTTGAACCCAGGAGGCGGAGGTTGCAGTGAGCTGAAATTGCGCCACTGCACTCCAGTCTGGGGGACAGAGTGAGACTCTGCCTCAAAAAAAAAAAAAAAAAAAAAAAAGGGCTGAAGGGAGTATGATATTTTGTTTATCCATTTATCTACCGGTGAGCATTTGGGTGGCTTCCATCTTTTAGCGAGGTGACGCTGCAATGAATATGAATATGGGTGTACAAGTATCTCTTTGAGTTCCTGCTTTCATTTCTTTTGGGTAGATAGGAGTTGAATTGCTGAGTCATGTGGGAACTTATGTTTTTTTAATTTTTTTTTGTTTGTTTTGTTTTGTTTTTTGAGACAGAGTCTCTCTGAGGTGGGAGTGCAGTGGCTCGATCTTGGTTCACTGCAACCTCCGCATCCCAAGTTCAAGCACTCCTCCTGCCTCAGCCTCCCGAGTAGCTGGGATTACAGGCACGTGCCACCATGCTCAGCTAATTTTTGTATTTTTAGTAGAGATGGGATTTCACCATGTTGGCTAGGCTGTTCTCTAACTCCTGACCTCAAGTGATCCGCCCGCCTTGGCCTCCCAGAGTGCTGGGATTACAGGTGTGAGCTACCACACCTGGCCGTATGTTTATTTTTTGAGGAACCATTATACTATTTTCTATAGTGGCTGCATCAAGATTCTGGGATTCTTGGCTTTCACTTAAATACGTTAGAGTTACAAAAATAAATCTCTACCACAGAGTCCTTTTGGAGGTTATGTCTTGAAATCTTCCAATAATGATAAAACTTAGAACTCTTTTGCCTACTCATGGGCTTGTGCACCCTGAGACATTGTGGCCTTGGTTGAACAGGCCTATCTACATATGTCTCAAAACTATATTCTCTGCCTTTAAGAAGCGCAAAAGCGCTCGGGGAAAGTGAAGCAAAACCCAGCTCAATCCTGTGTTGCCTCGAGAGTCTCGTGCTGAGCTCAGGGGCTCAGCGTCGTTGACATGAATGGAACAAGGGCCACTCTAGAGCAGGAGCAGATGTGGCTCCTGTAGGAGCTTTGCAGGCCCTGGTGGAAGTGGCCCCTCCCTACGCCCCACCTATGGCTGGGCTTGGTTCCCAGCAGGCGTGGCAGGAGGAGCTCAGGACCAAATGCCTACACCTGGACCCTGGCTTGGTTCTGATTCTGCATTTATTATTTAAAAAAAAAATGTTTTTTTAAACTTATTGTAGAGATGGGGCCTCCCTGTGTTGCCCAGGCTGGTCTTGAACTCTTGGCCCCAAGCAATCCTCCCCGCCTTGGCCTCCCAGAATGTTGAGATTCCAGGCGTGAGCCACTGCACCCGGCCTGATTCTGCATTTACAACTGCTGTCTACCCACTTCTCAATGAGCCCAAACCAAGGCATTTTGGTCTTTCTTTGTGGGCACTTACCCAGAAGTCTCCAGGGGCCATATTTATTTCTTTCATTAATCATAAAATGTGTCCTCTGCCTAGCCATGATAATGGTGACCGCAGCAGTTACACTTAGGAGTCCTTCCCTATGTAGTGGTTCAATGCCAGCTGCTTTCCAGACGTTACCTCCTTACCCTCACAGCAGTCCTGCTGACTATTCCACAGATGAGAAAACAGCCGCAGAGCGAGCACGCAGCCAAGAGCACTCAGCCAGGAGGAGGTGTCTGAGTGCATCTATCCCCAAAGTCTCTCCCCTCAATCCCTTCCAGGGAGAAGTAAACTGGGAAATTGTTTCCTAATCATCAGCTTCTATATTCTGCTGAACTCGAGAGATTGGAACCTGGTGAGGCCTGGGCCTGAGCTGTCCTCCTGAGGGGCAGCGGTGGTCCCTGACATTCTGTTACCTTCTGTCTTCTTGGTCAGGACAAACAACAACCCTGACTGGCCTTGACATTCGGGACATGCTGCCCAAGAACCTCCAGCACTACTACAGCTACGACGGCTCACTCACCACGCCTCCCTGTACCGAGAACGTCCACTGGTTTGTGCTGGCGGATTTTGTCAAGCTCTCCAGGACACAGGTAACGTATGGCATCGCTTTGCCGAAGCCTTCCCATTTGACTGCCTGGTTAACAAGGGTGCTCCCCAGCATCTCAACGAACGTCAACAACTGGGGGGTCCTACGGTGTTTTCTGTGTGCAGGGCTACTGTGCCTCATCTATCCAACCTTTTTTTTTTTTTTTTTTTTTTTGAGACAGAGTTTCACTTTGTCACCTGGGCTGGAGTGCCATGGCACAGTCTTGGCTCACTGCAATCTCCGCCTCCCAGGTTCAAGCAATTCTCCTGCCTCAGACTCCCAAGTAGCTGGGACTACAGGCATGCACCACCACGCCCGGCTAGTTTTTGTTTTTGTTTTTGTTTTTTTTTGAGACAGAGTCTCGCTCTGTCACCCAGGCTGGAGTGCAGTGGCGCAATCTCGGCTTTTTTACGTCATTCTCCTGCCTCAGCCTCCCGAGTAGCTGGGACTACAGGCGCCCGCCACCTCGCCCGGCTAGTTTTTTTATACGTTTTAGTAGAGATGGGGTTTCACCGTGTTAGCCAGGATAGTCTCGATCTCCTGACCTTGTGATCCGCCTGTCTCGGCCTCCCAAAGTGCTGGGATTATAGGCTTGAGCCACCGTGCCCGGCCCTAGTTTTTGTTTTCAGTAGGGACAGAGTTTTACCATGTTGCCCAGGCAGGTCTCAAACTCCTGGGTTCAAGCAATCTGCCTGTCTTAGCCTCCCAGAGTGCTGGGATTACAGGTGTGAGCCACTGCGCTTGGCCATCTCCTTTTCTTAAACTTTTCATTTCCTTAGAGAAAGGTGGAAGAGACCCCTGCTCAAGGACACCCACACCCCACAATGTTGCCAGTCAGGCTGGAAGTGCCCCCAGACACCTGACAAGCAAATGGTAAATTATCTCTGGAAAAAATGAGCTTAAATCCAGACCTGGAAGAATTTTCACAAAGCAAGTTACCTGAAATTAGCTCAATTAAGAAAAAAAATACAAAACATATGAGAAAAAAAGACATTATAAATGAGAACCAGCAGAATCGGACCTACAAAGATTTCACATAGTGGAATTATCAGACAATTAATAGGACATAAGAATGTTTAATATGTATAAATAAATAAGAGGTTTAAATATGAGCAAAGAACAAAAAAGTCTAAAAATGGACATCCAGACTTGGTACAAAAACACAAATAGAATTTCTAGAAATGGAAAATCAGTATCAAAAACTAATAATCCAGGTCACTCGCGGTGGCTCATGCCTATAATCCCAGCACTTTGGGAGGCTAAAGTAGGTGGTCAGGAGTTTGAGATCAGCCTGGCCAACATGGTGGAACCCCATCTCTACTAAAAGTACAAAAAATTATCCAGTCGTGGTGGTGGGCGCCTGTAATCCCAGCTACTCGGGAGGTGGAAGAATCACTTAAACCCAGGAGTTGGAGTTTGCAGTGAGCTGAGATTGCACCACTGCACTCCAGCCTGGGCAACAGAGCAAAACCCTGTCTCAAAACAAAAACAAAAACAAAAACAAAAACAAAACAACAAAAAATTGGCCAGGCATGGTGGCTCAACGCCTGTAATCCCAGCACTTGGGGAGGCCAAAGCAGGCTGATCATGAGGTCAGGGGTTCTAGACCAGCCTGGCCAACATGGTGAAACCCTGTCTCTACTAAAGATACAAAAAATCAGCTGGGCGCAGTGGCGCGAACCTATAATCCCAGCTACTCAGGAGGCTGAGGCAGGAGAATCGCTTGAACCCAGGAGGCAGAGGTTGCAGTGAGCTGAGATCACACCATTGCACTCCAGCCTGGGTGACAGGGCAAGACTCCATCTCAAAAAAACAAAAATACAAAAACAAAAAATAACCCAATGAATGGGTTTGATAGCATGTTAGATACAGTTTGAGAGAATTAGTAAATTGGAGACGGCCAATAACACCATCTAGAATGCAGCACAGAGAGAAAGAGAAGGAACTATGAAAAGAAGTGAAGAGACATAGTGTACTGGAAAGGTCTAGTAAATGTCTAATCGAAATCCTAGAAGGAGAAGAGAGGCAGAATAGGGAAGAGTCGTGATTTGACAAAATATGGACTGCCAATTTTCAGGAAGAGATACCAAGTCATATATTCAAGAATGCCAATTAGTTTCTCTCTCTCTCTCTCTCTCTAGGTGTGTATATATATATATATGTGTGTGTTTGTGTACACAACACCCTGTACTAAACACATCACAGTGAAATCATCAAAGACAAAGAAATAATTTAAAAATTAGCCAGAAAGAAAAGACAGATTATCATGAAAAGAGTCTTATTAGACAGAGAGTTGATTCAACATAGCGACAGTGAAAGTCAGAAGGGAGTGGAAACATAATTTCAAAGTGCTGAGGGAAAAAAATAGCCAATATAGAATTGTATGTGCAGCAAAAATGCCTTTCAAGGATATAGACAAAATACAGACATTTTCAGGCCAGGTGAGGTGGCTCACACCTGTAATTCCAGCACGATGGGAGACTGAGGAGGGTGAATGACCTGAGGAGTTTGAGACCAGCCTGGCCAACATGGTGAAACCCTATCCCTACTAAAAATATAAAAATTATCTGGGTGTGGTGGTGGGTGCCTGTAGTCCCAGCTAGTCAGGAGGCTGTGAGGCAGGAGAGAATAACGTGAACCCGGGAGGTGGAGGTTGTAGTGAGTTGAGATTGTGTCACTGCACTCCAGCCTGGCGACAGAGCGAGACTCCATCTCAAAAACAAACAAACAAACAAAAAAACCCTGATATTTTCAGAAAAACAAAAATTGAGTTTGCCACTTGATGTATTTCTGCTTACTTCTTTCTCTCCTTTCTACTATTGGACAAATACTCATATAAAAAGCTGAAAAGAGAGATTCTGTTGGAAGAATGCACGGATAGATTAGTTCTGGAATAATGCCTGACACAGCACCCAGAACCTCCCCTGGACTTGAGATCTTCTTACAGTTGCTTCATCAGGGTTATATAAATCCGAGTTCTAGCCCAGTTGTTAATTCTTTTTCTTTTTTTTTTGAGACAGAGTTCCGCTCTGTCTCCCAGGCTGGAGCGCGGTTGTGTGATATTGGCTCACTGCAGCCTCTGCCTCCCAGGTTCAAGTGATTCTCCTGCCTCAGCCTCCTGAGTAGCTGGGATTACAGGTGCACATGACCATGATCAGCTAATTTTGGTATTTTTAGTAGAGAAGGGGTTTCACCATGTTGGCCAGGCTGGTCTCTAACTCCTGAGCTCAAGTGATCCACCCACCCTGGCCTCCCAAAGTATTGGGATTACAGGTGTGAGCCACTGTGCCCAGCCAATTGTTATTGCTTTTTTTTTTTTTTTGAGACAGAGTCTTGCTCTATCGCCCAGTCTGGAGTGCAGTGGTGCGATCTTGGCTCACTGCAAGCTCCGCCTCCCAGGTTCACACCATTCTCCTGCCTCAGCCTTGCCAGCATCTGGGACCACAGGTGCCCGCCACCATGCCTGGCTAATTTTTTTGTATTATTAGTAGAAACGGGGTTTCACCATGTTAGCCAGGATGGTCTCCATCTCCTGACCTCGTGATCCGCCCGTCTCGGCCTCCCAAAGTGCTAGGATTACAGGCGTGAGCCACCTCGCCCGGCCAATTGTTATTTCTTTTAAATTACCCAGTGCCTCTTCCCCTCCATCATGCACTCATGTTGCCCCCAGGTTTGGAAGCTGGAGAATTCCTTACTGGATCACCACAACAAGACCATCCAAAACGATTACCGCAGGACCCAGCCCCTGAACCACAGAGTAGTGGAATCCAACTTCCCAAATCAGGGTGAGTGAGACTGAGTCTGGATCATGTTCTGCAGTTTAACTCCTGTTTTGCTCCTTCCTCTAGGTGGACCCATCTCTTCCGGCAATAGTAAGGGAAGGAGAGTCATTTCAGTAGCGGGAGGCTCAGGTGGGCCAAGCTGCACGGGGCTTGGGCAGAGGGTGATCACTTTTTCCCAGTCCAGGCAGGGATGCCAGTGAGTAGAACACAAGAGACGATCAGGAGAGACAGCTACGTGATTTATTACCTACATAGTCTTGGCTAGAGACAGCAGGAGAAGCAAAAAGACCACAACATCCAGAAGCTCTCATAAGAGTGTAGGTTCAAGTTAACCTTTTTTTTTTTTTTTTTTTTTTTTTTTGAGACAGAGTCTCGCTCCGTCACCCAGGCCAGAGTGCAGGGGTACAATCTCGTCTTACTACAACCTCCGCCCCCTGGGTTCAAGTGATTCTCCTGCCTCAGCCTCCCCAGTAGCTGGGATTACAAGCACCTGCCACCACACCCAGCTTTTTTTTTTTTTTTTTTTTTTTTTAACAGAAATGGGGTTTTTCCATGTTGGCCAGGCTAGTCTCAAACTCCTGACCTCAAGTGATGTGCCCACCTCGGCCTCCCAAAGTCCTGGGATTACAGGCGTGAGCCACTGCACCTGGCCAAGTTAACCTTATTAACCCCACTGAGATTATTTCCTGCACCGCTTGATCGTAGTCTGTGTTATGAACCCACCCCCAACGCCTCCTATACATTCTCTCAAGGTGGAGTTAACTAGACCACATATTGTTCACGGCATCTGCCTGGGGCGCAGGCCCCAGACCCCAGCGTGCTGGAAGTAGGTGCAGGCAGGCCAGCCTCTGCTGCAGCCTCCAGTTCCTTGGATCAGGCTCCAACTGTGTCCTTGGCTCACCTTGTTTCTGTGTTGGCAAGAATGTAAATATTTCACAGCCTCCTCATCTTTATTTTGTCTGCTTTCTGTAAAGTTGTGGTGAATCCATTGTCTTTATAGCCCATTCTGTTAACCATTCCTGATACTTTTATATTTTTCAATACAGTAGAATCAGTATCCTATCAATATTGTTTTCTCAATATTATCCCACTTTTTTTTTTTTCTTTTTTGAGACAAGGTCTTACTGTGTTACCCAGGCTGGTGCTTAGTGGCACAATCACAGCTCACTGCAGCCTCAACCGTCTAGGCTCAAGCGATCCTCGCACCTCAGCCTCCCCAGTAATGGAGACTGCAGGTACACACCACCACAGCCAGCTAATTTTTTTTGTATTTTTTGTAGAGATGAAATCTTACTATGTTGCTCAGCCTGGTCTCAAACCCCTGGCCTCAAGCAATCCTCCCCACTCAGCCTCCCAAAGTGCTGGGATTATAGGCACGAGCCACCTCATTCGGCCTTATCCCACCTTTATATGTACCTTTTAAAACTTAAATTTCTGCCGGGCGTGGTGGCTCACGCTTGTAATCCCAGCACTTTGGGAGGCCGAGACAGGTGGATCACGAGGTCAGGAGATCGAGACCATCCTGGCTAACATGGTGAAACCCCGTCTCTACTAAATATATTAGCCGGGCAAGGTGGCGGGCGCCTGTAGTCCCAGCTACTCGGGAGGCTGAGGCAGGAGAATGGCGTGAACCCAGGAGGCGGAGCTGCAGTGAGCTGAGATGGCGCCACTGCACTCCAGCCTGGGCGACAGAGCAAGACTCCGTCTCAAAAAAAAAAAAACTTAAATTTCCACCCCCCACCCCAATAAGGCCTATTTGTGATTTTCTCCCCACCTTTCCTTCCTGGTTCACTTATTGAATTAACAGGGGATATAGGTGTTTTCTATATTGTTTCCTCCAACACAATTCACTCCTCCAATACAATTCACTCCTCCAATACAATTCACTCCTCCAATACAATTCACTCCTCCAATACAATTCACTCCTCCAACACAATTCACTCCTCCAACACAATTCACTCCTCCAACACAATTCACTCCTCCAATACAATTCACTCCTCCAATACAATTCACTCCTCCAATACAATTCACTCCTCCAATACAATTCACTCCTCCAATACAATTCACTCCTCCAATACAATTAACTCCTCCAATACAATACTAGCAGAGGAAAAAAACTGACGTCAGCTATAGTGATCATTTCTCCATACTGTACTATATACAACATTAACAGCAAGAATTCTTTTTTCCAAAGGCAATGTCGTCTTTAACAGGTCCAACTGCAAGCAGGCTGACCAAAGGGAGCTTAGACTCATGCATCTGTCTCCTAATTCTTTTGGAGTCTCTCACTCTGTCGCCCAGGCTGGAGTGCAGTGGCACAATCTCATGGGCTCACTGTAACCCCTGCCTCCCGGATTCAAGCGATTCTCCTGCCTCAGCCTCCTGAGAAGCTGGAATTATAGGCATGCCCCCCTACACCAGGCTAATTTTTGTATTTTTAGTAGAGATGGGATTTCACCATGTTGGTTAGGCTGGTCTTGAACTCCTGACCTCAGGTGATCTGCCTGCCCTGCCTCCCAAGTGCTGGGATTACAGGTGTGAGTCACTGTGCCTGGCCTGTCTTCTTGTTCTAAATGTTGCCACGTTTCCCCTGCTTTCCCTAAAACAATTTTACACTATTCTGGCAATAGGCACCAACAGACTGCGTATCTTTCAATATGCCACATCTGAAATGCTTTCTCCATTAGAGGGTCACTCTAGCGTCTCCTCACGAGGGGGCTCAGATGTTCTAGGTACCGGCCCCAGACTGAGGTACTCCATGTGGTGATTTGTCTGTAGGTCCACTGAGAATCGCTGTTCAGGATTTATTACTTCAACTCCCAGTTCAGCATCAGAGGGCTTCCTTACCCCCAGGGAACCTGAATTGTGGCCTCCCTTTGCTCATTATAGAACAGAGAACTGGGCATCATCTTGGCCCACCTTCCCTCAGACCCAGATTCCCTCTTTTCTTTTCTTTTCTTTTCTTTTCTTTTCTTTTCTTTTCTTTTCTTCTCTCTCTCTTTCTTTCTCTCTCTTTCTTTTCCTTCCTTCCTTCCTTCCTTCCTTCCTTCCTTCCTTCCTTCCTTCCTTCCTTCCTTCCTTCCTTCCTTCCTTCCTTCCTTCTTTCTCTCCCTCTTTCTTTCTTTTTCTTTTTTTTGGCAGAGTCTTGCTCTGTTGCCCAGACTGGAGTGCAATGGCTCGATCTTGGCTCACTGCAGCCACGACCTCCAGGGCTCAAGCAGTCCTCCTACCTCAGCCTCCCAAGTAGCTGGGAGTAGCATGTACCACCACACCCAGCTAATTTTTGTATTTTTTTTGTAGAGATGGGGTTTGGCCATGTGGCCCAGGCTGGTCTCGAACTCCTGAGCTCAAGCAATCCACCCACTTCAGCCTCCCAAAGTGCTGGGATTACCCGGCATGATCCATCGCGCCTGGCCAGGCCCAGATTTCTATGTAGCGGTGATTGGCTCTGGTCAATCCAGCTGCATGACTCATGGTATTGCACTGCTCTGTAGAGAACTGTACCCCAGTGGGGTTGATAGGATTCACCCGTCCGGAAGGCATGACCTGAGAAACCAAAGGTCAGCTACAAAAACAAGACGATGGCCAAATACGGACCTCTTGCAATTTATTTACTAGAAAACACCTCTATACTATATCCCCTCAGGCAAGGGCCACCTGGCATCACGGGAGAAAACAAAATCCAAGAGTAAAGCTCACGTCAACACGCCACCCCTTGGCTCCCGGCAGCCTAGAAGCCTGAGTTCAAACACAGTGAAGACGCATAAAGACAATATACTGGGCACACGGAGAGCATTCTAAGGAATCAAAAGACTTCCCAAAAATACGATGTGGGTATGGTAACTGGCCATCCCCCTTCTCTGTTTTTGTGAGGACTGTACAAGGTTTAACCATTTCCAACTAACTCTTCTTTTCACAGAATATACTCTAGGCTCCGAATTCCAGTTTTACCTACGTAAGATTGAGGAAATTCTTGAGTACTTAAGAAGAGCATTGAACTGAGGAAAGCTAAGAGGAATATTCAATATTAACTAGCTTGAAGTCTGACCTAACCAGAAGAGGCGCCTGTCCCCTGCAGCCACACCCTGCCCTGTCTAAGAGACCATGTGTGTCTGGAACAGGCTGCTCCCCCTGGGGCAGCTGTTGAGCTTCTGATTAAAAGAGGGGAAACTGTCATCCTGGACAGGAAGTGAGATGCTATCATCCTGGACAGGAAGTGAGATGCTATCATCCTGGACAGGAAGTGAGGTGGCTTCAGTTCACGAGAAGGGATCTGAGTTAGACATCACCAGTGGAAATTGATTGGAATAGAAAGTTAAAGGAAATAGAACCCTAACTATTCTCCTATCAAATCATATATGTTGACCTGTCTAAATTATAAACCAGCCTGACCTTTCCTTTAGCATTAGACGTAATAAAATAATTTTGGAAATTTGTCATTAAAAAATTTCTATTATTTTGTATCACTTCAAATATCCCTTCTTTTGTCCTGCCCACCTCCCACTGCCCCCCTTCTCCCCCCCAATCCCTCCCCACTTCCCCCCCCTCCAACACCACACACAGGTGAAGGCATAGAGATCAAGGTGGGAGGGATTAATAAAGATTAATAAATTAATAAGATTAATAAAAAGGAGAGAGGTGTTTTTTGTTGCTGTTGCTTATTTTTTTGAGATGGAGTCTCACTCTATTGCCAGACTGGAGTGCAGTGGCACTATTTCGGCTCACTGCAACCTCCACCTCCTGGGTTCAAGCAATTCTCCTGTCTCAGCCTCCCCGAGTAGCTAGGACTACAGGTGCACACCACCACGCCCAGCTAATTTTTTGTATTTTTAGTAGAGATGGGGTTTCACCATGTTGCCCAGGATGGTCTTGATCTCTTGATCTTGTGATCCGCCCACCTCAGCCTCCCAAAGTGCTGGGATTACAGGTGTGAGCCACTGCGCCCAGCCTTTTTTTTTCTCCTTTGAGACAGAGTCTCGCTTTGTTGCCCAGGCTGGAATCCAGTGGTACAATCTTACTGCAACCTCTGCCTCCTGGGTTCAAGCAATTCTCCTGCCTTAGCCTCCTGAGTAGCTGGGATTACAGGTGCACACCACCATGTCCAGCTAATTTTTGTATTTTTAGTAGAGATGGGGTTTCACCATGTTGGCCAGGCTGGTCTCAAACTCCTGATCTCAGGTGATCCTCCCGCCTTGGCCTCCCAAAGTGTTGGGATTACAGGCATGAGCTACTGCCCCTGGTCTAGGAAGAGATTCTTACATTGAGAATTTATCAGTGGGGGAGTTTGGAGCAGGGGCTGTTAGTCAAAGAGAAACAGGAGATGAGAAAGAAGAAGGGCTCCCAGGACAGAAGGAAGGAAGAGAGGGGACCTCACTGCAAACCACCTTGTTGGTCAAATAGTGCCTGGGGGTTGTTACCAGACCCAGGTTCAGGCATCCCATTAGTTATGTGGGATGATAACATGACCCCACAGGGCCCATAGGGCTGTGGCTCCATTAAATAACACTGAGAGTGACCAATATTTTTTATTTTTAGTTTTAGTTTTTTGAGACAGGGTCTAGCTT
This sequence comes from Macaca nemestrina, assembly GCF_043159975.1. NCBI lineage: Eukaryota > Metazoa > Chordata > Mammalia > Primates > Cercopithecidae > Macaca > Macaca nemestrina. The sequence goes on along the minus strand of NC_092125.1, from coordinate 225,115,214 downwards.
TGTTGCCCAGGCTGGAGAGCAGTAGTGATCCTAGCTTCATGGTAGTCTCAGCCTCCTGGGCTCAAGCAATCTTCCTACCTTGGTCTACCAAGGTGCTGGAATTATAGGCGTGAGCCACCACACCTGGCTGCTACTATTTTTCTTGGTCACTTATGCATTCCCTTCGTCGATGCCCCTTCCTTACCCACGCCCTAGCTTCCTCCTCGCCTCTGATTGAGATCGCTCTGGCTCTTCTGAATTTCTTCTGCTCTTGTTACCACCTTTATTTTTCCATGTCATTATTTATGATATCCTAAGCACTTCCACCACATGTGACTGCCCTCAGCCCCAACGGCCACCCTCAGTGAACTTGCATTATCCCCAGTTTACAGAAAGCAAACCAAGATGTCGACTTGCCCGAGATCTCCTAGGTGGCAGATGAAAAGCCAGGACTTGAACTCAGGTCTTTTGTACCCACATTGTTTTAACTATAGGAAGCCTCCCTTTCATTTTCTCAACAAGCTTTCTTGTGCACCTGCTCTGAGCCCGACATACCACTAACTGCTGGGGGTTCCAGAGATGGGTGAGGACAGCTCCCACACTCCTACAGCTCGAGTCTGGTGAGCAGGACAGACACTGAAATAAGCAATCCTCGTATCTCCGTACGGTGGAGGGAACGCCTACGTTTAAAATCCAGGTGCTTGGCCTAGGTTTTGAAGGCTGAAAAAGAGTTCACCTGGGGAACCAAGTCAGAGAGGGGCGGGGTTATTGTAACCCGAGAGTGTAGCATGTGCTGACGGAAAGGGAAGTGGAAGCGATTTGGCGTGGTCAGAGGACCAAGTTCAAGGATGCTGGCACGGAAAGCGGGGGTGTGGCCAGGGGAGGTCAGGCCATCACTAGTATCTTCTGTGCCACTAAAGGGTTTCGGATTTTACCCTGTGGGTGATGGCAGAGACTGCAGGTTTCTGCAGGGGAATGACATGGCGAGATTCATTCTTTCCACCAGATAATGCGTGTCTATAATGAATGAGAGATGCAAGAGTGGACCGTACAGCCAAAGAGCTTACTTATATTCCTGTGGGGAGGGAGACAAGGAAATGAAGATGAACATGGGATTACACTCACCTGCGCTCAGGGATCCAGCCCTCCCACCCCTGAAAGTCTATCCTTAAGAGAGAATTGTGGCCGGGCGCGGTGACTCACACCTATAATCCCAGCACTTTGGGAGGCCGAGGTGGGTGGATCATGAGATCAGGAGATTGAGGCTATCCTGGCCAACATGGTGAAACCCTGTCTCTACTAAAAATACAAAAAAATTAGCCGGGCATGGTGGCAGACACCTGTAATCCCAGCTACTCAGGAGGCTGAGGCAGGAGAATCGCTTGAACCTGGGAGGCAGAGGTTGCAGTGAGCCAAGATCGTGCCACTGTACTCCAGCCTGGCGACAGAGCGAGGCTCCATCTCAAAAAAAAAAAAAAAAAAAAAAAAGAAAGAAAGAGACTTGCAAAAAAGCCATTCATGCTGACCTTATTTACAGGAAAATACAGGAAACACTGCAAATGTCCATCAGCTGGGGATTGGTTGACTAAACCAGGGCTATTCACACAGCAGAGAACTGCATAGGGAATAATCTCTAGGCTACATTTTTTTTTTTTTTTTTTTGAGATGGAGTCTCGCTCTGTCACCCAGGCTGGAGTGCAGTGGCGTGATCTCAGCTCACTGCAACCTCTGCCTCCCAGGCTCAAGTGATTCTTCTGTCTCAGCCTCCTGAGAAGCTGGGATTACAGGTGCATGCCACCAACGCCCTGGCTAATTTTTGTAATTTTAATAGAGAAGGGGTTTTGCCATGTTGGCCATGCTGGTCTCGAACTCCTGACCTCATATGATCTGCACACTTTGGCCTCCCAAAGTGCTGGGATTACAGGCATGAGCCACTGCGCTTGGACTGTAGGCTACATTTTTAAGCCTGCAAAAAGCAATTTTACAGATGGCACAAGAAGAGTTAGGAATACGAAAATAGTTAAGTATTTGTTTATGTTTTCAAGCACAAACAAGGGAGAAAGAAATCAAAAATAACTTAAAATGGTTTCCTAAAAAGAGAAGGCAGGGGAAGGTGCGGAGGGTGGGGTGGGAAGGTAGAGTTTTCTGGATGTACCCTGTTTGGTAGTTTTGACTTTGGAACATTAGGCTTTATGTAATTGCAAAGCAAAATTAAGTAAGTAAGGAAAAAAGCATTCCTGAAACATAAAACGCGAGTTATGTTTCAACATAAAAATATAGCGGAACAACTGAACAATTGTACTTAGTGCTGGTGACAGAAACACTGAAGGATTTTTTTCATGTTATTTTAGACACAGTAGTTTTCATCTACCTACCTGGTGCAGTGTATCCTAAGGACAAGAAGAAGTACCAAGGAATCTTAAACAGTACTTAGGAATCCTCTTAATAATTATATTGGTATTGTTATTTTGAAATTGTGTGTGTGTGCAGTTACTATCCTCTACTACTATATGTGCACAAACAATGATGTTAATGTCCTTACTAACAAGATTTTCAGCATAAAAAACAGAGATCCAAATTTAAAAACCAGGCTGGGCTTCATGGCTGACACCTTTAATTCCAGCACTTTGGGAGGCTGAGGTGGGAGGATCACTGGAGTCCAGGACTTTGAGACCAGCCTGGGTAATACCATGAGACCTCATCTCTACAAAAAATAAAAATTTAGCCAGGCATGGTGGCCCATGCCTGTGGTCCCAGCTCCTCAGGAGGCTGAGGTGGGAGGATTGCTTGAGCCGGGGAGGTGAAGGCTGCCGTGAGCCGTGGTTATATCACTGCCCTCCAGCCTGGATGACAAAACAAGACCCTGTCTCAAAAAAGAAAAAAAAAATTGACAAAGCTAGATAAAAAACCCTGTAATCATAAATTTAGGAATATCAGTATAAATATATAAAGTCTTTTTTTTTTTTTTTTTAGGGACAGAACCTCGTTATGTTGCCCAGGCTGGAGTGCAGTGGCTATTCACAGGCATGGTCCCATTACTGATCAGCACAGGAGTTTTGACCTGATGATCCATTTCTGACCTGGGCTGGTTCACCCCTCCTTAGGCAACCTGGTTGTCCCCTGCTCCAGGGAGGTCACCAAATTGGTGCCAGACTTAGTGTGGACACCCCATTGGCACAGTGCACTGCAGCCCAGAACTCCTGGGCTCGAGCTGTCCTGCCTCAGCCTTCCAACTACCTGGGACTACAGGCATGCACCATCGCACTTGGCAATAAATTCTTTTTTTCTTTCTAAAAAGCATGTATTTCCTAGGTCTCTTCACTGAAATGTCCTACCAACAAAAACAACCTACAAGCAATGAACACCTTATAACCAGATAACGGCTCCCTTTTTTTTTTTTTTTGAGACGGAGTCTCGCTCTGTAGCCCAGGCTGGAGTGCAGTGGCCGGATCTCAGCTCACTGCAAGCTCCGCCTCCCGGGTTCACGCCATTCTCCGGCCTCAGCCTCCCGAGTAGCTGGGACTACAGGCGCTGCCACCTCGCCCGGCTATTTTTTGTATTTCTTAGTAGAGACGGGGTTTCACCGTGTTAGCCAGGATGGTCTCCATCTCCTGACCTCGTGATCCGCCCATCTCGGCCTCCCAAAGTGCTGGGATTACAGGCTTGAGCCACCGCGCCCGGCCTTTTTTTTTTTTTTTTTTTTTTTGAGACAGAGTCTTGCTCTATTGCCCAGGCTGGAGCGCAGTGGCACGATCTCAGCTCACTACAATCTCCACCTCTCGGATTCAAGTGATTTCTCCTGCCTCACCCTTCCAAGTAGCTGCAGTCACAGGCGTGCGCCACCAAACCCGGCTCATTTTTGTATTTTTAGTGGAGACGGGGTTTCGCCATGTTGGTAAGGCTGGTCTTGAACTCCTGACCTCAAATCATCCACCTGCCTCGGCCTCCCAAAGTGCTGGGATTGCAGGCGTGAGCCACTGTGCCTGGCCCAGATAGTGGCTTCTAAATACCATTTTTCACTACGAGGAATCAGGGAACCTTGGAGAAATGACTGATTCCAGACGTGGAACAAGAATATAAAAGATGGGCTGGGCACAGTGGCTCACTCCTGCAATGCCAGCACTGTGAGGATCATTTAAGACTGGAAGTTTGAGATCAGCCTGTGCAACAGATCAAGACTCCTGTCTCAAAAAAAAAAAAAAAAAAAAAAAAAAAAAAAAAAAGCATATTTGGAAAGAACCTGGGATATCTTTTTAGGCTGGAAAACAAGAAATCTAAGTACTGGATTTATGTCAAAAAACACTAGGGCCATCCTGAAGGGCCTCCTGGGTCAACTTAAGCATCCGAAAGAACAATATCATAAAAAGAATAATAACTGCAATGGATTGAAAATTGAAACACTAAATATATAGAAATATATGAGTTCATTATGGTCCTAAAAATAAGCGAAAGTAAATGCACTGGTCAACTTTGGAGGTTGCTAGGGAAACCATTTATTTTTCTGTAAATTGGCAAATGAAGGAAAGGGTCAAGTATATGTCCTGCCTTCCCTGTGCGCACCGTAGCTGAGAGAGCTCATGGTTGGTTGCATCAGTTTCCTGTGGCTGCTGTAATAAATGACCACAAACTGCATGGTTTAAAATATCAGAAATTTATTTATTTTCTCACAGTTCTGGACACGAGAAATTTGAAATCAGGGTGCTGGCAGGACCAAGCTGCCCTCAAAGATGCTGGGGGCTTCCCTTGTCTCTTCCAGCTTCTAGTGGTCACGGGCATTCCTTGGCTTGTGGCTGCATCACTCCAGTCTCTGCTGCCATCCTCACGTGGTCTTCCCCCTTTTCTCTGTGCCTTTGTCCATCTGCTTTCCTCTTATAAGGTCATTTGTCATTGGACTTAGGGTCCTTTTGGATAATCCAGAACTTCATCTCAAAATTCTTTACTTGATTACATCTGCAAAGATCCTTTTCTTTGTTTTTTCCTTCCTTCCTTCCTTCCTTCCTTCCTTCCTTCTTTGCCCTTCCCTTTCCCTCCCTCCCGTCTTTCTTCCTTGCCTTTCCCTTTATCTCTTTCTTTTCTCTTTCTTTCTTTCTTTCTTTCTTTCTTTCTTTCTTTCTTTCTTTCTTTCTTTCTTTCTTTCTTTCTTTCTTCTTTCTTTCTTTCTTTCTCTTTCTTTCTCTTTCTTTCTTTCTCTTTCTTTTCTTTCTTTCTTTCTTTCTTTCTTTCTTTCTTTCTTTCTTTCTTTCTTTCTTTCTTTCTTTCTTTCTTTCTTTCTTTCTTTCCTTCTCTTTCTTTCTTTCTTTCCCTCCCTCTTTCCCTCCCTCCCTTCCTTCCTTCCCTCCTCCTGCTTTCTCAGTTTTTCTTTTTTTTTCTTTCTTTCAAGATGTGGTCTCCCTCTGTTGCCCAGGCTAGAGGACAGTGACACAATTGTATCTCACTGCATCCTCAACCTCTCAACCTCCCAGGCTCAAGTGAGCCTCCCAAATCAGCCTCCCAGGTGACTGGGACTACAGGCACGCTCCACCACACCCAGCTAATTAAACCAGTTTTTTTTTTCTTTTTCTTTTTCTTTTTTTTTTTTTTTAATAGAGACAGGGTTTCACTTTATTGCCCAGGCTGGTCTGGAACTCCTGAGCTCAAGTGATTTGTCCTCCTTGACCTCCCAAAAGCTGGGAGTACAGGCATGAGCCACCCCACCCAGCCCCCTTTTTCCAAATAAGGTCACATGCACAGGTTCTGGGGGGACACTCTTTTGGGGTGGCCACTCTTCTACCCTATACAGTTGGTGAGGATGAGTTCTTCTCGGAGGAATTCCAGTTAGTGTATTCTGAAGGAGTCATTTTGCAACCTCAATGAAATAATGGACCCAGAAAATGATCATGATTGGTTTCCAACACTGTTAGATGGGAGATTGATGGGATCTTTACACTATATTGCATTCTGTTCTATCCTATCCTATCCTATCCTATCCTATCCTATCCTATCCTATCCTATCCTATCCTATCCTATCCTATCCTATCCTACTCTATTCTATTTTATGGATCAGGGACAACCTTTGGAAACACTGAGCAGCGTTAACATCACTGAACACAAAATACGAGTACACCCTGTGCTTCTGGAAACTCAGGCCACAGAAGAATGTGTAATTTGCCATGAAGCAGTAAGCTCCATGAGGAAGACGGGATTTTTGTTTTCTTTTTCACAATAAACTGCAACACTCTGAGAAGACTATCTGGTACGTACGATGCTCAGTGAAAATGTGCTGAATGAATGAATTAGCATTCATATGAAGAAATGCTAAAAATCAAAAAGAAAACAATTAACAACCCAAGAGAAAAATCATAAGGAGCAGGGAATGGACAATTTACAGGAGGAGAAATAGGAATGACCAATAGTAATTAAGGCAGTGAAAATGAAAACCACAACGAGATACCATTTCACAACCTGGGATTGGCAAAAACTTTAAGGTCTGATGCTACCAAGTGCAACTGAGGATGTGAAAAATGAAGCAATCTTCATCCAGTGCTGGGAGTGTGAACAGGTACAACCAACCACTCTGAAAGCAGTTTGGCAAGACCTCATGAAGTTCAATGGGGCATCTCCTAAGACCCAGAGATTCCACTCCTAGGTATTTACTTTACAGAGACTTGCATGAATGCATAAGAAACAAATATGCTCATCGCAGCATTACTTGTAATGGAAAAATACAGGAAACAACCTAAAAGTTTGTCAATAGGTGAATGTAAAATAATGATGTTTTAGAGATCATATTATGCAGCGGTAAAGACAAATGAACTAGAAAATGAAAATTAGAAATATTAGCATGAAGCCGGGCACAGTGACTCAAGCCTGTAATCCCAGCACCAAAGTGGGAGGCTGAGGCGGGTGGATCACGAAGTCAAAAGATCAAGACCATCCTGGCCAACATGGTGAAACCCCGTCTCTACTAAAAACACAAAAATTAGCTGGGCGTGATGGCGCATGCCTGTAGTCCCAGCTACTCGGGAGCCTGAGGCAGGAGAATGACCTGAACCTGGGAGGTGGAGGTTGCAGTGAGCCAAGATCGTGCCACTGCACTCCAGCCTGGCGACAGTGCAACACTCCATCTCAAAAAATAAAAAAAGAAAAGGAAAGAAATATGAGCATGATAGAAATTTACAAACATGGCCGGGCATCGTAGCTCATGCTTGTAATCCTAGTACTTTGGGAGGCCAAGCTGGGCCGATCTCTTGAGCTCATGAGTTCGATATCAACATGGAGAAACCCTGCCTCTACAAAAAATACAAAAATTAGCTAGGCGTGGTGGAGTACGCCTGTAGTCCCAGCTACTCAGGAGGCTGAGGTGGGAATACAGCTTGAGCTGGGAGGCAGAGGTTGCTGTGAGCCAAAATCGCACCACTGCACTCCAACCTGGGCGATAAAGCCAGACCTTGCCTTGGAAAACAAAACAAGAAAACAAAAAACAAAAAAAGAAAGTTACAAACATGTTGAGCAACAAAAGCAAGTCCAGGAAAAGTAGCATAGCATTTATAAAAAGTTGAATAACAAAATAATGATGTACATACACAGGTGCCAAATCACAATGTTTCAGTCAATGATGGATAGTGTAGTCGACGGCGGTCCCATAAGATGATAACACTGTATTTTCACTGTGCCTTTTCCATGTTTAGATATGTTTAGATATAGGAATACTTAGCATTGTGTTACAGCCGCTTACAGTCTTCAGTAGAGTGACATGCTGTGAAGCTTTGTAACCCAGGAGCAGTAGGCTACACCACAGAGCCTAGTGTGGGTAGGCTATGCCATCTGGGTTTGTGCAAGTACACACTACAGTGTTCACACAGTGACTCATGACACGTTTCTTAGCACATATCCCTATTGTTTACTGACACATGACTGTATAATGTCAAGGAGACACAACACATAGTGAAGGTAATTAATAAGAAAAATGCCAGGCAGGGGGAAGTGACTCACGCCTGTAATCCCAGCACTTTGGGAGGCCAAGGTGGGAGGATCACTTGAGCCCAGGAGTTCAAGACCAGCCTGGGCAACATGGTGAGACTCTGTACAAAAAAATACAAAAATTAGCTGGGTGTGCTGGCAGGCACCTGTAGTCCCAGCTACTTGGGAGGCTGAGGGAGGAGAATCACCTGAGCCTGGAAGGCTGAGGCTGCAGTGAGTGTAGTGAGATCACACTTGGGCTACAGAGTGAGATCCAGTCTCCAAAAAGGAAAGAAAGAAAGAGAGGGAGGGAGGGAGGGGCAGAGAGAGAGAGAGAGAGAGAAGGAAGGAAGGAAGGAAGGAAGGAAGGAAGGAAGGAAGGAAGGAAGGAAGGAAGGAAGGAAGGAAGGAAGGAAGGAAGGAAGGAAGGAAAGAGAGAGAGAGAGAAAGAAAGAAAGAAAAAAGAAAGAAAGAAAGAGAAAGAAAGAAAAGAAAAGAAGAAAGGAAAGAAAGAGAAATAAAGGAAGGAAGAAGAAAGAGATAAAGCAAGCAAGCAAAGAAAGAAAGACATGAAATTAAGTGTCATATTACTATTTATCCCTTCAAAATAAAAATCTGATTACATCATTTTCCTACTTCAAAACTTCCGGTGTTTCCCATTACACTTTTTTTAAAAAAATTAATCTTTTATTCAATGTTATAATATAGGTAGTATTAAAAAGTGTGCTATAATCTCTCTCTCTCTTTTTTTTTGGAGACTGAGTCTCACTCTATTGCCCAGGCTGGAGTGCAGCAGCGTGATCTCGGCCCACTGCAACTTCCACCTCCCAGGTTCAAGCAGTTCTTGTGTGTCAGCCTCCCGAGTGGCTGGGATTACAGGCATGCACCACCATGCCTGGCTAATTTTTGTATTTTTAGTAGAGACAGGGTTTCACCATGTTGGTCAGGCTGGTCTTGAACTCCTGACCTCAGATGATCCACCCACCTCGGCCTCCCAAAGTGCTGGGATTAGAGGCGTGAGCCATCACCCTTGGCCCTCATTACACTTTGAATGAATTCTGAAGCCCTAGCTGTGGTCTGCCTCATTGGCCCTGGCCGCTTTCTGGGCATCCTCTGTTTCTGCCCTCCCTTTTCTCACTGAGCTCTGGCTGCAGCGTTCCTCAGAGACACCACGTGTGCTCTGGCCACAGGGCCTTTGCACATGCCATTCTCTGCACTGAACACAGGGCACTGATCTCTCCTCCTTCTTGCTGTGTCCTTCACCCACCTCACAAAGGCCACCCGACTATCTTCTGTTTTACCCCAGGGATGACAATGAGCTCGAGAGGATAGCCTCTTTACCCTTGTGCCCTGAGCGGTGAGCCCAGAGCTGAGCCAACTGCTCCCATTATGCTCCTGTTCAGGGAAGGCTCGCCTATGGAAGTGGCTGCACCATGGCTCTAGAAAGAGTGTGTCCAGTAGGAGGGAAGGGCTGCCCTCTGGGTGGAATCATGGTGGTCTCCAGAAATCTCCTCCACTGGATTCCTGGGTTGGAGGAGCCACGTGCTCCCTGCAGCCACCTAGGGCCACCGGGAGATTCTGGTCTGAGGCAGGAGTGCAGCTGCAAATGCAGAAAGCGAGGCTGGGTGTCTGGGATGAGGCAGGCGGGAACTGGGCTCGGCACCAAGCTAGCTCTTGGGATGTTTTATTTACCAGGGTCACTCACATTTATGTTGTGCTTCAAAAGTTCCTGAAAGTTCTTGGGCATGGTGGCTCATGCCTGTAATCCCAGCACTTCAGGAGGCCAAGACAGGAGAATTGCTTGAGCCCCAGAGTTCAAGACCACCTTGGGCAACATAATGAGACCTTGTCTCTACGATAATGAAAATAAAAATAATTTAAATAAACATTCCCGAAAATTCCCATGGATCAGCAACGCCATGAGTGGGGATCTCTGATCGCCAAGTTACAGGTAGAGAAACTGGGGCCCAGCTTTCATTAGCAACAGAGCCAGGATTTGAACTCAGGTCTCAGACTCTAAGCCGGTCATCTTTCCACCATTCTATGAGTCCTCCCTTTGCGTTGAAGGAGGAGGACCCAGGCAATACTCCCATATGACTAATGGATCCAGAAAAACCATTACTTTCAGCACTTACAAAAATAACTTTGAGGACAAAAAGCTTGGGTTTCTGAAGCACCCTCAGCCCTGAGCAATCCTAGCACTTTAGGAGCACCGAGCAAGCTGTCATTTTCCCTGCACTTCTCGAAGACCTGGAAGCACAATTGTTCCAACGGTGACAGTTTACAGGGTGTTCACCGGCACTCAGTGTGGTTCTCATGGAGGAATGGCGGGTCTGACGCTTAGCCTGGGAGAGTCTGCTTTCTGGAAAGGCAAATATGAGCCAGGAAGCTGCTGGTTGGACTGAATCATGCAATGTGAATTTCCTGGGGCCAGGCACGGTGGCTCACACTCATAATCCCAGTACTTTGGGAGGCTGAGGCAGTACGACTGCTTGAGCCCAGGAGTTTGAGACCAGTCTGGGCAACATAGCAAGACCCTGTCTCTATAAAAAATAAACAATTAGCTGGGCATGGTGCTGCACACCTGTGGTCCCAGCTACTCTGGAGGCTGGGGTGGAAGGATCACTTGAGCACTGGAGGCGGAGGTTGCAGTGAGCTGAGACTGTACCACTGCACTCCAGCCTGGGTGACAGAGCGAGACCCTGCCACAAACAGACAGACAAACAAACAAACAAACAAACAGTTTCCTGAGGCGCTACTGTGGCAGACACCCCTCCTGCAGGTCAGGGTTGGGCGGGAGGCAGGTGGTCCCTGTTACTGCCGTGTGAGTGCCTCCAGGTGTGCATTCTGGGAGTGGGTCCCACCTGGGGCAGCAAGGAGGGGGAGTCTAGGGGAACAGCAGGTATTTCCCAGATGCGGAGGCTCAAGCAGGATGAGAGAGAGGTGGGGAGGCCAGGGCAGGTGGAGCAACAGGAAGTGAACAAGGGCCTTTTTTTTTTTTTTGAGATAGGATCTCACTCTGTCTCCCTCACTGGAGTACAATGGTATGATCACAGCTCACTGCTGCCTCAGCCTCCTGTGCTCCAGCAATCCTCCTGCCTCAGCCTCCCGAGCAGCTGGGACCACAGGTGCACACCACCACGCCTGGCTAATTTTTGTATTTTTCATAAAGACAGGATCTTGCTATATTACCCAAGCTGGTCTGGAACTCCTGGGCTCAAGGAATCCTTCCCACCTCGGCCTCACAAAGTGCTGGGATTATAGGTGTGAGCCACCATGCCTGGCCCTGAATTTAGTTTAAAAACTAAAACTAAGGGACCGGGCATGGTGGGTCACTCCTGTAACCACAGCACTTTGGGAGGCTGAGGTGGGAGGATCACCTAAGTCCAGGAGTTTGAGACCAGACTGGCCAACATGGTGAAGCCCCATCGCCTCTAAAATTACAAAAATCAGCTGGGCGTGGTAGCGCGTGCCTGTAATCCCAGCTAATCGCGAGGCTGAGGCAGGAGAATTGCTTGAACCCGGGAGGTGGCCGCAGTAAGCCGAGATCGCGCCACTGTACTCCAGCCTGGGCGACAGAGAGAGACTCTGACTCAAAAAACAAAAAACAAAAAACTAAAACTAAAAGCAAACCCAAGAAGAAACAGAAGGCCTTCCAGTGCTATTACTTTTGGGCAAACGTTCACTTTAGAAACTACATTGCTGAGGCCAATTTTGTTTTCTACAAACCTCCTAGAAGCTGGAGGGCTCGCGTGGGCCCCCAGCCACAACGGGGCATCCTCTCCTAGGGACAGCAGAAAGAATCGTGTTCTTTAAACAGCCACAAAACCACGTTGTCAGTGGGAAGGAAGTCACTGAGCAACGGCTTCTGGGGGGCAGAAGCTGGGCAGACCCTAGCGGGACCTGGGATCTTGATGCTCCAGTATTGGTTCCTGCAAATTCATGTTGCTCAATAAACGTTTTGAGAAACAAAACATCCCTTAGAAACAGCCGTTAGCTGTTCCATGGTGCCGGCAGTGGGTGTTCCCCTCACTAGTGCCAGAAATTCTCTGAAAGACCTTCTTTGTTGGTGCCATTTTGTAAACAAAAACAAAAAAAACCCCAAAACCTAAAGCAAGGAAAGTTCTTAAACAGATTGGAGGGGCGGAGCAGAACCGGCAGCCCGGACAGAGGAGGTGCTGCCCTCCAGTGGCCTCTGTGAGGACAGCAGGGGCTGTGCCCAGGAGACCTAGGAGATCCATCCAGTCCACCCCCTCCCATTTTTCATATTGGTAAACTGAGGCACAGAGGATCTATAGAGCTCTCCAGGTAAGTTAATAGCATATCAAGGACAAAGGTCAGATTGCTTGTCCCTGGACTGTTCCAGTGGGATGTGGGGGGCTCTGGACATGGGGATGTTGGTCCCTGTTGCCTCTATGCACTGCTTAAGGAATTTCCAAGCACCCTCACACCTGGATGATGGGGGTCCCCCACCCCACCCACAGCTGAAGGGACGGTGGGCCAGCGGTCACTCAGGTGCCCCCTCTCAGGCCTCAGTAAGTGACAATCTGAATGCCAGGGCTGTGCAGAGGGGACCACGATTGGCACCTGGCCACCCTAAAACTCACACAAGTGCACGCTGGGGAGCAGGTGCTCAGCCCTTCCCAGGAGCGCTGCTGTCCAGGGAGAGGGATGCAGGGCTGGAGAGAAGCAGAGGAGGGCCTCTGGGCTTCAGAGGGGGTCGGCGTCGCGGGGCTGATGGACGATGACCTGCTGACGAACACTGGACCGGGCTGTACGTCCTGCCCTTGACTTCCACAGAAATTCCCTGCAGCCCTTGCTCGCTTTTCTGCTTTTCCACAAATACACAGTTCCCAACTAAGACAGCACGCCTTTGATTTTGTTGGAGCCTCAGGGACAGGCTTTGCTATCTCCACGTCCTGACAAGGACACTGGGACAAGACGGTGTGCCTGGATACAGCCTCTCAGCGGGGTGCTGGGACCCAGCTCCAATTCCTGCTCTCCCATCGGCCCCTCGGTGCTCTGGAGCTGGACTATGGGACACATCAGCAAGAGGCGGAGGGTGGGGTGCATTTTCCAGGTGGCTCCAGGTAGTCTCAGCTCCACCAAGGCAGGCCCCAGGGCTGAGTTTGAGGGTATCAGGACCCCAGCATCTTCCAAACATGGGGCAAATGCCCCCGCAGTCTCTGTGTCAGAGCTTCCCACCCTCCCCTGACGGCATATTGGGCTTCTGTGGGTGGAGGCTGAGAGAGGCCCCGGACGGCACCGGGCTCAGGGGTGCTGCTCACGCGTTGGCCTGTCTTTGAGAGGGGCCCTGAGAGACGCCTGCTTGTGTGCGTCTTAGAGGCAAAGATCCAGATGGTTGGGCACGCTGGCTCACGCCTGTAATCCTTGGGGGGCCAAGGCAGGTGGATCGCCTGAGCTCAGGAGTTTGAGATCAGCCTGGCCAACATGGTGAAACTGTCTCTACTAAAATACAAAAATTAGCCGGGCGTGGTGGCAGGTGCCTATAATCCCAGCTACTCAGGAGGCTGAGGCAGGAGAATCACTTTAACCTTGGAGGCTGAGGTTGCAGCGAGCTGAGATCCCACCACTACACTCCATCCTGGGTGACAGAATGAGACTCTGTCTTTAAAAACAAAATCCTTTATGGCCTCTAAGCTTCTCTTTGAAAATAAAAACACTACAGGGAAAGTTAATTGATGAAGCATTATCACTTAATTAAATCTTAGTGTGAATTAAACAACGGATAGCAAGCAGTTTTATTGTGATGCCTTTCTTTTGGGTTTAGGATGGTGGATGTGATAAGGAGGAAAGGAGTATTAGAGGCAGCTGACTGAGGGAGGCCTGAGGTTGTTGGCTGAGTCACTGTTTCATCTGGGGTAGGCCGGGACCTCAATGCGAAACCAAGTGTTTGCAGAGCCCAGTGGGCCATGTGGCTGCATCTGAGAACTGCTGGGAGCTGCGGATTTGCTGGGGCATCAGCCCAGCTGTCCCCAGGAGGATGGTGGGGGCGGAGGAGGGACACAGAGGAGTGTCCCTCCATGTAGCAATGACACGGGACATCAAGGTCAGCCAGCTCAGGGACTGTGCTCCTTGGGGAGAGGAAGGGCTGGCTCTGGGACCTCTGGGCTCCCTGGGGAGAGGCAGGGCTGGCTCTGCGACCTCTGGGAGCCTGCGTGCAATGGTCAACCTGTGGGGCCCCCCATCACAGGAGGACAGAGCCATACCAGGGATTCCTAAGTACCAGCAAGGGTCTCCAGGGCTCCGTAGGCAATTATTTTTTTCTTTTTTTCTGAGACAGAGTTTGGCTCTGTCACCCAGGCTGGGGTACGATGGCACGATCTCGGCTCATTGCAACCTCCACCTCACAGGCTCAATCACTTCAACCTCCAGAGTAGCTGGGACTACAGGCACAGCCCAGGCACCATGCCCAGCTAATTTTTGTATTTTTTGTTGAGACAGGGTTTCACCATGTTGCCCAGGCTGGTCTCGAACTCCTGACCTCAAGTGATCCTCCTGCCTTGGCCTCCCAAAGTGTTGCGATGACAGGCGTAAGCCACGATGCCCAGCCTGTAGGTACTATTAATAAAATACAAATAGAATGTAAAACCTCAAATCATGGATATAAAAATTAAGCAAAGTTAATCAATACAGCCAAAGAAAAGAAAAATTAAAAAATAGCAAGAACATATAAGAAAAAAGCATAAAATAAGATGAAGAAGAAAAAACATCAATTGTAAGACATAAAAATGGATTAAACTCTGCTATTCAAGGGCAAATATTCTCAGATGGGATCAAAGAATAAAAAACTAGGGCACAGCTAAAACAAGCTGGGTGTGGTGGCTCATGCCTGTAATCCCAGCACTTTAGGAGGCTGAGGCAGGAGGATCTGTTGAGGCCAGGAGTTTAAGACCAGCCTGGGCAACATAGTGAGACCCTATCCCTACAAAAAATACAACAATTAGGCGGGGATGGTAGTGTGTGCCTGTAATCCCAGCTACTCAGGAGGCTGAGGCAGGAGGATGACTTGAGCGCAGGAGTTGGAGGCTGCAGTGAGTCATGACTGCACCACTCCCCTAACCAGTCTCCAAAACAACTAGTACAATACAACAGAGAGGTTAATGCAAATGAAACTGTCGCCAGGCTGAAGTGCAGTGGCACGACCTCAGCTCACCACAACCTCCACCTCCTGGATTCAACCAATTCTCCTGCCTCAGCCTCCTGAGTAGCTGGAACTACAGGTGCATGCTACCACATCTGGCTAATTTTTGTATTTTTGGTAGAGAAGGAGTTTCACCATGTTGGCCATGCTGGTCTCGAACTCCTGACCTCAAGTGATCCACCCGCTTCAGCCTCCCAAGGTGCTGGGGTTGCAGGCAAGAGCCCCTGTGTCCAGCCAACATCAACATTAATGCAGAACCCAAGACTAAGAGTAGTAAAGATAGGTTGAAAGAGCAGAAATAGCACACCTTTGGGATGTGGAGGTTTGATCAAGTTGACATTTCAATGGCACTAAGGATGGCAAGAACACCCAAATCCTAACCTGGAACACCCTTTTCTCCCAGATCTCTGTGAGGGACAGCAGCTGCTCTCCATCCTCCCCAGTTCTCAGTCCGTGTGCTTTGAGTGGGATGTGTCAGCGTGCTACAACCTGTTAGCTACAAGGATTGTTTTCAGGGATAGATGTGATCAAGGAGCCCTATCAGGTCCCATCCCAGAATGTGGGAGGACTCAACCACAACATGCACAAAACTAAATGCATGGTTTCCCCAAAAAGCCTGGTACTTTCCCTGTGACCCCAGATTCAGTAAGTGGTACCACCATCCATCCAATGAAGGAAGTAAAAACCAGCAAACATTTGTAACCTCTCCCTCCCCATCACCCACTCTCCAGTCCATTACTGAGCTCCATTGATTTCACCTCCTAAACGTCTCTCAATTATAGTCTTAACAATCTCCAGCAATCTCCATTTTTCACTGATCTCTCTGTCATCAACCCACCAGCATCTCTTCCCTGGTCTATGGAAGTGGCCCGCTAACTCATCTCCTTACTTCCACACTTGCTTCTCTCTACATTCTCTACATTTGTCTATTCCAGCCCATTAACCAAGCTGGGGTCACAGTCATCTTTTTTTTTTTTTTTTTTTTTTTTGAGACAGGTCTTGCTCTGTTGCCCAGGCTAACGTGCAGTGGCGTGAACTGCACTCAACCTCCTGGGCTCAGGCGATCCTCCCACCTTAGACTCTTGGGTAGCTGGGAGTACAGGCACATGCCACCACACCGAACTAATTTTTATATATATATATATATATTTTTTTTTTTTTTGTAGAGATGGGGGTCTTGCTATGTTGCCCAGGCTAGTCTCAAACTCCTGGGGTCAAGTGATCCTCCTGCCTTGGCCTCTGAAAGTGTGGGGATTACAGGCTTGAGTCACAGCACCTGGATCTTTTCTTTTTTCTTTTCTTTTCTTTTCTTTTCTCTCTCTTTCTCTCTCTCCCTCTCTTTCTTTCTTTCTTCCCATTAACCATCCCCACCTTCCTGCTGCTTTGTTCTTTAATGAACTATTTTATTCAAGACCTTTGTTTTCAGAGACAGAAAACCCAGAACACACAGGTTTTAGCAACACAAGGAACCCATTGTTTCACCTACCAGAAGAATCCAGGGGAGGCCTGGCTTCCAGTACAGCCGGAGCCCAGGATCCAGAGCGCAGCGTCAGATGTGCGGTCAGCCTGTCTTGGCTCTGCCTCCTGTCTGCAGGCTTTGCTCTCAGGTGACCAATCCCCTGAGTGGGTCCCTGAAACTCCAGGATTCCAGCCTTGTAGCCCAGCCATCCAAGAGCACTGGCATAGAGATCCCTTCTCTGAGGTGGGACCCTGAAGACAGTACCATGGGTAAAAGATTAGGGAAGAAGCCTACCCAATAAAGGGAGACGGCAAGGAAACCTGACATCAGGTTGCAGATCTGGTAAAGCGCGCTGCTGATAAAGACGTACCTGAGACTGGGCAACTTACAAAAGAAAGAGGTTTAGTTGGACTTACAGTTCCATGTGGCTGGGGAAGCCTCACAATCATGGTGGAAGGCAAGGAGGAGCAAGTCACATCTTACATGGATGGCAGCAGGCAAAGAGAGAGAGCTTGTGCAGGGCAACTCCTCTTTTTAAAACCATCAGATCTCATGAGACATATTCACTATTATGAGAACAGCTTGGGAAAGACCTGCCCCCATGATTCAATTACCTCTACCAGGTCCCTCCCACAACATGTGGGAATTCAAGATGAGATTTGGGTGGGGACACAGTCAAACCATATCAAGGGAGAAAGGTAGCCTTTGAGCATTTGTAAACACCAGCTGGTCCTTCCCTGGCTTTAGGGTTCAAATCCACATGGCTGCAATTTAAAAAGGGCATAAAAACAAACCCTAAACTAAAACCTCAATGGCACCTCCTGGTGTCTAACAGAAGCAATCACAAAAACATTTTGGGGCTGCTGTAGATATTTGAATATGATGGGGCTATTAGATGATATTAAGGAATTATTTTAACTTTTGGTATGTGAAATGAAAGTATTATATAAAAACATGACTTTTTATTTATTTATTTAGAGACAGAGTCTCACTCTGTTGCCCAGGCTGGAGTGCAGTGGCGTGATCTCAGCTCACTGCAACCTCTGCCTACCGGGTTCAAGTGATTCTCCTGCCTCAGCCTCCTGAGTAGCTGGGATTACAGGCATGCACCACCACGCCCGAATAATTTTTGTATTTTTAGCCTTGTGATCTGCCCACCTCAGCCTCCCAAAGTGCTGGGATTACAGGTGTGAGCCACTGCACCCAGTCCATGGCTTTATTTTTTAGAGATCCATAGTAAGATATTTAGGGATAAGATGTCATAATGTCTATGACTCACTTTACAGTATTTGAGCAAAAGAGGAGGATAGGGAGAAGGGGAGGAAATATGGCACATTTCATTTTTTTAATTAAAAATATGTTTTTAAAAAACGAGATGGGATCTTGCTATGTTGGCCAGGCTGGCCTTGAACTCCTGGCTGCAAGCAATCCTTCACCTTTGCCTCCCAAAGTGCTGAGATTATAGGAATGAGCCACTGTGCCCGGCCCAAAATGTTTCTAAGGTTTGGTTTTTAAAGGAACCATTACAAAGAGCAGGTTTTCATGAAAGGGAAGTTTCTAAGAGCTTGAGGAGACTGGGGCCTTTTGAAGCCTGAGAAAAGAGGCCAGCCACAGGTAAAAAAGACCAAGAAATGAAGTCTGGGCTGAGTGTGGTGGCTCATGCCTATAATCCTAGCACTTTGGGAGGCTGAGGTGGGAGGATCGCTTGAGCTCAGGAGTTCAAGACTAGCCTGGGCAACATAGTGAGACCTTGTCTCTACAAAAGATACAAAATATTAGCCGCGTGTGGTGGCACGTGCCTGTAGTCCCAGCTACTCAGGAGACTGAGATGCAAGGATGGTTTGAGCCTGAAAGACAGAGGCTGCAGTGAGCTGAAATCGCATGACCGCCTCCAGCCTGGGCCACAGAGCGAGACCTCAAGTGGCGTGTGCCTTGGAGGCTGAGGCAGGAGAATTGCTTGAACTGGGAAGGGGGAGGTTGCAGTGAGCTATGGTGGCACCACTGCACTCCAGCTTCGGCAACAGAGCAAGGCTATGTCAAAAAAAAACAACATATATATATATATATATGTATATGAGAATGTTGAAAGAAGTATTCCTACTGGAGGCAGAAAGTAAAAAACAGCTAAGGTCTCTTCCAATGTTGAAACCCAGGATCTTCTGAAGAGGCAGGGGGGAGTATCTGAAAAGTGACTGAGTCAGTCAACCCAGGAGGCTCTGATGCCAGAAGTTTGGGGGAGTTCCCTGAAAGAAACCTCCACTGTGTGGGATCTACCAGTTCCCTGGGCACATTCCCCACAAGCTCCATGGAGGACTCACCAAGCAGCTAACTGACATGCAGACTGGCTTTCTGAGTGGCCTGGCCGCCAGCCAGGGAATGAGGGCTGCCTCATCCAACCTGGAGGGGGCTGCCCATTAGAGCGCAACAGCCCCAAGGCCCTGCTCCCTACCCCTTCCTGACCAGGAGGCCTGTCAGCCTTGGCAAGGCTGGGACTGTCGGAAACCTGCTGGGCAACACGGCTCCATCGAATTCCAGGGCTCAGGCTCTTCATCTGCAAAATGGGGTGGTGATGCCATCGCCCCTAAGGCTCCTCCACCACCCAAGTGCTGTAACTGTGGATTTCAGACAAGGAAGCGGAGGCCAAGCCTAGAACAATCTAATCACTAGAACTGTTCTAGAACAGCCCAATCACTCTGGGTGGAGCTGAAAACAGCACAGTCTGGATGACAAGAAAGCCTGAATTATATCGTAATTACACTCCAGAGAATGTTTTCTTTTTGTTTTTGAGACGGAGTCTTGCTCCGTCATCAGGCTGGAGTGCTCACTCTAACCTCTGCCTCCCAGGTTCAAGTGATTCCCCTGCCTCAGCCTCCCGAGTAGCTGGGACTACAGGTGTACACCACCATGCCCGGCTAATTGTTTGTATTTTATTAGAGATGGGGTTTCACCATGTTGGCCAGGATGGTCTCAATCTCCTGACCTTGTGATCCACCTGCCTCGGCCTCCCAAAGTGCTGGGATTATAGGCACGAGCCACAGTGCCCAGCCACCCAGAGAATGTTCTCTTTATTCAAGGATGCAACTTATGGCAAATTAATTGTTGATCAAGTTATTCGCAAGAAGAGGTCCTATGACTCCTGCATTAATATATACTGAATTTTCAATCAGCACTATTTTCTTCTATGCCTGAAAATGGAATTGCTCTGGTTTTTTGAGTGACGTTTTCACTGGAGGGCCTTCCAGTCACTCCTGCAAACTGCCTAACCTGGCACACCACGCCCAGGTGTAATCATGAATCCGAATGAGTGGGCTGAACTAAGAGAATGCCACCAGGCCTCGCCCTGAGCCCAGGCTCACGCTTTGCCCTCCTGGGAACCTTGGCCTGTGCATCTTTCCTTATCTGTGGAGTCATGTCTTTGGAGCACCTGCGCTTAGGGAGAACGATTAGTGAATCGGTGTGAGCCATGCAAAGTTCAAATACCTGCCCAGTCTTCATTTCCAAACAATCTCATATCTATGAGACTGTGGCCGGCAGAGTGACTCAGCCTGACCCCAGCCTCAGTAACAAACTCTGACAAAGACACGTGGAGAGAGGCTGCAGCTCTCAGAACTTGGAGCCATGGCCACCTGACCCCCAAAGGACACCCGATAAACAAGCATTTAGTGAACACCCACTGGAAGTGCTTACAAGGCACTAAGCTGAGCACCGTCAGGAACCTTGATCTCCAAGGCTGCACCACCTCTGTGGTAGGTGACGGAAGGGAATGCTTTTCCCATGCAACAGCCTAGGAAAGAAATCCCAGAGACATTTGGGGACTGGCTTTAAGGTCATGATCACTGTGGCCAAGCGGAGACCACATTTCGGATCTCCTGATTTTCTTTTCTTTTTGTTTTGTTTTGTTTTGAGATGGAAGTCTTGCTCCATCACCCAGGCTGGAGTGCAGTAGCGTGATCTCGGCTCACTGGAGCCTCTGACTCCTGGGTTCAAGCGATTCTCCCCACCTCAGCCTCCCAAGTAGCTGGGGTTACAGGGACTCACCACCACGCCCAGCTAATTTTTACATTTTTAGTAGTGATGAGATTTCACCATGTTGCCCAGACTGGTCTTGAACTCCTGACCTCAGGTGATTCACCGGCCTCAGCCTCCCAAAGTGCTGGGATCACACGTGTGAGCCACCACACCTGGCCAGATCTCCTGATTTTCAAGGTCACATGTCTCCCCACTAGGTGTACAAACACCAAGAAACAGCGTGGCTTACTAGCATATATTTAAAAAATATTGGCCGGGTGCGGTGGCTCACATCTGTAATCCCAGTACTTTGGGAGGCCCAGATGGGTGGATCACGAGCTCAGGAGATGGAGACCATCCTGGCTAACACTGTGAAACCCCGTCTCTACTAAACATATAAAAAATTAGCCGGGCATGGTGGTGGGCGCTTGTAGTCCCAGCTACTCAGGAGGCTGAGGCAAGAGAATGGCGTGAACCCAGGAGGCGGGGCTTGCAGTGAACCAAGATCGTGCCACTGCACTCCAGCCTGGGCAACAAAGCGAGACTCTGTCTCTAAATAAATAAATTTTTTTGGCCAGGCGCAGTGGCTTATGCCTGTAATCCCAGCACTTTGGGATGCCAAGGCAGGCAGATCACAAGGTCAGGAGTTCGAGATCAGCCTGGCCAACATGGTAAAACCTTGTCTCTACTAAAAATACAAAAATTAGCCAGGCATGGTGGCAGGTGCCTGTAATCCCAGCTACTCAGGAGGCTGAGGCAGGAGAATCGCTTGAAACCAGAAGGTGGAGGTTGCAGTGAGGCGAGATCGTGCCACTGCACTCTAGCCTGGGCAAAAAGAGTGAAACTCTGTCTCAAAAAAATATATTTTTTTGTTTAATTAATGTATTTTTTTAGACACACAGTCTTGCTTTGTGGCCCAGGCTGGAGTACAGGGGTGTGATCATAGCTCACTGCTGCCTCAAATTCCTGAGATCAAGGGATCCTTCAGCCTCAGCCTCCCAAGTAGCTGGGACTACAGGCGTGTGCCATGACACTCTCCCAATTTTTAGATTATTTGCAGAGACAGGGTCTCATCATCTCAGCCAGGCTGGTCTTAAACTCCCAGGCTCAAGTGATCTGCCCGCCTCAGTCTTCCAAAGTGCTGGAGTTACAGGTATGAGCCACCATACTTAGCCTAGAACATATTTTTACAGTTTTTTCTCTAATTTAAAATGTACGTGTGATATTGACATATACACACGTTCATGAAATGATCACCTCAGCAAGATAATAAACATTTCATTGCCCCCAAAAGTTTCCCCAGAGAAACACTGATTTGTTTTCTGTTACTGCAGATTAGTTTGCATTTCCTGGAATTTTATACAATTGAAATAATATAGTGGGCACTTTCGGGGGTGTTTCTCCTTTCCCTTGGCAGAAGTGCTTTGAGATTCACGCAGGTTGCAGAGCATGTCAATAGTTCATGTCTTTTTATTGCTGAATTCAATTCTCCCGTGTGGCTAGACCACCGTTTGTTTATCCATTCACCCTGATGTACTCTGGTGGTGCTTCCAATTCTTTGGCTATTCTAAATGAAGTTGCTACGAGCATTTGTGTACATGTCTTTGTTTAGACATCTGCTTTGGTTTCTTTGGGTTAATACCTAGGATTGGAATGGCTGTGTCATGTGGTAGATGTACACTTAACTGTTTAACAGACTGGCAAGCTGTTTTTGGAAGTGGTTGGACCATTTTACATTTCTACCAGCCATGGACCCGCGTTCCAGTTGCCCCTCATTTTTATCAAAACTTGTAGTCAGTATTTTAAATTTTAGGCATCCTATAAGATATGCAGTGGTGTCTCATTGTGATTTTAATTTACATAATTACATAATTACTAATAATGTTGAGCATCTTTTTTTTTTTTTTTTTGAGATGGAGTTTCACTCTTGTTGTTCAGGCTGGAGTGCAATGGTGCAATCTCGGCTCACTGCAACCTTCGCTTCCTGGGTTCAAGTGATTCTCCTGCCTCAGCCTCCCGAGTAGCTGGGATCACAGTTCCCCACCATCAAGCCAGCTAAGTTTTGTATTTTTAGTAGAGATGGAGTTTCACCATGTTGACCAGGCTAGTCTCGAACTCCTGACCCGGTGATCTGCCCGCCTCGGCCTCCCAAAGTGCTGGGATTACAGGCATGAGCCACTGTGCCCGGCCAGCTTTGAGATTTTCTTATGCATTGTACATTTGTACTTCTAGATACTAGTGCTTCCTCAGATATGTGATTTGCAAATTTTTTGTGCCTGTCCGTGGCTTGTCTTTTCATTCTTATAACAACTTTTCAAATAGAAAATTTTATTAATTTTGTTGAAGTCCAATTTATCAACTTTTTCTTTCATGGATTGTGCTTTTTAGTGTGTTGTGTAACCTAAGTTCACAAAGATTTATCTCCTATTTAGAAGTTTTATAATTTAAAGTTTTAATTTGGTCTCTGTTCCAGTTTGTGTTCATTTGTTTGTATGATGTGAGGTAGGAATCACAGTTGATTTTTCTGCATATGACATAATCAATCTAGCACATTTGTTGGATATGCTATCCTTTCACCACTCAGTTGCTTTTGTTGGAAAATCAGTTGTCTGAGGCCGGGTGTGGTGGCTCACACCTGTAATCCCAGCACTTTGGGAGGCCAAGGTGGGTGGATCATTGAGGTCAGGAGTTCAAGACCAGCCTGGCCAACATGGCGAAACTCTGTCTCTACTAAAAATACAAAAAATTAGCCTGGTATAGGGGTGGGCAACTGCAATCCCAGTTACTCAGAAGGCTGAGGCAGGAGAATTGCTTGAACCCAGGAGGTGGAGGTTGCAGTGAGTCAAGATCATACCACTGCGCTCTAGCCTGGGCAACAGAGCAAGACTTCGTCTCAAAATAAATAAATAAATGAGAAAATCATTGTCTGTATAGGTGTGGATCTATTTCTGGATTCTTCCTGGCATTCCATTATCTATTCACTATTGTTGCACTAATACCACAAATGGTTTTGATTACTCTAGCTTTATGATAAGCCTTGAGGTCAAGTAATATTATTCCCCCAAATTCAATTCTCTCAAAGTTGTTTTGGTTATTCTAGTTTCTTTGCATTTCCATATAAATAATAGAATCAGTTTGTCAATTTCTAACCCCACCATCCACCACCTCCCCACCCCCTGCCAAAAAAAGCCTGCTGGAATTTTGATGGAACTTGTTTTTAGCTGGAATAGATCAATTTGGGGAGGATTAAGCCAATCTTGCATTCCTGAGATAAACCCTACTTGGTTAAGATATATTATTGTCCTTATATTATTGGAGTCTGCTTGCTAAAATATAGTTACTAATTTTTGTATCTCTGTTCATGAGTGATATTGGGTTGTAGTTTTCTTGTAATGTCTTTAGTGCCATTTTGGTATCAGAGTAATTCTGGCTTCATAGAATGAATTGAGAAGGGTTCCTTCCTCTTTAATTTTCTGGTAGAATTTGTGTTAAATGAGTATTATGTCTTCTTTAAACGTTTGGTAGAATTTACCAGTGAAGCCATATGGGCCTGAAGCTTTCTTCCCTTCTGGGAAGGTTTTTAAATTATAAATTCAATTTCTTTAACTGACTTAAGACTATTCAGGTTATCTAGTTATTTTTTGTTTGTTTTTTTGCCCGGCTAATTTTTGTATTTTTTAGTAGAGACAGGGTTTCACCATGTTGGCCAGGCTGGTCTCGAACTCCTGACCTCAAGTGATCCCCAAAGTGCTGTGATTACAGGCACCAGCTACTGCACCCAGCCCAGGTTATCTACTTCTTACTGAGTAAGCTTTGGTCCTCTGTGTTTTTCAAGGAGTTTGTCCATTTCATCTAGATTGTCAAATTTATTGGCATTCCAGTGTTCATAACATCCCCTTACTATCCTGTCCCCTGGCTGTATTCTACTGGGCAGAAGCCAGTTAGCTTTGTCCAGGCCCAGAACCTATTTCTCCACTCACACCAAGTACAAAGACCACCAGATCATCTTCTGTTTTACTCCAGAGCGCAGCAAATGTATTTGGGTGGCCCTGGGCTCACTCAGCCAACACTCTGGTGGTGACTTCTTCACTGATTTGCTCTCATACCACTCACTGGGTTACTATGAGACCTGGACATTCCCTTCTGTGGACTACAGGAAAGGCTGTGGGAACAGACGTCCAGCAGGGTATGTGACCCAGGAGGGAGGCATCCTCATTTGGGAGAGGAATCACATGGACTCCTGGAATTCCTGGATGAAGACACCTAGGGTGCCTCAGCCACAGGACCTGCTGGAGCCACACCTCGGACCTGCTGGGGACTCAGTCATTGGTGCAGGGCTCTGTACAGATCCAGACAGAGAACGGGCCCAGTGGAGACTCTGGAATGATCATGCAGGGGACGCAGTTGTCAGATCCATTTCTAACAGCAGCCATGAAGATGAACCCTGACCTTTGTGAAATGCTTCATACTTACCAAGCATTTCCACCTGGTTTATGTGAGGCAAAGATTATTGGCCTCAATGAGAAATGTGCAAAGTGAAATTAAAAGACCTTAAGTAACTTAGGGACTGAATGGGTGAAAAATGTGAGACCCAAAGAAAGATATTGAGATGGTTTCAACTATCTCTGCAAATTCTTTTGACACACTCCTCTATTCAAAAGAGGCCAGGTGTAGGGGCTCACTCCTGTAATCTTCAGTGCTTTGGGAGGCTGAGGTGGGAGGATCGCTTGAGCCCAGAGGGTCGAGGCTGCCGTGAGCCATGACTGTCACTGCACTCCAGCCTGGACAACAGAGTGAGACCCTGTCTCTAAAAGGGGTGGTCTGGTGGTCTAGGCTGGTCGTGGTGGCTCATGCCTGTAATCCCAGCACTTTGGGAGGCCAAGGTGGATGGATCACCTGAGGTTGGGAGTTCAAAACCAGCCTGGCCAACATGGTGAAACCCCATCTCTACTAAAAATAGAAAAACTAGCTGGGCATGGTGGTGCACACCTGTAATCCCAGCTACTTGGGAGGCTGAGGCAACTGAATCACTTGAATCTGGGAGGTAGAGGTTGCAGTGAGCCGAGATTGTGCCACTGTACTGCAGCCTGGGCAACAGAGCAAGACTCTGTCTCAAAATAAATAAATAAAAATAAAACAAAAGGGGTGGTCTAATTCTCATCACAGCCATCCCCCCTGCCACTATTGTGGGCTGGAGTGACCGACTAGCATCTAGCAAACAGCATGTGACTTTCTTGGTGTGTGCGTGACTCTGTCTCCCCTGCCCCGTCACCCCCAGGAATGCAGCTCCCCAGGAGTGAGGAGCCCAGGCTGAGTGTCAGTTTCGCTGCCCTCCAGCACCAGCGATCAGAAGCAGAAGGAACCTCTAGACAGCTCTGCTCCTGGGCTTCCGAGTCTTCCCGCTGAAGCCCCAGATGTCAAAGGGCAGAGACAAGCCATTCCCACGGAGTCCTATCTGAATTCCTGACCCACAGGAACCAGGAGACACAACAGTTGTCATGTTTTAAGCCACTAAGTTTGGAGGCTACAGGGCAACAGCTAGACCTATAATATGCAAAGTGACAAGCCCGCCAACGGGAAAAGACGCACAGTGATTCCAGAGCCCAGAGGTGAGAGGACCTCCCACTGGACAGGACAGGAGACGTTCTTAAGGCTCATTCGAGCTGGGGTTTGAAGGCAGGGTAGGGCTGTGATTGTTTGGAGGAAAGGCATATGAAAGCACCCCAGGGAGAAAGGCACAGAGGATTGAAAGTACTTGGGGTGGTGGCGGGAAACCCACGTTATGACAATGGGGTTCCAGCCTTATCATCTCAAGTGACAGAGTCAGCCTAGGATTCCAGCAGAGAGTGACATGGTCAGGCCAGAAGGCAAGTGCTTTTTTATTTTTATTATTATTATTTTTTGAGACAGGGTCTCACTCTGTCACCCAGGCTGGAATGCAGTGGCATTATCATGGCTCACTGCAACCTCTGCCTCTCGGGCTCAAGCAATTCTCCTGCCTCAGCCTCCCCGAGCAGCTGGGACTATAGGTGCACATGACCGCGCTGGTCAATTTTTGTATTTTCAGTAGAGACAGGTTTTCACCGTGTTGCCCAGGCTGGTCTCGAACTCCTGAGCCCGGGTGACCCACCCACTTCGGCCTCCCAAAGCGCTGGGTTTACAGGTGTGAGCCACCGCACCCAGCCCTGCACCTTGTTTTCAAGGAAGATATCATCTGCCCCGTCGGAGGGAGAGAAGGAGAGAGAGTGGACTGGGAATGGTCTTACTCCCTTGCCTGCGGCCCCCGTTGTGGGGGAAAGAAAGACAGATCAGACTGTTACTGTGTCTATGTAGAAAAAAGAAGACATAAGAAACTCCATTTTGTTCTGTACTGAGAAAAATTCTTCTGCCTTGAGATGCTGTTAATCTGTAACCCTAGCCCCAACCCTGTGCTCGCAGAGACACGTGCTGTGTTGACTCAAGGTTTAAAGGATTTAGGGCTGCGCAGGACGTGCTTTGTTAAAAATGTGTTTGCAGGCAGTATGCTTGGTAAAAGTCATCACCATTCTCCAGTCTTGAGTACCCAGGGACACAATGCACTGTGGAAGGCCGCCGGGACCTCTGCCCAAGAAAACCTGGGTGTTGTCCAAGGTTTCTCCCCACTGAGACAGCCTGAGATATGGCCTCGTGGGAGGGGAAAGACCTGACCATCCCCCAACCCGACACGTGTAAAGGGTCTGTGCTGAGGAGGATTAGTGAAAGAGGAAGGCCTCTTTGTAATTGAGATAAGAGGAAGGCATCTGTCTCCTGCTCGTCCCTGGGAATGGAATGTCTTGGTGTAAAACCCGATCGTACATTCTATTTACTGAGATAGGAGAAAACCGCCTTATGGCTGGACATGGAGACGTGCTGGCGGCAATACTGCTCTACTGCACTGAGACGTTGGTGTGAAGTCAAACATCAATCTGGCCGATGCGCACATCGAGGCACAGCACCTTTCCTTAAACTTATTTATGACACAGAGCCCTTCGTTCACGTTTTCCTGCTGACCCTCTCCCCACCATTACCCTATAGTCCTGCCACATCTCCCTCACCAAGATAGTAGAGATAGTAATCAGTAAATACTAGAGAACTCAGACACCAGTGCCTGCGCGGGTCCTCCGTATGCTGAGCGCCAGTCCCCTGGGCCCATTGTTCTTTCTCTATACTTTATCTCTGTGTCTTGTTTCTTTTCTCAGTCTCTTATCCCACCTGACAAGAAATACCCTGCAGGTGTGGAGGGGCTGGCCCCCTTAACCCTGTGATCGACAGGACAGAGCTAGGCACACGGGCTGGGATTCACGGTGCAACCTGCAACCACAGGGTGGAGAAAGGAAGCCACGTCGCCAGGAAGGCAATAGCATTCAGAGCCTTGGACTCCCTAATCGACGCCACGATGGCAGTTTGGGTCTCCACAGCAATTGTGGAACTTGAAAAGTTTTACTTTAAAAAAGTGCCTCTATACATCATTTAAATTTCAGTGCCAATGTAGAATTGGAAAATCAAGTCTTAACCAATCAAAATTCACATACCTGCCCCTTCCCCCAGGTCATTCGTCAGCGGTTAGCCTTGGAACTTCTCAGCTAAATGTGCATGATTGCGGGTATTTAATAATATCCATAATTAAATTAAATGGGGGCAACAACAAAAGCCTCAGTGCTACTATCCTCCCCAGAGCCTGGGGCTAGGAGGTCCATTCTCATAGAAGGAAGCCTGAAATATGGGCTCCCGTCCGTCCGTCATGCAGGGCCACTAAAAGAGAGTTTCCTTGGCAGGAGAGAGTGTGGGAGGCCCAGCATCAATGGTTTCTTCTTTCTTCTCCTCTGGAAGCTTCACCCTGTTTCTCTTGGCAAAAATGCGGTTTATCTCCACAAATGTTTTGCCCTTGGTCTCAGGAATAACCATGTAGATGTAAACCGCAGTGAGGAGGCAGATTCCGGCAAATATGATGAAACTGTAGGCACCGATGGCCTCCTAGACCAGGAGACGAGAAAGAGAGGAGGGGGCAGAGAAAGACAGGGCTGATCCAGCCGGGCACAGTGGCTCACGCCTGTAATCCCAGCACTTTGGGAGGCCAAGGCAGGTGGATTACCTGAGGTCAGGACTTTGAGACCAACCTGGCCAACATGATGAAACCCTATCTCTATTAAAAATACAAAAATCAGCTGGGCCTGGTGGTATACACCTGTAGTCCCAGCTACTCGGGAGGCTGAGGCAGGAGAATCGCTTGAACCCAGGAGGTAGAGGTTGCTGTGAGCCAAGATTGCGCTATTGCACTCCAGCCTGGGCGACAGAGCGTGACTCTGTTCCCAAAAAACAAAAACAAAAACCCTCAAACAAACAATGACAAATAACCAGTGCTGGTCGAGGCCTTTGTGAGTCCATAAAGGAGTTGCTTGGTGGCCAGTTTTGTTTTGCTCCTGGAGGAATGATATTGCTAGAAAATTGTGATAACTAAAGATTGTTTGCAGAAAAAAAAAATCTAGAAAATTGGATCCCCCTCACCCTATTATCAAAAAGAAGTTGGTCAGGTGCCATGGCTCACACCCATAATCCCAGTGCTTTGGAAGTTTGAGACCAGCCTGGGCAATAGAGCAAGACCCCATCCCTAAAAAAAAATTAAAACAATAGCCATGTGTGGTAGCCCATGCCTGTGGTCCCAGCGACTTGGGAGGCTGAGGTGAGAGGATCACTTAAGCCTGGGAGTCGAGGCTGCTGTGAGCTGCGTTTGCACCACTGCATTCCAGCCTGGGTGACAGAGCAAGGCCCTGTCTAAAAAAAAAAAAAAAAAAAAAAAAAAAAAAAAAAAAAAAAAAAAAGACTGCTTAACCTTTTGACAATAGGAGTTTAAGGCCTCTGTGCCCTGAAGGTGCTGAGAGCGCAGAGTTTGTGGCCCAGCTTGTCTTTGGAACGAGGAAGGAGGCGGTGGGGGATGTGCTCCCTGGCTCTGGCTTTGTTTGCTTTCTGCTACCTTTGAGCTCCGCGGACCAGAGCCCCTAAGCAACAGCCCTTTACAATTTCAGTGGGGGATCACCCTTCAGTAACTGGGAAACCCGTGTCTTCAAGCGTTTGGAGGCAGTGGGGCCACGTGTGTCTGTGGACCCTTGGATGTGTCTGAGAGCCCGTCCCCACCTTGCTGGATTCCAGATGTGCTTAGCGGAAGGGGAATACAGCTTACTCCCTGGAGGCCGGGTGGAGCGGACTGGGGAAGGGGCCCTCGCTCACCTGGATGGACGGGAATAGGAAGCCCACGATGAAGTTGGTGAGCCAGTGCACCGCCCCGTCCACCATGAACGCTGCCCGCCGGGAGGACTGCAGGAAGATCTCGGTCCTCACCACCGAGGGGACAGGACCTGGAGGTCGGAACAGGTTGGGTGGGGCGGAGAAGGACCCAGGGGTCCCCCAGGGCCGGCGGGGCGCGGCCCACTCTGGCCTCAGACCTAGGTCCCTTAAGAGCCCCAGCTGGGATTGCGGACTGGAAAAGAACTCTGCCTTTACCCACAAAACCAGGGTGTGATCAGGGCAGGAGCTGGAAAGGTCCACTTTGCAAAGGCTGGTTGGAGAGCCTAGAATTGAATTTCCATTGCTGCTGCTTCAAGGCCAATGACCTCCATGAAGGTTTGCAGAAAGTTAATGGATGGGAAGCTTCGTGGGAGCAGCGGGAGTGAGGCGGCTCCAGCTCACAGACAGAGCTTTCTCAAAGAGCTTCCTCTGAGCCGGCGTCACTGTGGCTTCAGACGGCCCGCGCTTGGGAAGTGCCGCCCTCCTATGGCGGATCTGGGTATGGCCGTGCCTGCGGCCTACACCTTTTCTTGGGCAACTGTTTTTCATTATCGCCTCCTTAAAAAGCCTTGTCTAGGCCGGGCGCAGTGACTCACTCCTGTAATCCCAGCACTTTGGGAGGCAGAGGCGGGCGGATCACGAGGTCAGGAGATCGAGACCATCCTGGATAACACGGTGACACCCCGTCTCTACCAAAAAAAAAAAAAAAAAAAAACCTAGCCGGGCGTAGTGGCGGGCGCCTGTAGTCCCAGCTACTGGGGAGGCTGAGGCAGGAGAATAGCTTGAACCCGGGAGGTGGAGCTTGCAGTGAGCCGAGATGGCGCCACTGCACTCCAGCCTGGGCGACAGAGTGAGACTCCGTCTCAAAAAAAAACCAAAAAAAGAAGCTTTGTCTAGAATGTCTAAAGCCATTTTTGTTCCCTAATCGCCACTCCCATGAAATTTTAATACTGTGTGTCTGTTTAGGTCCTGCATATATACATATCTGTAGCTTTCCGCGAAGAAAGAGGAAGATTCTGTCCCTCCTCTTCCAAGCTTCCCACCCACGGTTAGGTGGTGAAATGGCCTCATTGAAAAGGCCAGGTCTCACAGATCACTTGAGGTCAGGAGTTTGAAACCAGCCTGACCAACATGGTGAAATCCTGTCTCTACCAAAAATACAAAAATTAGTACAGCGTGGTGGCGTGCGCCTGTAGTCCCAGCTACTCAGAAGGCTGAGGCAGGAAAATCCCTTGAACCCGGGAGATGGAGGTTGTGCTCCAGCCAGGGCAACAGAGTGAGACTCCGACTCTAAAGAAAAAAAAGAAAAGAAAAGAGAAGAAAAGAAAGAAAAGAAAAGGCCTGATCTCCCTGGATGGCCATGGAGAAGAATTCAAAGCCCCTGAATGAAGCTGGGAAATCAAAAGCAAACTCCTGCAGCCCAGTGAGGTGGGGCCCGGGCCCCTTCTCCAGGGCCCTGCCCCCAAGGGATGCCATCTGTCCTGCCTCCCTCCTGTCCACCACAACAGCAGCAGCCAACAGTCCTTAGGCCTAAGTTGAATGTCAGATCAGCCCATGCTCTGACCTCGTATCTGCTGGCACACCTGATCACCCCTGTTCTTGGAGAAGAATCATGGCTTGCTCCAGATGACACACAGGCAGTGGGGGCAGAATGGCTTGGAACCCGGCCAGGTCTCCTACACACACTAGCGCTTTTCCTTCGAGGTTCTGCTGCCTCCACGTTTGAGGTACACTGGGAAGGCATCTTGCTCTAAATCCCACCCCCGCAACACTTTTTTTTTAGACGGAGTCTTGCTCTCTTGCCCAACCTGGAGTGCAGTGGTGGATCTCAGCTCACTGCAAACTCTGCCTTCTGGGTTCAAGTGATTCTCCTGCCTCAGGCTGGGACTACAGGCGCCCGCCACCACACCTGGCTAATTTTTGCATTTTTAGTAGAAACAGAGTTTCACCTTGTTGGCCAGGCTGCTCTCGAACTTCTGACCTTAAGTGATCCGCCTGCCTCTACCTCTCAAAATGTTGGGATTACAGGCATGAGCCACCGTGCCAGGCCTAAATCCCACTTCTTAAATACCCTTAAATATAACTATGTGGTCTCGTTCATGTGCCTGACACCGCACAGTGTAAAGAGGTATTCCGCCAATGGGTGTTGAATGAATTAATACCTTCATTTTGGTTTATGGACAGTGCCTTCAAAATGAACATTCTTCAGGGAATGTTATTAGAGTCTTCACAGTCAGGGGTGTCTCTTCCCAGGCAGGGAGAAGGAGGTTCAAGTCTCAGGACACACTGGGGAAGGAGTCTGGAGTCTCAGAGGCTGCCCAAGAGGTGGGCCCAGGTGGAAGCCCGAAGCCACTGGCAACAGGACATTGGGGACAGTGTAATAAGGGACTGTAGCTGGCGGTCAGCAGGGACAGAAGGCAGTTGAGGCTTGGGTGTGATGTGGGCTTGGAGGCTAAAGTGAGTGTCTGGAGGGTATGGATGTAAACGGAGGTGCCCCAGGGGGGTCTGGACGGCACAAGCTCCCTCTCTGCAAAAGCTCATCTCCTTGTTGGGTGCCAAACCTGAGTCTGGGCGCCCCTGGGAGCCACAGATGATCAGTGGGGCACTGGCCTGGCTGACGCTGGTTGAATGAATGAACATGGCCTGGAGTGCCATCAAGGCTTAGAGCTAAGAACGGGTGGGATCTGCATGAGCACGTCCATTCACTCAGCAAATATGTGTCGAGCACCGACTGCGTGCCAGGCCCAGGAATGGACCAGGATGGCCGGGGCGAGGGCAGCATGCAGGTACTCACTGGGCCCAATGGAATGTCCCGCGATGTAGGCAAAGACACAGATGATGCCGAGATAGGACAGCTCGGAGAGCTTGTTCTGTGGGGAGAGGTAGGGTTGTCTGGGCTGAGGCCAGGAGCCCCACGTGCGGAGGGGTCCACCTGCAGGTCCCACCTTCCTGCCCCAGGGAAGAGCCGCACCTAGATGTCTGGGCACCTACATGGACCTCAAGGGCTCTGTGGGCAAGAGAGGAAGGCCAGTGAGAACCAGGCCTTCTTGCCTCCCAGAGGGCTCCCTCCAGCCTCACCTGATGAGCGTCATGGAGAACGAGGGACACCTACCTTTGAGTTATTTTCCTGCCAGGTGCTATTCTCTGCACTTTACAAATCACAAATATTAACTCATCTCATCTTTGTGATACTCCTCTGCCCTCTGAGTGACTCTATGATTATTTCTTATTTCTTCTTTTTGAGACAGACTCTCACTCTGTCGCCCAGGCTGAAGTGCAGTGGCGCAATCTTGGGTCACTGCAGCCTCTGCCTCCTGGTTCAAGATTCTCCTGCCTCAGCCTCCTGTGGCTGGGACTAGAGGCATGCACCACTATGCCCGGCCTATATGATTGCTTCAATCCCACAATCATGGAACCAGAGCACAGAGGGCTCTGAACACAGACTATGAGGAACCTTAGTCCCTCAGGGATCAAGCAACGGCTGAAGTCACCCAGTCAACATAAGTGAGCTGAGGTCCGGACTTTCTCTACCACTCTCTGGAGACTCCTAGGACCCCCGGACCAGTGGAGCCGGCAGATCACCATCTCTGCTCCCAACTGCTGGGAGAACAGCCAATGCAAAGCCAGGTCAACGGACTTCAGCCAAACCAACCAGGCGCCCCCAGATGAACTTCCCAGGGAACCCTGTAGTCACAGTTATGAGACAGCCTCAAGGGACAAGCTGGCAACAGAGCTGGATGGTGAGGTGAGAGAGGAGGCCCTGGGAGCTTCCAAGCAGAGAAGCAACACGATCTGATTCATTTTCAACAGAAAGAGAAGGCGGGTGGGTTGGGGGCCATTCAACACGTCAAACAAAAGCGAGGCTGGCTGGGTTGGTGGGGCCACCCTGGACCCAGTGTGAAGCCGGCAGCTGCTGGTGCATTTTCAGGCAGAGCCCCTGGTCGGACAGGAGTGAAAGAGCCACTGGGGATGTCCCTAGGTTTCGGAAATGTCACTGACGGTGGTCTCTGCAGGTGGCGCTCAGTCGTGATCACCTCTTTTCACTTCCTAGAATCCCTATCTACTAAGAACTTATATATATATATATATATATATATATATTTTTTTTTTAGATAGAGTCTCGCTCTGTCACCCAGGCTGGAGCAGTGCTGCAATCTCGGCTCATTGCAACCTCTGCCTCCCAGGTTCAAGTGATTCTCCTGCCTCAGCTTCCCGAGTAGCTGGGATTACAGGCACACGCCACCACACCCGACTAATTTTTGTATTTTTAATAGAGACGGAGTTTCACCATGTGGCCAGGCTGCTCTCGAACTCCTGACCTTAGGTGATCCACTTGCTTTGGCCTCCCGAAGTGCTGGGATTACAGGTGTGAGCCACCGTGTCTGGCTGAGAACTTACACTGGTTTTAAAATTAGAGAAGGAAGTTCTTTCCAAGGGAAACTTTAATTAAATTGATTTATGAGCGTCACTAACACTGTTCCTCTCCAGGCCTTGCTTTCCTCGAAGGCCCTGGCCTCCTGGTGATTCCCTGAATCCTCCCAGTTCTTTGCTGCATGAAGCTCTCTGCACTCCCTGGTGGTTAAGGACAAAGTCATTGCAGAGAGGGCAGCTTGGAAAAGAAGGAAAAGAGCAAAGATTTTGTCTCTAAATGACAGAATGAGCTCCTCACACATTCTTGTACTCATGTGCAATTGCATTGCTGATATATTTTCCATTTGAAAGGGTTCAGGGCAATGCTGCAGTTCCTGCACAAGCAACAAGAGCAGAGAGGCTGCCTCAGAGACACGGAATGCTGATTGCTTTTTAAAGATTTTGTATCATGCCACACCATGTATTTTCCTCACTTCCGTAGAACGTGGCTAATACATACAGGCTGGGAACACTGCAAATTAAAATGATGTACTTCTTGTTTGGGTGGTCTGCTGTGTTTTAGTCTTACTGAAATATGATTCCCAGTTTTTTGGGTTTTTTTGTTTGTTTCTTTGTTTTTGAGACAAGGTCTCACTGTCTCCCAGGCTGGAGTACAATGCTGTGATCATGGCTCACTGCAGCCTTGACCTCCCAGGCTCAGGTGATCCTCCCACCTCAGCTTCCTGAGTAGCTGGGACTACAGGTGCACACCACCACACCCAGATAACGTTTTGTATTTTTCGTAGAGATGGGGGTCTCACCGTGTTGCTCAGACTGGTCTTGAACCCTTGGGCTCAATGGATCCTCCTGCCTTGGCCTCCCAAAGTGCTAGGATTGCATGAGTGAGCCACTGTGCTCAGCCTCCTTCTACCTCTTGAATGGGATGACTTCTGGTCTTACCTCTCCTCAATCCACACCTGTTCACTGCCCACAGATGTTTTCTAATGCAATTGAACCCTTGCATGTATGCATTGAAGCACGTACTTTATTGCACACTGTCCTCCTTGTTTCTCTTTCCCATGACAGCTGGACCATCTATCTAGTTACTTATTTGCATGTGCAGGTGTAGGTGAGTGAAGCCACCTGTGACATTCACTTCAGGATGGGGCATTGCAAAGTACGTTTCCAGGCAGGACGCACGCCATCAGTGGGACTCAGAACCAACCACTTGGTGCAGCGGGCGCAGTTCAGTCAGGGGATCTCCCACCCCCGCCATGACTCCCCACCCAGGGGGCAGGAAATGAGGTCAGACCTGGAATAGGAGCACCACCGTCAGCACCAGGCAGGCAGAGCCGCAGATACCGTAGCCGGCCAGCAGGAGGCGCCGCCGTCCCAGTCGCTCCACCAGGACAGCCTGGAGGGGAAGGGGGGCGGTGAGGAGCTACGTTGGCCTGGCGCCCAGGATTCTTGGGCAGAGCCTCCACTTCCTCTTGCAGGCCCCTCTTAGGTGACCCTTTCTTTTTTCTTTCTTTCTTTTTTTTTTAAACGGAGTTTCGCGCTTGCTGCCCAGGCTGGAGTGCAAGCAACAGCACGATCTTGGCTCACTGCAACCTTCGCCTCCGGGGTTCAAGTGATTCTCCTGCCCCAGCCTCCCAAGTGGCTGGGATTACAAGCAACTGCCACCACGCCCAGCTAATTTTTGTATTTTTCGTAGAGACGAGAGTGCACCATTTTGGCCAGGCTGGTCTCGAACTCCTGACCTCAAGTGATCCTCCCGCCTCAGCCTCCCAAAGTGCTGGGATTACAGGAATGAGCCACCTCGCCCCACCTTTTAGGTGTCCCTTTCTTACCCCTGCTGCCTGCATGTGGGATGGAGGCTGCTCATTTGACACGGATCAGACATTCATGCTCTTCACCGCCACCCTTCCTTGTTCTGGTCATTTCCAGATCTCCTGGATCTTGACTCCCTGCACCTCTGCCACCCACTGGAATAACCACATTTTCTATTTTCTGTGTTTGATGCTTTGACATCCTGGGACCTTGATGGCCCTGGAGGGACTACCCTTCCCACCGCA
The DNA here is from genome assembly GCF_043159975.1 of Macaca nemestrina. Taxonomy (NCBI): domain Eukaryota; kingdom Metazoa; phylum Chordata; class Mammalia; order Primates; family Cercopithecidae; genus Macaca; species Macaca nemestrina. The sequence continues at coordinate 225,078,940 of NC_092125.1, read as the reverse complement.
CACAAACCGCTGTCTGGGAGTGCCTCTTTCATCTGCAAACCGACAATGCAGGCCCACACCCCAGGCCCTCCTTTGCTGAACTTTCACACTCAAGGCCAGCACCACTTGCCCTAACACCCTGGGGGCCCGGGGCCAGGCAGCTGGGACAGCCCCTGTGGCCCCCAGCCTGAGGAAATTATTCACACCAGCTACTCCTCACCCATTCCTTTCTGTGGGAACCACAGTAAACGTTCATCCTCACACTTCCCCTTCATGCCTCTGCTTCCTGACCAACCCTGGGGCTTCCCCGCAGGCCCTGCATGGCGTGGACTGCGCCCTCCTCATGGGATCTGTGAGGAACAAACTGTCTTTCCAGCAGCAGCCACCTCCTGATCTATTGGCCTCACCACACCTGAATAGGAATAAAATCTACATTTAAAAACAGCCCCTGGGCTGGGCACAGTGGCTCACACCTGTAATCTCAGCACTTCGGGAGGCCAAGACAGGAGGACTGCTTGAGCTCAGGAGTTCGAAACCAGCTGGGTCAATACAGTGAGACCCTGTCTCTCCGTTTAAAGAAATATATAAATAGGCCGGGCGCGGTGGCTCAAGCCTGTAATCCCAGCACTTTGGGAGGCAGAGGCAGGCGGATCACGAGGTCAGGAGATCAACACCATCCTGGCTAACATGGTGAAACCCCATCTCTATTAAAAAATACAAAAAAACTAGCTGGGCGAGGTGGCGGGCGCCTGTAGTCCCAGCTACTCGGGAGGCTGAGGCAGGAGAATGGCGTAAACCCAGGAGGCGGAGCTTGCAGTGAGCTGAGATCCGGCCACTGCACTCCAGCCTGGGTGACAGAGTGAGACTCCGTCTCAAAAAAAAAAAAAAAAAAAACATAAATAAAAAGAATAAGAATAAAAATAGCCCCCTCCTATTCGCTGAGGCTCGACATTGAGGCCATCTGGAATCTGGGCTCAGATCATGGGGGGCCCCTCATCTCCCCACTTTTCCTGATGGACTGGCCCCTCCACTCAGCCAGCTCCTTCTCCAACATCCAAGCCCAGGCCACACTCCCTGTGACCAGCATTCTTTCGACTTCTTCCTTCCTTTTCCATTTCTTTTTTTTTTTTTTTTTTTTTTTTGATGGAGTCTCACTTTGTCACCCAGGCTGGAGTGCTGTGGCGCAACCTTGGCTCACCGCAACCTCCACCTCCTGGGTACAAGCAATTCTCCTGCCTCAGTCTCCCGAGTAGCTGGGATTACAGGTGTGTGCTACCACGCCTGGCTAGTTTTTGTATTTTCAGTAGAGATGGGGTTTCACCATGTTGGCCAGGCTGGTCTCGAACTCCTGACCTCAGGTGATCTGCCCACCTCAGCCTCCCAAAGTGCAGGGATTACAGGCATGAGACACCGCACCCAGCTCATTTTCTATTTCTAATACCATTTCCATTCTACTCCATCCCTAATTGCTGACCCAGTGCCAGCCCTGTACAGCCCCTTGACTCATGTTAGCTGACTCATGTTCTCCCACCATCCCAACAGACAAACTATCACTGCCATTCAGGAGGGCCAGATGGGAGCAAAGTGCACCCCCAAAATCGGAGAAATACTGTCAATTTCATGCTCTACGCCTGGTTCCCAGACGCTGTTCCTTCAGGGAGAGGGAAAGTGTATTTTTCTGGCTTGGGTTGCTCCAGGTAGGATGATGGGGAAGCAGGTCCTGGTTATGGTCATTTATCCCCAAGGAGGAGGACTCTGAGGATAAAGGACGAATCCTGCCCCAGAGGAAAACCGAGGATGGGGCCACGGAAATCCAGCAGTAGGAAGGGGCTGAGACTTCAGCCTGGGGACCTCCGTCCTCTTCCCTTAATTTTCCTATAGGCCTCTCCCGCTATGTTCCTTAACTTCTCCCTCCCTGCCCTTCTAAATCTTCTGAGAGTTGATTGGAACTTAAACTAGCTCTGGGGAAAATACAAATAATAGATAACTTTATTAAAAATGTTTACCATCACTGGCAACTCAAGAAACAGGAATCAAAATAATCAGAAGATAACTTGAAAATGGTCTAGGGAAAGGAATGCCATGATCATCTCACCCTTTTCTTTCTTTCTTTCTTTTTTTTTTTTTTTTTTTGAGATGGAGTCTCACTCTGTTGCCCAGGCTGGAGTGCAGTGGCACAATTTCAGCTCTCTGCCAGCTCCGCCTCCCGGGTTTACGCCATTCTCCTGCCTCAGCTTCCTGAGTAGCTGGGCCTACAGGTGCCCGCCACCTCACCTGGTTCATTTTTTGTATTTTCAGTAGAGACGGGGTTTCACCGTGTTAGCCAGGATGGTGTTGATCTCCTGACCTCGTGATCCACCCACCTCGGCCTCCCAAAGTGCTGGGATTACAGGTGTGAGCCACCGTGCCCGGCCCATCTGACCCCTTTTCATACAACATATATATCAAAGCATGAGTAGCTCAGATTTTAAATACTGAACTCTGAAATAATGATATTGCACCAACAAAAAGTGGTATCTGCATTCGAATACCATGTATTGCAGTCACCATAATGATTTCTACAAAGGAAGAAACTTGGATCTGAAGGTTTGTTGTTGTTGTTATTTTTAAGACAGAGTCTTGCTCTTGTCACCCAGGCTGGAGTGCAGTGGCGCCATCTCAGCTCACTGCAATCTCCACCTCCCGAGTTCAAGTGATTTTCCTGCCTCGGCCTCCCAAGTAGCTGACATTACAGGTGCCTACGACAATGCCTGGCTAATTTTTGTATAGAGATGGGGTTTCACCATGTTGACCAGACTGGTCTAGAACTCCTGACCTCAAGTGATCCACCCACCTCAGTCTCCCAAAGTGCTGGGATTACAAGTGTGTGCCACCACACCCAGATACTTTTTTTTTTTTTGTATTTTTAGTAGAGACTGGGTTTCACCAGGTTGGCCAGGCTGGTCTCAAACTCCCTGACCTCAAGTGATCCGCTCGCCTTGGCCTTCCAAAGTGCTGGGATTACAGGTGTGAGCCGCTGCGCCTGGCCAGATCTGAAGGAATTTTGAGTTTTCTGGTCAAAGTCATGCAGGTAATTAGTATGTGTGCATCCTAAAGTCCATGTCCCTTAAGTGACCCCGGGACCAGGGCCACCGGCACTCAGTTGACTCTGTGGGGCTCCTGTCTGCCGGGGGGCACCTGCCCAGAGACCCTCCTGCAGGAAAGACGCCTCCTGCTCACTCACCGAGGTAAGGGTCATCACTATGTTGACCACGCCAGAGCCCACTGTTACATACTGGGAGTAGGCGGCCTCCACGCCCGCAGATGCATAGATGGTGTCCGCATAGTAGTTGATCTAAGCAAAAACACAGGGCTGTCAGGAGAGGCCTGAAGACCCAGGACACTGGCTTAACTTTCTCAACCCAAGCCACACACAGTTCTGCAAGCCTGGGTTGGGGACCCTGGGACAGGAAGGAGGCAACAGGTGGCGGGAAAAAGAGGCCTGACCTGGAGTCGGGACACCAGGGTGGAGCCCAGCGCTGCCCCGGCATCCGGGGTCACAGCTCCTCCCTCTCTGAGCCTCAGGTTCCGCATCTATAAAACGGGAGTCGGACCACACGACCTCCAAGAGCACTTGTCCCTCCATCGTTCAGTTACTCTAAGAGCTCACATCCCAAAGCATGACTTCTTACCTCTCACTCTGGGCCAAGCCAACTGTAAGTTCCGTCTGTCTTCTGGCTCAGTGCCAAGGACACTGGCATACACAGCCCTTTGAAAAGCCACGTGTGCCATTCCACATCTGGTGGCTCCCACCTGGGCCGTCTACCCTCCCATGATCACGGGTTAAACATCCATGAATCCCTGGGGCCAAGGCCACCTCTTCCTGACACGCCACTGGAGTAACTGGGTCACCCACCCAATCTCCAGTGGTTTAGCTTCTGCCAGATCTCCACCCTTCCCCCACACTATGGTTAGATACAGTTATGGCCAAAGAACCACAGTCGCAGAAAGCGATGCCACAAACATCACAGCCAAGCGGGCCCAAGGTGGGCTCCTGACCCAGGCTGGGCCTACCAACCCTGGCCTGGTGACCTGAGCTTGGACCCAGGAGACCTCAGCTCATCTCAGTCTAGTTGGTCTCTTGTATATAGGGGAAAGGACTATTGGCAGGAGGCATTCCTTCTGGGGAAACAGAGAAAAATGAAGGTGGCATGTGGGGAGAGGCAGAGCACGGAGGCAGAGAGGATTGAGTTTTCTTCCTGACATCTGGCCCTGCCTGGGCGGATCCTGGCCCTGCTGCCAGGCCAGGCCTCTGTGGGTGGAACCGTGTTGCTATCCATGAAGCCTGGGTCTGCTTCATCTGTCTCCCCGCCTGGCCACCGTCCCACGTACCGCGTTGATGCCCGACAGCTGCTGGCCGGCCATGAGCACGACGATGGAGAGGAGCTGCCAGCGCAGGGACTGCAGGGCACAGAGACGCAGCACAGACAGGTGGCCCTCAGCGCGCTCAGCCTGGGCCTCCGCACGCATGTCCTCCACCTCGGCCTCCAGGTCCATGTGGCCTCTCAGTCTCCTCAGGGCTGCAGAGAGCAGAACCACCCCGTCAGAGGGCCGTGTCCCTGCAGACTGGGCCCCAGGCCCCGATGCTGGCCCTGAGCTCACCATTCCCTGACCTGACCTTGGCCGTGCCCCCCATTGCCACCCCCACACCCTGTTCAGCTCCCAGCTCTCACCCCTGACCCATGGCGACCCTGCCTCTGGCCCTGACTGTGGCTCTGCCCGGCCCCTGGGGTGGGCAGGGCCTGGGAGAGTGGCCTGCGACTTCATACCTTGTCGTGCTGCGGCTTCATCTCCTTTCTGAATCAAGGAGTAGCGAGGGCTCTCGGGGAAGAAGGGCAGGGTCAGCAGCTGCAGCAGGGCGGGCACCCCTGTGAGTGCCAGAAGCACCGGCCAGCCTGCAAGGAGCCAAGGACTCAGGATCCCGGGGCCTGGGCACCCACTGGCCCACCCACCACTGTGCTTGGAAAGTCACGCTCCTATGTGTGAACCAAGGACTGTGGGGACTTCGTTCCCACCAGGGTCCTCCTACAAACGGGTTCCACATTCAAAACAGAGGAAATCATTATCGTTATAAAAATTTATGTGTCATTAATTATTTTGCAGGAAGAATACCGTTTCTCTAAAGAATAGGCAATGATTTAAACGCTTGAATCCCGGAGAAAATGAGCTCAGTCTTGTTCCTACTTTTATAGCTGGAAAGGGGATAATCTCTGCCTCATTAGGGCCATGGTAGGGCAGGGCCATGGTAGGGCAGGGCCTGGACCCTGCGCTGGGTCTGAGTGAGCTCCTTCTGGATGGCTTGGGCTAAGGAGGGGAACTGAGATTCCACTAAGAGAACAGGGTCTCCATCCGCCTCCCACCTGCTGGTATGGTGGGAAGTGGACAAGTTCTTTTTTTTTTTTTTTTCAGACAGGGTCTAGCTCTATCAGCCAAGCTAGAGTGCAATGCTGCGATCATAGCCCACTGCAGCCTCAATCTCCCAGGCTCATGTGATCCTCTCACCACAGCCTCCTGAGTGGCTGGAACTACAAGCATGCATTACTGCACCTGGCTGGGTTTTTTGTTTGTTTTTTTTTTTAATTTTTGGTAGAGACAGGGTCTTGCTATGTTGCCCAGGCTGGTTGTGAACTCTTGGGCTCAAATGATCCTCCTGCCTTGGCCTCTCAAAATGCTGGGCATGAGCCACTGCACCCAGATGACAAGTTCTTTAACATCTCTGAGCCTCAGGCAAGAAGTGGCGAGGGATAAATGAGACACAGGCACTAAGCGTCGTGCACCATGCCTTCCCCAGCTGTTGTCTCTCTAATTGACAGTTTCATATTCAGTCGCTCTGGGCGGTTTAGGAATCATTTCTGCTAATGATCTTTCATGGAGCACCCACCAGGTTCTGAGTCTCTGAACCTTTTCAGGGTACTGTGGGGATCACAAAGACATAAATCCGCCCATTAAGGAATATGTGCAGAATTTGGGTCACTCAGAAATGTGTATAAAAAACCCCGGCCAGGCACAGTGGCTCACGCCTGTAATCCCTTCACTTTGGGAGGCTGAGGCAGGAGGATTACTTGAGCCCAGGAGTTAGAGACCAGCCTGGACAACATAGTGAGACCCTTGTCTCTACAACAAAAATAGAAAAAAAGAGCTGGGCATGGTGGTGCGTGCCTGTAGTCCCAGCAACTTGGGAAGCTGAGGCGGGAGGATCGCTTGAGCCTGGGAAGTCAAGGCTGCAGTGAGCTATGACTGCACCACTGCAGTCCAGCCCAGGTGATAGTGAGACCAAGAAGGAAGGAAGGAAGAAAGGAGGGAGGGAGGGAAGGAGGGAAGGAGGGAAGGAAGGAAAGAAGGAAAGAAGGAAGGAAGGAAGGAAGGAAGGAAGGAAGGAAGGAAGGAAGGAAGAAGGAAGGAAGAAAGAGAGAGAGAGGAAGAAAGGAAGGAAGAAAGGAAGGAAGGAAGGAAGGAAGGAAGGAAGAAAGAAAGAAAGAGAGAGAAACAGAGAAAGAAAGAGAAAGAAAGAAAGAAAGGAGAAACCCCACTGGGTTCATGGGGCTTTTATTGCTGGCTGCATTCATTCAGGCCTGCTTGGTGGTCCATCCTCTTATCCTCTTTCTCTCCACCCTCCATGAGTGTCTCTCACTTTCTCCTGGTGGGGCTCTAAAAACAATACCCCAAAATGAAGGCCTCAGCTGCACCCTCAGAAGGAAAATTTTTCTCTGACTTTCTCCTGTCCCCCTGTCTCAGTCCCATTTCCCCTGAGGCTAACCCTAGAAACCAGCATCCCTAGTCAGGATCCCTGGACAGGTCATACAAACCAGATTCCCTTTCCTCAAAACCAGTTCCATAAAACCTAAAAATATTCTATGTAAAAACTGGCCATATGGGTGGATCACCTGAGGTCAAGAGTTCGAGACCATCCTGGCCAACATGGAGAAACCCCATCTTTACTAAAAATACAAAATTAGCCAGGCGTGGTGGCTCATGCTTGTCATCCCATCTACTCAGGAGGCTGAGGCAGGAGAATTGCTTGAACCCGGGAGGCAGAAGTTGCAGTGAGCTGAGATCGCACCACTGCATTCCAGCCTGGGCGACAGAGTGAGCCTCTGTCTCAAAACAACAACAACAAGAACAACAACAACAACAACAAGAACTGGCCGGAAGGAAGATCTCTGACCAATGCTGTTGGCTGTAGGTCATAAGCGGCCCCCGTTCTGCAGAGGGTCCGGCCCCACACCCAGAAGGAAGGAAGGCTGCACACAGACCAAGAAGAACCTACACAGACTGGCCCCGAGGGGTCTCCCCACTCGTCCATTCACGTCGGATCAGACCCTTTTTGTCCAATTCTATTTCTACTTGGCTGTCCATACTGTGTTGAGCCTGGACTAAAACAGACAATTTCCCCTCTGTCTCTGGATCTTCACTCTGAAGGCTCCGCGAATCTGGTTAAATACGTTTGCATGCCTTTTCTATTAATCAATCCGCTTCGTGTCAGTGATTTTTCAGCAGACCTTTAGACGGCCACGTACCTCTCTCCTAAATCTCCACCACGACGCCCACTCGCTTTCAGGCATCGGCCTTGCCTCCTAATTCACTGGGAAGATAGAGGGTGCCAGAAGAAAACAGCCACCCAGAGACAGGGACGGCGGCTGCGAACCTGCTTGTCCCCCATTGACGTCCCTCTGTACCGGGCCATTCCTATGGCAGCCGAATTACGCTGACATTTTTCGCGGCTTGAAAGAAACCGTTCTCTCGACCTCGCTTCCCCAACTTCTCTCCTTCCCTTTATAGCAAAACCTCTACCTGCCTGGAAGCCCCTGATTCCCATTCCCAAGCACCATTCGTCCCTATCACTCACCAAAACAGCCCCGAACAAGATCACCCATCCCGTTGCCCACCACACTACCCAACGCCTGACCCTAAAGTCACCTCTCAGGCCTCATCTGACTCAATCCGTCAGTAACACCCGGCACAGCTGAACGAGGGACTGGATCTAGCGTGACCTCTGCGGCTGCCGGTTACCTTCCGGGTTGCCCAGGATGACCTGGAGGCTGAAGATCTGTGCTAGGAAGACTCCAATGATGACGAAAACTTCGGTCATTGTTCCCAACAGGCCTCTCAGGTTCTTGGGGGCCAGTTCTCCCAGGTACATGGGAAGGGCGCTGTAGGAGATGCCTGGTTTGGGCACAGCAGAAATCAGGGCAGGCAAACCGCAAACACGGGAACCTGAGATGCAATTCAATTCCATTTCCTAATCCCAGGGCTTCTCCGTGCTGTCAGCCTCTCCGTGGAGATGGAGCTAGGCCAACCTTGACTGTTTAGTTTGGTCTTATACCAAAATCCCTCCAGAATCCTCAGCCCCCATGGAGGCATCACCAGGATGTGATGAGGAGACCTTCTCCTTTCTAGCCGCCGGGCTGGGCCGCTTGTTACAGGGGAGGAGCCTAGGCCTCCGTGTGTCCCTGGCACTTAACGATCAAACTTCTGCTTTGGTCTATTTTCTGATTTTTCTAAAGCACAGACTGCTTGTCTAGCTTTTATTAATAGAAGAAATTACTGTAGTTAAGAAACTACTGAGTTTAAATTGTCCATCTTGCTTGGAAGATACCTTGTAAAACCTTATTGGTTATTTGTACTTCAAGGTGAAAGTGTGTTTCTAAAGATCCTTAACTAAAGGGAAGGGGCCAGTAAGCATGAGGCTTGTCCAGGTACAGTGTCTCATACCTGTAATCCCAGGACTTTGGGAGGCCGAGGCAGGAGGATCACTTGAGCCCAGGAGTTTGAGATCAGCCTGGGCAACGTAGTGAGGCTCTGTCTCTAAAAAAAAAAAATTATTTAATTAATTAACAAAAGCAAGCACGAGGCTTGCAAGGTCCTGGGAATGCAGATGGGAGGATGTCTTGAAATGAAAAGAGGCAGACAGAGCCAGCCAGACACCTCGTCTGCTCCTGCTTCCAGCCTTGGCCAAAGAGACCCTTCCCCCAAGGCTGAGCCAGAGCCTGGGCCCCGGGTACCTGCACAGACTCCCAGCACCACTCGGGAAAAGATGATCAGCTCAAAAGCCTTGGCCACTTTGCTGACTCCCATCAGGATGGCGGGGACGATGGCAAAGATGTTGTTGATCAGCAGGGTCCCCTTTCTGCAAAGACAGCGAGCCCAGAGGGCAGGGGTGCGTGGACGCCGTGGAAGCTCTCCCAACACCAGCTCCTATTCCACAGGCTGTCATTACAGAGGCACGGGAATGTGCCCGAGAAAGAGCTGAAGCAGGGGGCTGTAGACTGAAGAGTGTCCCCCAAATTCCTATGTTGAAGGCCTTAACCCCAGTGTGATGGGATCAGGAAGAGGGGCCTCTGGGAGGTGAATGGGTCATGTGGGGCCCTCACCATGGTATAGGAAGAGACATATAAGAAACCACTCTCTTTTTCTGCCCTGTGAAGACACAGCCAGGCTGGGCGTGGTGGATCAAGCCTGTAATCCCAGCACTTTGGAGGCTGAGGCGAGCGAATCACTTGAGGCTAAGAGTTCGAGACCAGCCTGGCCAACATGGTGAAACCCCATTTCTACTAAAAAAACAAAAGTCAGCCAGGCATGGTGGCACATGCCTGTAATCCCAGTTACTTGGGAGGCTGAGGCAGGAGAATCACTTGAATCCAGGAGGCAGAGGTTGCAGCAAGCCGAGATCGTGCCACTGCACTCCATCCAGAGCCACAGAGCAAGACTCCATCTCAAAAAAGAAAAAGAAAAAGAAAAAAGACACAGCGAGAAGAAAGCTGTCTGCAAGCCAGGAAGAATGCCCTCCCCAGGAAACAGATCTGCTGGTACCTTGATCTTGAATTTCTATCCTGCAGAACTGTGAGAAGATAAAAGTCTGTTTACGTCTGTGGTTGTAACAGCCGGAGCGGATTAAGACAGATTGGGAAGAAAGGGCGAATGGGCAGACGTCCCAGGAAGGAAGACTTGGGGTCAGCGGGGGTGGGAGTTGGGGAGGGGAGCATTCTAACGATTGGAGCTGCCTGAAAAGGGGAGGGCAGGAACAAAGAATGGGGCTGCCCCGGGAGGTAGAGAGCTTCCCGTCACTGGTGGTATTCAAGCTGTCGCTGGTGGTTTCTAGACTAGACACGATGACTGTCAGGAATGTTGAACAGGGAATTCCTACAATGAGTGGGGTGCAGAATGGGACTACGTGATTTCTAAGATCCCCTCCAAGGCTGAAAAACCACAAGCCTGAGAAGGGCAGGGAGTGCCTGAAAAATAGCACTACGCTGGGTGCGTCCTGCTGCCTCCACGATCCACTCATCTGCTTGACTCCATGCTCTAGGTCCTATGCCAACCTGCAGCAATGGCTCCCGTGCCCCCCTCCCTTGCCTTTGGCTTGGGTTTTGCACAGGAGAAGAATGGCAGTGGACCAGAAAGAGGGCAGAGAGCTCCTGAGCTGTGGGGTTGCTGGCTGGTGCATCCTGATATTCTTTTTTTGTTTGTTTGTTTTTGAGATGGTGTCTTGCTCTGTTGCCCAGGCTAGAGTGCAGTGGTGGGATGTCGGCTCACATGATATGGTTTGGCTGTGTCCTCACCCAAATCTCATCTTAAATTCCCACGTGTTGTGGGAGGGACCCGGTGGCAGGTCTTCCCAGTGCTGATCTTGTGGTAGTGAGTAAGTCTCACCAGGTCTGATGGTTTTATAAAGAAGAGTGTTTCTGCACAAGCTCTCTCTTTGCCTGCTGCCATTCATGGAAGATGTGGCTTTGCTCCTCCTCTGCCTTCCGCCATGACTATGCCTTCCGCCATGACTATGCCTTCCGCCATGACTCCTCCTCTGACTTCCACCTCCCCAGCGACGTGGAACCGTGAGTCCATTAAACCTCTTTCTTTTGTAAATTGCCCAGTCTTGGGTATGTCTTTATCAGCAGAGTGAAAATGGACTAATACACTCTGCCTCCTGGGTTCAAGCAATTCTCCTGCCTCAGCCTCCCAAGTAGCTGGGATTACTGGCACGTACCACCATGCCCAGCTAATTTTTGTATTTTTTAGTAGAGACGGAGTTTCATCACGTTGGCCTGGCTGGTCTCGAACTCTTAGCCTCGAGTGATTTGCTCACCTCAGCCTCCCAAAGTGCTGGAATTACAGGTGCAAGCCCCCGTGCCCAGCCTGGTATTCATTTTTTATTTCCTCTCTCCACCTCCAGGGGGAGGTGCTCCCTCCTTGCACCCCGACAGGTCTGGGGGTGATGAAGCTGTCAGCAACCCCAGGACTACCTTTGTGATTGTGTCACACTTTGCACACATCTTTGAGGGCCGCTGGGACCCTGAGTGAGTGTGCTGAGTGAGCCAGCCAGGAAGGTGGGGTTCTGGTGCCAAGAGGAGGGAGCGGGTGGTGAGGACTCTATGAAAATATCCCAGGTTGGCAACACTGAAGACTGGCCAGGGCGTCTACAGATAAGCAGGCTGCTGTTCTCAGGCCACTTTTCTCTCCCTGGGGCTGCCACAGCCTTCAGGAGCAGCCACCAGAGCCCAGGCCCTGATGGGGGAGAGTCAGCCAGCCAGGAGGCCCAAAAAGACTAAGCAGCCCAGACACGTTCCCACCCTTCTCCGGACTCCCAGCCCTTCCTGGTGACTAGGAGGGGAGGCTGGGGCTGTCAGGACCCCACTGGGCAAGGCTGGCACCACCACATTCCTGGGCTCAGGCTCCTCATCTGGAAAATGGGTTCAGACAAAGAAGTGGAGGCCAAGCCTGGGCTTCCAGAACAGTCCAATCACTCTCAGTCTAGATGAGGACATCACAGTCTGGATGACCAAAAAAAAAAAGCTTGAATTATGGTATAATTACATTAGAGTCAACAGTTTCTTCATTCCAGTGCATAATGTATAGCAAATTAATTGTCAATCAAGTATTCGCAAGAAGAGATCCTGTGAGTCTTGCATTAATTAATAGATAATTAATTTTCAATCAGCACTATTTTTTTTCTATGCCCAAAAATGAAATTGCTCTGGTTTTTTGAGTGACTTTTTCACTGGAGGGCCTTCCAGTCACTCCTGCAAACTGCCTAACCTGGCACACCACGCCCAGGTGTAACCGTGAATCCGAATGAGTGGGCTGAACTAAGAGAACGCCACCAGGCCTCGCCCTGAGCCCAGGCTCACGCTTTGCCCTCCTGGGAACCTTGGCCTGTGCATCTTTCCTTATCTGTGGAGTCACGTCTTTGGAGCACCTGGGCTTAGGAAGAATGATTAATGAATCCGTGTGAGCCAAGCAAAGTTCAAAGACTTGCCCAGTCTTTATTTTCAAACAATCTCATATCTATGAGACTGTGGCCGGCAGAGTGACTCAGCCTGACCCCAGCCTCAGTAACAAACTCTGACAAAGACACGTGGAGAGAGACTGCAGCTCTCAGAACTTGGAGCCATGGCCACCTGACCCCCAAAGGACACCCGATAAACAAGCATTTAGTGAACACCCACTGGAAGTGCTTACAAGGCACTAAGCTGAGCACCGTCAGGAACCTTGATCTCCAAGGCTGCACCACCTCTGTGGTAGGTGACGGAAGGGAATGCTTTTCCCATGCAACGGCCTAGGAAAGAAATCCCAGAGACATTTAGGGACTGGCTTTAAGGTCATGATGACTGTGGCCAAGCAGAGACCAGACTTCAGATCTCCTGATTTTCAGGGTCACACATCTCCCCACCAGGTGCACAAATGCCCAGAGACAGTGTGGCTTACTAGCGTGAATTGTAAGTGGGAGCAGTGAACCTTCTGTTTACCTGCCACAGCTGTCAACCAGCAGGCCCACGACCAATGACCCCAACAAGCCGCCCAGAGGAAACATGGAGACGGTGCAAGACCATAGAAGCAGCATGAGCTTCCCGTCCATGAATGTTGCATGTCGCTCAAAGTAGGTTTCATTGTAAAATGACTTGAAGACCTGCAAAATATTGCCCCATCCACAGCTAAGAATATTGGGCAATTCATGAGAACGAGAAAGTGTTCTCAGTGGCCACCTGTCATTGTACAGAGAGGTTTTTCTGCTAACAACTGTAAGACACAGTTAAACCCGCTGATTCCCTACTATTACCTGAGAATCAAAAAAGCTACTGTATGGTGGATTGAGATGAGAAACTAGGCTAAACAAAAAGATTGTTATAAAAAAATTTACTTTTGGCCGGATGCAGTGGCTCACGCCTGTAATCCCAGCACTTTGGAAGGCCAAGGTGGGCGAATCATGAAGTCAGGAGATCGAGACCACCCTGGCAAACACGGTGAAACCCCGTTTCTACTAAAAATACAAAAAATTAGCGGGGCATGGTAGCGGGCGCCTGCAGTCCCAGATCCTTAGGATGCTGAGGTAGGAGAATGGCGTGAACCTGGGAAGCGGAGCTTGCAGTGAGCCGAGATTGCAGCACTGCACTCCAGCCTGGGCGACAGAGCGAGACTCTGTCTCAAAAAAAAAAAAAAAAAAGAAAAAAATTTACTTTTGGCTGGGAATGGTGCCTCACATCTGTAATCCTAGCACTTTGGGAAGCCAAGGCGGGAGGATTGCTTGAGGCCAAGAGTTCAAGATCAACCTGGTCAACATAGGGAGACCCTGTCTCTATTAAAAAAATAGAAAAAAAAAAAAAAGAAAAAAATTTAAATTTACTTTTGAGAGACTTACTCTGCCAGAGGCACCATAGGAAATATTCTTCTTCTTTTCTTTCTTTTTTTTTTGAGATGGAGTCTCGCTCTGTCACCCAGGCTAGAGAGAATGGCGTGATCTTGGCTCACTGCAACCTCTGCCTCCTGGGTTCAAGTGATTCTCCTGTCTCAGCCTACTGAGTAGCTGGAATTACAGACACCCGCCATCATACCCGGCTATTTTTTGTATTTTTAGTAGAGATGAGGTTTCACCATGTTGGCCAGGCTGGTCTTGAACTCCAGATTTCAGGTGATGAGGTGATCTACCCGCCTTGGCCTCCCAAAGTGCTGGGATTACAGATGTAAGCCACCACGCCCAGTCCAGGAAATATTTTTACTAATTGTGTGACTTCAGGCAAGTTATAGAACCTCCAGAAACCTTAATTTCCTCATCAGTTATGGAAATAAGATGTACCTTATACGGAATGTGTTAGCATCAAATGTGATTAAGTCGATGGTACATTGCTTGACTTAGAGGTTCCATCCATGGTAAAAATTGTAAGTACACTAATATATGTATCTATATGTAATACACACATAAATATAATACAGTGTATGTAGACATGCTAATATATGTATGCAAGCTTAAGCATATACACATACCAAGGTTAAGCCTGTGGTCAGTTCTCAGTCCCCATCTGAACTCATCAGCACAGGCTGTCCCTCCCTCCTTAACTCTCATCCTTTACTAGACTTTGGGGACACTCTGCCCTCAGGTTCTTCCACACCTGACAAGGGCCCCTTCTCTTTTTCCTTTTTTCCCCTTTGCCCCAATCCTTAAGTGCCACTGAGTTCAACCTTTGACCCCATTCTCTTTCCAATCAACAAGGGGCCTACCCAAGGTGAGGGCAGTGGGACCTGAGGCCCAAAAAGACTGGGCTGGGAATCCAGGTCCCCCAGCATCCCAATGTGCCTGGAAAGGACTACACTCCAGGGGGAAACACCTCCTGCCACACCCTGGTCTTCAGGGGTGGGCATCCAGGGTACTAGGACAAGATGGCTGCTCCCAAAGGCAAGATGGCACCTCCTAGAGGCAATATGGCGGCCTCCACAGAGGAATATGGTCGCTAGCTTCCACCCACAACCACAGTCAGTTGCTGTCCGGTCCACCTTGTGCCCACCTTGTGCGGAGTGTTGACCACAGAGAGGTTGTAGCCGTACTGGAAGGCTGAGCCAAAGGCGGCGCTCAGTGTCGCCAGCAACAGCGTGGGCTGGAGCCGCTGTGGGAGACAAGTCCAAGGTCGGGACGCTGTGGGCTTGGGCCTCAGGAAGTGGAGTGGCTGGGCCTCCACCTCCCTCCAGCCTGGGCTGGAAGTGGGGGACGGGAGAGCCCAGGCTGTGCCCCAGAAAAGAGGAGGAGGTGGCACAGAGCTGGGGCTTTTCAGGGCTGAGAGGCATGAGGTCTCTGCGTGCATTCATTCCCTCCTTGAGGATGTATCTGAGCATCTCCTATGTGCCTGGCCCTGTGCTAGGCCCTGGAGGCCAAGTGTGAAGTAGGAGATGCTTTAGGAAAAAGGCCCAGCAAAGCACTGCCTTTAAGAAGCTCACTTTCTAGTGAGGGGAGCCCACCCTGTCTGAAAAAGACAAAGATGGTAATTCCAAATAGCTAGAATGCTGTGAGGATAATAAAACAGGGTGATGGATGGGGTAGCAGCCTGTGGGAAATGAGGGACTATGTTCAATAGAGTGGGCAGGGCAGGGAACCCTCTCTGAGCAGATGCCCTTTGAGCCGGAACCAGAGTGGATGAGAGGGAGCAGCCGCGTGAGCATGGTGGGGAAGAGCATCCCAGACAGAGAGACTCACTGCTTGCCTCTGGCTCTAGAACAGACCCTTAGGAAAACCCAGGCAATCCCCTGTGATCAGGGCCAGGGCTTTCCATGGTTGCCACAACACCCAGGGCAGCTTGGAGGGGAACTGGCCTGAGGTCCAAAGTCTGAGGAGTAGGTGGGTGGGGTCGGTGACCATATCCTAGAGCCAAGGCCCTGGTGCATGCCCCGCCGCACTGCCCCCTCCACCCCCAACTCCTGTGCCACATGTCCTCACCCAATCCTCACACTTAGCTCCCTGGCTGCCCACAGCCCATAGCTCTGCACACCCAGGAACAACCAGACTGAGAAGGGCAGGATTCGGGCATTCTTCAGAGGCCATCTCCCCTCGATCTTTAAGGGTGGGGGAAGTGGAGGGGAACAGGGGTGGAAGGGAGAGGGGCATCTCCAGCGCCATCCGCTCTCCCAGCAGTCACTAAGCCACTCTGGCCCGTGTCTGAGCCATGAGGTTTGAGCACAGCTGCTTCTCCACCTGGCTCGCCCAGGCCTGGTTATCCTGCAGGAAAGGGAAGCACGCTACCCCCTCCTTGCTAAAAGCATTCCAGGGCCTTCACCTCCCTCCACAGGTCTGCACAGCTGGTGGAAGAGGGACAGTGACAGTTTCCTAGTCTTGGCACTTACCCCCTCCCTGGATGGAATGGGTGGAGGGGTTCCAGCCTCTTTGTTCTCCATCCTTGTTCAGGTGGGAGAACAGGTGTGCTCTACCTCCCAAGTGACACCTGCTCTGCACCAGCCACCTAAAGACCGACGATTTCTCCCCTGGGCCTGCCTGGCTTTATGATTCTTTTGCTCTCTGGACCCTGCTGACTTTCCCCAGGAGCAAATTCTCCTTGGAAGTGTTGATAAGACACACGTTGCCAGTACACAAATCATACACAGCATGAATTTCATCTTTGCACCCACCAAGCCCCAAACCAAAAGCTCCCCAGTTGCAGCGAGGAGAGAGAAAAAGCATTGCCTGACTTTGGTCCATAGAAGTGAGGACTTTCAGAAACCCAGTGAGGCTGTGACCTGGATCTAGGATGCTGCTTCTGGGCATTTTTCCACATATGCCTCTTTTTTTTTGAGACAGAGTCTTGCTGTGTCGCAATCTCGGCTCACTGCAACCTCCGCCTCCTGGGCTCAAGCTATTCTCTTGCCTCAGCCTCACGAGTAGCTAGGATTATAGGCATGTGCCACCACACCCAGCTTTTTTTTTTTTTTTTTTTTTTTTTTTTTTGTATTTTTAGTAGAGATGGGGTTTCACCTTGTTGGCCAGGCTGGTCTACAACTCCTGACCTCCAGTGATCCGCCTGCCTTGGCCTCCCAAAGTGCTGGGCTTACAGGCATGAGCCAATGTACCTGGATTTTTTTTTGTTTTTACTTTTATTTTAGGTTCAGGGGTACATGTGAATGTTTGTTACATAGGTAAACTTGTGCCATGGAGGTTTGCTGTATAGATTATTTCATCACCCAGGTATTAAGCCCAGGACCCAATAGTTGTCTTTGCTGCTCCTCTCCTTCCTCCCATCCTCCAGCTGGAGGTAGACCCCAGTGTTTGCTGTTTCCTTCTGTGTGTTCCTAGGTTCTTCATATATGCCTCCTCTTGTGCATTTGGACTAATTGTCCATTTGGGGGAAAGAACAAATTAGACACTTTCAGAGAAATGTAGTTATTATTTCGAATTACACTTAATAGTGTTAAATAAGTCAATAAAATATTGGACAAAGGTGCTCATTTCAGAATCATCTCTACTAGCATTATTTTAAAAAAGTAGAGAATGACCGAATAAATAAGAGTAGCTAACTGACTGGAATGCCAGACTTCTGTTTCAAAGGATAATTATGAAATGTAAGAACATGGAAACATTAACATGTTTTTTAATTAACATGACCTTTAAGAGAAGTGATCAAAGCAGAATACACATAATATACCTGGGGAAGGCCAGGGTGCCGTGGCTCATGCCTGTAATCCCAGCACATTGAGAGGCTGAGGTGGGTGGATTGCTTGAGCTCAGGAGCTCAAGACCAGCCACGGCAACATGATGAAACCTCATCTCTACCAAAAATACAAAAATCAGCTGGGCGTGGTGGCATACTCCTGTGGTCCCAGCTACTTGGGAGGCTGAGGTAGGAGGATCACTGGGGCACAGGAGGTTGAGGCTGCAGCCGGGGTGACAGAGCAAGAACCTGTTTCAAAAAAAAAAAAAAAAAAAAAAACAGGATACCTGGGGAAAAATGTGTTTGCCCATGGATGGTAACAGGTGGGGTACATGACAAGACTGAGAGAATGAGAGGTCTTTATTTGTCTTTATCCTGCTCCTGACTATATTGTAGGTATTCTCTCTCTCTCTCTCTCTCTCTTTTTTTTTTTTTTTTTTTGAGATAAAGTCTTGCTCTGTTGCCCAGGCTGGAGTACAGCGGCATGATCTTGGCTCACTGTAGCCTCCGGCCTCCAGTGTTCAAGCGATTCTCATGTCTTGGCCTCCCAAGTAGCTGGGATTACAGGCGTGTGCCACCATGCCCAGCTAATTTTTGCATTTTGTTTGTTTGTTTTTGTTTTTTAGACAGAGTATCACTCTATCACCCAGGCTGAACTGCAGTGGCCAGGAAGAGGAGGTGGCACAGGGCTGGGGGCTCTTATGGCTGAGAGGCATGTGGTCTCATATGCCTTGTCTCACTGCAACCTCCGCCCCCTGGGTTAAAGTGTTCTCCTGCCTCAGCCTCCCGAGTAGCTGGGACTTCAGGCATGTGCCACTATGCCCAGCTAACTTTTGTATTTTTAGTAGAGAGGGGATTTCATAATGTTGGCCGAGTTGGTCTTAAACTCCTGACCTCAGATGATCTACCCACCTCGGCTTCCCAAAGTGCTGGGATTACAGGTGTGAGCCACCTTGCCCAGCCATGTATTTTTAATAGAGATGGAGTTTCACCATGTTGGCCAGGCTGGTCCTGAACTGCTGGCCTCAAGTGATCTGTCCACCTCAGCCTCCCAAAGTGCTGGTGTTAGAGGTGAGAGCCACTGTGCCTGGCCTATTGTAGGTATTCTCTAAAGGGAGAGGCATTTTCTCCACTCTGCTCCTCCCTCCCTTCTGAGTCCTCACCAGCAGGGTCATTAACATTCATATTTTTACTAATAGCCTGTTCAAGGTAATGTAAGCTTTTTATAGCATGCTTCTAAAAATTCTCCCAGCCTCTTCTCGTTGTGCAATGCTAAAGCCATTTACATACTTTTAAGTATTTAGGTGTTAACAGCAGCACTCTACTTCCCAATACCAAGATCTCTATATTAGTTTTCTATGGCTGCTATAACAAATTGCCAAAAAATGCAGTGGTTCAAAACAATACAAATTTATTATCTTAGGGGTCTATGTATCATAAATCTGACATGGGTCTCACTGGGCTAAAATAAAGGAATCTGCCGTGTTATGACATAGCAGGAAGGTCCTCACCAGATGCAACTCCTCAATCCCGGACTTCCCAGCCTCCAGAATCGTGAGCCAAATACACTTCTGTTGCTTGTAAATTCCCTAGTCTGTGGTATTCTGTTATAGCAACATAAAATGAACTAAGACATCTGGCAAGAGCAGGGACCCCAGCCAAATTTTCAGAGATGGCTCTGGTGACCCACTTTGAGTTCAAGGGTGCAAAAAGGGAAAAGGCATGGTGTTTATCTTCCTGGTTACACTGTAAATTCCTGAAGACAGAAGATGTCATATATGTATCACTTGCATGTCCCAGTGCTGTGCAGAATGTAGGATGACAAGAGCAGCCCCTTAAAAAGCACTGTTAGGGTTAGGTGTGGTGGCTCATGCCGGTAATCCTAACACTTTGGGAGTCTGAGACTGGTGGATCACTTGAGTTCAGGAGCTCAAGACCAGCCTGTGCAACATGACAAAACCCTGCCTCTACAAAAAATACAAAAATTAGCTGGGTATGGTGGCACATGTCTGTAGTCCCAACTACTAGGGAAGCTGAGGTGGGAGGATTGCTAGAAACTGGGCGCCGTGGAGGTTGCAGTGAGCTGAGATGGTGCCATTGCACTCTAGACTGGGTGACAGAGTGAGACCCTGTCTAAAAAAAAAAAATGGAAACACATAAGAAAGGGGGAAAAAAGCACCCAATTCACTGCAGAGTAGTAGGAGGGGAAAAGGAAAGGTTCAGATGAGAGTGTCAGGATCCCAATTACCTGCTTTCTCATTCTTCCTGCAGGAACTAAAAAACAGCCCTTGAGAAAGCAGATTGAAGGGGACAAGACTCAGTCTAACTAACATTCCAGATTGGAACTTAAGCTGTCCTTTCTGAGAGCCCTTCTGTAATGGAAATGGCTAGTGTACCACGCACTGCCCTGCCCTTGTTTCTGATGTTTCTGTCCTAGTGGTTAAGCCACTGAGCAATACCAAGACACAGGGCAATGGAGTGAGATTTTCACAAAGAAAAATCTATTCAATTTAAAAGACTGAAATTTTTTCCATGATTACGTCCTGTCTAGATAGTAAAATGCCCTTTCTTTTAAAACATGGTTTCCTCATTTTGGTTGTTGATGGGAGTTCATTTTTTTAAAAAATTATATATATATATAATATATATATATGCAAATTAGAGACAGTGTCTCACTTTGTTGCTCAGGCTGGTCTCAAATTCCTGGGCTCAAGCAATCCTGCTGGGATTATAGGCATGAGCCACTGCACCTGGCCTTTTTAAAAAATGTTTTTATTTGCAAAATAGAGGCAGTCCAATGTTAGTCTACCAAATTTTGGTATGTGACATCTGGAAGTGTGAAAAACGCTGGTCAAACCTACCTTCCAACTGCCTAATTTGGGTTATGAATATGTCACCTGGGGACTGACAACTCCTCCCCAGATTCACTCTTTCTTGCTCTGTTGTCAACCATTTAAAATCCTCCTCACTAAGACTCATTCATTCAAAAAACCCTGAATGAACCCCTACTCTGTGCCAGTCACTATTCCAGGCATGGTGGACACAGTGGTGGGCAAACAGGTCTGAACCCTCTTCAGCTGAACTGTCTTCACCTCCATCTCTCACCTCCCAAGTGTCCTGACCTTGATCCCATCCTAGGGACTTAGCATTGTTATCTGATCTTTGAAGTGTTGATTTTCTGGCCAGAAACCTCTGTGGCCAGTGGTGCCTTTGCCTGAGTTCTTGTCCTGCGTCCAGGAAGAAGGAGGTATGCAGATAAGTGGAGAGTGAACAAGATGAAGAAGAGCTTTATTGAGTATTAGAACAGCTCAGAGGAGACCCACAGTAGGTAGCTCCTCTCTGTAGGCAGATTGTCCCATCAAGTGTTCAGCTGTCAGTAGAGAGAGGCCCTGGAGGGGGTAGCTCCTCTCTGCAGTTGGTCATCCTGTCGTCTCTCCATCCTCTGCCCTGTTCTGGCTGAGCCCGGGGCTTTTATGGACCTCAGAGGGGAGGAAGTACATGCCGATTGGTCCATGGGGGGCCATAGATGGGCCCAGAAAAGGCATCACAAATCTGCAGTCCAGTCCACAGGACTGGCAGCCCAGCCCCCAGCCTTTAGGCCCTCCCTGGCCTGAAGGTGGGGTCTTACAGGGACCCATCCACTTCCACTCAGGAACCTGTCTGCCTCCCACAGCCATCTGTGGTGCCTATGTTGCTTGCAGTAAGGGGCACCTGTAGGCCAGCACCGAGCCACCCTCAGCCCCCCTTAAGCTTCCCCTCTTACACTCATCAGTGCCCAAATTCCAGAGGGGACCAAGGCAGGAGGGGACTGGCATGTCGGCACTTCCCAGGTTGTGTGCACACCCAGCTGAGCTGTGACAGTGCCCAGGCTCAGCCCCAACCCGTCTCCGAGATTGGAGTAGAAGCCAGGCAGTGGGAGCAGACACCCCCGAACCTCTGGAAACAGAGGGGAGGGGTGGGAAGGCCTTGCTGGGCCCCTGGAGGTGCAGAATGCAGAGACACCCAGGGCCTGCAACTGGCAGGGGGGCAGGTGGCGGCTGCAGCTGCCCCTGGGGAGCTCCCACCCCCGTGAACTCAGAAGGGGCGGGGCTCCTACTTGTCCCTAGCTCCTGCTGGCTCTGGAGCATGCAGTCCTGGCAGTGCCTCCGAGATCAAAGTGGGCGCTGACAGCAGGGAGAAGCCAGGCAGCAGAAGCAGGAACTTCCAAGCCTGTGAGGGCGGGGGGGTCTTTCTGGGTCCCCAAGAGTGCGGGGATGCCTGAGTCTGTAGCCACGGTTTGGGTGGCTGCAGCGCTTTGGGAGGTGGGGTTGGGGTGCCTCCTGCCTGCTCCATGGAGCAGAAGGTTAGGGTCTACAGCTGTAGTTTGGGTGGCTGCAGCAGCACCCGGGGAGCTCCTGCCTGCTCCATGGAGTGGAAGGTTAGGGTCTACAGCTGTAGTTTGGGTGGCTGCAGCAGCACCCGGGGAGCTCCTGCCTGCTCCATGGAGCGGAAGGTTAGGGTCTACAGCTGTAGTTTGGGTGGCTGCGGCAGCACCCGGGGAGGTCCTGCCTGCTCCATGGAGCGGAAGGTTAGGGTCTACAGCTGTAGTTTGGGTGGCTGCGGCAGCACCCGGGGAGCTCCTGCCTGCTCCATGGAATGTGCAGCCCGGGCTGCACCTCCCTGCTGCCGCTGGTGTGATGGCAGCGACAGGCCGTCTGGAGTGGCTGCTGCCATCACAATCCCCTGACATTGTCTCATTGTCCCAAAGTGTCATTTCTCAGCTTTCACTGATCTTTGCAGGCAGCTTGGCCCCCAGTGGTCTCCAAACTTTTAAAATCATGCCTCCCCATCAGTAAGAAAATGTTGCCTACAAACCTCCAATATATGTCTACTTATTTATTTTTAATTTTTTTTTTTTTTTTTTTTTGAGACAAAGTCTCGCTCTGTCACCCAGGCTGGAGTGCAGTGGCGCCATCTCAGCTCACTGCAAGCTCCACCTCCCGGGTTCACGCCATTCTCCTGCCTCAGCCTCCCTAGTAGCTGAGACTACAGGTGCCCACCACCATGCCCGGCTAACAGGGCTTTGCCTTGTTAGCCAGGGTGGTCTCGATCTCTTGACCTCGTGATCCACCTGTCTTGGCCTCCCAAAGTGCTGGGATTACAAGCGTGAGCCACCGCACACAGCCTATGTCTACTTCTTTTTTATGTTATATATGTGTATGTGTTCTGTGAGTGACATAACACCCACTCAAGCAGGAATAGCAAAGGGAAGAAAGAAGAGTGAACAATAACTAGAGCTCCCATTCTTTCTTTTCTGCCTCAGTTGCAGTCTTCACCCTAGCAGTCTACCTTCTGCCCCCACACTACCCCTGCCAGCACTCCCTGAGGTCACTGAGTCATTGAATCCAAGGAGGACTCTTTTTTGGGTCTCAGCAAATGGCAGAGCTGGGCAGCTCAGTCCTCTCTGCTGGCTTTCCTGTACCCCTTGTTGGATGGTGCTCCATCTCCCACCTTAAAAAACAGTTATTCATTTATTTATTTATTAGAGACAAGGTCTTGCTCTGTTGCCCAGGCTGAAGTACACTGGTATGATCATGACTTCTAGGCACAACCGATCCGCCTGCCTCAGACACCTGTGTTGCTGGGACTACAGGTGTGCACCATCATATTCAGTTAATTATTTTTATTTTTACTTTTTGTGGAGATGGTGGGGGGCGAGGGTGTCTCACTATGTTGCCCAGGCTGGTCTCCAACTCGTGACCTCAAGCAATCCTCCCACCTCAACCTCCCTAAGTACCGAGATTTGGGCATGAGCCAGCACACCCAGCCCACCTCCCACCTTTCATCCTCTCGGTTGGCAAACCTGGGTCAATCTTATACAAACATGAGGCTTTAACCTATTCTCAGATCTTTTGTAAGGATCTGATTTCCTTGCTGTCTCCTGGGCTCCTTCAGACTCTTTTCCGGAGCGGCTGGAATGATTTCTTAAATTGCAAATCAGATCAGGATACTCTCTGGCTCAAGTGAGACAGTGGCCTCCTGACACAATCAGAATAGAATCTCTGATGCTCCTGGGGGCCTACTGAGTGTCTGCGCAGTGCCCCCTTCTGCCTCCCCAACCCTCTATTTGCCCCAGCATCACTTGCCTCCCGTCATTCCCTGAACCATGGCCAACCCTCTCTCACAAGACGTTTGAATCTGCTGCCCCCCAGCCAGCCCCACTCCTCTTTCTGTGCAGCTGCTCCTCCACCTGTCACCCCTTGGGCTAATCTACTTTTCTTCACTGCACCTCTCACTCAGGACCTGGTCCCAGGGCCTGGAGCTGTGCCTGGCACACAGTAGGTGCTAACATATATATAGTTTCCCCAATCCTATGTCCCTGCTCCCCTGAGCTCCAGAGCCACATGCCACCTTCCTTCTAGATATTTTCTGTGTGTCCCATGATCTCCTCCATCTCAACATGTCCAAAAAGTATATATGACTTTCTCCTAAAACCTGCCACTCAGCTCTTCCAGCCATTCCCCATTGGCCCATATTAGAAACCTGGCAGGGACGCCTGACTGCTCACTGCTGAGGGCTGAGTGGACCCCAAATCCTACTGACTCTCTGAATGCTCCCTCAGATTCGTCCCTGACTACTGCTGGCTTTGCTGGGCCCTCATTATTTACCAGCTTGTCTCCCTATCTGAGCCCCACCCCTTCACATTAATGCCAGGTGCTCCTGGAAGCTCGATCATCACGTAACCCCAGGTTGTCTTGACAATGAAGTTCAACTTGGCTCCTGGGACCCACAGGATCCACTACAGCTGCTCCCACCCTGCACCCCTTGCCACCTCTCTGGCTTCACTTTCAGACCAAATAACTTGTAGCATCCCTCAATGCCTCCACACCTCTCTGTGCTGTCTGCTGCCTGGAATGCCCATCCCTCACCTTCCTATCATATCTTCTCCAACTGGAGAAATCGTACTTGTCTTTCCAAATTCCTCACCTCCCTTCTATATTCCCACATCTCTCCTCCTGCTGTATTTTACTAACCCATGTGTAGATGCTTATCTGTAAATATTTGTATATGTAGCCTGAATCTATATTAAACTGCATGTGAGTTCATACCAAGGTCTCCAAGTCTACTTGGAGTAGAGAATGATCTACTACCACATGGATCATTCGTGCTCTCTCCCTGCTTATCTGTAACCTCCCACTGCAACTGTGAAATGGCCCCACCATCTGCCATCCATTTACTGGATTGCTCAATCCTAGTATACATGCATAGTGGTCTCTCACTATATCTTATTTGTGAGTTTATTTGTCCTCAAGATTAATGCTTATTCCCAAGCACTTAAAAGTACTTAAGAAAACTAAATACGGCCGGGCGCGGTGGCTCAAGCCTGTAATCCCAGCACTTCGGGAGGCCGAGGCGGGCGGATCACAAGGTCAGGAGATCGAGACCACAGTGAAACCCCGTCTCTACTAAAAATACAAAAAAATTAGCCGGGCGCGGTGGCGGGCGCCTGTAGTCCCAGCTACTCAGGAGGCTGAGGCAGGAGAATGGCGGGAACCCGGGAGGCGGAGCTTGCAGTGAGCCGAGATCGCGCCACTGCACTCCAGCCTGGGCAACAGCGTGAGACTCCGTCTCAAAAAAAAAAAAAAAAAAAAAAGAAAACTAAATACATGCCACTGATCCAAACACCATAAACATATAAAGTCATTTAATTCTCACAATGGACATGTGAGACATTTATTATTAGTGCCATTTAACAGAAGAGAAAACTGAGATACAGAAAACATAAGTAACTTTCCCAAGTTGCACAATTAATGTGGCAGAATCAAGGTTTGAACCCAGGGAGCAGACATCCAGAACCATGAACTTCACAGCCTCCCCTGTGTTAGAGGTGCTGCAGTTTCTTGACTTCTGATATTCTAACCTGGCCTCTCCTCAGTTCTGAGAGCCTTCATCTTTGATTGTTTCTGTGCCCCTTCCAGCCTGCAGAACCTTGCCGCAGAAAGCCAAGGATGGTTCAATCACAGTGTTCTATTTACTTCCTCTGGGCCCGCTTGTGAGTGGGTTAGCTTGTTGCTGGTGGAATCTCCATTCCATACCCACAAAAGGTGCTCCCAAGTCCCACTGATGTCTTTCCTGGCCACCACCTGTGCCACCCAACTACAACTACAATTGCCACAGGCCATTCAGCACTTTCAAGGTTTTATCCATATTTTTGCACATACACACACTCACACTCACACCCTTTATTCATATTTCTAAGAAACGCCTCCAGCTCTCTATATTTTTGGGGAGAGACCTGTGTTAGTCCATTTTCATGCTGCTGATAAAGATATATCAGAGACTGGGTAAATTGTAAAGAAAAAGAGATTTAATAGACTCACCATTCCACATGGCTGGGGAGGCCTCACAATCATGCCAGAAAGCAAAAGGCATGTCTTACATGGTAGCAGGCAAGAGAGAATGAGAACCAAGCAAAAGGTGTTTCCCTTTATAGAACCATCAGATCTCATGAGGCTGATTCACTACCATGAGAACAGTATGGGGGAAACTGCCTCCATGATTCAATTATCTCCCACAGGGTCCCTCCCAGAACACATGGGAATTATGGGAGCTACAGTTCAAGATGAGATTTGGGTGGGGACACAGCCAAACCATATCAAGACCCCACTCCTTCTCCCTTCCTCCCCTACCACAGTCTAAAGATTTTAAGACTCTTCAAGATTTCACTACATACCTGAGGACATTTGGAAGCTTCCTCAATCTTACATTTATTTATTTACTTGAGACAAGTTCTCATTCTGTCATGCAGGCTGGAGTGCAGTGATGTGATCATGACTCAGGGCAGCCTTGACCTCCCAGACTCAAGTGATCCTCCCATTTCAACCTCCCAAATAGCTGGGACCACAAAGGCATGTCACCATGCCCAGTTAACTAAAAAAAAATTTTGAAATGGGATCTTACTGTGTTGCCCAGGCTGGAGTATAGGGTGCAATTTCAGCTCATTGCAACCTCTACCTCCCAGGCTTAAGCAATCCTCCCACCTCAGTCTCCAGAGGCCCTCTTCTAGATGCTGGGGATTCAGGCATAAACAAAACTGACCAAGCCCCTGACCTCAAGGAACTGACACTCGTGCAGTCAAACTGCCTAAAGTAGCTGGGCATGGTGGCTCACGCCTGTAATCCCAGCACTTTGGGAGGCTAAGGTGGGTGGATCATGATGTCGGGAGATAGAGACCATCCTGGCCAACATGGTGAAATCCAGTATCTACTAATAATACAAAAAATTAGCCGGGCGTGGTGGCAGGCGCCTGTAGTCCCAGCTACTCAGGAGGCTGAGGCAGGAGAATGGTGTGAACCCGGGAGGTGGAGCTTGCAGTGAGCCAAGATCGCACCACTGCACTCCAGCCTGGGTGACAGAGCAAGACTCTGTCTCAAAAAAAAAAAAAAAAAAAAGCAAAAACAGAAAAAAAAACCTGCTTGAAGGAGCAGGGAACTTCCTCCTGCCTTCCACTTGCTCACAGAACAACAGCACATCTTGTTGAAAAGTGATCAGATTCATTTTATTGACTACACAGAAGCAATTCCATTTTCCACTAACAATATAATTTAGGATGAAGAATTCTGACTCAGTGTCTCCACAGGAACCTCTTCCTCAGCTTTCTGGATGTCATTGTTTCTGCATTACACCTTCCTAGACAGGTATTTCTGGAAAAGGATCTGGTAAGAGGATGAATTTGGCTCTAAACAAATGCCCATGGCCCCGGAAGACCTGTCGGGGCCACTGAGTTAGTTTCTCTGGCAAAATTTGATTCCTTCCATCTCGCCACTATAGTAACTGCTTTTGTTATGTTACCAGGAGCCACACAAAGGTTGATACAGCAAGGTGGAGAACCAGCTGTTTGCTTGACTTGGGGCTGGTGACAGGCCAACCTGGAGAGAGACAGCCCAGCTTTGCACAGTTCCCACTGGGGTGGGAGGCTGGAGATGAGGACTGCATTCCACATCAGAGTCATTTTATTTCTGGATATTCACAGACAGCTAGAAGTCAGAAAAATAAGCCAAAGGGGGAAGCCCCTGGCAGACCCGCTCCACTGGCTTCCTCTCCGGAGTCACTGTTCCGAAGTGACAGGTGGAAGCTCTTTCAGTTCCTCCTTTTCCGGGTGCACTTCAGACACCTTATTCATCTTGGTGAAAATCTGGTTGATCTCTATGAACGTCTTGGCCTTGGTCTCAGGGACAATCAAGAAGATGTAGATGGTGGTGAGGAGGCAGATCACAGCGAAGACAATGAAGCTGTACGGGCCAAGGCCCTCCTGCAGGAAGAGGGGCAGGTGACAAGTGTGGGACTCGGTTCGCCCACAAGCTCGCACCCTACTGCATGGGGATCTGCTGAGTGTGGGCCCCGGGCCCCATTCACCTGAATGAATGGGAAGATCAAGCCCACGGCGAAGTTGGAGAGCCAGTGCACGCTGCCCCCCACCATGAAGGCGGATGGCCGAGAGGACTGCAGGAAGATCTCAGTGATGAGCAGCGCGGGTATGGGACCTGTAGGGGAAGGAGAGCAGCCTCCCTGAAGGCAGAGTGGGCCCGAGTATCCCAGGCCTGGCCATGCAGACCCATCAGGTAGCTGGCCCCGGGGCAGCAGCGTCTCTAGGACTCTTGGCCATGTGGGGCAGCACGTAGGTAAATGGCAGTGTACACGGACGGCAGGCCAGCAACCACCCGTGAGGCCTACTCTGCTGCCTGCACAGTCTGTGTGTTCCTACCCACACCACCATTTTACCATTTCACTTTCATTATGTGCCACCCACCCCCTTGCAGTGGGCAGGGGAAGAGATGCCATTTCCGGGCTGCACTGGCCAGACCTGGTGTCTCTAAGGAGCTCCAGCCAGGAGCTTCTGGGACCGGAGGGGGTTGTGACACCCTGAGGCCAGCTTTGGGTACGTACTGGGCCCAAGGGCGTGTCCTATGACGTAGGCGATAACACAGACGATGCTGACGTATGGCATCCAGGACACCGTGTCCTGTGGAGAGAAAGCAGTTGGTTCACCTGGAGCAGATAAGCTAGGACGGGACCCCAGGGGGCCGCCAACCTGCCCTGGTGGGTGGAGGATGGCACCTGGCTCCTCCCCCAGCAGTGCCACCTCAATGAGCCACTGGGAAATCAGCTGAACGTGGGCTATGAGCTGGCAGGACACGTGGTCCCCAGATGTCTGGCCGGTGGTATTTGCTAAAACAGCTCATTGTGACCCCTTTTCCTTTTAAGGCAGGTGGAGGCGCAGGGTGGGAGGAGCACTGGTCTTCCTGGTACAACTCCGGGCTCCTGGGACCCTGGCCCGTCCTCACCTGTAGTGCCAGAGCCGCAGTGAGCACGCAGCAGGCTGTGAGGCAGATGGAGAAGCCCAGTAGCAGCAGCAGCCTCCGACCCAGGAGCTCCACCACAAACACCTACAGGAGGGTGGCAGGGCTCGGGGGAGGCCCAGCTTCACTCCCGCCAGCCCCCTCCAATGGGGCAGCTATGAGGAGAGCTGGGCGGACCGGGTGCCCACCCGTGTGCTCGCACACTCACACTCACATGTGCAAGACATGCCCTTGGGCAGCCAGCGGGAAGTCGGCTGTGGCTGTGATGCGGGACCCTAGCTGCCCACCCTTGAGACTCAGCTCTAGGACCTCCTAATCCCACAACCCTGAGCCACAGGATTCCTGCCCTCTGGAGGCCAGATGTCTGCATGCAACGGAGACGCTGCCCCCACAGAGCCTGCTCCCATCCCCAGGTGGCCGAGCCTCACTCCGGGTACCCTGGGCTCGGAGCCACCTAGCAGTGGGTGCTGCCCGGTCCAGGCGCCCCTACCTCCCCGTCAGGTGGTGGCCCTGGGCCCGGTACAGCTCGGCAGCCCCAAGTGTGAGGGGCCGGTGCGGGGCCACCTCCCACGCGGAGTTTCCGTAGTAGGGGCTGGGCCTCCACGTTTTGGGGCCACCGGCTGCCTTCTTGGCGGCGCCGAGGCTGGGGCGTGGGGGCCCCAGGGGCCTTGGGTGGAGGCTGCGGGCCACTCCCAGGACACTCACGGCGCAGATGGTCATGACCACGTTCACGGCCCCGGTGCCAGCCGTCACATACTGCACGTGGTCCTCCTGCACGCCGGCGCTCAGGTAGATCTGGTCCGCGTAGTAGTAGATCTGCAAGGCAAGCGCGGGGCTGGGCGGCTGCCCGGAGGAGGCGGCCTCGGCGCCGGGACCCACGCCCGGCGCCCCAGGACCTGCGCCCCGCGCCCCCGGAGTCCTCCCGCAGCCCAGCCCATACAGCGTTGACGCCCGACAGCTGCTGGCCGGCCATGAGGACGATGACAGACAGCAGCTGCCAGCGCAGCGAGCGCATCCGGAACAGCTTCAGCACCGAGATGAAGCCCGCGGCCTTCTCTGCCTCATCCTCCTGCCGGATCTCGGCCACCTCCCTGTCCACGGAGTCCCAGCCGCGCAGCCTCTGTAGGGCTGGGGAGAAGCGGCACCGTCGAACCGGGGCTGGGGGGCAGAGCCTGGAGGCCGCCCCCATCCGAGCCCTCGTTACCTTTCTTGGCGGCCTCTTCGTCTTTCTTCTGAATCAGCAGGTACCTGGGGCTCTCGGGGAAGAAGGGCAGCAGAAGGAGCTGCAACGCCGCGGGGACCCCGGTCAGCCCCAGCAGGATTGGCCAGCCTGGGAAGAAGGCAGCAGCGAGCTGGCACCAGCGGCCTCCCCACCACCCCGAAGGCGCCCTCTGCAGAGCCGGCCCCAGCGCCGTCATCCTGAGTGGGGCGCAGCCTCCAGGAGGGCACAGGCTTCCCAGCCCTAAGAACAGCAATTCCCGACGGTGGACACTCGGGAAACACCTGCGGCAGGGCTCAGCAGGGACGCACCCCTGAGCGCATCAGACGGACCACACCGATGAGGCCGGCAATACCAAGTGCTGGCAAGAACGTCCCCGTGTCCTTCAGACGACAGTCTCGCAGGGGCTGGAGGAGCTGGGCACACCTGGCCTGACCCAGCTGCCCACTCCCAGCTCTATGTCCAGAGAAGCCAGGCCACCAGGATGCCTGAACTGGAGTGGTCAAGGCAGCTCTGATTATAGAAAGGACACCGGAAACAGTGGTAATGTCCTTAACATTCCACGTAGAGGGGACACATGGGCTGGCCGCACTCAGGAGTGGAATTTGGTACTGCAGTGAATGCTGAGCAAGCCTCGGCGTGGACGCATCTCACAGACCATGTGTTGAGGGTTGTAAGGGCCACACACTGTGAGGCCCCCTTACAGAAAATTCGGAAATGGTAATATTAACCCTGCCACTGCCAAAAGCAAAACTAGAGGCAAAGCAAAACAATGAAGCCCAGAGCTACACAAATGCCTAGAGTGCCATGTGTGGTTCTGAGTCCGGCTCTGGAGCTCCCTGAGACAGGAACCCAGCTTATTCACTTCTGGTCCCAGCTCCTGATGAGAATGTGGCACCTTGGCATAAGTGTCCCCAACACATGCAGGAGTGAAGGAGAGGCCGGAGCACGTGGTACTTAAACAGGGACCTAGGTCTGTGCCGCTGGGCTTGCATCCTCATAAGACCTTGGACCAGTTTTCCAATCTCTCTGTGCCTGTGATGCACCTGTACAGTGACTATGATACTGGTACAGGCCTCATAGGGCTGTTCTGAGGAATACATGAGTTACTAAAAGAGACTTGGCACTTGGCCCACGAGAAGCACTTTCTACAGACAGTGTCTAAGCAGCACAGAGCTTGATGATCCACTTGACTGACTTGCAGGCAGTGTGTGGAACCCTGGCAGGAACTGGCTTGTGTTTTGACTGATGGGATGACTGATGATAGTTTAAAGGGAAAGTCATGCAAAAACAACCCTGGTTACAGGTGTCTGCACCTGCCACAGGCCAGGCCCCGGGCTGTCTTGGGGAGGGCGGAGGTAGGGTCTGGGATGTCCTCACAACCTCCCCCACAGGGCCAGGCCACCCTGACTCCTGCTACTTGTCTTTCTGGTCTGCAAAATGGGATAATCACCGAGCTCCAGGCAGCAGCGTTGCTGGGAGGGTCCTATGAACTGATGCTGGGGCCGCCCCAAGCACAGAGCCTGGCACACTGGTGGCTGTCATTGCTATGCCACAGGCCTCCATATGGACAGCCGCTGAGCAGGCAGAGAAGCCAATTACTCAAAGCCACCTCATCCATCTCCTAAGAGGGACTAGATAGTAAACACCGGCCAGTCCATCATTGCCCCTTTGTCCAGGGCCTGCTGTGTGGACTCAGGACAGCATGGGCCCCCCAAGGACATCCAGCCTGTTAGAAGAGACCAGTCTGCAGAAAGTCCTGTCCTGTGGTGGTAGCTTTGGAACACAAGGAGGGGGCCAAGGGTGGTGGTGAAGGGGTGGGGGTGGTCCCGAGATGTCCTGAACTCACCATCTACGTTTGCAAGGAGATTCCGAAGACCAAAGATCTGGGCCACAAGGATGCCAACAGTGATGAAGAGCTGGGGCACCACCCCGAGAGCCCCCCGCAGGTTTTTAGGGGCCAGCTCCCCTAAGTACATGGGGACCACGTTGGAAGATAAACCTGGGAAGAGGTGAAATAGAAACACCATCAGGAAAAATTAGTCTGGCAGGGACAAGCTGTCTTCAAGTATATTATTCTTAGCAATAACATTATTTGGGAACTCTCTCAAAACTGCAAAGGAGAAAGCAAACACCTCTTTTCTCAGCCCTCTTTTCTCAGTACTTTAAGGAAAGACAAACAGATCAAAGGAGCTCATGCACAGGGGCCTTTGCTTTGGCCCGTATCATCTGCGGACACTGGCCAACTGGATTTATGGCCTTCCCTGCTCCCTGGCCTGAGTCTAGACCAGCTCACATTTCTGCTTTTTGAGGAGGATCTGTTTAGTAAAAGGCAAGGCAGCTGGGTGTGATGGCTCATGCCTGTAATTTCAGCACTTGGGGAGGCTAAGTGGGGAGGATAGATTACTTGGGGCCAGGAGTTTGAGACCAGCCTGGGCAACATAGTGGAACCCTGTTTCCACTAAAAATACATATATATGTGTGTGTGTGCACGTAATATATATATATAGCCTGTGTGTATTTACATATGGCGTGTGTGTGTATGTGTGTATGGCCTCTGTGTGTGTGTGTATAGATATACATATATATGTGGCCTGTGTGTGTGTATGGTCTGTGTGTGTGTGTGTTTATGGATATGGCCTGGTGTGTATGTGTGTGTGTATATGGCCTCTGTGTGTGTGTGTATGTGTGTGTGTATATATATGGCCTGGGTGTGTGTGTATGTGTATGTGTGTATGGCCAAGGACCCCTGGCCCCCAGCTTTACCTAATAGGAACAGTAAATAAACCAATGCAGAGATACTTTCATACACCTTTAAGAACAAGTTATAGGTCTTACTAAGCATTAAAAATGTCAATACCTATTATAGAATATCTGCATTTCTGGGATTTCTGTAATGCCTGGACTACTTTCAAATCCCCAGTATTTAAACTTATAAATTTTCCCATCGTACTGGAATCTGGTGGAGGGAAAACTTACTCTATTTTAAAGAATGAGGTGTTGCCTGATGTTAATTAAAAAACATAGGCAGAATTTAATTTTACAGTTTCCAAAGTATTTTCACATATATTGTCCTATTTAATTATCCTAAAAGCACATCCAGAGGCTGGGGATGGAGAGGAAGTTTCACGAGTCCAAGTATCAGGTACCAAATCCTGAGTCAAACAGAGGCTCAGGGACATGGGTCTCTGAAGGGAGACTCTCAGGAACAGAGTTTGGAGTGAGCAGAGGTTGGAGCTGCTGTTGATGGCAGGGTATTTGATAGCACTGAGATAGGAGGGTACCTGAGGCCATGTTTTCCAACTTGGCAATTCTACCCACAGACGTCTCTGCTTAGTATTTCAAAAGAGACATCACAGTTCATTAATACCGATTCTTCCTCATTTTCAGAGCAAAGAGGGGCTGTCGTTAAAGCAGCTCTTAGCATGTCTAGGTGGGAAGAGGGAGTAACACCTCAAAGGCCCAGGGCAAAGGGCCGCAGAGGAAGGGAAGGCCTCCTGGGAGCTGAAGTGGGAGGCTGTGTCCTCACCATTTAACAAGAGCCAATTAGCAGCAAGAGAATCTTGGTGAAGGACATAAATGAAGGGTGAAACCTCAGGAGGTTTGTGAAGAGATGGGGTTACCTGTATGTTGGTGGGAAGCAATCTCTATTTTTGTCTTTAAAGTGACTCCACTAGGACCTTCGAGCCAGCCAGTTCTGATACTAGAGTCAGAGCAAAGTGGCTTTTTTTTTTTTTTTTTTTTTTTTTTTTTTTTTTTTTTTTTTTGGAGATGGAGTTTCGCTTTTGTCTGTAGTCCTAGCTACTCAGGAGGCTGAGGCATAAGAATTGCTTGAACTTAGCAGGTGGAGCTTGCAGTGAGCTGAGATCGCGCCACTGCACTCTCCAGCCTGGGCAATTAAGCAAGAGTCCATCTTAAACAAACAAACAAACAAACAAAAAGTATAAATTCCTCTGAGCCAATGAATACCTTCAGTCTTCCTGCCAAGAAGTTAATTAATAACAAATCAGTGAGCTGTGAGCATGTTCCAGTCAAAGTCATACTCGTCTTGGCACCCCCCTTGTCAAGGTAGTTGTTACTTCATTTTAGAGTGAGCAATGTGGTTCTTGTTCATATGAGTGGTTTTATTTTTGTGTTGGTTTGTTTTGTTTTTAAGACAGTCTTACGCTGTCTCCCAGGCTAGAGTACAGTGGCGCGATCTCAGCTCACTGCAACCTCCCCATCCCGGGTTCAAGCTATTCTCGTGCCTCAGCCTCTCTAGTAGCTGGAATTACAGACCTACTCCACCATGCCCTGCTAATTTTTGTATTTTTAGTAGAGACCGAGTTTCACCATGTTGGCCAGGCTGGTCTCACACTCCTGACCTCGAATGACCCACCTGCCTCAGCCTCCTGAAGTGCTGGTATTACAGGCATGAGCCACTGCACCTGGCCATATGGGTGGTTTTAAAATGAGTGTCTAAGCAGCACATAACTTGATGATCCACTTTGCTGACTTGCTGGAGGTATGTGAACAACTGATGAGAAATGAATTATGCACCCAATGGCCACTGTTCTCCAACTGTGATCTGAGGACCCGGGGATCCCAAGACCTTTTAAGGGTATCTGTGAGATCAAAATTATTTTCAAATAATTCTGAGATGATATTTGCTCTTCATTCTCTTTCTCTCATGAGCATATGGGAGTTTTCCAGAAACTTCCTGCCAGGCCACATCACAACCGACCTGACCCAGAGTATGTCTGAGAATTCAGCTGTCTTCTATTAAACCAGACATTAAAGAGATTTGCAAAAATGTCAAACAAGGCCACTCTTCATGTAACAGGCTTATTTTAAGAAAATGAATTAATATGTTTCTTGGTTGCCATTTCTAATACAGTAAACATTGATCAATGTAACCCACATGAGCAAAAGCTCTTTGGAGCGCTCAATAATTTTAAGTGTGCAAAGGGGTCTGAGACCAAAAACTTGGATAACTACTGACTTCTGAGTAAAGGCTGGGATTTTTAACTGATTTGTTGTCTATTGGAGCCTAATATTTCTCTGCTGGAAACAATTCTGTATTGTTAATGGTCAATAGAAAAGTGAGTGGACCTGCTCACTGCTGGCAACTTTTAGGAATCATCTGTTTTTCAAAATGTTGAGCCCACTGCAGAAAAACCCCACAGGTCAGGGCAAGATGGCAGAGACCAGCCGGGCATGGTGGCTCACGCCTGTCATCCCAGCACTTTGGGAGGCCAAGGTGGGTGGATCACCTGAGGACAGGAGTTTGATACCAACTTGGCCAACATAGTGAAACCCCATCTCTACCAAAAATCAGCTGGGTGTGGTGGCAGGCGCCTGTAATCCCAGCTACTCGGGAGGCTGAGGTAGGAGAATCGCTTGAACTCGAGAGGCGGAGGTTGCAGCGAGCTAAGATCACGCCACTGCACTCCAGCCTGGGCGACAAGAGGGAAACTCTGTCTCAAAAAAAAAAAAAAAAAAAAAAAAAGATGGCAGAGACCCAGCCAGGTGCTCTCAGGGAAAGCCGAGCACGAAGGGAAGTTTGCCGTGGGGCTCACCATCCTCCCTTTGGTATGACTTAGTCTCTGTTTGGGAAATGTCTTCTCATCTTTTTTTCATGTCTCTGTTATTGCCAATTAATCCCAGCTGAGGGGTTTGTGGACAGCCAGCCAAACTATCCATTTGTCTCTATCCCTGCATTTGGAAGGAACAAATGAGAGTTCCTTGGCAATGTCGGGACAGTGACTGGAGGGAGGCAGTGAGGCACCTAGGAGGGGCTCCCTCAAAGGACCCACCCTCTACCTGTAGGACCCTGAGAGTTTCCACCCTAGATGCCTCTCCCCACCTGACCCTGAGAAATATTGCCTACTAATGATGCCAACTCAGGGAACGCCACTGGCATGGCTGTACCCTCATCTCTCTTCAGTGTGAAGCAGTTACGGGAGAGTTTTCTAAAATCACCACTGTGCAGCCTGGCAGCCTAGGCTTGGAAGCAACAGAGTGGGATTAGGAAAAACCACCCCCCAGGTTGTTAGATGAGAGGACTCAGCGAGTCAGCACCCGCTCAGCAGGTGGGCATTTCAGGAAGAACACTCGGGATGCCCTTGGCAAACTTTAAATTGCCTTATAAAACTTAAAATGTGGCATTGTTAGCACCTTTCTGGTAGTGGAATTCATATATTAGATTGTTTCTCAAGCTTTTTTGGCTCTCACCCACAGTAAAAAATATAGAAATACATTTTTCACTGCAACCTGATTCTCGTGTGTGTGTGTGTGTGTGTGTGTGTGTGTGTGTCCGAAACAGAAGTGGGCAATACTTATCTTTACTACACATAACACAGTCTCTTCCATTTCATTTATTGGTTTATATATATATTTATTTATCTTTGAGACAGGGAATGTGGTTTGGCTCTGTGTCCTCACCCAAATCTCATCTCGAATTGTAATCCCCATGTGTCAAGGGAAGGACCTGATGGGAGGTGACTGGATCATGAGGGCAAGTTCTCCTGTGTTGTTCTTGTGATACTGAGTTTTCACAAGATGGGATGGTTTTATAAGGCAGTTTCCCTTCTCTCCCTCTCTCTCTCAGCTGCTGTCATGTAAGACAGGTCTGCTTCCCCTTCCATCATGATTGTAAGTTTCCTGAGGCCTCCCCAGCCATAGGGAACTGTAAGTCAATTCGACTTCTTTTCTTTGTAAATTACCCAGTCTTGGGGAGTATTCTTTACAGCAGTGTGAAAACAGACTAACACACAGGGTCTCACTGTGTTGCCCAGGCTGGTCTCAAGTGATCCTCCCGCCTCAGCTTCTAGAGTAGCTGGATTGCAGGTGTGAGCCATTGTATCCAGCTATTCTATTTTTAAAAAGAAAATGCTGCTTACTAAACAGGTATCACCACCCACTAACTGGTCGTGACCTGCAGTTTAGAAAATATCAAGATAAAGGATTGGATTGGAAGGACCTTTCCCAGGTTAAGATTCTGCATTTCAGTCTTTCAAAGACGTTTCTTTGTAGGAAGCATCACAGTAAAGCTCTAAACCTGAGAACCAGGTAGGGCTCAAGCATCTATTTCACAGTAGAGGCATAGGAACAGCTTTCTATACATTTCAGAGAGCACAGATTGGTTCTATTCCCTGGGAACCTGTTGTCCTCCTCCTCGATGGCCCTCACAGAATGGCAATATAGCATAGTATTGTTTACCTGCACATATTCCCACCAAAAGTCTGGAAATAATGATAAGCTCAAATGACTTGGCGACTTTGCTGCATCCCATTAAGATCGCAGGCACGATAGAAAATATGTTGTTGAACAGCAAGGCCCCTTTTCTGCAGAGGACAAAATATCAGTTAGTTTGGCTTAAGTATTCACTCATTCATTCAGGAAATGTTTCTGGAGTGTCTCCTCTGCATAGGCTCCAGCAGTTACAGCAGTGGCTTTACTGCTGTGCGTTTAGCTCTCTGGGACCTGAGACTGATACAGGTCAAGTGCATGGCCTGGTGTGGGAATACTCTCTGTGTGGGGAGCAAATGGAAATGACCATAGTCCAGAGGGCATCAGTGGTGAAAATGGAGGGAAAGGGCTCTGTATTAAGATATAGTAAAAGGTTTTTGAAATCATTAGCTAATTTATAATTTTGGTGTAATCTTGAAAGCCAACCCCAAAATTGTCCTGGATAAGGACGTTAGAGGAAAAGAAAAGTATAGATCCATCTCACTTATGTCAACATAGATGCCACAATCCTAAATGAAATCTTAGTAGATTAAATTCAACAGCATATACAAAAATATTTCAATGTCTTTCACCATAGTAAAGATTATATTGGGGCCAGGCACAGTGGCTCACGCCTGTAATCCCAGCACTTTGGGAGGCCGAGGTGGGCAGATCACTTGAGGTCAAGAGTTCGAGATCAGCCTGGCCAACATAGTAAAACCCCGTCTTTACTAAAAATACAAAAACTAGCTGGGCGTGGTGGCAGGTGCCTGTAATCCCAGCTACTCTGGAGGCTGAGGCACAAGAATTGCTTGAACCCAGGAAGTGGAGGTTGCAGTGAGCTGAGATCGTGCCACTGCACTCCAGCCTGGGTGACAGGGTGAGACTCTATCTCAAAAAATAAATAATGAATAAATAAATAAACATTATATTGGAAGAAAACATTGGATTATCTCAATAGAAGCAGCAAAAGAAGTCAATAAAATTTAACACCATTGGCCGGGCGCAGTGGCTCAAGTCTGTAATCCCACCACTTTGGGAGGCCGAGACGGGCGGATCACGAGGTCAGGAGCTCGAGACCATCCTGGCTAACACGGTGAAACCCTGTCTCTACTAAAAAATTCATAAAGCTAGCTGGGCGAGGTGGCGGGTGCCTGTAGTCCCAGCTACTTGGAAGGCTGAGGCAGGAGAACCCAGGAGAACCCAGGAGGCTGAGGCAGGAGAACCCAGGAGAACCCAGGAGGCGGAGCTTGCAGTCAGCTGAGATCCGGCCACTGCACTCCATCCCGGGCGACAGAGCGAGACTCCGTCTCAAAAAAAAAAAAAAAAAAAAAAAAAATTTAACACCATTATGATTTTTAACTTTTTGTTTATTTAAAAGTTGGCCTAAGTTTCTTTCTTCCTTGCTTTTTTTTTTGAGACAGTCTCGCTCTGTCACCCAGGCTGGAGTGCAGTGATCGCAGCTCACTGTAACCTCAGTCTGCCATGTCTAAGTGATTCTTGTGCCTCAGCTTTCCAAGTAGCTAGGATTACAGGCACGTGCCCCCACACCCAGCTAAGTGTTTGTATTTGTAATAGAGATGGAGTTTCCCCATGTTGGCCAGGCTGGTCTCGAACTCCTGGCCTCAAATGATCTGCCTGCGTCAGTCTCCCAAAGTGCTGAGATTATAGGCATGAGCCACCGCGCCAAGCCATTTTTTTTTTAAACCAGCCTTAACAAACTATACATAGAGGACCTTCTTTAAGCTGATAAAGGAAATCCACCTTAAACCTATATCAAACACCACACTTAATGAAACTTGGAAAGCATTCCCATTTAAGTCAGGAACAAGCCTACCCTGGAGATCCTGACAGAAGCAAAGCAAACTTCTCTGCAGGGGCCTCTCACAATGGAGCCCTCATGATGAGGACCCTCATGATGGACGAAGCCGTGAGCGAGTGGCGCTCCAGCATTCCTAAACACTGAGAAACTCGCCACACGTGAGAGCCGCTTACACTAACAGCACACCTTCAGACAACAGAATCAGACTGTGACTATAAAATGTTTAAAATGATTAGTGTCAAAAATAAGGAATCCAAATGGTACTATATTGGAGAACCGACATTACCTGACTTCAAGGCTTACCATAAAGCTACAGTAATTAAGACAGTGTGGTGCTAGTAAATGAACAGGCAAATGGGCCGGGCGTGGTGGCTCCCGCCTGAAATCCCAGCACTTTGAGAGGCCAAGGCGGGCGGGATCACATGAAGTCAGGAGCTCAAGGCCAGCCTGGTCAGCATGGTGAAACCTCATCATCTCTACTAGAGCCGCGTGCCTCTAATTCCACCTACTCGGGAGGCTGAGGCATGAGAATCGCTTGAACCTGGGAGGCGGAGGTTGCAGTGAGCCGAGATGGCACCACTACACTCCAGCCTGGGTGACACAGCGAGACTCTGTCTAAAGAAAAAAAAAAAAAAAGAATAGACAAATAGATCAATGGAATGGAACAAAGAGTCCAGAAATAGACCCACGTTAAGTCTAGTCAACTGATCCTTGACAAAGAGGCAAAGGGAACACAATGGAGAAAAGACAGTCTTTTCAAAAAAAATGGTGCTGGGCTGGGTGCAGTGCTCATGCCTGTAATCTCAGCACTTTTGGACACTGAGGTAGGAGGATCACTTGTGTACAAGAGTTCCAGACCAGCCTGGGCAACATAGTGAGATGCCATTTCTAGAAAAAATAATAAATTGGCCAGGCACAGTGGCTCACACCTGTAATCCCAGGACTTTGGGAGGCCAAGGTGGGTGGATCCCCTGAGGCCAGGAGTTTGAGACAAGCCTGACCAACAAAACGAAACCCTGCCTCTACTAAAAATACAAAAAAATTTAGCCGGGTATGGTGGCACACACCTCTAATTCCGGTTACTCAGAAGACTGAGGCTAGAGAATTGCTTGAACTCAGGAGGCAGAGTTTGCAGTGAGCTGAGATTATGCCACTTGCACTCCAGCCTGGGTGACACAGCAAGATTCTGTCTCAAAAAAAAAAAAAGAAAGAAAAGAAAAAAATCAAAAATCAGCTGGGCACTACTGGTGGTGCGCTCCTGTAGTCCCAGCTACTGGAGAGGCTGAGGCGGGAGTACTGCTTGAGCTAGGAAGTTTGATGCTGCAGCAAGCTGTGATTGTGTCACTGCACTCAGCCTGGGTGACAGAGTGACACCCTGTCTCAAAAACAAAAAACAACAAATAAAAAGAAAAGAAAATGGTGCTGGAACAACTGGACATCTATATGCAAGAAAATGAATCTAGACATGAACCTTAGAATTTTCCCAAATTTTAATTCACAGTGGTCACAGACCTAAATATAAAACAGAAAACTATAAAACTTCTGAAAGATAGCATAGGAAAAAAAAATCTAGACAGTCTTGGGTTTGGCGATGACTTTTCAGATATAACACCAAAGGCATAATCCATGAACGAAAGATTTGATCCTTAAAATGAAAGACAGAAAGTTAGAAAATAAAAAATCTTTAGCCAATAAAGACAAAAAGGGAAGTTGGGTAATAGTCTTAATACCTGACAAAATATAATTTGAGATAAAAATATCGTAAAACACAGAGGTGTTATATGCATCATAAAGAAGTAGAAGAAATAACAGCAAAGAAGATGTAACTGTCATAAACAGAGACGATTCCAACACAGCCACAAAATACATACAGCATCAACTGGACTGATTAAATGCCAGGGAGGAATAGGTAAACCAACAATTTTAGTCTGAAGTTGCTAACGTGATCCTCTCAAAATAGTAGGTCAATTCACAAAGAACAAGCTAAAGATAGGAACCAGTGGCATTATCAAGGAGGGAGGTGGACATTTTAAGGTAGTACACCCCTCCTGAGCAATTGTCTGTAATTTTATAACAATAATAAGTCACAATAAAGTTTTATTGCAAAAAGAAAGAAAAGAAAGAAAGAGAAAGGAAGGAAGGGAGGGAGGGAGAGAGGAAAAGAAAGGAAGGAAGGAAAGAAAAAGATAAGCTGGTCTTCATTAAAATTAAAACTTCCTGCTCTGTGTAAAACACTGTTAAGAGGAGGAAAAGACAAGCCACAAACTAGGAGAAAATATTTGCAAAAGACATACCTGAAAAGCACTGTTCTCCAAAATATACAAAGAACTCTTAAAACTCAAAAAGAAAACAAACAACCCAATTTAAAA
Organism: Macaca nemestrina; assembly: GCF_043159975.1. NCBI lineage: Eukaryota > Metazoa > Chordata > Mammalia > Primates > Cercopithecidae > Macaca > Macaca nemestrina. The sequence continues at coordinate 225,037,565 of NC_092125.1, read as the reverse complement.
ATGGGCCAAAGATCTTAACAGACACCTCACCAAGATACGCAGATGAGAAATAAGCATATGAAAAGGTGCACCACCTGATGTGTTATCAGGGAAATGCAAATTAAACAATAAGGTACCACCTGTCAGAAGAGCAAAAACCCAGAACTCTGACACCACCAAATGCTGGAGCAACAGGAACCCTCATTTGTTGCTGGTGGGAATGCAAAATGATATCTCGCAGGAGAATGGCTTGAACCTGAAAGGCGGAGCTTGCAGTGAGCTGAGATCCGGCTACTGCACTCCAGGTTGGGCGACAGAGCGAGACTCCATCTCAAAATAAATAAATAAATAAATAAATAAAAATAAAAGACAGTTTGGCAGTTTCCTATAAGACTAAACATACGCTTATCTGTACTCATATGATCCAGCAATCACATACTCCTTGGTATTTACCCAAAGGAGTTGAAAACGTATATCTACACAGAAACTTACACGTGCATGGATGTTTACGGCTGCTTTGTTCACAATTGCCAAAAGTTGGAAGCAACCAAGATGTCCTCTGGTAGTGAACGGATAAAGTGTGCTACAACCAGACAATGAAATATTCAAGCCATGAAAAGACATGAAGAAGCCTTAAGTACGTATTAGTAAAAGAGGCCAATCTGGGCCAGGCGTGGTGCCTCACGCCTGTAATCCCAGCACCTTGGGAGGCCGAGGTGGGTGGATCACGAGGTCAAGAGATCGAGACCATCCTGGTCAACATGGTGAAACCCCATCTCTACTAAAAATGCAAAAATTAGCTGGATGTGGTGGCGTGCACCTGTACTCCCAGCCTCGGGAGGCTGAGGCAAGAGAATTGCTTGAACATGGGAGGTGGAGGCTGCAGTGAGCTGAGATCGTGCCACTGCACTCCAGCCTAGTGACAGAGTGAGGCATCATCTCGAAAAAAAAAAGAAAAAAAAAAGGCCAATCTGAAAAGCCTATCAGAGTGCAAGAAGGAGGGAGGGAGGGAGGGAGGGAAGGAGAGGGAGAGGGAGAGGGAGAGGGAGAGAGAGAGAGAGAGAGAAAGAGGAAGGAAGGAAGGAAGGAAGGAAGGAAGGAAGGAAGGAAGGAAGGAAGGAAGGAAGTCCTACATACTCTATGATTCCAACTATATGGCATTCTGGGAAAGGCAAACTATGGAGATAGTAAAAGCATCAGTGGTTGCCAGGAGTTAGAGAGGAGGGAAGGATGACTAGGCAGAGCATAGAGGAGTCTTAGGGCAGTGAAACTACTCTATATGATACTATAATGGTGGACACAAGTCATTACCCATAGAATGTACAACATCAATAGTAAACCCTAATGTAAACCCTAATGTACACTATGAACCTTGGGTGATGATATATGTCAATGCAGGTTTCACCATTTGTAACAAATACACAAATACACCGCTCTGGTGAGAGATGTTGATAAAGGGGGAGACTATGCATGTATTGGAGGAGAGGGTATATGGGAAGTCTCCGTAGCCTCTTCTCAATTCCGTGAGCCTAAAACTGCTCTTTAAAAATAAAGTCTACTTTCAATGGCAGGATATGGTGGCTCATGCCAGTAATCTCAGCACTTTCAGAGGCCAAGGTGGGAGGATAGCTTGAGGCCAGGAGTTCAAGACCATACTGAGCAACATAGCAAGACCCCATCCTTGTAGTCTCAGCTACTAGAGAGGAGGATCACTTGAGCACAGCAGGTGGAGTCTGCAGTGAGCCATAATCGGGCCCCTGCGCTCCAGCCTGGGCGACAGAGTAAGACCCTATTTCTATATATATATATTTTGAGATAGGGTCTTACTCTGTCTATATTTTATATATATTTATATATTAAAATATATATTAAAAATACATATGTAATTTTTTTTAGGCAGGGCGCAGTGTCTTATGCTTATATTCCCAGCACTTTGGGAGGCCAAGGCAGGCAGATCACTTGAGGTCAGGAGTTCAAGACCAGCCTGGCCAACATGGTGAAACCTCACCTCTACTAAAAATACAAAAATTGGCTGAACATGGTGGTGGGTGCCTGTAATCCCAGCTATTTGGGAGGCTGAAGCAGGAGAATCACCTGAACCCAGGAGGTAGAGGTTGCAGTGAGCCAAGATAGCGCCATTGCACTCCAGCCTGGGTGACAGAGCGAGACTCTGTATCAAAAAAATAAATAAAAAATAAAATAAAAAATAGTACTATAGGAAAGAACAAAAAACTATAAAACAAAGTTATGTAAAACAATGATGAAAATAGATTTTAAAAACAAATAGAACTTATTGAAATGAAAAATATAATCATTAAAATTAAAAACATAGCAGGTTTATTATATCTGAAGAGAAAATTAGTGAATGGGAAGGTAGACCCGCAGAAATTACCTAGAAAGCACCCGAGAGAGATAAGAAGATGGGAAATATGAAAGATTCAAAGACATGGAGTTCAACTTCATGGAGTTCTAGAAGCAAAGAATATAGAAAATCGGGGAGGGGCAATATTTGGCTGAAAAATTCTCAGAACTGATGACAAAGACATGAAACTTCAGACAAGGAACCACAGTGACTCCCAGGATAAAGAAAACTAAATCCTTGGTCCTTTACGATGAAACTTTATAGAAGGACATGTAAAAAGACCTGAAGACAATGGAAAGCTCTAGTTTGCTCATGAGTGGGAAAGGTCAACATTGGAGAGATGTCAGTTTTCCTCAAGTTAATTTATAAATTCAGAGCAATGCCAATCAGAATCTTTCTTCAGGGATTTTGAGAAGCTGACTTAAAATTTTAAATGGAAGAGTAAAAGAACATGAATAACTAAGATAAACTTGAGAGCAACTGACTTTCCACTTGGAAAAATAAAATAAAATTAGTTCTTTCTCATCACTCAATATATACAAAATAAAACACCAGATGTATCTGGAAAAACAAAATTGTGAAATAAATTTTAAAAATATAGAAGAGGCTAGGCGTAGTGGTTCGTGCCTATAATCCCAGCACTTCGGGAGGCCAAGGTGGGGGGATTGCTTGAGCCCAGAAGTTTGAGACCAGCCAGAGCAACATAGTGAGACCCTGTCTCTATAAAAACTAAAAAATGAGCTGAGCATCATGGCACACCCTGTAGTTCCACCTGTTTAGGAGGCTGAGGCAGAAGGATCCCTTGAGCCCAGGAGTTCAAGGCTGCAGTGAGCTGTGATCGTGCCACTGCACTCTCACCTGGGTGACAGAGTGAGATCCTGTCTCACATACATATATTTATAGTTTTTGCTTTGTAAGTGTCCCCAGTTGAGAAGCAAAATCTATAAATTTGACCACTTGAAGACTTTAAAATTTTGCATAAAAAAGGTACTATATGTATGATTAAAAAAATAAAGCATCAGATTGAGAAGATATTTTCCCTAAATAACAGAAGTAGAGTGTAGATGTTACTTGCTCACGCTCAGAAGTGAAATGTCCTGGGTTAGACTCCTGGCCACCTCCCAGCTGTGTGATCTTGGGTAAGTTACAGTGTCTCTCTGCACCATTTCCCCATCTTTAAAGTGGAGTGGGGATTAGCCAGGTGCGGTGGCTCACACCTGTAATCTCAGCACTTTGGGAGGCCGAGGCAGGCGGATCATGAGGTCAGCAGTTTGAGACAGCCTGGCCAACATGGTGAAACTCGGTCTCCAGTAAAGATACAAAAAATTAGCTTCATGTGGTGGCGTGCACCTGTAATTCCAGCTACTCGGGAGGCTGAGGCAGGAGAATCCCTCAAACCTGGGAGGCGGAGGTTGCAACGCGCTGAGATCGCGCCATTGCACTCCAGCCTGGGTGACGGGGCGAGACTCCGTCTCAAAAATAAATAAAAATAGGCCGGGCGCGGTGGCTCAAGCCTGTAATCCCAGCACTTTGGGAGGCTGAGACGGGTGGATCACGAGGTCAGGAGATCGAGACCATCCTGGCTAACACGGTGAAACCCCGTCTCTACTAAAAAATACAAAAAAAACTAGCCGGACGAGGTGGCGGGCGCCTGTAGTCCCAGCTACTTGGGAGGCTGAGGCAGGAGAATGGCGTGAACCCGGGAGGCGGAGCTTGCAGTGAGCTGAGATCCGGCCACTGCATTCCAGCCTGGGCGACAGAGCAAGACTCCGTCTCAAAAAATAAATAAATAAATAAAAATAAAGTGAGGATTGTAATAGTACTTCTAAACCCAGTCAGGATAGTGCCTGGCACATAGGAACTCATTAATAAAAGTTAGTTGCTACTGTTATTTAAATAACACCGGCCACATGCAGTGGTTCACCCCTGTAATCCCAGCACTTTGGGAAGCAGAGGTAGGTGGATCACTTGAGGCCAGGAATTTGAGACCAGCCTGGCCAATATGGTGGAACCCTGTTTCTACTAAAAATACAAAAATTAGCTGCGTGTGGTGGTGGCCACCTGTAATCCCAGCTACTTGGGAGGCTGAGGCAGGAGAATGGCTTGAACCCAGGAGGTGGAGGTTGCAGTGAGCCAAGATCGCACCACTGCACTCCAGCCTGGGCATCAGAGCAAGTCTCTACCTCAAAAAATAAAGAAATAAATAACACCCACAAATACTTAAGAAAACGGCAAATAGCCAAATAGTGTTTATCAGACTCCTAACTAGACAGCTCAATTAGCAACCTTTAGCACCACCTGTGGACCAAACAGCATGCTCTTCACTCATGAAGTGTCCCGTAGGTCTGATTCTGAGTGGAGGGATGTTCTGCTCCATGAAGGCCCACAGGGAAAATTGTGGGTTCAACACTAACCTCTCAAGAAGATGTTAGATCCCAAAGCTGCGGCAGTGTTTTTTGTTTGTTTGTTTTTTGAGATGGAGTTTCGCTCTTGTTGCCCAGGCTGGAGTGCAATGGTGCGATCTTGGCTCACTGCAACCTCCGCCTCCCGGGTTCAAGTGATTCTCCTGCCTCAGCCTCCCGAGTAGCTGGGAATACAAGCGCCCACCACCATGCCCAGATAATTTTTGCATTTTTAGTAGAGATGGGGTTTCACCATGCTGTCCAGGCTGGTCTCCAACTCCTGACCTCAGGTGATCCGCCTGCCTCGGCCTCCCAAAGTGTTGGGATTACAGGCGTGAGCCACCGCACCCGGCCGTGTGTTTTTATTCTCAGATTCTTTTCTTGAAACACTGGAGGAGGAGTCAGAGTCTGGGTTACTCTGGGCTCACTAGATCTGTGACCTCACTCAGCCCCATGTCTCCTCATCCCTGGAGGGGTTGGACGAGGGGACCTCTAAAATTCTGTTTCTAACTAGGTCTTCCATAACGTCCACGGAATTTACACGGGGGAGCGTGATATCTTAAGGACACTTTTTTGGAACAAAATATGGCATTTCTAATGTTTCCAGAAATAGGGGCAAAGATACAGCCCTGACCCTTTTGTTCAGGAGGCTGGTGTCACAAGAGAGATGTCCTAGACAACACTGTGGGGACAAAAGGGCAGTATGAGCCGAAGCAAGTCCTGGGTCTCCACAAGCACACACGGCTCCTTCCGGGTCTGCCTGAGAGCCTGTAGATCCCCGGCCACCCCTGCTTCTAATCCCCAAGACCCTGCCTAGGCCCCCAAACACTGTCAATATCTGGTCTTCTTTTCTGACCCCATTAGAAAATAAAAATGACCAGCCAGGCGCAGTGACTCACGCCTGTAATCCCAGCACTCTGGGGGGCTGAGGCGGATGGATCACCTGAGGTCAGGAGTTTGAGACCAGCTTGACCAACATGGTGAAACTCCATCTCTACTAAAAATACATTAGCCGGGTGTGGTGGTATACACTTGTGATCCCAGGATCAGGAGGCTGTGGCAGGTGAATCGCTTGAACCTGGGAGGCAGAGGTTGTGGTGAGCCAAGATTGTGCCATTGCATTCCAGCCTGGCTGACAGAGCAAGACTCCATCTCAAACATTTAAAAAAAAAAAAAAGAAAGAAAAAGAAAAGAAAAATGATCACAGTGGTTATTATTCTAGTCTCATGATAAGGATTTCAGTTTTAGGCCTATGTTTTAGCTCTGATAGGGGTCTATGAGCTTCAGGGAATTAAAAATTCACCTTCCCTTACCTGCCAAATTTATTCACCAAGGGGCCGACCAGGAGGGATCCGATAAACCCTCCGAAGGGAAACATGGACACGGTTACAGACCACAGCAACGTCAAGGGGAAATCTTCTATGAATTCACCGGTCCTACTGTAGTAAGTCTCATTGTAAAATTGTTGCATGAGCTAGGAGACAAAGCAAAACAGAACACCAAAATAATTTGCTCCGGTTTTGCAGGAAGAATACTAGCTGTTAGGACACCCAGTGAAATAACCTGGGCACACAGAGACCAGCCTTATTAACCGGGGGGTGATGGGAGGCAGGAGAGAGCTTCATGAGCAGCAAGCAGGGTGGGCACCCACGGGGAGGACTGGGAAACCTCTGAGCAGCAAACCACCCTTGGTATTTCTCAGCCAGAAAGAGATGACTCCAATTTTCCAATCAGTTGGGAGACCCCTGCCCGCTCTGGATTCCCTCTAAACCGCAAGGCCACAGAAGATCTGAGCCCTGTCCTGGAGCCCAGCCCACTGTGTGTCCATCCAGACCTGGCCCATCCCAAGAGCCATGTGCCTGCGAATTCCCTCGGGTCTGTGCTGTCTGGAGGGTGTTTTCCTCTCCCTTTGCTTGAGGACAGCTGTGTGAACAGCCCCACACTGGCCAGTCCCACCCAGGCAATGGGCTGCTTCAAACGCCCTCCCACATCTTGCTCACCACGGTGACCTACCAGGGCTGGAGAGTTGACAGCAGCCACGTTGTACCCATACTGGAAGGACGATCCGAAGGCAGCTATCAGGGTTGCCAGGGCAAGCACAAGCGTCAGCCTCTGCAGAGATTGCAGCTTAGGTCAGGAAGCAGCCCCAGGGTTCCAGGGCCCTCCCGCTTTACTTCGGTTTCATAGAAAGATGTAACAGAATCTGAAGATCTGTAGTCTTGAGACTACTCCATTCCTTGAAACCTACCCTCAACCCACCTTGGGTTACAGCAGGCTTTCTCAACCACGGCACTTTTGACACTTGGGGTCCAATAATTCTTTATTGTGGGGGCTGTCCTGAGCACAGCAGGATGTCTACAGCATCCCGTAAACATGGTGCCAGTAGCACCCCTCTCCCCAGCTGCGACAACCCAAATGTCTTCTGACATTGCTAAGTGTCCCCCGGTGGGGAAGTGCCCCATTTGAGAACCACTGGATCAGAAAGAAGCTGAAACCTACTTCTCTAACACTGCAGCTACTACTGCAGCTGATGTTTGAATTGCTCCTGTGACATTCCTGCCACGTGGTGGCATTTGTCAACTGCAGCAAATGTGCTCTTGCACCATCTCAAACATAAACTCCCGGAAAAATCAAACAGAAAAAAAGAAATTTTTAGCTATTTAGGGCCACTGAAAATTTCCTTTCAGACAATCTGTAATGACAAGAGGAAATTCATTAGTAATGAAGAGCGGGAGACAGACATGGAGAGAGCTGTGGGCTTAAAATCTACAGGCCTCAGTTTTGAATCTACCCATTGCCACTTTTCAGCTTAATTTCCAGGATCTTCAGTTTCCTCATCTCTAAAATGAGGACAATCACACTCCCTCGCTGAGTGTTTGCCAGGATTAATTACGACCATATCTAGCTGCAGAGGTGACTCTGCTGTCGGAGAGAGCTTAGGATGCTGCGCTGCTCTCTGACTTGCCATCAAAAGACCTTCTTCCACCTACTCTGATGGAGAGCCCCCTTTCTTCTTCTTTTTTTTTTTTTTTGAGATGGAGTCTCACTCTGTTGCCCAGGCTGGACTGCAGTGGCACAATCTTGGCTCACTGCAAGCTCCACCTCCCAGGTTCACGCCATTCTCCTGCCTCAGCCTCCCGAGTAGCTGAGACTACAGGTGCCTGCCACCACGCCCGGCTAATTTTTTGTATTTTTAGTAGAGACGGGGTTTCACCGTGTTAGCCAGGATGGTCTCGATCTCCCGACCTCGTGATCCGCCCGCCTTCAGCCTCCCAAAGTGCTGGGATTACAGGCATGAGCCACCGTGCCTGGCCAGAGAGCCCCCTTTCACAGGTGACACAGGTTCATGCTCGGCCCTCCAGAGACAAGATGAGCACTATCCCACTGAATCTAAATCTACAGAGATTCTTTTTTTTTTTTTTTGAGACAGGGTCTTGCTTTCTTGCCCTGGCTGGAGTGCTGAGATGCTATTATAGCTCACTGCGACCTCAGCCTCCTGGGCTCAAGTGATCCTCCCACCTCAGCCTCCCGAGTAGCTGGGACTACAGGTGCATGCCATCACGCCTGGCTAATTAAAAAAATTTTTTTATAGAGACAGAGGTCTCATTATATTGTCCAAGCTGGTCTCAAACTCCTGAGCTCAAGCGATCCTGCTGCCTCGGCCTCCCGAAGTGCTGGGATTGTAGGCATGAGCCACTGTGCCCAGCCTAAAGAGGATGTCTTGGCAGGGGTAAGTGAAAAGCCAGATAGGGAGAGAAACAATGATCTTTCCTGCCTTGTCACGGGGCCCAGATGGGGTGGAATGAACCTCTGAAGAGCACACCTGCAAGGAGCCCTGGTGAAGAGCAAAAACACACTACACACACACACACACACACTACACACACACACTACACACACGCTACACACACTACACACACACACAACACACACACTACACACACACACACACTACACACACATACACACTACACACACACTACACACACATTACACACACTACACACTATGCACACACACTACACACACTACACACACACCACACACTACACACACTACACACACACTACACACTACACACACTACACACACACTACACACCACACACACACCACACACACACTACACACACACGACACACACACACTACACACACGACACACACACGACACACACACGACACACACACTACACACACACTACACACACACACTACACACTACACACACACACTACACACACACTACACTCACACTATACACACACTACACACTACACACACACTACACTCACACTATACACACACACTACACACTACACACACACAACACACTATACACACACCACACACTACACACACATACACACACACTACACACTACACACACTACACACAAACACATCCACACTACACACACATTACACACACACACTACCCACACACAAACACACCCACACTACACACACACACTACACACACACTACACACTCACACACTACACACACTACACACACTACACACACAAACACCACACATTACACACTACACACACACTAAACACTACACACAATACACACACACTACACACACTACACACTACACACACAGACTACACACACTACACACACTACACATACACTACACACACCACACACACTACACACTACACACACTATGCACGCACTATGCACATCATGCACACACACTATGCACACACACTACACACATACTACACACACACTGCATGCACACTACACACACCACACACACTACACACACACTACAAACAATACACACACACTACATATACTACACACACACTACACACACTACACACAGGACACACATACTACACATGTACTACACACACACAAACACACACATTACACACACTATGCACACACACTACACACACACACACTACACACTACACACAGTACACACACTACACACACTACACAGTACACACACACTACACACACCACACACACTACACACATACTACACACACACTGCACACACACTACACACGGACACTACACACACTACACACACCACACACACTAAACACACACTACACACACTACACACACACTACACACGTACTACACACACTACACACACTATACACACAATATACACACTACACACACTACACACACACTATACACACACTACACACACACTACACACACAGTACACACACATACACACACTACACATATACACACACTACATACATACTACACACACACTACATACACACTACACATACACATACACCCACATGTACACACACACACTACACAGCCACACCCACACACACTGCACACCCCACACCCCCACATGCCCCTACTACACACACACATGCCCCCCGTGTACACACACAATACACACACATGCCCCCCACATATACACACTACACACACACTCCCCACATGTACACAAACACTACACACACACCCCCCCACATGTACACACACACTACATACACACATACATGCCCCCCACATGTACACACACTATACACCCCACACCCCCACATGCCTCCACTACACATACCCCCCCACACCACACACACACCCACCCCTCACCCCCCACACACATAGGCACAAATACACACATCACACACACCACACATACAGACATACAGCCCACACATCCCCCCACACACACGCCTCACACCCCCCCCACACCCCCCCACACCACATAACAGCCTACCCCACACACACACAGCCCACCCCCCCACACACATATGCACACACAATAGACTTGGCTCACCTCCCATCTGACTGGCTCTGTATATTCATTCATTCACTCATCTATTCACCATTCAACATACTGAGCGCCCAGTGTGAACCAGGCATTGCTCTAAGTGTCAGGGATATAGTGGTGAACAAACAAGACAGACAAAAATCCCTCCCCTATAGCTGTTCTACCGCTTGATTGTGTTACAGAAGAGAGAGGGGTAGGGGTGGGGGGAAGAAAGGGAAGAAAATGTTGATTAAAAATTTTTCTTCTGGGCACGATGGCTCATGCCGATAATCCCAGCACTTTGGGAGGTTGAGGTGGGTAGACTGCTTGAGCTGAGGAGTTCTCGGCCAGCCCGGGAAACATGGTGAAACCTCGTCTCTACTAAAAATTCAAAAATTCGCTGGGCGTGATGCGCATCTGTAATCCCAGCTACTCAGGAGGCTGAGGTGGAAGGATCACTTGAGCACGGGAGGCAGAGGTTGCAGTGAGGTGAGATCTCACCACTGCACTCCAGCTTGGGTGACAGAGCGAGACCCTATCTCATCAAAACAGCAAAACAAAACAAAACATCTGGGTGTGATGGCAAATGCTCGTAATCCCAGCACTTTGAGAAGCTAAGGTAGGAGGATCGCTTGAGTCCGGGAGTTTGAGACCAGATTGGGCAACATAGGGAGACCTGTCTCTACCAAAAACAAAATTAAAAATTAGCTGGGTGTGGTGGTGAATATGCCTGTGGTCCCAGCTACTCAGGAGGCGGAGGTGGGAGGATCGCTCGAGCCCAGGAATTCAAGGCTGCAGTGAGCTATGGTCGCACCACTGCACTCCAGCCTGGGCAACAAAGCGAGACCCTATCTCAAAAAAAATAAAAATAAAAAGTTCTTTTCTAATTCGCTTCTCAGTAAGATGAAACTGCAACCAGCTTCATTCACACAGCCAAGTGCAGCTCTTGACCACTCCCTCAGCCTGATGCGGGCCCTAAGGTTTGAAGTCCTTTGGGGTCAGGGGTGGGGTTCTGGCCAGCAGCACAGTCAACAAGCACAGCCCAGCTGGTGGAGCTGGCTGGTTCCCAGGGCTCATGCCCCAGAGTTGGGGGTTCTGCCAGGCACCATGGATAGCCAGCTCCCTGACTGCTTTGATGGGATCCCGGCAAAAACGATCAGAGAGACTATGGAGGAGAGATCAGAGCGACTAAATGATCAGGCTATAGAGTCTCTGAGGATAGAGCATTCAATTCACCCTCCATTCTTTCACTTCCTCCCTGAATTCAAGCCACAGGCACATTCTGTGGGCGCCGCAGGAATCATGGCTCACTCTCCTGAGGGCAGCAAAGTTATTCTGGGTGGGTTCTCACTAACGCTGCTGGTCCAACCGTCTTCATTACACAAACACGTATGGCCAGCTAACTGGACTCCAGGAAGCACAGTGCCCTCCAGTGAGCAACACAGCTGCCCCCAGCAGACTATTGTCCAATGGTAAAGACACACATTAAGAAACTACATGAGAATGTAATAAACCGTAACTGTAGTAAGTACTAAGAAAACACAGGAGTGGTTAAAAAGAGAGGTCTGTGGAGCAACATCTCAGCTGAGGAGAGGAGGGGGAAGAAGAGAGTGGTTCAGAGAAAGGGAACAGCCTGTTGGAAGGCCTGCGGCAGGCGGAGCTCAGAACCTTTGAGCATCTGGAATTTGGCCAGTGTGGCTGGAGCGTGGGGAAAGGAGGGCAAGCCGGGGGGAGCGTGGGGAAAGGACAGCAGGCAGGGTGAGGGCCACAGAACAGACTGGGTGTTCCCTCCATGTGCTCTGTAGCCGGGGAGTGGGATGGAAGGATTTGGACTTTTAAAAAATTATTCCAGGCCGGGTGCAGTGGCTCATGCCTGTAATCCCAGCACTTTGGGAGGCCAAGGCGGGAGGATCACTTGAGGTTAGGAGTTTGACACCAGCCTGGGCAACATGGTGATACCCCATCTCTACTAAAAATACAAAAATAAGCAAAGCGTGGTGGCACATGCCTGTAGTCCCAGCTACTAGGGAGGCTAAGGCAGGAGAATTGCTTGAACCCAGGAGGTGGAGGTTGCAGTGAGCTGAGATCACGCCACTGCACTCCAGTCTGGGAAACAGAGCAAGACTCTGTCTCAAAAAATAAAAAATTACTCCAGCTGCTACGTGCAGAGCAAAAGGGAGACCAAGGATCGGGTTACTACAGAAGCCAGCAGACAGCAGATGGGCACTTGGGTAATGGAACGGGCCGCGGCAGGGGTTAAAAGTGCCAGCTTTGGCGACTATTGAGGATGCGAATTAAAAAGACTTGGTATCCCATGAGGAAAACGCAAATAAAAATCAGCATGCGACACCACTTCTCAGCCTGTGAGTTCCACTTAGAGAGTTCAACTTTTTCAGATTCCACATGTAAGATGATGTGGCGCGTGTCTTCCCATGCCTGGCTTATTTCACTCTGGTGATAAACTGTATACTTTTATATATTAATATGTACTTTGTGTGTGTGTGTAGAGACAGAGTCTCGCTTAGTTGCCCAGGCTGGTCTCTATCCTCCTGCCTCAGCCTCCCGAAGTGCTGGTATTACAGGTGTGAGCTGCCACGCCCAGCCTGTATACTTTATTTATTTAAATTGTTTTTGTTTTTGTTTTTGTTTTGGAGATGGAGTCTTGCTCTGTCACCCAGGCTGGAGTGCAGTGGCGCAATCTCAGCTCACTGTAGCCTCCACCTCCTCAGTTCAAGCCATTCTCCTGCCTCAGCCTCCCGGGTAGCTGGGATTACAGGTGCATGCCACCGCGCCTGGATAATTTTTGTATTTTTAGTAGAGACAGGGTTTCACCATGTTGGCCAGGCCGGTCTCAAACTCCTGACCTCAAGTGATCCACCTGCCTTGACCACCTAGAGTGCTGGGATTACAGGTGTGAGCCACCACACCAGGCTATTATTTACATTTTTTATAGAGACAGGGTCTCGCTATGTTGCCCAAGCTAGTCTTGAACTCCCGGTCTCAAGCAATCCTCTCACCTCAGCCTCCTAAAGTGCTGGTTTTATAAGTGTGAGCCACAGTGCCAGCCGAGGCCTGTGTACTTTAGAGGGGAGAAATTGTATGGTATTGAGTTATAGTCTCAATAAAGATGCACATAGTAGAAAGAAGGCTTAAGCCCTCTTTCTTTCTTTTTTTGCTTTCCTGGAGGGGGAACAAAAAGAATTTGGTACTGGGCTGGATTAGGGCATAAGGAAAAGGGAGGGGATGAAGAGGATGTGTGGGTCTCTGGCCAGCCTGTTAAAATGAGAGACCCCAGTGATCCCCAGCCATGACCGGGAGGGGCTCTCCTTAGAGGCTAAGGAGGTTGCCATGACTCTGAGCTGTGCTTCAGGGAGAAACCAGAAACCACATTCCTCATGCTGTCAGTAAACCAGTTTCCTGCCTTGCATAATGCAGAGAACATTTTGAGACTTTAGTAATAACCACCACCCCAAGAAAGAAAAGAAACTTTTGGGGGGATGTGCACCCCTTTAAATGACCGGTCCAGCAAAGTTCTGAAATACGGCAGCAGTCACATCTCATTCCCATGTGAGCTAAGTCATCTGCCTGCTATGTGGACTCTACACTGAGTGTTGCCACCAAGTAGCTGTAAATTAGCCTAATAATGCCATACACCAGACACCATAGCACATACCCTACAGCCAACAATGTAGGCCGGGCGCGGTGGCTCACGCCTGTAATCACGGCACTTCGGCGGGAGGCCGAGGTGGGCAGATCATGAGGTCAGGAGTTTGAGACCAGCCTGGACAACATGATGAAACCCCGTCTCTACTAAAAATACAAAAAGTTAGCCGGGCATGGTGGCAGACGTCTATAATCCCAGCCACTCGGGAGGCTGAGGCAGGAGAATTGCCTGAATCTGGGAGGTGGAGGTTGCAGTGAGCTGAGATCGTGCCATTGCACTCCAGTCTGGGTGACAAGAGCAAGATTCTGTTTCAAAACAAAACCAATGCATAGCCTGTCACTACATCAATGTCATTTCTCTAAACCAGTGAGAATTCCTAACAAACAACCAGTAATCACTCCTCTCCTATTTTGTCCTTTTTTCTTTAAAAACTTGAACCTCTCCTGTGCTCTCCAAAGTACTTCCCAGTGTTTTCCAGGGCTCCAGTCCTCAACCTTGGCCCCAATACAATCTCTACATCAATTTTGCTTCAGTTTCTTTTTTTAGGTCGACGATCCTCAAGGCTGACCTTCTGACAGGGTGCGATTCAGTCACTGGGAAGGAAGCCCAAACCATCTCCCTTAGAAATCCATCTTGAAGTTTCTGTTGTCAGAGAGACATTCTTTCAGTTCCAAACTTTTCCTTGTTAGGAATCTCCAGTCAGAATGCAAACACCCCTGGAATAGTTAGCGCTCATGGAGGATCAGTACTTCAAGCTCTGTCACCTTATCGCACTGTTTAACTCAGTTTCACAAACAAGTAGTGCGAGGGACAGGGAGAGATGTTAGCCGCTGTAGTGGTTTGGAGCACAGCTTCTGGAGCCCAGGAGTGTGGGATCGAAGCCTGGCTCTGCTGGGCTGTGTGGCCTTGGGCAACTCCCTGAACTTCTCAGTTCCTTCACCTTTAGAATGGGGATAATGGGCCTGGCCTGGTGGTCCACGCCTGTAATCCCCGCAATTTGGGAGGACGAGGCAGGAGGATGGCTTGAGCCCAGGAGTTTGAGACCAGCCTGGGCAACATAGTGAGAGCTCATCTCTACAAAAATAATTTAAAAACAAGGCAGGCATATTGCTTGAGCCCAGGAGGCTGCAGTGAGCCATGATTGTGCCACTGCACTCCTGCCTGGCTGATAGAGCCAGATCCTGCCTCAAAAAATAAGTTTTTTTGAGGATAATGATACCGCCACAGGAATAAATGAGTTCACAGATATAGAACACTTAGGACCACCCCTGGTCTGCAGCAGGTGTTACAAACGGGTTAATTAATTAATCTATTAATTACAAATGATTATCAGTGAGGACCCAGAGAGCACGGAGGGGTGTTAGTTGCTCTAGGATACTCAACTAGTTACTGGTGGAGCCACTCCACAAAAATGTGTCTTTATTTTCCAAAGCATTTTGGCGTCTTTTTATTGAGGTGGGGAACTTTATTCAACAATCCTTTGTTTTTTTTAGACGGAGTCTCACTCTGGCTGGAGTCACTGGAGTGCAGTCGCTCTATTTCTGCTCACTGCAACCTCTGCCTCCCAGGCTCAGGCATCCTCCCACCTCAGCCTCCAGAGCAGCTGGGACTATAGGCGCAGTCACCATGCCCAGCTAATTTTTATATATTTTGTAGAGACCGAGTTTCGCCATGTTGCCCAGGCTGGTCCCAAACTTGTGGGCTCAAGCAATCTGCTTGCCTCAACCTCCCAAACTGATGGGATTACAGGCAAGAGCCATTGCACCTGGCCCTCAATTCTTATGTAGTTGTAAAGTGCCTTGTTGTATCTTTTTTTTTTTTCCCCTAACCCATTTATTTATTTTTTTCTTTCAGACCAAGAGTCTTTTTTTCCTGGCAGAAAGTCCTTGGTGCACATCTGACAGATGTCAGTGTTTGCCTCTACGTAGGAGAAAAGCAGGGCTGAGGGCAGTGGCTCAGGCCTACAATCCAAGCACTTTGGGAGGCCTTGAGCCCAGGAGCCCAAAACCAGCCTGGGTATAAGGAGACACCGTCTCTTCAAAGTATTTAAAAATTAGCCAAGCGTGGTGCCGCATGCCTGCAGTCCCAGCTACTCTGGAGGCTGAGGTGGGAGGATTGCTGGAGCCCAGGACTTCAAGGCTGCAGTGAGCTATGATCCCACCATTGCACTCTGGCCTGATCAACAGAGTAAGACCCTGTCTCAAAATTTTAAAAAAATAAATAAATTTTAAAAAAAAGAGAAAAGAAAGAAAAAGAAAAGGCCAGTGAGGCCACTGCCACACACTACTGAGGGGTAGGGAGTGGCTCCACACACTGCCAGACACCCTTCTCCCCAGACGGCGCAGCCTCTGTAGCCTTCGCCTGCCCCCGCATTTCTCCTTGGCTCCTACATCCCCTCTCGGCTGCACTTAATGGTTTCCCAGATTCTTACAGACTATTGGAATCACTTCCTTTGGAGTGTTTCAGGAAGCCCAACACGCCCTGGCTTTTTCCCCAAGGGGCAGGCTGCTCTCAGGAGGGGGAGCCCATCTCCACCTTCATCCCTCTGTCTCAGAAGAGGCTTCCTGTCCTGGAGGGCTGAGGCAGCGGGCAGCTGGGGTCAGCCCACGCCTCTCGCATGTGGCCATCTGAATCATTTCCTTTCGCAATGTGTTACTCAGTTTCAGGGCCTGCCACGTGAGGGTGCTTCCCTTCCTTTCTACAGTGGCACATGGGGGACGTGGGGAACGTGGCAGTCGTGCCTTGCTCTGGATAGCGGAGGACCTCCCTGACCCCAAACACCTAAGTCCTCATCACCTCTGCTTCTTTTCTATAAAATGGAGGTGATAACACTTGATTTGTCTAACACTTTCTTAGTCGTAAGACAAACAAGATGACCCAAGTGAAGGGGCTGAGTAGACTCCAAAGCAGTGACTCTCAGTTGAGGGCTGGGAGTTGATTCTGCCCTCTCGGGGACATTGGTTGTCACTCCTGGGGGAGGGTGCTACTGCATCTAGAAGGTAGAGCCAGGGAAGCTGCTAAACATCTTGTAACACACAAGACAGCCCCTACAACAAAGCATTAGCCAGCGCCAAATGGCAATCATGCGGAGGCGGAGAAACCAACTCTAAAGAATGATTGAAAAGTAGTAACATTTACAAAGGCCAGGCATGGTGGCTCATGGTAACCCCAACACTTTGGGATGCCAAGGTGGGTGGATCACTTGAGGCCAGGAGTTCTAGACCAGCCTGGCCAACATGGTGAAACCCCGTTTCTACTAAAAACACAAAAATTAGCTGGGTGTGGTGGTGCATGCCTGGAATCCCAGCTACTCAGGAGGCTGAGGTGGGAGGATTGCTTGAGCCCAGGAGGTGGAGGTTGCAGTGAGCCGAGATTGTACCACTGTACTCCAGCCTGGGTGACGGAGCGAGACTCTGTGTCAAAAAAAAAAAAAAAAAAAAAAAGAGAGAGAGAGAGAAAGAAAAAAAGAAAAGTAGTAACATTTTACAGGGAACTCAGTCTGTGCCAGGTACTTTACATGCATTGTCTCATTTAATTGCTCCAGCACCATATGAGGCGGTATGGTTATTATTCCCATTTTACAGATGAGAAAACTGAGACACAGAAGAGTTAAAGAACTTGCCCAAGTCCCACGGCTAGAATAGGATGGAGCAGGAATGAATCCTGGGGCTTCTACTTCCCAGGCCCACTTTTTTTTTTTTTTTTTTTTTTGAGATGAAGTTTCGCTCTTGTTGCCCAGGCTGGAGTACAATGGTGTGATCTCAGCTCATTGCAGCCCCTGCTTCCCGGGTTCAAGTGATTCTCCTGCCTCAGCATCCTGAGTAGCTGGGATTACAGGCATCCGCCACCATGCCCGGCTAATTTTTGTATTTTTAGTAGTGATGGGGTTTCACCACATTGGCCAAGCTGGTCTCGAACTCCTGACCTTAGGTGATCCACCCGGCTCGGCCTCCCAAGACCCAGTCTTAATCTATGTGCTACAGAGCATGTTTCCAGTCTGCCTATGGTGAGGGTCTCACACCCATGCCTGAACAAATGCTGTTTTGCAAAAATGTGCACTGCTTTCCTCCACTCCAAATATAAGCAGATGCTATTGTGATGAACAAATGCAAATTCTTTTAAAGTGTTAATAAGTCAATGTTACTTTTCTGACATTATGCATTTTCCTCAATCAAGGGAATCTAGAAAGTAAACTGCAATTATGTTGTGGGAGTCCATGAAAATCTTTCGTCTCTAAAACAAGGGACCCTCAGTATCTAAAAGGCAGGAAACCTGCGTGACAGATCTGAACTAAATTCAAATCTAGCAACGCCTTCTCTGAGTTTGGCTTGCTTTCGTGCAGCTCAGCTATGTTACTTGCTGAAAAGGTTAACTAACTGCCCTGAAGCCAAAAGCAAAACAAAAGCAGAGCAAAACATCTCACCAAACATAGACGGATTTTGCAGCTAACATGTTTGGTTCAGTTTGGGACAAATGAATCCTTTGGGTCTCTTCCATTCAGTTACAGATCCTGCTTTTAAAGGCTGTTCCAGTAGAATGATTTCCACAGAGCATTGGTCTCTAAACCTCTCTCCTCCCTATAAAAGACCACCTGCTGGACAAGACTCCCCCTTGCCCCACCATGATCCCTCCCAACACAGAGTTCCTTCTGCAACACCAGGAGCCCCCCAGCGACTCTCCAGGAAGGCTGAACAGACCTGGCAGCCAAGCCTGCTCTTGGCCCCTTTCCCTGAGCAACACACTCACCCCTTCTTCTTTCATGCTCTGATCCTGTTGCTCCATGCTTGCTCTGGAAGGGCAGAGTGCCGCTCACCTTCTTTTAGCCAAAGTAACGCATGCACTGAATGGAGAGAGAAGACATTCTGGGTGCACTTTGGCCACGCCAAATAACAGCCAATAGCATTTTTATAGCCAGACTAAGTCAGAATAACCCTTTCAGGAACCTGGTCTTCCTTTCACTTCTGCTTTTAAATGAAACGTCTGGGGTTTGGCTAAGCAAGCGGGTGCCCCCTGGGGACTGCAGGCCCAGCATTGTCCTGATGGAACAGTCTGCGGTATTTCCCCATTGCTAAAGTCTCTACCAGTCAGGCTCATGGTGAGTGACTGGAAGGGTTATTTCTGTCAGGAACGCGTGGCAAACAACAGCTGTCATCCACCCTACACGACACCAGGTAATACAAGGGCAACAGATTGGGCCACTAGAGACCTCATAGACGCTGTCCCTGCCAGGAAAGCTACAGTCAAGTCTCTCTGGTGGAGAGTCAGTTTTGCCCAAGTAACCGTGCAACACTGGGGAAAGTTTCTCATTTTCCGTTTTTTTTTTTTTTTTTTTTTGAGACAGAGTTTCGCTCTTGTCCCAGGCTAGAGTGCAGTGGCGTGATCTCGGCTCACTGCAACCTCCGCCTCCCGGGTTCAAGCGATTCCCCTGCTTCCACCTCCTGAGTAGCTGGGATTACAGGCGTGCACTACCACGCCCGGCTAATTTTTGTATTTTTAGTAGACACAGGGTTTTGCCATGTCTCGAACTTCTGACCTCAAGTGATTTGCCTTCCTTGGCCTCCCAAAGTGCTGGGATCACAGGCATGAGCCATCGCGCCCGGCCTCTTATTTTCCATTTTAAGGAGCTCAGAATGACCTAGAGATGTTACTTTCTGTGTATTCATCACTACTGGGAAGGTGGTAAATACCTCAAACCCCTTTCCAGGCAGGGCAGGGAAAGTGAGTCACAGTTGCTGGTCCAGGTCCGGCCATCTCAAGGCCAAGCCACTGTCAGTCCCCTGTGCTTGGCACTCATTCAGCTGTCACAGGGCATGCCAGAGTAAGTGGCCAAAATCCAAAGTCTCACAAGCCCCACAGGTTTTCATCTTTACAGGACATACTCCCTGTTTTATTTGCTGTGGCGTAAATCCAGTTACTTTAGTGATTCACTCCAAATCTCATGCATCTTTAAACAAGCAGAGACTGGGAGCCTGTGTTGGGCACTGTTCCTTGCATTAGCAGCAAACCCCCAGGGTTGCTCAGGGTGGGAGACTGTGAGAAGCCTAGTAGTGTGGCCGTGTGTGTGTGTGTGTGTGTGTGTGTGTGTGTTGGTGGGGGGTGGGGGAGGTCCCTATTCACAAGGGAGAACTCAGCATTCCGTTTCACCAGCTTCACTGCATTTTTCTTCTGTGTACCACTGTCCTAGCGCACTGACTTGTGACTAAGGCATAGCAAGACCAGAGGTTTCCAATTATTTCAAAGATTTAGAAAAAATTTCCAAAGAAAATGCACTTTAATTGCAGGGATAGGATGGGAAGAGGAAATCACCGATGGGGGAGTGAGGAGACGGGTACAGGTGAGCAATCCAACAAAACGAAGCATCCAGGCCGGGCGTGGTGGCTCACGCCTGTAATCCCAGCACTCGGGGAGGCCAAGACGGGTGGATCACCTTAGGTCAGGAGTTCGAGACCAGCCTGACCAACATGGTGAAACCCCGTCTTTACTAAAAATACAAAAAGTAGCTGGGAGTGGGGGCAGACGCCTGTAATCCCAGCTATTTGGGAGGTTGAGGCAGGAGAATCGCTGGAACCCAGGAGGCGGAGGTTGCAGTGCACCGAGATCATGCCACTGTACTCCAGCCTGGGCGACAGAGCGAGACTCCATCTCTGTCCTCCACCCTCCCCTCAAAAAGAATCGTCCAAAGTTTGCAGTCATCAGTCACGTCAAGTGCATGACACCTGCTTCTATCTAGGCCCAGATCTTCCACTTCTCCCTGCCTCTGGGCGAGGGGGTAACTAAAAACGGGGGTCGCTGGCCGGGATGCGGGGACAGTGGGCCGGGACAGTGGGCCAGGCCCTCGGGCCCAGAGGGGATCATCCCGGGAGCTGCAGGCCGCAGTACCTGGTTCCTGCCAGTGACAGGGCGTCGCAAGCACAGCCATGGATGACGTCACCAACGCTCGACTCCTGCTTCCGCCCTGGAGGGAGCCAAGCGCAGGGAAGAGGGCGCGGCGCGAGGCAGTCACGACGCCAGGCTGCGGGCCGCTCAGTCAGTCCCTCTGCCCGGTGGGCCTGCGGGCTCCGGGTAGGTCCTGTCCCTGCCCAGGACCCCTCTGCCTCAGCCCGGATCCCCCTCGGCCTCTGCCTCAGCCTCGGTCCCCCTCTGCCTCGGTCCCCCTCTGCCTCAGCCCAGATCCCCCGCAGCCTCAGCCCGGGTTCTCCTCTGCCTTTGCCCGAGTGCCCCTCAGCCTCAGCCGGGGTCCCCTTCAGCTTCTGCCGGAGTCCCTCAGCCTCGCCTGGGTCCTCCTTCTGGCCACGGACCCCCAACCTTTGTGGCGGGGGGGATCTGCCTCCAGGCCCCTGCCTCAGGCCGCCATTAGACCAAGGCCTGCAGGTTCCGAGAGCAGGGCGGGGTGGGAGACTGTGAGAAGCCTCGTGGCTCACAGCTGGAGGAGGGGGATGGGGGCCGTGGGGTGGGACTCGGGGGAGGAGGGTGGTCCTGGCAGACCTGAGGCAAGGGGATCGCTTGAGCCCAGGAATTCGATCATGCCACTGCACTCCAGCCCAGGTGACAGAGCAAGACCCTGTCTCTAGAAATAAATAAAAATTAAATTAAAAATTAAAGTTCCCTCTGTCTGTCCAGAGGTGAACTGTGGAGGGGACAAGAGACCGCGGGATTGGCGAGTGGGGAGAAGGAGCAGTGGAAGGTCTTTGCCATAGCCCAGGTGAAAGAACAATGTGACTTGGACCAGCATGGGGATGGAGAAGACAGAAGTAGATACACTTGAGGGATATTGGTGATACGATGGGGGAGAGGAAATAGGAGCGTTTCTGTTACTGTTAATAAAAAAACAGAACTAGGCCAGTCGCGGTAGCTCATGCCTGTAAACCCAGCACTTTGGGAAGCCAGGGCAGGTGGATCACTTGAGGTCAGGAGTTCGAGACCAGCCTGGCCAACATGGTGAAACCCCGTTTCTACTAAAAATACCAAAAAAAAAAAAAAAAAATTATCCGGGCATGGTGGTGCACACCTATAATTCCAGTTATTTGGGAGGCTGAAGCAGGAGAATCTCTTGAACCCGAGAGGCGGAAGTTGCAATGAGCTGAGATCGCACCACTACACTCCAGCCTGGGTGACAGAGTGAGACCGTCTCCAAAAAAAAAAAAATGTAAAACAGAAAAGTTACCTTTCTGAATCAGAATGAAAGGCAAATGTTTTATATAAGAAAAATTTAACCAGGGCAAAATACTGTGTTAGCACCACACCACAAAGCAGGCAGGCACATCTCCGGGTCGTTCTGTGACCAGATAATGATACCAGGACTTCAGTCACTACTGGCCTCACCTCTGCTAGGAATGTTCTAGAATTTTAAAGTTTTGCCATGGGCCTCTTTTGTACATGCTGCTAATGACTTCTCCTCATCCATAAATCCATTTGGTCAGTGCCTCTTCTGTAGTAATAGAATTGGGAGCAAGATCTGTGGCTGCCCAAAATAAAGACATTTCTCCATTGCTCTTGCAGTCAGTACAGACATAAAGTTCCGCTTAATGCAATGTATGCAAGATGCCATATGGCAGGCAGCTTCCAGAAACTTTGCTCTCTTAGCTTTGCCTGTTTCTCCATCCTGCTTCCTGGAATGGAGATGCCACCAGCTTGGGCCTTGAGATTGAAACCACATAGGACAGAGCACCAAGCTAGGAGAAGCTGGGGCCCCTTCCCCTGTGGAGCACCATCCAGCTCCCCACCACCAACCTGACTTAGTAGGGAAGAAAAATACTTCTCCATTTTGTTTTCCGTTACTTGCAGCTGAAACTGTTTCCCCCTGGTCAAACTATTAAATGCATGCCTGAAAATCTGTTAGGACACAAAACAGGAAGATATTCTACCAAAGCCCCTGGTGGTACAAATGGCGGAGTCTGTTCTGCCTCACTCGGTAAGTGCTTCTGCGCTGTGAGTTAGTTAGTTCATTTGCAGATGGTAAACAAGAGAATGCTGGCCGGGTGCGGTGGCTCACACCTGTAATCCCAGCACTTTGGGAGGCCAAGGCAGGCAGATTACAGGAGTTCAACACCAGACTGGCTAACATGGTGAAAACCGGTCTCTATTAAAAATACAAAACTTAGCCAGGCTTGGTGGCAGGAGCCTGTAACCCCAGCTACTCAGGAGGCTGAGGCAGGAGAATCGCTTGAACCCAGGTGGTGGAGGTGGCAGTGGGCTGAGATCGAGCCACTGCACTTCAACCTGGGTGACAGCGCAAAACTCCATCTCCAAAAATAAAAAAAAAAAATGAAAGAAAATAATACCGTCAGTAGAATGCAGAAACTGTGTTTGTATTCTTAGCAGCATGTTCATATAATAGTTTGAGGTGGTGGTGGGGCGGAGAGGGGCAAGCATTGTGTCAACAAAAGAGCAAGGCTTAGCAACGGTAAACCAAAAAGTATCTGAGACAGGTCTCGATCGATTTAGTAGTTTATTTTGCCAAGGTTAAGGACATGCCCAGAAGAAAAAAGCAGAATCTCAGAAACAGTCTGTGGTCTGTGCCTTTCTCCAAAGATGAGTTTGAGGGCTTCAGTATTTAAAGAAAAGCTGGCTGGAGGGGAAAGAGAGTATGGTAATCCACATGTTACAAAAGAAAACGTACAAGTAGAGGAATCATCATTTATATGTCTGTCTCTTGCTCAGTAAATCGGCACTTTACATAAGTAAGGTGAACACAGAGTAGCTCCTTGTGGGGATATTTAACCTTTTATTTGTCGCTGTCTGCTTAGGAACAAAAGGAAAGACAGCTCCTTGCATGACTCAGCTTTCAGCTTAATTTTTTTTCCTTTTTGGCAGAGTGAATTGGGGTCCTGAGTTTTTTATTTTCCTTTCACACAACGTATGAAGACCTTAAAGAGAAAACGGTGCAAATTCTGCAGGGCTCTGGGCTGGTTTTGTGATTTCAAGAAGCGCTTTCTCCTGTAATCCCAGAATTTTGGGAGGCTGAGGCAAGAGGATCGCTTGAGCCCAGGAGTTCGAGACCAGCCTGGGCAACATAGGGAGACCTTATCTCTACAAATAATAAAAAATTATTCGGGTGTGGTGATGTGCACCTGTAGTCCCAGCTACTCGAGAGGCCGAGGCAGAAGAATTTCTTGAGCCAGGGACTTCAGGCTACAGTGAGCTGTGACTGAGCCACAGAACTCAGCTTGAGCAACAGGGTGAGATCCTGTCTCAAAAAACAAAAAAAGAAGTGCTTTCCAGGCTTTCTGTGGAGTCCTAATTAGGGAAATGGAGTCAGGTTGGCAGCACCAGGGGAAAGCAAAAGGGAAAGCAAATAAGCTATAAATCTGCCTTTCTTCATGGTCCAGGACAGATAAACAAAGAAGAAGCAGATGAGTTATAGGTCTGTCTGTGTTTATGTCCCAGGAAGTGTAGCCCTCCTGAACAAATAACACACATAACTCACAAACTTCCCGCTTAACATCAAACGCCTTAATTTATCAAACATCCCGGCTGACAGAAGAAGGCAGGTTAGCTCCTGCAGCCGTGGTGTTATCCATCATCCTAAGAACCGTCCTATAAAATCTCCAGCAAGCCTTTGTTTCCTTGCAGTCTGCTCCTCTTCTGCTGATACCGCCCGTTGCCTCCTTGCAACATATTTTCCTACTTTCTCTAACAAATCTATCTTTCTCTACCTACAACTGTCTTGGTAAATTCTTTTACTCCCGTGCCACTGGTCCAGACAGTTGTCACTGCCCTGTGACCCTTTCAATAATCTTAAACTAAATGGTGGAGTTAAGAGGACAGCTGAAGACATTTTAATATGTAATTTGTTTGTTTTAACTGATTGTAGCCTGAATTGGATTTTCTTTTTTTTTTTCTGAGGCAAAGTCTTGCTCTTGTCCCCCAGGCTGGAGTACAATGGCATGATCTCAACTCACTGCAACCTTGGCCTCCCGAGTTCAAGCGATTCTCCTTCCTCAACCTCCCGAGTAATTGGGATTACAGGGGCCTGCCACCATGCCCAGTTAATTTTTTGTACTTTTAGTAGAGACAGGGTTTCACCATGTTGGTCAGGCTGGTCTCCAACTCCTGACCTCAGGTGATCTGCCCGCCTCGGCCTCCCAAAGTGCTGGGATTACAGGCGTGAGCCCTGTGCCTGGCTTTTTTTTTTTTTTTTTGGAGATGGAGTCTTGCTGTGTTGCCCAGGCTTGGGTGCAATGGCACGATCTTGGCTCACTGCAACCTCCACCTTCCAGATTCAAGCGATTCTCCTGCCTCAGCCTCCCGAGTAACTGGAATTACACACACGTGCCACCACGCCTGGCTAATTTTTGTATTTTTAGTAGAGGCGGAGTTTCGCCATGTTGGCCAGGCTGGTCTTGAACGCCTGACCCCAAATGATCTGCCCTCCTCGGCCTCCCAAAGTGCTGGGATTACAGGTGTGAGCCACCACACCTGGCCGGATTTTCAATTTTGATGAAACAGCTCTACTAGGAGTGAAAGACCCAAAGATCCTAATCTGAGAAGAGAAAGCTGTCCACCCCATGGCAGTGGAGATCTGCCCTAGCTGCTGTGCTTATCAAGACTGCATTTATACTTGTTTGTGTTCAGATTGTAAAACTGCATAGGATTCAAATGGTCCTTGCCAGTCCTTTCTCCCCTTAAGCCCTGTTATTTTTATGTGTCACTTGGCAGAATGTCTTGTTCTTTAGGAACATGTATCTCACGTGATAGCAGAAATGCCTACATGTGCCTTTGAGGCATAAAACAGGGTTGTTATCAAGGTGGTATCTATATTTGCCTTGCTTGATTGATGGGGAGAGGAAATGGCTCTTGGCCACACCCACATATTAATCTAAAGGAAAAAACTGAGGTGAAATCCATACAAGTAGAGAGTTTATTTGGGCCAGGTTTGAGGACTGCAGCCCGGGAGCACAGATTCAAGTTGCCCTGAATGTATGTTCGTATCAGCAATAGTTACAAGTGTGGTTGTTGTTTTTTTTTTGAGATGGAGTCTCACTCTTGTTGCCCAGACTAGAATGCAGTGGCATGATCTTGGCTCACCGCAACCTCCGTCTCCTGGGTTTAAGCAATTCTCCTGCCTCAGCCTCCCTAGTAGCTGGGATTACAGGCGCCTGCCACCACGCCTGGTTAATTTTGTATTTTTACTAGAGATAGGGTTTCACCATGTTGGCCAGACTGGTCTTGAACTCCTGACCTCATGATCTGCTCGCCTCGGTCTCCCAAAGTGCTGGGATTATAGGTGTGAGCCACTATGTGCAGCCTTACAAGTGGGTTTTTAAAAGAAAAAAGGAAGGCTGGACACAGTGGCTCATGCCTCTAATCCCAAGCACTTTGGGAGGCTGAGGCAGGCAGATCGCTTGAGCTCAGGAGTTCAAGACTAGTCTGGCCAAAATGGCAAGACCCCATCTCTACAAAAATACAAAAATTAGCCAGGCATGGTGCTGCACGCCTGTAGTCCCAGCCACTTGGGAGGCTGGAGTGGAAGGATCGCTTAAGCCTCGGAGGCGGAGGTTGCAGTGAACTGAGATAGCGCCACTGCACTCCTGCCTGGGCAACAGAGTCAAAACCTGTCTCAAAAAAAAAAAAAAGAAAGAAAGAAAGAAAGAAAAGGCCGGGCGCAGTGGCTCACGTCTGTAATACCAGCACTTTGGGAGGCTAAGGTGGGTGGATCACCTGAGGTCAGGAGTTCGAGACCAGTCTGGCCAACATAGTGAAACTCCATCTCCACTAAAAATACAAAAACAAAGAAAAAAAATTAGCTCGGCGTGGTGGCGGGCACCTGTAATTCCAGCTACTTGGGAGGCTGAGGCAGAAGAATCATTTCAACCTGGTTGCAGTGAGCTGAGATTGTCCCGTTGCATTCCAGCCTGGACAACAAGGGTGAAACAGGGAAAGAGGGAGGGAGGGAGAAAGGGAGGAGGGAGGGAGGAAGGCAGGAAGGAAGGCAGGCAGGAAGGAAGGAAGGAAGGCAGGAAGGAAGGCAGGAAGGAAGGCAGGAAGGAAGGCAGGCAGGAAGGAAGGCAGGAAGGCAGGCAGGAAGGAAGGCAGGCAGGAAGGCAGGCAGGAAGGAAGGCAGGAAGGAAGGAAGGCAGGAAGGAAGGCAGGAAGGAAGGAAGGAAGGCAGGAAGGAAGGCAGGAAGGCAGGCAGGAAGGCAGGAAGGCAGGCAGGAAGGCAGGGAGGCAGGGTGGGAGGGAGGGGCAATGGGAATGTGGGTCCTGATCCAGACCCCAAGAGAAGGTTCTTGGACTTCGTGTGAGAAAGAATTCGGGGTGAGTCCATAGAGTAAGGTGAAAGCAAGTTTATCAAGAAAGTAAAGAAATAAAACAAGGCTACTCCATAGGCAGAGCAGTGGTCTGGGCTGCTCAGCTGATTATACTTGTAATTAGTTCTAGTTCTTTGCTAAACAAGGGGAGGATTACCCACTAGTTTTCTGGGAAAGGGGTGGACAATTCCCCAGAACTGAGGGCTCCTCCCGCTTTTAGACCATATAGGGTAACTTCCTGAGGTTGCCATGGCATTTGTAAACTGTCATGGCACTAGTGGGAATGTCTTTTAGCAGGCTAATGTATTATAATTAGCATATAATGAGCAGTGAGGAAAACCGAGGTCACTTTCATCACCATCTTGGTTTCAGTGGGTTTTTGTGGCTTCTTTACCACATCCTTTCATCAGCAAGGTTTTTGTGACCTTGTGCTGACTTCCTATTTCATCCTGTGACTAAGAATGCCCTAACCTCCTGGGAATGCAGCCCAGTAGGTCACTGCCTCACTTTACTCAGTCCCTATTCAAGATGGAGTCACTCTGGTTCCAATGCCTTGGACAGGAGGAGGGTAAGGGATACAAGACTACATATTGGGCCGAGCGCGGTGGCTCAAGCCTGTAATCCCAGCACTTTGGGAGGCCGAGACGGGCAGATCACGAGGTCAGGAGATCGAGACCATTCTGGCTAACATGGTGAAACCCCGTCTCTACTAAAAAATACAAAAAAACTAGCCAGGCGAGGTGGCGGGCGCTGTAATCCCAGCTACTCGGGAGGCTGAGGCAGGAAAATGGCGTAAACCTGGGAGGCGGAGCTTGCAGTGAGCTGAGATCTGGCCACTGCACTCCAGCCTGGGCGACAAAGCGAGACTCTGTCTCAAAAAAAAAAAAAAGACTACATATTGGGTGCAGTGTACAGCGCTTGGGTGATGGGCGCACCAAAATCCCAGAAATTACCACTAACGAATTTATCCATGTAACCAAAAACCACTTGTATCCCCCAAAACTATTGAAAAACATTTAAAGAGGAGACAGTTCTTTACCAAGAATTTACATCAAAACCATGTAAACTGTAGATTGACTCTACATTGTTCTTTGTACCATGAATTCCAAAACCCTGAAGAAAATGGGCGAGGCAGCTATCAGGAGCAAAGTATCTTCAAATAACTGCCCTGGACATGGGTGGGGAAATGACTCAAGTTCCCACTCACATCTCTCTGGGCCTAATAAATTTTGCGAACCTCACAGGGCTCACACTGCTCGGCTGTTTTTCTTTTCATTCCAGGTTTAGATAAGGGAGGAATCATTAACAGGTCAGGTGGACCTGACCACCCCACAGTGCTCTTGTTTTGCTTTTGGCACAGGCAGTGTTTCTTGTCTGGGGAAGGGAGAGGGGTGCATCCAGTTGGTTGACACAGGACCTCCCAACCCTGGTGCCCACATGTGGTGTCTCCCTCTTCCTCTTTTGTGAAAAGCCACACCCCACCTTGGGCATGCCACCTGGCCGCGCGAACCCAAGTCTGCAGGGAGGGGCCAGAAAACGTGCATCTTCGAGTGTATCTTCCTTCAGGAGCCAGTTCCTTATTCTGTCCTCACTTGAGCTCCCTTCCAAGCTCCTACTAGATGGCCCCGAGGCAGAGAGGTTGCTGATCACACTTTGACATGCCTGGGGTGTAAACTTCAGAGACATGACAAGGTGCCTATGTGTTTTCTTACCAAAAACAGAATTTGACCTCGCCTATCAGAGAGTGCACGTGCCCAGGAAGGGCGTGCTCCTGGAGAAGCACAGGCAGAAGGCGTGAAAGCCGGGGCAGCAGAGGCTCTTCAGGACTCAAGGGGCTTCTGTCAGTTACACATTACCCTGAATAGACACTCCTCTTTTTATTTTTGATTTATTTGTTTATTTTGTTGAGACAGTCTCATTCTGTTGCCCAGGCTGGAGTACAGTGGCGTGATCTTGGCTCCCTGCAACCTTTGCCTCCTGGGTTCAAGCGATTCTCTTGCCTCAGCCTCCTGAATAGCTGGGATTATAGGCGTGAGCCACCATGCTCAGCTAATTTTTTGAATTTTCAGTAGAGATGGGGTTTCACCATGTTGGCCAGGCTGGTCTTGAACTCCCAACCTCAGGTGATCTGCCCGCCTCGGCCTCCCAAAGTGCTGGGATTACAGGTGTGAGCCACCATGCCCAGCCGATACCCCTCTTGTTAAAAACACCATAACATAATTTTAACTTATCATTTTAACTGTGTTTTTTAAAATAAATGTGCAGTTGATTTGTGGTAAGTATATTCACATTGTTATGAAACAGATCTCCAGAACCTTTTCATCTTGCAAAACTGAAACTCTATCCCCATTAAACAACTACTCCCCATTTTCCCTCCCCAAAGCCCCTGGTAACCACCATTCTACTTTTCTGCTTCTACGAGATTGGGCACTCACGATACCTCATGTAAGTAGGATCATGCAGTATCTGTCTTTTTATAACTGATTTCTGAAGACTTAGAGCATGTCTTCATGAGTCCTTCCTGTTGTAACATGGAACAAGATTGCCTTCCTTTCTAAGGCTGGATCATACTCCATTGTGCACACACCACATCTGGTTTACCCATTTATCTGTCAGCAGTCACTTGGGTTGCCTCTATTAATACCTTTGGCAGTTGTAAGAAATGCAGCTATGTGCATGGGTGTACAAGTATCTCGATGAGCCCCCACTTTCAATTATTTTGGATATGTACCCAGAAGTGGGATTGCTGGATCACATGGTAATTCAAATTTTTAATTTTTTTTAGGAATCACCATTCTGTTTTCCACAGTAGCTACACCATTTTACATTCTCACCAACAGTATATAAGAGTTTCAGTTTCTCCACATCCTCACCAACACTTGTTATTTTCTGGGTTGTTATTGTTGTTGTTTTTGGTAGTAGCCATCCTAACAGGTGTGAGGCGATCTCTCATTGTGGTTTTGATTTGCTTTTCCCTAATGATGAGTGATGTTGAGCATCTTTCCATGTTCGTGTTGACCATCCGTACATCTTTGGAGAAATGTCTATTCAAGTTCTTTCCTAATGAGACCACTCTCTTGGATCACAGAAAATGAGACCAGGCAGGCCATAAATAATATCCAGTGGTGTGCAGGAGCCAGCTTATGTATAATGTGAAAATAAATAATTCAAAATCAAAGCTGTTGGAAATTGGAATTATTGTGAGTCTTAAAGGAAGGTGCTTATAGGACCTTTAACTCCTCTCGCCTGGGCCGACAGGTGTGAGTCACTCCGCCTGGCCATGAATACACTCCTTTCAACTGGATTCTGATTCTTTAGATCATTTCAGGTTGCCAATAACCTCATCAAAATGAAAAACCGGCAGGCGAGGTTGCTCACGCCTGCAAACTCAGCACCTCAGAGGCTGAGGTGGGCGAATCACTTGAGCTCAGGAGTTAAGACTGGCCTGGGCGATGTGGTGAAACTTCATCTCTACAAAAAATACTAAAAAAAAAAAAAAAGCTAGCTGAGGGTGATGGCACATGCCCTTGTTCCCAGCTCCTCAGGAGGCTAAGGTGGGAGGATCACTTGAGCCTGAGTGGTCAGGGCTGGAGTGGGCTGTGATCATACCACTGCACTCCAGGCCGGGCAACAGCATGAGACCTTGTTTCAGGAAAAAAACAAAAAACAAAAAACACGACCAGAACAAAACCCACACTTTTGTGCCTCAAAAGACATTGTCAAGAAAGTAAAAAGATGAGCTGGGTACAGTGGCATGTGCCTATATTCCCAGAGACTTGGGAGGCTGAGGCAGGAGAGATAAGGAGTTCAAGTCCAGCCTGGGCAATGGAGATAGACTCCTTCTCTTAAAAAAAAAAAAAAAAAAAAAAGTGAAAAGACAAGAGACCAGAAGAAAAATTTTTGCAAATCATATATCTTATAAGGGTCTGGTATCCAGAATATATAAAGACCTCTTACAACTCAACAACAAAAGACAACCCAATTCAAAATGGGCAAAACACTTTTGAATAGATTATTTTCTCCAAAGAAGATATGCAAATGACCAAGAAGCACTTGAAAAGATACTTGGCATCATTACTCACTAGAGAAATGCAAATCAAAAACAAAATGAGGCATCATTTCACACATTAGGATGACTATCATACATAAAAAAAAAAAAAGGAAATTAACTAGTGTTGGTGGTCAGGTGAGGTGGCTCACACCTATAATCCCAGCACTTTGGGAAGCTGAGGTGGGTGGATCACTTTAGCCCAGGAGTTCAAGACCAGCCTGGGCAACATAGCAAAACCCTGTCTCTACTAAAAATAGAAAAATTAACCAGGTGTGGTGGTGCACACCTGTAATCCCAGCTACTCGGGAGGCCGAGGCATGAGAATTGCTTGAACTCAGGAGGTGGAGGTTGCAGTGACCTGAGATTGCACCACTGCTCCCCAGCCTGGGAGACAGAGCAAGACTCTGTCTCCAAAAAATAAAATAAAACAAATGTTGGTTAGAATGTGGAAAAATTAGAACTCTTGTACCTTGCTGATGGGAATGTAAAATGGTTCAGGTACTGAGGAAAACAGTTTGGTGGTTCCTCAAAAAGTTAAACATAGAATTACCATATGACCCAGCAATTCTACTCCTAGATGTATACCCAAAAAGAATGAAAAACATGTACTCAAGCAAATACACGTGCATATATGTTCATAGCAGCAGTATTTACAATTGCCAAAAGGGGGAAACAGCCCAAATATCCATCAGTGGATGAACAGATAGGCAAATTGTGGCACATACACAATGGAATACTATACAGCTATAAGAAGAAATGAGCCAGGCACAGGGGTGCATGCCTGTAGTCCCAGCTCCCCAGGAGGCTGAGGTGGGAGGATCACTTGAGTCCCAGAGTTCAAGTCTAGCCTTGGCAACATAGGGAGATCCTGTCTCTAAAAAGAAAAACAAACAAACAAACAAAACCAGAAGTACTGATACGTGCTACATGAGCTTCAAAAACATGCTGAGTGAAAGAAGCCAGACAGAAAAAGGTTGCATATTGTATGATTCCATTTATGTGAAAAATACAGAATAGGTAAATCCATAGAGAATGCAGATTGATGGTCTGGGAAAAGGCTCCTATGTTGTTGAACCTGCCCAGTTGTGGGTGTGCAGCCCAACTCTGACCTAAGTAAATTCCCAGAAGTCTTTCCTGTATTTTGAATTTGTAGTAACAGCTGTGGGCATTCTAGCAGCAGTTCGATGATCATATATGATACCGCAAACAGGACAAAAAAATGCAGATTGGTGGTTGCCAGGGACTGGGGGCAGGGGTAATGAGAAGTGACAGCTAATAGGCACCTTTTCCTTTTGGGGTGAAGAAATAGATGAAGTTATTCATTAATTGTGCAACCCTGTGAATATAGTAAATGCTGCCAAATTGTTCACTTTCAAATGGTTAATTTCATGTTATGCACATTTCACCTCAATAAAAAAAAGAAATCAATACTAGCCTGGGTAACACAGCAAGACTCTGTCTCAAAAAAATTTTTTTTAAAGACAACTATTTTGCTGGGACATCATTTATCTACAACTTAAAGAACTGTAAGCTCAAATGCAATGCAAGGGCAGGGCCCTGCTGAATCGGGAATAATATGCTTTAAGCAATGCAGTTTTCCATGAAAGTGCACATTTTTCTCCATGGTTTGAACTCTGCCGTGGTGAAAATGAGACAGGAATAATACAGGGTGATCGCAGGAGAATAGAAAATTCCAGGCAGCAGTTTTGCATGACTAGCAAAAGGAAACCATTGAAATAGCTGCAGAAGTAGGGGCCCTGAAAAACAGGATGTGGGCCAAGCTGGCTAAAGCCAACTGGAACCAATATAGCGCTGGATTTGACCTAGGTTTCACGTAGGACCTCATTATACGCTCATTAACATACTAAACCCTGCCAGGTTTGGTGGCTCACGCCTGTAATCCCAGCACTTTGGGAGGCTGAGGCGGGCGGATCACCTGAGGTCAGGAGTTCAAGACCAGCCTGGCCAACGTGGTGAAACCCCATCTTTACTAATAACACAAAAAAATTAGGAGGACATGGTGGTGCATGCCTGTAATCCCAGCTACTCGGGAGGCTGAGGCAGGAGAATCGCTTGAACCCAGGAGGTGGAGGTTGCAGTGAGTTGAGATCGCACCATTGCACTCCAGCCTGGGTAACAAGAGTGAAACTCCATCTCAAAACAAACAAACAAAAACATACTAAACCCACATCCACCAGTGCCATGACAGTTCCTGGGACATCCATATTTGGCATAAAAACAGGTAACACCACAATTTTGAGAAACCCTCACCTTTTTCCAGGAATCTTCATAAATATCCCACCCCTTGGTTAAAGAAACCCAGAAAGGTGGCAGCTCCAAAGCCCGCTGGATGCAACTCTCTTGCGTAGGCCCGAACTCTCCTTTCTTGAGTGTGTACCTTTTGCTTTGCAATAAATCTCTGTACTTTCACTATTTTCTGACTTGTCCTTGAATTCCTTCTAGCAAAGGGGTCAAGAGCCTGGACACCGCCTGGGGTTAAGGTCCCACTGGCGTTTGGGGACCTCCCCTAGCCCACTGGCATCAGAAACATTACACAAATCAGCTCACACTATAAATCAGCACCCGGCCCACCATCCGAGCCTGTTGAACATTTTCCAGCACATCACGGACTCTGGTACTACATCGGGCACCAGGTCCAGATAACACATCTTGCATCTCACCTGGGATCTTGAGGAACATGCTATGGAAGCCAGCAGCCCTATGGGGGCAGCCACACCACGTGAGCATCGGCCACACCCTTGGCGACCCTGGAACCAGACCATCCTCCAGCCCCTGTTGGTCTGGAAACCTGCAACGGCCCCATCACTTGGGAACTGGTTAGAAAAATGCAAAATCCCCTTGATTCCAGATCTGCTGAATCGGAACCTGCATTTTGGCCACATCCCTGGTGGTTCAAGCTCACATTTAAGTTCAAGAAGCTCTGCTCTGGGCTTTTCCTGAATGCGGCACACCAGTGATTCCTCCTGGCCCCAAGGCCTCTGTGCCCAACCAGGGCTGACTTACCCCTGGCCTTGCACAGCACCCCCAGGTCTCTCCTTGGTGTTGATGTGGGCGCTGGCTGACTGCCGACAGCACTCCGTGCCTGCTCTCCGACTCTGTCCCGCGTCTGCTTTTCCTCCTGGGATAATGTGGTGCTGGTGTTGATGAAAAGAGTCAAACTGTAAAATATTTTTAGAGATTTATTCTGAGCCAAATACGAGTGACCACGACCTGTGACACAGCCCTCGGGGGTCCTGAGAACATGTGCCCAAGGGGGTCAGGGTACAGCTTGCTTTTCTACATTATAGGGAGGCATGAGACATCGATCAAATACATTTAAGAAATACATTGTTTTGGTCCAGAAAGGTGGGACAGTTCAAAGGTAGGGGAGGGTTCTTCCAGGCTATAATAAATTTAAACACTTTCTGGTTGACGGTTGAATTTGTCTAAAGACCTGGGATTAAACAGAAAGGAATGTCTGTAAGATAAGAGGTTGTGGAGACCAAAGTTTTATCATGCAGATGAAGCTTTTAGCTAGCAGGTTTCAGAGAGAATAAGTTGCAAAATGTTTCTTATCGTCTTTAAAGTCTGTGTTGTTCATGCTGGAGAGATTTGATGAGGTATGTTCGAACCCCACTTCCACTATGGCCTGAAACAATCTCTCAGGTTAAGTTTTAAGAGCCCCGCCTGAGAGAAGTTCATTCAGATGGTTGTGCGGGCGGGCGGGGGTGGGGGGAACTTAGAATTTTATTTTTGGTTTACACTGGAGTGACAGTGGTGCAGGATGGGGCAGGTTTGTTCCCCTCCAGGCGAAGACAAGTGCTGGCTGCAGAGAGGTTTTATCTGCTGGTATTTGAGAAGCTTTCCCTGATGCAACAGGCCCAGGCAAGTTCAGGGTTCTGCTTTCTGCCAGGGAGAAAAGCTAAAGGGAGGGAGGGTCTGATCCCATCTCTGGCATCATGGTCCTACGAAATTGCTGGAAATGTTTTCCTCATTAACAGGTACTGCCCAACAAGAATAAATCTTCCCTCCCAGGTCTCCTATTGACTGCTGAGGGTGGGCCTGGGTTCCTGGGAACAAAGGAGGGGTGAGGTGGGACAGGGAGTTCAATCTTCATGATCACTTGGGTAATGCAAGAAAGGCTAACTAGCAGGGATAATGACAGCTGGGCTTTCTCTAGGGCTCTTTCTCCAGCTTAGTCATTGCCTGAAGTGTAATTGCCCGGATGGGTTCTTCCTGCCGGCTACACTGACAAAGTCAATTGACTGAAACCATGGCATTGCAGTAAAGAAAGAGTTTAATTGCTGTGAGGCCAGCCACGCCCTAAGGGAGAGGGAGTTACCCCTCAAATTAATCTCCCTGAAAGCTCAGAGGCCAGGGATTTTCTTTTTTTCTTTTCTTTTCTTTTTTTTTTTTTTGAGTTGAAGTCTCACTTTGTTGCCCAGGCTGGAGTGCAGTGGCACAATCTCAGCTCACTACAACCTCTGCCTCCCAGGTTCAAGTGATTCTCCTGCCTCAGCCTCCTGAGTAGCTAGGATTACAGGCATGTACCACCATGCCTGGCTAATTTTTGTATTTTTTTAGTAGAGATCAGGTTTCACCAAGTTGGTCAGGTTGGTCTTGAACTCCTGACCTCAAGCAATCCACACACCTTGACCTCCCAAAGTGCTGGGATTATAGGCGTAAGCCACTGCACCTGGCCAAGGTTAGGGATTTTCAAAGATAGTTTGGTGGGCAGCAGACTAGGGAATGGGTGCTATTGATTGGTTGGGGAATGCCATCATAAGGGTATGGAAAATGGTACTGGTGCTTGACACAGCAGGAGCATCACCATCTTGAACAAACACCACCATCCTAAGTTCCACTTAATTAAAAAACCCCTAAATCCAGCCCCAAAACATCAGCCTAATGGCTAACGTCAGCATAACCAGAAACATTAACCCTAAGATAAATCCCTCTCTGACCAGAAACATGCCAACCCCAAGGTAGTCTCCCCTGTGACCATAGACATTCCAACCCTGCAATAAACTTTCCCTCACATAGAAACATTCTGAACCTATGATAAGTCCCCTTTTTCAAAACCCTTAAATATTCTTAGTCTGTAAGAGAGAAGAACTCTCTGACCTAACTTGTCCAGAAGCCCCTCTCAGGTTTGTTTTCTCTAAAATAAACCTGTCCTTAACTGTCAAGCCACATTTTGTGTTTCTTTCTTCTTTCTTTAAGTCTTACCTTTGGTGCCACAACCCGGGATGGGTGCTGGCAGCAGAGGCTCTCTTGCAACCCAGGAGGCAGTGGGCAGCAGCAGCCCTCATCCTGAGCTAACTCCTGGATCCTGAGAGCCTCTGGAAACCCACCCTGTCTTTCTCTTACTTCACTTTTCAAGCGATTTGTGTAAGGAGGACAACTAATCTGAAGGAGAGTGCAAGGCTTGGGCCAGAGCTACTCTCTGATGGGCTCTCAAAACCCTCGGGTATCAGGAATCCACCTCCAACTGCCCACAACAGGTATTTCACTCTCTAGCCCTTGTTCCCTCTTCCTTCCTCTTCTCTCTCTCTTCCTCATGTGGCTCCAGTCCAGGAGGCCCTCTGCCAATTCCAACTGGAACATCCAACATTGGACAGTCATCCAGCCAACTGGGAAAATCTGCCTTCCCCTGGCTTTCTTGCAGTACCTGGGAAAATCAGATCTGCCGTCCTGGTCCTCAGAGGGCCAATGGGACTAAGCTAGAGGAAATCCTGGGGATGTCCAGTTTCTTCTCAGCTTAACTGTCCTCTTTAGAAAGAGGATACTGGATTTCTGTCTTTTGTCTGGGGATGCCTAGAACAAAAACAGACACACTCAGTTTCCTCTTACCAGCCCACATGGCTGCCAAAAAATCCCACATTCCTAGATCCTCCCCACTGGGCTGTCTCCTTTGGAACCTCACCAAACTTGGCTTACAGGGGAACCTAAAGCCAAAGCATTTAGTTTTTTATTGCAACACAGCCTGGCCCTAATACAAATGAAATAATGACAGTTGATGGCCTGAAAATGGCACCTTTGACTTTCAAATTCTCAGGGACCTTAACAACTTTATAACCAAGAATAGCAAATGGCAAGAGATTCCCTATATTTGGGCTTTCTTCTATCTTAGATCCCAACCCTCCCTATGCCAAGCTTGCACCCCTCATGAAATCCCTCTTCTTAATGAAAATCCTCCCTGAGTCTTTCCTTCCTCTGGAATTCCTTCCTCCGAAACCCCTTTTGACCCTGCAGATAAACCCCCGCCCCGTATTCACAACCCTCTGCATCTGCTCCTCACCCACCCAAACCCTCCACCCAGCTGGCCCCTCCTGCTCCCAAGCCTTTAACGCCAAACCCCCTCCCTCCTCCTTCTCTACCTATTACCTGTTTGAAAACTACTTCAGCCACCCCGGGTGGTGGCTCAGCATCTGGCCAACTGCCGCTCTCCCCCACGTTCTTCACCTGTTACCCACTCAAAAACTACTTCAGCCAGGTGCGGTGGCTCATGCCTGTAATCCCAGCACTTTGGGAGGTGAAGGTGGGTGGATCATGAGGTCAGGAGACTGAGACCATCCTGGCTAACACAGTAAAACCCCGTCTCTACTAAAAATACAAAAAAATTAGCCAGGCGTGGTGGCATATACCTGTAGTCCCAGCTACTCGGGAGACTGAGGCAGGAGAATTGCTTGAACCCAGGAGGCAGAGGTTGCAGTGAGCCAAGATTGCGTCAACTGTACTCCAGCCTGGGTGATAGAGCGAGACTCTGTCTCAAAAACGACGACAACAACAACAAAAACTACTTCAGCCAGTCCAGTCACCCCTGCCATTCTTCCTCTCTGGAAAGTGGTTGGGATTAAAGGCATTGCTTGCATTCATGTCTTTTTCTCTATCTCTGATTTGTCACAAATCAAACAGCATCTGGGATCTTTCTCTGAACATTCCTCTCATTATCGCAAGAAATTCCTGCCCATAATTCAATCCTTTAATTTAACTTGGCATGACATTTATATAATTCTAACCTGCACCCTCACTTCTGATGAAAAAGAGTGCATCTGGAGTTTAACTGAAACACACACAGATAAACTCCATAATTAAGCCCCCATACAAAATCCAGTGGCTAATGATGCAGTTCCCCACCATAGACAAAAATGCCCATAAGGCAACTAATTATGAAAAACTTAGAGGAATTACACAAGAGCTCCAGGAAAATCCTGCCCTTTTCTTATCACACCTCACTGAAGCGATGCTAAAACATACCATTTTGGACCCAGAATCTAGAGAAGGTCAAACTTTTCTCCACCTCCAATTTATTTCCCAATCCGCCCCAGATATCCAGAAAAAATTACAAAAATTAGAGGAAGGTCTCCAGACATCTTTGTGGGACCTCGTAAATGCAGCCTTTCATGTCTTTAACAACAGAGACGAGGAACAAAAAATTTAAAAAGACAAGCATCTCTGTTTAAAATACCAGATGCTTGCCCCTGCTGTCCAAAAGTCAATTACACAAAAGCCTCCCAACAACCCAAAAGAAAATTTCCCCACCTCTCTGGGAGTCTGTTTCCGATGTGGCAATCCTGGACACTGGCCAAAGGCTTGTCCTAACTCCCGGCTGTCCACCAAACTGTGCCCAACTTGCAGTCTTTGGGGACACTGGAAAATGGACTACCCACAACAGGAACACCCTCCCTGTTTGGGTGCCGCTCATAATGAAGCCCCCTGACCATCACAGGAGGAAATCTCTTCACTGCTGGTGCTGCCCACGGAGGACTGAGGGTGCCCAGGATTCTTCACCCCGACATCTAGTGAGTCCGTGGAACCCAGGGTAATTTGGATGTTATCCATTAAGATTATTTCCTTTCTTTTAGATACTAGGGTGAGCCTATCAGTATTTTTTTTTTTTTTTTTTTTTTTTTTTTTTTGAGACGGAGTCTCGCTCTGTCGCCCAGGCTGGAGTGCAGTGGCGCTATCTCGGCTCACTGCAAGCTCTGCCTCCTGGGTTTACGCCATTCTCCTGCCTCAGCCTCCCGAGTAGCTGGGACTACAGGCGCCCGCCACCTCGCCCGGCTAATTTTTTTGTATTTTTAGTAGAGACGGGGTTTCATTGTGTTAGCCAGGATGGTCTCGATCTCCTGACCTCGTGATCCGCCCGTCTCGGCCTCCCAAAGTGCTGGGATTACAGGCTTGAGCCACCGCGCCCGGCCAGCCTATCAGTATTAACTGAATATGAAGACCCATTAGAACATTCATTCGTTTCTGTTGGCATGAAGGGCATACAAGAAACCAAACACTGCCACTATACTCCTCATTTCAGTGAGTCACCCTCACTCACTGTTTTTTGGTCATTCCTCACTGTCCCACTCCTTTATTAAGAAGGGACATTCTACACAAACTAGGGGGAATCATTCATTTATCGGTCCTACACCAAAGCCACTCTTATTTATTATTATGTCAAGAACAGAACCCCTCCTCAGACATTCAACATCAAACAGACTTAAATCCCAAATTCCTCAGCCAAGTAAACCCCATAGTATGGAACACTGACTTCTCCATAATAACTACCCACCATTCTGTAATCCAAATTTCACTGAAGAATCCTAAGCACTATATAGTGGTCCCACAATATCCCCTCAATCCTGAATGGATTACGGGGACTCAAGCCCATCATCTCCCAACTTTTGGTTGCCAATATTTTAATCGCCACCCATTCTCCCCACAATAATCCTATTCTCCCAATAAAAAATGGGATGGCTCCTATAGACTGGTTCAGGATTTATGACAAATCAACTCCGCTGTTGTTTCTGTTCATCCTGTTGTCCCAAACCCCTATACCCTCCTATCATGAATTCCTCCCAACACTAGCCACTTCTCTGTATTAAGCCTTAAAGATGCCTTTTTTTTACTATCCCTCTACATCCCTGCTCTCAAAATCTTTTTGCTTTCACTTGGACTGATCCTGACACAGGCTGCTCCCAACAACTCACCTGGACTGTCCTCCCCCAGGGGCTTAGGGACAGCCCTCACTATTTTGGTCAGGCACTTCAGTTAGACCTCTCCCAACTACCTCTACAACATAGCATTTTGCTTCAATATGCGGATGATTTACTCCTTTGCAGCCCTTCCCTAAAATATTGTATTCAACACACCACCAAGCTTTTAAATTTTTTGGCTGAATGTAGGTACTGGGTATCCAAAAGAAAGGCCCAATTAACATCTCCAAACATTTCATACCTAGGACTAATCATAAGGCCAAATACCCAGGAAATTCCGTCAGCACGAAAGCAACGTGTTCAACAAATCCCATTTCCTAAAACAGAAAGGGACTTACTTTCCTTCCTCAGATTAGTGGGATATTTCTGAATATGGATAGCAAATTTTGCCATTATCGCTAAACCCCTTTATTAACACAATAAAGGAAATTTTGACCAATTACTCACTCCCACCCCAGACCTTTTATCATGCTTTCTTGCACCTAAAATGTGCCTTATTAGAGGCTCCCGCTTTAGGCCTTCCAAGCCCCCTAAGACCTTTTCATCTATATTTACAGAGTTCTCATAATCAGGCCCTCAGGCTACTAGCCCAACCCATGGGAAACTCCCTCCAACCAGTGGCATATTTTTCAAACAACTAGACCCCATTTATAAAAGCTAGCCCCTTTGCTTAAAATTTTTGGCCACAGGCCAGGCGCAGTGGCTCACGCCTGTAATCCCAGCACATTGGGAGGCCAAGGCGGGTGGATCACGAGGTCAGCAGATCGAGACCATCCTGGCGAACATGGTGAAACCCTGTCTCTACTAAAAATACAAAAAAATCAGCCAGGCGTAGTGCCGGGCGCCTGTAGTCCCAGCCACTCAGGAGGCTGAGGCAGGAGAATGGCGTGAACCCGGGAGGCGGAGCTTGCAGTGAGCCGAGATCATGACACTGCACTCTAGCCTGGGTGACAGAGCAAGACTCTGTCTCAAAAAAAAAAAAGAAAATTTTGGCCACAGCTTCAATAATTAGGCACAAAAGCTCATATTCTATGAACCTCTTCAGGTATTTCCTCCTTCTCACAGTCTACAAGATATGGTCAGCCATAAGTCGCTCACCCCCATCTCATCCTCTCATGTGCAAGCCCTGTATTCAACTCTCCTTTAACCCTCTATCTCTCTTCATGATACCCCCTGCCAATCCCACCACTCTTACCTTTAACGCCAATTTAAAACCCCGACCAACACTCATGCTCTAATCTAATTGAAAGTTCTCTCACCATGTTTACCTCCTTACTTCCACTCACATAAAAGGAGCCCCAGATTAGTTTATAGATGGGAGTGCATCAAAAAACCCTCCCTTCAAAGCAGGATATGCCATCATTGAAGGGTATCATGGTAATATCCACTTTCTCCCACCTAGAAAAGTCACAGAGGCTGCTCCCTTGCCTCTGGGCACATCCTCCCAACAAGCAGAACTAGTTGCCCTAACAAGAGAACTAGCTCTAGCAAAAAACACACAAGTTAATATATACACTGATTCTAAATATGCCTACAACATTCATTCCAATGCTCAAATTTGGAGTGAGTGGGGCTATCTCACGGCTCAGGGAACCCCTATCATTAATGGAAAATCCATCCATCGTCTATTAACGGCAGCTCTACTTCCAGGAAAGGTTGCAGTTACCCATTGCAACAGACATCAATCAGACAAAAGCCATATTTCTTTAGGGAACTATGAGGCTGACTTGGGGAAAACATGCCTCAACCAATCACCTAATTCCCCAATATCTATTTCCCCTCATACAACATATTCCCTCTTTTTATCCAGAACACCAAACACAACAACTAATCATGGTGGGGGCAAAATTCAAACCCCCCCATACTAGTTCATACAAAACAAATTAGTCCTACCTGACCCTGAATGAACAACTCTTCTATGGGACATTCACAACCTCTTCCACACTAGCCATTCCTCTCTACACCATTTCTTAAGTTTCCATATACTCTTAACCCCAGATATAAAGGAAGAGTTAAAAGCCATTTCCCATCAATGCTCTATTGAACAAAAAGTTTCACCCCGCTCCAATACTAAACCCCCTTCTTTCCCAACCCAGCAAGCCAGGGGACACCTTCCAAGACAGGATTGGCAAATTGATTTTACCCATACGCCCCCAGTAAAAAGGGTTCAATTTCTTTTAGTTCTGGTTGACACCTTTTCGAGATGGGTTGAGGCCTTTCCCACAACAAAGAAGCTTCTAATGTCGCTTCCAAATTAATAACAGAAATCCTCCCTGGGTTCAGTGTGCCTCTTTCTTTTCAATCTGATAATGGTCCTGAATCCATTTCTCAAATTACTCAAACACTGGCAGGAGCCCTACAAATCACCTGGAAGCTATGCATCCCCTACCGACCTCAGTCTTCAGGAAAGGTTGAGAAAATGAATGGCATTCTAAAAAACACCCTTACCAGGTACTCACTCCAGACACATAAAGACTGGGTTACACTTTTGCGTTTAGCCCTTCTAAAAATTTGAGCGCTCCTATGTAAGCCTCTAATGCTCAGACCCTTTGAACTCATGTATAGGAGACCACTGCCCCTTTTGCTGCACGTCAGGGTCAAGCCCCACCTCTACCAACCCCTCTCGCTTCCCCTCTTCTGCATACCATCCACCATTTCATTTGGGAACATGCTGACAAATACCTGCCACAACCCATCACCAACTCCTCTAATCCCTTCCTACAGCTAGGAGACTGGGTTCTAGTAAAAGATCTCAGCCCTACCCCCAATCTCCACTTCACACCTAAATGGAAGGGACCTTATCAAATCATCCTTACTACAGCCACAGCATCAAAACTCCAGGGACTCCCCAACTGGTTTCATTTCACTTCTCTCAAGAAAACAGACTTCCCTTCACCACATACCCAACCAACCAAATCTAAAACCTCTTCAGCCTTCTCTTGTAGCTCCATGACACTGACTTCCGTTTGCCTCACCCAAATCCCAGAGGAAAACGAGGAGGAGTCCACATAAGCCGCTTATGTCTCTTTCTCTCCCAAACTTCCATCACTTCCTAACCAGCCTTACTACAGACCTTCAGTGGTACCCTTACGAAACTCCCATTGTACATCCTGATCAGCTCCTCACTGTTCTGTGGGACCTATGGCTTCAAGGAGCTTTCTAGCACTTTACTCCTACCCAAATAACTTTTTTCTCTTTTTGCTTGTTTCTTTTCTTTTCTTTCTTTCTTTTTTTTTTTTTTTTTTTTTTTGGTGGTTTGTTTTTTTGTTTTTTGTTTTTTTTGAGATGGAGTCTCGCTCTGTCCCCCAGGCTGAAGTGCAGTGGTGCCATCTCGGCTCACTGCAAGCTCCGCCTCCCAGGTTCACGCCATTCTCCTGCCTCAACCTCCCGAGAAGCTGGGACTACAGGCACCTGTCACCACGCCCGGCTAATTTTTTGTATTTTGTAATTTTTGTATTTTAAGTAGAGACAGGGTTTCACTATGTTAGCCAGTATGGTCTTGATCTCCTGATCTCGTGATCCGCTCACCTCAGCCTCCCAAAGTGCTGGGATTACAGGCGTGAGCCACCGCGCCTGACCTACTTGTTTCTTTCAATATAAATTTCCTGATCACATCAACCTCACCAATACAACCACTCCCCGCTGCTCAAACTAGAATGTGCTATAAACCTTACACAATCTCTCTTGCAGCAAACTAACTGTTCCTTTGCTTCGGAGTCCCGGATGTGCTTACTACTGTCTTCTCCAGCTTACACAGCCCTTCCTGCATCCCTTCATGACCTTTTAACAAGAAACATAACCCTAATCTATCAACTCCAAATGGAGCTTCCTTTTTGGAAAAAGCTGACGTGCTGGTCGGCAGTTATCCCATTTCCAGGGCAGATCACGCCAACAAATTATT
Organism: Macaca nemestrina; assembly: GCF_043159975.1. Lineage (NCBI taxonomy): Eukaryota > Metazoa > Chordata > Mammalia > Primates > Cercopithecidae > Macaca > Macaca nemestrina. The sequence continues at coordinate 224,993,211 of NC_092125.1, read as the reverse complement.
TCAAACCTGTTACAACTCCCTACCACCCCTGAAGTCCCAAGGCCCTCTCATTGAAGGGCCCATAACTGAACACACCCCCCTTTTACAACAAGACTCACTTTGCTTTTCAGCCTCTGGGGGAAGTTTCCCTGTAGGGTCCTTAACGTCTAACCAATGCAGCCACATTATCATTGTTAAGCACCCCTCTGACCATCAAATTAACCGGGTTGACTACTAAGTACTGCCTGAAGCAAACGGAGCATTCCTGCAATGGCTTGTTTTACAGCCTCTCTCCTGACCTAACCTCTGCTTCCCCTAGTGCCCACCTTTTTCTGTGGCTCAATATCAATGGTGCAACATCCGACCGGATTAAATGTGTAAAAAAAACTCCTCCGGACGGGCGCAGTGGGTCACACCTGTAATCCCAGCACTTTGGGAGGCCGAGGCGGGTGGATCACCTGAGGTCGGGAGTTCAAGACCAGCCTAACCAACATGGAGAAACCCCATCTCTACTAAAAATAGAAAATTAGCTGGGCATGATGGTGTGTGTCTGTAATCCCAGCTACTCGGGAGGCTGAGGCAGGAGAATCACTTGAACCCGGAAAGCAGAGGTTGTGGTGAGCCAAGATCACGCCATTGCCCTCCAGCCTGGGCAACAAGAGTGAAACTCTGTCTCAAAAAACAAAAACAAAAACAAAAACAAAAAAAACCCTCCTCCTGTACTCCTCCTATATCTCTACTATAGTAGGTGTATCTCCTTGGTCTCCTCCTTGTCCACCTGGAGTAAAGAACCACAGGAAAGAAAAAATATCCCATCTTTAATTCACTTATTTTCTTTCCATATCTTTGCCTATATTTATGACAAAGGCTTATTCTTTTTGTGTGGCACCAACACATATCTTTGTCTCCCCACCGACTGAACCGGAACCTGTACCCTAGTTTTTATTTCTCCCTCCATTGGCCTAGTTCCTCCTGATCAGCCTTTACCCATCCTATCCATCCAGTATGTTAGAAAAAGGAGGGCCATCCAAGTCATTCCTTTAATGGCTGCCTTAGGTATAACCTCTGGGACTGGGTTGGGAGCAGGAGGATTAGCCACCTCCTTAACATACTTTAAAGCTCTGTCAACAAAACTGCAGAATTCATTAGAAGACATGGCCCAAAGCCTTATACAAGTCCAAGACCAATTAGACTCCTTGGTTGAAGTAGTCCTCCAAAATAGACAAGGATTAAATCTTATAACGGCTGAAAACTGGGGCCTCTGCCTCTCACTGGGTGAAGAATGTTGCTTCTGTCTCAACCAATCGGGTCTAGTAAGAGACGCTGCTAAAAAAACTTAAAGAAAGGGCTAAAAAGCTAAGAGAATACCAAGACAGCCAAGTAAATTCTTGGTTTAAACACAAAATCCTAACATGGGTCATCCCATTCCTGGGCCATCTCCTAATAATATGCCTAGGACTAACGTTCTTACCCTGTTTAATTAACCTTTTTCAAAGATTTTTTAACCAACAGGATCATGGCAATCTCACAGCCAATTACCCAAAAACATCTACAAACAGAGTTACTCCTGTAATCAATCCAAAATCAAAGAACTCTCTGTCTCCCGTGCCCCAGCCCCAGCCCTCAGCAGGAAGTAGCCAGAAAGAACACACCACCCCTCATCCTTTTTATAACTATAGGGACTGAATTGACAGAGCAGGAGCATTGCCATCTTGAACAAACACCACCATCCTACGTTCCTGTTGATGCATGAAAAACTGCCTAAATCCAGCCCCAAAACATCAGCCTAATGGCTGATGTCAGCATAACCAGAAACATTCCATTGCTAAGATAAACCCCTCTCTGACCAGAAACATGCCAACCCCAAGATAGGCTCCCCTCTGACCAGAGACATTCCAACCCCACAATAAACTTTCCCTCACATAGAATCATACCAAACCTATGACAAGCTCACCCACCTTCCAAAACCCTTAAATATCCTTAGTCTGTAAGAGAGAAGGGCTCTCTGACCTAACTCATCCAGAAGCCCCTCTCAGGTTTGTTTTCTCTAAAATAAACCTGTCCTTAACTGTCAAGCCACATTTTGTGTTTCTTTCTTCTTTCTTTAAGTCTTACAGTGCTGAGTCCTCCTCTGGGTGGGGCCACAGGATGGGTTGAGTCATGAGTCCAAGTAGAGTTAGCCATCATCAGAAATACAAGTCTGAGACATCTCAAAAAGTGAATCTTAGGTTCTACAATAGTGATGTTACTTATGGGAGTAATTGGGGAAGTTATAAATCTTGTGACTTCTGGAAAAATGGCTGGTAATCATTTACCTGTGCCTACATCTTAGCAGAATTCAGGCCCCTCTCATAATCCTAACCTTGCGGCCTTTCATTAGTTTTACAAAGGCGGTTTAGTTTTGAGAAGGGCTATTACCATCCTTGCTTTAAGGTTAAGCTCTAAACTAAATTTCTCCCAAAGTTAGCTTGGCGCATACTCAGGAATGACCAAGGGCAGCCTGGAGTTTAGAAGCAAGACAGAATCAAGGATGTCAGATTTCTCACACTGTCATAATTTTTGCAAAGGCAGTTTTAGAAGCACTGGATCTCATTTAAGCCTCAATATCACCCAATTTTAGATGAACCTGCAGCTGAGTGAGGTCAACATTTTCTCAGAGTAATATAAGGATAAATAATGGGCCAGTGCAGTGGCTCACGCCTGTAATCCTGACACTTTGGGAGGCCAAGGCAGGCGCATCACCTGAGGTCAAGAGTTCAAGACCAGCATGGCCAACATGGCAAAACCCCATCTCTACTAAAAATACAAAAATTAGCCAGACATGGTGGCACGTGCCTGTAGTCTGAGTTACATGGGAGGCTGGGGCAGGAGAATCACTTGAACACAGGAGGTGAAAGTTGCAGTAGGCCAAGATCACACCATTGCACTCCAGCCTGGGTGAGAGAGCAAGACTCCATCCCCCACTCCCCCAAAAAAGGAGAAATGACAGAGTCCACTTATCAGCCTTCTGGCCAAGATCAAGTATAATAAACAATGGAGCCATAGTTGGAACCCAGTCTCTCTCTTTCCAGAGTCTCGTCGTTCACAAACCTGGTCATCGGGACCCACCTTCTTCTCCTTTCCTTGGAGATTCAAAGCCATCCCCTTGGCTTGTCTACCATAAGATGACTTGATAAACACACAGATGCCTTCATCAATATCACTTCACTATGCCCAGGAGATTCTTGTCCTGCAAGACAAATGCTGCAAATAACTTTATGGTTCACTCCAGGAACTTCCTGGAAAGATTCATCAGCTCTTCAATAAAAAGCATCCAATGATAGCTTAGACTCAAAACTCATTCAACTCACCACCAGCAAATCCTCATCATGCTGTGTTCACTTATGTGAAAGGATTACATCATGACTTGCTAATTCCAAGGAGGCTGAAAGACTCATCTGAAACTACATGTTTTGATCTTCAAAAATATGGACTGGGTGTGGTGGCTTACACCTGTAATCCCAGCACTTTAGGAGGCAGAGGCAGATGGATCACAAGGTCAGCAGTTCGAAACCAGCCTGGTCAACATGGTTGAACCCTGTCTCTACTAAAAATACAAATATTAGCCAGGTGTGGTGGCACATGCCTGTAATCCCAGCTACTGGGGAGGCTGAGGCAGGAGAATTGCTTGAACCTGGGAGTTGGAGGTTGTGATGAGCCAAGATCGTGCCACTGTACTCCAGCCTGGGCGACCGAGCGAGACTCTGTCTCAAAAAACAAACAAACAAACAAACAAAAAAGAATAAATACCCCAATGTTCTTCTCTCCTACTCTGAGACCCTGCTAGTGAAACCGCCACTGCAAAATTATGACTGAGATGGTGAAAGAGATCTGACCTAACCAACTCCATCTTCCCTTCTGACCTCCAAGCTGTTCTTGTTCATTCCTGGGCATGGGCTTTGAACTAACCTGGGGAGGAACTTACAGTTTATAGTTTAGAAAAAAGAAGATAACAGTCCTTTTCTCAAGGTAGACCCCCTTCTTGTTAGCCAAAAGATTAGAAATTATGGTTGAGCAGTCATGCAGCTGAGGATTCAAGATTCTGACCCTCCCCAAACTACTCCTAGGCATAACATCACTGTTGTAAAACCTAAGGTCAGTGCCTGAGACATTTGCAGACCCCACATCTGATGGATCAGCTGGCACCACCCAGATCGATAAACTGGCTCATCTCATCTTGTGGCCCCCACCCAGGAACTGACTCAGCACAAGAGGACAGCTTTGACTCCCTGTGATTTCATCTCTGACCAATCAGCACTCCTGGCTCACTGGCCCCTCCCCACCCACCAAATTATCTTTAAAAACTCGATCCCCAAATGCTCGGGGAGACCAATTGGAATAATAAAAAACTCTGGTCTCCCACACAGCTAGCTGTATGTGAACTACTCTTTCTCTACTGCAATTCCCCTGTCTTGAAAAATTGGCTCTGTCTGGGCAGCAGGCAAGGTGAACCCACTGGGTGGTTACACTAGGGCCCTGCAATAGGAGTGCCTTTCACTCCCCTGGTAAGCACCAACTTTGTCTTGTGTACAGGCAGTGCCAACTCCATGGGCCTGTGACCTGTGCAGTTTCCAGGATCCTGCCCACAGAAGGGCAACTTCATATCTGGCCTGGCACAGGGTAAGCACTCAGAAAATGCCAGCTATTAGCTAGTGACAATGTCCTAACCCCACCACATCTGGCAAATCCTTTTCCTCATGGAGCCTGGATTCTGGACTCTCCTCCAACAAGTAATTGTTTCTAGACCCACGTGCTTCATTCAGAAAGTGGTCCACCTTTCCCCCAAATCTTCCCCTGCTATAGCTTTTCCTATGTGCAAGGCCTAAGCCTCAGCTGCGTGCTGAGCTGACCCTTGGATACAGCCTGACTCTGTGCCAGGAGCCTGGCAGGCTCTGGGGAAAATGCCTGGTAGAGTGGTCCCTGGAACTTACGATCTCTGCAGAGACTGTGGCATCCCAAAGACCCGCTTAGAAGGCTATAGGAGCAGAAGGAGGTGACCCTGTGGGGTGTGGGCTGCATACAGGCAGAAGCAGGAGGCCAGGCAAGAGGGAACGGTGTGGAACAGTACGGAACATGGAGCCTGGATTCTGAACGCATGCTGCATTTGCTGGGGTGAGGAAGGCAAAGAGAACTCTGGAAAAGAGGTCACGGAAGAGGTGACAAAAGGTCACTGAGGGGAGACAGATGGAAAGGGAAAGGCGCATGGCGGTTAATGAGTGGAGGGTCACAGGAGAGGGCTGGGAGGGGATGCTTCCATTTTCTCCCAGATAAGCACATAGCATCAAGTTTAGAGACGCAAAGACAAAGACAGGAGAGAATAGTTAACAAACCTCAGGATGGTCACCTCGAAGAAGCAGGACCAGGCACTGCCATTCTAGCATTACTTGTGTATATTGTACCTTAATAACCAAATTCAAGATGCCACTTCTAGGGGCTATTCAATGCAGTTTTTTTTCATTGTTGTTGTTTTGTTTTTTGAGACGGAGTCTCGCTCTGTCACCCAGGCTGGAGTGCAGTGACGTGATCTGGGCTCACTGCAATCTCTGCCTCCCGGGTTCAAGCCATTCTCCTCAATGCAGTTTTAACTGCACAAAATCCAGAAAGTAGAAGAAAGTTTAGGAGCTTTTGGCAGCAAAATTCCCCAGGTGGAGCAGTTTAAAGAAAAATATGACCGCAAGGTGGGGCTGCACGGCCAGTGCAAACCTTCAAGTCACAAAGCAAGGCAGCCACCTCCGATAGATGCATTTGGAAGGCTGCTCCCAAGAAGAGCCCCTGGTGTCCCAGCAGTCCCTGACCACCAGGAAGCCTGCAGCTGCAGCTGCAGTGGGTCACCATGTGCGTGATACAACTATGCATGAAGGGTGAAGGGGTTGGCAGCTCAGCCCTGGAGCATCTCTTATTCAAGTTCAGCCCCAAGTCATGGGTGCTTGGAACTTGGACCTGTTGACCCTCATCGGCTCTATCTAGGCAGCAGGCAAGGTGAACCCACTGGGCAGTTACACTAGGGCCCTGCTATAAGAGTGGCTTTCATTCCCCTCTTAAGCACCAACTTTGTGGACAGAGCCCAGGAATCTGTATTCTAACACCCTCTCCCTCTCTCTCCACCCCCATGGTGTTTATTAGGCAAACTCAGGGGAAGCTGGCTATGCCAACAGGGCGGCTGCCTCTTTAGCTACATTTGCCAAGAGAGAAGGGCAGAGCTGTCTTCTCCAGGTCTCAGCCTCATGGTAGGCTCTGGAACCGCAGCAACACAGGCCAATGTGAGCCACCTGTGCAGCAACCGCTCCCTCCCCACCCTGCACAACACAGCAGCAGGCAATCAGTTTACCGAATATATAGGAGAAAAATAATGTATTTATTTAATTTAAAACAGTAAAACTTCAGCTTCCCCCCCCCATCAGGGCTTGTATGACAATTCTGCAGATGCAAAAACTCACACTTTTGATGCCACGACTAGAAGTTTGTAAAAACAATTTTTCTTGTTGTGGACACGTGAAGAGTTCTGTCTGTACCTTCAGCCTGGGTCAAATAATAATCTTTATTTAAAAACAAAACAGAACAAACCAAAAACACCTCAGAAGCACAAAGAGGCAGACAGCGGCTGGTAAACCTAGTTAAAAGACCAAAGTTCAGAAAGTGCATGGGAGAGGGACGCTGAGCTGAGGACACTGTTCCGGCTGCAGAACGTGTTATGGCTGAGCTTACACTTGGGTGACTAGGGGATGCAGGCAGATAAACATTAACCACACTAACAGAGGAGACAGAAGCCCACTGGGGCTGTGCAAAGTGTCCAAGGAGCACAGCCCCTTTTGCCCTCATCAGATGTAACAGCCCTTCGCTTGAGCCCAGGAGTTCGAGATCTGTCTGGGCAACATGGCAAAACCTTGCCTCTACAAAAAATCGAAATTTAGGCCGGGCGCGGTGGCTCAAGCCTGTAATCCCAGCACTTTGGGAGGCCGAGACGGGCGGATCACAAGGTCAGGAGATCGAGACCATCCTGGCTAACATGGTGAAACCCCGTCTCTACTAAAAATACAAAAAAACTAGCCGGGCGAGGTGGCGGGCGCCTGTAGTCCCAGCTACTCGGGAGGCTGAGGCAGGAGAATGGCGTAAACCCGGGAGGCGGAGCTTGCAGTGAGCTGAGATCCGGCCACTGCACTCCAGCCTGGGCGACAGAGCGAGACTCCGTCTCAAAAAAAAAAAAAAAAAAAAAAAAAAAAAATCGAAATTTAGCCAGCCCTGTGGTCCCAGCTACTCGGGGAGCTGAGGTGGAAGGATCGCTTGAGCCTGGGAGTTGGAGGCTACAGTGAGCCATGACTGCATCACTGCATTCCAGCCTGGGTGTGGTGCTCCAGACAGCAAAACCCTGCCCCACAAAAATAAATACATTAAAAAGAAGTAACAGAAGTAACAGCCCCTCCTGGACTTGTTTTATTTTTTGAGATGGAGTCTCACTCTGTCACCCAGGCTGGAGTGCAGTGGTGTGATCTCGGCTCACTGCAACCTCTGCCTCCCCGGTTCAAGCAATTCTCCTGCCTCAGCCTCCCAAGTAGCTGGCACTACAGGCACACGCAACCACGTCTGGCTTTTTTTTTTTTTTTTTTTTTTGTATTTTTAGTAGAAACAGGGTTTCACCATGTTGGCCAGGCTGGTCTCGAGCTCCTGACCTCAGGTGATCCCCCACCTTGGTCTCCCAAAGTGCTGGGATTACAGGCGTGAGCCACTGTGCCTGGCCCCCTCCTGGACTTTTAGGATGTGACTTCCTTCCCATCCAGTCTTTCTGTCTGAGCACTACCCACCCAGCTAGACTGACTTGGTAACTGGATCTAAGGAGGAAGCGATATTGCTGTTTTCAAGGTCGGTGGGCCAGAGGCCTGGGCTAAGGCACTCAGACAAGCCCCTGCCCTGCCCACCTGGTCACCACCATTCACGGTGATCATTCATCTGTGGCAAGAGGTGGGCAGCAGAGGAAGCTGAATTAGATACCCGACATGTAACTTTTTGGAGGTTTTTACAGAAGCAGATAGAGTGGCCAGTGGCATCAAAGAAACGGAATGAGAACTTGAGCCCAGGCACCCAGAGCAGGTGTTTTCTGAGCCCTCAGCTCCCTCTACAGGCCTTTCCTGACCATGGCCAGCCCGTTTGGGGAGTCACGTCTCAGCCCTGGCTTGGGTACAGCAGGGAGGGCTCTGGAGGCCCCTGCTGAGCAGGGTTGATTCTAACACTATTCCTCTGTGTCCTAGTATTGTCTTTTCTCTTTTCTCTGTAAATCATGTTCTCTTTTGCCGCAAGCAAATTCCTGAATTTTTGCTCCCTTCTAGAAGCTCAAGTGAGGGTTTTTACCAGAGACATACCCAGAGATTTGCTGTAATGTCCTTAGGGGAGTCCAGAATTCACTTACAGAGTCTATCTCTGCCGAGTGGCTTTCCCTGGAGCAGCCCAGAGCTCTCTTTCAATCCTAAGGGGATGTTTGTCTCGCTAATTTCCATCAAGAAATCTGTTTTCTTGGACAGGCACAGTGGCTCATGCCTGCAATCCCAGCACTTTGGGAGGCTGAGGTGGATCACCTGAAGTCAGGAGTTCGAGACCAGCCTGACCAACATGGTGAAAACCCATCTCTACTAAAAACACAAAAAGATTAGCCAAGCACGGTGACAGGTGCCTGTAATCCCAGCAGCTTGGAATTGAGAGGCAGGAGAATTGCTTGAACCCTGGAGGCGGTGGTTGCAGTGAGTCAAAATCACACCCCTGCACTCCAGCCTGGGCAACACAGTGAAACTCCATTTCAAAAAAAAAGAAACAGAAATCCATTTTCACAGGAAACCAAAAATCAGCATTTTGGACTCAGTCTGCTAAATGATTATTCCTTTCCTGATACAGATTTTGGTTTTGAGAGTCAAACAGGGATCAGCAGCACAATGTGACTTCGGTTTTGATCCAGAACCATTTTACTAAGCTCAGAAAAGCATGCTTTGTCGAGTTCCGATGGATTCCAAGGGAAACCACCTATCACAGGTAAAGCTGTACTTTCTCTCGCCAAGCCCCTGGAGGTAGCATCTCCACTTCCCATTCTTTGCCAATGGCTCCTGTGACTGAACAGAGCAGCTTTTTCTGAAATAAGACAAAAGCGTTTGTGGAAGAGCCACAGAATAAAAATAGAGATACAAGTGCTTACTTTCAATTCTTTTCTTTTAAATGTAAATAATTGCTCCATGATCCATGCTGCCACTTACCCCAACTGAATACCAAAACAGCCGAATCCTTTTGAATCCTTTTTTTTTTTTTTTTTTTTTTTTGAGACGGAGTCTCGCTGTGTCTCCCAGGCTGGAGTGCAGTGGCGTGATCTCGGCTCACTGCAAGCTCCGCCTCCCGGGTTCACGCCATTCTCCCGCCTCAGCCTCCCAAGTAGCTGAGACTACAGGCGCCCGCCACCTCGCCCGGCTAGTTTTTTGTATTTTTAGTAGAGACGGGGTTTCACCATGTTAGCCAGGATAGTCTCGATCTCCTGACCTCGTGATCCACCCGCCTCGGCCTCCCAAAGTGCTGGGATTACAGGCTTGAGCCACCGCGCCCGGCCAGCCTTTTTTTTTTTTTTTTCCCAGAGACAGTGTCCTGCTGTTTCCCAGGCCAGAGTGGCAGTGGTGCCATCCCAGCTCACTGAAGCCTCAAACTCCTGGGCTCAAGGGATCCTCCCGCCTCAGCCTCCTGAGTAGTGGGGACAACAGGCACGCACCACCACATAAGCTCTAGGCGAAAGAATGAGGCTCCTTCTCAAAAAACAAAACAAAACAAAAAGCTGAATCTCAATCTTAAAACCTTCACCTTCAGGGAGGAATGTTTGTTTGAGACCGAGTTCACTCTTGTTGCCCAGGCTGGAGTGCAATGGCGTGGTCTTGGCTCACCGCAACCTCCACCTCCCGGATTTAAGCGATTCTCCTGCCTCAGCCTCCCAAGTACCTGGTATTACAGGTGCGCATCACCAAGCCCGGCTAATTTTTGTATTTTTAGTAGACAGCGGGTTTCACCATGTTGGCCAGGTTGGTCTCGAACTCCTGACCTCAGGTGATCTGCCCGCCTCGGCCTCCCAAAGTGCTGGGATTACAGGTGGGAGTCACTGTGCCCGGCCTGAGGAATCATATTTGGATTACTCATCTCTCCGGCCACTTTAACTTACAAAAAACTAAACTAAGAAGTAAATAAGCCAGAATCCCTCCCCGCTCACCCACTTTGGTCTCCCCAAGAACAGGAGGATTATAAGAAAGGAGCTGGGGGGACAGTGGGGTCTTCAGGGGTTCCCTGAGACGCCTCTTCCTGCCCTTGTTCCAGCCTTGGAATTGGAAGGAGGGAACCTGTGTCTGAAGCGATTGACAGGTGGGGGCAGGAGTGTGGATTCTGGCCTGTGCTTGACACTCAAACCCAAGCTACAGCAAGGGTTAGCAGCCCACAGAGGGCGAGGCCAAGAGGCGCAGGGAGGCTGCTGTCCCTAAGCAGCTGTGCTGGGCTGTGCCCACCCCTGGTGACCACCATGCAACCTCAGGGGAACCTTCAACCCGGTGAATGGCAGCTGGTTCTTCTGTTGAGCAAACTTTCCAAGGAAAGCTGGGCTCTCCAGAGAATCTCAACACCCGGACCATGATGTCTCAACACCATGATGTCTGGATGGGGACACATCTCTGGGGCCCCCGACAGCTTATTTAATCACACGGAAGACAGGTGCACAGGTGTGGATCCCTCAAATTGTAAACAGTGCTGTGCAGTGCTGTGTGGCCCTCAGGACACCAAGGTCCACTGGGTGGAGGCCCCGTGGCTGCAGTCATGGACCACTGGTTTCCCTGAATCTCACTGCTACCCTTATGCAGATGAACGCCCACCCCAGTGCGCCAGGACACTGGTACAGGTGGAACTTGCTGCCTGAGGATCCAGGAGGTAGAAGAAGCTGAGTTGGCGGCTGCTCTCCCAGTGGAGCCGAGAGCATCAATACCCGGGGCTTCCGGTGCAGCAGACATGCACTTCTGCCCCTGCAGCAGGGACGCACAGAAGCGCCCACGCCCAGGAAGGCGGCACCTATGCACAGAACTAGAAAGGACAAAAGCTCAGGTGCTTGGAAGTTCCCCTGGGGTCCCTTGGAATTCCTGAGACTCTCCTGGCTTGGAGGGCGTGGGCGCCTTGGGAGTGCCGGCCGGGCTCTTGGTGGGAGGCTGAGAAGAGCAGCACCAGCAACAGAGAGAGAAGAGCCGGGTTCGGACGGCGCGGGTGCAGAGGACAAACATGATGCAGTTGGCACCTCCCTGAAACGTGTTCCCGATACCCTGTCAGGAGAAAAGGAGCTGTGAGCATGGGGCTGGAGTTGGTCTCAGAAACACACGTTCTCTTAATTCTTCCAATTAAGAGAAACGGCTAGGCTGGGCACGGTGGCTCACGCCTGTAATCCCAGCCCTTTGGGAGGCCGAGGCAGGCAGATCACTTGAGGTCAGGAGTTGAAGACCAGCCTGGCCAACATGGTGAAACCCTGTCTCTACTGAAAATACAAAAATTAGCTGGGTGTGGTGGTGTGCACCTGTAGTCCCAGCAACAAGGAGGCTGACACAGGAGAATCGCTTGAACCCAGGAGGTGGAAATTGCAGTGAGCCGAGATCCCACCACCACACTCCAACCTGGGTGATAGAGCCAGACTCTGTCCCTGAGCCCCCCCTAAAAAAGAGAAATGGCTGAGAAACACACACACACACACATGCACACACATGCACACACATGCACACACATGGGGTGGCTGGGAAGTGCTGTGTACCCCAGCACCTCCCCCCATCCTCCCTGCCATGGCTGATCTGGGATGACCTTGGCAGTGGGCCTCCAGCAGGGCTCCAGATCTTCTGGGCTGGGAAGGACCCAGGAGCAGTCAACTCTCCTGGGGCTACTCCTAGGCCACTGGTGAGCACCTCCCCACCCCGGACCACACTGATCCCACTCTGTCTCCTCTCCTCAAGGTCCTGTCTCGGGCAGAGAGGAAGGCACAGCACAGTGGGGCCGAGTTCCCTCCCTGAAGCTGTGCCTTGGCCGACACTGGGGTGCAGCCACTGTGCTGCGGGAAGGAATCAGGCTGTGCCTCCTCTGGGGGCCGGGATGACAACAAGGGCCAGGGAGGGCAGACCTACATGCAGAACGACCAGCACCGGCGTCTGCACCGCGGGGGAGTCACAGAGGGTCAGCACGAACCGCACAGTGCTCCAGACCCGGAGGCAGATGAAGATGAGCGGGATGAGCACCAGCTTCTTGTCCGCCACGGAGCAGCGGCGCGGCAGGCGGTGCTCCTCGGAGAGGATGGGCCGGTACTCAGAGAGCGCCATGTGCTGTGTGGGGACAGCGAGGGCAGACCTGAGCGGATGGGCACCCTCCCGTCACATCCACCCGGGGTGCCCAGGTCTTCCCAGGGACCTGAACTAGCTCAGGGAGGTAGGGGAGATGGGCGGTGGAGCCCGGATCCTTTTCCTGACCCCTGACTGCTAGATCCTCCGCCCAGTCCCCATCTCCATGTGGAGGTCTCAAAGTCATCTGAAACAGCTCAGGTCCAAGACAGAAGACAGATCTTGACCCCTGAGGCCAATGCTCCCTTCCTGGTGTCAGCTCATGGAAACAACAGCTTTCCAGCTGCCTAGGCCAAAGCCTTGGGGCTCTGCTTTGAGCCCTTTCTTTGTCCCACAGCCCACATCCCACCCCAGCAAGTCCTGTGGCCCTCTTTGTTTGTTTAAAATAGATACAGGGTCTCACTATATTGCCCAGGCTGATCTCAAACTCCTGAACTCAAGCAATCCTCCTGCCTCAGCCTCGCAAAGTGCTGGGATTACAGGTATGAGCCGCCACCGTGCCGACTTCTAACTTCAAAACAGATCCAGACTCTGGGTACTTCTGCCACCTTCTGCCACTGCCCCGTGTCCAGGCTGTGTCACCGCTTCTCTGGATGGGCTCCCTCCTCCGCCCTGTCACCCCGTCCTGCTCCCCACTGTGGTCCATTCTCAGCACAGAAGCAGCAGGGCTGCTTGAAAACCGGTCTGCTCCAGCGAGTCCTCCACTCGGAGCTCTTCAGTGCTCCCCACTCCACACGCTCCTTATGGTCACAGCGAGGTCAACCCTTATGGTCACAGCGAGGTCAACCCTGCAGCCACATCGACCTCCTTGTTATACTGCAGACGCACAGCACCCACACCCCAGGGCTCCGCACTGGCTGCTCCCTTGCTCTGGAATGCCCATCTCCATCTGTCCCTGGGGCTCCCCCCTTGCCCACTTCAAGACTTTGCTTAAACAGCACCTTCTGGATAAGGCCTGATGCCCCTATTTAAACTGCACAGAGGCCGGACATGAAGGCTCATGCCTGGAATCCCAGCACTTTGGGAGGCCGAGGCGGGCAAATTGCTTGAAGTCAGGAGTTCGAGACCAGCCTGGCCAACATGGTGAAACCCCATCTGTACTAAAAATACAAAAATTAGCTGGGCGTGGTGGCACATGCCTGTAATCCCAGCTACTTGGGAGGCTGAGGCAGGAGAATCGCTTGAACCTGGAAGATGGAGGTTCAGTGAGCCGAGATCGTGCCACTGTGCTCCAGCCTGGGCAACAGCAAAACTCCAGCTCAAAAATAAATAAGAAAATAAATAAATAAATAAATAAATAACTACACAGATAGTCCCATCCTCACGTTCCGCTCTTTATTTTAGTCTGTTTCCCATAGTTTGTCTCACCCTCAGTCCCAGGACATCATTCATCCTTGTTCCTCCGGCTTACTGCTTATCATCGTCTTCCCCTCCAGAATGCAAGCCCCTTCCCTGCACAGGGAGGGCCTGCTGTGCCCCCCGCCCACCCACCTCTCCAGGAGGAGAACAAAAACGTGATCTTGAGCCAGTCTTGGCTTTCCTCCTCCTAGAGAATGTCTTTCATGAGAGGAAGGAGGAGATTCCTTCCAGATCAAAGCTGAATTTGTAAAAATAGATGAAACTACTCATAATGAAGATGTGCTTTTTTTGGCCGGGAGTGGTGGCTCATGCCTGAAATCACAGCACTTTTGGAGGTCAAGACAGGAGGATCGCTTGAGCCCAGAAATTTGAGAGTAACCTGGGCAGCAGAGTGAGACACTGTCCCTACAAAAAATTTAAAAATTAGCTGGGCATTGACCAGGAGCAGTGGCTCATGCCTGTAGTCCCAGCACTTTGCGAGGCTGAGGTGGGCAGATCACTTGAGGCCAGGTGTTCAAGACCAGCCTGGCCAACATGGTGAAACCCCGTCTCTACTAAAAATACAAAACTAGGCTAGGCACGGTGGCTCACGCCTGTAATCCCAGCACTTTGGGAAGCCAAGGTAGGTGGATCACTTGAGGCCAGGAGTTCAAGACCAGGCTAGCCAAAATGGTGAAACCTGTCTCTACTAAAAATACAAAAAAATTAGCCAGGCGTGGTGGCGCATGCTTGTGGTTCCAGCTACTTGGGAGGCTGAGGCATGAGAATTGCTTGAACCCGGGAGGCAGAGGTTACAGTGAGCTGAGATTTGCCACTACACTCCAACTTGGGCAACAGAGCAAGACTCTGCCTTTAAAACAAAAACAGAATTAGCCAGGTGTGGTGGCACACACCTGTAGTCCCCGCTACTCGGGAGGCTGAGGTGGAAGAACAGCTTGAATCCAGAGGTGGAGGTTGCAGTGAGCCAAGATCGTGCCACTGCACTGCAGCCTGGACAACACAGTGAGACCCTGCCTCAAAAACAAAAAGTGCATTTTTGAGCTGGTCCTGTGCCTGGGACGCTGAAGGCCCAGGGGAGGGGAAGTGCCCAAGGTTTTCTGCCAGCACCTGGTGTCCTGTGGAGTCACTGGTGCATCGTGGCATCTCTGAGCCCCCAAGCTTCTGCAACTCACCTGCTCAGAGCCTTCCTCCTCCTCCTCCTCCTCCTCCTATGGCTTTTAGCAGCAGCCCAGTGAGCTGGACTTCCCGCTGCACCCCTCCGAAACAAGTAGGGAAGCTACAGGGTGGGACTGCTGAACGAACTGCCCACTAGCTTGGCTGCAGTCTGCTCCTAGCGGTGCCTGTCCCAGCTCACCGACTCTTGGCTCTTTCCTAGCTAGAGGCAACTAGCACATTCTCAGCTCCCTGCCCACTGCTATCCCGGTTTTCTGAAACACTTGCTGATTTGGAAAAGAGGACCCACTGTCACCCGCAGGGGTCAGCCTCAGCCCCGCAGGCTTCCTGCGCTGCCAAAGGAAAGGCAGAAAGAAAGACACACAAAGGGCATCTGTAGAGGAGAGTCCTGGGCAGGGCCTGGCGGAACGCCTGGGAGCCTTCATCGGGGTCCCGGAAACTTCCCAGGGCAGTGGAAAAGAAGAGGAGGTGAGAAGGGCATCCATCACCCAGGCAGGAGACCAACAGTTAATAAAAGGCTATAAGAAGACAAAAGAGGATTTCTTTTTTTTTTTTTTGAGACAGGGAATCACTCTGCCACCGAGGCTGGAATACAGTGAACTCCCAGGCTCAAGCGATCCTCCTGCCTCACTGTCTCAGCCTCTCAAGTAGCTAGGACTATAGGCATGCACCAGCACACCAGCTAATTTTTTTTTTTTTTTTTTTGAGATGTAGTCTTGCTCTGTCGCCCAGGCTGGCGTACAATGATACAATCTCGGCTCACTGCAACCTCTGCCTGCTGGATTCAAGTGATTCTCCCGCCTCAGCCTCCTGAGTAGCTGGGATTACAGGCACCTGCCACCATGCCTGGCTAACTTTTATATTTTTATTATAGACGGGGTTTCACCATGTTGGCCAGGCTGGTCTCGAACTCCTGACCTCAGGTGATCCACCTACCTCGGCCTCCCAAAGTGCTGGGATTACAGGTGTGAGCCACTGCGCCCAGCCTTAATTTTAATTTTAATTTTTGGCCGGGCGCGGTGGCTCAAGCCTGTAATCCCAGCACTTTGGGAGGCCGAGGCAGGCGGATCACAAGGTCAGGAGATCGAGACCATCCTGGCTAACACGGTGAAACCCTGTCTCTACTAAAAACACAAAAAACTAGCCGGGCGAGGTGGCGGGCGCCTATAGTCCCAGCTACTTGGGAGGCTGAGGCAGGAGAATGGCGTAAACCCAGGAGGCGGAGCTTGCAGTGAGCCGAGATCGCGCCACTGCACTCCAGCCTGGGGGACAGAGCAAGACTCCGTCTCAAAAAAAAAAAAAAAATTTAATTTTTTTTTTTTGAGGTGGAGTCTCAAGAGGCGCGATCTCGGCTCACTGCAACCTCCATCTCTTGGGTTCAAGCGATTCTCCCACTTCAGTCTCCTGACTAGCTGGGACTACAGGCGTGTGCCACCATATCCAGCTAATTTTTGTATTTTTGGTAGAGATGAGGTTTCACTATGTTGGCCACGCTGGTCTGGTACTCCTGACCTCACGTGATCCACCCACCTCGGCCCCAAAAAGTGTTGGGATCATGGGCATGAGCCACCGTGCCCAGTCCAAAAAGGATTTCAGACCAATTGGGAAGTCCCACAGCCATCTCCAGCAAGGAGTCCAACTGAGGCAGAAGAAGGGTCTAGGGCGGGTGAGAACTGGTTAAATTTCCAAGTAAAAAGAAGAGAAAACTAGAGGTCTTGATTCGAGAAGACACAATGGAAGTTGAGGGCGGGGATTAGGTGTCCAGATGGCCACAGCCGCAAGGTGCATCCTGGCTCAGAAATGGCTGCTGGGTGGACAGAATGGCCTACAAGATGGGTACACACCCTCCTACAATTTCAGCCCTGAAAACTCAGGGGGCAAAAAGAAACACAGGGACTCACACCAGCAAGCCTGCAGGATGAGCCCAGACGTCTGAATTTAGAGCATTTCCTCTGGACCTATCTTACTGCCCCAGCCACTCCTCACATTGAATCTTTGCCTGTAGTTACCTGCACTTCTGCCTCACTCCGGGAGGGCGAGATCCATGTCCAAGTCCTCAAGATAAACCCCCATGCTATACACAGTTTGGTGCTAGTAGATGCTCAGTAAAAACACACTGAATGAGGCTGGGCACGGTGGCTCACACCTGTAATCCCAGCACTTTGGGAGGCTGAGGCAGGCAGATCACTTGAGGTCAAGAGTTCGAGACCAGCCTGGCCAACATGGTGAAACCCTGCCTCTACTAAAAGTACAAAAATTAGCTGGGCATGGTGGCACGTGCCTATAATCCCAGCTACTCGGGAGACTGAGGCAGGAGAATCACTTGAACCTGGGAGGCAGAGGTTGCAGTGAGCCAAGATTGTGCCACTGCACTCCAACCTGGGCAACAGAGCAAGACCCTGTCAAAAAATAAATAAACAAAACTAAAGTAACATACGGTATGAGTGGTCGAGTGGATCAATGAATGGGTTAATCTGTGGCCTTTTGCAGGCGTTTGCTTGTGGCCAAGAGGAAGCCCCTAGTTCACATATGCAGACTGGGAGGCAGGAACAAGGAGGAACTGGGCCAAGGTGTCAGAGGAAAGCCATGCTTTCCCAGGCTCTCCAGCCAGCCCAGCCTACTGATTTCTGAATTCTGGAAAACTCTGCCATTTAGGATATAATAAATCACTAAGCAAAGTTAGGTGAGTTATTTGCATCATTGATTGTGAAATTCCACAGTCCTCCCTTCCCTGGGGCAGCCCGGTCTTGGGTCCATCCTCCCCCTTTAGCTAAATTTCTCAAGTTTAAGCAGCCACTACAGGCCGTCCACCAGGGGGCAGGAGAGGGCTGTGACCGAGGACACGGCAGCCCTGTCCGCAGGAGCCCTGCGCCCTGGCAGGCCCTTAATCAGCTAAGCCTCCCTTTCCTTATCTACAAAGGAGCAAAAGGACCCGGCTCCTAATGGGGCAGCAGGAACCGATGCACTATCCATGTAATACAGCGTGTTGCATGGTGTCTGGTGCACAGTAAGTGCCTGGTCCCCTCCGGCCCATCACTGGTTCTGTCCCCAGAGACGCAGCCTGTCCCCTCGGGTGGTCAAACTCAATGCCAGGCCTCGCACCTGGGCATAGAGGCCATGAGGAGGGCCCTGAGTTCTGAGGGCAGCGCCTACCGCTCTGTTGATGTGCTTCCGGACCAGGAGGTACAGCAAGGGCAGCAATATGTATGCCAGCATCTCCCACAGCTTCCCCGTCAGCAGCATCCACAGGACGTGGTCCTTGGCCTCTAAGTCAATCCAGCACCAGCCCACAGACACGTCCGAGGCATCGTAGCCAATCTTCTTCAGGGCGACGGCTGCCACAGTGATGACCAGCGGGATCCCCCAGCTGAGGAAGGAGGAGAGAAATAGGCATTGGGGTCAGGCCATGGCTCCCAGCAATGTCAGCCCTCACAAAATGACAGAGGACGCCCTTCAGAAAGGGAATGGTGCTCTCCGGAGCCCGGATGGCACAGTAGCCCTGGAAAATAAGGGATAGGTGTTGCCCCAGGAGTCTGGCTCTACTTTAGAATTCTTCAGGGACTGGCATTAGAATGGAATGATGTGGGACAGCCAGCTCCCAGCGTGTGCCCAGCTGCTTTTTCATACACGTGTGTACAGAGTTCGAGACCAGGCTGGCCAACATGGTGAAACCCTGTCTCTACTAGAAATAAAAAAATTAGCTGAGTGTGGTGGTGCACGCCTGTAATCTCAGCTACTTGGGAGGCTGAGGCAGGAGAATCTTTTGAACCCAGGAGGTAGAGGTTGCAGTAAGCTGAGATTGTGCCATTGTGCTCCAGCCTGGGTGACAGAGCGAGACTCCATCTCAAAAAAAGAAAAAAGTTTTGTATACATGTGTGTACAGAGCACATGGCCAGGCAGGTGTGTGTGTGAGTTTGCTGCTGTCATGACTGCTGTGAGTCACGTCCTGCTGTCCCAGGGTTCAGGCCCGTGGTGCAGACACTGGTGCTGCGTGGGGCCTGTCTGGTTTCTGTTCCGGGAAGCCTTGGGCACCAGCGTGCGAACACCTGTCCATGCTCGTGCAAATGTGCCACAAACCATCAGCACCCCTTGGTCAGCCCTTGGGTCTAGAGGTGCACACGTCAGGGGCTTAGGGTTGCCTGGGCGGGGAATTCCAGGGTTCTGCTTACCTTCGGCCGGCTCTAGGAGGGGGAACGCGAGCTTTGAGCAGCACGTCCCTTCGGCCTTGAGGACTTCTTACGCAATGGCGGGGAATGGAACCTGGCAAGGGTCAACGGGGACCTCTGAAAGCATAAAGCTCAGGTAGGGGCCCCTCCAAGGGCAGTGTTGGGCTCAGTTATCTTTTTTCTTTTTTTGAGATGGAGTCTCGCTCTGTCACCCAGGCTGGAGTGCAATGGCATAATCTCAGTTCACTGCAACCTCCACCTCCTGGGTTCAAGCGATTCTCCTGCCTCAGCCTCCCAAGTAGCTGAGATTACAGGCGTGCACCACCACGCCCAGCTAATTTTTGTATTTCTAGTAGAGACAGGGATTCACCATGTTGGCCAGCCTGGTCTCGAACTCCTGACCTTAGGTGATCCACCTGCCTCAGCCTCCCACAGTGCTGGGATTATAGGCGTGAGCCACCATGTCCGGCCCAGGCGCAGTTTTCTAGAGTGCTCTCCCACAGCCAGCCACACAGCCAGGGGTAGGCCCCTTCCCTGTAGTCCCTGAACCAAACTGTTCCTTACACAGCAATGGAGCACACAAAGGCTACAGGGTTCCTGAGAGAGGCAGCCAGTGGGGTGGTTAAGAGCTTGGATTTCAGTGTAGTGGGCTGGATCCAAGTCCCAGCTCTGCCCCTGCTCGGGAAAGTTATTTAGCCTCAACACGCCAGGTTCTCTGCAAAGTGTGGATGACCACAGTGACTGCAGGGTGTCATTGTAGGGTCGTTACGAGAATAAACAAATACATGTGTGTACAGAGCACATGGCCAGGCAGGTATGTGAGTGTTTGCTGCTGTCATGACTGTTGTCACGTTCTGCTGTCCCAGGGTTCAGGCCTGTGGTGCAGACACTGGTGCTTCGTTGGGCCCGTCTGGTTTGTCCGAGGAAGAAGACACAGTACCCCTGTCCTAAGTCAGGTGCCTGGAGGGCAAAGCCTTAGGTAAACAGGAATGATACTATGATAACTATGAGATCAAAATTCAATGTGAATCTGAGGCCAGAATGAGGCCAGGAGAATTGTGCTTCAAGGAGTTCTCCCAAATGCTGCAGGGCTGGCAGAGGAGGCAGGGCAGGGACGAAGATGACAGGGAAAAGTCAGTTCCCTGGGACTGGGAAGGCCTCATGCAGGATGCTTCCAGAACAGAGGGGCTCTGGCCAACCATCCCCTCTGCAGCGCTCTCCAGTCCCCACTGGCCTCTGTAGGGAGGGGCAGGAGTGCTGATGGCAGAGTCACGTCACCCTCAGTGGCCTCAGTGGCAGGAGGCAGCGTGTCCTGTTGGCAGTCACAGAGACACTGGAGCAAAAAGACCACAAAAGGCCAGGCACGGTAGCTCACGCCTGTAATCCCAATACTTTGGGAGGCCAAGGTGGGCGGAACACTTGGGGTCAGGGGTTTGAGACCAGCCTGCCCAACATAGTGAAACCCCGTCTCCACTAAAAGTACAAAAATTAGCTGGACTTGGTGGCGCGTGCCTGTAATCCCAGCTACTTGGGAGCCTGGGGCAGAAGAATCACTTGAACCTGCGAGGCAGAGGTTGTGAGCCGAGATCACGCCACTGCACTCCGGCCTGGGCGACAGAGCAAGACCCATCTCAAAAAAAAAAAAAAAAAAAAAACCAATTAAAAAAACCCCACCCATAAAAGGTAAGAAAGGGTTGTTTTAAAACTCATGACGGGCGGGATGAGGTGGCTCATGACTGAATCCCAGGACTTTGGGAGGCTGAGACGGGTGGACCACCTGAGGTCAGGAGATCGAGACCAGCCTGGCCAACATGGTGAAACTCGTCTCTACCAAAAATACAAAAATTAGCCGGGTGTGGTAGTGCATCCCTGTAATCCCAGCTTAGTGGGAGGCTGAGGCACGAGAATCCCTTGAATCCAGGAGGTGGAGGTTGCAGTGAGCTGAGATGGTGCCACTGCACTCCAGCCTGGATGACGAAGTGAGACTCTGTCTCAAAAAAAAAAAAAGCAAGTGGCCTTTAAAGTGCCACCAAGCCAATCCTCCAGTCATAATGTGCTGTTCCTCATTACTTTACAGTTGCAGGATTCCGCTAAGGAATTCTGGGAAGGGGGTGAGCACTGTATGTAGGAACAGTCTCCCTGGAGGGGGCTGGGGTCACTCAAATAGGGGATTCCCCTCTGAGCTGGGCCTGGGAGGGTCACAGTCGGCACATCACTCCTTTGGGCTCCCTCTACATCCCCAACAAGCCTTATGGGAAACCGGGGGACCACACAGACCCACACTCTGTAACTTTAGGGTTGCAGTACTAAAGCTACACAGCGGTACATTTCTTCTGTGATACTGAGTTTGTGCTGGGAAATAACCAAAGGGAAGGTCAAATAGGCAGTGGGTTTTGAAAGGGTTAAGAATGTGGGTTTAAATTAGCTGGGCGTGGTAGTGCACACCTGTAATCCCAGCTACTCAGGAGGCTGAGGCAAGAGAATCATTTGAACCCGGGAGGCAGGGGTTGCAGTGAGCTGAGATTGTGCCACTGCACTCCAGCCTGGGTGACAGAGTGCAACTCCGTCTAAAAAAAAAAAAAAAAGAATATAAGAATGTGGGCCTGATCAACAGGGAGGGGTTGTTTGAACACACAGGAGGAGCAGCTGTGTGAGGGCCAGAAGCTGCCGGGGCAGGAGTGGTATTTAAGTGAGAGGAGGTAAGAGGTAGAATCAGGGAGCCGGTGGGAATGAAGAGAGTGGAATGGTCCAATGATCCTGCAAAGCAGGCTGGGCCAGACTGACTCATGTACAGGCATGGACAATGGTGTGTTGGGAACATTTCACAGCTGGCTCTCCAGAAAAACAAAGACGTATGCAGGTGTGCATGTATGCATGTTTACACAAACACATAGAAATGTATAAATTTCACCCGCAGGATGTGAAGCATACAATTTATAAATAATAATAGGCCGGGCGCGGTGGCTCAAGCCTGTAATCCCAGCACTTTGGGAGGCCGAGACGGGCGGATCACGAGGCCAGGAGATCGAGAGACGATCCCGGCTAACACGGTGAAACCCCGTCTCTACTAAAAAATACAAAAAAACTAGCCGGGCGAGGTGGCGGGCGCCTGTAGTCCCAGCTACTCGGGAGGCTGAGGCAGGAGAACGGCGTAAACCCGGGAGGCGGAGTTTGCAGTGAGCTGAGATCCGGCCACTGCACTCCAGCCTGGGTGACAGAGCAAGACTCCGTCTCAAAAAAAAAAAAAAAAAAAAAAAAAAAAATAAATAAATAAATAATAATAATACTCCTTCTTTATCCTCCATTCCATGCAGCCAACTGATTCTCACAGAATGCTTTTGTTGATTTCAGCCAAACCCTGGATTTTGCCAACCTGTGGATGCAATCAGCAAATGAGAGAGCTCCGTGGCATGAAGTTAATTGATGCTTTCATTTCCCTTAACAAGATGAAAATGAAATAAGGAAGAAATAGAAAACAAGACATACGTTGTCACCAACTAGTGACATGAGCAACTTCTTGGTTGAATCAGGTACGAGTTTTCTTCCCCCCACACTGGGAGAGTGTTTCCTCAATTTTTTTCTGCTTCATGATCCTGTCTCTTCTCATCTCTTCTTTCCATACTGGCTTATCTGCCTGCCCCAACACAGCTGCCATCTCTTCTTAAGCTCAGAGATGAGTAACACTTAAGTTTAATCTATACCTTTAACGTCTTCTCCATTACTTTTTAAAGTCTAGATCAGGGGTCCAGCAAACTATGGCTCTCAGGCCAAATCTGGCCCACTGTTTGTTTTTTTTAGATAAAGTTTTATTGCAACACAGCCACACTCAGTCATTTACAGATTGTCTACCGCTGTTTTCAGGCAGAGCTGAGCAGTTACAACTGAGGCTGCATGGCCCAAAAAGCTGAAAACACTTACTTTACAGGAAAACTTTGCTGACCTCTGCTCTACACAATCAACAAAGCAATAAATCAAGCTATCAAGGCTTGATTTGTAGTCTTTGCCAACTTCCATGTGTAAATACTTCCACCATGGCCAATTTCCAGCCACCAACACGTGTAGTTGGAAACAGATGCACGCAGCACACCATTAAATAGTATTTTCACCACACAGATTTGATAGATGCAACAACCTCAAGTGTGTAAAGAGTAAAATAGCTATCACATGATGAGCTTTGAATATTTACGGCTTTTTAAATTTTTATTTTATTATTCCCAGCACTTTGGGAGGCCTAGGCGGGCGGATCACGAGGTCAGGAGTTCAAGACCACCCTGACCAACATGGTGAAACCCCGTCTCTACTGAAAATCCAAAAAATTATCTGGGCATAGTGGCGCATGCCTGTAATCCCAGCTACTCAGGAGGCTAAGGTAGGAGAATCAATTGAACCAGGGAGGTGGAGGTTGCAGTGAGCCGAGATTGTGCCACTGCACTCCAGCCTGGGTGACAGAGCGAGACTCCATCTCGGAAAAAAAAACCACCATTATTATTTTAGAGACAGAGACAGGGTCTTGCTCTGTTGCCCAGACTGGAGTGCAGTAGCACAATCATGGCTCACTGCAGCCTCCAAATCTCGGGCTCAAGTAATCCTCTCACCTCAACCTCTGGAGTAGGGGGTACTACAGACACATGCCACCATGCCTGGCTTATTTTTTGCTTTTTGTAGAGACAAAGTCTTGCTTTATTGCCCAGGCTGGTCTTGAACTCCTGGCTTCAAGTGATCTTCTCACCCTGGCCTTTCAAAGTGCTGGGATTACAGACATGAGCCGCCATGCCCAGTCTATTATTTTTTAAGATGGGATCTCACTATGTTTTCTTAAGTGATCCTCCTGTCTCAGCCTCCCAAGGAGCTACGACTACGGACAGGAGCCCCAGGCCCAGCTTTGTTTTTAATATAATCTAGTTTTTAGTACTGGTCGTATCTAACAATCAGCTCACAAAACTCCCTAAAATGTAACAATCGTGTCTCTCAAACTGGCTCCATGACACCACCAGACGTAGGATGAAAACGATAAGGAGCTGACAGTGCTCTGGGTTCCTGACTACAGGGTAAGGAGAAAGTTGGTGTTTCTGGAACTCTCAGAAGGATAAACAGAGCAGTTCTCCAGCCAGGGGGCCATTCCGAGCTGCAGGTAGTCTAAATCTGATAGGTGCTCCACAAACACATGTGTGGCATAAATCCTGCTTTCTAGAAATGCGTATTGCAGTTCTGACATGTAGGCACGCATGGTGGCTCATGCTTGCAATCCCAGCACTTTGGGAGACCGGGGTGGGCAGGTCACCTGAAGTCAGAAGTTTGAGACCAGCCTGGCCAACATGACGAAACCCCACCTCTACTAAAAACACAAAAAATTAGCCAGCTGTAGTGGCGGGCACCTGTAATCCCAGCTACTGGAGAAGCTGAGGCAGGAGAATCACTTGAACCTGGGAAGTGGAGGTTGCAGTAAGCCGAGATCGTGCTTGCAGTAAGCCAAGATTGGTTTTTTTGAGACAGAGTCCCACTCCAGCCTGGGTGACAGAGTGGGACTCCATCTCAAAAAAACCAAACAACAACAAAAAAAACCACCGTACTGACATGTAACACCTAACAGTTTTTCCCTCCTTCATAAGGGAAGCCACCACCCCCAAAAAATAAAGCCAGAACAAGTAACACAGGGCTTAATAACTGCACACATGAAAAAGACCAAGGGATTTAGTTGATTACAACCTAGAAATTCATGTGGTTGGAGGGGTCGTCCTGCTGCTCAGATGTGGGTGGCTCAGAACAGCCAATGGCTGCTGCTGTCTGCCTGTGAGTGGCCATATGCAGCCCACATTCTAAACCTGAGACTGGCAGGCTGGCACCAGTGCCAGGGCACCTCAGGAGCATGTGAAGAGACGCTGGGCCTTGAGCTATCCTCAAATGGTTAAAAAGTCTTGAAGAGGACCTGGTGGTGAAGTGGTTAGATGCCGGAGGAATGGGCGGGGTCCTGCCCAATCCTAAACCCGGGGGCTGAATAGGCAGCTTCCACCGAGAGAAGGTGAGTGCCCATGTTTAGGGGGTGCCATGACAGGTGCTGGGTGGGGGTGCAAGGTGGGGATGTGGGTTAGAACAGGTGACCAATAAGGCCCCTCCTCTCTCAACCTGTGACTCTCAGGCTGGGAGGAGGCCAGGCTGAGCCTGCCTGGATGGAGGAAGGTAACTCTGTAACTTGAGTGTAACTCTGATGTGGCAGGGGCACCACAAGCTTCTCCCAGAGGTGTCCAGGCCCCAGCTCCAACTTGTATTTGCCTAGAAACAAAAGCCAGACTCCAAGTCGGCTTCCTCCCTACTCAGAGGCTGTTAAGGGTTCAACTGCATCCCCTACAAATTTCATCTGTTGAAGTCCTAATCCCAAGAACCTCAGAATGTGAGTGTATTTGAGAGACAGGGTCTTTCAAGAGGTGATTAAGTTAAAATGCAGTCAACAGAGTGGAACCTAACCTAATGTGACTCTGCTGTCATAACTTATAAGAGGAAAGGCCGGGCATGGTGGCTCACACCCATAATCCCAGCATGGGAGACCAAAGGATCGCCCAGGCCAGGAGTTTGAGACCAGCCTGGGCAACAAAGTGAGACCCTGTCTCTACAAAAAAACATAGAAATTAGCCGGGTGTGGTGGCACACACCTGAAGTCCCAGCTACTCAGGAGGCTGAGGCGGGAGAACTGCTTGAACCCAGGAGGTTGAGGCTATAGTGAGCTGTGACTGTGCCACTGCACTCTAGACTGGATGAGAGTGAGACCCTGTCTTTTCTTTTCTTTTTTTTTTTTTTTAGATGGAATGTCACTCTGTCTCCAGGCTGGAGTGCAGTGGCGTGGTCTCAGCTCACTGCAACCTCCGCCTCCCAGGTTCAGGCGATTCTCCTGCCTCAGCCTCCCAAATAGCTGGGATCACAGGCACCCACCATTATAGCCGGCTAATTTTTGTATTTTTAGTAGAGACAGGGTTTCACCATGTTGGCCAGACTGTTCTTGTACTCCTGACCTCAGGTGATCCGCCCGCCTCAGCCTCCCAAAGTGCTGGGATTACAGACGTGAGCCACAATGCCCGGCCATGACTGTCTTAAAACAAAAAAACAAACAACAGCAACAAAAACAAGAAGTGATGAGCACACAGATCTTTACAGAGGGAAGACCAATGGAAGACCCAAGGAGAAGATGGCCATATACATGCCAAGGAGAGAGGCCTCAGGAAGAACCAGTCCTGCCCTCACCTGGACCTTGCACTTCAGCCTCCAAAACTGTGAGAAAATAAATTTCTGTTGTCTAAGCCCCCAGGCTGTGGTACTTTGTTAGGGAAGCCTGAGTAAACACTGCAGAGGTTTTCTACAGACTAGACAGGAGAGACACGTGTCCCGGCAGCGGGTACCATCCCAGCTCCTAGGGCCCCCAGTCTTACAGGTCACGGATGACTTGGAAACTCCCTACCCCCACAATGCCCAGATTGGCAAAGCTGGGCCAGGACCCTCCACCAGCTCATGGAGGAGAAACCGACAAAAAGCCATTCATACTTGTCAGGAGCTTAGCCCTTTTTGGAACTCGACACCTTTTGTTTTTAAATGTCCTCCAGAGAAAGGAAGTGGAAGTACTGCCGGGGATTAGCCAAGCAGAGAAAAAACCACCTGCGAGACCTGAATTCCCCGCCGGCCTAGTGTCAGTCAGACCAGGCCACTTGTCCCCAGGACAGCAATGCTCTCGGCTTCCCTGCCTTTCAGAGCGGGTCCTCGGGAGTTCCCAGCCCTGCCC
Organism: Macaca nemestrina; assembly: GCF_043159975.1. NCBI lineage: Eukaryota > Metazoa > Chordata > Mammalia > Primates > Cercopithecidae > Macaca > Macaca nemestrina. Next base: position 224,966,368 of record NC_092125.1, on the reverse strand, counting down.
AACTGGGGATCTTCAGTTGCGTGCTTCTGGAACCTGTCCCCACCAGAGTCAGGGTGGGGACACCTGCAGACAGGGAGACACATTTCCACTTCACACACAAATGCACAGTTATACTGAAAAGCGGCCCACTGGTTTTCAAAGACCCTTAGAACGCCATCCCCGCTGCCCGGAAGGGGTCAGAGGTTAGACTGAGGCGGGCTCAAAGCAGGGTCTCCTCAATCACCAGCTCCAACCCTGGGATTCCTGTACCTTTTCCCCACCTCAAACCTCATCCTTCCTACAGATCTCTGGGGGCTGGCACCTGCTGGGGGAAAACAAGCAGGCCTCTTCTCTGGGCCAAACACACCATGCCTGGTGTAGGTACCATGAGGCCTGGGGATGTTAACATAACTCAGAAAATGCTTTGAGAACCAAACTCTTGTGCAACAATATGCCAGTTTAAAAACCTCAGGACACAGCAGGGCTGGGGGAAGCCCAGCCGTAGGGAGTGAGGCCTGGTGAGAGGCTGCCTGGAGGACGTTTCTTCCCTGAGAATAATGGACACTTATTGTCCAGCTCCAGGGGCAGAGGGTCAGGGACTTGGGAGAAGTTCAGGGAGTCAGCCACTGGGCCAGGCCACCACAAGGTCACCCTGCAGAAGGGGAGAGGAATGTCCAAAGGAACTCTCAGATACACACTCATGCCCTAGTGTTACTGTCTGTAGCCCTCAGCTCAGGGATGGGCAGCTCGGCTGAAGGTCAAGGGGCAGCCTGAGCTCTCACACCTCCTGCCAAGTTGCTGGTGCTCAGGCCCCTGCCATGGGCTTCCTGCTGCACACAAGGATGCAGCACTGCCACCTTCACCAGTCACCTCAGAAAACTTATGGGGAATAACGAAACCAGTTCCATGATTGTTATTTTGGATATATACATGGATGTGGCCACTGCATCCATCCCTCATTCAGATGCCACTGCCTGGGGAGATGGGCCAGCTCTGCCACTGGCTCGTCCTTGCAGTGCCACGGTGAGCTCATTTCAAATTAGAGAACTCAGGCCGGGTGTAGTGGCTTACACCTATAATCCCAGCACTTTGGGAGGCCGAGGCGGGTGGATCACATGAGGTCAGGAGTTCGAGACCAGCCTGGCCAACATGGTGAAATCCCGTCCTTACTAAAAATACAAAAATTAGCCGGGTGTGATGGTGCACACCTGTGATCCCAGCTACTTGGGAGGCTGAGGCAGAAGAATCACTTGAACCTGGGAGGTAGAGGCTGTCGTGAGTAGAGATCACACCACTGCACTCCAGTCTGGGCGACAGAGTGAGACTCTGTCTCAAAAAAAAAAAAAAAAAAAAACAAAAAACGGGCCAGGTGTGGTGGCTCATACCTGTAATCCCAGCACTTTGGGAGGCCGAGGAAAGTGGATCATTTGAGGTCAGGAGTTCGAGACCAGCCTGGCCAACATGGTGAAACCCCATCTCTACTAAAAATACAAAAAAAATAGACAGACATGGTGGTGTGTGCCTGTATTCCCAGCTAGTTGGGTGGCTGAGGCAGGAGAATGGCTTGAACCTGGGAAGTGGAGGTTGCAGTGAGCCGAGATCGTGCCACTTCACTCCAGCCTGGGTGACAGAGCGAGACTCCATCTCAAAACAAACAAAAAACAAATTAGAGAACTCCGAGAACCTTCCAGCTCCAGGCCCAGGTTTCCCCTTTTTGCTACATTGGGACTTCCCGCTCCCCCCAGAGCAGGGTTTTTATAGTAAACATGGGGGTCACAGACTCTTGCTTCCTCTGTAACCCTAAGCAAACTCCAAAGGGTGGATGAACATGTGTGTGAGAGGCACAGGGGCTGGACCCTGCTGGAGTCATACCCACACCCACCTTTAGCTTGGCGGGGCCAGAAGAAACTCAGAGACGCCCGAGGAAAACCCGGTCGGCCAGGACCCTTCCTTCTGACCCCCAAATGAGCTGCCCCGACCCTTTAGCTGCCCCCCCATGCTCACAGGTCACACAGCTGATGCCTGGCACCATAGAGGTCCTGGTGGAGCGGGTGGTCACCTCGCCCCTGCTGACCCTGATCTGGCATCACGCAGGCACCCACCACCGTGCGGGGAGGAAGGGCTGCGCCGCTCTTGGAAAGGAGGTCCCCTTATATGGGAGGCGGAGAAATGACCCCTCCCAGCAGCTCTGGCCTCCCTCAGGTGGGCGTGGTAAACACACAGCCACTCAGGCACACCACATGAAAGTCAAAGATGGGACGTCCGTGGCAGCCGCCTCACCAGCCAAGACACAGTAGAAAAGGACTTCTCAAACACAGGGACTTCCCCTGAACACTGAGTATCTCACACAACCTTAAAAAAGCAACTGCCGGCCAGGCACAATGGCTCACGCCTGTAATCCCAGCACTCTGGGAGGCCAAGGCAGGCGGATCACAAGGTCAGGAGATCAAGACCATCCTGGCTAACACGTTGAAACCCCATCTCTACTAAAAATACGAAAAAAAAAAAAATTAGCCGGGCGTGGTGGCAGGCGCCTGTAGTCCCACCTACTCGGGAGGCTGAGGCAGGAGAACGGCAGGAACCCAGGCGGCAGAGCTTGCAATGAGCCGAGACTGTGCCACTGCACTCCAGCCTGGGCAACAGGGTGAGACTCTGTCTCAAAAAAAAAAAAAAAAAAAAAAAAGCAACTGCCACCAAAAAATTCAAAATGCTGTCAGAATCAATGGACACAAAACCCTTGGGTGAAAGCTGGAGATGTGACAGGCTGTTTCGAGCCACCAACGCCTCTCAGCAAGACACTTCTTAACTACAAAAGGAAAACTAGTAACTTGCAGTGCAGGAACTTGGCAGATAACGCCTGAGCCCAGTGATCAGAGTTAACATCACCAGTAAGGGAATACGTCCAAGTTGCTGGCCACCAGGTAGAAAGCAACGAGAAAAACATGTTTCTGGGATATCCTGCCAAAAATGCAGAACCTGAACCCGTTATGAGGAAGTACCAGACAAACCTGAACCGAGAGGCATTCTATAAAATAACGGGCCTGTACTCTTCAAAAATGTCAGCATCATAGAACACCAAGAAAGGCGGGAGAAGTGTTTCAGATGTAAGGAAAATAAACATATATTAAAATTAAGTCAACATACAAGCCAAGATTTTCCTTTGCTATCACGGACACTGTTAGTCCATGGACAAAAATCTCAACAAAGGCCGGCCACAGTGGCTCACGCCTGTCATCCCAGCACTTTGGGAGGCTGACATGGGCGGATCACTTGAGGTCAGGAGTTTGAGATCAGCCTGGGCAACATGGTGAAACCCCATCTCTACTAAACATACCGAATTAGCCAGGCATGGTGGCGCATGCCTGTAGTCCCAGCTACCTGGAAGGCTGAGGCAGGAGAATCACTTGAACGTGGGAGGTGGAGGTTGCAGTGAGCCGAGAGATCGCATCATTGTACTCCAGCCTGGGCAACAAGAGTGAAACTCTGTCTCAAGTGGGAAAAAAAAACAAAAACAAAAACATACACACACACACACACACACACACACACACACACACACACACATATATCAATAAAGTCCACCAATCAGGTAACAGTATTGTTCAGTATTAATTTCCTGCTTGGGTAGATGCCTGCGGTTCAGTAAGAGATTGTGCTTGTCTTCTGGAAATACATACTGAAGTATTGAGTATGTCACTCTTATTTTATGTTTAAATTTTTTCTCTCTCTCCTTTTTTTGTAGAGGCAGGGTCTCAGTATACTGGCCAGGCTGGTCTCCTGGCCTCAAGTGATCTTCCCACCTTGGGCTCCCAAAATGCTGGGATTAAACCACTGCACCCAGGCCCTGTCACTTACTCTTAAATGGTTTCAGAAAAAAGTAACTGGAGAGGATAAAGCTGATATGGTAACATTTAGGAAATCTGGAAAGCTAAAAATAATTTTTTAATTTTTTTGAGATAGGGTCTTGCTCTGTCGCCCAGGCTGGAGTACAGTGGCGCAATCTCAGCTCACTGCAACCTCTGCCTCCTGGGCTCAAGCGATCCTCTCATCTCAGCCTCCTGAGGAGCTGGGACTACAGCCGCACACTACCACGCTCCGCTGATCTTTTAAATTTTTTGTAGAGACAGGATTTCGCCATGTTGCCCAGGCTGGTCTCAAATTCCTGGGCTCAAGTAATCCGTCCACCTTGGCCTCCCAAACTGCTGGGACTACTGGCGTGAGCCACCGCGCCCAGCCTAAAAATAAATTATTGTTGAAATTGTATTTCAGTTTTTAAAAACTGTTACAGCCAAAAGACAACACAGTCTCCTAAAAGGAGTCTTGGGCTGGGTCAGAAGTAGATTCTAACCCTGAGCCTCTCCCTTACTAGCTATGTAGCTCTGGGCCATCACATCTGCAACGAGGGTAATCGCCCCACCCATCCATTCTGTTGGGTTACTTTTTTTTTTCTTTTTCTTTCTCTTTTTTTTTTTTTTTTTGAGACGGAGTCTCGCTGTGTCACCCAGGCTGGAGTGCAGTGGCCCCATCTCGGCTCACTGCAAGCTCCGCCTCCCGGGTTCACGCCATTCTCCTGCCTCAGCCTCCGAGTAGCTGGGACTACAGGCGCCCGCCACCTCGCCTGGCTAGTTTTTTTTTTTTTTGTATTTTTAGTAGAGACGGGGTTTCACCATGTTAGCCAGGATAGTCTCGATCTCCCGACCTCGTGATCCACCCGCCTCGGCCTCCCAAAGTGCTGGGATTACAGGCTTGAGCCACTGCGCCCGGCCTCTTTTTCTTTTCTTTTTTTTTTTTTTTTTGAGACAGGGTCTCACTCTGTCACTCCAACTGGAGTGCAGTGGTGGTCTCGGCTCACTGAAGCCTCAACTTCCTGGGCTCAAGTGATCCTCCTGCCTCAGCCTCCCAAAGTGCTGGGATTACAGGTGTGAGCTACCACCTCTGGCCCTGTTGGGTTATTGGTGATTAGTGGGCTAATGAATGGAACAGCACTCTGCAAACATCAGGGGCTAGACACAGCTCATGCTGAAATATGGTTTCCTGAGGATGAGGTCTAAACTGCCTCCTCTCTCTGGAAAGGGGGCCACGGTAGGTATAATGATGGGGCCCCAGGCGGCCACGCAGGTGCTCTCCTAGGAACTTGTGCGTGTGCAGGATTCTCTCTAACCTCCTGCCTTTATGTGACTGTAATCAGTTTTAGCGATGGTTTCTGTCACTTCGCATTGTATCATATCATTAAAAAAAAAGACTTACAGAATTCAAAACCAGTATCTAAGAGCTGCATACCATTTCAGAAGGGGAGGGTAGACTCTTAACTTCCTGTTCCCCCACTGCTGGACATTGAGGTTACTTCCAAATTCTCACCATGATAAGTGCCTCACAAGCAGCTTTGTACATAAAGCTTTGTACGTATTTTAGATTATCTCCTTAGACTAGGCTCTGGTAAATAGGATTACTGGATCAAGGGGTATGAACCAAATACTTTCTACAAAGACTATTTCAATTCACACCATCAATAATACTGTAGAAAAATGCCAGTGAAACTGGCATTTATCATGTTTGTATTCTGCCTTACTTTTTTTTGATATGGAGACTTGCTCTACCACCCAGGCTGGAGTGCAGTGGCACGACTGTGGCTCACTGCAACCTCCACTTCCCAGGTTCAAGCGACTCTCCTGCCTCAGCTTCCTGAGTAGTTGGGACTACAGGCATGCATCACCATGCCTGGCTAATTTTTGCAATTTTAGTAGAGATGGGGTTTCCCCATGCTGGCCAGGCTGGTCTCAAACTCCTAACCTCAAATGATCCGCCCACTTTGGTCTCCCAAAGTGCTGGGATGTACAGGCATGAGCCACCACGCCCAGCCCTGCCTTACTATTTTTTTCCTCCTAATTAAATAAGGAAATGGTACCTTATTGTTATAACTTACACTGCTTTGAATATTAATGGTATATGATATATATTTATCAACTGCTGTTACTATTTTGCTTGAGTATGTCTTTTGTCCATTTTTCAGGATATTTGTGGGTTTAAAAAAATTGAATTCCTAAACGCACATTAGAATAGGGATATCAACTTTTGTGTTGTCATATTTTAAAATACTTTCCAAAACTGAAAGCTTTGAAGAGGACTGAATTCCAGCAGTATGAAATGGTTAAAAAGTGGATAATCACGTATCTATGCCTGAAGGTGGTATTTCTCACATCAATAGATCCTGCAAACAATAAACTAATATTCCAAAGAAATTTTACTGGAAATACATTGGAGAGTCCTTAGTAAGGTCATTGGCAATACAGTCTAGGAAGATCTAGGTCAACAGATGAACCTGTTAGACAGGTTTAACCAATTCCCTTAGACTAGTCTGAATGCTGAGAACTCCAGAGAATTGTCAAACTCCCTCTCTAGCTTGGATACAGGTAATTTTATTTTCTTTTAAGAGGCAGGCAGGTCACATTCAACAGACAAGATGAATAAGTTGCTTTTCTTTTCTTTTTTCTTTCTTTTTTTTTTTCTTTCTTGTTTGAGACAGGGTGTTGCTCTGTCTGCAGTCATAGCTCACCATAGCCTTGACCTCCCAGGTTCAAGCGACCCCCACAGGGTCCCTAATGAGAACCAAACAGAAAAACCCCCGACTCAGGTTTGTTGGGCAATCCTTCTTTTCCACAGAAGCTGGACCAGGTTCTGTTATCGTTTAAAAAATATACTATGTTGAATATTTTTAAAGACAAGAAGGGAAAGAGAACAGGTTCTTGCAAAGATAGGTACAGCCTCGACTCCTTTCAAGTACACGCCATCTCCCGAGTACTCGCTGCCCACACCCAGCCAAGTCAATCACGGGACCCAGACAGTGTCAGACGGGATGCTGCCGGGAAAGCAAGGCGGGGCCCTGTTCCGTGGGGCCCTGCAGCATTTGAGCCACAGTTTGAATGATGTGTTGCAAAGAGTTTTTACTTGCACAGCTGAGAAGCAGGTCACTTCGTTTCTCAAGAACCAGCCGGCCTCAGTGCACAACTGAAGGTCAAGCGACTCTTACAGCCCTGTAGCCTCACCGTGTGACACCCAGGTGACCTGTCTCTGCCAAAGTGCTGACTGTGCTCGCAGTCCTTGGAAGGCACTTAAGTTTTTAATAGAAAGGACCTATAATTAGGGCAGTATCTGGTGCTCTGATCTGGGAGTAGGAGAAAAGGAAAACAGCCCCTAGGATTCCTGCCCACAGTTCAGCACAGGACGCCAGGAGATTTTCAAAACCTGACATTCTTCAGCGAGGCTTATGTGAAAGATGCTTGAACCGCAGAGTAAGGTCTCGGCTCTTCCCCACTCTCAGAGAGCCTCCAGGAGGACTCCGAGACTCCCAGACCAGCCCTCCGCCCCCGACCTCAATCTCAGAATAACTGAACTCTGGAAAGTCAAGATCACCAAGAACAGAAATACAAGAGGCTGGGGCCTGAGTTTAGAAACGACCAAAGACAGAATAAAAAGGACAGTCCTTTGTAAACTGTACACCAGAGACAGGGCAGCCTGGGAGTGGCGGAGTGCACCAAGCTCACTGTGGCTTGGGGTGGGGTGGTGGGGTGTGACTAGGAGTTGCCGGCTCTCCAGCCCGGGACAGTTACCCAACTCGTCTCCCAGCCTGTTTCCCCATGGGCAGCCGAGACGGCCAGGACATAGTGAAGCAGGTCACAAGGGGCTCAGAGTGTCCTCCCCTGCCCCGTCCAAGGAAACAGGGCCCGGCTCTGGGGGCGAACTCTGACCCCAGTACCCCAAGTGGCTGTGCCCTGGGGCAGGCACAGAGGAGCTCCCTCGGGAGCGAATCTCGGGTAGTTCTGGCCTCCTCCCGCTGGCCCAGGGCTGCCCCGGGGGCGCCAGCAGGCACTGCTCGCTGTGGGTAGGGGGGTGCAAACTAGACGCGGCCTCTGGGAGGGCAAGACCGGGAGGGGTCGGCCTGTGTCGGGGGCTACTGGAAAAGCAGCGCCACCGCCACCCACCTGACGACATGGAAGGCCCAAAGCAGGCGGTCTGTGCGGGGCCCGCGCGAGGCGCGGACGATGCTGAGATACAGGTAGAACGCAATGGCTACGGTCCAGAAGAAGGAGCTGGTGTTGGCGAAGGTGGACAGCGCGCCCTGCAGCACGCAGTCCCACGACGGGCCCGCGAAGTCCTGCAGCACTCCGTAGAAGTAGGAGGCGGCCGAGAGCAGGTCGGCCAGCGACAAGAAGAGCAGCAGGCGCCGTGCCCGGCTGCGCAGGTCGGGCCACAGGGCGTGCGTGGCCACCAGCAGGCCCGAGCCGAGCGCGGAGAGCGCGCACGACAGCAGCACCACGGTGCGCTCCGACGGCACCAGCTCGGTGGGCGGCGCGGCCTGCGGCATGGCGTGGGGGACCAAGAGCCAGAGCGCCGCGAGGGCAGAAGCCGGGCCGCGCGTGCGGCCACCGCCGCCGCCGTCTGGGCAGCTAGACGCCCGAGGCTCGCGTCTAGGCGCCCGCCCCACCCGCGTCCGGCCGCTCCCCGCCCATCTGGGCTCTGGGTCCCGAGCCCCGCCCACGCCCAGGGCCCCGCCCCTATATCCCGGTCTGAGCCCCGCCCAGGTGCCCCTTCTCGTCCCGTTTCTCCGGGCCCTGAGCCCCGCCCCCTCCACGCCCGTGCGGCTTCCAAGCTCCACCGGGTGCCAGAGGCTCCTGAGCCCCGCCCACGCCCTCACACCACGTCCCTAAGCCCCTAAGCCCTTAAGCCCTACCCCCTGTCCCTCCACACTCTGCCAGGCCCACCCCTGCTCTTGCCAGGTGTCTGGGACGTCCAGTCCTGTGAGAGGAAGGACTGGCATTTTTAGGGCTCGTATTACTTTCCCTCTTTTCAGCCAGCATTCTGTGTGTGTTGTGAGTGGAAGGGCGTGAGGATCAGAGGCGTTCTTTCCACTAGCAACAGAAGCAACTCTCGGGTGTGATCCTCATTCCTTAAGCCGTGATCCCGACGTGTTCACAAGTTGGTGGTGATGACTTGGGGAAGCCGGTGTTTCCAACTTTTCTTAAAATAAACATGCTGTTTTTTAAAAAATACCGAACTAGGTGTGATTTTTAAAAAATGAAATGCTAGGCCGGGCGCGGCTTTTTCTTGTTTTAAAATTTCATACTTTTCAATTAAGATGTAGTTCACATACCGCAAAATTGGCCCTTTTAACTAAACAATTCAGTAGTATGTTCACAAGTTTGTGCAACCATCGTTATTATCATTATTATCTAATTCTACAACATTGTCATCACCCCAAAAAGAAATCCTTATCCCTTAGCCGTTAGCCCTTAGTCATTCTCCCCTAAGCCCTGGCAACCACTCTTTTACCGCGGATTTGCTTGTTCTGTACATTTCCTATAAGTAAAATCGTATGCTCTGTGTCCTTTATGTCTGACTTTTTTCACTTAGCACATTTCTGAGGTTCATCGTAGCATATAGCAGTGCTTCATTCCTTTTATTGCCCAATCATATTCCATTATATGGATATACCACCTTTTTTTTTTTTTGTATAGACCAAGTCTCCCTCTGTCGCCCCGACTGGAGTGCAGTGGCATCATCTCGGCTCACTGCAACCTCTGCCTCCCAGCTTCAAGCAATTTTCCTGCCTCAGCCTCCCGAGTAGCTGGGACTACAGGCACATGCCGCCACACCCGGCTAATTTCTTTTCTATTTTAGTAGAGATGGGGTTTCACCGTGTTGCCCAGGCTGGTCTTGAACTTCTGAGCTCAAGCAGTCTGCCTGCCTTGGCCTCCCAAAGTGCTAGGATTACAGGCATGAGCCACCGTGCTCAGCAGGACGTACCACATTTTACTTAGCTATTATTCATTAGCCCATGGACATTTGGGTTGTTAACACTTTTTAACTATTATGAATAATATCACTATGAAAATTTGCATACAAGTTTTTTGTGATGTATGTTTTCAGTTCTCCTATGTATATACCTAGGAATGGAGTTGCTGGGCCATACGCAACTTTATATTTCACCTTGTGAGGAACTGCCAAGGTGTTTTTCAAAGTGACTGTACGTTTCATTTAAATTTGCACCAGCAATGTATGAGGAATTTCTCTACATTCTTTCAACACTTTTTTTGAGACAGGGTCTCTGTCACCGAGGCTGGAGTGCAGGCACAACCACAGCTCACTGCAGCCTCAAATTACTGGGCTCAAGCAATCCTCCCAAATTGGCCTCCCCAATAGTTAGGACTTCAGGTGCATGTCACCATGCCCTACTAATTTTTTTTTTTTTTTTTTTTTTTAAGACTGAGTCTTGCTCTTGTTGCCCAGGTTGGAGTGCAGTGGTGCGATCTAGGCTCACTGCAACCTCTGCCTCCTGGGTTCAAGCAATTCTCCTGCCTCAGCCTCCCGAGTAGCTGGGATTACAGGTGTACACCACCACGCCCTGCTAATTTTTGTATTTTTAGTAGAGACAGGGTTTCACCATGTTGGCCAGGCTGGTCTCGAACTCCTGACCTCAGGTGATCTGCCCGCCTTGGCCTCCCAAAGTGCTGGGATGACAGGTGTGAGCCACCTTGCCCAGCCCCTACTAAATTTTTTTTTTTGGAGATGGGGTCTCACTATGTTGCCCAGACTGGTCTCAAACTCCTGCCTTGACCTCCCAAAGTGCTGGGATTACAGGTGTGAGGCCACCTCACCCAGCCTTCCAACGTTTTTTATTATTTTTGTGATAATAGCCATCATAGTGGGTGTGAAGTTGTTCCTCATTGTGGTTTAGATTTGCATTTCTCTGATGAATAATGACCTCAAACATCTTTCCATGTGTGTATTGGACATTTGCATATCCTCTTTGGAGAAATGTCTATCCAACTAACTTTCTCTTTTCTTTCTCTCTCTCTCTTTCTTTCTTTTCTTTTTTTTTTTTTTTTTTCTCAGACTGAGTCTCACACCGTCACCCTGGCTGGAGTGCAGTGGCGTGATCTCAGCTCACTGCAACCTCCACCTCCCAGGTTCAAGCAGTTCTCCTGCCCCAGCCTCCCGAGTAACTGGGATTACAGGCGCCAGCCACCACACGCAGCTAATTTTTGTATTTTTAGTAGAGACGGGGTTTCACCGTGTTGATCAGGCTGGTCACAAACCCCTGACTTCAAGTGATCCACCCGCCTCAGCCTCTCAAAGTGCTGGGATTACAGGCATGAGCCACCACACCTGGCCAATTTTCTTTCTTATTTTTAAATTGGTTTGTCTTTTCGTTGTTGAGCTGCAAGAGTTCTTTATGTATTCTAGTTATTACCCTCTTACCAGCTGTGTGATTTGCAAATATTTTTTCCCATTTTGTGGGTTGTCTTTTCACTTTCTTGATAGTGTATTTCAAAGGAAAAAAGTGGTTTTTGACGATGTCCAATTTGTCCATTTTTTTTCTTTGGTTGCTTGTGCTTTTGTTGTCACGTCTAAGAAACCAGCACCTATGCCAAACTCATGAAGGTTTGCATCTCTGTTTTGTTTCTTTCCAGCACCTCACTTTTATGGTTACTGTAGCTTTATAGTAAGTTTTGAAATTGGGAAGTGAGTCCTTCAAGATTATTTTTTTCTTTTTTTTGAGATGGAGTCTCACTCTGTTGCCCAGACTGGAGTGCAGTGGTTTGATCTCAGCTCACTGCAACCTCTGCCTCCCAGGTTCAAATGATTCTCCTGCCTCAACCTCCCGAGTAGCTGGGACTACAGGCGCCCACTACCACACCTGGCTAATTTTTGTATTTTTAGTGGAGGCAGGGTTTCACTATGTTGCTCAGGCTGTTCTCAAACTCCTGACCTCAAGTGATCTGCCCGCCTCAACCTCCCAAAGTGCTGGGATCACAGGCTTGAGCCACCATGCCCCACCCTTCAACATTGTTTTTCTTTTCCAATATTGTTTTGGCTATCCGATGCCCCTTGCAATTCCCTATTAATTTGAGAATCAGTTTTTCCATTTCTGCAAAAGAAATGGAAAAGATTGATAGAGATTGCTTTGAATCTGTAGATAAAAGTGGAGAATAATGCTATATTAATAATATGAGATCTCCTTATCCATGGACCAAGGATGTCTTTCCATTTATTTAGCTTTTCTTTAACTTCCTTCAGTGATATCTTATAGTTTTTGGTGTACATTAGGTTTGATTTCACGTTTGGTTCATAGAAAGCAAATATTATCTTTGTATATCTAACTTTAAAAAAATTGTTTTGGCCGGGTGCAGTGGCCTGTAATCCCAGCTCTTTGGGAGGCTAAGATGGGAGAATCACTTGAGAGGCCAGGAGTTTAAGACCAGCCTAGATGACTTAGTGAGACTCCATCTCATACAAAAATAAAATAAAGGCCAGGCATGGTGGCTTACGCCTATAATCCCAGCACTTTGGGAGGCCGAGGCAGGCAGATCACCTGAGGTCAGGAGTTCCGAGACCAGCCTGACCAACATGGTGAAACCCCATCTCAACTAAAATTACAAAATTAGTTGGGCATGGTTGCAGGGCGTAATCCCAGCTCTTTGGAACCTGAGGCAGGATAATCACTTGAACCTGGGAGGCAGAGGTTGCAGTGAGCCGAGGTTGCACCATTGCACTCCAGCCTGGGCAACAAGAGTGAAACTCTGTCTCAAAAAAATAAATAAATAAAAATAAAAATAAATAAAATTGTTTTATGAAATATTCATATTGAAAAGTGCCTAAAATACAAATGTACAATTTATTAGATAATTATAAACAGCCATCCAGGGCAAGAAATACAACATTACCAGCATACCACAAACCTCCCACAAACCCCTTCCCCCTCAGTCATTTCCTTGCTTTTTTTTTTTTTTGCCCAGGCTGGTCTTTAACTCCTGGGCTCAAAGGATCCTCTGGCCTCAGCCTCCTAAGCAGCTGGGACTACAGGTAGGAGCCACTACTGGAGGCTCTAGCTCTTACCCATCCATGTATGCATCCCTGAACAAAACAGTGCAGTTTGCCTGTCATTGAGCTTTATGTAAGCGGAATCATACTCTCTGTTCCCTTTTGTGTTTTCTGTATTTTGTTCAACCTTATTTTTGTGAGATTCATCCAACCTCTTACTATTTGCTACATGCAATTCATTCATTTTCACTACTGTATAGTACTCCACTGTATAAATAATTCCATTGTATAAATAATTGTGTATTTATCCATTCTATTGTTTTTGGACATTTGGGTTGTTTCCGGGTTTTGGCTATTAGAAGCAATGCTGGAATAAGCATAGATTCTTTTTTAATCAGAAAACAAGTTACTACAGGCAGTTCTCAGCAGTGCAAGCAAACGTATTTGTGGAGTTTGTTCTGCAGAGAGCTAAGAGCGGCTGCCTTCCTTCCAAGTCACTTGTGATCGTTCAAAAGACCCCTGACCTCCTCCTGAGAGGACCCCAGACCATAAACAGAACCTGGCTGAGAGTTCTGTCAATGAAGCCTCTCAGCTTTTCTCTGATGGAAATAGCTTTAAGTTTGGCTTTTGCAATCAGCCTGGGGCTTTGGACTACGGCAAGGCAAGAGTCTGGAATGGATTCTGCCTCCCCAGAGCTCGGTCATTTAATCCTTGGGGTATCTGGAGGAGCGGGGAGGAGATGGGGCACATGAGAGGTCTTGTAGCAACCTGCTTTGTCAGCAGATCAATTTTGACTAGATCTTTCCTGCTTTATTGAGATTGAAGTGCTTTGCCTAAATCTCCAGGTGAGCAGCTGGCTGTTTTACAAGCATTTATTTTTATGTTTTTTCCCCCACCTCCCACCCTCGCTTATAGACCATTTTCATCAGGAAATTGCTTGGCTTTCTTTGCACTGGGAAACAACATTCAAAGAACTTTCATACTTCCTACACCTAGGGAAAAACTGTGAAAGACGTGCAATGATATAGCTTCAAATTGCTTAGATTTAAATGTGAAGCTAATTTTACACTGTCCAGGGTCATGGATGTTGTCTAGATGGGTCCAGGCATTTATCAGGAGGTGGGAACTGTGACTCCCATCGCAGCTGGGATCTGAAGTAGCCCAGCATGGTCTCCACTAAAGGGAGTTTGGGGTTCCTGACCCTGGGACTCTCAGAGCTCCTGGGGCTCCGCTCCTCCTTGGGGGACTCTGGGGAGGTCTGACTGAGAAGAATAAGCCTAGAGAAACCCCAGGCTCTGAGCTGTCTCTAATGATCCCTGCCCCAGATGGTGTGGGATGTCCCATTAGCCACATTTTCAGTTTCCGGTCTTTCAGGACCCCCTCTCCTGCCTCATCTTTGGGGGAACTGGTAAGAAACCCAGATGCATCTTCTTTGGACCCTGAGTTGTTTCTCTAGTAGCTGTGCCAAGCCAGCTGGCAGTTGTCTGCCGCTCCATGTCCAGTGTCCAAGGGGGCCGTGTCCCATGTCCTCACACATCATCACAACCTCGCTTCACCCTACTTGTCTGGCTGCAGAGCTAGGGCCCAGACCCAGAGAGGCCCCATCACAGTGGCGAGCAGCCCCCGGAGAAAGCTAGTTTTTGGGTTACTTTCTCCTCCTCCTCCTCTCACCCCAGGAACTGGCACAAGATTCTCCTCTGACAAGCACAATAGAGGTGACAGTTTGGTGTCTCTCATTTGGAGGAATCTGAAATGATTTTTCTGAGGTCAACTCCAACGTAAGTCACAAGCCACAAACGTAGTTTTAAAACTGGAACAGAGGAGGGACTTTCAGCTCGGGCTGGCCACCTTCCTCATTTCCCTGTTTGAAAGGTGAGTGTGGTACAGGCTCTGCCACTGATCACTGCCCGAATCATGAAGGGAGGGAACTCATGCTGCTCCTTCCTGCCTGGGGACCATGGTGAGTGTCTTAGTCAGGGCTCTCTAAAGCGCCCGAACTAATAGCATAGATGTAAATATAAAGGGGAGTTTTTTGTTTTTGTTTTTTTGGTTTGTTTTTTTTTTTTTTTTTTTTTTTTTGAGACGGAGTCTGGCTCTGTCGCCCGGGCTGGAGTGCAGTGGCCGGATCTCAGCTCACTGCAAGCTCCGCCCCCCGGGTTTACGCCATTCTCCTGCCTCAGCCTCCCGAGTAGCTGGGACTACAGGCGCCCGCTGCCTCGCCCGGCTAGTTTTTTATATTTTTTAGTAGAGACGGGGTTTCACCGTGTTCGCCAGGATGGTCTCGATCTCCTGACCTAGTGATCCGCCCGTCTCGGCCTCCCAAAGTGCTGGGATTACAGGCTTGAGCCACCGCGCCCGGCCGGTTTGTTTTTTTTTTGAGATGGAGTCTCGCTGTGTCGCCTAGGCTGGAGTGTGGTGGTACAATCTCAGCTCACTGTGACCTCCGCCTCCTGGGTTCAAGTGATTCTCCTGTCTCAGCCCCCTGAGTAGCTGGGCCTACAGGTACATGCCACCATGCCCGGCTAATTTTTGTATTTTTAGTAGAGACAGGGTTTCTCCATGTTGAACAGGCTGGTCTTGAACTCCTGTCCTCAGATGATCCACCTGTCTCATCCTCCCAAAGTGTTGGGATTATAGGCGTGAGCCACCACGCCCGGCCAAGGGGAGTTTATTAAGGAGTTTTTGTTTGTTTGTTTGTTTGTTTTAGGCAGAGTCTCACTCTGCCACCCAGGCTGGAGTGCAGTGACGTGATCTCCGCTCACTGCAAGCTCCGCCTCCCGGGTTCACGCCATTCTTCTGCCTCAGCCTCCTGAGTAGGTGGGACTACAGGTGCCCACCACCACGCCCAGCCAATTTTTTTTTGTATTTTTAGAAGACACGGGGTTTCACCATGTTAGCCAGGATGGTCTTGATCTCCTGACCTCATGATTTACCCGCCTCGGCCTCCCAAAGTGCTGGGATTACAGGCATGAGCCACCGCGCCCGGCCAAGGAGTTTTAACTCACGCAGTCACGAGGTCCCACAATAGGCTGTCTGCAAGCTGAGGAGCAAGGAAGGCAGTCTGCATCCCAAAGCTGAAGAACTTGGAGTTCGATGTTTGAGAGCAGGAAGCATCTGGTAAGGAAGAAAGATGTAGGCTGGGAGGCTAAGCTGGTCAATCTCTCCACGTTCTTCTTCTTCTTTTTTTTTTTTTTTGAGATGGAGTCTCGTGCTGTCGCCCAGTCTGGAGTGCAGTCACACCACTATGTCCGGCAATTTTTGCATTTTTGGTAGAGACAGGGTTTCACCATGTTGGCCAGGGTGGTCTGGAACTCCTGACCTCAGGTGATCCACCTGCATCAAACTGCTGGGATTATAGGTGTGAACCACCTTGCCTGGCCTTCTCCATGTTCTTCTACTTGCTTTTATTCTGGCCGAGCTGATAGCTGATTAGATGGTGCCCCCCAGATTGAGGGTGGGTCTGCCTCTCCCACCCCACTAACTGAGATGTTAATCTCCTTTGGCAACACCCTCACAGACACACCCAGGAACAATACTTTCCATCCTTCGATCAAGTTAACATTCAATATTAACCATCACAGTGAGCAACGGTGAACCTCCAGCATCCCCAAGGAGGCCCTGCAACCCCTTGGCATGTTCACATGACCATTGGGCCACACAGATAAAGAATAGGGCAAGCCTGGCCAGCACCGTTGCTGGAGTCAGGAGCCTCCTCTTCAAGGGACCCCATCTGGTGGGTGTATTTTCCTTCAGGAGCCCTCTGATCTCAGTGGGATGTGTTTAACCTCTCCCTGATCACCTTGAGCCTTGCCCCTCCCTACCCCAACACTGAAGGCTGCTGCCCCCGCTTGCTGTGCACCCGGCCCTCTGACCTGCACACATCTTAGAAAGAGCCTGGTCCTGGCTGGGCGTGGCGGCTCACGCCTGTAATCCCAGCACTTTGGGAGGCCAAGGCAGATCACGAGGTCAGGAGATCAAGACTATCCTGGCTAACACGGTGAAACCCCGTCTCTACTAAAAATACAAAAAAATTAGCTGGGCGTGGTGGCGGGCGCCTGTAGTCCCGGCTACTCGGGAGGCTGAGGCAGGAGAATGGCGTGAACCCAGGAGGCGGAGCTGGCAGTGAGCCGAGATAGCGCCACTGCACTCCAGCCTGGGCGATAGAGCGAGACTCTGTCTCAAAAAAAAAAAAAAAAAAGAAAAGAAAGAGCCTGGTCCTGGGAGCTCTTCCACTGCAGCAGCTCCCGGCGTGGCCACTGCCCTGCAGTTCCTAGCTGCCTGGGTGAAGAGGAGCCGGACTAATGAGAGAACAACCTGGCCAACGTGGCGAAACCCCGTCTCTACTAAAAATATAAAAAATTAGCCAGGCATGATGGTGGGTGCCTGTAATCACTGTGGGAGTTTGCAGTGAGCTGAGATTGCACCACTGCACTCCAGCCTGGGCGACAGAGAGAGACTCCGTCTCAAAAAAAAAAAAAAGAAAAGAAAAAAGAAAAAAAAAATATGGATGGGGATGGGGGACAATTCAGCTCACAACAGGGATCTTTCTGGACACTCAGAACCAAGCTTTAATAGCTTGACAATGTCTTTCAGTCTGAAACGCAGAGACACTGCCAACCCAGGGCCTGCCCTCCATCACAGGAAGAAGCCACACCATGAGCCTCGTGCCAGCAAAATGTGGCTGTGTTTGCTTGCTCAAGGGCAAGGCTGATGGGTGTTACTTCACTCTGGCTTTCAGAGTCACAGGAAGAGGCTGCGCAGGGAACAGGAGTCAACTGTTCCCCAATTCCTGTGGCGCCCGAGCAAGAGAATAGGAGTGTGAGCCCAGGGCTTGGGGCAGACATGGGCAGATGCTCATGTGTGTGGGAATGGCTGCTGGAAGCCCATGCGTGGTCACCAGGGGTCTGGGAGGCAGGGGCCAGGCTGTGACAGTGGTTCCCAAACAGCCGGGGAGCTCTGTAAACTTTAAGGCTCTGATCACCCATATAGGGCAGGGCAGGCATCTATATCTTTAGAGGGCTCCCAGGCGGATGCAGAAATTACTTGGGTCCCCAGACAATCACTGCAGTCGCTGATGGCTCTCTGTGGGGTTCATATACTTTTGTATGCTTGAAATTTTTCATAACAAAAAGTTAAAAGGGAGGAAAAAAGGAAGGAAGGAGGGAGAGGGAGAAGGGAAGGAAGGAAGGAAGACAGGAGGGAGGGAGGGAAGAAGGAAGGAGAGGGAAGGAAGGAAAAAAGAAAGGAGGGATGGAAGGAAGGGAAGGAAAGGGAAGGAAGGAAGGAAGGAAGGAAGGAAGGAAGGAAGGAAGGAAGGAAGGAAGGAAGGAAGGAAGGAAGGAAGGAGTGGCTGAGCATAGTGGCTCATGCCTATAATCTCAGCACTTTGGGAAGCTGAGGTAGGAGGATCACTGGAGGTCAGGAGTTCAAGACCAGCCTGGCCAACATGGTGAAACTCTGTCTCTATTAAAAATACAAAAATTAGCAGGTGGTGGCACGCACCTGTAGTCCCAGCTACTCTGGAGGCTGAGGAAGGAGAATCAGTTGAACCCAGGAAGTGGAGGTTGCAATGAGCTATCGTACCACTGCACTGCAGCCTGTTGGCTGGGCGACAGAGCAAGACAGTGAGACTCTGCCTCCAAAAAAAAAAAGGAAGGAGGGAGGGATGGAAGGAAGGAAAAAAGTCTCCCAGAGGATTCTGATGCCAGCCCTGGTTAGGATGAAGACGGGAGGGAGGAAGCCCTAACCTGCCCAGGACTTTCTGTGACTCGGGTGAAGCAGTGCCTCCTGGTGGTGAGAAGGCAGTACTACTGGTATAAACCGGTCTTGACGTGCAGACTCGGTGTGAATGTGGGGCCAGGACAATGTGTGTCCTGGAGTTGACTGTGCACGGGGAAGCTAGGCAAGCCTTTGGAGCAGGCCCATAACCTTTGCCACAAACCCCTTTGCCAGTCTAGTGAACTCTCTGGATTCTCAGGATAAAAGCATAAATTACATGGGATTACAAAGCTAACCAATCATAGTGAAATACAATGATTGAAATACTTGATAAAGCCAAATTTGGTATAGCGTGGCAGATATGACAATAGTAGTATGTCATAGTAGATAGTAGTAATGTGCCAATGAGAGTGTTAGCACATTAAATAATATCTAATAACAACTGGTCAAATAACAATAATTTTAAAAGTAGTGAAGAGAATTAATGATATTTTGCAACAACTCCAACATGTAAAAATAGCTGCAATTTCTATTGTTAACAGAATCACACATACTACTATAACAAACAACAAAAACCTCCCAAAGGCCAGGCATGGTGGCTCACACCTGTGGTCCCAGCACTTTGGGAGGCTGAGGCAGGAGGATCCCCTGAGCCCAGGAGTTCGAGGCTGCAGAGAGCTATGATCGCACCATTGCACTCCAGCCTGGGTAACAGAGCAAGATCCTGTCTCAAAACAATGCAAACAAAACAAAACACCCTCCTGAAACTTATTGCCCATCTTTATTCATGAATAAAGGAAATGGGCAATTGCTATGAGAAGTCAGTAAAAACAAAGAAGTGCCTGGTTGCCCTGCAGGTGCTGCACCGCCAGCTGAGAACCTGCCTTAGAAAGGCAGCCAAGGGCCCACTGCACTCCTATGTCATCTGGCTGCTCCATATTCCCACTATGTGTTCTACAAAGATTGATTGAGGGCCTACTGTGTGTGGCAGACACTGCACAATATAGACCAGGTACCTGCCCTTAGCAAGCATGCATTCTACAGGGACAGCCGATAAGCCAACAATACACAGAACATGATCTACCAGCTCAACTTTTTTTTTTTTTTTTTTTTTTTTTTTGAGACAGGCTCTCACTCTGTCACCCAGACTGGAGTGCAGTGGCACAACCATGGCTCACTGCAGCCTTGACTGCCCAGGCTCAAGCAATTCTCCCACCTCAGTCTCCTGAGTAGCTGGAACTATAGGCATGTGCCACCAAACTTGGCTAATTTTTTTTTTTTTTTTTTTTTTGAGATGGGGTTTCACTCTTGTCACCCAGGCAGGAGTGCAATGGCGTGATCTCGGCTCACTGCAACTTCCACCTCCTGGGTTTAAGCGATTCTCCTGCCTCAGCCTCCCGAGTAGCTGGGATTACAGGTGTCCACCACCATGCCCAGCTAATTTTTATATTTTTAGTAGAGATGGGGGTTTCACCATGTTGGCCAGGCTGGTCTCGAACTCCTGAATTCAAGTGATCCGCCTGCCTCAGCCTCCCAAAGTGCTAGGATTACAGGTGTGAGCCACTGCGCCTGGCTAATTTTTAAAATTATTTGTAGAGCGGAGGTCTCACTATGTTGCACAAGCTGGTCTCAAACTCCTGGGCTCAAGTGATCCTCCCGCCTTGGCTTCCCGAAGTACTCAGATTGCAGGCAAGAGCCACCATGCCTGGCCTAGCTCAATGTTTAGGTAAGATGTTCCTATTGAATACATTATGTAATATGTAACAATGTTTTGTGCATAACTGATATATAGTGCTTATTGAAAGTTTCCTTTTAATCCCATTTGCTTTAAAGTCAAGAGTTTTCAGCCTAGTTTAGCCGATGTGCGTTCAGTCCGCTTTTACAAAGCAAAAGCAATCTCACATCCTCTAGAAGATTCTGAAGGGCTTCTGGGGAGGGGAGATGCTCATTCCTGTTATCTTTCTCCCCAATCAGTATTAAGAGCCACTGCTTATTCACAGCAGCGCTTTTCACCATAGCCAAGAGGTGGAAACAGCCAGGTGTCCGTGAACAGATGAATAATAAACAAAAGGTGGACTATCCACACAATGGAATATTTTGTGGCCCTAAGAAGGCATGAAATTCTGACACATGCTATAAGATGGACGAACCCCAAAGACATTATATTGAGAGAAATAAGCCAGACACAAAAAGAACAAACACTGTAGGATTCCACTTATATGAAACATCCAGAATAGGTAAATTCATGGGGACAGAAAGTAGAATCAGGGTTACCAGGGGCTGGGGGGCGGAGACCATGGGGAGTTATTGCTTAAGGAATATGGGATTTCTGTTGGAGGTGATGGAAATGTTCTGGAAATAGATAGTGGTAATGGTTACACAATATTGCGAATGCCATCAACACCACTGAATTGTATACTTTAAAGTGGTTAAGGCCGGGCACGGTGGCTCATGCCTGTAATCCCAGCACTTTGGGAGGCTGAGACGGGTGGATCACGAGGTCAGGAGATCGAGACCATCCTGGCTAACCCGGTGAAACCCCGTCTCTACTAAAAAATACAAAAAACTAGCCGGGCGAGGCGGCGGGCACCTGTAGTCCCAGCTACTCGGGAGGCTGAGGCAGGAGAATGGCGTGAACCCGGGAGGCGGAGCTTGCAGTGAGCTGAGATCCAGCCACTGCACTCTAGGCTGGGCGACAGAGCGAGACTCCGTCTCAAAATAAACAAACAAATAAATAAATAAATAAATAAATAAAGTGGTTAAAATGCACCGGGTGCAATGGCTCATGCCTATAATTTCAGCTTTTTTTTTTTTTTTTTTTTTTTTAGATGGAGTCTCACTCTGTCACCCTGGCTACTTTTGTAGCCAGCCCACGCCTGGCTAATTTTTGTATTTTTAGTAGAGATGGGGTTTCACCATGTTGACCAGGCTGGTCTTGAACTCCTGACCTCAGGTGATCTGCCTCCCTCTGCCTCCCAAAGTTCTGGGATTACAGGCATGAGCCACCGTGCCCAGCCATACTTTTAAAAAAAATTTTTGTAGAGATGGAGTCTCACTATGTTGCCCAGGCTGGTCTCGGCCACCCAAGGTGCTGGAATTACAGGTGTGAGCCACCATGCCCAGCCCCCGATTCACATTTTGAGATCTTAGCCTCCAGTACCACAGGATGTGACTGTATTTGGACAGAGGGTCTTTAAAAGGCAACTAAGTTAAAATGAGATTGTTAGGGTGCACCCTAATCCAGTATGGTTGTGTCCTTAAGAGGAAACATGGGCCCGGTGCGGTGGCCCACACCTGTCATCCTAGCACTTTGGGAGGCCAAGGCAGGCAGATAGCTTGAGTTCAGGAGTTGAAGACCAGCCTGGGCAACATGGTGAAACCTCATCTCTACTAAAAATACAAAAAAAAAAAAAAAAAAAGCCAGGCCTGGTGGTGCACGCCTATAGCCCCAGATACTCGGGGTGAAGTAGTGGGTCAATTGAACCCGGGATGTTGAGGCTGCAGTGAATCCAGATCATGCCACTGCACTCTAGCCTGGGCGACAGAGTGAGACCCTGTCTCAAAAAAAAAAAAAAAAAAAAAAAGAGGAAACAGGGACACAGATAAGAACCCAGGGAAGACCAGTGGAGACACAAGACGACAGCACCTCCAAGCCAAGCAGAGAGGCCTGGGGGTCCGCGGGCAGTGGCTCACGCCTGTAATCCCAGCACTTTGGGAGGCTGAGGCAGGTGGATTACTTAAGGTCAGGAGTTTGCGACCAGCCTGGCCAACATGGTGAAACCTCGTCTCTACTAAAAATACAAAAATTAGCCGGGTGTGGTGGGCCACACCTGTGTTCCCAGCTACTTGGGAGGCTGAGGCAGGAGAATCACTTGAACCTGGGAGGTGGAAGTTGCAAATGGTTGCAACTCACCAACCAGTAAGATCCCTTCCTGCATCCTGAGGAACTACCTGTAGGAGCTTCTGACCGGGACCAGAGGCAGCCCGTACACAGCGCCTGGGGCTCTCTGTGTGTGTGTCCCCGGGCAGCCCTGGGTTTGGTGAGAGGGAGGATTCTGATCTCACTCAGCCCTACTCACCCCGACCCTCTTGGGAAGTGGGTACCAAGTCCCGATCCCATCCGGGTTGGTGCAGGATGGTAGGATCCCCGTGGCCTGCAGCCGAGCCCTGTGGAAGGCCGCTGGGCAGAAACAGCTCCTCCGTTCACAGGACCCTCATCCAAAAATCCTCACATATTTCAACATAGCCACACCCCAAACATGGACCCCTTAGGCACCGGGCCCTGTGTGGCCATCCAGCCTGCACACCCACGAAGCCAGCTCTGCTGCTGGGGGACAGCAAAGAGAGGAACAGGCAGGCCGAAGGGTGTCCAGGGCACAGTGACGTCACCAGGAGCCACTGAGTCATCAGGAGGGCTGCCTGGTCTGATCTGAGCGGGGTGGAAACTTCCAAGACCAGACACAGGGAGAGTCCATGAGGCTCCCACATTGTTCATCGTTTCTTCTCATCTCTCCTCTCCTAACCAGATTCATTTCAGGAGTAAGTGACTCCAGGCAGAAAAACACCTCCCTCAAGGTTACCAATTTACAGACAGACAGCTGTGATCTCAGCTGGGATTTCAGTCGCAGTTATGAAAATTAGAGCCAGGTGTGGTGGCTCCCACCTGTAATCTCAGCACTTTGGGAAGCTGAGGCGGGAGGATTGCTTGAGTCCAGGAGTTCGAGACCAGCCTGGGCAACATAATGAGCTCCCCCTTGTCTTTAGAAAAAACGTAAACATTTGCCAAGTGTGACGGTGCACACCTGTAGTCCCAGCTACTTAGGAGGCTGAGGTGGGAGACTCGCCTGAGCCCAAGAGGTCAAGGCTGCAGTGAGCCATGATTGCACACTGCACTTCAGCATGGGCAGCAGAGCAAGACCCTGTCTCAGGGAAAAAAAAGGAAAAGAAAATGAGACTGAGACATGCTTTGTTTTGCAATGATGCAGCATCAAGGGTCCTGGCAGGGGAGAGGTGGCACCAGCCTGCACCACTGCTGCAGAAATACTCGGGAGTACACAAAGCACTTCTCGACTGGAGTCCAGAGGCCTTCATATTTGGTAGTTTACTCTGATGTTTTCAGTTCCAACAGAGGAGGAAGACGCTGGTCCACAGTGGCTTCAGGTAATTCTCCGCCTTGGGGGATGATGAACACAATGAGGGGCACTTGGGATGAAGAGTGAGCGTCCATTTCTCCTTCTTGTCCTCCTCCTCCCCCCTTCCCCCTCCTCCTCCTCCAGCTCCTCCCGCTTCTCCCCGCTCCCTTCCCCACACGGGAGGTGTATCAGTGAGTTTCAACCTAGTGCAGTGGCTCACGCCTGTAACCCCAGCACTTTGGAAGGCTAGACCAGGCGGATCACTTGAGGTCAGGAGTTTGAGACCAGCCTTGGCAACATGCTGAAACCCTGTCTCTACTACTAACAAAGCTACAAAAATTAGTCAGGCATGGTGGGGTGTGACTGTAATCCCAGCTACTTGGGAGGCTGAAGCAGGAGAATTGCTTGAACCCAGGAGGCGAAGATTGCAGTGAGCCTAGATCATGCCACTCTACTTCAGCCTGGGCAACAGAGACTCTGTCTCAAAAAAATATTATCACTTGAGGTCAGGAATTCAAGATCTACTAAAAGTACAAAAAAATTAGCTGGGCGTGGTGGCGCACGTCTGCAATCCCAGCTACTTAGGAGGCTGAGGCATGAGAATCACTTGAATCTGGGAGGCAGAAGTTGCAGTGAGCCGAGACTGCACCACTGCACTCCAGCGAAACTCTGTCTCAAGCATACATACATACAGCAAGTTCTCAATGGGGCCAGTGAGCTGTGAGCATGTTTCCTCTGCACGCTAAGCTCTTGATAACTCACATTCCATCACGAAGTTGGGGTCATCTTGACCAGGGAAGGGCAGGCATCTTGGTGGGGGGCCCCTGAACTGTACCTGATAGTGTATCAGGTGCTGCTAGGAGAGGAATGGAAGCTGGGCAGCAAAAACCCCTGATTACTAGTCCTGAGCATCCCTGGAAGCATCCTGCCAAACGCAAGGCACAGGGTAAGTGCTGAATTAATACTTGGCATTTTGCCTGGATCCCCACCCCATCCACCAATTTTAACCACGGATCCTGAGGAGTGCTAACAAGAGCACCAAAGGTCATTTCCATTTTTTTTTTTAAATGTATCATAGCTACTACAATTTGTATTTTGTATGTTGCAAGTACACGTTTGGAAAACAGAAAATAATTTGGTTTTAAATATTCCAGGAAATTACAATCTAATTGCATCAGCTCCCAACTGTGCCTCAGTTTCTAGCCTGGAAAATAGGGTTGTATTACAATTAACTCTCTCTGACGTGTGATCAGTGTTCCTTTTTTTGTTTGTTTATTTTTTCTTTTTGAGACGGAGTTTTGCTCTCATCGCCCAGGGTGGGGTGCAATGACACTATCTCGGCTCACTGCAACCTCCGCCTCCTGGATTCAAACGATTCTCCTGCCTCAGCCTCCCAAGTAGCTGAGATTACAGGCGCCCGCCACCACACCCAGCTAATGTTTGTATTTTTAGTAGAGACAGGGTTTCACCATGTTGGCCAGGCTGGTCTCGAACTCCTGACCTCAGGTGATCTGCCTACCTCGGCCTCCCAAAGTGCTGGGATGACAGGCGTGAGCCACCGTGCCCAGCTCTATTTGGTTTTAAAAGCTCTCTAGGGTTCCCTCAGCCCAGACAGCCACATTAGGGAGTAACATAACCTGCAGCACCGCTGTCAAAGCGGCCCTTAATTATTCACCCACCCCAGAGGCACCGTTTGGAGAAAGCGTCTTCTTTAAGGGCACTGGCTGCCTAGATGTGTTCAAATATAAATGTGTGCGTGTATCCTTACGTTTTTAATAGACTTTTATTTTGGAATAATTTTAGATTTACGGAAAAGCTGCAAAGAGTAGTACAGAGAGTTCCCTCAAATTCTTCGCCCGGTTCCCTCTAACGTTCGCATCTTACACAGCCATGGCACATTTGTCAAAACGAAGAAATTAACACTGGTATTACTTTTAACTAAAGGCTTTTTTGGATTTTACCAGTTTTTCCACTCATGCCTTTTTTTTGTTCCAAAATCCAACCCAGGATATCACACTGCATTTAATCAAATGTAAATATGTATGCTTTAACTTTTTTATTTTAAAATAATCATAGATTTACAGGAAGTCGCAACAACAACAAAAAAAGTACAGAGATTCTGTGTACCCTTCCCCTAGTTTCGTTCACTGGTAACTCCTTGTATGACTACACAATATCAAAACTATGAAATAGATATTGGCACAATCCGTAGATGGTATTAAATATACATGCATATATATATTTTAAGCCAAAAATATTTTTAAATCTCGCTTTGCCTCACAGCCAAGAAGATCAAATACTTTCCCCAAAAACATAGAATTTGTATCTAACTCCACTTGCTTCCAAACTCAAGTCCAACCATGAAATTATTCATCCCTCTCTCTAACCCTCCAACTACAGGCAAGAATCTGCCCATACAGTCCCCAAAGCAGGAGTGCACTCTGCCACAGGCCTGGATGCCGTCTACCTCCTGGACCTTGAACTCCCTAAATTGATGGCCTTTGTGTGTATATGTGTAAGCAGCCCCTCTCTGTCCCAGTCCATCCTAAAATCACTCCCTTGGAGCCACCACTGCCCCTCTCATCTTCTAGAATTTCTAGAAAGATAAAGAGCCAGATATGTATCCAGGTACCTTTCTTCTGCCGTTAGCTCTAAAGACAACTGAATATATCCCAGCTAGGATGTACTCTAAGGAATGCAGAAGTAGGCCAAGTGCAGTGGTTCATTCCTGTAATCCCAGTGCTTTGGGAGGCCGAGGTAGGCGGATCACCTGAGGTCAGGAGTTGGAGACCAGCCTGGTCAACATGGCAAAACCCCGTCTCTACTAAAAATACAAAAATTAGCCGGGCATGGTAGCGGGCGCCTGTAATCCCGGCTACTCGGGAGGCTGAGGCAGGAGAATCATTTGAACCCCTGAGGCAGAGGTTGCAGTGAGCTGAGATGGTACCACTGGCCATTTCAAAAAAAAAAAAAAAAAGAATGCAGAAGTTAATTAAATGACCACAAAGACATTACTTGTTGTTGTTGTTGTTGTTGTTGAGACAGGGTCTGGCTCTGTCGCCTAGGCTGGAGTTCAGTGGCGCAATCTCAGCTCACTTCAGTCTGTGCCTCCTGGGCTCAAGCCATCCCCCGACCTCAGCCTCCTGAGTAGCTGGGACTACAGTTGCCTGCCACTATGCCCGGCTAATTTTTGTATTTTTTGTAGAGATGTTGCCCAGGCTGGTCTGAAACTCCCGAGCTCAAGGGATCCACCCACCTCGGCCTCCCAAAGTGCTGGGATTACAGGCGTGCACCACCATGCCCAGCCCAGACATCATTTTTATCTGAAGCAACAACTGTCTGCTGTTTCTGTTTCCTTACTAATTATCCAGGAACTTTTACAGGTGAACTCTGAGAAGGACAATTTTTATTGTTTGTATGTCAGCATAACTAAAAGCAAAGCTGGATAGGAAGAGTTTACCCAAATGATTTCACCTGAACTCAAATGAATAGGCTGGCTACTGCATCAAGCAACAGAGGGGTCCTTTTAATGTAAAAGCTCAGGACTCTGAATCAATTGCTGCTTGGGAGAAGGCAGAGATATTCTTTACTTCTGCCTAAAACTGGAGAAATGGTGTACACTTCTGCTCTGAAGCCGTCCTCAGTGCTGCTTCGGTCAGAACTCCCGAGAGGCATGAGTGCTGGCCTGTCGCTGCGGCTGGCATTCCAGGCATTTCATTGGCTCCACTTCAGCCCACGCCTGGCTCCACGGGGCTGGGCAGCTGAGGGGAGTTTGTGGCCGAGTGGGCATGGGGCACGGCCCGTGCAATGTGCGTTACAAAGGGGCTCTCTCTGAAGCAAGTCCTCTGCACTCCAGTCTATTTGAGGAAAAAAAGAACAATTCCCGTAGGGATGGGGTTTGCTGAAGCATCTAGCTGCCTGTTTCCTCTGGAGAGGGAGGGAGGGCTGGCTTAACTGGGGGATGGACTGTGTCAAGACCAAGGTTAGGCTCCAAATCCCGAAAACCTCTGCGCGGGGCCTCTGACTTTCAGAGTGGTGAGAATGGAGGCCGGCTCCCTTCCCCTCCAGCGCCAGGGAGCCCCGCAATCGGTGAGGCAGAAAGAAGGATGGGCCCAGGCAGGGGGGCGGGAGCAGGGGAGGTGCCCAGGGCAGTGGCTGGAAGGGGAATGGGAGAAGCAGCAGAGGCTGGGGGCAGGGGTCACAGCAGGTGCTATCCCTGGCCTGTGTGAAAGGTACTAGAAGACCCCATCCTTGGTGCCACATGGACCCCAGAGGCTTGTCTTAGTCCATGGGGTCCGAGGTATAAGCCACTGACATTTGGCGTCACCTCTTAAGTTTGGATGAATTTTGGAAAGTGCTAGACTGGAGAACAGTGGGAAAAATCAGTAGAACGAGATCTGGAGCACTCACTGCTCAATGTCACTGTCAGAGAGTACAACGACACCAATGGGAGGAGGGTGAGGACCAGAGGCTGATTGCGTGAGCTGTGTCGGAGTGCAGGACCCACTAACGGGTTCTCTCAGGCTTTCTGGAGGCCACGGCTGTGCCTTGTGGTCCAAGACCTGGGGAAGCCACCGCTCTGTCTTCCCTCTCCATCCTCCGGTAACTTGGGTCCAATTCCTGTTGCCATGGCAATCAGTCCAGCTGGCCTCACAG
Organism: Macaca nemestrina; assembly: GCF_043159975.1. NCBI lineage: Eukaryota > Metazoa > Chordata > Mammalia > Primates > Cercopithecidae > Macaca > Macaca nemestrina. The sequence continues at coordinate 224,938,064 of NC_092125.1, read as the reverse complement.
TTCACTGGCCTCAAAGTTGGCATCTGTAGGTGAAGCCAGTGGGACTTCAAGACTGAGCTGTCTTGGAGAAACTTTTCTCATCAGCCGCTGGATCAGAGAACGTCACCAGCGTCTCACTGACGTCAACATCCTGGGCCTGGCTCTAGCTGAAAAGGAAAATTCTCCCCAAGGCAGACACATCTCCTGAAGCCCACACAGGCACTTTCTATGATTGCACTGGAAATCTGTCCTCTGGGGACAGGAAGCGCGTACACTCATGATCAAGTCACAATGTGGAGCAGGCTCCAGGACACCACGTTCATCTGTAAGAACAGGAGCCGGTGGTTGGCCGCAGATTCTTGAGCCAGATTGATTGGGTTCAAAACCTGGTGCCTTTTTATTAAGTGCATGCTTAGTTACATTTTCTGTTTGTACTTCTGTTTCCTTCTCTGCAAGACGAGGCTAATCACAGACACTTGTTCATGATGTAATACACTTAGAATGCTTAGGACAGGCCTTCCTGCATAGTAAGTGCTCTGCAAACACTGGCTACTATTCTCCCTACGTGCAAACTTCTCCCAGCCAAAAGCCGCCCACACCAAGCCCCCTGTGCCTTTTTCCTTCCGCACCCACGAGCGGGCTGCTCCCAGGGCCCTGGAGCTCACTTTCCCAGCCGCCCTCACCACCCACCGTGGCGCAGAAGAGCTTCTGAAGTCCTGGCGTCTCCCACTGGTCTGGGCATCTCTCGCCTCATCTTCCCTCTCAGGCCCCACAATGTGTAGCACTTCTAGGGCAGTATACTTGCTGATTGCTTCCTTACTATTGCTCACAACAACCAGCTAAGACACTGCCAAAGAAACACTCACAGCTGGCCGGTCCACGGCATCCGGAGGGGACTCGGGGGACAGGCCTGTCCTGCCTCTCCCCAGCACCTGTTGATAAGAAGGAAATGTGGGGAGGAAAGAAAGGATGCAGGAGGCTGAGGCGGGAGGATCACTTCAGGCCGGGAGTTCAAGACCAGCCCAGGCAACATGGAAAGACTCCATCTCTACAAAAAAAATTAAAAAATTAGCCAGCAAGGTGGTATGCGTGCCTGTAGTCCTAGCTACTGGAGAGGCCAGGGCAGGAGGATCACTTGAGCCCAGGAGTTGAGGCTGCAGGGAGCCATGATTGCACCAGTCTGGGTGACAGAGTGAGACCCTGTCTCTAAAAATAAAAATTGGGTGGTGGCTCACACCTGTAATCCCAGAAACTTTGGAGGCCAAGGCGGGAGGATCACTTGAGGCCAGAAGTTCAAAACCAGCCTGGTCAACATAGCCAGACCCCACCTTCAGCAACTGTCTCTACAAAATGAAAATAAAAATAATGAAAAAGAGGGGACGGAGGAGAAGGCTGAGACCAGTAACAGATCCCAAAGGGGCTAGTTGACAAGGAGAAAAAAAAGTCAGCACTTCCCTGGAAGAGAAAAAATTTGAAAAGGACAGTGGTTGAAAAGTCAGCATGTCTGTGTGAAAGGGAAGCAATGAAGTAGCGCCAACTCCTCCCCCGTCCCGGGCACCGTTTAGGGAGAGGATCTGCCAGAGAATCAGAACCAGAAGGAGATATAGATTAAGTTTATTTCAAGGAATCGGCTTACGTGATTGTGGGGGCTGGCTAGGCACGTCTGAAATCCAGAGGGCAGGCCAGCAGGCCGGAAGCTCCCCGGAGGAGCTGACACTGCAGTCCCCAGGCAGGATTTCTTCTTCTTCAGGGAAACCTCAGTTCCGCTCTTGAGGCCTTTCAACCGATTGCATGAGGCCCACCCACCTCGCAGAGGAGAACGTTTTACTTCCAGCCCGTGATCGTCAGTGCTGACCGCATCTACAACGCAGCTCACAGCAGCACCCAGGCGAGCGTTTGGTCGAAACGTGGGTATCAGAGCCTGGCTAAATTGACAAGGAAATTACCCATCACAGGGTTTAAGATCTAGTGCTTTAAGATCTAGTGACTTCTTGTTATTTTGTTGTTGTTTTTATAGAGATGGGGTCTTGCCATGTTGCCCAGGGTGGTCTCAAACTCCTGGGCTCAAGTGATCCCTCCGCCTCAGCCTCCCAAAGGACTGGGGTTATAGGCATGAGCCACCATGGCAGGCCAAGATCTAGTGACTTTGGATACGGACCACCATGGAACAGTTCCTCTTCCATGTGGGTGTGGGAGCATGAGGGCTGTTTTCAGGAGGATCAAAGTCACCTCTACCCCGGCATGGCAAGTCACAGAAACTTGAGTTCCAGGTAAGGTAGTGCAGAAAAAAGGCTCATGAGCCAGTGCTCTCTCTCTGTGCAAGGGGAAAGAGCCCCGCTGAGGCCTCCACACACATGCAGCAGGACACAGGACACAGAGGTCAGCCTGTTGTGGCCACTGAAATGTCCCGTTGGAGTTGACAGGAGCCCGCTCTGACCTTAGTCCTCCTCCTCCAAACAGGTGACCCTGTAATGCTGTGTTTAAAAAGCAAGCTAGCTGGACTGTGTTATCTTTTAGTGTGGGAAAAATGCTCTTAGGCTGGGTGTGGTGGCTCACACCTGTAATCCCAGCACTTTGGGAGGCTGAGGTGGGTGGATCACTTGAGGTCAGGAGTTCGAGATCAACCTGGTCAACACTGGTGAAACCCCAACTCTACTAAAAAACAAAAAACAAAAATTAGCTAGGCATGGTGGCACGTGCCTGTAGTCCCAGCTACCCAGGAGGCTGAGGCAGGAGAGTTGCTTGAACCTGGGAGGCAGAGGTTGCAGATCATACCAGTGCACTCCAGCCTAGGCAACAAAGCAAGACTCTGTCTAAAAAAAAAAAAAAAAAGTTCCTGGCTCCTAATATGTCAGATTTTAACCCAAAGGTAAGTTCCAGCAGGGCATGCCCGTCAGCTAGACTGGCAGGTCTCAGCTTCGCTGTGGAAGCGTCGGCTGGGGAGCTTTTAGTAAAACGCTCACACCTAGAAGTTCAGACTCAGCAGCTCTGAGATGGGGCCAAAGGTACATCCTACAGTTGCTGTGTCCCCAAGTCAGCACAGAGACAAGCAAAAACTCAAAGTTGCCTCCTTCCCTCAACTCTCAGCCAAGACTGGACGGGGCGGGGGACCCCGGAATCGTGAAAACTGACAGCCACGTGGAAATAGTAACCACAGCACACTTGAACTTTGTGAGCACAGCAGAAGTGTGTGGGATGGGCTGGCCCATCCAGAGATGGGGTGCGAGAGGCGGGAAAGTGGCCTCATGGTGGCTCCTGGCTTCAACCCCAGTACTACCCCCAGAGGGAGGGCAAAGGTCATTGGGGACGGTGGGAGGGCCGTGTGTTTTCAGGGGTGGGCATGGCAGGGGTCTCAGGCAAACACTAACACAGTGAAGCGCAACTGCCAACTCCTCCAGCCAGCCCGCTCCTCAGGCTTGGAAACGGTCCCATAGGAGAAGATGGTTCAGAAGAGAGAGAAAGATCCTGGGACATCCGAGCCAAACCATACGCACCTTCCACTGCTCAGCAGCCCCTGCCCCAGACTTCCAAACAGAATTCCATTTTCTGAATCCAGGCAGCCACCTGGGTGAAGACATCTGCCCATGAAGGCTGCTGTCCCAGGCACCAGGAGGTCAGGAGGGGGCCCTTCCTCTTCCTCCTGAGTCAGGACCCTCAGATGGAGAAGAAAATCCTCCCAGTCAGAAAGAGGAGGCTCTGACTTTAGGGATAATCTTTCCAGTCAGAGAGAGAAGGCCTGGACTTCAGGGACAATTTTTTCCAGTTAGACAGAGGAGGTGGTGGTGGTAGCGCATGCCTGTAGTCCCAGCTACTCAAGAGGCCAGAGTGGGAGGATCACTTGAGCCCAGGAGTTGAGGCTGCAGTGAGCCACTGCGCTCTAGCTTGGGTGACAGAGCAAGACCCTGTCTCTAAAAACAAAAATAAAAAACTGGGTGGTGGCTCACACACGTAATCCCAACACTTTGGGAGCCCAAGTGGGGACAGTCACTTGGGGACAGTCTTTCCAGTCAGAGAGAAGAGGCCTGGACTCTGAGGACAATCTTTCCAGTGAGAGAGAGGAGGTCTGGACTCTGAGGACAGTCTTTCCAGTCAGAGAGAAGAGGCCTGGACTCTGAGGACAATCTTTCCAGTCAGAGAGAGGAGGCCTGGACTCTGAGGACAGTCTTTCCAGTGACAGAGAGGAGGTGTGGACTCTGAGGACAGTCTTTCCAGTCAGAGAGAGGAGGCCTGGACTCTGAGGACAATCTTTTCAGTCAGAGGGAGAAGGTCTGGACTCTGAGGACAGTCTTTTCAGTCAGAGAGAAGAGGCCTGGACTCTGAGGACAATCTTTTCAGTCAGAGAGAGGAGGTCTGGACTCTGAGGACAGTCTTTTCAGCCAGAGAGAAGAGGCCCGGACTCTGAGGACAATCTTTCCAGTCAGAGAGAGGAGGTCTGGACTCTGAGGACAGTCTTTTCAGTGAGAGAGAGAAGGTCTGGACTCTGAGGACAATCTTTCCAGTCAGAGAGAGGAGGCCTGGACTCTGAGAACAGTCTTTCCAGTCAGAGAGAGGAGGTGGTCCAGACTCTGAGGACAATCTTTCCAGTGAGAGAGAGGACGTTTAGACTCTCAGAACAGTCTTTCCAGTGAGAGAGAGGAGGTCTGGACTCTGAGGACAGTCTTTTCAGTCAGAGAGAGAAGGTCTAGACTCTGAGGACAGTCTTTCCAGTGAGAGAGAGGAGGCCTGGACTCTGAGGACAATCTTTTCAGTCAGAGAGAGGAGGTCTGGACTCTAAGAACAGTCTTTCTAGTGAGAGAGAGGAGGCCTGGACTCTCAGGACAATCTTTCCAGTGAGAGACAGGAGGTCTGGACTCCGAGGACAACCTTTCCAGTCAGAGAGAGGAGGTCCAGACTCTGAGGACAGTCTTTCCAGTCAGACAGAAGACGCCTGGACTCTGAGGACAATCTTTCCAGTCAGAGAGAGGCGATCTGGACTCTCAGGACAGTCTTTCCAGTCAGAGAGAGGAGGTGGTCCAGACTCTGAGGACAATCTTTCCAGTGAGAGAGAGAACGTTTGGACTCTTAGAACAGCCTTTCCAGTGAGAGAGAGGAGGTCTGGACTCTGGGGACAGTCTTTCCAGTCAGAGAGAGAAGGTCCAGACTCTGAGGATAGTCTTTTCAGTCAGAGAGGAGGTCCAGACTCTGCGGACAGTCTTTCTAGTCAGAGAGAGGAGGCCTGGACTCTCAGGACAGTCTTTCCAGTCAGGGAGAGGAGGTCTGGACTCTGAGGACAGTCTTTCCGTCTTTCCAGTCAAAGATTCTAGGCCTGGACTTTGGGGATAACCTTCTCTGTCAAGAGAGAGGAGGCCAGGATTTTAGGCAATGGGGAATAATTAATCAACACATGAAATCTGATTGTGTTCCACAAAATACAAAACGCATCAAGTCAGCAGTCTTTAACCAAGTCAGACTTCCCTGGAATCACAACCTGAGGACAGAGATTCAAATGATGTTCCTTGCTACAAACAGGCCTTCGCTCTAAGTATCAGGCAGGCCCAGCTTCTGCTGCGGTAAACGTAAGATGTATAAAGCCCCAGGCCCGACGTGTCTTGCTGCCCAGCCAGCCCTGCTGGTCCAGCAAACCGGGAGGAATCCGAGAAAACCAGAAGCCATCTTTAGCAGGGAACAGAACTCTAGGGGGGTTGTCAGCTCCTTCAGCACAAAAGAAAACGTTGATTCTGGCCGGGCGCAGTGGCTCACGCCTGTATATCCCAGCACTTCGGAAGGCTGAGGTGGGCGAATCACTTGAGGTCAGGAGTTTGAGACCAACCTGGGCAACATGGTGAAACCCCTGTCTCTGCTAAAAACACAAAAACTAGCAGGGCATGGTGGCAGGTGCCTGTAATCCCAACTACTTGAGAGGCTGAGGCGGAAGGATTGTTTGAACCCGTAAGGCGGAGGTCACAGTGAGCCGAGATGGTGTCACTGAACTCCAGCCTGGGTAACAGAGTAAGACTCTGTCTCAAAAAAAAAAAAAAAAAAAAAAAAAAAGAAGAAGAAGAAGAAGAAAAGAAAATGTTGGTTCTGGTACTGATGCTGTTGGATGGTATTATTCCCAGAGACGCAGGAGCTCTCGCCATCACTGGGATGTGGAAATTCACTCAGGAAACCTCCCCGGCCCCACAGCACATCTCCGAGAGGCACGACGGTCCCTTCCACATCCAACACACAGCCAGCGAGAGCCTCTGACCCGCGGACACCGTGCTGGGTGTTCACAAGTCATGGCAGGGGGACAGACAAGTGTCCTGGGCCTTGGAGAATCGAATGTCCATGGGGACAGACACAGGCAAGAAATCACAGCTGGGCAAAATTACAATGGGGAGCAGTGCCAGGGAGGAAGGACCCCTCGCTTCTCTTCCAGAGGAGAAGGTCGTCTGGGACGTTGTCCCCACGGCCTCATCAAGGAGGTCAGGGAAGGGCAACAAGGAACACGCCACACCACAGGCATCAGGGTGGGTGAAGCAGGGCTCGGGGAGGGAGGACCCGCAGCCGGGAGGGGCTTGTGGTGGCTGAAGTTGCCAAGGAGGCCACGGTGTTGAAGCAACGAAGAAGGCGGGGACAAGTGAGGCGGGAGAAGTGGGTGACCTCGCAGGCCTCCGCGAAGAACCCACCTTTGTTTTAGGAGTAATGGGAAGACACAGCATGTTTAGGGGTGGAGGGATCTCTTGCCAGAACTGTTCTAGAAGCCCGGTGGTGGGGACTGGTAAATACATTGAAAACCAAACCAAACAAAACGAAGCCCCATACACTCACCCCCACGGCGGGCACGCTTCCACCACAACAGCAAACAACAGGCTGGGGGTGTGTGGGGTCACGACCTCATCCTCTGCTCCCATTTCCTCAACAGAATCTAATCCACAGTGGACACGTGGCAGACCCTTCATACATGAACTACGTCCCAAGGATCTTTATGTGTTGGAGAGGCCTGCTTTGGAGATCACCTGGACCCAAAAGGCACAGCTTAGCTGGCACCGTCTGCATAAGCAGACGAAACCTCAGACGTCCCTCTGATCCAAACACAATATGACTATAGGACAGCAAAGAGATTGCTTTCATGTCCTCCAACAGGTTAAAGGCCAGCACAGGTAAGGCAGGGGCCACAGGTGATGGATTCAGACAGAAAAGCCGCTTTCATGACAGAAACTGGCTAAGGTTGTGCCGGTATCTTTTCATTTAAAAGTATATCCTGGCCTGGCGCGATGGCTGACCCATATAATCCCCAACACTTTTTGGGGCTGAGGAGGGAGGATCGCTTGAGGACAGGAGTTCAAGACCAGTCTGGGCAACACTGCAAGGTGCTATCTCTACAAAAAATTAAAAAGTGAGTAGTGGTGCATGCCTGTGAGGCAGGAGGATCACCTGAGCCTGGGTGAGTCGTGATCGCACCACTGCACTCCAGCCTGGGTAAGACAGAGTGAAACCTTGTCTCTAAAAAAATAAATAGGCTAGGCACGGTGGCTCACACCTGTAATTCCTGCACTTTGGGAGGCCGAGGTGGGCAGATCACCTGAGGTCAGGAGTTCAAGACCAGCCTGGCCAACATGGTGAAACCCTGTCTCTACTAAAAAATACAAAAAAAATTTAGCCAGGTGTAGTGGCACTTGCCTATTATCCCAGCTATTCAGGAGGCTGAGGCGGGAGAATCGCTTGAACCCCGGAGGCGGAGGTTGCAGTGAGTCAAGATCACACCATTGTACTCCAGCCTGGGCTACAAGAGCCGAAACTGCGCCTCAAAAAAATAAATAAATAAAATAAAATAAAAACCAAAAATATCTCCAGAAAGCAAAGTCCTCCTGTCTCCCTCTGCAAGGCAGTTCAACGGTTTCCTCGAATCCCCTCTAAACCACGAGTGCTAGTGAAGGGCCCGTCCTGGTGGAAGGAGGACAGTGCTGTGGAGGGCCAGGGTCCCAGGCCTCGAGAGGAAGCTGTGGATGTTTAACACCAGCTCGGAGTCCCCTTGAAGGAATTGTTCTGCCCCTGTGTCATCTCCTCTTGAAACCCTGGCCTGGACCAGGTGCAGTGGCTCACGCCTCTAATCCCAGCACTTTGGGAGGCCAACGTGGGCAGATCACCTGAGGTCAGGAGTTCGAGACCAGCCTGGCCAACATGGTGAAACCCCGTCTCTAAATATACAAAAATTAGCCAAGTGTGCTGGTAGCCACCTGTAATCCCAGCTACTCGGGAGACTGAGGCAGGAGAATTGCTTGAACCCAGGAAGCAGAGGTTGCAGTGAGCCAAGACTGTGCCACTGCATTCCAGCCTGGGCAACAAGAGTGAAATTCCATCTAAAAAAAAAAAAAAAAGAAAACGAGATTCTCAATGCAGTGGTAATTTCCAACAATCCTAGCATCTACTCTTCACCTTTCACTGCCCAGGGAGACCCCTCTTCCCAGTAAGTAGCTAGGCTGCTGGTTTTTAGGTGTTTGAGCCTTTTTTCCTGTGTTTTTTTTTTTTTTAAATCTGCTGCCTCCCAGAGTTGGCTGCTTAAGGCTCCATCCATAAGAACCAGAAAAAGGGAAACACAGAGTCTTAAATATTAAGAGGTGTGAGATGAATGAGTTTCTCGCTCTGCAAATGGCAAAGGCAACAGGCTTTTGGCTGGTGGCCCCAAAGAGCCAGCAAGACTCTCTGCTATTTGGCCAGGGACGCTGCGGGAATGAGCAGAGGGACAGCATCAGTAGGGCAACTAGCAACCTGCTGCAGTTTTCTCCTGTCTCCTGGGGACACGAGGGTGGTGGCCCCCCACCCCCCACAGCCAGTGAAAGCTTGTTCCAGTAGCCATGGACCTGTCAGTCATTTTTGAGGCTCAAAACTTCCAAATCCATCTTTTTGGGCCCGTCCCCAAGACAGCCACTTTCCTCTCTGCCATGGCTCCAACCCAGACAGAATCAGCTGCAGATCTGGATGGAGTCTCTGAAGCCCCTTTTAGCCACCAGCTTCTTCCAGGCCAGGCCAGAATTTCTTTTTTGAGACGGAGTCTCGCTCTGTCGCCCAGGCTGGAGTGCAGTGGCCAGATCTCAGCTCACTGCAAGCTCCGCCTCCCAGGTTCACGCCATTCTCCTGCCTCAGCCTCCTGAGTAGCTGGGACTACAGGCGCCCGCCACATCGCCTGGCTAGTTTTTTGCATTTTTTGGTAGAGACGGGGTTTCACCGTGTTAGCCAGGATGGTCTCGATCTCCTGACCTCATGATCCACCCGTCTCGGCCTCCCAAAGTGCTGGGATTACAGGCTTGAGCCACCGCGCCCGGCCTGTTGCTGTTTTTCTTTGAGACAGAGTCTTGCTCTTGTCGCCCAGGCTGGAGAGCAGTGGTGTGGTCTCAGCTCACTGCAACCTCTGCCTCCTGGGTTCAAGCAATTCTCCTGCCTCAGCCTCCTGAGTAACTGGGATTACAGGCATGCGCCACCACGCCTAGCAAATTTTTTGTATTTTTAGTAGAGGCGGGGAACAGATAGAAGAAGGCACAGCCTGGTTCAAGGAAGAGGACAAATGCATTTTCAATGATGTCAAACTGGGCAAAACTAGTTCTACTTTCAGGTGGGCTGTCCTGGGCTTATTCTTCACTGAAACAGACCTGGGCTCCTTTTCTTCCTGTCCTCAGGCCAGAAATCCCCCACAAATTTGTCTAAGGGAAACATTGCTGGCCAAGATACAGAGGAGGGAAGAGCGCAGGAGGCGGAGTCTTCTTACCAGGAAAGGTGATTTCAAAACTTCAATCAATCTCCAAGTAAAATCCAGCCCCAGTAAGGGACTGTAGCATAAATTTGAATTTTGGAGGCAGTCCAGCCCTTCACGTGTTTCTCTGAGTAGGAACTGGGAGAGCTTCCCCCATACAGCCAAGTCCTGTTGCGGAGCAGTCCTCTGACCACCCTGTCTCCACCCCAACCACTCCTTATGGAGGCAAACAGGCTACCTAACTACAGCCTCCCACTTCGTTCCATCGGCAGTCACAGGAAAACCCTCACGGCTTCTGGGCGTTGCCTCCCCGATTTGCCACCCAGCACGCAGGCCATAAGAAACCTGCTTTCAGAATCAAAAACCTGAAAATCAGAAATGCTTTTCTAATGCTGAGGCCAAATTTCCTCCACACAAAACACCACAAATCCCTCTCCAAACAAATTCGCGATTTCCCTCCAATCCCGATGGCCTTTTTCTCGGGCTGTAAATTTCCCTAAAGTTGTCAGTGAATTAAATCAGCAAAAGAAAAAAAAGAAAGAAAGAAAGAAAAGAAAAAAAGAAAAGGGTGGGTTACCTGCTCTGTGGGCCAAAGAAGGACCTTGGATTGATCGGATGTCAGCTCTGGCCCTGCAGCTTCCCTGGGCTGGCTCCACCTGTCTGACCTGTTCGGCTCGCCGCCGCCTCTGGGCCTGGCACAGCCGCAGGGAGCTGGGCTCACTGCCAGCACCCAGGCCCCTCCATAGGTGTGCATTCACCTGCCGAGAGGTGCCGGTGCATAAGTGCTCTCCCCTCTCTGCTCCCACCATGTGACCTGCCCCCCAGCTGGACAGACACTGGAGCATCTCTCCTCGGTGTCACTGGAATTTCAAACCTGAAGCTGGCAGAGAGAAAGAAGACAGGGAAGAAGAGGGGAGGGGGACAGAGGAAAACTCCTGGCCCCCACAACTAACCAACAGTCCTTCCATGATGTCGTGAAGGTCAGGCCAGGTGGGGCCAGCAGCCCCGTCACGGTGATCGTCAGGGTCAAATTCCAGGGCTGCTCTTTCCCTCTGGGTGGCTATTTTGGGAAAGCGGTTTTCCTCCAGCCGTCGACAGACTAGCTACCATGGACGCTGGAATCCGGAAGACTCAGAGCTCTGCCAGGGCCCAGCACAGGTAAAGGCACGGAGGACAGCCCTGGGAGCAAAGAAATAGTTCCAGCTGCTACAGGTGGCCCAGAACTCCGCTCTGAGCACACACAGGCCCACGGGTCCCTCCTGTCCCTACCCTTCAATAAGGATCACCCAGCACTTGGGGTCCTATCTGGCTTGGAAGAGGACTTGGGGCTTGAGGTATTACCCAAGGTGTTGAGGGGTACAGCTGGAGGGGCAGGTGGCATCAGGTCTAGTGGCAAGGCCACTATTTTCCTGCCATCCAGGACTGAGAGCCCTTAGCAGCCAGATTTGGCTTCTCTTCCCTTTCACTCCCTGGCCGCTGATGCCCGTCAAGCTCAAGTCGATACTGAACAACTGAGTACACAGCACAGCTTGGGTGTGAGGTCACAGACTCTGTGCCTGGGATAGGGGCGGCCCAGGCATCTGACTCTGGGTTTCAACCACTGCTCAAGTTCAATCATGTGCTTCTAAGCTGCCCAATCAAGCCAGACTCTGGGAGCCACTGAAGAATAGAAACAGCAAGGCCAAGAGGAGGGTTGTGGTGCCCTGTGGTCTTGATAACTTGGGTTTTGAATGCAGGGTGGATGTTAAGATATAAAGCCCTTCCTAGGAAACCAGAATGCATCCTCCTACAGAGGCAACAAAGCAGGGCAAGGAGCCCAGGAGAGGACCCGTGATGGAATTCAGACAGAGCCCAACCTCCTTCCTCCCAGGGTACAGCGTTGCTCACAGAGGGCGGGAGGAGAAGGCTAACTGCTGCTGACTATGGCCAGGCAGGTCTTCAGCTACCGACCTCAGGGCTGTGTCCACCCCTCGGAGCCACACTGAGCTTGAAAGTGAAGCCCTGTCTCAAAGCCAGCACTTGCTCTGCTGCCCCAAGAGGGTCCCGCAAACATACAGGCCTTGCCCAAGGGGCCTGACATGCAGGAGAGGGGCAGGGCCCAGGACAGTGACCCTGAAGGGCTCCATCCTGGGACCTGACTCCTCCTTGCTCATAAACAACCAGGCCTTTGCCTTCCTCCCACACCAGCCCCTGGGTCAAAGGCTTTAAGAAAATCCCCCGTGCACTAGCCAACTCAGACCGCCCTGGCCCTTAGATCATCCGCTAGTCACTGGGCTGAGACCCAAACGAGTCAGAGGGAAATGTTTGGTGATTTTGGGGAACTGAACTGCAAAGGTGTTCACAATCAGACCACCAGCAAGAGTATGGCACACCCCTTAAACATTTTAAGGAAGTATTTACCAAGGCTGCTAAAACAGAAGTTGAGGATTTCTGCCTCCGATTTAGTAGAAAAGAATCTTTGAAATTTAATACAAAGTCCCATGATAAGTCATTTGGGATCCCCCAGAGGAGGAAGGCTGCTTGTGGTTAGACTGGGTGAGTCAACGAAACAAACAAATGGGCCCGATGAGGTCAGCTTTTTGGAAAAGGAACAAAGAAAAGTGCACCCCAGTGAGAGGCAGCTTACAATGGTGAAGCAGTGGTCACAGAAAATCCATTTCCAAAGCCTCTAATCCAGCAGTTTGGGGGATGATTTTGTCACCCAGGGGACATTTGGCAATGTCTAAAGACATTTTGGGGGCCGGGCGTGGTGGCTTATGCCTGTAATCCCAGCACTTCAGGAGGCCGAGGCGGGTGGATCACTTGAGGTCAGGAGTTCGAGACCAGCCTGGCCAATATGACAAGACCCCCATCTCTACTAAAAATACAAAAACTAACTGGGCTTGGTGGCGCACACCTGTAATCCCAGCTACTTGGGAGCCTGAAGCAGGAGAATCACGTGAGCCTGGGAGGCAGAGGTTGCAGGGAGCCGAGATCGCCTCACTGCACTCCAGCCTGGGTGACAGAGCAAGACCCTGTCTCAAATAAAAAAAAGAAGAAGAAAAAAAAAAACCCAGACATTTTTGATTACCACAGTTGATGGGTAGGGAGTGCTCCTGGCGTCTAGTGGGTAGAAGCCAGGAATGCCGCTAAACATCCTACAGTGCACAGGGCAGCCCCCACCACAAAAAATTATATGGCCCCAAATGTCAGCAGCACTGCCACTGAAAAACTGATCTCATCCACTGAGAACTCTCTCTCTTACTTGCAAGTCTTGGGCAAATGGTTGTTTTTAGTCACTGACATGACTCGTAGCCCAGAGAGCCATGATGGTGACAGCTCCTCCCTGGGCGATGCCAGGCTTCACAGGGTCAGCATCTTCGGATGGTCCTCTGGGCATAGACCCCAGCTTGGGCAAGCCATCTGGTTGCCCCTGCATGGGTGACCCTGCCCAGCTGCCCCTGCCTGCAACCGCCCCTTGCCGAGGCTTCTAGACCCTCAGAACCTCCCCTCTGCTGCTCTGGCTCTCAGAACAGACTGGTAGGTGCTTTACAGGTGACAATAAGCTTTCACATTCATTGTCTCAGCTGAATACATAAAAGCCTCACCCACTGTTAAAGCAATCTTTCTGAGTTCTTGACCTGCCAGACCCGTGGAACATGCAGAGGCCACCTGTTCCTGATGACAGCCCAGGGGAGAGGGAGCTGTGCTTTCATCTGGGGAGCCCCCAGAGTCCAGAGCTGGGCAGAGGTGACAGCAGCCTGTCTAGGGAACCTTAGGGAAGCCAGGGTTATGGCTGCTCCATGGCAGGCCCTGAGGTGGAGGGTCTAGACCCTGACCAGGCACCAGTCCTGCTGAAATGAGGCTCCGGAAATGGATGCACATCACACTCCCTGGAGTATTTTCTGGGCAGCCACAAAGTTCAGCAAATAGTCAACAGAAACCATCTCCAAGAAGTGGGTGAACCGGAAGGACACCATGCCCAGGGCTGATATGGGATGTGTTTGGGGACTTGGGGAAGAAGCAGGACAGAAATAGGCCCAGCTCATTAACTGCATCTGCATATGAATTGCTTGACTTTTTTTTTTTTTTTTTTTTTTTTTTGAGACAGGGTCTGGCTCTGTCCCCTGAGCTGGAGCACAGTGGCATGATCACAGTTCACCAAAACCTCGACCTCCTGGGCTCCAGCCATCTTCCCGCCTCAGCTTCTCTAGTAGCTGGTGTGCACGACCATACCATGCCCAGCTTTTTTTTTTTTTTTCTGAGAGATAGAGTCTCACCCTGTCCCCCAGGCTGGAGTGCCGTGGTATGATCTTGGTTCACTGCAACCTCTGCCTTCTGGATTCAAGCAATTCTCCTGCCTCAGCCTCCCGACTAGCTGGGATTACAGGTGTGCGCCACGGCACCTGGCTAATTCTTTGTATTTTTAGTAGAGATGGAGTTTCACCATGTTGACCAGGCTGGTCTCGAACTCCTAACCTCAGGTGATCCACCCATCTTGGCCTCCCAAAGTGCTGGGATTACAGGCATAAGCCACCACGCCTGGCAACCTGGCTAATTTTTAAAACAAATTTTTTAGAGACGGAGCCTTACTATGTTGTCCAAGCTGGTCTCAAACCTCTGGGCTCAAGTGATTCTCCAGCCTCAGCCTCCCAAAGTGCTGGGATTACAGGCATGAGCCACCACATCTCGCCTGTTTGAGTTTTTATGAGTATTATTACTTGTTTTATAAATCTAAAAGAACATTAGGAAAAAATAAGAATAAGGGCAGAATATCCCGTATCCACACCCACTTTCTTGGGAAACAGAGCCTTACCCGCTTGGGAAACTCCTGAACTGCAGTCTGGGTTGCAACTCCATGTGTCATTCATCCTGGTCACCAGACCTTGGAAAACTGACCCCAAGTGAGACTCTGAATTAGCCGAAGGACAAAGACCATAGGAGATAGCTCTCGGCATGAAGCAAACGCCTGTCTCCAGCAAATCTCAGGAAATGAGAGAAGCAAGTCCACGCTCCAGCCAGGAGCCCCTGCGGGAAGGAGGCTGCCCATCTGACACCGCTAGACCTCCTGCCTGCACTCCCCCTGAGTAGGTGGCACCCTGCCACTGCTGGTCCCCTCAGACCAAGGCCTTCCCTTGGGAGAGAGGGTGGATGTGGGGAAACACCAGCTCTTCAATGTACCCTGGGAAAACAGAACCTGGAATCCCCTTTTGAAGTCTGAGCAAAGAACAGGAGGACGTGACCCACCAGGCAGGCAGGAGCCGCTGACTCCAAGGCGAAAATATAAACTGCTTCCCTGTAGCTTGGATGCCATTGCGGCTGGCACACATAGAGGCTGCTAGGATCAAGACGAGGTTCTGGATCCAGTGCCTGCCTCTGAGGCTGCTGACAAGGAGGAAGGTCACTGCAAAAATGCTTGGCCCAGGCCGGGCATGGTGGCTCATGCCTGTAATCCCAGCATTTTGGGAGGCTGAGGCAGGCGGGATCACCTGAGGTCAGGAGTTCAAGACCAGCCTAGCCAACATAGTGAAACTCATGTCTCCAAAAATACAAAAATTACCCAGGTATGGTGGCACACGCCTGTAATCTCAGCTACTCAGTAGGCTGAGGCAGGAGAATTGCATGAACCCCAGAGGTGGAAGTTGTAGTAAGCTGAGATCGTACCCCTGCACTTTAGCCTGGGCGACAGAGCAAGACTCCGTCTCAAAAAAAAAAAAAAAAAAAAAAAGGGAAAAAAGAAAAAGAAAAAAGAAAGAAAGGCCGGCGCAGTGGCTCACACCTGTAATCCCAGCACTCTGGGAGGCCGAGGCAGGTAGATCACAAGGTTAGGAGTTTGAGACCAGCCTGACCAACATGGCGAAACCCTATCTCTACTAAAAATACAAAAATTAGCCAGGCGTGGTGAGGCACGCCTGTAATCCCAGCTATTCAGGAGGCTGAGGCAGGAGAATCACTTGAACCCGGGAGGCAGAGGTTGAACCCGGGAGGCAGAGTTTGCAGTGAGCTGAGATCACGCCACTGCACTCCAGCCTGGGCAACAGAGTGAGACCCGTCTCAAAAAAAAAAAAAGCTTGGCCCCACCTGGCAGCTTTAAACTTGGAGCCTCCTGGCCACCCGACCTGCTCTCAGTGCACAGGAGGCACAGCCTCCTGGAACAGCCCCTGCACACCCACTTTATCACCCACTTCCCAACCCGCAGAACTGCCATCTAATTTTCCATTTACAACTGTTCCTCCACCTCAGGCTTCAGCATTGTTTCTGCGGCTTCAACTCCTTACTCCTCTCGGCCGTGAGCGCTCTGTGCTCCCACCTCTGGCTCTGTCACCCACAGCCAGTGTGGATAACTTACGAAGTGTTACCAAGACCTTCCACCTCCCCAGGCTCTCTGTTGTGCAAAAGGGACTCAGACACTTAGAGATAGGGCTGGAGCTGGGTGGCCTGGGGCTGACCTAGAGGGACAGCTGATATGCTCCACCATTCTTAAGGGCATCTATTTCCCAGCTAACATGTAAAGTAAGAAATTCAGACCTGGCGCAGTGGCTCACACCTGTAATCCTAATGCTTTGGGAAGCTGAGGTGGGAGGATCTCTTGAGCCCAGGAGTTTGAGACCAGCTTGGGCAACATAGGGAGAGGCCATCTTTAAAAAAATATTTTAAAATCATCCAGGTGTGCACCTGTAGTCCCAGTTACTCAAGAGGCTGAGGAGGGAGGATCGCTTGAACCCAGGAGTTCGAGGCTGCAGTAGGCTATAATCACACCACTGTACTCCAGCCTGAGCCACAGAGCAAGACCCTGTCTCTAAAAATAAAATAAATGCAATGTTTGGGCATAACATCATATTTTGAGGACATAGTATACATTGTAAAATGTCAAGGAAAATGGATAGGTTGATAATATTAAAAATAATCTAAAGTGTGTGTGTGTGTGCACGTGTGTGCGTGTCTTTAGCTTAAGAATATACGGTGCAGGGCTGAGCACAGTGGCTCATACCTGTAATCCCAGAACTTTGGGAGGCGGAAGCCGGCAGATTGCTTGAGCCCAGGAGTTCGAAACCAGCCGGGGCAACATGGTGAAACCCTGTCTCTTAAAAAATATTTTTAAAAAATTGTTTAAACATATGGTGCAAAGACAAATAAAAGCAATGTTTCCAGTGGGCTAGATGGGGAAGTCTCTTTGCTGCCTCTCTGGGTCACATGGGAGAAGGACAGTTCCCTGTAGCCCCCATCTGGGGTCCTGGTACTCTGTAAAGGCTGCCAGGCCTGGGGGTGAACTGGTGATCTGGGATGCAAGGGAGCAGGCAGTGGAAGAGGCACAGGAGCCAAGCAGACGCAAATTCACCGCACTGAGCCATGCATTCCTGGAGGAAACCTACTTCCTTCCATCCACCGGGAAGGGACTCAACACAGACTGTTATAAAGAGTGTCACGACTCAATGTCTGAATGTGGTGGGAGAGCCCATGGCTGGCCCAAGGAACATGTGGGGACCACCAAGTGCTGTCCTCTCTCTTCCTGTCCCCACATAGAGATGATCTGCTTTCCAACCACATCTACAAGTACTTGGTGTCTTTGGACCTTGCCTGACCCCTGGTTCACGGCAAAACCTGCCCTTGGGTGAATGCCAGATGCCCTGACGTGGAAGGGGTTGGTGCTGTAGGAGACTCATCTTCAGTGGATTCTGCATTTGAGTATGGAATACATTTTCTTTCTCTTTCTTTCTTTCTTTCTCTCTTTCCTTCTTTCTTTCGACAGAGGCTCGCTCTGTTGCCCAGGCTGGAATGCAGTTGTGTCCGGAATTGGTGGGTTCTTGGTCTCACTGATTTCAAGAATGAAGCCGCTGACCCTCGCGGTGAGTGTTACAGTTCTTAAAGATGGTGTGTCTGGAGTTTGTTCCTTCAGGCGTTCAGCTGTGTGTGGAGCTTCCTCCTTCTGGTGGGTTCGTGGTCTCGCTGTCAGGAGTGAAGCTGCAGACCTTCACGGTGAGTGTTACAGCTCTTAAAGGCAGCACGGCTGGAGTTGTTCGTTCCTCCCAGCGGGTTCGTGGTCTCGCTGGCTTCAGGAGTGAAGCTACAGACCTTCGTGGTGAGTGTTACAGCTCATCAATACAGCGTGGACCCAAAGAGCGAAATAACAAACCCTCCACGCGGTGGAAGGGCACCCGAGTGGGTTGCCACTACGTGGTGCGGGCAGCCTGCTTTTATTCCCTTATCTGGCCCCACCCACATTCTGCTGATTGGTCCACTTTACAGAGAGCAGATTGGTCTATTTTACAAATAGCTGATTGGTCCGTTTTGACAGAGTGCTGATTGGTGTATTTACAAACCCTGAGCTAGACACAGAGCTGGTGCTTGTCCCGGGCACCCTCAGTCCTGTTGTTGGATCACAGTGACATGATCTCAGCTCACTGCAACCTCTGCCTCCCAGGTTCAAGCGATTCTCCTGCCCCAGCCTCCCAAGTAGCTGGGATTACAGGTGTGCACCACCATGCACGGCTAATTTTTGTATTTTTGCAGAAACAGGGTTTCACCATGTTGGCCAGGCTGGTCTTAAACTCCTGACCTCAGGTGATCCGCCTGCCTCGGCCTCCCATAGTACTGGGATTATAGGCGTGAGCCACCATGCCAGGACTGGAATACATTTTCTATCTGGCTTAAGCCAAAAGAATGAAGCTCTAATGGTTGAATTTCAGCCACAAACCAGCTCACTGAAGGAGACTGGGTGGAGGCAGGCAGCAGAAGGCGAGGTGTCCCTGAGGTCACAGACCAGGGCCCTCCTCACTCAGATGCTGGCTCTATGCCCCCCCGGCCTTCTGGGGCCAGCCTGTCTGCCTTGAGGCCCCACCGTTCCAGCTTCACCAAGCAACTCTTACTCATCCTTCAGGCCTTGGTTAAGCACCCTACAACCCCCTTCACTCAGCTATGGGCTCCCAGTGACCACCCCAAGCATCACACATCTCCCTGCATCATGGTGGCCAACTCACTTGTACCTCCCCCTCACCAAACTGAGTGTCAGCTTTCTATTCCTTCTCCCAGCACTTAGCCCAGCAGACAGGACATAGTGAGTGCCAGTAAAGGTCTGTTGAGAAAGCATGGGAGGAGGAGTGGGTAAAAAAAGACAGCGCTGCCGGCCAGCCCACGCTCAGTCAGCAGACCACACATTCCAATCCTTTGAGAGCTTAATGATCAGGCTGAGCCTCAGGTATTTAGTCTGTCATCAGCATGGAAAACACAGGTAAGGCAGCAGATGGGAAAGTGCTTTAAAAACTGTGACTGGGGCCGAGCGCGGTGACTCACGCCTGTAATCCCAGCACTTTGGGAGGCCAAGGCGGGCGGGTTACAAGGTCAGGAGATCGGGACCATCCTGGCTAACACGGTGAAACCCTGTCTCCACTAAAAATACAAAAAATTAGCTGGGTGTGATGGTGGGCGCCTATAGTCCCAGCTACTCAGGAGGCTGAGGCAGGAGAATGGCATGAACCTGGGAGGCGGAAGTTGCAGTGAGCCGAGATCACACCACTGCACTTGAGCCTGGGCGACAGAGTGAGACTCCATCTCAAAAAACAAAAACAACTGTAACTGGGCCAGGCATGGTGGCTCACACCTGTAATCTCAGGACTTTGGGAGGCCGAGGTGGGTGGATCACCTGAGGTCAGGAGTTCCAGACCAGCCTGGCCAACATAGTGAAACCCCATCTTTGCTAAAAATACAAAAAATTTGCCAGGTGTGGTGGCAGGCGCCTGTAGTCCCAGTTACTCAGGAGGTTGAGGCAGGAGAATTCCTTGAACCCAGGAAGCGGAGGTTGCACTGAGCTGATATTGTGCCATTGCACTCCAGCCCAGGTGACAGTGTGAGACTCCGTCTCAAAATAAATAAATAAATAAATAAAAATAACTAAAACAAAACTGTAACTGCAAGGAGTCACACTTCCATTTCAGACCATCTTTGAGTACACCTATTTTTTTTTGAAACTGAGACTCGCTGTGTCACCCAGACTGGAGTGCAGATGCATGATCTCAGCTCACAGCAATCTCCACCTCCTGGGTTCAAGTGATTCTCCTACCTCAGCCTCCCGAGTAGCTGGGATTACAGGCACCCACCACCATGCGTGGCTAATTTTTTGTATTTTTAGTAGAGATAGGGTTTCACCATGTTGGTCAGGCTGGTCTCGAACTCCTGACCTCAGGTGATCCACCCACCTCGGCCTCCCAAAGTGCTGAGATTACAGGTGTGAGCCACCGTGCCCGGCCAAGTACACCTAATTCATAAGTTGACAATGATTTGGACTTTTCATAAGATTATTTGGCAAGTTGACTGCTTGCAACTAGGGATGCTACGCCCCAAAGTCACAATACCATAAATGTGGCAGGTTTGTAGGCTCAGCCAGCAGAGTCCACCGTACTGTGGGACCTCAGATATCCAGAAACATGGGGCATCATCCCCTTGTGGGTCAGTGCCTCACTTCACTTTATCCCCCTTGGCACCTAGCATGATGGGGAGCCAGGGCCGATACCTGGATACCCAGTGAATGAATGAAAGGATGAGAAGTAATCCAAAAACAGCAGCAATAGCAATATCAACAGCAGCCCCACTGTGCGTCAGGCACTGTTCTTGACCGTTTCACTGTGTCACTCATTGCAATGGGCTGAAAAACACCCTGGAGAGATAGCCACGTCAAATCCCTGCAACCAGAGCATGTGGGTCTTTGCAGAGCTGATTGAGATTTTGAGATGAGACCATCTTGGATGATCTGCGTGAGCCCTAAGACGGGTGTCCTTGGAAACAGAGGCAGAAGGAAATTTAAGACAGAAGAGGAGAAGACACACAGAAAAGGCCACTGAAAGACAGAGGCAGAGACTGGAGTGATGCAGCCACCAGCCCAGGAATGCTGGGGCAATCACCAAAGCTAAAAAGAGATAAGGGAGGCTTCTTCCCTAGAGCCTCCAGTGGGAGTACGGCCCTGCTGGATTTCAGATTTCTGGCCTCCAGAACTGTGAGAGAGTAATTTAAGCCATCCAGCAGCCACAGGAAATTATTATACTCCTGGAGTCACGAATGAGCTCATTCACAACTGCAATGGGATTGTTACAGAGAGGCAGGGTAGGAAGGCAGCCTCTGGGCCAGGCACGGTGGCTCACGCCTGTAATCCCAGCACATTGAGAGGCTGAGGTGAGCGGATCGTTTGAGCCCAGGAATTCAAGACCAGCCTGGGCAACACGGTGAAACCCATCTCTACCAAAAAAAAAAAAAAAAAAATTGCCAGGCATGGTGGTGCATGCCTATAGTTCCAGCTACTTGGGAGGCTGAAGTAGGAGGATGGCTTGACTCTGGGAAGTCAAGGCTACAGTGAGCCATGATCACCCCACTGCACTCCAGCGTGAGCAACAAAGCAACACCCTGTCTTAAAAAAAAGAAAGTCTCTGAGCAGCTCAAACTCCTGCACCCAAGTTCCTGTCCCTCCTCAGAACATACTGTTAACCCTCAACGTGGTGCTCTGTTAATATCACATATTCTGTTAATCAGTACTCTTCTTGCTCCCAACTTCACAGCTGAAATTCAATATCAAGTAAATAGCACAACTAAAGCTAAGCTAAAGGAAAGTGATGAATCACAGCAATACTTTGTTTCCAAATGACCTCTGCCCCCTCATTCTGACACTGGGGTGAGGCCCAGCTTGCCCTTGAACTCCACTGTATTAACTCATTGTTTTTTCTTTTTCTTTTCTTTTCTTTTTTTTTTTTTTTTTTTGAGAGACAGTCTCAATCTGTCGCCCAGGCTGGAGTGCAGTGGCATGATCTTGGCTCATTGCAACCTCCACCTCACAGGTTCAAGCAATTCTGCCTCAGCCTCCCGAGTAGCTGGGATTACAGGTGCGCACCACCATGCCCGGCTAACTTTTGTATTTTTAGTAGAGATGGGGGTTTCACCATGTTGGCCAGGCTGGTCTCAAACTCCCGACCTCAGGTGATCCACCTACCTCGGCCTCCCAAAGTGCTGGGATTACAGGTGTAAGCCAGCATGCCCAGCCTGAAGAAACCTCCCTTGTCTCTTTGTAGCTTTGGTGGCTGTCCCAGAATTCCTGGGCTGGTGTCTGCATCACGCCAGTCTCTGCCTCTTTCAGTGGCCTTCTCTGTGTGTCTGTGTCTTCTCCTCTTCTGACTCTCTTAAATTTCCTTCTGCCTCTGTTTCTAAGGACCCCTGTCTTAGGGCTCGCCCAGATCATCCAAGATGGTCTTATTTCAAAATCTTAACCTAAGTAGGAATGAGGGTTCCTGACCCCACAGTAATTTAGAAGCAGCAACTCAGAAGGCAAGGAAAGGTTTGCTGAAATCAGATTCACCAGCAAGAACAAGGAAAGACAAGTGAGAGAAAAAGAACAGGGGAAGAAATGGAAATTATATAAAACACATTCGTGACACTTAAGAAAGCCCCGTGACCTGAGACCAGGGCCTCCAGGAGGTTGCTCCACACGGACACAGCAATACATGTTCAAAGTCACCATTAAGCTTAGCAAGAAAAGGTAAAATTGGGTTTATTCTGTTTTAAGAAGAAGGAAGCATGAGTTATATTCTAGAAAGATTTTCAACCCAAAACAATACAATTGAAAAGTTCTGGTATAGCGAGGAATTTTTTTCTTTTTTTTTTTTGAGACGGAGTCTCGCTCTATCGCCCAGGCTGGAGTGCAGTGGTGCGATCTCGGCTCACTGAACGCTCTGCCTCCTAGGTTCACGCCATTCTCCTGCCTCAGCCTCCCGAGTAGCTGGGACTATAGCCGCCTGCCACCACACCCGGCTAATTTTTTGTATTTTTAGCAGAGATGGGGTTTCATTGTGTTAGCCAGGATGGTCTCGATCTCCTGACCTCGTGATCCACCCCCTCGGCCTCCCAAAGTGCTGGGATTACAGGTATGAGCCACCGCGCCTGGCCGTTTTTTTTTTTTTTTTTTTTTTGAAGCAAGGTCTCACTCTGTCACCCAGGAGGGAGTGCAGTGGCACAATCATGGCTCATTGCAGCCTCAACCTCCTGGGCTCAAGTGATCCTCTTGCCTCATCTTTTTGATTTTTTTTTTTTTTTGTAGAGACAGTGTTTCACCATGTTGCCCAGGCTGGTCTTGAACTCCTGGGCTCAAGCAATCCTCTCTCCTCAGCCTCCCAAAGTGCTGGGATTACAGGCATGAGGCACTGCACCCAGGTGGGATGAATCTTTAGCTGTCTAAAACACGCACTGGGTGCGGTGGCTCACGCCTGGAATCCCAACACTTTGGGAGGCTGAGGCAGGTGGATCACTTGAGGTCAGGAGTTCAAGACCAGCCTGGCCAATATGGTGAAACCCCATCTCTACTAAAAATACAAAAATTAGCCAGGCTACTTGGGAGGCTGAGGCCGAAAAATCGCTTGAACCTGGGAAGTGGAAGTTGCAGTGAGCTGAGATCCTGCCATCGTGCTCCAGCCTGGGCGTTGCAGTGAGACTCTGTCTCAAAAAAATTATAAAATAAAATACAAATAAAACACTGAAGGTTTCCCAGGAATCTGTCTGGTTTTGAGGCTCCTGTCCAGAGGTATCTTGTGCCCCAAGGACAAGCCGCTTCAAGAGGTAGCATTCCACTCCCTCCCGTTCTCCTAATGAAGTGGGGAGGTAGGAGGGTGCAGTGGCCACTGCTTCTGGCCCCCTACCTGCCCTGAGGCATGACCAAGCCCCTTGGGGTTGCCCCACACCTGCCCTCTGCACCTCTGCACCTCTGCACTCCTACCTGCTGTTCCCTTTGCCTGCTTGTGCCTGCAGTGGACTCCAGGATGGTCCCCACGCCCAAAGGGAATGAAGCCACCCACAATGTCTCAGGCAGAGGTGTCCCACCTGTCCTATCTGTTAACTCTGCCCTGGACACGGTGGGGACACAGCCACATTTGTGTCAACACCAGCACAGTACTGAACACACCATACAGAAGGAAGTCACTGAAGCGTGCCGGACGTATGAACACATGCGCAGATGAATTGAGGAATCAATAAATAAGTGGATGAATTTTAAAGTTTTTACCAAATGCCTAAATTCAACACTGGGCTCTCTCTTCCCTTGCTGCTCTGTCTCAAGATCCCGTGGCTCAGTTCCTCTTCTGTAAACTCCAGGGGACCATTTAACCATAGGAGCGACCCTGACTGTATTAACTCCCCAGAGGGCAGGTCCGTGGAATCCAGGAGGGAATAGAAAACATGTCAGACACGCTGCTGGCATCCTAAATGTTCTTGTAAGTTGTTGACATGACAAGAAACCATCAGGAACACTGTCACTCCCAATGTTCTTTCTATTTCTCCACCGACTTACATACAATTTCTAACGAAGTTCATTTGACACATATTTAAGGACAAGCACAAATGAAGTTAGAAATTGTGGGGGACAAGTGATAAGGTGGCCCCTATGGCCACTGCCTCATGGTGTTCATGCCTTTGTGTGACCCCCTCCTTTAGTATGGGCAAGACCTGTGACTGGCTTCTAGCCAACAGAATATGGCATGGATGGCAGAGGATTGCACTGCATTATATAGGATTCCCTCTCCTGCTAGCAGGCTCGTGCTGAAGACGATTTCCCTCACTGGCTTTGAAGAAGCAAGTTGCCATGCTATGGGAGAGCCTAGGGAGGGGCCACATGGCAAAGGCCTGCGGGTGGACTCTAGGAGCTGAGAGCAATGCCAGTCAACAGCCAGCAAGAAGCCAAGGACCCTGGTCATCCAACTGCAAAGAGATGAATTCCACCAACAACCTGAGTGAGCTTGGAAGAGGACCTTTCCCCAGCTGAGTCACCAGATGAGACCCCAGCCCTGGCTCGGACCTTCACGGCAGCCTTACACAGGACCCAGCTAAACTGTGCCCAGACTCCTGACCCACAGAAACTGTGCGATAATAAATGTGTGTTTCCTAAGCTACTTTGTAGTACTCTGTTACGTAGCAATAGAAAACGAATCTGATGATGATAATGAAGATGTGGCTATGACAACAGTCCCGGAAAAGTGTGCAGTTTGTGGTTCTCGTGCCTGTCACCCTGCACCTTGACAGAAGCCGAGTGATCACGTCCACAGACTCTGGGTCATACTACACATGTTCAAGCCAGGCTCTACCATGATCACACACGTATCCATCAACATAACCCTGTAAGCCTCAGTTTTCTATGGGTAAGCATGGGAACAATAGCAGTCACCTCACAGGGCTGGTATAGGGATGAAATAAGGTAATATGTGTAAACTGCTTATTAGCACTTTACAGTAAGGGCTGGGCATACTGCGAGTGTTCAATCAATGTTGGCTATTTGTGCATTAGTTATTTACCTTCTGTTGTCCTGACCAGACTGTAAAGACCATCAGGGTGGTAATGAGCTGTCTAGCTATTGTACCTGGAGAACAGAACTTTGAACATGAGGGGTATCAGGGAGGATTTGGGAATAAGAACCCACCTTGTGTGATCCTCCTAGCGACTCTGGGAGGTAGGCAGGACAGGAATGATTTATTTTAGGATAAGGAAATGGATTGAGCTGAGGCAGGAGGACTGCTTAAGGCCAGGAATTTGAGACCAGCCTGGGTGACAGGGTGAGATGCCACCTGTTTAAAAAAAAAAGAAAAAAGAAAAAAAAAATTTTTTTTTTTAGACGAAATCTCACTCTGTCGCCCCGGCTGGAGTGCAGTGGTGTGGTCTCGGTTCACTGCAACCTCTGCCTCCTGGGTTCAAGTGATTCTCCTGCCTCAGCCTCCTGAGTAGCTGGGATTACAGGTGCATGCCACCACACCTGGTTAATTTTTATATTTTTAATAGAGACACGGTTTCACCATGTTGCCCAGGCTGGTCTGGAACTCCTGACCTGAAGTGATCCACCCGTGTTGGCCTCCCAAAGTTCTGGGATTACAGATGTAAGCCACAGCACCTGGCCTAAAATTATTTTATTTTCTTATTTAAAAAAAAAGAAAATGAATTGAGAGGTGTTATATTCTGGTCATGCACCACTGAGATAATGAAGGGGTAAAATGAGGACCAGCCTGAGCAACATAATGAGACACTGTCCCTACAAAAAATTTAAAAAATTAGTTGGGTGTGGTGCACATGTAAAGTCCCAGCTACTTGGAAGGCTGAGGTGGGAGGATCACTTGAGCCAGGGGATGTCAAGGCTGCAGTGAGCCGAGATCGCACCACGGCACTCCAGTCTGGGCAACAGAGGGAGACCCTGTCTCAAAAAAAAAAACAAAAACAAAAATCAAGGACCAACTAACTCCCCGACAATGTTCTTTATATTTCTCCACTGCCTTAAAAACAACCTCTAACAAAGTTAATTTGACACACATTTAAGGACAAGCACAAGTGTGAGCCTCTTGTATGGTAATTGGGCTTAACTGGAAATAATTCACTTAAATGATCAAAATGAGTGCTGTGTGTGCCATCAAAGCATGTGTATCTGGCAGCATTTGGAGAAGGTTTGATTCTTTACGAATGGGGAGAGAATGAGAGGCAGGGAAGCGTTTGCTGTTTTTTAAAAAATTCAGTGTGGAATGATGTGGCTTATAAGTGGCTCTAGGGGAATGAAAGTTTTGAAGTATTTTAGGGTTCAACAGCATTTGAAGGGAAAGGACAGTCCTTGTTAGGTGTCAAAGTTGAGAGGTTCTGGAGAGTTACCAGGCCCCACAGTGTAGGCTCAGAGCTGTGGGACAGCGGGCAGTGTTATGCCTGAGACCAAAAGAGAAGGGGCCAAACAAGAATTATACCTGGTCTGAAATACAGTTGTCTCTCCATGTCCCAGGGGCATTGGTCCCAGGACCCCTGTGGATACGAAAATCTGAGGATGCTCAAGCCCCTTTTATACAATTGTGTGGTATTTGTATATAACCTACACACACCCTCCACACACATCTTACTCTGTTACTTCCAGTGGTGCAATCTCAGCTCACTGCAACCTCTACCTACGGGGTTCAGGCGATTCTCCTGCCTCAGCTTCCTGAGTAGCTGGGATTACAGGCACGGGCCACCATCTTTATTTTGAGATGCGGTTTTGCTCTTGTCACCTAGGCTGGAGTGCAATGGTGTGATCTCAGCTCACTGCAACCTCCGCCTCCCAGGTTCAAGTGATTCTCCCGCCTAAGCCTCCCGAGTAGCTGGGATTACAGGCACCTGCCACCACACCTGGTTTTTGCATTTTTAGTAGAGATGGGGTTTCACCATGTTGGGCAGGCTGGTCTTGAACTCCTGACCTCAGGTGATCCACCCATCTTGGCCTCTCAAAGTGCTGGGATTATAGGCGTGAGCCACTGCTCCTGGCCTTTCCGCATACTTTAAATCATTTCTAGAGTACTTGTAATATCTAATACCACGTAAATGCCATGTAAATAGTTATTACACTGCATGGTTTTTTAATTTGTACTATTATTTTTTTTTTAATACACAGGGTCTTGCTATGTTGCTCAGACTGGACTCCAACTCCTGAGCTCAAGCAATCCTCCAGTCTTGGCCTCCAAAGTGCTGGGATTAGAGGCATTAGCCACCACAGCCAGCCCATTTATATTATTTTTTATTGTTTTATTATTATTTATTTTTGCTTTCTCGAACATTTTGGACCCTAGGCTGGCTGAATCAGCCGACATGGAACCCCCAGGTAAGGAGGCTCGATTGCATTACTTTGGGCCTGTCTCACCTTCTCCCTGAAAGGCCACCGCAGCTGTCCTCCAACGCCAGCAGGGTCTCCCTACCTCCCATCCAGCACTATGAGGCTGGGTGTCCAGGGCAGGGGGTGGCTGGTGGTGGCCAGGTTGTGACAAATTCAACAATGTTTTTTTTCTCAGCAAATTATCAAGAACTATTTCTCTGTCTTTCAGGCTGGAGGTGAGGGATTTCTTTTTGTGTTTTTCTTTCAGACACGGTCTCACTCTGTCACCCAGGCTGGAGTGCAGTGGCATGATCTCTGCTCACTGCAACCTCTGCCTCTGGGTTCAAGCGATTCTTCTGCCTCAGCCTCCCGAGTAGCTAGGATTACAGGCACGCACCACAACGCCCAGCTAATTTTTGTATTTTTACTAGAGACAGGGGTTTCACTATGTTGTCCAGGCTGGTCTCGAACTCCTGGCCTCAAGTGATCCACCCGCCGCAGCACCCCAAGGTGCTGGGATTACAGGTGTGAGTCACCGCACCCAGCCCTGGAGGCGAGGGCTTTCTATTTGCTTTGGGATTTGGGAAACCAGTTCACCACCACTCTCCTTGTGGTGATCATGGACGAGGACTGATCAGTGTTGACCATGTGGCCCAGGATTTTAAACTCGCTTCACCCCTCACTAGTGGTGGATTGCAGAGTAACAGGGGGTGATAGCGACAGTAGTCTTACCCACTTTCAATTCAAGTCCATTTTAATTAATCTTGTTTTGAGATGAGGTGACAGCCTTGGAGGATGTTTAATGCCAGGATTAGGAATCAATTTGGTTCAACAAATCAACAGACATCCCCAACCCCCACCACTGTCAAGCTGGTTCTGTCTCCTCTGGTGGACCCTCCCTTGCTGCCCCCACTGTCCTATCGACTGAGTATGGAAAACACTTTCATCATAAGGAGTTACTGATCTGGCAAGAGGAGGGTGAACTCTCTGTCCAGAGGAGGCATGGGAATTGGGCAGGAGCTGCTGGGACCGTGCGGGGTGAGGTGGGATGGCTGAGGGCCCCAAATGACAGGACAGAGTAAGAGCCACCTGGCGCCACAGAGGTCAGAGCGGGGCCCTTGGGTGAGCCTGGTGGGTCAAAAGCTCTGCCAGTGGGAGAGGCAGGAGTTTCTGCCAAGCTTTCCCCAGGTGCCCCTACCTGCCCCAGGTGCGGTAACCCACAGCCAGGGACACAGGAGAGGGTGTACTCAAACCGTGTCATGCTTCAGTCAGAATGGATCCCCTTATAGACCCTTATTTTTCCTTTTGGCCTCAACTCAAGGCATTTTACTCTACTTAAATATTTGCAATACTAGTTAATGAAAAAAAAAATGTAGGCTGGGCATGGTGGCTCACACCTGTAATCCCAGCACTTTGGGAGGCTGGGGTGGGAGGATCACTTGAGCCCAGGAGGTTGAGACCAACCTGGGAAACATGGTAAGACCCCATCTCAACAGAAAATTTAAAAATTAGCTGGGTGTGGTGACACATGCCCGTAGTGCTAGCTACTCAGGATGCTGAGGTGGGAGGATCGCTTGAGCTCAGGAGTTCAAGGTTCCAGTGAGCTATGGTTGTGCCACTGTACTCCAGCCTGGGTGACAGAGTGAGACCTTGTCTCAAAAAAAAAAAAAAAAAAAAGAAGCAGTGGGTTTTTTAGGGAGGGGAAGAGAGCAATATTTGCAATGCAAAAATCAAACAAGAAACTCCCCAGACCTCACTAGACTACATGAGCATAGAGGAAAGTTCTGATTTAGTGAACATATAAAATATCCATGAAAGCAAAGTGCTTTATCACTGATGGTACCTAATGGTTGCCACAGCACCCTGCTCCCTGGTTTATGCACCTTATCTAATCATTTTATCCCATGCCTCTACCAAGTAGGTCCTAACATAAGGGCAATTTTTATAGATGAGGAACCAAAGCCAGGAAAGGAAGTCCTATTTCCAAATTAGCACAGCTAGTGAGAGAGACGGAGCTGGAAGGCGGGTCCTTAACTCAAAACCCATATCCTTACTGGAACACTGGGGCCCCAGTGGGGTCCTGAGGTGCCTTACGAATGGAGAAAAATGATTGGCACCAGGTATATCAGTGACCTGCATGGCACTGCCTCCCAGAGCCTGCACTAAACAGTTCATTCTTACAAATATGTCAGACAGACAGCTGTAGCTGCAGTACTGATTTGTGCTGTCTGGGAAGGAAGGATCTGCCAACCAAGGCAAATTTCAGGGGTAGACAAGAAAACTTCCTTGTTTTCATGTGATATTCGTTACCGAGTATCACATGAGCTGATCTTCAGTCTCACCGGCTTTCTTGAAATTTCTCCAACGCACTGAACACACGGCCTTTGCACTTACTAACCCTTCTGCCTGAAGAGCCATCCCCTCATCCTTCTGTAGGTTTCTCCTCCATGACTCATTGCATATAGCAAGGACTCTGTAAATATTTGTCGCATGAATGAATGAGTCCTGCCTAGTTATTTTCTTATGCATAGATCTGATCACCTCTAGCCGGAGGTAGTGTGTCCTATAACCAAGGGCAGCATCTTGTTCATCCTTGCGTCCTCCTACATCCCCCAGCCCAGGGACCAGTTACAAGGGCAGGTGTAGGGCTGGGGTGGCAATTGGGTGACATAATCAATGGGAAGCACTGCATGGATGCTATGATGAGAAAGACCTGGGGGCCTGTCTAGGTTTAGCATTATTGATTTGTGATGCGTGCCAAGGGCAGGGGTGGGGTGTAAAAGTGCAGTCCTCATGCCACCATGCCAGCTAGCCAAGGGATCCTGGAGGCCCAAGAGAAAGCTAGATTGGGAGGGGAGAGCAGGACAGTCCTGGACAGTCTTGGCCAGCTTGGGGAAGCTCAGGAGACAGGCCACTAACCCATGTGGCAATAGATGCCACTGGGCTCAGGATACCAACTGATGCTGCCTCCAGCTGCTCCCTCTGCTCCTGGATAGTCCTTCAAGGGGAATGTTGGCAAGTACAGGCACCTCCCCTCTTCCTCAGCTGTGACTGCACAGCATTTGTGGCTTATGCAGGAAGATACACGGGCTCAGGGGAGTGGCCATTTGTCCCAAAGATATCTCAGAACTGGGCAGAGGCAGAACTGGCTAACATAACTGCAGTGGGCCGTTTTGCCCCCTCAACGTGAGCTGGCATCTGCTAGAGTTTCACATGCACGTACGCAGAGAGCCCAGCCACCCCTGGGCTCCAGGAGCCTAGTATGGATGCAACAGGAAGGCCCAGGCTCTGGAACCTTCTGCAGAGCCTAGCTCCTGTCTCCCACCTGACACAGTAACAGGCGCTGAAGCATGTGCCCTGTCGGTACTACAGGCCCCATCCACGTAACCTGAGAGAGGGGACCTCAGGAGCAGTGGCACCTGCTGCTCCAGGCTAGGAGCAGGGAACTCCAGGGACCACCTCCCTGCAAGTCTCCTTCCCCACTGGCGGCTCCCAGGCTGGACAGGGCTCCAGCCAGCAGGGGGCGCGCGCGTTCACCTCGGGGCCAGGTTGGCTGAAAGCCCCTCTCCCGTTCTCCTCTTCTAGAGCAAGTCTTCCAAAGCCTTGACCTCTTAGACAACGCTACTTTAGTGACAGAAGCACTTTTCCTTTCCCTTTCTTGCGAGTTTTTTACAGCCGTGGGTGGCTAGTATCAATCCTTCCACTTTCCAGGTGAGGAGAGGAACTGGGGAGGTTGAGCATTTGCTGCAATCTCACCGTGGCCAGCGGCGCAGAAGGGCCAGGGTCCCCATTTTCCACCCGTGGACCAGTCGGCCTTCCTCGCACCACGCTGGAGATCGAGGAGGGAAGAAAGAAGTAGCCGAGCAAAACCCCAAAAAAGGAATCCTTTCTCCCTAGAGATTATGAAATCAAAGAACATTTTGTTGCTTCTTGGAAAGTCTTCCCCTTATGGAGGCTACACAATTGAACAGGGTTTTCATTATTATGACTATGATTATTAACGTTGTTGGTCTAGTTCCCGCCTCCTTCTTTGCAAACTTTCGCACGGACTGAGAAACACAAGCGTTTACCTGGGTGCACGCTGGGACGGGGCGAGCAGGTAGTGCAGGTTTCCAGGCCTCTCCTGCCCCGGAGCTTGGCTGCAGGACTCCCGCAAAATCTCCAAATGCCCCCGATCTGCGCGGTCACCAAGAAGCAGCCCGGCTCGGAACAAGCCCAGGCAAGCCCAGGCAGAGCCCGCTGCCGGGTCCTCCTTCCTGCCCGTGCCACCAGGCCCCGGGGCCGCGACGCGTCTCTCCAGCCTGGGATCCGGGGAGCTGGGCTCGTCCCAGACCGACGGGACGGCGGCATCTCCTCCACCTGAAAAGGAAAGGGGACCAGGTAGGGGCCAGGCAGAGCGCATGAGGGCGGCGCCAGCACCGCGCGATCCCAATCACGTCGGTGCGGGGGAGGGGTCCGAGCCTGGCCTTGGCCTAGGGCGCAGATGCGGTGCGCACCGCAGGGGGGCGGCGCGGGGACCGCTGCGTGGCCAGTCCCGCCGGGCACGGGGTCCTGGTCCGCATCCCCTTCACCGCCACTGCCAGCCTGGGCTGGCGTTTCCCCAGCAAGAGCGCTTAGTTTGCGCAGCGCCCCTCGCCCACGCCGCTGCTGGGTCCCGGGGCGCGCCTACCCGGAGCCGAGGTCCCGGACTCTCCGGCCATCGCAATCCTTCCGCGGACTCCTGGCTCCTTCGCGATGGGACCAAGGCCCGGGTGGAGCCGGGGCGGGGTGGGGGGGGGACGGTAAAAAAGCAAACAAAAACCACTGGGGGCTCGCCGCGACGCCCAGTCCGAGGGCCTCTGCCCTGGAAGAGGGAAGAAACCCACGTCCTGGACGCGGGTGTGGGAAATGTCCCGGGTCTGGACCTGTTGTCTCTGCGACGTTGCCAGTCAGGAGAGCTCGGAGGGCCAATGCAGCCCCGGATTCAACAAGATGCGAAAGGACTTCTAAAGCCAGGAACCCGCACCCAGCCACAGCCACCGCCCGCCGGCCCGGCGCCCTGCCCCCACTCACCGCGCCCCCAAGTTCCGGCGCCGCGGGCTGCAGGGGTGACTTGGCTTGGCGTGCCTCGGGGCACGAGGCTTGGCCCTCCACGGCTCTCGGGTCCCGGGGGGCTGGGGTGGGAAGGGACACGGCCGGGGCGCGGCGCTGGGGAGCCGGGTGCGCCAGGCTGGGGACCTTGCGTGGGGCAGGGCTTGGCTCAGATGAGGGGCCGGGGCTCAGCCCCCAGCACCGGCCTTAAAGGTTCCTGGAGACGCAAAGTCCTGAGCGCGGAGCTGCCGCGGGGAGCATAAGGCAGCCCCCAGGCACGCTCCCTGCATTTCCCAGTTTCCAAGCTGCTCTGGGCGCGCGGTGGGGCGCCCTTGGGGTAGGCAGGGAGGCGCTGGCAGGGGCAGCGCTGAAGACCTCCCGCTGCCATGGAGAAGGGGCTCCCCACCCACCCTCCTGCCCCAAACATTACAGATCCCAGCCAGTGCGCCCCAGGGCCCTTCCAGGACAAACTGCCCCCAGGACAAGCTGCCCCCAGGACCACCGCACCCCAGTATCAAGCGGGCAGCAGATCTCTCTGCGCCCTTTGTAGGGGTTTCTGCCCTCAGGGTTGTTACGGGACAGAAATGGTTTCATCAGAAACAAGCCCTCCTCACACACTCACGGTTTGCAGGACTCCAAACTGGGCCCCCGAGATCTCCACCTGCGCAAAACGAAAGAGCTGATTCTCTTCGGACTCACGAGGCAACCGCTCCCCGGGTGAGAACGGGAGACTCACTCCTCCTGCACTGGGAGAAGGCGATGCTTTAGGAGGATGACAGGGAAGCGAATGCTACCCAGGTGCATAATCACATTTGAGCACTCTCAGGGGCCTGAGAGGAGGCCAGGGGTGATCTTCCCCCATTCTCACAGGGCAGGGGCGGCGAACCCATTCTCACAGGTGTCTGTGATGAGCCCATGTTTTCCAAACTCCTCCGGGATTCTAGGACAGTCCTAGAGAAGCAGTGCGCCAGCCAGCAGGTGAGAACGTCCAGGTGCAGGTGGATGGCTACAGGTCAGGCCTACTTTTCCTACACCTGTTGCTGCGGGGCAATTCCACACCCATCTCAGTCCAGGGTGCCTGTCACCATGGGGCAGGTAGATGAAGGCCTTCTCAGATCCTCAAAGACTCAGAGGGATAAAAGGAGGCAGATGGGTCCTAGAGGCAGCCCATGGCAAGGGAGAGGTCTGCTTTTTTTTTTTTTTTTTTTTTTTTTGAGACACAGTTTTGCTTTTGCTGCCCAGGCTGGAGTGCAATGGCCGGATCTTGGCTCACTGCAACCTCCACGTCCCGGGTTCAAGTGATTCTCCTGCCTCAGCCTCCCGAGAAGCTGGGATTACAGGCGCCCACCACCATGCCCAGCTAATTTTTGTAGAGACAGGGTTTCACCAAATTGGTCAGGCTGTTCTCAAACTCCTGACCTCAGGTGATCCACCCGCCTCGGTCTCCCAAAGTGCTGGGATTACAGATGTGAACCACCACGCCTGGCCGAGGTCTGCTTTTGTGATCAGACAAAAGTGGGTTCCAACCTTGACTTACTACATGGCCTCAGGCAATGTGCCAGCGTCTCCCAACCCCTCCCTGCACCCCCAAGTAATCTCATTCAATCTTCAAAAAGCCCTTTGAGATAAGTCCTAGGACTGCTGCATTTACAGGTGAGGAAATTAGGACCTGAAAGGTAAGACTGGGTTGGCCAACCAACGCAGGGAGGAGAGCGGGGTGGACCCACGACCCAAGGTGGCGCCCGTCGGTTCTCCAAGCCCTCACTCCTCATGTACCTGCCACCCTGCCACAACTTTGCAAATTGCTTATCCATGCCGAGCATGTGTCCTCATGTACACCGACAGCATCAGGCTCCTAGTATGGATGCAATAAGTATTGTGGAATGAATGAATGAATGAATGAATGAATGAATGAATGAAATGAATGCACACCTCCCTACCCCTAGGGTGATGATAAGGACTGTGCAAGACAGAGTGGCTGCACACAGTAGGCCCTCTCACGTGTGCAGTCGCTCTTCTAAAACATCTCTATGAAGCACCTGTTGTGTTCCAGGCTTTGAGGGAACACTGGTTCTCATTGGTTCTCTGTTCCTTGCAGACAGACCTGGGAGCATTCCCCTGGAGGTCCCCACCCTTGTGGGCTCTTTTTTTTTTTTTTTTTTTTTTTTTTTTTTTTTTTGAGACGGAGTCTCGCTCTGTCGCCCAGGCTGGAGTGCAGTGGCGCTATCTCGGCTCACTGCAAGCTCCGCCTCCCGGGTTTATGCCATTCTCCTGCCTCAGCCTCCCGAGTAGCTGGGACTACAGGCGCCCGCCACCTCGCCTGGCTAATTTTTAGTAGAGACAGGGTTTCATTGTGTTAGCCAGGATGGTCTCGATCTCCTGACCTCGTGATCCGCCCGTCTCGGCCTCCCAAAGTGCTGGGATTACAGGCTTGAGCCACCGCGCCCGGCCCTTGTGGGCTCTTTTTTTCTTGCTTTCTTTTCAGAGCCACCAAAATGCCTGGACCTGGGCAGCCAACAGTAGGATGAATCTGCTTTAGAGACACTAGACTGCCAGCTAGAGGATTGAAATAACCTGATTCTTATCCACTTTTCCATCCAGAGAGGCCACACCGAGTCTAGGCCTCATTGTTTTTTCTTCAAACATTTTTGTGTCGACAAAGAATGTTTTACAAAGGCCTCACTGCCTGCCAAACTCTGTGTCACTTCTCCCCAGCCCTGCCAGGCTGAGGACACCGAACCCACCTATATCTCCTCTAAAATCCACCCAGCACCAAGATAGCCACATCTCTAACCTACGCCTTTAACGTACAGGCCACAGCCAAGAGGGCTTTGCAGAAAGGGAACCACAGAGATAGCAAGGACAAGCCTCCACTGTCTATCCCTGGCACAGCACGCCCACAACCCCAGAAACGGTGCACAAGGGTCCCTCAGGAAGCCTTTCCTTGAGTCCTGCATTTAACCACAGAGGCCCAGAGGCTCAGACGTGGTGGTGACTACCTGCTCGGCCTGCCCCAACCTTTTTTTTTTTTTTTTTTTTTGAGATGGAGTCTCTGTCACCCAGGCTGGAGTGCAGTGGCATGATCTCAGCTCACTACAACCTCCGCCTCCTGCGTTCAGATGATTCTCCTGCCCCAGCCTCATGAGTAGCTGGAACTGCAGGCACCTGCCATCATTCCCGGCTAATTTCTGTATTTCTACTAGAGATGGGGTTTCACCATGTTGGCCGGGCTGGTCTCGAACTCCTGACCACAAGTGATCCACCCACCTCAGCCTCCCGAAGTGCTGGAATTACAGGCGTGAGCCACCATGCCCTGCTGGCCCCCCTCCCTGAGATTACCTTTTCACCTCGATGAGAAAAATGAACTCAATACAGTGCTTGGGAAAGAAACATCTCGATCCAAGCCAATGGGAAAACCCAGCAAGGAACCCAAGGAGCGTAGATCTCCAGGGAGCCCATGGTTTCATCTTGTTCAAAAGTGAGAATTTAAAAAGGAGGATGAGCTTAAGATCAGCCGGGGCAACATAGTGAGACCCCAGCTCTACAAAAAATTTTAAAAGTAGCCGGACATGGTGGTGCACACCTGTAGTCCCAGCTACTTGGGAGGCTGAGGCAGGAGGATCGCTTAAGGCAGGAGGATCACTTGAGGCAGGAGTCTGAGGCTGCAATGAGCCAAGATCATACCAGTGCACTTCAACCTGGACAACAGAGGGAGATCCTGTCTCTAAAAATTAACCAATTAATTTAAAACATTAAAAATAAATTAATTAAAGGATGAAAATGTTCTGGCTGGGCACGATGGCTCACGCCTGTAATCCCAGCACTTCCAGAGGCAGAGATGGGTGGATCACCTGAAGTCAGGAGTTTGAGACCAGCCTGGCCAACATGTTGAAACCCCATCTCTACTAAATTTACAAAAATTAGCCTGGCATGGTGGTGCATGCCTGTAGTCCCAGCTACTTTGGGGGTTGAGGCAGGAGAATCACTTGAACCTGGAAGGTGGAGGTTGCAGTGAGCCGAGATTGTGCAACTGCACTCCAGTTTTAGTGACAGAGCAAGGCTGTCTCAAAAAAAAAAAAAAAAAGGATGAAAATGTTCTGGAATTAGATAGTGGTGATGGTTGTACAACTTTGTGAATATACTAAAACCTGCAGAGTTGTATACTTTAAGATGGTGAAATTTATGGTATATAGTTTTATCTCAGTTAAAAGGAAAAAAAAAAGCCATCATTCCAATTCTTCCTTACTGGCTGAAATATACGGTACAAACCCCACTAGTTGCCCAAAAGCCTCAGCACTCTTGATAAACACCAACTCTGCTAACTTAGACGATCTAATTTCGGTAGGGAGTACACAAGATCAGGCATCCTAGGACTGCAGCGGGTCTCTGCAGGGGACTGTAGTGGCCACAGCGGCACATCATCAAGAGGCCTGGGCAACCTGTCTCTTACACCCCCTGCAGACAGAACGATAGGGACACAGGGCCCCAGACCGCACCCTGCAGAAGGAAGGGGTCTCAGAGGAAGGGGCTTTATTCATTGCACCCTGAGATCAGAGAATTGCTTGGTGGCGTGATGGACAGGCCACCGTGT
Source organism: Macaca nemestrina (assembly GCF_043159975.1). Classification (NCBI taxonomy): domain Eukaryota; kingdom Metazoa; phylum Chordata; class Mammalia; order Primates; family Cercopithecidae; genus Macaca; species Macaca nemestrina. The sequence continues at coordinate 224,901,125 of NC_092125.1, read as the reverse complement.
ATGGGTGTGTGTATGTGTGTGTGTGTGTGTGTGTGTGTGTGTGTGGCGGGGCAGGGGGTGATGCCACATGGCTGGGGGTGCTCCAAAGAGCCCACCTAGTACTTACAAGGCCCCATCTTTCAATAAGGAAGCCCAATTTGTTGTATTGGCGAAGAAATTGCCACCAGATTAAAAATAGCAAATAAATGCAAGAAGTCAAAATGCTGTATAAAGGGGGAAATTACTTTTAGGTGTTTACTTACTGCTTTGCTGACTGGACATTTTAACCAAATGTAGCTTTCAGGTTCTGCTTATTTTCCAGAAGTTTATTTTCCTAAAACCATTCCTTGGCTCATGCATCAAATCAACCTTTTTTCCAATTAAATTAAGGACAGAAAGAGGTCAATGTATTCTTAGGAGATCGACAATCCATAGATGGAATGATATTTAATACATAAAGATGTATTATTTAGCTGTCATATCAAGTCTGTATTGTATATGTCATGCACTGTTACGTATTTTACAGACTTTCTCTTTTGATCCCCCCACAGCTCTGTAAAATCCCTAGAATTATGTCCACTTAGCAGATGGTAAACTGAGCCTCAGAGAAGCTTCAGTCCCACAACCCTGTCTAAGGTCCTACAGTGTGTAAGACGTGGGATTTGGACCTCTGCTGGACCCCAAAGGCGGGGCAGTGAACACTCCCCTCCACTCTGCGCCTCTGCAGAACACACAGGGCACCATTTCACAAAGGCAGCAGGCACAGAGGGAAACTCCTGCATTTTCATCATCATGCACAGAAACCCCCTGACCTCAAGCCCAGAGAAGTGAGATGCGTCCAGGTCTGTTTGCTGCCTGCATGTTTCATAAATACATCTAACAAGTATGTCCCATTTCTCCAGCTTGAGGTCAAAACAGGCCCAGTTCTCTTACTTTTTCTTTTTAATTTCTTTGAGACAGAGCGTCACTCTGTCACCCAGGCTGGAGGGCAGCAGCTCACTACAACCTCTGCCTCCCGAGTTCAAGCTATTCTCCTGCTTCAGCCTCCTGAGTAGCTGGGATTACAGGTGCCCATCACCAGACCCAGCTGATTTTTGTGGCTTTTTTTGTTTTTTTGAGACAGAGTCTCACACTGTTGCCTAGGCTGGAGTGCAGTAGTGCGATCTCGGCTCACTGCAACCTCCGCCTCCCAGGTTCAAGGGATTCTGCTGCCTCAGCCTCCCGAGTAGGTGGGATTACAGGCACCTGCTACCACGCCTGGCTCTTTTTTTTTTTTTTTTAAATTTTTAGTAGAGATGAGGTTTCACCATGTTAGCCAGGCTGATCTCGAACTGCTGACCTCAGGTGATCCACCCGCCTCGGCCTCCCAAAGTGCTAGGATTACAGGCGTGGGCCACTGTGTGCAGCCCCAGTTTCCTTTTGATGACCAAACTGACTGCAAGCTCCACTCCTAAGGACTGTGGGACGGGCGTTTTCCCTCTCCAAGGATGTTCCCACCTAAAGAACCCTGGGAGCCCCAGCTTACCCCAAGGCTGCCAGTCAATGTCCGATAGGATAGCTACCAACTACATGTGACTATTTGAATTAATGAAATAAAATTTAAAATTCAGTTCCTCATTGTATTTGCCCACCTGGCTAGTGGCTACTATATTGGACAACACAGCTCTAAAGTCTCTGCTACATTAAGCCAGAGCCTCAGAAAGCTGCAAGCCTGGGCTGCACCCCACAGAGACTCACTGTCACTGGTTCCACGGAGGGGCCTCACGAGAAAGCCCCATAACACCACTCTCCACCTGCCATACTTACTCTAGGGGTCTTGAATGCTGTTGATTCCATGAAGTGCAGTAGGTATTGGTAGGGGTCTCCATGACAATTCACATTGGTGGTCTGGGATCCCCAAGCAAATGCAACATAGGATGCAGACTCCTTTGGTCACCAAATCATCCTTTGAACTAGTTGAAGGCTGAAGAAGGTCTTTTAATATAAAGCTGGCCAATGTGCTTTGATTATAATACGGCAGTCTGAGTATGAGCACATGGAAGACAGCTGCAGTGCAGTAGTGTGACTGAGTCCTACCAAATCTTCTGAAAGGTTTGAGGGATCACTTGTGCTGCACAGCTGGTACTGAAAACCTGGCAGCTCACGATACCACTAGAACTAGTGGCTGGGCGCGGCGGCTCACACCTGTAATCCCGGCACCTTGGGAGGCCGAGGCAGGTGGATTCTTTGAGGTCAGGAGTTCGAGGCTAGCCTGGCTAATATAGTGAAATCCTGTCTCTACTAAAAATACAAAAAAAAAGTAGCAGGGCGGCTGGCGCATGCCTGTAATTCCAGCTACTCAGAAGGCTGAGGCAGGAGAATTGTTTGAACCCGGGAGGCGGAGGTTGCAGTGAGCCGAGATCCCACCACTGCACTCCAGCCTGAGTGACAGAGTGAGACTCCACCTTGAAAAAAAAAAAAAAGAAAGAAAGAAAAAGAAAAAGAAAAAAAAGACTAGAACTAGATTTCGTTGGTCCCAGAGACCAGGGGCCTGGAGGCATCTCTCTGTAAACACTGGAGACAGAGGACAGGTCCCCAGGTCCTGCAGCTGCTGAAACTTATGGTAGAAGGGACAGGCCTCCACTGAGCCGCTGAGGTCTACAGAACCTGAAGGCTGCCCTGCCAGTGCCACCCAGTTTTGCTACCACAAGCCCCAATCTGAGAGATCCTTGCCTATCTGGGCCCTGGGTCTAGAGAGGCAGCATAAAAGCTTACTTTTGTTCTACTCATATCTAATCAAGGTCTCAAGCTGACCTCCATGTTGCTAAATCCAATGGTCAGTTTCAATAACTGTTAGATGGGCTCATCAACGTAATTTGACACAACGGGCTCCCTCCAGACCTTTAGAACTCCTTTTGTTACTCCTTTGGATCTTTAGGTGCCACTCCTTGTTGGTTCTTACCTACTTCCTTGGCCATTCCTTTTCAGTCTCTTCTGCTGGTTCCTCCTGCAGCCCCCACCCTCTTTGTGTTAGAGGACCCCATGGCCTGGTCCTTGGACCCCCCTCTACCTACACTTCCTTTCCTGGTGATTTCATCCAGCCTCCTAGTTTTGAATAACATCTGTACTCTGATGCCTCCCGAGTTACTATCTGCAGCCACCACTTCTCTGATCTCCAGACTCTGATGGCCAACTGCCAATTCCAAGTCCTGTGGATGTGTGGTAGGAATCTCCAAAGTTGTGTTTCCGAAACAAAAGTCTTGATTGCATCCTGCCTACCCAGATTGCTCCTCTGAAGTCTTCCCCATCTCCATAGGTACCAACTCCAACCTTCTAGTGCCTGGCCAAAAACCTTGCAGGCCATTACTTGGCACCTGAATTAGCCCACATCCAATCCATCAGCAAAGCCTGCTGCCTCCATCTGTAAAATACATTCGGGATCCAAACACTTCTCTGTTTTTTTCTCATCACATTCATTGCTTCTACTCTTGTCCAAGCTACTATTCTCTTTTTTGACACAGGGTCTCACTCTGTTGCCCAGGCTGGAGTGCAGTGGTGCAATCTCAGCTCTGCCTCCGGAACTCAAGCTATCCCAACCTCTGCTTCCAGAGCTTAAGCGATCCTCCCATCTCAGCCTCCTGAGTAGCTAATTGCATGCCACTATGACCAGCTCATTTTTTTTAGAGATAGGATTTCGCTATGTTTCCCAGGCTGGTCTCAAACTCCTGGATTTAAGTAATCTGCTCACCTTGGCCTCCCAAAGTGCTGGGATTACAGGTGTGAGCCATCACACCCGGCTCATGATCATTCTCTTGCCTGGATGATTGTCCTGGCCTCCTAGCTGGTTTCCTGGGGCCCTTGCTTCCCAAAGTCCATCTTCCACGTGGCATCCAGGAGCCATGTCACTCTGTTCCCGCCTCCTTGCTGATCTCGGAACACTCCAGGCATGGTCCTATGTCAGGAACCTTTCATTTGCTGTTCCCGGCCAGGACTGCTTCTCTCCTAGATGCCCACATGACTTGTTCCTCCTTTCCTCCTGTTCCCTGATCAAATACCTGCCGATTGACAAGGCCTTTTCAGATCACCCCCATCTGCTCACTTGCTTTCCTGCCTGTCCACATATTTACCATCAGAACAGAATTCTGCCTGTCCGTTTATTGTCCGTCTCCCCCAGCAACCACTAGAATGGAAGCTCCATGTGGGCATGGCTTAGTTTTGTCCACTGCTGGATCCCAGCATCTAAAATAGTCTACCGCCTGGTAAGTGTTGCAGAAACATTGATGAACAACAAACCAGTACTGGCTACTCCGCCTCTGCCTGTGCTCGTCCTATCTTCCACCTGAAAGGTTCTCCCCACTCTAACTTCACCCCGCACCCTTTGACCAGTCAACAATCCCCACACCTTGGCCCACTCCAAACCCCTTAAAATCCCTGGACCCAACTCCTCAGGAGGCAGATTTGAGGTTTCCCCCCATCTTCTCATGTGGCTGCCCTGATTTAAACTCTTTCTCTGCTGCAGTCCCGGCTGTCTCGGTATACTGGCTTGCGGCACATCAGGCAAATGAACCTATCAGATAACAACAGCAGATCAGATGCCTGAGCATTCAGGAGCAATGGCTGTGGAGTCCCCGTGGGTTCAGAAGGCCTAGTTGCCGTCTCCAAAAGCCTGGCTCTCCTCCCTCCTGGGCCCACTACTTTGACTTCTTGTTCCTGTGTACAAGGAATTGCCGAGAAGGCAACTCTTCCCCTCCCTGAAGCCAAAGGAATGAAACAGACTAGGGCAGGAGAGGCCGCCATCCACCATCATTAGTTGTGACCGTCAGTAACAGCAACAGGACATGGAACCTAAGGCTGTGTCCATCCTGGGCCCCCAGGGAAACCTCAGCGGGAGTGGTACTAAGAAAGTGCTCATTTCTTACAGCCAAAGGACCATGGAGGGGAATAGTAACCGTCCCCTCCCAATGCAGAAAATGTTAACATAAGCACTTCATTTCTCATGCAGATAACTACATTAGTCTATTAATAAAAAAGAAAGAGAGAGAGAAAGAAGGAAAGAAAGGATAGAGAAAAAGAAAGAAAGAGAGAGAGAGAGAAAGAAAGAAAGAAAGAAAGAAAGAAAGAAAGAAAGAAAGAAAGAAAGAAAGAAAGAAAGAAAGAAAGAGAGAGAGAAAGAGAGAAAGAGAGAGAGAAGGAGGGAAGGAGAACCCATGCCAGCAGGGTATAGGAATTGGTCTATAGGAGAAAGGGTCACCCACTGAAAGGTGGGCCGAATAGAATTCCTCACCTGGGCTTTGAGGTCCTGGGATGGAGAAGGCTGGGATAAGTGGAACCCTCAATAAACAGAGTTCTTGTTAAAGAAGCAGAGTCATTGGTGGAATGGACTGCCCATCTAAGTTCAATCTACGCTAAAGGATGGCAGAGATCAAGAGAAAGAGAAAGAAAAAGCACCCATGGCCGGGCATGCGCGGTGGCTCACACCTGTAATCCCGGCACTTAGGGAGGCCGAGGTGGGCGCATCACTTGAGGTCAGGAGTTTGACACCAGCCTGGCCAACATGGTGAAACCCCATCTCTACTAAAAATACAAAAATTAGCCAGGCGTGGTGGCAGGCACCTGTAATCCCAGCTACTCAGGAGGCTGAGGTGAGAGAGTCGCTTGTACCAGGAGGCAGAGGTTGCGATGAGCGGAGATTGCACCACAGCACTCCAGCCTGGGCGCTAGAGTGAGACTCTGCCTCAAAAAAAAAAAAAAAGAAAGGCACCCAGATCCTAGAACATATAAATACTTCCAACGCGAGGACCGCAGGGTAGCGCCCCCGGGAGGTGCAGGTCATTGTCCTTAGTGGAACCCCTTCTCTACCTGGCCACACCGGCACTAAGCCCTCGATCCTTCTGACGGACATGGCCATGTTTGTGCACATATTTGCAGTCATCACTCCTTTCACTGTAGTAAGCTGTGCACTCAGTATCACCCATGTCGTTCTATAAATAGGAAGAAAGCTCAGAACAGCCCTCAGAAAACGGCGTGTTGACAGCACCCGGAGTCCTGGCTGGAAGAGGGAAGGGCACTCAGCTGCTTCGCTGGAGCTGAGTCTCTCCCACCTGCCTTGAAGGAACCTCTTGGGAAGGCTGCAACTTCTGGCCTCTGGGGACCTAAAGAAGCCAACTGGCAAAGCGGTATGAAAACTAAACCAGTTCTAGGGCCAGATGCACATCAAGGCAGTTTGTGGGCCACCTGGCAGGTCTGCTGAAACACAGTGCCCCTCACCAACCTTCTCTCTCTGCAGGAACCCCCTCTTTTGAGGTAAAAGTGTTGCAGACCCCGGGAAATGCCTGGGAGACCTTGTGCCTCAGCAGAGAGCGCTGTTATGTGCACCAGATCCCCAACATGCTTTGCAAATGTTTGAGGGAGAAGACAGACGTGGGTCAGACACAACACGACAAGGCTCTCGGGCCACCAGGCTGAGTGAAGCTGCTACACAGACACTTCTTGGCCACCTGGGGCCCCTTTGAGCCTATGAGGGATCCCGGGAGGGTAGTGGAGGGAGGACAGCAGAGCAGCACCAAAGACAAACTCAGCCCATTTCACAATGTTATCGTGAGCCAGCCCTATCTTAGCCCTCTCGTTTTGAAGAAAAGCCAAATTTGTATTTTAAAAGATTCTTGTGCCTGATCCATTCCCTATTGTGAAATAAGCACATTTATTGTACAGAAGGAAACCTGATGTCTCTGAGACCTTTAGCAGACTATTTACAACATTTGGGCTACAAGGCAAGGTGACCTTCAGACCACGAAGTGGCAATGGCTTGCCTATGGCAAGGCAGGGTCTCTCAGAGAACATGAGACACACAGGCCACCACCACGTTTTAGGGGACCTGGGATTTTGCAAAGGGAAGAAATAACAAAACAGGTTGGAAAAATGCATGTTTTAAAACATTTAAAATTTTAAAACAGGATGCTTTCACACACACACACACACACACACCCCACACACACTGCAACACAATATAATTGTGCCATTTACTAGTAATGATATAAACATATCTGAATGCCCCTTTGAACACAAAGCGAAATGCCCCACCTCCAGCAGACAGACCCTAGAGCAACACACCCCAAGGAAACAAGTCACAGATATATATGATTAATTGATTGACAGATAGATAGATATTATTTTTTTGAGACAGAGTCTGGCTCTGTCTCAGAAGGGTCAGGTTGCCCAGGCTGGAGTGCAGTGGCATGATCTCGGCTCTCTGCAACTTCCACTTCCTGGGCTCAAGCCAGCCTCCCACCTCAGCCTCCCAAGTAGCTGGAACTACAGGTGCATGTCAGCATATCCAGCTAATTTTTGTAGAAATGGAGTCTTACTATGTGGCTCAGGCTGCTCACTATGAGCTCAGAAGAGCTCAAGCAATCCACCCACCTCGGCCTCCCAAAGTATTAGGATTACAGGCACGAGTCACTGTGCCCGGCCATAAGTGACAGTATACTGACATAAGGCCTGCAATAGGAATCTGAGTCCCAGGATTGGACAGGTCGGCTAGCAATGCTTCTAAATACAAGTGATCTGGCAAGCTGGCAAAATGTCTGAGTTTCATTCTTTACCTTAGATCAAAGTTTCATTCTTGATTTGGATCAAAGAGGAAGGAGAAAAAGGCACAAATTGAACCATCAACTCTGTCACTGAAAAGTTGTACCCAAGAGATCTTAGTGCTTTGCCACCTTCTTGCTAACCCTATAGTAAAATGCTATTGATTTTTATTCTTTAAAAAAAATTACCTTTATTATTTTATTTAAATGGGGTCTCACTATGTTGTCCAGGCTGGTCTCAAACTTCTGGCCTCAAGCAATCTTCCCACTCCAGCCTCCCAAAGTGCTGAGATTACAGACATAAGCCACCATGCCCAACCATGATTTTTAAAGGCAGGCATACTTTATACTTTTTGTACACACTTACAGCTCTGATTCTTTTTTTAAACATTTTTATTTATTATTGTTGAGATGAGGTCTTACTATGTTGCCCAGGCTGGTCTTGAACTCCTGGGCCCAAGTGATCCTCCTGCTTCAGCCTCCCAAGTAGCTGGGATTATGGGTGAGAGCCACCATGCCTGGTTCAGGCTCTGATTCTTATGTCAGTGAATGCCCAATAAATTCTTGTTGGCTTGAACTGAATTATCAGGAAGGTGCTATCAAGAATTCTTTGAGCCGGGCACGGTTGCTGACGCCTGTAATCCCAGCAGTTTGGGGGGCTAAGGCGGGCGGATCACTTGAGGCCAGGAGTTCGAGACCAGCCTGGCCAACATGGCGAAACCTGGTCTCTACTAAAAAATACAAAAATTAGCTCGGCGTAGAGACACACACCTGCAGTCCCAGCTACTCAGGAGGCTGAGGCAAGAGAATTGCTTGAATGCAGGAGGCAGAGGTTGGAGTGAGCCATGATCACACAACTGCACTCCTGGGTGACAGAGTGAGACCCTGTTTCAAAAGAAGCAAGCAAGCAAGGAAGGAAGGAAGGAAGGAAGGAAGGAAGGAAGGAAGGAAGGGGAAGGAAGGAAGGAAGGAAGGAAGGAAGGAAGGAAGGAAGGAAGGAAGGAAGGAAGGAAGGAAGGAGAAGAAAAGAAAGAAAGAAAGAAAGAAAGGAAGAGAAAGAAAGAAGGGAGAGAGGGAGGGAGGGAGGGAGGGAAGGAAGGAAGGAAGGAAGGAAGAAAGGAAGGAAGGAAAGAAGGAAGGAAGGAAGGAAGGAAGGAAGGAAGGAAGGAAGGAAGGAAGGAAGGGAAAAAAGAAATAGAAAAAAAAAAGAAAAAGAATTCTTTGGCTGAGTATGATGGCTCTCAACTGTAATCCCAGCACTTTGGGAGGCCAGGGCAGATGGATCGCTTGAGCCCAGGAGTTCAAGACCACACTGAGAGGCATGGAAAAACCCTGTCTCTACAAAAAGTACAAAAAATTAGCCTGGGGCAGTGGTGGGCGCCTGTAGTCCCAGTTACTCTGAAGGCTGAGATGAGAGGATTGCTTGAGCCTAGGAGGTTGAGGCTGCAGTGAGCTGAGATCACACCACTGCACTCTAGCCTGGGTGACAGAGCAAGACCCTGTCTCAAAAAATAATAATAGCCGGGCGCGGTGGCTCACGTCTGTAATCCCAGCACTTTGGGAGGCCGAGACGGGCGGATCACGAGGTCAGGAGATCGAGACCATCCTGGCTAACACGGTGAAACCCCATCTCTACTAAAAAGTACAAAAAACTAGCCGGGCGCGGTGGCGGGCGCCTGTAGTCCCAGCTACTCGGGAGGCTGAGGCAGGAAAATGGGGTGAACCCGAGAGGCGGAGCTTGCAGTGAGCTGAGATCCGGCCACTGCACTCCAGCCTGGGCGACAGAGCGAGACTCCGTCTCAAAAAAAAATAATAATAATAATAATAATAATTATTATTATTATTATATAATATATATTATATTATAATATAATAATTATTATATAATAATTATTATTATTATTATTTGGGAGATATAATTTTACATCATCAGAGGGTCAAAAAAACAAAACACCTCTATTTTGCCTATTGGCCCCATTTGAGACAACCCTGGTGAAATTTCTCGGCTAACTTTCCCCACCTCTGTCAAGCTGACTGAGACACCACCTAAATCTCCACGAGGGACCTGGCAGCTTTCCGGCTCTGCAGCATTTTCCCGACGAGTCTGCTGCACACACGCGGATGCTGACAACACAGTCTCATGCTTGCCTGAGCCAGGGCACCGACCTAAGTGTACACCGTGTGATCTCTATTTTACCAATGCAGAAGAGAGGTCATCTCCTGACACAAGAAAATGGGCTGTCTTCTGGATCACCACAGCAATTCATCTCTGAGTAGCTGAAGGTCATTAGTATGCATTATACAAGTGGAACCATTTGAGAGGAAAGAGGGAACTCACTGGACACAAAAGTGCACTGAGACTGTGAACAGCAACCCCCGAACAAGGACACAGAGATACATCCCAAAGGGAAAGGCTGGAGGGGGAAGGATGCGACCCAGCCGTGGTGGCTGATCCGTGGGGACTCCTGGCTGGGTTCGTGCTGCCAATCAGTAGCATTCCCCAGGCAAGACGTGGGCGCCAGACCCGACTTGAAACCCAAGGATGGCTTCAAGATCTTGCAACTGGATCAGAATGCTGAGTTCATCGTTGCTGGTGGGCCGCCGCCACCTCTCCTTAGCCACCCTGTTGAAGGATGGCCGGCCTCTCCTGGGAAAATTGCTACATTTCCTCACATAACAGATGCACACATGACTAATCAGGCCTACCCTAAGAAATGAGAGCCAGCAGCAGAAGCCACAGCGCACACTCTGTATTGCGAAAATGGAATGTGGGATGACCTAGGAGATGACACAGATGCCGAACGGCGAACTTTCTGTTTCTATGAGTCTAATCCTGAAAATCTTTTCTGCCTGAACCCGTGGGATCGAATAAAATGAAAACCCCATTCTGCAAACCACTTCGCCCCACGGGAAGCAGCTCGGTTTCCTTCCCGTGTTGTCGGGAGCCCTCTGATGGAGGAAGCCTAAATTACAAAGCTCATAACCTAACAGGCAGCCACGGGCTCAAGTGCCCCCCGATTTTCCAGAATCGAAAACAAGAGGAACCATAAAAGAAGCCTAATGTTTTCTCCCCCTGGCACTTTGCCCAGTGAGAGCTGTCAATCAGAGGTGCTGCAGACCCACTCGAAGGTAGCGTTCAGTGCCCGGGGCACACTGCCTGCTGCCGTTGGTTTCTTCCATGGTTCTTAGGGTGCCAGGTCTCTGTCACCTCCCAGCCCCCAGTTTCCTTACCTTGTCCTTCTGCGTCTGAGTCAGGATGCCTGATGGGTTGAGCGCTGATGATCTCATCCTTGTCCCACATGTCCCAGGGAATCCCAGGTCTGCCCTGAGCTTCCTGTGTCCTTGGGAAAGGCAGTTAATCTCTGGGCCTCACTGTCCTCATCTCTGAGCTTGGAGACTTGTAACAGATGATTTCTAAGTATCTTCCAGCTTTGAATAGAGCATTTGTCTTGGGCAGCCAGGCTTAAAGTTTAAAGGCATAAAAGGAAAATGGGATCTGATCCTTAATCAGAACTGCCAAGAACGAGAAGAGCAGAGCAAACTACCAACTGCATTGGGTGAAAAGTGAAAATGGTCAGTGGGGAGGTGCCACGGTCAGGATCTGGGGCCGATGCGCTAGGATCTTGCCAGTGCCTGGACGCCTTTCTCTGCAGTCTCCGGCCTGCCTCCCTGCTGCTCCCTCTCTTCTGGAGCCTGGTGCTGCCAATTTGCCAGCGTCCCATTGACGGTTCTCGTGGCCCTCAACTTTTCCTTATAGCCTCATCCCTGCAGGAGTCGCAGGACCTCAGCTGGCCAGTTGGCTCTGCTTGCAGGGTGCAGGTCGTGTCCTTGTCAGGGAGACTGGCAGCCGCAGTGCTGTGCCTGTCCCAGGCTGAGCAAGAGGCTCCTGGTGCCGATTCTGGAGCAGCCACAGGCCTGAGCAGGTCTCCGAAAGTGATGACATCAGCACGGTACAGCACAGGCTCTGAGGGCTCCACTGCCGCTGCCATCTCCTCCTCCTCCCCCTCTCCAGTCTCCCTCTCCTCCCAGCGCAGGGCAGCCTCCAAGGGCAGCCTCCAAGGTGGAGATACTCAAGCTAACGCGTGGGGACAGGAAAAAGCAGCCACCAGGGTGGAGGGTCTCCCAGCGGAAGCACAAGGTCTGGGACAGTGAGAGGCATCAGTCACCGAACCACCTCACCACTTCGAACAACCCCAGAAGAGCGGGCCGGAGAGTGCAGTGTGACATCACTTCCCATCTTGCTGGGAGACAGGGCTTTTGCCAAGAATGGGCCCCTGGGGATTCGTTGCGCGACATTTTTGTGCCACTGGCATAAAGACTTGTACCAAAGGCTGCCGCTCTGGGCAGCAGGTGCTGTCTGGACCCCCTAGGGCTGCCCTCTCTGGCCCCAGGCCCCTGGCTCCTACCACCTAAGCCCATCACATCATCCAGGAGGGTCGGCAGCTGCTGGCCCCCACCCACATTCGCTGGCTCTGTTTTCCTCTGCGGGGGAAGCTGGACTTCCTCCACATCCAAGTTCAACTACATGACATCAGGAACACAGCCTTTCTCCCGACACCTTCGAGCCTCTATTTGTCTCCAGTAGCTGTCCCAGAAATCATAGGTGGGAGCATTCAAAAATGTGGTCCCAGAGGTCCCCTTGCCTTAGCCCAAAAGGCTGCCTGAGCTGGGGATCCCTTCCTTACCCCCCAGTCCAAAAGGCAGCCTGGCCTTCCAAACTTGAGTCCGTGGTTCAGAGTAGGAGATCCACAGTCAGGGCCCGGGACACGGCTCCCCCTGGCTGGTCTCAAAGCCTTCCTAATCCTCCAGGGGTCGGTCCTGGTCTTCCACGAAGTTTCCCAAAAGCGCGCGCCACACTTGGTGGGCGCTCAGCCCCGAAGCGCCTATGAACACCGCCCATCCCAGGACGCACGAAGCCAGTTGGTACGAGCACCTAGAAGAAGCACTCCCCATTTGTCATCCTTCCCACGGGGAAGGCTGCCTGCTGCTCCCAGCCCTCAACTCCAATGAAGTACAGTCGTCAAGAAAAGGTGGTCTAAATAAAGCCGGAGACTCACTCACTGCACCAATCAGCACTGCGCGTCCGTCTGGGTCTCGGCACCGGCTGCGCGCAGCCGCCAGGAGGTGGCCGTCGGGACGCGAGCGCCGCCCGGAGCAGTGGTGCAGGGTCTCCGCATCGCCGGCTGCTGCTGCAGCCCCGCAGCGCTCAGCACTGCTGACTTGGCCTGGGCGGCGGGCAGGCGGGCGGGGAGGGCGGGGGAGGGCCTGCAGCAGCTTGGGTTCTAACTGCCCCTGCGCAAGGAGACCGGGAGAAGCCGGCTGCAAGGGCTGGGCTGGCCAAGGCTGGGGCAGTTGCAAGGAATGGGAGCGCAGCGAGCTGGAGAAATACCCCTGAGTCAGCACTGGTGCACTGGGAGGTGTCCTGGACAGCCTGGCCCACGGCATGGTCAGGGTGTCCGAAATGTACGCCCCTCTGTGTCACCCCCTAGTCATGCACCCCCATCTAATTCTGAAACCAGCTCTAGTCTCATGTTTTCCCCACCACGATGATGGACTGTAATGCACCCTGCTCTGAGGCCTTGGGGGAATGGAAAGAGAGAATTCTCTTTCAAGCCCAACCCAGGCCCGGGGAACCCCCTAGATGTTACTGTGGGGTCACAGACAAGGCCATGGGGATTTGACACGTGGGGAGACAAGGACAACCGCAAAGCGAGTGGATCTGACATGGGGGTGACTGGGTGGTGTGGGGGTCATCATTTCATTCACTGCAGTGGATTTGCTGCCTGGGAAATGCAGCCCCCACCGCCCCAGCTCTGCTGTTGTCTTACTAGCTACTTAGCAGCCGACTTCCCTGTTCTGCTGCCTGAGAGATGAAGGTGTCCCAGGCTAAGATCCCTCCATCACCTGCCCATCCCTGAGGGTCTCATGTCACCTTGGCAGCTGCACCTCCTCTTCCCAAACACCCTGTGGTGGCTTTGGCCCAGACAGTGCCTGCCTGAGGGAAGGAGGCCTCCGGCCGTACGAAGACTGTAGAGGCCAGGGCAGCTGTCCCTTGTCATCTCATCCTGTGTAGTTCCTTACACGAGCCCCACTGGAGTCATCTGCTCGTCCCTGGGACCCATTTGTGAAGTTTCTGTCTCCCTTGACCTCCCCGTAGGGGACCAGAGACAGTGGGCAGGGACAGAGTGCTGGGAGCCAACAGTGGCACAGCAGGCCTCTCCCTTGGCTGATTCCAGGCAGGAAGGACACTCGTTTGTCATCCAGGCTGGGAAGGGAGGCACCAGAAGAGAAGCATGTGTCTGGGCAGGCCAGGTCTGTTCTCTCCCTCTCCAGGGTGGAGAGGTCACAGACACCTCCATCCCATGGGTGAGGGCAAACTAAAAGTCCAGAGACAAACAGCTGGTCCTCGCAGCTTCCAGGGCTGGGAGTCAGAGGCTGGGGTGCATTATGGTTTAGCCTGCTGCATGGGTGAGCCTCCATTCTTAGCATCCTACCATGCTGACTTCAAAAGACCCTGGTGCGTGGGACCCCAATGACTCGTTTGGGTGTGCTGGGCTCAAAATCATTCGTGGCCAGGGACGTTAGTCTGGAAAATTTAAGTTGCTGCAGATTGATGGACAGAAGTCAAAGATGGTTTTCAATATACAGGGAATGTATTTTCAAATGGAGCAAGAGACGCGGCTACAAGGAGGGAACGGGGACTTCGAAAGCAGTCAGTAGAAAGTCACTCCTAATTCTGGGGGAGGGGATTGTGTTCAGCCTGCAGAGTGCTTTTCTAGTCAAGGCAATGTTTTGGTCTAAGACTTCGTAAACCATTTGTCTATGAGCCCAAATTCCCCCAAATGACTGCAGTGTTTGGTATGTGCACCTTGCATGCCCCAAGGAGTTTCAATGCCAGCAGCTTCCTGCCACAGTACAGGCAGGTCCTCTAAGCACGAGCCTTCAATTCACGCTCCTGTCTATAGTGATAACCAGAGCACAATGCAGGGACCCACAGGGCTCATGTGGCTCCAGCAGCCTCAGCCGTTCCCAAGAGCCCAGTTGCTGTTTCAGGTGCTTGCCTGGATAATTTATATCTGAGAGGTTTGCTGCACATCCTTTGAGTGATTTATGGTGAGATCTAAGATTTTTTTGTAAAAAGATACCCTTTTGCTTTAGGAGGGATCACAAGGAGCTCAGCCCTCTAGTGCCCAGGACCACCTGGGCAGATGCCGCTGTTGGCGCTATATAACATCGACCCCCCCCATGCAGACTGATCTGAGCTCTGCGTGTCAGGGAATGCCACTCCAGCAGTGCCAGCCTGGAAGCTCCTCCAGCCGGCACCTACTGAGGCAGCCAATGGCTTTGGGGAGACCCTTTGGCTGGGTGCATAGGAGTCTGGGTCCCAGAGACCATAGCTCACGCGTCTCAGGCTGCTTCTGTATTTCTCCAGAAAGAGCTACTGCCCCAAGTGTGCTGCCTGCCGCTTTCATGCAATCCCATCTAGACGAGCCCCTTATGGAGCCCCCTCCCCTTCTGCCTGGCACCCAATGCTCCCATCATTTAACACCTGCTGCCCACACAGAAGAGGTCCATCCCCTTCTCAAATGCTACAGCCTCTGCCCCGGCGGCCACTAATCATTCTATTTCGAGTTTCCCTCCAAAGCTCATCTCAGTAAATCCGGAAGAAGAAAACCTCCATCCCCAGTGAACAAGACCATGAAGGCTGCATCAGTGTTCCCAGGTTTCAAGCCAGGCTGGAGAAGGATCACAACAGAGACCAGACCCTCATTCTCCGGCCCAATTCCACATGGCTGAAAGAGCCACTTAACCAGACGCAAACACACGCGGCAGGATGGCACGCGACCGAGGCAAGGACTAAGCCTCAACTCATCAGTAAGTCCACGGGGTCTCCGCCCCCGGCATGTGGGAGAAACTAGCCCAAAGTCAACGTCCTGATTGTGCTTTGGATTTGCCCAGGGCTGAGCACTCCCTGGTCCGAGGTACCCAACAAGCTGACCCAAGAGTGGGCAGCATCCCCTTCCCTCCCTCCTTCCCTCCACCTCTCCTTCCTCCTCCTCCCTGTCCTCCTCCTCCTCCTCATCCTCCTCCAGCTGACTCCTCCTGCTGCTGCCTCTGCCGCTGCTGCCTCTGCCGCTGCTGCCGCTGCTGCGGTCTGCAGTCACTTGAAGGAGAAAGATTTCGCAGTACGGCATTCTTAAAGCTGCAGTGTCCAAATTCTCCTTCAAACCCCAACTGTCACCGACATCAGCCAACTTACCGGGGTCCTTTGCAGAGGGTAGGTGGGCAAGGAGATGGGGATGGGGGGCTTGGAGAAGTCAGGCAGGTGGGAACCAGATGCTCAGACTCTGGCAAGGGTAAAGAGGAGAAGCAGGCTGTACCGTGAGAGCCTCTGCAGTTAAACCAGGTTTCTGGGACTGCAGCGGGACTGCAATGGAGTAGATTTTTTTTTTAAATCGTAAAACCTTCACCAAAATCTCCTCCACAAACTTATACCCTTTGTAGCTTAATTAAAATACAAGGTGCAAACATAAAACCAACATGAGAGAGAAACCCAATCTTTAAAAACAAAAAATAAATAAAGAATTCAAACAGCAATTTAAAAATATTCCTAAAAATTTACTCCTGTGAGCAACTGACTCAGCTCTCCCCACAGTGCTCTGCCGGTAAGCCATCGGGGAAGGACCTGGATGGAGTTCCTAGTGCCCAGAGTTTCTGCAAAGTGCAGGCAGAGGACTCCAGCTTCTTAGGGGAGAAAGCGTTTTAAAACCCCGAGGAAAGGGGATCTTTCTGCTGGCTATCCAAGGAGCGTGTCAATGAGCTGATCTAGCATCCAGAAACCAACACCCTGAAAGTTACCTCTCTCCTCTGCTCAGCCGCTGCCGTCCTGCCTGGACGCTGGCAAGTTGCAGACTGCTCCTGGAGAGGCAGGACCCGAAGTAAGAAGTGTCAGCTGGGTCCCTGCACCCAAATGGTGCCGGGAGTCAACGCTGCAGGCGGCAGGGATGGTCTCCCCCACCACGCACCCGCCCCCCGCCGGTTGAATTTAAACCCCTGACACTGCAGGATGCTCACTCCTATAGAGACACCTCTCCGTGAGCCTCCTCCCTCCCCACGCTCTCACACAACTAGGTCCAAGGCTTTGCCCCACCTCCCAGATTTGTTCACCTGAAGATGCTTTTCTTGCAAAAAAACAAAACAAAACAAAAACAAAAACAGAAGATTGAGACTCTGCAGAGTCTTTAATCCTTAATTCTGGAGAAGGTGGGACTTGTTCAGAAGTTTGAGGATTGCAGCCTGACGCCCAGGAAGTAGCAGAGGTAACGAACCGACAGTCTGCTTTGCACCAGACAAGTCAACACCGTTGTTTTATCAAGAAGGGCAGAGGTAGACCCGGCGTGAAGAGGAGAGGAAAATTCCTCTCCATCCACTGGCAAATTCTCAACAGTTTGGGAAATCTCTATTTTTGTTTTCCTTCAAGAAAACCACTTTTAAAATTTTTTCATGCATGTGAAATGTACAAGATTGCCACCAAGTGTCAATTTTGTCCTGACACGTCTGTGATTCTTAAAATTCCTGTTCCTGCTTCTGTGAAAGTTAATATTCTTTAAGATTAAGGTACGAACTTAATTGAGAAAATTCCAGGAGAGAGAAGCACTTTAAATGCAGATATGGTTAAGATAGCATATTCTAATATAACCCACAAGGGGTTAGGAAGAAGAGATACACTGAGAGGTAGAAGGCAGTCAGGGATGTAGGTATTTCCAGGTTTTGAATTTATCACAAACTCAGAGCCCAAGAAAGGAAAATAAAGGAGGAAGAGTGTGTGTGTGTGTGTGTGTGTGTGTGTGTGTGTGTGTGTCTGAGTGAGGAGACTAAAACTCCCCTTCTAAATAAACTGTTTGGAAAGCCCAATTGCATCAATTCCGCGTACATTTCATTACTGAAGTAAGACCAGGAGTGTGTGACTTGTTTCTAAACAGAGTGAGAGGGGAGGCTCTGCTGCCCGCATCCTGCTTGGGACACAGCCACACTGCTGCAGTGCACCACGACCAACGTGGGCACAGTGTCTTGCGGCTGCCCTCACCCGCCCTCCCTCGAGGGCTTTGGCACACAGGGGAGGCTGTGCAGCCTGCGCTATGCTGGCGGCCAGAGACGAGGGCCAGCCGTGATCAGGCAGTCTTCCTCCTCCTGGCTACACTCAGGCTGAGGTAGGGGAAGACCACAGACTCGTGGAGGGTCATAGTGGGGAAGGCACCCCAGACAGCATGTAACCCAGTCCTTCCATTTCATGGATGGAAGAATAGAAAGGTGAGAAACGACTGGGCCTTAGTCACCCAAGGTCACCTAGCCTGTGACATGCAGCGCCTGGATTAGAATTTGGGCCTTCAGATTCTTTGTCCTGTGATTTTCTCACTGTACCTGTCATTGCACTCTCTTGGGCAAGTGGTCTGCCTCTACTGCTTCCTCCCATGACCTTGACAATTACGTCTCTGCTCTGTGACTCAGTTTCCCCTCCATAGATGATGTGATAGACGATATGCAGACCGAAGCCAAAAAATTCCAACTCTGAAACCAGGAAAAATAGCAAGTCATTTTCTTGTAGCCAGAAGCAGAGAACAGGCACAGGGTTGAAGTCCAAAGCAAGCGTTTCTTTAGTCTTCTCCGATTTTGAAACCCAGAATGTCATCTGCATTCGTTTCCCTGGCTGCCCTAACAACTGACCACAAGCTTGGTGACTTAAAACAACAGAAATGTATTCTCTCATAGTTCTGGAGGTCAAAAGTCCAAACTCAAGGTATGGGCAGGGTTGGTTACTTCTGGAGGCTCAGAGAGAGAATCCGTCCCAGGCCTCTCTCCAATTTCTGGGAGTGGCCGGCAATCCTTGGTGTTCCTTGGTTTGCAGACACTTCACTCCAGTCCTGGTGTTCATCTTCCTGTGATGTCTTCTCCTCTGCGTGTCTTCTTCCCATAAAGACACTTGTCATTGGATTTAGGGCCCACCCTACTGCAGGATGATCTCATCTCCAGGTCCTTAATTACATCTACAAAGACCCTTTTTCCAAATAAGGTCACATTCACAGGTTCTAGCTGGACATTTCTTTTTGGGGCCATCTTTCAATCCACGACATCAACCAGTGAAAATTTTCATATGAGAACTGTCTCATGTGGAAACAGCAGTGAAATGTGATGGCCACCAACCCCGTCTCATTTTTTTTTTTTTTTAAGACAGAGTCTTGCTCCACTGCCCAGGCTGGAGTGCAGTGGCGTGATCTCGGCTCACTGCAAGCTCCGCCTCCCGGGTTCACGCCATTCTCCTGCCTCAGCCTCCTGAGTAGCTGGGACTACAGGCGCCCGCCACAGGCTAATTTTTTTGTATATTTGGTAGAGACGGGGTTTCACCATGTTAGCCAGGATGGTCTCGATCTCCTGACCTCATGATCCGCCCGCCTCGGCCTCCCAAAGTGCTGGGATTAAAGGTATGAGCCACCGTGCCCGGCCCCTCCCTATCTTAATTTTTAGAAGGGTTATAATATGGATCCCTTTGGTTATAAGAAGTTAATAGCTACATCTATAGAATGATTGGTCTTTTATAGTTTTTAAATTTGTGTTGACATTTGATTATCATACAACCTTCTCAAGGCAGGTGCTATCAGGATCACCCCCATTTTACAGTTGAGGAAACTGAGGCACAAGGAGGTTTGGGTCACATAGCTAGTAGGTGGCAGGATTTAGGCCATCTGGCTCCAGAATGTGTGCCCTTATCCATGCTTCTGCTTAATCATGCTAGGGCTGCAGATTCTCCTCTGTCTCCACTTTATGCCATTGATTTTCTATCCAACCCAGGTCTCTGATTTGTGTCTCTTGCTGATATTTATTGGACATTTTTGGATGAGTGCTCTGTGCTGATCTAACTTTGGGCATCCTCCTTTGCTGTCCTTACCAGAGATGGTCTCTACTGCCTTTGCATACACAGGGGAAACTCAGCAAACTTACTCGTGTGGATCAGCACAGGAAGTCATCCTAAGAATGGAGAATGGCGGGCATGGTGGCTCATGCCTGCAATTCCATCACTTTGGGAGGCTGAGGTGGGAGGATTCCTTGAGGCCAGGAGTTAGAGACCAGCCCGGCCAACACTGAGAGACCCCCGTCTCCAAAAAAAAAGAAAAAGAATGGAGGAAACTTGTTGTTGCACCTCTAACTTGACCAGAGTGACTAACAAAATGTCTCTCAGGGCATTAATGGAAATGAACATTCATTTTTAAATCAAAAAGAAAAAAAGAAACTGAAGGACACTGGCAGGCTTTTGGACACTGTCAAGGTTGTAAGTCTTTGCTTTTCACCTCCCCTTTCCCAGCCATGTTTTGTCAAACCTGATGATCCTTTCCCTTTCTTCAAGAGCAAATTCTAACTTATGTTTGATTTCTTCTTAGCCCCTAAATCCTCACAGCTTTGGCGTGCAAATATCCCTGTCAACTTAGGTCTTGATTTTTTAAATGTATGCAGTCTAATTCCTGTTTGCACCTCCAATCGTGGCAATGAGAAGTTTGCACACATGGGGTGGAAGGTAGATACAGCTACATTATTTTCCTTGGCTCCCTTTTGTGGGGTTAATATGCAACAATCCCACTGTCTCTTTTATTTTCAGTAACAGCAGGAGAAAACTAGGTTAAATCTAGGGAAAGTGTTCTGTCTGGAAGTTGTTCTAAAATATTACCTCTAGAGTTAATTGCACAGTCTTTCCCTATTTTTTTTTTTTTTTTTTGAGATGGAGTTTTGCTCTTGTTGCCCAGGCTGGAGTGCAATGGTGCGATCTCAGCTCACTGCAACCTCCTGCTCCCGGGTTCAAGCGATTCTCCTGCCTCAGCCTCCTGAGTAGCTGGGATTACAGGCATGCACCACCATGCCCGGCTAGTTTTATATTTTTAGTAGAGACGGGGTTTCTCCATGTTGGTCAGGCTGGTCTCAAACTCCCGACCTCAGGTGATCCGCCTGCCTCGGCCTCCCAAAGTGCTGGGATTCCAGGCATAAGCCACTGCACGGCCGTCTTTCCCTTTTAAGGGTGAGGCAGAAGCCCTGAATGGCCGGAAATGGTGCTGCCTGGAGAAGAGGGCTGGCCGAGATAAACTCAAGACTGCCATTCTATTCAGGAGAGTCCCCGTGTCTTAAATCATAAAAAGTCCCCTGACCTCTGGATGGTAAAACATCTGGACTGGAGAAAGTTGCATGCATCATAGTGACTCTTCTTTCCGGATGAGTAAAGCCTTCTCTGATGACCTCAATGTGCTTGGCCCCTTCTCCACCAACACAAAACCACAGTTCACAAAGAGGGGAACAAGATGGCGGCTTTCATTACCAATAGAAGATGAAGATGAAGGCTTTCCCTGCCTTGAATGTCTTATATAGCTCATGTTGATAACTACACTGCGTGGAGTTCGTTCTGCTCCAAGCAATGCCATGTGAGGCTACGAAGGTCACAAAGTCAAACGTAGTTCATGATTCGTAAAATCCCTTCCACCCAAAGCAGTCACGTTCTTTCTTCCTCTTGCTTCTGCATCCTCAGCCATGGGATGGCAACCTCCCATCCACCGAATCTGGCTCTTGGTATATTTAGCAAACCCATAAATGTTCAAATATCAGATGGGCCGCTTATATCTGCACACTTTGGGTTTTCTCACTTGTTCATTTCATACGTGTTTGTTGAGTGCCTACTATGTGCAGAGAAGGGGAGAGATTCCAATTCAGTCCACGCTGATTGAAGTCTTTGCTGGCTTCTTCTTTTCTCTGAACCAAACTAAAGTTTTGCTTGCACTGCATAGATTGTTCCTGTGTCTTTGCTAAGATGCTGGGGGGTAACTGACTTCTGTGGAGATTCTTCTCAAGTGAGTCTTGTTTAACAGAAGAATGAAGACGCTAACTATAAAGGAATGAAGGGTGAATTTTCAGATCCTGGCAGCCAAATGAAAAATATTTCCATTGCATGGAAGACTTCCTGGGATCCCCAACATGCATAGGATGTCATGTCATGACATGAGCTATGAGGATCTCTGCACATGGAGCGCACATCCCTTGGCCTAGCCCCAAACATCCCCTTATCAGAGTCCTTCCTTCAAGACAGCACCCCAGCTCCCTCTCACCCCATCCCTTGCTTAGCCTTTTTTCTCTTCTAAGCATGTGTGTCAGCAACTGACATTGTACTTATTTGTTTATTCTTCTTTTTTTTTTTTTTTTTGAGACAGAGTCTCGCTCTGTCGTCCAGGCTGAAGTGAGGCGGCACGATCTCGGCTCACTGCAACCTCCACCTTCCGGGTTCAAGTGATTCTCCTGCCTCAGCCTCCCGAGTAGCTGGGATTACAGGCGTGTGCCACCATCCTTGGCTAAATTTTTGTAATTTTAGTAAAGATAGGGTTTCACCATGTTGGCCAGGCCGGTCTTGAACTCCTGACCTCAAATGATTCACCCCCCCTCAGACTCCAAAAGTGCTGGGATTACAGGCATGAGCCACCATACCCAGCCTGTTTATTCTTTATTGCTTATTATTGTTAAAATAACAGTAATTATTGCCCCGCGTGGTGGCTCGTGCCTGTAATCCCAGCACTTTGGGAGGCCGAGGGGGGCGGATCACCTGAGGTTGGGAGTTTGACACCAGCCTGACCAACATGGAGAAACTCTGTCTCTACTAAAAATTCAAAATTAGCTGGGCATGGTGGGGCATGCCTGTAATCCCAGCTACTCAGGAGACTGAAGCAGGAGAATTGCTTGAACCCGAAGGTGGAGGTTGCAGTGAGCCAAGATTGTGCCATTGCACTCCAGCCTGGGCAACAAGAGCGAAACTCCATCTCAAAAAAAAGCAAAGCAAAACAAAACAAAACAAAAAAACAGTAATTATTTTATTATTTAGTTATTATTGTTTAAATATTTAGTTATGATTGTTTAAGGAGTTTATTATTTGCCTCCCTGCATGAGAACACAATGGTCCCCCAGGCAGAGAAGTCGGCTCTCTCTTCCCTGCGTTGTCCCAGCACTAGGACAGTGCCCAGAGTGCAGTCGGGCTCCATAAAGATTTGTAAATGAAATGAGGCAGGCATACGTTCCCTTTCTTCTCCATCTGGGCCTGGTGTAATTGTTCACCAATTCCAGGCAACTCTATGGTCTGCACCACTGGGGGAATTCCTTTTTTTTTTTTTTTTTTTTGAAACAGAGCCTCGCTCTGTGGCCCAGGCTAGAGGGCGGGGGCGCAATCTCGGCTCACTGCAACCTCTGCCTCCTGGGCTCAAGTGATACATGTGCCTTGGCCTCCCGAGTAGCTGGAATTACAGGCACCCACCACCACACCCGGCTAATTTTTGTATTTTCAGTAGAGAAAGGATTTTGCCATGTTGGCCAGGCTGGTCTCAAATGCCTGGCCTCAAGTGATCTGCCTGTTTTGGCCTCCCAAAGTGCTGGGATTACCAGTGTGAGCCACTGTGCCTGGCCTACTGGGGGACTTCAAATTCCACCCTTAAGTGACAGTTGGCCTCCCACAGCCTGCATGACAGCTCCCCCAACCATGGCCCACAGAAGTTGCCCCTGCCATTCCTGACATGCAGGCTGGGTGGATGGGCTGACTTGGGCAGCTCACCCCTCTGCAATTCTACCCCCTTCAGAGCTGCCCCTTGTTCTAGAATAAAGCACAGACCCCTTCCCAAGGCCATGGGGCTAAGAGGTCCAACTGCTGCCCGCTGTCCTCTGCCCACAGCCTCCTCTGGGCCCCCTTTCTCCTTCACTTGCTCAGCTCCAGCAAGTCCATCTTCCTTTGGGTCCTTCACAAGGTCCACCTGGCCCCTTGTCCCCTCCAGGTGTCAGCCCAGCGCTCCTTCCTCAGACAGGCATCATCTGATGTCTTCTCTAGAAGCCATCTCTGCTCCCCACCCCAATTCCCAGCCAGTCCCTGTCCGTAGCATCTGCTATGTGTGTGTCTCTGGCTTCTCTAACAATGCACGTGTGCCTCTGTCAGCCACAGCTCTGTAGGCCGGGCGCATTGGCTCACGCCAGTAATCCCAGCACTTTGGAAGGCTGAGCTGGGAGGGTTGCTTGAGCTCAGGAGTTCAAAACCAGCCTGGGCAACATAGTGAGACTCCGTCTCTATAAAAAAATAAAATAAATTTAAAAGGCCAGGTGCGGTGACTCACGCCTGTAATCCCTGCACTTTGGGAGGCCGAGGCGGGCAGATCACCTGAGGTCTGAAGTTCGAGACCAGCCTGACCAACATGGAGAAACCCTGTCTCTACTAAAATACAAAAAAATTAGCCAGGCATGGTGGCACACGCCTGTAATCCCAGCTACTCGGGAGGCTGAGACAGGAGAATCGCTTGAACCGGGGTGGCAGAGGTTGTGGTGAGTCAAGATCACGCCATTGCACTCCAGCCTGGGCGACAAGAGCGAAACTCAGTCTCAAAAAAAAAGAAAGAAAAAAAATTTAAAAATCATCCGGGCATGGTGGTGTGTGCCTATGGTCCCAGCTACTCGGGAGCCTGAGGTGGGAGAATTGCTTGAGCCCAGGAGGTGGAGACTGCAGTGAGCCATGATTGTGCCACTACACTCCAGCCTGGGTGACAGAGCAAGAAGACCCTGTCTAAAAAAAAAAAAAAAAGAGAGAAAAGAAAAAGAAAAAAACACAAATAAAAACACGGCACTCTGAGGGCAGGGCTTCTCGGCTTCCCTCATCAATAAACAACCTGTGCCCAAGAGGGCGCCTGGCATCAATAAAAACAGTAATATCTGCTGGATACGGGGATGAATGACCGCTCCAGGCACTTGGCCTGTGGTTGTCTTTGCACCTCCTTCTGTGTGCGTCTACCAGGACCACTGTAACAAAGTTCCACAGACCGGGGGGCTGAAGCACCAGAAACTCATCTCCTCACAGCTCTAGAGGCTGGAAAGCCAAGATAAGGTGTGGGCAGGGCTGGTTTCTCCTGAGGCTTCTCCGTAGCTTGTAGATACTACCTTCTCCCTACGTCCTCACAGGGCCTTCCCTCTGCATGTGTCTGTGTCCCAGTCGCCTCTTCTTATGAGGACAGCAGTCCAACTGGATTGGGGCTTGCCCTGACGACCTTATTTTCACTCAGTGACCTCTTTAAAGACTCTATCTCCAAGTAGAGTCATTTGGAGGTACTGGGGGTTAGGGCTTCAATATTGAATTATGGCTCCAATATATGAATTTTGGGGTGACACAATATATGAATTCGGGGCTTCAGTATATGAATTTGGGGGGACACAATTCAGCCCCTAACAAGCCCCGTGCAGTCCACTTGGGCAGGAAGGAAGGAAGCCCCTACCGCCTCCCCATCTTGGGCTGGCTGGGCCTGTACTTTTCCGCTGGCCTCGGATTTCAGGGCCCAGCTCTCAGCCTCCCTCCCACCCCTTCCTCCCAGGGACCTCAAACTCCCTGTTGCTCATGTTGTACTCATCGAGACCTCTCCTTAGATCCTGTTTATGCAGCCTGGTATCCGGTTGCTAAGCCCACCACAGGTCAATTGCTCCCATTGGTTCAGCGCTTACTAAGGGCCAAGCGCTGCCTGGCCATATTCTCAGCATTAAACCTATTTAACCCTCACGTAACCCACGAGGCAGCTCTGACTCTCTCTCCTGTTACATGGGAGGGAATCCAAGCTCAGACAGGTCAAATGACTCACCCGAGGTCACAGAGCGGAAAGCAGGGGACCTAGAGTCCACCCGGGCTTCAGCTCCAGTCACGAGCTCTGAGCACTGCTCACCCACAGATTTCCAGGGCATGTCACAAATGGGGAGGGGACAACAGGCAGGCTGGCATGCTTTGAGCCTCAGCACATGAGGCAATTGGTAAACTAATGACCAAGGAAGAGACAGGAACATAGCAAAGAGCAGAATACAAATATAAGAATGAAGAACATGACAATCTGGGTCCTTTTCATATAAGGACTAAGCATTGTATGTGCCTTAATAGGCTCCGTATGCATCACAGCCACAGGACTGTAGGACACTGCAGAAAGAGTCTGTTCAGTTAGGGCTGGCCGATTTAGCGAATATTATTATAGAACTCCCAATTAAATTCAAATTTCATAAACACTGATTTTTTTATTTTTAGTACAAGTATGAAATATTCGGGACATGCTTTTACTAAGAATTTATTTGTTGTTTATCTAAAATTCAATTTAGGCTGGGCACAGCCGCTCACGCCTGTAATCCTAGCACTTTGGGAGGCTGAGGCGGGTGGATCACTTGAAGTCAGGGGTTCGAGACCAGCCTGGCCAACATGGTGAAACCCTATCTCGACTAAAAATATAAAAATTAGCTGGGCATGATGGCATGTGCCTGTAATCCCAGCTACTCGGGAGGCTGAGGCAACAGAATCGCTTGAACCTGGGAGGCGGTGGTTGCAGTGAGCCAAAATCGCATCACTGCACTCCAGCCTGGGTGACAGAATGAGACTTTCTCTCAAAAAACAAAACAAAACAAAAACAAAAACAAACAAAAAAATTAACTGGGTATCTTGTATGTTAAAGGATTATTTAGGCATGGCACATTTTATTTTAGCCATTTTGGAAGGATGTCTCTCTAAAATGCATGCCATGCTCTCTTGCTTCCTTAAACCCAATGCTCACTTTACATCTGGTTTAAGGATTTATAGAGACATCCTTCCAAAACGGGTAAAATAAAATGGGTCATGCCTAAATGATCCTTTATAACAGACGTAACCAATCAAAACTGTAAATTACAGATGCCACAAACAAAGTCTTAAACAAAATTGAAGTTTATTTCTCTTTCACATAAAAATATTCCAGAAGGTCAGAGGTCCCTGGCTGCTATGGTGGCTCTGCAGCGTCATCAGAGACTCCGACTCCTCCTACCTTTCTCTTCTACTATTCTTAACCTTAACAGTTGCCTCATGAGCCAATGCAATTGCTGGCGCTCCAACTGTCACATCAGCATCCCAAGCAAAAAGCAAGTGGTAGGGGGAAGAAGACTATAAAAAAAAAAAGCACGTGTCAGCCATCTGTCCCCTTTTTGGTAAATTCTATCTTACAACTTCTGCTTATATTTACTGGCCAGAACTTAGTCACATGGCCCCACTCAGCTGCAAGAGAAGCTTGGAAATGTAGGATTATAACAATGTACATTGCCACTTTGAATAAAATCAAGGGTCTGTTACTAACGAAGAACAGGAGAATGGATATTGGCCAGGCAAGTAGCCTCAATAAAACGCAATGTCCTCTTACCTTATAGATGAGAAAACCTGGCTTTTTTTTTTTTTTTTTTTTTTTTTTTTGAGAAGAGTCTCACTCTGTTACGCAGGCTACAGTGCAGTGGCCTGATCACGGCTCACTGCACCCTCCACCTCCCCTGCTCGAGTGATCCTCCCGTCTCAGCCCCAGGAGTAGCTAGGACTACAGGTATGCACCACCACACCCAGCTAATTTTTCTATTTTTGGTAGAGAAGGAGTTTCACCATGTTACTGAGGCTGGTCTTGAACTCCTGGGCTCCAGCAATCGGCCTACCTTAGCCTCTCAGAGGTTACAAGTGTGAGCTACCACACCCGGCCTGAAGCCTGGCCCTTTCTAATGGAGAATGTTAGGGGCCCACTCTTTAAAAAACATAGACAATTTTAATGTGCTTGCTATTTTGTTTTATGGACTTCACTCATTATAGTTCTAAGCCACCAAGGGCACAATCTAATATAACAGAAGAGTAATAAAGTAAAGCAGCAGATTGATTTTTTTTATATCTAAAATCTAATTAAGAAGAATGTTTTTAAGGAGAAGAGTAAAGTCTTTGAAGAATAAATTCCTGGTCTCTGAGGATCTCCCCATTTCATCCTTAGGTTGTAATTCAAGTCGGGCTTTGTCTAGATCCTACCATGGGCCAGGCACCATGCTCGGGCGTGAGGATGACGTGATGGGTGAGGGGTACCTGTCATGCTTGCTTGCCGAGGTAATGAATATGTGCTGAGATGCTCTGAGAAGGTGCCCAGGTCCTTCGTAATTCGTTTAGGCGAGGAAAGAGACCCACCTGTGCTGCAGTGCCTGGAAGCAGGGGCACCCCTGAGATGGTGAATATTGCTGACAAAACTCATCCAACAGAGGAGGATTCCAGTTTGTCGATTCACCATGGGGCCCATAAGGACCTTTATTCACTGCTGGAGTCTTAACAGTGACTCGTGTTTTTGAGCAATTTTCTGGGCCTCCCGAAGTTGCTTAGTGACTCATCTGGTTCCCTTGAGTTCTGCTGAGAATATTTCACCTTTTAGATTTAGTATTAGGCCAAACACACTGTGAAAATATGAAAAAAAGAAATCCTTGCTTTGCAACTCAATCCCTGGAAAAGCGTGTGTGATGGGGCGTTAACAGGGGTCTTGGGCTTCATTTCAGTTGAGGGCCCAGACTTTAGACACCAACTATTCCCAGCAGTATCAGAGTGAGGTGTGGTCAACCAGGCAAATGTGCAAAGGAAGGGTCAAAGGACAGTTTTGTATCCTTTAGCTCAACAACCACTTTAAAGAAAAAAGATCCAGATGGCTGGGCGTGGTAACTCAAGCCTGTAATCCTAGCACTTTGGGAGGCTGAGGCAAGAGGATTGCTTGAGCTCAGGAGTTCAAGACCAGCCCGGGCAACATGGCAAAACCCTGTCTCTACAAGAAAATTCAAAAATTAGCTGGGCGCGGTGGCGTGCGCCTGTGGTCCCCAGCTACTTAAGAGGCTGAGGTGGGAGGATTGATTGAGCCTGGGAGGTCAAGGCTATGATGAGCCATGATTGCACCACTGCACTCCAGCCTGGGCGACAGAGTGAGACCCTGTCTCAAAAAAAAAGAAAAAAGAAAAAAAGATGCCAGGCACGGTGGCTCATGCTTGTAATCCCAGCACTTTGGGAGGCCAAGATGGGCAGATCACGAGGTCAGGAGTTCAAGACTAGCCCAGCCAACATGGTGAAATCCTGTCTCTACTAAAAGTACAAAAACTAGCCAGGCATGGTGGTGCACACCTGTAATCCCAGCTACTCAGGAGACTGAGGCACGAGAATCGCTTTAACCTGGGAGCCAGAGGTTGTGGTGAGCCGAGATCGTGCCATTGCACTCCAGCCTAGGTGACAGTGAGACTCTGTCTCAAAAAAAAGAAAAGATAAAGAAAAAAGATCCAGAAAGTCTGTGACTAGGGAAAGTGGTTTTAGAGAAAGTGGTTAGTGTCTTGCAAGTATGCCTCCCCCAACCTTGGAGGAGCAGAGTCGGGCAGGGATGCGTTGCTTCCTCTGTATGCTTAGCTGACTGAGGACCCCCATGGAGAGAAGGCACACATCCCGGGGCCCAGAACAAAATGGCCAGCGTGCATCTCCCACCTGAAGGTGAAGAGGAGGCGCCTGGCTAAAGACCTGAAGGTGAAGAGGGGGCGCCTGGCTAAAGACCTGAAGGTGAAGAGGGGGCGCCTGGCTAAAGACCTGAAGGTGAAGAGGGGGCGCCTGGCTAAAGACCTGAAGGTGAAGAGGGGGTGCCTGGCTAAAGCAGCCGTGTGGTCACATTCCTTCCCCAACAGCCCGTCCAAGGTGGGAGATTTTGTGGACCAGATGGGGGTCTGAGATCCTCCCAACCAGACCACCTGGAGTGAAAGGAGAATTTAGATGAAGAATTCTGTACTCTAACACCTCATCTCCAGGAGCTGGAGGCAGAATTAGGAATAAAAGACCAGCCCCAGGAGGTGTTTTCACCGGAATCAAAAGAACAGCAGTTGTGAGATCCTTGTGTTAAAGGAGTCTTGAAAGACCCTGAGGGCCGGGTGGGGTGGCTCACGCCTGTAACCCCAATACTTTGGGATTGGGATACTGGCTGAAGTGGGCAGATGGCTTGAGGCCAGGAGTTCCAGACCAGCCTGGCCAAAGTGGTGAAACCCTGTCTCTACTAAAAATACAAAAATTAGCCAGGCATGGTAGTGCGTGCCTGTAGTCCCAGCTACTTCGGAGACTGAGGCAGGAGAATTGCTTGAACCTGGGAGGCGGAGGTTGCAGTGATCACGCCACTGCACGGCAGCCTGGGCGACAGCATGAAACTCTATCTCAATAAAAAAAATAGAAAGAGGCTGGGCACGGTGGCTCACGCCTGTAATCCTAGTACTTTGGGAGGGCAAGGCGGGTGGATCACCTGAGGTCAGGAGTTTGAGACCAGCCTGGCCAACATGGTAAAACCTCGTCTCTACTAAAAATACAAAAATTAGCCAGGCGCGGTGGTGGCGCACACCGGTAATCCCAGCTACTAGCGGAGGCTAAGGCAGGAGAATTGCTTGAACCCGGGAGGTGAAGGTCGCACCACTGCTCTCCAGCCTGGGCGACAGAGCAAGACTTCATCTAAAACAAAACAAAACAAAACAAAACAAAAACAAAAAACAAAAACCCTGAAAGAGCTCCCATGTGACAAGTTTAAATTCCTATCAAACCCAGGGGATAGCGAGGCCAGCCTGTGACCTACCCATCAAGTTACACCGCGCCTGTTCTCTCCCTGTGTCTTCCTCCTCCACTGTAAGCCTAAGAAACCACCAGAAAGTGCAGCTAGCAAGCAAAGGGATG
Source organism: Macaca nemestrina (assembly GCF_043159975.1). Classification (NCBI taxonomy): domain Eukaryota; kingdom Metazoa; phylum Chordata; class Mammalia; order Primates; family Cercopithecidae; genus Macaca; species Macaca nemestrina. The sequence continues at coordinate 224,871,014 of NC_092125.1, read as the reverse complement.
CCCCACAGGGAAAACGGTATCCCACACCCAGCCGCCTCCCCACCAGGAGCTGGGGGTGGGGAGAAGCTGTCATTTATGGGGTTTGACACTTACATGGCACTGCACATGTTATTTTATTTTATTTATGTATTTATTTGAGATGGAGTCTTGCTCTGCCACCCAGGTTGGAGTACAATGGCATGATCTCAGCTCACTGCAACCTCCACCTCCGGGTTCAAGCGATTCTCGTGCCTCAGCTTCCCAGGTAGCTGGGATTACAGGTGCCCACCACCATGCCTGGCTAATTTTTGTATTTTTAGTAGAGACAAGGTTTCACCATGTTTGCCAGGCTGGTCTTCAACTCCTGACCTCAGGTGATCCACTCACCTCGGCCTCCCAAAGTGCTGGGATTACACATGTGAGCCATCGTGCCTCGCCTGGGACTGCATATTGTAGATCCTGATTAGAAGGAGGGGCCAGCAGAGTCAAGGGCCTGCCTTAGATCTCATGCAAGGCATGAATAAGAGCATTTGAACAGGTTTGAGCCAGGCAGTGGGGGGAAGATGAAGTGTTTTCTTCTGCACCCAATGAGTCCTACTTGTTCAATGTACCAGTTACACAAAAAAGCTTTAAAAATATGCCAGGGTTAATCTCCCAATTTCAGGGAAGCACAATTAGCACATCAATTAATTAGGGCTTCATTTACACTTCCTGTCTCACTTCTAAATACCTGCATGTGTGCAGCCAGTTCTAACTGTAGCAGCACTCATTAATGTTCTATTTGTGATGTGGGTTTCAGGTGTCTGGGAACCTCACACTGACATTACCCAGTGTCCTGGAACTTAGTACAGATGTGCCCATTTGGGGCCTCATCCGTGGGGTGCTTAATTCTAGAAGAGTTAGGAGAACATCACTGGCATGCTACCCAATTGCGTGGGTTCTGGGAACAGACCTCGGCATACATTTGAATTTTTCATATGCCTTTTTTTTTTCTTTAGACGGAGTCTCGCTCAGTCGCCCAGGCTGGAGTGCAGTGGCACAATCTCGGCTCACTGCAAGCTCCACCTCCCAGGTTCACGACATTCTCCTGCCTCAGCCTCCCAAGTAGCTGGGACTACAGGCACTTGCCACCACGCCCAGCTAATTTTTTTTTTTCTATTTTTAGTAGAGACGGGTTTTCACCGTGTTAGCCATGATGGTCTCGATCTCCTGACCTCGTGATCCACCCGCCTCGGCCTTCCGCCTTTTATTTTTATTATTATTATTTTTTTGACTCTGTTGCCTGGGCTGGAGTGCAATGGCACCATCTAGGCTCACTGCAACCTACACCTCCCAGGTTCAAGTGATTCTCCTGCCTCAGACTTCCAAGGCGTGTGCCACCACACCTAACTAACTTTTGTATTTTTGGTAGAGATGGGATTTCACCATGTTGGCCAGGCTGGTCTCAAACTCCTGACCTCATGTGACCTGCCCGCCTCGGCCTCCCAAAGTGCTGGGATTACAGGCATGAGCCACTGCGCCCGGCCGTATGCCTTTTAAGTGTTTGGTTTTGTTTGTTTGTTTTTGAGACAGGGTCTTGCTCTGTGCAGTGGCACAATCTCAGCTCACTGTAGCCGCGACTTCCTAGTCTCAATGATCCTCTCACTCAGCCTCTTGAGTAGCTGGGACTACAGGCATGCACCACCACACCTGGCTAATTTTTGCATTTTTTATAGGGTTTCGCCATGTTGCCCAGGCTGGTCTTGAACTCCTGGGCTCAAGCGATCCACCTGCCTCACCCTCCCAAAGTGCTGGGATTACAGGCATGAGCCACAGATGTGCCCGGCCTAAATATTCTTAACCTTCTCCCATATTGGACTTGTGACGAAGGCCAAGTGTCTGACTTAAGCTGACACACAATTACCCTTTACAATAAATTGCAGATGGGACAGGCGTTGTTGAGCTGTTGATACAGAAATGGAGACGAGACCTGGGCCCTTGAAGAGGCTCCTGTTTTCACCGTGTGGACTTGGCTGCGGTCCCAGCTCTGATAGGTGTCAGCCTCGGTGATTAAAACCTCCATGTGTCTAACCCTTCCCATACAAATGCAGACGGATGGCTGGCTGGCGGCTGGGCTCCTCCTACTCCCAGGAGGCGGGAGAGCCAGACAGGATCCTGGGTTAAATGACACTGCACCAGCCAAGTGGCACGTAGCTTCTCATTGATGGGATGTGGCCCCAACTGCGACTCGTCTTTCCTTTTTAGTAATTTTTCCATTATAGTAAAACATGCAAATATAAAATTTACGATTTTGATCATTTTTAAGTGTACAATTCAGTGGCACTGTTTTATTTTTATTTTTTTATCTTATTTATGTATTTATTTTATTTTCAGACAGGGTCTCCCTCTGTTGCCCAGGCTGGAGTCCAGTGGTGCTGTCACGGCTCACTGTAGCCTCAACTTCCTGGGCTCCAGCAATCCTCCCCGTTAGCCTCCAGAGTAGCTGGGACCACAGGCATGTGCCACCACATCTGGCTAATTTTCATATTTTGGAGAGAGACATGGTTTCACCTTGTTGCCCAGGCTGGTCTCCAACTCCTGAGCTCAAGTGATCCACCCACCACAACCTCCCAAAGTGCTGGGATTACAGGTGTGAGCCACCATGCCTGGCCAGTGGTGGATTTTTACAATGGTAAATGACCATCACCACCATCTATCTCCAGAACTTTTCATGTTCCTAAATAGAAATTTTGTCCCCATTAAATACTAACTCCCATTTCCTGTCCCCTAGTCCCCTGGCAGCCACTCTTCTGTCTGTCTCTATGAATTTGCCCATTTTAGGTATCTCACATATTTGTATCTCACATATCTCACATAATATCAAATATTGTTAGGTATCTCACAATATTTGTCTTTTTTGTGACTGGCCTCTTTCACTTAACATCATGTTTTCAAGTTTCATCCATGTTGTAACACGTGTCAGAATTTCGTTCCTTTTCATGGCTGAGTAATATTCCATTGTATGGCTAGATCATATTTTGTTTATCCTCATCCATTTACATTTAGGCTGTTCTTTTGTGAATATTGCTGCTATGAACATTAATGTACAAGTATCTGAGTCCATGCTTTCAGTTCTTCCTAGGGTTGGAATTGCCAGATCACACAGCAATTCTATATTTAACCTTCTTTTCTTTTCCTTTTTTTTTTTTTTAAGATGGAGTCTTGCTCTGTCGCCCAGGCTGGAGTGTAGTGGTGCGATCTCTGCCTCCTGGGTTCAAGCAATTCTCCTGCCTCAGCCTCCCAAGTAGCTGGGATTATAGGCTCACACCACCACGCTTAGCTAATTTTTGTATTTTTAGTAGAGGTGGGGTTTCACCATATTGACCAGGCTGGTCTCAAACTCCTGACCTCAGGTAATTTACCCACCTTGGCCTCTCAAAGTGCTGGGATTACAGGGGTGAGCCACAGAGCCAGGCCTATATTTAACTTTTTTTTTTTTTTTTTTTTTTTGAGACAGTCTCTCTCTGTCGCCCAGGCTGGAGTGCAGTGGCCGGATCTCAGCTCACTACAAGCTCCGCCTCCCGGGTTTACGCCATTCTCCTGCCTCAGCCTCCTGAGTAGCTGGGACTACAGGCGCGCGCCGTCTCGCCCCTCAAAGTGCTAGGATTACAGGCTTGAGCCACCACACCCAGCATATTTAACTTTTAAAGGAACTGCTAAACTGTTTCCACAGCAGTTGTACTGCTTTACTATCCCATCTGCAATGCGGGAGGTTTCCGTTTTCTTTACGTCCTTGCCAACAGTTGTTATTTTCTTTTTTGTTGTTGTTTATCACAGCCATCTTAGGGGTATGAAATAGTGTCTCCTAGTGGTTTTGATTTGCATTTCCCTAGTGACTAATGATATTAAGCATCTTTTCATGTGCTTATTGACCATTTGTGTATCTTCTTTGGAAAAGTCTACTCAAGTCTTTTGCCAGTTTTTGAATTGGGTTGTTTGGTTTTTTTGCTGTTCAGGTGTAGGAGTTCTTTATATATTCTGTATATTAATTATTTATGAGATGCATGACTTTCAAATATTTCCTCCTGGTCGGCAGGTTGTCTTTTCACTTTCTTGATGGTGTCGTTTGACGCATAACCAAATGTGACTTTATGCATATGTAAAAAATAATCACTGATCTGACAAAGATCGGCTAGGTGACAACTATGCTGTATTAATCCATTCACCCATTGAACCCACAAACATGTAGAAGGAGAGCCTGGTGCTGGATGCTGGGGAGGGCTCTATGAATAAGATACAGTAGCCTGGCCTGCTGTGGTGGCTCACATCTGTAATCTCAGCACTATGGGAGGCTGAGGTGGGAGAACCGCTTGAGTCTAGGAGTTCGGGACCAACCTGGGCAACATAGCAAGACCCTGTCTCTTAAAAAAAAAAAAAAAAGATAGTAGCTCCCAGACATCTTGGCTGCAAAGTGTTTACAGTCTAGTTGACGAGACACTCCCCACAAAAAAGAAAGGCTGAAAAACAGTAACAATGATGTTTGTAGGTGCCCTATGATGATTTCACGTGTGTGAATTTCAGTTGATGGGTTGGAATGCTCCAATGTCCAAGGAGGCTGGTCAGAGAAAGCCCCACAAGGTCTTCCTCACCTGCCCTAAACCGCACAACCAAATTTCTCACCAGCAATCAACAGCTCCATCCATACAATAGGTGCTGCGTGACCTCTTAGTTAGCAAGAATTCAAGAGCATTACGTTTAGGTGTTGTAATATCCCCAGTTCATTTAGTCTCTCACCAGGTCAACGTTATGTTCTAGGCAGGGAGCTCTTCTGTGGCTTTGCAATAGACTTAATAAAAACATCACCAGTTCTGCCTTTTGTGGAGGCTGTGCCATCAGAACAAATCACAAAAACATTTTTTTATTGAGCACCTACTTTGTGTTTTATATTGGTGCTCTGTTTTCTTATTCTTGATTTTTAAAAACAATAATAGGCTGGGTGCAGTAGTGCATGCCTATAATCCCAGCACTTTGGGAAGCCAAGGTGGGAGGATCGCTTGAGGCCAGGAGTTCAAGTCCAGCCTGGGCAACATGGTAAGACCCTATCTAAACCAAAAAATATTGTTTAATTATAGTTGGGCATGGTGGCACATGCCTTTACTCCCAGCTACTAAAGAGGCTGAGGTGGAAGGATCACTTGAGCCCGGGAGGCCAAGGCTGCAGTGACTTGTGAAAAAAATAATAATAATAACAGTTATTTACTGTTACATAAAATTGAATGTAATAAAATGAAATCTAACAAAACAGGCCTGGGCACGCTGTAATCCCAGCACTTTGGGAGGCTGAGGCGGGTGGGTCACCTGAGGTCAGGAGTTCGAGACCAGCCTGGCCAACATGGTGAAACCCTGTCTCTACTAAAAATACAAAAATTAGCCGGGTGTGGTGGCACGTGCCTGTAATCCCAGCTACTGGTGAGGCTGAGGCACGAGAATCACTTGAACCTGGGAAGCGGAGGTTATAGTGAGCTGAGATTACGCCACTGCAGTCCAGTCCAGGTGACAGAGCAAGATTCTGTCTCCGAAGAAAAGATCTAATAAAACAAAAAATGTTAGAAGGTAATAATTTACATGGTCAAAAGAGTCTATATTTTTAAAAGGCTTGTCTTAAATTTCTATGAGGAGATCCTCTAACACAAATAAGATTTGTTTCTTGAAGCATTTGATTCGTGGGCTATAGTAACAGAGACCATCATGGCAGCGTCCTGGGCTTTGAATAAGGGAATGCTAACCAGAAATCATGGTTGCTGAAATGATAATTTAAGTACATGGGGGAAACAGTATTTCTACATGGTGAATATGAATTTCTGCACTCTGCGTTACTTTTTAACAACATTTCTGTTATTTAAGGCAAGGTCCACTCATGCTTCACGGAGCTTACCGCTGCTGCCTCACCTGGCCTGCTTGCTCCACTTGAAGCTGGGCTCCTGTGTGAGAGTTGAAGCTCCCTGGCCACAGTCATGTCTCCTGGCTCCCCGAGACATGCTTCAAGAATTGGGAGGAGCCAAAAAGACACAAAATAAATAACAACAGTGAAAAATAAAACTAAAAAGTAAAGAATGGGAGGACTCAACTGCTTGAAACAAAAGCCCAGACAGCATCTTTTTCTTTCTTTTTTTTTTTTTTTTTGGAGACAGAGTCTTGCTCTGTCACCCAGGCCGGAGAGCATGGCGCCATCTCAGCTCAGTTTTAAGCAATTCTCCTGCCTCACCCTCCCCAGTAGCTGGGATTACAGGTGTATACCACCATGCCTGGCTAATTTTTTTTTTTTTTTTTTGAGACAAGGTCTCACTCTGTCACCCAGGCTGGAATGCAGTGGCACGATCTCGGCTTACTGCAACCTCCGCCTCCTGGGTTCAAGCGATTCTTATGCCTTAGCCTCCCGAGTAGCTAGGATTACAGGTGTGTGCCACCACACCCAGCTAATTTTTGTATTTTTGGTAGAGACAGGGTTTCACCATGTTGGCCAGGATGGTCTCAATCCCTTGACCTTGTGATCCGTCTGCCTCGGCTTCCCAAAGTGCTGGGATTACAGGCATGAGCCACCACACCTGGCCTAATTTTTGTATTTTTAGTAGAGACAGGGTTTTGCCAGCTTGGCCAGGCTGGTCTTGAACTTCTGACCTCAAGTGATCTGCCCACCTCAACCTCCCAAAGTGCTGGGATTACAGGTGTGACCCACCACGTCCAGCCAAGGCATCACCTTTGATTATTCCGCTTCCCTGCTCACTTACATCTAATCCATCAGCAAATCCCATCCATTTCCTCTCCCTAAGCTCTCTCCATAGAACACAGATGTCCTCTGTGTGTTAACCCTGTGTTTCTGATGCTTTGACCTCTGGGGCCTTGCTGTCCCTGAGGGACTGCCCCTCCCAGGGCTGGCCAATTTCTAGAGATAGTAAAGGTCTTGCCTGCGAGCCTACCTTTCATGCCAACCCACTCAGAGCCCACACCCCATCACCTCCTCAATCAGGGTCTCCCTGGATGGCCCCCATCCACCTGCCCCAGTCACCCCAGGCCAAGGGACCTGATGGCTGGGGACAGCCCTCTAACCAGAGCCCGCCGGAATAATCCACGCTATCCAATCCTAGGCCAGCCTGCCCTGCTTCACCCACTTTTCCACAGAAACCACAGTCAGAGCTCTGCCACATTTGCCCCTTGCTTTCTCTACCCCCACGACCCAGGCTGGTGCTTTTCCGCATGGACCCCCTAGGTGTGGCGTCCTGCGTCCTTCTTCCTTCTTCCTTCTTCCTTCTTCCTTCTTCCTTCTTCCTTCTTCCTTCTTCCTTCTTCCTTCTTTCTTCTTCTTCTTCTTCTTCTTCTTCTTCTTCTTCTTCTTCTTCTTCTTCTTCTTCTTCTTCAGACAGAGTCTCGCTCTGTCACCAGGCTGGAGTGCAGTGGCGTCATCTCAGCTCACTGCAACTTCTGCCCCCCGGGTTCAAGCAATTCTCCTGCCTCAGCCTCCTGAGTAGCTGGGACTACAGGTGCATGCCACCACGCCAGGCTAATGTTTTGCATTTTCAGTAGAGATGGGTTTTCACCGTGTTAGCCAGGATGGTCTCGATCTCCTGACCTCGTGATATGCCCGCCTCAGCCTCCCAAAGTGCTGGGATTACAGACGTGGGCCACCGCGCCCGGCCAAGCGTGCTCCCTCTTCTTGGAGTCTGTGAGTCTAAACAATTATCCTTCAATGGCATTTGTATCCTGATCTGTTGGGCTTTGCCAAACCTAAATAATAATAAAACCTTTATTTATTTATTTATTTATTTATTTATTTATTTATTTATTTTGAGACAGAGTTTTACTCTGTCACCCAGGCTGGAATGCAGTGGCGCAGTCTCGGCTCACTGCAACCTCCGCCCCCTGGGTTCAAGCGATTCTCTTGCCTCAGCCTCCCGAGTAGCTGGGATTACAGGTGTGTACCACCATGTTCAGCTATTTTTTGTATTTTTAGTAGAGACGGGGTTTCACCATGTTGATCAAGCTGGTCTCGAACTCCTGGCCTCAAGTGATCTACCCACCTCAGCTTCCCAAGGTGCTGGGATTACAGGCGTGAGCCACCGTGTCTGGCCTATAAAGCCATCACTTTAAAATACCGCAGCACTGTGCAACAAGCCCATGGAACCCTCCCAGAGACTCCTCCACACCTGACCAGCGTGCTTCTTCTCTAGGCCTATGACCCAGGAGCCCGAAGGACTATCCTGAAACGAAAACTGATCGCATCACTCTCTCATTTAAAATTCCCTAGAACCTTCTGTTACAAATCAGAGTGAATCCCACAGTTCCCACTGTGGTCTACGAGGCCCTGCAGGTCTCAGCCCTGCAGTCTGCTCCTGGGCCCTAAGCTCAGCGCTTCGCCTGCTGGCCTCCTTCCCGTTCTTCAGCGACGCCGAGCCCATTCCCGCCTCAGGGCCTTTGTACCTGCTGTTCTGTCCACCCAGAATGCTCTTCCTGCAGCTCTTGCACGACTGGCCTCTTTCCCTCTAGTGTCAATCAAATGTCACCTTTTGGAGGGGCCACCCTTAAGGACCCAGTCAGACATTTTCTTCCATCACTCGGTTTTATGTGCTTTGTGGCATCTGCCACTCTCTGTCATGACTCACTTGTTTATTGTCTGTCCCCCCACCATGCCTGCCTACTTGGAGTAGAATCTGAGCTCCCTGAGAGCAGAGACCTGGTTTGCTGCTGTGCCCCCTGAGCCTGGCACATGCCTGGTGCATGTTTGTTGGTTGCATGAATGAGGGGTGCCTTACCTCGTTCAGGACTGGACATCGGAGAGGTGCCAGGGCTGGACCAATGCAGGGTTGTCTCCTGCTGTGACCCTGCAGCCACTTGGGAACTGCTGCCTCACCAGAGGCTTCCAAATTTCTGGCCCCAGACCAGGCCACTGCAGTGTCAGGGCTGGGGAAAGGCAGACAGCGCCTGCTTCCTGGAGAAGCCAACGGGAAGCCAGCGGCTGTCTGGTGAGGTCCTGCTGACCGGCACGTTTCCCCTCCGAGGGTGCCTTGTCCTTCCCCCAGACCCCAGGCTCATCCATCACCTGGCTGTCCCCAGGCTGCGTCTCTACTTGGCCCAAAGGATACGATGCAGGTTTTGCTGGTACAGAGATGTCTGGGGTGGCTGCCAGCACTTTCATCTTCCCATTTTATCTGCCAGCCAAGAGCTTCTCCCTGCCTTTGCCTCTTGAAGTTTAAGGCAAGAAACATCGACCTTGAGTACAGGAGCTTCCCTCTTCATTACTCAAGGTCCCCTGTCCTGGTTCATACCCAGGCTGGCTGCTCCCCAATCTCCTCTCTTCTCTTCCCTTGACTCTCCTTCCCCCAGGCAGCCTCAGTACAAAATGTGGGGCTTTTCTTCTCCTGAGATCCTGCTCAGGCAGTAGTAGCACTGATGGTTTGTCCCTTTTCCCCAGGGGCACCAACAGACTGTGGCCAAGCTGAAGCCCCTCAGAGCCTCTGTAGGATGAACGAGACTCCAGCACCTGGATGCGGTGGCTCTGGCTCCCCAGCTTACACCACGTTCATTTGACAAACAGTTTTTGAGGGCCTGTTATTTGCCAGGCATTGGTCTTCCAGGGTCTGCCTTCTGGACCAGGGATGCACTTCGGGCATACCGTGTTGCATGTCTATGCAAGCAAAGGCTCTTGGAGCATGCCATGGAACAGCCTGCATCGTTGGGCTGTCCCCATGGACAATGGGACATCCATGTGCAAAAGAAGGGAGTTGGACCCCCTACCTCACATCATTGACAAAAACTAACTAAAGATGATCAAAAACCTAAATGCAAGTGCCAAAACCACTGAACTCTTAGAAGAAGAAAATGCAAGCATAAATCTCCATGAGTTGGATTGGGCAAAGCCTTTACTAGCTATGACACCAAAAGCACAAGCAACAAAAATCAATAGATGGCTGGGCGCAGTGGCTCACTCCTGCAATCCCAGCACTTTGGGAGGTTGAGGCAGGTGGATCACTTGAGGTCAGGAGTTCCAGACCAGCCTGACTAACATGGTGAGATTCCATCTCTACTAAAAATACAAAAATTATCTGGGCATGGTGGCACATGCCTGTAATCCCAGCTACTTGGGAGGTTGAGGCAGGAGAATCACTTGAACCCAGGAGGTGGATGTTGCAGGGAGCCAAGATCACGCCATTACATTCCAGCCTGGGCAACAAGAGTGAAACTCCATCTCAAAAAAATAAAAATAAATAAATAGATACACTGAACATCATCAGGATTAAACAAAAATCAATAGCTACGCTGAACATCATGGGAGTTAAACACTTTTAAGCTTTAAAGGACACCATCAAGAAAGTGAAAAGACAATCCACAGAATGGGAGAAAATTTTTGCAAATCATACATTTGGTAAGTGATTTGTATCTAGAATGTGTAAAGAACTCTAACAACTCAATTAAAAAAGACAAAAAAAAAAATCCTGAAAAAGGGGGCAGGTGCAGTGGCTCACGCCTGTAATCCCAGCACTCTGGGAAGTCGACGTGGGTGGATCACTTGAGCTCAGGTGCTCCAGACCAGCCTGGGCAACATGACAAAATCCCATCTCTACAAAAAATACAAAAATCAGCCAGGTGTGGTGGCGTGCACCTGAAGTCCCAGCTACCATGGAGGCTGAGGTGGGAGGATGGCTTGAGCCCCTGGGTGGCTGCTGTTGCAGTGAGCGGAGAGTCCACCACTGCACTCGAGCCTGGGTGACAGAGCCAGACCCTGTCTCCAAAAAAAAAAAAAAAAAAAAAAAAAAAAAAAAAAGACTCCTTCTCTTAAGAAATAAAGAAAACTGGGCAAATAATTTGACTAGATATTTCTCCAAGAAGACACTCAATGGCCAATAAACACATGAAAAGATGATCAACACCACAGGCCATCAGGGACATGAAAGCAAAATGACAATTAACTCCCACTTCATACCCACTAGGATAGCTATAATAAAAAAGTCGGGGCCAGGCATGATGGCTCACCCTGTAATCCTAGCACTTTGGGAGGCCAAGGCGGGCAGATCACTTGAGGTCAGGAGTTCAAAACCAGCCTGGCCAACATGGTGAAACCCCATCTGTACTAAAAATACAAAAAAATTAGCCAGGCGTGGTGGTGCACACCTTTAATTCCAGCTACTTGGGAGGCTGTGGCAGGAAAATCACTTGAACCTGGGAGGCAGAGGTTGTAGTGAGCCAAGATCGTGCCACTGCACTCCTGCCTGGGTGATGGAGCGAAACTGTCTAAAAAAAAAAAAAGTCAGGCAATAGTAAGTGTTGGTGAGGATGTGGGGAAACTGGAACCCCTGTACACTGCTGTTGAGAACACAGAATGGTGCTGTAACTTTGGAAAACAGTCTGGCAGTTCCTGAAAAGGCTAAACATAGAATTACCAGCTGAAGGGCCAGGCGCAGTGGCTCACACCTGTAATCCCAGTACTTTGGGGGACTGAGGCAGGTGGATAACCTGAGGTCAGGAGTTTGAGAGCGGCCTGGCCAATATGGTAAAACCGTGCCTCTACTAAAAAAAAAAAAAAAAAAAAAAAATTATCTAGGCATAGTGGCAGGTGCCTGTAATCCCAGCGACTCGGGAGGCTGAAGCAGGAGAATTACTTGAACACGGGAGGCAGAGGTTGCAGTGAGCCGAGATCTCGCCACTGCACTCCAGCCTGGGTGACAGAGCAAGACTGTCTCAAAAAAAAAAAAAAAGAATTACCAGCTGACCCAGTTCTTCCACTCACGGTACACACCCAAGAAAAATGAAAACATCTATAGAAAAACATATACACACATATTCATAATACATTATTCATAACAGTAAAAAGCAGAAACAACCCAAATGTTCATCAATCAATGAATGGATCAACAAAATGTGGTGTATATCCATATAATTAAATATGATTTAGCAATGAAAACCAACAAAGCAGCCGGGTGAAGTGGCTCACGCCTATAATCCCAGCACTTTGGGAGGTTGAGGCGGGCAGATCACTTGATGCCAGGAGTTCAAGACCAGCCTGGCAAGCATGACAAGACCCTGTCTCTACTAAAAATACAAAAATTAACTGGGCATGGTGTATATGCCTGTAATCCCAGTTACTGAGGAGGCTGATGGCTAAGAATCACTTGGACCCAGGAGGCAGAGGTTGCAGTGAGCCAAGATCAGGCCACTGCATGCCAGCCTGAGCGACAGAGCGACACTGTCTGAAAAAAAAAAGGAACGAAGTAGTGATACACGATACAACATCAGCTCTGAAAACATTATATACACACACATATATGCCTGTGTCTGTATATAACATATTTAGCCACAAACGGCCATATATTGTATGATTCATTTAGATGAAATGTCGGCAATAGGCAAATCCAGAGAGACAGGAAATAGATTAGTGATTGCCTAGGGCCTAGAGGGTGGGAGAAGAATGGGGAGTGACTGCTAATGGGTATAGGGTTTCTTGTCAGGGTGACAAAAATATTGTAAACTTGATTGTGGTGATGGTTGCAAAACTCTGTGAATACATTAAAAACCATTGAATTGCACACTTTCAATGAGTAGGTTGCATAGTAGGTGAGTTTTCTCTCAATACAGCTATTATGAAAAATTGTGGGCCCAGCGCAGTGGCTCATGCCTATAATCTCAGCACTTTGGGAGGCCAACGCGGGCAGATCACCTGAGGTCAGGAGTTCGAGACCAGCCTGGCCAACATGGTGAAACCCCGTCTCTACTAAAACGTACAAAAATGAGGCGGGCGTGGTGAAGGGCACCTGTAATCTCAGCTATTTGGGAGGCTGAGGCAGGAAAATTACTGGAACCCAGGAGGTGGAGGTTGCAGTGAGCTGAGACTGCGCCACTGCACTCCAGCCTGGGCGACAGAGCGAGACTCTGCCTCAAAAAAAAAAAAAAAAAAAAGAAAAGAAAAAGAAAGCAGAGAGACTACCCCAGCTGGGTCAGAGAGATGACCCTGAAAAAGGCACAGGGGAGAGAGAAATCACTGGACCTCCCATTGCTGGCTTTGAAGGTGGAAGAAAGGGGACACAAGCCAAGGAGCGTGGTACCCTCTAGAAGCTGAGAATGGCCTTCAGCTGAAGTCAGCAAAGAAACAGGGATTTCCGTCCTAAAACCACAAATACTGAATTATGCCTTGATCAGAAATGGCTCCTCCGGATAGGAATTTAGGCTGACCCATTATTTTAGCCTGGTAAGACCCAAGTTCTGACCTCCAGAATTGTAAGATAAAAAATTTGCGTTGTTTAAGCCACTAAATGGTGGTATATTGTTATGGCAACAATGGAAACCATTGCATAACTACTTCATGTGGACTTTAGGAAGCTAATCTTAAAAATAAAAAAGTCCTGTCACAATGGATCGTGCCTGTAATCCTTGCACTTTGGGAGGTCGAGGTGGGAGGATACCTTGAGCCTAGGAGTTAGAGGCCAGTCTGGGCAACATAGTGAGAGCCTATCTCTACAAAAACAACAACAAGAAAGAAAAAAATTAGCCAGGGATGGTGGCGTACACCTGTAGTCTCAGGTACCAGGAGGCTAAGGTAAGGGGATCACTTGAGCCAGGAGGTTGCAGCTGCAGTGAGCTATGATCGTGCCACTACACTCCAGCCTGGGTGACACAGTGAGATTCTGTCTTAAAAAATAAAATAAAAAAATTTAAAAAGAGGCTCCTCATCTCTGAGGATGAAAAGATCTACCAGTGGCTGAAAAATCTCTACCTGTTCCCCTCCCTCTCCACCTCCTGCGAGAAGCAAGAGGAAGCCAGCAGAGCTGCCTTAGGGAGTGACACCTGAAAATAGAAGCTGCAACGGGATTTTATTTCTAACTCCACAGGCATCTCTGTGAGTCATTCATCTCTCTGGATCTCACTTTCCACGTCTGTAAAGCAGGCTGAATTCACCCTGATTTCTGCCTACCCCACAGTTAAAGGGCTACGAAGAAAAAATCCCCCCAAATCTGCTTCATAAATAGAGCCCCAGGGTGCTCCTTATAAAGCAAGAGATAAACCACAGACAGAATTCTGGCCACAGGACACCCCCAGCCCCACCCATGGGGCATCATTCCTTTCTCCCTGCTTCCTTCATTCTCTTGGCTTCCTTCACGGGGTTTTGGGCACACCTTGTCCCTTGTAGCTGCTGTTAGCACAGAAACGAGAAAAGCTTCAGACAGGCAAAGGTGCGGAAACCAATGCCAGGGCCCACAGGGACAAGGTTTTAGATTTTTGTGTTTTGGGTGGCAGTACTCTCACACCAGGATGATTGGGGCTTAGCACGACTTAATCGTCTTCATGATGGAAAGAAAGCAAAGCAATTGATTGCCCAGAGAAAACTGGAAGATATGGAGGCGGGATGAGACTGAGGTGAAGGTAAGGCGAGGAAAGACAGGCAGAGAAATGAAACATCTCAGGGTGGTGTGGGAGTGGACATAGTGTTAGGAGGACATTGTGACACCCTAGGCTAGTTCCCTCCTCAGACCTCACCCCAACGTTACCTAATCAGATGAATGTTTTCTTAGTAAGCAGGTTACAACTGACTTGGTTTGGGGCTTTTTTTTTTTTTTTTAATGAGACTGAGTTTCACTCTTGTTGCCTAGGCTGGAATGCTCACTGCAACCTCCACCTCCCGGGTTCAAGCTATTCTCCTGCCTCAGCCTACTAAGTCGCTGGGATTACAGGCATGCGCCACCATACCCAGTTAATTTTGTATTTTTAGTAGAGACGGGGTTTCACCATATCGGTCAGTCTGGTCTCGAACTCCCGACCTCAGGTGATCCACCCCCCTCGGCCTCCTAAAGTGCTGGGATTATAGGCGTGAGCCACTGCACCTGGCTTTTTTGTTTTTTGACACAGTTTCACCCTGTTGCCCAGGCTGGAGTACAATGGCGTGATCTCGGCTCACTGCAACCTCTGCATCCTGGATTCAAGCGATTCTTGTGCCTCAGTCACTCCAGTAGCTAGGACTACAGGCGCGCCACCACACCCGGCCTTTTTTTTTTTTTTTTTTTTTGTAGTAGATATGGGGTTTCATCATGTTGGCCAGGCTGGTCTTGAAATACTGACCTCAGGGGATCCACCCGCCTCGGCTTCCCAAAGTGTTGGGATTACAGGCATGAGCCACCGCACCTGGCCTGGGGCTATTTTTACAGAAGCCCTCAAGGTAGCAGATCACCCTCTGATGGCCACATGGACATCTGAGAAACAACCCCCAGGTCATGCCTCTGGATACCTGCCCACTCCTATCTGTGCCTTCCTGGGCCCCCGTTTTCAGAGCTATGTGGGTGCCTGACACACTCAGGGCCACAGAATATGGGAAGGGCTCTAGGCCAAGAGTCCCGGCATCATTTGAGTCAGCTCTGGCCGGCTCCTGCCCTAAGCCCTCCTGCTCACTTCCAGCTGTGGAGGTAGCCCAGAGAGTGCCTGGCTCCCTGACTCCTCCCTCCGCCAGGCCCACTCAGTGTGACCTAAATCCTTGTCAAGGCTTGGCAGTCCTCTGCGGGCGCCCGGATGGCCCCTGGCCTTGGTGACAGTGAGGCCCAGCCCCCCTCGGCTCCCGGCCTTCCCGGA